>NC_084885.1:18967500-24177500 GCF_023558435.1 Drosophila sulfurigaster albostrigata
AGAGATTAATAGAGATAAAGCAACAGAGAGAGGGAGAAAAGAGAGAGAGAGAGAGAGAAAGAGAGAGAGAGAGAGAGAGGGGGAGAGAGAGAGTCTATGTCATCATCGATCACAATATGGGAAATGAAATCAGACAACTGTAAACTAATGACATTTGCAGCACCACTCCCATTCCCATTCCCCCTCCCCCTCCCATTCCCATTCCCATTCCCTTTTCAATTTTCCCCCTCCCACTCCTTACTCCACCTCCTTTGCTCCCTGCTGTGTTTGATCCTTTCCTAGCTGCTGCGTTGCGCGTTGCGTGTTGCGTCTTGTTGTGGTCTCTTCTGCGTATCCGCTTACAAATGCTCACCATGTCCTGCATCCTTTTGAGGGTTGATCCACTCCACTCCACTCGACTCGACTCGACTCGACTCGACTTATTTATTTGTTTTGAGTGCGTCGCTTCCCTGTCCAAATATGCGGCAGCTTGTAACAATTACCAAATGACACCCTCGACAATCGGCAATCGGTAATCGGAAGTGTTCCTTTGTCCTCTTCGAAGGATGGCAGCAGCAGCAGCGCAAGGAGGGGGAGGAGGAGGGGGAAGGGGAGTCACACAAATGCGCAAATATTCACTTGTCGCTAAATCAATGACAATATTTTTGCCATTATCGTGTTGTTGTCGCCCAAATGAAGTAATCAAGCGAAATCAACTTAAAATTCAGTCAAGTTGAGGGCGAGTTTTATGATGTGGAAGAGCTTTGCTTGCTCTCCTGATGTCCTGATGTCCTGATGTCCTTGCGATGCCAACAAACAACGCAACATTTGACAGCCGATGGGGTTGACTGCTCTGATGAGATTTCCACAGTCACTGCGACTCGGATTTCTCAATGGAGAATCCTCACTTTGTTGTCTTGAATGGATCTAAAGTCGAACTTTTTTTTATAACAGCTGTTTGCTTAATGCATTTTAAAGTAAACTTAAAATAGTTATTGATTGATTCTCTATTTCAAATGAAAACTTATTCAACTTGTACTACTATACTTATTCTACTTATACTTCTTTACTTTCACTATATAGGTAGAAGGTTAAAGAAACTTTTATCAAAATTGCAGAAAGGTACAGCTAAAAAGATTAAACACAAATATGAAAAATTTAAAATTTGAAAATCATAAAATTTGAAGGCAAAAGGCTCAAATTACAAGTGAAAAGATGAACACAAAATGACAAAACAAAAACATCACAAAAAGTTCAACACAAGATGCAAAAATAAACAGCAAAAAGCATAAAACCAAAAGCAACAAAATTTTAATAGACAAGTTCGAAACACAAAAGATAATATTTGTTTACTTTTGTATTTCCATAGCTTTAATATGAAATATGCAATCTAATAAGTAATGTCTAATTAGATTTTCGGCTTTATTTCTGTTTATATAGGGTAATATAACTACAAATTGTAGAAGTTATTTAAGAACATTTTTTGTGAGGGCAAAAAAGTCAACTTAATATAGGTTTTAGTTGCTTTAGCTGACAATGGAATATATTTTGCGTAATAATAATAATAATAATATATTTTGGATGTAGTAATAAATGAATATACCAAATACAGCCATTGGATTATGTTTTTATTATTTTGTGGTATATTAATTTGGTATATTTCAGCTTTCTTACTTATTTTTATTTTAAATTTGATATATTATTTATATCTACATCGATTTTTATTGGTAGTAAGTAAATTTTTTGCAAGGAACTTTTCATTTACCACATGCAAAATTTAGCTGAAGTCAAGGAGAGAGAAACTTTGTACAAGTTAGATATTATTTTGAAATCTTTGTTTATTTTCGCTATTATGTTAACATATTATCATATATATTATATGAAATTACTATATTATTCAATTGAATTTCTAATATAAAAGACAGATAAGAACCCCCTTAAGTTTTTGTCTCATTTAATAATACTGTCTTTATTTGCAACTTGAATTTAATTAAATTTTTGTTTAAAACACAAAGTATGGCTATTTAAAATTGGATTGTCCAGTGACAGTATCTTCAGGTCAACTTTGCAATGTCTAGGAGTCGGCAATAATATAATTAGAACTGTGAGTAAGAAGGGAGAGAGAGAGAGGGAGAGAAGTTGAGTTGGGCCAGTCAATTCCCAGACAACTAATTTATGTAAACTGTCTGCGCATATTTCCTGCCAGAGTTGCCTAATAGCAGAGCATTGGCAATCCAGCAAGGATGTTCGGAAGCCGGAGCCAAAGTAACATAATTCAAAAAGCACTTAACCCATAAAACTGAAATAATTCTATGAAATAACAAACGCACTTAACAAATTACAGATGTGAAAATTTCATTTGGAGTGTCAAGAGGAACCCAACAGCAGCAACAAAAAGTAACCCAGTTCCCCTTGGGGATAGACAGAGAGAGAGGAAGAGAGAGAGAGGGAGAGTGGAAGAGGATGAGCACACGACACTCGCTGGGCAACAACGAGGGGGACAACAACATTCCACTCTGCCACACTCTGCATTCCACAAATTAGAAAATGATTAATGGACTCAACCGGTTGCACAAAAATCCCCTGTCCCCCCTGTTCCCCCTTCCCCCTGCACTGCTCTCCTTCTCAGGGGGGGAGCAGCAGCAGTTGGTTTGCGTCTGGCACACTTCGGCATAAAATAGCACTCAGGAGATTCAAGAGCTGGTGTCGTCGCACCCTCGCATCGCATCGCATCGCATCTCTCCCACATCCTTTTGACCGCCAGGAGTCGGCATTAAAATCACTCTTCCGTTGCGCCACGAAATCAACCCCCAGCAAGAACTTCCGTGATGATGATGCGCGCAATCCGCATCCGCATCCGAATTCGAATCCAAATCCGA
Organism: Drosophila sulfurigaster albostrigata; assembly: GCF_023558435.1. NCBI lineage: Eukaryota > Metazoa > Arthropoda > Insecta > Diptera > Drosophilidae > Drosophila > Drosophila sulfurigaster. The sequence goes on from NC_084885.1 coordinate 18,970,359, forward strand.
AGCATGCATCCCTTTCCTTGCGGGGGTGTGTTTGTTGTCATTTATTGGTGTTGTCCTTGCAATCATGTCTGGTTCCTGGTTCCTGATTCCTGATTCCTGGTTGCCAGTTCCTGGTACTTTGCCTCTGCCTCTGCCTTGTTGTCTGATTTTGTTCTGGGGTCACGCTTTGCTCATTTTCCCCCTCTTGTGTCTAGCCCATGAATCAAATTACACTTTAAATCCTTGATTTTAATCTGAAGGGGCTGACAAATGGATTTTTATGTCAATTTTTCTAAAATTACTGAACCCGCTCCACCCCTCTACCCCTGCACCTTTCCACTCCTTCCTCATTCCCAAGCTAAGCAATTGAATTTTGCATTTTGACACAACGCAAAACATTGCGTAACTGCAAAGTCAAGGTGGGGGGAAAAAGGGAAGCGGATGCTGAATGAGCAAGGAAGGATGGCAGGAAGGAAACAATCAGTGGGCGTAGTACTCGAAAATAAAAGGGGTGGACGCCTTTTTAATCTCTGATTAGATAGCTGCAACTGTTGACGCTGATGAGGTTGCGCATTTTGACACTTGTCAGAGTTTAAAGAACTCGGCGTCAAGGACTTTTGCATAGATGGTGTCGAGTCGATAGCGGAAGTACCGGAAATACTATGAAGAAGTGTGTTCAATTAATGCGTAATGTAAGGAAACAAGGCTGCAGATAATTACATGCACATCTCACTTAGCGGCCTCAATTAAAGACGGAGAAATGGGCTGCTAAGCGAACAGACGTTAAATGGAGCAACTGAATTTGACTAGGTTTTCTTATTTAGTTCGATTTTTGAGATAAAAAATTATGCTACTCAGCGAACAAAATGTGGCCGCTAAACGAGTATAATATGCCATTAAGTGAACTGACGCTGAAAGATGATTTTTGATGTTTATTTTAAGTAACACAGGAAATATAAATAAATATGCAAGAGAAGTTTATTTTGTTGCTATTCTTTTGTATGTTATTTCTTTAGTTTTTTAATTCTGTTTGTGACCATTAAGCGAGATAAATATGTAGCTAAGCGAATTTTAGTACGAAATATAGTATGAACATTAGCTTAGCGACATATTGAAAGATAAAAAGATATGGAAAAATATTACTGTTTTAAATTTAACACAGATCTAGTTTTGTATTGTCAAGTATGGATATTATTAAACAAAATTGTATAAAGAAATTGTTAAAGTTATACACATTTTGATTTAAAGTTTACAATTTTCCAACTCTTTATTAATTGGAAATTTTCGGTTTATTTTAATTGAGCATTCTTCTTGGGCGCTTGATCAATTTGTGGGCAACTCACTAGCGTCTAATGATGACAATAATACCAACAATAGCAGCAGAAGCAGCAGAAGCAACAGCAACAACAATAAGAACGCTGGCAACTGGCAACTGACAAATGGACAGCGCCATAAAGAAAGAAGGTATAATAACAATAATTCAAAGTCGCCACAGGACATCATTGTTGCCATGTTAACGCTTATTTTTTGTTTACATTTTGATAATTTCCAAAAGCATAATGCAAAGAAATGAAAAGAGAACAGAACAGAACAGAACAGAAAAGAAAAGAGAACAAAAATTAATAATAATAACAGAAAATACAAAAAACAAAAACAACATACTAAAGTCCGAAGTCGTTTGTCGTTTTGGGCTCGAATAGAAGCCGAAGAGAGAAGAGCGAGAGACGCGGGAGACGCGGGTGAAACCATACAAAGAGCCAAGAGACAAAGAGAATTTCGCGGTATTTTCACGCTTCATGCAATCCGGCTAAGAATCAATAAGCGGGTGTGGAAGGCAGCGGGCACGACTAGCAGATACCCTATACAATTCATTCATTCAATTCATACTTCAGTGAATTTCTTAAATTTCATTTTAACCGCTTTAAAATAACCTTTCGATGTGGTTAGAAATTTAGTGTTCCTTTCAGATTTCATTTTCATTTTCTTTAAGAAATTTTTATTTCATTTTTATGGATTTTTTTCGATTTTAAATATTATTTATATTTGACATTAAACTAGAGGTATTTTCATATTCACATTTAATGATTAATAATGTTTATAGTTCATATGATTGAGTTACAAGATGTTCTTTTAAAGTGAATAGACATTCCCATAAAATTTTATTAATTTTATTCTATTGAAATTTTCTTGAAATGCACTTTAATAAATTCTATAAAATGCAAACTCTTTAAAATATACCTTTTACTTTTATTATTTTTTATAACAAGTTAAATATGTTTTTTTTTTTTTAACAGTAATATGTTTTCTTTTTATTTAGAATTTGTATTAACATTGAATTTTTTGTACAATCAGTAACAGCATTTTAATGTGTAATAATTAGATTTTATATTTTCTTTATTATTCACATTCTTATTTTTTAATTTATTATTTTAACAAACACTGCAAGAATCTTGGTCATTATAGACTAGAAAGCTATTTCTAAATTTTAAAATCTTAAATTTATTCTTTTGCTTATTGACTTTTTAAACTACTCTCATCTGTTGATTTTGCAGGGTATTCGCAGCACGCTGCGACTGGAGATTGGGACTCTTGGAAGAGAGATCGCGGCAAGTGTCTGGCGGCTGCTGCATTTTGGTTTTGGATTTCATTCGGGGGAATAAAAAGCCAAGACACTGTTGGGCATCGATGAGTAGTTGCCTGCGGATTAAAATGATAACAAGCCTTCAACAATCCGTTGTGATTTGGCTTTTGTCTCCTCCTCGCATCGCATCGCATCGCTGCGTTCATAGGAAACAGGCAAAGAAAAAAAAATGAGAATGAAAATGAAAATGAAAGGAACCCTCGCTAAGTCTAGGGTTAAAATCCTTTTCACGCTTCAATTTGCTGCACATTGATCTTCAACCGATGGCCAAATTTGAACTCAAAGTTCTCTCTCGCTCTTGATCTTTGAAATTAAGTCGAACGGATTGTCGCCAGTGTTTTTACGTTGTTATTGTTGTTGTTTTTTATTTTAATGATCTCTGAATGGTTTCGAAACAACTTCATTTCGTTTTGTTATATGCTTTTTATGGCTTCATTTCGGTTGTCTTTGGGGCATCATTGGCATATGTCCTGCATCTTTATGAGCCATAATTAAATCTTTATGGCTAACAAGCCCCCTTTCTCAACTCTCAACTCGGCGCCAGGGTCATAAAACGCTTCCATTCAAATCGCGACAACTGTGTTCGATTGTCTGGGAATAAATATTGAAATGATCTTGAAGATCTTCTCTATCAGCGTGTGGATCGCGTTATCATTTAGCGCCGTTTGCATAGAGAGCAGATAGAATGCTATAAAAATCTGCATAAATCATAAGATCATGCGTTTGCTGTTGGTTGACCTTAGTTAATGAGTCAGGGCGTTGCCAAAATGTCAATACACCGAAGGGAAAAGAAAAACCTTGCTCAGTTGGAGTTGAAGTTGAAGTTGGAGTCGAAGTTGAAGTTGAAGTTCGAGTTGTTGCATGATAAATGACTCTCGCGCGTGCCCCTTTTTGGAGCAGGCTAAGCTGAGAGCTAAGGCGAGTGAGCGACCAATACCGTTGCTACCTGGTCAACGTGGTGGCTTGGCTACCTGTATTTTTGATCGACCAGGTGCTATTTTGATATATGACGTTCGCATCATCAATTAGCCGCTGCACCACTTTAGCTCGCTTCTTTCTCTTATGATCGAGGCGGTAGCAATTGATGGATTAGCGCATTAGTCGCTAATGATATACGCCCCATACAACAAACAACATTCAACATTCAACATACCACCCCCACCTCCTTGAAGGCGTTGCATGCCGCATGCTGCATGCCTGCATGCTGCATGTCGCAACGCTCGCACGCGTTCCATTTATCAGCGCATTTCCGCTTTTAATTATTGCAACGTCGCAATATTGCCGAGTCGCGGCCCTGCAATGACATGCAACCAAATTGCTGGCAATAAATTTCGCACATTTCACAACAGCAACAACAACAACAGCAACAACAACAACAGCAGCAGCAGCAACATCAAAAAAAATGAGCTGAGCAACAGCAAAAGCAAAAAAAGAAGAGCTAAGGAAGGGATTGAAATACTTGGAGTGTTTCGCAAAGCGGTTCCACAATTGCCACTTGACAACACACTTTGTCAACCAACGAGGCGCATTGAAGGAGGCAGAAAGAGACACTTACAGAGGGAAAGAGAGATAGATATGCGCACAGAGAGAAAGAGATGGAGAGAGAGAGCGAGTCAGAGCAAAAGAAGAAAATGTGTTGAAGTGAAACTTATAAGTTGCATTCCTATTTACGAAAACGGAGTTTTAAGATCATTTAGATAATTAGACAAAAAGTCAAATAAAATGAAATTAAATAAGATTATAATGAGATTCCACAAAGACAAAAACCAGAAAAAGATTTGATTTGAGATTAATTTTGCAAGAAATGTATAAGTTGTCAACATTTTATTGCAGTCTACTGTTAATTTCTTAAAAATAATAATAAACAATTTCAAAATAATATGTTAATATTTACATACTTAAGTATAGGTTGTAACACCCCAAAGAGATTATATTAAGTTTCAAAAGTACATTAAAAAAAAAACAAAAAATGAATGAGAGTTAGTGAGTTTTAGTTATCAAAATTTGATGAGAGAAGTAATTATATACAAATTACTTAAGGTTACAGAAATATTGTACATTTAGTGAAAGAGGCGGGGAAAGGAGTGTACAAAATAAAATTTAGTGAGGAAAAGAGGCACAGAGAGCCAGAGAGAGAAAGAACTGTTAAAAACTAACCTTTGGGAAATTGATTAAATTCGCGCGAATACAAAATTGGGAACACGACAATAATTTTGTGCGTATTTGTTGCGAATTGCTGGCTATGATAAGAGCGAAAGAGAACGAGAAGAAGAGAGAAAGAAAAAGAAAGAGAGGGAGAGAGAAGGAGAAAAAGAAAGACCTGTCAAAAGAACTTTGAGAATTTTAATCAAATCGCGCGAATACGTAAATGGGAACACGGCAATAATTTTGTGTGAATTAGCTGCGAATTGGCTGGCTATGATGCCCAGTGAAAGCAAGACAGGAACAGCTAGTAAGTGAAAGAGAGGAGAGAGAGAGAGAGAGAGAGAGAGAGAGAGAGGAGAAAGAGAGAGGGAGAAGGAGCGCAGCTGTTGGGTTGTCGGAATGCAGTTGCAATTGGCACAGCAACAAATTGCTGGAATAATTACGCACACATTGACAGCTACAGATTGATATGTTGCCGCTAAGGATAACAAGGAGCATCCCGACTAAAAGGTCTGCAAAAAGACTAAATGACTGACTGACTGAATGGCTGGCTGACTGACTGACTGACTGAGTGAGTGAGAGAGAGAGAGAGATGCAAGTGACAAGCACGCGGCTACTTTCTGCTCTGTGTGTTCATTGATGAACGTGAGGTGTCAAGCAAATTGACTGTCCGGGTACAAACGATTGCCCAGTGGCAGGCACTCAAAGACACGAATGCTCGAGTGGAAGCCAACGGCGACAGCATTGTCCCCTCGAGCGACGCCACTGTGCCACACAATGTTGCACGGAGGAGAGGAGGAGGAGGAGGAGACAGCGTCTCGGTCGCGTCTCTGGAATTTGCTGTTTACGTGAATTACGCTCAAATTACAGCACGCCAATCGTCAGGCAGCCAACAAAAAAACGCAACAATGCCAAGCAACAAGACAGCGACAACAGCAAGCAAAAAAACAGGCAAAATAAATAAAGGCTAAAAACTTGCCTGAAAATAGCTGCAGAGCAATGAGAATGCATCGCAAATTAAAATTGCTCGCAAAACGTTCAACATTGAGCTGCAATTGGAGTTGGGGCATCGGGATCGTGTCTAGGGACTGTCACAGGGTGTGTACTATGCACACAGGGTCTCTCGGTTGCGATGTTGGGTTTCGTTGCGCTCATTGAGCTCGTTAGGCGATAACTTTATGCGGCATTAAATTTTATGCGGCCATAAAACAAACAAATTCGCCTCGAACAAACTCATTCACAAACACAAACACAAATGCAAGCGATACTCACGCATATTACGGCAAATAAACACGACACGAAGTAACAACAACAACAACAAAAACATTAGCAGTAAACAATAACAATAAAGACAAGGCAGCAACAACAATAATAACAATGCAATGGGCTGTGCTCGGAATGCACTGCGAGTGAGTAACAAGCGCCCTCGCCTCCAACCAGTAGCAAAGGCATCGCAACCTCCTAAGTGTGTGTGCGTGTGCGTGTGTGTGTTTGTGTGTGTGTTTGTGTGTGTGTTTGTGTGTGTGTTTGTGTGTGTCTCTGTGGTATGCCAGCCGTATCGTTAAGTGGAACAAGAACATGTCGCTTTACGCCCCGATACAACTCAACTTGGCCCATTGTGTAGGGTTCTACATCCATTTATGGGACGTACCCAAGGTCTACCTTTGAGCAAGAGGCGTGTGCAAGTGCAATTCAACTTCAAAGTTGATGTGCCTTCAGTTTACATCTTGGCTCTACTTAGCATGTAAGTAATTATTACATTTTAGACAGTGATATCGCTATAAGGTTGCAACCAAAAGAGATTCTTCACTGCTAAATAATATTGTAAATAAACTCTTTTACCCGAATTAATCCAATGACACAATCTTTATATACAACTTTATATACCACCTATATATACTACAATATATATTTATGTCATTGTATTAATTCGCATAAAGAGTTGGTTTATTTATTAGACTGATGATAATTTTGCATTGTGCAAGGTAAAGTTCTTAAAATACAATTTTCAAATATATAAAAATATAATAATATATCCTATATAGGTTGTAAAACTAAAGAAGATAGCAAGGAATAAATTCTGAAAATTTGTAGTATTGAAATTGATAGTTGTAATACATACATTAAAGTATTCCACCAGACAAGCAAAATAAATAATTAAACACTTTAGTCAGATCACAATGCCAACTAACTTCTGAGGAATGTGCGTTTAACAGACTTCCTTAACTTTAGAATCAATATCAGTTTGGATATATTATATCATTAATCGATATTTACGTATATATTGAATACATATCATAGTGGCTTTTGCTAAGCAATATCTATACTAATTTAAACTAATGAATGGATGGAAATTGTACACTCCCAAAGTAAAGTGTAAAAGTAGATTTTAAAACAGGTAACCCTAGTAAGCAAATCAATTGTTAAATAGGTATTTAGTATACCACCTAACATGGATATCTCTATAAATGTATAAATGATAACATAACGAAGATAGCATAGATGGAATATTTGGAGTTCTGCGATATATTTAAAAAGTAAAGTTCCATAAAGTGAAATTTGGTAAGTAACTATAGAAAATCCATTTTCAAATCCACAACGACTTGTAAAAAGAGAAGATTGTATATTCGACTTAAAGGGAATACTAATATATTATTGAACATTTAAACGTTTTGTAATTTATAAAGTAAAGTTTCAAAAGTAACTGACTATAATATGTTAAATCCATTATCAAATATGAAGTATATCATTAAGCACTGGTAACTCAATAGCATACTCTCAACGCTCAGCGTATAATTGTGGTTTGAGCTAAACAATGCTTTAAACGGGAAGTACACATATGGAAAAAGTTCTCCAGTTGCTCAGATTGCGATGTTTTCTAATCACGTGTCAAAATCTTGTACAGCATTTTGATGGTAACCCAAAACCGAAGTTCAAGTTCGCCGGCAACTGGAATCGCAACTGGCGAATCGTGATAAGGGATCGCAAGGGGCAGGGAAGGAGGAAGAGGGGGGTACTTTGTATTGAGGAAAGTCAGCGAGCCTGATGTAAACTGATTAACAAGCCCGATAAGCGACAGGCCTCAAACAATTGCGGAGCACTCTCGCATTTGCCACTTTTTGATGCAGCCACAATGGAACCATTGTGAGAGCCTTTTGTCAGAGTTCGAGTTTTGTGTTCTCTTTGCCGCTGCTGTTGCTGTTGTTGTTGTTGCTGTCTGTCACTCCCTCGGTGAGTCCTTTTGTCCTGGCATTTAGGGGCGTTGCTGATGTTATTGCCACAGCTGTTCTAATAATTGAAATAATGCGTCGAATACTCTACCATTCTGCTGCTTAAGATCTATTTAAATTCTTACAATGCCAATTGGGTAGCTCAATGCCAACTATCTGTATCGATAGGAAATAATCTTTAAAAAGGAAATGGAGGTCAATCATATAAGCAAAAGCAAGTAATCATAAAAAACTAGTAATTTTTAATAAAAATATTTTAGCAATTGAAAAGCTATGAAATAAATGCAATTAGTATAACGAAAATTGCACAAAAATATAAAAATTATATAAAATAGATGAAAACCCAAATAAAATTTAAATAAATTTAAAAATTTTAAAAAAATTTTTAAAATAGATGTAAATGAAAATAAAATCAAATATTTCGTTGCAATAATTGATGAAATTAAAAAGAATAACAAGAAATTATAAAATTCTACGAAACCAAATAATTTAATAAGATAATTATATAATAGATCTTTATTAATTTAAATAAATAATATATAAAATATAGTTCGACACAAAGAAAAGTAAATGAAACGAAATACAAATATTTATTAGCTATGGCTATGGAGTAAAATAAAGTTATGACTGCGAAATAAACTAATTTAATCAAAAAATAAGGAAATGAAGAAAACTCAAATAGTTGATACAATAATAAATTAATCAAAAGCAAATAAAAAATGTAAAACTAGTTAAATGAAATAAAATATATACAAGTAATTGTAGACAAATTCAAATAGTTAGTAGCATAATAAATTAATAAAAAGATTAAAGCAAGATGCAATAAAAAAGAATTGAAGATAAATTACAAAAATAGTATTTAATAGCTACGCTTGCAGAATATCAAATGAGTTTTTAGTCTAAGCATCGATCGCAAGCTGATAAATTGGCATTTGTCGCGATGGCAACCTGCTGAGTTGCAGCTCACAACGGGAGCAACAATCGAGCACCAATCGAGACACAAACAAAACAAAAAAAGAAGAATGAAAGAATGACAAGAACATTACAAAGCATCTAAGAAATGATGTGGCAAGTTAATTTCCCGGTGCTTCGTGACAATAGATTAATAGCATTCGATTCACAATGTTGTCGTTGGCTAGAAGCGTGAACTGGACCCCTAACGCTACTGGCTACTCTTAAGAGTCAAGAGACTCTACACTACTTGAGGCTACTCTATGAGTTGAGACAGAGAGAGAGAGAGAGAGAGAGGTGGAATAGGGTTACCCCGAGGGGCACGTTCACGTTCTTGGTGGTGTCCCTCAGTGGCCATTAATGAGCACGACAACCATGCGACATTTGTGGGTTTTCAAACGATGATTTATGCGGCTATTCATTAAGTTCATTAAAAAGTGAAAGGATGCCTGGCGATTTGTCGATCAGACGATCAAATGATTCGACTACAGATACAGATACAGATACAGATCGAAATCGAGATCGAGCTCTTCCTATGGCAGGTGCTTCTCAGTCAGTCAGTTTGTGAGTGAGTTTTGTTTATTTGTTTGTGCGTTTCCAAATGAGCCGTAACCAATAAATGTTTACGACTCGGCAAGGGGCAAAGTGGCAACGGGCAACGGGGAACGTGGAACGGAGAACGGAGAAGAACAAGGTGCCAAGGGGCAACAGACATGTGGCAAGGGGCCAAGCCACAGAGTTTTGTGGCAACGCCTACGGTTGCCCATTGAGCACGCATAAAAATCATCTTGAACAGCATTAAAATGACACATTGTTCGCTTGTTCGAATTCGAGTTCGAGTTCGAATTTCGAGTTATGAATATTTGAATTCCAAAGGTAGATCGTTATGATGATCATTATCATCTGCTGATCGTTTGGATCAATAACTTTTGGTCGCAGGCGCCAGCCGTTGTCGCATCGCTTATCAATGCTTAACGGTGGGTCATCAACAAGACAACCCGCTGAGTTTCAAGCCAAACACACACACACACACACACACACACACACACACACACACACACAAAAAGAAAACAACAACAAGAGCAACAACAGCAGTGAGAGCGACAACCACAACAATAATATTAACTACATTCATAATGAGCACAACAAATGCGCTGACAAAGTGTAAACTAAATTCATTAGCTAACTTACTACGACTAGCAAATACTCTGCTTTCATTTTCATTATTGTACAAATCTTATATAGAACAACTAACCAATCAATTAATAATTAGTAAAATCAGGAGAAAATTCAATAAAAATAAAATACATATACAATTTTTAGTTTAAAGTCCAAACTTGAATCTTTGGTCATATTGATTTTGACTCAATTTTATAAAATATTGATATCAATATTATATTTTATTTACTAACACTGGATATTAGAAATTGAAATTTGTGTCTTTTTAACAAACACTTATTTTCTATCAATTTTTTCTAAAGTAATTTTTTCATATACTCTAAAAATTTAGAATTTTATATTAAAGTCGATTTAATTTACAAATTAAACAAGTAAGAAAGAAGGCTATAGTCAAGTATGCTCAACTGTGAGATACCCGCTACCCATTTTGAATAACAGCAAAACCGTAAAATATACCACAAACATACTAATATATACCAAAGGCCCTTTTTGGTATATTGATAAAGTTTTACATACGAAATATAGTATATAGGTATAAAGATGTCTTATAGTCTCTGAGATCTAGATGTCATGCACAGACGGATACGCTATATCGTCTCGGCTGTTGACGCTGATCAAGAATATATGGTATATGCTTTGTAGGGTCAGAGATGCTTCCTTTTGACTATTACATATATTTACTGCAGGCCCAAAATTAATAATAATAATGTAATAATAGAGCGTATAAAAAGAGGAAAAAATATAATAAATATTTTTGAACAATGGTTATTTCAAATATGGTTATCATTTATTATTACAAATTTAAATTGTTATTAAAATAAACTAAGATCGCATTAGTAGTTTAAAATTGTAAATACATATTTTTGCACCCAACTTTATGTTTGCATAAATTAATTCAAAGGTGTAAAGTTAATACATAATAATAGGTAATTCAAAATTGAAATATATGTGTTAATAGTTAATATTATAATTTGAAATATGTATATGTATAACATAAATAATATATGTAATAGTATTTTCATTACAAATAATTTGTATTGCTTTTTTAAACATTTCTGAGGTTTAAAATACATTTAATAAAAACATTTGTTTGTCTTCAGAATTTAAGCTTAATATATAAAACATTTCTTTATTTTTCTAATTGATTCAAGAGTTCAATTTCAGAGTCTTTCTACTTGGAACTGCTTCCAACTAACTCTAGTTCAAGAAAAGGTCTTGCTCTTTCCCTTTACCTGTCTCCTCCTCCGCTTACGCTTACGCCCCCGCTCTTGACTGCACCGCACTCTGCTGCTATCAGTTGTATCTAAGACGCAGTTCAATCGACTCGAGTCTGTAGACAGGTTGCTGTTTGCCGCACTGTAAATCATACGTTGATTCGGTGACAGTTTTCCATTTGGTGGGCTTATCTCGATCTCTCGATCAAGCGATCAATTTCTGTTCGTCGCTGTCGCTGTCGTTGTTGCTTGTATGCAGGTAGTGGAGACAGACAGACGTGACTCAGCTGCCAGACTGCCAGATGTGACGTCACAACCTGAACCTGATGGCATTTTAATTATTGCGCCCACAAATGATAAAGCGCTCAGTGTTTATCAGGGCAAATATAAGTACGACTTGAACTCAGAGTTTTAGCTTGAGAGTTCAGCTTCTATAGCTGCAAGGCGTGAAGTTTTTGTACTCATCGCAGTTAGCATCGACTTTGTGTGGGGCCTCGAGTTGTTCTTGTTGCAGTTGTTGTTGTTGTGGTTGCAAGTGGGACGGCAGGTGAATAAACTGTGCTGCAACTGTCCGCCCTTTCTTAAAAAACACTTTGTGCACGCTATAATTATGCTGATCTTGCTATTTGTTTTGCTCTGGCATACCCAAATACTGCACAGTGGTGCAAAAGCTGCCGAAATACAAATCAATAATAGAATAAACTTTAAGTAATTATTTTTGTCCACAATTGACGTGGCTGTCAATGGATTGTTTTCAGTTCTCGACTCTCAAGACGGTAGCTGCTGCTTGGCGTTTTGTTACCACTGTGACTGTGATGCGGGTTCGAGACTCGAGACACAGAGAGGTCCAGGCTCAGATTCTTGAGCCCGCACGCACACATTTCACTTATTATTTATGAGGCGTGCGCTGTGGGCGTGGCTGGCTTGTTGATCGGCGCTACATTCACCAAAACAGGGCAGCAGGTAAGCAATGAACGGACGGACAGACAGACAGACAGGCGGACAGACAGGCGGACAGACAGGCGGACGGATGGAATGGGACGTTTTCAATCAACGTTCTCGCTGGCCACTTGGCATGCCAGGCGAAGACAAGCGGGGACCACCCTTTTAATGAAGCCCTAATTACAGTGTTTATAACAAAAGGTGATTACCAAAGCAAACCAACCAACAACAACAACAACAAATAAGCAACAAGCAACACCAGTCTAAAAGCAAACCAGACCAGACAGAAGGCAGAAGACGCACGAGAGTATCCTCGTTCACGTTCAAGGGACTGGACACATCAACAGCTCTTTAGGACAAGCCATCGACTGACACCGACTACGACTACGACTCCAACATCGACTTTGACTGCGACTTCGACTTCGACTTCGACTCCGATCCCGATTCTCGATCCCAATCCCGATTCTCGATGCTCGATCCCGTCGTCTTTGCTGCTGCCCGAACGCACCTTGGGGGCAACTGCCTTGTTTATTTCAGATCGCAGCACGAAAGACGCAACGACTCTGCTGGCTTCCGTTCAACTGTTCGACGGTTTAATACCCTGTATGTTTTTATACAAATTGGAATTTTATGAATATTAATTGGAATGAATCTTGATATATACTATCTCTCTAAATCTATATCTATCTATACTATCTAAATCTATTTTATTTTTCCTGCAAGTTTTCCCTTTTTATTTTATTACACTTCTAAAATAAAACAGAATTGAAAAAAAATGCATATTGTATAGAAATTAAAATTACATAAATTTTTCATCCTTCACTTAAAAAAACATTTAAGACAATTTTACAAGTGAGTGGTAATTAAAATTACGAGTAAAAGCCACTTTCACATATTGTGCTTAAACAGTTTGAAAAGAAACAATAAAAAAATGATTTGTAGGGGAAACACATTCGAAAAACAAAAGTTGAATATTGATTGATAAAATCTGAATTTTCTTAATATTGAAATTATTCTTTTACCGTAGTAGAAAAGTAAGTGTAATATAAAATTGAGTAGTATAGCTGCAATTTATTTTGTTTTTACTTACTTACTTATTTATGTATTTTTTCTTCAATTTATTTATCATTAATATGTCATTAATATATTTTCAATTAATATACAAGTTTGTAGCTTTCTTCTCTGCTAGAATTTAATATCGGTTAGTTGATAATTTTATTTTAAATTTCGTTTACGAGGTATTTGTTAGCTGAGAATTTGCAAAGTTGTCTCGCAACTTGTTTTGTAGTGTGCGTTGTCTCCGTCTCTGTCATCGTCACATTATTTATAACATTTCATGTTTAAATTCGTAATTTTGGGGCGCAATTCAGTTTCCCTCCTCCCCCTCTTCCCTATTCTCCTCTCTCTCTCTCTCTTTCTCGTTGTCCCCTTCCCTGTCCAACTAGGAAGATAACCACCCAGGGAACAGCAAAACTGACGCTCCATGGCGCTCGTGACTTGTAAATATTGATTTTAATCGAAATTGCTCTAAATTGCTTGTTTTTCATGTGTTTCGGGTATGCAATTTAAGACACTTTTGCTGTGAAGAGGCGCTCCATCGATTGACTCACTGTGGATCGATTACTTGCCATACGATGATAAATATGTAGATACTTAGCATATGTTAACTATGTAAACAGCACCTTGCTTTCGTTTAATTATCGCATCAATTTGAAACGTTTTTGTTCTTGATCAAACTTCTCTTCATGGCGGAAATGGAGTATTGAAAGTTTCAATTAAATGTACTTATAATTTTATGTTTATTCTATTATAAGAATTACATTAAAGGGAAGAAATAGAATTGAAAGTTTATTCAAATTTGTATTTTTATTCAATTAATGAAAGGCGCAAATAGTATTGAAAATTCAAAGTAAACTTATTTATAATACATTTTAATGTACTATTTCAATTAGAATATAATATTTATTTATTGTTAATTATTATACAAAATAATAAAATAATTAAAAGAAGGGAGTGCTAGCTACTAAGGCCATCGACTCGTAGAATATAATCAGCTTTTAAAATTAGAACTAATATCGACTAGAAAGTGCAAGGCATATAGAATTTTTAACAGCTTTTTCTTGACTTTTCTTTGTTTATAAAATCTATAAAATTTCTATGAAAATAATTTACGCGTGATCAACTTATGATGAATAATAAACTTTCATTTAGTTTTTATGGCTACCATCTTGAGGGCTTGCATCTATTGCTGCCTTGAGGACTCCACAGCGAATTGGTTAAGCTCAGAGTGCTTCAATGCAATGCTCTCTCTCACTCTGTGCGCTGTCCCTGGGGTAATGCAGCAGGATTTGCAAGTAAAACATCAATTCGATCGCAAAAGATCGTAAAGACATGAAAGGCAGCCGACTGAGGTCGGTAAAAGCCGCTCGAGCAACTTATCATGTCCAAATTAAGCTCAATTCCAAATAAACAAGAGGACGACTGCGTTTCTGTGATCCTTCCTCGGTTGCTCCATTCCCAGTTCCCATTCCTGTTCCCTTTGCCCTTCTGCTGCGTGTCGACTGCGATTTTCAATTCTCTTTGGTTGTCGATATGCCAACTCTATTTGCATTGGGGTGCGGCTAACTTCAGTCTCCAGTCTTCTCTCAGTTGAACTTCAGACTGCAGTTGGAGTCGAAGTCAATGTTGGAGTTGGAGTTGGAGTTGGGTGAAGGCGAGGCGGTTCTTGCTTTGGCGTTGGCCTTTGTTTGAATTAATCGAAGTGATATTTTGCTTGTCCCGAAATAATTTATCCCAAGCACAAGCAGTGCACTGCAGCTCTGATCGGTGCCCCAAGCTGGCGTTGCCTTTATTGGTTTTGCTTTTTTATTTTTTATTTTTTATTTTTTTTGGTTTCTTGCCTCGCAAGCTGAAACTGAAATATAAATATTCTCCATATGGGATCCATTGATACATTCTGACATGAGTTGTGGCCTAAGCGCGCGTTAATAACCGCAATTTATGCGATTTTGAAGACTGCCACGGCGCCACAAGAAACCAAAGCTGCAAACACAAAAGTGCAAAAAAAAAAACAATTCAAATTGATTTTTTTTTTTTGTGCGATTATTCGTGGGTGAAGGCATTTCAAATTATCTCCAAATGCGCATCGATGGTCAATTATAGACATTTATTAGAGCGATGGGTAAATTTCTGTTTTGTATTTTATAGAATATTCATCTGCAATCTTTTCTATAATACATCAACACTATAACACAATAATACATACTATAGAAATACTATTGCATTTCTTGATCTAATAAACATTATTGTTCCTTAATTGTTTCTTTTTTGAAT
The DNA here is from genome assembly GCF_023558435.1 of Drosophila sulfurigaster albostrigata. NCBI lineage: Eukaryota > Metazoa > Arthropoda > Insecta > Diptera > Drosophilidae > Drosophila > Drosophila sulfurigaster. Next base: position 18,985,973 of record NC_084885.1, read on the forward strand.
AAAATTGAATTTGTTTTCAAAATCTCGGTGGAAGAAAGTGTATGTAAGAATTGAATTTTTGAATTCATGAAGCTTAAATTGATTTGCCTTATATTTTTCCTTTAGATTATTTTGAAATTAGTATTTTACCTAGTGAAAGTCAGCATTAAAAAGATTTAAATGTGATATGTAAAAGCTTGTAAATTATTTATAGAATTCATATATTTTTCTTTTGATATTATTTATAGCTTAGTGTTGCAAATTGTAAAAAATACACTCAAATAAATATATTTGTGTATTTATTACTTTTATTAAAGGAAATATTACAAATTAATTTATAACCTAGCGTAAATTTATTAGGGCTGTCTGCTTTGGCCTTTGGTTAGGAAAAAGTGTGCTTAAATTACTAACAAAAGAATTTGTAATATAATTTAAATTACTAACAAAAGAATTTGTAATATTATTTAATATTATATTTAAGGGCTATTTCAAATTATTTTAAAAGCTTTTTAAATTATTTCTTCTATAATTATTTATCGCCTAATGTAATATTTAATTTTACAGAATTTGAATGCTTTGCTTTTTAATTTGATTTTAAACAGTTTGCAGCATTAATTCTTTAATATTTCGAAATGTTCTTGTCGCTCTTTATTTTTTAGTTGACAGTAGTTGTTGTGTTGTTGTTGTTGCTGCTGTTGTTGTCGCTGCAACGGCCAATTTCATGGTCGTTTTGCCAGCATTGGCTGCAGCTGCCGGTTGCTGGTTGCTGGTTGCCCGTCGCGAGTTCGTTGCCTAAGTCTTTCGTTTTGCGTGCGAGTTGCGAGCGTGGCAAAAAGGGAGAGGGAGAAAAAAAGGTGACGGCAATGGAGTGGCATGCTGAAAAACCTTATGCACAATTAACAAGATTCGCATAAAATTACAAAACTGACATAATTCAAGATAGCAACTGCGCGCTCGCCTCTCCACAGAACAGAAATTATCTCATTGAGAGTCGTCGCAATGCCGCAGACGTCTCTTAAATGGCCTGCTAATGGCCTAAAGTGTACTTGCTGATAATATTTAGCGTATACGCATCACTCAGGGCCCGGTTTGCTGTTGCTGTTGTTGTTGCTCGAGTCTCGAGTCTTTCTTTTCTTTCGCTCTCTGCGTTGTCAGCGCGTGAAATTTATAAAGTTTGTGGTGGCATTTGGGCGCTTGGCGAGGAGTCATAAAGTGCTTGATATTATGGCGCATGGCAGATGAAATCAATTTACATGCATTCAATTACAAATTGTGAGCCATTTCTGAGCCATGAAGCCATGAAGAGATGAGCAAGCCAGTGAAGTGGAAGCTGCTTGGAAGCTGTAGCTGTGAGTTCCCAAAACAAACGCTCAACTTTCCAGTGAAAATCTTGGGGCCATCAGTTAGTAAAGTTTACGAGCCAACTGCCAAGTGGCCAACTGCTTGTAACGGCGCGTTTTTATGAGCCAATGCAAGCTCTCTCCTTACACCTCTCCGCAGATCGTTGTTGCAGATCGTTGCGACATGTTTTGTAGCGTTGTTAAACGTTTGCATGATTTTGATTTTGATTTTAATGATACGACAAGAGTGCGAGAGCGAGTGCGAGAGCGAGAGCGAGAGCGAGAGCTCTCCGAGTTGGACTCGAGCTTAGGCTGCTGTTGGCTGCTGTTGTGTGCAGCTTCGAGTGGGACTTGCAACACGTCCTAATTAGCGCCCGACTGAGGTGGCCATCAAAATAAACACTTTTAGAATACGAGCGGAGGCTGCAGACTGCAAACTGCAAACTGCAGACGGTTGTTGGTTGTTGGTGATTGTGACATGTTTTTATGACCATAAATTCACCAAGTTTACAGTGGGAATTCGCAGATCTGGCAATGAGATTATACACACAGCACACACACAGCATGCTAGGAATTCCGTTCTACTGACATTGATGGATATTCGATTGATCCTTAATTGAATAACCAAATACTTTTGGTCATTTAATCAGCCTGTGCGGATAACACCCAGAGTGCTCCTCTCTCTCGCTGTCTCTGGCGCAATAATAGCGAATTCATGTTTATGGGCGCCTTCTTCAGCTTATCCGAGGCGCCCCGCGAGAATGTCTCTCTTTTTTTCTCAGATTAACAATGCGACTAATGGCTAATGGCTCATCCATGCCATGTTGCCATACGCCATTTACATATCTTTATATATTCTTATATGTATGTATGTATGTCGCATACATCCTGCATTAATACGCGATGCGACGCGATGAAACAAATGAAGCAAACATCGCAATTCTCTCTGGAGTCTGTCGTCGATTTCGCTGCCATAATTTAAATACAGACGCGATAAGACAGACTCTCTGGATGCAGGACAGCAACAAAGACAGAAGACACAGACAGAGAGACGAGTCAAGCAGTTGCTTTAAGGCTATCAACAAAATGCTTTCGTTCTCTGTTTTTTGGTAACATGAGTGTGTGCATTTTCAATCACATCTTAAGGCCTCTTTTATAGCGTATAAACTAACTATATATGCCGATCTTATTGGACAAGACATTTGCTATTTCATGTCTTTACAGTTTTTCATTTACATAGGCATTATTTCATTTCCTTTCAGTTTTTCATTTGCAAAAGCCATTTGTCTGTTTAAACACTTGAGCGCATGATTAAGGCGACAATTAAATGACTTTATTATAGCTTGCTTAATGAAAGTGATTGCAACAGACAAAAGTGACTGTTCATTAACATACATAGAAGTTTTCCCAACTCTTATTGAAACTTTTTATTCTTGTATTCCTAACTAGCAATAGCAATTATTTTATTATACAAAAACTGTCAAGAGTTTGTATTTGAAAATACACAACATCGATTTAGTTTTAAATATATATATAATGAACTTATATTTTCGTTACACGATGCGCATTTAACCACTCCGAATGTGCAGTCAAAAAAGTTTAAAATCAATTATGACCATGCACCAAAGTGAGCGATATTTAAAACTAAATACGTACACGTTTTTTATGCCAACTTGTATATCATAATTTGGGTAAATTTACAACAGTTTTACATGCACTTTAATGGATACATTAGCAAATTTGATCTTCAGCTGTTTCATATGAATTTTTTGAACCGATTTTAGTTGGAATTATGGAACGTACCGGAATATAGCAGAATTAAATCGAGATTGCTTTTCTTTGCATTGCAGTGCTGATAGTAATTAGTTGGTAATATATTTATGTGAAAAACTGGTTGCCAAAAATTTGTAATTATGCTCGAAAATTTTATGTCATTGTGTTTGACTAGGAGGCGGATCGACATATTAGTGAAGGCTGATGAGTTAGGTGGGCGTGGTCAGACAGCAGTACTTAATAAGGTTTGCTAAGCTTGATTTTGGGCACTTATGCTCAACTGTTACTCAACAGTTGCACAGAATCTTAGTGCTTTGCAGGTATTCGCTACCTAAACGATCGTGTGCGAAAATGACTTGCCAAAAATTTTAGTTTATGTATGCCAAATGCGTGGCTATGTGTTTAACTAGGCGGCGGACCGAGATATTAGTGAAGGCGGACTGGCTAAGTGGGCGTGGTCAAACATTTGAGCTTCATAAAGATTTCAGTGCTTGCTTAAGGTGCTTTTATTAAACTGTTAATTAAAAGTTGTGACTGTTACTAAACTGTTGTACTGAATTGCAAGACATTGCAATGCATTGTCAGAGGAAGCTGCTGGCAGTTGATTCAAGCAAGTGACTCAAAAAAAGTCATTGCCAAAAATTTGGATATATGACTTTCATATGTTGTGTGTGTGTTCGACTAGGCGGCGGAACGAGTTATTAGTGAAGGCGGATGTGCAAAGTAGGCGTGGTCAGACAGAATAGCTTCGCAAAGATTACCAAGTTTGTGCTTAGGCTACTTTTCATCAACTGTTGCTCAACAGTTGTGCCAAACCACAGCCAATTGCAGGTAATCGCTACCTAAACGATCGTGTGTAAAAATGACTTGCCAAAAATTTTAGTCTATGTGTGCTACATGTGTGTGTGTGTGTTTAACTAGGCGGCGGACCAAGATATGAGAATGGGCGGATGAGCTAGGTGGGCGTGGTCAGACAGCAGAGCATCGAAAAGATTTGCAATTGCATATGTGTCCGTGTGTGTCTGTGTGTGTGTGTGTGTGTGCTTCTGCTGTTGTGATATTCAGATCGAAGTGGTGCATATGAAGAAATGTTGGCCAAATTTGTTATTTGTGATAGGATTATGCTTGCATGCATTAGACTTAATGCGAAATTATCAATAAAATGGGCATAATAAATTATCAAAAATATACATATATAAATTTCAAAATATCTAAATATTTGTAGTGCTTGATACTAATAAAATCAATGCAATAAAATCAACAAAATATTTTGTAATCTAATCATATAACTCAAATAATAAATAATATGAGTAGCCTAATCTACATACATACATATGTACATATTTATAAATTCTAAGATTTTAAATAGAAATAATCTTGAGATTGTTATTCACAACTATAAATATAAATATTTAATATATTACTGTTCTATTTTTTGACTTTAGATTATTAAGTTGATACTTATTATATTGTTATTCGATTTAGTTTTTCACATATCTTCATTATTTTATTTTATTTATTTTAAAAGGTTACATATAATTAAGCTTAAACCGAACGTATTTCTAAAGTACTCCCTGGAGAGATATTCAACTTAGTTTTTCAAGATTTGTTTTATTATTGTATACCAAACTTTTGTATTTTGAGGTATGTGTTTATGTACAAATATTATATTATGCGTATCATTTGGAACTTGCATTAAAAAAATAAAAAAAAACAAATTTTGGCGTCATCAAAATTCATTAGACTGAATTCTTAAAAACTATAAGCAAAATAAAATTCATGATCCACTTATGATGTGGTAAAGAAATAGTTTATGATCAATGAATTTTCTTTTTATCAAAATAAAAAAATAAATCAATAATTGAAAATTGTTCTTCTTTTTTTTATAAATTAATTAAGGAACTAATTTATGAAATAAATTCATAAATTAATAATTAAAATTTGTTCTTCTTTTTTATAAATTAATTAAGGAACTAATATCATTTTCATAAATCAATAATTGATCAACCATATTTTTTTTAAAATAAAGTAGTTAATGAATCATAATATCATGGCATTACCTGAGTAATGTGCTAGCTAAATCCGAGTAGCCAAGCTGACAGCTGTGGTAAGCGAAGTAAAGCTAATCTGAGTTAAGCAGCGGACTGATTGCACTTCGATGACAAGCCGGATTCCTTTGCCAGTCAGCAGTCAGCAATGAGAATTAATCAAATGTCGCAATGCGAACTGGAGCAGCGACAGCAGGAGTCGAGAATTGGAGTTGGAGTTGGAGATTGGAGACTGGTTGAATTCGGGAATGGTTAGTTGGCAGCTGGAAGAGTGGAAGAAGTGAAGCAGCTACAAAGCCTAATGGCTATAATAAATGGATAAGGAGCTGCGTTTACACGAATGCGTTGATATTTCCACAGACCAAACAATATATAAATTAAGGTAACTGCATGGGACTTGGACTTGGACTTGGATTGGCGCAGAGAGAGAGAGAGAGAGACTCATTACTGACCACATATGGGTTGGTTGAAGGGGAAGGGGAAGTGGAAGGGGAAGGTGGATGGTGCAACAACGACTGGCAACAACGACGATTTGGATGTGTCTGCTCAAGTGCTTTGTGGCATATACTTAATTTCAAGTTGTCCGCGGGAAAACTTAAGCATATTTAACCGCATGTCGCTGAATTTTATGTGTGTGCAACCACCACAGGTGGTTTGGGGTGGAGGGGGGGGAGTAGTGGAGCCCCAGTGTGCCACAGACTGTGCGGGTTGCAACTGCGGTGGATCGGCCAATTCGCGACCAGCTGAATCTCTCTTCATTCCCCTTTTTTTTTGTGTTGCGCTGATTTGAATGTTATGCTGCCGTCGTCTGGACACAGACTGCAGAGACTGAAGACTGAAGACTGCAGACTGAAGACTGCAGACTGAGCTGGGCTTTGGCTATGGCAATCGCTTGTCCAAAGATACAAGCTTGATCGCTTGCCTTCTTGTTTCAGAGCTCGACGCTCACGCATATTCCGCATATGCAGACAACGCGCGACGGGATGCAGGCGCCACTTGGGCACACACACACACACATACACGCACACATACAGAGAAAGAGAGAAGAGACACACAGGTAAATGCTAATGCCAATGCCCTCGTTGCTGCTGTTGTGTGTTTCGAATGTTTGGCTGGAATCTGGCAGCTTGCAACCAGCTGACCTTTGCACATGCCACATGCAACAACAGCAACAGCAACAACAACGTTAACTGACGCCGACAACCTGAAGGCAGAGGAGAGGTCAGATGTCGTCAGTTGGCCTGCTAAAGCGCCATCCATTCGCCCTCTCTCTTTTGTTCACTCTCTCTGTCTCTTTCTCGCTTTGCGATCAGTCGACCGTCGTCTTCTTCATCTTTTTTGGGCCGCTGTCAACGTTGCCATCATATCAAATGACAAACTCGACTGCACAACGACAACGCAATGCGTGCTGGCAGCTCGGCCAGATTATCAGAGCTCGGCCAGCTCAATCGGAAAATGATCGATGATCTCGTCTCTCTGCGTGTGTGTGTGTGTGTGTGCACTTGAAATGGGTTCGCCTTAGATCTGACATATCTATTGCTCTCTCTCTCTCTCTTTCTCTCTCTGTCTTTTTCATCCGATTCTCTCAATAAGTTGTGCTAAGGTGGCATCTCAGGCACTGCCCTAATTAAGGTCTACGATCGATCTTCCCCCGCCCCCAACTCTTGATTGCTACTGCAGCTCACAGATCAGATTTTGATGCTTTTCTTCGAATTTGTATCTTTTTTATTTTTGTTTTTTTTGTATCTCGTCATTGTCATAGCAGCGAAGCTGTTGAGTGCTCCGCTACAAGTGTAATTGCCAGTTGGCTAATGAATCATTTCCCCAATTTGAGATTGAAAATGATCTGCGTTTAATGCATCTACGACAGAGAGCAATTTAAATGCTCAGCAGTTAACGAGTTCAAATGAAAACATTTTATAAATTCTACAAATTTTCTTCATATCAAAAATGTCACTTTGGAATTCTATTTCTTGGCTTCAGCGCATTAATAAGAAAAAAAGTGCTAAACAGCAAAGTAGATGCGAACCTTTTGGGAATTCATTATAAAAAATTTTGAAATTTCCAAATTAATCACATTTTGCTTTGACAAAACTTTGCGGAAATTATCAAATTTATAAATGTTGTATATATTTTAGTAATCGGACAACTATTTTTAATATTTTTTTGATGCATAAGTATATGAAATTAAAGTGATTTTCTATTAAATGCAAGGTTTAGTTTATTGCTGGTTATTTTGTATTATTTTTTAACATGTTTAAGAAACTTGAACTTTGCAAATAAGTAAATAAATAAATAACATTTGCTAATGAATAGATGCAAAGTCAATTTGATGCACTTTAATAATGCTAATGATGATTTTATTTAAATTGTGGATATATTTTTTTTGTTTCAAATACAAAAATAATATATGTATTCCTACTCTAATAAATTGTATTTTACAAGTAGAGAAAGTATTTTATTTTAATTGCCGAAATAACTTCTATGTTTTTTTAAATAAAAGCCGTTATGTAGTTTGCTTTCTGACGCACTGCTTTTTCAAAGTTCACAACTGTAAAACACATTTAATTTTTAATGGAACATTTTATTTAAATGTTATTTTAAATATATAAGCTTAATAAATACATTTTTCTACTGGAAAGTATTTTTCTTGTCAGAAAATAGGAATTAAATCTTAATAAATGATTTTTGCTGGTGTTTCATGCTTTCTTATAATAGTGAAATTATTGAAATTATTCCTAATGTAAAAGTACTATAGCAATAAAAGAATATGCTCAAAAAAAGTTGAATTGCGAGCGTCAATTTAATTTGGTTGAATATTGAAAGTTACTTAAGTGACACCATAAAGAGCAAAGTCAATTAGTGAATAAGTCGCAAATTGGAGCTGCGATGGAAATAGTCAAAATGGAAAGGGCTGCAATTGCGACGAGAATGTGGCAGCAACGGTTCAGTTGGCAACAAGGCAGCCAAAATAAAACAAAAAAAAAAGGAAAAATGAGAAAAAAACAAACAAACAAATGAACAAATGAACATGTCGACGTCCAAGTGTCACCACAAAATAGTAGCCAAGTAGCTGGCAACCGAAAGTGGGACACATATCCGAAGGCAAAGGGGACCGTGTCGTGTCCATGTTGCCACTGCAGCAGCAGCTGCAAGAAGGGCATCAGGAGTAGCAACAGGAGCAGCAGGAGGAGCAGAAGAAGCGAGGGATGTTGTTGAGCTGCCAGCGATTGCAATCTTCCGCTTCTGCGCTCTCGCCCTCGATCTGGATACGAATGTTGCAGTTGTCGCTGCTGCTGTTGCTGCTGTTGCTGTTGCTGCTGTTGCTGCCACAGCGAACTTAATTTTCCGCCATTTGCTCATTTGGTCAGACCGAACCATAAAGCGTATGTGCCAATGCCATATGGAGAGAGGAGCAGAGCGAACAGCAGCAGCAGCAGGAGCTCATCATTGCTGATCTCGTGCAGCTGATAAAGGAAACCGCCGCGAATGAAGTTGTCGCTAACCGGGACGCAGAACATACACAATTTAATTAAAGAGACGACTACCGTGCTGCCCAAGATCAAGAATCGATCTCTCCCCCTCTTCCTTCTCTCTCTCTCTCTCTCTTCATCTCTTCCTCCTTTGCTCGCTTCGTGACTTGCATAAATCTCATCGATCGATCGATTTCTATATCTGTTTATCGATAAATGGAAACAGCATTGACTCTTTAGCTTGCATTATTGCCACGACCTTGAGACACTAATGAAGATCTTTACATTTTTTTTTCATTTCGTTTATTTTTCCTCTGTTTTTTTGGAATCGAAAGTCGTTGGGTCTGAACAAACGTGGCCGTTTGCATAATTCATTTCCAATTTATATGCTATAAAAGCCGATAATGGCCGCAATTAAGTTCGTGTCCCTTTGATAATTTTCCACATTTACGCGGCCATTAAAGTGATTCCCAGTGCATTTTTCTCGCACATTATCAGCTCCTCATTTCCATAGTCGCTGACATGCAACGCAGACGACACAAGGTTCCCCAATTCCCAGTTTCAGTTTCAGTTTCAATTCCAGTTGACTGTTGTGGCCAACGTCATTCGCATTCGTTTATCGCATGTAGTCAGAGGTAAGAAAAATGATAGACGTCGCTGGAAAAACATCTTAGTTGTATTTTAAACTTACTTACGTATCTTTTTTTTTTGGAGGGTGAGACGACCCTAGACCCTAGAGCTGGAACTGAACTGAACTGAACTGGACTCGAGGCTAGCTGAGGTGTTAATTAGCTTTATCTTAATGCAGGTTCCGGCACACAGTTCAAACTGAATTATACATAATAATTTGTTTGCCACTCTCTTAAAGTGGAACTTAATGTAGCCAAGCTGGCCATAAAAACCAAGATATGACACCATCTTCTTCCCTTCCCATTCTTTTTCTTTTCCCTCATTCGTGTTCTTTGCATTATTTCATGGCTGAAAGACGCCACCCACAGCACCCCCCACACTCTCTAGCACAGTTCAGTTCAGTCCAGTCCAAGTTAGATCCATTGAGCCCACGTTAGCAGCTCGTGTTAAATGGCCATTAATCACATTAGATATGCATTAATACGGGACACGAATGGGAAAAGCTCGTGGACGCTGCTTCTGGTAATAACATTAGAATGAAATATGGAGACCCTCTCAAAATTTCACTGCCCTCTCTCTCCCTGTCTTTCTCTCCATCTCTTACAGCATATATTAAATTATTTAAATATTTTATTTGGGGTTGGAAATAATCAAAATGTTTTTATAATAAATTTGAATATCACTTTTATATTAGCAATAACAAATTAGTGAAATGCGCATTAAAACATGTATTCAACTATTTAATGAGCACACACGAATTCATTGCAATTTTCCTGCGTACTCTAAATATTTTATTAGGGGCTGGAACTGACTAAAATGCTTTTTTGCTTGACTTTAATACGATATTTGTTTATTTATTTAATCAAACACATATTTTAGTTGAAATTCCATTTGAAGCTTCTCTTTATGCCGCTCATTTATTAGAATAAATGTCTTGTATCTGGTGTAACTTCAACCACCCACACACAGACACACACGCACACACACTCAGGCGAACTAACAACCCTAACCATGCACACACAAAGAGTCTCTGCTGTGCTGTCGCTGTATTTGTGCTTATCTATGTGAATGCCGTTTGCCGGCTGTGCGTGTGTGAGTGCGAAAGAGGCGGAGCTAAGCGGCGACAGTAAGAGAAGCAAATGAAACCATTAAGAGGCCGCACACTACACTACACTACACTACAGTGCAGCGGTGGGCTTAAAGGGGGTTGAATTTGCATTTTAGGGTATTTCAGTCAGTGTGCGTGTGTGTGCGGTGTTCTCTCTGAGAGCGTGTTCTTAGCTGCAGCTGGTCGCCATTATAACGCATTATTAAGCAAACAAACAAGCAAGCAAACAATGTGAAAAAGAGCATTAAACAAACAGTAAAACCAAACATAAAGCTAAACACACACACGCGCAGACAGCCGAACAACTGCTGAGCACACTCAACCTCAGCCATTACGTTCTCACTCTCTCGCAGCGTGTGAGTGAGTGTGTGTGCGTGCGAGAGTGAATGCGCCAAAAAAGAGAAGACACATGGCATACTCACACTCACCCGCCGCTCTATACAGAAATGCGCCTGCTGCTGTTGTTGTTTCGCTCACACTCACGCCAAACTGGAGCTATGGGGAGATGGAGATTTTGAGCAGCGCTGCGGCTGCGGCTGCGTCTGTGGCGACGACAACGACGACGACGACTGTGGCTGGTTTTTGTTGTTTGTGTTTGTTGGTTTTGTTCGTTTTCGTTTGTCGTTTTTGTTGTTGCTGCTTTTCGTTTGGCCCGGCAGAGATACTTTTCTTGCGGCGTGCACGCCATACGAAATCAGTCAATGTCTTGGAGTTGATGGCGCGAGTACACGCGACACGAGGTGACTGCGACTGCGACTGCGACTCCGACGAGTGCGAAATAAACTCGAACTCGAGCTCGAACTCGAACTGCAACTCGATATCGACATCGACATCGAACTGTTGTGTTTTTACGTGTGATATCAGCAGAAGCCGCCGTTAGCCGCAGTTAACCGTTAATCGTTTGCCGCCCGCCGTCGTTTTGTTAAGTGAACAACAACAAAATCAATTGCCAATAAATTGCAATTTTTTGCAAAAAACTATAATATTTTTTTTTTTTGGTGCAAAAGCAAAACCAAGCAAAAAGTGAAAAATTTGAAAGAAAAGAATATAAAAAAGATATTGAAAAATTGTTAACACAGTTTTGCCACAGTTCCTAAACAAAATTCTCGCAAGAGACAAAACACAACATAATTAATACACAAGGAGAGGATAGCATCGCAATCACGACGTCGTCACCCGGGTCAATAATGCTGGTGCCGTCGGACATGATCGCGGCACAGTCCAAGATGGTCTATCAGATGAACAAATATTGCGCGGATCGTGTGCAGGTGCGCAAGGCGCAGATCCACAAACAGATCCAGGAGGTCTGTCGCATCGTTCAGGATGTGCTCAAGGAGGTCGAGGTGCAGGAGCCACGTTTCATCTCCTCCCTCAACGACTATAACGGTCGCTTCGAGGGCCTGGAAGTGATCTCACCCACAGAATTCGAAATCATCATCTACCTCAATCAGATGGGCGTTCTCAACTTCGTCGACGACGGCACTCTGCCCGGCTGTGCGGTGCTCAAGCTGAGCGACGGACGCAAGCGATCCATGTCATTGTGGGTGGAGTTCATCACGGCATCCGGTTATCTGTCGGCACGCAAAATTCGCTCCAGATTCCAGACGCTGGTGGCCCAAGCGTGCGATAAGTGTGCCTATCGTGACATTGTCAAGATGATCGCCGATACCACCGAGGTGAAGCTGCGGATCAGAGAGCGGATCATTGTGCAAATAACGCCCGCCTTTAAGTGTGCCGGCCTCTGGCCACGCTCAGCCTCGCATTGGCCGCTGCCGGGCATCCCCTGGCCGCATCCCAATATTGTGGCAGAGGTTAAGACTGAGGGCTTCGATATGCTCTCCAAGGAGTGCATCGCACTCCAGGGCAAGAACTCCGCCATGGAGGGTGATGCCTGGGTGCTTAGCTTTACGGATGCCGAGAATCGCCTCTTGCAAGGTGAGTTATCCTTCTCTATTTAGGGGCTATAAAGCTTCAAGTTCTTGCTCCAAGTTGCCGTCGGCGAATCACATAAGCTTCCTCCATCAATAAAAGAAAATTTAAATAAGTGAATTTAGTGCCATTGAAAATATAATCAAAATAGTAGAGATAAAATTTAGTCTACGCAGATCAAGGTAAAAGTTTAGTTAAGATGTTTAAAAAAAAGAGATCTAATAGGAAATTTGAATAATAGATTTATTGAAACAATAAAGTTCTTCAAAGTATTTCAATACTTTAAAAATTCTTATTACCCATCTATCACAAAAAAAAATTTACAAAGAGAGGAAACAGTTTTTTACAAATTTCAAGATCAACAATTTTCGATCAAAATTTAAAATTATTGATAATAATAAATTATTTTGAAAAAAGAAAACGAATATTAAATACACATTTTTTAAGGATTTAATATTTCTTAATGGGAAACCGATTTAGAAATGTAGCAAAAGTTTATAGGACAATAAAGAAAGTGAAAAATAATTTCGGAATTTTAAGAGCAATATGGAATTTCCTAAATTACATTTTTGAAATTATTCGAAAGCCTTTAAAATTATTTAGACTATGAACCAAGAAAATCTAGCATTCAAAAGTATATTATAATATTCAAATAAGCTAATCGATTTAGAATCGAAATTACAATTTTTCGAACAAAAAAAGAAAAAAAGAAGAAAACAATTTTTTTTTTTTAATTTTTAACATTTAATATTTAAGATTAAAATCAACTAATACTTCAATGCACTTAAAATATAATGCTAGTAATGCCATTGAAATAGTAATCAAATTATTATTTTGAAAGTATGATGATTAAATTTGTTGGGGAAAACCGCAGAAATCTCGACATTTTCATAGATACAGAGTACCTCAGATAGGCACTACTACATATATGTTAGTAAATATAGTATGCTACCATCCAAAGGCGATGGCTATTTAAAGAAACTTCGAGAGCAGGCGAAATAGGTCTATGACTATTTATGGGTAAAACCGAACACCCCATTAAACCAAAAGCCACGAAAATAAATGCTATCCGGTTGTAAATTAATCTAGAATTGTTTTTACTTTCAATCGAATTTCAATTCTTTTTTGTTGTTGTTGTTTTTTTTTGGTTTAGTACTTGGACTGGTAGCAAACTGTCAACGGTATATGGGGAGTAGCTAACGTATTTACAATCAGTGACACACTTAAATTTAATTGATTTATTTCGAACAAATCAGCGACTGTAGTTTGATATAATTGCTTGTAAATTAAGCATTTGGTCTGGCCACACGACAGACGATCAGTTTCTGCCCCCCCAAAGATCGTTGAGGCCAGATACGCGATATCTTTGTGGCAGCCAAAGACCATTCGTGTTTTTTTTTTGGGGTGACTCTGTGCTGAGATCCACAATTGATAAGGTGTTCGTTAGACGATCGCACATTGTTCGCGATCATATCTAGTACGATATGATCAAAGTTTTGGAATAAATAAATGCCAAATGAATACTAGAATTTCACCATCACAATTCACAATCGAAATCACAATCAATTCACAATCATTTAAGCAGCAGATCGAAGCGATTTAGTTTCGAATAGCAAACGCATCCATCGTTTATCGGGAGAGAGATAAGAAATGAGATACGGGCCCCTATATGCGACTGGCAACGATCATAAATCTGTTCAGGGCGACGATTGCTGCACTGACTGAGCAAACTCAACTATTGGCATCTCTCTCTCTTTCTCTGTCTCTTTCTCTCGCTCTCCCCACGCGCACAAATCCGCTGATCTGAGCCAGATAAACGCAGTCGAAGTCAAAGTCGATGTCGATGTCGAAGTCGAGAAGACGAAGACAAAGTCGCGCTGGCATAGCTATAAGGTAGCCAGTTAGTCAGTTGGTTTGGTCGAAAGACCAAACGGGTTTTTGGGGTCCGTGTAGCTGTAGATATCAACAATGCCAATGCCTGAGCCATAAATAAATTTCTAAACGATTTTATAAATATTTTAAATCTCGGCGATTAGATAAAGTCAACAAATAAATAAAACAACGGGCGCGCAGTCACCAAGAAGCGCTCCCCAACGAAAACTACACACACAAAAATAAAAGCAGAAACAGCAAAAAAAAAAATTAAAAAATAGAAACAACAAAAATAAAAGCAAAACTAAGAATCTTAAAGCGAATACAAAATTTTAACCGCAAACAGCGATGTCAAATACCAAAATTGCAAATCGGAAACCAAATCGAAATCAAAGTCGAAATCCAAATAGATATCGAAATCGAAATCAAGACATCAGATAGAGATTTATTTGTCCTTTTCATCTTCATCTCTATTATTTTTATTTTAAATTTTACTCTTCCAACTCCCATTCTAAATTTTATTCGATCAGATCGATTGAGTATTTAATTTAATACAAATTTTATTCGATTAGATCGATTTGGCATTTAATTTAATACTATGACGCACAATCGTTATCGTTATCGCTATCGTATATCGCACTTTCTACATATTTATCAAAGTCGAAATTCACAAAACTAAAATAAATATTTTCTCAAGCTTGATTCAATCGCTATCGCTATCATCATCGTATATCGGGTTTTCAACAAATTTCGAAATTCTCCAAAAATGTTTTGTTTAAGTTTGGTTCATTTGTGAACTGAACTTACAAAATTTCTTAAAAAATTCAAACTACAAGGAAATTTCCAAGAATATTTTTCTACAGTTTGTAAAATTTATTTAAATATTATGAATATTATTTACAGCTCTAAGCATTCTATCATACTCGATATATCGATGTGTAAGAACAACTATTTTTAAGCTCTGTTTCTGAATTTGCAGATCATGATTTCATTATAATAATTTGCTTTACAACTTTAGTGACTTGATTTCGATTTATATTTTCAAGATTTAGTAAGACTCATTACTCAAAATTGAAAAAGTATATCGCTTGGCCATGAACTTGAGTATGTTAAAACATTCCATGGAATTATTATGAAATTATTTTATATGGTAATATAACGATGATTACAATAACTAGACGACGCACCACTATCGAAACATATGGCCTATGGCCATAATAATAGTCCATAAGCCAGCAAAAAATGAAAATAATAAAAAAAACCAAGTATTGTGAAAATATAAGTGGTCTCGAACCGTGATTATCGGAGCAGGTCGAGATTAGCACGTCTCTTGACACTCCATGTCCATGATTTATGTGCTGGTTGACGTACGCGTAGGTTGATCAATCAAACCGGTTCGAGGCCTACTTATGGTAGTTACCGATCTGAGTTCACATATGTTATGTACCTTGAATAATTGTGTTATAGGGTTATGGGTTTGCTTGCCAACTAGTGTCAATTAACAGCAAATTAGAAGACACAAAAGTTTGCAACACACCCACACACACACACACACACACAACAAACACGCACTGATTAATCAGTTTCGAAAAGGAACAATTAACCTTATGATGGAAGTAGGCACTTATCAAATTTCATAAATGTTATTTGTTTGCTCAGTTTTTCAAAAGCATCGGACACTTGAGTGCCATTAAAATGAGTAATCGGGCATAATTGAAATTAATCAATGTCCAAAATAATAAATGATAAATGCTGGAATCTATTAAAATGAAAACTAAAACAACTCAAAATTCACAAAATAATAGAGCTTAACTTGAAGTACTCTATTTATCTGACTAACTAGCTTAATGGATTGGAAAAACTTAGAACATGACTCGCCTCGTTTTTGTGATAATTATTTATGGTGTAGAAAATCCGAAAAGAACAAATTTGGGAATACCTACCACGAAATTTCTGTCAACATAATAATATAATTTTCTATTAAGGAGTAACTCTTGTGAAAATCATTGGCTTCTTATAAAGAGAAAAACTTATGAAGATTGAAAATTGATCTTTTTGATGAAAATACTTGGGAGTAAGAACTTTTATTAAAATTAGTAAAACGAATAAGTTAAGATGCGAATATTGGGAATATCTGTAGCACTTTATGAAGAGAAGTTCAAAAATGTATTCTTTTAAAAGAAACATCTTAAAATTACTTAATAAAAGCTTTTATTAAAATTAGTTGAAAGAATATTACTCAATTGTCAGTTAAGATGTGAATAATTAGAAAATCTGTAGAGAAGTTTGAAAATGTAATTTAATAATAAAAGAAAAAACTTTAGAATGCTTAGTGAACAGTTTTATTAAATTTAGCTGGAAAAATAATTATAAATAGTCAGTTAAGATACAAACATTGTGAATATCTGTAGGAAATAACAAACAAAAAATTTAACAACAAATTTGAGTACTTATTTCAAAATTTGAAAGTAAAGCTAGAAGAAATTTTATTCCAAACAAAATTGGTTAATTATAAGTCTTATTATATTCTTAAATTCGTTTTGACATTTTGTGCTTATTAGAAAATAAATGTATAAATATATATTTTGGATTCATTAGAACATTAATATTTAATATATTATTTTCTTAGGAACTTAATGTTCCTCTCAAAATTTTAAACCATAGATTGAATTTTTGTATACATATTTTAAAAATAAATTGTTTCTTTTCGCGTTGCAGGTGCCAGCCGCCGTCGTTGCCTTAGCATATTGAAGACACTGCGCGATCGCCATCTGGATCTGCCCGGGAATCCCGTAACGTCGTACCATCTGAAAACGCTGCTGCTGTACGAATGCGAGAAGCATCCGAGGGAAATGGAATGGGAGGAGAACTGCATTGCGGATCGCATCAATGGCATATTTCTACAGCTGATCTCGTGCCTGCAATGCCGTCGCTGTCCGCACTACTTCCTGCCCAACATGGATCTCTTCAAGGGCAAGTCGCCGGGGGCCCTCGAGAATGCCGCCAAGCAGGTGTGGCGCCTCACCCGCATCATGCTGACCAATGTGCGTTGCCTCGAGGAGTTGTAGAGTTTGTTTAGCTGCTAAGCAAGTAGAGAGTTGGATTCGATTCGTTTTATTTTTTTCTTTTTTTTTTTGTTATCATTTTAATTTTATTTTTCATTTTTTTTTATTTAATTTTTATGTTTTTCTTTTTGTTTGAGCTAAAAAAACAAAAGCCGCATAATGCGGCCCCGAGATACGATTAGAATTTTGTAGTAGAAGCGAAGAGGATTGTGGGGAAGGGGGCAACGCTCAGTGAGGTAACGTTCGTGGAGGAAATTTTAACCCAAATACTATTTGATATTTCATTAGAATTAAATTTAGTTCTTAGGTGCTTTCGAAAAGTATACGCCGCTTCAAGAGTTTCCTATATTTAATTGATACAACTACAAATACGTATACAACAACAAAAATATCTACCCTTTAAAGCATACATACATTTATATATACATAATAACAAGGTCATAAATACGCACAAAATTAAATATAAAAAAAACAAACAAAAAAAAAACTGCGCCTAAGTAAACTAAGTATGAATACTTGCTAAATACATAAATACATACATGAATTTTTTTTTTTTGATAGATTGCAAAACATTTTTGCCTAGGCGGCAAATAAAATTAGCTAAAGTATTTAGTTTAAGTTAAGGATCAATTTTAGTAGCGCTCAACTCGGCGAAATGCGGTTGAAATCAACCTTTTTTTTTGTTTATAATTATTTATTTGTGTTTTGCCTTTCTTGTGAGTTTAGTCAATAAAAACCTAAGTTTTTTTCAAACAACAAATTGAAAATTGAGTTTTTTATTTCAAAGTTGAATAAACAAAACTTTTCACTACTGCAATTGGTATAACAATTAATAGAGATCCGGGTTCGGGTTCTAGCATTAGGGTCTTTGATGTTTAACGGCGTCGTGTGCCATTTTTGGCAATTTGACAATTTTGCGGCAATTTATAGGTCGCGATATCTAGGAGACATCGGAGTTGGGTCTTCTTTTTTGCTGTGTGTGTGGACAGCTCGGCCATTGAAAATGTCATCGCGACTGACAGTCGGAGCTGTAGTCGAATGCGTTGCGAATTTTAATGCGACATTAAAGATATTTCGAAGACAGCTAACAAACCCAATAAACTTTACATCAATTGAACGAAAGAAGAAAACATTTATTGCCAATTCATTGCTCGTCTTCGATTATGGCCATAAGCTAAAGTTGTTGAAGCGGCCCACTTTGAGCCTGAGTCAGCCAAATGAAAACCAACAACAGCAACGAGAACAACAACGACGACAACGATAACGACAACGACAACGAAACCAATTCATCGATTGACAACGAAGCATTGCGCATACGACATGTAGATCACGTGTGAGTTTCAATTTCAAGCAACAGACATAACAGTCAAATTAAATTTAAAGCCATTCATAAATTCAATTATTTCACTTTTCGGTCAGTTCTTTTTTTTTTTTGTGAATTTCTTATACCCTGCAAATAATAAATTAAAGCTGTTTCTTTAAATTTATATTAAAGAAAAGTGACATTTATTTTGTTCAAGTGAAAACTTTTTCATTTATTTCAGTTCATTTATATTAATATATCTGAAATTAAAAGAATTTAATTAAATATTGTCATTCTTGAAATATAAAAAGTTTAAGGGGTATTCTTTAGTCATCTCCATTTTTTTTGGGGCTTGTTCTTCATATACATATTTATTGCTGTTGCAGTTTGATATACATAAATAGTATGTTTTATTGTCTCCAATTGATTTATGCTTGCACGTTTTTATTATATGAAATTCCAGTGCAAATGACAGTTACAATGGGAATTTTATGACATTTAAATGTGCAAATATTTGATTATTTCATTCTATCAAATGTATGTGAAACACGTATTGTCGATAACCCAGTTGGGAATGAATATCAAACGATTTATTAATATATATTATTTATAGAAACATAAATTTGAGAAATATTATCAGAGATGTTAAGCCGATGTTCTCAAAAAAAGATTAGTTGATATAGATACTGATTAAAATCTGTCATCGATTTCAGCAACTGCCACGTTTGAAATGAAGTCGATAGATCGTTAATTGGGAATTAATATCTGAGATCTATTGAATGACATAGAAATATGATTTAAAGCATTATTATAGATACTGAACAGTATCTGCTTTGTATTCTAACTGAAACTGTTATCGATTACAGCAACTGCAACGCTTCAATTAAATACACGTAATCGATAAGTCGCTCGTTGTTGGCTGGATGCTAAGGGCGCCTATATAAGGTTCATATATGGAATATATATTCTTTAACCAATTAGGCGTCATGCCAGCAGGTTGATTGGGCGACCAGAAAAGAAGATATGGCAGCGACATTCAAAAATCGGGTCGTTAGCCGGTTAGTTGCGCTTTTAATGAGTTGTTGTTTATTGGATTTGATTTGCATTTTAATATGCCCAAAAGAAACAAAAATAAATTTATTATTTGTTGTTGTCTGCGGTTGCTTTTATATTTTGTTGTTGCTGCTGCTCTTCTTGTCGAGATAACATATTTGATTTTTGGCTCGACGCGTTTTTGATATGCTTTTTTTTGTTGTTGTTGTTGCTGCTGAGCGAGCGAGGGAGTGAGGAGAAATGCCATTGATGCGTTTGCTTCCCACACAAATTAAAGAACAATTAATAAATGATAATTTTTGGCCGTAGCTTTAACCTGCCTCCCTCAACCCTTGTTGATGTTTGTGTTCGCCCTGTCATCATCGGCAGATGTCAGATATATACACATATATATTTTTTTTTGGTGTCCAATTTGTTAGCCAAATTCTCGTGCTTGTTTTCAGTTTCGGTTTCAGTTTCAGTTTCAGTTTCGGTTTCTGAAGCGGTTACTCAATTTGGAATGTGTTTGTGTGGATCGTGTCTTAATGAATTCGCTGCAATTTATATTCATTTAATGGCCAGAAGCAAATTTTTATGAACATCTCATAATCACATTTTGAACACACAATTTGTTATAAAACAAAAGTATAAGTATAATATTTGATGGCATGTGTAGAATGATGGACAAAAAAAAAAAGAAAGAAACTGGCACTTTAAGTACGAGTAAATGCTGTGATAATCGGGAATTAAAGTTTCTGCGGAGATTGAGTAGCTGAGTAGCCTCTGTTGATCATGATCATTATGGAGGTTGAGGCAGCTACCAACAACGAGATTTGTGCACGGCTGTCAACCGGCATCAGCATCTCTCTCTCTCTCTCTCTCTGTCTCTCTTTGTCTCTCTGGCTCTTTCTTTTGGCAGCAGTTGCAATGCGTTCTTTTTTTTTTTGTTAAGCGAAAATCAAAACAAATGTTTTATTTAAATGGTTAATTTGATCAGCGAAACCGGATCAGGGGTCGTTTGCTTGGATTTCAGTTTTCGGTTTTCGGTTTCAGCTTGTTGCAGATAGCCAAATGAACACAGCTTACACGTTCGCTTGATGATGAGATGAGGCTCGGCAGCGAGAACACACAAATGAAGAACAAATGACGCGGGTCTGCCAAATCGTGAGAATTGCATTCAACTCTTCGCATGGCCATTTTAATTTGCGGACTTCAATCAAACTGCACTGGCAGCTGACTGCGATGATGAGGAGGAGAAAGAGGATGGGGAGAAGGAGGTGGAGATGTACGCAACAGCAGCAACAGCAGCAGCAGCAGCAGAAGAAGAAAGAAGCATTTGCTGTTGCATTGCGTCGGCGCTTGCCACTTAGCATAAACGGAGGCCAAGCAAAACTCGTTGACCAGTTGCAGAATCGCGTTGCGCTTTGCGCTCTTCGCTTGCGTGAGCCGTGAACGCTTAAAGGAGACGGTGACGGAGAGGGAGGAGGAGGAGGAGGAGGAGGGGGAAAAACGCGAGCCAAGTGAGCCACGACCTGTGTGGCCAGTGCATCAGGGTAACAAGCTGTAATTAGAGCCCCTTAGCCTGTCATCGCCAGGGTGCTTGATTATAGGCTTTTGACAAAAAGCAAATATTAATTTAATACGGTGAGCCACAAGCGCCGCAAGGCATCGCTCGACGAGCCGCCACAGCAACAGCAACAGCAACGGCAACGGCAACAGCAACCATAGCTACCTCTACAACAACAACGACAACAACAACCACTGCAAGTTGCTTGGAAATCTTTTACATAGTTGCCGTAATTACGTGTATTTTCCTCCAGACTCTTGGCGTGAATATCGGCAAATCAGCTGCTATCAATGTGTAGAAATCTAAATACACTTTGTATACTCTGCATTTTTGGTCGAGCAACTTGTATTTCTATTGGATTTTATTTCAAAATTTAAAAAATACATTTGTTGGCAATTTAACTTGCTCAAAATAATCAATAGTTAATGCAATTATTGTTGAGATTTCTTTATTATTATTACAAATTTCCTTAAAACTAATTTTCTTGCGATTCATATTTAAAATGCTTCAATTGAAGCAATTTTATAACTCAAAAAATTAGTTTGTTTATAGGAAATATTTTCAGTATTATTACATTTTAAAAAATTATTTTTATTGTAGCAAAACTATAATTTAAATTAGAGTAGAAATAAAGATTTTTACAAAGCAGTGTTTTAAATTTCTTTAAAACCATTTTTATTTCACTAAATCTACATTTTAAATATGAAATTAGAGCAATTTTATTAACTAATAATATAGTTTAATATTTTTATACGAAACAAATTAAGTTTTATACATTTTTTAAAACTTTATTTACTGCACAGCTAAATTTTTAAATAGTTAATAAACACAATTTTATGATGCGAAAATATGCAAGTTGATATTTGTGATTAATTTGATTATCGATTTTAATTATTTTTTGTTTATTTAAATATATAAGAAAAAGCGAAGTTATCTTATGGCTCATTATCATAAGTTTTATGGCTCATTTTAATAAGTAAGTAATTGTTGACAAGCTAACAACTTAATCGATTTTAAAAGCATTTCTTGTAGTAATTATTTTCGAAAATTCAAGTTATTTTCTGCTTTTCATGTTGCTTACTTTTTTATATAAAAAAAGTATATATAGTATATGAAATTTGAGAAATGACTTTGTTAAGATATATTTGTAAGTTCTGAGAAGCTAATGATATCAAATTAAGTATACGTAGCGAATACTCAGCTTATGATATGTTGATAAACATTTAATTCCTTTGCATTCAATATGAAATTATCCAGAAATATAGATTGAACTCCTGTTCTGAAACGCATTTGCGATTATCAAACTAATCCAATGCGATCAATTAAGTTTGAAGACTCTCCGCCAAGCTCAATATCAATTGCAATACTTACGAATTATCAAAGCTCAACTCGTTGTTGTTGTTGCTGTGGCTGTGATTGTGATTGTTGTAGTCAGTTGTTGTCGTCTTCTTTGTGACAATCGTACGCCCATTTTTGGTTAAAAACAATGGGTTCAAACGGCTGCGCTTCAGCGGAAAACAAAAAGCAGGCAACGAGCCCTAAATCAATCACAAGCAGCGACATGTCAACAGCCCCAGGCGGCGAGAGAGCGAGGGAGCGAGGGAGCGAGGGAGAGAGCGAGAGGGATGATGAGAGAGGGGAGAGAGACACCCGCTCAGCCGCCATGGTCGAAGCGAAATGTCAACGTGATCATCGCAGCTTGAAAAGGGCCGCCAACTTGGTCAGCTCACAAATATATATATTGGCCATATAAGTGTGTATATACAAAAAGGGAATCGGAGAGAACTGAGAGAATTGCGGCTTGAGGGACTGCGACTGAGAATGGAGAATCGAGTTGAGCTGAGCTGAGACTCTGGACTATGTGGAACGTGGCGTGCCCATGTCGAGGGAGCGGACACAAAAAATCGAGTAAGAAAGCAAGAGTCGAGAGTGCTCAACTGTGAGATACCCGCTACCCATTTTGAATAAAAACAAAACAGTGCGGAATTTATTTTAAAGCATACCGAATTAACATGCGCCACAAAATATTAAAAATATACCAAAATACATTTGAAATACACCATAAAATCTAAAATATACCATATATGGATATACAAAAGTATTTTTTGAATAACTTTTACAATTTTTATCTGATCCCAACCAAATTTTTAGGAATTATACATAGTTGTTATTATATGCTTAAAAAATAGCGGCTCCAGCTTAACTCTACGCTGTTATTCGATATCGATTCGCGAGGGCTGAGGGGGCGTGGCAAAAATTTGAAACTAATTTGATTTGCATGCAAACATAAAGTGCTATTTAAAAAGAAATTATATCTCTATCCCTTATAGTCTCTGAGATCTGGGTGTTCATACGGACGGACGGACAGACAGACACTGTTCTAGAATGTATATACTTTATACTATAAAGACGCCTCCTTTGCTTGTTACATACATTTGCTGGAGGCACAAGGTTATAATACCCTTCTTCCCGTTGGCTAGCGGGTATAAAAATAAAGGTTGGGACGGATCTCTACGGGGCTGTGCGCGTGATATCTGAACTACGAAATTGAGATCGATTTTCGAGTACGTGTCTGAAATGAGAATGTCACTAAAAGGGCAAGAGAGAGTAAAAGAGAGATATGGAGCGGGAGAGTACGAAAGAGATGGCTTGTTGTAACAATAAATTATGATATTATTGAAAATGAACGCTAAGTAAAATGACAGCTACACTTGGACCTTGGGTTGGGTTGAGTTGCGTTGGGAATCAAGTTGGGATTCGAGCACATTGCGTGATTAGCGTGCACTTGCTGTGTGAGTTAAGAGAGCACGGAGCTGACTGCACTTGTAATTAGTATGCGAGGCAGAAGATCGCGAAACACATGTACTATATAGTTCTCCCATACTCTTGCTCAGTTTCCGCGCTCAGTCGCAGTCGCAGTCTGGACAACGCGTCGCATGCGTAATGAGGCCGCAGGCATTGAGAGAAAAGCGGTAGATAACGCATGGGAGACAAACGTAAAAAAAAAAAAACGAATGAGAAATAAGGTAGAGGAACTGATTGAAGGGGAAACGGCTGAGAGGATTCGTGTCGCTGATTTGTTCGCTGTCATAATTCAATAAAGTAGTCAAATGTCACCTGTACTTAAGCAAAAAAGCGCACGGCTTACGGCTGTTATTGCTGCCATTGATGTTCGCTGCATTCATGAGTGGAGTCGAGTCGAGTACGGTGCAACAACAACAACAACAACAACAACAACAACAACAACAAGATGAGCTGCACCACAGGCAAGAGCTTTAATAAACGGGTTTAATGGCGCTGAACTTCAACGCAAATCCGCTTAGCGTTTGCCTTTTTTTTTTGCATTTGCCTAACAGCACAAAGGGAGCATGAGATTGACTTAGCGGAGGGCAGTCAAAGTAAGAGAGAGTGAGAGAGTCAGAAGAAGAGAGAGAGAGAGAAGACAGCATGTAACTAGACCTTTTATATGCAATGCATGTGCCTCGGTTGACAATCGCATAAATAAACTCGCCATGTGATTTATTTAGGCACACAAAACGTATTTCAATTAACATTTATAGGGCTGCTCTCTATGTAAATCTAATAATCATTTGAATCCAGTAGTTTCTTCAAATCAAAAGTGTTTATTTGAAATTTACAGATACGTACAGTATAAGGAATGCATATCATATGAAATAATTCAATTTTCAAGGGTTTATTTGCTCTAAAAATTAACAGCTACTCAATTTGAATAGGTTTATATTTTATTAACATATCTATCTATACAAATTTAATAATATTTTCAATGCAATAGTTTCTTGTTTCAATTTCATATATTGCTTATATTTAATATATGATAAGTTCATATTTGAAAAAAATTTCTTTGGGAATTGGCATTGCATTCACAGCTTTACTTAGTGGAGACTTCAATTTTTAGCTGCTTGATTTCAATAGGTTCATTTTTTATTAACTTTTTTAAGGCTGTCCTTACTATAAATATTACAAAATTAAATATGGAAAATGCTAATTTTAAAACGTAAGTTTGTTGTAAGAATTGACAGCTTTAATTGAGATTATAATTGTCAGCTTCCATCTAATAAGTTTATTAAGTTATTTACATTTCAAAACAATGTTTTTAAATTTCTGTTTAAGTACAAAGTTTACATTCGCGTTTTTTTGTTGTACAAATTAGCAGTAGCTTTCAAGAAATTAGTTTTTATTGCAGTGCAATTATCATAAAGCAGTAAACCAGCAAGAGTAATTTAACATATGGTATATAATATAGTATATAGTATAATATATCGTTAAGTATTCAGAAATATGGAATTATCACTTGATTTAATGCACTTCATAGTAGATATTTTTTCTTGTGTTTTTTTTTTTAAATTGCTGCTTATTATTTCTTCATTGTAATTAACGATTTGAGTTTTAATACTTCAAGGATTTTGTTAACAGAATTGACAAAGAAAATTGTTAGTTTTAATGCAGTTGATTGGACATGTATTTTGTGTCTTTAAAATTTCTCAAATTGATTTTTGAATAGTTTCATTATATTTATATTATTTATTGTATATACTGAATATTTCTTAATTGTATTCAAATATTCGTAATTCATTCTATTTTAATAACATCTATATTATATTAGTTTCAGTTAATGCATTTTTTTTCATTTTAAAATTTCGCAAATTGATTTGTGGATAGTTTGAGATTGTATCACATAATAAATGCTGATGTTTGATGGATGCTTTTTATAAATATTATTAATGATTTCATTAAATGACTTCTGATTGAACATTATAACATCATTTTATTTGTTGCAGTTGACTAAACATGAATTTCTTTTGGCTTTTAAAATTCGCAAATTGTATTTGGAATTTAGTATTTAGTATTTAAAATATAAATGCTTAAAAGAGTTTGTGTGTGTGTGTGTGTGTTGAGGATAGACATGAATAATATGCTCGTGTTGGGGATGCATGTGAAATTGTGTTATTGTTCTTTTCCATAGAAACTTGGGGCAGTTGACCAGTTGAGCAGATGAGAAGCGGCTGAGAAGCGGTTGAGAAGTTAAGCAGCGGCTCTCGCCTCAGTCTCAGCTGGACAGACTGATATATCTACAAGATAAACGACTGCGTTGATGGTCAATGGTCGAGGGTCGACGACGGTGTCGGTGACGCTTTTTAACAAAAACCAAAACAACAGCAAGAGCAAAGAGCGAGAGCAACAACAATAATAACAAGAAGCAAAGACAAAAGAGACGAAGGAGCAGAGCTGGCGGAGCAGCAAAAAAGACAAACGTTGCGGCGACAACGCAGCAAGTGACAAACGTTTAGATGGATGGATCGTTCTTCATTTGGGACCAAAAACCGAACCGAACCGGACCAGGGTTCGGGACAGAGATCGGCTAGGGGCAGGGGGCAGGGAAGAGGGGAATAGAAGGGAAGAGAGGGGAAAGAGGAAGGCAAGACAAGCGAGCAAGCAAATAAACCAACCGAAAAACGCGACGATTGCACATAAATTATATTCAAATTTCTTCAAGATCTAAGAGATATATAAATACGGGAAAAACACACACACACACACACACACACATACATACACATACAGAGACAGACAGTCGCACACTTATAAATTTATAGTACATGCTCGTTTCCACTTTTTACCATTTGGTTCTCTTTGTGCGTCTGTCCGTCTGTCTTTTGTTTCAAATTTATGCAGATATGCAACTGACGATCTGAGCACTCTGAAAATCCCAAATCCCAAATACCATCGCATCGCATCGCATCATCATCCACCTGGCCACAATGCCTCACTGATCTCCCCCTAAAAAGTAGATACTATAAATTGTGATCACTTTGAGCGATCTATTGATAATAGTTCACAATATTCATTTGCCAGTTGTGCAGATTATTTCCATCCTAATTTACTCATTTTGAAACTTAACAAATATATTTATTAACCATATTTTATTCCTAGTGAAAGTCTGTCTGTGTGTTTGTATGTGTGTTTTTGAACCTGTTTGATTAGCTATTAACATATCAGAAGTGTCCATAACTCTTGTGGAAAATATGTATATCTCTGCACATTAATCTTTATAACTAATTGATCGTTAAACAACTTCATCACTTGGATATCTCAAATAGCTTGCTTACAGTTAAGTAGTTCCTGTTTTTTTCTCCTCAAATGGGGCTTCGATTAATATTTAAAGATATCACAAGCACAACACTAATATATCTCTAAATACTCAAACTATTTATTAACAATTTAGTTTTTGGAAACTATTTCTTTTGGGCTGCAGATGGATTCTTCAAATTGTCTTGCTTTCGATTCAATTGCATTGAAATTGAAATGTTTTTCATAATTTAAATTGAAAATAAAATTAATTATTATTTTACGAAGAAGTAATATGAAATATTAATTCTAAAGATACTAGACATGTTGAGTATTAACAACTTATTAGGTCTTCAATTTTAAATTTTATATTTAGATTAAAAAAAAAAACCAAAACGTTTTATTGCTGTAACATTTGCCTGCAATAAAGCTGAAATAATATTTAATTCAATGCAATAACAATAATACAATAATTACTGTTATCAGAGTAATTTAATATTTTTACTTGATTGGTTTTTCGTACTTTTTTTGTAAAGCAGCAATATTAATTTGCTTTTTACAACATTTTATTATTCTATATATTATATATCTACGATTATTTTACTTTAAATTATTAAATTGATTTAAATTTATTATTATATCTACATTAATGTTCTGTAATTTAAATTTGATTTGATCTGTATATTTTTAAGCTTTCATTTTATAGCAAATATATTTTAGTTTACTCGTAAGTATGACGAATGAAAAACAATCTTTAGATTCAAGTTTTATTTTTTACAGTTGCTTTTAATTTATACTCAAAATTTGATCAATGAATGGAAAACTATTTATTTTTGATTTTTTAAATTCTTTGCGATATATTCATTCATTAAATTCTTACATTTGACAATCATATTTAATATTAAATATACATTTTTTCACACATTCTTGGAGGCATTTCAAAAAAACGAATGACGAACTACATGGCTCAAATTTGATATGAAATTAATACAATATTTATACAAATATCTCAAAAGTTTATATGTAGTATATCATTTGAAATTCTTCGCGAATCATTATAATGTTTAGCGTATTCAAATACAAATGGAAAGATATATTTTAAGTGTATCTTATACAAAATTTTCATTTGATCATTTCGCTGTGTTTTCTTTTTGTTTACTAGAGTGTTTTGTGTGTTTTTTATGCGTCGATCGTTTGCTGTTTGGCATCGTTTTGAATTAGTTGCCAGATGACAAGGAATTTCAACTAATTGAAAGATACAAAACAAATTTGACGAATGCTTTGATCAGCGACAATGCGGAACACTTGTCTTTAATGTCGAGTCGTCGCTTTAACTAGCCTTAAATATATGTGTATAGTATAGAGACTATGCTAATATACTGTAGTATGAATACTACCTGCTGAGAAGGAGGTGGACAGAAGGAGAGGGAGAGGCAGAAGGAGCTGGAGGTGGGGCAGACGGCGGTTGAGAACAACGCTGTCAAAAATTGCCAACTGGCACATTAATCCAGGCGACATATTTATGAATGTATCTGTATCTTGTGTAGCTGCGCGAGTATCTGTGAAATGTAAAACTTTTGTGTGTTCGTGTATCCGTGAGATATAAAGATATCGTCGTTGCCGTTGCCGTTGCTGCCGTTGCTGTTGCTGTTGCTGTTGTCTCTTTGGACGAGGGTTGCTCGCTGCTCGTTGCTAAATGAGTGCACATTTCAGATAAATTATTGCACACAATTCGTGTACGACGGCGTCTGGCACAAAATGTATTTAACAAATTAAATTTACACACACACACACACACTCTAAGAGAGAGGGAGAACGAGAGAGAGGGAGTGCAAGCGAGAGCGCATGTGACTTCAAAGAGCGCGCCGCTGCGTGACGTTTTGCAGTGTCGTCTCAAAAGCCGACGGAGCGACAAGCCGCCGGCTTCATTCTCCACTTGCCTTCTCTCTCTCTCTCTCTCTGTCTCTCTTGGTCTCGCTCTCTGTCTGTGTCTGCGCGAGGCGGAGCTTGCTGTGCGGCCAATGAGCGTGCGCCGCTCACATAGATACTCTGCAGCGCGAGATACTCACTTACAGATACAGACACACACTTTGAGATACTTTCACATGGACTGCGATTAGTCAGCATTGCTGTTGTTTGACTCTCTCTGTTGCTTTGCTTCTTGCCTTTTTATTTTTGTTTTTTTTTTTTGCAGTATCTTAAAGATATTTTTTGTGCTGCTGCAGCTTGGCACGAGACTGAGCGACAATGACACGGCCGCTGTCACGTGACACTTTGACAGTTGCATCTGTATCTGCATCGGCATCTGTGTAGCTGCGTATCTGAGT
Organism: Drosophila sulfurigaster albostrigata; assembly: GCF_023558435.1. Classification (NCBI taxonomy): domain Eukaryota; kingdom Metazoa; phylum Arthropoda; class Insecta; order Diptera; family Drosophilidae; genus Drosophila; species Drosophila sulfurigaster. Next base: position 19,015,506 of record NC_084885.1, read on the forward strand.
ATCTGTGTATTTGTATCTGTATTTGTATCTGTAGCTGAAGCTGCTGCTGCAGCTGTATCTGCATTTGCATCTGCGCTCGTGTCTGTGTGTGCAGTTTTTTATCTGAGGCAACTGCATTTGTGGGTGTAATTCATGAGATTACCATTCATGAGATGGCGGACACACACACACACACACACACACACACATACAAAGAGTTGCACTTTTTTTTCCTGTTTTTTGCACAAACATCGTTTTTTGCTCTCGGTATGTGTGTGTGTGTGTGTGTGTGTGTGTGTTGGCCGAGCGTTTTATCTGCCAAAGCTGTAAATATCCGCGAGATTTACAACGCTGACGACGCCGGACCGACAACAACGACGTCGTCGTCGTCGTCGTTGTTGCGTATCTTTTCATATGAATCGGTATCGGTATCGCTTGCCAGGCATTCGACAGCACGACAAGAAGACAACACAACAACGACTCCGAGTCGCAATAACGCATAACGAAACGCAACCGTAGAAACGCGCTGCTAATCCCGGCCAGAGCCAGATATCGCCCTGATGCGGCTGTTATCGATGCAGATACAGATACCGATACAATATCTGGCCGCTACGTGCTCGCGCTTTCGATTCAACGCAATATAACACGCTGCCAAAAAAACGAAATAAAACAAATACAAATACAAAAAAGTTCGTGTTGTGCTCCACTTGCAACCCATTGTTGCCACACGGCGCTGTCAACGTAACTCACAATTGAATTGTTCCTTTGTCTTCAGTGTCGTTTGTTGTGCGTCCCACTCGCAACCTCCAGCTCCTCTTCTTCCGTTCCTCCCCTCCCCAATCTCTCCACTGTCGTTGTCGATGCCATTTCCGATTTGGCATCTTCAAAGTCGCGTAATTGGCATACGCCTTTGAGGTCACGGCCAAGCTTCGTCGCTTGCGCTTCGTTTGTAGTTAACCGCCAAGCGATCGCAGCTCCCAAGACGATCCAAGCCAGACCGACAGTCGTCAGTTGTCAGCAGTTGTGAGAGTTGTCCCGCTTCCACCTCCCCCCACCCACTTGTACAATCCATAATGTTGGTCCCGCCGGACATGTTGGCCGCCCAGACGCGCATCATTTACCAGATGAATCGCTTTTGTGCCGAACGCGTCCAGGCGCGCATCTTCAAAACGGCGACGGCCATTCGCGAGATCTGCAAGATCGTTCAGGACATACTCAAGGAGGTCGAGCTGCAGGAGCCGCGCTTCATCTCCAGCCTCGTCGAGTGCAATGGCAGGTGAGTAGAGCAAGCTGTATGGAAAGAATAATAATAATAAATGCGAACATCAATAAAGGAATGGGGAATATTTTATAAGTTGTTGAAGTTACGAATGAAATTAATAGGAATAGATATAAATAAAGTTCTACTAAATTCATTAAAAAACTAACTTGCAATACTTGACTACTATAAAGCAATATTCTTATTTATAAAGTGTTTTGAAACACGTGAAAGAAATACAATTTGTAAAAAACTTTATTGCAGTTTCTTATTTTAAGTATTGATTGCATTCTTGCTTGCAATTAAAACTAAATTTGAAATAAGATAAATAAGTTGTAATGGCAATAAATAACATTCAAACTAGATTCTCAATGAGAAAAATTGAAGTAAATAACTTCATATTTATTTATTATTTTTGGCAAATTTATAAGTAAATGAAACTATTTTATATAAATTTCAATATCATAAAAGGGATCATGAATCATTAAATTACAATACCTTTCAATTGTTCAGTAGCAGTATCTTATATTGTTTATTTGCATTATTTATGTGTACCATATTATTTTAAAGCTATTCTTTATTTTAAATATTGTTAATTATAGTGTTAAAAAATTTATAACTTCTTCAAACTTTATTACCATATTATTGAAATGAACAGAACTCTCAAAGATATGTCTAAGTAACATGGAAATATAAATCATTTTTTTACAAAATTATATAGAATTCAACTTTTTGTTTAAACATGCTTCATAATATTTGTCATTCATAAAAGCTGCAATAAATTTATAAAATCTTCAAGTTCTGAATTATTTGTTGGTTGATATAATAATCTAGCTGTTCCTCTAAGTGTCAAGACTCCAAGCTACACCTCAATCATTAAACTATCAATTACATTTTTACAGCTTGATAAATTCTTGGACTAATATATTTGCGACTTAAAATTAACTCACTAATAGAATTATGAACTAGATTGCAGTTATGATCGATTAAAACATTTATTTGACAGATTAGAGTTTTACAATTTTATGAAGTTTTCTTTTAACTCGTCAGTATTATTAAATTAAACTTGCTTTATTCATTCAATAAATGTTCTTAGTAAGTAAGGTCAGAGTTTTGTTTAAACTAGGTTGATTTATATTAATATAAATTATTTTATGAGAGAATAATTATTAAACATTTTCCTCATTGGTATCAAAGTTTAGAATGCAAGCTTAATAAGATGAATCAATGCAATATTACATTACCCAATTTACATTAAAAATATATGAATTCAAAATGTAAAAATTCCAATAAGAAAGCAACTACTAGATTTTTACATCCTTCAATTCCTTGGAAATTTCTAGTCGAATTGTTTTCTTTTCTCTTTGAAATCCTTGAAATGAATCCGACCAGCTGTGATTCTCAACTGATTTTATCAGACCGAAGTTGAGGTGTAATAATTATTCAGCAGCTCAAAATATTTGCCTGGTGGCGAGTGTCATTGCCACACGATGTGGCGATCGATATGAGGCGATCTTGACAGCAATGACGTTGCATGTTTCGCAGAGGTGAATTGATCTGTTGCTGCCACAAGACGAGCAAGTAAGACTACATAAGTAAGGGCCACACAGTGTGGCACAGCGATGACAGACAGCAGTCGATTGAATTACGCCGATCCAATTGCCACTAAGATCAAATGCGATCGATTGCCCACGACTAATCCGATGTTGTTGATTCTTTTTTTTTCTCGTTTGGATGCTTTAGGTTTGAGGGCGTGGAGGTAATCTCACCGAATGAGTTCGAGATTGTGCTCTACCTCAATCAGATGGGCGTCTTCAATTTCGTCGATGACGGCACTCTGCCCGGCTGTGCGGTGCTCAAGCTGAGCGACGGACGCAAGCGATCCATGTCGTTGTGGGTGGAGTTCATCACGGCCTCCGGTTATCTGTCGTCGCGCAAGATACGCGCACGCTTCCAGACGCTGGTGGCTCAGGCGTGCGATAAGAGCATCTATCGGGATATGGTGAAGATGATTGGCGACACCAGCGAGGTGAAGTTGCGGATACGCGAACGCTTTGTGGTCCAAATAACGCCGGCATTCAAATGCTCGGGCATCTGGCCGCGATCGGCGGCCCATTGGCCGATGCCGCACATCCCGTGGCCGCATCCGAATATCGTCGCCGAGGTCAAGACGGAGGGCTTTGATCTGCTGTCAAAGGAGAGCATCGTTATGCAGAACAAGAACAACAACAATGCGGCCAGCATGGAGGGCGATGCTTGGGTGCTCAGTTTCTTTGAGGCCGAGAATCGACTGTTGCAAGGTACGTGAACGAACGAATGAACGGTAGCTTAGTACAGTAGACACTCGCAAAGTGTAACAACATTGTATTGAATCTTATTTTGAAATTACTTAATCTTATTTCCATACTTTCTTTATTCCTTTAATTTAATTACTTTCATTCTTATTTTACGAAACTTGGGAATTTCCAAATTTCTAGTTTTAAAATGAATTATTCTTTTATTTTTTAATCAATTCAAATTTGCCTAAGATTCACCTTTTTGGAAAATCTTATTTTTATTTCAAATTTCAAATATATTCTCTGTTTAATGTATTTTCAAAACAATAATAACAAAACACAAATTCACTGAACTATTCAGGGAAATATAGCATGATGTTCATTTTTCTAAATATGTGCAACAAAACATAAACTTTAATTGCAATTTTGAATAGGTTCAAAGATAACAAATTCTTATTTCTATAATAATTTTATTCAACTTTTCTTTTGAAAACTTCAATTCATCATTTCATTAAAGTTTGAATTTCTGAATATTCTTATTTTTAAATTAATTTTAACATTTTATTTGTGTGTTAATTTCTCTTCAATTATTTAGATTCATTCATTTTTTGAAATAACATTTGTTAACATAACATTTTTTTAAATATTCAAATTGCTAGAAATCTTTTTTAAAAGAGTTTAAATTAGCGAAAAATTAATTAATTCAAAAATTAATTCAAAGATTGAAATTGCAAATTCAAATTTCAAATTTAATTCTACTTTATTCGTATTTGAAAGAAATCAAATTTCCAATAATTAATATACCAAAAAATACTAAAAATACATATTGGAGGCTATACTTGGTACATTAATATACTACAACATTGTTATTTACTTTATTTAATTTAAGTAAGTTTAAACTTGTTACCACAATTACATTAAAAACTTAAATTTGAATATCTCTCAAAAGATTTTTGAGTATGCAAATTTGTGAGCTTCTACTGTACTTAGTAGATTCTATTGCACACAGACTACTGACTACTGATCCTTGTTGCTGTTGTTATCTTCAAAGGTGGCTGCCGTCGTCGGTGCCTGAGCATACTGAAGACGCTGCGTGATCGGCACTTGGAGCTGCCCGGCAATCCGATCACCGCCTATCACCTGAAGAATCTGCTGCTCTACGAGTGCGAGAAGCATCCGCGTGACTTTGAGTGGGACGAGAGTTGCATTGCGGATCGTTTGAATGGCATCTTTCTGCAGTTAATCTCGTGCCTGCAATATCGACGCTGTCCCCACTATTTTCTGCCCAGTCTCGACATGTTCAAGGGCAAATCGCCCAGCGCCTTGGAGCAGGCGGCTAAGCAAGTCTGGCGTTTGACTCGTGAGATGCTCACGAATGCGAATGCCTTTGAGAAATTGTAAATGCCGTGGCCAGACAGAGAGAGAGAGAGTGAGAGAGCGCAAAAACAAACAAATAAAGCAGCAGAGAGAACGTTAGCAAGAGAGAGTGCCATGTGTGTGTGTGTGTGTGAGAGAGAGTGTGTATTGGTGCTTTTGTGTTTGTATGAGTCAAGGTGCTAAATTTTCATTGTCACTGCGCGGCGGCGTCGATTGCGTTGATCTGATAAAGCAACTCTGCCCTCAGTGGCTGCCATTTTGTGTGCCATGAGTAAGTTAGTAAGTGTGTGCCTGTGTGTGTGTGTGTGTGTGTGTGTGTGTGTGTGCATAGCAACAACAATAGCGAACAGCGAAACCCGAAGTGTTAATGCAAAGATGCGAGATAAGCCGCACATTGCCATTGCCCACTCCTCAAATCCAGCAGAAAATCTCGCAAAAACCAAAAGCAAAAACAAAACTTCTACTGCTGCTGTTGTTGTTGTTGCTGTTGTTGTTGCTTCGGGCTCCTCTTTGCGCTGCCATTCCCTTGTGCATGCCTGGCTGCTTATCCAGCGAATATTGTTTTTAATAACTCTCCGCTTTCGACATGTGCTCACTCTCTCTCCTTCTCCCTTTCGCTCTGCCTGTGTCTTATGGCAAAACAATGGCAACAGCAACAACAACGACAACAACAACAACAACAGCAGCAGCAGCAGCAAGCGAAACAAAAGCAAAGCGGAAAACAAAACAAATTCAGCAAAAAATCAAAACTAAGCAACAACAACAAGAAGAACAAACAAAAAAAAGAACATTGGCGGCTTTCTTTGCATGTCCGCTCAACTGTGAGAGATGATTGCCAGAGTGAGAGAGAGAGAGCGAGAGAGTAAATTGAGTACTTTACACAGTTAAGTACTCATTGTAGGTAATAAATACCCCAGCATGGGAAATCGTATACGATACAACTAAATATTAAAATTACACACATATGAGCTACCTTGCATACATATGTATTTGTATGTGGACTTTATTCATTTGTTCTTCCCGAATCCCGAATTAAAAGCAATTGAAAATATTTGGAAAATAATTTTCCCCTCCTTAAGAAATGTGTATTAATTTGTAGGTTCGAAAATTAAATGTTAAATGTTCCCATTTTTGTCAACTTCTTGGTTTTATTCATATTTTTTTGTTTTATATATAAAATTAAGATTGTATTTACATAGATTGCTTAAGTAACAGTTGAATGCAATAAATTTTAAAACAGCCCAAGGCGATTAAAAAAGCTACTCTCGGGATTTTAATTCGGAATAAGTTTAACAGGAATTTTGATAATATTCTATGTTTTAATATTAATTATATAAATTGAATTCGAATAGTTGACATTTACATTTTAAATGTCTTAATGTATGACATGAATTTTAATATTATAATGTAAGCGAACTCTTTGAAAATATTGTATAGTAATGAGATTTATTTTTAAATTCATAGACAGTCAGAATTGGCAAGCACAATTCAAATAACATTTTTTTAAATATTCAAATTGCTAGAAAACTTTTTTAAAGGCGTTTAAATTAGCGAAAAATTAGTTAACCTTTTTAGGGTAACGTTGACTTGGAAACTTTTAAATATCATATTAGGAATAGTATGAAAACATACATTAAATTAACTTAAATTAAAAATATAGAACAACAAAACTGAAAGATATCTATCAAAATTATTTCCAAATAATAATAATTGTTTGTGCAATTTGCGATACAATATTTTATGGAATCTAAAAAACTTTAAAGTAGATAAATGCACTAGAACTTAAAACTAAGGAAAAGATTCGAGATCGCACTTAAAAAATATATTCGCATTTACTCCAGAAATGACATTAAGTGCATTTCCGGCAAAAGGGATCCATGGAAATGGATTGGCAAGCATATCATCGATGGGATCGTGATCAAAATGAGGCTCATTAAAAGTGACTGCACAGATACAAAGAGAGCGAGACAGAGAGAGAGAGAGAGAGAGAGAGAGAGAAGGAGCGAGAGGAGACGGTGAGTTAATGTTATGAGTATTGAGGACATTGTCGGATCGCCGAAAAAGAATTTATTTGTTGCTCTTAGGACAGCGACAGAGACTTCCAATGGGAGTTGGAGTTGGAATTGGAGTTGGAGTTGACGCTGGAGACTTTGGAGACATTGGAGACTGTGTAAGCAGCTGCAGCGACAACTGAGCATCATTTTTATGACCCTTATTTATGGTTATGTGCTCTCGCTTCCAAATGGGGTCCAAAACAAAAACAACAAAAAGCGAATGAGAAAAAAAAGTTTCAGCGAATTGTAATCGATATTTTGTGTTGCTCGCTTTGCCAAGCGATTCTCCAAAAACCGCTGACAAAAGATGTAATGCGATTGCAAGAGAGTGACGGAGGGGGCAGCAAGATGGAGGAGAGGGAGGAGAGGGTGAGAGGGTGAGAGCACAAAAAGGAATGCGATAGCCAAAATAACAAATTATGCTCAAACACGCAGGATCATATTACACAGTACCTTAGACACAAGAATCCTGCAGCAGAGGCAGCATCATCAACAACGCCCAACTCATTCACAACTGCGTAGTGAAGTGGAGTGGGCGTGGCAGTGGAGGAGGCAGAGATAGAGAGGAGGAGAGGGGGAGGCAGCTTGGGAACAGCAGCATCAGGTGACGGGCAAAGTGCGCAACGTGGCAACCAGCAAACGTGGCACGTGGCACGTGGCCACATCCCATCCCATAAGCAGGACCTCCAGCTCTCGCTCTCTCTCTCTATCTCTCTCTCTCTCTCTTTCGCTCGCTCGCCATGTGGACCATGTGAATTACCGCAAGCTGCACGCCCCCGGCTGCTGATAAGGCACGTTTTCTGCTAAGCAGCGAAGTGTAGAGCATGAAGAAGGAGTAGGGGAGGGAGAAACGGGAATGGGGAAAGGGAAGCTGGCAGGCAGCTTGTGTTTTGACAAATTATATTTGAAATGCAATTAACAAAAACAAAAACAAAAACAAGAAAAGGCAGCATCGCAGTCGCCGTCAATCTTCCCGCTGGCGAAACCTTTATTCAGCTTTAGCTTTAGCTTCTGCTTCAGCTTCTTCTTCTTCTTTGGCGACGTCCTTTTTTCATGCGCAATCCTTTGAGCTGTCACAACTAAAGCCAAGCACAACAACAACAACAACAACAGCAAAAGCATTTGCTTTGATTTCGCTCGTTGACATTTTTTCCAGCTCAACCCCTTTCACTCCCGCCTCCGCCTCCGCCTCCGCCTCCGCCTCCGCCTCCGCCTCCGCCCCCACCAACAACACTAACATCAACAACAACAACTGCCGCCCTTGGAGGGGGCGTGGCGCGCGTTGACAGGCGGCTTGCGATAATGTCACAGCCACCGCCACAGCAATCGCATTGTTAACATCCTTTTTGGTTTTTCGTGCTTTTCCTTTTGTTGCTGCTCTCCTTTGTCTTAATTGTTTACTAATGATATTTAAATTAGTCCTCTAAATGTCCGCAGGCGATTCGCTTTGAGTACGAGTATTATTCACTCGGCATTTCCTTTACTTCACCTTCGGACCAACTTCCCTGCAGTTGACACCCGGCCACAGCCACAAACACAGCCACAGACGCAGAAAAGGGTATGCCTCAAAGCGGGGCGTGGCACGAGGGGCGGAGCGGGACAATAACCCATTTAACATTTACAACTGCGAGTTTTGTTATAACAAACAGCTGCATTACAATTTCTCTCATTTGTTTTCACAATTTATATTGCGTCAATTCGTAATTTTTTTTGAGAGTCTATTTTACGTATATTCCATTTATTTTTATCATTGTTAAGCATTTCATTTGTGAATAAAAACAATTTAGAGTACATAACAATTAGAAATTACTTGTTATTATTACAGTGTATTATTAATTTTAAATTACACTATTAATTGGGTCTAACTAAACACATATATATATAGATTGTATATGCTATATTTAGTATATTGATATAGTATATACTATTCAGAGTATACCACAAAGTAAAAATTATTCATAATAGTTTAGAATATACCAAATTAGTATACCAACAAATACTAACTAAAGGTTATACTCGGTATATTTTAACAGAGTAAAAAAATATTCAAAATACTTTAGAATATACCAAAGTAGTATACCAAAAAATATTAACTAAAGGTTATACTCAGTATATTTTAACAGTACTACATTCTAAATATACCAAATTGGTATACCAAAAAATACTGAATAAAGGTTATACTTGATATATTTAAACAGTACTACAGTCACAGTATACCACAGAGTAAAAAGTATTCAAAATACTTTAGAATATACCAAATATACTAACTAAAGGTTATACTTGGTATATTTAAACAGTACTAAATTCCAAATATATCACAGAATACAAAATATACCACATTATCAGATCTGATATCTAGCTGTTCATACAGACAGACGGACATGGCCAAATCGTCTCGGTTGTTATTAATTATAAAATGAATTTTAGGTAAATTCAATGGTTAGAAAACATACACAACATTTTGTTACACTTCAAACGTTTCGAAAATTTTGGTGCGAAAAAGAAAACTATTTTAGAATTCTTATGTAGAATTCGAGTTTGCTTTACACAACATTTCCTGAAATGTTTCTCAGTACTTTACACTAATTTCTGATGAATTTCTTAATTGCGGAATAATTAGAAATACTTTAGATATTCCTTGACATGGTTTGGTCTAAACCAAGTCGCCTGGATTCGATTAGATCGTTGAAAAATTCCAATTATTTTGATGGTATGCATATCCTGTGTATTGTGAGCTCGGCTCGACTCGGAAACTGTGGCGTCTGGAGTCTAGAGTCTAGAGTCTGGGAGACATAATTATGTCGTCATTATCAAAAACACGTGGTGCAATTTAACAAGCTGACACACAAGGAGCACACGCCACAAATTATGAATATCAAAAAATGTGCGCAAGATAAACGATGCAGGAAAAAAAGGCAAATGCTAGAGTTCGAGATGGGGATGGGGTTGATGAGAGAGGAGGGGGGAGAACTGGGAGATTGGAAAATTAGTTTTCCACGCATCGTCAGCAAACACAATGGAGCATCTCACAGGAATGGGAATAGGAATGAGAATGGGAATGGGAATGGGAATGGAGGGAGGGAGGGAGAGTGGCACCTACACATGATAATTTACAGCAGATTGTCGCCTTTCGCCGTAGCCTGACATCAGCTGAGTGTGGGAGAGAGAGGACAGGAGAGTGAGGCGGCTGCAATAGATGCAACGTATTTTTGGATGGGCATTTGCATTCAATTACGGCAGCTGTGAGCCGGACAGATTTATTTATATGCCAGCGCCATAAAGAAAGCCCCAAAACTGCGCCACAGTTGCAGTCGAAGAGAGGGGGAGGAAAAGGAGAGAAGGGGGAAGTTGCCACGAGGTGGAAGAGTGATGAGGCAAAAGAGTTGGCGGCAAAACGGAGGCTGCGCTCAATCATAATTATGTGATTTGTTTGCCACGCCGACGACGCTGCTTAAAGGGGGAATCTTCGAGGGGGAGGAGGAGGGTTGGGAGTGGGAGTGGGCGACTAATTAAACGCACCGTGCAACGGTGTGGCAAGAGAGAGAGAGAAAGAGAGAGGGGTGGCATGTTGACGTATTGTCGCTTGTGTCTCGTCTAGTGCAAGTTATGACATTTTGATTTGAGTTTCATTTGATGTCGCTCAGCCGTCGTTTGAGATTTATGTGGAAGCGGGGTTGTGAAGGGGTAGCGAGGGGCAACTAATTAAGACGGAGGCATGCCCCACAGCTGTGGGCAATTTAAAAAGCCAAAGGATTCACTTAGATACATTTTTTTTGTAAGTAGTGCATCAAATGCTAATTGCAGTGGCAGCTAAAAGAAATGAGAGAAGAGAAGGGGCAGAAGATGAGGCACGTTTGTATGTGTGTGTGTGTGTGTGTGTGGCACAGTCTGTGACACTTTGGGCCAACACAGAGCGGCAACGATAAACATTATTAATGAATGCATATTATGGGGCATGCAACACGACAAAACAAAAAAAGGTTCTCGCAACAGATTCCAACTCCGCATTCAACATCAACATCAACTTCAACTTCAAATCGAAATCGAAATCCAATTTCAATTCCAAGAAATGAGAAAACCCAGAATGAACGCCACAACCTCAAAGATTGTCAACATGATCATCAAGTGACCCAACTGGATGCCCACATGCTCGTGTTTCGTCGGGATCGGAATTGGAATTGGAATTGGATTCGGGATCGGAATCGAAATCGGAATCGGGGGGGCCCAGACCTTGGCCAACCTTCGAGCAACCTGTGGAATGTGTGTACAAGATACAAACACAACAAAAAAAAAAAACAGAAAAAAAACAAAGCACCAAAAAAAAAAGACATGCGACAAAAGCCAAAAAGTGAAAGAAAAGCAGAGTGAGAGAGAGAGAGAGAATCAAAGAAAACTAAAAAACAAAAACACAGAAACACAGAAAAAAAAAACGAGTCAACGAATCAAATGCAGATAATATCAATTATATGTAAAAGATACACACGCATGCGATAGATACATTCGTCGCGATAAGCATTTAAATTATTAACAACAACAGTTGACAACGGCATCGACAACAACAACAACGACAACAACAACGAAAACAACAAGCAGAAGGATCCATGACACTAAATTTATGCACAACTGTGTGTGTTTGTATCTTTGACTGTATTCGTATCTGTATCTTTAGCTGTATTTGTATAATTCATTAGAAACAACTGGCAACTTTAATCATAACCCATAGATTGAGACTGAATCTGAAACTTAAACTGAAACTGAGACAACGTTCCCATGGCTGGCAATCTATAAAAAATCTCTGAAATGGAATTTCTTCAATTGCAACTAAGATATTCAAAGTATTCGAACCTCAGTAAATATTTTGATCAAGACTCAAGTTAGAGATTAGCCAAGTTTTGACTAAGCGACAAATGCTTGGAGTACAACATTTTTAAAAGCATCTTATTAACAATCTAGTTAAATACTATCATCTTATAATATATATAATTACTATGCAAATATCATCACTAAACATTTTAAGAATTTAACAAAATTATTTTCAGTTATGAAACACTTTTAAATCTTTGTTTTTTTTTATTTTATAGATTTCCCCAATCTGATAAATCCGACGACGGCGGCAAACTTCAATTAGTAATTTGACTAAGGCTTTATTATTTTCACTTTCGGTTTATTTTCAAATATTCATAAATATTCTAGGCAAAAAAAAGTTGAAAAAAAAAATGGTTAATTAAAGCGAATATTATATAAATAACAATTAGGTATACGTATATATAATACATAAACATACAGATAAATAACATTGCGCGCTCCCAGTGCTCTAATTTATGATAGATACAATCGCATATCTTATTTTATAATCGAATACTATAATAAAATACAAAATGCTTTTGTTGTGCCTTTGCGTGCGTGCGTTCTAGCGAAGGGGTCGTGGCGGGGGCGGCGAATAAAAGCGGGAACAGTTTTGTTTGCGTGCGCTTCTTCCGTTCGCACACTTAGCGAGGACAGCCACCACACACATTTCGTGAGGTTGCTGGTTGGTTCGTGTCTGGACTGAAGCGCAAACCACAAGCGGAAAAAAAGTGTTGCCGTCTTTTGGGCATGTCACAGCAAAGCTTTCGATTAAATGTCTAAGTGGGGGATGGTGAATGTGTATAGCTTGCGGATGGTTGCTGTCTCGCCTAATCCTTGCAGTAATGCGTATGCAACACATTCTCCGTATTCGAGAGAATGGCGCCCTCGTGCAGCGGACAGAGTTTCACATACGTCTCACTCGATTCCATCGACTCGATGAGCACGTACTCCAGATAGACACGTGGCGCTGAGAGCAGTCGCCAGGTGAGCGGATTGAGGAAATTCGTCGAATACTCCCAAAAGACCGTCGCATGTCCCGGATCCCGCAGATCCTTGCCGGCCAACAACGCCGTGTACTCGTAACCGGGCTCAAAGTACATCGGTTTGGGGGAGAATTTCATGCGTTCGGTGCTCTTGCGACTGTGCTCGTCATGCACGCGTATGGAGAGTGTGCCAATTTCACCGCCATGCAGCGTGCTCTCATCGTGGCTGGACACGCGCACTGTGATCTTGTAGTGTTGACGGCAGAACGGTTGACGCTCACCAGTCATCAGATAAAACACCGGAGGTGTATCCTTTGAGTTGATCAGACCACGTGCCTGCGCTTGCCGATAATCATGTGCGCTGTGTAAGCCCATGCGCATGCACAAACGTCCTGGCTCATCGCAGCTGCTGCATTTGGCATCCTTGAAGCTCTGGAGAAAGGATAAAAGATGCAATTAGCCAAGCAGTTGAGATAGTAGCTTAAGTGATCTACTTACGTCGTAGGAGTCACAGGTGATGCCGAGGAAGGGACACTTGCTGTCAATGCTCTCGGTGAAATACTGTTCGCTGCGTATGTGATTACAGCCGATAAACTCTTGCATCGTGAGGAAGAGCGTTGCCTTCTGATTGTTCTTCATCACATCCTGCAGCTTCTTGTTGCAGCCGGGATTATCAAAGCCTCCATTCGGATAGAAATCAACGTGTCCCACACGCTGAATGATACCCAGGCCGCCCTTCATCAAGGGGTTCGCATCCGTGTGCACAACATCCACGAAATGCGCATCGGTGCGATCCAAACGCACAATGGGATCGGTGTCGGTGAAGAGCGGTGCCGCGGGATCCAAGCCCGTAATGCGTCCCATTTTCAAGCCAAAGTCACGCTGCAAATGTGTGCCCGCATAGCCGGATAAATGAGCGCCCAGCGAGTGTCCAATGATGTGCACCTTGTCCAGATTCGGCATCTGCAGCTCCTCGTACAGCATGTGAATGACATGCGCCGTTATGGCTCCCACCAATCGTATGTTGGCCACAGCCTGGACATAGGGGGGATTTGCTCCGTGACCCCAATCGATGAGGATCACACTGCAATTGTCCTGACAGTTGTTTAGTAACGCCTTGGCCATTTCGAGCATCCATGGTATGTTGCTGTATTCCAAGTAACCGTGGACCAGCAAATAGATCCGACCTCGGGGATTTATGCCCAATCCTTGCACAGCATCCGGATCGGTGAGATCAATAAACTTGGGCTGATCGAGTGTGCTTCGTGTGTGGAGCGTATAGTGCGCCTCGATCTCTGATGGCTTCTGCGGATGCACGCTGATCGTGCGTGTCACAGTGTTCCATGGTCCGTTGATCGGAAAGCAGCCGTAGACGCCGAAGCACTTCACCTCGTTGATGTCTGTAAATAGATGGATGCAAAATAATCTAAATGAGTTTCTTCAACCAAACGCAAAGTTCTATTTAATAAGTTCAGTTACAAATTATGCACAGAGAGAAGTATTTAATCGTGTATTAAAGATTCATTATACATGATTTGAGACTTTCAACAACTTAACATTATTTAATTCTTAATTTATTTTAAAATTGCGAATGTTTTTGTATTCTTAGGTTTACAATTTTATTTATGTTTTTACAACTTCAATAATTGTTTGAAATAGTCTCTTGTTGTATACATTTCATTAACACAATTGGTATAATTTGAAAAGATATGGCGACTTTTGTTACCTTCCAAAAAGGAAATTAGTATTTATTATCACAAAAAAGGAAATGGAAATAAAATAGCTACGATAAAAACTCTTATGAAGTTAACAAAAATATCTTTGAAATTTAAACCAAAGTTCATTAAAACTTTTTTACTTTAACGATTTTTAAAGTATATAATTTATATTATAAATATCAGAACTAATTGTATTTGTGAAATTATTTTTTTTAGGGATTATGCTTTCGAAGAATGAAATTAATTATCGTAGTAATATGACGTAAAATAGAATTATAAACTATTTTAGCTCTGCTTAATAAAGAGCATCTAATAGTCGAGCATTCTCTTCGTTTACCGATCGTCAATGGATAATTACAATACTAAGGTGCTGTTGGACGATTGCATTAATTATGCTGTTCGGAAGTCATTGGGCCTGTTATTGACGGTTTGGTCAACCGCATCAACAGTTGACAACGTCTCTTGGGGACATTTCCTTCCACTTGCTTAAAGTACCACGAGCTATGATCGTTGAGTCGATCGATCGATCGATCGTTTCATAGCCTTCGTCGGCTGCTCAACGTTGCGTGGCATTCAGAAGTTGGCTTCTGTCTTTTTTTGTCTTCCGCTCGGCTGATCAATAACGTCATTGTTATTATCGATATTGTTGGTGTACCCACTTCTTTTTCTGTTTTTTATCATTGAGCCATTGAGTATGGCAGCTTATCTGAGTTAGCTAGTGTCTTATTTATATTTATATCGGAAGTCTTCAATTAGATAGGCGTGTGTATACGCCGATCTTGTCGTCAATAGATTATCGAATGACTATCGCGAATTGCAAGCTACGAATAGAATTTGCTTGCTGACCGAAATGCAAAATTCTTTTTGAGTTCATATGCAAATTGTGTGCATAAGGTGACTGAACGATCATCGGCTAGATGAAGCTTTCCCTTCTCATCTTCTGCATCGACAATGAGTTGAACGAACCATTTGAAACCAGAATGTTGTTTGCACAAGCCACAAATGATCATTTGAAGATGCTCTCAGACTTCAACTGAACTCGTTGTCTGAGGGGGCCAAAGTCTTGTCTCGTTTGACTAATGAATGCAGCTAAACTTTCAATCTACCTGTGAAACCTTAGAGCAACCAAACGATCAACTTCAACTGCTGATATGATGCAGTTTTTAAGAGGCGAGCATCACTACTAGTTAGCTGACTTGATTTTCAAAAGTATTACCTGTTTGTAAATTTGGAAAAATCGTTTGTAGACTTGATACTGTTGTGTGGTTAAGAAAGGAAATATCACAAACAGCGACAGAATTTAGAATGCTCTGGGAAATATCGAATAAATATATAAAAGTTCTGCAAATAATTTATAAATATTTTACAATCTTAATAGTGCGAACTTTTGCATTGAACATTTGAAAATTTCTTTGATTATTATGGGGGAAAAAATACAATTTCTC
The DNA here is from genome assembly GCF_023558435.1 of Drosophila sulfurigaster albostrigata. Lineage (NCBI taxonomy): Eukaryota > Metazoa > Arthropoda > Insecta > Diptera > Drosophilidae > Drosophila > Drosophila sulfurigaster. The sequence continues at coordinate 19,031,444 of NC_084885.1, forward strand.
TTTCAATAAATTATTCAATTGCCATAATAGTTACGAGTTTGCTAATCAATATATAATAATAATGCACAGCTTTGATAAACCTCTTACTATAGTTAACGTAAGGAAGGGAGACAAATAATGAATATGGAAAATCCTTTTTAAAAACCATCTATTGTTCTTTATAAACTTTAGTAATATTATACCACTATTTGATAAGCTTGTTATACTGTTTTGAAGAATTTGTCGCTAGGCCATAAATCTCTATTTTACTTTAGTATATATATTATACGATCGAAGGTAATGCTAGGGCAGCGCACTATCATATAAACACTTTGTCAACTTGTTGCGAAATTTATAGAAAAACATAACGATAGGTTGTAATTATATATCTTTGGGAGTAGCATTCTAATTACTTGAGTGATCGGTGACAAGTTCTGTTAGCTTATGTTACAGTTTGGCGACTGTTGAGTAACAACAAACCAGTATTAGTGTTCTATAAAAAAAAGCTGTCCAATCTGGATGGATTACTTACCGCTTTTGGGGGCAGGTGGCAGATCGATTAGTGTGTTGACTGCCGCACGACTCGTGTGATTCGCCAAGTAGAGCATGGTCTGCAGCATGAGGCCGCCTGTTGTGTTTGCCACATACATCTTGCCACAAACGGTTCTTGTCGGTTGTTCGCTACTTCTTCTTCTTCTTCTTCTTCTTCTTCTTCTTGTTTGCTGAGTTTTTTGCAAGGTTTTTCTTTTTGGGTTGTTGTGTTGCTGCTGTGTTGCAGTCAGTCTACATTTTAGGCAGGAACTAAACGAGTGATTTTTTTTCTTTGGTGCACGTTCACTTCACTTCACGTCAGAGTTTTGATAATTGTCTTTATAGAGATAGTGGAGCTTAACTTAAGTTGTACGATTTATGGGTATTGAATGAATTGTTTTATTGTTGGTTTTTTAATTAAGTTAAGTTAATCTAATCGCTCACACACCTGTCTCTATCTGTTGTCAGTCAGTGTCTGTTTTGTCCACTTGACGGTTTTTGTGTCCACTCTGATTTCGTTTCGGGTTTTTCTTTTTGTATTTTCGCCTATTATCATTTAGTGTCGATGTCTCTATTATAAGTACTACGTGTGCCTAAGCTTTGCACGTTTTCTTTGCAATCAATCCGTTTGTTCTTTTTCGCTTTCGTTCTCTAGCTCTTTCCCGCTCGCATTCGCGTCGTCACGGTTCCTGTTAGCATATGTTTCTCGTTCTCGTTCTCGCTCTAGCTTTGCGCTATTGTAAATCACTTGCTGTTTGGTTTGTTGTGTGTTTCACGCTTAACGACCGTCAAAGCACTGAGCCGATCAGCTGCAAGCTACGCAATTTTTATGCCCGATCGATCGCTGACCGAAAACGAAGCGACGACGATGGCTCAAGTTGAGCTTCGGCACTTCGTTTGGTAGTTCGGCACTTCGTCGGCACTTCGGCTGATGCATGAGCGAGCGCACCGTTAGCGAACATGGGGGAACTTCAGCCCTGAGAGATAAGCGAGAGGTCTCCCTTCCTCCGCCTTACCCGCCCCAACTGCTGCTGGCTTGCACATTTCTTGCACAGATGCAAAGTACAAGCAACCGTTTACTCTTGATGCATTTTTTCAAGATAAGAACGTCGAAGATCAAAGTCGCAGCTAGAAACTTCAACAAACTTCGATTTGTAACGGCTTTTTCTCTTTCTCTTTCCCTTTTTCATTCTTCATTTGCATATGGATGCTAGAAGGGAAATGCAAATAGTAAGAGTGAGAGAGAAAGAGTGAGGGGAAGATTGTTGTACTACGCTGTGTAGTCAGAGCAACTTGGACTTTGTGATAAGCTAGAAGACAGACTTGAGTAGAGGGTACGAACTGAGTGACTGTACAGTGTACACATAGAAAGAGAGAAAGAGAGAGAGAGACAGTCTTATCGACTTGCCAAAGATCGACAAGAAACACTAAACTCAAAACTGTGTCAACCTCGTCGATGGGTGGGAGGTGCACTGCAGGTGATGTCAATGTCTGGGGGGAAGACCTTATCAATGATGAGAGACGCTTGTTCCGTTTACGGATTCAGACTGAGCTCTCCTATACTATATACTCTACTATATGTGTCTGTCTGTCTGTCTGACTGGCTGACTGTCTGTGATTCGGACTCAGACTCAGACATCGTCAGTCCAAAGTCCAAAGGCAAAGGTGTTTACCGGTTTCTTAGTTGTTTGACTTTTCCACCAGGATTTCATTGCGCCATTGACGTCAATTGGCTCCATTGCTGCTGATGCTACTCGATCACCCAGAATATGGCATCGCGCTCAGTTCTTATCATCAGTGGATGCTCGCTCGTCTTCTCCTCACACTCGCTTATACATCATTTGTTTGTTTTTGTTTACGAACACAAGCGATCGTGCCCACCATTACCACCATCCTTTCACTCTGTCTCTCCCGCTCGATCGCTCTCACTCTCTATCTTGATCTCACACTCTTTGAGTCTCGTTCCCCCTGGCTATCGGGCAAAAAATAACCCGAATCAACCGGGATGCACAGAGAAATCTAGAGTCAGCAGACTAGTGTCTACACTTAACTGAGAATTAGATTTGAAATTATTATTTCTTGCATATCTTTCTATTTGTATATAATAATAATCATGCTTTATAATTTTGACTATATATAGTACATATATATATTTTTTTTTGATTATACAACCCGAATATGGGTTTCTGTGAAATTTCATAATCTTAAACATTAATGCGAATTCCCTTGACTTCTGATTAACAGCTTCAACATGTTCTATAAATAGATTTTTATAGGGTTCGAACTTTTTTTTGCGTATAGGGTAAACAACTCATTATGTGTACACTATCGTTGCAGTTGGCAACAAGATGTTATTAAAAGGCAAAGTCTGTTTATTAAGAACACAAATTGATCGATAACCAATGACAGCAGGTAAACACGAGTGTAAGAAGAGTATTGACGTTGCCAGTATTTTCCTGCGTACAATATTTGCGCGCACATGTGTTTACAACAATATGATTTTAAAGTGCAATATTGAATAACACAACCACTACACATGGAATGCATTAGGTAACTATTACACTGCGGTGGGGGCAATTGCGAAACTATTGGGAATAATACTAAATGTAAAAATGTAAAATCGGACATCCGCTTGAATAATTAATGTCACCTCCAATGCTGATAGCACTAATTACTTGTGTTTTATAGGTCAAGTGATTATTATGATTATTAGTGTGTTAAAGGTCATGCGAGGGATCTAGTCGTTATATAAGTAATTGCAATTCATATAATAAGATTTTAAAATTCATTATTAATATTCTTATTAATTGAAATTTAATAAAATTGTTTTATATTTACTTATTTATTATTTAATACTATTTATTATTTATAAATTTTTATTTTATTTTACTTAAAGTTTCAATAAAAATAAAAATAATGATTCATTATTTAGTAGAAATTTTCTTATTATCAAATAATTAAAAAAAAACTAAATCAATAAAATTTTGACAAAAAAAATGTGGAACGCTTCACGATTTTGCGTGTCATCCTTGCGCAGGGGCCATGCTAATCTTCTCTGTATCGTTCCAATTTTAGTATATGTTCTGCCGAAGCAAGAACGAATGTAGCTAGAAAAGTGCGCTATTTATAACGTAATAGTCCTGAACAAGCAGTTGGGAATTACAACTAGTTTGTCAAATTCGAAATTAGCGCCATCTATGTTTTATTTAACAACTTGGCAGATCATTTTCACGACAATAATAATAATAATAATAATAATAATTTCGGTGACTTTTTAGAAACTTTATTTCGATTAGTATTTGCATTTATTAAATTAAACTTGGTTAATTATAGTAAATACTGGAAAAGTTATTTTTTAATGTTAAATAATAGAAATTAGTTAAATTACATGTTGCCGCCAACAGATGGCGCTTTGTTTCTGTCTAGTGTTACCAGATTGTTGTTTATAGATAAAATGTTCATTTGCTTTGCTTTTGTAGGGATGATTTTTCATTTTCCAAATATGTGGAAGAGTAACGCAAAATTACAAGGTATTCATTTAAGATTTCGTGGCAACAAAAAATCTTTAAAAAATGTGTACTGACAAGCAAATAACATATTTTAATTATAAACATAATTTACTCTATTTTAATTATAAATTTGCAAGAAACATTTTTTTTATTTAAACTATACCATAATATAATATAATAATTTCTGCTGATATGGTAACAAAAAGTTTTATACTGTTTATATATATCAAAAATACTGTTTAAATAACATCAGCATTAATAGGCTGAAGATTTAAAGACGATGCGGACTACATTTAAAATAGTTAACAATACAATTTGACTAGTCGAAATATAGTTTATCATAATGAAATCAATTTCCCAACTGCTCGGCGAGCGTTCTCAAGCCGTTGTCTGCCCAGCCAGCACCAGGATCTTTGGCCACCGCCGAATAGATCATGGTGGAGCCATCCTCAAACTGTTTCATGGCCAAATACGATACTCCCTCCTCCAGCCAAACGTACTCTTCGTCTTTGTTGGCAGTCGGATCAACTCTGCTGTTACAGGCATCGCCATACTAAGAAAGCTTTCTTGTGTTATATATGCGTATACTTAATGTTTATAATATTAATCCTCACCCATTTCTCATATGTTTTTGTGGGCTGATGCGTTTGCGTCCAGCGCAACACTTGCAAATAGAATCGTAGAAATTTGCGGACATGTTGTTTCACTTCCGGCGAGCCCGATCGATTGAACTTGATCAGCTCATCTAGTGTGCTGCGGCAGATGAGATGATCCTTTGGCCTGCCCAGTGTCTGGCACATGGTCTTCGCCACCCGCATCAGGCAATCGAAATTGTAGTCCAACTCCTCAGTCAGCTTAATGGGTCCAGTCTCATCCTCTTCGCGAGTGCGGCGATTGCCCATAAACAGAGGCATGACATTGAGCTAATTTTGTTGAAATAGCAAAACAAATAGAACAAACAAATTTCTGTACAATTCGACTGACAGCTGACAAAAGCATATTCAAATAATAGATTAACAATAAAAACAAATCAATTGCATCTATATTTTCGTTTCTTAGTCATAAATGCGGAATGTTAGTCAAAGGTTGCAAAGTAATTAACAATAATATCTATCATATCATAGAATGGTTTTACGTTTTAGAAGCACTTGTTGCTCATTAGACAGCAATCAGCGTTTTTAAGAGAATGAAATAAAATCGTCTGGCAGAGAAATTCATTGAGAAGCATCATTGATGCGTCGACGCTGTCAGCAAGTGATGCCAAATCAGCTTTTATTAGCGGTTGAACATATTATGCATAATTACTTCGGTTTTATAATCAACACATAATTATGTTTTTATTTATCTATATTTATTTATTTAATATGAATTGCTTAAAATCAGCGTCAGAAAAGTATTTCAAACATATTATGGGAAATTATATTTAGAATGGTAAATAATGAATATTAATATGAAATCAGCATTATTAAATGACAAGGTATGTGTTATTCTGAATATAATGGTTTATCGCAAATACATATTTTTATAAAATACATGAAAATGTTTATTTCGATGTATGAATATGTTAAGAATGAACTTACAATATATGTATTATATTATTGAAAGCCAATTTTATAATTGCAATTGCAAATAAATAAAATCAATCAAGATTCTAGATTCAAATTTACACTTGTTATTCGATTCCAATCGATTTTCGGAGGCTGACGTTGGCGTGGTAAAAATTTGAAACAAACAAAGAGCTGTCGAAAAAAATGATATCTTTATCTCTTATAGTCTCTCCAAGTGTTCATACGGACAGTCGGACAGTCAGACATGGCTATATCTGTTGACCCTGGTCAAGAATATATATACATTAAGGGGCCAGAGAAGACTTTTTATTATTCACAGTGTATGCAAAGCATCAAAGCCCTTCAGACTGACCAAGAGTAAATACTGAATCTAGAAGCTAGACTATTTGCTGTGGTCTAAGTCAGTTAAATATTTATGTTTACTTCGCAAGCTTGGCAATGAGTTCTACTTAAACTCATTTCAAAATTACGCATAATAATACATAAATATTTACAACTTTCCAAAAAACAAACTGCACTTGATAGTTTCTCTAATTTATTTGATTTTTGACATTAAAAAAAAATGGGAATGGGGCTAAAATCAAACTGTCGTTGGCGCTGTTCTAACAAGATCTCCAGAGAGCGAGATCTCTCAGTCTAGGCGCCTTTTAATACTATTGGCAGCTGGACAATGATTAAAACTAAACCAAACTATTGGAGTCGACGGTGGGCGTGGTGTGCGACTCGAAGGCAACTTTGCCATCGACAGCTGCGATGGCAGCGTCTTCCACTAGAGGCACAACTGCAGTTGGATCAGCATCGGCTTCGTCATCCGAATCAGTTTCAGCATCCGTCTCATCCTCCAGCTCGGAGTCCTCGCTCTCCATGTGACGTGCCTGCAAATTGACATTCGCAGCATCTTCAGCCACAGCAGCAGCAGCAGCGGGGGGAAGAGGCACAGCATTGCTAAGCGGACGATCGCGTTCGGTGCTCGCTCCACTGTTCAGACTGAGTGTGGAGAGTGTGGACATGCTGGGCATGCTGACGGGACACATGCAGGGCACAAACTGAATCCGTGAGCCGCTCTTCTCTGCCAGCGAGCTCGGCGGCTGATAGTTGAAGTAATCGGGATACGGATACTGAGGACGTGCATTGTACAGATTGCTAACACGTCGAGTATAAGCTGGATACTCGGCATAGCGCATTGCAGAGGACGAGGACGAAGAGGAGGAGGATGAAGAGGATGTGGCTTCTGTTGTGCTCGTTGTGGGTGGCGCACTTGTTGTGCTTGTCGTTGTCGTCGTTGTGGTTGTCGTTGTTGGTGGCGGAGGCGGTGGCGGTGGCGTTGTTGTGCTCGTTGTTGTCGTCATCGTTGTCGTTGTCGCTGGCGTTGTGCTCGGCATCAAGTTGTTGCTGCTGCCACCGTTGCCACTCCCACCGCCGCCCATTGCCGGCGGCGTCACATCACCCTTGTGGCCAGCTGTGGCTGCGTCGTGTCGTCGCGCTGCCGCATAGCTGGTCACCGCATAGGGATCGTAGTGACGACCCGAGAGCAGCGGCGTCTGCGCTGCCCCAAAGCCAAAGAGCGGCACTCCAAATGTCTCGCCAGCCAGCGGCTGATAAGTGTACGTCCGGAAGTAGGTGAGCGGAATCTGTTGCAGCACCTGAGCGCGTGGAGTTTCACTGCGTTTAGAGTAGAGATTATGATGTTAGAAGAGTACACTTTGAATGTGGCAACGCAGCTTGCAACACTTACGTCGTCGCCTTGGGCCACCAGAAGGCGCTGCTCGGCAGCGGCAGGCAGCAAAGGCCAGCGATGAGCTGCAAAGAAAGAGAGTTGAGGAAATTGCTTAAATTATATCTTTCAAATATATTTATTTCTCAGCAAGTTGAGAATCAAATCTATTCGTAGATTTAATGTTCTTTCTATTGAATATTAAATAGATAAACTCGTGATGAAATAAATATTATGATGCCTCAAAGATTTGGTTGTGAGCAGACAAAATTTCTATAAATTATTTAAGAACTACTTTTCTATGGGTATATTTGGTATATTTTGAATGTACTACTATATTAAAATACCAAATATATCCTTTGAAATTGTTGTAGTATTTTTTTGGTATATTAATTTGGTTAATATTTAAAAATGAATACCGCACTGTTTTGCTTTATTTCACAATGCGTATAGCTTTTTTGTGACTATAGCTTTTTTGGTGGTTTTATATTACTATATAAAAATTTTATATTACTTACTATCTAGAGAGCTTCAAATAAATTATGTTATTATTTATTTTAAGTACGAAATATTGAAAGTATAAAAAAGCATCAGATTGAAGGATAGTTAAGAAAGTTTTTCAAATAGTAGCTCGCAAATATTTTTATATCTAATCAATTTGCTTGATTGCCTGTTCACAGATTTCATTTTCAGTGTTCTATAGTAATATGTGAACTTGAAATTAATTGAACTTCCTGTTAGTATTAGCTACTATATGAAATATATATAGACATATAAAATAGCATTAATCTTCCGATGCAAAGAGCTTTCCAATTTGTGATTTTCTACAACAATATTTTTATGTTTATTGGCCAAAAAATTATTTAAAGTTTTATCAGATAAGTGATTGATTTTGTTGTACTTTTCAGTTGTCCAATACTTTATGATCCTTACTAAACATTTATTATTGCTGAACTGTAAGTTGAACAGACTACAGAGCACAATTTTAAATACGTTTGATCTTCAGAAATAAATTGGCTGCACTTTTAAAAAATAAATAAATAAATTATAATTTTGTTAGTTAAGTCGGAAATCGTAGCATATTTAAATCCATGATGCTTATTCTTGGTAATTAAATAATATCTTGATTTTTTAAGTATTGTGATTACAATACATTTTTTATTGAATAGTTTTCTCAAGTCATGTTCATATTTTATTCAATGTGAATCCTTGCGATAATATTTCTAAACACATACCACAAAAAATTGCCACATTTTGATTTTCTTTTTATTGTATAGAACACTTCACTGCACTTTTTTTTAATTCGATGATCCTTAGCGGTATGATAAATAATATTAAAAAACAAAAAAAAATAGTTCGACTCTTCGATTGTCCGTTTCTCCGCACGCGTTCACAGCTGCATTTGTTCTAAACCCAAAAACAGTTATAGGCCAAGCTTTTATACCGTCTCTCCGACTGGAGTCAGCTCCAAAGGGGCGGGGTTGAGGTTCAATTGTCTGCGTCTCGTCTTAGTTTCAGTCTCAGTCTCAGTCTGAGTCTCAGTCTCAGTCTGAGTCTCGGCTTCGGTCTGATGTTGCATTTGCCCCAGAGCAATGTTCGTTAAACATGAAAGATGCCACGGCGTGTGTCTGCCTTTTGTTTCACCGGGGGAAGGAGTTTCTCGATGCAGCGGGTGGAGCGAGGGGAATAGAACAACGCAACAAAATTAATTGCAGGCCTAAAGAATCCCAAAAAAATCCACAGAGTGTGAGAGAGAGAGAGAGAGAGCGAAAAAACTAAAAGTTGGGAAATCAATAATAATAATGAACATGCGTTTAGAATAGAAAGCAACATCATTGACAAAATGATTGAATGAATGACGGAGCCACATGGGGGCGGGGTCTATCTAGGGGGTAGGGGAAGGGGCAATCTCTGTTTAAAAGGGCCATTGAATTAGCCATAAACATGTGTAGATGACTTTTTCTCAGTTCGGTTCTTCAGTTTTATTTGTATGCATTTCTTTTCGTCTTTTCACACATTCAAATTTTGTTGTTTTTTTTTTCTGGATTTTCTTTCGATTGTGGAATTTGGGTCAGAATCAGACATTGTTTCGATGTCTTTTTGCATGCAACAGTCACGCTTATGTAACTGAAGCGCCCTCAAAAAAAAAAGTTTAACCATTAAATCTCATTTTTATGACAACTTTCTAGCCAGAAAAAAAAGAAAAACCTCCTTTTGTGTTCTGGTATTTTGTAAGGAATTTATTGCCATTTTTTATGGTAACCCACAGCGTATAGCTTCAACACAATACAAACGAGTGTGCGATATAGTATACTCTGATGGAGATGAAGAAGAAGTTGTCGAGTATTCAAGAATAACTGCCATTGAGGTGTTAATGTGACTACAGTTTTAATGATCGTGCTGAGCACACACACACAGACAGACAAAGCTCTGAGGCGTCGTCGTTAAGCAGGCATTTAATGGTCATCTCGGGTGATCATGACATGATCATGATCACTTACAAAAAAAAACACATTAGAACAATTCAACAAGCTAATTGTGACTGCCAAAGAACGGAGGATCAGCTTTGGCAAATCAACAGATCAAAGTGTAGATCATTATGGCGAAAAGGGTGAAATTGATGTTGTCTGTATAATATTATATTGTATATACATAACATATAGAGCAGCGACGATAAACACTTATTAACATAATTGGATGAAATATACAAAATGTTTGAATATACTAAAGAATTGTAAAATCCACTTTGGCAGATCAACAGATCGAAGTATGACGAAAGGGCAAAATTGATGATATTCTATTATAATAATCATGATTGCGAAGTTTTTTATGTTATTATATCTTGATCAGGTGTGGTAAAAATAAAATATAAAATATCAGTATGGCCAGATCAACAGACCAAAGTGTAGATCAGTATTTTAAAAAGTTGAATTTCATGTAGTCTTTCTATAAATAAATGTACAATTACTTTACAAAGCAGTTCACTTGATAAAGCTTTGTATGACCACAAAATAATGGATGAACTTTAAGAAACTGTAAAAATCCAAGATCAACAATGACAGACAAAGTATCAAAGTGTGAATCATTAATGTAAAAAGATTTAATTTTAGTTGTTTCCCTATAATGCACAAAACATATTTTTCCAACACAGGCCAAATAAATTCTGATGTATTATTTCTTGATAGAGTTTTTTTTTACTAAAGACAATATGTAACATGATGTCCGCATAAAGCTTGTATCTACGTGTTGATGTGCTAATTAAGCAAAAAGCTAAACAAGATCAGGGATGGAAAAGTAGTTTAAAGAGCAGCGAGATTAAAATCTACTTAATCACATCTCTAGCTAATAAAATTCAGCATAAAAAAAAAGTCAACGCATCGAGTAACAAACTTTGTTTAATTCAGCAAAAAAAATTGTCTTAATCGTAGAAACCTTTGGCTTTGGTTTGCGCTATGTCCTCGTACCTTTGGAATTCTGCACATACTTCGAGGTATAATAGTTGCTTTGGCTCTTGTTCTGGGCATTGCGATGCGGTCCCTTATAGCTGCAGAGTAAAAGTGAGATTGCAGAAGAGAGAGAGTGAAAGGAATAGTGACACAAAACTCACCGTGAATTCATTATGAACCAGGTGTCACCTGGCTCCGAGGAGTCGCCCAGTTCGACAATGTGCCCCATTTTGACCTTGTCGCTGCTCGGATCTTGGAGCAGCTTGCCTAAAGTATAGACGGGAAATGCAAAGTACTCACGCTTTAGGGAATAGCGTGAACTCTGTCTTTGCACCACTGTGCTAGGCACCACTGTGCTGCTGCTGGTTGCCTCCAGACTGTCGTCCATGTAAACTATCTGCAAAGAGCTGCTTCCGCTGCTGTGGTTCTCCTCCAGCGGCACTTCCTCGCTCAGATCCTGCTCTTGCTCCTCCACTTGCTCCTCGTCCAGCATCTCCGATTGGAGCTCATCGTCAGCCAACAGCGCATGATCGAAGCTGCTTGTCTGCGTCTGCTGATGATGATGATGATGCTGCCGATGATTGTTGGGTGCGGCCAAGGCGTGTGAGGTACGCAACACCGGCGGACGTTGCACCACTTCCTGTGGCGAGCGATACGCATTGTAGTGCTTCGTCTTCTTGGGATGTCGCCGTCGCTTGCTGGGCGGCAATTGTGTTTCATAGGGGCGTGGCAGTGGCGTCGTGACACTGTTCGTTGGCGCCGTTGTCATCTCTGGCGCTGCAACCGAGGCTACAGCAACCGCAGTTGTCGGGGTGGCAGCCAAGGTAGTTGCTGTGGTTGTGGTTGCTGCAGTCGATGTGGTTGTCGTTGTGCTTGGACTTGTGCTTGTGGCTGGTGGCGGTGCCAGCGTGATCGCTTCATGTGCATAGAATGGAATCAGCGTCAAGTTGAGCAACTGTCGCTGCTTGGGCACACGAAAACGTTCGACCAGCGGCTTCGGTCGAAACATCGGCGTCGATGGCGGATACAAAACTTGACCAGGCACTGGTTCCTGCATCGGATATCGCTGTGCACTGAGCATGGTGTTGACCAGCAGCTCACCCTTGGTGCCGTTGTACACAAAGATCGGATAGCTGGTGGCGGATAAAGCATTGTCTCCGGGTGCATTGTCGAACACAGGCAGCGATTGCGGCTGGCGGCGTCTTTGCTCATTGCGTGGCCGGAACATGGACTTGTGGCGACGCTGCTGTTGTTGTTGCTGGTGATGTGGCACATAGTGGCTGGGCAGCTGCACACGATGTGGCAGGCGTGGTGGCAACGGCGGAGGCGCTGCATCTGGTCGCACCACAATGCGCAACGGCAGCTGGCGATCTTGACGCTGCGACGCATAACGTATACGCCGCGTTGTCGTCTCATAATCCTCGCTCGGATTGCGTTCGTCTTCGAGTATCCAGAGCGGACGCTGTGCGGCATCCAAGTAGCTCTCACCATTCCAACTTGAGCTGCCGTGCAGCACCAAGAGCAGCGGCAGCAGCCAAAGCATCAAGTTGCAACAGTTGCTCGCGAGTGTTGCCGACATTTCCATTTGCCTGCGAGTCGTGCAATTGACTGGCCAACGGCCTGGCCACAGCCATGTGCTTTATAAGCCACCACAAACGGAGGCAACACTTTGGCAAAACTCGTACTTTCATTTGTTGTCACCTCACAGCTCAACTGGTTCGTCCAACTCGTTCTCAGCGGGTCAAACTAAAGCGAAGAAGAGTTCACTGGGTGAACTATGTATGGGCGAGTGTTTTGCGCGTTGACCTTGTTGCGGAGTTTTAACAGCTGTTCCAGCTACGTGGCTCCAAGTGCCGCATTTCATAATGTCGTAACTCGTCGTTTGTGGTTGTGGCAACTTGTCAAGGAAAGTTCTAAAGTGCACTGCTATTTTTTTTTGGTTTTTTCGTTCTCTTTTCTGTTTTGTGGTTGTTGTGTTCTGGCAGCTGTCAAAAGTGGCATTAATCAAAACACTCTAACTGATTTGCTTCGACTATGAAGAAGAAATATATATATATTCTGTTTTTTTTTGTGGACCCGCTTGAGTTGCACGATCAAAACATTGATGGGAATGTGGCAAGTGGGGAGGCGGGGTTAGACAAGGGTCCAACAGTTACGGCCAAAAGTAGCTTGCTGCTCTTTTGGTTTTTGGCGCTCCGTTTCCACTTTGTTTGGAAAAACAATTTGGACAACTTGCAAGACATTGAAAGAGAACGAAAGAGAGTGAGAGAGGAGAGGGAGAGGGAACTGAACAAGTGGAACGGTCGCGCCAAAAATGGGGTTAATAGCCTTTGACAGACAATTGGACGGACCAACGGGCGGTCGTGAGTTCTCACTTTTGTAGATCTAGAACTAAGCCCGAAGACACAGAGAGAGAGAGAGAGAGAGGGTGGAAAGGGAAGAATGGGAAAAACTGTGTTTTAGAGAAAATGAGAATGGAAAAATGATTTATTAGCCTGTAGATCGCAGCTTTGATCGATCAATCGGCGCTACGTTGAGCTATCTGCTGGTCCCCAGCTAATTACAAAAATAAAATCATTTTCTTACCCTCGATTACCTGCTGCAACGAATGAGAAATGGGAAAACCCGAACCCGAACGGAGCAAAAGAAAATCTACTACGCATGCGTGAACGAATCGAAAAGCGATTTTCATTCATTCATATCGATTATTAAGTGCTATGTTTAGGCGGTAATTTATAGCATATAGCATATAGCATATTGTATCATTGCCTGGTTCAACAATTGCGTGACTTTACAACATAATTAGATTGGGAATTGGGATCGAGAAAATGGAATGCATACTCCACTTTTTACTTTTAATTGGCCATCTTATGAGCTTTTAATCGATTCTAATGCGTTTTAAATTCGCTTGGAACCCCCCGAAAAGAATAAAATCGAAAACTAAAATACTTTGCGATCGTGTGAGAGATGCAAGCGAAGATCGAATCGTATCTGGACATTCCAGACACACACACACAAACACACGCATCTATCACTCACGCTAACTCGTGCCCATAATTAACAGCTGGAAATATTTGGACAGTCATAAACTACACTCAAAACACTCGAAAGCACTCATGCATTCACTCGCACTCACTCACTCGAGACTCGGCATCAAATGAAAGGCATCTAAATCATAGATGCTGGGCATCGGGCATTTTTGACACCATCAATTTGTTCTGTCAATTTGTTATATAGAATGCATTTTATGCAAATGAAAGTTGTCCTCAATCCATCTGACAGATACACTCTCAGATACATTCGTTCGTTCTTTTATCCCCCATCTCCTCTCTCTGGTTCTCTCTCTTTCATGGCACTCATAATTTGTTTCGTATTTTGGGTGTTTCTCCTCATTCTTCTCAAACTGATTGATGCACCGCATACGGTGTGCTATGAACAATAAACAATAAACTAATCAAGAGCCCACAGCAGATGCGTCTGTCAGACTCAGATGCAGATACACATGCAGATGCAGATGCAGATACAGATGCGGATACTGACTCACAGACAGATAAATGTCAAACTATTGTTGCTGCCTCTTTTCCTAGAACACATACACTTGTCCACTGTCCACCATCCGACTGGCGACTGTCGCTAATCGCTTTGATATTCAGCATATTTACTCTTAGATACAATAACTGATAGATGCATAGATGCATCTGCAGCGGGAAGCCGCTAATTAAATATGCCACACCCACGCGATAAATTCACTACGCATTGTTGGTAGTTTATAGAAATATAATTATATCGATAATACGTGTAGATGGCGGAATATAAAGTCTTCTTTATTTATAGATTTTTCTTCCAAACAGTCAATTATTACACAAAGAATTTGCTTGCCGTATTGCAATGCATTTCTGATATAGATTTCCTTTTAAGATTTAATATTTACGTAATGTATTATATAATATATTATATAACAATATTTTGTACTAAGATAATAAGCAAGTTTACAATATTATAATTTTATATATTTATGTATACAAAGTTTTTTCTTCTGACTGCTCATTGGTAACATAATATTTAACCACATCATAAAAATCCACTTCAACACAATAATCTGATAATAATAATAATAATTAAATGGAAATTATATTAAATTATTAATGTTAATGAATAGATTTTGAATACCTACATTAATTATAATGAACAAAAGCATCTTTATACGTATGCAACGATTTTTTTCTTTATTATTTTTTTTACAATTTAACTTACTTTATATTCATTTTTATCTATATTTATTAAGTGGAAAAGTTTATCTTACACATTAGCAAAAAAATTAAAAAATGAAGTGTTTGTTTATTTAGCAAAAAACATTTGTTCTATATAATGAAAGATTTCAGGTAAACAAAGCTGAAATTAAATTAGGGTTTGAAGCAATAAAAATGTTGGAGTTTTTGACAAGGCTTTGACATGTTGAGAGTACATACACACATACAGATGTGCAATATACGAGAATATGTACTATATGTAAATAAAAATGTATTAACAGTCACTCCCCTTATACATATTTTTTGCGATAAATATAAGTATCACTTTAACATCACTTGCATAATAAAGTATAATCTAAATTTGAAAGAAAATTATAGATAACAATTGATTTCATTATTGGCAATAATTGGTCTTATTATGTCGAACTGTTATCAGAAAGTACATATGTAGAGCATTAACTAATTACGGTTATTTATGATGTCACTGTCTGAGCTTCAGCATTTTAAAGTTTATGATGGGATCGACCAGACAGTCCATCACATATCAATCGACATACATAACATATGTATAAGGAATACTGCAGCTGTTAGAATCTTAAGTTGAATCGCAGTTAAGCTTTTTTCGCAACCACCAACAAAAGTTGACACAAAGCGTGTGGAATAAACAAAACAGAAAGCCATTAGACGAGCTGACGACAACGGTGTCGCTGTAGATCGAAAGCTTTCTGTACGATCGAATCGGTTAGCTGTTGCTGGCTGCTTTTGCTATTGTAGTAATGACCGACAGCAGCAACAGAAACAGCAACAGCAACAGCAGCAGGAAGCTTTTCCAGCACGCGCCGGTCTCAGTTTGTCGCCAGCTGCGTCATTAAAAGCTCTGTGCCAGTAATTCTCTTCCCTCGCGTTCGCTTTACCCCGTATCCAGACCAGGGATTGTTGTTGTTGTTGTTGTTGTTGCTGCTGCTGCAGAGTTCAATTCGCCTGCCTCGGGTTCAGTGCGAATTGAGCTGTCGAAGCGCGCGGCGGTCGACGTCTGGGTAGCGTAGTATTTCTTTATCTTTGTTTTTATTCTTATTTTCGTTTTCTTATTTTTTTTATTACTTTATTTTTGTTTGTTTTGTCAAAGTAGTTGTGCTGGCTGTTTGAATTGAAAATCGAACAACGTGAGCCTTGCTTTTAACATTTACTTTACATTTAAAAGAAAATGATCGCATAGTTTCGATCTCATGCATAACGTATAAAATTGTGTCTTTACATCAACAGAGAGTGCGAAACACGTAAACAATATAAAATACAAAACAAACATGAGCGAAGCAGCACCGAGCATATCAACCGGCAAGCGAGCTGCCTTCCAGGTGATGGCTGGCGGCTCTGCCGGATTCCTTGAGGTGTGCCTCATGCAACCGCTGGATGTGGTCAAGACACGCATGCAACTCCAGTGCACACCCGCAGCTGCCGCACTGTCCAGCGAGGTAAGTCTACGAGTCTAGCGAGTCGTCATGCAACTTCAATTAGCACATCAGCAATCGGACATCAGCTGGTACAGCTTTCGAAATAGTAGAGCTTAGAAAAGCCAGCGAAAGCTCAAGTTGATAAAGAGACCGGGAGAGAGAGAGAGAGAGAGAGAGAGAGAGAGAGGAGGAGCTGCTGTACAGCTTTCGAGTGGTTCGGCTTAAGTGGCCCGTCGAATAACCTTCTGAGACAGATATATAGCGCAGTCCATAAGGCTGATAAGAGACAGACGAACAGAGTTTTTATGACCAGACCAGAGCACAGCATAATAATAAGAATAAGAACAATTATGTGAAAGAGGAAAAAGTGAATGAATTGTGATGCTTACAAAGGTCGTGTCAAGGTCAATGCGAATTCTTTTCTGAATGCGTGCTAGACGCAACAACAAACAAATTAATATATATTTAGACAGCCCAAAACAAACGCACAGCTGATGAGTATACATATATTTATTCACGAATATATATACATACATATACTGAGAGTATTTCTAGCCTTATCGATGGAGAGAACGTTTCCCAACTGGGTTATCAGCTGATTATGCTGACTTAGAACCAATTATGATAGTCTTTCTCGCATTTTAAGAAATATGTATGTCTGGCGAAAGTCTCAGTTTTGGGCACTTGCATTTAACGCCTATCTAATCTAGCCAAAACAAGAAAAACAAAAACATTAAGCTTTTTATAATGAATTTTTGGGAAGTTTTACGAGTCTCTCAAGCACATACCACGTACATAAGTACATATGTATAGTATATCATATAATACTTTTGAGCCGCAGCTAAGTGATATTCTTGTGCTAGTTTATTTATTTTGCGTGCATACGAATAATTCTGTTTACCTAGATATACTAACTGATTTATAGCGCAATTCTAAAATAGATGCAGAATGCAAATTAAAAAACATATGTACATATGAAAAACAGAATGAATAAGTCTAAAATATTGAGCACACTGCCTCTGAATAGCTGTCAATTTCCATGGAGAGAGAAAGAGAGCGAAAGAGAATAGAAATAAAGCGAGTGCTCACTTAGAAATACCCTGTAGTTGTTATGATAAACAGAAATATATGTATATGCAAGATTGAGGTTAATAATTTCTATAAGAATATATATATATATATTGAGTGCAGCAAAAATATCTCATTAGTCTTTGTCTGATCACAAAATCATTGTTGATAAAGATAATGATAAAATATAGATATAGGAAATATATATGTATATAATTCAGTCTTTAGCTGAAGCTATTGAATATTATATTTATTTTATGTCTATGATAGAAGTTTTTCCTTGTTTGAAACGTAGATATAAAATATAAGCTGGAGCTCATAATTCATATAATGTAAATATAATATTTGTTTATATCGCAAAAACTTTTTTAGCCTAGTGTTTGTCTAATCAGACAACCTTTGTTGAGGATTATCAAATATAGTGTTCATTTCTATTTACTATAAATTTACAGGATTTATAAATTTAATATTAATATCTATTTTATATAAAAATACAAATATTTTAATAATTTAAGTTATCCACAATTCTTTTCGGCAGGCAACTTACAATGGCGTTATCGACTGTTTCGTCAAGATGCATCGCCAGGAAGGAGTTTTATCCTTTTGGAAGGGTCTTTTGCCGCCCATTCTGGCCGAGACGCCAAAGAGAGCCATTAAGTTTCTGGTCTTCGAGCAGACAAAACCATTATTCCAGTTCGGCTCACCAACACCAACACCGTTGACATTTTCGCTGGCCGGTTTGACAGCTGGCACCCTGGAAGCCATTGCCGTGAATCCCTTTGAGGTGGTCAAGGTGGCACAGCAGGCGGATCGTCAGAAGAAGACGGCATCCTCGTTCAGTGTGGCACGCGATATAATCAATCGCGATGGTTTCGGCAGGCGGGGACTGCTGAAAGGCGTGACTGCGACAATTGGTCGCAACGGCACCTTCAACATGGTCTACTTTGGTTTCTATCACTCGGTCAAGAACATTGTGCCGCAGTACAAAGATGAGACTCTAGAGTTCCTGCGTAAGGTCATCATTGGCTTCACATCGGGCACATTGGCCTGCTTCATCAATATACCGTTCGATGTGGCCAAGTCGCGTATTCAGGGACCACAGCCGGTGGCCAATCAGATCAAATATCACGGCACTTTCCGCTCCATTGGCATTGTGTATCGCGAGGAAGGATTCCGTGCTCTCTACAAGGGTCTAGTGCCAAAGATTATGCGTCTGGGACCCGGTGGTGCTATCATGCTGCTCGCCTTCGACTATGTCTACGAATATCTGTTGGCGAACCACTCCTAGTCCAATTGTTTGGCCCTTCACAATCTTTACTAACGCTAAGAAATCATCAGTCTATTACATTGCCGTTGTCACATACAAATTTCTATTGTAATTATTATTATATCGTATTTTTTTATTTTTTTTTTCTATTGGAATGCAAATTCAAATTGCATGTTTATAAAAGTATTGACAACAAATGTTTGTAAATATATATAATAATGTTAAAATATATATAAATCCAATAAATACATGGTTGATATTACTTTTGCAAATTCTTACACTTATTAATTTCAAATCTTTACATTTTCAGAATGAAATAATAAGCGCCCTAAAGGCTGCTCTGAATAAGAAAGTTCACAAATCGAAAGCTTTCGAAAGCTTTAAGAACCCAAACTTGTTAACCTAACGAAAAACTTACTTAACGAAACAATTTATTTTTAACGACAGAGCTTCAGTTGAGACACAAACCGAAATGCGGGGGCAACTAGCTTAATTACAAATTAATGCGATGTCTTCTAAGCATGTAAAAGTTTATACTTTCGAAAATAATATTGATTAGCAGGGCTGCAAATTTGAAAACTAATATTTTGTATCCTATGCCACATAATATCGATAATTTCTTATAGATGGTACATCGCACTTAGTATTTTTTTCTTTAAATCTATTAACTTAAATGCGTATATTTCTGGGCATCATTTGTGTGAAAAATATCTATAACGTTGTATCATTTATCGGTTAACTTATTATATCTATTGTGTCTATTTAATCTTTTATAATAAGTCATGAAATTAATTTCAAAACATACTATATTTAATATAAGTATATTCATTTTAATGACTCCATCATTTTTAGTGTACAATTTGAGTGTGCAATTATCGCTATTAACATTTACTTGTCTATAAATTTAATAAAAATGTATATTTTCATCTTAAGGCGTATAGAAAGTATAGAATTTTTTTTGAATTGGCGTAAGCGAAACAAAACAAGCTTATTAATAATGAATGATTGTTTTTTTTTTATAAATGAAATCTTAATAGATTTAGAAAAAGATAATCCATTGGGGATTTGTCGCTACGCTTTGAGGTTTTCCCACTTGCGATTTAATCTTGCGCTGACGTATTGCTTGCAACTGTAATATAATAGATTAATTAGTTCACCGCTATATTACATCTACATATGGGTAATTCCATGAAGAAATTTGTCACGTGCGAGACTCTTTACAGTGAAAATAACATAAACTGAAAAAATTTTCAAAATAAGTGAATGTTATTCTTAAAGCTTTAGATAAGCACTATATTTAGAGCTAAGATTGATTTTAGGAACTTCTACTGTTTTACGATAAAATATATAAATTCGTTCATTTTTTTGTTGTGCGTACGAATTGGTTAATTTTTGCAATTATCACGATAGAA
The DNA here is from genome assembly GCF_023558435.1 of Drosophila sulfurigaster albostrigata. NCBI lineage: Eukaryota > Metazoa > Arthropoda > Insecta > Diptera > Drosophilidae > Drosophila > Drosophila sulfurigaster. Next base: position 19,051,639 of record NC_084885.1, read on the forward strand.
AACAAAACAGAACGAAAATTCCAAAACCATTCTAGAGCTATAAAAATAAACTTTTCTTATTTTCAAAATTGTTTCAGTTTATGTTATTTTCACTGTAAAGAGTCTCGAACGGGACAAATTCCGTCATGGAATTAACCATATTTTGATTTCTGAAAATAAGCCAAGATTGTCTTAAAAATCGTTTTCTATTTGGTTGAACTGAAAAAGTATTTCAAATTAATGTGAAGTATATTTAAATTAGATCAATAATAATAGAGCTATTTCATTGTTGCGATATGTGAGATGCTATCTCTAGCTTTGGCTTGGAACTTGAACTGGAACTGCTGAAAGATGGAAGGAGCTTTTCAAGCCGTATCCCTGAAAGCGCATATCTAGCACCTGCTGCTGTCAGAAGCACACACATACAGTTGCTCACCAATACACACACGCACTTGAGGACACTTAGAGCCAAAGTCACCCCCAATTGCAAGCCGAGAATTCGTATTCATTATTGATTGGCGGACAGACGCATGCGCAGTTGTGAGCTTCGGCTTCGAGGTCGAATCCGATGACAAGTTCAAAGTACCGAGTCCGCTGCGAACAGAGTCCGATTCGGAAGTGCGAAAGCGAGCGCAAAGAGAGAAGCATAGGCAGAGCCAACGAGTTATCCGTGCAAGCAGCGTCACTTGCAGTCGTTTGTGAGCGTTCGCAGCGCAAGGTACTCTTCAAGTTTCCTGGCGCATTCGAACCATTTACTATAACTGTGACTACAGTTAAACAGTTAGTACAAGGTTGTCAACCTGGTTACGACAGAGCGAAGCAGAGACAGACAGAGTGAGAGCGAGAGAGCGAGCACAAGTTGTAGTTGTTGTATACCAAACACACACACATACAGGGAAAGAGAGAGAGAGAGAGAGCGAGAGCGCATTGCTCGTCGTTACTTACTTTCTTCTTTCTTTTTTTTTGCTGTTCTTCAAGTGTCGGCATTAAAATTGTTATTCTATTTGGTTATGTTTTTTTCGAGTGCGTGTCGAAAGCAATATGAAAGATGCATAGAAGCAGAATGCGAAAAACAAAGTGCAATTAATTACCACAAACATCTAACGGAACTTAAACTCAAAAACAAAAACGAACGAAAAAAAGGAAAAACAGTTTTGCAAAAACTTTGTGCTGCCTTTAATCGTAAATTGTGTTCTTCCTCATTTTATTGTGTCTTTTGCGCAACGTGTGTGTGTCTGAGTGTGTGTGTGTAAGTGCGAGTGAGCGAACGAACGAGTGTGCGTGTGTGTGGGACAGAGAGGAGGAGTGCGATTGAGAGAGCGAGAGTCCAGTGCGTGTGTTTGATTGCTTTGGAATTGTGCGTGCGCAGTTGTTCCACAATCGCGCGAGAGAGCGAGACACTGTGTTGGCCCTTGATGTGCGAGCGAGAGCGCGCTATCTGGGGGGACAGAGAGAGAGAGAGAGTAAGATGTGAGGATATGTGATAGATTGGCGGGGTGTGGACCCAAAAAAGAATTGACTGCAGCTGTTTTCGATTTGGATTTTTCGATGAAAATCGTTTTTCCGATATTATTGCAGCAACAGCAGCGCCAGTTGACGAACAATTGGAAAATACGTGTACTTAAAGTTGATTAGGTGAAGGCTCTGCAGCGAGTGCACATGGACGTGAGCGAGTAACGAGTTGAGAGTTGTGAGTAAAGTGGCGGCGGGTGGCAAGTGAGGAGGCATAAGGACGGGGCAAAGCATACGCTCTGGCGTATGTTCGCTCCAACCTACCCTATCAATGTGCCTTTCGCTCTTTCGCTCCCTGTCTCTCTCTCTCTCTCTCTCTCGCTGTGGCGTAAGCTGGCTCTCTCTCTCGTTCGTTCTCCCAGCAACTTCTACTACGTTCTACAATCAAATACTACTACGCACACACACACACACACACACACACATGTGTACACTTAATAGTTGACGCTTTTCGTTGCATAGTTTTTGGGGGCAGCGCAAAAGGAAACACGAAGCGTCAGCAGCAGCAACAACAACAACAACAACAGCAGCAACAGCAACAACAACAACAACGGCTCTAGAGTGCTCTATTTGTTAATACAATATATATTCAACTCCAAGTTTTTTTTTTCTGTGTTTGTGTGTGTGTTGTTAACGATTGCTGTTGTTGCTGCTGTCGCTGGCCAAGTGCAAAACGAAATCAAAACCAACAAAACGAAAAAAAGAAAAACGAAAAGAAAAATAACCTAAAAAATCTATGTATTTCTATAACGAAGGCAAAAGCCAACAACCAACCACAACAACAAGCATAAAACAATCAAATTGAACGTTTTCAAACATACCAAAAGCGAGAAGAGAGTGTGAGCAAAATCGAATTGGACAACAAAGAAAAGTGCTAAATACAAAAAAGGAAAATGTGCGCTTCGCTGCGTCGTAATTTGTTGCTGCGGAGCCTCTGGGCAGCCGTTGTGCTTATTGGCACAGTGCAGGTGAGTCATACCGAAACCGAAATCCTATCGCTATTCCACACACAGACACATATATATAATATATATAGACACATATACACATACTCCCGCATACTGGAGTGGAGAAGACACAGGGACACGCATCACACGGGTTTATAGCGTGGTCTAAGCGGGCTCCGCAAAGTATGCTACGAAAAATGTGCCACGGCAAAAGAGACTTCAACTCGGTCTCGTTGCCGCTACACACACACACACACACACACACTAATACACTGAGAGACATTACGCGAGTGTGCGCAAATATTGGCTTAATTGAACGGTTCTTTTTTTTCTCGGTTCGCTTCGTTTTTTGGCTTTGTTTTGGTAGCCCAAAAGCGGACACAACACTTACACAACACGCAGCCAACCAATTTGCATACGAAATTAGTCGAGAGTGTGTGTGTGGAGGGGGTGGGTTAAGAGGGGGCGCTGTGCGGAGTGGAGGGGCTATGAAAGGTAGTTAACTAATGTGTTTGCGCCAGCAACTTTTGATTTAAGCAAATGACACAGTCACCTGCTCACCTGGTTGGTCAATGCATTCCATTCAATCAGCAAACACACACACACACACACACACACACACATCGATTGTGTATTTAAAGCAATTCGAAAAACAATTTGCGTTGTGCTCGAGGGCTCAGGCTTTGGAGGAGCAGAGTAGAGTGATGTGCTTTGTCTTATCAAAGTTGCTGCACTTGAATAACTCAAAGCAATTTACTCAGACAGCACAAAGCAGGCATGAGCTACATAGCTAGAAAACAACAACAGAAAAAAAGGCAGTGAAGAGGAGGAGGAAGAGGATGAAAGGTGGAGAGGTGGAGAGGTGGGTCACCCACATGGGTTATCAAGTGGACAGGACTCGAACTCGGACTTGAGCTTAAGCTGCTTTATAAGCTGGACCCCGCTTCAGGTGGCACGTTGCACAGTTCATGTGCTTCCTCTGCAATGCTTTTGTGTATGCAGCCAGCAATTTGATTCGCACATCTCCCCCTAGCTCACTAGCTCCCTAGATCCCTAGCTGCTCCTCTTTTGTACCCCATGCTATATGGCTGTTCAGCTTGATACTTTAATACCGCTATTCATGTAAGTTGTTGTTGCTTACTGCTGCTGCTGCTGTTGCCAACAATTTATGAGTGACCCAGGGCAGAGGCTTGTGGCTGTCATAGTCATAGTCACAGTCACCTTATACAACCACATGCTGTTCCCACTCTCCATACGCTTAGAGTCCTTCAGCCTTCAGCCATCAGCTCAGCGTTGAGCTTGTCGTGGAGCGAGTCGTCGTCGTCGTCGTCGTCGTCGTCGTCGTCAACATTGCCGTGCACGTTATCGGAGCAAACGCATCGCAACGTCGACATTTCGTGGTCTCGTGTTCTCGGTGGTTGGTTGCTTCCATTCGTTTCATTCACGTTTCCACTTTGTGCCCCAGCTATGTTTTTCCTTATTTTCCATTTTTTTTGTTGTTGTTGTGTTTTTCTCTATGTTGCTGCTATATTTTTATGTTGCTTCAAAGGACTCGTCGCACGCGTGTCTGACTCATGCAGACAGACAGACAGACAGACGGACGGACAGACGGACGGACAGAGAGAAGGACTGCCAGTCAAGCTAAAGCACAATGTGCAATATGTCCACGCAACAAACCCAACTCGACAAGCGTCAGCCGATATCGGCCTGGACTCTCTCTCTCTCTCTCTTTCTCTCTCTTTCTCTCTCTTTCTCTTTCTCCTCAACCCATACAAAGTCTGCTCAGATACATTTAAACCCCGGCAACGGAGGGGGCAAGCATAGAGGAGGGTTGCTTCTCTCTGTCTCTGTGTAGATAACTGCGCTTTGGCCATTTGATTGTCGGGCCAACACAACTGTAAACTGGTAACTCGCAACTTGAAACTAGCAACTGGCAACTGGCAAACGGGCAAACGGGCAACGGGCAAAACTGGCAGGACAGCAAGTCGTCAATTCGCTGGTCGCTCAACTTTAGCTACCCCTAAGCCATGTTTACAGCAATCCGACTTAACGCAGTTATGAGCGCGACGGGGCTGAAACTGTCAGTTGACGTGGCTTTAAGCCCAGTTCAGTCGATTGCTTTAAAATCAAACTCAGTTCAATTCTAGAGTTGAATGTGGCTTACACAATAACCGATAATAACAATACATTTAGACATTTATCTACACAATGCTTTGATGCCATAAATGTGCTTTCGACTAGCATAATATTCTTATTCCTTTTATTATGAACTCATATAAACAGCATTGAAAATATACTTCTTTCTAAAATTTCTGGTTTTTTTTGCAACAAAATGTATTTAAGCAAGCGAGAGAGTCGATAATATGATGTACTACATAAATACTGAAATATAGCAAAATCTACTATTTTGGTATATTTTTATGGAACTTCATTCAAAATATACCATAGAGTACAATATATACCAATAAGAAGACGTTTTTCACCATACAATAGTATTTCTTAAGTAGCTATTACAATTTTTATTTGATAAACAACAGCAACAAAAATTTCAGGAATCATAATGACTATTATGTAGTTAGTTTTTATGGGTAGTGAGTTATACTCAAAGAAATACTTTTAGTAAATTTCAAATTATTCGAATTTGTATCATCTTTAAAAATAAGTACAGAAAAGATTTACTTTAATGGTCATTCAAATTGTCATGTTGGTGCAGTTAGTGACAACTTTTGCTCATATATACATAAGTATTTATTTATCTTTATCTTTAAATTCATAACTTGGAATTTAGCTGACTAAATATCTAATTCTATATTGCTGGGCAACTAAGTGATACATTTGCAAATCACATTTGATGTATGCAATTATTGAGTATTTCTTATATAGTAATTAAGTATTTGTGTCATATAGTAGAATGAAATTCTACAGCCAGAGGCAGTCTGAACATTTAATTGCATGTTACTTTTGTTGTCGCTAACTCACATTTCATGCATTGATTGCTTTTCAAATGTTTGCCATTAAATTGGACATTTGATCAGTTGGATACGTTTTTAGCCAGCTTCCCAGGTGTCCAGTTATTTTGTTTGCCTCAGAAGTGTGTTGTGTGTGTGGGTTTTTTTTCTTTTGTAGATGAAATCATTTCCGTTTGCTGTCTAAGTTGAGCCACCTTTCTATGTGATTACTTTGTTCAGTGGTTTAAGACGTCTTTAAGCTTGGTGAATTATGGAAATCCAAGTGCAATTTTGTTATGCAGTTGCCTTGGGCTTTCGTCTGGATTTGTGGCAGCAATAAAATAAAATAAATAAATAAATGCAATTGCATAAATAAATACAGTGCTTGAATCGTTTGCACAATTCAGCAAACAATCGAATCGAAACGTGCTGCTTATCATTTTCCATTTCACCATTTCAACATTTCACCATTTGCCAGTTCATTCGATGAGGTGCGCGTCACCGCCATGTCATCCACTAATGATGGGGTCGAAGAAGAAGGCACATCTGTCCCCTCCCCATTGTGGCACTGTAGACTGGCTTTGAGTTCGCCTCGTGCCTCATGCCTAAGCATTGCTCGTAAAAACTCGATGGCAGTTAATGCCTTGTGCGTGGTCGCAGTCGCATTCGCAGTTGCACTCGCAGTTGTAGTTGTAGTTGTCGTTGTAGTTGTAGTTGTTATCGAGTATATCTGTGCTCACAGCTCGCTGCTGTGGCTGCCACTTGCCATTTAATCATGGGTGGACGTTTGCATTCATTGCATGCACTTAGTCAGCGTTCCCCTTGCCCCTGTGCCTGTGCTGTGTGCAATGCCATCATGAATCGAAGCCTCCTTGCTGCCACCCTCGCAAATCCTTCAGCATTTGTCAGGCTTGGCAATGCCAAACAACTTGGTCAGCGTTGCCTCTCGCTCCTCTCCCTCGATTCTTGTTGTTGCTGTTGTTGTTCTTCCTTTGCTGTTCGTGCACATTCATTAGTTGTGGTGTCATACTACACACACTCACACACACACACACTAGCAGACAGTTAGACACTGTGCAGTGACCCCACTTCCTTTCAATTTCCCGTGCCACATACACAACACACACAACACAACACAACAGCTGAAATCCTTTTGGCTCGGCTTCGCCTGTCTTTGCTTCTGGCTTTTGTTTGGCTCTCTGTGTGTGTCCTTCAGCCCATGTTTCGAATCCTTAACTCAACTCAACACACAACTCGTTTCATTTCGTACGTTTCATACGTTTTGCGTTTCATTCCGCCGTCTCTCTCTCTCTCTCTCTCTCTTTCTCTTCTTGCCTGCTTTCTTCTGCTTCTGTTTTTATTTTCCGCTCGTTTTTTTTTTCCTTTGCTGGTTTTCCTGCTGTCATTTCGGTTTGTGTGCAGCTTTGGTTTTTTTTTCTATGTGTGTGTATTAGAGCTTGTCCAGCGCATCTCAACTGGGGTTTCATCCTGACTTTGTGGTCGTGCCCCGTGCCCCGTGCCCTGTTCCCCTTCCCCTTCCTCTGCACCGCCTTGCTCATCGTATCATATCCCTTAATCGGCGTATCCATGCCCATATTCAGTTACAAAGCGTTTACGCTTCAATAACTTTTTCGATTATGCATTTTGCTCATTTCAACGTTGACAAAGGCGACCCCTCTGTTGCCCCCCTCCCCCCAAACGCTTGGACACGTTTTGTTTCACACACATGCTGCAAACTCAGGCCTAGAATTAAGGTTAAGTATTGGATGCTATGACGAGAAGGAGCAAAAAAAGGACTGAGAAATATTGAGCGATATTCAATGCGAGTGCGATGGCTCATGGCCATGCCACACGCCACACATGCCACATGCTGCATGCTACATGCTACATGCCACACACACACATGGGTCAACAACTCTTATCCTGCGGCGGCCGCAAGGTGACGACTCGCTTGCCACTTGCGACTTGCGCCTGCCAGCGGCGACCACAAAAGGATGCGCGAGGACGAAGATACTAATGTTGATAATAATGATGAAAATGGTGGAAGATGGTGGAACATGATTATGGCTGATGACTCACACAATTGAGCAAATGAACCAGAATTGAATGGCAAACGAAGCAAAGGCAAAGGCAAAAGCAAAACGCAAAAGGCGAAAGGTGCAAAAGAGCGAAGCGAGAGAAATGTTATAGCAAAGAGACAAGTATAAAGCGAAAGACATAAAAGGCAAATCGGCGTCGGAGCAGCCACGCCGAAAGTCCTTTCACACACACACACAAGAGAGTGAAAGAGAGTGTTAGGGAGAGAAAGAGAGAGAGAGCCGCGACGCCATTTTCCAGGCCAACAACAAGAAGAAGAAGAAGAACAACAAAAAAAAGGGTGCAAAAGAAGACAAACTCCAGCGCGGCTTTAACTAATGCAAACAGTCGAAACAGCAGCTCGAGCAAGGACGAGAACGAAGACGACGACGAAGAAGAGTTGGAGCAGGCAGGGGGAGAAGTAGGGGGAGTGAGACACGCAGCTAGACGAAGAGAAGAAGACGAAGCGAAGCACTTGAGGCAACTCGATGAGGGGCACGATGAAGGCCTCCATTGATAGCCGCAGCTACAGTTGGAAGTTTCTCGGCTTCTCGGTTTTGTTGCCCTTCGTCCTCCTCCCAAAAAAAAGGAGCTGAAGATGGCAGCTGAAGCTGAAGTTGAAAATAAAAAGTTTCACTCGGTTTTTTGGCTCGTCTTTGGTTTATTTTTTTTTTGTGCTGTTTGTGTTGCACGTCTTGGCAGCGACGCGATGTAAGCCAATATATACAGATATATATACAATATATACTCTATACTATATGTATATATATTAGGTTGTTTGGTAATGACATACCGGTTTTTACATTAAAATTTCGGGCTTCTTTTGTGAAGTCAAATATAATCGTATCTGGCAATGCTATATATCGTTTCAAAGGTATTGGCATCACCTTTAAAATGACATATAGTTTGTTTACATGAGCTTCCACGTTAAAAAATTACAATCGATTCAAATGGAGTTCACAAACGCAGAAATTCGGGCAAATTTTAAATTTTATTTCGCACAAGGAAAAACTTCTGCGGAATCTCGCAGACAGATTATTGCTGTCTTAGGAGATAACAAACTTTCGATTCAAATCGCCGAACAGTGGTTTAGGCGATTCTGAAGTGGCAATTTTGATGCCGAAACACCCACGCCTTCCGGACGACCAGTGACCGTTGATACGGATAAAATCATAGAAATAGTGGATCGAGATCGTCGTGTGACTATTAGAACCCTCGCAGAGGAGCTGCAACTAAGCACGGAAACCGTCCATAGGCATTTAAAGTCGAAAAATTTAACAAAAAAAGCTCGGTGTATGGGTGCCTCATGAGTTATCCCAAAAAAAATCTTTTCGACCGTGTATCAATCTGTGAATCTTTGTTGCACCGTAATAAACTCGACTCATTTCTGGATCGGTTAGTCACTGGTGATGAAAAATGGATCACATATGACAACATAAAGCGTAAAAGATCCTGGTCGAAGCACGGTGAGTCGTCTCAAACGGTGGCAAAGCCAGCAACAGGTGTTGCTGAGTGTATGGTGGGATATCAGAGGAATTATCCATTATGAAGTGTTGCCCTATGGCCAATCCATCAATTCTGACCTCTACTGTGAACAACTGGAGCGATTGAAGATTGCACTTGAACAGAAGCGGCCAGCCATGGTGAATCGTAAGGGCGTTGTGTTCCATCATGACAACGCCAGGCCCCATACTTTTTTGGTGACGCATCACAAGCTACGGGAGCTTGGTTGGGAAGTGTTAATGCATCCACTTTATAGACCGGACATTGCTCCAAGCGATTACCATCTGTTTTTGGCCATGCAAAATTTTTTCGATGGACAAAAATTGAGTTCAAGGGAGGATTGTGAAAATCGAACCGCCGAGTTTTGTGCCAGTAGGGACAAGGACTTCTTTAGAAGAGGCATATACAAGTTACCATCAAAATGGCAGAAAATCATCGAAGAGAACGGTACATAAAGCACTTAAATCGGACAATGCTAACTATTTTAAAATTGTCGTCAAAAATCAATAAAAAACCGGTATGTCATTACCAAACAACCTAATATATGTGTGTGATAGGAATAAACTATACGACGACGACGACGACAACGTGCCAAGCTCAAATTGTGGCAGGTGCTTGAATTTGGCATTTTGTTGACTGAGCCTGAACGAGTTTCCTTGTTGCTCCTTCTTGTTGCTGTTGTGCCCTACACACACACACCCACAAAAGTCTCTCGCATGCATTATTTGTTCGAGTGCTTGCCAGTGGGCGTGGCACACACACACACACAAACACACGCTCACACCCAAACAGAAGTCTCTTAGCCGCTAAAGTCCCTTCGAGTTTCAGTAGTTGAGCTTGCGGCGGCGGCTGCTGATTTCATTTCAGTTGCCTGCCACTTTTCAATCGCCTCACACGAGTCACGTTTCGCCCAAAAGAACGAACGAGTCAAGGAGAAAGGGAGCGGGGGGTGGGGAGAGAGGCTTCAAGGGGCACTCACTCGAGTATTGAAGACAATCCGTTGCATACGTTGAAAATGAAGCTCGTCTTCTTGACTTTTCCACGCGAATTGTTTTGCCCAGAAAAGCTTTTGTCAGTCTTCTTCTTTCTTTCTTTTTTTTTGGCAAAATGGCAAACGCCAAACGGCGAATGGCAAATGGCAAATCCGGCCACACAAACACTCACACACACACGCACACACAGTTGAATGGCGAATGTAACGTGGAATGATGAAGAGAATGGCATCATTATCGATGGTGTCATTAGCCGCGATGTGTCGAGTGAAGTGCTGGAAGAGTTTTTTCGGCTAGGAAATGGTCTGCACTTTGTCTTTGGCTCGAGAGATAAATAACCGCATAGATAAACATTGTTTGGCTGAGCATGGCGAATAAATGAATGCATGAATAAATGAATGAATTATTAACCTTGCTTGCATACAAATGTGACTGTCGCTTTATCTGCGAGTAATTCGCAAACAGTTGCGTTTGCCACCACTCGAATCTGGTCATTCAAATGCAATAGTTACTTATGTGCATAATTCGTTTGCTGGCGAGCAGTCAACTCTAACCTCAAAACACAGAGAACGAGAGAAAGCGAGAGAGGTGGCAACGCCGCATGCTCTTATGCGCTGCCAACTTGTCAACAAAGGGCTACCAATACTTTTGAGTAGCTGAACGGATTTTGAATTTAATGGGCAGGTTTTAGATTGATATCAATTTTATTGTTAAATAAATGCAATCTATTCTCTGCTTTTTCACATTCAATCAATTGTCCGCTTTTTAGATACTTTGTTCCAGCTTTAGGCGCTGCCAACTTGTCAATAAATAGAAGTGATCTTTTAAATTCATATTTATATTATTGATACGTAAATATAATCTATGCTCTCCGTCTCCTTTTTAATCAATTGTCCACTTTATTCCTGCGTTAAGCCCTGCAAACTTGTCAATAACAAGCTGCCAATACTTTTAGTCGCTAAGCAAGCCCTAAGTATTTGGTGTTGTCTATACAAATTCCTTAACAAATAAATATTATCTAGTGGTTTCTCTGTTCTTGATGTATTTAGCCGGCGTCGTGATAAATTATTGTTGCGGCAAGCGCTGCCAACTTGTCAACGCCGAGCTGTCAACTTGACGCAATAACACACAGAAAAACTGAAATCGTAATTTAACCGCATGACAAATGCGAATGCGAATGCGAACAGTGAGTTCGAATCTGGCATAAACGTGCCTTCGATTTTGGCTAAAAGATGCAAATTTTGATTAGATTTGATTCATCGTGTGTCATAGAAAATACACAAAATGTGTTTTGATAATTTATTCTTATCGTGTTCGTTGGCCGCAACGCAGCAGCTTCTTGAAGCGTCGACACAGGAAATGAGAATGCCACAAAAGGCAAAGCCAAGGCTGACGTTGAGGTTGAGGCTGAGTTTGAGGCTGACACCGAGGCTGAGGCTGAGGCTGAGGCATTCCCTTTGAGTCATGTAATTCGCGGGCGTTTTCAAGGCGATTTGGGATTTCGGGGAGAGTCTTTCAATTCCCCATTCAGGTTGTCAGGTTTTGCCGGTTGTCGGTTTGTTGGTCCCTGCTGTTGTTGGCCAGGTTTTCCCCATAAAATGCTTCACTTAAATGCAAATAATCAAATTTCCACGCAGCGTACACACACACAGACACATACACATACAGAGAAAGCAAACAAACAAGCTGCTAATTACGTGACCCAATTAATTCTAAACACACACACACATAGAGCAATAGAAATAATATTCGCTGGCTTTTAAATTTTTGCTTTTAACTGGCAAAACATGGACGCAACAAAGCGGCAAAAGGCGAGAGCGAGAGGGGGAGAGATTGGGAGCGAGTGACAGAGAGAGAGAGAGAGAGAGAGAGAGAGAGAGAGAGCGAGTGAGCAAATGCTGATGATGATAACCAAAATGTTTATTTGAAATTTGCGCCAGGAAATACATTTGAAGCAGCGCAGCACAACCTCGTTCTCTCTCTGTCTCACCCTCTCCCTCTCTCTCTCGCTCTCTCCCTCTTGCACTCGCTCTCGACTTTTTATATATATTTAGCCAAGCTTTTTGTGCGCCACGGAAAATCCAATTTTATTTGCATTTTCATTAACAGCAAATAATAAAACGGAAATATGATTTTTATGCCATTCCCATGCAAAAATGGGCAACCCGTGGCGCAGTTAACGCAGCAGCAGCAGCAGCTGCCACTCCCCCAGTTCCCCTGACCACGCTCCCACCTTCTCAACGCCCACTCACTCACAATCGCCTGGCTGGCCAGTACCGAGCCACGCCTACAAACGACTTGTGCGCCCATTTCCAGGCCATTACAACGTGCATTTCCGCTTTGGCTTCGTTCGACGTTGTTTTGTTTGTTGGGTGATTATAAGCAATTTGTGTTATAAAATCGCAATATTGCATTTTTTGACTATGCTTTCAGCGTCCCCTACTTAGCTTCCCTTCCTCCCTTCTCCCTTCCCCTTTCACTTTGCTGCATGCAATTGCATTTCCATTCATTTTCCACTTTTTTGCCTTTTCTCGTTTGGCTTATTTTTCAATTGGCATAGTTTTCGCTTGCTTGGCTTTTCGCTTTTTCGCTTTCTCGATTCTGTTGATTGGAATAAATGAATCGTTGTAATGAAGCAACTGAAGACTCGAAGTGCGTTAGTCAAATGTCATTAAAAAAATACTATGAAATGAAATTCATTCATTTCTCACTCAATTTGCCTCTGGGCCAGAGACTTCAATTTTGAACCTCGAAACAATGAAATGGAATGGAAAAAAGGAAAAGTAGAAAATCACAAATGGCAAAACTTCAGTTGAGTTTGACACATTAATACGTTGGCCATGGCCTGTGTCTGGCTTTGGCTTTAGCTTTTGATTCTGCTTTTGCTTTTACCTCTCTCTCAGTCTCTCTCTCTCTCTCTGTCTCTCTCTCTCTCTGTCTCTGTTGTATTCCCCAAATCCCATTTGGCTATCAGCACAACGGGATTCCCATTGTTGCTGTGGTGTGGGCGGTGAACTTGTCAAATCGAAGAGCAAACGCGCCTCCCAGATCCATTTGAGGGTCATAAATGTGGGTAATGCACACACACACACACCCACACACACCCATACACACCATGTGGGGATTGCTTCGAAAACTCCATCCGGGTTCTGTGTGTAACTTGAAGTGAAGCGCAATATTTGTGACATAAAATTTGCTATTAAATTAAATTTTATTTGCACATTCATTCAAAATACTCGGATATGTTGCAAGGGATGGAAAAGGCATTACAAACAAGCAAAGCAAAAAAATGAAAGAATATTTGACAGTGGGAAGAGAAGGAGATAAACAGAGAGGGAGTGAGAGATAGGGAGGAGTGAGAGAGAGAGAGAGACATTTGAGAAGCTACAAAAATTGACTTGATGTCAATTTTACGAGCGCGTTTGCAGATAATGAAATTTATACGCAAAGACAGACAGTCAGATGGACTAACCGACAGACCAACAGTCAGACTGGCGGACAGACAGACAGACAGACATAAAAAAGGAGAGACAGACAGCAAGACAGATAGAAAGACATACAGATAAAGAGACAGACAGACAGACATATAGACAAGCAGACAGACAGATAGACAGACAGACAGACAGACAGACAGATAGACAGACAGACAGACAGACAGACAGACAGACAGACAGACAGACAGACAGACAGACAGACAGACAGACAGACAGACAGACAGACAGACAGACAGATAGACAGACAGCCAGCCAAGGAGTTGGAGAAGAAAGCAGAGCTGCGCGCAATTGAAAATCAATTTATTGCAGACAACGTAAACAATAAGGACAATTAAGCATGAAGCAATAAATCAGAAATATAAATATAATAACACACACATTTACTTACATCATATCGTATCATCATCGTGTTGCGGGGTCATTAAAGTGCCTGTCAAGTTGGGTTAGGTCAGACGCATTATCGATTGCAATCAGCGGCATCGACTCGATGTCATTACCAATTATCGCATTCCATTCCCTCGACTTCCTCTCTCTCGCTCTCTCTCGCTCTCTCTCTCTCTCTCTCTATCTATCTTCAGCCAGCATACTAATTGAAAATAATCGATTATTACTTAAGAGCTTGGCTGTTGTCTGTTAATCTTTGCCGTTGTTAGTTGGCCACGTTTGTCTCTATTTATTTAGATTTAGCTGGCTGCAAAAAGGATTTTAGCCGCTTTATTGCTGCAAATATGAACTGAATGTGAACTGACAAAAAATGCAAACAAGAATTCCATAAAATTCATTCGTTTCGCCATTTTCAACTGAATGCTAAATGTTGTTTATTTCTCTTCCCACTCCCTCTCCACAAAATTTGTCTCTTGCAAAGTTGAGTTTATATTTATGACGCTGTTTGGACATTGTTTGCTTAGTTGCTAAACAAATTACGCTGTCACTAATTGTGTAAATGTAAGACAATTCTTTAGAGAAAAGATTAATCGAGTAGCGTATTTAAGCTGCGGCTTGCCACAGCAGCATATTTCACAGACTTGTTATCTCGTTTGTGCACAAGCCAGAAAAAAGATTGCAAGAGATTTTGAAGCTTAGCTCGCAGGAATGTATGTAAATATGCATATGCGTGTGTCGCCTCTGGCACTTGCACTTGTCTGCGTACGTGTGTGTGTGTGTGCGTGTGTGTGTGTGTGTGTGTGTGGCATGTGTCGAGCGCCAAGTCTTTTGGGCTCAGCTCCCTTTTTTGGCGTTGACTTTGCGGATTGGCGCTTGGCTGACACATAACCAGCCATGTCCAAAAACCCAAAGCCAAGCCGAGAGCCAAGCAACGCACATTGTTTGGTGTCCTTCTCCTTCTGCTGTGGCTGCTCTTGATGCTTCACTTCCCTTGCTGCCCCTTTGCTGTGCTTTGCTTGGCTCCTTCATCGTCATTTGTTTCTGCGTCGCACTTAATAAAATAATGTTGTATGCGTTGTGGCGCATAATAGCAACGAGTGCTGTTTATCTATGTGTGTGTGCGTGTGTGTGTGTGTGTGTGTGTGTGTGTGTGTGTGTGTGTGTGTTTGGTGTCAACTGTAATTGTGTTTGTAGTCAGCCAGACACACAGACAGTCGCAACGGTTGCTGCTGTCGTTCTTCTTGCTCTTGTTGTAGTTTTAGTTGGTCATAATTGTTGTTGTTGCTGTTGCTGTTGACATTGTTGTTGCTGTTGACTTTGTTGTGGTTGTTGTTGTCGCCTCTGGTTGCTGTTGTTGTTGCTGTTGCTGGCATGCAAGTGAGTTGGCTGCGTGGGCGGCTCTATTAAACTCTGCTGTTTGTGGCTAAAATTTGCCAGCTATGCACAGCTGTGGCAAAAAGTTAATGGCCAAGAGCCCAAACAACGAGACGACAGTTCAACACGCCCACAACGCCCATCTCTCGGTCTCTCTCTCTCACTCTCTTTCTTTCTCTTCCCCTCTTTGGCCATTATAAAACTCATTTTGCTGTCTCTCTCGCTTTTGCTCTCCGGTCATGTATGTGTTTTTATGCCTTTGTCACTTGGGTTCTATTAGGCACAAGTACACACACACAAACACATACATACATACAGTGGCTCATACACTCAGAGTTACTTTATCGTTTAAATATTTCAAGTGTGGCACAGACACAACAACAACAACAACAACGACGACGAACAACGGAGAACAGAGAACAGAGAATGGAGAACTCGCAGCTAGCATATCGTCATGTCCCGGTATGCGGCATGCGGCATGCAGCGCGTGGCATGGCACATTATGTGCCACTTGTATGCGACAATGACTGGAGCATAGACGCCAGCATACACTCCCCCTCCTCTTATCCCACCCCTCCCTCGACCAAAGACAAATTGTTAGTGGCGCTGCAGCAGGGCCAAAGTAATGACATTTTCAGCGTTGTCTACTTTTAGGAGTTGTCGCTGCACACACACACACGCTAGCGCCCTCTGGCGTTCAGTGTATTGGACTCATGTGGCAGACGTTAATGTTGAGGAAGAGAGAGAGAGAGGGGGGAGGGGAAAGAGCTGCAGCGGGGATAACCATAAAACTCAATTGCCATTTAAGCGCTGATTTGTGCGCTCGATTGATTAATGTGGCGTCAAGTGTGCGATTGCGAAGTGCGAGCGCGCGTTATCGATAAGTGCCTATCGATAACTACACTGACTGCTGCGCTGTACTGTGCTCTATGTGTGTGTGTGTGTGTGTGTGTGTGTGTGTGATATAACTCTGCGTTCACGTAATCATCAGAATCGAATTTTAACTCTCTTTTTTGGCTACTTTATTTTTTATTTTTTTTTTTTTTGAAGGGGAGCCAACTGAGGCGTTAAATTTGATGACATTCAACATTTCGCCTCGCTCTCTTGGCCTCTTGGTCTCTTGTCTCTCTGTAGCAAGAGAGAGAGTTTCATTTTATTATTATTAAATGTTGTTGTGCCATGGATTATGGTCGAACGTGTCGTATGCGCAACCAAGCAGCAAACAACTCCTGTCGCCAGGGTCACATATACACACACACATATATATATATATGCTATATATATGTATGTATGTAATCTAGCTGGCAGCATCATAAATTTACTAAAATCGAAAGCCTCTTGGGTCACGGGCAGAACACACTTCAAATGGGGGCGGCGGCGTTTCCATTCAATTTCTTCTTTGTTCGCTGTTTTGCTTCTTTTTTTCTCTCGTTTCGTTTCGTTTCTTTTTTTTTTTAGAAACCACTCGAAAACTGTCCAAATCAAAGACAGCCAAGCAGCAGGCCCACACTCTCAGCGTTTTCTCTCTGTGTTTTTTTTTTCTCCCCCGTTCGCTGACGCCTCTGTGTGGCACGCCCCACACTCTCGATGTGTGTGTGTGTGTTTGTGTGTGTGTGTGGCTGACGTATTGGCAAATAAATAAAGCGCCAAAAATAAAATACTTGTGCGAATATAGGCGAAAAAGCAGAGCCAACAACATCAACAACAACAACGATAAATATTCTGATTTTTATTTTAGCCAGCGCTCGAAAGTATGCTACAAAATTGTTTATGCGCCCTGTGCTCCTCTTTCTCTCTCTCTCTCTCTCTTCCACTCTCTTTATATGTGTGTGTGTGTTAGAGCATGATTTTTAACGTAAATAAAGCGCTATTGATATTGAGTGTTTGCCGCTGCCTGGGCAGAGCCACTGAACACTGAACACTGAATACTGAGCACTGAAAACTGAACGCGCTGTCATATTATGAGCTCAGGCCAAAGGCATAAAAAGTGTTTTTTATCGGCAGCAATACAACCCTTTGCCCTTTCCCTTTTGCTCTCCCCTTTTTCACATACATAACATGCTGTTTGGGGTCGGCAGCCGCTTTAGTTTTCCCTACACACACACACACACATACACACACGTACGGAGGGCACTCGAAGCGGCACAAATACTCGCACAGTGATTGAGTGGCGACTGCATCTGTTGTGATTTTGCGGTTGACAGTTAAGTTAATTTGTTTGCCAAAAGAAATAAACGAGAGTGTGTGTGTGTGCCTTTGTGTGCGTGTGTGTGTGTGCGTGTATGTGTGTGTGGAGTACTTATTGGCAATCCTTTTTAATATGCCATCTCAATGATACGGAAAATTAAGTGGTTAGCACTCATAGATTGGTCCGTTTAACAGACTAACCCTATCACACACACACATATCTCTTCTTCATCCTAACATTAACCGCAATCATCCGAGTCCATTTGCCCACAATTCATTTAGTTTGTGCCTTGTGCCAACTGTACCACATCCATTGAGAACAATGATATTAACAAACTACTTTGAATTTTACTTTTAATATCAGTTCATTTCTTCATCACAAATTGTTGCCAATTAATTGCACTTCAACTCCCTTTGAACTTATAATGAAAATATAAAGTTCTCTGCCAATTATTCAGCAACTTAATAAATGCATTTTTGCATTCATATTGCATTTAATAAGAAACCATTTGAGTGGAAGCAAAAGCTTTGCCCATATTTCTTGAATTGAGCATTCTTGTGGCTTCTTTTGCTCACTCAATTAAATTGCATAATTCTTGTAATTGAAGCAAGAGCATATTCTTGCGTGTTACTTTGACGCATTCTATTTAATATTTTCCAAAGTTTTACAAGACAATTTTTTTTTATTAAATATTAGATCAAATAAATGCCAGTTAAGTGTGTTTGAGATATGCAATAATGCTTTTTACGGTATTATAAATAAAATGTAAAATGACAAAGTTAAATTTACAAGAAACATTAATTTCAGATTCTTTTCCCATAGGGAATTTTCGGTATAGTTTAATATATTTGAAGTATATTTATTCAGTATACTTTTACCAATTTTCGGTATAATAATGGAGTATATTTTAGAATATGTATGATATATTTAATCGGTATAACATATTTTGTCGATTTGCAGTACACTAATGCTGTATAGGCTAGTATATTAATGCGGTATACTAATTTAGTATAATTTCGTATATTTTCAGTATGTTTTTAGAATTATACAGCATGGTTTAGCTGGTATCTCACATTCGACCACACTCGACTAAGACTTTCCTACTTGTCTGTTATTTTTTTAATATAGTGTTGCACATTAAGACAATAAAAATGCTCTATATAGCAGTCATTAATGAAATGCATTTTATTATCTTTATTTAATTGCAATTCAAGCTCGTTTTTTATCTGTGCCAAAATGTTGACTAACAATTGCAAAAGTTTTGCTTGAGTAAAGAAAAAAAAGAACAGAGTTAATCGCATTCGTTAGCTTCCCTCGCTCACAAACTATAAACTTTGCCCCACTGTGCCCGAGTGACAAGTCGAAATTCCACGTCCTGTTTCTACCTTTAAATACTGGTTTTGTTGTTGTTGTTTTTTATTTGTTGTCACTGCTGCTGCTGCTGTTGTTGGTTTGCAGTGACCTAAGCCAAGGAAATGCCAACTCACGACCCAAGTGAGTGTGTGTGTGTGTGTGTGTTGGCAAAATGTTTATGTCGACGTCTTTTTAATTTAAATTTTGCCTTTTATTTCGAAACACGATTCGCCATTTTGTTTTGCATTGTTGCTGCTTTCTTTGCCTTCTGTTTAGTTATTTCGCCTATTTGCATTTGACTTGATTTCCCTTTTTTTTTTTTTTGTGCTTTTTTGCTTTTTTGGTGTTTTTTCTCTGACCTTTTTCGTTCGTTTTGCGCCCCTTGTTACCGCGTGACCCGCCGCTTTCCATGCTTTATAGCATAGGAAATTACAAAGCAGAAATAATTTTTGGACAGGAAAATATTTCTCATGTTTATTGTGAATGGTTCAAACGGCAAAGTGAAATGTGAAATGTGGCAATGGCATAGCAAACTACAACAACAACAACAACAACAACAAGAATGGGAACAACAAGTGAAGAAAAGACAGCAATATGGAGCACAAGAAAAGGCATAAGAAAGGGAAAAGAGAGAGAGAGAGAGAGAGAGAGATTGTAATGTGCACACGGAAACGGGATTTCCCGCTTTTAGTTTATGATCTTTTCGGGCTCTTTTTCTATCTCTGTCTCTGTCTCGCTTTGCCATAATTGAAACGAGTTTATTTGTTATACAGGGTTATATGGAATATAGAGGCGGAGGGAGGAAGAGGCGGGCTAACCTTTGACTCGTTTGGCCCATAAAATAAAATACCGAAAAAATAAAGAAACTTTTTCGTTTGGCAGTTTTCAGTTTTGTTGCTCAACTTTTATGGCTTAAACGAAATCTTAAATGAAGTCAATGAAATGAAAATTTCAGGGGTCTGCACTTGAACACCCAACAAGAGGGGGTAATGGGAGGGGGAGGGATTAGTTAAGCTGTGGTAGTTTGCTGGGGAAGGGGGTGTCAAATCAATGTGCAAATGCCAAATATGTATGAAATATGAATGCAAATGAATGAATGTCCTTGCGAGTCCAAGTCTGGCATTCAGTCAGTCAGTAAGCAAGTGTATCTTTTTCTACACATACACACAACTCTACGTATGTGTGTGTGTGTGTATACTTTACCTCAGCGCCTTTGGCGCAGCGCAACTTTCTCAAGAGTTGCTAATGCCAGCGCTTTATCTGCTGCCTGCTTATGAGCCTCCAGGGCTTCAGCACACGCACACTTGTACTCTCCAACACACACACAGACAGACACTCTCTTTTAGCAGCTCTCTTGCTTTGTTTTGTCCTCACCCCTCCTCCACCTCGTTGGCCTTGCTATTTGGGCAGCCTTGGCAAAACAAAAAAACAAACAAAAAGAAAAAAAGAAAAAAGAAGAAGGTAAAGCGGCTTTGGTCGCTCGCTCGCTCGCTCGCTCGCTGTGGTGAATTGTTGTTGTCTTGTGGTAGGTTCACATTGCCGCCGGCAAATTTCACCACACGCTCGCACACACACACACATACTATTTTGACCACACAGTCCCGTTGCTGCTCTACTTCTACTACGACTACGACTACGACTTCCACTTCAATTTTCCATTTCCCATTTTCATTTCCATTTGCAACTTCAGCTCCAAACTTCAGTTTTGGCTTCGTCTATTTTACACAAATTATTTCGAATTTATTTCGGGTTACCTGAGCTCCACAACCACCTTTTTGGCTTACGTATTTGTGTGTGTGTGTGTGTGTGTATGTGTTTGCTTGTCTGTGTGTGTTTGATATATTTTGTAGTATACTTTTCTGCTGGCAGCAGCAGCGCTTGTAATACAAAAAACCAATTTCAAGCATTCATTCAAGGCGCTACGGGATTTCGTTGCTTTGCTGTTGTTTTTGTTGTTGTTCTAGCATTTTACGCTAGCTGAAAATTCTATGGTGTTGCAATGTCCTGCTGCTGTGTGTGTGTGTCAGTGTGTGTGTGTGTGCCGTTGCTATTGCTTCAAGCATTCAACGCTGACAGTTACGTGGCGCTTTTGCATAGCGACGACAGCGCGCTGCCTTCCTCTCTTTCCCTCTCTCTCTCTCTCTCTCTCTGTTTTTGTCTCTCTCTTTCTATGTTGCCGAAAAACCCAAAAGCTTCTTTCCCCTTTCCGCACCCCGTCAGCCAGGTTTTCCACACCCTGCTGCTGAGTTAACTACCCCAGTTGGGTCATTGTATAACTGCGTTGCGTGGGTTGTTACAGTTCTTGTTGTTGTTGTTGTTGTTGTTGCTGCTGCGTGGTTTGCTTTGCTTTGGCTGCGGCTATTGTTGTTGCTGCTATTGCTGCTGCTGTTGTTTATTTTAAATACGCTTCAAATTTACTTTTATACTCTTTTAATTTGTGCGCATTTTGCAGCTGCTGTTGCTGCTGCTGTTGCTGTGTGGTAAATGGCCCAGTTAAAGGTTCAATGCGATCTTGTTGTTGTCGTTGCTGCTGCGATGTTTTTTAATTAAGAAATTGACACAATTTACGTGTATCTAGCATTTTCATTTGCTCTGCTCTCTGAAACATGCTTAAATTGAACCCAAGCCAAAATTCGTCGCATGTCAACATGGCCAACAAATCTGTCTGTGAATTTGTGGCCAAAACTCGATGATATTTTTACATAGTTGCACATTTTTGTCACCTAACATTAACAAAATTAGCAACTGAAGTTAAGATATTAAGTGAAAATATTTAATTTTCCTACTCTTAGCCAAGTAAATTATACACACAGTTTATGTGTAATTCAATTTAACAAAATACGAATTTAATTAAGCAAGTTTGATGTGCAGTTTATTACAAACTTTGATAAAGGAAGTTAAACGATCAAATTGTAATCTGTGTATACTTTTGCTTCAAAGCTTAAGTCAGTGAAAGGATCAAGCATGCAAAGATACAAAGCCTTGACAAAGTAATCATCTGGTAATCGAGAGCTGCAAAAAAAGTCTTTGCCAACATTTTTGGGATATCTTCGTTATATTTTATGTGTGTGTTTGACTAGGCAGCGGACTAAAATATTCAAGTGGTACTAAGTACTAAGTGAGCGTAACCAAGCAGAAGAGCTTCAAAAAAGATTCGCAAGCTTGCTTTGGAATCCTTTGATCAATTGTTAATGACTGTCGGTAAACAGTTGTGCATAACTAAAAGACATTGCAATGCATTATCGTAGGAAGCTGCTGGCAGTTAATTAAAGTATATGACTGAAAAAGTCATTGCCAAAAATTTTGATCTATTCGCTTCATATGTTGTGTGTGTGTTCGACTATGCGGCGGACCGAGATAATAGTGAAGGTTAATATCTATAGTGGGCGTGGTCGGGCGGAAGAGCTTGAAAAAGATTACCAAACTTGCTTTTGGGACCTTTTGATCAACTGTTACTCAACTGTTTCCACTATTGCTAAACAGTTGTGCAGAAATGCAAGGCATTACATTTCTGGATATTGATTTGAGGATGAAAAAAGGCATTGCCAAAAATTTTGATGTATGACTTTCATATTGTGTGTGTGTGTTTGACTAGGCGGCGGACCGAGATAATGGTGAAGGCGAACCTGCTAAGAGGGCGTGGTCAGACAGGCGAGCTTTACTTATATTGACGAGCGCTTGCTTAGGGTACTTTTGATCAACTGTTGATCAACCGTTGAGACTATTAATAAGTAGTTGTGTAGAGCTGAATGATATTACAATGCATCATCAAAGCAAGATGCTAGCAGTTGATTTAAATATGTGCCCAAAAAAGTCATTGCCAAAAATTTTGATTTATTATATATCGATGATATGTTGTGTGTGTGTTTGACCAGGCGGCGGACCGAGATATTAGTGAAGGCGGATGTGCAAAGTAGGCGTGGTCACTCAGCAGAGCTTCACTAAGATTGTTAAGCTTGCTTTTGGGTACTTTTCCCCAACTGTTGCTCAACAGTTGTGGAGAACTTCGCCTAATTACAGTTAATCGCTTTTTAAGCGATCGTGTGTGAAAATCGGTTGCCAAAAATGTTGGTTTATGTGAGGAAAATGCATGAGCTATGTGGGCGTGGTTAGACAGGGAAATTAGCTTCCCTCCTCGTTTCTGTATTTCATCAAATGTTGCTGTTTTGCTGAATTAAGGCTAAATTTACATGTTTTTTTATTGGTATTTAGTATTTTTGAATCTTTGATAATGTTAGGAATGCCAATTTAAGCCTTCATATAACAGTCTTTACTCACAAGTAAGTCATTTGACGTAAACTGAACAAAATACTTTATAAACGAAAACATTTTATCAATGTTTTAATTCTAAATGATTTAAAACATAATTTCAATTGAGTCTAGCCTTTAAAATGAAACAGTTTAACTGCTGTTTTAGTTACAACTTTTGTATTTCGCTTCAGTCAACTGTTCGTATGACTGCTGTAACTCCCTCTGAACAGTTTGTTTTAATGTAGCTTCACTGTAGCTCCACTCCCGGCATAACATGTATGCAGTGATGTCTTTGTTGTGGTCTATTGAGCTGCGGCTCATCTATTTAAAGGAGATTTGACATACGTAGCCAAAAAGGTTCTATGTCATGTCCAAAAAATACACACACACACATGCACACGCATACACAGGTATGTGTGTGTGTGTGTGTGTGTGTGTGTGAGTTGATGTAAAGTTTGGTTCAGGTCAAGCGGCTGTCGCTGCCAGACAAAATGCGACTTTATTGCGGGCCAAATTCGTGTATGTGGCACAAAGTTGTTGAACTCTTTGAATTGATAAAACAACAACAACAACAGCAGCAACAATGACAATAACCACAGCAGCAACGAATATGGCAAAAAGAAACAACAACAACAACAAACGAAACGAAGCGAAGCGACGCGACATGAAAATATCGATTTTATTTTATTGACACGAAAAATTGCGCCTTGAAATATGCAATGCAAAAGTGGAAAATATCGTACATGAATGCGGTTGGCAAGGGGGGGAAGGGAGAGAGAGAAGTGAGGGGCAGCCAGTGGAGTGGAGTGGAGTGGAGTGGAGTGGAGTGGAGTGTCAGCGTGGTTGCTTCAACAACAAAGCAGATAAGAGTCATAAAAACGCACACAATCACAAGCAACAGCGACAGACAGACGAAGGAGAAGAACAAGTTGGGGGCAATGTTTTTTTCCGGGGCGCTTAACTCGCCAGCGGGAAGGGCGCGTAAGAAATGAGAGAGAGAGAAAGAGACTTGGGAGTCGCAGAGAGTGCGACTGAAAGGCGAAACTAACGATTATGATGATGACGACAAAAGCAGCCAACGAAGAAGAAGAAGAGCAAGAACAACAAGTACGATTGCGAAGCAGAAACAGAAGCTGAAACTGAGACTGAGGCTGAGACTGAGGCTGAGACTGAGGCTGGAGAGCAGCGACAAACGTCAGTGGCAAAAATGCCAAAATAAATGACACTGCGACAAAGTAAACTTCCTTTCGGCTCTGCCACGCCCACGCGCCCCCCACACCCCTCAGAGTATTCATGAAATGAGCAGCTAAGAAAAAAACACAAGACAACAACAAAAAAATATAAGACACACAGGCAAAGCAAAGGAAATTACGCGTTGGTTTGAGGCATTCGTCTCGGGTTTGGGGTTGTTGTCTTCTTGCCTGGATCTCTTGCTATATATATGTATATCATGTGCGTGTGTGAATGTCCCTGCGAGTGTTTGTATGCGTTGTTTTTCTTATGGATTTTGAAGCAATGCAGACTTTACAGATTACAACGAGAGCAAAAAAAAAAGTCAGATGAAGAAGTCACAACAAAGCCAATTTGAGCTGTGTGTAATGAATGAAGCAACAACAAAGCCAAAACAACCAACAACAACAACAAGAACAAAAACAATGACAGACAACAAGAGACAAATACAAAAGACAAAAGCAAAGCAAAGCAAAGCAAAGGCCACACATGCACATCCACACACATTCACATTAAGATCCAACCCAAAATGAGAGCGAAAGAGGCTGTCAACCCCAACTTCAGTCATTCACACGCACTCATTCAGTCATTCATTCATTCATTCAGTCATTCAGTCAGTCAGTAAAGAAGTTATGATGACTCTGCTGCAGCAATTGCTTTAGGCGTGTGTCATCGATATGTAATCGATAATTCTCTCAATTTACAAAAACGAAAATTGGCTGAAATTCTTTGACACCTCTGAAAGTGAAACTAAAGCACTTGAAAACCAATGATTAAACTTTAGGGTTATTCAATGAGTCAATTACACAAATATTTTAACATATTTTTATATTTATTTGTATTTTTATTTATTAATCCCATTTTTCTACACCTGTGTTGTTTAGTTACTTTTATATGCTGTACAGATTCTTCACTTAATAAATATAAAAAAATTAAAAATTTATTTGATAAAACTTCAAAATTACCATTAATTTGTTCTCTAACTATTACGTATTTATATAAATAGAAACTTATTTGTATGCTACATATGCAAAAATAATTATAAAACTGACTGAAAACATAATAAATAAAATAAATAAGTTGTTGAAAATATAAACTAGTGATTTAGAAGCAAATAAATGAAAAAATTGTAAATAAAAACTAAAAATTGAATAAAAATATATATAAAGATGTCATCTAAATAAATGCATAATCAAAAAAACCAAAAACCAAATAAATGTGTAAATGTTAATTAACTGAAAATATGAAGAAAAGTTTTTCTTTTATTTTCGATAATAATTAAAATTCTCAAATTAAATAAAAATAAAAAAAAAATCAAATATATAAATGGAAATAAACTAGAAATATAAATACAAGTCTTGTTTTGCAATTAAATTTGTTGAATAAATAAAAGCGCAAAAAGTGCAAATAAAAGTAAAATCGAAAAATATGAAACAAAAACTGAACAAATAACGAATGCAATTGAATCGATATCCAGAGAAAAGCAATCAATGCGAACATAAATTATAGTCAAGGCAGTTTTCATAAATTTATAAAAATTCGAAATTATTTTACTTTGCTTCGTGATTATTTTCATTTGCAAAAATAGAGTATGCTGCAGAGTATCAGAGTATCTTCTTGTTTTTCTATCAGATTCTAGCTCTCTTTGTTGGACAAACTTTTGGCCATAAAAAGTGAGAACAAAGCAAAAATCGCTGCTTTACGTTTGGCATCCCTCATATCATTTACAGCTCTGGCTGTTATTGTTTCCCCTTTTCCCATTTTCCCCAACACCACACACAGAAATAGAGATAGAGAGATGGAGAGAGAGAGAGAGAGGGAAAGTTTGCCGTCCCATTGGGTTACTTTGCACACTTTGTAATTGGGTGCCATTCAAGTGTCCAACTGTTGTTAAGGCGCACAGCTCAAATTGCATATTTCACCATTATGAACTTGTTAATGTCTCCCCCCCCCCATCTTTCCACCCCCCTCTTTGCAGTCGAACAGTTTTAGAGAAGAGTTGGCCAACTGTCCAATCCCCGGCACTTCACTCTCTGTTCTGTTGGCGTCACTAAAAATTACGTCAATTAAACTTAATTGTACTAATTTTTAAGTTCTTCTCTCCCCTGTTTTATTCCCAACTCTAGTTTCATTTTTTCTGCAACTTTTTTGTGCTAAATATGCACAAATATTTAACGTAGAGAAAGGGACAGAGCAGCAGAAAAGTAACTAGTAACGCAGAGCTGAGAGCTGAGAGCGTTTAAATAAGGAAGCCAAATGGCGTCCAGTTGACAAAACAAAAATTAACAAAGCAAAGTAAAGCAAAGCAAAATAAATGATATGAGAAGCATGCTCGACACCAAAATACCGCGTAAGCAAAGTAAAATTATGCAAAACTAAAAGCAAGAGCAGCTTCAACACTTTTTTAATGGGTGCGATGGCAAAAAAAAACACGAATACAGAAATTAAAAACGAAAAACTTTTCAGCGACCTTTGTGCGAAGGCGCTAGAAAGATGCACGAAAAGTTCGCAGCGAAAAGTTCAGTGCAAAAGTTCAAGCAAAAAATGGGAAAAAGGTGCAATTTTAATTTACTTATTTGCCACACCTTGAAACGTGCAACGTGCAACAGCAACAACGGGGATTGGTTCAGCGTTGACTTTATATAGAAGCAACGAAATTCTATATCGATTGCAATGGCTTTAAACCAGGACACTTCACTACACACGCTCTCTAAGTGTCTCTCTGTCTGTCGACTCCTTTTGCCTTGCTTAGCTCAGTCGCCCATTTTATAATGTAGAGCAAGAGAGAGAGAGAGAAGGAAGAAGAAGAGGAAGAAGGAGAAAAAATTACGCACAAGTATGCATATAAAGAATTTAATTAAAGTTCATTTGGTTGGCGCACTTTGCCTTCTGCCGCCACCTCGCTTCCATTTCCTTCCCCCCTTCCGTCTTCCAGTAAAGACGCAGCAACTTCTGTCACTTCCGCCTCAAGTAATTGCACTCCATCATCATCATTTTGCCTTTATATGTGAGTGTAAGCGAGTGTGTGTGTCTGTTTTGAGACTTAAGTTGGCAGCAGAGCGAGCTCGTATCTGCCACCCGTATCTGCTGCCACTGCTGCCATTGCTGCTGCTGCCACCCGAAGCCCCCTTTGCCCCCTTTGACGACCCATTAACATACATTGAACCCAACAACCCCAGAATGCAAAATCGCACAACGACAACGACAACGCCAACGACTTCCTGGCACAATGGGTCGCAATCGTTGAGAGTCGCAGCAATCGATCGATTAACTATATAATCGAAGCTAAGATCAGCTTGAATTCAACACTAATTGATTTTATTCTGAGAGAGAGTGAGAAACACATTATGAGTTATTTAAAAAAAGAAATTCAAAATAAATTAAAGGAAAGGAATTAAGATAATTATGTTTATTTTTAAGTTTAGAACAGCATGAATTCAAATTTCATTTTGATTCAGATATATTTGATGAGTCATTAAGATTTTAAAGGGAATTAACGCATGAAATTAACTTAAACTTGAAACCTATAGAAAATGTAGATAATTATATTTATTTTTAAGTGTTTCAATTCAGATTTCATTTCGAGTGAGAAATATATAATGAGTTATTTGCAAAAAGGAATTAACTTAAGCTTTAAATTTGTGAAACGTTAATAATTATTTTTATTTCTAAGTTAAGAACAGCTTGAATAAAGCTTTTATTTTGAATGAGAAATATTTGAAGAGTTATTAATCAATTAAAGAGAATTAACTTAAGCTTGAAATGTATAAAGTTTGAGAAGTACTTGTAGATGCATTAGACAGTTATATAAATAAAATAAACTTTTATTTAGTTATTTACGAAAAGTTTTACGTATTTAATTTAAAGTTGAGCTTAGTTTGGAATTAACACTAATTTATTATATTTTAAGAGTTTGATTAAAGGGCAAGAAGGTGAGAAGTAGATACATTATTTAAAACAAAAAAGGAAAGGATTTAAAAGTTGCATATTATTAATAATAAAATTATGACAAATATTTGTATTCATGCTTATTTCGATTTAAATTTCGATCTGTTTGAAATCAGCACTAATTGTTTTTACATAATTAACTAAAATTTAATTAAAATCAGAATTATTCATCGAGAGAAGATGATGGATTATTAGTGAATGTAACTTTAAATACTAAATCTATGAAAAAAATATTACCATTATATCCAAATTACAGTGACGCTAGAAATTAGTTTATTAGAGGATTTATCGATATCGATGTCGATTCATTGATTCGCATCCTCATTGTCAAATGAAAGATTAACGAAAATATATTGAAAATGGAAGGTGCAAGTGAAATGCTTTGAATTGTGTCCCATTGTCCGTTGGGTTGTGCTAGTTGCCTCGTGTGCACTTTTCACACTTAATTAAGAAGCCTGGGAGAGAAACTATGTGTGCCCTCTATGTGCATCCCCTTGACGCACTGCTTGATGTTGATGTTGATGTTGATGTTGATGTGCTGTTGGCAAAGTTAATTCGATACGCAACTCAACGGCAGAAGAAGTTTTGTGGCCTTTTGCAACGCGCGTATTTCGTATTTTGTATTTTGTATTCTCACGTGCAACAAAGTTGCATGTCTTCTATCTCCCTCTCCCTCTCCGTCTCCGTCTCCCTGTGCTCCGCTTTGTCTTTCTTATGTGCCACCAAACACCTTGTTGGCGTCGACATTTTTGGCCAAATTGCGCATACGCCCCATATGCCCGCCTCTGAGGTTTTGTGCATTCGTTTTGCCACTCTCTGTTTGTAATTTATGCACGTAAGCAGCATTTATCCTCCCCCCCTCCTCTCAAGTACACACACTCGTCGAGTGTAATTCATTGACTTCACTTCACAGAGAGATAATGAGAAAAACGCAGAGCAGAGGAGCAGAGAAAAATCGAAATAGCAAACAAAGTGTGAAAGGAAACAGCAGATAAACAGATAAACTGCAAACGGATACAGAGTAAATACGAGAATTGAGAAACAGATTTACTCTGCTCTATATACATATATATATATATGTATATATATAGTATATATAGTTTGCTTGCATTGAAGTAACACTTTTTGGTCAGTTCTCTAAGTGAGAGCTGATTTAATGAACTAACTCGACCCACTGTCAGGCAATTCAATCATGGCTTTCAACAAGCTTTTATCTGCACTCACCTTATATTTCGAAAGTGTGTGTGTGTGTGTGTGTTCGTGTGTGTGTGTGTGTGTGCTTCGAGTGGCTGTCTGTGTCGCTGTATATAATGAGCGTGAAATGCTTTAAGCTTAAATCACCGTTTATCAAAGCCACTGCAATGACTTCTGTCTACCTCCTTTTCTTATCCTTTCGCACTCTCTCTCTCTCTCTCTCTTTCTCTTCTTTCCTCTCTATCGTTCTCTCTCTTGCTCTTGCTCACCGTGTAGCCTGCGGCAACAGCAGCTTTGGCAGCCCAAGTTAAGCTGCAGTTCAGCATCATCATCAGCTTCAGCTTCAGGTTCAGCATGAGCTTCAGCTTTAGCATCAGCTTCTCTGAAAAGCGGGTGCAATGCAATTAGTAGCTGCAATTCAGCGTTGCCTCAACGACTTTGACTTTGAGTGTGGATGACGACGATGGCGGTGGCGGTGGCGATGGCGGTGAAACCGGGAATGCTGTACGGCTTATCGATAGTTGGTTTTAAGCTCAGGCAAAGTTGCTGGCTTATGTATATTTACCATTATGCTTTTAGTGCCACGTTTTCTTCCTCCTCCTCTCTCTCTATCTCTCTCTCTCTCTTGCTCTTTCGCTACTTTTCAATAGCAATCTGACAATCTGGCAATCCAGCAATCCAGCAATCCGCTTTAATATTGTAAAGAGCATAAATTATGCCAAACGTGCGCATACAAAATTGTTGCACAGTTTCATCTTGTTTACCCCATTGTTCAACTGTTGTTGTTGTTGTTGTTGTTGCTGTGCTATACAGGATATTAAGTGTAGCGGCAGCCTGAAGCGAAAGTCGAGCTCGAAACATCCTCCAGCCATGCCAAATGATTAAGCATCAAAGGTTTACACTGCCTTAGTTCGAGACTCGACTCGACTCGACTCGACTCGAGACTCCGCAAACTCAAACTCAAACTCAAACCGAACTCTCAACTCTCAGCTCTCAGCTAGGTAAGGCAAGATGTGAGAAAATAAATTGAAAAAGCTTTTCATTTGGCTTACGCTTGCGATTAAAATGAAAATGAGTATAGCGAGCAGGAGGTGAGGCGGATGAAAGAGAGCTGTATGGAAATGGATTTGGATTTGTATGCCTGCATGTGTGTACGCGTGTGCGAGTGTGCGAGTGTGTGTGTTGGTGTGTGCATCAAGTGAATGAGAATTAGTCGCTGTCAGGGCAAAGTTTTTGTTGGGCTGCCTGACGGCCTGACTGCCACACTGTCAGACTGCCATTAGGCCCAAGTGTTGTCAAAGTCGCCATCTTGAAACACGCACGAGTTTCCACACGTCTCCCCTCTCTCTCTCTCTCTCTCTCTCTCTTTCTCTCTCGCACTCTAACTGTGGTTCACTTTCAACGCTCTCTCTCTTCTGATTTTTGTATACTGTGTGCTGCTGCTTCCGGTTTCAATTTATTTTTGACGCACGCCAAAGTTTTACCAAAAAGTATGCAACATATACAAACACTCAGACACACACACACTCGCACACACACACACACAGCTGTCTTGTGGAGCAGCCTTAAAAGCATCGTTTTGCCAGGCCTTGATCCAACGCAGAGTCACTTAATTAGTTTTTACACTTAATTGAATTGCAATGCCTCGTCATGGACGCAACGCCCAAAAGCATGCAGCACTTTTTTTTCCTCCTCATTTATTGCTCTTTCATTCGGTTTTGCTTCTCTGTTTTTTAATTTTATTATTGTTTAATGGCTTCGACCGAAGCGCATCCATTTGCTGCCTGCCAACGTACGCCACTTAGTTTTCCACACACTCACACACACGCACACACAATTTTCTCTTGATTTGAAATTTTCATTTTAATTTTGTGAGGCCTGCATTTCACACACGCACACACTCACACACATAGAACGCACTGTTGAGCCTGTAAAATTAATCATATTTATTATGAAACGTTTTTCTTTTTACTTTTGTTGCTGTGCTCTGTTTTGTTTTGGGAGCTTAAGCCCCAACAATTTGTGGCCAGCTTAAAAATGTTGTTAGCCCCAATTTTCAATGCAATGCATTGAAATGTGCACAACGTTTTAGGGCCATTAATGCGCCATGTACATAAATATATATAGATATACATATATTTTATATATATGCGGACTCAACCCACGCTGCTCCGGAACCGGATCTATAACCAACTCCGAACCGAAACGAACCGAACCAAACCGAACTGAACCGCACCCGGAGTATTTTCGCTGCGTAATTTTGCTGATTGGTTTGCTGATTCAGCATTTAATTTCCAGCAGACTTAATTTACAGTTTGTTTTTTTTTTCGCTTTTATATGGTTTTGCTATATTTTTTTTTTTGCAATTTTTAAAACAAGGCTTCTTGGCAGCGTTTATAAGGTCAGTAAATCATTGTTCTGTCAAGCGACAGGTTATGATGACGACGAGTGAAAAAACGAAACACAAAATGACTTTTAATTTAATGCGTCTTAATACTCCATTTGCTGATGTAGTTTAAATACACTTTGCGAGCCTATTCAAAGCGAGATGTACACAAGAAAAAGAAGAAGAATAAAAGACTTCTCTAAAAGCATTCTCTTAATTAAAAAGTCTCTGCTGATAATTGAATCAATGAAGGTGCAAAACTTCAGCCAGAACTGAATTGTTGAGATGAGAGTGAGAGTGAGAGTGAGAGCAAAGTGAACTTTTATCTTTGCGCTATTATAAGTGAATAATCTGATTGTGAATCGAATCGATAGATAGCTAATCATTCAGCAGCAGCAGCAGCATTAGCATCATTAGCACGTCCCTTTCATCATCATCATCGTTATAATCAGAGGTCTTTATGGGGCCGTAAACGCACATGAAAATTTCCATCCTTGGCCATTCGAATCACACTCAATTAGCTCAAAATTGTGCTCGAAAAAAAAAATAGAAAATGAAAGAGGACCTGCAGCAAATCGACAAATAACGAAGTGAAGCATCAGCAAAAGGAGCAGAAGAAGAAGAAGGCAGAGAAGCATATAACCCATATAATCTAAAGAGTCGCACTGGGCAAATAGAAGCCGAAAAAATCAAATAGGAATTGCAAGTGCTGCCAAAAAAAAAAAAGAAAGAAGAAAAAAAAAATGGGGCCAGGAATTGGGTAATTTCGTTTGGACAACGTTGGATAATTGAAGAGATAGCTTCAGCTGCTGCGGATGTTGCTGCTGCTGCGGATGTTGCTGTCTGGAAGGGAGGCTATGCAAAATCAATTAGATGCGCGCTGTGATAGCTGCAAGTGTGCAGCTGAATGCAGTTGACTGATAAAAATTGTAATTGAAATGCCAACGCAATGCCAAGCTGCTCAAACTCAGATGATGTAACTGTGTGACAAACTCTCTCTCTCTCTCTCTCTCTCTCTCTCTCGCTCTCTCTGTCGTCTAAGTTTATGGCGAGCATAGAAAATATATATGTGCACAGATAGTATGCCCTGCTCACCTCAAGCAATGTCAGCAAATGTAATTAAAACTGCTTTTTGCAACGTCAATTAGAAGGCAAGGCAACAAAGTTGCCGAATAAAAAATGTTGTTGCATACTTGCAGGCGCTTGCCTCAAAATTAATTTAAATTTGCATGCGAGAGTGCGAGTGTGTGAGTGTACTCTGTCAAAGCAATCACTTGTCTGACTTACCTGCATGCCACACACACACACACACAAAGTTTAGAGGGAGACTGCAAATGAAGAAGAAGCTGAAGCTGAGCAGCAGAGACAGCATTGAAGCATTTTTCGGGATTTCACTTGGCACACAAAAGTTGTTTTCGGCAAAGTTTTCGCTTCTTTGGAGTTTTTTGAAGTTTCTCTCTGCTCTCTGTGCACTTTTCAAACAACATTTTCAAGCCCATGTTTTCGGGGGCCCAAAGTGAATCGCCCCCAGGCAGATCTCTCTCAACTCTTGGCACGCACAAGTAGCTTCAAGAGTGTGCGTGTGTGTGTGTGAGTGTGTGTGCCACAACAGAGGAGAATCGGATTCGAGTACAAACGGGACAGAGACAAAGCGCTGAAATTTAATGGCAAATGCCAGAGGCAAGCCATAAACCCCAAACACACAACCAGACAACCAACAAAACATACGCAATTGCAGGCGTGTGTGTGTGTGTATGTGCTTGACATGCTGAGTCATCAACACAACTACTAGAGAATGCTTTGACACTTGAAATTGAGCCGCAACACACAAAAAAATTAAATGCCAAAAAGCGAAAAATGCACAGAAAGGCAAAAACGTAGCAAAGTCATAAATAATAGTCACACAGTGTTGTTTGTATGTTTGTGTGTGTATGGGTGTATGTGGGTGGCAGCTTTAGTGTGATTAGGTATTTGTGTTAGTGTGTGAAAGTGTGTGTGTGTGTGTGTGTGTGTTTGCTTGTGCAGTGGCCGAAAATTTCAACTTTGACTTACTTTAATCCCAGCCAACGAGACACGCTATTTCGTCCACACTGACTCCCAAAAAAACATTGCCCACCCACATCACTCACACTCATACTCACACTCACACACATACACGCACATCTCCCCTCCACTGTTTTGCCTGCCCATTTTGTTGGCTATTTTTCACTATTTGTCTTGCATTTGCTACGTGTTGTTTTCATGCCTGTCCGCATTTAACATGCACAACATAATTTCCATTCTTTCTCCCACTTTTCTTTTTTTTTTTTTTTTTTTTTAGCTTTTTCCGCCTTTTTCGCATACATTTGCCTCTTCGTTTTTTCTTTCGTTTTGTTATTTTTTTGGGGACTGCTGTTGCTGTTGCTGTTGCTGCTGGCTGTGGCTGTGGCTGTGGCGCAGCACTTTGCGTCGCCTCCTCAGCGACTTTGGCAAACAATAAATTTTACGTTTTTCACAGTATTTTCCATACTTTCCATGCTCGCTACACACTCTGCAGCAAGCACTTCCGACCCCAATAAAGCATTATATATACTTGCGATTATGTTTAAGGCGAAATAAAACGAATTCATAATCAATCGCGATTTATTTTGTAGATCGTATACTTCATCTTCTCTCATATTAAGTATACTAAATATAAAATTGAAGTGCAGAAATATGAGAAAACATTGCTATACATTTGCATAAAATGTTTGCATTGCAATTCATTTGAAATTTTACCGAAAAATGTTTAATTAACAGCCAAAGGTTTATGTTATACTTCGACCTCTTTTAATACTTGATCTTATTTTATATTAAGTATATATCTTATATTAAAAAGTCGCCAAAGCAGCCGCTCTAGTAAATCTACACTAGGTTAAAAGTTAAGCTTTATAATAAATAATAAATAAATAATGTAAAATACATTACTAGAAATTATATCAAAACAGTAGCTAAATTGCATAAAGAATTTTCTTTGCAATTTCGGTTTATTTTTATGATTAAAAAAGCCATTTAACTTTGCTAGTTATCAAAGTGTTTAATGGACAGCCAATGATTTCTATTACGTTAGCTTTGACCTCTGTTAATTAGGGTTTAAAACTGAATTTAATGCTTCGCCAGAGTTGCTTCTGTTTTGTTTTTTTGTTTTTTTTTTAACGAAATCTTAAGCATACACTTATTATAAGCTTGCAATTATGAGCGAAGTACGCGCAGCTTTTAGCTTAAGTCATAATTAATCTATTTTGGTATTTTCTAGTCATTTGCTTGATGGCCTTTCTAAAGGGTATTCAATCTTTGATAAAGCCAAGCAAGATTGTTTTCTTGTTGTGTCTTCTTTGCTTAACGCGCGCTCGCATTAAAATTGTATTTGTCCCTGGCTCTTGTTCCGGCTGCTGAGCGACGATGTGAAATGTGAAATGGTGAAATGGGGAAATGGGAAGATGCCCCAGCAGACAGCCGAGAACGAGAGGCAAATAGAGAGAGAGAGAGAGTGAGGAGAGATAGAGAATGGAAAAACTTATTACGTGTGTTATTATAACGCAATTTCTTTTGTGCTTCTTTTGGTTTTGCGCTTTGCTTTGAACGTTTTCAACTTTTGCGCTCTCAAGTGTCGCCTGTCGTCGGTCGACGCTCGTTGCAGAAAACAACACAAAAAACACACACACAAAAAAAGAAAGAAAAAAAGAAAACACAAGCGAAAAAGAAAAACGCCTTCAATGCCAACGCCGTTGCTGTCGCTGTGGCGAAATTAAAATATCATAAATTTGAGTTAATTACGGTCGAGTAAACATTAACATAATTGTGTTTCTGCCCGCGTTGCCACTGCCGCATTATAAGTAGCATGTACTTATTGCCCAGTTTGCTTTTCTTCTATTCTCTTTGGCGTGCTTTTCCACGAATTTCCTCGACTTGAGACTGCGTCGCCGTGGAGTGAGGGGGGCGGGGCGGGAAATGGAATTGTCTGCGACTTTTTAAAGTCTATAAATAAATTCGAAATTGGGCGACAGGTTTAAGTTGACTCCAGCTGGACGCATTGTGATTGTGGCTTTGGCAATCGATTCCACGAATCTCGTATCGCAAAATGCTTAAGTAACAGTTTCCCACACACACACACACACACACACACACACCCACAACAAGTTTGTCATAAATAAACAACTTGTTATACTTCCGCCTCTTGTTTTGTGTGTTATTTGTACTACAACAATTCCAAGTAACTTTTTAATAACTTTCTGCATATTTTAATGGAAATGTCCAGGCCCCGAAAAGATTCGTAAATCATTCTACTTTCGTTTATCGCTCAAACTTTTGAGCGTGTTAAAAATACTGTGCAAAACTGTGCAACAAGTACACATCTTTCTGTTAAATACTTTGCATAACAGCTGCCACAGATTATACAAATATTTGTGTTGTATTTTTAATTAAGCAATTTAATTTAAAAAATAGCAACATTAAAGATGTCTTACGCTAAACTAATTATACAAAATGAACAAATTAATATAACATTCCATTACAAACACTTATTACATTAAACAATAAATAAATTAAATATAAAAAATACTGTTTTAATTGTTATTTTTGATGAAATAATAAGTTTGAAATGTGGAGCTGGGAAAAACATAGCTGAATATAAATTAAAAGTTCAAATCAGAATTATACATTTTCTATTCATATTAGCAACATTTTAAAGAGAAAGCAAATATTTACAGCATACTTTTACTTTTACTTTTAGAACTGTTTCAAAGCATACTTTTAGGATGCAAATTATTGGCGGTAATGCAGCACATGAAATTTGAAATTTTCGAAAATTTATTGTGGCATACTTTTAGGATGAGCAATTATAAGAATTCTGCAACCAATATTTAAAAGCATTTACTGAAACTTCTTAATTTCTGAAAATCTGCTTGCTGCTGATTTATGTTCGCCTGGTATTTCATTTAGACAAACTGACATTTTACAAGGGATCTTTGATGTTGTCGTTAATTCGCGGCCGTCCAATTATTGTGCGCAAAAACTATTTAAAAGCATACTTTTAGGATGTAAATTATTTCTAGTAATAGTGCATATAAAAGTTAAAAATGTGTATAGCACAGCCATATCCTGTCGCATTTTCAAAGGACTTGTATTGCTAGGATCGCAAGGACCAACTCTATCGATTGGCACCCAACAATTGTAATTTTTCAGTTCCGTTGGCAAAATGAAAAATATGAAATTCACAAATTCCAGGATAACTTGAGAACCACAAGGATAATCGGGATCATATTTTGCAGGATAATAGTCGTTACGAATACGCTTCGATTGACACATGCCACGAAAGGATCAAACAGGATATGGCCGAGATATAAGCTATTTTCTTAGTACAACAAATCTCGAGTCCTGTAAGGATTTTCGTCCTTTTGAGCATGTCAATCAATTTGATTATATAAGGGTTATACTTGTACTAAAGGACATCACGATCGTCCTTCAAATGACCGCAATACAGGACGTGTTCTCCGAATAAATTAACATTTTAAAAGTATGCTTTAAAATATTTTGCGGTCTCAAGAATTGAGTGGTCGCAAAGCCACGCTCAGATCGAAGATCCCTTGTCAAATGCCGGTTGGACAAACTCAGATACCAGGCGAACATAAATCAGCAGCAAGTTGATTTTAGAAATTGACGAGTTTCAGAAAAAGTATGCTTTAAAATATTAGCTGTGGAATCGAAATAATTGTTCATCCTAAAAGTATGCCACGTTTAAATTATTGGCAATTTCAGATTTCACATGCAGCGCGCCGCAAAAATTCACATCCTAAAAGTATGCTTTCAAATTCAAATGCGGAGGTAAAAGTATGCCGCTAATTATTGGATTCGCCCTTTAATATGCATCCTAAAAGTATGCTAAGCTAAAATTGTGATTTTTGATAAGTGATAATTTATTATTCTGATTCAAATTTTTGCTGTTTTTATTAGTCATTTTTTAACGTTGCCTTTTTTTAAATTTTCAGCATCACATATTATTAAAAATTAAAAGAAATAAGAAAAAAGTAAGGAGTTGAGTTATTTTTAATTTTGCAACTGTATCTGAAAACGTATTGAGTTCAACTCATTAAAAACGTGCCACAATAAAAAATGCCGTCAGCTATTTGTTGAGCAATTCCGGTTAAGTAAATGTTTAGTCGAATGCCAACTGCTCGTGTCTGCTTCACGAGTCACTTGAAGAGTGTGTTTTGACAGAGTGTGCTGCAAAATATATGCAAATCGGGTGTGTGAGCGATGAGCAATGGACGCATTGAACACAAAATTTGAGTGTTATTTATGGCGTTTGTCTAACGAACTAACTAAATACGAGTATTTTGTGCCGCACACAAAACTGCTGCTGCACATGACATGATGGTCCGAATCAATATGTCAGTTGAGTATTTGGTTTGCATGGCATGTGTTACTATTTATAGAGTAGACTCTAACCAATGGGCGATGCTATATAATTGATAAATTGATATATTGAGTGGAAATACTTGTTAGCTTGAATGAGTTGTTGTTGTTGTCGTTGTTGTTGTCGATGTCGATGTTGTCATGGGAGCCACTGTTGTAGGCTTGCCAAACTCGCCACTTCTCAACTGGCTGGTCAGCAGTACTCGGATTGCAGTTGGTGTGCGCGCTCAAAGTGACCGCAACATTTTTGCATGCACTGTGTCGCCGATTTGGCAGCTGGTTGACAAGCACTCGACGCCCTGTCGCCTTGTCACTGTCACCTGAAATGAACTGAACTCAACTGAACTCAACTCTGTTAGCCCAGCCCTAGTTGGCCACGCCTACACTCCCTACGCCCCCTACGTGTCCTGTGTCCTGTGTCCTCTGCTGCCTGTGCTACCTGCAAAAGGTTTTGCAGGCGTGCGTTTGATTACATTTTTGCCTTTTTGCCTCGCGCAAAAACACACGACACAAGCTTTGATTGCCAGCAACAGAAGCAGCAGGCACTGTAGGAGGCGATGGAGAGAGGGGCGTGGCTGACTGGCTGTGCAACATTGTTGGCCTGCAGACTTTGGCAATTGCAATTGCCGTTGCCGTTGCTGTTGCCGTCGTTGCCTTTGGCTTGGCGCCCGTTGCAACATCCGTTTCCGCTTCCGCTGCGTTGCATGCAGCCCCGCTGTAACTGCATGTGTCTCTCTCTTTCTCTATGTGTGTGTGTGTGCGTTTGTTTAATTTCGATTTGGATTGTCGCCTGCCAATGACTCGCTCTATGTTTCGTCTGTTTGCCACTCGCAAAATGCGCCACCAGCAAATTGTTGCCAACTCATTTCCGATGATTGGCAACCTTGCAACTCACTGGCAAACACACACACACACACACATACACACAGAGAACTTTATCATCTGGTCTGGGTCAGGCTAATACTGAATGCTTGATTACACTGCTTGCTGCTTGCCACTTTGCCACAGATCCGTTTGTTTCAACAGTTGAATGAGATTTTGTTGCACACTTTCGGTTTGCAACTGAATACGCTTGTTAAACCAAAAATGTGTGTATTGAATGTGAACGTGAATGTGAATGTGAGAGGCGAGTGGCGATTCAATTATTTATTATGATGCATTACTGCATCAGTAATTTAATTGCAGTCATAACCATTTGATAACCGCAACAGAAGCGTTCGAAATGAGCCCAGAGAAATATGACTTCCACCTGCACTTTCCATGTTCATATTTTCAATGTGTGTGTCGTATGTGTGTGTGTGTGTTGGATGTGTGTATGTGTGTGTGTGTGCTATGTGCATGATTTGCTGTGCGAGTTTGGGCCTGATTGCGTTGCCCCGGCAGCGACAATATTAAATATGCCGCCTTCTATAACGATTGCAACATTGTACGGCTTGTTGTTGTTGTTGCACGTTGCACGTTACACGTTGCACGTTGGCATATGCTTTGGTGTCACCATAAACAACAGCAACACCAGTAGCAGCAACAAATATGGCCAGAACGATTTCAATAATGGCGTCGAAAAGGCAAAAGCTCAACCAAGCAAAAACTTCAGCCAAAGAATTTTTCACATGCAAACAGTACGTGTATGTATGTGTGTATGAGTGTTGTGTGTTGTGTGTTGTGTGTTGTGTGTGTGTGTATATGTTTTGTTTTGTGAATTATTAGATTGCCTGGAAAAATGCTGGGCAACGTCACAAACAACGAGAAGAAGAAGGCAAACGAACGAAACGTTGCAGAGCAACAATGTCGAGACGTCGTCGTTGCCGCCTTTTTGCCAACTTAATTACTTTTGAAATAGTTGAGCGCACACCCACACACTCACACACATACGAACACACAGCCAGGCACATGAATAATGGCAATTGGTGTGTGGATAGATGGATGAATGGCTGACTGACAAGGCAGCAGCAACAAGAACAACAACATCAACCGGAGTTGAGTTGAAGTTGGGGCTGCAACAGGAACTCAAGCTCTATTTCTCGGCATGCAACACACACATACACACACATGCCAGCCCAGGGTAACTCACGCTATTATTATATTTATTAGCAAGGCAAAAGGCAAAAGGCGAAGCGAGGCAGAGCTACAGGAAGGATTCTTTAATGCAGTTTATGTGCAGCTACGTTAGGTTCTTCGTCAAATGCATTTTGATAATGGAGTTTACATGCCACTCGCCCCCTCTTCCCACCCTCGACACCACAGGCTGTTTTGAGGGCAGCTCAGATTTTGTGTGTTGTCATGACAGCAACAACAACAACAAATTGCATGAAAGAAAACAAATGTGCTTGAAGCAACATTACGATGACGATGACGATGACGCTGACGATGAAATCACAAGTATCAGTGAGCACAGATCAAGGATAAACGATGAATAAAATGCATACAGGATGCTGTCACTTGTCACTCGAAGTTACATTTAATTTATGGCTGTAAATTAAAGTTGGGTTTTCAATTCCGTAATTTGAATATTTACGAAAAATTTGTTGTGTTTGCTTTGATGATCCACAAAAATCCACACACACACACAAAAGCTCTTAGATTGAAAGCATTTCGCTTCGAATCACGCACAGCGAACTGAATGCAAAATGTTTGAATGCGCATGTGAATGCGAATACGTAAACGAATACGAATGGGAATGCAGCGTAGAATGCGAATGCGAATGCGAATGCTGAAACAAAAAACACGAGCTGCAGCTTATCAACGAACTGATGTCAAACAATGGAAGCAACTAATGGAAATTGCAGGCAGCAGAAACAATTGCGAATGCAAGAAAAGCGGCAACAACTGAAGGATAGAAAGAAGGAAGCATAGGCTATTAATCTACGCGAAATGGGAACAGCACGAAAAAGTGGCACATCAAAAGCAACCAAACAAATAAAATAGCAAACGAGTTGCGACGCAATAAAGTAATCATGAATTAAAATTGATCGTTGATTCAAAATACAGAATAAAGTAAAGTATAAAATAAGGCATACATTAAAATTGATCGAGGATTAAG
The DNA here is from genome assembly GCF_023558435.1 of Drosophila sulfurigaster albostrigata. Taxonomy (NCBI): domain Eukaryota; kingdom Metazoa; phylum Arthropoda; class Insecta; order Diptera; family Drosophilidae; genus Drosophila; species Drosophila sulfurigaster. The sequence goes on from NC_084885.1 coordinate 19,092,870, forward strand.
TAGTAAGGGGAAAAACTTATAACTAAAGAGTGAGAACTGCAAAAGGATGGCAGAGTTAATCACAGCGTTGTGTTATGCATTGGAGTAGCTCAGTAGCTCAAATCAAAGCGAAATCATTGAATCAATCCATCAATTGATGTCGTCGTCGTTTTGCTGCTTGTCTATTCTAAACACACACACACAGAGACACACACTTGGATTTGAAATGGTCATTCATCAAAGTGCCAAATCGTAACGGGGCAAAACTGGCAATGGCAGCTGTAATGAAGCATTTAAGACATCGTTGAGGTTTCACTTCTCGTTGTGCCTAATGAGTTCAGTTGTCTCACTTGATTGCCACATGTGTGGCGTGTCTGCTGCCACGTTTGCAAACGTCTGGCACACGCCAATTTCACCCAGCTTCTTAGCCTCAAATGTGATATCTCACACTCTATCTCTGTCTCTCCCTCTCTCTCTCTCTCTTTGGCTGTCTCTAGCTGTCGTCTCGTCATCATTTTTTATCGCTCAGACACGCCCACAATAAATGGCAGCAAGTCTCACTTGCACAATGTGGCGTATGATTAATGTGTTATGTGCGCATTACGCATACGCACAGTGTGCAGCTGCAGCTGCACATTCAAAATGCATCGATAGCGATTACATTTCTGGATTTGCCTCACGGATTTGCAATTTTTTACCTTCCCTCTCTCTCTCTCTCTCTCTCTCTCTGTCCTTATGTCGTTGGTCAACTGTTTGCTTAGCAATTAAAGCAAACGGCAGAAACGAGACATATATATATTCATATATATTGTGGACGACAGCTGGTCGACAGCTTGGTTGATGCAACAAACGTGACATGAATCAATTTGTTTGTGCCATCGATGAGCATGTGCCTCACTCACTTCAATACACAGAGAGCATTCAATCAACAATTCACACACACACACACACATAAACACAAATCTATGCTATTTTCTTTCTTTTGCAATACTTCGTATATATTTAATCTAATTCTATTTTCGGATTTCGCTTTGCAGGCCGCCTCGCCTCGCTGGGAGCCACAGATCGCCGTGCTTTGCGAAGCCGGTCAAATATATCAGCCGCAATATCTATCGGAGGAGGGTCGCTGGGTAACGGACCTCAGCAAGAAGACAACGGGCGCCACATGTTTGCGTGATAAAATGGATTTGCTTGATTACTGCAAGAAGGTAAGTGTGCAGGGAATACGTAGGTGTGTGTGAGAGAGAAATATGTAGGAAATGGGGAAATGCAACAACGATGGCGATGGCAATGGTGTTCATAATGTGCAGCTGATTGAATTGAAGCCGCATGAAAATTGCTATTTGCATTCACTATTGCATTTACCGCACCCACACCGTTTCCCGGACCTGGACTCATGGCAAAAATGTAATTTTATGGCCTGGCTAACGCTCAAGTGGCTAGCCGCAAGCAGCCAAAGCCAGCAGCTCGAACCACATCCGCAGCAGCAGCAGCAGCAGTAGCTTGGTCCATGTCGACCTGCAAACGTGCAACGTGCAACGTGCCACTCAAAATGCAGCAACATGAAAGGCAATAAATCAAAAGAGTCAGCAATAGCAACAGCGAACAGCCAACAACCACAGCGAGAGCGACAGACAGCGAAAGTAGATGGAGAACAGAGAACGGAAAACGGAGATGGAGAATGGAGATTGGATGGAGTTCGATGCCGTCTCTTCCTTCACTCCTGCTGTGTGTGGCATCAACAATTTAATTTGCGTTGCGTTGAAAGCGTTTGCATAGAGACAACATTAAACGACACTTAATTAATTTTCCATTAATTTTCACTCCGGTTTTTCCTTTTCGTTTCTTTTTTGATTTTTGTGTCGCATACGTTTCGCATTCGCTGCCACTCAGCGCAGTTTATTCAAAACGCCAACTTCAGCTTCAGCTTCGGCTTCGGCTGCTGGCTGTTTGGTTACTTGCCTGTTAACTTGCCTTTGCTTGCCTTTTGCCTCGCCTCGCATCACAGCACAGCACAGCACACATGACGCATACGACGCGTTGCCAGCGCCAACGCGAACGCCAACATAAATTGGCATCCCATTGGCAATGCTGCTCGCTTGCCTGCCTCACCTTGCCTTGCCTTTGGCTTTGGCTTTTTTTAATTAAATTTCTTCAGCTTTCTCTGGCTAATGTAGCGTTTGTAGAGCATTTTTTCCCTTTCTGCTGCTGCTGCTGCTGCACTCAACAATAGCCCATAAATGTGGACAATGCAGGCGCAACGAAATGTCAAACGTTGAGCTGACATTCACTATAGTTCACATCCTTCGGCTGCCTCTTCACTCCCTTCTTTGTTGAGCTTCGATGGCGTTGGCAGTGTTAAGTGAATTGTGACTGCAAATAAAATCAGAGAAGAGCAGAGTCGAGAGTGTCGAGTGTCGAGCTTCGATAGTCGCAATAAGTTTAGCGAAATTTGCATTTGTGACCTTTAAACACAACGAGGAGTAAAGCACATGTTCTTGATATGGAAATGAATTCAGAATTGCAGAATCTACAATACGATGAGTGCAATTGAATTTGTTTGTATGTAAATATGAATCTGATTTGCTAAAGCAATTTGTTTGCAATTGCAATTTCGAGTTGTATAGAGAACAAAAGAAGCATTCGGAATTTAATCACACAATTGCCAGCCAGCCAGATTGATTACATCGTAATGCATAAAGGCAATGTTCAATATACGAGTATAACAATTAAATGCACTCATCGACTTTAGGCTAATCTATTGCAATTCAAATATGATATTCAATACAATTGCAATTTAATTTAGTTTTCATTTTAGGCTTTGAATCACCTTTCAATGCCAGCTACTTAGCTAATTATTGTTGCATAATTGCATTAAAAGCAAATCCTTTCCCATTGTCCTTGAGTGTACTTCAAGTTGAGAAGTTAAGCTCAAATTCAATTTCTACTTCAACTCAACAATCAACGTTAAGTTACAAATGTTTGTCTAATTTTATTATACGTACACACACAACTTCTTTTTTTCTTTTGCTGTTTATTTGTGGCGCAAAAGTGTGTGGCGCATCCTTATCAGTGGTAAGGCTGCTTCTAATGAGCCTTGCGGGATGTCAAAGCTGTCGCAGTTGATTTTGACACGCAAATTTGTTGCGACCTGGTGCTGCCATCGTCATCATTGCTGCTGTTGCTGCTGTTGCTGTCATTTTGCCACAACATAAATCAAATTACACTCGCACCCAACCAGCAGAAGAGTGAGTGAGAGAGAGAGAGAGAGGAGAACACACTCGTGTATGGCCATAAATAAGGTACTCATATGATGGCTGATGGCGGCGTCTGTGGCTGCGGCTGTGGCAAATATTTTATTGGCCTTTCATTTGCATTGCGCTCAAATGTTGCCAGCCTACAATTTGCTGCGTATATATATCGAGAAGAGTATTTTATAATTATGTTTATTATGCTTAATTTATGGGCACATGTTTTTGATGCTGCCGCTTCGATTGTAATATAAAATGCAATGGAAAATAAGACACACAAAGCCAAAACTCTCTGCTTTTGTTTAAAGATTTTTGTGAATTTCTCTGATTAAATTTCATTTGAATGCAATGCTGGAATTTCAATTTTGCAGTCAGTTTATGAGAAACCATAAAGCCGCATAAAAGCAGCTTGAGACAAAAATTGCTGCTGCTCACTGCATAATTAATAATTTGTGTAAGAATGCGGTTCGTTAAATTAAATTATTGAAATAGAAAATATGCTTGTACAATTCAATGCATTTTGCTTTACACTTTTACTTGGCACAACAATTGATTTACTAATTTGCCAAAGAATGTTCGTATTCAATTTGGATTGATTGAATGTATTTTTAGAGAATTTTCGTGTAATAATTACAAAGCGAACACAATATGAACAATCCGGCAGAGCATTGTTAGCAGTCCATTAGTGTTTTGCCATTGCTAGGCAACTCTGTGAGCACTTTGTGCTGATTAGCCCAAAACTCGAACCACGCACGCACATTGCGTATACGTAACAATGGCAATGGCAGAGCACAATGCTGAGTGCTGAGTGCGTTTAGCTGAAGATGCGCCAATATGCAAGTATACAAGGCATTTGACTGTTGTTCATGATTGCTGATGCCAGCCAATAGCATTCTATAGTCATACTGAAGCTGAAGCTGCAGTTGAAACAAAAATCTGTGTACGAACGTACGAACAACAACAACAACAACAACAGTGATGAACTCTGCACGTATACGCAATTTTCAATCTGTGAATTTTGTTTGGTTTCGACAGCAACACAAGCCTTGAACTGCAGTTGCCACTAACGAATACCCCAAACAAAAAAAAAAAAAAGAAAGGAAAACAACAACAAAATTAAAAAAGAGAAAATAACAAACAGTGACTCGACTATGAAATACCCAGCAAAAAAAAAAGAAAAAAGAAGAAGATGCTTACTTTATTTCATTTGTTATCATTAGCGTGCCATTAAGCGCAATAAGTGCATGCATGTGAGTAACTGGCTCTTAAATCAGATTATCCAATAAGCTAGACACAGTCGCAGTGCAGTTCCACCGACGAGTTTCACCCAGGGTAGACAGAAAGAGCGAGCGGGAGAGCAAGAGCAAGAGCAAGAGTGAGAGCGATAGCGAGAGTTTTTGGGTTGCCATTAATGTCAAGCGTGGGGCAAAGCCAAATTGATGCAAAAGCGACGTGGCAAGGCAAGTAAATTGCAGCCAGAGCGAGGCTGTGCACTGTACGTGTATGCATGTGTGTGTGTGTGTGTGTGTGTCGATGTGTGTGCGTGTGTTTGTGCGGCAGTTCTTCTTAAACATTTGCTCGCTTTTTAATTTGGCTATTTTCCGTGCAGCAGCAGCACTCGCTGCCCAAACACAAACAAATATTTATATATACATACATATAGTATATAGTAAATTTATACAGACACACACACACACCCACACACGCACACGCACATAGAGTTTACGCTCACTTAATTCTCGCACACATATAAAAATATATTTTATATATAGAGAGGAAGAGAGAGCGAGAGCGAAACAGAAGGCCGCATTCATTTCCTCTCCACTTCACTCCATTCCATTCGCATTTAAGTCCTGTTTCCCTCCCCACCCCTCACTCACCATGCTGCATAGTCCACACTTTTGGTCAGAAATGCTGTTTGCTGGCAAAATAAATCAAGCCGCACAAAAGTATGCTACACTTTTTTTCAACAGTCGTTCAAAAATTTTTGACGGCGGTCGCAAAAAGAAATTAATTAAATAAAACCTGTTGTCCTTTGTAGTTGCTGTTGTGATTGTTGTTGTTGTTGTTTGGTTGCGGATTGCTGAACTGGTTGCGCTTTTTTATTTTTTATTTTTAAGGGACGGGGGGGCAAAAGGACCTCGTCGAGTGCCAAGTGCAGCATAACATATTCATTTAAGTATGTGCATATTTAAATGTTGGTTTCTCTTCACTGTTTTTTTTTTCGTTTTTTTTATTACTCATTTGGTTTGCCTTATTTTGGTTTTTATTTCACTGTTTGCAATTCAAATGGAAATTAATTAATTTGCAGCTGCTTTAACGCCACACACACACCCGCCTTCCCCTCCCCGCTTTCCTCTGCATTCAACACATGCCACGGGCTATGAAATGTGTCTGGACATTGTTTCGTTTTCGGGGATTACCGATATATGTATCTGCGTCAAAGATACAATAAAATATTTCTTTGCTTATTATTGCTGTTACTCGTATACTGTTATTGCTCCGGTAATGAGTTAAATTACATATTCCACAAAACAAGAACAAGCTGCTGTCGTTGTTATTTTGTACTCATTTGCATTGAACACGCATTGATTTTGCCAGCCGAACAAATCCAACAAATTGCCAAGCGGGCACGTATTTATATATTCAAAATCTCTTTTAGTGCTTGCTTGTTTATACCCGCTACCCAAAGCGTAAAAGGGTATTTTAAACATTGTTTTTGGTCTGAGTTCTTAGAATTCTGTTCTCAAAACTGCAACAAAATCTAAATGTTAGAAAACACATCTTGATTTCAAGAACATTGTCCATGCTCTTATCATAAACTAAAACAAATTCAATAGTTTTAAGACCAAATCATATTGTCTTTTTTACTACTTACTTATTATTTTATTTATTTGCATGTTGTTCACTTTACTTACGAAATATTTATCATCGATTCGCGCAGCATTTGAGCTTGAAAGGACTTCCTCTCTTAGACTGCAATTGAGAATCGTTCGCAACAGTAATTACAAAACTTTATAGCGGGTATTTTATAGTCGAGCACATTTGACTGTAGCTTTCTTACTTGTTCTAGAAAGTAATACCATATCAATATACTAAACTTTTCGATATATTAATTTGGTATATTTGAAAAATAATACTGCTTTTGCTTTCATTTAGAATGGCAGCGGGTATTTCAGAGTCGAGCACACTCGAATGTAGCTTTCTTCATTGTTTTTAATTAGCTGTCCGCCTTTAACTACTATAATACATGCTTCAATTGTTGGGCAATAAGTTTGCGAATCATATTTCTTCTTAAGGGGCAAAGTTGAAAGTTGTTTATTCCGGCTTGCAATTGTTAGATTTAATTGCTGGAATTGTATATTTAACATAGGTATTAAATTAGCTTAAAGGGTCAAATACAAAAGCCGACACGCATTGTTCAACTGGATCAATTAAGTGCATAAGCAAAACACATTACAAATGAGTTAATGATGAGTGATATGGCAATACACACACACACACACACACACACACACACACTCACACGCCCAATTACACGCAGATACATGGTAAAAGATATTGGGTCACTGCTAACTGGTAACTGGTAACTGATAACTGGCAACTCGTAACTGGCAACTGGTAACTGGTAACATCATAACGGTTCTGTGTATTCAATTACAAAACCTTCCTAATTAACGACATGATGGCGTACCCCCTTAGCCATCACCCCTCGCCACTAACAAGCAGCAGCTCCAGCTCCAGCTCCAAACGAACGGTTAATGAGATTTTGCGACAAATGAGCTTACATTTATATAGTATAGTATAGTATAGTATAGCGTGCGCAGTTGAAGCTCAGCTGCCCAAGCTGACCCCACCGCCAAGTTGAAGCTTGCAAGTTAACACAGTTAATTGAATTTAGATGCGATTTATGGTTCAAAATGCAATTTGCTCGCTTTAATGTCTGCCCAGAAAGCGACAAAGCGAGAGAGTGAGCGAGTCGTGTGTGTGTGTATATATTGCTGCATTAACAGTCTGTCAATTAAAATGCGGCCATCAGATGCAAACATTAAGATACAAACACACAAACACAATGCTCAGAATGCTTCTAGCTGATGCCTATCATATTTCTGCGGCTCACACTGTGGCTTTACGTATACATAATGTCGTCTTGTAGTTGGTGTTTATGGCCAAAGCAACTGGCAGGCCATAAACTGTTTCATTCACACATTTTGACACAACATTTTAATATATAAAGTGTAGTTGAAAAAATAGATTTGTTTGCTGCCCTGATTGCTGAACACTGCGCACTAAGTGCTGAGTGAATAGTGAGTGCTGTGGATTGTGAATTGTGAGTGGGGCATTCAAAGCGCTAATTACTCGCATTCACTGCGAACATTGCCATCATAGTGCAAGTACTTTTAAAGCAATGCCAAAGAGGACAGTGAGAGAGAAGGAGAGCGAGTGAAATAAGCAATGAGAGAGAGAGAGAGAGAGAGATACACAGATACTCAGTCTAAGCGAGGGGGAATACAAATGAAGATGGGCAAAACATCGATTTATAGCGAAATCAATTGCATTTTCCCTTCACTGTTTTTCTTTCTTTTTATTCGCATTTACCACTCGACTCAAGTTGGCAACAAATTGTTGAGCCACATGGACATGAGCTGAGCTAATGCGCTGTTGTGTGTTGTATGTGTATATGTGTGGTATAGATATAAGTAAGTGCATGCAGCATAAGTATATTTATAAAATGTTTATAATTAAATGCCGCATGGCCATTGAAAGCCACTGAACTGGCAAAAAGTAGTTTAGTCGTTTTTACTCAACAACCAGCGAGCCATATACAAGGCAAACTATATTATATACTCCAGCTATGTCTAAATATAAATGCCCAATACTCACACACACACCATACAGACAGACAGAGAGAAAGAGAGCAAGTTAGATAGATAGGCAGACAGATAGACACTGACACATACACATACATTAGGCCACAACTAACAAATGGGTCTGGGACTGAGGCTCAGCTTTAGCCTCGACCAAAGTCCTTAAATGCCTGGCAAAATTACACACAGCGCAGCGCAGCGCAACAGCAGAGGCAAGTGGCAAGTGGCCCAGCGCTGCTCCTCCTCCTGCTGCTTCTCCTGCTGTTGGGTTGGCGGCTCATTTGGGCTGTGTGTTTGTCCGTCCAGCACGCTTCCATCGCCCTGGCTTTGGGGGGGGACAATTGTGCAGCGGCCCAGTCTTAATTCAATTGTTTGTAACATTGCCGGGCATTTAGGGCTAAATGCTTGCTAACACATAATGCCCATTAAAGGTGATGTATTGCATGTATACATAAGAATATTGTGGCACAAACGAGCGACGACAACCACAACTAACAAAGGACATTATTTTCTTTTCCTTTCTTTCTTTCTTTTTGGTGTGTGTAAGAGAACTTGAACGAAAACATAGCTCAATTAATTTGCTATAAAATTCATTCTTTGAATTAAGCAAAATTCTTTGAGTTGCCTTAAGTAGATGCATAAATTATGCAAGTTTCATATTTTGCTAACTTATTTGCAAAGTGCTGGCAATTGAAATTCCCTTGGCTTGCTGCTTGCTGCTTGCTGCTCGATGCTTCTCTTTTCAATTAATCGAAAATTCCTTAAGTAAAAAGTTAATCGATTGGTCGCTTAACAGCAGCAAACTTATTTGTCTCTTTATTGATAATATAACCAACAAAGTTTCGCTGCCCAAAAGTTTCGTTCGCATGCGAGCAAAAAGTGTTTTTGGCTAACATTTGGACAAGTTTCTCGGGTTGAGCCTTATGCTTAGGACCACATGGCGTATACGCGTTGTCACAAAAAAAATGGGAAAGGAAAGGAAAAGCAAAGGAAAGTGAGAAGCACCGGCTGGGCAACAGTGCTTGTCAAACTGAACTTTAAATAACGCTCACGCACACTATCACAAACACTCACACACACACACAAATACACACACCCACACAAAGCACGCAACATTCACCCACAGAGACAGTCGAGTTATAATGTGTTTGCTTTGCCTATTTGACAGAAATGACTTTGTGACACAAAACTTTGAACTAACACACAAAAACAGCAAAAGCCCCAGCAAAGCCACAGCAACAACAACAACAACAACAACAACAACAATGGCAAGGGAAAACAAATGGAAACAACAACACAACATTTAGCCTTTTTGGCCCTTACTTGAATATACATATGTCCTTATATATGTATGTGTATGTTTTGTGTGTGGCTCAGCTACTCTATCTATATACGCATACTACTTACATATACCCAGCATATATTTATATGTGCGTGAAAGGTGCTCACTGCTGGCTGGGGGTTGGGGAGAATTATTTTTACAATTTCAATGTCAACGCATAGAAGAGGTCCAAACACACGCGCGAAGGCCGAGTGTCCACGAACGGATAAAAGCGAGGGGCATAAAGAGCAAGAGGGAGAGCGAAGAGAGAGACGGAGCAACGGTCAGTGTTGGCCGTAGGGCAACCGTTGTTGTTGTTGCTGTTGTTGGGGAATGGGTAACTAACTAACGTCAGCAGCATTGACTTAACTAAAACAAGCAAGAAATCTACAGTCGAGTAGGCTCGACTGCGAAATACCCGCTAGTAAAAAAGTGAATTTGCTTTGATTTGTATAACATGTAGTATTTCAATCCAGGCTATGTTTGTTTGCAATAACTTCATTCTAAAGCCTGTTTCTTGAACAACTTTTAAGTTGATTTGATCACCAAATTAGAATTAGAATTATCTGGTATTACAACTCTTGTTTTAGTAGCTGTTGTTCATTTAACTGCTCAACTGACTCAACTTTTTTTTAAATAATTTTTCCAATACAACAACCTTAACAACTCATTTAGGAGAAACTTATTCGGGCCAAGCCTTATCCTCATATCATAAGTACGTATAGTATATACGTTCAACTACTTACTAAATCTTAAGTCTCAACAAAGTAGGTGTTGTTGTTGACTTACTAAAGGCGCGGCTAAAATATAAAAAAGAGTTCCAAGCCACAAGATAAAGTACGAACATAATCAGTAGCAAGCTGAAGCTGCTCAGTGGCGCCATCTTTTGCTCGATCTCGCAATGAGGATTTGAATTGCTGAAACCTGAAAGTATGCTACAAAAAATTCTGTTTTATTCTGATTTTGACTTATTAAATGGTTGAATTAGAACAGCAAACTTGGAGAGTAACGAACAATAAAGACATTTGAATTAAATAAATTTAATTTAAAAAGAACGAGTAAGTAAGAAAGTTTCTGTACTTCTGCTTGCTGCTCTCTTATGTTCGCCTGGTGTTTCACCAACTGACTTGACACTTTTAAGCCATTTGTGGTGGCTTGAAGTAACCAGCAACCTCTCCACGTGGAGTAACTGAATGCCAGGTGTTTCTATAGGCTTAAACTGTCATGTGTATCAGATGATTGACGCCGCTTGAGAACATGGTTGATCAAGAATATATATTTGTATATATATTTAATGCCTGTTACACACATTTCCTTGCGGCACTTATAATACCCTTCTACCCCATACGTAGCGGGTATAAATACATATAAACTCGAATTCAGTGCCGAGAGTGACGACGACAATGTTGTGGGCGTGGCTAAAGCACAGCGGTGTGGGCGAAGGCGGGATCGAGGAGCGAGGTTGACGGTAAAACTTAAATAACAACAAGCTCAGCGGCGTGTACAAACAAATGCCTTTGGGGCCAGGCCACGCCCCTGCGGACTTCAAACCGCGCGCACATAAAATAAAAAATAAAATTAAAAACAAAACACAACAACACAAAAAAAATACAGAAGCAACAACAGCAATGGCAAAATAAAAACAAAAGACGGCAACAACAAAAATGTACAGAGGAAAATGCAAATAGAAAGTTGCCACAAAATGATTTGCCAGAACACGCACCAAAGCGGGGATCGGCGGCGGCGGCAATTGACGAGCGATGAGGCTGCCTCTGAGGGAGAAGAAGTAGGCGGGACAGCTAGAGGGGGAGGCAAACTGAAGGTGGAGGCGGGTGCGCTGTGACCTCACCTCAATGTCGCATTAAAAAATCATTTTCAATAACGCGCTCGGCTGCAGCGACTCTCTCTCTCTCTCTCTCTCTCTCTCTCGCACTCACACACACACACACACACACACACATACACACCGCACATAGAAGTCGATTGTTTGCATTTTGCATGCATTGACAAGCACTTTGGGGCATGCTTCGCATACAATCTGTACCAAAAATCAAAACCAAACAGCCAACTGTCAGCTGCAGGCGTCAACAGTGAAGTCTGTGGCAAATTTGCGCCTCGCGGTATGCAACGTTTTTTTTTTTGGTTGTTTTCGTTTCTGTTTTTTGTGTTGTTTTGTTTCGCAACAGCAAAATCCATTGAATGGGAAACTAATTTGATCAAAATATGAAAATGTTGGCAGGAGCAGGTTGCGAGGATAAAACGATAAATGGAAATTGTTTCATGAACAAAATATTCGTGTATTTGTTATGTACATTTTTCCATACTCGTATTTGCGGCTTTTGGCAAAATTCTTAATTAATTTCGATTTATTTTTGTTTGACAAACTGATTTTCAAATAACAAAACAATATTCGAAAAATTGTGTTAAAAGTGTGCTTGCTAAACATTTCTTTTATTTAAACATTTTCCAAATAAAAGCACATTTAATTTGAGGTTATAACGATGCAAAAATATTCATGTGCATTTGAATTAACAAAAACGAGCATTGAATTTATTTACATATTTAACATATTCTGCATATATCTGGGTGACTGACTAATTGACTGATTGCTGCTTTGATAAACTATCTGATTTTCAGGACAATTAACTAATTTTGTGCTAGTAAACATTACAATTTTTTCATACGCTCACATTATTGTTTGATAAATGAATGCCGTAAATATTTGATGAGCACTCGTTCATCGTTTCATAATTTGAACTGTTTAAAAATGTATTTTATATTTTTTTTTTTTTTGTTAATCGTCCTTCACTTTTCAAGCTTCAATATGAGTTTGAATAGAATGAAAATAATTAGCGGAGATAAGTCGGTCAAGTAATAAGGAAAAAACTGAAGCAGTTGATTTTCATCAAATATAAGTATAGTTAAAATCGCGCATAAGTTCAAGTTGCCCACTCATTATAAACTGTTTTTGCTCTTGAGCAAAAGCTTGTTTTTTTTTCCTTTTCAAAATATATATTTCTAAATTGAAATGTCACTGCAAAGCTGGGAATAAATTTAAATTTTAAATTTACATATTTTTTTGGCTTACATTTTCGTGGTGAAAATATTAGTAAAGTATTATAGATAGTTCTTTTTTTGAATTCGCAATATTAAATATAAGAAAACCAAATATGGGACACAATAGTTTGATGATACTTTATTCAATGTTTGGACAGCATAGGAAACATTTATATAGTTAATGTATTCTTCATAAAAGTAGGCGTAAAATGGAGCTTACATTTTACTTGAAGTATTTGAAAGCAAATGCTTTTAATTTCATGATATTTGAAATGAGTTTAAGTTCATATTTGTTGCTCTACTTTTCAAATATATTATAGTGGGAATGCTCCCCATATTGCTTTGGGATATTTCTATGTGTGGGTGCGAGACTTTTTCTCTCTCTCTCTCCCCCTATCGCTCTCTTTGTCTGTGTTGACGCACTCGAGTGCTGCCCACGTATGCATGTGACGTATTTTAACGATCTGTGGCCAAAAATAAAACGTATCCTTCAAGGACCAAACGTGATGTTGTTGAGGAGCATGACAACAGCAATAACTGCAGAGAGAACAATAAAAAAAAAAGAAAACAACAGCAACAACAACTACGTACAGCTGCCGCCATTTTGTGTTCAATATGTGGAATGTGGAACGCAATATATACTATATGCAAACATATATTGTTTTTTAAATGTTTTTTGTTCTCAAACTGTTGTTTTTGATGCGGTTTCTATTGCTATTGAAACTTGTCTAATTGCATTGCTCAAGGATAAGCGCATGCACGTTTAACAATAGCAACAACACGTTCCTCTAGCTACCTCTGTGGTTTGCATGTGTGTGTGTGTTGTTGAGGGACAATAGCAAAATGTCAAGTTTAATTGTTTGTCTGTCATTAGCGCACACACACACATGCACACACATGCACACACATGCACACACATGCACACACGCCGCTGTGGGAGCCTCGCTTTTTCTCTTTTTTTGTGTGTGTGTGTGTGTTGTTGCTAATTTTATACAATTAAATTTGCTTTTCATTTTACTCTCGCACACAAACACACACATATGTTGGCTGCTTGTGTGTGCTTGTAGAAAACAAAAGAATCAAATTCTGTTACAATAAGTTGCGCTGCGTGTATATTTGTGGCAAGCTCTCTCGAGCGAAGCACTTAAACAGCATCACGCTCGGTTGAATATGTTTTGATTAAGCCAAGTAGAACGAACACATTTTAGCCGGGCCAAGCTAAACCAAACCCTGCCCTGCTTACCTTCCCTTCCCTCCCCTCCCCTTCCGCCCCGCGGCCACAACGACAACCGAGTGCCGAGAAGCTGAGACGCAACGCAACGCAACGCGATACCAGAGCGATGCCCGAGCGAGCGATGCGACAGCAGCAGCAGCAGCAGCAGCAACTGAGGGGGCAAGCGAGCTTTAGGCTTTTGGGCCTGCGCCACCCATGAGGCCCAGAGCTCGCAGCTCGCAGTTCGCAGCTTGCCTCCCGCCACGCCTACTTTGGCAGCACACTCGTCTGTACGTGTGAAAGTGATGCTATGTGTAGTTCTCTGCGTGTGTGTGCGTGTGTTGGTTTGCGCATTCGGTTGGCACGTTTATATACTCCAACGACCAAACAAATGGCGGACTCACAGTCAACCGCAGGCAGCTGCAACAACAACAACAACAAGAACAACAGCGAGCACTGGTCAGGCAAAGGCTGCCTCTGCAAATGACGTTGTCGCCATCTCTGCTGCTGTTGTTGTTGTTGTTATGGATGCTGCTGCCGCTGGCTGCTGCTGTTGCTGTTGCTGTTGCTGCTGCTGCTGATGATGATGTGCGTTTTTTATATTTTCCCTTTAAATGGCAACTAAGCGATGCTGGGTGCAAACAAGAGAGTGTGAGAGGGCAGGCGAAGGATACTCGTATATCAATTCGCACGCACGCAATGGCAACGATGGGGCAACGACAAACAAAAGCTGCCAAGAACGCACAGTGGATCAGCAAGTAGCAGTGCAACACCGAGGATAACAGTATTTTATATAGATATAACAGTTCGATATGCAAATAAGAGTAGCAGTTCTCCATTGAGTATAACAAGTATAACAGTATTTTATACACATTGAAGTTTACTAAGCCACATTCAATAAGCAACTGAGTATAAATTTGTTTTATTAATATAACAGATTAATAAGCAATATGCCACAATAGTATAATAGTATTCTAAACATACAATAATTCAATTACTATTACATCAGTATTTTATAAGCAAACTATGCTCGATTGAATATAACACGTATACCAAAATGTTATATATTACAGAATCATATTTACGTTAGAATATGACACTAAATTCAACTGTGTTTTATAAATATAACAGTTTAATAAGCAATGCGCCACTGAATACAACAAGCATAACAGTATTCTATAAATAAACCAGTTTAATAAGCTAGCTCAAGTGCCTATTCTAGAATAAACATAATAAGTATAACAGTATTTCATATATGTATATAACAGTTTAATAAGCACATTCAAGTTGGAATGCGGCACTGAGTATAACAGTGTTTTATAAATAGAACAGTATGATAAGCAAACTCAAGTTCAAGTACTTCACTGAGTAGTCAAAAGTATAACAGTTCTTTATAAATATAACAAGTATGAACTCCGTACAACAGTATTTTATAAATATAACAGTTTCATAAAAATCCTTCATAACACGTAATTAAATAAATTTATATGAATGTGTTAGTGTGATAATCGCAATAATTTGAAATTATTAGAGTTGTGATAGGATTACTTAAGTAAATATAAAATAAAATAAATATATAAGCTACAATTATTATGCTATAAATGCAAAATAATTTGAGCGAAAAAAGTGATTTATTCTGTCGCACTTTTAAAAAAAATAATTCTCTATTTATTTACTAAGAGCTTATAGTATAGTATTTTCGTTGCAAATTAATGTAGAGTAAATTGCTACCAAAATCTGTATGCAAATGTTCTCAACTGTTTGCATAGCAAACTAGATTAACGCCATTTACATTCAATTATGCCAAATAAAATACCTAGAGAAATTGCAAAAAGCGTTTTACAAGCATTTCAGAATTTGTATTGTTTTCATACGCATTCCATTCTACAACAAGAAAATAAAAATCAATATTGAGCTGTAATATGCAGCAATTAGCATTCAATTTTAATGCAAAAAGGGGAGGTCAAGCATTGATTTATTGCAATTTATCAATAAGCGTCTGCAAGCACATTGTAAGCATAATAATAATAAAGTCCGGCAAAAGAAAATGATGAAACATTTTCTTTATTCGGAATTTTTATTGCATATCTCAAGTGAATGCCACAGTGGCTTTTGTGCGTTCCTCTTCTTTTTTTTTTTTTTTGTTGCGCTTATGGACTGAACACAGCATGAGGCCTTGTGGCGAGACTTGTTTTACTTTTTCAGTGTATATAGTAGAGTGTACAGTGTACAGTGTTCAGTGTGTGTGTGCTGGAGGGGGCGGGGCAGGCCTTTGGGGTTTCGGTTTTCAGTTTGACTTGACATGCATCAGCATCATTATTTTGTGCTTTTAATGTTTTATTTAGCCCGGTTGCCAACAGCTACAGCTACAGCTACAGCAACGGCAACGGCAATACATCGTATACACCCAGTTGTGTTGGACGCCTAAAAGATGTGGCAACAGAGCCAGGACGAGGGATGAGGGGGGAAGGGGAGGCGGACACGAAATGGGAGATGGTTGGGGAACTTACTGTCTGGCCTCAGCTCAGCTCAGCTCGGCAAGCGGATCGTACTAGCTTATGTGCCGTTTGCACTCGTATTATTCATGTGTGTATGTGTGTGTGTGTGTGTGTGTGTGTAGAGTGTGTGTGTAAGTATGTGTGCCATTTGCAACGAAACACTCAAACAACATTTAAAAAGGCCTCATTTTCATGAGCTGCTGCTGCTGCTTCTTCTCTCTCTCTCTCTCTCTCTTTCTATGTGTGTGTATGCCACTCGGCACATAATTGTTTGAAACAAATGTAGTGCACATATACAACACACACTCACACACATACACAGAGTGAACATATATGCTATGAGTATGTATGTGGCACGTGGCTGTGTGCGATATTTTATTAGGCCATTCAGTTAGTCAGTCATTTAGCCAGTCAATCAAACCGGGCGGCCAATTAAAGTTTTACTGCTCGTTGGCCAAACAAAAAGCGACGCATGAAATGCTTGGCTAAGCAAGCGCCGCAGACAATGAAACTGGAACCTATAAATATCTAATGATTTAACCGCTTACGCTGCGCTCAACGATATGCCTTTCTTTTTCCCACCACTCCCAATTCCCAACGGGGCAACAACGCACACACAATGAATATTTATAGACTTGCTGGCTAGAGGAGAAACCGATATACTGAAGCTTTTAGTAGTAGTTCAGCTCCAGCTCCAGCTCCGACTCCGACTCTAACTTCACAATCATAATATCTGCAGCTTAAGAAAAATACAAAAATACTATAGTGGAAGAAATGAGGTTGGGTTAGCCAGGTCGATGGATGAGTTGATGGCTAATCTAGCGCATTGGGAGAGAGTCAGAGTGTCAAGACTCTGGGCGATATGCTAGAGATCCTTGAGAGTTAAATGCGCACATTACGCATACGCCAAGTGTGCGTTGCTCGGCACAACACAATGGAACAAAACGAATTGAAAACTTTGATGCCCACTCAAAGGCACTCTCTTACCGTTGTGTGAGTGAGTGCTTCGTCGTAAGTGTATGTGTGTGTGTGTGTGAGTGAATGACGATTGCCCCAATTTGACTATTTGTGCTACACACTGTGTGTGTGTTTGTGTGTGTGTGCAACAGTCAGGCGTCAAAATCGAAGCCAAGGCTTTTGGGTGCACTCAATTTACATGCCTCGAAGTGTCTTCCACACACACACACACACACACATATACACACAAACACACAAACAATCACATCCACACTTGACAACAAGCAGCTGCCACTTGGAACAACTCAATCAAGATGATAATTTCGTTGTAGTTGCTAAGCATCTAAATAGCACAAGTCAGGATTGAAATACACACACACACACACACACACACACTCGCATTTGAATAAACATTAGAATTAGTTAACATGCTCGTATTTCTTGTTGTTTCTTGTTGTTACTCCCAAAGGTAAACCGAAAAGCCAAAATAAAATCGCCAGACATTATAAATTCAACATAGAGCGCAAAACGTTTACGAAACGAAATTAAACATCAAATACTTTCAAAGCATGTTCTCAAGCAATGCTTAATTCGACTTTTGTGCTCTGTGAATTTCGCATAAATTTATCAAGGGCATCTTCGATTACTAACGCATAAGCTTATAATCGATTTAAATTGAAGAAATTGTTCCTCAATGACAGGAACGAATTTTTGTGATTCAGTTAACAAACATTGACTTGAAGTTCTCAAATCAATGTGCTCAACATTGACTAAAAATGTTGCATTTTGTAATCGATAAATTGGAATATGATTCTTGCATAGCTGAAACATTCTTAAGAGCTTTAGTAGCTAACTAAGATAAATCTTTCTTTTTAAATTCTTCGTCACTCATTTTTAAATTCAGAAATTACTATAAGACATACATTATTATATTATATTTTGAAAGGCAAATTAAAACATGAATTTTAAAGGCATAGAATAATAAACTATGCATGCTAGTAAATGAATAAAAGAATTTCTGATCTATTTACATCTTTAAAGTATTGATACTTCTGAGTTGAATGCATTAAGTGCTGTCAAAGTGCATAAGAATATATCTGAGCTTTGAAGTTTTTTGTACTATATACTTATATTCATATTTGTAATTCTTTCACATACTTTTATGAACTATCAACGCAAGCTGAAGGAGCTATAAAACTATTGAATAATTACAATTGTATTGATAATTGAAACATTGAATAATAAACCAATACAAACATTTAATATGAGTACACTTAACGACTAGTAACTAAATTCTTATTCAATAAAAATATGTAGTCAAATAAATGATTTAATTTCCTTGCTTTTTATTTGACATCTTTCAGGCCTATCCCAATCGAGACATTACTAATATCGTGGAGTCATCGCACTACCAGAAAATCGGAGGCTGGTGTCGCCAGGGCGCACTCAATGCGGCCAAGTGCAAGGGAGCTCATCGCTGGATTAAGCCATTCCGTTGTCTAGGTGAGTACGAGAAGAGAAAATCTGTTTTGAAATGCCACAAAAATGTGAAACATCTGCTCTTTCACTCTATCTCTCTCTGTCTCCAACGAAAACAAACAAACAAAACAAATGCGACTGGCAACTGGAAATGATGATGTGCAATCTGTGATGTGATGCGACTTTTGGCAACTCGTTTGGCTTCAGAAGGACCATTCCAATCGGACGCATTGTTGGTGCCCGAGGGCTGCCTCTTCGATCACATACACAATGCGTCGCGTTGCTGGCCATTCGTGAGATGGAACCAAACCGGAGCTGCTGCCTGTCAGGAGCGTGGCATGCAGATGCGTAGCTTTGCCATGCTGTTGCCCTGCGGCATTTCGCTCTTCTCGGGCGTTGAGTTTGTCTGCTGCCCCAAGCACTTTAAGAGTGAGTGTAACCACCAAAACTAACCTAAGTACTTGACTCGACTCGACTCGACTTACTTGCAGCCGACGAGATACGCGTAAAGAAGACCGATATGCCTGTCATGCCGCCAGCTCAGCTCAACAGCAACAGCAACAACAACAATAACAACAACTTGAACGTCAACAACAACAACAATGTGGCCAACGATGAGCTTAGCGTGAACGAGGAAGATGAGAGCAATGACTCCAACTACTCAAAGGATGCCAACGACGATGAACTGGACGACGAGGACGATCTGATGGGTGATGATGAGGAGGACGAAATGGTTGCCGATGAGGCGGCAACAGTTGGCGGCGGTGCAGCTGGCGCTGGCAGCGATGCCAACAGCGGAGCACTCGATGACATCAATGCGGAATACGACAGCGGCGAGGATAGCGATAACTATGAAGAGGATGGCGCTGGCTCCGATAGCGATGTGGCCGGCATTGCCGATGCCTGGGATCAAAATGGCAGCTCGAGCGGTGCCAAGCCAGCTGCGTTGCCCTCGTTGAAGGCTCCATCGATGTCGCCGGCTAGCCTCACAGCTGTGGATCAGCAGCAATCGAAGCAATCGAATCAACAGCAACAAGCTGCGAAACCGGAACTTGCCACAAGCACGCCACAATTGTCAGCTGCTGCTGCCGCCGCTGCTGCTGCTGCTGCCTCGTCGGCTGCCATGGCGGGTGTGGGTGCGGGTGCAAGTGCGGTGGGTGCACCGCCATCGACGGCACAGCCAACATCGGATCCATATTTCACGCACTTCGATCCCCACTACGAGCATCAGAGCTACAAAGTAAGTCAGAAAGTAAGTGTTTACGTTGAGGGCGCAGGTTTATTTATCCAACAAAAAACAAAACGTATTCTAAACAAAGGAAGCCCAACAGCGCCTTGAGGAATCGCATCGCGAGAAGGTCACCCGTGTGATGAAGGACTGGTCCGATCTGGAGGAGAAGTACCAGGACATGCGACTGGCCGATCCCAAGGCAGCCCAGAGTTTCAAGCAGCGCATGACGGCACGCTTCCAGGTTTGTTTCCTCCCTCCTACCCCCACCTCCACAACCTCCGTATTCCACTTGATCCGTTTGTAGTACGTTCCTTCCTCCCCTATATGCATATAGTTTCCCAATCCCGATCCCAGTTCCACCGTTGTCAACATTGCTTTCTTCTCTGTCTCTATTACATTCTATTTGCACTGTCTCTCTCTCTCTCTGTCTCTCTATCTCTTTCTCTTTGGTTGCTTATGTATATGTATATACCTAACCTACACATGTACATATCTACATATGCATGTGTTTGCGTATGTGTGCGTGTGTGTGTGTGAGGGAGAGGACACTTTTAGTACACATTTAGTTTGATTTAGTAAGCAATATACATACGAGTATGTTTGAAGTACAATAACAACACATTAGAGGGAACATATTCAAGCCGAACCTTAACTTCATATCATAGGGATAATTTTGGCAGGGGACAAGTCTTAGGATTTCAAGTGAGAGTCTCTTCGAGATCGCACTGCCAGGATTTCTTAGCCTATAACTGTGGCTTCTGTGCAGAGTGCAGCTTCAAATCTCTCTGATCACTGCGATCCTCCAAATCTGCGCCTTAATCTATTAGCTTCAAGTAACATATTGATTTCCTTGCCTGCTTTATTTCTGCATCTTTCGGTCACACTTCTAGCAGCCTTTAAGAGTGGATTCTCTTGTGATTCTCTTGTCCCGGAATGATGCCAAGATATTACGCTTCGGTTAGTTGCTCCTTCCTAATAAACTCACATTGCGATTGGTATACTAGCCATCTATAAGTAATAGAGAATTCTCGGTTCAGTAATTCTCGTTAAAGAAATAACTCATGGGCTGCCTTAGAAGAGTTCTAAACATTCCTACTGTCCGCTACCATAGTACTATATACGTTTATGGGTCTTGAGATCGGCATCTTCAAGAAATTATCTGACTTTCCTTGTGAGAGTGATGTCATACTCAATGGGACCAGGGTTAGGCTGGGGTAGCAGTATTCCCGTGTAAAAAATTCATCAGAAGGAAGCTTTTCAGATGCTGTCTGAAGAAATTCAGATCAGTTTGTGTTGTGTGTTAAGCCGAGGAGTAATTCTAACGCTAAAACCGACCTCTGCCTTATTCTTATTTGTAAATGGGGTATGATAGTGGGTAGCCGATGTAGTTAGGCGTGACACCGACTTGGGACAATTTCTTCAAATACACAACTTGAACACTAATTGAATCATGACACAACCCTCAGATTTGAGAGCATGTACAAGACTCGGAGGGGGCATTGATCAAAAGCTGTTGCGCCCTTCAAGTAGCTTACAATATAATAACGTACTACAGCAATCAGTTTGTAATCAATCTATTCATAATCACTATCAATAACATTATCGTGATCATTATCAATATCATTGCCATTATCATTATCAATATCAGTATGATTTTTGGTTTTTGCTTTAAGTTGAAACACAAAATTATCATGCACCTGTCGAACTAACGATCTAGCCATCTATTTATTTCGATTTCTGCTTGAATTCTATATCATTTATGCAACTCTCTGTATCTCACTCAAACTCTATCTGTCTCTCTCTCTCTGTCTTATTCTGTGTAATTATGTGTATGTGTGTATGTTCGTAGCTGTAATTTCTCTCTTGTTTTGTGTATCCATGTATGGCAAATGGGAGCGAAAGAGGCATCAGATTGTAATCATAATAATAACAAAACCAATAACAGTAACAACAATAACAAGCATAATGATTTATTAATCATACTCTCGCAATATAACGAAAGCATAACGCAAACAGAATACAGAAAACAGAAAACAGTAAAAACAACAACAATTAAACAGCATAAAAAGACAAAGAACAATAGCAACATCAGAAATGCAATACAAAAAGATAACTTGTAAAATTTAGTTTTCATTATATTTATTTGATTTCGTTTGCATATTTTGTATCTAAGAACGAAAGTGCTTTAGTAGTTGAACGGATTGGCTTAATAATCTATATTATTTTATTTATTGCTATACAATTAGCGCTAACCAAAACAAAACAAAAACAGCAAACAATAACAAAACAATAACAAGAAAACGTAAGAAAGAGAAGCTGGCTTTGGCCTGTCAAAGTTTGAAAAATCCTTGCAGAGTTACTATCAAATAAGCTTCAGTCGAGTGTGCTCGACTGTGAAATACTCGCTACCCATTATTAAAGAGCATACAAGTGCTTCTTAAAGTATACCAAATTAATATACTGAAGAAATACTAATAATACTATATATCGAAGACTATATTTGGTACTGTCATATGTCATAAAGATCTGGTCGCTACTTCGATGTTCAATAAGCTATCTTAAGCGATAAGAAAAAGATGTTTGTGACGACCCGTGAACAGACGAAATTGCTAATTTGCACAGCTTTAAACAATTTCTAACTGCGTAAGAACTCAATACCAATTTGTGAAGCTCTAAATATCACACGAATTTGTATAAAATAAAACAAAGCCATTTATATTAAAAACCTTGTTCATTTCACTGCTCTGCAAGGCCATAATCAAAACCTGAACAAGCAAGTGCTCAGCTCTCTTTCCGTCGCTAACAAAACACTCTGTCTCTATCTCTCTCACTATCTCTCTCTCTCTCTCTGTCTCCCTCTGTGTGCGCAATACATATAAGGCTTAAATGAAATGCTGCTTCAATGCTAAAAAAAAAAACAAAAAAAAAACAATATGGCTTAAATGCTGCGCTTAAATATTTGTATGAATGAGCTGCCTCCAATAAAAACCGATTATGTAAATAGCAATAAAAAGCATAATATAGTAATCTCTATATAGCTCGCATAGCTCTTAAGAATCGTAGAATCCGAATCCATTTCGACTCCATGCTGTTGCACTGTGGCATTCCAAATCGAAACTCCATCTCATGCGAACTCGTACAGTTTTGGATTATATCCAATAATCCACCCCTGCCCACCCCCGCCCCTCACTCCACACTTCATTCACAAATCGATATTTATGTTCTAGTACTTGTATCGCTTTCTCGCTCTCGCTCTCTATCTCTCTCTCTCTCTCTCCTTCTCTCACTCTGCACAGCATTGTGTTACGTCAGCAGCACTTTTCGAAACTGAGTCATCCAACTCCTGCCCCCGCCGCTCACTTCCCACACACACACGCACACACACACACACAGACACGCACACAGTAAATTTAACTAACGACCAAGTGCAAGTTATAGCCATGAAAATTTGTACACAATTTAGTAAAGAACGTAACTGTATCTAAAACATCTAAAAGTGCAAAAAATCATTGCAAAATCGTAATCGTTATCTCGTTATCATAATCGTAATCGTAATCGAAGCTTTGCTGCAATCGATCGAATGAAACAAACAAAATCAAAACTGAAAACTGAAAACTGAAAATTCTGCAAACTCTCATGCTGATAAAATCTTTCTCTCTTGGTGTGCAATACGTCTTTATATGGGAATGTAATTTTAGACTTCTGTTCAGGCACTCGAGGAAGAAGGCAACGCCGAGAAGCACCAACTGGCCGCCATGCACCAACAGCGTGTCCTTGCCCACATCAATCAGCGCAAACGCGAAGCCATGACCTGTTACACCCAAGCGCTCACCGAGCAGCCACCAAACGTAAGTCGAGATAGATCGATAAATCGCACAGGTTCCACACAAATATCGATCGCACCCCCGTTTTTGTAGGCTCATCATGTCGAGAAGTGTCTGCAGAAATTGTTGCGTGCTCTGCACAAGGATCGTGCCCATGCCCTAGCCCACTATCGCCATCTGTTGAACTCGGGCGGTCCCGGCGGTCTGGAGGCAGCCGCATCGGAGCGACCA
Organism: Drosophila sulfurigaster albostrigata; assembly: GCF_023558435.1. NCBI lineage: Eukaryota > Metazoa > Arthropoda > Insecta > Diptera > Drosophilidae > Drosophila > Drosophila sulfurigaster. Next base: position 19,116,779 of record NC_084885.1, read on the forward strand.
CGCACACTGGAGCGTCTGATCGATATCGATCGTGCTGTCAACCAGTCGATGACCATGCTGAAGCGTTATCCCGAACTATCGGCCAAGATTGCCCAACTGATGAACGATTACATTTTGGCATTGCGCAGCAAGGATGACATTCCCGGCTCATCTCTGGGCATGAGCGAGGAGGCCGAGGCTGGCATTTTGGACAAGTATCGCATCGAGATCGAACGCAAGGTGGCCGAGAAGGAGCGTTTGCGTCTGGCCGAGAAGCAGCGCAAGGAGCAGCGTGCCGCCGAGCGTGAGAAGTTGCGTGAGGAGAAGTTGCGCATGGAGGCCAAGAAGGTGGACGATATGCTCAAGTCGCAGGCGGCAGAGCAATTGCAACAGCAGCAAACCCAGCAACAACAGTCGCAGTCACAGCAGCAGCAACAACAACAACAACAGCAGCAGCAGCAGCAACAACTGCAGGACAAGAGCATCAATAGCAAGGAGCTGAGCATGGACGGAGTTGGCGGTCTGGTGACTGCATCGAATCTCAATCTTGACACAACCAAGAGCGAGAAGGAGCTGGCTGATGCTGAGTATGCTGAGGCCACGGTCAGGTATCGATCAGTTTATCGCAACACTTATGCCATGTAATTGATCTGCATAAATATGTTTGTATGTTTTCATGTTTGATTTGCAGCACCAAAGTGCAGACCGTCTTGCCAACGGTGGATGATGATGCTGTGCAGCGAGCTGTCGAGGAGGTGGCTGCCGCTGTGGCCCATCAGGAGGCTGAGCCACAGGTGCAGCACTTCATGACCCACGATCTGGGCCACCGTGAATCGGTATTTGAGCTGCGCGGTCCACGTATCACGCCGCATCTGCCTAAAGCGTATCCTCTCTCGTTCTCATTACAGAGCTTCTCGCTGCGACGCGAATTCTCGCATGCGCACGCGGCCAAGGAGGGGCGCAATGTCTATTTCACGCTCTCGTTTGCCGGCATCGCCCTAATGGCTGCCGTATTTGTCGGCGTGGCCGTTGCCAAGTGGCGAACATCGCGTTCGCCGCACGCGCAGGGCTTCATTGAGGTGGATCAGGTATGAAAATAATTGATGCAATGGATGCTTTGCTAGGGAACATTTTGTTGATGCTAGTTATTGCAGTTCTAACAGCTTTCGTTATACGCATTTCACATTTAAAACTGTATAACAGTTTTTTTTTGTATAACACTTTTCGTCAACATGTGTATAACAGCTTAAAATATATTTTGCATTTAAACATTTTCAGAAAAATATTATGAAAAAAATTATAACAGTTATTTGTATAACACTTTTCGTCAAAATGCGTATAACAGTTTAAAATATATTTGCATTTAAACATTTTGAGAAAAATATTATGAAAGAAATTTTAACAGTTATTTGTATAACACTTTTCGTTAAAAACATTTTGATACACATTTAATTTATATTTGCATTACAACATTTTAGAAAAAAAAAACTTGACAAAAAGTTGTTGAACAGTTTTGTGTAACTATGTTCGTCACATTTTATTATTACAGTATTATACAAATACTTTGCAATATAAAAATTATAACAGTTTTTAATATATTTTTGATTATGCATTTCAATCACTCACTGACTCAAACGAAGCATCCACAATATGCTAAGCATCTATCGCTGTCTCTTTCATGTTTATGCTCACTCACTAATCATATGTCTATCTCTTTCCCACCAACAAATCTAGAATGTTACCACACATCATCCCATCGTGCAGGAGGAGAAAATCGTGCCCAACATGCAGATCAATGGGTACGAAAATCCGACCTACAAATATTTCGAAGTGAAAGAGTAAACAACTAGAGAAAAGCGAGCAAAGCAAAAAAAAAATAAAAAATAAAACAAACAATTAATAATTAAATGCATGCACCTAAACAAATGGCAAGAAGAAGAAGCAGAAGCAGAATAAGAAGAAGCAGCAAAGCAAAGAGCATGGCACATCAATAAATGAAAAGAAACCAAAAAAAAACAAAGAACAAAACAAGAATAAGAAATACAAAAAAAGTAAATGAAATTAACATATAAAAAAAACAAATAAGAAACAAACATTTTTTTTTTCGTCTAAAGGAGCGCAGTTCCGCAACATAAGTGAAATGTAATGCATCTATATATTAAATTTAAAAAATGAAAGGCAAAAATATAAAGCAAGCAATTAAATTTAAGTATTTAAATGTTTAACAAAAATAACAAAAACCAAAAAAATGTAAACAAACCAAAACAAAATGCAGTCAACAAAAAAGCAGCATCTCTCTCTAGCTCTCTCTCCCCTTTCTCACATTCTAAACCTAAGACAAATACTTCAAAATGAAAATTGTAAACAGAAACATACGCGAAATTGCAAGTGCAAATGAAAGGATACAAATGGAGAAGCTCTTCATTTGTTACATTCCCTAACATCAACCAAGTGCAGAGCAAAATTCAAATGTTTGCAAAGGGAAAATAATAAATGTTTGCGCGATATAGAAAATTAAACAAATGATTTTGTACTGCGTTGTTCTTGTTTAGAAGAATTGAATTTGAGAGGACTAAAGAAGATGCTAATATTTGAAATGTAATGGCAAATTCAAGAATATATTAATTTGAGAAAATAAAAAAACGCAATTGCATTGCAACATTTTGAGAAGCAAAAAGCAAAAGAAAAATACGAAGATTATATTCCTAGTAAATAAATTGTCAAGACATTCACAACGCACACTCACATTCACAGACAGTCACACACACACACACCCACTTTCATACACTCATACATAATCATAATGCAAAATGGCGGCATTCGCAAATAATATAAAAAGCGTAGCATACTTTTTAGCGCCGCAAGCAAAATTCTAATGGAAAGCCGAAAAGTTGCTATGAAAATTACAAAAGAAAAACATTAAAATTAATGTTAAACTGCGCAGCATGCTAAAAGAAAAACAAAGATGAGTAGATGCTAAAACTTTAAAACGCATAAGCAAAATACGTAAGCAAAAACCACACACACAAACACTCACACACACACACACGTACAGAGCGACACAGACACATGTGAACCTAAGAGCTACCTACGCGTACTAATCTATAAATATATATATATATACATATATATACACACATATACAGCTATATATATGGCAATACCACAAAAATCACATATATATATATATATTGCTATATATATATGTATTAACAATATATAAAATGAAAATGAGAAACGCAAAAGCAAAAGCAAAACGCAAAAATGTCCATAAATGTATTTATGTATCTATACACAACACCCAAAAAAAAAAAAAAAAAAGAAAAGCAACAAAAAACAAAATGATGAAAGCAAAAACTCAGCTAGTAAGGCAACTAAATAATATTAACAAAAGCAGCAAATTAAGCAACAAATGCAAGTGCATAGCCAACAACAAAAAAAACAAAATGAAACGCATATGAAAGAAATGAGATAATTCAATAGCAAGAAAGTTTTGCAAAAATCTCTCTTTTCGAACATTTTCTCAAGATTTTTTGGAACTGGTTTTTGTTCTTTTGCAACTAACACATACATACACATACACACACTTACACACATACACACGCACACTAGAGCCCCTGGGAGTATGCAGCAAATTTGTTATTGTGTTTGTTATAGATTTGTTCATATCAAATGATTTTGTTAAATTAGACAAATCGTTGAACTGAAGTTAGTTTTGCCAACTACTCAACAGCAACAACAACAACAAGAACAAGAACTACCGACGACACTGAATCAATATCACAATGCTATGCAAACAAAAGTATTGAAGTATGTTCAGGGTTCACCCCAAGTTGCTCTTCAGTTGCGCTTCAAAACTGATTGCACAATGGGCTGCATCAAAACAATTACTGACAATTAAAGTAAATACTGCAGACACAGGCGTATGTTACATACGGACAGGTGAACAAGTCACACAGCTGGACAAGCAATAGACAATAGACGGACCGAATCAAAGCAATTGACACTGGGAACAGATAAACGACAAGTGGACGGACAGACGGACAGACAGACAGAGGGACGGACAAGCTGGCAGGCGAGATAAACCGATTGAAATTGCTAGTTTAATTTTTCAGCTCGATTGCTTGGCAAATATTTGACAAGTGTTTGCCAAATGCTTTCAGATTTGAGACGTTTTGTCATTTAATAAAAAGATACACACACCCATACACACCCATACACACACACACATACTCATGAACCAATACTCAGATAAAAACACGAGCAAATCCAATTTATATAAATGTAATTTGTAGTACATTTTTTGCTATAAACCAAAGTTTGTAACCTTATTTGTATAACTATACGAATAAATCAATAATGATATATGCATATATACATATGTATGTGTATATCACACTTATATGTATGTGAATGTATATGAAATATATATTTAGCATCAACAACAAAACTCGTATTTACTCCCTTCAACAGGCACTCGATGTTGATATTCAATATTCAATGATTTCAAATACGATTTCGATTCGCGATATTCACACACATTGCATTAGCTTTTCAATATTCGTTCGTTTGTCGTTCGTTAGCTATCAAGTTTTCTCTATTGCATTCGGTTGCATTACTCAGGCCTATTACCACCATCTTCCCCCCCACAAAATCCATATTGCTGTGACACATATATAAATTTCATAACCTCTCACTTTCTCAAATAATCTACACTTAACTGCGCGAACATTGAGAAAAATACTCATATGCTTCAATGCATAGGTACTTATATATATATATATATATATTCAAATATATATTGTAAAGCTTTTCTAGGCTCCAAGCAAAACTCCCAAACTATCCGCTATAATCATTGTTTTTGTTAACCTCTATTTTTTTTTTGCCCAAGCATACGCCATACGTAAATAAGTATGTATAATATCATATTCAGAACCCCAAAGAGCAACTTAAAAAGACAAGAACAATCCGTAGTCCATAAAACGTTTATGCGGTGGCTGCATTTTCACTCACTCACACACACACACACTGCACACTCACACAGACACTGACGTTAGAGTATGACAAGAACTTCAACAGCAACAAAAATATATATATATATATATTTCAAATCACACAACTACAACAAGAACAACAACAACAACAGCAACAACACACAAAGTAAATACCAAAAAAAATCTAACTAGTCAAAGCTTGAATATTTTTTAATTTATTCATTAATATATAAAAATGACAAAATATATACATATATAAAAGAAAATTATTAAAAACAAAAAAAAAACAATTGATATTTACACTTAGTGAAGCAAAAACAAAAAAAACAAAAAGGAGAAGAGTAAAATGAAAGCGAAAATGCAAATGTGTAAGAAATAAACCCCGTCCTGCGTAAATAAAATTAAACATAAAAAGTAAAAAAGAAAAAATATCATAAATGAAAAATTTACACAAAATTTAAAAGCAAAACATTAACAAAATGCAAAAAAAAAACTCAAAAAACTAAAAAAAAAAAATACAAAACAAAACAACAACACACAAAAATATAAGAAAAAAAAACGTGTAATAAGTCGCATGTGTTTTTGTCGTAGTCTCATCATAAAAACAAAAGAAAAACAAAAATAAGAAATGAAATGAAATGAAATAAAAGAAAACCGAAAAAATAAAATTAAAACATAACAAAGAAAATGTGTACTTCTTTTTGTCAACTATGATTTTTGCATAGGTTCGAAATGGAAACGTATAAAAAATTTAAATATTAAATGTACTCAATGACAATTGTAATTGCAACAATAATTGTACGCTATATATATTATTATTAAAGTGGAAAGTGTAAACATTGCGCCATGCAAATTGTAATTGCAAAAAAAAAAACATATTTTCAACAACAATATGCAACATGCTACATTTGAGGAAAATGCAACAACACAAAATGCAAAATGCAAAATGCAGTCGAATGCAAAAAGAAGCCATGACAAATTATGCATAACAATTGTAAAATGTTTCACAAAAAAAAATGCAAAAAAAAGAAGAAAGAAGAACAACCAAAAAACCAAACATAAAACGTAAGCGAAAGGAAACCAAAATAAAAACAAAAAAGGAAAAAACAAAACCAAATAAAACAAAACAAAAAACCCAAATGGCAAATAAAACAATTTTCATTGTATAATCATATATTATTTAATTTTGAATTTTTGTGTTCCTTTTCGAAATATTTTGCATAAATAAAATAAAATAACAGAAAAACAATATCCTCAAATGCGTCTCACATTCCCTCTCTGTCTCTCTTTCTCTCTCTCTATGTCTCGCTCTTGCTGATAACACAAATAGCAAAGTATTTTAATAATGCCAACAGATTATTATGATTTATTTAATAGGTTTTTCTTCTTTATTAAATTTCCTGTTTATTGGGTCGATCGTATATTATGTGGCAAACACACAAAAACCCCTGATAGAGTCGCCGGGGCCAAGAAAGCGAAATTATTTGCGAATATGAAAATTTTAATCGGCTCTGCGGTAATTCACTTGATTGCCAATTGTAAAATATACTTCGATAATGGCCGACAACACACGCAATATATTAGATTAACTTGTCAATTTTATTTGGAGTCTCTTTTGGAAAGTCTCTTTAAACGCGTTATCAATGAAGTCATTTGCAATTGCAACTTACAAATTTGTATTAAAGAATTGTTTTAAACACCAATTAAAATCGATTTCAGCTTGATTCATATTCAATTATCTTTAGGTGGAAATTGGAAAATAAATTCCAGTATGACTCACTCGAATTACGATGAAAATGCAGAAAATTTCGTATTGCTTGTAACATGAATCATCGAAAAGTGAACAAGTGTTATTCTTAAATTGAATATGCAATAGTTACTTAAACAATTTCAGAATAAGAGCTATTGAAGTTGTCCATGCGAAACGTCCTTCACAAGTTGACATTAATCGAAGTGCGAAACGGGAGTACATTTAATAGATAGAACAATCGCAATTATCTGGCTGTACTTAGGAATGGAATACTATATATAGATGGTAGAGTGGAAGGCGGAGCGAAGCCCGGAGCGGGGGGGCAGTTGGCACTTAATGAGGTGATTTCTATGCCGCAGTGTGCTTACGTTGATTATGATGTGTGCTCATTATGAGTTTCAAGTTGGAGTGCACGAACAAGCCTTTACAATAAATCACTTGAAACTGTGTGGAGTATATTGTATACGGTGAAATCAATGTAAAGCACTTCAGTCTATCAAGTGTCCAAAGCATGAAAATTGACGTACATTTTGATATATGAGTCCAAACAATGGGCCGCCAACCACACAGTGAGAGCGTTTTGCTTTTTTTTTTGTTTTTCCATATAACATATATGTGACATATATAGTTGGCAGCTTATTTAGTTGGTTGGTTGCTTTGTTGGTTGGTTGGTTAGTTGGCTGACTACTCGAACAGCACACACAAATGATCGATGTGTGGCAGCCAATTTGGAGCACGGCATAGAAATAGATAAAGATCACAACACTAAATGCATTTATTCACTGTCTTCGATACAAGCATAACTCAAATATTATAGAGCACTTTTATCGATGATTAGAAGATGTTATTTGTAGTAAATTGAATGCAGAAAATTTGAAATTTTATTAGAAATAACTTTTAAGTTTTCGTTGTCTAAAAACTAATCGATTAAAGCAAAGTAAGAGCATTAAAGAGTCAGTTTGAACTTTTCGTGTTGTTGTTAGTCCACAAACTTTCCAAAGTGCATTTTGTATTCCAAGTGGCCACTGTCGTCTACATGACAAATAACAAACAATGCACTTACAGAATGTGCACACAATGTACGAACAGATACAGATACCAGATACAGATACAGATACAGAGATATAGCTCGATAGTCAGATAGAACGGGGCAGAACAACTTTGAAATGCACTTGAGTTGCTGTTTTAAATTAGTGAACACTTGCCAAGCAAATGCTTCAGCTGATAAACAACGCCAACTAAGACTAATTCGCAATAATATTTCAGGTTCATTGGTTTTTTTTTTTGTGTCTGCTGTTTCAGCTTAGCGCCGTCTGATCAGATTGAAGCCGATTTCGTTCTACGTAAAAAGGAAGCCAACCACTTGAAGTGCTAAAACAGATATTTGATTTCTTTTTTTTTTCGTTTTGAGTCAAGTCATGTTCATCAATGGGTATTCACATGGCGATTTATGATTTATGTGGAATCCAACGATCGCAAAGCAGACGACAAGGCGCGAACACGCATTTTAGAGTAGGCTAGACATCGCTCGTATATAGTATACAAAATATACTATGTAGCTGTCAAAGGGCGTAAGAAGGGGCCAGCGATAGACGTTGTCTATCTTTATCAGATAACAGTAGTCGCTGATTTCTGGCTGTTGGTGCAACAGAGATGTCAATAGTGCGCTCACTTCGCAGGCAGTTGCCTGCTTTTGGGGGGCCGAGCGTCGTTGTTGTATCAGCTCTATATACATACATATATGTCTCTGTATCTGTTTGTATGTGAACAATGCGATAACAACCAGAGATTGTCGGCCCCCCGGGCAAAATGAGCGTGATTAAATGCGAGCTCGCTACCGGTTAGCCCCCATAACCCGATAAGCCAACCTCCACCCCGTGGAAAGACAACTCACCGAGTTTTTGTTGTAGTTGCGGAGCTAAATCATAATCACTGATCGTAAGTACATATCAAAAAGTGTTTTAATGCTTACGATATGACAACAAGCAGCAAACAAATGTGACGACTACCTTATGTAGTTTGTGCTTACTGCGTTTTTTTTTTTTTTTTGTTCAGTTTCAGTTTCAGTTCTTGTGCTCGTTGTGCTCTGCTGCTGTCTCTCGTATGTAGGTTGTTCTTTCAGCTTGTATGAGGGCATTATCACAGCGTACCTCGCGTATCACACAACTGATATCGCAACGAGTTTTATACAAACAAAACACAAAACACAACAACAACAACAAAAAAAACGCAGTTGTAAGTGACTGTGTTGTGTCGAAGTAGCAATGCAGCTACCCTTTTGAAAGAGACCTCCCCAGACCCAGACCCACACCAGTGGCAATTGCAGTCCGGTGTACGGACGGTCAACACGTCGGACAAGACTCGATAGACTCCTCAACACGCTCAGCTCAGCTCTGTTCAGCACTCCAGTTAAACTCGAGTACTCGAATTCCAACTACTCCCGTTGGGTCCGTTCTTTGTTTATCAACAAACATATGCGCCACATAATCGTCATAATAATAATATTGTTTGGCATTATATTCACTTCATTTTGAGCTCCGATGGTCTGGTAAATGTTAACCGGAGTATGTGCTGCATTGTGGCGACTGATTACTTTTACCGTTACATTGGTGCAATTCTCACAAAATGCATTCAAATCCAATTCAAATATATTCAAAAAAAAAATTAAAACTAAATTCTAAAATTGCAATATTTATTTTAAACTAGTAACTACATAATAAAATTTATGAAACTTACAAAAATTAATAAATATAACATCATATTTTCTTTACTTTCAGAATTTATAATACATTATTTATTTATTATATATATAACTGAAACTTAAAAGAAAATAAACAAAATGTTTATATTTTTCAGTGTGTTTCAATTTAAGTTACTTGAATATATTAAGAGAACAAATGCACTAAAATCAAGAATAAATTAAGAATTTTAATTATATTATGTTAAAATTTAATCCAGAAGGTAAAATCTTAAATCCAGATGAAAAGAAGATCGAAATATTTAAGATTTGCATTCTGTTGCGCAATTCAGACTTTTCATTTGCTAAACATTTTTGCACAACTTGAAAATATTTATTTTATTTGGCATGAAACTATATTTACCAAGCTTAAAATATAATTTTACACTACAATACACAATATACCACTCCTTAAAGCTAAAAAAAATAAACAATTAAGAAAGTGTTCGATTGCGAAATACCCGCCACATATTGTTACTAACAGTATAACAGACGTGTTATTACTAAAATAAACCGAATTAATGGACTAATAAATACTAAACTATACAGAAGACTATTTCTGGTATATCAATATACTATTATATTCAAAATATACCATAGTGTAAAAAAATATACCAGATTTTTAACCAAAAAATATTTGTTTTGAAATATTTTATTTCTTTGCTTTTTGGTGAATAAAAATAAATTAATAATTTAATATATATAGACATTTGTAGTCTTCAAGACATAATAAAAATAAACATTTTGCTGGAGTTTCCTATTAACATTTTTTTTGCACCTATATTGTAAAATTTGCAAATATTTTATAGCTTTGTTTTTAAAGAGTTCACAAAATTAGAAATCAGATTTTATCTCTTGCTTATGTAGGACATTGCATTTAAATTTACATTGATTTTCTTCGTGACTTCATAATGTGGAACCACTGTGGCACACAGCAGCAGCAGCAGGCAGCAGGCAGCACTAAAAACGGGGTAGTAAAAGGGTACAAGAACAAATATAAGCATAAGTCCCGATTTGGAGTCAACAGCAATCGTTGCCTGTTGTATCTGTATCTATGACTGGGACGGGGACTCTACATATTCATATATTCGTAAGCGAGTTCGTACTCGCAATCGTATTCGTAGTCGTATTCGTATTCATATCTGTGGACAGCACACACACACATTAACACATGGACAAAACGCACTGATACATTATCGATATGTCGATGTGTACTTTATTTATATTTGTTTAACTCGCTTGTGTTTTTTCTACCTTTTTGTTTAATACCTATTTGACTTTAATATGAGATTGTTGTAGCATTTAAAGTGTCGAGCATTGCGCCACTCTCTGCAGGCTTCCATCTCTCTCTCTTTCTCTCTCTCTCTCTCTCTCTCTTTCTGCGTGTGTGTGTGTGTGTGTGTGGATCACCGTCAAGTGAGGCAAGCAGGCAATGCGCCTGGCCCCCAAGTTCGTCAGTGTCAGTTGACGCAGAGCCTCAAAACGCATCGTGAAACAAATTGCAGAACGTTTCTTTCGTTTCGTTTCTTTTTTTTTTCCGATTCTCGTTGCATTCTCTTGATCACCGATCACCGATCAACGGTAATCGCCAATACACACACGACAAGCTGAGAGTGCAAGCGAGAGCAATCGACTATCTCAATCTATGTGTGTGTGCGAGTGTGAGAGTGAGAGAGAGAGAGAGAGAGAGCGCATGCGCATCTGCAGTTGACCAAGTTGTTTTAGCATAGTTAGTCGCCGTTGCGGCGATATCAGCGAGTGCGTAAGTGGACCGCGCTTGTCCGCTCGCTTGTTGGGGGCCGATGGCATTTTTATGGCTTATTGAAATCGCAACGACGACAGTCAAAAGCGCGCGCACCGCTCGATACAACACTCCGACAGGCACCACTAAGAAAATGTAACGAGCCCCACAAATAAATTAACACCTACGCTACCGCTTAAATGTTAATTGTTCACCATTAAAACCAACTCGTCGCGTCAAGTGGGAATGCGATAAAAACATAAAAACAAAACAAAAAACAAAAATCACAGCAAACTCAATTGCATGCATAATCAAGAAAAACAAAAAAAGCAAAACAAAAAAATGTCATAAATGAATTAGTCGATGAATTAAATAATATATCAAAACAAATCACGGCAAAGCCCAAGCAAATCAAATGAATGAAATCGTGACTAAATTGTGACCACTTAATTGCTGTTTGTTATTAGTTATTACTTAGTAGTTATTGTACACAAATTATAAAGTGATCGCGCATTAAAAATCGATCAAAGCGACGATACAGGCGACGAATATCGTGCAAATAATTGCCGCCAGCTTACAAAATAATTGATTCAATGTGCGATTGAAGTAGGCGCCGTCAACCTGCAACCATCTAACAATAACAATAACAACAACTTAACCCACAAATTTTTTTTTCGTTTGTGTTTTCGTTTGTTTTTTTTTGTCCCCGTTGATTTGAATTTGAATCCCGTGTTGGCGAATCACGCAAAGCACAATCAACGTCAACGGCTTTAATTATGAGCAATTATAATCCGAATTGTGGTTACTTCGAGGATTGCGGCTATTATACAAATAATGTGTATCAACAGGATTATTGCATGCAGCCGGATTACGAATACAACAAGCACGTCTACGAGTGAGTATCCAATAGACACAGTTTTTTCTGCTTTGCATTTCCCATTTGTGTTTAGATATCATAATATGTTAATAATAACTGCATCTTTGTCGCTGCTGTCGGGTTAATTGGCTTATGACCAAGTGGGACAAACGCACACCAAATTACCGACGGCATTTAACCCCATACAAACTGCGGTTAATAATTACATGACTTATTTATGAATCCCCTCCTCGCTTTTTGTTCAGATCATGGTATTATTTATTTTTTACTTTCTATTTTATGCAAGTTGCGAGTACCTCACAACTACTCACGGTATTTATAGATTTGGTTAGAATAATTATTCCAATTATTAATCTTAGCTTCAAAATATCATTTATCACAATTAGAGTTTGCATTTTCATTAGCTTCTAAATTATACTGAGGCACGTTTCTTTCTGTACCTTTCTTATTAATCTACTAGTTCAGATACGTATTTTTTTAAATTGCATTTCTTCAGATTGTTTTTATTTTTAAGAGTAGTTTACTCTCAATCACTCAAGCTTTTTATTTATGTTTTGGATAGTAAAATTATTTAAGTTATTCATATTGCCTTGAACATGGAATTTATCACAATTTGAATTTGTGTCAGCTTTTAAATGCATTTAAACTTATATTTGAATTACGTTAGATCAGATTTTTGAATTATATTTTGTATTTTATATTCTTAAATGAATTATCGGATTTTATTATTTTATTGCCTTATATTATTTCTCTATTTTAAAGTAAATAAAACCTTTGTGTTATTATCATATAACCGAATAAGTATGAAAACATGAAAAATACCTTTGTGTATTGATTTTTAATATCTACTAAATTTGTACTTAAATTGTTATCCACAACTTTTTACAACAACAAAAAACATGTTTCCCTAAAACTCTTAAATTATATTTAAGTACAAAATGTCAATTTAGTTTCTAGCCTAGTATAAATTTATATTCCCTTGTGACAAATTCATATTTATATTATATTTAAAATAAAGTGTTCTGAATAAAAGAAATAAGTTTAATTAATTTCTAGTTTATTTTTATTTTAATCTTCCATCAAACATAAAAACTTGTACACAAATATACAAGCTGCATTTTCTGCAAAATATTGAAATACTATTGAATGAGTGTTAGCCAATCGTCGGTAATTTGTAAATATGCTTCCATCCATTTATATTTATGCCGCACCCACAAATTGCACATACCGAGGCTTAGTGTCGAGGCACAAGTGAAACACGTCAAAACAGTTCCAAGAATGTGATGCGGCAATTAAAAACAATTTGATTTAAATCAGCTAAGAAAACACAACCCAGAAAAAGACCCAAGACCAAAGGAGAACCTCAACTGGAGAGAGAGAGAAGTAAAGTTGAAAAGGATCAATTCAGTGAGAGTATTAACATTTAATGGCATAACATAATGAAATTGTTCTCGATGCCGACTACTGGCTACTGCTTATTATTATTATATATCGTATACCGTCATAAGCCCCTGATTTTCGCACTCTCACACACACACATACACAAGCATAGTTGGCTTAAGCCAATGTTACGGCATTGTGAATGGAATGGAATTGCTGAGGATCGGTTTTTGGCTAGCTGACTGACTGGCTGGTTGGCTGGATGGCTGGCTGGTCTGACTGACATGGGCTGGTGTGATAAGCCTGAGGCAAAAACAAGCAGCAAGGAGCAAGCAACAAGCAACAAACAGCCAACAAACAACAGTTAGATCTGTGGCAAAGGGACGGGGCACTTAACAATGCGCATTATTTCCACTTTGTCACCTTTTGCATTTTTGGCACAACGTCGACGTCGGGTTTTTCACAGGCTGCACTTTCGAAAACCAAAACACATGTTTAGTGAAATCGTTTGGAAAATCACAGCGACAGGCAGCCGCAACAAAAAAGAGATAGCAAGAGAGCGAGAGGGAGAGCGAGAGAGTGTCAATGTGTGTTTCACAAAATTTTACTTTAATTGGGTTTGTCCATAATCGTTGCATCGAACCCTCGGCTTATCTCGGATAATGCTGTTTGCCAAATAAAAGCAAATTCTATTTATTTGTATTTTATTCTTGTGCTATTTTTGTTGCTGTTGCTGTTGCTGTTACTGTTGCTTTGCTTGGTTACAGTTATTCTTCACAGTTTTCATTGATGTCGAAAACTCAACTGAAACCTGCAAAAGATTCTGAAATTTCCCCATTTCGGACACAGGTTGCATATCCTTACAGGACACAGGTTGTTCGGCAAAGATCTTTCGCAATCTTTCCTCCTTCTTCTTCTTTTTTCGCCATTGTTTGCAATTTTTGTTGCTAAATCCTGCCATCGTTTTAATTAACGATTTGTTTGTTGTGTGTCCAAGCGGCTTAACAAAAAAAAAAAACGAAGGAAAATAGTTATGCAAAAGCAATTTGTATATTTAGCTTCATGTTATCCCGCAAATTGTTGTGGTTCTTTCAATTCAAAATAAGTGCGTGCTCGACTGCTTTTATATCCTGGAAGACAGACTGAAGCATATTTCAAAATACACACAAAAAATTGCCAATTTATTCCTTAAAAGATCGTGTCGTTGAAATGCAAACAGTTCTCACAGTTCTTCAAGCCATCAGCCAGACAAACAAAGACGCAAAAAAAAAAAAAAAAAAAAACAAAAAAAATTAATATAAATATGAAACCAGTTAGCTGCCTTTACCCCTTTTTTATTTTGTTTCGTTTTGTTTTTGCGCACTTGTTTCTGGAGTAGAAAAGGACACGCTATCCACTTGTCTAGCGCTTTGAAATATGAAGTTCGAAAATATAATTTTATTTGATGATACCATTTTTTTTTTCTGTTGGGTCTTTGTTTTCTGTGGAGTTCCTTTTATTAATAAAAACAAAAATAATAATAATAAAAAACTCAGAACTCTCATACCAAGAATGTTTTCGTGGAGAGTAGCGTTACTAAACGCAATTCGGAAACGCAGTCAGTCAAGTTGAACGTACTCCAAAAATCGAAAGCTTCCAAATGCCTGGGAATGTGTGCACATGTCGATGTCGCCGTCGCCGTCCTCATCATCATCATCATCGTCGTCGTCGTCGTCGTAGTCGCCGACGGATGAGCCAGGAAGTAAACAAAACACACACACGTATAGCCATCACGTATAAACGAGTATAGTAATATTTTTCACTCGCTGCAACGAATTGCAAATACTCTGTAAAAGTAATATTAAAACCGGTTAACAAAGAAAAAGTTTGTTCTTATTTAATGCCTCATTGTGTTGCATTTACAAATGTTTTTGACTTTTGTGTTGTTTCTATTTCGGACTTAGCAAATTAATAAATTTGCAAATTCAAATAACTTGCTCAATTTTACTAAATTAGTTAAAGGTTGTTTGTCTGCCAGAATTATTTTTTTCTTTTTTTTCATTCTTTTCATTTTCAAACTCCAACAAATTATTCGCTACATACATATATTATTAAAAATCTTTTCAACTTCCATTTATTTTCGTATTTCATTTTAACAAATTTGCAATTTTGCAATTTTGAAAATCTAAATGATTTTAAGTAATCAAACTGAAACCATCTTTTTAATTTTCACATTTTTTAAAGTGCAAAATTGTTAATATTAAATACCAAATTAATGCATTATGGAAATTAAAAACATTAATTACATTTTTCACTATAATAAATGTATAAAAGTTTTGAATTAATTTGGTATTTAATATTAACAATTTTGCACTTTTGAAATTATTGAATGTATTACTATATACAACATTTAACTTCCTCGTAATTTTGCCACGCTTAAAACAATGATTATTTTTAAAACTTGTTTAATATTCAAGTGTGAAATTTGGAAATGTTTTAAAAAAAATAAATTTATTCAACTCATCGATCTTTGTTACAAAATAATTTCTTATATAACTTTATGGCACTTTACAAAACTACAAATGTTTCAGTATGCGGAAAACTTAGGAATATTCCCAATCACTCGATTAGCTGTTAGGGTGTCCAAGTGTGACATGTTGCATGTTCCGAATGCGTTTCATACGCCCCTTACGCGGGATCATTTGTATTATATTTTTTTACCCAAAAATTGTTTCGCTTTTACCTTCGTTTTTTTTTTTAGGTAAATATTAACGATAGCTCTCGCTGCTTTGCTTTATTACTTTGGCCAGAGTTGCCGAGTAATTAAGGATTATAATGTTTATTGGACTGTGAGCCAAATTGGTATCAATTCAATGAACTGTGCAAAAGAATTGGGAATTCAAATTATTGACGAGCTCATAAAGTAAAAGTCGCAGCCTTTGCAGCAACTTGACAACCCTAAGCAGCCTGGAACTGTCACCCATGAGCATTTCTTTTTTTCCTTCGCTTTTTTCGTGAATCTTGTCTTTGGCCCCGGCTAAAACGTCGCTGTCAAAAGCGTCCACTTGCCATAACAGTCTGTCAATGTTGCTGCTGCTATTGTTGTTGTGGTTGTTGTTGTTGTTCTGTCTGTTGCTGTTGCTGTCGCTATTGCCATTGCTTACTGGCATTATCGTCAGACTGAGCGGCATGTCACACACAGCAGCGGCATTGGGAAACGTTTGCCAAAAAGAAACTTGAAGAAAAAGAAGCACAACAACAACAACAACAACGACAGTTGTGTTGGGGCCAAATCAGAATCAGAAATTGATACATTTAACCAAAATGTTGCACAGCTTTCGAGTCGAGTCGAGTCGAGTTGACGCGACGCGTGACTTTCTGACATTTAATGCCAGTTTGTCAAGCAGTCAGTCAGTCTCAACATCGCATGCGCCATGCCAATGCGAAAATAACACAATGAATTTTGTGCATCGCCAAACGGAATGAGAACTAAAGACTACGCGACATAGTCTACTACTTCTTACTTCTTACTCCTTAGTTGTTATTGTTGTTGTTGTTGTGATATTTGATGGGCCTATAATGAAGCATGTGATTGGCTGAAGTGTCACACGGCCACTGCAAACTGCGATTGCAACTGCAGCTGGGGAGGACACTCGCTTGGCACCTGGCCAAAAAAGCTATTTCATGTCCTCACATACATTTGGCATTGCTCGAGATTATTGCTCTAATGTGCCATAAGCCAACAACTAAAGCTGAGTTACAATTCAAATCGAAATATATAATTCAAAATTAGCTATAAACTCAAATGCTGTCAAAAATGCTTATCAATTTTATGCTAATCAATTTTTTATTAAATTTTCCCAACTGAAAACCAATTATATTTTTAATACAAATAAATAGTTAATAATAAATATTTGTATAATATTATATTTTTAATATTATAAAAATGAATAGTACATTTTTTAGCTATATTAATAAAGATTTTGCTACTAACGAAATGTATTTGAAAATAGCAAATAAATCGTACATTTTCTGTCTGTACTTATGAATATTTTTGTCATAATAATATATATTAAAAAATCGAAAAATTTATTGAAAAATTAACTGAGTGCAAGTAAATATATTTTGTAAAAATTAATTATATTTAAATTTATAACATTAATATTTACATTTGCATTTACTACAACATAGTTTTTTCCCATACTGAAGTACGTTTTAAACACCTTACATAATTTTTAAATGAAATATAATTTTTATAACTAATCCGATAACATATTCAACTTTTTAACGGTTTTAATACGCATTTAAATTATCAAGAATAAAAATTCAAATCGTATGTGTTCAAAGGAAAATCCAAGTCTAAATCTTATCAACGATTGAAGATTATTATTATAAAATATTATATGCTTGAATTATCAATACAAATGGCATGACTAATTCAATAATTGAACAGAGAGCCTGGTTTTTTTCTTCTTTTTTTTGCTGGTAATGCGATATACAGGTTTTTGGGTCCAAAGACAATACCACAAAAATGGGTAAAGGTGTGTGTGTGTAGGACAAAAGTGTGTAAAATGCTTTTGGCAGTGGCCGCTGTGCCATTCATGCTGAAAATATTGCAATTGAAATTGTTTGGCATTTGAAATAAATTGCAAATGTGTATCTTGTAAATGCGTCAAGCTGTGAAGGAAGTAGGAAGTGCGCAGAGGAAGTTTCCGACAGCCGCATGCATGACTGACAAACTGACTGGCCAACTGGCCAACGAACTGGCTAATAGACTTGGCCGACTGACTGCCAGACTGCCAGACTGACTGACTGACTCACTGAGCTGACCAAGCGAGAGCTGAGGCAACTGCTGCACAGTGGGACACACGGAGCACACATCGCAAACCCATTTGTCAATTTCGGGTTTTAGACCTTTGCTTTATTACACTCTGCGCACTTACAATTAGATCCTCACAGCCGGCTTGCACGCACACACACACACACACGGGCACAACTATGTTTTTTTTTTGTTGTATGTGTTATTTGTCTTTTTATTAGTCAATGAGCTTGTCCCGCCCTTTGTCTGGCGCTGCCTGCCTTCAATCGTTTAGCATTTTCATTGACTCAAAATCCAAACTAAAGGGCCCTCCGCTTTGGAGTACACAACATCCGTTTTCTCGATTCTCAATTCCCAATTCTCTCAATGTCGATGTCGTTGTCGTTGTCAATGTCGATGTCCTTTCAATAAGAGCCATAAAATGGCATTAGCCAACGGCTGCGCTTCTGTTCTGTGGGGGGAGGGGGAAAGGGAAGTGAGTATCGAAAGTGAGAAGTAATTTATCTAAATTTCGTAAGCCGAACGCATCAAATCAGTTTTGCATTTTGATTGCGAGTTCTTTAGCCAACTGACTGTTGACAATGGTGTGAAAGTTCCCTAAGCCGATTTGCGCCATTTACCAAACAGTCTTCAAAGTCTTCCATAAGAAACTTGTGAGTTATTAAGCGAATGACAATTAATTATGCCGTACTTAATGCTAATAGAAGAATAAGAGAACGAGGAGTTGCAATTCTTACTGTCTAATTATTTGAGCATAATAAATCTCACAACGTTTGGTTGGAAAATAAGTAAACATGCTTTTAATTGTATAATAAAATATCTTTACAGCGGTGTTTTCAAGAGTTTACTGTGGGAAAATAACCAAAGAAATATTTTTTTTGCAAAAATAACTTCTATCTAAAAATAGCAAATAGATTTTTGGCATTGTTTTTCCTAAATCCAATTTTGGGCTTTATATGTGAATAATGAAACTTATGTTTTAGTTAAAAACTTTACAAAGTTATTTTGCTTTAATAAGTTTGATGTGTTTTGTGCCATAATTATTTTTTATATTTCTCATTTTCGGCTGTGTCTATAAATTATACAATTTATGTTTTCTTTTATTTAAATTATCGAGAGTTTCGCTGAAAAGTTTTCAGACAAGTTTTAACAAGTTTGTTGTGGGAATGAAACTAAAGACACTGCAATGTATATCTTTGCTTCTTACACATTAAGCTTTATTTTTATCAAAAGTTCTACAAATTTTTATTGAATTTTTGTAATAAGATATATCTGAAAAGTATTCATGAAAAGTATTCACGAAAAGTATTCAAAGCTTAATGTACGATAGAAACTAGCGAAATTCGTGTGTCTTAAATTTATTTTTTATTCTTCAGCAGTTGGATTATTCAATCTAGGAATTATACAATTTATTTCATATTTGATTTGTTTGTTTAAATGTTGGCTTAAAGATTTCACAAGATTATTTTCCTTTTTGGTTTTTCATAATTGAAAGCTGGATTATAATAAATGTTGAACATATAATTGCTAGTGTTCTATTTATTTGAGATTAATTGAGTTTTTAATATTGCTTTTTATAATAAGAAACAATATTAAAGATTCTGTCCAAAATAAATATCTTAAATTACCAAAATTTAATTAAATAAAGAAAATTCAGTCTTACACTTTTGTAATTCCATTCAAAGCCAATTTCGCACAATACAAATTTGACACAAATCAAATGCATTAAAGATCAATGGAATTCCCTTTCGATACAAAAGGTAAAGATGCTTTGATTCAAGGCTCAAGGTGGTGTCCAGCTGTATGCTCTCGATTCTCAGTATCCAGCTGTATTGACACAGTTTGATGTAGCTAGGAAGTCAGTTCAATAGCCTCAAGTAGGATACAGTAGTAACGCCCATTCAGAAATTAGCAAACTACAACAGATTGTCATTGCCCGAGATGCAATAAGATACATAACACAGGAATAGATAGGGAACAAAAGAAGGCTGTGGCAGAGTGGTTACAGAGATCACGCCAAAAAAGGAAAAGTGACCGGAGGCCGGCTTGTTAAACAAACCGAAGATCAATCAAATGGTCCGATCTGTTGTAACTGGGCAGAGGGGATTGCGTAAAAGGTGAGTGAATAAGCAGCATCAGCAGCACTTCCGCCTCTATTCGAAACTCCTTGGAACAAAGTCAGAATACATATAGTTTTTTGGTTTGGGTTTGGGTTTGGGTTTGGGTAAATCACTTCCGCGCAACGAATGTGGAACCCAAAAATTGTCATGGCCGTCAATTGAGAACACGAGGCGAGGGGTAGGATGCAAGAAAGAGAGCGAGAGCAAACGAAATCAAATGAAACGAAACGAAAGGAAAACCGGAAGGTAAATTAAAATGGATGACAATGGATGAGCAGACGATAGTAAACGAGCATTGAATGAATGGCAGACTGAGTGTTAGTGCTTGTGAGTGTGTGTGTGTGTGTGTGTGTGTGTATGAGTGTGTACTCGTTAAAGGTGTGCACATGGCACGCCACTCTAACACACACTCATAGTTAACATTCACTGCTTGTCGCAAAACGCAAACACACACCTTTGGCAACGAAACTCTTGCTTTGCCTATACACCCCAGTTATATGTTTTGTATTGTATGCCAGAGAGATCCTCTGATTTTCTACGCCTAATGCTGCAGCAGCAGCAGCCGCCGCAATGAAGCGTTTAATTGGGGTTGTTAGCCCGCCCCTTGGCGCGTTTTTTTTCCTTTTCATTCATTCTGTTTTTTCATCCTCTGTGACATTCAACATATTTTATTGCATTTGTATAGAGGAGCGACACCAGCATTTAGCACTCGCTATTTGCCGCGTTGTATTGTATTGTTAATTGTATCTCTCGGATACGGCTCGTTTAAGTGGCCTACGCATTGTCACACTTCTGTGGAGCAGCGCAGCTGTCGCTGCTTACTAGAAGAAGTTTATCGAGTAAACGAAAGCGCTTATCAGTGAAGTAGCAAATCAAAACTAGAAAAAAACTATTGGTAATTGGCATCTTGATTAATGAAAAGTGTGTACTTGTGAAAGAACAATGTTAACGACGCTATTTCGTTGCCATTCCATGTTCATATACTACACACAATACCAGCAATGAAAGCAATGAAAAAAAGAATCTATTTACTAGATTAGAAACAACAACAAGTTAAAGAAATAATCTCAAGTAATAAGTCGACACGAGTCGTCAAATCGAATCGTTTCAATGAGCGGAAGTTGTACGAAATTAAAATCAATTTATTTATTGCTTGACCTTTAAATGATATTTGCAAACATTGCTTATCAAATTCATTCAAATATTACTATATATTTGATAAGTATTTATTGGGCTATTTACTGATACTAATAACAAAAATTCAATGAATTTGATTAAATGCAAAATTGAAAAAACTGTCTTTTGGGTTCGTTTATGCAATTGCCACTTAATTTGTCTCAAATACGCAACACAAATAAATAAGCTGCAATCCTTGGGAGAGAAAACAGAAAGGGGACAACAAGGATGCCAAATGAATTGAAGCTACTTAACCCTAAACACAAAAATATACAAGCAAAACAACAACAACAAGAAGTCGCTAAAGTAGTTTGAAGTGCTGGGAAAAATACAAGAAAATAAATAAAAATAAATAAATAAGCAAAGTGAAGTGAAGCGCACAAAGTTGAGCATAAACCAAACGAGTTTTGTGCTAGAAATTCAATTGAATTTGCATGTAATTTGAATGCGATACAGATACAAAAAGATACAAAATACATTTGCCAATGTGTGTGTGTGTGTGTGTGTGAGAGTCATCAATGTTGTCGCTGTTGTTGTTGTTGTTGTTGTTGCCGCTGACTGGCTACTTAAACTTCCTGCGGAAGCTAAAACTACAACAACAACAATGGCGAGAAGACGTCGCGTCGCTGCCAGCGCTGAAAGGCTTTTACTTTTGGCTTATTGTTGTTATTGTTGCTCGCTATTGTTAAATGCAACATCATCATTAAGTGCATAACAATGGCCATCACACACACACACACACTCACTCACTCTCTATGTATTTAGAATTCGACACAAAAAATAAAGGGGCGTGCTCAGAAATTTCCCTTTTCTGCCAGTGCGTCGCTGTTATCCTTATGCTCGAGGGAAATTTTCCCATTACATGCGCGCAAGTGCGCCAGTGCACGCTAGCTAGCCATCTCGCTCGCACCGCGCTGCCATTGGCCGACGCGACGCTAGCGACGCGCCCACTTTGCAGCCAGCAGCAAAACGCTGCCAACAGCCAAAGCAACAGCGACGCCGACGGCATTACACGTAGTTTCCACGAGGCGGTGTACATTAACTGTGTGTCTGTGTGTGTGTGTGTGTGTGTGTGTGTGTGAGGTGTGCGCGCGTGTTTTCCCCATTTTGGGAATTGTAATCCGAGCCATGAACGAGCCATGGAGTGGCCCATCCATGGCATCTCATGTGCCACACGAGTGCTACGAGCACTATACATGGAGCCGCTGCTTATGTAAAGAGACCCTCCAATGCTTTTATACTCTTCCCTCCCCCCCTGTACCGCACTTATATAGCATATCTAACATATGTGTGTGCTGCACGCAATGTCTGACATGTTATTTTTTCAATTGCTAAAACTTTTCCTCCTCCTTTCCTCCTTCCTCCTTTCTCCTCGCTTTGCCTTTGCTCAACTTAGCTAATGGTCGTTTTGATTATGTTCCTTTCAGCATGGCACAGCATATACTCCCACCATATAGCCACATATCTATATACATATAGTCAGTATACAGCATTGTGTGTGTGTGTGTGTGCTGAATCTGAAATAATTATGGGTTTACTTATGAAATCCAATTTCGAATGCCATTCTACTATGCCGTTGTTCTACATATAAGCGAGGCCTCAAGTGTGCTTGGCTCAAGTCACGACAACATTTGAGTTCGAGTTGATACTCAACTTTAACATAAATTTAAGATTGTGTTACTAACAAATCGAACAAAACACTCGACGCAGCGCTGTATATATTTATATATGACAGAGAATTCTGCAGGGAAAGCGATATCACGTATACGACCAGCAGACAACTTCAGAGCGAAACAAAAAGGCATAAATATTAATTTTGTAGGCTTTATGTAGTGCACATAAGCTATTCTCTTCATTCGCTTCGATTATTGATTGTTTTATTTAAGTAACATGGTATTTCCTCATCGTTTGATTTAACTTAACGACATTCTTTCGTATTTTTCAAGACTCCTAGTTACATCTACTTGAAAGTTTCAACTTGCACTTAATAAGATTTTAAATAAATATTTTAGGTATTGTTATATCCAATTTCTTCATTTACATTAAAGTTGAATGTTGTAATTATCAATAATTTAAATAAATATTAGAAGTATACGAGAATGGTAATATTCTAAATTTGTTACATTATATTGAAGTTAATAATATTAAAAAAAAATAATAATAATAATAATTATTCGTATTAGATGGATATGTTTGATATTGCAAAACTCTAAGCCTTATAATATTATACAATAAAAATCATATAAAACAATAAGTCGCATGAACATGGAACTCGCATAGTCAAGATTATATTCATCGATCTATCAGATCACAATATTCGCTATTTGTTGAAGAATAAAACCGTTATAATAGTCTTAAAGAAACTTACTAATAAATTAACTGAAATGTTTAGTTTCAAAAACAAACTATTATTCAAAATATTGAAATGGAATGCAAATCTTGTTATATATTAAAATTTTCGATTTAAATCCATGTAAATTTATATAAATCTACGTTTTTATATAATTGAGGTAGAAAATGTTAGAGAGTAAATGTAAGACAAACTTGAATTGATATCGATTTGGGAATTATTCAAAAATTAAATTTTGTTAGTTAAAAATTATTTTAACTTGATTTTAGTAAACCATTTTTCGAGTTGCGTTCATTCAGCTAATACACTACAGTGTCAATATACTGTATTAGCTGTGTGGTATATTGACACTATACTGTATTAGCTGTATGGTATATACTGCACATTATGTTGGCAATACTTAACACATGAAATTATTCAAATATTTGAATGAATTCGCTTCAGCTCTGATTCAATCTGTAATAATTGAATGTCTTATATAGACAATAACTATCGAAATAATATTAAATAAAGCAAGACAAATTTAAACAATTCTTACTTAGTATATGAAATACAGTAATGGTATTCACTTGAATTCAACAAGATTCGCACATATAATAATTAGATGGAGTCGAGTCGAGTATTATGCCGGATGGTTGCTATCGTAAATGGGCGAAAAACAATTGGCGGCTCACGCACATAACACGTAGCATACACAAGTACGAGTAGACGGCGAAGTAAGAGTGAGAGATGATAATGATAAAAACAATATAATGACGCGGCAATTGTTGACAACATCAAGTGCGAGGACGAAAGCAGCAAAACATCAGCAACAGCAGCAGCAGCAGCATCCTCCAAAGACATTGCCAGAGTCCAATTGAGGCAATGAATGAATGAATGAATGGAAAAGGTGCAGAAGAGATGCGACGACTTGTGTCTGACTGGCCAAAACAGCTCGATCTACCTACTTAGCTGGCTAGCTACCTTATATCTACGCTGCATACCTCTAGCCTCTAGCCATACTCGAAGCGTCACAATGGCAGCTCTCATACATAGAGAGAGCCACTCGTCTGTGTATGCGAGTGTGTGTGTGAGAGAGGGCATAGAGAGGCGGCTCAAGTGGGCACTCGTTGGCTGCTGAGCTGGCTGTGTGAGCGAGATGGCAGGCTTAGCGCACACACTGCCCTAGGCTGGCCTTGTTTGGCACAAAGGATGCGCGATAGAGCACAAATGGTGGTGGTTGTTGTTGGTGGTGGTTGAATGAGCCACTCACTGCAGCTGTAGTTGTTGTTGCTGCTGCCGCAGCTGAGTTGCCGAGCTGCCGAGCTGCTGCTGCTGCTGCTGGCGTCGTTGTAGTAGTGTCTCCTTGTTGAAAAGGACATGAGAAGCCACTTAGTGCCGCGACTAAACAACAGCCAGAGAGACTCTCTACCAAGCCAATACACATAAGCACCAACGACTCTGTGTATCGGTGTGTTGGTATGTGTGTGTGTGTGTGTCTCAGGCTATATACCCAATGGTGGATGGATGCGCCATATAACCAAAACTGTCTCTCTGCAGCTGTGTGTGTGTGTGTGTGTGTGTAGTTTTTGGTACTTTTGCGCCGTTGGCTGCTTGGACTCGTGTCGAGTTCTTGATGTCTCGTTAGTTGTTGATGACACTTCAGTTTGGAATGTTTAGAGTGCGGCTCTGACAACGCAATCCGAATCCGAGCACGCAAATCGTCCGATCAAGATCGCTATCACCATATTGCATTTCCAACTGCAACTGCAACCGAAAACTGAAACTGAAATTGAAATTGAAACTTTTTTTATTTTGCAAACTCTCACAGAACTGATTGAAATTCCTTCGTGTGTGTGTGTGTGTGTTTGTGTGTTTTAAAGGCATTCGAGATAAAATATTATGATTATGATTATTGCCTAGTGTGATTTTTGTTCGTGTTCAGTGCGTAAAGTGTTATTGTTGTTGTTGTTGTTCGAAAGCCCGCGCGCTTTCTCGTATTTGCAACACATTTGGTACATTGAACGGCCGCAAAGTGGCGGAGAAACGCAAAAGCACACCATCGTCGTCGCCAACGCCGCCGCCCGCGCAGCAGCGACGCAAATCGGGCAACACAACGCCAACGCCCAGCACCGACATCGTCGTAGTCGCCAGTCCAGCGGCATCGCCAACGGCCACCGATATGACCACGACCACAACGACGAGCAACACACATGCTCCCAGCATGGAGCGAACGCCTTCCAAGCACAAGGAGCGCGAAAGGGAACGCGAAAGGGAACGGGAACGGGAAAGGGAAAGGGATCGAGTACGAGATCAACGCGAGGCAACCAACAGCAGTGGCAACAGCAGCGGACTTGGCAGCGCCGGCAGTTTGCCCGCCTCGCCACAAAGTGCGGCCACCGTTAGTCCGGGCACGCCCACAACGCCCAAGCGTCCATTGCGCACCTCGACGCCATCGATGGAGCAACAGCAACAGCAGCGAGTGGCGAAAGTGATTGCCAGCACAGCCAGCACGACGGTGCCAACAACAACACCGGGCAGCGGTGCCAGCAATTTATCGGCTGCCGATCAGCTGCGCATTCCAACGGGCGCGGCGGCCTTTAGCGGATTTCCCGGCCTGCACAGCATGAGCAGCCTGATGGTGCCATCGTCGGCTGCGGTTGCAGCCGCTGCAGCGGCTCCCTTCCTGCCCTGGTCACCCATACTGCTGCCGCCGTGGAGCCACGCCCTGCTGCCGGCTGCCTTCTATCCGGCGGCTCTGCGCAACGCGTTGCCCGGGTAAGAACAACTGACAACCACAACTACAACTGCAACTTAGTCCCTAGTTCTTCGATCTTAGCTACTTTAAGTCAGTAGTCAATACCTTACAAAGCTTGCATCTCTAAGCTGACACTTGAACAAACACGAGCTAATGCATTTTAAGCTCTTCATTATTATTTATAAATATCGTTAGTCGTTAGTATCTTCTCTGTCAATCTAATCGAATTTACTCCATGATTGCAAAGCTTTCATTTATAAGTAGAAAATTTACCACTTATGTTGGCATATTTTGAAAATAACTTCAGATTTAAAAGCAGCCAAGTTCAGAAGCATTTTAAGTAATTCATTAATTATCCATTATTCATTATTATCATATCTAAGCTGTTAGCTTCAACTCCGTCAATCTTTAAGCCATTTTTACAAAACTGCAAAGCTTTCATCCGTGAGCTGAAACTCGAACACAAATCATAGCATAAATAGAAAATGAATCAGCCAAGATCAAATGCATTTTCAGCGCTTAAATTGTATTCTTAATATATATCTTACCCGTTAGTCTCTTCTCTGTCAATCCAATCATCCTAAGCTACCTTATGTTAATACTCAACAACTGCAAAGCTTTCATATTTTCATCATTGAAACATATTCAACTTCAAGAGCAGTCAAGCAACATTTTAAATACTCTAATAACTACTCTATAAAGACTGGAATATTAGGGAGTTAATTGATGTGTAATTAAAGTTTATGCCAAACAAGAAATGCATTGTTCACATGCTCCAATTTAAACTTAGCTACACGATCAGTAAGCTTCCACTTGTGCAGCAATAATTGTCATAGTATTAGTGAGCTTTTCATGTCAAAGCTTTAAAAAGCACACAACAATACTCTGGTCTTTCTCTCTCTCTCTCTCTTAGACAAACTCGTTCACTCACTCGTGATCGTGTTTTTCGCCACTTAAAAAGGTTATTTTAAGCCACGTTGCCCACTAAATCCAGCTGCTAAGCAACTCGATCCAATCAAGACACTTGCACTTGCCCCTTGAACAGCCTACCAAGTAAATTACCCAAATCCTTGATCACGTAATTTCCCCCGAGCAGCTAAGCAGCAAAGTAAAGTAAAGCAGATTTGCCAAGAGGCTGGTGCAAATGAAGAAAAACAACAGAGAGAGAGAACGATCGGCGGCTCAAGTGTCTGGTTGTGGCCTGTGCTAGGCTCGGCTTAGAAAATACGAAATTAGAAATTCCCATAGGTGAGTTGCAGGGAAACCCCAACCTGGCCAACATGTGTGCAACAGACAACATGACGACGACAACATCGCGTCGACATCGACGACGGCGTCACACTGTCTGCTCGAAGGCCAGAGCACAGTGCAAAGGGAATTCCGTATCGAGATGCGGGGAATGCCCCGAGTGTCCGACGTGTCTGAGTGTCCGAGTGTCCGACTGTTTTGTGTCTGTGGATAGATAGATAGAACCTGATGCGACGCGTGGGAATTTCGCGACGAGCGAAAATTGGGAAAATTTGTGCATGGAAAAACCGGAAGCGAGTACGCTTTTTACTTGCGCCAACATGTGGCATGAAAAACAGCAAAAATCCCAAAAGAGAGACACAGGTAGAGGAGGCGATGATGATGGGCAACAAAAGCGGCGGCTTTGCGTGTTTAATTGTTGATGGTATTAGTGGAAAATCAAATTTGCATTAGCAGCAGCAAGTACGAGTCGAAGACAAACGAGAGATGGAAGATGTGAAATAAGAACAAGAGCGTGCAGCGTGCAGCGAGTCTTGATCTTGCACAGGACAGAAGGTGTCAATAATCCAGCGATTTGGCTGCACTTAATCAAAGTTAATTCCGAGCAAGGTGTGAAACATCCATGCCTTGCAAATTTTTGTGAAAGTCAGTCTCAGTCTCAGTCTCAGGTACTTGCCACATGTCTTCGTGTGTGTGTGGCAGGTAGAAAGGTTCAAATCCATTGTGATCTTTTCCGGTCATTCATGACAACGACAACGACATCGACACCGGATGTCGGATGTCGACTCTGATAGACTACAACTACAACTCAGCTCTTTTTTTCGTTTGTTGCAGCCTCTTTGATGCAAAGGTGCCATCGTCGCAACGCTCCGGCTTTCATATATCCGACATACTCAATCTGGATGGCTCAGAGCTGAAGAGCGCTGCCGCCGCGGCTGCTGCAGCCGCTCATCACACAACGCACAGCCAGCACAGCAGCGAACTGGGCAACGAGTCGAGCAACGGCCATGGCCATGGGCATGGTCCAACGCCCACGGCATTGTCCCCAACACCCAGCACAGCGTTGCCACCGCCCAGTAGCGGTGATGAGCTGGCCACCGCAGCAGCAGCAGCAGCAGCCGCACATGGTGATCCGCATAGCACAGAGCAGACGCATCATCAGCAGCAGCAGCAACATCAAGCTCAGCATCAGCAGCCGACGCATCCGCAGGCGCATCATCAGCATCCGCATTTGCATCAGCATCCGCATACGCATCCCCATCCGCATCATCAGCAGCCGGTGGCGCCACTGCCGCTGTCGCATCATCAAAGCTCGGGCGGCGCTCAGCCGCCGATGCCACATGTGGGCGCCCATGCACATGCCGCCTCCGCTCAGGCCGCTGCCCATCTGCTGGCCAGTCACAATGCAGCGGCCGCCGCTGCTGTTGCCGCCGGACAATATCTGCCAAAGAACTTTGCCGGCAGCTTCGATGAGATGTCCTCCTACCATCACATGGCCCAAACGATGCTCTCGCACTCCGGTCGCAGCGCATGGATCAAAGAGAACGAGCTCTATGGTAAGTGTTTTATCTGCAAGACTTATTTCTTCTAGTTTGTAACTATTCATAATAGGTGTTAAGTCAAATGATCAACTTTAAAGGGGGAGTAGAAATATCAGTTAACATTTATGCTATAGGCATATTTTAGAAGGTGTTTTTTAGACAAAATTCTTATACATTTTATAGCCAACTTGTTCATTCAAATATCTATAAACATTAATTAGGCAATTTCTCCAATTCAACCAGCTACTTAAAATCATATGTGTAAATATATATTTTTCTCAATTCTCAACTACAAAAATGTTATAAAGAATTTGAATTGCCGTATTAGAAATGTATTTCTAAAAACAAGAATTACAACTCACAGAGTCTTCAATTTTTTATGAAGAGTTTTTAACTTATCAATAAGCAATTTTCTCATATAAATAATTTTTGCATTTATAAATCTTTTTAATTTCCTAATCACGGGTTTACTTATCGGATTAATTATTATACCTTATATACCCTATAATATCGTATTTCCAATTTTTATAATTGGAATTAAATTTCTCAATTTGTTATTTAAATAATGGTATCTTTGTCGAAAGTGTTTAGATCAAGCAAAATTTATAATTTCAATTGAATGAATATAAAATAATATTTAAATCATTATACAAACTAAGTTGGTTACTACATAGAGTCGATTACAAATTTTATTTCTCGAATATGAAAACCAAAATAGTAATTTTGTTGTGATCTTTTAATTAACATAAATTTGCAATAAAATGCTACCATGAGCTTATTACTAAAGTGCTAGTGAAGTCATATTTACAACATTAAAGAGTATTTATATCTGCTATTAAAAGAAATATTCAATATTGACTCTTCTGAGATTTTGCAAGTATTTGAAGCTCCAATGGGAGAAGGGACAAACCAGAGAGGAAGAGAGTGAGACAGGGGAAGGGGAAAAGGGAAAGGGAATGTGCAGCAAGTCGAGAGCAACCGCCTAATAATATTGTTCAATAATTGCCTCACAAAAGGCAGCTGTGTTTGCATACGTGCAACATGGGCAACGCAATGTCGGTGGCACTTTGATAACCCCAGAGAGGCAGAGAGAAGAACCCTTGGTTGCCCATTTCTCTGATGTGGGCATGCCACGCCCCGTATTGCATTTTATTCTACAGTCGTTACTCAGATGCGTCGATGTGTCGTCGATTCAGGTGCTTGAAACGCGAAGTGCCTGGAGAACCACCCTTTATTTTCGTTTTTTTATTTTTTGATTCCCTATCAACTGCGCCCAACCTAATCTTGACTAATAGTTTGTATGCGCTTCACACTTGAGGATTAATTTTGTTATTTCATTTCTCCTTATATACAATATAAATTCCGTTTTTTTTTTTTGTTGCTCCTTTTGTTTTTTATATGATGCCTCCCCTCGACTGTTGCGTTGTTGTTGCGGACACAACATTTTTCAGTCATTCCTTTCATATAAGCCTGAAAATTTATGGCACGCACTTCCGTTTCGTCCTTTTTTTCGTTCTTTTTTTTTTTTGCTTGGCCTTTCCTTTATTTTTTTATTATTTCATTTTTTCGGTTGATATGGTGCTCAGCTACAAATTATAATTGTTGCCTGTTTGCTGTTTTTTTTTTCTTTTTTTTTTGGGAAATTTCACAGCTGTAAGCCGAGTCGTTTTGATTATATTAAGTTATTAATTTGTTGAGTTGTCATGGTGAGAACGATTTCAGTGGGTTGAGTGGAGTAGTGGAGTGTGTGGGGGGTGGGGAAAGGCAAACCAGCAGGTTACGGGTGTTGTTTAGTCAATTGTGACGGAATGCGAAAAATAATTTACACACAGCGAACAGAGACGAACATTTTCCCGAGAGATTGGGCACTATTCACGCCCCCTTTTGGGCGATAAATCAAACGATCTATATCCCTAGAACAGAAAAGTGGGCGTGTTGCGAATAAACCAAAACCAGGATGCTAACTATAAATTTGCAATTGAGGTACAGTGATGTACTGATGTCTGGAAGGGGGGAATCAAAGGAAGGCAGGAAGGAAGCAACGATCGCAGCCCTGTTTGAGGTTTGCCTTTTGTGTTGCATCCCATTCATTGTCTCTCTCTCTCTCTCTGTCTGTCTGTATGTGTGTCAGTTTGCAACCTTAATGTGTATTTTCATAAGCATTTTGTCGTCTCTCGATCACGACAAACAATGACAGCAGCAAAAATCGAGAGGAAACAAAAAAGGCAACACACACACAGAAGGTCAGAAGGCAGCAGCCCGAAAAGGTGTAACACCGCAGGGTTGCGCCCTGCGTAGAGGGCAGGGTTGTCAGGTAGTCGACCAACGATCGTTGCTGATCGCGTTGCCTTGTCAATGGAAATATTGCCCTCTAATTAACGTTATTAGTTGAGCGTACGGTATGCTGCTGGTTTTGTTCCTCAACTGAAATGCATTTGGCCCACGGGGTTGTGCGGCCTTTGCATCTGGCCACCCCGATCACCAAAATGACTCTCCGCACCCCTCTTGCTCATCTGTTTCTCTCTCTCGCTCTCTTTCCCTCTCGAACATAATCCAATTGTGCGAGTGTTTGGCGGTTGTCCTGTTTACCCACTGACTTTACATTTAGCTGCCAATTTTTTTTTTGCCTGCTCATCGGCATTGGGGTGTGTGTGTGCGGTGTGTGTGTGTGGTGTGTGTGTGTGCGTATGCGGTGTGTACTTTGTGTGCTGTCGCATTAATTTAGTCAAATTGGTGACAAATTGACTCGAGCTCTTTACTGCAGCTCAATGTAAAATCGAACTTGAATTGAAAAAGAAAAGAGTTGATCGCAAATTGAAATGAAGATTGATTAAATTGAAAAACCTTTCATGCCCCTTTTTTTGCTTTAACCAATTTTATGCTTCATCAGAAGACACGCTTCTCCGACTGTTTCTATGCAAATTCTAGTCGCAGTTTTGCAGCAACTGGAATCATCTTTACAGTTGTATTCAAAATAGCTAAATCACAAATCTTGAAATAGGAAATTTAATATAGGAAATCAACATAATTTTGTAAATTATATATTATTTACTCTATCGCCATCCACTATTTGTTTTTCCGTCTGTCCGGTTTTCAAATAACTCACTCGAATGGAATCGCTTAAGTTAAGAAATTTGTATTTTTAAGAATCTTATTGTTTAGTATAATGTTAGTATCATTGATGAATACGTTCTCCACTCATCCGCAATTTGTTTGATCGTCTGTCCGCTCGACTTTATACAGTTTGTGCTTTTTGGTATATCAGTATTTAGTATTATTATACTATATTCCGTCTTTCTGTCTGTCCGCCTCTCTCTATGCAAATAACTCGCTTAATTTTTAAGCTATGTTGACTAAACTTGGCACAGCTACTCAGTTTTACTATAAACAGCATAAACATACAAATTAACTCCATTAGTATATTAGTATTTAGTATTATTATGCTAGAATCCGTCTTTCCGTCTGTCCGCCTCTCTTTATGTAAATAACTCTTCTAATTCTTAAGCTATTTAGACGAAACTTGGCACAGCTACTCAGTTTTACTATAGACAGCATATACATAAAAATTGACTGCATTAGAGATCTTTAACATTAAAGCAAAGTGAAATTATTTTCTCTACAAGTATTCGGCACTTTTGTCTAACGCATACTTTCGCTTCTTCCAATTGCAGGCACTCAACAGCCGGCTAGCCCGGACAGCACATCGCCAGTGACCTCCGAGGTGTCGTACACCTACATAGGCTCCAATTGCCAAACGTCGCCCGCACTCTCCGGCGACTACAAGAGCTACAGTCGCTCGGCGGACAGCGATGCGTTGTCGGTGGGCGATGCGTTGCACACGTTGCACGGCGCAGCGGCAGCTGGCGGCACTTCGGCGGCGCATGCGTTGCACAACAACAATAACAACAACAACACCAATAATAATAACAATAATAACAACCATAGCCTGAAGCATGACACGGGTGCGGGCAGCGGCAGTGCCCACGATGACAGTCTCAACGAGGATGGCATCGAGGAGGACATCGATGATGTGGACGATGCCGATGGCAGCGGTGGCGGCGGCATCAATGCCGATGGCATGCCCAACAAGAAGCGCAAGCGTCGCGTTCTCTTCACCAAGGCGCAGACCTACGAGCTGGAGCGTCGCTTTCGCCAGCAGCGTTATCTGAGCGCACCGGAGCGCGAACACTTGGCCAGCCTGATCCATCTGACGCCCACCCAGGTGAAGATCTGGTTCCAGAATCATCGCTACAAGACCAAGCGTGCCCAGAACGAGAAGGGCTACGAGCATCCCGGCCTGTTGCACGGCCATGCCACGCATCCGCATCATCCGTCGGCGTTGCCATCGCCGCGTCGCGTCGCCGTCCCAGTGCTGGTGCGCAATGGGAAGCCGTGTCTGGGCGATGGCAGCAAGTTGTCGCAGGATTGCGTGAGCACCGCCACCGCCATGCAGAATGCGGCTGCCGCCCATCATTTGGTTGCGTTGAACGGTGCCGCGGCGTATCAACATGCTGCGGCAGCTGCTGCCGCCGGGTTGCATGCTCATGCCCATGCCCATGCCCATCCGCATGCACAGCGCAGCGCTTGGTGGCCCTAATATTGTTAGGTGCCTGGATTCGAGTTGGCAATGGAAATGGAAATGGAACTGAAACTGGGCGTGACTGGTAACTCGAATACTGGACAATAAGTACGTGTGTGTGCGTGTGTGTGTGGATTGGATTAGCGGGGCAACAAAAATTGGTGCAATAATTAATAACAAAAGATGTCCCCCGCTCTCTATCTCTCCTTCTCTCCACTCCCACTCTCTCTCGCTCTTGAGCTCTCTCTCTCTCTCTCTCTTTAGAGCAGCTTATGGCAAGGCCAGGCCAGAGAGAAAGTTGCAAAAAGAAAGTTCGACGAATTCTTGGCTAAGCTAAAAACAAATTACAACAACAAAAAAAGAAATCAAAACAACCAAAAAAATGTAAATGCATGTGCAACAAATTTGGCATCGCAACAAATATCATTCAACAAACAAACAAAACAGACAACAACATTTTTTTTTCCTGCGGCTCAAAAGTCGCAGGCCATTTAATTCTAAGAACTTTTAATTTTTTTTTTTTTTTGCACGACAGTCGATAATATTTTTAGAATTTTAGCTGTAGTTATCTTTTTTTTTGTTTAGCAATAAAGTAACCTATGCATATTATTATTAATAATGATAATCAATCGATTTGTAAATACGGAAAATCAAAAAAAAACAGATCCTAAAACCATATTCAAAATTACAATGCAAATAAAAATAATACAAAAAAAAACACACACACATAGTAAATAATCGTGTAAATATATACATATATTTAAACAACTAAATAATTAGTGTTCAATTTTTAGGCAGAATTTAAACTTTTTATATATACATATAACTATTATGTAGTCGTATCTATAACTGTAAAAATTATTAAAAACCCCAAACTAATCAATACTTATTCATAGATATATTATATATATAAACTTTTTTTTTTTGTATAGTGCAGAAATAAAACCCAAAACAAACTCTTTGAATTTATAGTGCGTAATGAGTTCACAGACAAAACAAACAAAAGAAATTCGACAAATTAATTTGTAATATACTAAATTTAAACTAAAATTGAATAATCAAGACATTTTAGAAATTTAATAAAACTATTTACAAAAATTCAACAACAATGTGTACATATTTATTATATATTTATTTCAGGGAAATTGAAGAATATTTCAGAATATATTTGTGTAATTTCAATTACATTTTCCTTCTTTAAAATTGTAAATATTATTTCATATTTTTCGGGGACATTTCAGAATATATTTTGACAATTTCAATTACATTCACATTCTTCAAAATCGTACATATTATTTCTGAGAAATTTCAGAATATATTTGTGTAATTTCAATTACATTTTCCTTCTTCAAAATTGTAAATATTATTTCATATTTTTCGGGGACATTTCAGAATATATTTTGACAATTTCAATTACATTCACATTCTTCAAAATTGTAAATATAATTTCAAATATTTCTGAGAATATTTGTAAGCAATTTCAAATACATTTCGCTTCTTCAAAATTGTAGATATTATTTGTATATATTTTGGGAATATTTCAGAATATATTTTGTGTAATTTCAATTTCATTCTCCTTCTTCAAAATTGTAGATATATTCTTATTGAATTGCTAATGCTTTTGAGTATCTCGAAATTAATCAACCGGCAGTCGAAAGATAAGGTCCATTTGTCGTTTTTTATCGTAGTGCTGCGATGGACTCCACACGATGCATAATGGTGGCCAGTAAACAATGGTAAAACATTAAGCAGCCCATAAATACGCCTTGATTATGGCTTTTAGCTACCGTTTACGTCTGCAATGAGCGATTGGGATCGTAATCCATTAATGATTATACGAGTATGGCCGGAGTATTGCCCAGACCAGACCAGAGCAGAGACCACTTATAATGCTCGCACTCGTTGTTCGCTGTGCGAGTATGTTCAATGGCAACGCTTGAACCCGCTTGATAAGCTCGGATAGCACTAATTGTGGGTGCATATAGCGTATATATGTTTATGAAAGGTATTATACATTGACTTTATGAGACTGCAACGAATGATAGTTGATACATTTTTGTGATATGGCCAAATCGTAATCAAATCGCATCCATAGAACATAATCAATAATCTAGAGATAGAGATAGACTACGCGTAGTCTAGCGCCGATGACATGCTCTCTAAAAACTCATAGGTGAGTGCACATAATTTGCGCAAATAAAGAACTCGAACTCAAGTAGATGCTTTTGAGTATCTCATAAAATAAACAAGTGCTTTTCGAATAAACGACAAATTAAATTACTCATCAATGAGCACTGAAAACACTCATGAATACCCACAACACACACTCACACACACTCACATATACTCAGCTGTGTGTACATATCTATAAAAAATATACAATTTGAACTAGTACGCCATTAGCTTCTGAGTTGCTTTTTGGAAATTAAAGCGAAACTATTGCAAGGCCACAACGAAGCCAAAATACTCTACGCAACTTGACTTACAAAGATCTTAAATTCATTTTTTGAGATAGATATTTATTAAGTGAAGAAAGTACTATATCATCACAGATAATGAAAATGAATATAAAACTAATTATAATGTTACCCCCAACTTTGGTTTTATCTATACTATTTGCATTCTCAACAGTTAAAGATACTTTTGTGTATGCAAATATATTTACTGTCGATTTATCCGACACTCAAAATTAGATTTCAGGTGCATATAAAAATTGAATTGTTTGTTAAAGCGAATACGCCCCGCGCTCTCGCTCTCGCTCGCTGCTTTTAGACGCCATAACAATAACCATACCGGGTATTAATAAACATCGAGTGCCTGGTCATATATTTCATGCAACAACAACAGCAACAACATGTGCAACATTTTTACAATGCCAATAAAATCAACGATTACTGTAGTCCCATAAATATTAGTATATATATATATATATACTTTTATGATTTCTTTTCTCTCACTCTCGCTCGCTTTCTGTGGTTGCTTTTCGATTTGTCAGCGCAAGCTTTAAATGAAAATGCAAAAATATAGCGAAAAATCAATATAATTATAAATAAGCCAGATGATGATTGGAATATATATGGCGATCATTGATAGTGTTGCCTGCCAAAATAATTGCACAAAATTTTTCAAAAAAAAAACAACAAAAATAAAGCGTTCAATATTTATAGTGTGGCAGCAGTTCCGAGTAACGAACGAAGTACGAGTATACTATAAAAATGCCTTCAATTGTAATTGCCTTATAAATTTGTGGCAATGGTCATTAACTTTATTTGCATATAGTACTAGAAATAATCAGGCAGGATGTTGATTAAACCGGGCCATTCACAAAGTTTGAGTACATTTTGTTTTTTTTATATTTTTTTTTCTTGGTTGGTTGTCGTTTGAAAAGATCTAGATTAGACGTAATAACTGCTCAAGACTGATAATGGCCTAGCAGCCAAGCAGTTTAACACAATAATAAACTTTTTGTTATTATTTTTAATTTTTCTTTTTCAGTCTTTTTTTTTTTTGCCTTTTCGAGATAAGCTTTAGGTCTCGCAGTGCTCCCATGCGGAGGTGCACCTGATTGCCTTTGTTTACGTGTGTTTGGATGTATGTATGTGTAGCAGTGGGTCCGGGTCCGGGTCCGGACAGGGACAGGGCCGTATCAGCGATACGATATGTCTCACAATGCCGGACAACTTGGCCAACCGATCGCAGAGTACATCGATATACGAGTATATACATATATATATATATGTATATATTTGTACCACATTGTGGTCAGCATGCGTGGACGTCATGTCAACGACAAACGTGCCAGCTTATCATTATTTGCGACAGCCACCGCACTCACATTCAGTTCGGGGCAGCACTTGATGGATGCGGCGGGCGGTTGCGGTTGCGGTTGTGGTTGTGGTTGCCGTTGCGGAAGAAGCCCAGCTATAAAATCTATCAAAATCATTAATAACTTCATTTCTTGACGTAGTTAATTGAATTGACTGCACACATACACATATGTAAAGGGTGTGTGTGTTTGTGTGTTGTCAGGTGCTAGGGAATTGTAAAAAGTATTCAATAATTATGGAAGATATCAGGGAACCACATTCAAAGCTAATCTTCTGTAGTTACGCGAAGTTTAAACACATTGCATCAGATTGAAGTATGGCAAAGAATATTCAAAAATTGTGGGAAATATATAAGTAAAAGATGCATTCGAAAGGCTATTAACTTATTTTTATTTCGATATTTATTTTTATTGTAATAACGAATAGAATTCCTTGTGATTGAATATAAATTTATTTTTCAAACAACATAAGATCTAGTTTTTAAAAAGTATCTATTAATATATGTTCTACGTAGAATCAGCTAAAATTGAAATTATTACAAAAGGGAAAGACAACGGGAAGAAATCATATCAAAAACTAGAAATCACATTATTAAAATTATTATGAAAAATTAATATATTTATCTTTATAAACGTTTTTGGGTTTTCCCTTCAATGAGTTTGTATTATTCTCAATTTGTATTTGGTGAACTAAATTGAAAACAAATATATGTAGAAACTATTTCCATTTTTTGGTTTTACCCTTTCCCAAAATGTTTCTTTTTATCTCATTTTGTATTTGAATAAATTATTAAATTGACTTTATAATCGTTTTGTTTTTCTTTCAATTAAGTTCTTTTCTTGTGACAAACCAAATTACTTTCGGCAATAAAACTATCAAAGATATATGTTAATATTTATTAGACTCTCTTTTTGTTTGTTATCTATACTGCTTCAAAGCTTGGGACTGAATATGAACTTTGGTCTTTGGGAGATCCGACTTTAGTTGGAATTTGAGCATACGCCACAGAATAGCATGATGTAATTTTGATAAACATAATATTCTCTTTATAAATATCTAAGTCAGTGATTCAATCAAGATTGAAATATGCAGATCTGCAAGGCCTTGACAGAGAATCAACTGATTATTATCATTTGGTTATCGATCGGTGTGTGCAGAATAGAAATGAACGTATTGTTAAAGTTGGATAAGTTCTACAACAATTCTAGTTACATATTGACTTATGAATATTAATAAAACTATGATGCTGCACATAAAATCCTTAAGAAGCTAAGAAATCTTTGTGAAGCCCTACCGCGCGACCACGCCCACTTAGCTCATCCGCCCACTCTAATATCTCAGTCCGCTGCCTAGTCAAACATACGCACATGCATTTGGGACACAAAAACCAAAATATTTGGCAAGCCATTTTCACACACGACGAAGGGATTTCCTGCAATGCGGTCAGATTCTGCAGAACTGTTGAGTAACAGTTGGGCAAAAGTACTCAAAAGCAAGCTTGACAATCTTTGTTAAGCTCTACTGCCTGACCACGCCTACTTTGCACGTCCGCCTTCACTATTATCTCGGTCCGCCGCCTAGTCAAACACACACACACAATATGACCGACATACATACAAATTTTTGGCAATGACTTTTTTGGGCACATGCTTAAATCAACTGCCACCAGCTTCCACTAAGAATGCATTGCAATATCATCCAGTTCTACACAACTGCTTAATAATAGTCACAACTGTTGATCAACAGTTGATCAAAAGTACACTAAACAAGCGCTCGTCAATATGAGTGAAGCTCGCCTGTCTGACCATGCCCACTAAGGCAGTCCGCCTTCACTAATATCTCGGTCCGACGCCTAGTCAAACACACACACACAATATGACCGACATACATACAAATTTTTGGCAATGACTTTTTTCATCCTCAAATCAATAACCAGATATGTAATGCTTTGTATTTCTGCACAACTGGTTGGCAATAGTGGCAACTGTTGAGTGACAGTTGATCAAAAGAAGCCAAAAGCAAGCTTGGCAATCTTTATGAAGCCCTTCCACCTGACCACGCCCACTTAAGACATTAACCTTCACTATTATCTCGGTCCGCGGCCTAGTCAAACACACACACAACTTATGACAGACTTAAGTCAAAAATTTTGGCATTGACTTTTTCAATCACATACTTTAATCAACTGGCAGCAACTTCCTCTGGCAATGCATTGCAATGTCTTTCAGTTCTGCTTAACTGTTTAGTATCAGTCACAACTGTTGATCAACAGTTGAACAAAGGTACCTTAAGCAAGCTCTGAATTCTTTGTAAAGCTCTGCTGAATAACCACGCCCACTTACCTCATCCGCCCACTCTAATATCTCTGTCCGCCGCCTAGTCAAACACACACACAACTAATGACAGACTTAAGTCAAAAATTTTGGCTGTCACGTTTTTTACGCTCCTCATTACCAACTGATTACCTGCAGCTTACTCTGTGAATTCCTTGCAGCTCGGCAAAGCTGTATTCAAAATACAATTTGTGATCCACCGATCGCTATTATTATTAAAAAATTCCCACTAAGATTGGTTCAACTGGGCGTATGAAATATTTTTAGTGGAAAATTCCCACTAAAAGTCGTTCAACAGGTCGTATGAAACATTCCGCAACATATGGAGTCAGTTTGACTAAGGTTTCTATTCTCGGATCAACGAAGCGAGTGCCTTGAATATTCTGATCTACTTTATTTAACCAACAAGATTCTTTGGGATTATTTTTCTGTTTTTTTTTTTTAATTAAGTATGTTTGTAATGGGTTTAACTGAAGTATTTTCAACGTGTATTTATTGGCGACTTGTAATTGGGTAATGAGAACAAGGTGAGGTAAGCGGATGGGCAATAACAACAATAATAATGATGACAACAACAACAACAACAACAACAACTACAGAACAGCACTCCAGGTTAAACTGTGAGCACTTGTCAACAAGCCCAAGAACAAGAAGAAACGCTGAGAACAACAACAGAATAACAACAACAAAAATGCTGTTCAAGGAGTACGTGTAGCATGTCAATCGATCGACACTTACAACGCTTAATCAGCAGCGATTTCAGTCGATAAATTGAATGTTGTTGTTGCTGTTGTTGCTGTAGTTGTTGCAGCTCCTGCGTTTCAAATTTGGCATTGATAAAGCTGACTGCGGCTGGCAGACTGTGCCAGTCAACGTCAGCGACAACAACGACTTTGATTCGAATACTCGTATGTGGTCAGTTTGTAATGAAAAATTGATTAGCGCTATACGAATATGTATGTGTGTATGTTTGTGTGACAATTGAATAAATAAATTTATCAGAAAATAAACGTAAATCAGTGAACAGAAATGTAGAAATTAAACAGGCCAAGTAAAGGCAGCAAAGCAAATAAATGAGATTACAATTAATAAAATAATCGATAAGTGCACGAGTTTCACCCCGCTTCTCTTCTATTTTTTCTTTTTTTTTTGTTATACCATATAGTAGTACTTAATAATATAGCTCGCTGTTCTTGTTGTTGTATTTGTAGGCCAAAGATAATTGCGTTTTTGATTTAACCACAAGCAAACGCGACTCTGCAGCCACTTGAAACGGCGCTCCCCGAATGCTTCAAGTCTATGTCTAGAATATGCACCTTATAAGTGCCATACTAAATACCATTTTTCCATCACATTCATACACATATATGTACATATATATTTTGTATAGTATAGCGTGTAAAACGCAAATGACATTTAATTGGCAGTGCACAATGAGTGAGCAGGCAATTGCCAAGTGGGCGTCAACAATTTAATTTCACTCTGTGTGATTTTGCAATTGAAAATAATATTATACTATATGTATGTATGTTATACCAACCATGCTGATTTGCTTGTCCACAAATGGGGCTGCGACTTTGAGATAAGACCCAGCGAGCTCACACATCATTGGTCTAGCCAATTCCACCAATACATTTCATCGATCGCGCTAACAAGCGCAAGTATTTATCCATTTACATTAATAAATTCTATAAATAGCATTCTTCTTAATTTATAATTCAATTTGTAATCTTTTCTCATATATGTATATGAAATTCATTTGCATAATAACATAGACAATTTTTGTTTACTTATTTCGCTAATTATAAGAATTTAATATTTAATTCAAAGTTGCACCACATAATATTTTTATATTTAACGTTAAAGCTGCTCAAGTGTCTAAAATATTTAATTTATACATTTTTGTATTTTATAATTTCAGTTTATTTAGCTTGACTGCTTTAGCAACTTTTCTGTATTCCCTTTTCTATTTTTTTTTGTGAGTAATTTAATAATTTAATTCCATTCAATAAATATCTGCACCACATTATATAGAATATTAAAGCTTAGCTTAAAACCACATATTTATCTTTGATACAATACATTTTGGCTTATTGTACCTTTATACTAATTTTTTATTTATCAGTTGAATAAAAATCTTTGCCATGATTTGGTTAAGGCAAAGTGATATTATGGAACGTAAAAGTATTTGTTATAAATTGATTTTTTATAGTATATAAATATTATAAATTTGCAATGCTATGATTCTAAAATGTTACTTAAAGCATGTAAGTTAATAAAATTGTATAAGACTTACTCTATAACATAATTATTATTATTATCACAGGCTGAAAGGCCTTAGTCGCTCTGTCTTATTTCTCAACAAAATAATAGTAATATTTATTATCCCTATTACTTCCTTTTATTGTAATGTCATATTAAAATGCGATTTTTATATTTAAAAATATTTTTTAATTGCAGAAAGTTAATTTACTTAAATGCTTGATATTACTTCAAACTTTCGTAAAAAATACAGTTTTCTTTTCAAAATATGAAATAATAAAAAAAAAGGTAAATGAATTAATAAAAAATTACATAAAAACTAAATACAAAAATTTAATAATAATTGTATAAAATACTAAATACTAGTATATAGAACATATACTAAAATAATAATATATAAATCTGTAGTATACAAAAATGCTAATAATATTAGTATGAAAATCAGTTGTATAAAATACTTAATTCTAGTTATTTAAATACTAAAAATGGTATTAAAATCAGTTTTATAAAATGAAGTTGGCTGTGGGAAAATATCGGTATCAAAGAACAGCATCAACATCGAGGCATCTGCCCTTTGAAGCTATAAAACATATTAAAAGGCGACCTTTTCCTCAATTAGCTAGTTTGGTTATTGGCTTGACCGTTGTCCGCAAATAAAATGCAATTTTAATGACAAAACTCTCACACATTGTATATATATATATGTGTGTGTGTGTATGTGAGTGAGTGTGTGTGCCTATATGTGATAGATACAAAGTCGCAATATCGCCATTCTAATTAGCCAACGTGCTGCAATAAAGCGCCGGAAAAGAGCGTCCCGCTGAGGCGAGCGAAAGGTGCTTGGGAAATCTATGTATATATGTGTGGGTGTGTGTGTGTGTGTGTGTGTGTCTATACTTTTTGGGGGTAGTGACTAAATGACTGACTGAGCGATTGATTGACTGAGCGATTGACTGCATTGTGGGCGCTTGCAAATCAAATCAAATTAAGTCAAAGTTGATGGCGCATTTTACAGTTGTTACAAACGGCGTTGGGGAATGGGAATGGGAATGGGAAAGGGAATTGAAGAGGGTGACGGGGGGAGGTGCGGTGGGAGTGTAAAATGTAATAATGCCTCATTCACAACGTTGTTGTTTTAGTTGTATGTAGTTGTTGCCATTGCCAGCACTGTTTGTTGTTCATTTCGCGGCCATCGTCATTATCTGCATGTAATTTCTCATTTTCATAGTCAATTAAGTCAATCACACGCCCTTTTAGCCACCGCAGCGTCGTCGTCGTCTCCGCTGTCGACGTCAGCATTCGTCTGTCCTCTGTCTTTTCCCGCTCGACTCGAAAGCCACCCTCTGCCAAATTAACACGTCGACGCCGTCGTCGTCGTTGTCGTTGTCGTGGGTTGTTCGCTTGTTGTTGGTTGTTGGTTGGATTGGTTCATTGATGGGTGGGTTGATGGTTGATGGTTGATGAACTGGTGGCCAGTTGATGGACTCTGTTTTGGGTTCCGTTTCCTTTGAGGCGCGTTGCCAGCCGCCAGTTGCCAGTTGCCAGTTGGCTTTTGTTTATTTGTAACGCAATGCAGCCGCGTTTATTGCTCAATTTCCATCGATGTTGCGTTGTGTTGCGCTTGTGCGCTTGCCAAAATTACATATTCATAGCTCGGCGGCCAACAACAGCAACCACCACACGAAGAACATTACGATTACCATTACCACAACCCACACACCCCTCTAGGATGTACACAATATGAACC
This sequence comes from Drosophila sulfurigaster albostrigata, assembly GCF_023558435.1. NCBI lineage: Eukaryota > Metazoa > Arthropoda > Insecta > Diptera > Drosophilidae > Drosophila > Drosophila sulfurigaster. The sequence continues at coordinate 19,160,955 of NC_084885.1, forward strand.
AGAAACAGGACCAAAGACCAGGCTCAATAACTGTAACAATTTCAAGCACTAAAAGGACACGTGGCAGCTGCTTTTAAAATTGAATTTCCTGCATGTAATCTTGTCGACTCAATTGTTTTTGCGTTCGCTCACCCCTCCATCTCTCTCCACCCCTCATCGATGTTGTTGTTTTTTCCCAAACACGTGCAACGCTTTTCTGGGTGTGCGGACGTGTGCAGCTTGCCTCCTGCCCCCTTCCTCCTGCCTCCTGCCTCCGACACCCTCGCCCTGTCCAACCGCTGGTCACACTTCTTTATTTATGAAGATGCGGCCAATATGTTGACTATTTGTGAACACCCAATTTATGTCCCCCTCCAACATGGCTTTGTGTACTTAGCCATTGGCATGTTGTGGCCAGGATTAGCTTTTTGACTTTTGTCACTCGCAAATAGAAAAGCAACGAATTGTCGAGGGGAAAAGTTTTATTTATTTTGTAAATCTCAATCTCAATCTCATTGCTAGCAAATTGATGTGACAATTTAAAAACAAAATATACGACAGAATAACATTTAACATTTAATTAACAATTCTTATTCGCACAAGCATTTTATAATTAGCTGAAGTTTACAGCTTTAAATACTTAAAATATAACCAAGTAATTAATGTAGGCACAATTTACACTTTTATAATTCAGAAGAAAATATATATGATTAAAATATATTATTTATTATTTTTTTATTATATCTCAATTAACATTTCAATTGCATGTCAATTGTAAACAAGAAATTAATATTTTTATGTAAATCTATTTTATATTTTATTCAAAAATGAATTCGAAATACATGTCAAATATTGTGAATGCATAATATTTACACTTATTATTAAATATTATTGGTAATGTTATTGCATTAAGTAGGTTTAAAATCCATAAAATATAATACTCATGAACACTTATTTTATTTGAATATGTTAAAAGCCAAAGTCTTTCATAAGCTGAAACTAAACTCAAATGGAAAGTATTTTACTTCAGTATGTGTTATAAAATAGTGTAACGAAAATCTAGAAACACATTTTATATTACTCTGAAATTTAACAAGAGGTTAACAGCAATAACAAATTTAAATTTAAATTCAAATGTTTATACTTCATGGGATCAACAAAGGCTTTCTTGTTCATATTGCATATATTATATTGTCCTTAAGCTAAGATGTATCGCATATCTTTTTCTACCATAAATTAATTCCAGATGTTCTTCATATTCACATCATATTTAAATCTTCTACGCAGTTCATGTAACAAACAAAATTTAGTTAATACAATAAAACATATTTTTTTCTTTTGGCAATACCTTTTTAATTGTTAAAAATGTAAATCAATTAATTTTTATACTTAATAAATAAATAAAATATATTTTGAATAAATTTAAATAAAATCAAATATATTATTAGTTTTATTTTTTGTTAAATTGCATTGCCACATAATTCTCTCAAGCAAGTAAATATAATAAATTGATCCATCGCAAGATTTTTCCACGAATATTGACAAGCAAATTGAGTCTTCACAGAGGAGCGTAAAAGATTCACACGAAGCAATGGAGAGACGATGACAACTGGGCACACAACGTAATTTGTATCATAATTAAAATGCCGAAAAAATGGAATGGGAATGAATAAATGGAAGGGAAAAAGGTCAAAGGCAAATGGCAAACGCGAAACCTTTTCATCGAGTTGGAGAAGCACTTTGTGGCGCAAGTTGCGTGTCTGGCAAACGCTGCTGTTGCCATTAAAAAGCCACCAAACATCAATTTAAATATTGCATTACAATGATTTGCATAAAAGGCAGCACGCAGAAGGAATGAGTGTGTGAGTGAGTGTGTGAATGAGTGTGCGAATAGCTGGGTGAGTCCAAGTGCTGTCTCTCAGAAATCAAAGCCAAAAAACCATTAAACCAATATAAATTTGCACTTTCACATGACCTCGCGTTGGCGTCTCCCTTTCTCTCTCTCTCACACTGTATCGCTATCTCTTTCTGTGTGTGTGTTTCTCCCTTTTGTGTAGCCGGGTGTCGTTTGACTAATTTGAATATGCCGAGCCCCGAGCAAGTCTCTCTTTCTGTCATTGTCTGTGTGTTTGTGTGTGTGTGTTTAGTGCTTCCCACGATATTGATATGACTTTGTCGTGTCGCTTGGGGTCGCCTCAAATCAGAATTCAAATCAACAAACAATAAACAATAAAGAATAAAGAATAAAGAGTGGCAGCCAACCCATTAGCGTACGTCACAAAGTGTGTGGCAAGGGTTGCGTTGCGTTGCAACACCTGAGAAGTCAGGATCGAAATTCAGTTGCAAGCTGCCAACAGATCTCTTGTTTAACCTTTGATTTCGATTGCATTATTCTTATTATTTGTAAATAAATAAAAAAAACACGCATAAAGTAAATAAAGACAACTTCATCGACGTCGAGGTGCACAGCAATTAACTGAGCCTGAACCCAAGATCCCACTTCGTATCCCAATCCCGATTCCTACTCCGATCTCATGCCCTCGCTACGCCACACCACAAAAGCAAAACGGAAGTCATTAAGTTGGTCATTCAAAAGCAACAACAACAACAACGTATACAAAAAGGGTTCGCGACTCACGGCAGCTCGACGTGTGCTGCCTAATTGCGCTCGAGGAGTGGGAGTTCTCGTCCTGCCAAAAGGGTGTCCTGCACTCAGCTTGGTAATTCGAGTAGACATTTGCCGCCTGGTCGAGTCAGTCACTCAACAACAGCAACAACAACGACAACAACAACAACATCATAAAAGAAAGCAGATGATTCTATTGAAACGTAAATTGACCAAACAACAACACTTTGCAAAGGCATACATGAATACATTCACAATTTATTTATAATTATTAATTTACTTATACATTTGTTTTACTAACAATCTATTTCGCTAAAAAAAAATGTGATTTTTTTAAGCATTAACATTAATTTGAACAAGAAATATAATTATACAATATACATATAATAATAATGAAATATAACTTATAATTTAATATGTTTAATGAAAAAAGCAAAATAGTGCGTGATTTTTTTTTTTAATTTACAAATTCATTTACTAGAAAGGTACTAAAATAAACCCAATTGCTATATTTGCTATATCGATGTTCAATTTATATTTGTATTTTCAATTCAACTACATATTTAATACTTTTATGTATATTTTATTGGGTATAACGATATTATACTACATTTAAAATATACCAAAGATTTAAAATTATGCCGAATTGTCAGCCAAAGCATCTCGATTGCAATAGACTATATGGCCATATAAAACTATTTTTTTTAAATAAGTTATAAAATCAAAATGGCAGTAGTTATAATTATATATACCAAAAATCTATCTTTGAAATTACGCAGCTGAAGGGAGTGTGTAAAAAATCTAAAAACACACATTATCTGTGTACAAACATTACAAGTGTCGTCGAATCTTTGAGATCCAATGTTTCATACGGACAGACAGCCAGACAGATGGACATGAGTATATACATATGGGGTCGGAGATGGCTTCTTCTGCCTGTTACATACATTTCCTGCAGGCACAAAGTTATAAGGCAGGCACAAAGTTATATATAATATAAAATAATATATGAGACCTGAAAATTTGGTTGCGATCGGATACAAATTGTAAAAGTTATATAAGAAATACTTTTGTGTAGGCAAAATATGGTATATTTCGCACTCAACGGTATATTTAGAATGATACTATACCAAAATATCAAATATAGTACTTAGTTTTTCCTTTTAGTATTTTGCGGTATATTAGTTTGGCATATTTTTGGCATCTGTTTTGCACACTCCACAGCTGCTTTCTTTCTTTTTTTTTTGTTATTTATTTCATAATTTTGTTATTATCTAAATTTATGCATACATAATTAGGTAAGCGATAAATACTATCAATGTTTGGTTGTTTGAAATATCCGTTGACTCAGTTAAGTAAACTTGTAATTTAGCCTTAGCATACCCCTAAGTGTTGTGGGACAAGTTGTATTGGATGATTTGGATAACTTGGCCGGGGATAAACTATGTAACTACATTCGTATGCTATGCAATGCTGATGGACAGCGCACAAAACACAAAAGCTCGAGGCAAACAATGAACAATGGCCACTGGACACTGGACAGCAGATACTAACGAAGTAACGAGGCACCAAGTGCCACATAAATCAGCAATGCGAGTTGGAGTCCCCAGAAAGTGGATGGTGGATGAGGAGTGGAGTGGAGTGGAGTGGAATGAGTGCGGGACCGGACAATTGACGTCAACAATAACTAACAATGATGTCAACTTGTAATTGAATTGATTGACAATATTTTATATGGAAGTAGAATGGACTAAGAATAGCGAGCATTCGCCTTTAATGACAAAATTTGTTTAGATTAGCATTAATGGACAACGAGGACTCCGTCCGTCTGTCTGTCCGCAACAATGATGGCTCAAAGGATGTTGGGGGACACAGGACACAGGACACAGCACTCAGATTGCGACTCGAGACTCAGGACACAGGACACGGGACACGGGCGAGTGGCTTGGCGTGGCCATAAAAAACGATAAGGCTATTCAATAAAAATACTTTAAGCGGAAAAACAAACTTCAATGGCGATAAAAAAAAAAAAACGAAAAAATATAACATACATCGACAAGGGTCACACAAATCGAACACAAGTCAAGTCCGAGAAGCAAACGGCAACAAATAAAGAAAAAAAACTCACACTCCGCCCACTCGATTTCGGGCACAAGGACAACGACAACGACAATAACTGCGACGACAGGAACAATATGTGACATTGGCGCGGGGGTCACGAGAGTGGAGGGTAAAGAGTGGGGTGTGGGAGTGGGGAGGTCACCCTTCAGTTTCGTTGCGCTTTTTAGTTAATGAAATCGTTTGCTAAATGAAACGTAAAGCCAAAGAAAAAAAAAATAGAAAACATCTCTTAACGGCCAACCCCATTTGCCAATCCTTTTTTCTGTTATTGTTGTTGTTGTTGTGCAGTTTTGAAGCTGAAACGGAAGCGGAAATGTGTCGCCGTTCAATGGCAGCGTCAAGATTTTAAAATCAAATTTTGAAAAAAATGCGATTTTCGGAAAAAATCGGCCACAAAATCATTTTAAAGCCACTCGAAAATGGCATTTTGATCTCCGTTTGCCGCATTTAATTTGATGTGGCTAACTGTGTGTGAGTTTCCGTTTCCGTTTCATCCGGCAATCTTCTGCTGCTTCTGCTTCGGCCTCTTCATCATCATCATCATCATCGTCATCATCAGCGTCCCCTTCTCATCATCTCAGTCTGAGCTGTGGCAACTGTTTGCTGTGGTCTGCACTTGCTGTTTGCGATTAATTTGTTGATTTATTCACTACGGAAGGGTTGCTTAACTCTACCTCCATCCCACCCCACCTCCCTCCCTCTCTCCATTTGTATCCTTCGCTGACGGCTTTATTATTTATTTATTTTCACTAAATTGTCTCGGACTTGACCAGGGCTGCATATCAAATGCTTGAAATGAGCTGTACTCAGCATAAAGTCCAATTTATTTATTGGAAATTTAATTCATTTAATAAAACAAATCAAATAAGTGAATTAATAACTAGAATAACTATTCATCGTTCGCATTTTCAATTATTTAAATTATATATTAATTAAATATTAATTCAAACGAAAGAACATAAATTAATGTCTGCAAAAAGACATAATTTTAAAATTTGTGCATACAAAGAATAATGAAATATTTGTTAACTAAAATATTCAAACATATTTCGCTGAAATATTGTCGTATTTAAACTACACTATAAAAATATACAAGGAAACATATTTCTGAAATATGATTTGCAATTAATAACGTTTAATCTCTCTATTCAATATTAAAAATTTAAATTGTTATTATTATATAGGAATAGATGAGGATAAGATTGGGAAAATTTTGATTCGTGATTAATTTTGTTTGGATAATAAGAGTTTGAATTTTTCATTGAATTTTTAAATCAAATATGCGAATTTATCATTTTATTATTAAATAAAATATGCGCACAAATACTTTTGAATGGATAATAAGTGTTTGAATTTTAAATTTAATTTCACATATACATACATATACGGAAAAATATTTGTAGAATAAAATTTTATTTATTTTCAATTGATTTCGACTATTATTTTTTATTTTTATATTTTTACAAATCAAATCTACACTTATTGTATTAAGAAACCAAATTCAATTTTTTTTTAAGTCTTAACAACAAAAATAACTAAATTATTTGTTGTATTTGTGTATTTGCCAAACGAAGTACTTTTTAATAAATATCTTAATCATATTTACTTTAAATAATATAATATTACAAAGTGTGTAATCTATTTAAGTAATTTCGTGCAGTTTCCATAAGTTGCTTGTTTACTATGCGACAAAGCAGAGCATTCTTTGGGTCTGCATAAATCGACAAGCAATTGAAGCGTGAGAGCAAAAAAAAACAAGTAAGAAAGTTACAGTCGAGTGTGCTCGACTTTGAGATACCCGCTACACACTTTGAATGAAAGAAAAACAGTGCGGTTATATTTATAAAATATATCAAATAATATACCGAAAAAAATGGTAAAATATACCGAAACTCATATTTGTGAAATATGGCACATAGATCAAAATATACCAGATTGTCAACAAAAATAAAGCTGTTTCTCTTATAGTCTCTTTGATTTAGGAAAGACGGACATGGCTATATCATCTCGGCAGTTGACGCTGATCAAGAATATATATATATACTTTGCCTCTTTCTGGCTGTTACACACTTTTCCTGCCAGCACACACTTATAATACCCTTCTACCCTAAGGCTAACCGGGTATAAAAACGAAAAAGAATATTAATTTGAGCAAGCGAAAAGTTAGTCGGAATTTGCTTTAGTAAATGCAGAAAGTTCTTGTCGACAGCAGCCAATTACTGCAATGTATTTCTTTCGAGGAAGGCGCAGTCAGGACCTTCACAGGACAATCACAGTTACAGTTAGAGTAACAGTTAAAGTTACAGTTACAGTTACAGTCCGCTAGACGAGTATTTGCATTTGGAGCTTGTTGTCTGGTTATCAACACACTTCCGGAACTTAATGGCCTGAATCCTTTTGCTGTTGGTTGGTTTTTTATTCCCCAGTTTTGCTTTTTTGATGTTTACTTTTTTTTTTTTTTTTGGCCAGGATACTTGTAAAATGCATTGGCCCGTCATAATTCCTTTGGGCCCGGATTTTAGTTTTATTTTTACACAGTTCTATTGCCTGCCTGTTGGTAATTATTTTTGGATCGTTGTGGATTGTTGTGCTCATATATCTTGCACTTTGTGTAAATCATTGCGCCGCTGTGCACTTTGTGACTTTGAATTATGGAAAATTGGCAAATTTACGAGCTGTGCCAAGAGTTGAAGCTACAACTCGGAGGGGTTTTTTTTTCCTCAGAGTAGTTTGGCTGGGTTCATTGGATTTTATGTTACGCTCTGTTGTTTTGTTTAACATCGTTTGCCATCGTTTTGTTGTGTTGTTTTATTTACTTAACGCAATTTACACGCTTTGTTTTTAATGCGCTTTTGATGAAGCCATCATGTCACATTACATCAAAGAACAAGCAACACAAGGCGAATAGGAAAGGAGGGTGTCAACACACCAAGTATATATAACACATATACTATATATATATTCCAGCGATATACGATGTATGCACACACATATATCCCAAGCACACACAATAACAAGACAATAAAAGTCAACCAAATCTCCAGGCAGTCATCGTCGTCGTCATCCTCATCCTCGGCAAAAATCTCATAAACACTTTCCTTTCGCTTTGGCTTTCGTGTTCGTGCACAAATTGAAATCTGGTTAGGCACAAGGGTGTTACACCCTCCCACCTCCCACCTCCCACCGCCCTTCCACCTTCCTTCACTCCAAGGGTAACTGGACAAAACAAACATTGAAGCAGCGGACAAAAGCAAAAGCGTTTTGGGACATTCATGAGCAGTTCATGCGTGCAAATCAAAGCGAGCAAGTGGAAAATGTATTCGATGAGGAGGAGCACAAGGACAAGGAGGAGGAGGAGGAGGGGAGAACAAGAGGACAAACATGATAAGCAGCAGCAGCAGAAAGGGCAACACAAAACAGAACCGGAACAGATCAAATGATTTCACTTGCACTCTGACTGTGTTTTGTGTTTATTAGCATGATGTCTTTAGCTCTGATGCCAGCTAAATAAAAAAAAGATTCATTTTAACATATTGTTCAGGTCAACGGGTATTTTGCTTTATCCATAGATCTGTATCGTATATTTGAAGTATTTTATTAGCAGTAGCTAATTGTACTAGATATAATATGAAGAACGACTTTGTAACGTTCACTTTTCCATAGCATGCTTTTGGGCTGAGCTGGAAAAAATGATTTTGGTTAATAAAAAAAAGAATAAAGTATCTCAATTTATCTTCTTGTATTAAAACTTTTTTATTCAAAAAAAAAAAACAAAAATAAGAAATATATGAAATACATTCAAATAAAACATACAGGAAAAACAGATTTTGCTAAGAATTGCACACAAATTATAATAAATAAGCTTTAAATTTACCTCAAAGATATTAAAGTTATCATACTTCGAATTCGAATACTTCGAATTATAAATAGTTTGTATAAACTATGAATTTTCTATAAGAACAAAAATTAAAAGTATTGTAGACTTATTTAAGAAATCACAATTAATTCAATCATATTGATTAGGCTGAAATTTTCTACATTTAAATGGTAAACAAATATTATTAAAGAATAAATTGAAAAGCTCCTTGTTGACCTGTTAATAATTCTGTTATGAATTTTATTTACGAGCTTTATTATTATACAAATCCCAAAAGACTTTAGTGTGCAGAAATTCATTATGGCGATAAAAAATTGAATATAATTAGATTTAAATTATATTTAAATCTATAACTCTTTACTTAAATAGAATCTTAAATATTTTGAGTGATTTCTGAAACAATTAAATGTATTTTTTAAAAAATGTTCGATATATTTAAAATTAATACTAACTTATTTCTAAAGCCCTGACAGCAAAGGCCTTTGGCATAAGCATCTAAATTAAATATAAAAAATAGATAAATTTAAATTGAGTCTAAAAGTAAAACATTTGTAGAATATACTAAATTAAATACTTAGTTGATTAACTGGGAAAACATCTTCAACTCAATTGCAACTCAGATATTTCGCCAACACAACAAATTGGGCTATTGAAAAGGCAACTTGAGTTTGAGGATTTATTGATCATTAGCTCAACTACGAAGTGTTGTATCTTTTCTTCAGATGATGCATTCAATGCAAGGGGAAGGATGAAGCATAAAGAATGAAGGCAATTCAAACACTCACTCATTGTCAATGGTCTGCGAGTAGTTGACTTCTTTACTCTGCTCTGCTCTGCTCTTCTCTTCCCTTCTCTTCTTTTTTTTAATAGTTGCTGCCTCAGCAACAAGAACAACAACAACAACAATGGCTGTGAGCAATGTGTCATGCTTGTTGATTTGTAAGGATGCAATGCTGCCCGCCGCGTTGTCAATTGTATTGACCGGAAAATCATAAAGCTCTTTGTGCCCAGCTCGAGTTGGAGAGTTTGCAAGCAGAGTGAAGGAGATAGAGAGACTAGAGAGAGGAAGTCAAATGGAAGCAGCAGCGTCATGCCATCCGATCGAAACTCAACTCAATAGTGGGCCCTGGTCATTTAATGTTCCATCATCGTCATCCTCATCGTTGGTCCATCTTCAGGCAAGTAGTATTTCAGTTTTGTTCGAACCGGAAATGTTGCTCAGCTCTCATTCAATCTTTGTCTGTTGCTCTTTCATTTTTCTATTACATGATTTTATAATCCTTTTTAATTTTTTCCCGTCTGTAAAATCTCTGGGCTTGCTTCCGCCGCAGAAAGTTGTTCTTTATTATGGAAAACTGTTTATAAGTTGACAAGCAGTAAACAGGATTTCGGAAACGCTAAGAATTTTCCGACTTTTCCAACTTGTCCACCAACAGAAATGAAAACGAAAGAAAAGGGGTCGCTGATCGAAAAATTAACATTCAACTATGACAGGAAGTGAACTTCCAAAATGTAGGTGGAGGATTGTGTGTGTGTGTGTGTGTGTCTGGTCTGGCTATTGAGAAAATTAGAACAAGTGCGTAGAGTATTATGACACAATTGATTTTAAAGGCCAGTTGTCATGCTTTGTTATTATGTGGCAACAGAAATTCAATAATATTAAATGCAAGATTTATCATTTTATTCATTTTAGCATTCAAAATTTATCAACTATTTATTTTTACTTTAATTTAAGGATAGTAATATAAATATATATAATATAATTCAAATTTAATAAACATTTTTTGGTGGTAAAAGAAGGGGAAAGATTTCAATTAAACATTAAATACATAAATTATAAAGATTAAATATATTTACTATAACTAAACAGAAAGAAAAAAATATAGATTGCATATTTAAGCTAAATTTGCATTTTAAGTTTAAAATCATATATTTTTAAGACTTAAATCTTCCTGCAGGATTTTGTTATTCTTGATAGAAAAGAAGATTGCAAGTCTTGCTTTAAAAACTTTAGCGAAAGAAAATATCTTAAAACCAGATTTTGTTCTTTATTTTTCTTTATTTCGTCTGAATTTTAAAATGTTCAATATTGATTTAAGAATTGCATTCTTATTTCATTTTTGAGATTTCTCTTTTCTTAAACAAGTATTTTGAATTTCACGATTCCATTTTATTGTAGAATTTCTATTTTACTTATGAATGAACCTTCTTAGTTCAATTTTGAAATCATACAATCTTGATTCAAGATTCTATTCTTAACTTTAGCACTTTTTTTCCTTCTGTTTAGTTGTCTGCTTAACACTATTTTAAAATATAGTGCTAGAAACTTTTTTTAAAAAGTAGGCATAATTTAAAGACATATTTTTTCAATCTTACTATCTTAAAAGTGTGCCACTAAAATTCATAAGTATAAGAAGCAACTTCAACTGCTTGGTGAGAGTATAAGTAAAACGATTATGCAGAAGTTTGCTCGAGGAAATGACCCATAAATGACAGTGCCCATAGAAAATGACACGCACACAAAATGATTTTAGCCACCATCAGCTACCACCACAATATATGCACTATATGTTAGTAGAGGAGAGAAGAGGAGAAGAGGAGTTGGACACTGACCCAATCCACAAGAACAGAAAAAAGCATATGGCATGGCGCTTATCCATTTATGAGTGCACATTAGCCATTATATTATAGCTTGCTGCCGTTATGATTTACGGGAATAAGTGAAACCCAAACCCAAACCCAAACCCAAACCCAAAAAAAAAAAAAAGAAAACCCCATCCATCTAGCCATCGTCGTCGAGCGTCGTCCGGTAAGTGCCATCGTTGTGCAGTTGAGTGGAAACTATAGATAATATATTTATAGTAGTTTTGCAGTGTTGTGTGAGTTGCCAGTTGCGAGTTGCGAGTGAGGTGCATATTCATTGTCTCTGGGTCTTGACTATTTCTGTATATTAAAATGTTGCCACATTGAAATTTATTTGTCTATTTCTTGATTTATGACTTGGCATTTCTTTTATTTCCAACTGGTCAGCTTCTGTCTGGTCAGGCCTCTGGCCTCTAGCCTCTGGTCAACAAATGATGCGTCAGCATTCGTATCATCATGCCACGACATGTGCCACACATTAAAAGATAGAGACACTTACTTTTATGCCCGCAACCCGCAACCCGCAGAAGGGTAATCGCTTAATTGACAGCATCTATCTCAGTGACAAAAGGTTGGCACTGCTCCAGGGATCAAACTAAATACTATCTGTATCTATAATACCTGAACTCAATTCCTGCTGCGTGTTGCGGACAGCAACGTGCAGATTTGCAGATACAAAACCAAATAGTAGACCAAAGAGTTTAAGCCGCCAGCAGCTGAGCAAATTAATTCCACATCGAAGCTGCTCTGACTAATCTATTTTACAATACTTATGCGTAAATCAACTTAAATTATAATTAAGAACAATTTATAAGACATAAGTAAATCAATTCCACACTAATAACAATTATCGTGTTCAATTAAAAAATCTTTTTTCAAAATTTTAAGATCGAAAAGTTCTTTAACCAAGATTTGCATTCTACTTTTAAATCTAGATTTTTTCTCTATGTGGAGTTTATCTCATCTTTAATAAATTCCAATTCCAATTAAAACAAGACACTCATAAATTCAAATTCATGACAACATTATCATAATTATTAAGAAATGAACAGAAATTTTAAATTGCATATTAAATTAAAGCATCTAAATCTAAATACTGAATAAAACTTCATTGATGTTTCATTTTTATTTTTGAAAATACGAATTTAAATATACATACAAAGGAAACAACTTTTTTAGAATGATGTCAACTAGTTTTTTTTATGTATAATATTATTTTGAATATTTCTTAAAGAGTTCAAATTTTATTTGAATAATACTCAACTATATTTTACAAGTAAATGAGTTTTAAATTTTAAAGTAAATTAACACCGTAAATTTAGCATTTTCTATAAACTAAAAGAAAAACTATGTAAAGAAGATTTAAGATATTTTATAGATGTTCAATATTTATATATATAGTAGACTCATGTAATGTAAAACATTCCTCGCATAAGAAAATTTCTTTATAGTACTTAAACATATGCAAAATTCGTTAAAATTTGCAAGTTTTATTACTTTTAGAAAAATATATGAATAGGAATATAAAATAGTAATATTCTTCCATTCAAATATGACTTTTATATACATATTTATAAGCTTCAGTTTGATATTATATCATATTATTATATATTATGAGATTTTAATTACAATCAATATCAATGAAATTTCAATATGATGTTTGCAACATAATTAAAACGTTTTGTGCAAATCTATGATATAAAAAAATGCTGTTAGATTAGAGATATAATTTTTGGAAATTACCAAAAAGGAAAAGCTTAAAAATTCGCCTACCTTGCATTCATTTTGGCAGTTATTAAGTCCTGGGATAACCAATCCTATAGCAGGACATTTGTTTCAGTTCAGTTCAGCTCATCTGTGGAGCTCTCAGCTTGCAGCATCAGCTACGTTGCTTCTTCGGTTGGACAGTTTAAATTGCCAGCAACAAAAACTTGCCGACACTTATTAGCCTTGAGTACATCAATCATCGGCTTGTTTTAATTTTAAAAAATCGCACGCTGTTTCCCCGAGTCGTCGTCGCCCAACCCTCATGCTGCTCTCTCTCTCTCTCTCTCCCCTCCTCATCCCCCTCACGATGCCAAGCAACGTGGCGAGGGGGAGTTGTGTGCGCACGTTTAAGCACTTAATTAAATGCCGCAGGCCACACGCCCCCCGTCGTTGTGGGCGCCATCGTCGTCGTCGTCGTCGTCGTCGACGTCTCGTTGAATCCCGCCCACTGTGCAGCATGTGCGGCATCTCTTTCTGGCTGCCGAATGTATCTCCATCTCTCTATACAATGGTACTTTGTGTGTGTGTGTATGTGTGTGTGTGTCTCTCTGTCTATACCGAAATCCTTGGGAAATTTTCTGTTTGGCACTTAGGGAAATTTTCGTATCATGTTTAAAGAGCGCCATTTTCTTTTTGTGTGCTCTCAACTTATATTTCACTTGAGTTCACTTTGTGATGATTCGTGTGGTTTGGGGTTGGGTTCGCTTCAGTTGGGTTGGGTTTCGCTTTCTCGCTTCAAAAATTCATTCAACTTAGGCATTTGCCTTGTGGTCTGGCAAATGGCAGTCAGCAAAATAGCGGGGCGAGTGGGAAGTAGGCGACGACGACGACGACGACGACGACGTTGCTAACTGGGCTTATCTGTTGGCAGAAATGCTTATGTTGCGGACAAGATTGATCTGTTTAATAAGCAAAACCTTAAATTTTTGATTAAGCAAAGTGTAAACCTTTTTTAATTCGCTTTTATGTGCCACACCATAAAAAATAACATAAGATATTCATTCCCCCACCACACTCTGTGTGCATTTCATTATGAATACAAATTGTGAATGGGGCGTGGCATCTCATCGCCATCAAAATTATTAACTTAACAATGAATTTTTATGTTTGCGGAAGATGAGCCAAGTTCAAAGCAACCACCGACAAAATTTTAATGAATTTTTATATGAAATATGTGTGAGAAAAAGTTCAGAGTAAGAAAATAAAAAAGTTGATTACATCAACAGGTAAATAATACAAAAATATAATAATAAATAAAATAGAATACATAAAATAATAAAAGAAAACCTCTTCCTTTTTATATATCTTACCAGAAATCCATCCATAAAAAAACAACTCCGAGTTTTGAATTGAAATACATAAAGTTTTTAATGATTCCATTTATTTTGTTTATAGTATTTTTAGAATTCAATATAAAAATAGTTTGTTGTGTATAAATAAAGATAAAGATAATCATCGTTATTGTTTTCATTGTTTTTGTTTTTTGTTTTTATAATAAATATGCTAAAGCTAATCGACCATTCATTTTCTCTAGGTCTAAGTATATAAAATAAACTCTAAAATCAGCGTTTAATGCATACAAGTTTGGCCCAACTTTATACCCCCCAAAACTGAATAATCCTGACACAATACAATATTATTTATATAGCTAAATATATATTTATATGAGTAGGGCAAAAGTTGCACGGTAAAAAGAGAACAAAAAAAAAGTACACAAAAAAAAATACGTATTACAAATCTAGGATTGAAAAAACTTTTCATTATCTAGGCGAAGATTCGTGCCAAAAAATAGTATTGCTCGGTGCCATGTGAAATGCATTAATACGAGTAGCTTGCTGTATGATAATAAATAGTTGCTAGCCAGCCAAGAAAAAAAAAACAAAAAGAATAAAAGTATGTGTGTGTGTGTGTGAGAGAGAGAGAGAGAATAATGCATTTACAAAAGCTACAGTTTATCTCCCAACTGAAGGTTGTCTCTGCCTCTGCCTCTGCTTCTGATTCTGCCTCTGCTTCTGCTTCTGGCTCCAGCTTACGTCTCAAAGTACTTGTAGATAGCTGTGATATAGGACATGACCTGTGTCCAATCGGGTCGCTCGATTTGACACATATCATTGATATTCTGTGTGTGAAATAAGAAACATTATGAGTACAGAAAATGGATGATTAATTCGAAGTATTTTACACTCACCAGCGTGGTGGTAATGCCCACAGATTCGGCGGCAGCAAAGGCTAAAGAAAAGTTGCGCCGCTTATTCACCGGACTGAGAGTATCGTAGGGTATTCGATCCGGCAGATAGGAATGTAGAATGGCGCAAAATGCCAAGCCATCGTTCCACGATGAGCTAAAATTGGTAATGTCAATGTTGCGATAGCCAACCGTCTTATTTTGACACCACTTGAGCAGTGCATTCCGCTTCGAGCCGCCATTCTTGGCCAGCATATTGAGCGGATCCTTGCGCTCACCTAAAATTAAATATATATTTCATATTTCAAATAAATACATCTTTGAAAAGTGTTGCTCCTCACCACTCAAGAATGATTTTGAGACGTTGCCAAAACTAAGACTGCCCACAAGAGCGCTGCTTGGCGATTGTCCGCCCGCCGTTGTTAGACTGGGCTGCAAGCTGCTGGGCGTGTTTGGTGTGGAAGGCTGCGATGATGATGCTGATGCTGATGTTGCCGATGTCGCTGCTGATGCCGCACTTGCCGTTGACTGTGTCGACAATTGCTGCTGCAGCTGTGGCGGCTGCTGAGTTACTTTGGTTGGATTAGCTGCGCTTGATAGTGCTGTTGTTGCTGATGCAGTTGTTGCCGATGTTGCTGGTGGTGGTGTGGTTGCAGCAGCAATGTTGCTTGCCACTCCTCCTCCAACATTGTTGACATTCACATGCAGATTGCTGCTCTGCAGAACGGGCAAACGTAGCTGCGTAGTCAAAAAGAGAATTATTCAAAATATATTCATTACAAAAATAGAATTTTATGCTTACGCTCTCGTGCCAATCACTGGATACGGGCAAAATGATGGGCGTGTGGCCCGCTTCGGGTGTGCCGCTGTTCAAACTGGACGTTGAGCTGTAATGAGATTCCGTCTCATCCGCTTTGCCTTGCTATAAGAATTAGAAATCAATATTAGATCGTTTATAATCTACAATAATAATTAAGAGAGCAAGAGTTACGAGTAATTTATCCGTACAATAAAACTGAATTTTATTTGAAACCCTGCTTTAAATATCTTCTATTACGCATTCTAAATTAGCTGACAAACTAAATTATCAACTAACGATAAGAGTTAGAAGCCTGTACAGTAGTATAGTTCATATAATTTGCCCGTACAATAAGACTGGATTTTTTTAAGCCCTGCTTCAAATAACTTCTCTCAAAGGTCAAAGGCTGTAATTTGTACACAGCATAGTTCACGTAATTTGCACGTACAATAAGTCAGGGTTTTTTTTAAAAAAAAAACCTTGTTTTAACTATCTGCAACTGAAGATTTCAATTTAGCATGAAAACCCTGACTTTGTTGTATAATTTTTATGATTTTTAATTGACAATTGGTTGCCTAACTCATTGCTAATTTAAATTTCTAATTAAGCATGGTTTTTATAGCAAAATGCAAACTCAAACCTCGCTGCCTAGTTAAAAGAGTGAATACAAATTCTACATAATTGTAATTTACTTTCAGGTATAATGTTTTTTAGTAATATAGTTTAGAAAGCTATCTGTTGATATTAATTTGTAAGTCCATAAAAATCGCTTTTTTATCTATATACTAATTGGCAATATACTTTTCATAATTCTAATACTTAAACTGCACTTATTTCATAATAGGAATTGAATGAATTACTTCCATTACAGCCACTTACCGGCTTGTTGTTCTCAATGCTCTCGATGAGCGTCTTCACAGAGAGTCGCGAATCCTGTCGACTGAAGCTGAGCTTGCTGCGTCGCGAGGCCATCTCCTGCTGCACAGTTGATAGCACCGATTGCTGTGTCTCCGTCTGCTGCAGTTCTGCAGTGTGAGAGCAACAATAAAATCGAGACACGAATAAAGAAATAGTAGTTAACTTACGTTGCTTGGTCAACTTTTCGAGCTGCTGCTCGAGCAATCGGATCTTCTCCTTTTGCGTTTTGTTGTCCAGCACCAGCTGTTCGCGTGCGCTGAGCGCTTCAGTCTTGAAATCGTTGGCAACACGCACCGTCATGAGCAGATCGGCCTGAAACTGTTGCCACTCATCCGCCTCCCGTTTGCGCAACTGCGTCTCCTTATCGAGTCGCGATTCGCTGTCGCTCAAATGCAACTGCGCATCGCTCAGATGTCGCTGCGTTTCGGTGAGCAACTGCTGCAGCTGCACCTTATCCTCCTGATGGCATTTGCACTGCACCTGCAACTCGTTGACACGCTCCTCGAGCGTCTGGCAATCGCCACTCAGCTTATCCTTATCGCGTTGCAGTTGCTCCAGACGAAACTCGAGATGCGAGACAGCGCATTTGGCATTGTTCTTGGCCACCTTGCACTCCTCGGTTAGGCCGGCAAGTTGTTCGCGCAATCGTCGCAATTCCGCCTGGCTGCGTGACCATTGATCCTGCAGCTCAGCCAGCCGCTCCTCGAGCGCATCCTTTTCGCGACGGGCCGCATCGAGGACATCGCTTAGATCGGTTTTGTCGCCACGCGCCAAATCCGCCTCCAATTCCTCGATCTTCGATCGCGCATTCTCCAGCAGCGTGCTCAATCGACTGATCTCGATCGCACGCTGCGATATCTCATCCTTGGCCAGCGACAACTGAGCTTCGCTCTGCTTGCGCTCGGCATTCGCCGCATCCAGCTGCGAGTCGAGCAATGCATTGCGCTCTCGCTGCCGCTGCTGCTCGAGTTGAACAGTGTCGCGGGATTGCCGCAACTCGGCCAGCTCACTCATTAATTCCTCCTGCTTGAGCAGCAAAGCTTCGCGTTCCTCTTGCGATGATTGTATCAAATCGAGCAGCTTATTCTCGAGCAACATGAGCTCTTGCATCGTGCTGCGATTTGTGCGTGACTCGTTGAGTTTTTCGGTCTGGCGACAGAGCGATTGAAAGAGCACATCCTTCTCCTCGGCGAGACGTTCGTTTTCGGTTTGTGTGTCGGTCAATTGGGTTTGCAGATCGGCGAGTTCCTGGAGTGTGGCCTGCAACTCCTCGTTGGTTGAATAGTGCGTCTCCTCCATCTGTATGATCTTGTCCTGCAGACACGCTACTGATATCTCACTGGACGACGAGTGTTTGTCCCAATCGGGCGTAAGACACGGCGTCCCATCGTTGGTCGCTTCGTTGGCCTAATAAAATTGCAAATGTATAACTGATTATAGAATATATATTTATTGTATATATAGAGAGCACTCTTACTGTGGGCAATGCTATCGAGGCGGGCGCTGAGCTGTGCAAACGCTGCGAATCTTGGATAATCTGTTGCTTCTCGGCGTCCGACAATGGCGAGTTGACAACGTCCCGCAAACGATTGCGCAAAGATTCATTTTCATATTTCAGATTGCCAATTTCCATTTGAGTTTTCTCCTGTTGATTCTGTAATAAGAGAGAAAGAGCGAGCGTTCAGTTCAGTTCAGTTCAGGTGAGCGAATTCTTTTCCCTTATTTATTGTTGTTGTTGCTTGCAACACTGACTGCAAATTGTATTTGAACTGGAATAAGAATGTTCAAATATCGATCGCTTGTGATCTACAATGATAATCACTATAAATAAAGAGCAAGAGCTAGAGAACTGCATTAAAATAAGACGGGATTTGTTTTAAACCCTCCAATAAATATCTCCAATGTATAATGCAAATTATAGTCATAAAATTAAGCCAAGTTTCAGTTGTTGATTGATTGAGACATTTGCCTGTTAGCTTACTTTTAATGCGCACTGTTGAGGTGGCGACAATTTCAATTAAATGAGCGCAGTTTTTTGTTGCATCGCATATATATCGAAACATATTGAATATCAATAAATTGGTTAAAGTAACGAAGCGCAACGCCCCCAGCAGCAGCAGCAACAACAGTAACAACACCAACAACATCAACAACATCAATTGCAAATACAGTAACAATATTAGACGACAATTGACAGCTTTTTGCGGTTAATTGACTGACTGACTGACTGATTGAGTATACTATATGTTTGCTTGTTTGTTTCTTCTTTTTGCCATGTGATTCAACTGGCTTTTTACCTGCATCTTGAGCAGATCACCCTTCAGTTTGGTCACCTCGCTTTGGTATGGCAACAGCTCCGTGATTCGCGTCTCCAGCTGCAATTGCTCGCGTCCCAAACGCTCCAATTGCTTCTGCAATTCCTGCATTTTGTTGTTAGCCTGCAAACCAAACACGTTTCAAATTTATTCCAATATATATGCATTATTTATATGTATGTATTTTGTTTGTCATACGCACCTCTAACAGTTGTTGTTGCTGCTGTTCGTTGTTAATGAATTGCAGTTGTTGTTGTTGCTGCTGCTGCTGTTGTTGTTGCTGTTGCTGCTGCTGATAGCTGCTTGCTGCAACAGCAGCAACTGCAACAGCTGCTGCCGCGGCATTGGCTGCTGCTGTTGCGGCGTTGTTGGTGCCGGTGGTGCTGTTGTTGCTGCTGCTGCTACTGTTGCTGGCACTTGTTGTTGTTGCTGTTGTGGTTGTTGCTGCTGCCGCTAATTGCTGATAGAAATCAGCAGCGGCAGCGGCAGCAACGCCGCCATCTTGCAACACATTGCTGTTGTTATTGTTGCTGCTGCTGCTGTTGTTCGGCGCCGGCGCAGCTGCAATCGAAGTCATCAGTTGCTGTTGCTGTGGTGATTGCTGTGGCAATTGCTTTGGCTGCTTTTGTCCTTTGAATTTTGATTTCTTCTGCGGCAGCGTGTTGCTCAGCTGCTGTGGCTGCTGGCGTAACTGCTGTTGCTGCTGTTGTTGTTGTGTTGTCAGCAACAACGCTGCCTCGTCACCAACATCGACACCACGTTCGTAAGTCGCCTCGTGATTTGAATAGAATTTTGTTGTTGCTGTCGTTGTTGTTGCGTTGTTTAGTTGTTGTGCTTGCAACAGTTGCTGCTGCTGCTGCTGCTGTTGTTGTTGTTGTTGCTGCTGCTGCTCATGCGCCGTGTTGAGCGATGTGCTCGACTGTGACTTCTGTCGATTGTTGTTGGAATGTTGCTGCTGTTGCTTGTGCGTCGAATTGTTGGAGGAGGCAGAACTCGAGGTTCCTTGTCCTCTGCGGAATAATGATTTTAATTTAATCATTGTGTTGCAATTGTTATAAAACTTTGCTCTCGTTGTACTCGTTGTTCTCGGTGTTGTTGTTGTTGTTGTTGCAAAACGTAAATCATTAACTTTTCTATGAATTTTTTATTGTAGTCGAGTTTGTTTTTTAATTTTTGTATATTTTTTGTTTATGCAGTTCGTTGTATTTTGATGATTATTAATATTTCGTTGTCGTTCGTTATAAATTAATCGTTATCGCTGTTATCACAAAACACACACACACACACACAAATAAAATGTATGATAAAAACAAAATATAAAGACTTCTTTCATTTGCTCTGCAGAGAAAGTACAAACATTTCTGCGAGACATTTTCTTCCCATTTTTGCCATTGCAAGTGAAATAAAAAGACACAAAAAAAAAAGTAAAGCGAGCGCAGCAAACCGATGAATGAAAGTTCAAAGCAGATGCTAATAAAACACAACGCGCGTCTCTTGTCTTGTGTTGCATGCCAAACAAAAACAAAAATAACCAAACGACAACAACAACAAAAACTCGTTTTATGTTGTCGGCTCTGACAATCGCATTGCATTGTTGTTGTCGTTGCTTTTGCTGTTACGCCGCCGCCCCATAGAAAGGGTGTGGAAGCGAGAAGGTCGAAGCCACCATGAATGTGCCGCTTGCTCGCTCGCTCGCACACTCGCAAGCTGCAATAACAGCGTACTGTTCTGTTAACTAACATGCGTCGCGTCAACAGTGCGTTTTGTACTAAAAACCAAAACAAAACGCAAAACCACAACAAGCACACTCATTAAGTATGCTGTTAATAAGAAGGTAATTGCAAATTGAAATGCAAAGGACAACAATGCCGATTGCAACGTCAATGGTGTCTAGTTTAAAAAATCGCACGTAGCTAAGTGCACGCATACACACTCATATGTATGTATATTTATGTATATATGTGTTTGTTTTGTTTGTGTTTGCTCATGTGGTTTTTGTTTTTGTGCTGCTATTTTTTTTTCTGTTTTCATTGTCATCATGTGGCCAGCGTATGGATTACTCATTCGTATATACGAATTGAGAAATTGAAATGTGCATTAAAAAGACAGACGACGTCGACAACGACAGCGACAACGATGGGGAAGTACTGCTTGAAGTCATATAGATAAACATACGCACACACATGCGCATCATATGTTTGTATGCATGCGTATTGTCCATAAATGACACTGCTTCTTCTTCTTTTCTGCCGTCTATGGCCGGCCGGCGCTGTTAAGGTTGCCCTGCGATCAGGTTGCGCTCACGCTCTTTACAGGGCATGACGTCACAGCTGTTCCATGATCGCTGTGACTGTTGAGATAGCATTGAAGGGTAGTAGCAATAAAATACTATAACATATTACAAGCAATTTTGTGACGTCGACGTACACACAGCTTGTTGTAACCTTTTTTGTTTACATGCAATGACTTCCCACACACAACAATCTACACGCAAATTTGTGTGCTTTTGTTGAAAAGGCTTTTTAAGGCTTTCAACTTTTTTTGACAAGACAGCGACACATTTAAACTGAAGCACAAATAGCAAAAGGCAACAGAAAATACAGAAAATAAAACAAACATGACATCATTGCACGCGAAAATTTCGGATTATTTCATTAATTACAAAACAAGCTAGTGAGTTTTATCTTTTTTTTTTTTTTATCAGGTGCGTGGGTCATTTCACACAATGAACAAGAATGAGAGACAGAAGTATGGTAAGGCAGTTTTAGGTTTATCTGATGTTTGTCTTTTTTTGGCGATAATGCGCTAGGCTATTAGATAATTACATATTTTGCTATCATACGAAAATAAAGGTGGCTCGTGAGCTTGTTTTTTGCATTTCAATGCTAATTGAATATACAAATACACAAATTCACGTATGTTTTTAGCACACACACACACACGCGCGTTTTGCAACACTACATAAATGTTGCAAAGGAGTGCAGCAAGAGCAGGATGCAAGACTTGCAAACACACACAAATGCACTTTAAGCGGAAACTGTTGCTGGGGTAACAACAAACTTAACAGCTCGCTGTAAGTGAGAGGAGAGTAAATTAAATAAAAGTAACAGCAGCACTTGAAGAATGTCGTGCACACAGAAGAAGAAAAAACCAAGACAACAGCAGCGCTTGAAGCCGTTGCGACCGCTTAACAATGAATTGAACACACGCACACACACACACACATACACACTCACGCATTTACAGAGGTATTTTCGTATATACAGGGGAGACACGTACACACGCCGCTCTAGCTTTCGATATGTGTACTCACACACACACGCATACACTCTCATTTAATTGTTTGCAGCCAGCAAAGGTATTTTTTGTATAGAGGTTTGTAATTTTTGCATCAATTTTATTTGCACACACACATACCGCACTGTGTGTGTTAGCCATACAGTTAGAACGTATATACAGTTAGACTAAACACAAAGTCGTACAAATAAAAACAAACAAAGCGCGCACGAACGTAAAAAAAAAAACAAAAAAAAAAGAAAAACAGAGCTAAGAAACTGACAACAAAACGCGAACGCGACGCGACGCGCGTTTTCTGAACGAGCCAACTGTAAACGGTGTGACCGTAGTTTGCAAGCGCAAAATGTTTGCTTTTTGGAGCGCGCGCGCATGTTAACAACAGCGCTATGTTACTTATGTCTGCCAACAACAGCGCATGCGTAACACGTTGCCCAACACTGTTGTTGTTGTCAGAGAGCCGCTTTATAGCACTCAACTCAACACGCGGGGAATTTGACAATTTCAAAATAGGGTAAGGTAGTCAAGTAGTCTTTTGCTTATGTTTTCTTTTTGTTAGTATCTTAGGAGCAATTGAATTTTATTGTGATTAGGTTCGGTCGAAATATTTGTTTGTTTATTCCATTTTTTGTTGTTCGATTTTCATGAAAATTCTACTATTTAACAATTAATAATCAATTTTTTATCGAACGATGAACGCCCCAAAGCAGAATAACGCGCCCATTGCTGAGGATATTGCCAAAGATATAGACGATGATATGCAAGTTAACGACTTATTCGAAGGCGGACACAAATTGAGTGCCCTCGAAAATATTGGAACATCCCTGACCACGTTATGGAGCAATTGTGCCATCAATGGCATTCCAAGCAGAGAAAACCTTGATAATCACGACGGTAAGTTCAACTCCTTACTATACATATATCTATATGTATATATGTATATATCTGTTAAATTAATCAATATGTGCATTTATAGTGAAAAAGAAGACCAACAATGCTGCCAAACAAAATGCACTTGGTGCCGTCACGTAAGTTTCGAAATCTTTAATCTTAAAACAATCAACTTTCTTCTCCCTCACACACAGCTTTTACCTTTTAATGCAATTTAACCGGAATTCGCGAAATCAATTATGCGACACTCATATATAGTAAAATTAACGATTAATTATCACATGTGATAAACGAAAATTACCAGTTTCCGGTACATATTTTTATAAAATAAAAATGCGAATGAATATATAACAAGAACAAATAAAGCGCAATCTTTTTAATACACTTGCTGTTCTCCACGAACCGAAGGATGGAAGATTTGATCCGCAAAGACTTATGAAATAAAAATTTGCTAAAGAATATAAATTAATAATAATAGCATGGTTTCAGTTCGCTAAATTTCTCACTGATCTCTCAACAACAATAATAATTTTGTATTCGATTTCGATTTTAAATAAATTGATCTCAATCTTAAATGACTTTCTCCTTTACAATCTACAAAGCTTCTTCAGCAGCTTTCTTCTAAACTTTGGAGGCAACCCTCGGGCAAATAGAGAAGCGAATGCAGAATGCAGAACCGGCAAAGGCAACGTTGATGTATCGATTTCACAGCGTTTGTCGGATTAGCGACGTGGGGTTTACTCAAGGTGGAAAGTCAGGCATGAACTTTTCCCAGGCGATAGGGCAATCAACCAAAGAAGAGTCCAAGTCCAAGCCATTGGCTGGAATGTCTTAATAGATGACAGTTCAGTTTCAGTTTCTTTCGATGCTGTGATTCTTGCTTCGTTCTCTACAGCGACAGCGACAGAGGCAGAGCCAGAGGGCAGAGGGAGGGAGCGAGGTTAGAATAGAGACAAGCGCCTCAGGTAGACAACCGGTAGATTACTTCTGATGTCTCTCTTTTGCTTTTGCTTTTGCTTTTCCATTTCAGTTCATTTCGTTTAGTATCTTTTCTATTTATACCCGCTAGGGTCAGAGAAGGGTTATTAAGACTTAATACCAGACGCAAACATAAACTATACGATGATTATGATTATATGAAATTCTAATTCCAAAGTTCTATACAAACTATTCGATGATTATGATGAAATTCTAATTCCAAAGTTCTAGTTCTTAAACGCATAGTAAAAAGAAAAGAAATCGATTTCGACACATTTTTATTATTATATATGAACATATTAAATATGTGATCATTGATAAAAGATAGTTAGTTACATTTTTAAAATATGTTCTTCAAATGTGTTTTACTATAAAATACAAAACTTTCTTTTTTTTGTGGTTTCTAATAAATTTGTACTACATTTTTTTGATTCTACAAAATATCAAAGTATTTTAATGACCTCAAATAAATTAGTGGTTGATTTTTCAAAACTTATTTTATAATTTGTTGTTACCACAAAATACTAAAATGAATTTTTTGTAGGTTTTTCTCTCCATTTCAACTATTCTATATTATTTAATGACTTTTTAGGTATCTCATAGTCGATCAGCTTTCTTCCACTTCTTTTTTTTTCTTCTTTATAGCAGCTGATGCTGTGGTCTGGTAACTGCGATAGCTTCTGCTTCTGCTGCTGCGTGAGCTTATCAAGCGACCCGCAGATAGACCAAAGAGATAGACAGATAGAAAGGGGGGGAAGAGGGGAAAGGTTGTTGGTTGCGCGGTTCCGGAACCACAAAAGCCACAAACCGCGTCGGCTATTTGCGGTTTTCTGCATTATTTCGTTCTGTTGTTTTTAATTCTACAAACGTCGCTGTTGTTCTTCTCATTCGCTTTTTTTTTTATAGTATGTTTATTGTTTAGGTTTTGGTTTTGGTTTTGGTTATGACCAGCTCGACTTCGACTTCGACGTCGTCGTTGTTGTTGTTGCTGGGGTCTATGACCATCTGAAACACGAACACAACGTCAGTTATCGCAACAGCGGTGATAACCACCGCATAAGGTGCTTGCTTCCAAAACCCTCCCCTCCCCCTTCCCCTCTCCCACTTCTCCACCAACGTCGCCTCGATCGCAAGTCGTACTAACGGATCGCATTACGCCTGGCACTGACTGCGGCGGCACCTGAGAAACCCAGTGGGCAGTTAACTAGTCGAATAGTCAGACAACCAGAGAGTCGAACAGTCAGAGACAGTCGACTGGCTAACCAGCGAGCATGACATAAGTATTTAAAAACACAAAAAGCAACGACTTAAGAAATGCAAGAAAGTTGCGCTGCAACACAACGAACTTTCAATACACTAACTAGTTTCAAATTACAAATACTTTTGTTGTTTTAGTAAAAATAATGATCAACAAGTTCGATTTAGATTTAGTTTAAAAACTAAAGACATTATTAGCATAAAAAGTTACGGACAGACGAAAGAACTGATCTATATTATCTATATGATATAGTAATCTGATCACTTGGACTTAGCATATGCTATTAAAAATACAAATACTTTAATATCTTTTTGTTGTTTTAGTAAAAATAAAGATCAACAACAAGTTCGATTTAGATAGTTGAAAAACTAAGGAAATTATTTCCAAAGAATGTTACGGACAGACTGACGAACAGCTATTAATTATCTATATGATTTAGTAATCTGATCAACTGGACTTAGCATATGCTATTAAAAATACAAATGCTTTGATATATTTTTGTTTTATTAGAAACATCAGCAACAAGTTCGATTTAGATAGCTTAAAAAATGAAGAAAATATCACCAAAGAAAGTTACGGACAGACGAAAGAATTGCTCTATAATATATATATGATGTAGTAATCTGATCAAGCTGGGCTCAACATATGCTATTGCAATATCAAAAATATATCTATGCACCAAATTTCGTATCAAAAGCCTTACCACAGTGAAAAGCAACGGACAGGCGGATAAACAGCTTTATTTGTATGATATGTAATACTATTAGCTAATGTATAGATCGGAAACAAGTTGTATTCCAATAACTTATAAACTGAGCGAAGAAAGTGTCAAACAAAGCGACTTAGTGATCATGCAAATTCGTAAGATTTTCTGTATAGAGTATGACAAACCAAACTCCAAACTCTAACACTGAGTCCATGAGCATTCACTCGTGTGAGCAGCAAAATATTTGTTTGTTTGTTTGTTTGTCGCTTTGTCGATTTCATTGCGTGTATTTGTGTGTGTTACGCTTTGGTGCGCCAGTGTTGCGCTATAATTTGGGGACTATGCGTTTCAACGCCAGGTTTGATAAATGTATTAGATAAAAATAAATATTTTATTATATTAAATTACACATTCAAACTCTTTTCACAAGCAAATTATGATCAATTTATGCTTTGACAATTACTAATTTTTAAAATTTTACTGTTATTGGTATAAAAATCCTTAAAAAATCATCTAATAATTCATTATTATTGAAAAAATATAAAAAATAATATAGTGCTTAGATTCAAATTTAGAAATGTGCAAAAATTTTCAAATAAATGTAGAAAGTTCTGACTGATTTGATTGTTATAAAAATTTATCAAAGTTATAGAGATATATGCACTTTAAATGATCGTGACTTATTTGACGATTTCAGCTAGGTTTTTTAATTTGAATAAGCTTTGCTATTTTGTCCATCAGAATGTGAGTTATTAGAAGAATTTTCACAAATTTAAAGAGATCGTGAATTATTTGAGGATCTAGTTATTTTTTTCCTTTTTAACTTTAAACAATTTCATTACATTTTCATATTCAAATATTTAGTTCTCATTATAAACTGAGAATTGAAATCGATCATAAATTGTTATCGAAGAGTGTCGCAAATTCAAGTTGACAACCCTTAAGATCCCCGCACTCCGCAGAGTTGCCTGGTTCCACATTCCCCCATTCCCCATTCCTGATTACGATTCCGCCAATTCCCTTTCCACCGTTTTCATGCTCGAGAAATGTGCCTTGTTGACATGTGTGTGTTTATGTTTGCGTGTTGTTGTGTTTATCGCACGCTTTGTTCGCATTTCTACCATATGCTAAACATTTCGCGGCGCTTTTTTTATAACGCGTTTTTTTTTTTGTATTTTATGATTCGATTGTTGTTCATAGCCATTATAATCCGTTTTCCTTTCGTTTCTCGAGCACAACTCACAGCAAAAAGAAAAAAAAAATAATAATAAACACAAAATACAAACGAGATACAAAATACGAAATAAATTATTTTTAGAAAACGGTTTCATTTTTTTCTTTTCTATGTAAAAATAGAAACTAACGCTATTGTTGTTATACTTTTGTTGTTGCTATTGTTGCATTTCTAAACTCAGCTCATTTCTGTTGAAATTTATTCATTGATGTTGCTGCTGTTGTTGTTGTTAATGATTTACGTTTTGCTTATTAATGTTTTTTCTTGTATTTTGCTGTTGCAGCTGTCTCTCGCCATCTCTCTCTGTGGCTTAGAAGCAGAAAGTGAAGTCGAAAAATTTCACTCAAATTATATAATTAATGAGTTTTTAATTAACTCTTGAAAACTCAATTTCGCCAGTCAGCCAGCAAGAAAGACAGAGAGAGCAACAGCAAAGAAGGGTCAAAGAAAAGAGAGAGCGATATACATACATATGTAGATTGTTTATAACTTACCCGCAAGACAGAAGCAGTAATAATCAATCAACGGTACACACACACACACATCTGCTGTGCTGTGTGTGTGTGTTCTGCAGCACTTGCACTTTGATTTTGTTTTTGTAATTGCCAACACACTGAAATGCCGTTAGATGACTGCGACGTTGTTGAACACTTGACTCTCTTTTCCAACTGCTGTTTGCACTATGAAACACACACATGGAATGGAAAGAAGAGCATTTAAATAGCATTACATATTTATAAAAAAAAAATTCAAACAAAAAAAAAACACATTTTCCACACAGCTGCTGTTGCAGCAGCAGCAGCAGCGACGTCGGCGTCGACGCCGACAGCGGCGCGCACGTTAATTGCATTAGAAATTCGTATGCGTGTCGCGAATGAAGCCTTTGCAAGACATCAAAACAACAACGAAAAAGAAATGCAACTAATTAGCAATTATTTGCAGCTTGAGCGACTTTTTCTCTTTCGGCACAAAAATTCCAATTAGACAAGAGAGCATTGCAAATGCCATTTGTTGTTGGTCCCGTTATTTCTCTGACACACACACACACTCTAACACTGCGAAGCGCCGCGACAATAAGGAGCAAAAGAGGAAGAGGAGAGCAGACAGTGTGACCTCGCTTGATAGCCAATTAATATTCATTAAATAAATTTCGATGATGCTGTTTGCAGTCTGCAGTTGTTGTTGTTCTTCTTTTTGTGCTGCTTGTTCTTATTCTTATTTTTAGATGCAACACGACCTACACAACAGCAGCAACAACAACTGCACCAGCAGCAGCAACGCAGTCACGACGAAGGATTTAATTATTACACATACACATTCAAATTTTAATTCTTCACTAGAATTTTGTTATTATGATGTTTATTTCAATATTATTGCCGAGCGATAGCGATTGAGACGTTGAGTCTGCATGCAGCGCGAACGTTAGCAGCCTTGGCTTTGCTTGTTGTTTGTGTTTGTTTGCTGCTGAGCGTCAGCAGCGGCGTCTGTTTCTGTTTGCGTTTAGCGACCAGTGTGACCGTATCGCGTTTACATTTTAAGGGCAAATAATAAACCAAATCCAGTATTCTCGTTTCGCTTTTGCACGTTTATTTAACAATTACCAAAAAAAAAAGTTAAGAACTAAATTATAAATTACAGTGCTTATTCTTTGACGCGTTTGGCTTCAGTAGCATCGAATGGCACCTCCTCTACTTTGGAGAAACCGCTGATACGTATAATTTTGCCTGTGCCCTCCACATTGAGATGCTTGGCAAATTGTTGAGCCGGCGAGAGAGCCGCTTCTTCAGCCGTTTTGTAGCCATAATACTTGGCCCAATCATTGCGACCCGTGTAGACCATATAGCAGACGAGTCCAAATGCCTGCCAAGCCAGTATCGCGTATCCAATGCTGAGGCGGCGCTTCCACAATTCTGCGCGATTCTCCGCTATGGGATTTGTGTGACGTCGAACAAACCGTCTCAGCCATTTCATCTCAAACAAGGCCATTTTCCGTAATTTGTATTATGTAAACAGTTTTATTTACGAATCGCGTTGTGCGGTGAACTTCAAAACAGAAAGAAATGTGAAAACCGCAATCAGCTGTTCACCACAAGAGATGAACAACACTGCGCTGCTTAGTGATGTGCAACTGTCAAAAGCAGTGATAAAACTATCACGATTCTTATTGTGATTTATTTTGTTTGCAAAATATTTACGAAAGTTATTTGAAATAAATTGAAATCATATCAATTAACTTGTAAAAAAAATAAGTCCAGAAGTTATTGGCCAAAAGACGCATTTATTTGGTTTTCTAAAGCCTTAAAAACAATCGTGTGATTCTACTTGAACAAAAATCACAGTCGCATCTCATCTCTATTGCGCATAACACTCACATAACAACAGAAGCAAAAATATAGAAGCTTCTCAATTAATTGCAATTATATTTGGCAACAAATCAATTTATTGTTGATGTGATAACTAAATAGCAATTAAATAACAAACAATCGCATCACAGTGGCAAGTGTCTTATGTTTTGGGCCAAAGTGGCAACGCTATATTGGCAAACAAACGGTGCTTCATAGAATGCAATGCAGTTTTTTTTTTTTATTTGTTATAACATAACACTATACCAAAAACTCCCAAAACTTTGATTTCAAATTTTGCAAGTTAGACAACTTAATGCAAAATTGCAATAGGTGAGTTAAATGATGCTGTAATTAACATAGCACATATGTTAGATTTTTCTAGTAATAAAGTCTTGTATGTAGAACCTCTGCAGAATTTTGAAGTTATTTCGGCTGCAAGATGCCTACTGCGCAGCAGACGCCACAGCAGACGCAACAACAACAACAACAGCAACAACAACAATTGACCAATGAGGACAACAATGGCGTCAATGAACTCAAGTTAGAGGATGACAATATGCCAAATTTATCAACACTGTCACTGGATGAGCTAAAGCAGCTCGACCGCGATCCCGAGTTCTTTGATGATTTCATTGAGGAAATGTCGGTGGTGCAGCATTTGAACGAGGAACTCGACTCCATGATGAATCAAGTGGAGAACATCTCACGTAAGTTGTCATCATCATTTGGCATTGTACACGGTTTAATTGTTCTCAATCACGCAGGTGAAAACGAAAGCAAGGGCTCACATCTTGTGGAGCTCAAGCGGCGGCTCAGTGATGACTATACGGCGTTAAAAACGCTAGGTGAAAAGTGTGACCAGCTGAACAAGAAATACTTGAAGAAATCCGAGGAATATGCCCCACAGCACATCAGAGTAAATATGGTTCACTAAACCCATACCACATATACTTACTATTTGTGTTCTTTATGCAGGAACTATTGCAAATTGCTGCATCCAATGCGGATGCCGATTGCGATCGGCATGTGGAGCATTTTTTGAATGGCAAAATCGATGTGCAGACATTTCTAAACACTTATCAAAGCTCGAAGAAGATTAGCGCAGAGCGCAAGGCCCGCGAAGAACGTCTTGGCACACAATTAAGTGCACTAGAGCGTGCGGGCATCTAAAATAATGAACGAGAGTTTCGAGGATTTTTGTCTATATAGAATTCTCTGTGCTCGCGTTTTTGCTCATTTGCCCATTGTTTTTGTGTTTTACCCCCTTAATACAAACAATATATATATGAGAGAGATGTTGTTCTTCGCAAAACCGCAATATGTAGTGATTAAGGTTTTTAGCAATTTAATATGTAGAACAAACAACGCGATAGTTATTTATAATTCTAGTGTATATGTAAAGAGATAATAATGCTATACTACTATGTATGTACATCTTAAGTCGTTAGGGCAATCAAATTATGGTTTTTTTTTAATTGTATGGAATTTGTGTAATAACCAACCACAACCAAGATTGTATTGTATTTAATTGTCGTCGATAGGCGACGGTCCAAATAACTTATTATCCAACCGAATGTATGCGTATGTACCAAGGAAATATAATGTGTATGACTTAAATATATGTATTTACAAAAGATTTCAAATATTTGCGTCTTTTATATTAATTCAATAAGTACGTTTAACGCACAAATCAAATAGACCGCTAATACTGAGTTGTCAACCGACTATCGATACCCTAATTATCGATACGGGATATCTACTTTATTGCTACATGTCGGAGGAGCTGCCACTTATAATATTTAAAAAACGTGGCAACGCCAGTTTTAATCAACAGATCCCGCCATTTATGCGGCGCATCATCAGTTTGCAGAAATAAACGCATTCGACATTGTGGACATTCATTTAAAATATTGAACAAATCGGATAAAACGTGTAAGAAATATGACGAAATGCCTGTTGTGTCACAGTGCCAACAACGATGAGCTTTTGCTGGGTAAAATGCACTCTCGTCGACATGGCCGCGTTACTGTTCATGAGAATTGTTTGGTGGGTAAAGGACAACAACAACACGTCCAATAATTTGCTAACATTTTGTTTGTTACTCTTGCAGTATTTAAGCTCGAATTTGGTGCAGCACGGCAGTGAAACTAGCGACGATATTTGCTGTTTCACTTTAGCAGATATCAAAATCGAATCACAACGCACACAAAAATTGGTAAGTTTTCGTTTTGTTTTTGTGTTTGTGTTTATTGCAGGCAATTTACATACATATGTATGTATGTATGTAAAATGTATGTAAAATTTACTCAACAGGCAGCAACAGCATCAATTATTATTATACCTGCCACCTGCGTCCGACTTTTTACTCTTGTATATCTTTAAAGCCGAACCATTATTAAAATTAATTCAAGTCTTCTTCCACACCTTAAAAACCGAAATATACAAATGTTCACTTTCGAATTGTTATAACTAGTTCTCTTCATTATTTCAGAAATGTTTCTACTGCCACAAAAACGGTGCCAACATTGGATGTTGTGCCACAAAATGCCATCGATCATTTCACACCGAATGCGGCATCAAGAATGGAGCCCAGAATCAATATTGCAACACGTACAATTCCTTTTGCAGTTTGCATGTCAAGAAGTTCGCACAGCGACCCAAGGATCAAGAAGAATGTGCCGTTTGCCTGGACACGTTGCTCAAAAAGGAACAATTCAAGTTCACGGAACACATCTTGGGCAAGTGTTGCAACCGTGGCTGGTATCACAAGCGCTGCTTGCAACAATATGCCAACTCGGCGGGATATTTCTTCAAGTGTCCGTTGTGCAACGATAAGGAAAAGTTTCATTTGGTTAGCATGTGGGGCATCTATGTGCCAAATCGGTAAGAGATCATTGCCAGCAAATAATTGCAACTGAAATTATAAATTTACTTTGTATTTTTAGTGATGCTTCTTGGGAACAAACAGATGCCTATGACGGTGAACGGATGTTGACGACTACGTGCACAGCCGAAAATTGTCAATTGCGTCGCGAGAATCCAGATGAATCGGTATCGGAAATTCTATTGTATTGCAATCTCTGTGGAGGCAATCCAATGCACACACAGTGCACACCATTGGACACTGAAGATTATTGCTGCAACGATTGCAATGGCGTGACAAATGATACAATCGATCCGCAACTGAATGACACTTTGATTCCAACGGAAACTGCCACGAACTTGAATGGTTCACACATGAAATTCGAGACAATGGAACATTCAATGAAAAAAGAGGAGAATGCTCCAAGCATTACGCCTTTGCGTCCACGCAATTGTTCACCGTCCGCAGAACGTCAAGATTCTCGTTTTCGTAATCGCAACATTTGCATGACAACGACTGACATGAAGGGAGAGGAGGAGAATAACGAGAATAAACGTGGCCCCATCATAGTTAACAAGCTGGAAAAGGAGAATTCTTCACCGATTTTGCAAGATCAACGCTTAGGGCATGCCATGGAAGCAGCGCTTGAACCGAAATTAAAGATCGAAGATCAATTGAGCGATTCTGATATAGGAGATGATTTGGAAATCGTTTGTGCATTGCTAAAGAAGCAAGAGGAAGAATCACGCAAAGCCAATCAATTGAAATATGATCAGATGCCGGTTTCCGATCAACGATCAAGTCACGGTGATCAAGCATCGCTTGAGTCAAAGTCTGAGATCAAAGATAAGTTGAATGATTCGGAGATGGGAGATGATTTGGAAATCGTTGTTGCAATGCTCAACCAGAAGAAAGCAGAAGCAGACGCGGCAAGGGAGGCTCTTAATAGGGACATGCAATGGGAGGAGGATAAAGAGAATAATCAGCTAACTTCAAATACAACTGCAACTCAAACGCCTTCAATTCGTTCTCGCTCCAGACGCAAGACAATCTCAGAGGAAAAGTCTACGCAATCGAGTGAAACAGCTATTGAAATGCGTGAAACTCGTTCGCGATCGAGACATCGATTGTCACAGGATGTGAATGTAAAGCATGTTGAATCTCAGCCGGAGAATATAACTGTGCGTTCAAGACTGAGTTGCCGATTGTCCCCGGATGTGAATGTTGATCATATTGAATCTCAGGCAGGAAAGAATACTGTGCGTCCATCGCGTTTGCGTTCAAGACTGAGTAGCCGATTGTCGCAGGATGTTAAATCTGATGAATCTCAGTCAGAAAAGATGGCTGTGCGTCAAACACGTTCGCGTTCGAGATTGAGTTGCCGATTGTCGCAGGATGCCAATGATGAACTTGTTCAATCCCAGCCAGAGAAGGCTACAGTGCCTCCAACGCGCTCGAGACTGAGTTGTCGATTGTCCTTGGATGTGAATGTTGATCACATTGAATCTCAGGCTGAAAAGGATAATGTGCGTCAAACGCGTTCACGCCAACGTCGTGCCTCAATTGCCGTGACACCGCAACTGTCTTCCGAAACAATGCGTCAAACACGTTCACGTTCGCGTCTCAGTGGCTACCCCAAAGATACAAACAAAGTGCCTCAGCCAACTGAGAATCGTGCAGCTCGATTGCGTCAAAGACGCGGCACACTCGTTGTGGAGAGATCAGCGAAGGAGAAGTCGCAATCGCCGCCTTTAAAACATCAAACGCGCTCACGCTCTGCCTTAAAGCGCAGATCACCGACGGACTTGCATGTAGGTCGGCATCCAATGCGTCGTCGTAGCCAACACGCGCTGCAGCCCGAGGCGTTGTTGAATTGCTGTTGAAGAGCAATTGAGAGTCCAATGATCTCATGTGGTTTCATGTACCGCATCCATTTATCTTTTAAGCGTGAAGTTTGCAGCTATATTTTTTTATAAAACATATTCACCAAGTTAAGAAATGAAGAAAACCTGGTATAAGGCAGTTTTTAAAGGACACGAATCTCTTCAATTTAATGTATTTTCATTAAACACATCCACCAACCTGGAAAATATTGGTGCATATTTTTTTTTTAAGTTTGTAAGTTGTGAATGCTAAAAATTTTTGTTTGCTAATTGTTGGTTATTTTTACCTAATGTAATAAATGGATTTTTTTTTTAATAAATTATTTGCACATCAACTAGACAAGGACTGAAGATGTGATTCCCAGAATATCTCGCTCGGATTTGTGCATTGCTATCGTTATCGATATACCAACATTTAATACGTTTCTATGCTGCAATTTTGCACAAGTAGGTGCTCATCGAAGATGTTTTTTTTTTAGGACAAAAAAGAAACAACTACATAAGAAATATATTTATTATTTTGCTAACGATAACTTATTATAAAAGTTATTTGAATTTTATCAGTGAGGAAAAAAAAAATATAAAATATATATAATAAAATGAAACTAAAAAAAAAACATATCAGAGCGGAACGTCAATGTGACCACACACCAAGAGCCAGCAGCAGAATATACTAGACTCATGTCACTATACATACTAGGCTATGGAAAAGTTGGGTATATTTGAGACCAAAGTAGTTATATTTGATGGTTGAGATTTGGTCACACTGCATTCCATATATTCGTGTGTTAGTAATAGTTTACTCATAATATGAATATTATTTAGGATTATGATTTTAATTAAGTTAGTGCAAACAGTCAGCAGAGCAGGTGCGAAATAATTGAAAACATAATTGCAACACCAAAAAGTGAATATTTGTGAGTGAAAACGAGCGACGACGCCTAACGCCTAAAATACAACAAAAAATCGAGGCATAATCCGCTGGCTTTGTGTGCACGAAAGGGAGAGGGAGAGTGACTAGGGAACCAAGCAGCCAGCAGAAGACGGAGAAGGAGAGAGGGCGACTTGCTAATTTATTGTGCGTGTGTTTGTGCGTTCGTTGAGTTGTGACATTATTAATATAAGCATTATAATTGTAATATTTTTGAAAAATACGCACACCAGCAGCGCAGCAACTCAAATAACCATTGTAAGCAAAAGTTCCACTGTGCTTCCAACACAGCAACAGCAACAACAACTGATAAAATACATGGAAAGACAGACGTGAGCGTCAAGTGCTTTAACGCCGGGGCGAGAATTAAATAACAAGTAACAAAAGAAGCAACAAAAACAACAACTATAAACTCTACGTACAACAACAGCAATAACAATAGAGAGAGAGCTTATCACACATACACACACCCGCAGCTTCAGCAGAACAACAGTTTATCATATTGTTTAAGCAACCGGCGGCAGCAAGCAGCAGCAGCAATAATCAGCATCAGGCACACAGGCAGGCAGCGCTGTGGGAGTGAGAGAGAGCGAGATAGGCACACGCCAGTGTATGTGTGTGGGTGTGTCTGTGTGTGCATGTGCGTGTATGTGGGAGCAAGGCACAAACACGACGGCAAACAACACCACCGGCAGCGGCAGTAACAACAACAACAACTACAACCGCAACTACAACAATAGCAACAAGCAGTAACGAAATTTTTTTTTGCATTGTTCCGCAACTTGGACGCCGATTAACAATAAATTAAAACACCAACAACTACAAGCAGTAGAAGCAGCAGCAGCAGCAGCTCCAAAATGGCACGCCACTTTGATCATATGTTCAAGTTGCTTATAATTGGCGACAGCGGTAAGTGTAAAATGCAAATACACACACACATACATACATATGTATATACAAACCCAAACACAAACTCACACTCAATCACTAACATGCTCACATATCCGCTGACAAGCTTGCATGCTTAGACATACGTGCGTATGCGTAATATGCGCTTGCATTTTTGCATGTTTTTCACCTGACCAACAACAACAGCAGCAGCAAGAACAACGCGAGAGCGTTATAAATAGCAACAATTCATAAAGCAACAACGAAAAAGTGCAACGTTTGTGCTCAATTCAACATTTGGGATCTTTTCGTTGTTATTTTTTCTTTGTGCGCTGTCTTCGCTGTTCGCTGTGTTGTTGTCTCGACCAATCAGCTGTTTTGCCTTCCCTCTTTGCGAGAG
Organism: Drosophila sulfurigaster albostrigata; assembly: GCF_023558435.1. Classification (NCBI taxonomy): domain Eukaryota; kingdom Metazoa; phylum Arthropoda; class Insecta; order Diptera; family Drosophilidae; genus Drosophila; species Drosophila sulfurigaster. The sequence goes on from NC_084885.1 coordinate 19,197,856, forward strand.
ACTTAGTGTAAATGAGAGAAGTTTGACCCAAGCTTGGACAACTGGTTTGTGTCTTCGTTAAGCATGGGTTGAAATATATGCTAAACTTGACTTTGGTTCCTCAATCAACAAAAAACGCTTCGAATCATGTACGAGGGTTGCTATTTAAGTTTCTGGCCTCTGGTCACTTCTAGCCCTATTGGGACCAATTGGCTATTTCCCAAAAAAAGTTTGGACTTTTATCAATAAAAGCTCCATACAACTTGTTCATGAACGAGCACGATTGATCTCGATAAACGATTAATCAAAAACTTACCTCGGCAGAAAAATCGAATTAACTCGTGAACACTTTCGAGCAATTATTTTTCACAACTTTCAACTTGGATTATTACGATTAGAGTGCACCGATGAACTTAAATCTTTATAAGGCGATTAAGTGTCATCCTATAGCCCTGTGAAATACTGGTTTAATGGATTCTATCGTGGCCGATAGATCGTCATGTGACATATCGTGAGATAGAGGCATCCTTTGACATTTCTTCCACCAGAATACATTCGATATTGCATAAACACCTGGTCGTAAAAAAGGATTGTTCTCGTTGGATCCCGCACAATTTGACAATTGCTCAAAAAAAGGCTTGTGTGAATTGGTTCAAAGAAATTTTGAAAAAATACATTCCCTGTGCTTCAAAAGACATTTATAAGATCGTCACAGGTGACGATTCATGGATCTATGGTTATGAGCCCAAAACAAAACAGCAATCGACCGTGTGGGTCTTTGAAGACGAGCCAAATCCAACGAACCTTGTTCGTGGAGGAAGCACTATTCAGCAAATGGTCGCCTGTTTCTTCGGTAAAACTGGTCATGTGGCGACAGTTTCGCTTGAGCAATGTAGGACGGTCAATTCTGAGTGGTACACCACAATTTGTTTGCCTGAAGTCCTTGTAGAAATTCGAAAAACGATCAAGAAAAGTTGGATCATTCCGCACCATGACAACGTGAACTCCAACACACCAGCTCAAACCCGCGCCTTTTTTTTGCGGTCAAAATGTGGAATTCATGGGTCATCCGCCGTACAGCCCTGACTTGGCACCCAATGACTTCTTTTTATACCCGCACATCATCGAAAAAAGGCGTGGTCATTTGAGGGCATTCAAAAGTATATAAATCTTGCTGGAGAATACTGTGACAAACAATAAATCCATTTTTTTTTTTTTTTTTTATAAATATTCGCATTTTCATTATTAGGCCAGAAATATAAATAGCAACCCTCGTATTTACTTATTGTTATTCATTATTTATTTCTTTTTATTCATTTCTTATTACTTTATTTTGAAATTAACTTAAGTAAATGTTTCGTGCTTTTTGTCTTCACTTAATGAACAACAGCCCGGTTCTTCATTAAGCGCTGGACTCAAGCTTAACTTAAAGAATAGTGTTTTAAGAATACGTATATTTCCTATGTCTTGTTCGTTAATGTGCAATGTTTATGTTTTGGCAGATTTCGTAGAATCGATCAATTGATTTTCTCTTAAACTACTTTAAAAACGAAACTCGTAAAGCTCTAGTTTGTTGCTAACTGCGGCTGTAATTGGAGAAAAGCAATTTACCAAATCATTTATTTTTGGATAAACAATCGTCGAACATTCCACACAAATTTCATGGAATTTTCTTTTATCTCTTTTGCTCACTTAACGCTCTCTTCTTGAAACCCATTTAACAAATACATTATTCATGGTTTTTCTTTCTTTTTTTTTTGTTTTGTCTAGGTGTGGGCAAATCCTCGCTTCTTATACGCTTCTCAGATGACACATTCTCGGGCAGTTATATAACGACAATTGGCGTGGACTTTAAGATACGCACGGTGGTCATCGATGGACTGCGTGTCAAGCTGCAGATTTGGGATACCGCTGGCCAGGAACGTTTTCGCACCATCACCAGCACCTACTATCGAGGCACGCATGGAGTGATCATTGTTTACGATGTGACGAATGGCGATTCCTTTGCGAATGTGCGACGCTGGCTCGAGGAGATCCAAAACAATTGCGATGTCGTCAACAAAGTATTAGGTGAGTATTCTCTGTCATGTATCTGAAATGAGATATAAATAAATGTATGTGCAATCTTCGTTTTTTAGTGGGCAATAAAAACGATGATCCGGATCGAAAGGTTGTCATTACGGAGGATGCGGAACGATTTGCGCGACAAATGGATATTCAGCTGTTCGAGACATCCGCCAAAGATAACCTCAACGTTGAGGATATGTTTCTGTCGATAACGCGGCAGGTGCTCAGTCATAAGCTGCGCACCGCCTCCGATGAGCAGCAAAAGGATCGCATTGTCGTGAGCAACAAGAAGGGCAATCGGAAATCCAATAAATGTTGCAGTTGAAAGCGGCGTCGTTGCAGTCGAATCTTGATGAGAATATGTTGTGGTGGCGCGTAGTACAGGTTCATAATGGCACACACATACACACACACACAAACAGATAGACCAACATGTAGTTTACACACACACACACACACAAGACAAGTTTTTTTTTTTGTTTTAATTTTTGTAATGCCTCAGAGCCGTAAAAGAGAAAAGAAAAATTATGAAAATGTAAAGCGCAATTAATTGTATTTAGCAATTTATATACATATTATATACATATATATAAATTCGATATGTATATATATATTTGTGTATATATATACATATATGTATCTCGATATACGTATATCTATATATATTATATATAAATATACATAAAGATGAGAAAAAAAAACAACAAAAAAAGAAAAAAACAAAACAAAACAAATTGCATATTTATACAAGAATATATTTATATTTGAAACAGAAACAAAAAACAAAAACAAACAAAATCGTATTTACAATATTATATTATAATACTAAATAATGATAACGATAATTGAAACAATAATTGCGATTATACGCAGCAGCTGAGAAAACGAGACAGAATGAGAACAAAACCAACAAATGATCTATGATTATTATACGTTTCATCGTTGTATTATTATTTATCAATTTTGTGCGACAAAAAATGGCATTTTGTACAACACTTTCGCCAAGGAAACTATTTTTAACAACCCCCCTCCTAAAACTGAAACTGATATTTGCCACAGCCACACACACACACACTCACACACACATATAGTTCAGTTATCAGATGAATTTTTGATATGTGTAGTATTCGATCATCAATCAAACTTCACTTCCAATTTTGATATTTGACCACCTCCTTGCACTTACCACTTAGTTATGTTCAATTTATCAATTATATATTGTGTAATTAATATAATTATTATTATATATATTTTTTTGTTTTTTTTTTTTGTCGGGTCTGTAAATTTGTTTTCCATATGCCAATTAGATATGAAAGTGAGATCAATAATAACTGTATATGATTGTATTTACTATATAGATTGATAATAGACTCTTTTTAAAATCAGAAATCGTATACATATTTATTGTGTTTCAACACCAAATATAATTATTTAATGGCAGAGACTTTTAGAAAGTGCGGTAAATCCATAGTTAATTACTATCCACACTATACATGCATATATAATTTGATATATACTCGCATATACCTCTATATATGTATATGCTATATATACATATATATACTTGTATATATTCATATTCACAGCAGAATGAGAACGAGTATGAACGTTATAAAATAAAGCCACTAATTCAATTTTTAAATAACTCTCTTGCACAACTTTTTGCTAGTGTGTAAGTATGGTTAAAGTACAGAACAAAAAAGGATATTTAATAATACAATTTATATTTGCAGATGATGTAGATTGTGCAATGGAATTTGAAGGTGTCTTTAATACAGTTGCAACAAATTTGAGTGGATTCTCTTTGACGAACTTTAGTTAGGAATAACAAAGTTAGCCTCTCCTTTTTTTATGCATTTAATTGCTGTAATTATTCTTTTTTGTAGCAGCTACACAAAGGTTATTAGAAGTTTGTCCATATATATATATATATATATATATATTTGTCCGTATAAACAGATTTTGATATTTAATAATGAGCTAAAATTTGTAGAAGTTATTAACGAAACACTTTTAGATGGCAAGAAGCGGTTGCTGAAGTCCAGTTTTAATTGCTTTGATTGACAATTTGGTATATTTTGACACTCAATAGTATATTCTGTACTCAATGGTATATTTTTAATGGAAATGTATATCGATATAGCAAAAAAATAACCTTCGGTATATTTCAGTATATTTTCGTTAAATAATAATACCACAATGTTTTGATTTTATTGAGAGTCAAGCTTTCTTATATGTTTCCTTTTATAGGTAGAGTTTTTCATTTATCAATTGCTAAAATCCAATATTTATAGTATATAGCTATATATTTAATCGCCACAATTTTGTATTTAAAAGCTTTGTAAAGCTTAGGCAATTCTTTAAATTTGCTGGCTGCCTAATGTAACATATTCAAGTTGACATTTTTAAAGACAATTTAATGGTGGTTTTTAATACTTTTTAAAATAATTTATTATCAATTATTTGATTTTTGTTGCTACCAAATTTTAAATCTTTAACTTGACATTTTTAATAGACCATTTTATGGTGGTTTTTAATATCTCCTTTTTTAACTAATTTATATGCAATTTTTTTATTTTTTCTGCATAATTTAACAACTCTAAATTGTCAACTTTAAACAAAAATAATTTGTAATGAATTTATTTTATGTTGCAGTAACATAAAACATATTTAAATTGGCATCTTATATAGACAACTTTTTGGTGGTCTTTAATATTTACTTTCCTACATAATTTATAATTAATTACTTTATTTTTTTCTTAATTTTTTAAAACGTTTAAATTACCATCTTTAAAGAAAATAATTTGTATACCAATTATTTAATTTTTTGCTACCTAATTTAGCATCTTTGAATTGGCATCTTTCATAGACAATTTTTGGGTGGTCTTTGATATTTACTTTTCTAAATAATTTATAATCAATTATTCTAGTTTTTATTACCAATTATTCAATTTTTTGCTACTGAATTTAGCATTCTTAAATTCGCATCTTTTATAGCAAATATTGTTTAGCGATTTTTAGTACCCATTCCATAATCAAAGAGAGACGCAATTTGTTTGTAATTATATTTTTTTTTAATTCGTTTTTATTCGTTTTACAATTTGTATTTGTTTTGTTTTTTATTTAGCGGTGTCACAGGCGAATTAGGTGCAATTGGATTAATAGAAAAGCACTGAGAACTGTGAGTGAAAGTGAGTGAGAGTTTTGTTGTTGTTGTTGTTGCTGTTGCAGTTGTTGTTGTTGCGGGCAGGCAGTGCGGCGTTTTGGTAGCCAGAATGAACATCATCTAGCACTGTGAAACACTTAGACTTATGTTAGTGGTACTTGGCCACGGGGAAGGTGCGCGTTTGGCGGCACGAGACGAGAGCATCGCCCGATTGTCCGGCGGGGCAACGACAGACGGCGAGATGAGCTTTCGCCTCGCAGCTGGCGCCTGTGGCGCATTTGCCAATGCAGGGATCGACGCACTGATAGTTGATGCAAGCCCGGTGATCGGGGCACTCGTTGTTGCTCAAGCACTCGCCCTGCAACAGAGAAGAGAAGAATAAATCAAAGGCAATTTCAAATTGCGAAGTGCAAAACTTACGCGCTGACAGTGCGAAAGAGGATTGCCCGTGTGTCCGGGCAGACAATTGCAGACGGGACGTTCGCGTCCGGTGTTGTCGTGACCGGGGACACAGATGGCATTGGTGCCGCATGGATTGGGATCGCAGAGATCCTCCTTGGTGAAGGGGCGACAGCGCACAAACGGATCGCCAGTCATGTCGCGTGGACAGCTGCACACAGGCGTCAATCCACGCAGATTGCAATCGGCTCCAACGCCGCAGGCGCCCTCGCATGTGTTCTTGCAGATGCCATAGAAGCAGGCCGGGCGGCTGGCTGGACAATCGACATCGCCGTAGCATTCGGGACGGCATTCGGTGTACGGACTGCCAATGTAACCCTTGGGGCACTCACAGATGGCTCGATGGTTGGCCACCGTCTTGCAATTGGCACCGATGCCGCATTGGCCGCAGGAGGGGACGCACTTGTAGTTGCTGCACATGTCGCGGCCGCCGCAGTCGCCGTCGTGTTCGCATTCGTGGCGGCAACCGCTCAGCGGGTTGCCCAGATAGCCGTGGAGGCAGGAGCACGTTGGCACCGAGTTAATGATCTCGCATTTGGTGTTAATGCCGCACGGACTCGGATGGCATTGTTCCTCTGCAATGTACGAGTAATCGATGCGATAAATATATTGTTATTATTTTTATCGAGTAATCCCCGCCCATGACAATGTAATAAAGAAGCCAATATGGTATTGAAAATAAAGTGTTAACTATCAGGAATAAATGTGGACCACAAAGCGAGAAAAGAACTGAGTATAAATACAAGATGATTAAACATTGTGGAACTTGCTTGAGACTTCTGTAGCTATAGTTTTAAATAAAGTTGTAACCGCCTATAATATTAATTATAGTCGCTTCTATTGTATATAAATAAAATTTAAAATGAAATGCTCAAGTAAATCAATAAATAATAAACTTACTTCTATTCTAAAAATATAAATAAAATTATCAGGCTTAATAGCTAGCATTCCCTTCTTATAGTTATTATATTATTTTGTATAATAATTAACATGTAAATAAATAAATAATAAATTGTCAGGGTGAATTTCATACAAAATTCTAAATTCTTATTCAATTCATATACAAATTACTTCACTGCAATTAAATTTCGAGTGCAAAATTAAATATTGTAATAGTTTCATTTATGGAAGTTACTTAAAAAAAATATTAATTTTGAATTGAATGTTTTTTTGAATCACTGGCATAAAATCTATTAATTTCTTTTAATTTTTCTGTCACAAGGAAATTTGAATTAACAAATTTATATTTCTGTTAAATTCATTTCTGTAAATTACATAAAAAAAGTATTTCTTAAAATAAAGTACATTTCGAACTGAAAGTCAATTTTGTAATTTAAACATTTGTATTGCAAAAAATTGAATCTTTTTATGTATTTTTTCTTTGCATAAAGAACATTTTAAGTATTTTTTTTTTACATTTTAAAGTTGTTAATGCAAAAGATTGATTAATATTAAAAATTACCTAAAAACAAGTAAAGTTTTATGTCACATAAATATTGCAGATAAATGAATTGATTTCTTGAAAGGAAAGTATTTATGTATAAAGAAATATAATATATTCAAAATTTAAAAATTTGTATTGAATAAGAATTGATTTCTTTCTATGAAAATGAAACAAATTTGTAATATTAACTAAGTAGAAACAAGATAATTTTGATTTTAAAGTATTTTAATTTCAAAATAGAAAATTTTTTATAACGTGCTTAAAAAGAAGTTTGGAAATTTGTTTTGCAAAAATAAATATTTCAGAAAAGCTTGGCAATTTTATAATTGTATTTTGAAAAGCAAAAATGAAAATGCTGTTGATATTTCTCAATTTAAATAGAGATTTTTAGTCTCTACATTAAACACTTTTGAAACTGAATGTAAAAGCTGTTGACCACATTTGAATTAAGTTGAATGTCCTTAGGCGAAGTAAAGACTTCACTATACTTTAAGAGAATTTCCTTTAGGGGACAACTGCGAGTTTAGGAAACTTTTGAAGGAGACAAGCGCACAGGGTATTAAGTTTTGTGGCATTCAGCATTCGGTTATCAATTTCATTGAGTGCATTTAAATAAATTTCCAATTTAAATGCAAATTTTTTTGGTTTTTTTTTGTTGGTTCAGTATTGATTCATATGCATTGCAATTAGCATTTGGCTTAAGCCCATAAATTGAAGGCATAGAAATTTATATACGGCGATTGCAGCTGTCCCAACTCCTACACAGAAAGAGACAGCTACAGACAGAGAGAGAGAGAGAGAGAGAAGGACATTGGAGACGCCCATTTGCACTTGAATTCATGTCGCATATTTGTATATATATACACTGATGACTATATATGTATATATTCTGGGGATATACACAATAAGTACGTATCCATAATGTAAATTTCAAACAATAGGCAAAACAATGGAAATGGAAATGAAATCAGAGATGGCAGTACTCAAGTGGTCGACTGAAGCTATATTTTGTGGAGGAGGAGTCGATTGACCAAATCTATAAATAAATATGAGCATTTAGCTGTTGTTTTGTCCGTTGTTGAGTTACTTTTAAGCATTGCAATGATTGCCAAAGTGTGCCACAACTTTTGTCATGGTTACAAATGCCACAATTTCGAAATCATCATCATCATCATCATCATCATCATCATCGTCATCATCATCATTATCATCATCGTCATCAATGAAAGGAATCCGAAACAAGGATTGCCGCAAAGAAAGCCACGATAATTGTACAGCAAAAAAATGAAAGTAAATTATAAGTAAAAATTATGCGCATAAATGAGCTTTGACTACTATTGTATTTGAACTGAAACTGGAGCTGGAGTTGGAACTGTGGACGGAGACGAAGACGGAGACGGAGATGGAGACGGGGCCCATTGCTTTATTCGATTTATTCAGGGCTATTTCAAGTGCCATCGCCCAGCCACGCCCCCAATTATTTGCGCTTTGTTACTGCCGCATAAGTTGTCCACTATGCGGGGACATGGAGCGGGGAGCGGGGGGAGCGGGAACTGCCTTCGACTGCCCAACTGCTCCTTTGACCCAACAGCAAACCTGCACATGAATAACATGACCCTGCATAAATCACACTCTTCGACTGTGCCAAGCAACTAATGCGCCTTTCTATATACAACGACTTCTAAATGCTCTATATATAATATATGTATATCATTATTCTACTTATTTTCATGTAATATTAACATCTATATTCTGCAATACTTATTTATGCTAACTTAACTAACATTGAAGTTCACTTAAAAAATCTATATTCCGCAGTACTTTTTTTTTTAGAAGTGAGATAAAATAAATTATTGAAAATAAATTGGTATTTCATATATACATTTGAATATAAGGAGTTCAGCTGTTGAATATGTGAGAGCTTCAAACGATCACCTAAAGCAAAACAAGTTAAAAGTTAAGTTGAAGAAAATGTACGTAACGATAAAGTAAAGCAGACGTTGCCATTAGATCAGCAAATATAGTGGTTTCATTTGAACAATACTCCCAGCATAATGAAAATGAATAACAGAAATGTTATTCTTTTCACTTTTATAAAAGCAGAATTAAATTAGTTAACTTGAAGCAATTGCTACTATTCTAGCAGATGAAGTTGCTACTTTTTAGTTCTAGAAGTATACGAAAAGATGATGCTACTTTTCTAACGGAAAAAATTGCTAGTTCCTAGTGCTAAAAGTATAACAGAAGACTTTGCAACAATTCAAGGTTATGTTAGTGAGAAAAGGAAAGCAGAAGGTGTTGCTACTTGTCTAACAGAAGAAATTGCCAATTCTCTAGCAGAAGAAGTTGCTACTTTTCTGACAGAGGAAGTTGCTACTTGACAGTGTAAAAGTATAAAGAAAGAAGTTGCTAATTGACATTGCAAAAGTATAAGGGATAAAGATGCTACTTAGCAGGGCAATAGTATAGCGGAATAAAAGTATAAAGGAAGAATTTGCTACTTACTAGTACAAAAGAATAAGGGAAGAAGCTGCTACTTGCAAGTGTAAAAGTATAAAGGAAGAAGTTGCTACTTGCTGGTGCATTAGTATAAGGGATGAAGATGCTACTTGCTAGTGCAATAGTCTAACGGAAGAAGTTGCTACTTGCTAGTGCAATAGTCTAACGGAAGAAGTTGATACTTACTAGTGTAAAAGAATAAGGGAAGAAGCTGCTACTTGCTAGTGTAAAAGTATAAAGGAAGAAGTTGCTACTTGCTGGTGCATTAGTATAAGGGATGAAGATGCTACTTGCTAGTGCAATAGTCTAACGGAAGAAGTTGCTACTTGCTAGTGTAAAAGTATAAAGGAAGAAGTTGCTAATTGACATTGCAAAAGTATAAGGGATGAAGATGCTACTTGCTAGTGCAATAGTCTAACGGAAGAAGTTGCTACTTGCTAGTGTAAAAGTATAAGGGATGAAGTGGCTACTTCTCAAGCTTGCATTAGTGGGAAAAGGATAGCAGAAGGCCTTCGTTTTTTTTTTTTAGCAGAAGCAATTGCTAGTTGCTCGTTGCTAGTGCTAAAATTCAAGAAGAAGACATGAGTTGCAGGTAAAGAGAGAAAGAGAGAGCATGAATTATGAGAAACTGATTAATTTGCTATGTAAACAAGTGCATTTTGTTGTTCTATTTTGTGTGAAATGAAATTTTATAGAGAAATTCAATGAAAATATATTTTTTAATTATTTAAAATAGATATTGTAGTTTTGAAATTATGCTATTATAACAATTTAATGAATTACTATATAAATTTTAATATTTATATAAAAATAAGCCAATCCATTATGTAATCAATAATATAAACAAATGTAACAACGTTCTTAATCTATATGACCATCAAGCAGATAACATTGTTGGCTAAAGATATCGAGTTTGTAATAAATCTAATCTAATAATATAGAAATGGCAAAGCCGATAGCAAACTTATACAGACTGATATCATTTATAGTATGCAAGAGTATCGACATTTCTGGTTTGCGTCGTTCGCTTTCGCCTTCGCCTACTTGGCCCCGTCCTTGATCTTGACAATTACGAAACAAAATGCCAGCTAATTAGCATAAAATTACAAAGAGCAAGTGCGTTTTGTGTTGGGCGTTCATCACACAGCTGTTGTTGTTGTTCTTGTTGTTGTTGTATTGAGCGAGCAAAATATTATGCACGTCAACCTACATAAAAAATGAACTGAATAAAAAAATGAATCAATGCGAGCGCAGCCCAGCCCGAAAATGACTTTTTTTGGTCAAAACCAGTCAATTGGCTATAAAGCGACAACAACAATAATAACAAGTTTTTTGCGACTTAAATGTAAAGTGATTTGTGTACGCATTTCGTTGAAGCGAAGCGCGCTTTAGTTAATCACACATAATGAAATATTATCGTAATTTCATTGGCTCTAATCCTTAATTCGTTTTTATTAAAACATTTTCGGGCTTACCTGGATCGTTCAGATGGCACGAGGTATAGGGATCTCCGTTGTAGCCAGCCGGGCAACTGCAGACAGCAACATGATTTCTGGCCTGCAAAACATCATGTCATCATGTCATTTTCATTGGATGAAGCGAGCGCGAAGGTTGTCAACAACTTACGTCACAATTGGAGCCGATGCCGCAGGCGCCGACACATGGATTAACGCAACGATTATCCTTGCACTGCAGGTCGCCGCGGCAGTCGATGTTGTCGAGGCATTCGCCGCGATTGCAGTGCGTAAGCGGATTACCGCTAAAGCCGGGCGGGCAGGAGCAGACCGGACGGCCGCCGGAGGCCTCCTGGCACACGGCATTCACTCCGCACGGATTGCCGCTGCAGCCATAGGTCTGGCCTTCAAATGGGATGTCCAAAAAATACCAGATGGTCGCGGGTGGGAGGTGGCAGGTGGCACGATTGCAAAACAGAGCGAGAGAGAGAAAGAAAGAGAAAAGGTGTGCGGCAGTTGCATAAAGGTGTTTCGTGCGATTGCAAAATACGACTACGACTAATTTCAACTACGTGGTTATATACAAAATACATACAAACATCGGTGAGTGTGTGAGTGTGGTGATTCTGCGTATGTGTGTGTGTGTGTCTGTGAGTGTGATTAAGGATGATTTAAACTCGTATTAACCAAGTGCTTTCGTTAGCTCAACTTATCGTTGCATTTCCGCAAAAGTCGAAAACAGAACTTTGTCTTTTTTTGAATAAAAGCGAAGGAGTGCGGTATAATTCCAAAAATATACCATTTAATTTGTATATATGGTATATCATAAAAATACTAAAATATACCAAAAACTATATTTGGTATATTCATATAAGAATACACTAAAAATATACCATAGAGTGTAATATATATTACGTTGCCAGCCAAAGCAACTAAGACACGTATTATTCTTTAAGTAATCGCTCTAACATTCTTAAGAATTATAAGGACTATAGTTATTATTGTATTTACTTAAAATCATTCTACACTTGTTAAATTTTGTATCAATTCCACATGACAAATTAAAAAAAAATGAAAAATCATAAATAAATAAATAAATTAATTCATTCTACAAAATATTGACTAAATCATTGATTTACAAATTAATCATCTTTAAGCAAAAAAATTTAATTCAAATTCAACAAAAAAATGAATAATTATTAATACTATTTGTTTAGTGAAAATCGAATTATAATCATGATGAAAAAACTAATTTAATCTACTAAATATCTTGCTCTCTTACAGCTACTATAAGTGAATAATATTTTTGTTTAACAACAATTTAATCATTAACTAAAGTCTCCTATTTGCTAGCGTCTCAATTTATAAACAAAGTAAAGAAATAAATAAACAAAAATGCATTCATTGTAATATTTTATCAAACCATTTGCAACAAAATCTGCCGTACGATAATTTCACGGAAATGCTTCAATTTTTTTTTTTTGCTCTGGTATTAAAAGGTAAAAGTGCCTTTGGCAGTTAGTCAAGAGTTAAATCATAGACAACATTGTGTGAGTATGGAGAACTGTATTCTTGTATATTGTAAATACCACGTGTGTAGACTGGATTTGTATAGATCACGCGCTGCAGGGATCGGCCATCGTTGCCATAGGTGTAATACGTACGATATGAACAGTTGACACAACGCTTCTCTAGTTTTTTGCCCATCGAACTGCCGATTGCCATGAGCATCACTGCCAGGCCTAAGAGCCGTTGATACTGTAAAAACTGTTGAGGAAAATTGAAGAAATAAAAATGATTACAAAATTGTTATATTAAAAGTAGTAAACGTTTGTTTATGAACCAATTTAAAAGTTACTCTTTGCAACCTTAAATTTATTTAGAATGTACAACAAAAAAAATCAAATTTAAAAGACGAAATCATTGCAATGATAACTAATATTTCAAGAGCTAATGTGTTAGTTTATTGTACTAATATTTTGATTTAATTTTAAATTCAAATTTCAAAAGGAATACAAATTAAAAGAGCATATACAGCTATGCTCCTTAAAATAGTAGTGCGACTGATGCAACACTAAATTATGTTTTTTTTTTTTGGATCGTTGTAGATTCTTTTTGTAAAATAGAACCTAGACATAAGAAATAAGCAAAAAGTCCCTTAGATATGGTTTGTTTTTCTGTATCTTAAAGTTATGTCACTCAAATATGTATTGTGTCTTTTTTTGAAAAATGAATTTAATGTGGAATAACATTCCCTTTACTTTAATTTTTTTGCTATATACGTTAATTGACTTGCTTCTTTCGAATTGTTATATAAATATGCAGTTTACATATTGCTCTTAATTCGCAACAAATTCTTATTAACGAATTTCTACGCTTAACAAATTCTTAAAATATGTATTTTCACTAAAAGTCGAACTAATCTTAATAAGCTAACATTCGAGCCCCTCCAATTGCATTATCACGAATCTTATAATTGAAAGCAATAAAATGATATCACATCAAATGAAATTGATAAGCTATCGAATGAAATGAATACCTTGCATTTTATAGCTAATCAACCAGAAACTTGTTTACATAAAGTTCACTTTGCTTCACGCTCTTCAAAAAATACGGTGTGTCATAGCATTACTTGGAACGCAACGCAAAGCAACGCAAACAAACAAACAACAAAAAAAGTGAGAACAAAAATAACAAAATTCTAAATTCATAAATAAACAAATTAGTTTATCGTCATCGCATCGTCAGCGACAACAAATATCGTTAACATCGTCAGCGTATTAAGTATTACGACTGTGTCCGGTGAGCGTTAAATATTCGATTTAGTTGCGCTACTTAATTAAGATTGCTTTACCAAATTTGGTCCGTCATCTGGGCTCGATGGCTTTATTACATTATCTCGTTGAAGATTTGCGATCGTTTTGTGCTTGCGGATGACACATGGCAAATAAACTTGTTGTTGTTGTTTGTGCGCTGCTGTTTGACAAGTTCGATTTCAGTTCGAACACATTAAATGACTACGAAATTCCGCAAAATTATGCAAATTGGCAGCAGCTTGCCTGAATTACTTTCGGCCCCAAAAAAAGCAACCTCAAAATCACACTTGACTAGAGCAAAGTAAGACAGCAGCCGCTGCTTTGGCCATACAAGGTCAATGCAATAGGAATAGAATGATCTCAAATTATGATCGAATATTAATCGCTTCACATAAGTTTAGCTTAAAGCGTGCGATTAATCATCCGCATAATTCTAGCTAATTATTTTTACGGAATTCCCCAAAAATCGATTTGAGTTGTGAGCTATGTTTAACTCTCTAAGTTTGTGGGACAAATGTGTTATTTATTAAGCCAACTCAGAATATGATTGAAAGATCTAACTTTGCTAGTTTATCGTCTACCTAACATTCCCTTTTCTCAAATTTTTTTGTTATATGCATTAATTGACTTGCTTCCTGAGAAATTTACATATTGCTCAGAATTCGCAGAAATATTCTTGCAATTATTTTAATTCTTAGTATTTCGTACAATGTTTTGTGCTTTCTTTTCTCATTACAAATTCTTGCAATTATTTTTATTATTAGTATTTCGTACGATTCTTTTATATTTACTCTTAATATTGCATTTAATTGTGTATTACGAAATAATGTTATTTAAAATTCTTTTAAATTTTCTAACTCTTAGTCTTCATCTTTTTATTTATATTTAACAAAATGAAATTATATAAAATTGTATTAAAGCAAATAAATTTACTTAAATTATAAATACACATTTTTGGAGTCTCTTTTCGTTATTTTGTTTCATTTTATATCACTCGAAATTATTCAAATTGTAGGATCAAAAAAACCATCCGAGTCTACGTAAATTTATTACAAAATTTATCAGATTTTTCTCTTAACAGTTTGTCATTTTTTGTGTTGTTAGTTTGTCTGATTCATTGGCTAAGCCAAGTGCCGGAAGCAAACACTTCAAACAGAACTCAAATTGAAGGAATTTCCAGTGACGCCGACGCTTCACAATTTTTTTTCTTATTTTTTTTTTATTAATGTTTATTAAGTTCATTTAGTTTGAATATTCGGCTCACGTAGCATATTTAAATCATGTTTTATTTTGTTTGGCATTTTTATATCTCGATTTTGTTTTGTAAAATATCGAGTTAAACAGTTTGATTTGTTTGATATCTTTCAAGAGTTTTGTTTACATTGAACAGTTGCTCACTTGAATGCACTCACCATTTTCTTCTTCTTTTATGAAACAACAAAAACAACACAATAAAAAATATAGAAAAAAAAGGAGTAGAATTTGGGATGGATATAGTCGAGTAGTTGCCTAGATTAAAATTATATGCCACTTGAAGCGTTCGATTTGAACTAAAGCGGCTTCTAGACGGTCTTGGGCTATTTATAAGCCTGTCCACGTCCGTATCTCAGTATCTGTCTCAAAAAAAAAAAGGTCGCTGAGAACAGCTGAGAAGTGAGACAATACTCGTAGAAACCCAACGTTGGCGTCATCATCGCCAGAGTCAGAGCCAGAGACAGAGCCAGAGAGTTTTCGAGTCTCGGTTTTCGTCAAAGTTGACTTGACAAACTTGGCAGTGTTTGTCAGGTCGGAACTGCTTTTTGTTGTTCGATGTGTTTTATTTGATTTCAGTTAAAAGTCATTTACTGTTTCTTTGCTTTGCGTTGCTTAGCTTTGCCTTACACTCAGTCATTCATTCACTCATTTATTCATTCATTCATAGAGCTAGCTTAGCCATCAGGTTATTTATATTCGTGTACTTGACAACTTGCTTTTCGGTATATGAGAGTTCTCTTATGCGTAGGCGTCATATTTTAATGTGTTATTGTTTGTGCGCTATTCAATAAAATTCAATGCATTCAGTATTCGCTTGGTACATATTCATTACTTTTTGAATATATATTTAATATTTTTAATTCAAGGAATAAAGACTTGTAAAATCGTAAAACACATTTTTTATGCAACAAATTGTTATTATTTTGTACTATCTTGTGTATTTATATATGTATTTAAAAAAACATAAAAATTTATTGTAATCAATAAATTAATTGAATTTATAGACAATTAAAAATCAGAAAATGTATTTATTTGTATGATATTTTAGTTATTTATGGCAACGTTAAAAGTAAACTCATTTTTACTGCATCGAATTAATTGTTGGTAAAAATTGTTTATTATATTTATTCCATATTAGCAAAAATTTATTGACAGAAATTATGAAATAAAAGTATGTTGCAATTTCTTTAGTGAATTATTTAATTAAATGTCTAAATAATCATAATTTCAATTTTTAATTTCAAAATTGTATTTATTTATATTTTCGATTACTTATTGGGTGAATACAATTTTTTAATTTCTCAATTTCATTATAAGTTATATTTAATTACTTATAATTTCTTTTGTTTATTAGCAAAGTAAAAAATATTTATTTTTATAGCTAAAGCGCAGTCTTTATTTATATATTTACGATTTTAAATTTTGCACTAAAACTATATTCGAATTGTCTTAATTGCTAAATTTCTTTCATTTTTCAAAATTCAGATATTCTATTTATTTATTTATAATTTCATTTCAAACCAAAAAAGGATTAATTTCTTAAGCTAAAATACAACTCTAACATATTTTTATATAATAAAATTTTTTTTTAGCAAAATAAAACGCATAAATTTCTGCAGCTCATCAAACCCGATTAACGAATTTGCATATTCCTCAAGGGTAGAACAATAAAGGTGAATATAATTAATAATCGCAAGATGCTTTTATACAAATTGCCACACATTGATTTCTCTCTCTCTCTCTTCATGATTATTTCATTTGGTGTTTATCGATGATACAAATTTGTATAGTACATACTAAATGAGATATCGCTCTTCGATATGCGCTCTCTGCGATCATCGATGATGATGATCAATGATCGCTGATCTCAATGCAGATGTCCGGCCCATAAATATGGTCATGTTTATCTCATTAATAATAGCATATACTCATGCCATGTACATTTATAAACGAATCGAGGCAGTTAACCAGCAATTTGTATCACACGAAGGCGTTTGCCTTTGTTATAGAAATACAGAGAGAGAGAGAGAGAGAGAGAGCGAGCGAGAGTCGCTTCTATTTATTTTAGCTACTACATTCACAGAATGCTAATTGCAATTAAATAGATTCATTGCAGTGGGCTGCAGCATGTATTAGAAATATGCGTGTTGACATTCATGCTGTTCAATCTAATTTGTTTATGTTATTTTTTCTTCTGTTTCGCATTTAATTTATGCTTTTCATTATAAGTTTTTGCCGGAAATCTGTAAATAACACGTGGAATTGACTTTGCTCATTTCCATTCCATTTAATTTCCGTCGGCCCAAAAGATAATATACGTTTTAATTTTAAAGTCTATTTGATAATAGTTATGATGCCCAAAAAAAAAAATACATATATATATATATATATACTCATATAGATATATAACAAATGTCAAAGCTGAGTTGTTAAATATTTATTGAACAAATAAGAAAGCTACAGTCGATAGTTCACAACTCTGAGATACCCGTTAACCTTTTCAATAAAAGTATAACTTAAAATATTCCAACTGAATATACCAGAAAATACTAGTATATACCGAAGTTTATATTTGGTATATCGATATACTATAACATTTACGATATATTATGCCAAATTAAAATACTAAAATATACCGATGACTATATTTGGTATATCAATTCACTACTACATTCAAAATATACCATAAAGTACAAAATATACCAGATTGTCAATCCAAACAACTAATATAATACCTTCAAAAATTTCTATTCAAAATTAATATGTCTAAAATACATGAAATGTATCTATATGTCAATATACTACTACATTCAAAATATACCATAAAGTATAAAATATACTAGAGTGTAAACCAAAGCGATTAAAACCCGAATGCAGAAGCCGTTTTAATAATCTTCTACGCTATACATTCAAAATATAACATAGAATAAAAAATTTACCAGATTGTTATCCGAAGAAACGAATATAACACATTCAAAATATACCATATCAAATGAATATACGGGTATTCATATATATTTATTTTTCTTGTTGTTGGGATTAGCTCAGGCTAAAATGTCAAAAATGCTTTAACTAATAGAGTATGTATTCAAATTACCATCAATAAATTTTAAATGCCTGCTTAATAATTGTGTTTAATCGATAAAAACAAATACCTGAAATGCATACGAAAATATATTTATAAATTGGAGAAATTAAAGCAAAAAGGATTTGGCAGCAGATTTATGTATTTATTATTATTCGATTTAAATCGATGGATAAATAAGCGCTTTGACTTATTTCGAATTTAGTCAGTGATTTGATGCGAATGCTAATTGAACTCGATTTGAATTTGAATTTTATGAATGCCAGTTGTCAAGTATCGCAAGTAGTCACAAATTCGATTTCCAATAATTGACCTGCAATTGACATTATTTATTTAAAATTGAGACCAGAGCACCTGATGGTGATGTGTCCTTCTGTCCTTCTGTCCTTCTGTCCTTCTATCCGTCTGCCTTCTGTTGGCTTCTGGCAATGCCAATTTGCCGCCCGGTGGCCATTTAATTATGCGCCTTGTGCAAATCTTTCGGCTTACGCAGCTCATTTGTCAAATGGCCAAGGTCGCGACAGGTTGCCCAGAGTTTTTGGGGGCTAAGCAGGGATGGACGGGATGTTTGGGATGTTGGCTGGGTTTGCCCTGTTCATAATTTATGCCGCCAAAATCAATCATATTCAATCATGACGACGCTCTGTTCTGTTCTGTTCTGTACTGTTGTGTTGTGTTGTATCTGACGGATGGCTAAGCTCCATGGTCCATGGGTTTGAGCCCAGAAACCAGATTCTCATTGACAAATGTTATATAATCAATTTGGCATTATTAATTTGAATACACGCCGCGTTTGACACCTGTGAGCGGTGCTCCCCGATAGACATTCTATACTATACTTTAAATATATATTGTATATTGTGTATCTCTGGCAAACCAAATGCAGATACGCCCACAATTCAATTGGTTTTAGTTGCTTTTTGGTTAACAACAAAACTGGTATGAACAAAGTAAAAATGCGCTTTGCTTTGGTAGCTTCATTCAACCTGTTCAATAATCTATTATTAATTCCTTATATATGTTTTATACTACTGGGTTTTTTCTTGCTCGCGATCGCATTTTATTTCAACACGTTAAACAAGCAAAATTAATGCAGTGCAATTTCGTCATTTCGCATCTCACTCTTCATTTTAATCGCCATCAAAGAGTTAAGTGCGCCTTTAATTTGATATGGCCAGCATGAAACTTTAAGTGTGTGGGGTAAACGCTTTTTGGGGTGGCAATTTACGCATTAAGTAGCCGCCCCATTGGAGGTGCTGGAGCAATTTGCATAAATCTAGTCTAGGCGGCAGCTATAAAAGCCAAGTGTCGAAAAGTGTTGTGAATAAAATGTTACCCGCAGTTGTTGTCGACTCGACGCGTGCCTTTGCCTATCAATGGATTATTTGGCGCATCTTTGGCCTGCATCCACCCGAGGGAAATACGTTTTGGGCCCAACACTATCAGGCCTATGGCATTATCATCAATTTAATTGCGAACGTGCATGTGCCAATGTCCTTCTACATCGAGTGCCTGTTGAGCAGCAATCTAACCGAATTCTGTGAGACTTTCTATTTGACTTCTGTGGTTCTCGTTGAACAAGTCAAGTATTTCAATGTGTGGCGCATACGCGGCCAGTTGAAGCGATTCCATCAGATACTCCATCACCTGGATGGCCGGTTGCAGCATCAAAGCGAGCGCGACATTGTCGAGCAGCATATTGAACTGGTGACACGTATTTTTCTGGGTCTCTTTCGTTGGTTTGTCATCATTCTCACCTCGTCCATGCTGTTTGTGGCCTGCACAGCGGAGCAGGAGTTGGCGTTTCCCACTTGGTATCCATGGAATTGGCAGCGTTCGAATCGTGTGTATTTGTTCACCGTCATCTGGCAAACGTTGAGCCTCTATTCGTTGGCTCTGATGACGCTCAGCAATGACACCTATCCCATGTCCTATATGACTATGGTGGCAGGACACTATCGAGCTTTGGCTCAACGCGTTTCGATGATCGGACATGGTCGAGAGTCGCAGTCGCTGGCCTATGAACAACTCATTGATTGCATTCGGGATCATCAGATTATTTTATTGCAAGTATAATAATTCACAAAAAAAATAATATGCTAAAATCAATAACAAAAATTTGAATAATGATATCGAATTTAAAATCAATAAGGATTATTCTTGAATTATGATCGAAATTCTACAAAAATTCAATATGGTCCAATCTTAAAATTCAAGATTTGAATCTTGTTTTAAGAACGGAACAATTTCAAAAAATCTCAGCGGCCAAAAGCTTAAAACAAATTCAAACGTTCCAAAATTAAGATTGTTTTTAAGATAGAAACAATCTTACATCAATATTTGCAATCTACTTTTTTTTCTCTGTATACTTATTTATTAATACTCTCATTTCTATTTTCAGATTGGTTTCCATCATACAGGATACAATGTCGTCGGTGTTCTTCTATCAATTTGCCTGCACAGCTTGTTCGATTTGCACCTTTGCCTTTTACATTTTCTTCGTTAAAGTTAGCTTTTCGAAGTTGCTCCATTTGTTTTTCATGTTCGTGGCCATTGTCTTTGAGACATTCATCATCTGCTATGCCACCGAAGATATCGGTCTTGGTGCTGAGCAACTTTATCATGCCATCTACGCTTGCAATTGGTTGGATCAGTCCATCGAGTTTCGGCGCACTTTGCTCTTGATGCTCAATCGTGCACAGCGTTCGGTTACCATTGTGGCTGCCCATTCGATGCCTGTGCGTATGACAACATTTTTGGCGGTAAGTAATCATTTAGTAGCTGTGTAAGTGAGATGCTTTTAATTCACTTACGATATTGTTTAAATTTAAAATAAATTGACTTTTTATTTGCACCAAAAAAAATGTCTTTAGCCTAGCGAACAGAATTCGAATTCTGCTTTTTAATTTAACTCAATTTGAGCGTTAAGGGAAAATTGTTATATTTAGGTATATTTTTAAATATATGTTTCTCTTTATTATTATATTTATTTAGTTTTTTTTTTACCTTCGAAATTATATTAAAAATTTTAAATTATATTTCACTTTAATTTATTTTAATTTCGATTTCACGTTGAATGCAATTAAATGAAGATTGCAAAAGTTGTGAAATTAATCTTGATTATATACGATATTATTATTAAAGTTTTCGAGTCGTACAAAATGCATAAGAAAAATTAATAAAATGCTTTATAGCTATGCAATATTTCCACGAAAATTCTGCTTCCCTTTTATGCATTTCTGTAGTGCCAATAATAATTAATAATCAATAACTTTTGAAATGCGCTTGCAGGTTATCAAAACGGCTTATTCAATGTTCACGCTGCTAAACAAAATAAAATCGTAAAATCGTGAACGCGTCTCAGTTGAATTACACGAAAGTGAAGTGCGAACATCATCATGCCTGCAATCAAATTGAAAATGCTTGTTAAAGTCGACAACATTCTCACTCACGCACAACACAGCAGCTTTTCATTATTTAAAACATGAAGCACGCAGAGCAAAAATATATAAAAAGAAACGCTCGACGGAGCGAATGGTCACCAATATGGCCACTGACTGGCAGCAACGTTCCGTAGCCGTGAATATGGCGTCGAGTGGTTTGGTTTGGTTTGGCTTGGTTTGAGTGAAGTGGAGTCCAGTGCAGTGCAGTGCAGTGCAGTGAGTGCGTCGTGCGTGCCGCCCGCCATTTTTATTTCAGCTGCAACCGGAAATGCGCATTTTATGCAAGTGTCACCCACTGGCGTTCAACGGAAGTTGTTTATCTTATGCCTCTTAGTCCTTTCGTCGCCCCTTTGCCAGCCTTTTGAATACCCTTTTGCAGCTGGCATTCAAAACTTTGGCACGTTTCATGCGGTGCGGCATTAAAGTGCTCACTTCCGGTTGTTCAAGGCATAGCAAATGCAAATTTAATAATCAGCTTAACATATCTTAGTGCAATAAAATTTAATAAAATTTGCTTTTTTTTTATTTATTAGCTCTTCAAATATAAAGATGAAGTTCTGAAAACTGCAAGAGTATTGAATGGACGGCAACGATTCTACTGCCAACTTTTATATATATACTTTTTTTTGTAACGTTCATGTCAACGGATTTGCGGGTCTGTGACTTTTATGAGCCTCTGAACTGACACTGACACTGGCAACCGAACGAAGCACACACACACACGCACAAAGGCGACCATGGACTTTTGAAGCGCTTATTATATAATCCTGCCAGCTCATTATTAAATGAATTTACAGGAAATTTAAAAAAATTAAAAGCGGAAAAGACAGCAGGGCGACAAGAGGGAGAGAGAGCTAACAAAATGTTGTGTATGTATGTGTTGCAGCAGCTTAAAAAGCTTTGTCACCTGCAACACACAACTGCCACAGCTGCCACACGTGCTTTAGTTCTTAATAGGCGTTCATTAAATATGGGCATTTTAATTGATGCCTTCGCTGCGGTCGCCTCTCCCCAAACCAGAAGTTGTGCCCCAAATCACAGCTTATGCATTCGGCTTAATCATATTTACAGAAATGTTTTCAATTAAATGACAACACGCTTAACATGCTCCATCGAGAGTTCAGTTATGTACATAATATACTCGCTCTATATACATATGTATGAATGTAGTTGATGTGTGCGGGGAGGGGGCGAGTCGATTAACCCGGCGGCTTGCCAAAGCCCGCATAAGTCGGTTAATGGATATGCGATTTACGATTTGCCTTTGCCAATAAATTATCATTATTATTATTATTATACCCGCTACCCAAAGGTTAAAAGGGTATTATATGTTTGTGTCGAGAGGAAATGTTTTTAACAGGCAGAAGAAGGCATCTAAAGGCATATAAAATATATACGTGTATTCTTCATCAGGTTCAACTGCCGAGCTGTCGATTTTTGGTACACTCAATAATAATTGCAGTGTCGATAATTCCTGAAAATTTGCTTGGGATCGGATAAAAGTTGTCGAAGTTATTTAGGAAATACTTTTGTACGAGTCTAAGTTGCATTTACTGACAATCTAGTATATTTTGTACAATCTAGTATATTTGGTATTTTTGGAATGTAGAACTATAAAAATACACCAAATATTTAGCAATTCACCAATAATATATGGTATATTTATAGTATATTTGAAATATTATTAATTCGGTATATTTTGTATCACTATATCAATATACCAAATATAAGCTCTGATATATTTTTAGTAATTTTGTGGTATATTTTTCGGTATATTTTAAGAATAATATCGTAGCGGGTTTATCGCAGTCGAGCATACTCAACTTTATCATTTTTATTAATATCATTATAGTGGCAAACCCCGAAAACGAGAATTTCAAGCATTTTGGTATATTCATAGTATATTTGCAATATTATTAATTCGGTATATTTAGCTTGTATCATTATACCAATATACCAAATATACACTCTGGTATTTTTTTTAGTATTTTAGTGGTATATTATTTTGGTATTTTTAAAGAATAATTCCGTACTGTTTTGCTTTTATTACAAATGGGTAGCGGGTATATCGCAGTCGAGCATACTCAACTTTATCATTCTTATTAATATCATTATAGTGACAAACCCCGAAAACGAGAATTTCAATCATTTCTTTTCTCAACTGAAATACGTGCATAATATTTGTTTTCGATTATTCATTCGTATTTCTTTTTTAATTCCATTTAAGTGTTTTAATCACACAAAAATACTTTAAGTCGAACAATAATGCAAAGTAAGCCACATTTCTGTAGAATACTTTGTGTATTTAAGTGGAAAAACATTGAACGAAAACAAGAAACTTTAAGCTCAACAATTCTGTTTCATTGAGTCATCATCAAATTATTCCCACAAAAACAAAAAAGAAAAATAATAATTTAATAGCAGATTTTATCAATATATTAACGAGAGTTTATTTCAAAAATTTCAAAAAATATGTACACAACGCGAAGAGCAAACAAAAGTTGGACACAAACTTCAAGGCAATTAAATGTCAAATATTTTGCAAAATATACAAAGCACAGCACCCAATATTAAATTATAAAAATAATAAAAAAAAACAACATTCGTATATATAAAAAAAACACAACACAAAAAAAGTTATTCTAGAAAATTAGGCGAATTAGTTTGGTAGCAATAAGAACAAAATAATCATAATAACAACTGCAACTGCTGCAATAAGTTAGAAAATATTTTGTAGGATATTCATTCACACACATACACATAAACACACACATACAAACACTCACACATAAACATCACATATGAAACAAGTGGAACAAAAATAGCCGCAAGCAAAGTGAACAGTTCGCTGCAGTTGTCGCCGTGCTTTCGACTGTTGCAACTGTTGTTGTTGCTGTTGTTGTTGCTGTTGCTGTCGTCAGACATCGCTTAGGGATATTTCACAATATTCGTGGCGGCTGTTGGCTGTTTGACGCCGCTGTCACCTGGCAACCTTCCACTTGTTGCGGTCGTTTCACTTGCCTGTCGCTGCTGATGTTGTTGCTGTGGCTGTTGTTGTTGTAGCTGCTTTGTGCCCGCTGCTGCTGAGACGGCGGCAACCGATGCCGGATGATACAAATGCGTGCCATAGTGCACGGCACCCGGATGACTAAAATACGGTATAAGAGCTGGCTGCTGCTGCTGATGCTGTTGATGTTGCTGCTGTGGCTGCTCCTCAATGTAGTTGCCCACCGGCAATGCATGTGGCTGGTAAAGATGTGGATGCTGTTGCTGTTGCTGCTGTGCCATGGCTGGCTGGTAGTGATGGTAATGGTGTATCGGTTGCTGGTGCTGCCCTAATGCGTTGGCTGCTGACAATCTGACAACATGAATTGGTGGCGTTGATTCATGGGCTAGATTGTAACCCGCCTTTGGGTTATTATTGCTAAAACGTGGCAATATTGCAAATTGATGTTGCTGCTGCTGCTGCTGCTGTTGTTGTTGTTGCTCTGGTGGTGCCTGCACATAAATTGGATTGTAGTGCACGATGGGCAGTGAATGATGTGGTTGTTGTTGTTGCTGTTGCTGTTGCTGTTGCACTGCCTCATGCGTTGCTGTTGTTGCTGTTGGTAACACTAGAGTTGCTGCCGTTGCCGTTGTTGTCGTTGCTGTTGCTGTTGCCACTGGCGCCGATGAAACGGAAGAAGCCGTTGCTGCCAACGGCACTGCTGCGTATTTATGTTGCTGTTGTCCATGCTTGGGGCCCAATCGGACTAGACGTGCCGGTTGTTGCTGCTGGTGATGATGATGCTGCTGCTGCTGCAGTGGTTGGTGATGTTGCGGTGCCAGCGGATATGCTATAACATAAACACACACACAGGGAGAGAGAGAGAGAAAAAAAATTACAAAAGGCTTGGCAATGTCATCTTCACCAACTCAACACTCTCTGTCTCGCAATAGTCACATTGCCCAAAGGCTCTTTTGCAGTTATTTAAATTAGCGTCACCGATGCGAGCTTGCATCAAATAGACACTAATTGCCGCATCCCAAGGTGAAGTAAGGATGTGAGTAGAGTGGTAACTAAGTTTTAGAGTTGTTTGCTGCTCTGATTGTGCATATTTTAATTGATTGGCAATTAATACTTAAAGATTCTAATTATTGTTCTTGCTACTTTACTTTAGTAAATGATCGAATATGCACATGTTGTTACTTTACTTTAGAGATTTATCTAATTTTGATTTATGCATATCTGTTTGGCCTGAATGAGTTTTCCTTACATTGTGTTCTTATTTTACTTACTTTATTGCTGTACTATTTTAACTACTTAATAAATCTAAAATCTAAAATAAAATGGGTGTGTATATTATGTTCTTTTTCTTCTAGCACTTTTCTAGCCAAGTTTTTCATACAAAGCAGTAACTTTATCAAGATTTGCTGCAACATTTATTTGACAATGCGCAAACTTTATGAGGTTGCTTTAGCTGTTTTTATCTAACACTGTTAAACTGTCTGTCTGTTTTTGTATATACAAACAAATTTCATACATTTGTAAAAATTTTATAGGCAGCAGACTGTTGACTAAATATATTTGAAATGATTTAAATTGTAGATAAGTGTTGCACTGAATTTCTTTGCTATTGGTATTGAGGCTATGAATAACAAACTGTTTAAAAATTGAAAGATTGCATTTCCCTACAATTTCATAGCCTAAACTCATCTGTTGATTTAGTCAAGTGTTGGCTTCAATTTCTTTGCCTGAAGTATTCCTATTTTTATTATTATTATTGTTATTATATTAGTACAATCATAATTATTAGTATTCCGTTTATACTTTTCTAAATTTTCTCCTTCTCTAAATTATAGCCAAAAGGTAATTTCCTTCCTAAATTTTATTACCTTTTTCAAAGGCAACTCATAAATTGTTTGAATTCACTTGCTAACTTAACTCACCATAAAGCGTGGTCTGTTGACCCACTGGCTGCTCGGTATAGATCATGGGCGCTGCTGGATAGAGGCGTGGCAGCTGAAACTGTGGCTGCGACTGATAGATGAATGGCTGATAGACTGGCGACGTTGTGGGAGCAACCTTTGCGTACGTTTGTGGCTGTTGCTGTTGTTGTTGCTGCTGTTGCTGATGCTGTTGATGATGCTGCTGCAGTTGTTGTGAGGCAGCTAGCAGAACGCTAGCTGGTATCTGCAGATACTGCTGAGCATAGGGAGACGCTGCCGTTGGCCCCTCAGCTGGATAGTACTGATGGCGATGATACACGCTCGGTTGATCGCGTGCCAATGGACCGAGTAGCTGGACAATTGGATGACTTGCTGAGGCAATTGCTGACTCTGGTGTTGACGGTGGTGCAGCTGTTGATGTGGTTGTCGAGGTGGTGCTTGTGGTTGTGCTGCTGCTGCTGCTGCTTGGAGCTGGGCTCGAGGGCACTTGCAACAAGTTGCCGCCCAGTTGCTGTTGCAATTGTCGCATATATGATAGTGGTATGGCGATAATGTATTGCACACGATGGCCAGGCAACGATGCGGCTGCTGCTGCTGCTGTCGAGACTCCACCTAATTGGTATTGCTGTGGGGCAAGGCGTTCATACATGCTCGGTTCCGCCTCGACATAGTTGTAAATTGGCGCATGTTGCTTGGCAATCGGCCGCTGATAAAGCTCCACTTGCGGCTGCACTGCATAGCTAAACCTATGCGGTGGCGCAGCATGATGTTGCTGGTGCTGTTGTTGTTGCTGTTGGTGCTGTGAAAGTCTCAGTGGACCTGGAAGGGATGATCTGACAGCGCCATGACGCTGTTCACCAAAGCGTATGCTGCCACCTTCCGACTTGCCATAAAAGGCCTGAAAAGTGTTGTGCGTTTGTTTAATTAACGATTGCTGCTCAGTGCTCATCACTTACCTGCTGTTGTTGCTGTGGTGCTGCTGCTGCTGCTGCATCGGCTGCTGTGTAGCGCACTGTGGTTGGCTCAAATATCGCATCGCTTTCCGCTGGCGCCGCGTAGTATGTGGCCGCTGGGTAAATGGGCCGGAAGGCGGTCTCTTTGGTTGGATTGCTTATGAACACGGTGCCTACATTGAATTCAGAAAATAAATATTTCGATGAAATTTCATTACACTTTTCATTTCTTCGTCATTTAGTTATCACAATTTATTGATTGAATTCAAACAAATTTCACTCGGATTGATTGCCTTGCTTGCATTCTACACGCTTAATTATTAGAATTATTCTTTAATGAAAAAATATTAAATGCAACCTAATTACACGAAATTCCTCGCATTTAATTTCAATAAATCAATGCATATTGTTTTCGCATTTGTTAATACACTCTTGTGTTTCTTTTTGTTCGCTTTCATTTCATAATAAACTTTTTAGATTTCTATACGATGCAGTTTATAATAACAACAATTGTTCTTTTTCATATATATTTTTCGAAAGAATAAAACTTATTATGCAAGCTGTCAATATATCAAGTTGAAATTGCAATCCATTTATGTGTAATTCATTGTGAATATTGCCAATATATATAATTTTAAATGAAAATTGTGAATACAACATCTATTTAGTCTTATTTGTGTGATGCACATAGTTTATAACAATAAACATCTATGAATCTATAGCTCTTGATTACCACATTATTTAGCGGTAAGCATGATTTTGGAATAATTTTTCTATTTTAAGATAATTTCACAAACGAACAAATTCGTACTTGATCCAAAAAATTCATGAATTTATACATTTTGTGATAAAATGGAAAAAGTTTGAAAAATCAATCTCAGCTCTAAATATAGAGTTATAAGAATAAACTTTATTTATTTTTAAAATTGATTCAGTTTATGTTTTTTTTTACTGTAAATAGTGTCCGCTAGAGAATTAACAATATGAAAATTGTGAGTTGAGTAAATCACTTGCATTTGTTTTGAATGTTAACACAAATTCTTAATAATTTGTTCTTAAATATATTCTGTTTTTAAAGAAAGATGATTATGAATATAAATTCCATTTGTTTAAAAGGCATTTATTTAATTATTTCTTGTTTGTTTTTAATAGGAAATTTGCTGCAACAACATAATTTTTGTTATTTACATTTTTTTTGCTTACCTGTTTGATCTGAAGAATCGCGTTTTTCCGTCTTACTCTTCGATTCTTCGACGCTGGGCGTCAGTTTAGTGGTTTCCACAGCCTCGACCTTAGCATCCGTGGGCTTAGCTTCGAGTTCCTCGGCTGGCGAGAAGGAGATGCAACAAAAGAGCAGGACAGCAAGCTGTAAATGATAGGGAAAATGGAAAAAGCGAGAATTGTAAATTCATTCCAGTTTGAGTGGACATTTAGATTTAATTGGCAAACGAATAAGTGAATAAAATAATACTGGGCAGTGAGTGCATTTGGCAATTGCGATGTGCCATCATTTATTTAGCGCATTATGCGAATTGTGCAGCCGGTTTAATGCATTTTTAATGCACTATTTGAATGATGCAATAAATGACAGCGGCCGCAAAACATTTGATTAAAATTGCGTTCGTTTGTGTGTTGATAGTCTTGCATGTTTGATGTTTATGCGGTGTTTGCTTTATCACAGCCATTTTGCATTGTAATTTCATAATAATTTAATTAAATTGATTTATAAATGCAATTATTAATTTAATTGTAGCCACCGCATGTGAGAGGCAGTGTTAAACAAATTGCTGTTGCTGTTTCTGTTTCTGCTGCTGCTGCTGGTACAATTATTATTGCACTGATACACACACACACACACACACATTCACACACACACATAATTATAAACTGTGTATTAATTATGCTGGCATCAGCCGAACACAATTTTCTGAATGCCACGTACAATGAACCTGAGCGAACACAGTTCAAATTATAGTATGTAGTTACACTTAAAACAAACAAACACATTCAGTCATTATAACTGTAATTATTTATTTAATATCAGCCAACAGCGAAATTCATACCTCGCTCGAAAGCTCAATAAAATGCCATGCAAAACCAACAGTGAACTATTTAGAATTCAAGTGCAAATTTATTTTATATATTTAACATGTGATTTTAGAATGCATTTTATTTAAATCAAATTTAAGAGGTCTTTAGGTGTGTGTCGTATTTACACTTCTTAAACTTCAATAAATGCAATACATATTTTATTAATTTTACATTTAAATGATATATAACTATAGGCTTTTAACATCTATAAGAAACATTGATAAATTATTTCAATTTAAAATAGTTGTTTATTTAGTCATTTGACTGTATTTTTTTTTATTAATTTTCGTCATTGCATAGAGAATATATTTAATTTCAATAAAATTATATATGGCTGAGGATATCTTTATCTATTTACCTTTCCTAAATTTTAATCAAATCCATTTTAATAGTATTTTAATTAAAATTTATTTGTTTGCTCTTTTAATGTATCTGTGGTATTCTTTGAAATTTATGGTTTTGAATAATAAATAAGTTCATTAAACTATTTTTTTCTGACTAAAATGTTTTTGAAATAATAAAAATCCATTGATATTAATTAGATGAAATTTAAATAAGAATACAATAATATAAAAGCATATTTTATTTATTTATTCTTGCAAGAAGAGAGTTTAAGGTAGTGAACTATATTTGAAACAAAGGAATACTAAAAATTGTACATTACAACTTCAAAATAAAAAATAAAAACTAAAACTCATTTTAATTGTTGAAAATAAATTTTCACTAATAAACAAACACTATTTTCAAATTATTTAAATTGCTTGCTTAACACATATTTACAAATTTAGAACTTGATGGAAATGCAAGCTGCTAATCGAATTAAACCTCAGTAAATTTAGGATATCAAATAGATTAGTCGATCAAAGTAGTAAGAAAATTTGTAATTTTGCATTTCAATTAGGTTTAATTAAGCAATAAAACTTTAAATTTTCCACATTTTACCGCAATAACAATAAACACAAAAAATGAAGCAAACATTTATTAAAAAATAATACAAAAAATTTAGTTACTGTTGGTGGCAGCAAAATGTAATATGATAGGTATAAATTAATAATTTATTCACCTTTATGGGTAACATTGTTGCAAGTTGCGTATTTTTCTTTATTTCGTAGTTTCTGTTGTTGTTGTGGTTGTTATTATGCTTTTTATTGCTTTTTATTGACGCTTTTGACACTCAATTAAATACCGTAGCACGTGACAAAAAAAAAGATAAAAACATAATGCGATATCTCGCGTTGATTGTTGTTGTTTTGTTTTTTTCTCGCTGCTTAGATTTAGTTGAATCAAATTTGCAGTTTATTTGTTGAAATGAACATTACGCATACGACACGTGTGCGCGTTTCGTACGCGAATCGCGAGTGACGCTTTGTATGTAGGTTTTGTTTGAGTTTGCGATGCGATGCGATGCGATGCCTCTTGGCGCGGCCTCTTGGTTCGCGTGTTAGCTAACAAAGTGAGAGTGAAATTGGCAATGCGGCGGCGTTGCATTTTATAGGCTTTGCCCAAAAGCCGCATGCAACTAACCGATTGCCGCATGCTTGCTGCTTGCAACTTGGCCATCGGTTAGGTGCAAGCACCTGGCACCGATCGTTTCTTGTTTGTTCAGCTTGCTGTTGTTGTTGTGGTTGTTGTTATTATTGTTGTTGTTGTCTGCTTTTAGTTTGCAGTTGGTTTCTGGCTGCTGTTGTTGCTGCTGTGTTGATGGAAAATTGAAGACAGCTGCCATTTGGAGCACAATCATTACCATAATCAAACTGATTATCATTAGAGGCCGTGGTCATTGTCAGCGTCTGTTTAAAGCGCGCTGGTTGCTTTTGTTTCACTTGATGTGCCCATATTTGCTTTGTTTGCAAGCAGCAAGCAGCAAATGGCAATGGCAATGGCAACAGCAACAGCAATGACACGGGGCCAAGCCAACATCAACTGCAAGTGCAACAACACAACTACAGCCAATTAGCAGTCGCTGGCGGCGCTTTGAGTTTTCTCGTTTTTCACTTTGCTGCCACAAAATGCAAATTCTACTTACTCACAAAACAACAGCAGCAACAGCAACAACAGCAACAACAACAAAAGCAACACGAAGTCGTTGGCTTAGTGTTTGGTCAACGCAGTAGCGATGATGTTGCTGCTGCCACAAGCAACATCTCGTTTGCTTTGAAGCCTCCTTCCCCTCCACACCCTCGAAGCCCAACGCAACCCGCTTGCCACCAACACGTTTGCTGTCCGTTGCAGGCTCGTTTTGCCGTCATTCTTTGTGCTTGTGCTGCAACATCCGCAACCCGTTAACCCGTGTCCCGTGCCCCATTTCCCCCCACTTCCCGGTTGGTCCTGCAACGTATTGCCATTAACGTCTGTTTTTAGTTTATGAGCTCATATTCGCATTGAAATTTATTGCGCCCTTAGCTTATATTTATTAACTTTAATCCACGCAGCGTTCTGTTATTCATCGCAGGTATTATAGCGTATTGCTCAACAGAATTGTTATTCAAATAATATGACATTATAGCCAATGGGAATTGAGTGTTACAACAGTTGAAACATAGTTCTGAATTCATTTATATAAAACATCAGTTAATTTCATTAGTTCTATTTATATACTTTTTATATAAAGATAACTTTTAATGAGTATATTGACAAAAGTATAAATAATAAATAAAATGTGTACTTAGATGTATGAAACATCTAGAAAACAATAATTTAAATACTATAATTAGTAGAGAAGGCATGGGAAAATGCACAGAAAAAGGCAGTGGGAAAAGTTAAAGAAGCTCTTCAGAAACGTTCAAGGTTAAACATGAACAAATAAATATATCACCATATGGAATTATTATTGTCATAAAATCACTGGACAACTAAGATTAGATGCTAAAAGTATATCACACGCTATCTGCGCTGTGACGTGACAATTTAGATCATGATAATTATAAAAAGAAAAAAAGTTAGAGATACAAAATGATTGTTAGCTATATAAGAACTAAGATTTTAAGAAATAAACGTTTGTTCACAAACAGAATTTACTCGAGTCATTGCGTTCATTCAGAAGACAAAAGAAAAGGTGCAGCAGAACTAATAGCAATGTGACGTTGATGAAGTAATTGAAAATGTAATAAAAAAGACAGCGCAACAGAAAATTCATCGTAAAGGACAAAAGAAGCAATAACTGAAAGTAAAAATGTATGACTGGTAAAAGACTAAAATACTAGCAACCATAAATCCAGTATATAAAAATGAACAAAAAATATTTTTCACAATAAAAAAAAAAATAAATGTAATATTTAGTCAATTCTGTTAACTAAAATTGTATCTTCAGTTTTATTAATTTATGCTAGTCAATGACTAATACAAAAGATAAATGTTATTATGCAGCAAATTTTATAAAATAAAATAATTTCTACAAATAGATATGTTGGAATGTGTCTAGCAATGTAGAGTAAGAGTGCAATCAATACCAGCAGCGATAGTCATATAAATTAGGAAAGGCAGATGAATCGATCGTGAGTAGAGTGAACATAATTAAAAATAACAATGAAAAGAAGCAAGATGTGCTAAAAACGGTGATGGAGAAAAGCAAGAAGTCCAAATATTATAAAACAATTACCTAAACATAAGTTAACCAAAGAAACAGAATAAATCTGGCAACACTAATAGTGTTCATCTGGGTACAATCCTATTGAAACCAGACTCTCCTTGTATACAATTATACTATAAATGCATCAATAAAAACTCAGTTATAGTTAAATTATATCTTTATAAAATATTGAATAAACCCATTCACATAAATATGTTTAAATCTGCTAGTCGATAACTTAAATGACCTCAGCTAACAGCAATCTAATGATCAAAGTGTAAGTGGAAATACTTGTGCAACTTAAGATGAAATCTGGGTTAAGCGTTTGGCTTTAGAATGGCACACTCTTGATGCGCATTTGATTGGCAATCCATAAAGACAGTTGGGCATGCCCAATTAAATGGGCGGGCACTTATGAACCGCATTCCAATTATCCTAAATGCGATTCCACACTCATTGTCTCTTTATCCGGCACGGTTATTACGCAAGAGCATTGCAAATTTTACATCCATTAAGAGTTTGTGACTATAAAAACTGTTTCGAGGGTCGCTTGTCTCTCCACTCTCCATCGTCTGTCTGACGTTCGCTCGGTGTTGGGCAACAACAACAGCAACAACAACAAAGACAATGACGAAGAAGACTTTATGAGCGTTCCTAATAAAATCAAGTGGCTTTCTGTAAAACTTAACTGTTACTTCTGGATGCCATAGCAACATGAACGTAGAGCAACGCAGAGCAACAACAATGATGTCCAAAATGCCCATGTTACATCAAAAATAAAAGCCCCAATTTGCAGTCACACATAAAATGTGGCAGTGGCAACTTTAAAGCCAGAGAAGTTTGCTGTGTTTAACATACGTGTGTAGAGGAAATAAAGAATTTGCCTGGATGGTTGCTGTGCGGCACTTGAAAGCCTTGGCTGCTAACATCCATTTACAGTTACTGTCGCCATTACGTTATTGTTTGTTAGTTGCCAGTCAGGACAAGGAAAAAAAGAAAAAGAGTTATAATTAGCAGTGCAAACGTTGACTGAAACGAAAAAGAAATAAAGAAGGAAAATACTCGCTGTAATAACAAAAGCCTTCACAGAGACAGAGACCGAGACAGAGGCCGAGACAGAGGCAGAGGCAGGCAACAGCAGTCACAGCTGGCAAGTTGAATCGAGTCGAGCCTCGACTCGACTGTTTATGATGCGCATGGCTCCTCCAACAGTTGATGTCCTCGCACACAAACAACAAGGATTAGAAAATGCTCGGAAGCAGCAAGCAGCCAGCGCAAATAACACACACAACAGCAATCGACTTTGCTCAGTTCCTTCTTCTTCGCTCACATCCACTCCACATTAGACCTGTAATTTTTCTTGTTTGCGCATACAATTGTAAATGCGCGCTGAATTTGAGTTTGGCCCAGTTAAGTGGCATGCTGCATGTGTTGGCAGCTTAGCAGCAACAAGTGAATCCGCTGCTGATTATTTTGAGCACTCTGAATGACGGCTAAACAACAAGCATTTATTTCACTTTTAATTGGCTTTAAGACTCGTATGCGTATACGTAATATTAATTATATAACATATCACTTCGCTTTGTGTATCTGTATCTTTTATCCTTATCTTATCTCAATAAATTCTAGATGCAATTCAAGATAATTTATATTCCTAAAAATAATACGTTGTTGTAAACTTTTTGTATATATATGTGTTTGTCTAAAAAAAAATTAAATACAACATAATTAATAAAAACAAATAACGAAATACTCACAAATACATGAATATAAAACGTTATCCTGAAGTTAGTGTATATATCATTTTAAAAAACTTAAATGCAGTTGCATCATTAATAATTGTTATGCAAAATTTTGAGTGTCTTTATTTTGGCTTATTTTAAAATTGTAATTACTAATAGAAAGCATTTATAAATTCGTTGTTTCTACGGGACTCCTCTTGATGTCATCGATACACCAACCGCTATCGATCTAACTTGTCATCAGTATACCGATATAACATTGATATTTTGACATAATATAAATAAAAAACTAATTGTTGTAAAATACCTTTTTTGTTTACTTTCTCGCAATAACAATAAAATTTTTTAATTCAGAAATACGTAAAAATAATACGTCACTCTCAATTAAATCACGATCTCTTCATTTTGGGTAATATTCTTAATTTAATTCATAAAATTTAATTGAGTGTTGCATGGGATGACAGCTTAAACTGTTTAGGCTTATACTTTATTGTCTTTTCACTTGAAGTAAACGGATATCTGGCCCATATTTAGAGTTTTGTCTCTTTCAAAGTGCTATCTAAAGACTGGTTTCAAAGAACTGGATTTTCGTTAGAGGAAACTTACCCAATTTAAATTTAAATCAAATTCTGAACAAATTAACAGGTAATTGTATTGTATCGACATTTCGATTTGTTTTTTTTTTATTATTTTTTATTTGGAACAATGAGTCAGTTTAGCTCAGATCGCATGCTAATGAAAGATGTGACTGCTTAATCTATAGCAAAATGTTTTTTTGAGAATGCGAAAATTTCCCAAAATATCTGCTCACAGATTTATTTGACACCCGCACAAATTTTGCGCTCTCATAAACAATTTACAGTCTGACTTCTTTTGAAGTTGATTATGCTATCATTTGTGTTACATTTTTGACTAAATTTGGGAGAAATTGAATTATTTAATTGTGTTGTGCCAAAATATAAGTTTTATTAAACGATCAATTTCTGTCATATAAATAAACTTAAGGTTTAGCTAATTTTTTTTAACAATATGCATTTAACACAATAAGCGAACACATATTTTAACGAACGATAATGTTATTATATATTTGATATTTCTAAAGAAAAAGATTGAATTTCACATTAAAAAAAAAAATAAATAAATTATTTCGTAGGAAGCGCTTTACAAAACAAAAAGATATTTAAGAGAACCGATTTCTCGGTCATAAATCGATTTCAGGCAACTTATTTATTTAATGTGTCTTAAAAAATACTGATTAAATTTTAGGAAAAATTCGAATATGTTTTATCATATGAAAATCATATTGGAATGCAAATCAGTTCAACGTTTGGACAATATCTGAACAATATACATATACTTAAAGAACGATTACGTTAGTAGTTTTTTACATTTATTGAATAAAAACTTATGGAATTTACTTATGTATATAGAAAACTTAATTATTTTATTTAAAAAGGTTCTGCAAAAATAAAATAAAATAAAATATAAAGAGAATATTGTTATAAATATTAATTTAAATGAGTTGAAAAACTAAAATGTATACCAATTAAATTTGATATGAAAAAAACTGATATTTTTCTTTATCATAAGAAGAATGTTTAGCAAAGTCTTCACTGTAGTTGATTTCAGTTGCCAAATGCGAAATGAACTCAAATTGCGAGAATTGGGTAATTCGCACAAATCAAACAAAATCCAAAATTATAAAGAACCAAATGACTGAATCGATGATAGACTGATGGATGCGCATCCAAATGAAATTGTGCAAATGTTTGGTTTATCATTTCATATTATTTGATTTCATAATAATTGCATGCCATTCACGCCGTCGTCAGGTGATGATGAATGCCATCGCTTCGATGTGAGTGCAATTCATTCGATGTCCATAAATGGCAAATATAAAAGGCGACACAGAGAGTGGCTAACTGGTTGCCTGGCAACTAATTAGCTTCATGAAAACCAAACCAATACTTTACGATACAATACGGCGACGGTTAGAGCTGGAGACGGAGATGGAGACGGAGTCGAAATGCTGTGGGGATATGTGATGTCCGGAAATGGCAAAATGCGTGAGTCCAAATGGAAAGCGAATATTGCATTATGCAATCGAGTGAGTGAGTGAATGAGTGAGTGGGCGAGAGACGAAAACTAAATCAGCGCAGTGGCAGCACAAACAGAAGAAACAAGTTCCAGCTTCCCAAAAGGAAGCCAGCAAATCTGGTTGCTCGTTTACTTCAATTGCCACGGAAACGCGCGCCTTGCATTGTGGCGCCTCTTCGTCCCGCCCCGCTGCCACCGGGCAACTGTGGCACCTTTGAGAGCGTTGCTGCATTAACTGGAAGAAGCGACCAGAGGCAACACGACAACGGACAGCAGACGACCGACAACGGACAACGGACAACAGACAAGTTGGCAGGCTAAACAAGCAAGTCCAAAGCAGTCAACCGGCCAACAGGCTTGGGGGCCAACAGCTTTGGCCAGCAGCAGGCTCAAGCTCGGATGCAAGCAAGTGAACTGGTTTAAATGGCTTTGAATGTGCGCTCGAATTGTACTGTAGATATCCAGACGTAAATACCCTACAGTCAGCTGAAAAAGTATGTGAC
Source organism: Drosophila sulfurigaster albostrigata (assembly GCF_023558435.1). Lineage (NCBI taxonomy): Eukaryota > Metazoa > Arthropoda > Insecta > Diptera > Drosophilidae > Drosophila > Drosophila sulfurigaster. The sequence continues at coordinate 19,235,405 of NC_084885.1, forward strand.
CCTCAAGGCTGGGTTGTCAACAAGTGAATCAAGTCTCCAAAATAACTTGTTGATGGCACTATTTTTTTTGTTTGCTGTTGTTGAAATTTGTTAAATTCGGCTAAGCTTTAGCTTGCCAATTGAATCGCTTTCATAAGCCAATCAACAAGTCGGATTGTTTGCATTTTTTTACACCTTTCAGCGTAATGCATATTTATGCATTATTATTCTCGGTTTGTTTATGTTGTCATTTAATTGCTTCATGTGAAAAACAAGCTTATCATCAACGTATGCATTTGTGGGTTTCAGTTTCCTATTTATAACCGAGACGAGGCTTGTTTACCACTTGACGCCGACTTACAAGCGAACCATACATTTTTTTTCCTTTATTATTATTCTATTTAAGCTCTTGCGAAAGAAGAAACTTGTTAAGCTTGAACACGAATAAATGGGAGTTGAGAAGTAAAAGTTCGAAAATGAAGATCGTGTCTCCTTTAACGATTATTTTATTCTCTTTTTACCTATTTTGTATGTAATAAGAGTTTATGTTTGCTTATATATAATTAGACATTGCTAATAGCTGCTATTGAATATTACTTATAATTATTACTACATTTTTTTAGCCTAATAAGAAGACGCCCAATATCAAATTTGTTTATAGTTTTCTCATCATAAAATGCAAGCTGCAATTTCATCTAATTATTGGTTGTAGTTTTGCATATCTGCTTACATAGTAATTTCAAAATTTGCACACAGCGCCGCAATTCAAAATTTTAATCATACGGAAACGAAATTTTGTGTGAAGCAGCTGAGCATCAAAATATGTATTTAAAAGTATCTCTAAATTGTACTTGAAACAATTATTCAACAACTTATAAACAAATCATAATAAGAATATTAATCTGCGTATACTTAATATCTATGTTAAGTATACGACTAGCCTGAGAACGTTTCTCTTAAAATATTTAGTTTGTGGAATGTTTTCCTTTTTTACAAATATGAAATTAGTACTTATTATGAATTCAAAACTTGTGAAATTAAAATCAAATAAAATAAATGAGAATTTGTCATTCCTATCATACATATTCCTCACATTGTTCTTCATAAAATTAATCTATTTAAGTACAAATTGCCAAATTAGTCTCAACATTTTTTCAGTAATCTAAAATATGTTTACTTGTGAAATTTCGTTAGCGATAAAGAGTTTTAATTATTACTATTGTACTTGTTTCTCTTGCAAGATCAGTTAAAATATGAAAATTGCCAAGCAGAGATTTAGTTTCAGCAATTCAACCATTTGAATGCTTCCCCTCTGGCAGCTCGAATTGAATCTCCCTATGGAAGTGTTGGCCACCTAGGCGATGTCAAGTTGTCAACAATAGCAAACTGAACCAAGCCAAAATCCCAACCCAACAACCACAACAACCACATTGACGATTCAAGCCAGATTCCGATACAGATTTTGTTTTCTGTCTCTCTTCAGCTCCCTTGCTGCTCTGTCTCAAACGCGCAGACTTCGTCTCTCGCATTTGTCGCTGTCGCTGTCGCTGTCGCTGTCGTTGTTGCTGGCTCCCCAAACAGTTAAAAGCAAAATTATTCATTACGATTTCCGCGCTAGCGAGAAAAAAAAAAAACAGAAACGAAGAGGAAAAAAACTGAACTGAACTCAACTGAAATGAAATGAAATAAAATAAAACGCGCGCACGCGGACGTGGATTGTGGACAAAGAAAAAGTTTTCCATGAAAATGTTTCAAATGCTCATTTGGCGCTGCTGCTGCTGTGTGTGTGTGTGTATGTGTGTGTGGTTAAGGCGTTTTGGGTGTTGGGGCGTTGGGGCGTTGGCGATGCTGGGGCGTGGCATGACGACTTGCGCGCCGTGCGCCGAGTGCCAACAATTGACTTGGAATAAGTTTTACATTGAAATGATGCCAATTTGTTGCTCTCACTGTTCGCTTGGCTGTTATTATTATTGTTGTTGTTGTGTGTTACAGTTGGCGATGCTTAAGCTGCGACACTGCCGCAGATAATTTGCGGCGATGTTGTAATTTTTCTGGTTAAACTTTTGCCAGTAAACAATTTGAGGCGTTGTTGCAGTTCCAAGCATACCATCGTCATCGTCATCGCCAGCGGGCTGCGATTGCGATTTGAGACTGCGTCTCTGTTGTTGTTGTTGTTGTTGCTGCTGCTGCTGCTGGAAGCTGTTTTTTGCGCGACGTTAGCCAGCCACTTCATTTTATTGTTATTGTAATTTATTTCCTAATTTCGCTTACGCAGCAACAACGAGAGACAGCGCCTTATGCACTTGTGCGCCTCAACCATGCCCAGACACTAATCCAACAGCAGCCTTCATTATCCCGCCACTTGTTGCCCCATTGTTGTTGTTGTTATTGCTGTTATTGTTGCCTCGTTGCTGGCTGCCACAGCGCCGTTGTTCTACGTCAAAAAACTTATGGCCGAGTGCTCAGTTCAAAAAACTTTCTTTAATTTTAATCAAAAAAGTTGGTTGTTGCTTTTTGGCGGGCAACAAAACGCGTTTAATTGGACAAGGGAATACTTGGCTACCAGCAGAGCACACCCACAACAACAACAGTATCTAATAATGCAACAGACTAGTAAATACCCTCTAGAAAAAGAGGCCTAACAAATTAGTTCCAATTGTCATATTAATATTCAGAGCATTTAGTACTCAAATTCTTTTTTAAGCTAAGCAACCATTCATTGAATTTTATATACAATTCTGATAAATTTTTAGAGGGTGTCAAGCATAAAAAAACACAAACTGTTTGTTGGTTTGCACAAATGTTTTAATAGAGTGAAGCACTTTAAAAATAATTTAAGCAACGCATAAACGAAAATGGTTTGAGTACCAATCCAAATGAAAAGTTTCTAAGGCTGTGGTCTAACAATAGTTATGGAAATTGAACGCAAAAACTTTGACAATATTGCAAACTGAATTCATCGATTTAAATGCGAGCTGAAAATTGAAGCATTCAAATGCTTGCAAATTACCTGAGGCAATATTTGAGATTTTTGCTTAGTCAGCGGCCTGAAAACGCATTCAACCGCATTGCAAACAACTCACAACTATGCCACAAAATGAAAAAAGAGTAAGGAAAAAAAAAAAAAACGATTACAACTATTTGCCACAAGAAAGTGTGTAACTGACATTACGCATTTTTGACTTGGGAAGGGAAATGGAACTGAAACCGAAACTGAAACTGAAACCGTAAGCAAATAAGATGGAAGTGGAGGAGGAGAGCAGAGGAGGACTATACAAAATGCCAAACGCACAAAAAGACAAGGCATAATAAACACGGCACACTGGAAATACTCAGGCACAAAACACAACGCAAATTGCCCAGTCAAATGAAAAACTATTTAAATGCAATTGCTGGCCAAGCGTCGATTTGCTCACTGAATATTCGAGTGCGCAATGAAAATATTTGGTGAAGAGCCACCCGCAACCCCGCACCCCGCACCCAACCCCCACCCACACGAAAAAAAAAAAACCGAAACCGAAACAGAAACATCTATCCAAAACTCAGTTCACGAACACGAAGCTGAATCTACCCCGGGAGCTAGAAGTCAGTTAGCAGATAGTAGAAGTTCCGCTATCAGTGCTGCATCCGGTGCTCCGACTGCGAATGTCCCAGAGAGCAAGAGGAAGAGAGAGAGAAAATAAGAGAGAGATAGATAGATAGATAGAGAGAGAGAGAGCAGGAAAGTGTGGGCAGGATAATGGAATTGTTGGGAGTTTAGTAGCTTAGGTCATTATGTTCATTTGTTGTTTCTCTTTTTCTGTTTTTTTGGGATGCAAGCGGTTAGCTGTAATGCTAGTGGCTGCCACTCAAAGTCGAAAATATGAATAAATAAGACCACTGAGTGTGCGAACCAATTGAAGGCGCCTGCTTAACGGCGGTAACCTAGTAACAAACGAGGATGAGCATCATCACACAAAACCTCATCATAAATGCGTTACGTTTGAGTTAAGCTTTAAAGTCCACTAGATATGCCTTATTATTAGCAACTTCTCGAGGGTATTTCTGCACAAAACAACATTTTACTGCTCGTTGCGAGATTTGTATGTGGAACGGGCATTAAATTGAGGTATTTATCTACGAAAATTACATTCTTTTTTCTAATTTTTGCATACCTTTATTATCACTATTTTTACTTATCACTATCACTATGTTACAATAAGCATAAAAATATCGGAAGAGCACATAATAAGTATCAAAAGTATATTGAATCCGAATTTAAAAGGAATTTTGTTGCGATTAAATACAAATCTTAGAAGTTACTTAAGCAATACTTTAGTATAGAACCTACTTACTATGGACCTTAGTTGCTTTGTCTGACAAATTGATATTTTTTGTTTTCTATATAACAACATAATTTAAAATAATTTGATTAAATTTTTGTCATTTCATGAAGAAATATTATTTAACAAGAAGAGCCTGCTATACTATTTAAACATTTAACTTCATGAAAGCAGCGTTTTAATTTATTAATAAAAAGAATGTTCAATAACATATAAATAATTTATACAAATTTAAAAAATTAATTTTTACAAATTTACGTCATTGTGGTTTAATTTGTAAATATATTTTTAAATATCTTGGAAATTATCTTAATTTAATAATCAGACATGAATGTCAAGAAGAGACCATTCGGATAACAAATATCAAAAGATGTAATTTAATTTCAAATATGTGAATCCAATGAGAAAGAATTGCGTATAAGTTTTGTAATGTAGTTTGTGTTGTTATTAATACTTTGATGCGTTTGCTTTGAATAACGAAATGTATGCGAAATCAAAGAGTGTGCTGATGACGTGCAGCAGCAGCAGCACACGTCACGTAAAACATTTTCACGCATTTGCACACACACACAGACTGTTCACATTCAGATTCAGACATATGAATCGTATACAATATATGGCAGACAGATGAGTACGGACAGATCCCCAGAATGACCCACACTCCGTTTTGGAATTGGTATTTTGGCAATTTGCTTTTAACCAACATGAAGCTCATTTCAGAAATGAATTTTTATCTGAGCTTGGCACCGCGACTCATCATCGTCGTCGCAAGCAGCAGCAGCAGCAGTCGATGGAGGAGGGGGAGGAAGCGAGAAGGGGAACAAAAAAAACAAAAACGCTGCAGGCGTCAACATAAACACAGGCATCAGGCGAGCTCTGCTGTGTGGGAAACCGTGTAAGCCAACAGACAGCCGCATCCGCAGTCTCTCCACCCCTTCCCCCCAGTTCCATATTCTTTCTGAATCCGCATGCGAATCCCGCTGGTTCATGCCAACCAATTCCCAAAGCTCATACCCTGGACGCAGTCAAGTGTGCAACACTTTGGGCGCTCCGCCAACTCCGAATACTTCGTACTTATTTATTTATTTCTTTTCGTTTATTTTCATTTTTTTTTTCCTCGCTCCACTCTCATTCCCTCTATGCGTATATCCCGGTTCCCGGTTCCCGGTTCCCGATTTCCCGCTTCTCTGGTTCCCAGTTCCCAGTTCCCAGTTTGTGCAGCTCGCATCTCTCTCAGTGATTCGAGTTGAGTCACTCACTCAGTCAGTTAACGTTTCCTGCCCCAGCAATTATATCACTTCCCATCGCCGGCAACTGGCAACTGGAGCTTCAGCTTCAGCTTCAGCTTCAGCTTGGGCCACTTTGGGCTGCCACTGCGTTTCACTCGTGCGTGCAAAATTTAAGCTAATTTGCTGAATTTTTTTTTCTTTCTTTTCGGTTGCTTTCTTCTTGCTGTTTTCTGTGTTTTTCTTCTTGTTGTTATTTTTTTGTAAGTATTTTTCTGGGTGTGTGTGTGTGTTTTTTTTTTGCACCCGCCTAATTTTGTTAATTGCATGTTGGATTCGCTTTTTACTCGCTTTCTTGGTTTTCTTTTAATTTTGATTTAATATGAAAGCCTCTTAAATGCCACTGACATAATGCAAGCAAACTTCCGAACTGCTTCCAAACTGCCAACTGCCAACTGCCAACTCCCAAAACTGCCAACTGCCAATTCCCATTTCCCATTTCCCAACCAACACGCCTAAACGGTCGAAAAATAAAATGCGGCAGCGGAAGAGAAGAATTTCAAAAGAGGAGAAGCTTTCGCACATCTTTTATCACTTGGTCGATCATCCGTAAAATCATACATATTAAATAATTCATCATGTGAATTCAAATTAATTACCATAAAATGTAACTTTACACATTTCACTGCCAAACGATTTTCATTTATTTCCGTTTACAAATGCGAGTTAGCGAGCATGATGATCTCCATACTTTAAAGTTTGGATTAAGCTGAATAATTGCTATACAAAGTGGAAAATCAAAAGACTAATAGGTAAAAGATTTGCTAGCATTGAAATAAATTGTATTCCTCAAAGCTTCAAAGTAATTCGTTAACTTAAACTTCCATTTTCTTGAGTATATTCAAGAAGAGTATTTAAGCGACGACGTTTTGATGAATTTATGCACTCAGCACTCAACACTCGCAGGAGAGGAAGCAGTTGGCATTAAATTATTTCGACTAATTTGCTGAAAATGATATTTGGCAACGCTCATTACTTTTATTTTATTAAAATAGGAGCGGGCATTTTTCAAGGCGCGTTTCTTAAACTCAATGGAGCGCATATGAATCAAATATGTGTGTGTGTGTGTGAAGTCTGCGTGTTAATAATTTTGACACAGTCAACGTCACTTCCTGGCCAACATGTGGTATGAGTAATGTGTAGCTGTAGCGCCAAGAAAGCACCTAAATAATGGCAGACTGTTTGTTCGCGCTGTGTTTGCTGTCAACTCCCTAGCATAATGTATAATGTTTATTTAAAATTCACTTCAAATGTAATTATATTAAGAAAAATCTTTGAATTTGTTGAGATTACAAATGAACTTAGTTTACACTGTTTATGGTAAAGTTTAGTTGCTGTCAGTTAGATTAAAAGTTAATTAACTTTAGCTTGGCGAAACTAACGAAGAGAAATCAATAATTGTAACTTGTCATTTGCAACTTTTAATTGAAATGAGAAAATAATCGAGTGCGTAATGCGTTCGTGACAATGAACAGAAATCATCTACGTTATTGTTAAACACTTCTTGGCATTGCATTCGCTCTCTTCACTTTATTTTATCTTTGTCTTTTGCTTCGGGCAGTTGCAGTTCTAGGCAAAAGCAAATGCGAAAAATATAGAGTGAAAGAGAAGAGCGAAGACAGTTGGTGCTATTGCTGCTGCTGGCAAAGGATAACGATTTATGTAAAATTGGCAATTTAATTTCCTGCGCCCCTGCGAAAAATGCAGCACGCATTTCGACAGGGCAGCAAAATGAGCGTTTTCAACTCGATGCTAATATTCAAATGATGGTACTAAAAACATACGTACATACTCGTAACTTTGCTAACTGAGGAGGCAGAGTGTGTGTGGAAGGGGAGAAGGAGGTGTAGTGAGCACTCGAAATGAACTAACGCAAATGAAATTTCATTTTCAGTGGAAAATTTACGAACGCATTAAATTTGCAAACCAAATAGCAGGCGCAAAGTGCAAACCTTTCGGGCACAGGAAGTCAAAGTTCGAACAACAGCAACAACAACAGCAACAAGGACAATAACAGGACAATGTCTTTCTGAAGAGAGAGAGGGAGAAGCAGAGCGAGGCAAAAGCAAAGTTAATGGCAGCACGTAGCCAACACCGACACCGACACCGACACGGACACAGACACGGACTGAGACACACGGCGGATGCGAGAACAAGGGCGCCAAAATGTAGGACAAACGTTGCCATCGCAGCCTTACAGCATCGTCCAGCTCCAGCATCGAGCATCGAGCATCGAGCATTCGAGCAGCTTCAGCTCCATTTCCAGCTTCATGCCCAGCTTGAGCTCCATGGCCAGCTTCGCTTTTGAGTCGTTACTCGAGTTCAGGTCGCAGGCGAGGTCTTGGGCTTTTAATAATACACTTTTCTATTTGGTGCCCGCTTTTTACATTTTTAATGAAATTATTTTCAACAATTTATAATTGCCACGAGCAGTCAACCAACCCGGCACATCAGTGGCAAACAGAGAGCCGTGGCCCACAGCCAACCAACCAACCAGCCAGCCAGCCAGCCCGTTGCGTTTAGTTAAATGCACCCCGGGGAGAGTTTTGTGCCCCAACAAATTTATATGAATTATACGATACGATACGATATGTATGCCTCTCCTTCGCTTCATCTTCTTCTTCTTCTTCTTCTTCTTGTATCTCGTATCTGGCCAACAATTTACATGACCTCCAGTCTTTCGAACTTGCCTCCAAGACTCTCTGGCTGCTTTCTCATTTCGCCCATTTTAGATTCTTGGCACTTGCAGTGTCGACTCCCACGGTGCTTGTTGTACTAAGCAGTTAACAGTTAGTAGAAGCGCCGTGTCCGCCGTTATAATATCGCACAAGGTGCGCTATTTATAGTCAAGGCAGATAAACACTGGCATTATCATACAAATCAACTGCAAAGTAATTCATTAATTTGCATCATTAGCGTCGAATATTCCTCCATTCTGAAAATTGCTTCAACTGCGCAGGAGTTTAATTGTATACTCGGAAGAAATCAGAAAGATATTTATCATATCAATATATCTAGCAACTATCTAAACTATAAATTTCCGTTAAAAACGATTTGTAGAATGTTGATTTTTTATTTTATTTATAATTCATTATAATCATTATAATATAAAATATTGTACATATATGAGTAGATATCTAAAGATGTGCTGTGTAACATTTTGGTCATTGTTTAAGTATCCGATATTATTGTATTGATATTTTTCACTAACTTTCAAAATGTCAGTCCTTGATTTTCGATAGAAACGATAACTCAAATCGATTGTTGAGCCATTGCTTTCGTTGACAGCATTAAGTAAAAAGCTGAAAATACGAGAAGCAGCTTCAAGATTTTCATTTTGTAAACTTTTCTCTAGTTTTTCCAAAAAAAACAAATGGCTAACAATCGGTTCGGTTTATTATTCGAGGACGATGATGACAAGACCGTCGTACTTCCTCTACCCAAGAAGGTATCCGTTGTGGCCGAAAAAAAGACATCCGTGGATCGTCCATTTGTAGAAAACATGAAGAAAACTGAAATGGAGAACAAGTCAGTAGTTTTGAACAAAAACAATGCGGGACAAAAGGCAAATGTCGGTGCCAGCATTGTGACGAAGCAACAACGCTCTGCAAGTTTAAGTGTCAACAGCAACACTTTGGCCGAAAACAATTGGCCAGATTACAACAATGAGGTTGGCAAGCGTCCGGGCAAGGCATATTCAGCACGTTACCGCAAAATGGATAAATGCGGTAGTCGCAAACGTGAGTTTGATCGCCAGTCTGGATCTAATAAGACTGGCGTGAAGGCCGTGGAGAAACGCAATGGCGGTGGCGCACACAACTGGGGATCTGTGAAGCAAGGCATCGATGACCTCAAGCATGTGGACATGGACAATGAGGACTCTGGCAATGAGGCAGCTGTTGCCGAGCCTTTAATCGATGATACACCCAAGCAAATGGGTCTCGATGAGTGGAAGGCTCTCAAGGAGCAGCGTCCCAAGCCCAATTATAATTTACGCAAAGCTGGCGAAGGCGAGAACAACCCCGACTGGCGAAAGATGATTGCTTTGGCCAAAAAGAAACAGTTGAACGCTGGCAAGGATTCGATCAAGCTGAACTCCAGTCTTGGACGTAAAACTGATGAAGAGAAGATGCTCCAAGGTGGACCAGAGTCTGTTGTTGCTAAGGGCAAAAAGCGTCGCTCGAAGCTGGTGCCATTGAAAGCCATCTAGAACAAATATTTTGTCAGCCCTGCTTTCGATCTAAGACGAATACCAATAAAGTAAAATAATTGAAAATATCAACGCAAACATTATTTTATGTTTAGCTGATAAATATTATTATTTCTAATAGTTATAATATATAATATATTATTTACTTGATTCATTTCATGTTTGCTGCTTTGCAAAAAAGTTAATACATTGTTAGATAGGTGAATACTTTTCTTTATAGCTGTCAAAGAAGAATTTCACAAGCATTTTGAGACAAATCAAAAAAACTGTTTATTAACTTTTGGTCTCTCTAGAATGCCTAGGGAAAAACATCAACTTGCATATAAATGTAAGGGAGCACGTAGTCTGAAATAGTCAGTTGACTTTTGCAGCTCCAAAAAATTAGTTCGTTTACAATTTAATAACATTTAAATTGTGAACATAAAAAATAGTAAATATTGTCCCTGGATTTTGCATAAACAGTACAACGAGTTCGCAGTATTGATCAAAACGGTTTCTGAACCACATTCAGCTTAGCAATATATTCGAGTAATTTAACCATTGCAGTTATGAAGGACTTTGCCGAATTGCAGACAATGTTCAAAAGTGCCGTTCCCAATAGCGAATCGATGATGGAAACCGGAAGTGGCGATGATAATCCAACATTGGAGCGCAAAGACGCATCTGAAGCTGATGTTGCTGTTGCTGCAACCGATGTGGCTGCTGCAACCGATGCGGTCACTGACAAGGTAGAGCGTGAAGAACGTGATGTGGCAATTTGTACCCAAGAACTTAGTGGCCCCGAACCTGAAGAGTGCAGCAATCTGTTGCAGGATGATGGCGGCGCAATGCTGCCCGAGGTGCTAGACAAGCATCCGTTGCAGTATGTGTGGACACTGTGGTATTTGGAGAACGATCGCACCAAGACGTGGGAGGATATGCAAAACGAAATCACTAGCTTTGATACTGTCGAGGACTTTTGGAACCTCTACAATCACATCAAGCCGCCGTCGGAGATCAAGCTGGGCAGCGATTATTCGCTGTTCAAGAAGGGCATACGCCCCATGTGGGAGGATGCTGCCAATAATAATGGCGGTCGTTGGGTGATTGCACTTAATAAGATATTGAAGGATGATTTGGACAAATTGTGGATGGATGTGGTGCGTATTTTTACACTCTTATTTCTGCAATAGTTGAATAAAGAAACGATTCGGAATTTTCAGTTGCTTTGCCTGATCGGCGAAGTGTTCGATCGCTATGATGAGATCTGCGGCGCTGTTGTCAACATTCGTGGCAAGAGCAACAAAATCTCAATCTGGACTGCCAATGGCGATAACAAGGAGGCAGTCCTTGAGATTGGGCACAAGCTGCGCGATGCTCTGCGCCTGGGACCGCAGAATTCATTGCAATATCAACTGCACAAGGATGCCATGACCAAGCAGGGATCCAATGTCAAGACAACTTTCACCTTGTAAACTCACAAAATTATGCAAAAGTTATGCACACACACATTGTTCACAGTTTCGCAGTTTTAGAGTAGCTTCGTTAGTTTTAATCGTGTTAATATCGTGCTGAGACATCAAACACAACAAACATCATCAAACATCAAATATCAAACATCGACCGGACGCTAAGTAGTAGTATAGACACACAACATATGGATACACACACATGCATACATACATATTTGTTTATGTATATGTTTATGAAAATTAATAAAGTTTAATCGATTCACGCAGTGAATCTAGAATATGAATTGGCAAACATTGTTAAATATATATTATAACTATTTGAAGGGAAATTTATTATATTATCGCATCGTGGTAGAGAAACTTTCAGATATATTTTATAACATTTTTAATAATTTCAGGCTGGTCTGTCCGCTCTGTCCGCTTTGTCCGCTCTGTCCGCTCTGTCCGCTCTGTTCGCTTTGTCCGCCATGTCCGCTTTGTCCGCTTTGTCCGCTCTGTCCGCTTTGTCCGCTCTGTCCGCTCTGCAAAAGTATTTCTTTAATAACTTCCACAATTTTTGTCTGATCGCAACCAAGTTTTCAGGAATCACAATTACTATAGTTATTATTGCATATACCAAAATGCGTAGCTCTAGCTCTAAAGTTACGTTTGTTATTCGATTTTTTTGTCCGCCCTGTCCGCTCTGTCCGCTCTGTCCGCTTTGTCCGCTTTGTCTGCTCTGTCCGCTCTGTCCGCTATGACCTATACTTTCCTATAGATTATCTTGCATGAAGATACTTGCATAAATAAATGTTCAGTTACTAACTGAATTATAAATACCAAATTTGAGAAAAAAAAACAAGAAAGATACAATCGAATTATCCGCGACCAGTTTTCAATAAAATCATATTCCTAAAATATACCAAATTTATTTACCAAAAAATTACTTAAATATACCAAATGCAATATTTGGTATATTGATATAGTATTACAATAAAAAATACCACAGAGCACAAAATACAAGATAGTACTGCATTCAAAATATACCAAAATCTACCAGATTGTTAGACTGTGGCTTAGAAGCAAATCTTTATAAATAACTTTAAATATTATATATTTAGATAGTATTTTCCTACTTTTTTGACGCTAAATATGGGTCTTACCCATGTTACTTGAATGAGTTGTAATAAAGTGTATGTAATTAAAATAGCTTGTTAATTTTGTCAGGAATGCTTGAATTATAATTGAAATTTTCAAATTTGACCTTTAGACAAAATACTTAAGCTAAATTTAGCTAAGCACTGGGATGACTAATTTTAAATGAGCACAGGTTATGTACCAAACAATCGACGTGGGATGCAATGAGTGATATTTGTAGGGAGTGAGGGTCCGGAGGGTGGAATCGTTAACTCTTCGGTCCTAATACATACAGGCAATGGGAAGACCGTGTAGCAGTGTTAACATTGCGGTAAAGATAACGAACTCGTGTTTGCTGTCCTGCCACTTATTGTTATTGCATTTGCTCATGTTATTATTGTTGTTGTTGTTGTCATTATCTGTTGACAGCGGTAGCAGCAGAGTTGAAGCTGCAGCCAAGAGACCCTTATCAAAGTGAGAGACGCGTCACATTATTGAGCTAAATCAGTTGAACGGACATACAACAAAAACAGCGAGCAGAGCACACAAGAACAATACCAATTTAGACGCGCTCGTTGCGAGCATTGATCGAAGTGCCAAATACTCCGTATTTTTGTCGAATTGCAATCAATAATATATTGTGTTGGTAACTAAGTGAGACAAAAATGCGATAAAAGAAAAGATTTGCCTAAAATAAAAATTGAGGCGATTTACAGGGTATCACAATCTATGTCTTACACTGGCCAATACTTACGTTCATTTGCTTGCGTGAGAATAATCGAATTAGGAGATATGCAGTAAGTATTCTAATATATAAATCAATAATATTTGAGGCTACAAAGTTGCAATTAAACGAGACAAATTAGAAGATTTTCGTAAAATCGACGTTGCCAAGCTTAACAGGCAAAAGTTTGTAGTATAATATTGTTTTGTGTTAATAAGCATTGTTTTTTATAAAGCTACTAAGTAAGACAGCCGAATTGCAATTAAGAAAAATAAAAGAAAAGAATCTCTTTAAATCAAAATAGCGAAGTTTTACAGGGTATCACAATGTGTATCCCAAATCATATTCATATCCATGTCACACTCAGCCAGCAAAAAAGCGATGGAGACGGTCGGTAGTCAAGAGGTTAAGGCATATTTTTGGCATTTCTCGTAGCTCATTAAATTTTAATGGCCATACAATCATATCAATCAAACGAGCTTATAATGTCTGCTCTCACGGCGGCTCATTGCAAATGTCAACCGATGGCAATAATTTGTTTAGATGCCTTTTAATAGATGTGCCAGCAAGTGATATCGGCTGACAGTTATCGAAATACATTTCCAATTCCAAAGAGTTTGAGCAGCTTCTTTTGCGTTTTTAATTGTGGATTATTTTTCAGGCTGCTTTTCATTTTAATGTCCAAGTGCAATTTAGTCATCTGCTAACTAAGTTCTGTTTATTTGTTGTGTATTACATTCATTTTAAAATTATATGCGATGCAGCTGTCAAAATTGGAGCAGACCAAAAACGAATAAGAATGGAGAAAAACAGAAAACTACGTAGAAAAACTGCTGTGAAAATACAAAAAGGTGGAAGTGAAAAAGTGACTAAAAAAAAAAAGGAATTGTTAATGCTCACAATTTGCACAAAGAAGCTTTACAAAACAGGGCGCTGAAATGCAGCCACTTAGTTCATGAATATGCATGTTGTGTGCTTACTATGCACACTAACAACAACAACATATGTGTGTGTGTGTGTGCTATTAGTAGCTGTCACTCGTTACATGTATGCGCATTCTGTTGTCCCTCCGAATGTCTGTCTGTGTGTCGTTGCGGTCCTTCGGCTGGTAGCCATGTCCTGTGCGCGCATTTTTGCCACTGTTTACTATTAAATTAGCATATGAAAGAGATGCGAGCACACATTGGCACACACTTCAAACACACACACACACACATACACACATATCGACACATAAATATATATACATACAGTCAGTCATGTATGCAGTACGTCGGTCGTATGTTAGCTGAGAATTCGGCCAAATGTTTGACGGAGATCCATCATGCAAAACTAGCAAAATGCGTGGATTTTATTTGTGTGTTTGCCATGAGCATGTACATACATACATGCATTCGTAGTTACATAATGTATCTATGTATGCATTTGTCTATGCACACAAATAAAAGCACTTGCCAGCTGCGCTTTCATCAAAAGCGACAGCGGCGTATTTCGTATTTTCCCAACTGCTTTCGACTTTCGAAATTGAAATCGGCTTTAAAGAGCTACAAACCAAAAAACACATAGAATTAGTTATGAGCCATGCGTATACTTAATTAGTACACTGTGCACACTTACAAAAATGTTTTCGGTTTGATTTCAAATACAATAATACGAAACTTGTTAATTAAGAGGCAGGAAATGATGGCAGGGAAAACTTGTTGCAACTTTAATAAGCACTCGCATCTAAGTACAGCAAAGTTCATCATTGTTAGGCATATCAAATTTGAGTTAAGTGCAAAGTAATGGGCGACTTCTTGGAAGTGATTTCTCAATTTAAGAGATGCAGTGACAATCCTCACGCCAACACTGGCCAATCCAATGCTCCAGTCGCTTGCAGAATTGATGGCATTTGGGAAAATGTGGATGATAGCGTGATCGCTCCTGGCAGAGGCCACGATCCATGCTAATTGCCCGCGACTTGATCGAGGCTGTTCCCAGTGGCTTTGATGTTGTCGTCGCATCCGATATAAAGATCTCCTTGTCCTCGTTCCCCGCTGGAGCTGGCTCTGGCAATGGAGCAGCCGCTGGCTCAGGCGCGGGTTCTGGCTCCGGTGCTGGAGCTGGAGCTGGTTCTGGTGCCGCACTTGCCTCACGCTGCAGTCGCCGTGCCATGCCAGCGCTCAGGCTGAGGCACAGACAAAGGCTGAGTAACAAGATTGATAGTAAACGCATATTTTTTTGGGTTTCACGTCTTGAATGCTGCGAATTTCAATCGCGACTGCGACACTTGATTCGCCCTCAATGCGTAATTCCAGCATTCATAGATTCATATCGCGTATCAGGCGCCTCAAGGTCAGAGGTCAATTCTAATCATTGGTGCCGCGACTTAGTTTCGATTGCCACTGCAAAACATCACAAAATGTAAGGCAAACGTATTTAGTTCGTCACGATGATCGGATTGGCGATAACTGTGCTAAATGTTTATACACACAGTGCCTCAGCGCATTCTGCGGACGCTACGTAAACCTTAGAATTTCTAGAGTGCAATTAAAAATCGAGATTCTTTTGAACTATACATTGTATTAATTTTTTTTTTTTTAAATTGATTTTGGAATTTTATTCAAATTTCTGAACGAAATTTATCTAATTATTTATGAGTATTTTAATTTTTTTTTCTATTATGAATTCTTGTTGTAATTTTATTTAAATTTCTTAATGAAATTTATAGCAAATGAAAATGGAAATACTTTCATTTGTAATACTTTTATAGTTTTAACAGCTAATTAATTGATCTCAGAAAACGGCATAACATAACATCCCCATTTAACTTTGATTGCATTAAGAAGTCAATAAAATATATAAATATAATACAATAGTTTTATTATTAACATAAAAACATATAAATAAGAAGTGGTTTTATTTTTGTGTATGAAGACTTCATCAGTAGCTAAACTAGTATAACACTTTTTTGACGTCACAAATGACACAATAATTTTACGAGGTAGGCGGCAAATTCGCATTTGTGTGTTGTGTACATCAACTCGTGTGATTTGTGTGTACATCAAATCAGCTTATTAACTGCCACATGGTCATTTCATGGACACAACAACAACAAGCAATCATCAATTCTATTGCTTATCAGCGGCAATTATTACGAAATATTCTATCGCTGAAAAACACATATACACTCACTTATTCGGCGTGTATATAAAAGCCTCAATTATGTTAACACATGCATACATATATATGTACGTATGTATATATATATAGTATAAAGAAGTAGCAGCTGGAGCAGCAGCAAAGACCAAGAATTGGGAGCAGGACCATCAAAAATGTTGAGCTGGTAATTTATGCGGAAATTTGATTTTTATGTGCTCGAATGTTTAGAGGCTGCCGCTGCTGCTGTTGTTGTTGCTGTTGCTGTAAAGTAAGTAAAATTGATGGGCGACGGACAAGGCAGTTAAAGGAACATCAAAATGCTTTGGCGCGGACTGCCAACGAATATTGCGGGCTAATTTTTGGCACTCAACCGAACTGGCATACAAACATACTTACATACACGGAAACGCATAAAAGTCCATTTGCTTTAAAATGCAAAAACAATAACAATAATCATAATAATAATACACAATAACAATAACGACAACGACAACGTCAACGAGAACGAAAACGAGAACGAGAACGAGAATCAGCAAAAGAAGTGGATGGAGAAGGTGGAACAAACAGTCAAATGTATGGCACGATGAGTGTTCTTCTCTATAAAGAACAGCTGCCAAAACAACTTTGGAATGTTTGCCAATTGCTACAACTCTCTCTCTCTCTCTCTCTCTCTCGCTCGCTCTTTGCACCCTTTTCTCATTTCCACTTTCACTTTCCACAGCTGCTTCGGCAGCAAGAGGAAGTCAATAAAAATAATGCAATATAAAGTTGCGGCGATTTGCCAGCCACATTACATCAATATATTTTGTAGTAGCAACTCCATTAGAGGCTATTACGAAACTGCAGTTCGCATTATTTACGAGCAAAGTATTGAAATGTTATCTTATTTAAATATTCGCCACCTGCCATTACTTTTCATTGACATCTGGATGGGGAAATAGATAAACACTAAGCTAACAATAACACTGGACATCATTTAAATAATTTTAACTACCTACGAATTGTCATACCAAAAAAAAAACAAGTTTTTATCCATGGTTGAGTGTGTTGGACTTTTTTATACCCGCATCTCATTTATAAAAGTATACCAAGAACATATAACATATATTATATCCCTATCTTTTTAAGTCTTTGATGTTCTGTGTTTCATACTAACAGATGGGCAGACAGACAGACGGACCGACAGACGGACAGACAGACGGACAGACAGACGGACAGACAGACGGACAGACAGACGGACAGACAGACGGACAGACAGGCCATGTCTATATCGTCTCGGCTGTTGGCGATGATCAAGAATATATATACTTTATGTGGTCGCAAATGCCTTTTATAATACCCATCTACTCTATATGGGTAGCGGGTATTAGCAAAAAACACATTTCTATCTCATGTCTGACGAACGACACACATAAATCAATGACTCTATACATTCTCAATTTTCCATTTTCAATTTAGCAATTGCTGCTGGGAGAAAAAGCGCAAGACCATTCAGAATAGCACTTGAGGCGTCAATAGCAAATTGATTTGGTAAACCACAAAGTCAGAGCAAAGACAAAGTATAATCTCAATTGCTTTTAAATTTTGTCACAAAAAAAGGAAAAAATAAATAAATAAATAAAATAAAAAACAGAAAACAGAAAATCGAAAACGAAAGAAAGCCGACGCAAAATCATACAAAAGACTGCCGTCTAAACGATTTAATTCCGTTACCGGAAATGAAGCAGAATAATCGTTAAAAATAAACAAATAACAAGAAATGCTTCAAGTAAAGTACACTAAACTAACAGACTATGCGACTAGCGAATGCTCTGCTCATTGAATAGCAATATTCATTTATATCTAAAAGTTCTCTAGTATACTTGATATATTTTTAAAGAATTTTTTGCAAAGAAATTCTATTTGTTAGACTAACTGAATGAACAGGTGAACAAAGCCGAAGAGCGTTGCAGAAAAATTCGTTCAACTTGTTGATGGCCTCGACTGATGGTCAGGAAAAGATATTATCAGTGGGGCAACTTTTATGTATTTTTTCTCCTTGTTGTCGTTGTTGTTGTTGTTCCTTCGCTTACTTTTTTTCGTTGTTGTTTTTCGTTTTTGTTTTTGTTGGCTTTAATTAAAAAAGTTTCTTTTTGGTGTTCCTGACTTCTAAGTTTGTCATGGCGACTGACAGACGAAACACGTATGTGCCTCCAACATTTAAATATATATATACTATATATGCCGATAAACTTACATATGTATATGCATCAAAATCAGTTACTATATATGTAAGTATATGGTGTACATATATGTAAGAATTTTTGTTTTTGATTTGATGCTTTTACTGTTTGTTTGGTAAATGTTATCAAAAATGTTTCATAACTTTAATAATATGCTCATGCTCATGAGCGCACAAAGGCAACGCCTGAGTCCGCTTCGTTCTGACTTCCTTTTCAGATAAAAGAAATATGTTAATCAAAAGCAAAATCAAAAGCAATACTCACACAGCACAGCACAACATCGCAATCTCATTCCTTGCTTTTGTATCCCCAAACCGTCAACCGAGGAGCATTGTGAAGTCGAGCAATCGCGCAATGCGTGAGCCAAACAAAAATATAATTTGTTTATGCATGTTGATTTAATTAAATTTTCAAACATGTGCATACATTTGTACACACACACACACATACAGACACATGGAGTATTTCGAAATTCGCTTTCATGCTGCCAACCGACGCTGACTTCCAAAGAAATCACTCAGAGAATATCGAAAGAGTGCGAGAGTCACATTAACATTTAGCAACAGCAACAGCAAAAGGAAAACGAATCCCTTGCTCAACAGAAAACATAATAAACAAAAGAGCAGCAGCAGCAGCAGCATGAACCATGAACAAACAAGTTATTCGGGTACTCTAGTCAATTTTCCAATTAAAGTTGTGACTCTCTGTTTAAGAATCACACATTCCATAGTTAGTTTGTTAGGCAATCAAATACTCTAACTTGCATATGGAAGTAAATATGTTTGGTTGTTATGACAGGAAAACTATGGATAGCAACAAAAAGGACTCTCATTGTATTGTGGAAATCATATAAAGGTAATAAAACCGAGAAAACTCAACGCATATCATACAATATTCAGAATTCCCCATGAGAAGCAATTGCTTGATATAGGGACCACGAATACATATGTATACGTATGTAAGCATGAACATAGTAGTTACAAAGTGGTCACAAGACCGAGTACTTGAATGCCGAAGAGCAATAAATTGCTTCACATTGTTTGTTCATACTCTAAATGCATTAAGGGTATTTTTGTTCAGCAAATGAGCTTGTCTTCTAAACTAATTGAGGTAAACATTAATTATTTTCAGAAATTTCGTATAATTAGTCGGTCAACTAAATGTTTAAAGATTGACTAGAATGTCTTAAGCGAACTGAATTAAAAACTCAAGGCCGATTATAAGACAATGATATAAAGACAATGTGTGTTTGATATTTACCAACATAAAAAGAATATATATCAATATTATATAATTTCAAATAAGTTAATTAAATAAATATACAAAAATTGATCAAAATTCTTACTTTGTTTTATAGACTTAGTAATTAGTAGGACTTTGTGAACTTCTCGAAAATATTATCTAGCATGAAGTTGTGAAGAAAAGAAAGCACTAATTAAATTTTTGCTTTATGCATCTTGTCATACTTTCCCTACGAAAGAGCACATTGCAAATACGAACAAGTGTAGATGTTTTTTTTTCCTTTTTGACTTTTTGTTTGTGATCTGAGTTTCAACGTTCATGACGAGATATGAGTGTGTCCTGTGTGTGCGTGTATATGTGTGTGTGTGTTGAAATGTTGATGGCTTGAAAAATGCATGACTTTGGCTATGCAATTAAAATGGACAACAACGAATCATTGATGGCCATAACGATTCTGACGCGTTGACAGCACATTGATGTGGGTCCATCTACATACTTCTCGCAGTCACTGTCATTACGTATACGAGCTCTCTTGTGTTCAGCCTTATTCAAAGTGTGCCTGGCCAGACGATGGCCATTTCGTTTGTGACTTCAATCGAAAGGAGTCAAACGCAATGCCATTCTCTTTGTAGTTTGATGTTTCCTTATCGCTTCCATACTGTAGTTGGCACTTGAAACGACTTTCAGTAAAGCAATGTGGGAATACAAAATAAATAATAATACTAGTGAAAAAAGTAAGCATAAAAACAAATTAGTTATTTTTTTTATTACATTTGATTGAATACTTTATAAGAAAATGTGAAGGAATATTTATTTATTTTATATATTTATAAAAATATTAATATAGTTTTCAAATTTTAGTCAATCGCAATAAAATATAATAATGATTTTGTAACAGTCGGAATCAAAATAATAAAAAAAATTATGGCTTTATAAAACACACATATTTGTAATCTAAACTTTTATTGTGTAGACTTAGAACTTTGAGTGGCTGTTTCATATGAACTTTGTCGCCGGATGCCCAGATTATTATTCAAATTTAAAAATGATTAAGTATATCATTCGATTATTATAGACAATGCTGTAAAAAATTGACAGAGTAAGCTGTGAGTATGTAGTTAGTAACCGATTTGTACAAAAAGTGATTGCCAAAATTTTGAAAGAATTTGTGAAAAATTGATGTCATTCTGTTTGTCTAGGCGGCGGACCAAGAAATTTGTGTGTGCGAACCAGCTAAGTGGGCGTGGTCAAGCAAAAGATCTTCACAAAGATTGCTTATGTTACTCAACAGTTGTCAGTGCTGCTAAACAGTTGTATGATACTTAACTACAAGACTTTGCATTGCATTCTCAGAGGAAGCCGCGGCCAGTTGATTTAAGTATGTGACTGAAAAAGTCAATGACAAAAAGTTTGATCTATATCTTTCATATGTTGTGTGTGGGTTTGACTAGGTGGCGGACCGAGATAATAGTGAAGGTTAATATCTTAAGTGGGCGTGGTCGGGTGGATGGGCTTCACAAAGATTGCCAAGCTTGCTTTTGGGTACTTTTGATTAACTGATGCTCAACTGTTGCCACTATTGCTCAACAGTTGTGCAGAAATGCAAGGCATTACAGATTAGATGTGTAGAGCTGAATGATATTACAATGCATTATCAGAGCAAGATGTTCTGTTGATTTAAGCATGTGCCCAAAAAAGTCATTGCCAAAAATTTAGATCAATTCGCTTCATATGTTGTGTGTGTCTTTGACTAGGCGGCGGACTGAGATATTAGTGAAGGCGGATGTGTTAAGTGGGCGTGGCTTCGCGGGAGGGTGTAACAAAGATTTCTTAGCTCGTTATTTCATGTGTGTGTATGTGTATGTGCGCTTCATTCTAATCAATTATATGGAACTCAATTTATGTATTTATTTCGTTCGAATTAAAAGTATCGCATACTTATTGCTAAAGCAATGGTTGCAAAGGCTTTCAGCAAAGGATTATGAAAAATATAATCTTTGTGATTAGAATTTAATTAAGTTTATTATGAAGAAATTAAGCTAGTAGCTGGACAACAGTTAGCACAACGAACTTTATATGTACTTGTATGTATAGAGAAAGCTAATAAAAATAGTAAAATTTTCTTATTATTGCTTGCTTTAATTACAATATATTAAAATTATTAACACGATAACATAAAATGTAATCGTGTTGAAAATTTAAATAGTAATATTATGGAAACGGTTGAGTTTAAGATCTTTGCATATAGCTACCAATAGCAAATGAAACACTACGAAAGTAAATTGAAATATGTTCTATAGTATACAAAACAATAATATTGTAGCTAGAAACAATAACAATTGAAGTAATGATTTTCTAATAACTTGCCATTAGAAATTGTTTCTCATCACATTAAAAAATGTGATAGTGAGTGCTGAATACTTGTAAAATTATTTCCATTAACAGATTGCACAGAGTTCGATGCAGTTTAATAAACTGAACAATATGCGAAATTGAAGCTGCACACATACACATGTAAGTATGCAGATAGACGCAGATACACAGACAGAGGCAGCACACACACACACATGCAAATGAATAGACAATGGCCGGTGCAGACAGCCAGCATAATTCTCGTTATCCCAGTGCTTATCGGGGCATAGGGCAGAGAACAGAACAGAACAGAACAGAGCAGAACAGAAGAGGATAGTGATAGGAAGAGGAAGAGGAAGACGCGCCAAAGGAGCAGAGGAGCAAAAGGCGACGGTCACAAAAGACAATCACGAACAAAACAATTTGATAATTAATCGTTTTGAGCTCTCGGCTGCTCCCAGTTAGATATATGGCGCTGCATAATCACATCATATCATTTATTTCGGATGTGCTTGCTTGCATGTGTGTGTGTGTGTGCAGCCGGAAACGGAAATAGCAAAAACGATTGTACCAAAATGCTGCTATTGTTGTTGTTCTTGGTCGCGTTGTCATTGTTGCTGCTGCTGCCGGCAAAGCCAATAATTTAGACCTTATTATGGCGATGATTTGAGATATGAAGTTCTTGCTCAATGCATTATTATTGAGTCTTTAAGATTGTGCTTTATAGTCACTTGATTAAGTTTGTCTGCAATTAATATAATAGTTTTATATAGAGGTTTAAGCTGCATAGAAAATGTTTATAAATTTAAATATGATTTCATAGTTCATCGCTTTGATTTATACACTCTTTAATTTTTAGGTTTTTATCCATAAGTTTTCATTATCCAACTTTTAGTTTATAAAATTTCTTTAACACGTATCGCTTTTCTTTACAATACACTCCATGTTATTAGAAAACAAGAAAAAATATTAAAATTAACAAAAGAATTGGCCACCTTACATTATTAAATATAAAATGAATTAAATAATAATAAAGAAAAAGAAATTGGAAATCATAATTCGATAAGAATTTCGCATCCCGATTAAGTTATAGTAAATAGAGGATTGATTAAGGATGTGTTGAAAAGGTAACTTGAATAATTAGACAAATAATAAAAAATATATGTGAGAATCTATTGCACAACGTTTGAGTGAGAAGTTCACACTTTGGCAGTCAGAAAGTACTTCCATTTGCTGCCTGTTTACACACATCTTCTTGCTATATTATTTTCAATTGTATTCATGCTGAGAGCAACAAACCATATTGAAACGCTTGTCAACTAATTGGGTTACATACGAATATACACAACGATTACCATCTATGTGTGTGTTTTCGTATTGGCAGCAGGCAGAAATGTATCATTGACCAGTAAACACACAGACACACAGCCACACACACATTCTACATCTGCTCGTATGTTGTTGTCTTGTTGGCCACAGAATCTTGTAATTTGGGCCAACATTGTCAAACAATTACATGACTTTATAATTAATTTGTCCTTACAATATGATAACAGTTCAAAAGTGACACTGCAAAATGCTCGATGTCCGGAGTGCAAAAGCAAAAGTAGAATGAGAAGCAGAAGCAAAAGCAGAAGCAAAAGTCTTTGCTAAGGCCAAGCCGCATGCCACATGCCGCATGTCAATGTAAAATTGTGAAATGTAAATGTAAAAATGTACATGAAAATTGTACTAAGTGCAGAAGAGCGTATGCTCCCCTGTTTAGCTTGGGTTCGAGGAGAACAAAGTGAACGTGGAGGCTTGGCTGCTGCTTGGATGTGATAATAAAATTTGCAGCAATAGCAATGGGCAATGGATGGATGGGCCAGACTTTTGAGCTGAGTGACTTTGCTGTTGATGGCGTGTTGCTTTCAACTGTCTGTAATGGAGGACAGTAGAAGGAGAAGGTCAAGTCAGATAGGCAAGCAAACGGATATCATTGGAGTCTGGAGTGTGCGATGGGTTGGTTGGCTGGCACTCAAGAGCCCGCTGTCCATGTTGTTAACATAGATCAACAGCTCACACACATACACACACACACACTAGCACACAAATGCGTTGTAATCTAATCAAATGACAATATACTATACTTGTTCTCTCTCCTCCCCCTTCTCCTTTCCGTTGCCTTTAGCTTAGCCATCATCATTGTCGTTGTATATTAGCCAGATTGTTGCTGATGCTGCTGCTGCTGTTCATGACAGAGTTTGTAGTGTCTCTCTTTCGATATTGTTAGCTCCGTCTCTTTCATTGTTTGCTTTCGCAACTATGCGTGTTTGTATGTGTGTGTGTGTTGGAAAAGTCTGTCTGAGCTGCAATTTAAACATCATTTATTTTAAATGTAATAACTATTTCAGCATGCAGTCAGTTTGTGCCGCTTGCTGCTTGCCAGCTGATTGCAAAAATGATTGCATGTAATCACTCATACGACACATTGGCCAACACACACAAATGCCAAGCCATCAAACTATCAACCCATCAACCACTCCGGCCATCGTGTTTCGTTTGTATTCCTGATTTGTTTTATACTCGTCCATGTCCTGTCTCTTGTTATGCATTTCAAAATACAATCAATCATTGTTCACAGCGCTTCCACAGCTACAAATCCAGATTCATCGTATCTTTCTTCTCCTCTTTCTTGCTTGCCTGTCAGCCGATGGTGTTTCGATGTCATACTCAAAATGCACACTTAACATATAGTACGTTTTGCTTGATAACTTCGTTTCATAGCAACATCGATCTTGAAGATGTGCAAAGTAACTGTAAGTTTCTCAAACCGATTCAAAACTTGATTACTTTGGGTTCAGAAGTATTTGAATCGAATCGAATTTAATTTAATAATCGCAGTTTATTTACTTTGTTATCCACAGTTGATGCAGTGGCGAAATTCAGAATGTCATTAAATTCCATTAAATTTAAGTAAAATTGTTTCTTAAAATTGAAATTCAATCATTTACAAGTTATCTTTGTTCTAATTTATTTGATCAATTTGCTATCATTGAAAATAACATAAATGAATCAATCAATCGCTATCGATGACGAATGTTAGCAGTGCATTTACATAAACATTTGCATTGTACAAATTACTAACTAATATTGACCAGATAAATAGATAGACCAGATAAATAGTCAAAGCGAATGGATGTGTTTTATTCATACTTCCGTCAAGATCTATCCTGACGAACGAACTCCTTTGTTCAAAGATTATTAACATTATTCTTATCATGCTTATAAATAGTTTAGCTGAAAAAATGTATGTTTAACTTGAATAGTTTTCGGAATCGTCAATTTAAAATTGTTTATTTAAAATATTTTGAATTTTCCTCATATATTAAAGTACAAAATAAAGATGTGCTGCCCTTATAAAAAGTGAATTGAACTCGAATCTAAAATATAGATTTCAGTTAATCATTAAGCTAAAGAAATTGAAGCTGAACTACAAGTGAAAATAAATGAATTTATTTTGTATTGAAATTCTAAACTAAACAGGTAATTAGAATAAAATTATATTAATATATTAATATGTTTTGTATATAATTAATGCGTCATATATTATTTACAATTTTGTTATCCTAATCAGTTAGATTAATAATTAATTAATTTCATTTTTTTTTTATTATTTTAATTTAAAATTTTTTCAATCAGCCACTCACATGAGCTGCCCTAATAAAATGTCAATTGAAATCGATTCTGAAATATATATTTGAGATAATCAATTGAGTTGATGTCATTCACAGTCTCAGTCTCAGTTTCAGATCTTTTACATTGCGCTTTCATGGCTGAATGAAGGTGCAAAAGCATGTGAGGTCAATGCTCATCGACACACACACACACACACACACCCAATACGTGTGTTGAAGCATGTTAATGTGTTTTGTACTTGGCGTATTCAGTATTGAGCAGACAGTACTTGCATTATATCACTCACATACGAGAAGCCAGTCATATGCATATCTCCCAAACACACATACACGACAAACATAATGTGTCTATGTGTGTGTGTGTGTGTGTGTGAGCAACGGGTCATCACAATGGCGATTTAGCTGCAGGAGGAGTCTGCAGCTCGGCTGTGATTAAAATGATATTTTCAGACAATGTCAAACAGCGTGTGACTAATGGGTCTATGGGTTGTCCGAAATGTCTGTTATTACTTGATAAATCTTGTCGGTCACACATTTTAGCCGACCAACAACACACACACAGACAACAAACAGATAGCGAGTGTGCGTATATTCTTAGACATACTTATGCATGTGTGTATTCAAGGCTTGCTCTCCCCTCTCCCCTCTCTCTGGGTTTGTTTTATGCAAATCCCTCGCATTCGAGCCTAATGACAAATGGGTCAAAAATTTGCGGCTAATGACACAAATGTGCTTGTTTCTGCCTATAAATTTTATGCATAAATAAATCCATAGAAGGCTACAAATTGCAAAGGCAAAAAAAAATATCACAAAATAAGAAGGCAAATGCTAGAGCACGAGAATAGCAAAAATAGAAAACATATGAGTAAGGCAACCAAAAAGAAAAAAGGCCTCCGAATAGAAGCAAACAAACAAACTATGATTGAAGACTTTCCAGCAACGACCTTTGCGGGTTTTCTGGCATCGCACATTAATCAATGGACAAATAAACATAAGATTAACTTAAATGGTCATAAGGGTAACGTTCCTATAATATAATGGCTCTGCTTCTGCTCGCCTTCGACGGATAGGCGGATAGAGTAAAGTTTCAGAGAGCGGAACTTGTTGTGCTATTCTAATCTATGAATGTTTACACAAATGTGTTGAAAGCGAATTAAATGGTTTCCTTCTTTGTTGCAAGAGACATTAGGTGCCAAATTAAAGCTTTAATATAACTTGTGTTTGTCAATATAATTGTAAGATTAAAGTGTCTGAATATTAATAGCTAGCTTTAATATTTACAAAAGGAAAATATTTAAAGAGAAAAATAGTTGACAAATCTTACAATTAGAATTGATTATAATAATTCAAAAGCCCCTAAAATAAAATTTGAAAATACTACAAGCAGTCAAATGAAATTACCTCTAAGAAAATTACACTAAAAATAAGAACTGATCACCGACTTAAATTTGAAAATAATACAAAATTAAATAAAAATGAAATTAAACAGCACTACTTTGAAGAAGTATACAAAAAACTATAACAAATGTTTATTTTACAATATTAGATATATTATTTTCTCAGTTGTATTGTACATTCCACATACAGTAGAATCCGGTTATAACGACGCCGCTTATAGCGTCCATCCGGTTTTTGAGACTAAAATTCGATGACTTGGTGGGTCCCCATACAAATTAAGTTGATTAAAACATTAATTAGTTGCATTTTAAAAACCTATGGCAACCATAAAATAAACAAAATTTTATTTTACAATTTTTGGTTTGTAGGTGTTCCGGATATAACGACGGTCCCTTGAAAGTCGCTATAACCGGATTCTATATATTTCATAGCAACTAAAAAATACAAAGTAATGATAAGCTTACTTCTGGCCAGTCGATAGATTGAATTCACGTTTACCATTTGGCAGTGCATAATTGCAATTAAACAATTTTTCGTGTCCGTCTGTGCAAATACGAATATAAATGTGCGTGATTGTGATTGTTATTGCGAATTATTTACAAAATTTTATGCTGCACGCATATTGAATTCTTGTTTAATTTGAAGTGCTCTGAAAGAACAATTAATTCTGTGTTGTGGCATTTAATGAAAATTGTGTTGTTGCACACACATATTCTCATCTTTCAAGTTAATAACAAACAAGTGCTCAATCTCTCTCTGGATGGCAATGACCAACTACGAAATATCCTATGCCAAGACATTAAATTTAACGACTGTTGTACAAACATTAGACCCTTTTCTTATGTCGTAGGTGTGTGTGTGTGCACATTTTTAATGTGTACTGGGTATAAAAAGCCAAATAAATAGGAAATCTGTCCAACGTCAGTTTCTACTTGGGCGTAATCTTATAGCACGTACTGTATGTGATGTATTATTTACATTAGTTGTCCAATTCAAATACAATAACTGCAATACAATGAAGTAGACTCCGCACAGTGTTTGTCCGTCTCTCTCTCTCTCTCTCTCTCTCTCTCTCTCTCTCTCTGTTTCGCACTCTCGCACTCTGTTGCTCCATCTGTAGTGTTTGTATTTGAATTTGTATTTGAATTTATATTTGTATTTGTATTTGTATTTTTGTTAGTTGGTGGCCGGACAACAGCAGCAAATGTGCATGGTGTGTCTCCCAAAGGAGAATCACATTGCTGGCAACAATAAAAACAAGCCACAAGGCATTCGGCAATAATACCTGACTCTAGAATACCCTATAAATAGTTTAATACGAATAAAGTTTACTAATTTTATACGTACCATATTAAATCACATTTATGTTACTCAATAACAAATTTATTCTTTCCTTTCATTCTTTGAATTTTAGAAAATCGGTTTTTAGTTTTAATTGTAATATACAAATTTAGCAAATTTATTATTTCATTTATTTTTGCAACTTCACTTTTTAGCTTTAAGGTTTAGCACACACATTAAAAAAATGTATTCTTTCTCTCTTTTAATTTAGAAAATTCACTTTTTTAGTTGTAAATTTATCACAAAAATTTAGTAAATTTATTCTTTCTTTCTTTCAATTTTTGAACTTTTACATTTAAGTCTCAAAATTTAGCACACACATTAGTATGCACAATATGCTAGGGTACTTGGAGTTGGAGATAAACTAAGGCAAACAACACATACGAAGGCACAAGTTGTGGTAGGGAAACTAAAAAAAGCGCAGAGACCTAAACAAATATGCAGTAATCGTGACACTGGTTGAATGGAGACGACTTTGAAACCATGAAGTTGGGAGACAACGACAAACCAAGAGGAATTGCCTCTATTTGTCTTCATTACGATTGCTTCAATGGCCAACAAAACCATGTTTAACAACATCGATTAAAAGTCTCGACTCGGCAATAAGCAAATATATTTTTAATATTGTTTAATTAGTTAAGCGTTTTTCATGCATTGAAATTTCTTGAAATATTTTAAAGTGTTTCAAAAACAATTTCAATATTTTTGGGGATTTTTAATACACGCAATAAAAGTTGTGTAATTGCTTGGGTGGCATAGGGACTTATGCTTGTTCAGCTGAGTGCGAAGACTTTTCGCGAGGCGACGTCTTAAATTTACTTATGTTCAACTTGATTGCAAAAGGTGGCAAAAGGGCTTAGTTGGCATTATGGAAAACACTTGACATCAGGCATCAGGCATCGGGCATCGGGCGGCGGTTGCGATGGCTGTGACAGTCCTAAGTCAACACCTTGGGCATCCTTCAGAGCGCCGCGTTCAACGCCTTCAGTCAGACAATAATAACATTGCTCACCTTGTGGTAATAAGCTTCAATATTATTATACAATTTTTCGCGAGGTGCGCGGACTGAGCGAGAGGAAAGCGACAGCATCGTGGCTGAGCAATCATTTTCTGCTTCATGTCTGTGCGCGGTAATTCCAGATAAATGAAAATTCATAAACAAAGAACTCATTAAATTCTGTGTGGCAAGCCGCGTGGCCAGTTACCCATAAAGTAAGGCTTCTTTTCCTCTCTCTCTCTCTCTCCCTTTCTCTCTCTCGCTTTCGCTTTCGCTCTCATAAATACTCAACTCAAACGTTGTACGCTTTGCACCTGACCACCAGGCGGCAAAGGGCCTTGAGTGGCCACCTGGTCGAATGCATTTGCATTCCAAGTGGCTTCACTGAGCCACCCAGCAAACCAACAGCCCAGCTTTATACACAGTGCGTCCTTTTTTGAGCTCTCTTATTGCTGCCTTAAAGTTATCAAGCGAATTTGGCAGATATCCAGCACGACTTTTCAGTTCACAAGAGTTGCTGCCAATAACGATTTAAATTTACATAATTATCTGTCAAGTTTAAAATTTGTATTAATGGAGGGTATCTGCTAGTCATTCATTTCGCAACTAGTGCATTATTACTAGTTCTGTGTGTACTTGGCATAGCCTTCGCCCTTTTTTCCCTTGGGTTTTTATACCCACTACTGAAAGGGAAAGAGGGTATTATAACTTTGTGCCGGCAAGAAAAGTACACAAGGAAGGAGGCATCTCCGATCCTATAAGGTATAAATATTCTTGATTAGCGTCAACAGCCGAGACGATATAGCCATGTGCCTCTGTCCATCTGTCTGTCTGTCCGTCCGTCTGTATGAACACCTAGATCTCAGAGACTATAAGTGATAGCACTTGTTATGTTAACACGTAGATCAAGTTTGTATTACATATTTTTCACGCCCCGCAAATCGATAAAAGTCGGATAGTAAGCGCAATTTCGAAGCTTGATTTTTTGTATATAACATACAATAAATACTGAAGTCTTTATAATTCCTACAAATTTAGTTGCGATCAGACATAAATTGTAGAATTTATTTAGAAAATACTTTTGTATTAGTTACTGTGGTAGTACTATATTAATATAACAAATATAGCTCTTGGTATATTTTTAGTATTTTTGTGGTAAATTAATTTGGTATATTTTAAAATTGTGATATTACCGCACTGTTTTTGTTTGTATTCAACAGTCGAGCGCACTCGACTGTAGCTTTCTTATTTGTTTTATTAAATTTCGTATTTTGTTACTTGTCCAGCGCTCAGAAGCAGAGTAAGGATTAAACGCCCCAACGGCACTCAACGTTGAACTGTTTGACTTTATAATAACTTCGATTTGAAGCGATTTGCATTGAAAACTTGAAGTTTTTACTATCCTTCGCTAATCGATGTAAAAGAGGAAAGTAAAAGCATTAATAAATTGATTTTTGCAGGTGCGATTCATTTGCATTTGCAATTGAAGACATACAACTAATTTCCTGCTGTCCATTCGTTGCTAGAAATGGCAAAAAGCGTTTAAAGTCTTCAAAAATTGAGTTGAGTCAATAATTTGAACTTTACGTTTCCAGATGTAATGCCAATCTATCGAAAGCGAGAGACCAATCAAATGTTACTCGTTGCCTGTTGTTGTTGGTTGTGGTTGAAGTTGAATGGGCTCAATCTAGAGTTGTGCTCGCAAACACATGCACTTCATCATTGTCAACTGCCATTGAGACGATATGGCGATAGGCATGCAACACTCACACACATACATACACACGCGCACACATTACTCATACGCCCTGTGTGTGTGCCCAAATATTTGCACAGATATCACTAATGCGCAGCCGTACGTTGTAGGTGAATGTTGGCGTTCTGTTGTGACCGCAAACACACACGCACACACACACACACACAAACACATGCACACATGCAGAGTGTATCCAAAAGATACTTTCGCAGCACATCAAATTAGCGTTCTAACAAACTAGCCTGAATATTTGCCCAACACTTTTGGGATGCCGCGTGCAAACACGGAAATACACACACATACACACACTTGCACCTAGGTTAACAAACTAATACCAATACATACACACGCATATACATATACACACACACACACACACACTTAAAACGATACACGCTGAATGTCAGGTAGTTGAGTTGCTCTCTGCAATTTATGCCCCGGCAAAGCAAACGCAGCTCAGCCAAAAGGCAAACAAATACAAATCCTATTTGAATTGTAAGCATTTGGCTGAAGTTGCCTCGGTTGCCCCCAAAAAGGAAACGCTGCTGTGTAGCGACGGCTTTTACCACTACTATCTTCATCTAACTATATATATATATATATAGTGTATATATATATATATATAGTTAGATAACTGCGTGTCTCAATGCGCTGCATTGGCATTGGCGCTGAACAAATATTAATCTGAATCTGCAGACGACGCGTTCTCGCGATTGCCCCGAATTGGCAAGCTTCAAACTCCTGTGGGTCTTTCTGTGCTCTAGTCTAGCCTTTGCTTTTGCTTTTGCCAAAGTCACTTACCGAGGCAAATCAATTGCAATTACAACAAACACATTCGGCGAACCATCTGCCAAATGGAAATCAATTTGAAATGAGAATCACGTTCTGCCTTACAGCGTCTTTCACCTTCTTTTTCTCTCCGTGTCTCTGTGTTTTCTTTCGTCTTCTTCTTGTATTTTTTAGTTGCACACTTCAATTTCAGTTGCAGCCCTGCTGTTTGTAGTCGTAGTCGTAGTATAGTCGTTGTCTCTATATAGCTTCTTGTTTGCATTTCGATTGCCTTGCAAAACATGTGCAATGGCAATTCGTGCATGAAATCCATGTCGCAATACCAATGGGCTTTGAATGCCACTTATCTAACTACTACTACTACTACTTCGACATTGGATATGCACTCAGATGCGAACATGATAACGATCCTGTCAATTAACTCTACATTGAGAATACAATTTCAAAATAAAACCCTGTAAAGCTCTTTTAATAGTTCTTTGTTTACTTCAACTTTACTTTTACTTACTTTTAACTAGATAATTCGAAAGTTATAATTTATATTTTTGATTTAGGCATAAAACCTCAATCTAAATGGATTCCTTTATTATTCTTTGATTTCCACATTTATTTTTTTTTCATTCATATGAACATAAAACTGATTAAATTTTATATTTAAGACAGTTTTATTTCATTTACATTTTTATGTCAAACTAATTTGATTGCTAGTTCTTAATTTATAGTCAGTTATAGATTTATATTTAACATTTTTGTTCAGCAATTGCAAGTGATTATGCACAAAAAAAAGGACACACAATTTATGGAAAGCCCGACAAAAGGATTGACAACAGCGAAAAGAAAGGTCGACATAACATAATAGTAACAAGAACATGCATAAATATTAATTAACGTTTAAAGTAACAACGGAAAGACAAGCACTGCCAACGCAAAAAAAGAATGAAAATAAACAACAGAATTATAATATCACCTTTTCGTGTAACATTTATCATCAGTGTGTCCTTGTCAAAAAATGTGAAAAAAGTGCAAAAAAATGAAAATGAAAAACACAACAAAAAAAAAAAGGAGCAGAGAAACAAAAGGAAGCCCATCACAGGAAAGAGAAAACAGAAAACAGAAAAAAGAAAATAAAAATATAATAAAAAAATGTCAGGAAGAGCAACAACAACAAGAACAACACAAATAGCAACAACGCAACAGACAGTGGAAAAAAAGACAAATGAAAGTCGATAAATTGTCACGTCGGCGGCAAAGTGCAAAGAAATTTGTGTTTGCTGTATCTTCGCCCCCAATGACGTGGCTTTAATGCTCATATACGATACAATGTGATCGAATTAATAACAGCACCAGTAAAACAGCAGACAGCAAAAGCAACAACATCGACGGCAAACAGCCAATAGCCAACAGTGACATGAGCAAATTGAATCGCAAATCAAACAGCGCAGTAAGCACAAACCTCATTGGAGCTCAATTAAAGGTGAATCAAATTGCAAACTCATTAGCATACAAACAACCAATAGTATTTGCACTATATGTCGTCTATACATCGTGGATTAATCACGGTCAATGCCGAAGACACAAAAGTCAATCAACTGAAATAGAAGGCAGCAAAGAGAAAAGTATTTTTCGTTGCTTTTTGCATTGGCTCTTACGAGACATTTGAAACGTTTCATAAATATATTAGTAAATTCAACTAATATATATTATATATATTGGTAATAGCTAGCAAGTTTTTAAGTTTATAATTTATATCAATTTGTAAAGTCATTTGATTAAATCTGTTGAGCAAAATTTCAATGACAGTTATTGATTATTAAAAATTAAAAAAATTTATATTTATTTTATAAAACTCTTACTCGGGTCAATTCTGACTATTATTTCTGAAAATACGCCTCCAATCTTAATAAGAGTAAACAATAGTTTCTTAATTCAAATTAAAAGCTTCTAGCGTAACTTTTATATTTATGGATTGCAACATATAAGCACTTGATAACCATTTTAAGATCAAATTGAAGTGTTATAAAACGTGGAGGTAAAATTCGTTTATCGTTATGTTAGAACTACAATTCACCTTAGTAATATTTAGTGTCAGTTTCATTTAAGTTTTTCAATTGTTAATGATACTTAATAGTTTGCTGATATATTCCTTATTAAAATATAATTCGCTAGTAATTGCGTAAAATTTGTAGTCAAAATTGCAATGTCACAAAAAAAATTGAAACTAAAATTCACTTAATATCAGTAACTTTCAAGTTTTTCAATCGACAATTTTTATTTTAAGCTGAAGTTGCAATGTCACAAAATATGGAACTAAGGCTCTCTGAATTTATATTTTTACAGTATTTATCAGCAACTTTCATTATACTAATATATACCTGTTTTTTTTTTTTTTAATTATTCTAAAGCCTTACATTTTAAAATGAAATTATAAGTTTAAGGATCAATTAACGTTTGATTTATTCACTTAAGGGTCACATTTGAAAATGAAGTTCATAAAATATATAGGAAAGCCCTAAAATAATATTCAATTCAGATAGTTTAGTAAAGATTAAAGGCGTACTAAAGTCTCGCATTGAAGTTTTGATGCTTCGTCTTAGTTGCGCCTTCGTAGTGGGCGGCGTAATTGGCGTCAGATTGGGGAAAGGGCTAGACTTGTGCCTTCATTATTTGCGCTCAGTGTGTAGAAACGGAAAGTCGCCAAATGGTTATTTAATTTGTTTGCCAACTTTGCTTAACTTGCAGGTCGCACTCTCTATCTCTTGCTCTCTCTTTTTCGCTCTCTCTCTTTCTGTTGTTTTCCCACCTAAATTCAGCGGCTGTCTTTTGGGAAGCTTGTTGTAGTTGCAATGCGTGTAGCATACTTTGCGGCGCCCAACGGTTGACTGCGTGCCAAATGTGCGGTTACACATACGACTACGTGTGACTGTGACTGTGTGTGTGGGCGT
The DNA here is from genome assembly GCF_023558435.1 of Drosophila sulfurigaster albostrigata. Taxonomy (NCBI): domain Eukaryota; kingdom Metazoa; phylum Arthropoda; class Insecta; order Diptera; family Drosophilidae; genus Drosophila; species Drosophila sulfurigaster. The sequence continues at coordinate 19,270,350 of NC_084885.1, forward strand.
GCGATTGTGACTGTATGTGTGTGTGTGTGTGTGTGTGAGTGTGTGTGAGTGCTGTGTTTCTTGCGGTTGCTTAAGACAAATGAATTTCGATTTAATTTTTGAACACCAAACCACAAAAGCTGCCACCAAAAGTGGCAAAGTAATTAAAATTTGCATTTCAAGGTGCGTCGTCTCATTTTTGTCATAATTGCTAACTAAACTATGCATTGGCAGTTTCTCGTTTCAACTAAACGCCTTTAAAGCGCTTGACATTAATTTGATTACGCTTAAGAATCATTTGAGCTAAATATTAATTAAAAGATGAATTCCTAAAAATAATGTTGATTAAGTCTAATGAGAAGCAATTACGTTGCGTCTTATTGATTATTCAAGCAAGGACTTTTATTGCAAGTTTCCTCTGAGAATATTACGTATACGCAATGGCTAAGATTTGAAGTAAAGAATTTGTTTTTTTTTTTGTCTACTATTTGCATTGGATATGCATGTTATTTAAAATATTTGTTATTTGCTGCAAATGTAAGCATAATGACAATCGGAATGTTCCTACGTAAATATGAATTGAACTCTTTGCCATCGAAATTATTTGTTTATTAAATTTGATAATAAATTGGATTTTGTTTATTTTGTGTGCATGCAATACGAGTATAAAAGGCGAAGCCTTTGTTGCACAATAAAAGCCTGGAGAGATGGAGTTACAAAGTTCAGCAACAGTTGAGCAGTTGCGAGTTACACCAAGATATGAAACAGCTATACTAGTTGCCTCTCCGTCTCTCTCTCACTCTTATTGCATTTGACGTGAACGTAAGAGTCAAAACTGCTCTGTTCTGTGCTCCCAAAGGGTGTCATAATTTTATATGCTGGCGCCGTTGATGCTAGCTACCGCTATTTCTGTGTGCCGTCGTCGTTGTCATCGGCTCTTGTGGCCAACTGGCGCTGGAGCTGTATCCCCTCTAGGCAAAGGGGTAAAAAGGGCAGCGAAAGAGGAATTGGAAATGAAAATGGGAATGGGAATGAGAATGAGAGTGGCAATGGCAATGCCACCGAACCGGACACACAAAGTATTGTTGAGATGTTAAGAGCTCGTCGCAGATTTTATCCTCGTCGTCGTCCTCTGTAGTTGACATAATTATATTGTAAAATATCGTTGCAAATTCCGTGTATCTAAGTGTCAGAGTGTCGGTGTGTGTGTGTGTAATGATATACGATGTGTGCGTCAGAGCTGCACTTTGTGCACTTTTCCGCCCGTTCGCTGCGTTCAATTCTTTTTCTACCCCTTTTGTTAATGCTGAAATTTATGAAGCATCGCGAACTAGCATATGTATGTGTGCGTGTGAGTGTGCGTGTTCGTGTGTGACGTCATCAAATTATTTTTGATTTAGTAAATCATCTGTGGGGTGGGAGATGCGAGAGAGCTTTCACATCGATTGTTACAACGACGTCAAAAGAAAAATGTGCTGCGTTTAACATTAAGCACTTCAAGTGCAACTGCATCCTTTTTCCTTTTCTTTGTGACAACTGCTACAATAGAAGTATTTTATACCATATATGGAGTATATGGAGTGTGCTGGCGTATTTGATTTTAATGCTCGTTTGTTGTCAGGTGACACGTTGAAGTTATGAATATGTTTCACATTTTTTTATTAACTTTGCCATTTAGTTTCTTGTCTTGAAATGGATTTGTGTTGAACTGCAGTAAATGGATTAACATTTGTTGCGAGTTTGGATAACGCATTTTTATTTTTGGATTATAGGTAGACACATAAAAGTTGCTCTAAAAGAAAACTTTTGAATTAATTGTTAAGTAATTGTCTATCTCTATTAATTTAAGCTTCGCATTCTTGTAAAACGTTGATGGATCGATTTAAGTTTGATGCCTTAAAGTCTTCTTCAAATGTGTCTCAAAGTTTCATTGCTAATCCAAGTTTTCTATTTGTTTTGCTCTTACTTTGAAGAGTTCTCTATCTGTTGCTTTTGCCTTGGAACTTATGTAAGTAAATACAATATCGTCAGTCATCTGCATGTGTAATCTAAGCCTTTGGTTAGCAAAGTCCTGATACCTGATGCCATTTTGTTCATGCTCTCTTTTTTGCTTGCCAATTTGCCGACACACAACAGAAAAACATTATTTCATTTGTGCATATCGTATAAAAACAGCAACGGCAACAAAAAGGTTACACACACACACAAGCACAGAGAGAGTGGGAGCAGAAGAGAGGTAGAGACTCATATGTTACATATGAAAGTGTGTGATGTGGCATGCGTGTTGTATAAATTAACTGTCGTTGTAAATGGATAAAGGTTAGATGAGAAATTCATAGACAAATAACGAATCACCTGTCAGATGGTATCTGCCCATTTGTTGGGCATAAATTAAGGTATATCTATTTTGGAATGGACACCAAAAAACCAAAACCAAATACCAAAAAATATACATATATATAAAAACCAACGACAGATACTGCATGTGTTGTTGGCTAATTAAATATTTATATAGATAATATAAGGTCATACGAGGAATCATACGCCCCATTATACGAGCAAATGTCACAGACACATTAGACTTTTTGGTTTTTCTCTTCTTTTTTTTTTGTTGTTGTTGTTGTTGTTGGAGAATTTCAGGCTGTCTGCTGAGATTGCCAAACAATGTCGAACTTTATTTGCTAACCCCAAATAGCAGAACAAGCCAAACAAACTCCACAGCGTGCTGTGTGTACTCGTATTTCCCTATTACAACACTGGCAAAAAGAAAGTTGAAAGTAGAAATATGGCAAGTGGGGTGATGGGAAATGGGAGTTTAGGGTGAAAGCACTGAAAATTGAGTGCATCGCACATCATAAGGCCTCTCTCTCTCTACGTTCTCTATGTGTGTGTGTGATGTGAGGGTGTTTACAGGACCATGCACTTGTCAAAAGAAATTGTTTACGCTTTTTAAGTTTCCCAACAAGAGCAGCAACATCAACATCAACACAACTACAACAGCAGCAGCAACAACGACAAATGTTTTGTTGCATTCTCATCTCATAGACGGGCAAAAGCAAAGAATCTCAAAATGGTTGAGCTGAGCATAGACTTGTATACTCGCATACTTCTAGACGGCTCACAAACATGGTCAATGGCCAATGGCCAACTGCTATTAAGAAAGTTATCTTCTATACTTGTTATCTTCTGAACACATATTATACATAAAGTGCTTTGTGTTTACATCCCCAGTTCATTCATTCATAATTATATTAAGCATATTTTGGCTGCGCTTGCGAAGAAATGATTTTCTATAATGTCATCTGCAAGTGCATTTAATTAGGATCGAGGATCGAGATAAAGCACCCTAAAATATAGATCCGATTGAACATAGAATTTGCTTTGCAATTTATGTTGTTAATTTTGAAACATGAATGTTTTGAAATGAAAAAATGTCTTATTAAGCTTTGAAACGTAACGAATCATTTTGTTTTTATTAGGCATATCAAATTTATCTCCATATACTATATTTTATATATACTACGACATATTTATCGTCATCCAACTCAACCTAATTGTGATCCAACTGAATCTACATTTTCATCCAATTCTCATTCTGAATGAAGTTGTTCACTCACAGGCGATGCTGCAAGTCAAGCTGGCTAGTTGGAAACTTAGAAAATTGAAATTAAAATAAATGAACTCGCAACAAGATTTGCGGTCAAATGTGCAAACTACTTTGCTGCTTACACAAACTTCATAAAATCTTAAAATAAAGTGTCTCTGCCATTAAGTTTTTGCTACTCGCCAAGAAACTTACTCACATTTTACTTCATTTATCAGCAGACATTCTTTGGTGTTAATAAATTGTTAAGTAATTTTATGAATTTATAATATTTTTACATATTTTGTAGTTAGTGTAAGTACTTTAGTTGCAAATCGTTTTATTTTATTTTTTAATTGAATGGATTTTATTGTACCAAATAACAACATTTCAATTGATTGATTTTATGCTTCTTTTTTATTAAATAGGTTTAAAAATTATTTTATTTTTCATATTTGTTTTAAAATATTTATTATTTTAGTGTACTTTTCAAAATTAAATATTTACACACGCATCTTCTTCAGAGATTATGTTAATGTTAAATTTCATAGAAATTGGCAGATTTTATTATCAATTATGAATAATTATTTTTAATAATTTTATTCTATCTTATGTATTTTATATTATTCTAATATCTTTATTAGAATTTCCCATATTCTCCATATATTTACTAACTAACTGTGTTTATCCATATTTAATATTTGATCAGATTTCTCTGAAACTATATATGTATTTGATTTCATTGTTTTTGAGATAAATTCTTAATAAATTATTTTTTAAAAATTAGTTTGCACTTCAATATCTTTATTAATGTTTTTTGTACTTGATACTTACATTTATATCACTTGCTTACATTTTATACTTGTAGTTACACATACGGTTCAACGACGTTATTCAGAGCTTGACATTCACTTCGTTTTGATATTCACTTGGTGAGCAAGTGAAGTGTGATATTTCTTTGAATGCTTGTCAACATGTTGTAAGCCATATGATAGATATACATACTACTATGTACTATACACATGTAGTATAGCATGTTGTGTTTGCTGCACATTGGATTTGATTAATTATGTTGTTGTTTGGTGGCTGTACAAGTATTTGTTGCAGTTGCTCAGTCATTTCGTCGTAATAACCAGCCACAACTGAGTTCTTTCTTTCATCCTTTCTTTTATTTATTTTCTTTTTTTTGTTGGCAACTGCTTGTTTAACCCCTTGGCTTCGCCTTCCCCTATGGCTGGCCTCTGCCTGCTATGTACTATAGTTGCCATCGAGAAGGACTCTGGCAACGGCAATGTCAGCAATGTCACGTAAACGACGACGAGTACAACGACAACAACAGCCACAATATGAACAGCCAGAGCAACAACAAGACCGACAACAACGGCTACAACAGCAACTGTTGTTAGCAGAATGAAGAGCAAAATTGTTGGCCAAACCAAAAAACTGTAAATAAATATTTAAACTATTTGTAACTTTATTAACTTTGCTCAAGTGGCGCAATTTATTGCATGCCAAAAAAGAGGAGAGAAAAAACAACAAAAATGAAACGCAAAAAATGTATACAAAAAAGGGGAAAAAACAATGCAGTTAAAGCAACAACAACTACAATAATGCTGTAAGTTTTAAACCGGCGAATGTGAAAATGGAAAATGGAAAATGGGGAAGGTGGAGTGAAAAAAACATGCAACAGCATTAAATGCTTGGGCAAATTGCTTTGAGTATGCTATAGAATGTGTTGGTGTGTGTGTGTGTAATGTGTATGTGTATGTGTGTGTGTGTGTGTGTGTTTGTGCATTTTGTGGGCAACTGCAGCCGTCTCCAGATGAGCTGGCCTTTCTCTATCTTCATGTTGTAGTTGTTGTAGTTTGTTGCTGTCTATGCGCTCTGCTTGTTATCCTTGTTGTTTAGTTTGTTGGCCGCTCTAGCGCAAACATTGCGCATACGCCGCGTGCCGCGTGCCTTGTGCCATGTGCCTTGTCTTCCCCTTTGCTGCATGCCGCATAGCCATAGATGCATTTAATTAAGTTGCCGCGACTCCGACGCCAAGCGACTTTTAATAAGTCACGCCCTGCACATGTGTGAGTGTGTGTGTGTGTGAGTGTGTGTGTGTGTGTGTGTGTGTGTGTATAAGTGAGTTTGAACATTCACTTAGTGCTCTAATTGGCTGACCAACAGCGGAACACTTCCCCTGGGACACGGTTTCGCCTGCGCATCTTGCCGCTCCACTTCCGAAGCAACTTGCTGCTGCTTCTGTTGCTGCTGCTGCTGTTGCTGCTGCGTATCATATAACACAGTGGCAATTTCGCATTTATTAACAATGTGCATACTGAAGCACTCCACACTAATGACAAACATCAACACTCGCCCGAGTATCCACTTGAGACATTAATACGGCCACTCAATTCACGTACGAATGCTTCCGATCATTACATGCATTACGTTACAGCTCACATTGTTCTTCTCCACACTCAACTTTCAGTTAGAATATGCGTTTATGTTGATTGATTCTATTTGAAATTGAATTCAATTGGAGAAATATCGAAAAATACTGATTGTAACGGCATTTTAGTTAAATAATCCTTATTAAAATAAGGTAGTATTTTTCTACCCGCTACTCAAAGGGTAGAAGGATAATTTAACTTTGTGCTTGTAGGAAATGTAACAGTCAGGAGGCAACTCCGATACCTTCAAGTATATTCTTTACCAGTTTCAAAAGCAAAGACGATATAGCCATGTCCGTATGAAATTATAAATTTTAAAAACACTTAACTTGCTATGTTTGTAGGCAGAACAAGTTTGTTTTAAATTTTAAAATATATTACTATATAGCACAAATAGCCTTTGGTATAATTTAGTATTTTTGGTATATTTGTAGAATATGATTGTTGTTCAAATAAATATTTGAAATAAAGAAATTGGGTTAACTTTATAAATTTTGGATCAATCATCAAATTAAGGTTTATTTATGCTATTTGGACTTATTTATTTACTGAATTTAATATTAATATTATATTAATTATAGGATACTTTAAAACAACATATTTATTGGCTTATTTCAGGCAATATAAATAAATGAAACATAATTAAATAATTACAATAATTTTAATTAAGCAATTTAAATAAATTGATTAAATTGGTTAAATCAAAAAAACATTGCGAAATAAAAGAAACAAATAAATAAATACTTTAAATATATAAAACTAATTCTAGAAAATTAAACAAACGAATTCAGTTATAACAATATAGAGTTATCTTCTCCTAAGATTTTTTTTAAATTTTTTTCTACTTTTATAAATAAATGAAATAATATAGAGTTAAGCTTGCTCTATTGCAAGAGCTGCTCACATTGTTCTCTGGCAACTAAAGCAATAATTAGTAGGTTGAAAATAATGGGAAGAACAAACTTGAATCTCTTAAAAATTTGTGCTTTACGATGGCAACTTTTTTTATGGGTCTTCAAAGCAAATTTGAGCTTAAGGTGTTTTAAAGAACATTTTGCATGCTTTCGGGCATTTTGAAACTAATTATGAGCGACCCTAAGACCTATTTTAATATCTTCGCTCCATTTGAAAGTAAATTTAATATAGTGCAACAGCTGCTCACATACACACACACACATACACACGCGTAGACAGTGTCACACACGCACACTCTTACTCTCACTTTCACATACTCTTAGAGAAAAGAAAAGACAGTGAGTTTAACAGCTGTTGCTTTTACTTGCGGGAGTTCGTCTTCGTTCTCAGTGAGCACAAACTAAGGCTGACAACTTGGGACGGCAAGAATTTCGTTTATTCTTTTTTTTTTTTTGTGTGTGTGGGGGAAGGGGAGGGGGACCATCTTTAGGTGTTGGCGGAGAAGCGAGAGAAGAGAGTGTTGTGGATGGGTTGGCCGACTGAAACGAAAGTGAAAGTCATCACTTTTATTTCATACAATTTTTATTAGGCAGCAATATTTCATTCACTTAGTCAGGGTCGCCAAAGCGTTGTCTGTCAGCGACTCCATGCGACTCCAGGTTCTGCCACGCGATGAGGCTGCATCTGTAGCATGTTGTCGTATGTATCTTCAGTTCAGTTCCATTCTCACACCCAATTCGCGTGACCCTGGGCGTCTTCTCTTCAACTCTATTTGCTTTTACGACACGCCAGGGCCGACTACTACGACTTAAACCTGAGCAACAATGCCATTAAACTTGTGCATGTTTCTTGTTTGTTGCTGTTGTTGTTATTGTTAGTATGCCCCTTCCAGCTGGTGTCTTGTGCAACAACAACAGCAAACAAAAAAAAAAAACAAGAGAGAAAAAAAGTGTCGCAATTGTTACATAAATTATTCACATGCTGCGAGCGGGGGACATTTGGTCCCGAATCCTCCTCCTCGTAGCCACCAAGCGAGCCGCTCTAAAAACTTTCAGCTAAAGAGTTGCCAACAGAGTTGCCACCCCACCTGCTCCACATGCGTGTGTGCCTGTGTGTGTGTGTGTGTGCATTTCTATGTTTATATATGCTACTACATATTTCATGCAAAATGTCAAGTCCGTCTGTTAGTTTCATGTTTCCTTTTCCTTTTTCACGCTTGCTTCTTTTATTTTCCCCACCCCACCATCCTGTTCTTGTTTTCTTGCTGCATAGCTGAACAAGTCTTCAAAATGCGTTCGTTAGCTTAAGGATCCAACACATTAGAATTGAATTGCCACTTTACATGCAACATAGATATTTATTGAAATTATATTAATTGCATTTCTTTTTTATGCCCGATAACTTATATAAGAGATACCAAATAACATATTCGGTATATTTTACTAATACATATATAAAAACCAAATATTGCTTAGCGTATATCTTAGTATATTTTAGGTATATTAACTTGGTATATTTTAAAAAATCGCAATATCGCGATATCGCAATGTTTTGCTTTAATTAAAAATGGGTAGTGGGTATCTAACAGTCGAGCATACTCTCACTTGTATGTGTAGCTCTCTTACTAGTTTATTTATTTACAAAGATATTTTATAGAACATAAAACAAAAAAGAGATATGCAAGGAGCATCAGATACTATATGCATTTCGATATATTATATATAATTTAATTTCACAACTGAATTCACTTTTAAATATTTTTTAAATCATATAGTAAATCTAATATAAATTGTATGATTTTAACTAATTTAGTTTTTAGTTTTATTTTCCAAATTTAAAAACATTCCGTTTATCCCTGTGATTTAGCAGCTTTTAATTGATAAAATAGAATGTGACAATTGAAAAGCGATTTTGGTTTTTTGGGTTAGCAATGTGTCATAATTGCAAATTTGCAAATATTTAATTAGTTAAAATGCGTGTAAAAAGCGAATGCAATTTAAGCAATTAACAAACATTTTTTTCAAACACACAGACGTACAGAAAACAAACAGCTAACAGCTAACTGCAAATAGCCAACAAACAAGCTGGCCGCATAAATTAGTTGACCCAAAAGGCACAATGCAAAAAGCCGCAAGAAAAACTTTGGCTGCATTTCGCTTTGCTGCGGTTGCTTTTTCCGTTTTCTGTATTTTCTACGACTCTGCAAGCGAGCAACGAGCAACTAGCAACTGCCAACTGGCAACTAGTTGTTGCCAAACAACTGAGCAGCGCACTAACAGTCGCAGTTGCAACCACAAACAACAATAACAACAACAATAAATTATTCATATTCTTTGGTCCAGTGTCACGGGATCCCAAAAAATACAAATAAAAAATAGAAATACGAGAAAAAAACACAGGTGAGTCAACTTGACAAAAACCGAGTGTGTATGACAACGAGTGCAAAAAGCGAGTGCTATAATACTCATTCTTAGTGTTCATATCATACTCACTTTCATTCTTAGTTGGACACAAAGAAATACCTCTGGCAATGTGTGCAACAATTAGCATATGGCTTCAATTCCCAGTAATAAATTGAGTTGTGTGTGCTTTGATATCAAATGAACAGAATATAAGAGTAGAGAGAGAGACAGCAGGAGATAAAGATAGAGATATAGATAGAGAGAGAGAGAGAGGGAGTGACTGAGACAATTTTGAGTAGACACCTATTAAAGTCTAGCTAAGATAATGTTTCTCCAAAATGTACATTGGAAATTTTGGGACAGCTCAAATTATAAGTTCTATTTTCTATTATTAATATAATAATATTCAGAACAATCATATTGTAATTATTTTTAAATATAAGCTTAATTTATTTATTGATATTTTTTCTATGTTTTTTTTTTGTTAATAGAATAATGAATGCTGTGTTTCAGTTTTTTTTATTTTATTCGTCATTATATTATATATATTATGATGATTTAGATTTGCTTAAAAATTAAGTGTTTTCTTAGTGCTAAATTATATAAGTAAAATCGTTCATTGGTTTCGAAAATATTATTGCAAAACACAAACAATAAAATATCCATATATTTAGATATTTAATATACTAAATATTTAACTAATATTGGCTTTAAATAATCATGAAATTGTGTGAGAGATTTATGTGTTTAGTTAAATCCACAATTATTCGAGTAACATCAAATATTGCTTTTGAAGATAAAATACAATAAGTAAATTATATATTTAAAAATTTAATTTACTAAATTTACAACTTACATTGCATTATAAGAATATGGGAATTTAGCTGAGTAAAGTACTTTCTTATAGTTTCAATGTTTTCAGTAAAACTGATTCTTGCTTTTAAAAATTATATGTTTAATATACTAAATTTGCAGCTTAAATGATTTTGCATTAAAATTTATATTTTATCTAAAAGAATATTGGGAAATATGTCATGCAAAGTTCAGTCTTAACACTTAAGTTTTTTTTTTTTAAATGCCGAGGGTATTGAAAAGCCATTCAGTACCTTGGAATAAGGCCAAAAAGGGGTACAACTGTAAGTAGCATACTTGACATGTGTGTGATGTTTAAGTGTGTGTGTGTGTGTGTTTGTATGCCGCAAGTTAAGCCATGTGTTTAAAGTGACAAATGTGAGGGCAGCAAAAAGCTGCAGTGTTTGCCGCTGTCGGTCGTCGGTGAGATCAAGGCCGAAAGTGTTGGGATAACCACACGTGCCCTCGCTCACTTGCTCACTCTGTGGCCACGCCCCGCACTTGCCACGCCTTAATCAAATGCTAAGTTGGCGCAATAAGAAATGTAAGAAAAGACAGTATGCCACAAAACTGGCAAAAACTTAACTGCCTTCTCACACAGTTTTTGGGCATTGACTTTTGGCAGATGGCAGAAGCAGAAGCAGAAGCAGAAGCAGAAGCAGAAGCTGAAGCAGCAGCAACTCGTTGCCATCAGCATCAAAATCAGAGTCGATTGCCGCCTGGCAGCGTCAAACTAATGCAAGGGGCCAAGATGTTGGATGCGTTGGCCAAGAAAGAAGCAAAAGGACCAACACAAAACGAACACGAACGAACGAACGAACGCAAAAGCTATAGAAGACCCCGCCCATCTGACAAACAAGTTGCTACATACATGCGATTTATTTTTGATTGATATTTGCGTAACTGTCAACCTCGGTGATTGATTGAAGGCTTGCTTTGTCCCCGCTCCAATGTTCCTTCTGCAGCCTTTACTTTTTCACACACACACACACATACAGTAAAATTCATCTTGCCGCTTGCGCACTTTTTTTTCTTTCTCGTTTTCCGAGGATGAGTCTCTTTCACTTACCCAGAAGGCAGGCTGAGAGCGTTTTGAATAATGCGTAATACGGAATAAATAAGTGGCCTCTGCGTATGTGTGTGTGTGTGAGTGTGTGTGTGCGAGTGTGCTTGACAGACGATTTGCATTTTGTTTTTGGAAATTGGTCGATGACTTTTGCGCTTTGTACTCTCTCTCTCTCTCCCTGTCTCTCTCTCGCTCGGAGGGGCTGACACTTTCGCCGTAGCCCTGAGACCAAGGATCCTTGCGTATATTGGCAAGCTATATATCTAAAGATGCGCAAGGTAAGGAATTATCAACTCGCTATAAGGCATTCGGATAGTTCTTATAGTTCTCCTGTTATTTTTTAAATTCACAAGATGTCCTCGAATTTGAATGAAGGAATGGAGGTAAAAATGATCTTTGATTAAAAAAGTGTCCTGTATCTTGGCCATTTGAATGCCAATCGAGCTGTCCTTTGCCACACGAAAATATCGTGTAGTGACTAACTGATTACTGCATTTAGGAGTACCAAAATCCTTTCAGGATCCGTGATAAAAGGAATACAGAAAATGGCTTATATCTCGATCGTATCCTGATTGGTCCTTGCGAGTCCTATTTCAATCGAAGCGTATTGTTAAGAATTTTTGTCCTGCCAAATTCGCTCCCGATTGTCCTTGTGATTTTCGAGTTATGAGTGAATTACTAATTTATTTGCCCAACGGAACTAAAAAATTACAAGAATTAAAGATGATGCCAATCGATAGAGTTGGTCCATCAATCCTTGCACACCATACACCTCCTTTGAAAATCGAAGAGGATATGGCTGAGATATTATATATGCATTTTGAATTTTTATATGTAATATTACTTGTATAAATTGCATCCAATACTTTTATGCTTTAAAATAGTTGTGCCCAACAATTGGGCGGCCGCAAGCCTACGATGAGATCAAAGATCCTTTGTAAGGAGCCAGGTCAAGTAAAATACCAGGCAAATATAAATCAGCATCAAGAAGAGATACATTATTTGAGGAATCTCAGTAAAAGTATACTGCAAGATATTAGTTGCGTAAGTAATTTTCTCCGGCTTAATTACACATCCTTAAAGTGTGCTGAGATACTTTTGGCAGGCTCTACCCAGCCACTTGAAGTACATAACTGCTTTTTTGGAATCTCGGTAAGAATATTTGAGGCACGCGAAAACATCTCTTTTTGCCACTAAAAAGATAATATTTTGAATACTATTTTATTTATAGTTGCTAGCAACTAAATGGACTTTATTGAATTGCTCTTTCGATTATAGTAAATTGATTAGAATCATTTGTATGCAACGTCTACAGTTTTTATTATTTATTTACTTATAATTTCTATTTACTTTGGGCATAGATGTTGTTGTATTTAGTTTGCACATCGAACATTTGAAATATCAAATGCAGAAATGTGTCTTAAAACATTTACTTCAGGCTTTACAACGACGTTTTAGATTCTCGTATTTGTTTATCAAATTATTATTTGCATGAACTATTTTATTGCACATAAGTTTGTAATTATTAATAAACATTACTTTTTTTTTTAACTAGATATAAAAAATTTACATACGTATAATTCGAAAATATTCAATTGTATGCGTATACGTAATATTTGCATCAAGCATACGTATTATGAATGCTTTTGTTTTGTTTGCATTTCTATGGTAGTTTAAATCACTTTCGTTTATTTTGATTTGCCACGAAAAATACAAAAATACAAAAAAAAAACAGTCTTTGCTTTTGTTAATTTAATTCATTCTATTATCGATTTTATTTTTGCGATATGTTTGATTTATGCCAATTCAGAAACGAGTTATGCAATGCCTGAAACGTGTTTGTAATTTATGTTGACAAAATGCAGATTCGCAGAAAACGAAAACAAAAACAGCAAAAGAGAAAATATCGTATAAATGATGGCTGTCTTTTGGTTTTAAGCTCTCAATAACGAATAACGATGGCTGTGGGCAACATTCAAGTGTGAGAACATCAGTTGGTGGCTTTCTGCAAACACACACACACACCCATACACACACACACACGCACGAAAGCAAGATGCTTACACAAAATATAAAAGGACGACAACGAAAAAAAAAAAGATGAGAAGTAAAACAACTTAATTACTACTGCAATAATTATTTGGCTATCGGGTCCTGTCGTGTCCTGGCCTGTCCTTGTCTGTATAAATTCATCGTTCTCGTAGTCGTTGTCGCTGTTGTTGTTGCTGTTGCTGTCCGCCTGCGGCTTCCTCTCGATGTCCTTGCGATTTATCTTTTTAAGCCGAAAACATTATTTTTTTTATCGTTCGCATTGCTGGCAAATCTGCACAATTAACACACTTTATGTGGCCCCAATGTCGCACGGAGAGTGGGCGTGGCCGTGGCCCACTGTCAGTAAATAGCAAATTTTTCGGCCAGCCAAATCTCAGTGGCACACAGGCACAATGACAATGCGTTAGCTGATGAAGTCAATGCCATGGATAATTATGCTGATGAACTTGACGAGAGCTCCCTAGCTAGGAGCCTGGTAACAGGGAGTTGTACCCAGTGACGCATTGCCTCATTAACGCAAAGCCCACGCGCTTATTCTTTGGCCAGTTCCAGTTCCAGCTGCTGATGCTGATGCTGCTGTTAGCCTTGTTCCATTGCCGTCGGGCTTAACTCTGGACATTGGGTGTGAGCACAATTGGCACGCATGTCCCATGAAACCAAAAAGTGTCTTTTAATTTGAGCGAACGTATTTTTTTTTCTTTTCTCCTCAATCTTTCTGCTGCTTCATTTGTCGCTGCGCAAGTGTGTGTGTGTGTGTGTGTGTGTGTGTGCTTTGGCTCATCAAAGGCCACGTGAAGTAAACTTATTAAGCCGCTTTCATTTTTAATTGTGCGGACGTTGCTTTTGTCGGTCTTCTATTTGCCTGTCACAAAATAAAATAAAAGAAAGAAGAAAAATTTGAAAAATCATTCAGCTACCAACATAAATTGCGCTGTTCCTGTTTCGTTTCCCAATTCCCAATTTCTTCTTCGCCAGACGCCGCCAAGTCGCCCAGCCAAGTGCAATCAATCACGCAAAATTTAATTAAATTTTTAATTTGATTCTGATGAGACTTCACGTCCTTAAACGCCGCGGCAAAGCGCCAAAACAACCGCAACGCAACGCAACGCAACGCTAAAAGAAAACGACTCAATGAAACCATATATGAATTTCTCATCTTGAACAAAATCATTCCTATTTATGTTTGCATATTTATTTCTCTCTTTAAATAGCAGCAAGTGAAGATGTGTTTTGTGCTTCCACTTTCACTTTGACTTTGACTGGGTTATATAATTTATTTATTGTAATTGCAATAATTTGTATTTTATAGTCTAACATTCATTGGTTCTATTTATTTGCTTATTTGATTTTTAATGTACCTTTTGATATTTATTACATCTGCGTGTTTGGTGTCAAGTTAATTGCGCATGAGTTCAAAATGGGCTCAAAATATGCAAATCGCAATTTTTTGCGAGTAATTTATTGTGTGCGAAAACTAGCAACAATAATGCACATTTATCTAATGTGCAGAGAACAATAATTCACAAAAATCCATTTTAGTTTTGGCAAACATATGACAAAACAAATTAAACTTATTTTTTAATTTGAATACAAAAAATGCACAAAATAGAAGGCACATAAATCTAATGAATAAAGTGCAAAGTATTACAATTTTTTTGTGATTCAAAAAGTAAATTTTTATTGCCAGACATATCGCTGAAGAAATTTGGACCCATTTTTTAAAATTCATATCAAAAATGTGCTTAAAAATCTAATAAATGAAGTGAAAAATATTATAAATTTGAAAAAATTTAAAAAGTATTTTATTGCTAACAAACTTTCAACTTATTTTTGATATCGAATAAAAAAATAATGCACCTTAAATATTGAAATATTAATTTACTTTTTACATTAGGTAAGTGAAATAAAATAATGCACATAGTTTTAAAGTGATTTACACATGAAGAATTTTTATATTATTTCTAAGTAAATATAATGAGTAATGTGCAATAAAATAAACATATTATTATTGACAAACATATGGCTGAAGAAATACACTTTTTTATTTTTAATATGTGTAGAAAATTTAATGACATTTAATGACAATGAAATGCAGAGTATTATAATTCAGCAAAATGTTATTTCCAACAAAATATTGAATAAAGTACAATATATAAAGCTATGTGCTGAGTATGTGTGCAAAGAGCATACCCAACATTTCACATTCGCTTTTGGTGTTTTGTTAAATTGCAAATTTGATTGAAGAGCCGCCGCATTCCCGTTGTCATTGTGTCAATAGTTGCTCAAACGGCAAAACAATGTTCGTTCAATTTGATTTTCGATTCTTTTTCTTTTGTTTTTAATTTGACAGTTTCGACATTTAATTGTTGACAGCTTGAGGAGCTTGACTAAACACCACTGAGTGGCGCTGAGTGGCTCAATGTACTATTGCCACACTTCTAAGGAAGGAGAGAAGTGGGAGGAGAGCAAAGCAGAGGCAGAGGCAGAGGCAGAAGGAAGCAGCCGAGTCAGAGGCAATAAATTGCAATGGGCGTTGCTAAGTGTGCTCCGATTGTTGCCATGCCAAACTAACGCACATAAATCATAAAAATTATATTTGTCGCCATGTATGTGTGTGTGTGTGTGTACGTGTGTGTGTGCTGCAAATGCATGTTGGTTGCATAGCCATCAGTCAAAGATGTTTAAGTGTTTATCTATGTTAATGCCGCTGCCAGGCGATGTCCCAATGCTCCTTACTCTCACTCTCTGTCTGTCTGTATTGCATGCAACCTGTTATTGCAACACACACACACACACACAAATTTATACACATGCAATGCAGATACTCACGAACACTCACTTGAATCCATCCAAGAGACCCAAAGGAATTTTCGAGTGCTATTTACATCTATGAGTGCTGCAGCTCTGCCTCAATGACCAGCCACTGACGTTGCTCTGTATGCAACGTGACTGTGTGTGAGTGCGCATGTGTGTCGTCTTCTAATGCTGTATGTGTGTGTGTGTGTGTTTGTATGTGTGTGGCTGCCGCTTGGCCAGCACATTTATCACACATTGTGCTGCCATTTAAGCAGTTTGCAGTTTGCCATTTACAGCGACAACAACTTTGCCCCGTTCCCCTTTCCCACTTCCACTTCCACTCTCTCTCTTTCCTCCTCCCCCACATCAAAGCCCCCCTTTAGCCTGTCTACATTTCCCCATGTTCACTCAACACTTGCGCTGCAGCAGCTGAAATAAATGCACTGCCAGCAGCTGGCGCAATAACGTTGCCAAAATGTTCGCCAACTTTGCATTGCCTGGCGAAATGCGCTTCGCGCGATCTGGCAACGCAGGTCAATAGCAACAACTTACTGATAAGACCGTGTACGCAGTTTACAGTTAAATCCAAGTTTAGCAAGAGAACGAGAGAGAGAGAGGAGATGAGAGCGCTGCCATGAGGTTGCTGCAATTGCACTTTCACTGTCAGCGTCTATCGCATCAGCCAAATCCCCCAAATACCCTTAACTGCACACTCACACTCACACACACAGACACACACAGACACAGGCACTCACACAGACACTTGAAGTTTGGCTGAGCTCGAATGCAGACACATTCTCCCAGACTCACTTGAAATGTAGCCGCTGTGGCACTTAAGCAACTTAAGCTTCGTGTGTTTTGCAGTCTATGCGGCCTACTTTGCTCCACTGATCCACAAGAGTAGACGAGGAAGGTAAAGAGGGAGATAACAGGGTGTGCAGAGTGTGAGAGAAAGAATGACTGTTGAATGGCTGTGCGAATGGCAATGCGACAAAAAATCAAGATAAACACTTCACGTTGTGAAGAAATTAATGTGCAGAAATGCTCAAATATTTATAGAACTTCAATTTAAATAGATGTACAATATTGAAGTATTTATTAAATGCACTTTTCTATTGATTTATTTATTTACATGTTAATTATTATACATAATAATATAATAACTAAAAGAAAGGGAGTGCTAGCAACTAAGGCCATCTACTATTTTTCTATTTATTTATTTAAAAACGTTAGATATTATTCAAATTAACACTAACCTATTCCTTAAGCGTTAGTTGCAATGGTTTTCGGCTACTTTGTTACTTATTATTTGCTATAGTATGAAGCTTGAATAAATTTCCCTAAAATGAGTTGTTACTATGTTTTTATTGTTGTTTGTATTAATGTAATTCCTTAATAAATCTAATATAAAAGTTACAACATTAATAACATTCTGTATTACAGTCAATATTGTATATGAAACAAATAAATAGGTAATTGTAAAGTTCAAAAGAAAACTGAAAAGTCTCTGAGATAAGAAGTATTTGTTGTGTACAATCAAGCCAAGAAATGTTCAAAAACACTAACGTGTTAAATTTAAGTTTAATCACAACAGATTGTAAAGCTTTGTCTAAATAAAATTACTTCTTCATCAATTAATTTTAATTAGTTATTATTAAATCTTAGCTGCTTTGAGTATACTTTTTGTACCATTGAATTTTAATATGTTTTCAGAGCAATAATAGGTATAAAAACAAAATATTCAATAAGTAATTAAATACTATACAATCCTCATACTTTTTATTGGTTTCATTTTCCTTTACTATTTCTGTGTTGTAAAGGTACTTATTAAGCTGTTCAAGTTCTTCACTTAATAAACATTTTTAAAACAAGTAAGAAAGCTACAGTCGAGTGTACTCGACTGTGAGATACCCGCTGCCCATTTTTAATAAAAGAAATATATTTTGCGGTATTTTTCTCAAAATATTATACTGCAAAAAATACTAAAAATATACCAAATGGTATATTTGGTATATCGATATAGTACCGCATTCAAAAAATACCATAGACGGCACAATATACCAGATTGTTAGCCAAAGCAACTAAGACGCCTAGTAAGTAGGCGTTTTTGCCCATACAAAAGTATTTCTTTAATAACTTCCACAATTTTTATTTGATCGCAACTAAATTTTCAGGAATCATAACTACTATAGTAATTATTGTATATACCAAAATTCGCAACTCTAGCTTTACAATTACGCTTGTTATTCGATTTTTTTGATTTGCGGGGGCGGAAGTGGGCGTGGCAGAAATTTGAAACAAACTTGATCTGCGTGCAAACATAACAAATGCTGTCGAAAAAAAAAATTATAGCTCTATCTCTTATAGTCTCTGAGATCTAGGTGTTCATACGGACGGACGGACAGACACACAGACGGACAGACGGACAGACGGACAGACAGACAGACGGACATGGCTAGATCGTCTCGGCTGTTGACGCTGATCAAGAATATATATACTTTATAGGGTCGGAGATGCCTCGTTCTACCTGTTACATACATTTCCTGCCGGCACAAAGTTATAATACCCTTCTACCCTATGGGTAGCGGGTATAAAAATTAACTAAATAAACAAAATTTTTCTTCAATAAACAAGTAAATGCATATTCGATTATGCATCAATAGAGAATATAGAAAATAAGTTAACAATTAAGTAAATTAATTAAATTATTTATGAATAAACAAGTAAATTTATAATAATTCATGCATAAACAAGTAAATAAAGAATCTAACTATTCATTATTGAACAAATGAATTAATGATGAACAATTGAATACAATAGATAAGAGATTAAATTATGAAAAAAAATAATTAAATTATTAAATATGAAAATATGTGTATTAGTAAATAATAAACTAATTTGTTAAATATAGGCAAATGGCTTTATTTTTTCTTCAACAAAAATGCGATTTCTTCACACATAAATACACATTCTAAGCCTCTACGTCCAGTACTTTAGATATACATACGTTTGTGTTAATTCTAATGATATGTAACCAACTTTTATAAATAAATTGCAATTGTAATTAATATGTACAGATTCCACACTAGTAAAATAGAAACTATCAAACTATTATAAGACATTTACTTATAGGTGGAAATTTGCAAAATAAATGTATTAGATTTGCAAGTAATGTTTTCTGACAACTGCACGAAATGTTTCTCCCGGTGTGTCACTCATTGCTTCGTGCATCCTTAATGTTTGTAGCTGTTGTTGGCAGTTGGAAGAGAGCAAAACGTTGCTGCACTGTGGCACCTAATGCTGGCTGTAAATGACTTAAGTGCCTGGCATTTATCTAGCGAGCGAAGAACGTGTTCTTCGCTTCAGTCGTCCGTTCTCTTCCTCTTTGGCATCGCATCGTCGTCGTCGTCGTCGTTGTCACACCTGTTATGCGATGGGCGTTGGGAATGTCTTAAGTTGCCACTGCGATTGCATTGTCGGACGGTTGAGTGACCCGCCCGAAAAAAAAGGGGGAAGCGAGCGGAAGTTCGATGGTTCGTGGGGGCGGCGGCGGCGATGACAGGAAACGCAAGACAACTGTTTGCACATTAAAGTTGTTTTTTTTGGGGTGGAGCAACCGAATCCGAAAAAGGTTTTACATCAAATTCATTTGGTCGCTTTTGTGGTGTAAGTGAATACCAATTGAATGTCAAATGACTTTTCAACTTTGAGCCGCTTAAGCGCAAACGAAAATAATAATGAAAATGAAAAATAAAGAAAAACAAATAATAATAATCATAATAATAGCAGTGGAAATAGTCAAAAGGAAAATGCAATGGAAATTTTGACAAATCTTTTGTGGCGCTCATTGTTTGCTTTTCGCTTCTGGGATTTTAAATATCTTTTGCAGCTGCCTCACTGACTTTTCGCGTGGCCAAACCGAAATGAATGATGAAACTTTTCCATTGTGTGCGTGTGTGCGTGTGTGTGTGTGTGTGTGTGTGTGTTGGCACTGCTTGCATTATATGAAAAGTTCCTCTCTTTCTCTCTCTCTCTCTAAATGCCAATCAAAATCAAGTTTAGTTGTTCCCGTTTGTTATCGGTGCTTAATGGTTTGGCACACAATTTAAAACAAAATCCTCTTGAAAATGTTAGGGGAAAACCTTAAACACGTGCTCGGGCGACACAAATGAACGACGACGACGACAACAGGCGACGACGCTCTGGGAAGATTTATTTGCTACGCCCTGATATAAGTTACCTTCGTCTTGGACTCATTAATGTGTTGTGTCGTGCATAGTGTAGTTGTTGTGTGGATGAATGGATGGATGGAGTCTTGGCATCGCCTGCCATTTTCCAAATAATTACACATTTACATTTTCATAGACAATTTCTGCGCAATCATGAAATCAACTTCATTTCACTCGACTCGACTCGACTCGACTCTCTGCTAGGACTACTCGTAAATAAAGTCAACACGACACAGTGTTGGCCAGCAGTCATTCGCTTTTGCTGCCGGAAACGGAAGTCAATGCTCTGCCAGCGGATTGGCCCTAGACACCCCCCGCTCCACTCTCCCCCCGCTCTCTCTCCTGCTCACTCGTTCTGTCTCTATCTAGCTTGTCAATGCGGGGCCTGGGTCATTGTGGCTGCCTTTATCTAGGCAGCGTTTGCCGTTGATGTTGATGGCTATCTTTAAAAAGACATAAATCATGTTGTGGATGGAGTAGGGCGACTCTTCCTCTCTCTCTCTCTCTCTTCCTCTATATATACTACCTTCCATATACATATATATATATATTTGTATGTACTCTCCCTGTATATAAGTCTAAATGTGTGCTGGACATTTGGTCTAGGCTCTGCGTCCGGTCGCTGTAATTAATCATGGACCAAGGCGCTGACTTAATTTTTCTTTCTTTTGCATATTGTTTGGCACTTTGACGCTGTACTTTTCCCTCCCATTTCAGAGTGCAATTTGCTTTTGCCACTGGCAGCGTTCCTCATCGTCGTTGACGTTGTCGTCGTTCTGCTTGTTGTTTCAATTTGCGGAGCCTCTGAACTGCTGCCATGTATGTATTGTATGTATATTGCTTCTGCCCCGTATTTTGTGCCTCGTCACATTACGTATACGCATCGTATGCAGCTATGCGATGACAAAATTGTGTGTGAATCGAACCAGAAGTATGCGGCACTTAAATGCTTTTCCATCGCAGCCATTCAATTGTTAAATTCGTCGATATATCTAAGCTCAGCGGCCACCAAATGTTGAGTAGTCATTCGATTTGCTTCAATTTTTGCTTAATTGAGCGCACTTTAAGGCTTCATTTATTCGATGCAAAGTGCATACATATTTTGATGTTATTTTGTGCGAAATATAATAGCTGAACTTTAAATAACTTAAATACAACATTTTCATTTATTTTCGTTTACTTGTATTATATTTCAAATTAATAAATTAGTTACTAAAATCTAGTGTATTGTAAGAATTGTAAAATTTAACCAATTCTTATTGGAAAGTAACCATTAATTTTAGTAATAATTAATTGATAAAGTATTTTATTTATTTTTTTTTAGCAAATTGATTAAAAATATTTAAAGAATTGTTGAGTTTAAACAAATCTGTTGGATTTAATATTTAATTTTATAGTATGCATATCAATTTGATAGTTTCCCAAAATGGAATTTAATAATTTATAAGCATTATTTTCGGTGAGTTAATATAGATTGTGTTTTTATTAAATTAGTATGCAATATTATTCTCTTTCTCTCTCATTTACTCTCATTTTGTTATTTATAGACTTAGATATCTTGAATTTTATCATTTACAATAATTATTTAAAGTTATTTATTATTGAATATTCTTGTTCTTTAGTTATTTAGCGACTGGTCTTAATTTTATTTGACATGAGTTTTATTAGCTTTCGTGTCTGTCTTTTTGTGACGTTTGAACGTTCAAAGAATGCGCTGCAGTTGGATAATTGTTTAATTTGCTGGACAATGTGGTTAACCCGCATTGCGGACTTAAGATTGTGAAATCTTCTTGGAGCATGTGAGAGAGAAAGTGATGCATATTTGTGATGTGTGCATTCAAAATTTCCGGCTTAATTAAATTCCTTCTGGGTGGCAGTCGGGCAGGCAGCACGTCGCGTTGCGTTGCGTTGCGTAAACCGCAAAATGTTATTGCAAATTGCAATTGAAGGGCCTTTCGAACAGATATCGCGAAGCGAGACAAGTGACTAACTGAAGCTGAGAGGGGACGATGACGAGGGCGACCGCAAGTGCTTGGCATGTGTTGCTGTTGAATGTGGTTGGCGACCCACAATAATAGTGACCCACAAACACACAAACACACACACACACACACACATACACACACAGAGAACACAACATGCATAAGCAATTAATTATTTAAAGCCTAACAATCAGAGAGGCTGTTGTTGCTTGTCGTTTTGTGTGCGTTTTATTCAGCCCTCCAACTGTTGCTGCTTTCCTCTCTTGTGTCCCTTTTAATCCCTCCGAGTCGAGGCCAAAAACATAGACGATTACAATTAAAACTTACAAGGCGTCGAAATGAACATGAACACAAGGAGTGCCACATGTGTGTCTCAGTGTGTGTGTGTGTGTATGTGTGTGTGGCAAGCAATTGAAGTTGTGGCACGCCCATTGCCGAAAATGCGCAACTAGCTGCGACTGTTGCCCGCTCTCTTTCCTTTCCCCCTCGCTTGCTGTTGCCATTGCTATCGCTGTTATTGTTGCAAGTTTATGAGCCGCACCGCCCGTTACATTCGTCATGCGGCCATTTTGTGTTCAGTTTGCTGCACAAGCGAGGGAGGGGGGAGAGCAACAAGATTTCTCTGCTTATTGTTATGAGCTAGCAACCGAGCGACCAAGCGACCAATTATGCTGCAAACACACACAAAGATAGCGACAAGTGGGGAGCAAGACTACTGCTAGGTGCGAGAACAGCGCGGAGGAGGGGTGGGAGGTGGGAGGAGAAGGAGGAGTTGCAGGGGCAGCTTCACTGGATTCACTGAAGATTTGAAGCGAGTGGCAATAATTTCCAAACGGCGTCCCATTTAATGTCTACAAACAATTAGAACTTATTTTTGTGTGTGTTTCTGTTTTTGTTTCTGTTTTTTTTTTTTTGTTTCGTGCTTTGTTTCGTTGCGGCTTCTGTGTGCGGGTTTTTTGTTACCCCCTCTCCCCCTACCCCATGCCGAGACTGCCCCCTGCTGTTTGCTAACGTCGCTTTAATTTAACAACCCAGACCACGCTGAACCAAAACACAACATCTCACCCGTTGTCTGCTCTTCTCCTCTGCACCCTTTTTGCGTTTCAGCCACAACCAGCAAGCAGACTTCCCTCTGCTCCCCACCCCGCTAGACTCCCGCACAGATGCGGCTCTCGCTCATTTGCGCCATGTCCGCCAGCAGCAGCCTCATTAGTCCTGCTCCTGCGCCCAAAGTTGCCTGTTCCGAAAGCAAAAGCAATTCAAAACAACCAATTTTTTTTCTCTTCTTTTTCATTGCTTGTTTCTCGTATTTTTTTTCTTCGCCTGTTTCATTTTTTTCCCACTGTGTTTATTTTTTTTATTTTTTTTTTGTTTGTTGCAATTTATGCTCTTGTTGGTTTGTTGTGGTTCTTGTTGCTTGTTGTGTGTCGACTCGAATCGAATCGAATCGAATCGAGGCGAGTCGAGTGTGTGCTCTACGCGCATTGGGCAGTTATGGTTATTAGTTGCCTTGCAAAAGTATTCCATAAAGTAACCATCAACAAATAAGCTCTTATAAAGATCCCAACACACTAAAATAAAGTAAAACCAAAATGTATTCAACGTTTGACAAGATGCCGCCAAAAAGCAACTTCGGCCACAGCAAGCTTGTCTTTTATCGCCTGATACTTGATTTTAATTAAAGTTCAAGGACAAATCAAAACAAATGTGGCTTTTTTAATGGTAAATAATATTTGGGGAATGCATGTGAAATATTTTTGAGGAGTTGCGTTAATTTAATTATAAAATAAATATAAATATAAGAGAATAAAAATAAGTATAAAATGTAAAGAAATATTTACAGCAAAAATTACAATGAATAAAATATTTTGGAAATTATTTAAAGCTATAAAAATAAAATAATGTAATCTAATTATAATTATAGAATAAATAAAAATAATGTGATACATAAAATGTGTAAGTAAATATATATTTCGAAATAAATAACAAAAAATATAAAGATATCGAATATTATGTAGATCATTTTGCTAGTGAAGCTTTTCATATTTTATTTAAAATATATAAAAAATAAAATATAAACAATTTTTATACTAAATATTATTGTAGCTTAATTCATAAATGTATATTAATAAATAAAATTATTTATACAATGTGTAAATCAATATTTACAACAAATGAAAAGTAATCAGAATAAACAAATAATTTTATTAATATCAAAATCAATAGTATTTAGATGATTTTTTAATCGACAATTTTTTATATAATTTCCTAAATGTATTCAAATGAAATTAGGAAAACTAACAACATAATTTTTCATTGCTATATACATGTATTCAAAGTTTACTCAACTGTATTTCCCCCTATTTCCGTTGCAAATCATTTTTTATGGGTTGCAAAAAATACGTTCAATTAAACTAATGTAATCACCGGAATTATTGTAGATTACTCGTCGACAGTTGCAAAAAAAAAGCGAAGGAGATGAGCAAAAGTCACCGCAACAGCGCTTGTAATACTCTTGACAGTCGACAGGGAGAGAACGGAAGGTGTGTGAATGTGAGTGTGTGTGTGAGTGTGTGTGGTGAGGCAACCAAATACGTGATAAAAATTATGCTACATGCAACTTGTAAGCAATAAATCTTCGATTTATTACAAAATAATTAAAATTAATGAGCAGAAATTGAAAATACGCACGTGTCGCGTCTCCATAATTATATGTACATATATACACACACACACACCTTTATACAATCACACACACACACACAGATATACATAAAAGTGTGTGAGAATTTAGTTGACATAGAAAAATGTAAAGCGTAAACTTGGACAATTGGTAAGGAAATTTGCAATAAATGGTAGAGGGAAAGAGGAGGGAAAGAGGAGGGAAAGAGGTGGGAAATGGAGAGGAAAGAGCAGGGGAAGAGGAGGGAAAGAGAAGATAAAGTGTAGAGAAAGAGGAGAGAGAGAGTAGAGAAAGAGGAGAGAGAGAGAGAGGTGTGAAAGAGGAGGGAAAGAGGAGTTAAAGTGTAGAGAGAGAGTAGAGAAAAAGTAGTGAAAGAGGAGGGAAAGAGGAGAAAAGAGGAAGGAAAGAGGTGGGAAAGGGAAAGGAAAGAGCAGGGAATGAGGAGGGAAAGAGAAGATAAAGTGTAGAGAGAGAGTAGAGAAAAAGTAGAGGAGGCAAAGAGGAGAGAAAGAGGAGGGAAAGAGGAGGGAAAGAGGAGGTAAAGAGAAGGGAAAGAGGAGGGAAAGTGGATTGAAAGAGGAGGGAAAGAGGAGGGAAAGAGGAGGGAAAGAGGAGGGAAAGAGGAGGGAAAGAGGAGAGAAAGCGGTGGGCAAGTAGATGGAAAGAGGAGGGAAAGAAAAAGGGAAAGATTAGAAAAAGAGGAGGGAAAGAGATGGGAAAGCTGTGAAAAAGAGGTGGGTAAAACAGAGAAATAGGTGGGTAAGAGGATGGTAAAGGAGAGTGGAGAGGTGAGTGTAGCGCGGGGAGGGGGTGGCGTTGCATGCGATGCATGCTCGTTGTAATTGCCATAAATATGCGTGTTATATAAACGCATTTCCGTTTCCGGCAGCTGGCAAACTGGCAAAATGGCGTCTCACACACACACACACACACACACACACACACCTACAGAAGAAGCGAAGGACAGGGAAGGGCAGCATATTTACCGTTATGCTAGGTTTTTAATTGCACAAGTACGAGCTCTGGTATGCGGTTAACCTTGTTTTCGCTCGCCATCCTCTTCAGCTCCCTCTTCTCTCCCCCTTTTGAGTTGTGTTGCGGTTATGCTGAGCTAATGATGCTGGCATATTTTATCAGCATGCTCTGCGTGTTCTTTTGGCATCTCAACTTGCCCTTTGACCCGCCCCCCCAACACTCTTCAGCGCATTTTTGCATCGCATCTAATTTGCCCTCGCAAATACTCGTATTTATTATTCAACTCAATAGCAAAAGATAAAAGAGTTGCAAAGCAACACACACAAAAAAAAAAATAAATGTACAACACGCAAAGGTTTTAAGTATTTCACAATTCTGTTTTTATGGCTTGACCTTGTCAACGTCAGCATAATAATAAATCTAACCGATTTTTTAAAGCGTCTTCTGCACATTAATTTATGTGTATTTCATTTACAAGTTTATTTCTCTTCATTCTGTTTTTTTTTGTTGCAATATCCGGCGAAATGCGAACAACAACAACAAAAAAGTCCAATCAAATTCTATTAAGTTGTCTGCTGACCTTAAAAAGCATTTGTAAACTCATATGCGGGATTTATTTGTGGTCATCATGCAAAATAGCACATGGAGGCAAAGAGTTCGAAACAAGTGTGCGTATACTTAATATTCGGAAGGGAATTTTTATACTCAATTGAGTGTGAATTTTCGACAAAATTACAATTTATAAGAAGGAAATTTAATCACATTTCAAATTTCAACAATTTCTTAGTCACTTTTCTCATTTATTTCTCAAGATTTTTTGCAGGGTATTTGCCAGACAATCATCAAAAGAGCTGCTCATTTTTTTGCAGTTATTGTTGATGGAGGTTTATCAATTGAATTTGCTGTCAACTGCAGTCGAAACTCACAGCAATCTGTAACAGTATTCATTTTAGCAATTGACAACTATAAATTTCCAACGTTGTTAATTTGTTTTACACAGAACTCAATTACGAAGTTGAACGCGAGCAACAAAAAAAAAAAAAGAAAAAAAATGCGTGCAATCAGAGTGAGATTCAGGGAGAAATATTTTGTTAGAGTCATGCCTGAGAAGCGAGAGAATAAATAAAATAATATATGTAGTTAGAAGATGGGTTCAACTCATACAATATTTTGTGGGCACTACATAAATAATTGTAATGCATTTGCAATTGACATTTTCGGTGGTTAAGTGATTAATGCATTTTACCCTCTTAGTATTTAACATAAAACAAGCTAATAAATAATATTGATTTGTGAAATGCGAGAGTGAAGAATTATGTCAGGCTGAGAAAAGTATTTGTTGAAATAATTATTAAATCTTTATTAAAGATTAATAAATTCAAAGTATTATAAATAAATAAGTGTTTATATTTACTGCTTAGTTTATGTTAACAAACGATACTTCTAGGAAAATGTACCAGGAAATAATGATAATAATGATTAGAAGATTTACTTTAAAAATTACCGAATAATAGTTAATAGTGTGAGAATGTCGTATGTGAATTATAACATTTTGATTGGGATCAATGTCCACTGCAGCCAAAATGCCAGCATTATTTCAAAACTTGAATTTATCACACAAATATGTGACGTTAATCTTAAATGTTCTGAATTTACGAATTTTTTATTTATTTGCTTAATGGATGGAATGTTCAAACAAATTAAAGTCAAAGAAATTAATTGATACGAAAGAAAATTAATAAAAAATCATTTAGTTTGTTTAATCTCATACCTGTTTGACTTGCAAATATTTGAATTTGTATATTCTTTACAAAAGTTGAAAGAGTTTCTTATGTGTGTGTGAAGCTATAAAAAGATTTCGATGCGATTATGTTTATTTCTCGAAATGTAAGCAAAATTAAAAATATTTCAAAAATACAAGAAGGGTGCGATTTACTGACAAATGATGTTCAATCTTTAGTCCTAAACAAATAAATATCTTTTAAAATAATGCCAGCGCCGGCTTCGGGTTCTTCTCTCACTCCAAGAGCACATTATGTGACGTTCCGTGGAAACGAAAAGAAACTTTCAAGCAACTCCCATAAGTATGCAATACATTTTTCTGTCTCCTAAATATTTCTGTGCTCTGCCGTGCTGTGCTGTTCTGTGCGAGGTTTTAAAGCAGCAAAATAATGAAATGGCGCCCAATACACACACACACACACACATACCCATACAGAGATACAAACACACTCAGCATCCACAAACACATTCACAACAAGTCCTGTGCTGTGTGTTATAAACAAATTCACACATTTCGAAATTCGAAATTCGAAAAAAAGCCGAATCAACTTCGTAGCACACTCTCGGTCTCTCTTAAAGCAAATCCATCTCTTTCTGTCTACAGCTTTCTCTCGCTCTCTTTGCCAAACGACCAAATGCTCTCTTTGGCGGCGCAATTAACGTCACAAACACAGGAGCAGGAAATTGGTCGGCAACGAACTGGCGGGCCAACTGTTTGTTGACAAGCCAAAACACACGCTTACACACACGCAGACACTAAGTGGTGGGAGAGAAGAAAGAAGAGTGGAAAATGTGGGGGGGGAGGGGGCGATACACGCCACATGCTAATCAAATTTCGCATTAGCGATTGTTTTTATTCGCGTTTTTTCGACTACATTTCGTTGATCCAGCTTGCCGACTTGTTTGCCAATTGCAATTATCGCCGCCTCGCTGACAATGCCAACAACGTCTGCCTGCTGCTTTGCCTGCTTTGCTGCCTGGGCCAATGCCAATGCCAATGCCAATTTACAGACGCCGCGCCAACTTAATTGCAACAAATAAATCATAGCAAACCAAACGACGGAGTTAACGCGGCCACAATCAAGCCACCAAACAAGTTCAAACTGCCATTTTGCACAATTGGCGGATATCTTGGAATTCTTTTTATGTTCGAAATTTAAGTCAGCAATCTTTACTTTATGCGCTTTTTATTTATTTGAGTTCACATGAATTATGTTTGTAAATATTTAACTGCTACATATCTTTTAATTTCTAGCAATTATCCAAGGCTATACTATAACACATTCCATTCACAGGGTATAAAAAACCTGGCAAACTTTCAAATTATTTTTAATTTATTGACTTCGCCAAATATTTAAGTTAAAGTATTACAGCTTCTAGCTTTTTCCTGTTCTCAGTAATGTGCTCGGAAGCAATAACCATTTATACTCGTACAAATTTAAGGAAGCATAATTAAAATGTAGCTACTATGGCTGCTATATCCTCAATTTTATGCCAAATAAAGCATAGTAAACTTATATATATTTGTAACGGAGGTGGAAGCTAGTCGATTGATCCTATCGGTATCGGTTGGCATTAGCAACTTGATAGGTACTGAGCTATCATTAATCGATCATCAGTCTTCATTAGTATCATCAGTTGTTTAGTCGTAAGAAGTAGATCAGCAATCGTATGAATAAGATAATCAGTTGTCAAAAGTAAAACAGAAGCAGTCGTTAGCATGAAGCAGTATTATTCATGTATTATCACGTGTATACAGAAGATTGCTTTTTGAAAGAAAAAAATACACTTGAAGCTGAAACCTGGCTTGATAAATAGTTTCCGGACACTGCCCCAGAAAAATCAACTATACAAGATTAGATTGTATTATTATTTATATCATAAAATATATCATACATTCTAGTACTTCAGCAAATAAAAATATATGTTTGCATATTCGGCTTACCAGTTTTTAATTCTTAAGAACTTGCTATCAACTTTTGCTTGAACAATGCTCTATAATCGTATTAAAAATTTTGTGTAGGCTTTGCCAAAAAGTTTGCTACAATTTCTGAGATGTATTTAATGTTATTTGTATACCCAAAATAATATCATTTTACTTAAATATCAGAATACAGAACAGAATAGAACATAACAAACTAATTGATATGCTAAGTAGTTAACTTGTATTAACATCAGAACAATAATTGAAATTTCAAAAATGTATATATCTTTAACTTTTTTATAAGCAGCAAGGCTAATCATATAAAGTCTGAAAATAATTGTAAGTTCGCATAATATATTATATTATTTTTATTTTATTTAAGGCTTCAGTTGAAAAGTATTGCTGCTCATGTTGAGTTGGCAAAACTAATGAGCTGCAGCTGCTGTTAGTGTATTTAATGGTTCGATATGCTGTAGCTAATATTTCAGTCTTATTATTGTTACGGTTATTATTGTGGTAACTGTTGTTGCCACTGTTGTTGCCGATGTTGTTGTTGTTATTGCTGCTGTTCGTGTTGTCGTCGTCGTGTGCGTGAGTAAAATGTGAAAGAAATTATTGGCGGGCAACGTCCAACGCAATGGACACAGCGCCAAGCGAACAATGTAGATAGGTGTACAAGTGTATGAATGTGAATGAGTGTGAATGTGTGTATGTGTG
Organism: Drosophila sulfurigaster albostrigata; assembly: GCF_023558435.1. Classification (NCBI taxonomy): domain Eukaryota; kingdom Metazoa; phylum Arthropoda; class Insecta; order Diptera; family Drosophilidae; genus Drosophila; species Drosophila sulfurigaster. The sequence continues at coordinate 19,300,728 of NC_084885.1, forward strand.
TGTGAGTGTGTGGGAGTGTGAATGTGTAAGAGAGTCTGAGTGTGTGGGCATCAGCGCTATAGCGGCGTCGGCTTCAGTTGCTTCACTTTCGCACATAAATGTCAAGTGCGCGTGTTGCTCATGTGAAGCTCACGCTCTCACACATGACCACGTACGCAACACACAGAGGCAAGTTAAGTAGCTTTGTACACACACACACACACACTCTTATTCGCCATTCGACATCGCAAACACACGCACACACACGCACACATACACGCTGTCAATGCAGCACTAAGTCCACACACACAGACACAGCGATGAACGAAGCACACGGGAGAGAAGCATTCCTCGATGATGAATGCGCATAAAGTCGCCATAAATAAAATTTTTCGGCCCCAGACATTTCCGTCTTGTTTGTTGCTGCTGCTGTTGTTGTTGTTGTTGTTATTATTGTTGCTATTGTTGCATGGTTGTGACGTTGGTATTATGCCGGAAAGAAAAATCACACGCTTCAAAAGTTTAAATGACTTAATTCCCAGTAAATGGGCGTGGCCCACGTCACCACATTTTTATCCCCATACTCGAATTCAATTCAATTTCTTTGCCTCGACTTCAAATTTGTCGATTTTTAGCTTTTGCTGCTTTTCTTCTCTTGTTTATTTCTCAATTGTTTTTTAGCTTTCATAATTGTTTTTGGTACTATTCAATTTGTGGTTTTTATTTGCATTCTTTCTGTATTGTTCGAACTTTTTATTTGTATTTTTCTTTTATTTTGTTTTTGAGGCAACAATTGATGGCGGACATCCTTCAGCAGTATTTGTGGCTGACAGTGCTCGAGTGTGTATGTGAGAGAGAGTGTGTGTTTCGGGTGAGTGTCTAAATGTGTGTGTGGATGACACGGAAGTGCGCTTCACTGACACCATTTCAAGTTATGGCTGCCCAGGCACGAACCTTGTGGTTTTTTTTTAGCTGCTGACAGCAAACATATCGAATAAGTTCGATGCGAGCTCAAAGGATGCGACAACTTAGTCTCGTTTAACACATGTAATCATGCACAGACCTTGGCGACACAAGTTCACAATTAAAAGTATGCAATTCGATGTCTCATTATAATTGATGATGGTTAAATGAGTGAGGATTCCATATTACTTTGTACAATTAGAGAAGTTTAAATTGTGGTTGATATTATATTAAAATAATAGAGAATAAAAAAAGTAATTCATGAGAGACTTTTTCATTTTAAGTTTATAAAATTCATGTGGATTTGCAATGAAATTTGTTGTTGATGTCAAATACCTTTGCACACCAAACTAATATAGTTAAAATGATCCAGAATTTAATTCAAATCTTGTTAAAATTCTAGAACCAACTGAAATCGTTGGACAAGTGAGCAATAACCGAATGAAAGAGGTAACTGAATGCGAGAACAAGTTGAGAGTACTACATAGAAACTAATCTGATTAGCATGCAACATGGTTAAACCCTAACAAAGCTCGTTTGGATCAGAGAGTTGTCAGCATCCCGTTTTCAGTGTCATTCGCTGTAGCCGAGATGAAAGCAAATTCCAGTTTATCACGCTTTTTCCATGTATTATTTTTTTGTTTTGTGCTTTTCGTTGTCGCCGCTGTTTTGTTTGGCAAGTGCTCGTGGCAGCCACATAGAATTTGCCAAATAAAATAAAATGCCTCGACAATTTTTTGGGTACCAAACGTAGGGTAGCGTTAAGTAAAAAATGCACCCAGCTCCGAAAAGTCGATAAGTTTGTGGGGTGTTTGTTGCTGGATGCGTGGGTGAGGCAACGGAGGGGAAGGGTGCTTCAAAGCGATGGGGTGGCAAGCGGCGAAGGTGGAGATAACAATGGCGCAATGGCGACGGCGATGGAGGCGTAGTCGGGGCCCTAACTTATGCAAATATGCGCGACTAGGCGAATATATAGGGCACATAGAATCAGAATAACAGAATCAGAATCACAAACCAAACAACAGCAACAGCAACAGCAGCAACAACAAGAATATGAGCAACAGCAGCGGCAACAACAACCGCAACATCAATAAGAGCAACAGCCAACAGGCAAGAGCAACGACTAGGAGCATGTGAACAATGTCTAGCCACGTTCTCAATGTCGACAATCAACTCAATTTGAGGTGAAAGGTGGCAGCAACATTCAAAACTCAAGCAAATCCTCGACTCCAGTTTGACTTGAGCGCGCTTCCGCTTTGCTCTTCCCAAAATTCCCCTTTCGGGCCTGCCACTTTTCTTTTCATTTTATTTCCCTTTTTTTTTTTTTTTTTTTTTGAGGCGGCAACAGTAGCCAACATTTGAGCATTTCATATTTTGAATTTAATGCCTCCTTCCAACCACACATAGACATACATGTAGATACAAATACACGAAGCCATCGCAACTGCTTAAGCAGCGTAACATATGCACCTCAAATTACGACCATGGATGAACATTTGCTGCTTGCTCCTTCGTTCCCTGTTCATAATTCTTGTACAATTGCTTATTTGCATAAGCAGAAGTTGAAAAGAGACCGAATGTTGCTGATATAGATGGATATACATAAATATAGATATAGATATAGATATAGATATAGATATAGATATAGATATAGATATAGATATAGATATAGATATAGATATAGATGTAGATATAGATATAGATATAGATATAGATATAGATATAGATATAGATATAGATATAGATATAGATATAGATATAGATGTAGATATAGATATAGATATAGATATAGATATAGATATAGATATAGATATAGATATAGATATAGATATAGATATAGATATAGATATAGATATAGATATAGATATAGATATAGATATAGATATAGATATAGATATAGATATAGATATAGATATAGATATAGATATAGATATAGATATAGATATAGATATAGATATAGATATAGATATAGATATAGATATAGATATAGATATAGATATAGATATAGATATAGATATAGATATAGATATAGATATAGATATAGATATAGATATAGATATAGATATAGATATAGATATAGATATAGATATAGATATAGATATAGATATAGATATAGATATAGATATAGATATAGATATAGATATAGATATAGATATAGATATAGATATAGATATAGATATAGATATAGATATAGATATAGATATAGATATAGATATAGATATAGATATAGATATAGATATAGATATAGATATAGATATAGATATAGATATAGATATAGATATAGATATAGATATAGATATAGATATAGATATAGATATAGATATAGAACGGACAGGCAAACAGATGCTCGTAGTCGGAATTACTGAAAATTCGTTTGGGTTTCGGATTTGAATTATTTGCGGGTGCTAGTCTCGACAATTAATTCGAGAAATTTGATAACTCAATCAGATTGATGTTCGGCTACAGGTAAAACAAGCGGGACATGAAGCCAACGGCCAGACGATGCCACAGCCACAGTCATGGTCTGAGCATCTGAGCTGTGGAGGAACACGAGTTACTGGCGTAAGCGTAAGCGAGTTGTATAGTAAAACGAAACATGAATTTCAAATGAAAACGAAAATGAAAATGAAAATGGAGCTGCGAATGAAATCCGTTATCCTTGTCGACGTTTGCCAGTCGCCTTTTTTGTTCGTTCTGTCAGTGAGAAATCACAACTGGGCTACGGCAAAACAGCACTCAAAATGGAGGAGAAGGCGTACACTGATGCCAAGGCCTGGAACTGAAACTGACGATGTCGATGAAGCCAAAGCTGAAGCTGAAGCTGAACCTGAAGTCGAAGCTGGAGGTGGCCTAAGAGACGGGTCGCTTTTGTGGCAGTCTGTGTATGTGTGTGTGTGTGTGTGTGTGTGTGTGTGGCACTGCTGTGTCCTAAGCTTGCCTGTGGATTCATTTAAAGGGGAGTTCAGGTGTGCCAGCAGGTCGAATGCATAGCTGTAGCTGTAGCTGTAGCCGTAGCACTTGAGCTCATTTTCATGCAATGCAGCGCCTCCTTTTAGCCATTTCACTCGTAACCACTTTTTTCACTCTCTCTCTCACTCTTTTACGCTCTCTGTGTTTTTATGGATGGCCAACTCTGGGGCAGGCAACACATCCACTTTTGCGGCTGGCAGGCAAACGTTGCCTATGGAATGGAAATCAGATTTGTTGGCCTTTATTCATAGTTTTGTTTCACAGCATTAGAGACGAAACTGTTCTACTGAATGGCACATTCTTCTTATTCCCTCCACTTTGCGACTTATTCTACTCAACTTGTTCAATTGCTTTGCTTTCTTTTGTGTCGTTCAATTGGCTTAAAGTCCAGATCAGTCGCTTAATTAAGCAACAACAACCAGTCATTAGAACAGACGAATATGCCTCACAAATACCTGATAACTTTGGTCATATTCTAAACTTCAGCTTTCAGTTCCTTATTGTACTCAAAACGATACAATTTATTCTAATTTGCTGTGCCGAAATAAATGAAATACTTGACTCATTCGTATCGATTTTATGGTTATGAGATAATCTCTGTAGAGTTGTAGATATTATACTTGTGTTGGATTTAAATTTTAGTGGCTGCAAATATTAAATTTTAAGTTTAAACACATTATTTTAAATATACATACATATTTTTATGTATTGATATTTCTTAATACTATTAAACAAGTATTAAACATTTATTTGATTGAAAGAAGAAATATTACAAAATTTGCAAAAAAAACATGTTTGTATTTAGTTTTATTCTATTTACTGTTTGTTCTTCTGTTACTTAAATGATTTATCATTATTTTAAATTCTGACTTCGATTTATATAATTTTTTGCTTTACTAAGCAATATAATACTGTACTCGTAATACAATTAAGAGGCAAATCAATAAAGTTCAATGCATTTCAAAATGAAAATTCTTAAAGAATTAGAAAAACTTCTTGAAAAGAAAATTGTGAAAAGTGCGGGTAAACGTAATTAAGCTGATGGTGGAAAGAGACGATTGGTAATTGAATTATTATCAATGTTTATGGAAGGAAATACAGCGGACAGAGCGACCGACAGGCGGATAGACAGGTGGAGTGTAATGAGTATCTGTGAACGATTGTGCTTTGTTAACGGCACTTGACTTCAGCTTGACTTGACTTCGTTGCCTTGTTGCGATGTGATTAATTGTTGCGTTATCCTTGGCTAAGGAGGCTGCTCATTAGCGAGTGCTGCAAAACGGTAATAGAAGAGACTGAGAAAGAGTGTGTGTGCGAAAGAGAGAGAGAGAGAGAGAGAGAGAGAGCGATAGAGTGCGAAGGAGAGTGAAAAAGGGCGAGCATCAGTGAGTGAATGATGTTTGCTATTTGACTGACTTTGACGGCATTTGCTGATAAAGTGTGTGCCACGTGTGTGTGTTTGTGTGTGTGTATGTGTGTGTGTGTGTGTGCTATTCCTGTGTATGTGTGTGCTGATGTATGCGTGTGTGTGCTCATCTAGACAAAGTCAGTGCAGACTCGATCAAAGCAAAGGGAAACCACTTGCAAAACCTCAGAATGCAATTTTCAAAGTATCGTTGTGGCAGCGCCACAGCCACGCCCATCACAACAGGCGCACTCACACCCACACCGAACACAAACACACATACACACACATAAACCCAGAGACTTGCACGCAGATAGTGAGATTGAACGACTTGGCTGCTAAGACCCCGTTGGCAGGATCACAGCGGCAAAGGGAGGCAAATAAAATGCGCATAACACGCCTCATCAACTATAAGCTTCGAATGACAGCAGCGCAACAAAATAACTTGCAGTTCTACCGCACGGTTACGCCCTCCCTCCTCCCCAAAAGCCAACAGCCGCCCACTCGTTACTCACACACGGTTTCGATGCGCGCGTGTGTGTGTGTTGGTGGGGTATGGATGGGCCTTTCAACATCTTACAAGAGTTGTGCTCGAACTGAGGACAGACAACCATGATGAGTGTCTTAGTGAAAACAATTTCTATATTCTACCTTGTGCCAGGAGCTTGTGAGGCAAAGAACAGCAGATGGAAAAGGCACCAGACAGACAAGATATACATGCATAACTCTGAGATGAGTTAGTTCAGTTTGTCAGCTAGTTTCAGTTTCAATTGCAATTGCAATTGCACTGCCGTCGTCGCACAGTAGCGACCGTAGAACAAACAGCGCTGAAAAATAAAAGCAAATGAGAGTTTTCGATATATTCAGCAAACACATCATACAGAAGACTTGTTTTTAGAATACAAAATCGATTTTGAAATGATAAAGCATTTATTTGATGTTATCATGATGTTATTTTGTATACTAAGTATACGTAAACCATTTAAAATATCACGTATACGCAGTTTACGCAGTATATTTGGTATACTGAGTATACGTAATATTATGAAATATATACGCTGTATATACGCTGCTATAATGCGTATACGACAGTAAATTTAGTATATTACGTATACGCAGCAGTACACAACGTATTCGCAATATATTTGGCGTATTACGTATACGCCGTAGTATACAACTTTCAAGTAGTATATTTGGTATGCAACCTTCTAGCAGTGTATTTGGTATATTACTTATACGCCGTAGTATGCATTCCGGTAAATTTAGTATATTACGTATACGCAACAGTACACAACCTTTTGGTAGTATATTTTGTATGTGAAGTATATACAGAATAAGTGATATATAAAGTATAGATTAAAAGGAGCATATTAAATATACGACGATTTTGGGTTATTAAGTATACGTCGTATGTTCTGTATACGTAATATATTGTAATATTTTTGTAGTTATTCAGTAGAAACATTTTACAAAAAATGCGAAAATTTGGTTAGCTTCAAGATTAAACTTCTGCATTGTGAAAGGAATGTCTAAATCTGACTTTAAAGTTGAGTCATTTATTCGTTATTAATTCCAATTACAATTTATTTTTAAATCAATTTTTATCAATTTACGAATAACGTTTCAAAGTTTGATCTCAATTTTGTTGATTGTATCAGAAAATTAGTCTTAGAATTGGGTAACACACTTTAAAAAAATAGTTCGGCTATAATTGTTAGGTAATAAGCGTTTCCACTGTATCAACATATATGAAGTATAGTTAAGGTATATAATATATACAATAAGTATGTATGTATGATTGCATGAAGTTGACATGAAGACTATACTTTATATACACTTTACATTTGACTCAACGCATCAGCATGTGTTGGATGGTAGCCCTCTATTCATCATCCCTTCTCCACACACACACACACACACATAAGCAGCTCCATAGAACGCACTTCTTGAAATCCCTTCACTCTTCTCCCCCTACGTCTTGTGAGCGCGAGCGCTTTGCCTTTTGTAAATATTTATAGAAAGATTGTTGTATGATTTATGACAATGATAATCTCGCATGCACAATGACGTGTAAGAAATATGAGTTGATATATTCTAAACAAATATTTAATTCGCATTGCCGGCAAACAAGAAGGATATGCGGCCCAAGAAGGAGTACACAGACCTTCAGTTCCAACTGAGTGAAGTTCAGCTAAAGGGCGAATGCCACGAGTATTCTCATATGACATACACGCAGCTGTAAGTGTGTGGCAATGTTTGCAAAAAGTCTCAGGTAATTATGGATTAAAGGTTAAATTTTAATGGCATGCTTTTAGCATGAGAACATGACAAATGGTTGGCTTTAATACTCTTTACTTTCGAATCGCAAGAAACGTGTCTTGAACCTGTCGATTTCTGATCATTGAGTTATCACATTTCTCTCATAACTCTTATTTTTTTTTAAAACATTTCATAGCATGGTGGCCAATTGAAAGTTCTTTTGGCTATTTATTGTGTTGTCTTGTCTTGTCTGAACTTAGACATTACTCGAACTGGCAGTTTGCCTTTTATTTGACAAGAGTTCGCTGTGTATCCCTAACTAGGCTGTCGCTTTCATGCTGGACATGTTGCGATACGCGTTGCGAAACCACATCAGGGTTGAGCACAAAAATATTGCTGGCAAATTGACATGTGATGGCTATGCGCATGGTTTGGCAACACACACACACAAAAAAAAAAAAAAAGAAAAGCAGCAGAAAAGCGGATACTTATTTAACCAAGTTAGCCTCGAATTCTCGCTTGCAACCAGCTGGGGCCAAGGAGACGCCTTTGGCATCCATGCATGAGTGTCCGTAAATAGATTCAGAGTGTAGTGGCCAGCATCCTGCGTCCTGCATCCTGTTTTTTTTGCTACCCAAACGAGCGCCTATGAGTCGATTTGCCCCTTTTTTTTTTGGTGCTGTTGATGTGCTTCATTTTGTTTCATAATCGATAAATGATATTGTTTAGCGTTGTTCGCTGATATGAATTGTTAAAGTCCACACACACACACACACACACATACGTAAACGTCTATAGCATGCAAAATAGCCATAGGCCAGTTGCCGGGACAACTGGTAAACTAAACCCCGGCAAAGCCCAAGCGAACGAACCAATGCCGCATGGCATAACAAAAAAGGATTTGGACTTAAGCAGCTTACATGTAAACAGCACACTATCACACACACACACACACACATACATACACAGCTGGGCAAAATGTATTGCATACTTTTATGCAGATTATGAACATGGTTGTTATAGTTACGAGTTACTTACGAAAAGGGGTTGCCGTTGCCGTCAAGGTAGCGCGTCTATCGCATTGCAGCTGGCGCCCCAAATGCGTATATGTGTGCTTCCCTTTTTGCTCTTGCTTCTTCTCTTCGGAGACACATCGTTTCATTTCCATATGCTACAAAGATGTCGCTGGCAAAAGTAAAATCCAAGTCATAAGCCATATTCCTTCATCATCCACTTTGAAGTCGACAAAAGACAGTAGTAAAAACAGTCGCGCCTGCGCAGCGAAGAGAAGTGGAGAGGTGCTTGGAATGTAGTAGCATGGATAAATGGCAAAGATGCAGAAGGAGCAAATGGCAAATATGCTAAATGCAAGCTGCCTCCCTGACTGCCCGACTGCCTGACTGCCTGTCTTCCTGCCAGACTTGGGCTTCCGTTCTCTGTTTACCCTGCATGTAAATGAGTGTCATATTTTCTCCAGCTTGCTCTTAGCTGGCTTTGCCTTCTTTGGCTTGGGTTCAGGCATCATCAACGTCTTTGGATTGTCCCAGCTTTTACACATTCCAACCGTTTCTTCTCAGCATCTTTTCCTCTTTTTCTCTTTTTCTCTGTTGGCAGCTGTTAGTTGTTAAATCAACTACTTTGCATCAAAATATCAATGCATACTTTTGCTATAGGCATAAATTACCAAAGAGATTTACGAGTGTCAATTCAATGCCCAACAAGGGTGCAGCATCAACTGACGGATCACGATGGCATCTTGATTTGTCGTTTCCATACCTTAAACTTTGTCCTGACTTAATGCCTCTTACTATTTGACAATAATTTTAAATATATACAAAATTACAGAACAATATACAGAATTGAGCTTTAGGAATTAAAGTGCAGCTCTAATCTTTAAGCGTGCTTAAATATGCTGACAAAGCTAGAGAAAAAACCAAGATGAAAAAGATTTAAAAATGAGTGATGGATGCATTTGATAGTTAGAAATTTTTAATTTTCAATTTATTAGAAATGTTTTATTATTCAATGAATTATTTCAGGTTTTATATTTAGTAGTATATACAAACATAAACAAATATTTTAACTCAAGTTAAATCAATAGCCTCAAATAGTATGTGTAGGGGGGCGTCTTCCAGATAAATAATAACACTTCAACTTTGGAAATTGGTAGAACTTGTAACTTTACAATTGATTTTTATTGCACTCTTGAAAAATGCACTTGTTGTGCCGGTCAGAATAATAGAACATATGTTGTAGGAAAAAAGCACTAAAAGAGGGCAGGGTGACCAACGTGAGGATAAACTAGATCAGTGTGACTGCGCGTGTGACAAGGTCACACGCACAGTATACTAGCTTTGTCACTATCGATATCAATTGATCGCGACCACACTGTCAGCTGTTTTGAGTGGTCACACCTGCCATCATCTGGCATCGACATCCTCCCCCCCTTGCAATGAGTTGCAAACGGATTTATTGTCCACATGGACCGGACAGAAACCAACTCAATGTGGAGTTCTGGGCCATTGGCAAATCGTTGGTGCTCGGCAGGATACGAGGTTGAATGATGTGAGGATACACATCAGTGCCGAGCACCAGGGACACCATCGATGGCTGGAACCAGCATTCGTAAGCGTAATGCTGCGGAACTGCTCCAAGTTTTCACCATCGACAGGTCGGAGGGGGGGGACGGCGAACGGGAACATGGCCGTGCTGGTTGCGGAACAGCAACTGGAATTGTTGCGTAAAGGTGGCCACGAATTGCAACATTTGGAAGGTGGTCCGGTTCTTCTTTCACCAAATGAACTTCTGGTGCTGGGATCCCATGGCAGCAATCGAGCGAGTTGAGCAGGGCAAAGAAGGTGCTGTGGCCGCCTGGTGCAGACTTGAGGCCCATCCACACGGAGACGGGCATGCAACATGGAACGAAACAAGAACAAATGGTTATTACAGTAGCTTCTTTACATTGTCAATGACACATGGAACAGGACAGTATAGGACAGCACAAACGAAACGAAGTAGGATGTTATTCGTCTTTGTGTCGGTGCCTATCTGGTTTGCATGAATGATGAGGCAGATAAAAATTAGGAGTGGTGACGGGCTTCCGGAATGGAAGAGTCACCCGAGATCTGCCACATCTGCTGCGTGAAGTTGTGTTTTCGCAGCTAACCAGCTTCGACGGAATATCCTCCGCCTCCCAAACTTTGGAGTTTAGTCTGTCGAGTTGATCGTCTGCTTGGATAGCGACTCTTGTCGAAAACGCAGAGACAGTTGTCGACACATTCTGGGAGACGGGGCCGGTGAGAATCCAACCAAACACGGTTTGTTGGCCAAGGAGTGAGCCACAAATGTTTGGCCGGGAACCGCTCAGGATGACTGACGGAAGGATATCCGCGCCAATTAAGATGTCAATCTGAGCACTTTTGTAGAAGTTTGGATCTGCCAGTTCAATCGCTGGTAGATCCTTTAGGAAGCCTTTCGGCACACGGAATGATGGCACCTTGTCTGCCAGTTGTGGAATAACGAACGCTGAGGTCTCGATATGGAGCCTCGGCTTCGTTGGACAACCAATGCTGAAGTTGCATAACTTCTGCGGTTGGGCCGCAATTGCATGATTCAGCCCAGATACTTGGGCTTGAACGGATTGGAATGGCAACTTTATGCGCTGGAATAAACGCTCAGAAATGAAAGTCGCTTCGGACCCTGAGTCGATTAGTGCTCGTGCGGTGTGTGTAGCACCTAGATGGGATACATTGACTACCGCCGTGCCGAGAAGGATGTTCTGAGCGTTAATGGCAAAGTAATTTTGCACATTTGTTGCCGATTGATTCGGAGTGGACTGTATGTTGGGAAGTGTAGATGGAGTGGAAGAGGAAGAGGCACCATTGTGGGCACTGTCGCCCCGATGGAGAAGAGTGTGGTGCCGCCCCTTGCATGTCAAGCAATTGTGCGCACTCGTACACTCTCGGAGTTGGTGACCTCTTGCGAAACAGTTTAAACAGAGACTTTTCTGTTTGATGTAGCTCATCCGATCATTGACCGACATTTCAAGGAAGCTTGGACAAACCCGGACAGGGTGATTCTCTTTTGAGCACAAGTCACACGATTTGCCTCTCTGAGTGACTCGGGCCTTGAAAGAGTTAATTCGCCTTGAATTCTGCTGTGGACGGGATGGTCCAGCGGTAGAGTTCTGCGAGGTTTTTTGCGTCACGTCCTCAACAGCCTCGAGCGTACGATAACGCTCGTTGAGGAATGTGCTCATGTCCTGCCATGCGGGAATCTTGGTCTTGTCCACCAATGATTGCTCCCATAGTGAGAGTGTAAGTTTGGGGAGCTTGGATGAGCAAAGAAAGACCAGGATGCAGTCGGCGAAAGGACTAGAGACTGAAATGTCTGAGTGGTCAAGAGCGGTCAAGCACCGCTGAATTGTGCCATGCAGCTCCTTAATCGCTGCTCCAGACTCTTGCGAAACCGTGGACAGGTTGAAGAGAATTTTTAACTGGCTCGTTATTAACAAGCGCTTATTTTCGAATCGCTCGCAGAGAGCACTCCAAGCCGACGCGAAACCATCGTTCGTCAGCGGAAATTTGGCTACGATCTCATTGGCCTCATCTGCGGTTTTTGAATTGAGATGGAATAGTTTCTCAACCGGAGTCAACCTCGGATTGTTGACGTAGATGGCCGTGAAAAGATCACGGAAGGTCGGCCACCGCAAGTAATCCCCACGGAATACTTCGATGTCGACTGGAGGGAGCCGGCAGCCACTGGAGTACACAGGAGGAGCGGATGCTTCACTCCTGGTTGATTCGGAAACTTGTGAAATTTGAACCTTTACATGGGCGAGACACCGCTCATACACTGCATAGCAGTGGTCATATTTCGCCTCCATGGCCTGTATGCCTTCGTTGTCGCCGTCTCGATGCAGTGCATCAGCGCACGTGGCATAAGCGGTCTCTACACTGTCCCAGAGGGCTTGCAGGCGGTCACGACGGATCTCGTACGTGTGTACATTGTCGTCTTCGGCTGCAGGCCCTCTGACCCGACTCTCAAAGTGCACCAGTCTGTCAGAGACGGCGACGAAGTTGCTGAGAGCCATCGCACGGGTGTTGCTAAGTTTAGCCTGGACGGATCGTGTAGTTGCAGAAGAAGCAGACGGCGACGGACGATCAACTTTGACTCGGAGTTGAGCGGCAGGAGTGGCGGACTTGGATCCCGAAGGAGCGGGCGAAGCGGACGACAGGCGACGAGCTGTGGTCGGAAGCTTTACGGAAAGTTTAGAGTCCTTTTCACTCTTTTGGCTTTTGGACATACTACGCTTCGGCAGCCGAGAGCAAGCACAAAAAAATGGAAAGGAACTTCGGCTATCACAGGATAGTGAACAAAGCCGACACAACTATATACGGAGTGTATATTGAATATATACGGAGTGTATATGGAATATATACGGAGTGTATATGGAATATATACGGAGTGTATATGTGTGTAAGTGTCGTGTATGGAAGTGTTCGTGTATGTATGTGTGTAGTATGTGGATGTATATGTGTCGTGTGTATATGTGTATATATATATGTATATATATATATATATATATGGAGTGTAGTGGATCTACGCGCGTTTGTTTTTAATAGAGTGCAACTTCCTTGTTATTTAGAGTAAAATAACACGAAGAGGTTGCATACACTGGAGTGTGTCAAAAAAAGCAGACAAACGCGACACGACAGAAAATGTAACAAAGTACATACAACAGCGGCCAAATAGGAAAATATAAGCGAACTCTTTTAAACTGTATAGATACTTACACATACATATACATATAAGGATATATATATATATATACTGTGCAAAGTATACACAAAGTAGAAAAGATTGCGGAAAGAAAGCCGGTAGAACGCTTATGTACTTATATATATGATGTGTCACATATATATAATGTACAAGGAAAAAGAATATGGCACGAACACGACACTTGCAGAAAATGTATGGAGAATGTATGAAAGTGTATTACTTATCTTGAAAGAAAACCAATGCTATTGCTGGGGTCGAGCGAATCCAATCATATATCCGGCTCGAAGGACCAAAATGTGTAGGGGGGGCGTCTTCCAGATAAATAATAACACTTCAACTTTGGAAATTGGTAGAACTTGTAACTTTACAATTGATTTTTATTGCACTCTTGAAAAATGCACTTGTTGTGCCGGTCAGAATAATAGAACATATGTTGTAGGAAAAAAGCACTAAAAGAGGGCAGGGTGACCAACGTGAGGATAAACTAGATCAGTGTGACTGCGCGTGTGACAAGGTCACACGCACAGTATACTAGCTTTGTCACTATCGATATCAATTGATCGCGACCACACTGTCAGCTGTTTTGAGTGGTCACACCTGCCATCATCTGGCATCGACATAGTATTCTTTAAACGATTGAAGTTTTTGCGTGTGTTATTAATATAATATTTTAATTTTTTGATTTAAAGGTAATTTTATATTCTAAAGATTAAAATAAAACCCCCAGTATATTTGCTTTATAACTAAATGGTAACAAATAAGAAAAGATAATCAAATTTAATATTGTAATCAAAATGCAATATATGCAGAATAATTTTTATTCTATTCCAAGAGTTCGGACAATTTCATTTAACTACTATAAATTAAAAATTGCAGAATAAATTGCTAGAAATTACAGCTCGGCGCATGTTTTTTTTAATTTAATAAATTTGAATATTTTAATGAAACTGTGAAACTGTTGTAAACCGAATGCACGAGCTTAAAGCTTTACTCTCTGTATAATCGATTTGTCCTCAGAATAAACGATTAATCTGCAACGCATTTATATATATAGTATACTTCAGCATGTGTAAATCATAAAGTGGCGCACCAAATTGAGCTTAGCTGTGACTATATGTGCGCATTTAACGCATAATTTATAGGAACACGCATGGAATCTTTAATTAAAAATGAAAAAATAACAAACCGACAGCGTGTGAGAGGGACAAAAATAGAATGATGCAGCAATGGAATACACGTGCGTCGAGTAGATATTTATGACGGTGAATCGCAGTGACTGCAGATAATTGCATATTAGGCATACGCCACGTATGCCACGGCAGTCGCAGTTGCCATTGTCGTTGTCCTTGTTGCTGCGCTTTCATATTTCGATGTGCATACTTGGCATAATTTATTTATTTTTACTTTATCTCCTCTTATTTGAAACTATAAAGCAGTTCGTCGCACACACACACACACACACACACATACACACAGAAAGAGAGCGTGCAAAAACAAATTGCAACAAAATTGTGAAAAATCAAATGTACTTAAAGTTATTTATATTATTTTCGCTTGGCAGTTGCCGGCAGCTGTAGCGCTTTCTAGTGCACACAAACAGCCAGCAAGCGAGTGGGGTTAATGGCAAAGGGGTTGCCAAGTGGTTAGAGGGGGGAAGCAGAAGAAGGAGAAGAAGAAGACGAAGAAGAGTGGCAACAGCTCTTGGCAACTTCTTCTGCTTCTTCTGGCATCCTTTGCTCTGTAGTCTTTGCTATCATCAGCCAAGTTGATGACTTCACACAAGCTGCAATTTGTTGTTGTTGTCGTTGTTGTTGTTTGCATTTGCCACATCCCTCGACATGTGTGTGTATGTGTGCGAGTGTGCAAGTATGTGTGGTCTTAAGTGCATATTGCACTTGCACTTTGACTCAATCTGTCTGTCTGTCTCTGCCTCTCTTGGCATGCCTCAGCGGACTAATAGCTTGATAAACTGTATTTCGCGCTTTCATTATGAATGACGGTTGACACTATTTTTCTCCTCCTCCTTCTCCTCATCCTCATCTTGTATAGCTCATGACGAATGTGGTAGATTCTTTTTCGGGTTAAACACTTAAGCGAAGCTTGTGCAATAAAAAGCATTCACTGTTAAAGAAAACTCCTTTGAATTAACATAATTTAAATCATTGAACCATAAACTTGATCTGTGATTCGTTGCACGAATTCGCTTTTGTAAACAGTTGTCTACAATTTTTTAATGCAAAAACTGAAGAATAATTTACAGCTGTCTTTAGAATGTGGAGCACTCCATTGCGGGAATAACAAGGCACAAAAAAAAAAAAATATGATAAGCTCACGACGTTGACGTTCGTTCAATCGCTCGATTGCCAAAGAATTTTACATTCAACTTTTGTTTCTTTCTTTCGCTTCTTATTATTTAAATTATATTTTATTTTATTTTCATTTTTTTTCCTCTCGCTTTTGAGCGAACCTGGCGGAATATAACGGGCACACCACACGGCAGACAAGTACTCATATGATGAAATACAAATTAAATTTCCACGCACAAAAAATCAGATATGAAATGTAAAACGTAACGTAACGAGAGACGTGTCCCGAACTGTGTGTGTGTGTGTGTGGGGAACAAGCTGGAGACATTCGCCGCTCGGTTAAGGAACAGAAGCTGAAGCGACGGCCGTGAATATTGCCAACCTTATCCGTGGTCTTATGTATATGCCTCATGCCTCATGCCTCATGCCACACGACATGCGACGTACGCCACATGCCTCATGTCTCATCCCCTGACGTTTTGCATGACACCAACAAAGACGCTTCATCAGCGACGCGTTTCCTCTTGCAGCTGTTGTCTTTATACCCAACAAATATCAACGTACAACGGGGCGTATACGTGCGACACTTTTAAAGCACAAATAATTGGGAAAACTCTTTTTGTATTTTCCATTATTTCCATTACTTTTTTCTTAAATGATTTTCGCATTAAATTTTAATACTCCGAAGCAACTACGGATTAAGCACAGGGTTTATTGCTGTTGAGCAGCTTATTAAGCTTACCATTCCCCCAACCAAGCAAAGTAAGAAGAAGAGCTCCCACTTGTTTCATTCTGCGTAGGGCTCAAAATTCGCAGCTCACAGCAATTGAAGGCAAATTTAAATGGAGCTCTCCTGCTCCTCCAATGCCAGCCAACGAGACATCGTCGTACGCATGCCATCAGCCACAAGCTTTGGCATATTGCATAAAGGTGGAGTCGCTGCCGCCCCCCAAACCTGAGCTCAATCGAAATCAGCACTCAACGTTGCCACAACTTCGTCTCTGTTCCTGCCTCTGCCCCTGCCCCTGCCCCATGCCACTATCATTGTGTAAATGCGTAAAAAGGCGTATAATTTGCATGAGATTTGATTTCATGCCATCACCGTAGACAGTAACGGCAAAGTTTCTTCTTTTTCTCTTTTTTTTTATACTACAGACACTTAGTGTCGTTGCAACTTAAATATAAAAGTGTGGCAAGGTGCAAGGCGGTTAAACGTTTATCATAGCAAATAGGAGCTGCGTAGAATGCGAAACTAATGCCGCATTTCACATGCGTAGCAGCTTAAGTGATATTTTGTTTAAAACAATTTAAGCTGTGTGGGGGAGTGAAACTAGGGACGAATAAAAGATGATCTGAGAAATCGTCTCAGTAATTGTATTGTGAAATTTATGGTAAATTAATCTAAATATTTCTCTATCTTGTAATGCCATTTAAGAAGATTACTAAATACATCTTTTTCACTTAACAATTGACAAGATTTTATGCAGTAAATAATTGTACTAAGAAATTAATTAAATGTTGCTGGTACATTTGAAGACCGAACTTTATTTTTAATTTGAATAAAAGCGTAGTCAAAAATGAATATTACATTTTCATTATTATTTAAAAGTGATGCCAGATTTTTTTTGTGTAATTTTAAATTAATATAGTAAAAATGTTAAGGTTTTTAATTAAGATTATTAATAAAACTAATCATAATTCTTAATTATGTAATACATTTTTTAAAAAATATAAAAAATGAAGGCATTGTTGCTGTTTGAATTTTAAATAAATAGTAAGTAACAAGATAAATAATAAAACAGATCAAATTTTTTTTTGGTAAATTAGTTTATAATCAACTTTTTAAATCACTCAATTGGTAATTTTTCAAGAAGAACATAAACTTAGGACTGTAATAGAAACATATAAAATGAAAGTGTTGTTTCTGACTATTTTTCTGTTAATTAAAAATTTTTTAAATAAGTATAAAAAGAATTGTTGCTCACTTTTTTCGTGCTAATTTAAGAGTAAATTTTATTTGTTATTTATATAAACACCAATTATAATAATTAAGATTACTGTGTGATTTTATTTGTAAATAATAAATAAATATATGGTTTATATTCTATTTAGTTATAAGAAAGATAACTCGTGTACAAACCTTTATACATTTTTCTATAATACATTTAATTCCTGTTAAATGAAGAACAAATTTGTTTAACCCTTTAGTCTTTTAAAAAGTGACTTTTATTGGTTTTATTTCGAGTGCAAATTGCACAAAAATTGCAGCAGTTAAATCCGGATTAACCGAGTTCGCTCTCGAGGGATTCTCGCTACCACACAGCTGGACGTGGCTTCCTTTTGTGACTGCTGAGCTGAGGTGAACTGGTTGAGCATTGATAACCACTCACGAACACATTGGATAATTTACGGTTGGAGTGGATCTAAATGCAGCTAGAAAAACGCTAGATAATTTGTATTTACGCGAATTTCATGCACGTGCTAAGCTCACCTGGTGGACACCGTCCCGTGCTCTCCTCACGCCTTTCTTCTCTCGCCGGGCTCTGACTCTGGCCTTGGGTCACCTTTCGGAATGGCTCCATGGCAATTGACAGCTTCAGATACAATGTTGCAAATAGATAGCAGCGTGTATTGCAAATGTGTTTTATCCCTTGTCGTTGATGTTGCTCTTGCTGTTGTTGTTGCTGTTGTCGTAGCTGTTTGCTGCCGTTGAGTACATATAAAAACAATAAGCAAAACGCCAAAAGCAGCAGCAGAAGTAGCATCCACATTTGCGACGTGGCTCTGTGGCGATGCCAATGCCAATGGCAATCGTTGTGTGCGCTACGTTATGAGTATCACAATGAGAACGACAGCGAGAGCGAGAAGAAGAACGAGAATGAGACAGAGAATGAGACTGAGACAGAGTCTGAGTATGAGTATGAGAATGGCGATGGTGGCAAAGGCAAACAAATACAACAATAAATATTAATAAATTTCACATGATCATAAAAATGAATTTGTGAATCCAACACGCACATACTGAGTTACTCACACGCAAAACGAATACACCCGTACACTCACACACACACACACACACACATGCATACAAACATATTACATTATATGGCTTAACCATAACAAGGCAATCACATTATTAGGCAGCACTGAGCACAAATACGACAGCCACAGCACCTTCTCTCTTCTTCTCTCTGTCTTACTGTCTCCTCTCTCCCTCAGTCACAGTCGCAGTCACAGTCATTCTGTCTCTCTGTCTGTCTGTCTGTCTCAATGGGGGCGTGGCTGGTGGTGGCAGGTGGGCTGGCGCTTTTGGGCTTTGGGTTTTGCTTTATTTGGGGCGGTGTCGTCTTTAAGCATCAACGGCTGTTAGGTGTTTTCGCTTCAAGTGCACACACACAGACACAAAGACAGACAGAGTCGGAGGCACGAGGAAACACTTGGAGAGATACTGGCACACGCATGGCTGTAATATAAACATATGCAATAAGGTTATCTTATTACCAGAGAACCAAGAAGAGGCTGAATCACCACACGTTGGGTGCCACAATGCGCGTACAGTAAATCGAAGCAGATAATTTTACCACCCAACAGCCAACAGCCAACACCCTCTAGGCTCTACCTCCTCCACTTGTGTCAGTGGATTTTAGGCAATTTGTGTTGAAACTCCTTTCAACCGCTGCGGCTGTCATAGAATTGTTTAGCCATATCCGATCCGAGCAAAGCAATATATCTTTGCACACTCGCTAACCATAGTGTTGAAGGATTTATGCTCTTGAGCCGAGGACACGATGTCACAGATTATAGCTATAGCTATAGCTGCTGCGATATTTGGTCTTGGTTCCGTTTTTCATTCATTTTCATTTGTTAGCCACTTTAGTTTGCTTTTCTTCTAGAAACGAGAAAGAAGTCTACAGTTTAGTGTGTTTAACTGTAACATACCCACTACCCATTTTAAATGAGAGCAATTTAATATACCAAAATATACCATAAAGTCCAAAGTATACCATAGTGTCCAAAATATGTCATTTTGTCAGCCAAAGCAGCTAAGAATCCTTTGCAGTAGACGTAATTTGCAATAAAAATATTTGTTATATAATTTCAACATTTCGACTTTCTACATATTTTTATCCAATCGCAATCAAATTTCGAGAAATCATATAAACTAGTGTTTTTATTATCTTCAATATTCAAAATTCAAAACTCTAGCTTCAAAGTTGAACTTATGAATTTCTGAATTGAAGTTTTTTCATTATTCAAAATGAATGTAAGCATCGTTAGGAAGTCTTTTAATCAATTAAAACATTAATATCAATTAAGCAACACAACGAATTTGAGTATTCTTAGAAAAGACAAGCCACAAATTCTGAGAACAATTCGCCGAATGTTTTGCTGACTTGTTTTATGGCATCGCATTGAATGGAATCGAATCGAATCGCATCGCATCGAATCGAATATGCTTCAGCGATCTGTCAATTTCAAAGTAAACGAATTATCACAACATTGGACATATGGACGGAATGGACTTTACCTTGTGATATAAAGCCCCGCAATGTGTTGAGCTCACACTCGCATTCTGCTCTCGATTCCCATTTGGCTTTGGGCCAGGCTGAAGTGAAGGAGGCAGGATAAGGATGCGCAGGAAGTGGCTGCTTTAATGACATGACTTGGCCAATGCCAATATTAACGTATGTACCGGTGTGTACCACCTTTCATATGTTGCGGGGCGTGTTTATTATATATACGGTAATTTGAATGTGTACAACAATAACAGCGAGCGAGCGAGAAGAACACGAGACGTCGATGAGCAACAGCAACAGCAACAACAGCAACAACGGCAACAACGGCAACGGTTGTTGGAACAACAGGCAAAAAGCAACCCAATGTTGCGGCTGTTCTATCGCCAGACGAAGCAAGGGGAAAAGGGAATGAAAGAGAGGGAGAGTGAGGGAAAGAGAGAGAAGAACTTGGAAAAAATGGACCAATCGATAAGAATGTAATTTGCCATAATTCACTGAAATTTGCTCGGGATATTGGCTTTATTTTTTTATACACACACACACATATATATATATATATATTTCTGGCCGAGTGTGTCGCTGTGTGTGTGTGTGTGTGTGAGCCATTTATGTAGGTGTGTTTGTGTGTGTGTGAGTAAGGCTGTCCTAACAAAAAATTATTAATGGCAAAAGGCAGTTGGTATTAAAATTACACCTACTAAAGGCAAAGGCCCCCAAGTACAACACAGTCATACTAATTTACGCTGTCAATACTCTCTGTGTATGCGTGTGTGTGTGTGAGTGTGCGTGTGACATATTTATGCATGTATGTGTACATTATGATGTTGCTCTCAGGAGCCTCTTGCGCCCTTGCATGCATTAAATTGACATTCATATTACTTATTTATGCATGGGAAATTAATTTTGATATGTTGATTTCTTGCATGAACAAATCCCGCCTCAAACACTCACATTCACACTCACACGCACACACACAAACACACCTTGGACATGTGTTCAACACGTTTCGACATGTATTTGTAGAGAACAAATTCCGTTTTGAAGCACACAAAAATTAGTTATACGATTCACAGCTTCCGATCTTGTGCAAGCGTGAAAGTTGAGAATTCCGGAATTAGCAAAATAAAAATAGAAAACAAAAAAAACATTTCCTTTGCATTTGTCAAACGAATATTACATAATTGAAAATGTTTCACATTAACAAGCAAGAAAACAAGAGTCGAGTGTAATATTCGCTTTCAAGCGTCAATAATAAGAAATAGGAAAAGCAAGTGCAACAATTGCAGCTGCGTATTTGTACAGATTTGAATTTATGTATTAATATTTGAATTCAAGTTAGACTTGCTTAGAAAAAGTTTATAAGGAATATTAGATAAGCTTTAATAGATGTGTGGCTCGTTATGTTTCATCTAGAACTGCAACTGTTGTTAATTATAGTTGTCACTATTAATGTTGAAAGACCCCATGCAAGTCTAAAAAGTTCTGCACCTTGAGGAGAATTATTTAGCGAATATAATTGAACAAAAATCAAACACACAACAAATTCTTATTCCATTTCAATGAGTGACGACATCTATCGTCCGGTTGGAATTAAAAGAATTGTTATTAAATCAAAAGTTTGTTCGAATTTTCTTTTGGTATTTCACATTCCAAAATAGATTGAAAAATCATTAATTTTTGTTGCATACTTTGTGGCTACTGTAATACAAATGGTTAGAGCCGCACAACAATCAAGTTCTAAGATGGGGATCTTAGGATTACATTTGTAAATATGTTCATATTATTTTCATATACTTTACTACCTTTAAATATGCGCATATGATTTTATTACCCGTAGTCTAAGTTTCTAATTATAGTAACAGTAGAGAACAGTAAAAACTACAACAATCTTTAAAAAATATTCAGAAATTTCTACTTTCTGCTTATTTCTGTTTGCAACGTATTCCACAAGCAACTTTTTATTAATAATTCTCTATAATTGTTCTACTCTATTCCTTTTTTAGTAATTATAATACTAAATAAAAACAAAATTAATAAGATGAAGCCATTCATATGCTGAAACTTGAATATTCAATCAAAGATGTAGCTGCACATCTGCAAAAAGTTTAAAAAGCATAGCACACAACACTTAAAATAAATAATGTATTTCGCGATTCACTGCATTAAAGACAAGTTCGATGCTTTAATAGATAATCTAATTAAATTATGTTTATGCTCCACATAAATATATTATATTATAATTCGTAAGCTGTCAGAAAAGAAGTAACAATCAATTTGCGATTGTAAAAAGCTTTCGACTGCTGCTGATGGCTGGCATTCATTCTATGCTCGAATAAAGGCACTTAACATACCTTATCGAGTCGGTTGCTGCTGGTTTCATTAACAAAATCTAGATGAATTTCGAAAGCCTCTCTCTTCAAACGAGCCTAAAGTGAATGAGTGAGTGTGAGGGAGAGTGAGAGTGCGAGGGAGAGAGAGAGAGAGAGAGAGAGTACTCGTACTTCACCCCCAACTGCACAATTTACTTATGCCTTGAGCACCCTCTGGGTTATTTCAATCACTGGCTTTGTTCTTAATTTATGCACGCCATTTACCAACACTTTGAACACGTTCACCGAGAGCGTGGGAGGGAGAGAGGGAGACTGTCGTTCGTATACATAAATTGCTAGCTGGCCCATAATAACCATCGCCATTGGCATCGATCCGCGGGCAATGGACATCGTCCACATCCAATTGCCCATCAGAGGTCGTAGTCAGCGTCGTCGTCGTCGTCGTCGTCGTTGTCGCACATTCCCCAAAAACGAGGTGGACGGGGCGGGGGAGCAGCAGCAAAGTGGAGAGACTTTGGCTACGCTTTCTAGTGACGCTTCCGTGACGTTAATTCATTATGCGCACTTCCTGTCATCCGGTTCGTTTCTGTTCTCGGTTCGGGACTTGCAATTTGCCATTCCTCATTGCCAAGTTGTCTCGCATCGCTATTTCATTGTTTTTAATCACTTTTCAGTCAACCCATCAAAAAGCCCCGAGCAGCGACGCACTCTGATTGGCAATACAATGATTAGATGAACAGAGCATGCTTCGTACTATATTATGTCATAGTTATTAACATTTCATAGCCCAAAGGCATTGGCATTTGCATTACTCATAAAATAGAGCGCACATCGTACATCGTACATCGCACATCGATTGAAGCAGGCGTTTACCTAGCGAAATTTTCAATTAACTCCACTTCACTTCATTGTCTATTTTTAGTTGCCCCTTCGCTTGCTTGTTATATACATACATATAATATTAAAGTCAATTTAGCTGCAGCTATTTAACATTCACAACTTGCAGTCCTTCACAACTTTACACCCACCTTCTGGCTGGCCGGATTGTCTTTGGTTTCGCCATCTTCTTGACCCGATTCGAAAGCGACTCAAATGTCGAAAAGTTGACAGCGACATTGGTTGATGGTTTAATTCTTTCTTTGCACTCGCAATTGAATATCCAGCGTTTCGAATTATTTGGCTGCCAAATTCCCTCTAAAACCAAACTGTTTGAGTTGTGTTTTTTTTTTTTTATACCCGCTACCAATAGTGTGGATGGGTATTATATTTTGTGCCTGCAGAAAATATATGTACGAGGCAGATGGAGGTAACTCCAACCCTATAAATTATAGATAAAGTTCTCTTGGTATATTTTAAATATAGTATTATATTTATATCCCGGTGCATTTTAACATTTTTTGATATTATAATTTTGGTGTGATTTATTTTGAATGTACATAATAGTATATAAATATACTGAATTCAGATTACAGTACATTTTAGTTTTTGTGGTATATTTGTATTTGGTATATTTAATAATGAATATCGCAATGTTTTGTTCTTCGACCCCATAAAGTATATAAAGTACTCAATGTTTTATTTTAAATGTAGTAGTATATTGATATACCATATGTAGTATATATAGTCTTCGATATATTTCAGTATATGTGGCGTATGGATATATAAAAAAAAAAACCTTCGGTATATTTTACTATTTTTGCGGTATATTGGTATTTGTTATATGTATTTAATGAATAATGTCACAATGTTTTGTTCTTACTGAAAATGTGTATCGGGTATTTTATAGTCGAGCACACTCTACTATAGCTTTCACTTGTTTTTTTCCGGTTGGTTGATTATTGGTTTCGTTGCGAGTCGTGTTAATTCATTGGATGTTGTTGCTTCGGTTTCACGAAAACTCCAACTCGAATGCTAAACACTCGAAAAGTTTGTTGCGCAAATTTTGATAAATTTGGTATTTGTTTTGTATATTTCGTGTGGCAGTTGGCTCTAGTTTGTGGTTGTTGTTGCTGCTGTTGTACGTCAAGCAATTAAGCGATAAGCATGCTAAATACACAGCACTTCCATTCCCCACGCTCAAAGTTGGGCCACCACAAAAATTTGTGCCATGAAAAGACATAACATTCGAAGTCCAACAACAACAACAACAACAAGGACATTATTATAAGGATAAGGTTCGGGCATACATAGAGAACATGGACAAGGCAGTAAGCAGTTGGCAGTTAGCAGTTAGCAGCTAGAAGCTAGATGAAGATAACCACTTGAAAACTCATTAGTCGGAATTATAATTAGACAATTATTAGGTTTTTAATTTGTTGTTCGCTCTGCCGCTAATGCTAGTTATAGTTATAATGACTATTTGCTATTGCAATTACAATTACAAATACATTTACACTCACAATTACAATTATGATTATGATTATGATATTATTGTTAAAATTGCTCATACGCACTGTTGGCGCAATAATTGTTATTACTTCTTGATAATTGCAAAGGAAACTTCAGCGCATCATTAACATTACTTTATGTTTGTTCAAAAATTATTTACAGTTTTTCTTGCGATAATAATTATATGGTTTGAGAAAATGAAAAACTAATTTATGTAGGTTTATGAATGTTAGAGATGTGTAAGGTGATAATCAATACATTAACCATTTATTCAGCCGGTTAATTTCTGCTTTCCTTTGTCTGCCATAGCTTATCGATATTTAGTAAATTTAAGAAGAATGAGAAGAAATGACGCGACATGAAGAAAGGTAGTCGTCACATAATTTTGTAAGAGAAAAGTTGTCATATAGAGCCTAAAGAGTTAAGTCGCCGCATAGAGTTGTTAGATAAATGTCGTAGAGTCGTGAAAGTGAAGTCGATATTAAGATTAAGTTTAAGCTTCCGCCAAAATTGTTTAATTTAATTAACACTTGTTAAATGAAACACGAATAAAATAAAAGTGAATTTGTCATTCCAACATTTATAAAGTTTTAAGAATTTCTTGCAATCATACTTCCCCATTCAAGAGGATAAATTATTAAAGTGTTGCGTATTTTAGTTTGTCATAGAATATGCATATTGGATGAAATGCTATTAATATTATATAGTATATGGTATTGTTGCAAGCGACAGGAGCTTTAACAGCTTATATAGCTGGCATAGAAAACAAAACTGGGGATTAGCTGCAGATCCATAAAATGATGTTGAATGTTCAGCGATGGAAATTTTTCGAAAACCGCTTGAAAAGCCTGGCAATGAGATGTGAAAATGACGATAAGTAGAAGTGCTGGTATTATTTCAATAATATGAATAAAATGTAAGTGCCCCCTGAATGTGTGTGTGTGTGTGCACTGAAGTACTTATGGCACGTAGCTGTGCCCCCAAATAGTCGACCGCAGAGTGGAGCTCAAACAAAAACCAACTCGACTCGACTCTGACAACAAATGCGCAGACAAAAATAAATCTAAAACAGAGCCAGTGAAAGAGACAAAGAGAGAGAGAGAGCGACAGGGAGATGCTTGCACGTGGCGTGTGTGTGTGTGTGTCGCTGTGTATGTGTATGTGTATGTGTCGGGTAATAATCTTATCTTTAACTCGGCAGAAACAGAAGCCGTTGATGTTGCGCTGTTGTTGTTGCTGCTGCTGCTGCTGTTGCTGTTGCTTCTGCTAGCATTGCCCGTAGCCAGCGACTGTGAAAGCAGCAACTGTGACTGCGACGACAACAGCGACTACGACTCTGACTG
Organism: Drosophila sulfurigaster albostrigata; assembly: GCF_023558435.1. NCBI lineage: Eukaryota > Metazoa > Arthropoda > Insecta > Diptera > Drosophilidae > Drosophila > Drosophila sulfurigaster. The sequence continues at coordinate 19,326,969 of NC_084885.1, forward strand.
GGACTGTGACAGCGACTGGCATTGTATGGTAAATGTGCGTGCCACTCAGAGTCATCTCAGTGTCTGCACAAGAGTGTGAGTGTGAGTGTGTGTGTGTGTATGTGTGTGCAGTGCCATTTCCATATGGCGTCATATTGCTGGCTGTCATGACGGCGGCTTCTGCTGCTGCTGCTGTTGCTGCTGCTGCTGTCGTTGGTTTCATACAATTGAAATTTGTAATTATTCAAATCGGATTTAAATACACACACAAACACAGACAGAGGCAGAGCTCACAGCTCGACGCTCGAAGCTCGAAGCAACCGCCGACAGGTGAGGGAAGCTGCAAAGTGCGGGGGCGGACTTTAGTTTTGAGCCGGCGAAAAGCGACAAAAGGAAAAGCAGAAGCCGAAGCAAAAGCAAAAGCAAAAAAGCGACGCCGACAGCTAAAAAATAAAATAATCAAAATTATAGTCTGCCAACAGGCGAAACGAGCGAGCGACTGATGAGAGGCATCAAGTGGAAGAGGGGAAAGGGGGAGGGAGGATGAGTGGCAGACAGGTGCATGCTGAATCAAGATGAAGGCCATGCGCCACACTTTTGCAACTCCTCTTGCCTGGGCCTTTGTCACTGTGTGTGTGTGTGTGTGTGTGTGTGTGTGCGACAACGTCAAATTGGATGAAAATTAATTCATTTTGAAGCGTTAAGATTCTTTACGCGCTAATGAGTTGAAGTGTGTGTACACACACACATACACACAGAAAGAGAGAGAGAGAGGGGCAAGCACAGATTTGTTTGCAACAGATGCTTTAATGCCTCCGCCTTCGCCTTTTCTTTTTGGGCATGTGGTTGCTAAGATGGGCGTGGCTCGCTGTGGAGATGAACGACCAACGAATAGTCCACAGCATCATCTTTGCTGCCTTCGAGCACGCTGCCAAGCGAGACCCACTTGAGCCACAAAAAATAAGATGAGCAGCAACAAGAAGCATAAAATACTCTGCTGGCATATGAGCAAAATCTTCAGCTCCAAAGCAACCGAAACGCTTGGCAACACCCAGGTCAAACCTCAATCCGTTTCACTATCCACAGCTTGTGAATGAATTGCCATTCATGGGTGGAGTTATTATGGCCTCCATTCTTTTGAAAGCCAAGCAAAATAATCGAAACGTGAAGCAGAGAAATGAAAATGTTTTAAATATAATATTATTTCCACTGTTCATTGATTTATGGCTACATGTCTTAAATAATTCCTTGTATTTTTTTAGATTACATTTTCTTAAATTATTTAATGCTTATTTATAATCTTTTTGTGCACAACTTTTGTACTGTTATTGAATGTTTTCCAATTTTTATTGTAAATTGACTATGTAATTTTTTAATAAATTCATTTTAAGCAACAAAACTTTTTTTCCATTTCTGTTATTCTTCAAGATTGTTAAATGTATAAGTCATGCCCACTACATTATTAGTATTTTTAAATATATTAAAATGCATTATAAAAACAAGTGTGTTTTCAAATTTTAAAGCTGATCAATATAATAGTAAAAATTTCATTGTAGCTTCCTTTTTCTTTTATTTATTTTATATTTTAGTACAGTTTTATTTTCTTATATGTATATTTTTGTACTGTAACTCAAAAGAATTTGGTAAAAACGAACTATTTCAAGTACCTTAAAATATAAAGTAAATCTATTTGAATTATTTTGTCACAAATTCAATCCAAGTAACTGCATATTTATTTTTATAAAACCACTTTCATTTCTTTATATACTTATTCGTTTTTATAATTTACATAATAACTACAAAATAAACTATTTTAAATTGTTATAAAGACTATTCCATTTAATTAGTTTTTTTTTTAAGCCCACACTATAAATTACTTGAATCACCTTTTAAATTAGAGCCAAACTTTCGGTCTTGGCATGGTAATTTGCAATTGATTTAAAGTGAAATGCCACAGATTAAACAATTTGCTGGCTCGTCGGATAGTCGTAATCATGAATACAATTTGCAGCGAATATATGTTTGTGTATTCGCATTCGTATGCATGCGCAGCGGGGATTCGAATCTGCAATTAGCAATTACGCACTTTCGGACTATCTAATCGACTCGATCAGGAGGAGAGCCAAGAAGAAGGACTTGCAGCACTTGCAACGGCGGCCAACGTTGCCTCAGTTGTGCCGAAAAGGCGAAGCGAAGACCAAGCAACTTCGATGTGGATACGGATTCTAGAGCACGAGCATAAGAACTGTGGCAATGACTGTGGCACTTATCGGCACTTGGCCATCTGGACAGCATACAAGTGGACTGCGTTCGGCTGCAGCAGTTGCAAGAGCGAGTGGGGTGTGGGGAGGGGGAGGCAGAGAGGCGAGACTGGGGCAATCTACTGCCAAATTACTTTAACTCGATTCATTTTGCAATTGGTTCTGTTTGCTGGCTGCGCTTGCCTTTTTTTGGATACCCCTATATAAGTGTGTGTTGTATTTGTGTATGTGTGTGTGTGTGTGTGTGTGTTACCCTTCCAAAGAAAGCAGCTAGCTTGAGCTTGAGCCTGGCAGCGACAGGTAAAGGTAAAGGCAAAGCTAAAGATACTTGGACGAGCCTTTTTACGGGTGCTGGCTGCGTTTTTGCTGGTTGCGTTGCTGGCTATGAAACAGATAAATTGCAAAAGTTTTTCCAAATATTTTCACAAGACGTCGACGACAACGACGACACACGACGGGAGACGGGGAGAGGGGAGAGGGGGGTGGAACAGCCTTTGAATTGCGGCAAAACGTGGTTTGGTTGTTGGTTTGTGGGTTGCCGAACCGAAAAATGGATCTGCTTTTGGTTTCAGTCTTGGGCATAGCGCAAAAATCTGCAATAAAATTTTACCAATAAACTTTAGACGAGCACACACACACACACACACAGGCACACGTGGAGACGGCACGTGGATGAGAATGCGGATGTGGATGCGAATGCGGACAGGTGGAACTTTTTTGAACTATACTAAATTATTGTAGTTGCTGAAAAAGTTGGCCCTCTGCAGCAGCAGCAGCAGCAGCAAAAATGAAAATATATAAAAAACAAGAGCAGCAGCAACATGTCCTGCCATATACACACATGTTTGCTGTTTGACACACTCCCACACACACACACACACACACACACACACACACACACACACACTCACACACGCACACACGCGTGGCGTGTTGGGACAACGCACCTTTTGACATGCCCATTGAGACCTCTGGGCGTCTGAAGCGGAGGAAGGCGAGGGAAAAGGCCGCTGGCATAGATAACGCTGCACATATGCGAGGCGTGACGATGGCGTAGAAGGGAGATGGGAGATGGGGGGGGAGACGGGCTAGAAGAGCTATAAAATGCGGTGAGCTAATGGCAGAGCAACCTCTTGCCTCCTCTGTCCGCCTTCGCTCTGCAGCTTCCTCTCTCTCCCTCCCTCTCTCTGTTGCCAGCCACTTCAGCCTGTGGCAGTTATTAACTTTGAGTGATAAAAGAAGTGACATGCAACTGCGCGTGGGAAGGGGCGAAGGGGGGAAGGAGTGATGGGAAGTGAAGGGTGTCAAAGGAGGGGAGACTGTAGTTTCAGTGCCATTGCCTCATGTGTGAGTCTGCAACATTTCATTGCACTCAAAATCTCTGCAATTCTCATCTCTCTACATTTTTTTGTGTTCCTTATTTTGCGCATTTTAATACCCGCTGCCTAAAAAGTTATTGGGTATTGCATTTGAGTGGGAAACAACAAAGTCGCATATTATGGCATATTTGTTTTAAACTAATAATAAACAACAAATTTGTGTTAGTGTCTTTACTGATTTTATACATTTTTCCCCCCCCAAACTTGGAAACCATTTAAAAAATTAAAGTTTTCCACATCGTCAGTACTGTTTTCTTTTTTAAATTCAAGTTTATTAAAAAAACTGCAGCAGGTATTTAAAAAGTTGATCAGACTCGATTGCCGCAATATTTGACTTGATATTGCAGTTGTTGTTGTTGTTGTTGCTGTTCGCCATGTCCGAAGTGACAAATGTGCCAAACTTGTTTGAAATTTCGAGATGCACAATGGCCAATGCCATCCACAGAGCGCAGAGCAGAGTAGAGCAGAGTAGAGCACAGGGCACGAGGCACTGTTGAGCGTCGACTTCTGGGTCAAATGCTGTATTCAAGGTCGCTAGCAACAACAATGTGTGTGTGTGTGTGTGTCCAGCTGGTCTATTGAAACTTTCTGCTCCCAACGGTCACACTACACTCAAATCACACACACACAGTCACTTGCATTCATTCGGTGCTGTGAATACGCTGTTTTAGTTACGCGTCCCGCGTGGCATCTGACTTAATTTATTGATTTGGGACACTCGCAACTGGCCAAAAACTTTTGACACTCCGTTGACCACACACACACACACACACACTCGCTTACACACACACACAACTTAAATGTGATTTGTGTAATTTCCGCAAAATGCTGCAAAGCAAACCCAGCCGATTGGCGATTAGAACTTACGACCTGCTGCTGCTGCTGCTGTTATCCAAAAAACTACGCGATTGCCGAACTGGCTTTACCTGTATAATTTTACTCAATTCCCAAAATGCTTTCAGCTTCGTGTGTGTGTTTATCCAAGTGGGCAAAGCCACCAACTTCAACCATTTTAATTATAACTTTCAATTATCGCGCTGTGCAGCTGCTGGCCAAAGCAACCGAGCGAGTTTATCGACAATTTATTTATTGTTTCAATTGCAGCTAAGCTTTGTTTAGCACCATAAATTTCGAGTCAAATGTTTCGATTGCTAGAGCACTCTTAATTCTAATATTTATTAACAGCATTCTATAGTTATTTTATTTTGTTGACACTGACCTCTGGGATTCCACAAAATTGCTTGCTGTATTTTTGTTTATTTTATATATTTTTCGGTTCATTTATTTCAACAAAATGTTGTTTTCATTTAGTAGCATTATAAACAATATATCTTCTTTATATATTTAAAGTAAAAACCTTCGATTAAAAAGTTTTTATTAATTGTATTTGTTAGTTATTTGTTTTTTCTGGATTTAAGTATATATTTTCTTTATTTTGTGTGTTCATTTATTTTAATAAAGTGTTTTGTTATGAGATTTTTATTAATTAGCACTCCTCAATAAAACTTTTTTTGCTCTTCATATTGTGTTTGTTTAACAAAATCTGTCAAGTAGAAATTTAACTTTGTCTGTGTTGTTAGAAAAACCAATCTGGTATATTTTGTATTCAATGGTATATTTTGAATGTAGTCTCACTACCAATATACCAAATATAGCAATTGGTATATTTTTTTGTTTGTTTTGTGGTATATTTTAAAACTATTTTGTTTTAATTCAATATGGGTAGCGGGTATTTCATGGTGAAGCACATTCACTGTAGCTTTACTCCTTTTTACTTTAAAACACTTTCACTTATAAAATTTAATTTACTTTTATTTTTAGGTCTTTCCATTTTTGTTGGGTTTTAAGCTTATGTTCAGGAAAAAAACATGATGTTAATTATTCTTTTTCTTAACAAAAAAAAAAATACTTTTTGTCTTTGTATTCTATGAACTTAAACTCTCTCGATTGCAACCATTCAAATTGTATTACATCTTGCACCTAATTTATTGATTTTATAGAACATATTGGCAGCTTTAGAGTTTTATTTAAATCGATTTAATATTATTATTTTTTGGAATTTATATTAGTATTTATTTAATTTGCCAAAAAAAGTCGCTTGTGTCCGATACACAATCTAAATTTGTCGAACATTCTTTTACTCTAAACTCTACTTAACTTTATTGTGTTCAATATATACCAACAAAATGGATAAACTTGGGGCAAGAAGATATAAGAGAGAGAGAAGGAAGAGGAGGCCATCATGTGAGACATTTTGAGGGCAGTTTTTACTGCTTAGCCAAAGTTTGGCCACTATCAAAATCAACCAACTAATATGTCTTTCATATAATTTATGTGTGTGAGCCGCATAAAAACCAAAGTCTACACCCGGACAACGTACGACGAACGCGGCCGTAAACAAGTCAAGTGACAACAACAACAACAACAACAACATAGAGTAGGAGGAATTAGAGTAGGAGATGTGAAGTTTGAGCTTGAGCTTGTGGCGGCATTGCAAGAAAACTTTCTTTAGTTGGCACACAAGGCACGTACGCTTGTGGATACAATATGTCATAGTGGCCTCCCAGCCTCTCTCTCCCTCTCTCTCCCTCTCTCTTTCTCTCCCCATGTGAGAGTGGTCTGCTCTACGTGGTCGTGGTCGTGGTCTAGCTTCTGGAGGTGCTCCCGTGGTGCAGAAACCCACAGGAGAACACTTCAAGTAACATGTGTCATTCGCGTCTCTCTCTCTCTCTGTGTCTCTGTCTCTTTCTCTCTATGTTGCACTACGACTTGCGAGTTGCGACTTGCGAGTTGCGAATTGTGGCCAAGTGCGCCGCACAACTTGTGGCCAAGTTCGCTTGCTGTATTTTGGTATTTTCCAAGCCGGACTCTTGCGGCGCCTCGTTGACAGCCACTCCTCTGGCATTGGCCTGAAGTGAGCCGCATAAATTGTTGCATTCCGTGCCTGCCAACCAAAAGCTAAAAGCTGAAAGCCAAGGCCAACCAATTCAGCTCAACTCAACTCAACTCAAGTCAAGTCAACCCAAACTGAACTTAACTCAACTGGCCCGCTGTGAGAGTCTCGTGTAGTCCTCGTGTTATAGGCCTCTACTTATATTGCCTCAGCACCAGCTTCCGCTTACTTCTTTGTGTTGTAGTGTGTGTGTTTATGTTTGTATGGGGTTGTGTAGCATGCAAATCCTTAAACAATCACTTCAACTTTGGGTCACACTTGCTGCTTCATTTGGTTTGGGTTCAGCTAAGCTGGCAAATTAAATAAGCTCTATGAAACTTATATTTTTGTGCAGTCTCAGACTTGCCCTCACCTTTTTCAGTTCCTTAATATCTAAACTAATTACATTGCAATTTTTGTGATTGTTTAACTATTTGCTTTTCTTTACAACTGTTTGATGCATAAAGAGTATTACTATATTTGCAAACATGAAAGTATCAATCTTGGCGATGACTAAGTTCATTAATAAACAATTAAATACATCGAAAAGATATGACATAATGCTTTCATTTGCTAGCTCAAGATTCAATTAACTTACGATATTAGCGATAAGATAAACTATCGGTTCGTAAATGTTGCTAACATAATTATGTTAAGCATCTGTATAAAATGATTTTGAACAGAGTTTGAACGAACAGCAACTATAACTTAAATTATGATAGCAATTTAATTACGCACCATGCATGTAACATATATACCAAACCAAATGCTGGTAATCTTCTATATGTAAAATGATTTATTTATGCAATAAGAAAATGAATTATTTCAATTTAGAATTCCGAATCCTATTTGAGTGAAGACTGCAATCTAAAATTCAAATAAATTTCAAAGCTTGCTGGTGTTCACAAAATATTATATCCTTTATTAGTTATCGTACTCAAACTCCTAAGGAAGCAAAAATTGAGCTTTGTTCTCCAAATGTTTAAAGCAAGCTATAGATCCATCTGATGCCAGAACCTGCAGTATCTTTTAAGATATGATTTTTGCATATCTGTGCTGTTTATAACATATTTGAACAGAAATATTTCAATTTCCAATAATATTTCACATTAAAATAATTAATTATTTTAGTGCACTATACAGTTCTTTTTTGCACACAAACATAGTAATTTATCGACTAAAAAAATAAATATTATGAAGGTATTTTTTAAGAATTATTTCTATTCTAAATTTCGGGTTTCTTGTGTTCTTTAAGAAACACAACAAACAGCATAGAAAATATACAAAATACTCATTTTGTCGGCATTTGTGATTCGTTTTAGTTAAAATGTAATTTAAAAAAGGTAAAAAAATGTTATATTTCAAAATATAGAATATGAAAACAATTAGTGTTAAATTTTGTGAATATATTATATTATATGTTGTGATTATTATTAATATTATTTTCAATATGATTAATATATAAAATAATTTACAAGCTCAGTTTCAGTATCAAACTTTGACTTAGTTGTTTGTTCAATGTCATTTGATTTAGTTATACTCGCACTTTATTTAAAGTAAGATTTTTAGATAAAATGATGGAGAGGACATTAGTATTACAATTGTTTATTTCAGTATACAAATACAGCACTGTCTTGCTTTTATGCACAGTGGGTAACGGGTATCTCACAGTCGAGCATACTCGTCTGAAGCTCTTTTGTGTTTCTATGTTCACTTGCATTTGATTTAGTTTTATTTTAGACTAAACTATAGAGATGACATTAGAATTAAAATTGATATTTCAGTAGTTGCTTTAAAGAATAAACAACTCATTTAAAGATATTGTAGAACGTTTTTACTATAGTATATTCAATTGGGGCTCTACTTCAGTGGAGTCAGTGCCAATCCCTTGAATGGAATGAGAAATGACAACTTCGGCTGCCCAGCAGAATGCTAAGTGAGGAAACAAGTGGAGTGGGATTGAAGAAGGGCGGAAATGGAGTTCTTTGGGTGGCAGCAGCACATCGCAGTTTTGTGGTGGTGCTGGGCAAAGTTGTCAATACAAGTTGCGATAAGCCACTCAACGCCTTGTGGCACCGCCGCACAATCAATGCACCACTGACCAGCTGACGAATTTGCCGCGCGGCACATTAATGCGGCTAATGGTCAAAGTTTTATGCCTGGCTTCAGCTTTATAATGTGCAACACTTGAGGCATTCGCGCCCAAAGTGCCACACAGCAGTTGGCAGTGAAAGAGAGAGAGAGAGAGAGAGAGAGAGAGAGAGAGAGAGAGAGAGAGAGAGAGAGAGAGAGAGAGAGGGAGAAAGAGGGAGTAAGGCAACATGCCTCGCTTTAATACGCATTTCATTTAAAGTGCGACAAGCGTTTGCCAAGCTGTTATAAAAGTGTGCTACAAGCCACAAGCATTGAAGAGCGAGGCGAAAGAGAGAGTGTGAGAGGACATTCGAAAAGTGAAGAGAAACTCGAGTGTGAGTGAGGAAGTCTAAGAGAGACACAGAGCGAGAGAGAGAGCAAGTGCGAGAGCGAGAGAGCAAGCGAGTCGCTTATCAGGCAAAGGACCAATGTTGACAATGCTGACCTGTCCAAGGCGCAACAGCAACAGCGCCCCAAAGTCTGTCAAGCCCAAGGGAAATGGGTGTGTGTGTGTGTCTCTTCATCTATGTGCGACTGTGTGTGTGTATGTGTGTGTTGCTAATAGCGGCATCTTGAAAGAGCAAAGGCAAGCGCCCAAACGACACGAATTTCGAAAGGCTTTTTCGAGTCGTCGTCACTCGTGGCAATCGAGGCATCGAGGCATCGAGGAGCAGCATTCGGCTCGGCTGCTGTCGGTTGTCGGTGGTCGGCTGTCGGCTGAGGCAGCTCTTGTCGGTTAGTTGGCCAGACTGATTCGACAGTTGGTTATGAAATCTGAACGTGTTCGCACGTGCCGCACGGAGCACGCAGCAGCAGCCAACCAGCCATTAAAATCAAAATCAAGCAAACATCACAAACTCTCTCTCTCAGTCTCTCCCACAACCACAACAACAACAACAACAAAATTCAGCAAACAAAAAACAAAAAAAAAACAATAAACTCGAACAACATTAATCAAAATTGAAAACCAATAACCGAAAAATAAATACTTTGACTAACCAAAAAAATTCTCAAAATCAAAACCAATAAAATAACAAAACCAAAATATATATACTCAAAAGTGTTTCGACAAACAAATTTCTGTGTGATTTCAAAATTATCAATTTCTGCAGTTTCCAGTTTCTCAGTTTCATCGAAAACTCAAATCGCAAATCAAGAATCAACTTCGAATATCAACTCCATCACGCTGCGTGCAATGTTTTTTTGTTGTCTTAATACAATCAATCTAGTATATTATTCAAAATAAACCGTCGGCAATTAAACATACTTTTTTTTATCGTGTTTGGTTGAGGTTTTTTTTTTGTTTTTGTTTTTTTTTTTTGCTTCAATATATATATATTGATAAGTGTAAATGTGCATATAATTTATATAAATATTGAAATAATAAGCCGCAAAAGAAATAGAATAAAAAATCTAAAAAGTAAAATTGAAATTGAAATTGTCCGCGACTCAAAAGTGCGAAAAGCGAAAGCGAAAGGCAAAAGGAAACAAAGTTTGAGAAAAGAGATCAATGCAAACTCGAGTAAAATTCCAAAGCGCGCAATGTAAGTATTCAAAAGTGTTAACAATTTATTTTTACTATGCTAAATGAAACACCACTTAAGCGAATGAAAATTTCCTTGAATGAACTGTGACAGTGTTTTTTTTGGCAGAGTGCTTAATTATTTTGAAGTGAGTTATTTAAATTTTTGCACAAGAGTGTGTCGAAAGTTGTGCGAAGCACTTGCTAATGTGTTGAAGTGTGTTCTCTTCTCTTGTATTTGCTTAAAGTTAAGTAATGTATGCTAATGCTTCTATGCGAAGTACAAGAAGAAACAAGAAGCAAGAAGCGATGTCAAAGAAGTTTATTTCAGTTGGAGAGTGTGGGTTAGGAAATAGATGCGTAGACAGAAACAAATAGTCAATATCGATAAGCAGGGAGGGGCAAATAAATCTCCAAGCGGGAATGTTCTTAATATGGCTTTTAGTTGCTTTCCTTGTTTCCCAGTTGTTGTTTCAGTTGTTGTTGTTGATGCTGCGTTGCTTCGTTGCTGCTTCGTGGCTCTGACAGTTGTGCCATGTGCTTAAGTTAATTATTATCAATTAATAGCTAATCACGATAAATGTGCATGAAAACGGGGCCAGCGAATGGGGATTAAGTGTGTGTGCGGCGGGGGAGGGCGGCGAATGGAGAAGGAAATGGCGTTGGGCGGATGGCAACTGTAATTGAGTAAGAGTAGGTGGAGGTGGAGGGGGCAAGGAATGTGAGGAGGTTTATGTGGTGCTCGCTGGCACGCAACAAATGGCCATGACAGCAATAGGACATGGTGTCCCGCCAGCATATATCCTGTTGATTTGTCACACGCGGCGTATGAGCGACGTCATGCCTTTGCCTGTGCCTTTGCCTGTGCCTTTGCCTTGGCTTGGCCTGGCAATTAAAAACGCGCATACGCACAGTGCGACGCACGAATATGAATGACAGAAAGCAACAAAATAGAACACCATCAAAAAAAAAAAGATGCAAACAATTCGAATCAGCAGCATCAGCATCAACTTGGGCGCGTAACAAGTGATTGTATGTATGTGTTACGACATCAACAGAGTGTTGTGTCAACTCCATCAGTTATCATTTTTGTCAGCTGCAAAGTCAGACACTTTCATTTGATTAGCATACACAAAACACACTTTGTTTTCAACTTAAATTAAAAATGACTTTAGTGCGCTTTTCGAGCTGCGTCAACTGCAAAGCATTTGCTAGGGCTCCATCAATTTCGAATCCAAACAAAACGAAAAAAGCAAGAATTATTTCCTCAAAGATAAAGACAAAGATCTAGCTTAATTAACAGGTGACAAGGCAAGCGACAATGGCAAAGATTTCCGTGGTGCGTATCCAGCGCGAGCTGGTCAAATTGCTGCAGAGCGAGGAAGTTCGTCAGGGTTGGATCAAAATCGAGCTGGTCAACGGAAGCTGGACCGAATTGCGTGCTGAGATAATTGGTCCTAAGGACACGCCCTACGAGGGCGGCCGGTTTGCGCTGGAGATCAAAGTACCGGATGACTATCCGTTTGAGCCGCCAAAAGTCCGTTTCACTACATGTATTTGGCATCCGAATATATCGTACGTATCTGGCATGATCTGTCAGGACAAACTGAAGTTCAGTTGGTCAGCGGCGATAACATTGCGCACAACATCGCTATCGCTGCAGGCGCTGCTATCTACTCCCGAGCCGAACGAGCCACAGAACATTGTGGCGTCCACGCAGTATAAGGAAAAGCATGATTTATTTATTGTCACGGCAAAGCATTGGACTGCAGCCTATGCCGGGGGTTCTTTCAGTTCTGGCGACTGCGATGCCAAGATCCAGCGCATCAAAGATATAGGTGTCGATGAGAAAGTGGCGCGCACTGTACTCTCCATACATAACTGGGTTGTGCCGTCATTAGATCTCTTTCGCTACATAAAAAATATACAAAGTATAGTATTCACTCACGTAACCTAATCCAAATAATATGTGACATTTACCTACTTCCATTTGTTATTCAGTTTTCTTCTTGTAACATTTTCAAATAAGTGTTTTTTGAATTTTGCAAAATTGAATTTCAACGAACTCACTTATTGCAGATAACTAGCTTTAAATATCTTCTTCAGAAAACACAAAACTTATAATGTTGCATAACCAAATATAACAATAACATGTGTTCATTGCCTTGGTGTTAGAAAATTGCAAGAACTTTGATTGATTTGGACGGAAGAAACTTTTATCAATAAATTTATTTGGTAGAAGTTTGATTCAGTTGCAAAAAAGAAACTATCAACAATAAATTGAAATGCTTTAAAATATATTCTAGAATTACTCTATGCTTATAATTAAAATCAGTAGTCATCACATTAAATTAAGAATATTGTAGCTTAATATCACTGTATTGCGTGTTGACAAGACTTGATATTTTTGTTTAACTTCGATGCTGCAAGAGGTATTCAGCAATATCCAAATTCAACAGTTTGTCACTATATTCAATTTAAAATTAATTAATTAATAACGTGTCGTATACTTGATGCGGCTGTTTTGCTCGGCTGCATGTGCAATAAGAACCAAAATCAAAACTTTGGTTTTACATTATTTCACTTTCATTTTTTTCTTCTATTTAAAATTCTTTCATCAAAGTAAATAATTGTACATTACGTACAAGGCGCCGTATACTTGATATTGTTATTCCGCTGTGCAGCTACAAAAAATATTCTATAATAACAAAAATGAATAGTTTGTTTTTCTATTTATTGTATTACACATTCACCAAAATAAATAATTTTGTATCGCTCGCAGACGCTGCGTATACTCAATTTTTTTTTGTATTTGCTCTGCAGCTATATTGATAATTGAACAGTATTAAAAAATCAACAGTTTGTCATAACATTATTTAATTAGAGCTGAAAACTATTCTTCAAATTACATATTCTTGTTTTACACGCTAACATCACGTATACTTGATATTGTTATACATTTGTGAAACTGCAAAAAAAAAAACAAACAAAAATAACAATTAGTCTTATGTTGATAGGGGAAATTTTAGAATATTCGAGTCATATTTAAAATGTATCAATTAAAACATGGCGTATACTTGATCCGGCTGTTTCGCTCAGCTGCATATTCAACAATAACCCACATCAACAGTTGGGTTTACATTGTTACACTTTTCTAATTTCCTTTTATTTAAAGTTCTTTCATCAGAGTAAATTATTTTGCATTGCGCTCTAACATGGCGTATACTTTATATATTTATTCTGTAGGAAATATTCAAAACTAACGAATATTAGTTTGTTAATACATTAATTTGAGAAATACTAGAAATTATTATTTTTTTAATGATGAAATTGAATATTTGAAATTAATATACAAAATTTTGTCGTATACTTGATAAATTGGTTTTCCGCTTAAAAATCAATTGGAAGTGGACCTCGATAATTGCTTTTAAGCTGTGCTGCCGCAGAAAGTCCTTTAATAAAACAAGTTAAATGCTGCGTTAAGATTTCCCTTCACTGTGTGAGTTTTAAGCTGCATTTGCAGCTGCAGCTGCAGCTGTTGAGTTGTTGTGCGGTCCATGTGCATAACATTTAATTAACTAATTGATTATAAACTTTGTCAGCGCTCTGCTCTGCTCTGACTGTCTCCGCTGACAGACGTACTGATTGCATTGGAGACTGCAGCTGAAGCTGAGATGATTCCCTTGCAGATACAGATGCAGCTATAGATACAGATACAGATACATTTACAGCTTCAGTCTTTGGGGAATCAAGCGAGCAAAGGGAAACGAAAGACCGACGAACGTTTGGCATTGGTAAAACAAATAACAAAAAACAAAAAAACAAAAAAATGAAAAAGAAAAACAGAGGAAAAACCTGAAAACAATCGCCCTGCGTTCGCTCAGTCCTTGCGTCAATAAAGGACATTTTATTATTTTTGCTCGACTGTTTGCAACGTTCGTCGTTTCGCTGCTGCTGCTGCTGCTGCCCAGTTCCGTTCGTAAGTCCCTTTGCCATCCAGTTTGCCACTCTCCCAGTTTTCTTTTCTTTCGTTGCTGCTGTTTTTTTTTTTATCGTTTCACTTACAAAGCGTGGCGCATTTTACGCTGATTGCGCGCTCTCGCAAACATTTTGCTTTTGGCTGCTGCTGCTGCTCCTGAGGCTGAGACTGAAGCTGAAGCTGCTGGGACTCCCCGCCAGGGGACCCGGATCGCATTGTGTGCTCGTATCTGTCGCTGTCTCCGGGTCCAGCCTCAGTCTGAGCCTTTGTTTTCCAGCCCAAGCACACACACAGAAGGACGTAGTCAATGTGGCTGCTGGTTGCTCTGTCTATAACTGGATACGATTCGATAACATTGAGTTTATTGTTACTTCCTTTTGCAATTATCCTTGTTAGTCAGCGGAGTCAAATAGCCCCCCAAACTATCATCATCATATCTCTCTCGCTTTTACTTGTTTTTCTACTTTTATTTTCTTTTCTTGCTCCTCCTCGACAATAATCATCATCGTCGTCATCATCGTGAGAGCAGCAACAGCAACGTTGTCATCGTTGATTGTGTTTTGTTTTTAGCATTAGATTGGTTTCGCCTTTTTGCCCTTTTCTCCCTCCCCCCCCGCGGCTACTTCGCTTCTGCTTCGCCTTTTTGCCTTTGTGCCCACCAAATTAGTTAACGGCAAATCTCTCGCTCGCATTTGTCGCAGCGCCATTTGACCCAAATAGTTTAATGACAATAGGTGCTCCATTAATCAGCAGTGGGTCTTCTTCATCCTAAGTCCTCCCCCCACTCATCCACTCTTCCACTTTCGATTCGCCGACTCCTGCGGTTTACGATCTCTTCTCAATTGCTCAGCCACTGTATAAAATTGCCCTAATGGCGTTTTTGTCGCGCTTTCATTCCCATTACTTACTTTATTTACACCCAAATGCCGTTCAACTGTAATTGTCCTTGTTGTTGCTATTGCTGTTGCTGTTGTTGCTGTTGAGCTTTAAAAATTATATTTATTTTGCTATGCTTGCGTTTTATCACACATCGTCAAATAAGAGTATATAATGCTTAAAGATTATATACTCAAGTTGTTGTGGTTGCATTTGCTATTTCATATTAAACTTTTGTTGCAAATAATACATTATTTGCCTAATCAGACGAGCTGTTTTTAGCTGAAACTTTTTGCTATGTCTGTCATCCACTGTGACTGAATTTGTTTAAAATGAAACTGATTGTGTAAAACGACATTTTAAAATAGATTTTCTCTGCAAAAAAACTCAGATAAATTAAAGAACAACTTTTATACAAATTATACGTCCAAGTGTCATAATCAGTAATATTACGATTGTTTATATGTATAATACTATAAGTTCATTAATTGCCTTTATTTTAACTATATTTAAACGAGCGAGAGAAAGAGAGAGAGAGAGAGAGAGAAGTCGTGTTCTTACGTTGATCTTTAACAGTTCCAATCGATATTTCGATAAACATTTTCATAGTGTTAATTATTAGTTATTCTACATTTAGCATTTTAAACTCTGATTTGGTATTTTTTAAATAAAAAATAGGTTTGGCAACAAGTAATAATAATTAGTTTAAGTTGTATTTTTACATTGCTGAAACTTAATCATTGAGTTTTAGCAATACAAATATACAACTCACAATTAGTCTAAACTGTTAGCTATAAAAAAAACTATTTACCATTTGTCATTAGAAGTAAAGCAACAATATATTAATCAACTGAGAATCATAACCATATAATTTATATAATATATTTTTCCAATATTTACCTTTCATAGTTATTTTTTTTTGCATGCTTGGTAGTTATTTTAAAATATATTTAGTTCAAATGTTATAGAGTCTCTCAAGAAGTTTTATATTAAATGGATAATTTTCTTAAATTTACCTTTTAATTGTAAAGTAATTTATAAAAATAATTTATGTATATTGAATAACTAAGCAAAATGAATAAAAATAGTATTAGGCAGAAGCATTTAGCGACTACTCTTGAGATCACATAAGAAATGAGAATGCTGATGATTATGTTCGTGGAAATTGTGTGTGTGTAATTGAGTAAGTAATTATGATTTGGCTGCGGCCAAATGAATTTCTGTGGAAAATCCATTGGAATTAGAGATACTCCATACAACTGTCAACACACACACAAACACAAAAAGAAAGTGAAATAAGTGGAACAACAAAGCGATAAGCTCGCAATTCTAAATAGCAGCAACAAAGGCAACAAAAGAGAGAAAGAAATAAACAAATACAGCTAAAGCGTAACTTTTAAGCGAGCACAGCGAAGATGTAGACGAAGAGTGTGGGAGAAAGTGACGAAGAAAAAGCATAAGAGAGAAAGAGAGAGAGAGTGAGGAAAATGTAGCATACGCTGTGGCTGTGGCTGGCAATGTTTAATTAAAAGCGTGAGAAAAATGCAACACTCAAGAGCCAAGCTGCAAAATAGTCGTGTGGTTGGTCGCTGGAACAACTGCAAGCTGAAGCTGAGCCGGAGACTGCGAAGCGAGGCGAAGCGAAGTGAAGAGAAGTGAAGTGACCATGGACGTTTTTGCAAGTTGCAACCTCCGACGCGCATTTTGCCAATCTCCGTGCTTGCCATTGCCATTTCCATTCGCTGGCTAAAGCTAAAGCCAAAGCCAAAACCAAATTAAATTAATTAAATTGCAAGAAAATCTGCGCTGAAGCACGTGGAAAACTCGTTGTCGTCTTCAACGTTGTCCAAATGAAATCAGCAGAGTGAAGTCAAATTAAGTAAAACTTGGCTTAGCTTAGGCAACAACCTCAACAACAACAACAACAACAGCAGCAGTGGGAAGAACAAGAACAATTTAAGCGAGGGCAGCAAATGCGTTTCTCTTGCTTTCGCTTTTGCTTTCCTTTTGGTTTTGGCTTTCAGTTTTTGTTCTTGTTTTTGCTTTTACACGATGTGCCCATTGAATTTCGGCATTAAAAGGTGTGATAGTTTAGTAGCTCCGTTTAAATGCAGCATAATACGTATGTGTGAAAATAACGACTTTAAATGTGCTACAAAGATTTCTATAAAGCAAGCTATGCACTTTTATTTTTCTCTTAAAAATAATCACGTATAATAAAATATATTTGATAATGATTTATTTTTACTTGATTTATTTTTTATGTACATATATATTTCTATTTATATATATAATATATATATATTTTTTACTAGTTATTAGAATTTACAATAATGAACTTTATTAAACTCACTTTTCGCAAAATTCTAAAAATTTTCGATAGCTGCTATTTCATTGAGCAGCCAAAACGTTGTGCAATTGCAAAAAGAAACAATAGAAAAACACAACAAATCTAAAAATGTTTTTGCTTGTCTCTTATCTCTATGTTTTAATTTACAAAAACAATGTGCAAGCGATCAACTAACAAAAAAGAATATGTAGTTATGCTTTCGGACTCACTGCTATTTCAAAGTTCACAGCTGTATGTTGTCATATTTTATGAACCTCTTTATTTAATTTTTTATAAATTTTAGATATAATTAAAATGAACACTAACACAATGACTAAAGCACTGGCTGCAAACGCCTTCAGCCTAAACCTCTTTATAATAATCAAATTTTGTTCTAATAAAATAGTTAACTAGTTGTTCTAATAAGTTAGTTCAAATCTGCCATCTACTTTGAGCTAAACCTTTTAAAAAGTGCACGTATTAATAACTGATGTGCAATTAATTTTACAGGGTATATTAAAGTCGCTCTTCGCTTTCATCAGCTGTGTTGAATTTGCTGCTGTTATTGTTGTTGTTTTTGCTTTGCACTTTTACAGTGTAGCGCCTTTTGCGTTCTTCACGCGGTTGCCAAAGCATTGCACTTGACTTGAAGCACAACTGTGTTTTTTTTTTTCGTTTTCTACCTTTTTCGACTGCCCACATCGTGCTTATTCGCTCTAACTCCCACTCCCACTCCCAATCCTTCTCTCGCTTAGTTATATTGCTCGTTGAGTCGCTTGCATTTTTTGCAATTAGCGGAATTGTTTCACATTTGCTTCACACCCAGCTTTGGTCCACACAGCTCACAGCTGAAACTGAACTGAAGTTGCTGTTCGCCTGCAGTTTATCTGCGGTTGTCATTGCATTACTTCGCTTTGCTTCTCCCTCTTCTTGGTTTGTCGCTCGGTTGAGTTTATCTGTAAAACTTGCCACTTCGTCGCTGTCAACTGTCGCTTTCTCTTTCTCTGTGTGTGTGTCCAGCATTTTGGCGCCCAAGGGAAGTGTGCTAAATCTTTTAAAATACATCTAAAAACCGCGCTGCGAACACACACATACACACGTACACACACATGGACAAACAAGCGCACACAAAGACAACAGCTTTATGCACTTTACTTGGAAATACTCGTATGTTGTTTCCCTTCTCTCCCTCCCTCTCTCTCTCTCTCTGTCGTTTTAAAGAACTTTTGCAGAGCAACTATCTATACGTTCCAGCTGTTTTCAAGCTGTGCTCCTCTAACTCTCTCTTCTCTCCTCTCTCCTCTCGGTTTGTCGTTGTCGTTGTCGTTGTGGTGCACTCATGTGCATTTTAGTGGTAACCCAGTTTTCGTTTTAGGTGCTTAAAAGGTTTCCCCTCCCCATTCCATTTGAATGTTGTTTGCCTTTGTGTGTGTGTGTTGAAGGTGTGGCTGCAGCTGCAAAGAGTGGACGACAGATAATAGATCTCTGGCAGCGAACAGTTTTAAATCGCCGCCGCACAAAAATTTACTTACATAAGCTCATTTTCAGCAATTCAGTTAGTTAAAAGACATAAAACTAAGACCCAAACAAAAAAAAAGGCAGAGGCAAAGACAGTCATTTAGTTTGGCAGACAGACAACAACAGTTTCCTGGCCAGAAATGACATCCTCAACCTCATTGAGAGTCGCAAGATGCTGCGACTGCGACTGCGACTGAGACTGAGATGGCGGCTCATCCTGCTTCCTTTCAGCTCAAACGAGTTATGCGCATTTGCCCGCGAGCCGAGAGATTTGCGTTGCTCAGTTTGTGTATATTTTTTTTTCTTTATATTTTCTTGTGCTGTTGTTTGGCTTCCTTCGGTTTTCTTTTCCACCATTCGTTTCGGGTTGCCTTCTTTTTGGTTTCCGTGGCACGCAGAAGAAATTTGCAGTCGAAATCCAGGTAAAGGCAAAAAAATACTGAGAAAGAAAAGCACCTCAAGGCGTACGTCATTTTGTTTACATAAAATCAGCCAAGTGGAGACAAGTGCTGAAAGATGTCGATTGGGAGGTGCCACACACACAGAGAGAGAGAGAGAGAGAGAGAGAGAGAGAGAGGGCGTGGCAGGGAGAATAAGAGGAAGAGGATGGTAACATAAGCGTGGCAAAGATGTAAATGGAAATGGAGACTCAGGCGATGGCTAAAAGAATCTTGGCAACATTACGGCATAACATTTGCATAATTATTATTGTCAGAATGCGTGTGTGTGTGTGTGTGTATGTGCATATGTGTGCGTGGCAATGTTTATATATATATTTTTCTTTTGGTGAGCAACATTTTGCATTTAATTTGCATTTAAACTGAGACAACCAGCTGATAAGTGCCAACAATTTTCAGCCTGATGACGTTCTAGGAAACCCAAACTCAAACTCAAGCTTAAACTTAAACCCAAAACCCACCCGAAAAAAGAAAAAGCGTCAAAGAAACCTGATTAAGTTAAACAACTTAAAGTCTAGGAAATGTTTGAAGCAAACAAGCATCTAATCAAGTCATTTTATAATCTTGACTGTAGCTACAAATTTGCTTATTAAGTGAAACATTTCTGGAAATATTTTAGAATTCATATTGCGTATGACACCTTCGGAATATATTTCATAAACATTTCCGCAAATATGTTTAAATATATTTTGTATTAGGAAAAACTTTTTTTTTAAATATTTTAGGTACAACTTTTCATGAATTATTTTAAGTAAAACACCTTTAAAATATTTTTAAAATACATTTGGAATTATGTTAAACATTTTTGGAAATATATATTTTTAGTTCATATCAAACATTTAGGAAGTTCTGAAAATTAAAGTATAAAGTGTAGTTTTACCAATTAATTTTGTTACTCCATTTACAGTTTCTAAAAGTGTTTTTAAAGTTTTAATTTAACAGTTTCTTAAAATGTATTTAAAGTTAAGTGAAATCGTTCAACAATTTGATAAATCAGTTTCTGTAACTGAGTTTCAAGAAAATTCACAATCAGTTGATCTCTTATTCAGCTCAAATATTTGAAAAAGAAACAAATATTGAGTGAAGTAATTTTCTGATTAATTTTATTCAAATATGTATCATAAAATTCCTTCATAGGTATTTTCTGAAAGTCTTTCTAAAATTGTTTAAATTGTTTGCTTAACTAACTTCATTTTCGTCTCTTTAAATGTAATCAATCAGTGCGTTGTTTATTTATTTATTTTCTGCACACTCTGCAGTTATTTTGATAACTTTATTGCAGTTGGCAATTCGGTTATTTGTAGCTCCGGAATGCTGTTTATAGTGCTGAGAGTGCTTTAAGGCTTATATTCGAGCCATAAAAATGTGCTTCAAGAATTATTCATTTCTTGCTGACGCTTCGAAACTTGAATTGAGAACTCTTTATTTTTTTTTTTAGTCGTTTTTATTTTGCAATTGGCAACAATGAATGTGTAGCTTGCGGAGTCCGGGCAACATGTCAATCTTGAATGCTGAGTGGACGGTCAAAAAAAAAAATTTCCATAAAAAAAAGATGCGAAAACGAAAGAAGAAAAACAGTTGCAAGCAGCATCAGCGGCATCAAATGAGCGCCAGCTGTGTCGCAGCAGCAGGTCCTTGGAACTAGGAATGAGCAAGTGAGTGAGTGAGTGAGTTTAGAGTGAGGCGCCTAGGCGGCAGATAGGGACAACGACTCAAAGCCAGAAACGAAAACGAAAACGAAAACCAGAAGCAGAACCGAAAACCAGAAGCAGAACCGAAAAAAACCCAGAAGAGGAGGCAGAGGCTGAAAAACGGCAGAGCAAACATAAATGACAATGCATGCCACATTTTTCGCAACGGCACAAAAATTCCAATTAAGTAGCAGCTGTTGGTAACTCGCTTTGAAAATTGAACAGCGACGCAATGGCAGGAAGACAGGAAAACCAAACGAAAACCAAACCAAATCAGAAAGCGAACCAAAAAAAAAAAGAAAATAAAAAACGAAAACGAAAAATGAGAGAAATGCGGAACGAGATGAAAAGCAATGCCGAAATGTGAGTTCTCTGACTTCTTTCGCCTTGCTGCTTCTGCTGCCTCTCGTTGAAATGAAAATCAATGTCACTTTGTGTTTGGAGCAACGCTGACAAGTCAAGCTTCTGTTTCTTCCCCCTTGGCCAACTCTTTCTGCAGGCTAGCTAGCCCATCTCAACGGGACCAACTCGAACCATGTGCGATGCCATGTGCAAGGGTCAAGATTTTGACCACAACAAAGATGCGAGCTGGGCAGGCATAAAAGTCACTAACATACGCTCTCTCTCTCTCTCTCTCTCTCTCTCTCTCTCTCTCTCTCTCTTTCTGTTTAGCTACCCCTCTCGCTTACACTGTTTTTACGCTTCTTTGCTTGACAATTGGCCAGGACATGAGCACCAAAAAATTATATAAGACAAACATGTTTCGTATACCTTACTTAAGTGCTGCACACTGAGCGTATGCTTGTCCCTATGTGTGTGTATGTGTCTGTGTTTTGGTGCCTGTGTGTAGGAAAGTGTGCGCTTGTGTTTTCACCCAGCGAACCAAGAAAACTCGAACAATAATACCAAGTAATAAGAAGAGAAAATATACAGAAACCATTTTTAAATACATATTTCTGAGTTTCAACTACTTTTATGTTTATTAGATTATATATATTTATTGAAATATTTATTAGAAAACGTGCAGTGATATTTGCTGTAGTCTGTCTTTGAAAATAAGAAGAAGGAAGGAAGTAAGAATTCTACAGTCTTGTGTGCTCGACTGTGAGTTAGCCGCAACCCATTTTTCATAAGATCATACTCTACAAAAATATCAAAAATATACTGCAAACAAAATCTAAAACATACCGAAGGCTATATTTGGTATATCCATATTGTGGTACATTAGTGTGCAAAATATACCAGATTGTTGTGTATAATACAGCATTTAACCCCAATGTGTTTATTTAGTATTTTAAAGGAGAAAAATATATATTTATAAAATTATTTTTTATATAAATTTTAACTTAAAAGTAAAGTCCATAGTATACGAACTTAAAGCAACTTTAGCTTTAAGATTTGTTGTTCTTATAAATATATAAAGTATTTAGAAAGGAAAGTTGGTGAAATATATTATAAAATTCAAATGAATTGGATGGCTGAAACATATTTGAACACGCCTATTCGACTCTTTTAAAATACAAAATTCAAGGATTGTATATGAAAATATTTCAAGTTGCAAGTATTTCGTGCAATGAGAATTAGGTAAAGTAATTTTATAATTGCTCTTCATTCATTCATTCATTTTCTTCTTTTAATTAATAAACTGTTGCTCACTAAATTGTTTGTGAATGTATAATTGGTGTGTTGGGTTGCGCAGCTTTACCTCTATGTGCTTGTGTGCTCTTAACTTAAAATCCGTAAATGGTTTTCAAGGTTCAAAACCATTTTAAAAGCAGCTCCAAATTACTTACAAGTCTGCCAAGATTAAAGTTAAAACAAGTCTGGCAAAAAACGCAAACACAGAGAAGGAGGAAGGGAAAAGTTTATACTTAGTCATTCGCTTCGTTCGCCTAATCGTTGCTTTGAATAACTTTTTTTTATTGCGGCTTGTTGTTGCCGCCAATTGTGGCAAATTGTTTTGCATCCCCAAGAACATGACAATCGAGCAAACTTTCGGCATGTCGCATGTTAATATGAGCATGATGCGAATTATTTCCTTAAGCGCACATCAATTTTCAATCAGTTTTGTAATATCATGCCACACACACACACACACACACGCACACATTGACGATTTTATAATTGGTCGACGCCTCCCCAAAAAGAAGCTTGCTACAATTTACAGGGTATTCAAATGTTTCCAGTAGCAGCAGCAACAGTGGCAATAAAACGAGAGCCAAAACACATAAAACAGTTCAGCGAATTTGAGAATGTGAGTGTCTCAGTGCGTATGTATATGTGTGAGTGTATGGGTGTGAGAGAGTGTGTGTGAGGCAAGCTAACAATCAAATCCCAGATGCCGGGCGAACAAGACGAAAAGGCTCACAGAACGTCGACGTGTCGACAAACCACAATTCTGCCGCTTGGCGCCCTTCATTTAATACGCAGGCACACACACACATACATAAGCAGTTACACACAGACACACACGCACACACTCGCACACTTGTTGAAATATAATAAAAATTTGATGTGCTTAAAATATTTCATAAGGCAGACGCAAACAATGGGCAAACAACGCAATACGCACACACGCATGTAAAAGAAGACACACACACACATACACATAGCAAACACATACACTGTTACACACCTATACGCATAAGCTTCGACGTAAACGTTAAATAAAAGAAACGTTGGATACTTGCAAATAAGTTAACAAAAAAACAAAAAAAAAAAGAAACAACGTGAAATAAAACCAAACTGAAAATGTGAAACGAAATAAAATTTATTTAAATACATTTACTTGCAACGGCTTTTGCTGTTTGTATTGGTGTTGTTGTTGTTGTTGTTATCTATTGTCTAAAGTACAATCGAAATGATTCGCGGAGTGTTAGAGCAACAATAATTTAAAAAATAAAACTCGTAAAAATGCAAATAAAATAAAAATTCAACAGGAAATAAATCAAAATACCAAACGCAAGCATGAAATATGCAAACAAAAAACATGGAATAAAGCTGGCAATAAACATTTGAAAATGTTGCCATGTTTTGTTCCATTTTTCATAGACTCGCATTTCGTTGTGGTCATTTTAGCATTTGTTTGCTTGCAAATATTATTGCGAGAGTGCAAAAATAATCTCCACATAGTGGCACGTTAGTAATAGAATTATTTGCATTGCGGCCAAACTGAAAATGCTGTAAAAAAAACTATTCATACACAACTATTTTTTTGTGCAACAAAAGTATGATACGCACTAAAAGTACAATTGGTTAAAAAACAAGTAAAAAATTGAGTTTACTTAATATTTCATAGGATATTTTATAGTGACTTATTTTTATTATTATTTTTAAATTGCTAAAATAATAATACTTTTAATTACTTCAAGTTGATAGTTGATTTTATTATAAGTATATTTTTCAAGAATTTAAAATTTACAAATTTACAAATATATTTGATTCCACCACAAATATTTTTAAATGAAATCCAAGAAATATTTGGTGCGAGAAAACCTTTAAATAAAGTAATTAAAGTATTGTATTTAAATACTTTTCCGATGAACACTTTTTGTAGATCAAATTAGAGTGCCAAGAATATATTATAGACAGAATTTTATGTACTTTTAATGTAGTTTACTTTCAAGTCACTCATTTAGTTAACTTATTATTCAAATAAAATCGTTAAATTCCACTGTATATATTTTTTAGTGATACAAATTTAAACATATTACCACAAATACTTTTACGATGAACGCTTTCGGGAATTAAAATTAGACTGCTGGAATTATTTAAGAGTGAATATGATACACATTTAATAAAAGGCATTTTCAACTCACTCATTTCGAGTAATAAAATTAGACTGCTAAAAATGTTTAAGACAGAATTAGATTCACATTTTATATAAGATATTCTATAGACACTCATTTTGGAAAATACAATCTGACTAGGGTATATTTATAGTCACTTATTTTGAGGAATTAAATTAGGCTACTGGAAATTGATTCACATTTAATAAAGCGTATTTCCAAGACACTCAATTTGAAAAATAAAATATGAAAAACAGATTTTAATTGACTTTTAATAATCACTCATTTTGGGAAATTAAATTAGACTTCTGGAATTTGATGTAGGGTATTTAATAGTCACTCATTTTGGTTAATTTTCCCCTTAAAGATGTAATGAACATAATAATATTAATAATTCAGCTGGTTTCGTTTCGTTGGGCATTTTTTATTGGCATTCTTTCGCCAGGTATTTATGACAACGACGAAAACTTCATAAAGGACATTCGACTAATCAAGACAAGGTGTTTTTTATTAAGCCACCTGTCGTTATTGCCTCAGACCCTTCTCCTGAGTCCCTTCTCCTGAATCCCTTATCCTCAGCAATGACAATGGCATTGGCAACGAGCAAAAATATTCGCGTGTGGCAACATTTGGCAAACATTTGCGCTAATTTGTCGTCGTCAAGCACGAAACGGGGCCAAAAATTCCTGCCCAGCCAAAGGGACACTTAGGGTCGATTAAGACAGCACACTGAGTGACGGGGGCCGCGAGGGGGTGGGGTGAACTGTTTGCAGAGGGGGAATGGGGGCAGTTTTAAGCTTTGAGTTATGAGTTATGAGTGGAGTACCGTGAGCTAAATGCATAAATCTCAAGAGCTCGGCTCTATAGTCGGGAAGTGCGTGCCGTCGATTGCCGAGATAAACTAACTGTTCAGCTGTGGTGGGGTGGAGTGTGCGGTGGGGGGAGGGGTAAGCGAGGGGATTACAACTGCTAATTGTTTGCTGTTTGTTTTTGCTGACAATTCATTTGAAGCCCCTTCCCAAATTCCAAATTCCGTGCAGCAAACAAAAGTGTCACGCAAATGTTTTTCGTTTTCTCTTTTATTTTTTGTTGCTTCGCACAGCCTCAAAAACAGATCTGCGAGCGTCGATTGCGATAGCGATTGTGATTCCGAGATTCGCGATTACGTTTGCGATTGCGCGAGAGTTGCCAATTAATTAATTAGCCCACTTTCACTTTGGGGCGTGGCCGGGGGGAGGGCGTGATTTATGGCTAAACTAACTGCTGACTGCCAGCCAAAAAAAAAGCCACGAAAAAAACATAATGAAATAAATAAAATGTGAGCTCAACTCTCAACACGCAAAAATGACATTGTTATTGTCGCGTTTTTCATGACATTAGCATGGAATTTGTTGACGAGTTCAAAGCTCAACAGCCCGAGTCTGCAGCCCACACACACACAGTCTCAGTCCACACACACACACACACACACACACACTCACACATTTCATTCATTTCACTCTTGCAAATGACGCTAATTAGCGCGGCCTACAAAGAACGTGACTCGTCCTGCCATCTGGCTTAAAAATACCAAAAGGACATTCGCATGTAGTCATCAACAAACTTTAATCTAGAAAACTATGTTTTTAACCCTGCACTTAAATTGACTCATGTGTAGATTAATAACTGAATTTAGTTCTCAATAGAAAAGAGATAAAACAAAGATGCACTCTTTTTTTGCTTTCAGCTTATTTTATTTAAAAAGTTTATTTCAAAATAATTCATTTTTAACTGAATTTTACTGGCAACCAAGAAGAGATAACTTAACTTTTTTATGTTTTCGCATATTTTATTTAAAAATTGTATTCATGTGTATAATGTGTATATTAATAACTGAATATTATTAACGATAAGAAATATATTAAAAATCTATTATGTTTATTTATAACCGAATTTAACTTGCAGCACAAACTATGTTAGATAACTTTTTATTTTATTTAAAAATTTATTTTAATATAACATACTCTAACTGCAAAAATAATGTATTATTCTATTCTGGAAAGTTTAAGTGCCGAAAAAATGTAAATTTTAATGATGGATTTTTTTATTTTTTCCTTTAGCTTATTCTGGCAACAATAACCTGAAGATTTGCACACCAATGACCACACATACTTACAAACATACACAGAGACATTTTTTGATGGTTGACAAGTTTTGAGTTAGGTCATTTTGATTGCAGCTAAGCTGAGTATATAACTAAATATAGTATATTTGTATACTATGTATTTATGTGGCGTGTGTGCGCATCATTTGGGCATCATTATCAGAGAGAGAGAGAGAGAGATGGAGTGACTTGGAGAGTGGTTGTGAAAGCGTCTTTAAAGTATTTTCAGCACTGTTACTAAAAATACTTACACAACAAATGGGCCGCCAACAAAACAAACAAACACACACACACACACACACACATACACACAATGGAAACCAACGCAGTTTGTGTGGGTTAGGTTTGCGGGGGATGGAACGCCCCAAAAAGCAACAATACAACAAAATAAACAAAAGCTCTGCACTGCCATTGTTAGCTTAAGACACACTAAGAACATTCATAAATTTTTTTTTTTTGTTTTTTATTTAGCATTGCGTATACGTAATTTATTTTGAGAAGACGCCTGGCAAAAAATATGCGATATAAAAAAAAGCTCTGCATACTTTGCGGGGCGCACAAGCGTGCCAAAGAGACGACAGCCAAAACAGCCACATAAACAAAGCGAAAATGAAAAACAGAAAATGAAACCAGCACACGTAAACGCCTTTTGTCGCCTAAACACGACTAGCAGATACCCTAGAAACGAATAGAGTGTGTCTTTGTGTTTGTAGCAAAGTTGAAATTTCAATTTCATCTGGACTTGCTCGACAAAATATGATGGCCACTTTCTTATGCTTGCGGATGGCAGCCAAACGATAAATAAATAAGGCAAAAGCGCAGAAACGTATGAATAATAATAATAGCCCAAAATTGGTTTGAGCTTATTTTGGCACAAGTGAAACGAAATGAAATTAGCTTTAAGTTCTGATGACTTTCGTCGTGGCCGAGGAGAAGAAGAGAAGCCCTCTAGGCTAGAGCCTGACTCTCTGATACAGTTGGCCGACAATTTGTCAATTGACGCGCAGCCAGGCGCTGAAGCTGCTTCCGCACGGCTGACTGTGAATAGCGGCGGGGACGGGAGCGGGGTGCGGGGTCGGTAGTCGGTGAACAGTAAGTTGCATAGAATTTTGTTGCAATGAACAAACGACGAAGCGACCATCGACCTTCTGCTCTACTATAGCGAACATAAGTATAAGTATATACTATAGCGACAGAGAGAGAGAGTTTTGGTCGGACTTGGTGGTCCTCGCTTTTGCCATGTTGCGGACGGGTCTTTATCGCTTTTTGAAATCATCTGGCTGGAATAAATACATTTCAGCATCAAGTTGCTTGCCTGCTTTCGTTGCCTTCGCCATCAAATTGCTCGACCATTAGCTTGGGCCAACTAATGCACTTGGCTTTAGATCTCCTTCGCTCTCTTTCCTCCTTCTGAGTTGAAGTGTATGTCGGCAGCTGCTGCGTGTAATAAGTGACTTTCCTGAGCTTTCTCTCTCTCTCTCTCCTTCTATGCAAATAATCCACGAGCGACTGCAGGCACATTGATATATTGACTCTGGCAATAACATCAAAGTCTCTGCCTTAGAACTAAATCTTTGTATTAACAGCATAAATTATGTTGACTTAAGTTCTGCCCAGCAAATCGCATGCGGGCAAAAGGCATCGAGTTGAGCGCAAAACCCTTTACGTTCGAAACGTTCAAATTGAAAACTGAGAACTGAGAACTGAAACTGAATGTGAAACCTAATGACGCATTTGATTGGCTCGTCCGGGGAAACACCACTAAAAATAGACTTTGCGACAGCTCCATGCGATTAGTCTTTATTAGATGCTTGGCTGATTCCCTTAACTCAACTCAAATAACTCGATTACAGAGCATGCAAATCGATATCGATAGCAACCCCAATGGCATCAGTTTGTTTTTTGTTTTTTTTTTCGCTTACCACATTCCTCTTTCAAATCTGTCTTCGCCGCTTCCGTCGCTGGTCAAAGCGAACAAGCTGAATTACATTGTTTAAGTAAAGGTCATGCTGGCTAATGTTCCATAAGCTAAAATAAACTCAAACTCAAAAGCATATTGATTTTGAAATAAATTATGAGCGAAAGTTCATTGGGTTATGTCTTCAATCTGGCATTTCAAAACGAATTACAAGAGTTTAAACTGCAAGTTTTGGGGCAATTGAAGTGAATATAGTTATAATCAGATATAAATTTTAGAAATGTTTTAAGAAATCGTTTTGAATGGCAAAAACAAATGCTGAAGATGGATATAGTTGTTTTGCTCTTCAATCTATATATTTTGTATTTACACTCTTTGGTATTTGATATGGTATATTTTTTAATGTAGTAGTAGATCGATGTACCAAATATAGTAATTGATGTATTTTAATAGTTTGTAGGTATATTAATTTAGTATATAATTTGGAAGTACAATCTGGTGTATGGTGTCGTATATGGTATTTTTTGAATGTAATAGTATAGTGGTGTCCCAAATGTATTAATATTTGTATCAGTATAATATATTTTATGTATACTAATTATGGTATATATGGTTAAATTATTATTTTAAAAGCTTTACTGAGTCAACTACTTAATAAATCTAAAAAAATATATACCAAATATAGCCCTCGGTATATTTTAATATTGTTTTATATTTTATTATTTATCCTGCACTATTTGTTTTTATTTCCTTATTTACTTTGGCATATTTTAAAATGAAAAGACGTATTTTATTTTTCCATTTGTGCAGCGCTTTTGTTATTTTAAATGTTTAACATAAAAGTATCTCAGCTGTTGCTCATATATTCTACAGTTCTCTCTTATTTACATGCATAATATGTGTTAAGTATGAAAATGGAATGATCATCCAATGACACTGCGTTTCTCTGACTGACTCTGAAAGCGAACAACAATTTGTATGCAGCATTAAGAAAGCGGGAGAGAGAGAAAGAGAGCGAGAGCGAGAGCAACATAAGTCATTAGTTATCATATTACGCCCTTTGACCATTGCGCCACGCCCACCATTTATGCTAATAAATTATGCAGCCCTGCGCTGCTCATTGACCCACGACACCAATTGCCCACTCCGCATGCTGTTTGTTTCCCTTTCTAGTTTTTTTTTTTTGGTTTTCAGCTTCATTGCAAAACGGAATATGTAAAATGTTTGATCCCTTCCGGCTTAGTCAGCTCTAAAAGTAGCGCAACGATGAAATAAACTTAAATAAAATTAGATGCAGTGGGACAAGGGACAGGTTGTCACACAGACAGGCGGATTGATAGATAGATAGATAGACAGACAGAAATATAGCAAAAGAGGGAAGCGAGAACTTTGAATTTATTGCAAGCCCAAAGCGGAATCAAAATTATTTATTTGTCCCAGCATTGGGCACAATCAAGCAAAAATGCCCATGACAACCCTTTGTCAGCAGAAAAGCATAATTTATTTATTTTAAGCATTACTATTATCATCAAAAGAAAAGAGAAGCCAAATTTTCGGCAATTTCCTATTTGCTATAAACTCTGCTCTTTCAATACCCTGTAATAATTACATCTGCTTGGGGTCAATGGGATCATTTTTGATTAAAAAAATCCGGTTGTCTGATATTATCTGTTGCTGATTTGTCTCCAACTATCGCCCTCTCTGTCCCACACTCTCTCTCTTTCTCTCACTCTTGAATTTAGGTTCAAAGTTGGGCTCAGTTCATTGAAAGTTTTGGCGCAGCAGGCACGTAGCCAATGCCACGCCCACACACACACACAGCAACTATTTGCCCCCCGCCAGTACGAAATGTAAAAGTCAGTCTGCGCTTTGCATTTTTTTTGGCCAAAAGCAAACAGCAATAGCAACAGTAACAACAACAACAACAACAACAACAACTGAAGCTGAAACAGAAACTGAAACTGAAACTCAAACGCAAACTCAAACCATGTCGTGAGAGTCATAAAAAATGGGCAACTTTTATATTTTGTTATTTTATTTATTTATGTTAAATTCATGACATGTATTTAAATTAGTTGCCGAGCAGTTTTGTCCCTTTTTGTCTCTCTACAAGGCTTTTCAAATGAGTGTGTTAGTGTGTTCAAGTGTGTGTGTGTCTCTGTGTGTATGTGCCATCAAACGCAGCCGTTGTGAATTTGTGCTACCCCAAAAAGTAGGCAGCAGAAAGGCTCTGCTGCATTAGCAAATATTCAATTATGAACCAGCCTTTTCTCTCTTTCTTTTTTTCTCTCTCTCTCACTCTCTCTCACTCTTCATTGGTTGCTCTTAGATTTTTGCGTATCTGTGTCTGGCTGCCATTAGCATTTCAAATGCAAAGACAGCATCAGCATCAGCATCAGAGGACACACAGAAAAACCCAAAAGCGCCGAAACCCAATCCTCAGAGTTCGACCTTCAAGCTCACACCAAGCAGTTCCATCTTCATCTAGCTCCAGTTCCACAGTTCCACACAGTTTAGTTCCCCCGTTTCAATTTTAGTTCCAGGCGAGGAACATACAAAACTTTTGCCATTTGCCTGCAAGCGGCAAACGGCAAACGACAAACGAGAAACGAGAAACGAGAAGCGACAAAGGGCAAAGCAAACACGCAAACTTTTCCTGTATATATCTTGTCAGTTAGTGATATGTGTATACTAAATAGCTGCATACATTACCGCATAGCTCTATCTGTCTCTTTCTTTGTTGCCATCTCCTTTGCACTTGCTTTTTGAACAGCTTAAAAATTGCGTGTCTGGTCAAGTAAATGAGCTTTGCTGTGGCTTTTCCACTTTTGTTTCTTGTGCTTTGGACATGCTTTACCATCCGACAGATCAAAGACACACACAAACACATACACAAACACACACGCATACACATACACATACACATACATATAACGAACGACACAGACACGCTGAGAGAGATTTGTGTGGCGGATGCCCAACCGGAAATTGATATTTAATTAAAGTTTCAGACGCAGCTTTTGTCGGTTTCCCACTGCAAACTTTGCCCCCCAAACGAGTTTAGTTTTCCACGCTGCTGCTGCTGTTGTGGAAATGCAAGTGAAAATGCCATAATGGTGAAATTGTGCAGCTGAAGCATAAACAAATATAGGCAAAAATTTTTGGCACAAAACAACAACTCGACAACTTTTGAAATGAAATAAATTTGTCACTTTATCAACGCATGTCATATTATTTTCTGCTTGAGCCCGGAAAGAGAGAGAGAGAGCAAAAGAGAGAGAGAGAAAGAAGGAGACAGAGAAAGAAGTGGGCAATGTTGTGTGGTTTATCAAACCCACAACAGCAACAACATCAAAACTTTAAGCTTGTTTTGCCAAGTAGCATTTATGAGCAAAAATTCTGCCATCAGTTGTAGATCAACATTAATCTCAGCGCAAAGCTTCCATGATATCAGCCGAAAATGGCACTTGGACAGTTTGTGAATTATGCGAGAAATGCCAAATACAAACATATAATATGCATGTGATAAGGTGAAGTTCTTTGCTTTATGATATCCGCTACCCATAGAGTAGAAGCTGCAGGAAATTAATGCAACAGACAGAACAAGTAATTTCTGACCCCAAAACATATATGTTATATGTATATTCTTGATCAGCGTCAATCAAGACAATATAGCCATGTCCGTCTGTCCGTCCGTCTGTATGAACACTTAGATCTCAGAAACTATAAGAGATACAGATACAATTTTAGACAAAACTTGTTATGTTTGCATGCAGAACAAGTTAGTTTCAAATTTTTGCCACACCCACTTTAGTATGGCAAATTTCGTTCACTGCAATGGCGTCTTAGATGGTTTGGATGACAATCTGGTATATTTTGCACTCTATAGTATATTTTAAATGTATTACTGTCTGGTATATTTTACACTCTATGGTATATTTTGAATGTAGTCCTATATCAATATATGAAATATAGGATTTGGTACATTTTAGTATCTTTGTGAAATATATTTCATTTGTAAAATATTGTTTTATTGAAAATGGGTAGCGAGTATCTAACAGTCGAGCACACTCGACTGTAGCTTTCTCACTAGCTTCAAGTACTTTGAGTACTCCGCTGCTGCACACTTTAAGTTAATTACCTTGAATGCTTATTGCGTTTTCCCTTTGAGCGAGCAATTCATTTGGATTAACTCAGCATTTAATTGCCGCGACAGTCGTCGCATTCCAATCGAAACTAATCGATTTCTTTCTCAAATATTGTCATTCTCTTGGTCTCAGTCTCAGTTCAGAGCACACACCGCAAACGCAGTGTGTCGACATTTTGTTGCTCATTAAATGCACTCAGGCAAATTTATGCTCATTTATTTTAAAGGCATCGTATCTCGTACACCCAAAAAAAGAAAGGTGGCAGGTGGAAGGTGGAAGTTGGAAGGAGGAAGGAGGTGCACATGCTTTAATGTCGCCTCGCGAAAATGCTCTTTTTATATTTATTTATTTAAATACGCGACCGGAAAGCAACAGCCGCGTCTCAGCTGCTTTGCTGATAGCGAGTCGAGTCGAGTCGAGTCGAGTCGAGCTGGAGATGCTTAGGTAGAGTGCTGTGTGTAGTGTGCAGGAGAGAAAGAAGGAAGTTGGAGAGTGGTGAACAAACTTTATGACTTTTATCTACGCGCAACTTTCGAAGTGGCATCTCCTCTCTCTCTCTCTCTCTCTCTCTCTTTCATTCAGAGACACCGACGACGCTCATCAGCTGAGTTTTTAAACATGCCTTACGGCCGAATGCATAAATATTTTCCCAGTGTCGCGAAAAGCAGCCGAAAAAGACAAGCATCACATTTTTCATATAAATTTATTTGGCTTTGGCAACGTTGACGACGACGCAACATTTTGGAAGCATGCCGCATTTGCATATTTTGCAGCAAAGCGGCAGCAGCAACAACAACAACAACAGGCTGAACAAAAATAAAACCCATAAAAACTGGTACAGTTGAATGAAATGAAGTCAAATAACAGAGCAGCAAAGTACAACAAGCAACACAAGAGACACAAGCAAAGCAAAAAGCACTGGACACGACATCTCACAGCAACAAAGCAACACCAAGGGGGTGGTAGAGGGTGGCGAAGAAGGAGTGGGAGTGGGAGTGGGAGGGGGAATAACAAAGATATAGGTAATAAAAACTTTTTACAATAGCAGATGCCACAGCCCAGCGAATGGTTGATGGCCATGCCAGCCAACGGTCAACAGTCAACAGTCAGCACAACAACAACAATCCACAGTCTCGGTTATTCTTCATTCTCTCTGTCATTGCTTAAAGGTGTAAAGAACAGAAAAACATTTGCAGAATGCCCAGGGACAGTTATCGATCACTCTCAGTTTATCATCTATATTGATTCCATTACAACTAATGGCACTTTCGAATATGTAGATATATTAAATTAATCTTGTCGGCTTCTCGCTGCAAAGCCTAAAATGTAACGTTAAATATTATATTTTACACATACAATTTTGACAAATGTTGCTAAACAATTTCGTGTGGACTTAAAAATACTAAAATTATATTCATTCAAACGAAAAACATTATATGAAATCCTAAATCAAAACTAAATATTATGATGGCTAAACAAAAACGTTTTCCATAAATGTCCATCTACTTTATTTTCTTATTTGTTAGATAGAAAAATGTCGATTTTATTGCTGCTTGTAAACCGTTCAAAAACAATATTGAACCAAATATTTATTAAAAGCTAAGACAAGATTAAAGTGCTAAACAATTTTAAATTGAATTATCATAATTTGTAGGCAGATAGAGAATCAAATTAAATTCAACTTTTATATTTTCCAGTCAGATAAATTTCAGAATTATTGCAGTTAGACAAAAATAATCGTAGATTGCCAAAAAGGGTAAATTGCATTTGGGTTTGTCGTGAACTGTTTACTTAATCATTTTGACGAGTCTATTTATTTGTCGTGAATATAATGAAATTGCTTCAAACATAAAGTGAGCTGGGTTTCCATCATTGCGCTACAAGTTCGTTTACATTCACGTGGAAAGACAGACGGAGAGACAAACATACAGACAGACAGACAGACAGTCGATGGGTTTTGTGCCTATGAAAAAAATGTGGAAAACAACAACAAACATTTCGTCAGGTTTTCGCCTTGCGTTAATTCCAAAAAGAAAAACGTAACTTTTCGCACTCATACCCTAACCTTAAAAAGTAGTAAATGGGTATGCTAAGAAAATTGAAAATACATTAAATGAAATATGAAATAAAATAAATGGAAATAACTTAAAAAACATAATTAAAATAAAATATATAAAATATCACGAAAATAGTTTATTTGATATACAGGATATCTGCTAGTTGTTCACTCCCGTTGATAACAGTTTACTTGTGTTTTTTTGGAGCTTCGCGGCAGATTGTGTCAGATATTAAATTTATTTACGCGAATTTCTCACTTCGGGCTGTGTAAAAGCAACGACAACAACGTCGCAAGCGACTCGCCATGTGGCGCAAGGACGTTACCAAAAAAAATGTGTATAGTATATAAAAAATATATATAGGGAAATATAAATAAATAAATGAACAACAACAAAATAGAAATTGTGTAAAACAAGAAGAGAAAGCAAAGTGTTCAACTACATTGCACATGCTGTGAATGCTGCTGCGTTGCTTTTTCCTTTTCTGTACCCAACTTGTTTTTGTTTTGTTTTTATTGTTTTTTGTATTTTTTGTTGTGTTGTGTTGTGGGTTTTCATTTTTAGTGTTTCCCGATGCGGATTACCAACTCAAAAATGCGCTTGGCTATGCAAAGTTGGAATTTGACTGCACTCACAGCTTTTGGGGATTATGTTTCAATTAGGCAATGGAACAAAAGGACTATGGGGCGTTGATTGGATTGGAGTCGAGCACCAACAGCAACAGTAAGAGCAACAGCAACTGAAACTGAAACTTGAATGCTGTAAACTTCACCCTAGCAAAAGGCACTCTTTGCCTCGTGCCTCTTGCCACTTGAGCCATTCACGTGCCATGAGTATTTCAATTACAAAACCCAATTAATATTATGAATAAAGTGAAATAAACACGAGTCGAGTGGCCTTTCCCCCCGCAGCCTCTTAATTATTATTCTTATTTTTATTTAGGGTGCAAAATTCACGCGCCGAGCACACAAAAAACAGTGTTGAATAATGCGCGTAAATAAAACATATTTTTTTTTTCTCCCATTGGCCACGCATTATTTATGGCGTGGTGAAAACGAAACGAAAGGAAACGAAAAAAAAAACCGCAGCGCACAGTCTACAATTATTATTTCAATAATTTATCGCTGCCATTTTTTACGAGCCAGACACAACATGTGCTAAAACCAAGCAGACCAAAAATATAAAATAGAAGAGAAACAAACTGAATTGAAATAAGTAAAAGTGATCGAATAACCGAATAACACGTATACGCAGTGTTGGCCAGCAACTTGTCTTTTCAGTTTTACGATTACTTTCACAGCATAACAATGAGAACAGGTTAAACTATGCTGACAAGCAAATACGTTAGCTATTCATCTTCATATGAATATGCTTATGCTTATGTCTGGGCACTCAAACTCAAACTCAAACTCAAACTTAAACTCATCCTCAACCGCATCCGCATCCGCATCGTATAAAGTATTTTGCTGAGATTCTGCAGTTTGCAGTGTATGGCTTTTATGCAAATAGCTGACAGCTTCATGGATATTGTTGTTATTTTTTTATTATGAGCATTTTGTTTTTGTGTTTTTTGTTCTTTTTTGTGTGTGTTTTCTCCACCTCTTTCGAAATTCTTCCTCTTTTAAATGCAACTACGAGTTGCTACAGCTGTTGTTGTTGTTGTTCATGTTGCTGGCGTTATTGTAAGCCGGGTCATAAAAATATAGTACGTTGATTTTCCAACTTGTTTGGGCTCGGTCATAAAACTCTGCACGGCCAATTGGCCAATTGAACAAGGTCAAAACTGTTGCTCTTGCTTTTGGGTGTTGAACAGTTTTTCCTTCTCGTGTGTCTAAAAAAATCATTCAGTTTTTATTTGTTTGTTTTTGTCTTCTTCTTTGTTTTTGCAGACTAAATACTTTGGAATTTACTCACTTTGGATTGATCATCACGTAGATAGCAACGAGAGTGAAAGAAAGCAATTCGTAAGTATTAAATCGATTGTTTATGCTAAGACGGAATGCTTGTCGCCATTTTATTGCTGAAGCAGTGCATTAAGTTCTTAACTTGGCCTAGCCCACTTCCCACCTTCCGCTTCCCACTTCCCAATCAGCTTCAGTAACGACAACTTTTGTAACGGGGCCAACTCGTTTGCTTGGGGTTAATTAAAATACGAAATACACTTTGACAAAATGCCATTTAATCTACTCAGCTCGAACTCGAAAAGTCCAGGAGCAAAAAAAAAAAAAACAAATAATTCGAAACGAAATGAGAGGAAAAACCAGGCGGCAAATTAATTATGCGCATATTTGTGGGTTCAACATCACTCGGAAAAAAAAAAAAAGCAAAAAAAAAAAACAAAAAAAATTGGAGAAGGAGTGAAAAAAGGTTCACTTTGATTTGCATTTTTTGGCGCTTTCGAATTCGCCTTTTATGACATTAACCGCACCCTCTATTAATTACAACAACAATCTACTACTAATCAGAAGCGTAGGCTAAAAACACATTTCCTCCCACACGCCTCGCCTCAACAGTGTGTCCAGAGAGAAAGAGTGTTTAATGAGCCGCTGAGCCGCATAATTTACCAAGTGTTAAGACTGTCATCGACGAGTCCTTTAATCCATTCATGGACAAATCCAATTGATCTAGCGGTCGATATGTGAACAGAACTGAATTTTCCACTGATTTATATTAGATATATATTATATGTTAAATCGATTTTTATTGACAATCGATCGGTCAGGGAAAAATGCAGAACATCATAAATTGTTGATATACATATTTCAATTCTAAGACATAGCTTATAAATTGCATCTCAACAAATTCCAAATAATTTCCAATGCAAGTGAACAATTCGAATTAATTTTATACAGAGAAAAAGACGTTGATAGAGTAAGTTGAAGGTAATTAGTTGCTTATTTATTTGTGCAAAAAGTGCTTGCCAAAAATTATTAATTCTTTACCAAAATTGTATGTCACGGACCAAGATATGAGGGGAGGCGAGTCTGATTAGTGGGCGTGTTCTGGCAGATGATCTTCACAAAGAAGCTTGCTTTGGCGTATAAATGCGTACTTCAACTCAACTGTTGCTAAACAGTTGTGTCGCTAACAGAGTAAGCTGCAATTAATCGTTTGGTAGGTGAATGTCTGAAAAAGTAATTGGCAAAAATTTTGAAGTATGTCCGTCATATGTTGTGTGTGTATTTGACTAAGAGATATTGATGAGGGCGGATGTGTTAAGTGGGTGTGGTCAAGCATCAGAGCCTCACAAAGTATGAAATCATTTGGTGACTGATAGGTGCAAAAAAGTGGCTGCCAAAAATGTTGTGATTTGTCTGTCACATGATGTGTGTGTGTTTGACTGTGAGTGGGCGAACCTGCTAAGTGGGCGTGGTCAGGCAGTAGAGCTTTACAAAGATTTTTCTTTCAGTAATAACATGTATGTGTTTCTTTGTAATCAATTGAATTTAACCTTAGACTTAAAGCTAGAAAACTGTTTCTTAGCGATAATAAATTTACTTAAATTATTGCGAAAATATAAACTTTCAAGAAGTGAAACTTTTTTAAGTGAATTACCAGTCAGAATAAAGATTTTCATATGTCAATATTCGTGTATCGAAAGTTGCTTTATTGAAACACTAAGCCAACTATAACATTTATTATATGCCAAACTTTGAAATTTACTTACTTTATTTCGACTTAAGTTTGATGCTTAACAGATTTAATTGAATTTCAATTTGAAATCGCATTAAATTTGGTACAAAATTTTGAAAACTATGATGCTGGCTAGATATTGATGCTGATTTTGTGTGTGCGATATTGCAGAAGGGAAAGTTTTGAATTTTTGCAAAGCAATAAACACACACACACACACACATACGCATGCACACTAATGTAAATATAGTTATACATTCCTTTGTTGTGATGTTGTCCCCGAGGCGCTGCAGCAAATTCAATTTGGAATTTGCATGGCACAGTTCATTTGACAATACATAATGAATTTGGTTTGCTGAAATCGAGTCCAGCGGGCAAGCTTCGTCCCCGCCTCCATCCATCTAGCTGCTTTTATGATAGAGTGGGAGAAAGAGAGACAGGGGAATGAGAGTGTGAGGGAGAGCGAGGAAAGGCGTTAAGTGCCATAAAACTGTCTTTAGCTTGGGCAAATGAACGGCACTTGGCTCGGACAATGGCCATGCTTATAGCACTCCAATACACACACGCACACACCCGCACACACACGCACATACACAATGTACTATGTATGTAGTAATAAATTGCTGAGCCGCCTCACTCATTAAATATACATACATGGGTATATACGAATACATGCATGCATGTGCGTGTCTGTACATGCGTGTGCGTGTTCGTGTTCGTCTTCACGTTTAATTCAATAACGCAGCAGCAACTCGTTTGCCACGCCCACCACCAAACGCCCCACAGCAGGCACAGCGACAGTGGAACGTGCAGATGCAGCTAACTAGCTCTCTCTCTTACTTTCTCTCTCTCTCTCTCTTTCGCTCTGTGTGTGATGGGCATGTTTTACGCTTGGTTTTTGCTGTTGCCGCCTGTCGCTTCATTTTCATGTTCGATGCCAGTCTTGACGCGTTCGAGCATGTCGAGGCATTCAATTTCTTATTTCTTTCTCGCCTGTTGTCACAAATTTTCGTATGGTGTCATGTGTGGCATGCAACCTCCCAACATCTCTCTTTCTGTCTCTCTCTCTCACTCTCACTCTCACTCTCTTGCTCTCTTTGCAAATAATTTCATTTTTGCGCTGTACTTTTATTTTTCTGCAGGACATTCTGCAAACAACAAAACTTTTTGCTCTCATTATGAGTTCGTGTTTGTTGTTGTTTCTATCTTTGATATTCATTGGTCTCAAGTTCACACAATAACTTCATTTGCAGGCAACTTTATAATAAATATATATACATATGTATATATACTCACATGTACAGTGCGCACTGTCAGTTGAAGCACAAAGCTCGAGGCTGGGCAAAAATCTATTTAATGCAATTATTGTCAACATCAAATTGATAAAGTGCTCTCCACATAACGTTGCGACTGATTGAAACGTTTACTGGAACTCAGACTGGAATTGGAAGTGTGCCAGGCTGGAAAACTGGAAGTGGAACTCTTACAGTGCACTATTAGTTGAAGTAAAACTCTATTTAATGCAATTATTATCAACATCAAATTGATAAAGTGCGCTCCACAACTGATTGGAAAGTTTACTGGAATTGGATGTGTGCCAGGCTGGGTGACTGGATGTGGAAGGCTCTCTTCCAGCCTTTGCACCTGGCTCACACACACACACACGCACACTTCAAAGCTTGCCCAAGTTGGGCCCTAAAATTAATTACCAGTTAGAACTGCGCATACCAACCACAAGATACTTTCTCTGCCTTATCGGCAACTGTGCGAAATTTCATAAATTTCAACGAGGGAGACCGAAAAATTGGCCCACTTCATAGGCAAACAGAAAGTTGGAATCATTAAAAATAAAAAAAAAACAGACAGCACACAAAATGTTCTACGCAAAACTTTTACAAAAAGCATTAAAATTTAAAAACAAACGAACAAAAAAAAAAAGAACGAAACGAAACACAAAATTCAGAGAGAGAGAGAGAGAGAGAGAGAGAGAGAGAAGGAGAGGGACAACGGACCGCGTCATGGACCATGGTTAAAATATTGGAAAATTTTGCAGCATACTACGATACTATATATATATCGTATATATAGTATATATGGCGCACATTCCATATTCCCAGCAGCCTGTTAATAATTCGTTTTGTTTCTACCTTGCGGTTGAGGAACTTTTCTCTTCTCTGCAGCCGGTTTTTTTCTATTTTGTGATTTTTGACCAAAATGTTAATAATTGGCATTGCTCGGCCATAGCTCAGAGCAAGGGACAGAGGCAGGGGCAGAAGAGGAGAAGAGGAGACGGAGGCTTTTTTCCATAAATTGTTTCGGAAATTACTGTTGTACCACCAGGCCGACCATTGGCCGACTTTGGGACTTTGAAATTGATTACAGTTCATTTCATTTTTCGGGCTTTGTTTTCGCTCAACCACCAACTCAGCTCCCTCTCCTTCTCCCTCTCCATTCGTCCATTCGTCCTTGTCATATTTGCTGGCCATTGACGTGTATCGCTGCGTTTCACTTCGATTATCCACATTTTCCACAATTTTCATTTTCATTTCTCGTTTTCATTTGCATTCGCATTTGCATTCGGCATTTGGTTATCTGCGTAGTTATTGCTCTTATTTTTGTACTTGCAAAAAATACTTTCATTATTATTATTAGTATTATCTATATTATTATTATTATTATTATTACGATTAATGCCGAGCTTATGCATGCAATTTAAAATTGAACATTTTACCTGATTTCATTTGTTTCGATTTTCGTTTTACTTCAAATTTTACATTACTTAACTTTCTTCATGCTTTAATGCCCATTATTAAAGTGAAATACTCGTATGAAATATTGTATTTGATATTTAATCTAGACAATTGGCTAAATCTATTGAAATAAGAACAACAATTGCTTTTTAAATACTTGGCGAGTGTTTGCACGTAATTGAATAAATTATGCATTGCGTGCTGTATCAATGCTCGTTAATTATTAAATAATTAAGTGCAATTCCCAGGCGGAAATTTAATTTGAGATGCACAAATATATATTTAGTAAAAAGTAAAATATGAATGAAAGTATTTAAATACTTTAATATCAATTCATCTTGCGACATTTATTTAGTTTGTATACCCGCTAGGGTATTATAACTTGTTACCTGCAGAAGGCATCTTTGACTCTATAAAATAAATATAATATGTTTTTGATCACCTTCAACAGACGAGAACTCTGTCTGAGTCTGTCTGTCTGCAATGGGATTATTCTTGCTTTGGCGGATAATATGGTATACTTTAGTACAATATCGGCATGACAAGTATGATCTTTGGTATATATTAGCCTTTTTGCAATATATTTATACCCGCTACCCATAGGGTAGAAGGGTATTATAACTTTGTGCCGGCAGGAAATGTATGTAACATGTAGATCGAGACATCTCCGACCCTATAAAGTATATATATTCTTGATCAGCGTCAACAGCCGAGACGATCTAGCCATGTCCGTCTGTCCGTCTGTCCATCTGTGTGTCTGTCCGTCTGTCCGTATGAAACACTGGATCTCAAAGACTATAAAATATAGAGCTATCATTTTTTTTCGACAGCATTTGTTATGTTTGCACGCAGATCAAGTTTATTTCAAATTTTTGCCACGCCTACTTCCGCCCTCGCAAATCAAAAAAAAATGGAATAACAAGCGTAATTTTAAAGCTAGAGTTGAGTGTTTGGGTATATACAATAATTACTATTGTAGTTATGATTCCTGAAAATTTGGTAGCGATCAGATAAAAATTGTCGAAGTTATTAAAGAAATACTTTTGTATGGACAAAAATCCCTACTTACTAGGGGTCTGAGTTGCTTTGGGTGACAATCTGGTACATTGTGTCGTCTATGGTATATTTTGAATGCGGTACTATACCGATACACTAAATAGACCATTTGGTATTTTTTAGTATTTTTGCAGTATATTTGGTATATTTTGAGAACACTACCGCAAAATATATTGCTTTTATTTAAAATGGGTAGCGGGTATCTCACAGTCGAGTACACTCGACTGTAGCTTTCTTACTAGTTTTCAATTTGGAAGTATGCGATGCCACTTTTTGAACGTGGTGTGGTGTTTATATATGTTATATATATGTATATATATTATATTATGCTTGCAATTGTTTATTTAGCAATTTTAGTTTATTCATGGGATTTATTTATGTTTATTTTCATAAACGTATCAAAATCAATGAAAATAAAAGTCACTTTCTCCCCTCTTTCTCTCTCTCTCACTCTCACTCTCTTTCGATTTTCTCCTTTCATCTCGAACTCCAATTCGCTCAACTCCTGCTGCCCTAAAGCTAAATTGTGTAATAGGTTTTGCGTATTATGCGCATTTAATTGGAGTTTTCGTTGCTGGATTTGTTTTCGCATTTCGCTTTCGCATTCGCATTCGGTTTCGCTTTCTCTTTTCCGTTGTGCGTGCCAATGTATGTATGCGAATTAAATTGAATAAGCTGCAATAATTGCATAAGTTTGATTAGTTGGATAAGTGGTTTTATTTGAAACGTTAGCCACGAGTCCAATTAATTAACCCAACTTATCTCCAACGAAATTGATCTTTTGTTTAACTACTTCTACCAAAAATATGTTTGCATTCTTTATTTGATAATATTATTTCGTGTTATTTTAAAAAGCTTTATTGTAATGCGAAATATTTCATTTACATGATTTTCTGTGAAGCGAATTCTTTTTTAATAATGAAATTGTTTCTTTCGTTTTAAGCAATTGAATCAGTATACGGGATACTAAGTATATCTAAATGATTTGTCGCCCAAGTT
Source organism: Drosophila sulfurigaster albostrigata (assembly GCF_023558435.1). NCBI lineage: Eukaryota > Metazoa > Arthropoda > Insecta > Diptera > Drosophilidae > Drosophila > Drosophila sulfurigaster. Next base: position 19,370,518 of record NC_084885.1, read on the forward strand.
TCAATTACTCATATCGATCTAAAGGCGAAATAAAACAAAAACAATGTGCGTAAGCAAAGGCTACTTCAAAGCGAGTTTCATAGTTATTTCTGTGGAATTTTCTACTTCAGTGGAATGTGGAAAGAGTTTGTCCCGAATTACTCGAATTTAAACCTAAACGATGCAAAAGTTTAGTACATTTCATCACTTAAAACACAAGCGATGAAACACTAGAAAAAGGTCTTTAAATTGAACGCAAAGGAAATGTTTTTAAAGACTTTAATATTCAGCTAAAGAAACTGTTTGAGTTGATTAACTTGTTGGCTTGATGTGAGCATCTTTTTTTTAAACGCAAAAAGAGTTAAGAAATGCACGCAGCTGCAGCAAGCTCTAAACAAAGTGAACTCCAATTCCTGCTTTAGCTTTGGTCGATTGCAACCAGCACCTTTGACTAATTTGCGTTGGATTATTTGGGCAACCTTGTTGCTGTCGATGACAATGACAACGACGACGGCGTTGACGACGACGACGATGTCGATTACGATCGCAATGACAATGCCCATGAGGGAGGCTTATTCAAATAAATTTGGCTGGCTCGTCACTGCTGCCATGGCGGTCCATTTAATTGTAGGCTGAATACAAAGAAAAAAAACCAAACATACACATAGAGCAACAAGGGTTGGGTTTGTTAAAGGAAACGAGAGAGAGGGAGAGAGAGGGAAGTGCTTGTATTTTTAGTGGCATCTAATGAAGTTGTCCGCTAGCTGCTGCTGAAGGCAGCTGGCAGACGAGCTAGCTGAAAAAGGCGAATGCGGAATGTGAATTTGAGCAGGAGCAGAAGCAGAAGAAGGAGAAGGCCAAGCAGAGGGGCAAACGGGGTGTGGCTCTGGTTTTAGGGGCGCAGAGTAACAGCAGTTGTCTAGGACCCTCATTTATTTTCACTTTAATCAAAGTGAACGGCAGCAACGTTGACGATGCAGAGCGTCAGGACAGCAGGACAGCAGGACAGCAAGGATGGCAGGTCGGCTGGCAGGTTGGTTGGTTGGTTGGTTGGTTGGCGAGCCCAACGTTTGCTGCCTTCCCAAAAGAATTGTAAAGCGTAAAATAACAAAGACAAGGAAGAGCAGAAGTGAAAGCAACAGCAGCAGCGGCAGCGGCAGCAAAAAGTGTATTAGTAGTTGTATTTTACACGTTATCCTTTCTGCGTGGGCTGGGGCCAGGGCTCAATTGTGGCAGCAGCAGCGAACGTGGCGAAACAAAAGCACAACAGACGCGCCGTGACGACGGTGGCAAAGAGATTCCCCAGACCCAAGTGAGCCAGATGAAAAAGTAAGCTAATTAGTTAATGAAAGATATTTTCCATTGTCTTCGGCAGCAGCAGCGGCAAAAAAGGAAATGCGCAAACTTTGATCGAAAGCTGCGATCTCTGTGTGTATGTGTGTGTGTGTGTGTGTGTGTGTGTGTGTGTGTGGGTGTGTGTGTGTGTGTGGGTGGTGTGAACGAAGCGTTGAGCGAAACCTTCGTTCAATTATTTAAATGAAAATGAATAAAAAAGCGAAGAAAAAAAGTGTTGCCTACTTTTAGGCATGGCCTGCAAATGAGCGCAGCTCAGCTTCGTTGTTCGTGTGCGCCACATCTTCAATACACCTCCGCAATTGGAGTGTGTGTGTGGGTGTGTGTGTGTGTACACAATTCATCGCATGTTCATTGTGCGGCAATTGTGGCCTTTTACCTGCCCCACAGCCAAGCTCCCGCCTCGCTTCCTTCTCGCTTCTCGTCTCGCTGCTTTACACGTCAATCGTGGGCTCCTTTGTTGGGCAATTTCGCCGTCCGCTGCTCATTTTCCATTGCTGCTACTTTCTTTTTGTGTGTGTGTGTGTGTATGAGCCGCAATGTGCAGCATAATTCCGCATCCATTTCACCCCTCCCGCTCACTTATTCCCTAGCAGCAGTGGATTGGTTTTGTTGTTGCTCTTTCTGCTGGTCCGCTGCTCATTTGCGTGGTCAACGGCGGTTGGTTGCACCCTTTTGTAATGCAAAAATGTTTTGCTTGAATAAATTATGAACTTAAAAAAAGAGCCGCTGGCCCACCACAGAGTTACTTAAAGTCTTATTTTGCTTCTTTTGACCACAATACAAGCCGTTGAATTTAATGTATACTCAAAAATATATATATATATATATATATTTATTTTATTCACATTTCCATTCGATGGTTATGGTGTTAGCAAATTAATATTATACCTCTTACCGCAACGAAACCCGGCATTACATTTGCCACTGCAACAATGCGAGTCTTTGGTACAGGCGCGTCCGTTCGGGTGGCATCTTGCTGTCGCTTTACTTGCCACACTCAATAATAGAAGACAGATTAACCACAGAGAATAATTCATGTTGTCAACTCAATTAGAGTTTTAACAATGATGTATAAATATACAAAAAAAGATTTAGCCACACGAATCAAATGCTTTTAATTTGCAGCTCAAAGCAATTCGTCTCAATTGGTTAACAAATTGCTTGAAATTGTTACGTATTGATCGAGACTATATATACATATGTATATGTACATATATTTGATGTACCGTGAAAACTCTGAAAAGTACTCAGCAAGTATTTACTGTACTTTGGTTCGCTTTAGCTGTTTAACAACTTTTCAAGGCATAACAAACTTTCATTTCTAGCGCACGATCGCTGTTTGCTTTGCATCGATTAGAAAGAGATGGCTGATAGCTCCAGCAACCAAGGTTCGAGCGAGAGAGGTAGATTAAGCTAATGCTTTGCGCTGTTTGCGAAAAATGACTCGCCAGCTTTCTCTCATTTTTGGGCTATTCTATTTATATAGGTAGTACATTTTTTTTGGGAGACTTTATTTCTGTTCATGTTGTTGTTTTTTTTTTGGTGGAGAATTTGTTGGCGCACTTTGGTTTTATTATTATGATTATAACGTTTATGCTTTAAAATTGCTACAAAATGACAAGGGAAGCCTTGGTATCGCATCGCAGAGCGTCGTTGCTAAGCAGAAAATTGAGCGTGCAATTTGGCTTTTCTTTTCAATAATTTTCCATTAGACAAGAAAACGAGCAACAAAAGAGCGCACGACAATGGTTCACACAAAAAAAAAATATAACAGGAGCTGTGGCAGGAATACAGCAGTAGCAAAAAAAAAGGGGCAAGCCAGTTGATGCAGGGAACAGAACAGCAAGACTAGGGCGTAAAAAAAAGGTTTGGGGGAAGAACGGATAAATGGCGCGTAGTACACACACACACACACACACACTCTCACACAACTCATGTAGGGTGTTATATATATTCACAAATATATGTATATACATATATAGTATAGCATCGATGCGGACACGACGCGAACGTTGCCGACGACGACACTTCTGGTTCAGTGAAGCATAAGAAATTCTCGAATGAATCGCTCCGTTGACGCTTGAGTAGACTTGAAGCGATAAGCGGTTTTTGCGCCATATACAAAAATATATTTTGCTCTAGTCGCGCATCCGCTTGTGAAGCAATAGCAACAACAGCAACAACAACAAAATATAAATATATATATAGAGCGCAAAAAAAATAAAAAAAAGAGCCAGAACCCTTGGGCTCGTCCGGGAGTTGAACCCGGGACCTCTCGCACCCGAAGCGAGAATCATACCCCTAGACCAACGAGCCGTGTTGTCGACCGCTTGCTGATTGAGGCATATGGACAAAGCGAGAGAGCGAGACAGCAACAGAGAGTTGCAAATTAAAAAGGGTTAAATGCATACAAACAGAGAGAGAGAGAACGAAAGCGAGAGAGCGAAGATAGCGATCTATTGTACGAGAGAAGAGCGCGCGTTAGCCCAACTCATAACTCATACGCAGCGTTCGCCGCCCCCAAAAGTTAACGCATAAATTTCAATTGTTCACACGCTTTTTTTGGGACGCTTGGGACTTGTGACTAATAGAAATGGAAATAACCAAATGTCATGCTGAGTCACAAGCAACAACAGCAACAACAGTAGCAACAACAACAAATGCGAAGACAACACACAATACTCGGTAATAAAGCACGTTGCCCATGTCAAGCCAGACAGTCTTTCCGTTTTCTTTCTCCTTTCGCTACCTTTGAGCTACCTTCTAGGTTCTAGCTGCTGCTTTGCGGTTTGTTTATTGACACTTGTCAGGTGTTTTTTTTTCTTTTTGTGTTTGAGCTGGGCGCTTAAACTTTGGCAATTGCCTTCTATTTGCTGCCAACTGCATAGTTAACAAGCATATGTCATAGCAACGCCTACAGCAGCAGCATCATCAGCAGCATCAGCAGCAGCAATAGATGGAATAGCAACAGTATCCATTGCTGTCGAGCTGACACAGAGAGAGAGAGAGCCATAAAATTTATCTTGCGACAGCTGCTCAGGCCGCAGGCAATATTTAGAGTGTGTAGCGCACACATATCGCTGGACTGTATCGCACACACACACACACACACACGCTTTTAGTGGCCAATGGAATAGCGTTTGGCTCTCGCCTTTGGGCTACATGTGTCCCAAGCGCATGCACGCGCTAACTAAATCGGAAACCAATTTGCTTATCGCCGTCCTCCATCAGAATGTGTGTGTGTGCGTGTGCGTATGAGTGTTTGTATGTGTGTGTGTGTGTGTGTGAGTGCCAACTCAATTTGAGTTAAACGCTCGGCTCAAAAACTGTGAATGTGGCATGTAGAGCTGAAGCAGACGTTAAACATCATAATAAATACATCGCAATGCGACGCAATGCAGCTAAAAATATTATAAATTAATTGCCACACATTCACACACAGAGGACACAGCAGCATGGGATGGAGAGGAATAGAGAAAAAAGGATGAGGATCAAGCGGGGTCATGGCCTCTAACCTTCCCGTCAAGCCAAACGACAATTTTTGCTGACAAACTTTATACCAATTGTTTGCCTTACTGCGCTCAGTGTGTATGTGTGTGTGTGTGTGTGTGTGTGTGTGTGTTTTCGTTGTTGTTTTTCGCTGCTAACTCGCATGCGATGAGTGCCGCAACGCGGCGTCGAAAATAATTACACTTGCTGATTTATTGAGTGTCGTGGTTGTCGTGGCTGGCAAAAGGAAAAGGAAATGCCGTCGCCTCTCCCCCTCTCTCTTTCTCTCTCTCTCTCTTGTCGCTTCCACCGGATGTTGTAAATGAGCCGCGACATTGCGACTGCAACGACGTCATAAGTTTAGTCCGCTCCAGTGAAATGCTGAAATGTACCGAATACGCCACATAACTAACCCGCCAACTAATTAGTTTTGAGACTGTTCGCTCGCTCCATATGCTTCAACATATTGGAGAGAGAATTTTGCGATTTGCGTCTCTAGGGAATAACTTAAAGATACTTTATGCAAAGAATAAAATTGTTTGGCAAAAAGGTTCTGCTGCCTTTTATGATTTCCTCAACTAAACTTAAAAGCAGAACATTTTAAAGCACAGCTGATAAATATAATAGCTGATAAATTTAATAGTATTCAATATTTGCTTAGTCAATTTATTATTACTTAAACCTTATTATATTTGCAAAAATATATGGAAAGTTTATACGTTTTTTTCTTCGTAAATTTATAAATATTTAAAAATTTCAATAATTGTGGAAAAATCTGAAAATTTTCTGAGTTTTCGCTAAGCCAATTTATAAATATTTACAAATTCGAATATTTGAGATAAAATGTGAAAAATGTCGGAGTTTTTGGTTAATCAATTTATAAATATTTAAAATATTTATAAATATATTTGTCTGCTACTTAATACACGACTTTTTGTGGAATAACGAAAAAAGTATAAATTTCAAATAAAATATGTTTAGCCAGCAAGCAGCTAGAAGAAGCTCATTAGCTTAGCCTTGAGCTTGCGAATTATGTTCGAGTTTGGAGCGTATTTTGCTGCATGCCCAAAAGGAAGACAATGTCAGGTTGAGCATAAAGGCAAAGGTTATTGCCAAAGGAGCCCTGAATGATTTCCATTTGGCTGAGAATGCAAAGAGTGCGAGTATGAATGCGTTTGAATACTCAAGTCATGGCTCGCTCTCTCTCTCTCTCTCTTTCTCTGTGCTCTTCTTTGAGTGGATGAATGGAATGAATATGTCAGAGATTTTGGAGACGAGACTGAAGCCAGTTCCATCATAATGCCATTAGTATGGCAACAAGGCTGATTAGTATGGCAGAGAGACAAAGCAATTCCAGGGGCAACAACAAACAACAAGTCCAAATTATGTGGTAGCATGCCATTTAGCCTTCTTGTCGGCCGGGTCGATCTTGGGGTTTGGCTTTCGCTTTGGCTTAGGGTCTATCGGATGGATGGATGGATGAATGGATGGAGTGAGTACCAGCAGCAACAGGAAATGACACTCTCACACTCTCTGCGCTTAGCGTTGCTGGGGCAATAAGTTGTGGCGCCTCTCCGACTTTCGCCACTTCCTGCCGCTATCTGCGCGCCGCATTGTTGCTGCTTGGTTGTCATCGGATGGCGTGCGGTCGTCGCATATTCAAAAGCATCGCTCAAGCGAAAGTGAAATTAATTACACAACTTGAGTTCAGTTCAAGTTCGGTTCCAAGTTGACTCTGATTCGTGTACTTTTCCTTGCCGCTGGCGTAATTAATGAAAAAAATCGTGCACACACACACACACACACATCTAGCTTTAACCCCTGATTTCCTACAATTTTACTTTTCTTTCTTTTTTTTCTTTAGCTTCGTTTCGTTTCTTTAGTTTCTTTCGTGTTCTTTCCTTCTCGCCTGCTTGTTTGCGTATTGCGCCAAAATTTCATTAGAGCCAACCATTTCCTCTTCTTTTAGTTTGAGGGGAAATCCCCCTGCCTTTCCCTTTCCCCATCCCCTTCCCATTCTTTTCCCTTGTCAGGCAACTGCCAACTGGCAGCTGGCACGGATTTTGATGTGGCACGTCTCTGCGGTAACCGTATCCATCTGTTGGCATCTCAATGTGAGCAACTACAACACTACAACTACAGCAACAACAACAACAAGTACACAGACTATATTTAGTTGCGTCTAAGGCAAAGTGCCACACACACAGCACCACACACATTCATTATGTATACGCCTAGTAAGCACGCACACCACGACACGCTTACGATCGCATTATGCGCACATTTGATGAATCATTTTGACACTCAACCTAAGAACACTTTGAGTCGCATAAGTTGTGCTCCCGTATGCGAAGCCTGCCTCGATAACTAATCGCTCAGCTCGCAGCAAAACTCTGGCACAGTCTCTCGCATTTAGGAGTTAAACCAGCTTAGATATTTACGGCAAATATGTCGCAATTTATTACAACATAACATATATTTTAAATTTCTGATAATAAAGCAGTTGTTGCTGCCACGTCGAAATTAGTGGAAATTTACAACTTAATAATTAAGTTAAATACTTATTTAAGAGTAAGTTTGAATTTAATTCTATTGTGATGCCAAATTAATATCTATTGCGTTGCTTCATTTCACATGTGTTGAATACCATTCAAAGCGGTATTTATTTACAATGAAAAAGTTGAAATATTTAGAAGATACCTTAATATATAATACACATTAAAGTGCTAACTTATTCATTTCAAAATAAAGCGCTGAGAACAACAGATTTAAATAAGAAATAATATTGCAATATTTAGTCTTTAAATAGTCTTTCTTTATTATTAAATACTAATTTGAAAGGTAATTTTACAATACTTTTTATACAATTTCCTTTTTTAGATTTAAAATATTTGAACAACTCGAAATGTCTATCACGTAGCTTATTTAATTTATACGTTAAATAAAGTAAAATAATGTATTTAAGTAAGTGGAAATTTCTAAATGTCTTTAGCAGCGCCGTGAAGTAAATTATTATTCATTACGAATTTATTAGAAAGAGCTTTTTATTACTTTAGTGCTGACTACAACTATTTCGAAAAGGAATAAATAAATTTGCAATATTTAAACCTTTTTTATATGCTTATTATACCCGCTAGTCATAGGGTAGAAGGGCTCAGCTCTTATTAGAAATGGGTAGCGGGTATCTCACAGTCGATCACTTACTTGTTATATTATTATATTTATAGATGAATATTTCAAATTCACTTTAACAAAACATCAATCACACTAGCATAATGTAGTTTTGTCTTTAAACTGTCCAAAGAAGTGTGTGACACTGTGAGTTGACTCATCAAATTCGTGCGAATAATCGATACTCAATTGACCTATAGTGTCCAATGAAGGGGATGACTATAAAACGCAGTTGGGGAGCAAGTAATTGAAGGTGGAAATATTAGATTTGCCCCATTTGCTAAGCTTCGCTCAAGCTCTGGCTGACTTTCGACTTGAAAACGTTAAACGTTGTTGAAACGAAATAGGCAACAGATGAAGGAGACCTGATCTAGATCGACATCCAGGTCAGAGGGACGAGTAAATAACATAGAAGTCGCACATTTCTAGTAGGTGCTCAGACAATGGCTGCTCTCATTAGGACATAGCGAACCATCTTTTAATTATGGGCCAATGACTGAGACGGCTTTAATCAGCGCCAATTGGCAAATACAAAAGCGAAAATTGCAAAATTGTAGCGCCAAGAAGACGAAGGACGAAGGACAAATGAGGCGATGTTGCGCCCTCAATCTGAATCTGAACGTGAAGTGGTTGGCGTTAGGGTTGAGTTGGAGTTGAGTTGAGTTTCTCGTCTCTGCCTGGAAGATGGCAAGTGACGAAGAGAAGAGAAGAGGAGAGGAAGAGGAGGGGAAGGGGAAGGAGGCCAGTTTGCAGCAGCTGGGGGAAAAGTGACACACACAAAAACCTTTTGCTAACTTAATTAAATTATACAATTTTCACTGGCGCTTTTTGTAGAATAATTGGCAATAAATTGATTAAAGAGTTAATTAAACGTGCGGGGGGCCGGCAAAGTACACAGTTGGATAGATAATTGCATTGGCGCAAAAGGAAGCGTCAATTAGAGCAAGTACTCGCATGTGTGTGTGTGAGTGTGTGTGTGAGTGTTTTATGTGTGTGTGTTGCCTTTTAAATGCATTTTCAATTACACTTGGGCAACAACTGCGCCTCCGGCCGTGTCACTTGCATTTCCGGGCAAATCTTGTTAATAATTTATATAAATTGTTTACTGCAATCGATTAATCGCATGCATGGCAAATTAATTACACATTTATAACTAATTTAATGTCATTACAAATGTTGATTGAATGCAGTTAATCTGCAAATTGCAAATTAAAAATAACGATGTCCATTTTTTATTTCTCTTTTTGTAAATCAAATTCAAACTGGTTGAATGCTTTAGCAGTTAATTCCACGATTTACGTTTATGAATAAGTAATTAATACATATTTTTACTACACATATTTAGAACATATACAACAAGTATTCATAGCACAAACGATTCAAGTTAAAAATAACTGCGTGACAAACACAAAACAAATGAAATTGACGGCTTGCAAGCCAACGGCAATGAAAACAAACATGGCCAACGAACAAACGAATAATCGAATGAACGAACGACAGCAGTAAATCGACTGCAAAAACTTGCTATGAAAAATGTCAAAGTGTCGATTTCCCCCCAAAGGGAAAACTGCTGTCAACAGCAGACTCAATTCGATCGTTACACAATTTGCTTACGGCAGCTGTCTGATTAAGCTGTTTGCTGCACACGACATTTGTGATTGTTCTCCAGCACAATTCGATCAATGATTACCGACGGCAAATCACAGAAAAATCAAAGAGCACAAAGAGTCTTTCATAAATATTGTTTCACTTCTAATGATAGCATATGAAGGAACAATTTTTAACCCTTTTGAAACGAATGAAATTTTTAGGAGCTTAAGAAAGTATTGAGGTTGTATTACAAATAATATGAAAATACATATTATGCTAATGCTCCACTATTTGGTGGAGATTAAACTCTTTTTAGAGTTACAATGAAAATTGAACTATTATAACTGCAACTATTTTCACTTTAGCTGTATCGTATTAGGAACTTATATCTTTACAATAATGTTGTTATTCATTAGAGCTTTTACAAAAAAAGACAGAAGGTCTTTAGCTGTTTCAATTCTACCTAGATTTGTTTTTCTTTCAGTTCAATTTTCATTGTCTATCACTGAGATTAATGCAGACTTCGCGTCGCTGAACTCTAGCTAGACTTTTATTCCTCACACTTATCTCATTTATTCAACTATCGTCTCAATGACTGCGTTTAACGTTTGTTCAACTCCGTAAGAAATTGTTTGGTATTCCGCAGAGAACGATTATCGTTTTATTGCTGCAAAGAAAGTGAAACACAGTTGCAGAAATTAAATGTGTTGGAATTGATTTTAAGCTTCAATTGTAAAACTCAATTGAAGCAATTCTATATTAATGCAATTTATATACTTTGACTGCAATAACTAAATGAGTTTTTAATATAAAGGTTTTTTTTTTTTAATTTTATCTTTTACAGAGTGATTTGCAGCGCGATGCAGGCGATGCTTTGCCTTGTCGCAACTCGTGCGGCGTGCAACACGCCCCTGGCACAGCCGCACTAGTGGGGCAAGGGCAAGGACAAGGGCGAGGCCAGAGAACGAGAGCGAGAGAGCGGTTGTGACGGTTTGTTAGCCCCAGCAAAAAGGACCTAGCATGGCTGCGGTGGCAGCCCCAACCGCAGCGGCGCTGTCTGCCACAGCAGCAGCAGCAGCAGCAACGGCAGCAACAACAACAGCAGCAGCAGCAGCAACTGTGGCAGCAGCAGCAGCAACAACTGGTGCAACAATTGCGAGAGCCTCGACAACAACGTTGGCCGGAAAGTTGCTTGGCCATTTGCAGAACCGTACAGCCGAGCTGAATGTGGAGGATATTGGCATTGCGCTGGCAGAGAGCAGCGGCAGAGTCCGCGTCAGAGGCGTTGGCGTTGGCCGAGGCGGTGGCAGCGACCGCGTCCCTGGCGATGATGATGCTGCTGACGATGATGATGTTGGCATCGGCGTCGTCGTTGGCGGGGGAGAAGGCACCGACGACAGTGTGGATGTTGTTAGCTCCTCGACGCCAAACAGTTATCTGTCCCTTTACGATGAGGTGGCCAGCGCCCTAGATGAGACGCAGGCGGTCGAGGAGGATGAGGCGGCAGCGGCTGGCTATGCGTTGATCGATGACATTAGCGAATGGCTGCTGAGTGCTGCCGGTGGCAACAACCTGACCATCAGTGCAGGCACAACGCCAACATCCGTTGGCAACAGCGGCAGCAGTAGTTTAAGTAGTTTAAGCAACAGTGGCACCAGCTCAAATGACACTCTCAGCTGGCTGTCACTGGACATCGCCGAGATGCAGAACACAACGCTCTCGAGTGCGAGTGCGAGTGCGAGTGCAAGTGGGAGTGGCAATAGCAGCAGCCTTTATGCGCTGCGCAACTTTGTCGAGCAGCAATTGAATGGCGGCGGCGACACGTCGCAGGACACACAGGACATTGCGCTGATTGATAGTGCCGAGGAGAGCGCTCTAGAGAATGTCGCCGATGGCGAAACGGATTACGGCATTCTCGGTAGCTTCAATGCGGCAGCCGAGGAAGCGGCAGCGGCGGCGGGGGCGGCGGCTGGCAGCGATGTCGAACTCCTGCGGCGCACAGCAACGAGACTAACAAATCGAACGACAGTCACATCCAGCTACGATGCGGATGCCGTTTGGTTGGCGCAGGGCGCAGCAAACGCTGCCAGTGGCAGCGACTCATCGGGTGGCGCTGGAGCTGGGATAGCGGGAACGGGAACGGGAACGGGCACTGGCACCGGTGGCAGCTCGTTTATGCTGCTGCTGGAGAACTTTAACGATTATTTTCCTAACTATAATGGTAGCACGGTTTCGGGCACAACAGTCGGCACTTCAACGGCCAGCAGCGTTCTCCTCGATCAGAATCTGACGAGTTTGTACATTGAGAACTATCGAACCAATTGCACGAATGCAACGCTCAATCTAACAACGGAATCCTGTCACGAACTCCGAGTGGGTGAGTATTGTACAAAACTATGAAACACTAGCAATCGCTGTTAACGCAGTGCAAGAAGAGAGATATGATAAAATACTATTATGTTTATACTTTATATAGTACTTTTTTAACTTTATGGTATATTATTAATGTAGTACAATATCGGTATTTTGTTGGTATATTTATATATTTTTATACGTTTTGTACTCTATTGTTCATTTTGAATATAGTACAATATCGATATACCAAATATATGATGCGGTATATTTGTATATAATTCGGTATATTTGTATATTTTTATAAGTTTTGTTCTCAATTGTTTATTTTGAATTTGGTACAATATCGATATACCAAATATGGGCTTCGGTATATTTTTATATGTTTTCGGTATATTTGTATATATGTTTATTTTTATACTTTGTGTACACTATGGTATATTTTGAATGGAGTACAATATCCTAATATCAAATATTGGCCTAGTTATATGTTTTCAGTATTTGTGCGGTATATTTTTGTGGTATATTTTTGAGATATTTGTATATTTTTATAAGTTTTGTTCTCAATTGTTTATTTTGAATATAGTACAATATCGATATACCAAATATAGGCGGTATATTTTTATAGTTTTTTCGGTATATTTGTATGTATGTTTATTTTTATAGTTTTTGTACACTATGGTATATTTTGAATGGATTACAATATCCTAATATCAAATATTGGCCTAGTTATATGTTTTCAGTATTTTTGCAGTATATTTTTGGTACATTTGTGGAATATATTTTATAAAACAATGCAATTTTAGAAAATGTACTTTATTTTATTATTTATTTATAATTTTAGTCTTCCTTAATTGTGTTTTTGTTTTGTATTATATTTTTTTAACTTATTTATTTTTTATTTTGATTAGTAATATTTTATTATGATACCTTTTTAATCCAAACCAATAAATTTAAATACTTGATTTATACGTGTTTGCTTATTATTTTGTTTTGAATTTTAACTATTTAAAATTTTTAAGCTCTAATATTTTTATTTCAATATACTCAAAAAGCCAACATATTTTTCTTTATAGTGGACCACAATTATTGGGCGCTGATATTGATATTGTTTCCAATCCTAACGCTATTCGGCAACATTCTGGTCATCCTCTCCGTTTGTCGTGAGCGGTCGCTGCAAACAGTTACGAATTATTTTATAGTATCATTAGCCATAGCAGATCTGCTGGTCGCCGTAGTCGTAATGCCGTTTGCTGTTTATTTTCTGGTAAGTATTCTGTTAGCTGTTCTCAGCATTAAGATATATGGCCGCCCATTTACGCAATGGCCAGAGGGTGTGTCGATGTCAAAATCAAAATGCCAAATGCAAAATTGCCGGCAACTTGTTTACGGCACCACAGTTGGAAGAGGGATCCATTAGGTTGGTCGCAAAGCGAATACAGTTTTCTGTAAAATATATATTTCATATTTATTTTGCAGTTAAGAAACGGTACTATTCTATTTTATTGTTAATTCTTTTATAATCTAACTACAGGGTGGTAGTAAGTCGAATACGTTCGAGTGCAGCCTCGACGTCTAACTAATTTTATCAAGTGTCTGGGGGCCATCTAATAAATAAACAAGCTCATAAATAACAACAAGAGGGACGCTTTAAGAGAGTGGATATTGTTTGTGTAGCCCTGGTTGGACCTGGGCGGGGGGCGTGGCAAGCCAAGCCAAGCAAACGCAAGGCAAAGCAAAGCAAAGCAAAGCCAAGGCAAGGCAATGCTCTTTACTAAATTGCGGCCATTCAAGCAATAACATTCAATTTTTGGCGGCCTAAGCATATAAATCAATGTGCATGTGCTCGCAAAAAATGAGAATGAGAAATAGCAGAAGAGAAGAGAGAGGGAGAGAGAGAAAGGAAGAGAGAGAGAGAGATGCTTACTTATTTCCTTTGACTTAAGTCGACGTAACTGTCATTCCATATGATTGATTGTTCGATTGACTGACTGACTGACTGTTTCCCACCCAAACAGTCTGTCATGTCTGCATCCGTCTCTCCAACTCAGTCAAGAATTGTCTATCGATTCCGACTGCCTGCCGCTTTCTCCACGCTCTCTCTTTCTGTGTTACATTAATGGAGAATGCGTCAGAGGCTTTTAGAATGCCGACAAAATCGATTGCGACTCCGATTCGCATTGCGATTGCGATTGCAGACGACGGGGTCTCAACAAAAAGGTGTTCGAATTGAAAAATTGTTGACTAAGGTCGGCAATTTAGGCTAATAAATTTGTGCCATTTCCTTGGAGAAAGTTTTATGCTTGTTTAACCCGAAATATATAAATAAATAAGCTGCAACATTCGTCAGACTGAAGAAGGGTTCATTTACAGTCGTTTTGCTTAACAGCATTTAAGTTAATAAATAAATCAATTTAACTTCACTTATCATTCTATAAGGAACTAAATTTATAATATCGATACGAATTTAGCAATTCAATTAATACTCGAAATTTCTTAATGAAAGTGGAATAAACCATTATTATTATTACATTTGAGATTCGATTTTCACATAAAACTCGAATTAAACTTTTCATATTGGAAAGCAAAACGATTTTCTGATATCCACAAAATTCAATGTATTTTGTGGTATTCATTTGCATAGCAAAAGTTAAGATAAAGGTCAGCTTGTCATCCCAAGTCAATAAAACTCAAATTAAATTGCCAACTTCGATATTCGTATTGATTGATTTAAACTTTAAATAATTTGCATAGTCAGATGAAGTCGAGAACTTAAAGCAAGCAAGGGTCACTTAAATATTTCGATAAATTCTAACAATTGCTTTTTTATTTTTGGTTACCTTTTCAAGTTGAATTTTTAAAATTAACATGAAATTTCACATCGAAATATTTTGTGTGCACGGAAAAAGAGAAAAACAAATTACGAAATTCTTGAATATGAAACAATGGAAAATCAAGCTTTGAGGAGCTGTTTTTGCTGCTCGGTATTCAGATTGCTGTCAACATTGAAGCGATATGGAATATCATATACCGTCATTGTAATATTTATGTACATTTAAATCAGCATGGCTCGACTCGACTCTGTGTTTTTTGTGTGGCATTTGACAGGAGCTCAACGTTTGTCATGTTGCCCACAATTAATTGTGTGTTTATTTAACAAGTGTCTCCGCTCAAGTGTAGTTATAATAAATACAACAACAACAACAACAACAGCGACAAGAGAGAAAACAAATGCCACATCATGCATACATATTTAATGAAAAATATAAATTGCAAATTGCGAGTGGCAAGTTGTGAATTGCGAATTGCAATTTGCAATTATAAAACCCAAACATTTGTTACACGCGTAAAAAGCTAACTGTCGCGTCCGTCGCACACAATCGTCGTAATTAAAACGCTCGAAAGTCAAATGAAATTAACAAAAGCCGCACGCCAACTGGCAGATCGAAAGAAATGCGCGAAAGTGAGCGAGCGAACGAGCAGAGCCAGAGTCAGAGTCAGAGCCTGTTGACAATAATTAATGTGCGAAACTTTTTACATGCGAATAGAGTGCAATTTGCTGCAAATATATTTTTCAAACGTTTTGCGAAATTGCATTTGTACGTTGCCTGTCGCGCTCGCGTTATTCGTTGCCCGTTGTTCGTTGTTCGTTGCTCGCTTTTCCTTGTTTCGTTTTGCGGGTTAATCTTCGCTGACAAGCGCAGTCAGAGTCACAAAGTTTGCAACTTGGCAACGACTTAAGTCTGTCCTTTGAAAAGATTGAGAAATTAAGTGGAGCTGTCAGCATGATTAAAATACGTTTCTCCAGCAGAGGAAAGTATTGATTAATTCACTGACCACATTGCGTATACGCAATTACTGCAATTAGCCAAGCTATTTAGTACATCTTTAACTGGTGCACACTTGTGCGTATACGCAATATGACACTTAAATGACAGCCACAAATATTTAAGCATAGACCAAGCATCCGCCTGTTGCGGCTTTACATACATATTGTATATGTATATTTATATGTGCATGTGTATGTGTATGTATATGAATGGCTTTCAGTCGACGGCAATGACAGCTCATTTAATTTCATTTTGATCATTAAATTGACACTCACCCAACCGACCGCCCCCCCGAAGCTGCTTTATCAAAGGACCGACCGCCTGCTGCGTGTTGATTTTCTAATACCGTTCGCCATTCACCAAACACCATACAGCATAACACCCACACACACACACACACAGACACACCCATACACATACACACACTTACGCATAGTGGCAAATTAACTTGTCATTAAATGCGCTTCGCCTTCCAATCGGACGACGACGTCGACGCTTTCTCTCTGCACTTGTGTCTGTGTGTGTGTGCATATGTCAGGTGCTAATTAAGCTTTGCACACACACACACACACACACGCAAAACTGGCAGTCGAACAGAGAGACGGACACAAATACACATTCAGCATTGAGTATAGAGAGTTTATATGTGTATAGAAGTACATTCAAATGGAGTCATGTTGGCGTGTCAGGTGCAGGGCACTGTATCAACTCTATAGCAACAACAACAAGTGGCGGAAACAACAGCAGACAGACAGACAGACAGAGAGAGAGAAAGAGAGAGCGAGTGAACATTTGGGAGACTGGCATTTGCTGGCAGGCAACACTGACGAAGTGTTACACCAGCTGCGACGTGCTGAACATGTCAACATACACTCGCACACTTGCAACTTAGTTTGTGGCAAATAGCCAAGGGTAGAAGAGCGTATCCCATTATGTGCACTGCGAGTGTTGAATACACGCATTACACGTTGCATTGACAACGTCACCTTCCACCTTCGCAACTACTACTTCAAATCGATCAAATTAATGGCATAATTTAATATTCATTGGTGATTAATTCAATTTGCTAGAAATTCACACCGAAATACTGAAATTTTATACTTCAAATATTATTAAAAAAAAACACACAATAAAAATCAATTGTAAAGCAACCACCGTACACAACATGCCAAGTAATTTAATATTTATTCATTTTGTTTGTTTTTTTTTCATTTTACAGACTGCAGCAAAAACTGCAAAAAATCTGTGTGATATATTTGGCATAATAATCATTTATTCTTTAATCCTTGCAGTCATTTTATAATCAATTTATTTGACATTTAAATAAGTGTATTCTTATTGCAAATGCGAATAAGTCTAATTATCATTTTCGTTAAGCTTCATTTGTATTTTAAAACAAAATAAAAGGACATTTAAATAATATCAAATCATTGATATATGTTTTCTAGTTCATAATTAACTTAAATTAGCCACTTAAATTTATTTGAAGTAGTTTATTATTAATTCATTTTGTTTTAATATTTTTAATTTTTCAGACAGCTGCAAAAACTGAAACTGATCAATGTGAAATATTTGCCATAATAATCATTTATTCTTTAATCCTTGCTGTTCTTTATAATCAATTTCTTTGTTATTTAAATCAGTATATTATTAGTCGATATACGAACTAGATTAATTATCATTGTCGTTTGTTGTAGAGCACTAAATAAGATAAAGTAAAATCCACCAAATAATATGAAATTGTCAATATATATTTACTAATTTATAATCAATTTAATTTAGTAACTTTAATATTGATTTAATGCATAATTTAAAGTCTTCGTTTTATTGCGTCAGCACTTTACATATTATTTCCATGCTAAAAAATGAAGTGATGAAATTTCCTTCAATTCTTAAAGCAGTCACAAATTTCCGGAAGCACTTCTTCGTTTTTTTTGTTCGTACATAAAATATTTCATGCAATTTTTATTTGCCCCGAAGGAATCTGCATTCGCAACATAACTCGCAAGTAGATTTGATTACTCACCGTTCCCCATTCCCTTCGCCCTTTTCCTCTCTCCCCTTTCCAGCTTTTTCATTTTTTTTTGTGTGGGTTGCTTTGCTGACTGCGAAAATCTAAATGTTGAATTCGAGGTTCAGAGACGAAATATATTTATTCGAACCATAACTAAAATTCAGAGTAAACAATTTCTTGTCACGAAGCTTTATTCGCTTTTGTGGCGAAGTAGAAGCAAGAAGAAAAATAAGAAGGCAAAAAAAATGATAGCATACTTTTTAGCGCGCCAGCAAACGACATGAAGAAATCCGAAATACAAGCGCAATTATTTAGCTCGTCCAAGTCCATGGGCATTTGTGTTTGTCGAGGCGCCCCCAAAGCCAGCATTCAACTGCCACACACATACACACACACACAGACATGCGAGGGGCACACACGTAAACACAAATGAAAATTGATTTAGTTAAGAGGATTTGCGTCAACAACAGCACAATAAGTGGGCAGTAACACGGGGCATTGGGCGACGTTCCAATTGGACAGAGGTTGAATGAAGAAGATGGGCAGTGTTTGTATGTATGTGTGTGTTGGCATTGTGGATAGCACTTAACTCATAAAAATGAGTGAGTGTTTGGGTGTGTGTGTGTGTGTTGGCTGCAACGCGCTTGGCGAGTGCTGGAATGGGTGACAAAGCTAAGGAAGCAACAAGAGACGACGACGAGCAAAGCTGGCAACTGAGCCAACAAAGAGAATTATTGTGGAGCGTGGAGAGTGAGAGGGAGCGGGAGAAGGAGGCGAAGGCGGAGTGGGAGAGGGAGACGAACAGATAGTCAAACAAGCAAACCAACAAATAGACAAAATATACTCTGGTCTGCGTTACTCATACGCAATGTGGTGCCAGGCAAATGCTGACTGGCTAGAAGCTTGGCTCGTTTTAACTCGCGGCTAAAACAAATACACACACACACACACACACACACACACACTATGTAAGTGTGTTGGGGCAGTGCTTTTCTATTTTAAGTGGTTGTATATGTCAGTTGAAAGCTTTTGTTGACATTCAAGTGCCCCATTGACAGTGTAAAAGCGTGCAACGTGCGGGACACAGCTGAGGCGTCGCTCCGCCTGCCCCGCCCACTTCAACGCCTCTCAAAACTGCGCCATAGAGAGAGGAAGAAGAAAACTTGCCCAAGGCACTTGAAAAGTCAAAGCATTCGCCTCGCCCAAAGTTCAGTTCCTGTTCATTGCTATAATCATATGAAGCAGCTCTCACGTTCGTTCCCTCTCTCTCTCTCTCTCTCTCTCTCTCTCTCTCTCTCTCTCTCTCTCTCTCTCTCTTCTCTCTAGCTGTTAATTGCAATGTCTTTGCTGCAACTGCAATGTTGACTGCCAATTGTTGTGCAAGTGATTTCAAGTGATTGAAAATTAGCATTGCAATTGCTAATAATTCCACTCGAAGATTCCACTGGACGTCTGCGTTGAGTGTGTCCAAAAATACTCGCCGAAGATTGCATTACATAAATAAATAAACTGATTAATCCACACAACGAGCGACACACACACAGAAGAGTGTCTTTCAAGCACTTAAGCGTGGCGAAATGAAAGGAAGCGTCAATGTCCTGCCACTGGCAGTTATTCTCCTTGTTGTTGTGCTCCTAATCCTGGAAGGGTGCGTGACTGTTTACATCCTGCGGTGTCCAACAGCAACAACAAGTGTCCGAAACGCACCAACAGACATTCACTTATAAATATGTATGTGTGAGTGTTTCTTTCTCTCTCTCTCTCTCTCTCTCTCTCTTTCTGCTGCGGCGCATTAAATTTATTTATTTGCGCTTCAGCGAAAGTAAAAAGGGTGCACAGACAGACAGACAGCCAGACAGAGCGGCACTTAGTCAGCATTTGGTGTTGCAAAAAAAAAAAGGAAAAATATTTTTGGCAAAAATAGTCGCGTAGTCGCCTGGCAGTGACAGGCAAGTGTCGCAGTCGCAGTCGCAGTCAGAGTCCTCCCTCAACCGAAACCCACTTCGAATCGACATCGCAATCCAACTTCTACTCCACTTTTGGGGCCACACTCATACCAAATTCCAATTTCCAGAGATATTTGCTTGATATTCCTCTCGACCCGTCGCCCTTTGACCCTCTTCAAACAAAATAAAAGTAGGAAGCACAAAAAAACAAAACACACGACGAACCCTCTGTTGTTGTCCATGGCATTTTTATTATGTATGAGCTGAAATTATTGGATTGGATTTGCTTAATATAAGCAGGCAGCAGAGCCTAAGCAGGTTCACTTTTCCCTTCTTTCTCTTCATTCTCTCTCTTTTTTTTTGGGTCCAAAAAGCTAAGTGGCCAGCCAACAGGCCATGGCAACTGAAGGGTCGTCACCTCAATTTTATGGCCAAAGCCAGTAGCGGAAAAACCAACATCTTTCTTTTTCTTTTTCTTTTTTTTGTTATACCAATATCGGATCATTAAAATTGCCAGCTGTCAGAGCAAATGAAATTAACTATAAATTAGGCTGTTAAATTTGAAAGTTTTATGATTGTTAAGCTCTTAAATAGAGCAAAATATGATTTTAATTTATTGCAAAATTAAATGTGAAATAGTTGAAATTACATCTAGCAACAAATGCAATTAAATATGCATATACAATAAATACTAAGGTGCGTCCTTGAAACTTCTGAGTGCCCATTTGCACATTAGATTGCAAACGAATAAAACTTTTTTTTAACCGAAACAGGTGGCTGCCTCTCAACGAGAGCTGCACACAAAACTGTTTCATGCGGCAAAGCAATAAAAAAAGAAAAAGTAAGAAAGCTACAGTCGAGTGTGCTCGACTGTGAGATACCCGCTTAGCAAAATAATAATCGCAAAAATACTAATAATATACCAAAATTTATATTTGTTATATTTGTATAGTCAAGGCCATAGAGTCGAACATATTTAAAATAGTTTGAAATAGACCATTAATTTGTTACCGCAAAAATACTAAAAATATACCCAATGCTTAATTTGGTATATTGATATAACGCTGAATTCAAAATATACCTATTCGGTTGTATTATATCCATTATATTCAAAATATACCAAATTATTATATCTCAAAAAATACTAAACATATACCAAAGGTTATGTTTGGTGTAGTGATATAGTTATACATTCAAAATATATTTATAATATACCAAAATATAATATCGCAAAAATACTAAAAATATAGCAAGATATTCTACTACATTCAAAAAATACCATATAGTGCACAATATACCAAATTGTCAGATTTGAAATGTAGGTGTTCATACAGACAGACAGACGGACGGCCAAGAATTTTATTGTCTAGGCTGTTGACGCTGATAAAGAATATAAAAAAGCAAAAAGTTATAATACCCTTCTACGCTATGGATAGCGGGTATAAAAACTGAGAAGCGAATTCGCCAGCTGCAACTTGTTTAGCTTACACCAACAGCATCAGCATCAGCATCAGTTTGAGCTTGAGGTTCGGCTTCAGTTCTGTTGCTGACAACAGCTTCAGCTTCAGTATTTTTTTTTTGGGTGGGCTTTTGTGGCAACTGTTCTTCGGTTGCTTCGGTGCAGCAACAAAAATGTGGCACAGGATAAGAGCGAGAGCTAAGTGCTAACTGCTAACTGCAAAGCAGAGTCGAGAACACAGCTCGAAACTTTTTTAATTTAAATGGCCATTTAGAGGGTATGCTGGCCGAAATGGCCGACACTCGTAACTTCCAGCATAGTACTTCAGCCAAGCTGAAGCAAGCTGTAAGCATGACGCCCCTTCACCCACATACATACATACATACACATATACATAGCTATATAGTGTAAGCATAAAACAGGTGCAATTTGGACAACAACTTAAAGAGAGTTTTGGTAGTATTTTCTTTTTTTTTCGTTTTTGTTACAACATTACCATTAAAATATTAAAAGTTAGTTGGGCAATAGTTGAGCTTATGCTCTCTCAGTTTGTTGCAACTTTGAAGTCATTATTTTGCACTGTTCGAAATCGATGTGCGGCATTTAATATATATTATAATTAATTTGCATAAGTAAAACAATGGATTTTAAGGAGTCAAATCATAAGTCAACAATAACAACAGTCTTTAATACTTAAATAAACTTTATATTTTTTACAAAAAAAAACTACAAAGTCGAATATAAAAAAACGTAATATTCTGGCGAAAAAGTCGTGAGCGACTATTTAAAAAATAAATATAACAATAATTTGTTTATATTGAGTAAAGAAATCCAGTATCTCTGATAAAACCTTAATTTAGAGCTAAGAATGATTTTGGTATTATTTTCCTGTCTCAAGATAAGTGCAAACAAAAACAAATCCGCACGAAAAACAAAAATTGAGACATTTTATTTTAATTTCATTTTTCGCCAGAAAATTACCCAAATGTCCTTTAGCTGCATTTGATTTGGGCTCTCTACCAATCACACACAAAGATAATTAGCAAACCCCTGGCAAAAGACTAATTGCGAGCTCACATTGGTGTCTCTCTATATACTCGTATTTGCCCAGGCCAGATGTCTAAGATGTGCTGCCAATTTGCAGCAGTCAGCAGAATGAATATCTGCAGCATGTTGCTTTGTGCCATTTGTATGGGGTCAAGAGTTCGAGGCCGCGCCAAGTGTGGCAAGTGGCTAAGCAAACAACAAGAGCTGAGCAACCAAAAAAAAAACGCAAAAAAGTAAAACAAATACAATACAAATAAAAAACGAAGCGCAACAAACTCCAGACACGCTGCAAACTTGGAATTGTGTGTTCATGTTGCGGCTGTTTATTTATGCAATGCTGCAACGCCAATGGCAATTGCCAATGACTGGACTGAAGTAAAGCTCTCGGTGCTCTGCTTGGCTCTCGGTGCAAAAAGAGGCGTCCAACCGTGGGGAGTTTGGGTGATTGGGATTGGGCTGGCCAGCTCAAGTGGCTCAAAAGTTCAAATGCCAGGCACTTGAGTTGAGCGACCAGAAAATTTATATAAATCCGTGGCTGGCGGCTGCCATAGGGATCCCAGTTGGTGCTTCAGAGAGAGGGGATAAGAGCCACAGTCACAGGCCGCACATCAGTTCAAATAAATAATCCAAGAGCATAAAATTGGCCACCGACAAAAGTTTTCAACACTCACACGCTTAGCCAGTCGCTTTGCCTTCCTGTCGCCTCTTCCGGCAGCATTTTAAAGGTTTCAAGAGCACAGAATAAAAAAACAAGTAAGAAAGCTATAGTCGAGTGTGCTCGACTGTGAGATACCCGTTACCCATTTTAAGTAAAAGCAAACTATTGGATTATGAATTTTAACATAGACTTATATACAAAAAATACTAAAAATATATAGTAATACACTCAAAATACACTGAAGCCTACACTTGGTATATTGATTAAGTACAATTGTCAAAATATACCGAAATATACCATATTGTCATTCAAAGCTAGATGCCTCCATCTGCCTGTTACATACATTTCCTGTAGACACAAAGCTATAATACCCATCTTCTCTATGGGTAGCAGGTATAAACACGAAACGAGCGGAGAAGAAAGATATGAAAATTCAGGCAACCTTGTTTTTTGTTTTTTTGTTTTTTTTGTGTTGTTGTTGTGTGTGTGGGGAGCCTCAGCTAAATGGCTGCTATCAAAATTATCGCCAGTTGTTGCTGACGGTCGAAGGGTCGACGTCCCTGACCCCGACCCTGAACACACTTCCACATACACAAACACACAAACATACACCAACACACCAACACACGCGAGAGTTAAGTTAATGCGCGCACTTCCTGCCGAACCGCAGCCTCTCTTTGGTCGCATGCTTCACATGCCAGCGAATTATGTGGCGCCGCAGCGCGTGTTGTTGTTGTGCATGTGCGAGTGTGTGTGTGTGTGTGTGTGTGTGTGTGTGCGTAAGTCCTGCCATGCTATTTAGCTAATTTAATACCACTATGAAAAGCTTCGCTCCCCAGACGCATCTGCAACTTAAATAATTAACAATGCTTTAAATTTGCACCCAACTCCAAAGCAGGGCGTGGCATTTAATCAAACCCCCCAGAAAAAGGTCTGCTCAAGTGCTGTGGGGGAATAGCCAAAAATAAAAACGAAAAACTTTTGGTTTTTTCGGGCTTTTGTTTAGCTGTTTTTCGAGCACTCGAAAGGGGTGCCAAACAAATCTAAAAAAAGAATATGTAAAACTATTGCCATTATGTGCATTTGTTGCTCTGAGCCCTTTTGTTATAAGCATAAGCACTTGTTGGCCAGATTTGTGTGTGTGAACGACAGCAAAAACTAAGCGAGTTCTTAAATCACAAATAGAGTATGTTAATTGAGTTGGTTTTTATTCAAACGCATGATTGATTCTTCAGTCTCAGTGTCATCATTAGCGCAAAGTCTAATTTGTTGACTTGACTCTCACTCTCTCTCTCTCTCTCTCTGTCTCTGCCTCTGACAGCATGTAAACGTAATCAGGCTTATGCAAAGCTCTCATTATATCCAAAAACAAATACAGACACACACACAAGCAGAAAGACAGAGAGACAGTCGTATATAACGCGAGTCAAGTAAAACCCATTTAGGGGTAAAATATGGCGCCAGGGCGCAGAAAAAGTCATCATAAAATAAAATTTCCCTCGACGCTAATGACAACTAATTTGTGCTAAAATCTCAATACACACGGTAGCTCTGGGCTCACACACATGCGCACACATACTACATATACAAATACGTATATATATATACTACATATGTATATACTTGCATAATATATGTGAGAGTTGACTGTGCCGTCGTCATCGCCTTCGGGGGCGTCCGAGGCTATTAAAAATGGCGCAGAGAACACTAAAGTTGTTACAGCCAAAGATGGTACTTTTAGCAACACCATCACACACACACACACACGCACACATGCACACACACGTAGCAACACACACTCGAGCCGAGCGAGCACACAATAAACTTAATAAATAAGTCAATTAATTGCCCTGCGCGCCTGATATGATATCACAGCAACAGCGTCAAGTGCTCCTGTGTCGCTGCTGTCTCCCTCTCTCTCTCTATGTTTCTTTTGCTCTCTCTTTCGCTTTCGCTCTTTCGCACTCGCTGTATAACGTTACTCTATTAGGGCAGCAAGTTCAATTAACTTTGTCTTTGGCATAACAAAATGTATGCGGAACTCGTTTAATAGTCGTTGGGCTTTTACTTGTGGGCGTGGTCGTGGTCGTTTACTCCTGCCCCACCCCGCTCCACTTCTCCACTCTTTCACTCGTTCAACGTTATCACACAGCGGAAAGGGTGTCGTGCTAACCTAACTTGATTTTATGCTCTCGACTTCCGTTTTCCATTCCTCGCCTAGAAGTAGGCAACGCTTTTTTTCCCTAACGCTCAACGCTTTACAAAAAAAAATAAACAAAAAACGTTTGGCAATAACTGCAGCATGGGGCTGCAACATGTGCTTCATGTCCGCATAAGTCGCAATTGCAGTTTAGTTTCCAGAGCGCGCGTTCAAGCTCGCATTTAATGTATATTAAATGAAAAATGACCGTGTGGGAGAGAGCTGCTCGCTTGGCTGGGTTTTTGGCAGGCAGCATTTGGCAACATAAACAAATTATTTGATGGCTTTTACGCGACTCTGGCTTGGCTTTCAGCTGTGTTCAGCTATCAGCTTTCCACTTTTCGCTTTCAGCCATTCAGCTTGCGGTTGCTTTTCGCCTTCACATGCGCCTTGCGTCTTGCGCCTTTTGGTTTTTGGCCATTGCATGCTTGGCCACTAAGTAAACTTTTATGGCCCTCATAAAATAGGCAAATGTCGCGCCCATTCCCGCTCCCTCCGTTCACCATTCTCCATTCTCCGTTCTCGCTCTCGTTTTCTCTCTCCATTATACACATACTCATATATAAATATGTAATATGCGTGCCGCATAAAACCGAGAAACAAGGCAGCGAACCAGCATCCAAGTCAAGCCAAGGCAAGCGAAGCGAAGCCAAGACAGCAGCAACAGCAACAGCAACAGCAGCAGCCAATGCCAAACGAAAATCCCTGGCAGCATTTTTATGCAGCTGTTGTGACATTTTTATGCTAAGCAGCTTCCTCGCCCCTCACGATATAACATAGTACACAATGTTCTTCCCCCCCTCTTCACACCCATCGCTCCCTCAGCATTATAGCGAATGCGCCAAATTATGAAAATTCATAAAAAGCCAAATGTTATGGCATACTTTGAGCCCGGTCCTGTCGCTGCTTTTGATGCTTTCTGCCATCGTAGTGTTTCTTGCTGCCAGAGCGTGTCCTAAACTGAACAGAAACTGAACTAAAGTGAGCTGCGCTCTGAGT
This sequence comes from Drosophila sulfurigaster albostrigata, assembly GCF_023558435.1. Classification (NCBI taxonomy): domain Eukaryota; kingdom Metazoa; phylum Arthropoda; class Insecta; order Diptera; family Drosophilidae; genus Drosophila; species Drosophila sulfurigaster. The sequence goes on from NC_084885.1 coordinate 19,396,608, forward strand.
GCTGCCAATTTTTAGCTCTTTTTTTGAATTTCTCCTTGGTTTATCACTTGCGAACTAAACTCGTTTGCGCTGACTCGTTTATCATGTCGTTTCGCTGCGACAAACATCAACAAAACTGACAACACCAACACCAACACCAACACAACACAGACAACAGATGCTCAACCGAAAGGCAAGACAAGATTAGGATAAAACACCGGGCCGAAGGGGGAGAACCCAAAAGCAGATGATGGTCGCTCAAGTGGTTTGACGTTGACGTTTAATGCAGCAGCTTATAGCCGGCTCTCTCTCTCTCTCTCTCTCACACACGCTCGCTTAAGCTTCTAAGATGCGATAGGAAAAAAAAAAGTAAAAGAAAAACGAAAACGAAAAACGAATAAAATCAAAGACCACTAAAAGGCCGGCAGCGTACGTCCGCAAAGGAAGCTATGAAATATGCTCCACTGAAAACTTGTTACCCATAAAAGTACAAAAATTTATCAAGAAATTTATGCAGTCCGACATAAAGCTGTGTGCAGAACAAGTTTCCACCAACTAAACCATAAAACAAAATGCCAGTGTCATTTGAGTAATTTATCAACGAATATTTCTATTTATTGTCACATTTTTCATTATTCAATTTTGGTTAGTGAATCGGAGTAGTATCTACTTTAATCGTTGCTAAATATATTGCTGATAAAATCAGTAACCCAAAATATAGGATTTATAGCTCATATTTCTGATATTTTTTCAAGCTGATCAAGTTGTCATCGCCATTTGAATATTTCTATTTATGGTCACATTTTTCATTATTCAATTTTGGTTAGTGAATATGAGCATCTAGTTTATTCGCTGTTATACAGCCATGAAAATCAGCATTTTATACACTTTTAAAAGCAGCAAATAATCAACATAATATGGTTTTTATAGGCAAGTTCACAGCTCATATTTCTGATATTTTGCAGGCTGATCAAGTTGTCATTTTAAAGATATGACAGTAGAGTTGCCAACGATGATGACTTTATCGCTGGCCATTTCTAAAAATGAGTTGTGAAGCTTGGCAAGCCAATTAGCAGCTTCAAGGATCAAGCAGTTGCCCAGTTGCCAGTGGATAAGGGGATTGTCGATTGAGTGGTTGCCACTCGAGAGAAAGGAATGAGAATCCGGGGGCAAAAGACTGACAGTTTTAGCCAAGCTGGTTGCTGGCGCTTGGCCGTTGTTAGGGGCAGCACACAGAGGCTTGACGGGTGCTTAGCCATCTTAGGGCCACGCGTGCCAGCCATTAAAAGCTTTTTAAAATTAATTATAAAACCAAAAGTAGGCAAACATTTTCGGAGAAAAGCGCAACCAAAGAACGAACATAACGAACTGACAACCCTTTTGGGCTCATCATCAGCATGCCCTGTCCCAATCCTCATTCCATTTTCCATCTCATATTTTGGCAAAACGCTTTCAACTTCAAACAGATTTTGAATACTCCAGTGGGCAACCGCAGGGCAGCAACGATGGTGAGGTGGAGAGATGGGGAGCATAAACATACGTAGCAAATTATGCTCATTATGTGCCGCATAAAATAGTTGGACTCATTGGCCATGGCCCTGGCCAAACGGTTGAGAGTTCATGCTCGAGTCCTTCGACCAAAGTTGAAGTTCGCGTTTACGTCCAATGCTCTGACATGCAAAAGCGTAAAGTTTTTTGATTAGGGTTTGCCCCTAAAAATGCACACAGAGAGACGTCACATCAACATGAGAAGCGAGAGCATTTGGCATTCAGCATTCGCATTAGCATCAGCATCAGCATTAGCATGTTTTGCCATCTTTTTGTTTAGCTTGGCAATTTTATTTTCATTTTTTGTATTTTTTGTTTTTTTTTTTTTTTTTTTGTGTTGTTGGGCCTTTTAATGCTCGCATAAGTTTTGCGGCCTTTTGTTTAATTTGATTTTATTCGCTTTCGCTTTCGCATTTGCCGCAATCCTTCAATTCGCATCCACATGTCAGTAGTTCAAAGTGTGTTTGTGTGTGGTCAGACGGTTTGCTGCGGCACGTGGCAATTTTTGGAGCACGAAACAACGAATGCTTTTGCTTTTGCTCGCATCTCAGTCTCAGCTACGTTGCCTTTGCCAAACGATGTGGTTACACGCCATTGCCACGCCCATCCAGCTGCCTCTGACACGTCTCAGACTCAGCCTCAGACTCAGGTTCAGCCTCAGTCTCTGTTTCGGTTTCAGCCTCATTCTCATTCTCAGTCTCAGTCCCAGTAGCAGGTCAGCGGACCTTTACCCCCAACTGGCAGTTAATTAGACTTAGGGCTGAGCTATTTTTAAACGCTTTTGTGTTAGAACTTCAACTCTGCAAGCCGAATTCGTCTAATGAACTGACCAGCAACGAGTCAACTTTCCATTTTTACCCACAAGAAATAACCTTTTTGCCAAGCGCCACAAAACTGAAAATAAATTAAGTAAATCTAAAAAAAGATGATAAATAAAAAAGTATTTCTAATTTGCACTTGATATTTATAGGAAGGAATTTTATAATTTAAATCATTTATCGCCTTATTTCAAGTAATGAAAACCTTAACATATTTGAATTTAAAATTTCGCTTACAATTAGAAAAATTAAAAATCGAAGCTTAAAAACCATTCAACATTTTGTAGTTACCTTTTACATATTCCACCCTTTAATCGGCTGCAAATTATAGAACGCTTAAGTCAGTCATTAAATAGCAAGCAAGAATCCGCTGATGCTGCAGAGCTTTATATACCCGATTGTGGAAAGTAATTGAAATTTAAATTTTTGGGGGGAAAGCTTTTTGGCAAGTTGCTTCTGCTAGAGAGTTGAGTTTTACGTTTTTTCGACTATGCACTAAGGCAGTAACAATTAGAAAAGACGCTCGAGGCTGTCAAACTTTTAATACCCCAAAAAACAACCAAAAGAACAACAATAACATTAAGAAGGAACAAAAATAAAAACAAGTGAACGTGCGACACGTGCGTTGTGTCCCGAGGTCCTGAGGCAACATTTCTGCATAAAACTGAAAACACGCACATGCCCCAAAAGCGAGACACACACACACACACACACACACACACACACACACACACACACACACACACACACACACACACACACACACACAGACACCGACACGAACATTCTCACCTACAAACACTCGCAATGAATAAGAGACAAGGTCAAGGCGCCATCGAGTGCTACAAAGTAATTTATTTCCGCTTCCGCTTCATTACTTCAGCCGCTTTGCACTTGCCACATACCACATGCCACATAGACGCCATTGCTACTGTGATTGCTGTTGTTGCCACTGTCAACAGACAGACAGACAGACAGACAGTCATACGAAGCACTCAATACTGCAGAAGTATGAGTGCAACAGCTAAATATACAAAGAACAACTCTTAACGCAACTGATTTGACTTTTGGATCATCGCGATTTTAATACACTTTCCGACTGAAACTTTCATTTTTCATAGCCAATTGAATTTATACTTTATTATGCTGTTTATTTAAAGCTTTGGGTTTTTTTTTAGAGAATTGTTTTGAAGGAGAATCTTTTAATCACTTTTCAGTACTAATAACTTGCATTGCACTTTAGCATAAATTTAATTATTTATTTTAAGTATATAAAAGATTCAAGTATATTTATATTGTATAAAAAACCAATTAATTTTTGAATCAACTGAATTGTGACAGTCTTTGACTTTGCCAGTGTATTGAGAAATGTGAACTTCAAGCTCAATGAAATGCGCAATTGACAGGCGCCAAAGGAAATAATGTTGTTCCAGTAGAGGAAAAGCAAAAGAACGACCTCATTCGAATGCCATTCATACATATAATATATATATATATATATGAATATATGTATCTGTATGTGTATATATAGTGTGTATGTATATTTACAATATGTCAACAAGAACTCGCGGAGCAACATGTTCATCGTGATGATGGAGAGCGATGCGACTCGAGTTGCCATCGCCAAATGTTTATAGGCAAATACAAACACAAATACAAATGCAAATACAAATAAACAAATACACATGATTGTAAATAGCGAAGGACGCTTATAGAGATGGCAGCACAGACAGAGAAAGGAAGAGGAAGGGACAGAGACAGAGAGAGAGAGAGAGAGAGAGATGAAGAGATTTAATTGCGGCTAATTAATGTGATATCGGATTTGAGGCAATGGCCAAAAATGTTGCTGTCAGCAACATCAGAATACGGATGCCAAATTATAAATGATTTCTGCCTGTCGCGACGAGTTGTAAACAATTCCTCCCGCCTCCGCCCCCGTCTTGCCCCTTGTCAAAGTTGCAGCTGCAACAATGGCAACATCGACGATGACGACGACGACGACGACAAAGACGACAGCGAGTAGAAGTTGTGCAAAGCAAATTGGCATAAAACTGCTGCGTGGAGTTCTCTCTTCCTCTTTCTCTTCATTTTCTTTTTTTTTTTTTTTTTTGTTTGCGGCACTTTTAGTTCTTTGCTTTTCCATAGAATATTCAACCCACACGCAGCAGCCACGCATCAGCGATTGTTCTTTGTCCTTGCGCTTGCCAGGAGCAACAATAAACATCGCTGGCTCCGATAGTAGAATTTAATTAAAAGCTGTTTCATCTGCCCAGTTTGCCCAGTGAACATTGCAACAAATGCCAGCGGCAATAGCAATAACAACAACAACATCGACATCAAACAAAAAGCGAATTGTGAATTTTGAATTTTGAAAGAGCCCATAAAATTCCAGAGCACTGAAATCGCCTTGGGATTATTGACATATTGCGTCAACTTCACCTGAAATGTGAACGATAACTGCAACTCGCATATCTGCAACTTTTCCAGCGATTGGAGTTGCAAATTTAACTAATTACAAATAAATACAATACACAATTTAAAGAAAGATGAATATGTGAATGAGCAGCTTGAAAGTGTTTTTATTCAAACATTAGCGTCAATCGATTAAACCACTTTTGTAGAACAAAACTTAACAATCTATGATTTAACTGATTTTATTTACTTTGCTAAGTTTAAATTCATACAGCATTTAAATTAACATGACCTTTAGAATATTAGAAGCTAAAAATATTGTATTATTTTGTTATTTTTGTCATTACAAAAAAATGTAGTATAATTCATTATTATAACTAAGATATCTTAATTTAAATGAAATGCATAATTTCCTAATCTGTTTATTAAATATTTTATCATAATAGCAATTAACTCTCTGTTACGTTACTACAACTTATTTGTTTCATTATATAATATATAGATATGTAGATATAAAAAAATTGATTTTATTTTATTTAAAACTCTATCAATGTCTCCATATCTCAAATAAACAATAAAAATAAGAATATAGTAACATATTATAATCTTTTTGTATCTCTATGTTTTAATTCATTCATTCATAAATTTGATTCCTTTTCACTTAAGAATTTATTACAAAATGAATTAGCTATCTCTCCTCTCATCTCTCTTAAAGAGCTGTGAATAAATAATGTTAATATTTAATGGTAAATATTTGAGTTATTAAACGCTGCCTAATTGTTTTGTCGACAACTTGCTCAACGCTTTATGTTAATTGCCACAACACTGGCAGTGAACATGGGTCAAGTTTGAGCCTCAAGCGAATGAAATGAAATCTGTGTTAGTGGGAGCTAATCAATTATTTTGTACTGAGCATTAGCTTAAGTCTGTTCGAAGAGTACATGTTTGGTGTATTAACTATGGAGGAATGAATGCCAGTTCAAACATTCCCTTATTTACTTATAGAGATTACAGTCCATCTATTAATAAGTTCTATAATCGATATTACTTCTGTTCTTTTGGCCAAAATAAATTCCATAGGTTTTAGGGAGGCATTCGATATTTATGCTTTGTTCGGTGAGTGGGGCGAAAAAGTCTTGCTGAATTTATACAAGTAGTTACTTACATCAAGTAGCACACTCTCAAGGATTTCATCTGCTTGCCACAAGGGGATACACACACACACACACACACACGAACACACACAAATACATGCTCATACACGTCTAAACTCTATCTGCGTGCAAACCATAAAAACCAGAAGCTCAATTATCAAAATGCTACGTGTGTTTGCTGTTGTTGTGGCGAGTGTGTGTGTGTGTGTGTGTTTGCGAGTGTGTGAAAGTGTGTGTGTTTGTGTGGGTGTCACATCTATGGCCAGCATTCTTATAGCCATTCGCATTCACATTGCCATTTCCATTTCCATTCTCATTGTCGCTGTCGCTGGCATCGTCGTCGTCTTTTTGGGGGCTTTGTCCCTTTGGGGTTTGTGTTTGTGTGTGTGTGTGTGTGTGTGGTCGCCTTTGACTGTGCAAATAGATAAATTTATTTATTTTATGCTCTGTTGCTGCAAAAGCCACACACATTCACACAAGAGAGATAGCCAAAGAGGTAAAGTGGGGGAGAGAAAAGAGTTGGTCGCAGATAGCGAAAAGAAAGGGCATTGAAATTCTTTTATGAATGCAGTCGATTTAAACGTACGACTAACTTTAAATGCCATGCCTTTGCGATTATGTGCAAAAATCTACATAAATTGAATGCCATTGAACATTTTTGTCCACACACACACTGAGAGAGAGAGAGCGAGTGAGAGAAATAAGCCATTTCTTCAAGTGTGCTAAGTACGTGTCTGTCTGGCCAGTTGTATAGAAACTTGGGGCAACTTGGGCAATGGGGAATCTAAGTCAAACGGGTCAATGGAAGACCATGTGAGTGCGAGCCACTGACATTGAAATGCTTTCGTGCTAGACACATTTCGAATTTTTAAATTTGCATTAGATTTAAGCGTAAGCAAATATCTTTCATTTGCAGACAGACAAACAGACAAACAGACGATCAATAATCGATTCAATTGGCGCCACAAACAAATCGAGTTTCAATGGGAAAATATAGTTAGTTTTCTTTTGGCATGCCCATCGATGAAATGAAATGCCAATACATTATAAATTATAGCTTACAGCTTTTGCCGAAAATCTTGAGTTGCTAACGCGACGTGGCGTGGCGCAACGGGGGCGTATACGTAATCCATGACATACAATAGCCTCAACAAGAACCAGAAAAAAAAGGCCAACGACTGGGAGAATAACAGCGGCGACAATAGAGAACAGGAAGCAAATAAACGCTGTAAAAATTCCTGAGCAGCTTACGTGTAACGTTATGTATTGCTTAGTGTGTGTGTGCCTGAGTGTGTGTGTGTGTCGAAGCATTCGTGCGTATGTCTTTATATCGAAAAGTTTTTGCCACTTTCTTTGCGCTGCTCATCTTTTGTTATGCCGGCTTCATCTTCTCCTCCTTCGATTCTCTTTCCCTCTCCCTCTCTTTCTGTGTCTGCTTCCCCCTCCATCTACGTCTCTATTTCCTCCCACTATACACCCCCGAAAATCTGGTGCTTCTTCTGCTACTTCAGCTTCATAGTACTTAAGTACATCTCGAGCAAGCTATTTTCGTCTATAGAATTTGTGCTATGCTCTTTCTCGCTCTCTGTCTCTCTTTCTTGCCTGACTTTCACTATCACGGCTAAACTTTTGGCGCCGTGTGTGTGTGTATCAAACATGTCTATGTGTACGTGTGTGTGTGTGTGTGCATGTCTGTCTATTTTCTCTCAAATATTTTGCACTTTTTTGTGTGAGTTTGTTTGCCTACTTTAAACATAAACCGATCGGCTTTCTATTTATTTGCCTCACCATTGTTCGGAATGCTGAAAATATTGATGCAAGAATGTATCTGCGTGTGCGTATGTGTGTGTGTGTGTGTGTGTGTGTGTGTGTGTGTGTGTGTGTGTGTGAGTGCCTGTCAGATACAAACAGCTTGGCCCTGATCATCCTTCCTTTCACACACACACACACACATCTCATCTGTTTGCCTCTCTCTCCTTTTGTTTCCTTTCGTTTGGTTTTTCTTTTTGTATTTCGCTTTTTTCTCGTTTTATGTGCTTTGTGTGCTACAAATTGTTTGGCTTTCGAAATTCCTTGCGTTATTGAGGTTTTTATGGACTTGCGGGTGGCGTGGATGCATCCCAAGCCAAGCCATGCCCAAGTAAAGTGAAACTCATAGATAGATGCGCGCCATAAGATAAACTCAAAAACTAATTTGCAGCCAGAGTCTGAGTCAGAGTCAGAGCCAAAGTCAGAGCCAGAATATTGTTATTGATAGATGACAATGGTCCGAGGACTGTCGGAACAGTTTGGCCACAAGCTCGGGATTTATGTATGCTCGCTTCCCTAGCCCTCGCCCTCGCCCTCGCCCTTCGTCTCTCCTTCTTTCTTCCTGCACCCGAACGAATCACAAACACTTGGCGCTGGCAATTGGAAATTAAATTGCTTTTCCATGTGACACTTAGGCTCAAATTGACATCGTTAAATGTATTTGTGTTTGGCAACGAACGGCCAATTCCCGTCTGCAAAATGGAAACACATTCATCTTTGCTTCTATCCAAAAAAAAAAAACGAAAGAAAGGAACATTGCAATGGAAATATTTATGTGTTTGAAAAAGATATTGTTACTTACCTAAATGATGCAAAGAAAAAGGGAAAAATGTAATAATAATAACACAACAACAACAACAATCAGCTCGCAGCGATTTGAAATTGATTTAAAGCATCTCTAGCTTGGGTCAAAATCTGTCAGCAAAATGAAATTTGACTCGAAGTCCAAAAAAGTAACATCACATCACATCACGTCACATGACTTGATACCCAACTGAGCGCACTCGCATTGCAAAAAAACAAAATAAACCGCAAAAATACTTTAAGACTTGCGAAAAGAGAAAAATGAAAAATATGATTGAGAGATGCAAAACATTCTAACTTTCTGACTATTCAAGATTGTGTTCAATCGACCTGACAAAATAAAGCGAAAACTTGCAGACAGAAAAGTATTTATGGGGAATTAAGACTGAAGGGAAGAAGACAAAACTGGGTAGGGTATCTGTTAGTCGGACAAGCTTTAAAGCTGCGTTGCGGTTAAAGGGTAGCAACTTTTCCAAGAAGTCAGACAATTGGCGCCCAACATGAACACAATGTATACTCCACGAGTAGCTCAATATTTTTATTATTATACCCACTAACCATAAGATTGAAGGGTATGAGGCAGAAAGAAGCAACATAGAGTATATGTATGTATATATTCTTGATCAGCTGTTCCTCCATCCGTATGAAACACTAGATCACAGAGACTATGAGAGATAGAGCCATTAGAATCGGTAAATACAACAATAACTACAGTATTTCTGATTCCCAAAAATTACAGAAATTATTTAAGAAATATTCTTGTATGGGCAAAAACGCACACTTACTAGGAATATAAAGCGCTTTGGCTGACAATCTGGTATATTTTGCAATTTATGGTATATTTTGAATTTAGTACTATATCAATATACCAAATATAATTTACAAATATACTAAATAAATATATACTTGACAATTTGGTATATTTTACTATATGTGGTATATTTTGAATGTAGTACTAAACAATATACCAAACATACCAATTGGTATAATTTTAGGTATATTAAATTGACACATTTTAAATTTAATACCGCACCATTTTACTCCTTTTGAAAATGGGTAGTAGGTATCAAACAGTCGAGCACACTTGACTGCAACTTTTTTTTACTTGTTTTTGTTGATTTTCTGTTAAAGGTTGTAGGCAAACAATAAAGATTACTCGAATTTCTTTTCGCTTTTCCAGGTGAATGGTGCATGGGCCTTGCCTAATGTTGTTTGTGATTTCTATATAGCCATGGATGTGATATGCTCTACTTCATCGATATTTAATTTAGTTGCCATTTCAATAGACAGGTAAGTTCTCTCTCTGTGTGTGCATCATATACATAAGTACATATATGTACGTATATTTCTCCATCCGTTAGATACATCGCTGTGACGCAACCAATAAAATATGCGAAGCACAAAAACAGTCGCCGCGTTTGCCTTACAATACTATTAGTGTGGGCGATATCGGCTGCCATCGGTTCACCCATAGTGCTCGGATTGAATAACACACCGAATCGCGAGCCGGATGTGTGCGCCTTCTATAATGCTGACTTTATACTGTACTCATCGCTAAGCAGCTTCTATATACCGTGCATTATCATGGTATTTCTCTACTGGAACATATTTAAGGTGAGCGCAAACAAACAAGTTAATCAAAAACGGATTTAGCTCGATTCGCATTCGCATTCGCATTCCGATTCGGATTTCCTTCCCACATTCGCATTTTGATTGGATATATTCAATGCGCGTGCGGTTGCATTTGCACTTGCTGCACTTGCATTTGCCATTGTCGAGCCGCCTCCCCCGCCGCATATTGAATCAGCTGAATCAGTCGCTACTGATTTATGCACAATTTCCCATTAAATTACAAAGTCAGAGTTGTTTACACACATTAGCTGGGCGTCACTTTGTGGGCAAAAAAAAAAAAAGAAAAACCTGCATAATCAAGAAACTAAATGCTGTTCCCCCATTTTCTCGCTCTCTCTCTCTCTCTCTCTCTCTCTATTCGCAGGCGTTGCGCAGTCGTGCACGGAAACAAAGGGCTGCCAGGAAGCCGCATCTGTCGGAACTAACGGGCGGCAGCGTTATCGAGAACATTGCACAGACGAGGCGACTGGCGGAGACGGCACTCGATAGCAGCCGGCATGCCAGCCGCATTATGCCCGATGAGCCGGCCACGAATACGGCGAGTGGCTCGAATGAGGAGGAGGACGAGAATGCCATATCGCCCGATATCGATGATTGCCATGTCATCGTTAACGATAAGTCCACGGAGTTTATGCTTGCCACAGTCGTTGAGGAGACCGGCAAGTAAGTAACAAAAGTGCCATCAATCCCCACAAGCCAAAGCGAAAGCCAATCAATAGTAGATGGGGCAAAAACAATCTCACTAGAAATAACGTATTTCAAAATATTTTAAATAACCTTTAACTAATTTTATTTCATTTACATTATATTTTACATCCTTTGTATGGTTCTTGTTGAGCCTTAGAGCTTTTTCTATATCTATGAGTAGCAAATAATAGTACCACGAATTTCACTTTAAATGTGTTCTATATTGTTCAAAACATTATAATCTTGCAACTAGTCGAAATTAAAGTTTTAATATTTAGTTTAAGCGGCATGGCCGATAAAAAGGAAATACGATAGCGATCGAAACTAAAATGTTCAAGCTGCAGCAAACTGAAGTGACTAAGAAAAACAGCATTCTTTTTCTCTTTAACTTTAGTTTCATTCATTTATCTTTTTATGTATTTATCAATTTATTAGTCGTGTATTTACTATGTTGTTTGAATTTGAAACCCTTCATAGACTCACTCCAAGCTCAAAAACTTTACTTTAGTGCTGTCCAATTTCAGCAGCTTCACCTGGTCAACAGATTTCTATGCTACCAGTTGCAAATGCCACCACGTGCGGCACGTAAAAGATAAGCAGACTGGCCGTAAGAGCAAAGAGAGCAGGAGAGTCGGATTGGCTGTTGGGACAGTTTGCTGACACAACAAATTGGTTGAACAGCATCGGGGAGAAGCACCCAAAAAAAGCTACTCTGTAGTCTGTACTGTGAATGCATTTAGTGCCAAGTTCCACTTAGTGGCAGCCAATGGAAAATTTGTGAATAGTACGCGTAATTGCAACTTCTTGGCAGACAACTGGCAAAACCCCGCTCCTTCTCCTTCCCCTTCCCCTTCCCCTTCCTCAACCCTCCACTCTGTTGAAAGTGCCCCAAATCACTTGCCACTTGCTCATTTAAATTCACACGCGCTGCAATAAAATGAAAATCCGAAATGAGCACTCAGAATCTCGCCCACGCCTCCACCTCCCACAACGTCTCTCGTCATTGAATAGATACACATTTGTATCTGCATCTCTGCAACTGAGTTGGAAACTGAGTGCGGCAAAAGTAGAAAGCACACAAAGTGTGGGGCGACAACAACTGTCACATACATACAGCATTGCAGTTGATGTGCTAAGAGATTTGGCATTTTATTTACTTTGCATTCAATTTGGCAGTGATTGCCACATGAGCTTACTGCTGACAGGTCGCAAGACTGCTCAGATTAGTCTCATTGCACCAGTTGGTTTCCCCGCTTATCTGCAGACCAAAGAATGAATGATGCGATTTTTCTTGTAATGTGCATCTGCAACTTTTTATTGACAACTGCTCTACAGAATATAAATCTGAACTAGTTTTTGGATCATGTGTATAGTTGAGGAAATTCTTAAGCAAATCTCAGTTCAACTTCATTAATTCCGAATTTGTTGTATTGTATTGAATTGATTGTTGCTGTCGCAGGAATAGATCTGCAACTTCTTGAGCTGAGAATTAACATAAAACATGATACAAGGACAGCAAATAAGTAAGAAATTATTAGGCAATATTTTTCAGACATTTCCCGCATTATTTAACGTTCAACAAAAAATTCTGATGCTGAACAACTTAAAGCTGATTGATACATTTTTCAATTGAATGCCACAACATTTTGCTGAGAATGATTAAGATGATCTCACACTGAATTTTCTCAGACCAGCATTACTATCTTTTATGAGTGAGTGATGTTTAAATTAAATACAAGCAATTGCAAAAATGTTATCAAATTCTACATTTCAAATGTGCTCCATCTGGTATCTCAAATAGTTGATAATAACAATATAATAGATAATCATAATATTCTAAGCCTGTATTTAAGAATTCTTCTGTTATCCTATCGTAATATTCAATGAACTCTTCGTGCTGCCATAAGTACTGTCATTCTTTCCACAATTTGCAACGCAGGATTATCTTCTTTTATATAAATGAATGAATTATGCAATCGATTTCAAGTAGTAAACTTAAAAAGCTATACAATTATTTATTTTGTATATTCTGAATAATATAAAAATCCATTTCAAACGAAATGATTCACTTTTCTCTTCTGCATGTACTATTATTTTCTTTATAATTATGCCATATCTTATCAGTCAGCTTTCGAACTGAGCTGAGACACTTGCTGGGTAATATGATGGTCAAAAAAAGGAAAAAGAGCAAGTCAAGGGGAACGTTAAACGCAGTCAATTAGCGAACTGATGGGCTGCTTAATCCAATAAGGACATGAAATGAAACCATTATTGATAGGCCCTTGGAAGTGGATGGCCGAGAATGATGGCAAGAGAAAAAGAAAGAAAAGGACTGTGACGAGACGAAGTGCGGCGGTAAACCCGACAAACGACCGAACGAACAAACCATATTGAAAAGTTTTTTTTTTTTTTTTTTGTCTTTTCTGGCTGCTGCCAGGGAACATAATTGGGAAAAAGCTTACACACTCTCTCTTACTTTTTGCCCACAATGTTTCAGTGTTCGCTTTGTGTGAGGCTCAGTTCGTTTGGGGCCAGTCAGGGAAAAATAAATCTCAATAATTCAATTAATGCGTCACTTAATTAAAACTCAATTTTTGCCTTGTTTTTAATTGACGTTGCGCCTCGTTTTCTCTTCCACTTGCTGCCGCCTCATGCCACTCGCAACGACAACGACAACCACAACCACTTTACTTCACTTTACTTTACTGTGCTGGCTCACTTTTGGATGGACTGACCGACTGTCTCTGCCTTTGATTGATTGCGTTGCGTTGCGTTGCGTTGCGTTGGATTCCATCCTTGATTGGCTATCATCGACATCGATGTGACTCGTGTGACAGCAGCGTTGTGGCACAGATCACCACGCAGCCGCAGCTGGTTGTTGCCGATCCGAATGGTAATCATGATTCTGGTTATGCTGCATCAAACGTTGACGATGTCCTTGCAGGAGTGAGCGTTGGTGCCGCCGTTAGCAGCACAACGCCGCCCGACAGTCCAGTGCCCAGCGGCGCCACCTTGCAGCGCTCCAGTGTCAGCAGTCGCCGCAACACCGCCGAGGACTCGCCGAAGCGCGGCGAGCCAGCCCTAAGGTATGCAACACATTTTCTATTTCTAAATATGTATAAAAATATGTGTACAATTGCTCATAGAATGCAATAGTTTAATGCTTAAAATATAGTATATATTTAAACAACACTTAGTGCATGCTTGCGAAACTTATTTGAAAAAGCATTTCAAATGTTGCATCCACAAATCAGCGCCACAATATTTATGAATCAATTGAAGCACCTGTTTTTATTATCTTTATTTGTTCGTTTCCTAGCACTTCAAGATAATGCTTTGTTTCTTTTTTTAAATTTATAAATTAAAAAAATGTTACATAATTAATTACCTTTTAATTTATTTAGTCAACACTTTCAATTATTCCTTATTTTATAAAAAAAAAGAGATAACTTTACTGTCAATGTAATCAAATTTAATAAATTGGCTTGTATTTGAAAATTTAAACAACAATTCATTTTGTTTAAGATTAGCAAAGTGTTTTCTCTTTAAATAAGCTTAATAAATTGACTTTTTTAACAACCCCATCACTATCTCTGTTTTGGTAATTAGAATAATAAATTGAAGGCACCCGAAATGTAGCATGTCCAAAAAATTTGTTAAGTTTAATTGGAACGCTTTCAACTCTGAGATTGTAATTAAGTTTGGCATTCATTCAGTGTATAATTATGAAGATTTTACATATAGTTAATATATACGTATAAGATTTATATTATTGCTGAATTCACGTGCTCACCATTGGCGTTGTTTTTTTTTGTTTGGCTTTGCTCTGTGTGAATTTCAGCAGCAGCGTTGCCATGAAGCCATTGTCCTTTGTGCGCTACGGTGTGCAGGAGGCCATGACTTTGGCACGCAACGACTCCACGCTATCGACCACATCGAAAACGTCCTCGCGCAAGGATAAGAAAAACTCGCAGGCGTCAAGGTGAGTACAACAACAACGCGTAAACTTTTCTGCTCAAAATTGCAGTTATTAGCCAAGTTCGGTTAATAGCTCAACTCGGCCAACAACGACTAAAATTGTTTGTGGCCTTGCCCTAATCCAAAAGCCAACTTTCAAATACTCATAACAAGCTTCTGCTTTTTTCTTCTTTCTCCCTCTCTCTCTCTCTTTCTCACTCTTTCTCTGTTGCAACATGAAATAAAATTGCAATTTATTGTGGCTTATTATACCGCTCTGTGCGGCGTCGTAGATTCACGATATACAAGGTGCACAAGGCCTCCAAAAAGAAACGCGAAAAATCGTCAGCGAAAAAGGAACGCAAGGCCACCAAAACATTGGCCATCGTTTTGGGTAAGTCGAGGTTACAATGAACTGTTTTTCTTTCATCTTTTGGCAGCCAATTTAATATTGAATTGTTGTGGAAAGTAAATACAATTCTTTTCGCTTATATTATTGTGTATTTCTCATTCACAAAGGTGTCTTCCTCTTCTGCTGGCTGCCGTTCTTCACGTGCAACATTATGGACGCAATGTGCGCCAAATTCGATAAAGACTGCCGGCCGGGTCTGACGGCCTTTATGTTAACCACTTGGCTTGGCTATATCAATAGTTTCGTCAATCCCGTCATCTATACGATATTCAATCCCGAATTTCGCAAGGCATTCAAAAAGATAATGCACATGGGGTGATTATCAACTAGAGCAACAACAACAACAACAACAGCAGTAAAAACTAAACTGGATTAAGAGAAAATTGTACTCGAACTGTGCCAAAAACAAATGCAAACAAATGAAATTGAACTCAAAACTCGAAACTCAATTAGACTCATAAGATTGTTGGTTGGTCTCAATCGACTTACTCGTATATACTCGTAATCCACATGCAAGAGAATATATACACATATATATATATATATATATATATATATATATATATATGGGGAGAAAAGAATATAACTAGCAATATAAGCATGTATACTTGACTTGTTTTGTGTATATAGCTTTGTAAATAGCGCATAAGATTTAATCTAAACCGTATGTAACTAGAAAGTATATAGATATATGTACTTGTGTATGTTGAGCATTATAATGAGCTGTAGGCTAGGCAACAATTTTTAACATTAACACTTAGGTAATGTCTAATTCTAGTTAATTTCATTGAGCTGTTAGCTATATATATTACGTATACGCAATGGTGGTATACAACACATACAAATTTCTAGTATTACAGTTACAGAGAGATTCCCATTCAATGATGTGAGAACATTTTAGCGTGTAGAACATTTGGCTTTCTCCCGGTGACGAGATGCAATTTATTTATATTATTATGACAATTTTGATTATTCTTATTCTTATTCTTATTATTATATGTATATGTATGTATGTTTGTACTTACTTCCGCACACATATCACACATTCAGTTTTTTGAGATACTCTTATGGATTTTTTGTGGCATCTACACACTGAACTGCCCCCACGAAAATGAAACCAAATAACAAACAAAACCTAGTTTTATAAACTGAAAAGCAAATCCCACGATGGCATAGCATATCCTCTAGAAGCAAAATACAAAAATACAACTTTGAGAATCCACGCCTCTCGCCCCCTCTTTTGATACTTGCTGCATTACGCGTAGTTCTATCGATAGTATGATGTCCTAATAATAATATACACTACAATCATACATACGCATATCAAAGAGTTAGTTAGCAGAAGCAGAGACTTGAAGTCAGCGCCTCAAACACGAACTCACCGAATCGCTAAGCCGAACTGCATCTGTTAGATACTTAGGAATGCTTGATCAAGAGTTGTACTCAAGATTTATATGAAGTTTATCTTCATATAGCAGACTTACTTGCGAGCATAGTTTCAGTTCGAACTGCAATTATTATCGCAGCAAGTCGAGTACATTGCAAAATTGCACATACACACCCAACACACTCACACACACACGCACAACAAACACAGAATCAAATGAGCCCCACAAATTGAAAGAAATTACATAATTACGGCGCTGACTTTGATTATTCTCTGCTTGAAGCACACACTTTGGTTGGTATAGACAAAATACTAAGAGCTGCATATGGTATGTGGTATGTATGAATGTGGAGAACTAAAGAACGTTTCGTAATAAAATGTAAGCGCATTTAAAACCTAGTCTAAGTTCTTAAAGTATATACACACAATTAGTGAATATCGTTAGGTAAAACAAGTCCCAAACAACAAAACTGTGCACAAAGTGCGCAAACAAAACATGAACTAAAATACTCACTCAGTATTTTTTGTGTGTTAAATGCAAAAAGAAATGAAGTGCGCTAGTGTGTGTGCACTCAAATGAAGCTTCAAAATGTACGAGTACTACAAGTCGGTACTGGAACTTAAATAATGTACACTATAAGTTGCATCAGGGTATCTAAAGCGTAGGCTTACAAATTACTAGAGGTGTAAGCAGCGTTCGCATTCGTTTCACTTCGTGAAATGAAACTAAACTTAATATAAAAGAACAAAATTTAAATTTAATGATAGAATTGAATCGGGAACCGAAATATTGTGTACGATGCTGTCTTGAATTCGCATTAACTGAGGTGCTAATAGAGAACTAGCTGAGTATCGATCACAAAGGACCTGGACGATCACACAATTACACACACATACACTCTCTTCCATCCACAAATACACTGACAACAATTGGGAGTTCAAAGGAAATTTAGGAATTGGATTATGATTAACGATGAGCCTTCATTTCGAACTGCTTGGAGTATGCCCCTTGCTCACAACCAATGAAATAAACAAAATGGACGCGAATTCGACATCGGCATCGTGTAAATCGCACACACACACACACACACACTTATACATGCATACACTAAGTCAAACACTCACATATACACAGATTTTGGTCCCTGATTTCAATAACCGTCCTCTTCATTGTTTCTATGTGACAAATAATGTAAAATGCAGTATATAACAGAAATATACTATAAAGCAGATACTGAAATAATACCAATATATAAATACTAAATAAATACTAAATAAGCGTAAGTACTTAAATACTTAGTTGTTGACTCTAGGCTAAGCGTGTTTCCAGCTCAAAACTGTGGAGCCCCCCGTAGGAGAAGCTCAACAAATTTTTATACTTTCCTAAACAAAATCAAGATGAATCAACAACAAGAAGAAACCAATTGAGAATGTAGCATTTTTTTGTGTATTTTTTTTTTTAAATCATAGAAGAAAAAAAAAACGGTAAATTCTTAAATTCTTGAGATTCTTCTAGGTGCAATAAGTGTGCTAGGCCCTAAGACGTAAGTACGTAAGATATTGTGTAATATTCGATGTGCGATTAAGTAAAATTATAGAATAATCTAAAAAAGAAATGATAAAGAAAAAGAAAGCTGAAGAGACGGAGCATTATGAGGAATGCTTTAGTTAAGTTCTTCCAAAGAAACGCTTATTAGTTATAGACGAGATCAGAATGAGTTTTTGGAGTAATGATTGGAGAGGAGGAGAACACAGCAAATTGATAGATGGATGGATGAATGTGCGTTGTTTTTATCAATACACAACAAAATATACAAATATATATATATTATATACGTACGAGTGTTCGTTGAGTTCTGGGTTTGTTTAAATTGAAATTGAAATTGAAATTGAAAATGAAAATGAAATTGAACATTGAACATTAATGAATGAATTAATTGTACATTTTGCATTATGCTATTTATTGATTGTTAAATTTGTTTTTTAAGTACATAAGCGTACATAAGTATTTAAAGTCATACTCTTAAGATCCCTCCGCATTATCCTCAATGTGTAATGTGTAACCTAAAAGGCAATTCAAACAAAGAGGCTAAATAACATACTGAAACAATTCTCAACAAATAAAATACATATTATAAAAAAGACAAATATATACTAATGAAAAGAAACAAAACAACTAAAAATACACCACATAGTAAACAATTAATAAAAGCAAGTAAATAAATTGTGGAAAATAAACACAATACAAAACAAAAAAGAAACCAAACAAACAAACAAACAAGAAAAAAAAACCAAGCAAAGAATATAAAGTAAAAAAAACTGAAACTATTTTAAAGCAATGATAACGTTTGTTTTTTTTTTTAGAATTAATCGATCCTAAAAGAATTAATAAAATGTAATCATAAGTGTGTGGGCTGCAAAAGGACCCAAC
The DNA here is from genome assembly GCF_023558435.1 of Drosophila sulfurigaster albostrigata. Taxonomy (NCBI): domain Eukaryota; kingdom Metazoa; phylum Arthropoda; class Insecta; order Diptera; family Drosophilidae; genus Drosophila; species Drosophila sulfurigaster. The sequence continues at coordinate 19,415,638 of NC_084885.1, forward strand.
TTAAAATTAAAGCAAACTATTTCGACTTTATGCAAGCATAATTAACATAGCATTATTATAATAGCGAAATGAGAGATGAAAAAAATGTTGATGAAAGAAATGGCACGGAGGAGAATGATGGATATAAATCAAATAAACACAAAAATGAAAATATTTCAAACAAAACACCAAACTGCATTTCCAATTATTTCTCACACAAAATGCGGTAAGTAAGGGAATTTATACTCTTTTTTTTTTTGGTACACTTTATCAACCATGTTTAGTTGGCTGAAATAAAATGTGGATTACCGTAGATGCAGCTAAATAAGCGGCTTATTGTGCATATTTCAATAATTGCCTGCTTTTGATTATTGAAAAATTCAGAGATAATGGTTGGAAATGTTCGAGTGCTATGCAAAATATCAAGTATACGCAGCGTTGTTGCAACAGCAGCGGGAGCAGATTCGTTAGTGTAGGCCAATCCACTTCATATGCAAAAACGTAAATATTTCTTTAACCAGCATTGCCTTTCGCCCTCGTCCCCGCTCTCGCCCTCGCCCTCGGCCTCGTTGTGCGTGTTGTAATATTGAAAATCAAATCGAATGATTGTAAACACGCTGAAGAGGAATTGCGAGTGGCGTTTCGGCTTTCAGTTGGTGCCTTCGTTATATGGTCACTTGGGCGTCGTCCTCGATTGGCAATACATGACCGAATTTTTGGCATTTATTCAGTGTGTAAAGCGGACTCGCATTTGTACTCGTCTGTGCTTGTGTGTGCTTTTGTGTGTGTGTGGGAGTACATTGTACATATATCAACATTTTATTGCATTTATATGAGCTGATAATAAAATTCCAATAAGCATGAAAAGAAATAAAAATACTTACACAAGACAAACAAGAACAACAATGGAACGTTGCGGAAATAACGAAGCTTCGAGTTACTCACCAAAAGGACGAAGGCCAAGACTCTCTCTTCATCTCTCTCTTTCTCTCTTTCGCTCGCTTGGCATCAAATCAATTCACATCTCCACATTCTCTTCACAAAACAAGAAGAAAGAAGCAAGCAGCAAGCAGAAAAAAAAGTGAATAAACTGAAACCAAAACCTAACTAAAAGCGTCTAAATAGATAAATGCAGAGTAGTTTTTGTGTTGCCCTCGCAATGGTCGACAACTTTCATCTTCCGTCTACGGTTTCCTACCTCCCTCCCTCTCTCCCCCGACACACACGACTCTAATGGACACTCAGCAATCGAATGCGAATTCGAATACGAATACGAATGCGAATGCGAGCACGCATTCCAATACGAGTACGCGCACGCACTATGAGTGTACTCGCATACTCAACTATACTAGATGAAGTGTTTACATATGCACTGCGAGCAATTCATAAACAACTATAGCGTATATGAAGTGCCAGCAAAAAGTATTCGTGCATCGAGTGAACTGAATATGGAATGTGATTAAAGCTAATGCCATTTGATTTATCTCGACGCTGTCACATTTCTCGTTTCTCGCAGTGTAGCCCAATTTTATGGTGTGCTTAACAGCTACCCCGCCATCGCCATCGACATTGCCATCTTAATGCTCTGCAGTGCTCTCCTGGCCGTTGCTCATAAATGCTCGACGAATGTAAAAAGGGCAACGAGCGAGCCAAAGTCTAGGGCGACCTCATCTTCCACTCGCTTGTTACTCCTCCAGGGCGGCATTGGATTCCAAAAACTTTGCCAAAGACACAGAAGTCGAGGGAACTGTGCGGCGTATGTCCATAACTAATTCTCACTAAATGATATACTAAAGTGTTCCAGCAGCCATCTCCCTAGGATTCATACCCTCATTCTCTCCCTCTTAACGTCACCCTCACACACATATGTGCGTATCTATGCAAGGGAGAGAGAAAGAGTGTGAGAGTGTGTGAGTGAGTGTCTGCAATGTATTATGCCTGAGGCGATATCTTATCGTTACATTCACTGGGTGGCGATAATTGACAGACCATTAACGTTTAGATTGTAAAGGCTAAAGTAGCAGAGAGCACCAGTCCTCTCTCTCTCTCTCCTTTTATCTTCTTCTCTTTCTAACCAAACCAACATATGCATGACATGTATGCTATGTACTATACAGACACAGAGGCCTCTAACAGTCAAAGTCGCAAGCGAAGGACTCAACCAAAATAGTAGTCTTCGTCTGTATCTGTGTCTGTGTCTGTGAAAGTCATTTTCGATATACTTTGACTGCCTTTGGCCATTTGTGCTTTCGCTTTTGCTTTGACTGCTGTGTGTAGTACATCTTCTTGTGATTTGGGATTTTGCAATTGATTTAGAAAAGCCATTGAAATGCAGACGCAGACAGTGTAGAGGGACATGCAGAGGGTCAGACAGATAACCGGACGGAGAGACAGACAGACAGACAGACAGACAAGCACTTTGCCGCTGCTGCTTGATTCTCCGAAAATCTTTTGCGAGTTGCGTTACAAAAACTATCACAATAAGCAATGGCTGTGGCTGTAACAAAGCGATGGCAAAGTTTTTAATTTATTAAGGGAGAAACCTTTGTGAATCATTTATCAATTCAATTTAATCAACTGCACACAAAACGGACACACTGCGACCACAAACAAACATTACTCACTCGCTCAATATACGAGTTAACTTGCATCAGATGCAGCAAAAGTCGGATGATAAAAACGAGACACTTCGTTGAAGCAACGGCAAAGAGAGATGAGTTTCTTTTTTTCGCACAAAGAATTTAATTACAAATGCAATTACTTAAATGCAGCAAAAGATCATCTCCCGAATGCAAATGGACGAGAGAAATTGTAAAAGACAAGCATTCTGCAGTTGCAGATATAAAGTATAAAGTACGAAAATTACAATATGATTTTGTCCTTTTTTGGGAAAAACTGAGTTCCCTTCACGCTTTTCCCAAACTATGGATCTTACAGTAAGCTTAAGAGAACATGATTTTTTCTATAGGTTTTAATTCATTTTCACTAAGCACAATGATAGTGAAAATATTTTTACTAAGAAGTATTTTAAATATAAACGCAAGTAATAAAAATATAAGGTACATACAGCCACAACTAACTTGCAACATTCGGATAATCTTTTGAATTTTTAGTTCATTTTTTTTTAGTTTTGATATTCGTTTTTATGAAGAAAGTAATGCAACAAATGATGCAGCAAATGAGAATAATTGAAGCAATAATAAATTGCTTTTAATATAAAATAATATTTTATTTTATGGTAATCACATTTCTCATGTAAATTTGGTTATTTGAAGTATGCATTGCGTATATAGTATATTGCGTATACGCACTACATGTAAGTGAGCTGTAAAATATACGCAATATATTTTGACTATAAGGAATATGCAGTATATTAAGTATATGACGCAGTATATGCGAATATGACTTATACGCATATATTTGGTGATATGAAGTAGACGCAATGCATTTAGTATATTACGTATACGCCCTATATGTGAGCAACAAGCAATATATTTGGGGTATAAGGAATATGCAATACATGTAGAATATTACGTATACGTAATATATTGGGTTCCATGAACAATGCGCAATGCAATAAGTATATTACGTATACGCACTTTATGTGAGCTCTGAAGTACACACAATATATTTAGGATATAAAGTATTTGCAGTATAGTTAATATACGCAGTCTATGCAATTCATTTGGTATATTACGTATACGCACTATATGTTAGCTATAAGGTATACGCAACTTAATATATTTAGTATATAATGTATACGCAATATATACCCAATATATGTATATTGTATATACGCACATCACAGATCAACTTATTGACTAATTATTATATTAATTATAAAATATATGCCAATAAATTGCAAATATTTTAAAACTATTAAATAATTACTTATATTAGTAAAATCCTTTTTACTGTAAAGTGGTTCAAATACTTTTTGATTATAAACGAGTATTTCAATAATTAAATATTTTATTCGTGCAACATTTAACAAATGTCATTTTCGTCTCAAGTCTCAGTCTTAGTTTTACTTTGGGGTATAAAATTTAATTTGAAATGTCGTGCACTATTAAAGTGGCAATAAATAAACACAATGGGAGCGTGTAGCATTTCGTTGACGCAGTTCGTTGGCATTGTGTTGAGCGTGAAAGCGTGAAAAGAAGGCGTGGCAGTGCTAACTGGGCTGTCTAGTTAAGCAGACAGCTTGACAGGAGCCCCTATTGTGGAGGCAGTCAGTAACAGCATCAACATCAGAATCAGAATCAGAATCGGGAGCAGAATCAACGCCATGATGATGATGATGTTGATGATGAAAGCGTCTGCGTTTCACTTTCAGTTGGCCACAAGTGCGACATTTGTGCGGCTTAAGCGGCATGGCTTGGCCCTGCTTAGCCCACGGTCGTGACATTATCAAAAATGTTTCATGCCGCAATACAGCAGCAACAGCAGCGACGGCAACAACAATGGCAACAGCAACAGCAACAGTTCAAGTGCAAAGTATAACAAGCAAAGTGCCAAACAAGCTGCAGGGCCGTAAGAAGAGTAGCGTGGAGAGAATGGAGAAAAGGAGAAAAGAGCGTTGAATGCGTTTCACAAAATTGTGCAAAAAACTTTTGTTGACGTCTCGCATTACAGGTGCAAAATGGCAAAGTTGATGAGCGAGGGAGAAAGGTATACAAAAGGAGAGAGAGGGAAAGAGAGCAACCACATTTCTTTTGGTGGCAGTTATTTTGATTGCATTCTAACTGCGGCTGCCAACATCCAGTTGAATTGTCGCCTGCCAGGTCAAGAGAGAAGCAGGAAAACAGAGCGGCAGAACAACTGTTAAGGAGGCACATAAATATTAAACAGTCGTGATACCTGATAAGCTGTTGCTATGCTATTTTGTGGCACCGAATTTGGGTCTTGATTAGACGGCAACATCAGTTGGCCATAAGTTGGAAATTTTATGCCTAAGCAAACAAGGTTAGCTGCTGAGGCATATCCTGACCCCTGCAGGGTCCCAGGGCCCAAGCGACCTCCCTTTCCCCCCGCTCCCCTGGTTAGCACTCCACACTCTGACCCTAGAGGATGCCTGCCTTCCGGAAACTGGCAGCTTCTTCAAGGCTCAGCGAACCAAAGTCAAATCGAAAAATAGTTTCAATGTAAGGAAAATATTAATATGTTTGCCCCACATGGACACACACACACATATACGCACACACACACAGAGACAGACAATCTGTAGCTGTTTTTGGGTGAAGAGCTGCTGGCTTGCCTCATAAAACTCAAATATTTTGGCAACGTTTCGGCCAACATTGCAGCAACCAGAAGAGGCAAGAAACTCCAGCTCAAAACTCGTTCAACTACTCGCATTTAGCTGACGCTGACAGGCGACTTTCACATCCCGCCGCCAGGGATTCCAAACAGAGGGGCGAAGCAGGGAAGCTGGGCGCAATCAAGCATGGGTTCATGTGGATGTGGATTACTGTGAAGCCGTTTCAGCTTCACGCTTAAAATCTTTACGCCCGGTAAACTGCACACCCAACAAAAATTTATATAAAAGTTTCCAGTCAAAATATAACAACAACAACAAAAAACACACACAGAAAACGGAAAAACTGAAAAGCAAAAAAAAAACAGAGAACCCATTGCCTAAAAGGTTTTTGTCTTTCTACTTCATTGCCCTGCCAGCTCATCTCGACTTGCCGCAAATGCGCACACACACACACATACATAGATAAATATATATACATAAGTGTGTGTTGTGCCTTGTGTATTTTTGACTTTAAGGTAATATATGGACAGCAGCCTCGAGTCCACATGCATAAGTATGTATTTCAATATTTTCATGCCCGGCTGCCCATCCAAGTCAGCCAACTGACTGACTGTCTGCCTTGGCTTGCCTTTCCTTGGCTTGCCTTGCCCTTCCAATGTCGATGATACCCTGTAAAATAATAGGGAAGGTATTCATAGTTGATTTCTTATTCAACAAATGCAATAATATTTAAAGATGAATGATAAGAGAACCAACTTTAAACACAGTATTTCAAAAATAATTAAATACATTTAAAGCAAATCAATTTTTCACTTCAACTTGTGTTCACCAATTAATTGTCAATAGTTACTTTAAACGAATCCAAATTATAAGATTTAAACTGTCTTTGTTATATACCATTTTTAACACAGTTTTAAAAGTAATGCTTATTCTAAAATTTATAAAATAATAAACTACTATACTGGTATATCATTATATTAGTATATTAGTATATTGGTATATTACTATATTACTATATTACTATATTACTATATTACTATATTACTATATTACTATATTACTATATTACTATATTACTATATTACTATATTACTATATTACTATATTACTATATTACTATATTACTATATTACTATACTACTATACTACAATATTTCTATATTACTATATTACTTTATTAAAATATAATTATTATTATTATACATTTACTATTCAAATACATAGAATATCTTCTCGCTTAGCGCACTCCTCGCTTTGCTGTTTCGCTTTTGGCAACGAGGATAACCACTTGACTGACTTTGTGGCGCGTGAAAATAAACTTCTTGGCCCAATGCAATATGTGGGTACACTTCTTGGAATGTACTACATACTTACGACGCACAGACTCGTTCATATACATATATACATATATTGGAGTAGAGTTGCAGAGGTTAGCCCAATCCGGTAAATGTGCATTTTATTACCATGAAATTATCAACGAAAACTGTAATTTCGATGAGTTTGGGAAGACAACCAACTCTGACTAATGACAACGCTGTATTGAATTCAATCTCTAATGGAGCTATTAAAAGCGTGTGGAACTTTGAAACTGCAGTCAGATCATAGGGCAAATCAATGATTGACTGATTGTTAATTGATATGCTTGCTTACTGCGTAACTGACAGTTGTTAAGTGGCCGAGGCATGAGATGGTAGCATTGACATATCCAACTGTCTAAGTGAATAACACACAACTCTCCCTCTCCCTCTTCCTCTTCCTCTCCCTCTCTCTCTCTCTCTCTCTGACAGTTCGTCCTTCCGTCAGTCTGATGCGACTGACTCGACAAGCTGACAACTCGCCGCAGCCAGAGGAAGAACAACTTAGTTAGGCGACAACAGCAACAACAGCAACAAGAATCGCAAGCGATACATTATGCTGCCCTTGGAGCTGAGCTTGTTTGCCGTGTCAAGACGAATAGTGGAGGAGGAGGAGGAGGTGGAGGAGGAGGTGGAGCCAGCACCTGGTAAACCTGCCCAAGACAGCGCAACACTTTTGGGGCAAAAGTTTGTGCATAATGCGGTCAGAGGAAACTTTTGCCTGCGCCTCCCAAAAAGCGTTGCGTATAATTAATTTAGTTTCCTTTTGCTGCCACACGTGTCTGCGTCTGTGTGTGTGTGTGTGTGTGTGCGCACTAGAAATATGTTTGCTATTTTGTGTGCTGTTCGCACACACTTTGAATTGATGTTCTGCGGTTGGCGCACGCTGCGTATACGTAACACAGTTGCTCCACTTTCCTCCCCGCAACACTTTCACTTCCTTTAGTTCGGTTTTATTTTTTTTCTTTTTTTGTTTAAAGTGTTTGCACGTGTTCTGTTAATTGATTGATTGATTGATTACTTGATTGATGTCTTTGGTTCACAGCCCAAAAATAAATAGCCACCATTAAAGTCCAGCACAAACCACTCTCAATGCCAGTCTCCAGTCTCCAGTCTCCAGATAACAAATCATAAGTCATCAAGTCGATGAAGGCTGAACTGAGTCCAAGTGCAAAATTGAGTTGGTGTCAGAGTCAAAATGTTATTGTGGCCAGGGCGAGTGCAATGGAGACAGTCAGAGAGTCAACCGCATGTTGTGCATTTCGAATGAGCCAGAGACGGGGCTCACTTCTCCCTCCCTGTCTCCCTCTCGGTCGCTGTCCAGAATGAAGCCACAGCAAACCAAGGCAAACCAAACCAGAGCCGACCAAAACTTGTCCTTGTTGATTTCATTTTGGGTGTGTGACAACTACAAGTTGTCGCTTCTTGTATTCCATCTTGGCAGAGTCAAGCTCGCTTCTCTTCTCCTCTCTTCTCCTCTCGTCTCATCTCGCCTCGCCTCGTCTAGCGGCAACTATTATTTATTAATTTTAATATCCTTGTCGTCACCAGTTGTTATCCCATCAGCATTGCTACAGGCCACAGAAACCGCACCAGACTGTTAGCTGTTAGCTGTTTGCTGGCACACACAACTCTCACCTTCAAGTTGCCGCAACTCAACTTTACATTTTAAACGCATTTTTCCCCCTCAACTCCTCGACTCTTCCGCGTCTTCTCTCTCTCTCTCTCTCTCTGCACCACAAATCGAAATGTGCGCCAAATCACGGTTGAGTTGAGGACATCGTTGCTTCAACGACTGCAGGATAAAGTGACGTTGCGACGTTGTGACGTCGTGACGCAACGCTCAAAGGCATTTGAAATGCATTAGCTTTTTGATACCCTCCTCGCCAGGGGCAACACAATTATGTTGCTGCATTTGCAACGCACAAAAGTCTCTAAATTTTTGTTATTCTCCCATTGCCTGTAACAACTTTAAATCAATCAATTTTACTTCAAATTGATTCTAATATTATATATAACATTAATTTAGAGTGTTTAATGTTCGTTGCTTGAATTGCAGCTGCTTTCACAGTTGCATTACACAAGGACTCGAAGAAGTCGTGGTAGCCAATTGGTTGCCATTTCCGGTGCAATTTTGATTGGCATGCGAATATCGCGAGTTTCATGCTGAGATTTACTGCAGATTTACTCTAAGAAGGACAGACAGAGGAGAGAGAAGAGAGGAGAGAGAGAGAGAGAGTTCACTACGCATTTCTAATGGATGCAACAAGCAGGATGAGAGCAACAGTCTCTGATTGGCCTTGCGATTAATTGGATTTCAACCCAGAGTCCTGTTTGGCAGTTAACTCAATATCACGATGCTCATTTCCAAACCACTTTTGAATTCAAAGGCTATTTAAGAGGCAACAATTTGCGACAGTTGTCCACTGTATAACAAATCAAAATCATTGTCATTATAATAATACTAAGTAAGACTATTATTGTATGCATTTACTTTTCTCGATATCTATGATGTTTTCAATAATAGTATTTATATATCAAAGGGTCCTTTAAGAAAAACTAGGATAAAAGAACGAAATAAAGAATTCTCGGACAAAATTCACACTAGAAAGCAAATTCGTTTCATTAAGATGTTTAAAATTAAATAAAGAACGTCGTTCAAAATTTGATAAGAAAGTTATCCAATTGTTAAAAAGACATACTTGTGTTTTGATGCATTTACAACTATTTAAGATATAAATTATAAATTTTTATTTTATTTTTCACTTATTTATTTATATACAGTTTGATGAATACAAAAATAGAAATAATTATCCAGCCAAAAATATATTAATTTGACATATTTTTTATAATTCAATTAGTTTTCTTAATTTGCTATATTTTATTTTACATGCAACACGATTTTTTGTTAATTTCCCACATCATTTAAAATATATAATGTAGACAGAGTCCTATGTAGTCAGTGCTTCACTAACCTGAAATTAAGTCAATAATTGTATAATATTTCATAACTCGTAATAAATAAATAAATGGACTGACTGATCTGATTCATCTGATTGCAATAAGGCATTGTATTCTTTATTTTAATAAAGTTATAATAATTATAAAGAAAATAAACAAATATTGTATACTTTTATGAATTACAAATCAATTCGACACAAAATTATTAACACTTTATGTAAACAATTCATTATTACATTTACCAAAAATTGCGAACAAAATCGATTTAATGCAATTGGAACAAAATACAATAAATCATAAGAATTAGTTGTCGTGCACTATTTAATTTGCCATCCGTTTCTAACCATCTTGTTTTGTTAGCTCTGCACTTGCTGTAATAATTGTGAATAAAGGCTAATAATTGCTGAATAGTTGCAAGCATTTGCCATGACAAACAGTTGCGAAAGCGTAACAAAGACACAGCAAGCGGAAGCAAGAGCACAACAAAAAAATTCTCAACAGGCACATAAAAAAACACTCGCTGCAAATAAAATTCTACATGAATTCGCTATAAAATGAAACCCAACTCAAGCTCAACTCAAACTCAAGTCGACTCGATGCGACTTCGAAGTGGAGTGAAGTCAAGCAGCATGGCTGTTGTGCTGCGTATCCCGTATCCGCCGTGTTAACCCGAGACTGAACCCAAGGCCAAGGACAAGGTCGGTGAAGCGAAAGAAGGGAAGGAAGGAGGCAGAGACGAAGGCTCAAGGCTCGAGGCGGAGGCGGAGGCGGATTGCAGGAAATGGGAGCGAACCCTAGGCGGCAAGAAGTCACCAAGGCGCATGCAAAATGAAACAGTTACATAAAAGGCAAATACACACACACACACACACTGAGACACACACCTACACAGAATGTGTGTGTGTGTAGGCAGCCGCCACATGCAACAAATAAGCTAAGCCCCCAGATTGTCTTATCGCATTGAATTAGGTGTCTAACCCTTATTTCAACTGCCAGAGAAACTCTGACATTTTAACGCTTATTCTTGTTGTGTTCGCTCTTCCTTTTCCTTTTCCTCTTGCGCTTTCTTTTTTTGTATTTTTTTTTTGATTTTGTGCCGCTTTGCATTTGTGACTGGTTGTTGTTGATTTGCTGGCATGTACTTGCCACCGCCTGGGGCACAATGTTGCCGTTGCCAAAGCTGTTGACACTTGGAGCATTTTCGGTGTTGTCACGCTTATCGCTGATGCAGGGAAAGTAAAGACACGGGACAGCATGGAGAGTGGAGAGACGTATTGTCTGTTCTGGGCTTTAAACATTTTCAAGTGCGGGAAATTGCCTCAATTATGCAACACAAACTTGCCACCACACACACACACATACATTTTACTCATTTGGTTGGACACGTGGCATAAGCAATATTTGTGGAATTTACCGACAAAGACAAAGCTCAATGGATTTGCACGAAAGTTTCTAAATGCGCCGCACGAAGCGCACCAAGGAAAGAAAGAGAGAGGAAGAGAGGGAGAGAGGGAGAGAGCGAGAGCGCTGCTGGGATTTCACTTCATCTAATTGCTTGCTAATTGCCAGAAACATTTTAATTATTTGCTGTTGCAAGCAAACGGTAAATGAAACTCAAGCACACGTATCCCAAGTGACTTGGCCAGGGGGTCAAAGGTTGCAGGCGCATTGCAGCTGAAGTTGGAGTTGGAGTTGGAGTTGGGATCAAAGTGCAAGCAAATGGCGTTGCCAATATGCGTTGTATACGTATATAAGGAGGTGGCAGGCAGCAGTTGGTGGCAGCAACAACAACAACGTCGACGTCGACGTCGACGTCGATGGCAACTTTTTGCGCTGACTTCCGGCGGAAGTCGGCAAAGTGTACGTACTAAGTGCTCATCAGTTGGCGGCCCTCCAGTGGCTCCAGCCTGGCTTACATGAACCACCCCTCAGCTCCCCTCGCTGCCAGTTACCACGATGCGCAGCATGGAGTCGGGACTGCAGTGTTCATGACACGATTTCACGGCACGTTTTGGGTTGTTTTTAATGCAATCAACTCGACGGTGGCCCATACCGAAGCACACACACACACACACACACACAGACACAGCGTCCTTCTCTCTCCTTTCACTCCTGCAACTGCCTCCTGCAGCAGCGTTCCTTCACTATTCCCCCTCCTCTTCGATGCTGCTGCTCTGCTGCCCAGCAATCCCGTGTCATGTTTGCTGTTGGCGGTAGCTATATTCATTTTTTTTTTTTTCGCTTTTTCGTTTTTTTTTTTTTTTGTTTCGCTTCCTTTTCTGTGGCTGCTGCTGCCACAAATTAGATTTAGTGGCAATTTATTGCTTTGTTAGCATTTCCACGTTTCCCTTTCTCCATTCTCCACTCTCCATCGCCCTTCTGTCCGCCAAAGTTGTGTCAAAATATGCCCGAAAATGGCGGAGCTCTCATCTTGGCTGTGAATGTGCAGCAAGTGCTCGTAATTTGCTGCTGCCCAGCGCAGCTTTCTACTCTCATTTCGACAAAACGTATTTACTTTTTAATAATGTGTACTGAGTAATTCCATTTGATTTCTTTTCTATTTCTTTGCCCCACTTTTAATTTATTATTGTTGCAGTTCGCTTCCATCAATTTGACTTTATTTAGTTTTAACTTTTGATGTTGTGAATTTCCATTTAAACTAAGTTTAATCACACATTTTTGTTACTCTATTTTACAGGGTAACTCATAGTTGCCATTCGGCTAAGTCAAGCGACAGCGGCCACTCGGCACACACATTAAGTAATTGAAAATTGATGCTGCCACAGCGCGAAAGACACTAAATGCCACAAAAAAAAACCAAAAACCAAGACAGAAAGCTACACTCGAGTGTGCTCGACTGTAAGATACCCGCTACCCATTTTGAATAGAAGCACAAGAGTACGGTATGGTTCGAAAAGTATACCAAACTATACCAAAAGATATATTTGAGGAATTACATTTTAAATTAACTAAACTGGTGTACCACAAAAATACTAAAATATATCGAAAGCTATATTCAGTACATTGATATAGTAATACATTCAAAATATACTATAATATTAAGTTATCAGGAAAAGCTGTTTCTCCATTCAAAAGAATTTCTTGAATAACTTCTACAATTTTTATTTGATCGCAACCAATTTTTAAGGTACCATAAATACTGTAAATATCATTGTATGAACCAAAAATGTAGCTTCCAAATTACGCCTGTTATCCGATTATTATCGATTGGAGGGGTCGGAAGTGGGCGTGGAAAAAATTCGAAATAAACTTGATCTGCGTGCAAACATAAAAAATGCTGTCGAAAAAGAAAGATAGCTCTTTCTCTTACAGTCTTTGAGATCTAGGTGTTAATATGCACGGACAGACAGACAGACAGACAGACAGACAGACAGACAGACGGTCATGGTTATAGACGGATAAGAGTATATATACTTGATAGGGTCGTGGATGCCTCCTTCTGCCTGCAAGTTGTAATACCCCTCTAGCCTATGAGTAACGGGTATAAAAAAAAGGAAAACAAAGCGTGTGAGAGATAAGAAGACTTTCGCGCAGTGTATTTAATACTGAAGAATAACCGTCTTTATTTAGTGCGTTGAATTCTCGTGCAAGTTGTTCGAGTAAGAGAGACTTAATTCTATTTATGTATATCAGACACTTCAGACGCGCTGATTTCCCTCAGACGGCAAATACATTTTTCACACTGCAGTTGATTTCATTTCTCGCCTTTCTTGCCATTTCTCTCTCCTGCAAGCAGCTCATTGAAAATTTAAATGGAAATGGAATTCTTGTTGTACTTACAAATAAATTATATGCAGCTCAGCAGCTTGAGCTTGAGGGAAATGGCAGAGTGTTCTGTTCTGTTCTGTTCTGTTGTGTTGTGTTGCACTGCGAATGGGAATGGGAATTAAGTTGTGTTGGTTACTAAATTGTTGACTGTTTAGTAATTAATTGCATGGCAATCTGCTGCATGCAACCAAATGCGGCAACTCCACTCAGTTGCGTCTCAAATGCCAGCGGCTGCAAAGTCTAGCGACAAACTTTGCCGTTTACTTCGCTTTATTGCTACAATTATTGCGATTATTAATGTTGGTGTCTTCTGTTGTTGCTGTCATTGTCGACACGCAGGAGACAGACAATCATCATCGTTGTTGCCAAGGACCGTGTCATTTAACTGATTCTGCCAATTAGCTCTCCATATTTTAGTTCATTTATTCATTCACACGCTCTCTCTTCGACTTAGACACATTGCGAACGTCTTCAAATATACCTTGTAATCGAAACTCGGGATGATGTGCACTTATTTCTTCGACTTTATCCTTTTATTATACTTTCTAAAATTTGTTTAAAAATTTTTGAAATTACATTTTGATATAATGCGATGAATAATCACAACAATACTTATTTAAAATAAATAATAAGAAGAATATTGATGGATAGAATTATTGAAAGAGTTGTATACATTTAAGATTAAAGAAACAATAAGAAAGAAAATTTGTTTAAAATATATACATAATTATTAATCGATAAGATATTCTAAGTATTTTTATATATTTCCATCAAATAATACGATTGCTAATCGCAAGATTAAAGTTGAATGTTGATAAATGGAAGATTTATTTATTGAAAAAGTATTCTAAAAATTGGTAAGAACAAAAATCTACACATTTTTGATGACACATTTTAAGTCAAAACATTTTTATATGTTTCCATCAAATAATGCGATTAGTGAATACAATTTTAAATCTGTTTGAGATATTATTTGTAATTCATAATTGTTTGAAAATAAAGATTTAGAAGGCAAATATAGATTTGTCGAAAATTTAGTCTACATGTAATAATAAACATATCGTGTTACTTAAAATAAATTTACAAAAATAATATATATTTTTAAAGACTAAAATGTTCTTTAGTTAATTAACATAATATGTATATAGAATACAATTTATTAAATAATAATTTTAATTTTAATAATTTTAATTTTTATGTTATATTAATTTTCGAACGTCAAAATAAAATATTAGCAAAATGCATAAATAGTATTTTGTCGAAATAATAATAATATAAAACTTCAGTTTAATTATCTTATCCAAATTATTACTTTAAATTCTAGAGTATTTCTTGCTCCATCAAGTTTATTTACTTTTCAGTGATTTCAAATAAAAAATGTTGATTTGATTCTGATTATTTATTTGCATATCGATTCCGAAATTATTAAAATTCGCTTATTGTCGTTAAAAATTGCCATTGAAAATATGAAATACTTGGCATTTAAGCACTGATTAAATGAGTTAGTTGAAGTCGATATTTTGCACTCTCGTATCGAATGGGAATTCTTTGCATTTGCCATTTGGTCTGTTTCATGCTGTTAACTGATTGCCAAATGGCCAAGTTAATGCGCAGTGGCCATAAAAGAATCGTCGAATATTTTTCTGATTCTACCCAAAAGGTAATTGTTGTTATTGTTGTTTGTTGTTGTTGTTGCTGTCGTTTTTGTTGCTGTTGTTGTGGGCAGCGTGTGATTGTGATTGGGAATGTGATTGTGATTGTGTTTGTGATTGTGATTGTGGGTGTTGCCTGGCGCCGTCATCATTCGCATTTATTTGCATAGTTTCATTTTCATTTTCACTTTTATTTGCCGCCGCGTTGCCAATGCAAAATGTGTCCCATCGTTGTTGTTGTTGTTGCCACTGTTGATTCGTTTGCATTTGCCACAATATTTAAGAAGCAGTTGACGCACGTTGTGGAAGTGGAAGAGTGTGAAACTCAAACTGAAACTGGAAGTGGAAGTGGAAGTCGCGAAATGAGGAACTGGAAGATGGCCAACAACGGCAAAGAGGAAACAAGACTAAACCCAGGGGACGACGGCGAGGAACATTCTGTGGACAGTGGACGAATGACAGTTATTATTGTATATCGCATCATTTCAACAAAATGGCGGCACATGTAAAGCAAACAAATTTTGGGGCGCGTTGTGAATTTCGAACCAGCTTCTATTTAACAGCTTTGAGTTTGCTTTCGACGCAACAACGACATACAAATGCTAAAAACAACGACACTGAACCGTGGCTGGTTTTCCACAATAGAGTATGTGAATGTCCAGTGAACAATCGAGTGAAATTCAAGCGATAGTATCGTATAATATTCATGAAAGTGGAGAGAGAATAGTTGACAAATTTTTTGGCGTTTTATCTTTCAAAGTATTTTGTTTCGCTCTTTGTTGGCATGAAGAGTTAATTGATAAAGTTGGTTAATTTGGTGAAAACTTTTTACTTTAGAATTTTTTCGATAAATTTATTTTAAATTTTGCAATTATTTTTCATTTTGATGTATTTTATTTTTAAACAATTTTTTACTTTTTTAAACTTGTATATTTTTTAAATTCTTGTCGATTTTGAAATTATGATTTCGACATCAAAGTTGGTAATTTTTATTATTTTAAATGAAAATAATTATAAATTTTTTTAAGTATCGAAATATTCAAGTCCATAATGTAATATTCATTGCGATATTTTGTAAGTTAAAATATTAATCTTTTAAATCGTAACGAAATTGGTTTTTCCAATATATTCTAATCGAATATTTTGGTCCACTGGGTTGTCAATATGTGTGCCAACAAATATGCAAGTGACAGCATGTGTGTGTATAGGGTTGCGTGTGTGTGTGTGTGTGTGTGTGTGTTTAGTGAAAAACAAACGCAGCTAAAAGTATGAAAATGAAACAATGGAAACGCTACGAAAAACCGAATGAAATTCAGTTTAACATACACAGCTGGATAGAGCAGATAGACAGACAGAGAGAAAGAGAGAGAACGATAAAATAAGAGAAAGGGGGAGAGAGAGAGAGAGAGGAATACAGCTAGCGACGCATCGCGAACACAAAGGCAAAAATATTAAAATTCAAAATTTTTGTCACGTGTCAAACGCCATTTATGCGCTTCGTGATCGCACGCAGTTCAGTCTCCGGCTCACACACACACACACACACACACACATACCCAAGCACAAACACACGGAAAGACAAATGCGAGCACTAATGCACACACGTAGCCAACCGACTGGAGACGCACACCACAAAACACGTAGATGGCGGAACATTCGGTAGAAGCGATAAAACGTTGGGAAGCCGAAGGTAGAAAAAGAAATCATGGGAACAACTCTAGTAACAGCACATCATTGAAGAAAGCGAAGAGAGAAAGGGTGAACAAGATTGAGGCATCATTTTAATTTTTTTTGTAACTATAACATTTTTAATATTAAATTTTAATTATCTAGTAAATACTTGCCAAATTCAAGTATCAGAATTTCATTCATTTTGTTCACCCTCAAAGTATGCAACATTTAAATACTGAAAGTTCATAAATATTCAATTTTTATGTTGCATACTTTTAGCATCAACTAAATAATAAAAAAGTTTAAACTGATGCATCATGATGTGCTGAGCTTTTGGTTGACACTAATTTTAATGCATACTTTTAGGGTCATCTAGATAATTGCTAATAAAAAATATAATTTTAATGTTGCATACTTTAGGGATCACCAAATAATAGAAAAGCTTTTTCAGAAATGCTGAATTTTTAGTAATCACTTATTATGAGGCATACTTTTAGGGTCACATAATAATGACAAGCCGCTCTTATGATAAGAAACCAAAGTGGTGCATACTTTTACGGTCAGCAAATAAATTAAAGCGCCGAATTCCAATTTGAAATTTCAATAACCAACAGAAACCCAAAAAGCCCTTATTACGTAAATTCATTTGTTTTATTATTATTTTTGTCTTTTTTTTCATATCTTAGCCAAATCCTTAAGGATATTGCCAGGAACTATCTTTTTGTAATCAGGAGAACGAGTTTTATCGACTGGCAATCAAACACTTTAAGGATATTCTTATAAATTTCACCTTAAAATTTTTCAAGGGGTTGGTATAGAAAAATGGTCGTAAATTTGAAAGATTCACTGTATCTCGGTCATTTGAAGGATGATCGTGATGTCTTTTGGCACAAGGGTGTCCCTTATAAAACTAAAATAATTGGTGCACTCATAAGGACGAATATCCTTACAGGACCCTCGATAAAATGACCTTTTAGCTCAGAGAAAAAAGCGTATATCTCGCCCATATCCTGTCTGATCCTTGCAGATCCTGTGTCAAACGAAGTCTTTTGATGAGTATTATCATCCTGCCAAAGGACATTCAAATCGTCCTGGTGGTTCTCGAGTTATCCTGCAAGTTGTGATTTTCGCAAGTTTTCTTTGGCCCTGAGACTGAAGAATGACAAGTGTTTGATCATAAGATTACCCCAATATTTTTAAATGCCTATCGATGGAGTAGCTCCTTGTGATCCTGGCAAAACATGTCCCTTGAAAATCTGCCAGGATATGACCGAGATATTGCATGTTTTCGATAAAAGATCCTTAGTGCACCCTCAAAGTATGCAACAAAAAACGAATAAATTTAGCGCCAATTTGAAATTTTAAATTTCAATGTAACCGAACAAAAAAAGATAAATCCTATTAAATTCAAAATGAATTTTTATACCCGCTACCCATAGGGTAGAAGGGTATTATAACTTTGTGCCGACAGGAAATGTATGTAACAGGTCGAAGGAGGCATCTCCGACCCTATAAAGTATATATATTCTTGATCAGCGTCAACAGCCGAGACGATCTAGCCATGTCCGTCTGTCCGTCTGTGTGTCTGTCCGTCTGTCCGTCTGTCCGTCTGTGTGTCTGTCCGTCCGTCCGTATGAACACCTAGATCTCAGAGACTATAAGAGATAGAGCTGTAATTTTTTTTTGACAGCATTTGTTATGTTTGCACGCAGATCAAGTTTGTTTCAAATTTTTGCCACGCCCACTTCCGCCCCCGCAAATCAAAAAAATCGAATAACAAGCCTGATTTAAAAGCTGGAGTTGCGAATTTTGGTATATACAATAATTTCTGTAGTAGTTATGATTCCTGAAAATTTGGTTGCGATCAGATAAAAATTGTGGAAGTTATTAAAGAAATACTTTTGTATGGGCAAAAACGCCTACTTACTAGGGGTCTTAGTTGTTTGGCCGACAATCTGGCACATTGTGCCGTCTATGGTATATTTTGAATGGTATACTATATCGATATACCAAACAACCATTTGGTATATTTTTTTTAGTATTTTTTTAGTATTTTCGGTATATTTGGAAAATGATACCGCAATATTTTGCCTTTAATAAAAATGGGTAGCGGGTATCTCACAGTCGAGCACACTCGACTGTAACTTTCTTACTTGTTTTATTATTATTTTTTGTTGTTATTTTTTTTTTTTTTTTTTTTTGCCATATCTCTCTGTCAAATCGTTAAGGATCTTGCTAGAACTTACCTTTTAGTAATCAGGATAACTAGTTATTTTGGATATATATTATTATAAAATGGGTCAAAATTTAAAAAAAAAATCCATCGTATCTTGGTCATATTGTTTCAACTCTCATCGAATGCACTTTCAGAGTTAGTTGTGATACGAATATTATATTTCACAGTGCTTTGGGCATGCTTTTGACATATTCAAGGGGCGACATTTGTATGAATTCTTTATTGTGTTGTGTATTTCAATGATGCATCGTGTTCGACCCCATTTTCAAACTGTTTCGCAAAACATAGTTTGATTAGAATATATCGATTGCACTTGAAATCAAATCTAAACAAATATAATAATCGCTTTGTTTATGTTTGCATTGCCATGCCGTGTTTTTTTGTCTCTTAATTAAAATTCAACCGAATGAAGAACAACAAACTAAGATGAACTATTAAAAATTGGATTTTATTAAATGGCTTTAATGAAATTTATGTTTAATGATTTATTATTGCGAAAGCAAACATTTATATGGTGGTGTAGTGTGACTGTCTGTAGGCACTTTTGAAATTGCCAACTACAATTAAATTTTCGGTTTAAATATGCATGTTGCGCGATGTTGTGGGTCAACAATGCGTATACGCAATATTACTCATACGCCACACGCGCTCAACAATTATGTTTGTCGACCACAGAAAAGCGAGCAAACGGATCGCGAGTCTAATTAAAAATGCATTTAACAATTGCAACAGCAATTGCAGCTTTAAAGTTACTTAAATGTGCAGTTGATTAACAAGTTAAATGCTAACAGAAAACGCCAAATAATGCTGACAAGACAAAAAAAAAAAGAAGAGACTGGTTGGAATTTACTTGGATGACTCGGATTGTGCAACTAATGCCAAGAGATGATACTCAGCTGGGACACAATATGGGGATGAGGCCAATGGCTGAAGTAAAGTCAATGATGTGGCACATTAAGTGGGCTCCTAATGCAACTTTAGACTTCAACCAGTGCAGTCAGTTGCATCTCACTCTCTCTCAGACTCTCCTGTCTCGGTCTCGGTCTCTGTCTCTATATACAGGTTCTCTAATCGAAAACGACAGAAGCCAATCACAGTGCCCCAAATGACCAAAAGCTGCAGTGACTCAACAACAACTCGTTCATCTTTCGTCTGTGTTTCTGAAATTGTGCCAGAAATTGTGGAATGAACTGATAATTATCGGCCATAAGGTCATTTTCATTGAGCCAACCTACCTGAATGCTGCTCAAAATTGGTCCCTTCTAATGGCATTCTGTTAACCCTTTTGTGCTCGCCAAGCACTTTTCATCCAACTTCATCAATCGCATTCAAGTAGCTTAATGCTCTAGCTAAAGCTTGGCAGCTTTTTGTAATGCAAACGACAACTGAAAGCAAGAATATAATGAAGCAGTGATTTTACTAAAGTGTTTACATTAAAGTTGATAAAAGTAATCGAGGAAAAATTGTAATAGTATATATTAGAAATAAATATTATTACAAAAATAGTTGAAGAAACTAATATTTGAAGCACACATCAATTTAAAAAGCATTTGATTAATCCTAAACGTATTTCATTGAATAAACGCACTGTTCGATACAATGAATTTAATAAAAATAATGCATAATAAACGTAAGATTAATAATGAGAATTAAATAATAATAATAATAACAGTGAATAACGATTTTAAAGATTTAATTTAGTTAATTCATTTTGCTATGGAAACGTGACTCGGAAATCCGATAAGAAAGCATTAAAATGAGTAAAAATAATCCATAAAAAGAATACTTTTATTTTATTTTAAATTCAAAAATTACTTAATAAATAATTGAAGACACATTTTAAGAAATATTTAAAGCATACATAAGTTTTTGAAAATGCAATTGCCTTATACATAATTTGATAAATGAAATGTCATCAGTTGATATAATAAATATATAATTTGCAATGAAAATAAAGTGCATAAAGATTTTAAAGTTTTAATTTAATTTAGTCGGAAAGCAAGGCGACAATAAATCTGGGATTGTACTTAATAAAAGTAAAAACAAAAACATTAAAATGTATTCAAATCCATAAAAATGTTTAATATTGTATACTAAATTATAATTAAATACTATTCAAGAAACAAATATCTTTATTAATATTTGAAGCAAGCTTAAATTAAAATAAATGGTATTCGTTGAACTAATTAGAATTTTATAAATTGTCTATTTAGCAATGTATGAAATTTGTACATATAAGTATTAATTATACTATAAATATATGTATGATTGAACAAACATCTTAATCTTAATAACTTCTCAATATGTTTTCTAACGATTTCAGTCATAATAAATATTAATTTACCTTTCACTTAAAAGCTTCAACGGTTGCGTCTTAAGGCCTATAGACGAATTGAGTAGACAATATCGAATGGAATCGCTAACGATACAGCTTTTGGTCGTCTGTTAATGAGGGTTATATTCGCGCAACCCTCTTATGAGACGAGTGTATCCATAAAAAGGCCAAAAGAGGAATTCCCAGTCAGTCAGTCAGCCTCTTAAAGCCGCATCAGCAAATATTTAAGCTCATTTTAGGCTAAAAATACGTGACGCCCACCAGCGTACCCTCCCAAAAAACGAGGCACGGATGAGGGGAAAAAGCACAAAACGCGTTTAAAAATAGCAAAAATGAATGAATATTAAATTACGATAAATAAAAAGCGAGTCGAAAAACTTAAAAGGCTCTCCCATCCACCAGAAAGAGCAACAGCAAGAGAAACAGAAACGGAAAAAAATATGAAGCACAATCTAGACTTTTTTTTTCAAATAGCGAATAGCGAATAGAAAGAGAGATGGAGAGTGAGAGTGAGAGAGGGAGAGAGAGAGAGAGTAGAAAGCATTGGACTTATGGTTGTTGCTGTTGGCTGCTTTTATTGCATTTCCGTAAAGTAAGCCATGTAAATCACTTAAGAGTTCTGACTCTGGCTCGCGACTCGCGCCACGTAGATGCTCTAAAAAGCACATAAAGCAAAAATGCTGTGAAAATCATTTGTTACACTACGCGTATGGATAACTGTAAAGTGCCTTTCTCTCCACTCTCTCAAACTGTGTGTGTGTGTGTGTGTGTGTGTGTGTGTGTGTGTGCAGCTCGCTGTTACAATAATGTGCACTTATTTTTTATGGCAATCATTTAAGACAAAAATGTAGCAAAAAGCACAACGAAGTAAAAGTAAAACAAAGCAGTCAAGTCACTCACTCAAAACAAGAACACCAACAACAACAAGAACAACAACGACAACAAAAGAAGAAAACGTATATACATATATATTTTATAAAAGTCTAACAAATAAAACAAAAACAAAACGAAAACGAAAACGAAAAAGATGCGAAATGGCGCCGGAAATGTTTGCGCAAGTGGAAGTTGAAGAAGCCCAATTTCCACTCCCAGTTCCCAATGTTATTCCCAGTTCCCCGATCCCCCCTCTCTCTCGAATTTCCACTCGCATTCCTATTCCAAATTCAACTCCTATTTCCCTTTCGAGCTGCTGCCAAGTTGTGACTGCATCAGAGCTCAAAACGCAACGGCGCCGCCGTTGCCGACTGCTGTCCAATCTGTCGCTGTCTCGACTTTGTTCTTTTTGTGTTTTTTTCCAACGCACTTCACATTGCTGTCTATCCCCGGTTACCTCTTTCGTACCCTCTCAAGCTCAACCCTCAGCAATTCCGCTGATGAGCGTCAATCAAGGAAATTGCTACTTTTTCAACAATTTTTCACTCGCTTTGTGCTTAAGCCGCGAGCTACTCGCGCTCACTTTCCCAGTCACAGTCGCAGTCGCAGTCGCAGTCGCACTTGTTCGAGAATATGAAAGTCAAATCCTCGCACAGCCGACCGTAATCTGAGTACTCGAATACACTTGCATTTTGTATTCAGATTCGTGGCAGCAATCACTTTGCCAAAGACTTTTCAATTGGGTGAAACAATTGAGTCTGCGGATCAACTTACGCTGCGCTTCTTTCTCATTTATGATTTCATAATTTACGCACACTTTTTTTGTTCCTTCACTTGCACAATTATTGCAATTGTTAATCTACTTATTGTATTATTCATATAAAATTTAACTTTGATTTGCAAAAATGCATTTTTTTTTTTTAGATTTGAATTAACATTCTGCGTGGCAGCTTAACCAAAATACTATTCATTGCATTGCAAATGTTGAATCTGACTTTAGTTTTTGTTTGACTGGCAAATAAATCTTATTATAGCAGTATGAATATTTCATAATTCATTTGAATAAATATTCTTCTATTAATTTGGTTGTTTTGCCAATAGTTCAGATCACAAAAAAATATATAATTATTATACCAAAATGTAAGTAGTTTTTATATTTTAAATGTAAATTTCATAAGCCATCTTCTCTTATATTAAATAGTTGTGAAAATCACATTATTAAGCATTATTCGCATTACGAACGTTGCCTCTTTTTTTGTGTTGCTGAATTGAATAATTGCTGAGAATGTTTTTATTAAATTTGCAATACGACAAAGTTTTTCACTCGCCTTGCATTGCGCTAAAAGCGTAATTGTTGAGCTCTTTTCGTTATAGAGACGTTGATACCTGGTGCCTGGTGGCTGATTCCTGATGCCTGATGCCTTCTGCTTTCTGTTTTGTGTTTTCTACTTTCTGTTTTCTCTGTTTTGCTACCTGATGATGCTACCTGGGCTACACGCAGCTACAGTTTTCATGTAAAAAAGTTTTGCCAACCCATCAGGTTTTTCAGGCACATTCTTCCATAATTTTCTTAACGCAAAGTTTTTGCGAACAATTACGTACGTGTGGGCTGGCAAAGCCTCTGGTTGCCTGGTCTATGACTGCGACAACAATGGGGTTGCAGGTGAGGATGCTTTTTAAAGGGTAGAGGGATGGGTGGGGGAGTGTACTCTGTAACTGGGTGAATGTTTTGCATGACAACTTTTTGCTACTTACCGCATCGCGAGGCATGAAGGCAGAAGGCAACGACGACGACAGTCAACCAACTAACTACATAACTGCAGACAGAATATGTCGCGGTTAAGGTGAGCGAGTGACAGCCTGACAGGTGAGGTGTGTGCGGAGTGTTCGCCTTCCCCTTCTTCTTCTTCGCTGCTCATCATCATTATCATTATCAACATCATCATCAGCGTCAGCGTCAGCGTCAGCGACAGCGACAGAGTTAGCAACATCATCAGAGTCATAGTCGTAGTCATCATCAGTGTCAGCGTCGTGTGCTCATTCCAAGTACTTAGGAAACTTTGCACTATATAAGCTTAACTTTTTTAACCACAACAGCGACGTGGAACGCAGCAAAAGCAAAAGCGAGGACGACGAAGAGTCACAGTCGCAGCTCTTTATAAGGCAATAATATGACAATAATGACGCTGTTGACAGTGCGACAACATGACGCACTGCCCGACCCAAAAAAAAGCAAAAAATAAGAATAACTAAATGTGCTAACAAGCTAAGAACAGCGCGTGAGGACTTTGCAAAAAAAAATAAGAGAAGAGAAGAGAGAAAACTGTTGCATACTTTCGTGCGCATTTGAATAATTCGCAGTTGAAGTTGCAGTAAATGCAAATTGTTAAATAGCCGAGTTGAGTTGAGTTGAATTTAACATTTGGAGAGCTTAAGCAATGGACTCGATAGCTGACCAACAGGCCAAAGGAGCAGCCAAAGCAGCAACGGCAACGGCAAACAGTCTTATCAAAAGGAAATGAGAAAATTTTTGTTCATTTCCTTCAAATGTCACTACACCTACACTTTGACTTGTTGCCCTGAGACGGCTCTCGACTCAGTCTCTGACTCTCGACTCTGACTCTCGACTCTTAGGCAAATCTCAGAGGACTAAACTCGACCCACTGGGGACGAGCACCCGAAAAAGCAAAGCAAACTAAACGAAACCAAACAAACCAAAACCAAAGACATGGCAAAACCAAACTAAACCAAACCAAACCAGACTAGACTAGACTAAACCAAACTAAACCAGAGTCAGAGAAAGAGAGAGAGAGACAGAGAGAGGGCGCAAAAAAAATAGAAGAGATAGAGACAGAGTTCAAGCTTCAATAGTTGGCATCATTTTGCTGTCACTTTGCTGGATTGTTTGTGGAAATACTTGTGCCAAGCATAAGCACTACTTATCTACTTAGTTATTAATCAATTTGACAGCTGCTTATGCATCGTGCATCCACACTCCACAACTCCAAGCACTCTACAAATATATATGTATGTACTTGTTAAGCAAAGTGAAGTTGTAACTATTTGCTTAGCAATGACACAGACACGATTAAATTAATTCGCACAGCATATTTGGTGGTACATTTTTTTATGCCCACTTTATACATCATTTTAGTACAAGATATTTGTCTGAAGATACAAGATACTTCGAAGATGGTAGATGATTATTTTTGTAAACCAGTGTGAAGATACTTAGTGTTCAATTGTGGTTTCTCAAGTGAACCTTGACCAACTGAGAATCGTTGAACTTGAAGCAGACACCTGAAGGCCTTAATGGCTCTGGCTCATCTTATTTCAATAAGAATTTCAGTGCAAATTCGAAATAAAAGATCTACTTTTGTTCTTTATAAATTAAAATACAACAATTGTGAGTTAAATGCCTCGCTTAGAGATTGTTATAAATTATAATTTAGAAAATATATCAAAAGTGTTTGATTTTCTTGTTGATCAACTCTTAAATTAACAAGTAAGAAAGCTGTAGTCAACTATACTCGACTGTGAGTTACCCGCCACTTATTTTGAATAAAAGCAAAATATACCAAATAAAATGAATGATGAATGAATGATGAAGTACTAGATTCTTACAAAATAAACCAGATTAGGAGCAAAAGCAACTATGACCTGTAGGAAGTGCAATGTACAATCTAGAAGTATAAATAAATAAAATTATTATCCGATCGAAATCAAATTCTCAGGAATCATAAATACTATAGTTAGTATTGTCTCCATCTTAAAGCGGGCATAAAATGTAATGAACTTTTAAACAACTAGTATGTTGATCGTGGCAACAACTGAAGGCATCAAGTAGATTGCGTCTGCCAGCAACGTCTGTGTTGCTCAGTTGCCAAATGGCCGTGGTAATAAGGAGACATCAGCTTAACAGCCTTAAAAGCTTTGCTCATGTTGGCCTTTTTTCTTCTCTTCTTTCTCTTTCTTGTTGTTGTTGGTTTTGTTTGATTCATTTTTAGGCAATCGCTAACTCAATTTTTCAATGCTATTTTCGATTTGTTTTTAAGGAGCAAATCTCCCCATATCATGCCCCAACCCCGTTCAGTTCGGTTGCGGCTCACTGATGAACGTACTGTGTTAGGCTGTGAAAATCCACATTATCTGCTTTTCGTTTTCGCTTTGTTGTGCGACATTTTGTAATGCGTCGCAAATCGAAAGAAAATGAAAGCGACGTTGCGCAAACAGAAATCCTTTGTTAATTAGTAAAACGAGAACAAAAATGAACGAGAGGCAGAAGAACAAGACAAGACAACAAGAGGAGTGGGCGTGGGGATGTGGGCGTGGCCACCATTGTTATGGGCGTGACATTAGCATGTACTTATTTTTGGCAATTGTAAAAATTGCCACGACGCCGGCTTAACACAAGCCAAAGAACAAACAGACAGACAAACACACAAAATTTCAAGTTCGAGATGTAGATGAAGAACACGCCGCACACAAAAGCCAAAGAAGAGGGTTGAAATGGGATGCAGGGAGGGGTCGAGGGGTGGAGGGGTGGCAAGGGCGAACGGAAGAGGCAGACAAACAAATGTTGACTTGGCTTAGAATGTAATTAAAAATGGAGCACACAAAAAAAAAACAAAAAAAGAACATGAAAAAGTTCAGCTGATTATTTGGTACAAATCTCCTGTCAACCCAGTGGATCCTCTTCCTCTTCCCCTCTCCTCTCCGCTAACCACGCCTCTTCAGTGCCTACCACATGTATTTAAAGCTATTTAGGTAAACGTTAGACACTCGCGCGTTGCACATCGAGAAGGTGCGATTTTGGAATTTTTACATGCGCTGCCTGCACGTGACATGGCTGCCAGGATACCGAGCTAAAAGGATACAAGAATATTTGGTACAGCCTCGCAACGAGCTGCGAGAATAAAATAACAAGCTCAAAGCGTTGCTAACCCAAAATTATCGACCAAGAGATATCTCTCAAAGTGAAACAACAGATGCATTACATGGAAGCACATAGTATAATACTTAGATAAAGTATATTCATTTATAAAAATGATGTACTCTTAAATAGAAATAGCAATTTTAAAGATTTTAGTCATTCAATTAAAATTAATTAAAATATATATCTTAATTGCTAATTATCTTTTTTTGACAAATGAATTTTTCCACAAAAAATAAACTTAAAAGCCTCGACAATAAACTTAAAAGAAATATGTAATTTCTCTAGTAAATCCAATTAATTGACATGTTTCTTAAAATAATTTTGACAGCAACTGAATACAACTACTTTATATAGTTTCAATAAATCAATATAACTCTGAATTAAACAAATTACTTTAATTACTTCAACTTACCATAAATACACAAACAAAACCTTTTAGCATTCCATAAAAAATAAAAACAAACAATGAAGATAATATTTTATGACTATTTAATAATGTCTGTTTTATTAAGGACGTGTTCTGAAAATAAAATTGAAAATTAATAAGCAAGCTAATGCGTATCTATTCATAGAGAGAAAAGTAGTTTGAATGAAATACATTTCATATAAAATTGTTTTAAGAAATAATCAAGCTTATGAATATAAAATTTAAAGATTCATTGAAATGTTAAATTAATATTTATTTTCAAAAGAGAAAATAATACTTTAAATACTATACAAAAATTAATTTATTTTTAAATGAAAATTGAAAATGAATAACCCAGTAGTTACATATGATATTAATGGATATCAAATAATAGAACAATTAACAATTAATTAATTAAGAAATTAAATAGATAAAAATCAATTTGTATTTGATATTAATATCATAATTAATTAAAACACTGATATATTTATTTTTAATAGACAAAACAACACATAAAAAATATTTGAAAGATAGAATATTTAAATGAAAATTTAAAACTAATGAAAGCTAAATTGACATTAGGATTTGTCTTCCCACTTCTTCAGCCCTTAAGCCAAGTCGTGCATACCCTATTTGAGTGCTTTTAAATGGGAGGAAACAGAATGGGGATTTACATTCATGTACCGCGCAGCACGTTGTGCAGGACGTGAGCACGAATAGCCAAAAGGAATTGTGGTTGGGGCTCAAAAAGGGGAAAGCATATGTGGACCTACATATGTATGTGCTTGCCATATACATGTGTAGTTATGTCTGTGTGTGTGTGTGTGTGTGAGTGTGGCAATGCAAACACAAAAGCAAATCATTAAAGAAAAACTTGCAGAAAATTATGTTTATTCCTTGTTTGTCTTTCCATATGTATTTTTCATACACTACACAAAAGTCGATGACGTCGTCGATGCCGCAAGTCAAGTTAAATATTCACAAATGAAAATAATAATTAAATGTTGACAAACTTTTTCAATAGAGAAGATATTTACTTACGCAAATCAAAATATTTGATTCTCTAATTTGAATTTGCAATTTCTAACAAATCGGATTAATATTTAACAATCATTTAAAGAGTATATTTTCTGTGAACTTGCACAGCACAAGTTTTCTATCTTGTTTGTTTTCTGTTTTTTTTCTTTCTCTTCTTTTCATTTTTTTTGTTGCTTTTTTTGTTTTTTGGCTCGTTCCATTTTTCCGAGCCTTTTCAACTCTTGCGATTTTCGGTGTGTTCCGTGTTTTGTCTGCCTTTCGTCGTGTCTCATATTCTGAATTTTATGCGTTCTGTTTGTCGTCATTGCGTTTGTAGATTGCGGGGATCGAGAATAGGGGAAAAGAGAATGTGAATACACTCATATGGCTGGATCTATGAGTGTATGAGTGTGTGGGTGTGTGGGTGAGTACATGCTGCAAAGTCAACTAATTAAACATTTTAGACGAAATGAAAATTTTTCGTCTATGCGACGCAAGTTAAATATTATTTTTATGTTTCTGTTGAATTTTGGTGGTAAGAAGCTCTTAAATTTCATTTCGACGCATTTTCACTTGCCATTTCCATTCAAGTCTTGTTCCTGTTATCCTTCGTTGTCCTTGCTGCGTATTTACTTTGCACCAAGCCAAAGAAAATGATGCGCGTATTTCGCGTCACATCAACTTTTCAGCCATATCAAAGGGTTTTTATTTCTTTAGATTCTCCTTCGCCGACAGCAAAATATAAACACAAAACTTGCCATACTTTTGCCTTCGCTAAGGACACTCGTAAAGGTAATCGACTTGCCCACAGCAAACTTGTTAAAAGTTATTCAAATAATTATTTCATTTTAACTTTGACAGGTGCAAAAAAAAGTATAAAAAACAACAAATTGATTTCAACGTGAAGTAAATGTAAGTATTTAAATGTATATAAGTAAATACGAAATGTAAATATTTATGTGTGAAGCTGGTTAATTTAAAAACCAAGTCTAAACAAGATTTGTGAAGTACGTTTTACTTTCTATAAAAATATTCTTAGAAATATCTCGAAATTATCATAATATAAAAATGTATCTCAAGAGTCTAATGAAAATATTCGCTGCGTGTGAGAAAGTTACTTCTAGGAAACGGAAAAGAATACGTGCTAATGCTAATGTCGATAAAAATTGCTTGCTAATGAATTCAGCAATGAATTCCAGCAAATAATTAAACGCTAAAAGTGTCAAATGAAATAAAATGCCCAAGTGACAAATGTAAACGCGAGTTGTTCGAGACACATATACATACAAACTCGACACTCACACACACACACACACATTCGTCTCGTAATTCAGCTGTCACGTGTAGGCCAAATAAAATTGAAATATTCAAGACGTTTCCCGCGACGCGATGCGAAGCGAGGAAGTAAGAGCATAAACTGCCAAATGATTCTGTGTATTCGGTGCACTTCGCCGCATCGCATCGCATCGCTTCGCACCATGACACGCCCTCTTTCCTTGCCGCCCACAGCTGACCTGGCTGCCTCTTTGCTTCCTTGGCGGCACAACAACAACAACAAAAAAGAGCCGCTTAGCTGAAGCGGCGTTTCCGAGAGTTGATTCTTTCATGTGTACTCATCGTCGTGCAAACGTAGTAGCATACACAACAAGCCGGAACGATACCATCGAGCATGCTCGACTAGCGAATACCCTGTGTAAATGACTGCCAGAACATACGATAGATGGCGCCAGTCATTTAGCAATTCGCTTTGCTGTCTTTATGCTTGCTGCTGATTTATGTGCGCCTGCTATATTGTAGAGTTGCTTGGAACTTTTCAAGTGTCTTTAAGAGGTTCAACAACATAAGTGTATTTTATCAGGAGGGGGATTACTTTGAAGAGGATGAAATTAAATTATACATTTCACATATCACAAACAAATTTACCTTACCTTTTAGAAATAGTAGTAAAAAGTAATTTAAATTCTGACCAGAAATTGTGAATGCTATGATTATGGTTTTCATTTAGTTCCGATCCAATCAAAAACTAAAAAAGTTACTTGAAAAACGTACCTCACATAAGTATAAATGCTTATCTAATATTCCTTACAATGTTATTGAAGTAAGCCTTCTTTCAGTTGGAATAGTAAATGGAATAGAGACGTACATATTACTTAAAAAGTGCAGTGCTCTTAAATAATTGGACAAAATATTAGGTTTGGCTAAATAAAAATATCGTAGCTAAGCGACCGAGTGAAAAGATATTTTATATGTGATTACTTTTCAGATGTTATCTTTCTATGAACATTGTGGTCTTTGGATGTATTGTAGAGTATACAAAATGGAGCCAAAAGAAATGACAAAATGAAACTGGGGTCGCTCTATTGACAAGGCTCGACGCTTGACGCGACTTTAAATTCAACAGCAACTGCGACAATGCAGAAGACTTCGACTGAGATTGTGGAAATGGAGGATAAGGGAAGGAAAGGGGAGGGGAACTGTTGACTGGCAGTGCATATTTAAAAATGTTTAAGTAGGAAGAAGACAGAGCAGAAGAGAGTGTCAAGCGATAACTGTGACGAACTCGTGCGCTAACTGATTAAAGTTAATATGCACTCATATTGGATTATGAGTGCTGTCAAATGGTTCTGCCAGGAGGTGAGGAGAGTGAAAAGGGAGCAACAATGTTAGGCACTCAACTTGAAAGCCAACGAAATAGACCAACAACATCAGCAAATGTGTCTCAAGTGTTAATGTTGTTCTTGTTCTTGTTCATGTTCTCAGCGCTTCTTGTTGTTGGCAATGTTTTTCGTGGTTGACGCTGCTGCTTTGGCGCGCTTTGGTCTCATAATAGGCCTGGCCATGTGGCACACTCAAGCTGGGATGTCAAGTCAAGTTGCCACCCATTCCACTCGAAAGCTTAGACACTTCTTGTCGCTTAATCGGCGTACGTAGGGCGTATACGTAATATAAAGTACGTAGTGCGTAAAGAGCGTGAATGCGACTTTCACATGTATTCTATATGTATTTATATTTATCTTTGTATAGTACACATATCAAACAACTCGTTAAAGACACATTTGCATAATGAGCGACGATCGAGGGCTGCTTTATTTTTATTATTATATCATTTCATATTATGCGCATATGCACGTTTTTAGGCTATTTCAATTGCTAACAGATGGAGGCAATAAAAACACTAAGATAATACTATTTTTCATAAATGTTATAACACTTGAGAACCTAATAAAAATATAAACAATTTTGCAACAATAAAATGCAGGAAGATCTTGTCTTTTATGCAACCAGAACACAATCTTCTCTCCCCTTTGATTTCATAGCAAGTAAAGTAAAACTTGTTAAAACTTTACAGTTTAGGCAAACCATAAACGTTTAAACTTTAAACGTTTTTGGCAAACACAACTTACAAAAAACAAAAGGAAATTGATAATAGAAAATAATCGATATGCAAGTTTCTCACTTTAAATTGTGCTGCGGAGAAACTTTAGCTTTATATATTTTTATGTAGAAGGCGCATTTTATTTAAATTGATTTTCAATTTTAGTATGCAAAGTTTGTTAAAAAAAAACTACTCGAAATATATTAAATAGAATTTTTAAATATTCAGCTGATCGACTGACTTTATCTTATTAGCCAAACAATTGTGGCCAAAAAAAGAAGCTGTTCTAAAATTGCAAGAGTTTGGCATGCGGTTGTGGCTAAAAGAGATAGAGAGAGAGAGAGAGAGAGAGAGAGAGAGAGAGAGAGCTGGTCGAGACATCTTAAAGGCTTTGTGGCAATATTTGATTAAGCAAGTTGAAGATCAATATTTGCTATTGTCGGCAGCAGCAGCAGCAGCAGTTGGGATAAAGTAATTATTGATGTGGTTGATGGCTGTGGCTGCCATGCGCTTGTTTTAATTACAGCAACTTTTTGGCTCTCTGGCCAAAAGGCAATAAGCCAGTTTCAATGCCACATGCAGAGGCAGAGGCAGAGACAGAGACAGAAGCAGAGAAAGAGAAAGAGAGAATGAGAATGAGAATAAAGAAGCATAGTGGAAACTATGGTAAATGTCGTTTGTTTGGCTTGCACTCGACTGCAAGTTAAGTGAAATTGTTGCCACATGACGCTGGCAGCTGGCAGCTGCTTGCTTCCTCTTTTCTGCAGTCAGCATTCAGCTGACTGTCGCCTGCCATTAGCCATTAGCTTTGCATTTAGTTATTTGCATATTTACGTTCACACACACGACGTGCGACGGTGATTAGAATAGCGAAAGAGAAGTGCGCTGCTTCCTTCTCCCAAAAAAAAACATTAGTCAGACTATAGAGAAAATTGCTGGCTCCTTGAGTGGCTGGCTGGCTGGCAACCTTGACCCAGGTGCGCTTAATAAACATCGCGCCTTTGGCCTTTGCCAGCTGCAAATTTCAGTTGTTTACCGTACTCGAGTATGTTGCACGTATGTAGTGTGTGTTCTCGTGTTGCTTAACTCACCTTGTTGCACGCTAACCCAAAGCAAAGGCTAACTACTGTAACCCTGAGACGAAGACGAAGACGAAGACTGAGCGTCGTGTACAGTGTTCGCCTAATGAGCGGCATAAATCAACGAGTCAGAGTTGCTTTCCCTTTCCCCTTTCCCCGTCAAAACTTCAGTTCCAATTCCAATGCCAACTCTGACCCCGACCCAGACTGAGACCGAGACCTAAACCGAAACTGAAACCGAGACAGAGACAGAAACAGAGACGGAGGCGGAGGCAGAGACGGTGCACCAGGCACGCATATGTCTGACTTCACTTTCTCCTCACTCCTTGCCTCGTTCGTTCGCTGCATAACTGTGTGCTGTTAACAAAATACTATTTGATCGCGTGATGCGTCAAATGGCGAATGGCGAATGGCGGGCGCCAAAGTGTCGGACGTCGTCTACTAATCTCCATATTGAATTGCTTTAAATATTTCAAATGCGAGGGCACAACGCGGCGTATACGTAACGCAAACGTAACGTGACTTGTAATGAAAAATGAAAACTATTTGCATAGTTTAAGCGTACTTGTTGGTTCCCCTGCTTATTTATCGAGTTGCTGTTGCCGTTGCCGTTGCTGTTGTTGCGCCAAAGCAATAATTAATATGGAAGCCAAAAGTCTGACAAGCGCGTAATGAGCCCAGCACTAAACTCAGACTGGGGAGCGCTTTCATCGCTTTGGGAATTGCACACAGGTTAAACGCGTGTACAGTGGATAGAAGAGAGAGCGAGGGGTAGGGGTAGGGGGAAGGGAAAGGCAGCTAACAGGTAGCTGGTTCAATAAATTTATGGCATTCATTTCGTGATCAATCGCTTGTCATTGGTTGCACAGCAAATGGGAATTTGCGGTTTGCAGCACAGCACAACTGCAAACGTTATGTAGTAAATGCAACATGCAGGCCCCTTTTTGGTAAATTGCTGTGGGCGTGGCCAGCCACACAGCCCCCTGATGCCCCTATTCGCTTTGACAGCAACGTCGCGCCATTCGCATTTCAGTAACTTTTTGCCACTGACGCCTTATCTGTTTGAACTATTGTTAAAAACATGCTAGGAATTGTTCCTATTGTTGTTGTTGTTGTTGTTGTTGTTGCTATGACATTTTAACCTGTGAAGTCAGCCACACACACACACACACACACGCAGCCAGAGACAATACACACGCATAAAACACTCTTGTGTATGCGTTGTGGCAGCTGTAAAAACGGCGGCTAATTGCTTTTTTTTACAGTTCAGAGATTTGCATAAAGCGCAGAACGTGTGTGTGCGTCTGTCTGTGTAATTTATATTTGTTTATATGCATATGAATACATTAAACGGACAGCCAGAATACACAAATTACATCCAAGCACACACACACACACACACACACTGGCAATATAACTTTTGCATTTTGTGCCTTTTAATAAACCTGACAGCGGCAAACAGAGAACGTTGGCTCAACACACTCTACAACTATCTGCTTCTATTTGTATTTCAGCAGACTCTCTCTCTCTCTCTCTCTCTCTCTCTGTCTCGCTGTCTCACTTTCCCTCATCTTAACTGCAACACTATGGCACAACATTCATATCTACATACTTGCACTCACTCAACTTTTGTTGCTCTTGTTGTTTCGTGTTTGGCTGCCCGCAGGAGCCATAATAAATTTGTCAAACTCATACAGTTCCCAACAACAACAACAATAATCAACAAAACAAAACAACAACAACAACAAATGACGTCTGACTGCATTTGAATCATTGCCAGTTATTAGGATCAAAAGCTCGCGTTTCATTCATTTATTTAAAGCAAAATAGTTAAGGCCAATTCATACATATTTTATTTCCCGACAAAAGGGGATATTAATTCAGCAACTTAACAATATTTTTTTTATTTTCTCATTTTCATTAGTTTAAAATGTGAAAAGATCTTATAAAATTATGCAAATAGTTTTTGTGCATTTCTTTTTTCTAGCTTAACATTCCCCAAAAGTACTTTCCACCTGCATTATTGTTTTTCAACAACTGCATTTGCTGGATGAAAATGTTTGCATGATTTATGTGACAAAAACAAAACATAAAAGTACATAAAATATATTATATATTCGTATGTGTGGCTTAATTTTTAGCCAGTTGAGCTGCAAACTAAATAAATTGCTAGCTTTCATTCGATTTCGTATTTATATGTGAATAATCTTCATATTTTATACGCATTGTGTGTGTTTATTCTTTTATGTTTCGTAATCGACTTATTAATAATATAAATTTTATACTGAGCTGAAAGCAATTGTCATTACTTTAATAAATGCAACTCGGGTGCAAAAATATCGATGATATTTATCGATCAATACTTCAATATATTCTTTTGATAATTTAGATATTGAAAGAAAACTCAATTATTATTTATTTTATTAAAAAATACATCTAAGTTAAGAAACAAAACTTGAATTTATGAAATTTTAAAGTATTTAATGTTTAGTAGTCGGTTTATTTTGACTGAGTTAAGACTAATTGCCATCACTAAAATAGTATTAATGCTCATCTCTAGAAATACAACCCCAGTTGAAAACTATCGATAGTCTTGATCAATATTTCGATAGTCAATTTTGAGCCACCGATGGTGTCGATAATGTTATCGATTGTTTTTCACCCATATTGCATATTATTTC
The DNA here is from genome assembly GCF_023558435.1 of Drosophila sulfurigaster albostrigata. Lineage (NCBI taxonomy): Eukaryota > Metazoa > Arthropoda > Insecta > Diptera > Drosophilidae > Drosophila > Drosophila sulfurigaster. The sequence continues at coordinate 19,451,241 of NC_084885.1, forward strand.
ATTGCATCTTTCAACATTCAAACAATTGATTTATGTCATGAATGCTAGCTTACTTTGAAAAATATTGCCTATTACAACCAACAATTTTTTGTTGTCTTACGTTTACCATATGACTAACAGAGTTGCAGTCTGGCAATTTGATAAACTAATTCAACTAATCAAATGGCCATCATCAGTCGAATGCATTTGGCAAATTTTGTGGCGCAGTTTGAACCTCATGAACAGCAGAAGAGCAGAAGAAAGGTAGAGTGCTTAATTCGCATGTGGTTTACTACTGATTAAATATGCTGGCTGTCAACGACAAATCTGACTAGCTGGCTGGCTGGCTGGCAACACTTGCTGCTGTGGCAAGTGAAGTCGCTGCCACTCAGCTGGCCAGTCAGCTGCCACAACAGAAGTAGCAGCAACAGCAGGGACAAAGTATGACTGACAAAGTACAAGGCTGACCAGTTTACCCTGATGTTGCGTTGTATTATATTGTATGTTGTCCGGCCTTGCCGACCTCAATGTGTGGGCACTTTGGGGCCTGTCCTTTGGCTCCTTTTGTCATGCAGACATCATGCAATGTTGGCACATGAATGCGATCCAGTATTATGACTACAAATCTGAGTGCTAGTCACTGTGTGATTGCCTTAGCCTCAGCCTCAGCCTCAGCCTCAACCTCAGCTTCAGCCTTAGCCTCAGCATAACCGTATATAGAGCACTTGTGGAGTGCTGCATAAAGTGCATAAAACATGTGCAGACGAGCATAATAAGTTTGTTGAGTCCAACTCAGTTCAGTCGAGTTCAGTTCAGCTGAGTTTTGGCGTCGAGAGAGAGAGAGATGAATGTCTGACAAATCATCCCAACAGATTCAGTTGAGCTCAACTCTCAGTTTTCTCTGTGTGTGTGTGTGTGTGTGTGCATTCACTAAACAAATCTTGTTACCATTTCTTTCAACAGTTTAGCCTCAATGAGCCCTTTTATGTATATAGTATTGCCATTGGCTTGTATCTCTTTTGAATTTGCATTCCAATGATAGTTTAGCTCAACAATTTACTATCGATTGACGTCTTCCAATTGCATTTAATTGTAAATTAACCGAAATTACCAATGCAAGTTCCCTCATGTTTAGCATATTGAGTTGCATTCCGGCCAAAGGCTCCTCGACACAAATGCCCAAGGCATAAATTTATTTAATTGCTCGATGCAGCCTCGCATATAACAGCAACATTACAAATTACAATGGCAATTTGATATGCCAGATGCAATTACTTGCAACTGTCGCTTGTTCATATCTCTCTCTCTCTCTCTCTCTCTCGTTCTCTCTCTCTCTCTCTCTTTCTAGCTTTCGCTCCTGTTCTCAACTCGCAACTCTCATTACCCAACACAACATTCAATCCCAGTTGACGAAACTCGAAGGCATCATTAAACAGCAGAAATTTCGACTCCCATCGTGAAGTTCCAACGAAAATGTTGCTATCGAAGGGAAAACAATTTCTTTATATATATAAATAAAATGTGTATTTAATATTAATAAGGGTTAAATAAATAAAGCTGTCAAGTACTTGAAATAAACTTTTTTAATAGGAAACGTTAATTTGCGCTTGAATGAAATTTAAAGGAAATAGGAAAAATTATGTTTACAAATTTAGTTCAAAAAGATTAAATAATATATATGATTTGTTTAAAGGTAAATAAAACTTGATCTAGAATTTGAATAAAATAATGATAATATTAAAAAATAATAAAACAAATGTAAATGTTCTAAAATTTGAATAAATTAATTAACATAATATAATAGATAGATTTCAAGATTAAATAATTCTTAAAAAATGATTAAAGAATGTGATGTTTTTGAAATGTAATTTCAGCTTATTCTAAATGCAATATCAAATATCAATAGTAACTTAACTTATAAAGCTGAAGAATATTTTAAGCAAAAGAGTTTAAATGCGGATTGGCGAAAAGTAAATTTCTGCATAAATTGAACTTAATGGAAAGAGGAAAATTTATGTTTTAAAAATGTATCTTAAATGATTTTAGAATATATTTTTAAATGCAATGTTCTTAAATTAACAAAATATAAGTATCGTTTATTGATTTTAGTATTAATTTTTAAGTAAAAACTAACTATTTTCAAATAAAAATATGAAATAAAATGTTGGCAACAAAACAACATTCTGTTCTCTTTACAACAATATGAAACTTCACTTAGAACTACAATTTATATATTCTTGAGTTATGAATGTGTGTGTTTTGAAACTGTTTGAATAGTAAGCAAAGGAGAAGCCATTGAATGTGTGTGCACATAAGTCTGCACTTATTATTAAAAGCATTGCGTTTCGACTGCTTAAAATTATAATTAAGCGGTAACCTGATTCGATGTGCTTCTCGTGCTTGAGGATTTGTGCATTTCTCTATTTCTCGGCACTTCTACATTTTCGGCAAGAGGCAAGAGTAGTGTGGCAAGTGGCATGAGGCATGAGGCACCAAGAGTCTGACTTTGTATAATTAAATGGAATTTCATAATGAATAGGCAGTCGAAAGCTGATGCTGCTGCTGCCGCTGCTGTTGCAGTTGCAATTGCAGCTGCAGCTGCTGTGGTGATGCAACTACGAGTTGCAATTGCTTTTGTCGAGTATCGCAGACAACAACTTAACCAGAACAGAACGTACTAATTCATTAAATTAATGAAATTGCAATGCATACACAATGCTGCTGCTTACACACACACACATACATATACAGACATTCTAGCCAAGAATATAGAGTAAGTCGACTGACAGTTTAGACTACATTCGTACATGGATAGTTTGGCTCAATCCAAATGAGATCTACTTTCCAGTTGCACTATTTGCCATGAGCCTTAAATCCCACTGCCAAAGCACACGGCAAACACACACAAACACACATACACACACACATTTAATAGTCTAATGCAGCTGGTGGAACAAATATTGCATGTGATGGGCATTTAATATATCACTCTTTGCCTTGTCAAATTAGATATGGCGATTGAATTTGAGCTTGAGCATTTGTTCGGCATCTTTCACCAAAATGTCTGCATTTCATTTTCAACTTGAATTTAAATTCAAATTCTTTAATATTTACCCTAAAACACGCATGTTGATTTATTTTTCCTATGTACGCTTGATAATTAAAAAGTGTAAGCTAAAGTTGCACATTTGAAGGTTTTCTTGGCTTGTTCATAGTTTTAAAAGGTTGCCATCGCAAGAGAAAATAATTCATTATTCTAATCAAGCTGTAGCATTGGCTTAAAATCAGAAATTTTAATGTTGTGCTAAAGAAAAGTATATCGCACATTGGGTTTTAGGTTGATGCTTTTCTATGATCAGCGACTTGGAACATACAGCAGCTACTGCAAGGCAAACTGAAGTTCTCTCTTTATTGATTTGGCTTAAAAAAGATATATGCAATACACCTTCTTCTTATTACTTGATAGATATGCTTCTGGCAACCCTGCAATAGTTATTGATAGTTCAACATGCAAAATGAATTGCAACTACATTACATACTTATGTAACAGTATAAAACTCTGAATTAACAAATTACATCAATACTAAATGTAATGTAAATAATGTAAATAATCACTGACATTTTCTTCTTCGTAGATAGCTTGACTAGCTTTTTGTAAGCCTTTCACGACACTTCGAATGCCATGCCGCACAATCGCTTCAATTGCTTTGCAAATGTGATTGACATGTGACTTTCATTGCATGCATCAAGTGCATCCTGAATGACAGCCATATTTCTAGCTTTGTGACCAAACTGCTGAATCCAAGATGTGCGCTTGCTTCAGCAAGATTTGGGCTAACAAACTGTTGATTATTGGGAAACGTTTGACTAGCTATGACCTCATCAAGAAGTTTGCAAACTGACATCAAATATGCGCTTAGCTTTGATACAGTGTCAGCTTAAACACCTTTGATGTGATCTCCGCGTGCTTTGAACTCCACAGTGACCTGGACTTTAAGACGAAGCTGCTGCCCGCTGATGCAATCCCAAATGGTGTTGAAGTTGAAGCTACGATTTCTGAAGCTGATGTGATTAACCATGTTTTCATCTCAATGCATTCTTAAAAGTTCTTCGTAATTTGTTGTCATTTAAAATGATTTAAATTAAGTACCGTTTGACACATTTTTTGTGCCTTTCACATTGTTCCAACAAGCTGCAAGAGGAATGCAATTGAACACTGAAGAAGTATTTGCTTGATTGTTCCTCTTTAATTTAACAAGTTGAAAAACTCGAATTTAGTTATTACATTATTATGTTGAAGCTTAAATAGAAAGCTGCTTTAATAAGCTAACATATTTGAATATTCTTGGCATTCTTGCTGCTGCTGGCAAATTCTAGTGAAAATAATATTATTTTTTTTTGTGCCTTCGCACAGTTAATGAAATGAGCCGACAATTTTCATGGAACTGCGGCGAAATGTTGTTTAATGTTTATCCTGTTTTGCGGTTGAGATGTTGTCATGGCAAATGTGGCATAATGCAGATATAACTAACAATTAATTGCTAATGAGTCATAATGCGTAAATTGACTTGGCAACTCGATTGCTTTTCCTCCCTGTCTTTCTACTCCCCCCATGCACACACTAATCGGTCTAATTGTTTTCCCGAAAACAATGATAAATAAATAATTGGATTTGTGTGTGTATGTGAGTGTGTGTGACCGATGGCAGGTGTGGTTGCAAGTTTTTACTCAGTGTTGCACGCAAGTTGCACGCATCATCTGCTGCCGTTTGCTGCAATTCCATTCAATCGAACAGTCAATCAAACAAATTGCATTCGTTATGCTCAGAATTCAATATGTTCTCTGTGTGCCACAAGGGCATTGCAGCATGTTGCGTGGCAAGGGGCCATTGCTGCTGCTTGCCACACGTTGCGATGAATGTGAGTCCGAATGCGAATGCGAGTGCGAGTGCAAGTGAGTGAGAGTGCGGAGAGTGAGTCTAACCAAATTATCAGCAAACACGCGTTGTTGCAGTTGCACATGTTCAGTTGCCCCTCTGCCCCTCTGCCTCTCTCCTCTTCCCTCCTCAGCCAGCAGTCTAGCAACTGTTTGCTCTCCCTTGTCTGTCTTGCTGTTTTGGCAAACTTGCTTGCTGTAAAAGACGCCATTTGTTTTGCAACACCATTTTGTTTGAGTTTTGCGGGCAGCTTGCTTCTCTCTCTCTCTCTCTCTCTCTCTCTGCTCTCCAGCAACTATCAAAATAAAATTGTTGGCAATAAAAATGTATACAAATGCGGATAGACAGGTGAGCAGCAGCAAAAGGTGCTTGAATACTCCCTCCGGCCTGCCCGCCTGCCTCATGTCTCCTGCCACCTGCTTGTCAGCAGCATCTGTCGGTAACCGGAAGAGTGGCAAGTGGCAAGTGGCAAGTGGCAGGCGTCTGATGCGAAGGGGATTTTCTTCTTTTTTTTTTTTTTTTGGTTTTCGGGTGGCAGCATGAAGTTTTGTATCTGCAAGTTTGCTACTCGTTTCATCGTTTCACTGCTAACATTATTTATTGGCTTTGCATGTGTGTTTGTGTGTGTGAATTGGAATTTATTTAAATATGTTTTTGTGCAACCCATACGTCGCCACCCCTTTTCCCCTTCCCTCGCTTTCCCTCGCTTTCGCTCGCCTTGTTGCTGTTTCTATTTCTGTTTTCCACCTTTTGCACCTTTTTCGCAAATATTTTTATGGCCTGCCATTTGCAGCTGCTGTAACTCAGCCTCCGCCTCCGCCTCAGCAAAGTGGCAACTGCCAAGGTGGCAGCCAGCAGCAGCCCGAGTGGCACTGCCCACAACGCAAACGCAACACCAGGCAACGCATCGACATTTTGTTTATGCGCTCGAGCATTTTATTGTCGTTGTTAAACAGCGGTAATAGATTTCGTTGGCAATCCTCTCCATTCGCCCGCCAACAACCACCATCGACATCATCGACATCCCAGCAAAACTCTCAGGATAAACACGTTCGACTTGCAACTGAAACTGGCAACTGGAAACTGAAAACTGAAAACAGCGACAGCAGCAACTTGTTCTAAGCAGGTGTGCAATAGATGCTGCCAAATGTATCACCTGGCACAAGTTGCAGCTTCTTCTGTGTTCTAAACTTGCTGCCCCGCAAGTGTCACGCTCCAATTTTTGAAGTACTCGCAAAACGTTTGCCTAAGTAGCATACAAGAAGTGTCGCTGCCAACTAAAAGGCTGGCTTAATGTGCTTCAATTTCGACAAGCACTTTCTGAGGCACAAAAAAACATTTAAACAGAGAACTTAAAGTTGAAGCTATTTAGCAGCGAAAGTTATCGAACAGCAATAGGAAACATTGGCATACTTTTAATAACTACAGTGCCAATGATTCATGAATTTGCTTCCGCTTTAAAGAATAATTTTATTAGACAAAAAAGCAGCTTCTGCAGTTGAGTTGTTTTGGTTAATAATCGGATATAGTTTATGCTCCATAGTATATTTGGAATGTAGTAGTATATCGATTTACATTAGTTTAATTAAGTATTTGTTCGGTATATTAATTTGTATTTGGTGTAGTATAAATGTAGTAGTCTCTCAATTTACCAAATATAACATATTTAAGTACTCTCAGTCGAGTAAAAGTTTCTTTGGTTGAAAATCTGGTATATTTTATGCTCTATAGTATATTTTCAATGTAGTAGTGTATCGATATACCAAATAGAACTGTTGATATATTTTAATATTCTATTTATTCGGGATATTATTTTGGTGTGATAGTAGTATATTGATATACCAATTACAGCCTTTGGTATTCTTTAGTATTTGTTTGGTATATTAACTTGGCGTGGTATATTTTGAATGTACAAGTCTATCAATATACCAAATATACCTTTTGGTACATTTGTGTATTTTTGGGGTATAATAATTTGGTATATTTTAAGAATAATACCGCATTGCTTAATATTTATTGAAAATCAATAGAAAGTTTCATCTACAAATTAAAGCCTTAAGCCTACAAAATGAAACTCTCCAGGTTTCATGACTCAGTAGTGTACCATACCAAATACACTATTTGGTATTTTTAGGGTCTATGAATTTGGTATATTTTTGAGAATAATACCGCATTGCTTTGCATTTTTTGAAAATGGCTAACGGATATCTCCCAGTCGAGCACACTCTACAAATTGAAGCCTTCAAAAATGTATTGTCCATCAAGCTTTCGGCTTTCATCAGTCAGTCATTCATTCAGTCAGTGCGAAGACTTGTGCTTAATATAAATTATAGATACACATGCTTGAATATATGTATGCAGGCAAGGCTATAAAAAGTTGAATTCAAGTTGAAGGCAAAGTTGTAGACGTCGCTTAAAGTGATGGCGTTAACTGCTGCTGCGTTTTTATGCTAACCGAGCTGTAGTCGAAATTGTAGTTAGGGTTGCCATCTTTGTGCACGAGTAGATAATGAGCGAAAGATAGAGTTTGTACTTAATGCTATACCTTTCTCTCATTCTCTCTCTCTCTCTCTCTATCTTTCTCTCTCTCTTTCTCTCTGTCTCGTGACTCTAGTAGTGAGCAGAAGTGCTGCGGCTGCCGTTAGTCATTTTACATTTTATGACTTAACTGTCACTTTTAGTTTTAGGGTTGAACGGCAGCTGCTTTTGGCTTCGGCTTCCTCTTCCGCTTTCAGCTTTCTGCTTTCTGTTCAGTTTTAGCTAGAGCTTCGTTCGGCCCATGGCCAAGTTTGATAATCGCTCATTTGATTACAAAAGTAGTGCGCTTAAAGTTTGTAATTGAGGTATTTTTCTTTTGAGTTATTTATCTTCATTATCGCTTAATACTTAACTAACTTGCTGCCACTGCTGCTGCTTTACACTGCGAGAAACTGCGAGCAGTTTAGCAAAAATTCAATTTGCTATTCTTGCATAGAGCAAATCATTTTTCGTTGCAGTGTATGCAGCAAGTGGTGTCACATCCTTCTTTGCCTTGTTTTTTGTGCTTTGCACAACAAGTTTTGCACAGTTTTTGCTTGCTGTGTGTGTGTGTATATGTGTGGCACACAAATCATGCCCCAGCAAGTCAACAGCATCAGCAGCAGCCATCAGCGTCAGCGTCATCGTCACAAGCGGCAATCAAACGCAACAGCCAAAGAATGAACAGAAGAGACAGAGTGTAGAGCGAAGGTCCTGTCAGTGTCCTGACTACTGACTGGATCGTGGACTCGGACCCAAAAACTCCTCACACATAGTAAATGTCTGTGTGTGTGTGTGTGTGTGTGTGTGTTTTCATAGGTTTGTTGTAATCAAGGCATGTCGCGAGCGCCAACTAGACAAAAGAAACTCAGCAGCAGCAGTGGCAAAAAGTTGAAAAGTTATTAAAGTTAAGCCAAACACGATTGGAATATCAACTAAGTTTCCTTTCTCTTCTGCATTTGCTGATTTCATTTTATTTGTATTTTTTTTTTCTTTATTTTTTTTTTTGCTGACCCAACAAAAACTGGCGACAACCGAAGTTGCCATTAATGAAATTTTTAACTTTTGGCCAGCAAATGAAAACTGCAGTCGAGAGTGGACTAGACACTGAAACACTTGAAGAATATTGCCAGCTAATTTGCTGGCACAGGCTTCTAATACTCACTGAATACAGCACAGCAGACAACAGCAAAGATCATGTGACAATTTATGAACGCTCCAAAAAATGAGCTGAATTAGTTGTGCCTTTATTTATAACTGAAGTCCATTAATCCAAAAAGCGATCTACTTTTCGCAGTGATCGAAATACCAAAGTTTATAACATTGATAATGCTTTCAAGTATATTATTTAGCTGCCTGCTAATAAGGCTGATTAATTTATACAATTTTTAAAATCAAATACTATATTTCACTAGTTAATTGGCGTTTGTTTGATTGTGGGCTGCAAAAGTGCTGCAAATGATTGCAGAAGGTATCTTTAGTGTGTCCTAAAGCCAGTTGCAAAAATTTCCATTTCGAAATGATGCATAAACTATGCCCAGATGGCAACTTATTCAATTCAATATACTTGGGGATTACAGCCGCACACGCACACGCACACATACACACATACATACAGTGAGCCCTCCCACAAAACATATTATAAAATGGTGTGCCTAATGAAGTGTGCAAGTTTTTCGAAAGTTTTCTATGCTTTTGCAATTGATACGCATTTGAAGTCCTCTCCATGGCCATGGCCACACACACACACACACAGGCAAGAGTGGGTGTGTGTGTGTGTGTGAGGGAAATGGTGACTTTGAAGTGCTCTTTTCGGCCGTTGATGCCTCTGCAACGAGCATGAAATATTGAAAAGCTAAGCTTGGGACCACAGGACACAGCCAGCTAGCCTCTCTCTCTCTCTCTCTCGCTCTCCCTCTCTCTGTATGTGAACTGAGACAGCAGACCGTCGCTCGCACATTTCGAAATCTTTAATCCCAAAATAATTGGCTGGACATTTTATGGCCACGTGTGTGTGTTTGTGTGTGTGTGTGCAGTGTCCATAGTCCACTTTAGTAGCCCAAGGACGAAGTGAAAGGAGACGACAGTCAGTCCCTAGTCCTACTCTTGTGTGTGTGTGAGTTCAATTTCATTTTATTACATTGCGTATACGCCATATTAATTTCGGTGTAATAAAATCAACAACAAACTGCACAAACTTTAAACTATGCCCGTCCAATGCAAGCGACCAGCATCTGAAAACTGTAACAAACTAAAACGCAAAACTGTGAACCCAAAAACAAAAAAACTGAAACTTCTCCAAGATTTTATTCGGTTTTTACTTTTGTTTTTGCGCCTGTAAACTGTAAACTTAGTTAGGCCATTCAGCATTGACTTTTATATCCGAAACCGAATGCGAATCCGAATCCTCATCCAAAATTCAAATCTACATCTGGTACAACATCTGCAGCGTAAGCTTCGCTTTTCACATTTTTTGTTTCTGTTTTTGGTTTTACTCTATGGAAACTTTTTGGCCAAAGTGCAAATCTTTTTCCAATGTCTGCGCAGAGTGTGCACATGTATGTGTGAAAGTGTGTGTGTGTGTGTGTGTGTGTGTGTGTGTGTGTGTGTGTGTGTGTGTGTGTGTGTGTGTGTGTGTGTGTGTGTGATATGCTTGTGTCTCTATCTCGACTCTTGGGTGCGTCTAATATTTGTTGAATTTAATTACTCAATGCCACAAATTTTCATTTCATTTCATTGCACACACTCTTTCTCTTACTTTCTCTTACTCTCTCTTTCTCTCTCCCTCGCTCTTTCTCTCTCAGGTCTGACCTTTGGCCATGCGAAGTTAAAACTGCTTTAGCTCTAATGTGTGTGTGTTTATGAGTTTTATGCAATTTGTGGCATTGACACTTATTAGGGTTTAGCTACAACTTTGACCAAAAAAAAAAAGGCCAGCAACCTATGCTATAACTATAACAATAATCTGTCAATATTTATGAAGCATTTGCTTTTGACTTTTAAAGCTATTTACAGCATCGCATTGATATTTATAGGACTTAAGCTAAACTACTTCAAGTAGAAACTGCTAAAAGGCTGGGTTTAGTATATAAAATATAATATTTCAACAAGATTCAAATGAAAACTTGTTAAATTTTAGTACGTTCTTTGACATTTCGTTTTGTTTGGGAATCATTTTTAAGTAAAGTAGTTTTTAATTCGATTTTTTTAATAATAATAAGAAAGAAAGAGCGCTGACCAAATAAAAACTTGTTATATTTTAGTTCGCTTTTTTAGGGAATTTTCTGGAGCAGCTATTTAAGCAGCTCGTTTCTTTATAATACATTTTTAAATGGAGGTAACTTCAATTGCCTTTCTGTATACTATATTAGAAACTATAATCAATTTCTTTAATATAAATTCAAATAGTCTAAGCTTTGTATAAAAAATAACCTTTTTAAATTTTAGTTAGTTTTTTTTTGGACATTTTCTTAAGCAGCTCTTTAAGCAAATGCCGCCGGACATCGAACAACTTGCCGGCTGATATCTTTGAACTTTTGTGGACATTGTCAAAGTAGAAGTCTGCTATCTGCTATCGAGATGCTGCCATGTAATGTGTGTGTGTGATCAGCTGTCCGGCAGCCTGACCAGAGTTTGGCATTTGTTTTCTCGTTCCTTTTGTATTCATTCCTTTGCTGCGTTCTTTCAAGCCATTTGGACATCCGCTGATTGGGCTGCGCTCTTAAACAAACTACTTCTTATTGTTATTGCTTGAAATTTGCTGCAATTCGAACAAACAGATTCCGGAGATAAGAATTGCATTTTCACTAAGAAAATATTAAAATGTGTCTAAAATTTGTATTTTTTAAACACTTAAACAGCCGCAAAATAATTATAACGCACACATTTCCAATTTAAATCGATCTGAGTTAGTGAAAAGGGTTGTCTATAGATATGTCTCAAAGCGAGTCACTATTAATCAATCCGCATTTAATTAATTACTTTATTACAGAAGTAAAAGTAAAAAAGAAAGAAGTAAACAGTTGGCTTTGTGACTTTGACAGCTCGACTAGCGAACCACAAAAGTATGCTACACATAAAGTTTGTGTTACTTTTGCAAACGCATACAGACATTGACACACACACACACACATGCAAAGATAACCCAGCGAACCAAATTTGGAGGCACGATATGCTTTAGAGTGAAAATTATTTGCTTGAGATACATTTTTAAATGTGTGAATTTTTTGTATATCATTCCATGGAAAAATAAAATGTTTTTTTTTTATAATATAAAAATATATATGTATATATACAAAATAATTAAAACACCTCAAATTAAATTTGTCTGTAATTATTATATAAAAAAGATGCTCTGTCCAAAAGACCTAGAATAATACACACAGCTATTTACAATGGTTCGGAAAAATGTTTGTATAGATTGCGTATAATATAATTTTAAATTATAACATAATAATTAATAAATGCAAAAATTTAGTATAAATTTGTACTTAATAATAAACGTTTTTTTAAATTACGGATAATATAAAAATTTAAAAACATAACATACTAAATACAAGAATTTTAAGTGGCTTAATACCTAAAAAAATATTATAAAAAAAACATAATAACTTAAAAATAATTACATAACTAAATCTATATATGTAAGTAATATTTCTATAGAAAAAGTTTGAAATTACTCGCTGGGCTGCTGGGTAGACACAGATACAGACACAGACACAGACAACGACACAAAGACAGAGACAGAGACGGAGACGGAGACGAAGACTGTCATTGAATTGACGCTCATGATTATTTACGCAAAGTGGATTAGAAATTTTTTATGGTTTCGATAAGCCGCAAATTAATTTTGCGCAGCAAGACATCAATAGGGGAATAAGAAATAAGGCGTGGCATTGGACTATGGCATAAATCAGCATATATGCCAACACTTTTAGCCAACAGCTCGACTTAAAAAGGATAGATATGAATTATATTCAACGTAAGTTTCGCTGCCAACCAACTGTTAGTTAAAGGTGCGTTCAGTATATAAAGTCTTCTTAATCAACTATAAATTTTATTATTTTTGTGAAGTTTGTTGTTAAAGTTAGCATTCGATCCACAGCAAAGAGTTTTATGTATGCAAAGATACACAATCTATGAGATACAGTTAAGGATAGCTGAAGTGGAAAATACATGGAAAAAAAAGAGATGCAGAAAATAGAAATAAAGTTGTAATTTTATCTATTCATTTCAGTTTGATATTTAAGAAATGAAATAAAGCCAAAAACATTTAAGAATCATAATAATAATGTAAGTAAATTGGATGTATAGAAAACTCCCTTGTCTGAAAGTTTACTTTAAATGTTTTCGCTGAGAATTTTGATTGCTTTTATATATCTTTATGATAGAGAAGCAGAGAACGAACACAAAAAAAGAAGAGAAACGCAATGCTCGCAAAATTCAGTGTTTAATTTATTGGCACTCATTGAAGCAACAAGAACGGCAAACATGCAACATCAAGTTGAACGAAGTACAATACAGAAGGAGCAAAAGAACAGAAGCAACTACATCAACAGCAACAACAGAAACAACAACAACAATAACGAATGCCTTACAACACCTAAACGTTCCATTAAATTTACGTTTTACAGTTTTAAATTACCTGCTACATAAAACCAGAGAGTTACAAGGCAGCAAGCAAAACAGTAGCAAGGGGGAAGGGGGGTGTTAGGGTTGCCACCTGCTTGGCAGCTGGTAATCGTGCTGCGCAGAGGTGTGGCAGCAACAACTTTATTGCAGCAAACTTGCCAAAGTTTTGTATTTGAAAATGATTTGTAAGCCAGAAAGGGGGGCAAACAACTGCGACTGCGACTGCGACTGGAAATAAGAATGAGAATGAGTCTGAGAACTTGCTGGTGGGTGGGTGAAAGGGAAGGGAGGGGATAGGGCTTGCTGGGTGCTTTCGATGTGTGCGACATGGCGGAAAACTTTGTTGCCAAATAGAGCAACAACAGAAACAACAAGAAGAGCAATAACATGCATAACAACTGCAGCAACAAATTAAACAAATCGAAACTTTTTTGCTATAGCGAAGTCAGCGAACAACAACAGAAGCGAGTGCGACAAGGAGAATGCAAAGCAAACAGAGAAACAGAGAAAAAACCGAATGGCTGAGATGGTGAAATGCAACTATAAAACACACATAAAATCCGGAAAAGGTAATTGTGCAAAAACAACGTTGTTAACATATAAGCTTAATTGCTCGAATTGAATCCCGACGTTGTGCATGAGAAATTCATTTTTGCCACTTATTAATGGCTTATTCAATTTTAATCTGCGATCTTTTGTGGTTATTAGTATATTAAATATCTTAATAATTATAAGATATATATAATAATATTATAAGATATATATAAGATAATAATAATAATATTCTTATTCTTAGTATTATTATGATTATTATTATTATTATTATAATTGTGGGATTGGTTTTATGATTATGTTTATTTATTATTTCATAAGTTTAATCCTTAATTATTATTGTATTGAGTTTATTTATTAATTTAATTATTTAAAAATATACGTCGCGGTCGTCGTTAGCACGTCTTGCTTTTCTCGTCGTCGTCACAAAAAGTCATCTTCCAAGTCTCTTGTATCGACTTCCTTCTCAATCGATACTCCTTCTCAATCGATACTCCTATCTTCATATCATCGATAGGGGATAGATTGGCGTTGCCAGACCCATTCCCACATAATTATTATTATTATTATTATTATTATTATTATTATTATTATTATTATTATTTTTATTATTATTATTATTATTATTATTATTATTATTATTATTATTATTATTATTATTATTATTATTATTATTATTATTATTATTATTATTATTATTATTATTATTATTATTATTATTATTATTATTATTATTATTATTATTATTATTATTATTATTATTATTATTATTATTATTATTATTATATTATTTTCACCCATCTTAAAGTATCGCTTTCAACACACTCCAACACATAGTTGCACCCAGAGATGGGTGGGGATATGGAGTGTTTTTGGGTCACACAAGTTGACCAACTTAATGGGCAGCCCGATGAAGATAAAGCAGACGGAGAAGAAGGAGAAGAAAGCAAAAGTAAAAACAGTAAACTAGTTTAAATAAATACAGACTGGGTGCGTAATAATATATGTATACTTAGATGTATTTGGGCAGACGGACAGACAAATAGTCTGAAAGAGAGATGATTGCGGAAAGAGGCGGAAAGAGGCGGGCGGCGGAAAGGGACGGAAAGGGGCAGAAAGGCAACGCTGGCGTTTTGTTTGACCCGCATTAATCACATGAGTCCGTCTATCCCAAGTCGATAGCCTTTGACGTAGCCCCGACCCAAAAGCAAAAAATATATATCCAACTCGATCCGAAGGCACCCCAAAAAAAACAACAAAAATAAAGAGAACGGAATGGAGCAGCATAAAAGGGAACACAATGCGATAGCATCGGCTCGCTGGGTGTGAGAGTTGGGCGAAAGGAGCTCAGATGTCGCACCATTACATCCAATAACAAATCGCAACTAAATCGCAACGAATCGAATTTAAAAGCGAATTACAATCAAATGTATTTAAGCACTAAGCCGACCAAAAATTTAACCTCTCCACCAACATGACAGAAACACCCACACACACACACACACACACACACATAGGGGAACACACACATGTAGAGCTCTCAATCAGAGATACACACGCCCCAAAAGCCGAAAGAGAGACGCCACCCAATTGACTTTCGTTACACCGAAAATAAAAAAGAGACAACAACCAACAGACACTGACTGTGTGTGTGCTCCAATTGTTGACTGACTCGATTGAACTTTATCCTTGTGTGTGTGTGTGTGTTGTTTTTTCTGCTTTGCCCCCATTATGTGCATGTGTGTGTGTGTGTGTGTGGTTTGGCTGCTGAGAGGCAAAGGGAACGGGGTTTGTTTTTATATAGTGCTGCTAGCGTCAATCCGTTGTCGTTGACGCCGCCGGAAGCCGTAAAAATCCCCAATCCACACAAACAACAACAAGAACAACACACACACACACACACACACACACATATAGAAATACATACACACACAGACACAAACACAGTCACCCACAAAACTGTGTACAAAGAGTGAGCCTCGAATAGGCCGTTACGAGAAATTGCCACAAAAAACGCAGCCACAAAGCCGACATTGCATTGCCGAAATGGCAACAGCGAAACAGAGAGAGAGTGAGAGAGAGTGGAAGTGAGAGTGAGAGGGAAAATAACCCGGCTCAACCCAAATGGCATCATTGAAATTACCTCTCTCTGATGGACTTAAATAAGTTTTCAGGTATTCGATGGGATCGCCAGCTGTTGCCATTTCTTTATTCCAGATTGTCACAATCAGAGCCATCATCATCATCGTCATCATCATTATCATCAAGCGAGAACTGAATAATGTAACGCGTTATGTTAAACTCGATGAATTTAAAGTCGAAATGATCATCATATTGATTACCGCTTTACTGCCACAAGCATCGATTGATATGTACGCGTCAACTGACAGTTTACGCTTCGACTCATTGCCCTCACTGCGCACACTTTGCGGCAGTAGCCGACGCCAAAATACCCGAACCACACAGCGTAAAATACCTCAAGTGGTCCAATTAGGACAAGAAGTCCTCCTCCTCGCATTCAGTCCCGAGTTCATGTCAAGTACACAAAACGTTAAGTGCTCTTGGTTAGTAAGAAAACACAGCTAATTTGTGAGACACTCAACTCAACGCAACGCAACGCAACTCAAGTCAACTCAACTCGACACACTTCACGAATTGTTCTCAACTTAATTAAATGCGATTAGAATGTAAAGTTTAAGCAAAGCATGTGTTAATTATCACGGCAATTACAAACCACAAATTTCGACATGCTTCCCATTTCGATTGCACACTTCAAACTTCAAACTAAAGAAGCGCAAAAACAATTCAATAATCAGCTACTCATGAAAATTATAAATTTTCAATATTTGCCAAAATTAATGTTTTTGTATTCGAAATTAAAAAACAACAATAATTTTTATATCTATCTTTTTTTAATCATATAAATAATCATTGTATAATATTTACGATTTTTTTATGATGAAATAAAAGTTCATTTAGATTTCACACTTGAAACTAAAGAATAGCCAAACAACAAATGAACTTTTAATTACTGAAGAAAAGTAAAATATAAATTTTAAATAGTTGTCAAAACATTAAAAAAGTGACACAAAATTTAATTTCTGCCTTTTCTGTTCTTTAAATAAATATTAAATATTTCTAAAACTAAGTTTTTTGTATATCATTTTGTTAGTTCCTAAAATGTTTGTTTTTTTTTTTGTCGTTTTTTTCAGCTCCAATTAAAGTGTTAATCAAAAGCTAAAAGATTCATCCTTACTTAAAATAAAAAAATGAAAGTTTTATATGTGTTTTTGATATGGTGATTTATGTTTTAATTTAACAACATCACGACACCAAAGGATTCGCTATATCATATCATTCAGTGTTGTTGGCCTTTAACCAACGGTTGAGTGTGTATGTGGACACGAGTATGTACATTGCTTATGTTTGAGTTTGTATGTTGATTGGCACTACCAACCCGGAAGCTCGGACTATAGACACCCAACCACACACACACACACACAGACACATATACACACTGAGAGATAGCTACACCCACACACACACAGAGACACACACACACACACCGAAACGTGTGTAGTACAATCAGCAAAGAAGCAGAGCCATCGACATGGACAGGCGCATGAAAACCAATAAATATTGTTCATCCACTCGAATGCTTTTTAACTGAAAACCGTTGAATCCTTGCCTCAGCCTAAAAGTGTGCTACGAACACAACACACTACACCATGTTCCATGACCATGTTCAAGTGTATGCTTATATGTGTGCGTGTGTGTGTGTGGCATAAACATAGAGCAACATCCGCTAAATGCGGCGCAATGGAGCTGAGCTGAGCTGAGATACCAGACTGCTTTCAAACAGATCGATGCTCAGCAAAACCCAACAGCAAAATCGGGCAATAAAAAAAAGCGAGAGCGAGAGACAACAACGCATTGTAGATGGGGTAAAAAAAAAATGAAAAAAGAAAATACAAATGGGGCAAAACTGAAAACATTTTCATCAGATGTATTTCATCTGGTATCAAACATTATAGCGCTATGCATTATACCTGGCTGCTTAAAGTCTTGCTAAGCTACTGCCCTCTGTCCTTTGCCTCTTGCCCCATTCTCCTTGCCCCTTGCACCCACCCCTTCCTTGGCCTGCGTTGCGAACTCGTTTTTCACATTAGTCTACTCAGTAAGGGATTCCTTCAACCTAAGCAATGCTCAAGTAATTAATCATGGTGACAAAAAAAAAACAAAAACGGCAACGCAACATACTCGTATAAAAGCGCTGAGTTTTAAAGTGTTTGGCATGCAGATACCCTGTAAAACACGGGCAGAAGTACAACGAAATTTGAAAATATTACTATATATAAAACAAAATGAGTTATTCTTAATAAAAAAAATTGTATTGTATTGTTATCAATTTGGCGTTTGCTCAAACGAAAAAAGGAGGAATTATTATCTTAAGATAGATTGTAAATAAAGTATATATTAAAATAAAAATAATTACAAATTCTACTCTTATATTTTAGTATTATATTCTTCTAATCTCACAAGTTCAAAAGTTATTTAAAACAAAAAAATTGTTATTCATTAAGTTTGAATAAGGCTCTACAAAATCCATTGTTATATTCTTATTAACTTTTCTAAATAAAGTGTACCTCAAAAAAATGAATAAAAATTATATTCTTATGATTTATTTTGTAAAATTACTTAATATATTATAACATATTTGTATATTACGCTCTGCACAATTTCATGGAATCAATGAAATTTCTATTTACCAGAGACAAGCTTTTGTTGCTCTACTTGCAGGGTATAATAAAATAAAGTAAAAACAAAATGTCAACAAAAAATGATTTTAAAATGCCCCTCGGTGATAATTTAGCTGATGCTTGAAAATAAATTATAGCTAGGGGAATGGCTAAAGCGTGACAAGCCGTGATTTCAACTGGAAGCATGGGGATTCTGACATACTATATACTATATATGGAGGTAGGTGGGTTGATTTGGGGGAGGGACACACAAATGGATGGCTGGTGAAAATTTGACTGTCAGTTTGGAGGATGCTGCGATTGGCGATGCTTTGTTTGTTTGTTCGTTCGTTCGTTTGTTTTGTTTTGTTATGCGACATTGCAATGGCAATTGCATAATAAATGAGCCACTTCAAAGGGTTTCACACACAGCAACAGCAGCAGCAGGAGCTGGAGCTGGAGCCTGCACTTGCAATACTTGTTAAATTTATAGCCTTATTGAAAATTCCAACAATTTTCAAACGGAGCTCAAGCAAATGGTCGGAGAAATCAAGAGAAAGGGGAAGGTGATGCAGCGCGACGTCATTGTGGCGGCAACAGCAATAATAAATTTTGTAAAAGTCATTAATCTTTTTTGCAGTTAAGAGCCCCTGTGCTGAGCTGAGCTGAGCTGAGCTCCGTTGTGTTGTGTTGATCTGGACTGCCGAGGAGAAAGGAGTGGAAAGAAGTAAGGAAGAGGAGACTGAGGGCGGGAATCTGCTTAGCTGCCACTTCCGTTGCCGCTTGATTTCTTAGTTGGCAATAAAACAACGTAATAAGATGTCTCGACACCGCCCCGCCCCGCTGTCACGCTCATGAAGCGCGTCTGCGTCTGAAAATCTTTGCTACTGCAATTTGATATATGCACGTGCCTGAGTGCGTGTGCATGTGTGTGTGTGTGTAGGTGTGGGTGTGTCCCCTGTCAAGAGGAGAGTGTACTGTGTGTGTGTGTGTGTGTGTATGCATCAACATTTTTGCGTTTGCACTCGGAACTTTTTAATATGGCTTGTTAGACGAGCATTTTGCAAGCGTGTTTCATTGCTATGCAGCAAGTGCTGGCTGCGGCTTGAGGCACATGGGGCATAGAGCTGGGGGCATGGGGCAAGCAACAAGCAAGGAAATCGCTCTGCCGAGAACGTCAACATGTTTTGCCGCTCCTACAAAGTGCAGGCGATCCATCAACGTTGCCAACTTGAAAGCGAAACTTTCGCTTCTACACATACACACACACACACACACACATACACACTCACAACTTGCAGCTCTTATTCCAGTCGGGGTCATTTGGAGCGGCAAACACTTTAAACTATATCCCCAACTGCAACTTCAACTCCATCTCCATCTCCAACTGCAACTCATTCTCGGTTTCATTCACTTTTGCTTGTCAGCTTTCAATGCTGCACTTTTTTTCGCAGATTGATAAATTATTCATACTTAGCTCTTGACATCGACATATAGATATATTTTATACAAACTTAACTCAATCAGAGCATAAGCATATACATAAGCACAGTCAATTTATTAATCGCATACCACGCATAAATAGAACAATCCTTATAACTTAAAAGAATATCTATATTGTGTTAAAGTTTTAACTATGGAATACTTGACATAAAGCGTAGGTAAAGCCTCTACGTCCCCACACCATCATCCATATTCATTTGACTAGCCAATTTCTACATTTCCCATCACTTTCTCCCTCATCATCGTTCACGAAGCCAAAGCAGACTAGACGAAGTGTAGGATTTTACGCTTTTCAACCTTTCTCTGTTCCGTGTACTAAGTGAAATAGCAGGCGAACAAAAGTAATCAGCATATATGTAGAATCATCTGATATTCAGTTAATCATCGTATATATAGGTAATTGTAGTTTTTGATCACTTCGAGCTATCATCAATGCATAAAATGTAGCAAGTCAGCTGGTAAAATACCAAGCGAACATAAGCGAGCAACAAGCAAAAATACTGCAAGTCACTTAATTGCTGCCCATAAAAGTGTGCTACAAAAATTGCAATATACATATAATATAATCCATCAGCCTTTGCGAACCTATTTAAAATTTAGTAATAAAAACAATATTTTTGAGCGTCAGTTTGAAATGTGTTGCTTTAATCAAAACAGACAGAAAAGTAAAATCCTTAACATCTCAAAATAGTGTACTTTTTTACATTTTGTTCAACAAGTGTTCTGGGATAGATGGCGCAACTCAGTGAAAAAGTGAATTGCTGTATTTCTGCTTACTGCTTATTTCTGTTCGCCTGGTGCTTTACATGATAACTTGAAACCTTTCTTTAGACATCATCTGTATATATGTATTGGCCAGCAATTTGCATCTAAAGTACCAAAATGAAATCATTTCTAACCAAGATTAAGGCATTTCTTTATTTGGTCTATTTTTGGAATAGTTAGATTGATAGATAGAAAGATAGATACATAGATAGATTGAGAGATTAATAGATTGATAGATTGATCGATTGATAGGTTGATAGACTGAAAGATATTTGGATATATAAATAGAGAGATAGAAATGGATACAAATGTTAGTCTACTTATATTGATTTTATTTATCAGTTAAAAATATAAAACCCTTTTTGTTTTAACACATTTTTTTTAGCCTATTTATATTTATTTATTAATTTACATATCTAATTATTATTTATAACTAACAACAAATTTTAAATTTCAATTAAGAAAATATAAAAGTAATTTGTATTGTGTTTACGTATCAGCAAAAATATGAACTACATTAAATGAAACAATAAAAATACGCCTTCGATTGTGTGTAACAACATGTCATAACCGAGCTGTCATTAAATTAATTGGTTGTGTGTGATGGCAGCTTTAATCCATCTAATAGCTACTCTTCACTGCGATTATGCATATTTCAATCATCAAGTGTGCAACGCAGAGAACAAAAATTGAAGCTGGCAAATAAATTGCAAATAAATGAGAATCAATAGCTTTCGCTTTTAAAGTCAATTTGCATTGCACATCTAATGAATTTCTTAATTGCTAAATGAAAAGTTAATATGCATTTGACGGGGAGAAGAAGTGTCAAATGTTGTGTGTGCGCTTGTATTTTATTATGATATTTGGGTAGACGAATAATGAAGGTAATGAATATTAATTATTCTGTGTAGTTGTCATTCACATCATGCTCTGTTGTCTTTCCGCTGTCACACAGAACACACACACAAGCCAACAGACAGAGAGACAGACAGAGAGACAAGCAAATATACATATTTAGATATGTAGACAACATCGTCAGCATTTTGTTCATATTTAATTTGAATTTCTAACCATAAAACCGCAAAAGTGTAATGCAATTAGGCTGATAAATAACTGAACTGAACTGAACGCACAAGTCCTGCTAACCCAGAGAGCTATTGCTGCCCTCCCTCGGGCCACACCTCAACTAAATGGCATTTTAATTATTTACAAAATTGATTTCAATGAATACTCTCTCCCCTGCCCACCCAAATACAAAAAGACTCGCATTCAAAAATATGTCACAGCAACAGTCGCCGTTTCCCTTTTCGCATTTCCCAACTGTTATTCCTGTCCTGTTGTCCTACAGAGTTTCCTGACCCAGGCCAACCTCAGTCTAATTAACACTTCATTAGCTTGATTTAGCGTGGCAGCTCGGACCCAAAATTGAATGCCATTAGAGTCTACACAAACCCCAAATGATTATCTGGAGGGTAGGGGCATAGTTAAAGGTATATATTGGATTGCCGAAGAAGAACAATAACAATAAATCGGAGCGTATTGATTTTGTTAGCACCATTTTTGGGGATATACATTTCTAGATTATTATTATTACCGACGGCTTGAATAGTTTCTAAATTATTCATTTGAATGGAAATTTGTAACACTAACTTAAATTTAAAATCATGTCATGGCTATTTAAGTTGAAATTTTAAAATGAATACTTTATTATTAATGAGGAATTTAAATTATACACAAATCCAGCTACTATAACATCAGCAGAATATACACTTCGTGTGAATTTTCAATGAGAATGGGAGACCATTTGGTAAGTAATAAGTTAACTCATTTAATTACATGAATTATAGATAAAGCTATTTACACCTTAATACATGTATGTCCAATTTTTAATTAAA
Organism: Drosophila sulfurigaster albostrigata; assembly: GCF_023558435.1. Lineage (NCBI taxonomy): Eukaryota > Metazoa > Arthropoda > Insecta > Diptera > Drosophilidae > Drosophila > Drosophila sulfurigaster. The sequence goes on from NC_084885.1 coordinate 19,473,758, forward strand.
TGAAAATCTTTTTGAAATTATATGCAATATGATTTGAAGACCATTTGCATAGTGAACAACAGTTAATAGATGCATTTATTTATATACAAAAGCTACGCTATAGTATTTTGAAATTATATATTTCAAATTTTTAATTTAAATTGCGAAATTAAATTGAAATCCATTTTAAATACAAAAATACAATTCATGTGGATTTTCTAATGTGATTGGACGCACATTTCTTGTATCTAAAGATAATACATTACATTATTTCAGCTTTAAAATGAGCAGCGGTTAAATAAAGTGATGGCAAGGAAGAGCAGAGAAGAAAGACGGGAGCAATAATTGTCCAGTTGTGAAGTTGGCAACATTTTGGGTTCCCTTGATAATTGCGGAGCTGCAAATCTGTAAAAGCCTATTGAAGGTCACTTCAATGCTGGAAAATGCCCATGGCACTCACACACACACACACTCACACATACACCCACATAGAGAAACACATTTCCTTTCATATTGTATACGAAAAGAGAAAGAAAAGAAAGAAGAATAAAATGAAATGTAAGCAAAATGTTAGAGAAGCAGGCAACTGTCTTAGGATCTGTCCGTCTGTCTGTCCGTCTGTCTGTCTGTCTGTCAGGTGGGCTTTCATAGTGGGCTTCAAATTGTTTGAAGTTTTTGATGAACAAAATATTTGTACAATTGATTTTTATTGAATGAGAAAATACAATTTCGAGGCCAGATGAAATCTTGCGTCAATTATGTTGAAGCTGCCCCATTGTGTGGCACACAAAGTGTGGCATTTGTAACTGATTAGTGTGCGGGCTGCAAGTCGGAAAAGGGGGAAAGAGAGTCTTTCAAAAGCACAGCACAACTCTTAATCAAAAATGCATTGCATTCAATTTGAGTTAATGCCAGAGCCTAAGCCGCACTCACGTCTAAATTAAACGATGTCTTTCACTTGAAATGCATTTCAATTGCCAACCACCAGACAACTAACTGGACAGTGGAAAGTGCAACAGGCTTTGCTCCGCGACATTGCCAGAAGCCCAAGCAATTCAACCAGTTGACATGCTACAGCAGCTTAGACTAAAGACTAACCTTCAGCTTCAATCCACTCTCGACATAAGCAGCATAAAAAATTGTATGGCACTCTTGTTCATAATGCAGGCGCAACAGGCAACAGGCATCAGGCGAACAAGAACAAGAACGAGTTCGTTTCACAAAAGCGACTACAAAAGCCGAAGAAGAAGCTAACCGCGCGCCAAGGAAAGCTGCTTATAAAGGCAGCTATACCCGGATCATGGCCTAATCTGCCGCTTGCCACAACTTGTGTTCAATGTTTTCTTTTTCCTTCAGTCTTTTTTGCAGGTTGTGGCAACTGCATTTTAAATTAGCCACAATCGTGCCCAAATCAAGAGGCAAACAGCCAAAAAAAAAGCATTATTGATATACTTAATACCTTTCAACTTTACATACACAGCAACAGCTTCTTAGCACTTTAAATTGTGTCTCTTTGAAGTTTGTAAGGAGGCTACTTAAAGTAAAATGAGCTCGACATTCACAGCACTCAAAATCGCAAAAATAATATCATCTTCTGAAATATGTTGCGAGTTACAATTTTTGCTGAACGACAACATCAACAGCAAACAAAAACACATATTTTTTAATTTTTTTGTCTCTAAATAGTATTTTATATGACAAAAATAGGCAGCTGCAGTGACAATCTTGTATATTTTGTGCTTTGTGGTATATTTCGAAATTTATAGTATTAGGTTGGCCAAAAAGTCTTGCGGTATTTTTATTGAATTTTCAATTGTTCATAAAATTGGTTAGAATAATGCGATTTAAGTCAAATATGCGCCGTTTTGTTCGATGACGAGTTCCCAACGAGATGCCAACTTCATAATGCCCCTCTTATAGAAGCTCGCTTTTCTATTGGCAAAAAACTCGGAGAGCCAATTTTCACAGGACTCTCTTGTGGCCAATTTCCGACTACCAAGGTCGTTCGCCATGGACAGAAATAGGTGGTAATCACTTGGTGCGAGATCCAGACTATACGGTGGATGCAAAAGAACCTCCCATCCGAGCTCCCGGTGCTTCTGGTGCGTCACCAAAGATGTGTGTGGCCTGGCGTTGTCCTGATGAAAGACAATTCGGTCTCTGTTGATCAAAGATGGACTCTTCTGCATGAGTGCTGCATTCAAGCGGTCCAGTACAGGTCCGAATTGAGCGTTTGGCCATAGGGGAGCAGCTCATAGTGGATGATTCCCAGCTAATCCCACCAAACACACAGAAGAACCTTCCTGGCCGTCAATCAGGCTTGGCCACCGTCTGGGCAGCTTCACCGCTTTTCGACCACAACCGTTTGCGCTTCACGTTGTCGTAAGTGATCCACTTTTCATTGCCAGTCACCATCCGCTTCAAAAACGGGTCGATTTTGTTGCGATTCAGAAGCGATTCGCATGCATCCATACGGTCAAAAATGTTTTTTGCGTCAAGTCGCGTGGCACCCATACATCGAGCTTTTTTTTGAATCCAAGCTTTTTCAAATGGTTTAAAACGGTTTGATGACTCATGCCCAGCTGATGGCCGATGCTATGGCGCTACTATGCCGATCTCTTTCAATCAATTCAGCGATTTTATCGCAATTTTCGACGACAGGCCTTCCGGACCGTGGCGCATCTTCGACCACCTCCGCACCAGAACGAAAACGTTGAAACCATCGTTGTGCGGTGGAAATGGAAACTGTATCGGGTCCATAAACTGCACAAATTTTATTGGCAGCATGAGTTGCATTTTTGCCTTTATCGTAGTAGTACTGTAAAATATGCCGTATTTTCTCTTTATTTTGCTCCATGTTTGTGACGCTATAACTCACGAACGACTCAAGACAAACAACAATAAATCAAACACGTGTTAGCGCGGGAAAAGAGCTTTCCAAAAAGGTATCGCATGAACCGATTCGATAAATAGAACTAGAACTACGCGCTTGCAAACCCACCTATCGGAAATATCGCAAGACTTTTTGGCCAACCTAATATATTAATATATCAAATGTAGTTTTTGGTATTTTGTATTTAATACATTATATTTTGAAATTAAGAGTATATCGATACATAAAATATAGTTTTTGGTATATTATAGTATTTTATGGTAGGCTCTGCTTTCTGAGTTTTTTTAATAATATGTAGCGGGTATCTAAAAAATACTAAAATATACTGAAAACTATATTTGGTATAGCGACATGCCATCGATCTAGAAACCGTCAAGAATACTCGAGTGTAGCTTTCTGACTTGTTTGCTTGCTATGTTGTTATTTTCCACACTTCAAATTAAGTTTTGTCGTTGATGAAACCATATCTCATTAATTTGCTTTATAATATTTATTAAATATATTTAATTATGAAATTATGAAAACAGTTTTAAATAAGATGAACGAAATTTAATAAATACCTTTACAATCGAATGAAATTTCTTAGATATTAGCTAAATATTTATAATAATGACTCTTTACTTTTATAACATAGTATATATTAAATATAATATATGCCATATGCAATTATTAAAACAGTTTTAAACATATGTGTATGTTTACTTAATACTTTTGCAATCTTTCTTGATCAAATTTATAGATCTTCAATAGATGTAAATGTTTATTACAGGAAATTAGATAAGATGAAATGAATTTGCAGAATTCATAGTTCCTCAAAAGTCCTTTTACCCACGCCAAAACAAAAGAACTGAACACAACAAGCACTAGGCTGAATACTAAAACTTAAATCAAAATAGTGACTGGCATTCTGGGAGAGTGTGAATGCAACAACAGGATTTTGCACTCAGCTCTCGCGAATACTCATTTGGCAGTAGTTGGTAGTGGGTAATTCAGACAACCCATTTGCTTCGCATACACACGGTATAATGGCATAACGTTATAAAGGTATAAGGTATGAGAGTACATAAATATGCGTATGTTGAGTATGTAGAAACTGTACATAAATATCGCATGACTTTGGTGTAAGTTGAGGCGATGTGCACTCAAGTTCACACACACACACACACACACACACACACCCACATACCAGATGAAAAGTGTACGTAAAATATTTTCACGCGCCCCAGTGAATAATTCAACATCTGATGGTTGCCGACTCCATCGCCGTTCGCTGTTCGCTGTTCGTCGAGGCCATCATCAAGTGCCGAGCCGAAAATGAGTTACTTTACATAACTAAGTAATTGGCGGGCCTCGGTGACAGCGGCTCAAACGTGAAATTATTATAAACAAACCATTCGGCAGTCGTAAAAAAAAAGCAAAAAACCAAAAACGAGAAGTAAATTTGCTGGATGACATAAAAACGGTGGGAAATTTCTTCATTATGCAAAGGCTCGTCCGCAGAAAAAAGCTGGAGAAAAAAAATCATACAAAAATGCGCCAGAAGTGCCAAAGGGAGCAGCCAAAGTATAAAATATATATAACATATTTAAATGCAATAAAGTAGCAGCAGGCACACGCACACACACACACACACACACACACACACACACACACACACACACACACACACACACACACACACACACACAATTGAGTCATAAATGTATGTATGTATATGTGCAATGCGTCAATATAATTACGCTCTGTGCTCGATAAGTATAAGAGTATAATCACTTAGCAGCAATTTACGCGACAGAGATAAACCACATTAAGCTGATGCTTTATCTCTACAAATACATTTAAAATTTGTAAAATCAATATATGTATATAATATGTAAAATGTATATTAAAAGAATTAATAAAAACATTTTTCCCAAGATTTCTACTTTAACTGTTTTAAATCAGAAGAAATCTAATTTGCAGCTCAATAAAAAAACTTGACACTTCCAAATTAAATAATAAATAATAGTATTTGAATGTTGTAACTTATAGTAAATTCAATTTTATAAAAACTGTATAAACTCATTCAGTACTTTACTTAATAAATCTTTTATATTTTCATCTCTTAGGTAACCTATTTTCTTAGAAATTAAATAAATAAGGGTAAAAGCAAACAGTATAACACTTTAATGTCTTATAAATATCTCCATTTCATGTTTATAATTTGTACTTAAAAAATGCAAAAAAAAAAAACTCCATAACAATGTTAATCGTCAAGTCATTCTAATGGATCGTGGCTTCGATTTGCCAATGCTACATTTGATTTGGAAGGCAAAAGGTTAATATGGTTTATCAGTTACCCTGCAAAACATTTACAATTTGAGCGAAGATCAAAAGTAGAAGCTAATCGAATTTTTCGTCAATTATTTTCAAAATAAATTAATGAATAATAGCGACTTTTTGTACTTTTATGAGTGAATTAGGCTTCCTTTCTATGAATTAGATTTCTATCATATCTCTTTTCATAAAATTAACAAGTTTTCTGTTATTATAAGACATGAATATGGAATAAAGTTGCTCTGCCATCAAACAGCTGTAAGCAGAAAAAATGTAACGATGTCATTTTGAAATATTTGAATGACTAAAAAGCCATAGAATGAGTTAAGCATCTTTGATTCACTTCGATCATATTTCTTTTTATAAAATTAGCAAGATTTTTGTGGCTTTAAGAAACGAATCTTTCTTACAGATAAATACAATATTAAATATACAATTATTGCCTCAAACTTGCTTTGCCATCAAACAGCTGTAAGCAGGTAAAATTGGACGATATGATTTTGAAATATTTGAATATCTTAACAGCCATAGACCATTTACTTCAATTAAGATATTTAAATTATTTCATTAATTTGCTGGGAAACAAATGCTAAACGCAAACGCGAACGCGCCGAGCGAACTTTCAAATAAAAATCAACAATGCTCGAACGGCGCAAATTTCTCCCAACGGATGTCTGGGACAATGCGAATGGACAATGGACAGGGGGCAGGGGGCAGGAAGTGTGCCTCCTCAGAGCTCTTTTTTGGTAGGTCAAAATAAAGTGCGTTTGCCTCTGCTTTTTTTTGTTGTTATTGTTGTACATTGTTGTCGGTTTGACTCGCTTTTGGTTTTGGTTCGAGTGTCCTCTTTCCCTCGCTCTCTGGTCGCCATCTCTCTCTCTCTTTCGATTCTATCTCCGATTCCATCTCCATCTGCCACGCACTCACATCTCACGCCTTTACCGCGGAACGGCCGCGGCTTGCGTTGATTGTTATTTTATTGCCAAGCGCTCATGGAGCGAGCGTCACGGACCAAAGCAGAAATTGTTTGCTGCTGTTTGCGGTTGAAATCTCATTTCATCGTGCAAGCCTCGACACCACAATATACCACCACAGCAGCAGCAACAGCAACAACAACAACAACATCACTAACCATCCCCATCTCCAAACTATGTCTGTCTTTGCCTCGAAAATTGGCGAACAATTTTGCAATTAAAATGTGAACACAAAAGTTGCGCCAGATATACAATTTGTAACCATTTTCTGCTAATTATATAAGTAGTCTCTCCCCAATAAAATGATAGTCTGCCGAAGCAAATGACTTTCAATTGCACTTGTATATATTTTTGGGACTTTTCCCTAAACACCATTCGGAAAATTCAATAGACAATTGTCACAACACATTAATACAACCTAATAAGCTTTCGAGTTTCCGCTGAATATTCGCTGCTAATTGAAAGCATAAAACTGCAAATGGCGGTGCACAAAGAGCTGACTAACATAGAAATAAATGAATTTAAAAAGTATAAATAAATATTTATAATTCAATACTTTAAATATACATTTATTATTTGATAGTAGAATAAGTAAAAATAAACATCAGCGCCGAAATTAACGAAAACTAAATATCATTCACTATTTGAGGATAGCAAACAAATATTACATCTTCAACTTACCAAAGTCTTTCAACTCACAATTCAAACTATAAAACTTTGTTCTCTTTATAAAACAATGGCAAATATATAGATATATGTTACAACTTTATTCCTTAGCGTAGTAAACAGTTTGGCTGTTAAAACAAAACTCAATTTTATTCGACATCTAAAGCTTTGTTCAATGGAATAGATTTTTATTAAATATACAAATTTATATACACAAAAATGAAGTTATTAAATGGGCGGTTGTCCTTCTTTCAACAATTTATCATACTAATAATAAACCTCTTCTGCATATGAAACAACAAAAGAAACTAAATCACAATCTGATGTGTGGTAATCGATAAGCTTTCACCCACACATTTAGCAATCTGTTTTTATAAATACACATATATATTGTTATTACACTTCCTCCTTTGATTTGAAATCGCTTTAAATTTAAAGTATTTAAGCATTCAATTTGTTTTTGTTTTTTTTCAAGTTATGCTCAACAAGTTAAAAGTACTTACACTCAAATACTGTAAAAAAAAAACCAAAAATTAGCTCTTCTAATTATCATCAGTGTTTTATTCAATATTTCTGCTCACAGTTTTTATCGTATTTATCGATCCCTTCAGCGCATCAAATTCAATGGCAATAAACGTAAATATCACACTTGAAAATATGAAATAAAAATCAATATATGTAAATAAGTTTTTGTGTGCGGCTTTGTGTGAACTAAACAAATGGACAGCAAATAAATTTCATTGTTTGCCACATTTAAATGTTAATTGAAAATTTTTACTAATAAGAATAGAGTGAATCCCATCTTTTGACAGCTCTAAACATTGAGTTTCCTGTATGTGTGCGTATGTTGGTGTGTGTGTGTGTTAGAAAGGCGTGTGGGCGTGACAGTAGGCTAATGAGCGTGTCAACAGCAATTTGAGAGTCCGCACGGACAAGTGGCTCAAAAATGTTTGAGGGGCACTTTATAATAACTTGTTGACAATTCAAATTATGCAGATAAGTTCGAGGCATCCGCAAGCTTCAAATGTGTTTCTAAATGCGGCTTAAATATGCATATGTCCAGCACGCACACACACACGCCACCACACACATATACAACACTCTTACACATTGAGTTTATATACACTTAAACAGTGGTCATTCGTTAATTAAAGCGCTTTAGAGTAAAACTAGATTACATAAAACTTCTTGAAAAAAAATATTTTTTAAATATATGAAAAAAGTATTCAATTAATATAAATATTTAGTATGCAAAATGTGCACGATCAGCGATTTTTGAAACTTTACTCAAAAGAAAAAGTGCTTAAATTAATCAAGCGTTTTCGACTTGGCTTTGGCAAGCATTTTTAAGTATACACTCTTAATTATATTCATAAATTAATCTTCTCTGAGGCTTCAAATTACAAAATATACCTAAACTACTATAACTACTTTTTTTTCTAATCAATCAAAATCCTTTTTAAAAATTTTACTCAACTCATGAGTGATCTGTCGCTAATCATTCTTCATGTAGTTTGAGATTCTGGGTTCTCAAATGTAGCTCGATGCTAAGTATTTCACATTCAGCACGCTAATAACAATTTAAACAAAAACATTTTGAAATCTAGATTAAAATTTTGCAATAATTCGAGATTAGCCATCCTCATAATTCAAGAATACATTTTTAATTCAAAATTGTAAGATAACTTTGAAGATTTTCGAACTTAAATAAACATTGTATCAATCTCAAAATTATGATTTTGAGAACAATATTTTGTTTAAAGAATTTTTCAACTTGTGATTTTTGTTTCAAATTTTTCTAAAAGATCGAAAAGTTCTTCAGATAAAATCTTTTCAATCTGTATTTGATTTTTTTTTCGTTTGATTGTATTAAACAAATAAGTATAACTGAACTTCTTATAAAAATATATATATATATATATATATATATAAAATATATATATATATATTATATAAATGTGTGAAATAAAATTAGTATTCATTAATTTGTATAGCTTTTTAAGCTGATATTAAATTGTAATCATTAATTGGATCATTTTGTGTTCTAAACAAAATCGATTGTCTTCAAATCAAATAGATATTGAGATCGCTTTATTTTTACCGAATTTTTTCTGTGCATCAAAATGGATAATTACGAAATTTTGACAAACTTTAAAGCTGCTAGCAGCCACTGTACGAATATAAATTTACCCATATGAGCATTTATATTTATGTACACATATGTATGAAGAGCATTAGAAAGAGAACGAGAGTGCGAGGGATAAAGAGAGAGAGAGAGAGAAAGATAAAGTCCGTTTATTTATGTTAATTTAAATCAACATGCAAAAATTAGCGCTTGACATGACAAGCAGACAGATGTACAGATAGACAGATGGACAGACAATTAGACAGCCAGCAGTTAGAGCGAGATGGTAGAGAGAGAACGAGAGAGAGAGAGAGAACGAGAGAGGGAAGTTTTGTGCATTGCGGCAGGCTGAAACCATTTAATTTAGTTAATTACTTGGCCCTTGATTAACATATTTAAATGAAATGCCGCAACGCTGGCAAATTATTTCACTTAGCCAGGTGTTTTGGGTTTGGGGCTGTAAAAACTGGATGCGGGCGGGCAGCTGAAGGATAAAGCATCAAGGAGGCGAAACACTTTGTTTTGCTTGGATGGTGGGAAGGGAGAAGGGAGTGGGGGCGAGACCGTTCACAACCTGATGACACGAACTGGGCGTTAAGGGGCGTGTCAACATAATGCACGCTTGATTGCCGCTTGGCACGGTTAAACAGACTGACCCAAGCACTGCCAATGCCACTGACTCAGCACTTTTGCAAATGGCCCATAACTGGATTTGTGTTTGGTTTGGTTTTGTATTCGGATTTTGGACCTTTGCACTACGAATTCCCCAGTTGTGTTGACCTTCAGCGTGTGCAATTTGTTGCGGCTGCTGCTGCTGCTGCTGCTGCTCTTAGTCTAGTCTGACCGCAAATAATTTTGATTGAATTTGCATTAATTAGCTGTGCATTGTGCAATGTGCCTTGGCAAATGTTTAGCTAATATTTCCCATTTAACTCGGAGCTGATTTGCCCGCCATTTACACTGCAATTTGTAATTTGCATAAACTTCCTTCATATTTTCAATGCAAACTCTTCAATGCGCTGCTTATGTTATTATTATTAAGAAGTCTATGATTATCGGAATCATTGTCATTGTGTACTTCGTCATAAGTTTCTTATTGTTCTTGCAAACGCAACAAATTTATCCAGTCAGCTTTAAAATGTGTCTTTAATTATAATGCAAATATGTAACATAAATAAAGTTTATTTACAATTTGTTTTTCGAAATTCAATTTGCTATATCTTTTTATAGTTAATATAATTCTCTTTGTTTTCGATAACAAAGAAAAAAAGTTTTAAAATCAAGATTTTCGTCTTATTACTAATAATTTTGGTCTAAAAATTGGGTCAAGAACATGAAAGTCTTGACGTTAGCAAACACATTTTAATTTAAAGAACATTTGCTATAAAACCAAGTTCTTCTTTTTAAAATGAAAAAGTTTTATAGTTTGAAGACTAAGATCAATAAGATATTACCTCATATTTTATTGTTTTGTTGTTGTTTATTATTTATTTAAATATAGTATATTTTGTAGTATAAAGAATTCGTTTTAAAAGAGAACTCATTTAAAGAACACAATTTTTAAGAAACGTCTTCTTAGTTTGAGAAAATGGTCTAATTTTCTGTGAACGAAAATAAAAATCTATCTATTTATTTTAATTTTTAATAGAGTGGCAAATTTTGTAAGGAAATGCAATACTTAAATTATCAAGCAATAAAAGTTTGAATTTACAAATGATTACCAAACTGCTTTCTTTTTCAATGTCCTTAATAACTTATTAATGTTTAAGATTAATGTTTGAAGTTTAAAATAACCTAAGAAAGAAACCAACTTTAAAATACTGTAAATAAAGATTACCATACGAATTAAATAGTTGCAATATTTCTCAGCGACCGCATTTTGATGAACTAAAAGCTATTTCAGTGCTTTGACCTTTTAATATAACAAAGACAAAAAGCAGACAAGTCAAACTCTGACTAATTCTCAGAAAAGCAAATCAAATACAAATCAAATGCAAATGCAGGCGAATGCTCCCAAGTGAATGCGAAATAAATGTAAGCAAATTGGCAATTGGTTGCTTAACAATGACATCATGAAATGAGGAGCGAGGAAGTTTAATGCTGTGTGCCTTTCCCTTATAATTACCATTTGAGTTGACAGCGAAACCCCAAGCACCCAAGCACCCAACGACCTCCCCTCCTCAACCACCTCCTAACCTGACCACGACGACCACTTAGAGCAACAACTAGGAGTAGTAAATGCGATAAGACAGGTCGAGGACACGCGGTGGCAAGTGTATGAACAGCGGCAGCAGCAGTAGAGAACAGGGTCGCCTTTCTGGCTAAGCAGATTAAATGCTTTATGCGCAGGTTGCCTGGCGACCGACCAGGATCAGCCGCAAATGATAAAAATAGAAAGTCCGCCAGGACGATGTCGATGTCTGTGTCGATGTCGCAAATGGTGTCGCTATCGTTGTCGTTGTCACAGTCGAACTGAAAGTCGTTGTCGGTTGTCGATGTCGTTGTCGATGTCGATGTCGCTGCCAGGTGAAACAAGTACATAACTGGATGTGTCTATGTGTGTGTGTGTTTGTTGCGGCTGTATGACGCATGCCACGTCTAAGCTGTCGATAGCCGGAAGCATGGCCAAAGGACACAGGAGGAGACGGAGGCGGAAGGCTGGCAAACAACATGCGAACAACGGGGCAACCGAACAAGCGCCATAAATAAATTTAAATTGCGCCAAAAATCGCACGCTATTATTATTATTTATTATGTAAGCAATTTGCTGGCATTTGTGCGTATATATTATATATACGCTTGTGCTTCTCTCTCTCTCTCTCTTTCGCTTTGTCTGTGTGTGTGTGCGTGCTTGGCAGCGAACAAAGTTTATTAGAACTTTTGTCACAAAATCAACGCCGAACAACTTTAAGGAATTTAATGTCCCCGCAATTTACCATTTGGCTGCCAATTGCTCTTGCTCTCTCTCTCTCTCTCTCTCTCTCTTTCTTTCTCTCTGTGTTTCTGCCAACACAGCAAATAAATCTTGGAGACGCGAAGCGAGGCGAAGAGACATTGGCGGTGTGTGTCGGAGTGGATATTCTGAACAGCGCTCCTTTTCGCATTCAACTAATTATTATAGCAGCGACAGTGGAACATGCATACAATCAACAATTTGATATGCAGACAAACGTGATACCCATTAAAAATTATTTTCCTTTGCTTTTTAGTTATTAAGTGGTTAAACTAGTACAGCAATAAAGTAACATAACAACACATTTTTGGCAAAAATCATTCAGGCCAAACTTCATACTTATATCATTCAAAATTATTCTACAATTTCTATCAATTATTCGTAAGTATCACTCTATTTTAAGCTCATCAATTAAAAAGCTTCCTTAATATAATTAAATTTAATAAATTCGCGACTAAACTTTAATTAAGTTAACAAGCATAGGATATAATAATCCTGGAAACATTAGTCGCTCTGGCTCAGCTCATTGCAATTAGCAAAAAAATATTAATAATATTTATAATAATAATCATAAAATCTAAACCATTTTATCTTTCTATTTTCTGTCATCATTAAAGGCAACTTGTTTCTAAATAATATATTAACAATTAAATAAAAAAACCTCTATCTTTCGTTTAAATGAGTTCATAATTAAACTGAACACCAAAATAAAGTCATTTTTGTTTCATTTGATCAATAATATGTAAATTAACAACTCAACAATTTTAATAGCTTGTTCAGAAATGCATCAAAAATATAAAAAGAAATATTAGTACCATAAAATATAACAAAAATACAAATGCATAAATTATTTATATTACTTACTTATTTTATTTAAAAATCTAAATACACAATTTTTAATGGCAGTAAAATTGACATTTAATTATATCTAATGAAAATATCATTTATTTAATTCAATTTATCGAAATGCAATAATAAAATTTGGAAAAGTAATAAGTAGCAAACACACTCTCTAGCCGATCCTACCCGCCTTTGCCTGCACACTTCAATGTGGCCAGTCGGCGGCCTAAAAGTATGCATTAAAACTAATTAACTTTTCGCTCAGTCACCGGGGAATGAATGCCGCAAGCTTAGTTTCATGCACTCGAATTCATGGATGGTAGTTGGGCGGGTTCCAGACTGTTGCCCCAAAATGAAATTATGAAAATTTCAAGCTCTGACGCTTTCGCCAAGAAAATACACCACAATGCGTCGTACACTCAGTTATTGAATTTATTTCATTTTCATATGTATACAATGTTTTAGTTGTTGTTGTTTCGCTTTTGTTGTTGTTGTTTGTTGCTGTCGACAATAAAAATAATTTGTGTAGCTTGACATACGCGTTGTTGTAAGTATGTAAGTAAGTATATATTAGTATATATTATAGTATATATAGTAATGATGTTCATCTATGTATTTACTTATTCATAATTGTATATGTATATGCATGTATATTTATCATATTTATTCATATTCATTATTACTTATATTGTTGGACTCGAAGACCGTTTAGCCATAGTTTGTTATAAATGAATTTCGACAATCAAATGACAAACTTAAATGCAATTGGTTTAGTTACTTATCAAGTTAATTTATATAGTATGGAAAAAAAACCACAAAAAAAACTTTATCGATATCTAATTTGTGCATTTGTCAGAGATACTTGGTTTAATTATTCGCTTCGAGTGGATGAAGGAATTGCTAATGTTTTGTGCTTTCTTTTCATTTAAATTGCTATGTATATAACCTTTGAAGTAGATATGAACTTTGGTACAATTGAGCATAATCTTTGTTGTTGTGGAAACTTTTCAGTGCCCTGAAAAGTATGCTATACTATTTGTTCTCCATATTTAAGTTTCGTTATTTGATTTTTTTGTTGTATTCAGTATGCTACACACACATATCATTGTACGTATTCATTAAACTTGATATGTGCCAAATGCTTAGTACTATAGACATGATGTTTTTTTTTTGTTTTTTTTGCGCTTTGGTCTCTCTCTATCATTTAAAATTCTTTGTTTTTTAGGGATAGCTGTTGCGTTTATCTTCTTTCTTTTTGATTGGTGTTTTGTCTCATTTTCTATGGTCAAGTTTATATATAATAATCGTACACACGCATACACACGCAAATGGGGAAAAAAGAACAATAAATTTGGAAATTTAAATACAGACCCACTTTGATTTTGTTTAAATTTCACTTAACTAGCGACAATCGAAAGGTGTTTTTAGTTTTTGCTTCTGTTTAACTAAGTTTATATACTATAAAAAAACATACAAAATTATGCTTCATATATAATTCGCACTTTGGAGTTTGGCAACGAAAAGGCAGAAGAAACTGCAACTCTCTCTCTCTCTCTCTCTCCCACTCGTTCTATTTGTCTCATTTATCTGTCTATCTCATTCGTTTCCATACACACACTTAAGCTTAGGACAAAGAAAATGTATTTTCCTTAGTTTTTTTTATATATTTTTGGAAATTGAAATTTGCGAAAATTTTCTTTTCAATATTGGGTTCTATTATTATTTGTGTTGTTTGTTGTTTGTTGTTTATACATTCAATATACATACATAAATAGTTATACAAATAGCTAGTTACACAGTTATCTAGGAGCTGACCCATTGAGGTCTGCCGCTTACAATTACAAATTGTTTATATCTACTAAATACATACACAGCTATTACACGCACACACACACGCGATCTGGTTCATATAAACGAAACTTTATACTATTGTAATTATTATTATTAGAGATACTTTTGTTTATGTTGTGTTAACACTTTCGATTTCAAGTTGTTTCGAAGTTGTATTTATTTTTGGTTTTTTTTTTTCTTTTTACTGTTGTTGTTGCGCTAGTTGCTTTGGTGTTTTGCTGTTGTTTAAGTCTCGGCTTTTTGGTAAATTATGGCCCAGGCTAATCGGCTTATAGTCGGTGAATGCCCGTGCCCAAAAAATAAACTATGCAATCGGTTTATCGTCAGATATTCTTTTTTTTCATAGGCACAATGACTGACGTTCTCTCAAAATACTAAATATATATTAAATGAATTATTTACTTGCAGAATACATTGCGTATGCTTAATAATACGTTAATTTCTTTGGTAGTTTTCAAATAGTTTTTTGGTTGTGTTGTGTGCACTGGAATATAATTATTACAGACTATAAATTTTGTAAATCATTTTTGGTTTTTTCGATTATTTTTTTTTAACTAATTTTCTTTTTCTTATTTTTTTGTGTTACACTTGTAATTAATTCAAGTAGTTTGACAAATATTTAAGTCATTTGAGATATTTTCAATTGGTATAAAAAATTAAACTCTCTCTTAAAAAAAAAATTGATCGACTCTGCAAGAAAACAAACGACAATACAAACATATAGCACATGACAAACTGTTAGCTCTATAAGCACTAAAGACAATCATCATCTTCCATAGTGGTGAAGCTTTTCCTTTAGATATCTTTTCTTTGTTTGTTTGTTGTGCTTTAGTTTCTGAGATCTTTTCCGTTTCGATTCTGTTTACCAGACTTCGCACTTCTTGGTCGGATTCATGCGTTTGTCGGGCTTACACTGGAATACCTCGGCGAATTCCTTCATATTCGACAGCGTGCCAATAACGCGAAATTGCGACGGTGAATGCGGATCCTTTTCCATTTGCAGCAGATTTGTCTCATCCGTTGTGCTGGAGCACCAAACCTGCAAAACATTAATTCACATTTAAATAATGATATCAAATGTTGCAACAATTTCAAGCTCACCTGGGCAAAGGACACAAAGAAGAGTTGCTCATGCGTTAAATTCAAGCCGGGCAGCCTAAGGACATCTGCATCCTTTTCGGGCTTAGTGCGCAAATAGGCATGATATGCAGCCTTCAGGCCGCCATTGTCAGCAATGTTCTCGCCTACAGAATGTACATGAAATTTCATATTAAATACTAACCTAAATAAAATCGCTTCTTAAAACTAATTGCCAAACTCAAAAAAAACCTGAATTTTGCAATTCAATTGGGTTCCAGAATGTTTGCTTTTGTTTGAGCAATTCGTTACAGAATAGTCAAAAAAAGAAATATATATGTACATATATTGTATATCTCCCCAACTTCAATACAAATCATATCACATATCTTTATATATATCTCAAATCACTCACCCAACGTCTGTTTGCCATTCAGATTGCGTCCGTTGAGCTTAAAGCCGCTGTATTGTCGAGCTATGCACTCGGATTTCTCATTGAAACGTTCGATGCTCTTGGCATCCCACCAACGATTAATATTGCCATATTTGTCATACTCCCGTCCCTGATCATCGAAGGCATGCGTCAGCTCGTGACCCATCACAACGCCCATGGCACCAAAATTGAGACTCTTGGGATTGTTGATGTCGAAGAACGGTGTCTGCAGGATGCCGGCGGGGAAAACAATTTGATTTTTGGTCGGCGTATAATAAGCATTCACTGTTTGCGGTGTCATGCCCCAATTCGTCTTATTCACTGGCTGATCCAACTTCTTCAGATTGCTCTTCAAATTGTAAATGGCCACTTGAATGTTATTCTCGAAATACGCATCAGCTGTGATATTCAGTTCAGCATATTTCTTATCCAACTCAATCGGATCGAGTATGTAGTCGGGGAAACCGATCATATCTGAGATCTCATTGGCCTTCTCAATGGCGCGCTCACGCGTCTGCTTGTCTACCCAGCTGAGATTTTGTAAATTCATTTTAAAGGCTTCGCGTATCTCGCCGATCATTTGCTCCGCCGCTGGCTTGGATTCGCCATGGAAGGCCTGCCGCACAAATATCGCACCGACTGCAAAGCCAACCACATTGTTCGTATCGGAGACGCAATAGCGCCACACCTCCTCGCCGCCATCGGAGCCCATCAACGCCTTACGCACGCCCTTATACGCATCCCTGAAGGGCTTGGACAAGCAGCTGGTCAGCGTGCGCACTGCCTGCCACGTCAGATAGTTGTTCAGAGTGCTGTGAATAGAATAGTAGAGTGTGGATCAATTATTAAGAAAGTTATAATACAATAATGCAATAATAATGATATAATAATGTAGTAATAATATAATAAGTATTTATAGCTCTAGTTCAAAGCAATAATGATGTAATAATGTAGTAATAATATAATAAATATTTATAACTCTAATTCAAAGCAATGTTGAACTCTTAACCCGATCTGTACTCCTATCCACTCTTCAATATGTATCTTTGGTTAGCTAAAATTCCCTTTACATTGTGTGGATCAATTATCAGGAAAGTTATAATACAATAATGCAATAATAATGATGTAATAATGTAGTAATAATATAATAAGTATTTACAACTCTAATTCAAAGCAATGTTGAACTCTTAGCCCGATCTGTACTCCTATTCACTCTTCAATATGTATCTTTGGTTAGCTAAAATTCCCTTTACATTTATTATTCTATTGCTATTTAGTATAAGTCAGTATTGGAGTATCTTATACTTTGCCTAGTAGTTACTATAAAAGCTAGATAGTTATTAATACTATAAAAAATCACAATAAAAGACTAGCATATAATGAACAATTTCATATATATTACTTATGAAAACACTTTAATCCTCTCATGCCAAAGACAACTTGAGCTTGAAGCACTCTTCACATAAATTGTTTTATCTAAAATACAAGAGGTTCTCAAGTGATTTAAATTAGAGTTGTCAGTTAGCAATAATCAAATATCAATGTTACAGTATTTATGATTCCTGACAATTTGCTTGCGATCAGATAAAAGTACTCGAAGTTATTGTCAGAGCAAAATGTGAAGAAGGTAAAAAAAAACTTTCCTTGTTAAGAAAGTACTGACAAAATGCTAGTCAAATAAAGCAGACAATAAAACAAAAGGACCACAAAGTATTTATACCTTACAAATGAATTCGTTTGTTTACTAATCACAAGTTTCATTTGTTTACTAACCACAAGTTTTAAGAGATCTTCTATAAATAAAACAATTATCTCGGCACTTACTAAACTAATCATTGTATTATAAGCAGCTAGCACTTACATTTTGCCAGCTTCCGTTTGCTGCATGCTCATTATGATGTTGGAGAGATTCTTGAGGAAGTCGGGCGCATAGACGACGACAACTTCGTTGTCGGTGACGCGTCTGTTCACCAACTGCATGGCATTATCGAAGTGATCGGTCCAGTTGAGAAACGGAGCAAGCACATTGAGTTCCTTCAGTTTCATGGGATGATACATTGCCTCCTCGTTGCGTCGATCCTCCATCGGGATGGTGATGTTGGCAAGTTTCTTCTCAAAATTGATGACGCCCTCCATCTGGGCACGTGCATCCGTCTCATTGGCACCCAAAAGTACACAGATCTTGGTCATGTATTCGATATACTCGCTGAGCACCTTGCGATGAATGTCCGTCTTATTGTTGTAATAATCCGCGGTGGGCAACGTGAGGCCACCCTGATCAATCTGTATAACGTGGCGAGTGGAGTTCTTGTCATCTTCGCCAATGGCCCAACCAAACAAACAGTTGAAATTGTATCTGCAATTGAGAGTAATATATATTAATAAAATATCGCGATACATTTATGTATCCACTCTCACTTGTTGTGCAATATTTTGAGTGCACTGCCCAGTTTCCATTTGGTCACATTGTAGCCACTCTGCGTCACATTCCAGCCTCCGATTTTGGTGAGCAAATCATTCATTGGCTTCGCGCCCAACTTCTCCATGTGCTCATCCACATCTAGGCAGGACTCGTAGTAGACTTTTGCCTTGCGCTCTGCGTTCGATTTGAAACTCTTGGCCGGCTTGTCCAGCACATTGCGTATGATCAGCTGATTCATCTGCTCCAGCTTGCCAAAAGTGCCCCACGTTGATTTGCCCTCGGGTATGGGATTGTTTTTGATCCACTGATTGCTGCAACGTAACAAACGTTAACGATATGAACAATTTGTAATAGCCAAAAGGTAAGATAATAATACTATATATTATGTATTTTTACAAATACGTTCTTGTAAATAAATTTAAAAGAAAAGGTACATGTGGAATTAATTTAAAACTAGGCAAAAGCCATTGAAGTAAAAGTAAAGCTAATTATATTTTTATTATAAGTAAAATGGAATTTAATTATTTCTTGTAAAATGTCAATATTGTAGCCTCTACTAAATTTATAACAAAAACTCAAACTAAGGCTGTTCTGATACTACAAAGGTGCTATCTCTGATTTATTCTTACATTTTACAAAAGTTTAATAAAACTTTAATTTTCTTGGCTACTTTTTGATAGTTGCAACATAGTTTTTTTTTATAAAATATTCAGTTTTTAAGAAAACATAATTTTGTAAATATTTAAATAAAGTTAACAGATGAAATTGATTTAAAACTTGGCAAGAGCCAATAACAAAAAAGAAATTTAAACCAGTATTTATTTTAACTAAAATGGTATTTTACGTTTTTAATACTGTTTTTATATTATAAAAGTGTATTATATAGTTTTTATTATAGTTATGTAAGTGTTTAATAAAACTTAAATTGTAAGCACTTTTTGATGTTGTAAAAGTGTTACAACAATTTTAATAATGTCAAATTTTAATTAGTCTCCTAAATTGCATTTCCTTATCTTTCTTTCAGTCTCTTTCGTTTTTATTTTTAGTCAGATTTATTTTGTTATTCATTTCTTACCATGCATATCCATAGAAATCATCGCAGGGATCCACAGTGACATCGATCGACCTTAGAATCTCACTCGATGCAAATATGCAGTGCTCATTGAGGCAAGGCAACTCATTGGCCGAGAGGCAATCTGCAATGTGATTGAATTGATTAAGGTGATGCCAATTAATTTGATTGTGCGCTTACCTTTCTTGTGGGGCTGCACATGCAACACATGCTTTGTGTTGTCATTTGAGTTATTGGAGAATAAAACACAGAACTGTGTTAAAATCACAATTGCCATCACAAATGTGACAATCAGTAAGAGTTTTTCGGTTTTGTTTCGTGATCGCCAGTTCCATGTTGCCTGTAAAAAACAAAACAAAAAAAAAATATTATTACAATTATTACAGTTCACTAACAAAGCATATCACATTTAAAAAAGAGAATACAGCGTGCACAGAGAAAATAAGTAATTATATTGTAAAAACTAGAACACAAATCTGAAATTTGAGAACTTTTCGATCTTTATAGAAAATATTGTAAACAAAAATTCCATATTGAAAAATTGTAAAACAGGATTGTCGATTTAAGTTTAACAAAATCTTCGTTTGAAATCGGAAAACTTTTCAAATCCAAAAATTTCTTTTATTTTCGTAAATGTTGTAATTTTCTTACTCTAAAATTATAACCTAGTTTTTGATGTTGTTGCTGTTAGTTCAACATTTGATATTGATTTGGGGATTTTTTTTGCTCTAGATTTCATTTCAACTTTAATAGTCTTGAATTAATATGTAGTATAATCTTATTGCATAAATTTAATCTTGATTTAAGAATTCATTTTCTGCTTCAATTTTGACATCATTTTACTATGATATTGTCAACAAGTTTTTAAACTATTTGCATACAAAAGTTGCAATTTAGTAATGAACAAATTAGAGTCAATATTTGTACTATTGTGCGTCTTAATCAATTGAAAAGAAACATAGCTAATGCCCCTAGAATAAAAATTTCTTACTTATTTATGTTGCATTATAAGAACAGCACACAGACTTTATGTAGATTATGTAAAAATTAACTTACATAAAACGATTTATTTATGCTCTCTCTCGCTCTCTTGATCTCAAACTTAGGTAAAAAAAAAAAGAGAAATTTTGCCTAAATTTAAGTTTACTCTTCAATATTACAAGACAAGAATCTCATCAACGATTATTTATTTAACAAAATGAATTTCTAAATAAGCGAGTAAAAAATCATATTCTTTAATATATCAGCCTAATTTATATTACAATGTCTCACTGTTTAGCACAACATCTGCAACTCAGACTTCTGCTACGTTTTTTATCTGTATGTGGTTCTGTATCTGCAACTGAGTCTGTATCTTTATCTTCATCGTCATCGTCGTATGTTTGTTGTGTGTGGCTTCTGCTAACTGTGTAACTGTGATTGTACTCACCCGCGCCGTATGATAGCGTATCTGCATGCCTGGATGTCCCGACGCCTCGTTCAGCTGAATGCCGCCAATTGAACTTGAATCATCTTCCGTAAATTCGGTCTGTTTGTAGCGTGTCATCTGTGTGGAGAGGCAAAAGATACAGATTGAGATTCAGATTTATGATTCAATGTCAGTCGGTTAGTCGGTTACAATCTGCATTCTGTTAGTCGAGATGCGCAATGATCCAGATTAACATCTGGCAAATACATGTATCTACTTTATACGAGATACATTTTTGTATCTGTATCTACAAATGCATGTGTGTAGTTGGAGGGCGACCTTAATTAAGTCGATTATTATCAGCGTCTCAGTTTCGACTGGCCGGCTATTGTTGTTGAGCCTTATGTGCACATAAGTAAATCGCAAGTAAGCAAAAACACCAACAAATTTCCATAGCAAACAGACGCTTACATTCATTTCTCATTTCTATAGGTATACCTCAAAAATGCTTCTCAGAAAACAACAGACAAAAAATATAAAAAATCTGTTATCTACTAGAAAAATAAAATATTCTAATTAAAATAAGATTAAAAAGAATTTCATTAGATTTGAGTTGTGTCAAAGTTTAATTAATTCAAATTTTCTCAATTGAATTCAATATTAAAATCAAATTAGGTTTAATAGTCAATTTTATATACATGGATTTCAATTATTTGGGATTTTATTAAAACAATTATTTATAATCTCCCATTCCTTCAATCGTTCGCACTTTATTTTGTACATTGTTTTTATTCACATGGCGAGTGCTGTAAGTGCCTTGCTTATTTGTTTATTGTGGATCTGATAAAAGAGTGAAAGACACAGACTTCTCCACAAAACGCACACATTCGCATATGCGGGAGAATATCAATTTGTAAGTATTATTTGGGCTTTTGTCAGCTAAAGCTTTTTGTGTTTTTGTTTTTTTTCTCTTTTTCTTTTTTGTTTTGAAGCCCTCCACTCGGTTGTGTCTCTTTGTTTGTCTCTCTCTCTCAGGGCCTCAGGGCTAGCGCCTCTACAGCTTGTGCTTTTTCTCACATTTTGTGTTTGCCAGCCCCCCGCTCCCCTCAGACAGCTTCACTTGCTCTTTACTTATTGAATGTGCAGTCTATTCTCCATATGCCGGTCAGCTTTTTTCGGATTTGGCATTTGTTCAGGTCAAATATGTGTTCTTATTGTTAACGCATTGTTTTTAAAAATTGCTGATCTGCAGTTGATCAGAGAATGCACTTTTTATGATTATTATTATTATGATTATGATTATGATTATGATTATGATTATGATTATGATTATGATTATGATTATGATTATGATTATTATTATTATTATTATTATTATTATTATTATTATTATTATTATTATTATTATTATTATTATTATTATTATTATTATTATTATTATTATTATTATTATTATTATTATTATTATTATTATTATTATTATTATTATTATTATTATTATTATTATTATTATTATTATTATTATTATTATTTTGTTATTCTTTCTTAGTCTAACCAAAGTCTTCATTACTTATGTATATTCATAAAAACAAACACACATCTTTCGTGGACTCTTTGTTCACATAAACAACAACTTGAGTACTTCTACTGCTAGAAAATGTTTATACAGTGTAGACTCATGCAAACGGAGACCAAGAAGTTTGAGCAATCGAAACTTTTAATCGCAAAACTATGAAAACTCTAATAATACGCATGCGAATAATACTGTATGATAAGCCTAAATAAAGAAATTCCATCGATTATGATTTATAAATATGTTATGTATATGCGAGCACTTTTCAATATATATTTATATACATATATTTATTACTGGTGCCATGTAAATTTTGTATAGAACTAGATAGAAACAGAGATATTGTTGACAATTTTATCGCTGTTTGCCCATAAAAATCTGTATGCAAACTGTGCTCGGTTTGATAAGCCAAATATCCAGACACACCCAGACATAGCCACACCACCAATACAAACACACACACCGCACACCCGCAATACACACACACACACACACACCTACCGTGCGACAATCGGTGAGCCACATTTTCAGCAATTAGGCGACAGCTACAACAGAATCAACAATGAAAAACGAGCTCGATCAAAATATATATATATATATATACACGATATATATATATTCTCAGTTTATAATGTTTATTTATTGCTGTTGTTGTTGATGATGTTTTCCTTCTTTTTTTGGGTGCAAATGTTTGGCGCGCGTTTTGCGAATTAGATCTTGGGAGTGAACTGAAACTGAAGGGAAGCGAACCAGAGATAAAGCGTTGAACACACAATATCCGATGTTCATCCCATGACCGTTGAATGTGCACTGAATGGGCGCCACGACGATACCGCGTTGTTGCTTCGATACCGATGCTGATGACGCTGATGTCGATGTCGATGCCGATGCCGATGGCGATGCCTTTGGATACTCGCAAACGAAACGAAGTCCGAAACTATAGCAATATACATACGTATGTATGTATGTATGTATTTATATTTATATTGTAACACATGGCACAAACACGCATACATAACATATACATATGCATGTATTTGTATATTAGCCTCCTGCTTTCGGTTTTCCCGCATTCTAATAGTTCTGCACCATAAGCAAATTAATTGACTCAATTGTGTAGCTGTGTTTGAGTTTCGGTATATGCATATACATACATACATATAGGTATTGTTATAATTGCTTGCGCCTCCTTGAACTTCAATAAATACTCTCGTAACGCAAAAGAATTGTCATGTCGAATGATCATCATAATATTTGATAAAGCTGCCATTATATTAATTGATGCACCGTAAATCATCTCAACTTTCAATGTGACAGTTAGTAAGCGACTTTAGTATATACACGCATACATATATAGTATATGTATATACTATTAGCATAGGCTGGCAGTAAAAGCAGCAGGACAACAAATAATGATGTAAGCATATTCAGGCCTCTATTCAATGTACTCAATAAATAAAAATGAAATTTACTGCCCTCACATTTGCAGCCTTAAACCACAAAACATCAGCAAAATAGTTTGGCTTTAATTGCTTTTAAAAATAATGTTTAAAAATGCTGGTTTAATAATTCATGATTACTAATTGATTCTTTGATTAATAATTCAGTTATCAAATATTGTGACAAATTTAATTTATGACTAATTGAGTGATTTTTTAATGGCAGATTGATTGAGAAGTTGCTTTGAGAAGTTTATTGTGTAAAGAACTGTGGTTGATCTGTAGATCAATTATGCATCGATTTTGGCTCCTAAATTATAATTAAGATAAAACAATAAACAAGTTAGTTATAATAATAGGAAAAACTAGGTATTTGATTATCCGTTTAGTTTTAAATTTATATATATACCATTTATTTTCGTTTCGCGCATTTACAACACTTAACTTGATTTACGATTGATTAAAAAAAAAAAAAAAAGTAAAACACTTCAAATTAAAATGTTTCATTTTAAACTATGTGAATAGATTATTATATTAACTTAATTCAATATATTACATTTAAATTGTAATTTTTACTTAATTAATATATCGTAATTCAAGCCAAGTTTTTCATATAATTAAATATTTTTAATTTTGTTATATTTACTTTCATATAGAATTATAATGTTGTCGCCAAGTTGAACTTCTTCATTTAAATATGCAATGAATTCTATTAATATTTATATTTGTTTGCTTAAAGTGGTGTTCATCCCCACCGTCTCGCTTAGCCAGTGAGCACTGTATTTATTTTGTATTGACTTACAATATGCTTGCAATGCGCACCATTTATCGCCCATCGACCGCATACTTCGAGTAAAGATGAAAATTGTTGCGCAGTTCGTTTTCGTATCGTTTTTTTGTTTTTTTATTTTTATTTTTTTTTTTGTTTTTGCGTTCTTCTTTTCGCTGCCAATTCGCTTGTGTGTTTTGTTGGCCACACGGGGTTGCAAGGGCAATAATATTTGCCCAAAAAAATTTAGCGCCGACATGCAGCAGCAGAAATGTTTTGAAGCCATGTAAACACACGCGAATCATTTGCCACCCCATCCAATGTAAACAGATATTAAATCGCATTTGGCCGCCCATAAGGCATTCTTTAGACTCTCGATGGGCAAACACACACACACACACTCAAGCTCCATCGAGTGGCATGCAACATGAAAGACAACGGAAATGAATAATTTAACTTGCAGCACTTGAATGTGATCTGCAGTTGCTCTTAAAGTAGCATTAAGTTATGAAGAAACTATCAATTTGAAATTGAGGAGAGTGTCACAACAAATCGGTGGCGTATACGCAATATTTCATATAAACAAAAGCAAACATATAAACATATTGCTAGCTAGTTTCTCATATCGTTAATAGAACACTAGTTTTGTGTTTAATTTTATAATTTATTGGAATTCTTATACTCGATCGATAAAACTTGAGAGCTATTACTGAAAGGTTAGAAAGTAAAAAAAACTTTTCACAAACAATATTATAAATGTCAAAATACTAAAAAAGAAAAATCATAATTTAAATAATAATTTGTACAAATCATTTAAACATCAAAATAAACATACAAAAAACGGAAATGCTGTAATAAAATCATTGTTTAAACTTCAGTGTATACACTATATTTGGATATTATCTTAAAGTAGATTCTAATTGAAAACATACGTAAAAAACATAAACAAAAGTGTATTACAGTTTGCAAACATTAAAAAAAACGAAACATAAACTGCATGGCAACTTAAAAGCCTTTGAAATTAAAGTTCATGTGAATAAAAAAAAATAGTAAATTATAAAGATCGATATGTTATTGTTTTAATTTTTAAAGTACTTATTCACATGGAACTGAATTTCAAATGTTTTCAATTGTTGTTTTATACCTAAATTATTACAGAATAATAAGTTTAAATTCGCAATTAAAATGTTTTCCATTAATACAAATTGATGCAATGAATATTTTCAAATACAAATTTGTACTTCAATTATTAAAAAGTAATAAATTGAAATTTGTAATTAATACAAATTTAAGCGGTGAATATTGTCGAGAATACGCAAATCAAGCCAATTTGTAACTCAATAGGCATTCAAATTTAATACAAAACTGCGCAGTTAAATTGTAATGAGAAAGTCTCTAATGGAAATAGAATTTGTGAAATATTGTATTTCATGAATTTGATAGCTTTCACATCAAACAAATTAGCAGTCCGTCCATAGGTTTTTGGCAAACTGCGCATATTTATCAAAATAGCTGTAAGTATACACAAACAGCAAACGGGGATGGATGGATTTATGCTGCTGGGGATTATATGGAGGAGGGAAGGTGGAATGAGGGGGGGGAGGAGAGAGCTCGTAGCCAGGGAATAGAAGTGAAAAATGCAATTTGCAGCACAGCAACAGCAGCAGCTGTTCATGCGCCAAATTGCATTTGAGACAAGTTCAACTTTGGTTGCTATCGCATAATTGTAATCGAATCCGCACGCACACAAACACCCCAAACTTATGTTGCTATCTCTCTCCCGTACACTCGCACACACACACACACACACACACTCTCGGTTAACTGTGGTTGGCTTATGTGACATATGTTAGACATATGTCTTGGATTCGAAATGGCTGCAGGCTCCATTTACAGTGCAGTCCAAGTTACTTGCCTACAATATATGTAGACCAAACGCACTTTATATTGTATGTTGGTGGGGCGGAGAGTAGGAGATGTGGGGGGTGAGGCTGGGAATATGAGCTGATTAAATTGCGATGCCAATTAAAAATTTCATTTACTGCAAAACTCATTTGCGATATGGGGAGAAAAGGCAACAGCAGTCGATGGCCTGCAGCATTGTTGATATCGCAGTCAACACACACAAACACAAACACGCACACACACGCATACGCACATAAAAGAGAGTGTGAGAGAGAGAGAGGGAAAGAGAGCGAGAGAGAGCGACGCTCTTTGCCTACCTTTGCGCTCATTTTCTTTATGCGCCTGAATAGATGCAATAAACTTTTTTTCCCAGCTCGCTGTTGCTGCTTCTCGTCGTTGCTGTTGTTGTTGTTGTTTGTCGCCTCTTGTTGTTGTTCTTCAACTACTTCTTCTTCTTCTTCTTATATTTACTATTGTTTAATGTTGATTATTTGCTGATATACACACACATGTATTTGTGTACATTTTTTTGGTAGTTAGGTTTTAGCCACTTTTCCGACACTTATTTGTTGCTTTCCATTTCCATTTTCATTTTCGTGTTTATTTTGAATTGTTTTTGTGCCAAAAGTTGGCCAAAGCACTAATTTAACCTTAGCCACATTCTCGTTTTCTATTATGTTTATAATTTAGCGAAATCGCGTTGGGATCGGAAAAAAATGAAAACGAAAATTAATCTATTTTCTTATTTTATTTTTGGCAACTGCTTTTTGGCTGCCGCTGTTGGCGCTTGTGCTGCAACTGAAAATTCCACCACCAGAGCCAGCAGATTCAAGCCTCCAGAAGCCAAGTTAGCAGCGGACCGAGCCGAACAATGTCACTATCAAGCCAAAAAGCAATAACACACACACACACACGCACACGCACACACACAAACACACTCAGATAATGACTGACTGAGTGCGACGATGCTGTGCGAAAAGCTATTGCCATCCGTTGGAAAACCGCAGCATAGAAGAACACAAC
The DNA here is from genome assembly GCF_023558435.1 of Drosophila sulfurigaster albostrigata. Taxonomy (NCBI): domain Eukaryota; kingdom Metazoa; phylum Arthropoda; class Insecta; order Diptera; family Drosophilidae; genus Drosophila; species Drosophila sulfurigaster. The sequence continues at coordinate 19,501,476 of NC_084885.1, forward strand.
AAATAAACACACGAACGTAGTAAAAGTCCAAAACACACGACACTCTCTCACACACACTCTGTCTCTCTCTCTCTCTCTCACACACACACGCACACACACCCCTTGACTTTGTTCTGGGAATCGCGCTTGAGGGGGATAAACTTTTCTAGTGGAGTGCTCAAATCGTCACTGCGTTTCTATTGCGCAGCTGCAGTAAAGTGGCAACGCTTAACAGCGCTGCCATATCTATGCTAACAATCTCAACGCCAGGTGGCGCCACAGTATTAATTTTCATTTCTTACCCATTTTACATTACGCTACTGCGTTTTATTACACTCCTGTGGATGTAGGAAAATTCGAATCGAAAAATTAAGTCTTCCATAAAGAAAATTCAAATTACAAATTTATAAAATATTTTTTCGTTTATTTAGTTGCATTTAGTATATTTAAATAAAATATGGCTTGTTAATGATCTTTAGTATTAAACGATTTTTTTAAGAAATACTTTTGAATATAGAAACAACGCCTACTGTAATCGGGTCTTATTTATTTTTGCTGACGATCAGGTATAAAAACTGTTGTATAGTTTTAAAATATGGTTTTCCTGAGAATTAATGTAGTACTATCTCAATATACCAAATAAAGCCTTTGGTATATTTTGTACATTTTATGAATTAGGCTATAAATAAAATGGGCATTTCAAAATTGGAATGTTTTCAATTTATTATATACTTAATTTTATTGCAAAGCGTCGAACAGAACAAGTTCCCAAAATCAATCTTAGCTCTAAATAAAGAGTTAATCAAAAACTTTAAGAATAACCTACACTTATTTTAAAAATGGTTTTAGTTCATGTTTTTTCACTGTAAAGTCTATCGCACATATTTTTATTATTTACTTATACTCAATCAGAATCAATCAAATATATAATTTCTATTAATTATAATATTCTTTCTTACATTTTTAAACAAAATTAATCTTAAATATTCTTCAAAGAGTTGATAGTTTAAACCATGAGAACATTAAAATACTAAAGTATTTAAAATAATCTCCATTGAAAGTAAAATTAAATTTATGTGTTCAATATTAAATGAAAAAGTCGGTCAGCATAAATTTGAATAGATGTATTTCTCCTCCTCATTGTTCATTGTAATATTGACAAAACAGAATAATTTTTGTAGTATAATATCAAGTTCGAAAACTAAATGCAGAAATGTTGTTTAAAATTAAGTAAAATCAATATCGTTGGAAAAACACTTCCACACATATTGTAACTTACGTTCGTAGGCAGGTAAATAAAAGTCGACCTATTTATTACGCATCTACGAAAACAGCTCAAATGCTGTCATAAAATAAACAATACATATGTAAATATGGTCGCGACTGTGGCGAAGAAAGCAAACAACATTTTCGTGACCCGTCGACAATTGTTGGATGTGAGTAAAGCCGCAAATATTTGGCTTTTGCTTCGCTTACAACAACGCGAGTGCATTGTCTGAGTCTCAGACTCAATTTCGATTTTGATTTGTTGAGTGTGTTGAGCCCAGTCATAAACGAAAAGTGTTAAAAAGTGTTACCCAAAATAAAAGTAAAAGTAATGCTTAATATCAGCTGCCGAAATTAACTGATCTTGTATACATATGAATTTCAAGTTGAGGATCAGAAGCCACACTCGAGAAGTCTCGACAGACGCCTGTTCGAACGCTTCGTCATGCATATCATTAATGAGCCAACAAATTAACGTGTTCTATACCGGAAAAAAACGCTTGTGCCTCTTCACGTAAATTCGTGCAAATTACAAAAAAAAAAAAAAAAAACAACAACAGCAACAGTAGCGTCTTACACAAATTTGCGTGTTCTGTATTGCAATAATGCGAATCAACCTCAACAACAACGAAAAAGTGCTTAAAACAATTTGTAAAAAAATCTGACAATTAATCGTCAAGCCGACGTTTAAATACTCTACAATATTCCATTTGAAATATTTGCTAAAGTATAATATTTATTTAGATGTTAGTAGCGCACATTTGACTTGAGCAATTCTGCATTTATTTCTTAAAGTTTCAATGCTGTTAAATATTTTTAAACACTTTCACTTACTTTTAAGCTTAGCATCCAGCTCCCTACATTTGTATTTAGTAGGTTATGATTTTTTCTCTTAGCTATTAAATATTTTAATATACTTTAGTTTACATTTGAATTTAGTAATTCATAACTTAAATACTTTATAATCTACTTTATTTTCTTATTTAGTTAATTTTATCAGTGAACAGCAAACAATTTTATAAAGAAGTAAAATAATATCAAAAACTTTAATGCTTTATAAACTTTTATTACTGTTTATTGATAAAACGAAGTATAAAACCTAAAAAAGTTTCAATGCTGTTAAATATTATATAATATTTTTAAACACTTTCATTTACTTCTAAGTTTATCAACTAGCTCCTTACATTTGTATTTAGTGATGATTGATTTTTTCGCTTAGCTATTAAATATTTTAATATACTTTAGTTTACATCTGAATTTAGTAATTCATATTTTAAATACTTTATAATGCTTTACTTCCTTATTTACTTCATTTTATCAGTGATCAGATCAACTTAATAAAGAAGTAAAATACTAAAAAAAACTTTAATTGCTGCTTATTGATAAAATAAAGTATTAAACCAAAAGAAGTTTCAATGCTGTTAAATATTTTTAAACACTTTCATTTACTTCTAAGTTTATCAACTAGCTCATCACTTTTGTACTTAGTAATTCATGATTTTTTCACTTAGCTATTAAATATTTTAATATACTTTAGTTTACATCTGAATTTAGTAATTCATATTTTAAATACTTTATAATGCTTTACTTCCTTATTTACTTCATTTTATCAGTGATCAGATCAACTTAATAAAGAAGTAAAATACTAAAAAAAACTTTAATTGCTGCTTATTGATAAAATAAAGTATTAAACCAAAAGAAGTTTCAATGCTGTTAAATATTTTTAAACACTTTCATTTACTTCTAAGTTTAGCACCTATCTCCTCACTTTTGTACTTTGCATTTAGTAATTCATCATTTAAATACTTTATGGTGCTTTACTCTACTTTACTTCCTTATTTACTTCATTTTATCAGTGAACATCCAACAAATTCATAAATAAGTAATATAAGGAAGTAAAGTAATGTCAAATCGAAGTATTAAACGCAAATAAGCATAATTAGTTAATTCTGTATTTTTATATTTGCCCTAACTTTTTATTGAAGTTTGTGAGCAAACTCCATGAGATTTATCTAATACCCAATGTAAGGGCGCCATGAGCAGGTAAACAATTAAAAGCTACAAAAGTAATGATGACTCGCTGACAACAACAAGCTCAACAGATCGAGCAAGAGAGAGAAAGAGAGAGAGAGAGAGAGAGTGCGAAGAAGAGAGAGAGAGAGAGAGAGAGTGCGAAGAAGCGAGAGAGCACCAAGTCGAGATTTGGGGGAGGGGAGAACTCAGGGCTGGCTGTTGTGGGAACCAGTTTAAAACCGTTGACGTGATGCCGCCAGCGAATTAGTTGCAGCTAGTCGGCCAAACCTTAAACATGTCTCAAAGCGATCGTCGGAATTGTGTTGTTGTGATTTGCCTTTTGGCCACACTCTCCCTGGGTGAGTGAGCTCCTTGGATTACCAGTGAACAAAAAAAACCGAAATAGCAAAAAAAAAAGAAGACAAACGAAATTCAAACAAAATGCACATTATGTATCCGCAGTGTATGCCCAGGGCACTTGGGGCGGCGGCAACGCAGCCGGCGCTGGCGCCTGGTCCAATTCACAGCCCGGCGGCGCAGCTGGAATGCATCCACCCGGCAGCCTCGGTGGCCAGGATCCACAGATAAGCTACGGCTATGCGGGCGTCGATTCCCGAGGCGGCGCCTACGGCGGAGCTGCCGGCAATGGGGGATACTATGTGAGCGGCACCGACGAGCATGGACGTCCCTTCTCCTACAACGGCGGCGTCGGAGCTGGCGGACAACCTTTGCCCGGACAGCCGGGCTATCGCAACTATGGATACTATAGCGGAGCTGGCGCTGTGGTCGCATCTCTGAGCATGGCTCTGGCCATGGCTTTGCTTGCCTCCAGATCGTAGAGTGCATTCTCTATAAGCATCAACAATCTTTATATTTTTTTTTTTTAGTGTTTATAAGTTTAATTTATACAAATGAGATACCAAATTTATTGTGAGTTCTGCAGCAATAAAAACTGAGTTTGTATTAGGCCCTAAGCAAATCGCAACTTGATTTTATTTGAGCTGCTGCATCATCATTTTTTCTTTTTTTTAATACGCAATAGAAGCGTTGGGCTTTTAGAATTCAATTTGTAATGAAGCCAGGCGTGTAATTACAAAGTAATTAATGAATCTGCGAAACTCACTTGGAAGCAAACCTCACGACTATTTTTTTTTTTTTTGAATACATTAAATTGCAAATCTCTGGGAAGCATATTGCGTTTCTACATTTCCATTAATTCCGAAATGAGTGGCCATTAATTAACGTCAATTTACGAGCACTGCAATAACAATGTGAAACAATTAATGAATAAGAGAATATTTCTACTATATTTGATTTGATAAACTCACTAAAATCAAGCTTGAACTTGAACTCTCTACAAAATATAATTTGAGTATTCAAAAAAGAGTAAAAAGTTAACTCGATCATAAGAAAAAATCATAGAAAAAACAATAGTGTATTTAAAATATGAAAAAATATTTATGAAATCAAACTAAATACATTAATATTTTTAATATATATGAATAAATGTGTTACAAAAATAGAAGTTAAACAATAACAAAAATATTTGAATATATAAAACAACTTCTAAAATTTACGTACCATTAAATCGAAATTAAAGCAATAAAAATAATATTTTAAATCAATAATAAACCGCAAAAATAGTTTTTAAAAATGTACATTACATTAAAATTAAAACCATTACAAATATATTTCTAATATACAACACAGCTAAAAAAAAATTGAAAATTTAATAAAGCCCAATTACATTCCTCTGAAAATCAATAACAAATTTAAATATAAATATAAAAAAAAAACACATTTAAAATATATAAATAAATATGTTACATTAAATTGAAGTTAAAACAATGGTTAAATATTTGTAATATACAATACAGCATTTGTTGAATAAAAACAATAAAATAAATAATACTTTTATAATATAATAAGATTTAAAATAAATTTCGAATAAATTTGCTGAATTACATTGAAAAATAACATTTTAGATACACATACAATAAAGCTTTTAAAATATATAAATAAATGTGTTAAATTACAATGAAAACAATAATATTTTTAATAAATAATAAAGATTGTAAACCTCCTAAAATATTTTTATAAAACGCTCATAAATCGTATGGAATTAACATCTTCAAGTAAATGTGTTTATGACAGTTCTAATCTTTAAATAGAGTAAATACATATGCATATTTATTAAAAACACCAAATTCTTCTGAAATGAGTATTTCGTGTATTTCTGGCTTCCATTTTCATGCTCGCATTTAAACGCTTTCTTGCTACTTTCCTTTCGTTCTAGAACCTGTTTCATTTCCAGTTAGCACAATACTCAAATTTCTTCATAAACAAGTTAAAAGCCGCTACAAGTACTGTTTAACAGTTTCGTTTCTAAGCTTTACTCTTTATTACACTGACTTCAAATCGCTTTAAAACTTCCCATTTAACCTTGAATATTTAGTGAATTTCAGCTGCATAGCTTCAAAATTTTGCTGAGTTATAAATAGTTTGTAACGCAGTAATTTCCCACGCAGTTGCACAACATAATCGACTGTCAACCACATGAGCGAGTTCGTCATGAGCAACGCCCATTTACAATTGTTATTAGCCCAAAACATGGAAAACACAAAAAAAACCAAAAAAATAGAAACATTCTAATGTGGCCCAAAGCGTAGCTTGTAAACTGTAGCAAACACCTGTAGATTGAGCACGAGCTATATCATCTGACTCACTGGCTTCAGGTTATGAGCTCATCGTAACGAAAATGAAAACAAACGCCCAAAAAATTACTGATACGTTGATTCTCCGTCAGATACACGAGAGTATTTATTTATTCAGATACTAATTGGTGGGCACATCTACTACTCACCTCAATGCGAATACGTAAATGAATCCAAATACGTATGCGAATACGAATACGAATACGACACTGAGTGCTCTAAGTGATTCTGCATACAGTGGGACAAAACGTTCAAACAGCATATAGATAAATAATATACATATATACATAGCTGCTAACTGATCTAATTGGGTTTTCCCAAACTTTTGCTGTGTTTGCTAAAATAGTTTAATTATAACTTAATAAACCTAGAATTTTCAATTTAAAGCCTAGAACTTAATATTAATATTCATATTAATACTATTAATACTTTATACTTTTTTTTTTTTTATTCGTGAGCTTCCCTTAAATAAAATTAAAGTACCCCCAAAATTTATAAATTACAATTACACCCCACATTAGTTTTAATTATTTTACTATTAAAGTTTAACTAAATGCACTTTTTTGTCAACTGTTTAAAGGGTTTTAACAACAACTCGAATAATATACATATTAAGCTTGATTGGCAGATCGTTTCTATAATAACTACAAAATCGAGCTTACTTATCTAGCTCATTCCGCTTGCACTCTATATGCATTGCTGTAGCGAGTATTATAAATAAAGTCTCAAAAGTGCGAGGTTAGTTAGCCAATAAAATAAACAGAGGTTCTAAAAAAAACATTGAAATAAATTTGTATTATCATTCATTTCAAATTTATCAAATTTTATTTTTATGCTTAATGTTAGCAGCTTAAAATGTTAATTTATTTGTATTAACATTTCCAATTCCTGAAATGATTTTTTATTGATTTTGATGTTTAAAGTAGTTAAACCAGTACTGAAATAAAGTACTATAACAACACATTTTAGGTAAACAAAATATTTGATTGTACCCCACTATTTAGAGACCACTGTGCGTGCTTGCATAGAACTTGACAAAGCCTGTCGGAGGTAATTGGCCTGCTGTTGTTTGTTGTGAGAACATGAAAATGAATTGTTGACTTTCTTTAAATATGAATAAGTAATTTGCCTAAGCATGAGAACATGCCACCAAGTAGCAACAAAAACAACGACAACAACAGCAAACAACAAATGCTGATGCGATTAACTTAATTGCGGTCGCAGCTAATTTCAGTTAAGAGACTCGCAAAAGATTTTGTGGTTTCGCTATGCGTCAGTCGACCCGAGCTCATCAATGTCAAGTTATGCCCCGCCCCGCTCCGCTCCGCCCCAGCACAGCACAGCCCCGCCCCCGCTTCACCATAGATACATACGTGCAACAAGTTCAGATCTACGTGTATTGGATGTTTATCAAGCCTTCAAGCTAGACCGCCGCGGAACTTTGTTGTGGGCGTGCGTGACTGACGATGTGTTAATTCACTTGCAGCTGAAACTCCAAACTGCGACTGCGATTGCGATTGCGACTGCGGTTGTGGCCAAATACAAATAGTTTCCCTAGGTCGTGTGAACTTGACTTGGCTGCCAACTGCACTCAAGGTTGTGTGTGTGTTTCATGTCTATCACATCAAAACAGATTACGAGCGCTACTCGAAATTGCTGCTAATCAATTTGCCAACGCGATTGAGATAAACACTTCAAACTGATTTAATTCGAAATTCATTGCATAAATAATTGAAAATACTATTAGATCATGTTTTGTATCGTGAATGCAAAATAAACGACGCGTCGCTCAAATTTGCATTGCAAACGCTGTAAAATTTTATAAATTCAACAAAGTTCATTTTTCTATTAAATTTGCAATTAATTATTCATTATTGTTGGCATTAACTTGGGTTCCTCTCTTTCTCTCTTACCCACAATCATCTCACCTTTTTGTTGAAACTTATTTAACGCTGCTTTGTAAAACGAAATGTGGAACAGATGATAAACGATATTATACTATACAACTTGATGTTTAGAGTCCTGTTTAAATTAAAGGCAAGCAAGTTTATAAAAAACTATTATAAAGAGCCCTTTATTTCCACAGGTTTGAAATTTATGGATTGGCGACAAAAAAAAGATATGAAGTCTGCAAATCCAAAACATGTCAAATTTTAGCTTAAGAGCAAAGGGAAAGTCGTTTATAAAGGCAAAGTTCTGATTATATCGAATAGTAACAAGACGATTTGAATTTTATTTTCGCCTGTTGATAACCCTTTTAAAAGGAAATTGATTTCTGCTTATTTAAGCTTGGGCAAGAACTTCTGCCACAAACACGGTTGATATTCCAAAAAAAATTTTTTGTACCAAAATTTGGAAAAAAAAATGTACCAATTTTAGCAATAATGTACCAAACATTTTTCAAGAAAGACTTTTTGTATTTCACAAATTGTGATTTACCAATTTACCAATTTTCCGCTGTGTCCGCTATGTCCGCTATGTCTGTCTTGTCTGGCTTGGGCGTTTTTTCGAAAACAAGCAATATCTCGGGCATATCCTTCCAAATTTTCAAAGCACACATAGGCACGGTTGCCATTTCAAAAAAAATTATATTTTGTATTTCACAAATTGTGATTTACCAATTTTCCGCTATGTCCGCTATGTCCGCTATGTCCGCTATGTCCGCTATGTCCGCTGTGTCCGCTATGTCCGCTGTGTCCGCTATGTCTTGTTTGGCTTGGGCGTTTTTTCGAAAACAAGCAATATCTCGGGCATATCCTTCCAAATTTTCAAAGCACACATAGGCACGGTTGCCATTTCAAAAAAAATTATTTTTTGTATTTCACAAATTGTGATTTACCAATTTTCCGCTATGTCCGCTATGTCCGCTATGTCCGCTATGTCCGCTATGTCCGCTGTGTCCGCTATGTCCGCTGTGTCCGCTATGTCCGCTGTGTCCGCTATGTCTTGTTTGGCTTGGGCGTTTTTTCGAAAACAAGCAATATCTCGGGCATATCCTTCCAAATTTTCAAAGCACACATAGGCACGGTTGCCATTTCAAAAAAAATTATTTTTTGTATTTCACAAATTGTGATTTACCAATTTTCCGCTATGTCCGCTATGTCCGCTATGTCCGCTATGTCCGCTATGTCCGCTGTGTCCGCTGTGTCCGCTATGTCCGCTATGTCCGCTATGTCCGCTGTGTCCGCTATGTCCGCTATGTCCGCTGTGTCCGCTATGTCCGCTGTGTCCGCTATGTCCGCTATGTCCGCTATGTCCGCTGTGTCCGCTATGTCCGCTATGTCCGCTGTGTCCGCTATGTCCGCTGTGTCCGCTATGTCCGCTATGTCCGCTATGTCCGCTGTGTCCGCTGTGTCCGCTATGTCCGCTGTGTCCGCTATGTCCGCTGTGTCCGCTATGTCCGCTGTGTCCGCTATGTCCGCTATGTCCGCTATGTCCGCTATGTCCGCTGTGCCCGCTGTGTCCGCTGTGTCCGCTATGTCCGCTGTGTCCGCTGTGTCCGCTATGTCCGCTGTGTCCGCTGTGCCCGCTGTGTCCGCTATGTCCGCTATGTCCGCTGTGTCCGCTATGTCGGCTATGTCCGCTATGTCCGCTGTGTCCGCTGTGTCCGCTGTGTCCGCTGTGTCCGCTATGTCCGCTATGTCCGCTATGTCCGCTGTGTCCGCTATGTCCGCTGTGTCCGCTATGTCCGCTATGTCCGCTATGTCCGCTGTGTCCGCTATGTCCGCTATGTCCGCTGTGTCCGCTATGTCCGCTGTGTCCGCTATGTCCGCTGTGTCCGCTGTGTCCGCTGTGTCCGCTATGTCCGCTGTGTCCGCTATGTCCGCTGTGTCCGCTATGTCTTGTTTGGCTTGGGCGTTTTTTCGAAAACAAGCAATATCTCGGGCATATCCTTCCAAATTTTCAAAGCACACATAGGCACGGTTGCCATTTCAAAAAAAATTATTTTTTGTATTTCACAAATTGTGATTTACCAATTTTCCGCTATGTCCGCTATGTCCGCTATGTCCGCTATGTCCGCTATGTCCGCTGTGTCCGCTGTGTCCGCTATGTCCGCTATGTCCGCTGTGTCCGCTATGTCCGCTATGTCCGCTATGTCCGCTGTGTCCGCTATGTCCGCTATGTCCGCTGTGTCCGCTGTGTCCGCTATGTCCGCTGTGTCCGCTATGTCCGCTATGTCCGCTGTGTCCGCTATGTCCGCTATGTCCGCTGTGTCCGCTATGTCCGCTATGTCCGCTGTGTCCGCTATGTCCGCTGTGTCCGCTATGTCCGCTATGTCCGCTGTGTCCGCTATGTCCGCTATGTCCGCTATGTCCGCTGTGTCCGCTATGTCCGCTATGTCCGCTGTGTCCGCTATGTCCGCTGTGTCCGCTGTGTCCGCTATGTCCGATATGTCCGCTATGTCCGCTGTGTCCGCTATGTCGGCTATGTCCGCTATGTCCGCTGTGTCCGCTATGTCCGCTGTGTCCGCTATGTCCGCTGTGTCCGCTATGTCCGCTATGTCCGCTATGTCCGCTGTGTCCGCTATGTCCGCTATGTCCGCTGTGTCCGCTATGTCCGCTGTGTCCGCTATGTCCGCTGTGTCCGCTGTGTCCGCTATGTCGGCTATGTCCGCTGTGTCCGCTATGTCCGCTATGTCCGCTATGTCCGCTGTGTCCGCTATGTCCGCTATGTCCGCTATGTCCGCTATGTCCGCTGTGTCCGCTATGTCCGCTGTGTCCGCTATGTCCGCTATGTCCGCTATGTCCGCTGTGTCCGCTATGTCCGCTGTGTCCGCTATGTCCGCTATGTCCGCTATGTCCGCTGTGTCCGCTATGTCCGCTGTGTCCGCTATGTCCGCTGTGTCCGCTATGTCCGCTATGTCCGCTATGTCCGCTGTGTCCGCTATGTCCGCTATGTCCGCTATGTCCGCTGTGTCCGCTATGTCCGCTATGTCCGCTGTGTCCGCTGTGTCCGCTATGTCCGCTGTGTCCGCTATGTCCGCTATGTCCGCTGTGTCCGCTATGTCCGCTATGTCCGCTGTGTCCGCTATGTCCGCTATGTCCGCTGTGTCCGCTATGTCCGCTGTGTCCGCTATGTCCGCTATGTCCGCTGTGTCCGCTATGTCCGCTATGTCCGCTATGTCCGCTGTGTCCGCTATGTCCGCTATGTCCGCTGTGTCCGCTATGTCCGCTGTGTCCGCTGTGTCCGCTATGTCCGCTATGTCCGCTATGTCCGCTGTGTCCGCTATGTCGGCTATGTCCGCTATGTCCGCTGTGTCCGCTATGTCCGCTGTGTCCGCTATGTCCGCTATGTCCGCTGTGTCCGCTATGTCCGCTATGTCCGCTATGTCCGCTGTGTCCGCTATGTCCGCTATGTCGGCTATGTCCGCTGTGTCCGCTATGTCCGCTGTGTCCGCTATGTCCGCTATGTCCGCTGTGTCCGCTATGTCCGCTATGTCGGCTATGTCCGCTGTGTCCGCTATGTCCGCTATGTCCGCTATGTCCGCTGTGTCCGCTATGTCCGCTGTGTCCGCTGTGTCCGCTATGTCCGATATGTCCGCTATGTCCGCTGTGTCCGCTATGTCGGCTATGTCCGCTATGTCCGCTGTGTCCGCTATGTCCGCTGTGTCCGCTATGTCCGCTGTGTCCGCTATGTCCGCTATGTCCGCTATGTCCGCTGTGTCCGCTATGTCCGCTATGTCGGCTATGTCCGCTGTGTCCGCTATGTCCGCTGTGTCCGCTATGTCCGCTGTGTCCGCTGTGTCCGCTATGTCCGCTATGTCCGCTATGTCCGCTGTGTCCGCTATGTCGGCTATGTCCGCTATGTCCGCTGTGTCCGCTATGTCCGCTATGTCCGCTATGTCCGCTGTGTCCGCTATGTCCGCTATGTCGGCTATGTCCGCTGTGTCCGCTATGTCCGCTGTGTCCGCTATGTCCGCTGTGTCCGCTATGTCCGCTATGTCCGCTATGTCCGCTGTGTCCGCTATGTCCGCTGTGTCCGCTATGTCCGCTGTGTCCGCTATGTCCGCTATGTCCGCTATGTCCGCTGTGTCCGCTATGTCCGCTGTGTCCGCTATGTCCGCTATGTCCGCTATGTCCGCTGTGTCCGCTATGTCCGCTGTGTCCGCTATGTCCGCTGTGTCCGCTATGTCCGCTATGTCCGCTATGTCCGCTGTGTCCGCTATGTCCGCTATGTCCGCTATGTCCGCTGTGTCCGCTATGTCCGCTATGTCCGCTGTGTCCGCTGTGTCCGCTATGTCCGCTGTGTCCGCTATGTCCGCTATGTCCGCTGTGTCCGCTATGTCCGCTATGTCCGCTGTGTCCGCTATGTCCGCTATGTCCGCTATGTCCGCTATGTCCGCTGTGTCCGCTATGTCCGCTATGTCCGCTGTGTCCGCTATGTCCGCTATGTCCGCTATGTCCGCTGTGTCCGCTATGTCCGCTATGTCCGCTGTGTCCGCTATGTCCGCTGTGTCCGCTGTGTCCGCTATGTCCGCTATGTCCGCTATGTCCGCTGTGTCCGCTATGTCGGCTATGTCCGCTATGTCCGCTGTGTCCGCTATGTCCGCTGTGTCCGCTATGTCCGCTGTGTCCGCTATGTCCGCTATGTCCGCTATGTCCGCTGTGTCCGCTATGTCCGCTATGTCGGCTATGTCCGCTGTGTCCGCTATGTCCGCTGTGTCCGCTATGTCCGCTATGTCCGCTGTGTCCGCTATGTCCGCTATGTCGGCTATGTCCGCTGTGTCCGCTATGTCCGCTATGTCCGCTATGTCCGCTGTGTCCGCTATGTCCGCTGTGTCCGCTGTGTCCGCTATGTCCGATATGTCCGCTATGTCCGCTGTGTCCGCTATGTCGCTATGTCCGCTATGTCCGCTGTGTCCGCTATGTCCGCTATGTCCGCTATGTCCGCTGTGTCCGCTATGTCCGCTATGTCCGCTATGTCCGCTGTGTCCGCTATGTCCGCTATGTCCGCTATGTCCGCTGTGTCCGCTATGTCCGCTGTGTCCGCTATGTCCGCTGTGTCCGCTATGTCCGCTATGTCCGCTATGTCCGCTGTGTCCGCTATGTCCGCTGTGTCCGCTATGTCCGCTGTGTCCGCTATGTCCGCTATGTCCGCTATGTCCGCTGTGTCCGCTATGTCCGCTGTGTCCGCTATGTCCGCTATGTCCGCTGTGTCCGCTATGTCCGCTATGTCCGCTATGTCCGCTGTGTCCGCTATGTCCGCTATGTCCGCTATGTCCGCTATGTCCGCTATGTCCGCTATGTCCGCTGTGTCCGCTATGTCCGCTATGTCCGCTATGTCCGCTATGTCCGCTGTGTCCGCTATGTCCGCTATGTCCGCTATGTCCGCTATGTCCGCTGTGTCCGCTATGTCCGCTATGTCCGCTGTGTCCGCTATGTCCGCTGTGTCCGCTATGTCCGCTATGTCCGCTATGTCCGCTATGTCCGCTATGTCCGCTGTGTCCGCTATGTCCGCTGTGTCCGCTATGTCCGCTGTGTCCGCTATGTCCGCTATGTCCGCTATGTCCGCTGTGTCCGCTATGTCCGCTGTGTCCGCTATGTCCGCTATGTCCGCTGTGTCCGCTATGTCCGCTGTGTCCGCTATGTCCGCTGTGTCCGCTATGTCCGCTGTGTCCGCTATGTCCGCTGTGTCCGCTATGTCCGCTATGTCCGCTATGTCCGCTGTGTCCGCTATGTCCGCTATGTCCGCTATGTCCGCTGTGTCCGCTGTGTCCGCTATGTCCGCTGTGTCCGCTATGTCCGCTATGTCCGCTATGTCCGCTGTGTCCGCTATGTCCGCTATGTCCGCTGTGTCCGCTATGTCCGCTATGTCGGCTATGTCCGCTATGTCCGCTGTGTCCGCTATGTCCGCTGTGTCCGCTATGTCCGCTGTGTCCGCTATGTCCGCTATGTCCGCTATGTCCGCTATGTCGGCTATGTCCGCTATGTCCGCTGTGTCCGCTATGTCCGCTGTGTCCGCTATGTCCGCTATGTCCGCTGTGTCCGCTATGTCCGCTGTGTCCGCTATGTCCGCTATGTCCGCTATGTCCGCTGTGTCCGCTATGTCCGCTATGTCCGCTATGTCCGCTATGTCCGCTGTGTCCGCTATGTCCGCTATGTCCGCTATGTCCGCTGTGTCCGCTATGTCCGCTATGTCCGCTATGTCCGCTATGTCCGCTGTGTCCGCTATGTCCGCTGTGTCCGCTATGTCCGCTATGTCCGCTATGTCCGCTGTGTCCGCTATGTCCGCTATGTCCGCTATGTCCGCTGTGTCCGCTGTGTCCGCTATGTCCGCTGTGTCCGCTGTGTCCGCTATGTCCGCTGTGTCCGCTATGTCCGCTATGTCCGCTATGTCCGCTGTGTCCGCTGTGTCCGCTGTGTCCGCTATGTCTTGTTTGGCTTGGGCGTTTTTTCGAAAACAAGCAATATCTCGGGCATATCCTTCCAAATTTTCAAAGCACACATAGGCACGGTTGCCATTTCAAAAAAAATTATTTTTTGTATTTCACAAATTGTGATTTACCAATTTTCCGCTATGTCCGCTATGTCCGCTATGTCCGCTGTGTCCGCTATGTCCGCTATGTCCGCTATGTCCGCTGTGTCCGCTATGTCCGCTATGTCCGCTGTGTCCGCTATGTCCGCTGTGTCCGCTATGTCCGCTATGTCCGCTGTGTCCGCTATGTCCGCTGTGTCCGCTATGTCTTGTTTGGCTTGGGCGTTTTCGAAAACAAGCAATATCTCGGGCATATCCTTCCAAATTTTCAAAGCACACATAGGCACGGTTGCCATTTCAAAAAAAATTATTTTTTGTATTTCACAAATTGTGATTTACCAATTTTCCGCTATGTCCGCTATGTCCGCTATGTCCGCTATGTCCGCTGTGTCCGCTATGTCCGCTATGTCCGCTATGTCCGCTGTGTCCGCTATGTCCGCTATGTCCGCTGTGTCCGCTATGTCCGCTGTGTCCGCTATGTCCGCTATGTCCGCTGTGTCCGCTATGTCCGCTATGTCCGCTATGTCCGCTGTGTCCGCTATGTCCGCTGTGTCCGCTATGTCCGCTGTGTCCGCTGTGTCCGCTATGTCCGCTGTGTCCGCTGTGTCCGCTATGTCCGCTGTGTCCGCTATGTCCGCTATGTCCGCTATGTCCGCTGTGTCCGCTGTGTCCGCTGTGTCCGCTATGTCTTGTTTGGCTTGGGCGTTTTTTCGAAAACAAGCAATATCTCGGGCATATCCTTCCAAATTTTCAAAGCACACATAGGCACGGTTGCCATTTCAAAAAAAATTATTTTTTGTATTTCACAAATTGTGATTTACCAATTTTCCGCTATGTCCGCTATGTCCGCTATGTCCGCTGTGTCCGCTATGTCCGCTGTGTCCGCTATGTCCGCTGTGTCCGCTATGTCCGCTATGTCCGCTATGTCCGCTATGTCCGCTGTGTCCGCTATGTCCGCTATGTCCGCTGTGTCCGCTGTGTCCGCTATGTCCGCTATGTCCGCTATGTCCGCTATGTCCGCTATGTCCGCTATGTCCGCTGTGTCCGCTATGTCCGCTGTGTCCGCTATGTCCGCTATGTCCGCTGTGTCCGCTATGTCCGCTATGTCCGCTGTGTCCGCTATGTCCGCTATGTCCGCTGTGTCCGCTATGTCCGCTGTGTCCGCTATGTCCGCTATGTCCGCTGTGTCCGCTATGTCCGCTGTGTCCGCTATGTCTTGTTTGGCTTGGGCGTTTTTTCGAAAACAAGCAATATCTCGGGCATATCCTTCCAAATTTTCAAAGCACACATAGGCACGGTTGCCATTTCAAAAAAAATTATTTTTTGTATTTCACAAATTGTGATTTACCAATTTTCCGCTATGTCCGCTATGTCCGCTATGTCCGCTGTGTCCGCTATGTCCGCTGTGTCCGCTATGTCCGCTGTGTCCGCTATGTCCGCTGTGTCCGCTGTGTCCGCTATGTCCGCTATGTCCGCTGTGTCCGCTATGTCCGCTATGTCCGCTATGTCCGCTATGTCCGCTGTGTCCGCTATGTCCGCTATGTCCGCTATGTCCGCTATGTCCGCTATGTCCGCTGTGTCGGCTATGTCCGCTATGTCCGCTATGTCCGCTATGTCCGCTGTGTCCGCTATGTCCGCTGTGTCCGCTATGTCTGCTGTGTCCGCTATGTCCGCTGTGTCCGCTATGTCCGCTGTGTCCGCTATGTCCGCTATGTCCGCTGTGTCCGCTATGTCCGCTGTGTCCTCTATGTCTTGTTTGGCTTGGGCGTTTTTTCGAAAACAAGCAATATCTCGGGCATATCCTTCCAAATTTTCAAAGCACACATAGGCACGGTTGCCATTTCAAAAAAAATTATTTTTTGTATTTCACATATTGTGATTTACAATATACAACTGTTTACGTAGTGATGGACCTTACATTGACGCATACATACATATTTTCTCAATTGACACGATACATCGCAAATCGACTGTATGCGATATTTTCCAGTGCTAGTCGTGGTTCAATTTCTAACTGAAACAAAATTTGTGTACGGTGGAACTGAGCCATTTGTTAAAATAATATGTGTGAACATAAAATTTTATGAACAATTTAAATACTAGAAGAGGCATATTAAAAATGTACCAAAACGTAAAAAAGTGATACAATGTACCAACGCATAAAAAATGTACCCGTTTTGGTACATTTGTACCAAAAGTGGCAACCGTGGCCACAAATCCAGTGACTTACTTGTTGATTTAGTGGCGCCATCTATCGTTCGTTCGGTATCACAAAATTTACATTTTTTGTGGCATACTTCAAGGCTGACATAATTTACACTGCTGCTCACTTCTGTTCGCCTGGTATTTCAACTACTTCACGTGTCGGTTTCTAAGCAAGATCGATCCCATTCAAAAATATTCCCGATAGTTTTAAAAGTTACTTAGTAGCGCCATCTATGGACAAGTTGCGTTCTCTAGTATTGTGTACTTAAGCAAAAAAATACAATCGTTTGTCTAATAAACAATATTTTGATTTTTATTGACCATTTTGCGTGTTATGATTTTTGTTAATTGCTAAATGTGTTATTTTTCGCTTTTCAGCATATGTAAAAACATTTCATTGCTGAAGACATTACCGAAAACAAAAAAACATTGTCGTGTGTGATTTGAACAGAATATCGCTTTTGAACTCATTGTGTTAAATTGGGTAATTTGGGGTGAGTTTCAAGATACCCCTTCGTAAATGGGCAGCATAAAAATTCAACTTGATTACATACATAATATAATAATTATACAATAATAAAGAATTTGCAGCAGTATATATACTTTCTATATACTAGAATATGCATTTAACTACTATTTTCTTTTCTTTCTCTGTTTTTTGTTTCATGTTTGGGGGAAATTGGAAACAAATTACACAGAAAATTGTTGAACATTTATTCTTCGTTAATGTTAATGACAATGGAAAAGGGGGAATCGAAGGAAAGAGTAAAGGAGAGGGGCGGGGCGGGGCGGGATTGCGGGCTGTTTGTGGGGAAACAAACATTTGATTTTAGTTTCATTTTGGCTACATGCTAGTACAATTAATTAATTGATAACATTCGTTTCAAAAACCATAAAATTTTGTTCATTTACTCATTTGTTGTTGTTACGTTACATTTTGTAGATTGGTATTTTCTGTTTTTCTTTTTTTTTATTTATTTTTCATATTACTTTTGTTCAGGCATCCTTTGTGTGTGTGTGAGAGTGTTGTAGTGTATATTTTGTATGTTGAATGTATCCAGCTTGTGGCGTTCGTTATTCATTTGCAGATCAAACGAAACATTATCAAAAAAAAATACATCTGACTATTATACAAATATATGTATGTGTTTTTTTACTCTTTTACTCTTTTACTGTTTAGTGTTGTTGTTCCATCGTCTATAGAAATATATATGTGTATGTGTATATAGTGTTGTATATGTATGCATATGTATTGTAGACTTGTCCAGCATGCTACTCTGGCCCAATATATGTTGCAAGTGTTTCTCTGTGTGTGTGTGTGTGTGTGTGTGTGTCTGTGTGTCTGTATAGTATATACATATATACCTATGTATATATGGGGTATACGATGTCGTACAAATATAATTCGTGATTTATTATTTTACTTGTATTTTATATCTTTTCTTATTTTTGTTTTCTTGTTTTTTTTTGTTTTGGCTAGTTTCTTGCTCTCTGTATACCACCTCTCAATGTTGTAATTGAATTGTTTTTATCCTGCATCTGTGTTTGCGCATACATTCCCGTTTATCCCCAAATCCCCCACCGACAAACCTATCGCATTACCCATTACCATTCCCTATATATGGTCCGAGTTGTAAACTGTCTTTTTATTTCGTTTTTTTTTGATTTTGATATATAAGTTTTGTTTGTATTTTTGGTATACATGTTTCATATGTTTCTGCTATGCTCCCTATATACTTACTTATGTATACTTTATATGTACGTATGTATGTATGTATGTATGTATGTGTGTATCTGTCTGTGTGAGTGTGTGTGTGCGAACGTGTTTAATTTGCTTCTTCTTCGGTTGCTCCTCTTTCAGGCACACACACACACACACTCGATTATTCGAGTATTCGCTTCACTACGCTCTCTAACGCTCTACATATAGCACTTGACACGCCTACTTTAGCCCCCTACATGCTTATATGTAATATGTACGTGTTTATGTTTGCTTGTCTTTTTTGGTTTTTTGTGTTATGCTTCCTACTAAGTTTCTTGGCACACCTTCAATTAGCTCAAATCGTATACAATCGAAATAAATTAAGCAGCCCAAAAGTATGCAACAAAATTTTACATAAAGAAATTCGAGTTGTGAGAAGACTTCGTTGATATTACTGCACAGTAATTTTAGTAATTTAACACGATCTATGAAACATTATTAAAAAAAAAAGGATTTATATTTCTGAACTGCAAGCACTATTCAACCTATAATTAAATTTACTGGAACTTTCAAAATTTATAACATTTCGTTTGATATTTTTGTTCGGCTCAAAGATAAATAAATAAAAGACAAAAATCTTTTTTTTCTCTTTACCAAACAAAAGAAATCAACTAAAAAAGAGTCTGTAAGAGTGTTCGATTAAAATGGATTTTTATTATGGGCTTTTCTTTTAATATCATAAAAAAAGAATTTAGTAAAAAATAATAATGATCATATTAATAATAATAATAATAATATATATAATATATAGATAATACACTGTATATATGTATGTGTTGGTTGTGTTCTGTGTGTGTGTGTGTTTTTGTTTTTGTTTTGTGTTTTTAAATTAAGTGCATAAATTAATTTGTATTTGGTATAAAACAAATGATTTTCAATTGCTTACTAACTAAAAACGCTAAGCATTACAATTAAATAATATAGTTAAAGTACTTCTTGTTAATGTATGTGACTTGTAGTTGTTGTTGTTGTTGTTTTCTTTTGTTTTTCTCTCGATTGTTTTTTAAGGATTTTTGTTATGCAACTTAAAGATAGTGCTTCAATTATGTTAAGAATATATATGTATATATATTTATATTTATATATGTATTTATACATAATTATATATATAAAAAAAAACTGTTTAGTATATGTACTTAATTTGGTCTAAATCATATGTGTGTATAAAAAAAACTATGAATAATTTGTTGCAGAAATCAAATTTCTCAAAGTATTTTGCTCAACATAAACTAAAAAAACAGGAAAAAAATTAAATATATTTTGCAAACATGCTTAAGGTTTTTCTCTTCTTTCTCTTTCTCTCTTCTTTCTCTTTCTCTTTCTCTATTCCGTTCTATTTTTTCTTTCTTGCGTGGTTTTTCTTTTACTTTTATTTATTTATTTTTTTTTTTCTTACAAAAACTAACAACAAAAAAACCAACAGCGCGTAGAATTGTGTTAAGTTTTTTCTTTTTCTCTTCTAATTTTCCTCCTCTTTCTTTTCCCTCTCTTTCTCTGGATTTTAACAACGATTTGTTGATTCTCCAATTTTAGCAGAGCGTGTGCGCAAAGTTGATTTGCCTGAGCATTAATTTTGTGGAGTAGTATTCAGTTGAAATTGAAATTCAAATTGAAGTTGAAATGAAATCGAATTGAAACTAAGAATAACAAACAAAAAAAAAAGGTAGAATAAAATAATTGAGAGATGAAACTTAAGATTGTTGACTAAACTCAATAATAAATACATTTAACTTAATAACAAATTATGCGTGTGTGTGTGTGTTGGGGTGTATTTTTTGTTTTGTTTTTTTTTTTTGGGTGTGCGTTGGGCGCATAATAAATAATAAATTATGTAAATTACAATTACATATACAATGTAAATCCGTTTCTTGCATTTCCTTAACTCTCATTTCGCATTTTCTTTTGCCCTCTTCCCATTTTGGTCGTGTGTGTGTGTGTGTGTGAGTGTGTGTGTGTGTAGGTGTTGCTTTTGTCTTTGTTGGTTTAGCATCGATTGATCTAATCCTCTGTCGCCTCTTAAAAGCTAATGAAGCATACGTATCCTAAGTTTTCCATTTTGTTTTTCTGCTTCCACTTTTCTTGCCTCGTCCTCGTCTTCGTCATGATCGTCATGATCATCTCTTGTTATCTCTATCTCCAGTTGCATTTCCGTTCCCGTTCCCATTCCCATTCCTATACCCAATCCAATTTCTTTGTGCTGTTGCTGCGATTGTTGTTTGGCTCGGCGCTAGCTGCACACGAGCGCATTCTTTTGGGGCAACTTGAGCAGGCGACGCGTCCGGAACTCGTAGGCACGACGACAGAACATCACCAGCTCCGGATTGGTGTGATCGGGCACGGTGCGCACCGTGTAACAATTTGTCGTATTGCTGCGACGCGGCACAATGCTCACATCCTCCACATCCTCTTCGGCCGCTCGCAGACGTCGACGATATCTAGATTGAAAGTACATATTTTAGATTTCATATGCATTCCATTTTTTAAAATGGCAATCTTCACTCACCTGCAGTACTCGCTAAAGGTCAGCACGTAGCACTTATCCTCAATGCAGGCCACAGAATTGTGATCCCGATGCCGTGAGGCGTACACCTCATCGGGGCAATCGTTACGCTGTCGTCCCTGATCCGTGTGCTCTGGTCGATAGTACCACAGCAGCGACATCATCATCTCGCCTGCAAAATGGAGAGCATGATTAGAAAACAATTACAACAACTTAATAACAATTTAAGCAATGATTTAAACTAATTAATTCAAATACTTAAAAGCTATTAATATTCTATCCTATACACAAAAAGTGCAATCCAGTTTAGATATATGTATGTCACTAAGTTACATTCCAATTTATGCGTAAAAAATAATAATAATAATAATACAATAAATCGAATAATATTAATCTGAGCTGAAAGCCTTTCATCTTATCCTTTCTGTACCTTAAATTACAACTATGTATAAGAATGCAAAATCAAGAATTCGAACTTGCAAGACAAATCAACTAGCATACATTCTTAAGCTCCCAACAGAATAGCGTATACAAGAAATTTATTTAGTTTATTTAAGTTTCATAAAACTTGGGCTAATAAATCTACGAATTATAAATATTCGTAACAACAATTTCAGCATTCTAAAGTGTTTCAGCTAAATATGAGTACAATAATGGCAATACTGAAAAATCTACGTAAACAAAATATGTTGAACTCGAACTATTTATATTTCTTCTAAGAAACTATTACACATCAATACAATATTAATATACGAACATTTTTAATACTACAGCATATAATCTAGAGAGCCTAGTCTTCATCGGTTCTGGCAGAACAGCAAAAAGAATTGACTTATTATTTGGGATCTTTGCTAACAATATTTTAGGCATACAAATAAAAGTAGCACTAAAGTTAAAATCTCTGAAAAAGTCAGTCGAGTCGCAATTTATTGTTCAATGTTGTTCAATTTTTGATTTCTTCTTTTTTATATACTTTAGTTAACTGTGCTTGTCAAATTATGTAGTATTAGCATGTGTTTTCATATTATTTTTTATACAACCTTAACAATTTCTTAAAGTGCCGAAATTTAAGTCATTCCCGGAAGGGTTTATAAACAGATAAGCGGACAGACAGACGATAGTAATTGTTGCTGCTGTAGAGCAGCTTTAAACTTTAGCTTTTAAAATAGATTTGCTGATGATGTGATGTGTGGCACAGTACAGTACACGGCAGCTTACCATCCTCGGGATTCTGCCAGAGATGCGCCACCTTGGCGACATAGGGCAGCTCGTTGTCCTCGTTTGCCTTGAGCAGCACACAATCGCGGGTCCTGATGATGTCGCCCTCAACATGTCGCATCGCTGGATAACAAGTGCGCAACACCAAAGGATCATCGCTCTAAAATAGAGAGAGAGAGAGAGAGAGAGAGTAAAGCAATTAGTATGCAAAATTCAAATTCAAATTCAAATTGACATTGGGATGAACTTACATTGAGAAAGACGGCGCCTTGGAAAGCTTTGCCCTCCCACATCCAGCCGTTGTTCCACTTGGGCACCACATTGGCCCGCGTTGCCGGCGGCTGCGTCTCGTCTAGCTCGTTGCTGACGCCTCCGGGTCGCTGTCGCTGCTTCTTGCGATTGCCAAATTTGCAACGCGAACGCGCGCGTTTTGTGTGCGTTGTTGCATGCGCTTGACGTGCTGTTGCAGCTGTTGTTGTGGGCGTTGGCGTGGCTGTGGCTGTGGCTGTGGGCATGGTCGCATTTGTTAACATGGACTCGAGCGGCGTTTGAGGCACCAGGAACTTGTGTTGCTCATCGGAATGTTGCTGAGGCGGCGTGTTTGCTGCTGTGGTTGCTGCTGTTGCTGTTGTTGCATCAGCTACTGGCACTGTGGGCGTGGCACTGCCTTTTTGCGCCTGCAAATCGGCCGTTTGATACTCATTGTTGTTGGTCTCAGCAGCAGTTGTTGTTGCTGTCGCTGCTGTGCTGGTAGCAACTGTTGTTGCTGCTGCTGCTGCAGACTTGCGGCCTTTGGCTGTTGTAGGTTTGCTCTTCGCCTTGACCTTTGCTGGCTGCTTACGCGCCTTCTTGGCCGGCGGCGCTTCCGCGCCAGCTGAGGTAGTAGACTGTTGCTGTTGTTGTTGCTGCTGAGTGGTTGCTGCTGCTGTTGCTGTTGTCGCCTGCAGCGTTGCTAGCGTCACGCTTGCCAGCGGCTTTTTCGTCTCCGACTTGGAACGCTTCTCGGCCAGCGGCAACGTTGCTGTCGTCGTCACCGCCAACAACGGCGATGGTGTTGCTGGCGCATAAAGTTGCTTGTTGGCTGCGCCGCTGCTGGCGCTGACATTGCCACTGTTGCTGCTGCTGGTGCTGGTGCTGTTCAATTCGGGATCACTGAAGTAGCCACGCGTCAGCTGCGTGTCCAGACTGCCCAGCAGATGCAGCGATGCAATCGCCTGCTTACGTGGTCGCACACGCTTTGGCGACGCACTCGGCGAACAGCCGCTGGGCAGCCCCAATGCCGAGGTTGATTGCTCGCAAATGTCGCTGGTGCCAATGGCCACCGTTGCCATCGTTGTTGCCGTCGTCTGTTGTGCCACATGTGTTGCCTGCTGCTGCTGCAGCTGTTGCTGTTGCAAGTGTTGCTCGCGTCGCTGTGCGCGTAGTCGCTGCTGTTGTCGCTGTGTTAGCACCAATTGGCGACGCTTCACATACTTGGCTTGCGTGCGTCCGTAGCGACGCACAAATTTGCGACCTGGACACAAATAATTCTTTGGCTCCGCCTGCTTGATGAGACTCTTGTAGCTATGCGTTTTGCTTTTGGTTGCTCCCGTTGCCGTCGCTGTTGCTGCTGTTGTCGACGTTGACGACAGCAAATTGAGACGCTGCTTAACGATGCCATTGCTGTTGGTGTTGTTGCTGTTGCTGTTGTCGTCGGTCGCATTGCTGTTGCTGCTGGCAACTGTTGCTTCCAGCTCCGCTTCGGGTTCGGTTTTGATTGTTGGCTTCAGATCGTGCAGCTTGCTGATATGTGTGTTGCATGTTGCTGTTGTCTCAGCTACTGCTGCTGCTGCTGCTGCCGCTATGGCTGCTGTTGCTGCCGCTGCTGTGGCTGTTGCTGCTGCTGCTGTTGCATCTTCGTGCTCGATTTTGATTTTGGTCTCTGGTTTTGTTTCCGTTTCCGCTTTGATTTCCGCTTTAAGTACAAAAGGCAATTGTGGCTCTGCTTCTGCTTGCTTCGTCAGTTGCAATTGCAGCTGCAACAGTTGCTGCTGCTGCTGCTGCTGCTGCTGGGCTGCATAGACCATCTCTCTGGCCATGCTTTTGCCAATACGCGCTTTGCGTGGCATTACGCTTGCCACCATCGGCGGCGGCGGCGTGCTGCCCGTTAGATCATACGATTCAATATCTTTGGCAACGCGTTGCTCTCGCTCCGCTTCCAGATCCAGAGGTTCTGTGTCCTGCTCCTCCAGCAACTTGTCATCGCTGGCGCAATAGCTTTCGGGCGGCGTTGGCGGCGGCATTACGTGTGCCTCGTATTGCATTTTGGTCGTGTGATTGTTGCTGTTGCCGTTGCCATTGCCATTGCTGTTGCCGTTGTCGACGTCGCTCGACGTTTTCAGCTCGGTTTTCACCAGCATTTGGCACTGTGTGCCAATGTTGTTAGTTGCCGTTGGTGTTGTTGTTGTGCCAGCTGTTGCCGTTGTTGTTGTTGTTTTTGTTGTTGTCGCCAGTGTGGCGAACGTTGTTGTCGTGTTGCTTGCAACACGCATATTCATGTTGCTGTTGTTCACCTTTGTGTTGTTGTTATCAGTGTCGTTGTTGTTGTTGTTGTTGTTTATGATATTATTGTTGTTGTTGGTGCCATTTTTAACTGGGCCCCTACTGGTAGTCAGCGTTGTTGATGTCGTCGACGATGTTGCTGCTGCTGCTGTTGTTGTTGCTGTTGCTGCTGTAATGTGGCTGGTGGCTGTCAATGTGTTGCTGCTCTCGCTGCTCGTATTGCTGCCAAACACAGGCATGTTGCTGCTGTTGCTGCTGCTGCTGTTGCTCGTAGTACTCAGCATCAAACTGTTGCTCGTCTTCTGTGAGAAAGTGTTGCTGTTGCTGCTGCTGTTGCTACCAATATGAGGCCCAGTATGGACGTTTTTTGGACACGACTGTTGCATTGGACATGGGCACTGTGGCGGATATTCTGCAAAACAAACCAAAAATGTGAAAGAATATTTAATAACTTGTTGCAATTCGATGATTAAAATGTGTACGAGTATTTTCAGTCACGCGATTAGATTATATACTCTATACGTCTAGATCCGATCCGATATTCGGAAAGTTATCTTAACAAACAAACCAAAAACCAACTGGCGTGATACTTTCTAATCACTTAAAGCCGCGCGTATCTTAATCAAATTCTCAAATAATACTGTTGCTGTGTCTTACTTTATTATATATTTTTATGCCTTTTAAGTCAAAAAGGGAAATAAACACTTTAAAGCTATAAATTTGGAATTACCAAATCTGCATATTTGTGAAGAATCAGAGTTTAAGTGAAATATTTTTAATATGTTCGAAATTACTCGTCAATCGATGTCTCTATTCAACTGAAGTGCTCACTTATTCAAATGCTTATCGCTGGCAAATAATAAAGTTTATGCGCCACAATCATGAAACTTGCTATCAACAACTCAGTGCATAGAATAAACACACACACACACACAAAATAAATAAATAAAGCACAAATGTGGCGCTAAGATAAGTTCATTGTAGTACTACCAGACAGTATTTGCAATATCAAAAAAAAAACTGTTTTGTTAATATTTGGAAATTTACAATTCTCAACCAAATTGCATTATTACAAATTCTTCAGTTGCAACCAAATTACAAATCCCTTCAACTAAAAGCTATAGTCGAGTTTCAATTTACGCGCAACAGTGTGGTATTTTTTTTAAATATACCAAAAAAATTACTAGCCTATAAAAATGCCTATATTTGATATATCGGCGTTCAAAATATACAATGCTAAAATAATTTTCCTTAAAAATAATTCAATATATAAAAGACTATATTTGGTATATCAATAAACCACTACATTTTAAATATACCGCAGCAAATCTACCTAAAGAATACTAAAATATACCAATAGGTATATTTGGTATATCGATATACTACTAAATTCAAAATATACCATACCAAATTAATCTTTCTAAAAATACTAAATTATACCAACGACATTATTTGGTATATTGATAAACTACCACATTCAAAATATACCACAGCATATCAATGTACCTAAAAAATATTAAATTATACGAATGCCACTATTTGCTATATCGATATACTGTACTGTAAATTAATATTCCTACAAAATACTAAACTGTATCAATAGCTATAATTGGTATATCGATATACTACTACACTCAAAATATACTGTACCAGATTAATATACCTAAAATATACCATGGTCTATATTTAGTATATCAATATACTACTGCATTCAAAATATACTGTACCAAATTAATATACCTAAAATATACCAAAGTCTATATTTAGTACATCAATATACTATCAATCTCAAAATATACCATAGTATAAAAAATATACCAGATTGTCAACCAAAGTAAATCAAAATTATATACAAACTTTTCAACTTAAAACATTTACTGGCTAGTGTGTGCATGAGACATGGATCCGACTGGGGGAGCAAGAACCATACTTTTACTTCCCATATAAGGATAAATTAATATTGCTACAAAATACTAAACTGTGCCAATAGCTATATTTGTTATATCGATATACTACGACATTCAAAATATACTGTACCAAATTAAACCACCTAAATAATACTAAAATATACCAAAGTCTATATTTAGTATATCAATATACTGTCAATCTCAAAATATACCATAGTATAAAAAATATACCAGATTGTCAACCAAAGCAAACCAAAATGATATACAAACTTTTCAACTTAAAACATTTACTGGCTAGTGTGTGCATGAGACATGGATCCGACTGGGGGAGCAAGAACCATACTTTTACTTCCCATATAAGGATAAATTAATATTCCTACAAAATACTAAAATGTACTAATAGCTATATTTGTTATATCGATATACTACGACATTCAAAATATACTGTACCAAATTAACCCACCTAAAAATAACACTAAAATATACCAAAGTCTATATTTAATATATCAATATACTACAAATCTCAAAATATACCATAGTATAAAAAATATACCAGATTGTCAACCAAAGCAAACCAAAATGATATACAAACTTCTCAACTTAAAACATTTACTGGCAAGCGTGTGCATGAGACATGGATCCGACTGGGGGAGTAAGAACCATACTTTTGCTTACCCATATAAGGACCCTGCAGTCCTCGCGTGTAGCACTGACCGGCGGCACTGCCGCCCCCCGGACTGTAGCCGGCGTAGTAGCTGGGCGGTCCGGGATAATGCTCCAGATGCTGGGGCTGTGGCTGATGCGCTGGCACCAATTGTGTGCCCGCTGGCGCTGATGTTGCCCCAGCTGCGGCTGCTGCTGCTGCTGCGGCGGCAGCGGCTGCCGCGGCGGCTGCAACCGAAACGGGTTGCTGCTGCTGCGATTGCTGTTGCGTTGGCACACCGCTGCCTGGTTGCTGCGGCGGCTGTTGTTGCTGCTGCTGCTGCTGTGGCGGCGGCTGTTGATCGTAGAGATCGGGTGGCGGCGGATGGCCGGGCGGTGGCGCAGCGTGCTGATAGTAGGGATAGCGACGATAGGCGCCCGGCGGTGGCGGCGGATGGGCAGCCGGATGGGCAGCCGGATGGCCTTGTGGCGGCGGCGGCGGTCCGCTCTGATACACCTTGCTGGAGAAATAGGGCTGATAGGCGGGCGGCGAATAGCACATGACCTCGCCCGGATACGGTGTATAATAGTTGGGCGGATACGCTGTCGAATAGTGCATCTGTGCTGCGTGCATCGAGCGTGGATACGGCACGCCCGGATGTGCGGCTGCCGCAGCTGCTGCAGCTGCAGCCACAGCGCTGGCACCGGAATAAGCTTGTTGCTGTTGCTGCTGCTGCTGTTGTTGCTGTTGTGCTGCCGCTGCCGCTGCTGCTGCTGCTGCTGCCGCTGTGGCTGGATCAACTTCAGCGCTGGCTGCTGCTGCTGCGACGTCTGTGGCAGCGTCTTCAGCTAGCTTCTTAATTGGCTGCTGCTGCTGCTGTTGTTGTTGCGCTGCTGCTGCGGCTGCTGCGGCCGCTGCTGCTGCTGCTGCTGCCGCGGCTGCTGCTGCGGCTGAACCTGCTGGCGGTGGCGGCGGTGGCGCAATAACATGCGGCGAGATCAGCGGACCTGCCGGCTGATAATAGCCTGCAATTAGACAAATCACAAAAAGGATAAACGATTAATATTGTGCTTGCAACTTCTTTAGTAAATTTCAGGTTTTTTTTTTTTTTTTTGTGGTTGCTTGTGCCAAGTGAAATGCGGCAACGAAGCATAAAGTGAAAGTTGGTTGGTTGGTTGGCCAAAAAAAAATAAAATACAAAAAAATGTATGTAAGACACCGAAAAAAAAACCAGTTGAGCGAGCCGCAGCAAGCAGCTGGTCGTGCAACAATCTCAGCCTATCAAACCCTGCGCGAGGCAACCCCCCCAAAAAAAAAGCACAAGCTGCCTCCCCTCTGCCCTCTGCCCACTGCCCTCGCCACCCGCTTGTGGTTTACCTCGTCCAAGCATGTGGGCCGCATACAGAATGTCGCGAAAATGATGCGCCGCATGTTGTTGCAAGAATGTAAACGACTCGGCAATGTTTGCCGCCAGCGCCTCAGCAGCAGCTGCCTCATCCATGTTCGCCGGCAATGTGGGCATTGCAGCCAGCGGCGATAACGATGAAGAGGATGATGATGATGAGGAGGACGATGATGATGATAATAATGATGAGGCGGATAATGTTGAACGTTCCGTTTCGCAGGTGCCGCTGCTGCTGGTGCTGCCAACACTTGAGCAACGCTGCTGCAGATATTGTTGCTGCTGCTGCTGCTGGTGTTGCTGCTGTGTAATTGTTGGCGGCGAGTGGCGCAGTGTTTTCAGCAGTTCACCCGACAGCAGCGTCGGCAGCGACGTCGTCTTTTTTGTAGTTTCTTTTAGGCGCATCGCGTGTATGTGTTTTTTTGTTTCTTTTCTTTTTTTTTTGGTTCTCTTACTTTAATGTTGTATTAAAAATATAGTTTTTTTTTATATGTATATACATATATAATGTTATTTCTTATGTTATGTGTATATATTCCTTGTATATAAGTGTGTATATTTGTTGTATATATGTTTGTTTGTTTTTTTTTTTTTTTTTTTTTTTTTTTTTGTAGATTATGTCAACAGGGAAGTTTCATTGTTAAGGCAACTCTTTTTTAGTATATTATTATGTTTTTTACACTCTTTCATTTTCAATTTGATTATAGCATGTTTCTCATTTCATTTCATTTCATTTCTTCCATTTGCTGCAAAGTAAACAATTTTCTTCGATAAGTTGAGATGTCACACACACACTAACACACACTCGCGCGCACACACACACACACAGACGACGAGAGCCGCTCGTAAAAGTTGCAACATGCTTGTAAAATATTTTCATTTTCGTTTCGAGTTTTTTTTGTTGGTTGTTTGTTTGTTTGTTTGTTTGTTGTCGTAACGCGTTTCACGCGCGTTTCGCGCGCGGTTTTCAATGTGGTTTTGTAGCGTTTTTAAAGCCCGTTTCTCTCGCGAATTTTTACTGTTGACCTTTTGTTAAAGTGCTTGTTGTTGTGTATGTGTGTGCTATGTTGTATATAGAAAACCCTCCCGCCGCACCTTCCCCACTCCCGTCGACGTCTTTGTCAACATTGGCAAAATGAATTTTCCGCAACTGGTAAACGAGTGTAAAAGTCACCTGGTTGTCAAATATTTGATCAGCTCACAAAAAGGAAAGAATGCTGTCGATGCTGCCGCTGCCGCTGCCGCTGCACAAAAGACATGGAGCACAAACAGCAAGGGGACAAAAGGGGGCGACAGAGTGTCGGTCAAAGGTTTGGCAAATACATGGAAAGCATATCGGAAAACCACTTGCCGACAGGTGGCGCTACAGTGATGGAGTGGGACAGCAACTGTAATGCAAGTCCCCTCCTGCATAAATACATCTGCGTACATACATACACACGAGTGTATAGATGTGTGCGTGTGTGTATGTATGTATTTGTGCCATTGACTGGCTTCGCACTCGTCCAACAGCAACAAACAGCTGTCGACTTTTCAGCTCAACCAACTCACTGTTCTCTCTCACTCTCTCTCTCTCTCTCTTTCTCTTTCGTTCGCTCACTTGGTGCTGCTCTCTGCATGGAAAAATCGAGAAGTCAAAAACGCACAAGCAGAGAGTGGGGGCAGAACTCCTCCACAAAACAAAAACAACAAAAAGAAACAACAACGTGTCTGTGTTGAAGCGTGTGAACATTGACGCCAAACGCACATCGAACAGTGGATCATTTTCGTTATTAAACACAACAATATTTTTGTATTTAAGAATTTGAAATCATTCATATTTAAACACAAAATAATTTAATTTTAATTAGCATGCTTTCTTTTAGTTAGACAAATTCAGCAAAATTTATATCAATTTAAAAATTTATCAATTTAAAATGTGCCTCCAAGTATCTTTCTTTTTTTTAGAATCAAAACATAAAAAATATATTTGTACGTTTATGTATAAAATGGCAAGCTTTTTTAAATTGAAACAAGTAAACTTAATACGTAAAAATATTAACAAAAAAGAACCTTGTTTATCAGCATAACAAAAAATTGAACAACATTTTATTGGCGTTCCACTTTTAACAACATTATTTAGCAGCAATAGTTTTCAATCAACTATTTTTTTGCTAAATTGTGCTAAAGTGCTAAATTTTAACGCGCATATAAAAAATGTATTTATAATTTATATTCCGCGTAGTTTCTCAAGAGTGCATTTCAAAATTTCACTTATTCAGCAAAGTGTATGTCAATTTTGAGAATACACTTATTTATAATGTTTATCAGCAATAGTTTGCAATCAACTAGTTTCTTTCTTTTGTTGATTTCGTTCGCATTTTAAAAACTGTCGAGTTCAGCATTAAATATTCCATTAAAAGCACATTTCCCATATAATTTGTCAACATTTAAAACAAAGTTTAACCAACTTGTGAGTGACCAATATAAATAAATGAGAAAAAAATGAACATTCATTTCATTTGTAATTCTTTATCAATTATAATCTGTTTGGTATGTAGATTTCATAATTATTTGCAAAGTGCGTAATAATTATTCCAAGTACTATTATCAAACATTTGCGAATAAATTACTTGGATATCTTAACTGTTGTAGATAAGCTTGGTGTGTTCTATGTTCTGCCTATGACTGCATTTCAATAGAATGTCGAGACACTGTGCAATGGCATGCCTAGCAGCACGTAGACAAGCGCAGACGAAAGAAGCCAGCAACAACAACAACAAGCAGAATAGGAAGAAGAAGAAGAAGTGAGTGCAATGATGACAGCAACAAAAACGTACGCTCACAATTCCTTACTCTCGCTCGCTTTCTCTCTGACTCTCCGCTCTCTTTGCTCTGACGTCACTGAACCGATGACATTCGAAATGACAATGATGCTGGCTGGCTGGCTCTGCTGTTGATGCTAATGATGACGTTCTGTCATCAGCGTGTGTTTTATAGACAGAAAAGCTTTTGACGTTTCGAAGCGCATTTACTTAGTTCGCCAAGCTCAGTCAAAGGGCAGAGAATGGGAAAGTGAGAGAGAGTAGAATAACTGTAACAGACAAGGAGAGAACATTTTGGTGGTGGTGGATAGGGTGAGCTTGTCCTCTGTGGTGGGTTGCTGTTGGGCTGTTCACTGTTGGGCTGTTGGGTTGTTGCTGAGTGTTGCTGTCAGGTGTTATTATTTAATGTCGGCGCCTGTCAAATGCAACAAAATTGTATAAGACGCATATAGACAAACAATTTGTCAGAGCTTGCACTTGACCTACAATCCGAACAGACTTCTATGTTTGTGTGTGTCTCTGTGTGTGCGTAGGAAAGAGAAATAGCCAGCAGAGCAGAAGTGAAAGAGTACTACGTGTGGTATACTTGATGTTGTGCGTTGACAACTAGTCGTATGTATAATCGTTAAAGCTTTATCCCTACTTTTGTATTTAATCAAATTGAGTGGCAACATTATGGCAAATGCTTCAGCGCCCGATTTTAATTTAATTGAAGTCTATTTTATTCACCATACGCTATTTTGCATATAATCGATTCTTGGCTATTAAAAGGTTTGCCAATGCAAATGCACTTCGCATTCGCCAGTGTTGCGCAACGTTTCATAATAAATGTGATTGGATGAGCCTACATAAAGTGAAGAATTCAAATTTAAATCAAATTTAATTTAAATATTTTCTTTTCTTCTCTTTAAATCTTTTATTTCTTACTGAGCTCTAAATTATTAACTCTTAACAACATTTTATCATTACAGTAAGAAAGTTATCAGATAGTTTTCCAAGAAGTGTTGTGAAATATTAAAATTATTTCTAGCCAACATCACTTTATTCAAATCTAGCGAATACTATGAAACTTTGTTCAAAGTTATATTATTTAATATTTTTTGTTTAATTTCTAAATCCTTGAACTGTATTTTTATCGATTTCTAAAGTGAATTTTGTGCAATTTTCTAATCACTTTAAATTTCATTGAATTGGTTTCATTGAACTAAGTTTTCTAGACACTTTCGTTTTTCTAATATCAATTAAAATTCTTTGAAGTCAACTATTTAAATAAAATTTGTATAGCATGAAAATGTACTTAATTTTCATATAATTGCATAGCAGTAAATGATTTCATTTTCCAAAATTCTAAGCATTAAAAATGTAGTCAACTATACAAATCAAAAATTAATATAAAATGCATTTTTCATGAAGAAGTAATTAACTATCGTTCTCAATAGTAAAAGTTTTCGTTTTCCAAAAATGTATTTGATATTTATAGTTGACTATATAACATTTTAATTGAAAGATATTTCTATTAAAGAACAATGCGTGCCTATCAATAATATAACTAAAGAGGTTTTCTATAATGCATATAATAATAATGAATAAAAATAATAATAATATATCTCCTTAGCCATAGTCTCGGTTACTCCAATAATTCACCCAGATCGAGCTACATAACATAATTAAATTGCAGTTGAGTGTGAATAATTGCTGCGAAAACACTCTGTAGCATTTTGTAAAGATGTGCTTGCTTGATTCTAATGTGCCTAGTTAGTTATCGCTAATGGGCCGATTATGAATCACGTGAGAACAACGCTGCATAACAACAACAAGAAGAGTATAAAAAAAAATGCAAACTGAAAGCAAACAACACGTAAAGACACCTTCTGGGGATGGGGATGGGGATGGGATGGGGGGATTAGACCGCTGAAAACTGGATGCGGATCGGGGTGACCATGGGGCAATTAGCAGGCGGCGACGATGGCGACGACGACGGCGGAGGAGGCGGAGGCGACTTCGGTGGCTGTGCCAATTAAGAGTTGTGATGAGACGACGGCAAAAATAAAGGGCCCGACGTTGTGTTGGCATAACAACCAAAGTGAATAATTACGCACAATTAAATGCACGCAACAACAACGTGACACGCCTCCTCCACCCAGGTACACGCCCCTCGCCCTTTTGCACATGTTGCTGCCTAATCCCACGCACCTGTTGCATCAATGGGCAACGCTGCAACTTGGCAACTTACAACTTGCAACTGCAACTTGAGCGTGTGAAAGTGGCCGTCATCTCTGGTTGCATCCGCACTGCGTTCCTGCAGCGTGTGGCATCAGCGTGTGGCAGCCCAACAACAACAACAACAACAACAGCAGCCAGCCAGCCACAACTTTCTCCTTTCACAACAACAGAGAAAAAAACATGGACAAGCCAATGGAATTTATAGCATGTATCGATCGGTTGGGTGAAAGGTAAAAAGGGGGTCGCCATCGACTTCGTCTTCGTCTTTGACTGCGACTTCGATTGCAACTGCGACTGCGACTGCAACTGCAAGCAACTCCAATTACATTTCGGGCAACACGAAAATCGAATACTCATCCCGTTTGAGTGGCCCACAGCAACAACAAATTATGAGCACAACAACCGAAAGCCGACAATCAATGGGATAAAAGATTCCTCTCTCTCTCTCTCCCTCCCTCCCTCCCTCTCTCTCTCTCTCTCTCAAGCAAATGTTGCACAATTACCCGAAAACGATTCGAATATAATTTTTGTGATAAAACATAAAAAAAAAAACACAAGCTAAAAATGAAGAAAACTCTTTTCATTTCCGACTGAATGCAAGTCTCAATTGTTGTTGCATTTATCTGATCAACTACTCGATAAGAAATCATTGAAATGGTTTGAAAAACATAGCAAACAATTTTGCTAGTCATCGATAATTATATGGAAATTATGTTGCACTAAAAATTAATTACATATTTTTGCTAACTAAGTTTGTAGTTCCTTTTGAGTATTTAACAAATTTATTGAATAAATATTTGTACAGAGAACAATTTTGTTTGCCTTCGATAATTATATTAAAAATTTGATAATAAAAAACCATTTCATATTTTTGCTAACTAAATTTGTAGTTCCTTCTAGTATTTAACTAATTTATTGAATAAATATTTTTATTCCGCTAACTACTATCAACTAATTCATAGCAAACAATTTTCTTTGCCATCGATAATTATATTGAAAATTGTATTATAAAAATCATTTCATATTTTTGCTAACTAAATTTGTAGTTTTCAAGTTTTTATTTAACTAATTTATTGAATAAGTATTTCTTTATTTTGTGTTTCTTGTCAAAACTTCTTCGTCTAATTTATTTAAGTATTAAATTAAGTATTTCGCATACCTAATTTGTTTTTAGTGTACATATATTTAACTAATGTAAAGAATACATATTTTTATTTCGCTAACTACATTTTGTGTTTCTTTTATGAACTTCTTTGACTAATTTATTAAATAAACATTTCTTTATTGACATGGGATAATAATTGAAACAATCATTTACTAAATTCAACTAAATTAAAGTAACATCAACGTTCACTTAATTTGTTTATAATTTTGGAATAATTGTCAAAGTTTCAACCTCAGTTCCTTACTCAATTGAGGCTGTTGAAATAAAATAAGAATGCCATTAAAAACCTAAAACAATTCAACTAAGTTGAGCGCCCTTTTCAAGCATATTTTGCGATAAATACAATTAACAGAAAATAATCCTTTAAGCCAGTTTTGCTGGTTGCTTTGGAAGCAGACTGAACTGAACTGAACTGAACTCATTCCAATTCCCATTCCCATTTCCAATGCTATTCACATTTAAATTCGCATTGTATTGTTGGAAGGCACTTTTAAGTAGGTATTAACAGCAGTTGGCATTGCGAATTTCTTAAGCAAATTAGGCACTAATACAGAAACAACAATACGAACAACATTCAGCGCAATTCATAAAGAAGATAAATGAACGGAAACCGCAGTCAACAAGACCCAACAAAAAAAAAGGCAGAAAAACAAAAGGAAAAACTTCTTTCTACCACCGCGCAGTGAAAAGTGGCAACAGCAGGCAGAGCTCTCGCACTTCACCTTGCCACCAGATGAGTCCTCATCTCCCGCTCCTCTCACTCTTACTCTCTCTCTCTCTCTCTCTTTCGGACTCTGTGGTCGTTGGCGTGCAGTCAACAGTAAAAGTCAAATATTGTAATTATGCAAAATACATAATTTACTTTGAATTAACAGCTGAAAACGAAGGAAGCAGCAGCGACAGCAGCAGCGAAAAAAAACACAAAAGGAGAATGAGAAGAGAGAATGAAGAACGAAGAACCGCCGCATAAAATGATATTGAAATTGCCCAAGAGATAAGACTCTGTGGCAGCAGCAACAGCAGCAGCAACAGCATGGGGCACAAGCAGCAATCGAGGCGTTGCCCAAATGCCGCTCGAGAAACTGAAATAAAATTCAATTAAATTGCAAGCGGGCCGCAACGCTTCGTCGGTCAACAGGTAACAGGTACAAAAGGTGAACGGCGTCGTCTGCTTTAGTTTTGCGGTTTTTTTTTGTTGTCTTCTCTCTGTGTTGTGGCACCTGCCACAAGCCACAAACAGTCGAGAGTCGCAGTCGGAGTCAGAGTCGAAGACAAGAGTCGGAGTCAGCTGTGCCGGCTGAAACATGTGCGAGGATCGGGCGGGCATTGCCCAGAGCCAAATATATCAGCAGCAACAGCCACAACAACAGCAACAGCAACATCATCAGACAGCTGCGATTGCGAGAAAGGAAAACAAAACAAAAGTGGTAGAAGGGGCGTGTCTCGCTTCATTATTCACTTGCCCCAAAAATACAAAAATGTGAATGACTTAAGTACAAGTGGCACATCAACAACACCAACAACAACAGCAACAACAACAACAACAACAGCAGCAGCAGCAGCAGCAACAAATGTCATACAAGCAATGCGTTTATAATACCAAATGCAAAGCGCATTAATCTGCTATCATTTGACTAATTTCGCTCATCATTTCACAATAAATATGGGTTTATATTCTATACTTTACTTTAGAGATAAGATAGTGCCTAAAAGCTTATGCTTACTATATATTGGAATTAATCTTCTGCTCCTAGTACTTAATTCCATATTAAATAAGATAATAATCAAATAAATTGAGTATAGAAAATGGCATAATTCTTTAAAGTTCCAACCAAAGCAAATATGTCAATCTTTCAATATTTTATTAAACAAAATTATAGTTTCTTTTATGAAATTATTTAGCCAATGTAGTATGCTCAATATATAGTATTTAATTTTTGCCATGTACCTATTATTGGTATATTTATTGATATTTAACCTATCAAATTAACTTTGCTATAAACTCACATTTTTTGTGAAGCAGCAAGTTTGCTAAGATTCAATGAAATGCACTTTTAAAAATTGAAAGAGAAATTTGCCTAAGAATCTTGCTATAACGTCAGCTCATTTAAAATAATTGATAAGAGCGTTATATTTCATCACAAAAATAATCAAGTAGAATTTCAGATTTAAATGAAATCTGCATTGGAAACATTTAAGAAACATGGAACAACATCTTAGAATGAAGCTTAAACTATTGATTGATACTTGGTTAAAACAGAAAAGATTACTGAAACGTTTGTGTGAAATCGAAGAACTAGAAAATCATTAAATAAATGTGTGTATTTAAAAGAAATGATTCCTCTATTAAAGTCAAAAGTTTAACAAGTAGATTGACAGACATAAAACATTGAATGGGAAAATTGAGTAATTAGTTAATGAGTGCATTCGATTGTAGAGTTAAGATAAGAAATTTGTCAAGCATAATTAAAAAGCAGTTTGGTTTTATAACAGCAATTGAATGTTGATTCAATACATATTATGCAGCAATTATGTTTTTGAAAAGTTGCACTCAAAGGTCACTTTTAATGCCACACGAATGTGGCAATCTGTTTCCTCTTCAGGTGCTCCTTCGTCCTGCCTTTGCCCCCCGAACGACAGCAAATTAAATGATTGCGCTGCAAATCGAAGACAGGTGCAAAATTGTTGCCGAAAAAAAAAAGAAAAGAAAAAAAGAGAAGAGAAGAGAGGAAAAAAAAGAAACAATTTGCCAAATGAATGCGGCGGTGATAAATGATGAGGAAATAAGCGACTTGTGGGCGTGTGAGCGTAAGTACAAAGGACGAACAGTTGGAGCAATGAATGAATGAATACGTGAATGAATGAGTGAATGAATATAGTTTAAAACGAGACAACAACAACGTGATTATGTTAAATTGAAAGAAACAACAACAAGAACAATCAGTAGAAGAACACAGAGAGACAGAAGACGAGCAAAACATTTGAAACGTTGACCAAAATACTCACACAGCAGCCGTCTCTTTCACTCTCTCTCTCGCGTCTTCTCTGTCTCTTTCTATCACACGCCTACACTCCCACTCTTTCTCTTTCCCTGCTCTCTCTCTCTCTCTGTCAATGTGATTTTTTTTGCTCGCACTCGCGAATTTTTGTTTAATTTTATTTGATTTGATTATTTTGTTCACTTTTTTTGTTTGTTTAAAATTTAATTTGATTTTGGTTTTATAATTTTTGTAGCTGCTAAAAGTATTTGAACGATTGAGTATGAGTATGAGTGTCCGTGTCTGTGTCTGTGTGTGTGAATATGTGTGCGACTTTTAGGCCAAGTAAAAACCGCATGCAAAAAGACAAAAACAATAAACACAAAACACAAAACAACAACCAAATTGTTGCCCATTTCG
The DNA here is from genome assembly GCF_023558435.1 of Drosophila sulfurigaster albostrigata. Taxonomy (NCBI): domain Eukaryota; kingdom Metazoa; phylum Arthropoda; class Insecta; order Diptera; family Drosophilidae; genus Drosophila; species Drosophila sulfurigaster. The sequence goes on from NC_084885.1 coordinate 19,539,691, forward strand.
ATGCGCGCTTTTTTATTGCCTTTTGTCTCTTTTTTTTTCCATTTTGGGTTTAAACATTTTTTGTTTTTTTTTTTTTTTTAGTTTCTGCTGTCGCTTGGTTTTGTTGCTAGTATTTATTATTGCTGCCCGTTTATGGCTCATATTTATTCATTAGCTTTGCCGTCGCTTTAAGTTATTTAATGTGCTCTGAACTATGCCAAAAAATAAAAAAACAAAAAAAAACGACAAAAAAAAAGAACAGCAACAAAAACACGAATCCACAAAAATTAAATAAACACCAAAGAAAAAAAAAGACAAATACAAAATAAAAGGTGTCGCCGGCTCGCATGAACTAAAAAGCCAAAACGAATAAAAAAAAAAGCTGCAGCACTCAAATTCAAAATCAACTGCCTGCCAATCAAATTAACACATTCCAATTAGCATTTTGCACGCAACACACACAAACACACACACACATAGACATACATTTATTTTCAGCCTCTTTCTCTGTCTTCTGCACACAAAAAGGTTTTGCCACTGATGCAAAGTAATCGATCGTGTTATCACAAATTATCGATCATTTATTGTACAGTTACTTTCCGCAGATGATCCATTTTTTTGCATTTGCATTTATCATTCACAGATTCTTGACATTTTACTAAATTCCAAATTACATTTCCTACTGTACAAAATGTACTTTCTTTCTTCTTCAATGTAATCGATAGTATTCGATAGTATTTACTGGAAAGGAAGCTTTAACTTAGCTGAAGCTTAACTTAAAAATGTTAACACTATTTAGCTGACAAATTTGCAATGAATTCGAATTCCGTTCAACTAAAGTTCCATTTGAGGATAACATCAGCGTGTTCTTTTATTAAATGTTATCGATAGTGTTCGATAGTATTTGATGAGCTTGGAGCTTCAATTTATCTGCCGCTTAATTTAAATTGTTAACATTCATTAATAAATTTGGAAGGAATTCGAAGTCCGTTTATTATTAACGGAATGTTTTTTCATCGCACCCAAATTATATCGATTATATTAAAGCAAAGTTTTCTTTCACTTCATCTCAATTTGATCGATAGTTTTTGATAGTATTTTATGAGTTCTATGTTTCAAACGTATTTTCTGCTTCACATCAAGTTTGTAGCACTCATAAAGAAAGTATAAATTTGCAATGAATTTGAATTTCGTTAAACCAATCTCCGATGTTAGTGAAAAGTAATTTCTATACATGCAAATGTTATCGATAGTATTTCATGAATTTTAAGTTTGAACTTGTTTGCAACTTGTGCAGAAATTTGCATCACTTATTTGGGAAAAACTGAATTTGCAATTCGAATTGCGTTGAACTAAAGTCGCATTTTGGGGAACACCCTATAAATACACACACACACACACACACACACACACACACACACACACACACACATAGACACACGTAGATTATTGCGGCAATAACATAGTAACTATTTATGGTCATGTATACATAATAGTTGTGCACTTTAAATCTGTTGTTGACTTTATGTTTTGGCTGTGGTTCAGTTTGTCGTTGAATTTTTATGAAATATTCGCAAGGTTATTCCACACGCGATTTTAATGACTCGCGCTGGGGGCATAAGTATTTGCTTAGGTGTTTTATGAGCCACCAAAACCAGCAGCAGCAACAACATTAACAACAACAACACCAACAACAACAACGCCAAGAACAAGCGTAAAAACAAAACTAATAAACATAAAAGCAACAAAATACAAAAATTGGAGGAAAAACCTCGAGTAAAAACTATGTGAAAATTACTAGAAATATATTTAATAAAAATAAGGAAAACAGGAAAATAATGATAATAAAACGAAAGAAAAGGAATTGGCAAATAACAAAAAACAAAAGAAAACAAGTACAAACATTTAAAAAAGGGCAATCCAAAGTTAATCCACATGGTAAAATGTTCGTGCATTGTTGGGCGTGGCAAAATTTTGATTTTGTGTTGTTGTTGTTGTTGTTGTTGCTATTATAGTTGTTGCCGCTGTTGTTGTTGTTGTTTGTTGCACACGTTTTGTCGTTGTTGTCGTTTTAAGTTTGCTTTTGGTTTTGTTTTGTTTAGCTGTAGTTGTTGTTGTTATTATTGTTATTATCACATTGTTGTTTTGTTGATTGTTTTGCTAGCTGTTAAGTGTAGTTGTTATTATCGTTGTTGTTGTTGTTGTTGCTTTTGTTGTTGTTGTTGTTGTCGTCACTTGAGCCCTTAGTGAACTCGACTAGGCATCCAAAATAAACCCCAAGCAAGCATTTAAACAATAAACAAACTCTGAGCAGCGCATGCAGGCAATCAAGACGACAGGCAACAGGCATCAATCCATAAGATACTTTTACAACTTGGAAGCAGCAGCAGCAGCAACAACAACAAATAAAACTTCAAATTGAAAATGACGCCGTTGCCGTCATGTCTGGCAGTGTGGCGACAATTTGTGCATAAATCAAATTAGGCTGTCAATCTGACGTTGCTGTTGCTTCTGCTTCTGCTTCCACTTCGAATGTATCTGTATCTGTATCTGTATCTGTATCTCTGGCTTGTAGCTTGTATCTTGTGTGCGTAGATGTATCTTCGAAATAACTTCATTAGCATTTCAGCTGACTTACTGACTGACGTGCAGTAGTTTTATTTTGTTTTTATACACTTGTAATAAACGCGACTCAACGCTACAGTCAAGCCACGCAGCGACAAACTCGAAAACTTGAGCTACAAGTGATTATCGATTTATTATCGATAGCATTTTATTGGTAGGCAACTCGTGGGTGCAAGTTTTAAGCATTCAATTGATTGAAAATATATCGCTGGCATATCGATAACATGTCGATTATTTATCGATAACGTCTATATACATTTGCAAAACTCATCGAACTTATTGAAACATAAAAAATCGAATTATTATCGACATATCAATTTATCGATAGAAAACATTTGTGCTTATTTCAAACAATAAGTGAAACATTGAATTTATCGATAACATCTCGATGTGTTATCGACTGTATAATTGTACAAAATTTGGTAATATATGGCTGCCATACTGATGTGTGTATTTATAATACAAAATCAAATTGTACTATCGATAAATTTTCGATAGTATCGATTATATTGTTTTCCCTACAACACGCAACAAATATAATATATATGCTCTGTGCCCCCAGTAATCGATAATATATCGCTGGCATACTAATATGTGAATATAGAAGATATATATTGAATACGAAATCATATTTTACTATCGATAAATTCTCGATAGTATTGATTATATTGTTTTCCACACAACACGCAACAAATATACTTGTTAAAAGCTGCTTCTTTTGTTCCCTCAGTAATCGATAATATATCGCTGCCATACTAATATGTGAATATAGAAGATATATATTGAATACGAAATCATATTTTACTATCGATAAATTCTCGATAGTCTCAGTTCCCCACAACAAGCAACAAGTACAATTGTTACAAGCTGCCTTGCTCATTGCCCATCGACAGCTTCAGCTAATGGTTCACTGTATGACAACTTCACCGTACACACATATATCGACTTCTAAGTGGCATTTTAGCCAGACATTAGGCGCTGGCGAAATTTACGATGATATTTCTCAATAGCACTTCACATTTTTTCCCCACTTTTTTTTTTTTTTTTTTTTTGGTTTTCAGCTTTTTATACCCGCTACCCATAGGGTAGAAGGGTATTATAACTTTGTGCCGGCAGGAAATGTATGTAACAGGTAGAAGGAGGCATCTCCGACCCTATAAAGTATATATATTCTTGATCAGCGTCAACAGCCGAGACGATATAGCCATGTCCGTCTGTCCGTCTGTCCGTCTGTGTGTCTGTCCGTCCGTCCGTATGAACACCTAGATCTCAGAGACTATAAGAGATAGAACTATAATTTTTTTTCGACAGCATTTGTTATGTTTGCACGCAGATCAAGTTTATTTCAAATTTTTGCCACGCCCACTTCCGCCCCCGCAAATCAAAAAAAATCGAATAACAAGTGTAATTTTAAAGCTAGAGCTACGAATTTTGGTATATACAATAATTACTGTAGTAGTTATGATTCCTGAAAATTTGGTTGCGATCAGATAAAAATTGTGGAAGTTATTAAAGAAATACTTTTGTATGGGCAAAAACGCCTACTTACTAGGGGTCTGGGTTGTTTTGGCTGACAATCTGGTATATTGAGCCGTTTATGGTATATTTTGAATGGTGTGCTGTATCGATATACCAAACATACCATTTGGTATATTTTTAGTATTTTTTTTTTAGTATTTTCGGTATATTTTGAAAATGATACCGCAATATTTTGCCTTTATTAAAAATGGGTAGCGGGTATCTCACAGTCGAGCACACTCGACTGTAACTTTCTTACTTGTTTGAAGATAGCAGCAAGCAAACGCTGCTGAGAGCTGAGAAGCGGCCGCTCACTTAAAGCGAGTTACTTTCTATGGGCTGAGGCAAAGAAGAAGAAGAAGAGGAGGAGGAGGAGGTTACGAGGCCAGGAGGCGGGAGGCGGGAGGCGAACGAGGAGACGGAAAAACATGTTTGGGTCGCCGTTCGACTCTTTTCTGTTTCGGTTTCTGTTTCTGTTTGTTGTTGTTGCTGCTGGTATTTTTTCGATGTTGTTGTTGTTGCTTTTGCTTTTGCGCTGGCTTCCGGTTTCGCAGCGAGTGCCGGCGAGTGGTTCATTATATTGTGGCTCATAGACTAAAGTAGCATTTGACGAATGCGACGACGACGCTGTCGCCGTCGCCGTCGCCGCCGCGACTGTAAACGAATTAACATATGGAACTATGCGATAAAGCGTGGACTTGCTTCGATAGCACTCGCAATGCGATACACTCCAAAAAAAACGAAAACAAAAACAATATAATAAAATACACAAAAGAGCTAAACGTGTTCTAAGCGGATTGGCTATTTCAGTTACAGCTGAATGTCAACTATATGGCTGAATGTTAGCAAAGCGGCAATTTATGTTAACAACATGAAAACTTAACAGTTGTCTCTAATGTTAACTGTAATTTGTTAATTTTGCAAATCAAATATATTTACATGACTCGGTAGTTAACAAATTCACATTACGAGAAATAAAGTAAAAAGCTAAACAGTACGAAACTATTTACAATCTCTTACATTTGCATAGTTTCAAATAGTTAACATATGTAAGCTACCTAACACTTAACAGCCGCTTATAAGCAACATAGACATTTGGTGGGTAGTAACAGAAACAGGTAATGTTAATCACATCAAAGTTTAACAGAAGTATGTAATGTTACACATGTAAATTTAACATTGTGAACAGTGCAACAGTTTAACAGTTGTCTGTAACGAAACAAGCTACAATTATATTTGTCTGATTTGTAGATTACGCACTTAACAGCACACTTGTGGACATGTGCATGTTAGGAAAAGTAAAAGATACTTTGAACAGCATAAATATGCAACACAGGTCTGTAATGAATTGCAAGTAAATTCTTTTTCATAGAAGTTACAGCTGCTTTTAAATGTAACATTTGAATGTTAGGAAAAGCCACAAGTTATGTTAACAGCGCAACAGTTTAACAGTTGTCTGTAAGGATACCAAACTAGAAACTATTTGTAAACAGTTACTCACTTAACAGCACACTTGATAACATTTGCAACTATTTATATTTTGATAGTTAAAAGTGAATACAAGTTACAGCTGCTTTTAAATGTAACATTTGCATGTTAGGAAAAGCCACAAGTTATGTTAACAGCGCAACAGTTTAACAGTTATCTGTAAGGATACCAAACTAGAAACTATTTGTAAACAGTTACTCACTTAACAACACACTTGATAACATTTGCAACTATTTATATTTTGATAGTTAAAAGTGAATAAAAACTACAACTGTTTGTAAATGTAACATTTGAATGTTAAGAGAAGGAAATTATTTGTTAACAGTGACTTAACAGCTCACATCATAACATTAGCATAAGCAACAGGTAATGTTAACAGTTGCCTGACGTGTTAAAGACGATCGCGAGAAACGATTTACAGGAAATTATAACGCTTTGTTATTCGCGCAGTGTAATGCTCATAATAAGCAACGCTGGCGACGACGCGCTGCTATGCGAAGGTCACACACCATCGGCAACAGCAACAACAACAACAACAGCAGCAGCAGCAGTAGCAACTGTTGTTGCCGTGTCTGCCCAGTTGGCGATAGTTGGGGGGAGGAAGAAGGGAGGGAACGTGGGCGGAGTTGAGCGATGAAGGCGCTAAACAAAATGTGAAGCCGGAGAATGCGAGAGTTGATTTGCATTCCATTGTGGAAAATTTGTCATCAGCCAAAGAGAGAGAGAGAGAAAGATACACACGAAGAGAGTGACAGAACTTAAGAAAGAAAGAGAAAGGAGTGGGAGTCGAAACAGAAGAAAATAGGAAGGCAAGTGAATGTTAAGTCAAAGCACTCACAACACAAGTGAATACACATGCGAGTATTCACGCGTTGAGTGCGCACATAATCCATGATAATTCACTTGCAACAGCTTCGAGTTATTCGAGTACCCAAAAAACAGTCAAATAGTATTCATAGTTTAACAAATGCCATCGCCATCGACTTGTGTCAATTCAAGTGTCTCTCAAGAGAGACTTCGACCAACGATGAATTGAACACTGAACTCAACTCTGAGCTGAGTTGAGTTGAGCTGAGCTGATCGCATGATTTATTCAACTGTGAATAAATATGCATTCGATTTTTCGCCCAGATATGATCAAATAATACGTTTAATATTGAATTAGTCCTTGCTGTGGATATTTATTTGTATTTAACCAATCACATTGAATCACATTCACTTTGCATACGCATTCTAAGCAATTAATTTGGTGGCAACAGTTTGAACACATTCAATTAAGAATGAGAACTAACATAAATATGTTGGTGTATATTAAAAAATATATATTATGTCTGTATATTGTTGCTTCAATCAAGCAAATTTAAAAAAATTAAGAAAATTCAATGCATTCAAGTTAAAACATACAAATTTAGTATTTCATTTCATTAAAAATGTCACTCAAATTTAAATCACTTTAAATACCCTAAAGCTTAAATATTTAATATATATAAATATTTAAAAATATTTAGTAAAAATCAGAAAATATTTATAAAAGCAAATGTCTAAAATTTTATTTAAATTGATTTTTTTTTAGTACTCTTAACTCATTGCTCCGTTCTCTCAAAAATATTTTGAAATATTTACTGAAAACCATGCAAATATTACTTTAAGTATTGAAATTTTGAAATATTTCCTAAAAATCAGAAAATATTTTTAAGAGCAAATATTCAATGTCTTTAAAATTATTACTTAAATTGAATTAATTTCTTGGTGCCCTCAAATTAAAAATATTTATTAAAAGAGTCGTACATATTACTTTAAGTATTGTCATTTTAAATACCCTAAAATTCAAATAATATTGCCATTTTAAATACCCTAAAATTTAAATTATCGACCTATATAAATATGGGTAATTCCATGACGGATTAAAATTGTTTCAGTTTATATTATTTTCACTATAAAGAGTCTCGAACGGAACAAATTTCGTCATGGAATTACCCATATTTTAAAATATTTACTAAAAATCAGAAAATTTTAAGAAATATTTAATTTCCTTAGAATTTGACATTCTTATCAGCATGTTTGGCTTTCAATTTATAATTATTTTTTTTATTGAAATAACGAACACAATTCCTTATTGCAATCAAATGAACGAAAGCGACTAAGTTTTATCAATTTAAATACTTTAAAATGGTATTATTCCATATACATAACTATTTTACATAACTTAAAAGCAAATACTGTACTGCAAATGAAATTATATGCGAACATTTTGTATAGATTTCTTACTCCAAAAATTCTTTTAATTTCAAAATATTGAAAAATATGAGAAATGTGATTCGAAATTGGAAATTCTTAGAACTTTGATGATTTATTGAACTCACAAAAAGAGTGAAAAAATGAACTGAATGAGCAACTGGTTAACAAAATGTACTTGTAATACTACGAGTATTCATAACGCTTTCAATATCGCCAATATCGGCCAGCCAGCGTGTGTATCTCTCTCGATAAATCGAAGTGCGAGCAGGCCACAAGCTTTGGCTTTGGAGCTTACCAATGGCTTTAACGACCTCCCGATAATATCTAAATATATGCCCACATGCCCCTATAAAGAGTTAACGATTTTATACTCTCGACTGAGACATACTTATGTCTGTAGCTGTGGGGGTGGAGAGGGGGGTAAACTGACATTGCCGTGCAATTGCAATTGCGCAGCTAAAAACCGAGAGAGGCAAAACAAAAAGGAAAACACAAATGCAAGCAGCAACGGTTTAATTGCATTTCCAGCATTGCCACAGATATGTCGGAGTCGGATCTGAATGGCTGCATGTTTATTTATGAGTCGATGCGATTCGATTCGATTCGACTCGACTTCGAGTATATATATATGTATATATGTATATGTATATATCGACGGGGGCCACTCAGAGAGTGTGTGTGTTGCGTTTGCGATTTGCGTTTTGGCTGGCAAAATGCAAATTTGTTTGCCAACAGTTTTCCCATAGAGCGCAAAGCACTAAAAACAAAAACAAGAATGAAAAAAAAAAAAAAAAACAACAACAACGGAGTCGCAGACAAAAAACAAAACAACATTTATAAGTCGGCCTAGGGGCTGAGCCACAAGACAAGCGCAACTAGCAACAACTACTACAACAACAACAAGAACAACAACAACAACTGTTTGTCGCTCAAGGACATTTTCAAAGTACGTCGCAAAATGTGAGGCGAGGCGAAGAAAACGAGTTTCAAATGCCATCCATCGAAAAGAAATGCAAAAGAAGCCCGATCAAAACCCTCTAAACACCAGCTGACAGCTGACTCTATGAGTGTATTTGAGTGTGTCAGTGTGTGAGTGTATTTGAGTGTATGAGTGTATTCGAATAACAATACAATAACGCAATGCCGCGTTCAACGGGACAACCCTTAATTTCAATACGTTTCCCAAAAACTTGCCAAAAAAAAAACAAGAGAAAAAGAAGTGGAATAAAACTGATGAACCTTCTTCTTCTTCTTGAACCTAAAAAGCCAAAATTGAAAAGCCAACTTTGTGACAAGGGATGAGCACGATTCACAAATTTTGTTCAGCTATTGCATTTCTACATATGCTAATTAGTTGATACCCTGTAATACGTGATATCTAGAGCAAAATTATTGTTGGAGAATATTCAAATTATGGAACTACGTTTTCCATAAATTCTCTTTATTATCAAAGTCAAACAATATTTAATTTATAATAAAGCACATGAGAAATAAAGATAACATAATTATTGGAGAAATAATTTAAATTCTCTTTAATATCGAATTTAAATTGCTATTGCAATAAAATAATATTACCATGAACCCTTTATTTTTAATTTTATATAAATATATATTTATATAAATAATTTAACTACTCACTAATATCTAATATAAATTTGTACTACAAATAAATAACAATAATAGCATGATTTATCACACATTTTTTAAATCATGTAGTTCTAATTTGAGTTAGATGATTTGTAGCCGATTTATTCAGAATATGATTTAAAGAATCTTCTAAACTGTTTTAATATTTATTTTAACAATGTTCATAGACAGTAAACACCAATAATAGTGAATTATTATAAACATAGTTTAAAATAGAAGAAAGATAGAACCCATTAAAATGATTTTAAATTAAGCAACGAATTTCTTAATAAATTCAAAAGATTTCTGATGGCAACAATGTTATTCTTAATTTTTGGATCTAAGAAGCGTGGGATTTCGTAAACTAGATCAAACATGAAAGATTATAGATGAATTTCATATTATATATTGTAGATTAAGTATTTAACGTTTTCTTAAAAGTTTCTATTCAAAAAGATTCTAGAAGAATTCACTCTTCATAATGGGAAATTAAATGCGCTTAAAAAGAAAATAAATTCTTTATTAAATTACTTTAATAGTAATCATCTGAATTTCATAATAGATATCGAAAATTATGTATATAACTGTTTTTTATAGTTTTCAAATTCTAGAAAGATTCTTCATAAAAAGAAAATAAATTATTTATACAGAACTTTAATATTAAATATGGTATATTATATATTTGTCTTCTATTTTAACTTCTACTCGAAGTATTCTAGAAAACACTCTTAATTTCATATGAAATATAGTTTCCAAAGCAAAGATTCCTGAAGAAGACACTCTCTTCATAAAAGGAAATGAAATGTGAGTTAAAAGAAAATAAATTCTTTAGACAAAACTTAAATAGTAATCATCTAAATATCATATTAAATACTCTATAAGACACTCTGAATTTCATATTAAATATAGTTTCCAAACGAAAGATTCCAGAAGAAGACACTCTATTCATAAAAGGAAATGAAATGTGAGTTAAAACAAAATAAATTCTTTCGACAAAACTTAAATAGTAATCATCTGAATTTCATATTAAATATTCTATAAGACAATCTAAACTTCATATTAAATATAGTTTCCAAACGAAAGATTCTAGAAGTCATTCTCTTCATAAAAGGAAATTAAATGCGCGTTAAAAGAAAATAAATTCTTCATCAAGTATTTTAATTTACTCTCCATATTGACAGGATAGATTTAACTTTTTTGGGGATATGTTACTCAATCAACACAGGGACCAACAACAGCAGCAATAATAATAGCAATAATAATCATAAGCGCTATTATCATCATCATCATCGTCATCAGTCGTAGTAAGCATAATGATGATATCAACAATGTGCGCTGCGTCATAGGTCGCAGAAAACACACACAAACAACGGTGGATGATGAGGGAAGCAACAGCTTTTGGCTGCTTCTCGATTACGCATACGGCGCATGTATGCGACAACAACAACAACAGCAACAACAAACCGAATGAGAACAGCAACAACAACAAGAAGAAGCAGGTAGCAAGGAACGAAGGCAACGGTAAACGGTAAACGGCTGCCTGCCAAGCATATTAGCGGCCGGCTTAAGTGCAATCCATTCATGAGCGGGCAACTGAAACGGATAAGCGGCGTGCGAGCGAGATGGCATGCGGATGACAGCAAGAATGGGAACAGAAACGTGAATGGGAATGGGAATGGGAATGGGGAATGGGAACAGCAGAAAAGGATGAGAACGCTTTGTAGCTGTTGCTGCTTGTGTTTTCCTCGCTGACCCTACAAAGTGTTTTACGCTCTCTCTCTCGCTCTCTCTCCCTTGCGCACATATGTAAGTCTGTGTGTGTGTGTGTTTTCTTCTTCTTTTCTTTTGCTTCGCTGTGCACGTCCTGCGCGCGTGCACAGGCAACAACAACAACAAGAAGAGCAACAACAACAACTGAAGTGAGTGGCAACAACTGCTGCCGCTGCTTATTGACATTGGAGGCTTCGTGGCTCGAGTAACACCCGGCGCAGATGCTAAATAAGAAGCAGGAATTAAAGTGCAAAGGTGTACGCCGACAACAACAACAGCAACAGTGTGAGACAGAGAAAGAAATAGAGAGAGGGAGAGAGAAGTGAAGTACGAGTTGTTCAGAGTGTTTGTGTGCTGAGTACTTAGCGAACTAACAATGCCAGGATACGAGTCAATATATGTTACACACACACAAAGCCAAACTGGCGAATGCATTATGAAATATCCTCACACACACACACACACACACTATAAGGAAACATTAGAACATTAGAAACTGCGTCATAAAGTTCGACTCCGTTAATTATTAACCAGACAGCAAATTTGCATAGAGATCAACCTTCTGCTGATCCTCTTTTAAATATGGGAAACTACAACTACAGTGCACTCTCGAATTACGCAAGTTTTACATAAAAAAAGTGCAGCCTAGTATTTATTTATAAACAAATTTGCATACTATATGCCAACTAAAGATATGATGTCGTCAACTGCGATAAGAAAGCGTTCTTTAAAGTTTTATCAAGCTATCTTGAAAAAATGAGAAAATACTTTGCTTAGCAACAGACTATATTGATATCTTTAATCTATTTCCCCAGTTTGCAACACCAAAAACCTCATTTTTATAGGCAAAAGTTTTGTATTTTTATATATTTTGAATATATTTGAAGATCATTTATTTAGTGTCTAAATGTAATACGAAATAATATAATTCTTATGTAGACATTTATTAGATTAAGTAAAGTATTCAAATAATTCTTCAGCTACCCTACAAAATTTATTCAATTTCAATTTTCAAAGTGACTATAAAAACATTCTAGAAAATTCTTCTTTCAAAAAACGTAACATTTATTATATTTATTTCTTTTCCAATAACAATTTTAGTTTAGTTTCGCTTGTGCAAAGATTTGAAAATAATAATTTACTTTTCTTTTAAACATGTGAGAAGTTGAAGTATATGTTAAAGTTGTTTACAGAATATTTAATTCAAATGTAAAGTGATTATTAAAAAGAATGCTCTAGAAAAATCTAAGTAGCTTTTAATGAAAAGTGTAAAAGTTCTTAAAAGTCTGTATTGATTCATTTGTCCACCAAATTTCAATTCAAAGTTTACTATTGTTTTTTGCGAGTATATAAAAAGATTTGCTTTAATTGACATTCTTTTAATAATGGTCGGTATTCATCATTTTAATATCAAAGTGATTATTAGAACTCTCTGTAAAATTCTGCGTAATATCTGTTAACAATATTTATGCCTTATACTATGTATAATTTTTGTGTAAATCATTTCAGTTTTTAATTGTTTTTATAGTTCTTCAATTGATGGCAAAAGAAACTAAAAGAACAGCTGAAAAAGTGCATAAGAAATGCGCAATAATTGTTAACCGCATATTTGTTTATGATGTCAACATTGTTTTGGCCAACTAAAAGAAAATGTTCTTACACAGTTTTGCTTTTTTGTGTGTTTGTTATGAAATATGAAGCATTCGCATTCACGTTTTCGATGTGATAAACAAAAAGCGCACTTGTTGCGCTGCATATAAACAATCGACGACGAAAAAGTCATATGATCTAATTGGAAATACCCCGAGAATATATACGTAACATATATACTATATATACATATTCTCATATGAATCGATCGACTATTAAAACATCAGTTTTTCCGCGTATGTAATTCGAAATTGGGCAACTAAAAGTTCTCCGGAAAATCGATCAGTGACAAAAACAACAACAACAACAACAAAACGAAATCAATTCCAACTAAATGTGGTTTAGATTGTTTAAACAATATGCATAAATAAATTGCATGAACTTTTATGTCTAAATTAAACCGAAAACAAAAAAAAAACTCTATTCAAATTTCGCCGACGTTTTGGAATTTGCTGTTTGCTGATATCTTGACAAATTTAGCGGGAAAAAAACTATATGAAAAAGAGAGAGAAGCAAAAAACAAAAACAAATCAACTGAAATTCCATTCATTATCAGAAGGCGCGCACACAAATACATAAACATATATACATATATATGATATATATACGTATTTATGTACATTAATAATTCGTATGTCTGGCTGTCAGATTTCGAGTAATTTCTCGTTGAAATTATTGTTGTTGTTGTTGTTGTTGTGGTTTTGTGTCGTTTGTCGTTGCTTAGTTGCTGCTCTCGTTGCTCGTGTTGCACGTTGTTTGCTGCAACAACAACAACAACAAACTTGTTGCTTCTTTCACGTTGTTGTTGCAGCCAGCGAATAAAATTGCCAAATAAGCGATGAACATTTTTTATCAGCCACAAAACTTGTTGCTCCGCATATGAGAGTGTGAATTCTTGCAAGTGTGTGTGTGTGTGACTTTATGCATGTGCAGCTGAGTGTGTGTGTGTGTTTGTGTGTGTGTGTAGGCTTACTTTTAATTATTAATTATTTGTGTATTTTTTTGTTTTCTGTTAGATTTTCGCCGTCGTCGTCGTCGTTGTTGTTTATTTGTATTAATGCACAATTGCTTGGGGCATTTTCAAATTTCCATTTGCTTTCGCATTTGTTGCGCACTTTTCACTAAAACCAAAACACACACAAAACAAAAACAAACTTTTTTTCTTCTTCTTCTCACTGCTTTTTGTTGTTGTTGTTGTTGTTGGAATTTTTTTTCGTTTTATTCGCGATCGAAATGAATTTGCACGTCAAAGTCGAAACAACTACATATGCACACACACACACACACATATGTTCATGTGCTCGCGAACATGTGTGTGTGTGTGTGTGAGTGTAGTCTCTCCTATGTGTGTGAGTGTGAGTGTGTGTGTGCGACGGGGCGTATGAGCAACGGCCGAGGCGAAAACTTTGCCACTTTGTTGCGTCGCCGTTTTGTTGTCTGCGCAAAAACACATAAAAACCAAAAACAGCAGAAAAACACAAATCAAATGAAACGAAAACAAAACAGCAACAAAAACAAAAACACAAACCCAAAAAAAAACGTAAACGTAAACGCAAAGCCAAAAGCAAAACGTCAAAGTAACGCGCAAAACTTTACTTTACTTTACTTTACACACACAACTGACGTTCGTTCGTTCGCTGCTGCTGCGACCGCGGCGGCGTCGTCCGTCGTCGTCGTCGCGTTTTAATGCGGTCTCCGCGCGTTGTAAGCGAGTCGACAGGTAAAGCAGCACTGAATTCGTTCGCGTTGAGCACACCAACTAAAAAACGCCGCGACACAATGTCAAGCATGTGAGTAGGAGAGTAGGAGAGCGAGAGCGCTCGCGTTCGCGTTCGCTCTCTCACCAGCCTCTCTCTTGGTAGCCTTTTACACTCAGAGAATGTGAGAGCGCAACAGCAGCTTTGTTGTTGTTGCCTTTTGCAATAGCATTTACATTGTGTGGTCCACTGCTAGTCGACATCGTTGTCGCCGCCGTCGCCGTCGTCGGGCAGGCAACTGTAAATATTGCTGGCGTTATGCAACAACAGCGACAAACGAATGATTCTGATTGGTCGCAGGATGTGCAGCCGAATGCCAAAACGAATGCCGAACGTAACATCGGCTCACGAGCCGAGCTCACACACTCGCGCTCTCACACACCACACCACACCACACACTCACCCGAAAGCAATGCTGACCGCTCTCGTTTGGTCAAGCAATTGAGCGTAAAAAGAGCGACTGAGACTGAGACTGAGACTAAGACTAAAGCCAGTGTTTGTTGCTGCTGCTGTGGCGAAGCTCTCTTTGTTTTTTTGTTGTTGTTGTTGTTTTTCTTATGTTTTGTTGCTCGCGGTTGCCAAGAGGAAGGAAACGTTTCACTCGCAGTCGCCTTGTGACATGGCAACTTAAATGTCATCGTTATCGTGATCACTATCAGCAACGATTGAGAGAGTAACGGAAAGAGAGAGGGGGTGGAGAAAGAGAGAGTTTTTGATCGCAGCCAAAAGGATTTTGGGAAAGCTTTAAAAACTTCAGCAACTTTTGTGCTAATTCACTTCATATTAATGAAAATAACTTAAGATTTCAATTATCTGAAATTAAAAATTTAATTATTTCTATTTTGGACTTATTTATTTTATTTAAAAAAAGGTTTTAAATAACATATAAAGATTTGTGCTAATTCCATACATATTGTTCACTTCATATTGATGAAATTAAGTTCAGATTTCAGCCCTCTGAATTTCAAAAAATACTTATTTTTAATCACTACTTATTTATTTTGTTTTAAGGTTTCTTCAAATTCAAAACAAATCAAAAATAAAATAGTACTTAAATATAAAGTTTTCCCAAATTAACATTACGTTAAACAAAAAATCTTTCCAAATTGCGATTCTCTAACGTATTGTCATGAATTACGCATTTATATAAAAACCAACAAAAATAAATAGCCAATTTCTAATTTCAATTTTCAGTTCGTACAATCAATTGACTTAAATTAAATGTGTATTTCAATTGTTGATTACGCTTCATTTTCGTGAAATTTGAATAATTCGCTACTTTTGTTTTTTTCTTTTTTATTTACAAAATTAAATAGTTATTAATTTTCGAGTATCATTATATGTTAAACACCTAACTCATTTCACAGTCTATGTTTTAATTTCAAGTACTTTAAATTTGATGAAGCTTACTCGCAGTTGTGTGACAATTATAAATAATTTATCAATACTTTGATATTAATATTCTTGCATGTATAGAATTAGTCATATATGACAGATCATTTCCTTTGTGCAATTCTTGATTTCATCACTGCTATGAGAACACGATAAAATAGTTTCACAATTCAAGTAAATGCAGAAAACAGTCATTTTAATCGTTCTATTTCAGTAAAGAATCGAAATAAACTACAAAGAGCACAACAACAAATCGATTTACATACTATATACATAGGTATATATATTTGCTATTTTCGCATGCAAATTGTGAGCGTGTTTCTCTGAGCACAAGTATTTCCATTTAAAGAGCTGACTTTTTAACTAGCCATAAAATTGCTGGATAATTGCATTTAATTTCGCAATTCGCCAAAATACGCTTGGGCAATAAATAAATATTGCAATTTTAAAATGATGCACAATGAGTTATTTAACTTTAGGTGAAATACCATTTCACAAAAATCTCTAAAAACGTATCTGTTTAATACACACACACAGGCGACAAAAACAACAAAACAAACAACAAGAAAAATCCAGACAGCAATTAGCGATAAAGCATTCAAATTGTTTTTTTGAGTTTTCACCGATTGTTTTGCTTCTTGTTTATTATTTTGTTTGT
The DNA here is from genome assembly GCF_023558435.1 of Drosophila sulfurigaster albostrigata. Classification (NCBI taxonomy): domain Eukaryota; kingdom Metazoa; phylum Arthropoda; class Insecta; order Diptera; family Drosophilidae; genus Drosophila; species Drosophila sulfurigaster. Next base: position 19,556,392 of record NC_084885.1, read on the forward strand.
GTTTGTATTTTTTTTTATTTATTTTTTATTTGCCAGCTTTGTCACAAAAGCAGCACAAAATATTTGATTGTTGTTGATAGTGATAAACTGCGAATCTGCTGCTTTTGTTTTTGCTTTTGCTTTGCTTTAGTTTTGCTTTTTGCTTTTGGTTGCTTTAGTTTTTGGTTGTCTCCCTTTCTTTCTATTATTTTTGTTCCCCATTTTTTTGTTTTTTTTTTTCTTTGCACATTTTGTTGATAAGATAAGACACGAGAAGCCATATACAAAATACGAAATAAAAAACAGAGTAGAGAGCTGTATATAAAGTGCAAAATTGAGCGCTCGTGTCACATTTTGCCCCTTTTGATAAGGTGACAGAAAGGAAGGAAGGCGAAAGGTGGCTTAACTTCTATAGTACATATGAGTCATGCATATGGCAAAGTCCATTAAAGGTGAATCATTCATGCCTCTCCCTCCTTCTCCCTCTTGGTGATTGAATAGCGCCCTTGACCCGCCATCGTCGCATTGCATTTGCCAGATACATTTTCGGGCTCGCTTGTATCTTTGTGTATCTCGGACATTAAGGGCAGCAGCTCCATACAAAATGTATGGTGAAAGTCGTCGCCTGTGCTCTGTGTGCTGTGAAAATGCTGCTGGCCCCAACTTGGTTTTCCGCTTGTAATTTGCCAAAAGGGGGGAAAAGCGAGCCAACAAGAGAAACAGCCAGAGAAAGAGAGAGAGAGAGAAAGAGAGGCAGGGGCAGGGAAACTAACTCGTACATCAGCGCATGCTGCTTATGTTTAATTTCTTTTCTATTTTCTATTATTTTTTTTTTTTTTGTACAAAAGTTTTTTTTTAGTTTTTTGAAGTTTCGTTGTTAGTTTGGCGCACGTTTTGTGCGCCAAATTTCTTCGTGCTCTTGACCATGCTAGCACAGCAAACTTGTTTGAAAGCCTACACGCGACAGTTACCCCTTCTCCTCCTCCTTCTCCTCTCCGTTCACCGTTTCCCCTTCAGCCTTCCGCTCGCCTCGAAAGTGTCGCCGTCCTCACAACAATAAATGTTGCCAGCCAGCCACAAGCTACAACTATGCATAGAGAGTCACAAATACAGATACAGATACAGATACAGATACATTTACATTCGCATTCGCAGATGCAGATACAGTTGCAAGCACAACGAATTCAATGGACAATGGATACTTTGCGAACTGCAATTGAAATTGGACTTGAACGCTCTGAAGACAAAGAAATACAGAGAGAGAGAAGAGATTTTTATAACAACACTAACCTAGAGTATTATCATTTTCTGACTGAAGTAAAAGACTAGAAAATCTAGAGGCAGCAAATATTGTGATTATATTTAATATTTAAAAAAGTTACACTACATTTTGAGATACAGTAAATTATTCTCCACTTGATTCCAACATGTTCAAAAAGTTAATTGAAAAGAAATTTGATGGGCATTTTTCATTTGAAATTTAGTAGCCTAAAAACTTACGTTTACACTATCACTCAAAACAATAACTAAAGTGTATTAAGCTGGACTTATTTCGTTTAGAATATATTTCAAAAATAATGACTCTGGTCACACTAAATACCTTAGTTTAAAGATCATTTTAGGAATACTTTTATAAGTAGAAAGGTTAAAATTGAGTTGTCAACTACATTTGAGTTTAGATTCCTCTTGTTATAAAACAAAAAAATGAGTGTTAAATTACACTTACTATAAGCAAAATCTATAAAAATAAGTGGCTCTGGTCACACTAAATATTTCTATATTCTAAAGAAAACAATTTGAGAAACTATTTTAGCAGAAAGTGCAAAACTGCAATTGAAATTTGTTGGACTTAACGATGTATTTTAAAGCAATGACTATGGAAATGGATTAAATGTAAAAAAAAGTAGCTCTGGTCACACTAATTATTTTTGCCTTGTATTGAAAGTTAGTTGTGAAACAATTTCTTTTGCTTGCTTTAATTGAATTTAAATAGAAAAAGTTACAAAATAGAAAAGTTACTTGTAAAGTTTTGACTATTGAATTGAACATTTTGTAAGAAAAAAGGTGACTTTGGTCACACTAAAAATGTGCAGCAGAAGTAACTGACAGTCGAGCATGCTCAGCTGTAACTTTCCACAGACAAAATAAAAAAGTTACTTGTAAAGTTTCGACTATTGAATGGAACATTTTGTAAAAAGACTTTGGTCACACTAAAAATGTGCAGTAGGAGTAACTCCCAGTCGAGCATGCTCAACTAAAACTTTCTTAGTGTTTTTGGCCCACATGTGTCTAGAAGAAAGGCAACAAGGAGAACGGAAATCAAAATTTGAACGCACACGAAGCGCACAAAAGCACAAGATAAACGCCTGGCGAAAGGCAGATAGAGGAGAGAGAGAGAGAGAGAGAGAGAGAGAGAGAGAGAGAGAGAGAGAGAGAGAGAGAGAGAGAGCGAAAATGGGAGAGGAGTAATAATGTCAAAATGGTCACGCTTACTTGCACATGGGCAGAAAATTGTGACCGTCACAAAAGTAGGAGAGAAGAAAGATGAAGATGAAGATGAAGAAGCGACGCGACGCGTCGTGAGAACGAAAGCCTCTTTCAGGGACACAAAGAGCAGCGAATGAAGTCAAGAAGCGTCCAAGCGTGCGATCACACTGAGTGTGAATGCGAAAGTGAGTGCAAGGGAGAGGCAGAGAGAGAGAGAGAAAGGGAGAGAGACAGAGAGCGAGCCAGGAGTGAGGTAATGAATGATTAAGTGTTGTGATAATCAAAACTGTAGACAACTGCAACGAGACTGAAAAACTCGTCTGTTCACTCATTCTTTCATTCACTTATTCACTCCACACCAAAAAATGAATGAATGACAAGTTCTTAAAAAAAAAAAACAAAAAACACATTAAACTTATTTGAACACTGCTGCACAAGTTAATTGCTTGATGACCAAATTTTATTACACTTCCAAGTGTGAAAAGATAAAACAAAGAACAAAGGTAACATTCTTGATTAAAGAATTGATTGCATTGGAATTGCAAAGAACGAAAACGATACGAAAAAGTATAAAAAAATACATTTTTCATTTCAAACAAAATAATATTAATATTAACATTATGTAATTGAAATTTCAGCAGAAAAGTAAAAAAAAAAACTATATTTGAAATCAATAAAAGTAGAAAGCTTTGAAAAGATATTCTATGGAATTGAGTATATAGAAAATAAGTAAATTCTATGCACTTTAAGCAATTGGAATTGCAGAAGAAGAAAGATGAGCAAAACATTAAAAAAAAGAAGATAACTTTTAAAAGGATAACAGCATAAAAACATTCAATAACATTTAAAATATTCAAGAAGAAACAATTTGAAATTTGTTGAAATAATAAAATGAACTTTAAATGACAGTCTCTTTAAAATATTAAAATATATATTATTAAATATACTAAAAATTTCAAAGAACTTTCATTTCGTGTCTCAACTCGAATTAAACAGATTGCAACTAACCTTATCACCTTATAGTAAACCGAACAATGGGAAACTTTTCTTTTCTGTTACACTTATTCAGCTAATACAGTGAAGCATCGCTTGAAGTAACTATTATATTAAATTTAACAAATTGTTATTCAAAGCATAAATAAGATTAAGTAAACTTTATGCAATGGTCGGGCAATAAAAAGTTTTGACTGTAAATTTCACAGAAATTGAATAACAAACTGATTAAGCTGATATTATTTAATCAACAGCTGTCAAAGCGACACGTACTTTATGGCATAATAATTATTGTATTTGTTTTCATTTTGATAACATGGCAATTAATCAGTTTGTAGCGAAGTGAAGTGAAATCAAGTTTGCATTTCTGTCTGTTGCAGTTGCAGTTGCAGTTGCAGTTAATAATTTAAAGGGCAGCCAAGCGCAACCTTGACACACAAAAGCAGCTGCAAGGACTTGCAACAAGGACATAGCTCGTGCTCCCTCCTGTCTCTCTCTCTCTCTCTCTTCGAGCTAAACTCATTTGCCTAATAGAACAATTATCGACGCCCACTTCAAAAAAAGGCGTTGCATAAACATCACACGCGCTCACGATGATTACGATGCTGTTGCCTATGATGATGATGATGATGATGATGACGGTAATGATGATGGGCAGCAGCACAGCAATAACCACAACAAGCAACGCGCAACGTTGCAACAACAGGTTACTTCAAACAGCAGCAGCAACAGAGACAGAGACAAAAGCCAGAGGCGGCGTGGCGACATCATCAAATGGGCATCGAGAAATCATGTCATTATTTAAATGGATTCAAACGTGGAATCAATATCAATATGTTAATACGATTCTTTATGGTAATTGACACCCCTTTCCCCTTCCCCTCACCCTCCTCTATCGTTCCGACTACGCCCCTGCTGTTAAACTTAATGCGTGGCCACAAGCATTAAGGTGAAAGGAAAACACGTTCCGTTTCAGGCTTTTGCTCATCAGCATTAAACCACATACCGAACGAATACTACTTCTTTTGCATATACATACACATACACATATATATACCATATATATGCTATGTGTACAAATTGGGAAGTCGTCGAACATGACACGGAACATAACAACAATGCTGAAAGTGCTCAGGAATTAAGCTTTAGAATTTATGGTTTGCCGCATGGCTTAAAACCAAAAACCAAAAACACGAAAACTCTATTTAAATACAGTTAAGACTATTTGTTGTACATATCCTGGCAGAGCGTAACATAAATTGTTGTTTATCAATAGTTTTTGTTTAATTAGGAAACTGTTTAAATGGCGATTTTTTGCAATCGTCGAATCTTTATACAAATATTTGTATTTAAGGAAGCTTTCATACAGAATTTAGTTGATACTTTAAATATAAATTGCTATTTCTATTTTAGTATTGTTTTCTTAATTTCATTTGCAATCAGGTTTACTTGCTAATTGAAATATTTACTATATACAATGGGCATTTTAAGCTAGGAAATTTAGACTATAAAATGTGAGTGTGTAAAAATGGCAGCCTCTGAGCATTTAACAATTTAACGGAACTAACCATTTTAGCAACAAATATGTTAGTTTACTTATTCAGTAAAAAAAAAAAATCTTTCATACTCATTAAAGATTGATTTGTTTTATTTGAAAACCATTTATTTATTTATATTTTATTGTAGCAACAAAAACTTTGTAAGCCACATAAAATTCACATTTACAGTGCTTAATAAAAGGCATTTAGTAAGTCTATTTTTATTAATTCTTTGCATTTCAAGTGTCAATAATATAAATAAAAAATGTGTTGTCTGAAGAAAATGTAAACAAATACATTAAATTATAGCCTGAAAGCCTTTGTTGCTCTGGCTTATCTCATTGCAATAGGGAATTGTATTCATTATTACAATAAAATAATAATAAAAACAACTTTAAATGAAAAATAACATGTTAAGTAAAAACGAAATATTTACTCTCAAAATATATAATGTAATCTACATAAGTAAAGAAATGCCTTTATTGCATTTTACATTCTATTATTGTTTTGTGTTGAAAGTTGTAATGAAATAAATAATATTTCTTACCTAATTAAAATATTGTTTTAATATAATATGTTCAGTTACATATAAATTTATTTCATAATAGTATTTTATGCTTTCGAAAGTATGAAACATGAATTCACAATCCACAAACGTTTATCTCTTTTAAATAAATAGGAATTAGAAAATTGAGGCATCACCATGACGAAATATATATATTTATATATACTTATATAAAATAAAGTATAAAGTAAACGTCAATCCTTCAATCCTTATTCCCAACTCTACACAAATCTTGATACAAATCTGTTGTAATTCATATAAGCTGCACAGTCTTGAAGCAGTTTAAAGAAATCAAATTGAAAACCACAGCGATGCAGTGTAAGAATGTGACATCAATTTGCATACATACTCGTATAAAGTACTTTAGGTTATGCTGTGTTTATTGCACAACGCGAAAATTGCTAAAAAGTCAGCTTTGAAAGGTGAATTTCGCTGGCTCGCTGGCTCAAAGCATTTGCCTTAACAAGCTGCATATGACAATGGCTCTTAATGGCTGCCAGAAGTGGGATAATGGCGGCGAAGATGAGCTGAGCGGAGGGAGGGGAAGGAAAAGGAGAAGGAGAAGAGATGCCAACAGATGCCACATGCCAAAAAAAAAGAGACACACACAGAGAAAAGGGAAGCGAGGAAAGCGTGGAAAATGCGGCGCATTGCATTGCAATGAGAAGGAAAAACAAAAAAGAACGAAAAAGAAAGAAAGCAAACGCAAATAACGCGACAAGGACGATGCATGAAAATGGCAACGAGGCCATCGGGGGCTCAAAAATGTCAAGGCCCTTGGGTTCGGTAGTCCTGGCAACCCTTTTGCCAAACGCCAACAAGGACAATGACAATCCAGTTAACAGTCTCTGGCAACAAACAACAACAACAACAACAAAATGAGGGGAAAAAACGATTGGCGCTGTCATTTTATACTTGGCTAAAAAAAAAGCCGAAATTCATTGAATAACAAATTCAAATTCATCAGATTTGCATATTAAAAAAAAAAACAGACACACAAAATGTTTTAAGCGCTGCTCGCTTGAAATGTGATTCCTCCAAATAAAATCAAATCGAGAGAAAACATTGAAAGTATTTCTCTTTATTTTATTTTGTTACTTAATAATTTTGAAAAGCTGCGCAATGAAATTCGAGCCACATTTTGGAAATTCGATATTAAAATGCGATATTAATGCGTTTAAATTGAGCTTTCAAATCGAAAAGTAGCTGCCATAAAGCATAACTACTTTCGCTTTGTTTTCAACTGACAAATTAAAAGAAATTCATAGTATAAAGTATATATTTTAAAGTATTAAAATAACAATGAAATATTGTCTAATAATTCGACGCTTTGCTACTGAAAAAGTTCACAAAAGTTCGATTTAAAAGTGGTCAATATATTATTCTTCAAATTTTACTATCTTAATTGAAAATATGAAATTAACCAAAATATGCAGAATAGTCAAAAATTATTGGCGCCTCACAAAAATGAATTTCAAATAATTCTAAAAACTTATATTAAAAACAATAAAAAACTTAAATGTATTTGAATGTTAAATATGTATGCAAATAATGATCAATAATAAAGTACAAATCTTATATGATAATTTTCCACAATTTTTACTCAAACATTGTTAATATCAAATATTATGAGTTTGTATTTTAAAAGCCAAAACAAATTTAAGAAATTAATGCTCAAAACATAAAGAATTATTAAACACAATAAAATAGTATAAAAAACACCAATTACCTATTTTTTTAGGATCAAAAGATAATTGATTTAATGCAAGCTGGTCACACTAAAAGTGTTTTGCTCTTCTCTTTTAACTTTTCCTCATTCCTTTGAAAGAATTGTTTTAAACAAGGTAATATTATTAATCGAAGATTTTTATAGCTTATTTAATTGTGATACCTAGGCGACATTTTTACACAAAATTGCAATACAATTTTTTATTATTGGAGGCTTTACTCACAAAAAGAAAGTGCACATAATTTGATTAATTTGCATTTAAATATAGTAAACGTAATTGTATTTTTATATGTCGAATATGTATGCAAACACATGTTGATCAATTGCACTATTTGAAAATATATTTATTTATATATTTTTACAATTTAAAAATATACAATAATATATTAATTACAATTGCAGTTTGTTCAGACTTTAATGAGTTAGAACTGATTTTGAACTCGTTGCGAACCAGTTGCGAAAGCTCAGCTCAAAAGCAACATGGCAAATTATTGAATTATTTGCAGAACTTTTTGCAATTGATTTGGAAAATGAGCAGTGGAAAATGTGTAGCGGGAAAACTGAGTGTGTGTATGTGTGTGTGTGTGTGGATTAAGCTTCGTTGTTGTTGTTGCAGCTGCCGCTTAATCGTGTTCCAGCAAAACACTTTGGCCAATCTTCATCGCAATGTTCGTCTAGATTCTAGAATATTTACACGCCAATCAATGCTCGAAACCCTCTCCATTCCCCCTCTACCCCTCTCTTCTTCCCCTCTCACTCTCTTTAACCCATTTAGCTAGCTGGACATGGATGAATGTTGGTTAGTTGCCTGCCAGCAGCATTTGCTTTGCGTGTCAAATCAGATTTTGTAATTTTTTGTGTTGTTGCTGCTTGCCACACACACAAAACGCTTTGTACACAATTCTTTTTGGCGGCTGCTCTCTGCCTTCAACCTGTTCACTTTGACGCCTCACTGGGGTGTGCAGAAGAGGGAGGGGGGAGTGTGAATGTGAGTGCGAGTGCGAGTCTGAATGCCATTGCGATGTTTATCGAGAGCAATAATGTAAATGCTGGTAGCACTCGCAAATGGCCTGTTAATTGCTCACGGTTGCTGCACACACACACACACACAGACACACACACACACGCATAGCCAAAATGTGGGTGTGGCGCAGAAAACGCTAAACAATCGCGCCACAGACAAGTAGAAGCCACAATTTGCAAACACAGCTGAATAGCTGAATGAATGAATGAATGCAAATCCATTCGCCATTCGTTGTCGACGGAATCAAACAGGTGCAGCACACAAAATGGCCAGCGCAGGAAACGGAAACGGATAGGAGAGGAAAGGAAAGGCAAAACGTAAACGAAAACGAAAACGACGCCGCCACCCCCTTCCCCTCCCACTTCCCCATCCCGAATGCGGCAGCAACAGCTTCTGCTACTCACCGCTGGCGGCGCCAGTGCCATAAACCACAAAATTGAAACGTGCGTGCAGCGAAATTGCGTTTGCAGGGGCTAACCGAGCATACACACACAGCACACACACACACACACACACACATAGGCAACCCTAACACACCAACACACACACAGCACACACACACACACATTTGCCTGACCCAATTAATGCAGTGCGTGTCCTTGGTGTCCCGTTGGAACGTTGACCAAAGGTCAGCTGCCATTTTACTGCCTTTGCCTGCGTTTAACCCACAACAACAACAACATCATCATCATCATCATCATCATCATAGTGCCGCATGAAGGCTGTTTGGTGGGCGGTGGGCGGTGGGTGAATCTTGGTCGTCGTTTGGCTGCCAGGCACGTTCCTAAATGGATGATGGATGCAAATTCGATTTCATTGTTTTTGCATGCATCCAATCGAGCAGTGTCTCTCTCTCTCTCTCTCTCTTTCTCTCTCTGTCACACTCTCTCTCTCTCGTTTTGCAAATGCAGACTTTGAGAGGATTGCTTCCCAATTGCATTTTGTGGGTCGAGTGCGTTAATGATTGCATTGCAATCGAATGCGTATGAGCAAAAGTTCAATCCAAGATATAGCAACGAGTAAAGTGAAGTAAAGGAATTAAAGATTACAATAAAATAGAATTGGTAACCAAAGAAACCTTGCAAAACAGCAAAAAATTTAATAAAAATTTAAAAAATTATCAATAAGATGATAAATAATCTAAGTAGCTACAATTTTCTATAAAATATAAATAAAAATAAAATAAAATAAACAAATAAAAATAAAATAAAATAAATATAAAATAAAAACAAAATAAAAAAAAATAAAAATAAAAATAAAATAATAAATAATCTAAAAAGATACGATTTTCTATAAAATATAAATAGAAATAAAATAAAATAAACAAATAAAAATAAAATAAAATAAATATAAAATAAAAACAAAATAAAATAAAATAAAAATAAAAATAAAATAATAAATAATCTAAAAAGCTACGATTTTCTATAAAATATAATTGGAAATAATATAGAATTAAAAAAAAAATAAATAAAAATAAAATAATAAAATAAAAATAAAAAAATAAAATAAAATAAAAATAAAATAAAAATAAAAATAAAAATAAAATAAAAATAAAAATAAAATAAAAATAAAATAAAAATAAAATAAAAATAAAATAAAAATAAAATAAAAATAAAATAAAAATAAAATAAAAATAAAATAAAAATAAAATAAAAATAAAATAGAATTAAAATATAAATATAAATAAAAATAAAAAATAAATAAAAATAAAATATAAATAAAAATAAAATATAAATAAAAATAAAATAAAAACAAAATTGAATTGGTCACAAGTCAAATTTGTAAGTACAAAAATGAAAAGAAAAGTTTAAAAAATAATGAAATTAAACACCTAATTTATTTCAATGGAAAAAAAATAATGAAAACATACTAAATAAAAGAAAGTGCATATAAACGAAATACAAAAAAAGGAAATAAAATTAAGTGCTGAATAAAAGAGGTAAATAAAATAAAGTAATAAAGTAATCAAAAGAAATGAAAGAAATATAAAAACAACTTATTATAGTTTATTAATATTTATACTATAGTTTCCAGTGAAGTTTATGTATTGAAAATATTTTCATTAATAAATAAGTGTTTAAAAAGTGGTAAGTAAAATGGAATCAAATGAAAAGTACAAAAAAAAATTATTTCATAAAAATAATAAACACATTTTCAATATGATCAAATATAGAAACTGAAATATAGTGAAAAGTGAACAATAAAACAAGAAAATATTTTATAAAAATATAAATTTTCCCTATCAAACTACTTTGAAATGCGAACTGAAATTATGCAATAAATAAGTTTAGCGCATTTCTGACCATAAGAAGAACAGAATTATCCTCAATTCATTGCAACAAACCAAACAAAAATTCTCGCCAATATTAAAAAAAAAACTGATTTGTTAATAAAAATAATTGGTTTTGCGAATATTTCCATTGTATTTTACAGAAACTTCACATTACTATTCACCAGTCAATCAATATTGATTGGAATTAATCATATCCTCTAGGAGTAAGCATAGAATAACATTACTAATTACCATTTCAAATAATTGTTCTTTGTTATAAGAAAAAAGGTAACAATCTTGGTTATTCATCAAGTTGAATATGTGATTTTTATAGCCAACATATTTCTTATGGAGAAAACACTTTTAAAATGAGCAAATCTTGCGAAATGCACGCCAAATAAGCTGTCAATAGCAATAGTAGATATTTAGCAGTGCTGCCCACTTGCTGCTGCAGCGCTGCCACTTTGCAGTTGAGTGTGAATTTTGTTGTTCAATGCTTTTAGCATGTGCATGATAAATACGCATAAAGAATTTGAAATTGCGCATTGCTAAATTATGATTATCTTCTCTATTTATGCAACTGCATCAAATCGCAATGGTGTTTGGGTGTGTGAGTGTGTGTGTGTGTGTGTGTATTTATCTGTCAGTGTGGAGAACTTAATAAACTGCCAGAGCTAATCATTGTGTCAGTTGCTAAACTCGACATGGGACATGGGACATACATAAGAGAGATGGGAGATGGAAGATGGGAGCAGGTCACGTACGGCTGTTGGCCAAGCTATCATGTCTACTAAATTTCTCCCCAGCTGCATGGATAAATCCCCCTCCCTCTCCTCTATCTGTCTCGCTTGCTCTGACACACTGCAAATCCACACTCACTTTTTTATGTGTCACGTTGAGTTATTTTCAACGCGAATTTTCGAAATTTATTTGTCGAACATTGGCTACGCCAGAGGGATCTCATGTGTGTGTGTGTGTGTGTGTGTGCAGGGAACAGGGAGGAAGGTTAAGTGGGCAGCAGAGAGCGTGTTGCGAGGAAGTGCAGGAGAGCAAGAGGGGAGATCATTTCGGTTTTTGTATTTTTCAATATGCATTCCCCTCATTCGCATGCACATTCTTCTGACGCAGCTTTTCTGTTGTCCCCCTTCCCCACCCTCTCTCACCATCTCTCACCCTCTCTCTCTCTTTCGCTTTTGCATACGCGTTTCTTTTTATTATTATTTGCTGCTGCTGTTGCTTTGTCGTTGTTTTTGTTTTCATTTTATTCTGATGCTGATTTTGAATTTGCTTTTTTGGTTTTGTTTGTTCGTTTTGGACATTGCCAGCGATGGCATTTTTGTGGCCTAAATGCAGGCGACTGTTGGCATGGTGAAGGGGGGGAAGGGGAGGCATCGGCTGCAATGTGTCAGCGCCAGTTGCCTCAATGAATCTGTTTACATTTTCCACTCGATTGTCGCCGTCTCGCTTGCACTGCAGGACATCAGCCAACAGTTCGATGTTCAGCTCAGCAGCACATGCCACATAAATGTGGCACGTTCATTGCTGGTGTGTGTGTGTGGCTTCTGCTGATAGCTGATAACAGTTAGCAGCTAACGGCTATAAAAAAAAATGAAGCAAAGCAAAGCAAAGAGAGAAACAGGCTAAAGCCACCGCCCACTGGGTAAACTTTTTTCTTTTTTTTTGCACACTTGCAAACGATTCTCTAACACACACATACATACACACACGTGCTGTACCGAAAAGCACCGTTAAACGGTGACAGACTCAGCACAAAAAGCAGTTGCAAGCAACCAACAACAATGTCAAACAAAAACTCGAACGAGTTGCCTTCGCTGCCGCTGCCGCAGTCGACGTCGACGTCGACGTCACCACCACGACAGCAACTTCTAATAAAAACCGGGACAGCAACAACGCAAAAAGCAACGCAGCAGGAAAATCGTTCAAGAAAATTCCTATAAGAAATTAGCAAAAACAAAAACAAAAAAACAAGGCAACGAAAAAAACACCAGAAGTTTAAGAAGAAGAAGCAGCAGCACAAGCACAAGCAGAAGCAAAGGAACAACAACAAAAACTAAAACAAACGGCGACGTCAGCGATGCGATTTTCTGCCGTTAGCTTTTTATGCGGCGCACAGAGCAAAGCTCCCAGAGAAAACTGCAAGATAAAGAGAGCGCACAAAATTGCAAACTATACTGTGTGCAATAAGACTGCGAGAGAGCGCCGCATTGAGAGCAGCAGCAGCAGAACAAGCACAAGCACAAGACACAGTGAGAGAGCACGCGGTCTAAAGAGCGCAGCTAAAGGCGCGACTTGACTCGCTGTCGTCGTCGTCGTCGATGTCGACGTCGCTGACGCTGCTGCTGCTGTCGCTGTTGACGTTAACGTTGCAGCCGCTGCCCAAAGAAGACAACTGCAGTGCACACAAGTCAAAATAACAACCGACAAAGGCGTCGCTAACGATTTCGATGCTGGTTAAATTAAATTGAATAGTTTTGAATTACAACTGACAATTTTCATTTCATGCACTTCTTATTATCATTGGATAAATGTAAAAACATTTCATTAATTATAATGAAATGTAAATTTAAAAAACTGTAGGAATATTAAAAAATATAAGAATATATAAAAAGCGTAATAAAAAAATAATATCACAATGTGTAAATAAAAATAAAAATAATATCAAGATCATTGTTTTTTAATTGATTATTTGCGAGTATAATAATTATTAACTTTATTATAATAGAAAATAATCATTTAAAAAAAAAACGATCTTGGCATTGATAAAGTCTTATTTATTTTTTCTTTATTCTTTCAGTAAAAAAACTAAGTTTTGCAAACCTACGTTTGCTTTTTGAAATTAATACGAAAAAGTAATAAAAATATATTATATTTTTACATACATACGTACAAATGTTATGATAATATATCCTTAAGTCACAGTACATTACATATTTGTATTCATTTCTTGGAAAAACATGTGATAATGATTAAATCTAATGCTCGAATTTGTGTCAAACAACAACAACAACACATAGCACTTAAATTTTGACTCCAAACCCGTAACAAGTTGATTATATTCTCATCTTATAAGGTTAAACTTTATAATACTCCGATTCTTTTCGATTTCCTTGGAATCTTTTAAAACACATTAAATTCGTCACTAGAAAAAAAATGATGATTTCACAATTTCTTAAAACATTTGTCACATTTTTGTCGCCTGCACTTGAGCACGAAGAGCACTTCTCAGTCAGCAAACGCTGTAACGTCGCCAGCCGGATGCTTTGCTAGTAGCTTTTTTTCTCAATCAAATAAAAGCAACAGCAAAAAAAAAATGAGAAATAACAAAACAAATGAATGCAAAGCGAGAGACAGTGTGCTATAGATAGAGAGCGAGAGAGAGAGAGAGAGAAAAGTGGTTGACGGCGCAGTTAAAAAATTGCGTTGTTCATAAATCAGATGCAATTAAAATTAACTGGAAAATGCAATGCTAATTAGATCTGCGGTCTGCGACGGCGACGGCGACTCGACGTGTCTCGATATTTTTGCAAGTTGCAAGTTTTGCTAACCGCGCCTGGACCTTGTGCATTGCACATTTGCTGGCAAAAGCCAAACAACAACACGGAACTCGGAACACGGAACCGGCAAACCGGCAACTTGAGCGCAACAAAAAAAAAAAAAAAGAAGTGAAACAGACACAATTGGGCGGGGCGACGCGAAATGTAAAATGCGATATACAACACTAAAAAAAAATAGAAAACAAACAAAGAATGCGTCATTTGTTTAATAACAATAATAGCAAGAAGAATTGCAATAACAATAACAACAACAACAACGAGTCGACAATAATTGCCAGTTGTTGTTCACTGTATGCCGACAATAACAACAACAACGAGACACGACAACAGCAAAAAAAAAAGAAACAACAAAAAAAAGACAAACACAATTATTATCTATCAACAGCACGCGCGATTCACATTACGTATACGCAATACGATTCACACACGACAAAAGCGTCGTCGCCCACTTCACATCATCATTAACATCATCATCATCATCATTATGATGTTCGTATTCTAACCACAAAACGTCGTCGGCATTCTCGTCGTCGCCGTCGCCGTCGCCGATTGCGTTACGTTAACGTTACGTTGTCGTCCCGACGTCTAAATGAGCACTAAAAACGTAACTCGCTGGCAGACGCCGGCCAGCCGGCAAAGTCAAAGCGCAAAAACGCAAAAAAAATACACGAAAAAAAAAGTAAACTAAAATACAAAAAGAATAACAACAACGAGAAGAAGCAGAAGCAGAAGGAGAAGCACATTGTATAACGCTATCCTTACGTTCGCTCTCGCTCTCACTCTCTTAGGAAGCGTTGCCTCTCTCAGTTTGTGTTGCCATCTCGCTCGCACTCTTTGGCTTCAGCAGCCGCTCTCGCAGAGCGAGAAGTGTTATCAGCAGTTTGTAACAGAGACGCAGCAGCCAAAGTAGCAGTAAATGCATCTGCTGCAGGACAAAAGCAAAGCTACTCTCTTCACACACACACACATACCAATACATATACATATATGCAAGTGTGTGTGTTGGCTGAAACATGGATGAACGAACGTCAAATAGAACATGTGCTAATGAATTATCAACTGTCAGCATAGCGTAAAGTGCAAACACTCACGCGGACAACGAAGGATGAATGAATGGATGAGCACAACAACAACAACAACACAAAAAAATGCAAGCAATATATGTTTGCCTATGTATTGGTGTGTGTGTGTGTGGATGTAGGACAATCCAAGTGGTAGCCTACTTAATAGAGACAGTTTTAGACACTGTGCAATCAACGACGGGCGAATGAATTACAGCTTAATGAATGAGTGCAGTCAAACTGAACGAACGAACCAACGAACGAACGAATGAATGACTGGGCAAACTTATTGTGAATCATCGCATAAGCCGATTGTCCACCCTCCACCCTCCATCCCCTTCCCTCCCCATCCCTCCTTACGACAAAAGTCAAGCAGGACCAACGCTGATAAAAATTTCAATTCAATATAAAAGCTTAGAAATTAAAGTGGAAAAAAATATTTAAATAAATGGCATATAAAGATATTTTGATAAGCTTATTCAATTTAATTCAAACAGACAGAAAGAAATGCGATTGAATTAAATTCAATAAATAAATTATTATACAAAAAATACATTATAATATTGGCTTCGAAATTAAAGTAGAAAAAATATTAGGTCGAAAAAAATATAATTTAATCAGCTTATTACATTTAATTCAATCAGAAAAACGCAATTGAAATAAATTCAAGTATTTTCATTATTATAAAAAAAGTAATATATTTAATTTAAAGTTACAAAAAAGTATCAAAATTGAATTTTGTTTTCCCTAAAATACTCCCAATATTTATCAATATAAATAAATCACAAAATCAGAAAAATTCAATGCAAAGTATTTCTTAAAAAATCTAGACAAAATTCTATTAACAATTGTATATTATATTTATATAATATTTCAGATGTATTTAAAAAATTTTCTACACATCAATTAGTATTAAATACATTTAAATTGAAAAATTAATGAAATGAAAAATAAACTTTTTTCCGAAATCGAATTGCAAATAAAATTGCAGATATCATTTAAAGGCATTTTAGAATTTTGAATTGGAAAATTTATTTCTGAACACAGTTCTTAAATGTCAAAATTTAAAAATGCCATACAAAGTATTTCTCAAGAAATCTAGATAAAATTGTATAGCGAATTAAGTAATTTATTAAATTTCGTAAAGCATTTAAATTTGTTTACATTTAAGAGTTATTTTTGAATTCAAATTTTCATATTTGAATTCGTATCGAATATTTTAAAAATGAAAAATCTTTTACTGAACTAAATTCTATAAATGAACTTGTCTATTGATAACTTTCACAAAGTCATAAATATTTCTTAAGAAATCTAGACAAAAAACGATCATAAGTATTTTAAGTTATTTACATTTTCAAATATTTTAGAATTGCAGTATTGAAGACTTTTAAAATACAAAATATTTTGCGAAAATACTTTCAATATTTGGCAAAATAAATCAATTAATCAATCACCAAATATATTGCAACTGCAGCAATAAATTGAAAGCTAAACTATATTACTTAAGAAAGAAAAAATCGTTTGTCATAGAGAAGAATTGACGACACAAAAAAAAAAACGAAGCGCAGAAATATAGGCGATGTGATATGATTTAGTCAAAGTTATCGATAAACAGGGCAGAGGATGTGTCGGTCTATTGTTAACCTTGGGGCGGAATTGCCATTACTTATCCCATTCACAAGCACACACACACACACTCACACACACACCGCACACACACACACATAAATACACAAGCATATGCAGCCTCAGCAGCCACAGAAAGTTATGTAGCACACTTTCAGGCGCTTTGCGAACGCAACTTTCTGAAACATGCATTTGTGTTGAGTCTCTCTGTGTGTGTGTGTGTTTGGCACGCCTGTCTGCGTCTGCATATATACAGATACATATATATATGTGTGTATATATATATATTTATAGCAAAAGGTAAATGACATCAATGGAGGTTGGCTGGCTGCTCAGTCGCTGAAACTGAAGCTGAAACTGACGTTGACGCTGCTCCTGACTCGACTCGCCTCGACTCGACGACTGCCGACGGCGGCAGCGGCAGCGGCAGCGAGTGCATCATGTTTACTGTTATTTTTTTTGTGTTGTATTTGGCTTGCTTGCATTCTCTTCTGCTGGTCTCGGTCTCGGTTTCCGTTTGCTGCTTGCCTGCTTACAGTTTC
The DNA here is from genome assembly GCF_023558435.1 of Drosophila sulfurigaster albostrigata. Lineage (NCBI taxonomy): Eukaryota > Metazoa > Arthropoda > Insecta > Diptera > Drosophilidae > Drosophila > Drosophila sulfurigaster. Next base: position 19,573,783 of record NC_084885.1, read on the forward strand.
CGGCTTTGGCCCAACACTCGCACACACACACACACACACACACACTCTCGCACACACACACACACACTCTCGCACACACACACACACACACACACACACACACACACATACACAAAGCAAAGAGTTTTCCATGCGCGCGCCTAAATGTATGCAATCTTTTTTTCACAAAGTAAAACACATCTTGAAGCTGAAGCACAAGGCTCTTTAATAACTAATCAGAGACCAAAATGTGGGCAAAATGTCTGCAGGCCATTTGCCAAGTTATTGGGGATGCGTTGAAAAGTTTTCGGTTTGCGGGAAATGGTAGGAAAGAGATGTAAAGGGAGAGGGAGAGAAGGAAGGGATAGAAACTAGAAATTGCCGCTCATTGTTTGCTGATAACTGAAATCAAAGCACGGCGTGTGGCAAGTGGCAAGTGGCAAGTGGCAGGCGTTGCACTGTTCAGGTTACTTTGACTGTGGCTCTGACTCTTGCTCTGGCCGTATGCCAAAAATTGGAAATCATTACGTTATGCACACGATGGATCACCGAACACACAGATGCTCTTTTCAAATCGATGAAAATTATTTAATTTCAACACGACCACAAATCATTTCATAAGTTTTTGAATATATGTATATATATGTTACTTCAAAAATATATTTGAATTTTATAAAAATAAGTCAGTTAAGTATTCAGAATAATGATAGAGGTTTAACTATATAATTTATCTCAGTAGTTCTTCTCCAGAATATTATTAACTAAGTAATAACAGAAATCTTGATCTTCACTATTCAAAATATTCCTAAATTATTATTGTTTAGCAATGAAATGCAACAAACTCAAATATTATATGTACACAAAAATAGCTTTTTAAAGCTATTATGCACTTAAATGCAAATTGCTATTCAGATAACTGCCTAGTTTATGGAATGCAAAATTCTTTTCGATTTAATCAAATCATATAGAATAACTTTCTATATATAAATTGATATCTGTGTTACTGCATTGATTTATCAAATAAATATTATATATTTTCAACTGTGAACTTTGAAATAGCAGTGCGTCAGAAACAAAAATGTATAACGACTGTATTTATTTATTCTTGTTAGTGGATAAGTAACAAGCTAAAACCCCAACAGATTTGTTCTGATTTTGGAAATGCTCATTAATTGCATATTTCGGATAACTTACTAATTTAATATAGCTATTTAATATTTAATATTATGTGTATTTTTAGGATAATTGCCTAGTTTAATATAGTTATTAAATATTTAATTATATTTTTACGTTGTTGCAGTTGTTCAGAAAAAAATTACGCATTGCAACAACATTATTAAGATAACTGCTCAAGTTTTTTTTAATGAAATTTCCATCTTATTTACTTTAGTTGAATTTTAAGGATAATTGCCAAATGTTTTATTACTCTTAGATATTAATAACTTTAGCTTCTGACAAAGTTTGCACAAAAATAAAGTATACGCAATGCAAAATGACATTCAAGATAACAGCCTATTTACATACATATTACGAATAGCATTATTCGGATAACTGCCTAACTTGGATTTTTCATTGGATATTGTATCAGATTTCGCAAGTTCAGAGGATGCTTAAAAATAAAGTATACGCAATGAAAATATAAAATGTTGTGCAATGAAACTCTTTCAAATTTAAGCCACTTATATTGTACATTATTCGGATAACTGTCAAATTTGATGTTGCAACTAAATTAAACGCATTGGGATTCTATCAACCTTTTGTATATGCCCAAAAATAAAGTATACGTAATGCAATATGACTTTCAAGATAACAGCCTATTTTCATATTACAAAAAGCATCTGTCGGATAACTGCCTAGCATAGATTTTTCATGGGATGTTGTATCAGATTTCGCACGTTCGGGGGGTGCTTAAAAATAAATTATACGCACTGAAAATATAAAATGTTGTGCAATGAAACTCTCTCATATTTAATCAACAATTACTCGGATAACTGCCAAATTTGATGTTGCAAATAAATGAGGCGCATTAGGCAGCCATTAATTTTCATTAACCAGAGTTCCCACCTTGATCCCTCAGCTGATGGATCCATTCGACAAAAATACTCTACGCTTATTAGGAGGAATCACAACAAAGGCAAAAATCAATTTCGTTGGCCAAACTCAAAAAGTGGAGAAAGTTTATTATGCAAAATACTTTGGTTGCTAACTTACCGCTGGGATCGTGATGTGGCTGCTGCTGCGACTGTTGTTGTTGCTGCTGCTGCTGCTGCTGCTGATGATGATGATGATGCGGATTCGGAGCACAAAACGCACTCGAACCGCCCCCCAAAGTGGGCGGTGGCCCAGCAGCCGGAGGCGGTGGATAAGCGCTCGCCCGATACGATGGCGGCGGCGAGCCGACATCACAGCGATCCGGCGGCACCGGGGGCGGACCAACGGGCGGCGGCGGCGGACCGCCATAGTGATGAGCCTGCGGCGGAGGTCCGCCATAATGATGCGGTGGCGGCGGCGGTGGCGGCAATCCGCCATGATACTCGGCCGCCTGCTGATAGTGATGAGCGTGCGCCGCATGCGCCGCATGGGCAGCCGCATATTGATGCTGATGATGCATGTGCAAGACGCCGCCGCCAGAGGGCGCCAGCTGATGCGCATGATAAGCGGCGGCAGCGGCCGCTGCTGCTGCGGCTGCCGCTGCATACGACGGCGGCGGTGGCCCATGATGATCCGGCGGAGCGTGCTCCGTGTGCAGCCCCAGATCGGGGGCGTGGTACATCCCCGCACTGAGCGGCTCGCCGGGCAGCAGAACGTGCGGCGCCGGCGGTTGCACGGGCAGCGGCGGCGAGCTGTGAGCTGCGAAAACACAAAGAAATTAAACACAATTGTGGGAAAGGCAATTAGTGAAAAAATCGAATATAAAAAATATAAAATTTCAAAGATATAAATTTAAATGGAATATATAATATAACATAACTAACTTTTAACTATCTCAAATAAGTGTTTCAATAATTCATTTAAATCAAATTTGTCAACAAATATATAAATATAATTGGGAAATTCTTTGACTTAATTTGTCTTGTCTTTACAGTGGAAAAAAAAAAACATAAACTAAAACAATGTTAAAAATAAGTGAAGGGTATTCTTAAAGGTTTAGATTAGCACTATATTTAGAGCTAAGATATATTTTGGGAACTTTTTCTGATTTACCAAAAAATAAATATATAAATTCGTTCATTTTTTGGTTTGTTTATTTTTGCAATGATCAGAAAAAAGCACAACAGAAAAAAACATTCCAAAACCATTCTTCGCTCTAATTAAAAAACTAATCTAGAGTTAAAATAATAACCTTTTCATATTTTTTGAAAATTGTTTCAGTTTATGTTTTTTTTCCACTGTAAAGACAGGACAAATTCCGCGAGAGAATTGCCAATTTATATTTACATATATTTGTTGACAAATTTGATTTTGATTGAAACTGTTTGATTGAAACTGTTATTTCTGATAGACAAAAATTAGTTGTGCTATATATTCCATTTAAATTTTTATCTTTAAAATTTTAAGTATAGTTGACAACTTTTATTTAAATGAATTATTGATACTGTTATTTCTGATAGTTAAAAGTTCTTTTATCTTTTGAATTTTAAGTAATGTTGACGATTTGTATTTAAATGAATTATTGAAACAATAGTTTCTGGTACTTAAAAGTTAGTTGTGTTATATACAATATATTTGAAATTATATGTAATATTAACAATTTTGATTTAAATGAATTATTGAAACAATTTTGTCTGATAGTTAAAAGTTAGTTGCGAAAATTGTAACTTTAACAACCTCTACAAAATTGTAAAATACTTTCTTTAGAAGAACGCAATTTTTATCATACCTATATGTATGTTCTTTATTTATATGTTTTTTTATTTTATTTACCCCTAACGATTTAATGTTGAAATTAATATACTTCGCTTAGTGGCCTCAAGTGGCACCGTGAAAAGAAGCGATTATCAAAATAACTTTTCTGTTTGCAATGGAACTTTTGTTAGGTTTATTGATCAATGTGGCCATTAAGCGAGTAAAACATGTTTAACAAGTTTTTCATTGTAATATGAATGTGGCTTTATAGATTAATATATGTCACTAACCGAATTTTTGATTGTAATTTGGCCTCCGCTTAAAGGCCACATACAGCGGCCGTTAAGCGAGCTATGAATGTATAAGTATCACACTTTGTCTACAACACTTCAAAAATAATGCAATTCTAATCTTTGTACTACTCACTTTTATTAGGTTTATTGATAAATATGGCGGTTAAGTGAATAATAAATGCCGCTAAGCGAATTTTTGATTGTAATTACAATGTGCCCATTAAGTGAGCTTTGAATTGTATGTATTGAATGCAATATCTCCTCATTAAAAATAATGAATATAAATAATGAAATATAATCGACAACTTCACTAAAGTTTTCAGAACGCGCAACTCACTTTTATTACGTTTATTGATTGATTGATAAGTGTTATAAGTGTTATATTATAAGTGTTGAATTTATGCAATATGCAATAAACATATAGAATATATTCGATAATTGATCAAAATTGTTCCTTCTTGGTTTATTGTTTAGTGTAACCTCATTAAAAATAATGAATATAAATAATGAAATATAATCCTTAACTTTACTAAAGTTGTATAACGTTTATTGATTGAAGTGGCCTTTAAGTGAATAAAACATGTAGCGAAGCGAACTTTTGGATTTAATTATAATATGGCCATTAAGCGATTTATAAGTTATGTGCATTGAATTTATGCAATAGCTTTTCAATAAACATATAGAAAATATATTCGATAATTGTTCAAAAGTTTTCGGAAAACTTTTTAGGTTTATTGTCGAATGTGGCCATTAAGCGAGATATACGTTATATGCATTGAATTGAAATTAAATATTATATATTCAATAATGAATATATTATTATGAATAACATATTCGATAACTTCAACTCACCTTCACTAAGTCCTGAACTGGCTCCCGGTGGCAACATGCTCGACAGGGCGCTGAGAGGCGTGTAGGATTTCGGAGGTTCCACCGATCCGGGACGCAACAGACGCTCCTCGGTGACGCTGGACTGGACACGATACTGCATCTTGCAGTAGGCCTCCTGGGCGGCACCGTTGCTGGCATTCACATAGACACCGGTGATGGTTACGTCGGTGTCCTGGACGATGACGACACTCGAGGAGGTGGGGCGACTGCAGTCCTTGGCATCCTTGGCGCTGCTCGAATCGCCACGATAACCGGTCGTCGTGATTGTGGTGTCCGTGTTCGTCTCCTTGGTCTCCTTGGAGTACTTGGAATCGTTGCTCTCCTCGATCATGTTGCTCTGCGGCTTCGCAGCAGCCTCACGTTGCTCTTTCAGCTCCTTGCTCTCGCGTTCCCTCTCGCGTTCCCTTTCTCGCTCCCTTTCCCGCTCCCGTTCGCGTTCCCGTTCACGCTCCTTACTCGAGCCATCCTTGGGCTCCTTTTTGATGTGGAGTTCGGCTTGCTGCTTGGCCGCCTTGGCCGCGGTTGTTTTGCTGATTGCCTTGGCCGTCTCCAGCTCATCGTAGCTCTCGAAGCTGCTGCAATCGCTGGCCAAATTCTTGTCCAGATGTCGCTCCACCTCGTAGGTGGCCGCAACAATGGCGCTGGCATTCAGGCTGGCCATGCGCTTGCGTGCCAGAATGCCTTTGTAGTCGCCAATTAGTTCCTCGGTGAAGGCGCTTTTACGTTTCTTCGGAAGCTGTTTGGGCGTTGCCTTCACCTTGTCCTTATCCTTCTCTTTATCCTTCTCCTTGTCCTTGTCTTTATCCTTCTCCCTGCTTTTGTCCTTATCTCTGTCTTTGTCTTTGTCTTTGTCCTTCTTCTCGGGCGGTTCCTTGTCGTGTTCGTCATCGTCGTCGGTGTCCTCGACCAGCGTTGCTTTCTTTTGCGCCTTCGGACCGCGTTTCGTTTCCGTTTCCTGCTTCTTGGCCGGTGTTTTCTTCTGCAGCTTCTTCTTCTTCTGCTGCACAATACGCTGCAGCTGCAGCTCCTCCGCCTCGCTGTCGCTGTCGAATTCCCAATGCTTGCCCACACCACGTCCGCCGGTCACGTTCCTCAACTCGCGACGCGGCTCCAACTCTTTAACCGGCGGCGTCTCGTTGCGCTCCTTCTCCCTCTCCTTTTCCACATCCTTTTCCTTCTCCTTATCGTGCTCTTTTTCCTTGTCCTTCTCTTTGTCTTTGTCCCTTTCTCTGTCCTTGTCGGGTGGCTGCAACTCTGACTTGTTGTTGTCATCGTCGCTGCCATCGAGCGTTCGTATTCGAGGCGGTTGTTGCGTTGCCTTCGACAATCCCAACTCGTGTGCGGTCCGCGATTCATTCTCATAGAGGCACTGCACCTTGGCCAGCGCATTCAGCGATGCCATGCGATGCCGCTTCGCCCCGTAGCTGCTCAGCTTCTTCTCGAACTCCGAATCGCTGCTCTCCGTGTGCGAACTGTCGCTCGGCGGCGGTTGCAACACTTTTGATTTTCCGCCCGCTGGCTTCTTTTTCGCCGCTGTTGTTGTGGTTGTTGTTGTTGTTAGTGCAGCAGTTGCTGCTGTTGTGTGGCTGCTAGTTGTTGTTGCTGTTGTACAAGTTGCTGCTGTGGTTGCTGCTGTAGTTGTTGCTGTTGTGGGTGTTGGTGTTTGCAGCTTGCGTTTTGTTTGCTTCTTGTTTGCACCTTTAGCGGTTGTTGTAGTTGTTGTTGTTGTTGTGGTTGCTGGCGTCTCACTTGCAACACTTGCTGCGGCAGCAGTCTCTTCTTTTGTTGCTGCTGCTGCTGTGGTTGTCGCTGTTGTTGTGGCTGCTGCTGTTGTTGCCACGGCTGTTGCTGTTGCTGTCGTTGCAGCTGTTGTTGTCGCTAGTTCTGTCTCCTCTTTGATCTCCTTTTTATCCAGCAACTTTTGCTGCTGCTTCAGCAACTCGAGCAGCTTCAGCGGCTTGTTGTCCTCATCGGAAAACTCACGCAACTCCTTCAGCGTTGGCAGCACCATTTTGATGGGCTCCTCATCGTCGGAGCCCGATTTGAAATCGTAAATATCCTTGGCCGCATTTAGCGCACTTAGCGAACTTTTACTGCAGGCCTGCTGCAGTCGCGCTTTGCTCGCTGTTGTTTTACTGTACTTGATCTTTGGCCGCTGCTTCGTTGTTGTTGCTGCTGTTGTTGTTGTTGCTGCTGTTGTTGTTGGTGTTGCTGATGTGGCTGCTGTTGTTTCCACTTGCGTAGATGTGCAGCCAATCTCTTCAAGTTCCATTTGCACTGATTCCGTATTCGAATCGAGTTGCGCACGCGTTTTATTTGCTTCTTTTACTGCCCCAGAAGTTGTTGTGGTTGCTGTTGTGGTTGCTGATGTGGCTGCTGTTGTGGCTGCTGTTGCAGTTGCAGTTGCTGTTGAACTGGCTGCTGCTGTTGTTGCTGCTGTCTTTTTGCTCGCTTTGCTGCTGCTTTGACGCGCAGTTGTCGCCTTCTCCTTTTTCGTTTCGGTTGTTGTTGGCTTCTTGTTCGAAGCTTTGCTCACTTTACTGGCCGACGTCGTCGTCTGTGGCTGTGGCGCCTCCAATTTGGCCTTTTTCGCCGTGGAGTGCTTGCTGCTAGTCTTGAGAGATTCTTGATCCTTGCCCTCGCCTAATACTGTCTCCTTTAACTTGTCCTTGTCCTTGTCCTTTTCTTTGTCTTTGTCCTTTTCTTTGACTGTCTCTTTGTCTTTGCCATTGTCCTTCTCCTTGTCTAGGTCCTTTTCCTTCTCTTTTTCCTTTTCCTTTTCCTTCTCTTTTTCCTTTTCTTTTTCTTTCTCCTTCTCCCTTTCTTTTTCTTTTTCCTTTTCCTTCTCCTTTTCTTTCTCTTTCTCATGCTCACGCTTTCGCTCCTTTTCCTTCTCCTTCTCCGCCTTGCTGTTATCGTGCTCCACTCGCTGTCGCTTCACATTTATCGGCTTGCCGGGATTGAGGCTGGCAATCACTTTCACCGCAGCTGCACGGGATTTCGTCTTCACATTCTCCGATATGGAGGACTTGAGACCTTCGCTCATGCGCTCCTCACCGCTGGGCAGCAGATTGTCGAAGCCATGGATCTTGATGTCCAGACTCTTGAGCATTTTGTTGATGGCCCGCGCTTTGCCATCTTCCTGACGCTCCTCGGCCGTTAGCTTCAGCTGCGACGAGCTACTCCCTTTATCCGACTTATCCGCTTTATCCGATTTATCCGACTTATCCGTGCTGCCAGCTGTGGTTGCTGCCCGCTTTGTCGCTGCCTCCGATTTGCCACTCGGCTTTTTATTGTCGTCGGCATCATCTGTTGTCAACTTCTGCTGCTTGCCGCCGTGACGCTTCTTCGACACTGACGTCGACGTCGACGTCGATGATGTCGTCGTGGAAGCACCTGACGTTGTCGTCGTCGTCGTCGACGTTGCTGTCGCTGGAGACGTTGCTGTTGGCGTTGACGTTGACGTCGCCGTCGCGCTTGCGGTTGCCGTTGATGTGGAGCGCTGCTGTCGCTCGGCGACGCTCGAACGCTTCTTTGGACCCATCGCTGTGCGCTGGCCAAGCAAGAGACTGCATTGAGATGGGAGATGGGAAAAATGCAGTGACTTAGAAAAAGTTTAATAAGTAAAAGAGTAAGAAATCTTCAGTCGAGTGTGTTCGATTGTGAGATACAAGCTACCCATTTTGAACAAAAGATAAATATTGCTATATTATTCTCAAAATATTTCCAAAAATACTAAAAATATACCAAATGGTATATTTGGTATATCGATATAGTACCACTTTCAAAATAAATTGTCAGCCAAAGCATTATTCTCCAAATATACTCAAAAATACTAAATATATACCAAATAGTATATTTGGTATATCGATATAGTACCACTTTCAAAATAAATTGTCAGCCAAAGCATTATTCTCAAAATATACCCAAAAATACTAAAAATATACCAAATGGTATATTTGGTATATCGATATAGTACCACTTTCAAAATAAATTGTCATCCAAAACAACTAAGACCCCTAGTATGTAGGCGTTTTTGCCCATACAAAGTCGCTTTAAAATTACGCTTGCTATTCAATTTACGGGGGCGGAAGTGGGCGTGGTAAAAGTTTGAAACAAACTTGATATGCGTGCAAACATAATAAGTGCTGTTGACAAAAATTATAGCTCTATCTCTTATAGTCTCTGAGATCTAGGGGTTCAGACGGACAGACGGACAGACAGACAGACAGACAGACAGACAGACAGACGGACATGGCTAGATCGTCTCGATTGTTGATGCTGATCAAGAATATATATACTTATAGGGATATGCGTCTTCTACCTGTTTCATACCTTTCCTGATGGCACAAAGTTATAATACCCTTCTACCCTATGGATAGCGGGTATAAAAAGTTTCCCTCAAGCTTTGACTTTGATAGACCCTTAAGTGGATTACTTGAAATTCTTTTCGTGTATGCATAATACAGTGCAACTTGCCACAGCGGGCATTTCTATCAAGCGAATCCCTTTCAGGCGGGCACTTTTTGAGCGACCCCCTTTAAGCGGACACTTTTTGAGCGATACTTCGGCGGACGCTCCTTGTGGCGAACACTTTTTGTGCTCTTTTCGGTGATATTTCTTTATACATATTGAAATCTTTTAAGCGACACCCTGTTGGCAGGACGCGGACACTATTTATTAAATAATTATGTATGTGAAAGAAGTCTGTGGTCGTTTGTCGGTAAAAATGAACCCAATGAACCCAATGTTTTAAATGTAGAAACAAATATTAAAGAAAACTATTGTATTTTTTATAGTGACTTTTTGTTTGTTTTAGGGACTTGAACTAAACATTGGTCAAAAATTTGTAATTTTATAAAAGTAGTTATAATTTGCGAGCGTCTACCATATTGTTTAAGAATGCTTTAAGCTTTAGTTAGTTTATCATTTTAATTATAATACATTAAAATTTAGAATACGATCTCTTATCCAAAGGCAAAGTTATACTTTTAGAGGGGAAAAGACAATCTCACCACTTTTATTGTTTTCTATAATCAGAAATGTTTAATCTAGCATATAAAACACCCTTTTAGTGAAAACCTACAGAAATAATCCTACAGAATTGTGAATAGTTAAAAAGCAAAGGAATTAAGTCAATAAGCACTCTTTAAGTACATATGAATTCTTGATTTAAATATTGGTTTTTTTGTATACCAGAGTCTTTGTGTGTGTATGTAAATACTATATATGTACATACTTGTATGTATGTCAAAGCGAGCAGCTGGATAAGGCAAATTTCCACTTCACTTTTGTTTTACTTTACTTTTTCTCAGTTGCCTTGTCTCGCTTTTTGTTCAAGTGGCGGCACGTGACGAGCAATAAGAATTTTAGTTGAAGAAGTTTCTTCACAGTGTTTTCTCTTCTTTTACTCTTCGTCAAATCTCTTCTCTCACACCATTAAATCCTGGAGCAGCGACTTTAACAATTGTGTGAAATTTCACGAAACTGTCGCTCTTTAAAGGGTGTGGCAACATGTCCCAATATTAGATCTGGCATTATGCTAATTTTATTATGATTTTTTGTTTTGGAGAGCATATCGAAACATCGATTTGCTAATAATGATGAATTTGAGAGCAATTCTAAAGTCGATTCTTAAAAGGAGCATTCGTGAAAATCTTTATAAAATACATAAATCATTTGAATAATTTTCTATTTGACGGTTTTCCACTTGATGAGAATAATTACTTTGGCACTACGTAAAGTATAACAGATTGCTGTTGTCTCCATAAAACATCGATCGACAATAATGTTGTCAGTATCAAAAAGCTCAGGAAATTATATGGTAGCAATTTCTACAAAGTAGACCCACTAATTCTCTCTTTATTACCATTTCGTTATTATTTCAAAATAAAAAAATAAATAAAATAAAAGACCCACTATATATGTTATATAACGCATTATGGAACGTAATTCGTATCAAAATTGTACTATCTGAAATGTTTTAATACACTTACAATAATATATATATAGTAACAGGTTTTTTTTTTCCATAAAATCTTGAAAATATAAAATGTTTTTTTTTTGCCAAAATTAAAGTTGATTCGTCTTTAAATCCTTACTGAAATTTTCAAATATACATACAAGACTTTTTGAATATCTGTTTTGGTAGAAGTTGAAAATTCCCTTCATATACAGCTCTTTTAACGTTAGACACCCCCCTTGGGCGGACACTTTTTACCCATAACGTTTCTATATATATATATATATATATTTTAAGCAAGGAAAATTGCATATCAAAATATGGAAAAAAAAAACATCATTTTTTGTTTAATACAAATTAATTTTATCTGTAAATAAAGCAATTAGAGGTAAGCTTCTCATAGTGGTCATTACTATTAAACGGACCCCATTTCAAGCAAACTGTTATTGTGCTATACTAGTTGCAATTTTCATACACAGATTTTAGCTGCTCTCACATTCTCTCTCTCTATCTCTTTCACATTCCCCGCATCACAAGGATCGCAATGCAACAACCACTTTTCAAAACTTAAATGCAAACAAACAAAATGCAAATTCAAATACAAATACAGCTGCAAAATGTAAACACACACACATTCGCACATTTGTTTGGGATGTATTAGTGAGTCAAAGTCGAGCTCCAAATTCAAGTAGCAGCTTAAAAACTTAGTATATTTACCTCACTCTCTTGCCCCGCTCTCTCTTTGGCTTTGGCACTCGCTCGCTCTCTAGCGCGCGCTCTCACTCTCTCGCTCGCTCTCTCTCAGTTTAGGTGGCTTTAGGTGAGCTGGGAATACCAGTAACAGTTCAAGCCAAAGCCATTGCTGGGCATTGGCAGCAGCGGCGCCATGCTGTGCTCTTTCTTATTAGGATTCAATTTTGTTAATGCTTCTTTCACTTATTTGGGTTTTATTGTTTATTATTTATTGTCTGTATTTTGTTTTTTGGGGGGGAGGAGTAAGGCGGTGTTCGTTATCGTTGTTGTTGCGCCTTTTTAGCCTATTGAAAATACAAAATTCTGTTGTTGATTGCTGTTGTCAACATAAACAAAACGGCAAACACACGCATCTTAAGCAGATTTCGTCGAATTATTTATGCATTGCATTTTATGCAAATGCGCCAACACTCACGTACACACACACACACATTTACATGCATACACATACACTTCAGTTGTAAGCCAAAAAGTTACAAGACACATTTGTTTACGTTCGCTCAAACGCGACGATATGGCAACGCTCTTCTTCGTATACATACACACACTCACACTCATATACGCACACACTTGGAAACATTGCTAAATCAACATCAACAATCGAAAAATCAAAAATGAAAACACAACATTGCGCTTGGCAATTTTCAACTCATTTATTAAATGTAGTGTTAATTTCATTTTGTATTTTCCCTTGCAATATATCACTACAGCAGCAGCAACAACAACAACACGCACGCACACACACACACACACACACACGACCATCATTGGGGAGAACGCCCGCCCGCTGGTGAGAGATGACAATATTGATGCAGTTGTTGGCTCTTATTGGAAATAGTCGAAAATTGCATCGCAGACCTAGCTGCTGGCCATTCAAATATTCAGCAATTGTGGCAAATGAAAGAACAATAAAAAAAACAACAAAATAATGGATTAACAGCAGAGCAGTAGCAGCTGCTGCTGCTGCTGGTGTTGCTTAGTTTTTAGGCACACGCACACGCAGCGAAAAAAATCGTTTCAACACGGACGCTCGACACACACGCTCACGAGCATCTTATCAGACTGGCGCTCTCCATGAGACACAGGGTGGCCGCGAGTGTCACTTCAAAATATACTATTTAATGTCACCAAATATACCGAAAAATGTATATAATATACTATTATTGGTCATACTCTTGACGCTGTTCCTGTTAAGTTCACAGTGTAAACATATAAAAGTAGAATTCCTAAACCGTTTCGTTTAAAAATAAATAATTAAAAAAAAAATAGTCAACAAAACTTTATAAATAAGTTATGGAATTAGGGCTAACAAATTTGTGTATACCGTGCAGCAACAGTAAGAAAAATTCAAATACTAAAAGAAAGAATTATCATCAGAAATTGAAAAATGTATTATTCACACGATAAATATTGCTATAAGGCCATAAAATAAAAATAAAATAATGTATTCTAATAATAATATTTAAATAATTCGAATTTTTTAAAAATTACTCAATTCAAAATATAAATAATGGTAAAGAATATGTATATTTTTAAAGTTTTTAATAACAAATAATAATTATAAAATAAATAATATTAAAAAATTTATTATTATTATTATCTGAAGTTAATTTAAAAAATTCGTTTCCAATTTTTTTTATTTAGGTCTTTAATTAGCTTTGTGGTTATTTACATAAAATGTGGATAAGTTAAAATAAAAATCCTTAGTAGAATGAAATTTTATATTATATTAAATATGCAACATATTTAAAAATTGGAATTTAAGAGTTTAATCCATTTGTATTAAGAATTACCCATATTAAAAAACTCATCTTTTATTGTGATAATTAAATCAAATTTATTAAACTATTTTCAACACAAACATTAGAAAATGATATTTAAAGTACAAATAATAGTTCAATTTGTTTTTGAAATTTTTAATATTCTGTAAACATTTAATCTTTAAAAGAAATGCAATAATGATTTAGTATAAAATAACTTTAGTATGAAATAACTCGGAATATTTAAAACTTGGTTGTATAGTTAAATCAGTTTTTATTGATAATCAAAGTAAGGCAACAATCTTTGAATAACAAGTTTTAAGTCCGCCTTTGATGGACCTGGGATATAGCAATGTGTAATGTATTTTTGAATTGTTTTTATTATTTTTTGGGTAACCCATAGACAACAGATGGCAATTTTTCAATTTGCCAATTGTACAATATGGGTGAAGCCTCTTTGTAGCTCTCTCCTTGAGGTATGATTAAGATTACGTTGAAACCTGTGGAATATACGGCGTAATATTTTTGCCGACGCACATGGTGAGCTTATCGAGGGCATCGAAAGCGCAAATCAATTCCTTATTCTGACCAAATACGTCACGGAAATTATTACAGATGACCGAAGCAACACGGAGTCCCTCACAATAGATGTTCGGATCCTGTTTCTCAAACACTTCCGTATCCTCCATCGTTTCCGAAATCTTCTCCTCCGGCTTATCCTTTTGGAAACGGCCATCCAAGAATTGTGCGCTCACAAATGGCTCGACGGCCGTGGTGAATATGCCGATTAGGAAGGTGCCATCGTTCTCAAATTGCTTCAGACTATGCAGCACATGTTTCAGGAAATAGATTTCCGCTGTCGTTGGCAGCATGGCGAATGTGGCAGTGGGTTGATCCGACTCCCCGCAACTACTGGCGACCATTTCGGCAGCACAATTTCGCACCAGATCGGACTCATCCACCAGGAGCTGGAGGACCAGACGTATATAGTTGCCCACAATTTGGACATTGCCCGTGGGGAACAATTGTCGAATGTGTATCCCAATGCGATCGGTCAGTTGGGCAGCCTTATAGCGCAGATATGGCTTCTGCTTGGGATCACTGATGTCCAGTGCATAGTGTAAAATGTTTAGCCAAAATTGCTGATACTCTTCCCCCTCCAGCGTTCGTATATTCTCCAACATAACCTGACGCGTCACGCACAACACCAAACCGGGTTCAATGTCGCAGTTGCGACGCTCCAACAGCTCAGTGATTGGCAGCTCCAGTTCGTCGCCCAATAGCGAGAGCAACGTGTAAACTGTGCTCCCCAATTGCGGACTATGTCCGCGCTCCTTCGCCACATCGTTGGCCAGCTGCAGCGCAAAGTCGATGAGTTCGCGACGCTGACGCAATTGCCCGGTAAGCACATTGAGTCCGATACGCACCTTGAGTCCGAGTGCCTTGCAATAGGCCACAGCATCGGGATCGAATTGAAAGTTCTTCAACTCAAAGCTATCGATTATGCCACGTGTGCAGCGCACATTGTTTGCCTGATCGGAGAGTAGATGCAAAAACAGATCGATGGCGAATTGTTGCATCTCTGGACGTTGCTGCTCCTTGGGCTTCATCAGCGTCTTAACCATGTGCTCGAGTATGACGTCCGCATTCTGTGTGATCCGATGCAAATGGAGGCCATAGACCTCAAAGAACTTCGGTGATATCGTGTAACTATTGCAGCGTTCATAAACTGTTGCATGATCCAGTGCGTAAATGCGCTGCAACAGTGCCAACAATTTATCATTGATAGACATCCCATCGTTGGCATCTTGTAGTATGGCAATCAGCACATTCAACGCGGCGTTGAACAGATAAATATCCTCATCGAATACGGCGAGCGCCAATTGGGCAACTGTGTGCAGCATGGCAGACATCAGTTTGCTGTCCTTCCACACAATCCAATACAGTTCCAGCAACTGCAGCAGATGGCCATGAACTGCATTCAAGTCCTTGGCATAGAGTGTCGTCTCCTGTGGAAGTGCAAAAAAATAAGATATTAGTAAGGTGCTGCAATTAAAAATGTACCCCGAAAATTGCAAGTGAAAAACTCCTACAAAGAAAGCTAAATTACGTTGAATGACAAAAAACTTGCAAAAAGCATCTTCTTTGTATTTGAACTGACTTTTTAAAAATAAATCCCTTCTCAGCGATTCTCAAATTGTTAAGCTAATCAGTTGTTAATCTTAGCTGCTTCTTTTTAAATAAAAACAAGTAAGAAAGCTACAGTCGAGTGTACTCGACTGTGAGATACCCGCTACCCATTTTGAATAAAAGCAATATATTTTGCGATATTTTTTTCAAAATATACCGAATATACTGCAAAATACTAAAAATATGCCAAATGGTATATTTGGTATATCGATATAGTACCACATTCATAATAAACCATAGACGGCACAATATACCAGATTGCCGGCCAAAGCAACTCAGACTCAGAAGGCGTTTTTGCCCATACAAAAGTATTTCTTTAATAACATCCACAATTTTTATCTGATCGCAACCAAATTTTCAGGAATCATAACTACTATAGTTATTATTATATATCCCAAAATTCACAACTCGAGCTTTAAAATTACGCTTGTTATTCAATTTTTTTGATTTGCGGGGGCGGAAGTGGACGTGGCAAAAATTTGAAACAAACTTGATCTGTGTGCAAACATAACAAATGCTGTCGAAAAATTATAGCTCTATATCTTATAGTCTCTGAGATCCAGTGTTTCATACGGACGGACGGACAGACACACAGACGGACAGACGGACATGGCTATATCGTCTCGGCTGTTGACGCTGATCAAGAATATATATACTTTATAGGGTCGGAGATACCTCCTTCAACCTGTTACATACATTTCCTGCCGGCACAAAGTTATAATACCCTTCTACCCTATGGGTAGCGGGTATAAAAAAAAAACAAACATATAAACTATAAAATCCTATAGCAAAGTATTGTTTCCGTTGTCGAATTATAATGTAAAAAGTTTGCCTTATTGCAAAATACATTTTAGAAGATAAACACATAAACGAAGTCAAGTTCGAGTAGATGTGGATGCTGAACATAAGTTTAAATATCGTCATAGGAAAAACCTTACTTCATTTATAAGATTCATTTGTTGACTGAACTAACATTGCCGAACCCAAACGGTAAGAGCTAGGAGGCTGAAACATAGTGAGTTCTTTAAAATACCAACTTTATCTTAAAAAAACATTGCTTTAAAGGTAAGTATTCTAATAAATATGAAAATAAATAAGTAATTTGGCAATACAGATAGAACAATAAAGACATTGTTGCTACACAAGCTCAGAAAAATTGCATACTAAACTAACATTGCGCAGCCCGAACGGTAATAGCTGGGAGGCTGAAAACTATTTTACACAACTTGAACGTGAATTCTTTGAGATTTTGTTCTTAACTTTTAAATAAACATTGCTTTGGAAATTGACATTTTAATAAATATTAATACAACACGTTAATTGACGGTATACTATATGAAGAGAGACCTAAAAATAAACGTTGATGCGAGACAAGCTCATAAAAATGGCATAATGAACTAACATTTTATAGCGGTACAAGCTGGGAGGCTGAAACCTAGTTAACATAATTTAAACGAGAATTCTTTAAGATTTCCTACTTCAATTTGAAATAAACATTGCTTTGGAAGTTGGCAGTATAAACTAACAAACGGTACGAGCTGAGAGGCTGAAATCTTTAAACGTGAATTCTTTAAGATTCCTTTCTCTAACTCAAAAAAAAAACTTCTGTGAATGAAGGCATTAGAATAAATATTAACAGAAAATGTTATATGGAGTCATGCATGCAAGATAAGCTCACAAAAATTGCATAATGAACAAAAATCTCACAATAATAAGAAGGCTGAAGCCTAATTTGCGTAATTTCATTGCGAGTTCTTAAAAATTGATTACTCCACATTGCGTTGAAAGTCAGCAATAGAATAATTATAACAAAATAAATGAATATAGTTAGAGACAGCCATGAAATAGAAAGAGACATAGTAGAGAGAAAGAGAAGGAGACAGCGTCTTACCGGCTTGTGCTTGAAATGCTTCAAGTTGAGCACCATTAGAATATGCGCAATTCGCTCCTTGGCCGTCTTGATGCTGGTAAAATTGGCCAACACCTGGCTGGCTCTCACACGTGTCATATAATCGTGCACACAACAGATGCGCTGCAGGAAGGGCACAAATTCATTAAGCTGCAAACAAAAATCAGAAAACATATTTGTAGAAAACTGAAATACACACAAGATAAACCAAGCACTTACATTCAGTGTATTCTCGATGCCCTCCAGTGCCGAGGGATAGAGTCGACTGAGGAACTGCAGCATGGCCTCCAGCTGGACAGTTTGACCGCCAGTCGACTGGACGAATTGTCGCGATGCCGCCTGACCCAGCACCGTGTGAAAGTAATCGAAGAGCGCCGGATAGCGAGTGAAGAAAATGCGTCCGGTCATGCGATTGCGCAAATGCAAATCGCCAACTTCGTTGCGTGCCCGCTCCACGCCAAAGATGCGCACAATCAGGGCGGACAACAGCAACGTGGCGCAATTGCGTTCGGCCCATTCGCTGGCCACGAGACTCTCCAACGCACACCTGACGCCGCGGCCAATGAACTCGCCCACCAGCTCCGACAATTCGCTGCAACGGAACAGCGCACGCATAATGTTCAGCGCATGACTGCGAGCCGTGGACGCAGCGGAGCCGGGTTCACGGCGTTCACACACCTCGAGAAGGAGTTTCATGCTGCGACTGAAGGTGTTGTGCGTGCCCAGCTTCAGTTCGGTGCAGATGAGTGCCTGCAGCATGTAGGGAACGCCAGCGCTGCGTCGTGTGGGGCAAATCTTGTTGCCGCCGGCGCCTTCGCTGCCCGCCACCAAGGCCATTGCCTCGTCCAGCCATTGTTGTGGCAGCTGATTCAATGCCGGCTCATCGCTGTGCCAGAAGCGGCGACATAGTAGCGTGAATCCCACATAGGCCTGCTCGAAGGCGCCGCGATGCTTGATCTCCGACAGCAGCAGCAGAAAGTGTTCGCCAATTTGTGCCACCTGCTGTTGACTGAGCAGATGTTGTGGTTGCTTCTGTTGCTGTTGCTGTTGCTCCTGCTGCAGTGGCGCATTGTGCACGAGTTCGCCGGTGATGAGTGACACCTCCTTGATGCTGCGCCAGGCGCACAACAGCACCAGCTGTGAGGTCAACGTGTGAGCAGCGGCAGCGGCCTCTGCAGCTGCCCTTGCTTGCTCTGTGTCTTCCACTTGTTGCTCCTCCTCCTCCTCCTCTGGTTGCTGCTCTTCCTCCTCTGCTTCATCCTCCTCCTCCTCCTCCTCTGCAGTCTCTGCAGTTGGCACATGTCCCTCGGGTGACTCGCTCGCCACCACCGTCAGCATTAGTTCGCTGACTTCCATGCTGGCCTCGAGCAACTCGTTGATATACTGACGCCACAACGCCTCCTCGGCCAGCTCCGTCAGCTTCAACTGCTGCAGCAAATGCCGGCTGGCAAAGAGCAGTCCATACATCGGATTGTGTCGCGCCGCCTGCGTCAGATCCACCTCAGCCATCGCAATGCCTGCGCGCAACTCGCGCAGACACCATTGCAACACCAGATAGTAACGTGGCTGCACCTCGGGCAATTCGCGAACGTGCTGCAACAGCTCCTCGGGCAACTCCACAGCCACTTGATGGGCCTGGCAATAGACCTGCAGCTGATACGCACCCGTCACCGAATCGGGCGGACGTTGCGACACCAAATGTTGCATTATGTCCAACGGTTTCAGTTGTATGCATGGCTGCAATTTGGCCAAAATCCCGGCAGCCAACAGCTTGTTGTGCTCGTAGCTGTCGCGCAGACAATGCTCCAGATAGGTCAACGCAATCGCTGGCAATTGATAGAATTGTTGCAGACGCAGACGTTCGAGCATATCCAATAGATCGCCAATCAATTGCATCGATATCCAACGCCGTCCGTAGTTGGCAGTGGGAAACAGATTCAGCGAGAGAAGAGTTAGCAAATCGTTGACGAACTTGCTGAGCATATGAGTGTGTGGCTGATGCTGATGCTGCAGCTGCTCCGCACCGCCCTTCTCCTTCAGCTGCTGCGCCAGATTCAATTCGAGCCGCTTGAAACCCTTCTGCAGCAGACCGCGTGCAATTTGCCGCACGTGAGCGTTCGGCGTGTTGCAATTGTGATGCAGAAAACACATGATGGCATCGATCTCGAATTGTGTGAACGGTTCACTAAGACGCGGCGTCTCCACCACAAATGCCAAGGCCATCAGACGTGTGTTATCGTCGAAGCCCATCATTGCCTGATTGATCTGTATCGAGAGTTCACCGAGCAGCTGCTTAACCGCTTGCTGTTGGCCATGACGACGTGCTGTCGACATCGCTGCCAGTTTGGTGCTGAGCGTCAGATTCTTGTACTGACAGAGTTCGCCGAGCACTTGACCGTCCAGCTCCACGGTGCTCTTGATGAGGCGTTCAATTACCGCGAGACGTTCGTTATACGGTTGAGCCTGACGCAGCAGCGTCACGACCCAAATGTTATACCAGTCCTTGAAGTTCTCCTCCTTGTGGGCGACCGTCATCATAGCTACAAGAGAGATGCATTCGAAGAATCAAAGTACAAATGATGTTTGCTGCACTTACACTTGTACAATGCGTTGACATTGTCATCGAGTCCCAGGTAGAAGACAAAGATCTTTTGAAACACGGCTGGGCAATGGAATAGCACATCTCTGGTGCCCATTATCTCCACCAGCTGCTGCACAATGAGGCACAACGAGGTCAGCGGTATATGCTCGCGTCCCAGCTGCGCGAACACCTGTTGCTTGATGCTCGTCTGTCCCGTCGCCTTGGCATGGATCAGCACCTGTTGCAACAGACTGGCGGCCATGTGGCGTATGGACTCCACGCTGCTGCCAATGTGCTGCAGAGCGAATTTCAACAGCAGCACGAGTATCAGATTGTAGATGACCAGCGGACGATCCTGCAGCACAATGCCCGACAATGATTTCGAATAGGTGTGCAAATGTTTGGACATATAGACAAGCAGATTGGTCACATCACCGGCTGCATTGACCTGATCGATGATGCTCTTCAAAATCTCCAACGCCTGCACTGCACGCTCGACATAATCGGTCTTCTGCAGCACCAGCAATGAGGCCGCTTTGATGGGCAGCTCCTCAAAAGCGCTGATCGCATGACAACTGCGCATATACTCGTCGAAATCGTTGAAGAATCGAGCATTGTGTCCAATGGCCAAGCCGGCAATGGAACGCACATCCCACGGCGTGTCCAAGTGACGTGCCACGCTTGCGGCCAGCTCGCTAATGAGACGCAACGGTTCGCACTGCTGTGGCACAAGAAACTGTTTGAGGTCCACCATGAAATTGACATAGAATCGCAACAGATTCTGTATAAACAAATAGAATTCATTGCGTCGCGTTGGCGACAACTCTACAGTTGCTTCGCTGCAGAAAAGAACATGTTATATTACAGATCTATCTATTTCTGCCAATCATACCTAATCGAAATCCAGTAGCGCCTCAAGACGCAGGGCAGCAAGGGAATAAACGCGTGAATCTCCTTGGCCAACGCATCGCGGCCAAAGGCAAAACTATGCAGACAAGCTCCAACAGAGACAAGGACATCATTCAGCATATCAATGTTTATATTGCTGTCAGCAATTTGCTCCGCCAGCTGCTGCAGTGCATCGCGCAGCACTCGTAGCATGGCATCCTTGGTATGTGTGGCATTATTGCGTTTGTTCACCTCGTTGCTCGAGAAGAGTCTGCAATGCAAAATGCAAATTCAAAATGCAGTCAATCGATAACTTTGTGCGCTCACCTGTTTAGAATGCCACGCACTGGATGCTTAAGGGGACAAACAAATAGCAAATCGGCAAGAAATGCAAATGATTCAGCTTTCCCAAAGATCACCTTGACTACCGTAATCTGCTCGTTGCATGTGGTGGCTGTCGCAAATTGCTGCACATAATCCTCCTGAGCTGCGGCGTACCATACAATTGGAAATTCATAAAATTCGATAACACAATAATATTATTTGAGGTACTTACAATTTTGCCATTTTATTGGCATGCGCACGGGCGCCGAACGCATTTCGGCAAAACGTTTTGGATGTGCGCATAATTTAAGCGCAGTTACGCGCAAACTCAAGTCATTCATTTTATTTCGGCAAGTTCCAAATGAAAATAACAAAAAGCCGGCCCACTAGCCGCGTGTTGACAACTTCTCACATATGTGTGTGATAACGATAGACTAGACCTCGCGAAAAGTATCGGTGCCTGCGATAACGCGAATTTATCGTACAATCGATAGGATTAGCCATGGTACGCTGTTAACATGCAATAAGCGTGCGAAAAAAGTAATTTCAAAATATGGCGCTGATAATAAAAACTCGAGGAAACAATTTAAATATCCCAAAATGCAAGGCTCCTATGCTTATATATCTTATTTCAAAATAAAAACAAAGTCTTGTTTTAATTTAACGTATGTAATCAGCGCATTTACATCTTGTGTGTTGTTCCGTTATTTATTACAAACAATATACAGACAGATGAAAAAAATGCAATTGATGCGCGTCGCTGCTGCTGCTGTTGTTGTTGGTATCTACAGACGGCGACCACGACGACCGCCCTTCCTGCGTGTGGAATCGGATGGAATAGGAGTCACATCCTCGATGCGACCGATTTTCATCGATGAACGAGCCAAAGCGCGCAGAGCGGATTGGGCACCGGGTCCGGGTGTCTTGGTCTTGTTGCCACCAGTGGCACGCAACTTGATGTGCAGAGCCGTAATGCCGAGCACCTTGCACCTCTCAGCAACATCCTGTAATGGATAGCACGAAGAAAATGTTTACATCAATGTTTGTTTATCGATAACAATGCCACTGAAATCGTACCTGAGCAGCCAACATGGCGGCGTAGGGAGAAGCCTCATCACGATCAGCCTTGACCTTCATGCCGCCGGTGACACGTGCGATGGTTTCACGACCGGACAGATCGGTAACATGCACGAAAGTATCGTTGAAGCTGGCATAGATGTGTGCAACGCCGAAAACGTTCTCGCCGTCACGAACCTGGGGTCCGAGCGAGACCTGCACTTCCTCCTTCTGAACTTTAGCCTTTCTGGGTGCCATGATGCTCTAGCTGTTTATTGACGATCAGCAAACTGTGTGAATAAGAAAGAAATGCGTTGTTCAAACAATTTGTTTTCCACATTATGCTACTGCACATGGCAGCTTCGTACAAATACACGCACACAACACACACACACACACTTGCAAAAAAAAACAAAACAAAATAAAAGAGGTGTGCACTGCTCACAAACAGAAAATTATGCTGCAATTGCATTATATATACAATTTGCTTAATGCATTTTATGCGTTTCATGTTTTTGTTTTGGTTTTTTTGGCGTAAAAACGTATTTTTATTTCAGAAATCACAAGAGACTGTCAAAACACGAACCAATTGCGTGAACCGGATATTAAAAAAGAAGGCTATGTAGCAGCTGTCAGAGGAGGGTTGCCACTCCTATTCACAATAGTTACACGAGCTGTCATGTAAAGCCCATGGCTGCAATACAGGGCTGCAGAATTCGTTCCACGGCTATCGATAATAAATTTTGAATATTTTGTAGTAAACAATAATAAATTTTCTTTGTGCAATCCAATAAACGCTATATCCTATGTCTTTCTACTTTACGCCGATTTTGGTAGTTTGCTTATAATTAATTTGCTTATAAATTAATTTCTTTTAGCACATCTTAAATATAGTTTTTTAGGTAGACAAAAACTGATTAAGGAAATTGTTTTAATAGTTGCTCATAGATAAAAGTTTTTTAAATTGATATGTGCAATATGTAATTACATGAATATTATTAGTGTTGCATAGTCGTTTTTATGATGCAATATGAGCCACGTAACAAATCTCCAGTTATCGATATATTCCGGCAGTCAGAATTGCGCTGAATTCGAATTGACTTCGTAGATCGAAATCTTTATTAAAATGTAATCCAAACTAAATAAAGTTGATATATAGAAAAGCTACTTTTTTAAGAATTATAAATTCACAATTCATTTAAACGAATAATTGCAATAGTACTATAATTAATTATATTGCAAAAAATAAATCATCGATGTTTTTAAACTTGTAAAATAATCGATTCATCGATGTGTGGGGATGCCACTGTGCCAGTACTCACTAGTCACAAGACAAGAAGCGAGCACCACAACAACGCAGCAATCGAACAACCTGAGAACCTAACAAACTAACAACCAAACAAGGAATCATGTCGTGGGTCTCCGACTATCAATATACGTGGCTGCAGAAGCTCGCACTCAATGCCTTGCAAATCTCCGGCCACATACCCCATCACATTGCCTTCGTAATGGACGGCAACCGGAGATTCGCACGCTCCAAGCAATTGGATAAGATCGAGGGCCATTCACGGGGCTTTGCCAAGCTGGCGGATGTGCTGCGATGGTGCTTGGACATGGGCATACGTGAGGTAACCACGTTTGCCTTTAGCATTGAGAACTTTAAACGTTCCCGCGATGAGGTCGAGGGTCTCTTCAACTTGGCACGCGATAAATTTGCCAAACTACTGGCGGAGATCGAGCGACTGGATGAGCATGGCATACGGATACGTGTGCTGGGCAACATTGAGTTACTGCCGGCTGATTTGCAGCGTTTGATTGCCAGCGCCATGTTACGTACGGAACACAATGATAAACTCTTCCTGAATGTCGCCTTTGCCTACACATCGCGGGATGAGATTACACAGGCGGTGGAGTCAGTGTTGCAGGCAGAGGAGAATCCCGACGGTGAGGATGCGCTGCTGCCCACCGATATAAATGAGCGCCTGTTGGAGGCATGTCTCTACACTCGCCATTCGCCACCACCGGATTTGGTGTTTCGGACCTCGGGTGAGACGCGACTCAGTGACTTTATGATGTGGCAGGTAAAGTAGTTGACAAAATCATCTTCTATAACATATCCTCATCGTCTTTTCTCTCTTGCTCGCTTAAGATAAAATCTTCCGTGCTATACTTTACCCAAGTGCTGTGGCCACAGATCACCATTTGGAACTTTATGGCCGGCATCATTGCCTATCAGCGGGATCGGAGTCGCATCGAGGACTTTAGAAGTGAGCAGCGTTTGCACAGCGCTCAATTGGCCAAATCCAGTGATTTCTATAGTCTGCGCGTACAAAAGTTTCTGCACAAATTGGATGCGAATCGGCGAAAATTACTTATTGCCTTGGCCTCCAATTGATTGAGTATTTCGATTGATTGATTGAGATTGATGTCAAGCCAACTGTTAATAATTGCATGTTCAATGTTGTGATAGGGAAAATAAATTAATTGTATGTAAATAATGCCATCAATCATCAGCATTAGATCGCTTTTATTCTATAGCAGTACATTCCGTCCGGCTTTCTGTCTGTCCGCTTGTATTCACAGCTATAACTCGTCAATCGTTCTTCTCTTTGCTATCTTAAGAGATTAATTGTAGATCTTAAATACCTTAACACCATTCCATAATAAAATCAAAATCGAAAAACTCGCTGTTGTACCTTAAAAAGTGTTTTGGAATGATTCCCTAATTATTAATTGTCTTGGGTGTTCTCCTCTTACATTAATTTATTTTACCAATCTCCTAGTGACACGTCAATCAGACTTTGTACATCATTAACTTTAAAGATAATTTAAAAAATTAATTGAATTGAGATAGAAAGTAAATTCCCCAACTAAATTGAAAATTAAAAATTAAATTTAAAACTCGAAAAAAAACAAAAATCTATTAAGAAATTTTTAATACACAAAATAAAAAAAAGATGGAAATACCATTTAATGATAATTTAATACGTAATATAAAAAAATACTCTTTTTTCAATTATGTTTTTATTAGCATACGATTTTTAAAAACATATTTTAATTATATGTATTTTTGAATATCAAATTCTAATAATATCATTATGGTATAGGGTTGCCAGGTCAAGAAGAAGGCACAATCGTAGTCGAGAGTTGTTAAAATAATACGATAACACAAAGTGTGACTGTCTGTGATATATAATTAAAAGTTTTTTTTTAAATACCGAAATTGCAAGCCAAGGTTAATTTATGGCCCATTTTCCTATGCTTATTGCTGTCATTTGACAAATTTTCAAATCAAGTTCAGATATATTTGTTTCTTATGTGAAAACTGAAATCATATGAACTATATTAACCGGTCTCCCAACACAAGAATATTCAAAATGTTGCGCCATGTGTCACGCAGCACTAATCGAATAATGTGACCGTACTTGCGTTTCTGAAGCGGTATATTGCAGCTTTGTCCTGTATATTTCGTGTTGCAAATACGGTATATTTTGGAATTGAACGTGCGGTCACGCTGCTCTCTTCTCACATTGGTGGGTAATTGCTGAAATTACCATCTGCAAAACTTTTTTTGTTGTAAAAATATATATACAAATACACAAGAAAAGTAATAGAAAATAGTTTTTCATAAAATAGTGTAAAACAAAGTACACTTTTAGTTAGCTTTAAAGTTAGTTTTCAGTGTTAAAAGCAATTAATTTGAAGCTCTAGCTCTAGTTTTTCTTACACTAGGCGTGACGACGAAAAAATCGACAAAAAGAAAAAAAGCAGAAAAAAAAAACAAATTTCACTCGAAATCCGCAAATAAGATTTACACACGCGACCGCATCAAATTCGACACAAAATCAAAAAAAAAAAAGAAAACCGACAAATATTTTGTGAAACGTTTCAAAAAGTAGCTCAAAATTATTCAAAGTCAACAACTAACACGAAAATAAAGGGTAAGTAAATGTGCTACAATACATACATATGTACTTTCATACGAACGTACATATCTATAACGTGTGTGTGTGTGTGTGTGTATGTTCGCGTTGAGTGTGTGCGTGTGTGTGTTTGCTTGTATCGTTCTGCATGTTGCTCTCTTTCTGTTCTTTTTTTTTTACTTCCCTTTTGCTTGGCCCGCTGGCGATGCTGTATTGATTTTTTTGCGCGAACTCTGTGCCGCTTGCTGCCGCGCTAGAAAGAGAGAGAGAGAGAGAACATGCGAGAGCGCACGCTAGTGTGAGATAGTGCAAGAGCTAGAGAGAGAGAGGGGCTGCACCCGCTGTTATGGTACATTTTATATGCACTTTATGGAATAGAAAGAATTAAGCAATAGAAATTGTACACACACAGACAGCCAGAGTGCATGTGTGTGCATATGTGTGAGCATTGCGGCGTGCGTAACTGAACAAATCAACGCTCAATTGCAATTTTCAACGCGAAACCAAAAAAGATTTGCGCTTATTTATCAACACACACACATACACCGTCCAGTCTCCATGAGGTGCGGCAACGCTCTCGCTCTTCTTCACACACTCTCTCTCTCGCTCTCTTTATCGCACCGGCTCCCGAATGGCCTGCGACCCGCATTGCGGTCTCGCTTCATGTCAAAACTATAAAAATAATCACAAAAAAAAAGTTAAAAAAAAACAAGAAAATCGTATTGCTTAGAAATAATTTATCTCCAGTTCATGTCACGTGCTCAAAAAAAAAAGAAGAGAAACATCTCTGCAAGTAAATTACACAATTCTAATAAGAAAACGAAAAAAAAAACAAATAGCAAAGTATTAACCCTATAAAGTCTACAAAATTGAAGTGGTTTATTTAAATGCTGCACAGGGTATTTCCTAGTCTAGCCCATGTATGTTGTAAAGTGTAATAAATTGCATTTTTGCCGGCAGGGTATTTTTTTAGACGTTCAACTATTTCAAGGCAAATATTTTTTGTATACTGTGTAATTAATTTATTTATGCAAAGTATTTTCTAGTTAAAATTCAATGGTTTACTTGATATTTGATTTTGTATGCAGTGTATTAGTGAATTACTAATAGTTAAAAATACTACGTTTTATTAAGTGTATTAAAGTATTAAAGTACAATTTGAAAACAAATTTAAAGTGCAGGATATTTTCTAGTCGAGCTAACATGTGTTCAAACTAGACTGTTACGTCTATGCTAATGCTAAACTGTTAAACATTCATAGCTATGTTAATGTTAAACTGGTGTACAAGTTTAGAATGTTATGTTAAAGTGCTGTTAATGTTAAAGTGCAATGTTCGACAACATGTTTTCAATAATCGATTCGCTCTTCATTTCTATTTAGGCGGACTTTGAAGGCAAATCCCGCTATCAGCTACACATTGACAGAGGAGTGTGAGTGTGATAGAGAGAGACAGACGGACAGCAAGAGCGAGTGAGAGAACGCAACGCGAAGCATAACAATAATGTACGCTGGAGCATATGCACCCAACGCCGGCGGCGTGCAACAACAGCACACGGGCGGCTATTATGGCAACGGTGGTGGCGGCGCAGCTGCTGGCGGCGGCAATGGACCACGTCACGAACGTCCCTATTATCCGCGCAACAATTTCGCCGGCGCCGCTGGGAATGCGGCCTCATTGAATGGCGCTGGCGGCGGTGCCGCTGCCGCTGCAGCCGCTGGTGGCATGCACTTTGGCCAGCCATACGGTGTGATGACCTACGGCATACAGAACAGCATCAGCATGGGCGCTGGCGGTAATCCGTATCGTGGCGGTGGCGGCGCCAATGCTGCCATGCAAAACGGCGCCTTTGCTGGCGCCAATGGCATCGCCTTCCAGGGCGGACCCCGGGCCAAGAATCCCAATTACGCTCAACGCTATCAGAAGCCACACAATGGCATGGGCAACGGCGGCGGTGGCTATCAAGGCGGTGGCAGTGCCAACTACAATGCGGCCGCATTGGGCATGCTCTCCAAGGAGGAACGCGCCGAATTGCAACGCGAGAAGGCCAAGAATCCGGGACGCAATCTGGTCAAGCCGCATTGGGAGAATTTGCCGCCATTCCAAAAGGATTTCTACATTATGCATCCCAATATGCAGAATCGCAGCGAACAGGCTGTCGCCGAGATGCGTCACGAACTCGAGATTACGGTGTCGGGCAACGAGCTGCCACATCCGGTGGCCAATTTCGAGGAATGCTCGTTGCCGCCGCACATCATCGATGAGATGAAGCGTCAGGGTTTCACCAAACCCACCGCTATCCAATCCCAGGGCTGGCCAATTGCGTTGAGCGGACGCGATCTTGTGGGCATCGCCCAAACCGGATCGGGCAAGACATTGGCCTACATGCTGCCCGCCATTGTGCACATTGGCAACCAGCCGCCGATAATGCGCGGCGATGGACCCATCGCCCTGGTGTTGGCGCCCACACGTGAGCTGGCCCAGCAGATTCAGTCGGTGGTGCGGGATTATGGGCATTTGTGCAAGCCCGAGATACGTCACACTTGCATCTTTGGCGGGTCATCGAAGGTGCCGCAAGCACGCGACTTGGAGCGTGGCGTCGAGGTCATAATTGCCACACCGGGACGTCTGATTGATTTCCTCGAGAATCGCAATACGAATTTGCAGCGTTGCACATATCTCGTCTTGGATGAGGCCGATCGCATGCTTGACATGGGCTTTGAGCCGCAAATACGCAAGATTATCGAACAGATTCGTCCGGATCGTCAGGTTGTCATGTGGTCGGCCACATGGCCCAAGGAGGTGCAGGCACTGGCTGGCGATTTCCTCAACGATTACATACAGATCAACATTGGCTCGATGAATCTGTCGGCCAATCACAATATCCGACAGATTGTCGAGATTTGCAATGAGAACGAGAAGCCGCAGCGCATGGTGCGATTGCTCAAGGAGATTGCGCCGACCACGAACAATGCGGCCAACAATGGCAACAAAATCATCATATTTGTGGAAACCAAAATTAAGGTAAGCTATGAATTTCGGGAATGCAGATAAACCACCTTCATTTACTTAGTACTGCAATCAATTGTCCAACCATTGTCATAACGAACTCTTTAACTCTTCAGGTGGAGGACATCCTGCAGATAATTCGCAGCGAGGGCTACACAGCCACCTCCATACACGGCGACAAGTCGCAGAGTGAACGCGATTCGGTGCTGAAGGATTTCCGGAATGGTAAATCAAACATTTTGATTGCCACCGATGTGGCATCGCGTGGCCTCGATGTGGAGGATCTGCAGTATGTGATTAACTACGATTATCCAAATTCATCCGAGAACTATGTGCATCGCATTGGACGCACCGGACGCTGCCAGCAACTGGGCACCGCCTACACATTCTTCACCCCCGACAATGCCAAGCAGGCCCGTGAATTGATCTCCGTGCTCGAGGAGGCTGGCCAGACGCCATCGCAGGCGCTGCTCGATTTGGCCCGTGCCATGCCCAATTCGGCAAACTATCGCGGCAACAAGCGTTGGAATAACAATGGCGGCAACGGTGGCGGCAATGCCTCCGGTGTCTATCAGCAGCGCAGCAATCCGCTCAACTATCAGGCGGGCGGCAATGGCAATGTTGGCGGCAACAATGGCTACAACAATCGCGCCAACTATCAGCAGCAATACGCCGCTGGCGGCAACAGTTATCAGCCCAATGGCACCGGCGGTGGTGTTGGCAATTGGAATCGTGGCGGCGGCGCTGGCGCTGCACTCAATCAACAAACGGGTCCCGATGGCGGCAATCGCAACGGCAATGCCACCTATCGCCCTCGGGCTCCCTTCAACAATGGCGGACCGCGTGCCATCATGGGACACAATGGCGCAGGCGGCGCTGCTGGCGGTGCGGCTGGTGCCCACAATGCTGGGCAACCGCATTTGGGTCAACAGGGCGGCGCATTCATGCAACCGAACTATCGTGGACGGCAATTTGTGCCACCAAATGCAGCAGCCGCTGGCAGCGGAATGCCACGTTTCCAGCAGTATCCCAAGCGTGACTATCAACAGCAGCAGCAGCAGCAACAACAGCAGCAGCAACAGCCACAACAGCAGCAACAACAGCCGCCGCAACACTACACACAACAGCAACAGCAGCAGCAACAACAGCAGCAGCAACAGAAGCCAAAGCATGCGATGGTGGGCGATGATAAGACTTTCAAGGAGTATGCACCGACTGTGGTCAGCACACCGCTTGTCCACTACACGCCAGCGAATTCGCCACCGATTGCCGCCGTTGCGGCAGCCGCAGCTGTGGCTGGCAGCGCTGGTCGGGCACCGGTTGCCGCTGCACCAGGTGCTGCCTACATGTATGATGCGGCCGGTGTGTTGACCACAACGGCGGCACCCGGCACCAATCCGTATGCCAGCCAATTCAATATGCCGCCCGCCTACTATGCGGCCCAGCATCATCAATTTGCACCCGCTGTGGCTGGACCTGGACCCGGTGCTGCCATCGAGCAGGCAGGACAGCATTAAGTGCTGCAAAGGAAAGAGAAGAACTTACTGCAACCAACTATAATAAAACAACAACAGCAAAGAGAAGCAAGCACTAATCCACCCAGACAAAAACACACAAGAAAAACATACACACACGAAACATTTTGACACGAATGAAATGTAGTAAACATTGAATCAAACGAGTTTACACATTTGCCGCATACGCTAAACAAACAAAAGAAATCGAGAAAAAAACATAAACATAAATGAAACCCTGCAATTTGTCTATTAAACCAATGAAATGCCAGGTGTATGGGGTAAATGATGTAAGCTAGTGTGATTCTTGGTCGATCGGATCCGGATTCCAACATCAAACAACAACAACAAGAACAACAATCAGAGCGTCTCAACAAGAACAACGCAACAACAAATGGCAACTATTAACGATGATAAAAACAAATGAAAGAAACAGAAAAAAAAGAGAACATTTTTTGCACAAGTTTAACTCCGTTTTTACTTATATATCGATGTGGATATATGCACGCATAGTTTCTCATTTATATCTATGATTTTTCTGCTACACAACAAACACACACACACACATTATGCACTCATATATTATTAACACATGGACAAATTTGAGTTATGCGCTTGGCGGCTGCAGCAGCAACAACAACAACAAAAACAACAACACAACAAAACGGCAATTTAACAACAAATCGTTAGGGTAAGCAACAACAAATTGCAAATATTCTTTTATGTGATTCGATTTTGTTTCTCTTTCTATTTGGCTTTCGCAACGCAGGAAAAAATCGATTCCCGTTAACTGCAGCCGACAACAAACACAACAACATCTCGCTGGGTAAATGAAACAACATGAAAACAACAAGAACAACAACAACCACTACGACTATAACTATCAACAGGCAACATCAACTAACTACTGTTACACATTATTAACTAATATATACATACATATATATACATATATATACATATATATCTACATAGTTGTTAAGCATTCTTTAGCGCGAACAGAAATCGCATGTTCTTCGAATGTTTACAACTTAGTTCTTCTTAGTTTCTAATCGATTCAATATTCATTTTTTTTTCGAGTGCTAAATATTATCTTAATATAAACACAAACACACACGCAGAGGCACACACACTGATCCTATAGATATTTCGAGACAATTTTGTTAAAATTACGTTTAAGTGCTATACAAACACACACCGTACACACTGCGTATACATAATAATAACAAAGCAACAACTACGAAATCAAATATATTCAGCAATTTGTTAAACACACATCTACACACAGAGTCCCACAAACACACACACACATACACACACCATACACACACACGTACAAAATTGTAAGAAAAATGAGAAAAGAAATTTTGTAAAACCTTTTCACTAACTTGGTTGGTATGAAATTAACGGTTTGCTTGTATAATATATTCAACAAATTATAAACGTGAACAAAGAATTCCATAATAACGAAACTAAACTTAATAATATTTATAAACTGAATAATATACAAAAACACGCACACTCACACACACACACAAATACATAGACACAGACACACACACTCATACACTGAGAGAAAAATGCAGCTAATCGTGAAAGTGAACAAAAATTGCTAAATACCAAAACGAACTGAAAAACAAAATCAAGTTGAAGTAAAACTACAAACACTAAACACTAAAAACAAAAAACACAAAACAAAAATATTTAGAAATTTGTAAACTTCAAAAATGAAAAGTATCATCGCCCCCTTCCTCTTCCAGCGGGGTGGGGGGTTATGAAAACAAAAAGCAGCGCTGCTTTGGTAGAAGTATGTAAAAACGAATCTGAAGAAAACCATGAAATATGTATTGGAACAAAACAAACGAAACACTTTAAAGTTCGAGTAATATATATATATATCGTATATATAGTTTATTATCATTATTTTTTTTTTTTTTTTATATAATTTTCTTATTTGCATATCTTGAAGTTGAAACGCAATCTAATTTATTTATCTATATGTCTATACGAAAACATATAAATATATAATTATGTGAATTTTTTTTTTTTTTGTGAGTAGCTAATTTCCTGTAGGCTTTAATGGAAACTCTAATAAGTACATGCAAAACATTTTTGATCTATGTATAACTCTTTGATATATAATTCACATTCGCAAAACAGAAAAAAAAACAAAAACATGATGTATTTTTCAAAAGTGCAAATACTGGAAAAAATCAAATTTAACACAAATTTAATTTAACGAAAATTAAAAGAGAACATGAAGTAAAACGGAAGAAAAAAAAAGAAAAAACGCCACATTCATCCATAAAAACAAAAAAGATAATTGAAAGTGCAAAGCAGAACAGAACACAGCAAACAAAATACAACAAAAAGGAAAAACAAGAAAAGGAGAAGAAAAATTAAAAAACAATTGCCACACACACATACACACACAGATAGAAAGAAAACAATAATAATGATAATACAGTTAAAGAGCAATGCATATATATGCATATACATGTTTGTATTTGGATATATATGTATGCTTATTATGGAGAAGAACAAGATCAAGAACCAGAACAACAATAACACATATATATACATATAACAAATTATTTGTTTTGTTGAGTGTCGTAGCAGAGGTTTCACATTCTTTCATTTTGTCGTAATCATCATCCAAAACATCATCGAACATCGATCATCACATTCTTCACATACATAAGGGATAAAACATCGGATAAAGCCTCCTCTCTGGCCTTCCTCATTCCTACACACAATATAAGATTATTAGTTAGTAACATTTCTGTTGGTCAAAAAAAAAAACGTTGTTGCCCAGTGTTGAGAATAGGGTTTGATTTCGCTTGTTTCTCTTAACAATAAAAAAAAAAACCAAAAACTGATAACTGAAAGCAAATACCATATTTAGAGTTAGACAATTTTCTAAGTTCATCCTCAAAACGGAAAAGCAGTACAAAGCCATTTAGCAAAAGAATGAAAAGAGAATAGAAAAGAAAAAGTAACAGTAAAGAGACAGGACAAAAGGGGGTAAGAAAGAATCAAGCAAACAAGAAAAGAAAAGAAAAGAATTGAAAAAACATAGAATATGTTTAGCAACAGCAATTTACAATTATATTATGGAAAGATTAGAACAAGAAGTTGGGGAAAAAAAAAAACAAAACACTTGTATATATTTCTATATATACTACACCACATGGATCTCCTTGTAACAAAAACTACATTTAATGATAGATGACGGTGAATAAGAAGAATAAGAAGAGAAAGAATAAAATACATATACAAACAAACAAGAAAAGAATAGAAAAGAAATGAAATGAATAGAAATGAAAAGAAAAGAATTACACCATAAAAGAAGTGGAAGAAGAGACATTGTTTATGATTATTGTTTTGTTTTGTTTTGATTTGGTTTTCTGTTTGTTAATCTCTCATACGCTTAAATTAATATATATATATATTTTTTTGTTTGTTTTAGAAACTGAAAACTGAATACTATATTATTTTTTATATGTATATGTATACACAATGTTACTATGTGAAAAAATGAACCCAGACATTGCTGGCGTCGGCGGTTCGGCGGATTATATCTTGAGATCTTCAGTTATTACATCGATCAGTCAGTCAGTCAGTCAATCAATCAATCAATCAGTAAGTCAGTCATATTCAGTTAGTCGATCTAATAAAATCAAACCACCCACCGCCCCGCCCGCTGTCTAGGCATTTTTTTATGCAACCGAATTGTGATGATGTGATAGACTTATAAAAAATACTAATTAATAACCAATTTAAAGAAAACGAAAAATGAAAAAAAAATACATAAAATTATGTAACAGCCGATTATATATATATGTATATACATATATGCATGTTTACATGTATGTATGTCTATCAATATATATAAAAATATGTTATGTATATTTGTATTATTGTCGTGTATATGTATATATATACAACTATCTCTCTCTCTCAATATATATGCATATATATATATGTAGACAATGTCTGATGGCTATGCCAATGCCAAAATTGCGATGATATATGGCTATAAAGAAAATATGTATTATGGATGACATGAGGCACACATTCTTTTTTTTAAGAAATAAAACCTATAGAACGCGATATTTGTATTGTATTACCTATAAGTTGTTGTGAACAAAACAAAGACAGACACAA
The DNA here is from genome assembly GCF_023558435.1 of Drosophila sulfurigaster albostrigata. Lineage (NCBI taxonomy): Eukaryota > Metazoa > Arthropoda > Insecta > Diptera > Drosophilidae > Drosophila > Drosophila sulfurigaster. Next base: position 19,608,827 of record NC_084885.1, read on the forward strand.
AAGTAACACTAACACACACACACACAGACAGTTATACGAAACAAATGAAATGAAAAACAAAAATGCAAAAAAAGAGAAAAACAAATTGAAACTGAAACTGATAAAATTTAAGCGTAACTAACTGAAAAGATGCAACGAAAAAAAAACCTAAAACAAAAACAACAAAAAAAAAAACACCCACGAAAAAAAACTACAAAAAAATTGAAAAACAAGTTTTATGAAATTATTCAGTGCAATTTGTATAAAGTTGAGGCAAACTTTTTGCCATCCTTTATTCAGTATCTCTCTCGATTTCTCAACAACAACACAAAAAAAAACCAAAACAACAAAACTGTGTCTGTCTCAGTAACTTTCTCTCTCATACACACTCTCTCTTTATCTATATACAGATATATTTATATATATGTATATATTTTTACAAATATATATATGTACATACATATATACAACGATGATATATAGAACAACAAACATATATATTTTTGAAAGTATGAAAAAAATGCAACTTTTGAAAAATCCAAAAGCAAAAACGAAAAAGTAAAAAAAAAATACGTTAACAAGACAAAATGTAATACGCAACGCAACGTAACGTAACGTATCGTAATGCAACGTTAACGTAATGTAAGACAAAACGTTTCGTTTCGTGTTTGTTGTTTTTTGTTTTTTTTTTTTAGAATATTATAATAATGAACAACAACAAAAGAAGAAATATATAACGCGTAACACAAGCAGCAAAAGCCAAAAACCAAAAACAAAAAAAAAGAAACGAAAACAACAAAAGAACGAAAACGAACACGAAGACGAAACAAAGTGAGAAATGCCGTTATCCAATTTAAAATATATATATTTTTTGATATGAATGAATTTTTCTGTAAATGTTTTTTGTGTGTATTACTTTGCTTCAAGCGTATATCTTATGTTTAAAATCATTCATTTTGTTTATATATATATATACCTCTATACCAGATATGTATACATATATATGAAGAATATACATATATACATGCCAGATGTATGTATATGTATAGAATCTATTAACTACCATACAATACAATACAATACATTATTTTACATACTACATACATTTATCAAAAGCCAGTCGCTGGTTACGTAACGAAAATGAAAATGAAAACGAAGACGAAGTGAGTGACGACAAAATGCATTTAACAAATAATACAGTGCTGGCCGCAATTACGTTGACAGCGCGTCGAGTCCGCACAATTGCCAAAATGCACACACACATACACATACAAACACACACACACATACACACACACATACAGATACACATAGCATACTTTTAAGCGCCAAAGTTAGATGCAGCAAACAAAACAAAATGAAAAAAAAAGAGATGATGAGAACAGTTTACACATAGAAAAATTGGCAAATTTACAAAAAAAAAATATAAATGCTGAACAAGACAATTTGTTTACACAAAATTAAGAAATACGTTATGATTAAAAATATACAAAACAAAAAAAATAAGAAATAAATGCAGCATTGTAAGTGATAAGCAAAATTTTTTGGATATTTTGGCCTCCAGTCTACTAGCTAAAATGGAATGCAAAAAAACGAAGAAGAAGAAGATGACGAAGTAGAAGAAAACAAAATAAATAAGAACACAGAATGAAAGGAGAATTGTTAGAGAAAGCGCGCATTGAGAAAGCGACAAACCCCATTGTGATACAGTTACATAATAATACAAATTAAAAAAAGAAAAAAACAAAAAAGGAATGTGTAGAAATACGTAGATACATACGTTAAATGTTAGCATTGCTCGTAAACAATGAAATACATATGCATACATACATTGATGTACATATATGTATATGTACATACATACATCTGCATATGCATATGCATTTATCTAGGGTATACACAATATACATCGGCAATGACATTTGACGATAAACAATTTGACAAGAATTTATTATTGTCAATGCTTGTATTTCGACAACAAACAAAATGTGCAACTAACTAACAATGATAATGAAAACCAACAACAAACAAAACAAACAAACAAACATACAAAAAACAAGCAAACGAATACATAATGCATAATATTAAAAAGCAAGCCAACAATTTATACAAACTAGTTTTTAAATGCTCACATTAACACACTCCACACACACACACACCAACACTAATACACTTACACACACACACAACCCAACCAATCACATGTATAAGCTATATTTGGTTAATTTGAAACGGGAAACAAACCAATGAATAACAAAACACACACACACACACACACATAAGAAATTGTCTTAATTTTTTATATTTATTGTGTTAGCAAAGCAAAAACTAAATGAAACAACAAAAACGAAAACAAATATGCAAATTCTAGCCATTTCGAATGAGCGTGCATTTAGACATACAAATACATACATGCAATACACACACACATACACACATGTAATATACATATATATATAACTAATTATATATATATTTGAATATGTATGCGCAAGGATCCATGAATTGTATGATTTTAAGACAAGATGAATTTGAATTTTTTTTTTGAAACTCGACGATGAAGAATATATTGATATATATATATAGATTGAGAAAATCGTCGAAAGAAAAGTGCGAAAACAAATTGCAGTGGACAAAATCTAATTTGAAAATTGAATGAATTGAAATCAATTTAATGACAACTTACTAATTTAAATTAAAAAAAACATGAAAGAAACAAAAAAAAAAACAACAAAAATGTTTAGAGCTTAAGTCAAGAACCCAACAAGAAGCACACACATTCAAACCTTATTATAATATGAAATATATATACATATATATATATATTTAAATAAATAAATATACATACATATACATATGTATATGTATACAAAATACAAATACAAATACATACAATTACAAATTATGTATTCTACACACATACATATATATATACAATACATATACACGAGCATGTGTATGTTTAATTCAAGAAATTCGATTCGATTTCGAAACTCGAAGTCGTCTTCATCATATGCAACAAGTAATTGAAGTAAAAACTAAATGTAATCAATTTATCTTATGTATATTAAGCAACCACACACCTCTCCCCCTCCCCAAAAAAACCCTTTTCAGACCCTTGAAACAATTCCCCAACCCTATCCCAAAAAAAGGAAAAAAACAGCACCCCTAGCCCCTAATATTATTAGTAATGGTCTGAAGAAAATGTTCGAGGAATCATAACTTTATTGGGCAAAAAACACCTAAAAAATAATAATTAATTAATTACATACAACACACAAATACATAATTATGTACGAGTATGTTTACAATGCGAATGATATCTATGTAATTAAACAAAAACACTTTTAAACAATCAACAGCGTTTTATTGTTTTTCCTTTTCCTTTCTTCCGACTATAGAAAATGCTAAATGTAAAAAAAGTTGGATCTGCATCTGCAAAAATATGGTCTACACATTATCATTAACTTGATTGACATTTAAAAATAAATTGAAAGTAAGAAAATGTTTTATACATATAATGCAATTTCAAATTATTTGAATTTCACGTTGCGCGCCTTGTCAATTACGTCAATCAATACAAACTACGTAAAGCTTGCAGCGAATTAAATACCAGCAATACGAATATTAGGGCAAATTGTTGACGTACCGAAGAAGCTTCTGCAGTATTTATTTCAGCATAAAACTTGAACTTGTACTTTGCATATATTTTATGAAATTTGATCAGAGAATAAACAAATGACAACATCCATACTTGGCAAATAAAAACGCAAATAAAAAGCTTTTTAAATTGGCGCCAATTTTGAAATCCCTACTAGAAAGTGCCAATTTTCTGTATATTTCTTTTGCTCGTATAAAAAGTATATTTTGGTAAATGTTGCTTATGGTCACACTGCGACAAATAAAACAGCCTTAGGAAAGCTCTTTTTTTAAGAAACAAAAGTCTGAATCCAACTCAAAACGAAAAAGTTTGCTTAAGAAAATTTAAAAAGAAATGCGTAATTAATATTATTTGTCTGCAAACAATAATAATGTTTGTTCGGTGCAAAAAGTTTGCCACCTCTAGTTGTGCAGGTTGCATGTGGTCGTGTGTGTGACCGAAACATTGTTGTTGCAATCTTTCGTAATACGCGAATTATGTTGTTGATAGTATATAAAAATAAATAAATAATAACGCGTCAACGGTGAAAAGCGAAGGACAAACAAAATAGAAGCGCGCGCAACTTCTGCAGTTATTTCGGGAGTGATTGAAAAAGCAAAATTCACATAACAAATAAATTGAACACATTTATTTCAAGTGCCCTCGTTCCCGGTATCCCAATAAATAGCCCCGTGTCCGTGTGTTTGTGTGTGTGTGTCTGTGCGTGTAATCATAATGTAAAAATATAATCGTCGCTTGCTAAATTCCATTTTGTTTTTTTATTATTTTGCATTAACCCAGCAAAACAAAACTAACAAAAACCCACGCAAAAGAAAAAAAAACAAACTACGCATCGGCATGTCGTACACAGAGCTGGAGTCGGGATATCAGGACTTGCGTCAATCAACGCAGAGCAGCGTCGGCGCTTCCCAACTGCAGCAGCAGCAGCAGCATCATCATCAGCATACGCAGCAGCAGCCGTTGACAGCGCACTCGCATCGCGTGGGCTTCTATTTGGGCCACGATGGCAATGTATGCAATAGCACATCAATTATTAATACACATACATACATATACTTACATTTGTCGCCTCCTCAAAACATAATTTTAACTCTTTGCCTTACATTGCTGTCTCTCTCTCTCGCTCGTTCTGCTTTTAGAGGACGACGCTGTTCAAAATCAATATATTTCATACGGTTGGTTTGTTGTTGTTTTTGTGCGGTTGACCCTGACTTTGTGTCGTTTTCGCTGCTCTCCCAGAACAGCTGACTACAACATGCACTCTTTCGCTCTCCTGCTCTCTTGCAATTTTTGAGCTTTTGCTTGAGCTTTTTGTTGTTGTTATTGCTGTGCTTATGCTTGCCAAAGAGAGTCAGAGTTGTTGTTGTTGTTGCTTCGACAAATTGGGCAACTCATAAAAACTTGCACAAAAAGTTTTCGCGGCTGATTCCCAGGCGTCAATCAACAAACAACATTCTGTTCTCACTGTTGAACGCGCGCGCTCTCTCTATTATTTTTATTTTTATTTTGTGTGTGGCGCTCTCCCCCAAAAAAAATACAATTAACAAAATTAAACGCGTGCAACGACGGTTCTCAATAACCAAACAATATGTTTGCAATGTTTAGAGAGGTATATTACATTTAGTATCACATAAAAAAGTAATAATGGGCAATAGTTTTGACAAATTCGCGGGTGGCAACAATTACAATACTAATGCCAACACGTGTCGCGGCTGGAGCAGACGTCGGCGACGTCGCCTCACAGCAGCAGCAACACCATCAGCAACAGCAGCAGCAGCAGCGTCATCAGCTGCTACCCCGCTCCCCTCATCGGTGTTGGTGCCCACGGACGTTGCATTGGGCTGCAATGCGAACAACAACTCACGACGCTGTCTGCTGACACATGTCAGCTCAACTCCCAATTTGGGTGGTGCGTGAGTGTGCTATGTGTGTGTGTGTGAATGTGAGAGAGCTTAAGTGCGTGCGTGCGTGTGTGTGTGCGTGTGATTGCCAGCTGTGTTGCTCACTCATTTCGCACCGTTCGCTCTCTCTATCTGACTCTCTCTGTTCTTCCCGCAGAGACAACAACTTCCAATGACGCACTGGAGCCGCGCTCATCATCATTCTCTTATGCGGTGAACACTTTTTTTGAACTGAATATTTACGTTGCGTTTATTGTTTAATTACGGATTGAGATTATTGGCTGCGCTGCTTACCGTTTTCGTTATTGTTTTTGGTTCTTTTTTTTTTACCTTTTTTGGTTGTGCATTTTTTCTACACATTTTAATTGCTTGCGCATTTGTTTGCTCATTTGGCGCAACGCCTAATTAATTTTTTTTCGGCTCGATGTCGCTTGATTATCTTGTTTGCTTACAATTAGGGCTCAGAATGTCCGGCCAAGCATTTTCGCTCTCTCACGTTACTAAATTCAGTTGCCAAATTGCCGTTGCTCGACTTGCTTCACATTCTATATATATATATATATATATATATATTAATGTATATATATGGTTCCTCAGCTCATTTCGATATTTGCGGTAAGCTTAAGCAGTTGCATTTCGCTCTAGGACTTGAATATCCTGCTAACGTCACTTCTTACGTCATATAACGTAACGCTGAGTATTGCATTTAAAGTTGCCTTTAAGTCCGCAAAAAAGTGTTGCATACTTTTCAGTGCCGTGCCTAAATCAAGTATACGCCGTTTGACTATTGAACTCTCTTTAATTTTAGTACACAAAAAATCCAAATTTACTATTTGGCAGTTTTAAAAATATATTTAAAGTGTTTTTTTTTTTGGATTGTGTGAATATTTTTATGATCTTTTTTGTTTATTTATTATTTGCGAAAAGTGCTTCAACTAAAAAAAGGATCATTGGCTGTGTTCATGTTTGTTATTTGAAAGCAAAGTTCGAAACAATTTGAAAATTTAAACAACATTTTGTTTACATCTATTAAATTCATCAGCTTTTTGCTCCAAAAGGTTTATTTAAATAGCATAAACTTTGATTTCTTTATATGACACTTGAAATGTACTTTTTTTTTAAGTTTTTCAATCGATTCGAAATTTTGTATCAATGTAAAACATAATTGAAAGTAATTCAATTTTATGCTTCTTATTCCAACTATCTGATTAATAATTTATTTTCCAAGTTAAGTGCGTTGAAGGTCAGCTGAAAATTTGTCGAGTTTGGGTGCGTGTTCATTGTATCAGGTGTGCACTGTACCTGCATTGGGCAATTGGTGTTGCACCTGTTGAATTTGGCGTGCGTCAGGAATGTGACAAACTGTTTCGCGGCTCCCTTGAGATTATTCCCTTAAAGCTATTTCAGCTGGAATGCTTATCGTAATGAGCAATGTTCTGTAATGATTTACGTTCTTAATTACTCCACTGTTCCATCTCTATTATTAGTTGTTCTCTCGCTCTCTTTGTCTCCCTCTCTCTCTCTCTCTCTCTCTCTCTCTTGCTCTTGCTCTCTGGTGGCAACCGGACGTATATGTTACGCGTATTTAAGTTGTCGGCGTCGGCGTCGTAGTCTTTGTCGTTGTCGTTGTCGCTGTCAACAAAGATAACGTATTTAAACAATTGCAAACAAAGAGTACAATAAGCAATCCCAACAACAACAGCAAGCGCCTTTAGCTTTGTCTTCAGAGCAGATGAGAGCGAGCAAGAAAGAGAGAGAGAGAGAAGGGTAGAGCAAGAGTAATTAGCATGATCTACACTGAGAAGACTAGACCGATTGGCGAGTGTTCAAAGCGACGCAGCTCGCTCCAATGACGTTGACGCTACGCTTCGATTCGGCTCGCTATCGCTTGAGATGGCAGCGTGAAACGTTTCGCAATACTATCGTATTGTGTACTATCGTTTGAATGCTGTCCATTTAGTACTATCGTTTGATTTAGTGATGAAACTACGTTTAAAATTTTATTTGCCAAATGAAATCGGGATATTTATAAGATAAATTTTATGTTTATAAGCTGCTAATTTATTTGGTGTATGTTGTGTCTATGGGTTTAGTTAACAGCTGTTGAAATACTTTCATATTTACATATTTTGTTGTTAAAATTCCTTTGCTGTTGACATTTTTTCACAGTTTCAATACATTGAGCTTAAATATTTCAGAGACTTATTGAAATTGTTGAAAATTCTGGCAATTTAGAAAAAAATTGCATCTTTTGAAATGTTCTATTGGAACTGATGTTTATTTGTTAATATTTTTACTCTCACAGTTTTCATATGTTGTTGTTAAAATTCCCTTTAAGTCTCCGTATTATATTGTTGACATTTTGTCACAGTTTCCATACTTTGAGCTTAAATATTTCAGAGACTTATTGAAATTGCTGAAAATTCTGTATATTTCAAGACAATTTAGAACAATTTGCATCTTTTGAAATGTTCTATTGGAACTTATGTTTACTTGTTAATATTTTTAGTCAGCGCTGTTGACAAATAAACTTTTTAGAATATAGTACAGATTATTTCGACTATGCAACTATCGCTTTTGATGCGATATATTTGTCGTGTCGTGTCTTGGATCGTGCCTCAAGCTCTTGCACATCTCTAATGCGGATCGGAGCATGGCTGATAGCCGATAGCCCCGTAGTCACAGTCGCTGCCGTGCCGTGTCGTGGCTCACTCGTGTGTTCAGTTTAGTTTGTGTTGCGGTGCTACCCAAAAATAATAACAAAATAAAAACAAAACAATAAAACAACAACAACAACAAGCACAACACAACAATTATAGAAGCGCAATTGTTGCTATTGGAATTTATGCATGTGCTATTAAGCGCAAATAACGAAAACAACGAAAATAAATTGTGTAAAAATTTGTGCATTACGATAACGCAAAAGTCTTAAAGACTTTTCGGTTTTGTGCTTGTGTGCATGGAGTGGACATGGTTCAAGGACTGGTGGCGTCTCAAAAAGTTGCGTTCGCGCCATCAGCGACACAAAAAGAAACTCGAAGCAGCTGCTGCTGCTGCTGCTGCTGCAGCCAGCAGCAACAACGATGCCACAAACGAGCAGCCAGAGCAGCAAAATTCATTGGCCATCGGCAAGGAGGAGCGTCGCCATAGTTTGGATGCGCATACGCCGAGTAGACGGCGAGGACGTGATCGTCAAGTTCGCAATCGGTTGAGACAACGACGCGCGCAAAGTGTCGATGCCAAGGAACAATTGGGGAGAAGAGTGTCAGGGGAGGATCAAGAGCAGCAAGAGGAGGAGGAGGATGATGGCGAGTATGGGCCATTCAATGTTAGCGATTATATGGATTATGATTATCGCAATGCCAACGGCGACGGCAACCGCGACGGCGACGACGATGAGAGCGACGATTTTTGCTTCTGTGACGAGTGTCTCAATGTAAGGTGGTCGTCAGCTTCTTATCGTGTTCTCTCTCTCTGTGTGTGTGTGTGTGTATTTGTGTTTGTGTGTGGGGGAGGAGCTGTGACTATGGCCTAAAATAAGTATTACCTGTTAATCGTTTGTGTCAACGACGTCAAACAACAAACAACAAAATTGTATATCGCAGATACGACGACAGTTGCTAATTGAAATGTCAAATGAACCGAAAATCGTAACGTTTTTGTGAGCTACGCTTGAGCTGCTTTTTGAACCAACAAATGGATCGATTTTTTGTTAGCTTTAACCGTTTCGAACCGGTTCGAATTTCAGGAGCCGTTTCAAAATTCTTCAATATTCAATTTGAAATTTCAAATTCATTTTTGCCTTTAAATTTGCGATTGCTTAAACTTGTTTAACAGGCTACTATTTTACTATATTTTTAAGTGTTCAGATCTGATTGATTTCGCTAGCTTTAACCGTTTAGGAACGGTTTGAATTTCAGCAACCGTTTCAAACAACTTTAAAATTCAATTGTCAATTTCAAATTAACTTTTTGTTTGTTTCTATTGCCTTTTAATTAAAAAATTTATTTTTTACTATATTTTTCAATGTTCAAATCAGATCGATTTTGTTAGCTTTAACTATTTCGAACCGGTTCGAATTTCTTAAACCGTTTTAAACTGCTTCAATATTCAATTTGAAATTTAAAATCTACTTTTTATTATTCACTTTTTGTTAGTTTCTATTGCCTTTGAATTTGCGATTGTTTAAGTTTGTTTAACAGATTTCTATTTTACTATATTTTTAAATGTCCAAATCATAGCGATTTTGTTAGTTTTAACCGTTTCGAACCGCTTCGAATTTCAGCAACTGTTTCAAAATTCTTCAATATTCAAATGCCAATTTCAAATTCAATTTTTATTAGCTTCTATTCCTTTTAAAGTTACGATTGTTTAAATTTGTTTAACAGATTTCTATTTTACTATATTTTTAAGTGTTCAGATCTGATCAATTTCGCTAGCTTTAACCGTTTCGAACCGGTTCAAATTTCAGCAACCGTTTCAAACTACTTCAAAATTCAATTAGTAAATTCAAATTAACTTTTTATTGGTTTCCCTTGTCTATTAATTTACAATTGTTTAAACTGTTGTTCAAACCGGTTTAAAATTTTACTATTTCACTATATTTATAAATGTGTAAATCCGACTTAAAATTACTGCCAACTAAATTATTTTAGAACTCTGTTTCATCGTTGCAATTTCAGTTCTTTAACTGCTATTTGCTGAACTCGCTGCAAACCAGTTTAAGTGGAAAATCAATTTGAACAGACAGGAAATTTAAATAATTTTATAATTGATTTCAATTGTGTTAACTCAAGTATGCAATTGAATGCGGGAAATACAATTTCATTTTAAATTTAGATTTATCAAGTCTTTTACCAATTCGAACTCGATTCAATCAGGCAATGGGAAATTCTTTTTTCCGTTACAAAAACCGTTTGAAATGGGTTTTTACTAACTGCCAGACGATTATTTAATAGCTTATTTTATTTCCTTAATTTAGCTAAATAAAATTACAATTTAATTCTCTAATAAAATTGCTTAGATTTGCAAATCGTTAATTCAATTTGTTAGCTTTATAATTGCTTCAAATATTAATCTGACATATAGACAAATCTGCACTTAAAAAGCTGAAATAAATTTGTTGTCATTAATTTATTTATACGATTATTGCTGCTGACAGCCTCAAATTGATTTATTTCTCTTTCAAGTTTTTGTTTTTGTTTGAATAATTGTTTAACTTAATAACATTTGTTCTACATTTTTCATCGACAGACTTTGCACTTGATGTTCACATTATTTAGAGATGCAATTAATATGAAGATATTAATAATATTCGTTTATAATAACAGCGCGAAAGCAAAGTTTACGTTGTATTTAATTTAAATGGCAAATTTTAGGATTTATGCAACGTTTACTCGAAGGTGTGAGAAGAGTTTTAATGAAGTTCAAGGGAAATGAAATATTATTTCTCTACTGAGTATAGATCTTTTTGATTACTGACATTCCCAAGGCACTCGACAAATCAAACATCAATTTCGACTAACACAAATTGTTCAAAATTTGATATTGATATTTATACAAATTTCTTAAATTTGATTATTATTAATTGAGAGTATCGCAAAAAAAAACAAAAACCATTTGCTTATTTAAAGGGTGACACGGACTTTGGCGATAGCAATGACGGCATGGATTCGGATACGAGCACATCGTCCAGCAACAGCAAACAAGTCGTTGTTGGCATCTGTGCGATGGCCAAAAAGACACAATCGAAGCCAATGAAGGAGATCCTCACACGACTTGGCGAATTCGAATTCATCAAACTGGTGACATTCGAGGAGAATGTGATATTGCGTGAACCGGTTCAAAATTGGCCCATCTGCGATTGTCTCGTCTCGTTCCACTCGAAGGGATTCCCCCTTGGAGAAGGCCATCGAGTATGCGCAGCTTCGCAATCCGTTTGTGTTGAACAATCTGCATATGCAGTACGATATTCAGGACAGAAGACGCGTCTATGCCATACTGGAGAAGGAGGGCATTGAGATACCTCGCTATGCAGTCCTCGATCGTGATTCACCCGATCCCAAGCGTGAGTTTATCTCGAAATTATTTGAAAGTTGAAGTTGTAAGTTAATGTGTCTCAATATCGGTTTAGATCATGAACTCATCGAGTCGGAGGATCATGTGGAGGTCAATGGCATCACGTTCAATAAGCCATTTGTGGAGAAACCCGTTTCGGCCGAGGATCACAATATCTACATCTATTATCCAACATCCGCCGGAGGCGGAAGTCAGCGTTTGTTCCGCAAAATCGGTAGTCGGAGTAGCGTCTATTCGCCGGAGTCGCGGGTACGCAAAACGGGCTCGTTCATCTATGAGGACTTTATGCCCACCGATGGTATGCTTACAACTTGTTGCTCCTCTCTCTCGCTCTCTCTCTCGCTCTCCCTCCTCATTATGCTCTCCCGCCGCCACTCTTTCGTTCTCGCTCTCGCTCTCGTCACTGATCTTTTTTTGCACTGCGCTCTCTCTCTCAGCTCCAGTTGCCTGGACTAAGTAATCCTGCAATTCCCCTCCCCAAAGAACTTCCAACCCCTTTCCCAGTTTCCCTATCATGTACTGCGCTCAAAATGTGTGTTGTTATAGTCTATATATATCGGTTATCGGCGCAAAAGTGCAACAAATTAATGCTTTAACTTCTTCTGAAACTGTTGGTCAAAATTTAACAGCTTCAATTGCTCAATTATTTAAATTTCATTTACATAAATTGTATTTCAAAGTTGTTCACTTTGTTGTAAAATGAAAAGTTTTTAGCTTTCTTTGAAAAATGTAAAATGTGATTTATGTACATACATATTTCAAAATACGAAACTTTAGCCTAATAGTGTAAAATGCAAACTTTAATCAATTGTTTAAATCAATGAAGAAATAGTTACTTAAAGTTTAAATGTAATTTACAGTTTTGCAAAATAGTTTCTTAGTAGTTCATCAAGCATTTCGCTTGCTATTCCTTTAGCTTCAAAAGGCTAACCAAATTTTTTTAAATTACCGAAAAATAGTTATGTAATATTTCATGAATATTTGTAAAATGCAAACTACAAAATCGTATCAAATAATTTAAATCAATATTGCGAAGCACTTACAGTTTTTTACATATCAACAAATTAATCGAGATTCAGTTAAAAGATTTGCAACAGTTGTGTATAATATAAAAATATAATTATTATTAACATTTTCTATTTCATTTGTAAAATGCAAAATATTTAATTAGAAGTCTTTTATGCAGCTTCATATTGCTTATAACATTGTATAAAATGAGTTCACATTTATTTGACACAATTTTGTAAAAACATGAAAGAAGTTTTTAACAGCTTTTTAAATACACTTCCTTGATCTTCTTTTAATTGCTTATAAATTTAAAAAGAAAGTTAGTTATTAATTCATTCTTTACATTTTTGCAATATATATTTTGCACTTAACATCCTTAAATTCTTGCTGCACTCATGCACCTAACCGACATATAAACTACAGCTACATATGTATATTGGAAATATCCCAAGCATTAAGCCATAATCTGTATATATATATATATTCGTTTAACCATTATGAACATTGTCTTGCGTCTCGCCCGCCCGCCCGATCGTTGCTCGCTGCTCGCCGCTCTCTCTCTCATCTTACCCAAAAAAAAAACAAAAAAAACAAAAAAAGAAAACTAGAAAAGAAAAAAAGACAAACAAAAGCAAACAGTGGCCGCCAGTCGAACGCACTGAATCCAGCATTACCTTTACAACTTAGTATACTTTTCAGGCACGGACGTCAAGGTCTACACCGTGGGACCCGATTACGCACACGCCGAGGCTCGCAAGAGTCCCGCTCTGGATGGCAAGGTGGAACGCGACAGCGAGGGCAAAGAGATACGCTATCCGGTCATACTCAATCACTCGGAGAAGCTGATATCGCGCAAAGTGTGCTTAGCATTTAAGCAAACCGTTTGCGGCTTCGATTTGCTGCGTGCCAATGGCAAGAGTTATGTCTGCGATGTGAATGGCTTCAGTTTTGTGAAGAACTCGAACAAGTATTACGATGATTGCGCCAAGATCTTGGGCAATATGATACTCCGCGAATTGACACCGACATTGCACATTCCGTGGTCGGTGCCATTCCAGCTCGATGATCCGCCCATTGTGCCAACCACCTTTGGCAAAATGATGGAGCTGCGTTGCGTTGTCGCCGTCATCCGGCATGGCGATCGCACGCCCAAGCAGAAGATGAAGGTTGAGGTGCGACATCCCAAGTGAGTAGTAATGAGTGCAGAGCAACTTGAAAATGGTGCATGCATGAGCTTACCAAGCTTGATAACATCAAGCTTTAGAGGGGTGTGTTTGTTCTCTTCATGTTTATTACCCAAATTGCGCTTAGCGGCCACACGTTACTCGCTTAGCGGTCATAAGTTATTTGCTTAAGTGGGTATATTATTGAGACAAATTTAAAGCTGTTTTGCATCAGCTTACCAAGCTTAATAACATCAAGTTTTAGTGGGCTGAGTTTGAAATACCGCTTAGCGGCCACACGTTACTCGTTTAGCGGCCATAAGTTATTTGCTTGAAGGCTATATTATTGAGACAAATTGAAAGTTGTTTCGCATTTGCTTACCAAGGTTAATAACTCAAGTGTTAAAAGGCTGTGTTTGTTCTCTTCGTATTTATTACTCAAATTGCGCTTAGTGGCCACACGTTGCTCGTTTAGCGGCCATAAGTTAGTTGCTTAAAGGTCACACTCCAAATACAAATTATCGCAACCTAAGCATTGACAACTTAATTGACGTTGCATCACTTTAACATTCTTTCGCTTAGTTGCCACTCTTTTTCGCATCTCAAGTTGTGGCTGTTAAGAGAGGTATTACTATACTATTGAAACACAAATTGAAAGCTGTTTTGCACGAACTTACCAAGCTTAATAACATCAAGTTTTAAAGGGCTGAATTTGTCTTCTTCGTATTTATTACCCTAATTGCGCTTAGAGGCCACACGTTACTCGCTTAGCGGCCATAAGTTATTTGCTTAAGGGTCACACTCCAAATACAAATTATCGCATGCATCACTTTAAAATTCTTTCGCTTATTTGCCACTGCTTTTGTCATCTCAAGTTGTGGCCGTTAATCGAAATATGGCTTTATAATGAAAGCACAACTTGAGACCAGTTTTGCCTGAGCTTACTGAGTTGTAATCAGCCATTTTAAATAAGTTTTGTAGGTCCGTCTGACTTTTTGTCGAATTTATTACCAAAATTCCGCTTTGCGGCATCCTTGCTCACTTAGTGGCCAAACCTAAAAAGAAAAAGCAGTAAATTTAAGCATTGATATTCTTGATGCTTCATAGTAAATTGAGGTTGCTTCACTTGACATAATTTCTTGTAGCAGTCAATTTTTCGATTGGTTTTATTAGTGGTCGCTAAGCGAGACATTGTTGTATTATTAATAATCTGCTTTAATTGCCTTGACTACTGTGTGTCTGGCTGTCTGTCCGAGAAGTTATCGCCATTAATTAGATTGAAGTGTGTTATTAATATCAAAAACTGTTTTAGAATAAAAATAGTTATATTTATAGAAAATTAAATAATAAACCTTTAATTATTTACAATGCTTTTATGTAATTAATAATAATGAACAAACGAGGATATAAAATAATAAGATTAACCTTTTTTTTAATCAATTTGCAATATTTTCAGAAATTTGCACACCAAATATGCGAACAACTTATTTGCTTTTGCCAATATTTCTAAAACTTATTCACGAACTTATTTTTAATGATCTATATATCGAGGATATAAGATAATTGGCTGTAAATATTTTAATGGCAATTTATTTATAATATTTTCAGAACTTTGCATGTTGGGCAACGAAAATTATAAACTTGTTTTTTTATTGCAAACTTTTGAAATAACTTTAGAGAATAAATAATATATAATATAATCACATTTAAATATGTATATTGTTTATCATATTTATAGAATGTTTTGTATATTTACAATTATTTTATTTCGAAATTGCGTTTTTAACTTTGCAGATTCTTCGAAATCTTTGAGAAATACGATGGCTACAAGCTCGGCCACGTGAAGCTGAAGCGACCAAAGCAACTGCAGGAGATACTCGACATAGCGCGTTTCCTGCTCAGCGAGATCCATACGAAGGCGCATGCTGAGATCGAGGAGAAGGAGAGCAAGCTGGAGCAGCTGAAGAATGTGCTCGAGATGTATGGACACTTTTCGGGAATCAATCGCAAGGTGCAAATGAAATATCAGCCAAAGGGGCGACCACGTGGCTCCAGCTCCGATGATGGTGAGTAGTTGTGCATTGCTTTAACGAAGCTAACCACACGCTAAGTCCTATCCGTTTCAGTTGAGACGCCAGCGGAGCCATCGCTCGTCCTCATCCTCAAGTGGGGCGGCGAATTGACGCCGGCGGGTCGCATCCAGGCCGAGGAACTGGGTCGCATCTTTCGCTGCATGTATCCGGGCGGTCAAGGACGCTCCGATTATTCGGGCACCCAAGGCTTGGGACTGCTGCGGTGCGTAGTTGACTTTCGGTCAAACACTGTACTCCATTTGACATACTACGTTACTATTTTCCCCATTCCAGTTTGCACTCGACGTTTCGACACGACCTTAAGATTTATGCGTCGGACGAGGGCCGAGTGCAAATGACAGCCGCTGCCTTTGCCAAGGGTTTGCTCGCCTTGGAGGGCGAATTGACCCCCATTCTGGTGCAGATGGTCAAGAGCGCCAACACGAATGGACTGCTGGACAACGATTGCGATTCCAGCAAGTATCAAAATCTGTGAGTAACTTCATTGCATTCAATAATAGAGTAATTGTTATTCGGGAATTTACGGGAGTATCTAAACCAATAACACGGGGCATCTAAACAACTCTGTTAATTAGTTATTAGTAAATAAATTGACAATTTAAAGACGTATTGGTATAGACAATGATAACTATTAAGAATTCCTGATAATTTTATTGTAATCGGATAAAATTTGTAGAAGTTATTCAAGGAAAACTTACGCCTACTGCAATGGGATCATTTGTTGTTTTGGCTGACAATCTGGTATATTTTGACATTTGTGGTATATTTATACTTCAACGATATACCAAATATGTCCTTAGGTATAATTTAATATTATTGCGGTACATTATTTGATATATTTTTAGAATAATACCACACTGTGAGGCTTTATTATCCACAGTAGCTTTCTTACTTTTCCTTCTTAATTCTAAATTCAATGAACATAATTTAAGTTCATTGGGCAAAATAATGCTAGAAAAGTAACTTTCAATCAGAGAACTGAATAAAGTGTTTTATGTATAATGGATGCGAGCTTGATAAATGGTTTATTGTAAAGCAAATGATAATTTATGGCATATATACAATTGAAAAGTTCAAGTGATAATATAGTATTTTACATTAAATATTCAGTATTTTACATTATAGATGAGCCACTGGAAAGTTTGCGTTTTTAAATAATTGTTATTAAATTAAGCTAGAATAAAATATGCACAAATTATGTTTCTTGAAATAATGAGTTTAGGTTGTGATTTTTAATCAACACTTTATATTTAGCGAATTTAGTGAACGATAAATAATGGATTGTATTATTAGATTCGCATTTATTAAATGTATTTTGCATTTACAATGTTAAGCAATGTGTTGGCAATGATCTTTAAACATTTTTAAACTTTATAAGATTACAAAAATGGTGAAATTGGGTATATGTTTTTGTAAATCGATTGCAATTTGTTTTTTCTTCAAAAATGCAATACTAATTTTGTTTTCTTCTCCTTTTTGCAGTGCCAAGGGTCGCCTGCATGAACTGATGCAGAACGATCGCGAGTTTACGCCGGAGGATCGCGAGCTGATCAATCCGTGCAAAAGCAAATCGATAACCCAGGCGCTGGACTTTGTGAAGAACCCGGTGGACTGTTGCCATCATGTGCATCTGTTGATACGCGAGCTGCTGCACATAATTAGCATTAAAAAGGACGATCCGAAGACCAAGGATGCGATATTGTATCACGGCGAGACATGGGATCTGATGCGATGCCGTTGGGAGAAGATCGAAAAGGATTTCAGCACAAAATCAAAACTGTTCGATATCTCGAAGATACCCGATATCTATGATTGCATCAAATACGATCTGCAGCACAATCAGCATACGCTGCAATACGATCAGGCCGAGGAGCTCTATATCTATGCGAAGAATCTGGCCGATATTGTTATACCCCAGGAGTACGGTCTAACGCCACAGGAGAAACTGGCCATTGGCCAGGGCATTTGTTCGCCGCTGTTGCGCAAAATCAAAGGCGATCTGCAGCGCAACATCGATGAGGTCGAGGATGAGTTCATGAATCGCTTGAATCCGCATTACAGTCACGGCGTCGCCAGTCCGCAGCGTCATGTGCGCACTCGTCTCTACTTCACCAGCGAATCGCATGTGCATTCGCTGTTGACGGTGCTGCGCTATGGGGGATTGTTGAATGTGGTCACCGATGAGCAGTGGCGTCGGGCCATGGACTACATCTCGATGGTGTCGGAGCTGAATTATATGTCACAGATTGTCATAATGCTGTACGAGGATCCCACCAAGGATCCCAGCTCCGAGGAGCGCTTCCATGTCGAGCTCCACTTCAGTCCGGGCGTCAATTGTTGTGTGCAAAAGAATCTGCCACCGGGACCGGGCTTTCGGCCCCATTCGCATGGCGACAACTCGTGCAGCGTCAGCTTGCAGTCCAGCGACGAGACGAATCCGTCGCGCATCGAGGAGGAGAACGATTATGGGTCGAACGATGAGCAGCAGAGCAAGAAACGCGCCGTAAACTTGAATAACATTTTTTAATGCTAGATTGATTTGACTGCTAACTCTCTCTCTCTCTCTTTGTTGTAGTGCAATCAACGGAATTCGTCGGGCAACTCGTTTGGCTTCAATCGCTTGGAGTTGCGCAGCAAACAGCTCAAATCGAAACCAATTCCAATTGGTGCTCATCACACGGTTAGTGGCCATGAGGCAATGGATTTGGCCAAGCGCCTCAACGAGGAACTTGCCTCGCAGCAGCAACAGCAACTGCAACTGCAACAGAATAACCAACAGCTGCAACATCATCAGCATCAACAGCAACATCAACAGCAGCAACAGTCATCGCAATTGCGTCCCATCAGTCCGGATATGCGTTCTGTGAGTCCGGATTGTGAGCCGCGTTCGCGGAGCTTTGAGCAGCGTGGATCACCGTCGGCCAATCGGGGCAAGGAGGCGGGTATGTATGGCTTGTGGCTGCAACGTCTGTGCCATCAACAAAACCAACAACATCTACTACTACTACTACTACTACTGATAGCATCATCAGTTCAACTGATGGCGGCTAAGTTAGCCAACAATTTTCTCTCCCAATTTCAATTTCAAAACGAAACTCTTTTTACTATTTAATTGTTGATTTTGCTGCTATAGTATATAATATTTATGTCATTATTTTTTCTTGATCGTTATTTTATCGATTCAATTCCGTTCACCTAAGTTTCTTTTAATTTTTTTTTTGTTATTGTCGCAAATCTCGCAAATTGGTTTTAACAAATCACACACAAAACACTCTCACACACACACATGCTCAACAACTTTACTGACCAACAATCAACAAAATTGGCTTATCAAAACTAACTTGGCTATCTGTTATAATCATTGTGCGTTTCTCTCACATCTTTTATTTAATTTACACACCCTTTGTTTTTTTTTTTTCTTTTATGATTTGTTCTTGATTTTGTTCTTGCATGCGAATATTGTGTGCGAGTTTTACCATAAACAAAATATATAAGCGAAAACTCTTTTTCTAACTCCTCCAAAGCGAAACGCCTGTAACAAGAGAAGCCACAGCTCCAAAAAAAAACAAAAAAACAAAAACATTCCCTGAATATTTTCCACCTCAAAGAACGTCTCCCAACGACCAACCTTAGACTTTTTGTTAGTTTCTTCATTAAATTTTCTTTTGTTGTTCATTTATTTCTTTTGATTTTTGACACATTTTTCTTCAAAATTTGCATTATTTCTTAATTAAGTTGTTATATATTTCGTTTTTTTTTCGGTTATTTTGATTATGTCTCTAATCTGCTCAGCGCTAAATTCAAAGTACTCTATATTTTTATTCCATTTACAAGAAAATCGTTACAACAACCACAAAATAAAACTGAGCCCAACATTTTTGATTTTCATTCTTTCCACACCAACAAGAAATAAGAAAAAGCAAAAAAAAAAAGAAAAACTCAATCCGAATTTGTTTTTCTATGCGCTTTGTAGCTCATTCGAGGGCTTTCAAAAACGCTGTGATATATGTACATATATATATATATATGGTTTTTGTTTTTTTTTTTTTGGGAAATTCATGAAAATCGATAGGCATCTGGCCGTGGAATCCCGTGTACTTGGCAATGCAATGCAGCCCCTTCTCTATTCTTTGAGCACCCAACCATCAACCAACCTCCAACCTGATAACCCCCCCCCCCTCTTGAAAATGCTGAAAGACCTCCCCGAGAATAAGAATAAAACCGAAATATCAGTTCGACAGCTGATCGTTAGCAAATGTTGCCACGCCTCCCAAAAGGCGTTCGATTAATTGTTCTTGAGACATTTGCTGACGTTCAGCTGTTGTTGGTTTAACTTCCTTCTCTCTCTCTCTCTCTGTCTGTCTCTGTGTGTGTCTCTTTCTATTTGTTTGTCTATCTCTCTCTCTCTCTCTCTGGACTCTGTTTTGCTGCGTCTGTCTCTCTCACTCTTTCTATCAAAATATATGTTTAATGCATGTGAAAAAGAAAAAAAAAGAAAAAACAACACAATTGTTAAAATAATTTGTTTGTTTTTTGTTTTTTTTTTAATCTATATATATTGAGCAAATTTGTGTGAACATTGTTAACTGCCTAAAAAGAAGTGTTCATTGTTTCTTGTTTGTTGTTCGTTCCGTTGTGTTGTTGTTTGTTTTTGTTGTGTGCGCTCCAAAAATGTTTTTTCCCTCACGAGAACCAAGACTAACTATAACTATAACTATAACTATAATAATTCTACTTATCAATTACCGAGTATGATTATTATTAGTATTAATTGCCAATTGCCTTCAACGCCGCGACACTAACTTGAAACGCCAAAAACTAACTGGACCAATTGTTTTGCCTGCCTGCTGTGTTTATTCTCAATCGCCGCCGACGCTCGACACAATCTTCGCAACGCTCCAACAACGCATTATCTTGTCTATATACATATACTATATCATTTATAAAGTACTACATTTAATAGTTATCCTTAAATAAATCGCTTGAAATGATTCGAATCATTTCATTAGTTAGTTTACTTAAATTTGAGTCCTTAGAACATTTGCTTATTAATTCCTACAGTGTTTTAATTGAATTCTCTCCTGAAGTTAACAAAATAATAATAATGATTTCCCCTATTAACCCTGAAAATAGTAAAACAAAAGTGATTCTATATCTAATCTAAAAAAAAACAGGAAGTTAATTATTGTAAATTATGATAAAATATGATTTGATTTTTCATTTAAAATAATTTACATAAATTACAATATATCAAAAAAGAATTGCTTACAAAATCTCGCAATAATCTCATTGAATTTTGACTTGAGGAATCGATTATAAGAATTTACTTAAGCAAAAGCGAATTTAATAAAATGCCAAAAAAACAACTTTTTAAATAAGTTTTGGAATTTTTAAAATTATTATTAGAGAGTTTTCTTCGGTTATTTAATATTTTTTA
This sequence comes from Drosophila sulfurigaster albostrigata, assembly GCF_023558435.1. Lineage (NCBI taxonomy): Eukaryota > Metazoa > Arthropoda > Insecta > Diptera > Drosophilidae > Drosophila > Drosophila sulfurigaster. The sequence goes on from NC_084885.1 coordinate 19,630,147, forward strand.
AAGTTCTGAAGTTTACCAAAAAAGATAAGGAACTTTCCCATTAACCCAAGAAATAGAAAAAACAAATTTAATAATTCTAAAATAAACTTCCGAATAGACATCTAACTAAAATAAAAATGTCATTTGGCATCATCATTTTTATTATTATTCACCTTATTTCATCAGTTCCTTAAATAATTTTAGGAAGTGATTGAATTTTGTAATTGCTTAAAATTAACCAAAATAGCAAACGCGAATTGAATTAATCTAAAATGAACTGAGATATAGCTACAAATTTTATTATCATAGCAAAAACATGCAACAGGATTTTAGACTAATTTTGTTGAATTTTGAATAAGCCGATGTAATTTTTTAAAATATATAAACAGAATGCATGTGTGAAGATGCTTTTAATATCGACTAATTTAGACAATACTGAAATGTCAGTTTTAAGAACGTGACGTTGTGACTGTCATGTGTTCAAATTATGTTAATAATTTGTATTGAGGATTCAATATTTTGAAAATATTAACAATCATGTTGAATAGAGAAAATAGCTAAAGACTGAAGTAGATTTATTTTGGAAACAACGAAAGCTTAACATAGTTGAAGTTGAAGAGAAACGATTACAAGACTTTCAGCTCTGAATGCAAGGAAAGTTTGTTTAAAAATTACTTTAATTAGGTAAAGGAATGTATGTACTATATAGATGTATGTATGTATGTGTGCAGGATGCTTGCAGGATGCGTTCAGTTTTCGGCTTAAGCCGAAGACACCGTGTTTCTCCCCTTTCATTTTCTCAACTTTCCAACTTTTTATATGAGTATTTTTTCGGCTAATTAGTTTTCTGTTTGTATACTCTACGACCGTACACACACCTACACACACACACACACTTGCACACACACACTACTGCACACACACACACATTCGATTGGCTGATCTCGGACGGAAATCAAAATCATACACGAATTTGTTCCTCCCTCCATTTGTGTTTGCGCTTAACTAACTCGAAACGCGTTCAGCGACGGCGGCCACAACCTTCGATGAGATAGCCAATGCGCGTGTGGGCGTGGGCGTGGGCGTGGCAAGGGGCAAGAGGGGCGGCATCGATAGCAGCAGTCAACGCGCCTCGCTCCAAATACGCGTCACCGATCGCTTGTCCTTCTTCAAAATCGATTCGTCCACCAACGAGTTGCCACTGTCCGACATTGATTTCTCCCTCACCCCCGGCACACCCGGACAATGTGCCACAGCAAGTGGCTCACCGTTGGCGCAATGTGGCACGGCACGTTCATCGACGGGTCACAAGCGTCACACGATGTTGAGCATGCGTCGCATGATCAGCGGTGAGGAGGGTGAATTTGAGGGTTTGCCACCGTTGCAACAGTTGCAACAAATCTCACCGATGGCCACGAACGAGCGACCATTGAGCTGCAATTGCAGCAACAGTTTGTCCTTTCCGCTGGCCACTGCGCATGCGCACTCCAAGAGTCTCATGCAGCTGACGCCGCCGCCAGCGACAACAACAACATCAACAACAACAGTTGAAGTTTCCTCTTCGGTCAATCGCAGTTCAGCGATTGCTGTGCGCATGGCGAGCAGTTTCGATGATGATTTTCAGCTGTCAAGCTCAGCGCCCGCGTTGCTGTTGAGCGGCGAGTTCGGTCAGCGTTCGACGTCGTTCAACAACAACAGCAACAGCAACCGGGAGCAACCACGCACGTTGCAACCACAAAATAAGAGCAGCAACAGTGCGAACAATTCGCCCACAGCGTCAACGCTGCGGCTGTGCATGGACATGGAGACGCGTCAGCTGGAGCGTGGACAGCAGCGCAAGGCGACAAGTCATTCGTGTGGCCAGCTATCGATAGCGATTGCCGGCACGTCATCGTTATCGGCGCCGGTGCAATGCGAGAATCCGTTTCGCTTTGGTTTCGCATCATCATCATCAGCAGCGACAGCAACTTGTGTGGCTGCAGCTGCAACTGTTGCTGCTGGCAACACATTTGTCAGCTGTTTTGCTCCAATAGCAGAACATGTGCCAGCCACGCCCACGCCGGTAGCGACGCCCACATTGGTGTACAACATACCGACAGTGTTGATAACAGCAACAGCCGCAACAGTGACGAGCAATGCGGCAGCGAGTGCAGCAATTGCAACTGAGACAACTGACACAACGGACAGCAACAGCACGGCAACAACAGCAGCAACAGCAACCACAACAACAACAATTGTAGCTTTGTCTTCTATCACAACAACAATCACAACAACAGCAACAGCAATGTCTCCTAATCAACCTTGTACTAACCAATTCAAACCAATTGATCCTTCCTCAATTGACGCACAACAACAACCACAACACGATATCATCGACAACAACATTATACAAACGAACAATACGAATACCAAAACAACAAACACTACTATGAACAACAACAACAATTACTACAACAACAACATCACAACAACAACGACAACAACAACAACCACAACCCCGTCTTGTTGTTGTACCAATACAATCGCCACAGATAGCAACGTTTCGGTGTCGGTATCGGCATCGGTAGTATCATCATCGGCCAATTCGTCCACATCGTCGCGTCGCCAAAGACACAGTATTGCCGGCCAGATGTCCTATATGAAAATGTTGGGTTTCGGTGGTTTTAGCAAAAAGATGGCGACCAGCGCGAATAGCCTTTTCAGCACAGCGGTCATCAGCGGCAGCTCATCGGCGCCCAATCTACGCGACATGATACCGGTATCATCATCCGGTGAGTACACAACACACACTTTCACACACCATCACACCCTCCCCCCCACACTCCCACACACACACACACACAACCCAACAACAAAACACACAAATACAACAAATCGATTCCCAAACCTCATACAGCAATAAATATTGGCAAAGTGCATGTTCAATACTTCCCCAAATGCTGACAGTTCGTGTCTACGAACAAGTTCCAAGATTCCAATCCTAACTCTTGTGTTTCACTTTTCAAATACTAAGCAACTAGCGAGCAGTAAGCTTAAATACATTTGCAGAGATATTAGCAAAGAAGAGCACTTTCATTTTGCATTTCAAATTTTGTATTTAATGGTTAGATTCAAGATTTTAACTTATTCATTTAAGCAATTGAGATTTAAGCATCAGTATACCAAATATACCTTTACATTTTTCAGTATTTTTTAGTATATTGGTTTAAATTATAATACCGCACACTGTTTTGCTTATCTTGAGAGCTGACAAACGGTATTTATGAGTATTTTCGGTATATTATTTCGGTATATTAATATACCGAAAATGCTGATAAATATCGTTTTCAAGAAAGCAAAACAGTGGGCGTTATTATATTTTTAAATAAACCAATATACTAAAAAAATACTGAAAAATGTAAATGTATATTTGGTATATGTATATTTGGTATATTGATATTACAAATACTTCATGTCGCGTATAAAACAAACAAAAAAAAAACAATATTAATAATCATAAATTTATAAAGTAGTTAAAGATTTAATTAAAATTGGAATAAAATCTCCGACATTGTTTCAATTCATTTTCAACAGTTATCATAAGTTCCTTTTTTGTTGTCATTATTTCATCAATTTAGCTTGTCTTAAAAATATACCAAATAAATATACCAACAAAATGCTGAACAACGTTTCTGAGAGCAATTGACACTGCAAGTTCGTTGCCTAAGTCTTTTGTTTAGATTACTTCGAACTCTAAAACCAAAAAAAAAGAACATTTTTCTCGGTAAACTTTCATATTTCTCTGCAAACGTATATGTATAAAACACAAATTTCAGATTCGCTATAAACTTTTAAATTTAATTATTAACAATTGTTGCCAAAGCCAAAATATATAGAAGGAAACTGAAAAGCAGTAGAATAATAGTTAGTTACGTGAATGAAGAAAACTATTTTTCTATCGTATACAAGAATGTTCGCAATCAAAAGTGAAAAAGTGTAGAGTAATAGTTATGTGAATCAAGAAAATAGTTTTTAGTGTAAAGTAATGCTCGCATTCGCAAAATCGATTGATATAGTAAAAGACTAATTAATGTATGACAGTTTTGACATTAAAGTGGTTAACGAGTCGTTAAAGTGAATTCAAACTGAAGAGATAAGTATATAGTAAAATATAATTGATTTTAAAATTTGTTGTATGTGTGACAATTAAACTAACTAAATATGTATGTAGAGTAATGGGAAAACTAGTAATTTAAATATTAAAATGAAAATAGTAGGTAAAAAAGTTTAAGCAAATAACGTTACAATGAAAATTGAAAGAAAGGTAAATAGTTAGTTTGTGAACATTTGTTAATTGAATTAACATTCTTTGCGTAGTCTAAACTTAAAAAAAATTTGTTAACAATACATATATGTATGTAGTTAGTAGTTGTTCATTGAATTTAAAATGCATACGAAAAAAATGGTTAAATAACCTAAAGGGAAATTTTATAAAATATCTGTATTTATGCACAATATGAGGTAAAAAGATTGAAATGCAATTCATAACACAACATTTTTAGAGAAAATCCAAAAATATGTTGTAGACTTAATGAACATTAAAAAATATTAGTGACACTTGTAGTTTCAGCACAGTTGTAGATTACTTTTATAGATTCTGTGTTACATCACCAAAAATCCCAAAAGTTCGAAATAGAAAAATGAAAAATTCTTCTTCAAGCACTGCAGTCAATAATCAATAAATATAATGTAGCGCTGTGTATTTAACTGTGAAACGATTTCCAACTACCATTTTCCATGCTCCAATCTCTCCACTTTCCACACCCTCTACTCTCCACTCTCCATTAATCCACTTCCACACGCTCTCCTTTCTTACTCTGTTTTTTTTTCTTTAACTTACAAATAAATGAATTTATTTCACTTATTTTTTTGTTCTCTTAATTTATGTGTCTCTCTCTGTGTGTGTGTGTGTGTGTGCGTATGTGTGTGCATCGTTGCCACTGCACACCGCCACCCCCGCTCCGCACACTTGCAACGTTTTTTAGGATTCGGTGATGTGCCGCCGATACGACCACTGGAGACTCTGCACAACGCGCTGTCGCTGCGCAAGCTGGACAGCTTTCTGCAGGACATGATCCTTGCGCAGATCTTTAAGACGCCGACGGGCTCACCGCCACGCGTCCACGATGCCACTGGCGCCAATGCATCCTCATCGCTGGCCACAACAACGAGCAACACACCATCCGTCGACAACATGACTGCTGTCTCCTCAATGATTGTGCGTCACGATCAGCATCAGCATCAGCAGCAGCATCAACAAGTTGCAGGTCCTCGTGCAGAGTTGCAAACGACAGGCGGCAGTGAGACGCATGCCACACGTCGCAAGATGGTCTCTGTGTGTGAGCATGCCATGGAAGAGAATGTCCACGAAGTGAAACTGGAGGATGAAGTGCAGAAGTTGCAACAGCAACAGCAACAGCAATCGTCGAAGAAAGAGCGTAAGTTGCAAAAGCGTAAGTCATTTGTCGCTTGGCGCAGCTGAATATTTTGAATCTCCTCCTCCTCCTCCTCCACGGCCTCCGCTCTTGCCACGCCCCCCCCCCCCCCCACAACTAAGATCATCTTCTATCGAACTGCATGCAGCATAAAAATTCCAAATTTCATTTTCTAATTGTTGATTTGATTTCCGTTGTTTTCTTTTTTCTTTCTTTAATTTGCAGTGAATTAAATCATCAGTTGTGTTTGCATCATATACTATATACTATATATGTTTCTATAGCGTCAATTGATTTAAGAGATATGAGTTTATCAGTTTTTGCTTCGAGAAAGAAACAAATTTTGTAATTTACTTAAGCATATATCGGAATAAAAAAAAATTACTTGAATACACTTGCGCACATTCACGCGTGTTCTCTCTCTCTCAGTCTCTGTTTCTGTCTCTCTCTTTCTATTTCTCTCACTATGTTGTTGCTCTCTCTTTCTTTTTGTATATATATCGCACGCATCTCTATTTCTATGGCTCTCTATTTTATGGTTTTTGCCTATTTTGGCTGCTGACACGAAGCTTCAGCTTCAGCTTGTCTATCTCTCTCTCTTCATCCATTCAATACTTTAAACTAATCGAAATCGATATCGAAAAACAAACTAACAATCTGAACAATCTGAACCATCTGAACTACTAAACAAATTGCAAACAAGTTTGGCAAGTGCAACAGGATTACGATGAGGACAACGACGATGAACCGCTCGAGAATGCAGCTAAACTAAGCAGGTAAAACAAAATAAACAATTTCTATTCTATTTCTCACTTGCTAAATTCTGTCTTCTTTTTCTTAGCCTTGCCGTCGACATTGTCATGATCGAGGAGGCGGATGTGGATGAGCAGCGCACAGCGTTTGAGCCCATGAATCAGGATACGTTGCAAACGGATGCATCTGCTGTGGCTCCCAATGCCAACGCCAACATCTTTCTCAGCGTCTGCGATGAGCCAGAGCCCACAAGCAGCGCTTGCCTCACGCCCGTCAGCTGTGGCATGGATCTCGATCTCGATCTGAGCATGGTGGCCAACAAGGGCTCCATGACGCTGTCCGTGGATGTGAGTGTTCGACTAGAAAACAAAGCACACCCAAGGGTGTCGCTGCTTACAAAATGAATGTTATCCAAATTTATGGTTTTTATACTTTTTTTATGCTTGAGGAATCTCTTAAGCTTTCTTTTTCTAGACGTTATACTTATTATAGATATACATAGTCAGTTAAATATCATTCGGTATATTTTAGTATTTTGTCAGTATATTAAAAGCTATCCCAGACACATTTTAATCCACAACTTTTACTATACAGAGTGGTAGTTATAAAGCATTCGGTATATTTTAGTATTTTTTTAGTATATTAAAAGCTTTTCCACACACTAGTCTACAACTTCATATTATAGATATAGTCAGTTAAATGTCATTTGTTATATTTTAGTATTTCTTCAGTATATTAACATATGTACATTTTTAGTTTACAACTTTATACTATAAATAAAGTCAGTTAAATAACCTTAATGGTACAACTTATACAATAGACATAGACATTTAAATATCATTTGGAAATTTGTTATATTTTATGAATAATATCGCACTGTTTTGCTTCTATTGAAAATATAGGCAAACTTTCAGTATATTTTTGCATTTTTTTCAGTATTAAAAGCTCTCTCCCACACAGGTGTTTAGCAAAACAAATCTATATTATAGATGTAGGCAGTTCAACAGCTTTGAGTAGATTTTAGTAATATTTTCGGTATATTTATTTGGTATATTTTACGAATCATACCGCACTGTTTTGTTTCTATTGTAAATATAGGCAGTTAAATTGACTTTAGTATATGTTACAGTTATTTTCGGTATATTTATTTGGTATATTTTACTAATCATGCCGTTGTTTCTATTGAAAATATAGACAGTTAAATAGACTTTAGTATATGCTAGTATTATTTTCGGTATATTTATTCGGTATATTTTACTAATCATATCGCATTTTTTGCTTCGATTGTAAATATAGGCAGTTAAATTGACTTTAGTATATGTTAGTATTATTTTTGGTATATTTATTCGGTATATTTTACTAATCATATCGCATTTTTTTGCTTCGATTGTAAATATAGGCAGTTATATAGACTTTAGTATATGTTAGTATTATTTTTGGTATATTTATTCGGTATATTTTACTAATCATATCGCATTTTTTTGCTTCGATTGTAAATATAGGCAGTTATATAGACTTTAGTATATGTTAGTATGATTTTCGGTATATTTATTCGGTATATTTTACTAATCATATCGCATTTTTTGCTTCGATTGTAAATATAGGCAGTTAAATTGACTTTAGTATATGTTAGTATGATTTTCGGTATATTTATTTGGTATATTTTACGAATCATACCGCACTGTTTTCTTTCTATTGAAAATATAGGCAGTTAAATTGACTTTAGTATATGTTAGTGTTATTTTCGGTATATTTATTTGGTATATTTTACTAATCATATCGCATTTTTTGCTTCGATTGTATATGAGGCAGTTATATAGACTTTAGTATATGTTAGTATGATTTTTGGTATATTTATTCGGTATATTTTATGATTGATACAGCACATTACCATATTTGCTTCTATTGGAAATGAGTATCGTTGCTTTCACAGCTAAACGCACATGTTGGTGTGATTTACTCTGCTATTTTACCAAACAATTTTAATGTATTAAAAGCGATAACAAATTGTTGTTTAATTCATTAAATGCGTTTAAACAAGCCCAATTAGATTCAATCTTAATAAATAGGCAAAAAGGCAGCACAAGCTCAGGCAAACATTCGACAAAAACTTATCCTTGTACTTTAATTTGAAATTCACAACTGTTCACCTACATTTCGCTTTGTTCGCAGGGCTTCGATGACGATGAGGAGGCGACTCTGTCGGCGGCAACGACGCCCTCGCTGCCACCGGATGCAACGGAGCCGAAGCTGGAGATGTGCTACTGCTGTCCGACGCACGCCGAACAACCACCGGAGGTGGCCAGCGATGATCCCAAATACTGCTTTGCGCTGCCCGTGCACATCACCCAAGCATCGCCTGAGCACACACGGCCGAGTGTGCGACGCGCCCACGATCCGATCTCGCCACGGATGCAAAAGCAGATCAGCTTGTTCGAATGCGGGGCAGGCGGTGGGGCAGAAGCGTTGCGTGCCTCAATCAATTTGCCAGCGGCAGCGCAGCAGCTGCGACAGGATGCGCGTTTACGTAAATTCGAGAATCTCACGCAGTCGACGTCGAATTCGAATTTCCCCTTCGAGAGTAATACACTGAAGCGTGTGCCGTTGGTCAGCACCAAGGATGACTATGCGAATGTGTCGCACACACAGAGTTGCATCAATCTGAAGAGCAGCGGTGCTGGTTCCGGTTCCGGATCACTAGGCTACGGTTCACCGCAGCATCAACGCGAGAGCAACAAGGATAAGGATAAGGATAAGGATAAAGAACGTTTGCCCACAACGCTGGCAAACACACCGAACTACAATCGTTTGCCCAATGCTTTGTCCGTTTGCTGTTCGCTGGATATCGATGCTGGCTGCAGCAGCACATCAACTTCAACAGCAGGTGGAGGCGGAGGTGGAGGCGGAGGAGCTGCTCCCACACAAACTGTGTCATCTGCTTCATCTGCTTCACCTGCTGCACCGCATCCTGGCGCACTCATTGTGAAGGAGCGTTTCATTGAGCCACCGAAGCGTGGCATTGTGCGTGGCTATCATGGGAAAACGCAATCGATGGATGCCGATTTTCTGTTCAACGAGTTTCTATTGCTGCCGGCCATGGCGCCGCAGCTGGACGATGATCTCGATGTGGAGCAGATGGAACAATCCACGGATGCTGCGTTGCCATCGCCCAAATAAATGTTGTTTAATCTATCCCTAATAACACGTATACGGTTACTAAACAAACTCAATATGTACATTTCTTATTGAAATCTGTCTTAAGCTCATCACTTGCAAACAATTTCCTCGTTGTTGTTTTCTGAAATAAAGATCTCTATTTTTCTGTCTTATGCAAAAGTGTATTTAAGTGTATGTTTTATTCTTAAAATTCATTACTCAATGAGGATCATTATGCTGGTGATTATAAGGCTCATTATATATAAAAGTCTTCTGCTAGAAAACGAATTTATAGTTGAAATCGATTTCTCAATGATCGTGAAGCACATCATTTGAATAATTCTGAAATAAAGATTTCTATTCTTCTGGTGGAATACGGATTTGTAGTTAAAATTGATTACTCAAAGAATGATGATGATGAGGCTGATCGCTTGAAATTCTGTCTTATGCAAAAGTATATCGAAATTGTTCTATAGTTGAAATGGATTACTCAATGAGGATCATCATGATCTTGAAGCAAAGATCTCTATTTTTCTGTCTTATGCAAAAGTATTTTTAAAAGTTTTATAGTTGAAGATGATGATCATCATGATCTATGTTTTTCTGTTTTATGCTAATGTATGTTATATTTTAAGGTCTTCTGTAGTTGAAATGAGGATCGTCATGATATTGAAGCAAAGATCTCAATTTTTTCTATCTTATGCAAAAGTATCTTTAAAAGTTCTATAGCTTAAATGGATTGCACAATGAGAATCATCTTGATGATCATCATGAACTCATCTCTTGAAATTTTGTTTTATTCAAAAGCATATTTAAGAGTTGTTCTGATAGAAAAGGAATTTATAGTTGAAATTGATTACTCAATGATAATGATCATGATGATTCTTGGTTTTTTTTCCAAAATAAAGATCTCTATTACTCTGTCTTATGCAAAAGTATCTTTAAAAGTTCTATAGTTTAAATGGATTGCACAATAAGAATCATCTTGATGATCATCATGAAGCTCATCTCTTGAAATTTTGTTTTATTCAAAAGTATATTTAAGAGTTGTTCTGATAGAAAAGAAATTTATAGTTAAAACTGATCACTCAATGATAATGATCATGATGATTCTTCGTTGTTTCCTGAAATAAAGATCTAAATTCTTTTGTCTTATGCAAAAGTATATATTCAAGTTGTTCTGCTAGAATACGGATTACTCAACGATAATCATGATCAACATGATCAATGATGATGAAGCCAAGTGAAAGTGCTGTCAATGACCGTCGTCGCAGCCCAGACCCAATTTGGGAACTGTGGGAGTTGGAGACACGAATCGAGACGCAGTCAGAATGAGTGAGAGACGCAGCCGGTTTTTGTTTTATTTCTGTAGTATTTCGTTTGAACGTTTTCACTTGTCAGCTGTACGATACGATTTTGATATGAGAGACAGAGACTATACTATATACATAGCATGCATTAACCTCGATCCACATTCGATTGCAAATTTTCAATTCGTGTTTGGCATTCGTTTCTGTTTCTGTGTCTACGTCTGTATTCTAAAATTGCGTATGCAAGGCATGCACGGAACAACAACGACAACAACAACAACAACAACAACAACATCAACATCACCCACTATCTGTGTTGTGGCCCTCAGACTACACTCACTTGTCTACGAATATGAATACGATTGTGACTGCGACTGTGAATGGGAGTAAGGCGAGTAATGAACTGCAACAGCGCTGATGGCGCGGCAAAGATAACTTAGTACTTAGCTGCAATTACGAGTACAACAAGTCTTGACTCGACGACTCTGCGTACCTCATGATAATCGTAGAGCAAAACACTCATGCATACCCAAACACCCGTCCGTACATGACTAACTTGTAGGCACTTTCAATTTATCGTCGGCTAGACTAAAAGTTAACACGCTCAGTTTATTATTGCATTAAGGCCACAAGCAAAGCAGCTAAGTAAGTCGATGGAAGCATCTCTTTGACAATTTTATTTGTAAAATGGGAAAAGTAAATATAATAAGGTAACTGAAATAATATTTAGAAAATGAAAAAATAATTGCAAGTGAATATAAATATAGAATTGTATAACTGAAATTATATTTATAAAATAGGAATATAAATATAAACGAATATGAATATGACAAAAAAATAGAATAATAAATAAAACATTTAGCTGAAATTATACATATTTATAAAATAAGGAAACAAATATATATGAATATAAATATACCAATTAAGGCCTTCGCTGTCATTGCTTTACCAATAGTGTTAGTATTCATTTTAATTATAACTAACCTTTAAATAATAATAATAATACCAATTTAATATTAACTCAACTCAATATCACAAAAAAAAAACAGTAAAATAAATATAAAACAAAACAAAAAATTATGAAAAATTCGGAAATAAAAGTAAAATATAAAAAGCACAATCAAATACATAGAAAAAATTCTATGTAACTCAAATTATAAATTTACAAAAAAATTGAAATAAAATTAAAAAAATAAAAATTTAAAAATTTTAATATGAACTAAAATTGAGAAATAAATGGAAAATAGAACCCAATCTCAGATTTAGTTGAAATTTGAAAATATAAAAAATTAGAAAATATAATTCGAAATTCAAATAAAATTTTAAATATAAAAAAAGGTAACCAGATAAATAAAGAAAACTAATGCAGATTTAGTTAGTTTTTTTTATCAGTGTTTAACGAAATCATTTGAATTGATAAGTTCAATTTTTTCTCTCTTAATTTGATAAAAAAAAATTAATTGACATTATTATTTTGAAGCTGTGGTTAATTTATAATTCAAGATTAATATCACATTTATTTGGAAAATTCTTTAAATTTTTTCTATCTTTTTTCATAACCCTTTTAATAAATTTTGAACTCAACTCACTTTCTATTAACATAATTCTGTGCTGTGTTTGCTTTAGTGAAGATCTACTGTGTGCAATGTTTGCAACATTTGCTTGGGCTTGGACACTCTGCAAGTTCGTTGCCTAAGTCTTTTGTATTGCTCGATGCTGCAGAACGCAGTTTAGACGCTCTTGCTCTCGTTTTCTGTTTCTTACAGTTTCAGTTCTTGTTGTTGTTGTTGATGTTGATGTTGTTGGTGTTTTTCATTTGCATCAGCAATTTTCATTTTTGGTGCGCACCTTTAACAACTGTAATTAGCATTTTTTTCTAAGTTGGCCGCATATGGAAAAAGTTTCCACTCAATTTAGTTTTTTAGTTTTGCTTAATTTTGCCCGCGCGCCAAGTGAAAAGAAAGAAAGAAAGAGACGCAGTTCAGCTGTAACAAGAGTAGAAGTGTGCCCATCACACACACACACACACACACAGACACGTGTATGTAAATGTGTGCTATATGGATATGCATTAGCTGTGCGCTGTTTGGCATTTGGTTGCTTTTGCTTTTGCTTTTGGGTGCGGGTGTTTGTTGTGATGTGTTGTACCCGAAAGTTTCGCCATGGGGAAAGTTCTAGCTTTAAGCTATTCGAGACTTTGCCAATTTATGCAAATGCGCGAACAGCATATCAACAACACAACCCACACACACACACACACACACACACTCACATGCATATTCACACCATGTGGTAATATATAGATTTCGTTTCGAAAAGAGAGCTGAATATTTGCCTTTGAAATCATCTAATAATAGAAATGCCTGAATCCCAATTAGCAATCCAAAATGTTCACGATCGAAATGATGCTTCTCACTACAATAAGATCAACAGCTAAATATTTCATATTAAGCCTTTGTTTGTGTTAATATAATACTAAAGATACCTTTTGGCATATAATTCAGTTATTAACGTTATTTAATGATGTCTTTCGCTAGTTTGTAATCATTTTTTGCATGTTAGAAAGCTCTCCTAAAAATGTTTCGTAATTCGCTTTTATTTTATATATTTTTACTTATTAGGTCAATTTAATTTTTTTTGCTTCTATTTTGAATTTATTTCAAGATTTATTTGAAGGAATTATATGTGAAATTAAATGCTTAATAGCTTTTATTGATTGTATTTAATAGTTTTTTTTTTTACTTATTTTTTTTAGCTGTTTTGCTTAACTTTATTTCTGTTAATTATATTTATAACGTATTTCCTTATCTTATTTTTAATTTGGAAGTTTTTCTGCTATTCAATACTTATTAAGACTCTTTAATATTTATTTATTTAAAAAGGTTACACATAATTATAATTAATCATAACGTTTATGGCTTCTGTTTTTCTCTTAGGGGCAGCGAATAAAACGCAGGGGAAGCGAATAAATCGCGATGGCAGCGAATAAATCGCGAGGACAGCGAATAAATCGCGATGGCAGCGAATAAATCTTTCTCTTATTTATTTTATTTAATTTTATTCCTTATTTGTACTTTTTAATAATTCATCTGAAATTATTTATATTACATTTGTTTTGCACTCATTTTGTGCATTTAATTTGCTTGATTTTTTTTGTTTGCATTAGTTTTACGATTACTTGATTTTTAAAATTAAATTTCGTTTGCAACTCTGCTTAAGTTTTTGTCCAGCAAGTGATTATATGTATTTTGTATTCCTTTCTTTCCAAATGTTTGTTATGGTATACTTTTAATATTTATTTGCAGTTTCTTTTAAAACATTTTTTTCTGAATTTATAGTTAGTTTTCTGGATTCTTTTTATGCATTGATGTCATATTCTATTTAAAATTTTAGCTGCTTCACTGAAATTTCTCTCTAGCATTTCTTCATTATAAAAACTTCATGAACATCTCTTTCTTCTGTCTGAAAATTGATTATTAAAAATCTCCTTGCTTTATTTTGTGTTGAAGCGAACATTCGAACAGCATTGATTACTTGAAATTATCAGCCTGATCTCTCCTTCAATGAGTCCAATGGCAATGGCATAATATGGAATGCAATATTTGAGCATAAACAGCGCAAGTTATTTGCCAGTAGTTGTTATAGACATTCAATACATGCCATGAATACGAGTATCAGACAATCAGAGTTTTTGGCCAATTCGATTTGCATAATAGAAAATCATAGAAAAATCTGTTAACATCTTGTGTGTGTGTTATTTTGGTGTTGATGGCAGAAATTACAACAAAACAAAAGTCTGAAAAAAAATATTGAAATTGAATTTCAGCTCGAATTCGACATCGACAACAAGTCGACAACAGTTGTTGTTGTTGTTTTTTTGGTTGTTGTTGTTGTTGTTGACCAGCTGCCTTCAGTTGGCAGCTTCACTTTCTTTTTCACTCGAAAATTTGACTGAAAAATCGATGAGTGCTGATAGCAGTAGTTGTTGTTGTTGTTGTTGTTACGATTGCTTGGCTGTTGTTATGGATGCTATGCATATTTAATAGATTCCATTGTTGTTGTTGTTGACTCAGCACCCGCGCCACGCTGTGGGAAAGCAGCTCAAGTGGTCAAGCTCTTGATGATTGCCCTCAACGAAAGAGAGAGTGAGTGAGAGCGGGAGGGAGAGCAATAGCTAGAGAGAGAAGATCTCAACAATTGACATATTGCAGCTGCTGTGGCTGCTCGTATCCTGTTTTCCAATTTTCGCAAACAAGCTCGATATGTGGTCGGCACATAATTACTTCTGCCGGACAATTGGCAAGCGGTTAAGTTCATTAATCATCACAAAACTGACCAGTCGGGTTTCGCTTCTCTAGCTGTCTGTCCGTCTGTCTGTCCGTCTCTCGTTGTCAATTGCGCGCTAATTACGCACAAGAAGAAGGCGCTATGCGGACATGGCAAATTGCGCATACGCGCCGTGTGCCGTGTGCCACGCCAACTTGTCTTCGCTCTCTCTCTCTCTCTCTGTCGCTCTGCTTTGTTGCGTCTTTCGTACATTTCTCCCAAAAGTCTCATGCTAAATAAACAGCGTCGTCGTCTACCTGTTGTGCGAGCGAGTTCAATTTATGAAAGAATCCAATGAAGAGTGAAAGCAGTCAAGCAGTCAGTAGCCGGTAAAAAGTGTAAGTTTGCTGCCGGTTTAACGTTCGTTCGTTCGTTTCTTCGTTCGTTTTGCTGGCGAAAGATCATTGGCATATTTACATGGATTACCAACGCTTTGTCTCTCTTTCTTTCTCTCTCTCTCTCTCTCTCTCGCTGTCTGCGTCACTTTGGCATTTTTGAGGCTTGGCTGCAACGAATTGCCAGCCGATTAATCAACATCAACTGAACTTGCCACTTGCCACTTACTGGCGCACTCATGATATCATAGCCATACATAGTTATCAACAACAACCACCAGCAGCAACCAGCAACAGCAACCAGCAGCAGCAACCTTTAAACAAAATCTCATTTACTCGCATTTGTTGTTAGCTCACTTTATTTTTTTCTTCTGTGCGCCAATCTTTTGTGCGATTTGATTAACTGTTAGAATTTAGTGGCAAATTTCAATGTGAATGATATAATCAAGAATGAATTAGCTCTTGAGTTAGATGTAATACTAAAAGTTGACTTTCGAGTTGGTGAAAAGCTTTCACAACTTAAGCATAATAGAAATCATTAAGCGATTTGTTAACGCTATCTTCTAAGCTTATGCAATTCTTTGCTCTTAATGCTGCTATATTATATGAATTACTTATAACTTCAATTCGTATAATTCAAATAATAATTCAATTCATCATTCTTTTCTATTATAGAAATCTACTGGAATGTTAATTTATTATAAGTATTTTATATAATTAAATGCACTTCAAAAAACGATATCTTCTTAATTTTATGTTTATTTACAAATGAATATTAATATTCTTATTAATTGTTATAATATTATAATTAAGTTAACACATTTTGATCTAGTAAATCACCACAATTCTTTGTTAATAATAATTGTTAAAACTGGCAGTTTAATGTTGCTCAATATTGATGGTTAAATATTAATTTTCCTAGATATTTATATTATTTTTTTTATTATTTTCATTATTTTCGCTTCATTTAATTTAATTTAATTTCAATTAATGTCATTTGATTTGATTTGATTTATTATTTATTCTATTTAAACTAAATATATATAAAAAATTATATATGTTATACAAAGTTGAATATGTTTTTTTTATAGTTGCAAGTATTAAATACACAACAACAACAATAAATTTCCGTATACTTTACTTTACCAAGACCATTTAAGATCGTTGCTAATTAATCTGTTAAAGTTTAAAGCACATGTCTGCATTAAAATTAGTTTCAAATTAATTCAACTTCATAAATATGCATTGAAAAACCAAAATGACGTTCTACAAATATTTTTGCACTCTTTGTTCGCTGGTTAAAAAATTTCAAGTAAACTAAAGTAAAGTAAAATGATTGCAGCTGATTTGGCGTTATTATAAGTTAAAGCATTGTTTGGGTTGCTTAACTCGCTTGAATATGCATTGCTTTTGTTTTTTTGGTGTGTGCGAGCATTTATTATTATTAATTGGTTGTTGGCTATCGTGTAAGTTGCAGCAGCTTGTGGCAGCTTTGTAGCTTGTTGCAACGTCGACGGCGACGGCGACAGAAATGTGCAATTTCAATGCATCGATTTGATTATTTATTCTGCTTATCATGCTGCGGCCTTTCGCAATGCGGCAGGCACAAAAAAAATATATGTGTGTGAGCGCCAAAAACGAAAGACTTAAGACACAAACTTGTCGCTTGCAATCGTTGCAGCAGCTTACATAAATAACCCAAGCTCACTCGCTTAGGATAAGCAGGCAAACAGTAAAGAAACAACAACAACAACAACAACAAATAAACAAAAACCAGTCGTGTTGGCCACTTGTTGCCGTCTGGCCAGGAGGAGGGTTTTTTTTTGTTTAGTTTTTAAAACACTTGCCATTTTTTGTTGTTTGTTTGCTGCACTTGCGTAAATTTCCACTTTCGATGCAGCTTGTCCAGCATTCTTCCCAGTTGCGAAATAAATATTTTATATTCAATTTTTTGAGGCTGCGTGTGAAGACGCGTGCCACACATTGTTGCAAGCTGTGTTCGTTTGTTGTGTCTGTGTGTGTGTGCTTTCACATAACCCACACACTAATGAAGTTGAACGCGCTCTACTTAAGGTGCCGCTGGCTGCCCACAGCTGGTTACATTCGTAGTACTCGCATTTAATTACTCAATTTTCAGTCGAAATGGTTTATAATAAGGGGAAGATAGTTTTCTTCAGCTTTGTTTATGAAGCTTGAAAATTCCGTTTAACGTTTCGCGCATTGCAACAGTTACTACTATCATCGTCTATTAAATGATGAATGAATAGTATAACGAACTCTGACCTGCATAATTCTTATATAATCCAACTGACAACTGACAACTAACAACTGACGCCATCAAGTTCACCTCAAATGTAGCGAAACAGACACAACCAGAACACTCGCAACAATCACATCTCAAATTCAATTAACATAAAGTCAAACATTACAACAAGAAAACAAGCAAAACGCGATTTAAGCTAAACTTAAACGGGTTTCAGTTTCGCACTGAAAATACTTTCAATTTGCTGTACACAAAACGTGAAGTGGAACCCAAAAAAAAAACAAAAAAAAACAAAAAAAAAAATTAAAGCAAATATCATCAAACATGAGAAATATATTCTGATCAGACTCGCTATAAAATGTATGACAACAAATGGCAATGAGTTGATAAAAGTTATTATCAAAAAAAAAAAATATATATATATATAGTATATGTAAATGTTTATTCAATTAATTAACATAATCGTAATATATTTCTGATATGTTGTATCCAAAATTTTCACACTTTACTCCTTTAATATCTAAAATTACATTTTTTTTCTTTATCGATTATTATATTATATTTTAAAAATCCATTTTATGCACTATTTAATATTTTCATATTTTGTATTTAATATATTATTATTGTTATAAAATCATAATATTGTATTATAAAAAGTTTTGAATCTCTTTCTTTTTCGTCTGCGATGATGATAATCATAATAAATTTAAGTTTTCAAAATGTTTTCTCTTAAACAGCGTTCATTATGTTGTTGTTGCATTTCATCACATCGCTGCGAGAGAGAAAATTACAAAAACAATTTAAATGGTTTTCAGGGAACGCCCCCTAATTGTTTATTACACACAACTCTTTTTTTTTTCTTCTTCTTTGTATTACTCAATTGTTGTTGTGAGTATAATTTAAAATATATGTATTATTAGATAGAGTTTAAGAAGTGGAATAACTTGAATTCTGATTAAACATATAAGAAGATGCAAAGTCGAATATTTATTGAGATATTATTCCATTGATATCGCAGATGAGACCGACACACATCTAACATCTGACATCTGACTGTGGACACAGACTCTCGACACTCTCTCGAGATATGTAGCTGTAGATAAACACAAGGTGTGAGAAGAGCGCAAAGAGATTCGAAAGAAAAATTTGAAGAAAACGAACGCATCGCACTTAAGCTTTCAATTGGTTTCACATTTCGTCTTAAGAATGTTTTGCTGACGTCACAGCTGCACAGCTGTGGATCACACACACAGCATGATTACGATTATGAAGATGCGAAGACGAAGACGAAGACGAAGAAGAAGATGCAAGGCAAGGCGAGGCTAAAAAGTTCAATTCGAAAGCAGACGTCGCGACGTCGTCGTCGTCGTTGTTGTTGTCGTCTTCGATGCTGTTGCTGTGCGCATGCGCTGCACGCTCATTACCGTTTGTTGTCGGCACTTCTTTAAACGCAGATTTACGCGAACAGGTTGTAAAGTTAGCAGCCGCAGCAGCCACAACAACAACGACAACGACAATGCCTTGGCATACCAAAGCACAAGCACAAAGCTTAAAGCGCAGCTTTGGCAGCGACGTCGAACAAACCGACAAAAAAATAGTTACGTTCGCGCAGTCGCAGTCGCCGTCTCAGCTCAGTCAGTGACGAACGCGCCAAGCGAACGCAACGCAAAACGCAAAGCGAAAACCAAAGCGAGCCAACAGCGGCAAACAACAACAATACTCTATACAGTTAACGACTAAAAGGAAGAGCGAACCGAAACGAAACGAACAAGTGTCGTGTGCTTTGGCAGTCAGTGCAGCTAAAACTTTGCGGTTTAACGGTAGTGTGTGTGTGTGTGTGAGTGTGAGTGTGAGCTTCTCTCTCCTTCTCACTCCCCAGCTTCAGCTGCGTTTTCGTTTATCTTCGCTTTTTTTTTTTTTTTTGGATTTTTGACTGTTCGCGTTTCATTGATCACACCACGCAGCATCTGCGCATGTATTAGTGTGAGTGTGTCGCTCTGTGTGTGAGATTACTCGTACTTATTATTATTAGTTTTTTTTTTCTGTATTTATTTTGGTTGATGTGCTTGTGTGTGTGTGTGTGTATGTGTTGAAGTGAAATGGAATTTGTTGAATTTTAATTGCACGCAGTAGCAGCAGCAACAGCTTCAAGAGCTGAGAGATCAACGGAGCAACAGTGCAAACAGAAACAGAGACATTTCATTCAACTTGCTAATGAAAAACAACAACAACAACAACAACAACGAAGACCAAGTGAAAATTGCTGATAAATAACAATAACAACAAGAAGAAGAAGAAGAAGGAAACCATCACCACCGGCAAATATAATTTCAACAAAGGAAAACCTCAGTCGCTCTTCAATTAACGTAAGTTGCGAAACAATTGAATTGAATAAATATCAAATAGTAAACCTTTAGCACTCCAATGGCTGTCAAACTGCACAGCCGGCTTAAGTCGAAAGTATTTTTTTCCTTTGAGGGCAACACACTTAAAACAAGTGTAGAATTTAACTCATTTTACACAGATCTTAAACATTCTTAAGTGACGACATACTTAGAAAACTAGTGCAGACAAACGTTCGTTTAAGAAAATGAAAATAAATTCTCAAGTTAAGATAACAAAAATGCTCCATCTTGATGGGGGGGAAAAGTGAGTTGACAATGTCATTAGATTTTTTTTATGACAACAAATGGAAGTTTCTTTTTTTTCGAGAGCATAATTGTTTATTTAAGTATACAAGCAACAAATTATTTAGTTCAATTATTTAGGTTTTTTTTTCTTCAAGATTTCCTATCAATATAATTGTTTCCTCCAATATTTATGAACTGGGTCAGTTTTCTGATTATGTTTTAGGTCAGTTTTCTGATTTCTTAATTAAATGTAAACATATTATACATAATTCAATAGCAGAAAGATTCTTTGATAATCAATTTTGGATATTTCGTAAGTTAAACTTCTATGCTTAATGCTTTGAGATGGTTGTGAAATCAGCATTCAACATTCTTTAATAAAAAACGTGATTTTAAGCATCAAAGCTCGATGATCTTGAAGGCAACTTAAATCTTTGGGGCAAAAACAAAAAAAAACTTAAAAAAAAAACCATCATAAGCAGCCATAAACCAATGCGATTAGTTATATCAGTTACTGAGAGCCACGGTTATTGAGATTTCAACTGTCTGACTCCAACAAAAGGGAAGGGCAAACGGTTCTTCAACGCTTTGCTTATATCGATACTAATGCATGTCTGTATTAGTGTCGATGTCGATCAATAACGATCATCGATCATTTAGTTGTAGTACTTCAAGTTCCAGTTTCTTTCTGCTCTCAGCTCTTAAGCGAGACTGTTTGTCTGCCACTTGTCTGGTGTACACTGCAATGTTTTACAGTCTCGTTTTAAAACTCTAGCTTTTTTTCTAAGTCCAAGTCGATGGACTTGGGCTGTGGCTGTGGCTGTTGCTGTGGCTGTTGCTGTGGCTGTTGCTGTGGTTGGGCTGGGCACACACCAAAATTTAGGCCAACAACGACGAAACAGACAAACTTCCAAGCTGGCCACTAAACGAGCGAATAACAACCCAAAAACATAACCAACAAAAAGTCTCACAAACTCTAAAGAAACACAGCAACAACAGCAACAACAACAACAACGACGACAACAACAACAAAAACCAGTGCAGTTTCTTTCAAAAGTCATGTCAATTTTTTTTGGTACTGTTTTTTTTTGGCCATAAAGCACAACAATTATTAGAGTAGTACATTGTTGTATAGCAACAAAAACAATTTCGAGCACATGCCACATAAAGTAAGTTGTTTAGAGTTTCAGATATTATAAAAAAAAAAAAAAAAATGGAAAGTACTCGTATTTATGAACAATTGCTTTAATAACAATACTTTTCAGTTTTAGCCTTGCACTAATCTCAATAACTTTATCTTTGACTTATACGATAACAAATTCCTGCTCGTGAGATATGCCAAATTAGCTTTAATTGCGCTTTAGCGGAAACGAGCTAAACTGATAAGCAGCTCAATTTATACTTTCCCAATTTCGAGTTGTTCACTTGGGTCAATGAAAATGTTACAAATGAAAATGTGTTCTAAATGAAATATTAAAATTATTGTTATTTAGTTTAGTTTACTTATTTCTTATTTTCTTATTTCACAACAAGCTCGAAAGTAAAAATATGTTCTTTAAATAAAATAAGGGAATGTGTAAGAATTATTATTATTTAGTTTATTCCTTTTCAAATATTAAACACACATAGAGAATGAAATTGAAAATATTTTTTGATTGATTATTAGGCTCATTTTTATTTTCAAACAAATTGTCGAATCGAAATACCAAATATTAAAAGCAAAAATATGGAAATACGTATTAAGAAAAAATTAATACTTTAAAATTGTTATTAAGTTTTTTTTTGCTTAAATTTCAAACATCAAAATCATAAAACATTCTAAAATTTGTGTTAAAAATTCCAATGAAGAATGGATATATTTTCTGAATAAATTTTATAGAAATTATTTTTATTATTTTATATATTCTATATTTTCAAGCATCAAGTTGTCTCAACATTCTTTAAGTATTCTGTCTAAATGACAAACATATAAAGTACAAAAAAAAGGATTTTATTAAAGTAAATATTTAACATTTAAATTTGAAACATCAAAGTCTTAAATCATTTGTAAATTTTGCATCTATATTTAAGATTCCAATGATAACATAAAAATATATTCAATAATGGAAATTGTTTAAGTTACAAAAAAGGAAATAAATTATAAAATTTACTTTTTTTGAATTTCAAATTTTCAAAACATCATTAAATTTGTAAATTCGTTAGCTTGATGGCCTTAGTTGAATGGTATTCGTTATTTCAATAAACTAATACTAATAATAATGTTAAATTAGATTAAAGTTAAAATATGTATAAAATTCGAAAATAATTATTCGTATGAATGAAATATGTAATAACAAGTCTATTAAAATTGAAATTCATCATTGAATATTCACCATTAATAGCAATAGTATTTTAACAAGCATAATAATTTGATGAGATTTCCTTCAAGTCGCCTCTTATTGATCCCATTGAAAATTTGCCAGCCTAATAGGATTTATTTTCAACGTATTTTCAAAGTCATCAATTGTCAATTGTCGATTGTCGATTGTTGATTGGTTTTCTTGGCTATTTTTGCTATTGTCTTCGTTTTTTTTTCTGCAATTTATTGTCGCCCTTGTTATTGTTGTTGTGTGGCTTCAACAACAACAACAGCAAAAAAAAGTGCATAAATTTGATTCCCCAATTACCCAGAAATTACATAATTCACGTGTTGTTGTCTGCGTTTGAGAGACTCTCGCACTTATTATCAAAAGCAATTTCATATTTTTTTTCGTGTTTTCGTTTTTGAATTTTTGATTTTTTTTTTCTCTGCTGTATTTATTAGGTCTGTGTTAATGGACAGGAAATGCTGCAGAAATTGCATGCAGCGAAAGTTTTTCCTTGAAGTGCGCAATAATAAATACAAAAAAAAAACAAAAAAACAAAAATGCGAAGAAGAAAAACTAGAAAAGCAAAGGAAAATCGAGACATACGCGGAACAAATCGTTGAACTGCCCACTGGGCAAAATTGAAAGTGAAAGGGGCAACAGCAAGGGGCGGCAAGGGAGGTGTAAGGTGCACAAAATATAACTGACAAGTGCAGGCCAATTTAATGATATGCAGCCGACGCCAGAAGGAGGTGGAAGAGAAGGAGGAGGAGAAGAAGGAGGAGGAGGAGGCAGTTGCCTCCATTTGGTCAGACCGCTAAAAATTGAGATTGCTGTTTACCAGTTTTCTCAGTGCGTTGCACTCAACTCAACTCAACTTAAATCAACTCAACTCGAGTCGAGTCGACTTGATTTTCATTTTCATCGTGCGTGTGTGTTGTTGAAGCAGCTTCAACTCCATTTTCTATGGCAATTAAATTGTATTAAGTCATTGCAAATGTTAATTTCATTCAACCGCCGGCGACGACCTTGCCTCGCCTTTAATTGTAATTGTTCACAGATCTAAAAAGAAAAACAAAAAACAACAACAACTTAGAAAGCTGCGTGTCGAGTGTGCTCGACTGTGAGATACCTGCTACGCATTGTGAATAAAAGCAAAAAAGTGTGGTATTCATTTTCAAATATTGTATATAACAATTTAATATACCACAAAAATACTTAAAATATACCAATGGTTATATTTGGTATATTGATATAGTGTTAAGGAAACTTAAGAATTTGCACACATTAATCAATAACAATATGCATACATATAAATAATGTTTAACATTATTTTTGTAATTGTATTTTTGATTAAAAAACATATTAAAAATATACTAGATTGTAGTATGTAGGCGTTTTTACCCATAACTTAAATAACTTCTACAACTTTTGTTTGATCCCAACCAAATTTTGAGGAATCTTAAATACTATAGTTATTATTGTATGTATGAAAAATGTTAGTCCTAGCTACAAATTTGCGCTTGTTATTATTGTTTTATCGATTTTCGGATGCGAAAGTGGGCGTGGCAAAAATTTGAAACAAACTTGATAAGCGTGCAAACATAAAAAGTGCTGTCGAAAAAGAAATATAATTCTATGTCTTATAATCTCAGAGATCTAACTGTTTATACAGACGGACAGACAGACAGACAGACGTGGCTAGATCGTCTCGACTGTTGATGCTGATCAAGAATTTCTTCCTTCTGTCTGTTACATACATTTCCTTGCGGCACAAAGTTATAATACCCTTCTATCCTTTGAGTAGCGGGTATAAAAACAAAAAAAACTCTGCGAATAGTGAGTGTGTGAGTGTGAATAGTGAGTGCGAATTGCGAGTACTCGTTCGAATGCGTGCAATGATTGTTGTTTAACCAGATAATTCAGGCGCGGCTATAATACTAAATATACTATGCACAACAAATTCAAATTCAAATCGAGTTAGTGTCGCAGCACAGTTTGAGAGTCACTGCCAGCAAAACTGAGCCACACACACAAATTGCGATAAATTGCATAATTCCATTGGAAGTCAACTAACTCTCCCTCTCTCTCTCTCTCTCTCTCTCTCTCTCTCTCTCTCTCTCTCTCTCTCTCTCTCTCTCTCTCTCTCTCTCTCTCTCTCTCTCTCTCTCTATCTCTATCTCTGTTTCAAATCCAAAGTCAATGTAATGCAAAGTCTCTGTTAATTAATTAATCACGTACCAGCATTCCATCAAAGCAAGTTCAAACGTTTATTTCGAGTGCTGACAATTAATCAATTTACTGATTGCATTTTAATAATATAATTTATTGTGCATACTTATTATATAACTGGTTGAGTTCGCTTGTTGCGTGGGTCTTTAATACATTAAACAAAATATACATTAAATAAAGCCCTGCAGCAAATAATGAATTGGAATTTTTCATTTCATCAACAAAATACAATAGATATAGTATTTTTAATTTGTGCAGTGAATTAATTTTTTCATTGCATACAACATTTTAAAGAGGAATTTTTCATTTGAACTTTTTGCTCAGCTTTAAATTTAAATAGAAAAATATATTAAAAAAAAATCTGCAGGAAATATTTGATAGAAGAATATAGTTTAAATTTATTCAGCTGCTTAGTTTTTTTTGTTATCCCAAAATGTATAAGTAGAATTTTTTATTTGAACTATTTTCTAAGCTTTATTCAAATGCTCATTAAGTTTCATTAACACAATAAATTCTTTCGATTAAATGGGATATTTTTTCATCTCATTTAGTAACAAAATATATTTAAAAAAAAACTACAATAAATGAATCATTTTATTGTACCAAAACTTTAGAAGCTTCATTGCATTCCATGAACAAAATACATTTTATACACAAATTTATAAGAGGAAATTTTTATTTTAATCATTTTGTATGCCTTAAAAACCTTTTTTTTTAATTCCATGTGCTTAATTTTATTTCATTAACAAGCTATATTAAAAAGAAATGCTGCAATGAATGAATTAATTTTTTGTGTAAAATTTTAAAAGAGAATTTTGCATTTTACTTCATTAACAAAATTCATTTTTTAAGCTCTCCAGAAAATAAATGCAGTAGATTAGTTTATTTATTATATAAATATTTAAAAGAGAACAATTGTTCATTTGAATTATTTGTTAAGATTTAAAACAATTACTTTTCTTTGTATAAATAATAATGATTGATTCACATTATTTTCGCTCTTCTATATTTTTCTATATTCACATCGAATAAAAACAATGCTTAATCCTTGTTGTAGAATACCTGCTGTACTTTGATTGATTATCTCGCTAATGCGCTGATCCTATTGCCGATCTATATGGGTGCATTATCTCCAATTACGATGGCAATCAATAACAGCGACAGCAACAAGTTTTTGTTGTTGTTGTTGTTGCCCCCCCTCAAAGTTGTTGTTAATTGTTGAGTGGAACATGCGTTGATTTATAAAACCGTCTCGAATTATTAAGTGCAACAAATTAAGGCAGAAACCATTTGAGAGTTCGAGTTTGCGTTTGAGTTTGAGTTCGAGTGTCTGACACTTTGTGTTTATATAATCGCAGTAAATAATTGTCATTGGCTACGCCTTAAAGATAACAAAAATCCCCAAGCTAAACAGACGAAAAAGGAAAAGAAACAACAACATGTTGACCAGATACCACAAAGTGTGTCGTTGCCATTGGCCAAAATTAACAGCCACATACTAAATTCCTAAAGAAAACACATCGAAAACAACAACAACAACAGCAACAACGATGACAACGTCGACAAATTGAAAATAAAAAAAATCTGTGCCCAAAAAACAGACGCACGTTTTCAATTGAAGGCTGCTGCTGGGGCAGCGTTTAACCCATTGTTGCCGCAACAAAAAATTGCTGAACAGCTGTGACATAATTGACAACAGCAACAACAGCAATTACAATACAGCAACGACAACCAGAAATCCAAAAATCGAAAAAAACAACAACGCAGACAATGCAAATTGTCAGCGACTGCATTTTGGGACTTAAATGTTTTGACATTTCAACTTCTAGCAACAGCGGCAAACGCACGTGTGTGTGTGTGTGTGTGTGTGGAGCACATATGCGAGTGTGTGTTTGTGTGTGTTAGCCTCTTGTCAGTCAGTCAACTTCATCAGCAATTCATTTGTCTGCATGAAATTAACATTCAAGCGGAGCGAACGCGACCAGTTTCAAGCTCTTCAGATTCCACAAAAGCGCTGACAATGGGGGTGCAGCAACAACAACAACAACAACTTCGACAACAATAACAGCAACTTAAAGAACAACAATAACAGTAAAACTGTTAGAACCTGCCATGCAAATAGTAAATCAAATAAACAGCATTGCAATTAATTGCAAGGGCCAAGCGAAACGAATGACTTAGACAACGAACTTGACAAACTCGATTGCCAATTGGAATTTAGTGTTCGCTCGCTGTTCTTATTGGCAAACAGAGCGAGCGCCAACAACAGCAAGAACAACAACAACAACAACAACAAATTACCGTCTGCAGTTAGTGGACAATTTGTGCAGTCAGTTAGTTGACAGTTAACTGGCTTGACACGCCCTCCGCCCACCGCCCTCACCACCCGCCTACGCATTCCTCAGCTTGTGATGCAGTTGCAGTTGCAGTTGGCTGGTGATGCAACCAACGAATGCAACTCAAGTGTTGCTGTTGCTGTTGCTGTTGTAGTGTCACATTTCACAGTTATTTGTTTGTTGTTGTTGTTGTTGTTGATGCTACACGTGCTTCTGATATTTTAATTTAACTCAGTGGCTGTCACGGCAGGCGACGTTTTAATTACACTCACTGCAACTTCAACTGCATAATATACTTACATATTGGGAGTGCTGCTGTTGCCACAATTATAATGGCAACATTGCAAATGTTGTGGGTGCACATGCAGGAAATCAACTTGGCTGCAAGTCACACTCATTCATTCCCTCACTCACTCACTCACTCACTCATTCACTCACTCAGTCAGTCAGTCTGGCAGTTAACCACTCTGCCAGTCTGCCAGTCTGTCACTCTATCAGTCTGTCAGTCAGTTAGCGCCTGGGAATTTTCACAAGCCTATTGACAAATTCTATGTTGTTAACAATATGCGCTATGCCACAACTCAAACAGCTGCCACACAGCCACAGCCACATTATGCAACGCCAAGAGGATGCAGCTATCAAGTCAAAGCTGTTAACTTAATTTGTATTTAGAATTACTATGAACCCAATTAATATTTTTATTCACTTAGTATTGCTTTGAAATGAAATAGATTTTATGAAATTACTATTTATTTCTTAAACAAAGATTTCATTTATTTAACATTTTTATTTATATGGATTATAAAGATAAATCTAATTGCTATTATTACAATGTGTATTTCATTAATATATTTATTTTAGTTATTTATTTTTATTACTTCTTTTTCTTTGTCATGCATTTCTTGATGATGTTGAGCAACAAAAATATATTATAATAATAATTATAGTCATATAATTAATTATTTACTATTCAACTAAAAAGAATAAAGCTAATGCGATTAGCTTCGCTCTGCACTGCAATAACTTAATCTTCGCTTGCCTTCATTTGATGGGAAGCTTTAATAATTAATTCAGAATACTCATAACAAGCATCAGCGCATTTCGGCAATCTATTGTCTTTGCATTTACAATACAAAAAAGAAACACATTAAAGATTAAAGCAAATGCCATGACCTCTGGTGTGATTTTTCGAGTATCAACACTTGTAGCACGTTGATAAATTTAAGGCAATCAAATCTCATGTTGAAACTTGTTGTTTGAGAGTGTTTTTCGAGATGCATTTCAAATTAAACCTCATTAATTATTGCGTGATGAGTGAATGTAGAGTAAATGATTACACAACCAAAAGGAATATACTACACATATATATATTGAGAACAGTGTTTTGAATAAGTATATAAATAGAAGGTTATGAGGAAGGAATTTAAATACAAACATGTAAGAAAGCTGCAGTCGCAAACAGAAGTATTATTCCAAAAATATACCAAAGTATACTATAAAGTGTATACGAAAGTATACTGAAGACTAAAATTGGTATATCTATATACTAATACATGCAAAATATACCATAAAAAGTATATATCACAATATAGAAAATATTGAAAATTTACTGAATACAATTGATATATAAATACAATCAAAATGAACCACAAAGTATATACCACATTAATATACCAAAAATAGAAAATATGCTGAAGACTACAATTAATATATATAGTATAATATTAATGCAATTAAAATAGACCACAAATATAATATACCAAATAATATCAAAATATACTGAAGACAACAATTAGTATATCGATATATTAATACAGTTAAAATATACCATAAAGTTACACAGTACGCAAAATTAAAATATACCACACAATATAACAAAAAAATATATACCGATAAATACAATTGGTATATCGTTATAATAACACATTTAATATATACCAAGAAATATAAACATATACTGAAGACAACAATTGGAATATCGATATACTAATATATTCAAAATATACAATAAAGTACTAAAAGCAGTTTTAAGATAATATCATTGGAGTGAAGAAATACTGATAATTTAGTATATTCTTAAACTATTATTAAACTTGCACAAATTTAGCAAATCCTTTGCTACAAATTATCAGATTTTTGCATACTCTAATGAAGTTAAAACTCTTTTATTTAAAAATTT
This sequence comes from Drosophila sulfurigaster albostrigata, assembly GCF_023558435.1. NCBI lineage: Eukaryota > Metazoa > Arthropoda > Insecta > Diptera > Drosophilidae > Drosophila > Drosophila sulfurigaster. The sequence goes on from NC_084885.1 coordinate 19,659,465, forward strand.
GCCCAAAATAACCAGGCTTATTCATTTCTGATTCATTTAGAAGCTGGTTTCCCTAATACTTTAAAACAGCTCCAAGTTTTGTGCAATGCATAATTAGTTAATTAATCAGAGTGTCGACAATCTAATCTGCGATCAGAAGTGACACACAAAATGACAATTTATTTGATTGGAAGTCAGTCAGAGATCTCCATACTTGGAGCTGGGCATCAGTCTCTAGACACAGTTGGATGCAGTTGCGCAATGTTTGGCAACCAAAAATAACAACAACAACAACAGCAACAACTGTGCATTTAATTGCCAAGTTGTAGCGTGCAGCTGGCCAAACAGATTGTGGATGGATTATGCTAAAAGAGTGAAGGGGAAGGGTTAGGAGAGGGGGGAGAGATGACTGTTGCGTGGGCTCAACTATAAGCGCAGCTACACAATTTGCGACACTTGCATTTTGGTTGCTCTGCCCATTGATTCAATGCATAATTTAAGCCAACACACACAAACACACACACACATGTGAGCTGTCAAAATTTGGGCAGCCAATTTACAATTTCAATTTTCATGCCCATTTATGTGTGAGCGAGGGCGGTCGGCAAGGGGGCGTGGCAGTTGCTAAATTCAAGCACAACACCAACACACACATACACAAATGCACACACACACACACGCACACTTGTACAATTAAACATGACACAATTAGGCAGCGAGTTCGTTGCCTAAGTCTTTCGTTGCAAGTCGATCCACAGAAATATTATTATTTGTAGTAGTTTTCGAAAGTGTTTTTGCGGTTATTGCAGTTGCTATTTATATTTTAGTTTAGTGCTTTATTTATGTACTTTTTGTTGTTGTTGTTGTTTTTGGTTTGGTTCCGCTGCAAAAGGCAGGCGCCAATCGATATATGAGGAAATCCTACGATTCGACTTGAAAATAGTTTTGTAAATTAATTGCAGCAAATTACGCGCAGAAATTCGATTTTTTCCTACAGCTGCTTTACACATACATATCTAGGTTTTTTTTGGCGTGCAGCGACAAGTGAAAGTGACGTCGACGCAGCAGCAGCAGCAGCAGCGACAGCAGCCAAGCCACTTGGGTCCAGTTTTGCGGATGAAGCTGTTGACTTTGTTTGACTCTCGTTGCTGCCGCTGTTATTGTTGTTGTTGTTGCTGTTGTTTGTTTTGTTGTCGGGCCGCAATTTTACTTTCAGGAAAAACTCATCGACAACTTGCATTCAACATCGATGTGCCGCTTCTTCCCTCCCCTCTCTGTCCATGTCAATTTCCATTTTGCTGCTGCGGTTTCCGTTTTCTTATCTGCCGGCTGCCCTTTCGTTGCGGCTGCTGCCGAAAAAAAAGTGAAGCCACAAACAACACAACAACTAGAAAACTTTGTTAAACCTGTTGCTGCTTGCTGCTTGCTGCTGCTTGGCATTTTTTGGTTTTGTTGCCTCAGATATTTTCATTTCTCATACCCTCGCATAAGCAACGCAAGCGCATGAATTTGACTCGCAATGAAAATCTGCATTGAATCAGTTAAATTATTTATTGGAAAAACTGTTTTTTATTTTAGTTATGAAAATTGTCTGACTTTTGTGTTTTATGTATTTAATGAGAAACTTTTAATACACAATAATTGCTTGAGTATTCAGAGAGCAAAGAGTATCTTTCAGTCTGTCACTTGCATCTTTAATTTTCTTGTCGATTTATCGACATTTTGAATGCTGCATTTTTTCCAGCGGTTTTTGTGGTTTGTCTTTAGCCGCTTGGGCGGCTTTTAAGCGCAGCCACAGCCACCGCAATGAGCAACAACAGCAACAACAACAACAACAACAAATAACAACAACAACAAACAACGACAGCTGCTGTTCACAGTTTAGGCGGCGAGTGTGGGAAATGTGGCGGGGCACTCTCAAGCGACATGCCCCAAAATCAAAAGTGACAACAACTGTTTTGTCTATGCTAATTGACAACTTACACACACACAGACACACACACACATACACAAAGATAAAAGCACACACTCTCGCATAAATACGTGAGTCGAGTCAATTACACCCAGTTGCTGTCAAGGCGACAATAACAACCAATAATAAGAGAACAGACATTGGAAAGTATTTTTGCTGCTGCCGCTGTTGCTTTTGTTGCTGCCATATGACAGTTAATTGTCAGCATAAATATGACTGGAAAAAAATGCCAACTAAATGCCAGCCTAAACACTCAATGATATGACAAGCATTTTATTTATTACATGCATTTGTTTTCACTCGATTTTTTCGAGGTTTTAAACAGCCTTGAAAGGCACTAAGAAAATAATACGAAGTTCTTTACTTTACTTGATTGCTAGACAGGAATATTGGCGATTCAGATAAAATAAATATAATATATGCATTTAATAAGAATTGTAATTGAATTTAAACTTTATTACAAATTTGCTGTTTATATGACAAGCATTTGTTTTCACTACATTTTTTTTCGAGGTTTTAAACAGCCTTGAAAAGCGCTAAGAAAATAATATGAAGTTCTTTACTTTACTTGATTGCTAGTTTTAGATAAAATCAACATTTGAATTCATTTAGAATTGTATTTGAATGTAAACTCTTTTACAAATTTATTGACTTTCCTCAAAAACCTAATTTGGGTTTCGATTGATAATTATGTATATGGCAAGCACTTTATTTATTATGTTATAAGCATTAAACAAGGGGGTTCGAATTAAATTTAGCCTTGAAAGGCGCTAAGAAAATAAAAGGTTCTTTACTTCACTTGATTGCCAGCTAGAAAAATATTCTCGCTTCAGATAAAATAAACATGTGAATTTCATAAGAATTGTAATTGAATTTAATCTCTTTTACAAATTTACAATTTATTGACTTTAATATGACAAGCATTTTATTTATTACATTTATTTCACAAGATTTTATTACACATTAAAATAATAATAAAATGTACTTCAGTTGCTTTGTGTCTAGCTAGAAATATTTTTTCTGCATATAAGCAGATGGTATTTTAAGGACTTAATATTAAATATAAAGTTTCTTACAAGTTTATTACGTTCCTTCGAAACTTATCTCGGCTTCTGTCAGTAACATTCAATAAAGAAAAGCATTATAATTTATTTGCTTATGTTAAGTGAAAATATAATTTAAAATGAAAATATTCTTTTATATTTTCTCCACTTATTTACATTACTTTATATAAATATTTCCACTTTACATTTTTCTTCACATATTTGATTCACAGATAAACAAAATCTCTATGCAAATCAAATTTAAAAAATAAATAAGCATTAACTTCTTAATTAAAGCAGGCATTTTGTATACAAGCCTAAAGATAAATAAAATCGAAAATTTAATGTTTAAGAATTACATAAGCTCCAAAATTAATTTAAATGGTGATCAATAATTTATTTAAAGAAATACATATGTGTAGAAATTAATTATATTAAATACTGAAAATAATGAAGTATAGCTAAACGTAAAATACTCCAATTGGCTTAATTATAGCACAGTAAACACATAAGATTGGTGTTTTCTATGGCATTTTTGATTGTTCGACAGCAGGTGGCATATAAAACAAGCAGCATATGGCAGCCAGCAATGGCTGGTATGCAGCACAGACTGGGGCACGGGGCAGCTCATGTGACCTCCCATGCTAAGCGGCAGCTTACTCCCCTCCCTCCCTCCCTCCCTCCCTCCCTCCCTCCCTCCCTCCCTCCCTCCCCGCCCGCCTCTTCCAAACGCCGCCCCAACTCACATCATACGAGTGGCAACCAACTGTCGCGTTTAATTCAGAGTCGTAGTTTCAGTTTCACTTGGCTTTTTATACCCTGTAAAAGTTGAAATAAGGCAGCATCGATTTAATGTAAAGTTATGATTTTTTTGTGTATTCTATATATACAGCTGTGAACTTTGAAATAGCAGTGCTTTCAACCTACGCCATTAAAATTTAAAAATACTATTTGAAACATATTTTCCAGACAAAATTTAATTATGACAGCTTAATGTATTTATTTTGGAATAATTTCACAAATTTGTTCATTTTGGGTAGCTAAATTTTTTTGCAAATATGGATAATAACAAAAACAAAAGAATAGATTATGATATTCATTGAAATAGATTATGAATGGGTAATTCTCTGATACGACATTGAAAAAAAACATCAAGTGAAACAATTTTAAAAGAATAACAAAAGTTATTTTTATAACTCTGGATTATCACCACATTTAGAGCTAAGATTGGTTTGTGAAACTTTTTATTGTTTTACAATTAAATATATAAATTCTTAGCTTTTATTAAAGAGCTATGAAATTCATCTTTACTTAAGTTAAAAAATGTTTTCATGCATTTTTTTTGCACTCAAAATTTATGAACATAGTTTTCATGCTAATTCATTAATTCAATATAGTACATTTAATACATCTACTTAATATGCTACAAGTCTCGTCCTCTTAATCTTTATAGGGTTCTTTTTTCATCTTCACTTACAGGGTATCACAGCGTCGTTCACTTTCGCTTAAAGCGCTTTTGCTTGTTGCTTTTCTTGTAGTATTTTATTTTTTGTGCTTTTGTTTAATTGCCAACAAAGTGCGAACCGGTTGCTCAGAACACACTGCAAATCTGGGAGGCTTGCAAATGTCAAGGCAGTAAAAAAAATCCACAGCAACAACAACAATAACAATATAGACAACATCAACAATATACGTAAATGCGAACAACAACCCATAAACTATCACAATGCGAACGAGTTGACAAATGTTTTTTTTTTTTTTTGGTTGCGTTGCGTTTCTTTTTTTTTTGTCTTTTTCTTTTCGTTTAATTTCAATTGAAAACGGAGCACAATTTTTTATTGAATTAATATTGAATTGCTACTTGAACTGATTGATGGGCGTCTTGGTGTGATTATTGAGCAAATTATCTGTTCAATTGACAAAATATATTCATAGATCAAGCGGCGCTCAACGCATTTCAAATTCTATTCAAAAATAATGAGAAACAATATTCGAAACACTGCTAACAAATACCCTAAATATATTTTTAAATGTGTGCTAAGAAATTTTAGTAATCTTATAAATAATATTTTATGAAAATATCAATCGAACTTTGCGCCGAGATTAATTAAGTTGATGAAATCATATTTTACATTACGTTTGAGTCATTTATTTATTTAGTAGAAAAGTTGAATATGAAATAAAATATTTATTCTATCTTTTTTATTGACTACCTATAAAACTTAATCAATTTAAAATTGCATAGCTAACTTAACAATATTTTACACTAAAAAGCATTTAAACTTTGTGCAACATTCAAATAATATGTTGACTGGAATTACTGAAGTATTATGAAAATATAAAAAGAAATTAAATGAATTAAAAATCAATGTTAAATTTGGTTGAAGTAAATTTTTTTGAATCATTATTTTGGTTGCATAAAAACTGAACTTTAAATTTAAATTTGGTTAAACAACATTTGATTATAATTATTATTATTATTGTAATAACGAATACAATTCCTTATTACAATAATGATGATCAAGAGTGTCTAAGGCCCTTAGGTTAATTATTAAATACAACACGTAATATTACAGTCCAAGTATAAATAGCTTTTGCTACCTTTCTTTTAGCAGAGTGTCGAGTATATAAGCTTATGTCGAGGAACATAATCGATCGATAAAGACTTGGGCAACAAACATTTGATTTGGCCAACGGCATTTTTGCTGGTGCGCTAATCTATTGTGTGTTGTGTTGTGTTGTGTGTTTGGCAAATTGTTAAATCATTTTCACTGTGTATTAGCTCTAACCTCCACTTTCCGTTTTATTTTGCCTCTAACATCATTTCAGCAGCCTCCTCTCCAATCTCCACTCTCCACTCTCCTCGCCAATGAGCCAGTGACCAGTGACCAGTGACATCAGCAAAATGGCAGCAATCGGTAATCCAGCGAACAACAACGCTAATGAATTCAATGGCAGACACTCGGCATCGCCAGCACGCACCATCGATTCGCATGACTCGACCACGGGCAGCATGGACACAATTGTCGATCGCAGTCTGAATCGCGAGGAACTGCTGCAGGTGGCCAACACCATTGAGCAGAGCACGAATGCCACAAATGCTGGCAATGGTGGCAGTTTGACCAATTCACAAATTGCCATGCTGCAGTCGGACAACGAGCAGCAGCAACGCAATCATCAGCAACAGCAACAGTTGCAGCTGCAGCAGCAGCAACAGGAGCATGAGGCACGCCAGCAATTGGATGCACAAAGTCATATTTATTCGAGTCCCGTTTACGATGAGAAACCAATGCCGCCATTGAAGTTAACAGCGGCCACGCTGCTGGCCAACGTCGATGACAACGCAAAGAAACCGAAACTGATCAGCCACGAGGAGTTCAAGCAACAACTGGAGGAGGCCATGGCCACTCGCAATCAACAGGCGCCAACAGCAGCAGCAGCAGCAGCGTCTGCGAAGAGCATCAGCAACACCATCGATTCGCGCATCAGCAAGAAGCAACGTTGTCCGCCGGAGTTTATCAAATACAAGGGCGGCAGCGGCAGTGGGAGTGGGAGTGGCAGCGATGCGGCCGGCTCCACCATGTCGGCGAAGGTGCGACGCAAGCGTCGGGCGAGCAATGAATGCTGTTCGGCGTTTCCATTGCAAATTGTGCTGGGCACGTTGCAACTGGTTTTGGCCATTTCACTGGTGGCACTTGGATCGCTGTTGATTGTCCGTGACGCGGCCTTGTCAATGGCCGGCTGTGGCATTTGGACGGGCCTCATTGCGGCCGTCACGGGCTCCTTGGGCGTGGTCAGCATGCGCAAAACGCAAACGGCCTTTCTGGCTCTCAGTTTGGTGTGCATTGCCAGCAGCACGCTGGCGTTGGCCATTTCTGGTGTGGGACTGTCGCGTGACCTCAATCGGTTGGCCGAACAAAAGGGTGAACAGGTAAGAGCTGTCCGAGCTGGCTGAGATTGCTTTTCACTTTAACTACATAGTTACTTACCTATTGTTATTATTTTTTTATATTGCTTTTGCGGCACAGTTTGACCTGATGAATGCCAATAGCGAAGTTTCAGCTGCTTGCGGTTTAATATTTGCCCTATTTTTGCACTTTGTGGTCAGCATTGTTTCGGTTTATCGCTGCGCCCTCCAGATTTGCACAAAGTGAGTACACGATTTTATTACACATATCCAACAATTCAAATTTTGCGCGCAACCCAAAACGATACATTTTTTCTAATGCTAGCCAAGCGATAATTACAAGTGTTTGCTAGTTGTGGCCGCTAGTTAGCGCCAGTGTTGACTGTTAGTTAACATAGAGCGCGTTGTGCTAGCTTACCACTGTAATCGATATGTGTGCGCGATAATTATCGTATGCAAGCTTGCTTGGCCAATTGGCAATATTTGCAAATTAGAATGTAATATTTGTGAAAACTAGTTTTAAATACAAGTTTTAAACGTGTGTTTAATCATAGCTGTGTGCGCAGCAATAGCTAGCAACACAAGTATGGCTTTATGTAGCCGCTATATGCCGTGTTATACAGCGCAGGGGCCATGCAACAAGTTTAAATCCATGGCCTAACAGTCGTGCGGTTTTGCACATCGATAAAACGCAAATAGATTTGCAAATATGCGATACATTTGCTACGATGTTATTGCACATCGCTAGCACGCACTAACTAAAAAACCAAAAGAAAAAAATAAAACACTAAAAAAATTATTAAAAAAAAAAAGAGAAATAAAGTGAAAAGCATAAAAAAAAGCGAAAGCACAAACGACAGCAGAAGCAGCAGCAGCAGCGGGCAGCAAGCAGCGAGCAGCGCAAAGCTCACACAACACCACCTACGCTGTTTTGGGCCAGTTGAATGCGCTTCTCGTTCTGCCAAAGACGCGACAACATTAACAGTAATAGGAGAAGAAGCAGAGCGAACGCCCACGAAACAAACGTACGTGTGTGCTTGTGTGTGTGTGTCTGTGCCTGTCTGTTGCTGCGTGTGTGTGAGTGTAGTACGTGTGTGCAGCCAACAGGGCAGCGATAGCAACAGTCATGCCACTGGCTGACTCCAATAAGGATCTACGACAGCAGCAACAACAACTCCAATTGGACGCCAACAATAGTAGCAGCAGCAGTAGCAACAACAACAATGCAGCCGCAGAGCAAGCGCAGCTGGACAATGCAACAACAACAGGAGCAGCAGCAGCACCAACAGCGACAACATCCTCAGCAGCAGCAGCAGCAGGAGCAACAACAACAGCAGCTCACACAATGGGACTGCAGCTGCGTCAACGCATGCAGATTACTTCGTCCGGATGCAGCAGCTTGGCGGTGACACCCATGGAGCACACGCCCACCGATGAGGAAAGCGGTGCTGTGACCACAGTGACGTCATCTCAACGCCGCCAACAGCAGCAGCAACAACAACAGCAGCAACAACAACTGCAAACCGCCCTCGAACAACATCACATAACACCGAGCAGCAGCAAAACGCCCGAGCAAATGGAGTTAAGCGATTCGGAATCGTATGGCGCCGCCAGTTACGATGAATTCGAATTGCGTGAGGTGGTCAAGGAGGGTCACGACAAGGCGGATCCATCACAATTCGAACTGTTGCGTGTGCTGGGCGAAGGCAGCTTTGGCAAAGTGTTTCTGGTGCGCAAAATTCTCGGCAAAGATGCGGGCACACTGTACGCGATGAAGGTGCTAAAGAAGGCCACCCTCAAGGTGAAGGATCGTGTGCGTAGCACCAACGAACGCAAGATATTGGCGGATGTGGGACACGCGTTCATTGTGCGCTTGCATTATGCATTCCAAACCCCAGGCAAATTGTATTTGATATTGGATTTCTTACGTGGCGGCGATCTCTTTACCCGCCTCTCCAAGGAGGTCATGTTCACCGAGGAGGATGTGAAATTCTATTTGGCCGAATTGGCATTGGCACTGAATCATTTGCATACGCTTGGCATTATCTATCGCGATCTGAAGCCCGAGAACATCCTTTTGGACGAGCATGGACACATTGCGTTAACCGATTTTGGCTTGAGCAAACAACCGCTGGATGGCTCAAAGACATACAGTTTTTGTGGCACTGTCGAGTACATGGCACCGGAGATCGTTAATCGCAAGGGACACGATTTCGCCGCCGATTGGTGGTCATTTGGTGTGCTCATGTACGAGATGTTGACGGGGAATTTGCCGTTTCATGGCCAAACCCGACAGGAGACAATGAATCAAATACTGCGCTCCAAGCTAGGGATGCCCGAGAATCTGTCGCCCGAGGCGCAATCGCTGTTGCGGGCGCTCTTCAAACGCAACCCGCTGAATCGTTTGGGCGCCGGTGCACAGGGCATCCTGGACATTAAGGCGCATTGTTTCTTTGCGACCATCGATTGGGTGCGCTTGGAGCGCAAATTGGTGCGTCCACCGTTCATACCGGCCGTGAGCCGAGACGATGCCTTCTACTTCGATGTGGAGTACACATCAAAGTCACCCCGTGATTCACCCGGTGGTCCCATCTCTGCCTCGGCACACGAAATCTTTCGTGGCTTTAGCTTTGTGGCGCCCGTGCTGTTGGAGAATGCGAGTGCCAGCGCTACGAATAGCAGCAGCTCGAATAATGTCAGTCCATTGCATGCGATTGCAGTGCCCAGCTGCTCCTCATCCTCATCGCAATCGGCCGCCGCCGCTGCTGTGGCAGTGGCATCGTCTGCTACGGCTGCTGGTGCTGGAGGTGCTGCTGCTGCTGGAGGTGCTGTGGTGCCTGGGCCACGCAGTTTACCGGGCGTGTTGCCGGGCAATTTCCTGGCCGAATACAATGTGCTGCAGGAGCTGGGACGCGGCACATTCTCCGTGTGTCGCCTCTGCGAGCATCGCTCCACCAAGAAACACTATGCGGTGAAGATCATCGAGAAGGCCGCGGTGGCTGCAGCATCTTCGGCCAGCGCTGATTGCTGGGAGGAGGTGGAAATAATGCTGCGCTATGGCAATCATCCCAATATTGTCACATTGTATTCTGTGTACGAGGACACAAGCTCAGCGTATCTGGTGATGGAGCTGCTCAAGGGCGGCGAGCTGCTCGATCGCATCCTGGCCGTCGGACAAATGTGCGAGAGCGAGGCGAGCGCTGTGCTCCGGACGATCGCCGCGGCCGTTGCCTATCTCCATGAGCACGGCGTTGTGCATCGCGATCTGAAGCCGTCGAACATGATCTATGCGAGCATGCGACAAACGCCCGAGACGCTCAAACTCTGCGATCTAGGTGAGCGCATATTTCTGTGATACACAAGTAGAGTATAATGTCGATAATTGTAGTTATCTGCAACTCATTTTTGGGTTTATTTTCCGCATCACCATTACAGTTATCTGCAACTCTTTTATGAGTTTATTTAGCTATTTCAATGAATTTACAAAGAATATGTCCAAATTTCATTGGAGCAGTTAACTGCTATTGTGCGTTTAAATGCATCTTTTGTAGTCATTTCTGAGACTTGCAGTTATCTGCAAAAAATGCTTTTTTGAGTTTATTATAGCAGTGTTCGCTTTAATTGTATAAATGATGCATTAATTCAAGCTCAAAGTTTTCGTACAAATTATCTTTTTTGTGTATTTACACTTAACTGCAATTATCGACATTAATACTGTATTTCCTCTTTAACAATAAGTCCACAATCGACAATAGGAAGACCGCTTTTTCATTCCCAAAAATGTAATTCCAATTGAATTTCTTGCATTGCTCAACATTATAATGAGTTCATGGTGTCTTCTGCTGGTGTTTATCTAGCTTTTAAATTGACATCCATCATTTATCTTATCAAGGTTCTAGCATTTGTGTCGCTTGTCACTCAATTCGTCAATAATTAGTCTACGCTAACATGGATAAATAATGAGTAGACTGATAGCAAAGAGACTACTTTAGTGATTGTGCACTCTCGTTTACACCTTTGCTATAAAAAATAAGTTTGTGTTACAGTTTCAAAAATAATCAAGAATAGCTTGAAGAGAAGAACTATTTGTCTCAAATTTATGAAATGAAATGTGCAATTTAATATTCAGCCTTGTCTTGAAACATGGAACTTCATTCATCCATCGTACTCAAGACAAATTGTAGTGTAGTTTCCTATCAGCATCTTCCACTTCGTTGTCAAATTGGACTTGTGTCAAAAGGGAATTCACAATTTGTTGCATCATGTTCTCACATAAACCCGACTCTGATTGCAGGCTTCGCGAAGCAACTGCGCGCCGACAACGGACTCCTGATGACGCCCTGCTACACGGCGAACTTTGTGGCGCCGGAAGTGCTGAAGCGACAGGGCTACGATCTGGCCTGCGACATTTGGTCGCTGGGTGTGCTGTTGTACATCATGTTGTCGGGTCGAACGCCATTTGCCAGCACACCGAACGATTCGCCGGACGTGATACTGAAACGCATTGGATCCGGCCACATTGATTTCACGAGCAGCCGCTGGTCGTTGATCAGTGCGCCGGTGAAGGAGCTGTTGCGTCAAATGCTGCACATTGTGCCCGAGAATCGTCCGACTTGCGCTCAAATACTGGAGCACAGTTGGGTGCGCGATCAGTTTGCCGGCAATGTGCAGTTAACGGAGTATGCGATACATCCAAGCGGAGTTGGTGGCGGTGGCAATAGCCAAGGTGGCCAGGCGATGTCGATTGGCGCCCAGCAGCAGCAACAGAATCACATCTCGATGGCGTTGCGCGGCGCTGTGGATGCGACATTTCGTGCCATCGCAATACCGCAGGCTGCCAACGTGGGACCCGTGGAGTTGTCGATGCTGGCCAAGCGTCGGGCCAAAGATCGCGCCAATCTGCATTCCTAATTGTGGGCAGTGTTATGCCCGCGACGTCAGGTCAAAAGGCAGCTAATTCAATTAGTTTATAAACTCTATAGTATTCTAATGCATTGCTGTGCATTTCCGCAACGCCTTTGGGAGTGGCATGCCGCCATCAATCCACGCCAACGCCAACATCAACATCCACATCATCACCAACAGCAGCAGCAACAGCAGCAGCAGCTTAAATACCACAACAACAATTGTCGCTCAAAGCGTCAACGATGTCGCAGCGCCAAGTTGCGTTTGGTTTAAAAAAAAAAACAACTGAAAAGGATTTTCGAATTGGATGCGGAGATTGAGGTTGAGTTGCAGCTTCCGGGCAGCGCGACAACTTTCTAGTATTTGATGTGTTAGTTATTTATTTTATAATAATACCCAAGAACTACAAAAACAAAACAAAACCGATGCGAATACAATGATACGATATATACAATTTAAAAAACGCAAAAACAAAAAAAAAAAAAACAAAACATAAAAAAAAGGCAAGCGGCAGCTTATAGCGTATGCTTATTTACAAACATATATACCTTAAACTATACATACATATTAAAACGATATATAAAAAAAAGAAAAGATATATATAGATATATATATATATTGACAATGCCTATGTAAATGTGTGCGATCTTCCTGAAGACCTTGAGCCCCCAGATATCGAATCTCAGCTGGCTTACCAGTCGGGAATCGAAATGAAAACCGAATTATCTTAAAGCAACGTTTAATGTTGGCCAAAACCCGTGCTAAAACCATATATAAAACAAAATATTATAATATACAAAAACACACACACGCATAAGTATAAATATATATATATTTAAAGATGAAGAAGAGAAAAACAAAAAAATGCGTGAGAATATTTTAATTATCCTAGCTAAATTTTTTGACATCACGTGTTATTGTTGTTAAATTAATTAATAATTAAATTAAATGAATAATTAATGAAGCATACCAAAATAACCAAATCCGAAAATTATATTATATATAAATTACAAAAAAAAAAAACAAAACAAAAAAGAAAACTTAAGCGAAGCGAAAAGGAAACCTTTTAAATATGTGCGACTCATAAATGTTTTTTTATTCGTTTTTGTTTTGGATTAATTTGCTTTTTAGTTTGCTGTTGTTAAACTTTTGCTATGGGCACTTCAAAAAAACAAAAAAAAAAAACAGAAAAACGGAAAAATTCTATATGTCAATTTGCAAAACTAACAAAAAACAAATGAATAACTATAATGATGTTGTATTTTGGTAACAAATTGCATTTATGTTTCTTACCATCTGTAAATATCTATATAGGATATATGCATATTTATCTATAAATCTGAACATAAACATATAAAAACTATGTGTGATAACGCATTGCTACTCGTATGATGTATTTACTCTTAACAAGCAAAACGCAACTGATACTTCCAAATTCTTAATTTACAAAAGAAAAAAAATTACAAAAAACAAAAAAAACATCAGCATTCGACATAACTGAAAGCATTTCAATCAATTTTTGTGCACTCGTTTAATCGCTACATACAATTAATTGTCGTTGTCAATGTCGAAAATTATAAATGTTGTTGCCGCCTCAACAAAAACTGGCATTAACCCCCTGCCCTGCCCTGGCCTGCCTTTCTGCATGTTTCTTGGTTTATTAAAAGAATTAAAAAAACCAAAAAAAAACAAAAGAATTATAGTAATAATAATAAGTAAAACGTTTGGAAATCCCTCGGAATGCGATGGATATATGTATGTTGCTTATATGAATGTAACTTTGAGCACAATTAATTTGGAATGCCAGAACAATTACGAGAAGACAAAAACAAATGTGATTTTATATGCAAGTACCGCTAAGATCTAAAACAAAAAACAAAATGAGAAAACAAAAAAAAACAATATAAGAACATAGCTGATCTTTCGAACTAAAAACGATAATAATGCAGTAAATACATACAAGAGACTCAGTAATAGTAGTCACGATCATTCACCATGTACTTCCCCTAGTTGTATACCATAAATATATGTACTATATCGTAACTCCGCTGTACTATAAACTAGAGTGAAAAGGTTTAAAATGCAAAGTAAATCAGCAAATTAATAAACGAACAAACCAAAAGCACATTTCTCAAAAAAGAGACGCAAAAGACAAATGTAAATGCAGATTTAAAAAAAAAAAATACAAACAAAAAAAAATGACAATTCCTTAAATGTTGTTGTATCGTGTTTGTAGCCCGAGAAAAAAAAAAGAATGGTTGATAATGATAATGATATCATGCTAAGTGATTTTTTTTTAATGTGCGTGTCGTCTTTTAAGAATTTTGTTATGCGTTCAGCTTTTCAATTTCTTTTTAATTGTTATAGAACAAAAATCGTATAAAATGTAATTTTTGGAATTTTTGATGATCGTTGATTGAATGTTTTGCGTGTTGTGTGTAAACATTTTGCGCTGTGCTAACGAACTTATGCTAACAAACAAACAACAATAATAAATGTTAGTTAAAAAATTGCAAATTTTATGACAGCCCAAAGAAAACAAAAAATGAAAAAGAAAAATAAAAACCAAAATTGATGCGGTTGTGGTTGCGGTTGCTGTTGCGGGGTTCTGTCTCCTTATATACTAAATACTTACATATACATATTTACTGATACGTATACATCAAACAACCACACACACACACACATACATACAAATGTATTTAAGTATGTTAGCTAGCTGATTCTCAAAGTAAACGAAACGGTTTGTTACAAATGCTGTGCACACACACACACACACACAGACACACACATACCTACGGTTATCGCGATTATGTCGAAAAAGAAAAAAAAACATAAATTCAACGCGCACAAATACATATACAACCACACAACATACACATACGGATGCTATATATATTTTCTTAGTAGGTTTTTACAGCTTCCAAAACAAAAAATGAAATACAAAAAAAACCAAATGAAAAGCTACACACGATAAATGCAAAAGAGAAACTCACTTTTAATGTAATTAATTGATTCTAAATTATTGTAAAATTAATTGAATAAATTATGAAATGAAAATTAACCTCATCAAAATGCAAACCAAACTTTCGCGGCATTTTCCACGACTTTTCTCGATTCGATGGATGGGAAATAACTTTATCAAAATCGATTTTATATCATGTATATAAATATTACTCATTGAACAATGATTTTAATTTGTTTTGCCCAGCTAAGAATTGTTGCGAACAAAAGTCGTATCACACAACTGTTGTTCGATCGATCCTTCATAAAGAAAGCATATATATGGGTAATTCTATAGCGGAATTTTGACACTATCTAAAGTGAAAAGACATACCAAAACATTTTTTTTTTTGTTTCGAGTAAAGTTAAATCTTTTAGCTTGTTTAGTAATTTAATTTGAGCTAAGAATGATTTTAAAAATTATTTTTCTGTTTTAAGATATTTGCTGCAAATAAACGAATTCGTACGAAAAACAAAAAATGAGCAAACTTGTATACTTTTTCGTAAAACAGAAAAGTTCCTAAAATCAATCTTAGCTCTAAATATACTTAAAATCCAAAGCAATAAGAATAACCTTTACATATTCCTGAAACTGTTTCAGTTTATGTTTTTTTCTCACTGTTAATAGTTGTCGCAAAAGAATTACCCAATGCAAAAAAAGAAAAAAAACTATTTTTTTTCTTTTCTAAACCTTTTTATATGTCGAACGTGAAATGCACTTTTTATTATGGCTTTTATATTCCTTATAAACGATGACCTGTCTCCCCCTTATCGTCCATTCTTCATAACGGTTTATAGTCTTTAGATTAATATAAACATTTTGTTGATAGTTGCGGTTTCTTTGTTATCAGCGCCCTAAGCTATCAAGCTGGTTATGTGTCACACTTAATTGCGTGTTGTGAAACGGATTTAAAAGCATTTATATTTCTCTATTTAACAATCGTCGATTTTATTAAATCAGCTTAAATAACTACTTAGTTAAGTTACTTTTGTTTTGGAATCATTTCTCATTTCATTTGTGTTTTGTATGTAGTTTAATTGCAATTGGTTTTGTCTTAACTCGCATCTTGGTTTACTGATTACCATAATAATCATGTTGAATACATTTGCAGTAATATTTATTTTGAGATATTTAAACAAAAAAGCGTGACGAATGAAAGGTTCTTCCTTTTGCCGCCTTTGATCTGGCTCAGATCGGCGTAAAAATCCTTTTCTTATGAGTATATTAATTAACAAAAAAAAATATATATATATTTATTTATATATAAAATAAAAGTTAAACATTGAATAAATACACATAGTAAATTATTATTGTACAATGCATGTTCTTTGATTCTTGATCATCGTTTTCATCATTTTGCATTCGTTCCCAAGAAACGAAATGCATTCTCATTCTCATCTTTTCTGTACATAACTGACGATAGATTTTGCATATACTGAGAGTACTTTAAGAGTATATGCCGAAGTTTCTGTATCATTTCGTTCGACACTTTTTGTTTCGTTTAGTGTGTGTGTGTGTGTGTGTGTGTATGTGTAGTCTGAGCGCCTCAGCAATATAAAAAAAATATATGTATATTTAGAGTTATTGTTTAGATGTATATCTGTTATAATTATTTAAATGTGTTCTATGTAGCATTTCATTGTAGTAAGGACACGCCGCTCTTCTTCTGCATTCCTACTTCTTTTTGTTGTTGTTTCGTTGCTTTGCTGGCATCGCATTTGTTGTTCCGCCCTTTGTCGGTCCATTTCCATTGCCAGCTCCAGCTGCTGTTCCAGTTGTTGTTCCTGTTGCTTTGCCAGCAGTTGTTGTTGCTGATGTCTCTGCTGCGCTGCTGTTGTTCTCTTTGTCTAATTCTTGGATGATACACAAATTACAATTCAAGTTCTTTTGTGCAAAACTTATTCAACTTACTTTCTGGTTCGCCACTCGCCTCCAATTGCACCTGTTGCAGCGTTTCGCTGACGCTCTCAACGTGCGCCTCCAGCGGCGTCTTTTCATCGACCTCCACAACAATTGACTCTTCGACCTCGACAATAGCTTCATTCGGCACCTGCTGCTCCACCTCCACCTCCACCTTTTTTTGTGTATTGTTTTGCTGCGCCAATTTGCGCTGTGCACAAGTTTGCGTCCATTCGACGTGCTCTTTGTAATACTGATAGACTGGTATCACAATCACTGAGATATCATCCACTGTTGCTGCCGCCTTGCTATCAGCGAGTCGCCAATGACCCGAATCATTCACTTTGCCACGGGCACGCGCCACCAGCTCTTGGGCGGCCATAGTATAGCGATGCTTCTCCTGTGGATAGCGTGTCAACGTTTGGAAGACGGTACGTGCAACCGCCTCATTCTCGGAAACATCCCATAGACCATCGGTGGCCATCACCAGGACCCCATAATCGCCGTCCTCGTTGTGCTCATCGGGTATGCTAACCACTTGGCTGAGATCACGAATTCGCACATCGGGATGTGGTGTTAAAAATGGTTTAATCGGTATTTGTCTATTGATCGCCTTCAAACGATGATCGCCAAAGCCACGTGTAACGCCCAGCGTGCCCAATAGACGGCTACGTTTACCCTCGCCATTCACCACCGGCATGGCCAGATCTCGACTGGTCACCGTCTTATATGTCCAGCCCTTCATGGTGCCCTTGCGGCACAGCACACGCTGTCCCAGATTCTTCTCTTGCGGCCGTTTCGCATACTCCATGGCCACGTAGTACGATTCAATTAACTCTGGCCTCAAACGTGCCACATTCTCCAAACGTATACGCTCCGTTTCGGGTGTGTGATCAAACGAAAATGGTGTCGCATAGCTGAGCGTATCATCCACTGGATCTGGCTCAATTTTCTCAGTTTTCCCATTGCCATTGCCATCACCATCAGCCGCTGTGCTGTTTGGGTTCTTCGGTGCCGCCGATCGTCGCTGGCAAAGCACAGCACGACTGTCGCCAGCATTGGCCACATACATTTTGCCATTGATGAACAGCACAACACAAGCGGTGCAGCCGCCGGCATCGCGATAACGTGAATTGTCATGATCCACCAGTTCGTCCATGTCAAAGAAGGCTGCCTCCAATGCACCAATGATCAGTTCATCCTTTGTGACGCTGCGCTCAAAGATCTTGGGATGTGGGAATGCCGGATTTATGGCAGCCACCCTTTCATCGCCATTGACAGCATCGCGTGGCAGCAGCAGCTCAATGCAATCCACAAGTTTCTCATGCAATATCAGCGACAGTTGATATGAGGCAGCCAAGGCGGCGCCGTAGCCAGCGTGTCCATCGAATATCCCAAAATACGTGTACGGTAGATCGGGATGAATCCGATTGGGATCCGAAAGCACTTGCCTGCAAAACAAAATTCGTTTGTTCGTTAGTTTCCACAACTTCTATAGATCAGGCAATGATTTTTGTTCATAATTAGGGAATTAAACAGTTAGTGCATAATATAATATAAGTTGTTCATGATTGATACTATATTAGTCTTGCAGAAAAAAACATAAAAATGTCATGATGTCATTTCGTTCAGTTTCTAAGAATTGAACTTTTTCGTAAAAAAAAAAAAAAAAAAAACAAATAATAAATACTAATCAGTATTTACTTTGGTGCCTCATTAGCGTGGTTGTGAAATTGTCTAGTTGTCTTGCATATCACAATATGGTTATCGATTACTTACCGACGAAAAGCCGCCTGATCTTCGTTCCGCCTGGACTTGCCCGAATTAACGCACTCGGCATAGCCGGTGCCCCAGGGCAGCAAACTGATATCGCGCGGCACGATTATCGGTCGGATATTGTGATCGCTTGAGGCGCGCAATTCGTCCTCACTCAGCAGTTCGAGGAATAGCGGTCGCGAATAGCGAAACTTTTCACCGTTGCGTCCGTTTGGCGGTGGCGGCAAATCCGGCGAAATTGCCGACATTATGCTCGCCTTGAACGAGGTCAGCATGTTGGAGCTGGAGCGTTTTTTGCTGGGCAACAGCAGCAGTTTGTTGCTGTGAAACGATCCGCGGCTCCGTCGATAAAAAAGAAACTGCTGCAGTCGTCGTCTCGCACTCCTCGCTGCACCACCGGCCTTCTCACTCACTCCCACTGACGTGGCGACCTAAGCTCAGCAGCACTCTCAGTCAGAACTTGTGCTTTTCTCTATTGCGTTGCGTCCTTCGCTCTTATCACACCACTGCGGTGCACAATTAGGCCGTATAAAGCACAATGTACAAAAAACAAACAAAACAAAACAAAAAACAAATAAACGCAAGCTGTTGGATTTTTGGTTTATCACTCCCTCTCTTTCTAACTTCTTTGTGTTGACTGTGATTAGGAATCGATTGCACCGATTTTCATATTATCGATTGCTCACTATCGTCTACTGGTCGTTCAGGTTTTTTTTTTTTGTATAGCACGCACAAATGGTTTCTTGTTTTGTTAATTACGCATGAAATCACTAACTAAAATAGCTGTTATTTACATGAACCAGCAACTTAACCAGGTTACGTTCAATTTTTTTGTTTGCTTGCTCCACCGACTAAGCAAAAATCAACAACAACAAACACCCCGTTTACAGTGTTTGTCATCAACGTTTGTAAAAATCAATATTTCATCTTACAGTTAGCAGTAGTTTGTGCACGGCACGCAGTAACTTTTTGTTTTTTAGAATTCGTTTTGATATGAGGCTTTAGCACTGGTCGCGTAATTTAGGATTTTGCTTTTGTAAAAGTCTGTTTAATATTTTCGCTTGCTGACGACTTCGTGTGGAAAAACAACAGAAGAAGAAGAGCAGACAGCTGCTTGAGCACTTAGCGCAGCGTGACTGCAATTTTCAATTCCAAATATACCAAAGGTGTGTGGTATTTTTGTAAAAATGTATTAGATTATTGGTCACACTGCTCACTCAGCAATATTTATCGCACATCTAGCGATAGGCTACATAAATGTATATATTAAAAGATAGATGGCGCTAGTAGTGCTGATGTGCACAAACATGCCTTAATTAGAAATGCTGTTATTTTTAAATGTTGTCAAATTTTTTGTTTCCAGATCGCAACACAGTGAACTGCGCGATGTGATCATTAAGTCAAATGGATCGGGCATGGTTTTGGATCAGCAAAAGGTGGATCAATACATCAAGGCGATGTCATTAAATGGCAGTGAGAAGGTAAATCAACAAACAGCATATTGATAAAATTCTAATCGAAAGCCTTCGCTCCACATGCCAGGTGAACAATGAAAAACTGGCTGCCATGTGGATGTATGCTGCACATATGGGCAGCCTGCCACCTCCTACTGTGCGCAAACTGACGCCGCCATCACGCTCCATAATGCTTATTCCAGCCACAGCCGCCGCTGGCAATGGGGTAAGTGTGCCTCCACTCTATGAATTGATAAACGATACAAGTGTGATCGATTATTGTGCGTTTTGTTAGATGCCACCGCCGCCGCCCACACGTTTGCCTCCTGCACCGCCGGGCATGGGAGCTGGCATGCTGCTGCCAGTGCCACCGCCGCCTCAATATCGTGGCATGACACTGCCTCCGTACATGCGACCCAGCTCGATGCTCTATGCACATCCGGCCAGTTTAACGGGCACGTATCGCACACACAAAAGCACCAAGTCAGCGGAGATGAATGGCCAGCGTCGACGTCGTCGTGCCGGCAAATCGGATGCAAATCGCCGTCAGCGTCGCAAATCCGAGGCGGATGTGCTCGATGGTGCGCCAAATTTCCAATACACAGGCCTGGATCGCGCCATTGCCGACAGTTTCTTGGCACGCCAGGAACAGTCGCAGGCGGGCAGTCACATCGATTACTCGTCCTCGACATCATCAGCCAACAGTGATGCCTACGGCAACCAGACAGCTGCCGGTTCGCGTCCATCGTCCAAGTCGAAGATTGTGTGCCGCGATGTGGTTATGTGAGCTCACAGTGCTTGACACAATCGACTTTTGTAAATAGTTTACCATTTCCGTTACCGTTTCCCCTCTATTTTTTTTAATATACCATATACAACATAATCGTATTACATTCATGAAGAATTAATGAATGTACAGTTTGTTATGCATGCCGACAGACATATTCGAGATATCTGTGTGTGTGTGTGTGAGCATACAATAAGAATATATAGTTTTAGTCATTTTCATTGCTTATGAAACGAATAAAGTAAAGCATACGCTCGTATAAACATAGAAAATTGATTGCAAATCGTAATCGTTTAGCTTGTTATCGATGCCTTGTCGTATGATCAGTTCTATGTACTTGTCATCGATGCCGATGCTGATATCGATAACACACACTTAAAAGTCCTCATCGCTGTGATGCTCCTGTTTATTTGCCGTCTTCGGACGCAGTGGCAACTCTCCCGTCAGCTTCGATATGCTGATGTCATCGATGGAATTGAGATCAACTGAAAGTAAAAGTAAAAGTGAAATGCAATTTGCAAGTTAATTTTCATATATGTGTGTGTGTGTGTGTGTGTGTGTGTTGTGCATTTGGTCTACGCACAGTCATCGTCACCGGTGCCCGCATTTCCGCTTAGTCCGCTCAAGCCCATAATGTCGCCCACATCCAGTTCGCTATCGGAGCTGCCAAAGCTGCTGTCGTCGGCGTCGCGTCTGTTCAGCATGCTGCTGCCGGGTCCATCGCGTCCATTGCGTGTCGGCGGCACGTTGCTGTTGCTGTTGTTGTTGTTGCTATTGCTGCCGCTGGCAGTTGCAGCTGTTGCACGACGACTGCGACCGGTGGTGGGGCGTATACGTGATGTGGCAGTTCCAGGACGCTTGCCAGCTGCATTCGCTGCCTTGTTGCGTCGCAGCATCAAATCCTCGTCCCGTATATCAGGTATTTCCGCATCAAGACCAAAGTTGCCGCCACCGTGACGTGCCACATCGCCATCGTTGTCGACATCGTCGTCATCCTCATCATCATCATCATCGTCCTCGATCAGGCCCTCGGGTATGAAGGGCATCGAGTTCTCAGCGGGCTTCTGCAGCAACGGCGACGCAATGGGCGTGGCCGAGCGTTTGGTGCGCGTCTCCAGCTGTGTGCGCAACGCATCGCGCACATGCAGCCGCAGAAAGTAACGCTGGAACAGCTGCTGCAGCTCCTTCTCGCACTCCTCGAACTCGGCCATATGGGCCGGACGTATCTTCTGCAATGCCTCCAGCCGCTGCTTGGTGCGCTCCAATTCTGCACGCTTGCGCTGCAGCTTCGAATTGAGGGCATTCAGTTCGATGCGAGCATTCTCCAGTTGTGCGCGACTCGACTGCAACTTCAGTTGGCTGGCCTGGATGGCATTCTTCATGGTACGCTCCACACTCAGCAGTTCCATGGGTCGTTGCGCTTGTGCCAGACGCGCCTCCTTGTTGAGCAACTCCTGCGAGAGCAGATCAAACAGCGATGCGCCGCGTTGCGTCAGATCGGTGGAGAGTTCCCGTGCCCGTCGCAAATCATCCATTTTATCACCGATGTCCACCTGATTGAGACTGCGATACTGTTCACGTTCCTCGTCCCGTTCCTCGGCCTCCGTCTGACCAGGTGCAATCAGCAGACGTGTAATCTTCTGCAGCTCCATCGCACTGACAGCGGCGGCCGCATACAGTTTGCGCGGATTGAGACGAATCGCCGATTTGGTCACAAAGAATTCCGTTGCGGAGCGAATGAGCAGCACACGTTGCTCCTCCGTTTCAACGCCGCCGGCGAGCACAGCGCCCGGCTCAAGGAGGCCGGCGAGCCACTGCAGCAGCTCGGCGACAATGTGAAAGCTGGCGAGGCTGCCGTGATGCGTGGCCAGCGATTGCAGGGGAAAGACTCGTGGAAAGCCCAGCAGCTTGAGATGTTCGCCCAAATCTTTGAAAACCATTTAAAGCATCAGTTGTAGTTGTTGTAGTTTTCTTTTTAGTTTTTTGGCCACTTACCTCGCACATCCTTAAAGGACATTCTGCAGACAATGCCAGCTGCGCACTCGACAATGTCGCCTCCAATATTATGTGCATTTCTTTCTTTTTCAATTGAGGAAAAAACCTATTTGTTGTGGTTCCTCCGGTTGGCTTCGCTTTTGTTTACGCCAGCGACCTGACCACCGCGTTGCCAGGCAACCCTTACCAAAACCAACCAACCAACCACCACCACCATAAAGCCGCCTGGAAACCACCTCAGCAACACCACCTCTTCGCTGCTTGGCTGCTTGGCCTGGTCAGCAATTAGGCTGCACGACAACAGAGCCACATGTCAATATAAATAAACAATTAATATTCGCATCGAATGGAAATGTGTTTTTAAATGCTGTGGACTGCATCAAACTAGTCGTGGCTGTCAGCCACAGTGCTCGCTGCCTAAGTTAAACCAAGCAATATATTCATAAATTTTTATTTAATAATTCTTAAAATATATATTCTTTAATTTGTTTTGAACTAAAAAGAACGCAAAATTGTCAAATACTATTAAATTAAAATAATAATAAGCTTTCTCCACAAAAAGTTGTAAAACCTAATAATAAATTATTATATTTATTCCTATGTTTTAGATTATTATTATTAGTTAATCAATTAGCTTAAACGAATTCAATTCATAAATGAATCAATCAGATAATCACATTATTATATGTATATGCAGATCTTCATCATCAGCAAATAAACTACATAAATATTAATTAGTAAATCTGTTGAATACTGTTGCTTTTTTATTCTTTGATTTGTTATATCAGTATTCCATCCTCTTTTATATTTAAAGTATTTTTTAAAGTATGAACTTTTAATTGAGCGCAGCCTAAAAGTATGCTACAAAAAATGTTTGTTCCACAGATTGCAAACTAAAAAATTTATCTTACCTCAGTCATATCCTTGCGCATTTTCACCGGACTTGTTGCATTCGATTTGTGACATCGAAATTTATCGATTGGCATCAAGAAAATATAGTGTCATCTAAGGATCCAACACTTGTAATTTTTCAGTTCGGGGCCCAGGGAAAACTGGCTAAAATTACAAATTCCAGGATAACTCAAGAACCACAAGGACGATTTGAATGTCCTTTGGCACGATAATAGCTCTCATTAATAAACTTCGTTGGACACAGGACCCGCAAGGATCTGACAGGATATGCCTAAGATATACGCAATTTTCTGTATACAAAAAGGTCCTTTTATCTCGGCTCATGTAAGGATATTCGACCTCGGACTTTTGTCAAACGGATTCTATTAAATAGTAGTATCTTTGTGCCAAAGGACATCCTGATCGTCCTTCAAATGACTGAGATACGGCAGACTTCCTGAAATTTTGGCATTTTTCCTATGCCGACCCCTTGAAAAATTTTCAAGTGATATTTTTTGTAATATCCTTAAAATCCTTGAATGCCAACCGATAGTGCTGCTTACCCTGATAACAAAAAGGTATGTCCTTGTCATATCCTTAAGGATTTGCTCGAGTTATGGCTTGGAAACGAATGTTAAAGAAATTAACATTTTGCGTTTGCATTGCATACTTTTAGGGGCACACATACAAAGCACTTAAGCCAAATGAAAATCAGTTATAACTTGGCCATATCTTGACGCATACTCAAAGGATATATATTGCTAGGATCGCAAACGCAAGCTCTATCGATTGGCATCAAACAAATGATCTTCTAAGAATCCAACACTTGTAAGTATTTCAATGCGGATGTCAAACAAAAATCGCCTTTTTCAGGACATCTATGTTAGAAAGCTTTAAATGATATATGACACGCTGGAAGTCCAGTTAAAAATGGTTTTTAAAAATAATTTGATACCTTTTGATTCTGCCAAGAAGAAGATAAGTAAAAAAGTCTCACTTTGTATTATATTTTTATTTCGGACATATCTTTGCACATTTTGTAAACATAAAAAAAGCAGCAAAACATTATAATAACCTAAAGGGTTATACTGTTATTTATAAAATTGAATAGAACGCGTTTTGTGTTTTTAATGATTTAACTAATAAGCGTAAATATGGAAATCTTGTTCATAAACAAACAAAATGGAAATGAGTTATTAAATCTGATACGTTTGTTTTTTTAAGTGAGTGAGTTAATTACAGAAATTCTTTTTTTTTGTCACTTAATTATTATTGTAAGCAATCTCTTGTGGAATCTAAAGTATATATCAACATTATCGATGCCAATGTTTGCATTATGCTAATGTGCTTTTTACTGACTAGTGAAATGCATCAACTTTTTATGGAATCAAATTTGAAAATAGTTAGCTATAAAATCTGAATTATGTTGATATTTCTACGAAATATTGTAAAATTTATAACGAAAATAGTTGAACAATTTTATGTTTTGATTAATGAATAATTTCACGAAGCTAAGTTGTAATAATTTGAAATAAAATGAATGCTCGCATTTTGCAGCTCAGACAGTGAAGGACATTTAAATGGATGATTTCTGAGGAATTTGCGCTCTAATTTCTCGTGCTCTTTTCTCTGCTCACTTGCTCACTTCTTTGAACGTAATTAATTCGCATTGTTTTTGGTTTTTTCTCTCCTTTTTTCTACTGCTGCTGTTTTCTAAGTGTGCGTTAAAAAATGCCCAGACATGTATACGCAATTTTGTGAAGGACGCGAAGGAGGAGGAGAGCACAAGGACTCATTCATTTGTTTGCTTGTGTGTTTCAGAATTAATTAAAATTGTTAACAGCACGCAAAACAAGCTGCCAGGCAAAACAGTCACAGTCGCAGTCGAAGTCACAGCTCCAATTACAGTTCCCAGTTCCAGTTTCAGTTTCTGTTTCAGTTCAGAGTCCCTCAGCGACCGCAGAGTACACAAACATTTCGAATGTAGACGACATTACAAGTGGCCTCCGCTCTAGCCAATATTTACTTTACCAACCCAACGAAACTTTCCAAACTGCGGGGGCGGGTGAGCGGGAAAGAGCGTCGCATTTTGTTGGCCATTGCAACCATCAATTAAACATTATGCACATGTTCACTTTTTCTGTTTCTCTCTACATTTTTTTTTTTGCGCTCTGCGCTAACATGACATTAATAATATCGACAACAAAGTCTGCGGTTTGTTGGTCAAAATTCATGTAACCAGAAAGTGCAGTCAACTATTTCCCTTTTTATTGCGCACAGAATATTTGACTTTATAATGCAATATTGCAAAGCTATTAATATGGAATTTAAATTACATTTTATTTTAATTAAAACTCAATAAGTATTTTCATTTCAAAATGGATTATTATTTAACTTTAGTGTCGATAAGCTGTCAAATAGTGCGAGTTTGAAAAATTCTTCCTCTAAAAGAGTTTCACTATCTTAATTTCACTTTTATTACATTAAGAATGAGCGAAATTTTATATATAAAATTAGTTATTGATTAGTACGAGAAAAGTTATAGAAATACAACATTTATTCAATGTGTTTGGGTAGTTCGAAATGCTTTACATAAAGTAAAACTGATTGATTGACAGTTGGAAGGGAACAGAGAACAGACAATGGATAATGGAGCAATGGATGCCGTTGGCATCATCAATGGTTAGTCGATAGTCGACTAGTCAGTTAGTCAGCTAGAATGGACGATTAATTGATATATTCGGCAATTGTATTAGCTGTCTAACATTGCTATGTATGTGCAACGACACAGCAATAATGGCAACATTGCGTATACGACTAGTGGGGAGCAAGCAATAAAAGCGATAGCCAACCACAAATGAACAGACAAATGTCAACACACACATGGATGAGTTGGAATGTGTATGTGTATGTGTGTAAATAACTGAACAATTATGACCTTGGTATGTCAGCGTATTGAACAAATCGAAAGAATAATCATATATAGAATACATAGATAGTTTGTGCTGTCCGCTGTGGCACGTCAAAGTTCAATGTCCAAAAAACGCAGCAGGGAGTTACCACCACCATCATCAACAACAACAACAACAACAACAACAACAACAACAACAATAACGCCTTCTAAGCGCTGCCGCTGATGATGATGATGAGCAATTAAAGAGAGCGAGCGAACGTTCGCTTCAACAGTGCTGCCAATGTAATGATTGAATGACCTCTGCACAGTGCTGCCCATTATTGTGAAGCGACAGCGAAAGCAGCTGCGCGCAGCAATTAATAATCATTTCGCTTAGAGATGCGGCCAAGTGATAACGCTGCGTATACTTAATATTTAACTTGCCAAAGGTAATTTGAGAATTTGGTGCTAATGCTAAAGGCGCGTATTTATTGTAAATTTAAATAATAATAAAATAAATACATAATTTGATATTTTATTTTCGTACTTACATATTTATAATTTATACTTTCACAAATTCATTTTAATATATATTGTAAATACAAAAAATACATAATCAACATAAAATAATTAATTCTTAATTTATTGTAAAATTGCAAAATAAAAAAAATAATTTAATATTTTCATTTTTTACTTGTATAAAATAATTTTAAACTTTTCAAATGAATTGAAAATGTTCTATTTATTACTTATACTTATTTCTCATTGTAAAATTGTAAATACACAAAAAAATAAAATAAATAATTTTATATTTTATTTGATTGCTCTGCGAATACGAGAATTTGCCTCTAAAAGCAGCTCAGCTCAGCTCAGTTTATTAAATGGAGCAGCGAGACAGCAAAACGCACGTTGCCTTTAGCTTTTATGGCCAAATAAAGAATTCGTGTCAGCCAAATAATTTGTGCTGCGTCTCATCATCAAACAAGCATCTTATAACAAAATACACTGTGAGAAAAATGAGTTGCCTACATTTTGGAGCTGAAATTGTTCTACTAAGAGATAAATAATATTTTATAGTAATATATATATATATTATTTGAGATATATCTCCTATGTCTTACTCAAATGTAGGCATCTATTTCTCTGAGTGTATTTTCGTGAACCTGTTGTGGCAGAGTTCAGAGTTTTGGGGCCAAAGAAATGCGCACATATTTTCGCCTTGTGGCAAACGAACGAAAATTATTATAAATCAAAACGTCACAAATTGTTTACGAGCCAAATGGCGTCGCCCTTTGATGACCCTTTGGGGACTTGAACTCTTTACTAAAAATAAATATAAAAAAAAAATGCCAAACAGCCAACGGCAGAAGTTGAGGCGTTTTATATTGCATCTTCATATCAATTTAATTGGGCATGAAATTTGTGCCGCAAAGCAAAGCAAAGAAAAGCGAGAGAGAAAAAAAAACAATTTACTCAAATCATAATTCAAAGTGTGTTGCGTTATCCTCAAAGCCAATGTCCACTGCAATACGCCCATTTATTCACGCCTCACACGTACACACCAATACACACCCTCTTGCACACACACACACTCACACACATACACAATAGTCGCTGCCCTGGAGAATTGTGGCTAAATTTAGATGCCAGCTGCCCCTTTGGTCGTTAACAGTTGCCCACTTTATTTGCCAACGAAATCAATTTTATTTCACTACCAAGTCTCAATTTCGGTCTAGCTAAATATACATATATGAAGACATAACAGCAACTGTGAAGTCTTGAAGAAATAACCCGACAACTATTTATTTCTAGTATGGAACGTTTAATTTGAGGCACGATTTATTATTTATTTATTTATAATAACATATTTCTAATTTCTAATTTATTAGTATGTAAAAAGTATAGAAACTTTAAATATATTTCCATCACAATATCTTCGTTAGAATCTAAATACTTACATAAATTAAAATCTAATGGAAATGTGGTTAATCATATTCTTAAGCATTCAAATAACACAAAGTGTTAGAGTAATATAAATAAATAAAATAATATAAATAAATTTACATGTAACGTCAGGAATAATAATTTTAACAACTTCATTTAAAAAGTTTCATCTGTGTTTAGTTTCCAAATTTATTAGGATTTTATAAATATACAAAATAAAAGCTTCAAAAATCTTAAAATTTAGTATGACTTCATTTGAAATTACAAATATAAAACTGAGTTTCATTTTAGGTGAATATAAATGCTATTTATAGTATATTTAATACATAATTTAAAGAGTAATAAGTTTAGTTAATTTATTAAACTTCAAATTTCTCAAGACTTTATCTTGAAAAATCTTGAAAAATAATTCAATATGAAAGTTGCACTTAACTTAAATTTTTTATAATTTTACTTTGAGTTACTCACATTCTCACTCTTTAGAGAAATATAATTGTGGTATTTGAACAATTTATAATAATTATTTCTAGAGTAATAACTTTAGTCATTTTAAAAGTTTCATCTACTAAAAAATTTATTAAAATTTTATTTGATGTGATAAAGTAAAAAAAAATTGCAAGTTTTCTACTGATTGAGCTATCTTTTTTAAACATGTGAAATTATTTTAAGAGTAACCGTTATATAAAATGTTATAATAAATAAATAAAAATGTGTATGTTTCTATATTAAAATTTTTAGATTGTTCTTTTTTTATTTAATTTTCTTTTATATATATTTTAAATACAATTTAGTTGATAATGTTAGAGAGTGAAGCATTTAAATCGGTTCACAAGTGATTTGAATGTGGGTCGAGAAATGTGCCAAGAAATAAGGAGACAACTAGCAATAGAGAAAGAGAGAAAGTGAGAGAAAGGACTGAAGAGTAAGGAGATAGGGAGAGAGATAGTGTAATGGTGTTTATAGGGTATCGGAAGACGTGTGTGCTTGCCGCAATTGTTATTGGTGCTGGTAATTGCAGCTCAGTCATCCAATGGCAACAATGGGAAGCAGGCAACACAATGATGACAGCTTCAGTCGCCTTTTGTTATGACTTAGACACGGACACTCAATGTGGCCAACAGACTGACAAAATGACTGACTGACTGGGAGGTCAGGTGGAAATCATAGAGAGATATCTGTGGTGCACCGCCCACCCCACCCCTCAAGTGGCAGACAACTTATTGATGCCACACAACGTAGCACTTAAACGGAAACCGGATAATTTGCTGTCAGGATGATGCTGTTGATGCTTTTGATGCTGCTGTGTTCGTGTTAGTGTTAGTGTTGCAGTTGTTGCTCTATCTAAGTTGTTGTTATTCTTGTCGCTCTTGCTGCCATTCACTTGGCATCCCTTTAGCCTTCTCCTGCCAACTTCGGCCAACTGATTTATCCACATCCTGTGTGGATGTGCAACGACCAACGAGCAACGAGCAAAGTGGCCTCGCTGCGTAATTTGCGTTTCATTTCATGCCATTTTGGCATCTCGCATCAAGTGCACATTTTCTAATTAAACAACCAATGGCTCAACTAATGAGCATATCCTTTACACTCTCCACACACACACACACACACACACACACACAAAGAAAGGTATATGAGTTTATTCGTATTGTGCAATTTAATTTCTATTCTCATCATTTCATTAACTTTGTTCAACAAAGCTTACAACTTGTTAATAAAAATACTCATTAAACTATAAAGTTTGAATCAAATCAAGCGAAATTCATGAATTTGAATTTACCATTTTAGCTTCACTCTTCTTACATTTTTGTTTATCACATTAATTAAGCAACTATAGAAGTGAACTCTTTTTATATAATAACATTTCAGATTCCGATTTTTTAAGATTTTCTTCAACTTTTCAATGTTTTATTTTTATAAGAAGAAAATATTTTTGATCAATGCGCGAATTATAAATTAACTATAAGAACTTATTCTTTTGCTTTTATTTGTTGTTTTCTTCTCTAATATTTTCCGTTGTGATGAAGCTAAACACTCGAAATTTTAAAAGAGATTTTTGTTTTTTTTTTATATTTGATATTTAGATTTAAGTTTAAGATTTTAGACTTCAACTTTTGAATGTTTCTTATTTGATGAAAATATTCTTGATTTGCGAATTATAAATATACAATTTTTGTAAAATTCTGCTTTACATTTATGACAACTTTTTGTTGTAGTTTAGAAAAAGATTTATAAGGTTTTTGTAAATATTTATATTAAAATATATAAAGCTGATTTATGTTTTTATTAGTTTATTTAAAAGACTTATTTAATACTATGTTTTTTACATTTCTATTTCATTAAGTCAAATATAACAAATTTTATTGAACTTGTTTGTCATATATAAAAATTTACCTTGTGAAATTAATTTATCGTATTACTCAAAACAAAGTGTTCTAAATATGAAATACATTTTTGTATTTACATTACATTGAATCTTCAAAATGAAGTTGTATGAAAATTACGTATACGTCGTGGTGTATCACTCTCGTCTAGATTATTGGCAAGCACTTATTCGGCACTTTAACTTTTAGGAGCGCACAGTTTAATGGCTCTTCAGTAGTTCAGTGCTGTTGTTAATTATGTGGCCAAGTCATAAAGCCAAAAGCAGAAGAGACGCCGTGTCCTCCCATCTATTAACTATCGATTACTTGGACTTTTGGTCATTGCTCTCAATGCTCCCATCAGTGGCAGCACTTAAAGATTCCAGTTGCGTCCATGTATTGCTGTTGTTGCTGTTGTTACTGTTGTTGTTGTGGCAAATTGAATTGCCAGCGAGGTCATTGTGGTCGCTTGCTCCTTGCTTTCCTTTGGCAACGTTTTTTTTTTTTGTTTTTCGTTTGTGCGCTGCTTGGCTTTGATTTAAGTTGATTTTGTTTGTTTGGGGTTTTTGGATTTTGGTTTTTTGTTCTTAGCCTGCTAAGGCACCAACGTCACAGTCACTTGAAAATTAATTTCCAGCTGAACCGCAGGCAATTGGCGAGAAGTGCGATAAATGAAGCGCAGCGAATGAGAGAATTTTGTAGTCGCCTCAATGGCAAATAATTGAATTTATCAACGTCATCATCATTATGAACATTATCAACTTGCTTTTGCCTTGTTTTGCTCTCGTTGTTGTTCGCTTTGCTCTGCCCAAATTGTGCGTTATAATTTAATTTTGAACACCTCCAACTCACTTACACACACACACACACACACACACACACACACACAACACCGCACCGCACCGCACTTGTCTGTCACAAGCACTTAAAATGCGTTACTGGGCGTGGCAATGGCAAGTACTATTTGAATGCTGCAGCATTCAACAGTTTCCAAATTGTCGACAACTTTGCTGTGCAACCGAGAGGCAGCAACTTTTTCAATTGTTGTTTGCACAATGCCCCAAACAACAACAACACCAGCAATGACAGCAACAGCAACAGCAGCAAGGACAACTTCCAGAAAACCGCTTCATTTTGACATGATGAAGCAAATTGCAATTAACACACAGACACATAGAGCATTCAAGTTGTGTCCTTGCTGGGTCAGAACTTTCCATTGTTTCATTTCCTTCCTTTTTTTTTGGCCTAGCGAAGCCGAAGCCGAATCCTCGATCTCTCGCTGCCATGGAGCGAAACTTTTTGCTGCCGTTTGCCTAATTCAATTTTAATCTACTTGCTTGGATAAACACTCCATCTCCATCTCCATCTCCATCTCCACCTCCTTCCCCATTTCCATTCATCTCCCCAGCTCTCCTCCATCTGCATTCTCATCAGCATTCTCAATCATCCGTGCCACAAATCGCAGCACGCACGCAGCTGCCAACTGAAAATGTCTCTCTTCAATTTTCGTCAGCAATTTTCGCTGTGTGTGTGTGTGTTTTTTGTGTTAAAGTATTTGCCTACGCTTAAAGTGCACACACTCACCCACTCACACACACACACTCGTGATGATACCTTGAATGTGAGTGATGGGCACACATCAATTTCACTGCTAATTGGTTTCGTTTTTAGCGTTGCCTGCAACCCAAAACCGCAGCAACCAAATGCATTCAATGCAACATTCACCGCACAAAAAACATATACAACATATATATACATATATGTGTGTATATATATTTTTAGTATAAATGTACAACTACATGTGTACACATATAGTTTTACACATCCACACATTTGGGATTTAGAACATTTTATGGCCAACGCAAAACTCTTTCCATTTCAGTTTACGCCCGCTCATTTTAATAACAACTAATTTAATCCATTAATTTCAACTCTTGCCAAAACACACATATATTACATATAAACATTTTATATATATATTTACCACAGCTAATTTTGTGCAGCATAAATTTATATGTTATATGAGACTGTAGAAAATTAGCTGTAATTGATATGTGTATCACATTAATAGAAGTAGGAAAGCAACAGTCGAGTGTGCTCAACTTAAGTCAATGCAAAATAGTGTGGTATTGTTATAAAAATATACCAAATTTATGTACTACATTTTTATTTGTAATATACCAAATGTTATATAATATTTGGTAAATCGCTAGTCTATTACATTGAAAATATATAGCGAGTATAAGAGAGTTAAAATCACAATAAAAGAAATAATAAAAGCAAATGGAATTATTTTTAAAATATACCGAATTCATATACTAAAAAGTAGTAAAAATATACCAGAATAATATACCGAACAATACATAAATATACCGAGTGCAATATCGCTAGACTATTGCATTCAAAATATATAGCAAATGGAATTATTTTTAAAATATACCGAATTCATATACTAAAAAGTAGTAAAAATATACCAGAATAATATACTGAACAATATAAAAATATAGCGATTGCAATATTTGGTATATCGATAAGCTCTTACATTCTAATTCTACCATATGCTACAAAAATACCAGACTGCCAAGCAAAGCGTCTAAGCGGTTCCAAAAATACACAAAAAAAGAATTTAAATGAATGAATTTAAAACCTGAAAAGCTGTAATGTTGATTTGTCTAGAAATTAACAATTCACCCAGGTATTATTTTCTAAATATATATAATATATATATATATCAGATATATGTATATAACTGGTCTATGCTTTGCCCCGTACAGGGGCAGCCGGTCCTACCTAAACCTATATATGTATATAACAAAATATACGCAAATATACCGAAGGTTATATATTTGGTATATCAATATACTACTACATTCAGAATATTCTATAGAGTCAAAATTTGTTTAGAAATTATTAAGCATACCAATTGAATGGACTGCTATTAAAGCCAATACAATCAATATTCCCCACTTTATCTGCTAATTGAGCTATGAACTTCGTTTAATTATTTTGGGACCACAATAATTGTTTTGTGCGCTATCCAAAGTATACAAAAATACATTGCAATAGGCAATCAATTATTTGAAGCTGCAAACTAGCTCAGTTAATGCAAATAATTGATGTCTTCATTAACACAACGCTTCGTATACTTAATATTTGTGATTTGCCAATTTACGTGCTATGTGTGTCTGTGGGTGTTTGTGTGTGCAGCGAGACGCACATTTCTCTTAATTTGCACAATTATTTCAGCTACATTTTACTCTTTTCGAGTTTATTATGCTGCGTTTGAGATCTTTTTCCCTTGTGGGCCAAAAAGCAGAGCAAATCACCATAAAGCTGGCCAAGCGAAGCAAGCTGAAATTTGTTGCCTGTAATTTACGCGTTCAGCGCGTGAGATTCATGTGTATGTGTGTGTGTGTGTGTGTGTTGTGCCAGTGTTGGGCAGCGCAATGAAGAAATATGATGTGTTAAATGTGAGGCGACAACTTGAGCAAAATGAACTTGAGCTGGGCTAAAATTGGCAACTTCTTTTCTTTTTCTTTTTGTTTTGTATTTTTTTCCTTTTTGTATTTTTGTATTATTTTTGTTGACCCTCCGCTCAGCAGCTACTTGGAGCATCCTCTCCATCTGTGTCGACATCAAACACTTTGCTCCTTAAATGTGCCTTCTTATTGTTTGGACTTTTCGATTGCCTGTCTGTAGTTCTGTTCTGTGTGCTCTGTTTGTGCTCCGTGTTTTGTCTGCCCTGGCGAATTGTAAATATTAATGAGCATTGTTTTCTTGTCTAACCATAAAATGGCCAAACAAATGCCAAAACACAATCGAAGCGAAAGCGAAAGTGAAACACGGAGCAACTTTCTAATACCTCGTTTGCTCTCTCTCTCTCTCTCTCTCTCTGTGGGCGTCGCATCCATAAAGCTTAAACGAAATGAAACGAAAAAACGGAAAAATGGAAAAACGTATCGGTTACTAAAACGCAGTTGAAAGCTGAAACTCGTAAATAAAAAATAAACATGTTGGTCATTTCGAATTAATTATTGAAATGCTAAGTGTTGTGGCCACTCTAAGCGAGCAAATATAATATTTAAATGTTGTAGGCCTTGCTGTACGAGGTTTTACTGTACTCTGGCCGCGCTTTCGTTTGGTCAGCTTCAATTTCATTTTTTTTTTTGTGTTGTTGTCTGTGGCCCTCTTCTGGGGCTTAGTTTGAGTTTCATTATCGTTTTTGCCAGTTTTTTGCTGCTGCTGTTGCTGTTTGCATGTTTGCCACATATATTTCGCTTGTTGTTATTTTGTTGCTGTCCTTGTTCTCTCTTTCTCCCTCTCTCTTTCTCTCTCTTTCTCTCTGTCTACATACATATAACACATTTTTATGCTGTTGTATGTCAGTTGCCCCCGCGGCGCTGAGACCTTGAACTTGCTCTAGTAGTCTGCCAGCTGCGACTCGGTCTCTGTCTCTGCTTCAGTTGCCACCAACAGAGCATCAGCCACAGCTTCAGCCTCGGTCTCAGTCTAGGTTTCGGTCTCCTCCTCGTCCTCCTCCTTGTTGCATGCAACTCGAGCGAAAGTTGTGCTGCATCATTTTCGAGGAGATGTTCTCGTGCGTGCATTGCATTTTGATTGGCACTCGAAATTAATTTCTTTTTAAGCCTATCACATGCATGAAGACACTCTATAGATTTGGCCATATTGCTGCCACACACACACACCCCCCACATTCACTTAGTTGTATCGCCAATTTGTCAGCACACAGACAGCAGCTGTCTTTTCACCTACTTGCAAAGTGTTCAATTGCAAGAAATATATTTCTTTTCTTTAACATACATATATTAATATTTGCATATTAGAACATTTTATAAGTAAATAGATATAACAAAATTTGAGCCTTTACTACATAAACTATAGACATTACTAATAAAAAAAAACAGTCAATAGTTAGTCAATATTATATTGGATTTTGTTTTCTGTTTTCTGTACTGAACGAAAAAAGATTGGTGACTGTATTTTTTACTTCATATTTTATTCAAAATTCAAATTCTTTTACCATAATTTAAGATTATTTAAAATAAAAGTCCATTTACCATTTACAAATTTTATTTAAACATGTTATGTTCAAGAAATACATTGAAGGAACATACAATTATACATTTTTTCATGTGGAATAAAGATAATAAAGAACAATTCCAAAAAAGTAGCTTATAGTTACTTCTGTTATTAATAATCATTATGTATTTTATACAGACAAAATATGCTAGTCTATTTTTAGAAGACACTTCATTTCATGACATTTGCTTTGGTTGAGTTTTGCAGATCAATGTCGCATCTTTTAAGATGATATATTTATTGACTTTGATCCTTATACTTTGCTTTTGAACAAACTGCTCACTTAAACTTAAAGTAAACGAACATTCCAAAAAGAAAAATATCAGTAAGACCAAGAAAATCTTGCAAAAAGATGAATTTAAATGAGTTTTGGTTTAGTAGTAAATTTATTTCAAGTTGTTTGAAATTGAATTGCAAAAAATAAATTTAAAATTGGGAAATACTCTCTATCACCGCATAGACAAAAAAAAAGTTAAACTTAAAGTTTAGTTACTGTCCCCTTAATCGTATTCGAATTGATCAATTACCTGTTCGTATTTAGCTGAGCAAACAATTCAATTGAATAGTCACATAAATGATGTGGAGACAGAAGTGCGTTTTACTTTACTTTATACACTCGAAGGCGACAGTTTATTAAATCGTTAATAGACTTGAGCGATTTGCCTTGGCAGGTGGCGAGCTTTTGCTTGCCTTCTCTTTTTGTTTGGGTTTGTTTGGGGTTTTGCTTTGTGTCGCGCAATACACGCAATACATTTATTATGCTAATCAATGGGGGGAAAGCCCCGAAAATAATTACGCCAAAGTGCCAAAGTCAAAGCCAAAGCCAAAGCAGAAGTAATCGAGTGGGTTTGTCTGGTGCTGAGAAGTCCTGAAGGCGCACAGAAGACGAACTCAGTTTACTCTAGCTTCAAATACGATTATTGTAATGGGCAACGCAGCTAAAGTGCCGCAATTTCGTTGTGGCAAGTAGAGTCACGCATAAGGCGCACAAATCATGGCCATCAATTGCTGGGCTAATCAAAGGGAATGAGACTTTGAGTTCTTTGAGGCAGGTCCAATTGCAGGAAATTAAAAGTGCTTGAAGACAACGTCTTGAGCGGAAGCAAAGCCATCAACCTTGACCCTAATGTGTTCGCATTTAATTTCGGCTTTTCTTTTTTTTTTTTTTTGTCGTCGTTGCCCGAATTTCCTGTTGCTCGAAATAAATATATGTACATATGTGTGTGACAGTGTGTGCGAAAAGTATTTGTACACGAATGAAATGAATTGGAATTCATGCATACCGTCACATAACATTGCATCGGTTCAGTTGGTTATTTGTTTGCTGCTGTTTCTACGATTCAATTTCAGTTGTGCCCCATGTTGAAAGAGGCGTAAACAGGGGGGGAGGCGGACCGATAAATTAATAAATATTCCGTTGCAAAGACTACAAAGTTATGCGTGGCAATGGTTAATGCCACATTGTTTTCTATATTTTTTGTTGTTGTTGAATATTTCATTTAATTTTACTTTATTTTTTTTTGCATTGATAAAGCAAATCTCTTTAATGCCAGCAATAAGTTTTTTTTTTCTTTTTGTGACTGTTTTGCACATGCAAATAATTCATGTAACACATAAAATGCGTAAACAAAGCGAGACGCATTTATTAATTTTTAAATCTTATTTGAAAAATAATTTGCAAAGCTTTAAAGAACTTTATTTTTGATTGATTTAGTTGTTGTATTTTCTGAGTGAACGAAAAACATTTATATTAATTGAATTTTCCGATTTACAAACAATGGTAAAATCAACCGAGTGAATCGTGGACAATGCACAATTAACATTAATGGAGCAATAACTTTGAGTTCGATGTGTATTTCACTATACTATATAACTTCTATAGTATATAGTAATATGCGAATTGTCTAGAGTCTATGAAGATGGCAAATTGCAGTCTCTGTTGAACAGTTTATGTCTGTATCTCTGTGTCTTTTATAAATGCTGTGGGGGATAACACGCTTTGACTGGCAGTTGAAAATTTCACAAAATTTTTATAGCATACTTTTATGCGCACTGCATAATAAATACGCATACGCCGCTTGTGCCCGTCAGCCATAAATGTAATTGCAACTTGCAAGTCTCGGCGCGAGTACTTAAACGGTGTTCGGATATAGAGACGGAGAGAGAGTGAGCTTGAGGTTGGTTTATTGTAAAATTTATTATACATATGACTTTAATATTTCAATGCGCCTAATGTGCACACATAGCCAGAGATCCAGCGATGATGATGGTGATGATGATGATGATGATGATGGCAAACCAATCATCAGAGACACACTAAGAAGAGTAAGCTTTCGGCTGAGTATAGAGTTATAAAACGCAACATGTGCGTGTGCATACACTGACAAAAAAAAGTTCTAAAATTAAGATTGAGTGATAAGAAGTTTGGTACTATATAAATATACCAAATTTAGCCTTTGGTATATTTTACGTTTTTTTACAATCTGGTTTATTTTTTATACTACAATATATTTTTAATATGGTACTATATAAATATACCAAATGTATCCTTTGGTATATTTTTAGTATTTTTGAGATTTATTATTTTGGTATATTTTCAAATGAATACTGCATATTTTCTCACTTGTTGGAATGTATTACTAAATTGATTTACTAAAAATAGTCTTCGGTGTATTTTTAGTATTTTTGCGGTATATTAACTTGGTATATTTTGAAATTAATACCGCACTGCTTTGGTTTTATTCGAAATGGGTAAGCATTGAGCACACTCAATTGTCGCTTTCTTACTTGCTTTGATTTTATTTTGAGAATTTTTTACGAATTTGTTTTTTAAAGTGATTTTATTTTAAGAACACAATTCATAAGACGAATGTTTTTGATTTTAGATATTGGTCTTTTTTTTGCAGTGTATTAGCAAAATGCGTATGTCCTCGGTAAGCGCTTGAAGTTGTTGTCCTTGTCGTCATCAGCAAGCATCAACATTATGCCCTCGGCGCGCTAATCTTTGTCTATTTCTGGATACTGAAGCACTAAGCTCAAGTTATGGTGCCCACCACATGCAGAGCTGATGACGTTGATGCTGCTTGCGATGTTGTTGCTCGTGTTGTGTGCAGCATGTCATCATCACCTGGAACAGCAGCGAGCGAGTCGTAAATAAATAATCTGGCAATGATGACAATTGATATGCGACAACTGTGCGACGAGTGCACATTTAATTGGGATCTATGTGTGTGTTTACCGCACGTCAGCTTGAGTTTGAGTTTGTGCGTCATTCTGCCTGCTATCAAGTTTGCAGTGTCCACTCTATTGTAACCATGAAGCATGCATAACAAATTCCTTAAGCAATTGAATGCAATTAGGACTGCTGCAACTGGAGAACAAAGCAAACAGCATTATCGAAGAGTAATTCGATCATTCTTCGCTCAATTAAATCTACTCCCAACTCTGTCATGCTCTCTCTCTCCTTTTTGTCTTTGCTGTAATTTGATTTCTTACTGCCGCTCTGAATAATTGAAACAGAGCAAAAACAACCTTGTGTGCGTTGCTCGCTGTTGCTGTTGCTATTGCTGTTGCACCGCTGCCACATTCAATTTTGCCTGCTGATTTCACTTGCATCAGACAAAAGCAGAAATGTGAAGCACGGACACGCAACACAAATCTTGACGTTGCCAATTACCGAACGCAATACGAGACACAACACAGCACAGCACAAAAGGGGGCATGCAACATGTGTTCGTCAACACCAACACCAACAACAACCCACCGTTTGTTGCCATTGAAAACTGATGACCTGATGAACCTGTTGCACGGCCATTGAAAGTTTCTCCGTTTCGCATTCGGATGACTGCAGATTTGTCAAAAGGACACAGCCGTAATTAAGGTGACGCCTGACATTTTCCACTTACACGCGCACAAAATTGTCCACAGAGAGAGATAGAAAAAGAGAGGGAGAAAGAGAGAAGGAGAGAGTGCTTCAAGGCTGCTCGTGGTTTCTCTTCTCGTTACTTCTCTTCTCATTCACTTTACAGACCAACAACTATTCCGCACTTCAAGCTAATGAAGCCACATTTAACAACTCAACCATCATCTATATTTATTAATATGAGAAAATATACTTGTGATTGAACAAAGTTAAGAAATCCAACTTCAATAAAGTAATTATATATTATATTACATAAATTATATGAAGCAAACAAATTATATTAACGACATGCTATTTAAAATGTGTTTTTCTGTTTACTAACATTTTGTTAAAGGAATACAAAGAAATATTAAATGGTTCTATTAATTGTTCTTCAATATCTATCAATATCAAAAGTTTTAAGTTTATTTTTATTTTACTTTTTTTTTCATACAGAAATTAGTTTATTTGTGAATAAACTCTACTAATTTGTAATAAAACCATTTCGAATTTGAAATTTTAAATAAAATAAAAACAATTTTAAAATCAATATATTAGATCTGTAGAAAATTCAGCTAACTAATAATTGGTTGAAAGAAAAATAATTATAAATGTTAAATAGTTTAAGATTGGAAAGTAAAAATATGTTTTTTAAAATATTTGGGAAAAAATTATATTCTTAGCTTGAAAGGAAAATAAATAGAAATATAAAATGAATTTATTTTTCTTCAAGATTGCAAAGTAAAAATAAGTATTTAAAAATATTTGGGGAAACAATATAATTTGTTTATTTAAGATTTGTCAAACAGAAGAACTTTGTGTATTAGTGAATAAATACTTATCAAATTAATGAAATATATACAATATACTAAGAAATTGTAATTTAAAATATTAATTTTAAATTCAATATATAAGATAGATGGAAAGTCTAGATTACAAATATTTGGTAGAAGAAAATATATAATAGTTTAAGTGTCCCTCGAAATAGCAAATCAATTATAGATAAATTTAAATTGGGAATGTGAACAAATAATTTTTGAGAGCAAGTAAAGAATTTATTTTTATATATTTTTTGAAAGAGCAATCTTGGAAATGAATTTCTTAAAATTAACTACATTATATATAGCAAAGTATTCGAATACATTTATACTAATTTCAAATGGGAATCTTAGCTAATTGTTGCTGCAAGAATGAAGAATGAATTGAGTGGAGAGCATTCAATAGTTACATTTCCATACTTTGTAAAATTCAAGTGTCGATTCTCAGTAATTCAATAAATACATTTTTGTTTCATTTGTGCAATTCAACTTATTTGTTTGTTTATTATCGGGTTAATACGAGCGAGCATAAGTGAGTCAGTCAACAACAGTTTCACTGCAGTGCTTGATCCAGATTATTCCGATTGTCCTTCCACATTACAATAACATGTCCACTCGTCCTTCGACTTAACCCAATTACAGTGCAATGCGTGCAGTGAAACTGAATTTCATACAAAAAAAAAAAGAAGAAACAACAACAAACTGAAAGCGGGGAGGAGAAAGGCGGAATGCCATTTTTTAATTTGGCGTAAAATTAATTTACAGTGTCGCAGGCAAAAAGAGAGTCGAACTCGAAGCGCGTAGAAGCGTAGAAAGTTCTAATTGACAGCGGGATGTACCAAGAATTATTGCCCTCAATATGTTGGTTGTCCTTAGCGTCGCGCAGTCAACTACGACATTGTCCTGGCTCTGCCTGTGGGGACTGAGACTGAGACTGACTCTGGTGGGCGCCACTTAATTCGACAGCTTCGAAGATTTATAAACTTTTTGCCAGCCTGACAAACGCTGATGGATGGATCAATGCGTCAATCTGTGGCTGCCATTGGCTGCTGTAATGGCAGCCACAGCAGCTCCTACTGCTAGTCTTAGTCCTTGTCCTAGTCCTAGTCCTGATTCTGATATTCATATTGATACTGATTTCTGGTTCCGTCCATTTACTTGGGTATTGTTCAGTTAAATGGGTTGGGAAAATTTGAATTTGATTCATTGCCGTCAACGTTGTGGTCCGGCTAATCAAGGTCCGCAAATTATTTTCGCAATTAAGTTTATAATTTTTGATCATAATCCGAATCACACTCCAAATTAGCAGCATCCGCAGCAGCAGCAGCAGCGGTCACGTCCTTTTTTCCTCACTTCCCATTCCATTAGTTGAAGAGCGTCGCTAACGAGTTTTATTTTTGAGGTTCTCCAGCGGAAATGAACTCAATTCCGTTAATAATTAACTTCGTTTGTGGGACCCCTTCGCTCGCTAGGATTTCGCTTCATTTACTTATTTATAGTATACATCATAATTAAAATTTGCATTATAATTGCTAATTAATCTGGCATTAAACTAGCAACTAGCAAAACTATTTAAATTTAGTTAATTAAACTCAAATTAATTAGAAAATTATGTATTATATTGTATATTGTATTATTATATTGTATATTACATATTTCATATATACATATATCAGCATTGTGCAGTATAAATTTAAAATATTCGCTTACTACAAAGCCACCAACAACCTGTTTAACAGTCTGTTAAGTTTAACTCAGACTTTTCAGCAAGTGCCACTGTTCGACTCAAAATGGCACTGTGCGTTAACAGAGTGCAGTGTGTGTGGTATGCATTAACAGCTGTAAATGCTGAGCAAAAGTTATCGATACATGAACGCGCCATTTCAAACCAAACGTGTGTCATCGATAATTCAGAAGCAAAAACGAAGCCGAATGAGGCGGACGTGTGACGCTCGCGCGCGCATCATTTTGCATAAGTGCCGCAAAATGCGCGCGTGTTTCAGTTTCTGTTTGTGTTGTCATATTTGTTGCTGGCTGGCCAAGTGATTTTCGCGCTAGTTATTCTCGGAATCAACAAGTACTTAAGAAAATGTTACACTAAATAAACAATGTATGCCGTTAACGAAACAAACTAAAAACTTCAAATCAAAATCAAAACAAAAAGCATAATAAAACTAATAAAAACTGAACGTGGCCGCTGAGGGACGTGCGATAAGAACAACAAAAACAATAACAATTGGCCGTCACTGCTCTCGAATGCAGTGACAACAGCAACAGCAACACCAACGACAAGCAAAGTGTGTGTTTTTATTTTAGTTGCATTCTTGTGAACGTCGCTGCATCTGCGTCAATAGCGTCAACGCGTCGCGGCGACGGCGACCGCGACGTCGGCGTCGAAAGTTTGGAGTCCAGAGAGAGGCTTCCAAAACGTGGCTTACGAAGTAATTAATACATAATTATAATCATAATAATAATATTAATAATTGCACTTATTACTGCATTCGTTCGTGTTGTTTGCCCACCTTTTTTTTACTGTGTTTGTGCTGTGCTGTGTGTTTACCTGTTAATTAGTTTACCTGAGACACGCTTTGTTTTTGTTTTGTGTTGATTGGTGAGTTGATCTGCTTTTTTTCTACTCTTTGTTTGTGTTTGTTTTTGTTCGTGAAGCGAAATAGACGAAGAATGGTGCGAAGCAGACAAACAGGAAAACTACAACTGTTTCTCACTTCACATTCCCATTCACATTCACATTCGCATTCGCATACGCGCTGCGCTGGCTGCTGTGTTTGTTTTTGTTTTGTTTTCTTGCATTCATTCTACGCAGCATGCATGTCGGTGCCTGCAGCAGCAGCAGCACCAGCAGCAATAACAACAACAAGATCAATAACAGAGCAGCAGCAGAAAATGTTAACTGTCTGCAAAAAAAGATCATCGGCTCTCAACTATCGCTCTCGCTCTATCTCCACTCTCTTCGGGCGCATTCTCTACTCTCGCTGACTCTAGTTGTCACTCTCTTATTATTTTGGCTGTTTGGTCACTTTTCGCTTTTTTTTTTTTGTCTTTTACAGTTTGCAAGTTTTATTAGCTCATCTTAAGCTTGCCGATCTGTGTGATAACTGTATCTCCCAATATAATTCGAAAGCACTAAATATCTTATCGGATTTGGTTTTGGTTTTTTTTTTTTTTTTTTTGGCGAAATCAACTTTATTGCAAGCAATCTCTCCCTTTTTGCCCCCAAGCCCAAAAGCTGACCATAAACATTTCCTTTTTGGCCAAATTCATTAAATGCACTTTTATAGTGGCCTCGTGCATTGCAGTCGTTAACAATGCCAATGGCCCCCTCGCCCCCCTCTTCGCCATCCCTCTCAAAATTTTAGTGGCGCCTGCGACACTTGACCATAAAACATGCAACTAGCCCAACAGACAACCAGCCAAGCGAACAAGCCAAAGTGGCAACCAGACACCAAGCCATGCAACCAGCGGCAAGTGGCAAGTGGCAAGTGGCAACTTCATCGATACACATATCGCAATCGTTTTTGGCTACTTTATTGCCCTCTTTTACTGATCCCTTCTCACTTCAAATGTTCTTTATCTCGCTAAAGTCCTTGCATTATCATTTTCCCAATAAAATGAAATTATAATGCTCTTCAACTCCATATTTTTATCATTACACTTTTATAGTTATGTTTTTTGACCACAAAGCAAAAGATTTTACTTCATTCAGAATTTAA
The DNA here is from genome assembly GCF_023558435.1 of Drosophila sulfurigaster albostrigata. Classification (NCBI taxonomy): domain Eukaryota; kingdom Metazoa; phylum Arthropoda; class Insecta; order Diptera; family Drosophilidae; genus Drosophila; species Drosophila sulfurigaster. The sequence goes on from NC_084885.1 coordinate 19,703,827, forward strand.
TTTGCTTATTAAAACCCTAATGAAAATGCTAGTTAGTTTTTTTAGATTACCAGTTTATATTTTTAAATTTTTATGAAATTGTATTTGTCTTATAAAACATGTTTTCATAGACCACAAATCGCAATGTTTTTATAAGGCCAATAAGATTATATGGGTAACATTACTTTTGATTGTTTATTTTATTGTTCATCAAATTTGTAATTAGTACAAAAACATATTATTTTCATAGGTAATACAAATTGGAAATGAATTAAACAAAATCTATATATTATATAGCTATATATTCGATAGAATATTTTCAGATGAATAATGGCTAATTTGAGAATATTTGGTCGATAATTTAATGAAACTTTAAATGATAATTCTAATGTTTCAATGACTTTACGAAGCGATATTACTTTGCAGATATTTCCAATTGCTTTTATAATGCTTGAGTGTTAACTGCATTTCCATTTCCATTTGCATTTGCATTTGCTCTCTTTTTATGCTCACTTTGCACTTTGACTTGTTGTCAACTCTTCAAGCTTGGAATGTAAATGTTGCAATTTAGATGCGATGTATTCGTATTCGCAGTTCCATTTCTTATACCCGTATATATAGTATTTGGTTATCCAATAAATGTTGCGCATTACACAGTCCGCATCTCCTTCAGACGAATCAAAGTTGAGCAGCTATTGTAATTTCGCTTTCACATACTAAAAAAAAGAAGAAGATATACTATATAGTAGTATATGTGTATAGTACTTACAAATATATATTGTACATACATATCTGAGTAAGTAAGTGCATTGCATGTGCAGCTATGTGTAATCTTGTCTAGAATTTCAATACCACATAAAACGCTTGACGCTTGACGTTTGACAATCCAACCGTAAAGGCGTCCAAAGTGGGCGGACTTCGGAAGGGGGCTTCAACTGGAGTGATGACGACGATGACGATGATGATGACGATGAGGATAGTTGATGTCGATGTCGATGTTGCTGTTGATGTTGATGTTGCGCACAACACACAACACTTTGCACGTACGATTCTGTTTTTTGTTGCGTAAACATCTCAATATCAGGCTAGCTACGATGATGCTTCAGTTATTCAGTTTTATGGCAATGCAATTCGATGCTCTGTAGTATATGTTATGTATGTCGAGTATATTGTCAAGGAATAACAATAGAAAGCACTCGTGTTGCAAAGGCAAAAGGTAGTAACATAGCTAACTAAATTCCATAACTCAACTGGTCAGCAACAAAAAAAAACGTTAATGCAGTGCAAAACTGGTTAGATTAGATAGTTTTACAATCGCTAACTGTACAAATGTAAATTTCCGAAGAATAGTTTTTATCGCTTCGGCAATCGGACTCTATATTATCATTGATTTGCGGGAATTCCCCCCGATCTTTGCTCTGTGGGGGGAATTCCCTCGATTGTGCATTTAATTAGTGCGTTCATCAAGCATGTGTCAGCGTATTTCCCAGGACAAGGTCCGATTTAGTCAGAAATGCGCTTCTGAGAACTGTCCGTGTCGGTTTCTTTTTTTTTTTTTTTTTTTTTTGTTAGTCCTTGCTGTCTAAATGGCCAAGTGATAATCTCAAACAACTGCACACAAAAAAGCGGTTACAAACTTTTTCGTTTTTTCGTTTTTTTTTTTGGTTTTGTTTTGGTTTGTCGGTTTCGTTTCGTTTTGTTTTGTTTTGTTTGGTATTTCAAGGGTCATTCCCTGAGAACCGCTGGAAAAGTGTTGTGGCTTTTGCCAGGGAAATTCAGGCAAACAACTTATTAATTAAAACATACAACAAATATAATTTGGCTAATGAACATTTCGCTCCAATTTGTTGTTTGTTGTTGGGACAACTCTTGCTTCGCTTGCTTGCTGTGGCTGCTGTTGAACTTTTTGTGTGATTTTTTTTCCATTTTTTTTTTTTTGTAAATTACTCGTATAAAAATTTATGATTTATACACACTCACACACACGCATGTCGAGAGACGCACGCGTTTAAGACCAGTTTCAGATTCCGAGTTTGTCGCTGAAAATCTCTCGAAAAATTTCCGAAGCGTGAAGCTCAAACTGAAGCAGCAACAGTAGCAGCGACGCCAGCAGCGACTGCGACGGCGACGGCGACTGCGAAAACAGCTGTTTCGTTTCGAACTTGAGGCAAAGTCAAGCTGGTTTAGTTATTGTTGCTTTTTGTGTATGTGTGTGTGTGTGTTGGCTTCGTTCTCGATCAGCGATCAACGTTGAATTGAGTTGAGTTGAGTTGTCCACTCGCTAGATCGTTGGATGTCGCTTTTTGGCGTGATTCAGTTTGCGATTTAGTTTTCAGCATACTCTATCTCTATCTCCTTCTCTCTCTCTCTCTCTCGCTCGCACTATGTCACTGCATTGAGAGCTTTGTAACAGCAAATGAAAAATTCATTCATTCGGTGGTCAAAGTTCATAATAACCAAAAAAACACTGACAATTCTTAAAGAATTCTGATTCAAAGTAATAAACACGTTAATTGCCCCATCATAAAGTGGGTAATAACTTTGACATAAAACAAACACACGCTGTGCTAAATCCAGATGAACAAGTTTTGCAAAAGAAAAATGAGAAAAATGAGAAAAAGAAAAGGAAATACTCGGCCGTCGTAGTCATGTAACTTCTCGGGTTTATCGTAATTGTAGTTACGAATATGTAATTTGTTTCTATTTTTAAACGAACCGAATATGAACAAGTGAAATTTGAAATCCGTAATGTAATATATCACAAGTTTGGCACAAAAAGATCATTGAACTCAGCTTTGAATAATTTGCAATTGCAGTGCACGAAAATAATGTGTTGTTGATCAAATCTTAGAGTATTCAGCATTTGTTGTGTGTGTTGTGTGTGTTGTGTGTTGTCTACTAACTTAGTTGTTGCTAGTTTTTTGTTGTTCTAACCCAATTGCCCGGAGCCGGGCCACCTCATACACAAAAAAATAAAAAAAAATAAAATAAAAGCTGAATCTGAATCTGATTCTGAATCCGAATCCGAATGCGACTTTGAGTCAAGGTGACGTAATGCCAACGCCTAAAGTGGCTTTTATACGCTTCAACAGATCAAGTATCAATTACAATCATTCAGCAAAAGCAAAAGCCGATGGCAAATAATTTGTTTTCATTTTTGTGGGTCATTCTGTGGATGTCGAAGAGTAAGTTGAACTTTTTGCGACCCAGCGTCGTCGTCCTCACACAAAAGGGAAAAAGCCCCAAACAAATGGCAACAAAATGATTGCTCAAAATTGAAAGTAAACAAACCCAAAAAGCCAGCCACATAATTACATTCAACTTTGCCACTATACATATACATATATATATACTTTATTATATTTATATCGAAAAGATTTATATTTGTATCTGCACCTGTGTGTGCTTGGGAGTTCTCTGTAACTGCAAAAGTTCTTCTCGCTTCTCGTCGCTTGTCGCTTGCAAGTTTGTTTGAAAATAAATTATAATTAACTATAAATAGCTGAGATGAACATTTCAAGAGCTGCCTTGTCCCCACCTCACCGCAGCATTGGCCACTTGACGACATCTTCTTTCTCGTTCTCTCTCTCTGTCTCTCTCAAAAAGATACATTATCAACTTGTTGTCGCTTCGCTGCTGTTGTCAGCTGCTTTCCGATAATGATAATATCGGGTTACCAAAAGTTTTCTGTTTCATGCTGCCTGCTGCTGATTGTGCTTCTGTTTCACACACTTTGTGCAACATTTTATGCGGACACCTTTTTTTTGTGCTCAGGTGTTTGATTGATCAAAATCAAAATCAAAATCTCGACAGCCCCCCAAAAAAAAAAATGGATGAACAAAGCAAAGCAAAAAAAAAGAACAAATCGCAAGCAAACATGAAAAATCAACAGCTGTCCGAATTAGCAAAGCATTTAGCATTTAGGATTAATTGTAGTACAAGATTGTGCGCCAGATGCGATTACAGAGCTACAGATATATAGATAGCGATTATATAGCCAAGATGGTAGCATTAGCGATTGGTATGCCAAATGTAAATAAACAATACTGTGTTGCTGCTGCCCATCAACAACCGCAATTACAGGTGTTATCGTCACGGACATTGCGCAATATCATCGCCATCGCAGCATCGAAATCTAATTTCCAATTAGTCCAATAATCGAAAGCTCTTTTCCATCCGTCAAAGTCTGATCGATATGCGCAGTGTAAATCTGTATCTATATCTGATCATACGTTAACACTTCACTAACAGATTCATAACATTAATTAAAACAAGTCAAATCACTTGATTACGCGATCTCTAAATTCAACGTCAACGGCTTTCCGATACTCTAAAAGTGCTATGACAGCTAGATGGCGCCAGTAGACTGATCGTTTCTTTTACATTTCATCAATATTCATTAAATGAATTCTCAATAAACTGTTTCGATTGCGCTAGAACATTTATGCAATTGTTATTGCTGACCATTAATTCAGTGAATTAACATTAGATTGAATTTAATCATGGTATAAAAATAAAACCAAACTCATAAATACAAATAAAGCCAGGGCAAAAAAAAATAACATTTTGTATTTACCTTACAAGTGCGAATCGTTTTTATAGACATTGATATCATCATGATATGCGCAATTTTCTAACAGATCATAAATACTAAAAAAAAACCTACGAAATTTTCAGAATATTTACATATTGAACTGTAATTTGTATTTACTTTAGCAAATTAGCAAGAAAATTGCTTTGCGCATAGGGGAGACAAGTAGTAAAATTTACTAGTATTTTTTTTTTATTAAAATGGGGAATATCTGTTATCAAAGTTTTAAAAATAACGCAATCTCTTTGTGCTTTGTAATAAATTACACACATATTTTGCGTTGTGAACCCCAAAAATAAAGGCAGCCATGTGCTAGTTTTTATATATTGTCTTAGATTATTATGAGTTGTGTGATAAGTCATTAAATATTTATTAAATATTTACTTGATCTACAATTCACAATTGATACACTATGTCTTTGCTTTGTGGTCGCTTGCTTTCGTTGCAGTTTGTGATTCAAATTGTGATTGGAATTAATCATATTTTGTGTATTATTAACTACATATATGCTATTGATCAGCTGGCCTTGATCAAAAGATCGAGATACGAGGTGTTAATCGATGGCAAATCGTTCCTAGGGTATTTGAGTTTCGGCTTGTTGCTAATTGCATTTGCTCTTGTTTGTGCTTGTGTTTATTTTTGTTGCTGTTGTTTTGCGTCTTTTATTGTTGCTGCTGCTGTTGCTGTTGCTTTTGCTGTTGCTGTTTTTTGCCTATTTGCACTTTGGCGCGTATTTATCTTTCAACTTTTCGACTTTGTGCCTAAAGTTCATGAGCACGCGAGCCGCCAATGCTTCTCCTCCTCCTCCTCCTCCACCTCCACCACCCCCTTTGTTCGCTTTGGCGGCGGTGTAAACAAATGTTTAAAAATGAATTTTTCAATTTTCATTCAACGGTACTACATAAACAACAATAGCCCAAGCGCCATGGCAATGACAGTCTTCTCTTCCCCCCTCCCTCCACCTCCTCTGCCCTTTGTCGTAAAGAGTTTCAAGTTCGAGCTCGAGTTTAGTCGCGGGTCTATGGCCGAGCTTTGACTAATATATGTACATATATGCGATATATCTTGTATCTGTCAAGGCCAAGGGCTAACAAGGGTCACCACACATATAGTGGATAGGATAGCGCTTTTCCCCATTAGCATAACAACACACACACACACACACACACACACACACACACATACACACACACACACACGCAGAATGTCTTTTGTATCATTAAAATTCGATTGCCTTTCTTTAGGATTGCAAGATAACAGCAAAAAAAACTGATAGAAGTTGGAAGAGAAAACATCTGGTAGCGAGAGTAATGGATTAGCACTAATAAAAACCTTTTATTGCTCCCCATTTATCATAATAAACGGGCCATACTCGTAGGTTTTTTTCCTTTTCTTTACAATCATCACACGATGATAATAATCATGATAAAAGGTGTTGAAAAAGTTTTCCGTTTGTATATCTAGCATTCTTTTTTTTTTCTTTTCTTTTGTGGATCATAATCCACACACCTCATCGTATTCTTTATTTGGTGCTTTTGATCGCAGGGGAGATCATAAAATGATATTGCCTTGCTTCGAAAATAAACAAAAGTGCACAAATTATGTTATTAACATAAAGGAATCGCATAAAATCAAATCGAACCATTGAACTCGATCAAGTATTTCACTAAAATACCTTTTCTTGTTGCGCTCATTTTGTGACTATTTTGATACCCTTATTGAATTTGCTAATTAGTCATCAAACACGATTCAAGCTCATGTCCAATTCATTTCATGGGTTTAGCTTTCGATGCCTAACTGCAAGTTGTATATTGAAAGGCAAAGTTTGCGTCATCGATAACAATTTAAATGGCTGTAACAATCGATTTTAGTATTTTTCACAGCATTTAGTATTTATGACAAAATTTAGTATTTTAAAGAATTTTTAGTATTTCTAACAAAATTTAGTATTTCTTACAAAATTTAGTATTTTTGACAATATTTAGTATTTTAAAAAATATTTAGTATTTTTCACAGCATTTAGTATTTAGTACTACTAACGAAATTTAGTATTTTTGACTAAATTTGGTATTTTCGACAAATTTAATAATTTTGATAAAAGTTCGTATTATTGTAAAAATACTAATACTTATACTGGCTTTTTTGTGACTCAAATTAACAAAAAAGTATTTAAATACTTACTAAATTTCATAGCTGAACCCAATAGTTAATACTACATTCTTTACATTTTTGTAGCTGTCTTCGGTTACATCAATCAAATGAATTGAATCACTAGAATTTGTCATCAAACTCGATTTAAACTTATGTCCAACTCCTTTCTATTATGTCGATAAGCCTCGTCAAATAGTTGTTACAGTAGCTTGTCTGTCAAAATTTCAATAAAATACTAAGAGTGGAAATTAGATAAGCAAACAGTTTTTAATTCCTCTTTCTTTTTCTGATCATATCACCAAAATTATGATTTAGTTATTCTCCAAGTGAAATTTGAATGCTTAACTCAACCGTTTACTTTTATATTTTCACTTTGAAGAGGTACTATTTTGCATTTACGCAATTTGAAGGCCTAACTCGATTGTTAATACTGAATTCTTGATGCGTTTTCAGCACCTGTCTTCGGTTACATCATTTAACAGTTCTCACAGAAGTCATTTATACTCAACAGCTAATCGGTTGTCCAGCCATCAACCATCCAACAATCAACCATCAACTATTGACTGGGGGGTGTCATCAGCATTGGCAATTATCCTATGCCCCGCGACCGAGAGTTGCCACTAAGTGCATAATGTAAATAATTGCCACGCATTTAGGTCACAATTATTTGCTACTATTATTTACATAGTTAAATATCCAATTAAATCGAAAGGCCCAGGGTAATATCTCTCTCTCTCTCTCTCTCTCTCTAGCTCTCTCGCTCAGCCTTCAGAAAGGTAAACGTTCTTTGTTCTCGCATTAAACGCGTTGCTGTTGTTGTTGCTTGGATTATTTGCGGTTGCATTGTTCGCTTGGGATAATGATATTATTAGCTGTATTTGACTAAACCTTAAAGTTTAAACCTTAAACCTAAAGCACATACATATGTATGTGTGTGTTTTGAAGGTGCCGTAATATGTTCATAACATGCTGTTGTGCTTTTGCCCAGCAGCATAGCTTAATTAACGGGTTCGCTTCGTTGGGAGAGCAGCAGGGAATTCCTAAGGGAACTGGAAGTGGAAGTGGAAATGTTGTCGTCGTCGTTGTTTTTGTTGTTGTCGTTCTCGTATCTCCCGACAGCAGCAACGCTGCCTATTGTTCTTAGTCTGTTGTACTTGGCTTTGCCTTTGCTTAGTGTGTGATTAGTGCACACACACACACACACACACACACACTCGCACACTCACAGACAATTGAGTGAAAGACAATAGAAGAAATTGCTGTTGCATCTGCTGTGCTCTGCGTTGCGCCTGCGTTGCTTTCAAATAAATATACCATAGATTATATATGGTATTTTATCATTTCATTGTGCTCGACATTCGACTGTTTAGTTGGCGATAATAATGAGATCAGTTCAGTGGCTAAAGTCGAATTCCATATTTATTTATGCATTTGTCTGTATGTGTGTGTGTGGATTTATTTCTGTTTTCAGTGCTATCACAATAATGCCCGAACTAATGCGGCATATCAAATATTAATAACAAATTTATGCATAATCAGAACTGTGCAAAGGGCAATTGAAATTGCAATTGCAAAGCTAACATACTTTATAGATACCCTGTTTGCAATTCGAATTGCTTTCAGAGAGTGGGTGCATTGCCAATTCGAATTGCCAATTGGAAAAACATTCTCTGCCTTCTCTGCTTCTGGTATTATTTGCCAAATTTGCCAAATTATCCATCTGCCTCTGCCTCTGCCTCGAGCTGCAAGATTTGTTCAATTAACTGTTGCTTTGGATTTGTGTGGCCAATTTAACGATAATTAAAATATTCTACTATTTCCATGTGCTTTGTTATCGTTTAATTATATGTCAGTTAGCTGCAGTAGTAGCCTGAATCAATCACTTTAGCTAGAGAAAGTAAGCAATGCTCAGGTACAGAAAATAGAATTTTATAAATGTGCATTTTCTCTTGCTTTTAAATATGAACATCAAAACAGTAAAAGAGCAAAATGAGAAGATATTAACGTTGATGAAATATCAATAGATCATAGATCAAGATCAATAAATTATAGAAAAAATCACTTTCGATAAAGCGATAAATGCGTTGGTGTTTCAACTTTAAGTGTTGTAATGGATAATAGTCAAAATTGTAGTGGAAAATATTTTGATACATAATTCCACACATAATATATAAGCTGTAGTTCAAATTTAGAATATAATAATCACTTACATTAAATATAATTGATATAGACACAAACACTTTCGATAAATTCGTCACTCTAACTTCATATGAAGTGTTGTATTCAATAATTCCAGTAGACATTTCGATGAATAATTTAAAATGCGCGCGATTCGCCTGCGATTCACCTGCAATTCGCCTGCGATTCGCAGGCGAATCGCAAGCGAATCGCAGGCGAATCGCAGGCGAATCGCGACCGAATCGCAAGCGAATCGCAACCGAATCGCAACCGAATCGCAGGCGAATCGCAGGCAAATCGCAAGCGAATCGCAACCGAATCGCAAGCGAATCGCAGGCGAATCGCAGGCAAATCGCAAGCGAATCGCAGGCGAATCGCGACCGAATCGCAAGCGAATCGCAACCGAATCGCAACCGAATCGCAGGCGAATCGCAGGCAAATCGCAGGCGAATCGCAGGCAAATCGCAGGCGAATCGCAACCGAATCGCAGGCGAATCGCAAGCGAATCGCAGGCGAATCGCAACCGAATCGCAAGCGAATCGCAACCGAATCGCAAGCGAATCGCAACCGAATCGCAAGCGAATCGCAACCGAATCGCAGGCGAATCGCAGGCAAATCGCAGGCGAATCGCAACCGAATCGCAGGCGAATCGCAAGCGAATCGCAGGCGAATCGCAAGCGAATCGCAGGCGAATCGCAACCGAATCGCAAGCGAATCGCAACCGAATCGCAAGCGAATCGCAACCGAATCGCAAGCGAATCGCAGGCGAATCGCTTCTGCGATTTATGTTATGTTATATTATATTTTTAAAATATTTCAATATAATAATTGAAGTATTATTAAATCACTAAGGTTTGAACTTTTTTTCCAAAATCGCATGCGAATCGCAGGCGAATCGCAGGCGAATCGCAACCGAATCGCAAGCGAATCGCAGGCGAATCGCAGGCGAATCGCAACCGAATCGCAGGCGAATCGCAACCGAATCGCAAGCGAATCGCAACCGAATCGCAACCGAATCGCAACCGAATCGCAACCGAATCGCAACCGAATCGCAACCGAATCGCAGGCGAATCGTAGGCGAATCGCAAGCGAATCGCAAGCGAATCGCAGGCGAATCGCAACCGAATCGCAAGCGAATCGCAGGCGAATCGCTTCTGCGATTTATGTTATGTTATATTATATTTTTAAAATATTTCAATATAATAATTGAAGTATTATTAAATCACTAAGGTTTGAACTTTTTTTCCAAAATCGCATGCGAATCGCAGGCGAATCGCAACCGAATCGCAAGCGAATCGCAACCGAATCGCAACCGAATCGCAGGCGAATCGCAACCGAATCGCAACCGAATCGCAAGCGAATCGCAAGCGAATCGCAGGCGAATCGCAACCGAATCACTAGCGAATCGCAACCGAATCGCAAGCGAATCGCAGGCGAATCGCAAGCGAATCGCAACCGAATCGCAGGCGAATCGCAACCGAATCGCAAGCGAATCGCAACCGAATCGCAAGCGAATCGCAGGCGAATCGCTTCTGCGATTTATGTTATGTTATATTATATTTTTAAAATATTTCAATATAATAATTGAAGTATTATTAAATCACTAAGGTTTGAACTTTTTTTCCAAAATCGCATGCGAATCGCATGCGAATCGCAGGAGAATCGCAGGCGAATCGCAAGCGAATCGCAGGCGAATCGCAACCGAATCGCAAGCGAATCGCAGGCGAATCGCAGGCGAATCGCAACCGAATCGCAAGCGAATCGCAGGCGAATCGCAACCGAATCGCAGGCGAATCGCAGGCGAATCGCAACCGAATCGCAAGCGAATCGCAAGCGAATCGCAGGAGCATCGCAGGCGAATCGCAACCGAATCGCAAGCGAATCGCAGGCGAATCGCAGGCAAATCGCAGGCGAATCGCAGGCGAATCGCAACCGAATCGCAACCGAATCACTAGCGAATCGCAACCGAATCGCAAGCGAATCGCAGGCGAATCGCAAGCGAATCGCAACCGAATCGCAGGCGAATCGCAACCGAATCGCAAGCGAATCGCAACCGAATCGCAGGCGAATCGCTTCTGCGATTTATGTTATGTTATATTATATTTTTAAAATATTTCAATATAATAATTGAAGTATTATTAAATCACTAAGGTTTGAACTTTTTTTCCAAAATCGCATGCGAATCGCAGGCGATTCGGTTGCGATTCGCCTGCGATGCTCCTGCGATTCGCTTGCGATTCGCTTGCGATTCGGTTGCGATTCGCCTGCGATTCGCCTGCGATTCGGTTGCGATTCGCCTGCGATTCGCTTGCGATTCGCCTGCGATTCGCTTGCGATTCGGTTGCGATTCGCTTGCGATTCGCCTGCGATTCGGTTGCGATTCGCTTGCGATTCGGTTGCGATTCGCCTGCGATTCGCTTGCGATTCGCCTGCGATTCGGTTGCGATTCGCCTGCGATTCGCCTGCGATTCGCTTGCGATTCGGTTGCGATTCGCCTGCGATTCGCTTGCGATTCGCCTGCGATTCGCATGCGATTCGCATGCGATTTTTGAGAAAAAGTTCAAACCTTAGTGATTTAATAATACTTCAATTATTATATTGAAATATTTTAAAAATATAATATAACATAACATAAATCGCAGAAGCGATTCGCTTGCGATTCGCCTGCGATTCGCTTGCGATTCGCTTGCGATTCGGTTGCGATTCGGTTGCGATTCGCCTGCGATTCGGTTGCGATTCGCCTGCGATTCGGTTGCGATTCGGTTGCGATTCGCCTGCGATTCGGTTGCGATTCGCCTGCGATTCGGTTGCGATTCGGTTGCGATTCGCCTGCGATTCGCTTGCGATTCGCCTGCGATTCGCTTGCGATTCGCTTGCGATTCGCCTGCGATTCGCTTGCGATTCGGTTGCGATTCGCTTGCGATTCGGTTGCGATTCGCCTGCGATTCTCCTGCGATTCGCTTGCGATTCGCTTGCGATTCGCTTGCGATTCGGTTGCGATTCGCCTGCGATTCGCCTGCGATTCGGTTGCGATTCGCCTGCGATTCGCTTGCGATTCGGTTGCGATTCGCCTGCGATTCGCCTGCGATTCGCTTGCGATTCGGTTGCGATTCGGTTGCGATTCGCCTGCGATTCTCCTGCGATTCGCCTGCGATTCGCATGCGATTTTTGAGAAAAAGTTCAAACCTTAGTGATTTAATAATACTTCAATTATTATATTGAAATATTTTAAAAATATAATATAACATAAAATAAATCGCAGAAGCGATTCGCCTGCGATTCGCTTGCGATTCGGTTGCGATTCGCCTGCGATTCGCTTGGGATTCGGTTGCGATTCGCCTGCGATTCGGTTGCGATTCGCTTGCGATTCGCCTGCGATTCGCTTGCGATTCGCCTGCGATTCGCTTGCGATTCGGTTGCGATTCGCTAGTGATTCGGTTGCGATTCGGTTGCGATTCGCCTGCGATTCGCCTGCGATTTGCCTGCGATTCGCCTGCGATTCGGTTGCGATTCGCCTGCGATGCTCCTGCGATTCGCTTGCGATTCGGTTGCGATTCGCCTGCGATTCGCCTGCGATTCGCCTGCGATTCGGTTGCGATTCGCCTGCGATTCGCTTGCGATTCGGTTGCGATTCGCCTGCGATTCGCCTGCGATTCGCTTGCGATTCGGTTGCGATTCCCCTGCGATTCGCTTGCGATTCGCCTGCGATTCTCCTGCGATTCTCCTGCGATTCGCATGCGATTTTTGAAAAAAAGTTCAAACCTTAGTGATTTAATAATACTTCAATTATTATATTGAAATATTTTAAAAATATAATATAACATAACATAAATCGCAGAAGCGATTCGCCTGCGATTCGCTTGCGATTCGCTTGCGATTCGGTTGCGATTCGCCTGCGATTCGGTTGCGATTCGCTTGCGATTCGCCTGCGATTCGCTTGCGATTCGGTTGCGATTCGCTAGTGATTCGGTTGCGATTCGCCTGCGATTCGCTTGCGATTCGCTTGCGATTCGGTTGCGATTCGGTTGCGATTCGCCTGCGATTCGGTTGCGATTCGGTTGCGATTCGCTTGCGATTCGGTTGCGATTCGCCTGCGATTCGCATGCGATTTTTGAGAAAAAGTTCAAACCTTAGTGATTTAATAATACTTCAATTATTATATTGAAATATTTTAAAAATATAATATAACATAAATCGCAGAAGCGATTCGCCTGCGATTCGCTTGCGATTCGGTTGCGATTCGCCTGCGAGTCGCTTGCGATTCGCTTGCGATTCGCTTGCGATTCGCCTACGATTCGCCTGCGATTCGGTTGCGATTCGGTTGCGATTCGGTTGCGATTCGGTTGCGATTCGCTTGCGATTCGGTTGCGATTCGCCTGCGATTCGGTTGCGATTCGCCTGCGATTCGCTTGCGATTCGCTTGCGATTCGGTTGCGATTCGCTTGCGATTCGGTTGCGATTCGCCTGCGATTCGCTTGCGATTTGCCTGCGATTCGCCTGCGATTCGCTTGCGATTCGGTCGCGATTCGCCTGCGATTCGCCTGCGATTCGCTTGCGATTTGCCTGCGATTCGCCTGCGATTTGCCTGCGATTCGCCTGCGATTCGCTTGCGATTCGGTTGCGATTCGCCTGCGATTCTCCTGCGATTCGCATGCGATTTTTGAAAAAAAGTTCAAACCTTAGTGATTTAATAATACTTCAATTATTATATTGAAATATTTTAAAAATATAATATAACATAACATAAATCGCAGAAGCGATTCGCCTGCGATTCGCTTGCGATTCGGTTGCGATTCGCTTGCGATTCGGTTGCGATTCGCCTGCGATTCGCTTGCGATTCGCCTGCGATTCGGTTGCGATTCGCCTGCGATTCGCCTGCGATTTGCCTGCGATTCGCCTGCGATTCGGTTGCGATTCGGTTGCGATTCGCTTGCGATTCGGTTGCGATTCGCCTGCGATTCGGTTGCGATTCGCCTGCGATTTGCCTGCGATTCGCCTGCGATTCGGTTGCGATTCGCTTGCGATTCGGTCGCGATTCGCCTGCGATTCGCTTGCGATTTGCCTGCGATTCGCCTGCGATTCGCTTGCGATTCGGATTCGCATGCGATTTTTGAAAAAAAGTTCAAACCTTAGTGATTTAATAATACTTCAATTATTATATTGAAATATTTTAAAAATATAATATAACATAACATAAATCGCAGAAGCGATTCGCCTGCGATTCGGTTGCGATTCGGTTGCGATTCGCCTGCGATTCGCTTGCGATTCGGTTGCGATTCGCTTGCGATTCGGTTGCGATTCGCCTGCGATTCGCTTGCGATTCGCCTGCGATTCGCTTGCGATTCGCTTGCGATTCGGTTGCGATTCGCTTGCGATTCGGTTGCGATTCGCTTGCGATTCGGTTGCGATTCGCCTGCGATTCGCTTGCGATTCGGTTGCGATTTGCCTGCGATTCGGTTGCGATTCGCCTGCGATTCGCTTGCGATTCTCCTGCGATTCGCATGCGATTTTTGAAAAAAAGTTCAAACCTTAGTGATTTAATAATACTTCAATTATTATATTGAAATATTTTAAAAATATAATATAACATAACATAAATCGCAGAAGCGATTCGCCTGCGATTCGCTTGCGATTCGGTTGCGATTCGCCTGCGATTCGGTTGCGATTCGCCTGCGATTCGCTTGCGATTCGGTTGCGATTCGCTTGCGATTCGGTTGCGATTCGCTTGCGATTCGGTTGCGATTCGCCTGCGATTCGCTTGCGATTCGGTTGCGATTCGCCTGCGATTCGCTTGCGATTCGCTTGCGATTCGCCTGCGATTCGCTTGCGATTCGCTTGCGATTCGCCTGCGATTCGCCTGCGATTCGCCTGCGATTCGCTTGCGATTCGGTTGCGATTCGCATGCGATTTTTGAAAAAAAGTTCAAACCTTAGTTATTTAATAATACTTCAATTATTATATTCAAATATTTTAAAAATATAATATAACATAACATAAATCGCAGAAATTAAAATATATATGTACAATGATAATTTTGCTTAACGAATTGCAATATACAATAATATTATAGACAAAACAACTTATGATAAACTCTTAAATACATTGGCTGCTTAATATGTAGATAGTAGTAGAAAATACTTTTAAATTTAATGAATTTGTTCAAGTAACAGGTATTAAGCTTTAGAAATTTTTATATATTCAAAGTAAAAGCGTAAAGTAGTTAACTAAAATGAGAATTTGCTTTTGATGATCGCTCAAGATTGCGATCGTTTAATGAACTTGCAGAATAGGAAGTGGAATAGATATTGTTATTACTCATTCAGCTGCGATTTGATAAGTTATGTGAGGCAAACTATTGTTGCTTCTGTTATCAGCAAGCGAATTAAATGAATTGTTGTTGGATTTTTGCGATTGCATGTTGTAAACGGGTGTCAAAGCGATTGCGAGTTACACTCAAAATCGAAATGAAAATCAAAATCAAAGTCGAAGTCGAATTCGTATCGCGGCGCCAGCGAAGCAGCAAACAAATGCAGTTTGTCAAATGACATAATCCCTATAAATATTGTTCAAACAATGCGGGGTTCAAGTTGCTGTTGCTGTTGTTGCTGCTGTCTTTCAAAATGGGCCAAGACGGAGGGGAGTCAATGGAAGAGTGACAGAGAGAGAGAGAGGGAGAAGGGAAGTGCATGTGTAAGAATGCGGTCTGTAGGCGTGACAAGCGCGCCCGATACAAATTAATTACAGCGTAGACGCAGCGCAGACAATAAAGTCGACGTCGACGTCGTTGGCGGCAGCGACGCGTGGGGAGCTTAAGCAGCAGCAGCAACAACAACTGCGGCAGCAACAGCTACTGCTTCAGTTGACATTGGCCAATGCAACATCAACAACAACAGCAGCAGCAGACGAAGCTCCTCAAGTGCCAGAGTGTGTAATTCGAGATGCAGCATTCGAGAGTCTGCGATCTTGAGAGCACAGCTGCCAACAATAACAACAACAACAACAACAGCAGCAGCAACAACATCTCAAACAACAACAACAACAACTTAGCGCAACAACAATGCATATTAAATGCAGGAAGTAAAACATTGTGTTTTTTTTTCTTCTCTCTCTTGTTTTTTTGTGTTTTTGAAATTACTGCTTGAACTCAAACAAGTTGCAATAAATAATTATGAGAGTATTGCATTTATGTGACGTCACGAACGCGACACGACGAAACGAAACAAGACAAGAGGCGCAGCATAAAGAATATTAAATACACTTTCGAAATGCATTTCATTTGGAGAATATAGAATATATATTCTATTGACTATAATTTCATTTAAACTGTTTATGATTTCAACCATTTACACACTTTTAACAATTTTAAAGTAAACAAAGATTTAATTTAAAGTTGAAAAACTTATGTTATTGGCTATACATAAATTAAAAGCATTGCGAAAATGTATATTCGTTATTTTTGATATTATTTCAACTTAGTTTAAATTATATTATTATTTTATATATATCAAGTTTGCTTAGAAATTTTGCAACGCTCTCGACAAAGATCGAAAAGCAAATGTACATAATTTGGTATGAATAATAACCTATTCTGGATTTACGATTCCTGATAGTTTAATTGCAATCCGATGTATGTTATAATAA
The DNA here is from genome assembly GCF_023558435.1 of Drosophila sulfurigaster albostrigata. Classification (NCBI taxonomy): domain Eukaryota; kingdom Metazoa; phylum Arthropoda; class Insecta; order Diptera; family Drosophilidae; genus Drosophila; species Drosophila sulfurigaster. The sequence goes on from NC_084885.1 coordinate 19,720,367, forward strand.
TGACAGATTTTCAAATGTGTTTTTCGAAATTTGAAGAAAAATTTTAATTAAAATGAAAACATTAAAGTTTTAGTTATTAAAAAGGTGCAAAAAAAAGTAAATTTAAATTTAGTCATTTAAATATATGTCACGAATTTATTTATTTAATTATATAGATTTCAAGTATCGCCAACTTATTAAATCGTTAAATTATTTCAATTGTGTTCAGTTTGGTTTAGACTTTAGCGAGAGGACAATTGAAGTTTTCTTTGAAATTTCAGCAACACAATTCTGAAAAAATAATTCCAACGCATAATTTTAAACAAATGATTTATATTTCATATATTTTAACCTAAACCTACAAATTGTTTCTTATAAGAATTGGTTTTGTTATCAATGAAGTGAACGCAGATTTAATTTAAACTCTTTCTCAGCAAACCACAAATTTAAAACCACAATTAGCCATACTACAACCTTCAGCTATTTTAACAAAATAATAAAAATTTGCACAGATTTCAAAAATATATCGAAATATTTCTCTGAAATATCAGCATTTAATTTGAAGCTTAAAATGAGCTGTGAATGTGAATGACGATGTGTAGATAGTGTATTTTACATGGAAATGGAACTGAGACTGAGACTGAGTTTGCGACCGAGACCGAAACCGAAACCGAGACTGGGAATATATAATGTGCATTAAGTAGAGACTCGACAGCTGTAAGCTGAGAGAGTTGAGAGTTGAATGCAGAAGAGAGTTGCGAGTAGAAAAGAGAGTGAAGTGAGACTGTGAGACTGTGAGACAGCGACTACTAAATGCAATGACAATGCAAATACTATGATGGCAACAGGAAGGAAACGCTTTGCTGTTAATGCCTCCGCCCCGGGGGCAATTGCAATTCAGAGGCGATGACGGCAACACCTACAACAAATTGCGCTGCAAATGATGCTGCTGCTGCTCTTGTTGTTGTTGTTGCTGTTGTTTGTTGCAAGTATTGTTGTAGTTGAGAGCACGACGCCCAATTGAAGTATTAAAGTACTTGAATTATTTGCTCAAGTTTATCCCTTGCAGTTGCTGCTTTTCAGTGCACTTATTTTCAAGAGCTGCCTGAGCTTAAGTCTTAAATGGCTGCCTCATTACTTATTACTTATGAACAAATTCAATTTGCAGCGCACACGCAACGCAACGCAACGCGATGCATTAAATACGCTTAAATCTTATTCTACAATAAAATCAATATTAAATAGAGAATTCAACATATATGCAAAATGTGTATTTGTCGACAAAAGCCGCTTAAAATGTCAAACAATCTGTGTGTGACAACTTAGCTGACCTCAAGTTGCAGTAACGATTTAAGCAGATCGCTTTTTGGCTTATATAACATAAGTATCATAGAGAGAGAGAGAGAGAGGGAAGGGGGAATGCAATTGATGTAATAGATTTGTTGGCTAAACACATTTGTGCATTGTTTCGCTTCTCGTTTTTTTTTAGTTTTATTTCGTGGCATTTTTTGTTTGTTAGTTTGCTTTGTGTTAGTTTCGCTTTTAAACATTTCTCTCTGACTTGCGGCAAATTTTTCAATCGCTCAAATTTCCGTCGACACAAATACTTCTATATATACATATATGTATATAGTTTTTTTTGTGACTTGTAGCGACATTCAAATTTCACGCTTTATAAAAATGACTTCAACTCTCAACTGGAAAACATTTCACAAAAAAAAAAAATTCTTGGAAAACAGTTTTTATTTTTTTTTTTTCTTTATTTTTGTTGTCGAACTTTGCTGATTGCTGAGTGCGAACTGTGTGCAATTTCGTAATCACAATTCCCCAATTCCCAAATCCCAAATTTTTTTTCGTTGGTTGACATTACGCCCTGCATCACGCATACGCCCCATGCACCATTGAACAGCATTCGATTCTGACTATTAGGGCATGCTTTTTTTTTTTTGTTTCTTGTCAATCTAACGCTCGACAATCGCCCATCGACAACCGACCAATCAACTTTATTTAGACGATTAACACAAATGCGCTCATTACCAGGGCACGAGCTGGCACCGCATCAGCATCAGCAACAGCAACAGCATCGCCAACAGCATTTCTCAGTCATTGATGGCGCTGAACATCAGCAGCAAAGATCAAAGACTCCACTGCCGACTCGCTGTCTCGCAGTGTGGAATGTTGAAGAGCAGGAAAATTGTTAGTACCAAAAACAAAACACAAAAAACCAAAACCAAAACTTTAAACTTAAATCTGTCGACTTTGGACTTTAATTTACACACGTGCGACATTCTTAGACTCAAGTCTCCGAATGTTAATTAAATAGCTTCTCGTCATAACATATTGTATGCAATTGTATTTGTGCATTCAACACATAAATCATTTTTAGGAATACACATTAATAATCAATTAATGAATAGTAAGAGAAGCTTTAAGTTAAATGCTTTCAAAGCTGTTATATAAAAATTAGGTTTCTTAAGCGAAACAAAAATATAAGCTTTAAATAGTTGAACTAAAATTTCAAATTTAATATGAAACAAGTCTTTTAAACTGAAGTTCGCAAATTCAAAATAAATGCAATTTTGAAAGTTTTCAAGTCTATAGTACAATTTAATCAAAGTTGAATATAAATTGTTAAATGAATGAGGATATAAATTCGCAATTTTAGGTATTTAACCAGTCAACAATAAACTTCTTTAAAGCAACTTTGAAAGCTCTTTAAAGCTACTTTGAATGTTGGTTAATTCTTTAGAATTTAACGTAATTTTAGGTTTCATTTAAATATTAATATGATAAAAAGTCTTCCGCAACAAGTCAAAATGAAGCTTCAAGCAGCTTTTAAAGCTTTGAATTTAAAATGTTCAAATTTATTAAAGATTTAGTGCAAATATCGAATATCTTTAACGCTTACTTTGTAAAGCAGCTTTGAAAGTTTTTAAAATCAGCTTTACAAGTTTATAAAATCAGTTTTAAAAGTTTGTTTTTAAAGCAGCTTTGAAAGTTTTCAAAGCTTTAAGCTTGAAATTTAAAATGTTCAAATTTATTAAAGGTTTAGTGTAAATAATGAATATATTTAACGCTTAATTTTGGAAAGTATAATGTGATCGATTGTAAAGCAGCTTTGAAAGATTTTTAATTAATCAGCTTTGTTACATTAAAATAAATTTCAGGATTAAGATAAACAATCTTGTGAAAGTCTTCAACATTTTAGTCAAGAGAACATAATTCATTTGCTTTATGTAATTCGAATTTGATAAAGCTTTTTAAATTAGCGTTGAAAGCTTTGTAGAGCAGCTTTGAGCGCTTTAAAAGCTTTGAATGCATTAAGCAAAAAGTGCCCCGTTTTGGTTATGAGATTAATCATTGGCTTGCTCGCAAAGTGAGCGAAATCATCGGCAGCATTTGTAGCTTGCAATTGTTAACAAAATTGCTGTCACCGAGATTAATTGTAGAAGCTGACACTAAACGAGTTAAGTTGTTGATTAGGTAATATGCAATATGTGAAATGCACTGAAATGTTACATTATTGAAGTGAGGCAGTAAATTGCCCGCTTAAGCTGAAACTGAAACTCTAACTGAACAATGCCCTGCTAGTAAGAAACATACATAACAATATACACACACACATATGTGTGTGTGTGTGTGAGTATGTTTGGTCGTATAATATGCAATTTGCATATGTCAATTTCAGCTAGTGTCATTTGCGCTATAATGCGTCTGATTGTGGTCAGGCAATACTCGCTTCGTATCGCATCGCATCGCATCTTATTTGCATGTGAACTGTGAACTGGAGTGAACAGTGAACAGTGAGCAGAGCGAACAGCTAGCACATCATTATTGCCTTTTCGACTATTATCATAATCATCTCATTTCCCATTTCGATTGTTATTTCAATTTATTTGCTGCGTGCTGCCCGCCTGCTGTTTTGCCGCTGTTTATCGCTGTTCTGTTCTCTCTACGGGTATCATTGTCTATCTCCCTTTCACTCGCACTCTCTCGCTCTCTTTCCCTCGCACACTCGTGTGTGCTTTGTGCGTGAATGGGATCTGCGGTTGTGCCTCACATTGAGCGGAAACACAACACAGCAATGATGTTATTAATGCACATTATGCCCCATGATTATCATCGCTATGCTTATTATGCTGATTATTGTTGTCATCTCTTTTCCCTCCTCCGTCCTCCCTCCACCGTCCTCCCTTCTCCCTTTCTCCCTCATTCCCAGCGGGATTACGCCGCCTTCCTCCTTCCTCCTCGCGCTGCTCTTGATATTCATTGGAATTTTGGCGACAACCAAATGAAATTAATTTATTAAAACTTGATACTTACGACCGCAACAACGACAACGAAAAAAGTAATATGAAAAACACCTTTTGTTGTTGTCGTTGTTGTTGTTGTTGCTGGCGGATTGACAATTAAATGTTAATTAAAGTTAGCGCATTTTAATGGCGGCATAAATCAAAAGTCAATCAAAGCAAATCGCAGTAAATTGATGTTTAATAAACAAAGGCGCTCTGGCAGGCCTAAAAACAGATCACAAACCGCAACTCGACGAGACCAACAGCCGCCGTCATTGACGTAGACGTCGCAGTCGCTGCTGCAGTCGCAGTCGCAGCCGCTGTCTACGTCGCAGTCGCTGCTGTCGTCGTGCGAAATTTATCACCCAAAAGATTCTTGAACTCGACATGCCGTAAGGTCGACAACTTGGCACGCTAACTGCTACCTGTTGGCTTACAATCTGCTCTGCTCTGCTCTGATTGACTGATTGAGCGATTGATTGCCTGCTCGATTAAACGATTGCACGATTTATTATTCTGTTCGCTTTTTGTTTTATGTTTATGCACACAAGCAACAACAACTAATCTTGATCTCTTGATTTTGATTTTGATTCTGATTCTTTTGCAGCCAGCCGGGGAATATGTCGATGCCGTGCCACTTGTTGCATGCTTTGTCCATGCAGCAGCAGCATCAGCAACAGCAACGAACTCGCATCAAATGTTACTCATACGCCATGTGTTGTCCGCTTGCAATCAAAGCAGATGAAGCAGCATGTTGCACTACCGCAAGCAACAGCAAATGCAGCAGCAGCTGTCTCAGCTTGCTCAGCTTAAGACTCATTGACTAATTAAACTGTCACCACAACTGTATTGCCACAACAGCAACATCAACAACAATAACAGCAACAACTACAACAACAACAAGATTAGCTATAAGCAACAACAACAAAAGCCAACAATCAAATTTGGACACCAAACAACGCAAAATGTCTGAGGTAAGTCGAGTCTATTCAACTATTATTCAAGCAAACTAAAGTACTAAATAAATATGTACATATTTATCTATATATATATTTTATTGAAGTTGTGTATAGTCAAGCTTACTTAATATACACAAATATACATCTATATGTATTTTTATATTCTGGTAAAGTTGTATATAGTCAAGCTTCAAGCGTTCTAAAGCGCTATATAAAAATTCAGTTGAAAATTTAGCTCGATTTTAAATATTTAGATTTTTGTCGATTTTTACTATTTTTTTTAATTTTTGATTTCAATCGACTTTTAAATTTTTTCAATATTTAAATGTTTTTCGATTTTTACTATTTTTTATTTTAAAAAATTTCGTTTAACTTTTCAATATTCTTATTCTTAAATTCTTTTCCGATTTTCAATTTTTGTATTCAAATTTCTATTCTATTAAATTCGCATATAGTTTGTTCTTCAATCTGCAATTATTTTTGTATGAAATCATTTTCCGTTTGATAGTCAAGTGATTAGCTATCAACTCTTTAAACTTCGACAGTTGAATTGGAATTTATAATTGTAAAATGTCAGCTGCTGTTGCTCAATTTAAATAGCAAATTGTATTTGGCTTTCGTTTAGTATTAATGGCAAATTAAATCAAGTTTTGCGAACCTTGAATTCTCAAAGTTTTGTTAACAAAGAATTTAATAAGCCAGCAATTCATTTGTTGGCTACTTTTCATGACATATTTAGTTGATCATTTCATTTCAAGTTAATATTAAATTACAACAGTAATTTAAAATGTTTGGAACTAAATTTCAGTTAACGTTGAATATTTTGCATTTAATTGAAACAGTAAAAAGATTTATTGTAAGTGGCACTTTTACAGCTTTGTATATGTTTTACAGAATATAAATCGCTTTTAGTAAACTTATTTAATTGCAACTTGCCAAATATTAAATTAATTTAAAACGCTTGAAACTAAATTTCAATAGCTTCAAGTTGAATATTCCTTAAGAAACATTTTTGTTCAAACAACATTTATTTCATTACCATTGCATTTAGTTGCAACTTTCCAATTATATGCAATTGGTCAATTCATTTAATACGCTTGAAACTAAATTTTCCTAACTTTGAGAAAACAAATATTTTTTATTTAGTGTAATCAGTAAAAGGTTTTTCTTTTCTGCTGCGCATTCAATTTCGATTTACACTGCGTTTGATGCTTTTGTGTAGTGTAGCAAATGGAATACTTACAAGCTTTTTCGCTTCAAAATTCTCTTTGTGGATAAAGTTGACAGCGGGAAAAAAGATTCGCTGCTGCAATAAATATGACAAATCCTTTAACAAAAGTTGCAATTTTCACCTTTGATCCTTTACATTCAATTAGAAATTCTTTGCAACTGCTGTGCTGTTAACAAATAAGTTATTTCTTTCGTTTATTCGCTTCTGCTTCAACTTTAACTTGACAAAAAATTTAAGAAAATTCAAAGAAGGGACAAAGAATTACGTGAAATATGCTGCAAAAATTTAAGATAATATTTGTGAAATGTAATGGCTAAATTCTTGGCATAATCGTAAGAGCGCAGTCCCAGTTTTAAGATGTGATGCCAACACACAAACACACACACATTTCGACACACACACACACACATACACAGCGACAATATGCTGCTTTCTTTTTGCTGCTCTCCCGCATAAACATTTGAATTTTGGGTCAGTGACGTCGTCGTCATCATCATTGTCGTTGTTGTTCTTGTATTTTTAGTTGTCGTTGTCGTTGTCGTCATCGTCTCATGTCTCAGTCTCATGTTTATGTATGTGACAAACACACACAGACACACACACACACACACAGACACTAATACACTCGCAGAGAGCGGCACGCATAGTTGGAAAGGCAACAGGCGGCGCCTTTTGCTTCGCTTCTTCTTCAAACAGCTGTCGCCATTCACGGTACAAATATTGACCTAATTTGCACCTGTTTACAAATTCATTTGACTCACTCGCTCCGCACACGTATGTGTGTGTCCAAGTGTGTGTGTGTGTGACCTCCTCTGCTAACGCTTAGCGTATCCTCTGGCCACACACCAACACACAGCGTTGGGGCTTGGACTTTGCGTTTTTGGCGCATGATTTATGCAGCAAAGCGAAGCAATGCGAATTTTCCTAACAGCTTTTAAGTGGGTCACAACAACAACAACAACTCTCCACACACACACACACACACACGTTCACACATACACTCACACACACATACACTCTCACACACACACACACACACACACTTGCCTTCGCTCCACCTGCGGCCACAGGATACTTTTAGGAAAAAGATTGTCGGATTGGCGGGTTAACGGTCTAACGGGTCAGTTATGCACACACAAACACACACATCTGGACAGTTGGCCAAATTTACATTTTCATGCAACAGTGCTTGGCTAGCTGGCGAGTCTCTAAAGGAACTCGCTCGCCTCTGCACTCGTCTCGTTTCGTCTCTCAATCATCTCTATTTTACCAGCTGCATCTGCAAAAAGAAAAGACGCAAGGAGCAGCAGAAAAATGCAAAGAAAATGTACACAGCGAGAAATTACGCTCTATGTAGTTGCATGTATGTACTTCTGAGAGACAATTGCAACGTTTATAGAATTTTTAGTTAGCATTTTTGTTCCTTAAACAGAATATTCATTTCATTTCGTATTAGAACTGAAAATTTTAAGTTCTTTAACAATATTTCATACTTTTAAAATGTTGGTATTGCTGTTAGATTTATATTCTCGAAAAAAAAAGCATACAGAGAAAAATTACACTTTATATTTACAAATATTAAATTTGGAAAGCTGAAAATTTCACATACTTTAACAAAATTTCTTTTTTTTAGCATCTAAATACTGCTGTTAAAAAAAATAAAATTTCTACAAAAATATGTTAAATATTCTAAATTCAGAAATGTGTATTCTTGAACAAAGTGGAAGTTTTTTTTTCAAGATTTAAATTTAAAATGTTAGAATTTATATTCTTAAAATAAAATGTTACAAGAAAGAGAAACAAATTAGTTTCTAAATTTACAAATACAAAATTCTTTGCATATACAACTTTTTTAAAAAATTCCGTTCTCTAATTATAAATATTAAATTCCTTGATTTAAGAATTATACGTTTTTGTAATTTTATTCAATGTTAATTTGAAACTTTGAAGAGCTCACATCACTTTATTTCTTGATTCAGAGATTGTTGCCAAAGTGTTTCTCACAGTGTAGAGTGCGAATTGCAGTGAGAATGGGAGGGGGAGTGAGAGTTGCAAGAAGAAGATATTCATGGATCAGCGCATGATGCACTCGAGTGCATTGCCTTACGTCTCGTTACGTTGCTCCTTGCTCCGTTGCAAACAGGTCGCCGCAATGCAAGCGAAATCAATCTAACAAAATAAAAGCAATCCTTTTGAATGCTGCAAATGGTGTGCACAATTTCAATTTTACACTGATTCCCGAGCCCCAGCGATGAGTTCTTTTGGCTTTTGTGGCGCACACTAAAAGGTGCTAAAAGTAGTGAAAATTGCAAAAAGGATTCAATTTCGATCAAATTAGAATAGAGAGAGTAAGCTTTCAACTTCTGATGGCGCATATCAATGATTAATCAATGCATCATTATTTGACAATTGAAATTCTCAAATATTTTGGCACTTTAAGTTGCCAAACTTTGTGAACGAAAAACAGATGGAAAGCCACTATTGAGTGGCTTAGCTCATCAGTGTGTGTGTGTGTGGCTAGGGCAAGGGAAAAGCTGATGAATGCCAATGTGGCATGCGGCATGTGGCATGAATCGTTGAATCGTTGAATTAACTCAGCTTAGACCTCAGAATTGTCTCCACATTTGCAGAAGTTGTGGCTGACTCCACGTCTACTGGCATTTGGATTAAATTAATGATAATGCTGATGATGATGGCGATGATGATGATAATGATAATGATGATGTTGATGATGCTACTGATTTGTGGTAATTAGAGGACTAATTTAAGCTGCGACTTAACATGTTCGTCGTTGGCTCTCATCGTTACATTTGCCTTCGATTGTTTCAATCTGTTTCCTGCGCATTGATTTCATTGATTGATGTGTTTTTAATGATGGCGAGCACGAAGGCAGAAAGGCAGGTAAAGCTCTGGCACCCACTTGAATCATTAGTGACACGGTCCCCCCCCCTTTTCCCCTCATCCATTCATTGAACTGGGAAGCAGCTGTCGGGGGAATGGTAAACAAATTGGCGACTCAACGCGTCTCGATTGCAATAAACTAAATGAAAAATAAATAGCCAAGCGATAAATGTTCGACTAGGAAAACCTAAACGACTGAGTGTTGCAGGTGCACGTGAGGGGAGGGAACGGGGAGAGTTGGGAGGTGGGAGGCGTGGCCTTCGAGTGTGTGTGTGTGTGAGAGTAACTGCCACTGACAATGCCTCGGAAATTGACATAGCACTAAAGTTACGACGAGCAAACAAAATGGGCAACAGGCAAACAAACAAATGACAAGCAGCAACAGCAACAACTACAACAGTAACAGCAACAACCAACAACTACACTTGCAACAACAACAATAACAATAACAACAACAACTATTGTAGTTGTATGCGACACCAACACATGGGAATGTCGCCTGACAGCAGTTGTTGTTTACGAGTCGCCCCTGCAAGTATGCTATGAAAAATATTGTAATCATAAACAAGAAGAACAGCAGCACCAACAACAGCAACAACAACAACAGCAACAACACAGCGACAACAGGAACTATTACAAAAGTTACGCCGAGCAAACGCCGCGGGAATTGCGCCAATTCATTTGGGGGCCAAACGTTTTGAATTGGGTCTGGGATTGGAATAGGGATTGGCATTGTAACTGGGAACTGCTGGGATTGGGATTGGGATTGGACACTGGACATTGGACATTGGACTCTGACTCTTACTCGGACTACGAGTTGACCTGACGTTTGTCAGCTTTGGGCTTGTCCTTGCGGTCAAGCTGGACAAATAAACTTGTCGCCGCACAAAATGCCAACCTAAACTGTAGAAACTGTAGAAAATGCAAAAGCCAGTCACAGTCACGCCAACAGCAGCCACCTCCAACAACTCGAATCCAAGAAGCAACACCACAAATAACCGCACAGCACAACTTTTCTGCTCTGGCATGCACATGGATTGAATACCCTTCCTTCATCTTTTTTTATGATATCATTCAAGTATATATCATCATACTATATACTAATATACCTCCAACTAGTTGCAAGCGAGCTGACGAAATCATCATGCTCCGCTTTCTATACAAAATGTAATTTGTCTGCCAGAGCTCATCGTAGGTATGCGAGACAGTCACATTGAGAGAGAAAGAAAGAGTCAGAGTTCTGACTGCTGACTGCTGACTGCTGACTTTCTGCGGAATTGTCCTTAAAAATGCAAATGGCAAGCGATGGCGATAGGAATGCATAAAGCGAGAGCGAGAGCGAAAGAGAGACAGCTACATAAATATAAACCTACTTATGTGAAAAATATGTAAAATATGAAAGTAACTCTGCTTTTTTGACTAACTGTGGAATTGTGCTTGACCGCATTTCAAATTAATTGCAAAAAGAATGCTCATATTTCTATAATTTGTACAAAAATTTATGATGTTGTAATTCACTGCCATTAATAATTGCCATTGATTACCATCATTTGAATTAATTATCAGCAATTTACTAGCGCTTCATCAAAATGAAATAAAAACATATTCCAAGCGGTCAAACAGTAAGGATATACGGAGAGATTTGATTCGGCAATGCAAGACGAACTCTATATTTTATTATTAATAATAAAATTAAATTTTTTTTTTTATATGTTAAAAATATTTGCCAAATTTTTAACATTTTTGTCAAATTTTTTCTTAAACAAAGTTTGGTTTTTAATTTTTATGTTCTTTCAATTTTTTATATTCAATAAATTTTCGCCGAATTTTGTATTTATTTTTAATATATTTTTTAATATCTTGGCGAACTGTTTTAAATAATTTTTGCTTTATTTTACATTTTTGTGTTCTTTTTCGACTTTTTAATTTTGTTTATTTTTTTTTTTTTTGCCGAACTTTTTATTCATCTCAAAAGGGAAAGAAAGCAAAAAAAAGACTGGTTACAAATTTGAGCTACAGCTTCGTTCTTTGTTTCTTAATCAATTTCTCTCTAAGATAATCATGTGGTGGGATGTTATTAGTGGGCGTGGTCAAGCAGGAGATGTTCAGCAAGCTTGCTTAGGGTGTATTCAATTCACAGTTACTAAACTGTTGTGATTGTTGTCAAACAGTTGAGCTGAAATGCAAGACATTGACTGATTGATAGTTGCTTTGAGCACGAAAAAAAACATTGCCAAAAATTTGACAGAATGTGGAAAATTTGGATGTGCTTAAGTTTAACTAGGCGGCGGACCGAGATATTAGTGAAGGCGAATCAGCTAAGTGGGCGTGGTCAAGCAGGAGTTCAATTGGAACACTTGCATGACATAAACTAATAAATCGCATGAGAGACAAAATATTTCAATGCGATTTTTAGCTAGCGTGACATTTATGCTCAAATAAAGTTGTTGGAAATATTATTTAATAATGTTTTTCAGCTTCAAAAATAATTGTGAAAATTAAATTCCCTAACAGCCTGGCTAAGCGCCTAACGCCAGCTCATCGCACTACAGTCAGGAGAAGACTTAAACGATGTCATCCTCAAGACCTGCTGGCTCGGGTCTTGACCTAATAATTAACAGAGATTTCCTTATATCCTTAGGTTCAATTTACACAATCTTTATTTACTTTATATTTATTATGCGCTGCTGCCATAATTAATTTTCTCTTTATTATTTCTGATTTGATTAAGTTGCCCAGTTAGGTAACAGTGCGCCTTTCTTTGTTATCATTTCGTTATTTTTAATAAAAAAAAAAAAGAAAATTAAATTAGTTTGTTATTGTTATTAAATTAAATTGCTAACAACAAGACTTTAAAAAATCAGCAAATTTAATTGCCATTTTAAGAAAGGTCCTTTTTCTGTGCTATGCAACCTCTTAGCTTTGGGCTGCTGTTAAATGAATGCTTCAGGGCCAAGAATTTTATATACACATACATATGCATATAGATTGTTGAATTTTCGACAATTAAATATTGTGTTTTGTGGCAATAAAATCCTTTGTGAGCAAACGGAAGGAGTCGACATCAGAAAGTTTGCAATCTTTGCATTTGCGCAACTTTGTCAAACTAAATTGATTTCAGATGTAAATGTTTCCTCATTGCGAGCCCTCGACACGCAAATACCCTGTGCCATAAAGTTTACAAACAGATGAAGTATTATTTAGATTAAAGAGCGAGGCAATAGAGGAACGAACTGAAAGTTGACATGAAAGTTGTTTGTGCGAATGCAATAAATGTCAATGGTCGCGTGTCAAATGCAGGAGATGTCAAAGTCAAGTCGAGTCCAGTAAAGAGTTGACTTTGTCATTGTCAGCCAAGTCGAAGGCGGATGCTGCCTTGCCTTGTTGCATTGTTGCAAGTGTGCTTTGACACGAGTTGCAACAATTCATTATGAATTCATGACTTTGACGTTGCCAAAGCCAAAGGCAAAGGCAAGGACGCCTTCAGGAATGGTCATAAATGGGCGAGTGATGTAATTAACTGGCAAATACCAAACACACTTGCATCATCACAGCAGGAAACAAAGCTAAACTAGACTAAAAAATACACACACACACACACACACACACACACATCATATAACACAACAAATAAATTGCAAGAATTTGCAAATGTCCCCGAAAGTATGCTATTAAAATATGTTGCAAAAATACATACAATTGAATGGGAAATGCAAATACGAATGCTTTCGTATGCATTTTAATTACAAATGGAATATTTTTCGATATGGATATTTTTGATATTTGCAAGTAATAACCCGACAGTTGTCAACAACAGCTCGACTCGACTCGACTTGACAAAGAGATGAGTGCAATATCCTTTGACATTCTTATTTATGCAATTTTTAAATTCCTATTTAAATTTATTGTCAACCTTAACTGTGCTTAGCTAAGTAATTCATATTTATAGAGGATATGCTATCGTCGAGCATATTTGCTGAATTGTAACAGTTGAATTTGTTTCTTCTTTTCAAATATTCTTTGACATTCATCTTTATGAAATTGCAATTTTTAAATACAACTAAGTTTATTCCAAACTTTAAATGTATAGTTGCTTAATTGTAACAGCAGAATTTGTTTCTTCTTTTCATATATTTTTTGACATTCTTCTTTTTGCTATGAAATTTCAGTTTTTAAATACAACTAAGTTTATTTCAAACTTTAAATGTATTTTAGAGAATATGTTTGCTTTGAGCATATTTGCTTAATTGTAACAGCTGAATTTGTTTCTTCTTTTGAGCTTTTACACTTCGGAAATATTTTCTTGCTTGGAAACAAATTTGACATTTTTTGTTGCTATGAAATTGAAATTTATTGAATTCAATTTTTGTTATAAGCTGCAAAGACTGAACTTTATTATAAGCTTTAACTATATTTCGTTAAATATTTTTATAGGTATTGAGTCGATGAATTCAAATTTTTATTGAATTCAATTCTTGTTATAAGCTGCAAAGAATGAATTTTATTAAAACCTTCAATTATATTTCGATAAATATTTTTATAGGTATTAAGTCGATGAATTCAAATTTTTGTTATAAGCTGCAAAGAATGAATTTTATTATATATAGTTGCTTCAACCTTCAACTATATTTCGTTAAATATTTTTGTAGGATATGTTTCTGTGTAGCATTTTGCTTAATTGCGACGGTTGAATTTGTTTCTCCTTTTGCGCTTTTACACTTTGGAAATATTTTCTTGCTTGGCCTGAAAAATTAACATAAAACATTTATGGAAATGCCTTGGCAGTGTCGCATGTCTTCAAGTGCGAATGTGCGTGTGTGTGTGTGTGTGTGTGTGTGTGTGTAGTTTCATAGATTTACATATAATTTGCATATGTTTCCTGTGCGTGTGTGTTAGAGAGAGGGAAATGGCGAGCACTCGACGCGCGACTCGAGTCGAGTCGAGTCGAGTCGAGTTTATCTGTGCGTATGCAAAAGTTTTCCAATTAAAAGTTTCGCTGGCTTCGTCACCGCGCCTCCTGTGATCTGCTTGTCGTATCCTGCAGCATCCTGGCTAGGCTCAATGCGAGTCAAAGGGCGACAATTATGTCGCATAATGAGCTATAAACGGTGCGGTGTTAAAGCGTCTGCTGGATGTGGAGGGCGTCACATAATAAATATGCGCAGTTTTTATATTTTTCTTCTTTTTTTTTTGCGTTCTGCAAATGGCGGTCTTAACTGTATGCTAAGGACACATGTCGGCTGTCAGTTGCTCCTTGTTGTCGTTGTCGTTGTTGTTGTTGTGGCTGCTTAAGTGCGCAAACAAAACAGAGAAGGAAAAAATTACGCATACGTAAGGTAAGCCAGAGCTGCTGTTGCTGATGTTGCTGCTGTTGGTTGGTTGGTTGGTTGCCACCTCTTCTTGCCAAATGAGCCGTGAAACTTGCACGCGTAACAAAGAACACTGCAAGCGAGGCAAACGCCGCGGGGCGCAGATTGAGGGATTGAGTTTATGGTTTGAGATCTGCTCCCCTCCCCCCACTTCCCGCTTCTCATTTCCACTTCCCCACTTTGGCTGCAGGGAGTGTGAGCAAACACAATTGGCATAATCGCTGCTTTGACAGCTTTGACAGATTGTTGTTTGTTGTTTGTTGTTGGGCACCCAAGACTATTGTTTGTTTGTCGGCTGGCCCTTGACATTTTGCACCTACACACAGACACACAGAGAACTCTACGAGTTAAAAGCTCTGCGTTGACATTTGCTCGAATTGAAGTTCCATAATCAGCCAGCTGTGATAAAAATAAATACACAAACCCAGCCAAAGAGCTGCTGGCTGCTGTCTGCTGGCTGTCAGTCACTTTGTCAGCTAGTTACACACTCCGTCAGGCTGTAAGATTGCATGAAAAGAGCCAACTATCCACGTCTATGTCCACGTGCTCCTCCAATTCTCCAATTGCATTGTCGCCTCACTGTCAACAGCAGCAGCTGGAGAAAAAGCATCAGCCTGCAGTAATCGGTGGCAGAGGCGGAGGCAGAGACGAAGGCGGGGCAGGGCGGAGCTAGTAAGCCGCCTAGGCACCACGCTGCCATGACGATCATTTGTTTGCTTGTCATTTGCCAGATGCGAGCGCAAAGAAATAAGAAAATTCGAAATGATGGACAAGAAAAAAGGAGCACACGGGGGCGACGAGACACAAGCGCAAAGCCAAAGAGAAAACGAAAACGAAAAAGAAAAGACAAGAGACAAGACACAAGGCGAGCAAAGAGCAGACAGTGCTGTCAACTAGTTAGGCTCAAAAGCATCATCAGCTAAACAGCTAAAACAGCTTATTAAAGTCCCTAAGCAGACATTTTTTAATTTTTTTCAATTTATCTGAGAGCAGAACACCAACTAATTAGATATGAAAGTGAGGTAGTTAGTGTTTTTCTTTAATATTAATAGTTTAAAACTCTTTGAAAAATATTTTAGAAATTTATATTATAAAATCAAAGTAACGACTAATTTGGAGTTTTTCTTCTAATACAGATTAATCTTCTTCTTAAAGAAAAAACAATATAATATAATAACAACGTCATTATTATTATTTTAGAATACTTTGTAAAAATGTTTGTTTCAAAAGTGAATGTGCGTTTTTGAGCTTTTCTTCTTAAACATATTCAAATACAACAGTTCATGAAAAAACAGAAGAAGGAATATAATCGTAGCTCTGTGGTTATTAGAGTAAATAATTACAAAATAAAAGATGAATAGATTTGTAGGTTTTACATTTTTGTCAGCTAAAAAAAGTGAAAAAAACAAATAAATAAAATGAACAAAATGCAATAGAAATATTTTATAGAAAATTCGTGGACAACAAAAAATATTCTGCTGTTTCTATATCACTTTAGACAATTGTCAGGATTATATTTAAGGTACTTTCGAATAACAGAACTTGTGTTAGCTAGCGGTGGTAAATTTTGGAATTAGGAATGAGTTTTGTATATTTATTATTAAAGAAAATGTAGTAAATTTGTATGTTTAATAATTTAAATTAAAGTGAAACAATGACAAATGGATTATTAAAAGGAACAGCACTTGAGGAAAAAAAGAAGCCAGTCTTTGCGGGAAAATGGCTAAAAAGACAGCACTGTAGGCAGATAAGTGAGAGAAGGGAAAGAGAGGAAGATATAGAGATGAAGACAGCAGGAGATGAGAGCGAGAATGAAAGGTTGTCGTCTGCTTACAGCTTTAAGCTGCCATTAACATTGAATTGCCATTTATATTCACATTCACATTCACATTCATACGCACACACACACACACACACACACACACACACATTCGCAATGAACAGAAGCTGCAGCCACATGAGCTGCTTCTGCTTCTGTTGCTGTTGCTGTGGCACATGAAATTAGCATCAAATTGATACAAATATAATAAGTTATGCCAAACAATTGCCAATACGAGACGCGCACTCAAATCAGCTTCGAGTTCAAGTTCAAATTTTGAAGAAAAACTTTAAAGCGTTGCAGGATGCGAAGCGAGATTAGCTTGCGAAACTTTGCAATTGGATAATTAACTGCCAATTAGTGGAGTGCAGCTTAAACTTTAATAATTAATAGCCATGAAGTTGGTGAAATTATGGCGCAAATACACGATATCTGATCTCAATCTGAGAAAACTTTGTTAACTTTGCTTCTGTAATTTTTCTGTTTACTTCGTTTTTGGTTTGAATTTGTTTATTGCAATTGGAATTCAGTTGGAAATTTTTGCAATATCAATTTGCTGCACAAAAGTTTGCATTCACATTTCAAAAAAAAAAAACCGAAAATGTGAAGCAAAAAAACAATTCAGTTTCGAGATGAAATGCAAGCAACTTTTAAAGCAATCAGTATAGTAAATGTTATCTCATGAGATATTTAGATGCAGATGCTGTGGGGCTAAATCGAAAAATGCCAGTTAATTCGAATTCGATTCTCGTTTTGAAAATCTCTGCGCAAATAGTCGAAGAAATCTCTCAATCTCTCTCAACTCAATGAATGATAATTGTTCTGTGTGTGTGTGTTATTTGTACTTGGCATTTGAGCGTTTTGCTTGAATTCATGTTCATGTTCATGTTCAAGGCACAACGCATTAGCTAATAAAATATTTGTTTTGCACGATTTCAGCCAACAGATTGCGCAGAAGAGAAAATAA
Organism: Drosophila sulfurigaster albostrigata; assembly: GCF_023558435.1. Lineage (NCBI taxonomy): Eukaryota > Metazoa > Arthropoda > Insecta > Diptera > Drosophilidae > Drosophila > Drosophila sulfurigaster. The sequence goes on from NC_084885.1 coordinate 19,737,884, forward strand.
AAAATATATAATATGAGATTGGATTTTCGAGTGGGTTTTGAGAGGCTCCAAATACAGAATACACCTCATGCAATTCTAATTAAAGTTTTATTGTATTCGGAAAGCTGCAACAGTTGGTTTTATTTGCAATGGATATCTTTAGGCAGAGTTGTGGCTAATTTCCATTTGCGATTAGATATAAATTACTATATATATGAGCGCAAAAAAAAGGCATTCTCATAAAGGGATTGGAATTGGAATTGGAATTGGTATTGAGAGTGGATTTGGTATTGAAACTGAATGCCAAATGCGATGGATAATAATATTGAATGAGTGCGTGAATACAAGTGCAAGTAAAGTACCTGTTTGTATGTGTGAGTGTGTATGTGTGTGTGTGTGGGTGAACAGAAGGATGTGCACAGGACAAACAAACTAATTTTCTATTGAATAACAAACAACAAACACTCACACACAAAACCAAAAGAGCATAAAGAAAACTGCGCATAAAAACTTATGACCATTGGGGGAATGTGCTGGAGAAGGGATGCCAAAGGGATGGGGAAAGGAGGAGAAGGGGAGTTGGGAGGTGGAACAGCACACTTATATGGGTCTGACAGGAAATCCAAATTGAAAATAATATTAGTGGGAAGTAAGCAAGAAGACGAAGTAGTAGGAAGTCCTTTCTCTCTCTCTCTCTCTCTCTCTCTCTCTCTCTCTCTCTGAACATCTGTGCATCTCCATCGAGCGGTCACTTGAGATTGTTGCTAATTTAATTGGATTTATTTGCGATGTGGCCACAATTTATGACAAGGGCAACCTCAAAGGGGAGGCGAATGTGAATCTGCGGCAGCACTTGATTGTAAATCCTCAACCAACGTATGCCAAAGACAGCCAATGGGTTAGACCAAATAGAGAGAGGAAGACTGAAGAGGGAGCAAAAGGATAATATACTCCCCCATCCAATGGCTTTCTAATTTTACTAACTGAAAACGGGCTGGTGGTAAATTGAGCCAAATTGAGCCAATCTCTGCATCTCATGCGCACAGCTCTCTCAAGTATTTTCCAACCATCTTTGCCTTCTCAATGCTGTTGCCATTGTTTATTAATGATGAGCAAATTAATTATTTGTTGCCATGCAATGCCAAATGCAACTCACTAATTGGATTTGTCTAGAGTTGCAGCACACAAATTACTCCTACTTATTCTATGAGTATTCTATACTCATATGTAAAACATATGTGCAAATACCTTCCAGAATAAAGCGTATTCTGCATCTCAAATAACTGCAAATGTACCTGAAAACGTAATTCAAGTATTGCGTTTTTGTCAACTCAAAAAAATTATGATGAAAACAATTTAAGAAAAATTACATAATTCTTTTTGTACCGAAATGTATATTTGGTATATAATATTAACGTAAATAATGTAGTGTCAATAAAAACAAAACAGTGCAAACAAATTGGAAAATATACTCAAATATGCCGAAATGTGTATTTGGTATATTAATATACCAAGTGCTGTCAAAATATAGGTCTATCTCTTATAGTTTTTTCGCCTGTTACATACATTTCCTGTAAGCACAAAGTTATAATACCATTCTACGCTATGGGTAGTTTTAAAATACTGAAATATGCCGAAGTGTGTATTTAGTATATTAATATACCAAGTGCTGTCAAAATATAGGTCTATCTCTTATAGTTTTTTCGTCTGTTACATACATTTCCTGTAAGCACAAAGTTATAATACCATTTTACCCTATGGGTAGTTTTAAAATACTGAAATATGCCGAAGAGGGTATTTAGTATATTAATATACCAAGTGCTGTCAAAATATAGGTCTATCTCTTACAGTTTTTTCGACTGTTACATACATTTCCTGTAAGCACAAAGTTATACTACCATTCTACCCAATGGGTAGTTTTAAAATACTGAAATATGCCGAAATGTGTATTTGGTATATTAATATACCAAGTACTGTTAAAATATAGGTGCATCTGTGATAGTTTTTTCGCCTGTTACATACATTTCCTGTAAGCACAAAGTTATACTACCATTCTACCCTATGGGTAGTTTTAAAATACTGAAATATGCCGAAATGTGTATTTGGTATATTAATATACCAAGTGCTGTCAAAATATGGGTCTATCTCAAAGTTAACGAAATTACTAGAATTTCAAGTAACTTATAAACTATGTATATTAATACAACAAAATAATAGTAATTCCAAATTGAAATAATGAATAATGAAAAGAAGTAATTTAAATGCCATTAGAGAGTGCGCAAAAGCCTCCAAGCAAGTGCTTTAATCAAAGTGAGTTGAACTATTTGCTGGCTATAGATAGAGATTAAAGTTAAGGGAATGACCACAAAGGAAAGAACAATGAGTACTCATTCGGTCATTCGTTTAAAGACTTCTCTGGTGGCATTCTTGAGTGTTTTTGGCCCCGCATAATCTGTAGTATAAATACGCCAATTGCTTGCCATTTTTATGTGTCACCGGCGTTAACATTGTTGAAGAGAGAGCGAGAGTCCTTGGGTTACATTGCTCCGTCCGAGTTCGAGTCCGCGTCCGAGTTCGAGTTCTGGTTGCAGTGTCCGGTTGGTGGGCAATCAATTAAATGTGCGGCACGCAATTTCCTCAATGTTGACGCAGGAACCTTTCTAGCAAAAAGGCTAAGGCAACGGCGACGGCAATGCGGCATCGCTGTGTTGCCTCATTAGAACTGGAGCTGGGTTTGTTCTTCTTGGCGGGCGCGGGGAGACATTTGCGACCAACACGTAACAGCAACGTGACAAACTTTGCCAACCAACAACAACAATATTGAGAGCATAAACGACAGCGACAACAACAGCAGCAAGAATCTAGAAGCAATTTAGAGGCAAGCAAGCCAACAATTTAATAGAATTTAAGCAGCTTTTAAGCGGCATGCAGACGACGCAGGAGTCGCGATAGCAGAGGCGTGGCAACGATGAGGCGGGGGCGGTGGTGTAGGGGGAGGCTGCCGACATAAATCTGCCAAGCGGAGAGCAGTGCTCATAAAATATCAACAGCAACAGCAGCAACAACAACAACAACAATCATCGAGGCAAGCAGGTAAATGCTGCAGCGATAAAATAAACAACAACAACAGCAAAAAACGCGATAAAGTCATTCAAAGTGTTTTAAGCGTTATGAGGGGCAGCGAGAGGGAGAGCAGGGAAGGGGAGGGGGGGAGTAACGAACAGACACTTGACGGGTTCGCTGACATTGGTGGCAAACAACATAAAAATTTTCCATAAACAAAAACAAACTGAAGCGAAAAACACAAGTCACAAAAAAACACACAACAAAAATACTGAGACAGGTGAGCATCAAAGGTGAAGAGGTTGACGTCGAGTCGCGTCGCCTTGGCACTTTGCTGTTCCCCTCCCCTTCACCCCTTGTCTCATTCTCCCGTCTACATCTGTTTATTGTTACATATGCCGACGACAGTTTTGATTTGATAACCCAATTTGATGATGATGATGATGATGGTGCTCGGATTCTCGGATTATTATGATTATGATTTTGCATTATTTCGAGCACATTTGTTGGTCAAGTATTTTCGACACATGTTCATAAGTTGGGCATGAATTGCAATTGCCTCTCTCCCATTCATTCGTACTCGTATTCCACACAGAGTCCATTAAATGCTGCCATAATGCTGCAAGGCGTAAATGGGGGCGTGGTCGTGCACAAGGGCGTGGTCGTGGACGTTGGGGGCGTCAACTTGGGCGACTACAAGCGTGTCGTGATTAGTGTCTACTATGATTATGGCTTAGTCGCATTTAATGCAGCAGCGTGTCATCTATTCGCATCACAGCACGCAGAGAGAGAGAGAGAATAGCAGAGAGAGAGAGAGAGAGAGAGGGAAATAGAGAGTGTGAAAAAGGCGGTTATTTGCTCACACATTAACTACGATTTCACTTCCAGTGCCATTTTAAAATTGCAATATTATTTTGAGTTATATGCAGTTCAATTTTAAAGAACAATTTAGCAGCCAACTTTTTATTAAATGGCTTACTATTATTATTGATGTATTCTTATTAAATGGCGTATAGTGGTCTTGGTTTTTGTAATACTTAAAGCAAATAAATTTCCAAACTGAACGTACTTGAAATTAAAGATTAAGAATACAGGCTAATTGCTAGCTTTGATATTCAAACAGTTTCATTTAAAAGGAAAACAAAAAAGAAAGCCGAGTGTGCTCGACTGTGATATATTCATTTTAAAATATACCCAAGTATTGAAAAATACTGAAAATATGCCAAAGGCAATATTTGGTATATTGATATAGTACTACATTCAAAATATACCATAGAGTGCAAAATATACCACATTGTCAGCCAAAGCGAAAATATTGAAAAATACTGAAAATATGCCAAAGGCAATATTTGGTATATTGATATAGTACTACATTCAAAATATACCATAGAGTGCAAAATATACCACATTGTCAGCCAAAGCGAAAATTTGTCAGTTAAAGTCTTGATAGAATTATTGAGCTTAGAATGTTATACTTATCTTACGACAAATATTAATTTTAATGTATCTATATTATTGTTCTTTCTTTGATATTCAACGAAATATACGAAGTAATAGTAGCATGCATTCAGTAAGTGATTTCTAATTGAATTTAAAAGTAGCTTTGCTGAAAATATTACACTTCAAGTAAGAAGTAAATTTGAAAAGTTTCTACAAATTTTGTAAAAATTGTAATAAAAATATTTATTGCGCTGGAAATATGAATTGCGAGCATAGAAGTCAATAGTAGAAAACGTAAAAATTGTAATAAATATTACAATTATTATTTATTCAGCTGGAAATATTAATTGCAAGTTAATGGGAGAAGTTATTAGCCATTTTGTAAAAATTGAAAATTGCAATCTAAATATTTATTGAATTGGAAATATTAATGAGAAGTCAATAAAAGCAGTATAAATAGAAATGAAAATAATTAGAATTAAATAATCATGTTAATCAGGTCACATTCTAGTTAAAAGTGCTGATATCATTATTGACTTATAGAGTATATGATATACCCACATACATATGTGTGTGTGTGTGTGCCATGTCTGTTATCTGTGTAAAAGTATTTTGAAGAGCATTCGCCAAAAGTTGCCGAAAAGTCTTAATCGAATTTAACTCTTAACTTATGAGTAACTGTGTGCGGGTGTGTGTGAGTGTATGAGTGTGCAAATTTGTGTGTGTGTGTGTGTTGTCTTTTTATTGCCTGGTTGTGACAACAGATTGCCGCAATACTCGTGCAAACAATTTAAATATTTAGCAAAGCGAGAGATGCAATTTCATTATCAGCGCTCATCTCGCACATCGTCACACACACGCACACACACATACACACATACACACAGACACACTTCAGCATTCGCGTCAGTTGTCGCTGGCAATCACAGCAGTTGACACCGCCGATCTTATCGCTTATCTTCTATTTTTGTTGGAGTAGTCAACAAACGCTTCACGTCTGTCAGACGTCAAGCCTTTTGCTATTGTTGTAGTAGTTGTTTTTTTTTTGCTGTCTTTTTTCATGGGCACTGATAAGGTTGCCACATCTCTCCCTCTCAGTCGAGTGTCACACACGAGACATCAGCCGAATTCAAGCGAAGCAGCCTGTCAAATCTCATCTCATCTTAAACAGGTGACACGTCTGCTTGCACCTGATAATGTTGTTGATAATAGCTGATGATGCTGATGACGAGCGTCCTTGTTGCATCTTCTAGTTGCATGTCATTCGCCACTCTACTTCAATCCATTCGATGCCATTCCATTCCACATGTGGCAGCTTGTCATTGAGTGTGTCAAATCTAAGTGCAGCTCAAAATTTCAGCTGCCATTACACGCTGTTAAGGGGGCGAGCTATGTATGTATGTTAGACAGACGGACAGACAGCAAATTCCATTCGCAGTGTTCATGCAAATAGTGAAATTGTAATTGTCTGTCACTTGTAATTGTTTGATAATTGAATGCAACGCATGTCGAGCGTTTTATCAACTCTGAAATGCACTTCAATCGACTTCTCAGCACTGTTAACAAATGCAATAAGCAAACATGTCAATTTATTTGATAACAACAAACTGCTGTCTATGGTATCTACTGTGTCTACTGTCTGCTACTGCAATTGCCAATTGTTAAATCAACTTGACGGTTACCAAAAACTATTCAACGCTTTTTGATGGCCAAAACTCTCGCAGCGAAATGAAATCAAGTAAACGAGGCAACAAGAAAAACGAAATAAAAAAACTGAAAACAGCAGCAAAAAGCGAGAAGAATTTTGGCACAACGAAAAAATGAAATCCTCACAACGCTGAAGAAGTAAATGCATTACTGAAAAAATCAAAAATGATGAAGCGAGCAGCCAGCAAAATATTGCCACCATGCGAAGAACAACAACAACCCATAAAATAGTGAATAAGTTAGGCGACAACGAATTTCAAATACTCTAAGAAGGTTGAGAGAATTTTTAAGAGTTCTTATTTTGATTTAGGTTAGATAATGATTGCGGAGCAGAAAGTTTATTCAAAAGCAGTTTTCAAAGCGCAAAAATATATATAAAATATTAAATTTAAATTGCTTTTGTTAACAGCAAAATGTATTGAAAATTTCGAAGTAAATTATTGTATTTGATTATGGTACATTCCAGAATAAGTACGGTATACATAGTAGGTGATTCCTTCAAATTGCGTTGTGATCCGATAAGAGTTGAATAAGCTATTTTAGAAATAATTTTGTAGGGCGAAAAACTAATACTGCTTTGGCAATCTGGTATATTTTCTACTCTAATGTATATTTTGAGTATATTACAGCATCGAAATATAACCCACGGTATATTTTAGTACATCATCGATGTACCAAATACTGCCTTTGGTATATTTTAGTACTACATTGATATACCAAATACAGCCTTTGGTATATTGTAGTACTACATTGATATGCCAAATACAGTTTCTGTATAATTTAGTACTACGCCAAAATATCAAATAGATCCTTCGGTATATTTTAGTACTACATAAATATTCGAAATACTGCCTTTGGTATATTTTAGTACTACATTGATATACCAAATACAGCCTTTGGTATATTTTAGTACTACATTGATATACCAAATTTCTGTATAATTTAGTACTACGCCAAAGTATCAAATACATCCGTCGGTATATTTTAGTACTACATAAATATTCGAAATACTGCCTTTGGTATATTTTAGTACTACATTGATATACCAAATACAGCCTTTGGTATATTTTAGTACTACATTGATATACCAAATTTCTGTATAATTTAGTACTACGCCAAAGTATCAAATACATCCGTCGGTACTAGTACATCCTTTAGTACTACATAAATATTTGAAATGCTGCCTTTGGTATAATTTAGCACTATATCGATATACCAAATACAGTTGCGGTATATTTTAGTATTTTTTCTCGATATTTTAATATAGTATATTTTTAGAACATGATTTTATTGAAAATGAGTAACGTGTATATCACAGTTCATCACTCTCTACTTTAGTTTTCTTACATGTTTTTCAAAGTTATTCAATTGCATATTTATATATTTTATCTAAAGTATGTAGTTACAAGCTAAATATGTGAAATAGACTGTCCATATCTTGCTTGATCTGCTATCACTATATATGAAGAATGTAAACCCAAAAAAAAAAACATTTTATGTAAAGTGTATAACAAATCGATGTAGCCCAAAGTTTGTTAGTGTATTTGTGCATACCCTAAGCTCGAGGATTAAACTTCGTTTAATTCATCTAAGCGCGCTGATGGAATTGCATTCGTGAGGGAAGCAAAAATGCAATGTTGTTGCTGCGAGATAGAGTAAAAAACACAAAAATCATCACTACATGAGTCAGTATGAGTGTGTGTATGGGTGTGTTTGTGTGTGTGTGTTTGTGTGTGTGTATCTGTGTCGCCTCCACATGGCACTCGCCAACGGGCTTAGCGGGCGCGCAGTCCAGTGGAGCGTGAATGTCGGAAGTACACTTGACGTGAGCGGAAATGCCGTTACCTGTTACCTGCATGCTCTCTCTCTCTCACTCTCTCACTCCCACTCAGTCTTTGTGCCTTTACCTTTTCGCGTGTCAGGTTGTAGAGTCAGTGCATCAGTCAGTCTGTCCAGCAAGCAAGTCAGTCAGTCACCCAGTCAGTCAGTCAGTCAAGCTCAGAAGTCAGCCGCCCACTCGCTTCAATCTCATTAGCAGCGCAATATAATTCTGCTGCATATTTTCAAGCGCATCTCTTTATTAGTCGCAGGTCTTAACAACGAACTGCCAAAGTGTTGGCGTTCTTATCTGCAGACTAAGGAACGAGATGAATCTTTAAACTTCAACTCAAACATAATATAATTTGTTATCATTTATTGCCCATTATTGTCGTGTTTAGCAGCTGTTGAACAACACAAAATGACGACATTCAACTAATTGAACACAGCCAAGAAAGTTGTTTTCGTTTTGATACCCCACGCAGTTCTAGCTCTTAACTTGGGTGGAATGATTCTCATTTTAACTAGGAATTGAGTCAGTGAATATAACAAATAACTTAAATTATGAACCACGAGAAATGTCAGTGTGTAACTTAAAGTTTTTCTCAGGTTTTATTTAAACAATAATTAGTATATATTAAATACTTAATGAGCATATTCATTATAGAAAGTGCGTAGCATCCTTTAGTCGACCACTTTTGTATTTTTACAATTTTGTAGTTGTTCTCAAAATAAACATTATCAATGTTTGCGACATAAGATCCTAATTGGTCGCTATAAACAAATACAAGAAAAATATTTTTAAAAAATGTCCAAAGTATTATATTAATATACATAATTTTTATATTTATTTCTTTGATTGGAGATTTGCTGTAATTCTTTTTAACAATTAAACATTATTTCAAGAATAGCAAATTTTAATTTTTGTGAAAATTTGTTGAATTTAAATATTATAAAATTTCACTTTCTGCTAGACCAAAAAATCGCATTGAAATATATTGTGTTGCATGCGATTTTTTAATTACTGTGAGGCACATGCAATCTTTATAAAGCTCTTCAGCTTGACCACGCCCACTTAGCAGGTCCGCCTTCTCTAGCACACATTTAGTAAAAATTTTGGCAACCTCTTTTATAAACTAATCGATTACCAAGTGATTACCAGCAGCTTGCTCTGTCATATCCCTTTATAAAGTAATCTTTTCCTGACCTAAATATCGTGATATTAAGCGGCCAATAGAAAGTTAAAGCTTGCTACTTATGTATATATAAAAAAAGTATTCAATGAAATTCCACAAAATTGAAAAGTTGAGAATTATCATGACAATTCAAATAAAACTTTATAATCGAATTTCGTTACTCGAACTCTTTCTTATTTGTTTCATTGTTGTTTTTAGTGATTTCATCACTTAGCAGTAGAGTAAGACTAATGATAGATGATCTCCAACAGATTGATGTAAACAAATGAAAAGTGCGAAGGAGGAAGTGAAATCAGTTGACATTATTCTTTTTGGCTAAGTGACATTGTCATTTGTTAGGATTCAGTTTGTCAGAGATTTGTGGCCTTTTGACTGTCATTGTGGCTGGCATTGTCTCTAGGTCTATGGCATTGCTCTCGCCTTATCCACCAGACACACACACACACACACAGATAGACAGAGAGAGAGAGAGAGAGGGAGACAGAGCAAGCTAGCTAGCTAGCTGGCAGCTCATTATCCTTGGCACTGTGCAGCAATGCTTTAAAATTGATTTTCCGCTTTATTTTCTTTGGATTATTATACTTCTGCTTATGTATAAGTATTTATATATATATGTAGTTGTGTGCGTGTGTGTTTTGTTTGATTGCTGTGTCTGTGTGTGTGCGTTTATAATTTTGCAGCTTTTTTGTGTCAACGTCTGTGTCGTCGTGCATTGTTTGTGTTTGCTGTTGCTGTTGTTTATTGACTGTGCTGTGGCCTATGCGAGAATGTAGACTATATATGTGTGTGTGCGTGTGTGTGTGGTACCTGTTAGCATGTCGAGGCAGGCGACATACACACACACACACACACACTCATAAAGCAGGCCATGGCACCGAGATGTCCTTTCATTTGGCATGCAAGCGACGGCGCCGCATCGTCCTCGACAGTTTGTTGCTGCCGTGCGACAATCGTTGGATTCTTTGGCCTTTCTGCATATGTGTTAGTGTGTGTGTGTGCTAGTATGTGTGTGTATGTGAGGGTGCAGTTGGGTCTGTGTGAGACGCTTGTCTTTTGACTTGATTACATTTCATTTTATAATACATTTTTGCCACCGCTTGCCGCACCTTCAACTTGCCACCTGACCATCAATCTGTGTTTCTGCCTCCGTCGACTTCCATCATTACAGTTGTATTATTATATGGCAGCTCGTTGGCATTACTCTTGCCATTCTTCTTCTTCTTTGCTCTGCTTCTTTGTTTGTTGTGATTCCCAGTTGTAGTTTCTTCTCCTCCTCTTTCTTTCTCTACTGTTGTTCACTTTGCCATGCCAACTGCTGCCCTTTTTTCCTTTTCTGCGTTTTCTTCTTATTTTTTTTTATTTTTCGGTGGCAGCCATCTTTGTGCATTTCCAATGCGACACCACGCCTACCGCCCCCCGCCTCACCTCACCTCACCTCACGCTTTTGTACACATTCTTGACCCAGTCTTGGGCTCTGACTGAGACAACGACCGAGACTCGAGACTCATGTTTATTTCATGCTCTCGGGTCAGTTGCTGGCCTCAATTTATGGCCTGAAGCCTTTAGTTCTTTAATCTGTTAGGCCTTTTGGGCTTTTGGCCACAGATTTTCCTGTTTGGCTTTTAAATGCATTTCTCCATTTGATTGCCTCCAACACGTTGTCAATTTGTCAATTGCCGGCTCACAGCATGCAATATGCACACACATACACTCACAAAACGTGTGCTCGACTGTCAGATACCCATTAAATATTTTCAAGGTTTAAATATTTTAATTATTTGCATTATTATTTATGCGATTTTAATTTGCTTTAATGCTGTGCTTTGAGTAGTGCAAATCTAAAACAAACCTGCTGATTTAGTGTCAACAAATTTCAAATCCATTGCTCTTACTATATCTTAGATGATGCCACAAATTGTTGCCTGCTTTTTTTTTTATTTCATTTCAAACTTGAAACTGTTGTGTCTTTAGGTAAAAATTAAAACTGATAGTGTATACATTAAAATCAATTACTTTTATTTTAAATATGTAAAACGAAGGTTTAAACAAAAACTGAAATTCAATGAGAATTTCACAAACTTTTTGCTTCTCTACAAACCTGCAAATAATTGAAATTATTATTTTTAGCTTCCCCAATTTAAACAAAGTGGTTTTATACTTTTTTAAATTCCCCAATTTTGACAAAGTTTTTGCTTAGACCACACAATAATAATAATAATAATAATATTAAAATTACCCTATTTTTATATTAAATATAAAAGTTTAAGCAAAAATTAAAATTCAATGAGAGAATTTCACAAACATTTCTACAAACCTGAAAATTATTTAAATTATAATTGTTAACTTTATACACTTTTTGCTGAAGCCACACAGTAATTATAATAATATGAAAATTAACTTGTTTACATGAAATATATAACATCTCATACTTGAATAGTTTTCACTGACTGAACATACCTTTCAGCTTTGAAAGCTATCCGGTATTAAAGTTGTGCTGCCGTTTGTCCAATTGCTGGCTCTTGAGGCTTCAGTTGCCGGCAAACGCAATTGAATCGCTCTCTGCCTGTGTATGTGTGTGTGTGTGTATGTGTTAGCCTGCATATTGTATGTATGCACATATTCATTAAAAATGTAAGCACTTATTTACACTTTGGGCGCCATTGTGACGCACTTTACCGAGTGGCAGCAACAGCAACAGCAACTGCGGCATCAGCTGAACACGGCCATTGCCATTGCCATTGCCATTGCCATTGGCATTGCCTTTGACCCCTTGTGCCCCTTGGCTCTGTTTCGATGCACCCCTGTTGCTTGCTGACGAGGACATCATCGGCGGTGGCGACAACACTTCATTGTCCTTTACGGCTTGACGAGGCTCACCAGCCAGCGCCCTGTTGGCAGTCGAGGCGCCAAAGCAACCGCACTGACCACAAGGTCCATCTGCTCTGCTCTGCTCTGCTTTGCTAGCTCGTCGAATTTCAAGCGTCCAACGACTTTGCCTTTGACTGGTTGCCCATCTGGTCAACTAATCATATTTGTGTCGATCGAAGCAGCTAACTTTGTTTTTGGCAATCGGCTGTGCACTTATTGGCCTGTTGGTTACTTTGTGCTCAATTCGATATTGAACTGCTTTGAAACAGAGAAATGCTCTTAGTAAAGATGGCCATCAAATGTTGCTCAACTCGTTACTGTTTCGGAAAATTAAAGCCAACTATCGAATTTATGAATTAATTTCCAATAATAGTCGGACTTATTAATTGAAATGTTCGTTCATAGTTTGCCGAACTCGTTACTCGTTTGTTTTGTTTACCTACAAAAGTTATGCAAACTAATTTAATTGCATTTTCCAATCACTAATTAAAAGCTCACACTATATTCTCGTTGTAGCTAGCTTTAAATGTGGCCTAACTCGTTACTCGTTTGTTTTTCTTGACTACTAAACTGAAGGAAACTCATGCACAGCTATATTTTCTAATAATAATTGCACTTTTCACTCTTTAATTGCGAATATCATGAAGTTCATACTATATATTTGTTGAACTTAGCTTTAAATGTGACTCAATTCGTTACTCGTTTGTTTTGCTTAAGTACAACTAAAGTAATTGAAGTCATTGTTTTGTTTATTAATAATAAAACTTATTAATTGAAATTAGCATGAAGTACATAAACTCATAATATATTCGCAATGTAACTGTCATCAAAAGAAGCCCAACTCGATACTTGTTACTCTTTACTCGTTCGTTTACAAAAGTAAACCATTCATTGCTTTAATCCAAAATAAGAACTGCGCGTTTTACTTAATTTTGATTGCTATGAAGGAAATACTATAAAAGCTCATACGTTAAGGTTTACCCTACTCGTTACTTATTACTCGTTCGTTTACTGAACTTTAGATGAATTAATTAGCTGCTTTGTTTTCTATTGGCAATTGGTCTACCATTATAGTCACTCTCTCTCTAAAATTGAATTCATTATTAAACATGTAAGTTGCACAAAATTTATATTTATTTCAATTGGAAAATGCACTCGCCTTTATTTGTAGTACAGTACAGTATTACTTGCTGGTTACTCGCTTCTTTTATTGCATATCGATAAAGGGAATTGAAACACTAACGAAAAGTTCGAAAGCCTTTCTCCTTAAACTCGCTGCCCTTCTGAAACACTCTTTGTATGTGTGTATATTTTTTTGTTTTTTTTTTTGTTTTGGATAAACCACTCACTGTTTTGTCACATTCATTTTTAATTTGCTCGCCCAGTTATCGTATTTCTCTTATCGAATTTCGACATTTTCTCTGCCTTGCTTTCTTTTCTGCCTCATACTCTATTTATGTCGCGTTGCTTTATGTATATTGTATGCTTAACACTACGATAAGTCAACTCGTTGTTGTTCAGCTTGTTTTTCTGCCTGTTAATTAATAAAATCAGCAAACAGAAGGAGTCTCTGTGTCTGTGGAGTGTGAGTTTGGCCCCCCAACCAAAAAAAAGAATTGGGCATATTTGAAAATGAATTGCAATTTCCTGTATTCAAATCTCAATGTGTTAACTGAGGCATGAAATTATCAAACAAAATGAATGGCATAAATTGTAAAATATTCATAATACGGATAGCAATTGCACAGTGCAAATTTGTGTGTGGCTACTCAATCAAAGTTGGCGGAATGGGAAATGGAAAGTCCAAGTGTGCAAATGATAGCCGTTAATGCCTTTTGACTGGGCCAAGATTTGTCGTTATCTAACAACATTGCTAATATCATTCTTTTGTGTGTGTGATTGTGTGTGTTGATTATCATTGTTTGCTGTCTAATGGCATTTAACAACAATGAGATGACACAATGCGACAAGCGAAGCACTCAAAAATTACTGCATTTAGTACAATTAATTGCACTATGAACAATGCAACAACAGCAACAACAACAACATTAAATAGCAGCTGGCAAATCGTCATTAACAACAACGCCACCAAATCAATTAGACACTTTAACAACAACAGCAACAAATCGTACACGTGTTTTATAATGCGATGATGGGGTCATTCAAGCGGGTCAAATAAAGCGAATCAACTGCACCAACTGCAGCAACTGATTCGACAACTGAGCTGAACATGAATACAACTCGCAATCAGACTCACGACTGATACTCGTAGTGATTATATAGATTCTATATTTTATTTATAATAGTATTGCAAAATACAGTTTTCGATCAGAGAGATTATTCACACAATTTCAATTTACTTCTTTTATAATAATTATGTTTTTAAATCAATCGTAACCACTTTAATCAAGCAATGCAAGAAGCGATCTCGCAGCCCTTTCCTGTTCCTCTGGGTCAATGTTTAATAGTCGATTGATTTTCAGCTTTTTGGGCGGTACAACAACTGGAATTGGTGGTAGTAAAAGCTCCTCTGTGGTGTCATCTTCTTGACTTAATACATTTTCCTCGGTAGCATCCACATCAAAGAAAACAATTGATTCATCGTCAGATACGACAGATTTCTGTGCAGTATCGTCATCTAGACGAGTCTCAGTTTCATCGGGAAATATTATAGTTTCCTCCACAGTATTTTCAGCCAACAAGACTCCAACATTTTCCTCCAGAGGTATTTTTTTTTCCTCTAAGGAGCTCCCAATTACATCATCTAAACATATAACACTTTCATCCGACGAAAGGTCAAGCTCCAACATGGTCTTTGAGCGCTTTGAAACTTTCGCTTCCTCACTTTCAGACACGTCAGATTCGTCATCCGATATGACAATTATTTCTGAAGGCTCCGTCATAGAAATGCTCCTAGTCAATGACGTGCATCAATTAAATTACCAAATTTTTAGCTTTCTCCTTTAATACTTACTCTTTTTTGATATTAATTAGTTCTTCGTAGCTACGCTTGTTACTTTTATCCCAATTCGGATTCATTTTTCAAAGAATTAATCTCAACACACGTGGAAGCTTAAGAGTGAAAATAATTTTCTCTTGCATAGAGTTACCAACCAATAATAGGGTTACCTGCACTGATTTTGCCCCATTTTTTAGTGTTTAAAAGTGCAGCACAGATTATCGCAAAATTGGTAATCGTCTTATCAGTATTTCGATGGTCGTTAAGAACCTAATTAATACTAATAAAAGGTCGTAGATTACAGTGCTGCAATGAGATCGATTATCGAACAAGATACGTTCCGCATGATTGACTCAGAACTACTTAGTGCAAAGAATTAAATTTAATATAATAAAAATATATTTAAATGAAAAATAATACACAAATAAAACAGTTTCACATTTTGAATGCAAGCAATTTATAATGAAAATAATATATTGAATATATTAGAATTAGAATTAGAATAGAATGCATAAATAAATATTAAAATTCCGTTTGTCGCTTTAGTTATTCTAAATGCAATGCAAACTCATGACAGACAATGACAGTCCTTAAAGCTTGGACAGTCACAATTCCAGCCTTGCATTCATTAGCATGTCATGGGGGCAAGTTCAAGGTATTTCGAGGGCACCACCCACTGACAAAAAAAAATAAATAAATAAAAGACACACACACATCAGCAACAGCAACAACAAACAAAAAGTGAAAAGAAAATTCTTAGCGATTTCGCAGAGGCCGCCGCCAAGCGTCGAGCAACGTCTTATCTTATCAGTTTGAAATGTTGAAATAACCAAGCGGCAAAATTTCTATAAATACAACAAAAAACAGAAACATTTCGCTCTCAATTCAAAGAAGGTGTCGAGGGGAGGGGGAAGTTCATGTTTGCAAAAAACCAAAAAAAAAACAAAAAAAAGCGCCAACAAAATTTAAATAATTGCCAAAAAAAAAAAGGAGATGTTAACAAGACTTTCCGTAGTCCTTTTAACAAGTAATTATAAGACTTAATTATCCCAGCTGCAATTAGACGATCGCTAGCTTAATTAGCTGCCTCTCTTTCGCACTAGGTTTTGCGTGTGTGTGTGTGTGTTTGCTATCTATTCTATCTATCTATCTATCTATCTCACCTGCCTGCACCTTATCAGGCTAGCCGATAAGCTGCCAAGTTTTGCACATTGTTGTTGCTGTTGCCGTCAGCTGTTGTGCTGTTGTTGTTATTGTTGTTGTTGTTGTCGGCAGCGGCATCGCCCATCGGCATCGACATCGACGTTCCATTGTCGTTGTTGTTGCTGTTGCTTTTGTTGTTGCCGTCGGCGTTGTCGTTGTCGTTGCCGTCAGTTTCGGAACAGAAAATTCAAATCAGTTCCCGACGCGTCAACGGCAACATCGAGACTTTAAAATCGTCGAGTGGCGCCCGTTGAACCGTTTTTTATTTTTTTTTTCCATTCATTTCTCTCTCTTTTTTTTGATAATTGTTGGTGTCCAGACTTCGTCGGTGTGTGTGTGTGTGTGTGTGTGTTGCTTTAAATTACAATAAATCAAATCGAAGCCAAGTCAAACACAACTCGCGTTTTCTTCAGTTTTTTGGCAACAAATTTTTGATACATTCAATTAAGTTGCTGGTTTATTTATTTTTGTTTTTTTTCGTGACAACTCTTTTGCAAATCGGAATTTGCAATGTTAAATTTCTAAGCATTTCGGTGTATGCGTGTGTGACGAGTTTTGTTATTTATTTTACGTAGAAATTCATTGAAGCAAAAAATGTTGCCCGCATATTTATGGCATTTCCTGGGTATGTACAAAAACCGAAAAAAAACTCAACTGAAAAAAAACTGTGTTTGTTTATGCGCATAGAGGCAGTCGGTAAAATTGAATATGTATTGTAGTTTTGCCCCCGCGACGGTGCACTTGAATTTCTAATTGCACTCGTTGTCGATTTGTATGCGAACACTGCGAACACAATCGACAAAAGTCATGAATTGTTGCATCAAATTCTTTCGCAGAGTAAGCTTCGCTGTTCTTGTTTCTGCTGCAACAAAGTTAAGGATTTAATATGCAAACCACAGTCAAAAACAATATATAAAATCGGAAAAGTGCAGAGTGAAAGCGAGAGTGAAAAACCTGACAAAAAGAATTGCAAACGTTGCTAGGCAAAAATACAAAAAAAAAAATGATGCGAACAAAATGAAGCGATTCATCGCAGTTGTTTTTATTTTTAATTTCGTTGTTTTTTTTTCTTTTTATGCGTGTTAAGTGTGTCTTTAAGCGTGTGTTTGTGTGTGTGCGTGTGTGTGCAATAATTCGCGGTCAAAGTTTTAATGTAAATATTATTATTTGCTACAGTTGCTATTTTTAGACGAGCTTATTAGCAGCTTCCAATGAAGCGCGCACTCTGAAAACTTGAATACGCTCTTTTATGAATCAGTTAGCAGCTTTCAGACGACGCGACGAATTCTTTATATAGTCAAGACGCACACACACAAGCATACACCCGCAGCTGTGTGTGTTTGTGTGTGTATGCCGGTGTTATGTCGCTCGAACGGGTCGTATACTTGATTTGATGAACTCGACAACATTGTTGCATTTCTCTTTTTTTTTTTCTTTTTTGTGTTGTCTCTTTCCTCGTTTTGCTGTTGCTTTTGTTTTCATTGTTATTTCTGCGCTAGCTTCTGCTGCTGCTGTGCTGCGATAAGATTAGGCTGAAGACTATAGAAGAAATCAAATTTGAAATCAAAAGCCAGATTGTCGCGTGACTTGCAACGCAATTTTCATTTGTGAACAAAGTTTTTTGATGTACGCCGCGGCGTATGCGCAATATTTCCCTTTGCTTCTTTACTTGTTGCGCGCTGCCAACGCAACTCGTAACAGACAAACAGACAGACAGACAAGACAGTTAGTCAAAGCAGATAGACTGAACACTGACCCAGTTAACAAATGGCAAATGTCGAAGGCACGTCCTCGTTGTTGTTGTTGTTGTCCTCGACCTCTGCGGCCTTGTCCTCTTCGTCGTCCTGTCGTTAGCTTCCTCGCACACATTGCTGCATACTTTGCGGCGCCATTTGCTTGCTCCCTCCTAGCAAACATTCCCTTATACTTTGTGTATATTAGTATTTGGGCCATGGGGAGAGAGACAGAAAACGAGAGCACGAGAGAGAGCGAATGAATGCGAAAAAGACCCTTAACATTTGCCCGAAAGGCGCTAACTAATCCTTCTCTCTATTTTTATGCCACACACACACACACAAACACACACTCTTCTCATCTTCTTATTTCATGTGTCTTTGTCTTCAATCTTTCTTTTGGCCTTTGCAGTCGCGTCGCCAGTCGGTGAGCTTTACAGCAATGCCGCCGGGCGTTCTAGTCAACGATAGCCGGGCCAATTCCACCGATGACATACAAATCGCCCTGGCGCCCCACATCCAAACCTATCTAAGTCAAACCGGACGAAGGCATTCCTGCTGCAGCGTCATGCTGCCGGTGGCCTTTGAGCGAGCCGCCGCCAAATCCTGGCTGGATCCCAAGTTCGATTCGCCCGTTCTCGAGGAGCAATTTCAGGCCAGCGTCTTTCCCCACATCCGCATGCGATACAGGTGAGTGTTGAAGCACATAGCACATACAATACTATATATTTACATATGTAGGTGTGAGCGCTTAAGCGAAGTATGTATTGAGACCCTTCATTGAGGCAAACAAGTGCAAAACGAGTCTAATACATTTGTCAAAGATTTAAAGTGCATAACAGGCAAAAAAATTCTTAATGAAGTTTATAATATTAACTATATATACTATTATATACCAGATATACTAAATATGTATGTATTATTCAAGCAAATTAAGTGTTTGCCATATATATACTATTATATACCAGATATACTGAATATGAATGAATAATTTAGTATGTATAAGCTATTATATACCAGATATACTAAATATGTATGTATAATTCAAGCACATTAAGTATTTGCCACATATATACCAGATATACTGAAAATGAATGAATAATTTACTATGTATATACTATAATATATACCAGATATACTAAATATGTATTTATAAGTCAAGCACAATAAGTGTTTGCCTATTGTGTTTACTATTATATATCAGATATACTGAATATGAATGAATAATTAACTCGTATATAGTATAATAATATTCTGAATCAACAACAATAGACGAATCTGTCCGATCTCAGCAATTTTAGCATTTGTTTCTGTAATAGTTTATTTTAAATTTTATTACATCGCGCATTTTTGAAGACATTAGAACTTAGCGACTAAGGTACGGCAACTATAAAGATAAGACATCTCGAACTTTAAGTATAACTTTTTGAGTATACTAGCTGAAAAGTTGAAACTATTATATCATATCGATTGTTCCATTCTTTACAACTGCGTTTTGAGAAGGAATGAATTTAAGTTACTAAAGTGTCTTAACATTTGTGTAAGAAAATTGAAGAAATAATAAAGAACATATTAAATTAGTATTATTTATGAATGAAAAGTGCATATAAAATAGCAAGGAGAAACTTCTATGCATAAATAATCTCATAATTTTCATGATGACAATGCAAAACCTTTTCATTCATAAAAAAAAAATTATATTATTTTTGATTTTGATTATTTTTACCTTAGTTTTTAACTAGATGGGTCTAGAAAGTCGAAATTTGTAAGTAGATTTCTCACTTTCAAACTAATATATTAAAACGTATTAATTGCAAATGAATTCTAACGAACAACATTCAAAGTAGACCAACAAAAAACAAAAGGGTCTATTAAAGTCGAAACTTGTATCTCGCTTTCTCACTTGCTTTATTCTGCTTTTGCTTTTGCTTTTGCAAGAGCAGCGCCAACAGGCGTTGCAATTAAATTTAAATGCTCAAAGCGAGAGAAACGCGCAGCAAAACACCGAGTGTCAAATTGCATTCAATTAGTTGAGCTTTCCAACTCCAGCTTCAGCTTCTGTGCGTTCAGTGCGTATAAATTGTTGTTATTAAAACTTTAATGCGCTTCACTCTCAAGAGCGCCAACAGCAAACAGCGCTGATATTTAAAACCCTAGTGCAAAAAAACTGAGCTTCTAAGTTACAAATTACATCCATACATCCAAATCAACATCGACATCTCACGACCTCAGACTATCTACTGAGTACTTAGATAAACTTAAAGTTCGGTGAGAACAAATAATAATAATTACAAAATGAAATAAAATACGCGTAGTAATCTTGCCTTGCATTTTATCATAGCAACCAGTTAAGTTCTAATGGCTTTAATAATTCCTAGAATAAACGTGCAGCGACTATCAGAAAACGATCACATACGAGAAGCATAAGGGCACGTGGTGGCTCACTTAACTTAACGGGTCACCCACCATAGTTTCTTTTGTTTTTTATCCACCCAACACCCGCATGACAATAGCAACAACAAAAACAACAAAAGTCTACGAAAGCAATTTGCCCACCGAGTGTGCGTGACTTTCAGATACTCGATAACTATTTTTAGGGCATAGAATATGGCAATTCAAAGTGATTTTTAGCTCACCAAATTTGTTTTATAAATAACTTTCTAGTTTCTTTTTTTTTCTTCTTTTTTTTGCTGTTATCTGATCGGCATCAAATATAGACAGATTGCTGTCGAGTGGAGTAGAAGGGGAAAATTCAAAAGAAATGTAGAACATATGACATTAATATTATAGTATGAAATTGTTATACTTAACTTTAAGAGTTCTTAAGAAATTGCACTCAATTTTCACCCTTTTCTTCTATTACTTATTGTAAAAGGGTGAAAATTAAATAGTTACTTTCTATTATTGACTAAAATGTTTCTAGTTCGCTTTAAATGTGCTTCAGAAGTTTTATAGAAATTCCTTTAAATCTTATAATCCGATCGAAATCAAATACATCGTGATAGCTGTTAAATTGCGGGGTGAAACATTTTAAACAACTTGTTAATGTGAGCTTTAAATGTGCTTAAAGTTTGTTTTATTGAAATTTCAGTAAATCTTTTTAAAGCTTTAAATTGTGTTTCATAAATGACATTGGCTTTTTTAAATTTATCTGATCGGAATCAATCATAGACACATTAGTCAGGGATTAAGTGTGGGGGGAATTCAAATGAAATTTAGTATGTGTGTGAAATTGTTAATATTAGCTTTAAATGTGCTTTAAGAGTTTTATAGAAATGTGCAGCTAATTTTTTTTGTGCCTTAAATTGTGTTTTATAAATAACATTGTTTTCTATATTTTATATGATCGGAATCAATCACAGATACATTAGTTAGGGATTAAAAAGGGGGGAATGAAATTTAGTATTGTCTGAACTTGTTAATTTTAGCTTTAAATGTGCTCAAAAAGAGTTTCGTAGTTAATCTTTTTACTGCCTTAAATTGTGTTTTATAAATAACATTGTTTTCTATATTTTATATGATCGGAATCAATCATAGATACATTAGTTAGGGATTAAAAAGGGGGGAATGAAATTTAGTATTGTGTGAAATTGTTAATATGCTGAAACACTTTAGTGCATTAATTCCTTTAAAAACTTGAATGCAGTTATTATTATTAATGCGACGCTTAAAGCTTTCATTTGAATGTTGCCGAGTAAAAGCTGCTTAATGGCAGACAATTCAAAAATTAATCACGTTGAAAGCTTGCGCACTCTGAAAATAATAATGATGATGATGATAAAGTAAATATGAACTTTAAGGCAACCGTCAATTTTTTGCCAGTTGCTGCGATTGGGCTTTAAGTTTGATAACCTTTTGTGCAATGCTGTTGAATTCGACAAACAAATCATGAGCGCCTTCTTCTCCTTCGAGGTGCACTAGAAGAGCAAAAGCAAGAGCAAGAGGAAGAGCTGTGTGCACAGTGTGCATAACCAGCTGCGAGTTCAACTTTCGCACGTGCATGCAATCAACCCAACGCCCCAAAAGGGCAACCAATGAAGCAAGTGAAGAGGAGAGAAGTGAGGCAGATCGAAGGGGACCAACCGCCCGACCGTTCGACTGACTGACTGACTGACTGACTGACTGTTTGCCTGGCTGGGTAAAAGAGGCAAATTAGTTGAGAACTGCGCAGGATGGCAAAATTGCTGCCATAAATGGCCGCTTGGCGTGCTTTGGACGAGCTCTCAATATGTATGTTACTAGTTGTGTGTGTGTGTGTGTGAGTGTGTGTTTGTTTGTTTCACTGTTTGGTTTGGGTTTCAGTTTGGCTGCCATTGCAGGTCAATGCCATTTGGCGAGCACCGCAATTGCAACAAAAAGAAGAGAAAAAAAAACCAAAACCGAAACAGAAACAGAAACAACGACAACAAAATGTTACACACACCAGGCAGGCAAATCGATTGAAGCAAGTGCAAACTTGAGCACATTGCCGAAATACCAAAAAAAAAAAAATAAAAACTTTTTGCCATTTCCATATTTATGGCACATTTATGAGCAACAAATAAATATGGCATCAATTCTCATTAAACGCCAAGCGATGTTTCCGTTGTCCGTTGCGCTTTTTATTACTGCAACTTATTATCAATCTTTAAAATCATTTTATTCACTCTCTAGACATAAAGTCAACGCTGACATGAAGGTAATATAATTTATGAAGTTCCCACACTTACACAGTGAACAAAAAACGTGCTAACATCAAGAAGAACATCTTGAATCAAGATTATATCATGTCAAAATCAAATTGATTTTTTTTAAATCGAAAAGTTCTTAAATTATGATTTGTAATCTTCTTTTCAATCTAGAATAAAGCATTCTTTAAGTAAGAAGATGTTTTTAATCTTAAAGTGCAAATCTTGATTTAAGATTTTGTTCAACCTGAAAATGTTATTTCAAGATTCTTTTAAGATCGAACAATTCTTAAACCATCTTAAATCAATTTGCAATCTAATTTTCAGTATATTTTTTTCTCTCTGTGTACATACTTTGAAAAACATTTTCGAAATAAGATTTCAAGCATAAGACGTGAATTTTAAAAAGACAAGATTTTAAGTGTGGCATTGTACGAATTAATTAAACTAAAAATTAATTGCTTGAAGATGCATTTGCTACTCTAAAAAACAATTGTTCATGTAATTCTCTTTGCAATTTTAAACTTGTTTTCAAAATTGTCCAGCTTGGATGTTGGATTAATTAGCTGATGATCAAAGCTCAACATTTGCAGCTGCATTTCCTGCCTGCCTGCGTTTTTCTCATTACTTTTCCGCACAATGAACTCGAAGATGCCGCTGATTGCTGAATGTCTCTGCTCAACTTGCAACTGCAACTTCAAACATCAACTTTGTCCAGTGTTGCACACAATTTTTGTCGTTAATTTGACGAGTTTGCTGAGGCGAGCTCTCTTTGCTCTCTTGTTTGCTTGCTTGTCCTCCATGGCTCCATGGCTGCCTTGTCACCTTGTCTTGAGTGTCGCAATCTGTTTAATGAAAGCCGCAACGGAACGCAATGTTGCAAGTTGCAAGTTCCAAGTGGCAAGCTGCTGCTGCAACCAATGGCAACGGCAAAGGAAACGGCGAATGAGTTTATCGCGTGAAAGTTTTACTCCTTGGATTGCTGTTCATTTGCCCGCCATCTAAGTTGCCCCCATCCAACGGCCTCTTCGCCTCCTCCTCCTCCCCCCTCCATTAGCCATCGTTTCCCCTCCCCCTCTACCACTTGCAATGGCTTTTAAACGGGCCACACTAATTAGTATGAATGTCCTGCCAACCAGCCAGCAAACTCGCATAAAATGTGGCATACACAACGATGGGGGGCATTAACTGCAAGGAGATGCCTTGCAATCTTCCTTCCGACATTTCACTGACCTACATTTTTCGACCAATGATCGGTTTTTCAGGCTGCCACGCTGGCAGTAAACTGGAGAGCTTGTGCCACATTTTGATTTATCGTCGTATCTAGGCAGATGATTAATTCAGCTCTTCATAATCCACAAACAGAAACATTAATTTCCTTTCACCAGGCGGTGAGAGTAATCAACTAAATAATGTCACGCTCAGAAAACACTTTTAAATGGCTAAATACCTTTGTAGTTATATAAAAAACAAAACTTTCCAAATATATAAACAAATGATAACTCAACAAATTTAGATAACTGGAAGAGCATTTACCGTTTAAGGAATTTTTTAACTCTTTTTAGTTTCAAACAAAATCATAGACAAAAAAAATCATTTTTAAAACTATATATATTCTTAAACAAGTAAGAAAGTTACAAGATTAAACATATATTTTAGGGTTTTATAACTTTGTGCCTCCAGGAATGTAACATGCAGAAGTAGGCATCTCCGACCCTATAAAGTATATATATTCTTGAACAACATCAAACAGCCGAGACAATGTGGCCATGTCCGTCTGTCCGTCCATCTGTATGAACACCTAGATCTCAAAGATTATAAGATATAGAGAAAGACTCCCACTTACGACGGATCTTGATTGCTTTCGCTGACAATCTGGCATATTTTGTATTCTATGATATATTTTGAATAGTACTATATCCATATACCAAAAACATAGCCTTGGGTATGTTTTAGTGTTTTGCGGTATATTAATTTGACATATTTTTGGAATAATGCCGCCCTATTTTGCCTTTAAAGGTTAAATGGTTAGCGGGTATCTGACTGTCTAGCACTTGACTATCTCTTTCTTACTGGGCTTTTGATATATATCAGCTAAGCACTTACAGAAATATAATATAACAAAGATATACATAATAAAGATAATACTATAGTTATGTAGCATAGCTAACACATTTGGTTTAAGAATGGATGCACTTGCAATTAGTCACCATATTAATGAATTCCTCTTCTTTTTTGTGACACTTTCAGATTCACACTCTCGTACATTCTACTTTGCTCTGTCGTCTGGTGTCTGTATTTTGTGATCGATGGCGGCTCCGAGGACTTCTGGCGTCCCATCTCGACATCGTTCTCGATGATGTCGCTGGTGACGATCATGGCGATGTGCTTCACCCACTGGGATCTGTACAAGCACCACAGAACGCTGACATCGGCGCTGACCGCCCTCATCCTGTGCAGCGCCTCGTTGGCCTTTCTCACGTACACGGGTCGAGCGTTCAGTCCGCTGGGACACTTTGCCATCTGCCTGGAGATTGTGCTGTTGATCTACACGGCGCTGCCGATGCCACTGTGGCTGGGCGCCAGCATTGCCATCTGCTATTCGATTGCCTTCGAGCTGGTCTCCCACATGGTCATCGGAGTGAGCGCTGTGCATGGGGCAACAACAACGACAGTCGACGGGGCAACAGCAGCAACAATAGCCGAGGGATCGACAAGCGATCCCAGTCACAAGATACTCATGCTGCGCATCATGGCCCATCTGAGTGTCCATCTCGTTGGCGTACATGTGCTGATCATGAATCTGGTGCGCATGCGCGGCACCTTCATGAAGGTCGGCCAGAATTTGCTGGTGCGCCGTCAGCTGGAGATGGAAAAGCAGCTGAAGGAAAAGATGATACACTCGGTAATGCCGCCCAAGGTGGCCGATATGCTGCTCAACGAGGGCGGCAGCGGTGGCCTCGATCCCAATCAGCCACCCGAATCGCATTATATGCGTCCACGTGCCTCGCACGATGTCAAATCCCTGTTTCGACCCTTTCACATGCACAGCATGGAGAACGTGAGCATTCTGTTTGCCGACATTGTCGGCTTCACTCGCATGTCCTCGACAAAGACGGCCGAACAATTGGTGGAGATCCTCAACGATCTGTTCGAGCGCTTCGATGATCTCTGCACGCTTAGCGGTTGCGAAAAGATCTCCACTCTGGGCGATTGCTACTATTGCGTCTCCGGTTGCCCCGAACCCAGAGCTGATCATGCCATCTGCTGTGTCGAGATGGGTCTCGGCATGATCGATGCCATGCGCTGCTTCGATGCCCAGCGCCACGAGGGCGTCAAGATGCGTGTCGGTGTCCACACCGGCACCGTTCTCTGCGGCATCGTTGGCACGCGACGCGTCAAGTTCGATGTGTGGAGCAACGACGTCAGCCTGGCCAACAAGTGAGTACAGTCCACGTCTTTCTCAATTTTAAAAGCGAACAATAGCAATTCAAATTTACAGCTTTATTTTCTAAGAAAATAATTTGGTTGTTCATATGAAGATTTTTTAATTGTGATAAATTAACGAAAATAGCTAATTTAATTTGGGAAATAATTTCGTTGCTCTGATGAAGTTTTTTTAAATGTTGAAATTTACCAGAAACAGCAAAATTTATGAAAATCTGTAAGTGTAGAACAAACCGTAGTAATTTCCTGGCAGTCTATTTTAGGTATTTGACACGCCCACTTCCGCCCACGCAAAAATAATATAGAGTAGAGAGAGTTATGTAAGAGCTAGAGTATCGATTCTTGCTCTTAGGACTTAATTGCTTTGGTTAACAATCTGATATATTTTGTAGTCTATGGTACATTTTTTGAGTGTATCGGTATATTAATATACCAAATATTGCGTTCGGTATATTTCAGTTATTTTAATTTGATTGTGCTATATTTTAACCATAATAACATACTGATATATACAAACTATCACTAGCTATTATTACTATTATTCATTGTTAGGGTTCAAGACTGGAATTAAATTGAGATTTTATATGTTAATGGAGACCAATAGAGCTTAGTTTAAAAATTAATGAGGGAAACCTTACAAACCTTAGACAAACAGGACGATTAAAAACAAGGTAAATCTACCAGCTAGAGACAAGGGATTATTTAGTTAAGCAAACAGACGTTCGAAATTAGAGTTTAGTTACTTAATTTTACCAATAATGTAATGTAAAAAGAATCCCATACTAATGCAATTTCTACATTCTGCTGCAGAATGGAATCATCAGGCAAGCCGGAGCAAGTACACATCTCGCAGGAGACGTCGAGTTTCCTGGGCGACGCCTACTACCTGGAGGAGGGCGAGGAGGTCGATGGTAAGTGACGCAAGCTACACACTATTAAATGAACTTCTCTCTAAGCTAACTAACTCTTTACCACACACAGGTCATCGCACCTACTTTGTGGTGGGACGTCGTCGGGATGTGTCGCGTGCCAACAGCTTGAGTCCCAGCATGGCAGCAACGGCCACCGGTGGCAGCTCGTTGCTGCTGCCCGGGGCACATGGCGCCTTTGCCTCGTTGTCGCAGAGCGCCACGAATATCTCGGTGGTGCAGCCGCATGTGCCGCCCGCATCGCCAGTGGGTCAGCTGTCCAACTCGCTGAAGTCATCGCCAGTGCTGTCGATGCGTCCGCGCCTCACCTCGTTGAGCATGAAGCTGCGCAAGAAGTCGCAATCGCAATCGCAGACGCAGTCGCAAACGCAAACGCAGCAGAGTCGCGATCGTGATCTGGAGCGTGGCATCATACATCCGGCCGCATCGGGAATACCCCCGGTGATTGTGGTGCGCGAGCGTCCCAAGATAATCATCACGACAAAGTCGCTGCCGGGCAGCCTCGATTCCGATGAGCAGCCGCCATCAGCCGGAGCACCAACAGCAACCACAATTGCCATGGAGCAGGATCAGGGGACAACAGCTGGGCAACAGGAGTTGTGCTCCAAACTCAAGCTCAAGATGTGGAAGATGCCGCGTTTCCTCAAGCTCACTGCACGCAACAAGGAGAAGGAGAAGGACAAACTGTCGTCGGATAAGCTGGACAGAGATAAGGATAAAGAGCAGCCGACCACACGAATGCACTCCAATTCGTTGGCAGCGCCAGGCGATGAATGCCTGGCATTCATCGAGTCATCAACGCCCTCGCCATCCCCGGTGGCCAATGGCTGTTCGGGCTATCAGCAGCTGCCGGTGCTCGTGGAGACGTCGTGCAACACACGACTGAGCAGCAATCAAATGCTGGACATACCCAATGCACGTCCGGTGCTGCATCATGCGGCCACATCGACGGCGCTCTCGAGCAGCGTGATGCGTTCGCCAGATGGCGGAGCTGCCGGTGGCGGTGGCAGCTGCTGTTCGCCGGGACAGTATTCGATGTACGACGACATCATCGATGTGCGCAGCTACATCAGTCAATCGCGCAGCGACATCTCGCCCTTTGGCCGCACCGGCAGCTATCGCTCTCAGTGCGGCCGTCAGTCGAGTAGTGCAGCAGCAGCCAGCGGGGGCGGGGGCGCAGCTCCTTCAGCTGCCAGTCAATCGATGGAGCAGTCACCATTGCCACGGCCACGCGCCTCCACACTGACCACGGGACGTGGCATGAACACCGAACCGAGCAGCAGCAATTGCACTGCCAATGCGAATGCCAATGCCCAAGCCAACAATTCGGCCAACACATGTTGTCTTCCGGCGCCAGGGAACGCAGGCGGCGGCACTCACTCGCATTCGCGTAACTCGAGCATTTGGCCCGACGGCCTGAGCATTTGTCCGTCGGCGACGTCACGCAAGGATTCGGGCATCAAGAGTAATTCGCGTCGCAGCTCGATACAGCAACAGATCTATGCACTGAATCAATCGGCCATCAGTCAGCATCGTGTCTCCGGCTACTTCACCAGCTCCACGTCGAGCATCTCGAATTTGGGCGAACCCGGTGCCCTGCCCTGCCCCCTGCCACCGCCAGTGGCAGCGTTGGGCCAACAACAGCCGGCCGATCCGTTGTCCGCCTGTCTGCAGCAGCTGCGCAAGCAATCCGATCTGCAGCTGATACGATGTGTGCGCGACAATGCGCGATCACAGCGCAGCTATCTGGTGAAGCCGCCGTTGCGTCGCTTCAGTCTGTATTTTAAGTCACGCCAGTTGGAGCGGGATTTTCGGTCGAAGGCGCATCGCTTTGGCAGCGAACACGAAACCGAAGGACCGCCCACATTGGCCACGCCCCGTTACAATACATACATCGACATCTTTGTGGGCATCGCCGTCTATCTGTGCATCTCGGTGTCGCTGTTCCTGATGACCCAGAACACGGTGACGCCCAGCTTCCGTTTGTGGGTGACGCTCTTCTCGTGCTTCACGGCCATCCAAGTGTTTGCCCTGTTCCTTTTCACACGCCAGATGTGTCGACGTCACGGCACCCGGTTGCGCTCCAAGTCCACGGTCAGCGAACACTTGACCGGCAACAACAATGGCAGCGAATCGACGACGCCACAACCGACCACAGGGAACCAGTTGCCACCCGAGTTGCAGCATCAACAGTCGCGACAGTCGCGCCGACAATCGCGGCAATCGCAACAGTTTGAGTCGTGTGCGGATCGGATTTTTGAGGCCATCTCCAGCTGGTATCCGTGGCACATTTGTTTGGCCGTGCTCATGGCCATGCCCGTTGTGCTGATCATTGCCAACTTTCTGCTCTTGGATCTCACACAGTTGGAAGCGTTCGAATATCATTATGGCTTCCTCATCTTTGTGTGCATCGTGCACTTTTGCAACTTCACCCAGTTGAATTGCTGGATGCGCAACATACTCGCCTTCCTGGCGGCGCTCTGTTTCATCGGCATTGCCGTCTCCCAGCTGACGGTGTACTCCAGCCGATCGGAGATTGAATCGGAGGCGGGCAACTTGAATGCGGACGCCAATCGGAGTGCGGCGAGTGCGTTCATCTTTGAGGAGATCAAATGGTTTCACGACTACCATGTGGAAATCTATTTGGACCTGCTGTTGATACTGGTCCTTGTCTGGCTGTTGAATCGCGAATTCGAGATCGGTTATCGCCTCACCTTCTACGGTAATGCGGTGGCCAATCAGGACAAAGTCCGTGTGCAAAACATGAAAAATCAAGCGGACATGCTGCTCCATAATATCATACCCAAACATGTGGCCGAGCATCTCAAGAATACAGCGAAGTATTCGGAGAATCATCGCAACATTGCCATCATCTTTGCCTCGATTGTCAACTTCAACGAAATGTACGACGAAAGCTATTTGGGTGGCAAGGAATTCTTGCGTGTTCTCAACGAATTGATCGGCGATTTTGATGAACTGTTGTCGCATCCCAAGTTTCGGGCCGTCGAGAAGATCAAGACAATTGGCTCCACATTTATGGCGGCCAGCGGGCTGGATCCTTCGCATCGCGGCACTGGCGATGAGCATATTCACACGCTCATGGAGTTTGCCATCGAGATGCAAAAGGTGGTCATTGAGTTCAACAAGGATCTGCTGGAGTTCAATTTGATTTTACGCATTGGCATGAACATTGGCGATGTCACCGCTGGCGTCATTGGCACCAGTAAGCTCTACTATGACATTTGGGGCGATGCTGTGAATGTGGCATCCCGCATGGACTCCACCGGAGTGAGGGATCGCATTCAGGTGGGCAAGGATTGTCTGCCCTTTTTGGAGGCCAACTATAAGTTTGAGCCGCGCGGCAGTGTCTATGTGAAGGGCAAGGATCACATGGAGGTATTTTTGTACACGGGACGTCGGACGCAGTTGGAGGAGCAGCCACTAGACGAGCAGCTAGTCGAATCCCAGGAGGCCACAGAGCTGAACGCTGAGGTGGAGCAGGAACTGCAAAATGTTCCAGTTGAATTAAATCATTTTGAGGCCGAGCATGTGGAGGGGGAAGCAACGAACGATGCCGAAGGCGAGGAGGAGGAAGAGGAAGAAGAGGATGGCGACCTACACTCGAGCGAGACAACAACGCTATTCAAGTCACAGGAATCGCTGCATGCCGCACATACCGCAAACGGTGGCAGCCACTTTAATGCAGCAAACACAACCGAAACTTAGAAGAAACGAAACGAAACTCTACTTGAAGCCGATGTCTGAGCCAAGGAAACGGTTTCAAAATTGCATTTAAACGCCAATGATGAATATCCTGGCCAGCCATTGACGGAGTGAGAGTGGAAGTGGATAAGGAAAAGGAAATGGAGAATTGAAAGGGATAATGGGTGAATAGGATAAGTTAGCGCAAAGGGGGGAAAAGAAAGCGTATATTTGTGATATGTAACTAATGTTGAATATGTACGAGATATAGATGTGGGCCAAGTGTGCCCTCAACCCGATATTGTTGAGAACGAGAATAAGAAGTAGTCGAAGACGAAGAAGAAGAAGAAGCAGAAGCAGATGAAGAAGAAAAGTAATATGTGAGGTTATGTTGAATACTGTTTGATCGCATTAATTTATGTATTAACCAGTTATTTAGTGGGCCGAGTTCTATATGCATATTATATATGTATGTATGTGTGTATACATGTTGTAATTAATTAACTATTCTTAATTCGATTCGATTATATTTCTATTTGTATTTTGTATTTGTATTAGAAAGTGTTTTTTTTTTCTGTCTGTCCTTGTCCTATTTGTATTTTGTAGCGTGTATTTTCAATGTAGCTTAATTTATACAACTGTAATCGTAATTGTAATTGTAACTGTAATTATATATGTATAATGATCGTAATGCTAAGTAAACCAGATTACAACACACACACTAAACTAATGGAAATTCGTGGCTTTAAATGTATTAACTGTATTTTTTGCTTAGTCCTAAGCAATATAACAGCTACCTGTGTGTGCGTGTGTGTGTGTATGTGAAGAGTGTGTGTGTGAATGTGTGCATGTATGTATGTGTGTATGTTTTTTTTTTTTAATTTATAGCTGTAATTTAACCACAAGAGCCGACTAGTTAATAAATGTTATCAACTTTCTGAACATAGATGAAAGTTGTTCTTAATTTTAAGTCCAATTTGTTTTTCATTATTACTTTTGTTTTTATTTATGGATCTTAGTTCAATGGCTATGATATATGTACATGTATGTGTGTAGTTGTACAATAAGTGCATACATATTCTATATATGGGAAATCAAATGGAAATTCTGATAGAACTGCATGCGTATGTTGTTTGTTAATGATGATGTTATTATTATTCATAATGTTGATTGATGTTCGTTGTACTGTTGCTGTATCGTATATATATGCATATATGCAAATACACAATCCTGTGCATGAACATAAACATATATGGTTATAACTACGAAAAAGAGTTTCAATATTTACGTGCGAGTACAAAATCATTTAATTGCGCAGCACAAAAGTATGCTGCAACAAAATTTAAAAAAGGCCTACTGCTTGGCAAACTTAGAAATCTAAACCACAGAAGCAACAAGCAGTGTACACTGCATTTTGTACACTGCTTTCACAATGCAAAGTGTGTACTGCTTGTCTGTGAAAGATGAAAGGATCAACAAAACACTTTATTCGATTTCCTGTGCTTTTCTTTCGAATTTGCGAAAGAAATCAAAGCAAACGAAATGCTGTAACCTATGGACCCTCTTGTATTTTTATATGTATTCTTACTACTATACTACATTATATCTATATATGTAAATGGATGTGTGCATGTGTATGTCAACCACAAAACAAACAAAAAAAGAACAACCATTATTTTCTACCAAC
Source organism: Drosophila sulfurigaster albostrigata (assembly GCF_023558435.1). Taxonomy (NCBI): domain Eukaryota; kingdom Metazoa; phylum Arthropoda; class Insecta; order Diptera; family Drosophilidae; genus Drosophila; species Drosophila sulfurigaster. Next base: position 19,770,282 of record NC_084885.1, read on the forward strand.
TTATTAAATATACTCGTACAACATACATATAATAAAATATGTATGTATATATTGTACCACAGACTACAACTAACACAAGAACTTAAACGAATACGAATGCATTTTTTTTTTTGCGTGTGCTCCCTTTTGAACTATCTAAGTGTACATAATAAAAATCTGTATATTTTTATAAAATTAACGCGACAAAAAAAAAACGAATGAAATATGATGGAAATTATATGATATATGATGCATCAGACGGAGATGGGAAATGGGAGGCAAAGATACTCCCATAATTTCGAATACTCGTATGTAATTGTTTAAATGTTGATCAATGTTGAAAGTGCGGTAAAGATATTGTTGTCTTGTTTCTGGTGCACTCGAAGATTGCATCTGAATCATGACAATATCAACAGCAAGCCAAGCACATCTGTTTTACCGCGAAAATAAAAAAAAAATAAACAAAAATAAGCAAAGTATACATGTATATGATGATTTATAGAAATGTTGTAGAACAATTGGAAATAAAAAGCGATCTGTAAAATCTATGAATAAACTGCTGCAGCGTCTATAGAATGTATGAATGTATATACCGGTGATATCCTCCCTAATCCTTTGGAGTCCTAAGTGAAACGAAACTATTCTCCTAGCAAATTATTCTTCTTTTATAAAGATAAACTCTTCCAAGGTAAGCACTAGCTATTAAAATTCAATTATAATTTGTAGGCTCATCCCCAACTGCTTAGTAGCGCCATCTATGGTTCGTTGGCGCAATGATTTGCAGCATACGCTGTGTTATTAAATTTTTGTGGCATACTTTTAGGAGCGAAAGTTGCCGCCACCAAATAAGCAAATTATTTGCTGCACTTCTACTTGCTGCTGATTTATGTTCGCCTGGTATTTCATCTGCTGGCTTTCAACTTTTTCGGAGTTCGGGACTGCCAAATCCGTTAAAATTCAAAAATATTTATTTTTATTATTTTAGTTTTTTTGCCATATCCTGCAGATTTGAAGGACGATCGGGATGTCCTTTCGCAGAAGAATATATCTATTAAATACAAACCGATTGGCATACTACAAAGGACGAAAATCCTTACAGAATACGAGATAAAGAATACAGGCTATAACTTGAGAATATCCTTGCGTATCCTGGCAAGCGATATATCAATCGGTGCGTATTAATGAGACCTATCGACTGGTCAAAGGACATTCCAATCGTCCTTGTAGTTGTCGAGTTATCCTTTGGATCTCAAACCGAAAAAAGTACAATTGCTGTATCCTTTCATAACTTCAAAATTTTTTGATGCCAATCGATAGAAGAGGTCCTTGCGATCCTAACAAAACATGTCCTTTGAAAATCTGACAGGATTTAACCGAGATATAGCTTGTTTTCGAAAAAAGATCATAGTTGCACCCTCAAAGTATGCTTTAATTTTTTTTTTATTTTTTTTTTATTATTTTTGTTTTTTTCCATATTGTGGTCATTTGAAGGACGATCAAGATGTCCTTTGGCACAAGGATAGTTTTAGCATATACAAACCGATTGGGATACTAAAAAAGGACGAAACTCCTTACAGGATCCGATATAAGGAGATACACAAAATAGGCTATAACTTAAGAATGTCCTTGAGTATCCTGGAAAGCGATATGTTAATATGTGCGTATTAATGACGCCTATCGACTGACCAAAGGACATTCCAATCGTCCTTGTAGTTTTCGAGTTATTCCTTGGTCCTTTTATTAAAATTTGCGATTCCTATATCCTTAGATGACCACATCATTTTCTTATGTCAATCGATAGAGGAGGTCCTTCGATCCTAGCGAAACATGTCCTTTCAAAATTCGGCAGGATATGGCCGAGATATAGCTTGTTTTCGAAAAAAGTCCTTAGTTACAGCCTCAAAGTATGCTATAAAAATTTAATTTTTTATACCCAATTTCAAATTTAAAAAGTTACGGTTACTACTCCGTTGTTTTATTCCACTTCAACAAATACAATGTAAAATACCATGTGGAGCAACTGAAATACCAGGCGAACATAATAGAGTAGCAAGTGGATTTCCATATAAATGCAGTCCAATATGCCTCGCTGCCATTGGTCAGTTTCTCCAGACGTGTGCTCTAGTATGTGGATCCTAAGAGCGGAAATATGATCTGAGCAGAGGGACAGAGCGAGATTACTCTGAACTTTGAAGAGCATATAAAAGCTTTTGCAGCCAGTAACTTTCTGGACTTCTGCTTGCTGCTGATTTCTGTTCGCCTGGTATTTCACCAGCTAATATGACAGTTTTTAGCCGGTTCGTGATGGAAAGACACAAAAACTAAAACTGAAGCCAATAATATATTCATACTTTTGAAAAGGTGAGTAATAAAATCAGTTAGATTCTTGAAAAGGTAAAGTAAGGGGAGTATTCAATATGTTAGAGTCTGCTGTTTAACAGCCCTGTTAAAATTTGGCCTCTGTTACATTTATTGTGTACCAGGCGAACAGAATCAGAAAACAAGCGACAGCTGCACAAAATTTAAAATTCAAGTTGCGCGCATGTGCAGCTTGCGTTAAGCTGGTCTCGTTTGTTCAGACCCACTTTTGATTCCCTCTGTTAAGGGCATCTGTTAATACTCTGCTGTTTTATTGGAGAACGAAAAATTCCGCTAGAAAAATACCACGTGAAGCAACTGAAATACCAGGCGCACATAATAGTGAAGCAAGTGGATTTATCATCAAATGCCTAGCTGTCATTGGCCAATTTTTCAGAACGTGCTTTTGAATGTGGATCCTAAGATCAGAGAGAGAGAGTGCTCTAAGCTTTGGTGGCTTTTGCCACCAGTGACTTTCTGCACTTCTGCTTGCTACTGATTTATGTTCGCCTGGTATTTCAGCTGCTACTATGGTAGTTTTTCGCCGCTCGCCGACTTCGCAACTTTTAGACTGCCAAATTCGTGAATTCAGAATCACATTAAATACTTACCTTTTATAACATTTTTGCCAGAAAATTTAATTTTAGTTTCAAATCAAATTAATGAGGAGACTTTACGCTTCTATTCTGCATTAAAATATTGCTAGTTTCAATTTCAGTAGCATCTTTATTACATTGTTTTTTGTTTTATTATAAAAAATGTATATTCTCATTTGTCATACTAACGCTGTTGTTATAGTCTACATTTATACTGCATGTACTTGTATTAATGAACATACATATTTATCCACTTAATTGATTGGCTTACCAAATGCAGTTTATATTTCATATTATATATAATCCTTGCTCTTTGATTTTAATTGATGCTAACTAGAACATAGATAAATGAACTCAATGAGAGTGGAATATTAAATCAAATTCAATATGCTATTTTAGAGGCATATTCACTACAAATAATTCCTTTTCTTTCTTTTAGGTCAGCAACATGTGTTTGTTAATTAACTAAGGAGTTGTTACTAACTAGCTAGCGATCAAAATTAGCCAACAATAAACTAAGTACACAATTACGAGAAACAGGGAAATGCGATTGACATAATACTTGGGATCATATTATATAACTGCAAACATTTTACATTTCATACACATATTTATTCATTGAATGTATTTGTCGCACATTGTTAATTAATTCCATTGTAAGTTTATGGACAATAACAAAAAAATTATAGTTTTTATTTTTTTTTTTTTTTTGCATTTTCAAATATGCTTAATATTAGAGGGATCGTGGGAAGGCAGTGGAATAAAGTGTTAGCAAATGCATCTGCATGCAATTAACTTAGTTAGCACACATATTTGTCTATATACTCCATAATTTGTATGTATTATTTATTTCTCTTTAAACTATGTATGCAGTTCACTCTTTTGTCTCTTTCACTCACGCACACACATACAGGCACAAACATACACACATGCACACACACACAGAGACGCGAAGAAAACGACGTCACGATTTATAATCGTTTATAAAACTACGAGCAACAAACTTGCCCCGACTTTCTTAATACTCGTCGATTGAAATTGCTTTTGCGAAATGAATACGGAAGAAATACTTTGCCACGGCACAAATGAAAGATATTTGTTTACAAAAATATCAATACATTCTATGCATGTGTATATTTAGTAAAAAAAAAAAGAGAGGGAAATATTAAATAAACCAAAAGAAACGAAAAAAAAAAGACATAAGAATAATAATTATGAATATACTATTACAATTCATGCGACACTTGCTTACACATTTACGTGCCAAATTCATCCGCTACAAATTACAAAATTTGGCATTACGATTATCGATTATAACATACATAGTTAGCATTAGCATATTTTACAGTTGTTTTATGGTGTGTGTGAACAAAAAGAACGCTCTTACATTTGGTGCATATACGAATGTGTATATAAACATGATGCACTAAAGAGCTAAGAGCAAGCAAACTACATAATGATAAGCCTTGCATTTTCACTTAATATAAAGCAAATGCAGCTTCCGCTATTGTGACTTCGAAACAATTTCTTCAGCATTGTTGATAAGGGGCTGATATTGTGGCTGTGGCTGTTGTTGTTATTGTTCCTTTTGCCATTGTTGTTAATGTTGTTGTTTTTGTTGTTGGTGTTGTTGGAGCTGTAGCTGATTGCTTGCTGTACCTGTTGGCAATTTTCTGTTTCTCCTTGTTAGTTGCTGACTTTTTGCAGTTTCTGCAATACTTTTAGGCCCTGCTCCTGGTATTCCTGCTTAGACATCCAGAAGCTATCGCGATTCTTTGCCACCTCACCCAATACAGCGCCGCCAATGAAGACCATATCTTTGCGACGTGGCGGATCCTCAATTCGTATTTTGAATTTCTAAGCAAAATAGTTATCAATTGTTTTGTTCTCTACATTAAGACATTTACTTACCGCCAGCTTTTCCGTATCGTTCTTGAGCACACGCTCCAAGTACAACTGTTTAATTTCACGCTCTAAACGACTAGGCAGACCCGGATACATGGTCGATCCACCAGATAGCACAATATGCTTATAGAGCTCGGAACGTATGTCAATATCTGCAGCCTGTATTGTGTTGAAAGCGAGTTCCGCGATGCCAGCACCCTCAACGTTGATTAAATGCGGTTGGAATAGCGCCTCGGGCGCCTCAAAACGCTCGCCACCCACTTTGATGACACGACCATCGGGTAACTGTTGGCAAACACATAAATTAGTTATCATTGCATACAAATAATGAATCAAATAGTTGCTACCGTATACGATTCCACCAGCACCGTGGTTTCCAGCGCCAAACGTTGTTCCATCTCAATATCGTAGCCGATGTAGCAAAGTTTCTCCTTCATGATGCGCACCGTCTCAAAGTCAGCGGAATGATTAAAGGCATAGCCACGCAGTAAAAGTAACTAAAGTGAACACAAAATTCATAATTGCATTTCAATGGATCTATGGTTGTGGATCTATGCGTAACGCACCTTAATCAAATAACGCGTTATATCACGACCCGCAATGTCCAGTCGTCGTGTCAAATGGGGCAGCGAGTACTCTTCGTAGACAGGACAAATATGTGTAACACCATCCCCAGAGTCGATGACAACACCCGAAATGAGTCCTTGGGCGTACAGCGTCAGCCTCGCCTGTATGGCAATATACGTGGAATCAAAACCGTACTTCTCGAACATCACCTTTAAATAAATATATGTATAAAATAGTTAATATTACAATCAATGTTAATAAATGGAAAATAACTGTGTGCATACCTCGATCATCTTTTCGCGATTCTTTGTGGGATTCATGGGCGGCTCTGTCAGCAGTATCTTTGTGTTCGTCGGATCAATATCCATTTTCTTGGGGCCGAACGTATAATCCCACACATGACACATATCATCCCAGTTTCGTACAACACCGTTCTCCATTGGATAGGATACCTCCAAGAGCGAGCGCAGCTGTGAGGCTTCATCGCCCACCATAAGGTCCTGTAAATGGGCATACATTGTGTTTAATATTGATATAGCGAGAGCATTTGCAAGACATTGTTTAGTACATTGCATTTTTTTTTATTTCTTTAACAGCATTTTTACTCGCTCAAATGATTAAGAGTTGATGGAACTCATTGGGTTAACTACAAAAATTCACTTACGTACTAAACAGGCAAACAAACAAAACGAGTGCGAAGCAAACGAGAACAAGAAACAAACAACGAGTAACAAATAACAAATAACGAGTAACAAGCAACGAGTAACGAGCAATTAAGAAACTTTTAACAAACACATCAACATTAAGCTTCACTAATTATGGAAATTATTATTATTTTTATTTGTATACCCGCTACCCACAGAGTAGAAGGATATTATAACTTTCAGCTGGCAGGTGAATATAAGAAGAATAAAATTGCACTGTTTTGCCATTACTGAAAATGGGAAGCTGGTATCCACAGTCGAGCACACTCGACTATAGCTTTCATACTTGTGTTCACAAATGTGCATGCACTAAGAGTGTTTAGGGAATTACAATAAAAACGAATAGCGACAGACATGTAGGAATATGTGGGTATGTATACAACTTAAGTAAATGCTAACCATAACAAATATGTAACTGCAGTAATTGCAATTGAATACAAACAACAACGAAAACATTATGTGAAAAATATGAGTATTGTGATCGAATTGGAGGAATGAATAAAAACAATTGAAATGGCAAATATCATATTCGAGAATTCATATATTATTAACATGGATCAACTTGTTAGAACATCATTTGTTTTTTCATCGCGCACACACTGGAGGAAATGTTTAAATTTCAGCGGTCAAAAGAGTGAAGACCAATTTCAATATTGATGACTTTAAAAAGGATTTAAACGAAAAAGAATAGTTGAAAGTGCTTAAAGATTATAAACTATTTGCTATAGTTTGAACATTTACTCGATTTTAATATTTTTTTTATTTATTTTTTTTTTTTTGCTAGCGTGTGCATTTTTGTCTAAATACATTAATTTGTAATTTAAGTTGGATTTAATTTTGATTTACTGTTTTCTTATGCAATAAAACAATGAAGTTAAATATTTGTTGTTGTTATTTTTGTACTTTTTTTTTGTTTTTTTGGTAAACTATAAAACTTGACTTACATCGACATGTAAATCCTGTAAAATATTTGTTTCAAAAAAAATATGTAAAAAAAAGAACAGAAAAAAATTTATAAGAATATTAAAAACAGAAAGATTTTCCTATTTTATAGTTGTTGTTTTTTGTTGTGTGTTTTTTTTTCAGCTGTTGTTTTGTAAATAAACTAAACTAATATGGTTAGTAACTATCAAAACGGTTCAATAAATAGATAGATCTATATACATACATATTGTATGAGTTATGTATGTGTGTCTTGATTGTTGTTTTATTTGATTTTTTAGTTCAAAAAGCGCACAATGATACCTAGGTAGCATAAGAGGATAACTCGAAAATAAAAACCTATAACGAAAGTTTCATGCCAGTTTTGCTAAGAGAAAAACCTTCCTAGATGCTTTAATTCTGAACCCAAATCCCTATTTGCCAGAGTTTACACTGATTTACAGCATGAGGATCGTTGGTGATATTATGATTAACTATTATATTCAGAGACCCCAAACAAATGTCCACCCGTTATGGATATGTCGTTGTTGCAGCAACTTAATACAAAATGCAATGAATGTGTGGTTAGCAATGTAATGGAATGCCTCCAGAAAAAGAAAACAAAATTTAAGGAATATGAAAAAAACATGTTTCATGATAAGTAAAAAGAAAGAGAATAAGAAAAAAAAAAAATACAAATGTCACACCAATTCGAAAGTTTAGTAATCGTATTCAGAATGATAATGATAATATAGTGATACTGTCGATAATGATAATGGAAAGTGAAAGAATAATGATGAACATACAGTAGAGTATGGTGAGGAGGAGTCTAAATGGCTAGATGTATAATGTATGCGCTAAGTTCTTGACCAATGCTAATTCATGTATATTATGTAGTACTTATTCTATGTAATTATATTACGAGTTGATTATGGACCTGTGCATATTTATGTATATGTAAATATGTAGTACATAGTATTATTTGTAATTAAATATATATTTATGTGGTATGTACGTGTGGTGTATTCGTAATGTGTGGCTTTAATGTTGTGCCAATTGGTAAGTACGCTTTTCATACCTTTACTTCGATGTCACCAATTTTGTTAACCGCCCGAATGATCGGTCGTCCAACCATCGAGGGGAAAATGTGCGCGGGAAAATTGCTGCCGGCATAACCGCATTTCACGAACTGCAAAGGAAAAATGTTATTAATATGAAATCGATCGAAGCAACAGAGCAAAATACAATTTAGTATGAAATCAATTTAACCAAAGGAGTCAAATTCAAATTTATCGAAAATAACAAGAATATCTATGAATATCGATTTGTGGACAACACAATAATCGATTTTTAGCTCGGTCACTCTATGGAAGGTGAGCAGCCAGCCATTCATGTATGTAATCACAATACAAAAATTTTGTTGATAAGAAATTAGATTGTGACGTTCCAATATACATAGTTGTTGTTTGTTTTGTTGTCGACTGGCGCTCTTTTTAGTTGTTGTTGTTTTATGTTGTATTTTATTTTTCGTTTTCTTTTGGCATTGGGTGTGTGTGTTTGCATTTGTATGTGTGAGAGTATGCGTAACTTTTGATTTGCTTGGGTGAGTAATACACTCACTATATACTGTTGAAGCTCGTCCAATGCTCTTTCCACATTATGACTAAAGCGGCGCTTTTATACACACACACACGCACACATACACATACAAAAGCTGGCATTGCTTGAAAGAATAGTTTACTTTTTTTTGAGGCGTGCCACAAGCGCAGCTGCGACTGCACCGGCTCCTCTACTGCGCTGCCCCCCGCAGCGTCAACGCCCCAAGTGCGACGAAGAAAGTCGAAGAAAATCGCCAAATATGTGTGTCACCAACACTTGGGTTGATTCGTTGAATCGCTGACTTGGCTGGCAATGCGGGCAAGCTTTGATTATCAATTTTATTGGGGATAGTGGGGAAATAAGGGGAATAGCAAACAACATACCCCGGTGCCGTTATCACAAACAATCACTTTGCGACCCTTGTTATCCATTTTTGTGTTCCAACGATGGACTCAAATGGAACTAGAACTGGAACTGAAATTGTCCACGGCTGCTGCTGCTTTGTTGATTTGCTGATCTGTCCGAGTGCTGTTATTGGTATTGCTGGTGCTGCCGCTGTTTGTGTGTGTGGGTGTAGGCCGCTTCTTCGTGCTGCCGCCGCTTGCTATTTTCTAGATACAACGGTTGTAATTTTTACTTTTAGCGCGTCGCCGTAGCAGTTATAATATGTTCGGATTCCTGCTGCCACAGCCGTTCTTTTAATACTACTTTTTGAATGACTATCGACGCGAAGTTAACTGCACTTAATCACACAATTTCCAACCGTACAAACTAACACTGTCACATACACACACATATACATGCCAGCCTTTATTCATACATATACGCCAAACACACACACTCATGTACTGGCACGCGGGCGGACTCTTCTCTCAACGCTACTTTCGCTCTCGCTCTTGCTTTGTCTCTCTTTTTGAATTGGCTGGCTGAAAACTAATTATTTATGCATAATAGAAATGCTATGAAATACACTAAGAATTTATTGTTTTCAATTAAAGTGCTGCTAAATAATTTGCAAATGGTTGAAACTCCGATTTATCGGCGGCACAAAAAAGAGCAAACATACGCACACACTCGCAAATTAGAGTCGTGTACAGAGTGACCGCAAGTTCGTTATCAAAATATACTATTCTACTATTGGAAAATATACCAAATTCGCAAATACCTTCTCTAATGTTAAATATTTTGGATATTACATTTTTAAAGAGCTGGAAGATTTATAGTAATACAGCCTTATTTATAAAAATTAAGTAGTCTCTTCTTCAACATTTATTTTAAGAGTATCAGAAGTGGTATTACAGCTATCGATTAAAATGTGCACTTTCAATTATCGAATATTTACAAACAGGTTAAAATGTTGTTATAATATTTAATCTGCCTGACTCTTTATTTCACTAGCCCTTGATTATCATTACCTACCAAAACTCATTTGATTAGATAAATTCAATATAAAATATTCGATTTTTTGCCTATCGATGATATGCTCAACCGCCAGAAATAAGATTGGGCGGGTATTTTAAACGAGATCGGGTAAAAGCTCGCTTACTGCAGCAGAAGAATAACACAGACGATGAGTCGCGACAATTTAATTTATTTGGTTTATATAATATGTATATTGTATGTATATATAATTTGTTATCTTTAGAATTGCTTTAAGAGGCGAAATGTCTTAGATATACATAATGCTGTTTCCATATACATTTGTATGATGCGTACATATTTATATTTCTGAATGGTTTTGGTTGTATACTTCCATGCGCAAATGCTGCATTCATTCTCATTTGTAATTCTTAAGTAATTTTCGTTTTGATTCTGTTTAACGTATGTACTCATTTGTATGGTCTTGATCCTTATCAAAATCTATTAATGGATGTATGCATGTAAGAATAAGTTTCATACACACATTTTTTTAGTCGTATTTAAAGCGGTGGACAACAAATGATTTTTATTTATTATTTATTTTTTATGTTATATTATTCATATACATATACATACATACATATGTATATTTCTTAATTGGAACAGACGTAAGACTCTTAGTAAAGAAGCACGCTGTATAAGTTTTTCTTTTGAAGTTATCATTGATTGATAATCGACTGGAACAAAAAAAAAAAAAAAACTGTTATTAATTATAACACAAGGCGACGCTCTTCAATAATTAATACATGGCTAACTCCTATATATAGCACACAAATCTCATAACACGCCCAGCGGTTTGGTGTTTAATTTGTTTTTTTTTTTTTGCATTGTTTTCATTTCTTTTTTTTCAATAAATGTGAGTTGTACAATTTGTTGTAGAGTTTGGATTTGTTTTTTATAATATTTTTTCTAACTAAATTGTTTGCACTTTTTTGTTTAACACTTTTAACATTTTATCCATTAGCGGGAGAAAAGAGAAAACCAACAACAAAAAAAGCAAACAAAAAAAAACAAAAACACATACACGAAATTTAAATAGGCTTAAAACTTACTATTTACTGTCGTGCGGAAGTGTAATTAATAATTAACTCCAATTTGTATTTAGTTATTTGGTTGAATAATTGTGTTTGTGTTGTTGTTCTTCTTATAAAAGCTAGTTTTAAACTTAGCTTTCAATTTCATTTATTTTTTTTTTATGTTGATTTCTTGTTTGGTTTTGGTTTTCAAATATTTATATACATAAGTATTGTATGTATATATAAGTATTAGTTCGATACGTGCATAATTCACTAATTTTAAATTTAAAAACTAACTTTTATGAGTTTATATTGTATGTATATTTAAGATAGAGTTATAATATTTATTTAAGTATGTTTCGTATTTGAATAAAAGTTTCAGTTTGTTTTTCAGAAGCAAAGTACAGCATTTTGGTTAGCAACAATTCAAAAAACAATAACAATATAACATCAATAACAAATTATATGTAGTATTTCTCAACTCAAAACAAATTGGATAAGTATTGAAGGCATTGTTGTGTATGTGTGTGTGAGTGTTTTGGAATTGGGAATTGGGGAAAATCGGAATCGGAACGGATCGGAGGTGAGTTCTAGAATGGGGCAGGGAATGAAATGAAATGAAATTCAGTTCGTATTTTCAAGTCGGAGTAAATAGTTTGTGGTTTACGAATTCCATTAATTGTTAATCTTCATAGTAGTACTTAACAACTCTTTGCCAAATATGATTAGCTTAATAATTTAATATTTTTATATACGTTGTTTCGCCTTGTGTGTATTGTGCACGATAATTCTTTTTTTGTTTTGTTTTGTTTTACTTTTTTTCAATTTGAAAATCAAAAATAATTCGAGGAAATGTGCGTTATTATTTTTCTTTTCTTTTCATTTCATTTTTTATATGTTTTTGTTTTCTTTTTTCGTATCTTAATTTCTATCAAGTGAATATTTTTTAAATTGTGTTTAATATAAGTGTAGATGTCAGAATTTCATTTAAAACGATAAATCGAGAACAAAAGAAATACAAAATGTATTTTTTCATTTATTGTAAATTTTTGGAATTATAATTGTTCATTTGAAATGTTTTTTGTTTGTTTCTTTTCCTTTCTTTTTGTTGTATTTTTGTTCAATAACAACAAAAATAATTGTTTAAAATGAATGTTATTTGGTTAGTTGTAAATATTTGATTTGCTATTTAAATGGTAAATTGTTTATAGAATTTTTCGCTTTTCATAGTATCTGTCGTCTGTGTGTGAGGCTTAGATTTAATGCCATATTTGTTAATATGTTTATGCATATTAGTATTATATATTTTGTAATCAATTCAATTTTCAATTTCAAATGCAATGCTTAAAAGATTGATTTTTGCTTTGCTTTGCTATTTTGATTTGACTTGACATTGCTAAAGTGTTTAATTATGTTTTTGTTTTTGTTTTTTTTTTTTCATTTAGTTGGTATTAGATCGTATGTATTTTATTAGCTAGAGTTTCACACAGTTTGTAAAGAGAAACAAATTAAAGCAGACAAGATAATAATAGTAGTTGAAAATAAAAGACAATAAATTACAAAGTAAAAACACATTCACACAGAGAAACGTAGTAAGAATTATAGTAAGCAACAATTTAACATTTAAAAAAAAAAAAAATAATATGATTAATTATAGACAAACAAATACACACACACACACACACACATCTGCATACTCATATATAGTATTAGGTATTATTATTTTACGCATGTATAAGGAACATTTACGGACTATTGCGGCACATATTGCAAATTGTTTTTGTTTTTTCTCTTTTTTCATTTTCAATATCTTTTTAGATTTAACGTTTAGTGTGTGTGTGTGTGTGTGTGTGTTTTGAAGTATTCAAGATTGCACAGATCTGTTGTTGACTTTCATCTTTAATATAATTACTTTTCTCTTATTTATTTTGTAATTGTAATTTAATTTCAATCTTTAATTATAGTTATGTACGCTTCTTTTTGGCGCTGCTAATTGTTTTCAACATATTAGCGCTAATTTTTCTCGCTTTTGTAAGTTTTTTTTGTTTTGTTTTGTTTAGTTTTTAGTTTCATTTTGCATTCTTTATACATACACTTATGACTTAAGATTAGTTTCAGTTTTTACTTCGGAAAAGGAATCTGTGGCATGCATCATCAATCAATCAATCAATTTCAATAATATCCTGCATCCTTAATTTTCATTCTTCATTCATCTGCTGTTCTCTTTCATCTTTAATAATTATGCTCGAAAATATTTTTACTATGCGATATCAACACTTCTTCGAACCAATCGAGTGAGTTGGAAAATTTCAATAATTACGTTTTAAGTAAAAGTTTATGTTTTATGCTCATCTTCAGTTGGTTTTTGTTGTTGTTTTTGTTTCTATATTTTTCTTTTTCCCCCCCTTCTAATTCTTTCGATATTTGCATCTCCATTGTTGACCTTTCTGCTTATAATTAAGGTAAGTATGTTCTCTTTTCACTTCATTTAGTGTATCATAGTAGTATTACAATTATTACGAATGATGTTTTTTTTTTTAGCTAAAACGACAAATTTTTGCAACATTATAATGTTTATATGTAGATATTATATGTTTATATTATACGCGTGTACTCTTGCCCTATCTCTCTCTCTCTCTCTTTCACTTTCTTGCGCTCTTCCTCTCTTTTTCTTTCTGTGCATCACTATCTATCTCTCTGTCTCTGTCTCTGCCTCTGCTTAATCGTAGAAGGAAGAACATCTCTTAAAACCTCCATACAGAGCACACCGCATAGAGCACATCATCATCATCATCATCACATCTGTGACAACGACACTTGCGACTATTCCAATCCGATTTTAAATGATACGAATCCTCATCCAGATTGCCGTCGTCGCTTGCCGTCGTTGCCCTTTTGCCGTTCCACTTCCTGATGCTTTTTTTCCTTTGTTTTGTTGTTGGATTTATCCATGCGCCGCTCCATTGTTGCCCTGCTGTTGACTGTGATGATGATGATCTTCGGCACTGGGCGTCGGTGGCTGATCGCGACGCGGCGGCATCCGCTCGTTGACCGCATCGAGTCCCTTGGCCTCCGCAAACGAGGTAATCTTGTGATTGGGCGAGAAGCCCTGCATGGCATTCTTGAGGGACTGCTTGCCGCCCGATAGAGCGCCGAGGGGCAAAGCGCCCGTTGGCGTCAGCCCCTTCAGCTGCAGCACCGACTCGGACTCCTCGCGCAGCACGGAGAAGACACGAGCCATCTTGCCAATGGCTCGGATCTTGTTGCGTATGACCTCCTTGCGGAGCGCCGCCTCATCATCGGAGAGCGGCTCCTCGCTCTCCTCGGTCATGAGCTCGTCGTCGGAGCAGATGTTCAACACATTGACCAGCATCTCGGTGACCTTCTCGCCGACAAAGGGCAGCGACCAGGTGAACACGTCCATGAAGTTGGGAAGCCAGTAGGGATGCGGCGAGCAATTGAATTGGCGGATGTTCATCACGTTGTTCTCGTACTTGAGCACAGCCGCCTTGTTGTTGTAGACGTCGAGATAGTTGGGCGCCGAGAAGATGGTGATCAGCGATGGGAAACCGGTGGTCTGACTCTTCCGGTACATGCGGTAGCCGGCGTCCTGCGCCTCGTGCGCCCGTATTATCGAGAGCAGATTGTTGTTCTGCAGGAAGTCGCAGCAGGCGGCGTAGCTGTAGAAATACGAACAGCCTCTCACTGAGTTGTGCGTGTAGAAATCGGAGTTCTTCTCGTTGCCAAAGTCCTCCAATGGATCGGACCAGAGCAGGTCGCACATGGGGCCAAAGGCTGGTGGCTCCTTGAACCGATCCAGCCGCCGGATGTCCTCCAGCTCATGGATCTCCGGCGAGAGGCCGCCGTGCACGCAGAGGAACTGCTGATTCATTAATGCCGCCAGCGGCAGGCAATCGAACGCGTCCATGCACGCATCATACACGCGCTCCGAGTACTTGATCTTGCACTCCTGCTTGAAGGTGAAGTACTCGGTCAGATGCCGGCACTCGTGGTTGCCGCGCAGCAGGAACAGCGTCTGCGGATACGTGATTTTCAGCGACCACAGATAGAGGACGCACTCAATGCTGAAATAGCCCCGATCCACATAATCGCCAAGGAACAGATATTTTGTCGTTGCCGGCGATCCGCCCACTTCGAATAGCTTCATGAGATCGTAGAACTGTCCATGGATGTCGCCACAGACCGTCACCGGTGCCTCAATATCGATCATGGTCTTCTCGTGCCGCAACAGAGCGGCGCCCTCCTGGATGATCCGCAATGCGGGCGCCTCCTCGATGCGTCCCTCGAGAATGAAGTGCTGCTTAAGCAGTTCGTGATTCGGTTTGCCGGTGCGCGGATCAAAGACCTCGGCTAGCGTCAGTTTGTGACTGGGTGGAAATGGCACGCTGTCCACCACACGCTCCTTGGTGTTCACTGCAACGTGTCCGCCATGGGTCTTGTGCGTGGGACTCTCGTGTCCGACGGCAGCGGCAGCTGCTGCTGCATTTGAACTGGTGCCGCCTGTGGTTGCTGTTGTGGTGTTGTTGCCTGTGTTCGAGGCATTGGCATTGTTATTGTTGTTGTTGTTGTTGCTGCTGCCACCGCCGCCGCCGCTGCTGCTGTTGGTATCTGTGGCATCCGTGGAGTTTTTGCTTGTTGCACTTGTTGCCACTGAGGCGCCACTCGATTGATTATTCGAAGACATGTTAGTGGTGTGTGTTGTTGTTGCTGTTGAAGCGTTCGCAATTCAAATTGGGCAGCTTTGCTGATAGAAACTGAAGTTGAAGCTGGCGCCCTCTTTGGGTAAGCGCTTCTTCTCTTCCCTTTACCACAGCACTATACTTTGAACTAGCTGCACAAACACACACTCTCTCTCTCTCTCTCTCACACACACACACACTCTAGCTAAACGCACACTGAGGCACGTTGGCCAACAACAACACACGCACTTTTTAGCTTTATGTTTTAGCTTTTTTTCTTGCTGATTTTTGCTTTTGCGGCTGCTGCGATTGCTGCTACTGCTGCTGCTGTTGTTGTTGTTGTTGTTGGGAGCTGCTAAGTTAGCCGCTTTATCGTGTTGCCCTGGCTTTTGGCAATTTAAGTTGTTGCAATGTCGCGTTGCTCAGCGCTGCCGTTGTTGCATATCTGTAACACACAACAACTTTCGTTATATTCACAATCTATTTATTTATATTTTCGTTTCGTCGTGGCTGCTGCTGCTTATTATTGGCCCTGCAGACGTCGTAATTTCTCCCTTGCTACGTTTTTTTTTTCTTTTCGCTTCTCAATGGAATTTTCAGCTCCCCCTCCCTCTCCTTTATTTTTATTGATATTCTACCAAGTGTGGCCAGCCACCCGTAACTTTCAAAATACCGCAATTGAACTTGCAAATATACCACAAGTATACCAAGTGAGACGTGAAGTCGCAAGCTGCTGACGTAAGCTTGGCACGACGGATTTATTTGGAATTAACCAGTTTTAGTTTTAATGCGCACAGCGATAACGATGAAAATGTTATCAGCATAATTGATCAATTTTGCGACTGTATTTTTCATTATAAACATTGCAGTTACTCAACTAAAGTGTGCGCCATTGCAACGCATCCATTTCGATAACAATCGAACGAAACCGATTTGGTGTCGATAAGTATATTAAATCGAAATTACGTGCGACCCCGTGTAACGGTAACTTTGTTCAGATTTTCGAACCGCCAAAAATTGAAAACAATTGCTGAAAATGAAGAGAAGAATACGATATATTCAAAACGAACATTTAGAGGAAATAATAAACGTGCGCGCATTTTATTCTCAGGATAGGTACTTGTATATTTTTTTTTAATGTTTTTGTATTATTTTGTTTTTTTTTTTTGCTTGTTAATATTAATTATGTTAATAACATTGATAATCATTTTTATTTTGCATTCACTTAAGGTTAAAACTTCTTTTCTGCATCGCATCTGTTCATGCCCATTTTGTAAATTAATTTGTTCTTCTTTGGATTGCATACAATTTTAATTTTTGTTTTTGTTTTTTTTTTTGTCACAACGGCGCAAATTTTGCAATTTGGCAATTTGCATTTTGAAATTGCAATTTTGCTTTCTGCCAGCCCGCTGCCCTTGCAATACATTTATAAATTTATAATATAATAATGCTTTCACTGTTAAATTTGTTAATTTATTTATTTTCGGTTTAATAATAAAATTGAAAATTTTTAAGAGATTTATCTAGATGTGATGTTTTGTTTTTGTTTTTGTGTTTTTTTTTTGTTTTGTTTTGTTTTGTTTATAATTTCATTTAAATATTAATTTGTTTTAATGTTGCTTTAATATTATTTGTTGTTGTTTTTTGTTGTTTTTGTTTAAATATAAGTATATAAACTTTTTGCTTTGACTTTGACAAAGTTTCATCAACTTATATTTATTTTACTTTATTTTATGTATATATGTATATATATGTATATATGCATATAAATAAATGTTTAAATATATATAAAATATGCATTTAAATTGATTTATCCAAAAGGTAAAGTTTTAATTCTTTTCATAATATATATTTAAGTTTTTCTTTTTTGGTTTTTTCTTGTGTAAAGTTTTAAAGCATTCGAGGGCAGGAAGTAGATGTTGAAAAATACATGTATCAAAAAATTAGATAAAATACATAAATATTACAAATATTACTTATAAAAGGGGGATTTCTCTATCTTTTGCAATGAAGACGCCGTAAATACTTGAAAAAAACAAAACGAAACGACAAATCAAACAAAAAACAAAAAAACTATAGACAAAATGTTTGCTGAAAACTAGACTAAGCCATAAATAATGAAATTAATAATTTCAAAAACACACGCATACCAACACTCGCACACATACACACACACACACACACACACACAGACAGACAGACAGACACACGCACAGTACTAGGGAAAAATGATTCGATTTGAAGTGTAAAACAAAATGAAAATTTTATTTTCAGTTTTCGAACTTATGAGAGAAAATGATTAAAAATTAATTAAGTAATTTGTTTAAAACAATGTGATTGTACATAAGTAAGTACGTAAGTATTTATGCTATTTTACAAACAACGGCAATAAATTGTTCAACAGTTCTCAGTGTATATTGCAACAGAAAAACTATAATTACATATTTAAATCATATACTTATTGCAGATTAAGTGTTCCTCTCTCTCTCTCTTTCTCTCTCTATCTCTTTCTTTCACAAAAATAGGCACAAGAAGAAAGAACGAAATAATTACTTAATTCACTTGTAAATGTTATATTTGTGTTGTTTTTTCAATTATCCATTTTTTTTTTTGTTTTTTGAAATATTTTTAAGGTTTGTAACAATATTTTTGTTTTTTGTTTTGTTTTGTTTTTTTGCATTTTCAGTTTTAATTTATTATGCAATTAATTTAATTTGTGTTTTTTTTTCGTTTTTTGTTTTTTTTTGCTTTTTGGGTAAATTTATAATTTTATTGTGGCTGTAGTAGAAAAGGTATCATTAAAAAGTGATGTGTATGTATGTGTATGGAAAGAAGAGTCGAGAAGAGCGTTTTAAGAGCGGTTGCGTGGTGAGCCTTGGAAAAAAGATCAGATCAGAAATGTGTGTTTTTTTTTCATTTTTTTTTTTTGTTTTCTTCCTCAAAGTTTTAGTTTAGTTTTTTATTTTGTGTATATAGTATAAAAGTATTGGTTTTGTTTTGTTGTATTCTTTTTAAATATATATAAATAAATATATACACACACATATATACACAAACATATACACACACAGCTATGTATGTAGACGCGTATATATATTTATATGTATATGTTGTTTGCTTAGTTTATGTTAGCTGCATATTAAACATTATTAATTTTCTTTTTTCTTTGCTTTTTGTTTTTTTGTTAGAAGAGCGCGCTAAATTGCATGTATGGGTCGGGATTGAAGGAGAAAAGTATGTATATATACTATATATATATAAGTATGTATGTTTGTATGTATGTATGTATGCATGTATGGGTTTTGCTTTTGTTTAAATTCATTTTGTGATTTCTTTTGTTTTTTGTTTTTCCTTTTTATATAAGTATATAATATATAATTTACTTTTGTTTTCATTTTTGTTGAAAATAATCATAGTAATTTTTTGTTGCATCGCATTTTCTTTTGCTTTTGTTTTTGTTTTTCTGGTTGTTGCTCGTCTTTGCAATAATGTTTAAATATAGTTTTATTTCTGGAATTGAAATGCAATAAACGTTTTTGTAAAATTGTTTTACTTTGGTTTGTAGTATGTTATTTTGGTTTGCATTAAACATTAACTTTTTGCTTCTTTGACTATTTTTGTGTAATTTCTTTTTTTTTCTTTGTTTGTTTTTTTTTGGGAAAATGAGTGTGTTGAAACGCTTAAATCTTGTAACGCTTAAGTAGCTTACACATATGTATATACATACATGCAGTGTGTGTGTGTGTGTGTATATATATATACATACGCTTACATATATGTATGCACAAAGTGTTGTTGTATTTGGTTTTTCTGTTTGAATTCACGTTAATATTTATTGTTTATTGTATGCGCGCATGGGTACAGTCTCATACAAAGGCAAAGGCAAAGGCAAAAAAAAAAAAAAAAACTGTTGCCTGCTTTTAGGTGCTAGAGTTAATAACCAATTTCTACTGTTGCGCTCGCTCGCTTTCTCGCTCTCCTCCTTGCTCTGTTTCGCATTTATCTCTAGCTATCTCGCTCGCTCACTCTCTCTCTGTCTCTGTCTCTGTCTCTCTTTGTTGCGCATGTACCCATGCAATATATAGGCGCGATTTAAGTATATTTTTTTGTTGCTGTATTTGTAAACTTAATTCAACATTTGTGTGTGTTTGTGTTGTAGTATATATATATGTATATATAAGAGGCAACATTTTCTGCATAATTTCATGTATTTATTATTACTATTTTCATTAACTCTGGGTTTGATTTTAACTGTTACTGCTGCTATATCGTCTTCTCTCTCTTCTGTCTCTGGGCTAACGATTTTCGATTTCAGATTTCGAATTTCAAATTTGCAAAATTTCAAATATGTTCAATGCATGCATGTGTGTATATATATATATGTATATATAGAGAGAGAGATGTGTATATAATCATCATTTTCATCTTATGCATATATATATATATATATGTATATGTTTTGTATGTATGTATATTTGTTTATAAAGTATTTCAAATTGCTATATGTTTGCATTTGCATTTGGTATTATTACATTCGTCTTTATCATCGAATTTGAATTGATTTACCATTTCATTTCCCCCTTTTACCCACTTTCCTTTTCTCTTTTCTCTTCTTTCTTCTTTTTCCTTTCTCAACATTTAAATGTAAACTTAAAAATAAATGTACATAGTAAGTGTAAGTGTGTGTGTGTGTTTGTGTGTGTTTAATGTTCCTTATCATTTCCATTTATAATTGGTTTTGGTAACGTTTCAATCATAGAATATATTTTTTTATTTTTGTTGCAGAGAACTTTTTTTTGTTGTAGTTGTTGTTGCTTGTTTTTCAATGTTTTGCATTTTTATTTTATAAATTCATTTAACTTATTTTACTTAGAGTGTAGTAAACAATAAATTGTTGTATGTAAATATACAAAAAGTAAAAACATATGCATTTCTTTTTTGTTTTGTATTTTTTTTTTTTTTTTTTTTTTTTGTTTAAGGTAGAAACAACAATTTCATTTATAATTTATATGCATAAATATTACATCGTTTTTGTTTTGTTTTTTTTTTTTACAATAAATAAAAGTAGATAAAAAAAAGATCAAATAATGATAGCAGCTAAATGAAAACAATCCAATTATTTGATAGCATTTTGCACACATTTCTTTTTGACATATTTCAGTTTGCAATGTTTTTTGCATCAATTTCATTTGTTCTATTAATTGTTGTTTATTTTTTGTTTTTCTTCTTTTTTTTTTGTTTGTTTAGCATCGTTTTAACAAATAACTAAAATTCGATTAAGTATAAAAGAGAAGTTGACACACGCCGGCGACGCAGGCGCAAATGTAGTTGGTGAGAGAGAGAGAGAGAGGGATGGAGGGAGGTTTGGCGTCGAAAGAAAGCAAGCAGTCGAAAGAAAGCAAGCAGTGTCTGAAATTTTTTATTGCATACCTAACAGGCGCAGAGTGCGCTTTGAATTGAGATTCGACGTTTTTGCTGCTGTTTGATCGCAGTAGAGTGATAAAATAGACAAAGAGAGAGAGAGAGAGAGAGAGGGAGTGAGAGAAAGATTGAGAGCGAGATAGAGTGAGAGTGAGAGAGACAGAGCGAAAACGCGCGCGATGTTTGTGATAGAGATTAAAGAGTTGCTTTTGCTGCTGTTGCTTTTGCTGTTGGTTGCTGCTGCACATTTGACGCCTGCATCGCTGCAGCCAGAGTTGAGAGTTTTGTTTAGTTTAATCATATACAATATTTATGTATACGGTATTAATTATGTATATATATAATCAGCTAATGACTACGACAAAGATGGCACGTATATAAAGACCACATACACAATCACCAGATGAGAGAGTGTGAGGCGACAATGGCGACGACAACGAATGTTGCTCTTAAACTTTCAGTTTACTCAACAGACGCACGTGTGTATGTGTGTGTGTAAGTGTGTGTGTGTGTGTGTCAAAGGGAGAGAGAGATAGAGTGATAGAATGAGAAAGTCGAAGACAAACAGAGACAGCGAGAGCGTGTTAGAAAAAGACAGAGAACATTTTGTAGTTGTAGTTGTTGCTTAGAAAGAGACAGAGAGAAAGACAGAGAGAGAGAGAGAGAGATTCAGTCGTTTTTAGCTTGTTGTCTGTTGTTTTTTCTTGTATTTTTCATTTTTGTTTTTTTTTTTGTAATAAAAGATTGTAGTAAAATATTGCTGTTGTTTTTGTTGTTGTTGTTGTTGTTGTAGGAAGTAGTTTAACATTAGCTTATTATTGGTGTTTAGCTGTTTTCTTCATTTTCATTTTCATTATCATTTTCTTTTGGTTTTGTTTTTGTTTTTGTTTTCAAGTCGCCCTCGGCGCCACACAACGAAAGTAGTAAAATTTCTTAGCTTTTTTTCTTGTTTTTAGAATTCTTTTTTTTTTTTAGTTTAGTTTTGTTTCGTTTTTTGGGTATTTTGGATTACCGTTTTTTTTTGTGGATGATGTTTTTTTTGTTTTGTTTTCTTAATACAGAGACGAGCTTTTACATAAGAAGGATTTTATTTGTTGCATGTTTCTCTTGCTCTTTTGAAATTGTATCTTTATTTTGTATTTCTTTTTAGCAAATAATTTAATTTACCTAATTTGCTGCGACTGCGCGGCGACAGCGACGTCAACGCCAGCAGAGCGGCGTAAACTTGGCTTCATCATTTTCTTTCTTCTTGTTTTTTCTTTCTTTTCTTTTCTTTTTTTTTTGATATAACGTTGCACAAAATTTTGATGATATATATACGTTATGTTTGTATAATATATATATATATATATGTATTTATACGTGTGTGTATATATAAATATATATATGTATGTATATAATTCTATATGGTTTTAACTGCATTTTATAATTAGGTTTTTTTCTTTGTTTTGTTTTGTTTTGTTTTTTGTTCATCTTTATTTAAATTGTTCTCTTTTTGTTTTTTAATACCAATAAATTAAACGCTTCCCATTTTCTCAACTTTTATCATTCAACTCGAATTTCTCCTGCTGTCTTTGCATTTTGCGTTTGCTTTTGCTTTTACATTTTGCGTTTGCTCTTGCTTGCGGCTGCGTGCCTGACATGCTCTGTATGTGTGTGTGTGTGTGTGTGTTAATGTGAATGTGTAATGCTGTATGTGTGAGTGTGTGTGTGTGTATGCTGGCGCTGTTTGCCGCTGCTTAAAACTTTTGCTCTTTGTTGCTGCTGTGTTGCTCAATTTTATATTTGATTTGCTTTCTCGCTCCCACTCGCACGCACTCCCGTACCACGTATATTATATTGTTGTTGTTGTTGTTGTTGTTGTGTGTGTGTGTATTTACTTAACTGTCGACTTCTAAAACTGACTTTGCTGCTGATGCTGCTGCTTGGCAACTGCTTTGCTGCTGCTGCGGCAGTTACAGCGGCTGCACTGCTTGTCTACTATTGCTGTTGCTGCTGCTGCTCCTGCTCCTGCTACTGTTGATGATGATGCTGATGACCGCACTGCTTGCTGCACTGCATTCACTTGCTGCACTGCTTCTTCTTCTTTTGCTTTTGCTTCGACTGTTAACACTGCTTCTTCTTGTTGTTCATCGAGTGATTATCCATTGATTGCATTTGCATTCGCATTTGCGGCTGCTGCCGCCGCCGCCGACAGCGATTTCTGTCCCTCCTCCGCCGGCGAAGGCGTGGCATCGCGACGCGGCGGCATCCGCTCGTTGACCGCATCGAGTCCCTTGGCCTCCGCAAACGAGGTAATCTTGTGATTGGGCGAGAAGCCCTGCATGGCATTCTTGAGGGACTGCTTGCCGCCCGATAGAGCGCCGAGGGGCAAAGCGCCCGTTGGCGTCAGCCCCTTCAGCTGCAGCACCGACTCGGACTCCTCGCGCAGCACGGAGAAGACACGGGCCATCTTGCCAATGGCTCGGATCTTGTTGCGTATGACCTCCTTGCGGAGCGCCGCCTCATCATCGGAGAGCGGCTCCTCGCTCTCCTCGGTCATGAGCTCGTCGTCGGAGCAGATGTTCAACACATTGACCAGCATCTCGGTGACCTTCTCGCCGACAAAGGGCAGCGACCAGGTGAACACGTCCATGAAGTTGGGAAGCCAGTAGGGATGCGGCGAGCAATTGAATTGGCGGATGTTCATCACGTTGTTCTCGTACTTGAGCACAGCCGCCTTGTTGTTGTAGACGTCGAGATAGTTGGGCGCCGAGAAGATGGTGATCAGCGATGGGAAACCGGTGGTCTGACTCTTCCGGTACATGCGGTAGCCGGCGTCCTGCGCCTCGTGCGCTCGTATTATCGAGAGCAGATTGTTGTTCTGCAGGAAGTCGCAGCAGGCGGCGTAGCTGTAGAAATACGAACAGCCTCTCACTGAGTTGTGCGTGTAGAAATCGGAGTTCTTCTCGTTGCCAAAGTCCTCCAATGGATCGGACCAGAGCAGGTCGCACATGGGGCCAAAGGCTGGTGGCTCCTTGAACCGATCCAGCCGCCGGATGTCCTCCAGCTCATGGATCTCCGGCGAGAGGCCGCCGTGCACGCAGAGGAACTGCTGATTCATTAATGCCGCCAGCGGCAGGCAATCGAACGCGTCCATGCACGCATCATACACGCGCTCCGAGTACTTGATCTTGCACTCCTGCTTGAAGGTGAAGTACTCGGTCAGATGCCGGCACTCGTGGTTGCCGCGCAGCAGGAACAGCGTCTGCGGATACGTGATTTTCAGCGACCACAGATAGAGGACGCACTCAATGCTGAAATAGCCCCGATCCACATAATCGCCAAGGAACAGATATTTTGTCGTTGCCGGCGATCCGCCGATCTCAAACAGTTTCATCAGATCATAGAACTGCCCGTGGATGTCGCCACAGACCGTCACCGGTGCCTCAATATCGATCATTGTCTTCTCCTGTCGCAACAGCGTGGCCCCCTCCTGGATGATGCGCAGCGCGGCGCTCTCCTCGATGCGACCCTCGAGTATGAAGTGCTGTTTAAGTACATCGTGATGCGGTTTCCCGGTCCGTGCATCGAACACATCGGAGCACGTCAACTTGCGGCTGGGTGGAAACGGTACGCTGTCGATCACACGCTCCTTTGTCGATATTGTGCTGCGCTTTGTCGGGCTCTGTGGTCCGGCCCCACCACCACCTCCACCACCACCTCCTCCGCCTCCGCCACCGGTTGCAGTCGCTGACCCTGCCCCTGATGATGTCCCCGTTGTTGTGCCTCCGCCTCCGCCACCGCCAGCATTCTTATCGTGTGTGTTATTAACGCCGCTGCCTGCAGAATTTGGCTTTTGATTTTGCTGCTGCTGCGCTGCCGCTGCTGCTGCTGCTGCTGCTGCTGTTGACTGCGACTGCGATTGGCTGCTGTTGCTGCTGCTGTTGTTGTTGTTCTGTGCTAATGGCGAAGACATTTTGCTTGACTCTGACTATCGATCAAGTCAAAGCTCTGTCGCCGCACACACACACACACACGCACGCACACTCGCCACACACACACGCACCCACACACACACACACACACGCAATCTCTCTCTTTCTAATGAAGCTCCTCTGCGCTGCTGAATGACCAACGTTTTATTTGCTTTGCGACTGTCGTCTTTCCTCGTTCCTCGTGCTTTTGTGGAGTCCCGTTCAACAGTCCGGTTAGCCTGCAATTAAGATAGATTTCATTCAAGTTAATAAAGCATTCTTTATTTAACAAATGGAATAACATATAAAAATCCTTTTTCTTTCCTTTCCAATTTGAACATACGTTAAAATCATTTCGTTGTGCAATAAGAAGATGTTAAGTCTAGACTCGAACCATAGAAGTATGTGAAGTATGAGGAGTGGCAACGCCTGGATAGTAAAACGATATGGCAGCACTGAACGCTAAATCAAGATCGACGCCAAGTTAGTGTGTCGGCGTCAGTGTTGCCAGAGTCGCTTCTTTCCCCTCAAAACTGGCTTTTTTCAAATGCCATTTGCTTGAAAAAATTGCAAACAGCGGGCAGCGGGAATTCTGGCCTTTCTTTTACTTAAATGCTTTTTTTTAGATTTTTTTTATTGCCCAAAATTATGGAACAATATTTGCTGTAGCTGTTCTGTCGATGCTTGCCAATATTTTTAGTGACAAATCGATTGTATAGTGTTGTAAAGCAATCTCAAAGAACACGCCAATTCTTATCGTAGCGTCACTAAAGGCAAAAGGACGACACGGATGACAGTTACTGCAAATGTACAATCACCAAATAGCATAAAAATGCTAGGGACGGCTTTATGCAAACAAACCAAATAGATTTTGTATTTTTGACGGTCAAGACGATGGAGCAAGAAGCAGTGCTATGTCTTTTTGTGGCCGAGCATACATTGTCGACTCAATTGGATCATTTAGGAAACCTAGTCGTTAAATACTTTGAAGACGACAGCGCTATTCGTTTTTCTACTCGTTGTTTTCTACTTAAAAAGAAAATACATTTTATTCTAAATCATGCATTTTCAGTTATGGCTTGCGTAGACTTGACAAATGCTGCTATAGATATAACCTTCCTAATAAATTCCTAAAAATGATAGGAACTGGATGAACATATGACAATAAAAATGAGGAGAATGAGGATAGTTTTAATGAAGTTCTCCAAATATTGTGAATATTAGAGCAGCTGCTGTATAAATTCTATACATATGTTTCAATATAACCGATTTCGTGCGCTCATCAGAAAAATATAGAGAATCCAATGAATTGAAAATCAGTTTTTTTATAGCCTTTTTTTTCTAATTTTTCAGCTTTTTTGCATCGTTCTTCCCGTCAAAAACAGCTTTTTTCTCAAAAAACTTTGACAACACTGGTTGACAGTGTGTACAGATCATTAAACTGACAATTATATTGTTCTTCATTACTTTTATATTTTAAAACAATAAAATACTTAACTTTGTTACATATATTTTATAAAAGTATAGTCTTCTAAATCTAAAATAAAACAGACAAAAAAAACCTTGTTTTTCTCATTGCAAATATAATTCATTGTTACAGGCTGCTTCACTGACAAATTCAATAGCCAGACAGCAAGATTGTTAGCAACACTTGCCTCACATCTACAAATTATTATATTTAACGACACAGCATAAACAACTGATGTTTCTAACCATATGCTTTCATATCATAACATCAGCTTGCTGCACACATTGATAAAGGACAATTGTTATTGTCTGTATCATAAAAGTATTCGAGCTTTAATTTTCGCGTTTTTGAGACATTGTTCTATATATAGTATATACTAATTAAATTTATGTGGAAAATATATGTGTATATATGGTCATTAAAACTCAAATTAACATAAAGAATATTATTTATATGTGGGCATATGTCATGCGCCTCCACGTGTCCAATTCCAGTTAAATACCTTGCATTAAAAACCAATTAAAAATACTTTTCGATTGCAATTCAATTGCAAATTCCATTTTTTTTTTACGTTCCATTACCACCCACACAAAAGTACGAATTGTGATAGTCTATCAATTGGCTTACAGTGGCTTATTTTCATAAAGCATATTGCAAAAATTATAAATTTTTTAATCATTGAAGATATTTACACAATACCTACAATTTGTTTCCCTTTGTTTTAAAAGTTGCATTTTTTATTAGGATTTAATTTTAAAATTTCATTTGAAATATATCATTTAACTGACAATTGAGTGAATAACTTGCCACAAGGAGTATAAGTTGGAGGAGATATAATAATTTTTGATTTAAATTTAACATAACCTACAAATTTTAAAGGAAAAAAACTTTTAATGTCATATTTCCATAAACTAGACAAAGGTAATGTTGAAATTCTTATTTCTTAAAATAGCAATAGACAACTCGATATATGAATTTTGCAACGAGTTTGCGAAAATCAAGACACTGTGCAGCTGACTCGTCCTATAAATATTAATAACTTGCGCAGCTCTCGGTGTCTCTATCTGTCTCTTTCTCCCTTTACAACTTGGCTATCTGAATTGGTCACGCACTTTGAAGCGCAGTTCTAAGCGCGGGTGCGTGTCTCGGCTGTGAGCTTTCAACAAGTGCAAGTATATTTTAAGCTTTGCCCTCTTGCATATCGAATCCATTAAGTTCGATTGCAGTTTACGATGCCCTTGCTCTTTTTGGGTAATTGGCAATGCTTTGATTATAAGTACACACACATACACAAGCACATACTGATATACTGAGAGAATTGTAATAAATATTTAAGCAATACTAATACGCGAATATGGATGTTAAGGTATCGAGACGGTGCACACAGATTGCAGAGAAATGAAAATAAC
Source organism: Drosophila sulfurigaster albostrigata (assembly GCF_023558435.1). Lineage (NCBI taxonomy): Eukaryota > Metazoa > Arthropoda > Insecta > Diptera > Drosophilidae > Drosophila > Drosophila sulfurigaster. The sequence continues at coordinate 19,798,300 of NC_084885.1, forward strand.
AATCAACGCCTGCGTGAATAAATAATATGGTACAAATGCCAATCACTGCAGTCACTTGTTATACCAAAAGCAAAGGCACTGAATATATTCACTCAAGTAAAGGCAAGCATACAACACCAGAGACAGGCGAAGCCACAGCACACACAAACACACAAACACACACACACACACACTCGTACCGCTATAAGAATACCTAAACACAAGCAGAACCGATAGCTGATGGCTGACCGACACAACAACAACAACACAAAGACGGACCGCAACCGGCATATGACGTAGTTACTCAATATATCCCTCTCGCTCTAGCACATAAGTGTACTCAGGCAGACAGGCAAGCAGTGCAGAAAATGTCCAATTGGTATTACAAAGTCAGCTGGACTGCATCGTGTACACACAGTTGGAAATCGGTAACAACATAAACATTAAAGCTGATACAAGCTTCAACGAAATTTATTGCAATATATGTATGTATGTATATACCTGCTGCACATATGCACACATATGTACATATGTACATGTATTAATTGTCTGTATATATTTGTAAACGAAAAAAAAAAGAGCCGCCCACTTAATTGCAAATACAAACATGCAAACATATTGTAGGTGTATGTGTGCATGTATGCATGTATGTGTATACAACTGGGTCGCTTTGGCTATTGTTGCTTTGTTGCGGTTTCGTCGCGAAGCAATTTAAAATTTAATGGCTCATTCCAACAAGCATACACACATTTACATACAATTCATGTACAATGTACAATGTACAATATTTGAGCTTGTTAATAATCAAATCATGGACATGCAAACAAGCATTGTTAATAGCCCCCGTTTAACGAGTAAAGTGCATAAAGCATTTGGAAAACTCGCAAACTCTACTAAATACCGTAACCCCTCCCCCCTCACCGTGCCAGCAATCTTCGTTGCTTCGTTGCCGTCGTCACCTTAAGAGGTGAGAGAGCAAATTTCGCTCGCTTCAGAATTACGCACGCGTGTAAACAGTGTGTGTGTGTGTGTGTGAGTGTGTGAAATGCAAATGAGAGGAAACCGTTAAAGCTTAGTGCAAAGCTTAAAGTGCTTGTTAGCACATCAAAAACAAAAGCAAAAACAAAAAGAAAAAGAAAAACAGTGCACATCAAGTTGAATGAGCAGCAACAGCGGCGTCGTTCTCTCATTTAACATTAAATTGGTATTTATGTGCATCGAAACAAAAAAAAGGTAAATTCCATTAATTAGTTTATTTGCGTTGCTGTTTGTTGTTCTTTGAAACGAGTTCATCACATTGCTAATTAATTAATATTGAATTAAAAACGATTCTCTGTAATGATTCATGTGTTGTTGTTGTTGTTGTTGTTGTTGCTGTCAACAGAAGAGCTTTGATGTCACATTGTCACAACTTATTAATTTTTGTTTGACACGATAATTTTTGTTGTTTTTTTTTTTTTTTTTTGCTGGTGTTTTTGTTTCTTTTGGATAATTGTCGATTTTCGCCGTTGGAATGGGGTTTGAGAACCGGTTGTAGCCGGGTTCGCAACCAATAGCAAGCCCGGCTGCAAACTAGTTCAAGTTCGCCATGCGAAACTGGTTAATAAATAATCGTGACAAATGTCAAAACTACTAATTATAAAAGCAATATTACTAGTTCGTCTCACTCATGGAACATAATACTCTACAGCTTGGCTGTTAATGAGAAAAATTGTATACAAGTACTACGTGTCGGTATTTGCAATAGTAATTACAACTGAAAAGCAAATACATATTTTATTTACATTTCACTCTCTTAAAGAGACACCACACCACACACGCAGTAAAGCTTGCACACACACACACACATGCAGACACGCATACACGCACACACGTTGCAAACCTGTCACATGCAAAAGGTTGAGTTTCTACATAAATTTGACAACATCAAATTGGCAAACGTGCGTATGCAAATTTTTATGCCCCCCTTCCCACCTCCACGACTACCATCACTACTCATTCAACTGTGTGTGTGTGTGTGTTTGTGTGCGTGTGCTGATATTTGAATTATTAAACAAGTTTCAGCAGCAGCAGCAAAGTGAAAACAGCATTTTATCAGTGTGCCTACACGGGCTAATTTCCATGCATATATTCCATTTGTTTGTTCATTGTTAAGTTTTTATTGCTGCCCGCATATTTTTGCGTTTACACGATCGCCGAGAGCAGAGATAGGCAGAGGCAGCGACAGAGGCACATGGTACAACTTGCAGTTGTACTTGTTGTTATTGTTATTTGCTGCTAAGTAAATTTTCGACATTCCTTCTCAGCGAAGCGATAAAGGAAGGCCAAGACCACAGCAGAACAACAGTAACGGCAACGATAACAAAAACAATAAGTATACAAACAGAAAAATAACATGGCTCCAGATGCGAACGATTGTTAGGGACTAGAAGGGGGAGGAGGAGGAGGAGGAGGGAGAGACTCTCTCTCTGCTTGGCAATTGTTGTGTTAGCTTAACACCAACAAAATGCCCATTGAAAATACACGAATCGGGTAGCGAAACGGTTATGACACAGCGGAAGTGAGAGCAAGACAAACAGAAAGAGAGAGATAGAGAGATATACATCAAAATGTTTATATTTATTAACAAATAGTTAGCAGACATGCTCCAAGTTTCTGCAATTGAAAAAAAAAAATCAACTGCAAATCAATATCTACATAACATCAATCAAAGTTTTGACACTTTGAAAAAACACGTGTCACCTAATTAGAAAGAACAATTTTTAGCAAATTCACCTGCTAGAAACTAATTGAAAAAAATCTTGAGAAGAAAATTTCTGTGCCTGGCATTCACGTTAATTTTTGAAGCCTAAAAGAACATATATTCTTATTGGACATGTTATTGAATTTGTAAATATAAGAATCTCATATGATGTCTTATTAGAATTCGCGTCACAAATGTAAGCGCTATCCCATTGGAATATTTTTTTTAAGTTTAACCAGCGCCATCTAGCGCTCGTAGTTTCGGAGTCGATTACTTTCAACTATAACAATTTTGCTTGTTTTTCTTGTTTTTTTGTTTATTTCTGCAGTGCTTGTTATTCTTTTTCAAACATACATCTGTACTAGATGTATATGTGTGAGTGTGCGTGTACGTTTGCTTGGTAATTAAAAAGCAATTATGCATATTCATACATACATACGATATTGTTGTGATTTTCTTTTTCTATTTTTTTTTTTTTTGCAAACTTGCATATAGAATAGAATAGAGGGAGGGAGAGAGGTGGAGAGTGAGGATCAGATTATCCCCAGCGCGCAGTTTTTTTTTTGTTAACAAGGAACGACAAATATACGTATATATAGTATAGTATATATGTTATATATGAGTCTCATGTCGAGGTAATTACATCAGCACTTGTTATTAAATCTCATGTGTATAACCAAACCAGAAACGTGACCCGCGCACGTTCAAATATAATAAAAATTGTGCCAATCGAGGCACAGCCAAAGTCTTACAGTCAGTTCAGTCAGTTTTCTGACAGCCAGCCCGGCGAAACAGAGAGAGAAAGAGAGGGAGAGAGTGAGGGAAAGAGAGCCACCCACGAAAACTGGTAGCCTACCAAATTTGGTTTTGTTGTCTCTCTCTGTGTGTGTGTGAGTGTGTGTGTGTGTGTGTCTGTAATTGTGGGTTGCTCTGCATCAAATTAGTCATGCGCTGGCCGCACAGTGATACTTAAATGAGACAATTACATTATTTTTTTTTAAAAGAAGGATCTTTGAAATAAAGTGAAATGAATCAATTAATAATGATGTTTTTAATGACAGTATTTGTATTTGATATATATAGTAAGCAAAAGTAAATATTTTTTTTTAATTCTATATTAATTGAGAAATTTAAAGAAAAAGATTGCTTGAAAATCAAAATATATTTAATTTAATATGAATTTGCTGAAATCGATTGGTTGAAAATGAAGTTCTATTTAAATTATCTTAAAGTTGTTTTCTAGATTGCCACAAATTTCAATGTTAATCAGTTAATAAACATTCGCGAAATTAGTTAGATTTTCAGTAAATATCACAAAAAAAAATCGAATTAAATAAATAAATATATGTATATAAATAAATAATAATTCTATTGTACAAAAAAAATTGTATAAAAAAAACTTCCTTACGAAATTAATATATAAATCAACAATACAACATTTGTATTTTGTCATTTAAACGATTTGAGCTATATTATACTATATATATATGTACATATACGTCTATTTTGTTAAATGAAAAAATATGTAAACTTAATTTAACTTTAGTTAAGTTAGTCGCTCAATCTGATCTCATTGCACGAATGAATAATAATAAATCAATCTATATATGAGATTCACTTTTTTGTTTTTTTTTTTCACATCTGCTTTGTAATGCACGACTTAAACTGTTTTCTCAACAACTGAATAGATTAGCAATGGATACAATAGAATTCATTTAGACAATTATCATTATTGTCAACAGTTTCAAATGTTTCGTTTTATAATACAATATAAAATACAAAAAAAATATATATTATAAAAAAATAGAATAAAACATAATAAAAAAAATATAATATAATATCAAAAGATAAAATATGATAAAAAAAATATAATATAATATCAAAAGATAAAATATAATAAAATAATATAATATAAAAAATAAAATATGATAAAATGAATGAATTAAATAAAAACTTATTTTCGTTAAAAAGCATTTATCGATGCCATAACATTTGGAGCCCACTGTAGCTGGGCTTCATGAACATACATGAATGAGTGAGTATATAGTATATACTATATGACTATATGGCATATGCCTGACTGGGATGGAAGATTGCCCCGTGACAAACTATAATATCCTCCAAAGGGGCATAAAAATGTTTTCTGATGCGACAAATTGAGCACAGGCGGCGCATTAAATGAACTCGGCCAGCAAACAAGGGGGCGGGGCACACCGAGAGAGAGAGGAGGAGGAGTAGGAGGAGGAGGAGAAGGAGGCAGTGGCAAATGGAAATGGAAATGCATTGACAATTGCTATACGAGCACTTCGTACATTTGCTTCGAAAGTTATTAACCTAAATTTTAAACGCAATCGTAAAAAATATAGATAAAAACAAATGGAACTACAGTTTTGCACTATTTTTTGACCAATACGATGGCCATGGAGAGGGGAGGGGGGGAGTGAGAGAATATAAATGGGAATTCACAACCGGTTGGCAAAAATGAAATGAAATCGCAATTGTTGCAATAATCAAATGCCAATTGGCGACAGGTGCCTGCACTTAGAGGCATAAATTGCAAAACACTTAAACTAAAATGGCGTCATTCGTTATTCATAGTAATCGAATTAGTCTGTTATCGATTTGCATGATGACGACGACGATGATAAGCACAAAATCTTCGACGAGCTTGTTCTTAAAGCGTTGTCACTTAAATTGTCAACGATTTTCCTTTTGGTCTCAAACAATATTTCGTTATCTGCCACATAAATTTAAGCGGCGAATATTTGACTGTCACTTTAAATTAAATCAAATACTAAGTCTTACTTTAACTTGCACATAAGAAAATTTAAAAAGAATTGAAGTTTTCATAGACAGAGCTTGTTCTTAAAGTGTTTCCACTTTACGATTTTCCTATGGTCTTCGTTATCTGCCAGATGATAAATTAAATCGAACAAAAGCTAACACTCACTTTAACGTGCACTTGAGAAGGCAACTCTTTTTGAAATGTAAATAGTATTCAATTTTTTTTGGAGGCAAGTTTGAAAGAAATTCATTTCCAGCTTCCTGGACTTCAACAAAATTTCGTTATCTGTCACATAAATTTAAGCGGTGGATATCTAACTGTCAGTTTAAATTAAATCGAAGGATAACTAACTCTTACTTTAACTTGCACATATAAAAATTTAAATAGAATTGAAGTTTTCATAGACAGAGCTTGTTCTTAAAGTGTTTCCACTTTACGATTTTCCTATGGTCTTCGTTATCTGCCAGATGATAAATTAAATCGAACAAAAGCTAACACTCACTTTAACGTGCACTTGAGAAGGCAACTCTTTTTGAAATGTAAATAGTATTCAATTTTTTTTGGAGGCAAGTTTGAAAGAAATTCATTTCCAGCTTCCTGGACTTCAACAAAATTTCGTTATCTGTCACATAAATTTAAGCGTGCGATAACTAACTCTCACTTTATCTTTCACATGAGAAACTCCGACTCCATATAGAAATAGTATTCAAGTTTATACTATTTAAATTTACATTACAGAGGCAGAGCTGGTTCTTAAAGCATTTTCACTTTAATTGACAACGATATTTCTTTGAACTTCGTTATCTGCCACATAAATTCAAGCGTGCGATAACTAACTCTCACTTTAACTTTCACATGAGAAACCGACTCCTTTAGAAATTCAAATACTATTCAAGTTTTCAGAGGCAAGCCAGGAAATTTGAAAGCCATTCATTTCCAGCTCTCTGCAATCTAACAACGGAAACGGAACTGAGCAAAAGTCGCCGTAGTTGTTTTGCCGTAACAATATATATATATATATGAAATGCAGGCAAAGCGAATAAAGTGCATAAACAGTGCGAAAGTCGTGTAAATAATTCAGAGAAAATGCAATCAAATGGATTTTGCAAAGTTGCCAGACCGCTTAATTAATTTGTCTGCCAAATAAAATACGCCTAATAAAAAAAAAAAGAACCAAATAATAAAATTTACTTTAAAATGCAATTAATGTAGCATTACGAACACAAAACACACAACAGACAAGCCAAAAAATATACTCGATAGAGCCTTGCTAATTTGTTGAAACACACAAAAAAAAAAAATCGTTAATTTCATGGCATAAACGTTCGCTGTGGTTTGGTTTTCAGTTTCACCCACCCACACACACACACACACATAGCTACACTTACATCCATCCATCCATCCATATGTGTGCCAGATTTGCGTGCAATTAGAACAATGCCGATCCGATCTGAACCCAACCGACACACACATTGCAAATGTTTCACGGCATTTTCCTAAATTTCTAAGACATTAAATTTCGACTGTGGCCGCAGCCAAAGCAACAACAACAAAATCACGAGAAATAAAACAAATGCCAAATGCTGCAGACACATCTGACTACAAAGATACGCGGTAACCAAAACTCTGAACAAATTGATGGAACTTTTTACATTTATATTCAGTATTACAGACAAATATTTACCAAAGTTTTTCTAGTAAAAACTTACATTATCATACGTTGTTTTATAACAATTGTTTCTTTTTCATTAACCATAATGTAAATTTCACAAAATTATTAATATTTTATAAAACTGAATTGTACATCTTTAAATAAATGTACATATTTTAAAACTAGATTACAAAAATATGAAATTATATTTACTTAAGTTTAAGTTTGAGCGAAAATAAAAACCTATAATAATTATTAAGATTAGAAAATAATTGCAAGCTAAACTCTGTATTATATTAAATATGCATCATAAACTTTAAATAAATATAACTTCACCAAGGAAAAATAAATCGCTAAATAAATAATCATAATTAATTTGCTTAACAATAAATTTTGTGGTTGGGTTAATCATCATAAATCATTATGATTGAAGAAAATGTATAAAATCCAGTAATAAGAAGTTCTACTGAATTAATTTAGTAAATTCTCATGAAAATATATTTTTTTTAATGCCTGAATTAATAAAAAATCAAAAAAAAAAATTGATTATTTTTTAATTTAGTAAATTCTCATGAAAAAATATTTTTTTTGTATACCTGAATTTCAATTCGAAAATTATAAAATTTTTGAATTCAAAACAAAAAAATATTTATTTAGTGAATTCTTCTGAAAATATATTTTTTTAATTCCTGAATTAAATATTAAAATAATGAAAAAAAATCAAAACATACTTTTTTTAATTCAGAAGAAATTCTAACAAAAAAAACTTTTTTTTTGGAATACAGAATTTTGGAATAGACATGTTGCTTGTTGAACTGCCGGGTATAAAAAAAGAAAGAAAGAAAATTTTAATGTTTCGGACTGTTTATTTGGCAAACGCGCTATAGCGATGACCACAAAAAAGAAAAGAGAAGAAAAGAAAATAAAGAAAAACCACCTTAACCCATCTCGGATGATCACAATAGATACAAAGTTAATTATCACGCGCTCATCGCTATTGTGAATGCGTCGATTGCAGCGTTGCCACCACGTTGCAAAAGAGAATGAGAAAAAGCCAGTTTAAATATTTACATTAAATAAGGGCAAACAGCAACGCAACAGCAACAACAATGGAGCTTAATTAAAGAGCAAAGTGTATTTGTTGTTCAACTATTTGCGAAATGTGGCAAACTAATTAAAAGTGTGTCGAAGTCGAATGCCAATGGCAAGAACAAAAGGCGACCGCGAGTAACAACAACAACAACAACATCAACAGCAGCAGTTGCTGTTTGTGTCACTGTATGTGTGTGTGTTTGTGTGATAGAGTGTAAGCACGTGTGTGTGTGGGTGGTGTCTGTTAACAAAAGCGCAAACAACAGCAACAACAACAACGATAGCAGCAGCTACGACAGTCACACTTGTTGTTAGCATTTCAAAAACAATGCAGATATGCTTGCGTATATGTGTATGTCTCTGTGTGTGTGTGTGTGTGTGTGTGTGCGCCATTGAAAACATTGGAAATAAAACGGAACCAGTCGAGAGAAAAACCATTTTTGTGTATTCCATACGTATTTATGCATGTTTACACATGTGAACTAAAGCTCAACTGATGTGCTCAACTAACTTGATACCCTGTGTATTTTTTAAATGTAATTTGTCAGCGCAGTGTGACCAGCTTGCGCTGCTGATAAGAACACATAATCAACGGAGAATCCAATTGAAAAGTGACAATCGTTTTCGTTATTGACAGCTGCGTTTCAAATTGGAATCCAATTAAATGGCAATTTATTGAAGCAAAGCGAAATCGGTAACTGTTTATTATTATGTTACTACAACAAGTGGACACCTGTCACATTGCATAAATAATGCCAAGATTTTTGCGCTATACACATGTCCAATTCGAATTCCAATTAGAAAATCAAGTGTAATGGAAATTCATTTAACATTTGCATATTTCCAATTTGGATTCTTTTTCGATATGTGTGTGCGTGTGTGTTGACAATGACAAATGGGTCGCCTTATGTAAGGCTCCGTTTGTCCAAGGACAAGTGTTGTTAACGAAGGAAAAGGAAAACAGCTCTCACAAGATCGTACTGCAGACACACTTGCTCTCCCGCTCTCGCAGTTTAACAACAGCATATGATAGTTGTCGTAGTTCACAATAGATGGCGCGCATTGCGATTAACGATAACCGCTCAACGCTCTGTTGCTCTAATCTTAGGTCTTTATTAAATTTAAACATGATACTGCTACACATACATATAAATAAATATATGTTTGCACTTTATTTGCATTTGCATAATTCGCTTTTCATATCGAAATGTAAATGATATCTTAACAATCGTTGTCGTCTATATATTTTTTTTCTATTTCGTTCACCATTGTTAAAATCTCATTGAAACTGTTGCTTTTGTTTTTGCTGTTGGCTCAAACGGTTTCGGCTTTTGCACTCTAACGACATGCAAACACACACACACACACACATTGACATAGAACATGGAACAGAAAAGAAGAGAACGAAAAAAAAAAATACAGTTTTAAATTGCAAATTTTATTCAAGCTTTGTTGACGGCAGTTTGGTTTTGGCTTCGTTTCGCTTTTCGCTTTTGGCTTTGGCTTTTCCTATATAGCTTTGACTTGGCCAACTTGGGCGCGTCGTTGTGTGTGGCAGGCACCATGTGCCACTGTGGCACAAATGTGTCAACTTGCGCTTAATTTGCCGTCTGACACAACAAACAATTGTGCAAATAATAATTTTACTGCCACGCTGTTTTAAAAATTTAATAAAACAAAATACTTTGCTTACATAACATTTGGTTTGTTTTTTATCAAAGTGGCAACTCTTTTTGGAGAGCGTTGCCACCGCGTTAATTATACAAGATAATTTTAGTTGGGATTTCTGAAATTTGAAAATCTTATATTATCGTTTGCTGCGCTTTTATTCGCGCATTTGTTTACAAAACGAATTCTCAACGAAAAAAAAAAACCAAAAACAAATTTGCTAATTCATTACACTTTATGCAATTAACGACTTTTTGCTTGGCAATGGCTTTTGATCTTTATGCATGGAGGAGACTGCGCCTCCCTAATTAACATATTGCAAAGCTCGAAATTTTCGAACCTAAAAACCAGCAAATACTTTACTCTCACAGTTGTGCTTGATTTTGCTCCACTGTGCGGCATGCCGCGTGTTGCGTGTCGAAGCGTATTCGCTTCGTCTTTTTTTCTGTCTCGCTTTTTGACTGGCTTTGTTGTTGTTGCTGTTGTTGTTGTTGTCATCAGCGTCGCTTTTTTGCCAATTAATTATAATAATTAAGTTTGAAATGCGTTGCGACTAAGCAACAACAAGAACAACAACAACAACAACAATAATAATAATAACAGTAACAACTACAAACAAACAAAAATGCTTCACACGCAAACGCATTTTACGGCCGATCCAATTTTCCGGGCAATCCTATGACGCCGTCTAACTAGGACCCCAAATAACAAAAAAGAACAAATACAACGGGAAAGTAACATACACGGGATACACACGCACACACACATACTAAAGTACACACGCTGAAAGCTTAATCAGATTTTCAAAGAAAACTTATTCTTATTTATCTAAATTCAAAAAAATATTCAAAATTTTGTTCTTTTTCATTCCGGATCGAAATTCATCATTTAAAGTTTCCACTGCATATTTTTAAATATATTCCGAGCATCACAAATCAAGTTTAGGCTTTTTAAATTAATTTTCTACCCAACTAGTTCCTGAACGATATTAATCATTTTAGTAATCATTTAAAGTTCATTTTACATTTCTATTTTTAAATCACAATTTTTACACCACAAATAAAGTTTGGTGGACAGTGATGAATGTCTAAAGTGTTTCTAAAAATACAAGAAACATTTCAAATATTTATCATTTGTCAATACATATTCAAGAAACTAAGTATTTACAGTTGTAGCCATAAATTCTTTATGAATAAGAACTTAAATTATTTATTATTTGAAGCTGAATAAATTTAAAAAAATATTTTCTACTTTTCAAAAGAAGTTTAATAGACTATAAAGAATTGCATGTTCTAAAGAGAAATTCTTCCAAAAATTAGTTTTGAAAAAAAAAAACATAAAAACTATTGTCATAAATTATATATTTCAGCGGACCTTAGATAACAAATAATGTATGAATTAAGAATAAATAATAAATCAAAAAAGGTATGAATAAAGAGAAATTTACAACATTGAAATATTATTGAAAAATATATTAACATAATTCCTAAATCGAAAATCAATTGATTAAAGGCAAAGGAAAAAAGATTTTCAGTCCTAGAATTTGTAAAAGAAAAATGTACAAAGGAAAAAGTGCGCTTTAATCGAGTGGAATAAGAAGCTTGCTTAACGTGTAGATTACTGTATTCTTATGTTGATTGGATTTTATCAATGTTGCGCCGTGGAATAGCTGAACTCGTAAAAATAACACACGGGCTTTATATTGCCAATCAAATTTGAAGCTCTTTTCTTTGCTTATCGAGTTAATGCATCAAATGGAATATCGCTCTCTTTATCTCTCTCCCTCTCTCTTAAGTCAAGCAACAAATTTAAAATCGATTTATAATAATAAATAAAACATGAAAATGTTGTAGGATATTGCGGAAGAAAAACAAAATAAGTAAATAATAATAGATTAATTGGCGACGAGGATGATGTTGAAGATAATGACTATGTTGATGGTGATGAAATCCCATTGGCAACAGAGCAACAACAACAACAGCATGAAATTGTCGCACATGCACACACACACACACACACACACACACACATAAAACAAACGAAATTTGAGGCGAAATTCTTGTTGGGCGCGCACTCGTTTTGGCATTTCTTTCCCTCCTCTTTGCCACCCCCGCTCATTCTTGCTCGCTCTCCTCACTCACTCTCTCACGCTCTCTTCGCTTCGCTTCCACTCCCAACGTCTGCAATCCCTACACGACCCATATTCCCCACCACCCCCACCCCCACTCCCACACTTCCTCTTCTTATGCACACTGTGTGTATCGTAAATTACTCGTTCAACGTTTGGCCAATTTTTATCGTTAGGCTCTGGCTGCAAACAAAGTGTACAGTTACCGCGAGTGCCATAAAATTATAATTATTATTATGTACATACACATACTGCATACATATATAATTATTGTTGCTGCTTGTTGCTGCTTTTTGCATATTTCAAATGAATTTCAAACAAATTTGTTTCATTTTTATTTTGTACTTTGTTTTAATCTTCTCTCGCACAGTGTCGTTATTGTTGTTGTTGTTGCTGTTGTTGTTATGGTTGTGGTTGTTGTTGTTGGTGGCTGTGTGAGTGACAGTTTGGATGCTGTCTGCTCCAATAAGTCAAATAGTTTTTCACTTTACGCGATTTTTAATACCCGCCAGCGATGCTGTAGCAAGGTATTCTTATCCGACCGTCCGTCCGTCTGTCTGTCCGTCTACTTAAACGCCTACTTTGTAGATCACTCTGACTAGAATAGCTAGTGACAATGAATTTTTGTTGGCAATACACGACTTTACAAATTGTCGTACAACAAGTTGGCGACATTAAAGTTAAGGTTTTCTCATGATACAAATTTTCAAAATTATTTGCATGAATGTATTTATGAATTATTTTAGGATTTTAATTCTATTTTGTTTTACCTTTTCTAAATCATATTGTAATGCATTTATTTGTGTAGTATTTTGGGTACAACAAGTTGGCGACATTAAAGTTAAGGTTTTCTTATAATGTATTTATGAATTATTTTAGGATTTTATTTGTATTTTTTCTGAATTATATTGTAATGCATTTATTTATGTAGTATTTTGGGAATTTTTCTGCTCACCTTTTCCTCCTATAAAATTTATTATATTGTGCCCCTTTAATTTATGTTTAAGTAGAAAATCTATAATTAACCTGCACTCTTTATATTGTAATATAAATTGTAGTGAATATGAATTCTAGTAGCATATAAATGATTTTCAAATCTACTTTACAAAGTGCAGTCAAAGCAATTGAGAACTTTTGACTGACCTACATTTTAATAAGCAATATGCTTATTAAACAAATCAATAATTGAAGTGGCACAACTTTCATTTGTTAAAAATTCAAAACTAGGCCATGATGAAATACATACATACATATTTAGTTTAGTTGAAATTATATTCATTTTTTTCAATAATAAGTAATTATTAATTTATGTTTCAATGGCACACTTAATTATTTTGAGGTATTTCACAGTCGAGCACACTCCACTGTAGCCTTTTGTCACTTGTTCATTATGTGTGTGAGTGTGTGTGCGGCATATACATACATATATATTTTTTTACTTTTCTTTTTGTTTGTCTCTCGCTGCAAGACAAAAATTGTCGCACAGTGAAATTATTTTTGGCAATTGTATTTTGCCTGCCCGATGCTGCAGGTGCTGTGTGACAGCGGGGGGGGATGAGTGGGAAGTGGGTGGACAGACAGAGGGAGGTAAAGATGGCAACGATTGCGACCTAATTTCGGTTTTCTGTTTCACAGTTTTATGCGTTTGTTATTCTTCTTGTAGCTCCGGCAATTAGCATACACACACAGACACACACACACGCACAAAGACCTACATTCACACAGGCAAATGCATGTGTATGCGACAGAATTGCTTAAAAATAACAATACACACACACACGGAGACAGCAAACAGCTGATACGCGAGTCACTCGCACCCACACACGTACACGCACACATGCATACACACATTCAAACATGTTTATTTAAGAGCAGAAAATCCTGCTAGAAGCTTGAGCTGCCTTAAGAAGGCATATTTAAAAGGATTAACTTTAACATTACAGCACACACACACACTCTCTATCTCTCTCTCTTGTTCTCTTTCTGTGTTTCTGTCTCTCTTGCACATTACATTTAACGTGTTACATGCAAATCGACTGCCAAGTTGTGCGTAACAAAATGCAGCATCATGCATACATACAAATACACACACACACACACACGCTTTGGGAGAGCATGTCATTGAGAAGACAAAACACGAATGAACGGACTAAAAAAGGGGACGGCAAGCGAGGATGCCAGCGGCCAAGGCGAATCATGTTGGGGAGCGCAAAAAAAAAATGTAACGAGCATCAAACTCACCGCTCTAACACCACCACCAACAACAACAACGACAACAGCAACAACAACAATAATGCCCGCATTCACACACACACACACTGTATGAATGTTGTTAGCACGCAAAGCGCCCGCAGCGCAGCTTTGCATTCAGAGTTACAGTGATGTCCATAACACAAGTGCAACTATCAAAAGTTTTATGCCAAGCATTTGCAGTTGTTCTTCTTCTCACTATCGCACGTCAAGTGCACTTAATGCGAAGATGGAGCGAGTGCGAGCGAGACAGTGCTACGGCATCCACTCGATATAACTTTGGCTAAACACAACACAGCAAATAAGAAATTCAAGCAACACAGTAAAAATAACAAAAACAAAAACAACAAATAGAAAGAGAAAAGTTTCAGCATCCAACTTGCAGAACAAAAATACTTTTTCCTAACTTTTTCTGTTTCGTAAAAAACCAAAAAACGAAAAAACAACAACGAATGCTTAAGTAGCGCAGACGCAAATAAAGCTTGTGCATAAAAACCAAAACCAACACACCAACCAAACAAAAAAAAAAAGGAGTCAAAAAGGTTTTTCGTGATACGGTGACGGAGGTATTGCGGTTTTTATGGCCGCCACTGTATTGTATGCGTAAAGTAACTGTAACGAGATACGAGAATGTTCGCCAGAGTGACAGAATAATGCGAGAGAGATGGAGCAGGCAAAAGCAAAGCAAGGAGATGGCCAGAGGGTGGCTGAGGGGGTGGCTAAGGGGGTGGCAGAGGGGGATTCGTAGCCGCTGAGCAGCTGTTTAAAGCAACTCAAACTGAAAGCGAAAGCAAATGTTGGTTACCCAAGGGTAGCTCTGATGGATGGATTTGTATTTGTTGTTGTTGGTGGCAAGAACACGAAGAAGCAGAAGCAGAGCATGTTTTTGCTGGGTTAAGAGTGGGGGGGGGAAAGTACAAAAGAGTCGCTTTTAAATATTTAATATTTATAACTTGAGCAGCGAACCGAGAGATGATTTGTATCCCCACCGGAAGCTAATCTCGAGTTGAACTAACTCGCACATTTACCCACCCAGCAGCACTCACACACACACACACACATACACACATAACAGAGACATTCATGAAGAGCTTTCCATGGCTGCCTTGGGCAAGCGAGTGAGGTTATGTGCACACATACAGACATACAAAGAGAATTGGGTTTACTCTGTGTGATGTATGTATGAAAATATATGTACGTATTCTTATTGGTGTGTTTGTATGTATTTTAAAGCGTGTTGCACCAAAAATCCAAATAAGTATGCTTTATCGATTCCCACATATACGTATGTATGTATGTACATACATCTTTGCACATGTATGGAAGAAATATTCATGTACGTTTGTATGTATGGCCGTGGCCGCGCCAGACTTGTACTGCTTCTTCTTCTTCCCCCAAATAAGGATAAAAAGGCAAAGTAAAGGCACGCGGTGCGCTCAAGCTCAAGCTCAACTGAGCTTGCCCCGGCGCACTTAATTTCGTTGCCATTGCTTTTTGCATTAGAGAGCGGCAACCAAGAGAGAGAGAGAGAGCGTGAGCAAGGGAGGTAGGCGTAGCTGGTGGAGAAGGGAGCGAGGGAGATAGGTAGAAGCGCGAGTGAATTCCTGGTTTGGGCTCCAGCAAAAAGTCAACCCTGACCGCTGCTGCTGCTGCTGCTGTTGGCTTGACAGCCGAAGCCGAAGCTGAAGCCGAAGTCGAATTCGATGCCGAAGCAAATACACGAACACACACATACATACGTGTACATACATACATACATAAATAAGCACAGTCAGTTAGTCGGTCATTATGACGACGCGCTGCTTCTACTGTTGCGTTGTGTATTGGTGTTGGTGACCAAAGTGCGTGCCGAGTGTCCTGTTGCTGCTACAACAACAACAAGAACAACAACAGCAGCAGCGAGAACAGTAAAGGTAACAACAACAATAGCTTGTAAATGAAAGAAATGAAAACACAACGTCATGTCGACGTCGTTTTGCGTTTGTGACAGCAACAGAACAGACCCAAAACATTTTGTAGTATGTGTGTGTATGTATGTATTGCAATTGCCGGCCACGTTTTTTTTGTTCTTTGCTTTAAGCAAACGTCAACTGCATTCGTGACAGCTTGAAAAGCAAAACCAACAAGAAAACAACTGGACTTCACTGGAAAAATGATAGGATACTGATGTCATACATACATAATATGTACGAATAGTATATACATAAATATATGCATTATATGTAACGCAATAATTAGCTAGTGCAATATATGCAAATATTATGTCATACAATACAAAAGTACTTTTTTCTAGTCAATTGAATTACATTTGTTTCCAAGAAACATGGATTGGTGACCACTGTGCGGTGACGAAGCGTCGACCAATGAATGTTTGTGTTGGCATGCGTGTGTGTGTGGTGGGTAGCAAAAGACGCGAAAGCACAAGGCAACGCATATGTGTGTGTGTGTGTGTGTGTGTGAGTTTATGCTTGTGGTGAGCTTAGGCTTGCCCTTAGCTAAGGCGAATTGTTGCGTGCGACGCCGACATGAGCAGAGAGGTCCTGCTGCTGTCGCTGTCGCAGTCGCTGCTGCTGCGCTGCTCTGCTCTGCTGCTGCTGTGAGCTTTTTTCGTTTGGCCTCTGTGCTTGTTGTATTTGTATGGGTGCCACGCAACACTAAAAGTCAATTGACCCGAAAGTGTTGAATATGTAAATATGTACACGTGTATGTATGTATGCATAAACAGCGAATGCAGCAGCAGCAGCAGCGTGATTAGATTTAGCTTTCATTTCAAATGCAAGTACATAGCAGAGTTCTATGTGTGTGTATGTGTTCGTATTAGATTTGAAGAAATCACAGACGATATTCGTGTTGTTGCCTTTACCATGTACATAAATACATACATACATATGTATGTGTGCATGAATTGCTCGCAACGAATTCAGTACTTCTAGTTGTTGTTGTAGTTGCTCCCGCTATTATTAGCGCAATGTGAGTACAACAAAAAACAAAAGCAACAACTGGGTCTATATTTTGTTGTTGCTGTTTTTCACTTTTTTTTTTTGCTTCTCTATTGTATTTGATGTTTCGCAATTGTTATTGTTGTTGTGTCATGCTTTACTTTTCCAATCTATTTATGCTTTATTTCCATTCTTGCTTTCAATTATTTCGCACGCTCGCTCACTGCTCGCTGCTCTCTCTCCCCAAAAAAAAACTGCTCTCTTTCGCATGCTATGCGTGCTCTCTTTACAAACTTGCGCTCTCTCACACACACACACGCACTCCCCACACTCTTTACCACAGTTGCATTGCATTGCTGGGTGGTGAGTGGGGAGCGTGGGGGAAAGGGGGGTGTTAGTAATTGTCATGAGAGTGCAAATTGCTAATTGTTGTAATTAATATGCATGCAATTAACTCTTACATACAACATACGCGTTCTAATTCTCACCTGTGCAAACTGTTAAACTGTTTCTCACCACACACACGCACACACACAAACACGTGCGTAATTTTGTGTGAAATTCTAAGGACACAATGTGTAAACGATAGACGGGAATGTTCACACGTTGTTTTTGTTTAGTATGATATCATTAACAGTCAGTTTCAAGAAGTGAGATGAGTGAGAACGATGTGTAATCTACCAGGGAACGCAAAAAATAGATTATTCTTGTTATTTCTATACACAGAATCGTTTTTTTTTTTTTTATACTAACTAAACTTATTTATGACTATTGGGAATTTCGAATTCAAGAGAACAAAACAAGTGACCAAATAGATAAATCATTCTGCTGCTTTAAGGCTAATTTATGTACCATGATTAACAGATTTATAGTTTTATATTCGCTTGCTCAAAAGTAATTATAATTTTGCATATAATTATACTCAGCTTTTCAAAATTGAATTTTATTTAAGACCAACGAATACAAGTTTTTAAAATAATTGAATTCCAGAGGTTTTATTCTCTGCCCATCATAATTGAAAAATAATAATTATTACGTTTTCTTTTAGCGAATTAATAAGAAGTCAAAACTAATTATTATTGGTAATTACAATCAATGTCACGTTACCATTTAATCTGGCACCGCAATCAAAAGTTCAATTCTATTTTACTTTTCTGTATTGATAATCGCTGGGGACACGATGTCAAAAGCTCAGACAGTCAAAAGATATCAAAAGTCGCGACACTTTAATGACATTGCATGCGATTATCAGTATAAATGTAACTAATTTGTCTACTCCAATACAAACATATTCTATATATACAATATATACAATATAAGTACATATTTGTTTGCTGTAACGCAGCCAATTGGTCTAATAAGACCTCGAACGAAGGATGTTGACCACTCTACCATTATCGCCTAATGAACAAATAATTCAAGGCAATGAAACCACAACTGCTGTTTATTTCTAATGATTTCCAAATCGAATACGCTTATTGTGCTTATTTTTATGATACATATTGGGGAAATGGCAATTCAATTGATTTCGAGTGCCAATTATTAGATATTCATAAAATTTCAACAACATTTTGCTTATTATCGAAATCGAACTTTCATTGATTTGTCTGCAAATAAATTATTGAACATTAAGGTAATCAAAAAGTATTGCAAAATAGGAAAAACAAAAACAAAAAATAAAATAAAAATAAATACGAAATTCAACGGAAAATTCAATTTAAATACAAATTATTGATCAATAATGTTTCCTGCTTTGATATTGCGTAAAATCGCTGTTTTCTATCACACTTTCGTGTAAACAATGCATAAAGATCTCAAGTTGTTGTTAGATGTTGGAAAAGTCAGCTGATTTTTCACCACGTGCTGCATTTGATTCTTAGCTTGTGGATTGAATTTCACAAATTCGAAAAGCTTTATTCACAAACAACTTTCAAGAATACTACACGCAATTTATAACCGGGTCATCAGAATGCGATCAATGATTGGGGCCAGCGATAGTGTTGATAGTAATATATAGTAAAAAAAAAAAAATTGAAAATAAAAAAAAAATATATATATGTACATATATGCATTACGCTTAATGCATTTGGGCACCCTGAGACAATTTCTAAGTTTGGTTCTCCTTGAAAGTTTAAGGATGAAAGCCTTGAAGAGATGATGTCCATGAAAATTCACACACACACACACATTCACATGGAATATACAAATGTCCCTGGCTGGAGTTTGGGAGTCGAGGCTGTACCGCTTGCTCAAGGACGAACAACACACAGACCGAATGATGATGACTGCCGTCGTGTCCTTTTTTTGACTCTTCTTTTATTTTGCTGCGTTGTGTTTTTAAATGTTGTTGTGAGTTATGCTGCTTATACTGTTTTTCATGTTTTTTTCATTTCATGCTTTTGTGTGACAAACAAAACTTCGCATTGAGCACCACGGTGCGGATACGAAACGTTAGCGACTGCGCAGCAACAGAACAGCGACGGCGACGACGACGACGACGACGATAACGGCGTCAGCTGAAAAACGTTATGACCCGCCTTCCCCTTCCCACCGCCCCTAAACACTCTTTCTGCTCTTCCACTTGCCATTCGCCTCTTTCTCCCAATGCCACCCACACATCCTCCCCAACTTCTAGAGCAAGCATGAAAATTTTCGTTGTTGCCTTGTCCTGTTCCTCACACACACACACACAAACGCACTTATACGTATATATATGATACACACATACATATGTATACAGCTATGTATGTGTGTCACAAGCTCCGTAATTTACGTGCGGCGAGCTCTTCTGCTCTCTTTCACTCAAAATCTCTTGCTTGTTTGCACACACACACACACACACACACACACACGCACAAGCTTTGCTTTGCTGCTTCATAAATTTTACTGTTATTTTTTTGGAGTCTCTTATGCTCTCAATCTCTTTTCAGCATCTTATAGGTATTTTAAAATTTCGCTCACTTTGCATTTGTTATGTTTGGCACAAAACAAAAAAAATGTATATTATTTAGCTGCATAAATTGATGTGACAAAAAAACAGCAAAGAAATTGTTATAATTTCATGGGTACATATAAATTGATGTATGTACATAGATCTTATGTACACGCATACACCTATATATATATATATATATATATATTTATATGTATGTGCAAATACATATAAAATGGTCACACTGTTATTTCTCACTCGTTGCACTTTTTCAATTTTTTTTTATTTGCGTACTGGGCGCGTGTCTTTTAGTGTTTTTTGACTTTGCCTTTTCCAATTGGAAAATCGACACGCAAATAAATGCAGAAAACAAAAAAAAAAAAAGCGAGCGCGGTCATTGAGCCGATTTTGCTCTATCTATATTATGATTATTATTTCTGCAATAAACAATGCGTTGTGTATGTACATCATTTACATCATGGTACCACAAAAATTAAAAAAAAAAAAAACGAAAAAAGGAGAAAAAATAACATTTCATACACACACACATACACGCACAGAACACGTCTCAGTTCAGTCATATTGGAATTACACATACATATGTAGTTCGCAAACAGTATGTATGCATATGTGTATGTGTGTGTTTCCAATTGGTGTTGTGTTTGTTGCTAGTCCGTTTCGTTCGTTGCTCAGCTTTGAGGCTGCTGCTTCTGCTGAGAATTTTCTACTTGCTGCGCTGAGCCGAAGCAGCAGCAGCAGCAGTGGCAGCGGCAGCGTTGGCGTCGCCCCCTCTTTTATTTATGTACATACTCTGTTTTCTGTGTGGGGGCTCTTTTTTATTTATTTTTTTTCCTTTCCTTTTATTTTAATTTTTGGATGTTTTTTATGTTGGTAGTTGTTGTTGGTAATTAACGCACAATTTTCAAAAAACAATTTTCAGATGAAGAAAAAACAGCAAAAAAAATGAAACTGCTTGCAATTTACCTTTTCAATATTATTGCTACAAACGACGCAGACGCACGGTATTTATTTCAGTGAGATTCGGTTCAATTGACGCGCTCCCGCAACACGTCCGGCTGAAATTTCAACGCAAATACTTTTGCTTTTTGCTTTTGCACAGCGTGACCACACATTGCAATTCGAAAATATACCATTTTACTTTGCCAAATATACCAATTTGCACAGATTTACGACTGGTTACACTTTATAAAGCATGTAATAAGCTTTTTGAACAAACATTTATTTGCTTTGTTATTTGGTTCAAATACTAACGTCAAATTCACAATTTTAAATGAAAATATATAAACGAGTTCGTCAACGGTATCAAATCTTTAATAATAAAAAATTATTTTGCAGACATGCAAGATCAATATGCATGTAACGGTCTTTAAAATTAAGATTGATAAATTACTTAACTTAATTTTCAAATATACCGAACGAAAGTTTATAGTATTTTTCAGTATTTAAGCATTAAAATGTAGAGCATACATCACAATTCGTCGCAGTGTTTTAATGGAGTTCAAAACAATACAGAAAACTTTTGCTAACATTCTTTAAATTAAAAAAAAAAACCTATAGAAATTAATATATGACCATGGCATTATTTAGCAACAAAGTATGCCAAGTTTGCATTGCAAACAAGATAACATAAGCGCAGGATGCTCACAACAGTTAACGCACTGTTACACGCATGTTAAGAGCTATTAACATGGGAAATCCATATTGAGCTCGTTTAGAACTGAACTGCATGATGATTATGCCGCAAATGTTGAGATGGGCAAACTTGATGAATGCAAATATGCAAAATGGTCTAAACTTATAAAAATGTATATAAAAAATAAAAATATTTATTTAATAATAGATGCATTTAAATTATTTTGGTGCAAATCCATCGATATTTATTATAAAGAATCGATATTTAATAATACAGACAAAATCATCGACGATAGGTGACATCGATGTTTCTCCATCTCTAGCAAATAGAAGAGGGGGGTGAGTGAAACGCACAAAGTCAAAGCATAAAAGCAGAGAAGGAGAAGGTAACAAAAGAAAAAGTGCAAAATACAAATTTTATATTCTGCATAAAGTACGTTTTATTCGCGAGTATTGTGTGCATGTGTGGAATGAGAAAAGGCAAACGGTTGCTGTAGAAATACAATTAAATCTATTAAATTGTGCCTCTGCTGCCTGCCGCCCCCTCCACCCAACAAACATACACACAAAGCAAAGCAACAGTAGTAACAACAACAACAACAACAAAGCAATAGCAATCATAAATTGTGTGTGTGTGTGACCATGAACAACGGATTCAGCACCGGTGAGGAGGACTCACGAGGCGGCCATACCGACCAAACATGCTGCCTGATCGACGACATGGAACGTTGCCGAAATCAAGCTGGCTATGCCAGCTATAGCAAACGTATACAGAAAACAGTGGCGCAGAAACGCCTCAAGCTAAGCAGCGATCCAAGTGCGCAGCACATTTACATTTGCGATTATCATAAGGCAAGAATACAATCGGTGCGCACGAAACGTCGTCGCAAGGACAGCGAGGATGATAGCAATGAGACGGATACGGATCTGCATGAGTTTCCCGATCTCTATCAACTGCATGTGTCCACGCTGCGTCGCTACAAGCGCCACTTTAAGGTGCAGACGCGGCAGGGCATGAAACGTGCCCAGTTGGCGGATGTGAGTAGACTCAAAACATTGCATTAAATATGAAATATAAATTGATTATATTTTGTTTTGTTTTGTTGCAGACCATTATGAAGCATTTCAAGACAATACCCATCAAGGAGAAGGAGATTATTACGTTTTTCGTGTATATGGTGAAAATGGGCTCCAATAAATTAGACCAAAAGAATGGTATCGGCAATGATACCACTTGAACGCAACTCTTGCGGCAGCGACGCTATCGATATCGTTATCGCTATCGCAATCGTTATTGATGCCGGCTGTCCCAACACAGCTACAATACAGCGCTATCGCTGTGCTGCTCTCACCACACACCACGACACGAAATAACAACAAACAGACAAGGAAACGCAATCAAAAATCACAGCAACAAGAAAAAAAAAAACAGAAAAATAAGGAAAGGGTTTAACTACAGTGAAATCGAAATAGCTGCATATGCAGCCATGCTTTATATACATATATGTATATTATATGTTTTTTTTTGCCTAATCCAACCTAGCAGTGCTTTTAAAACTGTTCATAATGAGGCTCGGGGCTCATTACGATATGGTTCGATTTTTGAGGAATATAAAATACGTAAACTTTCTTATTTTTTACTATACATCTATCTACATTTATACATATATTTTACTTAGTATTTATTTATTTTTTTTTGTTTGCTTACTTTGTATGGCTTTGTTGTAAGTTAGCGCTGCAATATTAGAATTTTGTAAGTACGTCGAAATGAAGAATTATTGTATTTTGATGGCAAACTGTTGTGTAGGCAGGTTTCACTGTACCCAAATAGCCCAACAAATGCAATGCGCACAGTACTATATATATATATATATATATACGATTATATAGCAGCAAAAAGAATGCAAGAACAACATTAACATCAATGTTATTATCATTATCATCATTGTCGTCAACAACAAAACACTTGGTGCTCCCAACAAAAAACAAAAACACGTAGTTTAAATGAAAATATTGAGAAAGAGAAGGTTAAAGAGAAAGCATATAAAAAGTAAAGTGAAGTAAAGCATAGTAATTTGTAGCGTTCGTCGTTGTTAATAGATCTTTATACAAATTCTACATGCATAGATAATAATTATTATAATAATAATTAATAATAAATGTGTAAATTACCATGGACCCAAATTTCTGGGGCCAACAAAACATGAAGCAACTAAACTAACTAACAATTTACCTTAACTGATCTTAGCCTTTCTTCTGTTCTTGTCACCACTTTGGCCAAAAAGCAATCAAATAAAAATTCTAAATCTGCCAACGAGAAATGAAATGAATTATAAGAACAACAATCAAGAACTTCATAACATTCTACGTAAATTAAAACAAACAAACAAAGCATACAAGTAAAGTTATTTACAAACAAAAATGTTTAATAATATGTAATTATTCTAATTAATGCTGTAATTATATAAATATATTTAAATTGTACACTTGTAATTTTAAAACTCATTCTAAGAAACTTATTAAAAACAACAATGAAAACATCTTTTAACTGATTAAACCTAGTATACATACATTATACTAAACATTACATTATAGAAATCGGCATGTCGCCAAACCGATGCTCAAAAGACTCTTGCCTAAGTTGAGGATAACAAATACATATATTCTTCCATGAGAGCTTTAAAAATCTTTCTGATTTTATTGATTATAACACCAAATATTCATATTTGGAAACGAATCAGGACATCAACATGTCGAATACGCCTTATTGACTTTTTTGTTACCCATTGCAAGGGTGTTTCAAAGTGCGTGGCAATAAAAATAGTTTTTTCCTTTAAAATTTCGTTTACAAATGTAAACCGTTGCGCGTTTTATTTGGGCGAAAAGGAAATAATCTGTACGCTATTCATTTACTTGACATTCATATAAATTGCACTGAAAAATTATAATATTGTAATGCTGTGGGTTGAGCTGGTTCTTAAATAAAATCGATAGTTGGCGGGCGTTTAAATAACAGCATTTAAATCGAAATGTTGACTCATCGATACAAAATCGAAACCATCGTGGTGACTGGCAAATGTTCCAAACGCTTTACAGATTACCGCACTGTTATTAACAGAAATACCAAAACAAATATTTTCCTGATAAAATTAAAAGAAAAATTGATATATATTTTATATTTCAATTGGTTGAATTAATAAATAGTAAGTATAGTTGAAAATTTTAATTTTATTTTGTTTACCCTAACGTTAATACGACTGCTTTATAAATGTTATTATGGTTAGCACAATCACACAGGTTTTGAATTGGACAAATTAAAAAACGTACTTTTTTGTAAGAAAAAAAAAAGGAATTCGAAATTAAATTACCAATCTTTTTATTTTATATTAAGTGTATTTATAATTTGATTGCAAAACAAAACATCGATGTTTACCATATAAGAAATCGATGTTAAAAGAATGTGAACAACATATCGATGCATCGACGGTGCCATCGATGTTGCTGCATCCATCTCTAGAATCGACACAACTCTAATATAATACAAGTGTGCTGTGCGCTTCATTTTTACACAATTTTAGATATATATTTACATTGGAATATCTCCGATTCTCAGAAGTATTTGAAGACGCATTAAGCAATCCAATCACATAGTAACTATAGTGGAAGCGATAAATATATATGAAGAGAACGACAGAGAAGCAGCACACCTAGAAAGCAAAACGCTATATTCAAAGACGACGCACACACAGTGCGTGTGTGTGTGCCAGCGTGCGTGTGTGTGTGTGTGAGTGCCTATGTCAGTGTTTCAGTGCGTGCTTCTGTCGTCGTCGTCGTAGTTCGTCGAACACGAAAAAGGAGTAAGCCAAAAAGAAGCTGAGGCTGTGTGCACAACGTAGGAACGAAGGAGGAACAGCTATTTTGCCGGAACACGCAATTCTGTTGTTGTAGAGAGGAGCAACAGCAGCGCCCTCTACAAACGAAAAACGTTTACATACATATAGAAAACCAACAAGAACAAGCAGAACAACAACAAACACACACACAAGCAGAAGCAGCAACAAAGGTGTTGCCCCACAACAACAACAAAAAAAAAAAGAAGATGCAACAACAACAACAGGAATCAGGAGGCGAAGAGAGCTGGCTGGAGGAGCAGTTCCTACGCGAAATCAACGGCCAAAACGATGAATACGAGCGCGAATTTGTGCGTCAACGCGACAACAATTTAAGCACCGTCTGGGGTGCATTCCAGGATTCGGCCACAGCCGTTGCACAGCTCTATCGTGGTAAGTATCACGATACGCCAGTCGCATCATCATCAGTAGCATCAGACAGCAGACAGCATTACATCTATCCAATCATAGATTTTGTTTATGCTGCCTCCATTTACATATTCACATACTTCTGTCTATGTATATGCCTGTGTGTGTGTGTGAGTGTGCGTGTGTGGATGTGCTTAAAAATAGTTTGGGCGAGTGTATTAATAGCGGCGATGGCTGCTCTGCTATCCAACAGCAACAACAACACCAACTTCATGCACACAACAGGCCCGGCTTTTAAGTTCCCCTCTAGTAAGCGTATGTGTGTGTGTGTAAAAGCACACACAAAAATGCTACGCTCTTCTTTCGTTTGCAATCTACGCATTATCAAAGTGCAGCAGCAGCCGCTGTTGAAAAGGGCTCTTGGAATGCAATAGAAACGCAGCCATGTTGTTGGTGTCTCTGTCTAGCATATAGACGGCTGTGTGACTGTCACAGTGTGACAGGCTGTGGCTTTGCTTACTCCTCCTGAGCTCAAGTCAGCGCTTGACATTGTCCATAAAAGATTTTGACACGTTATGTATATGTATGCGTGTGTGTGTTGTGCGGGTGTACATGTGTGTGTGTGTGTACATGTAATGCGTCATTTTCGCAAAATTGTTAAACAGCTGTTTTGACTTGCTCTATGTGTGTGTGGGTGTGGAAAGGAAGCTGCATGAATATGCATTTCTATTCAGCGCCCTTTGCCTTATCATCGTGTGTGTGTGTGTGTGTAGATACATAGTTACAATTCAAATGGTGCTGCTGCTTGTTTCATTTTCTTCTTTTTGATTGCAAATTATTTTTTGGGTTTTACTTGCCATCTCGCTTCAACTTATCTCTCTCCTTAGCTAGCAGCCATCATGCATTTAGTTTTTCCTTTGCACACGACTTTGACGTCGGGTCGATAAACGTGTACGTCAACTTGCTTTGGTCCTTTTTCTCCGTGCAGCGCCAACAACAGCAGCAGCAGCAGGTGTTGGAACGCAAGCGAGTGACAGGGAGAGAGTGAGAGAGAGGCTAAGTGAGAGCGAGAGGCGCTACTATCAAAGACGATCAGCAATGGCGGCGGCTGCTCTCGCTGCTTTGGCTCTTTATGTCTCGCTCATTTTGTTCTTTTTTGGAATTCTAGTGCAAAAGGGAATGCATCGGTTTTGTTTTTGTGTTTTATATACATATACCCGTTATTTATAGCATAGAAGAACATTGAAAGTTAGTTAGATAAAAGACTATACTATAGTTGTGCTATAATTTTGATTAGTTGATCGTCTTTTATTATTTATGAAATATGAATATTGTACAACAACGATTTGACCCATTTTTATTTAATCTTATTAATGCAATTAAGGAAAAGCAATGTAAAGAAAATAATGAAATCGAATATTATAGGATGTGAGGTATGAGGTCAGTAAAATCTAAATGCTTGGGAAAATGTACAAAATTGTATATCGTAAATTAAAACGTTACTCTAATTGCTTGCATTTTAAAGACTATATCATCCGTCTCAGTTTGATCTGTAGAATGCTCAACCAAAAATTGGGTTGATATGCTGCTTTTAGCTAGCTAGCTAGTTCTATTTCCTCTAGTTGCTATTGCTACATTTTATACTAAAAATATGTCCCCTTGCTTTTGCAGAGCGCTCATCAAACACATACGCTTCAGAGACTGGAGCACTGTGGCTGCCCTTTCAGACTGCAGCTGGCACAGTGACAACACTCTACAAAGGTTGGTTAGCTATCCCATCGCATCAAACATGTAGTTGTCTCGCTCTCCCAACTGCGATGTGCCGTGGGGGGGGGAGTGCTGGCGCCATCTACATGTGACAATGCCATCAATTGACCGTATTTTAATGGAATGCAAATTGTTGTTTCTCTTTTGATTCAAGAATCTTGTGATGGTCTCAAACGCACCAGCGACGCTGCCATACAATGCGGCTACCAAAGACGCACACGCGAACTGGCCGATTGGGCGCGTAGCAAAAAACGCCGGATGATACGTCGCGAGGATTTGCTGGCGTTTTTAGCTGGAAAACCGCTGCCAATGCAATCAACGAATCCACATGCCAATCGTCGGTGAGTCCATCTTATTGCGATACCAGGACATATCATTTGTTAAGATTAATTTGTACAATCTCTATTTCTCGTTTCTGCAGCTCACCGAAGCCAGAGCATAATAATCATCATGGTGGCCAAGTCAGTGGAGGAGGTGGAGGAGGAGGCGCCAATGGCGTCACTGGTTTTGCTAGCAACGGACTGAGCATGATGGCGCCCACAAACACAAATGGTGGACAGACAGCAGCGACAGCTGCGCACTTGCTTAATAACCCCGCAAGCGGTCAGGTGGCAACAGTCGGCGCCACAGGCGGTGCTCTAGGCGCCGCCAGTGGCATCGTTGGCGATGATTTGCACACTTTCAAGGAGGCCTTAGTTTTGCGTCCACGGTAAATATGTCAACCAATTTGGATATATGTTGGAGCAATGCACCTTTCGAGTAATGTTTCTGCATTTGTAGAATCTTTATTCATGATTTTCGTACAAGTTTTGTCCGTGTCCGCATAAAAATGATATGTAAATTGCTTAAAATTAACTGCTAAACTGTTACATCAATGTGTGGAAACATATTCTTTAGTTGTACAACATATTTTACATTTATCTAAAAGTAAATGCTTTCAACGAACAGCATTGTAGTGAGCATTCAAAGATTGTTTCGAAATTTAAATGCTTCAGAACTCTTTTTAATACGATGAAGTTTCCAATAAGCTGTTCCTGTGTTGTATGTTCCACACAATGCTTATATGTGACACTATCCTATAAAAGCTTAACTGACAGTTTTACAGCTAAAGTAACTCATAAATAACTAAACTTTATATATATTAAAACTTCGTAATATGTCAATTTATATGAATTTGAAGATTTTTTGAAACTCTTGATCAACTTACAAAACTGCAGAATACTCATAGAATGCATTGCTCCATCCTTATCAGTTATTTATTATACTAATTGCTTGTACTTTTTCCGCCTTCGATATTTTAGTGGTCCGGAACTATTTGCATTTGTTGCCAACGAAATAGCGCGTCATTGCAAGCGGCCCGGCAGTCCCATCGATGATAAAATGGATATTTGTCATTACAGTAGTAAACGTCAGCGCTTTATGTAATGTGCAGCCTCTCGTCGGGATCTACATAACACGAAACACACACAAACATACACCACGCCCACATTAACTACATTAAAATTCACATATACAAAGTTCTACACATACATAAAAAGGAATATGTATGAGGGCTAAAGCATAACCAGCAATTTATACCCGCTCAATACAAAAAAAAAAACTAAACTAAACTGAACGAAACAGAAAGAGGACGACAGAAACAGTCCAAAGGTCCCGCTCACTCGTAACGAGAAATATAGAGAGAGAGAGAGAGAGAGAGAAAATGAATGTGAAAAGGATGGACAGTAGAAAATGAATTTAATATTCTTAATGTCGATAGACACATGTATTGACAAGTCGTGTAAAATATTATATTCAAAAGTCTTGTTATTGCGCTAAGCCACAACTACAAAAACAACATACACAAAACTTGACTCGCCTCATTTATCCATCAAACAAGGACAGATACAAGAGACTTATATGACAGACAGAGACAGAAACACTACACATGCAGCCTGTTGTACGAAAATACACAAACAAAAATATTACAAAAGGAAAAACAACAAAAAAAAAAAAAGAAATCAACTTAAAAAATAGAACACACCGAGAACAGCATAAGTTAAATTTAGTTAGTTAAGTTAGTTAAGCAAAGAGCCCCCTTTCGTTATAAGTCTTACACAACAAGTCAAGAGAAGTGATCGAAACCGTAGGAAACAAACAAAACAAAAAAAAAACAATGTAAGTTAATTGAAAAGTATATGTATTTATTGTATTGTGTTGTTGGACGATCAAACAAACAAAAATGTATAACTGTAACCACACACACACACACACACACATACACATATGATTGGCGCCACAGATAGCAAAACAATTGTGCACGTATTAAACACAAAAACAAACGGTTAAAATGTAGCGAATACTGTAATATATTCTACAACAAAAACTATAGATAACTCTGTTGTTAAAAGCCAAAAGATGTACATAAGAATGAAACTGATACAAAAACAAAAAACAAAAAGATACAGATAAACTAAACATATTCTTCAAGCACAGACAGAAATGATTTCAATGCGAAACTAAAAAAAAAAAAAGAAAAATACAAACTAAACTAATACCTTATTAACTGTTTTACGTACATACAAACATTTGACATCCATTCATCATTCATTACCAAAACATCAAATGCTTCCCAAAATATAAAAAATATCTATAAATTTTCCCCCACAAAAAAAAAAAAAATACTTAACACAACTAACGAAATTAACGTAAACTAAATGAAATGATTCAAATAATAATCTGCGGTTAAGTTGCATGAATATCTTTCGTCTTGGCCACATTCGTAGCTAGCCAGGTAAACCATATACATATATATATACAGATTATATATATTTATTCATATAGAACCTATTGTATATGATTAGCATACGAAGGAACGAGTTGAGAAAAATAAAAATTCAAATACTAAATTATACATGTTTTAAAGCAAAGTCCTACGAAATATTGAGTTGTAATAAATTTAACAACTATGCTAAATTAACAATATACATTTATGAAAAGAAGCAATTAAAAAAAAAGGAAAAAAAACTTATACAAAACTAAGAAAAAAACACTATAAGTTAAATAAAAACATGAAAACTATAAAAAAAGAAAGGAATTGATATTTTTTGGGAATGGAAAAGGATTTCGGATTTTAGGAATTCGATATTATTATAAGATAATTCAATC
Organism: Drosophila sulfurigaster albostrigata; assembly: GCF_023558435.1. Taxonomy (NCBI): domain Eukaryota; kingdom Metazoa; phylum Arthropoda; class Insecta; order Diptera; family Drosophilidae; genus Drosophila; species Drosophila sulfurigaster. The sequence goes on from NC_084885.1 coordinate 19,829,293, forward strand.
TTGAAAGACGGAGATAAGAGAGACCATAAAAAGAGAAAAGATATGCTGAAATTGATAAATAAATAAAATCCAGGAAGTTGTACATTGAAATTCATTGCTATTTTTATTTTCATATTCATTTATATTAAGTTTTGTTGTATATTTAGATATATGTATACATATATTTAATTTTTAATTTGTATAACTGCACAGCTGGCAATTAATTTATGTATATTTGATGGATAGGAAATCAATTAACTAATTCCAACGAACAAAAAACGCGATGCATACAGACGCATGACTGTCAAACTGTATGCACACGACTCGCACGACAGTGACCATCAAACTGTAGCGCAACTGTTGAATACTTCTCATTGATAATCAATAACATGAGTGTGGTTAATAATGTAAGCTTCGCATGTTCTTGTTGTTGTTAATGGGATTATAGAACAAAAATAGTAGTCATAATATGTAATTAAGTGTGCCAGTTGCAGCTATAAACATTAGTGAACAAAATTAGTTAAATCGCAACTATTTTTTTGTTTAATCTTTTTTTGTTTCGTCATCAACAGCAACAAAATGAGCACAGCAACAGTTTGGAATGCTGCGCAGCAAAACACAGTTTAAGAGCTTTTTATTAATTTGTTTTCTTTTGTTTTTCTTTTGTACCAGAGAATTGCAACAGAGAAGAGAATGTTTTCTAAAAAAAAATGTTCTGATCAAATACTTTTTTACTTGTTGCAATAACTTCTTTCCGATTCTCTCTATTCTTTTGTTTTCATTTAATTTTATGTGTATTATATATGTTTTTGTTTTGTTTTTCTTTATATATATATATATTTATATATGTATGTATATATAATTCATTTGATTTACTTAAATACTATGCGTGTGTTAGTGTTTGTTTATGTGTGTGTGTGTGTGAGTGTGTATGTATATGCATATGCTTGTGTATGTGTGTTTAAACAATGTCAAGAGCAAAACGAAATTGATAATAAGTGTATAATCGGTATGCATGCCGTCTAGTTTAACGATAACGATAACGATACTTTTTGAACTAATTACAATGCCTTTGCCCTAAAACGGAATGTTTCTGCTACATTTCCAACTCGATTCAGAACTGTTTCGAATTATTGCTTTGTTTCTTTATGTTTGTATATATTTAAATACTTTTCAATTGGGTTTCAGCAATACGAAGAATACCGTAATTCGAAACAGTTTTTCATACTACTGTGGGCAAAACGTATTGTGACTGAGTTTTAATTTTTTAACTGGACAACACAGTTACCCAAAGAACGCGAAATATTGAAATGATCAATAAAAATATAGAAAAAATTAAAATGAAAACGAAAAATTAATTGAAGGCTACCGGAAAAGTTTTTATCACAAGCGTAGTGCATGTGGAAAGGACTATTTTAAAGGATATGAAACGGATAAGAAAAAATAGAAAGTTAGTCACAGTCCTGATACTTTTTGCCCACAGTAGTACATACATATATGTATAATATAATAAGTGCATAAATATGCTAAAGAAAAAATGTAATTTCAATTTATCAACTTTAACGTTAACGGACTTGGTTTTTTTTTTCATTTCTATGTATTAGTGTGAGCATGTATGTGTGTTGGTCATTCTCGGAGTTCTTGGATAGCGAGTGAAAGTTGTTTGTGTGTTGTGTGTGTTTAGTGTTGAAAAAGAGAAAAAAAAACACATTAAGAGCCTTAACACAATAAAGTGCGTGACGTTGCGCAAGGTGGCAGCTTTAAAACTGCACCCAATTAGCATTTGCCGAATTCTGTTGTCCTTGATTGCCGCTAACAGAGAGAGAGAGAGAGAGTCATACGTTAGTTTATCGATGATCGACTAGTTGATGCTCTTGCACACTTACCCCGCGGATGCGTAGTCGGTCCATTCACCGCCACCACCACCGCTGGTCCTATGAGCTGGCGATGCGCCTGGGCTTTGTCGCAACGTCGCTGCAGGCGCCGCTGCCGGCGGTGGCGCTATTTTGCCGAGGCCACCTGGCGGCGGTGGCAACACACCACCAGTTCCCTTGCCCTTGCCGGTGCGCGAGGTGCCCTCCGAGCCGTCCTTTTTCTGCAAACCAAAAAAATACCGATTAGTTTAAATGCATAATCGATAACTTTCCATGTAGAATTCAACTAGAAAGAACTGTAATCTGATATCGGTTTCCCAATTTGGAATCAACAGCTTAGATGTTCAATTTGCATTATTATAATAATTATTATATAAATAAATAATAATATTCAAAATGATTTCTGATCATGTGTTTTCGATCAGATAATTGCAAGTGATTGCTAATGAAACAAGTTAGAATGACGTCGTAAGCCAGGCGTAGCTTTTTTGCAAATTCTTTGTTAACAGTTATGTTAATAAGCAGTCGACGTCTATTTACATTAATATTCGTGTTATACGATGTTAATGTTACAAAATTAGAAATTCTAAAGATGTTATAGTAATTTTAAATGCTCTGCAGTTGTTAAAAACATTAATTTTCTAATTTTTATTTTATATTAGTATATTATATATTAAACATGGCTAACTTTAAAAAAAATCGTTTCTGCTTGTTTCCCTTGTTTGGCGTCGTTTACCCGTAAAAATCGATCGGATATTGGTTTCAACTACTCACCGTAATGCGCATGTTAATTTTGATGGTTTCACCCTCCTTGAAACCGAGATCAAGCTCTTGTTTGGGTTCGGTTTTCTCCTTTTCGATTTGCTCCTGATTTTTCACCCACTTGAAGTGATCCTGTAACGCCACATTCAAATCAAAAGAATCGGAACGATCACCAAATCCCAGTCCCAAAAACGCCGATCGTCCATTATCGTCCTGAACGCGTATAACGAAATAGCGTGAACTGTCCGAGACTGCTTCGATGGCCACGCCGGGATATGTATCGATGGGGCAATTGGCAAATAGGGCGCCGCTCGTCTTATCCTCCAATTTGAGTATGCATGCGGTGCCCTTGGCCACCAGACGCATTCGTCCGGTCCATGTGGGCTCTTTGAGGTTCCAGTCCGCTGCTCTGCGTGTTGTTAGCAAATTAAATACATACATCGGTTTAATAATACACTTAAATACACAAATACCAATACAAATAGAATGTGTGCGTGTGTGTATATGCGTATATTTATGGGGTCACCTTCTCTAACAAACAAACACGCATCATCTAACAGCCTAGTCCTTAACTGTCTACCAAGTAGCTAGTTCGTGACTAGTACAATAGACTCTATCGTCATCTGCAGTGCTGGGTGCTCAAATGTTTTGAATGTGTGTGCTTGTGTGTGTGAAAACAAAGAAAGTCAACAAGAGTAGCAACAAAAAACAATTGCACTAATACTTTTGCAAAAGCTTTTGGCTAACCACACACACACACACACACACTTGCATACGCATTCAATGGCAAGTGAAATGAACAGTAATTAAGAGAAACTGCAATGCGATTGTTAGAGAAAAACAAAAAAAAAAAACAATTGTAGAAAAAAAAAAATCAATTGTAATTGAACTTCAAAAGAGACAGCAATCGCAACAATAACAACAACAGTGGCAACAACAATAACAACCACGTCGCAGTCGTGTTCTTTAACCTTGGCTGCGGCTGCATGCCACATACATTCTTCTGTTTTCCGTGTGTCTTGCGCATTTCTAACATAATTTATGCATTTCTCATCAAATCAAAAATACACACACACGCACACACTCATATATTTCTGATGTGGGGGGCGTCTCATTTCTGTGAAATCACAAAACTTTCAATTGCACCATACACAACAACAACTCGATAAAATTTTTTGTTTTTTTTTTCTTTTCTTTTTTGCATGAGCACTTACCTATATCCTCGGTTGCTAGCGCGCGGCGGTATTTTGTAAATGAATACCTCGGGCTTGACAATCAGCACACTCTCGTATTCCATGTTATTTGAATTATTTCGTTATTGTTTATAATCGCCTGTATCTACAATTTCCGTTTATAACTTTAAGCTTACAACTACATATACTGCTAGGGGGGGGAGCTGCAAGACAATCGATGCCAAATATCGATGCTGATGTGGCCAATCGAATGTCCGCCACACTGTGCCGATATGTACCGAAAGAAAAATAAACAAAAGTATGGTCAGACTGCCACGTAGAGCGCTGGAAATACAGCAAGCAACTGATTTTAGCTACAAGCTGTCAAAGTCCCTCAGATAATAAGTTAAACAACATTTTTAAAAACATAGTTAATAAAAATATAACCATTTTAAAATTAATGTTATTAGTTTCATAATTATTTTAGCGATTCTCACTAAATACTGTAATATATCGATATATTATTCAGCACGTTAGATAATCGATATATGCCTGCGCAATCGAAGCTTCGGTGCCGTATCGATTATTTGAGTTGACTTCAATTGCACGCTGCTTTAATTTTGTCTGGTGGTTTTTAAAAGAAATATCAAATGCGTCCCGATTTGCTGATAACCAGCGACAGCGACTTGGATGTCGCACTTGAGGAGTTCAAGCAGAAGAAGGCGCGACGCGACAGCATTGGTCCCAAATACACTTGCAGCATTGGCAACTGTGAGGCTAGCTTCAAGCGCCTGGATCAATTGGATCGTCATGAGTTTCATCATACCGGCATTGTAATGAATTAAAGTGTAATCGGTGTTCAATTTGCATAGTAGTAATTGATTATTTTAATGTTGCAGAAGAAGCATGCGTGCCCGTACGAAGGCTGCGACAAGACTTATTCGATATTGACCCATCTGAAACGACATCAACGCAGCACACACGATCGCACGGCGGCGCCACAGAAGACTATCAAATGCACGTTGCCCGAGTGCAGCAAGATGTTCACGTCCGCATGCAACATGCAGCGGCATGTACGCGAAGCCCACGAGGCGCCACGCGAATATGCATGCACGCATTGTACGGCCAAGTTCAGGCAAAAGATGAAGTTGCGTCGTCATGTGATACAACAGCATACCCAGGAGTATCCCCATCGCTGCGAGAAATGTAGACGCGGCTTCTATCAACAATGGCAGCAGGAGAGCCATCAGCGCAGTTGCAAGCTTTATGAGTGTGCCGACTGTGAGCAGAAGTTCGATAAGTGGTCGCTGTTCACCAAACATTGCCGCGAAACGTTGCATGGCCGCGGCGGCGAGCGACACAAGTGCGAGCATTGTAGTTGCAGCTACGAGAAGGCAAGTGCTCTTGACAAACACTTGGCTACCAAGCACTCGACAACAGTGGCCACATTTGCTTGCACAGAACCCGGCTGCAATCGCAGCTATTCCTATGAACGAAATCTGCGTCAGCATGTGGTTACCGTGCATACGGGACGGCGCTTTGAATGCCTGGCCGCAGGCTGCGGACGTTGCTTTAGCAGTGCCCAAAATCTGAGCAAGCATTTGTTGCGCGATCACAACACCAAAGAGCAGCCAATAGACACAACAGAGGCTGAGGCAGCAGCTGCAACTAAAGCTGAAGAAGTGGCAACTGTGAAGACAACACGCAAACGGCGTCGCGATGCTGGACAATCGACGCGTTCGCAACTGGCCAAGCTGTCGTGCCTGGTGCTGGACAAGAGCGTGGATAAAGCTGTGCGGCAGCGTCAAACTGAGGCACTTACATCTGTTGCTCAGGAGCTGCAACAGCAGCAGGAGCTTATGGAAGATCTGTTGAGCGATGCGTAAGATTGCACACTTCCATACTACTATTCTTAAATTCACAACTAGTCATGGCTCGAATCATATACAATATAAGAATGATTGTAACGCTAAAATCTAGCTAGAGCATTCCAAACAATCTTTTACAGCAATTGAGAAGCTGTAGGATTATTTTTAAATTATGAAATAAAATTGCAACCATTAGGTTTAATAACTTAAACACATGCGTCCATATTTAATATACTTAAGTGGTCACAGTATTTACTTGAATTGTAACTTGGTACCGAAGACAGTTTCTTTTTTGTAAGTTTAGCAAACATTTAAAGCCACCAACTTATTTTAGCATTTTAAAATAGCTCGTAACACTAGCTTGATTGAGCAATAAGAAAATGTTGCGCCAAATTCCAATACTTAATCGCATTTTGAAGTATTAATATCTTCGCTAAGTTCTTTACAAGCTATACCATGTAAATAAGCCCAAGCTTATCAACGACACAAATCAGCAGCTGCTCTTAAACTAGCTTGCTATTTCTTTTAATTGGGAACTGGAATGCAATAAAGAGAGAGTTTGAAAAAATTGCACAATTCTCTTATTATTGTAACGATAATAGCGTTCACGTTTTATTGAAATATTAACAGCAAAATGCATTGGATGTGATTGTGGTGTGGTCGTGTTGTTGTTGTTGAATGTGGTGACATTTACAGGGAATTGATGACCTTTCGACTGCGCATCTGTTGCAGCCAATTCTCGTACTGCTGTTGCGGTGTCTGTGGCTCGGGTGCATAATAATGCTGCGGTGGTTCGCCCTCCTCGAGCCGCAGGAAGTAATGGCAATGCTTGTACTCAACGCGACCAAATCGACCGCGCGCATGACGGCGCAATCCTTTGAAGACACGTCCTTTGCCCACAAACGATTCAGCTACAATGCAAAAATGAACATGTTGTATTATTGTTAATTATTGAGGCGCAGCAAATTTACCAATCCACAAATTGCTTCGGTACTCGACATTGTGCCGCTCAACAGCCATTTGTTGTGCCTCCAGAATGGTTTCCTTCACATCTGTGGCGCCCTTCTTGAGCACAAAATTGAGCTGCTTCAACGCCTCGTCCACGCTCATGCCGCGCACAAAAGCGGCAATATACCACATCTTGTCCGGGCTGTATTTGATATTGCTGCGCATATGACAGACGTACTGTGCGAATGAAATAAATACATATATAAATAACAGACTATTTATGAGTGGCTATCAACTTGTGTATTACCGCCTTGCGTGGCTCTTCCTCTGTCTCCTGTGGCGGATGCACCGTTTTGTTGTATTCCAGCCACCGACGCGGTCCATAGTTGTGTTTGTTCCATTTGGCGCAGAGCCCTCCGCTGCCGCCGCCGCTAGCAGCAGACGTGTGCACGCCGCAGCAGTCACCAGTTTGCGTGATCGTTGTTGTTGGCACAACAGCCAGCAATTTGGCCACACTGCCGCTGCTGGTGATCGATGTGGTGGTCGCTAGTAGTGGTGTTTGCAGACTTAACTGCGTCATTTGTCTTATCACTTTGTGCATGTTGCTGCAGTTATTTTGTTATTTACTTCAGTACCAAAAAAAAATGAAAATGATAAGTACAATTGAAAGTGTTACAGCGACCAAAAAAAAAGTGGAAGCACCATCGGTCGCGTAACCTGCCAGCAACAGCTGTGAGCGACTGGGACAAGTGTGGCTGCAAAATATACTATTTAAGCTCCGCAAATATACTGCATATACCAATTGTGTGAAGTATCGATTTATCGATGCTGCCTTTTCAGATATTAATATAAAAACATTGAAAATATATTGGTGTACACATTTATTAACAAAAAACAAAAAAAAAAAATATTTTATTTTATATGGATGTATTATGTAAAGGGCGTTAATTTTCAATTATCGCATAATTAACATGTCACTATCGATTGCTTATCATTTCGGAGCTGTATCAGCAATCCTAAAGCCGTTACATATTTGAATTTCAATATATCGTTTGCTTTATTTTTTTTGCCTTGCGTTTGCTCTTGGTAAGCTTGGCTGCCAATTGCTGTTGCCATTGCTGCTTCTGCTCGCTTGGAGCTCTATAAGTGCCATGCAATTTGTCCAACCAGCCCATAACGCCGTAATTATAATTGAATCTAAAATCAAGAGAGACCGTTATTATCAAATGATCTGTTTTATGTAGGAGACATTCCACTTACTTGGCATGGTGATAATCATGGAAACGCACAGATCCCGCCGACCAGGGAAAACTGTAGCCCGTATGATCGCTCATCGAATTGATAACGGCCATGGCAATCATGCCCCAGGCGACAGTGACATGTGAACCGAGCACAGCCAACGAGACGCCAATGGGCATCAAATTGGCCACCACATGCTCAAAGGGATGGGCATACAATGTGATGGCGGCAATGGGAGCAGTCCACTCATGATGCTTCTTGTGTATATACTTATAGATGGCCTTGTGATGCAGCAAACGATGCGCATAGTAAAACATAATCTCCTCCAGCACCACGAGCACTGCAAAATCACGTACAACGCGTCCAAAGCTGGGCAACACACGTATATCGAGATGGCTACTGCTGCGAACGAGGACCAGTTCAAAGAGCACCCAAATGGTCAACAGATTCACCACAGTCAAATTGAATAACACCACTTTGACGGCATGCCAGAGACGTCCAAGATCAACAGGTTCATTTTGACCCGGTTGTATTTTGTATTTGCGCAAAAATCGAGGACGATTCGTAATGTCCATGAGTGTAAATATAGCCGCATATAGCCAATAGACGCAGAAGACAACGCTTGTGGTGCCAAACACCCAAAGACGCAGTGGATCATCTCCGATAACGTCGAGCAGCGACTCCCAACGTGCCTGGCACACATCTCCAGTGTAGCGCCAACGTAGCGCGAGGCTTGACCACATGGTGTTGGCGTCCATGGCTCAACAATCACAACTGTCGTGGTGTGTGCCAAGAAGTTAATCAAGTTCATGGCGAAATAATGCTAAAATACGCTACTTTCGAATCGGGCATATCGTAATCACTAATCACAATGATTATACTTTGATTATTAATGATTAATTTGAAGTAATTTAATCAATTTTTGAAAATATATATATAGTCTTCTAAGTTTTTTTCAAGCATAACGATTTCATTATCATTTTAAAACTAAAAAATATGTTTTTTTCTATTTTCACTCAATACAAAACAAAAACTTTAAAATAATAAAAAGTTTAAAGTACTAAAAGGATATAAAAATATATAATTCAAGTTGTTTTAAAGCGGAGATTAAATATATTTGTAATAGTATTTTGTTTTATTAATGTGTAATGGTTAATCATAAAATCATTAAACATAAATACATGAAGAAAACGTATAAAACCATATATTTTTATGCACTTAATTTCCAATATAAACAATATTATCAATCCCTGGTGACTATAGCGCATAGCACAGTTTAAAGAAGGAACAATAGCGTTATCCAGTATCCGAATATAATATATGATAGATAAGCTTTAGCTTGACGTAGCTCATTCTTTTGACGGTGCAAACGAATGATTCTAGGTCAAGTTCTATCGCTGGATTAGCGACGCTGACAAATTTGTGTTGTGCTTTACTATTGGAGATAACTTATTGCCAAGTATAAGTATAATTGTAATCTTAGATTAGGTTTTATTTTCGTTCTGCGTCGGGGGTGCGCAACAACAAGAAGAAGACAGCAACAACAACGACAACAACAAAATTGTAGGCAGCGCCCAAAGTTCAAGTTCTTTTATTCTGTGCGTGTTACTTTCTTATTTATTACTCGTAATTGTTCATCTCATTGTTTTGTGCTGTGTGTGTGGAGGGGTTTAACATAATACAAACACACTTATGCTTACTACTAGAATTATTTGTTTATAGTTTTTTGTTTTTAGGATGTGTGTTGTGTCTTTTCTCTACATTTTTACATTATACATTTTGCACATTTGCAGCTTACCTTTTTTTTTGTGTGTTTTTAACATTTTTTTCGTGGTTTTTGTTATGTCTATAAAATCGTTACTCGATCGCTCGACACGACTTTGCCTGGTTATTATCACAATGAAGTATACACATTTAGAAATGCCAGTAAAAAAAATGACATGCACCAAGATGCCTAATAAATAAATACGTATATATATATATGTATATATATATATATGTATATATCTATTTATGTATATATAGGAGTTGCATGCATGCAGAGAGGGACAGGAGATAGGCAATAATAATAAGAGTTTGCTGCTCAACGATCCACGCTCCACGCTCTTCTCACTTCATGGTGGAGTCGGGAAAGGCATCACGCGGTGGCACAAAGCTCAGCATCATAATGTGTCGCGCATACGATTTGGTGGCACGAAACAGCGAATCTGTGCCATGCAGTCGATCCAGCACGCCCAGCACACCGAAACAGTTGTTGAATCTAGCAAAATTGAACACAGCATTAGTAAATGTAAATTGCACACACAACTTGAACTCACTTCAGATGATGAAAGTCATGCGCTTCGGGACTGGGAAAGAAGGGCAAATGATAGCCCGAGTGGGCATTCAGAGTGCTCAGTATGGCCAAGGCGAACCACAGCCAAGCGGTGGCCACATGGCTGCCCATTAGAAATACGCCCAGAAACGGGGGCAAAAGATTGCTGAAAATGTGCTCAATGGGATGACAATAGATCGCCGTCACCGAGATGGGCGCCGTCCACTCGTGATGCTGTTTGTGTATGAACTTGTAGATGTGCTTGTGATGGAGCAATCGATGCGAATAGTAGAAGCCCAGCTCCTCCATCAGGATGCATACGGTTAGCTCAAAGCACACCCAATGGAATGTGGGCAACTCGCGTATATCGCTCAGGCCGCGGACTGTCATCAATTTATAGCTTAGATATGCCAGCGGTATGCCCACAAATATTTGATTGCAGATCACACGCCAAATGACCTGAAACAATAACGACAGTAAATGAATCACAACACTTCACACTTCACAAATTCAATATCAATTTGTTGTCGGGCCAATCAGACCTTCATTAGACGTCCGGCTTCGACGGGTTCATTGGTGCCCGGCTGGATTTTATATTTGCGCAGACAGGCTGGCCGATTGGTCAGATCCATGAATGTATAAATGCCACCCACAGTCCAATACACGATCATTGTGAAGAGCGTGGTGCCAAAGACCCAAAGCATCATTGGATCATCGCCTGCAACAGAGAAAGAAGAATCATGAATATAGAAATGCTTAGGAAAAGTTAAAGCTGCTTTCATTAGTCATCCAATGTCAACTTGTCGTTGACTTGGGCAACAATAAATAATATTTACTCAACACGAATATTACGTACTTTACGTGTACTATGGTACTATACTATATAATATATTATATTGCACTCTGTACAGGTGATTTGGTAATTAAAGCATTGCTCAGATCTGTAAAATTCTACACTAGGAATACATTTCGAAGTAATTCCGCACAAAAAGTGAATAAAAGAAACCGACTTTTATTTTAAATTAACACAACAATAACTATAAAAATATATCACATTCTTTGCAAAGAAAATAAAATAAAGAATCAGTTACAGAAATATTAAAAACAACAAAATTAACAAACTCGTGTGCTCAACAAAATATACCAAAGGGTTTATTTGGTATATTGATATAGTGTTACATTCAAAATATACCATAGAGTACAAAATATATATCAAATTGTCAGCCAAAACTGCTAAAACCCGTATTAAGTAGTAAGTCTCTGAGATCTAGATGTTCATACAGACGGACAGACAGACAGACTGACATATAGGAGGAGAATAAATACACTTTATAGAAGTGACTCCTTTTGCACAAAATTAATACCACAATATCTTTCATAAATAAAATAATAATCAATAATTGAATAATAACGTCTATATTAAGAGTACAACAAAGAATTAGTTCTAAAAAAAAACAAAAGATGAAGAAAAAAAACGGTTTCCATTAAAAATACAGAATGAATCATAGAAATATTTAAAACAGTCAACGTTATTCGAAATTGAAATTCAAGCCGATTGTAACTATTTAAACCATCTGTTGTGATTTTCTTGTGATTGCAATTTAAAAAAACGTTATCAGTGTTGGCTTTTTCTTGTGTCGCAGAAATAATAATACTATTATGTGCATATATTTAAATTAGTGTCAATTGAAAGGCTGCTAATATGAGTAATCACTTTATAGGGATTGTTATTCATGTTGCATCACAAAAAAAAAATACTATACTATACAAATATAAATATTTTATATATTACGAAAAGTGTAGAATTATGTGATTGATCAAATAGTATTTATGCATAGTGTAATCGAGGTTTCCTGCCATTCAGCCTTTGTCTGTGAGCATCGAGCTTATGTGTGAGTGCGCCCTGATGTACGTCTGTAAGTGTGTGTGTGTGTGTGAGTGAGTATGCGAAATGTATGTGTGAGTCTGTATGTGTGTGTGCGAATTAGTAAACAAAACGGTTGCCGTTTATTTATTGTTGACTTTGTTTGCTTTCGCTGTTGTTGATATTGCTTATTGCTGTGGCTTGTGAATGGAAGGCAAAAGTGCAATTTGTGATATGTGACGTTCAAAAGACAAGCACAAAGGCACACACACGCGCACACTCCCGCACATAAGTAAATAAATAAATGTGTAAATACATAAGTAAAAGTCATGAGTGCATGCGCACTTTTATGATATAATTTACAAACTCCCCTCAAGCGTATTATCATTTAAATGTAATCAAAATATTGTTGAACTCCAGCTTGAACTTACCAAACTTGTCGATGAACTTGTCCCATTGCGATTGCCAAAAGTCACCGGAGGCTCCCCAGAAACTCTGCAAATGCCTGGTCGGCAGGTAAGAAAACTCGTTAAATTTCTCCATACGAGAAGCAAAACCAAAAGAAAAAAAAACAAAAAAAAACAAAAAGTATCCAAGCGAAATTCTTTGCGTGTGTCTGTGGGTCGACTGTAAGAGCTGCTCGTGTTTCTTAGTCGGCGGCGGTCGCAAACGAACTGAAACTGGGTAACTGAGCAGATTTATTTTTTATTTTCTTTCTTTCACTTTGTTTTTTTTTTAATTTTTTATTTTGGGGCCTAATGAGGAAGAAGCGCAGCTCACGCAGTGTGTAAGAGCGACACAGAATGAGTGAATGAACAAAAAAAGAGAGGGACAAGGTAAACTGACGTTGCTGGACACGATCGCAGATACACAAACTGCGCTCTGTGTAACCATTGTCCGTTACTTAAAGCTCTTGCGACAAGAGCTTTTGCGATGTGATGCGTGATAACAAATATATATGTGTACGTACACGAACGTTTTTTATCCATCATAACAATTTTTATATAATTGTCTGTATTGCTAGGTAATATTTTTACTAAGCAATTCATTCTACTGTTATGATTAGAGCTCACAAGAACATTAGCTTGGACCGAAGTGCAAAAAGCGCCATCTACCGATCTGCCGACGCATGATTGTAGCGCCATCTAGCGATCGCTAAGGCAAAACTGATCGATGCCTCTGAGTAACGGATTTTTATAGATATCGGTAAATGAACAGCCTTTTTACTAACACTTCGCACATTTAGTTAACAAACTTACCAAGTCAGTACGTTGCGAAACAATATGAACACGGCCAAGGCGCATGTGATGATGAAAATGACACTGTGCAACGAGGACAACCACAGCGGACTGTCCATCTCATCTGTCCAGTTTTGTTGGGCTCCAGTTGCTTGTGCTTGTACCGCCGGCATCATTTTTGCCGAAGTTGCTGTCCCACTGACATCCAGCGATGTGTGAGCGGCCACTGCAACTCCTCCTCCCCCCACCAGCAGCAGATACTTTGTTGGATTCGCCAATTCCATTGTTGCTGCTGTTACAGTTACTTGGCGGCTTTTGGGCGGGCGTTGCATATACAGGATTCGTGGACATCGTTGCTATAATTTCTTTACACTTTCTTTTTTACATGCAATTATTGATTTTTATTATTGTTTTTTTTTTTCTATATACGACTATCAATTAAAACAGCTTGCCTTTTTCGATTTTCGTCTGAGTGAAAAGTCGCCTTTGTGTTGTTGTTAGGTTTTTGTTGTAAGTTTTGTTATGCTTTTTTGTTGTCCTTGACATTTAAAACACTTCGATTTTTTCGTTGCTATAACAAACCTGGTGCGCGCAAATAGTGATAGCTGCAAACATTTTATAAAAAACAAATGACCCGCATTTGTTGTTAACTATTTGACATGCGTTTCAACAAAATGGTTCTTGTGCCGCTAAAATCGCTGTATTTTGAATTTCTTTTCAGTTTGGTCTTTTGGCTCAAAGCGAACATACGCACCCACACACATGCACAGTACATTTTTTGAAAGCAACCCTGTTAGCAATCGATATTCGATAAATTGATATTGTTTGCTGCAGTGTGACCCTGTAATATTTCCAATACATAAGTGTATTTGAATTAATTTTACTTAATTTAATTTATTTAAATATATATTTATTATCGACCCTGAGGAACTTGATTTTTCAATTTTTAAGAATTTATTTGAATAAAGGTGAGTTTTGAAACATAATTAAAGAAGCAGACCATTTTAAAATTACGCGCCTCTACAATAGTTCACTAGTATATGCCGAAAAATGTAAATAAGTAGAATATATTATTTTTATTTTAAGAAAACTCTTTTTTAAAAATGCCAAAAAAAATCGAAATTTTTTCAAAAGTTAATTTTATTTAACAATAAACATTCAATATTACGAAACTGGATAAAAACATCGATACGTGTTTGCTATAAAATTGATCGATGTTTCAAAGATTTCCAAAAAATCGATACATTAAGAGCGCTGGCATCGATGTTTCTTCGGCACAAGCGGTCACGCTGTGCAGCATTTCATATCGTGTTGCGCGTTTCATACATTGCTGCCATCGGTTGTTATTATCAATTTTTTTTTGTTTTTGTTTATTGTGAGCCGTTTAAGCGGAGCCACCAGGCACAAGACATCAATCGCCGTATAAAACTAGTGTGTCACGCAATCAGCGAGAATAAATCAAAAGTAAAATATTATAATTTGTTCGTCGTGGGTGTCAATAAAATAAAATAGTATCTTCGAAGGACGTTTTTCCCCTCTATAGAATGTAATCCATCCCTGTCGCTCTCCTCATCATCAAACCGCGCGACGCGTCTAACAACGTTGCGTTGTTTTTGTTTGTGCTGCTGCTGTTGCGCGCTCCATGCGAATTTCATGTGTTTATGTGTGTGTGTGCGTTTGTGTGTGCAAATTACAAAACAAATTAATTCAAGAACTATTCACATAGATACATATCTATATAACTAAACACATATCTTTGCATTTCAAAATCAAAAATTTTGGTAAATACAAAAATCACATGTGTGCGCAAAATATTCTGTAGCCTTGTTCTCTATCTGTGTGTGTGTGTGTGCCTGTCTGTGTGTGGGTGTTGTTATCCAGAGCAAATGCCCTTTGTGTGGCTGGGAATAGAGTATTCTTGCTGTTGATAGGTTGTTGTAACTGGTAACTGCGTTTTAAGTTTGTCGTTCTACAAAAAGGGGGTGGAGGCGACTTCACCACAGCGTATCATTTCCTTTACTATTTATTTTTGTTGTTTTCACATTTTATTTTGCAGTGTTTGCTTTGGCCAAAGGGGGCTTTACATGAAGGGATAGAAAAAATGACCGAGTGCTAAGTCATTTCAAGTCAAGTGACTGCCAAGCAGCAACTCTCGCTGCTTGTTTTGTATTATTTGCGTTGCTTACTTTGTACATACATATGTATGTATGTATATATTTAATTACTTTGTACATACTCGAGCCATATAGAGTGCAAAAAGAATAACAACGCTACATATGTGTAGATACATACATATGTATATATTATATATACGCACACACACATACATATCTACCTACGTACAAATGTATGTATATTCTGCGACGCAATTGAAAAGACATCGAAGGCCAAACAACTTTGCTGTTTTTGTTTTCGCCTTCTTTTTTCGTGTTTCGTTTCGTTAGTTGCTGTTGTTATCATCACAACTTCACCAACACTAACATATACTGGTCGAAACTATTTTTGATGGGCAAGCAGAGCAGCACTACAACAACACAAACACACAGTCTAACGCTCAAACGTGGTCGCTCTCACTCTTGCACATGCTCTTTTTCGCACGTTGCCGGCGTTGCTGTCAATGCGGCTGGACTCAAAGTCAGCCCCTAAGCCCATTCAGCTGCTGTCTGTCTGAGCGGGACACCTGTACTGCATAAATTGCGTGTGTAAAACTGCATACATACATATGTATGTATGTATATGCATATGCACCAAAGAAGTATGTACATATGTAATACCACAATTCATTTTTGTGTGAGTGCGCTTGCATACGGAGTCCTTACAAGAAAGTCGCAATAGAGAACACTCGTCATATCATTAAACTTTGGGATGTCTGCTGTTTTGCGCTACTGCAACGCAGTTTCAATTTCTTTGTTCTTGTTTCTTATTTTTGATTGAAATATTGTTGTTATTTTAAGTCCATGGCGCGATGACGATGACGAATGCCGCCAGCATTTTGCGCAAAGTGCGCCCTACAAAAAAATATATGCATGGACATTTTCTGTGTCTTTTTGTCTCACTCTCATTTAATATTAACCAAAATAACAGCAATAACAACATGATTGTTTTTCATTTTTGGACATTTTTCTTTTTTGCGTTATTTTTGGTAAAATGCCATTTCTTTCTTTTTGTTTTGCGTTTCTGTTTTTGTTGTCGTTTGTTGTTTTCGTGCAGCAATATTTCATTTCTACGCAGCAGCCGGAAAAACAAGTTGGCGCTGTGCCGCCGCCCCAGTTGCCCCAATTGTGAAATGACATTTAGTGAAAAAAGTGCAAGTGCGCGAGTTGTAACGGCACGATCAGCTGATCGAATGCGGACGAACCGTTAAACGAACAGAACAAAACTTAACCTCACTTGCTTATCTCTCTCTCAACAGATCGCAATCAAGAACAATAACAATAACGATAAATTATTAGTTGCATCGATATCGATAAAGCAGCTGGCTGCAATCAACATTCACAGTTCAGTATAACACAATCGAAAATGTTTCAAATTCCACGTCCCTCGCGGTTAACGCTGCAAGGTGCTGCCATTGCCCTGGGTATGGTGCTATTAATGTCCTGGTAAGTAAAACGAATTTATCTACAGACAATACATACACGTACATATACATACATAAATTGTTGCATTCCGATTTACATAAATAATTAAATATTTAAAGTGTTCGCGTTCACGCATCGCAATTTGGGTCACAGACCAAACGCACTGTCCATTAACAACAATTCCTCCTCGCCCTTCCCATTGCCACACATTCCAAAAGGAAGCAAAACATAAATAAACTTTAGACATACATACACATGTAGCCGGCAACAACGCTGGGAGAGCGAGAGCAAGAGAGAGTGACAACTCAAAGCACTTGCTGCTGCTGCAGGGCAGGAAGAATACTAAAGCGACTGATGAAACGTCGCGTGGCCAATTTTAAAAAGTTGCAATGTTTTATTTTGGGAATAAGTATGTACATATGTACATGTATATGTATGCATACTCATCATATATATATATATATACATACATACATATATATACATGCACATGTACGTGCTACACCTTCGTTTTGGCTCGCTGCTCGCCGTTCCCTTTCTTAAGCCCTCTCTCCCTCTAGCATACATACATTCATTTCTCTGCGGTTGGTAGTTTGCCTGTGTTGTTATTATTGTTGTTGTTGTTGCCTTTTATGTACTGACACACACCCATACATTTACATGTGCCAGTGTGTACACATATAAAAATGTCATTTCCATGCCATACCCCCCAGAACTCATTGAATCGTCGTCGCATTCAAAAATACACACACACACACTATGGGAGCCTGTATGCATGTGTGAGTGCAATCACAATTTCTCTGTGTGGCGTAATTAACCAAAGAAAAATGCAGCGAAAATGATTCGCACGCAGCCTCAGGCACAGCTTGCCAATTATACATGTATATATACAAACTATGCATATGTGTGTGCGTCTGTGTGTGTGTAACTGTATCTGAAGAATAGAACGTGCACATCAATGCACTTGTTACTCGGCTGCATTAGGTTTTGTTTACCTTTCAGCTATCAGTTGAAATAACACACAAAAAAAAACCTGAAAACAATAACAATTGCCATTGTTACGTAGCTAAAGGTTATTTGTCAGGCAACGAAGGCAATAAATAACAAGAGACCAACCAATAATACGTAAAATACGGTCGGTTGGGTGATCTATCAGTCAGAGATCTGTCAGCTGTCAGGCTCGATAACGGTCATCGATGCTATCGATATTCGTTTCGGAAGGATTACAAAATGGTGTGCTGTAAAATTATCAAACGGCATATCGCAATCGATAAAAAATGTGCATAAATGAATGAATATTCAATTCCTATATCAATGTAATCGTTTCTCTGTTGTTGTATTTCGTAAGAACAATTCTATTAACTTTGTGTTTTTTTTTTGTTTTTGGCAATTAATTCGTTTGATTGATGCCAGCACCTCCCCTACCGCTCACTTCACCTCTCACAGTTTGTTTTTATTTTGTACATTTAAATGTTAGGGAGAGAGATAGAGAGAGAGACAGAGAGTGAGCGAGAGGGTGATGTGCGAATCAGCTGTGAAGAGCAAACAGAGCGATAATGATAATTAGACAGTTGTTAACATACAAAAACAAGTCGTAAGCGAAAAAAAAAACGCTGAGCACAACCAACAACCAAAACCATATGATTCAGTATGAATTTACTCGAATATACCCTGTATTAAGTAGCAGCTGTGTGGGGTCTTTGTTTTGGTTCATTCACAAAGTCAATTAAAATAAAACGCATATTAAGGAAGTGACAAATTTCGCTATTTGACCCAGTTACAATAATCTAATCTTAATCGAATGAAATGAAAACAAAAACACGGGTAGATAACACGTATTGTTTTTTTTTTTTTTTTTAAATGTGAAAGCTCATTTCGCAGATTTTTATTGGTGTATGACACATTTTCTTTGTGATTAACGTAGACGTCAAGTTGATGAGATAAGCGTAAATAATGAAATTACAAAATCAGTCAAGCAAATGAGAATTTGTTTTGGCCAACTAAACTACCCCACATCAGAGGAGAATCAGATTGCTGACGATTAAAACTATTAATTAATCAGACATTGCTAGTGTCATGTGTTTTTATAGCAATTTTCGAATTATATATGATTATTTTTTTTAACATTTGTGACGTCACATGGGCAGAGAGAAAGAGAGAGAGAGAGAGGGACAGAGATAGAACTAGTGATAGGCCAGTGAAGGGTTCGAACCAAAATTGATAGCTGAGATGCTCGCTAAACAAAACAAAAAAAAAACGGAAAACGAAAATAGAAAACAAAAAAAATCGAAATCGAAACCAGGTTTGACCTGCTTGAAAGCTTCTGAACATATGCCAAGTGCTTCCTGGTAGAACATGTTTTATTATTATTATTATTCTTTTTATTTTTTTTTCGTTGTACATCTAACATCATCGTTTTTTTCTACTATATGTATTATAGTTGGTAATTGGACAACCAAAGTCGCGAGTTTATTTAGCATTCGTGATCAACGCGTCAACATCTGCAGTTCATTCATCTCCAGTTTTTAATCCTCCATCTTCTGCTTTTGCTTGCTTACAGTGTACGTCCCTTGGGTGTGCTTTTCCTGGGCCTCTTCAGTTACTGGCTCTACTGGACACGTTGCAGTTTTCGCGTTGTCCTCACTCCCGAACTGCGCGCCAAATTTGAATCGTGGCTGCAACGCGCCGAAGACTGGCGTCGCAATTCTCCGGGCATGTTCTGCGTGGTGAGCAGTGGCTGCCTGGCCACCTTGGCCATTTTGGGTCACCTGATCTCTGGCTCCACATTGGTGCTGACTCTGCTGGTGCTCTCCGCCCTCATCTCCACCAAATACAACTTCAAGTTGCTCCAAATTGAACGCAAGGGTAAGTGTCATTAAGCATAATTGTCACATTCCATTATCGTGTATTCTATAAAGATAAACTACTATATAGTACACAGTTCTACGCACTCTTGAGTTTGAACAACATTTCTACTTTTCATAATTAAAAAGCTCGGTAAAGAAAGAAAATTTAATATGTTAAAATATGCATAAATGGAATTCGCTTAAAGGTATTAACTAATTGTCCATACAATTTACATATTTATTACGTTTTAAACATGAAATAAAATAAAATTAGGCAGCATAAGCAAAAAAAACTAAGCATTTTTACTATGCAAACAAAAAAACGTCAATGGAATTCGACTATAACTTTTAACCAATTGTAAATAAATTTACTTATTTATTACATCTAGTTTGCTGTAACTTTAAGTTGCATATTTGCACTATTAAGTAGGTTAAACAAGTAAGCAAAACAATAAAACCAAAAAGCAATAATAACAAATAAGAAAGCTAGAGTGGAGTGTGCTCGACTGTGAGATATCCGCTACCCATGTATTTAAAATATACCAAATTATTATACCACAAAAATACTAAAAGTATATCAACGGTAGTATTTGGTATATTGGTATATTTAAAATATGCCACATAGTGCAAAATATACTAGATTGTCAGCCAAAGCTACTAAGAGTTCTAGTAAGTAGAAGTTTCTTCCATATAAAAGTATTTCTTTAATAAGTTTTCATTTGATCGCAACCAAATTTTTAGGAATCATAAAGACTATAGTTATTATTGTGTGAACCAAAAATCGCGACTAGCTTATAAGTTATGCTTGTTAATGGAGAGGTGTAATATTTATGCAGGATAAAAAAGGATAAAAAAAGAAGAAAAATGAAAACCACTGATTTTTAAGATTATAATAACAACATCGCTTTGCTTACAGACTTCCAATGGTCGGAGAAGATCAACTACAACAATGTGGATGCCGAGCTGGACGATGAGTTTATGCCGGACGTGAACGATGCGAATCTGTTTGTGCTGGAGCGTGCCAGCGATGTGGCCACGATCAGTTCCCCCATCGATGCCGATGGCATGGGCGATGATATCGACGACGATGAGCGCAGCGATGACATACCATCAGAGTTGTTGCTCATACCCGATGCCATACCCGAGATCGATGAGCACTCCACCGACGAGGACGATGAGTTGGTGCCACTTTCACGAACCAAGAGCAAGACAACAACAACAAGTGGTGTCACACAGTCAGCCAACAATCCCGTTAATGCTGCTGCTGCTGCTCCACATGAGCAATACGATCAGCGATCAACAACAACAACAACAGCAGCAGCAACAATAACAACAACAACAGAAGACGGCGAGTCCACAATGGATTTTCGTAGGGGGCATTTTAAGCGCGACTCATCGCTGTCCACCACCTCATCATCGTCCGAGGAGAGTCTGTCCAAGGGTCTGCAATTTCCCGATCACACCAGCGTCGATGCTCCCGCCCTGCGGCAATTGACCGCGCCTCCATCCGCTGCATCAGCATCAGCATCCAGCAGCGAGGCGACGGCAGCCGGTGCAATAATCGCCCTGGCGGTGAAATCCCAAGCGCAGTCCCTGCTCCCCAGCCTGATGTCCAATTTGGTTGGCCAGTGGAGCAATGCTGCAACTGCTGCTGCTCAGCCAGTCAGCGGGGGCGAAGTGGTCAGGATGGATCAACAGCAGCAATTGGTTAAGCCGCAGCGACGTCAAGTCACCGCTCTCGATTCGTCCGATGAGAGCGATTTTGAGATACTCGAAACGGATGATTTTAAGTAAAGCAAGAAAGCAAAAACGTTTATCGTTGCGAGTGCGCGTATTACCAACTAATATCTTAACTCTATATATACACGATACACATAAAGATACATATATGTAATCCAATCCAAAAAGAAAAACACACAGACACAAAAATACACACACACACAGACATACGCAGTAGACAGCCATATTGAGAGAAATTCAAATAACGATAAAAATATGCAAAGAGTCTATCGGGGGTTAATCGATATGTGTAAATGGAAGAAGTTCGATTAGTTGTATTCTTTAGTTCTGTTTGTTGTTATCATACAGATATCTGTGCTTGCGCTCTTTATAATGTTATTATTTTTTGATAATATATATATTTTATTACGATTATGATTACGATTACGAATATTTTGTAATAACTTGTGTTTCTATATATACTTTTTAATGATTTGGTTTTCTATTTTTTCTTTTTTTTTGTGTTTTGGAGCAGCGGTTTAGTTACTAATTGATTTACAATTTCGATTACGAGTTCTCGTATGCAAAACACTGTAAATACTTTTGTATCACACAAAACAAAACCACAAGCACACAAATACATACATATATACATACATACATATACGGATAACCATGCAAATGTTGAGCTACTTAATCTGTACCCAAGAACGCTTTAAATCAAACAAAACAAAAAACCCACGACAACAAAAATCTAACAATTAATGTAATAAAAATCATCCTTTGCATATTATTCTTTAAATCCTGATTGCGGTGCTAAACAAAAAGAGAAAAACAAAAAACCAAAACAACCAATTAATTAGTATCGTTTAAGAACACTTCGCTCTAATGTTATTAAAATATGAATTGTTCTCAAGCGATCAATTCGAATTAATAAAAAATAAAACAAATAAAATTGAATTATTTTGATTATTTTCCCCTCGATTGAAGTGTGTCTTTCATATGACTTTTTTTTTAAATACATTGCATTAATTCAAATAAAAAATATATGCAGTATTTTATTGATTCGAATTGCAGCCTGAATATTTATCGTTATCGCCATCGATAGACGATTATCATCAATAAGGTTGCAAGATGGAACAAAATACAACAGACGGTTAAGAAGTTTAAATAAACAATTGCGAATAAATATATTTGTGTAAAAAAAGACAACAAAAACTAAAACAAACTTTCGAAGACTTAAAATACATAAAGAAAGCAGGAAATTGAACATGTTTTAAATGAACATTTCCATAACAATTCAAATTAACAAATAATAAGCTTAAAATTAGCAATGAATGGAAATAAAAAAGTGTGGAAAATTTAAGCTGTTTGCCGTGCGCAACATTCAAGTTGCGAAGGAACAGCCAATGAATGAAGACTGAATTATAAATTCACTTTGAACAAATGTTTCAGATTGGCACCGAAACGCAATGTAAAGTGATACAATAGCTCAACCAAGCTCAGTATGGAGAAACCCATAAAGAGGCCAAAGATGCCGCCGCAATTGGCCAAAAAGTCCGTGATGCCATACAACTCGGAACGCTTCGAGGTGATAAACTGACTCTGCTTGAAGTAGATCGACAGACGCGACATCTGTGATCCCGGATATTCGCGCATAAATTCCGTATCGCCCTCGGCGGCCAGCATCTCCTCCAGATCAAAGTTGGCCTGCGAGATTTCCGTGTTGTACACCAACGATGTGCACGCGGGCAGACAATTGCAAGCGGACTGTGCCCCACCTTGCGGCTCCTCAGTGTCGCCTCCATTTAGGAGGCGAACCCTTTGAAACTCATGGACCAACTGATCGCGTTCGGCACGTTCATAGCAATGGATCTTCTCCTCACCGCAGACGGGCATCTCGAGGCTTCGTGGCATCGAGAACTTGACGCAGCCGCATTTGCTGAGCGTGAAATTCGCCAGACACTCCAGCTGGCAATTGGACTCGGAGTAGATCTTGAAGAAGCGCAACAATCGCTCGTGACTCAGAAAGCATTGGCGTCGCTGCGGATGATATTCGGCAATGCCCGTCGATGTCGTTATCATATTCGGTTTGACCGCAATCAGCACCTCGCGACCCATCGGAATGCGCACAAATTGTTTCGACACCTGCGGCACATCGTCGGGGGCATGCAACAGGACCTTCAAAAAACAAATGCATACTTTAAATAACGTTTCAGAAATATACACATAACAAAATTGAACAAACATTTTATAAGAATATTTTAAAATTAAAGTGGAAATTTTCTATTGTTTTTGTATAAATTTTCATTAAGTTAAATACAGTAAAAAATGTGTTTTATTGCCTTGTCAGAAAATATGGCGCAATTAATCTCAAAATTTAGTTAGCGTAAGTTGAAATTTTAACAAATTTATTTTGAACTTTAACATTTCACAAAGTCCATAACATCTCATTGCGTGAAATAAGCACGTTTCCACAGTTATCTCTAATGAGGCAGTTAAGATCATTAAACTGGGGGTTTTTTTTTTGTCTATATAAATTATTAGAAAATATTCCAAATAAATAAGCTTCATGGGTCGAAGGCCCCCCACATCCTGTACTTTCTTTCCTCTAAAATTAAATGTAGTATTTAATACTAGATTTAATATAATAAATAAATATGCTTCGAAAGTGTTTAAAATTTTGGAGAAATTTTCCACCGACAATCGGAACATTTTCTAAAGACAGTTTACGTTAGCATCGAAAGCATATTATTTGTTTAATAGCCACATTTTAGGTTAACGAGCTTCAGAAGTGTTGAGAGTTTTCTAGACAATTGAAATTTGAAATAAACGAGCGAAAATATAAAATATACAAACCACAATTTGTGAGGGGGGAATTCTGTTATGAAGTATGCATCACTGCTTAGGGATTCTCAAATTGTTAACTACGCAATTGGGGATGTTATATATGTATGTATATGTACATATATATAGTATAGTATGGTAAAGTTTATAATTTATTTTTTTTCATAGTATGTGAAATATGCAACACTTCTCCATGATTTATGAGTTGTTTACCTTCTTGTTTTAGGAATTTGTTTTGTGTTCTTTATATATTTATATGAGCTCCCAATATATCGATTCCTACCTTGAATCCCTGCACGGGGCCACGACACGCATAGTCCACCTCCTGCTTGAAGCTCTGCAGTGCCATGAATATGCCCGATCTTGCGCCAGCGCTGAGGACACGGGCTGGAAATGTTTCCACATCGCTGCTGGCATCGTAGCCCGTCTCCAGGCTCCACGAAGACTGGGTGAAATTCTCGGCAGCACTGCGATGATACTGATAGGTGTTCTCGCGATAAATCTCCGTGGGAGGTAGACCATTGAACGTATAGCAAATTCCCTCCTCGGTGAGTGTTTTGTGAAAGTATTTGTCGCACTCATTGTAGCGACTCAGCCATCGGCAGTAGAAGAAATACCGTTCGAAGGGCGGCAACATGCGATCGAGCACCTCAAAGTAATCGAATTCTTCGCCCGGTATTAAGGGTGTATCCTGTTGCAGGATTTTCGTGTTGCAGACATGCAACAATGTGCGAAATTCTTCCATTTCCTTGGCCGTAATATTCTGTGGCTTAAAGATGCGTGTGGTATGCATGGCGGCCGTAAATTGATTGTACAAATTAGCATACGAATTGTGATCGCCGCTCTTCTTCAGCACACGTTTCGTCTCCGAACAAATGGTGACGGCGGGGAAGGGAATATTCCAAACGGGCGTCGAACGCTCAGCGAAACTCACAATCACCGGTGTTGCATCCCATTTGGTGTAGGCGTTGTTTATCAAGCGGGCACAACAATAGATGGATACCACAAATACGACCAGCCAGAAGACACGTTCCTTGATCGGTCGCTCTTTTTCACCCAGATATTGCACTCCATGTATCGAGGTGTGTTGGCAATAATCCTGATATGTTAATGTCAATCCTTTGGCGATCGAATTGTGCGACTTTTTTGCTGTCAAATCGATGCACATCTTATTGTTGCTCTCCATGTCCGTTTCCATTTCATAACTCTGGCGGCGACCCAACATTTCACAACAAAAATGAGAAAACTACACGAAAACATCAACTCTGCCAACTCAAAGTCGCCCACTGAAATGTGTCTAGAGAATTTACCGCAATTTTGCAGTTGCGCTTTGCTCTACTTTTCATTTCACCAGGTACGCTGTGCAAACACATTTGTAGTACCAAACGAATTAATGATTAATGTGCATAGTTTATAAATTGTTTCCGTATTTTTTTTCTTAACGTTTTTTTCACAAATTAGTTTGGCGCGCAGTTACTTTTAGTAGTATTTTTATATTTGGCGTATTTTTTATTTGTCCATAAAATACTATCATAGTTAATGGCAAATTACTGCGCACATTTGGAATTTAAGTGTTTCGCTATATTTTCTGTGATTTTTATTTACATTTAATTTAAGTGTAATTATGTATATATAGTTTTTGGATTTCCATATATTTATTTCATAGTTATTTTCGCCCGCGCTGTGCTTAAAATTCTAATTTGTGGCAGTATTTTGTGGTATTTTTGCTGTTGCGCAGTGCGCAATTGACTGGGCACACAGTTTATTGATTGCTGGTCATACTGTTGTTTACATTTTGCTTGGCTTTTTTTTTCTGCATACAGTGATGTTGTGAAAATGAGGGCAACCGTGTGGTTGTTGTTGTTGTGCAAATTGTACAGTGCTGGTTAATAATGTGGGTCCATTGAACAGCTGTTTTCTGCAGCATACGAAATTATCGATAGCAAGAAGAGAAACAACGCAGCAGCAGCAGAAGCAGAAGCAGCAGCAGCGCAGTCCAAGAAGAGACGACAGCAGCAGCAGCAGTAGCAGCAGAGCCAATATTATGCGAAACAGAAAATCTATAAAAAAGTAGAGCAGCACCAGTTTTTGGGGCGGGGTAAGCAGCAGCCGCAGCAGCAGCAGGATGGAAACTCCAACTGAGAGTCCAATGGATGCTGAGCACGACAACCAAGTGACAACAGTAGCAGCAGCAGCAACAACAACAACAACAGCGCAACGCAATGCTGATGATGATGAAGACGACGACGATGACGAAGAGGAGGAGGAGGAGGAGGACGAAACAGAAGAGCAGCAGGATGATGCCAAGGAGGATGCTTACTATGAGGCGCGCAATGGCAATGAAAGTGATGAGCTTGAAACGGCATTCCAAAGTTCGTTGACTTTGGCCAGCGGCAGTGACGTCAGAGTAAATATTTGTTGTGACGAGAGCCCACAAATTGCCATTGATGAAGCTGCGCGCGCAGTGGACAACAACGAGGCGGGTAAGTCTCCCTAGGTCGAGTGTTTTTTAAAACATGTCGAAGCTAATTCAATTATTTCCAGCCATAGTCAGTGCAAGTTTGCCTATTAAAGATGCACTGCCGCGACCACATCAAGCGCTGCTCTCAACAAAATCCTGCGAGACAGCTGGCGCATCGACAGCCATAGCTGGAGCAGCGGGATCAACGCTGTCGCCGTCGAGCTCCTGCAATGGCAGCATTGGCAGCGATGGCAGCTGCAGCGTTGGCGGCGGCGCACGACGCAAATCCTGGACACTGTCGCCACAAAATGGTGGCAAGCGCAAACCCAAAACAGTTGCGACCGCCAATGGCGACAGCTTCAATCTGTGGGTGGCACGCGAATGCTTTGAAACGGTGCCCGCCGAAATGGTCGACAACCTGAGCATGGCCGAGGAGCAGCAACAGTTGCCCGACGAGCATCAGCATCAGCATCAGGACAACATTGATGTGCATGTGGACGTGGACGACGACGATGTGGATGAGGAGGCGGCCGCTGTGGAGAGTTTGTTGGGCGCAGCGGCAGCGCTGCAGCAGCGACACCACAAACCAACGCCACAGCAACAACAACAACACCAGCAGCAGCAGCAGCAGCAGCAACATTTGCGTCAACCGACAGCGCATCGTCCGCTGGAGCGTTCGTGGCCACCGCGTGTGTTGGGCCGTGAATTTAAGCTGCAGGGCGATGTGTTCAAGTTCGATATACTCGACACCGATGACGATGTGGCCAGCGGATACAGCAACAGCAGCAGCAGCAACAACAGCTCACCGCTGCGTTTTCCCAATCCCAATCATCAGCATGCGAATGGCAGCAGCGGCAACAATGCTGCCGAGGCAAGTCCACCGCCGATGCGGTTCAAGCCGCTGCTGCAGAAGAAGATTGGCCCCGATAGCTACATCAATACGATTAGCACACAGAAAGTGCCAGCTGCCCACATGACCTACGAATTTCCGCCCACATTTCCGCTGCAGGAGCAGCACAATCACAACAGTAGCAACAGCAGCAGCAGCAGCTTGCCCAGCAACAGCAACGGAGGCAACGCTTTGGCCGCACATCATTTTCCCTATTTGCGACAGCATCGTCCGCTCACACGCGCCCTGTCCAATGGCAAAGCATCTGGCGCTGCAGTTGGCAATGGCGAGGAGCATTCACCGCGTCTCCTGCTCTCGCCGAAGCGTCAGCGTAGTCCGCCCTCGGGTTGCTCCACGCGCAGTGCATCGCCGTTGGATTTGAGCTTGAGTCCCGAGCAGCATTCACCCACACGTGGGCGTGGCGTGGGCGGCCTGGAGGCAGCTGGAGGAGCTGCTGCGGTTGCTGGAGCGGGAGCGGGAGCTGCAGCTGGAGTGTTGCCGCTGCCACAGACGCCGCCGGCGCCAGGCACGCCCAGTTTTCATGCACAGCGACCGCAGCAGCGGCTGCTGAAGCGTGTTGGCGGTGGAGGAGGTGGAGGAGGAACTGCTGGAGCTGGAGCTGGAGCAGCGGCAGCCGCCGGCGTTGGTTTGATTTGCCCGCCAACGCCAACGCATCATGCACGTCGTCATGCGCGTCTGCAAGCGGTCACTGCCAATGCGGCAGCGTTGAGCGAAGCCGATGCTGTCGCTGCTGCCGCAGCCGTGGACAACAATGAAATGCTGCACATAAGCAGCACTCGACTGCCCTCGATACCCGAACGCACTGCAGCAGCAGCAGCTGCAGCGGCGGCGGCGGCAGCAGCAGCGGCAGCCGCAGGAGCAGCTGGCACAGCAGCGGGCAGCTTGGAGCACGCTGGAGCCGCTGCAGCTGGGGGCGTGGCAGAGCCATTGCCTCCAGCGTGGGAGGCACGCATGGACAGTCATGGTCGCATCTTTTACATTGATCACACGACGCGCACCACATCGTGGCAACGCCCCGGACCGAGCACAACGGCGGTGCCAGTGGCGGGGCGAGAGCAGCATCATCGCCAGCAGCTGGATCGTCGCTATCAGTCCATACGACGCACCATCACCAACGAGAATCGTTTGTCATCGCTGCAGCCGGCGGACAATGCGCAGCTCTACAGTTTATCTCGGGCCCAATCCTCCTCGACAGCGGCGGCGGTCGTAGCAGCTGGCGCCGGAGCTAGTGCCGCTTTAGGAGCCACTGCAGTGGGAGCAGGAGCAGGAGCAGGAGCGGTGGCAGCATCGTCGACAACAGTGGGAGCAACAGCCACACAGCTTGCCATACATCCGGCGGTGTTGATGTTGTGTCGTCCGGACTTCTATTCGCTGCTGCACACCAATGAGGCCGCCTTGGCCATCTACAATCGCAACGCGGCGCTGAAGCACATGGTGATGCGTATACGTCGGGATCCGCAGTGCTTTCAGCGGTATCAGTACAACAAGGATTTGGTTGCCTTGGTCAACACTTTTGCCCAGTTGACGCGCGAGTTGCCTTCGTGCTGGGAGACCAAAATGGATCAGACGGGCAAACAGTTCTTCATCGATCATCAGCATCGGAAAACTTCGTTCATGGATCCTCGTCTCCCCGTCGATTGTCCCCGTGTCGTCCGCCATCGTCAGCAGCAGCAGCAGCAACAGCAGCAGCAGCAACAACAACAACAGTTTATGCCACAACCGGATCTGGTGGATGGCAATTGTTTGTCCGCCACCAGTGGCCACATTAATTCCACCCCAAGTGGCTCCACAGCCGGCAGCAGCAGCAGCAACAGCAGCGTCATCGCTGCTGCCTCCATTTCGGGTGTGCCGCCTTTGCCACCGCCACGCCCCTGCCGCAGCAATGTCTCAGCTGCCGCTGCCGCCGCCCACAATTGCACCACGGCTGCAGCCATTGCGTGTGCCTTGAGCCTGGGCGGAGCGGCGGGTGGCGGGGGTCCGAGTTGTAGTTCCAGCAGCAATGCGAGTGGCAGCCTCAGCGGAGCCACAGCAGCGGGGTACGAGGATGTGCCCATTGCCTACAACGAAAAGGTGAGTGAGCAAGACAAATAGAGAGAGAGGGTGATAGAAAGATGAAGATATAGAGATAGTGAGAGAGAGGAAGAGAGGGAGAGATAGAGAGAAAGAGGGAGAGAGGGAAGTATAGATAGATAGCGAGGGAGATATATATAGAGAGACAGGGAGAGATAGAGAGAGAGAGGGATAGAGTTAGAGATAGAGAGATAGATAGAGAGAGATAGATAGAGAGAGATAGATAGAGAGAGATAGAGAGAGAGAGAGGGAGAGATAGATAGAGAGTAAGAGGCAGAGATAGAGTGAAAGAGAGAGAGAGGGAAATATAGATAGATAGAGAGGGAGATATATATAGAGAGAGAGGGAGAGATAGATATAGAGATAGAGAGAAAGAGAGAGAGAGAGAGGGAGACAGAGAGAGAGAGTAAGAGAAAGGGTGAGGGGGAGAGATAGAGATCGAGATAGAGGGAGAGGGAGATATATGTATATAGAGAGAGGGAAATATATATATATAGAGAGAGAGAGAGAGGGGGAGATAAATGTATAGAGAGAGAGGGAGAGATAGAGATAGAAAGGGAGAGATAGAGACAGAAATGGAGAGATAGATATAGAGATAGAGATGGAGAGATAGAGAGAAAGATATAGAGAGAGAGTAAAAGATAGAGATAGAGGGAAAGAGGGAGAGATAGAGAGTAAAAGAGAGAGATAGAAGGACAGATAGAGAGAGAGGGAGAGATTGAGAGAGACATATAGGGAGAGATAGATAGAGTGAGAGAGGGAGAGATAGAGATAGAGAGGAAGAGATAGAAATAGAGAGATAGAGAGTGGGAGAGATAGAGAGAGTGAGAGGGAGAGATAGAAATAGATAGAGAGAGGGAGAGATGGACAGAGATAGTGATAGAGCAAAATTTCTAAAATCAAAATTTTAGTACCAAGAATTTTGGGCTAAAAAGTGCATAAATTTCGATGTTCGAAATTTCGATGGATTACAAAATTTTGTAATCTAGACTGATGTTTTCAAGTTGAACTTTGAGTTATAATATTTTAATTTGAAATTTAGAATAACTCTTTGGTTATTTACATCTCGAAGCTAAATTAATTTTAACAAATGTTATTAAATTTTAATGATTTAAGACTTAGAATAATTTTCGCTTATTTAATAGCATTGATGAGATATTGTTAGGTTATTTACAAACATCGATGAGATGTTATTACTCGAATTCCTAATTAAATATCCATCCTTAATCAGGAATTCGATTGACAAAATCTAGTAAATAATCAATAATTGTTTAATCCTAATTATCTAACAATTCTTCTTTCATTTTCCAGGTTATTGCCTTTCTGCGACAGCCGAATATACTGGAGATACTGCGAGAGCGACAAGGACAGCACACAGTGTCGCGATCGCTGCGCGAAAAGATCAACATACTGAGGGTGGAAGGTGTTCCGGCATTGGAGCGTCTGGGTCACGACCTACAGCTGACCATATTGCTCAGGTGAGTCACAATTTCAATGTGCAATTCCGATTCCGATTAGACAGATGGACAGACAGACAGACAGACAGACTGACAGACTGAATGCAATTTAATTTCAAGTCCGAGTCATGCACTTGGCAAAGGTTTTGGCATAAATTGATGCCATTCGTTGATGGTGCAATGGTTCTTGAGGTGTTGTTGTTGGTCCTGCTTCAGTGCACCGCATTGCAGTTAGTTAGTTAGTTGGTTACTCTCTGTGTGTGCCCGCATGTGTGTTAATTGCAATTGAAAATGGCTTTGAAGGCTGCGTTTGCTTGCTGCTGTTAACTCATTTGCCAAACAAGGTTAATAGGCATCGACAACAAATTGGTTTTGGAAAACCTCCTTCTCTTCAAATTGAATCGAATCGGATCGTATCGTATCGTATCGTTCGTTTATTTACTTATTGTTTATAATTGCCTCGTCGTCGGTACTCGTTTACACTCTAACCACAAATATTGAGGAAATATTCACATGCATTTCGGTGACCTTAATCTCTGAATACAAAACACCAAAACAACTTGTCGAAAGATTAAGATTAGTCGGAGCATTGATCGCCGATCGGCAATCGACTATCGAGCGATTTAATTGCATTCAATTAGACAAATTATGCCGCTTGATTGCGTCCCAAAGAGGCGCACCGGCAAATGCAAGTTGGCAGCGCTCGCCGTGGGAGTGGACAGTCCCACAGCGTTTTACAGCACTCCAACTGAATGATGACGTGCTGGAAGTAAATGCTTTGCTAATTGTCAATAATTCTATGACTAAGGTCTCTCTGTCTCTTTCGCTTTTGCTCTCTTTTGCCAAATTTGGCAACAGTTGCAATTTCGTTTAATAAACCTAATCGGTTTCTCATGACAAATCAATTTAGTTGACAAACCAAATCAAACAAGATATTCCCCAATTTAATTGGTTGCGATTGCGCCGAAAACCTGTAGAAAGCTCAGATATTTCTTGTTATTGTGGAAGCTAAAACTAAAAAATATTTTAATTATCATTAAAATTAGGATCCGAAAATTTTAATTTTTGTTTTTTGTACGTTTTGAAGCATACACAGAATCGCATCGAAATAATTTCGTTTGTGTGAACAATTCATATAAAATAGTATTAAAGTTTTAGTTGAGCGTTACAAATTTTTATAATAGATAATCATTATTGTTTTAATATTTGTTTTACTCAATTAATATCTGAAATTAATATAAATTCATTACTATATTATTTTTTCGAATTATAATGAATGATATTATATACCCAGTTTAAAATCTAGAATAGTTTTTAATTTATATTGTCCAATCATCAACAACATCAACATCCCATTCAACATATTTTCTCAGTCGAATTTTAACAGTAATTTCTTCCAGTTTTTCATAATTAATAATTAAACGTAATAATTGAATTTGTTAATAACAAAATTTTTAGTTTTGAACGAGTATCAATTACATTTTTGAGGATTTAACTTGCATTTGTTATCGATAACATGCTATCGATCTTATTGTCTCTTTAATTTTTTCATTGTTAATTTAAACAATCCTTTTTAATTCATTTTCAAGCGACGTTTATCGATGATCAATTCATTTTACAGAGAAAATATTGTTTGCTGGTAGCTCATCACTTCTTCGCTTTATAAGAAGTGTCCGGCTAAGAGAGGTTTTTGCTGAGGGAGTTTCCACTGACATTTAGCATTTAACTTAAATTCCTTTCTAAACAACGAACCTAATTACAATCCGACTCAGGAATACCCTTAGGTTGTCGCAGATGTTTAGCAATCATTAGCGGTATTCCAATAATTTATAAACGTGTTAGCTTCTCCACTCTCGACTCTAGAGTGCGGCCACGCCCACACGAAGGCGAGTGTCAACAAGCAAGCAAAAAAAAAAGGGGCACTAAAAGTCGCCAGCCTAATCCTCAAAAAACGAATCGAAACGAAACTGATTGGGGACAATTTAACCCAAATTTCAATTTGCTAATAAACCATAATTTATTGGCCGATCTTGGCTACAGCTGCAGCTAAGCTTGCTTTTGATATTGAGGGGGTGTGGCAGCCACAAAACATCTACATCTACGTCATTTACTTCATCATGATGATGATCACGATGATTATTCTCTAGCATTTTTTGTTATTTTTTTCTTTCGTTTTTTTTTGACACAACTGAAGCGTTGACAAGCATCGGGTTTTTTCTGCTTCTGTTGGGGCTATTTGTGTTTGTTATTTGACCCATTGAAGGCGAATCTTTGCTGACTCCCTCTGCCTGGGGTTAGTTGTTCTCGTCTCGCTTCGTTTACAGTTCATTGGGTCGGTCTCTCTCTCTATCTCTCTCTCTCTCTCTCTCAGTCTCGCGTTTTGGGGCTGCGCATGCGTCGCAGTGCACAGTGGACGCTACTGTTCTGCTTCTTTGCATTACTGTTATTATTGTTGTTGTTATTGCTGCTGCTGCTGCATTTGGGCGTGCTAAGTGCATGGCGCACCCAGACACCGCCCCGCCCCGCCTTGCTCTGTCCGTTATTCGCTCAGTCAGCCGACTGGCAGCTGATGAGCCACAGCCTATAACCATGACCAACGCCACAATAATAACACTCGGCTTCGGTTGCGTCGTCGCCTCGCCTCTCGTCGCCTCGCGTCGCAGTCGCTGTTGACGTCGTCGTTGACGTCGACGTTGTCGTCTCATGCACAGCCCTTCGTCGATGTAATCAAAAGTGCAGCCCAACTAAATGACTCAGTTTCAGCAGTTCATTTCCTTCGCCCCTCACACTCTCCTTCTGCTCCGCCCCTTCCCCTCGCTTGATTTGTCAATGAACAGTGGTTCAAGTGATAATTATAAATGATTCAGTTCAATGCGATGTTTAATTTAGAAGGCAGACATATTTCATAGTAATGAAGTGTAATACAGTGTAATTGTTTTATTTAAGATGTAAAGCAAACATCTCTATTAGCTGGACATTCCTCTAAGTATACGCTTTTTCTGTAGCGTTTGGTATAGTTGTTCTTTTTTCTTTTTGTTGTAAAAGACACTTCATTTCAATAAGGAGTGACCAGCCAAGAGGAAATTTCATTTATACTCAAAAGTTTTGAATACCACATTAATGTTCACTAACATGTTCCTCATGATTCCCTAAATTGTTCCTTATGCTTTTCCTTGAACTTTCAAAATATTTTATAATTTCCACAACATGTTAATGTCTCCACCACACAATTTAAATATTGTGATTAATATATTAACAATTAAAGCTAAAAAAAAGTTGGCTGCTCTTTAATTTAGCAAAGCAAAGTGATAACTTTAATGCATTTCGACATTTCGAATTTGTGTTAATTAGATTGCACAACTGTGGCCCACTGTGCGACGTCCGTTTGGGGTTCTTGAGGTTGAGGCAGTCGCAGCCGCGCAGCAGAATTCGAATTCAGAATTTGAAGTTCGGCAAGAGTTCGTTTGATCGCTTCGCTTCGGCTGCACTTCGGCCGGTCAGCCGAAACCGAAACCGAAAGCGAAGCCGAATCCGAATGCGAAGCGAGCGAGTGAGCGAAATAATGAAAACAGAAACAAATTTACAATTAAATAATTTTCTTTAGTGTTTAGTGTTTTGTGTGTTCTGCGTTCGGTGTTGTTTTATTTCGTTGATGTTGTTGTTGTTGTTGTTGCTGTGGTGGTTCATGTTCTTGTTGTTGCCATTTCCATTTCCAATTCGAATTTCATATTTATCGGTTGGGCGCTAGACAAACGCGTCCATTCTGTGTGCGCCGCTGCCCGACTTAAGTAGTTACGTTCGATCCGATCCGATCCGATCTAATGCGACCCGACCCGATCAGCTGGCTAATAAAGCTTTCAACTCTATAATAGAAGTATTAATAATACTACAACTCGCATTTATTTAGACTCCGAGGTCATTCTCCAGTCGACAAATTTCGCGCGCGTCTCTTTAAAACTCGTCGTTAAATAAATAGAAATTGAAATTCACAAGAAACAAAAAAAACACAAAAGAAAACATAAACACTAGAAGCATTGTTAGTGCAACGCGCGCCTTGCAAAACATCAATAATTGATGCTAAAATAAATATTTAATGTGCAATTAAATACAAAATCAACTGCCACTCTTTTTTTTTTTTGTGTTTTGTTGATGTTGTTTGTCATAAATTTGTGAAGTGAGTTTGATAAAGAATTCTGAAAATTATCAACGGCATGGTTAACCATTCCGTGCTCAAGGCTTTGGGCACCAAACAGCAACACCAACAACAACAACAACAACTTAAACTAGATCAACAACAACAAGAATTAGTGGTAATACTACAACAACAACATGGGCTTCCTTTCGAAGGCTGCCTACATCGTTTGGGCTGTGTAAGTGCCGAATAATTCTAAGAGAAACAACAACAAAAACTTCCCCTTCCATTCTCATTCTTTCTATCTCCCCCATTCTCTCTGTTTCGCTCTCTCTCTCTCTCGCTGTGCGGTTTATGTGTCAACAAATATGCACGATTATTTAACGATGACTAAAAAGCGTGTAAATTACTTGCATATGTGAAATACTGCAACAGCGACATAAAGATTAAAACTAGTATATTACAAAATACCAGCTATATTGGTAGCTATGAGTAACTCAAGAGTTATTACTAAATACTAAAATACATCTTTTGTCTTCCGCCCTTTTCGTGTAATAAATTGTTCTGAAATACTATTCGAAAATGTTTAGAAACTCTAAACATACTTAATTGCCAATTTTCATAAATTACAATGCTTTATTTTGCAAACCATAACTAATTCATAATGAATACAATACTTTTGTAAAAATTCAAACTATATATTTGGCGTAATAAATTTCAAGATAATTCAGAATTTTTATAAATTAAATTACATTTCGTTTTCAAACTTTTTCTCTTTGAAATTTCTTAAAATAATGTCAAATTTAAGCAAATACAAAAATGAATATTTCCATATTTCGAGCTAATTACTAAGTTATCATTAGAGTTTGTTCATATTTGTGATAAATTATCATAATCAACAAATTTTACTACATCTAAATAATTGTTGCCTAAAAATGTGTTTGACAATTATACCAAATGATTATTTTAACCATTTAACTACATATTTTAAATTGCATATTTACCAATTTTTGTTTATTTATCATTCCATTCAAATATCAAATTTGTGATATTGGTTATTTCTTGTTTTGATAGATTATTTCACTATTGACTAATTATTTTATTAATCGACAAAAATAAGTTTGTAAACAATATTAGTTTCTATTTATTATTGATCTATTGTTTATTTATTTTATTTATCGTTATTCATAACCGATAAAATAAATGTGTGATCAATACTAAATAATTTAGTATATTTGCTTACGAAGCGTGTTCAGATAGACTTGAGAAAAGCTTTCTTGTTTATGTTTTTATACCCGCTACCCATAGGGTAGAAGGGTATTATAACTTTGTGCCGGCAGGAAATGTATGTAACAGGTAGAAGGAGGCATCTCCGACCCTATAAAGTATATATATTCTTGATCAGCGTCAACAGCCGAGACGATATAGCCATGTCCGTCTGTCTGTCTGTCCGTCTGTCCGTCTGTCCGTCTGTGTGTCTGTCCGTCCGTCCGTATGAACACCTAGATCTCAGAGACTATAAGAGATAGAGCTATAAT
Organism: Drosophila sulfurigaster albostrigata; assembly: GCF_023558435.1. NCBI lineage: Eukaryota > Metazoa > Arthropoda > Insecta > Diptera > Drosophilidae > Drosophila > Drosophila sulfurigaster. The sequence goes on from NC_084885.1 coordinate 19,866,109, forward strand.
TTTTTTTCGACAGCATTTGTTATGTTTGCACGCAGATCAAGTTTGTTTCAAATTTTTGCCACGCCCACTTCCGCCCCCGCAAATCAAAAAAATCGTATAGCAAGCGTAATTTTGAAGCTAGAGTTGCGAATTTTGGTATATACAATAATTACTATAGTAGTTATGATTCCTGAAAATTTGGTTGCGATCAGATAAAAATTGTGGAAGTTATTAAAGAAATACTTTTGTATGGGTAAAAACGCCTACTTACTAGGGATCTTAGTTGCTTTGGCCGACAATCTGGTACATTGTGCCGTCTATGGTATATCTTGAATGGTGTGCTGTATCGGTATACCAAACATACCATTTGGTATATTTTTTTAGTATTTTTTCAGTATTTTCGGTATATTTTGAAAATAATACCACAATATTTTGCCCTTATTAAAAATAAGTAGCGGGTATCTCACAGTCGAGCACACTCGACTGTAACTTTCTTACTTGTTTGATACTAAGTTTAATTTGCAAAAACGGAACATTTGTTGAGAAGCTGTAAAAAGCTATAGAAGACGTTCGCTCTTCCTCTTCAGGTTGTTTGTTTATTTGCTGTGCTTCTAAATTGCGTACTTTGTGGAGCTACATCCTGAGATATCAGATTTCACGCATGGCACTTGTTTACTATATTCGGACTCATCCTCAATATATACATATGCATATAATGAATCACTTCCCACAATAATGCTAGAAAAGCACATTTCATCCAATGCTGCGTCATTATCAGTCTAATCCAAAATGTGGGTTTTCTTTTCTGCTCCTGATGCAGTTTTCAAATTGCAATGCAGCTTGGCAGCGGAAGCCAGAAATTTGCATGGAATGCGCGGACGGACAGAACGACGGATTGCTTAGAACACATACAAACATATATAGATTTGGATTCTAGTTTGGCTCCCAGGGTTTCGGGTTAAAGGAATGCCAACGCCAACAAATTGTCAAGCTGTGAAGTGGAGATGATGTTTTGTTGCAACATGAGGAGGTGATGCCAAAGAAATAGTTTTAAAGAGCGCGTAGGGGAATAACTCGAGTGGCGTTTTTATTTTACTCAAATTACGACACAACAATGTAAAATTTGTTGTGCGCTGCTTATCGAGGCACTTGCTGTTGTTGTTGTTGTAGTTGTTGCCACACATTCGAAATCGATGACAATCGATCAACTGTTGAAATAGCCTGTTGCCGGATTACCCACCCCCAAAACTGTGAACCCCTCTCCCCCCTCTCCACCCTCTCTCACTCTGTTGCACGCACTTAGTCTCTCTTCTTTTTTTTTTTATAGAAGTTGCGACATCGGTTTGTTATTAAATTCGTAATAGCCAACAACGCTTGCGTTTTATCGTGCTGCTTATCAACGCTATCGTTCTTCGCTCCCTCTTTCCACCACTCGCGCGCTCTCTCTCTCTCTCTCTCTGTTGCTATCTCTCTCGCTCTGACTGCATGGGGGTTACTGCAACACCTACGCGGCTTTACAGCTCGTAGCGCCCATTTGGACCGAAAAGCAAATCAGTCGCTTGGCTGCCTTCGCTATAAGGTTTTATATTTCGTCTAGCTGCACATATTGTTTTGTTGGCTTTTCCATTTCTATATTTATTTGGTTGCTTAAATTGAATTTTACACTGTGCTAATTGAGAATCCATTAGAAGGGCCGCCTGCCAGGGTTGCCACAACAGCAACAACTGCAACAACAACAACACCATGGGACTCTTTTCCAAGTTCAGCTACACCTACAACACCATGTGGGCCAAGTGAGTCAAGTTTGTCATCATCAAGTTTTTGTCCATCATCGGCAGTATTTTAGGAATTTTGTTTTCTTTGCAACCACAGTGGAAACTGAAAACTTTCTGCCATGAAATTGGAACTTAAGTTTGTGAATACTTTGTAGAGAATGGCAATGCCAATAAACAAATTTTGTTTGGTGTCAGTCGCAGACTCTAAAACGGAACTGAAAATTATTTCTTTTGCTGAGCATGTTAAATGATATCCCACTGTAAATAAGTTGAGTTCCCCGATTATATTAACAGTTTTCTTAAAAGTAAACAACTAAACTATATTCTAATTAAAATATATATGCTTATCTTTGAGTAACTTTCAATTCAAATTCTTAAATAAAAAGATTTCTTTTTGTCATTATTGTTTCCAAGACAAATAAGTTATCTCAACTGCCTTCGATATTAAATGTTACATTCGCAGTCTCTGAACTTAAGATAACTTGTAGAGACCTGTTAGAATTGAAGTTCTTATCGAACCCTTTTGCTTCATGATACTTTGTAATGTTTCTCTAATATGTACTTAACATAACATATACTATATACTGTATATGTTATGCATCCGGCATGTGGCAGTTAGTTTCAGATAAAAAGGAAAAACAAAACTTAGAAAGTAATGTGATTTCACTAACGGTTCAATAGCCCCGTATCGATAAGACTTGCTTTTGACGTTCGCACTTGAGTTGAGCTGGGGTTAAATCTGACTGAATATGTGTACATATATAATAAGCTCGACTCTGACATACTTTGAGGGGTTATTCATAGCTTGCTTGTTTTATTTTATTTTTGTTAACTGGAATTTTCAATGAAGATCTCGGTTAATTGAATTGAACCGCACCCAAAAATAAATATAACGCGACCCATTGCTGTTCAAATTGCACTCAAAACTGCTGCGAACCAGAATAGAAGAAGAAGAAGCAGCAGCAGCGGCAGAGGATGAGCAAACACCAACAACAACATACGTAACAACGAATCCACCACTTTTCACCCCTTTTCACCACTCTCACCACTTGTGGGTGACAAAAGTCGCACGCGTTTTGCGTCGCGTTCTTTTTTTTGTTTTTTTTGTTCTCTTTTAATTCAAGTTAATTGCAATTTCCTGTGTGTGGCTAATAATCGCTAATAACTTGTAAGCTCGGCTCAATTTTGAAAGTAATTTGACACACAGCTCCACATTATATTTGCCGATCAGTTTCCATTCGTTGTTGTTGTTGTTTTCGTGCGTTTGTTGCCAAATTTACTCTTTTTTTATCGAGCGTTGGGCTTAATAAATATATCTATTCTATATATACGTAAATTAGTCATTTCCGTGCGCGCTGCGAAAGAGGCGTTAATTGCACTCCAAAACTGTTGTCACTACTGCACGGACACGCCCCTTCCCTTTGCCCCTCGCCTACCTCTTTGCCCACTCCGCCCTTTTGACCACAGCGTGCCGCCGATCGCCATAATTTGCGTTATTAATTGACCAATTTTCAAATTCAAGTTGAAGGTCAAAAAGTAAGCGCGAAATATAAACAAAAAAACGAGAGCTCAAAACAAATTATGAATCAGCAATTAGAATATTTCAAGTGTCAGATATCGGAGCGATAAATATCAGCGATCAGCGATCAACGATTATCGACATCGGAAAAGTCTCGCCCCCAAGGTCTGTTGCGGTCTCTGCCTCAAATTCTTCCGCCTGTCCGTGTCTTTTTTTTCCGATTTGTTTTACGAAATGGAAAATCAAGGCTGCACTTTGTTGAGTGGGTTATACTTAATGCCCACTCGGAAAGAAAGGGCAAATAAATAAGCTGGAATTGAATGCGATAATTGAAAACAGCAAAATGAAAAGGAAATAATACTGAGCTTAGAATTGAATATGGAAATTGACAACAGAAGAAAAACGATAGTACTCCAAATATATTTATTCATTTGCTGATCCAATTTATTTTATTTAATGTGTCACGTTTTCAATTTTGAAAAGCACGTTGCACTTTTCGTGATATATGAAAAGTGAAAGATAACGCTAAAGGTCTTAACAAAACTAATTGTCTTCCAATTTTAAATTTTCAAAATGTACTTAAACAAACATTTACTAATTCTTCAAAATGTTGTCACAATAGAAAAAAGCCGAAATCTATGCTCGTGCTATGTATATAGCAGTTAATTCACACCTTGATCCACATCGTTATCGTTGTTGTTATCAACGTTGCAAGTAGTCGTAGGCTGCGATCAAGCTTCATATCATATTGTCAACTAATTTCATTTAAGTTTCGTGTCACATTTTTAATAAATTTCTATTTATTTTTAACTACAATCAATGCCAAACTGAAATCGTTATCGATAACAATATTTATGGCGCTACTTTGTCTAGCAGTAGCAAAAATACTAAATATAGTATGTGCGATGTGTATTTAAATAGCTTTGACTAATGCAATAACATGCAAAGAGTATTTCTTCTTTTCTTTTTTTTTGCTTAGCTCTCTAACAAGTTGAAAATACCCTGCAAATTTTAGCATAAACAATTTTATTTGCTGTTAGCGACTTACATGATGTAGTATTTCTTTGATTTGTTCAGTATTTTTTGAATACTAACTGTTTATATTATATGTAGAGAAGTTAGCATTGGACATTTTAAAAAGATTTAGTCATAATATTACACATAGAACTTTCTTACCGAAATATAAGTTTAAAGAAATAATATTTCTTCGATTTCCTGAGTATCTTTTAAATACTAACTATTTATGTTTTATTCATTTTTTGATTATATATTTAGAGATTATGATTATATTATATTTGGAGAAGTCAGCATTGGAAATTTAAAAAAAGACAAGTCAGAAATAAGATAATTTTTACCAAAACACTTTATGGGGAAATATAGATTAAGGAAATAATATTGCTACGACTTTCTTAGTATTCTTTGAATACTAACTTTTTATGTTATATTTAGAGAAGTGTCAGCATTAGAAATTTTAAAAAGACTTAGTCTCAAATAGGATTATATTGAAATATAAGTTTAAAGAAATAGTATTTCTTCGATTTTCTTAGTGGAAGTCATTGAAAACTTAAAAAATATAAGATAATTTTTAAGAAAACACTTTGTGGGGAAATATAAGTTTAAGGAAAAGGTATTTCTTTGATTTTCTTAGTATTTTTTGTATATTATCTTTTTATGTTATATTAAGAGAAGACAGCATTAGAAATTTACAAATGACTTTAGTGAGAAATAAGATAATATAATATAATAGGGTCTCTACAATAGTTTCGTAAACTCTATATTGTCATTATTTTAGTACGATGTTAGTATTTTGAAATATTATGGTTTCTGAAAGAATTTTGTTTTATTCAATTTAAACTAAGATTACAATAATATAACTTTATCTTTTTAAACTTCAATTTACATTTATGCCTTATGCATATTTTATAAAAATCAAATGCATTTCCTTCCATCAACAAATATTGTGTAGGGTATGTTTATGTTTTGATAAACCCAACATTTTTTTTGGTGGAGTCAACTGCGATCTGTTGCACCTGCCAAACAGCTGTTGTTTGTGCAGTTTTGTAGTTGTAATTGTAGTTGTTGTAGTTAATATGGCTCATTAGTGAGTTGTCAGCTTAGCGGGCAACAGAGAGACAGCAAAGCAATCAATTGCAAGCAGTTCGGCAGTCATTGAGCAGTGGCCAATGATTAATATGCCTGACGTCAGCGCATGAATTACGAGGCAATGACAACAACAACAACAACAACAACAACGAGTTGCGCGATATGAGTTTGCGACCACTTTTTGACAGCTTGTAATCAATTTGTGCTTACCCTTTCTCTCTCTCTCTCTCTCACTCACTCACTCTCTTTGCAGTCTGTTCGAGCAGGAGATCATGAGCTATGTTCCTATTGAAGAGCGAAGTCCCCAAGGATCGCCGGTGCTCAGTTCACGGATGCCGCAAAGGGCGCCGCCTCCATTCAGACGCGACTTTGAGGCCAAGCTGCGCAGCTTCTATCGCAAACTGGAGTCCAAGGGCTACGGTCAGGGACCGCATAAGCTCAAGTGAGTACCAATTATGATATACTACTATATACATACTATATATTCTTACATAAAATTAAATCAGACTTTTAGACTGACGACGAACTAAGTAACGCCTAAAAATAATTATATTTTAAGTATCTACCTATCATATATCGTTCATATTGTTAATGTCTATAATAGATTTATTATCTATAGAATAGATTTTCTTTCCATTCAAAAAAATAATAATACTTTAACTATCTATCTATATCGTTCATGTCGTTCATAGTCTATAATTGAATAGGTTTTCTTTTATTTTTTCAGAAATAATGATTATTTTTTTTATAATTTTTTAATTATTTTGAAGCTTATAGTTTTATAGGTTTTCTTTAAAATATTAAAAAGAATGATTATCTTTTATTTTTTGTATAATTATTTATATTTTATATTGCGTCATTATTGTTAAAGTCTCTAGCTTAATAGGTTTTCTTTAAATTTTACAAAATTATGATTAAATATATTTTTTAATAATTTACAATTTTTGTTGCTTAAAAGTAACAAGTTTTTTTTAAAGTATTTTATTCAAAACATTTAAAAAAGAAACCTCTATTTGATACCTTGTTAAAAATTGATTATTAATAATTTTTGCAAAAATAAGTAAATCGTTAAAGGTATTTTTGTCTTTGCTTTAATATAACAAGTTAGATATTTTGCGCATTGAAATTTAATGATTATTAATTTGTATTTATTGCAACAAAAAAGTAAATCTTCAAAGATATTTCTTTTATTTAATAATTTTTAAAGGATCTATATTTTGTGTCACTTTATAATTTTTATTTTATCACTTAAAATATGTCTGCAGTTACAATTAAGTTTAAAGTTGAAGTTAATTATTTCACATTCTTTTCAAAAGTATCACAAAATTCGATTTTTTATTATAGAAATTTGTGTATTTACTTTTTTATGTCTCATCTTGTTTTATTTTGTTGGTATTTCTAAATTATATAATCGTTTATTTTGTATTTATCATTTTGTTTTATATTGTTGTTATTTCTAATTAATACCATAAGGGTTATTTATGTTGTACTTATCATTTTGTTTTTATTATTAAGAAATATAATCGTTAATTATGTATTTATCATTTTCTTTCATTTTTTTAGTACTAATAAGTAATATTATATTTGTGTTTTGTATTTCTTGCTCAAACCTAATGACTGTAGTCTAAAATTGATAAACCTTAATCTTTTACATTATCTTTTATCATAAATAAAGTATAACAAAGTATATTAAACTATAATTAAGTATAGAGTACATATAATATAACAACTCTATAAATGGTTTTCTTAGATATTAATGATCAAGGTTCAACAATTTTATTTGAGCAATAAATATAATATATTACAAAAATAGAGACAAATCTATAATATATTTCCTCCTCTCTTCATAGATTACACATACGTCGCAGTCATTTGCTGGAGGACGCCTTTCGTCGCATCATGTCAGCGAACAAGAAAGATCTTCAACGTGGTCGCTTGGCCGTACTTTGGGACACCGAGGAGGGACTTGATTACGGCGGACCTTCGCGTGAGTTCTTCTTTCTGCTGTCGCGGGAACTCTTCAATCCCTACTACGGACTGTTCGAGTACTCGGCCAACGATACGTACACGGTGCAAGTGTCGCCGCTGTCGGCGTTCGTGGACAATTGCCACGATTGGTTTCGCTTCAGCGGTCGTGTGCTGGGTCTGGCGCTGGTGCATCAGTATCTGCTGGATGCGTTCTTCACGCGACCCTTTTACAAGGCGCTGTTGCGTCTGCCGGTGGCGCTGAGTGATCTCGAGTCGCTGGACAATGAGTTCCATCAGTCGTTGCAGTGGATACGCGACAATGACATTGGCACCGGCATCGATCTCGGACTCACTTTCTGTGTCACCGAGGAGCTGCTCGGTCGCGTTGTGGAGCGTGAACTGAAGCCGGGCGGCAAGAATGTGATTGTGAATGAGAAGAACAAGAAGGAGTATCTCGAGCGGATGATCAAGTGGCGTCTGGAGCGTGGCGTCCAGGAGCAAACCGAATCGCTAGTCCGGGGCTTCTACGAAGTGGTCGATGCCAGGCTTGTCTCTGTCTTCGATGCCCGCGAACTGGAGTTGGTGATTGCGGGCACCGCTGAGATCGACACCAACGATTGGCGACTGAACACCGAGTATCGATCGGGTTATCACGACAACCATCAGGTGATTGTCTGGTTCTGGCAGGTGATCGAACGCTTCAGCAACGAGCAGCGACTGCGTCTGCTGCAGTTCGTCACGGGCACCTCGAGCATACCCTATGAGGGTTTCTCGGCGTTGCGCGGATCGACGGGACCGCGACGCTTCTGCATCGAGAAGTGGGGCAAACCGAATGCCTTGCCTCGGGCTCATACGTGCTTCAATCGTCTGGATCTGCCGCCGTATCCTACGCCCGAGTTGCTCTACGAGAAGCTGCTGCTGGCCGTCGAGGAGACGAACACCTTTGGCATTGAGTAGAGGAGAAGCGTCCAACCGTGGCGTATGCGTGATATTTTTTTTGTTACCAGCTGAATTTGTATTTTATTTTATTATTATTACCATTACCGTAGTAAGAGACATGTATTAGCAACAGCAGCAGCATCAGCAACAGCAGCTTCATCTTCCTGGCCAGCTCAAACGACTGTTTACACACTTTATATTTAATTTACTACTTTTTTTTTTGTGGCTGGCATTTTGCCTGGCCCTTAACATTATCGTCGTTACCTCAGAAAGCGTCGCACATCGCAGTCATTAGACATAAGACTCTCTCTATCTCTCTCTCTCTCTCTCTTTCTATCCACACATTGAACCAATGACAAAACTGCATTCCCCAAATAGCATTTAAGGACGAACCCAAGACTCGGACTTGACACGTTCAAGTGCATTACTTAAATGAAAGCTTTCAACAGCTTTGCTATTTTCTATTCTGATTATTATAATTAACTTTTTTTTTTTTTTTTTTGTTATTTCTTAACTGCCTGAAGGAACTTTGAACTCGACTCGAAATCTTTGAAAACCAAAAACTGTCATGAAAATTACAAAAAAGCAAAAAAACAAAAAAAAAAAACTAACAAATGAAAACGCAAGGAAAAAACCTTTTGAAAAATTCTACGCCAATACTTAAATAGCTTGTAATATCTTAGCCTTATAACGAAAAAGAAAATGAAAAATGAAAAACCTCTTTAGATGCATTCCATTTTGGTTCTAGAACATAATGGAAAATACGTAATATTACTTAGTTGTATTTGAGAACTAAAACTAATACTTACAACTAATACTACATTAAGTAAATTGTTTTAAAATTTACAGTGCCCGAATATATGTATGTATTTGCATCTACATAAATGTGCATATATATATTAATATATATATGCACATTCATGCAGATCGGATTAGTAGTATATTATATATACATTACGAATACGAATTGATTGAAAATGCAAAACACGAATTGGTCCAGTGCGTTGCTTTGGCTTTATTGGTTTTTCCGGCGCATACGAAAACTTATTTAATTATATATATATATACATCTACAAATATATATATATATATGTATATGATAATGAAAAAAATACAAATTATTTAATTATAATAGCTAACAATGAACAAAACAACAAAAAAAAAACACAAAAAAAAAAAAAGAATACCAAATCGAAAATGAAGACAAATTTTATGATCGACAGCAACTACTAAATGGTGATTTGTTTACATGTAGTTTTGCATTAGTTAAGCAAGAATGAAATGAAAAGACATAGACAAAGACGGACAGAATGAACGAAACAGAGATAGCGCGAAGGCTAATGCAAGAAAGATATATAGAGAAACGCTTTTTTGAACTATGTATATTGATAAATGAGAATGTTTTATTGAATTATTAATGTGCGTGTATTTATTGAATAAATTAACTATAATAAAACAATTAATAAATGTGAGCCTTTTACTTCAAAAGCTAAATGATTGTGTTTTATTCTTAGACAAACCCAAATTTTTTTTAATATTTGCAATCCTACGAATATGTGACAGGATGTGGTCGAAAAAAGCCAAAAATTCCACTATATCTCGGTCATTTCAAGGACAATCGGAATGTCCTTTCTCGCAAGGACCGCTTTCATAAAGCCAAACCGATCTAAGACAAGCACTAGCTATATAAATTCAATTGCAATTTATAGATTCGTCACAAACTGCTTAGTAGCGCCATCTATGGTTCGTTGGCGCAATGAGTAATGAAAACCGCAAAATATAAAATTTTTTGTAGCATACTTTCAGGAGCGAAAGTTGTGGCCATCAAATAAGCAAGTGACTTGCTGCATTTCTGCCTGCTGCTGATTCATGTTCGCCTGGTATTTCATCTGCTTACTTGGAAATTTTTCGACGTTTGCGGCTGCTTCAAGTGGCCAACAACAGCAACAGATGATGGCAAAAACTACCCAGTTATCAAATGAAATACTAGGAGAACATAAATCAGCAGCAAGCAGAACTGCAGAAAGTCATCTACTAAATTCGTGACGTCATTCATTTGGGCGTCTATTTCAAATTTCAAATTTGAATGTAACCGACAAAAAATAAATAAATCCTTTAAAAATTAACAAATATTGGTTGTCATTTTTTTTGTTTTTTTTTTACAATATCTTGGTTGTTTGAAGGACGATTAGGATGTCCTTTGTCAAGAGGATATGGCTAGTAAATACAAACCGATTGACATACTCAAAAGGACGAACATCCTTACAGGAGCCAAAATAAAGTTTATACAGAAAATAGGCTATAACTTGAGAATGACCTTGCGTATCCTGGCAAGCAATATGTCATTCGATGCGTATTCATGTGGCCTAACAACATGTCAAAGGACATTCCAATTATCCTTGTAGTTCTCGAGTTATCCTTTGAACTTTGAATCGAAAAATTTCAATTCTTGGATCCTTTTGTGATCTCATCATTTTTTGATGCCAATCGATAGAGAAGGTCCTTGCGATCCTGGCAATATTCGTCCTTTGAAAATCTGACAGGATATGGCCGAGATATAGCTTGTTTTCGAAAAAAGACCATAGTTGCACCCTCAAAGTATGCTATAAAAATTTATTTTTTTTTTAGCGCCAATTTCGAATTTGAAAGTCAAAGACTGTTCAATGAGTAACTCTTTTGTTTTATCGCAGTTACAAAATTAGAACTAGTAAAATACTACGTGGAGCAACTGAAATACCAGGCGAACATAATAGAGTGGCAAGTAGATTTCCTTACAAATGGTGTCAAATATGCCTCGTTGCCATTGGTCAGTTTCTTACAGCGTGTGCTCTTGTATGTGGATCGTAAGAGCGGGAGTCTGATCTGAGCAGCTAAGAAGAGAAAGAGAGAGGGAGATTACTCTGAGCTTTGAAGAGCATGTAAAATTTTTCACAGCCAGTGACGTTCTGCAGTTGTGCTTGCTGCTGCTTTCTGTACGCCTGGTATTTCAGCTGCTAACATGGTAGTTTTTAGCCGTTCGTGGCGCTAAGAAGCAATGTAGAAAACTGAAAATTAAACCAATAATATATTCAAATTTTTGGTAAGTAAATATTCAATATGTTCCGATCTGCTGTTAAACAGCGCTGTTAAAATTGTTGCTGTCAGAATAGCCAATTTGGCCTCTGTGAAATTTGCTGAGCACCAGGCGAGCAGAATCAGAAAACAAGCGACAGTCATACAAAATTCAAAATTAAAATTGCACGCTTATGTTAAGCCGGTCTGTAAAGGGCTTCTGCTAAGGGTCGGTGTTTACTACCTCTGCAAGGACTGTTAAGTGGACATTCGTTTTATCTATATAACTCAGCGAAATCTTTAGGGATCTCACAAGGACATACCTTTTTGTTATCAAGGGAACTAGGACTAATGATTGGCATTCAAAAATTCTTAAGATGCGCTCATAAAGTTCGCTTCAATATATCGATCATTTTTCAATTTCAAGTGTTGTATTCTTAGACGACTCCATATTTTTTTATGTCAATCGATAGATTTCGATCCCACGAATCGAATTCGCCAGGTCCGGTCAAAATGCGCAAGGATATGCCCGAGAAAGGATAATTTTTCTAAATTGTAAAATTGCAGCAATGCAGCAGTAAATAATTTTTTGTAGCATACTTTGAGGTTGCGGCAATTCAAATTGTCAATGCGCCAACAAACGATAGATGGCGCCACAAAACCCTTGTACTTGTGCGTCTCATATTTAATCTCATCAATTTATTGTTTGTATTAATTTCATACTAACCTTTTTTTGTACCTAAATATTATGATGTTCAATTGATTAAATAAAATTGAGATATTCTTTTGTATTCTATATATTTTGTCCACAATTTTTGTATTGTTTTGTTTCTGTCATTTTCATTTTTTTTTTTGGTTTTATTTTCATTCAGCAAATGAAATTCGCTTTACATAAATTTATAGATTTATTTGTTGCTGCTGTTTTCATTATTGTTTACAATGAAATGATAACATATATGTATATATGCCCTTAATTATTTATTAATTATGTGACCGTTAACTAGGCTTAAGATTTCCTTGTTTGGTTTTTTGCTTCTCTCAATGGTAAGTAAATCGACTTGGACTTGGGCCTTCTTCCTATGTATATGAATATACAATATAGGTTTATTATTTATGTATTTTTTTTTGTTTTTGTTTTTTTACGTTTATTTGTAAGTATGTACAGAGTCTTGAGCTGGGAGAATGGAAGTGCTAGTGTTGTATGTGAGTAACTAGTATCATGTATGTATTTATGTTCGTTTTTTAGGATAGGTTAGAAGAGTGAGAGAAAGATTGTGATTATTAATTATAATAGACATAACACACTGGTCTATTTTAAGGTAATTTCTTTTTTTTCGTTTATCAACATAGGAGCTTTACATAATCCATTTCATTGTTATTGTGTTAGGTGCGCAGAGTTTGGGTGGGCTTTTCTGTAAATGTATCTGTATCTGTCTAAGTGTGTGTGTGTGTGTGTGTGTGTGAATGTCTTCTGCAAGCGCAGCAAAGCTTTCAGAAAGCATATGCAACATTTGGGATGCTTAAATGCTAATGAAAAAAATGCCTGTTGCCTGTTTGTTCGTCTGTATGTAACGCTAGCTAATTGTACATTATACACTTGAAGAAATTTTGCTAAAGGTATAATAATAAGTATGTACTATATGTATATCATATACATACACATACATATATCCATGTACGTCTTGGTTGGTTTAAATAAATTCTCTTTGTTTTCGCTTAATTTCCAACTCCCCAGCGGGGGCGGGGGGAGGCTACGAAAAATATTGACATTGACCCCATGTATTGTATGTATGTATGTACCACTTATGTATATGTAAATGTAAATGTGTTGTTTTTGTATGTAATTCATTCATTGATTTGATTTCATGTTTCCATCTCAAGCATTACAAAAATAGAGCATTATTTCGAATTTTGAATAGATTATAATATTTTGCATTCATCTTCTTTTTTTTGGGAAAAAAAAAACATGAAAAGTTTTATGCTTTTTATACTTGACTTGATTTCAATTACACGATGTATAAATTTGATTCCATTTGTATTTAAACTTGATTAATTTATTGTGTGACTAATTGTGCAAGCGGGAGAATGTTTTTGCTTTCATATTTCTTCTTTTCTTTTCGTTTTTTTTTTTTAGGTTAGGTCTATCATTTGTTTTACTTTCATTCATTTTTCATTATGTTGATCACAGCTTTTACAATTCTAATGATATACAAATGTATGTATGTATGTATGTGTGTGAGTGTGGCCAACAAAGTAAATGTGTGTGTGTGTTTCTTTGACTAAATTCGCACCAAAAATACTGTTATACATGTGTCTGTCTGTCTGTCTGTATGTGTGTGTGTGTGTGTGAGCACACTTAAGAAAAATCGTATATGGATCCTTCTCTCTTGACATATCGCAATTACATACTTATATATTTATAATACTTTTTTCGACTTTTACAAATATGCACAAACTGGGAAGCGAGCGTGTTCCCAATTCCACATTCGCTTCAATTTCGCAAGCGATTGCGGAATTCGAAACACGCGCTGCAACTCGCGATTGTTTATGTTTTATGTTTGTTGTTATGAAAGCTGCTAGTTAATGGATTTACCTCGCTACACACAACAACTAAATATTAAATTTCTATTTATCTTTTTTGGTTTTTTTTTTCTCATTTTTCGTTTTTCTTTTCTTTTTTATATAGTATTTAAAAAGGTAATACAAAATATGTTGATTTTAGTTTTTAGTTTCGCCTGGCATATGATAATCATGAAAAGAAGGCATGTCATCGTCTTGTTTTTATGTTTTTGCGTCCGTCCATATGCTGAGCGACTTTTTGTTTGTGTTTATTCATTTATTTTTTTACATTGTTTACTTAGTAAAAAGTTTTAGTAAAATTCCACTACATGTACACGTTAATTTTCCTCTAACAAAAAGAACTTTAAAAAGAAAATGTCTATAAAAATGAAAAATGATAAATGTGATAACAAAAGGGAAACGACATTTAATAACATTCAACAGCTAGTACGACGGTTTTAATTCTTGTTTATCATCATCATCATCATCATCATCTTACGTTTAACGTTGTTCCATTTTTGTTCGAAAGCGATACGAGGATCGAATTGTTTGGTTCTCTAGTTTTGTGGAGACTTTTTTGCTGGTGGGGTTACTTCATTACGGTACAAGTTATATAGCGGCAACGATTTCGGGCGGGGGGCGGGGCAGGTTCGGAAAATAGCTGGGAAAATAATTTAGCGGCGTTTTCTTGGGCTATTTGTCAACAATGCCTATATAATATATAATAATAATATACTATGTATGTATGTACGTATTGTATTGTATCGTATTGTATTGTATGTATGAATGCCTGACATATAATATGTATTCTCGTATATATGTATGTATATACTGATAATGCTATGTAACTAATTAGTTATCTGTCTGTTTTGTAGTTGATTGTAGGAAATTTGCATCAATTTGCACAAATATTATTATTATTATTATTTGTATATTTTTGTTTATTACTTGTAACTTTTTTATGGAAACTAATTAAAATACGAAATGAAATGGAAACTGATCTCGATATACAATAAATATTTTTGCTAAACGGTTTTGTCATCATGTCGCCTAATTTGTAATTTCATTTATTTATTTATTGACGTCATTTCCACATTCACTTACATTTTCTTCTTCTTCTTTGCTTCCTTATCCGCTACCGTTACACCGGACGGTATCAACTTGTGTTTTTGTGTGTTTTTTTCTTTCTGCTATTGGAATTTATTCTGACTGTGCTGGTTTCTCTTCTCTTTCGTACTCTTCCTCTTCCTCCTTGCCTTGCGTCTCTTTCGTTGTACTTTTACCGCGGTTTCTCTCTAAGCGTCATTTAATTCATTTTCTCTTTCATTGTGTTAACATATTTCATAATTTTGTTTCATTTGTAGTTAACTTTTGTCAGGCTGTTGTGTTAATTAAACATTGTTTGTTTTAGCATGTTGTTATTTATTTGATTTTTTCTCTCGTTTTTTGTTCGCATTTTATTTTTTTCTTGCATAATGCTGCTCTTTTTTTATATTTTGTATATTATTTTTGTTTATCTAGTTTTCTTGTTTGTTTTTTTGTTTTTAATTTGTTTGTTCCTTTTTCAATATTAATTTAATTTAAATAAATTTACATTACAATTACAATTCTTGTTAATTGGAGTGGGAACAGAATGGGTCAAGGGGGGTTTGGTTTGCGGGGAAGGGGAAATTGGGCTTTAAAAAAAAATGTATATAAAGATTATTGCAATCATGAAATGATCGTAGTATATAAAAAATTCACTTTAAATATTAATTACGTACATTACAAAAAAATCTTGGTATAAATACAAATACATATACATGTATGCATGTATGTGTGTGTGTGTGTGTTTGTGGTGTAAGCAAATGGAGTGTGTGTGTGTTCACACACATGCATATTATATAGAAAATCGTTAGCAATTTAACAGTTGCTCTCTCAGTTTTGCAGCTACACATTCAATTCATTTCACATAAATAATAATAATAGTAATTATAATATAATATAATAATATAGTAATAATAATAATAATAATAATAAACATACAGAAAATAGTCAAATTTACAATTTACCAGCCGCTTACATAAAACATTGCTAAACTTTTTCTTTCTCTATCTCTCTCGTTCATGTTCGCGCTCGCTTTCTCGCTCTCTCTCTCTCTCTTTCATTTCAAATATCGCTAGTATATATATAAAGTTTTTATATAAATGTGGTTGTTGGTGTGTTTTAAAAATAGCAAAAAAAAAAAGGTATATATTTTAATATATATGATTATGATTAGCATAAACGAAATCGCACATTCAATACAAACAAAAAGAAAATTACAATTTCTCAAATTCCTCGGCGTAAAATCATAATTCAGAAACGAAAAAAACAAAATATAGTAATATATATATATAACCAAAAAATATGGGGGACAATCATAGAATTAATCTGTATACAATTTGTATTTGTTGTGTGGCTGCTGCTGCTTCTTATTTTTTTTTCATATATTGTTGATGATTTTGTTATTTCATTTTTGTAATGTGTATGTTTGGTTGTGGAAGTGTGGATGCTGTTTGTTGTTGTGGTTGCTGTTGCTGTTTGCTGTTGGTGTGGTTGAGGTTGCTGCCTATTCGGAGTCCTGTTCCCGTTCATCGAAGCCCGCCAAATCGACAGCCTGCAGCATGCCACGCGAATGCGCGTACTCGATGAGCGCCAGATGGCAGAACACATATTGATCCGGCATTTGGATGGAGTAGGCGCGTTGCGAACGTATTTTCTCCACGGTGCCGCGTATATCCGCCGTGCCCACATCCTCCAGACGCGATATGCAAATGTCCAGCGTGATGAAGGTGCCTAATAAATATATGCACAACATATTTAGCATTGCAAAAACTCGATACCAACAAACTCTGCTCTCACCTGTGCGTCCAATTCCAGCACTGCAGTGGACCACAATAGGTGGACCACGCACATGACCAGCCCAAGTATCGCCCAGAGCACGCACCAGCTGCGCCTGCTTGTCGCGCACCTTCTGCAGGAAGTTCAACATCGCCATGGCTGAGCTGGGCACGCCGTAGTCCGGCCAGCTGGTGAACTGCCAATGTGACACATTGCGAATTTCGTCAGTCTGAGAGGAAGGTGAAGAACACAGATGCAATGCGTTAGTATAAGCAGTAAGATATATCACAGAAATGTACAAACAATATGCTAAAGCAACCTTAAATGGTACAAATATATGAAACAAATGAATGCACTCCAATTTCATCTTTTCTTTTTAACCAAAACACAGTAAACACTAAAATCTATGGTAGAGCAATAGTACGACAATTTAAATATACTAGCTTGATGGCATAAATATATACCATAAATGGTATAAATATATACCAAACATGAATATGTATTTCTGCATTTCTATTCCAAAATATAAATGCAGTCTAATTTCACCTTTTCTATTTAACCAGAACACATTTTGTCAACATTGAAATCTACCATCTATGACAATTTAAATATACTAGCATGATGGATAAATATATACCATAAATGGTAGGCATAAATGGTATAAATATATACCAAACATGAATATGCATTTCTGCATTTCTATTTCAATTATGAATGCAGTCCAATTTAACATTTCCTCTTTTTTGTTAACCAGAAATCTTTTTATAAACATTAAAATCTACCATAAAGTTATAGTTTTACAATTTTAAAAACTAATATACTAACAATATACCAATTGGTAAGTACTTATACTACTAAATGCATTCGATATTAAATTAATCCATGTGAATACAAAATGTGAGTATAGTTTTAACCTTTTCTATTTAAACAGACAAATTTTATAAACATTAGGGTAAAAGTTCGAAAATAATGAATACTAAATATACTTAGAATATACCAATTGGTTGGTAGTTAAACCACTAAATGTATTAAGACATTTAAAGAATCAATATCTATACGAAATATGAGTACAGACAAATTCAATCTTTTCTAATTAGCCAAAACATTTTTTAATAATATTAAAATCTACCATAGAGTACTATTATTGAATACTAAATATACCAGAAATACACCAATGATATAGTTATACCTTTAATCAACATAGTTGCACTTCGACTACTTTCATTACTACTCTAAAATGAAGCATTTTATTAGCTTTTTTTTTGTTTTGAATTTGTAAAATTAACTTGTTACCGATTTAGCTATTTCTATGACTTATAGTCCCTGAACTCAACATATTTCTAAGAACGAACAGACAACAAGACGTTGCTATATTTATATTTAGTATGTAACTATTTTAAGGAGTTATAGATCTCTCCTCCTTCTGCCTTTGTCAAACATTTCATGCTAGTACACAGTTATAATAGAGTTACCATTAAATATCCTATTCTGTATTCTATTCTATAAAAAGTGACTTTCGATTGATTGATTGACGTGCGCACGCAACACTCACCTTTAGGTTTCTCAATTCTAGTGAGGCAACTGTGTAATCCTCGTTGCACTCGACGCTAATTGTTCGCACATGGTAATTTCCAAACTCTAAGGAACTATCTTCAGTCGGCTCCCAGTATTGGCCGCATTTAACACGTCCGCGTTCCATGACGCGCGTTGTCATAACTATAACTAAGCAATGTTGTTCCCAGATCATGCGCCAAAAGTCCTGGGATGTCTTTGGTAATGGACCTGCAATCAAAGCGGTGTAAAGAAATTAATTTTCGAGTTATACTAAAGTTTTATATTATATTATATTTTTATATATTACTATACTTTTATACTAAAGAAGTTTTATGCCAATTATATTAAATAAATCTCCAGTTGAAGGCGGTTTTTTGTTCAAATTTTAGTTAAACTGAAGTGAATTTTTTCTTTTTACTTTATTTACATTATTCTGCAGACTTTAGTAGGGAAAATTAAAGGAATTCTATAACAATCTTAAAGAAGGTTCAAAAATAGGATTTAAGAACTCTCTAGATACTCAAAAAGCTGAATTAATCATATTATTATTAAATCCCTTATTAAATACTACATTGAATTTTACAGAAAAAGAGAGCTGCTCGGACCTTTGACTATTATTATTATTATTAAAATATATTAATCTCTTGCAAGTATTCCTGGCCTGGCTCGATTTCATTTCGCTTTCTAACCAATTAATGTTAAAACTTGCTTATTGTTTTGCACTAAACATCTCAAAAAAAGATCGAGAAATGTAAAACATATTAGTCTCAGTTATTATGGGTGTTGAGATCTAGTTGTTTATGCATTCGGACAGACAGACAGACAGATGGGGAACTTATTGTCGTTAGTTCCCATTTATTATCGATTTTGCTTTTTTGCGGAACAAGACAAAGCAGCATGTGTCGCAGTTCCCATGCATTTGTCTTTTGGAGGTCGAAGCCATAGAAAATGTAAACTAGAGGTGAAGAACAATCGATAACTATCGACACTATCGATGGTTAGGCGCTACAAAACCACCATCGATATCAGCAGCCACTTTCGATAGTGACACAACTACTATCGATGCTGCCATCGATAGCTGACTTTGCTATCACATTGCTATCGATAGTTGTGCATCTGTAGTGCAAACAACTCACCTTGAGTTGAAATATATGCATTCTTCTGTTTATAGCCATCGACAAAATTCGCATTGATGTAATCGGACAGCTCGTCTTCATCCTCGCGCGCCAGGACCACACGACTGTGATCGTAGCACAGGACATCTGTATAACGATTTTTGGTCAAATTGTTGCGCATGCTGTGCGAGAAGAGAAAGTGATTCGATTATAATAAGTATTTTGAGGGGAAGATGTTCGGACTTACCGCGCATGGAGGAAAGTGCCTTCGGGTGCCCGATTTCGTATATCCAAGTACTCCTTAATTAGGCCCTGACGTCGCCGCTCCTTGACCATTTGCACAATCTGATCGAGCGTCTTGGGATCACCCTCTTGGCCGGCCAGACTGTCGTCGTCACTGAAACCGGATGAGGCACTGCTTGGCGGATTCTCAGACCACAAATCACCGACACCGGCGGCACTTCCATTCACAGCAACTCCAACTCCTCCGCCAGCAGCTGCCACACCGCCCGACGTCGTTGTCGTCGTCGTTGTTGCTGTTGTGGCTGCTGCTGCTGTTGTTGTTGTTGTTGTCGATGTTGCTGTTGTTGTGGCAATGTCTCCTCCTGCTCCAGCGGCAGCTGATGTGCCGTTCTGTTGCTGAATGCCGCTGGTGTTGAGCTTGAGCAGCGTATTGTTAGCGGTCCGATGACTGGGACTCAGTCCGTTGATTGTGATGTTCTCGTTGGGTTCCGTTGACTCGGTGTTAATCAGTTGCTGTTGCTGCTGTTGCTGTTGTGTGCCAGTTGCCGCTGAACCGGTGGCTGCTCCTCCGTCGCCACCAGCAGCCACAGCAGCTGCACCACCGCTGACTGTGACCACGGTTGTGTTGCTATCGCTCAGCTGATGCACAGCACTGATAATGGTTGTTGCTGCTGCAGCGTTGTTGCTGCCGCTGTTGCTGCCGCCGTTGCTTAGCGGCGTTGCTGTCGTCGCTGTCGCTGTGGCAGCTGCAACACCAGCGACACCCACGAGATTGGCAAGCAGTTCGTCTTCACGATTCGTCATCGATTTGCGGCAATTTAGCAACCATGTGGCGTGATCGATTTCCAGCGTGCCGCCAAGATGCACTGGCAGCGCCTTGCGCGGCACGTGCAGACTCAGCTGCGGCACCGATACGGTGAACACTCGCTCGCGTAGCTTCTCGCGCACAAACAGGCGGAGGATCTTGAATGGCGCCTTGAACCACAGCGGCGCCGTCACGATCAGCACTTTCTTCAAACGCGCCGGATAGCCACCCTACAAAGAAAATAACAAAAATTCAAAATAAGTAAAATATATTAATTTTTATTATATTTATCTTTGATGTTTGTTGCCAGAGCGATTGAAATCGAATAGAAAATTTGACAAGTTCGATTATATTGACGAGTTATGAACAATGTTGTGTTATCGATAAGCAGATAAATGTTATCGATAAACGATTTGTTGCCCTAATATACAATTTCTTAAAAAAAGATACCAAAATGCAAAACACAGCAAGTTGTGTTGTGAATGAACAATGTTATGTAATCGATAAATAGAATAATGTTATCGATAATCGATTGATTGCAATAATAACACGTAATTTCACTAAAAAAGTTATCAAACTGCAAAACAGAGAAAGTTGTGCTGTGAATGAACAATGTTGTGTTATCGATAAATATAATAATGTTATCGATACACGATTGATTGCAACAATAACACGCAATTTCACTAAAAAGTTTGCGAAGAGCAAATCAGAGAAAGTTGTGCTGTGAATGAACAATGTTGTGTAATCGATAAGCAGATTAATGTTATCGATAAACGATTTCTTGCAGTAATATACAATTTCTCAAAAAGTTAGCAAGCTGCAAAACAGAGTAAGTAGTGAAGTGAATTAACAATGTTGTGTAATCGATAAATAGAATAATGTTATCGATAAACGATTGATTGCAATAATAATACGCAATTTCACTAACAAGTTTGCGAAGAGCAAAGCAGAGAAAGTTGTGCTGCTCATGAATAATGTTGTGAAATCGATAAACTGATGTTATCGATAACCGATTGCAATAATATGCAAATTCACTAAAAAGTTTGCGAACAGCAAAGCGGGCAAGTTATTCTTAAAAGCAGCGTAAACGATTAGAAATGTCAAAAGTCAAGCGTTATATTTATCGCACACTTAAATCACTTGCTACTGTTATCGATAAACAATTACCTCAGTAATTTCAGCTTTATAATTTATGCATGGCACAAACTTAATTAGACTACTTATGACGAAGGCAGTTTAACTAATAAATATTAATCAATTCGATTAATTTATATATGTATGTATATATATATATGTGTCTGTGTGTGTGTGTGTTCTAGTTGCGTGTGTGTTTATAACGAGCTTTTTTATTGCCTGGCTCAACAGCAATTGCACACACGCTAAGGTCACCTGGTCGACGGTCCCCACAAATATTAACAATGCATATGAACAACATTATTACACATATTCTATGCAGATAGTAAAACATGTCTTTTTTCGGATCTTTCGAAATGATTTCTGACACGAAACAAAAGCACATGCCATGAACTACATGATAAAGTTCACTTTAGTCTTGTCTGACTGCTCATTAAAAATAATTTCGTTTAGTATGCAGTTCTTCAAGTTCTTAACTATATGATATTCGTAGGAATTAGGATTACTTGCTATACTGTTTTACTTTGGAGAACTTGTGAAGACTATTAGAACAGATAAACTGATTTAAAGTTAACTTTATGCCACTTTAATGTGACAAATAGCGCCAGAATTGAAATAATTCCATATTTTGATGAAATTGTAATCGCAATGTTTACAAAATTATAAACATTCAATACATAGTATTGATATTAGAACAAAATATTACATAAAATGATAAAAATCGATCTTTAAAACATTGAAGAAGTCAATAAGTTTTTATCTGTATGTTAAAGTAATCCATGCGATAACTAATTATCGCATTAACGGAACTATGAGCAGCTGACGTTAAGTTCCACACATTCTAGATGTCTTCTAATCGTCTAGTTGCAACTTTGCTGCTAAATTGCTTTGCATTTTTTTTTTGCTGCTATGCAGTTCTCATGAAGCACACGTGTGAGACATTAAGAAACGCTGATTACAATTCTAAAAGAAGAAAAACACTGAGCACTGTCAGAGTGTAAAAACCTAATTCAATTTTAATGAAGCAAAAAGTAAAAGAAGCTGAAATTAGTTGAGCTATAAACACTTCGTTCATAATGCAAATGAAAGTGGTTCATTTTTTTTTTTTGTGCAAACTAAACTAGTTCAAATGAACTAAAGCAAATGAGTTGCATTAAAGTGCGCGAAACGAAATAAGTAATAAAATTAAAATTGATTATGCTGTCAATCAAATTGAATGCAGCTGCGTTTTAATTTCGCTTTACAATTTATTGACATTCGTCAACCCAACTCAATTTGTCGCGGCTGCTGCGACGTCGACGCTGACAGCGGCAGCGGCGTCGCGTAGGCGGCACTTCGATTCCTCAACTGAGTGCGTGTGTATGAGTTCGTCTGTGTCGGTGTCTGAGGCTGAGAGTGTGCGTGTCTGTGTTTAATTAAGTGAAATGCAAACACAACAACAAAATCAAATGCGAAATGTAAATGAAAATTGTTTGCCGCCTCTACTTCTTTCATTCATTTCGCTGTTGTTGTTGTTGTTGTTGTTCGAGGCGTTGTTGCGACACAACCTTCACCCAGTTGGAAATGTTGAAAATTTCATTGCGGACATTTTCAATTGCAAATGGCGTCGCCAACCGCACTGCTACTCCTCTGCCTCCCCCCGCTAGCGCTTGTATCCGTGTCAGCGGCATTTATACGTAGTTTATTGGCCAATCTTCTCTTTGTGTCGCTCCCCTTGCCGTCATCCACATTTCTTTCTCTTCTTTCTCGCTCATTTTGCAGCTGCATACAGCGTGGTCTGCATATAGATATGCATGCTTATGTGTGTGTAGAGGTAAGGCATGGAGATTAAGGTCAGCGGCAGCACAAAGCAAAACAGTGACAACGACAACCAAAACAACAACAACAACAACAAGTGCAGATGCCAGCAACACGAAGAAGTAGAAGTAGGAGGAGCAGAAGAAGAAGAAGAGCGAGAGCAAGCTCATCTCTTTGGCAAATATGTCTGCTCAAAGGCTTTGCACACGTCCCACGCACACTCCGCAATCAGCTGTGCATGTGTGTGTGTGTGTAAATTAATTTTAGTTCGAGAAGCTGCTGCTTCTTCTTCAGTTGTGACCTGTCGCTGCACCTGATTTTATCGCTATTGATATCGAAATGGAAATTAATTTGCAATTTGCAATACGAAATGCGTTGTTCATTGATGTCACAAACACAAACACACACACAGACACACACACACGATAGGTAATTGGCAATAATTGGCATCCAGTTGTTTGCCCAAGCATTTCCAGCCCTCATTTCCAGTTTCAAATCCACTTCCAGTTTGCTGTTTTTTGCTTTTGTTGTTGCTGTTGTTTCATTTGCTTCGCAACTTGTGCGCTTTGCTTTCATTGTTGACTTTATGGCACTTTTGAGATTGCATCATCAACATAACTGCATTTCATTTATTGCTCAAACATTTCTCTCCCTCTCTATTAGCCGCATTCCTTCCACTTCTCTCTCTCTCTCTCTCATCTCTTTTTCTTCTAACCATTACAATGTAGGGTAACTGCTGCTGGTGACAGGCAACACGCAAATTACTGCATCAACTTTGTTGCCGTCTTTCAACAATTCTTTCTTTCTTTCCAAACTTTACGAGATGAAGTCTACGAATTTGACATATTGCTTGCTGCATTGCCAACGCAATGCAACTAGAGCGTGTTCTAGTTGGATATCAAATTAATTTCAAAGTTAGGATGAGCTAATTCGCTAAATTCATAGAATCAATTTCATTATATAAATTATATATATCAGAAGAGGTTAAAGTTCTGTGCTTATGTCTTATTTTTTTATTTGAAATCACACTTTAGCATTATTTCCCTAAAATAATTCATATAATGTTCCCTCCTTAGATCTTTTTAAGTCGAAAAGTTCTAATATTCATTTTGTCTGACAAACATAAATACGTTTGTATTAAAGTTTTCTAAAATATTAAAAATGCCTTAACACAAATATTGTTTAAATAGAATCAATAACAATGGAGTCATAGATTGCTAAAAGTTCCAAAAATGATTTTTTTCTTTTCAATGTATTTTAGTTATACATTTATTCAATATACCATCGAATATTTTACAGCGAACTTTGCCGTAAGCCATACTAAACTAAAGATCTCTAAAAGAAATCGTAAAATAAAATTGTTAACACAAATTTTGTTTAAATATTTTTGTCAAGAATCAATGAAAATCATCTCAGAGGTTGTTAATTGTTCCAAAAATGATTTTTCTTCTTTTTAATGTATTTTAGTTATTCAATATACTTTCGTATAATCTGGTATTTTTTACAGCGTACTTTGCTGGACTAAAGTTCTCTAAAAGAAATACTAAAATAATATCTTTAACACAAACTTTGTTTAAATATTTTTGTCAAAAACGAATCAGGTTAGAGATTTTTAATAACTCCAATAATGATTCTATTTTATGGAATATATTTTAGTTGTTCAATAATGCAATATACCATATAATCTATGCTAAACTAAAGTTTTCTAAAAGAAATAGTAAAACAAAGTTTTCAACATAAATTTTGTTTAAATATTTTGTCAAAAATCAAGAAGTCAAAGATTGTTAATAGCTCCAAAAACGATTCTATTTTATGGTATATATTTTAGTTGTTAAATAATTCAATATACCATCGCATAATCTAGTATATTTTAAAGCGTACTTTGTCGTAAGCTATGCTAGACTAAAATTCTCTAAAAGAAATAGTCAAATAAATTAAGTTTAAATATTTTTATCAAGAATCAATAAAAATCATGTCAGAGATTGTTGATGGCTCCAAAAATGATTTTTTTCTTTTCAATGTATTTTAGTTATCCAATAATTCAATATACTTTCGTATAATCTGGTATTTTTTACAGCGTACTTTGCTGGACTAAAGTTCTCTAAAAGAAATACTAAAATAATATTTTTAACACAAACTTTGTTTAAATATTTTTGCCAAAAATGAATCAGTTTAGGGATTTTTAAAAGCTCCAACAATGATTCTATTCTATTTAATATATTTTAGTTATTCAATAATTCAATATACCATCGCATAATCTAGTATATTTTACAGCGTACTTTGAAGTAATATACGCTAGACTAAAGTTCTCTAGTAGAGAAAGTAAAATAAAGCCTTCAACATAAATTAAGTTTAAATATTTTTATCAAGAATCAATAAAAATCATGTCAGAGATTGTTCATAGCTCCAAAAATGATTCTTTTTTATTCAGTATATTTTAGTTATTCAATAATTCAATATAGCATCGCATAATCTAGTATCTTTTACAGCGTACTTTGCAGTAATCTATGCTCGACTAACTGCCACAACTTTGTGGCACATTTGCTGTAGCAAAATAGTTGTAGCACAGCTCTTGCTGCAGTTTGTTTTGTGCCAAGGCTTTGGCGCTACAAAGTAGGCTACGAATATTCAGACTGCGTGCTGTGTGAAGCTGACAGCTGGGGTTTATACTTGGAAAGCTGAAGCTGAAGCTGAAGCTAAAGCTCTTGGAATGGAACGTGTGCGGAATGCTCACTCAATGTTCAATGCCGAAATGTTGAATGCCGCAAACTGTTGCAGCAGCAACAAAGTCGGTGCTTCAAAAGCGAACACACTCAATTTGCATGGCAACTAGAACGCAACTTGGAATAAAAAAAAAAAAGAGTTCTTTCTACTACATCGACATTGTTGCGTGCCGACTGTCATAAAATAAATAATAATTATGTAGTTGTTGTGTATAGAAATTGCTGTATTATTAATACAATAGCAACAAATTGCCCCAAATAAATCAAGTAGAAAAGTATTTGGCTTTTCGTTTGCCACATGCAAAACTGTTCGTTACAGTGCAACAAAATATAATATTAACTTATACAACTAATCAGCAATTGACCCAGAAAAAATAGTGCCACAGATAATGGAAACATTTCACGTAGGTGGTTTTGTAGAAAAATCAAATTCTATTCTAATTCCCCAAAACCGGTTTTTTTTTATAATTTTGATTTTAATATTAAAAAAGGTGGAAGAAAAATCCATAATGAAAGTAGTTTTTTTTAATAAAACAAGAAATCTTGAATTTAATATTTAAATATGGAATTATTTCATTATTTAATGAATACTACTTTTTAGCTTCCCAAATTAGTAATCATTAATAATTTCTTGAGAAAAGTAACAAGTTTGTTTTGAATCAAATTGCTTCTAAAAAAAACAAGATTCAACTAAATTTAGATATATCGATATTTTTGGTCAATGTGCGTGCAGATTTCACTGTAATATTGTATCGAAATAAAACTGTATCGATTCTCTCAGCTGAACTAAAACACATGTATGCTGTTTTTCCATTTAATTGGGGGATCATACGTCCAATAAATTGGAATATGATTTGAGTGTATGTGTGTGTGTGTGTGTGTGTGGGCGAATGAAAAGAGGCATATTGGCGCAACGTAATAAGCAGCATTATGACGCACCTGTCCCTAATAAACACCTCCAACAACAACAACAACAACAACAATGACAATCAGCAACAACATGGACATAATCATCATTCAAGCAATTGACAGCGCTGCCTACACAGCAGCGAAAACAAAAACAACAACAACAACAGCAGCAACGGCAGCAGCAAAATTAAGCTGAAATAATAAGCACAAAACAGACGCACACATATTGACAGACAGCGAATGTGCGAGCGAGCGAGAAAGAGGGACGCAAACACACACACATATGTTGCGCGAAAAGAAAGAAAGTCATCGCAGCTTCCCTGTCTCGTCATACACACACACACACACACACACATACACACACGCCTACAGCATTACCGCCGCCTTTGTCTTCAACTCTGACTTCATCGTCGTCAAGTGGCGGCTGCTGGACGAGAGCGAGTAAGAGAGAGCGAGGAGGCGACGCCTGAAGGAGTTAGCGACGACAAGTGGCCATGGTTATGCACTCAACATCATCGCTTCACGTTCCTTCGCTCATTATTACGTGCTTCGGCATGCGTTTCGCTTCGGTTTGCTGCTAATTGTTGTTGTTGTTGTTTTCATTGCTATTGCTGAGAGGAAAAAGGGAGAGCTAGCTTAAAGCTTAGCTTCGCTTTGAGCTTTAATGGCGACATGTTGTTTGTTCGTCTGGAACGAAATTAGTTCCAAGGAACTGCTCACGTGTTCTTCTTGAACTAAATTAGTTTCAAAGAACAAATTACGATTGTTCTTCTTGAACTAAATCAGTTCAAAAGAACGGCTCGCGAACTAAACGAAGATATCGATAAACTGATCGCTCAGAAAAATTTATCGTTGCGCAGCATGGACAAAACAAAAATGTTATCACGGCGTCTGAATTGTTTGCCCCATTGCGGTAATAATGCCACACAGCTACAGCTACTAAGTACATATTTAACTGATCGTATGGACATTAAGTATACGCCACATGGTTTGCGATGCTTTAAGATGTTTGCTTAGTTCACGAGCTCGCTTTGCATACAACACACACTACTCGTTTTTTTTTTGTCGTCAATATTTCGTTGCCCAAAAAAAAAAAAAAAAGAAACAAAAGTGAAAAGTCGCCAAGTCGCTGTCCAAATGCCAGCACATGGGTGTGCTATGCAAAAAATAAATAAATACAATACAAAAAAGCAATAATGAAACACTCACAACGATGTGTGTATGTAAAATTAGCCATGGCCAAAATTGGTAATGCGTTTTAAGCTTGTCGCCGGCTTTGGGCATGAAACGAATTTGTCGTCGCCGTCATCGTCATCGTTGGCGGCGTTTTTGGCCTTTAAAGGCAAACGCTACACGCACTCGACGAACAAACAGACAAGACAGACAGACAAATGGTTAGATAGCTATGACAGACAGGGATAAATCATGAGAGAAAGAGAGAGAGCAGAAGTACTTCAATGAATTATTCTGGGAACTGTTTAATCAAGCGCAACGTCTATCAGTGTAATCAAATGATTGTAATATTCTGCATAATAATAAAAAGAATACTAATTATAGCACTCCCCTCACATGCACAGAAAATATATTATTTCTTAATAATTCCTACATTTGTTTTCCAGCGAAACTTCGTTGCGCATCACTGATCGATAACATTTCATTATCGACACGAGTCGACTTGAATCGATTACTTTATAAATATGACAAATGTGTTTGGCTTTCTATTTCAGCTTGTCTCCCACATACAAAAAAAACGCGCTTGCTGAATGGTGAATAAATAAATCATAACGAGTTCCAAACAGCTGCTATTTCATTGATTCGCTCTCCTCTCTACTGCTTTCAATTCTCATTCAATGCTCTTCAAATGCCTTTTTATTCTGCTTGGTTATGTCATTTAGCAGCTGCTTTACTTTCTGCCTTTGTTCTCACTTAACAATGACAATAAGAAATTAAAGCAAATTATCTCGTTTCTCACCTGCCACAGTTCAGACTAAGCAACGATTCAAAGTATTCACTTGATATCATATTATTCGTATTCAATTCTTAAGTTCGGATCATTTTTATATAGAGTTTGACCTAGTTTTTTTGCTGGGTTAAAAGCAATAATACATCCACGCAGCTGAATTATTGATTGCAGTTGGGAAAAACTTTTATAGTTTATAGTTTTCCACCAATATTTATTCGCCAATATTTGCAAAAGAACCTCGATTAAAGCTTTGTTGATTACCCTGATAAATTCTTTATGTTGAAGTACTTTATTCCTTTCGCAATTCTATAATTAATAATTAATTCAATTTGCCCGCTTTCCCATACACAAAAAGCTTCTTACGAGTGGTCAATATGAATTGCCCTCTTGACCTCATTTTCCAGCACCATTTATGAATGCTTCGTTGGTCTTCGCTTAAGGTCTGCTGCAGCCTGTTGGAAAATGGGGTGAACTGCATTTGAAGTGCAGAATTTTCTTTGATGGTTTATATTTAGAGACCCTTAGTCGGTCCTTAATCACATTTTAGAATTAATGCGGAATTAATACACATCAAAAACAGGAATTCCATAAAAAAGAGCTCTTAACAAAGTGCAAACTTTTTGCTCTAACTTAAAACCTCTATTCTAGTGAATATTTAAGTTTAACTATTGAGTAGAAATTTATAAAACTTCCACAAAACTGGAACATTTTTTTAAAAACTGCAAAATATATCTAGAAAAATGCCCATTCAAATGAAAATTTGTTGCATTTAGAAAATTCTAAAAAACTACAAAACAAAATGATAATTCGTGTAGCTTTAGAATTAAGAAAATAATATGTAAAACAATTATAAAAAACGGCGACAAATTTGAGTAGTTTCTAGTCAATTAAAATAGGTTTCATGTCAAATTTCTAAAATATTCTTCATTGAAATAAAATTTGTCATTGTTATAAAATTAAAAAAAAAAAACTACTACAAAATTTTAAAAACCAAACTGATTTTTAAATAGTAAAATGAAAAAAATTGCTTTGTAATCGTAATTAAAATCAAATGATTCTATTTCAAAGCAATATTTCATATTGAAATAAAAAAAGAAACTTTGCTCAGCTGAAATTGCGTATTAAGATTAAACAAAATAAAACTGTAAAGAATAAAGTGGACTTGGCTGAAAGTTTGAGTGATTTTACAATAGAGAAATAAAATAATTCCAATCCAAAGCAATAAATGTACATATATTTCATATTGATTGTATTGAAAATGAAGTGAATATTTGAAATAAAAAATATATAGAAATACTGAAACTCTAAAAAAAGCTAAAAAGCTAAATTGACATAGTTTGACAATGGAGCAAATTGAAATAATTCCATTGTAAAAAGAACTAAATATAGTTTTGTATATAAATATGTTTTCTAGATGTCGCAAAAAGTTCTCTTTTGGCATTTTGTAATAAACGTGACTAGCTTAATTAGCGATGATAATTGGAATTCCGGAGAATCGAAAATCGAGACAATCGAAAATAATTTCAAAGCACACGAAATAGCTTTAAAAATAGGAAAATTTGCAAAATGCAATCAAGAAATAATTATTATTATGATGATGAGCAAAATAATTGCAGCAAAAACACACACACAAACAAACATTTGCATAATAAGTATGTGTGTGTGTGTGTGTGAATTTTGTATTCTATTTAATACCTGTGTTGTTCTTGTTGTTGTCGGCTGTTGTTATTGTTATTGTTGTTATTGTTTGTTGTTGTTCTCTTTATTGTTGCTGCTCACTGTCAGGTTAATTATTTAAATAAATGTATGAATACGACGTTGTTGCTTTTGCTTTGTTGTTTTTTTTTTTTTTAGTTGTAGTTTTGTTTGTTTTTGGCAATTGTTGTTGTTGTTGTGTTGTGTTGTTTTGTTGGCTTTTTGGAACAAATATATTCGCACAATTAAATGCTAAATGCAAAGCACTTTCCTCTGTGGGCGGGGGGACAAGGGGAGCACAGCGACGGGGGCGGATGGCGGCGGGGGGCGTGGGCGACACTCAACGAGGGCGCTAATTTTTGTACATTTTCAATTGGCAATTTTAGTTGCTTGCGATTTATTTGATTTTGCTTTTGTTTTTGTTTTTTATGTTATTGTTTTTTCCTCTTTGTTTTGCTTCTTGTTGTTGTTTATATAATGTGCTGCTTTTCAATGTTGTTGTTGCTGTTGTTGTTGTTGTTGTTGTAGTTGGTTACACAATTGCACAAAATGATGCATTAAAAAAAATGTGCTAAACTACATAGAATAAATAAATAAATGTGGGCGAAACAAAAACAAAACAACACAGACACACACTCTCTCTCTCTCTCTATCTCTGTCTCACTCGCGCTCGCTTGTATACCTTCCGCTCTGCTCAGTTGCAGTTACAATTACAGTGGGCAGCGACGCTGGCAGCGGGAGCACGGACGATGGGCAAGCAGGCAGCACTTGTAGATACTTTTCTCGCTGCCTATTCACAACAACAACAAAATACAAAAAAAAAGACAAACAAAAAAACACAA
Source organism: Drosophila sulfurigaster albostrigata (assembly GCF_023558435.1). Taxonomy (NCBI): domain Eukaryota; kingdom Metazoa; phylum Arthropoda; class Insecta; order Diptera; family Drosophilidae; genus Drosophila; species Drosophila sulfurigaster. The sequence continues at coordinate 19,897,644 of NC_084885.1, forward strand.
CCAGCAAAGTTGCAACTTCTAATTGGTTTCTAATTTGACTTTTGTAATGAGTACTGCAATTGTGACCGCGTGACAACAACAACGACAACAACAACACACATACATGTGTATACACACACTTTGACACGTACAGGCTGCACACACACACTCGCACACAGAGAAGTACACGCACACTCACTCACACGTTGCAATATACAAATGCGTTTCTTTGCTCTCACTTTTTTCGCCGTCTCACACACAAAAAAAAAATATGTTCAAAAACAAGTATCGATTTAGTTGTTGAGTAATTTCATTTATCACTATATTTTACTTCGCCTTATTCCTTTTAATTTTGTGTTGTTTTTCTCCGTTTTTATTTATGTCTATTTCTATTTCTATATATATGTATATATTTCTTTTTATTTGGTGTGTGTGTTTTTTTTAGGGAAGTTTTGTTTGCTGCGCGTCGTCGTGGAAAGCTGAAAGCTGAACTACGTCTGTTTGTCTGGCATTTGCTGCCGCTGTCGCGCTGCCACTGGCCTCTGTCGCTGTTGGCAGCGAAACGGTAAAACGGCAATACGAATGTGTTGTTGACGACGACGACGTCGCGGTCGCTGCCGCCGTTGCGTTCTTGACGCAGGCGCGCTCTCGCCAACCACCTTCAAAGCAACAGGGGAGCAAGCGACAAAGCAAGAAAGAGAGCGAGAGAGAGCGCAACCCTGGTAAACCGTTTGCTTAGGGAGAGTGCGAGAGCGCACGTTGAACAACACACAGCTGAGGGTTGTTTTTGCGTTTTTGCATGGTTGCATTTTTTGCAGCTGTCGAAATTAGGTTTGTTGGGTGGGTGGCAAATGCGACAAAACGAACCAGGGCTGCACAACAAAGGGTCGATAGCTCGATCGAAGCAAGAGCAGCAACAGAGTTGTCAGCAAACGAATTATAAAGCAACTTGCATTTAGCCTTGACACAAACCCGCACGCCTACATTTGGTTCTCGCATCGACTAAAAACAAACAGCATTTCTCAATGCGGAAACCGCGTTTGAAAATTCAATTAAACTGAATGAAATACAAACACACAGACACACACACAATTATTTTTGTTGTATGTGTGCAGTAATAGTAAAACAACAAAAAATGAGGTAAATTATGGCGTATAACTTTTGTGTTGCGTTGACTTTGAATTTGCATTTTAAGTTCACAAACAAATCAACACACACACATACAAGCGTACACTTGCGTCAATGTCAGACAGCGAAAACAAAAACAACTACTAGCAAGCGCACGTTGTAAAAATAACACGAAATATCGACGCAATATGCTTATTTAAGCCAACACACAGCACGCTCTCTCTCTCTCTTTCTCTCTCTTTTGGCACTAAAAATAACAATATCAATTCGATATAATAGATAATTGAGTCGCGAGTACGCAGAGACTGCAGCTACCTTTTGTTGAAGTTTAACACGAATGAACAAGAATTTTTTTTATATTTTGCTGCTTCCGAATTACGCGCGTTCGCTTGATGCGAAGGGGCGAGGGGGCAGGAGATTGAGGCGTAACGGAAACGGTTAACGAGCCGGCACGATATACAAAAACAACCAAAAGAAGCAAAAGCCGAAGCCGAAGCTGAAGACGAAGACGAAGACGAAGAAGGAGAACGAAAACGACGCACGTTTTATTTGCTTTGCAGTTGCTTCACTCGTGTATGCTTTTATAATCAATCTATTACGTTCGACTAGAACTCGTCAACTGAATTAGTTAATCAAGCACAAGATAGCCACAAGCGACGGCGCGCGAGCAATAAAAAAGCTAAAAGTGTGCGAGAGAGCGTGAGAGAGCGCAAGCTAAAAACGAGAGTGAAAATGTCTGTGTGTGTGTGTGTGCGTGTGTGCGTGTGTTGCTTAGCAGCTGTTCCAGTGCCACGCAATAAAACTTTACAATCGCTTTCCAATATGAGAATGTAATCTCTCCGCTTTAAGTACAGTGCGTGTGAGTGTGTTTGGGTATTTATTGTGCTTATACTTAGCATTGTATAAACGCTTACGCTGCGTATGCGTAATATGGCAAATGTTACGCATACGCCCGTAACACCCTGTGAAGAGCGACACAGAAAGAAATATAGTGAGAGAGAGAGTGAGAGAGAGCACGCTAGAGAAAGAACGCGCAGGTGTCTTAAGCTAAAGCAGTTTAATCTGACGAAATTTTTAATTAAACGCATCATTTCTTGCAACACATTTTTAATATTCACATTTTTATTTTCATTTTAGCACACTTTATTTAAAAATATGCATATTTCACAACATTTAGCGTGAATTTATAATCAAAAATAGAGCTCGAGCTAATTTGACCTTTTTCTACTTTAAGCAGATTAATGAAATTAAAAACCAACAAGACAAGGAACACAATCTAATAAAATTGTAAAATTAGGTATTTACTACTAATTGTCTCTATTTTTATTCTGTCTCTTACGTTGTAACAATTTCGGAAAATCGAAGCCGGAACTGCATTCAAAGCTACTTAAATATTCTTCACTGAAGTTATGTTATTATAAGACCGGCTTCAAATTATTGTCGTGGAACATCAAGTTTCTAGAACGGAAAACATTTTCCGGAAATCTTTTGCAGCAATTAAATCGAAATACAATTGAAAGAAAACACGCCAAACTTCTTGGCACCATAAACTGTTCTACTTAACTGCAAAATTGCATCACAAAGTGTCATACAAATTCATACTCATACTCATATGCACACACACACACACAGACACATACTCGCATTTCCATTGATCTACGCTACGCAAAAATTCCTTCAGTTCATTTCACTCGTCACACGGCGCTTTACCTCATTCTATTCCACTTTGCACCCACTCTTCACACTCGCGCACACAATCGGCGTCCCTCTCCAACACAGAAAGAGCGTAAGTTGCGTGCTCTCTCAATTTCTTGCGCTCTCTCTCTCAGCTGCTGCCGGCATCGCTGCCGCTGTCGCTGCTGTTGCTGTTGCCATTGCCAGCCACTCTGCTTAATGCCCACGCAAATTATTTTATTGCTGAGCTTTTTGGTTTTGTTGTTGTTGTTTTTTTTGCGCTTTGATTTTTGAACAGACAAACAGATTGTAAGAATGTATGCGTGTAGACATTAGGCAGCTTCGCTGACCATGAGCTGCGCAGCGTCGTCTTGGCGACGACGTCACAGCCGGCTGCCGGCAAAGCTCACACACACAAATGTAAATGCTATTTGTATTTACACGCATTTACATGCACAACACATTGTCTTCTTTATTGCGAAATGCTTCAAAGTTTACAACGACAGTCAAAAGTAATGCGCGAAACATTCATTCACGCACTCCATCACACACACACACACACACACACACATATCTGGCTGTGAATGAATGAAATGGAAAACGAACAACCGCAGTAGCTACCTGTTGTTGTTGCTGTTGTTATTCTTGCGGTTGCTTTGCCCCCTATTTCGAAGCAAGCCACCAAGCAACAATGAATGCTCAACTTTAATATATCCGCTGCGTCAAACTTAATGCGTGCGGTTTGTTATTTTTAATAGTTGCTGCACAAAGTTGCAAGCAATATAATGCAGAAATCAATAAATCACTTTTGACTTTGAAATACTAAAATGAAGTTTTCTACTCATTGCCATAAAAGCCTTCTTTACGCTGTCTACCGGGTATAAAAAGATGACGTCTTATTCGCTGCTGCGTTGGCGTCGATGTCGACGTTGGCGTAGGCGTGCAAAAGCACCGTCACTGTGTGTGTGTGTGTGTGGGCGTCTTTTATTTGTTCATTTGTGTATGTGTGTGGGTGTGTGTGAAAAGGGTTCGCAGCTGCTGTTGCGCTGATTGTTAAACTACTGCTCAACCACTTCCGCTGAGACGACCAAAAGGATTTCCGAGTTTTGCTCTTTTGTTAACTCTTCCATTGAACCAGGAGTAAACGAGAGAAGAGGAGAGTGGGGAGGTGGCATTGCAGCCACGCCTAAGTTTATAGCTGCATTTGCGGCGAAATGAAACCAAATTTTCAGCTTCAAGACACAAATGTTGCTGGAATTAAAAGCCGCATGCATGTCTCTTATTTTTTTTTTCGTTTTTACTGTCTCATCCCAATTTGTTGGTTATGCTTTGTGCCCACACACACACACACACCCACACACTTGCACAGTCTTCTTCTTCTATTTGGTCCCACCATGCAGTTGACCGACTTTGACAATTTACAAACTAAGTGTGTCAAGCTTGGCAAAGCTTGGCGTAATTTTATGCACAGCCCAAAAGTATGCAACGAAAAATGAAAAAAACGGAGAAACGAGACTAAATGCAAATTGAAACTCACCTTCAGCAGTGTGAGTATCTTTTGCGACAGATCATAATCAAAATTGGAATACTTCGAGCCACTCATGTCATAGATGAACACAAGTCCCGCACGCTGCGTGTCCGTATCCTGCAGCGCACAGTCCAACTGATACACGATACCCTGTAGCGTTGTTGTGTGCGAGGCGCTCAGCGGACTGTGTCGATTGGCCGTAAAGAGCGCAATTGCCGCTCCGCTCGATGTGCGTGCCGGCTGAACAGGAAAAAGATAAATATACAAGTTAATATAATTTCAAATAATATATTTCGTATATAACTAAATATAGTATATAAATACATTCATTTTTTAATTAAATAAATTGAAAGTGTATAAATTGTAAATATTGTAAATACTAGATTTAAATATAGCATAAGGTAACATTAAGAATTAATCGATTAAATATCTATCGATAGTTAGAAGCCGGATCGATAGGTGTATCGATAGGGCACGAGACGAAAGTGCGATCACTATGTAGAGAACGTTAGGCAGAGAAAGAACAAGTTGTGAAATAAACCGAAATTAAAAAATATAAAAACCTGACAATTACAAAATGGAATGATTTTTTGTTTGCTTAAAAATTTCATGAAATAAGTAACATCTGGCAATCGAAAAAGTTTGTTTCATGTTATTTTAGATCTCTAAATATCGCTTCAAATGCTGCACGACTTTCAAATGAATGAATTGAAAATGAGAAAAATAACTGCATAATTTCTTTGCATATCTAAAATTGTTTAAACAACTATTTGACAATTGAGTATTCCCAAAATAAGCGAAAAGTAACTCAAAGTTGATCAGACTCTAAAACTTTTTCAATACTTAGTAATATAAATTGAAATTGAAGAGAATTTGATAATAATATAAATATAAAACATTTTAATAGTCAGTAAAAGTCAATTGAAATTGAAGAGAATTTAATATTGATTTTTGGAAATTTTCCTCAAACGAGTAACACAAAGTCTAGCAGACTTTGATACTGTCATTTAATATACTACAAAGATAGTAATTGATGCTGCTTTGACACTTTGATGTATTTTCACCAATTTATGTGATGCATATCAGTAATGTATTACGACCAAGAAAGCTACAATCGAGTGTGCTCGACTGTGAGATACCATTTTGAATAAAAGTAAAACAGTGCGATATTAATTTCAAAATATACCATAAATATACAACAAATACATCACTGACTATATTTGGTATATTAATATAATAATACATTCAAAATATACTAGGGAGAGCAAAATATACCAGATTGTCAGCGGAGACAACTAACTTCCGCAGTAAGTGGGCGATTTTGTCCATAGAAAAGTATATATTAAATAACTTCAACAATTTTTATCTGATAGCAACCCAATTTTCAGGAATCTTAAAGAATGATTTGGCAATTATTTTTCTGTTTTAAAGATGAGCGAACATATATATTTTATCATAGAACAGAAAAGGTTCCTAAAATCAAGTACGAAAAACTAAAGATGAATTTATATATTTTATCGTTAAAAAGAAAAAAGGTCCTAAAACTAAGTACGAAAACCAAACATAAAAGGTTCCTAATATCAAGTACAAAATTAAAGATGAACGAATTTATTTTATCGTTTAAAATAAAAAAGTCCTAAAATAAAGTACGAAAAATAAAAGATGAAAGAATTTATATGTTATCGTAAAAAAAGAAAAGGTTCCTAATATGAATCTTAGTTCTAAATATAATGCTAGTCCAGAGCTATAAAGATAACCTTTACTTATTCCTAAAATTGCAACAGTTTCTTTTTTTCTTCCACTGCTAGAAAATTACCCATATACATATGTATATTCGACTCACCAGTATGGTAAATTTGCCAGTTTGCAGCTCGGAGCGCAGTGGCTCCACATCGGCATCGATGTTGTACAAGTATTCCCGCTGGCGAATCTGTTCATGCTGCTCGTATAGCGATACGGCCCGTTGGATGTCAAACTTACGGGCGTACAGAAACTTGACGGCTGTCGTGTGCGAGATGTGACGCCTGATGGGCAACGATGACGATGATGATGATGACAATGCTCCTCCTCCTCCTCCACCTCCTCCTCCACCCAATGTTGTCTGTATCTGTGTTTCTGGAGCAACAATTTGCTGTAGCTGTGACTGCGACTGCTGTTGATGTGTGTTGTTGGTTGAATTTATGGTGATGTGGAAGTTGGATGTGCTGGCGTTCGAGGAGTTGCTCGATGAGGAGGCGGCGGCTGCGGCTGCTGCGCCAGCTGCTGTTCCGGTTGAGGTCGCTGTGCTGCAGTTTGCGCCCAAATTGTTGCAGAGTTCAATGAATTGTTTGACTGCCTGCAAAGCACACACACAAATACAAAAAAAAGGCAAAATTAATAAATATATTTCATGGTATTTGAGCAATCAAATATTTTATATACTGAAAGAAAAATGGAAAAATAAGATGCAGAATAAAATGAGAAATCTTTTTCATATTTTTCGACCCTTTACTTTAAAAGAAAAGTGTCTTATACGTTTGTCGAAGAAGAATCAACTAACGAACAGTATAAAAAACTGAGTTGATACCTTATCCCATTTTCAAAATAATTATAATGCTAGAGTGAAGTGTGCTCGACTGTGAGATGCTCGCTACCAATTGTGAGTAAAAGCAAACAAATTTCGTTAATCTTCTTTTTTATCTGATCGAAATTTTCAGGAATCTTAAATACTATAGTTCTTAATGTGTGTATCAAAATTCACAACTCTAGCTTCAAAATTACGCTTGTTATTCGATATTTTTCGATTTGCGTGGGCGGAAGTGGGCGTGGCAAAAATTTGAAACAAATTTGATCTGCGTGGAAACATAACAAGTGATGTCGAACAAAATTTAGTGCGCTATCTCTTATAGTCTTTGAGATCTAGGTGTTCAAATGCACAGACGGACAGACGGACATGGTTAGATCGTCTCGGCTATTAACGTTGATCAAGAATATCTATACTTTATAGGGTCGGAGATGCCTACTTCTGTCTGTTACATACATTTGCTGGATAATACCCTTCTAACCTATGGATAGAGGGTATAATGACTGCTGATTCTGATTTGTAGATATATCAAGTTTGATAAGTCGAATTTATTACATGCTATAAATGCGTTTCCTACACAGCTAACCACACACAAAGTCTTAAAAGTCTCACTCTCTCAGCTGTTGAGATAAACGCTTTCAAGCATACGGACGGACAGACAGACAGACAGCGATAGGAGCCCAATTCATTTTATAAGTTTACAACTTGCTTCCACTTTGCAGAACTTCACAACGTCTTCATTGGAAACGCTTATCAATTTACAGCGTTACAGTTTTGCAAATAGCAATTAATTAAATTGATCAAGTATTCGCAACAATTGTGCCATGATTTATTGGTCTGCATTTGAAATGGTTTATTGCTTTCACAGCAATTGAATTGACATCGCACCACTAATTGCACTCTCTCTATTAAACGACACGCTATTAAAATGACGATTAATATTGCAAATAATCAAATCTAATGACCGCACAGCAACGTCTGTGCAAATAGATGCGATAGATTTCATTAGAAAAGCGATAAGCATACGACAAAGTCGCGGCGTATCATTAACCTTGGGGGCTCTCCAAGAAATCAGGTCAATAAACCGCTGTCATGAATCGTTTTGCGGATGGATAAGAAATACGCCACCGTTCCAACCAGTTCTCAGTCAATCATTTAAGGCAAATCCAATAGCAAAAACAAAAAGCCAATAAAATGATTTTCAAAAGTGCATTTTCATTCAACGTTAATTCATGTCGTACATTTGGCATGCAAAGAATTCTCAGACATGTTCCTCATCATCATTTGACAAGCGCAACTTGAATGGAGAATTCACGGCAAATAAAACAAAGCCAAGACGGCGGCTGTTCAAAGAGGCAGCAACAACTCATATTAAGTATACGCATTAACATATTTTTGTCGATGCCCTGCAACAATACGGGTAGATTGACAATCACTTGCCTTTAAATCACCAAAAAAAAGTCTAGTCTTTAAATTTGAACTAAAAAAAATAAGGTCTAAAGAAATGACATTAATGATTTTTTAAATTTAAATTGAAAAAGTGAAATTTTCAACTCAAATCAAGTAAAAATCTAATTTTCAATTTTTAACATAAATTAAAAAACATATTCAAAGTTTTAAAATTAAACTAGGTAAGCCACACTTTAATTATTTTCGCAGCTTTTTTACAATCAAATCAAAATTGACTTTTGCTTATTAAAAAAACATTTTTATTAACTGTAACATTACAGTGCACAAATGTTAAGGAATGGGAGTCACGTGCAGAGTTGCCACAGTTGTCAAAATGCAAATGCCAAGTGCCCCATTAAGTTGGCTGCGCTTTAAGAAGCCGACAATAAAATTCCACAGAACTGAAGTTGCCGGGAAAAGCCCAAATATTTCGAATAAATAATTTATAATGGTGTTTTTCCAATGAAAGAACGGAACTAAAGTTTCGCGGAAATTCGATTTGCTATCAAAGAGGAAAAACAGTAGCTAGCTTGAGCAAATGTCAATAATGAATGATTTACTAAGAAACACGAGTTCCGCATAAATTGTACAATTTTCATCAAATCAATTCAAAAGCCGCAAACACAAAGAGCTATGTGTACAAAACACATCTGTTCAATGTTGTTGCACTACGGAAAGATTGTATATTCGCAGAAAAAAAAAGAGGGACAACACTGATATCTTTCGACAGTTCTTGATAAATGCCAATTTGAAAGAGAGAGAGAGAGAGGGAATGCATACTAAAAGCTCAACACGTTTTGTTTGGAAAAAGAGTTGCCACCCTCGTTCTCGCTCTTCCTCTCTCCGTTGACACTTTTATTAATATTTCGAGTTAATTAGGTTCCTCTTTCTTTTTTCTGTTTTTTTTTTTTTTTGCACCCCAATTGCGAAACACTTCAAGTGGGCTGAGTTTAATGAGTCTGAATTCGAGTAGCTCAAGTGTATTAAAGTCAATTAGCATTTAGCGTTTTGTTCGCTTTCTTCGAATTTCAACTGGGCCAAAGTGCAGGCAAACGAGTGAGAGGGCGAGCGAAAGAGATGGAGAGAGCGCACACACACTGCAAATGCGTTCGCTTGCTTATCAGTCACGACGTTTGTTGCTTGCTCGCTCGCACTCATCACTTCCTCTTCCTATTCGGCTATTCGCTATATTCATTCATGCGTTTTGCAGTTTACTAATTAGACACTTGACATGCGCTAAGCACGTTTGGGTGGGGGAAAGGGGAAATGACGTCACAAGCACACACACACACACACACACCTGTTCGCGATTGCGGCGACGCTGATAGAGATGCACCATATTTTTATTTGGTCGTTAGAAAGACACAGCGAAAAAAAAAATATTAAATAAACACACGCGTGTAGTGTATATATATTCGATATAGGGTATTCTCGGTGAGAAATTCGCGACACGACGCCTTCAATGTTTCTTTCATTACTGAAACAGCAAAAACGCAGCGCGTCGCGTCGCGTTTCGATCAAGCGAATTAAACAACGAAGCCCACAACAACAACAACAAAAACATGAACAACACACAAATACTGATAGCGCGCTCTGTCGACGCTGCCCTGATGACTAGCTTCTGCTGCTGCCCAGTAGAGCCGAGCGATGCCGAACAGAGCCGAACCCCAAACCATATGTTAACGAACTTTATTGAACTGCATTGCATTGCAGTGTTGTTAAGCAGACGAAGGGCGGGGGAGACGAGCGCATTTTACAAACGAAGAGCCGAACGAGCGAACGAGTAACGAAAGCCAACGAACGCAGGCACAACAGACAATCGGGACAGCAGATCAATGCTATGTGTGGGGAACAGCAACAATTCTAAGAAACAAAACCAACAACGCATGCGCCCGCGTCGTCGGCGACGTCGTCATCATCGTTGCTGTTGCTACTAACATACCAAAAATTTGAGTCATCATCTCATTGGCTTGCCCATATGTCACCGTCACCGTTCATGTCGCTGCCGCTGTCGGCGTCGACGTCGCAGTCGACGCACAGGAGTTTTATAGCATTAGTGCCGTCATTATTGCAGTGCAGCACTGAGAGAAATATCATGTGAACTCAACACAATACGGCTTATCTAACTTAAGTGTTATCAATTTTTAATGAGAATAAATTGCCGATAATCAAATTTAGCTATAATGTTATCAATTTTTAATGAATATACATTTCTTGCAAATTATAGCAAGAATACGTGTACCTAAAATAAGCATTTAACTGGAACTTATAATCTTTATCAACGTAATTTCATAAATTATAAATGAAAAAGAAAGAAATTAAAAATTCAAATAGTCTTCACAATCAGCTAAACAAGCACTTGATATAATTGATATTCGAACACAAGTTGTTTTTCTAGTGAATTTAAATTTGTTAAGAAAATCAAAAGATTTAATTATCATTTGCATTCTCATTGTGCAAAAAGCTCTGCACAACGTGTTTGCTTTCTAATTAATGGCGGTAATTTCAATAAAAAATAATGTTTAAAAATATCACTTCTTTCTTCTTGTTTTTTGTCACTTTGTATCAGCATACGTGCCATTGTTGTGAGTGACAGAGAACATTAAGAGAATAAAAAATAAATATAAAAAAAAGTAAAAAGTAGCTAAGCTATCAGATGAAACATCTTTCCACGTATTGCGAGCATAATGAATAAGAAATATTCGACCTTTACCCCAGCTTACATAATGTTTAAAGAATCAGATGCTGATTCAATGAAATTCTAGTAAATGTTTTCATTTTATTTTTTTTTTGCTTTTTTAGTAAAAGCAACACTGCATTCGTCGAGTGTAGAGGCGGAGATGGCGATAATTGGGAAGAGAGTGCGTCACCTTTATTTATTTTTTGTGGTCAGATGTTCGCCCATTGTTTCCACGAATCGTCATTATCATACAGACAGCCTCAGCTGACCATCAGACCATCAGCGAACCCAAAAAAAAAAGAGATACTAGAAAGCCGAAACGAACTTTATGGAGAAATAAAAATCGAGCACTCTGTATTTGTATTTGTATTTGTATTTGGGTATTCCCAAAGTTCCCTTAAATTGAGAAGATCCCCCGACAGTTAAAATTTCAAATTTTACATGTAAATTGTATTCACAAATTGTTGCTTAGCCACTCAATGACATCACACGGCGCTGCAAGTCTGGGTCAGCTTTAATGAGCATGACTGTATCTAATTTTAGCCATTTGTCTTAGCAACGGGGGAGTGGGGAGAGAGTGTGTGTGTGTGTGTGTCTGTTGTTGTGTTTGAGTTGTTGCGGCTTTCACTTTTAAACGCCCTAAGCTAATAGTGGGCTTATCAGCGTAACCGCTTGTGACTAAGCAAAGACCCTACTCAACAATGTTGTATCCAATTTTATACCACGTGAACGAGTTGACGATGAGTATGCAAAGAAATAGTTCAAGATGTTTGTTGTGCACAACGATGTTTACATGACAAGTATTTGTATTTAGTGCTGAGTCAAATTAAACGTAATTTGCACTTAGTGGCCACACTGTATTTAGCGAAAGAAATTCATTTAGCGGCATACATTACTCACTTAGCGGTCACTCAAGAAAAAACGTAGTATAGAAAACACAGAGAAGATAATCTTGCATTGCACTTAACGTCTTCTCGCTTAGCGGCCACAGTTGAGGCCGCTAAATGAGATTGAAGTGTATAATAAGTGTGTTTAGTACAGAAATCAATTTAACGGCATACATTAACATAGAAAACACAAATAATATTGACAATATTGCCTCGAATTTAACGTCTTCTCGCTTAGCGGCCACAGTTGAGGCCGCTAAATGAGATTGAAGTGTATAATAAGTGTGTTTAGTGCAGAAATTCATTTAGCGGCATACATTAGCATTGAAAACACAGATATATTGACAATATTGCCTCGCATTTAACGTCTTCTCGCTTAGCGGCCGCAGATGAGGCCGCTAAATGAGATTGAAGTGTATAATAACGAATTACTTTTAGAGCATATCTTTTCGTTCGTCATTTGGTTTTGTAATGTGTTGTTCGCTCTCTGCTTGTTCCGTTTTCTTCTTGTTTTCGCTAATTTCTTAAGTAAATAAAGAAAATGAAAAGTTGCCGCCACCGCCGTCGTCGACGACGACGAAGCAAACAGTTCAGCAAGAAGAAACGTGGCCAGAATTTTGTTGCCAAGTGTGTGTTGCAATATCAGAGAGTTTTGTTGGAGGCCAAATTGTTGAACAACAATAATATGCGCATGTAAACACAAACAACTTGCAAGAATCGTTGTTGTTCAACAAAGATTGTGCCGTCATTAAAAGTATGAGTGTGTGTGTGTGTGTGTGTGTATGAAGAGCATTTCCGGTTCCGACACGTTCAGCGCGGAACGTGCGATGCCTCAAATTATTGGGCATTCGCTGTGAAGCGAGTTAATAGAGCAACAAGTGAAACGTTTTTCCCCCAGACGCAGTCACAGCTTTCATAACTGTGCATGCAAAGTAACAGCAAAAGCAATAGCACCATCATCGTAAAGAAGAAGAAGAAGACGAAGACGAAGAAGTAGTTGAAGAAACATTCTAAAACTGTAAAATGCACGAAGAAAAAGAAAAAAACTAAGACTCAAGTTAGAAAAAGCGTCACAACGAAGACTTTATACACTGCACATTAGTGAAACTTGAAATATATATTTTTTCTAAGATATGATAATGAAGTTGAAAACATTTCACAGAGTCGCAAAGTTAAGTTTCTTACAACAAAAAGAAATTTCAAACGTGAAACTTATATATTATACAAAGATTTAACACAGAGTATGCAAAATTAAGTTTCTTAAAACAATAAGAAATTCTACATTTGAACCGTGAATCCTTAATATTATACAATTCTCTAAATAATGATTATTCCTATATTAACTATCTCAAAAATTAAATGTTCTTGAAACTTGAAATATATATTTTTTCTAAGATATGATAATGAAGTTGAAAACATTTCACATTTCTTAAAACAAAAAGAAATTTCAAACGTGAAACTTATATATTATATAGTATAAATATTTAACACAGAGTGTGCAAAATTAAGTTTCTTTTAACAATAAGAAATTTTACATTTGAACCGTGAATCCTTAATATTATACAATTCTTTAAATAATGATTATATTATATATTAACTATCTCAAAAATTAAATGTTCCAATTTAATAAATAGAAGAATATAGCTAAATGAAATAAATTTGCATTATTATTTTAGCAAATAATAAGAGAGTTATATTAAAACAATTTTGCATTAAAAACTCAATTTATTGGCATTCAAGGTTTCGAATGAAGCTTAATATGTAAACAACTCCATAACAAGTTTTAGTTTCACTACTCTTAATATTTCCGTTTTCTTGTGGTTAATAACAAAGTTTTAACACCCCGCTTAAAAGAAGAGTATGTAATGTGGAAGGAGTTAAACAACTCAAGATTGAAGTTAAGTGAAGCTGTGTGTTGCATGACAGTTTGTGGTCTATAATGTTCTTTGATTGAGTCGCCGCATAAGCTAAGCGAACCCAACCCAAGCATTAGTCGTCTATACTTGAGTGTGTGGAGTAAAGTAGTCGTCGTGTGTTCACGTTGTTGGCTAATCAGCGATCGCATCGATCAACACATAACTTATGGTGATCATCCAAGCGAGTGTGGCGAGTGGTGAGTAATCAGTGAATATGATCAGAGACGCGAAGTTAACGCTAAACGTGATCGGATCGGATCGGATCCACTACAAAAGTGGCCAATGAGCGAATTTGATCATGAATTATTGCAATGGCTTGCGAAATGATCATTTGATTGCATCAGCATCATCATCATCATCGTCAGTGTCAGCTACTGTTGTTGCCGTTGTTTGTGCTTTGTGCAGTTTGCTGCAACTGTCGACAACTGTTTGTCACACTCGAAACGTGTGAGAAACATACCCCGAGACAAAAAACTAAAGCTTTTTGGTAATAAAACACGATCAGAATTTAATCGAAAATCAAATTTAATCACCAAGTCACTGTCAAGTTTAAATCGTTTGCAAATTTACGACATTTGAATTCAAAATTCCGTTTTCATTAACTATTCGCATTAAACATATTTGAGTTACACAAAACTATTTCAGTATTAATCCTTTGTATCCTTTATTCACACATTTTCTTCATTAATGTGTAATTATATCTTACTCAGCATGAAAAACATAAAAAATAGTATTAATCCTGATATAACTTTTTTTTTTCATAAGTTCATGAGAACCGCAATCATTCGTGTAATTTGTTGAGTCTGTTTTATTTCCAGGGTCAGGATATTGCTGGCAGATTGCCGCATTTGACACCAAACACCGATGCAGACATCCGTTGTTTTGTTGCCACAGCAAAACGGCAAACGGAAATGGACGCCGGTTGCATTGTGCGTGAGGTGAGACGAAACGAACGAAGCGGGGCAACACTTTCGCATAGCTTAAAATACAACAAACACAACAACATACAAAAAAAAGTGCTCTTGAAAGCACATTTAATGCGCTTCCGCTTTGTGCGCAGTCGCGTGGAGATTAATAACTGACTAGTGGAGCGATTATTAGAGCTGCGTGGACTATCGACTGGAACTGAAACTAAAGCTCAAGCTGGCAATGGAACTGAAACTGGAACTAACCATTGGAAATGATTCCAACATTTGCATATGAATTTGCGTGTCAATCAGTAAACGGAACAAATCGAGAACAGACAGTTGTTAAGCTAAACGTATCAATTAGAAAAAGAGAAACAGCTGCTCATCAAGCACGGTCATAAATGCTAGATGCAAATACTAAATACTCTATTCTAATTTGCAACACAGATTAATCACATTTAAGCACTTTCTTTGTGTGAAGCTTCTTTCGATGTAAATAAATTAGCTAGCTCCAACTAGAAATCAATGCAGCTTTCTCGAGCTTTGAACTTTCAGCTTTTATAGTTAAACACACACACACACACACAAGCATTCACATTGACTTGTGCGAACATCATTCTAAAGAGGAATTGGGAATCAGTCAAGAGAAGTCAGACGCACAGCTTCAGCTTCGGGTTTGTACATCTGACAGCTGGGAAGGCGAAAAAGGGGAACAAAAAAAAAGGTGGACAAAAGAGCAAGCGTAGAGTTAAGAGGAGCAAGGCACAAAAAAACGTCTAAAAGAGGCAACAAAAACTAATGAAGCGCGTCTATAAATAGCGCAAAATACATACGTAGACTAACTGCAGTCAAGTGTGATGAACTGCAAGATACCCGCTAGTAATTTGTAGTGTGACCAAAGCCACACAACTGCAGCTAAAATTCTATTGATAAATATATTACAAGAGAAACTCAAAAGTTTGTATTTTCTAGTAATTTCAATTTAAATATTGTGAAGAAATTTTAATCTAAATTTTTGTGTATTCAACTTATCTTTACCTTTTACTTTGTATGTAAAAATATTTCCTGTTTTAATAGGTAATAAACTATAAACATTTAAGATCATACAAAAAAATTCAAAAAGTAAAATAACTATTATTATTTACATTGCCTCATCTCTACTTTATAACTTCTGCCTGCTGAACTATCACACCCTTTTACACTATTGGTAGCAGGGTATGCAGCAGAAAGAAGGAATGAAAAACAAGCCTGGCAACAACTGCAAACTGCAACTCAAAAAAAAAGCAGAGAAGACAAGCTAAAGTCAAAGTCACAGAGACGCGCGATCAAGTTGAAGGATGGCAGAAGAAGAAGCGCAAATAACCGCAGTGCAAAATATGCATATGCATGTGTGTGTAAATTGAGACAAAACTGAGAAAGTCAAAAAACAAAACAAACGATACTCAGCATGTGGGAGTTGTTAGATGAACATATGTATGTGTTAGAGCGAGAGAGCACCTTGGTTATGCACAAATAGAGGCGTCGATGACAACTGCTGCTTGCTCTGGCACTCGCATAATCGTAGTCTCCTGCTGCTGCTGCTTCTTCATGTTTATCCTTTCGCTGCTGCCGCTGCATTTTATCGTCGTCATTTCACTTTTCATGCACAGTAAAAAAAAAACGCACTTCTACGCATACATTGCAAACCAACTTTAGCAAATTATTGATCAGTGTAGGAATAAATTCAGTTTTCGGTATGTGTTTTCCACAAACAAAACAAAACAAAACACAACACAAAACGCACGCGCGCGCACACGAGACAAGATGAACAACGCGACGCGACTGCGACGACGACGACGACTGATGGGGCCAAAAGCAGCAGCAGCAGCAGGCAACACCAACAGTAACAGCAGCAGCTGAGTAACAGAGTTGTTGTTGTAGTTGTTCCCCAGCAAACAGCAAACAATAAAACGAAACAAGGCGCAAACAGAGCGCGCAGCGCAGTCGCAGCAACAACAAAAGCTCAGCGCATGCGCCGACGCTACGCGACGCAGCAGCCCGCCCCATTACACGCTTTTGTTACTGCTGCTGCTGCTGCTGCTGCCACTGACACAGTTCAATGTCAGAGATCTCTCTCTCTCTCTCTTGCTCTCTACGCCACTCTATGTAAAGCAAAGCCCAACTAATGTTAATGTCAGGATGAATGATGTCTATGTTATGTTAACAGCTAACAGCGCGCTGTTATTGCTAAACAATTCTAACGCATGCATTAACATTAAACAAAAGAAACTACGCACAACAACAAAAATACAAAAAATTTAACAAAAAGCCAAAATGAACAAAAAAAAATAAAAGGGGGGAAAAAGTAATATGCGAAATAAAGTGCGCATTTGGCAAGTCAAAAGTCAAGCACACGCCTCGCTGAGCAGCTTTTGTGCTTAAATTAATTTATGTTTGTACGCACACACACACACGCATATGCATACGTATGATTTGTGTGTGTGTTTACTTTGGCTTTGCTCTCTCTCACTTTATTTTATGACTTCTTATGAAAGTGTTAAGAAATTTCGCTGCCGTTTTCGAGTGTCGCCATCAAAGCGGAGAAAAATTTCACCCGCCGCTTGCAGCTGCTGCCGCTGTTATCTTTCCTTCTCTCTCTCTCTCTTTCTCTCATTAAAGTCTTGCTGTGCTTTTGATTTGTTTTCTACCATTTGCGCATGATTATTGTTATTATAATTACTACGCTTTCTTATGGCCGCCGCATCGATTATATTTTTAACAAAACGCGTCAGCTTAAAAGCTTACATGGGGCGTGACATTGACACTAAACAAAAACTATCGCTATCTCCATTTGTTGTTGCTCACCAACTTTCTTTTCAAAATAAAAACAAAATATGTATTAATATGTATCCGCATCCCAAAAAGAAATCACATAACTTGTATAAATAACAAAAAGAAATGTTTGTCACAGCTACACTACAACGGCAGCCCTGAAACAAGTTCGACATGCGATTCAAGCATCATGCATCATCAACGTCGCAACCCTGGCAACCCACTTAGAAAGTGATCCGAATGGGATTAGTGGGTCCCTCTCTCTCTCCCTCTCTCCACCATGGCATCTGCGTCTTCGTCTCTGTTACGCAAGTGGAGACTCAGTTCGGCCATCATCGAGAGTGGCGAATTGTTGTCAACGATGATGACGATGATGTGACATTATTTTTCTGACCATCAAAACGTGACTAGCAGTCAGCTTTGCTGCTCCTGTTGTTTTGCTCTAGATCAAGTAGAGTTATGCAAGCTCACACCTTCAACTCTCCAATGCAGCTTAGCCTATTGCAAAAGCTTTCGATTGTTGTTGTTGTTTGTGCAAACACTGCAAATTCGGCAGTCGATGCGCAGCAGCAAAGACACGCACTCACACATAGACACCCACATGTATGTATGTACATTTGTATGCGTGTGCTAAGCAGCATTAGAAAAGTTTTGTCAAATTTAAAAGCGCGCACTTTAATTAATAAGAGAATCGTAAACAGCGAGACAATCTGCAAACAATAAATCGATAATCGATATTTATGAAATCGATACTCTGTTGACCTTGTCGAATCTCTAAATTAAAACAAGTGCTTTATGCATAAAATAATATTAATATAGAAAAAGAATATTAACTTAAGTTTAATCTATTAATATCTACTATTATGTTTGATAAACGTAATCCATTTGTATAATTTTAATAGTTTTATATTCATTCCATACATTCCATTTTTCTTGTCCCTAAATTTAAAAAAGAATACATTATTTTCGATTCGATTTATCTGCTCTTCTAAATTGTAGTTGCAAACATTATTTCGTATAAAAAAATCAAAATAGATTTCTGTAAATTTGTAAGTAAATTTCTATTATCGATATTGCTTTTAAGTTTGCTTGCCTTGCAGTGTACTTCAATCCCAAAGCCCAGCTAATCAATTATTTCTACTCTCTTTGTTAATCTGTTTTCTCTTGTTTTAAAGAACCTACTACATAAACACACATAGATTGAGTTCTCAGTATATCAGCACGAGTTTTAATTAAGTTGAAGCAGACACACATAAAGCTCTTCTGCTGGCAGGTAGCATTATTTGTAACGGTTTTTTTCGTTCAGAGCTTTGGGCAAGATGCCAGGCAAAAGCAAAGCAGCAAAGCAAACGAAACCAAAGCAGAGCAACAATTATAATAACAACAACAACAACAACAACAACAGAAGCAGTAGGAAGAAGAACAAACCTAACAATGGTAGCAAATGTTGCTTTTTAATTATCAGAAATGGTAAAAAATAGCCCCACTCTATGGTGGAGCAATGTAGGGCAAAAGACGCAAATAAAAGCTTTTCTATATTGTACATATGCGAAGTTAGACAGACCAAAAATGAACAACAAAAACCAAACAAAACACAAAAGAAAGAAAATACAAACATATACATAGTAGTATAAAACTCATTTCTTTTCACAATGTAAATCGGTCAAACCAATCAAAAAGGCAGAGTAAAAACCTCTACAACAACAACAACAGCAATAATAATAGCAAATAGCAACAAGCAGAAGCAAAAGCAAAAGAAGAAGAAGCAAGGCCCATCCGGCGATATTATCAACGCTCTATTAGAGTTCTTTCAACTCGGGTTTTAACAACCATTTTTGCAACCATTTTTTCTTTTCTTTTTTTTTTTTTGAATGAGCGCCGCGGGTTATTGGAAAGCGTTGGATGATTGAAGATGAGACAGCACAACAAAGTGTGAGAGAGAGAGAGAGAAAGAGATAGAGATGTGAACACGTTCGTTTTATTGTCGCCCAGTGAAGTGACCCCAAAGCAATGCTTTTGCCCAAACAAAATGCAATTGAATATTATTGCAACAAAGACTTGAGCACGGCCACAATGGATAAGAGAGCTGAGAAGCTGAAGCTGACGCTGAAGCAGAGAAGATGACAACAGCAACGGAAATAAAACGTCAGACAATACCGTTCATTGCTGCTGCTAGAAACATAGCTTAGCAACAACAACAACAAAGGCAGCAGCGAGCCCAAAAAGCACGCAAATGAGCTGAGCGAGAACAACAAAAAAAAAAAGAAAGAAAAAATAGCGATAAAGCGCCTCAAACAGAAGAAAGCGTTGCGGAAGCAGCAAAAGCAGCAGTAGCGGTAGAAGCAGCGACGTCAGCGTCGACGCCGACGTCGACATCGAGTCAGCCTACGACGAGGGTCTCCAAGTGAGCTAAAAGAGAGGCGCTGCGCTGCGCTGTCGAGCCTCGAGCCACTCGGCCGGTCGGTCACATATGATGGAGGGGTTCAACAACCTGCGATTGGAATAAAATACACGCAGCAGGCAGCAACAAACAACAATAACAAACAAAACAAATTGCGATAGACAAATTCGCATAGGCGAATGCAAAATGAAAGAACAAGCTGAGACTGTGACTGCAATTGAACCAGCTCAAAAGGATGGCATGCGACTAGTTCCAATACATTCTATCGCAAAAAACTTATCGAGCGTGTCGCAAGTTCCGATAATACTTATCGAAAAAGTTATGCGATGATTGCACTTGCCATTAACAACTTAAATAAGAAAAATTTGAATTAAAAATATATCTTAACACAAATTTGAAAATCAAATTTAAAAAAAATTGAATGAAAATTTCAATATGATAACTAAAATGGCATAATTAAAGACCTTTGATGGAAGCAAATAAAGTTCATGACCTAGAAGTGCATGCTTAAATTCATAATTTCAAAAAATTTGAAATATTTCAGAATGAAAATAAATCAAGTTTATGGGCAGAACACAATTTTGTGCAATAAGTTTGAATTTCATTTAAATATACGTATATTTTTGGGCTTTAGATTTTGCTACGTCATGCACACAAAATATTATTGTATATTTCGAAAATATTTAATGAAATATAATATTGAAAAGGAATTTTTATATATATGCCAAATAAAAGCACACGTTAGTATTCCAAAAGAATTTACGCTCACTTTCATTTTTGCCATTCTTTTTTTTTTTTGTTTATTTAAATTCTAAGCTTTCAAGCTCGTAAACCTGGAATTAGTGAAAGTCATGGAAAAAAAAAACTGGAACAACCAAGCATTAAGTCTATTTACATTTATTCTACAAAATATTCGCTTTTTTGTTGGTTGTGTGTGTAAATGCAATAAACGCGAAAACATCAAAAGAATATTTTGAGGGCTCTATGGAAAATGTACAACGCAATAATGGCAACAAAGTGTAAAAAATATATATGTATGTTAATGAAATTCTGCTTTATACTATAAAGAGTGCAAATCTACCTACCAACCTATATATACAATAATATATATACATATACATATATAGGTCTCGAGTTCTATAAATATACGGGAGCTAAAGTAGGTATGCATTGTGTGTGCTTCAGCGATAGAAGAAGAAGAAGAGCAACTGAAACATTTTATATTAAAAGGGTTTCATTTTTGTGCCATTTTTTGTGTGTTGTGTTTTGATGCACCTGCTAAATAATCATCAGAGTCCTTTGACTATGACAAATAATGCAAATAATGATAGGTTTAAACCCTGTAAAATTAAAGTCTTGTGGAGATTCATTCCAGAATAAACTCCTATATTTAGCTATATTTCTTTTTTTTTTCACTATAAGTTTAGTTGGAATTGAAATCAGATCATCGAAAAATTATTTATTATTCAAAAAGATCATTTAAGGAAATATCTGAAAAAATATTTAAACATATTATAATTTTCTTTCTTTCTTTAAATTCGCTAAAGTGGAAAAGATAAATTTGTGTAAAGTTTTGTACATAATATATACTTAAAATCTTGTCGAGATTCATTCCAGAGTAAACCAAAATTTAGCTATATTTCATTTTGTTCACTTAAAAGTTTAGTTGATATTAAAATCATATCACAGAAAATCATTTAAAGCAATTGAAAAAAGATCATTTAAGGTTAATCTTTAAAATAAATAAAATCTTTTAATAATACTAAATTAATGAATATAAAGTGCTATATACTAAAAAGTTGTGTAGATAATAAATGCAATTTTTGCGTTTTTTTAAATACAATGAAGTAAAAAAGATCGTAACCTTCTGCTCACTAAGAAGTTTTCTATAAAAAAAACGCAACTTTAGAGTTTCTTAAATTCACTTATTCTTATTATTATTTTATTGAAATTATAAAAACAATTCTTAATTGCCTTCAGGCTAATTTCTTACTTAAGAATGGATGATCGAAAGTTTGTATTCATACTTTTGTGGCATATTTAAATGACTGCAAATAAATTGTGCCATATGAATGGCATAATTGGAAAATGTGCAAGCAAATATAGCTCAAACTTTTTTGCAGAGCATGCGATATTCGATGTTGACGTCGCAGCATTGTTTGCATTTTCGCTTATTTTCGCTTGTTTATTTTGGAATACTTTTTGGCTAGGTAGACGAGTTGAAAAGAAAATAGGAGACGGAAAGGTAGAGCGGGGTATAGTTGGAGGCAGTAGTGACTAAGCATTCAGAGCCCCGGGGCGCTAAGCGTAGAGTGCTGAGCGCAGCGTCTAAGCCCCCAGACGGACCCGGAACACGGCTTCATTTGGGGTTTTTTTTTATTTTTATTTTTTTTATTTTTTTGGGAAAAGCAAGTGGGTTTTAGGGGCTGCTGCTGCTCCATTTGTGTTGGCTTTTTTTGTTGTGTTGTTGTCGCTGTGGTGATAACGACGGCGGCCACAGAGAGCGAGCGCAGTTGACCTATTTTCAACCGCACTCACACACACACACAGCCCGTCTGTGTGTTGTGCATTTATATACATATAAACATATTTTCTTTTTCATACGCGTATTTATTTTAGCTTTTAATGAAAGTTATTGTTGCTATCTCTGGCAAGCTTAATCAACGCAAATGAGGAAGGCATTCAGGCAGTCAATCAAAGGCCGCGCAGCAACAGGCTGAACGAGTGAGCGAGAGGGAGAGAGAGACAGAGAGAGAGAGAGAACATAAAGGGCACATGCAACCTTCCCCCCCCAAAGGGAGAGAAAAGGTTATTGTACTTTTTGTGTGGCTGTCGCCTGGCTCTCGTTCAGAGTTCAGAGTCCCTGCCACAAGGATTGAGAGAGCGAGAAGCAGCAGCAACATCAACAGCAACAGCAACAGCAGTAAATGCAAAAAGTCAACTGCACTGGGACACTAATATTTCATAACTATAAACTCGCAAGCACAGTCAGACAACACCTACATATAGTATACTAAATCTGTGTGTGTGTGTGTAGCTGTCGTGTTGTGTTGTGTTGTGTTGGGTGTTGCTGTCTGCCTCATTTTATGAGCAATTTGATTTATGCATCGAGTGTTCGCGCGCAGCCAACAAATTGAACAAAGATGCGGATGACAAGGCGAAGATTTGATACGCTAAATTAAGTTTAGTATTTAAGCGATACTAGATGTAATATACTAAGTTTGGTATTTAATGAGATACTGAATTTAATACCGTAAGTTAAATTTGGTATGTGATGAAATACTGGATTTAATACCGTAAGTTAGGTTTGGTATTTAATGAATTTAAAGCACTAAGTTAAATTTGGTATTCGATTTGATATTTAGGATTTATGTTAAGTTTAGTATTTAATGAGATACTAGATTTAATATACTAAGTTTGGTATTTAATAAGATACTAGAATTAAAATACTATGTTTGGTATTTAATGAGATGCTGTAAGTTCAATTTGGTATACGATGAAATACTGGACTTAATACCGTAAGTTAGGTTTGGTATTGGGATTTGGGATTTATGTTAAGTTTGGTATTTAATGAGATACCAGATTTAATATACTGAATTTGGTATTTATTGAAATACTGAATTAAATACATTTAGTTCATTTTGGTATATGATGAGATACTGGATTTAATACCGTATGTTAGGTTTGGTATTTAATGAGATACTGAATTTAATACCGGAAATTAAATTCGGTATAGGACGAGATACTGGTTTTAATACCGTAAGTTAGGTTTGGTAATTACTGAATTTAATACCGTAAGTCACATTTGGTGTTTGATAAGATACTAGATTTATTATGTAAACAAAAAATAAATAAATAAAACAAGCAGATGACAAGGCGAAACTCTTAATACACTTGACTCAATTTGAAGTAGTTGAATAATTTTTAAGTATAATCAAGCTAAGCATTTAATAACACATTAATTAATGAGCCGTTTAACTAACACAGAAATTTCAATGTTATCGATAAATCGATGAGATATTTAAGATATAAATGTTAATACAGTTAAAAGAAAACTATTCTTGAAGCTAAAAAGAAAAGGGATTCAAAGCAATTTCGGATATTTGATACAAAATAAAAACAATTCCTATTGCTTTCTATTAAATGAGTTTTATACCAGATTTTATACTAAATTCCATATTCAATACTAAGTGTTGTATTGAGTAATGAAAAATAACATTTATCATGAATTTTGATGCCTGTTGCAGGCAAAATAGTGCAACGTAAATCAGTCGGACAAACGTACTGAGAAAGCTAATGTGCACTTAATGAAAGAGTATAAAGAGTATGAGCAAACACAAATGCAGCACACAGCAATATGATACATGTATAATTTCAATTCAAGTGAAATCAATTATGTATACAAAGAAAAATACAAACATACACATACTTCATAAACAAATTGAGCAACATCTAAATTTGAATGTTTGTTTGTTGGTTTGCGAGGAGACATAAATGACATAACACGATATATGACACGAAATGTTTGAACTGAACAATGGAAAGAGTTTAATTGTTAAAAGCTTTGCCAACAAATGTAATTGAATCTGCAATTTGTTGTAACAACAACAACAACAACAAACTAATCAAATAAGAGCAAAGGGCGGTTTGGATTAATTCGGAATAAATGGAATTATTTATTTATTATTAAGTCGTGACAGTTTCAGGGCATAAACCTAAATGAACTAGAAATGACTGTTCAAGTAAGTGAGTAATCGTGATATTACAACTAGAAGTTAATTAATTTATAGGAGCTATGAATCAACAATTTGAATAATTGCATCAAGTTTTAACTAGATTTCAGATAAATATTGTCTTTCTCTTATTTTTAACGTTTTGTCATACAAATGTGTAATCGTTAAACTTCCTGCTTTTAATCGACTTTAAGCTGTATGAAATCGTAAATTCACGCCAATTATCATTATCAGGCTAAGTGACAAAGATAAAGATGATAAAGATAAGCAGAACAAGCTGGCAACGTTAATTGTCATTCAAGTAAAAATAAACTCGTTCCATTTGCGATCGATCAAACATTTGAGCGGAACTAAATGAACCGGAATCGTGACAGTGAATTGATTCATAAAGTTATAAACAAATTGTGCGCGAGCCAGCTAATGAATGAGTTGAATGAATTTCAAATGAGCTCTAAACAAAAATTTAGCAATAAGTGGATGAAAATTATTGTGTTTTCCTGGGGAAATTCAACAACAGCTTCGACTTTGGCAACACAAAAAATTCGAACGAAAAGTGAATCAAATTGAACAACAACAGAACTGAGAATGGATGTAAATAAGTAAATCATAAATAAATAAATAAATGCGCACTATTAAATGCACAACTATAAAACGAGTGTCTGCGCGTGTGTTTGTTTGTGTGCTTATTGGAATTTCATGCAAGGTCAGCTTCACACTACTGCACATTACCCCCCTCTATCGTCTGCGATCCGTACCAAGCAATGAACTTTTGCGTCAGCTGGAAGGGAAGAAGTCTCCGAGAATTTGTAACGAGATGAGGCAACACTGGCGCAGCAGAGTTCAGTAATTTGGCACAGTTGCCGAGAGAGCAAGAATCGTGCAAGTGCGAGCGGGACAAACGATCTTTATGAATTTGCACTTTTCTAACTATGCAAACAGGTTTTGTGCGGTCA
Source organism: Drosophila sulfurigaster albostrigata (assembly GCF_023558435.1). Taxonomy (NCBI): domain Eukaryota; kingdom Metazoa; phylum Arthropoda; class Insecta; order Diptera; family Drosophilidae; genus Drosophila; species Drosophila sulfurigaster. The sequence goes on from NC_084885.1 coordinate 19,923,254, forward strand.
ACACGCACACACACACACACACACGCATAAGCACAAACACACAGTTTGGCAAGCACTGTGAAATGCAGCAGTGACATGAAGAAGCAGAGCAAACGGAAATCACTTTCCCTACTAAATGCACAAGAAATTAACTGCGATAATAAAAACAACTGACAGAGAGCCAGAGAGAGAGCCAACACACGGCAAGAGAGGCTCTCGCTTGCTCGGTCTCTCTCACTCTCGCAAGCTTAAAAGAATGAGCATGAAACATTTTGTTGTTGCAACCACTTGCTACACAAAATACATAAATACACTCACACATACACTTGCAAAGAAGCTTCCACTTCCCCATGCTTGTTGTTGTTGTTTTTTTGGCTGTGTTGTTATTGTCTGATAACACCGATAGGAACTGTATTGGAATTTATTTAGATTGCGTCGCACAGAAGCGGCGGCCATTGTTGTTGTTTTATTTGTAAGCAGCACGTGCTTATATTTATTAATCTGTAATGTGCACAAAGTTTGCATGTTTTTGTCTTTTTAATTTTTGCAAGCGCCGAATACCGCAACAGCTTTTGCAACATACACAAACACAATACCAATACATTCACACACACATGAACAACATGTGCACGCACACACACACACACACATATACAGTGGAGAGAAACACGCACGCAATTTTTTTGTAGTTTTGTTGTGCTTTTAACACAGCACTGCACACACAACACTCATCAATTTGCACAATATTTTTGGGCGTGTGTCATTTTGGCTGAGTTAACAACATATTGTGTGTACCCAATTGGTTACAAAAAAAAATAATATATATATTCTTTGTTTATGCACTTACAAATTCTTGGTCTTGTTGTTCAACCGCTACCTCCGACGCCATTTTACGAATGTGAAACAGTATCGCTGATTCGTTTTCACCACATAAACAGCTGTTTTGCGCGCAAAGTTGGCTGCGAATGACCACATCAACTACGCGAAGTTGGCTGTGGGCTCCAAAGCACAAGTGTTATCGATAAAACGTACAAGCCCACATTCCAATACTTCAAATTACAAAAATTGTTCACACAAATATGGTCACATATAGTTGGCAAATATTATGAATTATATGGAGTGTGGAAAAGAGCACCGCGGCACTTACGGCATTACAAAATATGATAACGTCGACCAATTCACATTCCGCACTTTATAGCACTTTTTATTAATTTGTAAATTACCTTTAATAATCAATTCTATTTGGGTGTAGAGGATAATTTATAAGGTAATTCTGATTAAAAAAATATTCCTTGATAGAGCTTGGGCTTTTAAATGCATCACAAATAAGTAACTTGTTCACACTTAACTATAGCTTTCTTGATGTTTATTCTTATTGTCACTGATTCAACTAACGAATTCCTTATTGCCAACAGAGCGCCAACAAAACAGCAGACACCGTTGTTAAAGTGTTGTACAATGCCGAAAATTCGCAACGTTTGGTATATTTTGTATATTGTACTATTTTGGAAATTCAACATAACGGTCACTCTGGAATACGCACACCCGCACATACTTACTCATACACACAGCAAGCGAATTAAAACAAATCATACATCTTTTTTTTTTTGGTGTCACAAATTGACAATTCGCTATCAACACGACAACAACAACAAGTGTGCGCCTTAACTTGAACCCACCTCTGGCCAAGCAAAAATACAAAACATAAACAAAACAAGCAACAAGCAAAGAAAAACCTAAAAGCAAAACATAAAATTCGCCAACCCGCAGCAAAAGCGAAAAGAAAAGTGAAAATATGGTGAGAGTTTTCAGCTTGAGCGTTTTCTTCAAAGGTGCGACCGAAGCACGCCTGTTGAAGACCACCTCGGATCTGCAGTCCTTTCCCTTTTTCCAACGTGGCACTGTCAACGAGTTTATGACGTGAGTAATCATTTGACCCTCCCCCTTGACCCTCGACCAGCGTTGCTAATCAGCTGACATATTGTTGTTTTTGTTGTTAGTTTCGCTTCAAGGACAATTGTGGAACGCACGCAGCCGACGATGAGGCAATCAGTGAAACAGGATGCTTACATGTGCCACGTTTATGTGCGGGCCGATAATTTGGCCGGTGTCCTGATCGCCGATCATGAATATCCTCAGCGTGTTGCGCACACCTTGATCACCAAGATCCTTGATGATTTCACAGCGAAAGTGCCGGCTGGATTGTGGCCAAATGGTTCGGAGGCACAAATTCCGTTCGATGCGTTGCCAGCGTTTTTGACACGCTATCAGGATCCCAAGGAGGCGGATCCGCTACTGAAAATGCAAACGGATTTGGATGAGACGAAAATCATCCTGAAGAATACAATTGAAGCGGTGCTGAAACGTGGCGAAAACTTGGAGGATATGGTCTATAAATCGGAACAATTGTCCATGCAGAGCAAGGCGTTCTATAAGACAGCGAAAAAGACGAATTCATGTTGCAGCTTCTCTTAAGTTAACACATTTAGTAGAACAAGAACATGATGATGATGATGATGAAGAAGTCGAAGAAGAAGAACAGTAAAACACCATAAACAACACCAACTTACAAAACAAAGAAAAAGAGGAAGCTTTTTATAACAATTAATGAATTAATTTTATATATTTACTATATATATACGATTTGTATATGGATGTATGTATCTGTAAATGTGTGTGTGTGCGTGTGCTACCCATACATAGGCAAATCACGTTCCCGTTACCCGTTTCAACTAACTGGCAGTAGCAGTAACAGCAGCAGCAGCAGCGATATAGTGTTAATATTATTATTATTATTATTACACACACATGTAATTTATACCAATACAATTATAATAATATACTATACTGTATAAGTGTGTGTGTGTGCGTGCTCCACGCCATGTCTCTATGTCTATGTGTCTTATCTCCTTTCTACATACATATGTATTTCTACTCTGCTGCCTGTCTATTTGTATGTGGTTCTGTGTGTGTGTCTGCGTGTCTGCTCATCCATCTCTTAGCTAGCTTTTGTCTTTTGTATCTGCTCTCCCTCTTCCACCCACAACAACTGTGTGTGTGTGTGTGAGTTTGTTTTGCATGTGCATCAAAGGAATCCCATAACTGCCGAATACTCAAGAGGCGCCATCTATGGGCTAAATAATAAACAAGTATTATGCCAAAAAAAAACAAAAAAGAATTAATAAATGGAATAAATAACAAAAAATTAAATCCATTTTCGTTTGTATTCAATTGCGAGGAAAAATAGTTAATTTATTCAATTTAAAAAAAAAATGGAAACAATTTGATCTTAAAATATATTTGAAATATATTTCTTAAACATGCATTAAAAATAAAGGGAAATGTGACAAAAATTTTAAATAAAAATGTTATTTGAATTAAGTTACAAAGCGAATCAGTTAATTTTTGCTTACAAAATAAATTCAAATCTGATTTCTTTACATTTTTAACATTTATTGAAATACATTTTTAAAGTTTTATCGTGAAAATTGAAATATAAAGCGAAAGAATGTTCTTTTAGGTAAACTTGTGATAAAAACATATTTTATTCTATAATTAAATATCGTTTGCAAATTTCTTTGACTTAAGATATGTTTCTATTATATGATTTAACAGTTTTATGCAAACATTTTTTTTTAAATATTTTTTAAAAAAATGTTGCACTAAATAAATGGAAAATAAAAACAAATGTTTTTTGATTGGAAAAAATCAGTTAATTTATTAATTTTCAAAAAGTTTTAGAATTGTTGCCGATTATAACAAGAATTATGTCAAAAGATGCAGAAACAAAACAAATGTTATTAACAAAATAAAAAATAATGCGGTGTTGAAATTAATTTGAATGAAACTTGCTTTTAAAATATATTTAAAATATATTTTACAAGCAAAAATTAATCCAATTTGTTAAAGTTGAAACATTTTATTTTCAAAAAGTTTTCGAAACATTTTTGGTGTTGAGATTTAATTGAAAACCTGTTACAAATTTGTCAGTTGTTTTTTTTTTTGTATTACTAATCCCTATTTATTGTTAATAACAAAAAAAGAAAAAAAATATATATAGTTAAATTCAATTGCAAGTGCTTCTTTAATTTGGGAATCATTTCTGGTTACGATATTTTTTTCGTTTGTGAATTATAAAATATGAAATCTTTGCTATTTTTAATTATTTTTTTGTTTGTTTCGTTTTATTATTGTGATTGAATTGAGTAAATTGGGGCAGGCGATTGGCTGGGCGAATCTGTGTTGTTGTTGTTGTTTAGTGACGTTGCTTAACATGAAGGGCCATCAACTTGGTCTTGATGCGTTTGCGATCCCGCGCAATGATCTCCATGCGTTCCTTGATGCTCGTCTGGAAGAAGATCAAGTGCAGCGTGCGACTGGCCGAGCAAAGCTGCACAAGAAAAGAGTAAGCATTTCAATTGCAATCGAAAATTCCATTTTATAGCCATATCTCGCTTAACGGCCACAATAGGGGAAGCGCAAAAACAGGCCACAAATAACATTTGACGACATTTATACATTGCCTTTAGTTGATTTTTGAATTGCACAATCTCAAATTAACTCGCTTAACGGCCATCAATGAAAACAAACAAATAGGCCGCTAAGTGAGATATGTTTTTTTCTTGTTTCTATGCATTTTCTGTGTTCATGTTAAGTGAGATAATTTGATAATTTTCTGCTAAATACACTGTGGCCGTTAAGCGAGATGTGGGTGTGAAGTCATCAAATTGAAATTACCTGCTGCAGCAATCGTGCTTTGAGCCGTATGTTGGCTGGCTCCTCCTGATCGATGCCACCTATCGTCGTCTCCATGTGCAGATTGAGCACAAAGATGAGAGTGTCGCGTATGGTTTGCACAATCCGCTGCACTTGCTCAGTCCGGAACAGACGACGCACCAGGAATCCTCGTGTTGCGGCACAAAGCAACGTTGCAGCCTCCTCACGACGCTGTTGAGATGCTGCTGTTGGCAGCTAAGAGCGGCAATGCAACTCACGATTAGCATGCGGGACGTTTGTTTTGTTGGGTTAGTAATTTAAGTTAGTTGCGGCAGTTTGTTTAGCGATCTCGCTTTAGTGCCACATTTGAGAAAACATTTGCTTAGTTAGTTAGTATTCGATTTGATTGTCCACTGAAGGAATTTGGTCAATCTTAAGGCACTTTAAGGCATTTGCTTGGCTGCGATTACTTCTTGGCCACAAAACGCTGCTTAAGAAGATTAACAGCCAGTTGCAAGAAGAGAGAGACAGAGAGTTAGAGCAAAGAAAGAGAGCGAGAAAGTTAGATACAGGGTGACAGAGTTATGTGCACAGAGAGAGAGAGAGACGAAAATAAAGTTTAATATATAAATGTACCAAAAGTATACCAAATCTCATATCTCACTTAACTGCCTCAATTGGGAATGCAAAATAATTAGTCGTTAATACAAAAAAACTGTATTTTCATATACTTTTGCATGTATCTAAAGGTGTCTAAAGCGCATGAATAACTTAAAATCTAATTTAAACAAAAATATATTGTTTTAATGATGAACATAATGAATAGTTTTGCCTGCACTGTAAAAATGATCAAGAGTTGTGAAAAACTTTTATGGCAAAAATAAAAGACAAGTCTTGCTACAGTTTTAGAACCATTGTCGAATTATTAGCATAACGATTAGGTAACGACGGAATTAATTTTATATGCACTGTATTAATGTTAAGAAAGCTACACTCCGTTTTACAGTTTCGTAAGCACTGCAGCAACTTTTTTGATAGCAGGCATGCTCAACAGTTTTGACATCACTCCTCGCACAAGCAACAAGCCAGTCTTTGTGCAGTTTTGGCAGTACTGTATTAACGACACAACCAGGATCTGCACAGTTTTATAAGCACTGCACGAACCCTTTGATCGCTGGCGAGCTTAATAGTTTTGATAGCACTGTGCTCACAGGTAACAAGTCAGTCTTTGTACAGTTTTTGGAGCACTATGTATATTTACGACCAGGCTTTTTATAGTTTAGGTAGCACTGATCGGCAGCCTTAACAGTTTTTATAGCACTGTATTGACGATGCAACCAGGCCTTTATACGTAATGACAGTATTGACGACTGAAAGAGAAGTGTTGCTGGTTTTGTACACATAAAAAGCAGCACTTCATGGATCCAGTTTAGGCAGCACTGTACCAAAGTTTTGATCGCTGGCAGTTTTAATAGCACTGCGCGCCCAAGTCAGTCTTTGTACAGTTTTGACAGCACTATATTAACGCTGCAAACAGGCTTTGTACAGTTTTTAAGCCCAATTTTGATCGCTGACAGACTTAATACGCAGTTTTAAAAGCACTGTGACAAGTACAAAGAACAAGCCAGGCGTACAGTTTTGGATGCAGTGCAGTCTAGGCAGCACTGATGCTTGATCAGTCTAGCTACAGTTTTGTGAGCAGTACACAAAAGTTGGTACAGTTTTGGCACCGCTGAAGCAACTGTGACCACATAGAAAGAGAGATAGCAACAGGCAGAAAGGAAGGCAGATAGTGTGTGTGAGGGAGATAGCTACTTAGAAAGAGAGAGAGAGAGAGAAATAAAGCGAGCAATGTGTATTGTTGATGCTTACCGACTGACGACTTGGCGACGCTGCGCGACGCGTCTTTGAGAGCGACGTCGTCGTCATCGTCGTCTGCTGCTGCTGAGGCTTTGTTCTGCCGCCCACCAAGGACGTCGTTGTCTTGTTGATGACTCTTCTCGCTGGCGGCGTCTTGGGCTGGACTGGACTCGGCAGCTTGCGTTGCTGCTGCAGCTGCTGCGACTTCTTCAATTTGCTTTTGTTGCTTGCGCTGCTGCTGCTGTTGTTGTTGTTGTTGTGATTTGGTGTGGACTGCGACTTGGTTGTGGCAACGCTGTCCAGGGGCAACATCTCCGATGGCACATCGGATTCAGTGTCGGCGCCATCGAAGAGTCGCTTCCTCGCTGTCGGCGTGCAGCAATTGGGCGAGAGATCAGCGGTGCTTGTGCATGCCGAGGTCGAGGATGTGGGAGCAGCCAGGGATGAAGCTGCCGTCGCAGCTTGTGGGCTTGTGGATTCATTAGCGTAGACGGCAACATTGATGTCCGCGCAAATCTGTTCGATGAGAAACTTTTGCTGACGATCGAATTCCGCCTGCATGCGTCGCTGTTCCTCGTGCTGATATTGGACCAGCTGCTGGAAGCGATCGCGATGCGCCAGCTTAATGTCCTTGAACATCTGACGCTTGGCCAGCGTCAAGTGTTTGCGCTCCTGTTGCGACTGCTCGTCGCACACATCGTCCGCCTCGTGGAGAGCGCGTTGCAGCAGCTGCTTCAGATACTGTTGCTGCTGTTGCAGCGATCGTTGCGGACTGTTGCCGCCGCAGCGTCGCGATGTTGCTGGCGATGTTGTTGTGGCAGAGACGAGGCTGCTGCTGGCACTGCGTTGCACTTGCTTCGCCTTCGATTCGATGGTGTCGCGTCGCAGGTGGGCCAAACTTTGTGTGGCATGCACCAGGCGCGGATTGCGTGGCGAAGTTGCTGTTACAGTTGTTGCCACTTGCTGTTGCTGCTGTTGCTCCTGCTCCATTTGCTGTTGCCCCACGCGTTGCATGTGCGCCAAAAGCGCCGGCGATGGTTCGTCCAGCGTAAAGGAGCGCGAACGTTGCATTTGCTGCCCGCTGGCTTCGGGTTGGGGCAGCAACAGCGCCGGACTTGTGCTGGAGCGCAGCATGCGTTTGTCTTGCCACAGCACTTGCAACGGCAACGCATCGTTGTCCGCCTGACGCTCAAAGCGCATGATGCGACTCGTGATGTTGTTCAGCTTGCGACGTGTGTGGCCAAGCTGCAACCGACTGGCATTGGCACTGGGACTCAGACTGAGACTGGGATTGGGATTAAGTTCGAGTGGCGTTGGCGGATTCACGCAAATGCTGGGAATGCCACAGTTCGTGTTGCTGCCACAGTTCGTGTTGCTGCTGCCACAGCTGTTGTTGCTGCCACAGCTGTTGCTGCTGCTGCCACTCTTCAGCTGCAACGTTTGCGGCCTGCTGCGTGGCGTCTCAAGCAACGCATCCTGTTGCGTGCTGTCGTAGATATAAGTTGGCGTCTGTTGCAAACGTTGCTGCTGCTGTGGCTGTTGTGGCAAGATGCGTTGCACGGTGCTCATGCTGCTCGTGTTGCTGCTGCTGCTTGTGTCGCACTGCGCCTGCTGCTTGTACTTGGCCTCCAGCTGCAAGGCGCGCTGCTTTAATTGCCACATTTGCTGACGTCTGTCCGCTGTCATCTACAAAATAAAAGAAAAAAACAGTTGTTTATTTTATGCTCGAGTTGATTTTGGCTGCCGCACCTCGATTTATACAATTAAATACGAATACGAATACGAATACTAATACTACTCACGAGTGGCGGCAAAATTGGCTGTCCATCGATGCGAAACTGTGACACGTATTGTTGTTGTTGCTTCGCAAGAAATTTGCCTTCATCGCTTGCTTTATTTGCGGCACGCAACTGATCCATCGCCCAACTAAAAGTATTTTTCAATATTGTATTATTGTGCAATTTGTTAACTTCGGCACTTACCTCGCTTCGTTCTCCATATCCATAATTTGAAATTTTGTTCTTGCCCCAACACAAACCCAAATTCAAACTCAAAATAACAAAAACAAAAAAAACTCAAAAAAAAACAATAGCAAAAGTCTGGAAATTGAAAAGCAGGCGATGTTGTTGTTGTTTGGCGTGTTGCTATGGCAACTAAGCAACTGCGTTTGTTATGTGCGCTGTGCGCACAACACCAACTAATTAATAACACTCACATAAATAAACTAAACAAATTGATAATAACAAAAATTAAGTGAAACTTAAAAAGTTTTGCGGCACTCGCTTTGCTTTTGCCAAGTGTTTTTTGTAAGCGACTGCCAACTTGTTTGGTTTTTTAAATTCAATTTACATTCGCACAGGTTTGCAGCTCTGGCGGTCTGCGCGCTCACCACTGCGCTCTGCTGAACAAGTTCAAAAAGTTGTTCAGGTGGACAGGTGAACTAGTTCGTAAGGCAGTTACATTTAAATTGTGTGACCATCAATGGAAATTGAATTGATAATAAGAAATTTAATTTAACTAAGCTAAATGAAATGTATACTAATAAAATTAATGTGGTGTATAATAAGCTCGAGGCTAATGATATATTAAATATATTAACCATTTTAACAAGTTTTTGTAACATTTCTTTATTGTATAGTTTTGTTTAGTGCATTGTCCAAAACTCCGTTTGTCTAGCAATACATTTCTTAATCGATTCTAAAGAATTTCATAAAACTAAAAATATATATTGATAGAACTTCAATACCAGGTGTAACTCTTGAACATTACAAAAGACATTACATTGAAAGACGTGAAATTTGGCAAACTGTTACGTTTCAGATTCATTTTTAATTCGAACATCATAGGGCTATCTTATTGCGATAGCGTTTTAAGTAATAACATTGTGTTTTAATTAACTGAACATTAAAAACTACGGATAACTGCAGGCCTTATTGGTTGTTACTACTCTCTAACTATCTGTTTTGTTTATTAGATTTAAATCAATATATTATAATAAAATAAAAAAAAGTTAAAAGAAAACAACAATATATATTTTTTTTGACAATCAGCTACGCACTTTATCGGGGACTTTTCAATGACAGCCAGTATGGCCTTATACTGTTGGTTAACAAATATTAATCAGTTCCAAAATAATATACTAAAGCACAACGGTTCTTTAATATTAAAAGCCATTTAAAAACAATTTAAGGAAGTAAAAATTAAAATTGGATATAGTTTTTAATTAAAGAACCAAATATATGTTCGATTCGTACAAATTTCACACTAAAATAATCCGTAACGTAATGTAGTGAAATACTGACAGCAGAAAAGTAACGAAATTATACTAAAATACCAACAGTGTGGCAGTACAGTAGTCGAATGAAGCAAGTGCATGCTGCTACTGCCACACTGTGTGGCAATTGTGCAATTAGTGTGACCGCGTTGCCAACCAATTGAAGAGGGCTGCTGGCTCGCTGCCACACTGGTTAAGAACAGTCTTCATTTTGTTTTCGTTGCGCGCGGTTGTGCTTTGCCTGTGTGTGTATGTATAGAGCAGCATCAGCAGCAGCAGCGCCGCCGGTCTGAGCGAGAGAGACTGACGCCCGTGTGCAGTTAGTAGTAGTTTGTTGGCATACAACATCAATTTTTTTTTTGTCTTATTTTTACTTGGTTTCCAACCTTTTTTTTCTTGTGCTCTGTGTGTGTGTGAGAGAATTGTTGTTGTTGTTCAAAAAAATTTGCTGCCACAAACAAATACATACGCCAAGTAAATGTAGAAAAAATTGCAATGATCTCCTAATCAATAAAAAAAAAAAAATCAAATAAGCGCAAAGCATCCAATTTGTAAATTGTTGTTGTATTAAAAGTTAATGCTAGAAAAACCGTTGCAAATGTAGCGTATGTGTTTGTATGTGAGCGTGTGTCTGTGTTTGTGTTTGAGCGGGTACCGCGCCCAAAAAAAGAAAAAAAAATTAAGTTAAACAACATAGCCAATTTACTATGAAACAAAATGAGCGCAAATTCAAGTGAACAACAACACAGCAGCAGCAGCAGGAACAACAACAACGAACCGACGCAGCGACGACGACGACGACGCGTAGGACGCCAGCATCAATTGCAAGAACAACGGCAGCAGCGACAACAACAACTGGAGCAGCAGCGAAAGCGACAACAACAACAACAACAATACCTTCAAATAATTAAGCTTTAAACTTTACGTTTATTTGCTCAGTTGGCTGTACAACACACACACACACACACACACACACAAATACAAACGCACTCAGAAAAAGAGTCAAAAACTGAGTCGGAGTCAAAAAGCCAAGACACGACAGCTTTGCGCAGTTTTCATGCTTTGCATATGTATGCAGCTGTCTATGTGCGTGTGTGAATGCGTCTGTGTGTGTGTCTGTTCAATACGTGCAAACACATAAAGCCACCGTTGCGACTCAACTCAACTCGAATTCGAACACGAACTCGACTCGAATCGAGTTGAGTTATATGCTTAGTTCGAGTTGAGTGAGTTTGAGCTTCGTACTCTTTCGCTCTCTTGCTTACCTGGTCGTGACGCATTGGCTTAAATGTGTCTGTGTGTGTCTGCGTGTTTTGTTTGTCTCTTTTTGGCTTAAATGTGTGTGTATGAGTTTTAGACACACTTGCTACAGTTGTTGTTGTTGCTGTTGCTGTTGCTGCTGTGTTAGTTTGTTGCTCTTAGTTAGCTAATTAACTAATTGCACTAACAATACACAAAGGACACATTTTGTAGAGCTCTCTAAGGTAAGTTTACAACACTCTTTTTTTTTGTAATTAGAAAATTCATGCACATTCTCTCTCTTGCTCGCTCTCGCATCTCTAACAAACAGCTTGGGTAGACATTTTTGTTGTAGTTGTTGTTGTTGGTATTGGTTGGCTAAAACGGGTTTTGCTAGAAAAAAAAAAAAGTAGCAGCCGCTGTCAAATACGAAAATAACACACGCATACAATTGTAGCCACAAACACACACACACACACGCATACAACCTTAATTCGCGCTCATTGTGCTGATGTATGTCTGTGCATGTGTGTGTGTGTGTGTGTAAGGTGGGGCTGGTGACTGCAGACTGACGACATCAGGCAGCAACAGTGATCTAGAGATCAGCGCTGTCAGCGTCGCTGCCTCGGCTCAATTTCTATTGTTTGTTGTTGCTTGTTGCTGTTGTTTATTTATTGTAAAAAACAACAACAACAACCACACACACACACATTTCAAGCTGATTTTCTTTTGCGCTCCTCCCCAACCCAACCATGCGGTCATCACAGCAACAACGACGACGACGACGACGTCATCATCACTACTGCGCGCCCGTTACGCCCCAGCGACGCTTGCAGCTGACGCTGACGTCGACGTCGACGTCGCAGCAGCAGCAGCGCCCAAAAATTAGCCTAGCATTTGTTTTATTGAGGGTCACAAGCATAGCCTCAATTATGTATGTACATAAATGTACATATTTATACATATCTTTACATCACTACAAATACATTCGAATTTCAAGTTGATCAAATTTTGGGGTTATGTCAACTGATCAAAGCGCGACTTGCAATCAATTTATGCATAGCTTTGGTTTTATTTTTAGTATTTTTAAATTTAATAAAAAAAATTACAAAATATGGTTTTAAAATAAATAAATTAGTTATCAATATACATATTCTAATTCATATTTTAAAATTAATTAGTAGTCCAAAATGAAAAACTGAAAAATTTGGTATAAAAAGAAATATTGGTTGGTATAAAGTATATTTGATATAAAAGAAATATATTGGTAATTGAAAATACTAACTAACGATCAGTTGATTCAATTTTTGTTTTGTTGTTTTTAGCTTACAATACAAATTTTTTAATAAAATTTTTTTTTAATATGAGTACTAAAAAATTGCTTATATAGTTAAACATGCTTGTGTTGTCTATATTATACACAGTATATCATTCATAAATATTTATGAATTCAGAGTCACAAGCGGCAAACACGTTTGTTGTTGTTGCTGTTGTTGTTGATTTTGTTGTATTTGATGTGCTCAATTTTTTATGACATCATCATTGAAAAGACATCAACGCAAAACGCACTAAAAAGCAAAAAATGCGAGAGATTCATCAAGCGATGCTTTTGTTATACAGCTGTTATACCAAAGTTATGACAGTTTGTAGCTTAACATCATTTTTAATTCAAATTAGATTGTGGATCATTTTTGTGAATTTTTGATTGGTCCAATTGAGCAAGCTAATATATAATATATATATATTTTTTGTTAGACTGGCTGAAATAATTACACTTGGCATTGGGTTAATTCTTCAGCTGATGATCGCTGTGCTTTGTGTTGTAAATTGAGTTTTATATATAGAGTGAAACATGAAAGTAATTGTGTAAGAATATATAAATGGAAGTTGGAGTATATTTTGAATTGACCGAGTTTCTTGAGAAATTATTACTTAAGAGTGCTGCCCTCATGGGACTTAATTATATTACGAGCCGACCTTCAATTGAAAGCGCGATAACACAACATGAAACCTCAATTTCAGATCTCCAATTAATGGTTAAATATATAAGAATACAATGGCAATATAATTACAACAGACAAAGAGAGAACAGAGAGAGAAAGAGGGAAAAGAGTTCTACGCATATTTGGCATACTCGTAGAATATTCATTTCAATGGTCATGGCTCGTTTATTTTTTTTATTGTCATTCGTTGTTTGCCATTTGACATTCGACTTTTGACATTATTTTCATGACTGTATTTCCTGCCTTTGCTTTAATTTGGTGCCACAAAAAAATCAATCATGTAAGCTTTATACTCTATACTTTTAACTGACCTGCCATAAGCATTGGAACTTTCCATGCTGATCTTAGTTATCGATCGTCTTCGTTATGATCTTTATTAGTCATTCGACTTTTGACATTGTTGCCTTTATTTTCATGACTGTATTTCCTACCTTTACTTTAATTTGAAATCAATCATGTAAGCTTTATACTCTATACTTTTAATTGACCTGCCATAAGCGTTGGAACTTTCCATGCTGATCTTAGTTATTCATCGTCTTCGTTATGATCTTTATTAGTCATAGCATTGCAATCGTTTAAAAGCAACACACAATTCTATATTATATGATATCATCGATGTGCGATCTGCGATCTGCGAATTCTTCTTGATTTATGCTAATGTTGTTCTTCTGTGGCATTCAAAAAGAAAACGCCCTAAAAAATAAATACAATATCGTGAGTAAAAATAAAAACGAGAAATGAAAAAATGAAATAAAAACAAATTGTTTCGTATACTTTAATTGAGCACAAATAAGTGTGTTTTCTATGTTTATGTTTTATAACTAAAGCTAAGCTATTTGTAGCCGTCGTTTAGCGTATCTGTCAGATACATTTGTATCTTTCGTCTGGCATCTTTTGCTCTCCACGCTGCTTCTGAATTTTGTTGTTTCTTTTTTTTTTTGCCACAAACAAACAGCTGGCCGCCGTCGACGATGATGATTGCGTCATTTTTTTTGCCGACTCTTCGGCCATCAAAACCGGCATTCTCTCTGCCTCTCTCTCATTCCATGGCTATTCTCATTCTCCTACGCTTGTGGGGCTAAGAAACTGTCGTCGAAAAAGAGGCAAAGCAAAGAAGCAAACAGCAAAATGCGTTCACTTTGAAATGACACACAAACGAAAACGAACAAAAAAAATAAAGAACGTCCTGTGTGCCACCGTTTGAATGTTTCTTGTTGTTCTTGTTGTTGTTGTAATGATGTCATTTCGCTTAGTTTTTTGTTGCATGCTCGACACGCCTTTGAGCAGCGTTGACCCCACACAAATCCTTTTGCCGGCCTACATAAAAGAGAGAGAAAGAGAGAGAGAGAGAGAGGGAGCAGGAAAATCAATAAAAGTGGCAGCAATTTTGTGCCTTGGAGCAGGAAATATGCTCGACACACAGACAGACAGACATACAAATAAAATAAACAAACAAACAAACTGAACAAGCTCATAAACAAATGCCAGGCCGGCGAATGACATCACCAACAACAACATTAACAACAACATTCATTCGTGCAACTTTGTTTTTTATTGAATTTATTTCGCTTTCCTTATCACTTTTGCTTTGAAAGTGCAAAAGAAAAAAGCTAAAAAAAAAAATGTAGAAAAAAAACACGTTGCTCTAAATACACTTTACTTGTAGCAGCAATAAATTACAAATATGTATTTTGTTATTTCAAAAAAGATTAGAAAATTGATTTCCATTTTCTATTTACTTAACTTAATTCCCAAAAGACTGAAATCAACACTCAATATTTTTACGACACATTTAATGAGCTAGAAATTTGTAGAAGACCTTGCATGAATTTCTCATTCATAGCGAACTTCTACTTATGATTAATATGACCATGTAAACGACCTTTGAGCATGTGGAAAGAGATAGAAAGAGAGCGGGAAAGAGAGATGTAACAGTGTAAGATGCGTAGATAGAATTGTAATAAGTGTTGATTGAGGAGGAGGCCATAAAAAATATTATAACGGCATATCAAATGAAATTCGAGATTGCAGAAACGTGCAGAAGGACATTACAAAATGGATCTAGTTACCAATTCAAAATTTTTTTTTTATTATTTTCATCTTTGGAAATGGGGAAATAATTCGTAGAAACGCTTTAAAAGCTTTTTTAAATTGAACATTTACTAAAGGGAGATTTGTTAGAAGAAAAGGCCAATAAATGATACTAATACTATCATATTTATATATTCATAAATTTATTTATATTATAAAAAGGTTTTTTAAGAACTCTTTTTTTTAGAGCAAGAGCAATAAATGAAATAATGCCATCGGGTCTTAGTTGCTTTGGCAGATCTGTTATATCTGTATGGTCTAGTTTGAATGTAGTACCCTTTAGATATACCAAATGTAGCCCTTGGTATATTTGAAGTATTTTTGGTATAATAATTTGGTATATTTTTAGAATATGATTTATCGAAAATGGGTAAAGCATATTTGTTAGAGAGCCCTTGATATATTTTTGCCTTAATGGTATATTATTTTGGTATATTTATTGAAAATGGGCAAAACATATTTGTTAGAGAGTCCTAAGTAATATACTTAGTATATTTTCGGTATGTTAATTTTGTATATTTTTAGAATATGGTTTTATTGAAAATGCGTAAAACATATTTCTTAAAGAGCCCTCAGTATATTTCAGTATTTTTTCGGTATGTTAATTTGGTATATTTTTAGAGTATGGTTTTATTGCTAATGGGTAAAACATACTTGTTAGAGAAAGAGCAATAAATGATGCTGCTGTGAAATGTATGGATTTAAAAATATATAGTTTAAAATGAAATATACTTCTATTTCAAAAAAGGATAATTAGCATTATCTTTCGCAGCATTTCGTGTTGTTAAAGAAACTATCCCTAAACATGAGTTTTGATCGTAATTAGGTTTTAGCTGGAGTATTTATTAAGTGGAGCAACAGTTTTAACTGACGGCATGTAAAAAAAGGCTTTT
Organism: Drosophila sulfurigaster albostrigata; assembly: GCF_023558435.1. Lineage (NCBI taxonomy): Eukaryota > Metazoa > Arthropoda > Insecta > Diptera > Drosophilidae > Drosophila > Drosophila sulfurigaster. The sequence goes on from NC_084885.1 coordinate 19,939,309, forward strand.
GGGTTTGGCCCACGTTGTGGATGTTTTTGCTGTTGCTGTTGCTGATGCGGTGCTTGTTTACCTGGCTTGCTTCGTGGTTAGTTGTACGACGACCTCAGTCAGCTAGGAGGCAGCAACAACAACAACAACAACAGCGAGAGCGACAACAACGATAATGGCAACAGCAACATTTGCGGTGCGTTGGTTGCGGCTTTAGTGGTTGCCCCCTTTGGTTGTTAATGTTTGTTTTTGTTTTCTATGTCGGTTTTGCTTTGTCTATGTGTGTGTGTGTGTGTATGTGTGTGTTTGTTTTTTCGCATGTTTTATTATCATTTGCGGCCACTTATTACCGTTGCGCTGCCGGCGTCGAGTGCATTGCACTTTCAAGTGCCGAGCTGAGCTGAGCTGCTGGCGGCTTCGCTTGCAACTCACTAAATCTCACTAACCATTCATGTGGCACAGTTGCACACACTCAACAACAACAACAGCAACACAAAGAGAAAAACGAATTTGCATTCGCTGCATGCCGCTTCTTCTTCTTCTTCATTCTTCTCATTCACTGCCCATTTGTTTCGGTCTTATTTTCATGCCCAGCAATTGCCACTTGCAACTTGCCTCTTGCCACTTGCCCACTTGTCAATTGGGTTAAAACGTGGCCAACTTTCGTTGCTTCACGAAGTTGAGAAAGAGTTTGCCGGCTCCCTTTGTATATTTAGTATTTATCTCATGTGTAAATCAAATTTGTTTTAATTCTAATTGCTGCAAACTTATATTTTCGAAAAAGTGAAAAAATAATAACAAAATTTGTATGAAATTATAAGAAACTACAGGAAATTATTTCTTATCTAATATACTCTACAAATTTTGTAATAGACTTCTTACTTTATATTTATAAATATATTAGATAAAGTCATTGATTTTTGTAGTCCACTAAAAATGATGTAGAGAAAAAAGCAGAAGTTGTCAAATCTTAAAAAAAAATCTGATATAAATATAAAAGAAGCACAATTTTCATAGAATATTAATATAATAAAAAAACACAAATTGTCAAATCTTCGAAAAATTCCAGAAATTAATATAATTTTGAATTACAAAAGTGCCAAAATTTAAAAGAAATAAAATATTCAAGTTATAAAATTTGCTCATATAACAAATCTGTAAGATACAATAATATCTATTTGATGCAACTGTAATGACTCAATAATATTGCTTAGTGCTTCACCTTCGTCATTCTCTGTTTATTATTACTTAAAACTGCATTTGTCAGCAGAAAGCCAACAGCAAGAAAGAGCAAGAGAGAGAGAGGGAGAGAGAGAAGCCGTCAACTTATCACTTATAATGGGTGTGTCCGATCACACACACAAAGATACACCAACACCTATTTAGATAGAGCTACAGCTACAGCTAGAGAGCTACAGTCACCGAAGAGATCAAAAATGATTATTGAGCTAAGCTTTCTGAGCTCTCTTTCTCTCTCTCTCTCTCTATCTGGCTCACACGTTTTCTGCCCCCACGAATTCTACAGAAATAAAAGCAATAAAAGCTAAAAATAACAAAAAAACCGAAAAACGAAAAAAGATTGAGCTTATTGAGAACGTGTTAAACCCTCTTGGGCAGCTGTTCATTTTTGGCACGCTTGCGAGCCAAACAAAGCTGAAAGCTGAACAAAAAAAAGCTTTCAATTTTTAAAGCGCGGGCGTGGAAGTGATGGAAGCTTTAAAGAAAATGAAAGATATGTGAGTTGGGGGAAAGAAACCTGAGACCTGAGGGATCAAACTGAATTAAGCTGGCATTATTATTGAGTGTTTTGGAAAGGTCTTAAATATTTTTCTTTAACGAAAGTATACCAAATGAATTCAATATTGAATTTCACTTTATTTTTTTATTTCATAATTCAATAAATATTCTTTTTTAGTTAAATACAAAACATTTATATTGCTAGCTACAAAATATTTAAAATAAAAGAAACAAAAACTCAGAAAAATATTCCATTCGATCTAGATGGTCTTGGCTGCTTTAGCTGACAATTTGGGAAGTTTAGTACTCCATGGTATATTTAGAATGTAGAACTATATAAATATACCATATATAGCCTTTGGTATATTTTGGTATTTTTGCAATATACCGAAATATGACAAATACGCATATTATACCAATATGCCAAATAAAGCCTTCCGTTTATTTTAGTATTTTTGGTATATTTTTTAGTATATTTCATTGGAGAGGGATATCGGGTATCTCACAGTCGACTACACTTCTCACTTGGGTTTTTTTTTTTTATTGAATTTGACACTTTATGTGGAGTAAGGTCAGTCAAACATTAATCCAAATTTATGCTCATCAAATTACAAAAAATATTGCCAATTAAACAACTGAAAACATTTGTTAAATGAATACACACAGAAGTCGAAGTGAATCGCATCATAATTTATATATAATATTTATGTGGTTTCTAGACAGGAAATCTAGTTGGCTTAAATATTGCTGGCCCCCTCTTCTCCCCCTTCCCCTGCTCTGACCTTGTGCTAGACGAGTTGATCTGGTCTTGAAAACGTTTTCTCGATAAATCAAAAGCGTTTTTATTATTAACCTCAAACTTCCGTTTTGTGGGCAAAAAAAAATGTGATACGTTGCACAGTTGTCAATATCATCATCATCATCGTCATCTACATCATCATGATTGACTAATATTGCTGCTGTTGGCCGCTTTTGCGTCTTCCGCTCGCTCGCTGTTTGGCTTGGCGTCAGTTCATAAATTGCATTATGGTTTCACAGTGCATTGAACTCTGTGTCGCTCTTCTGTCTCTCTCTGAATGTGGTCCGGAAACCCAACGAGCGAAACCTCCTCATCACAGTTTTCCCCACAGAGGCAACCCAGAGGGGAGGTTGCTGCTGTTGTTGTTGCTGGTGATGTCAGTCTGCAGCCATTTGGCAAATTTAGTTAAAAGCCTGCCGCAGTCCACAAGGTGACTAATTTGCATATGCACACGCGTGTATGAAGAGACAGACCTTTATACCATATACAATTTATAGTATTTTATGTGGGTCTCTCTCTGTCTGAGTCACATTTTGGGCAGCCAATGCCATTCGAATCTATATCGTATACAATGCAATCATATTTCGCTTTATTCAATGCATATTGTGTGCAATTGAGGCATAAACATTAAAGCGAAATATCAGTTGAGTAATACGTTCAATACGTATTCATAGAATCTTATTTGGATTTGTCTTTGTTTGGAAGAAGTTAAAATAAAGGAAATATTTTGTATATCTTTATACTAGGGTATTTTAGTATATACAATTATAACTATAACTAGATGATTCCTGAAAATTTGGTTGCGATTAAATACAAATTGGAGAAGTTATTTAAGTATTAGTTGCTCAGTCTGATAATCTGGTATATTTTCCAACTTATGGTATATATGAATATATGGTATATTTTGAATGTAGTATCAATATATCTACAATTTTCTTTGGTATATATTTTTTTAGTATTTTTGTGGTATATTAATTTGGTATATTTTAATATGAATACCTTTTTTACTGGTTAACATTTGATTTAGCTGTTAAACTCTCAATTTTCATTCAACATTTAAGTTCCAAGAATGGGTTAAGAAAGTTCATTAATAATTTAGGTGCTAACTTGATGACTCCTTAATTTATATTCGATTTATTCGTATTAAATTTGATTTTCTGTGATTGAACTTTGAGCTGAACAAATTGATCAATATAAATTGAATAATAAATGTACTTTTATATTTTCAAACTCTGTCAATATTTGATTTGAAGAAATCTAAATTGCTTTATTCCCATTCCAAATTTAGGTTCAACAAGATTCCAATTTCTGCTGCTAGTTTGAACTCTTTTTAAAACATATTCGATTTGATTTATTATCTATTTTGTGTAGATAAAACAAAAACTATTCCTAATTTGCACTGTTTTCAAACATATTCTATTAATTTGAGTTATAAACTATTTTCTGTGAAAACACAATCAAACTTTAAGTTCAACAAAAGAAATAAAAAGTTTAAAAATACCTTATGTATATAATTTATTATTTTAATATGTTTTTTGAGCTCTTTTGAATGCATGTTCTGTTGCATTTTGTTTGCATTCACATCACGTAAAGCGCAATTACGTGTACGTATGTGCTTTAGTATTAGTGCGCTTTTGTGCAGTGAAAGCTCTGCTTACAAAAAAGCTTTGAATAAAGTGCTTCAGCTAATAAGTCGCATTATAATTGATGATGAAGGAAAGTGCGGGGAGTTGTGGGTGGCAAGTGGCAAAGTAGCCGAAAACACAGTGATTCATGGCACATCATCATGCTGCATTAATACAAACTCATTCAGTTTGCCGCATTCTCTTTCATTCACCATCGTTGTCGTTGTTGTTGTTGTTGACCGCAGCGCATATTTGAAAAAGTAAATTGAAAAAGAAAACCCAAAAACCACCGACCATTAACGAGCCACCCGTTGGCTGCTGTTGTTGCTGTTGCTGTTGCTGTTGCTGCTGGTGGTTGTTTGATTAGACATCCGAGCCAGAGAAGAAGGGGAGTGCTAAGGGAGAGCAGGGGGTAGGTAGGTAGGTAGCTAGGTGCTCGCTGGGTGGGTTGAGAGCACCGACGATGGCCGGCTGCCAAGTTTCCGAGTTCCCAAGTTCCCAATTCCCAGTTCCCAATTCCCATATATACACATACCATATCGTATGTATATATAGTCCGTTGTATGTTGCATTTCCCAGTCGCGTGTCAAATAGCTTTGCAGTCGAGGGTTGAAAACAGGATATAAAGCATACATACACACAACACAATGTGCGTGTGTGTGTGTGTGTGTTGGTATATTTCGCTCTGTTGACTGATTTATTACATTTTCATGGCACTTTTGTCCTGCTGCCAGACAGCCAGACAGCCAGCTCAGCTCCTTTTCATATTTGCTTGCCTCGATTTTTGATCTATTTACTATTTACTTCGGTCCAAGCCAGCATCTGTCTGGCCTCAACCCTCACCTCCCCTTCCCTCTCACTCTCACTCTCTTCGTTCAAATTAATTGCTCAAAAGTCAATGACGATGATGGTTTGATGGCAAATGCTGCTGGTGTGCAGAGTAATAGTTTGTTTTCCGCCCCTCCCCCCCTTCATCCGTTCGCCTACTTTTTGCCTCAATTTACAAAATTTATTGGCATTTAATGCGCTCGAATGCGGGCAAACTGAGTGTGGGAAGACGAAACTATGAATTCCTTTTAATTAGGCACGTTCTTGCGTTCGTTGCACACAATTGCATCAATCGAATTAGTCATACGCTGCGTATGCGTAATATCAGCGTAGTAGAGTGAGTCGTCAAGACTCAAGTGGCTGACCTGCTCGACAGTTGCTCAGCTTCAGCTTCAGCTGCCTAAGCCGCTTAATGAAGCGCAGCGCTGTGGCAAATCAGTGTGGCAAGCGACAGCTGTGCGGCAGCTAAGCTGACTCAAGTGACGACCCCAAACGATCAAATGCGACACATTGCACCGACACAAGGGCCAAGGCCACAAAAAAGCAAAAAACAAGAGCACAAAGTATTGAACAAGGATGTGTAATGAAAGGCCAGGCAATGCGGCAAAAGTGCCATGCACTGGAAGAAAAGCAGCATATACTTTCAGAAAATTGCCATCCTTATTTAATGCGAGCTTCAAAATGAATACTAAGAAAAGTGGAATATACTTTAAAGCATATGATACTCAATTAAAGTTAATTTAACTTGAAAACTAATAATGAGATTCCTGCTACTCATTTGTAATGAAAGCAAAACACATCTTAAAATATGCAAAAATACTAAATATTCTTAAAAATTTGTAAGGAAAGCCAATGTGGCATTATTTTAAAAAATATATCAAAATATTAAATATGCTAAAAATACCAAAAACTATATTTCAAAAAGAAAATAAAATAGTGCGGTCTTATCTTAATATATACCAAAATATCACATATACCAAAATATACCATAGACTACTAAAATATACCAGATTGTCAACCAAAGCACATAAGACCCTCATTTCGTTTTTTCCCCATAAAAAAGTATATTTTAAATAACTTCTGCAATTTGTATCAATAATAAGAACTGGGTATTTCTTTTTATGTCCCACATTTTGTACTTAAATTTTACTCATACAACAAATATGTATATCACTAACGAATACTACAAATTGAATTAAATAGTGAATAGAAATAATTCAATAAATTTCGAAATCATGACCCATGAAGTCAGTCAAAGATGAATGAATGTGGAACCAACTCACAAAGAAGTTTATAAATATTAATTGGAACACTGAGTGCACAGTGATTAATCAGATGTCAGTTGAAATATTTCCCCCTAACTGGAACAGTTTTGTACTTGAGGAAATTAAGACTAATTTCCGAATGAAAGATGCGAAGACAATTAAGTAAAGTCTTCTTCTGTTTCTTATTACTGCAATTAGGAGTTGTTTGTAATAAAATGTGAATATCCGACAAATGCAAGTCAAGAAGCAAATGTTGCATAATAGTTTTGGAGAACAATGGCATCGATCTTAGGGTTGTCGTGTGTGTGGATTAGTAACAGCTGACAGCGGACAGCGGACATGAGATCTTGCAACTACCCCCTATAGGGTTGGTTGTTGCCACCCATGACGACAGCGAGTTGTGTTTTAATTAATTAATTTGCATAAATTATCAATTAAACCGAGCGCCGACGAGTCGAAAGTCGGCTGAATCTTTGTTCGCATAAGGCATAAGGCATAAGGGTTGCGCCACACTCCGAAGATCGCATCGGATCGAACCGCTTGCCTTTCTGCCTGCCTGCCTCTCCGTTCTGGTTGCAACCACCCGATAACTGAGTGTCAGCTGGCGCGTGCGCACACCCTTAATCAACCCCCATTAAATGCAACATAACTCAACTGTCGACTTATTCCCAGACGATCCCCGATACCATTTTTTTTTCTTTCTTTCAAATACATATATTTTCAATACACTTTCTTTTGTTCGTAAGGCTAATAAAAAAAAACAAAAAAAAATTAAATTTAACTTTTGGAGATATTGGCTTAAAATTAAGTTAAAAAAAATTAATTTTTTGCTTACATTTTGTAAACTTAGAACTAAAGCCAACTGTCGTTATCAAATCCATATTTTTGCTCTTAGCTAAAGTTAAGAGCTTGGATTGGGCTTTATTTCGGCTGAGAATGTTTTCACTTATGATTCATGATAAAATTCCTCAAATTCTATTTATTTATTTTATCGCAATTGATTTTTATATTAAAATCTTTAGCAAGAAAGCAAATTCAATGGAATTTGGAGAAGTTTTTAGAAGGGTTTTTCTGTGGAATTTAAATTTGTGTTAAAAAGGTTGATCAAAAAGTTGCTTAAATCTTAGAACATTCGAGGACTTTTAGTATAATGTATTCAATATATAATATATATCTCTTTTCAAATTTTAAACAATTTTGTAGTTCCCTGATTCTAATTCATCTTCTTTATTTTAAGAGCTGACCATTTTTGTTATTTAGGAACCGCATTACTAATTCAATTTCTTTTTGCGAATTTTATAACTTTTTTTCCTTTGTCAATTTTGTACAATTGAATTCAATTTCTTCTTGCCAATTTGTTCGCTGAACTATGAGCTACGAACTTTTAGAACTTGGCTGCTTGCTAATTATCTTTTAATAGAACTTGGCACTTTTACTTGGATTAAGAATTTGAGTCTGCTATGCTCAGATGTTGTTGCTTCTTGAGGGTCTTTCTCTCTCTCAAATTTCCACCACATAGCGACTGCTGCTCGAGGGACTTATGGAATAATAGCTGTTCTCTAAATACATATGAAGAAAATTAGATCAGATCGGAGGTGGCATTAGTAATTTGTGTGTTGAACGCACCTTCATCGCTGTCAAAGCTGTAAAAGTTGTCATCGTCGCGGGTCATGGAACGTCGACTGCGTCGTTGCAGCTGCAACTGTGATTGTGATTGCAATTGCAATTGTGGTTGTGATTGCGGTTGTGGGGCACGTGGTCTGCCAGCTCTGGCCGATGTTACTGTTGTTGTGGTTGTTGCTGTTGGTGTTGAATTGAGTTGGGGATAGGCGAGTGGAGATCCGTATTCGCTGCGACTGCAATTTGAATTCTGACGATCCAGCTGGATTGTCTCATTGTTATTGTTGTTGCTGCTGGCTGCTGTGGTCACAATATCGGGTATAACATTGTTGTTGTTGTTGTTGCTGCTGGTGCTGCGCTTGACATTCGCTGGCGTTGGGGTTGCCGGCTCCTCGGGCAACTCCTCGGACTCGTCATCACCGTCCGAGCAGATGGTCAGCTCCTCGCTGTGCAAACGCCGGGCCCCGAGTCGCGATCGACCGCCAAAGCGTGAGATGAGCTTGTTCACCTTGCCCACATCGTTGGGATGCATCTGCTCGTTGTAGGTGAGACGCAGTGAACTGGTCTTCACCAGCGGCTTGGCTGGCCGTGTCATCGAGGCGCTGCGTAGCGGCTGACGTTGCAAAGGCGGCGCAGCAGCAACGGGTGAGACAGGGGTTGGGGGTGCAGCAGCAACCGGGGGAGTTGTTGGCGCTGCAGTTGCAACTGTTGTTGTTGTTGCTGCTGTCAACGGCGGGGGTGCAGTTGCTGTGGCCAGCGTGGTGGGTGGCTTGCTAATGGGCAGCGGTGGCGGGACTGCATCATAGATGGGCGCAGCTGAAGTGGGAGGCGGTGGACGACGCTGTGGCAAGGGCGGCGGTGGCGGTGACATCGAAGGCGGTCGCTCGGACTCCTCCTCGGCTCGCTCCAGGTCCAGTTGCTCCTCTGGCTGCTCCTGACCCTCCTCTAGCTCCTCTAGAGCTTCCTCTGCCTCCTCCTCCTGTTCCTCCTCTTGCTCCAGGGTCTGCTGCTCCATCAAGCTCTCCCGACTGTTGCCAATTCTGGGCGTCTGTACGCGTATCCGCGTCACCCGCGAACTGTTGTCATCGGCATCCTCGGTGTTGCTGTCGCAGCTGCTGCCCGCGCTTATGCGCAACACTGGCGCATTCCTCAGCGCCTCGTCAAAGTCCGCAAATGCGGACGCTGCCCCGCCGTCGCCGCTCTCAAAGATGTCGATGCTCTTGGGTTTGTACAGCATGGGTGCGGGCCAACAGTCTCGTTGCTGTTGCTCCTTGAACCCGGCTATGATCTGTTCATTGGGCAGCCACGGTTGTTGCTGATGTTGTTGGCTGTGCGGTGGCGATGGCGTTGGCGGTGTTGTGGTCACCGCTATGATCAGCGTGGACTCGTAGGCATCGCTGTGCTGCTGATGGATGAGCACGCGCGGATAATCGGCGGCGGTGCATGCCATTTCGTCTCGCTGCTGTTGCTGTTGCCCATCCAGAGCGATATCCTCTTCGAGGGACTCACTGCTCCAAGCCGTCGATGCGTGTGCCTGGAGTTGTGCCAACGTTGCCAGTGTCTGATGCTTAACCAGCATGGGCGATGCTGAACGCGGTGCGTCGTCGGCAATGCCAATGTCCAGCTGCCCGAAGGCATCCTCGGCACAAATGTCCTGGCCGCTGTCATCGCTGTCGTTGCTGCCGTGCTCGCTGTCGCTATCGCTGTGATGATACGTGGCTGGCAGCTCCTCGTCATCGATCTCGATGGGTTCGCGGCCCACGGTGTTGGGTTTGTTGCCCTGCGGCTGTTGCGACTTGCGCTGAAAAAACTTTAGCTGTTGCAGTTTCTCGTTCAAACGCGCCAGGGAGCGTTCTAGCTGCGCAGCAACGCCTAAACCTGAGCCAGCTGCTGTTGCTCCTCCACCTAAGCCTGCTCCTCCCAAGCCTGCTCCTCCCAAGCCTGCTCCTCCCATGCCTGCTCCTCCCATTCCTGCTCCTCTCAAGCCTGCTCCTCCCAAGCCTGCTCCACCAAAGCTTGCTCCTCCCAAGCCTGCTCCTCCTTTGCCTGCTCCTCCTATGCCTGCTCCTCCTTTGCCAGTTCCTGTGTCTGTTCCTTCTTCATCGCCACCCTTAAAACTCTTGCGCCAGCGCTGCTGCAGCTGTTCGCTGGATGCAAAGCGTCGCAGTCGCGCGCGCAGATTGCTCGCTGTGCTTCCACGCTGTTGTTGTTGTTGCTTTTCTTGTTCCTCCTCCTCATCGTCGCTGTCTTGCTGCTGCTGACTCGCCTGACGTCGCTTCATTGATTTGCGCAAACGTTTCAGCTTCTGTCTGACCGCCTGACGCATTGGTTGCTTCTCCTGCGACGGCTGCTGCTGTTGCTGGTCCATAGCACCCTCCTCCACGGGCATCTGCAGGGGGGGCTGACGCACCTTGGCAAAGCGTGTGGCCGCAATGCCGCCGGGTTTCTTTTTGCGTGCCACAGCTGGCGGTGGCGGTGGCGGCGGCGTCTCTAGTCCGCTCTCATCGCCGCTGTGATCGGCCATGCGTCGCACTTGTTGCACCGCATCCTCATCCGCCTCCTCGCCATCCTGCTGCTGCTGCTTCAGCGTATTCTGTCGCGTTATGGGCAGCGTGCTAATGTGTATATCATAGTTGTCGGCTATGTCGCGATCGCGTCGCGCTTGCGCCATTTGCTCCACACGTCGCTCGGCCTCGTATTGTTCCACATAGCGTTGCACCTCGATGTTGTCGCGTCGCACGACCGTCTGTTTGGCAAAGAGATGCTTCAGCCGCAGCTCGCTGAGACTCTTGTAGCCACGTTGCAAGCGCTGCGTCAACGTGCCACGTTCCTGTTGCTGCTGTTGATCGCCGCTTGTCGGTGGCATCTTGATGGGACTGATGGGACGCGAGACACGCGCCGTCATGCTGCCGCCATATGGTGCATAGTAGTCATCATCTAGGCTCCCAGCACTGCAATACGTTGCCCCACTTGGCTGCAGATGATGATGATGATGTTGTTGTTGTTGTTGCTCTGTTGATGTTTGCTCGTGCATCAGCGAACTGATCGTTGAGATGCGTTGTGGCGTCCGATTGATAAACTGTGCCGCCTGCTGCTGCTGCTGTGGCAATGCTAACTGTCCGCTTGACACTCCTCCCCCTTCCCCTCCCACTGTTGCCCCTTCATGCGACGCTGCCTTGTTCACATTGTCCCGGGAGCTGCGAAAGATGCGACGAGCGCCACGCAACTTGGGCAGCGTTTTGGGAAACTTGAGTTGCGGCATCGCTGGCAATTTGGCTGTAAAATATTATGAATGAAAGTGTTTATGTTTATTTTGTTTATTTTGAGTTACACTCTAGGGAAGTACATGACTGAACTGTTGAGGATCTTTACATAAATTGACTCATCTTTACTTAATATTGAATTCACAAGAACTTTCAAAGGAACCATTAATCCATTATTTTCTAGTTCAAACTAGTTCAAATAACGGCACTGTTTCAACTACGAACTAGTTCAATGTTAACTGCTTTAGCCATTAGTGCCTTTATAAGTTATAGAACCTCTTAAAAACTTAAAAAAAGAATACACCAACATAATGCTATGCAAGGCATATGATTGATTATCATTTGGTAAACGATATTGCACTAAAATAAATTGTGAATTAAATCACATTATTATCAATGATCGCTTACAGTGATGTGTTTTATTTTATTGTTATTGATGTTTAATTCAAAGTTAAGATATGTATTTGCTTATTTATTTATTATATTAAGTCTAGTATTAAATTGCAAATTTTATAAAGTAAAGAGAGTACTGGCTGATGATTCCTTTGATAGTTTGCCCAGTTCACAGCAAACCAATTCAATTTTGATGCATCATTGGATGCAACTTATAACAAGTTCATCATTCAACAGATTCATCATGAGGAGTTGACAATTGCTTACTCAATTGCAGTTGATTTGATTGTGAATGATCACTGAGAACCAGTTTAATTAGAAGTCAAACTTGAACTTGTTCAAATTAAGATAATTGTATATTAGTTTATTCAAAATCGATCGCTTAGTAGTTCACCCAAACACAAGTTCACATCTTACAGTTCACTTAAAAAAAAAATCTAACTTTGAGTTAATTCCTTATTCGCTTTTTAATTTAGTTCATTTTAAGGATATCCAAAACTTTCACTTTGCATGCTGTCGAATTGGTTTTTGGGAAGAAGCTCACCTTTGAGGCTATCCACATCGATGCGCTGGCAAAGATTACGCAAATCCATGATGCCCCCGCCCCCGCCTCCGCCTCCGTGTCTGCCACGTTCTGGTTGCTGCGGCTGCTGCGACGATTCCTGCGACAGATGATGACTCATTGTTATGGCCCAATTAAGCCAGGTGTTTAGGTGTTTTCTCTATGTGTGTGTTTTGCTAACGCGACAATAACAAGCTCAAACGTCCGTTGCAGTGCAGCATTTTTGCCACTTTGAGGAGCGTGCACAGACAGCTCGGAACTGTTGCAGATCCGTTTGCATTTAACGCTAATTCAATTAGTGACTTGAGTTGTAACCCTTTTGCTATTCTCCAGTCTCTCTCTCTCTTTTGCTTTTCTGTTTTTCTGTTTATTTTCTTCTGGCCCTGTGCCTTCTGTCTGACACATTTTCCATTGAATGGCATTTGGGAATTAGGTCTATGACGACGACGACGACGACGAAGAAACTACAAACTACAAAAAAAAAGCGACGCTGTCAACTATTTTTAGTCGTTTTTCCAATTGATTCATTGACACTTTTCTTTTGCCACTTCCGATGGGGGGCAAACGCTGTCGATTCTCGTTTTCTCCAAGTATTTCTCGGCTCTCGCCTCTTCTACATTTTGTTTTCTTGTTTTTTGTTTTTTTGTTGCCCATGGACAAGTCGCAAAGTAATAATTGCAATAATCGATTTTTAAGTCGTGCTCTCTGACGGTCGTTCAATCGATAGTTTTCTTCTTTTCTCCTCTCTATTTTACATATTTTTTTGTGCAATTTGCAATTTGAAAAGTGGGAATAAGCTTGAGCTTGAGCAGTCGTAAGTTCAATAAAGCGCATAGATCAAGGGAACGAGCATTTCATAAGCAACAATGTGAGAAATATAATTTCAAATTTTAAGTAAAGAAAAGCTTAACTCGGAATTATTATGATTAAAAAGTTATAGCTAACTTACCAATTTAGGCTTAACTCAAAACTTACTTAACTAAAAAAATCATAGAACCAACAAATTTTGATTGTGAATTGTAAGAAGAATCATTTAATCTTTTGGTATGATCAAAGTTAGTTACAATCAGATTATATATTTAATGTATAAAGAAATTTATAGAAAAAAAAACTGAGTCTTAATAAATTAAAGTAAAAAAAATGGAGTCTTTATTGTATTTAATTTTTAAACATTACAGTTTCAAGTGCTGCTGTTTTTTTCTTGCTGTTGTATAACAAAATTCCATTCTTAAATGAAGAATTGAAAAAAATGGACCATCAAGAAAATGTTAATATAAAATTCATATGTCGACATGAGTTGGACATATTTCTTTGATTTAGCACTTTAAACAGAATTTTACAATAATTTGTTCAACTGAGAATTTTTGGGGAATATATTTCATAATGTGCTCCACATATGTAAGCATTATTTACATGCTTCGACCATGCGAAATATCAGCGATATATAGAGAAGTGTATAAAGTGAATGCCATCTGGCAGAAAATGAATGCTTAAAAATAAAAATGTCGGAAAAATCGGAATATATTTTTTGGTTGTTTATATTAATATTTGATTTTCGAAGGGAAAACCGGGCATCTGTTGGTCATTAAATAAGTAGAATGTGTTGCTTTCGTTGCCGAAATCAACAACAACAACAACAACAACAATTTAAACTTAATAACAATTCTTATAAAACTAATTACAATAAAATTGTTTCTCTTTTCTTCTACTTGCAGACAATAAACTTTGATGACGTTCTCATATTGTGAATGCAAACTGGTTTTCGCGTCTCGTGTCGTTAGCATTTGTGTGTTATGTGAACAAAGTAGCTCACTTTACTTCTCTTTTCCACCAAACAAAATAGTATTCACATGCCGAATGGAAAAACGTTCACTTGATTGCAGTTTTCATAAGTGTGGAAAATTGTGAGAACCAAAAAAGAAAGAAAACAAAATACAGAGAAGGAGAAAAAAAAAAAAAAAACATTCCAGATAGTACAATAATCACAATACGAAATTGACAATACAACTGCGCAGATAGTTGTAGATACAGCTCAGTTCGGAAAAAGTGCCAAGAGGCACACTTACACACACACACACATTCACCTGTGTGAATCAGAGGTAGAAGAAGAAATACAACAAGAAGAACAACAACAACACAGCCAAAATGCGGCGGCACTCAACGATGCTGGCCGCGATATTACTGGCTGCCATTTTGGGCAGCTCAACGGCAATGAGTAAGTGACAGAATCAACTATTATTAACATATATATCAAATACTACTATTATAGATAACTAAATAATGCAGCAAAGTCACGTGCAGCAAATTTTGCGACAGCTCATTGTGAATCAAGAGCAGAAAGCAAAGCTTTTAATTATGATGACTAAAAATCAAGATCAGAAAGTAAAGCGCTCAATTGTGATGATTAAAAACTACTTGTGCCTTGCTAAGCTTTAACAATTGCAATGTCCAAATACCTTATCAGTTAGCTTACTTCGACATTCGTCAAGGTTTCATACAAATTTGTTTATTGAATGTCTGAACTACTTCTGTTGATACATTAAAAGATACTCATACTGTTGGGAACACACTTCTTGCGCATTCTTCTTTGTGCGCGCTTTCGTAAACGTTTCTAGTGACAGGAATAGCTTAATTAAACGATTAATTCAATACCAAATATTGCAAAAAGTACCATTATGTTATCTTTATAGCTTTGGCAAAAAAGTATAAAAAGTTATAATTTTATCAATTATGCTTTGTGGGTGCATTCGTAAACGTTATGCTGGCAATACCGTCTTAATATTATTTACATGCGTTACTATCAGGTACTTTGTAGTTGATAAACATGGTTTAAAAAACCTTTTGCGCATTCTTCTTCGTGGATGTATTCGCAAACGTTACAGCAAGAATCTTTTTTTCAATAGCAGCATATTTACGAAGAAGTGATGTTCATTGTAGCTTTGCATAAAAAGCACTTAAAATTCAACTTTAGCAATTCTCCTTTACTATTGCATTCGTAAACGTTTCACTGGCAAAACCTACATAGTATTTTTGTAGACTTCGAGAAATGCCTTTCGAAAGAGTTTCTTTAATTTGGAGTGACCTGTGTAGCTCTGTGATCTCTGGAGACCCACAAAATGACAGAGCATTTAGTTGAGTTAGCTAGCAAAGAGGAGAAGCTCTTTCCCCCATAAAAACTTGACGAGCGACACAGTTGATAAAAATAAACATTGAGAAACGTAGAATTTTTATTAAGTAAGAGGATCATGGCCTAATTTATGTGCCAAATTAATGAAGTTCCCATTGTGCCCCCTCTCTCGCTCTCGTTATAGACAATTCCCCGCCCCGGATCATTAAACAGCCGCCCACCGATGAGCTGCTTTTCAAGGTGGCGCAACAGAACAAGGAGAGCGACAAGCCATTCATTATTGAGTGCGAGGCCGATGGACAACCGGAACCAGAGTAAGTACATAAACACATCACACAACAGTCTGGAACTGCACTCAATACATATAGTACTATATATTATACATAGCACAGTTTCTGTTCTAAGTATATATCCACAGCTATATGGAAACTATGTATGCGCAATTTACATAAATCAATTTAAAGCAGACGCTTGGCAAACAAATTCTCCCCATTTAAAATTCGAATCAGAAATCGTTTAGTTTCTTTTATTCTCTTCTCATTTTTTTTTTTTTTTTTTTTTTTTGTGCGTGTGTTTTATATTTCGGTCGTCTTTGCGCGTCGCGTCACAAATATTTTTAATCCTACAGACAAAACACACACAACAAAAAAAAAAATACACGCAAACAAGAAATTTGGTCTGTTTTTAGATTTTTAGATCAACAATCTCAACTGAAATGTTGCTTTGAAAAAAAAAGAAGAACCCCTTACACTTGCCCCCCTCACAATAAACACGACACGCACAATTGAGGGGCATGGCCTAGTCTCAAAGATCTCTGGAATTATCTCACGTCCTTGAGCCACATTTGTATGTAATGCAAAACTAAAAAACATATTGTGTACTCGCACTTTGTGTTTGAAGTCAATTTGAGTAGAGCAAAGGCATAAAGAGTCAGAAAGCTACAGTCGAGTGTGCTTGACTTTTAGATACCCGCTATCAATTTTAATGAAAATCGAAGCAATTTAGTATTATTCTTAAAATATGCTAACAAAATACTGAAATATACATAATGTAATATTTGGTATATTAATATACTAGAAAATAACCGAGTAACTGAGCCTCTTACATACTACAAATAACATAGCAACCAAATACTAAAATATACTGAATGTGATATTTGGTATATTAATATACTAAAACATACCAGATTATCAATCAAAGCACGCAACGCAAAAAATAATTTACCAATTAAATACTAAAATATACTGAATGTAATATTTGGTATATTATTATACTAAAATATAACCGAGTAACTGAGCCTCTTACAAACTAAAAATAACTTGGCAACCAAATACTAAAATATACTGAATGTAATATTTGGTATATTAATATATTAAAACATACCATATTGTCAATCAAAGCAACTGATCCTGTTATATACAAAAAAGCCCACAAAATACTTAAATATATTGAATGCTATATTCGGTATATCAATATACTAAATCATACCAGATTGTCAATCAAAGCACATGAGCCAAAAAATTATTTACCAACTAAATACTAAAATATACTGAATGTAATATTTGGTATACTATATTAATATACTATAACATACCAGATTATCAATCAAAGGATCTAAGCTTGACACATACATTTCGTGCAGTCACAAAGTTATGATACCCTTCTACCCTATGAGTAGGGGTTATCAAAAATACTCCTTGAAAAGATTCTATTTGCTTTACCTTTTGAACTCTTCTATCAGTTTCCGGTTAAACTTTGCTGTTAATAACGATCTGAACTGTTCGTTTGTGTGCTAAGAAATGTGATATTTTAAATGCTGTTGACACGATTTTGATTCTCTGTGTGTGCAACAGGTGGCGCTTTAGTCATGTGTTCGAATTTTTCTCTTTATAGCAAAAAGTTTTCATGCTAAAAATTAAAGCAATTAAGTGCAATTTATTTTCGAATAGTTTTATTTTGCGATCAAGTTGATCGCATACTCGCTGTGTCATGAGACAGTTAATAATAAAATTATGAATTTATGCCAATTTACTGCAAGTTGCTGCAGAGACAATGATGATGATGTTGATGATGGGTTGATGGTTGATGCGACACATGAAATGAATTTTAATGACTCACTCGAGTCGAGTTCTGTCTGTCAAGTAGAATTTTTCGGGGTGTATAAATATTATTGTTTTTATATGGCAATTTGAAACTGTTTGCATTAGAAACACGTTTCATATTTTTTTTTTATAGGTTTTATTTTGCTTGTTATTATTACCAATCTTTGGACTTTTTGCTGTCTGTTTAATGTCTATTGCAGACATTTTAAAATGCGGAATTTAGTTGTGGTAATATATATTTTTTGTTCGTTTCTATTTTGTGCGTGTGTTTTGTTTTTTTATTGACGAGCTTGGACGATGACCTCATTTTGTGTGTGTGTGCCGAATAAAACAAAAACAAAAGAAGTGCGTGACTCGTTGAAAATTATGAAAAATAACTAGCCGAAAATAGTTTTTCCTATGCGGCAACAGATGTCGCTCTCTCTTGAGCTCTCTTGAGCTCTCTCTCTCTCTACCTATCTCTTTCTATCTCTTCAGAGAGTTGGCAAATGTGTAAAATAAATTTCAAAACGCATTTTTTATTTATTTTTACACCGACTCAAACACCGTCAAATGGGTTAATAGTGGGAAATGCGGTCGCTTTTCTTCTTCTTTTTTTGTTTTTCTATTTTTTTTTTGGCTTGATGACGACAACGAACATAATGATCGCGATGATGATGACGATATGGCAAGTGGATGGGCCAGGTAGTAACAAATAACCAGTTTGACCGGATGGTCAAGGCTTAGAATCGGCTTCAAAAATATGTACATTTATTATGGCCAGCAAAGAGAGAGCATTACGTAATGCTCATAGGGCGATCTCTCTCTCTCTCGGTCTATCTCTCTCTCTCATTTGCACTTGATCATTTCTCACGGCAGCGCCATCTGTTGGCTGACTAGCTTATTATGTCGTCATGCTTCCTACACAAAATTGTCATCGCATTTCCACACACAAAATGTCTTTTTGTGTGTTTGCTTTGCTCACTTTGATTGCAACTGAATGAAATGAAATGTGTTTTCCATCTCTGCATATCATTTACGAATGAAAAAAGTAAAAGTCTTTTAGCTAATTACTCTTCGGTAGAGAAAACCAATTGGTTACCAATTGCGCTTGAGTAATGCCATTAGTTGCAATTAATTGCATAAATAGTTGTGCACAAAATGTACGCAACATATTTTCACATTACTTGCCCCGGAAATCGATAGTAAACGATATTTGCCCAAATAACAGGCATTAAAATGTTGAGCAAACTTGAATGAAATATGGCAAAAATAACATGTAATTAAAAATTGTGGTATTTATGGAAGAAAAAAACATTGCATTGCTCCAATTTGCATTGCGTTCCCTTTTTCGTTTTCGTTTTGTTTTTGTTTTGCTTTTTCCGTTTGCTCATTTTTGTTTTCTTTTTGAATGTGGAATGAGTTGCAACGGGGCGTATGCGCAATGAAGTCGCGCTTCATTCAGCTCTCGACGTGCTAACTACACCTATCACATATCTATGTAAAGACTGGCATATATACTTGTATATATGTACATATATACATACATATATATAGATACGCCTCTGTGATTCAGCGTGACATACTTTTATTGTTGTTGACAGCATTGGCTGCTGCTCGTTGTTGTTGTTGTAGTTGTTGCTGTTGCTGTCCAATGTGCAACATAGACAAATTGTTGTTGCTGCATAGCGACGCAATGCGTGCACAGTTATTTTTAGCCCCGCCACAAATGATGTTATTTTCATTCTAATTCGTTTTCTTTTTGTTTAGCACTTTGATATTAATGATAATCCATAATAATGCGGTTTACTTTTATTGTATTTTATACACAAATTTGTTGTGTACAACTCGCAGCCATGGCAACGAGTCGAGTCGAGTCGAGACCAAGTGAACTCAATTAGGGCAGGTGGGCGCGGTTGAGTTAGTTTCGATGCGCGCTACGCGGCGTATGAGTAATAAACATGGCTATTAAGAAATTTTACAGCACGAAGAGCATCTGGCAAATGCAAAAGGCAAAACAATGCGATGATTAATGTGCCCTGCATCAGAATTCAATAGAGGGAGATTGAGAGGAATGTGCACGTCATACAAAAAAAGAAAAAAAATATTCAAGTTAGTTGCTGTCTAAACAAAAGGTAGAAAAGAGCATAAAGATAATATTAGACGAAAACAATGCAACGCAGAGCTTAACAGCATTCAAAACAAAGCATATGCATTGTATAAACAATCAAGAACTGGGAGATTATAAATACTAGATTCAAATAGAGCAACTTAAGATGAACCCTATGCAATCTTCTGCATTTAAGCTTCATAACTTGCTGATAACTTATAGTACTTGAGGTCGGTCAATGAATGCTGCTGCCAAACCCTAAATTAGCAATAAATTTGGTTTCTGCAACGGAAATTGGGTTCAGCATTTAATAAAAGTAGGACTTTATAAATAACAAGTAAGAAAGC
Organism: Drosophila sulfurigaster albostrigata; assembly: GCF_023558435.1. Taxonomy (NCBI): domain Eukaryota; kingdom Metazoa; phylum Arthropoda; class Insecta; order Diptera; family Drosophilidae; genus Drosophila; species Drosophila sulfurigaster. The sequence goes on from NC_084885.1 coordinate 19,959,045, forward strand.
TGCAGTCGGGGGTGCTCGACTGTGATATACCCGTTACCCATTTTAAATTGAAGCAAAACAGTATTAATTTTAAAAAATACCGAATTAATATATTATAAAAGTACTAAACATATGTCAAACGTCATATTTGGTATGTTGGTATACCAAATTTATATACCCCAAATATACTAAACACATACCAAAGGCTATATTTGGTATATTGATATAGTACTACATTCAAAATATACCATAGAGTGCAAAATATACCAGATTGTCCGCCAAATAAACTAAGTCAAATGTACCACAACAATACTGAAAATATACCAAAGGTTATATTTAGTATATTAATGTAGCACTACATTCAAAATATTATTTATAGTATAAAATATACTAGATTGTCAATAAAAAAAAAAAAACGATTAGTCTCACCGCAAAAATACTTAAAATATACCGAATGTTATATTTGGTATATTAATATAATACTACATTTAAAATATACCAGATTGTCAGTCAAATAAACTAAGACAAATGCACCCTAAAAATACTGAAAATATACCAAAGGTTATATTTAGTATATTAATATAGTACTACATTCAAAATATACCATAGAGTACAAAATATACCAGATTGTCAGACAAAGCCATACTAAAGAACTTCTTAAATACCTTGTACATTTTTTTATCTGATCTCTTCTCAGTCTCTGACATTTAAGTATTCAGACAGTTAGGAATATGTATACTTTATGAGATCGGAGATGCCTCCTTCTATATATTTTTTTCTGAAGGTATAAATAGTAACTGATGTACTCAATTTCCGGGTGCAGCAACTAAATTTGATGCCAATTAAAATTACTGAACAGATAAAGGCATAATAAGGATGCTAAAATGTGATTTCTGTGTCAATTAAGTTCAAATTATAATCAGCTTTGAAATTCGACCCAGCAGAAATACATTAAGCCAGATTAGCCAAAGTATATCCGGTATTCCAAATGGTGTCAGCTTTTGCGTTCACGTTCATATCAATAAATTCTATATAATGCTCGCTATATAGTAGAAATATTTCTATTGGATTTAAATTGCTCTCTCGCTCTCTTTGTTGATTGTCTCACGTTCGTGTGTTGAAATCGTTTGCTGGCTCTTCAAGTATTTCTATAGAATACATTGTGCAAATGTCTTTGTTGTTGTTGCTGTTGTTCAACTGATAGATGGAAATAGTAGTCGCCATAGTCGGCTATAAACGCCAACATTGTGCTCAGAGTCAAGTGCAAAAAAAGAAAAGGAAAAAAAAAACCAGACATAGCAACTCTCTATATGTATTTTACATACATCTGTTGTGTCTCTAAAGTTATCCAAAAAAAAAAAAAACGTTGTCTGCTTTTGAACTTTTGTAAAGAACAAAAACTAGTTTGAAGTTGACTTTCTGCTGCTGTTGTGTGTGGGCGAATGAAGCACGAATCGCGTAAGAAAAGACGAGCAAACGAAACTTTGTTGTGTTTCAACTTTAAACATATGTTGCCTCGACCTTTTCCCACTTTTTGCCTGCCTCCTCCATTCCTTCATCGCATATTCTCCCCTCTCGCCTTGAATTTCATCTCCGCATTGATTTTTCAAGGCGCCGCTGGCCAAAAGGCTGCTGAGAGAGTGAGCGAAGTTTTGTAATGCTCCACTCGCTTCGAGGTTGGTTGTAGCATAAATTACGCATACGCCACGATTACTTCACGCTGAATGAACTAAGCAACTACCCTAGAAAAACTTGTTTTCAAACGCACATTGCACATGTGCTCGAATTTTAGTCAGTTTAGTTTAGTTGCTTCAAGCTAAAGCTGATTAATATTGACATCGAATAGTCATTTAAAGTTTTCTGGTTGATTTATGGTATTTTTAATTCCTTTAAATTGCATAAATGTCTATTCTTGAGTATTTTTGACGTTCTATGAACACTACGCAAATGATTTCCATATTATTTAACATTGCATTTACAGTCAGAGTTGCATATAACCGATAAACGGTTGTTATTACAGGGTATCTCAAGGATATGTAGTCAACGTTGTTGCTGTGATTGTGGCTGTGGCTGTAGCTGTAGCTGTAGCTGTGTCTGTTGCTGATGTGTGGTTGCCTGTAGGAGGCAGCTTCATTGATTTTTCACGCCACGTTGCCCACATTTGAAAGCTGCTGTTGCTCCCGCTTTTGCTACTGTCCTTGGTTGTTATTTTTGCTCCTTTGGCGCCGCTATTACGTTCGTTACTGTTACTGTTATTGTTTTTGTTGCTGTTGCTGTTGTTGTTGTTTTTATAGCTCGCTCATGTTTATTAATGAGCCGGGTCGCGTCCAACTGGCGCCAAAAACAGAAAATAAAAGAAGAAAACTCAATTTGAATTGCAGCGCAAAAGCAGAAAATGTTGCCGCTTTAAAAACAAACAACTCCCCAAAAATAAAATCGTATATAGACAGAGCACCCTCCTAAGTTCTACCGTGAAATGTGTTTAGTCCATTCTCGACGTCGTCGTGATTAAAATCAACTTCATCAGCGCATTTTGCCATTTTGAGAACGCCTCAAGCGCAACAGCAGCAACCAAAAAAAATGAAAGAAAAGGAAAACTGAATAAACTACAAGTTTAACGACTTTCACATACTCTATAAAGCACTTGTTAATATCATAACATTTAATGGCCATTCATGGCAGAGTATTAAAGCAACGGACAGACAGAAAGACAGTATCAGAGAGCCACCCTCAAAAAGTCTTGGGGACTTCGACTTCCGGACATGATTCATGCGAATCAATCAAACTTTTGCACAAACGACGCTGTCATTTGTCATTTTGTTGGCTTCGGCTTTGGTAATTGGGGCGGTTAAGCTACCATATAATATCCGAGCTCTCTTTCTCTTTCCCTCTCTCTCTGTCTCTCTCTGTCTGCATACATAAAGATATATATAGTTATGTTTGTGTATATATGGTTGCATCTTATTGAATTTCCAGAGCAACTTTGTCTGCCAAATTTCAAGAAAATCGATGAGCTGCGACGCAATTTGCGAAAAGACATTTTTGCGACGTTTTTGGGGTGCGGTTCAGTTCACTAAAATAAAAAGAAATACAAATACTTTAAGCAGTGAAAGTCTGGGTTCTAGTCCAATAATTCAAGACTTCAACTGCACTCAATTTGATTGAGCAAAAACGTCGAATTTATTGCTTTGCTTAAGCGATTATTGTTTGAAATAAAGATACAACATCGATGTAATCTTTATGACAACTCAAATTTTGCAGCAGCTGGCCAGACAAATTTCCTTATGTTAAGCATCAACAACTTTATTCTTTAAAGAGTAAATGATACTTTTTGAGGAATAAAAAAATGTCGAAAATAATATTTTTTCTACTAATACTTTTACTTTTGTCTAAAATAACAATTAAATTCGAGTCGAATACTAGATTTATTATAGAAAGAAAATTAAAATAAAAAATAATAATAATATCAAATCAAATGATTTATTATAATAATATGTGTATAATTTATAATTTATTATAATATAATAAAAAAATAAAATCAAATACATAAAATATGCCAAGAAAATAAATGAAAGTAAACTATATTGAAAGAGGTTTAAGTAGAGAAAATTGATTATACAAATATTGTGTTTAATATTTGTGGACAATTGTGTTGTAAACATTGTTTTTCTTTAATGAATTCTCTTCAAGTACTAAAGGTCAAATTAGTCTTTACATTTTTGTACTTTGTTCATTTATGAAATATATTTTCCTATTTAAAGTGTTCTAAAAATGAGTTAAGCTAAGACTTTTCAAGCTGTAGAAATTCATTTAAAGAAACACAAAGGCAGTAAAAGAAAAATATCTTAAGTTAAGTAGTTTCAACAACAGAAAATGTATTACAAAAAAACTATTATTTGTGGTAATACTTTGACGCACTTTTAAATGGAGTTTTATGAATGCAAGTCTTGAAAATATGTGAGTTATGTTGTTAAGTACTTCACACCGCTTAACAAACTTGGCCCAGATGCATCCACAATGATAATAAACTGTTGCAAGTTGCAGGTGACACGATGCAGCCACTTAAAAGAAAGAGAGAAAGAGAGAGAGACTTTGACTTTATCTTCGAGAATCGTGCACGATAGATCGTTCAAGATCTGTGGAGATTGCAGATCGTGATAGACGTAACTTGGCTTGGATCCCATAAAGAGTGAGAATTCGGTAGCACAACATTGCTGCAAGAGGGTTTAATGAGTTCTGGATACAACACACACACACACAGAAACACACGTAACATTCTGTGTTGTACTTTCCACTCAATTCCCACGTTGTGCAGCGGAAAGTTCTTGGAACATTTGTCTACTAACTCGTTCACTACACACCGACCACAATACATATATAATATGTATTCTTGTCTTGTGGCTCTTGTCAATGACGTACTCGAAGTACATGTTCTGACTGTGCTAGAAAGTTAACGTTAACTTGGAACGTTAACGTTAACGCAATCGTTTATGCCCATTGCATCTTTTTTCGGCATTTTAATGACCGTTGTTTGAGCAACTGTGAGAATTTTAATGCCCCATCGTCTCTTTTAGACAGCCATAAAAAAAGAAGCAACACGGTTTGTTTGAAGCTCATAGCCAAAAACTGTATTCATTTGCTTCCGGTGCAGGTGGCACGTTATTTTGTTCTTGACAGCGACGTGACATAATCGACCACAATCAAACTGTTATCGGTTGCGGTTATCAATCGCATTCAATTCCGTTGCTAATTGATGCTTACTATATGTTTCAATGCACTTCCTTTCATCAAATATGGATTTATCGAATAGGTTTATTCGCTTTAATGAGAAGTTTAAGTTTTACTTGTGTGTTTAATTTTGTAAATATTAAACATTGATTTCCAAGCGATTCATTACGATATATTTGAGCGCACTTCCTTTCATCAAATAAGGATTTATCGAATAGGTTTATTCGCTTTAATGAGAAGTTTAAGTTTTGTCTGTCGTTAAATTTTGTAAATGGTTATTAAACATTGAATGTCAAACTGTTCATTACTATAAGTTTTACCGCACTTGCTTTCATTAAAAAAGGATTTATCGAATAGGTTTATTTGCTTGATTGTACATTCAATTTTGTTAGCACTTTATTAACCATTCAATATGCATGCACAAATGAAGTGCGTTCTAATTTTAGCTGTCAATTCATTTGGCTGAAATGTTAAAGTTTTATAGTTGTAATCGATTAAGACTATTCGATGACACCGAATGCAGATTGTTGATCTATATATGAGCATTTCTATGCTACTCAGAAAGTAACGAACTTTTACTCGTTTTAAGATCTGTTTGCAAATCGTGTAGTTATGCATATAACAAGTTGCTTTTGTGGTATTTCACTTGTTATCGAATATTCGATAACATGTTTTATGTGATTACTGCAGGCACTCAATCTATAGAAATGTCTTTCAATTTTAGCTGGAAATTGATTTGATTAAAATGTTGAAACTTTGAAGTTATAATATATCGATTAGGACTATTCGATGACAGCGTTTGCAAGTTTATATACATACTAATATTTCTGTGTAATTCAAAAACTAAAGAACTTTAATTTGTTTTGAAAACTGTTTATAAATCTTATCACTCTATAAAGTTCCTTTTGGTCTAGTTCACTGTTATCGAATATTCGATAACATGTTTTATGCTACTGTATTTGTGACTGCTGCAGGCACTCAATCTATAGAAGTGTCTTTCAATTTTAGCTGGAAATTGATTTCATTGAAATATTGAAGCTTTGGAGTTGTAATATATCGATTAGGACTATTCGATGACAGCGATTGTATGTTAAGATACGCATTAATATTTCTGTTTACGTCGAAAAATAAAAAAACTTCTATTCTTTTTGAAAACTGTTTGTAGGTCTTACCACTAGTTGCTTTTGGTCTAGTTCACTGTAATCGAATATTCGATAACATGTTTTATGCTACTGTATTTGCGACTGCTGCAGGCACTTAACCTGTCAGCTAAGCCAAATCCTTCGAGTGCCTGTCCGCCTGCCTGCTGCACTCACATTTCTGCAACAAAATGGGATTCTCATGAAACGATTTTTGCGACTCGTTTTTTTTGTTGTTTTTTGGCTGAGTTGTGTACACAGCGTACAGACAATATTTGCATGTCGTTACCAAGTTGCACAAGTCTCACGTGCACCACAACAACCAGTGGAGGTGGCAACTCTGTCTCGACAGAGTCGCCTCCCATTCATTTGATTCATTCATGGACACGTCAAGTGGACTGACTGACTGAGTGACTGACTGACTGCTCCTGCTTTCTGCTCTGCTCTGTGTAGAGGAATGCTGTGTGGCGGCAGTGAGCAACCCTTTCGGTATTCCGGTCTGCAAAAAACGAGGAGAGAGAGAGAGGAGAAGGGGAAGAGTAAAGTGAGATTCCCTCGCACAATTCGCAAATGCAGAAAGAAGCACAGAGCACACAATTCCACTTGCAGTCGGCCTCGACTTCATCCTTCGTCATTTCTAGTCCTTGTTGTTGCTGTTGCCTTTATGTCAAATGTTAAGTATGTATGCAGTTGTATGTACTATGAATCTCCATTTCCCCTCCCCCTCTCCTCCCCTCCTCGTCCTCGTTGGGCATTCATTCATTTCAGATTCTGAATTCAGTCATCCGTCGTTCGTCAGAGTGGAGTTATGCGCCCAATGATGAGTCATCGCCCGGATCTGCTGCCTACATTCACTCCACCCCCCTCCTCCCTCTTTCCTCTTCCCTTACTCCCCCATTCCCCATGTGCCACGTGTCGTTGTTGGATTTTGTTTTGTTCTGTTTGTTTTACTTAAAAGCGTTTCTTGATAGCGCTTGATCCCCGCTTATGCTCCCAAAAGGGTTTCCCAGCCAAGCCAGAAATCGATAACATGCCACACACAGACACAGTCACACACACACGCACACAAAGTCTGTTTGCTCTAGGCTCTAGACGTTATATATCCTGTTTACTATAGTATTGTGCTTAAGGAACTTCAGAGCACGTTTGTTAATCTGCCAAAGGTTTAGCTTAAATCGATAAAAACTACGACGTAGTTGATGTTAGTATATACTATAGTATATATATAATATACTAGATTTATTTTAGTGGAGAAACCTTATAGTCTATATAGTATATACTAGATTTATTTTAGTAGAGAACCTCAAAACAAAACCTTTCTATACAGTCTAAAGGAATATAGATCTGCAGTTGCTGAACTTATCAAGTTTGTTTTGAATTCCGTTTTTGTTTCATTCAATATTTTATTATTACTGACAATAATTTGAACTTAATTGAACAGCTTATTACAATACAACTTAGTTTACAGGGTAAATTAATGTTTTACATTGATGTTACAGCTCTTTAACAGAACAAAATAAAAAACACTTAGATCAATTTAAGGTTTCAATTAAAATATGTTCAAATTAGTATAGTAAAAGTTTTCCTAAAATTTCATAACATTTTGTTGAGGTACTTTTTAGTTAAAGCAAAGCCATATCATCTAAAATTGGTTTTCATTAGTATAATAAAAGTATTCTGAAAATTCTATAGCAATTGTTAGTTAAAGCAAATGAAAAATGTTTTGTTTTATAGCCATAACATATAAAATAAGTTCGCATTAGTGTAGTAAAAGTTTACTAAAAACTTCATAGTAAATGGTTAAAATACTTTTTAGTAGAAGCAAATGAAAATTACTTTGTTAACTTAAATATGCTCTCATTAGTATAGTAAAAGAGTTCTTAAAATTGTATAGCATTAACCAATGAAAATTACTTTGTTTTATAGCCATATCATCTAAAATATGTTCTTATTAGTATGGTAAAAGTTTTCTGATACTTTTAGGTAGAATTTAATTTGCTTTTTAGCACTTATGGAGAATAATTGTAACGCCTGCAAACTAAAGTTGCTGCATCAATAAAACGGTTAATTAAATAAGTTGGATTACAGGGTATAATTATAATGTGGCTAGTCTATAATTCGCAACTTGTTATAAGTTGCGAGCCTATGAAACAGAACTGAGAGCGACGCTTGTTTCGGCTCGTTTCCGTTGTTGTTAATGACTCTCACTTAATTGACTTTGGCTGACTCATTAAGTTAGCTTTTGCTTTGCTACACACAGAGTGTCTAATGACTAATGTCAACTCCACTTCAACCCCAAGCGAAGGAGGATGAGGAGGTCATGTTGTGTGCGGGGGTGTTGAACTGATTGCAGTAAAGCTGTGAAGCTGTTGTAAATTGTAATTGTAATTGTAATTGCAATTGCAATTGCAATTGCAATTGAAATCATATTTACAACATCCCATTGTCTGACATTTGACACCGTAGCAAACTAGCTAGAAGTATGCAAACTGAGCCACACCCCAAGCACACGCTTCGTCCCCCCCTTCCCTTCCCCTTCCCCCATCATCCCTGACCCACAAGCTCTTTCCACTCATAAGAAGTTCTGACCGAGGGGGGCGAGGGGACGGACTATGATGTCAAGTGTTTGCTTTTTCATTTAGAGCAGCTCGCCCCAAAATTTGATTGCTCGCATTTTAAGAATCAATTGATCTGGGGAATTGCTCAACTACTTAGCGAATAAATTAGCAGCTTGTTGACAGTTTCAACTAAATATTTGATTTGACACGCATTCGTTGAATTCCAGTGGAACCTTCAACTGTCAATCGAAGACGATGCAGGAATGTTTTTTGAGTTCAGTTTGAAATGCCTTTGGAATTTCAGCTTAAAAAGTTTCTTAAAGCTACAAGACTTACTTGATAAAATCAATAAAGTTGGGTGTTTGATTTAAATTACTTTAATATTTACTTTTCAATTGAATGGTTTCTTTAACTAAATAAGTGAATATACAAAAATATTTAAATCATAATAATTTCAATAATAAGTACATTTAAATTGTACAAATTCTGCACTTAAAAAATTCCAAATAAATCATTTTTAAATTAAGATATATCTGGCTATATTTTGTTGCTCATATTTGTTAAATAGATTTTGGGCAGATACAATCATAATTAATAATTTTTGAAAAATTCTGATTTAATTTATTTTACAAAAAATACTATTGACAGATTTGAGTTTTAGTAGTTGACAATTTGGTATATTTTGAATATACCAGCATAATATTATATATTGCATAATATAATAGATATACCAGAAATTGTCTTCGGTATATTTTCGTATTTTTTTAAATTTTAATTCGGTATATTTTAAGGTTAATACATTTTAGTAATTTTTGATAGCGAAATTCGCTATATTTTAAAAATAAAGCATTGAGTATTGGTTGATATATTAATATACCAAATTTAGGAGTAATACCGCTCTGTTTTACTTTTATTACAAATGGGTAGCGGATATCTTTCTTACTTTGTTTTACTTAACAATATACAAACCTATTTAAAGTTATTATTTCGCCATACATACAAATACTACAAATACTTTCTTTTAACTACAATTTAAATAAAATACTATTTTCTTTTTAATATACTATTTGTTTTTGTACTACTGCCATTACTTTTGTATGTGTTATTTAAACGAATTGCCCGTTGTATATTTAACTTGTAGAGTGTGTTTTTAATGTTACAAGCTAAATATTATGTGACAAAAAAAGGAAAATGCAAATGAAAAACCGTTAATAGAAATGCTGCTAATTAATTTAGGCGTTGCTTCATCATCGTTGCGGCATTCTGACGCAAATGAAGTTCGTGCGTTGCAACACAATTGTTGTTGTTGTTGTTGTTGTTGTTGTTTGCTGTTCGCTGTTGCTAAGAGCCTTGGCTAAGTAATTGTTGCCACTTTGTCGCTGTCCCGCTTCCCCACTCCCTCTCTCTCTCGCTCTCTCTCCATTTCCCTCTATTTGTATTGAAGTTCTGGGAAGCATAAAACCCGTTTGCATGCCAGCGAGCCATTAATAAGGCCAACAACGATGTCAACTAAAACTTTTGGCCCATTTTTATGACCCGAGTGTTTTATTGTTGTTCTAGTTGTTGTTGTTGTTGGCGGTACCTTGACGACGGTTTTGTGTTGAGGTCCTTGTCGGCATTTTTCGGTGTCATTGCACGTTTGACATGCACAAAGTGTCAACTCGCGACCCCGGGACACGCCCAGTTCTCAGTTGCGATGCCACCTCTTTTTTTTTGACAATTCTATTGTGCTACACTCTGAAGGATAAACACACACAGAGACAGAGACAGCGCTGTGTAAAAGCTTTTTGGTGTAGAATGCGCCGTGGCAACCCTTGAGCCATGCAACGCAAAACACAACTCTACAATGTCCTCGGCCCTGCAACGCATCATCGTTGGCGTCTCCTCTCGCCTCCCTTATTTACTTTGCTCAGCTCAAGTTACGTCGAACTGGGGGAGAAATGCCATTAAGTGGAGAGGGGGTGGTGAGGGAGGAGCGGGCAGCGAGCAGCGTCGTAGAACCATTTAAAGTTTGGCGTTTCCTGTCGACAACATCAGAAATTAGTTGCGACTTGCCTCTTGTCGTGCCCCACTCTCGACTCAATGGCTACTCAGCCTTTTCTGCAGCTCAAAACACTGTAACTAAAGCTGATGCCTTCAGCTAGTGACACGACTTAGGTGGCATAATATAATGCTTATATAATAAAACATATAATATACGCTTTTATTTACAAAGTTAACATCTTTGTAAGCCAAACTCTATTAGAAATTTATAATACAAAACTTAGCTTGACAAAATTTTGAGCAAACCTTGGACGTTGTGATGCACTTAAATGAAATCTATAAGTATTTTCGAAAAAGTTGTAAATCTCTCAACTAAATATTTGTTTGGAAGAATCTTCTATATAAGTAAAAGTTGCTAAAAAAAAAAACTTTTATCAAAAGTTTATTTCTCACTTTATTTTACAACATAAGACTTGCTTAACACAAACTTCATAAACATTTATTCCTTACTTTTCATTAATAAATAAAAAGAAAAATTTAATGAAATACAATTTCATTCAAAAATTGCATTCCAATTCTACTTTATTTTATTTAAAACACAAGTTAAAGAAATGAAATTTTTATTTCGTACCTAAAATATAAATGAGTTCCTAAAAATGCTTTCAAGAAATGCAATCCAATTAAATGTATTTTATGTGTCATCCTTTTTTACTTAATAGCAAGAAGTAAATGAAATTAGACAATTCCATGTGGAAACAAATATTTTTTTTTACTGTTTACAAATCCTCAAAACTTGAAAACTTCAATTTGAAAGAATTCTAATTTATAAAGTTGAACTCTATTCCTTGTTTGTGCATTTGCTAATGCATTATTTATTAATATTTATTACTTGTTTCTTTTGTAGGGTCATTTGCTATGCGGTTTCATGAATTTCTCTATTTTTCCCCATTGAAGCTTTGCATTTCTTTTATGGCGCCTTTTTCTACTAGATTTTGCTTTATTTTTTTTTTTTGCTGTGGTTTCGGGTTCTTTTCTTGTTCACTTCAAACAACCGCCAGCTAACATATAGAACTGGATTAGGTGGCATGCCACATGCCACATGCAAAAGATGAAAGCGACCACAAAAAAAATGGGAGGCGTGTGCAGCCGCCCATTAGTTCGTAGAGTAATGCGCAAAAAAGTATGCTATGGTATTTTGTACAAATGCGCTGCCTTCTTTTTTTGCAACCCTGTCTGTGTGAGTGTGAATGTGTGTGTGTGTGTGTGTGTGTGTGATGAGTCATGCTTGCACAGCCTTAGCATTTTCTCTATACAGATTTTAATCACATTTCCGAGGCAGGCAGCAGGCAGAATAAGATGGCTGTGAAAGGATAACAGCTTGAGGCGCGCAGCTAGCCGAAAACTATTAAAAAGTCGTCTCTCCTCGCTGCGGGGTTAAGTGGCAACCAGCAACAACAACAACGAGAACAACAACAACAAGAAGAAGCTTGCAACACGAGAAGCAACACCAGCTGTTGTCTGCTGCACATTTTATTGCGCTAGACTGCTCAACTTTTTCGGTCACCTGCTCGCTTCAGTGCCCTGTCCTTTCCCTCTCTCTCTCCCTCTCCCCTTCCTCTCTCTTTCCCCTCCATGATGATGGTGTTGGTCGATGGTGACGCCGCCACCGTCACCGACTTGGTTGAGTGAACTGCAAGGGAGAGACGCAACAACAACAAAGGAAAAGAGAGAGCTACAAGAGTCACAGCTGAGTCAGCACTACAAATTTATTGACTGTTCTCTAGCGTGTGTGTGTGTGTGTGTGTGTGTGTGTGTGTGTGTGTGTGTGTGTGTGTGTGTGTGTGTTTGTCAGTCAGAACCGAGGAGGGGTTAACTTGAGGGTTAGCCAGAGGTTTAACCTTAGCCAGGGCTTAATGTGTCATTGGCACAACGTCATCGTTGCTCAAGCTTAGCTGGCCGGACACTCGCCACCAATTGGATTACAGTAATTGCAGTCTTTTGGCTCAACTCAAGGGTATTATGATGGCTCGTTAGGTCGACAAATGTTCTTCTTCTTTGTTTATATCAATTGCCGAGCTAGTTTTTAATTTACAAATAGAACTAGTTCCCTAAACACTGGCATAAAACAAAAAAAAGCATTTCTATTATAAAAGAAATTCAATATTTTGGGTTTAATCTGTAACTGTTTTACTTGTAACTATAAAATGTAAAGAATTAAATAAATATTTATTCAATTTTTTATTCAGAACTTTTTCAAAGCTTTTGCGACAAGGAATCGTTTTGTATTATCTTCAAAATAAAGTACATAAAGAGTAAAGAGTATATAAAGTAATTCAAGAAGAGACAAAAATAAAAGGTTAAGAGACCATAAATCATATATTTTTACGGTATCAATCATTATGTGAAATCAATCGGAACTAGTTCACTTTGGTATAGTAAATTTTGACTATATAGTTAGTGCAATTAGTTCTAGAACCAGAAGTTCGATTAAAAGTAATACGCTGAAGTATTTAAAGACTCTGTATTAAAACTTTAATTGAAATATTTAGCATGAATTATTGCACTTCAATTGCTTCAATCAATCGGAACTAGTTCACATAGCTAAATTCATAAATTAGTTGCTGCTTTTGATTATACTATATTTCTAGTTCAATAAATATGAACTCTTAAGAGAGACCAAGTTTTGGAAGTATTCCGATCGGAACTAGTTCATTTTAATTAATTAGTTAGTGGTTTTAATACGACATCGATTAATATCAACTTTGAGATAGCATAGATAAGAAATTCATTTCTAGACTCTGTATTCAAACTTTAACTGAAATATTTCAGATGAAATAGCATTACAATCAATCGGAACTAGTTCGCATTTGTTGAGCCACTAAAATTAGTTACTGCAATTGATTCTCTAGTTCACTTGAATCGAAACACTAGTTGATTACAAAATATAGCTGTCGCTTTGCTTTGATTATGCTAAATACAAAATGTGCAACTAATTTGATAGATTAAAATTCATTACGTTTTTAGTTAGTAGAAAGTTAGTCATTTGTGTTTCCTGGTCAGTCGGCGTCACAATTGAAATCGTTAAGCAAATGCCGAGAGTCGGCGGCTCTAACAAGTTCGTGTATTTCCACACTTAATTTGACTTAATCAACAAGCAGCGCATTTTTTTGTGTGATGCATATTATAATTATGACAACTTGTTTAATTTCCAATTGCGAAAATTGTTCATTGAAGTGTGTGGCATAATTCTTGAATCGTTGCCTCTCTTCTCAGCTTGCTTCAAGTAATTGCAATTAAGCGCAAAGGAAGTAAACGAGAGCAACAACTCATCGCAATTTTTTTTTGTTTTACATCTGACTTTTTTTTTTTTTGTCAATTTCTCAAGTCATCATCCTCCCGCTCACTATCTTTCTATGTACAATATATCTATATATATATCTGTATATCTGTATCACTCAAAAGCCCGAGTCAATTATGTGAACTGCTCGCTGCTTGAGCTTGTTAAGCGATGAATTCGTTATATTTCTTCTTTTTTTGTGTTTGCTTTTATTTTCTTGTCGTATTTTAAACAGTTCCCGAGACATCGAATCGGTGCGCTCAGCTCTTAGCTCTTAGCACTCACCTCTCACCCCCGCGATAGCGCATACATATTTGCCTGTGGTCGGTCGAGTCAAGAGCTACGGGTCACGGAATAGGTCAATCATTTGAATTGTTTTTAAGTGTTGTAAGTTGAAGTCAAGCACACACATAGAAAGGGTTGACTACGATAAAGCAGAAGTAGAAGCAGAAGGAGGTGGAGGTGGAGGAGGAGGAGGAAGTCTGTGGGCTTGGCCAAAGCCAGGAACTTTGACTGCGATTCGAGTTTGTTGAACTTTCAGCTCTAATTGTATTGAGCCATCGCAACTGATTTTCGAATTTTGACGAGACAGCAGTCAGAGCTCAGAGCTCTTCAATGGCACAGTTCCAAGTTGCAAACTTTGTTTTGTTGTGTTTGCTCTACTCAGCAACAAACTCAGCAAACAAAAATAATCAACAAGAATTCAAATTCACAATTTATTTGCCGTCTATTCAACAATTTGAAAATATCAAAAGCTGTCGAGTTTCCTTTTATAATACTATATAGTGCAACAATTTCAATGCTGATAAGTATCACACAAGTTTCCTTAAGGTTTTCTTATACTCAACTTATTAAACTCAGAGACTATGAAAAAGAGACTTATAAACTATCATATATAGGAAGTAAAATGACAAATAGGCAAATATGCGACTGATTTCTTAAGTTTTGATGTCTTTTACAAATTATGTTTGCAGGTTAATCTTGAGGATAATTGAATTTAAAGGAAATTTTAATTAGATTTTTGCTTAACTTCTCTGCGATATACATACATATTTTCTATATTAATCTTAAGAACGTTTATAGGTATGTAGAATAAAATAAAATAGGCTTCATATATGGTTTTCAATAGATAACTGTATGCTTTGTCTAAGTATTAATCTATTTAAGAGTTTCTAATATTCTTACCGATTACTAAGATTCCTTGGGTACTTATAAGTTGAGTTTTAAGTTGAGAATACGATATAGAATGAAATATATGGAATTAAATGCTTACGCTTTATATACTTCTATAGATATCTTTATACCTTATTTAATATATATGTGATATAAATTAATACTAAATTTATATCGAATTCTTTATATATATATATATATATATATACATATATACCTTAATTTAGTATTAATTTATATCGTACTCTTTAGGCTTTAAATATGTATCTTTATACCTTAATTTAGTATTAATTTATATCGTACTCTTTAGGCTTTAAATATATATCTTTATACCTTAATTTAGTATTAATTTATATCGTACTCTTTAGGCTTTAAATATATATCTTTATACCTATTGATTTATATCGTATTCTTCAGGCTTTAATTTAGTGTAAATCTTTGTAGTTCTCCAACCGATTACTTATGCCTTTCCTTTCTCGTTCTCTCTCCACTTACAGATATAGTTGGATCAAGAATGGCAAAAAGTTCGACTGGCAGGCGTACGACAATCGCATGTTGCGTCAACCGGGACGCGGAACCTTGGTGATCACCTCGCCGAAGGACGAGGATCTGGGACAGTATCAATGTTTCGCCAGCAACGAGTTTGGTGTGGCCACCTCGAACTCGGTGTTTGTGCGCAAGGCCGAGCTGAACGCTTTTAAGGATGAGGGCGCTCGGGGCGTTGTCGCCGTCGAGGGTGAACCCTTCTCCATGCAATGCGAGGCACCCGATGGCTGGCCAAAGCCCACAGTTAACTGGCTGCTGCAGAGTGCCAACGATGCTGGCATTCGTTCGATCAACAACTCACGCATGACTCTCGATCCCGAGGGCACGCTCTGGTTCTCGAATGTGACGCGCGAGGATGCGAACGGTGAATTCTGGTATTCGTGCTCAGCGACCTCGGTGTTCCGCAACGAGTACAAGATCGGCAACAAGATACTGCTCGATGTGAAGCAGATGGGCGTGAGTGCAGCCCAGAATCGTTATCCACCCAAGCAACAGTATGTGACGCGCAAGAACGAGGTCGGACTGCGAGGCAAACGGGTCGAATTGTATTGCATCTTTGGCGGGACACCGCTACCGCAAACCGTCTGGAGTAAGGACAATAAACGAATCGAGTGGAATGATCGAATAACGCAGGGCAATTATGGCAAATCGTTGGTCATACGGCATGTCTCATTCGAGGATGCGGGCAAATACACTTGCGATGTCTCGAACGGTGTGGGCAACGCACAATCCTATACGATTGACTTGAAGATCAATTCGGTGCCGTACTTCACCTTGGAGCCGGAGATACAGAATGCCGCCGAAGAGGAGGAAGTGACGTTCAAGTGCGAGGCCGCCGGACATCCGGAGCCAACGATCCAATGGATCTTCAACGGCAAACCGATCGCACAGGCTGCGGACAATCCACGCCGAACGGTGACGAACAATTACATTCGCATTGTCAATCTGGAGAAGAAGGATACGGGCAACTATGGCTGCAACGCCACCAATTCGCTGGGCTATGTCTACAAGGATGTCTATCTCAATGTGCTCGCTCTGCAGCCCGAGATCCAGGTGAAACCCCAAGCCGAAGCGATCACCGTGAACGGACGCAACATCACGCTGACGTGCCGCGTCTTTGGCGCCCCCAAACCCCAGGTGAAGTGGCGTCACAATGAGAACTGGCTGACCGGTGGACGTTACAATGTGCTGCCCTCGGGTGATCTGAGCATCGATGAGGTCACCTATGCGGACAGCGGCACCTACACGTGTCTGGCCGTCAATAAGTTTGGCAATGCCACGGCGCAGGGATCTCTGGTGGTTAAGGAACGCACACGCATCACACAGGAGCCGCAGAACTATGAAGTTGCTGCCGGACAATCGGCGACATTCCGTTGCAATGAGGCGCACGATGATACGCTCGATCTGCAGATCATTTGGCAGAAGGATGGCCAAGCGATTGACTTTGAGGCCGAGGCACGTTTTGTGAAGACCAACGACAACTCGCTGACAATTGCCAAGACCATGGAACTCGATTCGGGTGAATACACGTGTGTGGCACGCACCTTGTACGATGAGGCAACGGCCAAGGCCAATTTGATTGTCCAGGATGTGCCGAATGCACCGCGTCTCGTTGGCATCTCTTGCCAGGCGGACAAGGCCGAGATCTCGTGGCAACCGCAGGGCGACAATCGTTCACCCATTCTGCACTACACGATTCAGTTCAACACATCGTTCACGCCCGCCTCGTGGGACACCGCCTACGAGAAGGTCCCCAGCACCGACTTCTCCTTTGTCGTCCAAATGTCGCCATGGGCCAATTACACTTACCGCGTGATTGCGTTCAACAAAATCGGACCATCACCTCCATCGGAGCACAGTGAGGCGTGCACCACCCAACCGGATGTCCCGTATAAGAATCCCGAGAATGTTGTGGGCCAGGGTACCGAGCCGAACAACTTGTTCATCACGTGGACACCGATGCCGGAGATTGAGCACAATGCACCGAACTTCCAGTATCGCGTCAGCTGGAAGCGTGACATTCCCGCCGCTGCCTGGGAGAACAAGGACATCTACGATTGGCGTCAAAGCAATCTGCTGATACCCAATCAGGAGACATTCGTCAAGTATCACATCAAAGTTTTGGCCATCAATGAGGCCGGCGAATCGAACGTGGCTGCCGAGGAGGTCATTGGCTATTCGGGCGAGGATCGTCCCCTGGAGGCGCCCACCAATTTCAGCATGCTGCAGGTCACTAGCGCTACCAATGCCTATGTCGCCTGGAATCCCGTGAGTCCCGAATCGGTGCGCGGTCACTTCAAGGGCTACAAGATTCAGACGTGGACCGACAAGGAGGGCGAGGAAGGTTTGCGTGAAATCCATGCCATACACAACGATGCTCTGGTCACACAATTCAAGCCCGACTCAAAGAACTATGCTCGCGTCTTGGCCTACAATGGTCGCTTCAATGGACCACCAAGTGCCACCATTGACTTCGATACACCCGAGGGCGTGCCATCATCGGTGCAATCCCTGGAGGCATACCCTTTAGGCTCGTCGGCGTTCTGGGTGACGTGGAAGAAACCGTTGCATCCTAATGGCAAACTCACCGGTTACAAGATCTACTACGAGGTGGTCAAGGGCAGCTTTGTGGGCGAGCGTCGTGAATACGATCCCCATATCACCGATCCACGCATCACCAGCATGAAGATGGCTGCGTTGAAGCCGAACTCCAAGTATCGCATTTCCATCACGGCCACCACCAAAATGGGCGAAGGCACCGAGTAAGTTTGAGTTGGATAAGCAGATAGTTAAGATAACTTCATAGTCGAAGAACGTTTGAGATAGCAGGAAATAAACCATTTATTACATTCATCCTTTTAGAAATGGGTTAGGAATAGCTACAAAACAATTGAACCCGGATTCATTAAAGAAATGATACGATTTAAGACAACTTGAGATTCGAGCAACTTAGAAGACTCAAAAATATCTGCATTTTGTTCAATTTTTATAATCACGTTTTAAACATTTATAAGTTATGAAGTCGAACTTGCTTTCAAATGTTAACAAAAGGAAGGCATATTCTATAACTGTAATGAAAATATTCCTACGTTCTCTAATAATAGCTTCTAACCTATTTTCCTCGTTTCTTTATCAACCAATAATTCCCTACAATCATTAGTTAGTACAACCCAAAATTCGAATTATTGTTATTTGTATTCGTTATAAATATTCATCATATTTAATAACTTTCCCCTCTCTCTTTTGCGACAGGCATTACATCGAGAAGAGCACGCTGAAGGATGATTTTGCGCCACCATCGCCGCCAACATTCAACTGGGAGCAGATTCCCTCGCCCGACGGATCGCCCAACTATCGCATCAACTGGGTGCCCAACATTGACGGACGTTCCGGCTCCCATTTCTTCACCAAATACAGGTAAGCAAATTGCTGTGGAATTGCAAATAATAGACGATAATTAAACGTATGTATTACAGAGTTCAGGGTGAATCCAAATGGCTGGAGGTGCAGGAGGAGACGGTCAAGGATTATCAGGAGCTGTCCACCTTGGAGCCCGATACAGTGTACGAGGTGCGTGTGACCTCGGTCGATGGCCACTATCAGACCGATAGTCCGGTCAAAATTATCGATACGAGCGACGCCGATGGACCGATAATGGTGCGCAACGAGAGTCTGGCGAATGCTGGATGGTTTATTGGCATGATGCTGGCTTTGGCCATCATCATTTTGTTGTTCATCATTCTGTGCATCATACGACGCAATCGTGGTGGCAAATACGATGTGCACGATCGTGAGCTGGCCAATGGCAGGCGTGATTATCCCGATGATGGCGGCTTCCATGAGTACTCGCAACCGTAAGTGCTCTCATACTGATACTCATACTGATCGATAAACTGTAATCGATAACACACATATTTTACTTTGTTGGATTTTACAGCTTAGATAATAAGAGCGCTGGTCGCCAATCGGTTAGTTCAGCGAATAAGCCGGGCGTGGAGAGTGACACCGATTCGATGGCCGAATACGGTGATGGCGATACAGGTAAGTTCGTTTGATCGATAAATGATCAGCAATATACGATATATATGATACGATCGATTGTATATGTGTGTGTGTACAATGTCCATTCAGTGTCCCAAGTGTTTACCTACATAGCTCCCTCAATCCCAAACTCGAATCAACCGCCACACAAACTAGCTCTCTTTTTCTGTTTTGTATATCGAATTGTTTTTGATTTGTTTTTGTCACACCTTTATTTTTTTTTGTTTGTTTTTGATCACGTGTAACGATAACGATAACGATCATGATGATAACGATAACGATAACGATGATGTTGATGTTGGTACTGTAGCTGTTGCCACAGCTGCCGGCCACGCAGCCACCGCTGCCCGCAAAGTGGGCATCAAGCAGCCAGCGATGCCATCACAGTCACAGTTACAGTCGCAGTTACAGTCACAGTTGCAATCGCAGTTACAGTCGCAGTTACAGTCGCAGCCTCCTCAGTTGCAGCCATACGCGCAGCCTCCTCCTCAATTGCAGTACCACCCACAGCCTCCTCAATTGGAGTTCCACGCGCAGCCTCCTCAATTGCCGTTACAGTCGCCGCCACCCTACGACAACTCTATAAGCCAGCAACATCATGCAGCCTAGGCTCCTCTTTTCTTACAGTTGTTGCACACACACCAAATACACCCACACACACACACCCATTCATACACCCACACATTATCAGTTAAAGGCGGTGGCGGTGGCGTCATCCTTCAAAACATTTCTCGACCCAGGTAGCCAATAATTTGTTTCGGCTCGTTCGTTTTATACTTTTTTATATATTACATTTTTTGCCATTTGCCGTTTGCATTGTATGTTCTGTTTTCGCACACTTTTTGCTGGCGGCTGCTCTTCTCAACAAAAACTATTTATATTTACATACATACATATGTATATCAAATATGTTATCCAAACAAAGATATACCGTTATTTTTTTGGCTGGCTTTTTGCGTCTCGCTTCGCTTAACCGTTACACCTAAGTTCCCTCCCTTGTTATCGCTATGCACGTCGTTTCTTTTTCTCTACATTTTTCGCGCTCATTTTTAAGCCAAGCCTTATGCTTAAACAGCAGGCAGGATCTGAGAGGATCATCCATCGCATATTCGCACAGTGGTACAATCTGATGAAATGTTGAGTAGCAAACACAAATGGAAAACAATACAGAGTTAAATTAAGAGTAATTATAATAAATGAATACAGGAATTTTTTCAAAAAGATTTAAAGTAATTTCTTAGAATCTAATTAAGAATATTATTATTAGAGAGATGTATATTACTATTGAAGTGTTCAATTAATGCGTAATGTTTTCGTTGAAACAAGTTATTATTTCAAAATAAAACCAGATTCTAAAAGCAGTTTGATAATTCTGCATAGTCATATTTAGCAAAATGTCGTGAAAGTAGAGAACATTGTAGAAGCATGCAAGTTATATTATAAAGTGTGTAGATTAATTCTAAATTTGACATTCATTTTATGAAGTAAATAATAAAAGAATAATTTAGCAAGAGTAGAACATTAAATAAGTATAAAAGTTATATTATAAAGTATAAAGATCAATTCCAAAATTTGACATTGATAGCAAATCTTGTGAAGTAAATAATAAAAGAATAATTTAGCAAAAGTAGAACATTGAATAAGTATAAAAGTTATATTATAAATTATAAAAATCAATTCCAAATTTAAAATTTTTTTTTAATTTCAAGAAGAATAATAAGTAAATTAAGCAACTAGGAATAATTTGCAAAGTAACTTCTCTGCTTAAGATCGCAATTTATGTTGCCTTGTCAGCTTTCAATACATTTTTGCATCCACACTAAATTTCATCAACATATTTGTAGACTTGTGACACTGTAAGGAGGCCCCCAAAATGGATGATTCTTATTTCTAGTATAGGCATAATACAATAATATTGTTTGCTTCTCATTGTATTTGTTTTTGTTCCGAATTGGATCTGTTCAATTGTTAATTGTTTATTTGTTCCATTTGCGTTCGATAATTAATTTGTGTGTTACTTTTAATGTGTTTTTTTTTAATCAAATTATTTTGCACTACATTTTATTTACTTATTTGTATCATTATGTTTATTTTTTATTTTTCTTTTCTTTAATTCGTTATTTCTCGACTCTATAAATGAACACATGACACAACTTGAACAACAAATAAATAATAAATAAATACTAAATAAATAAATAAATGAAATATAAACCGAATTAAACAAAATGCAGGCATGAACGAAGATGGTTCCTTTATTGGCCAATATGGACGCAAAGGACTTTGATTTAATTTGTAAGCAGCAACAAACAAACCGAACCGAGCCCCTCCAAACAGCAACAACAACAACTACACCAGAACAACAACAACAACTACAACACCAGAACAACAACAACAACAACAACTACAGCGCCCAAAATTCTAAATGAAAATCAAAGTTTTTCTTTAAGTTAATTTTTAGTGCGACGAGTTAAATTTCAATATGAAAGCGAAACATTTTTTTTACATTTAATAACTAAAAACATAAGTAAAATAACAAAAATTACAAAACAAACAACAACAAAAAAAATACTGCCAAGCAAAATGAGAAAGAAGAAGAATCGATCAAGATAAACAACAACAACAACGATGCAGCAAAAAGGCTATTTAAATATGAAATGAAATGAAAACAAATACGAAAACAACACGAGGATCAAA
Organism: Drosophila sulfurigaster albostrigata; assembly: GCF_023558435.1. Taxonomy (NCBI): domain Eukaryota; kingdom Metazoa; phylum Arthropoda; class Insecta; order Diptera; family Drosophilidae; genus Drosophila; species Drosophila sulfurigaster. The sequence continues at coordinate 19,981,223 of NC_084885.1, forward strand.
AGCTGGCAAAGAAGCGGATGAAAACAAAAACGCGAAAAAAAATAAGAAGAATTCCCCCCTCAACCCCGCATCACACACGTCCCCCCGCTCCGCTCCAAGAATCTCCTTAATCGTAAAGCAGCTGCGTGTTTTGTTTTGCTCGCTCGCTCCCTCTGTCTGTCTCTCTCTATCCGTCTCTCTTACACACATGCACGCTTGTTTTTGCTCTCTACAAATTACCGAGCTGCTCTCTGTCTCCCTTTCTCTTTATAAATTTCTTTCCCTCCCGTCACACTCTTTGTAATATGTAATGCATACATATATATTTTATAAGTCTTAATTTAATAATTTTTTGTTTAAAAAACGTAATGTAAATTCTCCGTTTTAGCTCCCTCCTTTGTCAACAACAAAACAAAACAAAACAAAACAAAGAAGAAGAAAAAAAAAACATATGCTATTTAGTTTTGTTTCATAATTTTAATTTTTGTGTACTATGTATTTAAATGAAATGTGTTTTTTATTTGACTACTTCTACTTTTATTTTAGAATTGTTTTTTATTATTTTGAATTTTCAAAACAACTCGTTTGGACAGTGAAATCGTAAAGGAAAGTTGTAAACTGTAATTTGTAATCGGTTTTCTATTCTAGAAACTATTCTAAAAACATGAAATACAAAAAAAAAGAAAGAAACAAAACACAGCGAATACATATTATGTTTATTTTTTTTTTGTGAGTAGTAGAGCTATTTAATATTAAACAACAAAAAAAACTATATGAAAATAATACATTTTTATATACCTTATATTAGAGGAAAAACCAACAACAAACAAAATAAAGAAAATGTGAACAATAAAATGTAAAGTGTAAATTTTAGATACTTTTTTTTATTTTTCGAATTTATAGCTTGGGGTTCAATTTAAAAATTATTCAATTTTGTCTGCTTGAAATAAAAAATCCTTTAAGAAATTGAACAGAAAATACTACAAATATAGAAAAAAAAAACTATTTTAATAAAAAAGAATTAAGATTTGGCATAAAATATACGATTTTTTTTGCAAATGAAGCTTTGATAAAATACAACTTGAATAAAATTAAAAGGTAAATATTTCACAAAAAAAAAAAAAAATTTGTAATCAAAAACTATCTTATATCTTAGTATATATTATAGTATATTTTCTGAGCATGAGTATTTTAAAAGTACTAAATGTATTTTCTTCATTTCATATAAGGAAAGAACTATCTGAATAATATGAATTAGAATAAATTTTGAGTTCTATTCTAATTTCTATTATATTTATTTATCTATTAGTTAATCACTTCGGCTAGCCGAAGATTGTTTTTTGTTTTAGCAAACTGCTCCAATCCAGTACGTGTCTTATCTTAAGGTAATAATCCATGAAGCATGCAAATTGTGTTGCATTATCTCTATCTGTAATATCTAGTAGTATATTAGCAACCCTTTGTAGTTTGTAGTTTTCCAACGCTCCCAAAAAAACAAAAATAAAACTCCTCAACAACAAAACTAACATAATCTCGAAATAATCATAAAATAAACGGATGCGAAAATTAAAAAATACTGCTAACAAATGGTGAAAATGCAATAACTAAAAAGAAAAATTTGAATAACAAGAAATCGAAATGGAAATCGAAATCGTGGCTAACTGAACTAACTACAAAACACACACATAAATGGAACTGGTGTTGGTTATAGCTAACACAAGCACACTGACAAATACTTATCATCTCATATTTGAATTGAAAATTCTAGCTAGAGAATTGAACTAACATTTGGTTTCCATTCTGATACAGGTCAGTTCACTGAGGATGGATCGTTCATTGGGCAATATGTGCCCGGCAAGCTGCAGCCACCGGTTAGTCCACAGCCTCTGAACAACACCGCGGCAGCACATCAGCAACCACAGCAGCAGCAACCGCAACAGCAGCAGCAGCAGCAACCAGCTGGCGGACCTCAAGGAGCAGCAGCTGGAGAAGGAGCTGGATCAACAGCCGCTGTTGCCACCTATGTGTAGAGGGCGCAAGATTTGCAAGAATTCGAGAAAAAAAATTGAAGAAAAACTGCGCGAAGTTTATTAACTAAATCTCTGTGTGTGTGTGTGTATGCCGTATGTCTGTGTCTGTGTCTGTGAGCGTGAGTGTGTGAGTGAGGAAAACAAAACTGCTTTAAGTGTCTGCAAAAAGAAAAGTATACAAAAAAAAGAAAAAAATTGTAAGAAAACTCGCATGAATTTAATGCATTTAGTTTAGCTTCTTTTGCTTACGTGTATAAATATTTAGTAAACAAAAAACATAAAACATAAAAAAGAAAATGCAGCCTTTTTGAAGTAACAAATTAACCAAACATTTTTTTCGCTGTAAGCAAATCGAATTTTGAGCGTTGACAAAATATCGTTGCAAAGTTACAAACAAAATTATTCGAGCGCGTTTCACAATCGAGATTGGAAAGTGAAATTGAAATTGAAATTGAAATTGAGAACACGCCTTCTGCGTACTAAATGTATGTGTGTGTGTGTGTGTGAGTTTTTTTTTCTTTGTTTAGGTGTTTCGATTTGTTACCGCACACATTTGGAAAAGATCTAAGAATAATTATTATTATTATTATTATTATAATTATTATTGTAGTGTATTCTTAGTCGTCGTATATACAGATGTGCATTTGCAATTTGCTGTTCCAGTGTGGCCAGAGCTCGTCTATTTAGCTTTCACACTCAACCAAAAGAAATATCTTATGAATTGTGAACTGTATTTTTTGCCTAAGAAAAACCAATAAACTTGGATGATAATCCACTAAGAAATTTCTAAATAAATTCCACAGTCTACGAATTGTAATTACAAAATATGAATACAAATAATAATTGTAATTGTAAAGCAAATTCAATTCAGTAAAATAAATTTGTAGAGTAAAGTTTGATAAAGTTGGTCAACTATCGCCGCAAACTATTTAATTTTTGTGAATTTACAACATGACAACATGTGTTCATATTAAAAACAAATAAAAACAAGAAACTAAATAGCCAAGTAATCGACACACACAAATTTATAATCTTCTTCAGCTTAAATGCGTCTGTACAAAGCGATTATTCTAAAGCAAAAACAAAAACTAAAACAAACAGAAACTTTACATGCTTGAATATTACAATTAAAAACTAATATACAAATGAAATAAGAAATAATTAAAGAATTGAGTTCGATTGATGCTTTTTCGTATGTACGTACTAATTAGATTGTATAAGTTATTCATTTTTGTAAAACGTCCATAGCATAATTAAATTGTGTAATATTTAAAAACCGACAGAAACCACACACACATGTGTGTGTGTATAACTATAACTAATACCAACTATTTGCAATGATTTTGTCATACATCATTTGTCCACTAATTATTTAAGTAAAACAATTAGTTAATTCAAATTTACAAAGCGTCTGGATTTTTGGCAATATTTTCATCTTCTCAACACAACAAATGAATTTTTCTGCTCAGACATTTTGGTATATTTTTATACTGTGTCTGAAAGTTTATGTGCAGTATAAATATGTCAGACATTTTAGTATATTTTTATACTGTGTCTGAAACTTGATGTGCAAAAATCAGTCGAGAAAAATACGATTTAACTGCCATTCGTTTAGGACTGTGTTTTTTTTTTACTTGGGCTTTGCAATTCCTATATAAAAAGTAACTCGCAATAAACTGAAATTTTTGTGAATTTGAGAAAGCCTAAAATCAATTTATTTCATTTCCTTCATCATTTGTGCTATGCGAAAACGTCTTAATTATAATTATAAGTTTATCGAATTACAATTAGGCGGAATATATATAAATAAAAAACCAAACCAAAAAAATATATATATATATATGCTTGATCAGCAATAATTACCAGCAAATTTTTGTAAACAATTCTGTTTCATTTTTTTTCTATTAATTAGTATAAAGAACGATTAAAAACTTTTCCAATAAATAAAAGGTATAAACCTCAATAAAAAAAACAAAACAAAACAACAAAACCCAAAACAGTTTCTTATACATTTTTGAAAACTTGTAACAAATTACAAAATCAAAGGGGAAAAAACACAAATATTTATATTAAAAAAAAAAACAATGTATATTTTTTAAGTGTACAAATTAGCGTGTGCATTACACATAACAATAATAATAAAAAAAAAAGAAAATCAGTAATATTAAAAACTAAAAATAAAAGAATGATACAACTCGTAATAGAAGCTATAACAAACTATAAAGAATCCCAGTCGAGTTTATTTGCTCTGCTTAATATCATGAAAAAAAGAAAGAAAAAAAAAAAACATAGAAGATTTGCTTCATTTGCTATGATTCTAAATGGTAACGAGTTTAATTACGTGGCTAAAAGCTTACTACACTTATTTTTGGTCTTTATAAACATTACAGGGTTGCTTAGACAAATTTTTGCATTAGATTAAAGCATAATAAAATGAGAAATGAAAAGGGAAAGAAATGTATGTAATTGATTTGTATTAGGAAACAGCAAAACAGGATTTTGTTGTTATTTCAATTAGCTATTTAACAAACTATATGTACTATGTATGAACCCAGCTTGAAGCCCCACACACCACAAACCCCTCTTTGTAAAATCAAAATACATTACATAATAAAACAGACCAAATAATTATCCAAAAAAACGAAACCCACAAAACAATTCATAACACCTGCAACACCACGCATATCCCAACGATTGAGATGAGGATGATAATGATGATGATGATGATGATTATAATGATGATTAAACGAGAGTATGAAATTGAGAATAATGAAGAACATTGCAGGCGACAAAATTGAGATAAATTGTTGGCACATATAAGGATAACAAAAAAAAACTGATTACATAAAACTAACACATGCCACTTGCGTAAATACACTTATATATATACATATATATATATATATATAGTAAAGTATATATACACGTATACATATACAATATATCTGAATATATATTTACATGTATAGCGGACAACGATCTAAAGAGGTTCATGAGAAAAGCGATATATACACACACACTTACATACATTAAACATATATAGAGAGATGTATAAGATTTTGCATAGATATTGTGATTTCTGAAACAAAGAACAAAATGGGAAGACGACAACAAATAGTCAATAATTAATCGAAAAAGGGTCACAGAAATTTCCTCTTCGTTTTTTTTTTTTTGTTTTCCTTTTGTAAATGTGCTCATCTAATATGAAGAACACACAATATATATATTAGCTGTCGATTATCGGTAAAACCGATTCTACAATTTGCTCTTTCTAAAATTCCAAATTCCAGCTTGCAACGTTTCGAAACAAAAATGATTGCATACTTTTAGGCGCTCTTGAAATGCAATGGAATGAAACAGAAATTGTGTCTTGCCCTCAATTGTGTATGAACTGCCTTTGAAGTTTTGGAAAGATCAAACAAATGAAGAAATATAAATAAAAAAAAAAAAACAAAAACAAACCGCACTGCCTGTCGGGTTCTATTTACATGTGTGTACGCGTCTGCTTGCAGGAAACGGTTAAAAGTTGCAATAAAAAAAAAAAATGAATAGATTACACGAAATGTCAAAACCTATATTCAATTTATGATGTACTTAGGAAGGAAGCCAATGTATTTTCAAAGCAGATGGGGAAAATTGATTTGCACAATACTGTGATTCCTAAAAACACAAAACAAATAACAACAACAACAACAACAACAACAAATATTACAATTACTAACAATATATCTACATCTACTGTATGTCCTTATATGATTAATATTGATATACTTGTGACCCGTAAATTGATGTGTTTGTATATTTTTTCTCCACACTACATATTTGACACATTTTACAATTTGCAATTAACAAAACAATAAATAATGTACTTATGCAAAAACAAATATGTATGCCCAATATCCAAGATTATCGACAATTTTCTTAAACAATTAACTAACCAAATGGCCTAAACAAATAAAAACAAAAAACAAAAAAAAAATGCGAGAAATACCAAGAATACTTTTTAAAACTGAGTTTTTAGCGAATCAACATTATCTTAAGTAACAAATTCATATACAATTGTACAACAGCAACAAGAGGAATATTTGCAGCGAAATAAATGAAACACAAGCAAAGCATAAATGATGTTTGTTTATGTAAACAAACAAGATAGAAAGAAGTATGTAACAAATAAAACCAATAACAATTGTATGCTGTATAACTATGAAGAAATGCAAATAAACTAATGAAAATTGTATCAAAAACAACTGCTGATTTTTATTTTATTATTTTTTTTTATCATTTTGAATTTCTTTTTGAAAATTGATGCACACAGTAAATTTCCCTCTCAAAGAAAATCAGTTCCGCCTTGGAACCGAAAAGAACGACTTTTTGGGAACTAGCGCAAGTACAGCACAGCAGAGTGTGACCTTATGTTTTCAGCACATACTCTCTGCGGTAGGGCAGTATTTTTTTTTGGGAGAATACAACTTGCGGTCACACTTAGCGACAGCACAATATTTATTTGCCCCAAACTTGTATTTCATTTGTAAGCTGTTGCATTTATATTGTTTTTTTATTAGTGTTTTTATATATTGCTGGGCACAATGGCACTCGCCATTGCAAAACCGCAACAGTCCTTCATAGAGACGATTGTTGGAGTGCCGCCGCCGCTGAAAAAGTTGCGACTACAAGCGACAGCGGCGCCGGTGAGCAAACCGAAGGTAAAAGTGGAAAAGAAGCTACAAATCTTGTCGTTGCTCGATGCGTATTTACCCGCCAACAACAGCAGTGGAGGTGCAAGTAGTAGCAACACAACAACAACGACAGCCGCAGCTGCAGCAGTTGGCAACACAATCAGCGGCGCCAGCAGCAGCAGCAGCGCAATTGCAGCTGGCGGCGTCGTACCACAACAAACACAAGCAGGAGCCTCGTGTCAAACGAAGGAGCTGCTCGAACTGCTGGTGAAGATCACTGATGAGATCTCCTACGACAATGTGCAAATAGCCGAGCTGAAGGAGTCGGCGGCTAAAATCTATCAGCTCTATCAGTTACAGGAACGCGACAGCGACACTTCGGTGCGTGTCAAGTTGCTGGAACTGTTTGCCGGCCTGGGCTGCGAGTGCAGCACTGAGGAGGGCATCATTCTGATCATCGATTACTTCATCTATCTGCTGCGCAAAGAGACCTCCCAGAAGGTGCTAGCCCAGGGCATGATGTGTCTGTATCGCATTGGACAACAGCGCCGCCAACTCGTGCCGCTTGCCTACAACACACAGGTGGCACACTTGGCCAAGGAGCAGCTGCGCAGCGGATCGACGCACACACAAAAGAATGCCATGCTAGTGATTGGACGCTTTGCCACCTGCCACGAGAGCGAACGGCAATATGTGTGGAAGCTGGCGTTCTACATTGATTCACAGGATTCGGGTGTGCGTGCCCAGGCTTTGCATGCGCTGCTGACGCTCGGGGAACGTGGCGCCCACTTGCCACCCGTGCTGTACAAACGTGCCGTGGAGGCCATGAAGGATGACTACGAATGTGTGCGCAAGGAGGCGTTGCGTCTGGTTCACATGCTGGGCAATCGGCATCCCGACTATTGCATCAATCTGGAGCGGCAGCCAGAGGATATACGCATGATTGATGCGGCCTTCAGCAAAGTGTGCGAAGCACTTTGTGATCTCTCCCTGCAATTGCGCGTCTTGGCCGCCGAGCTGTTGGGCAGCATGACGCACGTGAGCAGCGAGTTTCTGCATCAGACACTGGACAAGAAGCTGATGAGCAATTTGCGACGCAAACGCAATGCACACGAACGTGGCGCCCGCCTTGTGACAAGCGGCGAATGGTCTTCGGGCAAACGTTGGGCAGACGATGCGCCGCAGGAGCATTTGGATGCACGCACCATTTCGTTGATAGCGAGCGGTGCTTGTGGCGCTCTCATACACGGCCTGGAGGATGAGTTTTTGGAGGTGCGCACCGCCGCCGTCGGCTCCATGTGTAAGCTGGCAATGTCACGACCCGAATTCGCTGTCACCAGCCTCGATTTTCTGGTCGATATGTTCAACGATGAAATTGAGGATGTGCGTCTGAAGGCCATTTACAGTTTGACAGCGATTGCTCGGCATATTGTGCTGCGCGAGGATCAGCTGGAGATCATGTTGGGCTCACTGGAGGATTATTCGGTGGATGTGCGCGAAGGTTTGCATCTGATGCTCGGCGCTTGTCGTGTCTCCACGCAAACGTGTCTGCTGATGGTCGTGCAAAAGCTGCTCGATGTGTTGGCCAAGTATCCACAAGATCGACATTCCACATACGCTTGCATGCGCAAGATTGGCCAGAAGCATCCGCATCTTGTGATGGCACTAACCGGACATTTGCTCTATGTGCATCCGTTCTTCGAGACACCGGAACGTGATGTCGAGGATCCCGCATATTTGTGTGTGCTCATTCTCGTCTTCAATGCCGCCGAGCATCTGGTGCCCATCATCAGTCTGTTGCCAACGGCAACGCATCGGCATTATGCCTATTTGAGGGACTCGATGCCCAAGCTGGTGCCGCAGCTGCCCATCGAGGGTGCGTCGTCGTCGTCGAACAGCAAGTGCATCGATGATGCGCTCCAGGCTGCGGGCAGTTCGGCGGAATATCTGCAAATGATTCTCAATCACATCGGTGAGATCTACACGATGACTGACGATCGGGTCGAGCTGCTCAAGACGGCGCAATCCAATCTACAGGTGAGTGGAAGGAAAATACAGAGATAAAGCAACAAGCTACAGCTCGCTCTTAGTGGGGTTATTATTTTAGCATCCCTTACTCACTTACTGGCCACACTTTAAGTACCATATTTAACTTAGCGGCATACGCAAACAAAGAGAGTTTACTAAATGTTTTCTAATTCTCCACATTTTCGCTTAACTACTTTATTTTTGAGTTCCAACTGATGCCATTAAGTAATATAAGAAATGTCAATGCATTTTTAAGTTAAATGTCTAGGTTGTTGTGTTAAGGAAGCTGAGGCAGTTAGCTGAACGTACAGAGTTTTTCTTTTAGAAGATCGACATTTTCTACAAACGGTATTACAATGTATAAATAGTAAGGGGAAAACTATGAATGCTTTAATTTGTGGAATTCTTAAGTTGGATAATGCGTTCATTACTCGCTTACCGGCCACACTCTTAGTACTATATATACGGGTTGTTTTCTAATTCCTGTTGATAGATTAGAAACATGTGGATTATTACTGAACCTGATGAAATTTTGGCATTGATCAATCCCAATTGATTCATGCAACACTTGTGAAATACACAAACTTCTCAAAAGTTGTTACAAGTTATATGCAAATAAGTGATTAAATTACAATTGAATCGAATGACATTTTTTGTGTGATGTGTTGCAGCGCTTGGGCGCCATCGACTCAGACATGTATGGACCATCGAATTTCCTGGAGACCTTCCTCTCGGCCCAAATCCAAATCGAGCAAATGCAGCGCTGCGCCAGCACCCAACGCAGTCGTGTGCCGCTCAAGGAATCGCTGGCCGAGCTCATACGCAACTGCCTCAAGCTGCAGCACACATTCTCGGGCCTCAACTACGGTGACATTCTGCAGGTGAAGCAGCTGCGATTGCGCGCCAGCGCTCTGCATCTGGTGCTCGTGGTGCGTGACAGATCACAGAGTGCGTTGGGTCCGTGTCAGATGCTGTTGCAGACCGCCGGCGATATCAGTGCCTTTATGCGCACACGCAGCACGGGCAGCTCGTTTGCCGAGAAGGCGCCGGAGCCGTCACTGGATGACGATGGCGGCAAGCCGAAACTGAAGCCAGGACAAGATGAGCCCGACAGTTTTACACGTACGCTGCTCTCCAAATTGGATGCGATTGCGGACCCAAAGCCGGGACGCGTGTTTCGCGAGATATTGCCGCTGGTGCAGCATGCAACGCCGCTGTCGCTGCCGCCGGCCAATGAGAAGATCCGGCGATGCATGGCCAACATTTTGGAGCCGTGTCCGTTGCAGTCGCAGGACAATGTGATCAAGGTGACGGCGGGTTTAATTGCTGCTGTGCCGTTTGTGGCCGAAATAGACAATCTGCTGGAATCACAAAAGGCGGACATGCGCATCAAGATCAAATATCCCGATCAACACATGCACACCGTGGTACCGAAGATGACCGACTTCAAACCCATCATGACGGAGCAGGGCGAGCACGAAACGAATGTGAGATTGCGCACAACGATCCTGCTCTCGCACAGCGTCTGGACGGAGGCATCGCTGGTGGAGATTCAGCTGTGTTTGGCCGTCCGACCAGGCAGCGAACTGGAGCTTTGCAAGCCCGCCAAAGTATTGTTTGCCCCCAAGCCAGTAAGGCGGGGAATTTAACTAGTTGCTGCTCCTGCTTCTGTTGATGGTGATGCTAGAAGGTTGACGCAGAAGGCTGGTGGTCTATTGACAAAGTGTACAATGTTAATTACACACAAGGAAATCAACTATAAAATTGTATCATATTTTCTTACGTATGTTTACATCTTACAGAATTATTAAAAATGTTGATTATTCGAATTCAAATGCTGATATCGATTTATATAATGTATCGATTTATTTCTAGTTACACGAAGTGCTCAAACGTACGACTATCGATTTATTATTGTTTTTGATTAGATTATACAATAATGCGCATTTTGCTATTCTGATAACAATATTTATTTGTTTCTGCCTTGAATAGTTCATAATTGATTTCAAAGAATGATATACAAAACTGTTAATACTGCGAAATACTAGCAGCGCTTTTTTGTTTGGTATTTTTCGAGCTTCAAATTGCTGTCACATAGCCGTCTCCATTTCGCATCGTATTCGCAGGAAAAACTTCACGTCTGTTTGGCAACTTTGTTGAGAATTGCCATTGTTATAATATGAACAGTTAAGAAGTTTTGGATTAATCTTTTTATAAACTAAAAGCGTAAAAAATATTTAAAAAGTTGCGCCATTTTACACGTATACCATACAAAGCCCCTATCGCCAAAAACACGTAGTGTGACCTAGCTGGCTCTACACAAAAGTAGTATATTTTGCAACTTTAATTGACATTTGTTGAAAATGAGAATTGCGGTCACACTGCTCATAATCTGGTGCGTAGTACGCGACCAAAAGCTAACGCGAATAATTGAAAGCGGAAAAGCAAAGCAAAGCTAAGCTGAAACGTGCATTGCATATTACGAAATTGCAGCAGCCAGTTGAACAGCTTGCCTGCTGCGATTCGAGAGAGAGAGCGAAAGAAAAAAACACAAAAATTTTAAAGTTTTTAAATCCGAGGAAAAGGCCATACATACATACATACACGCATAATATGTGAATATATAGAAATAGTGTATGTATATATAGGTGTGTGTCAACTGTGTGTGCGAGTGTGTGTGCAGCTGAGTGTTTTTGAATTCTCTTTTGCTTGTATATTTCATCAGCTGCCTGCCGCGGTCGTCCGTCCGTCCAGTATATATCGGCGATTGTCTATTTCACGTAGGAAGTGCAAAAAAATGAAAATCAAATAAAAAGCATTTGCTTGAAAATATACAAAAGCATACATTCAAATTGTATTTGTGTATATATGTATGTATATATATATGGAGATGTACATAAATGTATATATATATTTATATATATACATATATGTACATACATCTATGTATGTGTATTTAAATGTATGCATGCGCGCATGTGAGAAGCAAAAAATAAGAGAAAGAAAAGTAAAGGAGAGAAACGCAATGCAGCAGCAGCCGCAGCAGCAAAACAATATTTTGCTCTCAATAATTATTATTATGCATTTAGCACACATACATACATGTACTTGCATACTAAGTATATACATATACATACATATGAACTTATATTCATGTGTTACTACAACCAAGTGAATGTGAATAATACATATACCAGAGTGTGTGTAGAATCTGACTGGCTGCAGTTGTTGTTGTCTGCCAAGTGCACATGCATACAAACGTATATTGCATGTATTTGCATACATATAAACACATAAATATATTTACATGCATGTTGTTCACATGTATTTGCGTTTCTTTTTTTTCACTTTTTTTTTCGTGTTGTTTTCTTTTTGTGTTCTGTTAATCGAAAATTTGAATGCCGTATATTTTGTGGGTTGGCTGCTGCTGTTGTCATGCGCGCTCTCGCTCTCTCCTTCACATAGTGCTGGCTGCGTTTTGTTTTTGTTTTGCTGCCAAAACTAACCATTGTTAGACAATAAGAATAAAACGAATAAAACGAAAAACACAAGCAGCAATTGGACTGCACTATAAGAAGACAGTTATCAAAAATGGCCAAGCAACAGTTGCAAATTTCAATTGTTTAACGAGAGCGAGCGAGAGAGAGAGAGAGAGAGAGCAGTATTTGAATAATTCGTCAAATTGAACAAAAACAAAAAAAAAAATAATACAAATAAAATATAATTATTGCTTTACATTGACTAATATGTACTTACTTAGCCAGAAATTGGATCAGAAAATAATAAAAATCAAATCAAAAACAAGTGCGCGCAACTTTCTCGTTATTCGGATTTAAATAAATAGACAAAAACAATAACAACGTCAAAAAACGAAACAATCATTTCCAAAAATTCAAGTTTGTTAAAGTTATGTTCATAATAGTGTTAATTAATTCCGTTTAGTAGCCAAATTCAAGAAGACAAAACCAAATGCATCCAGCAACAACAACAACTGCAACTCAAATAGCAACAAAAGAGAACAACAACACATAGCAGATAGAACAACTGTAACATCAGCTGCAAGCAAAGCTGACGAGAAAGAACAACAACAGCAATATCACCAAGGACAAACCGCCCACTCAATGCACTAACAACTATACACACAAACACACACACGCACACACTCACAAAAGCAGTAGCACTAGCAATAACAACAACAAAAGCAACAGCAACAAGGGAACAGTGAGAGCGAGAGAGTGTAACAAGCATTGCAAGTGAGCGAGAAACATAGCTAGCGAATAGAGGATATAACACATAACAAAACGAAAAGCAAAAACTAACTGTTCTACTGCTCGCGTTTAGTTGAAAGGGTCACTCGGTAATTGTCAAAAAAAAGAAAAGAAAAAATACAAAAGCAAAAAAACGAAAAAAGTTTCAAGACGAAGGAGGAGAAGACAGAAACAAAAACAAAATCCAACAAATAGCAAAACAACAGTAACAGCAACTGCGACAGCGACAACAACACCGACTACCAATATGGATCGCTACGATATGGACGATGTTGTTGTTGCGCCACCGCCCGAACACGACGATGGCAGTTATCCATTAAAGGAATGGCGCCTCAAGCATCAGGCTGGCACATTGACACGCAACGATTTAATCGACTACTTCAAAAAGGAATCGCCAAAGTATTTCGAATTTCAAAATGACATGGAAACAGGTGAGTTTCGAACTAACAAACCTATAAACATATGTACACCATATCTATTTGCAAAATCAGGAAGCGTCATCATTACATACTGTTTATCATCGATAATCTTTGGGGTTCCTTCAACGATAATATTTAATGTCTTATCAGTTTGAAATCATAAACAGAAATATCAAATTAAAATACAATTATTATTTAGCACTTTAGATAAACAGCTAAATTTTTATGATACAAAAATAAATGCTTCATGATCCTTTCATAAGGAGTAGGAAATAATCCCAATCCTTGAGCTATACAAAATTGATTAATTTACTTTTATGTTAAGCATTATGGTTGAAGGAAAAACATTTCTAAATTTAAAGTTGGGAAAGAAAAAAATCACGTTTGTCCAGTTAATTTCGTGCAAAGTCAATGCCGATTGTTAGATTGAATAAAAAACAAAAATAATCATTGTTTTTCGGTCCCAGATATACACACATACATACATATAGAGCATATCATACATACACACATACATATGTACTCTGACTATATCTATCAATATATTAATATAGTTATCAGTTTAGAGCCGTGCTCTTGAATTTGTTGCTTGCTGTTCTCATTGAACATTGCACGTTTCGTTGCTTTATTCGAACATATTCACACACACACACACACCTACACCCACACATTCACATTTGTATTTTTCTCTATTGTATTGTTGTTGTTGCCATTATCGTCTATTCGATTTCCGTACATTTTCGCGCTGTCGTTTTTCCTTTCATTAGACAAGTTGATTGCACGATTCGACTTGCCTACTTTACCTGTCTCACCTTCTATGCAGTCTATGCAACAACTACAACAACAACAACAGCAGCAGCAACAACAACGACAATCCAGCCTAGCAACAATAACAAACTTGTTTGCGCCACATTCCGTTAGAAGTTTATATATTTTTGTACCCATTGTCGTTAGTTTTTCTTTTGTTTTTGTTTGTTTTTGTTGTATATATGTATATATATATAGTCTGCTTTGTTCAATTGACTTGAGCTCTGTAAAGTTATCCAGGTAGAAACATTTTCCTTTTCTAGAATTACGAGGGGAGCAGTTTTCCTTCGCCACTTTTTCCAACCAAATAATTCACTAAAATGGAGAGTTTTGTACCCTTCTATAATTGAATTCATTTTGGATTGTTATAGTTTCTATATTATTATTATTATAGATCATTGTCAACTAATTAAAATTTGTCAGTTTTTCTGCTGCTTACAAGGTTGAGCTTAAGAAAAAGTATTTTGAATTATTTTATGTATAATATTCTTATGCAATACAATTGTGTCTCCTTTTGCTCCATAGATTAGACTTTCTTTATGATTTCTTATCAATCATATTATTTGAATACCTTGCAGAAATTGCTGCATATATTATAAAGGGTGTTATAAACGATCTTTTTCTAAATTTCATTCAGTTTTCATTGACTTATTCCAAACACACGATGTGTGGAGTATCTTGAATTCGTTGATTCACAAACACAATGATGTTTTATATTTTCGTTGTCTCATCGTTGATACCTTGTGTTGACACTCGCCACGCTCTCAACAATCGCTCATTCACATCTGGCCAACTAAATGAGCGAAAAACAGACTGACTGACTAATCGGATGACTGATAAGAAAGGTAAAGAAGAATCCATCTGCCATATACATAAGTACATATATTCAGCTCTTGGTTTATTCAACTTTGTGTGTGAGGATCGTCATTAATTTTTGGTTTATTTGCCAAATGCGAATCCAAAAGTGACGTGTTCTCAGTTCCGCACTTCTCAGACGATTTTGGTTCTGTTTCTGTTTCTGGTTCTCGTTCTGGTTCTGGTTCTTTGTTCGCCTGACACAATTAGACATTCGTGTCGAATTGGGCACAGAAATTTCTATATATATATATATATATACGTATATAGTATATGCGTATAAATCAAGTCATCTTTAAGGTCGATGGCAGTATGAGCAGAGATCGCATAATTTGTTATTGTTCAACTGGATGGGAGTACCGTTAATTTGTGACAGTCATCTTGTTTTAGGGGTTGTCAGGAGAAGCAATTAAAAAGTGAAGGCAGCGACACCTATCGGATGTTTTTGTAGGTCACACACAGTGCGAGCCATAAAATGAATGCTTCGATTACAATAGTGGTAAATTGAGACAATTTGAGGCAAATAAATATGTTTCAACAATTTCAAAGTATTTAAATATAGCTTGAAAAACAATGCAGCTGTTTTAATTATTTCAAGAAAAACTGATCGATCCACGATGGGGTTGATACCTATTTTTTTTTGTTTATTGCGGATGTTTGTACACTTCTTTTCGCACTCACTGTGGCTGCATATATTCTGGTCATTCTGTCGTTACAACCTTGTCAGACAGACAGACAGACCGACGGACGGACAGACGGACAGTCGTAGGAGGATGAATCAAGCGCAACGCACTGAAGAGCGATTTTTCCAGGCGTCGCGCGTTCTTTGTTGCACTCTATTGCGCCTCAGGCGTGTTGTTTGCTTAATGAATCACATATGTATATAGTTCATGACTGTATATACTATGTGTTTATATAGTAGTAATGATATATGTATACACATGTATATAGAGATTGTTGCCGATAATCAATGAAGTGTGTGCAGAGCTTTTCTAGGAAAGAGAAAGCAAGCAGACGCGCCTGATGATAGCCTGAGGCAACCGAAACCTCTTAGAGAAACCCCCAACTGACTGACTGACTGAATGTTTGGTGATCAGATGAGCTGCGTTCGTTATCGCAATTTGCTATTGATCAGCGATCGATCAGCTTTTTCCATTTCCACTTTCTCATTCTCTCTCTCTGTTGACTCTCCCTTTTACTGGCTGTAGATGAGTTTTTGTTGTTGATACACGACCTTGAACTGTATTATTCGTATTCGTATTCGTATTCGATCTGTGAGTGTGCGGCGAATGAGTTTTTGATTCGATTTCATTTTCGATTACCTCGAAACTCGTTTGCCGAAGGTTTTCATTATTATTATTATTATATTATGTGTATTACTTTGTTGTGTCTCTGCTCATAACAATTTGGATTTTAATGCTGCTGCTGGCTCTGATAATGATATCTCGTGAGTTTTGAGTTTTGTCTTTGAGCCCAAGTCTTGAATTACTCTCTTGCGGTTGCTCAGTTAGCTCTTGACTTGACTAAACTGAACTAAACGCATTAGCGAGCATCATTATTATCATTATTATGCTGATTATGATTATGATCATTAATGTTTTTGGTGTGGATTTGGGTTTGAATTTTATTGCCTTTTGTTTTGGGTTGAGCACAAATGTCAACTTATTGCTGTAGCTGTGGCTTTGACTAACCAGTTTCCAGTCTTTCTCTCTGTGTGTGTGTGTGTGTGTTTTATTTATTTAAATACACAATATGCACTAATGCTAACCAGAGAGTGCATTACTCATACGCCACATCGGCCGCATGGTAATGATGATGATGATGCAGCACTAAACAATGATGCGATTTTTTGTTAATTGTCCAGCTATGAAACTACAACAGCTAAGAATTTTATAATAACTTGTGAAGACTCATCGCAATGCGCGTTGTGGAAACTTTTGACTTCGAGTTCCTCGTTCAAAATAAACACATGTCATCAGATATATGCAAGCGAATGCTGGTTCGATAAAATAATAACAAATAATAAACCCAATTTATGCTGACACACACACGTTGCACGTTGTTTAGAAATAGGGGCAGAGAAAGACACTTCAGTTACACTTGCCACTACAAAATCCGTTGCTACGGCTCGGCTCTATATATATAGTATATACTATATATATATATATAGACACGTATGTGCCTCGAAGTTAACAGCACAGCACATTCATTGCGTTTTATTTACATAATTTCCTTGTTTCAATTATAATTACTAGATGTATTTTAAGTAGTTCTTTATGAATTCGTCAGTTTGCTTTTTCTTGGGAAGCGGAACAACAAAAATGTTTAACAATTAGCGTATTACAATGATTTCTCGTTGAGTTTATTCAATTTACATTTTACATTTTACATTGATTGTTTATTCACTTAATTTACTTTCACTACATACTTAGATTTTATTTTATTATTTTTTGGTTTTTATTTTATTTTCCTCTTTCTTTTCTTTTTGTTTTTATTTCACAGACGATTCAAATGCACCAACTTGTGAGTATAACAACGACTTCATCGAGCACCTATTACTACTAGATTTAAAAAATCAGCGATAAATTTCCTAAAATTTCTTTGAAAATCTCCGTTCATTTTTTTTTTATTAACTAACCAAAGCCGCAGTAGAGAAAACTAACACAAAACATAAAAAATAAGGAAATTAAACATTAACGCACACTAATTCATCTTTCCACGGGTGATATGTATGTATGATGATGTATGATGTATGATGTATGATGTTTGATGTATGGTGATGTGGTGTATGACACGATGAAGACTCCTTCATGGTCTCGGTGCAAACCCTTAACTTTGATGAACAAGTCTCCACGAGCTCGAAAGCATCAATGTTGCTGCAAGAAATCAAACGCTTGCAGGAGTCAAAGCATGCCGTGACCTGCGGGTCCTGTAAGTTGGCAAAACAAACAACATTCGATTCGATGTGGTTGATCTCTGCTTTCCTAGCCAAATTTCTTGTGTTGTATCGTAGGCTAATTTGTAGTTGCTTTCCTTTGTTTCATGATTTGTTCATACTTCAATTGATAATGAATACTCTTTTCTTTTTTGTTGCAGTGAAATGCATGTTCAAGGAGTCACTGGCCAAGGAGGAGATCATCGATGTTATGGTCGAGTTCATGCTCGGCGATAATCCGGCTACAGCGCTCGAGAAGCTGCAGCTCGAGGGCAACACGGCCACCGTGTGTGGCAAGGTGTTCAAGAATGGTGAACCCACCTACAGTTGTCGCGAGTGTGGCGTCGATCCCACTTGTGTGCTGTGTGTCAATTGCTTTAAGCGTTCGGCACATCGCTTTCACAAGTATAAAATGTCCAGTTCCGGCGGTGGTGGATGCTGTGATTGTGGCGACGACGAGGCCTGGAAGCGTGATCAATACTGTGAACTGCATTTGGTAAGTCGAATTGGAATTCACATTCACAAAAATTACTTCATAACTTGAACTGTTTCGTTTTTATCTGCAGGCAAATCGCAAGAATCCACTGGAAAGTAAGATCATAACAAACGCTGTGCTGGAACGTGCCGAGGTCTGTTTCAGTGCGATTCTGGCATTCTGTGTTAACTATCTGCAAATCGAACCGAATGCCAGTCTCCAGTGCCTCGATGGCGAACTGGATGGTGCCAATTTCTGTACGGTTCTGTATAACGATGAGTCGCACACGTTCGATCAGGTCATACAGACGCTGACAAAGATTGCCAAGTGCCGTCACAAGGATGCCATGGAGATTGTGGCCGCGATTGATCGCGAGGGTCGCGCCGTTGTCAAGTGTGATACGTTCAAGGAGTGCAACGACCTCAAGACGGCCATCGAGAATCAAATGATACCGCCATCCGGTATGCTGACGAATCCCCGGCATAGCCAATCGTTGCGCACATCGGTGCTGAACATCAATTCGGTGGCATGCCAGCAGTTTGCCCTGCAATTGCTCAGCTGGTTCCAGGAGTTCCTCGTCCGTCATTATCTATTTCGCAAGCGATTCGCCCAGCTGGTGCAGCAGAAGAACGAATCGTTTTGCATACGGCTGATACTCGAGTACGATGTGAAACTGTGGAAGACGGCACGCACCTGCTGGCATCGTTTGCTCATCTCCGGCATGCTCATGGAGTACGAGAACAAAATGGTCCTCGCCCAGGAGTTCTCGCGACGCTATGCGACCATTGTCCAGGACTTTATCAGCGATGATCACGATCATTCGTTCTCGATTGTATCGCTCAGCGTGCAGCTCTTCACCGTGCCCAGCATTGCCCATCATCTGATCGCCCAGGAGAGCATTCTGTATAAGCTGCTGCACACGTTCTATCACGTGGCCATCGAGAAGTTCATACACAATCGCCGGCTACACTTTAGCAAGAACATTGCCAGCATGGCGTTCTTCAAGCGAGCCAATTACATACTCTACGATCTGCGTTATCTGCTCAGCCTGAAGCCGGAAGTGCTCAGCAACAAGTTGCGAAACGGTTTCATCGAAGGTCAGTCGAAATTTCGTTATTTATCTCCGACACGTATCTGCAGACACTATGATTCTCTCCTTTTCTCCCTCGCACTCTATCTGTCTCGCACTAATTTGTGTTCGCGTCGATTGTTTGCGCTGTTTTGTAGAGTAATTCATAATTATCATAATCGAATTATCTAATGCGCTTTTCAATGGCACTTCACATGTTAAGCTACTTGAGTTGTAAGCAAAAGCTATAGACAAATATCGAACTATTCAAGCGATTTAAGTGGCTTTTTAATGTTCTCAACGAACAACTCAAACAAATGAAACGAACTTTGATTATTATACTAGCTACCCATTGGATAAATGGGTATTGTAACGCAGTCAAAAGGAGGCATCCTCCGACCCTGTGAAATATATATATTCTTGATCAGCCGAGACGATATAGCCATGTCGATTTGTCCGAGTGAACACTTGATATATATTATGCTTTTTATATTATATTTTGAATGTACTACTGTATTAATATACCTAAAATATCTTTTGGTATATTTTTAAAGTATTTTTGAGGTATATATTTTAAAATTAATACCGCATTATTTAGCTTTGGATAATATTCAAGTATATTATGAAAGCAGTTCTGCAAAAATAGATCTATAATGGCTTTCCGTATATTTTTAGTATTTTCCGGTATATTAATCAGGCATATTTTCAAATTAATACCGCAGTATTTATCTTTGACTGATAATCCGGTACATTTCGGTATATTTTGAATGAAGAACTGAATAGATATACCTAAAATATCATTTAGTATTTATGAAGTACATTCAGTTGGTATATTTTACAGTCGAGTGTGCTCGACTTTCTTACTTCTTCAATACGTAATGAATAGAATTTATTTGCTGATAACATCTAGTGATATTCTTTCTATAATAATCATAAAATAACATATTTGTATTCTCGTATTTTGCAGGCTGCAAGGCGCTGATGCCGGTGCTGAATGTGATGCAGGGCATGGAGTCGATAACACGCCAGATGGGCCAGCATATGGACTACGAGCCGGAATGGGAGTGCGCCTTCAATTTGCACATTAAGCTCGCCTCGACCATATCGCAGGTGATCGAGTGGGCGGCCAGCGATGTGACGCTGCTGCGCAAGCTCTACAAGAAGACGGTCCAAGCGCTGCTCAGCAACAATTTCATCGTGGGCAACGAGAAGGTCGAACCAAAGACCGTTGCCGGCCATGTGGCCGACTGTCTCATCTACGATGTGTCAACGCATCCCGTCTCGATACATTTGCCACTGTCGCGCTTCTATGCGGGCATCTATCTGCATCTGGGTGCCCACGATCTGACCTACGACAGTCTGCAGGCGGAAACTGAGGCGCTGAACATAAAGCTGACGCCGCGCGAGATTATTGAGCCGGTGCTCTGCACACAGGCGATGATTGCACAGGTCGCCGCTGGCATGTGGCGTCGCAATGGCTACTCGCTGCTGCATCAGTTGTATTTCTATCGCAATGTGCGGTGTCGCGTCGAGATGCTGGACAGAGATATTGTTTGCCTGCAGATTGGCGCCTCGCTGATGGAGAGCAACGAGTTTCTCATACACATGCTGAACAAATTCAATATGATCGCCTGGGCACAGCCCAACTATGAGGCGGAGTTGGCACAATCGACGGTCGACGATGAGTTTATGCGTCAGCTGTCCATGACCGATGAGTTCCTTGAGCTGCTGATTGTCATCATTGGCGAACGCTGGATGCCCGGCGTTTCGCTCGTCACCGAGGAGGATCGTCTGCGCAAGGAGATCATTCAGCTGCTCTGCATCAAGTCGCATTCACACTCGGAGCTATCGCGTGCCTTGCCCGATGGCAACGGCGGCAGCAATGACAGCATCATCGAGGATGTCATCAATACGGTCGCCGTGTTCAAGAAGCCCGTTGGGGCCGAGAGCAAGGGCGTCTACGAGCTGAAGGAGCATCTGTATGAGGACTTCAATGTCTACTTCTATCATTACACCAAGGAGGACAAGTCCAAGGCCGAGGAGTTGCAACGCGAACGTCGCAAGAACAAGAACGAACTCGTCTGTTGCCCGCCGCCAATGCTGCCACAACTAACACCGGCATTCAAGTGAGTATTGAGCTTTTAAGTGACGGCTAAGGGTATTAAGGGGGGGTAGGAGTAGAGGTGCGAGTAATGTTGGTTATAAAGATAACCTTTGATTATGTAGTATATGGGATTAATTGATAATATTTATAATTTAGTTTATTCACGGTTAAACTTGGTATATACTGCTTTCTGCTGACAATTGACTTCGGTAACACTGACTAATTGCTGCTACTGATCTAGTTTAGTGGCTATCGACTTACTAGTGCCAACCGATACATGAGATGACTATCGACTAACGTCCACCTTTTTTGTGTTCAGGATTGCTGAGACAAATATTGCTAGAAATGATAAAAGTTTGCATTCTTTTTAGAATTGTTGCTTTGTCTACATATGAACACAATATAAATAATATGAATATTTGATTACGTTGGCAAATAAGGATTTATGCAATAATAATAACAGAAGAGTTTTCCCGGACAACTTTTACACATTTTGTGTATTGTGGCTAACGCTATTAGAATGAATATTATTGAGCAAAGAATTTGTTAATTAGTCGCCTCTACTGTTCTAATATAAGCAATAAATCAAGTTCTGTTTCAAAGTTTTGTCACGCCTACTTCCATCCCTTCGACTTAACATACTAAATGCATCACATCACAAATTTAGATATGAAAAATCAGTTTTTTGCTTCGAGCAGTCGATTTCTTAATACTTTCACTATTAATCGAAATACTTTTCTACTTTACAGATCCATGGCGAACATCCTGCAGTGCAATGTGTTCCTGAGCATCACCACCATGATCATGGATCGTGCATTGGACGCTCACAGTCGCTCCTTTACCGAAAGTCACCTGCAAAAGGTAAGCGACGCATTGCTGCAAACATGCACAATATGAAGATCTCGCTTAATGCGAAACTTTTACTTTCATTCTAGGTGCTGCATCTGCTGGGCTTTGCCATTCAGGAGGAGCTCAGCGAGTACTATCCGTTCCTTAGTTTTTACGAGAGATCACAAAAATACGGTGTGCTGGAAAAACTGGATGAGTTGGCGCGTTGCCCACGCGTAAGTCACAAATATTATTATAAAATCGAAGTTTCATTGCTAATTCGAAACTTTCTCTTCCACTCGGCTGTGTAGTTGGAGGCGCATCGCGACTTTGTGCTGTGGACGATCAGGCGATTCAAGGAACTGCAGGCTAAGCAAGCGCCCAATGTGAGCGCCAGCACATCATCGGCAGCGAGCACCTCGGCGGGCACATCGGTGGAGACAGCGCAGAGCGACTATCAGCCACTCACCTCGGAGCAGCAGGCACGCCTTGAGAAGGAGGCGCGTTCACGCTTGGCCGCCGAGCGTCGGGCCAAGATCATGGCTCAAATGCAGAATGCCCAAAAGTCGTTTATGAAATCGAATGCCGAAATGTTTGCCAGCACCGCCACCGAAGAAGGCGCTGCTGCTGCTGCAGTCGCCACCACCAGCAAGTCTGCAACGGAATCGGTGATGGACTGGGATGATATACCCGAGCAAGTGGAGGAGCTGGGCGCTGCCGCTTTAATACCCGAGCCAGCCAAGACGGTGGCGTGTTTGGGTGAACGACGCTGCGCCTCCGAGATCGGTGACAATAGCTTCAAGTGCATACTGTGCTTTGAGGATTGCTGTGTGAGCAGCAGTGGATCGCCGTTGGTTAGCTCGGCTTTTCTGCAGACATCGCGGGTGATTTACTCGGCGCCCAACGTCGGTGGACTGAAGTCGGCGTTGCATGTGAGCTGCTGCGGTCATGTGATGCACTACAATTGCTGGAAGGAGTACTACAGCAGCGAGGAGACCAAGGAGCTGCGTCGGCCGCAGCGCAATCGTGTCTCGCTCACCCAGGCACAGAACGTGGAGTTCCATTGTCCCTATTGTCGCACTCTCAGCAACACTGTGCTGCCGGTCAGCGAGGCGTTGGCCAAGTTCTCGTCACCCCTAACGGGAGCAGGAGCGGGAGCCAGTTCAGAGAATGTGTTGCCCCTGGATGGCTATGTGGAACTCATGCGCACCTTGGCTAGCGAGCTGGCCTACATCGAGCACAGTTGGCCAGCAACAGCAGCAGCAACAGCCGCAGCAACATCAACAACAGCAGCATCAACATCAGCAGCATCACCATCGTCAGCGTTGTCACCGTCGTCAGCAGCAGTAGCAGCAGGAGCAGGAGCAGGAGCATCGCCATCGTTAGCATCATCGTCGTCGGCAACGTCGTCGTCGTCCCCGTGGTCCCCATGGTCGCCGTCATATTCTAAGTCATCGTCTAAGTCATCGTTGATGGTCAGCGAGTGGCTGAACAACATCTATCCCCGCAGCGCCGACATTCTGCGCAAATCGAACATCATTGGCGATCTGATGCAATTCGAACGCAGCGCCCAGGTCGTGGACAAGCCATTGATGCATCCCAACTGGATCGAGATGATGGGCTCCTTTCACAAGGCCATGCGCAATGCCACCCAAAGTCAGCTGCAGGGACAGGCGAGCAAGGATTCGTCGTCCATAGCTGCCGATGTCGAACTGGATACGGTGTCGCTGCTGTGGAACACTTGCAGCTATACATTGCAAGCCCTGGAAGTGTATCTGTATGCCATACAGAAGCCGCTCAAGGCAGAGCTGCCGATGCGGCATCAAAGCTGCGCCAGCAATCTGGTTCGCGCCTGTGCTCTCTACTCGTCGACGTTGACGGTGCCGCAGTTGCGCAGCCAGAGTCAACAGGGCGCCAAGCTGCTGGACACGATCTTCAATCAGAAGGGACCCAGCGTCCTTGAGTGGGATTGCTTCCGCATGCTCGTTCAGCTGAATTTCATGGTGCCCAATCTGCTGGTCTGTTCCGATGGTGAGTCGCGATGTAATATAATTTGAATGCAAAATAATTATAAACTATTTTCTTTGCTTTACAGCTTCGAAGGCGATCGTAGCTAGTGGCAGCATGTTTGATTTCTACACACTGCAAACGTGTTTCCTGGCCAACATGACCAAGGCGGTGATTTGCTTTGACTACGACAAGGAGATGGCCAAGCACAATGACGCCGATGTCGAGGATCTGCTGCAGCAATCAACATCGACAGCGGCGCCAGCGATAACAATGCTGCAGTATGTGGAACAGCTGCCGGCGAAAATCAAGCACAACCTGGCCATATTCTACATCAAGAACAATATGGCAGCGCGTGTTCGTCAATTCGAGCGCGACGGACGCCAGCGTGAGGAGTACGAGGAGATGGAGCTGGAAATGAGCGGCGAGGATGGTGGGGCGACAACGTCAACGTCAGCAACAACGCTTGCCGGCGATTGCACGCCAAAGCATCTGGCGATGCTGCTCGAGTATGTGAAGCGGCAGCAGAGCTCGTTCCTGCGTTGTGCTTGCCTCTTCTATCGCTGCATGACCGATGTCGATTTCCCCGACACGTTTCCCACCGATCAGCCGGATCGGTTTGATTTGATGTGCCAGTATCTGGGACTGGAGCCCCAGTTGGGCGTATACTTTGACATGGAGTCGGTGTATGCCACCATGATGCAGAGCTTTGCCTCGCATCCATACATTCGAACCGAGCTGTTCGAGCGTAGCGTTAGCAAACGTCAGGGTAACGCCCCATCGTCGTCGTCGGCGTCGTCGTCAGAAAAGGAGTCGATAGCGTTAGTGCCGTGCCAGCGGCCGTTGCCGCATCTGGTCACACTGTACGAGGACTACAGTGATCTCATCAACAGCGTCTCGGACATCTTTTGTCCGAACAACGAGCGCGAGGAGATGAAAACACCAACGATGTGCCTGATATGCGGCACCATTCTCTGTGGCCATTCGTACTGCTGCCAACCGGAGCTGGGCAAAACGAATGTGGGCGCGTGCACGCACCACGCCCACGACTGTGGCGCCGAGGTGGGCATCTTTTTGCGCATACGCGACTGTCAGGTGGTCTATCTGGGCCGTGGCAAGGGATGCTTTGTGCAGCCACCGTATCTGGATGAGTACGGCGAGACGGATCAGGGCCTGAGGCGTGGCAATCCGCTGCGACTGTGCAAGGCCGCCTACGATCGCATCTTTCTGCAGTGGCTCGGACACAATCTGCACGAGGAGATTGCGCGTCTCAATGAGAATGCGAGCGTCGCCGTCACGCAGTGGCATCACATGTAGTCCGCATGCGTGCGTCATTAAAATTAATGCAAAATTCAAATGTGGCGGAAGGCGAAGGCGAAGGACGATGGAGACAGAGACGGAGAGACGACGACAGCGAGTGAGAGAGAGAGAGAGAGCGACAACAGTTGAACGATAAGGATGAGCAGCAGATCATGGTTACCATAATCTTAGCGGAGCGAGATGATAGCGATAGCGATATATAGCAATATCGAATATGATGACAAAGGCGGCGACAGTCAATGTGATTATTACATACTAAAATTAGGAGAGCATATTTATACGTCTAAGCATTTTACTACTACTTATCCAGCACCCCGCACAACCCTCCCCCCCCCCAAAGCAACCTAAACCCACCACTCTAAACTCCACTTCAATCAAATGAAATTTAATCGGTACGCCCACAGAGATCAGCAGCACCACAACACGCAACGATCAGGACACTACACACACACATGTACACACACACACACACACACCTATACTCCCAATACAGAAAGCAACATCATCGACTCCATTAAACACTTCTTCCTCGCAATCCGCAATGTGGAACAATTGTTTATTTTTTGTTTTGTTTTTTTTTTATGTTGCGTGTTTGGCTGTTGTTTTTTGTTTTGTTCTTTTCTTCTTTATATATATATACATATATATATATATATTACACACACATATATGATGTATACAGCTGTATTTTTTTTATATATATGTATTTTTTTTTTTTGTCTAACTGTAATATTAGAAAAACTTGTTGATAATTTGATTAGCAGGCGGAGCGAATTGCAGCTGCTCCCTAGTTATTATGTTAAATATGTAATTGCATACTTGATTTAGCCTGATTGATTGATATATTGTATGATTGTGAATTGTGAACGATATGGACCGACAGACAGTCGAGTCAGTCTGGAAGTCAATCAGGCAGTCAGAAGATAGACAAGAGCGGCATACAGGCAGCTTTGGCAACAAATTAAAGGATGAAGTAAAATTCACAAGAGAGAGAGAAAGAGAAAGATGATCAATAATAAGTAAAACAGTGAATAAAAGTAAAGATACAAAAAGAAAAATAAAAACTCAGATCCACCGTCCCCAAAAATAAAACCCCCAAAAAATAAAACTCAAAAAAGGATTCGAATTATCGAAACAAAAAAAAAAAAAAAAAAAAGAAATCAAGAAAAACAGAAATGAAAAGAAAAACGCTACCGAAAACGCATGTTGTTGCTTCTTCGTTTGCTCATTGTTGTTAATTGCGTTTGTTTTGCGCCTACGATTATCTTTGATTAATGTATATAGACATTGTAATTTGTAATCTGTAAACTGTAATCTTTAATCTCTAAAATTGTAATCTGTAATCTTTAAAAATGTAAACTGTGAACTGTAAACTATAAATTGTAATCTATAGTGGAGGACGGGCACACGATGATAATAATGATAATGATAATGATAAGACGACGTCGTCGTCGCTCTGTGCTGAATTTATTAATGAACAACACAACAACAAGTGAGAGAGATAAAGAAGAGGTGGGGAAGTGTTTAGTTAGTTGAATGGTTTCCATATTCAGTGCTTTGAAGGACATTGTTATGGCTTTTCGTTTATTGATGATGATTGTGAATAATTTGTGTTTTGTGTTTCTGCAAATTCTGTATGCTGCCATCTCTGTCTTATCGTGAATTATGATTTGTAACGAATGAAACCAGTTGTTGGAGTGTTGCGAGGCAGCAGCAGCAGGACTACGACTGACAACAAAGGAAGCAACAACTGCAGTTACAACAACAAATACAACAGAACAACAACAGCATCAGCAGCGTACTAAAATAGTCGAGTCATGTTTACTTTATCAAATATACTTAACACCAATATATATACTAAACATATATGTATATTGTATCTACATATAATATAAATACGCATACACACTCACAACACACACACACACACACACATACTATATATGTATACCGTCGAAATGATCTATAGTGAAATTCTTAAAGATAAGGCTTTCACTCTGTTATGAAATAACCTCAAGATGTTGCGGCTTAAATGGATAATACATGTGTACACATAATAATCAGATTCATTCAAATGATCCCATGCAATTTTCACTATAGGAAAGTTTCACCGTATTAAACATATTTGAACCGACAAAACATTGATTACTGTATTTGAAATTTAACAAAAAAACACGAAAAAAAAACAACTGAAACTTTAACTACAAAAAGAAAAAACAAAATTCGTTTTGTGAGTCAAGAATAAACAACAAAAAAACTTGAAATAAATGCAAAGTTTGCAAAATTTTAGTGATATTGAAATTATTTGTTGTGTGTAATTTTCTATATTTGTGTGTTTTATACTCTATCCAAAGTTTAAGCTTGATTTAGGTCAAAAAGAATAAAAACTTAAGCAACAAATAGAAGAAGAAATCACATCAAGCAACAAGTACAACTTACTTTTTACCTGGAAAAATCGAAATGCATGCTGAGGGAATGGAAAAGCGCGTCTTTAATATTAATAGGAATTCTTTATTTTGGAAATCAGCTAAATGTAATCGTTATTGATGGCTATCGATACGCGATAACTGCACATACAAATATATACATTATAATGTATTAAGTAAGTATATAAATACAAAGCTACAGACTATATGGTAATCGCTAACTTGCTATGTAACCCCCTTTCCCCCTCCTCCTGCTCCTCCTCCAACTTCGACGTCCCATACAAACTTGGCAATGAAATGTGTATGGATGCAATTACATATCAACTATATAGATATATATATAGTGTATAGTATATGTCTCTAGTAAATACAAAATGTACTCGTACGCATTATTATTTTTGGGCATATTTATCTATAGCTCTTTTAGGTTATGTACAACTTTGGACTAGATGCTGTGTTTAGGAATATTTACAATGCTGCGTAGACAAAGTTAGAAATAATAGAACAAAAAAAAAAAACATTAGAAGAAAAAAAACAAAAAGACAGAAACGTGTTTATCGTTAAGCAGTGAATGCGCTATAGATAAAAAAAAAGAAAAAAAAAAAACAATACTCTAAGATCTTAAATCGAAGTAAATACATCGCCATATGCTTAGCCAAAAGCCACCGTTAGATGGCGCCATCGTGTAGTAGGTCAAGTACAGATTCAAATTCAATGCCACAAGCGAAAAATCTCTTTTTTCTCTCTCCTCTCACTGCTTTGCCTTTGCCCCCCCTCTCTCACTCTCTCCCTAGCTCTATCTCTGTTTATTTGATGCCATCGCTTTTCATTTCCTTCCCATTTCAGATGTGCAGAGTTGCGCCTGATATGGCTATGGAAATGGAACCGGAAGCCGTCTGAGCTTGGGACGCATCCTTCGACGATGTCTGCGGCTGCATGGCTTTGCTCTGCTCCACATCGATGACGAGGCAATCGTATGGCGGCGGAGGCAGATCACACTTGACCACACTCTCATAGCTGGGCGGCAGCGAGTCCACAATGCGCAGCACATCATTCTGTGAGTTGATCTACAGAGAAGGTGAAAGTGAATATGAATAGAATAGACAAGAATTGAGTATTCGGTGCTTACGTGGGGGAGTGCTCCATTGCCAGCACGATTGCCGGCCTCGTCGATGGGTCCAGCCCAGATGCAGACGCCCATGCGATGTGTGACATAGCCACAGATGATCACACTGATCACCAGCATGCCAATCCCCAAAGCAAACACAAGCCAACGCGACTCCGCGCTGTCGTGCATCTCGTGCAGATTCTTCTCCAGCTGCAAGGCGCACAATATCAACACAGGGACAGCCACCATGGCCACCAGCAGATCGACAATCGGACGCTGGTTGCTCGGTCCACTTCTCAACGGTGTCCGACCCACGCCCAGCGATTGGCCACCGTGGTGGGAGCCAAAGTTCTGGCTGCTGCTGTTCGGCGTCAGTGTGGAGCGGGCAACCACAGTGTTGTGATTCTGCAGCACCATTCTGTTGAAGACCACAAAAGAAGAGTTGAAGAAGTGCATCAGTATAAATTGTGAATCAGAATAGCGGAGGAAGTACAACAAGTACCAGGTATTTATATTTTATTTAATTTATTTCATTTTCTATTACTCTTTTACTATCAATTATTGTAAATGTTGTTCCTTTTTCTACTATCATATTTCCTATTTTTAAATTAGTAGTTCAAAGCTTAAGCAGAAAGAATGGCAACTGCATTTTATATAGCTTCGATGGGAGTTTGTTTGCAAGCCAAGATTTATATTATTATTAGGACTATTCGCTTTTGAAATAACTGTAAGAATGAATCAGCAGCTGCTAGATTTAAATATTAATTCCCAATAGACAAGTTAACCACAAGTATCAATAATACGATAGTTTGAAAATACGATAGTACGATAGATACGATAGTAAGCATATATCTTAATTGAATCAATACATAAAATACAAGAATTCCATTTGAAACTCTTGCTAAGCAGTTGAATCCAAGTTGGATTAAACCAACTTAAGGCCTTCAGCATTCAAATTAAAGTCTGATTATTTTCACTACGATCAACTACTATCGTAAATTCCTTAACATCCCAGTGAGTATTTATTTGTAATTATTTAAACTATTCGCTTTTTAAAGAACTGTAAGAATGATGCAGCAACTACCAGATTTAAATATCAATTCCCAATAGGCAAGTAAGCCACAAATATCGAAAAAAAGATAGATCAAAAATACGATATTAAGAATATACGATAGTAAGCATATATCTTAATCACATCACTATACAAAATAGAGTTGTTGCATTTGAAACTCTTGCTAACATTTGCATTAAACTAACTTAAGTGTTTCAGCATACGAATTAAAGTCTGATCATTTTCACTACAATTTTATCCAGTACTATCGTACTACCTGGAGTCAAATATGTTACTCAGCCATAGATCTTGAACGGCGCGCATTTTGCTTCGATATCGAATTGTTTGAGGGTTTATATTTGTTTTTTCCTTTTATTGAAATCAATTGGGTATTTTACAATTGCTTTATATTCAACTGTTGTTGTTGTGGTTGTTGCACTCAATATCAATTATCAATTATCTAGAATTTGCATTTCTTTTTGGGAAGGAAAATTTGTTAAGTTAACTAAATGAAATCTTAGAATCGATTCTGTGACAAAGCAAAAAAAAACTTTGCTTTAAATAGAATTACACTGCAGCATTTTAATGAATTATGACGAATTTAGATGGGGAAAAAGGTAATTCCAGACGCTTGACATTAGTTTTATTGCAATAATCGTTTGATAAGTGTTTTATTACATTTCGAAATTAGATACGTAATAAATATGTGCACTGAATTAGCACAAATTTGTGGTGAAGTTGTTAATTTGATCACTTTCGAATTTTAGTATTTGCTTAATATTTGAAAATTACTAAGATTACACAATTCACTTGTATGTCTAATTAAATGTTCAACAATCGAATAGAAACCAGCTGATGAGCTTAATTAGTTGTGCAGCTCTCCATCAAGTGAGTCAGTCGCCCGGTTAAGATCATTTTAATGAGAAATAATAATAATAAAGTATCAGTAGTCGGAGATGAAACAAAAAGTAACAAGCAAAAAGAACAGCTGCCAGTTTATCAATATGCATTGCGAAAAGTAGAGGGAAGGTTGCTGTTTAGCAATTTGCGTCTGTTCATCACGAGATTTTCACATGCACTTGACTGAGAATAACTGATAAGCAACTGCAACAAAAACAACAACAACCACTTCAGAAATAGCACGTTTTTTTGCTGATTTTATTCAATAATTTTCGAATTGTTCAAATCATAGTAATTCCATTGTTTCCGAATATATATATATATATATATATATATATATACAAACACAAATTATTATCTGACTGATCAGCACTTTATTATTTGTCAACGAAGAATTTAATTGTGGAAGCGAAGTCACCTTTATCGACCAACAGTCAGCGCGCAACTGAAAAAATGCAGTATTCGATTTTGTCAAAAAGTTAACCCGATTTTGGATACATAAAAAGTTCCAAATCTAGGAAATGAACAAAACGCTGCACTTTATATTTGTAACCTTGAAAATGCATTCCTTAAAGACACTCTTTTAATACCCGCTTCCTACAGAGTAGCTGGGCATATATATACTTGATAAGCGTCAACAACCAAGACAATATAGCCATATCCGTCGGTCTGTCTGTCTGTCTGTCCATATGAAACACTGCATCTCATAAGAGATAATGCTTTCATTCTTTCGACATTTCGAGAGCTCTTGTTATGTTTGCACACAGATCAAATTTGTTTCAAATTTATGACACGCCCAGCAAATCGAAAATAATCGAATAACAAGAGTTTTTTTGGTACATATACATAATAATAACATTAGTAGTTATGAATTTTGAAAATTTTGTTGCGATTAGATAAACATTTTAAAATTTATTGAAGAAATACATTCAAACGGCAAAAAACGCCTTTTGTTGTATTTGTATTTAGTATTCTATGATATACTTTGTATGTAGTACTATCTATATAAAACTATAAAATAAAGCATTTGGTATATTTTGGTACATATGTATATATTACTATACCAATACTATATATACATTATATTTTTGTATATTTGTAGAATATTGTTTTGAGATGGCTAGCGGGTATCTCACAGTCGAGCACACTCGACTTTAGCTTTCTTATTTGTTTCATAATGCAAGTCGATGTAACATATGTTTGTATGAGTGAATGCAATACAGGAAAACACAATTAGGGTTGTCCAAGAGTTGCATTTATTCTAAATATTATTGGAAATTGTAATTTTGTACTGCTCATAACAAAAGAAGCTTTTCCATTTTTGGTTTTTAAATGTTAGTAGTCTTGGGAATTTGTCTAGATGTGGTTAATAAGCTACTTCATAAAAATATTTTATGTATTGTTTAGAATTTTATTATATTAAATCTAGTATAAAATACTACATTTGATTATGCAGTAATGAAAATACTAGTTGCTACGGATTTCGAATCCACAAAGATAAAATTAATATTTATATAAATATATATTTAAAAAAGTTGTCTGACTATTTGCAAACCTTAAGGGGAACAGTTCTTTTCTCACTCTTTTTCTTATGTCTGTGTTATATGATTAAAACATTTCTTAACCAATATACAACTATTATAACATGATCACAGTTAATTTTCCATTGATTTGTCATTGCTGTTCACAATTTTGTTGCTGTGGGTTTTTTGTTCTTATGCTTGTAATGTTAAGATCTCAATTTAGTTTGTTCCGCTTTCTGCAATTGTCTTTGTATTTTGCCAACCGGTTCGCACAGTCCGCAAAAGATTCGCAATTAACAATTGCAATTTACGATTCCTCCACATGTTCTCTCAGATGAAAGACGCTGAATTCTGATTCTGATTCTGAAAGTTTTGTTGCAGCTATTGTTGTTTGCTTTTTAATTGACTGACTGTGTGCGCCACTTTATTAACATCGAACATGTTCAATACTCAATACTCAATCGCATAGTTCATAGTATTACGCTTGATTACCTTGCAATCATAATTGTCATAAATCTTCATATTAAATATGAAATGAAATAAACTGTAATCCGATTTTATATATATATAATTGTAATAATAATAAATTACAATATATAATTTCAAATACAAATTTGAAAATTATTTAAAATGCAACTCTTAAAATAAAGTTTCTTTTCTATCAATGATATTTCATGTAATCAACTTGTTCTGTACTTATAAGTGTGCCGAAAAAATGAGTTTCTTTAGATAATTAAATTAATTGGACTTTAACTGGTTTTCAGGGGTACAAACGGCATTCTAGGACAGCAGACGCAATTACGAAAGGGCAGCTTCACAGCTTCTGGCAGACTTAATTGCCAAGTTGGACTGGTTTGAACCACAGCAAAGTGGTCAAGAGTCAGCTGCATCTTCAATTTCTTCAGCTAGTTGAAGGTCACCAGACGATGAGCTCGTGAGTTTCATTTCACATTTCTTTTTTTGTATTTATTGAGTTTCTGATAAGGCGGCAGACGACTTCAGATTCATGAATTATAATTAATGCAATTTGCAAAGATAATATTTGCTTTGCAAAGTGGCGCAAGTTACAGAGCCGCAGATACACAGATACACAGATGCAGATACAATATCTTGGGCTCGGATGACAAATGTAAATATTTATGCGCTGTCAATAACGGTTTCATTAGGCAGCAGGGTGGGGCAGGGTGAAGGAGAGGGCGAGGGCGAGGCTCTTGACTGATAAGGCAAACCGATGTCAACTGGTTAACGAAACTGTGTTGAGTTGAGTTGATGCTTCAGCAGCAGCAAAAGCAATAAGAACCTCTTTGAGTTGATTTAATGTGCTTGATTCCCTTCCTTCTGCTGGGTTTATCGGTGTCTTTCTTTGGGCAATTTATAAAGATCTTCTTCATCCGCTACAACCGTTAATGTATTCTGTATGTATTTTTGGTGGCTGGGGGCGCACTTGACGTATACTTAACATCTTGCTGGGCGTGTAATTGCGTGATTGCATTTCGATTGTTGTGACACGGCATTGTGGGAATCGCATTGCAAATGCAAACACAGCGAGTGAGAAAGAGAGAGAGAGAGAGAGAGATAAATAGTAGTTCTCACATTCGCTGAATCATTGTGAAATTCGTTTGGCAACTCGCCAAACTTCCATTCATCAGTTAAACAAGCTATTCACTATTTATTTAGATAACGATATCCAGACTAAACCAACCTCGAAAGAGAGCTGAGAATGCGACTCGAAATCCGATAGTCAAACTGAAGCTGAGCTGAGCTGAGTTGAGTTAAGCAAATGGTCAGCTGGAGACATTTGACACCCAGCAGCAGCAGAAGAAGAAGAAGAAGAAGACGAAGAAAGACAAACAATTGATTGCCATTCCAGAAATATCTTTTCTTTTCTTTTTGCTTTGCTGTTCCACTCCTTTCCATTCATGGGAAACAGAAGTTGAGTAATCCCCAAACATGAGTAATCACATTTTGGTCTCAACTCGTTTATCTTGTTTAGACGCCCGTAAACTTGATATCGAATTTGCATTTTTTTTTCTTTTGCGCTTTTGTTTTGTGTAATTTCAACATTTCAATTTCCACACACAGAACAGAGCTTGAAGCTTGGCAATTGCCAAAAAGTCTAGCGACATTCATTCGAAATTGTTTCTATCTTGATTTCAAACAACTTGCGGATGAGTAAATTGTCAATTAAATATTTCATTTCAATAGTTATTTAATTTTATCTTCATGTATTGATTGTTCATTATTCATATTTTGTGTTGCATGGTGTATTTTGAAAGTAATAGAATATATTTATATGAGAAATACTGCACTTGGTATTTTTATAGTATATTTTTTAGCTGTAAATACTGTGTTTAGTATTTTTATGGTATATTTTAGAGGCAATATCGCATTGTTTTGCTTCAATTTAAAACTGAAGTTTTCTTACATACTAGAATATTATGAAATTAATATGTAAAATACTGCATTTGGTATTTTTATAGTATATTTAAATGGCATTACCGCATTGTTTTGCTGTAGCTTTCTTGCTTGTTAATTTTGTTGAAAATATTGGGAATGTAGTCGAATATTTATATGAAAAATACTGCATTTGGTATTTTTATGGTATATTTTAACGGCAATACCGATTTTTTTTGCAGTTTTTGAATGCTGTAGCGTTTTTATTTCTCAGTGTTGGTAAACATGTTTAAAATGTTGTCGAATTTGTACATGATAAATACTGCATTTAGTATTTTTGCAGTATATTTTGGTTTTATTAAAAGCTGTAGCCTTCTTACTTGCTATTGTTGGTAAAAATGTTTGGAATTTAGTAGAATATTAATATGGGATATACTGAGTTTGGTATTTTTGTAGTATATTTTACCGGCAAAGCTGTTTCATTCATGTCTGGTTGTGTTAGTGTTTAATTGATAATCTTGAATTGTTCAGTTTATCTTGCATTATCCTTTGTTGCATTAATATCAGCCGCATCTGTTGCGTAACTATGCATAGTATTTATAGATCTATACTATATATGGGAACGTGATGATTAACACAGCTCAGACAGCTGAGAGTACGTGCCTGGGCGCATTACGAGTATTCACATGACTTATTCGCATCGCATTGCATTGCATTTTCATTCATAAATTTCGCACAGAGTGAAATGAAATGAATTCTCTGGCCTGCTGCAGTCAATGACCAGGCAGATGAGCAGATGATTTCCACTCACAAATCGCTCTATATAGTATAGTATTCGATTATATACTTATTCTATGTATAAGTATATTTTATTTTTGTTCTGTGTACCTGTGTTCCTGATTCTCTTGTTGTGTTGCTCACGATGATCATCAAGATGATATTGTTATTTTTATTGTAATCATTGTGTGTGTGTGTGTGTTTTTTACTTATAGAATAATAAACACAACTGTGAACTTCCTGGGCCTATCTCAGTCATCAAAATGTCACCTCGCAGAGCAAAACAAGTTTAACAAATTGTCCACAATAAAAGCAGCTCTATTGTTTGACCTAGAAAACTACTGTTAATGGGGTCGATATGAGACAAGAGAAGTCAAAACTTAAGAATACATAATATTCGCATGATAATTCCATAATCAAAAACAAAAACGAATGCGAAGCGTGTTTATCACGTTAAGTTTTCAAGTCTTTCAATTTCTGCAAGTCTTGTATTATATTTTTTTATGTTTCGTTTTCATTTTCTTTGTATTCGGAAATGGCTTTCAATGCAGTTGTTATCTTCTTGTTTGGGTCTGCAAGTTTTCAGACCTTCAACGCGGGTTTCAAGCTCAAGCATAATCAGCAATTTCAAAATACAAGTAAAAAGCCAAAACAAAAAATAAAGAAATATATAAATTTATATATGTATGCAGCAGTTGGCCGTGATGTTGTGTTGTAAAGATTGTGATGATGTTTTGTTTTTTTTCGCAAAAACAAATAAGTAACATTATGGCCAACAATTACAGCTGCACAAAATGATATAGGAGTGCAACAAAAAAAAAAAGTGACGCAAATTGACTCTTCACAGAAAAGAAAAAATAAAAATGGGAGCGAAATGCAACCGAGAATCTTCTGTTTTAAGCTTATCAGCTTATCAAGCGAGAGAGCTTACTAGCCTTATAAATTATACTTATACTGACATATATGATGAGTATTATAGTAAGCAGACTTCCGAGGAACTGTTGCCGGGCAGATGAATCAATTGCATCTGGCAGCTTATCAGCTGAGCTGCACATGACGATGATAATGACGATGCTCAAATGAGTTGCAACGACATCTCAAGTGAAAAGTTTTTCTCCAACTATGCCATAAAACATCAACAAAAACAAAAGAAAAACACTTGTTGGCCATAAAGTGAACCGTAAGGCGCAAGTCAAATAAAATAAATGCACTTGCATTAATTCTCACACAATGGCTGCGTATACGTAATGTCGAAATGCGCATTCAAAAAGAGGAAATAAGCAGCTGATGTTTTTTGTTTGTTTCATTATTACTTTTCTTTTCTTGTTGTTGTACTTGTTGTTGTTGTACTTTTTTGTTCTTGCTGATTTATCAATTGATCTGAGAAACAACCAGAGATAAGGTCGCTGATCAGTGGGCGAAAGAAACAAAGCGATTTCCGATTTCCGTTTCTCAATTAATCTTTGTTTTAAGCGAAGCGTCTACAATTAAAAGTAAAAGTAAAAGTAGAAGAGAGTTATTTGCCATTTTATTAGATTTTAATGTCTGCAAAAAGCACCATAAAAAAGACCTACCAAACTGCTTTCAATTAATTTGATTCATTTGGATCAACACATCGTTTAGAGGTGTTGAGCGAGGCTCATTGATATTGCTGATCAGTGCGATACTTTTGTTTTATTTGTATACTAATGAATTTTTTATGTCTATTTATGATTCATTGCATACACAGACCTTTATTTAATAATGTCTTTATATGTCATAAATACGCTTAAATAATAATAGAAAGAGTTTGAAGTATTACAGAAATTACATTGAATCTAGCAGAGATTGTAATGAATTAAATACCAAATATCTATGCTAAATACTAAATAGTACTGATCATTGGTTATAAATTTAATATTAAATATATATATTATATAGATAGATATATACAGATACCAAATCAGGTTTCATTTGTACCTGCCTCATTCTAAATAGTCCTAATCAGATTTCATTTATAATAAATGAAATACTTAATATACCAAATATTACTGTTCAGGTTTGTGATAAATTAAATACCACAAATCTCTGCTATATACTAAATAGTCCTGATCCGGTGGAATTTTTATTAAATGAAATACCAAATATCTTTTCTATATACTAAACAGTTCTGAGCAGATTTGTAATAACTTAGATACCAAATATCTCTACTTTATACTATATATCTTTATACCATATATATGTATATCTGTATATCTGTATCTATACTATTTATCCTGTTCGGTTTTCATTTCAAGTGATTGCCGCTTGTATTTGGTTTGAGTGCTCGAGTTGCCTCCAGTTCGATGAGATACAATTGTATCTAGAATTTAATGTCTCCCTAGTTTTGTTCTCTGTTTTTTATCTCTGTGTCTGTCGTCGTTGTCTACTGATAAAATGAAACTTTTGCCTGATAGCTGGTAAGACAATTGCGACTAATTGCGAGGCGACAAAAATAACTTTGAAAAATGTGGCACAATTTTCATGCTCAGTTACTAGACGAGTGAGTGAATGAGTGAAAGAGTCTTTTGGGTTTTGATCGAAGGGTAGATTGTAGAATTGTAATTGTAAAGCATCTCTCGGATACAGATACAGATACAAATGTATCTATGCTGTGTGTTGTGGGAACAGCATTAATGCTGCATTAATTGATCGAAGTGCCGCTTTAATTGTGCGTCTCGTGGAATGTCAGATCACAAAACAAAATTTGTTGGCGTCGTCGCATTTTGATTGACTAAATTACCAAAGAGGGCATGGCAAAAGGGGGCTGGAGGGAAAGGGGAAGAAGGGAGCTGGCTGTAAAGAAGCAAAAGTTCTAGATGCTGACGATGATGCTGTTGACTGACTGAATGAGTGAGTGAATGAGTGACTGACTGAATGAGTGAGTGAGTGTATTCGTTATTCACAGTTCCTGTTTGGTCACGTAGACATTTGACAATAATTGGAACTCGTGTTGTTGCTGTTCTGATTGTTGCTACTAATTCTTGTTTTTTTTTTGTCTTTTTGTTCTTTTTCATTTTTATATGTTTCTATTTATTTTTATTATTCTTTTTTTTCCGCTTCTTCTTTTTGTTCAACTTATGTACACATTTTTGTGTGATTATATTCTTTATTTGTTGTTGTTGTCGCTGGACTACGTAAGAATATACGAAAGTCAAAAAACAACAAAAAAAATATCTATATATAGAAAGCAAAATCAAATGCAAAAGCAAAGGCAAAAAAAAGCTAATGTCGCTCTGGCAGCGATTTGTGTTTTGTTTTCATTCGAAATGTTGTTGTTGTTGTTGTTGTTGCTTTTTAATGTTTCGCATACCCTGTAATCACTCGAAATGAGGGTATGCAAAGGGCATATGTGTTTGGCAAGCGAGAAACACGTTCTCGATGCTCTTCTGCCCTCCATTCTTTTCTACAGGGTATCTCTTGGCTGTCACAATCTTTTATTATTTTGATTCGCTTGTCTGTCGCTGCTATCAATAAATCGCACTCACATTTATGTAGATTGCTTTTGGTTTTTTTTTTTTATTATTTATTGTTGTTGATACTACATTTAATTTGATGTCAAATACGGGGAACACTCAAGAACTGTGTTCAACGTCATTCCCATTTCAATTGATCAGTGTTAATCATGAAATTCTTGAAAATTGATTCGATTGAGCATCGTTGGGGACTGGAATGACACCTGTTTGGACTGGAAGCTGGAAGTGGCGGGAAAGCAGAGAGAGAGAAAAAGAATATGCAAGCATGATGCTCTCAAATGCTGCAATGTTTGCTTACCCCTGACCCCTGACCTCATGCCCCTGCGCTGCCCCCACATGAGGCATTTATTTATAGCCACCCAAAGACAATAGGAAACAACAGCAAAGGCAGCAACAACAACAACAACAAGAACTGAAACATGTTTATGTTTGCCGAATGCTTTTGTTTTCCTTCTTGTTTCATTTCTCAATTTGCTACTCACTTCAAACTGTTCGTTCGCTCTCTTGGCTCTCTCGTTCACGATCTGGATCCGGCTCTCGTTCTCTTGCTCTCTCTCTCTCTCTGCGCTGTAGCTTGGCGCTCTTGATGTTTTGTTGCTGTCGCTGTCGTTCTTGTTGTTTTTCTTATTGTTGGCGAAATTTCGTTGAGTTTGATTCGTTTTCGTTTTCACATTTGCAATTCAAAGAATACCAAAAAAACAAATGGCAAATACAACACTCGAAGAAAAAGCAGCAAAAAAAAAAAAAACAAAATAATAAGAACACAAAATCGAAAACTTTGAAAAATGTTTCAACGCAGAAATTTTGCACACGCGTTTTACAGTTGCTCTTATTGTTATTGTTGTTGTTGTTGTGGTGGAAATGTTTTGATTATTTTGTGGTTTATTTCTTTTAATTTGGATATTGTTGCTTTTGTTGTGAAGATCGAGATCATGCGCTCTGTTGGCCTTTGTGAGTGTGTGTGTGTGTGTGTGTATTTTGTGGCAAGTTGAATGCACTTTTTGTTGCACAAAATTCGTGAATTCGTGCGAATGTTGCGGCTTCTAGCCGTGGTGCTGACTCTGCGTGTACTCGTATCGCTCCTGGCCAAGCCAGAGATTGTGATCCTCGCAGCCGCTCTCAAAAGCCACACGCCAGTGCAACATTACAACAAAATGTTGCCCGCAATTGTTTTTGCCTCGCGGCAAATCTTCACGATGATGATGAACACTTTGCTCCCTTCAAAGCTGCCAGCAGCAGTTACACAGTTCTCCCCGCTTTCCTTTTGTTAAGGATGCGCAACAACACAGACGTAGACGTATACGTGACGTGACGTGACGGCTGCTTCTCACGCATAGAACGATAAACCGATAGCCTCGATACCGATAACGTAACGCACTCTGCAATTGAACCGAGGAGGTGGTGGTGAACTTTTGACTGAACTGTTTGCGAGCAGCGTTGAGTGGCAACTGTTCGCAGCATTTGGCGATTCTGATCGCATTGACTTCGCTTTGCTTCGGGCTCGGCTGCTGCGCTGCTTTCGCTTCGTTGTTCGTTGTTCGGAGAAACGAAAACGAAGATGCTAACGATGATGATGACTACGTCACAGCACAGCAAACCACAAACTGCTCTCGCTCTCTCTCGCGTTCGCACTCTCTCGCCTTGCGTGGTGCGTAGTTGTTGCTCAGCAGCGAGCAGGACACTGATAAGCATCGGGTTATCTGATTGGCTTATCGCAGATTTGTCAAGTGCCAACCATAGAGGTGATGAAGGTGATATATGTGGGGATGTGGGTATGTGTTTGCAAGTGTGTCGGCCTGTCTGTGAAGTACACTGGCTTTTTATGATCGTTGCTGAGA
The DNA here is from genome assembly GCF_023558435.1 of Drosophila sulfurigaster albostrigata. NCBI lineage: Eukaryota > Metazoa > Arthropoda > Insecta > Diptera > Drosophilidae > Drosophila > Drosophila sulfurigaster. The sequence goes on from NC_084885.1 coordinate 20,022,534, forward strand.
TTCCAACACTGAGAAAAACAAGATGAGATCGCGTATTATTATTCCCGGAATTTATTGTATTCACACTCATTCACTCAGATTCATTTTCGTATCTGCGCCATGCCACAAAGTGTAAACAGAATCCTAGGTCAAGTGATTTAATTTTCTTTCAATATGCGCCCATAAAGAGTTTACATTTGAAGATCAACCGATTTCCGTATACACGATATATGTACATATATGCTAAGTATGTAAGTCCCCCGATTCGTACATAATTATAATTGCTATATGTTTGTTTTGTTCTGTTTGTTTTTATTTTGTGTGGGGCTCAGTGTGCTTTAGATAGTAAGTAGTTAGGATGGAAGAGGCTGGCAACGGTGGCAAAAACAAACGGTAATCTTGGTATGCGATACGATGATAATACCCCTAGCTACATACATACATACTATATGCTATATAATGGGATTGTAAACATACCCATCGCAATACGCTTTTAATAGTTCAACTGAACTGTGTTAAGATCTAAGCAAATAAATGCACTCACACATCCATGTATGTGGAATCAACTATTTACAAACATATAACATATAGTATGTAAACAGTAGGAATGAACCATTTTAGTGCCATCTCCAATAAACGTGATACGACCGCCTTCAAAGAAAACCCAACTCCTGTGAATCGTAAGAAATGCGAATATGATTCACTGGCCATAAAACACTTATCTTCAATTTCAGCAATTGCTAATTAGAATAATAACAGTTATTTGTCAGACAAAAAACCAACTCTACAACAAGAAAGTATTTCCATATTTCGGAAGATAGTCTGTACAGTTTATTATACAGTATACATATCTCGTTGAACTATATTTAGCCCTACTTTTATTTATATAATACAGTTTATTATATTGTAAATTCTACGCGTATCTCGTTTAACCATATTTAGCATATTTTTTATGATGGAATTAAAAAAAAAAAACCAAAAATTTAATAGAAAACAAGGAAAATTTCTTTACCGAAAAATATACCATCAAGTGCATTATTTACAGCTGCGAACTTTGAAATAGCAGTGTTTACGACCTATTCGTTTAATATTGAAAAATATTAGTATAAACTCATCTTCGAGACAAAATTTAGTTGTAACTGTTAAATGTATTTATTTTTAATAAATTCAACAGTTTTCCATTATTGCAGATCATATCATTTAAAACTTTTTTATTATAAACACTTTGAAGTATTTTCTTGTAATCTAATGATTATTTTGGCTGTTGTTAAAGTATTTAAAAGATCATAGTTGTTATTATTATTTTATTGAAATATCGAATACAATTCCTTATAGGCTTTTCAGCTGCACAATATTATGTCTAATATTATATATTAATTTAAAAGAAAACCCTTTCTTTATTATAGTTTAATAACATTTTCTTGCTATGAGTTGTTGTAATAATGTTATAACTATCCTAATAATGACTAATAATGGTTTAACCTTTAAACTCGTTCAGTTCCAGATTTAAAGACCTCTTCTGTCCAAGGGACTCTTCATGAAAGCAGTTAAACGTTACCGGTATGGACGGGTTTGCTTTGAGGGAGCCTTGGTTGAATTTATAGTCGAGTCGAGTCGAGAGACAATTGCAATGAAGCTTCGATAAACACACAAACTAATAAAGTAAAGAGACGATGCATCCAATTTGTGGCCGCCTGTTATCATCATCGAAGAGCACGCCTTAATTGGGTTGACGACATCTTCGATCTCCGATCTCCGATTCACTATCTACCTATCGAGATCGAGGGATGCGCACTCACAATCGAGATCTGAATGTGCGCGTATTCATGTGAATATTCTAATCAGTCTTGAGATTGCGTCATGCGGTTTTTTTCTTTCTTTCTTTTTGTTCTTCTTGTTGTGTGTCATGTGATTCGACAGCAGAGCATTGAAAGATTTCTGAAATACCCTGAAATCAATGTTCGAAGTTCGCACATTTTATACCCTAAGTTGAAATCTAATTGCGATCTTTGTCAATTGCAAATGTTTATGTATCAATCAAAGTTTGTGATCCTCGTTAATGTTATTACGTATTATTTGGGTTTGCAATCCAGTTCGGAGAATGGGGTGAATGCATTCACGATTCGCGTTTAATGCAATGAAATTATTGAATGATTTAATGGCAACACGATCATCTCGATTCGGTTTTAGATAATCAAACAAAACAAAAGTCGAACTCAACTCTTGTTTGTTAGCCTTTTAATTGAGCTGATTTATCTTGGTTAAAATTCGCTTGTGGCATACAAACTGCGAGTTAAGCTCGTTTACAGTTACGCTCATTCAACTGCGGTCCGTTAACCCAACCCAACTCCTCTTTAGGCCTGGTTTCGTATTGAGTCTAGGCTTGAATTTGGCTTGGGAACTCAGGTAATGCTTTCGCAGAGAATGCGTCATATTTCTTTGCCCAGTGCAATGACATTTTTTCCAGCTAAATTGCGATCATTGTTGTAGGTTTTTCGTTTTGTTTTTGTTTTTGTTTTCTTTATAACTCAAACGTGATCGGAACAGTTTGAGTTAAGAGAGACTCGGCTTATAGTTGTTGTTGCTAATTTGCGAAATGAATTGACAAGAAGCCGCAATTGTGGCTCATCGCATCGCTGCTTTTTAGGTATCACGTCCGGAGGCCTTATCTACCCAGCCTCAGCCTCAGCCTCAGTTTCAGATTCAGTTCCATTTCCAGTCGCAGTCGCAGTCCCAAAGCCCGTCAATCGCACAATCTCTAGCGACCTTTTTTTTGTTTTTTTTTGTTTTTGGTTTTTGGGTACATTCGAGTGCTCGTGTCTGCATCAATTAGATAAGTTGTCAGTGCGATAACTTGGCCAAAATTTATAGACAATGATAAGAGTGTGAATCTTTATGGGCCAAGCTCAACGACTGCGTCGGTGACAGAACAAGAAACAGCATCAGCTGTATTCAGTATTCAGTATTCAGTATCATTGTTGTTGGCTACGGGAAGCGCTTAGACAGCTGAAACCCAGCACTGTCATCGCTGCCGCCTCGTTATCAATCGGCATTAGGCTTATCGCGCTAGGTAAACAACAGAATCACAGCAACCAGACAACAACACTCGACACGAGTGCGATTCCAATTCCGACTCCGATTCTTGAGACTTTGCTGTCCATGCGACATGACTTTTTCTTTTTTGCCAGGATCAAGCTAAAAGTGTATTGCAAAATGTACAACTTTCCTTTATACGTACAACTATAGCATAATATATAAATTAAATTGAATATCATAATGTAATTGAGCAATTAGAAGTATACAAAAATGTAATCAGAAAAGAAATAAACCATTTACTTTAAGTTTGGTACATTTTTTTGCTGTTAGTTCGATATAATAATCTTCTGTATATAGTGGAAAAATATAAAGCAATAAATTAGTGTGATTGGTTATCGATATTTTATAAACATTTTCCACAGAAATAGAGTGCACATTAAAGAAACTGCGGCACCAAATTTATTTAATCCTTGAATGCACATCGATAGTACTAGTTATCCTGATTACAAAATGGTAAGTTCTTACGATTTGATATATGCCAAAAAAAAAAAACACACACACTGCTTGCTGCTGATATTTTCTTACTATTTCAATTGCTGACTGGTCAGTTTTTGCGTCATCTATTGCTCTTCAAGCTGTATCAAGTCAGCAGATGAAATACCAGGCGAACATAAATCAGCAGCAAGCAGAAATACAGTAAGTCACTTGCTTTTATAGTGGCAGCAACTTTCGCTCCTCAAAGTATGCCACATAAAATGTAAAAAACACAGCATATGCAGCAAATCATTGCGCCAACGAACCATAGATGGCGCTACTAAGCAGTTGGTTACCAGCCTACAAATTACAATTGTATCTTTATGACTAGTGCTTATCCTGGATTAGAGTGTCTTTAAAAAACCAATCCTTGTGCCAAAGGACATCAGGATCAAACGAAAATAATAATGCACAAAATTATGTTTTACTTTTAGCGAATGTTGTTGCCTAGTACTGAACAAATGTAACAGAGTCCCACGAATTAATACTCAGTTTATTTTCTTACAGTCGCAAACGGCTAAAAACTGGTGGAATACAAGGCAAACATAAATCAGAAGCAAGCAGAAATGCAGAAAGCCTTTTACATGATCTTCAAAGCTCTGAGCACACTCTCTCTCCCTCTCCCTCCCCTCTCTGCTTAGCTGCTCAAATCAGACATAAGTATTCAAGCCGCAATTTTGGAATTAGCTACGCGTAAGACGATTGATTTTCAGTTGGTTGAAAGGTTCTTCACACAATTGGATGACGAAATTGAGGATCCTTTCGGCATCAGTGAAGAACTCGCTCGCATTTTGAAGACAACGTTGAAAGTGTTTCAGCATCAAGACTGAGAGGTGCCGTCCCATCTATTTGCTGCCATTATTGCTGACAGTCGAACCATAATGATAAGCTTTGATTTGAACAATTCAATTGCCTCATTCTTCGATGCCCATCGGCACGGCGAAAACATTGACAATTTGATGTTTTGGTATATTACCATGATGGACACCAGTTTTTCCAGTCGCCCCGAGATGTACGAGATAGCATTTCTTAGCTCACATCGCGACTTGTCCGAAATTCCTTCGCCGCCATTTGGGGATTTGGCTAAGGACCTGAAAAAGTTACAACCCGATGCACCGCCCAAATTGAAGCCAGAGAATTTCGATGAGTTTGACGAGGAAAAACTTAAAACATAATTAATGTTTAATATTCTAAACGAATCAAAAAGAAATGGAAATTTGAGTAAATCTGTATCTAAAGACACCCATAACATAATTAATGCTTGCAATTTAGATACAATAAATAAATGGGATCTGTAATTTTTATCAATTCTTTCAAAAATTACAATTAAAAATTGTTTTATCCTTAGATGATCACTTGTTTTGTTTATGCGAATCGATAAAGTTGGTCCTTGCGATCCATGTCCTTTTAAAATGCGTCAGGATATGTCTAAGCTGTGACTGTTTTTCATTTACCTTAAATGGCTTGTATGGGAGCCCCTAAAAGTATGCAATGAAAAAGCATAATGCTGATTTATAGACAAAAATTCGTTTTTATGCCATAACTAGACCAAATCCTTAAGGATCTAGACAGGATACACACTTTTGCAATGAAAATATCTAGCAAGATCGATCTGCATTCAAGAAATTGTATTATTTTTCAAAAAAAATAAACCTCAATTTTTTTGAAGGGGCAAGTATAGGAAAATGGCTAAAAATTGTACAAATCCATTGTATCTCGACCATTTGAAGGACGATCAGGATGTCCTTTGATACAAGGATATCTCTTGAAAATACAAAATGATTAACACTTTCAAAAGGACGAAAATCATAACAGGACTGGAGATAAAAGGACATTTTTATATACAGAAAATCTCGTATATCTCGGCCATATCCTGTCTGATCCTTGCAGTTCCTGTGTCAAACGAAGACTTTTGGTGTGAGCTATCATCGTGCCAAAGGGCATTAAAATCGTCCTTTTAGTTCTCGAGATATCCTGCAAGTTGCATTTTTTTACTTGTTTTCTTTGGCCTCCGAAACGAAAAATTACAATTGTTGGATCCTTAGATGACACCATGTTTTTTTGATGCCAACTAATAGAGTCGGTCCTTGCGATCCTAGAAGTACGTGTCCTTTGAAAATGCGGCTGCATAAGTCCAAGTTATAACTGTTTTTCATTTAGCTTATATGCCTAATATGTGTGCCCCTAAAAGTATGCAATGAAATTGTGCAATGCTTTTTTGTATGAAGGAAATTTGGGTTTTTTTGCCATAACTCAGCCAAATCCTTAAGGATCTGGCACGGACATACCTTTTTGTAATCAGGATCAATACGACCATCGATTGGCAACCAAGAATTTTTAATATCCTTCTAATAATGGCATCCACATTTTTTCAATTTTTTTCCAATATTTTTCAAGGGGTAATTAAAGAAAATTGGCCAAAAATTGTAAAAATCCTGCGTATCTCGGCCATTTGAAGGACGATCAAGATGTCCTTTGGTAGAAGGATATCTCTATTAAATACAAACCGATTGGTGTTTTCAGAAGGACGAAAATCCTTACAGGACTCTAGATATAATACATTTTTTCTGCGCAGAAAATAGGCTATATCTCGAGAATGTCCTTGTGTATCCTTGCGGGTGTTATGTCAAACAGTGTGTAATAATGATGTCTTTCGACTAGCCAAAGGACATTCAAGTCGTCCTTGTGGTTCTGGAGTTATCCTGCAATTCGTATTTTTCGCATGATTTATCGGGTCTTGGCACTGAAAAATTTCAAGTGTTGGATTCTTAGATAACCCCACAATTTTTTGATGCAAATTGATAGAGTTGGTCCTTGCAAGCTTAGCAATAGGTGTCCTTTGAAAATCCGACAGGATATGGCTGAGATATAGCTTGTTTTCGAAAAAATACCATAGCTGCACCCTCAAAGTATGCTACAAAATTTTAAGATTGTTTTTTGTTTTTTTTTTGGCGCTAAGAAAATTAAATTTTTATAGCATACTTTGAGGGTGCAGCTATGGTATTTTTTCGAAAACAAGCTATATCTCGGCCATATCCTGTCGGATTTTCAAAGGACATGTTTTCCTAGGATCGCAAGGACCTCTTCTATTGATTGCCATTAAAAAATTATGAGATTTTCTAAGGATAAAGAACTTGTAATTTTTCGGGTTAAGATCCAAAGGATAACTCGAGAACTACAATGACAATTAGAATGTCCTTTGGTCAGTCGATAGTCCTCATTAATAGGCACCGATTGGTATATCGCTTGTCAGGATACGCAAGGTTATTCTCAAGTTATAGCCTATATTCCGAATTATTTTATTTCGGATCCTGTAAGGATTTTCGTCCTTTTAAGCACACACATTTTTTTTGTGTTTATAAGAACTATCCATGTTCCAAAGGACATCCCGATCGTCCTTCACACGACCGAGATAAGGCAAATAAAACAAATAAAATAAAAAATATTATTTTTGAATTTTAACGGATTTGGTTTTTTTTTTGTCGGTTACTTCCAAATTTGAAATTGACGCCCAAATGGATGGGCATAAATTTATTAGACGACTTGCTGTAGCTCTGCTTGCTGCTGATTTATGTTCTCCTAGTACTTCATTTGCTGGCTATGCAGTTTTTGCCGTCATCTGCTGCTGTTCTTGGCCACTTGAGGCAGCCGCGAACACCGAAAAAGTACCAAAGTCAGCAGATGAAATACCAGGCGAACATAAATCAGCAGCAAGCAGAAATACAGTAAGTCACTTGCTTTTATAGTGGCAGCAACTTTTGCTCCTCAAAGTATGCCACATAAAATGTAATAGCACAGCATATGCAGCAAATCATTGCGCCAACGAACCATAGATGGCGCTACTAAGCAGTTGGTTAACAGCCTACAAATTCCAATTGAATTCTTATAGTTAGAGCTTGTCTTGGATCAGTTTGTCTTTATCGAAGCAATCCTTGTGCCAAAGAAAAGTGAATTCTTTATAATTTCGTCCTTTTTTCTATACCTATCCTCTGAAAAAATGTTGAATGTATTATTTGAGCAGCATCATAAAAATCCTTGAATGCAGATTGATAGTACTATTTAGTCAGATTACAAAAAGGTGAGTTCCTCAACGCTTTGGCAAGAAAACGAATATCCTATTTTGAGAACAAGCTATATCTTGGCTATATCCTGCAGCTTTTTGAAAGGATACATAGTAGATAGATATCCTTAGAGTGTTTTAATTGTACCTGTGGGAAATTTCAATAGTTGAGCAATTCATTTAGTTGTTAATAGTTGGCGTCACAATTCAATTCGCTGAAATTGTGCCTTTATTTATTTAGTATTTTGTTGCTTTGTGTTTTTCTTTTTGTTGTTGTTGTTGTTGTTGTTGAACAATTTACAATAAACGCGGCCGATTGCATTCCCGTTATTGGCTAGCCTAAGAAGTCGCGATATATAGAGACCGAAATTGAACTCGATGATGGGTTTTTGTTGTTTTTGTGGAGGTTCGGCGTGGGGTTTTTTTCTGGATTCTAGATTCCGATACGGTTTCAAATTCATTTTCGGTATTAATTAAAGTTTGCGTTTCTGATTTCGATATATATATATATATATATAGTACATACATAGAAGTTATGTGTAGTTCGGCTCAAATACATTCAAGTATACATACAATAGGTACAATACATTTAGCTATGCTTAGTACGTCTGATTTAATTATGATTTGTAATTCATTAGTTCTTCTGTTTGCTTCTCTATTCGTATGTTATCTATGTATCTGATTCTTCCCTTCACTTTGGCTTGGCATTTACGATTAGTTGACGTTTATTTCTACAATTTTGGGAATAAGTGTTAGTAGTAAATCAATAATGGGATACAACATACAAGCTTCAAAGTAATACAAAAACCGATACCGATTGAAATTGCTTGAGTACTTTTAGTTGTTTTTTCCTTCATTCTTTTGTTTTTGTTGTTTTTTTTTTCAGCTTCTGGGCTGGACTCTGACATATGTTTTATGTATTATACGTAGTAGAACTTTCTTGTATACTTAGTTAAATATATATATATTGTTTATGTTTATTACTCTTCATATATAGTTTATCTTCATTTTGTTGTTGTTCTTGTTTTGTTTTTTTCAGTTTTGTATATTTTTTTTATAAGATTTCTCTTTCCATCTCTTTTACACTGAACGGTGGGCAATAAAGGAAACGACAACAAAATTAGTTGAAAATAGTTTAACAATATTTTGAGAATCGAAATTAGCATAACATTAACAATGAATTAGCCAATTCAACAGTTGAAAGTTGCTGTAGTTTCTGCTCTATCTTGGCATTTTTAGTGTTGCATCTTTCTTTCATTATTCGCACTGCATTTTGCCTTTGTATTGTTATTTGTTTGTTTTTGATTTGTTTTTATTGCATTCCATTCGCATGAAAATAGATTTAAATTTGACTACCAACATGCGGTTGCTTCTTTGCTACATTGAGATTGTATTTTTGAATACAATATTTATGTTAATATTTAATAATTATGTTTTGTTCGGTTTTCCATTTTTGTATACGTTTAAAATTAGACACCATTTACAATTACAAACATACAATAAGTACAATACAATTACATACACAAAGAGATTTAATTTTATTTTGGTTTTCATTTGCTTGCTTTTGCTTATTTCTTTGGTTTTCTTTGATCGCAGCCTAAAAGCAGGCAACACTTTTTTTCTTTGATCGCGTCATGTGTGAAAGAGGTGTGCACATATGTGTGGGAGTGTGTGTGTGTGTGTGATTGTGTGTGTGTGCGTATACTAGTACGTTTTAGCTGGCTTACGAATAAACTAAATGTATATATGTTGTTGTAACTAGTTCCTAAACCGATTTCGCCTCGACAACAATTGAGAGATATTCGGCGATGCAAATGTATTTTTGCATTTTGTTGTAGTTGTAGTTGTATATATGTATACGTATGCATAAATACATGTTATGCATGTGTGTGTGCGTATCTTGTCGTATTTCATATTTCTTAGCCCTTGTTTTATGTTAAGCGTAGTCAACAGCTGTCGCATTTGTCGAGCTCAGAAGCCGCACTTCAGATTCATGATGCAACTTTAACTACGTCTCTCTCTCTCTGTCTCTTAAAATGTTTTGTCAGTACGAGAGAATTGATTGATTGCCCTGACACATTTTGAATAGCTCCGCTACTCTATCTTTCTCTTTCTCTTTCTGTTCTTCTGCATAGCTGTTGCTCTCTTTTTTGTCTGTGTTACGTCATGGTAAAGCTCTCTTTTGACGATTTTCTCGAAAAATTTGAAATTTTTTGTGTTTCGTCGTCATTCTAACATTTTCCCTGTCCTCTATTGTCTATAGTTCAGTTAACTCTTTCAACTTCCTTATTTCATTACCCTCATTCGCCGTATCCCTATCTCTCTCTCTCTCTCTTATTAGCATTTAATCTGTGTCTGAATGCCGCTTTCTGATCTCAACAAAGCGTGCAACTTGTCAGCAACAGTTTATAATACTTGTATAATGTATATATATAAATATATTTAGTTATACATATATAGACAAAGACACAACAAAATTTGAAAATATTTCATAGCTTTTTAAGTTTAAGAATTTCAAGTTTATCATTGTTGCGTTTAGCGATATGTGAATGTGTGTGTGTGGTAGAAAAATGTTATAACAAAAGTATAAAATATTGTAATAAGCGTCATATTATGAGGAATAATAAGAAGTAAGCGTGTGTGAAACGAGAACGATAATGTTGTGGCAAATGGCGACGAGTTGCGATATAGCGAGTAGCGAGTAACGAGTTAACGGTTAACTGTATATAACGAATAACGTGTGAGAGAATATGAATGTCAGCTTTCGATTTTGTCTGATTCGATTGTTCGTTTGTTTCCTTCTTTGTCTTCATTTGTTTGGTTTTCTTCTTTTGTTTTGTTTTGTTAGTTGTTGTAACATGGCTAATACAATTATATAGTAAGTACTCGTTAGTTAATTTGCTAAGTTGCTTTGCTGCTTGCTTTGACAGTTGCTTGTTGTGGTTAATTTTGTTTGTTAATCGTTTTTTTTTTACTATCATATTTATGCTAATTACCTAAGTAAGTGATTATTTCATATACGTTTGTTGTTTGGTGTTTTCGGTTGCATTTTGACAATTGCATGGTATGGCTTTTGTAACATTTTTTCTGCTTTGTTTTTTCTTTTTGTTATCGATTCATCATCTCAGCTGCATCCTTTTTGCTACACATCCTTTTCGTTTTCACTTCCACTTCCACTTTGTGCATTTGTGCTTCCGTTTCTGATTGCATTCCATGTCGAGAAGCACTTGGCAGTTGTTTTTAATTTAATATTTGTTTTGGTTTCTTTAAATATTTAATATATATATATATAGCTTTTTGTTATATACTTTTTTCAGTGGTGTTTTCGTTACGTTTTGAGTTAGTTAGTTGGAAAAAAGAGTTCTTCGCTTCGTGTCGAATGGGGGGAAAAACGTTTGAGTCAAGGACAGAAGGTTTGTGCGCTTCGTTGCGCTGGGCACATAAGGTTAACGATAAAAACAAAAACACAAAACAATAAACAAAATGACGTTCAGAACACACACGCGACCTAATGGCAATGGGCAAATAGGCAAGTTACGGTAGTATGCATATATAATAATAATAAGTTAACAACGTTAAACACATCGAACACACACACTCAATTTTCTGACTGTTCGATCTCCTCCCCATACATATGTGTGAAGTCTGCCTCAATCCGTAATCCGCAATCCTCAAATCCTCAACCGGAGCCGAGAGCAGCGACCGGCAAATGGCGCAACGTATCTCAACGTTTCACCCCAAACAAATTGGGTATGGACTTGATCTTTTTGCGCGAACAGTTGAGATAATCCTTGTACATTTCGGAGCGTAGATAACGCGAATACGAATCGCTCTTCATCAGGTGATACACATGAGAGGCGGCCACATCGAAGCACCAGCGATTGGGTCCGCTTGGCGAATTGACCGCCTCGCGTGCCAATTCCACCGACTTGGAGTCAACGTTCACCGGACACGGTGCATCTGGAGCGAGAAACTCTTGCCAGATCTTCTGAATGGCTTCCTTAATTTCAGACTGTGGCAGCGCTTTCATCTCCTGCACCGATTCCCAGAATCTGCAAAGGCAAATCGAATGTAATCAATTGAATTTGTTATGTGTTATGTGCAAATTGAGCTCACTTCAGATTCTCGCCGCTGTATTCCTTTTCCAAGAATTTGGTAAACTGATCACGTCCAATGGCATCGTTGAGCAGCTCACGCAAACTAAATGCCCATCGCTTGACGCGACGAACAGGAACTTCTTTGCTGCTTTCAAACATACATTTTGCGTTATTAAAGAATAGTTTACTATTTCATGATGAGCTTACCTATTCTTTTCGGTATCCCACATCTCGGTGCTGTCCGTTTGCCAGGGATTGGGCAGCTCCGGCGAGGTTATAAAGTAATCAAACTCATTGTACTGATCGTAGTAGGCGACCAAACTGAAATGAAGAATGCGAGTTTAATAAACATATTTCATTCAAGTAATTACTCATATTTAACCATCCCAAGAGTGTTACTCATATAATTTGTATTAACTGGTATACGAAAGGTTTTTCATTTGAATAATAGTTGTCAGTTAGCAACAATCAAATACCAACTGACAAATATAATTCAATTGAAAAGCTTTTCGTTTTTTAGATAATACAAATTATATGATGAGCACCTTTAAGAGAACTCTGAATACTCTTGGGCTTATCTTTGGGCTGTTACTCACGCTTCGGCCGCCTTGGACACTTTGATTGTACGCCGCTCGAGCTTCTGCTTGCGCAGGGCAATGATGCGGGTCAGTTGCTCGACGGGATTCTTGGACACGGAGGCGCCAGCGGAGCCAGTGCCGTGACTGGAGCCGCCGCGTCGATACGCCTTCTTGATATCTATTTCGGTGGTATTTACGCAGCCCGGCATCGGTCGATGCACATCCCAAAAGGCCCGCTCCTGCGAGTCCAGCACCTTGCGCTCCAGTTTGTCCCGCTTCTTGGCCACCTTGCTCTGTGATTCGGCCTGTCACAGTAATAGGTTATCAACATTAAAGTGTGTACAATGTGATTGTGCAGTATTTACTACCTGCATGAATATGAATTCCCATTTGCGTGAAAACATCTTCTGCAGCTTGGCCAGATTCTCGGCCTCGTAGTCGGCCAGCTCGAGACGCGTTTTATTCTGCATCGTTCGCTTGCACAGGTACACCGCATAGTCCGTGTTCTCCGGCTCCCAGCAGTTCGATGGCCAAAAGTATGGTGTCTGAAATCTACACAGAGAGAAAGTCAATTTTCGCCTAAATCAAATCTGTGCAACACTTTGGCAACGCACCTGTAAAATGTGCCATCGTTTTTAACGGTCAGCGCATGATCATCGATGGGAAATATGTAGCCATGGGAGCTAAGCAGATGGGCAAAATGCAGCGCCTCGGTCACATCCTCCACATCAAAGTTCTTCAGTATCCAGGCAACCAAATCGGCGCCGGTAAACACCGATGGCACTTTGCTCATAAACGCCTTCACAGTGCGCACAGCGACGCCGCTCGACTCTGCCTGCATCTTCTCGATGATTGCTTCCATCTGAAATGGAGAAATGCATAAAAGTTGATTAAATGAATATATTATACAAGTTTATAGAAAACTACATTCCTATTGCTAACTATTTCAATTGGCTTAAGGGTCGAAAATACAGCTTAAAGTGTGTTTAGTTTGCAAAGTAAATATAAATATAATATAAGCTCATGTTAATCTACACTGTTAAGCTCATGATAATCTACAGACTTATCGATAGGGAATGATTATCTGATCTGAATTCTTAGAAACTGATCAAAGTACAAGATCACTTTGTTACTTAGTTAAATTGAATAATATTTGATTTGTCATGTGTGTTTTACCTTTTTGTAGACAAGAATGTTGGGGGCATCTTCGTTTTTGCTGCCGCGCTGCTGATGATGCGTCTGCTGCGACGCCGACTGCACTGGCGCCGGCTGCTGCGACTGCGACTGAGACGTTGACTGCGACTGCGAGGAATGATGGTGATGATGATGATGATTGCTGCCCACACTGAGCAAAGCACTTGATGATGTTTTAGCTGGCGCTGCTGATGACGATGCTGCCGACGCCGACGCCGCTGCCGATCCGCTGCCACTGCCGCTTCCACTACCGCTGCCGCTGCCACTCGGCGCTGTTGCATCGCGTATGCTGACGCTTCTGCCCGACAGCTGCGGCGTTACGGCTGCAATGGTTGTGTTGCAGTTGCTGCCGCTGCTTTCAACTGTCGTCGGACTAGCGCTGGTTATTGTTGTGATGACTGCGCTGCTGTTGCTTGTTGTTGTTGCTGTCGTTGCTGCAGCAGCTGTTGCCGTTGTTGTTGTTGCTGCTGTTGTGACGGCATTCAATTCACTGTTGCTGCTGCTGCTGCCGCCATTGACATTGACATTGTGCAGCGATGCAGTCTCCGCTGCTGCGTCGCTTGCACTTCCTGCATTGCTGTTGCCATTGGCCAGCGCTGCTGGCGTCGCTGTCGGCGATGCGGCTGGCGTCGCTGCTGCTGTGTCTGCTGCAGTTGCTGCTGCTGCTGCTGGTGACGCTGGGCTGCTATTGTCCGCTGCTGTTGTTGTTATTGTTACAGCTGCCACTATTGGTGTTGTTGCTGTAGTTGCAGCTGCAGCTTCTGTTGCTGTCGCTGGTGGCGATTTGGGCGCGCTGCTCATCGCCAGCGCATTGGTTGCTTGCGTGCTGCTCTGTGTTTTGTCCGCTTCCGAGTTCATTGTTACCATTGTTCACCCAACACGCTGGACACTCGCTTCGCTGCTCGCTGCTCCGCCGCACTGCGAGCTATTTATAAACGCTGTCGCAGTCGCAGTCGCTGCCGCTGTTGACGTAGACGTCGCTGCCTGCTGCCGGCTCCACTCTCAGCACCGTTATATCCTTTTATAAATACACATAGATATTTTATATATAGCAGAAAATATATTAATATAAAGTCGTTCACTGTGTTTTAACGATTCGCTGCCCACCTTCGTCGTCGCAGTCGCCGTCACTGCCTGCTCCTTTGCGTGGGTGTATGCGTATGGGTATGTGTGTGAGTGTGTGTGTGTTTGTATGTATGCTGGCAAAAGTTGCAGCGCTCGTATCTCGCCCTCTCGCTCGCACGCACGCACTCACAGTCCTCTCAGTCGCCTCGCACTTGAGTGTGTTTTATTTCCAAATTGTGTTGTGTCATTTATCCAGCTCCATTTTGTTTCTTCTTTCGCTTTTGCCGCTTTACTTGCTGCACAACAGTGGGCAGGGGGGGTGATGTTGGTGGCGGGGGGCTGCGGCGGAGTTGTCGTTTTGCGCTTTTCGCTGCGTCTCGCGTTATCACAATTTTTTCGCTTGCAGAAAAAAAAAGCGCAGCAGCAATAGCGCTCAATACATTCGCACTCACACACACACGGTCAGGCACACGCACACGCACACAGCGACACTTTTCGTTGCTCCTCCTGCACACAATTTGTTTCGCTCTCAATTAAACTACACAATTGATTACTAATTTTGCCAGGTTTTTTTTTCTACCTTTTTTATATTATTAATAATTGATATTATTTATCTGGCAATTTTTTCCTGCCTGCTGCACGCCGCGCTGCTGCTATTGCTACTGGCTTCGTTGCTACTGCTGTTGCTGCTGTTTCTGCTTCTTCTTCAGCTTTAGCTTGTGCTTCTTCTTCTGCGTTTGCCTTTAGCTTCTTCCTCTTTTTGGCGTTAGCCTGTAATCATTTTAAGGCTACGTAGGGCGCCACGTTAGCGGGTGGATGATGATGGGGAGGGATGAGCCCAAAGTCAATTCAAGTGCCACTGTCCCTCTCCCTCTGACTCTGCCCCCGTCGTCGTCGTCGTCGTTGCCGCTGCTGCTGCCTTCTGCTTGCTTTTTTGTGCCTTAGCTTTGCGCGATGCCGAGTGCGTTGTTCACGTTCTCGTTCTCGTCGCGGATTCGTGTGCCTTATTATAAGGCGCTTCCTGAAGTCGATTTGCTGTTGCAATCGATTTTTGTTTGCCCACCGCCCCACATTCCCTTCAACCTGTGTACAAGAATGTTTCTCGCGCTCTCTCTCTCTCGCTCTCTCTCAGCACACGCACAAACACGAAGAGCGCACCCACATAAACGCACCCACACAATATGTATGACGCGAGCGCTCTCACAGTTGTCATGAAGTGCTCTCGTTCTCTCTCTCGCTCTTTGGCTCTGTTGCTCCCCTTTGGTCACTGTCAAATGCACCAGCTGTTGTTGTGAAAGCATCAGCGTTGCCAATTGTCAAATAAACGATTTATGCACAAATCTGGCCACATTGCGCGCAACAGCAAAGCTTTTTCAAAATTGTAATTGCTTTATTTAAACGAAATACAATATTCAGCTAAGCTTATTAATTAAAACAATATTACATCTACAAAAAAAAAAGAATTTTATATAGGTATAGAGTTGATATACGTAATATATATATGATTATATATGATTATTTGTGCATAAGAGGAATATGCATGATGCATTTAATTCCCTTTACATTTTTATATCGATTTTTTGAAACTTTGTTCCGTTTTCTTAATGTTTGTTTTTTGGTTTTACTAATATATAGTGAACTTATTTTTATGGCTTTTATACAAATTTGCTTTTCAATTTTGTTGACGTGTCGGAAATGGAATTTTCCAATAAATTAAAAAATGATGCATATAATAATATTAAGTAAACCTTAAATGTAGTTTGAATATTTAAATGCTATGCATTTTGCAGCACAGCTAGCTTAAATGATACATACAATATATAAAATAAAAGGTTTATTCTTTTTTTTCTTTTTTTAACTAAGAGTAAAGTAAGTGTAGCACTCCAATAATTCTGCACTCGATTATTTGGCGCACACCTTTATCGTTATCGTAATTGTTGTCGTATCCTTAACGTATTTACACAATTTTTTTGTTGCTTTCAATGTATGTAGTTGTAGTTGTAGTTGTATGTGATGTCTATCTTTTCTTTTTTTTGTTTTATAAATATATGGTATAAATGTGCTGTGAAGAACATTTCGTTATTAGGGAATTTCGAATATTTGATTGGCATTCGAAAATGATAAACTAGGCAGATCTCTGACCAGTTGTATATATAGTACATTCGTGTATTAATTATATTATGTAGTTGAGTCCAGGGCTGATGAAACCGAACAAAAAAACAGATTATTCTTCGACTCAAAACAATGTAGCAATCAATTTCGTTCAATTGTAACTGACTTTTTGTTCCATTCCTAGTCACATTTTTAACATTTAAGGTTTTTTTAATCCAGAAAGCAGATGAAACACTTGAAATTGGAACACTGAATTTTTAACCGGAAAGTAGTTGTCTCGTTGTTCCACTTTCAGCTAATGCCATGAATGATATTTAATATTGCTGTGGTCTTGGACCAAATGGAAATGGAACATTATATTTTATAATCCGAATTTTCAGTTTTTCGCCCTTGGATCACATTTTGCGTTTGTTGACATAGAAACCAAGGATGATCCCTGGGGGCTGGAGATTAAACCTGCTCCTGCAGCTGGGCACGCGACTGTCGCACCGGTCTATCGGACCACAGCGGACCTCCATTCTGCGCCTGGTAGGACAAGGGAGGTGGACCTAGTTGCGCCTGAGGCACCAGCTCCGCTTGGGGATTGAACTGATTGTTGCTGTTGTAGTTAACCAGAATATCACTGGCCAAACTGTGGCCAATGTTCACGCCACGATCCGGATAATATTGCTGCTGTTGCTGTTGCGGTTGGTGTTGCTGTGGTTGCACCTGAATCTGCTGCGATTGCTTGTTCCCATTGCCGTTGCCACTCGGCCGCCAGTGTTTGTGCTGTGGCACGGGCACCAGACGGTACAAGGGCTCCGGACCCGGTGCACTCGGATAACTGGGCACAAAGTACGGTGGATATGAATGCTTGGCGTTGCTGTGTCGTAAACGCTTGAATTGCTGTTGTTGTTGCTGCTGTTGCTGTTGCTGCGGTGGAGGTGGCGCCGCTGGACGTTGCCAGTATTGAAGCGGCGCCGGAGCTGGGGGACGTAACTGATACTTTGCAGGGCGCGACTGCAGCTGATTGTCCAAATAGGCGGCAGGGAGCGGCAGTGGCGTGCTGTAGACCACTTGTGGGGCATCGTAGGGCGATGGTGATTGCAGTTGGAGTTGCAGCTGCAGCTGCTGTTTGCCCACACGTAGTTGGCGCTGACGTTGCAGCAACAACGCATCGGGCAGATAGGAGTCCTGTTCTTGTCCCTGACCCTGTTCCGGAACGGACTCTAGCGCTGGCTCTAGTTGTAGTTGCTGATGCTTGCCCACTCGCAACTGACGTTGTCTCTGAACTGGCTGAGGACTTGGGGATTGCGGCTGATAGACGATCGCCTTGAAAGCGTTCGTATCCTGCTCGTCGGCACTGTAATTGACCATCGGCAGGAATGGCTGACGATCAAAGTCCGGCGCCTGAAAGCGACTTCCTTTCCCCGCTGGCGGTGCAATCAGATTGCTGCGTATAAACTGACCCAAGGCTGCATCGTATTCCGAGTGCAGCTGAACGCGTGGCTTGGGCGTAATGCTGACCACAGCGACATCGTTGACGGGACTCGGGGGCGACTTGTAATGTGTTCGTTTGCCCGGCGGCTTGGTGGCCAGGAAGTCATCGATGACATTGGACTTGTGCGACGATGGCTGCCGCTTGGCCTCGAAGTATTCGTAGTAAATGGGATTGGACTTGGACAATGGTGCCTCCCTGTCTCGCTCACGTTCTCGCTCCCGCTCACGATCCCTGGGACGCTCCACGAGATTGCGTTCGGTGCTGGGCACAAAAACGAGCTGAGCTGGCGGCGGCGGCGGTGATCGTGGCGTCGTTGGCTGATAGTTCACCGGATATATGGGAATCGGCACTGCAACTGGGACTGGGACTCGCTCCACATACTTGGGTGGCGTTGGCTGGCGTGGAGCGGGCGGTGAGGTTGGAGAAGGCGGCACATAGGCAATTGCGTTGTACTTGAGCGAGAGACGCGATGCTGGACGTGTTGTGGTGGAGGAGGAGGAGGAAGAAGAGCTGCTGGGACTGCTGGTAGAGCTGCTTGGACTGCTGCTGCTCGTGGTGGGAATGTAGGGACGTCGAGTGGTTGTCGTCGTTGTTGTTGTTGTGGTTGTGCTCGCTGTTGTCGTTGTCGATGCTTGCTTGAGCTTTGTCTTCGCTGACGGTTCCTCGAGGCGACTAAAGTGATCCGGTGGCGGAGGCAACACTATGCCAGGCACCAAAGGTCCTGGCGGCACAGGATTCGAGTAGTTGCTGCGATACACAAAACTATACGCAGGCGGATAGTAGAGCGAGGGATCATCCTCATCGAAATCACTGAAATTGCCAGGCAAGGAGCCAGGTGCCGTTGCGTTCAGTCCGTTGATCAACCAGGGTCCGAGCAGCGGAGTTCTTAGCAGAGCATTGGCCGGAGGTGCGTGATGCGTATTCGGCTGGGACGGCGTTGGCTGTTGGGATAGCGTCGTTTCGTTGGGATAGAGCAGCCAGGGAGCATAGGGCGCCGGGTAGACGTAACTGGGCTGCGGGTCAGCTGTCTTAGGCGACGCAAACGCTCCCGTCCGGGTAGCAGAATGCGTCCCCTGGCCGTTGGCAGCGTTTGGGTTATGTTGCTTGCTGTGGCCGTTGTGGATGTGCGTTCCATTGCCTTGGCCATTGCCTGACGCCGTATGGATGCTCTCGATTTGATTATCTCGGATAAGCTGCAGTGGCCCATGCGGTTCGAGCTGCACGGGAAATGGAGGCGGCACCACCGGATGGCTTGGCAATTTAATTTGCCTCGCCGGCGCATCATAATCATCAATTGCCGGCCAGCCATCATCATTGCTTCCAATACCGCCACCGCCGCCGGCTTCGTTTTCTGCCTCATTTAAACTGCCACCCTTGATCACGAGCAGATGATCCTCGGCCAGCCAAATATCCTGTTCGTTGAGACCGCCAAAGTTGCGTTCATTGTCCAGCGGCACCTCCGAGTTGCGTGCATAACTCAGGACACCGGGACGCTTCGGTACACGACGGAAGAGTTCCTTCTCGATGAGACCGTATTTGCCATCGCGCACCTGATCCGACAGCGTCTTCTTGGACTCCTCCTTGCTCTGCTTGCCCTTGGCATTGGATGCTTCCGACTCCTTGCCAGAACCGGCGCTCAGCCGCAGTATGCCATTGTCCCAGTTGTCAAAGTCATCCGGCTCATTGAGCAGCGCCTCGTCATCATCATCGTCGCGTGTTGGCGTTGCCGTTGTCGCTATCGATGCTGGCCGGGCTAAGCGATACGAGCTGCTTGCCTTGCGACGTCGGTCTTGTGGAGAAGCTGTCGTTGTCGATGGCGTCGTCGTTGGAGTGAGGCTGCTACTCCGGCTGCTGTTGGCGCTCACGGCGGACACCTCATAAGTGGAGTGGCTCTGTGCGTTGTGAATGTGTCCGGCCACCAGACGCTGGATCATGCGCGGCCTGAAAAGACACCCAAAGCAAAAACAAAACGAGAATGAAGAGTGAGAAGTGAGGAGGCGGGAGGAGAACGTCAGACGTCAGACATCAGACATTAATCAATGGCGGCGCCCAAAATGGGCAGAGTCGCCAAAAGGTAACAACAAATGGTAAAATGCACACGAAATGACAGCATTGCAGCTAGAGATGAGTGCGTGACACGATCACAACAAAATGCGAGAATATATAAAGGTCTTCCGAAACCTAATTTTAGCTTTGACCTGAGTGAACTTGACTAATTGCACACATTCCAAATTGGTTGGGCTAAAAAGTTGGCAGTTGAGGTTGATTTGAGAAAGCATTCTAATAAATGCACTAACTTTAATAAGAATTGAACTGGATTGAGTTCCTATAACAAAAGTTATTTAAAAACGGATGTCAAACTATTTTTAAATTTTCATCTAATTAAAAATATCAAACTGTGATTGAATTTGATTGAACCCGTTTAAAATAAGCTATTTAAAAATGAATTTCATAATACTCTTTGCTAAACTATTTGTTAATTTTCTCCTAAATATCAAATGCAGTGTTCAATGTACTTAATTGTGTTTGAATTGGAATGAATCCGTTTAAAGTAAAAGTAATGTTAAAAAGGGCATTTTCATAATACTAAATATCAAATAGACTGTTTAATGTGCTTAACTGTGATAGAATAGAAACGGGGTCAGTTTAAAATAAGTTATTTAAAAACGAATTTCATAATACTCTTAAACTTAACTTAAAATATCAAATGCAGTGTTCAATGTCCTTAATGGTTTCCTATTCCTTTGTCATCCAAAAGTAATAAAATCAAATAACTAAAAACACATTCCATTGCTTGCGATATTTTAGTTGTTCTCGTGTGTTCATCGTGTCACGCGACCATTTTTAAAAGTCGTAAGTGCAAAAAAAAAAAACTCACGTTTTGAGTGCGCCTGCGCTGCTGCGTGTTGTGGCAGAAGAAGCAGAGAAGGTTGAAGAGGAAGAGGAAGAGGAGGCGGCGGCAACTGGATTGGAGGACGCCGCCGATGACAGCGACTGATGTGGCTGCTGGCGCCGGTTGTTGGCGCTCCCAGCGATGTTGCTGCCACCGCTGCCGCTGCTGCTGCTGGCGTCGAAGTCAACGCTTTGCGTTGGCGTGTCGCGTGGCTGGCGGGCGGCTCTGATGCTGAAGCGATTGCTGCCACGTCCAATGCTGTTGCCTCCAGACTGCAACGCTGGCCTCGTTGTCGTCGTCGTCGGTGTTGTTGTTGTTGTGCTACCACGACGACGTTGCAGACGTTGCGTTGTTGCTGGCAGCGGTGTTGTGCTGCCACTGAAGCTGCCTCGACTGCGAACGCTGCTGGCGTCAATGGGCAGCGTTGTCGTTGGCAGCGGACGTCGCTGACGCGGTGCGCGCAACGTTGGCGCCTGCGTGCTTGTTGTTGTCACTGACGATGTTGTTGTTGCTGCTCCTCTGCCGCGTTGTCCAAAGACACGCGACGCCGTTGACGTTCCTTCTCCCGTTCCCTCTCGCGTTCCCTTTCCAGTTGCCGTTCCAGTTCCGGTTGTCGCCGCTGTGTTTGTGGCTGCCACCGCTGCCGCCGCCAGCAGCGTTATCACTATCAAGTGCAAGGTTAACGATGTCATCTGCAACAAAACGGTAAAGGCATAAATAAGCTTAAGTATCGAAAACGTAATTGCAATAGAGATGCATCAACTGCAGCAACTCGACTAGTCCATACCCTGTATGTAAATCAGTGAAAGTCTCTACGTATTGAAGCGTTATTCTTAATTATTAGTGAATAAGTCATTTGCTACTTAAGGATCCTATATTAATTATCTGTGTTGTCACATTTTAATTAAATGTTCATTAATATTTCATAGTTTATTTTTCAAAGTAGGAAAAAGAACAAATTAATAATACACCTTAATAATTTATAGCTTTTTCAAAGTAAAAAAAAGTAACTAATATGTCTATTCTTATATATCTATTCTTAATTATTAGTGAATAAGGATCCTATTTTAATTTTTGTGTTGTAACATTTAAATTAAATGTTCATAACTTTAATACAGTTTAATATTTAATAGTTTTTGGTCCAAACTAAGAAATAAAACAGTTTAATAATACAGTTTAGTATTTCAAAGTTTTTTCAAAGTAAAAAAAAATAACCAATATGTCTATATATGAACTTTTAAATTCGTACTAAAACTTAAAGGAAAAAATCTATTTAATCAAAGTTTTGCTTTAATTTGTCTAGCACAATGCATATAGAACATTATTTAATTTCAGCAATTTAGCAGCAATTAAATTAAAACGTTCATTATTAAACCTATTTATAACACCCCTTCGGGCTTTTCAATACAGGGTATCGTTATGCAATTATGAAAACAAACAACGTTTCGGTTCGCTGCGATGGCACACAGCGTTCACCTGCCTCTGCCTCTGCCTCAGTCATATTTCATTCCATTTCATTCCACTTAACCCCAGTCCTCTCACACTTGCTCTCTCTCTCTCTTCTTCTGTTTCTTGCTGTGTGAATGCAAGTTGCGCTCAAGCGCATCGCGCATCCAACACAAACAAATTTGTCCATCTGGTTTTTCGTCTTCGTCGTCGTTGTTGTTGTTGTTGTTGCTGTTTGCTGTTTGTTGTTGATTTGCGCACGCGCCAAGCTTCAACTAACAATTGTTGCTCGCTGTTCATGTTAATTATCTTCGCTCAATTGATAAATGGCCAAATGCGCGTCTTTGTTGCCTCCGCTCTTTGTGGCTGATGATTTGTGGGCGACTTTTCAGTTACGTTTTCTGTCTCATTTTCAGTTACTCCTACCTCCCGTCCTCCCCTCCACCTCCCTCTCTCACTCACTCTCTTTATGGGGCTATTAACGAGCAGCGTGGATCGTTGGTGCAATTGATATGGGACTTGACTTGAGTGTTTTGTTTGGAGACCTGTTTCAGTTTGTTTACCTTATGCTTTTATTGGCATGATGAGTGGATTTTTGTCAACAAAACTGTGTCTACGCCTTTTCGGGTTTTTACACTTCAAATCAACAGAGGAAGTTAAATTTTGATAATATTATTAATTGAACCGAAACTTCAATCCAATTTTAAATTGTCACTAGTGAAATAATTTAAATAACAGTAGTCAATAAAGTTTGGTTGGAATAGAAATATTGCGATAACTATTGTTAATAAATTTGTTAAATCCATTCAATAACTTTCCGGGTTTCTACACTTCATATTAATATTAATCATATTATTAATTGAGTGGAAAAAATGTCGCAAGCGAAAAATCTAAAATATAATCAGGCAATTAAGAATGAAGTTGATTTTAATTATCTGAATAATGGGGTCAACGATTGTAAAAGATTATTATTTGAAATGCTATAATAATCAGTGACTAATTCCATTCAATTTTTATTGTGCTCAATTGATGAATAAGAATAAAATGTATTCCAAGAATAAAACAAATTGCTTATAATTTCAGTTGGTAAAAAAACCAAAAAACATGATCAACAATTTCACTCAAATTGCAATTGGAATTGCAATTGGAATTGAAATTGCAATTGCAGTTGAAGTTGATTTAGTGTCTCAAGTCAATCGAGTTAGCAAAACACAATTCAATGCGAATTCCAATTTCGATTCCGCAATAGAAACATTTCGAATGCCTTTTTGTGTGCTGCACACAAAGAACAATTAAATAATAATACTGATACAAACTGAAAGCAACAAAATAGAAAAAAAAAAAAAAATATATCGAACAAAAAAAAAAAATAAATAAAAAATGAATTGAGTTCAATTTAATCTATGACACCATCGCCCGAACTGCTTTCAAATAAACTAATTAAATTGAAGTAAAGCAGCAAAGCAGCAAACAAAAAAGGCGCAGGCCAAGCTACAAAAAAAAAAGAAACGAACAAAAAAAAACAAGCGACTACAAAGAATTATTTATTGCCAATAGACGACGCCGCAGTCGACGTCAACGTCGCTGTCGCCAGTTTGCCTTTCATTCAAAATGCAAAGCGCAGCAACTGCGAGCAAAGCTCTATGGCGAGGCTTGGTCTGGAACGTGGAACGTGGAATATGGAAAATGGAACGTGAAGCGTGCGACTGAGGCGGTCTCTATGACGAATCTGACGCGACTGCGCAGTCACTACAAACACCGTTAGGCTGTGGCGCGCGCGCGCACGCGAATCGTTTCGTTTGGTTTCATGTTTTACGCTACCCTGTACACTTGTTCAAAACGGGGCGTTTGAAAATTAACTTTAGTAACTTCATATTTTTCACTAGCATTTTGAGCATGAAAATGGTGATAAATATTACATCTCATTTAATTAGAATACTACTACTACTACTCATTATAATTTTTCTCATTTCATAAATTTTAATACAAAATTAATCAAAACAAAATAGAAATTTAATTTAAAAAAAAAAATATATATACATAAAAATTTCAAGTTATTAAATGAAATCAAATGGAATTTATATGAATATAATAATAAATGTTAGGTAATAATTTATAATTTATAATTAATTTAAATCAAAAATAATAATCAAGAAACCTACTTCAAAATTTCAAGTTGTGAGTATAATAATTATAACAATAATTAAATAGTATTTGCAAAATAGTTTTAGCAAAATGAAAGAGAAATTTAATTTAAATTAAAAATAATAATCAAGAAACCTACATCAAAATTTCAAGTTATTTACTAAATGAAATAAAATGTAATTTAGAAAAATATTATGTTATGTAGTACATATTTTGAAATTTTAGCTAAATGATATGTACAAAATGTAACTTCAATAAATACAGTTAAAAATATACGTAAATTAATATATGATCCAACAAAATAGAAAATGAGTTTAATTGAATTAGATATACACGTAATAATTTAAGATTTTTACTAAAATGAAAATTAAATTTTATTTAAAACAAACTTGAATTTGCTTTGATAAAAAAATTTTTTATTCCTAATCTTTTAATTATAAGTAAAAAAGAATCTTAATGTTGGTGTCGTTAGTTTTTTTTAATTTAAATACAAATTACATATTATGATATTTTGTATTTCTTTATAAGGAAAGGTGAAACTATTGTGTTCAGCACTAGGTGTTAATTATTGCAGAGTATCTGTAAATCGAGTAACAATCGTTCAAAGCACTTTTACTTGTTGCTTGCTGCCTTGTTTTTGTTTTATCAACTTTGGGTTAAGTTTTGTTATTTATTTCTTTTTTTTTTTTTTTTTTTTGGTGGTGTTTTGGTTTTACTTTTGATTGCCAAACAACAATTTGGTGTTTGCTGTTGTTGTTGTTGTTATTGTTTGTTGTTGTCGCTGGTTCTACGTATTAAAAATTTGGGGCGCTGGACAGAGACTTGGAGGGGGTTGTTGTTGGAGCTGAAACTGAAACTGAAGCTGGATTTGCGGCTGGAGTTGAGGCATTTTTGTGTGCCGCCAATCCAGTTACGAATCACGTTCCATTTGATTGTTTCAGTTTTTCGGTTTTTGGGTTTTACTTTGTTTTTTTCTCGGTTTTATAGCATAATTTTTGTTATTGTTTTTACTTTAGCTATTTGGGTGCACTTTGCATCGTTCGCTTTTAAAAGCGATTACTCTTGCTGCTGCTGCTGCTGTTGTTGTTGTTGTCTTTTTTCTGTTATTATTGGGCTTGGCAACTGCGCCCACAATGCGACGACGCCGGCGCCTGCACTTGGAAACGCTCCAAATCCAACTCCAACTCCAACTCCAAAAATCAACTTAAAGTCGACAGAAAAAACGAAAAACGAAAAATAAAAACTTCAACCTGTCGCTTGAAGTTGGCCAATTAGACACGTACATAGCGCGTATGACTAATCAACAACAACAACAACAACAACAACGACAACAACATCGACAACAACAACGAAAAATTTGACAACAAAAGTAAAATGTGTTATTTATGATTTTGGTTTTCAATTCGTTGTCCTTGATTTGGGTTTCTTGCCATGTTTTTCTGAAGGCGTTAATGATTTGGGCATCAAATGGAGGCCAATTCAGGGGATTGCCAGAAGAGAAGAGAAGAGTGGGGAGGAAAGCAACACACAACATTTAGTTTTTCTTTGAACCTGCCTTCGAATGCATTTAATTCACTTATTCATAGTTCACTCTTAATAGATTTTTCTTTGGCACACTGTTCGCACTGAAACTCAATTGAAGACTGTCCAGATTTACGCAAATGTTTTTCAATTTTACTCAAATATGTTAGAAATAAACATAATTTTGGAAAGCCAAATGAACGATCTGCTCTAATTAGTTTCCATCTGAACAATTGTAATTGTAAAAATACATTTTGTTTTTCGTTGCAGGAAATCGCGCGACATAATATGAAAATTAAGTCAGATTATGAAAACAATATTTGAATTTAAACGCACGCATTTTGTATTGTGTGCAACATTTGGAGCAGATCAAACCAGAAAAAAATTCAAATGTGACACGCAAAATCACATTTGGAGATATCAAATGTCGCTGCTCGATATGGAAAGTTTCGAGTGTTCCCCCAAAAGCGTCAAAAACTATTGTTTTATGAAAGTGGCCCAAAATTAATTGGCTGGAAATTAAAAAGCTGTAGCCACTGATTAAAACTGTTTTAAAAATGTATGTGTATAGTGCAAAGCAAAATCATAATGAAATTTGATAATTCAATTTGATTTTGTAACTATAAGTGTTATGAAAGTTGTAGAACCAAAAAACTGGAAACCTCTAACAATAACAGAAATCTGTATGATTTATGATATTTCGTTTTGTAAGTAAGGAAATGTATGAAAAGAAATAAAAATATAAAACAGGCAAGAAAGTGACAGTCAAGTGTGCCCGCTATACCAAAATTTACCAGAAGAAATACTAAATATAGCTAAGACTATATTTGATATTTTAATATAGTACTACATTGAAAATATAAAATAAAATATACAAATTTAAATTGATTATAATATAAATATATTTCAATTTAGCAATTCTTATATTTTGTGGTGTATTTAGAATGTAATAATACATAAATATACCAAATATATACAATATAAATTTTTTTTGAAGGTAATAGTATATTAATATGCCAAATATATTCATTGGTATATTTTAGTATATTTGTTTTATAACGTAATATAATATAAGAAAATATAAATTTAATTGAATTGAATTTCACTAATAAAATTAAATAATATACTAAAATATAAAATACTGTGAAACATAGTATATTTTGATTGTAATAGTATATTTGTATACCAAATATAGCCTTTGGTATATTTTTATGTTTTTATTATAATGGAATAATATATAAGACACTATGAATATAATCGAATAACTTTTTATATTTCTCTACTTTAATAAAATATATGTAGTATGAAATACTCTAAGCCATGGTATATTTTGAATGTGTTGGTATACCAATTATAGCCTTTGGTATAAGTATTTTTTTTATAAAGTAATCTAATAGAAGATAATATTATATAAATATTGTCGAGAATTACTTCTTATCTTTCTCTCATATACTTTCTAGCTCGCTTTAAGTATCTACAAATGTTATCAAATGTTATACACCGTAGACAAAATATCTTTAAATATCGTGTGTCAATTTCCCATTCAAAATATGTTAAAGAATAACGTCATTTGAAAATTTACAAGCCAATTGCATGTTGTATAACAAACATAACAGACAAAAGAGACAACGCAACGGCCTTTCTAACACAATTATTTATTTCTTTATTGGCTTACTCAAATTACATTTACGAATATAAATATGTTTTCGAGCTGAGTTTGGGAGTTTGTGGGGACTTATTCAATCGTGAATCAACTGCCAACTCGGCTCGTTTCAATAATTTTTGACAAAACCCAGGGCAATATTATTATTGCCACACACACACACATTTGAGAAATGCAATTCGATAGCTTTAACACTTGATCGCGTTTTTGGCGTGTAACTTATGGGCGCATAAACTAAAATTAAAGAGCCAACGAAACGAAATTTCAAATGCAAAATACGATATACAAAATATAAAATGAAAAATAAATTCAATAACAGCAAACACAGAAAGCCAAAAGTAAGTCACTTGCTTATCGAGCTGCCAACATCAGCAGCAGCCAAAGCAGCAGCCACGAGGCGTCGCTGTGGGGGCGAAACTCCCTCCTGGGTTCCCTCTTGGGTTCCCAGCAGTTCCCCTTTTCTCAGTCCCCACTCCCTCCCTCCCCCTTCTCACCACCCACACAATAAGCGACCCACTGCGGTGTCCAACTGTTGAGCTTGAGACATGCCGCGCAGGTTTTGTCCGCGGTTTGCATATATACAATTTTTTTTTTTTTTTTTTTTTTGTAATTTTTTTCTTTGCCGCCAAACGAATTTCTGTTAAATATTTGTGCTCTCGTTGCTGTTGTTATTTTATTGTTGCTGCTGCTGCCGCTGCTCGCAATGGTCTGGAATTTTAAATAAATGCGATTTAGTTGTGCAACATTTTTTTCTTTTCGTGCCCGTCGACGACGACGACGACGACGTGGACGCCACTTGCACCGCAAATTTATGGTAAATAATTAAAGAAACAAAGCAGCAGCAATAACAACGACTAGCACAAAATACAACAAAACACTTGAACGCACTTTAAATACGCTTACAGTAAAATACTTTTGAAAGCATTACTTTCAAATTTGCATTCTTCGATCATACTTAAAATTGTTATTAAAAATAAGTATGGATTTTAAGTATTCGATTATTGCATTGAAATTCATGCAAAGAATTCGAACTGGATTCGTTATTTTTCTTAGTTGCGTTAGAAATTGAAGAAAATCCAATGTCATGTCAAATTTAGAACTATTTGTATGGTATGATAATATTTTGAAACATTTCTTGGTTAGAATTTTGTATTGCTCTTTATTTATGTTCGCTTTATAAGCTGCAGCAAACTCTAAAAATTATTTCGATGGTTTTTTGAAATAATATTTGCTAATACATTCGCTTAATTATCTGACATTATTTTTGGAAGATATGTTTCTTTAAAATAAAAAAAAAATTGCTTCACTGGCTGTAAATTCGAATTAATTATTCTTCAGATTATTCTGCGTTATACTCAAAATTATATTATTTTATTCTAACATTTTCTCAATGTGCGCAACATCAAAAATATGAAAAATAATTGCTCTGGCTATATATAAAAGTTATTTAAATATTATTTTATTTTAGTTCTTTTTCATTAATTGGTATATTAATACCATATATTCTGCGTTTTTGGTATATTTTGGTATATTTTAGTATTTCTGCAGTATATTAATTTGATATATTAGCTTAAATTACTCTCGCTAATCTAAATGGTATATCGTTTTACAGGGTATTTTTGCAGTCTGGTATTCTGCGTTTTTCCTTGTTTTCAGTTGGTATATTTCAGTATTTTTTGCAGTATATTAAGTTGGTATATTGGCTAAAATTACTCTCGCTAATCTAAGTATAATATTATTCTGTTTTACAGGGTATATTTGCAGTCTGGTATTCTGTAGTAGAGCATTTTTCCTTGTTGTCAGTTTTGTTGCTTTGGGTTTTTATTAGTTGCTGCAAAAGCCACGAAAAATCAACGTCGATCAAAAATGCAGCCTTCCACAAAATGCGAGTGCATATGCTCGCATATATGTATATATATATATTTATATTGTATATATATATAGAAATCATAGAGGTATGAGTATGGAGTATATTCTGTGTTCGATTGCTTTGACGTGAAAGCGAGAGTGTTGCCGTGATTGTTGCTTTAGTTGTTGCTGTTGTTGTTGTTGCTGTTGTTGGTGTCCCAGTTACGCGCCAAGCATAACTTAAGGCAACAACAAGCGAAGAGCGAAGAGCAACCGCCAATGGTAGCAACAAAATATTTACAAAATATATATTCATTGATTTCTCGAGCGTCGTAATTTTTTTATAGGTTTTCTTTGTTGTTCGCTTGCTGTTGTGTGGTTTTTCATTTTAGATCATTTCTTTGTGTTGCGTTGTGTCTGTTGTGTGTTGTGTTGTGTTGTGTTGTAATCGAGCCCAGTGATTAATCAATGGCATTATATAACGTGCAACATGTGGCATGTGGCATGTGGCATGCAATAAACAAACAGTCGATGAGCATTAACAAAATGTACAACAGCAACACACACCAAAAATGTTCTCTGCTTGCGTTCTCACTTGAATCATGCGAAGGAAATGCAGCAGCCAAGAGGAGGGAAGGAGAGGGGGGAAGAGAGGGGGCGGGGGAGGGAACATAATTATATATGACTGCGGTTGAGATTCTGTGCGATTCGAATGCGATTGTAATTGCGCAGCTTGCGACGTCAATGGAATGTCGACTGCGGCCAATGCGTCGTATGCGTAATCTTGTTGGATATTCAATATTACGTATGCGCCGCGTTGTTCCGCAGTGCACAGCCCACAATTATGTGGGCTGAAACTGTGTCACTCACAGACACACACACACACAAACCGAGTTGATACCACACAGCAGCCACAGACAGAGCCACAGCCGCAGCTGGAGCTGAAGCCAGGCTGCTGTTGGCCACAATTTCCGCTAACCAAATCCCAAAATCGATTGGCAGCAACAAGCATTAAATGCAAGGCGCACGCGAAACGAGCGAGCAATAAAAAATCACTTGATTTGCATTCGAAGCATTCGACCGCCCGCCCCCTCCAATAACTTCAAACTCTGGGCTCTGGGCGTGGGAATTTGTGCTGTTGAGATTCCAGCTAAATAAAGGGTAAAATCCTCTCCTCCCCCTCCCCTTCCCCTCTTCTTCTTTCTCCTCTCATCTAGTAGACCTCTTCCTCTTCCTCCTTGAATCGATTCAAGTCGAGCGCGCAAACAACTTTATTATGCAAAAAAGCGCAGCGATTTTTTGATGCTCGATTTCGAGGAGGCGGTCGCCTTCCATCATGATTTGCCCCTAATGACAAAGTATTTAACTGCTTAACGTCGCCCTCTTTAGCAAAAGGGCAGCAGCTGTAGCTCTGGCTGTGACTCTTGCTGTGGCTCTGACTGTGGCAAAAGCGTAACAGCATTCCAGCAGCTGGAACCAAACAACACACCCAAAACACTAGAACAGCGTTTAAAGTTGGGCCAATTCAATTCGTTTCAAATTCAACTGAATTCACTTTAAGTCTCTGGAACTAAATCAAACAACATCCAGCTGCTTAAGACAGTGTTGACAAAACTTCAAACGAACTAATTGCAAATATTTAAACAACATTAATTCAAAATACGCTGCTCATAAATCGTTCGACTAATCATTTTACTTGAAGATGATTTAAATTAAAAAATTTAATTCAAAATTATAAATATTGACAATGTTCCAACATTAATTAAAGAATTGAATTCAAATTTATAAACATCAATTTGAAATTATTTCCAATACTGAAAATCGCCAAGAGCAAAATCAAAAGTTTCTTTTAATATCTTCCTAATGTATAAAATATTTTCAATTACGTTGAATCGAATCTAAAAACTTTTGAAAAATATATGAAGTATGTATTTCAAATATAAATTTCTCTAAATAAAGCAAATTAAAATGTGAATAGCCATATTTTTAAAACTACTTTGCAATTATATAGTTGTCTTCCCAAATAATCACTAATGATTTTAAAAATTAAAACTGTATGCATTTAAATTGCTTAGAAATTCTTTGGGAACAAACTAAGAAAACTAAACTTAAAGTTTTGAGAAGGAGAACTTAAGCAAGTCAATGAAAATAAGTTTTCAATCACAAAAAACATTACCAAAAACAAAAAATTATATATAAAAACTTCAAAATAATAATTTTTCTTTTCTACTGCAAAAAGGAACTTGAGTTTTCTTTAAGCTGTCAAAAAAAGTGTCATAAAATTAATCTAAGCTAAAATCCAAAGCTGTTAACTAATTTCTCTTTCTGCCTTTCAACACTAGAAATTGAATATTGAACAAATATCTTTTCATTGTAGTTGCCTTTAAGCTTAGCTTCTTTGGCAGCCACATTTGGCTATAAAAAGGCTAATTGCGTCGCTCTGTCGCTGCCGTCGAACCCGTTAAGCGTTGCTCTGCAAGAGTTGACTGCTCTGGCTCTAGCTGTGGCTCTGGCTGTGGCTCTGGTTATGCGGCTGTAAGTCTGTAAGCCAATAGGTTGCATGTTGGTCAGCCGCTTGATTGACACCTTTTAACTACCGTGGCGCAATTGAAGTCGACGACTTTTGCGACGCTTGTGTTAAATTATTCACTTTGACTGAGACAAAAACACAAGAAAATAACTAAGAAAGCTGCGGTCGAGTATGCTCGAAAAGTGAGATACCCGTAACCCATTCTGAAGAAAATTATTCTTAAAATATACTGAAAAATATACTACAAAAATACTTAAATATACCAATGACTATATTTGGTATATTAATATAAAACTATATGGGGTGACTTCTGTCTAAAAATACTGAAATATACTGAGGGCTATAATTGGTATATTCACATAATACTACATTGATATAATACTATATACTCTACGGGGTTGACTTCTTTTGCCTAAAAATACTAAAATATATCGAAGGCTTTATTTGGTATATTGATATAATACTACATTATTGGAATACTATATACTTCATGTACATCCATGTACATGTATATACCGAAGGCTATATTTGGTATATTGATATATTTCAATGTAGTACATTGAAATAATATATAATTAATGGGGTGACTTCTTTTGCCTAAAAATACTAAAATATACCGAATACTATAATTTCTATATTGATAGTATTATATCAATATTAGAATACTATATACTTCATGGATATATTGAAGGATATAATTGGTATATTGATATACTACAACATTGATATATTACTATATACTCTATGGAATGACTTTAGCTTAAAAATACTGAAATATACCGATGGCTATATTTAGTATATAGATAAAATACTATATACTTAATGGGGTTGGATGATGACTTTATCTGCCTGTTACACAAAGTTATAATACCCTTCTATCCTATGGTTAGCGGGTATAAAAAAAAAACAGGCAACGCAACCCAAAAGCCAAACCCCAAACCCCGTGACATATTTTGTTGTTGTTTCGTTTGCCACACACACACACACACACACACAAACACACAAGAAAAACCTTTCGCAACAGAAACATTTAGCAAAGGATTCAAACTGAGTTGAGAGCTGGCAATTTTCAATTGGCACTTTTGGCCCTTGTGGGTGGCGCTGTCGAAATTGAAAATTGGAAATTGAAATTGCTGTTGATAATCTATAAAACAGCAAAAAAAATATATATATATAATTATAATCATAATTATGCTTGGCCTCTTGCCTCTCGCTTATGCAACAGGAGAAGAAAATGGAAGCTGTCTCTTTGTGGCAGTTGCAGTTGTTGTTGTTGCAGTTGTTGTTGTTGCTCGATGGCTGCCACGCCCAGCTGACGGTTGCCATTAATAGTTTGTGCGATTGAAATATTTGCACGTCGCATATTTAGTTAGCATAATTTGCTCTCTAATTGTCACTGACAACTTAAGAATGCGACTGGTTGTCGTTGTTGTTGTTGTTGTTCGTCATTGTCAACACTCTTTGGCTGCTGCTGCTGCTGCTGTTGTTGCTGTCGATTGCATATTTATTTATTAGCACAACAAGTTGTTGCAATTACACCCACCTCACTTGCCCTGCGAATGCGAAGGAAACGCTAATTAACGGTTACGCTTAAAGACTGAATGTTGTCACATGTTAATCGAATGCATTCGATTCATCTAGTATCTAGTTTATCTATCTATCCAGTCTTCTACTCTGTCTGGGAACCAAAACCTATACTTAAGATCATTTACAAGCGGTCAATTGCGAACCTCTGCGAACCTCAGCGAACCGAACTCAACTCAACCCAACCCAAAAGCCCAGCCCAACCCAACCCAACACAATTAATCTAACTGAAAGCTGAATGTGTTTCACTTCCAGACTCAACTCAACTGGCAATTAATTTTATTAGGTGTCCGATGTACACACACATACACAGACACGCATACACTAATAAGTTGACTCTCTAATTTCCTCCTTCGGTAACCTTTGAGAACTCTGTTCTCGCATTATTATCGCATTAAATTTGCCAATTGATCACCTCATTGATTAGCTAATTACAATCAAACTGCCAATTGATTGCCTCGAATCGAATGAATGTCGAGTAATGATTAAATTGGAAAGAACAGCAGTTTTTTCCTCTTCGAGATTATTGATTAATTAGCCATCGAATGATATGATTTGCTTTGAGTGTAACAAATAATTTCATATTATTCACTTTCACGTCAATTCATTTTCAATGTTTCAGCTCAAGATTTATACAATTTAAAGGTTAGTTTTAAATCGAAAATAAAGTAAAATCAAATAATATTTGCCTCAATAAATGAAAATAAATAATAGAAGGAATTAAAATTTTAGAAAATCAATCAAAAGTTGCTAAATAAACTACAACAAAAAATAAAATGGAATATTATAAATTCAAAACTATTGAGTAACTAATGTATAAATAATATTCATAACCATCTATTTAATAATTTTGAAACTTTAACATAGCAAATTTCAATTCAAAGATAATTTACTTAAAAAAATGAATGTATAAAAGAATCTATTTTTTATTATAAGTTATACTTAGGCAATATTTTTTTTCTAACTTATTTCTCTGATCATTCAACATGACACTTTCCAAGCAAATATGTAAAGAAGAAACTAGCTTTTCTTTTTACTTTTTTCTTTAAAAATTCTTTTCATTACATTATGTTTCCTTAATTGAAACTGTTTCAAAGATTTATTTTTTATATTTCACTTATGTTCATTTGCAAAATTTCTTTTCTTTCGTAGTTGATCTCTAATTTATAAAAATACTTGGAACAAGTAGAAACCCCATTTCACTAACAAAACTTGATGAAAATTTGTTGAAATGAACTGCAATTAAAAGCGTTGTCAAGCTGTTTTCTTCTGTTTTCTGCCTTTCAAATTCTCAGAGAATGGCCAAGAATGGCGACAAGTGTTTGAGGTTCAAAGTAAAGTAAAGTAAAGTAAAGTAAAGTGAAGCAAAAGTGAAGCAAAGTAAATGCATTTCCGTTCCACTGCACTGAATTGGGTTTGGCAGTGGTTATTTTGTTGTTGTTTTGTTTTGTTGTTTTGTTTTATGCAACTCACCTTTGGATCTTAAGATATCACAGAATGGTTGTTTTGCATTAAGAAACGGCGACACTTGTTGTTGTTGTTGTTGTTCTTTTTGTTGTTGTTGGTATTATTATTGTTGTTGTTGCTTCAGCAATTTGCTTGCTACTTTTTCGGTCGGTTCAAAAGTTCCCTCGATGTTGTTTGTTGCTTTAAATTTGCGTTTGTTCGTTCTACTTGCTTCTGGCTATTAACGTGTCTCTCTCGCTCTCTTTCGTTCGCTCTCTCTCTCTCTCTTTTTATATATATATAATTCTCTGTATTGAAAATGTCTTTCTGAGTTTCGTTGTCGAGTTTCTCGCTTTAGTTTGTTTTTAATGTTATTATTGCTCTTGGCCAATTCTCGCAGCCAGATAATTGTTTATGTGCTTCTTGTTGCCGTTGTGGTTGTTGTTGTTGTTGTTGTTGTTTTGATTGTTGTGGTTGTTCTACATGTTGCACAGACAGCGACAACAACATGACGCAGCCCCCAAAGTCGATTTGTAGCACTGCAAAAAAGCAAAACAGGAAGAACATTATTAAATTAATAAACAAAACTTCAATGCGATATATGAAATTATTTTGAAAAATCATTCGCCTCGGGGGAAGTAAAATAAAGTTCTTTATTCGTATCGATGTGTGGAAATCATTAGCCGGAAAAGTCACAAATGCAATTACGTTCAGAACGGACACATCTAATGAAGCATAACATAGAGTTTTGTTTCTGTTTCTGTATCTGTTTCTGCTTTTTATGGCTGGCAATTTACATTAGTCCAAACCCGATTGCCATTGAAATGGAACGCAGACAGAGAGAGAAAGAGAGAGAGAGAGAGAGACAATTAAAATAGTTGAAAATGTTGAAATTAAATTGCTTAAAATGTGTAATTAACATTTTTAATGAGCGTTTAATTAAGAGATTTATAAACGGTAGCAGCACTCGAGGGCTGGGCACCAACTCTCTGCAGCTCTTAATGTGACTTATCAAGGTCTGTCTCTGACTCTGTCTCTGAATCTGAGTCTGAGTCTGAACCTGGGTCTCAATCTCAGACTGAGTCTAGGTCTAGGTCTGATACTGAGACTGGGAGTTGTGACTGTGACACTGACATCGACTCCGAGGCGAAGAAGAGTCAACGTCTTTGACATCAACGTTGTTCGGTATATTTTTGAGTACTGAAATGCGCTTAATGGCTTCAATTCGTTTGACCCAACGAAGCTGAGCAGTTATACTAACTTATAATTGGAAATTGGTATAGTTTATGATAAAATATGAATGAAATATGACATATATTATAAGTAAATAAAGAAAAGAAATGAAAAAGAGCATGGATCATGTTGGCATTTTCAATTTAAGCAGTACGGAATATAATAATGAATTCTTAGAGAAAAAAAAGTATTTATGAAAACTTAAGATAAATGAACTGTATAATGCATCATATACATAATTCAAATACAAATAATAAGAACAAGAAAGAGACACAGTCTATTTTGTTTGGCCCCATTTTGTATAATAGTAAAACAGTGCAGTATTATATTATCTTGAAATACAGTTAATATACCACAAAAATACTAATATACACACCAACGGCTATATAAAGTATCCCGATATAGTATAACATGGAAAATATACCATAGAATATAAAAATATACCATACTGTCAGACAAAGAAGTTATCGTAAATGAACACTTAAGAATTGAGGCTTAAGAATTAAGACTAAATATAATTAGATACTGTTTTACTTGGGGTAATTTGTTTTTCGAAAAATGTTTGATTACTATAAAAATTATTAATGTACATATATTTTTAAGGGTATTATTAATGTGTAAATTAGGATTTTCATCATGTTTTATATATATTTAATTGAGTTGCAAGAAATGTTTGATCAGTGAATAATCACATTTCGGATAGCATAGATTAAAAAGTTGCCTTTTTCCATGAAATTCACTTTTGGTTGTCACAATCATTTTGTCTGTGCTTTAAGAAGTTTTTTTTCCTAATTTTTTTTTTAAGCAAAATTTGTGCAATTTAAGCAAAAGAAAATAGCGAGATGCAGCTAATTTATGCGGGACCTCAATCTGATAATTTACAGAAACAACTAAAGATCTCCTAGTCAAGAGAAATCAATGACAAACTGCGGCAATCAATTTCAACACCAAGTTAAATGCAAATGTGTTCTTTTGTGTCGGTCTGAAACTTCTAAAGCTCAGAGTCAGCGTCAGTATTGATCTTGTCCAGACGTCAACGTCAAAGTCATCGACATCGACATCGTCATCGGCATTGTTATCGTTATCGTGATGCAACTGCAAGCGAAAGGCGGAAATTGCTCGATTCAGTGAGCGCACGCCGCAGGAATTAAGTAAAAGAAACAAAACAGTAAACGTGAACAAAAACAAAACAAAACAAAACAAAAACAAAGAAAAGAAAAGAAAAAACACTTTTCAGGTGGCAAAAGAAAAGCTGAATGGAGAAGAATGTCACAATGTAGCACACAGCACACAAGTGTGTGTAAAAGTGTGAGTGTACTTTTTGATGATTTCTTATTGCCAAGTTGCCAACAGTTGGTCAACACTTGACGCCCAGTTAATTGCTTGCAACACACACACACACACACACACACACAAACTCGCATTTTTCTGCCAGCTGTTTGCTCAACTGTGCGTGCACAGTACATACATCAAAATTACATTAGTTCGCATCGTATCGCATTGGATCGTATCGGGTAACTGAACTATATAGGCATAGGCATAGGCATAGTCATAGAGAGAGAAACATTACCAACAACTATCCAACTATCCAACTAACCAAGTGACCCATTTTTATTAAGTACAACAAACGCGACGTCGCGTCGGCATCGAGTTTCGGTCTCGATGTGTTAATTAGTCGC
This sequence comes from Drosophila sulfurigaster albostrigata, assembly GCF_023558435.1. Lineage (NCBI taxonomy): Eukaryota > Metazoa > Arthropoda > Insecta > Diptera > Drosophilidae > Drosophila > Drosophila sulfurigaster. Next base: position 20,060,657 of record NC_084885.1, read on the forward strand.
CTCTTTGCTTTACTTTTGTATTTTTATTTTGCCTCTTTGCCTTTTATTTGCTTTGATGTTTGCCAACTGTTTTCTTAATGATCAACCCGGTGTATGCACACCTCGAGATCGCTTTGCGAGTGCTACCTATTACGATCTCAAAGTTTCACACAGAACTCGAACAACTTTGCTTCAATGGGCAGTGTGTCAACTCAGGTTAAGTCGAGTACTTAATTCTCTTTATTTCCTTCTTTGAATACCGTATCACTAACCTTTCAACTCACCCAAAAACACACAAAATACGGCAAAGGAAGGAAGCGAGCTTACTTGACTGTGAGATACTAGCCATATATGTTGAAAAGGTCAAAACATTGCAGTATTATTCTTAAAATAAACCAAATCGGTATTATCCTTAAATTATCCCTTAAATAATATACCACAAAAATTCTAAAAATATACAAACCGATGTATTATTTTTTTAATATACTGAATTAATATATCACATAATACTAAAATATACCAAAATCGTTATTATCCTCGTTTTATACCATATTATATACCAAAAGACGTATTACTTTTATGGTGTATGAAATAAATATGCTATAAAATTAAAGTACACCAAATAAATGTATCCCAAAAATACTAAAATATATCGAACGCTATTCTTGGTATATAGATATAGTCTATCGCTAAAAAAATGTTCACACAGACAGACAGACAGACATATTTTTTTGCCTATTGACGATGAACAAAAATACTAAAATATATCGAACGTTATTTTTGGTATATTGATAAAATACTACACACTTTATATACCATAGAGTACGAAATATACCAGACTGTCAGCTTTTGAGATAATAATTAAGGTTACAAGAGCTTCTCTAAAACTACAGTTTTTTTTCTTGCTTCTGGCAAATATCTTAAGCGCTAATGAAGTTACAAATCAATATAACAATATTCTCAGTGAAATTGGTAAGACCTTCTTAATGTATTCGTTAAACTTACAACATAATTATGAATTTGTAAGCCGAAGGCTAAGTTAGTGCTAATTTTAATTATATTTAACTTTAATAAATAAAATAAATAAATTATATGTTTTGTCTTTATCAAAATTAATTTAATTAGTTCATTATATGTTCATTAAATACAAAGTATTAATTATTTGTAATTTTGGCATACAACTTTTAATAAACAATGCGTCGGCAGTTCACCTTAAATGCATGTAAATCGGATGAAACTGTTTCTCACTTATGCAATTTCGTATAGTAAAACTGTTATTCTATTAGGTTCAAGCTAAACTCAAAAATCGATCATCATTTTCTCTTACTTAATTAGAAAAGTTATGAACAAATTAAGTAAGAGCAAATGATAATCGAATTTTGAGTTTGATCTGAGCCTTATAGAATAAGTGTTTGAATAAACGAAAATCAAAATCTAGTATATTAGATCTATCAACCTTTAAATTCTGATTAAAATTGTAAGAGTGTTAAAATTAAGTTGAGATAAAGAATTTCATATAATAAAATATAAATGCAGCAATTTATTTATTATTATATTTTACTTGTGCTGAAACCAATTGAACTAACAATTGCATAACAAAGAAATATAACGCATACGCCGCATAGACCAACAGAGAAAACACATGCAAATAAATTAAACACAGGCGCCATCTAGTGTTCAAGTGTGTTTCAATGTTCAAGAGTTCTTTCAAGTTCTTCAACGTTTTGTCATGATTTTGTCAAATGCATTTGTCAAACATGAAGCGTTAAACATCAGAGGCGATGTCACAAAAAAAACCGCATAATAAGAATTGTGTGTGGAAGCCACAAATTGCACTTGAGGACAACTGTCAAATGGTGTAAATACAACAAACAAAAAAAAAACAAAATGAACAAAAAACAACAACAAGAGAAGCAATAAGCGATACAAAGCGATACATTTGCCGCCCTTGAAACATTTGCTGAATAACCGAAACCTTGAAACTGAAACTTCAAATTGAAACCGTAACAGCAAACGGAGACTGAAACTGAAACTCAAACTCAAACTCGAGACTGAATGAATACTGCTGTAAATGTGGATCAGAAAAACGCTGCACGTCGTTGTTGGAGCCGACAAATTTGCTGTCGATTCACGAGAGTCACGAGACCAAAGAGAGACCAAGAAACCAAATTCGAATGCCTTCCGCTGGTGGCAAGTGCTACACATCAACAGCAACAGCAACAACAACTCTATTATGCATGGAACGCCGGCGAAATCAAAGCGCCAAAGACATCAACTAAATGATTGCAGAGGCAGAGGCAGCAGCAGCAGCCCCCAAGCAGCAGCCAAAAGTTGTCGGTGATTAAACAATGCTCGTAAAAAAGAAACAATTATTGAGCGAGAGCAAGAGCGAGACGGAGGAGCGTGAGTTTGGTTAAATGTTTGGCGAGATGCTCGCTTCGTCGCTTAATGAATGAATGAATCGAATGATCAAGCGAACGATCGAAACGATCAAACGAATGCAGTCAAAAGCAAATGAATCGCTGCAGAGACTTGAAGCGTGAGATTGTGCGAGCGGAACTCGTAAATCAACGAGTTGTTGTTGTTGTTGTTATCGATGTTGTTGCTGCCGATTGTCGTCAGCATCTTCCACAGTTGCCACTGTGCAACACTCTTCGCTGATCATCATCAACGGGAGGCGTTAAAATGTTCGATAAGCAGTACACAACAATTTAGTGTACTTTTTGATTAATCGTCTTGGGGTGTGGAGTGTTTGCTTGTTGTTGTTGTTTTTTTTCTTTTGCTTTTTATGCCATTTATCGGGGGCATTAATTGGACGCAAGCTGCAAAAATTCCGACTGCCGTTTAATTGAGGAATCAGCCCGTCAGATCGTGCCACACGCATCTGGCCAAAAACAGTTGCAACATGCAACAACAACAACAACAACAACAACTTAGGGAAATTGCAAAACATTTGGCCAACTCTCGCGACTTCGATATCCGGTTGACTTAGACAACGACTTCGACTTCGACTTCGAGTTCGACTTCGAGTTGTTCAACAACTTATTAAATCATTTTTGTGTATATGTTTTCTTGCACTTTTCGTGGCTGCAAAATACAAAAAAAAAGCGGCACGCAAAATGCATTTTCCAAAGCAACAGCACAACAACAAAATCTGCATAAAAATCATAATATTCAACACACTTGGCTCATATGGAAAAGAGTTGCAAGCACAGCGCAAAAAGGAAATGATAACTCAACTCAGACTTGGGTTGTAGAATTTACAAATAAGAGAACCTGGGATCAACTCCAGAAATGAGTCACTCTGAATTATGGACGACATAATTAATGCTTCCTTATTTGCCAAGTTATGAAACTTTAGAAATTTGCTAAATGTAAAATGTAAAGCTATTTAAGCTTAGAGAGTTGATAACTAAGAACTTATATAATATAGAACTATATAACTATGGAGTGCGTGAAAACACTGTCTATTCAATCACACTCAATTATAAGTAATGGGTGGATTTATAAAGAAGGAGTCATCTCAGACTTCACACAGTGTTAACAGCCAAGACGATATCGAATAATAAGCGTAAAGTTAGAGCGGTGATTTTTGGTACACACAATATTCACTCAAGTATTTAAGATTGCTGAAAACTTGGGTGCGATCAGATAAAAATTGTAGAAGTTATTAAAGAAATGCTTTTGTATGAGCAAAAAGCGGCTACTGAAATCTGAACTTAATTAGTTTGGCTGATAATCTAGTTTATTTTACACTCTATGGTATATTTTGAATGTAGTTCTAGCTCAGCCTTTGGTATATTCTTAGTATCTGTGCGGTATATTAATTTAGTATATTTTCAAATTAATACCGCACAGGGTAGGGGTTAGCCTTTGATATATTCTTAGTATCTGTGCGGTATATTAATTCAGTATATTTTCAAATTAATAGCACAATGTTTCACTTTTATTTACAACGAGTAGCGGGTATCTCACAACTTTCTTGTATTTTATTGATTTTTTTTTTGCAAACTTGTAACTGTTCAATTTTTATGTTATTTATTATGAATAGGTTCATTAATAGGGAAATCATTTATTTTAATTTTAATTATTTTGCCAAGTTCCATCAACGTTGATATTTGCATACATAATTGAATTTAATAATTTGTTCAGTCAATTTTCAAGCCGCCTTTGCTTGAGAAAAGTTTTGGTTATACAAAAGTGAATTAGAAATTTGGAAAACAATATCAACAACATCCTGTGTTTAGCTGATCACAATATTGTGTGATGATCGTCTCTCTCTCTCTCTCTCTCTCTCTCTCTCTCTATCTCTCTCTTGCTGATGATCTACAATATTTATGCCACTCATAATCAAGCATTTGAATTGTCGGTTGCATTTGGCGAACGTTATTTCCCAACAGTTTCACCTGCTGCAACTCTAATGTTATTTCCCATGCTCTTTTTTTTTATTTGTTGCGCGCGCGCACTTGAAAAAAGCTGTGTAAAAGTGTGGCATATGTGAAAAGCAAAACACACGCCCACCAACCAATGCGACCACCATTGTGTTTGATGGCGAGAAAGTTTTCTTTTTGCTGTTTTTATTTGCCACACTCTGCGCAATTGAGGTTGAGGTTGAGGTTCACCACTTGCCACTTGTCACAACAACACTCGCGTTGCATGGCAGCCACATAAATTGCACAGACAAATAAATTGTCATGACACTGAGTGGCACTTTACAACACTGGCTGCCAGAATTTTGAAAGCCAACACACAAGTGGTGAAAATGGCTTTGAAAGTAAATATATTTATACATTATTTTTTGTTGTACCCTAGAAAGTCATTCTAATAATAAATAAATATAATTTTAATAATAGTAAAAGTCTGAAATAAAATCATTTCCAGCCAAATAATGTTTAAATGTTAAATAAAACGCTTGATACGAAAATATTATTAGAATTTCAAAAGTAAAATGCTAAAGAAAACTGAACTGAAAATGTGATATTATTTTTCCATTTCCTAGAAAGTAATTCTAATAATCAAATATATTTTTTTTATGAAAGTAAAAATCAGAAAGAAAATGTTTTCGCAAAAAATTATGCTCAAATGTTAAAATTCAGAATTAACATGTTTTCCGCGAAAAATTATGTTAAATTTATAAAAAATAAAAATAGCAAATTAATGCTAAAGAGGACCGAAAAGTATCTAAATTTTAGACATTATTTTTTCCAGTCATAGAAGAGTAATTTCAACAATAAATATCTTTTTTATGATAGTAAATGTCAACAACAAAATGTTTTCCAACAAAAATGTTTAAATAATCAGAAAAAAACAAATTATAATTGCTAAGAAAAAAGGCTAACTTTGTAACGTGACAACACTGCTCGAAAGTCCATCAAAAGAAGAATGAAAAAAGGCTAACTTTGTAACTGCTAGCTAACACTAAAATTCGCCAAATCTAGCCAAAAGTGACAACACTACTCAAAAGTCATGCAAAAGACGAACGAAAAAATGGCTAACTTTGTAAATAATAGCTAACACTAATAGTCGCTAAATCTAGTCAAAAGTGATAACACTGTTCGAAAGTCCAGCAAAAGACGAACAATTTCTATTTATTTTGGCGAGTTTTATAGCACTGAGCCAACGTGCGTCCACAAAAAGCTGACAGCTACGTCAAACGAGCAGCTGCAATAACAAACAAGAAGAAAATCAACACAAACACAAAAATCAAGGGCTAGAGCAATGTTTTCCTTAGGAAAAAGGATGCCAGATGCGGTAAGGTAAATAAATAAAGCATGTCGCTTAAAACAAAAACAAATGTGTGTACGACAAAATTAATCTAACGGCGAAATGGTTCCCATAACATGCAGATACAGTTCGCTTGAGCCACGAATGCGCAATTTGCGAGCACAGAGCTTGAGCAACCAACGTATTTCGAGATAATCGGCGCCCTGCATTATCGATCGCACAACCGGCAGCTTCTCCCTGAGGAACTCCTTGTCCCAGTCATCGATCTGGTATTCAACGTCTTCGGGTTCTATTTTGGACTGCACCCACTGTGGCTCCTCGTCGTCCTTGTGAAACTCCAGCCACAGTAGAATCTTGAGGAGCTCTTCGGAATTGATGCCATGCATGGCAAGCTTCAGTTCGTTTCCCTCATCGAGGTCGCAGTATTTCAGCATGTTTTGTATCACCATCGATCGCTGCAGCACCTTGAGATCGATGGCGATTACACGTCGATCTCTGGTCTCCAATCGTATGAAGTTCTTCTCCATTTGGTATAATTAATTGTTGAGTTTACCAAATATATTTTTACTATTGATTCTCACTTTATTAACACTACAATTTGACATGGAAATCAGGGAATACTATATAGAAAGTCAAAATTACTTGTATTTCTCATTGTGTTAGGAAGTTAGGAAATATTTGTTTATTTCCAATTGTTGGGATTAACTTGTCTATGTTAATATTTATGAGTTTCTTGCAGTCACTTTCAATTTCGCCTTTTACTCGTAAGTACCGCAAGTTATTTATTTTATTATGTTCAATAAATTTTTAAGTATTACCATCTCTAAAGCACTGCTAATCACTTTGGTGTAATACAAAACATGAAGTAATTTTAACAAATTAACGTAAATGAAGACAAAAAAAAAAGAGTGAGAGAGAGAGAGAGAAGTCAGTCAATCAAGTGATTGTTAAAATATACCGAACTAATATACCCAAAAACATATTTGTTATAACTATATACTGCTGCATTCCAAATATACCATAGTAAGCAAATTATACCACAAATGGCCAACCCAAGCATCTATGAGACTTTTGTTGATGATACCAAATAAATATACTGAAAAACATATTCGGCTTAACAATATACTACTACATAATGAATATACCAAAATATACTGCAAATGTTCAACATAAACAATTAAGCAATGAAATTAGGAAATCATTTCTTGATACTAAATTGAAATACCCCAAAAACATATACGGTATAACTATATACGAGGGTTGCTATTTATATTTCTGGCCTAATAATGAAAATGCGAATATTTATAAAAAAAAATGGATTTATTGTTTGTCACAGTATTCTCCAGCAAGATTTATATACTTTTGAATGCCCTAAAATCAATTTTCGAAGCACTTTTTCCACTCTGATTGAGGCACCTCCAAAACATGGTTTTTGAACGCTTTAACAGCATCTTCTGACATCGAAAATCGATGACCACGCTTTTTTTCGATGATGTGCGGGTATAAAAAGAAGTCATTGGGTGCCAAGTCAGGGCTGTACGGCGGATGACCCATGAATTCCACGTTTGGACCGCAAAAAAAGGCGCGGGATTGAGCTGGTGTGTGAGAGTTCGCGTTGTCATGGTGCGGAATGATCCATCTTTTCTTGTTCGTTTTTCGAATTTCTACGAGGACTTCAGGCTTACAAATTATGGTGTACCACTCAGAATTGACCGTCCTACATTGCTCAAGCGAAACAGTCGCCACATGACCAGTTTTACCGAAGAAACAGGCGACCATTTGCTGAATAGTGCTTCCTCCACGAACAAGGTTCGTTGGATTTGGCTCACCTTCAAAGACCCACACGGTCGATTGCTGTTTTGTTTTGGGCTCATAACCATAGATCCATGATTCGTCACCTGTGACTATCTTATAAATGTCTTTTGAAGCACAGGGAATGTATTTTTTCAAAATTTCTTTGAACCAATCCACACAAGCCTTTTTTTGAGCAAACGTCAAATTGTGCGGGATCCAACGAGAACAATCCTTTTTTACGACCAGGTGTTTATCCAATATCGAATGTATTCTGGTGGAAGAAATGTCAAAGGATGCCTCTATCTCACGATATGTCACATGACGATCTAGCATTATCAGTTCACGCACGGCATCAATGTTTTCTGGCCCAACGTCTGTTTTTGGACGACCTTCACAACCTTCGTCTTCCACCGAGCATCGGCCACGATAGAATCCATTAAACCAGTATTTCACAGGGCTATAGGATGGCACTTCATCGCCTTATAAAGATTTAAGTTCATCGGTGCACTCGTGTCGTAATAATCCAAGTCGAAAGTTGTGAAAAATGTTGGCTCAAAAGTGTTCACGAGTTAATTCGATTTTTCTGCCGAGGTAAGTTTTTGATTAATCGTTTATCGATATCAAACGTGCTCGTACATGAACAAGTTGTATGGAGCTTTTATTGATAAAAGTCCAAACTTTTTTTGGGAAATAGCCAATTGGTCCTAATATGGCTAGAAGTGACCTAGGCCAGAAACTTAAATAGCAACCCTCGTACTACTACATTCTAAATATACTATAGTATACAAAATATACCACAGATAGACAACCAAATATACTTAAATATATTCAAAAACACATTTGACTCAACAATATACTACTACATAATGAATATACCACATTGAGCACAAATTATAGTATACAAAATATACCGCAAATTTTGAACACAAACAATTAAGCAATGAAATTAGGAAATTATTTCTTGATACTAAATTGAAATACCCCAAAAACATATACGGTATAACTATATACTACTACATTCTAAATATATCATAGTATACAAAATATACCGCAGATTGCCAACCAAAGCAATTAAGCTATGAAATTGTGAAATTATTTCTTGATTTTCTACAAAAAAAAACCAAACTTGATCTGCGTGCACTAATAAAGCGAAAAACAAAATTGTTGTCTCTACAGTGTTCATTCGGACTCTAATCACGAATATATTCTTTATGGCGTCGAAGATTTCTTCTACTGCCAGTTGCATGGATTTCCTGTTCGCACAGAGTTATAAAAATGTCAAATACCATTCACTTAAATTACTTGTTGCCCAAGAGTTGCATAGTTTTTAGTTTCAAAGTCGATTCAAATGGGTTCTCTTATTATTATTTTATGTGCAAGAGGGGACAATCTCAAATATGCCAATTGAAATCGAAGTCGCTTGCAAATAGTTTTGAATTATTTCATATTTGAGCGCAGGCATAAATGGGCATATTTATTGGGCATTTACGAGCACAATGGAGAGTTGCAAACGCGACTTCAATCACTTCTACTCCGCCTCACTCTCTGATTGGCTCCACCTGCTGAGCTGAGCTAAGCTGAGCTAAGTTCAGACCCTCGCTTGGTTTGCTTGCTTGGTATTTGTGCACATTTAATGCATTTTTCGCGTGCTCCGCATAAATTTCCATTCAATTTCATTTCGATGTTGCGGCAGTTTTACTTTTGCTTTTGTTTCTTGTCGTTGCCTTTTGTCGCCGCTGCTCAAAACAATTGCAACAAGTGCAACTCAACGCCTCGAACAATTATTTGCTATTGAAGAAGCAGAAATCAACAAGTTGCCTACGATCTGCATTTCCATTTTTATGGTTGTTTTTTTGCTTTTTTGGCCAACTGAATACGCTACACAATCGACACATTCGTCATTCGAATAATTCAGTTGGTTCAGTGGTATAATTAAATCGCATTAATTGCAGCAGACACATTGCATTAATCGTATGTATGTGGCAATTGTGAGAACGAATCAAAAGCAGTTGCAAACTTTGGAATACGGAATACGGAACACGACGGCGCATGGAAAAAGGTGGAATACGGAATTCGGAATGGCTGTGAAACGAGACCGAGGCGAAAACAAATCGCATCGACCAACTATTTGTCGACCTCTCTGATTGCGTATTGTGAGTTATGAGAGTCTCGATGCGAACCTGAATCTCGATCTCAGTATCTCAGTCTGTATCTGCATCTGCATCCCAATGAGCTGACTGACAAATTGCTTGCATTTGTTAGTTATGACAGGTGCTGAGAGGCCCTTAAACCCGTTATCTGCTTACTAACTTAACTTAACGGTTACCTGCTTGTTAACCTCTTGGCCAGCGGCTGACAACAAACAAACAACAAACTGAACTGAACTGGACAGCGTTCGAAAAACATATTTGCAATGTGATTTTCATTTTAATGATCCCACATTAATTCGAGTTCTCCATTTTTAACCCTTTTTTGGAACAGCATTTTTGCATTTGTAATGCACACTTTCATTATTTAGTAATTTAATATGTTATATGTGCATTTTGAACTGTGTTATTGTACTATATTAATATAAGAAAATCTGTCATTTTAATTTTAATTTCTACTTTTTCTGTACACCGAAATATATGACTAAGACTAACTAAATTTTTAGCTGTATTAATGCAGCTCTTATTTCTAAAAAAAAAATTAATTAAAACATCACTAGAAATGTATGATAAACTTAATTAAACTATATCACATGCAAATCGCAAATGTGTTCATAGTTTTATCATAATAACAAGAAAGAAAACTACAGTCGAGAGTACTTGGCTGCGAAATACCCACTACCCAATTTCAATGAAACCATGTTCTAAAAATATACCATATAAATATACCGAAAACACCAAAAATATACCAAACCCAATTCAATGAAACCATATTCTAATAATATACCAAATTAATATACCAAATAATAGTACCAAATTTTAAATATACCGATAAAAATCTGAAATATGCCGAATGCAGCATATATATAGGTACTACATTTTAGATATACCAAATTTATATATAAAAATATACTGAGATATACCGAAGACAATATATAGTACTACATTTAAAATATACCAAATTAATATACAGAATAAAACAAAAAATATTCCAAAGTCAGTTCATAATACTAGATTTAAAATATACTAAATCAATATATCGAAAGTATACTAAAATATACCGAAGAAGAAGAAAAAATCATTAAATTTAAAACAAATCTAATTAATATACCGAAAAACACTAAAATATACTCAAGGCAGTATATAGTACTACATCTAAAATATACCACAAAATATAAAATATACCAAATTGACAGCCAACGCAATTAACACTCGATTGCAGTAAGCGTTTTTTTGGCCATAGAAAAATATTTCAAAAAAAAAGTTCAAATACTTCAATAACAGGAATCATAAATACTGCAGTTATTAATGAAAATTACACTTGCCATTCAATTTTGTTTGCTTTCAATTCAATTTTGTGTGTGATTACTAATTAATATTCGCAGCAAATTGAAAGTACTCTTAAAAACTTAACCCTCTAGAAATAGTTTCTATTCAAATTCGATAAACAAATTGGGAGATAAATTGCATGCACTTGAACGGAAACTAGATGAAGTTCACGTTTATTGCATGCACATAAATGCCATAAAGTTTTGCTATGCAAATTGAGTTTGTTAAACATTTCAATGAACTGAAATTAATCGGCACTAAAACCGAAGAAGAAATAAACCTCAAATGTGTTTTATTGCAGTTTATTCATCTTTTATGACTCGACTTGACTCTTTTTTCAACGGTTGCTTCTCATTGTAGCCAAAGTAAATTGAACAGCGGCAGCAGCAGCTAAGATTGCGCCTTTTTATTTTGGCAGGCGTAATTGAAAAGCCGACAACCGCAGCACGAAGCACGAAAAAAGCGAAAAGGAAAATGAATTTGCTGCAGATGATGATGATAATGATGATGATTAAATGCTGATGATGATGCGCGTGCCGTGGCGCCATTTGGCCATTTGGCGATTTGGCCAAAAAGCGAAACGATCTTTGTGCAAATTTGTTAACGCTTCCGGCCAGGCCAACAAGATGAAGCTAAAGTTGGAGTTGGAGTTGGAGTTGAAGTTGGACAGGTTCACTGGCTGCCCAGCTGAAGCCTTGCTACTGTTAATAGCAACAACAATGGCAATAATAATAATAACAATAATAACAGCAACAGCAACAGCTGCAACTTTGCCTTTTGATAGCTGTCCGACATTCACTTTGCCTTCTCGCTCAATGCCAAGGAAAAACGCGTCATAATTTCCGCGCTGCTTTTCACATTGGAATTCCACGTTTCAAACTCAAACTCTAACTCGACTTGATTTGAATTTGAATTTGAATGGGCAGCGGGTGAAAGATGAGATTGCACTTTTTGCATAAATAATTATGTCTCTTCATTGGCGCTCTATCGAAATAATTGTTACAAAGAATTGCTGCTGCTGTTGATGTTGGTTTTTCCGACAATTTTCAAGTGCCTTTGGCACTTTGAAGCAATTAAAAAAATTAAAAATACAAAATAAAAACAACTTGGCCCGGAAGCCGTACCCAAAACTGAACATTGCTTGGGTTAATGGGCAAATGGTCAAGACATCGAGATCGTGTTATATGTGGTCACAGCTAGAACAGCAGCAGCGGAGACCCGTTAATTATGGCTAATAAATATTAACTGCCAAAAGAGCAATAAACTAAAAGCTAAACTACCGATAAAGACAACCACTGGCAAAACCTAAAAAGACAAAACTGTAACTAAGTTGAAACTCAGTTTAACAGTCGCCAGTCTCTCTCTCTCTCTGGTGTCTGGTGTCTGGTGTCTAATGTCTGATGTCTGATGTCTTTTTGTGGCAGTATCTGTCTGGGATTGGTCGTATTTCATGCCACTTAATTGCAGGCCCACATTGTAGTTCGCTGCAAAGGAGGCACACGCACCACTGTGCACAGTGGTCCACGAGTCAAACAAACTTCGACAGCTTAATCCACTTATTATTCTAAACTTGTTTCTACAACTCATTCGTGTATACATTTCTATTAAATTCATTAAAAATCACTAAACAAAAAAACAAACTCCAAAACTAATAAATTATTCCGAATTGAATTGATTTCTATAGTTTAATTAATACTATTTCTTATGCAACACTATTTTTAACCACTTTTCAGAGAATTTACTAAATTTATGCATCTTTTTTAAATACGTTGAAAGTGAAATTCAATAAAATGTTTAAGCAAAAGTAATATATTATTGTAGTTTCATTTTTTTAAATGGTTTCTTAAGATTTATTTCTACTACTAAAACTGTTTCAATTATTACTTATTAATATTACAATTCAGCAAACAGTAATTTAAGTTTTTAGTTGCAGGAGACTAAAATGAAGAATTCTTTAAATTTAATAAATGGAAAATGTTGAATATAGAAATACAAACTTTTTACTTTGAAATAAAAATTCTAGCATTTAAATGCTTAGTGAAAGATCAGTATTATTTAAAGTATCAAAATTTTATGAAACTTGAACTATTTATTTAAAAGTTAGAACTTTTATCTTGAAGAAATAAAAATACTACAGTTTTAATAAAACTCTTTTTCTATCAATTGTGTGCTTAAATACTTTTACATCTTATTGACTCTATAAGCTATCTTAACACTCTAAGATGCTATTACTTTTTCTGTAATATCATAATATTGAATTTATTTACATCCAATGAATCTGTAAGTTGCCAATAATTTTACTGTTTTTATTATACATAACAATACTAAAATATGTATATAATATAAATATAAAATATACCATATTGTAGCATATTCCATTCTGATGGAGAACGATTCAAATAAAGATTTGAGTTATATTTTTAATTTAATGAATTCAGAATTATATATAAACTTTCTTTCAAGCCAAAGTCACCTTTATAACCTAACATATTTCTAGATTAGCCGTTTAACTAAAAGGAATTTATTTTGCTGTCATGCAAATCGTAGTTGGTTGCACTGTGCCTGTGCTAGTGTACGAGTATGTGTGTGTGTGTGTGTGTGTGTGTGTGCTTGTGCCTGTTACTCGCAACTGGTCATTAAACAACGTTTAAACAAACGCCCCTCTCGCAGTGTCTCGATTATGCTATATAGCCTCTAGCTTGGAATCATGTTATATGCTAGATAACTGAGATTATTTTGCAGCAGTCGCAGCTTGTCTCCTCTATTGGTTGAAGTATTTTTCAGATTCAGTTTCAGTTTGAGTTTGAGTTTGGGTTGCGATTTCCTCGTATGCAAATCGCAGACAATGCTGGCAATTATTTAACAAATATTATAATGGAGTAGTTATCAGCACGTTATAAAGCAATAGAGCTCCAATTAGAACGCTTGACACTCACAGAAAGAGACAGAGACAGCCAGAGAAAAGAGAGGGGGACAGAGAGAGAGAGAGGTGTTGCATGTAGCTGCAATTTGGTCGCATTACAAAATATTTCGTAATAATTGAATAACATTTGTTGTTGTCGATCAGTCGATCGATTGAACGGTCGATCGGTCAGGCCAATCAATATGTTGTGTTGTGTTGTGTGTAGTTGAGTTTGAAATTTGAAATTGAAATTGAATTTAATTAAAGTTGATTATTATGACAAAATGATTAATTAAGCCAATGTGAGACGCCCACTTGGGCCAGGCCAAGCGCAAAAGGCCTAGATAAATGCAACACTGATCGTACTACTATATATATGTATGTATATATGTCTAGCGTACAGTCAGCGACAACAAGCAGCGGCCACAAGTGTCGTTGTTAATGATTATTGAAGCTGGCGACATGTCTGCTCGCTAAATTGTTGCTAATGTCGTGCTATAATTCAATGCAAGCGCCTCATAAACAAACAACTTTGTTAACGACGAACACAATGAGAGGGGGAGGGAGAAGGGGGGGGGGGTCTCCTATCAGTTGCAAGTGTTGAAGTCATAAATCTGCATAACGATCATGCGTGTTTGTGAATGTGTTGCGATCACAATTGTTGGGCTTTAAAGTGCGTGTGTGGGTTTTGTTAACAGTTTTGTTTTTTTCCAGCATTCATTTAACTTGCGAGTCACTCACGTTTGTTGTTACGTTGTGTTGGCCTTTCACCCACTCGGAAAACACAGACAGACAGACGGACAGAGAGACAATTACTGTGATTTAAGAATCGCTTAGTTTCGTGTTGTGGGTTTTCAGAAACTGCATTCGAGTGGGCAACGCACTCATCTTCTGGTTTATGTTCTCTCAAATTATCGCTATTAATATGGTAATCCAAATGTGCTACTTACATTTACATCAATGGTCACAAATATTTGACAAATTGATCAGCGACTGCAATGAAAGAAATAATTGTAAGGAATTCAATAATTGTAAATTGTTAATTAAATCGAATACAAAAATGTATTCGAAATTGTACTGAATAAAATTTGAAAATTCCAAATTTGAAAGGCAATACTTATTCCACTAAAAAAGGCTTATCTTATGTTTTAAACCAATATTCATTAATAAGAAATCATAGAAGAATATGTGTAATTCTCTGGCGGTATTTGTACGACACTTTTAACAATGAAAAAACGTCAACTGAATCAATTTATTAGAACTAATTCTGGAAATTTTTCTGTTTTACGATAATATACTAAATAAAATGTTATTTTTTTTGGTTTGCATACGAATTTGTTCATTTTTGCAATTATATTAAAACAGAAAAATAATTACAAAATCATTCTTACTTCCAATTAAAGTGCTTATCAAGAGCTCCAAGATTCTATAGTCACTTATATATTTATGAAATATTCTTTTTGTATAGGTTTTGGAAACTCAAAATAAAAAAAATAAATAAAATAAAAGAAATTGAAATATATTATGAAGTTCTTAAAATAAATAATAAAATAACTATAAATAATAAAACTAAATTTAATTCTAAAATTCATTAAACATATCTTTAGCATAATAGTTGACTTAGAATGTTAATATGCAGCTAGATTGAAAGTTTCTTTTGGCGAAATAAAGAATTCAATTCAAAATATGTTAATTTTACATTTATTGCAGTTCAACATTTGCTTTGAATTAAGTTAAAAGTGATTTAAATGTACACAAAAATATTTGCTCTAACATTAAAACTTGCGCTGTAAACTAAAAATTCATTAGCGAAATAACTTTTATGCTGCTGTTGCTGCTGCCACAAAATTGAATCGTTTCAATAAATGCGTCTAACCAAATGAGTTTTCTATGGCCAAAGCTCAGTTTCAGTTACACTTCAAGATTTAAAGACTTAAAATTTGGCCAAAAGAAATTAACACTCGGTTTCATAGGCAAAAAAAAAAAGAAGAAAAAATAACGCTCACTTATCGCATTTAATTGCAATTATAATTTGTCTGAGCTGCAATTAAAGCTTATGCTGTCTGGGAGCTGCTTTCCCCCCTCCTCTCTGCTTCTCCACTCCCTCGAGCGACAGAAGCTGAAATTGTGTCTCAGTCTCAGTTTCAGTTTCAGTTTCGAGTCTCGGTCTTCGTCTCAGTTTCGAGTCTCGAGCCGGAGTCTGGTTTGTCTGCTAGCACAAGTTGATTAGCAATAATAACGCTGTGAATGACTTTAAAATGCCATAAAAGACGTTAACACAGATGCCGGCTCGTGGGACACCTCACTCTCGAGCCACGCCCATTTTAGGGGGGATCGAAGAATGCGCAGAGGACCAAATTTAGGCAGCTAAGTAGTTGGCAGCAGCTCAGCACCAAAAGTGGTAAAGAAGCGTGTCACTTGCAACGTGCAACGTGCCACATACTGTGTACTATGTGCAACAGGATGTGCATCAACAACATCGACAATCGAGTGCAAATATAATTAAATTTTTGTGTCTCGTTAGAATTCCACGAAACGTTGACGCTGTTTGCACAAATGTGCGCAAATACTTGGAAATTGGCAAATTGATTGCACAGGAAGCGCATAAATTGAGAACATAAAGCAGCTACAGATATAGATACAGATACAGATACATTTACAGATACGGATACAATTGCCTCTAGAGAGCAAGAACAAATGACAGCAATTTGGCGAATTGAGCTCAGAGCTGTGTTGCTGTTGAATCAATCCCGCGAATCGATGACAAATTTATTGCAGCAATTTAAACAGCTGTAGAACTGCAGCTAAAGATACAGATCAAGATTAAGATAAAGATACATTTGCCGATATAGAGACATATATGTGTTGCATCTGTTAAGTGATTCAACTGTGATCGATGGCGAATGCAGAAGGAAACACAAATTAGCTCAGAACTTGAAATATGAAAATACTTCATCAGACTGCAAATTAATCCATTTGACAAATTGATAGCATCGCTAAACAGCAGCCAATTGAAAACGGAGGCTGGCGATCTTATCGCTCTGACATGTGACAATGACAATGTGATCGGTGGAGTGAGCAGATCGATGGGACCACCAACAGCCCAAAGGCGGCGATTGGCAGCCAACACGACACGAACACGGACACGACACTTTTGGCTTGGAACTTGGCCAACTTAAAGTCCAAAAACACAAACAAGAAGGAAAATTACATTTGAGTGTGATCGACTGTGAGATATACGCTGTACAATTTCAATAAGCACAAAGCAATGCGGTATTATTTTTAAAATATACCAAATTAATATACTGAAATATATGGGACACCGATATACCGTTTGATTTGTCCAAAAAATGTGGTATTGTTCAAAAAATATACTAACCTAATATACTGGAATATATGGGACACCAATATACTTATTCATTTTGCCGAGAAATGTTCTTAAAATATACTGAAGAAATATACTAGAAAAAATACTGAAGTATACCAAAGGCTATATATGGTATATTAATGTATTATTACATTTAAAATATACCGCAGAATACTTAATATACCAGATTGTTAAAATAATGCGGTATTATTCTTGAGGTATACCAAATTAAAAATACTGAAAAATACTAGAGTATACCGAAGGTCTATTAATGTATCAAAATATACCATAAAATACAAAATATATCAGATTATTAAAATAATACGGTATCATTCTTAAAATATACCAAATTAGTATACTGGAAAATATTAAAATATACAGAGGTATGGTATATCGATATTCTGCTACGTTCAAAATATACCATACACTACAGTATATACCACATTGTTAATCGACTGCAGCAACCGTTTTTTTGCCACATAAAATGATTTTGAAATAACTTCTACAATTTTCATCCGATCGCAACCAAATTTTCAGGAACGCTAAAGACTGTTGTTATTTATTGTATGCACCAAAAATCGTTATGGTTTCTGAAATGTAGGAGTTCATACGAACATACAAGCAGATGGACAGACAGATAGACATGATTATATTGACTCAGCTGTTGATGCTGATCAAGAATATACATATTATATATGTGTTACTGAAAGCATAAACTTATAATACCCATCTATCCCACAAGTAGTGGGTATAATAAACACTCACTGACAGCCAACACTGGAATTATGTTGCAAAAAAAAAGAGTCGATGACAAGTGCAACACACACACACACATAAATTCGATTAAAATAACTCAAGTCTTTCTCTCTCTCTCTCTCTCTCTCTCGTGCAATAAACAATTTCCTCATTTGTGCTTTGAGCTCAAATAAATTAAATAATGTTAACATAATTGTAATCTGCAAATTGTTTGGCCCACAGCAAAATGTGTGCCACGCCCCAACTTCAGCCCCAGCCCCAGCCTCAGCACCACAAACGATCCAAATGCGAAGATAAATTTTCAAATAATGTGAGCAAAATTATGCCACATGTTGTCGAACAACGCGACTTTTATTGTGTTGCATCATTGTCGAATTGTGTTGTTCGATAGTTGATTGTTTATTTTCGTTATTGTTGTTGCTATTGCTGCTATTTTGCAAATCAAACAATTGCATAAATTCAACAACAAATTGCCCCCTCCCCCAAAACAAAATAGAGAATGCCAAATATGGGCCAAGCAAACAGTGCGTATACGCAATTACCAGCTCAACCCAATGCCATAAATGTTCGATCGATCAATATGCAAATATTGGCTGTAGAATGAGCTAACATAACAAACGTAATCTGAACTCCTTAAGAACGCACAAACTTCAAAACAGATGATAGACGATCTTTAGTGAAAGGTTTGTTGAGTTCTTAAAGCATCACGAAAACGATATTTGTTCGGAGTGGAATATTGTCCTACTTTCAGACACAAAATGATAACAAATAAAAGTATTGAGATTATAAAATGGTGATTTGTGTTTAATTCTGTTTTACTTTCAAGAAATTTATTCAAAATTTAACAAAAAAGCAACTTGATGCAAATGATTAGAAAGGAAAACAGTAATGTCTAAGTAGAAACTTATTGTAGTACTTTAAAGCAAAATAATAAAAATAATATAATAATACTTTGAGCTGAAGTTAAAATTTCTGTTTCAGCATTCTCATTAATGCTGTTCTAATTTAAAAAGTAGATAGAAGCAACGATTAGAAAGGAAACATGAGATGGCAAATAAAAACTTTTTGAAAAAATATAAAATAAATATGAATAAAATAACACAAAATAACATAATAAATAACATAATGCAAATAATTTAATAGTAATTTGAGTTGAAGATAGAAGTTCTTTTTAAACGATCTCATTAATGCTGTTCTGCTTTTAAAGAGTAGATAGAATTTAACATAAAAGCATGAATTGAAAAGGAGGTTGCCAAAAATTGGCAAATAAAGACAAAATATGAAAAATGCTAATCTTATCATAGAAGCTTAAAAAATCAAATATGAAATGCTACCCTTGCAAATTTGTATTAATAAGTTAATATGTTTTTTTCTAATTTAATCATCTAATCACTTCATAAACTTTATATTATTAATAAGTTAATATACGTTTTTTCTCGAATCTTTCTATTAATTGAATTCAAATTGTGTTAAAAATGATTTGCTATGATTTATCTAAGCTTCACTTTAAAAAAACTTTATATTATTAATATCTTAATATGTTTTTTCTTAAATCTTTCTTTTTATTGAGTTATAATTGTGTTAAAAATGTTTTGCTATGGTTTATCTAAGCTTCACTTCAAGAAACTTTATGTTAATATATTTTTTCTTGAATCTTTATTTTTATTGAATTATAATTGTGTTTAGAATGATTGGCTTTGGTTGTTCATCTAAGCTTTACTTAAACAAAATTTTTATATTATATTATATTATATTAATATGTTAATATGTTTTGTTTTTTAATCTTTCTTTTAATTGAATTATAATTGTGTTTAGAATGCTTGGCTTTGGTTCATCTAAGCACTTCATAAACTTAATATTCCACGCAGTGGGCTGGGTAAACAGTTTAGAGATCTGTGTATTAATTTCAAATAAATTTCAATAAGCTTTTCGATGTTGTCGATGGCAACCCGCTGAGTGTTGTTGCTGATTGGCTGACAACGGGGTGCGCTGACACTCACTACAGATCGGAGAATTGGAATTGGAATTGTAATCGGAATCGAAGAAGGAGAAGGAGATGGAGATGGAGATGGAGATGGAGACCGAGACGAAGTAGTTGCTCGAGTTAGAGTTCGAGTTGGAGTTGGAGTTGAAGTTGAAGTCGGAGAGTTAACCTTGGGTTAGCTTGGAACCCGTTATGACCGGATAGGCATTATCTTAGTGCATATTTTCCAAGACATGCCTACGGTCATAATTGGGTTTTAATTGATACAGCCAAGCGACAAATGGACACAGAAAATAAAATTGAAAATCCGAAACTGAAAACTGAAAACTGAATGCAAGTTGCGATAAACGAAACGAAAAAAGTCAACATGCAAATTCTAGTAAAAGGGAAGTAATTAATCTTTTTTTTTCTTGTCTTGTATTTCGAGTGCCCGTCTAACGGTGTTTACAACACAGGGTGTGTGTGTGTGTGAGTGTGAGTGTGTGTTTGAGTGTGTGTGTGTGCACATATATCATATCGAATTACGAACGGCCTTAACAACACAATTATGACTCGTTTCGATTGGCGGCCAAAAAGCCAAGCGGCCAATTGAATTGCTCTAATGAGTGCAACGAATCTGACAGCACAACCGCAAAAGTATGTGTGTGTGTGTGTGAGTGTGTGTGTGCGAGTGTGTGTGCCCATTTATTGTGTGTGTGGATTGGAGTTAAGAGGCCAATCTATAAGGCAGCTAATCGAAGCGATTGTCAACGATTCGTACTCAAATTCAAATTGCGAGTTACAATTGAATGAAAGGGCCGCCGGGCAGACACATTGTCAACATTCATGAATACTATTCATATTTGCATCCACATATGTATTCATATTCACCTTCTACAATCGACAACGATTTATGTGCGACTGCAAATCACAGAGTCACGCCTATAAAATTTACATAAATATGACCATAAAAACAAACCAAAACTCAACAACAAATGATATCTATTGCCTCGCAGCAGTCTCATGCTCATGCTCATGCTCATGCTCCCAAACGATTTATTCGCATTACAAACAGCAGCGTTTATGCAAATACATACTCTATGCCAGAGAGCACTCTTCACATTTGCTCACAAGCGATTGCAATTCTCTTGAATGCAAATGAAAATCAAATAAAACTTAAGCAAACTAAATAAAATACAATTACAATTACTTTCAGAATGATTTATTATTAAGAAGAGAGAGCAATATGAATGCAAACGAAAGAAATATAATTCAAAAGTAACAAATACATAATTCCAAAAATATTAACATAATAATAATCAATATAAATAATACTATAAATATAAATTAACATAGCAAACACCATACATAAATTATAAAAAATAAAGAAATTTATATAAAATTAAATTAAGTTCCACAAAAAATAAAATAAACTAAGACAAAGTAATAACAAATTTAAAAAGAAGACAAAATCGAATAAAATAAAAATGATACGATATTCAATATAATATTAAAATGAATGACAATAAATAAATAAAAATATAAAAAAGTAAAATTAAATAATAATAAAAAATAATATAATAATATGGAACCCATAATACACAACGAATGTAAGTAATATTCAAATAAATAAAACTAAAATGAATAAAGTAATTTTAAAAATGAAATATTATAAAATAAACAAAATAAAATACAACGAAAGTCAGAAATATTCAAATAAGTGAAATAAAAATAGAATAATAAAAAATAAAATGCAATAAAATAAACTAAAAATAAACTATAAAAGTAAAAAGTGAAATAAAAATAATAATATAATAAAAAACAAGCAAATAGGGTAACGTAGAAAAATAAAATGAAATAAAATACTTTCGAAGATATTTAAATTTTAGTCTTTACATGAATTTAAAAAAATGTAATAAAATATTTAAGCTAGCTAATGGACTCGCCTTTGCAGTAAGGCAGCGGCCACATAATAATGCAATTCATCAGCTGGCAATTAGCATAGAGACATCGAGCAATATACAACGTCTGACTTAATGGAGTCATTTTTGGTCTTTTGCGAGCGACAAATGTTCAACGGCATTCCCAACGCTCCCCCTTCCCTCTCCCCTTCTACCCCTCTCCTCAGTGGACCCTACGAAAAAACTTTAGCCATGCCCCATGGAATGGAATGGGGCGCAGCTCGATGTGTGCAAAGAGAGAGAGAGAGACAGAGAGAGAGACGGAGAGAAAAAATGCTAAAGTTCGTTTCTTAAGTCATTCGTTTTATCGGCGTCAAATTGCGCAAAAATGGGCAAAACAGAAACTTTTACTTTTATTTGGCGTTTCGTGCAGCAGCAGCGAATGCAATGCTTATACTTAATTTAGTATATCAAAATATTAACAGAAAAGTCGAGCAAAATATCTCTAGCCGGAGGATAATTGTTTGCTATCTAAAAAAAACAGAAATATTTTGCCATGTTGCCACACATTTTTGTGTTGTTGAATTTTCTTTGCTTTTGGGCAACTAATAAAGTGCAACAGCAACAGCAGCAGGCAGCAAGCAAGCATGTAGCAAAAATTTCAGGTGGGTGGCTGTTGTTGCAACGAACGCAATTGTTGATTAACGTTAATTGAGGGCCGCCGCAAGCCGAGAGTCCCAATTGTTGTGGATGACGATGGGTGTGGCCTGCCTGCCCACTAGAATGGGGCCATGGCATGGAGAAAGCCAAACCAAAAACATACCCAAACGAAAACCAAATTCCAAATAAAGACGAAAATCGGTGCCAAGGTTGGCGCGAGACACAAATAAAGAAAAAAAAAAAATGAAGAAAAAAACAGTCATAATTAGATCAACAGTCATAATTTTTATAGTTGTAATTGTTGTTACTGCGCTCAGCTCGTTACAGTAGGGCGCCAACAACAACAACAACAGCAACAACAACAAACAAGAGCAAACACCAAAAAGCCGCCTTTAAATTTGAAGCAATAACGAACGAAAAAAAAAACAAGTAAGAAAGCTACAATTGAGTGTGCTCGACTGTGAGATACCCGCTAACCATTGTGAATAGAAGCCAAACAGTGTGGTATTAATTTTAAAATATACCATATTAATATAGCGGAAAAATACTAAAAATATACAAAAGTGTATTCATATATTGATAAATATACTAGATTGTAAACCAAAGAATAATATACCGCAAAAATACTAAAAAATCTACCAACGAGTATATATAGTATATTGTTATACTTCATTCGAAACATACCATAGAGGGCAAAAGATACCATATTGTCAACCAAAACAACTAAGACTAATATACCTCAAAAATACTAAAAAATATACCAAATGCTATATTTGACACACACACACACACAATATACCGTAGGGTGCAAAATATACCAGATTTTCAGCCAAAGCTGCTGAGGTTAATATACCGCAAAAATACCGAAATTATATTGAATACTATCTTTTGTATATTTACATAGTACTGCATTCAAAATATACCAAAGAGTACAAAATATACCGAATTGTCAGTCAAAACAACGAAGACCCGATTGCAGTAGCCACTTTTTGCTTATGCAAAAGTATTTATTAATTAACTTCCACCATTTTTCGAAACCAAATTTTCAGGAATCATAAAAACTATAAAGAAAATCTTTAACTTCAAAATTACGCTTGTAGGAATTATATCACTATCTCTTACAATCTCTGAGATCCAGACGGATGGACAGAAAGACGGACAGAATATTTATACTTTATAGAGTGGGATATTCCTCCTTCTGCCTGTTAAATACTTTTCCTGGAGGCACAAAGTTATAATACCCTACTACCCAATGGGTAGCGGGTATAAAAGAAACAAACCACGAAAAAAAATCACTTTAATTTGAGCGCATTTCATTTTGTCAAGTCGCTTGGCCCGTCGGCTTTTCATTGTTAGCCGCACAGTTGTAGTTGTTGTAGTAGTTGTTTTTGTTGTTGTTGTTGCCAGTTGTTGTTTTAAAAACAAACAGTTACAACCAGCGGCAAACAACAATGGGGGGCACGTTTTTGTAGGGCGGGCGCAATGATTTTTTTTCTCCTTCGTTTTGTTTTTTTTTTGTTGTTGTATTTGCTTCGCTTCTAGCTGCAAATTCGTAGCCAATTTAAATGTCATTGCGCCATTTTGATTTCGATTTCGATTTCATTTGCTTTCCCGCATTTAATTCGAAATTGAATCGACACAGAGCAAACACAAAATGAAACCAGCAACAACAACACAAAAACGGAAGAAAAAAAACTGAACATTGAAAGCAAAGCTTATCAATCGCCATCAATTTATCTATAAACAAGAGCGTTGCAATGTCTGTCAAATTGGAATGGAGCGAATGACTGACTGACTGACTGACTGACTGACTGACTGAATGACTTACTGAGGGCAGGTACAGGAGAGGTCAGTGGCGGGTTCACGAAAGGCGTCAACTGGCCACTCACAAAGCGATTGCCGATCGAATTGCTCAGATAAAGAAAAACAAAAGCCACAACACAAAAGTGAAAGCATCACTAAGTGTTCTCGACACGGACTTTTGTTGCACTGTCGCAACCTTTGACCCAGCGCAAAAAAAAATCAAAAAAACAACAAATGTTTAACAATATTAATTGCACTTTTAATTTAATTTTAGCCCTGCTCAATTTGCTTTAGTAGCTCATTCTTTGGAGCTTTGTCTTTCCCCAATTTGCAATCTCTTTTCTCTTTGTGTCATTTCATGCGCGCTTAAACAAATTTTTAATTTTCAACAACTTTCGCATTTCATTCTCCATGCTTACTTAAGTGATCAATGGTCTACGGACAGATATTTAATATACATTCTAAAAACCACAGCAAAAAAGGCAAATTCTCTCTTTTTTAATGTCACTGAAAAAGTTAAAAAAAATTTGAAATTTCAAAATGTATTTCGTTTTCTATATTTGAAATTTATTTCTACATTTTTAAATTTCCAATTTATTTCTATATTTTGAAATTTATTGATAACTATTAAAATTTGAAATTGTGTTAAATTTAAAATTTTTATAATTTGAAATTTATTTAAAAATGTTAAATATTTTAAAATTTGAAATTTGTTTTCGAAATTATGCAATTGGAATATTTATAGATTTGGAATTTTATTAATAACTAGTGAAATTTTACATTTATTTGTCAATTTTGAAATTTGAAATTTATTTCTCAATTTTGAAATTAATTTAAAAGTTTTGAAATTTGAAATTTATTTCTTGATTTTGAAATTTCATTATAAATTTTGAACTTTACTTTGAAATTTACAAATAAATTTGGAACTTTAAAATTCATTTGTAAATTCTTTGCTTTGAAATTTGTTTTAAAAAGTTATCTTTTGAAATTCTGTTATAAATTTTGAAGTTTGATGTTAATTTATAAATATTGAAATTGGAGAATTATTTCAACATTTTGAAATTTGAATTTTTTTATAATTTTTTGCTTTAGATACTTTCTCACATTATTTTGCATAATTTTTTAATGTGTTTTCAATAATTGCTGCCACACTTTTGTTTTGATTTTATTCCACATTTCACTGCTAATAAAATGTACTAATTAGTTTATAATTTTGTAATGAGACTATTAACAATTTATGGCTGAACTTATGTCATTGCACTGCCAACGATTGACTTCCTCAATTTGTGTCTTTCACAAGCTGAAGCTGAGCTCCTTCAACAATTGTTGTACTTTGGCGAACGAACAAAATCAACTCTTGAAGCTTAACTTGGTCAATGGCCATCGACAGTTGGCAATTGGTAATTTGGTAAGTTGGCAAGAAGAACAACAACCGAATCGAATCGAATTGAATCGAATCGACAGCAAATAGAGCGTGTCCATGCCAGACGCTTGACCAACTGTATCTTTGGCAATTTGAAAGTCGCAAGACAATGCAACAATGTGAGTGCAACAATGTATCAATACGTCATTTGAGACACATGCCCCCGAAAAAATAAGTGTGTGTGTGTGCTTTGTGTGTGTGTGTGTTCTTATGATCGCATTGGGAATTCTCACATTGGATATTCCTTGATGGCCTGTGGTGCGGCGGCTAACATTGCGTATACTGAATGAATGTGGCGCGAGGTCTTGACATTGCACCTTGAAGCGCATTGCTCGCATTTGTATTGTTTTAGTTTTGCCAGTTGCAAGTTGTTGTCATCGGCAAAACGCAAATGAAACGCTGCCACAGCAAATCAAATCTAATTGTTGGCAATCTATATATAGTATATACTATATATAACATATATAATATGCAGCATGTCAAGGCATGGCCAGGCATCAACGACAACCTCACAACACACCCAGTGGGCGTTGCTGTTGCTGTTGCTGTGGCTGTTGCTCCACTTTGAGCGGCAACAACTGCTTCGACTGTGCGGTTGACTCATCGAGGCTGGGAGAAGGCGCTTTTTTCCGGGGCAAAAATACTTTACTTTACTTTACTTCACTTTGTTCAAATATGTATTCAAAGCAAAGTTGTTGCCCAACAGTCGTCGAAACTATTGATAAACCATATGTGATGCGCTTCAGTGGCTGCTGTTGCTGCTGTTGCTGTTGCTGTTGCAACATCTGCCACATTCTCAACTATGAATTGCAAAAGGTGTTGTTGCCAAGTGAGAAAGCCAAGTGTGCTTCGACTGACAAATACCCGATACACATTATATTAGAGCATACGAAACAAATTAGTTAACAATGTTAAAGCTACAAAGTTTACATCAATTTATAATGTTGACAATCTGTTAACTTGTGATAGCATTCAAAAGTTGCACTAATTAGTAATAAAGAATTAAGCGTTTAGCTTGTCAATAATTTTTTATTTTTATTTTTGAATCATTTTTTATTTATGTGATAAATAATCATCATTAATCATAACATTGAAATTTAACCAATCAATCAAGTGCTTGGCTCTTTATAATAATTTATGTTCTTCTTTAATTAGTATTTTTTATGAATATTCTTTGCTTTGTTTCCTAATTAATGTATTATTATTATTATGTTATGCATAATGAAGCAATTAATTCCTATGAATTAGAACTTACTTTAAAGTATTATTATTAATTTATAAATGAAATATAGTTTAGAGAGAAGCTCTTTATAGTAATGCAACTTCTTTTCTAATTATGATTTATTTATTTAGCTCTTTAAAATCTTTTATTTTATTTATGTTGTTTAACTATTTTAGGTCTTTATAACGAGGAATCAAACAATTCTAATAATATATTATAAATCGCTTATTATTATTTATTCAAGTATTTTCAGTTAATTTACAAATCAAAGCAAACTTCATTGGAAAACAATTTAAAAAGCTGTCAACTTAAGGATATCAAATACTTTGCCACTCACTTATTATACCCCTTTTTTATTGATTGACTAACGAGTATATTTACCAATGGAATCGTGAATGTAATTAGCTCGACGCCCTCAACGCATCCCCATATAAGAGAAGAACAAGCAAGCTTCTCGCATTTGCGGCACCTTTGAACAACGAAAGACAGCAGAGAGCACTGGAGAGGGAGTTGACAATTAAACCAGGGACGCACCATATACAGGGTTGCATATTCGTTGCGTTGTTGCCAATTTGCATTGGCATTTGAATGCGATTCAAATAGGGTCCGATGACATGATATATATAGAATTTGTAGCTATTTCACATTCGCAAACACTATTTATAGTCTGTTTGTGTTAGAAAGTAACTGCGATACGATCTAAGAATTCGATTGTTATTAATCATTGCGATTCCGATCGATATCAACAGCTGAAAGCGAGGCTTAAATCTGCGAAAGTATTTGACGTATGTTGAATGCGCAAATTGGGTTTCTGATCTGGAACACATATATATATAGAATGTGATAAATGTATTAGCCACAAGAATCTTTGATTAACGGCCAGCTAACGGAAAAAGTTCAGATCTGATAAACATTCAGTTGATGGCTGATTGATAGAACTTCGAACAACAACAACAACAACAACAAAAATACCAGCTATAAACATGAATAATGCAGCAATATGCTAATAAATAACAGCACAAATACTTTGCACTGATTTTTTGAAATTTTTTGGTCAATGCACTCATTCATATTACGCATACGCACAGTTGCTTGCTTGATTAACAACTGCTGCTGAAGGTCTTTGATGGAAAACTTTCGTCACTTTGACGATTCCCCACCTTGCATTCCCCGTTCCTTTCAAGATCAGCTCGCGCTGCAGTTGTTGTTGTTGTTGCATGCCACACAGTTGCTCAATCAGCTGCCAGTTGCTGAGTTGCAGCAATCTGCTCTTTTTTTCTTGGTACTTTGTCAGCGCGCTGGCATTTGTGCAAAGTCAACAGCAGCCAGGAGTTTTGAGTACAGTGAGTACATTCATACTCGCACTCACACTCATATTCATATTGTGTGTGTGTGTGTGTGTGTGTGTGTGGGCGTCTGACAGTCCAAGTGGACGACAACTGCGATGCATTTCATGGCACGTCTCATGTTACAAGCTTCATGCCCCATGCCTCATGTCGCTTGTCGCCTGTCATATGCTTTGCGGCAGCTCGTCATTTGCCATTTTTCACACTGCTGGTAGCAAAGTACAAAAATCAACATTTGAAACATTTTGCTCGCATAATTACTTCAGTCGAAAAAAACACAAAAAACAAAAGCAAAAGCAAAAGCAAAACTTCAACTGCAACTGCAACTGCACAAAAAGTGCTTACAAATTTGCCAAACAATGCAGATCGCTGGCCACGAAGCAAACGTCGCATTGATGAAACTGTTTTTTTGTCTCTCGTCTCTCGTCTTTTGTCCGTTTCTGCTGCCCACAGCTGCACATTGACTTTCCAACTACCAACTTCCAACTATATAGTAGTTTAGTATATAATAGCCTAGTACACAAATTCAATTCAACGTGTGGCAATTGTGGCCTGGACTCGTGCCACGCGATCAGCAAATTACAACGACGACGACGATCTGCGACAAGAGTTCGTTTTTTCTTTTCTTTCTTGGCCACATCTGCATATAATCTATGCTATAAATTCAACTTTATCTTGCAACAATCACAGCAACCAAATAGTTGAATCCTTATTCAGAGCAACAACCACCAACAATACTTTAGAGCAGAGCACAAATTAGCTTAAAGTATTTCCAATCAAGTCTAGCATTAAGATAAGATATAGACAAATAAAAAAGCTGGCCGCTTACTTCACTCTTAAGTTTTTTGTATAGAATTAAAATTAATATAGAATAGAAACTATTATAATTAAGGATGGAAACAAGCTGAGCGCTATTTACAAATTGAAAATATCACCAGGCTAGAAATATCTTCAAGTTAAAACTATATCTATATAATTAACTAAACTTTGACTGACATTCCTAATGTTAATAATCATAAACTCTTCAGTCTCTGTACATTATTAATTTACAATATTACTGTTTAATAAAAATACTTAATAATAACATAAGTCACTTCGAATTATTCGCCTTTTTTATAGTGTAGGATTATTTTTAAATTATTTCTATGTTGAAGAAATGTCATTCATTCACATTTTTTTTTTGTGTAGGATTGTTTTTTATTATTTCTATGTTGAAGAAATATAATTCTTTTTTATATCTATGTTTAAGATATAATACTAATTTACTTCATGACGTATTATACAATTTATAAGATTATAGAAAGTATGCCAATCGTTGTAATTTAACTTTTACCTTATGAAGGTTTAACCAAATTTAATACACAACATTAGTTTTCAAAAATGTCCAACTATATCAAATATGAAATTTAAAGTTCCAATATCCTCTTTAATTGTTTGTAAAGAGATGAAGTTGCCGAAGTTTCGGAAATTTATTTATAAGAATTATTCTTGTTAAATATTATAAGATGGATTGAAAAATTTAAATGTACGTAAAGTAATTTTAAATCTATCTATAGGAATTATTCTTCCTAAATATTATAAGAAAAATGGAAGAATTAAAATATAAAATTTATTTCTTTTCCTATATGCATATATGTATATATCCTAATATAGATAGCTGTCAAATTTTAAGAAGAAAATGTATTTACAGCTCTTTTGAAAGTGGGAGATGAAATCTCGACTCGATAAATTAATGTCCTCGCAGTGAATTATATGTTGAAGGCACAATGGATACTTTAGTGTAAGGAAAGTGGCTAGTTCCATAAGTAGTTGTGTTAAACAAAAATAAAATCGGACATATTCCGCATGTGTGACAAAGAGAAAAAGGCAACTGCGAAATGGGGCAACTTTGAGGCTGTTACAGTTACAGTTACAGTTACTGTTACAGTTACATTTAAAACTGCGACTGGCGATTTTTAGTCGTTTATTTTTTTTTTTTTTTTTTTTTTGTGTTTTTTTCACTTTTTTGGGGCAGCAGGTTCACAACGAACGCGGCATGCGCTGCACTTGAGATTGGGCAAATGGCCGAGGCAGCTAACTGTGCAACGGTGCAACTGGGCAACTGTGCAGCATGCCACATGGAGCTGCCAAAAAATCGAGTTGTCCATGTGCCGCACGCAGCCGAAAGCAGCGCAATGGAAACGAGAGCAAAAGCTGTTTGTTGTTGTTGTTATTGTTGTTGTTTGTTTGTTGTTGTCGTTTTTACGTTGTTTTTGTTTTCTTAGCAGTTTAGCGCCCGTTGTCGTGCCAATGTTGCCAGTGTCCACGTACCAACAAGCAACAGTGGCCTAATGTTGCACATTGTGTGCTGATCTTGTTTATTATGCAAGAAAGCTGCCAAAGTAAGTCAACGACAACGCCAACAGCAACAACAACAACAGCAACAACAACAAAGCATTAAAGAAAAGTAAAGCAAAGCCGTAACTTTTATTTATGCCCTGCAATAAGAATGAACTCTGCAAAAAACTACATTTTTTATTTTAAATTCGATATTTGAGTATCGTAAGTTATTCTGGGCAATTTTTGATTTTCAACGAACCTTCACTATAAAATATGTCCCTTTCCAGATGGAAATACTTTTAAAAAAACAAACCCCCCTAAACATATTCAAGTATGATAACAACTCTTTCTTGACTACATATATCATTATTATCTTTTTTCATTATATTTTCATCCATTATTGCGTACAACAAAATATTTGTGCACAGTTTTCAGTTAACTGCTGGAAATGCCCGAATTTTGAAAGCTCAATCTCAGCACTTTCACAAGTTCCACTTCCAATTCCAATTCCATGTCGCATATCACATACAAATGCCTAATTTCAGTTACTTTTCATATGCATGCGTGAAGAAGAGGACAACAACAACAACAACGAATATAAAATTAGCGCTGCTTGCACTACTCACCCACCTTTCGTTCGCTTGTCCACTGTATTTCACTTCATTTGATGCACACACACACACACTCGCACTCGCACACAACAAAAACAAAACAAAGGCAAAATGCACACCGAAAATTCACATTCAAGCAGCAGCAAACGAATGGCAACGCGTGCCAAGACGAACGAACGAACGATCGAACGATCGTTGGAAAAGAACCGTCGCGACGCCGCCGCCAAAATCCGCGAAAAGAAATACAGAAACAGAAACAACAACAAATTACACAAACAAAAATAACTGGGCGCCAGGCAAGCTTCAGCTTCAGCTACAGCTACAGCTACAGCTACTGTCTATTGTCTACTGTGCACTGTGCACTGTCGACTGCTACTGGACTCTGCCAAGCGACACTCAGCTGCTGCTGCTGCTGTTGGAAACGAAACGAAATGGAAGCGAAACACCGCACAAAGCACAATACGAAATACGCGCAAGCGTCGCGACGCAGAGCAGAGCAGCGCAGCGCAACGCGACAGCCGAAAAGTGGGCGGCGTGTTTGGCTTAGGTCGCGTGCATGATACAATTATACAAGGTAGTCTCGTCGGAAAAAGCTGTCCGACTTTAAACATAACAATGAGTGCGAGTGAAAGAGTCTCAGCACAGCAGTGTGAGCGAGACGACAATGAAATGCGCATTAACCCTTATACGATGATATTAATATTTACATATTTTGAAGCTAATATTAATGTATTTTTGACATATTTCTAAAATGTAAATTGTTTACGAACAATATTAATAATATATATGAGAATTCTCTAATTCTCGAAATGTTTTAATTCTATCCGTGTCTACGGCATACATTGCAAAATGTCGTTTTCCACAAGGGTTAATTGCAGAAAAAAATTCGTCCGCAGACAACCTCTTGCGTCGAAAAACGAATGCGTACTGACGAAAGCTTTTTCCGACGAGACTACCTTGTATAATTGTATCATGGTCGCGTGTGTGTAGGCCTAGTGCAAATTGAGACAAACTGGAATTGGTCTGCGACAAGAATATGGAACTGGGTCGGGTCAAAGGGTAGCATTTAAGCATTAAGCTTTAAGCCACAACCCAGCACACATTTTCTTTAGACAACTGTCAAGCCCTTCTCATGAGTATGCAGTTTAAGATAGATTAAATAATTTCTTTTATATTTATCAAGTTTAGACTACTGAAAATTTGACTATAAAAGCCTTAAATAACATATTGTGCTTTCTATTGCACTTTTCTCAAATATTAGCAGAACAGGTTAAAAATTTCGAAAACTAGTTGGAAGAATATAATTCATTAATTTAATGATTAATTCTTAATCAAACACAAAATAAAACAACACTACTTTTTTTAAAGATTGAAATATCAGCAAATAAATAAATAAATCACTTTAAACATATTCTACTTTCTAGTATACTTTTCTCAGATGCTGTCGGAACAGGTTAAAACTCATAATATTCGCAACAAGAATATAAATATTTAATTTGCTTCAACTACAAAATGATGTTTAGCTAATTATGAACTTTTAATCGAATTTGAATGAAAACAAATAGCAAAATATAAAATCATTTGTTTTAGGAATAATAAACAAATTTATCAAATAAGAGATTTTAAACATATTTTATATTTAGGACAGACAAAAAATTCATAATGCTCCAAAGAAAAAATACAAAAATTGAACTCAGACCACCTACAAAATGATGCTAACAAATTATTAAATTTTAACTGCTTATTTTAATTCTTATATTCATTCAGAGATCGTAAAAGTACCATGAATGACTTAGTCAAAGCGTCGGCATAGTTATTTAAACAATTATTATATTTTGGAAAGTGTTAATTAAAGAAACTTTCCAAAGCTAAACTAGAGTTCATCAATGCCATGCCAATTTAAAATAGTCAGTTAGTTAGTGTATTATTTGTTGTCTAATTTGAATAGTTATGAAATGTGATATTAAAAAAAAAAAAAAACAATATAACTAGCTAATTTCTAAGTTCAAGATTTAAAGAGCAACTTATGTTAAACGTTTTTTTCTTTT
Organism: Drosophila sulfurigaster albostrigata; assembly: GCF_023558435.1. NCBI lineage: Eukaryota > Metazoa > Arthropoda > Insecta > Diptera > Drosophilidae > Drosophila > Drosophila sulfurigaster. The sequence continues at coordinate 20,093,951 of NC_084885.1, forward strand.
GTGGATTTGCATAAAGAATAAAACGAATTGTGTACTCTGGGACTAGATCTTATCGATCACTCGAAAACAAATTCTATGCTTAGTTGAAAAGAGTCTTTTGCGAGTTCTTAAGCTAACCTTGAGTCATTGCCACACATATGCGATTTTATCATTCACATGACCACGAATTCAATGCACTTCCTGCCCCCCCAAAAGCTGCGACTCTTCTTCCTCACTGAATATACAATTTTGCGGCATGGCATTTGTTTTGGGGCAAGGTCAGTCTCAAGTTGACACCACAAAGTGGCCAGTGGTCAGTGGGCAAAGTGGCCACCATGTGAGGATCGCCTTGATTGTTGCGGTTCAGTGCAAATGGCTCGGAAGTCTTTGTTTTGAGCGCTTCTTTTGTTTTGCACCAACTGTGAGGTTCTTCCTCTGCTGTGCAGCGTTGCAGAAACTTGAGACTTGAAGCAACATTTATCGTAGCGCAACTTGCTCGTAAATTAGCTGAGCTCAATCAATAAGTTAATCGATGAAAAGAATTTCGCGTGTGTTGATTTCGATAAGAATTAATCAGGCTTACCTCAGTTTGAATGGTTTCTCCCGTCCAGAATAGCGCAGTTGTTGTCCAAAACAAAAAAAACAGGTTGCGATCAATTATTTGTTGTACCGATATCGAAATAAGAATAAAACACACTGTATAGCGAGAACAAACAAAGCACTCGAAATGAAATGCGCAAAATTCGAATTATTCGATTTGCATTATCATTCTATTGTATTTCATAATTGATGATCGGGTGCGGTTTAAACGAAAACAACAACAACAAAAATGCAAAAAAATAATATATATAAAACACCAGAACAAAAATGTTTCAAAAATGCACAGCGAACGAAAAAAGTGATGAAAAGATCTTGAACAAGGTAGAAAAAAAAGTTGTCATCGACAAGAAATTAACAACAAATTAGCACTTGACCATTCATTTAACAAATAACTGTTTGGCTGGCGTTTAACTTAAATCATTTTGCCAACGAACAAAAATGCTACACGACCATTAAAAAATTGACAAATTAGCATTTCGTATAGCAAATTCACTTGTTTCTTTTTCAGCTACCGGGCAAACATTCGATTGATTCACTTTCTGTGAATATATATATTTGCTCTTTTAATTTATATTTTTCTATTTTTTATCACATAAATTCTGCGATATTTCACTTCACTCAAGTTCAATGATTGCACTTCGCGCGGGATTTTTTAATTATTATTATTATTATTTTCGAATATCTTTTCAGATTTGAATCGATTCGTCAGTTAGTGTCGGTTTGGTTTTGATTTGTATTTTGTTTTTAGGATCTTTTATTTTGCGGCTTGTCTCAATGCGAGTTCACGTCAGCTCTGGCCAAATGCGCAACACCGACTAACGCGAACGGCGTCCATGTGATAAAGCCAAAGCCAAAGCTCTGAAGCAACTGGCACTTGGAACGAGCGCATGCGACTTAAGCCCCGTTCACACCGCCGCAGCTCAGTTCTCACTTTGCAGTCAGCCCGGTGAGTTAGCTTGGATAAAGTATTGGACTTTCTAAAATGGTCTGCAATAAAACAAATATTTTATTCAATGATTATTAGTTGTATAAAAGTAGGAAATAAGTAAGAGAATCCATTAATTTATTTGACAAATTCTTTAAAGAATCTTGTAACACATTTATCCCACGTTTTTAAGTAAATTTCTTTGCCAAATTCTTTTTTAAGGAATAGATGAATTTTTTAACATATTTAACAGTCGTTTTTAAGTAAATTTCTTTGCAAAATTCTTGTGTAAAGTAAAATATAAATAATGTGACTTATTTAACTGTCGCATTAAAGCATAATTTTGTCACTCCCATATTTATATTTTGCATAAATTTTATTCTTACCCTATACTAAATTTTTATAAATTCTTTGCTCCTACATAACTTTATCTAAATATTTTTACATACATAACTTATCTAAATGTAAACTATAGTATAAAAACTTTTTTATATTAATTATAGTTATGCTACGTTTTAGTTTTTTTTTTTTTCTATTTGTTGCTTTTTTTTAATTATCAAAGAGCATAGTTTTTACATTGAATATGGAACAATAAAGACTATGTCAACCTATGAAATATATGTTATAAAAACCATTTTATAATAATAATAATAATATCGTAGTATTAAAAATATTTCAAGTAACCATAAAGTGTAGTGTGAACGCAGCATTAGCCTTACCCCACGCAACAAGTGGAAACGAAACGAATGTAAAGCGATTAGTACGTTTGCTTTATTGCATTGCATTGTTGCGGGCAATGGGAGGAAAAAAAACGATGGGCGATGGAACGAGGGAACTAGGGAAGGTCGGGGGAGGTGAGAAGTGTGTGGAAGATATATCTGAAATATGCTAATGATAAACATGCAGCATTTAAATACATTTGGTAAACTCTTTTTCCGTGGGCGAAAGGACTCACAAATTGGCAACAACTTTGCACACAATTTATGCAAATCTCATTGTGTGGGCTGCGCTGCGTTGTGGCCAAGCAGTTCTCGCAATACTTGTGTTTGCTGCGTATTGGCCAAGTGCAAAAGCGATTTTTGGGGAAGTCTACTAAAGTACACTTGCATTTACTGCATTAAGTAAAAGTATATTTTTGCTTCAAGTGTAAGCCGAAGGAGATGTAACCGAAGGAGTCTTATGATTATATCCAATAATACTTTATTTTCTAGAATATGAAAGTATTCGCTATTTATTTAATTCGCCAAAAAAAAAACATTTGTTAAATATGAGGATTCTATTAGTTTTCGTTTAATATAATTAACATATTTTTTCATTACCGATTTATTTAATTTATTGAGGTTATAACGATTTTTTTGTATTATCCACAGTGTTAGGTCGATTTAGCAAATTTTAAATGTTTTTAAATTTATGTGTGATATAAGGATTTTATTACTTTTTGTTTTACATAACTAAAATATTTGTTCATTATCGAAATGTGTTAATTTATTTACTATATAACGATTTTTTTTCAATATCCATTAGTCATCATTATCATTAGTCGAGTTTTCAATTATATAAATAAAAAAACTTTTATTTTTCTGACTTTATTTAAAAAATTGTATTTTGCAAGGCTCTAAAAATGAAAGTAGTTTGATAAATACATACATCTTTGTAGTAAAACAGATTTAAAAAAAAATCCGTATATTATTTAAGAAATTCACTTTTCGGAACCGATTTCAAATATGTACTATATTATCAATTTACTATACAGCAATTTGTTAATACTTAAATATAGTTTTGACTAAACAATAAAATGAAAGTAAGAAAAAATAATAAGCCAAAAGATATTCAACAATATAATTGCGACTCGATTATGAATGAATTAATTCAAAATATTCTCATGTGCTATACTTTTCAAATGTTTTTTACTAAATTCAAGCAAAGGCTTTGAGGATGCGAAGCGAGGGAGTGAGACTGTGAAATAAAAGTGCGCAGACGGAAGTCGCGGCAAAATCGAACAATAAACAACTACAAGTATAATCGAGACAATTAAACAAAAGCAAATTGTAAAGCAAATCTATAATAGCAACAACAGTAACAGCAACAGCAATAACAATAACAATAATAATAGCAACAATAACAAAATTGATGAATATGACGGCAACGATTGTGAGTCGATCTAAATCTGACGTTTGGCATGGGCCAAGGAATGGTTTCAATGACCGGGGCGGAACGGGGGCGGAGCAAGGGAAAGGGGCTGGTCAGCTGGGACAGTGGGACAGTGGAACGGACAAAGTTGGGTGCGGCGGCATAAACGCAAAACCTAACGGCACAATTACGCTGATACATGGGCATCCATAAATGTGAGTGTGTAGAATATACACATGCATACATACACACACACACATACATATCGCATAAGTCTAGTGTTTGCATTTGTGCTTTTTTTTCCGCCACATTCTCCAAGGACAAACAACATTTTAGTGAGCGCTGCCGCTGCCGCTGCCGACGCTGACGTCGACGCCGCCGGCGGCTAACGGCAAAAGGCAGTCCGAAGTTAAGTTAAACTCGAGTTCGCGATTGATCTACAAAGCTCACCTCTCAGAGCTCTGGTCGCAAGTCTCCACCACTCTCCACTATTCTCCGCTCACCAAGCCACAAGTCTCCAGCGTTGCCAACTTTCCTTTTTTATGTATGTAGTGCAAGCGTGGCTGTTTCACAGTGTGAGTGTGTGCGAATATATGTATGTGTGTGTGTGTGTATGCACATGGTGTGCGGGCGCACATTAAAACAATAACAATAGTATAAACAGAAACAACAACAACAACAACAACTGCAGCAACAGACAACTGAAAACCCCAACACAGCAAACAGGCAATGCCAATGAGGGCAGCACATTAAAAAGGTGTGGCAACGTTCTGCTGTGTGTGCAACAACAACAGCAACAGCAAAAGCAAAAGCAACTGAAATCACAGCAATAGCAACAACTGCACACCATACGCCAACATTTGCTGCTCAAGTTAAAGTTACAGTTACAAATTCAAAAGCCGCCAGCACCAGACCACCAAAAAAACCAAAAAAAAAAACAAAAAATGGCATAAATAAAAATTGTGTTGGCTTTTCAGCAACTTGAAACAAAACTTCAAGTCTCTTACACACACACACACACACAATGCACACACGCACACTTACTCAGAGAACAAAAACAGAACTAAAACCCCGAAATGGCCAATACCCTTCCACCTTAATCCAATCCAAACAAGTATTTCGCTATCAACATTAATTCATATTCATACTTTTTTAATAAACTGATCAACTAAAAAAAAATTGTCTAATTGGTAATTAATTTAAAGTCATTAGTGAAATGAAAAAAAAATTTTAGTTTTATGTGTCTTTCACTTTCTTAAAAATAAAATAAAATAAATTCTGAAAAGAAAATTTGTAATTTAATGAAAATAAACCTTAAGCACTCATCTCAATAATACATTAAAGCCCACAAAACTGATTTTAAAATGTAAATTCAAAATTTCAATTGTATTTTTCCAAAAATTATCATTTATATGGAAAATAAGTCAAATTTATGATTCAATTTAATGAAAATAATCCTGAAGCACTCATTTCAATAAAAAATTACAAAAAAAGAAAACAAAACTGATTCAAAAATGTAAATTCTTAATTTCAATTATATTTTTCAAAATATGTAAATTTAATATATGGAAAATAAGTCAAATTTATGATTCAATTTAATGAATATAATTCTTAAGCATTCATTTCAATAAAAATTAAAAAAAAGAAAACAAAACTGATTTAAAAACGTCAATTCTAAATATGAACTGTATTTTTCGAAAAATGTTAATTTCTTATATGGAAAATAAATCACCCAAGTTACAAATACACTGTCAAAGTGATTGCAACCTAATAATGTTTATAATACAAGTCGTCTTTTGTAGTAACTGTTATTGGCTGTAAATATAATAACGATTGCATCGCTTTTCATTTTTCGCGTTTTCGCGTTTTCGTTGAAACGTTTTTCAGCAATTTGTGCTCGTGTGTACTCTGAGATATTATTTGGATTTCTTGGGTGTTTGGTTTAAATTAAATTTTGGTATTTCTTTTGGCGCTTGCCAAATCGCTTAACAATTTATTCAAAGTGTTGGCGACAATTCACTTTTCGATTTCGTTTTCAATTTTCGATTCTGATTTTGGGGGGGGGGAAGAGACTCGGATTTGGGGCGCAACGGATTTTGCGCAACGGCAGCGCCAAAATTTATGGCTCGCCACTTACCACAACACAAGGTCAAAGCATTTAGAACCAACAGTGTGGCAAGGAGAGGGAGAGGCGGGAGAGGAGTGTCCTGGACAGCAGGCCAGCAACAGGTCTTAGAGCTCCAGGCTGCCACAGCTCCCAGGGCACAGCCTGAATGGTGTTTGGCTGTAAAGTTAAGTTGGTGGTGAGTCAGCAGCGGCATGCAATTGACTTTGATTTGTGGTGCCCCCCAAGTTGCACAAATAAATCAAGAGGCAAAATGCCATTCCCAAGGCCGTCGACAAGTCACAATGGTTGCTGCCACATTAAGGAGGCGGCTGCTGATGATGATGGGGAGGCTGCAACAAAGGTCAACTCAAGTGAAATTGCACTCACTACTATAGACAAAAGTGAGAAAGCTACAAAAATTATGTCAAAATTTGAATTTGTGGCTGGGAAGAAAAGTGCGGCTAGAGGCTTGAGGCTTGAGGCTAGAGGCTGAGGCTGTCTAAACAATGCAGTCGCATAAATTAATTCTCGTATCAGCGGAAAACGATTTTCACTTTCGCAAATGTGACACACAGAGCTTGGTTTCGTTTCGATATCAAGATGTTGCGCTCTTCAGACGTTCAGATGAACATGTCACTCAACTGAACACCGAGAATTATCTATTGCAACAGCAAACTGTATACGATGCCACCGCATACTCGAACACATGCCTACATACATTATACATACATCATACATACATACAACATTCATAATTTCCCTTTTGTGGTATAATTTCGTGTCGTTTCTTTTGAGTTTTATGAACGCCCTTTTCTGTGGTTCATCATGCAAGCGCACAAAGCACAAGTGAAAATGCTTTCACGCCCCAAACCCCCCATAGCGAAATGTACTGAGAAAATGTTTAGGCAATGAGGAAAAGTGCAGCAATCAAATGAAAGTATTCGCATCACTTGCGCAAATTTTAATGTTCTTGAGCAATTACATTTTTAAATTGAGCTTAAGTATCGCCCATTTGCGGTAGCGTTTATCACTGCTATCGATTGATTTATCGAACTGCACGGCACACGGACATAACAGTAATAACAAATAATAAATCGAACAAAATTGATACCTTCGTTTTATTAGTTATCCCAATAATTAATAAAATAAATAAAAAAAAAAATTCAAAATAAAAGTTATTCAAATATAAACCGATTTGCAGTGACAGCGGCAAGCGTACGCAAATATCGATATATTCGATTTTTTCGAGCGAAACCATGTTAGCAGAATGTTGAAACCAATAATGCAAATAAATTATGTATCGAAAAAGTTCATGTCCATTGATATTGTTGATGTTTTCAAAATAATTGAATAATAATAAACAAAACAAATATTTCATATATTAAATAGGGCAAAGTGAGAACGCCAGCATCAAATGTACTTAATGCTTTAAAAATACTATAAAGTAAACGGCTCTTTTTCAGGTAATTTTCGCGCATAAAAATGCTGTCACTTACCAATCTTATTTTCACCGTTATTTGAGTGAAGAAATGCAGTACTTGTTTTTAAATTGTGTATTTATCCAAAAGCTGTTATTTTTACGTAAATATGAGCAGTGGCAACAGAAGAACTGAATGATGAGAAAGAATCTTCACAATTTTTTAAATACACCGGAATAAAAAACGGCTTTAAGTGACGCGCACAACCGTTCACAATTGAAAAAATACTAAAGAGTTTAATGCAGTGTAACCAGCTGGAACTCTTAAGTGTATTGTTGTGTTAGTATAGTTCCACGCCGAAACCAGTATATTTTTCGATTTTTAACTTATTGGTCACATCCCAACAACAGGTGCGCAATAAAAAAGCTTTTTTCAAGCAATAAAGTGATAATTCATCTTAAGTGATAAAAATGTATTTAATTATAAATACATTTATGTGTAGTGATATGTTACTGATAAGATATGTTGTTAAAGGTCAATTTCAAAATCAATCTGTTGATAATAGCTGGCTGGGCTCCTAGCGTCAAATTGGAATGAAAGCTCTGTTTGCTTCTCTTCTCCATTCGCATCGCATTCATCACATAAAATGAGCGGTCCCATTTACTATGGCGCAGAATTGGTGCGTCGTGTGCTAACCTGGCATCTGGTCAACGAGGCCGTCGAGGAGGCTTTAAAAGCGGTTGCTGCGCAATCAAGGAATGCGCCACAATTGCCGTATGTCGTCAGTCAACCGATGCGCAGTGTGACCATTGCCGGCACAGAGAGTAGCCAACTACTGTTCACCATGCCCGCCTACGTGGGCAACTACCGTTTGACTGCGGCAGGCGCAGCTGGTGATGCCGGCAATGCAACACGCTCGACACTGGCATGCAAGCTGGTCACGTCGTTCCGTGGTAATCGAGAGCTGCAGCCGCCGTTGCCAAGCATTGCGGCCAACATACTGCTGTTCAATGCAGGAACAGGGGAACTGGATGCCATCATGAGCGGCACCGATATCACCACTTGGCGCACTGCAGCCGCCTCTGTGGTGGCCACCAAGTATCTGTACTTTGCTCGCTTCAACGCAGCGATCAGTGAGTTGCCTATCAAGGTGGCCATCATCGGTTGTGGAACTCAGGGCGAGATACACGCTGTGGCCATGTGCGCCAACTTTAAGGTCGAGCAGCTGCTGCTCTACAATCGCACCGCAACGCGTGCCCAGCAATTGGCCGACAAGCTGCGCAACATGACGAACTTGCAGCACACGCCGGAGATTGTTGTTTGCAACTCAGCGCGCGACGCTGTGCGAGATGCGAATGTCATTTGTGTGGCCACGTTCAGTCGGGAGCCGCTCTTCAATGTCTGCGATCTAGGCTCAAAGCGTGGACTACACATCAACGGTAAGATTAATAAGATTCCAATCAGTAATGAATCCCAAACTTATTGTTTTCCTTCTTCGATTGCAGCTGTTGGAGCTGGCGAAGTGGCTTTCGGTGAAGTGGCCACAGATGTCTACCAGCAATCAGAAGTGTTTGTCGATAGTCTGGCCAATGCCGAGCACGAGCTAAAGGGATTCCCCGTGTCCATTGCTGGCGAAGTTGGCGGCGTTATCAATAGAGACTATAAACCGGAGCCAACGTCGACGACACTTTTCCAATCGATGGGTAAATAAATTTTCCTGCGCCTCCTTCAATTGTCTAAACATGTTTCTTTTTTTCAGGAATGGCATCTGAGGATGCCTGCGTAGCCGAAGCCGTTCGCTCAGCTCTTCTAACGATCGACTCCTAATGGAATAAAGCATCTACTTGAATTAACGTTGCTATAACAATGGAATTCGTTAATTGGAAATTTAAAAGCAAGCGTACTTCGCATTATATTGAACTTATTAAAAACGGTAACGATTTTCATTACAATTTCTTGTTGTTTTATCATTTTGGTTTTTCTATGTTATAATTTTCTTTAGTTCTTTGTTTTTGGTTTAGTTTTTTATATTACAATTTTATTTTTCTTTAATAATTTGGTTTTGGTTTAGTTTTTTTGTTGTAAAATTCTTTGAGTTAAATCCGATTATTCAATTTTGTAGAAAATTTCCATTTACATTCTATGGCTACAGAAACTGAGTTCTTCGGGCGGTTTTTTGTTTAATTAACTATCTTAAATTAAACTTTGGAAAGTTTGGTCATTTATATCTGAGTAATGATAATTACAATTTCTTGTTGTTTTGTCATTTTTATTTACAAAAGTTTGAAAAACCAATAATTTGTAAATTTGTAATTTTTATATTATATTGAGAAAGTTTGATGATTACGGCCCCTAGAAAAAACGTGTATTATTATCTCTTGGTTAGTTGAAGAATTGAAAAAGAATAATTTGTTATACCAGTTAGAAATTTCAACTTTTAGTTTAATTTGTCGCTCAATTCAATTTGATTACTACTTAACTTTTAAAAGCAATAATCACATTACTTTTTCGTAAATAAAAAAAACGTTAAGAAATTATTATTATCCCAAATTTGTATTATAAAAATTGCAAACGTCGAGCTCTTGGTTAGGCAAACAGATTTAAATATATAAAATTATGATTAAACTAAAAGTTTTCAGTTTGGAATAAAGTCAGTTTAGAATACTAATTACATTGAAATTTATAATTTAAATAAAAGTTATTACATTAGTTATAATTAGATCTAAAAGAACAATTTCAACAGCATGTTTCTAGCTTTTCTTCTACTCAAGTATAAGAGTATTTATAAGACTTGATAAAACTTGTTGAAAATTCAGCAAACATTATTGTTGTCGTCGTCGATTCCTTTAGTTGATTCTTTCACTGTTTAATTTAGAAACATTCGCATATATTCATAAAAGATTCTGGTTCAAGTTCGTATAATATTTTGCGTTATTGCTTTAGCTGTTGTGTTACTGCTTTGCAGATAAATCAAGTTTCTGCTGTTGCTCTTTCGCAACTCGCGGCTGAATATATTCATGCTGAGCCAGCTCAAACACATTCATGCGATCCTCTTTGCAATGCGTCAGGCAGCAGCGAATGAAATTCTACAATTATCAACAAATGATTAACAATACTATAGAAATTGGAAACTAACCTTTGCCTCGTTGGAGACAGTTGGCTCGTTGGGAAACTGCACTTCGGTGGCATTCAGTATGAGTTTCTCTTTAACGATCACAGCCGGCGATATATTGTGTGCGAATGGCTTCTTGCCGTACAAACAATGATAGAACACAACACCCAAGCTCCAAACATCGACTTTCGAACAGATCTTCGGCGGATCGTCGCCAACAACAAAACATTCGGGGGGCAAATACCTACAAAACAGAATGAAATCTGAATTATTTTTACATATTTCAAACGCAATTTCAATTGTAATCACTCACCATAAGGTGCCAGCTCCTTGGGATGTCAGATCCATGCCGTCATCTGGTTCGTAGTTCTCAATGTCCATAACTTTCGACAGCCCGAAGTCGGTCAATTTGATCGCACCGCAGACATTTCCCTCGCTTAACAATATGTTTCCCGGTTTGATATCGTAGTGAATGACAGGCGGCTTAATCTCATTTAGATACTTCAGAGCAGAGGCAATCTGAGTTGTGAATAAATTAAAGAAAAAACATTAATTAAATGCGGAAATAATTATTGAAGAAGTGTGTTAAATTTGAAAATGTAGCCAAATCTCGTTTAAAGGTCACACATTATAGGCGCTTAAGTGAAAATACTTGTAATGAAGCAACATCTTTGTCGTCTGCTTTCTATAATATTCTTAGTTTTGCAATCCTTGCATTCTCGTGTTTATTAATTGAGTATTATGAAAAATGATACACAAAAAGAAATTCAATCTTTATTTAAATGAAATCTTTTTCTTAAATAAAACATGTTTATTTAAGGGCAACATCATTGTTCTCTGCTTTCTATAATTTTTCCTTAAGTTTGCAATTCTTACATTCTTGTGTTAATTAGTTAAATATTAAGTAAATTTGAAAACAAACATAAATTCAGTTTTCATCTAACTTAAAACTCATTTTTCATATGTTTACTTAAGTGTTTAAAAATATTTCAGATATTCAAGCAGAATATCAAAGTAAAAATAGCTCCAATTATATTATTATTTTATTGAAATAACAAATAGAATTCCTTATTGCATTGAAATCTCCAAAATATAACATAAATTTAACAAAAGTTTGAAAGTGTGAGTGAAAGAGAACAAATTGTTTGATCAGCTTTAAAGTAATCCGATCTTTCCGAGAGTATTGTTCACCTTATTGTAGTTGTTAACTCACCTGCATTATTATTGAGCGAGCCTGACGCTCGGGTATAGTTTTATGCTGTTGCAGATAATGGGAGAGATCGGGTCCATCGCAATACTCCATGACAGTGCAAAATGAATTGGCATCGATCTCAAACACATCGTAGAGCTTTACTATCAGCGGACTATCCATCGACATGTGAATGTTATACTCACGCAATGCGTGTCTAAAGATTGAAATAATACATGAGATATTAACAGTGAATCAAAGATGAAGTTGTTTTTTTAAAAATGAAATGAACACTAACTTATTCCTAAAGATACAATTTAATTTTTTTTTTTTTTAAGCAATACAATCCAAATTTGATAAATTAGAAACTCTTCTAAATATTTTAAATGCAACTAAGTTGTATGTGGCATATATTTTCAATATTTAAATTACATTATCATGGACAATTTATATGGCAAATTCTCCTTCGGAATTTGTCGCTTACGACACTATTTACAGTGAAAAGAACAAAACTACCCAAATTTAAAAAAATAAGTAAACATTTTTCTCTAAGATTCAATTTTAGAAACGTTACTTGTTTTACGATAAAACATATAAATTCGGTCATCTTTTGTTTTTCGAATCAATTCGTTAATTTTTCTCAATTTACCCAATTCATTGAAAGCTCTAATTAAAGTGCTAATCCTATTGATTATATCTTTACTAAAGATTCAACTTTACTCAAATTAAAAACATGTATTGGTATATGTTTTTTCTTGTCAATTTCGCCAGAGAATTAATTATATCTAACTTTAATTTATTCTTTCTGTTTCTTGCTTGTTGCTCACCTGAAATAATTCGCTTTCTTAACCTCCGACCAATTGTTGTTCAATTGATGAATTTTGCATGCTGCATAGCGTTGCTCCTTGAGATCGAATGCTTTGTACACCTCTGAGTAGCCGCCCTTGCCAAGCAGTATTAAGAGTAGATAGCGATCATTTAGCACAGGATTATTGTTATAGATGGACTGCAAAGCAAAGAATAGTTGATGGCAGACATTTATGCTGATATTAATATTTAGTAAAGGAACCGTTTAATTATTTACTTAATGATTATTTGCCGAGTATTAATAATTCCTTAGCGAATTAATAACAGTAATTCAAAATAATTCTATTCTCTATGCTTGCAGTCACCTCACCTGATCTTCGTTTTGAATGCGCTTGACTTCGCGAATATGGATACCACGTTGACACACGAGACTTTCCAACTCGCGCTGCAGATCGGCGTCCTCCTTTTCGAGTGCATTCTGTCGCAGTTTGAGCATCTCATCGTGTTGGTAATACTCTTGTGCTGTATATTCATTTGATTTGCGATCTGGTTTAACAAATTTCACTACTTTGCAGAGATTGCCGCTGTCAAAGCTGGCGAAGCCATCGTTGCCAAAATATCCTGTGCTGCCAGGACCAACGGTCGTGATTGGAAGCCCCTTCTCAGACAATTGCGAGGACTCATTCAAATTGGAATTCTGTTGTTCGTGCTGCTGTTGATGATATTCCTCAGTGCACTGCTGATTGCGATCAAACTCAGATGATCGATGCTTTAACAGCAACTGCTTCAGACGTTCGATCTCTTCACGTTCAGCAACAATCGCTTCACGTCGTCGACCGATCTCCTGGAATGCAGAACCATTTGTCCAGTGTTCATTCAATGTTTTGCCTTTGCGCTGTACAACAAACTGTCCCAGGCGCAAACGATTCTCCATGGATCTCACTCGCACCTCCTTCTTCTCGATGCTGCAACGCTCCGTGAGCAGCCGCTTGATCACATCGATGCACTTGGCAATGTGCGACTTTTGCTGTTCGATTAACGCTAACGTCTGATGGTGGCAACGCTTCGAAAGGAAATTAACCAACATAACTTTGAGTTTCAACAGAATGTTGTCAGATTTGTTGTTATTTATTTGTTGCTTATCAATGTCATTATTCTGTTCAGATTTTATATTCAAGTTGGCTGCGATTTCAACCTCAAAGTAACAATGTTAAATATAACTATAACAGCCTCATATGAATATAATTATTTATATCACATTTTATCGACCAAGCCATAAAAAGTCAAATTGTATTTCACCATTTAAGTACTCCAAAAATTAAAGACATATTTACAGCTGTAAACTTTGAAATAGCAGTGCTTACGAGCTACATGTTCAATATTAAAAAATACTATTATAAACGCAACTTCCACGCAAAGTTTGGTTATAATAACTTCATGTATTTATTTTTAAGTAATTCAACATTTGTTTCGTTTTTGAATATTGTAGAGAGACTATCAAATTAATTTACATAAACTTAAAAACAAAATATAATAAAAAGCTTTGTATTTAGTTAAGCACTTAAATATAAACTTAAAATTATTAGCCAATTGTCCAAAAGACGTTCTGTTGTAGATTAGCACAGATCCTTGCCATCCCAACAACGTATCCTTTGACAAAGCGACAGGATATGACTGAGAAATAGCTTAATTTCGCCAAAAGGACAATCGCTTTTTAGCTATAACACGGTTATATTATTAAGAATCTAACCTTTTTGTAAGCAAAGTAACTAGCTCTAGAATTTTAAGGATGTTTCTAAAAAAAGGACGAACATAATGTTCTCTTACACAAATATAACGCTAAGGACGAAAATCCTTAGAAGAGACGAAAAAAACACTTTTTTGTATACAGAAAAAAGGCTCGCGAATGTCCTAGCATATCCTGCAAGCAATATGTATTAATAAGTCCTATCGCCTGGCCAAAGAACATTTCAATTGTCCTTTCGATTCTCGACAAATTCCAAATGTTGGTTTCTTTTTTGATACTGGATACTTTTTTGATGGGCATCGATAGAGAAGGTCCTTGCAATCCTATAAATACGAGTCCTTTGAAAGTGCTGCAGGATATGACCAAGTTTTAGCTTGTTTCTTAAAAAGGATATTCATTTTCTTGCCATAACTCAGGAAAATCCTTAAGGATCTCGCGAGGACTTACCGTTTACTAGTCAGGGTAACTAGTATTATCGATTTGCATTCAAGGATTTTTATTATCCCCACAAAAAATTCATCTCAAATTTTTTCAAGGGGGTGGCATAGAAAAATTGCTGAAATTTCCAAAAATCCGCCTTATCTCCGCCGTTTGAAGGACGATTGGAATGTCCTTTGGCACAAATATAGTACTAATGTATACAAACCGAATGGCATACCAATAAGGACGAATGTCCTGCAAAAAGCCAAGTTACAAGGACTTTTTTGTGTAGCGAAAATAGCTTATATCTCGGCCATATCCTGTCTGATCCTTGCAAGTTGTATGTCAAACGGCACCTATTAAAGAGCACTATTATCCTGCCAAAGGACTTTCTAATCGTCCTTGTGGCTCTCGAGTTATCCTGGAATTTGTTATTTTGGTCACTTTTATTTGGCTCTGGCACTGAAAAATTTCAAGTGTTGGATTCTTAGATGACCCCATAATTTTTTGATGCCAATCGATAGAGTTCGTTTCCACGAATCGAACGCAGCAAGTCCGGTGAAAATGTGCCAGGATATGGCCGAGCTAGGATCATTTGAATAATGGCTAAACAAGCAAGCAGTGCCCAGCAAATATTTTTTGTAGCATACTTTGCGGGTGCAGAAATGTAAAACGTCAATGCGCTAGCAAGCCATAGATGGCGCCACTAAATCAATGCTGAAATACAAACATTCTCAATGAATTCAATTAGACTAATTGAAAACAGCAAGTGTTTTTTTTTTTTTGTATTTTTTTTTTGTTTTGTAATCATTTTAGTATTTTTTTTATTTTCAATGTTTTGTTGTTGTCTTTTGTTTTTGTTATTTTTGTTTTTTGTTGTTTTTTTTTTTTTTTTTTTTTTTTCATCTTTTTGTGTTGTGTTTTGAAATTAATTTATTTATTAATTTTTATGTTTACTTATTAATTTAGTATCTGGTTTTGCATCGTCATTAAACTGCATCTGCATTTTGCATCTCTCTCTCTCTCTCTGTGTGCTTAATCGCCAGCCCCAACTATCTTTCCTTCTCCTTCTCTCCTTCCATGCAGCTCTTCTCTCCAATTTGCACTCATCCAATTTGGAATATATCGTATCGTATATTCATTATATTCATACATATATCGTATCGTATCATAGACGCTGTTAAGACTTTTGAAACGCGGCCTAGAACCCAGTGGGAAGTATTTTTTTTGGTTTTCTCTCTTTTTGTTGGCTGTGGGATCCACAGAGGTTGCTGATGCCACATGGTTTTTCGTTTCGTTTTCGGTTTCGGGTTGGTTTAAATAATTTTTTAGCATAACTATTAAATAATTTGTTTATATCATATATATATATATATATATATCATCATATATCTTACACACGCATAGAATATGCATATGCTATTCAGTTTTGCTTTTTTCGTTTTTTTTTTTGTTTTTTTCGCTTCTCAATTTAAATATTATAATTATTAATAAAATACTCAACAAATAATTTAATTGGGCTTTTTCATCGTGCGACTTCCGCTGCAAATGAGACAGTTTCTCTTCTTCTTCCTCTTCTTCTTCTCGTTATCAATGTTGTTTTTTTGGTTTTTGATTTTGTTATGTTTATGCTTTAGGTTGTTATCATTGTTGTTATTGCTGTTACTGTGGTTGGTTTTTGTTTATTAAATATTTATATTTTGATTTCTTGGGTTTCGTTTCTTTCGTTTCCATTTCATTTAGTTAGTACTATTTAAACACTTAATAGTTATTACGTTTTTTATAATGCCTTTCCCATTTCTTTTCTTGTGTTGTGTGTGTAAGAAAACAAATAAGAAATAAGAAAAAATTTAAGAAATAATAATTCTAAGAAGAAAAAAAAAAACAATTCACGTTTTTTGAAACATTTTTGCTTGTTTATTTTCTTGTTGATGTTTTTTTCTCAGTTCGCTTTCGCTGTTTTGGAGCGAACCGAAGCCGTGATTTTTTTTAAAAAAATAATAATAAAATTAATAGGTTTCTCATTATGTTTAAATATATACGGATTAATGTATATATATATATATATATTTTAGGTATATATATATAATTTAAAATGTGCATATTACATATAGATTCGCTCTTGCTGTTTCGTTAAAATTAAATCAACACACGCATACAATCGATAGAAGTACAAAAAAAAAAGAATAGAATAGATAATCATAATCATAATTATATGTATCATAGTAATATATGTATATATATATATAAGTATAAGTTTTAAATTACATAATTTATTGACGTCGACATTAATCAAAGGATCAGATAAGTTTACACAAAAAAAAAACACACTTATAACTGTTTCACTAAAATTAAAGGAAAGTACGCACGGTTTTCTTTTTGTTTTTATTTTTTAGCCCGTGTCTCTTGAAATGGTTTTCGATTTTTTATTTTTTATTTTGTTGCTTTTTGCTTTGCTTTGCTAAGCGTTGCGTTCTTCTTCTTCTTCTTCTATATATCATATCATTGTTATTTTCTTTTTTTATCCTGCTCAAAATCTGTTTCATCTTTTGTGGCATATTTCATCGAAATTCATCATTAAATTTTAATTAGGCATAAATTAATAATTATAATTATTATTTTTTATTACATATATGTATATTAATATTTACAATTTCTTTGCTACTTGTTGTGTTCTGTTTTTTGTTTTTTTATGTTTTAATGGGGTTCTTTCTTGTGTTGTTCTGTTTCTCATCCGCATGCTATATTTATTTATTTATTCGTATTCTCTGAATCTGAATCTGAATCGGAATCTGTTCTGTATCTCTGTCTTTGTCTCTGTCGCTAGTTCGGTCTCTGTCTCATTCTTATGCGGGTTTCTCGCTTTGCAATATTTCATATTTATTTGTTTGTTTTTTTTTAGCGCACACTAAAGTCTAATTTATTTATTTTTGTATAGTCTAAAGAAAAAAAGGTTTTGCTTGATTCTTTTTATTTAGCATTATTACTTTTAATTTTTGTTTTTTTCTTTCTGTTTTTTTTTAGCAATCGCTTTATCTCTTTCATTGCCAATCTCTTGCTACCTATCTCGTTCTTTCATGCTGTCTATCTCCCTCTTTCTGTGTTTTGTTTTTTGTTTTTTTGAAGCGCTGTTTACAAATTTTATTTTTAGTAGTTAATTTTAATATATATTTTTTTTTTTTTATTTTTGACTTGCGGCTTGGAAAAAAGCTGTGGAATTTCATGACGAAGACTACGCCCCCCTGCCCCGCCCCGCCCCGAACTTATATATCGATTTGTTGCTTGCAGAAGAGTACGAAGAAGAAGAAGAGTTCTTCTTCGACCTTTTTTTTTCTCAACATCTTTTTTAGTATTTCCTTTTTTTTTGTTTTTCGTTTACTTTATAGCTTTAGGCAGATGTTATATATGGGTTTTACATACATATAGATCTCTATATATTATTGAAACATTTAGCATGGTAGTGTTTTTTTTTTTTCGTTTTCGGTTTTGTTTTTGTTTTTGTTATCCTTTTCCTTTTTCAAATGTTGTGTTTTTCTTCTTGTTTTTAATATATTTCTATTAATATGCCTTTGATATTAATATTTAATACATTGTTACGCAGTAGTTCATTACAATTATGGTTTAAAATTAAAAAAAAAAAAAAACATTACGTAATATATGTATTATATATGTGGTGTGCACATATATATATATATCATTATTATTATTATTAATATTATTATTATTTTTAATAAAAACTATTACATTAGTTATTATTTAATCTGAAGTAATATTTTCTCAGATGTGTGTGTGTGTGTTTTTTTTTTCTTTTGCTGCATATATTTAAATGTATTTCTTTTGTTTTTGTTTTCCTTTTAAGAGATGATACAACTTGTTGAAAATTTTGCATACATTATTATTGTTGTTGTTGGTTTTTTAACTGTTGTTTTGTTGTATTATTATTTCTTCTTTTTCTTTGTTGCTGTTGATAAACCATTTTTTGTTTGTTTTTTTAAACTATTTCCTCCGCATTTTTGATGAAATGATTTTTTGCCAAACTTTTGGGTTCTTGACGTTGTTGTTCGCTGTTATGTGTGTGTGTGTGTAGGGTGTGTGTGTGTGTGGGTATCGCTGCCAAAATAAAAACTATTTCGGAGGAGGGGCGTTGATCAATGTAACTGAATTTTGATACAAAATAAACATGATTTAAATGCAAAACAACGTTTTTCGTCGCAGCGGTTTTCATTTAAAATTTTCTTTCCATTTCTTGAAATTAAAACGTCTAAGCGTGTGTGTGTGTGTGTGTGTGTAGGTGTAGGGGTGTGTGTGTGTGTGTGTGTGTTGCTCTTACAAAATGAAAATATTATTATATTTATGTTTTGTTGTTTTTAATATAGTATATATAAATATATGCATATATATTTAATGTATATACATTGAATGATGCATGTCTAATAATCTATGTATTTATGTGTATTTTGTTATTAAGGCAAAAATATTTATGTACGTATGTGTGTGTGTGTGTGTGTGTGTGTGTGAAGAACAACAAACAAACAAGTCCCAAATTTGTTAAGTTAACATCCAAGTGTGTTAACAACAAAGGCAACGTTTTTTTAATGCTTTTACTTTACGGTTAGCGTTTCTCTTCTTTTGCTTTCTCTTTTATCCTTCCTTCTGCTTTTTGCTTTTTACGCTGTTTTCTACGCTAATTTTTGCTATATTTTCTTTTACTGTTTGCCTGGCTGTTGTTTGTTTTGTTTTGCTTTTTTTAACATTATTATTATCAATTATGAATTACATTTTTCTGCTTACGGCTGCTGTTTTTTTTGTTTTGTTTTGTTTTATATTTAATACAAAGAAAAAACTGATTTTGTATCGTGTTTTTTTTTTTTGCTTGCTTGATTGGTTAACTAGTCACTAATTTACATGTAGCATTTATTATTTTTATTTTTTCTTGTTTTTTGTTGGGTTTTTTTTTCTCGTTTTTGTATTTTGTTGTATTAATTATATATTATAATTATTATTTGTAATATTAACTTTATGCTGCTTTCTCTCTCTCTCTCTCTCTCGCTCTCTTTTTCTCTGTTCTGTTCAATATAGTTAACAAAAAAAAAAAATACACTTTTTGTTTTCTTCTTTTTTTTTAGCAGCCTTTTAAACAACTATGTAGCTCATCATCTTCCTCTTGCTCTTGCTCCTTCTTCTCCTCCGTTTTGCTTCCTGTTTCTGCTTCTGCTCTTCTGCCTTTTGCTTGCGCTTCTTCTCTTGCTCTCGCTTTACTTGCATGCTGCTATTTTATGTGTTTTTCGTTTTTCTGGCATTTCTACAATCTACTACTTATCATTTTCTTATTAATCATTACTTATATTTCTTTTGTTGTTTTTCCTCTCCTCGCGTACAGCATAATCCGTGTCTTCTCTCTCTCTCTTTCTCGGTCTTCCTCTTCTCTTCTCTGTGCTTACCAAATTCTCTCTTCTTTCGCTGTTTTTTCTCGCTTTCAACATCAATGTTTCTTGTTTTTCATCAGCATTTTGCTTGTGTGATTTTCTTCTTCTGTTTATGCTTAGATTTCGTTTTTGTTTTGTTTTTTTTTTTTTTTTTTTGCTTTACGCTTGTTTATCACATTTAATATAATATATATGTATATATATACTATATACATATACATATTCATATATATAGATATATAAATATTGTTTTATATATGCATATAGTTTGTTGTTTGTTTAATTTAAGTTTCATTTTCTTTTTGCGATGCGCTTTTCCTTAAGCAAGTTGCGCTGGAAATTCTTCGGGTTGTTCTTGTGTTTGTTATTGGTTGCTGGCTGGCTGGCTGGCTGGTTGCTGGCAGCAGCAACAGCAGCAACAGTTGTCGATAAACTTGGCAGTGGTGTTGTTTGACAACGCTCAACAAACTACAGCAACTCCTGTTGCAGCAACAACAGCTGCTGTTGCTGTTGCAGTTGCGCCTGTTGCTGCAGCTGCTGTTGCTGCCAACGTTTGTACATGCCCAGATAGGTGCGTGTTGTTGTTGTTCCTCCTCCTCCTCCTCCTCCTCCAGCTGCTGCTGCTGTTCCAGTTCCAGTTGTTGTTGTCGTGCTGTTGCTGTTGCTTGTGGCTGCTATCGTCGTGGCTGTTGCTGCAGTTCCTACGACTGTTGCTGCTGCTGGTGGCTGTTGTTGTTGCAACTGCAGCTGCAGCTGCAGCTGATGCTGTTGCGAGTGTTGCATTGTGGCTGGCGGCGTGGCAACCAACACCGATGGCGGCAGCTTGTAATGCGAGCCATCCATCACAGTCTCGTAGCAAAAGGGTTCGGCATCAAGTAAAGTGGCAGCATAGAAGCTGTTGTTGCTATGCCTGCGATGGTTGTTGTTGTTTTGGTTGTTGTTGTGGTTGTTGTTGTTACTGTTGCTACTATTGTGATTATTATTGTTGATATAATAATTGTTATTGTTGATGTTGATGTTCATGTTGTTGCTGCTGCTGTTGTTGTTATTATTGTTGTTGTTGTTGTTGCTTATCAGTTGCTGCTGCTGCTGCTGCTGCTGTGCTGCTTGACCAGCTGCTGTGGCGGCGAATTATGAATTGGAATTGCGTTTAGTTGGCAGCTAGGATGAGCTGGACTGATTCATATTGCCAAACATGTGGGCTGAGAACGATGTCTGTCCCGCCGAATTCGCTTGCGACGTGGACGACTGTTGTTGCTGCTGTTGTTGCTGCTGCTGTTGCTGCTGCTGTTGCGCCTGCTGTTGATTCAGCGACCCACGGCCATGCTTCGGCACCGGCGGCTGTATATACTCATGCCTTGCCAACGCAAACACATCCATGCGATCTTCCTTGCGATACGCCAAACAGCCACGAATGAAGCTCTAAAGAATGTTCATCGAAAGACGAAAATAAGCAAATGAAATTCCAAATTGAATTGATTTCTAGACTTACCTTTGCTTCGTTGGACACGGTTGGTTTGTTCGAGAACTGCACTTCGGTGGCCTTCAGTATGGTGTTCTCTTCGAGGATCGTGGCCTGCGATTGATTGTGACCAAATGGCTTCTTGCCGTACAAACACTGATAGAATATCACGCCCACACTCCACACATCCACTTTCGATGAGATTTTCGGTGGATTTTTGCCAACGACAAAGCACTCGGGTGGCAGATACCTTCAAGAATAGAATACAATCAAAATTATTGCGAAATCACAATCACTATTATTATTCAATCATCATTCACACTTACCAATAGGTGCCCGCTCCTTGAGATGTCAGATCCATGCCATGATCCGGATTGTAGTTCTCATCGTCCATCACTTTGGATAAACCGAAATCGGTGATCTTGATCTCGCCGCAGACATTGCCCTCGGTTAACAGTATGTTGCCCGGCTTCAGATCGTAGTGGATGACGGGCGGTTTAATCTCATTTAGATACTTCAGTGCAGACACAACCTGATGAGTGTTTGGAATAGATTCATTCATTATTTCAATCCACATTTATTCATTACATATCTTCTTCGATAGAATGGAATATGAACACTAAAATGTTTAGTGCACATTTTAGTTACTTTATTTATATTATTTTTTGAATAGCTTTCAAAATTCGTAGACATGGTATTTTTATGATATAACCTTTTAAAACCACAATAAATTATTTATTTTGGGTAGAGGTTTTTACTAAGCCCAAAAAGCTACTCATTTAAGCCGAAATTATAATCACAGCGTTGAATATGTTTTCAAAAATATGTTGAAATGTTTGTGCTTGTTTTTGAAAAGGAAATCGCAAGCAAGCTTCACAAAATATTCGCAAATTTACATTCACGATTATTGATTCTAAAATCTAAGAAACTTTCAAGGGTACAGCACATTAAGAACTTAATAATCCTACATTGAAAATGTAATTTTACCTTGACAAATTTTGCTCTATTTGCTAAACTTTTTCACTAATTTTCATCATAATCATAATAATCATATCATATTTTTATTTCGATTGGCGAGACAACTTAATAAAAGCTGTACTAAGACATTCAAAAATATAAATAAATTGGACAAGACAAAATAAAAGAAGTATTTTAACATTTCAAATGAATTAAAATAACCGATTTTAGTCAGTGAAACGTTGAATAATAATACGCAAGAAACTAAACTAAATCTTTCATTAGCACGAAAGCATAATGAATGTAATCATTGGTTTAAATTGAAAAAGGAATTTCAGAGATCTTTCTCAAAAAACTGTTGATGGTTTAAACAGATTAAAGCTTGCAAAATTTGCCATCATTATTATGAAGAGCGACTAAATCCTTCAGGCTATACTTTTCATCATATTGATTTCATATATTTAATTCCCTAGAAAAGGTTTTTTTAAATGTAACTGTCACTCACCTGCATTATTATTGAGCGCGCCTCACGCTCGGGAATAGTCTTATGCTGCTTCAGATAAAAGTCCAGATCGTGTCCATCACAATACTCGAGCACGGTGCAGAATGAGTTCGCATCGATCTCAAAGACATCGTAGAGCTTCACGACGCGCGGATGATCCAGCGCCTTGTGTATGTTATACTCCCTCAAGGCGTGTCTGAAGATTGCAATACATCGAAGGAAGGAACATTAGCAAAGTGAATTTAAATCGAAGATGTATCCCACACATTTTTCAAACTAACACACTTCTAGGTCTCTAACACTGTATCTTCAATCTTCAAGTTCAACTATAGCTAATCACAAAACTAATCTAAACTTAACAGATTCGAAATGAATCAATAAAGATTCACAATACATCAAGTTCTCTATACTATTCTAAACAGATTATTCGAAATGAATGAAATCATCAAATGCTCTGAACTCTGGCTAAACTTAACAGTTTGATTGATGTTAAACTAATGTTAAATTAAATCGTATTCTTGTTCTTGTTGAATCCTCAATGTTAATCCTCAGTTTGATTGACAATGTTAAACGAATGTTACACAAATGTTAAATGACTGCATATGGAATTCTACTCTGTTGAATCCTGAATTTGTAGTTTGGTTTTCAATTTCAATTTCGTTTTCGTTTTGCTGCTGCGCTGCGCTCTTCTACTCACTTGATATAATTAGCTTTCTTATCCTCCTTCCAATCCTTGTTTAATTGGTGCACCTTACATGCGACATAGCGTTGCTCCTTGAGGTCAAACGCCTTGTGCACCTCGGAGAAGCCGCCCTTGCCCAGCAGCATTAGAAGCAGATATCGATCGTTCAGCACAGGATGATTGTTAAAGCGGGACTGCAAAAAAGATGGGGGGAGGAGAGATTAGATATAAAGCATAGTTGTTATAGTAATCCAAAGACTCACCTGATCTTCGTTGAGTATGCGCTTGAGCTCACGTATGTGGAGATTACGTTCACGCTCCAGTTTCTCCATCTCGAGCTGCAGATCGGCATCCTCCTTTTTGAGGGCATTCTGTCGCAGCTTGAGTATCTCATCGTATTCGTAATACTCTTGCGCCGTATAAGCTCCCGACACCGGATCGGGTTTGAGGAACGTGCCCGAATCGGAGCAGCTGCCGCTATCGTTGCCACCGATGCCGCCGCTGCCGCCGGGTCCGCCGCTGCCTGGGCCACCGCCGCCGACGCCGCCGCCGCGATCCGAGAGACGATCACCGACACCGCCGCCGCCGCCGCTGTTGCCCACACCGCCACCGCCGGAGCCAGCGCCACCGCCACCGCCGGCGATGCCGCCAACGCCACCGCCACCGCCGCCGCCATTGTGGAGCAGCTGGGCCTGCTGCGCCTGGGTGGAATTGGAGCGGGAGAGGCCACGACCACTGCCAGCGACGCTGCCGGCGCCGCCGACGCCAACGTTGCCGATGCCACCGACACCGACGCCGACGCCCGCATTGCCGACGGCCGTGTTGCCAACGTTGCCGATGCCGCTGTCCAAGCTGCCGGCGCCGGCGTTGCCGCCGAGGCGATCGGTCAGCTGGGAGGAGTCATTGGAATTGGAATTCTGTTGCTGTTGCTGCTGCTGTTGCTGGTGTTGGTTATTCTGCTGGTTGCTGTTGTTGTTGCGCTTGCGTCCGGATTCGGCGGGTCGCTTCTTCATCAGCTGCTTCTTCTGGCGATCGATCTCCTCACGCTCCGCGGTGATCTCCTCCTGCCGCCGACTGAGCTCCTGGAACGCATAGCCATCCGTCCAGTTCTCCTGGAATGTGGCGCCGACGCGTTGCGTCACAAACTGACCGAGACGCAATCGATTCTGCATGCACTTCTGACGCGCCTCCTTCTTCTCGATGCTGCTCTTCTCCTTGAGCAGCTTCTTCACCACATCAATGCATTTGGCAATGTGCGATTTGTGCTGTTCGATGTTCTTCTGATGGCTGATGATCTGGCACTTTTGCTCATCCGACAGTCTTGTCATCTCGTCCAGTTTCGCCTTGCCCGACTCGTGCTCCGCCTCCCGCTCCTGCAGCTCCAGCTGCGACACCTCCGTCTGTGTGCCCTTCGTGTACGTCATGATCGCCGCTGGCATTGGCAACGGCGGCGGCGGTGGCGCCAAGCCACCGACAACGCCACCGACCACGCCTCCAACTACGCCCACACCTCCAACGACACCGACACCGAGGGGATTCAGTTGCTGATGCGTTGTGGCAACCGAAACACTTGATGTCGCCGTGGTCACAACGGGCAACTGTTGTTGCTGCTGCTGTTGCTGTTGCGCCGCCTGTTGTTGTTGCGTCGTCGCGACACCGAGTCCGAGTACACCATGTCCCACGCCCACGCCCACGCCCACATGCGACATAGCCACGCCCATTTGCGTTTGCTGAGGAACCATTGCATTGGAAGTTTGACGCTGTTGCTGCTGCTGTTGTTGTTGCTGCTGCTGTTGCTTGGCCGCTGCCGCAGCTGCTGCTGCCGCCGCCGCCGCAACGGAGCCAACATAATGAAACTCGGCGCCTGGTTGCTGCTGTTGTTGTTGCTGCTGCTGCTGTTGCTGACTGGGCGCCTGCGTCTGTGGACTAGTTGCATGATAGCCGTGTATGGAATACGCATTCGTCGTCTGCACCTGCTGACTGTTAACTTGCTGCTGCTGTTGCTGTTGTTGCTGCTGCTGCTGTTGTTGCTGTTGGCTGGCTGATGATGGCGACTTGCTGCCCGTGTGCTGCCGCAGCGTTGAGTTCGCCACATTCGGTTGCTGTTGCGGCTTGTTAAAGTATTCGTTGATCTTCTTATCCGCGTTCCCAACAACGCCACCGCCTCCACCACCGCCACCGCCGCCGGTGACCATCAAGCGTGCACTCTTGCCACCAGCCCCGCCCCCGGCACCCGATGCGCTGCCACCGCCGCTGCTGGCGACGCCTCCGCTGGGCAAAGCACCGCACAGGCTGAGCGCCAGATTGCCGCCCGCCTTTGACATCGAACTGTCGCGAAATGCCAACGCTTTGCCCTTCAAGCTGCCAACGACACCGCCGCTGCTGCTGCCACCGCCGCCGTTGCCCGTCTCATCACTGTTGTTGGGCATTTTACGTTTACGTTTGCGTTCCGCTGGCGTTCGTGGCTGTTTCCCGCTGGCATTGGTCGCGGGTCCGGGTCCTGGGCCGGGTCCTGGCACCGAAACCGGCACCGGAACTCCGCTGCCTGGTCCGGTATTGTTGTGTTGCTGTTGCTGCTGCTGCTGCTGTTGCAGCAAGTCGAGCATGGAGGCGCCGTTGTTGGAGTGAAGACCAGCCGCAGCGTTGAGCTGCTGCTGTTGCTGTAGACTGCCGAGTCCTAGCATATCGTTGACATCCTTTTCGCTGTGCGAGGAACCAGTGCTCATATTCGAGTCCGGATTGCTGCTGTGACCGCCAGCAGCGGCTCCGTGTTGCTGCTGCTGATGCAGCGCCGCGTGCGGATGTTGCTGCTGCTGCTGCTGGTGTTGCAAGTGTTGCAGTTGCTGCTGTTGCTGCTGATGCTGTGGCGGCAGTGTGCTATGATGTTGCAACGACTGTTGCTGCTGCTGCTGCTGTTGTTGTTGCTGTTGTGCTGCTGCTGCCGCAGCTGCTGCAGCCACCGCTGCCGCCTGTTGTTGTTGCTGCTGCTGTTGCTGCGTGTGTTGCTGCTGTTGTGTGGTCAACTGTTGCAGATGCAACGTGTGCGTTTGCAAGTGTTGCTGCTGCGTCAGTTGTTGTGGTAACAATTGTTGCTGCTGCTGTTGCGCCTGCGTACTGTGATGATTAGCAAAATGTTGCTGCTGTGGCGCCTGTTGTTGTTGCTGCTGTTGCTGTTGTTGTTGCTGCTGTGCTGCCTGACTGCTGGGATGATGATGACTTAGGGTCGATGTGGTCTGTGGGGCCATCTGCAATTGAGCGCCGGCGGACATCTGCAAAGCGAAAAAAGAAAAACAACACACATAAATAAAATATTCATTAAAAATGCATCACAATTGTTCATTTAATAGTATTAACAAAATAATCCATTTAATCGATTTGCTGTTTCATCGTTATCGCACTGTTGTCGAACATTTTGCAACACTGCGACACTTTTTGTTTTGATTCGCTGGTTCGTTGGTTGACAAGCAACGCAGCCAGCGCTGCCAGATCGTCCCAAACGCTGCACAACTCTTGTTGGCGAGGTGGCAACCGCAATAAAACGGAAAACAAATGGCGAAAACGCAAAGAGCGAAAGAGAGCAACGTGCAAAATACAAAATACATGGCGATGTGCGACCACCTTGCATGTGTGTGTGAGTGAGCGAGACGAGACGTCACAGCAAGCGCGTGCTACTCTGCTGGGCGCCGCTCCGCAGCCAAGAAGGCATGCGTGTGAGTGAGCGCAATGCATTCAGCAGTGTATTTGAATATGTCGATGTATATGTGTATGCGTGTGTGTGAGTGTGTGTTTGAAATATTTTATCAAAAAGCCAAGACAATGAGAGAGAGGCGAACAAAAAAAAGAAGAAAAAAAAACGAAGCAAAACGACACAAACACCAAGAGTTGATTTTGATTATTAAAGCACAAATTAAATCGCACAAAAATGTTCTTCCTTTTTTTCTTATTGCACACACATACACATATATGTATTTTAGAGCACTATTTAACTATTTTCTGCTTTTTGCATTTGCTTTGCGTGGCTGTGTGTGTGTGTGTGAGTGTGTATGAATTTGTTTGTATGTGTATTTATGACAAAATGCCGTTCACCTTTTTTAAGCGCCGCATATTTTTCTGCACACACATACGCCTTGTGTGTGTGAGTGTGTGTGTGCGTGAGTATGACGTGTATGGGTATGAGTGTGTTTCGGTGTGTATGTGTGTGTGTGTATGAATTTTCACATTCTATTACAATTTATCACATTCAAAAGCTGTTTATATGTATTTATTTTTTTTTTGTGTATTTTTTTTTTGCACTTTTGCGAAATTTACATGACGATTATTTTATCATCGACTATTTTGCACGCCGCGTACTTAGTTTATGTGGCTCTGGGTATTAATTTTGTATTTTTTCTTTCTTTCTTTCGTTGCTTTTTTTCTTTTTGTCGGTTTTTTTCTGTGTGTGTTTCTCGTTTCTGTTTCTCGGGGCACAGGCAGCAAAAATTGTTATACGCGTATTTGTAATGGTGCGCGCGGCCCGTAACGAGCAAGAAAGAAGGTGAAAAAAGAAGAACAAGAGCAATCAAACGCGTACACAGACACAGAGACAGCGACGACGGCAGCGACAGCGACAACGACGACACAGACAGCACAGCGACAGCGACGAACGTCTCAGTCTCGGGCGCTATTGCTACTATATTTGCAGAGAGCGAGAGCGCGCGCGAGAGACCAACAGAGAGAGAGAGTGTGAGAGACGACACACACACACACGCACACAACATATACAGAGAGCAGGGCGAGAGCGAGTGAGCAAGCGAGCGAGTCACAGGCCAGAGCCAAAGTCGAGACAACGACAACGACAACAACTACTACACAACACTACACTAACACTACTTTTTGCAAAAACGACGAAAAGAAAAGTACAATAAAAATTAATCCGATTGACAGGCAGGCAGGCAGGCGGCAGCCACCGCGCTGCTTTTGCTTTGCTTTGCTTCGTCGTCGTCTGTCGCTCGCCTCGCTCTCGTGTTCGGCCTTCGTTGGTTTGCTTTTGCTGCTGTTGCTTTTGATAAATTTCTGCGACTTCCGCGCGCGCCCAGCCAAAAACAACACCGAAACTAAACTACACAACTACAACAACTATTTGTAGTTGCTGCTGCTGCTTCTGCTGCTGCTGTTGCTGCGGCGACGATTCTGCTGCGCGACTGCGAGCGCTCTTCTTCTTACATTGCCCAGCAGCAGAGCAACCCAGCCGGCGTCTTTGTCAATTCGCGAGGCGTGCGTTGACGCAGGCAGCGACGCTGACGACGCCATTGCCCAAATTATGTTCGTATTTTTCAGTGTGTGTGTGTTTGGAGTGAATGAAAAAGCAATTAAAAATTATAATTTGTATATGAAAATAGAAAAACTATTTAAAGAAAAGCCATTTATAACTATTTTTATATTAAGCAAACAATAATCATAATAAACCGGGTTAAACAATAAGAAATAAACAAAACTTGTACATAATGGAAATTTTGGTACATTTTCCATTTGGTACAATTTTAAACGTTTAACGCCAAGGCAGAGCAGATATTCCCGGTCAGCGCTGCCAACGTCATCTACTGCTGCTGCTGCGACGCAGCAGCGTCAAACAGAGGAAGGAAGCAAATTTTTCGCTGTCGTCGCGTCGCAGCACATCGCGCTGTTTGCGGTTTGCTGAGCACGACGACAACAACAAAACAACAACAACTACAACAGCTGGCAACTCTGTCATGAGAGTGAGAGCGAAAGATGTGACGACGACGCCGCGAACCTACAAAAAAAAAGTGCTACCAAACATGGATGAAATAAAAATGGCATATCAAGTAAATGAGCAGCAAAAAAAAAGGCTACATAAGAAAGTTTGTAACGGACGAACACAAATTTGGCAACACTATAAAGAGAAAAGCGGGAGGAGGAGAAGAGACAACAAATGATAACACACAAAACCTAACAAGAAATGGGCAGCGCTAAATTTTTGGGTTTTGCTCTCCACTCACGTGCGCGCGAATGAGATAAATCTATGATGATGTTGATGTTGTCGATGTGTGGGTGCGAGGGGGCCGGCGATTGAGAGGGGACATCACAAAAGCAAAAGCGTGCGAAAAGGCCCGCGAGACGGGCAGACGACGACGATGGCTATGGCGATGGCGAGAACAAGCCGAGACCAAAACCAAATTCGAATGTGCGTCCCTCTCTCTAGTATGTGTGTGTGTGTACGTGTGTGGGGGAGAGGGGAGCTGAGTGCGAGGGTGTGGCAGTGACATGCATAACGTATGTATGCATTTCTTATTGGCACCATCTGTGCACATGTATTATCAGCGTCGACTGCAGCAGAGGCAGAGTATGAGAGAGAGTGCGAACTTGCAACTGTGTGAGTGTGTGTGTGAGAGAGAGATGCAACGATTGCGAGTGCATTCCAATGCAGCTTGTGGAAAGCGCCGTTGCATATTTTCTTTTTTTTCAAATGCATCATGCCTATCTATCACTCTGCCTCACTCTACGAACAAGTTTTCCTCTTTTCTCTCTTTTTTTTGGCAACGTGCTGTGATAACGCTTTAATGCACATACACACAGATATAAACTTCATCGTGTATGTGTGTGTGTGTGTTAAAACTGGTTGGCAAGACGTTGACATTAGCGCTGCCATTCAACACAAAAACAGTTGCAGCTGTCTGGCAACGCCGTCGCGCATCGTCAAGCATCGCCATCGCATCGCAACATTTCGCCGTCGTCGTCGCCGCGCAGTTTAACAGTTCACATCGATGAGTCAAGGTCGAGAGACGTCACGCAAATTTTCGTTTTCATTGCTTGCCCACAACACAGCACAAAAAAAAATACACACACACATTCACACATATGCGCGCTGTATGCGTTTATTTTTAGCGTCGTGCTTTAACGACGGCGCAACCCGAACGTAAACGACGAATGAATGGGAAGCAACAACGACGACGACGAGAACGAACGTGAAAAGCACGCAAAGCAGCCGCTTGACTATTATAATCTTTTTTATGAAATTAATTAATTTATTATTTTTTTTGTTCCTCACTGGTTTAATTATAGCAGCAGACAATATTCAATATATTTTCGCTTAAATCAATTGAAATTCAATTCATTTTCATAGCAACAGTTTATTTTTTTTGTTGACCTACATATTTATCAGTAAATAGAAAAATTAAAGTTTTATGTTTAAGTTCGTTTCGTGTGTGTGTGTGTGTGTTAATGTCTCTTATAAACTGTTAAATAGGCTGCTGTTAATGGGTTAACATTAATTACTTAACAGCGCGCTGTTAACAACTCGTATGCTGGGCGCACAGCAAATCAGCCGTTGATGCCAACAGCACGTGCACAAAGCGCCGCTAATGTAAACAAAGAGAAACAAACACACGCACACACACAAAACGAACGCAAGAAAAAGGGGGAATGAAAAAAAAATAACAACACTCACGCTCTTGGTTAATTTGCGACCAGCGGCGCCGCTGCCGGCGCTACGCTTGCTGCCGCCGTTGTTGTTGCTGGTGCTGCGACTGCGTTTGCGTGCAGCGCTGCTCGTAGTGGCTGCTGCGGCGCTCGCTGTTGTTGTTGTTGTTGCTGCTGTGGCTAACATGGCAACGTGTGTATTGTATGTACGTACGTATGTGTGTGTACGCTCTGTCGGTAAAAACAGCTGACACGCTTGCCGGCAAAATTGTTCAAATCAGCTGCCCCATGAGAGAGCGAGAGCAATCGAACCTTGTTGCTAGAATATGCTTCTGCTCTCTCTCTCTCTCTCTCTCTGTCTGTCTCTCTGGCAATGTGTTGGTGAGAGCGCGAGAGCGGGCAGAACAAGAGAGCATGCACTACTCTCTTCTGCCGGCGTACTCTTTCGTTTTTTGCACTCTCGCAGTTGTTTTGCGTCTGCCTTTTGTTTTGTGTTTTGTATTCGTATTTTCCTTCTTTGCTTTGCTTTGCTTTTTTTTTTTTTTTGCACACTTTGCTTGTTTTGCACGTTTTGCATTTATGTTACACACACACGCTTTGCTGCGGCATTCGTATCGTCGTTTGCTTTGGCCTCCTCTCTTGTCTGTTTAATTTCGTTTGCTGTGTTGTATTTAGTAGGAAGTTGGCGAATACACAACAAGACGACAACAACAACAAGACAACGACAACAAGAAAAAATAAAAAAGAAAAATTGAACCGCGCGCGTTGCCGACAACAACGACACGTCACGTTACTCGCTCTTTAAGTTCGACACTGTTTTGTGCTAGAGAGCAGCGGCAAGGTAAAATTGGCAAAAATCTACAACAACAACGACAACAGGCTGGACGGCGACGCTGACTGCGACAGAGTGCGCCCGCACTTACATGCATGCATGTGTCTGTATGTATGTATGTGTGTGTGAGTGTGTGAATGTTAACCGAGTGAACTTAAATTGTTTAGTTCTGTCTGCTGCTGCTGGCGTCGCTGTCTCTGTCGCTGCTCTTGCTCTTGCTGTTGCTGTGGCTGTGTTGTTGTTTCTTGGCATTTCTAGCTTGTTCTTTTGTGTACGCGCAAGGCCGCAGCTCAGTAGCTGCTGGCGTCGGCGTCGATGTCGATGCGTTAGAAAGCTCTTAGCATTTGCAGCGCAGCAGCAGCAGCAGCAATTTTAACAGCGACAGCGAATTGTGCAGTCGATTTTGATTTGTGTTTTTTTTGTTGGTGGCTAACAGGCGAGCAGCAGCAAAATAAAATAACATAGCGAGTAGTAGTGTTGGGTGAAAGCAATTTGAATAGAACATTTTTGCTGTTAACAGCAGCTGCTGCCGCTGCCGCTGCCGCTGCCACTGCTGGCAGCGTTAGATGAACTGACTGAATGTTGTTGTTGTTGTTGCTGGTCTTTGCTTTGTTCGTTTTGTGTTCGTCCAGCCCCAAAAGAGCAGCAGCAATAAGAAGAAGCATCAGCTTGCGTACAATTTTCGAGTGCTGTTTAATTATGTGCTCACACACACACACACACACACACACTCATACACATGCACATGCACATAGGCAAGCAAATGCGTGTTTGTATGTTTGTGCGCGTAATGGGCATTATTATTATCCAATAATGGCTTGGGGATGCGTTTGTCTCTGTGTAAGTGTGAGTGTGAGTATGTTTGTGTCTCGTCTGTTTGTGTGTGTGTTGTTATTCACGCACCTGGCGTTTTGCAGCGCGCGACTGAGCGAGAGAGAGAGAGCGAGGGAGACAACGAGGCAGAGGGAGAAATAGAGAACTAACTGTTTTCCAAAGACACACGACGCAAAACCTGTGTTTTGCATGAGTATATCGGCTAGAATACGAATGTAAAGCGACATTCAAATGTACATGAATGTATATACATACGTATGTATGTACATACATATGTACAATAGTTGAAGCAATGGCTGAAGAAGAAGCAGATGAAGAGCAAACTGCGAACAAAGTCAACTTGCCAAATGCAGATGAAGCAAATCAATTAAGCGAAAATTTAAATGAAACTCAAGATGAACATAAAATGACGACGAGCAATAAAAAAAATGTACATACATACATACACACATACATACATACATACATACATACATACACACATTTTACACACTCTTGCAAAGTAAAAAAAAAACAACTAAAATGCAATTAATGACTTGCTGATACCCTGTACTAATTTTCATTTGCTTAATAGAAATTATAATGCAGTCACTAGATTATTTTCTCTGAGTAAATTTTCACTCACCGCGAAATTTGTTGTTGTCTTTTTTTGCTTTTACTAAATTTTATTCATTTTTTTTTTGCTTCTTTTATGGATGAGTTGATTTCGTGTTGCACTTTTTTTCTATGTCTATGTCTGTCTCAGTTTGTGTGTGTGTGTGTGTGTGTATGTTAATATGTATGTATTTCTTTTGATTTTCCCCTCATTTGATTTCAAACTGTGCAACTTTCACCCGCGAGTGAAGGCAACAAACAAACAAATCAACTGAAAAACAAAATCAAACAATTTGCACAGATACACAATTATGTGCATATGTGCGTGTGCGAGTGTGTGTGTGTACACGTGTCTATGTGTGTGTGTGTGCTTGAATATAATTTAATTTATTTATATTTCGTTTTTAGCATTGACATTCGTCCCAGTGACAAGTCAGCTGACGTAATCGCAGCATAAAAACAACGAAACAGCAAAACGAAAATTAAGAAAAACAACAACTACCATTAATACCATCAAAAGTTCAGAGCGAATGAACAAAAAAAAAAAAAAAATAAATAAAAAAATAAAGCACAAGTTATATTGCCGAGTTTTTGGGCGCGACTTGACGACGACATCTCTCAAGTTGACTCAATCAGCAAATATGTACTTATATAGTATATAATGTATTTATTAAATGAATGCTATACGATTAATATATTATATACTGTGGTCTCTGTCTCTCTTTTCACTGCAATTTACAGGGTATATGCCCATTGTGCTGCACACACACACACACACACAAAATGTGGGTCTGTGGGTCAGCGCACTGAAATCTAGCAATCGAATATGCTTGACTAGCAGATACCTCGTAAACATTATATCATAATATATAGTAAAAAATATACATATGTATGTAAAGTGAAGTAAGAAATTACATTTAAGCAAATATTACATTTTTCTAAGAACTGTGATAAAATGTTACATTTTTCTAGGAATTATAAGCACAAATTTATTTGTGGTTGCTCAATTCAATTGAACACTGCTCGCTGGGTGCTAATTGCTTAAACTTATCTACACATATGTATGTATGTAGGTATGTATATGTATGTATGTATATATGTATGTATATTTCTATGTAGTGTTTATATAAAACTGTTAAAGACAAGCTACAAATCCGCAATTCAAGCAGCGCTAATCTATCTACATACATATCATATATGTAGTCATATACATATGTATGTATATAAATGTATGTATATGTATGTATGTACATCCATGACTAACATACATACACACAACTCATATGTAACAGGCGCAAAATAATGTTATCAAAATTAGAAATGCCAAACATTGATTGAAGTCACGTAGCCCTACAGAGATATATATGTATATACATGTATATACCTACATACGTACATACATAAGTACATACATACGTACATATTTCATTGGTATTGCAGATAAATTGTTTGGATAGTAATATTGATTTAAAGTACTATTAAAACAAAGTTCAATTTACGCTGAATTTAATTTATCAAAATGTGAAAATTTGTATAAAATTGAAAAATCCAAGATAGTAAAGATAGTGTAAAGGGTTCAATAAAATATGAAAATTAAAAAATCTTGGATAGTAATATGAAAAATCTGACTTTAGTGTAAAAGATTCATCAAAATATGAAAATTTACATAAAATTGAGAAATAAAGCAAATTTTATCATGAGTTTAGTGTTAAAGACTTTGAATGTTGAAGTTAGTGTAAACAGATTGAGTTTTTATTTTAGTCTGCGTACGAAACACATGTAGTTTGTTGTTGCACAGTGGTTGCTTTCTGTTTGTTTGAAAGCAGTGCGAGCGAACTAATTAAATTTCAACTTTTACATGTGTGCATGGAAAGAAAAAAAAGCGACAGCGACACTGTCGCGTTGCGCCTAACACACCACTTCACCACACCACACCGCACTGCCCACCCCCAAAATCCACCACACCACACCACACACAAATCCCCCTCATTCACCACATGGGCAAGCAAAGATGGTTGTCGAGTAAACAACAACAACAGCAACAACAATAATAACAACAGCACCAGTGGAAAGAAAGAAAGAGGAATAGTTTTGTATTTAGGCAGAGGGAGCAACAGAAATTAACATATGTATGTATGTATGTATGTATGTATCGAAGTGTGTGCACATAAAGGCGAACAAAAACATTGGCGAGCAGCAACAACAAATCTATGAAGCAAACAAAATGTGCAAAATTAAAGGAAAATAAGACGAGCAGCCGACACACACACACATACTTTTAAATGTATGTATGAATGTGTGTACAACAACTGCAATGCGCCGCGTTACGCATACGCAGATTGGCAGCGACAGCGAGATACGGACGATGGCGTCTAATTATGCTGCCGCTGCTGCTGCTGGCATTGCTGCTGCAACAACAACGACGAGAGCGCACACGACCCACTCACCGAGGCGACCGAGCGACGAACGCTGCGACGGCGGCGACCCACGACAACACAAAATGTAAGCGCAGCGAGTGAGTGAAACAAACGAACGAACGAGTTGCTGCTGCTGCCTCTGTGATGCCTCTGCCTCTGCCTCTGCTCAGCCATCGCTCATTCTCTCACAATCTCGAATGCTCTCGCCCACTGCAGCCGCAGCGACCAGTGGTGTCATTTCCGCTTTTTTCCCGTCAGATCTGGGTTTTTTTGAAGCGTGATTGCGGGAAAAATATGAAAACAGCGGGCAGCGGGAATTCTGGCTTTTTGAGCAAATTTACGCAGCTTTTTTTAGTTTACTTTTATTCAAATTTTAGAGATGTTTAAATTGAATTTAACGGCTGAAATGTTAAAAATGTATTTCTCTCGATAAAATATCGATATTTACTTATATCGAGTAACTTCCCTCAAAAGTTCACCCCTAAATTAAAGCTTATTGCATCACTAATGTTGTGAAATTCGGATGCGGCATATCAAGTTAACGATGCCAAAGGAATCATATAAACAAAAAGTGAGAGATGTCTGGCTGCAGAGCACAGAATTTAAGGAGTGGATGAGGAAGGATCCTACAGACCTCACGCGGGTGTTTTGCAGCTATTGCACGTGCAGCATAACTGCAAAATTAAGCGACTTGCGTGCACATGCTGCAACAAAAACACACCAGTGCTATGGAGGGCTTTGTGCAAAAAAATAAAATAAATTTTGCTAAAACGCCTTCGAAAACAATTGAGCAGGAGGTAGCGCTGTGCCTATTTGTTGCTCAGCATAGCGCTTAATTTTTGTACATTATTGTTTTTTTTGTAATGATATCCGTTAGAGAATTACCCATATATGTTATGTTAAGTGGAACTGAGGGTTTATTAGTGAAAAACATACAGTACATTGCCTTATAAAAATCAGTTTTTTCTTAACTTTTTTCTCTGGTATTCCGCTTTTTCAGCTTTTTTTCGTTGATCCAGCTTTTTTTGCTCAGAAAAAAATGACACCACTGGCAGCGACGTCGTCGTCGTCGTCGTTGTCGACAGACAGACAGCGGCCAGGCAACGGCGAGTTTTTGCTTGGTTTGAAAAACAGTTTACTATTGAGCAGAGGCAAACACACACAAACATGCAAAGACAAAACCAAAAGCAAAAAAAAGCAATAATAATAAGCACACAACAACACGAACACACATACACGAGAGATAGAAACGCACACAAGCACAGCGCACAGTGCAAAGCGAGAAATAGCAAATAAGAAAACAACAACAACAAAAGCGGTGTAAAGTAAAGTCAAAAGTAAAATAAGGTAAAGTAAACTGACGTTGACGAAATCGTCGCTTTAGCCGCGTGTGTTTTTCGTTTCAGTTATTATTGAAGCACAAACAAATTGAGACTAAAAATGCGGCGTGAGATTTGATTGTGAGTAAGCGCAAGCGTCGGCGTCGCAGCCGCCTCGCCGCGTCGCGCCGCGCCTCGCCTCGTCTCGACGCTTCGTTCATGACGTCAACGTCGACAGCGACGTCGTTGCGGCGCACTCACATTTAAAATAAAGGCAAAAGTAAAAGCCCAAAGAACGCCGCAAAGCTTATGGCATGGAGACGGGTTTGGGGGAGGGCATGAAATTATGTGTATGTACATTTGTGTGTGTGTGTGTGTAATGCACGTTAGTATGTATGTGTGTGGGAAATGAAGAAAAAAGCGCAAAAAGAACTGCCGGGGAAAAAACAACAAACTAAAGCTTAGCCGAATGGACAGCGAGCGACGTAGGCGCCGCAGTCGCTGCCTGCCAGCGTTGTTGTTGCTGTTGTTCTTGTCGCCAAGTGCAAAGTGTGATGGGCGTGGCAGCTGATGTGGGCGGCGTGTGGCTATGGGCTGCACATGAACATATGAATGTGTGTGTGTGTGTGTTTGCATTCACTGTTCTTGCTGTCGTTGTTGGTGTTGTTGGGCTGTCAACAAATCGAGCATACAGCAAGACGAAGAAGAAGAAGAAGCAAACAATAAGCTGGCATATTTCATATGAGGTAATCGTGGGCAGCACAGCATTTTTTTTGTTTTTGTTTATCAAAACCAGCAGCGAAATAAATACCTACATACTTAGTATATATTTTTCAGCGAAAATCAAAATTGCCAAAAGGCAGAAAAAGGCAATGAAAGCAAAGAAAACAACAGTAAACATTACCGCATCTGGCAGATACACACACACACACACACACACACACAAACGCACACATCTATGTGAGAATTTGTGCTTGGGATGTACACAAAAGCAAATGGAATTTTTATGAACAGTCACAAAAACAGCAGCGCAAAATGCAGCCAACATTTATTTATAGATTGCAAGACAAAGATAGCGACATCGACACCGACACAACCGACAGACAGACAGTCAGACAGAGCGACGAAGCGAGAGAGCAAGAGCGAGCACAACAACAAAAAAAAAAAAGAGAATGTGTTCAAAGGTTGTGGAAGGGGAATGTGGTAGGGGGGGTGGCACACATAAGTAACGGATCGACGTCGAGTTTATGAACTAGAGAAGAGACTAGACGCCAATAGGCTGAGGCGAGACAGCAACAACGACCCTACAAAGAGTGTGGAGAGTAGAGTAATGTACTTGTTGTTGTTGTTGCAGTTTGTGGAGAGCGAGAGCAAAAAAAGAAGCATAATCACAATGTCATGAAATGTGTGCAGACTTTTGGTAAATAGAAAATTACTCAAATGATTTTTGTGAATAAATTGATCGCGTGAATTGTGTAATTTCATTTACTCGATATTTCAAAATGTTTGCGAATTGATTTACACTGAATATGTTCAAATTTATTCTTGATTTCCTTTTTAATGCGTAATACATAATGATTAAGTAAAGTTGGTTGGGAAAATACGCATTTTGTACAAAACAAATGCATTAAATACTTGAATTGTAACAAAATAATCAATTGATTGTACTTGTGCTCTGTTTTTTTTTTTATTGATAGTGAAAGCGCAATTCATGATTCATTGCATTATCAAGCAAATAAATTTCACAATCTATGTAAATTACACACAACTACAAAAGTTATTCAACTCAACTTGTCTAGCACACTCCTTTCTCCCACTCCCACTCCCACTGTCTCCCTCTCTCTCTCTCACGCTTTGAAAGAAGTGTATACGCATTTCGTTCACATGATTATCAGGCGAAACATCATCATGTGATAATCATGATAGTATTAGTATTATTATTATTATTATTATTAACTGCAAGTAAGTGACCTTTGATTATTTCGTTGTCGTTTCGTTTCGTTTTTTTCCTTTTTGTTATACAATAGCTGAAAGTATCGATATATAGATATCTCTATATGGATATAAACACCTCTTTCTGTGTAAGTGTGTGTGTGTGTGTGTCTGACAAAATGTAGCAATAGTTTCAGTTTGGAATTGTTTTGTGCTTTGTGCCCAGCCTATTCGCCAGTTATTGATTTTGCTTTTCATTTTCAGTTGGCATTCGCTAATGTAATGTACATATTGTATAAGCAAACAGTGGGATACCCTGTAAAGCGTTCTTATCCCAATTCTTATTTTTTTTTTATTGTCATTGAAACAATTCTACTTAAAATTGTTTAGATAAGATTTAATTAGCACAAAGAACAACAACAACAACAATAACAACTTCTACTACGATAATAATAGAGCTCGAAACTTGCGGAAAATTCTCTAGTAAATAAAGAAAACAACAACAAACAAAAGTTTTGAATTATCGTCTCCATTAACAAAATTCACTTTTTTTCTATTCTTCTGATAAGGTGTTTTTTTTTTTTCAACAGATTACTTGAATATTTGTGGCCCACATTTAGGTACTATATAATTCGATTAGTTTTGATAGATGTGAATCATTTTTTACTACTGCATTTAACCATTTTCTAATCACAATCAGCATAGAGTAAAATTTACAGGGTATTTGCACGTTAGTTAAGATATCTTCTTCATTATTTTTTTTATTTTTTTTGAAGTCATATCAAAATAGAATTCTTTGCGTCACAGTTTTCATGCAAACACATTTACAGGGTATTCATTAGTAGAATTCTTTGCACAACATTTTGGTAATACATTTACAGGGTATTCATTAGTCACAATCGAATGCATTATTGGCTTTTTCTACATTAATAGCGCAACATTGGTAGAAAAACTCCAATTACAGGGTATCTGCAAGTCGTTTATTTGTTGTTGTTCCTCTTCTAACTTCTATTAATCATATTTTGCATGGCTTTTGACACCTTTTAGGCGGAAATAATGCGAATAAAGCAAATAAATAAAGACATAAAGACGCACAAAATGGAGAGATGAGAAAAAAAGGAAATGAAGAATTCAGAATACAACAAAAACAACAACAACAACAAATACGCGAATGCGAATTAAAACAAACAAAGGCAAATTGCTTTTTTGTTTCTTCAGGCAATTAACAAACCATTTTTATGCCCAATAAATTAATAAACTGTGAGCACAACAAAAAAAACAGCATAAAAAAAATCAAAAAATCAAGTTTTGGGTAAAGAGCAAAAATAAAAATATAAAAATGTTGCCACGCGCGTGTTGAGAAAACAATTAAAAAAAAACAAAAACCTAAAGAAATACAATATACTAAATAAACAAAAATTTACATATTTTTTTTTTTTATTATTTATATGTAATAATTAGATGGTAATAATAATCAGTTAATAGACGCGCTCAGCAAATCTCTCTCGCAAACATTTTTTTCTAAAATAAAAACTCTATAAATAGGACAAGTGGGCGAAGTGTGATTGACGTGACGCATACCCTGGAAATTTGCCAAGGAATTAAGATCATTAAGTAGATTAACATAGTGGTAAACCTGATTCAAATACCCAATTGCAGAGCATCATTGAAAGGGTATAAAAAATAAGCAAAAAAACGAAAAAAATGTCGCCGTGCTCGTAAATATTTATCAGTCACACAGCTATATATACATATATATATATATATATATATTCATATCTATATACATATATATATGTAATTGTGCACACAGACATCGGCAGAACAAAAGCAATGCGTACTTTAATATGTATGTATATACAAAAGAAATACAAAGAAAAAAAAAAAAATCACTCATACGTAATTTCATTGGAATTTGTTGTTGTTGTTGTTGCTGTTTCTGTTTGTTTCTTTGCTTGCGCCTTCTTCTGTTTCTGTTTCTCTTTCTGCTTCTGCCTTCTCTTCTTCTTCTCTTCTTTATTCATTTTAATTTTATTGTTATTTCATTTATTTGTTTTGTTTTTGATTCATTCGATACTGTTTCTTCGTGCTTTGCTTTTGTCTTCTTCACATTTCGTTTCGTTTCGTTTCGCTTGTCTCATTTTTCACTCGTTGCTTTTCGTTCACAAACGAAATCAACTTCATCATCATCATCATCATCATCAACATTATCATCATAAACTAGCAAAATATCATATTGAGATCATAACTTTTCGCAGCACAATTAAAACGAGATAAAACGTTCGGTTTCTCTCAACTTTTTACAACATAACAAACTATGTGAAATACTTTAAGTGAATGTTTTCGCATAGAAAAAGTATTCCAAAAAGTCTACAAAATATTAAAAGCGACCAATATTATAAATTCCTGTTTAATTTGATAATACTTTTGATACTATCGAAGCTAAATTAGTTCCAATAAATACATTTTTTAATGACCGAAACAAAGCTTCGCACAAAAGCTAATATTAAGCATCTATAAAACTTCATTGACTTTATTAGCGTTCACAAGCTGCACTTCATTAATTCAATATTAAGTATATTGAATAAAGATTTCAAAGATATAAGAAGATAATAAAAATTAAGTAAGTGATTTGTTTCTCGTCGCATATTTTAGTTAAGTTAATAAATAAGTATATAGAGATATGGCTTTCAACATTATTCAGCAAATTTTTCTTCAATTTTCTACAATAATATTATATAATAAATCATTTTAAATAGAATTTTATTGGACAAGCTAAAAAATAATTTATAAAATTTTGAAATTTTGGAAAATTTGATAATCGTTTGCAATAAATGATTTTCAAACTATATTGTAATTTTAAAGATGCAAAACTGCTCCAAAATTTTGGAAGACAAGCTAAAGCATAATTTATAAAACGTTGCCTAATTTGATAATTGTTTTTAATAAATGATTTTAAAGTTGCCAAATTATGCAATTATTTAATTGGTGATTTTGCAGAATTTAATAATTTAAACGATTTTATAAGATTTTGCTGAGAAGCAACAATATATTTGATTGAGTTGCAATTATTTGTGATATGTTTTGAATTGATAAATGCCAAATTATCAAAGAATATATTTGATTAAGTTGCAAATATTTGTGATTAATTCTTGATTGATAAATTAAAAAGCTTTTTCATACAAAATAATTCTGATTACTTCATGATTGATAAATTCAAAAGTTTTCTTATATAAAAATGCAGTCTCAACAGTCGATAGTTGTGATGAAAACTATCGCTAGTATCGATAGTTGTAGTGCCATCAACATCAACAGTGGAGTGCAGAAAGGTGAATGAAGTGTTGAGCGGAGAGCGAAAAGAAGAGTGGAGAGTGGAGAATTCACAGTTCCATGAGAAGTTAGAATATATTTAAGTTGTAAATATTTCTAATTAATTCATAATTGATAAATTCAAAAGTTCTCCCATATAAAACTGCAGTCTCAACAGTCGATAGTTGTGATGCAAACTATCGCTAGTATCGATACATGTTGTGTCATCAACAGCAACAGTGTAGTGCAGAAAGAAGAATGAAGTGGAATGGAGAATGAAGAATGAAGGCGAATTAACAGTTGCAGTGCAACTGTCAGTTGGACAGTTGGCAGTCTGTTAAGCAGCTTGTTCAGTTGCAGTTGCTGTTGTAGTTGTAGTTGTAGTTTGCTGATGTCGCTGTTGTTGTTCGCCTGCAATATGCAGACAATTTCCGCCTTCGTCCTCGCAGGCATACGTAAGGGAGGAAGAGCAAAAGGGTGTGGGCGTGGGAGTGAGTAAGAAGCTGCGCTGAGGTGAGATTAAGGGACTAGCTGACTGAGTGACTGACTAACTGAGTGAGTGAGTGAGTGAGTGACTCACTAACTGACTAACTGACTGAGTGACTAACTGACTGCGTAAGTTGGGGTTGAGCAAGGAGTGGATGCTGCGCTAGACAAGGACAGCAAATGCGTTTGCTAGCTCACTCACTTGCTCGCTCGCATTGCATTGCAAAAGTGCTAAACTAACTAAACTACAACAACAACAACAAGTACACAATATTTCAGCTGGAAATATGGAAAGGCTGCCTAGCCTAGCTATACACACAAACACACACACACATGTATACGAAACTGACCCGCAGCCCAATTGCAAATGCCAATTGCAAGCAGCGTGTGTAGAGTGTGTGGAGACTCTCGTGTAGAGTGCGAGTGTGGAGAAGAGGGATGATGGTGGGGTGGGGGGAAGGGGGGAAGGTAGTCACCTGCCTGCCATGCAGATGGCAAAAGCTGTGTGTGTGTGTGTTTGTGTGTGTGTGTTTTTGCCAGCCGCCTGCTGTGTATCAATTTCAAAATGGCGGAGACGCAGCAGCCTGGAAAGCAGCCAATGCTCAAACTGTGATGCGTGTGTATATATGTATATACATATATATATATATGCATGTGTGTGTGTCTCTTGCTGTGCGTGCCTATGTGTGCGTGTGTGTGTGTGAGTAGCTCGCGCTATTTGGCGGCGAAGCGAAGCAAGGCAAACTTATTGGTTGCCAACGCAGCTCAGAGACGAAGACGGAGGGGACAAAATGGCGGCGACCAAAAAAAGAAAAACACACACACACATATACAAACGTTGACATTTGCACGTGCGTGTGTGTGGGTGTTACAGCTTTTTTCCAACTGCCAAACATGCAAAAGCAACAACAACAGCAACAACAACAAGAGTAGAGCCTACTTCACCCCCCGCCCCTAGCCA
Source organism: Drosophila sulfurigaster albostrigata (assembly GCF_023558435.1). Classification (NCBI taxonomy): domain Eukaryota; kingdom Metazoa; phylum Arthropoda; class Insecta; order Diptera; family Drosophilidae; genus Drosophila; species Drosophila sulfurigaster. The sequence goes on from NC_084885.1 coordinate 20,137,514, forward strand.
CGCCTCGTCTTGTTACCCTTAGCCTTAACGGCCGCCCCTCGCCAGACAATCGATTTTCTTTGCACAGGCCACAAGCAAAGCAACAACAATGCAAAGAAGAAGAAGCAGCAACAAAAAAGAAACTGCAAATTCTGATGCACAATCTGTGCATTTTCTTTATGCATTTTGTCCGCCTCTCTTTCGGTAAGCAAAGGGGAATGGGGTAGTGAGGAGAGAGGAGCGGAGAAGGGGGACAGCAGCAAGCATACACACACACACACACACACACACACACACACACACGCATTTGTGGGCAACTCTCGTCAGCAGCAAAGTGAAGAAACAGCAGAGAAGAGAACTTCAACGCACACAAACGCACACACACACACATATACTAACAAATACACTCACACAAACACACTCACATACACACACACTCATTCACTCACACACACACACTCACTAAAACTCCCCCCTCAACAAACGCTTTGTGATGATAATGCGAGCGCAGTTTGCTGATAAATACCCTGTAAACGCCAACACTGGGCACTGGGCTATGCCAGACCAACATACATACACAAATGCTGGCCAACAATTTACAGGGTAACTGCCAGTCGTGTTTTGCCTGCTTCGCGCGCTTTCGTCATTAAAGTTGCGCCACGAGATGCAAAGTGCGCTTCTGCCCCCCTCGGGGCTTGTAAATAGGTCGGTGTGTGTGTGTGTGTGTATGTATGCGTATGTGTGTGTGTGTGTGAGCCTGCCACTTGCCACTTGCCACCTGCCCGATTGTCACGAAATGCACTTGCCAAGGCATAAATGCGCCACAGCTTGAGTCAACAATCTATAACAAAAAGCACAAAAAGCAAAAGCAAAAAAAAAACAACAACAAAAATACAACAACAACAACAACGGAGGGCAGCAGCAGCAATAGCGAAATGTACGCACGCAGGCGCCATCTGGCGGCCGGCAGCTGCAGCGATTGCAATCGATATTTGCATGTGATGTGTGTGCAGAGAAAAAGAAAGAAACAACAACAACAAATGGTTCTTGATTGTTCTTAAATTATTTTTTTGAAATTGCTTGAAAAATTCTCTTTGGACATTTTGCTGTACAACTTTTTCCCTAAAAATCTTGCTCCTAATTTCTGTTTTGCTTTATATCAAATATTGTAAAGTAAGGTTGTAAATTGCTTTTGATTATTTTATTATTCATTTTTATTTATTACTTTTTCTTTTTTTGTAATTTTAATCTATTTTTATCTACTATATTTTAAATTAAGGTTGTAAAATGCTTTTGATTATTTTATTATTCATTTTTATTTATTAATCAATTTTTTTTTTAATTTTAATCTAATTTTATTTACTATATTTTAAATTAAGGTTGTTAAATACTTATGTTTATTATATTATTTATTTTAATTAATTTATTATTATTTCTTTTTATATCAATTTTATTTTGATTTATTATTATTTACTATTTAGTTTACATATTTTATTTTATATTTTTTTATATTTATAGTTATTTGAAATTAGGTTAAAATCCTTATAACGATTTTAAAATTTATTTTTATTTTTTTAAATTATATTTTAATTTTAATTTATGTATTATTTATTTTAGTTTTTATTATTTTAAATTAAGTTGGTGAAATGATTATTTTCTTATTTATTTTGTATTACTTTTATTAAATATATATATTAAATTAAGGTTGTAAATTATTTTATTATTTCCTTTGGTTTATTTATTATTGTAATTATTTGAAATTATGTTATGCTGTGTTAAAAATGTATTATATTTTGGATTCATTAAATTGAATTAAACAAATTAAAGCTTAAAAATGCGATTTCAATGCGTTATTAGAATAAACAAAATTGATTAGTTTTTATCAGTTTCTTAAATGTTGAATAATATCTAAGCATCCTAAAACTTTAACTGTTCTCTATTTAAATAGCTATTTGATATAATTCTTGCTTAATTTTAATTAAATCTAACCTTTTTAAATAAATAAATAAATAATTCTTGTTCTTATCACATGTGAGACTTTTGACAAAGTTTTGCCTAAAATGCAAATTGAATAAATAAATTAAAAAATTACGCTGAGCGGCAAAAAAATTTCACTCATTTATCAGCCTCAGAAATTGAGCTGTGAAACATTTTCATTTCACACACACAGAGATAAAAAAACCAAAATTTGCCTGGCGCTGAAAAATATGCTACAAAAAAAGTTGTTACCCAAGAGCTCAGTCATAAAACCCTAAAATAGGGTGAGAGGAGGAGGGGAGGGGGGGAATGTTTCTCTGATTTCAACACAGAAGACGAGAACGAAACCGAGACTGAGACCGAGACCATTTAATATTCACCACACCACACGCAAAAGTGGTGGCAACAACAACAACAACAACAACAACAAGAACAAGAAGAAGAGGAACTTGAAGTTGCTCAAAAAGTGCACAGGGTGACACACACACACACACACACACACACACACACACAGGGCGTGCTAAATTATTTAAAGTTGTGCAAAAGACGCAAGGAAAAAGAAAGAATGAAAAAAACAAAAGCATGTAATAAGTGTTTAAAAGGCGAAATGAAATAGGAAAGCGCAAAAAACGCAAAGGACAAAGGACACGAAGGACGCAGGCGTCGCGACAGACGGAAGCATAACAGGATGAAGCGAGGAGAGAGTGAGAGGGGTGGGGGGAAAGGCGGAGGGGAGTGTGACGGAATGGACTAAACGGAAGGACACGTCGATGTGGCTCGTCTCTGGGTCTCGTTTGTCTGCCAGCTCGCTCGCTCGCTCTCTCTTTCTCTCTCTCTCTCTTTCTCTCTGTGTTGCCGGTCTAAACATTTTCAAAGCACGCGCCAACCCCTCCTCCTCCCTGCACCACTCACCCGCCCACACAAAAAGTGAGCAAACATATTTTTAAAGCAACGAGAAATTGAAAATGAAAAAAAAGGCAGCAAAAGAAAAGCGAAGAAAAAATGAAATGCAAAAATGTGTGTGGGAAAGAGTTATCGCTGGATGCGCTAAGAGGGGGACAGAGAGAGAGAGAGAGAGAGAGAGAGGGAAGAGGAGAAGTGGGGAAGTGGTAGAAAGGAAACATCAAGTGAAGCACAAAGTGCGGAGGCAGCATTGGAAGCATTTTGTGCTCAACTCCATTTACAACACAGCTCTGTGTATCTATAACAAAATTGTGTGTGTGTGTGTGACGGTTGTGTGCGTGTGTGTGTGTGTGTGTGGTGGCCTGGAATTATGAAATTATTTCATGGCTTGTCACGCGATTAAAGTTTTTCCGAGGCGAGCCCCAGACACCAAAAATATACAGCAAATAATTCCTTCTTGGCCATTGGAAAGCAAAAATACGGCATTGGAATGAAAGTGGGCGGCAACAGCTGCAGAGGGGAGTGTATATTAAGGGAGGGGGGGGAGTGGAACGTGGCCAGCTGAAAGGCCAAATGTGGCAGCAACAAACGCCGCTTGGTGCTCATTTTTTTTGTCCAGCTTTTGGAGTTTAGCTTCAAAGTTACAACTTCAAAATTTTTAGTACTCAGTTTTTAGTTCTCAGTTCTTAATTCTTAGTTATTAGTTCTTAATTCTTAGTTCTCAGTTCTTAATTCTCAATTCTCAGTTTTCTCTTCTTAGTTCTCTGTTCTTAATTCTCAGTTCTTAATTCTTAGTTCTCTGTTCTTAGTTCTTAAATCTTAAATTTCAGTGCTCTGTTCTTAGTTCTTAATTTTCAGTTCTTATTTATTGATCTTAATTTTTAGTTCTTATTTCTTGGTTCTCAGTTGCCAGCTGCTTCTTCTTATCTTTTACTATACAATCACACATACATACACTCACTCACACACACATAATGTACTGTTATTCAACACATGCTGCTTTCTCTGCTCTGCTTCTTCCTAAGCACAGCTCTTCTATAATTTCTACTTTCATATTCTCCTCTCCTCTATTTGTTTCGGTTTCCTCGCTAAATTTACTACAATATTATCAAAATGTAATAAAAAAAAATAACTTTTTGAAACCAAGTTTTTGAAAATATTCATTTATAAATTTTATTTATTTTTAATTATTTTTTTAATTGCTTGTTGTTATACATATATATTTTTTATTTGCAGCTTATTAAATTTGTAAACTTATTTGCTTTTATATATATATTTTTTTATTTATGTATTTGATTTTATATTTTTTGTTGTTTATTTACTTATTTATATTTTTTTTTCTTTATTTGATTTTTTACATTTTTGTTATTTATTTAGTTTTTTATATTTTTTTTTATTTATTTGCTTTTTTATATATTTTTTTGGATTTATTTGCTTTTTTATATTTTTTTGATTTATTTCCTCTTTTTATATCTGTTTTCTTTTTGAGTATATATATATTATTTTTTTTATTAGTTTTTTTGTGTTTTCTTTTTTAATTTATTAGTATTAATTAATAATTTCGGATATTTCACAGTCGAGCACACTCGACTGTAGTTTTCATACTTGTTATGAATCATCTTTACTTTAAGCAATCATCATTACACATCACATGTTATTTTTATTTCAAAAATTATTCAAAACTTGGTATTCAAGATGTTACTATATCCTTCCATAAAGCAAATTCTTTTATTGAACCTATTTTTATTATTCATCATATTATTAGTTCTTTAAAGCCAATTCTTTTATTGAACCTATTTTTATTCTTCATTATATTATATTATTAGTGCTTCAAAGCAAATTCTTTTATTCAATTTATTTACTGATAAATGCTTCATCATATTATTATTATTTGTTTAATTCGTCAGTGTTTTATTTTTAATTTACTTATTTTTCATTCTTTTCATTATGTTGTACTTTTAATTAAGTGTCTCACAGCATTCCCAAATTTCATTCATTTATAAACATTTCTTTCGGTGCAAAGTAAATCGCAAAGAAACGCTTAGAACACATAATTTTTTAAATTCTTAAAATTATTCCCTTTCGATTTGTATATTTATTTTTAGTATTCGAATTTAATTTTATGCCCATTTAATTTTTAAATGCCTTCCACACTTAAATTTAAGCTTTAAATTCTTTTCTAAGTTTTAATGACGTTGAATCTCGTTGAAAGTTGCTAATCGATTAATTCAGCTTGAAGTTTGCTACGCTTTAAATTTGGTTTACTTACATTTTGTGCAACATTTTAACGATATTTGTTTTGTTGTTTGCTTGTTCTTATTGTTGTTCTTATTGTTATTGTTGTTAGTTAGTTTAGATACTCACATCGAAACGATGCAGCAGCATTTCTTTAAGTTAAGTTTCTTTTGCTTCACTTGCAGTCACCACACGAAAAAAAAAAGTGATATTAAATAAGCGACAGACTTTCAATTTGTGTGTGTGTTTTTTTTTTTATATTCGATGTCAAGACAGCCACGCCCAAGACACAAAAAGAAATAAATAAGGGGAGAAGGGGAAGGGTAAGAGGAGGGTGTGCAGTCTGCTGTGCTTGTTGTGGAATGTGGCGTATGCGTAACGCATTAAGTATACGCCACGGCAACGCACGCAACTTCAATATATTTCCAATTAAAGCAAACAGAACATAGTAGAAGAGTAAGAAGTGGCAATAAAACACAAAGTATAGAATATTAAAATGTATAAATAAAAATGCCAAGGCAGCAAAGTAAATCTAAAACTCGAAGTCGAAGTCGAAGTCAAAGTTGAAGAAGGAGTTTTTGTCTGCCACACTCACTCACTCACTCGAATGTAAACAACGAACGAACGAACGAGCGAAGGAAGCGAAACGATAACAACAAGAAGAAGAAGTAGAAGTAGAAGTAGAAGAAGAAGCAGAAATGTTGAAGGCAACCGTTACCAACAAAAACAGGAGAGAAAAACACACGCGCGATTTTCAACTCCCCAACTCAAAAGTTCCGAATAGACTGAAAATGTCCTTCGCACGCAGAGGCCAAGCGAACAACAACAACAAAGTGCTCAACACACACACACATACACACACACACACACACACACACAAGACAAGCGTCAGCTGCGACGTCGACTGCGACTGCGACAGCGACAGCGACAGCATCAATTTCCAAGTTGCGCTGATAAAAAAAGCAACGCAAAAAAAAAGAAGAAAAATAATAAAAATAAACGCCAACACACACACAAACACACACACACACACAGTTATATACAGCTTATATACATATACATATTTATATATGTATGTATTATGTATTTGTGTATAAGTGACTAGGCAAGGACTAAAAGGACACGCCGCCGTCGCTGCCAAAAGCTCTGTCATAAAGCAAACAACTGATTGAGTTTGTTTAGGCCATTGCCAGTGGCTGCTCAAGAGGGCCAAAAGGGATTGACACGGCACGACTAACGGCTAATGTGGCAGTCAGCAGAAGAAGAAGAAGAAGAGGCAGCAGTTGGGGGCAAGTGGCAAGCAGCGGCATGTGGCATGTGGCAAGTGGCAAGTGGCAAGCGGGGTGGTTGATGGTTTTGCTCTCTGTCTTATTAGCTGCTCTGTTGCCTTTGCTTTAGCTTCAGCTGTGTGTGTGTGTGTGTGTGTGTGTGTGTGTGTGTGTGTGTTTGTGTGTGTGTGTGTTTCGGTGTGTGTGTGTGTGTGTGCGTGTTTCGGTGTGTGGCTCATAAATATTGTTTGGGCCCCGGCGCGCTGTTTTGGCTCTTTAAATGGATTACATGGCTTAGAGGACACAATATCGTCTCGTGGCTCGTGTCTCGTGTTTTTGAGGCAACACACACAACACATATGCCCCACTAAATACCCTGTAAACAAAGCAAATGCTCTTAAGCGAACTGTAAACTTTGATGAATAAATTAAAATTCAATTTTAAACTTCAGAAAATGCAGTGCTCTTAAATGAGTTTGCAGTTAATTGCTTATAATGAGCTCCAGCTTGCTTTGCCGTAATGTTCTGAGTGATGAATAAATTCAAATGGAATTTAAACAAAATTTAATCATTAGTAAATTTAATGCACTTATGCGAGTTTGCAGATAATTGCAGCTCGATCTAGCTCTTTATTAGTATTCTTTGTGATGAATAAATTCAAATGGAATTTAAACTAAATTTAATTAGTAAATTTAATGCACTTAAACGAGTTTGCAGATAATTGCAGTTAATAAACAGCTCGATCTTGCTTTTTATTCGTCTTTATTCATCATCTTCGCGATGAATGCATTAAAAGTGAATTTTAACTAGATTTTATCAAGTTAAATTAAATCGAATCAAACACATCAGAAAATGCAGTGCACTTAAATGAATTTGCAGTTAATTGCATATAATGAGCAGCTAGAGTTTGCTTTGTATTAATATTCTTAGTGATGAATAAATTCAAATGAAATTTAAACTAAATTTAATCATTAGTAAATTTAATGCAAGCTCGCTTAAGTTTGCAGATAATTGCAGTTAATAAACAGCTCGATTTTGTTTTTTATTAATATTCTTAGTGATGAATAAATTCAAATGAAATTTAAACTAAATTTCATCTAGTTCAATAAATTCGAATCTAAAATACCAGCAATCTCAATGCACTTAAAAGAGTTTTGCAGGTAATTGCTTTTATGAATAAATTAAAATGGAATTCAAGCTAAATGTTATTCAAGTAATTAAATTCGAATCTCGCACAACAGAAAATGTAATGATTACTTCAACAAGTTTGCAGCTAATCAACAGCTCGAGTTTGTTTAAGGGCCTTAAATGGCAGCTAAGACAAACAATGAGTACATCTAAGGGCTTTAATTGTTAAATTAGTCGTTAAGGGAAAAATTGTTAATTGAAAGAAATGGAATTTATTTGTGGTTTCAGATATTTTCGTGTTTTCTTTGAACCTTATTTTCGAAATTTAAATATTCTTTTTTTACTGAGGCTTTATTTTAATGCAAGCAATGACATTTTAATGTGCTTTTTAAGCATTTTATTTATCTTTATATTTTGCTTTAATTTATTAAATCTCTTTTTTGATTGAGACTAACAAATTAATGATAACATTTTAAAATGTATTATTTTTTTACTTGATTTTCTTTTGTTTGATGAGAAAACATGCCGCTAAGTGCACTTTAATGAGAGCTACAGCAAAGTGACCGCTAAGCGAGGTATTCAAAGGGTATAAATTTAGTTTTAGTTAGACATTAATGAACGCAATACATTTTATTTCCTATTCAGCATAAGCAAAGGTATTTTAATGATAAACTGCACTTAAGTGCAACTCTCGAAGCGTAGCAAGTACTAAAATGTATTATATACATTTGTTTTAACAATATTTAAAGCCTTTTCTATACATTTATTAATGAGAGACATTAGTAGCAAATATTTTCTATAAGCACTTTAATGATAAAATGCACTTGAATGCAACTCTTTAAGATTAACCTATGCCAAAATGTGTTAAATACATTTTTAAATCACTATTTAAAACAATATTTCTATACATTATTTTTTGTTTGAGAGTAACTGTTTGCTAGAAAAAAAAACTGCAACTCTGCAAATTACGCAAAGGTTGCGTAAACAAAACAAAATTTGCCGATGCAGCTAAATGAAATATGCAAATTCCCAGAGCAAAAATGATTAGAAGTTTAACTCAAGCGAATAATTTCCTTATTAAAGACAAGTTTTGAAGGTATTTAAATATATTTTATGGAAAATTAAAGTTGTAGCTAGAGGAAGAAATCATTAAAATATACAATTAAGAAATAATGAATTTGAAAATGTATGAATTAAAACCAACTGTAATACATTGCTTTAAGTTTTCGCTGATTATGTCACGATTGCACTTAGCTGCAAAGAGATTTTTGCATCGATATGAGAAGCTCAAAGTGCATTTGGGAAGCGAGAGACAACGAAGCAGGGCAGCAAAAGAGAGAGAGAGAGAGAATGGGAGAGAGAAATAGAGAGAGAGAGAGAGAGAGACAGAGAGAGAGAGAGAGAGAGAGAGAGAGAGCGAGTGTAGTTGCATTTGCAAAATGAGGGAGCAAAGAAGGGAAAGTTTGATGGTTTGTTGCTCGGGTCAGGTGAGAGCATCAAAATTGAGAGCCACGCACGCGTCTCACTGGGATGCTGCATTGGGCGTTAAATAGTGGGCGGTGGACACGCACAATCACACACACGCGCACACACGCACACACACCTACGCACACCACAAAAACAAGGAAATAATTAATGAGGAAGACAGACGAAAGGACGAAACGCTTTGCTTTGCTTTGCTTTGGTTTTGGATAATGTGCTCTTCTGGTGGTTGGATTAGCGTCGTGTCTGGACTTTGCCAGGGTCGCACATTATGTAACACACCCACACACACACACACACCCACACACACACACACCCACACACACACACACCCACACACACACACACGCATACATAAGCAGAGCCTCAAACAAAGCGCTTCCTTTTCTCCTTCTTCTCCTCTATTTTCCTATCGAGATTTAATCAAATTCATCAGGCAGAAAATAGATGAATCGAATTAATGACAAATTTTGCTGGCTGGCTGGCTGGCAAAAAGATTTTTCAACGGCATTTCGATTATGCAAATGCGATACACATTTAATGTGACAATTCTATTGCGAATTTTATGCACATTCATTTTGCATACACATCGATTGCATCGATCCCATAAATATTTAATGCCAATCAGTCCAACCTTTTTTGGTCAAGGACTCCTACAACAAATACCCAGCAAAAGTTTAGTTCAAGGGAAATTGCAAATATTTTAAGTAGACAAAACTTTGAATTTCAGTAAAATGTTGAAAAATGTTGATTTATAAAATTAAATCGTTTTATCGAACAAATTTCTTTTGTATTACATTTTTTTCTATCTACGTTTTTATCATTTTATCAAGAACATTAAACAATTTTGTGTTGCAAAGAAAATGAAATAAATTTTAAAATATTTAGCCACATTTTTGTATTAAAATTTACATTGAAAAGCGAGTCTGAACAAATGCAACAATTAAATTAAATATGCATTATATTTTTTAAAGTATTCTATTGCAAATAAATTAAAATAATTTGTAATCTACATTTTTGTATTAAAACCAACATTAAAATAGGAGTTTAAACAAATGCAATAAATGCAAAAATGAAATTAAATTTTATTACTTTTTTTGACAAATTAAATACAAAAATGTGAAAAATATCTAGCTACATTTTTGCATTGAAATATACATTAGAAAAAGTATTAAAATCAACATTAAAATGGAAGTTTAAACAAATGCAATAAATGCAAAAATTTAATAAAATTTGCATTGCATTTTTTCTAGTCACGTTTTTAACGTTTCATCAACAACTTTAAACAATTTTTTTTGACAAATTAAATACAAAAATGTGAAAAATATCTAACCACCATTTTTTTTATTGAAAATATACATTAAAAAAGTATTAAAATGAACATTTAAATATATGTCTAAACAAAATTTCCATTGCCTTTTTTCTAGCCACGTTTTTAACGTTTCATCAAAAACTTTAAACAACTTTTTTTTTTGCAAATTAAACACAAAATTGTCAAATATATCTAACCACATTTTTGCATTGAAATATACATTCGAAAAAGTATTGAAATAAATGCAAAAATTGATCCAAATTTTATTGCATTCTATTGAAGATGCGTTTTCATTGTTGAAAGTTGAAACTAAGTTAATTGGTCTTTAGATTTAATTATGTAGACTTCAACTTAAATTGAATTGCATTTCTTTTGTGGTTGTTGTTCGAGAAGATTATCGATTCGAAAAATGTGTGTGTTTTTGGCCAGTCAAGGACAATGGGGCGTATGTGTGACATGTAACACATACGTCGTATTACGCATACGCAGCGTAGACACAAATGAAAGTAGAGAGCAAAATGGACTTTCAGTTCTGATTGTTGTTGTTGTTGGTGTATTTTGCAATCAACGTTCAAGTTATAAATGCTAAATGCTAAATCAATAATGTCAAAAGACACTTGCACTCAAGAGACAGAGAGAAAGAGAAAGAGAGAGAGCGAGAAAGAGAGAGAGAGAAAAGACAGTTTCAGAGTTATACACGTGTATATACATATATATAAGTTTGTGTGTATGCAAACGGATGCTTAAATATTTAAGTAGTTTGCTGTGGGACCTCGGCAAGCGGGCAGAGAGAGAGGGGAAGGTGGCAAGTGGCAAGGGGCAGGGGCAGGGGCAGCGGGGGGGGAGGCACTTCGGGGTGACTCGCGTTGGGTTAAGGGCGGAATTTTGGCGTGCCCGTAAAATGCCAATAGTACAAAAGTCAGTTGAGGCAATGAAAGAAATGGCTAAAAGGCACACACACACACATGTATATATCTGCGTATGTATATATATATCTGTATATATATATATATATGCATGTACAGTCAGGAGGGCAGAGGACAAACAGACAGCGCAACCGATTTCGCCTTTTATGCCTGACACGTAGGTCGAGACTGTTGTTAAAACCTTCTTTCTTCTTTCGCCTTTGCCTCATCAATATTTTGGGCGCCCCCCTCGTGCCACGCCCACTCACACACACACACTCACACGTAGTATATACATATATTTATTAAGAGCGCTCACATTTTTGTTGCCTTCGCCTCGCTTTTTCCGTGCGCAATTCAAAATGAACGCTTAGCCCTTTTTTTTTTGTGCTTGTTTCAAGTGTTGGCCATAACAACACACACACACACACAAACACACACACACACATACAGACACACATACACACATACATACAATCACACACACTCAGCAATGAGCAATCCCCGACATATTGATTTGTAACAAAAACAAAATACTATTCTATAAATAAAAAGTAGCAAAAACTAAACAGAGCCTTGAACAATCATCTAAGCTGACTAAGCGACTTGCAACTCACAAAGTTCTCATTTATATTGTTAAGTTTTCAACAGTTAAGAAACTTCAATTCTTAAGGCACTTATTAAAACAAAAATATATATTTTTACAAAACAAAAAAAAGTATTTTAACAGAAACCAATTTTTCAGCATGTTTAAGCAATCAAAATGCTCGAATTTATGTTAACCAAAAATTAGTTTAAAGTCATCTTCGACAAACATAAATTTAATAAATTCATAAATTTAATGTGTGGCAAAAACATTGAATTAATTTCAATTTAAACAATAAAATATTCAGCTCTATTTTATATTTAATTTTTGTATTTAACAACATATCAAAAAGTTGGACAAATGCTCAACACTGAAACAAGTTCGAAATGTGTTTTCTAACTTTAAGATTTTCATGTTCGTCACGCACTTTGTAAACCAAAATTTTGAGTACTGAAACCAAAAACTGGATTGTATAACTTTTTTATTTTCAGTATAGAAAAAAACAGAAGAGTTGAGTGTTTCTTTTAAGTGTTTAAGCTTTTAACTGCCTTGAATTGTTGCTAGCCAAAATTAGAAAAGAAACGCCTAAGAATTTAATATACGCCAAATATAAAATTCAGCTTCAAATGTTTGTGGTTTATTTAAATTATAGTTATATTTACTTATTTGTTGAAATATCTTAAAAAACTGTTAATTTTGTGCCAAAAAGGAAATATGAAAACTGGAAGACTCGAAGGTTCTTAATTGTGATGTATTTGACAAAATTTGTAATTACTTTATTTTCTGTTTATTATGAAGAGTAATTTAGTGTTATTCATAATTTAATTTGCAATCTGTGTGTTTGACATTGAATTTATATAAACATTATATTTTCGAATTATTGAATCTCAATTTAGAATTTGCGGTAAACTTTTGTAATTCGAAATACGCAAGGAAGTCGCAGAATTTCAGCATTATGATATTGAAATGTGACCACTGAGAATAGATTTATTTTTGACTGACAAATCTCGATATTTCTCGAATGCGATTCGTAATTGTGTGCTTATGAAGCATCGAAAGCAACATCATGTGACAAATTCAATGATGATGATGATGATTATGGTGATGATGATGATGATGATGCGGAATGGCGAATGCCGATGAAATCATTTTGCAGTTGTGTTGTGAAGAAAGAACGTGAGATCAACAAAGCACAACATGAGTTTACAGCAGCCATGTTTTCTGTGTATTTGGCGCACATTGCGTATGAGTAATGAGTTATTAACTGGCGAAAAATTCCCTCTCTCTCTCTCTCTCTCTCTTTCACTCGCTCTCTGCGTGTTTCCCTTTCTCTCATTAGCAATTAGTAGTAATTGACTGTTTACTTATGAAATTCCATTCAAGTGATTATGACAAGCAAAAAAGAGAAAGAAATGAACGAAGAAAAGATGATGGCAGAACGATATAAATACAACTTCGACACGATCTGTATTAAAACTGAGCTGCATTAAAGAGTGAATAACTTGATTAAAGTTTACTTCATTCCAATTGCGAATAGCGAAATAAATTCAAACCACAGATTGAATTAGTTGGGAGAGAATAGAATAAGCACATTAAAATAGGAGCTAGCAAAAACTCTTTCGCATATCTAAGTATTTTCATACATATATAGTATATTTATACATATGTAGCATATTTATACATATATAGTATATTTATACATATGTCGCATATTTATACATATATAGTATATTTATACATATATAGTATATTTATAAATACGTAATATTTTTATACATATACAGTATATTTATACATATATGGTATTTTCATACATATATAGTATATTTATACATATATAGTATTTTTATACAAATGCAGTATATTTATCCATATATAGTATTTTTATACATATACAGTATATTTATACACATACAGTATTTTTATACACGTAGAGTATATTTATACATACATAGTATATTTATACATATACAGCATATTTATACATATATGGTATATTTATACATATATAGTATTTTTATACATATATAGTATATTTATACAAATGCAGTATATTTTTTCATATATAGTATATTTATACATATATGGTATTTTTATACATATAGAGCATTTTTATACATACATAGTTTTATTATACAAATACAGTATATTTATACATATATTGTATATATATACAAATTCAGTATATTTATTCATATATAGTATATTTATACATACATAGTATTTTTATACAAATACAGTATATTTATACATATATAGTATATTTATACATATATGGTATTTTTATACATATATAGCATTTTTATACATACATAGTATTTTTATACAAATATAGTATATTTATACGTATATAGTATTTGTATACATATACGGTATATATATGCATACATAGTATATTAATACATATAAAGTATATTTTGACATATACAGTATATTTATACAAATACATTTTTATACGTATACATACATATATGGTATATCCATTTAAAATAGCTCGCTGTCATGAATTTAGCGCAAGCATTTCGTAACTCAAACTCTATTTTTGCTCTTCCACGCTTCGCTATAAAGTATTCATTACGATTAACGATCTGACCTAGCCCCACAATACACAAAAAAAAAAACACCGAAAAAACGAAGGTGAACTATTTATAAAATACATTTTGTTAAAAACATACTTGCAACTCCTTTTTTGTTGTGAAAACCAAACAACAAACAAATTTCTTGAGCTCATCTTTCATACAACATTGTGAATCATTTCACAAACTGAAAACTGATTCACCACAGCTTTCGATCGCAGCATTCATTTTGTTGTTCAGTGAGGAAAGGAAACAGAACTTACCTAGAATGAGAAAGAAGACAATAATAATATTCGCATTAGAAACATACTAACATACTAAACAAAATGGATATTTTTAGACTTAATTTTCTACGAAATGAATATTGTGTAAAACCATATAAAAGTGCGATGATAAATTCACAATAACATATATTCAGTTCAGTTGCAGTTCATTTTGTGATGTGTATCGAGTTTCGGTTTCTTTGAAGCATATTTATTGCCATACTCTGTAAATTGATTGCAACTGTTGCAGATAGCATAATAAACAAAGTAGCTGACAAAATAAACTATTTCCTGCTCATTTTTTGCATGTTTACTTTGTACTGTGTAAAATATTATTGTATTTGAAATTCGATATTTTAGATATTAAATTTTTTCATTTATTATTTTTCAGTCAAAAATATACTTTTGATTTACTCTTGAAGTAAAGTTCTTAAAGTTTTACGCACATTTTTATATTATTATTATATTTATTTACTACTAATTCAGTATTTATTTATTAATATAACATTTATTTATTATTGTTATATTTATATTTTAATTCAATTGGGATTTTGTATTTTATGGGGTTTTGTGGGACTGTACAAACTTTTCTCCCCTAGAACTCAATGAAATTATGTTCCCTGTGCTTTTCTCTAAATTTATAGATTAAAAGTAAAAGTAAAATAAAATTTAAAAGAAGTATATCAAAATATATAAATGTCATTTATATTTTCTCCAAATAATGTTTTTCATTTCTTTTGCTTTTAAATTTTAGTGAATTTTAGTGATGGACTATTTTGAGAAGGGTATTTGCAAGTCGATCATGCTCGCTACACAAGCATTTAATTGTTGCTTTCGCATACAAATTTTGCGCATTGCATATTTTTGGTTTGGGCATTGATTGCATGGCATGACAAATGGGGCAACAACAACAACAGCAACAACATCAACAACAATCACAACAACAATTCAATAAAGACTGTGCATTGTTTTGTGTGTATGTAAATTGCCTTGTTTATGGCTAAGCGACACAGATATACGTGTGTGTGTGAGTGTGTGTGTGTGAATGTTTGTTGCACATGATATACATAGATAAGTATGTGCAGCTATATGGAATAGTAGTATATATATATACTATAACATACACACATACATGCATAAAAATGAACGAACGCGCCTCAGATTATATAAATACGAAACGAAATTCAATTGAAAGTCGTTCAAGTGCAAAATACGCGAAAGAAAAACAATAAAAGCAACAACAACAACACGAGCAACGAGAGCACAAAAAGAAAAAACAATTAAAATCAAAAAGCTTTGACTGTGATTGCAATTGTTGGATTAAGCGCAGCGGAGAGAGCGAGAGAGAGAGAGAGAAGACAACAGGCGGAGAGAGGGAGTACTATAATTGACAGGCAAGAGAGGTGAGAGGAGAGGAGAGAGTGAGAGCAATAGAGAGCGAGCGAGCGAAATGTGTGTGGGTCTCAGTTGGATATACACTCACACACTCACACACTCACACACACACTCACACACACACACACACACACTCACACACACACACACACACACACACACACACCAATGCATGCCTTGTGCAATTGCATGTGCAATTGAAATTGTAAACAAAAAATAAGCAGCGAAGAATTGTGTAAACTAGAAAAATTGCAAATCGCAAAACTCTTTTCTTCACCATTAAATTTCGATTGAGATAATATAAAGATTGTTGAACAGCTCAAAGTGATTCATTTTGTATTATCTATGGCAATTAAACAATTGCTTAACGATCATTCACTAAGTACAGTGAAATGTCCTTAAAAACAGTCAGAGATGTAGTTTGAGAACTAGCTAACTACACAAATATTTAATAAATAAATTAATAAATCCATATAAACAAAATATGAATGAGTAAATCAAAAAATAAGACTGAAGAAATTTTTATAGAAACACATTTGATTGGCAAAAACAATATGGTATATTTTGCACTTAATGGTATATTTTGAATCTAGTACTATATCAATATACTAAATATAGAATTTGGCATGTTTTTTTTGTAAAGTATTTTGAGTTACATTAGTGTTAGTTTCTTTGACCATCGACTTGGTATATTTTGCACTTAATGGTATATTTTGAATCTAGCAATATATGAACATACCATCTATTGGCTTTGGTATATTAATGGTATATCTATTTGTGGCATATTAATTTGGTATACTTTAAGAATAATATCGCGCCGTTTTGCTTTCAATTCAAAAAGAGTAGCGGGTATTTCGCAGTCGAGCATACTTGACTGTGGTTATTAGATTATTATAAAGAACATGATTAAATAAATTAAATGATAATATTTGACAATGCGGCTTAATTTATAATCAAGTCAAATAAGAGTAACACTTTGCTTAAAATGTTTTTGATTGGAAATATTTCTAGAAATAAAATTGTAATAAAATCAAATAAAAGAAACTGTGCTGAAAATGTTTTTGATTGGAAATATATAGAATATATAGAAATGAAATTTGAAAATGTTGAAAATTTAAAATATGGAATATAATGAAAAATGAAAGGGAAACCGAGACACATTTGGCAATTGAAGCTGATCGCTGATCGCAAAATGCACTTCACACTAATTGTTTAGAAAGTTTCGATAAGAAACGTATTAGCTTCCCTCTAGTTAAGACTTATAGGATTTTGTTTAATGCAATACATACAGAGTGAGAGAGATAGAGAGAGAGATAGAGAGACAGAGAGGGGAAGAGAAGTTGCTTAGCTTTGTCGTTTCTCTTATTTGAGTTGCTCGCGAGTGAAGCAAAGTGATTGCAAAAAAGTTGTTTGCTAATGATGAAAGACTCGCGCTCGCATTCGATTTCTCCATTTGTCCTCTATTTCTCTAATGTTGCGAAAAGCGCAAAGCACAAAAGAAAAAAACAAAATCAAAAAACAATGGAAATCGCAATAAAATAATGTAAAATGAAATAAAAGTAAATGAAAATGAAAACAGAAAACAGAAAAATTGAAAACCAGTTTCTGCACTTGTCAACAACAACAACAACAACCAACGCAGATACATTTAAGCGTTTTACAGATACAAAGATACAAATTTACAGATACAATGCGCATATTTGTTGTTGGCTGGCCTCATGCAATAATTAACAAAATGCAAATACACAAATGATTTCAATTGGGTTACAATTGCAAAACAACGCGGCGTATGAGTAATTTACTTACTATATTACAAATAACAAAACAAATCAAACACACACAAACACACAGCAGCTGACGCTAATACCAATTCCAATTGAAACTTATTTATGAGTGTCGACTATTTCTCGCTTTATTTGGCTGCCCATTTGCTCAGTTCTCAGACGACGACGACGACGACGACAAAAATGGGGAATTGAATTGTATTACACACAACATACATACATTCCATACACACACACACACACACACATACATACGTACTCGCTGGTATGTAGCGAGTGTATCTCTCGTTATAAATAGAAACCGCTGTGAAAATAGCGAGCACAGTCAACTGATAAGCGCTAAATAAACATATTTACTTTATGCATACAACAACAATAAGTAGAGCCAGTTAGTTAGGGGTTCAAAAGGGGGCTGCAGAGGGGAAGGTTAGGCTAGAGACTAAGGTCTGAGGTCGGTTAGTCGCTCGTTGTTCACCGTTGATCTGCTCTGAACGAAACGTGTTGGCAAATTATAATAGTCACAATAGTCGCAACAAAAGGTAAAGCACAAAAGACAAACAGAAAGAGATAGATAGAGAGGGAGAGAGAGAGAGGGACGGAGAGAGCTGCACTTCAGTCTGCTCGACTTGCAATTACTCGTTATCCAATTGAACACACCGATCAACCCGATTGCAATTTATTCACTAGTTTGAATTTGAGAACCAAAATTTGGATATTCTGGCATTAAGAAACTTAATTCAACTATTTTTATTCTAAATTGAAAAATTTAGACCAGAAAAGAAGTAAATCTTTTTAAGTGAAATGTAACTGCTTTTTCATTGTTTACATTTATTTTCTTAAGCTACAAAATTGGAAAACAATTGAGAATTCTAATACCACGCAAATCATTAAAAAATTTAATAACACGCTAAATTTAGAAGCGAGTTTTGGTATATACGATAATACCGATAGTCTATGTAATTTGTAATTTGTGAACATTTTGTTGTTACTCCGGGTTTAAATTACTTTAGCTAACAATCTGGTATATTTTCCACTCTATGGTATATTTTTAATGTAGTAATATATAAATATACCAAATATAGAATTTAGCATATTTTCAGTATTTTTTGCGGTATATTAGTGTTAGTTTCTTTAATTGACAATTTGGTATATTTTGCACTGTGGTATATTTTCAATATATATTACCCATATAAATATACCAAATATAAAATTAGACACATTTTCAGTATTTGTAGGGTATATTAGTGTTAGTTTCTTCAACTGACAATTTGGTTACAAAATACAAAATATTGTATTCTATTGTGTATTTTGAATGTAGTATCCATATAAATATACCAAATGATGCATTTGGTGTATTTTAGTATGTTGTGGTATATTTATTTGGTATATTTTAAAACGAATACCGCACTGTTTTGCTTGTCTTACAAATAGGTAGAGGGTATGTCGCTGTCGAGCACATTCGACTATATTTTAATTCTTTCAAATAAACTTTATCTTTATATATGCATATCATACACATTAATATGTGCATATTCTAAGTTTTTATACCCGCTACCCATGGGGTAGAAGGGTATTATAACTTTGTGCCGACAGGAAATGTATGTAACAGGTAAAAGGAGGCATCTCCGACCCTATAAAGTATATATATTCTTGATCAGCGTCAACAGCCGAGACGATCTAGCCATGTCCGTCTGTCCGTCTGTGTGTCTGTGTGTCCGTCCGTCTGTCCGTATGAACACCTAGATCTCAGAGACTACGAGAGATAGAGCTATAATTTTTTTTCGACAGCATTTGTTATGTTTGCACGCAGATCAAGTTTGTTTCAAATTTTGCCACGCCCACTTCCGCCCCGCAAATCAAAAAAATCGAATAACAAGCGTAATTTTAAAGCTAGAGTTGCGAATTTTGGTATATATACTAATAACTATAGTAGTTATGATTCCTGAAAATTTGGTTGCGATCAAAAAAAAATTGTCGAAGTTATAAAAGAAATACTTTTGTATGGGCAAAACGCCTACTTACTAGGGGTCTTAGTTACTTTGGCTGACAATCTGGTATATTGAGCCGTCTATGGTATATTTTGAATGCGGTACTTTATCGATATACCACATATACCATTCGGTATATTTTTAGTATTTTTCCAATATATTTGGTATATTTTGAGAATAATACCGCAAAATATATTGCTTTTATTCAAAATGGGTAGCGGGTATCTCACAGTCGAGTACACTCGACTGTAGCTTTCTTACTTGTTATAATTCTAATTGCTGTGGAAATACGCATTTATCAAAATGAAATCAACTAAAAATCGCAGCTGATATACCCCATTTATAGGGTAATGATGGGTATTCTATTTAGTTTAGATTTACAAATCCAAAACTGTGTTCGCTGCTGCTGCAATTGTAACACAATTAACGGAGTAAGTATGTATATCTCTATATATATATGCGATATCTGTTTGTATATATGTAAACGTAACTGTTTATTTATGTGCACACGAGTAAAGCACATTCATAGTTGTGCATATAAATCACATTAGCTGCTGACATTTTGTTGTTCGCAGCAATTTTCTGGTTCCCCCTTTTGTTATTCTCAACTATTATTGTTATTATATAATAATAATAATAATAATAATTATTTATTTCTATAACTTTTACTATGCCCCAGTGTATTGTGTGGTATCAATTAAATGACGTCAACGTAATCGAATCAAAGCTAAATATTTATACTTATATACCACATGCTCATTTGTTTATAAATAGCCACCAAAGAAACAATGTTCATATTATAATGGATCGACACATTGCAAGACAAAACAAGCCCAAAGGGAGCCCAGCAAAACTGGTAAACAGCTTATCGACTAATCGATTCGATTGATTGCCAGACGACACAAGAATGCTCTCGACTTTTGCTGGGCAGAACAGAAAAATCGATTTTATTACCACACTATAGTTATGTATGTGTGTGTGTGTGTGTGTAGTTGCCTAATTACCCTGACAGCGATAGCACTTGTGATTACCAGATAATCGATTTATCGATAACGCTATTGCGATTGTCTGTTCTGCACCTGATGGCAAATCTAAACTTAATTTTTGTCAAGTTATTAACTAAAACTATCGATTTGCCTTTATCGATAGGTGTACCGAGTTATTGATAATCGATAAAATGTTAGCGTTTTATCGACAATGCTTAAACTGATCAATTTATACTGTATATCGCATACGCTTATGCAAAAGATATCGATATACATATTGCTGGTAATCGATAATGCTTTATCGATAGATTTCATTATGCTTAAAATGTCAAATTACATGCATTTATGCCGTGCCTGTAGGTATTTATGTTATCGATAGGTAGATCGATCGATTATGGTATAAATATATAAAAAGATAGATACATGTACTCGATGGATAGATGATTATTTCATAGATTTTTATTAGCAAAATAAAGCAGTTTAAACCTTATTGGAATGCTACGAAATATAGCTAGATATTGTTATCGATATTGACAATCTACGAAACATCGATAACATACAATCTATTTATCGAGAAAGCTTAAAGCAATGAAAATCTATGAATTCAAATCCAAATGTCTATCTATAGATATTTCGTATATTTCCAATTAACAACTGCTTCACTTTGCTAAAGCTATCGATATTACTCTTAACGGTAGTCAGTAAAGCCATCAAGCTACTTCAACTATCGATATCATTGACAGTTCAGCGACAGGCTTTCCTTTCAAGTGATTTATCACTTGCTATCGACTTGCAGACAGCGTTTGGGCTAACTTGGCCCCCTCAACAATTGCACTCCAAAGGAGACAGAGACGCAAAGAGCAAAAGCGAAAGAGATAGAGATGGAGATTGAGAGTAAAGGAGGTCGCTGGCCATTACGCAGCATCTTGTGCAAGACTCGCATGTACTCGATACTCGATACTCGGTGTGCTCTGTACTCAGTACTCGATGCTGAGAGCAATTATGGCTATGCCATCGAATCGTGTTCAAACACCAGCAATATTTAAAACAAAAGACGAAGCACTGCAAAAAGTGGAATACACAAATGAATGCGCGAATGAGCGTTAAGCAGAGCAACAAATGAAGAACGAACACACACCAAAAACAGATAAAAAACCAAAAAAAGAAGTGTGGAAAAAAACGAAGCAAATTCGTAGGCATGACAACAACGACAAGCACGACGAAGAGAACCCATTCCCCATTTGCAAACCCAAACCCAAACCCAATCCCATTCACATTCACATTCACATTAACCTATCCCCCTTCCCCTCTCGCTTTGCTGCTGCTCCGCCCCCGCGCAAAACCATTCTTGTCGTCGTTTTGGGCATTTTTCGTTATGCATCTCTCGCCTTTTGAACACAAAAAAACAACTTTTGGCTCAGACGACGTCGCGAATATATTGATTTTTTGTGTATGTGTTTCGTATTTTCTTTTTTTTTTTTGCTGTTTTTTTTGTTATAACATTTAGTTGTAGTATCTCTCTCAGTGGTGTTAGATACAAAAGGCAGCGAGAGCAACAACGTAGCCAGCATGGCAACAATGTTGAAATGTATCTGCGATGCATGAACATTCGGAGCCGGGGCCGCAACGAGTGCCGCAACTTTTCGGGCCAGTTGCCTATGCAACTTTTCGTGGCACAAACCAAAGCCAAAGCCAAAGATAATGAAATGGAAAATCATAAAAAAAAATCCAAAGGAAAAAGAGCAGTTTATGTATCTGCAGCAAAGAGGCAATAGCAAAAAAACGTAAGACAGGAATTGCGATTGTTGTTGTTGTTGTTGCTGTTGTTGCTGGTCGCAGTTTGTCGCCGCTTTGCGCTGTATTTGTATCTACAAGATACACTCGTATGTACGCTCGCTTATTTACATACATAATGTACTCGGAGACTCGGACTCAACTCAACTCACAACTGTACACAAGGCTCAACTACAAAACACAACTTTTTTCTTTTCTTTTTCCTTTTTTTTTTAAGGAAAGCGCCCCAGCAACAACATCAACATCAGCAGCAGCAACAGCAACAACAACACAAACAACTGTCAGATGAGGCTACCCAAAGACTCGAGGCTCGTTGCTCGAGTCCATGGCGTAAGCAGTTAAATCTCAAAAGACGATGACAACACAAAGGCACAAGCAAGGCGCACACACAAACACACAGACACAGAGACACACCAACACACACAAGAGCTTGGTAGTTATTCAAGCAACCGACGAAAATTACAGGTACCATTGAAAGTTTCGCAATCCAATTAAACTTGCCAGCAAATTGAATTCAAGAACTTGCAGCTAAAGAAATGTGTTTTTATCATAACAATATTGTGCGATGCTTGCAACTTGCAACTAATATAGCACAACAAACATGGCCAAGGGAAAATAAAGAGTAATCAGCTGTTTAATTTTACATATTTACTTAAAATATATATACTATAAGTAACATATAAATAAGTGAAACGTAAATTGCAAAATACCTCAATAAATCATCTTGATACAAAACAAATAGAAAAATTATGAATAACAAAAATAAATATAAAAAAAAATCAAGAAAAAATATAGATATATAAGAAATGAATATAATATAAATAAATAAACTACAAATTACGAAATACCTAAATAAATCATATAAAATACAAATAGTTCAACATACAATATAAATAGAAAAATGATGAAACAAATTATTTATATATATATGAAAATTAAAAAAAAAAACAAAAAATAAAATAAACTTATGACTAACTTAATAAAAATATATAAATTAAAAAAAGTGATAAAACAATTCAAAAAGAAATAAAAAGAAAAGAAAATTAAATTAAATAAGAAATAGAAAAAACTAATAAACACACAAATATACAAAATTATAATCATAAATAAAATAAATTTAAAAATAAGCAAACACAAAAATTTAAAATATTAATCCATAATAAAAAAAAACATAATTTTAATTAATAGGAAATAGCAAATAATTATAAACACATAAGTATATAAAATAATAATCATAAATAATGTTTAATGTATAAATTAACACCAATAAACAGTTAAAAAAAATAAACAAAATAAATCAATAATTAAAAAAACTAAAAAAAAAAAAAAATTATATTTCAAAAATAAATAAATTAAAAAAAAGTATAAATAAAAAATATATAGTATTTGCTTGTACATATTTTTTATACTAATTTTGTACCACACTTTTTTAGTCGTTTTTATTTAGTCCCTATGATTTTTATGGGAGTTCAAGAGCACCCATATAAATAGTTTAAATTGTTGTTTTTTTATTTAAATTCATTTATTTATATGTGTGCACCTTAAAAAGGGCATTTGATAGAAACGAAACCCTTAATTAAGCTGCCTATGATTATTTCCTTTCTTATTTGTGAATAGTGTGTGTGGTGTGTGGCCTGGTCTCTAGTGACAAACTTGTCGGGTGGATTGATTTGGTTTCGGCAGCCTCAGCATGAAAGCTTTTGTATGCTGCAGAGCAACCAGACAGCAACAGCAACAGCGACAGCGACAGAGCAAGAGCAGCAGCAAAAACAACGACAACGACAACCGCGACAGCGACAGCGAACGCGACCGAGACAACAGAAGCAGCAGCAGCAGCAGCAGCGACAGAAGGCAGAAGCTGCGCCAGCAGCAGCAGCTGCTTATTGCTGTTCCTTTTTGTGCTCGCGAGGAGCATACTTATGCGTGTGTGTGTGTGTGTGTGTGCGAGTTTATTGGTTGCTAGCGACGTTGGCGACGTGCAATCGTCGCGCTGTCGCTGTCGCTGCGAATGCAGCTGCTGCCCGCTGTCGACAGCGCAGCTTACGCATGTGCGTCAGCTTGGAAACCACTCGAAGCTTTGAGCCGTTGCTTGAACATCAGCAGCAGCTGCGGCAGCGGCAGCGGCAGAGCAAAGTCTCCAAATGGAAGCTCTGAAGCTGCAGCTGAAAGTCGAAGCTGTCGCAGTGCGTGTGTGTGTGTGTGAGTGTGCAATTTGATAATATGCAAAATTTAAGCATGTAAAACAAATACAACACACAAAAAATATAAAAGTGTGGGCGAGGTTTTTTCCATTCTGCACCTTCCACCCCGCTTTGCACCTTACAAACACATGAAGCTATGACAACCGTCTCAAAGGAGTGAGCAGCAGCAGAAAACTCGAGTAGAAGCGTCGAAGCGAACGCAAGTGAGAAAGAGACTGTCAGTGTGTGTTCGTGTCTGTGTGTGAGTGTGAGTGTGAGTGCGTGAGCAGGACAAGTTGAGAATGAAGTGAAATTAAAAATGCTTCAACATTGAATTGCTTAACCTGTAGCATGACTCACAGGAGTCCAGTTAATATTGCGCATAAATGCACTGCGAGAAATTGCAAGCGAGTTGCGTACGAATTTATATTGATTCAATATTATTATATGATTGTTTATGTAAATTAATTTTGATTTTAGTGAAATACATGTATATATATTTTTTTTTTAATTTCAAAGTAAAAACTATGGTAAATTTTATTTTTTTTTTTGTAATTTACCTTAACGATAATTATTTTATTTACCACAATATTTAGTAGATACACTTTAAAAAAATACCAAAAAAATGTACATGAAAATTGTTTTGAAATTCTATTTTTTTTTTTTTTGATTTATTTAGATTGTCGAAAAATAAAAATAATGTTAAGAAATTATTGAATTGAAATAAAATTGAAAATGAATAACAAATAAAATATAAATAAAAATGAGAAATATAAAATAGCACAAGAAAATATGTAACTCAAATGCATGACAAATAATATATAATAAAAAAATATATGTATATGATACAATATGAAAAGGAAAAAATTAACAACAAATAAAATACAAAATAAAAATATTTATGATATAAAATTTAACAAACAAAAAAAAAAAAAGAAAATTAACACCAAATATAAATGAGAATATGAAGAGAAAAACAACAAATAAAATATATAATAAAAATATTTATTATATAAAATATGATACAAAAAAGAAAAATTAACAACAAATATAAATGAGAATATGTAAAGAAATAAACAAATAAAATAAAAACAAATATAAATGAGAATATGAAAATAAATAAATTAACAACAAATAAAAATATTTCTGATATAAAATATAATAAAACAAAGAAAAATTAACAACAAATATAAATGAGAAACAATTTCATCGAAAAATGCATAATAAAAACGAATAAAAAATAAAATATAATGTAAATAATAGGGAAAATCCTAAAGTAGAAGGCGATTATAAAGCAATTGTCGATTGTCACATTTTAGATGCGTTATTTCTGTATCTGTAAGATATAGTAGGGCTTATCTATTGTGCATTATAATGCACAGTATGCGAGAGTTTTAATTCACATTTCGCACTGCACGTTTTGTTGTGTGGGGCAAGTGTGGGTTGCAAGTGCAGAGCGAGAGAGAGAAGGAGAGAGAGAGAGAGAGAGAGAAAAGGGATACGGTAATATTCGCTGTACTCGCATGACGCACTGCGAAGAGGCGGCACAACATTTTTTTATACGCTTGTTTTTTTTGCGCTCACTTCTCGTAGGCGCTAACTGCCACACAGATGCGCCGCAAATTGTGTCCCTGCCTCATCATTGTATGTGTGTGTGAGTGTGTGTGTGTGTGTGTGTGTGTGGAAAGGGGTTTCTTTCAGCTGCTTCAGCTTCTTGCGTTCTTCTTGTTTTTTAATTTTTTTTAACAAGGGGCTACTACAAACAACATTCGCCCAAGCGAAGAAAAATTAAAAAGAATGTAGAGTGAGAAGGAGAGAGAGAGAGAGAGAGAGTTGTATGTGTGTGTGTGCGCGTGTATATAAGAGCTTTCTATGTATTTGCATTATGTCGTTATATACTTAGTATAGCTGTAGCTATCTTGTTGCTGGGCTTTACTTTTATGTAAAAAAGAGCTGAATAAAAACGCAACAAAAACAAACAAACACACACACGTATATATAACTGTATGTGTGTGTGTGTCTATGTAGCTGTATCTCTGTGCATCTCTCAATGTGTAGCTTTGTACTTTGCACGAGGTCAGATTCACACGAAACGTTAGTGGAACACAAACACACACACACACACACACACACATAACAGCGGCAGGAACAACGCGAGTCAAGTCAAGTCTAGGCGAACTTAAGAGTAGCAAATGGGGCTCATGGGGCATATTTTTGACAACGCCAAAGTTGATAGAAGAAAGAAAGCGCAGCTACAACTAATAACTGGCAAATGCAATCAATACTTCTTGCGTTGTGTTTGACTCAAAATATACCACAAAAATACTAAACAAAAAGTCAAATCATTTGGTATATTTATATGGTAATACATTCAAGATATACTAAATAGTGCAAAATATACCAGATTGTCAGCCTAAACAACTAAGAACCTTACTACAAAAAAATACTAAAAGTATACCAAATGGTATATTTGGTATATCAATATACTACCACATTCAAAATATACCATAGACGGCACAATGTACCAGATTGTCAGCCAAAACAACTAAGATCCTTAGTAAATAGGCGTTTTTACCCATACAAAAGGATTTCTTTAATAACTTTGACAATGTTTATCTGACCGCAATAATATTTATAAATCGGACTTTATTATTATTTACACAATTTAATACTAAGCTACAATTACCTTAAATATTTTGAAAATAAATCTGAAGTCCTCAATCCATTTGAAATTGAAGGTCAACCAGCTACTTTAACTGTCTGTATAAATTCTTACACTTCAACTAGATAAACAAATAAGAAAACTACAGTCGAGTGTGCTCGACTGTGAAATACCCGATACCCATTTTGATTAAAAGCAAAACAGTGTGGTATTTTTGTTTAAATATACCAAATAATTTACTTCAAAAATACTGAAATATACCGATGTCAAATTTGATATATCGATGAAATGCTACATTTAAAATATACCAGAGTTAAAAATATGCCAAATAATATACCACAAAAATACTAAAATATACAGA
Source organism: Drosophila sulfurigaster albostrigata (assembly GCF_023558435.1). Lineage (NCBI taxonomy): Eukaryota > Metazoa > Arthropoda > Insecta > Diptera > Drosophilidae > Drosophila > Drosophila sulfurigaster. The sequence continues at coordinate 20,165,277 of NC_084885.1, forward strand.
TGGTATATCGATAAGGTACTCAATTAGAAAGTTACCATAGAGGTAAAAATATACCGGATTATATACCAGATTATAAGGTGTAATTCGCCATACAAAAGTTCTTCTTTGATAACTTTTAAATTTTTTCTCCGATCAGAACCAAATTCTCAGGAATCATTGAAAAAATTTGCTGAATTCATTTTCATTTCATTCGTCATTTATTTTATTTACAATCTCAATTTCAGCATATTGGCAAAGTTGAACCACACCTAATAACCTTGATAGATTCAATTTTAATTTCTTTATTAAGTATTGTGTACTATAAAAACACAGAAACTTCCATCTATGATTCAAAGTTGGTTCAAAATAGGAATTCAGGAATTTTCTGCATTTATGTTGATCTACTTTATATAGAGCATTTCTTTTCTGAGAATGCGATTTCCTAAATTCCTCTATTGCAGTAGTTTTTAATAATGTTTCACAAGCGTGTATCTATTATCTGGGTGTTTGGTGAGGCGATAATAGAGATAGATAGATAGATAAAGTACCTTTTGCGTACACATTTGTCGTACGTCATTTGGCAATGGGGAAAACTGAACGGAAATGTATGTGTGTGTGTGTGTGTATCTAGATACAAACATGCATATACTATATATATATATGTGTATATCGGTATATCTATATACAACAGAGTGGCATGTGTGTTATTGTACTCATTTCTGCGTATCTGTAGCTATTTAGCTGCTGACTTCTATGTATCTGTATCTGTATCTGTATCTATGCAAAGTATCTCTGTAGCTGTATCTGTATCTGTGAGTGTGTGCGTGTGCCTATTACCTTGTGTGTATTTGTATATTTTTATAAGCGTGCATTGAAAATAATTGAATGAGTAAAAATTGACTGACTGACTGACTGACGACGTTGCTTGCTTCTCGTCTCCTGATTCTAGTTTTGCCCAATTGCTCTCTTTTTTTTCGGGTACTCACAACATCGAGGGGTAAAATAGGAGAACATCAGCAATAGAAGTAGAACAAAAGGCGTTGGAGAAGATGAAGATGGAGGATGGAGACACGAGATGAGAGGAGAACAACAACCCTTGAAGCAACAAACATTGAAACGTAAACCCAAAAATACTTTTCCAAAAAAGGGCAAATAAATGAAATTAGATTGCAAAGGCCAAGGCAAATGTATGTGTGTGTGTCGCTGTGTGTGAGTGTGTGTGTGTGTATCGCTGTGTGTGTGAAGGGGTGTAGAGGTGGTTGGTTTTTGGTCGACAACGACGACATGTTAATTACGCATTGAATATTTTGCGTCGACTTTCGAGTTCGTGTTCGTATTTACAACAAAACTCGCCACAATCCAACGGATACGCAGTATCTCAAAATGAGTGGAAAGAGCGTGAGCGAGAGAGAAGAGAGAGGGGATTGTAGGTGGGGGGAGGTAGTCAACACTAGACGGGGGTTAGTTTCAGGGGCTTCAACTGCGCATCGAAGAGAAGAGCAGCAGCTGCTGTTGTCCCCAAAAACAGAAAAGCAATCGAAGTCCAAATGGAAAATGCCTGCACATAGACAACAACAACAATAGCAACAACAACAACAACAACAATAAAATCGACAACTATATCCAGGTTTACTATATAGAGCGGACAACAGTTTTACGTTTTTGGTTTGTGTGTTGTTTGTTTTTTTCTTTACGACGACGATTTTACGTTGGGTTCGCTTCGTTTTTGTCTCATCATCATCATCATCGTCATCAACATCATCATCAACATCATTATCATCATCATCATCATTATCGTCATCATCATCATCATCATCATCATCATCACGTGGCATCGTCGCCCAGGTTCTGCTTCGGTTCGATTCGGTTTTTATAAGTAGCTTTGCATTAGTCTAGTATATATACATATATATATATTTATATATACATATATATCTATGTGTGTGTGTTTGTGGCATTCATTGATTGAAATGACATTGAGCTAATCAAGCGAACGGAATCATCAACAAACAAGACACATGAACTAACCAAACACAATCCAAAAGCCACCAAGCACCGCAATTTGTTTATGCCCAATTATTTAGTAGGTGTTAAATGGACACCAACAACAACAACAACATTTTTGCGCATTTTTTTTGCGAAGCAGCCAAATCTAATCGGAAAAGATCACCAAATGCTTAAACTCAATTTAGTTAAATGCTATTTCTGGAAATTATTCAAAGTCAAAGCAAAATAGCATAAGTAAATACTTATATCGATCTCGGCATTTTGCTGATTTTCATTTGATTCAAATATTACTAAATTTGATGTTAAATATACGTGTATCAAGAATTGGAAATCTATCTATTTTTTATGTTTTCTATTAAGTGGAATAATGGTTTCTTAATATTGTTTGTAAGCTGGTGAAATTCGTGTAGTAATAATTATTAAATAATACTATTATGGAGCCTTCATTTATGTTTCATTTTAATGAAAATATCCGTGAAGCATCTTGATACCATTTATCAAATTTCTTAGAAAATTTAAACTACATAATGGTATAAAAATATACTATATAAAAAAAAATATATGAGAACAAAATATTATATTATATTTCTACAAAAAATTAAATGACCGACATTGAATTGGACAATAGTATAAAAATATACCATATTATTTAAAATTGAATTTATACTATGCAATAAAATTATACCATATTAAAATACTAAATGTACACCTTGTTCTATATTGTAAACATAATAATATATAATTTTTTATTATTATTATTGAATACCATATATTGAATAAGGCTGTAATATAAAAGTTTACTATATAAAAAAAAATACATAGTATAATATAAAAGTATAGTATGAATATACTAAATACATACTCCATACTAGTATGTTTAGTATATTCATTTAGCATATATTACAGCATGTATACTTTTATTTTTATATAGTACACTTTAGTAGTATTTTTATCTTTATATAAAGTATTTTCATACTATTGTCTAACTATACTATGAACTATAAATATACTATAAAAGTACACAATATGAAAATACTAGTAAAGTATGTATATTTTATTTAATTCAACAACATTTTCAAACACAAATTGTTAAAATAAAAATTAAGTTTAAGACACCAAATGGAATTTCTTAAAAAGGGTTTGAGAAACCTTTTTGGAAATCGCAAAAAAAAAATAGAAAACCGTGGGTGAATCAACCACCCAAATTGGCCAGAAAGAGAGAGAGAGAGAGGGAGAGAGAGAGCAGGTGGTGATGGTAATGCTTGGTAGTCGTAATGTGGCTATATAATATAAATACGTGTATGTGTATATAAAGTTCAGCCATCGCGACTTGTATGTAAATATTTATACTGCAAAGATGACGCATATATATATTTTTCTTCTTTTTTTTGGCAAGCATGTAAAATACATAAATGTATCTCTCATTTTGGGTGTTGCACATAACGCTGAGATACTTGTATATTTATGCATTTTATTTCATTGACATTGACATTGAAATGCATCGAGATAGAGCGATATAGAAAGAGAGAGAGAGATGATCTGACTAATACGCACTTAAAGCTATATAGAGAAGACAGAAAGTGACTAACCGAAAAGTTGCAAGTTTGGAATTCGATTGTTCGGTTGCGTTGTTCAGTTTGTTTTTTTTTGTTCGCCTTGGTCCTTCGGTTTCGCCTGATTGCCACAATGTATACTATATACAAATAAATATAATATATAATGCGAGGGGGTTAAAAACAGGAAACCAGCCGGTGACGCACACACACGGACGGACGGACGGACGGACAGACGAACGGACGGACAGTCAGATAAACAGACAGAAAATGTTTATTAGGTGCCTGGCCCCTCAACCAACAAAAATTTGTCATGCTTAAAGTGGCGCAACGCTATGACGCACAGCTTAAAACAATTTAGCTGGCAAACAAAAAAAAAAAAAAAACAGAAATAAGGAAATGGATCACACGAAACTATGGCACACATATCTTTCGATTCTGACATACTTAAGAAATGTTAAAAATAGCATTAATGCTGCCAAAAATAATTCGCAAGTATTTCATAATTTTGTTAAAATATTTTCAAGTATTCCTCCCAAAAATTGTATCCGAAATCGTAGCAAACTTATTATCTGCAATTTATTTGCACCACTCAACAACAATAATAATTGTCAAGTACTTGGTGTGCTATAAAAATAACTTCTGTGATCTCATAAAGTGCAAACTAAAAATAAAAATCGCACGTCTTATCAATGAAATGTATTCCAAGAATTCCAAAAAAAAATTTGCTGTCGTTTCGCATAGTTTTCTTTGGAAGATAAGTGAAAAACCACACAGAAAGCGAAAGCGAGTGTTTTGAATAATCATACTCTTCATTTAGTGATAAGCATTCTACGATAAGAGTGCATAAAATTAACTAAATCAATCGAGTGTGAAATATACGCTTTTAATTAAAGTCGGGTTTCACCTTAGCGGGTGTTTACTGTATTGTGGCATATTACCACAGCAACGAGAAATCGCATTGAAAACTAAACCAGCTGCTGTTGTTGTTGCTCCTTCTCTTTCCTCCTGTTCCCCTTATTTCTACCCTTCTTATATACAGGTAAAGATCCCTTAAATATTTGTAGCAATCTCAATGCTAAAACTGCATGAAAATAAAATTAAAATTTCATTTAAAATATGTAGCTAGCTAATTTTAAATACTAGAATTATTATTGTCTGTACCAAAATTCGCGACTCTAGCTTGCTATTCGATTTTTACGCAGGCGGAAATGGGCGTGGCAAAAAAATTGAAACAAACTTGAGTTGCGTGTAAACATAACAAATGTTGTCGAAAAAGAATTATATCTATAACTCTTATAGTCTCTGAGATCTAGGTGCTTATACAGACGGACGGACAGACAGACAGACAGACGGACATGGCTATATCCTCTTGACTGTTGATGCTGATTAAGAATATATTGCTTCTTCTGCTTGTTATAATACTTTTCTATCTATAAGGCATACAAATTTTGTTCATATGAGAGCTAAAAAATTGTTTGAAAAGTACACTTAAGCATTTTTAAGGGATTGTTCTTCAATATTGCAATCAATAGAAAATAAATATATAAATATGTATATAGAGTATATATTAAAAATTTTGTGTAGAATAAAGTTGAGTTAAGCTAAGTTGCTAACCTTAATTCTCAGTACCCCAATTAAACCAATATTCATCAAAGCCTAAGATAAACTTTCATCATTTTAAATGTTTAATCTTCTACAATAAATATGCATATCTTTTTAGTTTTCTAAATTATTATGTTGACAGTTTCCAAACTTGCCAAAAATTTTAAATTTTCTAGTATGTTAATAAAATATTTCTCTAACACTTGATTAAATCGCTTTGCAAATTTGTTTACAAATTCCAAACTTTTTGTGTGTAATTTATTTGCTGCGATTTATTGAGCAAATAGAATCTCAAGTGTTGAATGTCATGTGAGATGAAATCGTTGAATTAAATTGTTTAAATATTTTGAATATTAGTAAAAATATGTTTCGATTTGATTGTTGTTTTAGTTTTGTTATTGTCATGGAAAACTTACATAAAAATCTTTGTAAAACAAATAATAAATTTCATCATCAAGATTGTTGTTGTTGCTGCTGTTGTTGGTATGTGGTTGTATTTGTTGTTGTTGTTGCTGCTGCTGCTGTTGCAGCTGATGGTTGCTGCTGTTGTTGTTGTTGTAGCTGTAGCAATTGTTGTTGTTATTATTATTGTTGTTGTAGGTGCTATAGTTGCTATAATTGTTGCAACTGTTGCTGTTGCTACTCAATTGATGATGTTGTTGTTGCAGCTGCAACGGCAACGGTTGCTGCTGCTGCTGCGCGACTAGCAATTGTTGTTGTTGCTGTTGTTGTTGTTGCTGATGTAACTGTATTTGTTGTTGCTGCTGACTGTGTTGTAGCTGCTGCTGCTGTGGTTGCTGCTGCTGCTGCTGCTGCTGATGATGATGTTGCAATTGTTGTTGTTGTTGTTGTGGTTGCTGATGCTGCTGGTAATGTTGTTGATAGCTTTGCGCTTGCAATTGCCAATTTTGCATTGCACATGTATATTATGTATACACACATAGGCGTCTGTATTTTGTATTTGTAGTTGTGTCATGCGTATGTATTTCTTTTCTATTCTTATTCTTTGCGCTGCGAAACGAAAATTACAACTTTCTTTCTTTACTTTACTTCATTCGCCAACAAAATTATAAGCACACACACTAACAAACAACACACACATTAATAAAAAAATAACAAAAAACAAAGACGCGATTTTCGAATTCGAATTCTCGATTTTGCTTCGCTTTTATATTTTATTTTTGATTTGATTTCATTTATTTTTTTTTCGTTTTGTGTTTAGAATTTTTTCAATACACGCACACACAGACACACTGTAATTCTCGCACTCACTCACACACACACACACATACAGCCACATGCACTAAATGAATACACAATTTATTTTGCGTTTTTCTTCTTTCTTTTTTTTTTTTTGTTGTTGTGTGTTTTACGCGCTTTCCTTAGGCACCAAATTTTACGCAGTTTTTTTTTTTGCACGCACTTTTTGTTTAATTATTATCGCAGTTGTTGTTGTTGCTGCTGCTGTTGTTGTGTTGTTGTTTTTGCTGCTCTTTTCTTTTAAAGATTTTGTATTGTGAGTAGAGTACGTAAATTTTTCGTGTGTTTTTTTGCTTCGTTTGTTTAGACTTGAAATGAGCTCAAGGTAAAAATTTTGTATCAACGACCGACGACGACGACGGCGACAGCGGCAGCGACGTTAACGGCGACGCAGGCAACTCTGAGCAGCTGCTGCTGCAGCAGCTGATGTTGATGATGGGCTCTAAGCGCAGCTCGTAGATCTCTTTCATGCACACACACACACATACTCACACTCACACAATGCGCCCTTTAAATTGCGTTTTCGAAACACACACCAAAGAGAGGAAAAAAAATCGTTTTGCAGTTTTGGCACACTACAAATAATTTGTGTTATTGACAAAACCAAAAAAAAATACACAAAAAAAAGAGACTAGATATAAATTTAAAACAAAGCAAAGTACAAATATGCACATACATGTGTGTGTAGGTGTATGTATGTATATAGAAATTAAAATTGCCGCAAACAAAAATCGCGCGTTGTTGTTATTGTGTTTGTTATTTTGACTGAAAGCAACGACGACAAATGTGTCGCCCAGCAAAATGTCGATGACGATGACGACGCAGCAGCAGCAGCAGCAGCTGCTGGCAGCGGCGTCGACAGCAGCAAACATGCATATACTGGGCACATACATGAGAGTGAGTGAATGAACAAGAGTATGTGTGTGTGCGAGAGATGAAGGCACAGGCACAGTCACAGGCACAGGCATTTGGGAGGTAAAGTAGGGAGTGAGTGAGAGAGCGAGAGACGAAACAAGACATAGGGCGCACAAAATACACGCGTTCGTTGTAGTTCTTCTTGTTGTTGTTGTTGTTGTATTGCCGGTGTGCTGTTGTTGCTGTTTGCTGTTATTCATTCTTCTGCCTCCTTCTTATTGTTGTTTTTGCTTTTTGGCTTTGGCTTTGCATTTTGCTTTTGATTTTGCAGCTACTGCTATTGTAGCTGTTGTTGTTGTTGTATGTACATGGGCAATCGCATTGGCATTGCCTCGACATGACCCTGTTGTACACACACATACACACACACACACACAGTGCTGAGCACAAAAGGTATAACAACAACTGCATAACTAGTATAACTGTTCTTGTTGTTGTTGTTGTTGTTGAGAAAGCGGAAATAAACGAAGCGCAAATTGCAAGCAGCAATTGCCAGCTGTGGGCGTTCAAACGCACTGAGGGCGTGGCCCACAACAGCAACACAATAACAACAATTGTAATTACACCATTAAAAAACAACAACAGCATCGACATCAACATCAACAATATGTCATTTGTTTGCACACAATGAAAGCAGAGTATAGAATATTCTCCACTTCGTATCAAATCACCACAATGCCTAATCAGAATGTTATTTAGTGTGGCCAATAAAAACACTTTTTATGCATGGCGACTTTTGAATACCCTGCACTCTAAAATATTAAATTCTAGCAAACTCAACAATTTTATACGAAATAATATAAGAGACTAGATATAAAATTACTTGAGATTCTTATATCGAGAAAATCTTTATAATATTATATATAATCTAATTCTCATTAATTTACTCTAATAATTACTTTAAAAATTGATCTAATGAAATTTTTTTCGATAGTGTTAATCTAGAACATTAACATTAGATCATTTTCGAAAATTCTAGAATTCCCGAGTCTAGTTTTTCGTTTGTATATAAATCATTTTTTTTTTTAACAGATAATTTATTTTCGAGAATATTCTTTAATAATTATTGCAATATTCCATTCAATACAACAAAATTTCTTGGTAAGCTCGAAGAACAGTTTGGAAACTTTGTGAATGAAATTTCATAAGTGCTGACTCATTGCTGACTCCATGAACATTGTATGTATATGGGTCATGATCATATCGTCAGATCTCAGTCGACCCTGTCCAAAAAGCAAAACCGAAAAAAAGCTTCTGGAAATCAAAAGCAACAACTAGAAAAGTCTTATATTTTAATCCCTTCAAAAAAAGAAAAAATGAGATTGAATGAGATCGCTAATTGAGTTAGTTTTTTTCAGAAATTTAATACTACATTCCAATTGGGGGGAACTTAATGAAGAAAATAAAAGTATACACATACAACAGTTGAATGAACTTCTTGAACGGCAGCGATTTCAGATCATAAGTAGCACCAATTGAACAATTAGGGAGCACACACATTCAGTTCTCTGACCGAAAAATATGTGAAATGTGAAGAGCTCAAAAGAAGTGTCTTTGGTGGCACAGTGAAGAGGCGCTTTAGATCTATGTAGATCTATCATTAACAGAGATGAGAGAGAAGAATAGATATTTCTGAGAACGATGATAAATTTCACAAGTGAAGTTATAGAGCAAAAAAGTGATATTTTTTTTATTAAATAGATCAGAAATTGTAGTTTTCATAAAAAACTATTATATATAGAATGATACAACCTAATTATTTTACTATAACAACTCAGAAATATAAGTAGATTCAACTTTTATCAGACAATAGATAGAAAATTAAAATATTATTAATATATATCATTGAATACTTTTTCAAAATAGTGCAGACAACAATTACTCATTCATATGTCAAAATCAAATCAAGAAATTTCACTTTTTTATTTATTATATTATAATTATATATTTTGATATATAGATGAGAAATTGTAGTATTCAATATTTTGAGAAAATATTCAATATAATACGAAAACTATGGATTAATATAGATATATTTGCATACATAGTATGATACAACCTTATTACTTTACGAAGTATAAGTTGCTTTACATTTTATCAGATAGATGGATTTATAATTGAGGATTGACGAAACTTCTGGATGTCAAAAGAAGAAAACTTTTACATATTTATTACGATTACAATTATTGGAAAAAAAGCTGTTTTGTTTGGTTTCGGTTTTATTGTATTCTTGTTGCTCGTTGGCTTTTGATTATTTTGTTGTGTTTGGTTTTATTTATTTTTTTTTATGTGCTGTTCGGTTCGGGGCGTAGAAATGAACTCAAAGCGATAATACTACTTGTATTGTATGAATGTGCAATACATATGTGTAAGTATGTAGAGTAGGTAAGTATGTATAATGAATTGTTAAAGTGTAGCCATGAGAAGCAACAACAGCAACAACAACAACAACAACAATCTGTGGCTAAATATACACGGACAGACAGAACCCCAATGTGTGTTTGTATGTGGCAGACGTTGTCGTCAACGATGTTGTTGCTGCTGTTGTTGGGTTGCCGTCGTATCAACAACTACAGCAACAGCAACAACAGCAGCACTTGGCATGCTCGCCTTCTGTACATTATGTATCTGTATCTGTATCTAAACATATACACTTAGATACATAGATACATGCATACCGACATGACAGACTGACAGAAGGCAAACCAAACCAAGCCAAGCCAAGCCGAGCCAGGCAACCATACAGACAGACAGACGGACGGACAGACAGACAGACAGACAGACAGACAGACAGACAGACAGACAGAGAGACAGACCCAAGTAAATGCTTCTTTTTTGAACCGGTTGAAGTCATATTTGCCACCGTGGAAGAAGCAGAACAACGACATCGACTACAGAAACAGCAGCAATCGTTGTCGACGTAAGCATCGAAAAAGCAGAAAAGAAATACGCGACGCATCGACTATTTTGCTACTTCTTATAAGCATTGTATTGAAGCTTATACTGGATATAACCCATGGCCATAGCTCCATCATCATCATCATCATCATCATCACAAAATGAGTGCAAAATATGTTTCGCATTTACAGCTAACAATACAACAAACTTGACTCAGAGTTGGCTATCAAATTTCCTGGCTTAAACAAAATACCAAAAAGAGCTGCCAACAACTATGTTATGTATATAGTATATCGATAGGTGGTTGAAAACGAAGTCAGAAACTAACCAAGAACTGCAGTTTTATATCAAAATCATCGATAATTTATCGAAAACACATATCGATAATAGATTTATCGACTTTTAGCTACGCATCATCTCAGACAACGCCCAGCTATATATCAAGTTGAATGTAAATTTACAATACAATCATTAACCATTTATCGAAAGGGCATATCGATACCAAATCTATCGATGTATGTATCTATTCAAAACAAAGCTCTTAGTCCAATAACATAATCATTTCTACATTAATTTACAACCAAACTATCGATCATTTATCGATAACATACATATATCGATATTGAAATTATCGATATTTTTGCAATACAACACCAAGCTCTCAAGCAATGCCCAACTATATATCAAGTTAAGTGTCAATCAACCATGCATTTGTTAATCATTTATCGATAACACATATCGATATATGTACATATGTAGCCAGTCAAGACAAAGATCTTAAGCAATGTCCAAATACATAACCATTTCTCTATCAATTTATAACATAGTAATCGATAATTTATCGATATACTTTTGACACATATTTTTAAACACTAAATGTGATAACAAATAAGTATCGATAGGCCATTTTATTGCCAGGTTTAAGCTATAAAAACTTTTAGAGCACTGATAAAATATAAACCCGCTCGCTTGACCGATAACCAGCAACAACAACAACAACAACAAGCAACGGCAGCAGGCAGTCAAGTGCTATCGATAACAATGCTTCAGGCTGTATGCAGAGAGTACGTACATATATTAGATTATATCTTATGGCAACTTCATTTCCATTTGTTTGGCACCTCTCACCAAACACACACACACACACAGACACAGAAGTCTGGAGCTTGAGATACGTTTTGTTTTTTTTGCGTTTCGTGCTTGCTGTATATTGAGATATCATTTGTGAGCTCTCGAGCTTTTACACATTTTATATTACTTTTGTGTGTGCACGCTTCGTCGTCTGTCTGTACTTTTACCTCTTACCCTCCTCTGCTCCACTCCCTTCTCGCTCTAGCTGTGGCTCTCGCTCTCTTTCTGTCCCGCGACAGTTCTAGCTTCAATAACCAGTGAAAAAAAAGGAAAAAAAAATACACACACACACAGAGCGAAAAAATTATGTATACACACGCCAATCGGTTTATATCTGAGATATATGTATGAGAACAGAGTGTACAAGTTGTTGGTTTGTTTGTATATCTGAGAGGTTGCCAAAGTGCCAACCAAAACGGGGGGAAGAGGGGGAGGACGGGGGGAGTTGTGAGTCAAGCGACAAACGTTTCGTTGGGTCGGACTGGTCGATTAAAGCGAGTGCCTCTGAACACAACTCTGTGCAGTCGAAAAGCGGGAGGGGTAAAGTTACCCACACCTCCCCTCTCCTCACCGCTCCTCTCTCTTGCTGTTTGCCTTGCTTTGCCTACCCCCCCTCCCCACCGACCTCTCCGCTCTGGTGTCCATCGCCAGCCACATCGACATCGGCCACATCTACCTCTCTGCAATGGCTCTTTGATAATTTCTCGCTCATTTTGTGACTCGTCGTCGTCGTCGTCGTCGTGGGTGCAAATGTGCGACAGGCAGCAGCCTCTTCTTCTTCTTCTTGTTGTTGTTGCCACACACTTTCCACTCTCCACCCCCCTTCCCCCCTTCCCACATCTATCTACTCGTTGCAGCCCACCCATATACCTCATCTCTCTGTCAGTGTATGTGTGTGCTGTATCTGTATCTGTGAAGCCTTGTGTATTAATTCTAATAAGAAAGAAAAGTATCTGCTGATGTTGATGCTGCTGCTTTAGCTGTTGCTATTGCTATTGCTGTTGCTGTTGCTGACATCTACGTAGGTAGTTACGATAGATAGCTGCAAGCTACACACAGGTACATACAGTAAACACTCTCAAGCTCAAGCCTATCATGAAATTAGCTAAGAAGCGGAATCGAATACTATTAACCAAAAAGGGCAACATTATTCTAACAAAATTCGCATTCAACAGTAAATGACAAGAAAATATATTAAAAATAAAAAATAAATAAATAATAACAAAAAACAAATTATAAATTCAAATAATACAATAGTAAATAATAGAAAAAATACGTTCAAAAAAAAAAAAAAATTGAAATAAATATTTATATATAAAGTATAATAAGAAAACATATTATAAATAAAAGCATAAATAATAAAAAACAAATTATATAAAAAAAAAGATTATAAAATTTAAAAAGGATAATAAATTTATATAAATATTTAAACAAAAAGAATTAAAGATAATAATAAAAATATATATTATAAACAAAAACAAATTTTAAAAAATAAGAGAATAAATTAGTAATTATTAGGTCAAATTTAATAATAAAAAATTAATAAAAACAATTATAGATGATAATAGAAATACATATGATAAAAAAAAATTTAAAAAAAATAAATAAAAAAACAAATTATAAAAAATAAATATAGAGAATACAAAAAAAAATATATATGTATATTAAAAAAATATAAATAATAAAAAGAAATAATAAAAAAAAACAATCCCATTACCAAAACTAAATAATCAATTTGATAATTGGATATATAATATATAATTGTTCTCAAAGCTTTGCAAAGATTTGGAAGGCACCTTAAAGCTAGCGGCATCAATTTAAGCATTAAGCTTCAGAATAAACAAGTTAGCACATAAAAGCCTCACGTGAACTGATTCACAACTAGCTAACAAAAGCACATTAAATCTGCTCTTGACTGATTTAACTGATTCACAACCATCTTAGGAAAAAAACACATTAAATCTTTTCTTGCAAACAAAATAAGGTATTCCATTTTCAAAGCTTAAAGCTTTAAGCACAAATTCGAGAATTAATCGTCAGCTTAAATATGTTTAAAAACAAATGCCTCAACCGATGCATAATTAGCTTAAAAAGCACATTAAAATTGTTAGGCTCTTTAGGCTTAAATTAGGAGTTTAGTCATTTTTATTGTTAACAACCAATCTTAATAAAATTGTTGACAATTGGAAAACTTCCTGACAAAAATTAGAAATGTTTGTCAAATGTTTGTTAAAGCTTTCAAAGTAAAGTACAAAGATGACTTAAAAAAATATTTAATTAGATGTGAATCTTTCAACTAGATTAAATGTACTTGAAAAACAATGCAATAACATAAACGCTGTTTTCAATAAAAGTATAGTAAGTGGGTAAACAAAAAGGTGCAACCTAAAGCACATTTAAGCTAAAGCTGTTTAGCTTAGCCAGTCATCACTGTGGCCATAATTCGTGATTGCTGGCAGCAGTAGCTACAACAACAGCGACTTAGCGACTTAGATACGACAACAACGTTGACAATGCCAATGCACTGAAGTCGGTTGTCTTCAGAGTCTCGGCAGTCTTCTGAGCTGAGTCTTCTGTGCCATGTTAATTACCAGAGAGACTCTCCGTATCAATTTATAAATGCATGAGTGTGTGTGTGTTCGTATTTAGGTATCTGCCAGATACAAGATACACACACTCATCGATGCCGAAGATACACATGATGGAAATGTATCTCGCCATATTCACAGTCAAAAAACCGTTATCTCAGTTGCGGTTTTATGCAAGAAACAAACAAATACGTAAATACGTGATTTGTGCTACGACAACGAACAGATACAGATACACACACACACACACACACTAAGGCACAGCGCTTTGCAGATACTTTTTGGTTTTTTCGTTTTTTTTAATAGCGAATGTGAATGGCGCAACAACAGCAACAGCGAGTACATAATAGCACAAAGCATATTATGTAGATACTGCACACGCAGACTTAGAAACAAATATATATATAACAATACACAAAAAGAACGCAGCACAAAAAACAAACCCCAAAAGTGGCGACCGTTAAAAAGCAAAGCTTGTAAAAATTCATGAGCACATACAACATTTTATAGGGCACATTTCTCCAGCTCACATTATATATACTATACTACCCTTTGACATTGAAACAGGGTATTAACATCGATAAACCTTCCTGGTTACTAAAATTTACACTTTTGCCCAACAACTATTGAAAACTAATTTGCTATTTGTTTGTTCATTTTTATAATTTCATAATTTGATCTATGTTTATTGTAGAAACTGAATGTAAATAAACTCATTTTATTTTAGGTTTTGTTTTTTCTCTTTTTTTTACAATTTTGTAATTTGTTTGATATATTTTGAAAAACTGAATGTGAATAAGCCCATTAAGGAATAATATATTACTATCAAAAAAGCCCTTTAAACTGAAATCTTTGCTATAATAACAATTTTACATAGAAATTCGATTTAAGACCAAAATAAGAGCAAAAGTAACGTTTTGTAAAAGCTAAGAGTAGGTTTATGAAAATAAATAAAAAAAAATATATCCAAATTTTGAATAAAATAAAGCGATTTGCTTAACTGTAATACAAATATTTACCAACAAACAAACATCATCAAAATTGTCTAAAAAAAAAATCGTTTCTCTTTATCAGCTGTTTATAAACCTTTAAGTATCTAAGTCTGTAAAAATAATCTACATAAATCCCTTGCAAATTGATATCGAAAAAAAACAGGGTATTAACTAATCGATTCACACTAAGCAATGCCTAACCATAAGATGTCATCGATAAATTGATGTGTTATCGATGCTCATTTGCTTCGCTTACTTGGCTGCAAACTTGCAAGCGAAACACCCTGTATTATGCTTTGCTTTCGCATGTGTATGTGTATGTGTGTGTGTTCATGTTACGCTTTTCACTCACTTAGAATTTCAATTTGCTCAGTCTGTTAATCAAACACAAATTTTTGCTTTTCACACACATATACATTCATATACATATATATGCATATGTAAGTATGTAATCACACACACAGACACACATACACATGCACATTCAGTGAGCAGCAACAAGAAGAAGAAGAAGCAGCAGCAGCAGCACTTTTTGCAATTGGGGTTCAAAAACACCAAACAAAAATTTGGCCCACATTTTTGCGCATCCATTTTTGCTCCGTTGTTCTTGTTGTTGTTGTTGTCGTTGTTGCTGTGCACAATATTCTTTCCAGTTAGAGAGATGTGTTGGGTTTCATACATCTTCATGCCGTCCTCCACCCTCCACCCTTCCCCCATCCCACTCAGACTCCACACTTTAGCTCTCTCGTACTCGCTCGCTCTCTCTCTCGTTGTCCCTTGCCCACGACGTCACTTGTGTGGCAATAATTTTTTTTTTGCGTTTTTCGTTTTGGTTTTTGCTTTGTTTTGTTCCCATTTAGTTTAGTTCACTCTTTTAGCTCGTTCGCTTGGCGCTCTCTTCGCTTTGCTCTTTGCAGAGAGACGGAGAGACACAGAGAGAGAGAGAGAGCTCGTTGTCTCTATAGCTCCGCTCACTTTATGCTTTGTGTTTAGTCTTTATCAAATCAAATTGTTTAAACAAAATGCACTCACATAGAGTGCAAGTTCTCGCTCCCTCTCTCTCTGTCTCTGTCTCTCTCGCTGGCACACTCACTCGCTTGCATTTCTATTGTGATTTTGCTCTCTCCACAATAATTATTATTATTATTATTATTTGTATGTAGTAAATTAACAAGTAACAACAACTGCGACGACTGCGGCGACGACGACAACGATGACGACGACGGCAAACGGCGGCAGCGACGGCAAAAAAAAACACACACACAAACAAACACACACACACAGAGACAGCAACAACAATAAAATGTGAGCAGAAATTAACGCGAGTAAAACGGAAAGCACAAAAACAACAACAGAGAAAAAAAAAACAGAATTGCTTTTTCGTTACCGTTTTGATTTTGATGGCGTTTGAATTGCGACTGAAACTGAATGATGCTGTTGCTGTTCCGCTGCTGCGTTGCTGAAATGCAAAGCGACGTCACGAGGCGCAGCGCAGCAGCGACGCAGCGTCGAAGTCGGCAAACGCAATGGCAACGGGGCCTGGGCAGCAGCAAGCACAGCAAAGAAAACGGCTAAACACACTCTGGACTGGGACTGGGCTGGGCGTGGGCAGAGCGCCAGTGACTGAGGCCGAGGCAGAGACAGAGACAGAGGCCGAGGCCGAGGCAGAGCCAGCCAGTGACTGAGACAGTGACAAGTGGGATGGGGTAAAGAGGAATGGGAATGGGAGGCTGCTGCTGCTGCTGCGTGCTAGCAAAGGGGCAGGTGCTGTATGTGCGTGCCTCTGTGTGTGTGAGTGTTGTGTGTGTCTTTTGCCTAGCCGCATTTTCAATTTAAACGCGCGCACATACGAGTGCAGCAGCGACAACGGCAGCGACAGAGCGCTGCCAACTTAGCTAAAACTTCCAAATGCGTAGACGTCAACGCGCAGATTTTTATTTTACGTTACGTTAGAGGTCCAAGCTCCAGCAACAACAACAACAACTAGAGAACCCAAAAGCAGCCCAAAAGTCGCTCCCCCTTCCCTTCCGTACAAACACAGACACACACACACACACACACAGAGTTACACGTACGCAATGGTAGACTAACTAGGAGCAGCCAACCAAGGCAGCCAATACAGCATCCACTAGAGCACACACATTCACATTCACATGCACATGGCGCATGTTGGAGGCAGGTCGCAACTCAATCGCGACGTCGACTGCGCGGCTGCGACGTCGTCGTCATCGTCATCGTGGTTACAACTTGTACCCAGGCAGTCAGGCAGCCAACTATACACCTAAAAGCCCGGCACACTCAACATCACCACACTACACTACAAAACACACCACCCACTGTGACTCACACCACACCACACCGCACACACACACACACACATACATGGAGAGAGCGAGAAATAGAGTGAGAGTGAAGAGGGGAGCAGGAAGCAGGCAAATGAAGGTGGCAACAATTGCGTTGCACGCGAGTCAAAACTATTGCCAAGCAGCACATTTCAGTGGCCTGGCAACCCTCAACAACATCATCATCATCATCATCGTCATCATCATTATCACCACCAGCAACATCATCATCATCATCATCATCGCCTTTATTCTCTCCCCTTCTATTTGCTATTCAAAGTTGAAATGCACTTGAAGTGAGCTTACACTAATTTGGGGGGTATTATATACATACATACTTACACACACATACACACATACATACATACAAATATACATATACACACACAATATATTGTATTATACACTCTCATAGTTTGCTTCTCGCCTGATGAATTCCCAACAAGAATTTTGCCCAACTGCAACTGCAACTGCAAATAATATTGTTGCTGCAACAATGCGCAATAACTTTGATGGCACTAAGTAGACAACAATATTCTAAACGATTTGAAATAGGTCTACAAATTATCATGATATATGTAATATATATATAATGTAATCTAATTTAATAAATTCTTTTAAATGATTTTTAAATTCGTTGAAGAACATTTCTAAAAAAAAATGCAAAATAATAGTTCATGATTAATTTTGCTTTAAGAATCAATTTTAAATTAGTTTTATGTGTTTTTCCTTAAATAAAGCCTTTAAAGTATTTATATCTTTGTTCTTAAGAGTAATTTAAAAAAAACTGAAGTACTCCACTTAGTTACGTACATAAATTTTAATACTCTTCAATTTTCACAATTATTGTCAATAGCTAATTCGAGAGAGAACTTGAGAACTGTTAGGTGAACAACTCTATAATCCCCAATTAGACATTAAATCCCATCGTATGTCCTTACTAAATACAATTTGTAGAAAAAAAAACTATTGCAATGCAAATTCAATCAAATTGGCAATTATGAATTGAAATTAAATAATTCAAGTTGTGCACAATTACCAATTAAAATTAAATAAATTAATGGTAAAATGAAGTCAAATGAATAAATAAAAAAAATTATAATATTAAAATAACTTAAATTAAATTAAAATTAAAATTAAAATAAATGCATAATTGATTAAGTAATGAAACAATAAGTCAAATTTATATATACAAAATAAATAAAATGAATATATAGAAAATAAATTAATTTTAAAATAAAATAAAAATGAATAATTACATTGAAGAAATATAAAATAATAATTAAATTAAATTAAATCAATTGAAATTAATTCATAGAAAAAAAAAAATACAAATGAAATCAAATTAATGAAAGAAAATAATAAATTTTTAATAAAATAAATAGATAATAATAATAGTTAAATGAAATAAAATAAAATAAATAAAAAATTAAAGATAAATTTATTAAAAATAAAATAAATATACCAAAAAAAATATACACCGTTATAATTGAATGAATTCTACAATAAATAATTAAATTCATAATAGTGAAATAAAATAAAAAAAAAATTACTTAAAGGAAATAAAGGAATAATTATAAAAAAATAAATATATAATAATAATGAAGTGCAATAAAATAAATGAAATTCATGAAAAATCCCTAGCAATTAAATTCATAATTAAATACTTTAATATATGTATGTCATTATTAAAAATAAATACATTTAGCTGTTGTAAATAAATTTTTTCTCACTGCTATTTCAATGTTCACATATGTATAATTCGAAATTAAATAAAATAAATAAAATTCTGCACTACATTTACTGCACATTAAATTCATAATTAAATACTTTAATGTATAATTATAAATATAGTATAATCTTCTCTTCATTTATCTTCTGTTGCATAGCCCAACACAAATTCATGTTGCCCTGCTTTCAGCGGCCACTTTAAGAGAAGAGTATACAACATAAAGCACATTCTCGCTGCTGCTGCGGCAGCCGCTGCTTTAGCTGCTTCTTCTTCTTCTTCTTGCAGCGCAAGTCATCCTTTATGTGCTGTTGTTGTTGTTGCTGCTGCTGTTAGCTATGCTTTGTTTTAGCCAACTGCCTCCAACAGCAACAACAACAACAACGACGGCGGCTGCTTGTCGATGATGAAGTGGTCGACAACGACGACGACGTCGACAGCGATGCCAAAACCAACAGCAACAACAAGAAGAAGAACGTCGACGTCGCCGTCGTCGTCGTCGTCGTGTTGTCGTCGCTTTATCGTGTTGTTGTTCGGGGCGGCGTCGCGGTCGATTCGTGTGCGCCGCGCATAATAACCACACGCATATACACAACAACAACAACAACAACGAGGAGGAGAACAACAACAACGAGGAGGAGAACAAGCAAAGCAGCAGTGAAGATGTTGATGCTTTTGCTGTGTTGTTCGGCCAGCAACAAGCGCACTTTAAGTGTAGCAAAATGGACTGCAAAACTGTACACACACACACACACACTCATACACTTACATACTCGTTCACCTATACACACGCACACACTCGCGCTGCCAAAAGCTTCGCAAAGCTGGCCCCAAATCTATGGGCCAATGCATTTCAAGCTAATAGACGACGACGACGACGACGTCGCTGCTGCGTTGATGACGGGCCACATTAGCTGCTGTCCCCCTCTCCCTCTCCCTCTCTCTCGCTCTCACACTCCAGCAAACTCTTTCCCTTGCTAACTTCCAGTTGGCAACGCGACCAATGTTGCCAACTTGCTGCTGGGCGTCTCTCTAATTATAATGTGTTCGGTTGCCTTTTGCTTGCTTGTTTGGCATTCCATCCAAGTCGAAGGCACCAAAACCGCGTGTATGTATGCGTATGTGTGTGTGTGTGTGTTGAAGCCACCAACACATGCTCACGCACATAATTGGCTTAAAGTAGCTAAACACAACAACAAAGTGCAACAAAACGAGCAAAAAAAAAACAATGAAGAAACCAAAATATCTTAAATATAAAACTAAAACAAAATATACTTAAATTGTAAATAATAATAATAATAATAATAATAATAATAATAATAATAATAATAATAATAATAATAATAATAATAATAATAATAATAATAATAATAATAATAATAATAATATATATATATATATATATATATATATATATATATATATATATATATATATATATATATATATATATATATATATATATATATATATATATATAATATATATAATATATAATAATAATAATAATATATATATATATATATATATATATATATATATATATATATATATATATATATATATATATATATATATATATATATATATATATATATATATATATATATATATATATATATATATATATATATATATATAAAATTAATATATATAATAATGAATTTAATTTGTGTATGCCATAAAAATGAACTGAACATTATTGTAAAAGGAGAAACTAGGCTTTTATCGAATTAATAGAATCTGTTAAAAGATCTAAATAGTCATAAAATATTATCACTTCTACTTTCTTCTATTATTAAATATTAGTAAATAATTGTATATAAAATACAAATTCTTAATTGAATATAGTGTTCTTCAGCATTTTTCCCAATTATTATAATTAATACTTAATATATTATAAGAAATTCTATATCTTATGCTAAACTTTTCCATTGTAAATAACTGCCTGAATATTACAATTATTTCAGTATCATAGTTTCTAATTGCTTTGAGCTCTAGAAAAATAAGATCCACTAAAAATACGTTATAGAGTTATATGTTCCCATATTTTTTTTAGACACACAGAATAAAAGCTGATCTGAACTATTTAAATTTTCATGAATCCATGATCCATTTACATTATGATAATCTAGCATATTTGATAATTCTAAGAATAATAGAATGTAGGAATATATTCTTATCTGATATAAACTGATAAAAACCACCAAAAAAATTAAGGATATGAGGACAACGATGTATTCAAGCGGATACTTTTCGTGTTTACTTTATAACTCTTCGAATTCTTATCTATTTTCTTTTTTTTTGTCTAGAATCTATAAATAATAATGTAATAAAAATAAAACAAAAGAAAATTTTGGGTTTCCTTAAGTGATTATAATTTAATGGGTAACAAAAGTCAGAATCGTGAATATACATTGAAATTTGCACGCTAATTTCTATCTAGAAACTTTAAATGTGAATATATCAATCTATATTATAAAGTCTTAATTTAGTGTTAGTTTAATCTATATAGTCAATAATTTCTTTATTCATTTGCAGATTTGTAATAAAATCGCTTTGAAGCAAAGTTCACATCTAAATGCTATTATGAATACTTAAGAAAAACACTCGAAAAGTTGTTTATTGAAATCCGATTATAACATAATTAAGCGCAACTTAAGTGAACGAAACTTAAGCGTAAATGATTGAAAATGAAAAACAAAATCGAACTTGTACATAATACATGTTTATGTACAGCCGACAGTAGAGAGGGAAAGACAGAGAGAGAGAGAGAGAGAGAGAGAGAGAGATACAGATACATCTTTGAAGACCGTTGTGTACAAAAAAAAATCACACAAAAAGGGTTAACACAGACAGAGGAGAGAGAGAGAGAGGTGGGGGTGGAGGGAGGTGCAAAGACTGAGCCGCCCCGAGAGAGAATGCAAGTTGGCAGAGTAACCAGTTTTGCAACACGACAAAAGCTGCAACTGCTGCTGTTGCTGCTGCTGCTGCTGCAAGTCGAACAATCGTCAAATACACAAAATCCACTTTGCAAATCATCAACACAGCAAACAGGAACAGGCCCCGGATTTGGCCCATGGCCTCAGACAGAGAGCCGAAGTCGCAGTCGCAGTCGCAAATCGCAATCGCCGCACAGTTGCCAGTTGCAATCGGAGTCTGTGACTCTGTATCTATATGTGTGTGTGTGTGTGGTAATGCAACATGCAACTGGCCTTCCAGCATTCCAGTGCAGTGTGCAAACTGCAGTAAGAAAATGGCCAGAGAGCCAGAGCCAAAATGTATACATGTATATGTGTGTGTGTGTGTGGCAAGGTGCCGAGTTTTCCACACAAAATAAAATAAATACAAGGGGCAAAACCAAAACCAAAAAAGAAATGAGGCGACATGCATGTCTGTACATGTTCATGCATGCAAGCACAAGTCCGTACATGTCCGCACATGTCTGTGTGCTGGCCGTTCGTTTGACGGACCCCTGGGAAGCAACCCCCAAAAGGGCAGCACCGCCGAGCAACCAACAACCAGCAGCCAACAGCCAGCAGCCTCCTCTCCAAAAAGCCCAACAACCAAAATAATATGCATTGGAATATCTCTGGATCTCTGGGTAGCCCGGTCTATGAGGGGGCGGCGGGGGCGGTCTCTTTAGACTGGAAATGTTTCGGTTTTCGCCAAAACAGAAAAAAAAATAAAATAAAGTGCTAGGTGCGATGAATCAAAAAGCAAGAGCAAGAGCTTTGCGTACGCAACACACGCACAAAAAGCTTCTATTATTATTATTTCATTCCATTTTTTTTTCGCAACCAAATTAGCCAATTCTGAAATGAGTACGAACTAAGAAAAGCAAGACAAAAAGTGCCATAAAAAAAAACAAAAACGTAAAGAGCTTTAATATAAAAGTTAAGTTCAATCAACATCAAACACGCAACGAACAACTTGCAACAAGTTTGAAGTTGGCAAGCCGCGTCTGCTGCTAAAAATAA
The DNA here is from genome assembly GCF_023558435.1 of Drosophila sulfurigaster albostrigata. NCBI lineage: Eukaryota > Metazoa > Arthropoda > Insecta > Diptera > Drosophilidae > Drosophila > Drosophila sulfurigaster. Next base: position 20,188,256 of record NC_084885.1, read on the forward strand.
AACCAACACACACACACACACACATACACTCAATACACGAGCGAAGACGACGACGACGCCGACGACGACGACGACAACGATGGCTGCAAAAAAATGTGATACGACAGTGATTACGCGATTTTTCCATAATAAATGTTGTGGTAAAGGCGACCTTCCGGTTATGGCTGACGACGACAACGACAACAACAACAAGAACAACGACAGCAAACGACGACGACGACACGAGCGAACAACACAACGACACACGAGCACTTGTTCGGCTCAACGACAACGACGACGACGCGTTGTCGTTGTGACGACCTTCCTATGGTCGGTCAGTCGCTCGTTTGCACGCTTGCTTTGCTTGCTTGCTCTCTCGCTCGCTCATTCGCTTGCTTGGCTCGCTTCGAACTCTCTCGCTCGCACTCTTTATCGCACCGTCGCAACGTAGCGGAAAATGTCGGTAAACAGTGCAACCGGTTTTCAATTACGCACACATAGCACAGCAGGGCATGGTAGCCGGGGGAGAAATTTGCACAGTGGTTCACAGTAATTCGGCACTTCACAATAAAAATCTATCTGTTAGGTATATTCAAATATTTTGCACATAAACAAGGTTTATTTACTAAAGTAAATAAAGTTGCTTATTGTTTGCAGATTGTAATTAATATATATATATATATATTAAACATTTTAAAATGAGAATACATCTTGTATAAAAATGTGTTTTAATTTAGCAATTATTTGAAGTAAATTTATTTATGAAAAATGTGTATTATTATAGCAATTAATTGAAGTAAATGTATTTATAAATGGGATCCCAAAATTTGACAAAAAAAGTGCCTAGCTAAAAGTTTATTGTTTAAGTTTTCATCCTATTATACATCAAAATGGAGTATTGGAGTAATTAATGAAAATGAATTCATTTTCAAATGTGGTCTCATAAATCAATAAAGAAAAGTGCGAAGCAAAAGTTATAAATTTACATTTGCACAACAATGAAAATCGTATGACTACAATTATCACTGTACTTGGTACCACTGTTGTTGTAGCTAGAGCACACACTACTCTACTGGGAGAGCGCGCGTTAAAAAGCTTTGCTCACTGACTCAAAGTGCGCTCCCGCATCTTGATGCAGCGACGCTCGTTTCGTTTTACTAGGCTAATCATGTGTTCTGGTTTCGGATTTGTGCTGTGTCTACCTTGTATGTATGTGAGAGTGGCTGTGTGTTGTGTTGTTGGTGTGCTGTTTGAGCATTCATTCAGCGCTGCCGCCGTTGCTGCTGTCGTTGCCATCACCACCGCCGCCGACACATTGCTTTGAGAGCTTTGCAATTTTGTCGGTCGCTCTGTCGCTGCTTTTTTTTTTCCTTCTTTCTTTTGCTTCGGCTTTCGGCTCGATTTTTTTCGTCTCGTTTTTTTTTTGCGCAGTTTATGTGTGTGTAGGAAATATTTCACACGCTGCTTTGGCTGGGCAAGCAAAGCACTTGACTGTTGAGTGGCGGTTGCTGTTGTTGCTGCCCGCACTTCTGCTGCTGTCGGCTGCTCTGCCTGTGAAATAATGTTGTTGGGGGTTCGTTGCCGTTGCCGTTGTGCCGCTGTTTCGTGCTCGTGTTCGTGTGTTATCATTTCAGTTGCTGGTTGCATGGCGTGTCGCTTGCACGCGCATCGCCGGCTTGGCTTTTGGCTCTGGCCTGGTCTGGGTGTCTGGTCCAAGTCTGGGGCGGCGACGATTGTAATCGGTTTCAGTTCATTTTCATTTAAATGGAATTAAATATGGTAAATGATGAAATCAAGTTCCCACCACGACGACAACCCCCCCTCTCTCCTATACACCAACCCACAGCAGTCGTTGTCGTGGTGAATTGATGTGGTGAAGGTAAGTGCGAGTCAACGAGACGACAACAACGACAACGACAACAATGCCAACGAGTCTCCGACGAGAGTCGCCAGATTCATGACATGGGCAGCGGCAACAGCGAAAGAAAGCAAGCATCGTAATCTATATAATAAATAAATAATTTCAAATGTACACACAACACACACACACACACAAAGCCGTATATAAAAAAAAAATACAAAATTGAAATGGCAGTTGGTGTGTTGAGTGTCAGGAAGCGGTCGTTGTAAACGGCAGTAATAAAACCTCATCGAAATCGAGATTCGATATTCGAGGGAAAGAACAGGCGCACATCAAACAGCAGCACAGCGACGATATCAAAATCGCACACACAACACAACACAACTGTTCGACAGAGAAAAAAGAGAGAGAGCGCAACAACAACAACACAACAAAAAAAACAGTGGAAAAAAATCGATAAACTTGCTGCGACGCGCGCACTGTGCAAAAGCCACAGACAAAGACCAGACCAGCAAAAACTAGCAATAACAACAACGGACGGCAATAAGCCGAAGTCGTAAAATCCGAACACGAGTACGACGAACACAAATCCGAACCCACGCAAGCCATCAACAACCAACAGTAAAGAGAGCGCGCACACACGCTGACAATAATTTTGGCGTACCTGACGCGCGCGTGTAACCGCCAATTTAACAGGCAACCAGGCAGCGCAGCAAGCAGCAGCAGCAGACAGCGCTGCGAGTATGTGTGTTCTATCTATGCAAGCAAACAACAACAACCGGCCGGTAACGAAAACCGGCGACGCAGCGAACGCAGAGAGAGAGAGAGAGAGTGAGAGCAAAAGCAAGCACCACACAACAACAGTAAGAGAATGAAAGCAAGCGCTCACAGCAACAAAAGCAAGAGAGCAAGAGCGCGCACAACAACAGCGACAGGGCTGTCGACGCGTCTGTTAAAACTCTCTGCAGCAGCATTAACAGTTGCAAATTTAATGCAAGTCATGACAGCAAAAAACAAATGTAGATATGAGGATTTAAAATTGGCAAACTGCTGTTTAGTGCCTACGACAACTCGACAACCCTGAGCAGATTGAGAGAGAGAGAGGGAGTGAGATAGAGAGCGTGACTGTTATATGGGATATTTCGGTCAGCTTAGCACACAAAGTGCTTCTCGTTATATCGATACACTTAAATAGTTTGCTGTTAACTCTTTAATATGACTACGTTTTTATCTCGAATGTTATAATATCGTATCGTATCGTAGGTAGAGACGACTGCAGCAAAAATTGGAATTATATTTACCTACACACAGTTTATGAGCCACAGCATTTTGTTGTATAGCGCGTATGCCAAATGCTGGGTGTCGAGAAATAGCGAGCAGGCAAACCTATCGAAACAATGGCGTTCGCGACCCGAGGAGCCGAATGAATAAAACGCACACAACGATAGCAAAGCAAATGTGGTCACAAAACAAAAAAATAGCGCAAAATCGTAATACTTGAATACAAATGGCGTATCTAACACAACAACGACAACAAAAATCCACAAACTTGTATTGCGACACCAAGAAGTGAAAAATGAAACAATTTAAACACTGTTAAACCAAGCAATCGACAGTTGAAACTCTAGATATGTACTATGTATTGAAATATTGTCAATGCAATAAAGATTTTAAACGGTCAATTCAATGTGGATCAATTTGTCATCAAATGGCAAGCAAACAGACCTCACAGTGGTTAGTCCATAAAGTGAAACACAAGACTGCAGAATAATACATTTCTTTAAATTAGGGCAACAAAATTTAGATTTCTTTTTCAGGTGTGAATTAGCAACCAATCTTCAGAGCCTTATCATCAATGAATAAAAATTAGCGAATTAAATTTTATCTTTAGCTTTTTTTTTGTCAATTCAATTTTATACAATTTTTTTTATTATTATTTTATACTATTTAACTGAATTTATTTTCCAGCAAATAATGGTTTATATTTTTTAAATGATTTTCATTTTAATATATTTGAAAATAAATCCATGTAATTCTTCGTTACAATGAATGAAAGTTCTCTCGAATTTATGTTAATTAACCACACACTTTCTTCAACAACAAAAAAAAAAAAATGCTTCGACCATTTAAGCTAAGAATTACTGTCTACATTTGTCTCAGTGTGTGTGCCTGTCAACCACTCGGTCATTTAGAAACCATAAAGCCTTGTGGTTTACACACTTGAGCAATCTTTACTGTACATATCAAAACTAAGCTTCACATTACAAATTAGCGCCCCCAAGCGGCCTGTAAAACAATAAGCAGCAACCGCAGCCGAACATAGAGCTGAGTTGAGCCGTGAAGAGAAGAGGCAGAGCAGAGCAGAGTGTCAGCAATAGCAACAGTCTCTCTCGGTCTCTCGCTTGCACACACTTGGAATCGCTTTCAAGTGTGCGTGTACGTGTGTGTGTGTGTATGTGTTGCTGTTTGTGGTTTTCTCGTGCCTGCCGCACGTTTTAAAGAACATATTCAGTTTTTTTTTTTTTTTTTTTTTTTCGTATCTTACATTTTAATGGTAATAATGTTGTTGCTGCGCTGTTGTTGCTGTTACGGCAGTGGTTAGGTTATTATTATTATTATGGTGCTGCTTGGGGTCTCCTCGCGCAGTCGACAATGAGGCCAGGCGTCGCTGCAATGACGCTGCAGTCTACAGAATGTAACAGGCGTCCAGCAGCAGCAGCAATAGCACAGCTTAAACAACACAACACACACACACATACACAACCAAAGAAATAAAAGCACAGCAGCAGCGATGGAGAGAGAGAGAGAGTGCAAAGTACTAGCCGAGAGCTGAGAGAGCGGCAGAGAGCGAGTGCGAGTGAGTTGTAAGCTCATTTGCAATGTACTTCTCTCGCTCGCTCACTTGCGCATGTCTCTCAGTGTTTTTGCCGCCGCTGTTATTGTTGCTAGCTTTTTTTTTTTGTGTTCGCTTGCTTGCTTGCTTTGCTCTCTTCGCATGTTTTTTTTTTTTTTTGTTCGATATGTAATTTTATTGCGTGTGGTCACACACAAACACACACATTTTTTTTTTGTTGGGTTGAACTTATAAAATGTAATGCTCTGTATGGTTGGATTTATTAGTGGGGATTAGCTCACCGATTTTCCAATGCCGACAATGCGACTCAAATCGCTGGCGTAACGTTTGCTGCGCATTCCACGATAGTTTTATTTCTTCTTCTTCCTTTCTGTTTATCTATTTTGTTTCACTAAAAACTCAACACAACAAAAAAACGGCACTTTGAACAATTTGTTACGGAGGAGTATTATTAGCAGTGTTGTATAGCGACGCACTCACTAACAGTGTTTGGTAACAAACAAAAAGAAAAGGGGCGGGGGGAGTAAACGGTGGCCGGCTGCTGCTGTTGTTGTTATTGGTGTTGGTGCTTATTATTAAAGCAGCTGCTGCTGCAAATGCGACGACGAGCGGCAGATGAAAACCATCACTTCCGGAGGCGCTTCAAGTACTGAGGAATGTTGTTTTACATATACGTGAGCTTTGTGTATATGTGTGAGCTGCGTGCGTGTGTGTGTGGCAGTTGCTGCTGCTGCTGGAGCAGCGACGTCAGCGCCAAGAGCAGAAGCAGCAGCAGCGACGCAGCAGCAGCAGCAATAGAAAAGAAAAAAACGACAACACTCAACAAAACTCAACACAGCGAATGAGCCACGCAAAATAAAAGGAAAAGCAGCAAAGCAAAGTAGTGGGCAGCTAAAGGAGGCGAGCGAGTGAGAGAGTGAGAGGGTGGGAGGAGTAGCAGCAGCAGCAACTGAACGATGAGGTGAAGGAGGAGCAGCAGAACGAAGCAGACGTGAAGGTTGGCGCATGTGTGTGTGTGTGTGTGTGAGTGTGCATGATGAAATGCTTCAAGGCAGAGCAGGCGGCAGAACTCTGCTTTCAAATAAGGACCTGGGAGTACATACATACATATGTATGTACGTGTAAGTGCGTGTGTGTGAGCATGTCATCGACGCTTTGTGTGTGTGTGTATGCGTGTGCTGCTGCTGCTCTGTAAATGGTTGACGGGCTGCATCACCAAGCAGCATTAGAATCTCACAATCAGGTTCCAGAATCAGTCATCAGCATTATTATCCGCACAAACACACTCAGACACTCACGCACACACTCAGTCAGACACTCATACACACAAACACTCGCAGATATTAAGAAAGTGCATCTATCAATAAAGTGATCCATGAACTGGTTCTGAAAGTTAGTCTGCCTCTCTCTCTCTCTCTCTCTTTACTATTGCTCTCTTTCTGTCGTTCTTAGATTTATTCGCACAGTCTGCCAACTCAGCTGCGCTTAAAGTTCAAATTGACACAGATTAACTAGCTAAACACACACCGAACATCCCATACCCTAGAAAAAATTTTACAATACTATGCACAAATTTTGATTACTACAATTTTGAAAAAGGTTATCAGGCAAAGGTAATTTAAAAAAAACTTTCGTTAAGTTTTCATAATTTCGGTGAAATTATTAAATTTTTAATGAATTCTTGAAAAGCAATTTTTAAATATAAAAAAAAAATTAAATTTGTATTATACTTTCTTTTTATTATACATTTTAATTATGTCGAACCACAATAAATTCCGTACCAAAAAGTTAAATTTTGAAAAAACTTACGTATAATTCGTATATTTCTTTGATAAGCATTTTTAGCAACGGGTTAAGAAATTCTTAATTCTTCATGTCTATTGTTAGGAAAGACTGGCAAAAATATTGATTTATTTTATTTACAGCTTTATTATTACTATTTATTTATGACTTGGAATACAATTTCGGGTATATCAAAAGTCAACTCAGTGCAAACTGAACCTTCAAACAGTTTAAAGATTTTAAAATGCAATAATTTAATACAATCTTTAAAAAATGGTTTGTTTGTTCCCAAAAAATTACTTAAATGGTACCTACTAAATGTAATTAATGCATTATTTACATTTTTTATAAGCTGTCTGCCATTACAATGAAAATTAACAGTTGCACTTAAATTAAAATTGATAAAAAGGTAATTAAACCTCAATCTGTTGAAAAAATCATATGCTAAAAATCGACAATTTTAATTCAAAAATAGATATTGTTCAGCGAAAACAATAAACTAATTGAGCATTATGAGTAAAGAGTGTAAGAATTCTACAACAGTTGACACTTAACAGCAGCTCTGTATTTAGCGCCAAAATGCACTTAGCGGCATATGCGTTGCGCTTAGCGGTCACACTTGAATAATACAAATCACAAAAGCTTCCAAAAACAAGTCGAGGCAGTTAAGCATTCTATGTTTGCAGTCAATTTAACTACATAACTTAGCTGTCACACTTAAAATAATACAATTTAATGCAGTTTTAAGTGTGGCCGCTAAGCGAGATTTTGAACTACTTTCAGATTTTCCAGTGTTAAATGCTTGCCAAAGAGTGAAGAGTGCAATGTCATCCACTTGTTGCCGCATTCACACACACACACACACACACACACACATGCATATATAGTATATCTATATAATCACTATAAAAAAAAAACAATAATAATGATTGCTGTGGTAATGAATATTTACCAGTAGTAGATTTCTTAGAATCATACTCCTTTGTGGAGTAGTCACCGAAATTTGAGCAAACGCGTGTCACTTTTGATATCGATTACCGAAGAACAGATCGCTTGATATTTAATTAGGATAACAATAATAATGATGACTATGATGATGATGCCGAAACGATTCGCAACAAAGGGTAAACACAACACTAACGCGTTACGAAGTATGGATTCGAGTGTTCGCTCTCTTTTTGGTCGGCTTTTGGGTTGCTGAGTTGGGTTTGGTTTGGTTGTTGGTTGGTTGGTTGGTTGGTTGGTTGGTCGGCTTTGGCTGTTGCTGTTGCCGGGGCTTTTGTCGCCGCCGCTGCTGTGTGCGTGGGCGCCTGAGTTATGGTCTAAATAGAATCTGAACACACAATTTTTGGTCGTGCACAAAACGTGGCCCAAAACGACGAGCGACGAGGACGAGGACGAGGACGAAGACCGAAGCGTTGTCGAGAGGTGCCAAGCGTGTGTCTATAGTGTCGAGTTGTAGTTAGCCAAGAGGTAGCGAGATGCGTGTGCAACACACAGAGACAGCTCTCGACACTCGGCTCGTTGAATTTTTGGGGAGATGTACATTTAATAAAACACACACACACACACACACATACATATATATAGCGGCAGCTGGCGACGACAGGAATATTGGAAGTTTGAGCTTCGTGAGCCGAGAACGTGGACGAGAATGTTGCGTGTCGTTGCGGCTGTTGCAGCGAATGGGAGACTGCAACCTGCAACCAGCAACCAGCAACGACAACAACAGCAGCAGCAGTAGGAGGAGAAGGAGAAGGAGCTGAGGTGGAGTTGGAGGGTGAAAGCTGTGAGGCAGACAGCGACAGGACATGCTGCAATCGGGATAGCCAGGAAGCAGCCGTTTAAAACTGCTGCTCAGGCTGAGTTATCCTTGTTGCTGTTGCTGCTGTTGTGCCTCCTGCTGTTGTGGATGCTGCTGTTATAGCTATTGCTGTTGTTGCTGCCTTTGATGTTGCTGCTGCTGATGTTGTTGTTGCTGCTCTGAATGTGGCTGTTTCTGTTTCTGTTAGTGTTGTTGCTGCTGCTGTTGTTGCTACTCTGAGTGTGGTTGCTGTTGCTGCTATTGATGTAACTGTTAGTGCTGTTGTTGTTGCTGCTGCTGCTCCTCATGTTGTTGTTGTTGTTATTGTTGCTTTTGCTGTTGCTACTCGCAGTGTGGTTGCTGTTGCTGCTTGTGATATAGCTCTTCATATTGTTGCTGTTATTTTTGTTATTGCTATTTCTACTCTTGCTGTTTTTGTTGCTGCTGCAACTCTTCTTGTGGCTGTTGCTGCTAGTGTTGTTGTTGCTGCAGCTGCTATTGCTACTCTGAGTGTGGCTGCTGCTTTTGACGTAGCTGTTATTGTAGTTGTTGCTGTTGCTCTGCATGTTGCTGTTGCTGTTAGTATTGTTGTAGTTGTTGCTGCTACTCTGAGTGTGATTGCTGCTGCTACCATTGCTGTTGTTGCTACTCTTGGTGTTGTTGCTGTCATTTGTGGTATTGCTGTTGCTGCTGTTGCTATTGTTAGTGTTGTTGCTGGTATTTTAGCTACTCTAAATACGGTTGCTGTTGCTGCTTTTGATGTAACTGTTAGTGTTGCTGTTGCTGTTCTCTGTTGTTGCTGCTGCTGTTCATGTTGTTGTTGTTGTTGCTGCTGCTCTTCATGTTGTTGCTAATGTTGTTGTTGCTTTTTCTGTTACTGATCTGATTGTGGTTGGTTTTGCTACTATTGCTACTGTTGTTGCTATACCTAATGTTGTTGCTATTCTTAATGCTGTTGCTGTCATTATTGGTATTGTTATTTCTGCTGATGTTGTTGCTGCTTTTGTTGCTACTATTGCTGTTGTTGCTGTTATTCTAAGAGTGGTTGCTGCTGTAACATTTGTTGCTGATATTCTTGCTGTGGTTGCTGCTGCTGTTGCATCTCTTGCTGTTGTTCTTGCTGCTTCTGATGTAGCTGTTAATGTTGTTGCTGTTATTATCGATGTTGCTGCTGTTGTTGCCTTTGCTATTGCTGCTATAGTTGTTGTTTTTCTTACTAATGTTGCTCTTGTTGTTGCTTTTGTTGCTCTTGTTGTTGCTTTTGTTATTCCTGCTGTTCTTGCTCTTGTTGTTGTAACTTCTGTTGCTAGTCTGGTTGTTGTTGCTCTTGTTGTGGCTGCTATTACTCCGCTTATTGCTGCTGCTGCGTCAGTTGTTGTTGTTGTTGTTATTGTTGTTGCTGCTGCTTTTGATGGATATGATGATGGAGATGTGGCGACTTTGGCTTTAACCCAGGACAGAATGCATCTCTGTTCACCGTTGTTGTTGTTGCTAAAGCGAGACAGCCTACTGCAGCTGAGATGGCAACAACAATCAACAAGAGAGAGAGGAGAGAGAGGAAGAGAGAGCGAGCACGCATTGAAGTATGCAAAAATGGAAAATGAAAAAAGAAAGAAAAATAGAAGCAAACTCTGGACCACACGCAACAAACAAAACGAGAGAGATAAGAGGAGCAGATGCAGTGAAGGGCTAATGAAGTGTAGAAAGGGTTGCTAAGCTGCAAATTTATGCAGCTAGACGCGTGTGGGTGTGTGTGTGTGTGTGTGGGTGGGTGTTGCTTCAATATTGATGCAGAAAAGGAGCAAAAACGTAAAAAACCGAGAGGAAAAACGTGTCGAAGTGAGATGGTAAGAGAAAACGAGATGTTGCTGGAAGCAGTTGTTGGCTGATGTTGCTGCTGATGGTTGTTGCTGCATCTTTTCTTTCAGTGACTTGCAAGCAGCAAGCAAAGCTTTAAGCTCCCTGATAAGTAGGCTACGTTTTTGTTGTTGTTGCTCTTATTGTTGTTGTTGCAACTCCATGGCCGAGAATTTAACTTTGACTTTGGCGGCAAATCTGTCGAGGGAACGTTGTGAATGCATTTATCTATGCTCTATATACACACACACTCATACACACACACTCATACACACACTCACACACACTTATGGTATGTGCTCCGATTTAGCAGCAAATGATGTTCAAAGTTTTGTCAGGGGATAAAATTTAACAACGTTAGTTAATAGCAAAGTGTGTTAAGTAACAAAGTTTGCAGCTATCATTATTTGATGGCATCATTTCTTACGTTACATCTTACGTTTTGTTACGTTACGTAATGTAAAGTATGATACTGAATAATACACAAACTATGATAAATTTAATAGCAATGTGTGTTGGGGCTAAATTCAAGTAACAAAGTTTGCAGCTATCATTATTTGATGGCATCATTTCTTACGTTACTTCTTACGTTTTGTTACGTTACGTAATGTAAAGTATGATAGTGAATAATACACAAACTATGATCCATTTAATAGCAAAGTATGTTGGGGTTAAATTCAAGTAACAAAGTTTGCAGCTATCATTATTTGATGGCATCATTTCTTACGTTACATCTTACGTTTTGTTACGTTACGTAATGTAAAGTATGATACTGAATAATACACAAACTATGATACATTTAATAGCAATGTGTGTTGGGGCTAAATTCAAGTAACAAAGTTTGCAGCTATCATTATTTGATGGCATCATTTCTTACGTTACTTCTTACGTTTTGTTACGTTACGTAATGTAAAGTATGATAGTGAATAATACACAAACTATGATCCATTTAATAGCAAAGTATGTTGGGGTTAAATTCAAGTAACAAAGTTTGCAGCTATCATTATTTGATGGCATCATTTCTTACGTTACATCTTACGTTTTGTTACGTTACGTAATGTAAAGTATGATACTGAATAATACACAAACTATGATACATTTAATAGCAATGTGTGTTGGGGCTAAATTCAAGTAACAAAGTTTGCAGCTATCATTATTTGATGGCATCATTTCTTACGATACATCTTACGTTTTGTTACGTTACGTAATGTAAAGTATGATACTGAATAATACACAAACTATGATACATTTAATAGCAAAGTATGTTGGGGCTAAATTCTAATAACAAAGTTTGCAGCTATCATTATTTGATGGCATCATTTCTTACGTTTCATCTTACGTTTTGTTACGTTACGTAATGGCACGAATGATGTTGAATAATACATAAACTACGTAATATGGTTAATAGAAAAGTATTTCGGAGGTGATTTCACGTATTCAAGTGTAAAGCTCAATACAAATCTAAAAAAACAAATATTCCTAAATATTGAAGATTTCATTTTCAAATACATTTTTCATTCATATTCTTTCTTTTCCAATATTCCTGAAAATTCATACATATTTGTTTTTTTCTTTTCAAATATAGTTTTGACATAATATTGAAATGAATACAAATATATAAAAAAAATTTCCTAAATATTGCAGATTCTTTTTTTTTAATAAATTTTCTTATATTCTTTTCGCTTCAAATATCCTTTTGGCATCATTTTGGAATTCCTGTAAATGCATACATATTTGTTTTTTTCTTTTCAAATATTGTTTTGACATAATATTGAAATTAATACAAATCTAAAAAACAAATATTCCTAAATATTGCAGATTCTTTTTTTTTTAATAAATTTTCTTATATTCTTTTCTTTTCCAATATTCTTTTGACATAATATTGGAATTACTAAAAATTCATACATGTTTGTTCTTTTCTTTTCAAATATTCTTTTGTATTGAAATTAATACAAATATAGTATATAAACAAAATATTCCTAAATATTGCAGATTCTTTTTTTTAAATAAATTTTCTCATATTCTTTTCTTTTTACAAAAATTCATGTTCTTTCCATTTTATATTTTTTCCTTTTCAAATATTCTTTTGACATAATATTGGAAGTAATAAAAATTCAAAAAGAAAAATTCATAAATATTTCTGTTTCGTCATTTTTATTTTCTATTATATTCTGTTCCTCGCCTTGTCATTCTTTAATTTCATTATTAATCTTAAATAAAAAAGTCAAATTCCACTTATTTTTATATTCTTGAATTAATATGAAGTACAAAATGGGTAACATTGAAAAAAAATGGAAGGAATGATAAAGATTAAAGCGGCGTCTCGTGTTAATTGATGCTGATGATGCTGATGATGTTGAGAAGAAAGAGAGATGGCTGCAGGATGTGAGTGAAAGAGACGGAGCTATGGCGAGTGAGTGCATCTAATTGTTTGGCTGGCCAAGCAAATGCAACTGCAGCTGGCGTGAGAAGGCGTGGCACCTGTTTGTGCACCCCCCCATGCCCCCTCCCCATGCCAAGCTGTGCATCTTCTGAGCAAGCGTGTGTGTGTGTTTGAGTGTGTGTGTGTTGCATGTGATGATGCATGATGCGCGCGCGCTGCATATGAAAAACATTGCCAGAGTCAGAGCCAAAGCCAAGTAGCAAGTAGCAAGTGCAAAACGGGGTCTCGTCTCATCGTCCACAATGAGCATGAGGTTTCGGCTAACGGAACTAACGGCTGATGGTCGAGAAGGGTGAGGAGAGAGGAGAGAGGGGGGAGGGAGGCAACTGGCTGGTCGGCTGGCTTTCAATCAGGCAACTCAGGAGGCAGCTCGCCGTTGTTGTTGTTGCTGCTGCTGTTGCCACGGATGTTGCCAAATCGTGGAAAATTTTCGGCACAGCGACAACGACGAGGACGATGACGACGACAACGACAACGACAACATTCTGGGGATTCGTTGTCGTGTTGTTGTTGTTGTTGTGGGGTTTGTTAATAGCAAAATGCCGGGGCTTCGTTATATGTATATGCTGCTGCTGCTGTGCCTGGGTTTTGGCTTATTGTTCACACACACACACACACACACACATGCATACACTCACACTCTCACAGTAGAGAGCCGCAGAGACACACGAGGCAAGTGGCTTGCTTGCATTTTGCATCGACAGATGGCGCTCAACTGCAATATTTCGGGCAGACAGAGATAGCAATACATTTGCTGCTGCACACACGCAGGTGCACATCAAGTATGTGTGCGTGTGTGTGTGTGTGGCAAAGTCACAAAAAAAAAGTAGAAAACTAAGCAACAACAAAAAAAAAATAAACCAGCAGAAAGAAAGAAATGGAAAGTCACTTCAGCTCACTTACAGCGAGTAACGAGTAACTTGTAACGAGTGTCACACTCTCCCTCTCCCTCACTCTATCTCTCGCTCTCTGGGGAGGCGAAATTTGTCAACGCACTTAATTAGTGCAAAAGTATGCGATGGCGATGTGTTGTTATTGGAATTGCGGCCAAATGAAATGCATTTCAAAAAACCAAAAACGAATCTCTAGCGAGTTGAACAACTTTTTATTGCAACTTTGGGCAAAACTCTCTTGAGGCACTTCAAAATAACGCAATGGAAACTGTTAATAATGCGAATAATGGAATAACTGCCAACGAAAACAAACGACTGAAATATACCAAATGCCATATTTGGTATATAGATATACTATTACCTTCAAAATATACCATAGAGTCCAAAATATGCCAGATTAAAATAATTCTTACTGTTTTATATAAAATTGAATTCTGAGTTCAACTTATTTGAAATATACCAATTGCTAAATTTGGTATATGGATATACTATTACTTTTCAAATTTACTACAGTGTACAAAATACACCAAATTACAATGATACACACTGTATTATCTAAAATTGATTCTCATTTTAATTTATTTGAAATATACCAAATGCCATATTTGGTATATAGATATACTACTGCAATCAAAATATACCATTGAGTCCAAAATATGCCGGATTAAATAATTCTTACTGTTTTATATTAAATTGAATTCTGAGTTCAACTTATTTGCAATATACCAATTGCTAAATTTGGTATATGGATATACTACTACTTTTCAAATATGCCATAGTGTACAAAATATACCAGATTACAATGACGCACACTGTATTATCTAAAATTGATTCTGATTTTAATTTATTTGAAATATACCAAATGATATATTTGGTATATGGATATACCACTACTTTGAAAATATACCATAGAGTCCAAAATATGCCGGATTAAAATAATTCTTACTGTTTTATATTAAATTGAATTCTGAGTTCAATTTATTTGAAACATATTGCTAAATTTAGTATATTGATATACTACTACTACTTTTCAAATATACCATATTGTACAAAATATACCAGATTACAATGATGCACACTGTATTATATTAAATTTGATTTTGATTTCAACTTGTTTCCTTTGTATATGAAATTCTCTTTTTATGCACTTAAAATTCAAAAAATTCTTCTACAATTCAGTTTCAATTTCAATTTTCTTCACTATAACTATAATTATAAATGTTATTTTATTTTATTCTATGAATATATATAGCATATATAATTTGATTTGATTTTAACTGTATGTCTTAGCAATTTTTCCAATCAAATCTTTGCAAAACTTTCAACATTTGGTTTTCTTGCTTGCTTCTATCAATCTTATTTTTTTGCGGGTTTGCACTAAACTTGTTTGCTCTCCTTTTTAGTCGATCATTCATCATCCATTCGTCTCAGCCATGATCGCTTTTTGCATGCATAGCTAACATTCCAATTTATACTCAATTTACTTTTAAATCGCATGCTTGATGGTCAGCTTCATGGTCACTAGCAATATCATTACGACTATTTTATCCATTTCTCTCCAATGATGAATCGATGTGCAATTATTTAGAGCAAACACACACACCTTTTCAATAGCTACCAAATTCTTGCATTTAATTCAAGGATTGTTTTGTAATTTATATTACTAAATTATGCGCTTTGTATTTGCATTTGCATATTTTCAATTGTAGAATGAAATTTAAAACAAAAGTTAGTGTTTTTATAATTTGGTATATATTTTATAGAAAAATATACCATAGAGTGCAAAATATACCAGATTGTCAGCTAAAGCAACTAAGACTCGTTGTAAGTGGTCGTTTTTCCTATAAAAATAACATTTCTTAAATAACTTCTGCAATTTTCTTCTGATCGCAACCAAATCTTAAGATTATAGGTATTCTCATATATACAAACATATTTTTATATGTACGTTGTTATTTGATATTTGTCGATTTGCGGGGGTGGAAGTGGGCGTGGCAAAATGTTGAAACAATCTTTTGCAAGCGTAACAAGTGCTATTGAAAAAATGATGTCTCTATCTCTTATAGTCTCTGAGATGTAGAGAATTAGACAGACGGACGGACAGACAGACAGATGGAGTTGGCTGTATCGTCTCGGCTGTTGATGCTGATCGGGAATATATATACTTTATGGGGTTGAAAAAATGATGTCACAATCTCTTATAGTCTCTGAGATGTAGGTATTTAGACAGACGGACGGACAGACAGACAGATGCTGCTATTGATGCTGATCAGGAATATATACTTTATGGGATTGGAGATTTGTGCTTTTGCCTATTACATACACAAAGTTATAATACTCTTTTACCCCTCTATTACTTATAGTAATAAAAAAGTGTATTATCAGCTATCTAATAATTCAAGTTCAATCTTTGATTGGACATTTGTCCCTTGATAAATACTAATCTAACTTGCGATATTCATGTGTTCAAAGTTCAGAGACAGTCATGGAGAGATAAAGCGAGAGCGAGCGAGAGATTGAGAGAGAGAGAGTTGAATTGGGTAGGCGAAAAGTGGGCGGCTTTAAAGCAACATTCGCAACATTCCCGGGCAACGAAATCGCAGTCGAAATGCTAATCGAATGGCAGCTGCTGTTGCTTTTGCTGCTGTTGCTCCGACTGATTTATGTGTATACCCAAAAACTAAAACTAAGCGCTGCGATTGCAAAGGGAAGAGGGAAGCGAGGGGGGCCCACGAATTTTGCTAGGGAGAAGGTAGTAGCTGAAAGCCAAAAGCGCTAAAGGGGGAGACAAGAGGGGATAGAGGCTGAGGCTGAGGCAGCAGCCGGGTTTTTGGGCCATTGCATTGCAGCACACAGCTTTGCTCTCTCTGTGTATGTGTGTGTGTGTGTGTGAGTATCACTGTGTGTGTGTGTGTGTGTGTATCTGCATCTGTGTGTGTGGTAATAGACACAAAACCGAAGCGAGGCGGCAGAGACAGAGCCTTAGCTGGCTTTGCTGCTGCTCCCGCTGGAAGTGCCAAACTAAACTACAGCAACACACACACATTTTGCTAAATACACACTGGAAATGGCTGGCCAACCAACTACTCCTCCCTTCCCCCCTTCCCCGGCTCCACCACTCAACTCACCCCTTTTCAGTGCCCACATGCATTGGAAAGCCCAAAGCCCAAAACCCAAAACCGATTTCAGCGGGCCAAAAACGCAGCGTTGGCTGCTGTCGACGTCATCAACAGCGACACGACAGCAACATCGCGACACTCACACTCACACACACACACACACACACACTTTGGCATTTTTCTTTTCCTGTTTTCCCATTTCCCTTAGCGCCCACATTACACTAAACCAAAGCGAGAAGAAACAACAACAACAACAACTGACAAAGCAAAGATGAAAAAAATAAAAAGACCAACTATAAAATACGAAACGAACGAAATTTTCCGCGTTTCGCTCAATTTCTTCTTTTCTTCTTCTTGTTTTTAGGGTGTCCAAAAGCAAAGAGTAAAGTGTGAGCGGGGAAGGAGTGAAGAGGACAGAGGGACGAGGGAAGCGAATACTTCAATTCAATGGGCTTCATTGATTTCTTGTTCTCATTTGCGACAAAAGCAAAGAGCACAAAGAGTATGCAGCTCGACTATGCAAATACCCTGTAAAAACGTTGCACACATGCTAAACTTTTAATCTTTAGAAAAGTTAGCAAAAAAAGCAACTAATAAAATAAACTAAAATATTCATATAATTCTAATTATTATTTTACTGAAACAACGAATACAATTCCTGTTTACTTAAGACTCCAGGCTATATTCATATTAAAATTCTCCAATAACCCTAAAGAAAAAGCATATAAGAAAACGAATTGAACCACAAAAATTCTTAGAAAATTCAAATTAAAATAAACTAATCTTTAAGAAATATATACATAATAAAATCCTTCAATAATTCATCCACAAATTCAGCATTCGGCTTGCTTTTTTAGTAAGTCATATAAATTTCTACAAAAATACTGAGGGAAAGGCATTAAATAATTTAATTAAACCCTGAAGAAACTGTCATTAAACATAATGGGAAATACAAATTAAATTAAACTTATGTTTATGAAATATACATAATAAAATCCTTTTACAAATTCAGCTACTACTTAGCTTTTTTTCTATAGTTATTTATGCATTTTAATTTCGCCAAAAAGTCAGTAATAAAAACTAAGAATAAATTAAGCTGAACCTTTATGAGACCTTCCCAAGTTTTTATTCATTTATTTATTTATTATTTTCTGTTTTATTTATGTTCTTTTTTTGTTTATTTATTTATTAATTTTGATTATTATTCAATTATGTTCGTTTTTTTATACTTATAATTTAGTAAAAGGCGCAAAATTTATTTAATTTAAATTTGAAGAATTATATAACCAACTAATATCAAATTGAAATCATTTTTAATGCGTTGATTTTTATTATTGTCAATAAATTTGATATGATGTTTTTATAAAATAGAAATTGTTGAAATTTCAAATGTTACAAAGACGCTTACCAAATGCAAGGAACCGTTTTGCATACCCTACAAAAGCAACAGCTTGTTGTTGTTGTTATTGTTGCTTGGGGTTTTGTTTCGTTTTCATTTCATTTCGTTTTAGTTGGTTTGTTGTTGTTTTGTGCTTTGTTGGTTTCGGTTCATTGGTTGATTCAGTTATTTGAATGGTTGTTTTTCATCTGGAAATTGGTTCTAGTTGCAGCAAAAGAAACTCACCTGCAATGACACAAAAAAAGAGAGAGAGAAAGAGAGTTAGTTATGCGAGCGAGAGCGAATGATTTCATAAAGTGAGAGAGAGAGTGGGAAAGAAAGAGTGAGAGAGCAATGCAAATGCGATTAGTTTAGAGCAGCTTTAAGGCAAGTGGAAACAATTCCACCAAAAAGCAGAGATGAAACACACACACACACACACACACATAAACACACGCAGTCTCTAGGGTCAGTGTGTGTGTGTGTGTGTGTGTCTACAACATAACTCACAAATCAAAACTTGGCTGAAAGTGCAGACCGTAGCGGCTGCTGGTTGCTGGTTGCAGTTGCTGCCTGCTGCCACTCGCAGTTTTAGCCTCTCTACACATGGCCAACAGCAGCAGGCAAGCAGGCAGGCAGCACATACATAACTAATAGATACATAAAGCCGTATCTTTTGGGTGAATGAACTGTAATGAGAATGTGAACCTAGGCAGGCCAACAGCCAGCAGCAGCCAACAGCCAACAACCAACAACCAACAGCAGCAGCAGCAGCAGCCACTGAGATGTTGAAAATCGCAACGCAAAGTGAGCAATTGAAGCTGCTGTTGTAGTTGCTATGAGGCAACTGCAAAAAATATGTATGTATACATATTGTATGTATGTATGTATGTGTAAAAAAGAAAAAAAAAACTACTAAACTGACCAACAACGAGACGCGATGCGACGCGACAAAACGACGCGAGCACAAAACAAACGAATGCAAAAGTCAAAAGCGAGCAACGTGCTGCACAGCTCAAAGCGTTGAGAGGGGGAGCGGGGAGGAGAGAGGGGCGTAAAGAGGCGTATCTCAATTGTATACACACACACACACACACACACTCGAAGCACAACAGCATCGATTAAAATGACCAGCAACAAAGAGCATCAACAACTGCAGGTTGCAGGTTGCTAAAGAGTCGCATCAATTTATTTATTTATGCCGCTGATCTGTAGCGAAATCACAAGTCGCATATGGCAGATCAGTTCAAGGACGCCCCAAACCCAAAACAGCGTTTACAGGGTATCTGTGTCGTCGTTTACACAACAATTGCAATATTTTACATTACATGTAACTTGCAACTAACGCGCTTTTTACTTCTATATGTTTTTCGTTTATCGATATACCAAATATAGTCTTCGGTATAACTTAGTATTTTTTTTTAGTATTTTTTGGTATTTAAATTTGGTATATTTGTAGAGTATTGCTCAATTGAAAATGGGTAGTGGGTATCTCACCCACTCAACAAAAGATTTCTTGTTTAACATATAATATCGATATACCAAATATAGTCTTTGGTATATTTTTTTTGAGGTATATTAACTTAGCATAGCAGGTGTCTCACAGTCTAACACACTCGACTGAAGATTTCTTGTTTAGTATACCAAATAGCCTACGGTATATTTTCGTATTTTAATTTGGTATATTTTCAGAATATGATTCCATTGCAAATGGGTTGTGGATATCTCACAATCTAGCACACTCGACTGAAAATTTGTTCAATATACCAAAATATAGCCTTTGGTATTTTTAGTATTTTTGTGGTATATTTTTAGAACATGGTTATATTGAAAATGTGTAGCGGGTATCTCAAAGACGAGAGCACTTGATTGTAACTTTCTTTATTGCTTCATTAATAATATCAATATACCAAATATAGCCTTCGGTATATCTTAGTATTTTTAAGATATATGAATTTGGCATAGCAGGTGTCTCACAGTCTAGCACGCTCGACTGAAGATTTCTTGTTCAATATACCAAGTAGCCTACGGCATTTTTGGTATTTTTGTGGTATTTTAATTTGGTATAATTTCAGAATATGGTTCTATTGAAAATGTGTAGCCGGTATCTCACAATCGAGCACACTCGATTGAAGTTTTCTTGCTTGCTTAATATATAAAATCGATATACCAAACATAGCCTTCAGTATATCTCAGTATTTGTATGGTTTATTAAATTGGTATATTTTTAGAATATGATTTTACTGAATAGGAATAGAGGGTACCTAACAGTTGAGCACACTCGACTGTAGCTTTCTTACTTGTCTAATATTTGTATATACATATTTATATTTTCCTTGAACTTATTATTTGAATTAATGAAAGCGTATTTTTTTCATAGTTAATTTTAAACCTTAATTTTCCAGCAAGATTAATTTATCAAATCTAGATTATTAGATGCTGCATTTAGTATTTCAGAAGTTTACCTAAAATTCACGTAGCTCATTGGAGTTCTTTAACTTAATATAGTAAAATAATTTAACAAATTTTCTTCATAAAAAGAAATTACTGAAAGTTACTGATAGTACATAAATAAGATTTTCGTCGTAAGGAGAAAGCCTCATATTCGGATAGGTAATTATAGCCTTTATTAATTACGGGCAAATATCATAGTCTATAATTTAATAACGGATGATTAAAAGCTTCTAAAGTCAATATTTGCTTGTTTCTATTACAGTACTATATCAATATACCAATTATATTTTAGTATTTGGTATATATTCACTATTTTGGTATATTTAAAGAATAATACCGCACTATTTTGTTTTTATTCAAAATGATAGCAGGTAGCTTTCTTTCTTGTTTTTACTTAAATTTAAATTTATATATTTATTGTTGGCTTCGAAATGATATATTGCTGTTAGAAATGAACTTTCGCAATCTTAACTTTAATCGGTATTTAAAACACAGTTTAGGCGACGAAGCAGCACTCTTGGTATACGAAATAAATTAGTATATGCATAATAATTGCAAGTATAAATAATTCAGATTTTAATTGCTAGCTTTTGGCTTTTGCATTTCGCAGTGAGGTTGCCTTGGGGCGATGTTATGAAAAGTGGGCGTGGTCGCACGCATATGCCACCGAAAACATGCCGAAAAGGGAGCAGGTCGAGGGCGGTGTCGATGGAGGGGGAGTGGCACTCGCTAATAACATATTGCAAACATGCACGCAACACAAGCGCAACAAAAAAAAAGAAAAAAAAGCAAAGTGGGAAACAAAGTTGAAGAAAAGTCAAAAGCGAACGAGAGACTATAAAGGAGGATGCAAACTCGCTTTGCCAGGGTAGTTCAAGAAGGGATGGGTCAGGGGACAGGGGGTAGGGGTTAAGGGTTGTGGTTGAGGGGCACATCGAGGTCAGGGTTGGGGCATTGGAGGGATGGGGGGAAGGGGCTTTAGTGCAAAAAGTTGTACAACAAAAGTTGAATTTTTAATTTGCATTGCATAGCGAACAACACGAGAAAATGCAGCACAAAGAGGAAGCAAAAGCAAGCGAGAGAGAAAAAGAGCGAGTGAGAGAGGAAGAGCAAATGTGAGCGAGACAGGACCTAGAGCATAACAATGGAAATTTTTGATGTCTATGAATAAGATAAAAAAAAAGGAGAAGAAAAACAAATTGCAGACGACGAAAGTGAAGGGAAAAGGCAAGCGAAAAACCATACACACATACATACATGTATATAAATGCATGTGAGTGTGTGTGTGTACATCAACTTCCGATATTTTTGATATACTCTCAACGCATTTTGGTGGCCCAAAAGTTGAGTTTCTCAGTTCCTTTCCAGTTGAGCTGCACATATATGCATAAATGTGTGTGTATATACATGTGTGTGTGTGTGTGTGTTTAAGTGTGTAGCTGCCACACGCTAGTTTCAACAGGGAATGCAGTTGCAACTCACACCCAAAAATAAAAAAAGAACCAAGTTAAAGCAAGAAATTTAATTTGCATTGCAAAGGAAAGCAAAGAAAACGAAAACGAGGAAAACGTTGCAAAGCTGCTGTGGCAACAACACTGCGGCAAGAGGCAAGGAAATTATTGCTTTGTCTAGCCAAAAAAAAAATTTGTTAAAAGTTATC
Source organism: Drosophila sulfurigaster albostrigata (assembly GCF_023558435.1). Taxonomy (NCBI): domain Eukaryota; kingdom Metazoa; phylum Arthropoda; class Insecta; order Diptera; family Drosophilidae; genus Drosophila; species Drosophila sulfurigaster. The sequence continues at coordinate 20,210,340 of NC_084885.1, forward strand.
AACTGCCAAACTAAACAATTTGCAATTTATTTTGGCACATTTCCAGCAAATTTCCAATTATCATTAAAGCCTAGAAAACATTATTTGTTATAGAAGATTGATTCAAACACTTTAATTTGGCTGATAAACTTACGATTGCCAGTTACAAATGTAATTTAATACTTGACAAAATTAAAAGAAAGAAGGCAAATTATTTTAATTTGTTGTATAATTGCAAAATTGCATTTTTTACTAATTGTATTAGAAATATTTTAGATGCGTTATTTTCAATGTCTATATTGAATCTGAGTGTGAAAGTTAAGCATGAAAATTGTGCAATAAATCTGCATTTTGCAATTATTATAAAACTTAAACATGATTTAAATACAAATAAAATAATAATCATGTCCTTTTGTTTTTTGTACATATACATATATCATTTAAATTTCAGATAAGCGTAGGTAAATCTAAAACAACCTGCATTATTATGTAAACGTGAAAAGAACAATAAGCATTTAACTAAAAAGGAATGAAGCTACACGAAAGCTTCAAATAAGTGCTGTGTTATTTTTAAAATATACCAAAAAACATACCCCAAAAATACTAAAGTATAATGCAGGTTATTTTACTTAATTTCTGGAATCATAAATAGGTTAGTTATTATTTACGCTTGTTATTCGATTTTTGCAATAAAAATACTACGGAACTCAGTTGCATCGACTGACAATCTGGTATATTTGTTATTAATATACCAAATATAACACCCGGTATATTTTAAAAATATAATTTGGTATATTTGATATTGATGTTTTGCATATTTTTAATATAATACTGTCAATATACTAAAAACAAGGCTTTGGTATATTTTAGTATTTTGCGGAATATCAATTCAGTACATTTCATATTCATATTTTATGTTTTTAATTTAATACCAAATATACCCCTTAGTATATTTTAGTATTTTTGTGATATATGAATTCGGTATATTTTAGAATAGTTTGTATATTTTTATGGTATATTTTAGTATTTTTGCGGTATATTTTAGTATAATACACTGTTTTGCTTTCATTTGAAACTGGTAACAGGTATCTCACAGTCGAGCACACTCAACTGTTTCTTGTTATTTTTTTGCAATAACGAATACAATTTCCCCATTGCAATAAAATGAGCCAAAACAACGACCGATGGCTTTAGGCTAATATGCAAAATATTTCATTGATATTTATGAAAAAGAAACTTGTAGAATAAAAGCAAAAAAGGTGTAACCTAAAAGTGAGTAAAAAAAAAGCGAATTAATGCATTTATGATTAATTGAATTTGACACGCAAATATTTAGAACTATTTCATGTGCAATTGAGCAGCAATTAACGTGAATAAAAACTCTGGACTTTATTTCCCGACAACAAAAAAAAAAAAACAAACTTTACATAAATTGAAAAATGATTGAAAATTCGCCGCAGCTTTAGCTTGTTTTTTTTTGTGTGTGCTTTTGTTGTTGACTAATGGAGCGAATAAAAATCTGAAATCAAATATAAATGTTAAGCTTTAGTAAGCGGCGGGGTTTGTTTTATTTTTTTGGAGCAGCATACTGTGCGTATACGCAATGCTTGGAAGCGGCAACCAACGAAAGAGAAAAGCCAAAAACGAAATGCAGCTCAAATGGAAAATGTGGCGCATTAAAAAAAAGAAACTGATGAACAAAAAAAAAAAAATAAATAGAAAAATGTGAGAAGAAAAGCGCAGTCAGAAGGCGGCGAGTCGAGCTTTTCACTTGATATATGACTTACATATGAATACATACACACACATATATACAACACATGGACATGCTGCTATATATAGCAAGAGAGGGGAGGGGGAAGGGAGAGGGACGTGTGCCTTCTGTATCTGTAGCTGCATCTGTATCTGCATCTGGGGCTGGCAACTGGAATAAACTATGCGCAAAGTGTCGAGCGAAGCTGATATGGATGCGAATGCGTAGCTCTGTGTGTGTGTGTGTGTGTATGAGTGTGTGTGTGTAAATGTGCGTGAGTGTGCGTGAGTCTATCGCAATCGCAGGCTGCTTGCCACCCACAAATATGTATACATATGGCTTATGCCTGGCCAACTACCAACGAAAATGCGTTGCCAAGCACACACACACACACTCTCGCACACTCACACACACTCACACACACACACACACACACCCAGTGTATACGGGCTGCATATTATCGACGCCTGGCGACGACAATGCCAAGTCAACTTTGGTCTAAAGCGCGGCCCAACAAGCTGCGCCAAAGCTGCAAGTTGAACGGCCACAAAGGTTGACAAAGCGACTAAACGCCAAAGCACACACACACACACATACATGCACACACACACCAACACACACACACACTAAACTTAACCAAACCCTGCGATCTGCCAACTAGCGACTACCGACTTCCATCGACCATCGACCTGCAACCTCTGCCACATCCATCATCGAACGCAACTACGCGATGGCGCACAGTGGGCCGATGACTGGTGAAATTGAATGGAAAAATATTGGAGAGAAAAATGCAGTTGCATGCTAAACAAGTGCACTAGCAAATAATACCAAATAAATATACTTAAAAATACCAAAGCCTATATATGGTTTATTGGTATACTGTTATTTTCAAAATATACTAAATAAATATATTTAAAAATACCGATATATATATATATATATATATATATACATATATATATTGGTTTACTATTACTTTCAAAATGTACCAAATTATGGCAAACAAATATACTTGAATAATGCTCAAATACACCGAAGTCTATATATGGTGTATTGGTATACTATTACTTTAAAAATATACCAAAATGTGTCAAATAAATATACTTAAGAAATACTCAGACATATTTGTATCCTATTACATTTAAAATATAACTATATGTACATATGTATGTATATATAGAAAATATGGTATATTTCAAAATATGACAAAATATCCCAGATTATTGGACTGCAGCAGCCGTTTTTTACCATTTAAAATTATTTCTCAAATAAATTCAGTCTGTACATAAAGTCTGTTCAGTTCAAGATTGTAAGAATAATTCTATAAAAATAATTGCGTATTTTTTATGTATATTATTTCAATTTATTTTTTTATTATTATTATTTACTTTTTAAAAATACAATAGTTTTAATGTAATGTGTACTCTGTTTAAATGAAAAATTAATAAAGTTCTTTATACAAGTCTTACAATAGTTGAATTCGGAAATGTATAAATAAAAATATATATATATGTATATTGTAAAGAAAATTGTAACAAACTATCAAAAGTTTTCCCAATCGAAGTATTTATTAATGTTTAAAATGTATTGTATTTCAAATATATATTGGAATCAAAAGAATAGCATTGATTTTCAAATGTATATCTTATATAAAATTAATTTTAACATAAAATTAAATGTGTGTACATAAGAAAACATTGACAAAACCTACTTCGTTGCTTAACCTTGGTAAAAAAGAAGAATTTAGTTGTCACAATGGTAAGAAAAAGAAAGATTAATGAATGCATAGAAAATCAAACTATCTAAATATTTGAAAATATTATTAAATTAGAAATTTCGAAAAAGCCTTTCAAATAGTATTGCAAGCTGAGCAAAACTAGAAACCGCACATAGCTGAAATACCCTTTCTTCATTTGCCAAAAACGTGAGTCTGAAATGATTGACATACTCAATATTCAATTACAAGTTATTTATGCGTAGAGAGAAGAAAATTGATTGCGGGCCATGCAAAGGAACAAAGGAAATGGAAGTGTTGTGCATTTGAAAGGAATGCTTGAGATAACTGTAAATGAAGATGCTGAAGATGCACTGAGCACAACTGAGAATGGAATTCTCCATAAATTTAATTAATATGAATGTGTTTTTTTTATTTGTATTTTGTTTTTGTTGTTCTCGGTGTTTTCTCTGCTCTCGATGCAATGTGCGCATATTGAATGCCATTCCAACAGCGCATTTCCTACTCGCCATCGTCCTCTTTTGGTTGCAGCCTCCCCGCTACTACCAAATCAAAGGAGGAGGCTGTGTTTGCGTTCGTTGAGAGTTTGGGAGTTGGGAAAATCGCGCAACGCATTGATGCACAACAGAGAGAAAGAGCGAAGCAGAGACTTGCTTTTGGTGGGACTGAGGAGGAGGCAAGTGAAAAGAGGGAGGTAGGTGTTTGGTAAAGCGGTTCGGTCGTCTTGGCTGCTGCTGCTGCCAACGCCTCGCGCTTATGTATAACAGTTGTATAACAGATTGCCAAAAGGTGGCACAAACACACACACACAGAGACACAACAACAACAATGGTCCAAGTCCAATCGAAATTGGTTGCTACAGTGAAGCGTGGACTAAACCAACTTGCAAATACGTTTGCAGCGGAGGGAGAAAGAAGAAGAGCATGCAATTAGTTTGGCATGTGTGCTGGTCACACACACACCCACACACACACACTCGCTTTTGTGTGCAAATGAAATGCAATTATATATTAAAATGTGCTCACGAAGCTGTCATAATACATAAATTATAAACAGAATCAGATATATATATACATACACTATATACACAACTTTACCTATGTGTATATGTGTGTGTGTTGCCACATACTTAACGCACATTTGCTCTAATCACATAAAATTAAGCGTTAACAAATTCGCACAACATTTTTGGCCAATGAACAACGCTTTCCACACTTTTCTATGTACAAATTGCATAGATATATTTCTTTATTAACTGATTTAAGCATCGTTTAAAACATTTCACAATTTAACAAAAGCGAATTTGTATAGATATATTTCTTTATTAATTGATTTCACAAATTAACAAAATGTTTAAAGAAACTCCCTCTCAAGAGTTTTTCGATTCAGAAATTGCAAATTAAATTAACATCCATGTAATCACTGGATTAGTAAATGAATTAATAAAGTTTAATTACAAGTTGGATGGCATTGAACTTCATTTACAATTATTCAATACCTCAAAATTGTCATTTATCGCCCTTTGCATCAGTGGAGCAGTTTTTATTTCATTTAAGAGCAGTCGACTTATAGATTTTAGTATCAACATTAATTACATTAAATTGAACAATGAAAATTCTGTTAAATTTGGTAAAACTTTAAATTGAAATTGGAAAAATCGACTTATAATAATATAATAATACTATAAACATTAATTATATTATATTATATACAAATTGAGATAAATTTTTACTGAAGATTAACAACATTTATCGTGTCTTAGTATTTGATACCCTGTTCTAACGATTTCAATAAGACTCTGTTCATAATTGTTACAGTTACATCAATATATCCATTACTTTTTTATGTACACAGAATTGTCTAAGAAATTTACATAAGAAAATAGAATACACAAGTAAATACCCTGTAAATGAAATTGGTATAGAAATATAGAAATCGAGTGTTTCTAGGCGTTTAGTTTCTAATTAACACAAAAAAAAAAACATAAAATTTTCTACTACTAAACCGTACTACCAACTACATCGAAGCTTCTCTTGGCCGGACACATGTGACAAATTTGTACATGAGAGAACACAAAACACAAGTTAATAGAAGAATACCCAGTAAAAGAAATTCAAACAGTTCTAGTTAAGTAACTAGTACAGCGAAGCCTCTCTAGACCGGACACAGTTCATAAATTTGTATCCTTTCAAAGGAAAAAAGTATCTTTGCCGTGCAAACTACGCCAAACACTACAGCAAAAGTGTCCGCCAAGCGGAAGGTGTCCGCTAAAGAGAAGTTTTTACAGCATAGGGTATGTTAAAGTCTAGCAATTCAAAAGCTGTGATAATAATACATTAGGTTAATGGAAATTTAATTTAATTTAATTAATTTAATTTTAATTTAAATTTTGCAATATTTTTTTTTAACACTGCTATTTCAATGAAAATCTAATGCATTCCTTGTCTTTTGTTGTTATCCATACTTGGTAAAATTTTAAGTTACCAATAACGAAAAAGTTGTTGACTTATTTATAATTCAATACATTAAGCTGTTGTAACCAAATTTTATCGCGGAGTTGCTTTTATAATAGTATTTATTTAAATGTATTTTTACTATACTGCTATTTCAATGTTAACAACTGTATGTATGTATTGAGTATTGAAATCCCCTTTAGTAAAGTTGTCCGCTTAACGGGAGTTTTCACAGAGTATGTTAGAGTCTAACAATTCGATAAATGTGAACATTGAAATAGCAGTGCTTACAACCTAAGCGTTGAAAATTGAAAAATACTGTTATAAGCGCAACTTCGAGATAAAATTTAGTTCAATTATTTATTTATAAACAATTTTCATTGTTACTAACTCAACATTTCAGATAAAATGGATAATCGCAAATGAAAAAAGCTGAGGTTGAAGATTTGAGGGACGTTTCTACAGTATAGGGTATTTTAAAGTCTAGCAATACGATAGCTTCGATAAAATCACATACACGAGTGTGTGTATGTATTGAGTATTGACAATTAGCACACATTTACAAATTTCGTAACATTATCGCAAATGAGCGACCTCTCAACCCTCTGAAACTGAAACACAAGGCCATTTTGCAATCTGTCAACCCGAGTTTGAGTTACACACACACACATACAGAGAGAAACACACAGTCACAGACAGAGAGTCGTGGAGAGAGCGAGCGCCATCTAGCGGCAGTATTCGATTGTGTCCCAAATGCAGTTTTGCGTGTGAAAACTTCAAAATGAATTACACACACACACATATACACAGAGACAGCAGTTGAGTGAGTGAAACACACAGATAGCGAATACACAGAGAATGATGCAAGAAACTGAGAAACTGAGACGCAGGAGGAAGAAAGGGGGGAAGGGGAAGGGGAAGAGGCAGCAGAATGCAGAGCATGGATATGGATATGCTAGATGTGCCTATGTGAAATGCCGCCTCGCTCTCACTCGCTCTCGCTTGCTCTCTCTCTCTCTTTCTCTCTCTTTGTTCGCTCCCTATGCGACCCCTTCAACAACAACAACAACAAGAACAACAAGAGGGAGAACAACATCGAACAGAATCCCGTGTTCCGTGTTTTCCGTGTTCCGCCCACATTTATATTCTCTGGTGAATTCAAGGAGTATATAAAAGCGGAAACATGCTGAAAATGCTTACATAAGCAGAGCAATGTATTGCGTGATGGGCTATGGGCCAGAGGAGGGGGAGAGGGGAGGGGGAGGCGCCAAGGGAACGTAGCCATTGCGCAGGCCATCCCTCACCCCCCTCAGTTCCCACCCCCCCATGCGTATGCTGTGTGAAATGCATACATTAAGCCGCAACAGCAACAGTAAATATTGAAAATTCCATATCCGTTTTGGATGTCAACTCACGCGACAACAACAACAACAGCAACAAAAATATGTGCTAGCAACAGCAGCTGGCAAATATTAACCCCCCCAACCCCCTCCCTCCATACATCCACCTTTCTTTTTTCACCTTTCTGCCGCAATTCGCCAAAAATCTACCCGAAAACCAAAACTTTCATGTGAAATAAATGAAGAGAGTGCACACAGAACAAAAAAAAACAGAAAGAAAAAAAACTCGTTAGCATCGACAACAACAAAAATTCATCGCCCTCTAGGGGGCGCCACTGAGCCAAGAGCCAACGCGCGTCCGTCGCAGCATTTTTCGCTGCGTCTTTTTGAGCAACAATTCGCAATCTCCCTCCTCCCTCTCTCTCTCTCTTACGTGACACCTCTTTTCCCCTCCGCTCTCTCTCTCACTCACTCTTCTACGATGCTAGCTTATGGCCTCCAGGGCCCCAACAACACTCGACTCATCACAATTTTGCGGCATTTTACAACACTACACACTGGGCAAAAAAAAAAAGAAGAAAAAGGAAAATAAATATATAATATTCTAATAAGAAGTGTATGTGGCATAAAGAGAAGGCATGTGTTGCATAAATGCTTAAAGCCAGCGGCAAAGCGGCGTATACATAATTTTTCATATATTACGTATACGCCAGGTTGTACAAAAGTACAAAGTTCAAGGCATATTATGTAAGGAAATTATCATTATTCATTCATTTTATATAGAAATCTATTAAAAATAAGTATAGGAGAAATTATTTCAATATTTACAAGTCAAATTCAACAAGAACTCAAACTTAAATGCAAATGCAAATCCAAATCCAAATAAAGTCACATTTGATTTCACATATAATCTGTTAAATCAAACAAACACGTTTTAATGCCAGCTTTAAGGCATATTTAGACAAAGTTTGTTTTACATTTATATTTACGGCTTTAAATTGAATTTATTAGATGCACAAACACAAGCACACATATTTAAATTGACTTATTTGGCATTTGGAAAATTGTACAACTGTTACAAATTGTGACCCACATCTGATTATATACAAATACATATATATAAAACGCCCAGAGCAATTGAATCGATTGAATAAATACGCTCAACTCTTTAGCCAACTGTTTAAATTGATTCTATTTCTTCTTCTTCTTCTACTTTGTTTCCTTCTATTCAAATGCACACACATACACACACTCACACGTGCCCACGAGCACAAAAAGAGCAACAAAAATTGTCAAGAGGTGCCATAGTTCAGGCATTTCATTAATTTCGGATTCGCATTCGTTTTGCTTTTGCTGTTGTTGTTGTTGCTGTCTTTTTTCCTTTGCTGTTGTTGTTGTTGTTGTGAGAGAGCGCATCAACAACAGCTGAGCCAGTAACACGTCGCTCTCTCAACACAGCTGTTGCAATTTCTTCCGCTCTCTCTCTTTCTGACGCTCTCTCGCGCTCTGTGAATGCTTAGGCAGTTAACAGTTGCGGCCGCTGTTAATAACAGCAGACTGTTAAGGGCAGCAAAGATTTTTGCATTTTAGGTCAGGTCGCCACAGCACAACACAAATCTATCCAGCGACAGCGGCAGCGACGTCGACGTCGGCAGCGACGCATGACTAGTTTTTTTTTTTAATGCCTGTTGTTGTTGTAGTTGCTGTGCCGCCGTGGCAATCTTTTTTTTTTCCTACGTTTTCTCGCTGCTCCCAAGCTCTGAGCTCTGAGCAGCGTATAATTTTCATGGCAAGTTCAATGAACTTGCGAATTTTTTTTTTTTTTTTTTTTTTGTTATGCCGTTGCCCATTACTATTGTTACTTTTGTTGCGATTGTTTTTGTATTTGAAAAAAAAAGGTTGAAAAAAAGGCAAACGACGCGAGAAAAAGAGAAATTAGGTTTTCTTATTTGCTGTTTTCTGTTTCTGCTTCTGTTGCTGCTTCTTCTTCTGCTACTGCTCTGCTTGGTGTCGTCTTCTTCAGCCAACTGTTTCTTCTGATTAGTGTTCTGCTGCTTCTTCTTCTACTGCTTTGCTGCATTACCAGTTTTCTTTCCTATGTGCATTTGTGTCTACAATAGTTTTTACGGTTGCTTTTTGGTCTAAACCTAAGTTCAAAACCATAGACAATGAATACGACTATGATATACCCTATAAACTATGTGAACTTGACTTCAATTTTAAAGAATTGCAAATAATATTTATTTGTACCTATTTTTCATGAATATTTCTCTTTTAATTTTTGTTTTCATTTAAAAATAAAATTTATAATAAACAAAGAAAAATTTTAGATAAAAAATATGGTTTTTATTATTACTTTGCTAAAAAGAAATCACAAAATCACACGCAACTTTTGCAATATGATATTTTAACAAATAAATAATTCAGTCTTCATATAAATAGACTGCAGACAATCGTTAAACTGGTATTTTAAGTAATACTAGTTGTTATTTATTGGCAAGTCTCAAAAATATGAAGTTAGACAATTCTTTTTCAACGTCTTAGTCGGGGATTTATAATGCCATATTTTCTGGTTTCGAGTTGACAAATTACTTCACTTGCCTTTGACATTAATTATTGTTAAATTCAAATTGTTGAATTCGTCTAGTTTACTTTCAACATTCGATTTAAAAGTCAATTTCATCAATTAAGCAAATTTCAATGAATTTGGTCTGCAAGCAAATACAGTTTAAATCAACTTTTCATTGATTGGTTATGCAAATGATGCTGAAATTGATATTAGTTAAAAGGCAAAAGCATATTGACATTATTGTTTCAAAAAACGTGTTCAAGACAAATATCTTATTGATTGGATATGCGATATTTTTGATTATTACAATCTTTAATCTTGAAGTGCTAGGTATAAAAACAAGTAAATTGGTTTTTAAATTGTAAATTTTGTAAACAAAACAAATTTTTCTTTTAATAATTGATTTTTGTAGATTTACTTTAAATATTAAGTGAATTTATTTAAATGATGTCTTAGAACAAATAAAAAATTTGGATTTTTCTTGTCAACATAGCAAATTTTTCTTTTAGTAATTTTTTTTTTAACTTTCTTATATATATAACTTTAACTTTCCTATATTTAGAATTTATATTGAAATTGTATGTTGAAAAAAATAATGGATCTTAATTTTTATTTTAAAATTTCTGTAAAAAACTATTAAACAGCAGACAATTTTTTGGTTTAAAGAAAAACAAAAAATATATAATCGATATAAATGATATTTGTGTTTAATAGTATTACTACTATTAAATAAATAATATTTATAATATTTATTTGGTAAATCATTAATTTTTGTATTGTTTTTTTTTCTATATATATTTCCTCTATATAATACGTTAACAAATATTATTAAAATTTAATAAAATTGGTATCATTTTATTAAAATTTTAAATACATTTTTTCCCATAATAATCTTATATAGATATCGGAAAAATTTTCGGCAATTAAAATTGAAGAAATCATATATATAAAATAAATGTAATTCATAACGATAAGAACTTGTAATCTCCCCATTATACAGATGTATGTATGTGTGGAAGTTGCCACATGTGGGAAATATGGTGGCAACATATCACTTTCTCGCCAAGCTCCTCTCTCAGCGTTGTCTATCTGATTCTCATTTTCTGTCTGCCCCTTTTTTTGCATGTTTTTATCCATTCTCACATTCGGGCACTTTACTAACGACTCAACAAGGACACGAGAGAGGAAGGATAACAGTGTAGAGCGGAAAAAGAAATGCAGGCAAAACCAGGAAAATGGCAATAAATGTGATCAAATGAAATTATGCACATACAGTCTCTCTCTCTCTCCCTCTCTCTATCTTTCATTTTCTTCCTCTCTCTTTTTATTTTTCTTTCATCTCCGTTACATTCACATAATACTGCATTTTTTTCTTTACTAACCTTAAAGCGACTCATTTTCCTTTGCTTTATGACGGGCATGTCGCTGTTTGGGTTTGTGTCTTCGCTAAGCTGCGTTTGAATAGTGCTCTTCTTGCTCTGCCTTCTCTTTAACTTTTTTGCACACAATTTAGTTATTTTCTTTTTCACAAATTTGCATTTTTCACTTGTTTTACTTGTTTTGTTCGCTACTTCTATGCTTTTCTGTTTTTTTGTTTATTTCACTATTTTGCAACAACAAAAAATCAAAAAAAAAAAAAAAACAAAGAAACACGCACCGTATAAAAAATGAATTTCTTAGTTTTCAATTTGCAATTCTCACAAAGCTCTCACGCGCTCTCTCTCTCTCGCTCGTTCGTTCGCACACAGACACACACACACACAAGTCACGCGTAAGCTAGAGAATAGCGACAACAACAACAACGAATGGATAACAACTCAAAGTCGAACTCGAACTCGAACTGAAACTCCATTGAAGCGTGGCAATCAACTGAAAAAACAGTGAAAAACTGCATGCACTTCGGGCTGGGAAAATTGTGAGAAACGCCGGCGACGCGACTGCGACGCTAACTGCGAAATAGCGACGCCGTCGTCGCAGTCGCTGTCTCGCGGCTGCAAAAAGCAAAAAACAAATTGTAGCAGCAAACATTGCTTTAGAGGCGAACGTTGTGCTCTTGTTGTTGTTGTTGTTGCTGCAAAATTGCATCAAAAGAAACAAAAAAAAAGGGAAAAGGAGCAAGAGAGCTGCCGGGCGCAGCTTCGTGTTTTTCTCTTTTGTGCTTAGCCATTTTCCGGGCTCTGCCTTTTGGCCCGATCTTCGTAATCAATTTTTGTTGGTGGTTCGGTTTTTTTTTTCTCGGTTTAACAGAGACAAGAACCAGCGAGTAAAAGGCGCGGCGATAATTCTTATCAGACAAATGAATGAGCTAAAAATATATACAGTGTATATTCCATAACCATCATAAATCTGTTTGCCTTACGCTCAATGAAAAGCTCATAAAAATACAACAACAACAACAACAACAAAAAAACAGCAGCGTCCACTTGACGCGTTGCTACGGCAACAACAGCGCAACTACAATAACAACAAAAAATAATACAACTGATTAACCATAAAAACGAATGCGAGACAAAAGCCAAACAGCCGCTAACAAGCCGGCTGCCATAAACTCACACACACACACAAACACGCACTCACAAATATAGGCAAAGCTAAAGAGCGAACGCGAGAGCGAGAGCAACGTTGTGAGCACAGCGAGAGAGGGAGAGAGAAAAAGCTGCAGACACGCAAAGCGACGCGGCGACGTCGCTGTCAATGTTAAAATGGCTGCCAACAGCAGCGACCTACGACTACAACAGAAAACAGCAGCCGAAGCACTGTGTGTGTGTGTTTGTAGCTGTGTTTTGCTTTTTCGCATTAGCCGGCAAAACGTCACTGTTAATAACATGCGGAAGCCGAGATACCGCAGATACCTTTTCCTTGTCTTCTGCTGACGCTGACGCAGCTGCCACCGCTGCTGCTGTTATTGTTGTGTAGAAGAGATGTTGACAGGCGCAGGGCAATTAAATGTTATGTTATGCTATGTTAGAAATATGCATGTATGTATGTATGTACATCATATATTTGATGATTCGAGTCTGTGGTAATATTTGGGATGCTATCGTTGATATCAAACGCATGTGTGTGCGGTGTGTGTGTGTATCAACATTTACACTACAATTTGCGTTAATTTGCAAATTGAGTGAAACAATTTTTAAACGCCTGTATGAGGCGCACAGCAATCCAGCAGCAACGATATCTTCAACTGTTAACATCAGCGTGCATAACAGAAAAATGTTTGTTAACATGCCACCGATTCGTTGCACAGTGGATAAGAGTTGCACAAAACGCCATTAAAAAAAAAAAGTGTCAATTGTTGAATATTAAGGAAAAATATGAGAAACTTTTGTGAATTCAGATATTTTACGCAAATCACTCGTAGAATTGCATACTTTGAAAGCTGCCTTAAATATACAAATGAAAAATAAAAATTAAAGAAAATGAAGTGTATGACATTTGAAATGCAATTGAAAAAATCAGTTTGGAAATTAAGTATTGATTATTATTATTATTGTTTTTTTTTTTGTGTTTTATCGACTATTTAGCTTTTAAGCCTATATTTAGGGTTGATTTTTCATTGTTTTTTTTTTTTTAATATAAATTTGTTTCCCCTAAATATGTTAAGTTTATTCTCTTCTCTGGTAAAATTTAAATCTTGGTAAAAATACAAGAAATTAATTAGAGCACAGTTTTATCACAATTTATCATTAAAGGTTTATGCTTTTCAATGCGAGTTGAGTCTTGGCATGTTTTTCACCATGCTCACCTCACCTCAACTCCCCATTCTCAACCCAAAAAGCATAGACGCAAATGCTGAAGCCAACGTTGACGTTGCTGTCGCTGCCGCTGCCGCAGTCGCCGTCACCAACGACGACAACGTCGCGCTTATCAGCTGTTCTGTTGCTTTCATTTCTTCAGGCAACCACAGAGACGTGGCAGACCCAGAGAACACAGAACCAGCCTAGCCTAGGCGCAAAAGAGCGACAAAGAGTGCGAGCGAGAGAGGGAGACAGAGGGAGAGATGGTTGGGCGCACTGTGTGCAAAGTGTATGCGATATGGGGCGAAAAAGGCGTGGTGGTGTGATACAGCGAAATGTAGGAGGAGGAAGGTGAGGAGGTGGAGGAGAAGTTAGTTGGTTTGGTTTGGTTTCGCTTCGCAAATGTTTTGGGGTAGGGGGCCAAGTGCAAATGTTTCCTCTGTGTGTGTGTGTAAAACTGTATATACTACTTGCTGCGTTCTTTGTGCAAACTGCAATGTTATGTATTGACTATGTGTGTGTGTGTGTGTATGTTTGGTGTATGCCACGACTTGTCACGAGGCAACAACAACAACAACTACAACCAACTTGCATGTGTAAGTGGAGCTATTCATTCTGAAGTATGCAACGCACACACACACACACACACACACTTGCATACACTTATATACTCCTATGTACACACACACACACGCAGCAATGTGTATGTGTATTGGCAGCTTTCTTTTGCCCGCACATCTTTTGTACGCTAATTTATTTGCTTATGCTCTGCTTCGTCGTGTATTTCTTTTCTTCTCGCTGCCTTCGCTTTGTTCACAAATCTTAGGAGAGCAGCAGCAACAACAACAACTACAACAACATAGCAAAAGCAGTGCAAAGAAAAGGGCGAAACACATACAAAAAAAAAAAACTATGGGAAAAGCATCTTCTTCATCTTCCTTCCATCTTTCATTTTCTGCACAAGAGACCTTCACTCTCTTTCTCGCTCTCTCCCCAACAACAACATCAACATCAACAACAACATGTATTATAAAGTTTAAGTTGTGTGTTGCTGACAATTCCAAAGTGCAATAACCGTTTGGCCTGGCCTGGCTTTTAACCCACGTTAGCCGTTAAAAACAGCTCGAAGCTAATCACAAATAAAATGTTTCTAGCCGTATTTTAATTTTTAATTTTATTATGTTCGCATTTTTCTATGATTATGATTTATTTATCTATTTTTGATTTAGGTTTTTTTTATTATTATATATTATTAGGTTTTTTTATTATTATAATCACAATCGAAATATAAACATTTTTAAGTTCAATTTATTTATTCACCAACTTTTGATAATAAGAAAATTTTGTGAATAGTTTAAAATTACATGGTGAAGTCGTTTTAAATTTCAAAAACTTTCAGTTTCGTTTTTGAATATTAGAGCAAAATAAGTATGCCTCAAAATTAATAAAGTTTTCATATTTTTTTATTTTAATTAATATTAGATCAAAATAAATAAACCTCCAAAATAAAAAACTTCTGATTTTTATCTAGTTTCCCCTTTCCATCAAATAAACACGTTTATAAGTTGTATAACTTTAATTAATTTTTTCACTCTCCTCTCGTTTTTGTTTTTTGTTTTTGTTAATTTTAATAATTTATATTTTAATATATATTTTTGGCGCTTACCCTGACTCCGATGAAACGCGCCTCGAGCAGCTCCTGTTTCCGGGGATTTAGCGATGTTTGAAAGTGATCCATTTTTACTCCTTTTGCTTGGGTTCAATTGTCCGATTTTTTTGTAGTGTGTTGTTTGTTGTTTTTGTTGATTCGATTCTCAATTTTATTCAAGAAAATGTGTGTTTAATTTTCTGCTCCTTGCTCTTTGGTTTAGCAATTAAAGTTGCTATGTTTTGTTCTAGTTTTAGTGCAATTAACTTGCCCAGGAACGGCAACAGCAACAACAATTGTCAGTGCCATGACGATTTGTTGGCATATTAGCTAAAAATTTGTAGTTGATTCTCATTAGAATTATTCGACAAATTAATTTAGGGCGGTGTTTCAAAAAAAAATATACAAAAAGCATTGAAATTTAAATAATCTTATAAAGTTTGCATAATATTATTAATATTTATTTTAAATAAAAATACCAATACAAAATTGATCCTTTTTTAACATATCTAATTATTAAAAATTATTAACGTATATAATATAATTGTTACTACTTATAAATAAATTCAATAGGTCGTTATTTCCAGTTTATTTTATTATTATTATTTAACATTTTAGAATTAGAATTTATTTTTAAACTTTTGGTTTGTCAAATAATAATAATAATATTTTTATATTACTTACTTTTTAATTAAAAAACAGTTGAATTTAATAAAAATTTGCATGTTGCGTCGCTGCTGCCAATTGGAATACGTTCACAAATTCCGATTGGAAAATTGCGATACTAGCCAAACTAGGGTTAAAATTGTTCAGTTCAATACAAATGCCAAAATAATCGAATGTTACGCAAATATTTTGATCAATTATCAATGCCGGCTAAATAACATTGCATTTAGCATAAGCAAAAGCATTTCAGTACTCTATTTTTATTTATTATTATGTCAATTGGAACAATGTGTATTTATTCAATACATACACACACACACACACAACATAACACACACACATACGGTTGTAGAGTTTGTATTCGTATGTAGATGCTTTTGCTGCTGCTTCTTCTTCTTTTTGCTTTGCTTTGCTTTTGCTCGCCGGTCAATTTTGTTGTTTTGTGTTTCTTCTCTTGTACATTTTCATTCGTTTAAGTTTTAGTTGCGCTGCCACAAAAAAAAAAATTGAGTACACTTGCCGTTTTTTTCTCTCTTCTCTTCTCCTTTTTTAATAAAATTTATTTTATTGTTGACAGACAAATATGGGGGATCAAAAAAATAATAAAAAAAAATAGAAGTACTGCAACAAACACTTTTTTTTATCTTTCACTAAAGTAGTAGCTTTTCGCTCTCTCAATGCTTCTTTTCGCAGACGCTCTGGATTCGCGTTTTTCTTTGCTTGGCGACGTTTTTTTTTCGCAAATGCTGCGAGGTTAAGTTTTGTCTTTTTGCTTTTTACTTTGCAGCTGCTGCAGTTCGTTTGCCGTTTGGAGAGGAGCAAAGCTTTTGTATTATCATCAAGCTTAACTAATAACGAAACAAAACAATAAAAAAAATTATCCGATTAGCAACAATTTATGCTGCTGGCTGCACACGCACTTAGCACAATTTGGGTTTTTTCTTTGAGTTGATTTTCAATGTTGTTTTTTTATATTTTGTGTCACAATAAAAAAATTTTTTGCAGAAGCTCCACAAACGCGTCGCGTTGCAAAAATGTGCTAAAAAATGCGCTCAGCTGTCGTAAGGGCTGGCTGAATAAATATTTATCTATCGATAACAATCGTGTGGCCGCTGCACGAAATGTACCCAGTAAACTCTTCATAAAAGCTTTATCGATAACTGAAAATAAATTTGAACTTTATATTTAGTTTAACCGTTTTTGGTGCTGAATTCTCAATTTATTATAAATGCATTTATTACCAAACTTTTAGGTAATTAATATGTGAAATTTGGGTGCTATTTTAATGAATAAAATATACATAGCAGCGAATCAGCTGATCTGTAACAGTAGCGATTAATTGTACGGCTCGATAAATGTTAACTAACGAGGTTAGCATGGAAAGGGGCTGTAACTTTAAAAGCTCTATGCGATTATATTTCAGCAAAATGCTCAGGCTATTAAAATATATATTTCAATATAAATATAATCAGTGCCAATATTTAACATAGAAATTACTACTGCGCTTGAAAGTTTAAAATTAAATTAATGTTATCAGAAGTTAAGTTAAATTGATATATTATTAAAGTAATGCAAATAATAATAACGAAATCTTATTGCAAATTTATTTAAATACTATAAAAAATAAAAGTGTGAATACGGTATTAATATATATGGTCCCATTGCTTAACGTCCAACAAATTCAAATTAGTTGCAGCCATTTTTGGTGCTTGCAACCTATCACGTATGTATGATTCAGTAATACAAAAAATAAAAATATATTTGTTATTTATTAATATGTTAAAATATTCATTAAACTGTATTATGCCGTCATTTATAAGAATAATAATACCTTTTACATTGCAATGTAATGTAATAGTATTATATTCTATTTTATCTTCTGAATTTACACACATTTATATCATTTCGAACTATTTGATATTCTAAGCCGAATTAATTTAATAACTATTGATATTGAAGTTTTTCTTAAGGCATACAAAGTATTTACAGTTGTAATAACCAATACTTTAACATTTTGCTGTAATGTTAATAATATGAATGGAAATTTAAATGACAGCTTACTTAAAAACTAATAAAAAAAAAACCCTGAAAAATATAAAAAATTTTTACTAAATGAAAAATAAATTGTTTATACTATATTTGAAATTTTAATTGTTAAATGAGATTTTTACAAAAATGTAACTATTGTTGACACTGCGCGATTAGAAACAGATAAATACGGCTCCTAATAACAGAGTTGCTCCAGTTCAAGTGAATCACTTGAACAACAATTTGGTTCTTAACGAAATAACGGAACAAAATTGAATTCAATTTGTCGTTAATTTAAATTAATTCATAAATATATTTCCTTACTAAAGTGTTACATTTAAAATTGTAAACTATACAAATTATAATTCATTTAAAGTCTGCTAGTTCATTTGAACAAATACCTGAAAATGTTTTTGGTATTTGGTATTTTGTATTGCGCAGGTTTGATTTCCAACCAACCGTGGTATATTTAGTAATGCAACTTACGGTCACACGGCATACAACTCTATTCAGTTCATTTTCGGTTTTTGTGCGCAGCGAGTTAACAATATTATCAATATCGAGGCGTTCCGACATTCAATTATAAACATAATTCCACAGTAAAAAGACGCGCTGCCAAAAGAATACAAAAAACGCATAAGTGAGCTGCGAACAATACAAAAAACAAAGTGCACACAACGAGCAGAAGGCGGCTATACACAAAGTGATTACGAATTTGTATGTTTTCATTGCATTTCTCGCCCCTTTAAATATAAGAGTATTTTTTTAAACGTTTTTTTTTATGTTGCTGACTGACCTTTTTGTTGTTGTTGTGTTGTATATTGTGTTATTTACCAAGTGTGTGTAATTCTACTCTTTGAATTTGTTGTTCACTCTTTTTTTTTGCGAACGCGTCATCGTTGAGTTGAAGAAGAAAGAAAATACGCCAAAAAACGGCACAAAGTTTGCGCTCGATTTGGTTTATAGGGTTTTTTTTTGGTGTGCGTGCCGTGTGTTTGGCTGTATATGTGTGTGAATGCTTGTGTGTGTGGTAGCTGCTGTACTATAATTGATTAATTGCTCAGAGCGTCCTGTCTGCCCAACATCAACAACAAGAAAATTTAGCAAAAGCCGCCAAAAGGCGAACGATCTCAGCAGACGATGCAGCAGCAACGGCGTCATAGTCGGCGTCAAAGAAAGTGCGGCCTAGCTGCTTGTCTCTGTGTGTGTGTGTGTGTGTGCTCAGTGTGTGTACGAAGCAAAAGGCAAAAAAAAAACCAAGCCCAATGCATATGCTTGTGTGTATTTATTTGTTGCTGCCTCTGTCGCAGTCACTGCTTATAACGGGCGCCGCATGGCGCATAGCAAAAGTGAAATTTCTACTCGGGTTTCTTTATTATTTAAATTCAACAAAAAAAAAATAAAATTTGTTTTTTTCGGTTTGCTGCTGTTTGCCATTCTTTGTATGCGTATAATTTGCATTGTTGTTTTGTAGTCATTGTCGGTGTTGTTGCTTCATTGTCAGTGGCAACGCCTCTGCTCTGCTTTCTGCCCTCTTCTCTCTCTTGTCATTCAAAATTGTTGCTGACTTTTTTTATCAACGCTATCAGCGGAAACATTTTTGCGCCGCACCCCGCTTGACCTTATTCTACTCACACAGACGCAACAACATCACACGCATACAGAGAGGTACTTACACATTCACGCACGCAGAGGAAGCTGTCGGACACATACGCACACACACACACACACACAGTGCGTAGCTCCACTTTATGCAGTGCAATCCGCCCTCTGACGTCGGCGTCGCTGCTTTTGTCGTTTTTGTCGCCCATCGTTTTGTGTTCACATCTCACCCGCATTCGTTTTGCGCGCTGCGAATGAAGTTGACTCATTCTCTCGCTATGCGCATTCCATGTTCACATTTTTATACTATCTTTCTCTCTCTCTCTGGCGGTCGCACGGTCTATGCGTTGCGCTCTATTCACATGTTCTTCTTTCATAGTTTCTTTTTTTTTTGCATAGTCGATCACTCGTCCACTTTATCTACTTTCAATAAAAAAAAAAACAAAAACTTAATTACAATTGCATAGAGTTTAGCTTTTTTTACAATGATTACAAAACAAAATGATTTAAATCGATCGCAATTATCATTTGGAAATAATGACAATAGTTCTTATCACCCGCATATTAAAACAAGTTCAAGTTCAGTTTGAATTTTCTTATCTGCCCAGACTTGTGAGTTTTTAATGCTTAAATATCAGTCTTTATTATTTTTGTCACTCGAAGAGATTGATAAAAAAATGAAGTTTCTGTGATAGAAATGTAATTGTGGAAAGCAGTGTAATAAATTTATCTATAAATATTGTTCTATAATCAGTTTGTTGTGGTTTTAAGATAACTCTTCTTTTCATCATTATATTTCTCTTAGTTATTATATATTTTTTATGGGATTTCTATAGTATTGAACATGATGATCTATATTTCTGTAGAGTAATAAATGGATTAATTGTATAGAAGGATTTATAATCTAAATAAAAAGAGATTTACAATCTGTTGCTGAAACTTAAATTGAGAGCAAAATGTTGGAATTGGAATGAAATATTTAAAGAAAACTTATCAATCCACTTACAGGGTATCTTCAAGTGCAGTCCAGCACAATAGTTGTGTTCTAAGCCCCCATGATGAAAAACTGTGTCAAAATATTATGCGTTCCAAGATGATATTATATTGATTTTCGATTTGCATTTTGCGCTTAACGCTTTTTGTCGCCTTTGTTTCTGGTCATGTGGACTCGGCTTTTGATTTTCAGGTCTCGTGATAAGCGTTCATTTGTTGCTATTCTATTGGGCCAAATGTTCGGTTTCCTAATTTATTTTATTTTAGTGCTAACAACAAGAGCAACAACAATTGCAAATTTAAATATTTCGCATCTATTGTGTGTCTCTCTTTCGCTCTCGTTCGCAATGACGTGAGAATGAATGTAAATGTTGAAATCAACAATAATGATAATTATAATGATTATTTATAATGATGATGATGACACAATTTTCGTGTTGCTTTTGCATCGTCGTTTTCCGTATTCTTCATTTAAGTAAGCTACACTTTATAATTCTGCTTGTCTCTCTGTCAAATGATTTCCAAGTTATCGTCTCTCTCTCTCTCTCTCTCTATTTATCTCTATCTCCGTTTCTCTGTTTGCTGTCTCTGACCTGTCAAAGCTTCTTTCGAGCCATTTTGGTGCGCGCCGAAGCTGAACTAGCCTAATTTATAGCCATCAAGCTGCGATTTGTGCCAATTTCTTGACGCCGTCTTCCTCATTCTATCCACAGCGACAGAGGCCCTATTAAAAAAGTACAATAAAACCGAAAGAAAAACTATAATGAATAGTAGAAACCCAGTTAGCTTTAAAAGTGAACAACAGTTTGATTGTTTCCTGCACGTATAACTGTCCAACAACAACACAAAAAAAAAACCCATTTACATCTGGTAAAACAATCTCAAGTTGAACTATGCAATTTAAAATGTTATCGCACAGTTTATGCAGCTGAAATTTTCAGCATTTTAGCACGAATTTAGAGCTAAATAACTGAGTTTATCTTTTGTCTTTAAGACTTTATACATTAGCGAAACTTAAGATAACCGTTATCTCATATTATAATGGGCAGAAATAGGCTAATTTTGAAAGATCGTGAATACATATTCATTTGAGTTTGTGAAATTTTAGATAGAGATAGAGAATTTACAAACCAAACCATTTTATTTACTGAAAATAAATTCAAAATTCAGAATTTTTTCTAAAATGAAACTATACTAAAATCCTCAAAATAACATTATTATATTGCCTATCTTGATTATTTCTGTTCAATGTATTTTTTTTTTTAACAAATTTTAATCATAATGTATTTGAATCTTTCTAGATACCACCAACTTAATTAAATGATACGAAGTTTATTACACTTACATTTTCAAAGAATTTGTCTACATCGTTGTATTGCGACAATCAGATCAAAAGTACAATTAACGAATAATTCCCATTGAAAGCTTTTGTCTTGAGTTTCCCATGCGAGATCTTGTCAAAAGCTTCAGATCTTTAGGCTTGCGCAGTTTTTCAAGTTGCCCCCAAAGATCGTGTTAAGAAAGTGTGTATTGTAAGCGATATAGCGTATATATATATATATACCTACATTATCTGCGCTTGTATTTGGCACGTCTCTTTCATCTTATCTTACAGAGAGATCTTTAGCTCTCACAGCTCTCTCTCCCTCTCTCTCTCTTTCTATTTTGCTCTCTGTCAGTTGACTAGGTTTTAATTAAAGTTACTGGTCTGGCAACACTTCCCACGCTTAGATGTGAAAAATCACGTTATCTTTAGGGCAAAAAATTCCACTTGCTTGGAGCCTACAACACAATTTGGCTCGCCTTGAACTTGGGCTAATAAAACGTATGTGTGTGTGTGTGTGTGTGTGTGTGCGTAGAAAGTTGGGCGACATTTGAAACCAGTTTTGCGTGCTCATCCTCATCTCAAAAAAAAGATGTCTCTATTAATAGCGACAATGATGCAAAAACTAGAGATGAGCAAATGTCGCGCAAGTGCGAATAGTTCAAAAAACAGCAAACAGAATAAAGCGAGCTTCAAAGCTTCCAAAAGCTGTTTAGCATAAAGTGTGCATTGTTTTCGTTGTTGTTGTTGTTGCTGCTGCTTTGGGCTGCCACTTGACATTGAAAGTCGCAGCGACGCGACGCGACGCAACGCAGCGCTGCGCATCAGAGCACGCGACTGCGCAGCTGGCAGCACGAAACGAATTCGAATTCGAATTCGCCGCACACGAAATATTTTTGCCTTGCCGTGAGTCACGCGCATTCAACGGCTTTCGTATCTTCCTCCGCCTCCCCCCCACTTCAAATTTTTTTTCTTCTTTTTTTTTTGGTTTGTCACAACTGAGTGCACAGCAAAGTAAAGTAGAAAAAAAAACACGAAGCAAAATAGCTGGAAAAAAGCAGGCAAAAAAAAAGACAGCAAGCATTAACAGTTAACAAAACGCAAAAGCAATAAGCAAAACGAGAAACATTTTCGTGTTGATCTTCTGATTCTCTCCCTCTCCCTCTCTCTCTGTCTCTCTCTCTCTCTCCTACTTCTGCTTCTTACGCAGTGTCAAATGTGGCCACAATGCATAGAAGAGGGGGTTGCCACACATGCCACCAACATTGCTTAGGCAAAACGCACGTTTTAAATGGAATGCAAAAAAATAATTAAGAAAATCAGAAAAAAACAAAAAAAGAAAAAGAGAATTCTCCGATAATAACCAGTTTCGAAATGTCTAATGTCGCTAACGGGTGGAATTGGAATTCCATAGAGATCGGGCAATAATGCAAAATCGAAACCGTTTTCAACACTCTTCCAACGGGACTGCGTGGAGCTAAGCTTCAGCTGGGTTAAGTCGGTATTGCCCATGTTATTATTGCAAAAATATCCTCGATATCGTATTACAGAAGTCGCTAGTAAAACATTTTCAATTCAGATTCGTTATTAGCTTATCTTAAGTTTTAATCCATTTCAAAGGAAATGTTTGGAAGTCTCTAGAAACTTTTCCAATTTTCCTTCAAGTTTTAATCTGTATACAACTAAATAAAGCTGAAGGCCTTTGTAGCCATTGCTTTACCAATAATAGTTAGTATTCATTTTAATTGTAGCTAACATTTTTAAATAAATAAATTTTAATTTATTTACTTTTCAACTAGACAATTTGTTAGTCTTTTTATAAGTAAATTTTAACTCTGTAATTTATAACAATTTAAATCAAATTTATTTTTACAAAGTATTTTACAAGAGATACTGGGTTAAATTTAAAAATAGGAAATTTTCTTTCTTAACATAAGAACTTTCCAATTATTAGAACTTTAATAGTTATATTATTAAATGATATTCCATTTATTATATGTATTATATTCATTCATTTGCTTTACTATAACATTATTTCTTATTTATATAATATCTACTGGCTACTGAAATGTTTGAGAACCAGCATTGACTGCAAAAAACATGTTTCTAATGGTTGGTTAACAACATTTCGAGTTCGAGTTTGCTGGTCACCTTGGAATTTGATAAACGATCGGGGAACTCCAGACATTGAGATTGTGACGCATTCAATTGGTTATCACAAAATATGAATAGAAATGATCTATCATCAATCTCGTCGTCACGCTTCTCCAACAACAGCAATAACATAACCTCAAATGTTGCTTGTGAAACTATGGAACGATGAAACTATGTGTGTTAGCTGAACTCTGGGTCACAGATGCTTACAAATAATGATTAGCAAAAACATTGTAATCTGTCTGGCATTTACAAAAGAGAAAAAGAGGTGTAGACACAGTTAGAGAAGTGTTCTCATCATAAAGATGATCAACAGGTGGGCGTGTCACAAGTGCCACTAATGAATGACAAGACGCATTCTCTCTCTCTCTCTCTCTCTCTCTCTTTTTAACACACAACATGGCAGCTGCTTGTTCCATCTCTCCGCATCTCCTCAGTTAACTAATGGATGCATTTTTGTTCACAACTACTCGCCTTGAAGATTGTGGCAAGATTCACACACACACACACACACACCTAACATAATCGCTGTGAGGCAGCAACAATAACAAATGTCGACGACAACTGGCAAATGGGGTGCATCATAAAGTGAAGCATAGAATAACCAGATGCAGGCCATAGGCAAACTTCGAATACTCTTTAAACTGCTCGATGTATTTCTTTTTAAATTGTGAAGCCTTTGCTAATCGATTTGACATGGCTGTCTATCAAACAATAACCATGAGTATTCAAATTAAAATTTTACTTATTCAACTACTTTTCATGTTATATTGCTGAACTAATTGTGAAGCTACTTTGAAATTTAACGCTGGAAAATGTGTTCAATAGGAAACTCTTCACTATTTTAAATTTCTTTGTTTAGTTTAGGTATCTCCTTTTCAACTACTTTCTGTTTGGGCGCTGAACCATTTTTGAAACCAATTGCAAACATAGTTTAAAAAGGAACCATGCTTGAACCATTTTGGAATCTGCTTTCAATTTAAAACTTTACTCCTTCAACCTTATGAATTTTGTTTCATGAAATATCAACAAATTTAGTTTCTCATTTTCAACTACTTTTTGTTAGGGTGTTGAACCAATTTTGAAACCAATTGCAAACAAGTTGAACCACTTTTAAGCTGTAGCTTGAACCAATTTGGAATCTATTTTCTTTGTTCAGTTTAGTTTTCTTCATTTCAACTACTTTCTGGTTGGGCGCTGAACCATTTTTGAAACTAATTGCAAACATAGTTTAAAAAGGAACCAGGCTTGAACCATTTTGGAATCAGTTTTCCATTTAAAACTATTCACTCTTACAGCTTCATGAAAATATAGTTTTTTCTTTTTAACTACCTTTTTTTTAGGGTGTTGAACCAATTGTGAAATCAATTGCAAATAAAGTTTTAACAAGTTGAACCATTTTTAAGCTATAGCTTGAACCACTTTGAATTCTCTCTTTAATTGAGAACTTTTAACTATTACGGTTTTCTTCTTTTATATTTAAAAATTTGATATTTTCTCTTCGACTAGTTTTTTGCTAGGATACTGAACCACTTTTTGAACCAATTTAAAACTTAGTTTCAACCATTTTTTAAACCAAAGCTTGCAAAACTTCATAAAAACATTTTAAAACTACTTTTCTATGTTGTTTATTTTCTATTTCTAAACACTGAATTATTAGTGCTTGAAACCATAGTTTAAACCGGTTTTTAGCGAAGCGCTTAGAACCATATTTCGAAACCAATTCAAAAACCAGTTCGAAAATACTTCAAAGTCGTTTGCAAAATGTTCGCAAATGGCATTTCACAACTCTAACTGAAGAATACCAACAGTTTTATGACGCTGAACCGCTTTGTTGGAACTGGTTCGTTGAATTACAAATTACAAATTCTGAATTGTGAATTCCGATTGCGCCAGCTGCATTAAGTATGCATAATATTTATATAGAGTTCAGAAGCAGATGCAATGCTGCGTATGAAGAAGTTGTAAGTTGTGGAATGTGTCTGCAATGTTGTTGTTGTTGTTGTTGTTGTTTGTGGCATGGCAATTAAGATGTTAATGGATCATCATTGCCTTGTGTCTTCTTCCACCTACACACACGCGTCTGCTCCCCTATATATACTATATATACATATAAATATATCAACATAATGCCGGTTTATTGAACTTAATCTTGGCGGAAGTAAAGCGCAAAGCAAAAAAAATGCACTTCTTCTTGGCATGTTGTGGAGTGCAACGTTGTGGCAGCAATTGCTGCAGTTGCAGTTGTTGTTGTTGTTGTTGTTGTTGTTGTTGCTGTTGTAAACACTGAAAATGGCGCAGCGCAAAATAAAATGCAGCTCCAAAGTGCCGACATCGTTAAGAAAAAAACAAACTCAGAGACAGCAGCAGCAGCAGCAGCCCACTGGCAATTGTCAAATACGCGGAAAAGAAAAAGTAAAACGGTGTTAAAACAATAACATAAAAAACAAACTGTGGCGCATATAAAGAAAAAGGAAATTTTGTTGCCACTTTGGAGGTGTGGCAAAGCATTTTGCTGCAAATGACAAAATGCTGTTATATTGTTGGCTCCAGCAGCAAATATGTGTTGCTGTAAAAGAAACTTGACAGATCGCTCTGCAAATGGCAATACTTGATGAAAAACTATTTCTCAGCAAAATCAAAATAAGACAAAAAGCAACATTTACGCTATTAATTAAAAGCTTCGAACATATTTTCGCGGAAAACGGAAAATTCGCAAGACTAGATGATTAAATCTTGTTCCAGTTGGTAAAAGTTTTTTGATACGGGCAAATTTTACGTTTTCTACTTGAACAGACAAATTAATGAAAAATAAATAAAAAAAATACAACAATGAACATCATATTCATATTCATATTCATATTCATTCATATATCATTATATATAAATATAATTCAAAAATCACAGATCACTATAAATGGTGTAGTGTGAAGAACCTTTTAGATTTATTAGATTTGTTAATGATATATTCATATGTATGCATATTGAGCCATACAGATATATAAATTGTATATGCCACACCCTTTACCTCACATCAAAATAAAGTCTATTAATGTATAAGAACAATAAGTGTGCTGAGGTCTGGTTAAATTTAATTCTCTTTGCCGTAAAAACGGACAAAATGAACATTGCATTAAATGTTTGCAAGAACAGCAAGATTAGCTTTAGTTATTAATTAATAATAGCACTTATCTTAGCTGCACGCTTCTCAAATAACAATTGTATTTATTTAAATTCTATTTTACTCTTTTGAGATTCGAATGTCCCAAAAGCCAGCTCTTTTTCTGTAAATTAAATTTAATACTTTATAAATTAAATACTATTTAATACTTTATAAATTTTAATTTAATTTTTTTTTTTCATTTTATTTATAAGATTTTGTTTACATTTATTTACCTTTTTTCATTAGTGTATTATTTATTTTATTTTATTCAAATAACAAATCTAAAAACCATTTGTTTTTTAAGCATTTATTTTTTGTCTGATTTTATTTTATTGTATTCTAATTCATTTTATTCAAATGACGAATCTTAAAATCCATTATTCTTATTTTATTCATTTTAATTTTGTTTTATTTTATTGTATTTTAATTTAAAAAAAAACGAATCTTAAAATCAATTATTCTTAAGCATTTATTTATTTGATTCATTTTAATTTTTTAATTTTTCTCTTTTATTTTATTGTATGCTAATCTAATTCGTTTTTTTTAGTTACATTAAAAAAATAACAATTATCTTTATTTTATTTAGTTTATTCATGTTTTAATTTTCTTATTTCTTTTGTTTTATCTAAATAAGAAATCCAAAATAACAATTACATTTATTTTATTATTATATGTATTATATTTATTATTATTTTATTTATTATTTTATTTTATTTATTATTTTTTCTTTATTATTACCTTATTTAATATTATTTTATTTAATTTTTTATTATTTTTTTTTATTTTATGTACTTATATTTTTATTTATTTTTTTTCTCTATTATTATTTTATTTACTTTTGTATGTATTAGTTTTTTTTTTTCGTTTTATTTATTTATTTGATATTTTTTTTATTATTATTTTCTTTAATTTTTTATGTATTATTTTTTTCCTTTTATTTATTTTGTTTGTTTATTCCAACATTTTTTATGTGAGATTTCTATTCAATGTATTTTATTTTGTATATTTTATTCCATTCATTTTATATTTTGATATTTCATTTATTTCTATATTTTCATTCCTTGCACTTGAAGCTGTTGTTAGATTTGAAATCGATATTCAATTTGAATAATTGAGCGCGTATGACGCGTGTGGCTCTGATTTTTGTTTTTGGGGGTCCAGACAAACTGGCACTAACTGTAACTAACTGCTAACTATTGGAATTGTTGCGTCAAGGTTACAAACCAATCGTCGCCGTCTGCTGCCAACGAAACGAAACGAAACAGAAACAGAAACTGAAACAGAAACGAGAAGCGCAACGCAACAAAAACGCAACGCGCAACTAAAAATAAAAAAAGCCATTAATTTAACAGTTAGCTAACTAACAAACTGAAACCGTTGTGTGAGGAATGAGAAATAGTAGAAGAGTCGGAATAAAAGCAACAACAACAACTAACTAACTAACACACACGCAACACACAAATTTGCGGCGAATTCGGAGAGTTGAGCCAAAGTGAAGCGAAGAGATTTCAATTGTGCTAAAAGTTGACTGCACTTTGTGATTCTTCTTCTTCTCCTCCTCCTTCTGCTTCTCCTTCTTCGTCTTCTTGAAGCGCGTTCAACTGACCCTGAGGGTTGATTGCTGTGCATGCTCTGAACACCTTCAACCCATGTTTTCTCCCTCTTCTCCCTCGCCGTCCACCCACGCCTTTTACGCTCGAGTGCGTTGCGAGTGACGTCATCCGTGCAACCACCGAAAAAAATAATAATAATAAAGGAAAATGAAAAAATCACATGGCGAACTCAAAAGAAACTTTAAACGAGCTCACAAAATTATGAGTAATAAATAAGCGAGCATTTAATTGAGCTGCTTGCAAATACATGTTGTACATAAAGTCAAACTATATATAGATATAGTCTTATACATCTCTGCAGACTCACTCGAGTACTTCATAAATTTTGGCAATAACTACAACAACAACAACAACTGCTAAGACTAGAACTAGAATTTTTGGTTTGGTTAGCCAAAAGTCTGTTTAAAATCAATTTCGAGCAAATAAATTCATTTGGTGTCTGGGGTCTGGTCGATATTTGGCTAGTCGTTTTCAATATTATGGCAAACACAAGTCGAGAGGAGAATTCCACAATTCGAACTGTGCATGCTCTTTCTTTTTATTTCTTCTTATTTTCTAAATGGTTCTTAAGTTTGATTATTTTCTTATATTTTGTCAATTCTTCTTTCAATTTAAAAAGTTACGAATTAATTTCGACATTTTCTGAAGATTTTTTTTTTTGAGATTTATTTTTAATTTTAGTTTGCTCTTCACCTTTTTTTGTCAAGAATTCTTTTAAATAGATTTTCATTTAAAAGTTACAATTGAATTTTAATTTTACTTAGGTTTGCTTATTTGTTTTTTTCTTTTTCAAGAATACTTATAGATTTGTTTTATATATTCTTTATTTATTTATAATCTATCTATCTAAATATAATAAGTAATTTTTTTGAAATTTTAAAGGTGAATTTTCATTTTAAAGTTTGCTTAAGTCGCTTTTCCAAAATCTGATTATATTCTTCTTTTTTTATTTTTAAAGTTACACATTATTTTCGAAACTTTGTGAAGTTTGCTTATTTTTCTCATTTTTTGTCAGAAATAATTAGAATTTTGTATATAAAAATTGATTAATTTCGAAATTTTTTATGCTTCATTTTTAAGAATTTTGAGAGACGAATTTCAATTTAAAAATTTTGCAAATTAATTTTCAAATTTTCTTAAAAGTTTCCTTATTTTTATAATTATGTTTAAGAATTTTAGATAATTGATAATTTAGAAAAACCTTTTGAAATGTTCTTAAATTTGTTTATTTTTAAGAACTTTTATTTATTTGAGATCCATATATTTTCTTTTTCTTTGAAACTTGATTTGAAAAAGCTGAACATATTTTAAAATGCGCATAAATACATAAATGAATTTTAAATTTTGCCAAGTTTGTGCTATGTATATATATATTTAGGAGTACTTAGAGATGAGTTAAAAAATCTTTACATATTTTACGATGAATGTCATTTGTTTTTCAGTCTGTTATTTTGATATAATATAAAAATACATTTTTGTATTAATTACTGAAAAATACGAAAAATATACCATACACCGATCCCAAGCTTAAGAACCAAGAAAATGAATCTTTATAATAGCCAAAGTTGTTCTTCAATTTCTTAAGTTTACTCTTCGCTGTTTCACTTTTGGCATTTGTGCCAAAACAAATATTGAAAATTCATTTAGAGACTGAGTAAATTTAATTAACATATAACAGTTGCTGGCAGCAAAAATATGCAAAGTTTAAATTTTCTCGCTTCTTAATTCAATTAAAGAAGATGATTCTGAAGAATAAATAGAAGAAAAGAATATTAAATATGAAAGCTCATTTAAAGAAATGGAAAAACCATTGCGATTATAAATTTCTGCTGCAAAATTAAAAGTTTCTCGCTACCTTATTCAATTAAAGAATATTATTCTAAATAATAGAAAGAAAAAGAGAAGAAAATTTCGTTTTCTAAAGGAATTTCAATAGTTCAATTTCTGCTGCAAATTTCAAATTTTCTCGCTACCTTATTTAAAGAAGATAATTCTAAACAAGAATATTAAATATAAAGCTCATTAAAAAAAAGCGAAAAACATTAAAATTTCCTTCTCTAAAGGAATTTCTCGCTATCTTTAGATAAAGATGATTCTATACAATAGATAAACATAATTATATTAAATATAAACCTAATTTAAAGAAAAGCGAAAAACATTTCAATTTCTTTCTCTAAAGGAATTTCAATAGTTTCAAATTTTCTCGCTTCCTTATTTAATTAAAGAAGATGATTCTAAACAATAGATGGTTCTAAAAGTATATTAAATATAAAGCCCATTTAAAGAAAAGCGAAAAACATTTCAATTTCGTTCCCTAAAGGAATTTCGATTGTTAAATTGATGCTCGTGTTCGTTAATAGCATCAAAGTACTCGCAACTATTTCGGATTGCGAATGATATTAGCTTAGACTAGCTTCGCTGTCTGTTTCTCTGTTTGTCTGTCTGTCTGTCTGTCCGTCTGTCTGTCAGTCTGTCAGCATGCCACAATGACGTCATCTCAGTTTTTCCTGCGTACGGTAAAAATGAATTTCCGCAAACAAACAAATGGCAAAAATAGAGTTCTGCTCTCAGTTCTTTTCTTTTCTTCTATTCTCGCTCGATGAAAAGCGAACGCAAACAGACAAAATGCTGATGGAAAGGGTGAAGGGGGAAAAATGATTTTTCTTTTGTTTAGAAATTACCTCTGAATTTTGTTTTTTGTATATATCATTTGTTTGTTCTTTTTGTTGCTGTATTTTTCTTTCAGTGTTATTCTTTTATTCACCTTTTTTTTTTATTTTATTTTTGATTTTGTTAATCTTCACAAACAAATTTGCAACGTGGTATTTCGATCGTTCTTGAGATCAACGCATCATTTTTTTTTTTTTTTTGATGATTTTGGGTGAAAACATTAAAAATAATATGCGTTTGTGTGTGTGTGTGTCGTAAAAATGTGTGTAAGCCACATGAAATTATTTATTATGCTTATTAAAATGGCATAAAGCTGGGAAAATGCCTCGTTAAAATCTACGAAAAAATAATTATAATAATATTGCTATGCGCTGACCATGAATTGCAACTTTATAATTTGGCCATGTGCCAAATCATCATCAGCGTAACTTTATAATTTTCTAATAAAGTTCAGTTTCGAGCTGAAATAAAGTCAAATTTCCAAAGCTTGTAAACTTTGCTTAATTGAGCAGAAATTACAATTGTTTTAAACGCTGCATTTTTACTTGCTTCAATCACTATTTTTCTATATTTTTTTTTTTATATATTTCTTTATTTATATTTATATTTTTTTCTTAGCAATTTTGTTGCTTTAATAACTTTTTATTTTATATAATTTTCTTACTATTTTTGCTTTTGTTTTATGTATATTTTTCTTAGCCTGTTTTTTTTTATTTTTCATACAATTTTTGTTATCTTTTTTCTATATTTTTCTTACAATTTTTGTAATTTTTTTCTATATTTTTCTTACCATTTTCCCTATTTTTCTTTGCTTCAAAATAATTGCTTGCATTGCATTACAAATGGCAATTTGAAAGCTTGGCCTTGGCCCACACACACACACACACACCTAAGAAAAAAAGAAAGAAAAACAAACGAAAAAAGTACAACTGAAATTTAGTTTTTAGAAAATGTTCAAGCTAAAAAGTTCAGTTAATGAAATTCGTGCGTCAGAAGAAATACAAAAATATATTTGCTGGGTTTTGACTACACAATACCCTGTAATTCAAATGCAGTCTTGCAAAAAATTTCTAATGAAAGTGAAACATATTGAATTTGCTATTAGTAAATTTTCCAGCTAAAAAGTTTAATTAATTCAGAAATTCGTTCGTCAAAAATACAAGCGAATATTGTAGTTTTTGATTTCAAAACGAAAATTAAGCAAATTTAATTTGGTATTAAATTGGTTACTTAGTTTAAGTAAACTGAAAGTTCAATTAATGGAATTCGTGCAGCTATTAGACTGTAGAATACCCTGTAACAAAGTTACACTGTTCTTATGGAATTGAAATTATAGCAAATTTAATTTGGTATTAAATTCAGTTCTTTACACTTTATATACCCTCTTGTTCTGCATATTTCGAGGGTACAAAAAGTAACAATAAACATTCAAAATTCGTAGAAATCAATAAAAAAGCATCAGCAGCAAAAAACAAATATAATTTTCGGAGCTAATGTCAAATGCAAAAGAATCTGAAGCAAAAAGAAAGTATATTATTACGAGTATTACATTATAATATACAAAATAGAGGAAATATAATATATATTTCTTATATAGCAAAAGAAACAAAAAATGAAGAAATAAAGTAACAAATATGTACTTAATATAATTCACTTAGCTCCTATTAATGTTTTTAGTATAAATCGTGGGCAGACAGAAACAAAAAATAAAAACAAAAAGCAAAAGAAGAAAGAAATAAATAAAATATCGTTGTGCGAAGGAAAGATAATCAAAAATTGATTTCATTAGTTCGTAATTGCATTTGAAGCGAGTGGATGTGTGTGCGTGTGTGTGATCTATGTATATGTGTGTGTGTGTGTGTGTGTGTGTGTGGGATGGGTGTGAGTCAATGAGTGTGCCGGCGCTTTGAATTTAGCTGCAACTTTTCAATTAATTTTCCTGTCGTTTCACGCTGCGTATGAGTAACGTGCAATCTTGGCTAAAAATATTGCCTTTTTGCTGTAGTTTATTGTTGTTATTCGTGTTCTGCTTGCTATTTATATATCTTTATACAGAGCAAGAGAGAGAGGAAGAGAGAGAGAGAGAGATAATGGACAGTCGCATGCAATCATATCAATCACTTGTAAATGAAGTGATAACTGCCATCATAACTATGTTTTCAATTGTATCTGTAACTTTGTGCGCTTCGCTTCGCTTGGATTGCATAACACACAGGTTGTTTATATCAATATTGAATGCTGAGATTAACTTTTCAATAATTGATACAAAACGTGTTCTAATCTTAATTGCTTAATGATAACTTGAATTTGATTGCCATATTTTTAGTGCAAAACAAAAGTTCTAAGCAACTTCCTGCGTCTGTTTGATTAGCTAAAAGTGTGGAAATTAAAAGCAATTGGAGTTTTATAATATCTAGATGGTTTACAGATCTTTTTAACCATCATGGAATCTATAAATTGCTTAGTTGTGTGTTCGATTTAAAAATACTTTAACCATCGATAGAATATATAGATAGATAACATATATATAAATCGCAGAGTTTTGTTAACTTTTGACTTCAATCGCTAATTTTTACAATCATGAAATGAATTGAAATTTCTTTCTACTTTCTTTTTTGTGTGAAATATATCCATGTAAATTGCTAAGCTAAATTTTCGTTTAAATATTCGATTTTCGACATTTAATTGATTCTTTCTTGTTCAAAGATCGAAGCTATTTTTAACTGCGATCGTAAAACTCGTAACTAAAATGAAATAAATAAATTTCTCTGCCTTTGTTTTAAGTTTAACTGCAATCGTTTATTTTCTACAAATATTAAAAACATTTCGTTTAAATTTAACATTTAACTTTTCGTTTCTTCCATTTTGTGTTAAAGTTTTAAATTTTAGTTTTAATACTCTGTTAAATTTGTTATTTAAAGCTGATTCCAAAACTTAACTTCATTCTTTTCTTTCAAATGTTATAGCTAAAACTTTTGTTTTTAGCTGTTTAGAACGTTCAAAATTTGTCAACACTTTTAGCGTTTTTTTTTTGTTTTAGAGTATTTCAACTTCTGCTCGATGAAGTTGTTGTTAGTTTTAACGACTTGTTGTTGTTGTTGTTGCTGTTGGCGTGACTGTTAATTCAATTGAGAGTTGGGCGTGGGAGTTTTTGTTATTTCTTTTTGGCGTGTGTGTGTGTTTGTGATTTTCTTTTGTTTTGTGTTTGTTTCGAGTCTATTGATTGACGCGCTCGTTTGCCGCGATTACTCATACGCCGCGTGGCACTCAACGAGTTGTGTTTGCTGTTGGTGTTCTTGTTGCTGTTGCTGTTGCTTTTTGTACTTGTTGCGCACGTTATTTTATTTGACAGCTGCTGTTTTTCGTTTTCAATTCCCGGGCGCGTCGCCATTGGGAAACAGCAACAACAACAACAATAACAATAACGAAACCAAAACGATACTCATCTTATGTGGCAACAACAACTACAACTACAACAAAAACAATTCAAGTTCACTTTGCGTTACACTGCGCTCATAATATTTCTGGGTCAGTTGCGGTTACCAATACTTCTCATGTTTGCAATGCGGTTAAGTTTTTTGCTCTTTTGCTTTTCAAAAATAAGTCGAAGTCGTTTGTTGGTTAAACACTCTGCGCAATAGTATCATTTCAAATAAGTTGCAATAGTTGTTGCTGATTACATTACATTCGAGCACTTTGGGTGCTTTGGGCGCTATGAATCAGCTTCGAATCAACTCAGAAACTGTTTTCGCATTTCCGTTGCCATTTTGACAAATTCCCTGCTTAACAATTGAGGCTTGTTTACTGACATATTATTCATACAATTCTGTCTGATAACAAACAACAATGATTCAAACGTTGCCGTAATTATATTTTCAAAGGGGTGAAAGCATTTATTAATTATACGTTTTTCTAAAGCCAAACTTTGAGCTATATCAAATTGCTTTAAAGAGCTTACAAATGATTCAATCGTTGCCTCAATTATTGGTATTTTTAAAGGGTGAACTATCGAGTGTACTATCGGCACAATCGATTGTATTAACGATGTTTTAGAGATGGCGCAATCTATCGATAGTTCTTCACTTCTAATGCGTATATTTGAAGGTGAATGTGTTTGGCAAAAAATCTATTAATTGAATGTATTTCTTTTGTTGTAAAAAAGCTTCATTTCGAACTATATTAAAATTTCACATGATTTAACTCGTGACATAATTATTTGTAATAAAACTATCGATGACACTAACGATGTTTTGTAAATTACTATCGATGATTTCGTTTGAATTTTATCTCCGTTTCTAATGCGTATTTCTCAAAATTTCAAAATTTGACTTTATTGAACATAATTCATTTTTCTCTTAGAAGTATCCACGAATGAAATAATTAAGATTGAAAAGAATTGAAGACGATTTTACTTCTTTGTAAATCGATCCCTTGTTTATTTCTTTATCGCACAGTTGTCACTCAGTCTTTTAAACGAATGTATTATGTGAACTTAACGATGGCACTGGCGATAGTTTATAGATTACTATCGTCGACTATTGATTGCGTTTACTATCGATAGTTGCGCTAAATTTAGGTAGAAACATTTTTAATAAATGTATGTGATATAAAGCCTTTCGTTCTTTGACATTAATATACACTTCATTTATTTTGGCTTTAGAAATATCTTCAATGAAATAACTTATATTTGTATGATTTCATAGTATTTATTACATTTCAATATATTTATTTTCGATTGATCAAAATTGAAAGTGAAGACGATTTTACGTCTTTGTAACTCGAACTTTTGTTTGTTTTGTACATTGATCGATAGTTTAGAGATTACTATCGATTGAGCCTACTATCGATATTCGGACGAAATGCTTTTTGACAGAAATATATTGAATTTGTAGCAAAACATTTTGTACTTTGACTTTAATATTAACATATTTATTTTACCCTTAAAAATATGTTCGAAGATTTGAAATTATGATTTCATAGAATTTATTAAACTGAAATTGAAGACAATTTGACGTGTTTGTAACTCGAACTCTTGTTTATTGTCACTCAGCCTTTTAATCGCATTATGCATTATGCGTATCGAATGAACATTTAATATTATGCCGCGTCTCTGACTGACTGATGAATGAGTGAATGAATGAACGAATGCATATACATTTGATAATTTGTTGAGCTGTTGCGCGCTTTGGCAGCCATCCAAATGACCACGTGGCCAACAAATACATATACACAGACATATATAGAAAATATATATATGTGTGTGTATATATATATGTAATTTCACTCCTTAATTTATTGCAATCGATGGTGGACGGGACGGTCACAAAAGGCTAATTGCGAATGGCTTGGCGGCTTCATTTTGGCCAGCTCTGCATTATGCTACCCGTATTTTACTCTTTGAGTTTTCCCTCTTCTTCTTCTTCGCCGTTGTACCCGCTTTGTTGTGTGTGTGTAAAAGTTCATTCAACCTTTTTTTTTATGCTTCATTTGTCGATTTGCGCGCAAAGTGGCCAAAGCAGAAAACAAGCCAAGCTTTTTATGCAGCAATACAAAAAATAGTTGCCGTCAGTTAACTGTTTTGTTATACCATAAGCCAAATGAGTAATGCCAACAAGTAGTCGTAGTACTCACAATCATCAAGCACATTCACAATGCAAACACTCTATGACGAACACAATTCACAAATAAAACGAACAACAATAAAATGTCGTGTATGTAGAACATTTGACAATTGGAGAGCGAAAGTGAAAGAGAGACAGAGAGAGAGAGAGAGAGAGAGAGAAATTTATGCAGATCATTTATTAATAAACAACTTTTACTGCTCCATAATCAAAGATTGGAACAGTTAAGAAACTCTATTCTTCTTCGCCTCAAAATACTTTCAATCTAGTTTTATATTATTCTTGATTTACAATCATTAATTTATAAATGATCTGCATAAATTAAAGAGATTGTAAATCAAGAAGAATATGAAACTAGATTGAAAGTATTTTGTGGAGAATACAAATCGAGTTTCTTAGCTATTTATTATGGAGCAGTAAAAGTTGAAGTTATTTATGATACAAGATTAAAAGTTCTCAAAGTTAAAGTGAGATGCCGATGTTTTTTTGATTAAAAATTTAGGATGTGGTTAATTCACTGGCAAAAATTATTTCAGTAAAAATGAATCTTATAGCTATTGATTCGCACTTTATTTAAAGCTAAGAATGATTTATTATTATATTATTTTTCTGTTGTTAGATAAAAATGAACAAATTCATACGCCAAACCAAAAAATGCGCGAATTTCTATATTTTATTATATAACATTAAATGATTCCTAAAATCAATCTTATCTCTAAATATAGTGCTAAACAAAACCAAAAAAAATAACCTTTTCTTAATTTTAAAATTTTGTCAGTTTGTTTTTTCTCCGCAAAGAATTACCTATATATTAAAATTATAAATTTTCCATTTTAATTAGAAAGTTCTGAAATAGAACTCAAATTGGCAATTATTCTTATTGAGCTGTCAGTTAAGTCACATAATCAAATCAATGTCTAATAAAAGTGACCATGGCAGATGCAAAGTTGTGAATCAACTAATTTTTGATAGTGCTGACAAATTGACGCAGTTGATTGACGTAGTTGATAAGCGAAGATTAACTGAGTGCAATTCTCAGTAAAATAATGAGTTTGCCGATTACATTTTTTAAACAAGCAGTTAAAGAATTATTCGCTGTTTGCAAATGCTTTCTTTTGTTTTAGATTTCGAAATTGTGAAATTTTTGATTAAATTTGAATTTAATGATGCATTGAAAAGAATTCTTGATGACTCAGTTAATCAGGTGCCAAGAAAAAAATACTTTTATTCTGGGATTAAGAGTTCATAAAAATTATAAAGACAAAAACTTAAGTCCAAATTGAATTTTCGCAATCATTTCACAATTTAATATACCAATTATAGGCTTTAGTATATTTGCGTTAATTATTTAACCTTCTTGCTTGTTTATAAGTTTAAGCCTGCTGGAAATGTATGTAACAGACTGAAGAAGGATTTATGGCACATACTATAAAAGTACTAATATATTAATAGTATTTAAGATTATTGAAAAATGCAGAAATTATTTAATAAATACTTTTCTATGGCAAAAACGGATCTTATGTGCTTTAGTGGAGAATATGATATATTTTGTACTTTATGGTATATTTAAAATGTACTATTTAGATATACCAAAAAATTTGGTATATTTTTGTACAAATACAAGCAAAAAGAAGAGTAAACATTATTCAAGAAATACAAATTAGCAGTTAATATATTTTATACTTTATGGTATATTTAAAATGTACTATTCAGATATACCAAAAAATTTGGTATATTTTTGTACAAAAGAAGAGTAAAAATAATTCAGGAAATACAAATTAGCAGTTAGTATATTTTGTACTTTATGGTATATTTAAAGTGTACTATTCAAATATACCAAATATTTGGTATATTTTTGTACAAATATAAACAAAAAGAAGAGTAAACATAATTCAGGAAATACAAATTAGCAGTTAATATATTTTGTACTTTATGGTATATTTAAAATATACTATTCAGATATACCAAATATTTGGTATATTTTTGTACAAAAGAAGAGTAAACATAATTCAGGAAATACAAATTAGCAGTTAATATATTTTGTATTTTATATGGTATATTTAAAATGTACTATTCAAATATACCAAATATTTGGTATATTTTTGTACAAAAGAAGAGTAAACATAATTTAGGAAATACAAATTAGCAGTTAACATTTGTTTTAGTATTTGTTGAAGACAAGTTTTGAATACAACATTTTCCGCTTTTTTTTGTTAGTGGTGCCAATTGTGTGTGTGAGTGTTTGTCATAGGCAAGTGTCACTGTGCTGTGTGTACTTAGTATGGGTCGCATATGGTGTTGCTGGTTATGAAACGAAACGAAACGAGACGAAAGGAAAGGAAAGGAAAGAAACGCACCACGCAACGGGCCAAGTCAATAGCCCGCATTCACAATATGAATATGGGACTGTGAATGAGAATGGGGATCGTGGGGGGAAGGGGCTTTAGCTTTATATGGTTCAATTGTTGAACGGTTGAATGACTTAAGCGAGTCTGGGGAATAATGGCAAACAACAACAACAGCAACAACAATAAAACTTGTCGCCTGCCAATCGAAAATAGCTGCTGCCAAAAAAGTGTTTCAACCCTTTTATTTATTTAACTCATTTTTTCTCTCTTTACAGTTGCAGTTGAACAAGAGAGAGAGAGAGAGCGGAAGAAGAAGTAGAGGAGTGTGTGTGTGTGTGCCCGTGTGTGTGTGTGTGTGTGTAGTCCCCAAATATCCCGCCCGCATCAACGTCCACGTACAACAATCCAAGATGAGCAAGAAACCAACAGCCGGCCCGGCGTTGCACAAGGTCATCATGGTGGGCAGCGGAGGCGTTGGCAAATCGGCCCTCACATTGCAGTTCATGTACGATGAATTCGTGGAGGACTACGAGCCCACCAAGGCCGATAGCTATAGGAAAAAGGTGAGCGAACTTTTGAGATTACAATGCAAAAGAAAAGATTCCATTTCAATTGTTCGTTTTTCTCTCCTCTCTTAGGTTGTGCTCGATGGCGAGGAAGTACAAATAGATATTTTAGACACAGCCGGCCAGGAGGATTATGCCGCCATACGAGATAATTATTTTCGCAGCGGCGAAGGTTTCCTCTGTGTCTTCTCAATCACAGACGACGAAAGCTTCCAGGCCACCCAGGAATTCAGGTGAGTCGAGTCGTCCTCATCCTCATCAACATCATCATCATCATCATGCGTCAAGTGCGTCGAGTATGTCAAGTGGCTGCCAGTCTTCCCTCAAGTGTCGTCGTTGTCGTCTGCTGCTTCTGACACCTGCAGCTTCCCTTTTGGGACCAAAGTGGCCACTTGTTCATCACACACACACTGCACACAACTCACTAATTAGTCGAAACCGCAACGCGGACAACGCCGCAGCGGCTTTAACATAAATTGCGTATCTTGTATGCTAATGAAATCCTCAAAGCCAGACCCCAAACTGAAAACTGTCAACTGAAAAATGAAATAGAGTGGCGATTATAATCCCCAATTTATGTGGCAATCAATTGCATTTTTTATATCTTTCTTTCGATATCCACTTTAAATGTATCTACTAGAGCAG
The DNA here is from genome assembly GCF_023558435.1 of Drosophila sulfurigaster albostrigata. Taxonomy (NCBI): domain Eukaryota; kingdom Metazoa; phylum Arthropoda; class Insecta; order Diptera; family Drosophilidae; genus Drosophila; species Drosophila sulfurigaster. The sequence goes on from NC_084885.1 coordinate 20,250,947, forward strand.
ACGCTGTCTAAAAGCTTCGATTTCTTATGACGAATTTATAGAGCACAACTTTTCATGTTTCTTTCGTTTTTATTTATGTTTCAATAGCTGTCTTTACTTATAGAGAATTTATATATATTTAATTTCGTATAACGAATTTATGATGCATTTTTTAAACTATGTTTTTAATTTCTCCAATTTCTTATACCGAATTTTTAGTGCACATTTTGCTTACTATGTTTTATAACTTCAAGATTGCTTCAATTTGTTATAACGATCTTTTTTAAACATGTTTTCTATAGCTTAATGATATAATATGTAATTTATAATCAATTCCTTAAATAATCTTATATTTATTTATATCTTTAAAACATAGTTTAATCTATGAATTTCATGGCTTACTTATCAAGACTTTATAGTGAAGATTTTCTAAACTCTGTTTTTTAAAGCTTCATTGTTTCTATAGCTACTATTTCTTATAATGAATTTATGATGCATCTTTTAATCTATGTTTTCAAAAGCCTCAAAAGCTAAACAGTAATTAATAGTACATCATTTTTATTTATGTTTCAATTGGTGAACCTTTTAACAGATTTTTTTCAAGTAATCTTTAATCGATGATTTTAATTGCTATAGTCGAACTTGTAGAACATTTTTTAATGGATATTTTTAAATAATATGATAATAGTACAGAATTTTACTAAGCACATATAATACATACTATGTATGTATGTAGATCCATAGCAATTTATCAAAGTAGTTCAATGTGTTTCAAAGTACTGATTACTAGCTTATTCAGTATAATTCAGCAACAGCTTAAATGATAATATTTATACGCAATGGGTAACATGACAAATAATATTCTATATAAATACTAATATGATAAACTGGAATATATACAATTCCAGAGTAATTATATGGGTTTAAAAAGAGTTCTAAATAACAAAATATATAAAGAAAAATGTCATCTGTCATCACCTAAATCGTAGTAATTATTACAGCGAAATATGTAAAACTTTCTAGCAATACTTTCTACGTTCTTCTTTTATTTTACTTACTTTAAAGTTCAAGTTTTATCTTTAGTCATTAAATTTGCTATTAAGAACATTGATAATCAGCTAGATATATTTTTGTTAAGCACTTTATGCAAATTGTATTTCAAAATACATACCATATGTTTTATACAAATTCGAGACTATCAGCACTTTTGATATTAAATGTAATTAGGCATTTTTAGCTGTTTGGGTCTAGAGAGCCACCCTCAGACAATTTGAGGGGACTTGACGTGCCCTTTGACCTCATTCCGGGCATGAAATAAGCATAAACAGGAAAGACAAAAGGCACACGTCTAAAGAGGAGGAGATTATTATGATATTATAGGTATTATATGTAGAGTAGGGTATAGACTGCTGTCAATTATAATGTGTTGACTGGGTGTGGTTGCTGTTGCTGTTCTCTCATAATATTGAGTTGTTGACAGGTCGAAAGTGAGTGAAAGTGAGTCATGCCGCAGCCAGTCGAATGTGATAAGCGAAGAATGAGACGCTTATCGCCACACTAGACTTTTAGTATTACTTATGAGCAATTATTTATCCCCTCTTTATTTTCTCTTTCTCTCTCTCTCTCTCTTATCAACATTGTAGAGAACAAATATTGCGGGTGAAGAATGATGAGAGCATACCGTTCCTGCTGGTGGGCAACAAATGCGATCTGAATGACAAGCGCAAGGTGCCGCTCAGCGAGTGCCAGCTGAGGGCGCAGCAATGGTCGGTGCCCTACGTGGAGACCTCGGCCAAGACACGCGAGAACGTGGACAAGGTAAGTGCGCGATGGTTGCGGGGCAATCCAATACTTGCGATAGTTATGCGGTCAGCGAAGCGAAGTGTGCACGACTATCGATGTTACTATCGATCGATCGGTGGTAACTAACCATGCTTCTATCGGTAGATGATAACTATTGATGATACTATCGATATATGGTAGCTATCGATTAATGGCAACTATTAATGGTACTATAGATTATGGTAATTATCGACGTTACTATCGGTTGATGATAACTATTGATGTTACCGTCGATATATGGTATCTATCGATGTTACTATCGGTAGATGATTACTATTAATGTTACTATCGATAATTGGTAGCTACTGTCGATATATGGTATCTATCGATGTTACTATCGATCGATTGTAACTAAAAATGTTACTATCGATACATGGTAGCTATTGATGATGTTATCGATATATGGTAACTATTGATGTTTCTGTCGATATATGGTATTTATCGAAGTTACTATCGATCAATGGTAACGATCGATGTTACTATAGATATATGGTATTTATCGATGTTGCTATCGATGCATGGTAACTATTGATGTTACTGTCGATACATGGTAGCTATCGATTATTTGTAACGATCGATGTTACTATAAATATATGGTAATTATCGATACATGGTAACCATTGATGTTACTATCAATATATGGTACCTATCAATGTTGTTATCGATGTATGAGAACAATCGATGTTACTCTTCGTATATGGTTCCTATCAATGTTACTATTGATCAATGGCAACGATCAATGTTACTTTAGATATGTGGTATTTATCGATACACGGTAACTATCGATAGTTTGTGCTGCTTCACCGAACGAGAGAACACCTTTCTATCCCACCTGTCTCTCTCGCGCCACGCTCTCTTTCTCTCTCTCATTCCCACCGCTGCTCCCTTCCTATCTTGTCTGTTGTTATTTCTCTCCCCACTTTTGAAATGCCACCATGGACATAAAATATTTATTAAACCGAAAACATTTGCAGGCTCTTCATCAATTGGCTAAAGCGAGCAAAAAAGGAAAAAAAATGAAAAAGACAAAAGTGCAAAAGATGCAAATACCAAAGAATATATCAAAATTTATTTGTGATTATTATTAAACGTTCTAATCAATGATTTTTGAGCAGAGAAATCAGAAATCGAAATGCAAAAATTTGTCGCACACTCATTTTTTTCGTCACTTGATTTGATTTCGATTTTAAGTTTTCTTATTTTGTTTTTCCTTCGATTTTTTTCCCATCAAATTTTGTTTCTTGTCAATGTTTCGGTGTGTTTTTGTATTTTGCAATTACCGTGAACACTGATTAAAAGCAGCAAACACAACAACAATAAATACATATAACAAGAAATATCAAATCATTAGATTCGCATAATTTACTTTTTTGTTTTTTTAACTCAATTTACGATTCACACTCAACATTCTTATCAATTGCTATTTTTTGTGTTTGTTTGACTGCCACATTTTTTTTGTTTTGTTACCTGCAATTCACTTGCCAAATAGTTTATAGCCATTGTTGTTTTGGCCCAACAATAAGCACACATCCATCCACACACACACACATCTATCTATCTATCTATATATGAAAGCAATTGTAGTTCGTTTGTGCCATGAACATTTGAGCAAAATGCTTTAATTTCACTTAGAACTAAGCGACAATTGTGAAGTGAATCTTGATGATGGTAACAACAAAAAAAAAAAAAACATTTATATTACAAGAATTCTCCAGTGATTCTTCATTCCCTAAATGATAGTTTTAAAAGTCTTCAGAGTAGTTCAAGTTAAAGACTATCAAAAAATCTACCTTATAGAAAGCACTATATAAATAAATCTACCTTTTAGAAAGCACTTAATAATCGAATGTATCATCGCCATTGTCGTTATCGTTATCGTTTTATCGATGTTGTAATCGTAACGCTGCTTGCAGAACAACAACAACAATAAAGTTGATAATTATAATTTTAAGTATATAGTTTAATTATTCTTCATTTATTTTCTTTGATTTCTAATTGTGTTTTTTGCTAGCGCATTTCACACGCTCTTTTTTCATACACCCAGAAACAACACCAAAAAAAAAAAATAAAAAATACAGCCAGCTCTCTATGTAACAACTCTCTCTCTCTATCTATCTCTCTAACTAACTAACTACTCACCTCTCTATAACTATCGTATAAATAAAATGATTTGCGTTATTTTTACAACTAAATATATATATATACGTATGCGATATATGTATATGTATGTGTATGTACATGTATATTTTATTCCCATCACAATTGCAGGTATTTTTTGATTTGATGCGCGAAATAAGATCACGAAAAACCGAAGATTCGAAAGCCACGAGCGGGCGTGCTAAAGATAGATGCAAGAAGCGGAGACTTAAGTGTACCCTACTTTAGGCATTAGGTGCATAAACAAAACAATTTTACAAGCTACCAACTACTACAACATCAAAGATAATTGAAAAAAAAAAACTACACACTATTTACTTACTTACACCTTATGTGACCCGTATTTAGCTTTGCCCTCTTTCGCTTTTGGCTTTTTGCAACACTAAAATCCACTTAAGTTCTTTTTTTTTTGTAACAATTTCCTCTTTCTTTTCCTTTTCCTTTACTTACACCGATTTCTCTTATATTATTAACTTATTTATTTAGATTTGAGCGCCGCTTGTCTTTGATTTATTATAATGCTTTCCTTTTGTTGATGTTTGCCTTTGATTAGAATTGCAACTTTACAAACATCACAAAATCAAAACAAATAACAACAGTAACAACACAATAACAAACATGAACAACATTTATAGACTAACTTTTTAGCTCTTATACTATAAACAAAATGAGCTCTGCATGTCTACATTATTCAGCTGTAATTTCGTACTTTACTAATCGTCGTCTTTCAATTTCAATGTTTCCTTACAAATTGAAATTCAACTAGGAAAATAATATATTATTTTGACTGTCAAAATTCAATCTAAATTTACAGCAATTGAATATACAAATTTCATCATATTTGTGTTAAAAACAACGCTTTAAAAAAAAAAAAAGTTTAAAAAATTCAGATAATGACATTTCCATGAAAACAATTCAATTTCCAAATATGAATTTTAAACGCTATATTCATCGATAGTAACTTATTGACTTTTCAATGAAAACAATTAAATTTCAAAATATGTATTTTGCAATAATCTATACATATATTCATCGAGTAAAGTAACTTAATGACATTTCAACGAAAACAGTTTAATTTAAAAATATGTATTTTGCAATAATCTATATATTCATCGATAGTAAGTTAATAACACTTCAATGAAAACAATTCAATTTCAAAATATGTATTTATGCAATAATCGATAATAACTTTTGATTATGGCAAAATTAAATTTATGCCAACATCGGTTTATAACTGCAAACAATCGAAAAGTCTCGTTGTCGTTGTTTAAAACTTCGCCAAGCTTTTGCTTTTAAAACTTTAAAACACTAACAAACGTAGAGCACAATTGACAACAGTAGAAATTAGAATTGAATTACACTAGAGTTGCTTAGAAAATACACTTAATTGCAGTTTTAGTGCATAAAGGTATCGAAAAGAATTAATAAATAGTAGTAATATATTTATCGATAGTAATAAAATGTTGATTGATAGTAGTAATGTATTTATCGATAATATTTATATAATTGTCGACAGTAATAAAATATATCGATATAGTCGATAGTATTATGTTTATCGATATGCCCGATAGTATTATATTTATCGGTATGATCGATAGTATTATATTTATCGATAGGTTCGATAGTATTATATTTATCGATAACGTTATATCGCTCGATAGTATTATATTATCGATAGCATTATATCGATCGATAGTAATATTATCATTATCGTTAATATTGTTATATCGACCGATAAGAGTTATATTTTTATCGATAAAATTACATTGCAAAGGCAATATGGACAGCGACCCTTGAGATGAAGGTGAAAGGAATGCCAAGTTTCAACTAAGTGAAATACACCAATGCAAAACTACACACACATAGACACACCCACACATCTGTAGATAAACACTCATACATGAATAAAACAAGTATATTTGATTTAGTTTGAGTATGATCTTGGCACATTTATTAATCAAGTACAAAAACCCTTTTTTTTTTGGCTTTATTTGACATTATTTTGTTTGGTTTTATGATTTAATAACTTTTGGTTTGGCGCTCGTATTTTTGAATTTAATACAAATTTAGTTTTTGCTTTATTTTTAAGACAATTTTTTTGTTTTGTATATTTTTATGGTGTATGAAACTTTTTGCTTTCGGTTTTTAGCCATTTTTCCAAATTCTGTAACTATAGATACAAATTTTAACCCGAAACAAAATGTTTGATTTGAAACGGAGAAGAAAAAAAAAGGAATTTATGATTAATCTATTGTTTATTCTTATTTAGGTATTTTTCGATCTAATCAGGGATATTTCATCACGCAAAAAACAACGTCAGATGGACGTGAAAGAGCCGACAAAGCCTTCTCCTTGCTGCCAATTGTTGTAAACATTCAACAGCGACAACAACAACTGCAACATCTGCAACAATAACAACAAGAGGAAGATGAACAACAAGAACAACAACAACAACAATAATAATAATAAAGCAAACAACTGCAGTTCAACAAGGCCACAGCAGCAGCAGTAAAAAATGGCAAACAACATAACCAACAACAATAATTGAGCGTTATTAATATTTATAAAAACAAAACAGAAAAACGAAAAAAAAAAAAAAAAACAAAAACAAGCAACAACAACAAAAATTTGTATCAAAATTATTTGCAACATTTCAACGATGATTAACATTAAATAAATTATGAATTATATGTAATATACATAAAATCTATATATATATAAAATAAATATATTAACAACAAATGCAACTATTATTTAGGTAATAGCAAACAGCAACAACAACCACAACAACAACCACAGCAAAGCACAGCGCCAGCTTTTAATTCATAATTTATCGATATTTCTTTTCCTACGCTACAAATACAAGCATACACAACAAACACACACATATATAATACATACATGCTAATAAAGTGGAGCCTCGCCAAAGCGAACAGTGCAATCTAAACTAAACTTTATCGAAGCTCCACAGTATTTTGCTTAAGGGATTCAGTTGTTTATTATATCTATATATTTTTTTTTATTATTATGATAATTATTATTTTGTTCGTGTATAAAGTAATAGCAAAATGTTAAACAATAATAAAAAAAAAAAACAAAACAAAAAAGAAAGTAAAGTCTACACACAACACACTGAAAAGCTTTTTATAAATATTATACATACAAATACAAATACAATACATAACATACATAATTATATAGTTTAAAATATGTAATTGTAAAATGCAGCTGCAACAAATCATTAACAAACTTCAATCTTTAATTCATAAATAATATCGAAATAGACTTTTTTTAGAATCAATGAAGAACAAGAAGAAGAAGAACACCTCAATTCTAATGCAATTTTTGTAATTTTCTAAATAACTAAACAACAACAACAACAAAAAAACAAAAAGAAAAATCAATCAATATGAAAAGAACTTGAATAATTTGTAGCTGCTTTCATAAACAATTCTTTTTCAATTATTATTATGATTTTTTTTTTTAAATAACTTTATAAAATCGTATTGAGAAATTATTAAGATTATGCATACACTATTTTTTTTCTTGCAAACTGCATTCTGTATTTTAATGTTTAAGCTATTATTATTATTATGATTATTATTATTATGATTAATATGATAATGTTAAATCTAATTATTGTTAAATATATAAGTTATGCAATTGATTTACCTTGATTTCGAAACTCTGAAGAACTTTGAACTCCGCATTTGACAATATTTCCTTTCCTTTCCTTTACCTTTTCCTATTTATTTATTTTCGTTTTCTTTTCACCCTTTCTTGTGTATGATAAATCGAGAATCGAATGTTGCTATAAATTTATATACATACACTATACTATATATAGCGTATATATATATATATATAAAGAGAGATACATACATCATATATATTGATAAGAGCACAGCAGCCAACAAACACATACACATTTTTAGTGCTCTACTCTCGCACACACACACACACACACTCCTCTTCCCACACACGATGAAGAAAGAATGAAAGGAAAGAAAGAAACACAACACATTACACACACACACACACACACTGTCCCATACTTATATATATATATATGCATACATACATATATCGGAATCTAAATAAGTAACAATTTTTTTAGCAGCAATAGCAAAGCATTTTTTTGATAAACTATTATTATAATGATTATGAGTAAAACTGGATTAAAATTATGTTTAGCTTGGAAATAAACAAAACAACAAAAAAACAAAAAACTATGAGAAATCTTACAACAACGTGTTTTATTTAATACAAGGATTTCATAAGGACTTTTGAGATTGGCATTCAAGTATTTTCAAGAATCCGAGCAAAAAATTCATCAAAATTTTTTAAAAATTGTCACAAATTTCATATTTTCAGCTGTATCTCGGTCAAACGACCGACGATCGGATTGTCCTTTGGCATAATAATAGTTCTAATCAATAAAAACTGAATGTGGTTTCCAAAAGAACGAATGTCCTTACAGGAGCTGAGATAAAACGACTTTTTGATGCACACAAAATTAGCTACAACTCGTGAATGTCCTTTCGTATCCTGGCAAGCAATGTGTCAAATGGTGCGTATTAGTGAAGCCTATCAACTGGCCAAAGGACATGGCATTCGTTTTTATAGTTTTCGAGTTATCCTGGAATTTGCAATTTTGGTCGGTTTTCTTGAAAAAACTGAAAAATTACAAGTATTGGATTCTAAGATGACCCCATATTTTTTTGATGCAGATCGATAGAGGAGATCCTTGAGATCCTAGCAATATGTGTCCTTTGATAATGCGACAGGATATGGCCAAGTTATGATCAATTTTCATTTAGGTTAAATGCTTTGCTGGATGCCCCTAAAAGTTTGCAATGAAAACGCATAAAGCTCAACAGAAATTTCGTTTTTACGCCATAACTCGCCCAAATCTTTAAGGATCTGGAACGGACATACCTTTTTGTAATGAGAGTTACCAGGACTAACGATTTGCATCCAAGGATTTTAAGATTGCTTCCAATAATTCTGCTTGAAAATTTTCAAAGGGTAGGGCATAGGAAAATTGGTAAAAATTGCAAAATTCCGCCGTATCTCGGTCATTTGAAGGACGATCGGGATGTCCTTTGGCACTGACTTAATTCTAATCAATAGAAGCCGATTGGCGCAACTCCAAGGACGAAAATCCTTACAGGAGCCGAAATAAAAGGACTTTTTTGTATAGAAAAAATTAGCTATAACTCGTGAATGTCCTTGCATATCCTGACAAGCTATATGTCAAACGATGAGTATTTATGAGGCCTATTATCCTGCCAAAGGACATTCCAATCGTCCTTGTGGTTCTCGAGATATCCTGCAATTGTCAATTTTCGCATCATTTCTTTGGCCCCCGGATCAAAAAATTACAAGTGTTGGATTCCAAGATGACCCCATATTTTTTTGATGCAGATCGATAGAGAAGGTCCTTGTGATCCTAGCAATATGTGTCCTTTGGAAATCCGGCAGGATATGGCCGAGCTAGGAGCAGTTTTCTAATTCATAGTGGCAGCAAATACATTTTTGTAGCATACTTTCAGGCTGCGCCAGTTCAAGTCGAGATTGTGACTGCGACTCATAGATGGCGCTACTAAGCAGCTTATGTAGAATTGATGGAATTTATTTATTTCCACGTGACCCGCTCAAGTAAATAATTAAACAATTTGCATTTGCTTTGAAATCACTTTTTATTTTTTTTCTTGCATTTTTGTTTTCTTTACACATTTATAGAATATATATATCATTTCTCATATATATTTTTGTTTTATACTCATTTTTGCATTTTTGTTTTCATTGTTTATGCATTTAAAATTAATATTATATGTTACATTTACAGCTAAAAGATGTTCGTTTTGTTTTTTGTTTGTTTTTGTGTTTTTCTTTTTCAAATTTTGTTATTTAAATTGATTTATTTATTTTTTTTTGTCTGCTTCTTCCATTAATATATAACCTTTTGTTTGTTTTTTGTTTTGTTTTCATTCATTTATAATTTGCAATACTCCCGATTTGTTTTCAACTTTAAATTAGGTAAATAAAATAATAATATTAATAATAATAGCATTTCTAAAATGAAATCGTTTAGTAAAAATTAGAAAAAAAAATATATGTGTTTTCGTATTTATAAGAAAAACAGAATAGAATAATTGTAAAAGCTAAAATAAAGTATTATGTTCATTACTTGGCTACTTACAAATATCATTAATTAATTTAAATCAAACATATATTCAATTATTAATTAACTAATAAGCAAACATATAAATATGCAGATCTTCATATCATAAACGAACAAACTAGATACAAATTAATTATTAATTCTGTTGTTTGTTTTTTTCTTTTCTTTTTTTTGTAATTTTAATTTTTGTTATTATTTTTTACATTGATTTTTATCATTTTTTTCTTTTTTGTTGTTGTTGTGTGTGTTTATTTTGATTTTGTTTTTTTTTTAGAACTTATGGCTAAGCATTTTACATGTACATTTAAAACATTTACACAAACATTTAGGCTTAGACACTAAATTGATGTTATTCTTTTTTGAAAATAGATTCCAACTGCGTTGTATTTTTCTTGTTTTTTTTTTTTGTTTCTTGTTGTTCTTTATTTCTTTAAAATGTGTGAAAATAAATTTTTGTATTTTTTTGTTTTGTTTTCTTTTTTTGTGTTGGCTTCTTCAGAAACTAATTTATGGTGAAATTGTTGAATTTGCCAGCGATTTGTTTGTTTAATTTTTATTTTATTTTTTGTTGCTTTTTTTTTTGGACATAAGTATATTTGAACAACTTAAGATTGGGTTATTTAATTTTTACCTGTGCCAAAACTAAAAAGCCAGAGAAACAAAAGAATATTTACACAAAAATATGAAAGAGAAATTCACAATTTTCTCAGCTCTGTTAATATGTTTATGGTTTGTTTTTTTTTGCATCATTTTATATTGTTTTTGTTATTGTGTTTTATGTTTTTTTTTTCTACTTTTTCTACTTTCATTTGTTTTTTTTTTATCGTAATTGTAGTTTTGTTTTGTTTTTTTTTTCTATTTGTTTTTCTCTTTTCCAAATACAACTCTTCTCCGTCTGTTTTTTTTTTTTGTGTTGCAAATTCTTAACTTCTTCGGATTTAGATAATCAGTTTTTGCTATTATTGTTCTTATATTTTTTTCATTTCTGTTTTTTTTTTTAATACTTTTTTTATGTACTAACGTACGCGCACACATATACAGATACACACACACACACACACACAGACGCACACACGTTTGAAAAAAATGCTCCAAAATATAATATTTAGTTAGTTTTTAGTTGATTTTTCCCCTTTCTCTATCTCTTTTTGTTTTGTTTCGGTTTTTGTCTGTCTGTCATAGTTATACATAAATATATATAATATATACATATACATATAATATTTTAATATTTTCCCTTTTTCTTTTCTAGTTTCTATATTCTTTTTGTTTTTTCTTCTCGCTTTTGTTTTTTTTTTGTATATAAATATTCCAATATTTTGTGGTTCCGAATTTTAATAACTTGACGTAGAGCTCTTAAGGCGTTAGGTTCAGCTTTCTGCTCTCCAAAAAAGAAAAAGACAAATGTTTAAAGTAGAAAATGAAATAAATAAGAAAGTTAAAGTTGAATTGCAATTGTTTTCTCTAATTCTTTATGTAATTTTGGTTGTGATATGCTCTCTAAAATCATTTGAAAACTCATTTACATTTATCATTTTGCTATGGCTAAGAAGTTATCAGCTATTATCTATCGGGTGGGAAGCAAGCAAAGCGCCTATAGCAAAGTTTGCTTTCGAGGTGGTTTTTCTTATTTTGTTTTTTAATTGAAAAATCAAAAGTAAACTTTTTTGTTTGTGATGTATGCTTGGACAACAACAAAAGAAATGCAATCGAAAATTGAAGTAAAAAGAAGTTTTGCTTTCTATGTTTTTTAGCTTGTTCTAAGAGACATTCAATTGTATGTACTAAAAGAGTATGTATGTAATCTTGGCTACATCACTACTACACAACTACATGCATACATCCACATACACACATACATACATACACATCTATAATGGCTGATTAAGGGTATACACATTGAGTACATCATGTCAACATCGGTTTTACATTGCATTCAAGGAGGGGGGGAAGTTATTACAACTACAACTACACACACACATACACTCACACACACACACACACATTTAGTAGTAGTTAAACTCTGGCAAGGGAGCAGAAGTGAGGAAACTAAAGAATAAACCAATTTTTGGTATAACATTATTTTTGCTCTTCGCTCTTGTTTGTTGGTCATAGAGTATATAGAACTATATCAGATTCACTCTCTCACACACACACACACACACTCTTACAAATTTCTTACACTTTCACAATATTATATGTTATATGTATAAATATGTCTTTAGGTTCGGTTTGTCACATCAATTTGCCAAAAAAAAAAAAAAAAAAAAAAAAAAAATGAAGATAATTCGATTGGATTGTTCTTTAAGTTTATATATATGTATATATATATATAAAGTACTACACACACACATAAGATATATATATTAAGTATATACCACATAGTTGTGCAAGTATAGTATATCTATATATAGTATATTTTAGTATATATAGCATATGCATGCAGTTTTCATAAAGCGTTACCCATTTTGGTGGTTTCTGTTACAACAGCGCGATTTCTTTTCATCTTTTCACATTTCTTTTCATTTCATTTCCGACAATAATTTACACTAAGTTCTAAAAGTAGTTATTGTTGAAGTTGTTGTTGTTAGTGTTGTTTGTGTCCATGTGTGTGTGTGTTTGTAATTGTGTGGATAAATTCAATGTGAGCTACACATACAAATGTGAGTTGTATATATATAGAGTTTTCATACATATATTTCATAGAATAGGCGCTTATACTTTACATGTGTGTGTATGTGTGTGTTGAGTTGTGTGTGTGTGATGCTATTGTTGTTGTTGCTGTTGTTGCTGCTGCTGTTCTGGTATTTGTTGTTGTTGTTGTTCTAGTGTATAAAATTATTTATTAAAAATAATTCCTTTTGTTTTGTTTTGTGTTTTTTGTTTTCTTTTTAGTTTTCTTCTTGTTTAAATATGTATTTCATTACTTTCTTCTCTTTTCTTTTTTTTTTTTTTTTTTTTTTTTTTTTTGATTTTCAAAATCGATGCTTAAATGTTGGGCGGAACTGTTATGTTTTGTTGTTGTTGTTGTTGTTTACTGTTGTTGTTGCTGTGTGCGATTGTTGTTGTTTGTTAAATGACAGAAATCGAAGAAACATAGAAGATAGAGAGAGAGAGAGATAGAGATAGAGAGTTGAGAACAAGTTTGCTTCTTGCTCTGTTTTCTTGTTGTTGTTGTTGTTGTTGCTTTTGTTGTTTAAGGTGGGAGCTGTTGCACACAATTCAGTTGTTGTTTTTTTCTTTTTTGTTGTTGTTTTAGTTACAATTCTTGTTGTTGTTGTTGCTGCTGTTTCCATTGCTGTTGCCTCTACTGTGCCGCCGTACCGCTGCGTATCAAGAAATTGTAATTACGATCCTTGTCCGCCTGATGGAATCCAGCGGAATGCGCTTTAAACATAAAAGACAACAATCGATTAATTTAGTATTTCAATTTATGTATCTAACTAAAGCTAAACAACTTTAATGAAATTTGCTAAAAACAAATCAAAAGTAGTCAGATCTTAACCCTCTAGTGCCCAAATTTTCTTTTCCAAAAAAAAAATTATTTTTGGATTCAGTATTTATCAAAAGTGAATGTTTGTTTTAAAAAAAAATTTATTTTTGCTCGGATCGAGTTTTATATGACTATAACCTTGGACCGCCTAGAGGCGGCTTTGGGAAGCTAGGCCAACAAAAAATTAGGTAATCAATTCTTTTGTTCATATGTTTTATTATAAATGATATTAAGATGAGCACCAAAAACAAATAAAATAACAATTAAAACTAAAGTTACTTAAATTCACAAAGCTTCAAATATTTGTGTACAAAAAGTTCGTTTACTTATTTGTGATGAAAATCATAGAAACAGTTTTTTTTTTTCTGGGAAAAGCACAGGTTTATATTACATTTACGGCAGACAATTTGAGTTTCGGAAGTTTTTGAGGTCGCTATCAGTTGGCAGCTTACAATTTGGAATGCGATTCGAGCGAATAGTTCCCAAAGAAAATATTCCCCGGGACTTGAGATATACAAGAAGCGGCAACGAAGTATAATAATTGTCAAAGTAGATTATCTAATTTTTGAAATCCGGAACATTTCGAGTCAAACGAACAACTACATTTGCTGCCGCACCAAGATCTGGGGAGCCTGTTTGAACAACGTTGTCACCTGCTCCACAATATATCTCGAAATTATAGCAAAAGCCAGAATAATCACACAAATTGAAGAATTTCACTCTAAGAAAGGTCTTCATCTTCGTTGCACACATTTGTTCATCCACAGATAAGCGTTGGCGCATCGGAACTAATTGAAACTTGTCATTGAAATGATTCACGAGCGGCCGTATTTTGTATAAAGGATCGCGGTCGGCAGAATCCTTGGAGGGCAACTTACTGTTATCATTAAAATGCAAATTTCCTCGTATTTTTTCAAAGCGATTTCTTGACATTGTGTTTTGTATTGTTCCAAATGCGTACTCCCCCCAATATGAACGAACATTTGGGTAGCGAAAAACTGACATCAAAAATAGAATGCCAATAAATTGACGAATTTCTAAATTTGTTGTGGAAAACAGGTATTGACATCCTTTTGGGTAGCATACAAATTTGTTTGCTAGGTGATATGTTCAATAATAGTATCATTCAAAAAAAATTGAAAACACTTGAATGGCGTATCCAGATTTTTAAGTTCTCCGAGGTCAGGCTCATTACTGGATATTGCAGATTTATCCATGACTAGGTTCTTTTGGCGCCACAACATCTTTTCAAAACAGATCCACATTCAACTATTGTGCTTTCTTTAACATGAGCAGTATTATGCTCAGCAGGCGCTTTACGTTTGCGTTTCTGTGCTTGAGGTGAATTGGACGCAATCGAACTTGAGGGTGACAACAATTTTGCAAAAGGAGTAGGACTTCCGCGTGAAGTTACACAAATCTCTCTCGCCAACAAAGAATCCGACATATGTAGCACTCTTTCAATCGCTTCTTTATCTTCCTCATTGACAGGAAGTGCTGCCTCGCAAAACATCATTAGTCAAATCGTCCTCCAACTCTTCTTCTCCATCCGTATCAATATCAAAATCAATAGAATTTTAAAATTTTTCAATCTCCACGTCGGAAAGAGCTAATAGCTTATTCACTTGTCGTCGTTCCATGTCTACTGAAGCAATTATTTGTACTTAAATATGTCATAGATTGTTTCCCTTTCAAACTTACCTCATAAATTTTTTTCCCGAATTGTCCCAAGACCGCCTCTAGACGGGCTACTTTATAAATGCAACAAAAAGCTAACGAAAACTTATTTTTAGTGTGGGTTGCGTTTTTTGCGTCCTTGAGACAATCAGCAACACGGTACAATTTTTTTTCCAGCAGCAAACTATTTATAATATTTTAAAAAAATATTTACATCATGCACTTCTTACAAAATAATTACTTCGTCCGAGTTGCACAAATTTTCTACTTCAAATTAATACAGCAGCTTGCGCAAGCTCTAGTATGTATACCAAACGCAGCCAACTTAATTTTTGGTCTTCCCCGAATTAGAAAAAACGCAAAACCGAGTCAAAAGGAATGAAAAGAATAAAATAACGGTAGTTTTATCATTACCCGTCTAGAGGCGGTCCTGGGCACTAGAGGGTTAATACAAAATATTTGAATATTATCACAGAAAATGTTTTTTACTCAAATAAATAGAAAACTTTTTTGCTTGCATGGATTCCTGCAGTTTAAGAAATTTATAAAGCAAAAAAAAGAAAGATACTTGCTTCTTTACAATGCGATATTTTTCTTAAAATATACTAAATTAATATACTGCAAAATACTGAAAACATTCCGCATATATATGTATACCCAATATACGCTTTAATTTAAAAATATTTAAAAAATTAACTCTGAATGGTTCTGCTTTACTATTCTAATAAAAACTTCTTTTATTGATATTTCAAGTATTTCAACTAAAGCTTCAAAATACATAATAGTAAACCTGACTTCTAATAATAGTAAAATAATTTAAGAGACCAAATAAAAACTTTATTATAATTTAGTATTTTCTTCAATATATTAATTCGGTATATTTTAAGATTAATACCGCACTGTTTTGCTTTTATTGAGCTTTATCTTTACTATCAATCCATCAGGAATTTGCGTACTCTTTGGTATATTTTGAATACACGAATATATTAATATACCAAATATAAACTTTAGTATGTTTAGTCTTTGTTCAGTATATTAATTTGATCTTTTAAGAATAATACCGGTCTATTTTATTTTTGAGCTTTATCTTTTCTATCCATTAATTTTTTTGTATATTTCGAATGTGATAATATATTGATATACCAAATATAAATTTTAGTATTTTTAATTTGTTTAGTATATTAATTCAGTATATTCTAAGAATAATACCGCAGTGTTTTGTTTTTATTGAGCTTTATCTTTACTTTGGTATATTTTCAATGTAATAATAGTTCAATACACCAATACTAAATATACACTTTAGTATTTTTAGTATATCAATTCGGTATATTTTAGCAGTAATACCGCACTGTTTTTCTTTTATTGAACTTTATCTTCACTATCAATTCATCAGAAATTAGTGTATTTGTTGGTATATTATTATTGTATTTTTTTTAAAAGTATTTTTAGTATATCTATGCGGTATAATTTAAGAATAATACCACACTGTTTTTCTTTTATTGAGTTTTATCTTTCGACTGTATCTTTCTAAATTGTTTGTTGTTTATCAATCGTTTTTTTGTCTGCCTCTTAGCATTTACGGAATCTACTATAATTTTGTATATAAGTTGTAATCGCAGTAGTATTAGCCATTCAAGAGCTTGACTTACCATTTGCGGCTGCAACTGTTGCAGCACTTGGTGCTGTCGCCGTGACAATGGTGGCGCCACCGTTGAGGGCACCGCCTGCGCCGCTGGCATGGAACTTGATGTTCGCGCTACGTGTGGCGCCCAGCAAGTGCGTCGTCGTCGTCGTTGTCGCCGATTGTGTGTGTGTGGGTGGCGATGAGCCCGCCGACGAGGACGACGACAATGACGATGATGAGCTGGACGATGACGATGATGATGACGACGACGATGACGACGATGATGACGACGATGAGGAGCCAATGAAGGAGGCCGATGAGGAGACGCCGCTCGACGACGAGCTTGGTGATGGCGATGGCGTCGATGGCGTTGGCGATCCACGTGTCGTCGTCATCAATGTGGTGTTGTTGTTGTTGGTGGCACCAACAACCACATTTGGACTGCCAGCCGGGCTGCTCTGCTGCGATGTGGACGTTGCTATCGGTGAGCCATTGCTGCTGCTGTTACTGCTGTGGTTGCTGCTGCTGTGGTTGTTGCTGGTCAAAAGGCTGCTGCTATTCTTGAGCAGACCCATGGCAACAACTGTGGCGGGACTTTGATTCTGTGAATAGCTGACTGCAGCGGAGGTAACATTGTTGATGTTGCTGTTGCTAATGCTGCCGTTCGATTTGCTGTTCTTCAGTGCGCCAATTGTAACAGCTGCAGCGGCGGCGGCGGCGGGATTCAATTGATAACTGACGGCGGCATTGCTGTTGATGCTGTTGCTGTTGCCGTTGCCATTCGTGTTGGTGTTGTGCTTGCTGGCGTTGCTCTTGCTTATCACAGATGACATGGTCGTTGTGGGCACACCAGTCTGAAGCTGCACAGCGCAGACAGAGACAGCGAGAGGAGTGCGGCGAATATGAAAGAGAGAGCATGATTAATTGTTGATTCAATCAATAGACGAGATTCGATTAGCTGCAGCTGCAGCAGCAACAGTTGCCATCGCAATCTTTAAATACGCAAGTTCAACGATGTCAGTAATTAAACTAATATAAAACTTAGTTACTGCTATTTTTCTGTTACTCTCTGTGCATATTTCTGCCACTGTTACTGTAAATATTTCTGTTACACTGGCTGTTAATATTTATGTTACTGTAAATCTTGTTGTTAATCTTGCTGAAAATGTTTCTGTTAAAGTTACTGTAATTTTTCTGTGACGCTACATATTTCTTTTACTGTTACTGTTATTATTTCTGTTACTGCTACGAAAATTGACAGTTTGATGGAGAAAGAAAGCGGTATTCATGTAGTATTGTTGCTATAAAGAATTGATTCTAAAAGTATATTTTTTATCCAAAAAGAACCAAGTAAATCCTAGATAAGAAATAATGTTTCGTGAAGAAATCTATTTTAGATGTTCTAATGGGTATTTCTTTTAGTATTTAAATATAACAATATAATTATATCGATAAAGATGAAACTAATGCATCGTAAAGAAATCGATTTTGTTTGTGTTTGGTATTCAAAGTGGTATTGTTGTAGTATACTGATTGAACAGAAAACGAAATGCTAAGCTAGACTTTTTGTTCAGTTGTTTTGTGGCCGATAACTGATGACTGAGTGGCCACTAAGCGAGATTTAGTTCTATAAATATGATTAATGACAGAAAAGGCCGAGTTGAACTTGCGTATTTAAAAATTGTTGCCACTAAATGTGGTAATTAACTGATAGCTGAATGAAACAAAGTGGCCGCTAAGTGAGATGTAGTTCTGTACAAATCTCTGATGTTAGAATTGGGTGGGATGAACTTGTGGATCTCAAAATTGTTATTTCTGTATTATGTCAAATTGTTGCCATTTAATGTGGCCGATAATCGATAACTGAATGAAACAAAGTGGCCGCTAAGCGAGATGTAGTTATGTACAAATCTCTAATGCTAGAAATGGCTGAGTTGAACTTGCGTATTTAGAAACTCTTATTTCTGTACATATTATGTAAAATTGTTGCCACTAAATGTGACCGATAATCGATAACTGAATGAAACAAAGCGGCCGCTAAGTGAGATGTAGTTGTATAAAAATCTCTGATGGTAGAAATGGCCGAGTTGAACTTGCGGATCTCAAAATTGTTGCCACTAAATGTTGCCGATAACTGAATAAAACAAAGTGGCCGCTAAGCGAGATACAGTTCTGCACAAATCTCTGATGGTAGAAATGGCCGAGTTGAACTTGCGTATTTGTTATTGCTGCAACTACAAAAGTAAAGTGAGCATGTGAACTTACACCGGTGGCACAAACGGTCGCGGTGGTGCCATCGAACAGTATTGGCGGCGCTGCATTGCGTCCTCCAGCTGATCCCGATCCCGATGCTGGCGATAACGATGCTGATGTTGTTGCTGTGGTCGCCAGGCAAACGGCCTCATCTTTAACACGACAGCAACAGAGTGCGAAAGAGACAAGCCGAGAAAGAGAGAGAGAGTTAGAGTTAAAAATTTGATAATCGATATCAATTGGGGGAAGGGGAATTGCATAAGCTGAAGGTCGTCATTGCGAATCGAAATGATATGCACAACTTGATCTACTTTTCCACATCATCGCAATATCGATCCATGCAAATGTGCTATGAGCTCTGTGCTTTTCATGGTTGCACAAGTAGTTCTGTAGTTCATTTGAATTGCAGCTGAACTGAGCTGAGCTGAGCCTGAGCTTCACTTCTCGCATTTCCCCTCACCTTTATCGTTCTGTGGAATGCTCTGGGAATCCGCCGGACGTCTCAGGCTGTTTAGACGCTTCTGTAGCTCAATCTTTTGCTTGGCAAGCTGCTCGATTTGCGCCTCCTGATCACTAGCGGACTTTGACAGTTGCTAAAGAGAGTGCAGAGAAGAGAAGATAAGATTAGATAATCTGCTAGAGAACATAGCATAATAATAATTGCACTTACCTTGACATATTTGTGCGCCTTGTCGAGTATTGTCAAATTTGATGTCTTCTTGCGATCCTCATCCTTGAGCGGCAGCTCGTTCTTTAGCACTTCGTAGCAACACTTGAGATGGAATCGTCGATTCTTTTCCAGCTTGTTGTGCATATCGCGCGTGCCAGCCCTAAGATCAACAAAAACGTTAAGAATCAATAGAGAACGCATGATAAAAAATTAATATAATACGAATAAATCCTACAGCTTATTGAAGAATCAAAGGAAAGTTACCTATTTTATTTACAATACAAACAGAATCCTAAAACTTCGAAGTAATACAGTTAAGAAATTTAGAAAACGCTAAAATTGTTTTTCTTTTTCTATAAAAAAAAACTAACATAAGAATCAAAATATAATCTTTAAAATGTATTATTTAATTTGAGCAGTTCTTTAAGGCTAAATAAGTTATGCGTTCTTATCTATAAAATTCTTTATACTTTCGTTAAATTTGGCATTCAGAGAGTTTCTTTAATTCTTCCTACTTTCGATAAAGTTTCAATTGGACAAAATGCTAAATATTCAGTATGCTATATAAAAAATGTAATAAATTATCAACAACCCTTTTACCCTATTCATGTTACTGTTACAGTAAATATTTCTATCCCTATTACTATACATATTTCAGTTAAAGTTGCTGTTATTATTTCTGTTTATGTATATATTTTTGTTACAGTTGTTATTTATTTCTTTTAAAAATACTGTTATTGTCAAAGAATATTTCTGCACCTGTAGCTGTAAATATTTGTACTATTTGATACAGGTACTGTTATTATTTTTGTTACTGTAAAAATGTATGTTAAAGCTACCGTTATTTTTCTGTCACTCTCTATGCATATTTCAGTCACTGTTAATGCTAATTTTTCTGTTACTGATGCAGTTGTAATTTCTGTTACTGTAAATATTGCGGCACTATAAATGTTTCCTTTTATTACTCTTATTTAACTGTTATTTTCTGTGAATATTTATGCTATTGCCTTAAATATGTCTGTTACAGTTGCTGTTTTTATTTCTGTTACTGTAAATATTGGTGTTACTGACAATAATTCTGTTAAAGATACTGCTATTTTTCTGTTACTATCTAAGAATATTTCTGATACTGTTGCCGTAAATATGCCTGCTAATGTTAATGTGTCAATTTCTGTTAATGTTACTGTGTGCAATTCTGTTACAGATGCTGTTGTGTTTTCTGTTACTTCTGAACTGTAAATGTTTCTTTGAATATTTCTGCTACTGTTGCCGTATGTTACTGTTACTGTGCATATTTCTGTTAATGCTACTGTGTGTATTTATGTTGCTATTGCTGTTACTGTAAATAATTCTGTTAAAGATACTGTTATTTTTCTGTCACAATCTAAGAATATTTCAGCTACTGTTGCCTTAAATATGTCTGTTACAATTACTGTTATTGCTTACCCATTGCTATTGGAGCTGATGGTTCGTCGGCGTCCACCGTGGGCGGTCAGCTGAGATCCGGTGACTGGCGCCGATGAGGAGACTGCTGCCGCTGCTGCTGCCGCCTGTTGCTGCTGCTGCTGGGCATTGAGTATCTGTCGATAGGCGGCAGAGTTGGCGCTGTTGGCGCTGCGAGCAGAGGCTGAGCCGACAAAGCTCATGTGCGCATCCTCCGATCCTCCGATGAGCACACTCTGCGTTTGTGCTGAAAGTTTATGGGAGGACATTGAGTACGATCGAATTCTGGCTGGCTCGACCACCTTGCGGGTGGCCACCGGGGGTGGAGTGAGTGGTATTTGTGACTTGTGTACGATCACTTGGCGCGGGAAATTTGCCAAACCGATCAAGCTCGTTGTTGAAAGTGCAGACGCTGCTGTTGCTGCCGCCGCTGCTGGCGTTGCTGACGTTGTGGTTGCAGTTGCGGTTGCATTTGCTGTGGCTGTTGCCGTTGCGTTTGCGTTGGCTGTGGCAAAGGCGCCTTTGGCGTCTAGCATGAAATACTTGCGCGGTAACTCAGAGGCGGCAGCCGTCGCCGTGGTGGCCCACTTATGCTTCAGCGTTGCCGCCATCGGTTGCTGTTGCTGTTGTTGCACCTGAACAGGAGTCGAAGTCAAAGTCGAAGGTGTTGCAGCCACAGCAGCAACTGACCCCGAACCCGATCTCGTTCCTGTTCCAGGTGCAAGCACCACAAAAGCGGAGCCATCAAAGCGACCCGCCAACTTTGTGGCAGCTGTTGTTGTTGTTGTTGCTGCTGCTGCTGCCGCTGTTGGTGTTGCTCTGGCTACTTGTTGTTGTTGTTGTTGTGATGGTAGGGAGAAGGAGTTGGAGTTGGGAGTTCAAGTTTGACGAGGAATTTTCATCCTCTAAAACAAAACAAATAAAAAAAGAAAACAAAGAACAAAATAAATAAATAAACGTAAAGAAAAAAAGGTTGGAAAAATAGCATAGAATAGAAAAATAATAACGAAAAATAAAAAAAATGGGTGGCATGTGGCATGATAAATGGATAATGGCAATGGAAAAATCAAACTTTCCACAAATGAATTACAGCAAAAGCACAATTAACAAACAACAAGCTTATGCAAAATAGAACAACAATAACAACAAGGCGAGTTTTTAAAGTTTATGAATACAAATGAATTTCATTTGAATTAACTTTTGACCTCCCAAATGCATTCAATAGTAGTAGTATTCTAATTCAATATTTAAACTTATTAATTCCACTGTATAACAGGACTCATCAAAATTGGTTTATTATTCTTAACTTGCTCGGTTTCCTCATTCCCAATTTTCATTCTAAAAGTATTTGGGGTAGAATCCCAAAAAAAAAGATTTGACAACCTTCGTTAGGTTTTCGAAAATTAAGTTCAATCTTTAATTTAAATATTTGGAAATGAAATTTGGCTGAAATGCATAAATCATATGGAAACCTATACCAAAAAAATTTGCTAATGGTAGCGAAATTTGTAAGAAAATTACCATCATATTAATCGTTATTAAAAATTTAAGTACTGAATTTATAAAATGTAAAGTAATGATATAACTACACAAAGTTTTTATGAAAATAATAATAAATTCAATATAATATGACTATAATACTATATGATGTTTAAACAATTTTGTTGTTCAAAATTGAAGTAATTCGAAAATTTTATGAAATTTAATATTATTTTTTTATGTTTGAAGTTTGAAATCTTCAATGTAAGGCATATTTTTGTAAGCCTCAATTTAAAAAAATTAAAATTGTAATAAAAATAAATACGAATTAAAAAAGGGAAATTTAAAAATTATAACTCCAAAGAAATATGATAGTTTTGAATATGCTATTTTCAAGTATTTTCCACATTTCTTTACACCCTAGTTTCAAATGGTTTAATAACTAATTTTCAATCATTTTAATGAGTATTGTGCAATTACTATGAAGTCTATTTGAAAATGTTGAGGAATTTAACAAATTTTGCGGCTTCCCAGACACAAAATAAACACAGATGAAACAAGATCTCATCAGGTTTAAATCATTGCGCATTAACATTAACTCGTCTGCCGGTTACACTTAAAGCCCATAAAGTTGGAGGAGATGCACAACAAAAGACACGACGACGCTTTGCTTTCACGCTCTCTCACTCTTTCACAACGCATACGGCTCAACAACTTTGAAAGCTGCACATTTTGTTAGGACTTGCTCTCTTGCACTCTCTTTTGCGCGCTCTCTCACGCGCTCTCTCTCTGCTGCAGCCGGCGTCGCTGCTGCTGCGCATTCGATCGCCACGTGCGTATGCGTATCACGTGGCTGCAATGACGAAAGCACCGCCCAAATGCAAGACACACACACACATACATATGTATGCATGCGTGTATGTATGGAGTACATACCAAGACGATAATGTCGATATATCCACTTCTTTTTGGGCGGCGCCGCTGCTGACGTCGACTGCAGCTGCGTCACCGGTGCTTGCTGTGTTTGTTGCTGTTGTTGCTGCTGTGCCAGCAATAAAGTTTGCAGCGTATTAAGGCCGCTCAGCAGCTCAGTCAGCAGCTCGCGTTGTATTGACAGATAATCGATGTGGTTGTTGTTGTTGTTGATGTCGTTGTCGTTCTCTTCGTGACGTTGATGTGACATATTTTCTTTTCTATTTTATTATTCTATTCTATATTTCGTGTATTTTTTTTTGGGTTGTGGTTTTGTGGGGAGCCTTGTGGCCGCTTTAGAGCGCGACTAAACAACAAATGCGCTCAACAACTGCGATCGTTGGCAATGCGAGCTGACAAAATGCATAATAATGCAAATTGACAATGACGGCAACAACAACCACAACAACAATATTGTCACTACGCATTAGTTAGCATATTGCACAGTTACAACAACAGCGATATTTTCGTGTTGTGTGCTTTTAGGCAACAGGCAAAAAACCAACAACAAGAATCGAAAAAAATGGGGTGGAAATTTAAAGCGATAACTATCGAACTGTGAACTATCGAAACTAATTTAAATAGCAGTGGAAATTGAAAGCGAAAACTATCGAACTGTGAATATCGGATCTATCGAAACTATCTACTTAAAATAGCAGTGGAAATTGGAAGCGATAATTAACAAAGTGTGAACTATCGGAACTATCGAAACTATTTGAAATCGCAGTGCAAATTTAAAGGAATAACTATCGAACTGTAAATATCAGAACAATCGAACTGATTATTATTATTTATTTATTATTGTGGCTTAGAATTGAATGCTTAAGATAAAACCTCCCATAGCGAACACTTCTAGTAAACAAACTCCCCTTAAACGGACATTTTTTGTGCAACACTCGTTTTGTAAGAACTTTATTTAAATATAACGATGATATACTACTAATTTAAATAAGAACATGTCTTATTGTGTAAATTATACATTGTTATTTAAGTTCTAATGATCCATCGATTCTATAATCCAGAAATATGAACCATATCGTAAGAAATTTTCCTAATTTCAATAGCAAAAATATTTTTCTTGCTTCCTTTTAATGCCACATTTTAGTTTTCATCTATTCTATCAACGTTTCAATTAGTATTCAAACAAAAACCAATTTCGTCATTATATTTTGTGGCATTTCTCAATTGTAAACAAAGCATAAACAGCTGCTGCAGTTTGTTTGCTTTTACAACATAACTGATAATTGTTGTTATTTATTATTGAGAAAGTCACATTGTTTTTATCCATACTATAGATAACTTAACTTTAACTTGAGTATGATAAACCTGTCGGAAGTCTTGCAAAAAAGCAGACATCAAAGCAGAAGAAGAAGAAGCGCTGCTTACAAATGTATTTAAATGTATCGCATCATTTGATATTTACATAAACAACGCACGAAAAGAATATTCCAATTGAAATGGAAGCATCGATTTCGATATTTATTCCAGGATTTATTGTCGAAGCGAGAAAGCGACAGAGACTAACAAGCTGCAGGCGATGAGAGTGAGTGGGAGAGAAGTTTAACACCCACACGCACACAGTTATGGCTCACCCACTTGTGTATTTACTGATGCGCTAGCTCACCCACACACACACATACACACACACTCATGCAGTGCACTCAAAAGCTGCGCTGCTTTTGGTTGCATAACATTTGTAGTTGCCGCATTGTTGTTGTTTTCTTTTGAGCTCAGCTGAGCGCACGTTGGCTACAAATAAGCACACATAAACATACACACACACGCACACGGACAACGAGTGAGAGAGCGAGCGAGAGGCGCGCAGACAAAGACAGCTGTCCAAATATTACAAACGCCAAATTACCGAGCGATGCAACAACAATAAAAGCAACAGCAACATAAATTGTAAGTGTGAAGAAAATAAACATAAAAAGAAAGGCAGACGCTAATAAAAATATGAACGGCTCTGTCCAAAAAAAACAAGCAACAAAACAACACACACTCACACACAAACAAAAAAATGCGTACAAAGTTCATTGACTTTGTTTTACACTGCCGCGACGTGAGGAAGAGAGAGAAGTGCGCTCGCTCTCACCGTTTGCATATTGTGTTTGCAAAGACACAAAACAAACACACAAAAGCAGTCGAAATCGCAGCACACCATTTCTCTCTGTCTCTCCCTCTCATTTCGGCTCTCTCATACTCTAGCACGCCGTCGCTCACGTGGGGCTGGCTCGCATAAACAATGGGAGCTCTCTGTGCATGTGTGTGTGTGTGTGTGTGTCTGTTTGTGTTGTTTACCAGAGTTGCTGTGCTGTGTATGCATGTGTATACATGTGTGTGTGTGTGCTATGACTAATTTGTCTGTCGTTTTTCATGGTTGCGCTTGGCTGGCTACAACAAAGAGAGAGAGAGAGAAAGAGAGCGCAAGTGAGAGCGGGAGAGCGCACAAACAAGCCAGCAGCAGTGAGCGGCGGCGACATGACGTGACCCCAAACAACAACAGCAACAAGTACGAGCGTACGTGCAAAAAGCCAAAGACAAAATGGTAATAGCAAACACATACATACACACACACACACACGTCTACAATGTGTATGCGTGTGAATACGTATGCATGTGCGTCTGCTCTTTGTATATATGTATGTGTGTGAGACTTGGTGCTTGTTTGTGGCAGCCAAATAAGCACAGCAAAAGCTACAAAGACGAATGAAATGTATAAAAAATATATGTGTATATGTATAAACACAATATTACCGCTGGGTTTTCACTGAGCACCCCCCTCTCAACACAACCCACCCACCGCACTCCAGTCATTAGGCGTAATAATAATAATAACAACAACAACAACAAAAGTCGACAGCAAATTTAGCACATGCAAATTTGGCTGGCTTGAGCTGACAAAAAAAAAGAAAGAAAAACAACAACAAGCAGCAACACTGCTAAAAATATAATAGTACCTGCTGCTGGTGCAACCTGCTCAGAGAGCAAAGAGCGCGAACAGCGAAAGAGAGAGAACGAGTGAGAGAGAGCAGGCTCATTTATTTTGGACACCAGTGTGGCGTACAGTGCGAGCCTATGCAGAGTGCAATGTTTGGCATTGTTATTGTTATGCTACGTCACAAACAAGGTCAGCGCAAAGGAAGACTGCGACTGCGACTGCGTGTGAGCGAGACAGCTAGCGAGTGTATGAAGTATAAAGTGCGAAGTGCGAAATATTCGCAATGATTTGTTGCTTCAAATTCAAATTGAAAACTTCAAATTAAAGATAATGTGTTGTGTAAGGTTGTGTTTTGTTGGTATCTTTTTCGTTGTTTTCTGTTTTTGAAACTCACCCGAAACAATGGCGCGACCTTCGCTGCTACGTCCCCCCGTTGACTCCAATTGTCCATTGGTGGTGGTGATGCCGTTGCCAACATACTCATAATCATGAGTAACAACTAATTGACTGCGTGGACTGCTCTGCCCATTGGTGCTGCTGCTGCTGCCGCTGTTACTCAGCGCTGCAGCGGTACCGTTAGTCAGACCGTTATGGCCGTTTACGTTGGCGGGTGTTGTTGTTGTTGCTGATGTTGTGTTTGCTGCCGCTGCTGCTGCTGCTGGCGTGCTGTTTCTGTTGAGTTGGCTTGCGCTGTTGTTGTTGTTGTTGACGATGCTTTCACTGCTGATGCTGCTACTGCTGCTGTTGTAGCCATTATTGCTATCATTGATAAAATGCAACCCAACAGCATGCTTAAGCTTTTCCTGCTGCTCAATGAATTGAGCAGCTATCAGTAGCGATGTAATGCCGCCCTGTGACATAGCCGCCTACGCACACGCACACACTCACACACACACACACACACACACACACGCACGCACACGAAGAGAGCGAGAGAAGCGATCGAGAGAGCGTCAGACACACAAGATTTGGGTCGAGACACGTTTGCAGTTGAATTTTGTTTTCGGTTGCTTTTTCTTTGCGCTTCGTTTTACGACTCTTCTTCCACTTCCTTATATGCTGCTTCTTCTTCTTATTCTTCGTACACTTGTTGTTGTTGTTTTTGTAGTTGTTTTGTTTTTGTAATTGATGCAGTTTTTGCAGTTGTGTTGTTGTTATTGCTGTCAATTATTGCTTTTGCTTTTTGATTGAGATTGTTTCCGATTGTTTATGCACGTAATACACATGTATGCTAAAACGAGACGAAGAGAGAGTAATTGATTAGTAAAGCGCACAGAGAGAGACGACAGCAAATATGTACTTGCAAACTTGCACAGCGACAACCAACAAATTTGTCCACTTCATTTACATGTATGTCAAGTGCAGTACATTTATATGTAACATATATAAAGCAAGGGTATATTCGACTATTCGACACACTCGAAATATAGTTAAGCCACAGCAATTAGAATTTTGCCCTATTACATTGTGGTTTTTTGTTCCAGTTTTTAAATATTTATTTATTTTAAAAGAAAAACGAACAAGACATATTTTCTGGAAGTGAAAAATTAATGATTAAATTCAACATCAAATCTAATTTAAAGTATTGCAACCAAGAGAAGTAATGCAATGAATAGAAGTATGCTCGCCAAGTTTACCTACTTCTATTTCTATAAATATTCTCGGTTTAACAATTGATTACTCTAAAAAATTACAAAGAAAAAGGAAATTTATGTATAATATAAAAATATAGTCCATAAGACCTTTCAAAATTAAATACAATATGCTGACATCTTCATTAAATTTGTCTATAAAATAGAGCGATAAAAAAAATATATCTAAGGTCTGTTCATACTTAAATATGTAATTTTATTGCAATCTTAGTTTAGATATTTTTGCGTCACTTTAATATAATAAAATTAAGTAATAGAAAAACATTCTAAATAACCAGAAAACAGTTTTTTCTGATAAGCCCGAGCTCAGAAGAAACTATGATATGAGCCCCTATATAATACTGCTTATGATTTCATCGTTTTCAAAGTAATTAGGTCCATGAAAAATTCTAGTTAAATGTTAGACATTTCATTATCACATACGATGAATGCTTGAGAATTAGAAGCATATTGTTTTTAAGTATCTAATTTTTGTCAATACACATTTCAAGGCATTTTTTTTTATATAAAGTGTCTTATAGTCGAACATTTTAATTATATAAAGATGCACAACAATTACTTCAACAAGTTCAGTTCCAATATTTGAAATTTTTAAGTTGAGAATTCGAATTAAAGAGTTTCTACTGTTTCAACACTCAAAAAATATTTCAAAACTAGAATTCTTATCCAAAAAAAAACAAAAGCAAATGTTGCTTAACTAAAAAAACACTTTTGTCGCCTGTTCGCAAGTAAGTCCAGTCGTCGACTGCGACTAGCGGCAGCGGCAGCGACGGAGGCAGAGGCAGCTGTTGAGTTTGCGCTAATTGTGCACAGCTGCGTGGCGTCGACGACGACACAAATACAAACTCAAAAAAGAACACGAGCACAAAATACAAAAGAAACTACACACACACACAAGAACAACAACAAGAAGAGAGCGCAATGGACAGCCCCAACAAGTTGCTGCCGTTGTCGACATCGACATCGACATGTCGACGTCGACGCCAACGTTGCGCTTGCCTATCAATGAAAATAACATTGGCGCGTGCGCGAATTCGATGTTTGCGTCAGCTGCTCTTATTATATTCTGTATTCGATGTACATGTGTGTTCCTGTGTGTGTGTGTGTGTGACAAGACTAATGCTGCATTGTATTATTGTCATAAGCAGCCCGCAACCGTTCATAATTCATAAAGAGGTCAAGGGTCATGACAGTCGGCACCTGGCTGCATCAGAGCCGGCTGCCGGATACAAAAATAACCAACAACAACAAAAAAGTGACTGAGTGAGACAGCGACCAAATGCAACTAATAGAAGAGTGAAGAGAGTGTGATTGCAAGGGAGTTGAGAGATTGCTGAAGAAGCTTTCTGATGGCGCGCGTAGGCGTTGCACTCTCTCACAGCCACACACACATGCATACACTCTTTCGCTCTTTTCGTCTGTTGCTCCACATACGAAGAGAGAGAGAGTGCGTTTCGCCTTGACATTAAACGGCGCTTTGACGGTCGCCGTCGCTTCAGGGTTGCCAAGGAGCAAAGCTCTGCTGTTTTCTATGTAATTTTGTTGTTGCTCTTGGGTTCCAGGGTGCGACGTTGACATTTTCCGTTTCGCACACAACAGAGAGGGCGCGAGAGAGAGCGGTCTAGAGAGCGAGTGTGAGGCGAGGAGAGAGAGAGAGAGCTAGGTTGACAAAGTTGCGCGTGGCAAATTGTATTAAATATTTAAATGCAAATCGCTTAAAATAGAAAACAATTCGCAGTAATTGCCCCAAAAAAAAAAGGGAAAAACAAAATCGAGCAAAGCATAAAGGTGACAACAACAAGAACAAAACCCGCCACCCGCATCAAAAAGAAATGAAAAAAAAGCTCACGACATTTTAAGGGCTGCTTTGGCAAACGTGACTTTCGTCTGAATAACAATAAATAGAGAACACCACGCTACTCTAGCACACAATGTGTGACTCTGACTCTGCCCTTATCAACACTCTCGCTTCTAGTACTTCTTCGTCGTGCGAGCCTGCGGCCAAAAAGAATAATAATAACAACAACCCTATGATGGGCCAAGAGGGTCGAACGTACACCTTAGGACGCCTCACGTCATATTCTCAATACTTTATGTAGCTCATTGTCGTCAGGCTTTCTTCTCCTTCACCGCCTTCTTCTGTTACTGCTTCTGCTTCTGCTTATTTTCTTTTATTTTTATTTTTGTTTCTCTTTTTGGGGTGAGCGCATCGTGTGAAAGAAACCTTCGGAAACAGCCCATACCTGACTCTGGACAGGGGGGTTGCTTGCTCGCTGGGTTGTCTATAGATGCCACTCAATACTCAAATACATATATCCTTATAAGGCACTTCGAAGAGTGCCCCGAGAAACCGGAATTATGCATGTGGATGGTTCGTAGAAGCCTGAGAACTAAAAGTCAATGCAAATGAAACGAAAATGGTTCGACCTAATGAGACACAAATTGTTGCGACATTCAATGGCTGATTAAACGTCATTCCACTCAATATAAAAACAAATAAAAATGTCCGCAATTAGATATTAGCAGATTATTTTATTTCATTTAAGATTGGTTAAATAAGTAATGGTATATACAAAAATAATAATATTTTGTGCAAGAGAGATAACCCTAAGAATCGCAAGCATAAGACAACAACGGATTAATCCATCGGACACTTTAAAGCTTCAGCAAAAGCTGTCAAATGTCGATTGACTCTTCTACTATACTCGTATTGTCACTTGATACATTTTGAGCGTTGAAACCCAATATTTTCATGTACAATACCGAAAGAGTATGTGACACATTTTTGTCAGTGTGCGGTAGAAATATTGTTGAAACTTTTATGGAAAGTTTCAGCTGTATAAAGGGGGTGTTGGATGGGGGATGGCGGCTTTACTCGAATTCAAATTATTTTGAAGCGACTTAACGAGGTTACGGCGTATCAGATTCCAGTAATGAATTGTCACAGTAAACAGAGCTTATAGCAAAACTGCTTCATAAACACGTATAGTTGATCTATTGATCACTCGATTTATACACTATTCAATTATTGTAGAACACTCTTTTAGCATGAATTTAAATACTGCACAAAAGTGGATGGATTTATATGATAACAAACTAGTTAATTGCAAGGTATCTCTAAGGTATCTTTTTTTATGATATTTGGTTCAGCAAAGGTTTAAGTTGATAACTATTTCTAAATGCTCGTCAAACTATGTATTTGGTAAAACGAAGAATATGGAAAATATATAACCGGAATTAAGAAAATTAAATTCCACGCAAGTGACTTTAGGGTATACAAAAAAGTATTCAATAAAGAAATCAAACCAAAGACATTAATTTTTTTAATGCAATATTTAAAGTATTTCTCACAGCTTGTAATCAAATTTATAAACAGACCAACATTAGTTACTGTCTGACAAATCGATCACTTCGTCATTAACTTAACTTCTGCACTCTTCTCCACTCATTTTTGCATGACGAATCAGAGAAACACAGCGAATACAAAGTGAGGAATCGATCGTAAAATGGCACGTAAGATTGTCACGTGCACATCTCTAGTTTCCACCTTGTTATCGCAACAGATGCAAATTACACATGTGTGAGTGTATGTGTGTACGTGGGGTTCTTTATATAGCGACAGTTGTTATTACTATTTGCTTTGTATAAGCTAGTTTACTGTAAATATGTGTAACTTATATAGTTTTCGACTTTCTACACTAGGGTAACAACAACAAAAAAAAAAAAACAAAACTCTTAAAAGTTTAGTTTCTCAAAACTGCATTTAAGCAGAACGCAGAGACTGTCAAATGAAATGTGTTGAAAGTGAATTTCAAAACAAGACACTAGAGAGAGGCAGCAGAACAACAACAAATGGGCAGCAAAGCGCAAAAGGCAAAACGAAGAAAGCAACAGAGAGATACAAAAAAAATTCTGACGATGCTAAACGCTTTCATGTTTAGTTTCGCACACAAACACAAAGAAAGACAACACACGAACAGCAACAACAACAACAACAATCAGAGATTTCAACTTGGAGCCCTGTGCTCACGCATACACAGATGATGTGGTATATGTATGCATGTGTGTGCCAAAAGAGAGAGGGTGAGAGCGAGCAGCGAGCACACCAACACATAAATATGAATTTATGTATGTGAGCGCACTTTCTTTGCATTTCTCGTTGCTTTTGACGTCGTCGTCGTCGTTGTTTCGTATACGTGTGTTTTTATTATTGTTGCTAATTTTGAAATGAAGAACAAGAGTGTCGTGTTCGTTGGCAGCCCCAAAAGAGAGCACCAGTTAGCGCGACAGAGAAAGAGAGAGAGACCGATTAGCTGGTGCTTTACTTTTTGCTTTTGCTGTTGGTGTGATATCGTTGTTGTTTCTAGTGCTGCTGCTGCGGCTGCATATAAAAATAGCTAAGCGATTGTCTGGCAGCTAGAGAGAGAGCGAGAGAGAGAGAGAGGAGCGCACACCACAATTATGTACTGACTGTGTGTATGTGTGTGAGTGTGGGAGTCGCATAAAGGATATTTTATAGGCTCGGGAAATGAGAGAATTTCGCCGACATTGGCAGCACTGTTTAGCTTTTTATAATAGAAAAACTTGATAGCATTGTTGTTTGTTTTCGTTCTTCTTTTCTATCTTTTTTTTTTGTTGGTCATTAGTCAGCCACGCACACATTGAATTTATTAAAAACAAAAAAATACACACACACACACACACAATGATAGATGACAGCTGCATGAACCAAGGCACGCGCTTTGTGGCATGGGCAAGAAAAAAAAGCTCACGTTAACACACAGTCAAACACTCACATGCACATGCACACACACAGAAGCACTCAACACAGAGCCACGCAGCTACACACACACACTCTCCACTCACACACACGCGCGAGAACAGCGAAAAAAAAGCTAAACCACGAAGCCGAAAATTGCTGTATTTGGCTTTATATATGTTTTTTTTTCATCACTATTTTTTGTAGTTGTTTTTGAAATTGCGTATACAATTGAATTAGTTTTGTTTTTTTGCAATACATACATTTTTGCCACACATTTGTTGCGGAATTTTACGACGGTAGGAACAAACAGAAAAAAAAAGAAGAAATAGTTATTTTGTTATTACTGACGCAACGGACACTGACGTCGTCTGCTGCTGTTGCTGCTGCTGTTTACTGCGACTGCGACTGCGACGACGACGCGCACGGCACGGCTAAACAACGTATAATGAAAAATGCCAGGCGGCAACACTTACCGTTGACAAACTGCCAACAGCGCCAAACCGCGAGCTGAGCTAAGCTGAGAGAGAGTGAGTGAGCGAAAGAGCGAGAGCGCAAGAGAGAGCGCAGCAAGTGAGAGCGCGCGCCAATGTGAGAGCTGCATGGATGGGAGCTTGCGCGTGTGCTTATGTATTTGTGTGTGTGTGTGTGTGTAGGTGAGTGAGCAGCGCAAAATATGAGAGCAGCAAAATCGAAAAACGAAAAGAAAAAAAAAACAACAAGGCAAAAGCAAAAGCACGCGCGTCATGTACAAAATGTGCCTGTTGTGCATGATGGCTGCGCCCCGCCCCACCCCACCGCCGACGGTTGTGTGTGCAAGTAAACTATACGAAGAGGCGCACACACACATGCCTACTGATATCTACATACAGTATGTATGCAAGTAGGTGTGTTTGTATGTATGCGCACACTGAAAAGGGCACATGCTAAAAACAAAGCCAAAAAGCTTGCAAACAGTTCGTTACTGCTGTCGACGTCGCTGCCGCTGCCACTGCGCCCTGCACTTTGAACCGAAATTGCTCTAACATAGTATATGTATGTAATGTTTGTCTGTGTGTGTGTACGTGCGTGTATGTGTGCAGATATGCATTATGAACATTGCATATACACGTACATAGTGTAATGCAATTCTATATACACACACACGCACACACACACACACACATATATGTATGATGATTTTGTTGCTTTTCTATTTACCATTTGATATTATGAAGAATTTATAATTTTAGCTTTATAAACACACACTCACACACACGTACTTACGTACGTACACTTGAAAAAAAAAAACGTTTTGCAAGGTTTTAATGCTTTCGTTGTTGTTGTTGTTGTTGATGGATGTTGGTTTGTTGTTGTTTTTTGTAATTTTTTAAATTATATTTCTGCTTTGGTTCGGTTTATATTATTATGATTATTATTATTGTAGATTATTACTCTGCTTCTTCTTTCTGCTCCAACCCGCACACACACTGCAATGACACAAGCAAAAGCAAACTAAATGCTGGTGCCAGTCGCTGTCGCTGGCTTTAACTTTGAGTGCCACTCTGCGTCGCAGTCGCAGCGTGCTGAGACCGCAGCGGCAGCAGCAGCAGCATTCGCAAAAACAACAAAAGCAAAACGCACAGTGCAGTCAAGCCGCAGTACGCGAGAGAAGCAGCAGCAACAGCAGCAGCAGTAGCGGCAGCAGAGAGCGCGAGCGCACGTGACGTGGTGCCGTTTTCGTTGTATGTGTGTATGTGCGTGTGTGTGTATTTGTTTTTGTTTGTGTGAGCGCGAAACAGGAAGAAGAAAATAACAACAACAACCATAAGCAACAGCAGCAGCCACGACGGCAGCGCTATGTAATTGTAAATAGCAGCAACAGCAGCAAGAACATTAGGGTGGCTCCGAACAGTTCTTTTTATTGAGGAAATTCGAGAGCAACGCATCGCAGCATTTTTAATGAACTTTATAAGGCAAAAGTGCTATTAGCAAGTGTCTTTAACAATTCGAGCATTGGGTTACAACATCATGAAAATCCAGTTTTCATATATACACAGTGAGAATTCGCTTGAAAGGACAAGATGTTCAAAATTATTTCAAGCTAAAACGATAAAAACAATTGATGTTCGGCCAATAGGAATGCCTGTCTAATAGAGGTTTCCATTAAGCGAGTTTTCACTGTAGTGTTAAGAATTCATTAAATTACATTAAACTAAGCATTACAGTTAAAGGAAAATGTATACATTTTTTTTATAATAATAAAATTTAAAAATCATTTATGGAACAATTTTAGAATTTATTAAGAAGAATTAATATAATAATATTAAATAAATTTGAAAAGTATATTTAAAATCGTAAAATAATTAAATTAAACAATAATGATTTTGGTGTTACACAAAAAATGTTAAACCCTTAAGCAAATAAATTTCGAATTTGATTTACATGCACACAGATTTTCTTTTGGGCATTATTTTTGGGATCACCCTAAGATGCGATGCTGTGATTGCCCTGCGCTTATGCTGCGCTGCAGCAGCGAAAACAACGACGACGACGACGTCAACGTCGACTGCAGCAACAACTTCTTTCTGTACTCGTATATGTATGTTGTAAGTGATTGTTTTTGTTTTTGCTGCTGCTGCAGCCGCTTTTTATGCACTGTTTCGTTTACCAAATTGTTTTGCTGCCTTTGCCGGGCTTTTGTTATTGTTATGATGCGTCGTCGTCGTCGTCGTCGCCGTCGCCGACGTCGGCAATTTCGAAACGTGCTGGCATTTGTGTGGAACGGAACTTGTTTTGATATGCATGGGATCGTTGCGGCGGCTGCGCTGTCCTCTGCCGCGACGCTGCAAGAGTGGCAGCTGCCGCCTGAGCCCTGGGCAAACTTGCAGCCCCAACAACAACACAGCAACAGCAACAGCAGCAGCAGCAGCAAATTGTTTGTTTTCACAATTCCTCTTACATTTCAACTTTGTTGTGCGTTTCCCTACACATACAAATATGAGTGTGTGTGTGTGTGTGTGTGTGTGTGTGCAGGGGCAGCTTGCAACAATGCTGCAACTGCGCTGCCCACGTCGCAGTCGCCCAGCAAAGTTTTGAAGAAGGTTCATTGTACTTTTTCGGGTTTCGTCTCTGGTTGCGTCGTCTTACATCTTTTATTTTTTTTCTTTCCGTCATTTCGTCGTTTTACATTGTTGTTGTTATGCTCTGTCGCGTATTCACAAACATACACACACACACACACGCTTAGAGGGAGAGCGAGTGTGTGTGTGTGTGTACATGTGGGTCAAAATTTGATTTGAAA
Source organism: Drosophila sulfurigaster albostrigata (assembly GCF_023558435.1). NCBI lineage: Eukaryota > Metazoa > Arthropoda > Insecta > Diptera > Drosophilidae > Drosophila > Drosophila sulfurigaster. The sequence goes on from NC_084885.1 coordinate 20,287,358, forward strand.
TGCGTAGTTTTTCGTATTCCTGCCATTTACTGTTGCTGCGCTGTTCTCGCCGTTGCTCGTTGCTGCTGGTGTGTGCAGCAACAACAACAACAACAACAGCAACAACAACAACAACGCGCAACTGGCGAAACAAGTTGCGAAGTGCAAAGCAAAACAGGAAAATGACAAAGTCAAAAACAACAAGAGCCTCAGATCTCTCTACTTGCTTTCTCACTCGCACGCTCTCGTGCACTTTAACGTAAGGATCCCCATTTCTATTGACGTAAGCACACTACGTAATCACACTATGTAACCGCAGCTTAGGCATAAGCTCCTTGTTGTCGCGACTCCTCAGTATTCATCTCTGTGTAACATCGTTCGACCATTTATACAGTAAACTCTCCCTAATTTGAACTACTCTGTTCTTAGCATTCACGGAATAAATATTGCAGTTTTCTCTCTATTCTTTAGATGAGACAAATGTATCGCAAACTATTAGTATATTTATTTTAAGTTCTTCTTAAGTTAAAGTAATTTCAAACTTGAAAAATTCAAAATTTTGCCTATTTGTTTTGACTTAAACCATGTTGTAAATAAATACATTTATAAAAAAAAAAACATTTGTTGGAGCCAATCAGCAGTACTGATTATACCCGCTACCCATAGGGTAGAAGGGTATTATAAATTTGTGCCGGCAGGAAATGTATGTAGCAGGTAGAACGAGGCATCTCCGACTCTATATATATCTATATACAGTAGAATCCAAAAGTTGAAAAATAAAATTTTGTTTATTTTATGGTTGCCATAGGTTTTTAAAATTCAACTAATTAATGTTTTAATCTATTTAATTTGAATGGGGACACACCAAGTCATCGAATTTTCGTCTCAAAAACCGGACGGACGCTATAAGCGGCGTCGTTATAACCGGATTCTACTATATATTCTTGATCAGCGTCAACAGCCGAGACGATCTAGCCATGTTCGTCTGTCCTTCTGTGTGACTGTCCGTCTGTCCGTATGAACACCTAGATCTCAAAAACTATAAGAGATAGAGCCACGCCCCCTTCCGCTCTTGCAAATCAAAAAAATCGAATAACAAACGTAATTTTAAAGTTAGAGTTGATATATATAATAACTACTATAGTATTTATGATTCCTGAAAATTTGGTTGCGATCAGATAAAAATTGTCGAAGTTATTAAAGAAATACTTTTGTATGGGCAAAAACGCTTACTTACTGGGGGTCTTATTGCTTTTGCCGACAATCTGGTATATTGTGCTGTCTATGGTGTATTTTTAATGTGGTACTATATCGATATACCAAATATACCATTTGGTATATTTTAAGTATTTTTGTAGTATATTCGGTATTTTTTTTTTTTTGAGAAAATACCGCAAAATACATTTCTTTTATTCAAAATGGGTAGCGGGTATCTCATAGTCGAGTACACTCGACTGTAGCTTTCTTACTTGTTTATTAATATGACTGAGCTATCACCAAAAAAAAACAAAAAAATTTGAGAATTCCAAAAACGTTTCTTCTATATGTACATATTTCTTAATCAAACTAATCAATCAAAATTACTTTTAAAATGTACTTGGAACCTTAAACAGATCTTAAAAATTGTTATTTAGCTTAAAAAGCTGATGCCGATTAGCTACAAACTCTCCAAATATTATCATATGAAATATATTCTTATTAGACTACAGTGATAGATATACTATAAAGTCGACCCCGTTGACCTTGTTTTGATAATACTCAAGATTGAAGCTTTAGGTGCACAAGGGCCATCGCTTTCTTGTACTACATCAGTTTAAAAGTCAACCCCCAAAAACCTGATTAAATAAAGGCTTGAGTGGAAAATTTAGTTGCATTTATATTTAAAACATTTATTTGCGCAATTGTTCGATACGCAATCATTGTTACGGCACGTGGCCAACGGAAATGTGTCGAGAGATCCTATATAATGGGAAACTTATGTTGGGAAAAGTATCAGTTTCCATCTTCACCTTGAGAAGTGCAGTAATCGAAGCATAACATTCAATATGAAAATTTCCATTGCCTGTCTTATTGGTAATGCCACCGATCTTGGCGAGGAAGTCAAGGACTTGATGATAATAATAAAAATTAACACATCCTTTACTTGCAGCCAGCTTCTTGGTCTTGAGCTTCGTTGACTTCTCCGAGGCAGGCATCGGTTGCCCCCTGAGGACCGTTCCCCCACCAACCCAGCCATGGTCGCGATGCCAGCCATGTGGTCCCGGAGGTAGAGCTTGTCCTGGCTGCTCAGAGCAACCACAACTCTGCGAGGAGTTATTGGCCCAACTGAAGGAACTCGAGGACCAGATCAGAGTTTGTGTCTGTGGCCAGAGTCGTTGGTTGGTCTAAGATCGAAAAGGAACTACGGCAATGATAATTGAACACGTTCACAACTTTGTTAATTAATTGTTTTCATTGTTTTTTTTTTTTTTTGGATTGAATAAAAATGTAATATCGTTAAATATTAATTCTTGAAGTTTTATTATCCATAGTTTTGTTGTAGTTGTAAATAAAGGAGTTTAAATAACAGCTTTTGAAAACGAAAACAAAAAATAGATCTTTACAGATTCTTTAATTTTAAACTATTGAAAATTAATTTCATTAATATGAAATTGTTGGTAGAGAAACAGAGGGAACAAATAATGGTAACCTTTGTAATGTATATTTTTATAATTCTCAATCTAAGCTATAATTTAATTTATCTATATTACCTGCGTAAATTTTAAAACTTGAAAATTTTAAGAAAGCGAATAAAATATGATCTTTGGATTACGTATAATACGTATTTCGATTCTTGCATTATTTTAATTATATTTACCGAAAAGAATTTAAGTTATTCTTTATATAAATTCAAGTATGTTAATTGGATCTTTTTGAAAAGTGCACTCATAACAATTATAATCCCTACAAACTCGATTATCCAAGTATCCATCGATAAATATTGACACTAAGAATAAACTTTTCGAAATTCCCATGATTTATGTTTCTTTACTTTAATGATCCTTGCATTATTAGCTTGCTATTTTATGTACTACCCATAGGGTAGGAAGTGCAACAGGGAGAAGGAGGAATCTCCGATCCTATAAAGTATATACATATATTCTTGATCAGCGTTAACAGCCGAGACGATCTAGTCATGTCTGTCCGTCCGTCCGTCTGTATGAACACCCAGATCTCAGACACTAAAAGAGATAGACAAAAAATTTTTTTTTGATAGCACTTGTTTTGTTACCACCGAGATCAAGTTTGTTTCAAATTTTTTCCACGCCTACTTACGCCTCCACCAAATCGAAAAAATTTAAAAAACAAGCTACATTTTAAAGCTTAAGCCGCAATTTTTGATAAATAGAATTCAAATTCCAGTTGTTATGATTCCTGGAAGTTTATCTGTATAAGTTATTTAGGAAGTAGTTACATATGTATGGAAACCTCGCCTTCTTACTACGGGTATTCGATACTTTGGCTGACAATCTAGTATAATTTGTTCTCTTTTTGGTATATTTGCATTGTAATACCAAATGAATATACCAAATATAACCTTTGGTATATTTTACTACTTTTGTAATATATTAATTTAGTATATTATTAGAACATTTAGAATAATATCACAATGTTTTGCTTTCATTAAAAATGGATAGCGGGTATCATAAAGTCGAGTAAACTCGATTGAACCTTTCTTTTATAAGAATCTTAGCAAGAGATGGTTCATCAAATTTCATGTTGGTAGTTTGAAGACTAATGAACAAAGTTTGCATAAAATCTTATAGATGGATGTTATTCATTACCCAGATCATGAACTTAACGATTAACTAGGTCATTTATATTTTACAACTTATTTGCACAGTTGTTCTATATGTAAATATTATAACAGAAAAAGTACCATGAACATTACTGAAAATTGACAAAGTTTAGCCTTAAAATGCATAAGATTCTTTCCTCACTGAGTGGAAAATTTAGTGGTATTTATATTTAAAACATTTATTTGCGCAATTGTTCGATACGCAATCATTGTTACGGCACGTGGCCAACGGAAATGTGTCGAGAGATCCTATATAACGGGAAACTCATGTTGGAAAAAGTATCAGTTTCCATCTTCACCTTGAGAAGTGCAGTAATCGAAGCATAACATTCAATATGAAAATTTCCATTGCCTGTCTTATTGGTAATGCCACCGATCTTGGCGAAGAAGTCAAGGATCTGATGAAAATAACATTTAATAAATTCTTCATTTGCAGCTAGCTTCTTGGTCTTGAGCTTCGTTGACTTCTCCGAGGCAGGCATCGGTTGCCCCCTCAGGACCGTTCCCCCACCAACCCAGCCATGGTCGCCATGCAAGCCATGTGGCCCTGGAGGAAGAGCTTGTCCTGGCTGCTCAGAGCAACCACAGCTCTGCGAGGAGCTATTGGCCCAACTGAAGGAACTCGAGGACCAGATCAGAGTTTGTGTCTGTGGCCAGAGTCGTTGGTTGCTCTAAGATCGAAAAGGAACTACGGCAATGACAATTGAATACGGTCACGATTTTGTTAATTACTTGGTTTCAGTTTTGTTTTTGTTTGAATAAAATTTTATAATGTTTGCATATTAGTTCTTGAAGTTTTACTATCCACATTAGTTTTTAAACTATTTAAAGCTAACAACAAAAATTTGATGTGCTACTATCAAAGTTTATTTTACTAGTACTAGAATTATTATAGAACTTTTAGCAGAGAAATAGAGGATATAATTAATGTACGAGTATAAGGAAGTTTATTCCCTTCTGTTAATTTATATGTATACTCTATATTACATTTTAACACGGTTTTTTGGTACATATGTATAATAACAATAGTATTTAAGATTCCTGAGAATATTGATGCGGTCAGATAAAAACTGTAGGTTTTTAAGAAATACTTTTTTATGTGCAAAAACGTCAACTTTCTATGGTTAGTTGCTGTGGCTGATAATCTGGTATATTTCGCACTCTATGGTATATTTTGACTGCAGTACTATGTAAATATACCAAATGTAGCCTTTGGTATATTTTTAAAATTATTTTTGCGGTATTAATTTTATGTTGGTATAGTTAAAAAATAATACCGCGCCTATATGCTTTTATTCACAATGGGTAGCGGGTATCTCAGGCATCGAATAGTAATATTTATTTATTTTATTATTTATTTACTTAAAGGAATAACTCGAAATTTTTATAAATTCAAGAACTTTAATTGGATCTTTTTAAAAAGTGCACTCATAGCAGCTGCATGTATGATAACTTTAAAATTTAATGAATACCCAATTATACAAATATTGATCGTTAAATATTGACACGAAGAATAAACTTTTAGGGACGACGTTGACTTAATACTCTTTAAGAAATATCTAAAGAATAGGAAATAAAGCAAAAAAATGTTACTTTACTTTAACGATCAAGATTTGCTAACTTGATTTTCTGTATGAATTTTCCTGAATTAAATTTCATGTTAGGAGTTTGAAGACTATCAATAAAAGTTGCACCAAATCATATAGAGCGAGGAACGGACAGACAGACGTGGCTATAAATTGATCGATGCCATAGTTTCATTTATTTTTATAACTTATTTGCACAATTGTTCGATATGTAAATATTATAACTGATAGCAGTACTATAAATTGGCAAAGTTGAGCCCCAAAATGCATCAGATTCTTTCCTCCCTTTGAGAAGTACTGTGATCCATCATGAAAATCACCATTGCTTGTCTTATTGGTAATACGATTGTTCTCTTCGCTCGGAAGACTGTAGGGATCTGACATTTAATACATCGAATAATCTATTTTCAGCGAGCTTCTTGCTCATCAACTGCATCGGCGTCTCTGAGGGAGGTTGTGGTTGCCCCACTAAATCAACGACAACTCGTTGCACGAAGGCACCCACCAAATGCCCCACAATACCCACTCGTAGACCTACACCACCCACTGGCAGACCCACACTACCCACTCGCCCACCTACACTACCCACTCGTACACGGCCTACACGACCCACTGGCAGACCCACACTACCCACTCGCCCACCTACACTACCCACTCGTACACGACCTACACGACCCACTCGCCCACCTACACGAACCACCCGCAGGACTTCCCGCAGGACCACTCGCAGGACCACTCGCAGGACCACCCGCAGGACCACTCGCAGGACCACCCGCAGGACCACTCGCAGGACCACTCGCAGGACCACTCGCAGGACTACTCGTAGAACCACTCCAAGAACTACTACTCCAAGGCCAACCCAGCCATGGTCGCCATGCAAGCCATGTGGCCCTGGAGGTAGAGCTTGTCCTGGCTGCTCAGAGCAACCGAAGCTCTGCGAAGAGTTGTTGGCCCAAATCAAGGAACTCGAGGACCTGATCAGAGTTTGTGTCTGCGGTCAGAGCCGTTGGTTGGTCTAAGATGAAAATTGAAGGAATTACGACACGAACACTTGACTAACGCGCTCGATTTTGTTAATTAATTGGTACAATTTTGTTGATTTAATAAAAATTAGATATTGTTGCATATTAATTCTCGACTTTTTACTAGCTTTGCTAATTTTAAACTAAGTTTTTTTTTATAGTAGTAAATATAGATGTGAAATGAATTTCTCTTATTGCAATTTGCTGTAATGCTAATTGCATGAACTATATTAACTATTATTAAATTAAGAATATAAAATGAAACAAGTAAGAAAGCTACAGTCGAGTGTGCTCGGCTTTGAGATACCAGCTACCCATTTTGAATAAAAGCTAAATAGTGCGGTATTAATTTGAATATATTCCAAATTAATACACCACAAAAATATTATAAATATATCAAAGGATATTTTAGGTACTATATTCAAAATATATCGAAAACAAATTATATCTCTATCTCCTTTAGTCTCTGAGAAATAGGAGTTTATACGGACGGACAGAGAGACAGACGGATAGATTGTACATGGCTATATCGTCTCGGCTGTTGACGCTGATGTACATATATACTTCATAGGGTTGGAGATGGATTTTTCGCCCTGTTGCATACATTTCCTGCAGACACAAAGTTATAATACTTTCTATGGCTAGCGGGTATAATAAATAAATTATATGTTTTTGGATTATTAACAATTCGAACGCTATAAAATACTTTCGTATTGGTTTGTCGATCCTTTTTGGATTTTAAATTTATATGCAGACATCGATTCTTAATTTAAATAGTTTAGGTTGAATCGACTGACTCAAGAGAATTAGAGCAAGGTGGTCCTGGAAAGGTTCGTAGATGTAAAGTCACTTGACATGAATTGATTATTGGCGAAAGCCAGCAGAACCCCAAGAGCGTTGTCAAAGACGGTGATTTAAAGTACCGCAGCCGAAGTCTCCATAACGTAGGACATTTGCAGAGAAGTTGTTCCTGTGCTTATTTGACGCAGAACTAATTTCATTTACTGCAGTGATCATTAGGGATGATGCCCAGCATTCATTCTAATAACACTAATCAAATATCGGACAATAAGTGCCACAAATCCTCGGTTTACTACAATGCAAACCTTTTTCTATATCTAAATCTAAATCTATATCTATATCTATATCTATATCTATATCTATATCTATATCTATATCTATATCTATATCTATATCTATATCTATATCTATATCTATATCTATATCTATATCTATATCTATATCTATATCTATATCTATATCTATATCTATATCTATATCTATATCTATATCTATATCTATATCTATATCTATATCTATATCTATATCTATATCTATATCTATATCTATATCTATATCTATATCTATATCTATATCTATATCTATATCTATATCTATATCTATATCTATATCTATATCTATATCTATATCTATATCTATATCTATATCTATATCTATATCTATATCTATATCTATATCTATATCTATATCTATATCTATATCTATATCTATATCTATATCTATATCTATATCTATATCTATATCTATATCTATATCTATATCTATATCTATATCTATATCTATATCTATATCTATATCTATATCTATATCTATATCTATATCTATATCTATATCTATATCTATATCTATATCTATATCTATATCTATATCTATATCTATATCTATATCTATATCTATATCTATATCTATATCTATATCTATATCTATATCTATATCTATATCTACATATATCTATATCTACATATATCTATATTTATATCTATATCTATATCTATCTATCTATATAATATAATTGTCAGGATCTCTTATTTTAAATATTTTTAGTGAAATTAGTTAAAAATATAAAATTTAATTTGTAAAACTAGTAACTAGACTGTGAGTCATTATGAAAAACATATTTATTTAAACGAATAGCTCAAAACTTGTGCAAATGCAAGTAATTTAATTGGATCTTTTTGAAATGTGCGCTCACAGCAGCTGCATTTATGGATACTTAAAATTTAAAGTTGAATAAATACGAACTCGATTATCCAAATATTGATTAATAAATATTGCCACAAAGAATACATTTTTCGGCAGTCCGATGATTTAATACCCTTTCTGACCTATCGAAAACAAAAGAAAATAAATGGAAACTTGTTACTCTATATAAATACTTTCGGTGATCATTACTCGCTTGTAAGTTTATGAAAATCTTACAAAGAGGTACTGCAGGCAAAATTAGAGGTTGATAGTTTGAAGACTGAAACCCAAAGATTGCATGAAAACATAAAGAAGAATGGATGGAGAGACATCGCATAATTGATTAGCCTTTAATAATTATTGCACTGCCCTAGTTTAAATTATTTTTAAAACTTATTTGCACAATTGTTCGATATGTAAATATTATAGCAGATAGAGTACTGGGAGGATTACTATAAATTGGCAATGTTGAGCCCCAAAATGCATCAGATTCTTTCCTCCCTTCGAGAAGTACTGTGATCCATCATGAAATTCACCATTGCCTGTCTTATTGGTAATACGATTGTTCTCTTGGCTCGGAAAACTGTAAGGATCTGACATTGAATACATCGAATAATCTATTTTCAGCGAGCTTCTTGCTCATCAACTGCATCGACGTCTCTGAGGGAGGTTGTGGTTGCACTAAATCAACAACCACTCGTTGCACGAAGGCACCCACCAAGTGCCCCACAATACCCACTCGTCCACCTCCACCACCCACTCGTACACGACCTACACTACCCACTCGTCCACCTCCACCACCCACTCGTACACGACCTACACTACCCACTCGCCCACCTCCACCACCCACTCGTACACGACCTACACTACCCACTCGCCCACCTACACCAACCACTCGCAGGACAACGCGTAGAACCACCCGCAGGACTACTCGCAGACCATCTCCAAGGCCAACCAAGCCATGGGATCGTTGCCAGCCATGTGGTCCCGGAGGTAGAGCCTGCCCTGGCTGCCCAGAGCAAGGACCGCTCTGCAAGGACCTCTTGGCTCAATTGGAAGCCATTGAGAAGAAGATCAGAGTTTGCGTCTGTGGCGAGAGCCGTTGGTTGGTCTAAAATCGACAAGAAGATACCGCACCGCACCGCACTTGATTGTTGACCATGGACTTCTATTTGAATTTACTGATAGAAATGAGTTATTTGTTATCTAATTAAAAACTATATTATTGTTGCAGAGAAATTAAACATTTTTTATTTTCTATCTAGAGGGGGGACCCTTTCAACAATAAGGTTTCTATTCCATTGTACATATTAAATTGAAATTTAATTGTTATATCTAGCAAAATTTTCAAATTTATAAGTGGAAAATCTGCAATCAAGAGTGTTTTACTGATCGTTAAGCAATTAAAAAAAAAAAAATTTAGTGTGATGGCGACTTAACCCCTGAAATAAACATATATATTTACTGAATATCGACTAAAATTATACGAAAAATAAAGTTTTCCATGCATTTACAATATATAGGGTATAAAACATACCATACATATATGGTCACACTGTCTGATGTTATACAAAATTTTTGCTTGAATAACTTTGCGGTTTTTTATCCATTTTGGTATTATTAAGACAATAGATATCATCTAAAAATTCTTCAAATATACCAAATAACATACCACAAAAATACTGAAATATACCAAGGGCAATATTTAATATATCATTAAAGTGCCACTGTAGAGGTCAAAATATACCAAATTATCAACCAAAGCAGCTCAGACCTTACAGTAGGCGAAATTTGCCATACAAAAGTTTTTCTTAAATAATTTCTTCAATTTTCATCTAATCACAATACAGTTCTCAGGATACTATACTATACTATGTATACTATCATTGTTTATACAAAAATTTGTAAATAAATTTGATCTGCGTGCAAACATAAAAATGCTGCTGAAAAAGAATGTTAATTCTATCTCTTATAGTCTCTGAGACAAGGTTTAGAATTTTGTCTATGCGTATTCCTAAATCGCTGTCTAGGTTTAAGAAGAAGTACAGTATAAACTTTTAAATGAAGATTCGTATTTTACGGAAAATATTACTAAAGTTGTCTTATGGTATTTGAATTTCAAAATAGTTTTCAATACTCCAACAAGAAAAGTAACACTAGATCTTTTAGAATGTTGTTCTTATATTTGGTAACCTAGAGTGAGAATATAAATCTACTGTTTTGTTTTCTTTCTTTACTTTATTTCTTTCTTTCTTTTCGTTAATCGTTAAATTTAATCAGATTTGTCCTATTTTACAAAATTCCTTCTAGCGTCAATCACCCACAAGTGAGACCCAAATTTTTTCCCTATTCATACTTCTTTAAGTGTTGTAAAGCACGCAATGTTTACTTAATTTAAGTGTTCAGTGTTGCGTATCAATAACTTAGTTTAAGTGTTGTGTAGTGTAAAACGATTAACAGATAATGAATGAAGCAATTCTACGCTATTCTATTTTGGTTATGAATGTTTTCAACATTACGAATTGACAAAAAAAATCAGCATATGTTGTACAATTATAAGCATAAGTATAATGCTCCCGTCCGTATTCCAAAAAAATATTTTTGCCTGCTTGTATGCAATCAAAAATACGCATCAAAACAAATGTTTCATTTCACAAAGAATGTTGGAAACATATTTAAAAAGTATTTGCGCAATTGTGCAAATCAAGTATTCCAATTTTATGATGGCACGTGGTCACTGAACAGTCCTATATAACGGCCAAATGGAGACATCGAAATCATCAGTTCGGTATCCAGAGATCCAGCAAAAACATCATGAAACTAACCATTGCCTGTCTTATTGGTAAGTATTGGAATACAACTCACAAATTGAATTTGCAATACAACTTCTCTACTTTCAGCGAGCTTCCTGCTCTTCAACTTTGTCGATCTTTCGGAAGGAACCGAAGACTGTGGCTGCGAGACAAGCACTCGAGAACCTCTTACGACCCGGATGACAACAACCTGCGAACCAACAACACCTGAGACAACCACACCTAAGCCAACCAGGCCACCAAGGCCGACCAGACCATGGAGACCAACCAGACCATGGAGGCCATGTCCTCCATGTGGTCCAGCTGGCCCGCGTTGTCCTGGCTGCCCCGAGCAGGGAGACCTATGCAGGGAGCTCTTGGCTAAAATTAAAGCCCTTAGGGACAACATCAGGGCCTGCGTTTGTGGACAGAGTCGCTGGCTGTTGTAAGCCATAAACAAAGCAGAAAGCATTTCTCACTTTTTTTTTCATTAATGAGTAGAGTAGATGAATTTGTTAATTAAATTCTTGTCACATTAATAAATAGAAAATTTCATACTTCTAACAATAATAAATGATGTTTTTTTTTTTTCAAATGTAAGCAAGCTATCAAAGCTTCACCCCAATGTTAAGGAATACGAATGCCAAATGTTATATATGGATTAAGTGAGACCTTACTTATTTTAGAGCAGGGATGCTCAACGCCTATACACTGAGTGCACTTTTGTTTTTGTAGATGCTCTGTGCTTATGGCTAGTGCGCCCATACGCACCGTGCATATGAGCTTCGATTTGCATGCGAAACAAAAACAATTTTGCTTGTTTCTCCATTCCATCTCTTTCCGTCGTCACGCTTCGCTGACCGCAATGTATTTTGTTTTTGTTTTTTTCTCGAACACATGCACTGGAACTTATTCTTCTGTCTGGGTTGGGTTTTGATTTATTTCGTGGCCGACCATCGTAAATGTTATGTTAAATTTTTTGGTGGGTTAGAAAAATGAGTGATGAATTGGAGAGCACTTTTTTTTACCAATAACTTTAAATGTGAATATAATGCGAAATATGCTTCGTAGTTCTAGATGTAAACACAAAATACAATCGGAATTTCTCTCAGTGCACAGCTGCGCCCCAACACAAAAGCGCCGCTACATATGTACACGTTTTCTTGTGTCTGTGTTAGTAAACGCACTGCCATAAGACGAATTTGAGCACCCCTGTTTTAGAGTTTGATTCAATTGATACTCTCTATGCCTCAGTAAAATACAAAAATAGTAATGTGGTTTTTGACCGAGAATTGGTTTTATAAGTTTCTGGTCTAAGCAAATCGTAGATTATATTGATTCTTGACCAGCGATAACAGGAGAGACAATGTATTAATATTTTAACACTCAGATCTCAGATACTTTGAGCAATGGAGCTAACATTATTTTCAAACAAGAAAAAAGCTACCGTCGAGTATGTTTGACTATGAGATACTCGCTACCTTTTTTTGGAAAAAAGCTTAAGTATTTATTTTAAAATGCACCGAATTAATACACTGAAAAAATAATAGCATTAAACCAATTGTTTTTTTTGTATACTGTATATATACAGTACTGTATTCAAACCCCTAGCAAGTAGGCACTTTTGGTCATATAATTTATTTCATAAACTAACAGGCAAATCAATCATGTTTTCCATTTTAACTACATGCCAAAATAATTGAAAAACAACTAAAAAAGCTACAATCGAGTGTTCGAGATCAAATTAAAGTACTATAAAATACATAGAGGCTATATTTGCAGTACTCTTTGTAAAATATACCAAACGGAAATTTCAATATATTTGAATTGCGATTGGAAGAAATAATTTAATAAGCCAAAAATGAAGTGCATATGATAATGAGTGTAAAATAAAAAAAATGAAATAAACTGCACTAAACGACAAAATTAATAGTTTACTTAAACTATATTACCTGAAGAGATATTTGTTTTTTATAAAATAAGTTTCTGACACATTTATTGATTTAGCAAATAGTTAAAAAATGGTTCAAAATATATGTTGTTTGAATATATGATACAGTATATTATACTACCAAACCATATATTCGGTATATTATTTACATATTTTACTAATCAAGTCTCCTCCCTAAGTTAGATTAATAAGTCTTTGGAGTCCAGAACACTCATTTGTATCTTTGGGACTTAAAAAAAAAATGTCGGGTCTAAAAATCCTAAATGGCTTTTCATAGTAAACCTTAGCATACTTCGTAGCATATTCAAAATATGACTTAAATAAATGATTGGTTAAATGCACCGCATCATCATATTTATTTACACTAGAAAAAGCTTTCTTGAAAACAATGCACAATGCACGCCTAGAAATAAAAGCCTACATGTAAAAAAATGCAGTATTGGTTTATTTAAACAATTGATTAGCACAATTGTTCGATTTATAAATATTTATAATGCTATTTGTGCGATACCCATATTACTATAAATTGGCCAAGCTGAGCTCTAGAAAGTATCAGATTCTTCCTTTGCTTCGAATTGCATTGTGATCCATCATGAAAATTGCTATTGCCTGTCTTATTGGTAAGACTTCTACGACTTTTCTTCATCTTTTTGGATGAAGAACCTGCTATTAATCTTGTAAATAAATCTTTTTCTTCCAGCGAGCTTCTTGCTCTTGAGCTTCGTCGACTTCTCTGAGGGAACTTCACCGAAGGAAGACTGTGGTTGCACAAAGTCAACCACCAGAGCCCCACCAACCACTTGCAGCACAACCAGACGCCCACCAACCACTTGCAGGACAACCAGACCCCCTCCAACCACTCGTAGAACTACTCGCAGAACCACCCGCAGGACCACTCGCAGGACCACCCGCAGGACCACTCGCAGGACCACAACTCGTCGACCAAGACCAACAACCCGCAGACCAAGACCAACCAGACCATGGAGGCCATGTGAGCCATGTGGTCCTGCTGGCAAGGCCTGTCCTGGTTGTCCTGAGCAAGGAGAACTCTGCAAGGATCTCTTGGCTCAACTGCGAGCCATTGAGAACAAGATCAGAGTTTGCGTCTGTGGCCAGAGCCGCTGGTTGGTATAAGATGAAAATGGAAGCAGTATTTTCCCCTATAGCTTTTTTCTAATGTATATTGATTGATCCATTTAAATGTTTTTTTTTTTAATTGAAATAAATCCGAATATTATGGCATAAAAATTAATACTGTTTTGACTATCAAGAAATTGTATAGCTTTATTTCTCATTCCTGATATATCAGATTTACTCGTTTTCTATATAGTTTTTAGAGTTTATTACCATAGTTGTATTTACATTCCTTTTCATTTTCATTCCTCATAAATATATTATGCAAAATCAGTCGTTTTTTTAAATTTCTCCCTTTTTTGTGCTCTGGTGATCCTTTTAATTAAAAATAATTTGTTGAATAATCATGGAAATACGAATTTCAGTAGCACATGCAAATTGTTGAGCTTCTCTATTTATCTTAATGGTAACAAGATGTTTTTACATAACGAAACTATTAAAGAAACAGCGTGTTTTTCCATTTCACGCTTCTATTTCAAAATGGGTTGAATGTCGTGGAAATTTTCGAAGATTGCACTTTGAAATACTGAGCAGAAAAAATTTTTAATAAATTGTTTGATGAAACTTAAGTTAAATTTCAATTAAAAACAAGTAAGAAAGTTATAGTCGAGTGTACTCGACTGTGAGATACCCGCTCCCATTTTGATTAAAAGAAATATATTTTGTGGTATTTTTCTCAAAATATACCGAATATACTGCAAAAATACTAACAAGTAAGAAAGTTACAGTCGAGTGTGCTCGACTGTGAGATACCCGCTACCCATTTTTAATAGGGGCAAAATATTGCGTTATTATTTCAAAATATACCGAAAATACTAAAAAAATACTAAAAATATACTAAATGGTATGTTTGGTATATCGATACAGCACACCATTCAAAATATACCATAGACGGCGCAATGTACCAGATTGTCGGCCAAAGCAACTCAGACCCCTAGTAAGTAGGCGTTTTTGCCCATACAAAAGTATTTCTTTAACAACTTCCACAATTTTTATCTGATCGCAACCAAATTTTCAGGAATGATAACTACTATAGCAATTATAGTATATACCAAAATTACGCTTGTTATTCGATTTTTTTGATTTCCGGGGGCGGAAGTGGGCGTGGCAAAAATTTGAAACAAACTTGATCTGCGTGCAAACATAACAAATGCTGTCGAAAAAAAATTATAGCTCTATCTCTTATAGTCTCTGAGATCTAGGTGTTTATACGGACGGACGGACGGACAGACGGACATGGCTATATCGTCTCGGCTGTTGACGCTGATCAAGAATATATATACTTTATAGGGTCGGAGATGCCTCCTTTTTTTTTGGTTGATTTGGTTGCGATCAGATAAAAATTGTGGAAGTTATTAAGGAAAACCCCTACTTACTAGGGGTCTGAGTTGCTTTGGCCGACAATCTGGCACATTGTGCCGTTTATGGCACATTTTGAATGGTGTACTATATCGATATACCAAACATACCATTTAGTATATTTTTAGTTTTTTTTTTAGTATTTTCGGTATATTTTGAAAATGATACCGCAATATTTTACCTTTATTAAAAATGGGTAGCGGGTATCTCACAGTCGAGCACACTCGACTGTAACTTTCTTACTTGTTTTTTAATAGAAATAGTTAAGAGTCATAGACTTTAAGTTTTTGTCAATAATTAATGCAAGATAAGTTTTTCATTAATGAATTTCTTCATCGATTTTCAAGCTAACTCGAATCGAAAGTTATTAAATCACAAAAACATAAAAAAAATAATATAAAAACTTAAATTGCATTGGAATTATTTTGAAATTGAAAATATATATTTAATGTAGTGACACTTTGAGCGAATAATAGGACATAGAATAAATTTTAAAGGGGAAAAATATTCATCAGCAAATAAAGATAGTAGATAGATAGTCTTCCCAGCAATATATTTTCTTGTGTAACGTTTCCTGTATATTCAACGTATTTGTTACAATTTCCTATTCTTTAATATATCATACATAGTTAGTTGTAGTATCCAAACATGATAATATTATACAAACTGCACTCGCGTGGCAAAACTCTATTCTCGTCATCATCATTGCTAATTTTAACATGAGCAGGAACAATTGAAAACCTGGCTAAACAATCGACAATAATAAAACATAAGTTGCACTTATTTATATAATTTATTTGTGCAATTGTTCGACTCTAAAAATATGTTAGCACGTGCTTCAGCCGAATATTAAGGCGAGTCCTATTTAAACCCTAACTGCTACAGCAGAAAACATCAGTTCCAATCATCAGTTCTCATCATGAAACTAGCCATTGCCTGTGTTATTGGTAATACATCCAATCCTAAGCAAACAAATGACTTATTAACCTGACCACCCAATTCTCCTTATTTTCAGCGAGCTTCTTGCTCTTGAGCTTCGTCGACTTCTCCGAGGGAACTTCACCAAAGGAAGACTGTGGTTGCACAAAGTCAACCACCAGAGCCCCAACCACATGCAGGACAACCAGACCCGCTCCAACCACTTGCAGGACAACCAGACCCCCTCCAACCACTTGTAGGACAACCAGACCCGCTCCAACCACACGCAAGACTACTCCCAAGACCACACACAAGACAACTCGCAGGACAACTCGCAGGACAACACGCAGGACCACTCGCAGAACCACCCGCAGGACCACTCGCAGAACCACCCGCAGGACTACAACTCGTAGACCATGGTCAACTCGCAAGCCAAGACCAACCAAGCCATGGAAGCCATGCCGTCCATGTGGTCCTGGTGGCAAGGCCTGCCCTGGCTGCCCAGAGCAAGGAGAACTCTGCAAGGAGCTCTTGGCCCAGCTGGAGAAACTTGAGAAGAGGATCAGGGCCTGCGTCTGTGGTCAAAGTGCCTGGCTGTTGTAAAGTGAAAAAGTCAGCTACGACTTTGAATGATGAATCTGGACCCCTATTTGACTGAGTTGATTAAATTATTATTGTATTTTAAATTCACTAAAAAATAAATATTTATTATATTGCATAATCTGAAACTTGTAAAATTTTTTTAGATAATGATAATTCCATAAATGTTATGTACTATAATTTATGGAAGTTAGACTTCAATCTTCTATTAGATCAAGTCTTCAGATTTAGTAATAAGATTTTAACTGCCACCGAATTATACTGAATGAGCTGAGAATCTATTATTAAAATTGAAGCCTAATTTAGTTGAATATTTTTACATTGTACATGAAGGAATAATATGTTCCATATGGAATCTGATAAATAATGATCTAGTATTGACTACATAAATAAAAGTCTTTTAAATGTGGATCCGATAATAAACTTAACAAGTAAGAAAGTAACAAGTAAGATACCTCCCACCCAAGCAAAACACTGCAGTATTAATTTTGAAATATACCAAATTAATATACTGCAAAATACTAAAAGATATACCGAATGCTATATTTGGCATATTGATATAGTACTGCATTTAAAATATACCATAGAGTGCGTTTTACGCATAACTAATGAATAGAGAAAATGTCTAATAAGAAAATCGAAACCAAAATATTGTTTAATCTGATGATATGTGGGATCATGCTATGCTAATATATGTTCAATAGAAATTAAAAAATCTGCTTTGGAACTTTATAACAATTTCAACTTTTATAGATTCGAATACCTCCACTTGGAGGTATGTACATATATTTATATTTACTAAATACACGTGAAGATTTCCCTGCAAAATTTATGGAAATACCGAGATTCAGTTAAAACAAAATTTCGCATAAAAATATTTGAGTAAATAAATATTTCACCAGCTTATTCCAGTATTAATATATGTTATTAAAACATTTCTCATTTTACCATTCAATACTTGCTGTAAGAGTTTACAAAGAAAGATCAATTTATTTGAACAAGCTATTTGCACAATTGTTCTATTTATACAAATTTATAATGTTCCTTGTAAAAATCTTACTATAAATTAGCCAAGCTGAGCCCTAGAAATCATCAGATTCTTCCTTTGCTTCGAATTGCATTGTGATCCATTATGAAAATTGCTATTGCCTGTCTTATTGGTAAGACTTTTACGACTGTTCCTTAAGCAAAAGCATCTTTTTGTGGATGAAGGACCTGCTCTAATCTGGTAAATAAATCATTTTCTTTCAGCGAGCTTCTTGCTCTTGAGTTTCATCGACTCCTCCGAGGGAACATCTCCGCAGGAGGACTGTGGTTGCACAAAGTCAACCACCAGAGCCCCACCAACCACTTGCAGCACAACCAGACGCCCACCAACTACTTGCAGCACAACCAGACCCCCACCAACCACTTGCAGGACAACCAGACCGCCTCCAACCACTTGCAAGACTACTCCCAGGACCACTCGTAGGACAACACACAAGACAACTCGCAGGACCACCCGCAGAACTACTCGCAGGACTACTCGCAGAACCACCCGCAGGACCACTCGCAGGACCACAACTCGTCGACCAAGACCAACAACCCGCAGACCAAGACCAACCAGACCATGGAGGCCATGTGAGCCATGTGGTCCTGCTGGCAAGGCCTGTCCTGGTTGTCCTGAGCAAGGAGAACTTTGCAAGGATCTCTTGGCTCAACTGCAGGCCATTGAGAACAAGATCAGAGTTTGCGTCTGTGGCCAGAGCCGTTGGTTGGTCTAAACTGAAAAAGGAATTAGTTTTGGTGTCCCAATATTTTGACTAATGGATTAGCTTGATATTGATTTGAAAGTTTTTTTTTATTGAAATAAATCGGAATATTATAGCAATTAAATTTTCTTTTTTGTGTCGAAACATATAATGAATTTAGGTCTCTGGGTTTATTTCTCCGAATTTTGAATAATGTCATATTATTCCTGTTTGGAGAAGTAATATTAAACTTGGCAATTTTTGAAATTTACAGGCAATTTCATTGTTTTTCTTAAACTACCAGCATGTTAGATCAGCAGCTTCAGCCCTAGTGTCAAAAGAGCTTAATATGCATTGACAAATTAAGCTATTAATGATAATTCATTCTTGTAAAAATCGTTCTCAAAAATGTGCATGTGCCTATCGTGTTATATTGTAAGGGAACGTTTCACTAAACTTCCGACCAACTTAATTACGAAGACTCTCTTGCCAAAGTCTTGGAAGTCTCTTATGGAGAATCGCCCAAAAAACGCGGAAAAATTTCGGAAGCATCACGGGACTCGTAAGATAATCGCGGTAAGCAAGTAACGCGGGACAATCACGCGACAATTGAGGGACAATCGCAGAATGATCGCGGGATAATCGTCCGACAATCGCGGTAGGCAAGAATCAGAGACAATTGGGATCCAATTGATAATTGTCAGATAATTGCCCGACAATTGCGTATCGCCTTCCGCGACGCAAAACCTAGTGATCCTTTCATTGGTTCGCCACGTTTACTTCCAAACCAATTATATTCAAAATTTATTTAACGAAATATGGTTACTGATATTTAAGTAGTATTAAAAATATAAAATAAAATTATAAGTTCAGTATAACTGAATATGATACAAACTGTACTCGCGTGGCAAAACTCTATTCTCGTCATCATCATTGCTAATTTTAACATGAGCAGGAACAATTGAAAACCTGGCTAAACAATCGATAATAATAAAACATAAGTTGCACTTATTTATATAATTTATTTGTGCAATTGTTCGACTCTAAAAATATGTTAGCACGTGCTTCATCCGAATATTAAGGCGAGTCCTATTTAAACCCTAACTGCAACTGTAGAAAGCATCAGTTCCAATCATCAGTTCTCATCATGAAACTAGCCATTGCCTGTGTTATTGGTAATACACCCAATCCTAAAGCAACCAAATGACTTATTAACCTGAGCACCCAATTCACCTTATTTTCAGCGAGCTTCTTGCTCTTGAGCTTCGTCGACTTCTCCGAGGGAACTTCACCGAAGGAAGACTGTGGTTGCACAAAGTCAACCACCAGAGCCCCAACCACATGCAGGACAACCAGACCCGCTCCAACCACTTGCAGGACAACCAGACCCCCCTCCAACCACTTGCAGGACAACCAGACCCGCTCCAACCACACGCAAGACTACTCCCAAGACCACACACAAGACAACTCGCAGGACAACTCGCAGGACAACACGCAGGACAACTCGCAGGACAACACGCAGGACCACTCGCAGAACCACCCGCAGGACTACAACTCGTAGACCATGGTCAACTCGCAAGCCAAGACCAACCAAGCCATGGAAGCCATGCCGTCCATGTGGTCCTGGTGGCAAGGCCTGCCCTGGCTGCCCAGAGCAAGGAGAACTCTGCAAGGAGCTCTTGGCCCAGCTGGAGAAACTTGAGAAGAGGATCAGGGCCTGCGTCTGTGGTCAAAGTGCCTGGCTGTTGTAAAACAAAAGAACTGTTTTCGACTGATGAATTTTCTTGATCTTATGATGAACTTACTGATAAATTACAATTTTTTTTGCTAAGATAAATAAAAATAATATATTTGCATATGAATTTTTAAGCTGTGTTATATTTTTTAGCAGACAGTAAAGAGTTTATTTTTATAATTACATTTTAAGATGTTCAGTTTCTCATTTATGCAAACTCAAATTGGAAAAAACAACTTCCATTATTTTAAAATATAGAAAAATTCAATTTTGAATAAAATATTAAAAAATATGTGCTCTCATTTATATACATACATACTTCAATTTAATAGTCCTGAGACTAAGAATTGTTTTAAATTTTATATGTTTTAATTTATATGCTGTGTTTGTTGTGGATCTCTTTAAACAGCTGTCATATTTTGATTGCTCGGAATTTATTCTTCAGGTGAAATATGACTACAACAAATATAGATACATTGTCTTGCTACAGTAAACTCAAATCCAGTATGGGATGAACAGAGTATCGCAGGTTTAGTTTTATTATAAACACTTTCAATTCGTAAATTCACTTACATTTTGGAGATGATCAGTCTTGGGTGATCATGTAACGAAAGCGTGTTAAGTGAACTTTGTGTCAGTTTTTACGACGCGTGCATTAAACAAATAGCCTTGAACTTTTTGAAATGGAAATTTTTTATAATATATTTTTAAAGAAGTTATATGGGTGTGTTTGTTCAATTGCTTGTATCTGTAATGAAGAGCCCTATATAATGCGAGCGTAGATTCGACCAAAGCATCAGTTTCTACCTATACGTCATAAAGGGATTCAGCAGAGAGCCCTCCCGGACCTATCGTCATGAAACTGACGATCGTCTTTCTTATTGGTATGTTCGCTATTTCATCACATTTCATATAAGATACTAACCCTTTATCAATTACATCAAGTGAGCATTGTGCTCGTAAGCATTGTCGATCACAGTGCAGCAAAGGAACGCCGAAGGCACCCGGGGCACCCAGCTAGAGGCAATCAAGGATCGTGTCCCTGCGAAACGAAGAAACCACCTCACAGGGAACCATGTAAAACGAGAAAACCACACCATAAAGAACCCTGTAAAACAAAAAGACCACGTACAAAGAAACCCCGTAAAACAAAAAAACCACATCACAAGGAACCTTGTGGTTGCGGTTGCAAAACCACGCGAAAGGCAACGAGAAGACCAACACGTAGAAGGACAACGCATAAACCACCTTGTAGAACTACTCGAAGGCCACCTTGTGAAACAACGCGTAAACCACCCTGTGACACCACTCGAAGGCCACCTTGTGAAACCACTCGAAGGCCACCTTGCGAAACAACGCGAAAACCACCCTGTGAAACCACTCGAAGGCCACCTTGGGACACTACTCGAAGGCCACCTTGTGAAACAACGCGAAAACCACCGTGCGACACCACTCGAAGGCCACCTTGTGAAACCACTCGAAGGCCACCTTGTGAAACAACGCGAAAACCACCCTGTGAAACCACTCGAAGGCCACCTTGGGAAACGACGAGGAAACCACCTTGCGACACCACTCGAAGGCCACCTTGGAACACTACTCGAAGGCCACCTTGTGAAACAACACGTAAACCACCGTGCGACACTACTCGAAGGCCACCTTGGGAAACTACTCGAAGAACTACGAGAAGGACTACTCACAGAACTTCTCGAAGAACCACTAGAAGGACTACACACAGAACTTCTCGAAGAACCACTCGACGAACCACTCGAAGAACTACTCGAAGAACCACTGGAAGAACCACACGAAGAACTACTCGAAGAACAACGGGAAGAACTACTAGAAGGACTACTCGTAGAACCACTGGAAGAACCACTCGAAGAACTACTCGAAGAACCACTGGAAGAACCACACGAAGAACTACTCGAAGGACAACGGGAAGAACTACTAGAAGCACTACTCGTAGAACCACTCGAAGGACAACGCAACCTTGTGAAACAACTCACAGAACCACTAGAAGCACTACTCGTAGAACCACTGGAAGAACCACTCGAAGGACAACGCAACCTTGTGAGACTACTCGAAGAACCACTAGAAGCACTACTCGTAGAACCACTCGAAGGACAACGCAACCCTGTGAGACTACTCGAAGAACCACTAGAAGCACTACTCGTAGAACCACTGGAAGGACAACGCAACCTTGTGAAACAACTCACAGAACCACTAGAAGCACTACTCGTAGAACCCCTGGAAGAACCACTCGAAGGACAACGCAACCTTGTGAGACTACTCGAAGAACCACTAGAAGCACTACTCGTAGAACCACTCGAAGGACAACGCAACCTTGTGAAACAACTCACAGAACCACTAGAAGCACTACTCGTAGAACCACTGGAAGAACCACTCGAAGGACAACGCAACCTTGTGAGACTACTCGAAGAACCACTAGAAGCACTACTCGTAGAACCACTGGAAGGACAACGCAACCCTGTGAGACTACTCGAAGAACCACTAGAAGCACTACTCGTAGAACCACTGGAAGGACAACGCAACCTTGTGAGACTACTCGAAGAACCACTAGAAGCACTACTCGTAGAACCACTCGAAGGACAACGCAACCCTGTGAGACTACTCGAAGAACCACTAGAAGCTCTACTCGTAGAACCACTCGAAGGACAACGCAACCCTGTGAGACTACTCGAAGAACCACTAGAAGCACTACTCGTAGAACCACTGGAAGGACAACGCAACCTTGTGAGACTACTCGAAGAACCACTAGAAGCTCTACTCGTAGAACCACTCGAAGGACAACGCAACCCTGTGAGACTACTCGAAGAACCACTAGAAGCTCTACTCGTAGAACCACTCGAAGGACAACGCAACCTTGTGAGACTACTAGAAGAACCACTAGAAGCACTACTCGTAGAACCACTCGAAGGACAACGCAACCCTGTGAGACTACTCGAAGAACCACTAGAAGCTCTACTCGTAGAACCACTCGAAGGACAACGCAACCTTGTGAGACTACTAGAAGAACCACTAGAAGCACTACTCGTAGAACCACTGGAAGGACAACGCAACCTTGTGAGACTACTCGAAGAACCACTACAAGCTCTACTCGTAGAACAACTCGAAGGACAACGCAACCCTGTGAGACTACTCGAAGAACCACTAGAAGCACTACTCGTAGAACCACTGGAAGAACCACTCGAAGAACAACGCAACCTTGTGAGACAACTCGCAGGACTACACCTCGAACTACTCGCAGAACAACTCGTTGGACTACACCTAGAACCACCCGTCGAACCACTCGAAGAACTACACGTCGAACCACTTGGAGGACAACACGCAGAACCACTCGTCGAACCACACCACGAACTACTTCTAGGACGACCTGTAGCCCAACAAGAACCACTCCATGGCCCACTTGGCGACCATGTGCGCCATGTGGACCCGGTGGCCAGCGTTGCTCCGGATGTCCACTGCAACCGGAACTGTGCAAGGACCTCATAGCCAAGCTGAAATCAATCGAGAAATCAATTAGGGTCTGTGTCTGTGGTGAGCGATCTTGGCAACTATAGAGCTTCATATGTATATGACCCTTGAATTTATTTCGTTTCTGATTTTGCCTAATTTAAAAATATTGCTTTATCCACATACAATTCCAAATGAAAAATGCAATTATTAATATTTCAAAATTCCATAATTCTCTAATAATACGAAATTCAAATATTAAAAGATTCCAAAACTCCATAAATGTTAAAAAAAAAACCATACAAATTTTAATACGAAATCTTAATATTTGACAGCTAAATGATATAGTTATACGATCCAGTTAATATTTGGTTTCTGTAGAAAAACGGAATCTGCTCGAAATTTTAGCAAGATCGATTTTAAATTAATAGAACAGTTTTCAGGTGAGTAAGTGGACAGACAGACGACGGGTTTGGGATTTTTGTATATGTACATTTATACTATATTCTGCTTTGAGATGCCATCACAAATTACTGACTAAATGGATACCCTGTATTTACCAAGAGCGGCAATCCTTTATGGCTGACAGAAACACGTGGTGCACAGACTATTAATCACGTCTGCTTTGAGCCTTTTATGCGAGTTGCAGTGTGGAAATGAAGCCATAGCTGGGCAAGAGTTATTTTTATTCAACTTGTATTTTTTTTTTTTTTTGGCAGTGGCAATTGCCAATGGCAAAAGTTCAAAGTGCAGCCTGAGGCGGAAACGAAAGCGCAGTGGGGGCAAGTGCAAGCTTTCGTTTTGCGGCCGGCGAAGTTGGAAAAAGGAAGCCAACGAGCCTGAGAACGAAAAGTCCAGAAGCAATTGGAAGCACGCGTGTGTGTGTGTGTATGTTTGTGTGCTCTAATTGGAGTTTATTACGTCGCAGGCAGCAAGCAGCAGAGGAGACGGCGGTTTGTTGTTGTTATGTTTTGACTGTGCCAAAGACGAGCAGAGATGGAGAAGAAGCAAATAGAAAGAGAGTGAAAACCGGGTGAGTATGGCACATGGTGCGATAACAACAACAAAATGCTGCCAAAGAGAGTGAACTGTGTAGAATGGGGGGAGGTGTAGAAGGGGAGCTAACAGGATGACGAAAGACGATGTGAAGCAGCAGTTAGGAAAATGCGTCGCAAAAACACAGCGCAGGTGCAAAGAGTGCAAGTCATGACGACGGCCGGCAGGACGAGATAGCAACAGAGAGAGCGAGAGAGCAGCAATACAGAGAGAGAGCGCATCGAGAGAGAGAAAGAGCGTAAAGCACACAAATACAGTTGCAAAGCACAGTGCATGTCAAACTGCGCTGCGCCGCTGTCGAGGATGTGTGAGTGGAAAAAACCGGAAGACGAAAGTAGTGGTAAGGCCAAGAAACTGAGCCACAAAACAGAGAAGCGACAGCCAACAACAATGTGCAAGTTGTGCGTAATACAAAGAGAGAGCCCACGAGAGCGAGAGACGAAGAGAGAGAGAGAGAGAGAGAGCTAGCAAGAGAGCGTCAAAGCCACGTCGTAAAATGTGAATGAAAACAGCGAAACGTCAACGTCGACGCCGGCGCTGACTGTGCAACAATTTGTTGCCGCAAAAACAAGCTTGCAGAGCTAGACAGAGAGTGAGAGAGAGAGAGAGAGAGAGAGAGAGAGAGAGTAGAAGAAGCAGAAGCAGCAGCAGAGCAACAACTGTTAAATTGTGCAATGAAGGCAGCAAGCAAATTGTCAACGTAACGTTCAGCAGCATGACGCAAGCTTCGTGCCACAAATGCAACAACAACAAGAAAAGCAACAACAACAAGGAAAGCGCTGTCATCGCCCACGCGACACCAGCTGCCTTAACTAACTGTGCTGTATCCGGGGAATTGCAGTCAAATAGAGCAAAGCAAGCTACATACATAGCTACCGAACTTGCAACACACGACCTCGCACTCCCTCAACTCGCACCTGCCTCAACTGCAGCCCAATTGCCATGCGGTGGCATGTGGCATCATTAGAAGCAGTGGAGCGCAATTTGTTACTTGCATTAGAGCCATCGATAGGCCAAAA
This sequence comes from Drosophila sulfurigaster albostrigata, assembly GCF_023558435.1. Lineage (NCBI taxonomy): Eukaryota > Metazoa > Arthropoda > Insecta > Diptera > Drosophilidae > Drosophila > Drosophila sulfurigaster. The sequence goes on from NC_084885.1 coordinate 20,313,531, forward strand.
GCTTCAACTTCCACTTCCACTCCCACTTCCACCTGCACCTGAGTGTGGCAGCAACGATTGATGTGGCACATTCATAATGCTCGCTGCAGCCTGTGGCAAGTCGCTTTTGGGAATACTTGCCTCACTTAATTGAGTTTGCGAGTTGGCTGAGGACACTTTGTCGAATTAGATGTGTTCGTTTTTTAATTGCAGCATTTTTTTATCGCATCTCATCTAATTAGGCATTATTTTTTTCATTAAACTTATTGCGTTTTAATGCCATCGATCGGCGAGTAAATTATTTAAAATTGTGGGGAAACTTTTTTGTATTAATTTCTAAATGTAACACTAGAAAAAGTCGCGAGCAAATGTAATTATTATTATTATTAATATTGCCAATGACATTGTCTATTATCATCAGCATTATCCTTAGCATTTTTATTAATTAAATTTGCATGTGTCCTTTACAGAAAAATCATTGACAATAATAATTCTTTGTGCTTAGCATTAACATTGAAATTGCAATGAAAATGATTTAGTTCAAGCATTATGATTGTCATTAGCTTCAGCATTATTACTAATATAAATCATTATTATTATTAATTCATAAATACAACACTTGATATTTTTAGTGTTAGCATTATCATTAGTATTATTATTATCATCAGTATTAGCATTATCATTAGTATTATTATTAATGGTGCATTGCATGTGACTTGTAAGCATTTGAGCATTATTATTATTATTTGCTTGAAATTTTCAGTGTGAGCATTATCATTGGTATTATTATTATCATCAGCATTAGCATTATCATTAGTATTCTTTTTAATGGTGCATTGCATGTTATTTGTAAGCATTTGAGTTTTATTATTATCATTAACATTACTATTATTGGTCACATAAATATCACATTATCATTAGAATAATTTTAATATTAATTTACATATATTCACTTAGGCAATGTTATCATAAACTCATCATTATTCAATTTTGCATTATCATTAGTTTTTAAAATATATTGCCTTGCATTTGCATTCACATTAATTTTGACTTTTTCATTTTGGCACTTAGATTAGATTAATGAGAGAAATAAGAATTATTATTGACAGTCATTAAAAATATATCGTTCACATTGCAACTGAAATAATCTATACAACATTTACATATATTCTAATAATTGAATGAATATCGGACTTTAATAATAACAAATTCATGGTTCGAGTTTATAAAATACAACTTGCATTGTAACTAGAAATCATCGAGGCGAAAATAAGGCAAACGCTTAACGAACGGTTCAAAGTAGCAAGAGTTCAGAGCAAAATAAAACTTAATTGTGTGGAATCAATGCAATTAGCGTAGCGTATTTAAATGCTTTGCAGTTAACTGAGATGATTCAATGCTGAAGAGAGAGAGAGAGACAGAGCGATTAGCTGCTGCAGCTGCTCTCAACTGATTGAAGGATAATGTGATTGATTACTACAATAATATATATGAAGTAACTTATTCGAATAGTGTAGAAACCCAGTTGACAGCTGCCGAATACTTCATTCAGGGTGTCATAACTAAGTATTTTTGCTTGTACTTTCCACTTTCCACTCTCTCCATTCTTTTGCTTTGAGCTGTTAAAGTTTTTAATTAAAATTCCATGGAATTCCAGCAGATTAAGCACTTGACGTAACTTTGCACTTGTTAGATGTTGCTGTTGCAATTTACACTGCATTTGTCAGGTTTTGTTGTGCAGAGCCCAGCTCTGTTACTCATACGCCACGTTGGCACGCATTTCGTTGCAGTCTGGCATTGAAGCACTACTCCTCTCTACTACTTCTCTTCTTTATTGCTATTGTTGGCTCAACGTGACAGGTGAACACAACAAAATGACTTGAAATGTCAGGCCGGCAGCTAAAAGGGTTCGACCTTAGCTTCAAGGAGTGCGAGAAAAACTTTCCTCACTCGTTCAACATGTAAGCATGTAAGCACATTCCCCACTCGCACACTTCTTCCTCCCTCTCTCTGCCATCTACTCTCTCCTCACTTATTCTTGAGCTGATTATGTGAATGGTTCTTAAACTGCAGCTGGGCTAAGTTCATTTTACTTTACAAATCTCTCATAAAAATTGCATTTTCATATGCGTTACTAAATATTTCATTTATACTTTTCAGAGGGGATTCCAGATTTATGTTTTGACCTTTAAACAATGGGATCAATTTTAATCTGTTTCAAATTATTATAATTGAGGAACTAATGTGAATATACTTCCAATCAATATTCAACATTTGACAATCAATTAAGTTATTGTTATCAAAAATAGAATACAAATGAATTTATAACCTGAGCTGACTGTTTTGAGCTTTGGCTAAAATATATACATATATTTCACAACTGAAAGTTAGGAGTACAAACCGATTTAAACCAAAAGCATATCATATAAAACACATAGTATAATATATTTTTGAAGTAATAATTAAACTTCCACCAGGCATTGCATATAAAAGTTTTGAATTACAAAAAATTTAAACTCATAAAAGCAGAAAAAGTCCAGTTTCTTAAATCAAGAACATCTGTCTTAAAAATTGTGTTCTTAAAATAAGATCACTTTGAGAAGAAATTCTTTAAACTAAGACAAAACAGTAAGAAAACTACAGTCGAGTGTACTCGACTGTTTGATACTCGCTACCCATTTTGAATAAAAGAAATATATTTTGGGGTATTTTTCTCAAAATATGCTGCAAAAAATACAACAAATATACCAAATGGTATATTTGGTATATCGATATAGTACCACATTAAAAATACACCATAGACGGCACAATATACCAAATTATCGGCCAAAGCAACTAAGAGCCCTAGTAAGTAAGCTTTTTTGCCTATACAAAAGTATTTCATTAAAAATTTCGACAATTTTTATCTGATCGCAACCAAATTTTTCATTCAGAAATCATAACTTCTATAGTAATTATTGTATATACCAAAATTCGTAACTTTAGCTTTAAAATTACTCTTGTTATTCGATTTTTTGATTTGCGGAGGCGGAAGTGGGCGTGGCAAAAATTTGAAGCAAACTTGATCTGCGTGCAAACATAACAAATGTTATCGAAAAATTATTGCTCTATCTCTTATAGTCTCTGAGATCTAGGTGTTCATACGGACGGACGGACAGACGGACATGGTTATATCGTCTCTCCTTCTACCCTAAGGGTAGCGGGTATAAAAAAAAAATAGAAAACCATTAAAAAATTATACAATATTTTTTGGAGTTATATTAAGATTTTTAGTCTTAACACTAAAACATTTTTTCTTCAATATATATTAAATGTACTTGAAATCAAGATGTGTTTTCTAACATTAGGATTTTCATGATGTTGACGCACTTTTGAGATCAAAATTCGTAGTACAAATACCAAAATCTTCATTTTAGAAATTTTTTTCTGTGTAGAGTGTAAACTAATTTAAGCTTTTCAACCAAACAGCATATTGAAACCAAAACAATATCAGAATTTAATTGATTTCGATCAGAATTAGAATTCATGACATTTTAATGTTTAAACTACAAAACTACAAACTATATTAGAATTACAAAATTTTTGACATTACAATGTTTAAACTAAGAAACTATAACGCATCGTAAATATGAGTTTTGAGTTAAAAAAAATTGAAACTTGGAAAAGCGGAAAAGATATCTACTTATTATTTGTACCGCAAATTAGAAAACTGCAAAACAAATCTTCCATTTTAAAGTCTAATTATAAAAACACATTTATTGAAATTCAAAGTATTGCGAGACATCATTCGAAATATTCAAAATATTTTCGAAAAATTCTTTGAAATTCTTGAATTGTTGTAACAACATTAAAATATATGCTATAAGAATAAACTTCAGCTCATGGCTTCCTAAGTAATCTAATGTATACTATATAAGTCGGAATTATAATGTAACTTTGCATGTGATACATAAATCAATTGTGCCACTGAATGTTGTGGCAACAGTTGTTGTTGTTGTTGATGCGTTTCCCTTGCGCATATTGCATTGAACTTGAGCGGTCAACGCCTCAGCCTCCTCGCATGTGCTGCTCTCCCCTTCCCTGTCCCCTCTTCCACCCTTCCCAGCACATCATCGCCACACACATCACACATCATAATCATACTTGGAAGTCGGAGGTAATCGGTAATCATATGGCTTGGCACGCTCATGCATTTATATATACCACATATCAGGCTATATATAGAGAGAGAGTAAGAGAGATAGAGAAGGAGATATGTTATATGCAGGCCTGTAAAGCATAGACAAAGTGACGAAATGACTAATTGACTGACTGACTGATTGACCGACAACAGCAACAACAACAACAACATCTCTGATTGCCATTGAGTCTGCACTTTGATTATGCTCCCTGATGCCTTATTGTTGCAGTCGCAGTCGCTGTCGCTCGGAGTTATGCGGGGCGTAAAGAGCGTGATATGCATGCAGATAGAGCCAAAGAGGGAGATAGAAACACAGAGAGAGAGAGAGAGAGCGAGCGAGTGAGGAAACATTTCCATTGTTGCGTTTTCCATTTTCGACTGCATTTTGCATTTGCAGTCGCTCTCTGTATCTCTCTCTTCTCTATATGCATTTGTATATATCGACATGTGTGTGTGTGTGTGTGTTTGGGCATGTTTGCTGCACACACACACACACACGCATTCGCATTCACAGACTTATTCATCGCTTTATATGTACATACAACAAGTAGTCGGACTTTTGTGCCTCTTTTTCATGCATAATTCTCTGGCTGCCTTGCGTTTTGTTTCGCTTTTCGCATTTCCCTCGGACCATGCCCTACTCCACCCCCACCCCCCCACTCCCCTTTCCACCACCCTCTAGCTAGGCAACACTTAACATTGAAAACGAACGTTGACATAAATGCAATCAGCACGCGCCATACACTGAGCATAGAGGGGAACTTCTCCCCCCTCCACCTCCACCGTAATAGTGTGGGAGGAGAGCGATTTCAACTTGACAGCCAAGCAATTAGATAGTAGGGAGGAGAAGCAAGAGGGTGGGCAATAAATGCAATTTCATAAAACATTAACGACTCAACGATGAAACGAGTAGTTGAAATAATGCTTCAAATGCTTCAATTGCGATTTCATTTGTTAAATTACTCGCAGCGAAAATCAACTCGATAACTGTCCATCACTTGCAGTCATCAAAACTAATTATTTTTCTAGAGCAACATTTTATTCCAAAAGTTTATTTTTCATACACAGCTGCGAATTTGAATATATCACGACTTTAAAGAGCGTTAATTATCGAAAATGCAATCCAATATATCCAATACAATAATGCAATCCAATATAATAAGGAATTACAATAACGTATTTATTATTAAAAAAAATAGCAAATAAAAAATAATTATCATAATAAAATATTACCCAAATAAACTGTTTTTTATTATTATACCTAAAATATACCAAAGTGATATACCGAAAAATTACGGAAATCCACCAAAAGTTTATATTTGGTATATCAATATACCAAAACATTTACAATATGCCATAGAGTACAAAATATGGTCAACAACTTCAAATGCAAATTAATGGATAAGAAATTGTTATAGCATATTAAACATTAAATTATTAAAAAATAATTAAGATAATTATATTATATTAAGATTATAATAATTGTTAATATTTAATCATACCGAAAAATTTAATATACCGGAAAATACTAAAATACATATATTTAAACCCTATATTTGGTATATAAATATAGTATTACCGTTAAAATATACCAACGAATCCAAAATATGGCAAGTATACCAAAAACGTATACATATTTGGTATATAAGTATACTAGTGTATATTAAATATACCATAAAGTACAAATTATGTCAAATATACCAAAAGCCTATATTTGATATATATATTAATTTATTTACATGTTAATTATTATACAAAATAATATAATAACTAAAAGAAGGAAGTGCCAGCAACTAAGAGCATCGACTTATATTTGATATATCAATATACTATTACCGTTAAAATATACCAAAGAGTTGAAAATATTTCATATAACTTAATTTATTATTATTTATGTTTTTTAGACAACTACAATATTGCATTTTAAATTATAAAAAGAAAATTTTATGATACTTATATTACGCCTAAATAGTTGATTTCTGGATTTCAATATGGCTAATACACAAAAATAATTAACTATTGAAATATATAAACTATTCTATTAGGATATTTCGATTAATTGAAATGATCGCTAGATTTTTGTCTATTGATCTAGGTTTGAATTTCAAATTATGAATTTCTATAAAGTATCGAAATTGCCTGCACTATTAAGATATATTGACATTCCGAGTTGTTAATTCTTGATTTCTGCATTCTTCGGAGAGCAGAAGAAGAAGACTCGCCTTTGTGGCTCATGCCGCATAAAGATGCGCACAATGGAGGCAAACACTTGAGACACTTCTTAATTAGAGGCTGGTAAATTTCCTTCACTTGTTCCCATTCAACTCGGGTAGCATCATCATCAAGAGGATCTCTCTAGCTCGCTCTCTTTCTCTTTCTTACTCCCTCTATGGTTATCTCTCTCTCTCTAGCTCTATAGCTATCTCTCTCGCTGGGTGTTGACTATACATAAATTCAAATTAACGCAATGCACGGCCAGCGGCAAATGTAATGGCCCATTTGTGTCCCGGATTGTCCCGAGCTCAGGTCTCCAAAAGGATTTGCCATCAAACGCAGGCAAACTTGATGAGACAGCGAGTGAGTGTGTGTGTGTGTGTGTGTAGAGTGTGTGTGTGTGGAGTAGAGACAACTAAGTAGCCAATTAGAGGCATGCAGCAGACTTCGAATCAACTAATTAGCGAAACATTAGCGACAGATGCGCATGCTGAGGATGTGGATGACGATGCACTGCGGACACACAGGTGAGTGAGCCAGCAAAAGCACTTCCACTTCCAATTCCAATTCAAGTCATCACAATCAACTCTGTTTAATGCAACTTCACGAATTGTCATTAGCTTTTCGCTGTAGTATCTTTGAAAATTCCCAAAAAAGAACCAAAATTATCAGCTTTAAAGTTTATATAATATTCTAGTTGTTGGTTACTGATGAACAAAATGTAACAAAATACCAGAAGACTGACTTGAATTTAATCATAAATTTGAATAGATAACGATAACATTCAATTGGCAAAAAGGAAAGAAAAAAATACTAAAATAATATATAAAATGTATTCAACATTTTTTCTTGGAAGAAAAAAGCTACAGTCAAGTGTACTCAGCATAAAGGTAGCTACGTCGTTGAAATAATATACCGAAAATATACTGAAATATACCTTATAGTATATTTGATATATTGATAATATTTCATTGAGTCAACGGCATTTAAATATGCTGAACTATACCTGAAATATACCTATACCTGAATATTTGGTATATTGACCTTTGGGTAGGTTCAAAATATTGCAAAGAGTGCACAGTATTAAAACATACTGAAATATACTTAAAAGTCTATTTGATTGAAATATACTACAATAGTATAATATATCGAAAAAAATATGCTGAAATATTCCTGACTATGTTTCATTTTTCAGTATTAAAACATACTAAAATATACTTCAAAGTATATATGGTATATTGGACTTTTGAGTACGCTCAAAATATAGACTACACAGTATTAAAATATATTAAAATATACTTGAAATTCTATTTGGTATATTAATTTTTGAGTACGTTCAATATTTGGGTGAAATATACTACATTAATTTATCGAAAAATATACTGAAATATTCCTGACCATGTTTCACTTTTCATGTTGAATTTTTCAGTATTAAAACATACTAAAATATACTTTAAAGTATATATGGTATACTGACTTTTAAGTACGCTCAAAATATAGACTGCAAAGTATTCAAATATATTGAAATATACTCTAAACTATATTCTAAAACATACTTGAAAGTATATTATTTGGTATATTGAAACTTGTGTACGTTCAAAATATTGCATAAAGTGTACACAATAAAATTTCTTGAAATAAATTAAGAAGGATTTATTTCGAAATAGGTTTCTCCCAGTTATTGAAGAGTTTTAATTGCAACTGATTATCAATTTTGAACTGTTCATTCAAATAGCATAATACATTTCAAATTGAGTTGTACAAAAAGTGAAAATACTTTCTCTCAACTATTATTTGCAGCTCTAGAAGCTCGCAGCTTCAAATAAAAACAGCTGTCGAACTTGCAAGTTGAGTTCTATGCTAGGCTTGAAGTCTCCATAGCGAATGTGTGGAAAATACTCTCTGGGGATAGACGACACGTAGTCCAATTCAATTCACACACATGCTGTGAGTGCAACAGAAGCAGAAAGAGCGAGAGAGGGAGAGGTAGAGAGAGAGAGAGAGAGCGAGAGAACACTCGAGTGGGCAGCCCATAAACGAACTGAATTCATAGAAGCAACACATTTTCGCTTTGGTGTTTTTTTGTTGTTGTGTTGTGTTGTTTTTTGCCACAGGGCTTGGGGTATGTTGTACATGTGTGCGTGTGTGTGTGTGTGTGTGCGTGCAAGAGTGTGCGTGTGTGCGCCACTGTTTGCATGCATAAATCAATCAAGCAGAGTGTTTGCGCATATAAAAAGCGAGCGAAAATATAGCAAGATCAGCCCATAGGGGTAGGCATAACAACAAGAACAGAAACAACAACAACATCGACACGAAATACACAACATAATAAGTACATATGTACATTGATGTACATACATACTTATGTGTACGTTGTAGTCTGCATCAAATACTCACACCTTGACACTCCACTAAAATACTGCTCGACCTGTGAAATACCCAAGAACAAGGTCAAGGCAAGCTTAAAAAGTCTCCTGACTTCATTTAGTCTTTAACAGTATTATTGCTATATATTATATATAAATCTGGTCTAAAAAATATTTATCTACACAAAAATAAAGTATAATAATAGGTTCTAGCATTACAAATCTTTTTTGTCCGATTCGATATATGCATATCTATAGAGTTTAGTTACTTGTTGAAAACATGGAATGTGAAATACACATTAAGTTAGCTCATCCGATCTATATCATGTATTTTATTTGTCATATATTGAAAGTTTTTTTTTATTAAATTCTAACACTTAACGTTTGGTAATATAAGATTATAGGCATTTCCTTGCACCATTTTAAAAAAATCATTTCAAAATAAATTCGCAAAAAATAATTCAACAAGAAAAAAAAAAAACATCTCAATGCAATTTGTATTACTTTATGAAAAAATCATATTTTGGAATAATTATTACAAGAACAATTAGTTATATGTTCTATAATTATATAAAACTATTTTAAATTTTACAGGTGTACATATGTATGTAGAATGTATTATCATAGTCAAAGAAATGCATTTTCGAAAACATCGTACTGTCAAGGGAAATGTAGAAATATATCGAATTTGATATCGTAATCTTTAATCTAATATTACACGTTAGTATTATATTTTAAAATAATAAAGTGCTTTTTACTTGTACTTTGATATATGTATTTAAATATAAACAAATAAATGCTTTTAATGAAAAATCAAATGCAGCCGAAAATAATGTAAATAATGTTATATAATATATAAATAATATTAAAAAGTATTAAAGTAAAAAATATTAAAGTTTTCTAATGATAACATTTCGATATGATTTTTTTTACTTTACTTAAAAATCTGCAAAGAAAAAAAGTTGCTCAATATGTTGTTTTTCTTTTGTTTTCTTAATAATCCATAATGTAAAAAAGTGTCTAATTTTTTTTTTTGATTTCCTTAATCTATAAAGTAAATAAGTCTCTAAATATGTTATGTTACTATCTATCTATTCAGTAAAAAGTTTCTCATTATGTTGTTTTTCTTATTTTTTCCTGAATAATCTTTCCAGTAAAGAGAATATTTAATTATTTTGTATAATAAAATCTAAAAAATTGTTCCGAAAAATAATATAACTTTATAAGCGACATAGAAAATCTGTTGAGATCAAAAGCAATTTCCATATAAATAATAAATCTTAGTCAACATGATTTGCAGTCGTTAAAAGAATGGTTTCGTTTATGTATCTATAATAAAAATCAAGTCGCATTTTATTGATTTAAATAGTAAAACAACGCACGCCGCCTCCTTTTACTATTTTCGGTTTAGAATGTCTATTAATAAGTGTTAAATGTGGAGACTTAAAGTCTAACAAGGTGGCAAGTAAATCAAGTCTGAATGTAATTTCTACATCATTACATTTTTAATAATAGTAACTGATTGTGAATATCAAGTATAAGCCATGTATACCCCATCAAAGCATCAGACTGTCTAAAGGGCATGAAAGCGTTCAAGTGTTAAATGCATCGCCCACTTTGGGCCCGACACCGACAACAACAACAACAACAACAGCAACAACAGCTTGAACACCAACAACAACAACAACAACAAGGAGAACGGCAACGATAGCAAACAAAATGCTGTCGAGTTTTGATGACGCTGTTAAACAAGAGAGAGACAGATAGAAACAAAAAAAAAACAAAACAATGCTTCGGATTTAATCGACTTGCAACGAAATTTGAATACACTGCACTTCTAGACTTTAGAGCATTCCGAAGAAAAATCGATTATATTCAAAGTGCAATTTGAAACGAAAAGTAAATAAAAAAAATATTAAATTCTCTTTGTTGTTGACTCGATTGAAGAAATTTATGGGCACAATTAAATTAAGTACTTTGATAACAAGCAATTTGTCATAAATTTTAGCACTTGAAAAAACTCTTCGAATACTTAATATCAATTAAAAATTTCGTTATTTTCATATTCATTTCTTTAACTTGATTCATTACAATTTATTTATTTGGATTCGTTCTTTTCTAATGCCTTAATTTATGTATTACCAATTGCCACCAAATATACTTGATTGCAACATAACTTTTATGAATCAGGCTCTTAATAAATGGCCAACTGATGAAATTGCTGTGACTCAGTTTCATTTTTAGCATGTAATGTGTGTTTTTTAGATTATTTTTAATATGCTTTATTAATGCGACATAGATCAAAATTGAGTGTTCTAACTTTAACAATTCGTTTCTTTAAATTTGTAGTAAAATTATATAATATTATCATTTAAAGTGAATTCAAATTAAACTTACCTATTATTTCAGTGGGTATAAAATATTATTATTATTCTGAAAATAAACCACAAAAAACCCACATTAATAATAAATATATCAAAGATTGAACATAGAGCATAGAAAATTTTACATGAATAATAAATATTTTAAGTGTATATTAGTAATTGCATATTATATAGATATGAGATTTGTATATGGAAAATTCAAATAAACACAGAATGATAATAATAATAGTAATAATAGTAATAGTAATATTAATAATAATAATAATAATAATAATAATAATAATAATAATAATAATATAATAATAATAATAATAATAATAATAATAATAATAATAATAATAATAATAATAATAATAATAATAATAATAACAATAATAATAACAATAATAATATTAATAATAATAATAATAATAATACTGAATATTAAATCTTGAATATTGCATTATACAATAAGAAATTTGATAAACTCAAAAAAAACCTTAAGATTTGATCTAAATTAAAAAAACATAGTTGTATTTTTAATTGATTTGTGGTAAAGAAATCAATTGAAACATAAAACTGATAAATATATATTATGTGCTAATCTTATCGCTGCCACTTGAAAAAGTAAAAACCGTCAACTAAAGAGAGAGATAGAGAGAGTGAGAGGGAGAGTTGCTCTCAGGTAGTAGGGGGAATTCTGAATGTGGCATGACTCATGACACAGTTAAAGTGCTCGCTGGCAGGCAAAGTGTGTGTGTGTGTGTGTGTTAACATTATTATCAATGCGATGGTGTCGCCTATACGGCTGCCTGTCGAACCCCCCCACACACACACACACACACACCTACACATATGTGAGCTGTTTGTAATCAAAGTATGGCACTCTAATTAGCAGGCAGAAAACTGAGGCCGGAGACAAGAATAAGCGAGCAGGAGGAGAAGAAGGAGGAGGAGGAAGAGGCGACTGCAACGGAGACGAAGACTTTTTCACTTTCGGTGGATTTGTGTGTGGGTGGCAACCCTGTAAAGTGCCAAATGCCTTTCAACATGCATTCGTTGGGCATATCAGCTACAAGATCAAGCTGAACTCAATCTATTGCTAACTTTATATATACTTTATTTTCCACATATTATACTTTATATATTATATAAATAACATTAATTTATTAATATAACATATTTAATATTTATTTTGTATTTTTTCTATTTCTTACAGTTGATTCAAAATTAATTCTAAAATGAATTATGTATAATATATAACTTTAATCTTCACTTAAAATTTCATTTTAATTTTAACTTTATTGAACTACATTTTTTCCATGTTCAATTCAACACTTAGACCGAGATATATCAAGTACAATTTGTATAATCTGTGGAGTTTATATGTCGAAATACAAGTGGCAAAATATGGATTACAATCGGTAATATAACGATAAGTTTATTCTTTTGTATTACAACAAAATTTTAAATGTAAATATACAATGGACTATAAAAATATATTAAAAAATAAAGTATCTAGAAATTCTATAAAACTGGTTATATCATTAAAAAGTTTCAGCTTTTTGCACAAAGGAGAATACAAATAATAAAAATTAAATAAAATATATTAACAATATACATAATAATCTAAGAATTTGTGCCTTTCTTTGCTACTCTAACACATATTATTGTATAACAAAAATGCATTTGAAAAATACATATATATATAGTTATGGGCGGAAAATATAGAAATATGTTGAATTTTATATTCTATTAATTCACATTCCTATACAAATTAAGGGGTTGCTTATTGTATAAACATAAAATAATTAAAATTATTATTTTTCAAATAATAATAAAAAATAATAATAATATATGGTATTACCAATATAAAGATAAAATAAAATTCCAATATAAGAATCTAAAATAGTTCTACGAATTTAAATATAACATTAAAATACTTATATAAAAAGAAAAAAATATATTTATAATTTTATATTTATAATACGGAATTCTATGAAATTTGGTTCTCTTTGTGGAAAATAAAATAAGCAAAAAGTTTTACTAGAATTTAATATAAAAAACTAAAATAGTACGACTAAGTTGAAGATATAATAACAATACTTATATAAAAATAAAAATATATATATATATATTATATAAAAATAAATAAATAATAAAATATTATTATTAATTTTAATGCTGTGGACAATAAAATAAGCAATCGAGGGCGTTATTATTAAGTTAGTTTAGTCTAAAAACTACTAAAAAAAAAAAGAATATAATTCGAATTATTTTTGTAGTGTATCTGCTGTTCGTTATAATTGATTTTTGTTTCACTTTCAGTGCATTTGCAATTCGTGTTTGTCTTTTATAATTGCAGTCTTGTATCTTATTTACTTTTTGGTACTATGCAACACTTGCACACACACAGACACACACACATAGAGGAGCACACTCATGTTATATGTGTGTGTGTGTGTTTATCTGAGTCTGGTCGACGTTCTTTTTGCTTCTCTTTCCCTTTGCTTTGCTGTGCTCAAGTAACAACAAAAAAAGGAAGACAAGAAAAAAAAAATGACAACACTTATCAGTCTCTAGAGACAGTGCGAGAAAGAGACGGAGATATGCGCCAGAGCGGGTGGAGAATTATAATCAGCAATGCAGCTGCTGTTGCTGCTTTTGCTTTTTTTGCTGCACTGATAAGACAAGGCAACTCTCTGGAAGCGAGAAAGAGAAAGAAACAGACATAGAGTGAGAGAGAGAGAGCGAGACTTGAGGGATTGCAACATGACAAAGCTTCATTTTGCTGCCAGTTTCACGGCCAGTTGTTGTTGTTGCTCTGTTGCTCTGTTGCAATCAGTTTGCTCTGCATATTGCTGGACAAACAACAAACAACTCAACCCGAGTGGCAATGTGGCAAAGTGGCAAGCAGCAAGTGGCAAGCCGGCAAACTAATTGGAATTTGGCACGTTCTACCAGTTTGACAATGGATCTTCTTCCTCTCTCTCTCTCTCTCTCTCTCTCTCACTTTGCATAGTTTCCTCATCGTTTTAAATTATGTAACAAACAGTTTCCCAATTGTTATCACAATGTGTGCAGAATGTTTCACAGCATTTAATGTTCGAAATTTCATTGTAAAAGCCTTTGTTTGTCCATCTCTATTTACTTCTCAATCGAAGAGATTATCAAAGTAATTATTATCTTTTAGAAGCTATGCAGTTCTTGTTTGCTTGGCAATTAGTTAGGAACAACTTTCCATTTGCCAAATTAATAACATATAGTAATAAATTCAAAGCGTATTTTGAAGCGCGCGAATCGCGGGTGAATCGCAGGCGAATAAATCGCGGGGCGAGAAAATGTTTGAAAACACAACTTATGTTATATTTTAAAAATATTTGAATATTATAATTGAAGTATTATTAAATAACTAAGGTGTGAACTTTTTTTCAAAAATCATTTAAATAATAATGCGAATAAATCGCGAGCGAATCGCGCGCGAATAAATCGCAGGGCGAGAAAATGTTTGAAAACACAACCTATGTTATATTTTAAAAATATTTCCGCCTGCGATCCGCCTGCGATCCGCGATTGAAGTATTATTAAATAACTAATAATACTTCAATTATAATATTCAAATATTTTTAAAATATAATATAACATAACATAAATCGCGGGGCGAATCGCAGGCTCCGCGATTTATTCTTTTTTTTATTTATTAATTTAGTTTAAATAATTTTTTAATTATTCAAAATATTTTAAAAACATAACATAAGTTGTGTTTTCAAACATTTTCTTAAAGCAACTTAAAATAAGGGACATTTTTCTTGGTCAATAGAATATCATAGACGCACTTGGACAAAATATTGAAAAAAACTACTTATTCGCCTCGCGATTTATTCGCGATCCGCCTGCGATCCGCGTGCGATCCGCGTGCGATCCGCCTGCGATCCGCCTGCGATCCGCGTGTGATCCGCCTACGATCCGCGTGCGATCCGCTTGCGATCCGCGTGCGATCCGCGTGCGATCCGCTTGCGATCCGCGTGCGATCCGCGTGCGATCCGCTTGCGATCCGCGTGCGATCCGCGTGCGATCCGCCTGCGATCCGCGTGCGATCCGCGTGCGATCCGCCTGCGATCCGCCTTCGATCCGCGTGCGATCCGCGATTGAAGTATTATTAAATAACTAATAAATTATTAAATAACTAATAATACTTCAATTATGATATTCAAATATTTTAAAAATATAACATAACATAACATAACATAAATCGCGGGGCGAATCGCAGGCTCCGCGATTTATTCTTTTTTGTATTTATTAATTTAGTTTAAATAATTTTTTAATTATTCAAAATATTTTAAAAACATAACATAAGTTGTGTTTTCAAACATTTTCTTAAAGCAACTTAAAATAAGGGACATTTTTCTTGGTCAATAGAATATCATAGACGCACTTGGACAAAATATTGAAAAAAAAAACTACTAATTCGCCCCGCGGTTTATTCGCGATCCGCGTGCGATCCACCTTCGATCCGCGTTCGATCCGCGTTCGATCCGCCTGCGATCCGCGTGCGATCCGCGTGAGATCCGCCTGCGAACCGCCTGCGATCCGCCTGCGATCCGCGTGCGATCCGCTTGCGATCCGCGTGCGATCCGCGTGCGATCCGCTTGCGATCCGCTTGCGATCCGCTTGCGATCCGCTTGCGATCCGCTTGCGATCCGCGTGCGATCCGCTTGCGATCCGCGTGCGATCCGCGTGCGATCCGCTTGCGATCCGCGTGCGATCCGCGTGCGATCCGCGTGTGATCCGCGTGCGATCCGCGTGCGATCCGCGTGCGATCCGCGTGCGATCCGCGATTGAAGTATTATTAAATAACTAATAATACTTCAATTATAATATTCAAATATTTTTAAAATATAAAATAACATAACATAAATCGCGGAGCGAATCGCAGGCTCCGCGATTTATTCTTTTTTTTATTTATTAATTTAGTTTAAATAATTTTTTAATTATTCAAAATATTTTAAAAACATAACATAAGTTGTGTTTTCAAACATTTTCTTCAAGCAACTTTAAATAAGGGACATTTTTCTTGGTCAATAGAATGTCATAGACGCACTTGGACAAAATATTGAAAAAAAAAACCTACTTATTCGCCTCGCGATTTATTCGCGCGCGCGATTCGCCCCGCGGTTTGTTCGCGTGATTTATTCGCGCGCGATTCGCTCGCCATTTTTTCGAATCACGCGCGAATCGCGGGTGAATCGCAGGCGAATAAATCGCGGGGCGAGAAAATGTGTGAAAACACAACTTATGTTATATTTTAAAAATATTTGAATATTATAAAGTTAGTCTTCATAATCTTGAAATTTAATATATGTAAATATATCTTTATGACTCTTTAAATGAATGTATTCATTGTGAACTTTATGATAAATATGTTATTTTTGTATACTAAATACTTTTTGGCCCATGTATTCATTCTACAAGTGAGATACTTTATGAAAAATATGTTGAATTTTTATATCCATATGTTTTTGTTCACTTATTTATTCTACAATTCAGATACTTTGTTTAATTTTGTTATATTTTAATGTTATACAATATATTAGATTAGAACTTAGCCAATATCACAGTTAAAAGCGGGTCTTAATAATCTTGACATTAAGTATATATCTATAAATTTGTACTTTATAATACAAATGTTATATTTAATATATAAATTGTTACTCATTTATCATTCTACAATTGAAATACTTGATACATATGTTATAATTTTATGTAATATGAAATACAATAAAGTTTAGTTAAGATTAAAACTACAAGCGAGACTTAATCATATATTTAGTATATATCTTTATGACTCTTTAAATCTATTCATTGTGAACTTGTGCACATTAGACATCTATATACATACAAATACAAATTTGTAATACACAAGTGCATAGTATTTTCTTATTTAGTTTATTATCAGTTGTGTGTTGGCCAAGTGGACAGGAAATGGATTTTGTAGCAATGCAGTTTTGTTCGCATTGTTTCTTTGTGTGTTTTTCTCTTTTTTTTTGTCGGGACAATGAGAGGGAACTTAGATACGATCGCAAAATGCATTATAGCACAATCAGAGACAAGTCAGACATACGTACTATATATGCAGATATATTTATGTGACACATTTTATGTGCCGAGAATCAATTTCCGTCAATTTCGAAAATGAGGCAACGATGCAGGCGAAAGAATGTGAAGAGAGAGAGATAGAGAAACGTGAAGCAAGTAAATGGGGCAAAATGGACAATAATTGCACTCTACAGTGGAACAGTTAATCGTATCAGAGACAGACATTCAGGCAGCAAATACACACACACACACACACACACATACATATTAAATGTGTGTGTAGTTGTGTACAATGCCATTGGCAATGATCGAGCGGAAAAGTGCAAAGCAAAATTAATTAACTCAAGCGCAGCAACAATAACGAATTCTTCTTATAACACTTATGCGCATACATACACACATACATCACACACACACACACACACATCACATATGTATATCTATATGCTTGCTTGCTCGCTCGCACATTCAACAATTAAACGCAACTCACTCGCCATCTCTCAAGAAGAAGAAGATTGTGCAAGCAATATCAAATTGAATTTGCAACTGATAACAACTGATAACAGATTTATCGCTCAATCGTTTATCGTTAACAATTGCAATATGCAAGTTTATTTCAAACATTTTCAACTTTAAAACATCAATTTACTTTCTGAGAGAGTATTGAGCAGTCATCGAACACTCCTTTGTTTGTTCGCTTTGCCGCCAAACTCTCGTGGCTGAAATGCGTGCAGCCATCTAACGCAATATTGCGTATACGTCACGTTGCAACGTGGTGTGTTTTTGAATAGTCACTTTTTGTTTAGTGGTAACTGTTACATGCATTCTAGAAATACGTTTTCATTTTAACATACATACTATATGCAACAGTTAGAATGCACATATTAAAAGTACAAATATCATGAGAATAATAAAACAATGGAAATTACTTTCTCGACTGATTTAATAACATTTCTAACAACAAGCACAATCAAAACAATCTTTGTGTAATCCTTTCGCGTTTTCAGGCTGCAAACAAAGCAGCGAGCGAAAAGAGGCTGAAGAGAGAAGGAGAGCGAGAGAGCGGCACACACACAGGCACGTGTGCACAGAGCAATAACAAACAAGCAAAGTCAACGCAAAACAAAGGAAAACAAAGCAAAAGCATCAAAACGAAAAGCAAATTCAAAAGAACGGGGCAAAACACAAATGCGAATGCAAAATTCGCTCTCTCTCTCTCTCTCTCTCTTTGAAACACGCGCTCTCGCTGCTCTCACACACACACGCACGCATATACGGTGTATCTATGTGTGTGTTAATTGCAATGCGTCAGCTTTGCTTTGATTATTATGACCACGAGACAGCGACTATCAACAACAACAAGAGCAACGGGAGAAGAGTCTCAAAACAATTCTAGGCTTTTACACATAAAAAAAAATATAGCTAAGCTACTTTTGGGAATATTTGGTATGTGCGTTAATTTGAGAAAAGCTCTACTTACGCCTGTTGTTGTTGTTTGCCAAAAGACAGAAAAAAAAAACAACAACAACGTACACGAATTGTACACGTAGCGTGTAAATCTTTGCTCTCTCTCTCTCTCTCTCTCGCCCTCTCGGTCTTTCGGACACAATTACTCTCACATACAAGTGAGAGACGCTCGCTTTAACACAAACAAATGCAGTCATGTGAATGCATTTATGACCTACAATAATAAAGAGGCGAGCAAGGCGTGCAAGCGAGACGGCCATAGACAAGGCGAGACACCCACACACACACGCATGCATACGTAGATAAATTTTAAAAACAAAGAGAGAGAGCACACACACACTTACACTTTTCGTATGCTCGCGAGCAACGCCTTATTTTTATGTTGTGTGCTGTGCTTCTTTTGAAAATCACGCGACTCTAATTGTACGGGTTCAAACTTGTTTACAACGCACACGCACACTCACACACACACGGACAGTGGGGGAGTATGTATGTACATATGCATATGTCTGTACATTGTGAGTGAAGTGGTAAACGTAAGCGGGAGTCGCGAGTCTCTTATTGCTCTCTTTTGGGCTGCCAAAACAAAACATGATAAAAAGCTGCGACCCAGAGCAGAGCAGAGCAGCATCACGACTGCTGAAATAATCGATTACGATTGCGGAGACAGTAATGATTACAATTGCATGAGTGCAATCGAAATTTTGTTGTGTCGGTAGAGAATGAATAAAAAAAAAACAACAATAAAATAGGCATACAAAAATAATTTTTTGATTTTACTTTATTTGCAATACTCAATATTGTTAGATTATAGGAAGCCGAAAGACATTTTAGTTCCGCATTAGAACTTGCTATACAATGTAATCAAAGAGTTGATGGACTGTTAACAATATAATTTCAAAATTCAACTTGCTGACGAAATCATCAATCGGTAAACAAAGTTTGCATGATACTTTGCCCCAATGGGTGCTGCTGCTTACTTTCATTGGTAGTGGTATGTAAAACTTGTTTTTGTCTACGCACGTTCTCTTTTGTTGTTGCTCTTGCTCTCCCTAGCACTCGCTCTCTCTCGCTCTTTCTCTCTCACAGTCAGTGTCTCCCCCTAGGCAGAGTGTGTGACAGTCACAACAAAGCTCACGTGTCAGTTTCTCAGCAATTGGAAAACTACCAGCCGGTTTTTTCTGACTAGTAGTTCGCTCTCTCTCTCTCTCTCACTCTCTCGATGGCACCGTCTGCCTCTTTATGTGTGTGTGTGTGTGCGTGCGGCTGACGTGTTTACGAGTTTTTGGTTTTAGCTTTGCGCTTTGTGCTTTTGTTTTTGCGCGACGCGCACGTTGCTTTGTTATTGTTGTCGCTGATGTCAGACACACAGACACACACACACACACATATACAATGACACTATCATCGCCATGTGCGCTGTACACACTTCTACATATAGGCGTATGAGTGTATTTATGTATGTATGTATGTACATATATATGCATATACGATGATGGAATACTAGGCAAATGGGCAAAAATGTGCAATGTGTGAAATGAAATGAAATTGAAAAAGTGAGCGATAAAAAGCGTTCGCCAAATTGTATAATAAACATACAAAAACAAACAACAAAATAAATGACCATCAACAACAACTGCAAGCAACAAATTGTAGTACTTACATATATACCGTTATTTTTGTTTTTCACCAATTACTAAAATTAGCTACTTGCCACGCCCAGCTGCCCAAACGCCCAATTATACAGTTAACGATAATTCGGTCAACAAAATTGCCTTCTTCTTCTACTTAAGTTGACTTCTTTTGTCGCTGTGACGCAAATGCAAAAATGCAACAAAAAACAACTTACAAAGAATCACGCAATGTGTATACGACTACCACATACCCTGTACTGATATAATTTTCATCCCATTCATTCAATTCTTTCGAAAAAACTAAAATACAATTTAGAAATTTTTGAGGTGTGTGTATTCGACTAACACATACCCTGTACTAATCTCAAATATTTCAATTATAAATTATGTTTTTTTTTTTCTTAATAGTCTTTATTGTCTGCCAGTCGAATACACCCTAAACATCACTTAAGTGCAGGGTATAGAAAAGCCAACAGCTGAAAATGATTATAATGCTCGTGTATTGTGTGTGTTTGGTTCTTGTCAGAAATTGCGAATACTAAATACTAAATATAAATAAAATTGTCATTAAAATGTTAATATGAAAATGTCGCGTTGTCGCATTTTCTTTTTCTCGACGGTAATTTTCGGGCTTCGTGCCCTGCATTTTCATTTTCGCATGAAATATGCGAAAATTATGAAAATGTTGACATTGAAAATACACATTTTGACATTTATAAATGCTAAAATCCGTTTGTTTCTTCTTTCATCTACTATTTAACAGATGGGCAACAAAATTGTTTTCACTTTCGCATCTCTAAGTCAACTTGTGTTGTCTTTATTAATTAAACATTTCATTGAAGAAAAGCTATTAAGTTTTATCTCATAAATCTTGAACGTTTTTCAAACAACTAGTTGATGATATTTCACAAGTATTATTCAAGTACCAAGTAAACTTTTGTCAATTAATTATGAGTTGATGGTGTCATTAAAGTGCAATTTTCTTTATCTGAGATGAGATGAGAAGAGACTTGACAATTTAGCCTCAATCCCAAAAACAATAAAAGTTTTGCATGTATTTATCATAATTTTCTCATGAAGTGACTAATATCTTTGAACAACTCATTTCCGACCACATAATTAACACACACATACATACTTACATATGTGTGTTTCACAGTTATGATTTGACCAAATAAATATATAATAGCTTTATCAAATTATTCTTAGTGATTCAAAACATTTTCCAGCTTAAGTAGTTTTCAAGCCATTTACAGCTATGCGTAATGTGATGTGATGATGTAATCCGACATCGCCCAAGGTCAACATTTGGATGCAACACACATTTAACACCCCCTTTTTTTATTCACTAAACACATAAAGTGCATTTATCAGTTCAGTAAACCGCTGCGAATCGAGCGATTTAATAAACCTCATAAAAAAACACCAATAAAAAATGTATTCTCATAAAGAAGTATAAAATACATAGCTCATAAAATACATTTGAAAAGATTTTAGACGAGTAGATTACTATAAAAATATATATTTTTCATATATAATTTAAATTGAAGTCGGCAATCTCCGAGTTTGATGAAATAAAGTGCATTTCTTAAAAAACAAATAAAATAAAAAATATAACGTTTAATTCAAAAAATACATTTAAAAAGAGCAAATTTCTTTAAAAATATATATTTTTCATATGTAATTTAACTTTTTTTTTTGAAATTGTGGCCAGCAAGCTCAAAGATTAATTAGATTAAAGTTCATTTATCAGTTTAGTGAACCGCTGCGATTTAATAAACCTCATAAAAACTTCAATTAGAAAAAAATATATTATATTTTCATAAAGAAATATAAAATCCTTGGATCAAAAAATACATTTAAAAACAAAAAATTGCTATAAAAACATAAATTTTTCAAATTTAATGTTTGGTTTAAGCAACATTAAATATTAAAAATAGTTTTTTTTAACTAAAAATTTTTTAAATATATTTTTTGTATAGTTATAGAAATTTGTTCTGGTTTCTTAAACCAAACATCAAATATTAAAAAAAAATATATATTTATAGAAATTTGTTCTTCCAAAATTTTTGTTTTAAATGTAATTTTTCAAATGTTTAATTTTTCTATAAATTTAAAACACAATGTTTTCCCTGACAATCTCAAAGTTTAATGAAATTTCCAAGCGGAAACCTAAAATATGCAAGGTAAAAACCTTTTGTATGAGTTTTGCAATTAAAATGATTTTTGTACCTTTTTCATTTTGTTGTCACGCCCCTCAGTAGCAGTTGTAGCAAACACCTGCTTTACATTTACTTTTCGCTTATCGCTTTTTGGAATGATTCGAGTTTCGAGGCATTGATAACTATTTGTTGCGGTTTCCCTTTTGAATTGCATTTGTCGTTTTGCCTTTGAATTTCATCACATGCCTCTGACTCGCATTGAGACTGCGACGTCGACGTCGACCCTGACAGAGAGCAGCGAAGAAAAGGGAGCGAAAGAAAAAGAGTGAGCAAGCAAGAGAGAGAGAGAGAGAGGAGAGGATTAGTCAGTTACAGTTACAGACTAAATGGCATTTTGTTGTTGTTTGTGTCTTGCGTGTTGTTGATAAGCTCAACACTAACGATAGAGATGACTAATATTAAGCATACGAAGGCCGCTGACAGACACTGGCGCCCAACGACCGAAAACCCGGCGCCCAGCCAAAATATAAAGACAGCGAGAGAGAGAGAGAGAGAAATAAACATCCACTTGCAAAATTGCATTGAGCCGATTGCAACGGCAACAGCAACAGCTTTTAAAGGTCGTACAATGACTTTATGCAGCAACAACAACAACAACAACATTACAAGGCAACACCTGCAATGTTCGCTCACTGTTTATGCGCTTAAAAGTCGCTCTCTGCACATTAAGAGAACTTCGCTGTGTTCTGCTTTGCACTGCACGAAATTTAGCAGTTAGTTGCATTTGAGTCACGTTTTAAACAGGCAACAATTATTGTGAAATATTTATTATTATAATATGTGATAAGCAATCACAAATAAACAATACAAAGACTATTTCATTATGCAACGATAATCACAAAGAGAAAACAAAAAACAAAAATTCGCTCTTTAATTTGAGATTCAAAAAAGTTATATACTAAACTATCTTATTTTATTTAATTAATTTTTTTATGTCATTAATAGCGTTACAATTTCAATGTATAAATAATATTTTTTCGCAACTGTCAAGATTAATCATTTAAGCTCTGATTTCAAAAGCCTTAATCGACTGAGCTTTGCACTGCACAAAATTTAGCAGTTGGTTTTCAACTCTTTTGAAGGGGGAACAAGTATTATGCAAAACAATTATTATTATGAATTACTAAATTTTAATAGGTGATGAGCAAAACCTAAAATCAGCTCTTAAATATGAGTTTATGAGGTTTCAAGATAAAATGTAATCGCTGAACAATTTTTTTAATCATAAATATGATTGCGTTTTCAATGTATAAATAATATAGGAACAATTATTTCTCAGCTGTCAAATGTTTTAAGCTGATTTTACTCCTATTAAAACATAACTACATAATTCAATCAAATTAAAATAATAGAAATTGTAGAAGTAAGAAAGTTTTCTGACTTTGGTTTGTTCAATTTGCTCTCTGTTAAAATATACGAAATTAATATAATTAAAAATATTAAATAAAATAAACATATATACTATATTTGGTATATTCATATTGAAAATATACCATGGAGTGCAAAGTATACCAGATTGTCAACCAAAGCAACTAAGAAAGTAGTAAATAGGCGTTTTCTCCATACAAAAGTATTTCTTTACTAACTTCTAAAATTTTATTCTGATATTAGGAATCTTAAATAATATAGTTATTATTGTATGCACCAAAATTCGCCGCTCTAGATTTAAAATTATGCTTACGAATTAAAAATATCTATAGCTTTATCAAAATCATTTTACTCTTGGATGCTAAATGTACTCATGTATGAAATATGGAATATTGTTTTTGTAATAGCAAAACAAGTGATGTTAATAATTTAAAAACTTCATTAATTTTTCTTAAATTTATTAAATAAACATGAAAAAGTAAAGAATTGTTAAATTCCATTCTGCAGTTGTTCTGTGATAAACTTAAAATCAGTAAAAAGCTCAAGAGATAAAAAAAATTAAGAAAATATTCAAGTCGCACTTACCCCAAAGATTCGTAGCGAAGATTTTCCAAAGATAATCCTTTAGTTGTTCATTTATCTAATTGAATTTGGTTTGCACTGGTTTTAACCGGTTTTCACACTGAACATTGCGAAATTTCATTAAATTTTTGTTATTACGATCGTATTATATCACGCGATAATAAAATGTACAGTTAATTTTTGTGAGTGAGTGACGTGGCGCCATCTGTTGTCCGTTTTGATGTGATTATTGATCACTTTCGCTTTAAGCTGTCACGCCCCCAAACACACAAAAAAAAAAAAATTAAACGCCCTCACAACGTTAATGACAACAGCAACAATTCGCAATGAACAACAACAACAACAATATGGTTTTTAGTATTTATTTAATTTGCTGGCTGTTTTTTTTGTATTTTTAGATTGCCCCGCATGTATTTTGTTAATTGTTTTTACAAATTTATTGGGGTTAAGGCCTTCTTGACTTGTCGATCGATGGTTGTTGTTTTTGCATATTTATTTTTATTTACTCAAAGCGCCGATATTATTCATATACATATGTACATACATATATCCACACACACACTGACACACACACTCATACACACACACACATTTTATTTTTATTTATTTGGCGCTTTATTTTGAAAACGTGCGAATTGCGAAGCGATTTCTCTTTTTCCCAATTCTTTTTTTTTTTGTTCCAACATTTTTCGCTTGTTTTTGTTTTCGTTTGCAATTTTTTTCGTATGTGCGTGATTTTTTTTGCAGTATTTTTTTGTATTATGTATTGTGATTGTTAGTGTTGTTGTCACTTTCGCACCAAGTGACATTTTCGCGGGGGCGTTCAACAATTTTTCGCATAAGAGACGAAAGTAAAATGATTTTCGATAAGCCGACGATTCAATACTTTTACAGATCATGCTGCAATCACCAAATTCACAAAATATCTATAATTATGCCGCAAATCAAAAAAAGTATGAAAGCTACAGTCGAGATAAGAGCAAAATAATGCAGTATTAAATTCAAAAATATACCGAAAAATACTAAACATAATAATTAATAATAATAATACTTAATTAATACACAAATAATATACCACAAAAATACCAAACATATGCCAAAGTTAATTTTAAGTTAAATTTAATATACCACTACATTCAAAATATACCATAGAGTGCAAAATATACTAAATACATATACTAGTAAGTAAGCTTTTTTTAGCATTCAAAAGTATGTCTTAAATAACTTCTACTATAAACTATTTTAAATAATAAACATCAAGCCTGATTAATGATTATATAATCGCAAGATTTATCCTTGATCTAGCGATAACAGATTTTGAAATATGAACTACAAAAATGTTCGGAAATGTTTGATACCCTCTGGAAGTGTAATGCAATTTTCTGTACGGATTTTTTCAGCCTAAGTGAGGAATAATTAAGTATCTGAACGTTTTCATAAAATCAAAAATAATTAAATATGATTTTCACAAAACACTTGACAATTGCTTTCAAACATCTATTATGCATATAGCTGGGTATTCTTTAGCCCAGTACCAAGTTCTACAAGTGCAATCTAGGTGCAAAGTGTTAGAGGAAATATAATAAGAACTGAGCAATATCTATTGATAAAGTTGTTTCAACACAATCTATGAACAAAACCGTGGGAAATTTTGCAGCTCTAGACAAAAACAAAGTTTCAAATAATAATAATAATTAATCTAGAGAAACTTAGATTAATAAATGAAAAAATACATTATTTTAAAAGGTTTCAAAGTGTTGTTTAGAAATAAAATTTTATTCGCCTCGAAGATTGTTCCTTATCAATGCAATATGCAATCGAATGGATTCGATAAGAAATTATGATAAAGCTTCAAGATATTAATGTGGTTTTTTTTTGCTTTTAGCAGACATTTGTCTGTGAGTATTCATAAATTAGATATGCCAATGTATGTATGTACTATATGTACTATATATAAAGAGATGTCATCGACGATTTGTGATTTTGTTTTTCGGGTGGCAAACAAAATAGAAGAACGAGAAAAATGTTTTGCTCGCGTCTTTAACGCGGTTTGTTGACTTGTCATCGCCGCTGCCTCTGCTGCAGTAGCAGCGCAGCGACGTCAACGTCGACGTCGCAGTCATCTTTAGCTTTAGCTATAGCATTTTCAAGGTCACGCGAGCATGCGAAATTTTTGAGGAAAGAGAAGGCGCAAACAAAACGCGCTCATAGATATCAGCCTACAATATGCATACAACAATGTGTGCAAGTGCATGTGTGATAGTGTGTGCACTCGTCTTCATACATATGTGTGTGTGTGTGTGTGGGAATAGAAGTTAAGTAACAACAACAATTGGAATCAAAGCACAGTTGGGTTGAGCGACCCGCCTAGCAACACGTGGTCAGCCACGCCTCTGGCAAATCGCTCAATGCCCCCTTTTATGCCTTCACACACACACGCACACCCAGTGCTATTTATAGACGCAGCAAATACGCATGTGTGCTTGTGTGTGTGTGTTCACTGCATTGCATTGCTTCATGCTCCACGCCCACACGACGGCGACACGACGGGACACGAAGCTACGTTTTGCTCACCGAATTCGGATTCGATGTCGACAAAGTGCAAATTGCAAACAATGCAAATGGCAAAAACAATTTTCGCAAGCTTCGTTAATGCAATCATCCCTTACCTCCCCCCCACCCCAACCAAACGTTTCTTTGTTGTTTTTGTTGTCGTTTGCTTTTGAGTCTCAATTTGTGTTATTCTTTTATTTGCTGTTTGTTATTGCAAATTGGCAACGTGCGCCAAGTCGCATTTCATTTATCGTTTCGTTTTTGCATGCAGACACACACAGACTCAGACAATTGAAAGTCAAAAGCAAAAACAAAAGCAAAGACACAACACAACGGCAAAAGAAAGAAGACAGCAAATCAAAATCAGTTTGTCAAACAAATGCAAAGATCGGAAACTTCTGGTTTTCGTTTATTTGTCAAGCAAAACCAGGAAAGTGAGAAAGAGAGAGAGAGAGAGAAATCAATTTAAATGATAATATTCTAATTAATTAAAAAGCTTAATATCAAGCTGAATCAATAAATTGCAATTAATTATTAGACGAATAAATTTTAGTTGCTACAAATTCAAGAAGAATTATGCAATATACAATCTAAAATTCGAAAAGAATTATTAAAATAAATATTTTTATGCATTAACTTGCAATATGAAAGTGCGTTAAATGAATTTAATTTGTTCTGAAAATTTCTTTATGTTTTGTCTTGATCATGTGATCGCTTTGTTGGAGAATTTCAGCTAAAATCAACAACAATAATAATTCTAGTGCACAAACGAAATAAGAAGCAGCAGCGAAATTGTATTTAAAGCTAGTCAAACAAAACAAAAACAAAAACAGAAAAAAAATGATGCTTGCTGCAGCGGATGGCGTGACGTTGGCGTCGCTGCTTGCAGCACAGCTGCGTTTTGTAGTTCATACTTGAGGTGACCTTGAAAAAGTTTAGTAACATTTCGCATTCTATACATACACACACGTATGTAGTATGTGCATACATACATATATATTTTGTGGCGCAGCGCAGCGACGTCGCTTTCATTGCCTGTGTGTCTCCTTATGCTGCTGCTGTGCTTTGCTTATTGCATTGTTGTTGTTCTTGTTTTTGTTCTTGTTGTTGCTTTCACTCTGTTGTCGTTTGTTTTTGGCACCTGATTGGACGCCTCTGCTGCTGTCGCTGCTGCGGTCGCAGTCTCAGTTACTGTCTGCGTACCTGTTTGCAGCAGCGCAGCTGACGCAAATTCCCACTCACATGCTCACATACACATACACACAGGCTATCTCACTGAGAGCGGCGCTACGCGTATGTATATTTCTAGGTTATGGTCAAGGCGACTGCGACGTAGATTTGAAGGCTACACACACACACACACACACATACACACATTCGCTTCACACGTAAACATAAATGTGCGCCTGTGTGTGTGTTTGTTCTCAGCAAAAAACCCAATTTTTAAGTGTTTGTGAGGCTCGAAAAAGTTCAGTGATAAATTTTGCTGCTTTCTTTTGGTGTTTTCATTTGTTTACGGCGCCGACGACAGCGACGGCAAAGCGACGCTCCGCACGAAGTCAACAACGCGAAAGAGTTTCACATAAAAAAAAAAACAAAAAATGAATAGAAACTGCGCAGCTTGCCTAATGCGGCTGATTAGACAGCGATAAAGGTGTGTTGAACTCTGCAAAAATATACTTAACACATGCACACACACATACATACATACATACATATGCTCGTATGCTCAAGCACACACACACATTCATAAAGAGGGGGAGCAGCTAAAAATCAAAACATTCGGAATAAAGTCGACACTATTTTAATTAAATAAAGGTTGCGCTAAGAGAGCGGCGTTGTCCACTCTCTCAATTTAGTATAGCACACTACGCCAGTGACTTTACCTACATACATATATATGTATGTATGAATTTACACAATTTTTCGTTGACTGCAGCACACGAAATTTACCGATATTTGCACTTATTTAACTTGCGTTTAACACAGATTGCACTATTGCGTACTTTGTCACCGGAAACTCGCGGCGCTTCTTCAAACACTCAATACTTAATATTTTGCACAAATATATTATTTGACAATTTAATTCGAGTTTTCACAAAGCTAACTTGCAAACTAAAGTGCGCGTAGTTTTGAATGAACGTGAAGTTGGCTGCGCTCACGTGAAGTTTGTCGCAAACGCTCATCGCGATATATCGATAGACCTGTGCTTGCCAAACAAACTGAAATGAAGTTGAAAAACTAAAAACCATATAAAAGACTGATTTCCATGGTTGTTAGAAAATTTATTGTCAGTTTATCGCTTTATTGATTGTCAAGAATATTGCAGCTGAGCAATTTCCGTTAGCCAACACTTTGTTTACATTGGTCAGGGCATCGCAACATAAAATATCGCACAGGGTGAAGAGGGCGCGCGATTTGAAATAGTCATGTAATTGCATTGTACTAGTATTAAATGTAAACAAGCTTACCAGTTTCTATATAGTTTTAAGTATATGTAATTTCTTATGTATTGACAGGTGCAATAGCTGTCAAAAGGTGCCAATAAGTTTATTTTCGTGCACTGTGCAGTGTTAGAGCTGTTTATGAATGAAATTTATTTGTAGTGCTTCACCTAAGGTACACATTTTTATACGTATTTATTCACAATAAATTATTGCAAGTTTTTTAATCCTTGCTTGAATTTTAACTTTTTTTCATAAAATTAGAAAACAAAATCGATGTTAGGCCAAGAAAACCAATCGATATTTGCAGTTCGATGTATCGCTTGAGTGTTATCGATGTTGTGCCGGCTCTATTGCAATCTGCTAAAATAATTTGTGCGCTTCAAATACCGCACAAGCTAAGCAGGTGCAACCACAACAACAACAACAACAACAAAGAAATGGACAGTGAAAGTGGCGGCAGCATGGATATCGATGGGGCAACAAGCGGCACGTACAACAACACTGCAACCGCAACAACAGCAGCAGCAGCAACAACAACAACAACAGCACACCGGACACATGGTGAGTGAGAGTCGGCAAATGTGGAAGAAGTGCACAATAAAAAGCTTTGTTGTTTATGTGTGTGAATATAGATGGCAATAATAGTGATTGTGAGTCGGATGAAGAGTGGCACTGGCGCTGCCAGCCCATCGAAGCGGTGCAACGTGGCCTGCAGCCCTACGAACTGGATCATGTGGCACCCGTTTCGCCTAGTGCCGGACACAAGGTGTTGCATCGGCATCCGATACGTGAGTCGCCAACGAAGCCGCCACGCCCCTTTCGTGGGACACACAAATGGGATGCGAAGCATGTGCGTCTGCCGTGTGCGCCCGAAAGTAAATATCCCGTGGAAACGGACGACGGCAGCTCCGACATCGAGTCACGTTGGGCGATGATTGGACGCGCCTTGTTGCGTCCGATAAACAACAGCAAACAGTTGCAGGCGGCGATACTCTCGTACAACAGCACCTACAAAGGCCAATGGGGCTTTGGGGCGTTGCACAAGCTCTTCGACGACGAGCTGGACGAGAGCGAGACGC
This sequence comes from Drosophila sulfurigaster albostrigata, assembly GCF_023558435.1. Taxonomy (NCBI): domain Eukaryota; kingdom Metazoa; phylum Arthropoda; class Insecta; order Diptera; family Drosophilidae; genus Drosophila; species Drosophila sulfurigaster. Next base: position 20,344,081 of record NC_084885.1, read on the forward strand.
GTGTCTTCTTCGAGGATCTGTTGCCGCGCATCATACGTCTGGCATTGCGACTGCCGGAGCTGTTGCAGGCCTCGATTCCGCTGCTGAAGCAACAGCATAGCTGTGCATTGACGCTGACCCAGGAGCAGATCTCGTGCCTGCTGGCCAATGCCATGCTCTGCACATTTCCACGTCGCAACACGCTCAAACGCAAGTCCGAGTACAGCACATTTCCCGACATCAACTTCAACAGGTTTGCCCGTGACTTTATCGTGTATAAAATTGTAACTGAATTTGAATTCTTGTTTTGCAGACTTTATCAGTCGAGCGGCGCCTCGGTGCTGGAGAAGCTCAAGTGCATCTTTCACTACTTTCGACGTGTCAGTCCAACGGAACGCGATGCCAGCAATGTCCCGCCCGGCTGTGTCACCTTCGTGCGTCTCTGCGGCAAACCCGAGCAGCAAGTGCAATGGCATCAGAGCAGCGCCAGCTTGGCGAGCATTCCGTTGCACGTGAACGCGGGAGGAACCATTGAGGATCAGGGCATTGGCCTGCTGCAGGTGGACTTTGCGAACATGTATCTGGGCGGCGGTGTGCTTGGCCAGGGCTGTGTCCAGGAGGAGATACGCTTTGTCATCTGCCCGGAGTTGTTGGTCTCCAAACTCTTCACCGAATGCCTGCTGCCCAACGAGGCGCTGTTGATGGTGGGCTGTGAACGCTACAGCAACTACACGGGCTATGCCGGCAGCTTTGTGTGGGAGGGCAACCATGAGGATCGCACTCCATACGATAGCTCGCGACGTCGTCGGACTGCAATTGTGGCCATCGATGCGCTCAGTTTTGGCAAAACTTCAAAGGCACAACAATATCGCGAGGATCTAATGTTGCGTGAACTGAACAAAGCTTCCATTGGCTTCAAGTATCTGCTGAGTGGAACGACGACGACGCCGCCACCTGGTGTTGCCACCGGCAATTGGGGCTGCGGTGCCTTTGGCGGTGATCCGCATCTCAAGGCCTTGATACAGCTGATGGTTTGTGCGCATCACAATCGACCCTTGGCTTACTTCACATTCGGCAATTGCCAACTCCGCGACGATCTGCAACAGTTGTGGCAACTGTTTCGCACTCAGAACACAAGCGTGCAACAATTGTGGTCGGTGTTGAGACGGTTTAAAAAGGAGTCTGGCAGTCGAACGTTGCAGCAATTTGTACGCGACGAGTTGCAGCGATTGAAGCCGCAACTTAACGACGATGACGATGATGAACTGGAGCAGGCGATGTTGCAATGTGAAGCGGCTGCTGCGGCTGCGGCTGATGAACAGCATTCAAAGGCAAAGACAACAACAGAAGCGAAAGCACTAAAGAGTCCCGATTTACTTGCAGATGATTCGTCTGACAATGACATTGAGCTGGACGATGGAGAACAGCTTGACAAAGACGAAGCAGAGCAGGAGCAAGCGAATGCCATGATGTCCGCTGCCAGTCTCGAGAGCAACACAAATGCAGCCGCAATTGCTGCGGCGATTACGGCTGCTGCCAGCACCAGGCAATTGACACTGCTCGAGATGCTCGATCGACACTACGATCAAGGTCAAGGGCAGCCCAATGGTGGCTCAAAGCGACAGCATCAATCATCGATTAGCTCGGACAAGTGCCTGAAAACGCGCAAGGATTGCAACGATGGCGATGCCAGCAGCAGTAACTTTCGATAAGGGACGAGGCATTTATCATATTTTTGATCGTATGCCGCTTAGCGAGTTGCTGTTAAGTGAAATTGTGGATGCACATCTCGATTCCCAAGGATTGCAATGATCAATAGCAGTAATTTTCCATAAGAGACGTGACATCATAATATTATGTTTAAGTGCGAATTGTATGCCGCTAAGCGAGTTGCTGTTATGTGAAATCGTGTCGATGCACACTTCATTTCTCAAAGAATGCAACGATGGCGATGCCAGCAGCAATCGTTTCTTAAAAGAGATGTGACATTAATAATATTATCTTCGTATGCCGCTAAGCGAGTTGCTGTTAAGTGAAATTGTGGATGCACATCTCGATTACCAAGGATTGCAATGATCAATAGCAGTAATTTTCCATAAGAGACGTGACATCATAATATTATTTTGTTTAAGCGCGAATTGTATGCCGCTAAGCGAGTTGCCGTTAAGTGAAAGCGATGCACAACTCAGTTCCCAAATCTGTTAGATGTGTTGCCATCTCTTTCGCTTCTGTGTTACACTTAATATTTATAAATACAAATTGTATTCCAATTAGTTTTGCTAGCAATTGTGAATTTAAATCGTAGATTTAAACAAATTGTTATTCAGTAATAAGCTCAATTCAGCTCTTTACGTTAATTTTTTTTTTTGCCATGAGATTACAGCATTTGTTAAATCACTTGCGACATTCAATATTTAGTCAACCACAACCAACAACAACTTAGCCTAAATATATCCAAAATATTTTAAATTATGTTTAGCATATAAATTGACATCATTTTGTTGATTATTCATAACTAAGAGTTACAAACAAAAATCATAGATATACAAACATATATATATAAATACTACTAGATTTAAAAACAAAAATGTAATTTTTAACAAACTATTGGCAAGAGTGTAGAATATTATTTAGTTTAAATTAGTTTAAAAGGAAATATAATAAATTATAAATAAAAAATTGAATGTAATAGTCATCATTGTGATAATAGTTAGAGGAGATCCTTGTGATCCAGGATATGACCGATATATAGCTATTTTCGAAAATCGACCAAATCTTTAAGGATCTGACAAGGACATATTATGAATAGTACTTCATTTTTTTTTTTTGCATTCAATGATTTTTTGTATCATTCCACAAATTTAGACTTAAAAATTACAAGTTACAAAATTACCGATCGACTGAAGAGGTCCTTGGGATCCTGGCAATACAATTCCTTTGAAAATCTGGCAGGATATGGCCGCGATAGAGCGTATTTTCGAAAAAGGACCTTTCAGCTCGCCCTCAAAGTATGCTATAAAAATTGTTTTTTTTTGTTGGTGCCAAGTTCAAATTTTAAAACATTTATTTTGCCATTTCTCTGTCAAATCCTTAAAAATATCGAAAGGACATACCTTTTTGTAGTCAGAGTTACTAGTACTATCGATTGGCATTCAAGAATTTTTAATATCCTTCCAAAAATTATACTTACAAATTTTTCAAGGTAAAGGTTTAAAAAATGCCGTAAATTTGTAAAATTTTCAAAATTCCGCTTTATCTCGGCCATTTGAAGGTCGATCAGGATGTCCTTTGGCACAAGTATAACTCCAATAAATACAAATTTATTGACATTTTTGAAAGGACGAAAATCCTTACAGGACTTGAGATATAAGGACTTTTTTGTATACAGAAAATTGTGTATATCTCGGGCATATCCTGTCTGATCCTTGCAGGACCTATGTCAAACGAACTTATTTTGCAAGAGCTATCATCGTGCTAAAGGACATTCAAATCGTCCTTGTGGTTCTTGAGTTATCCTGCAACTCATGATTTTTGCATGATTTTCGTGGTCTGGAGAGCAAAAAATTTCAAGTTTTAGAATCCTAGATGACACCATGTTTTTTTGATTTCAATCGATAGATTTCATTGCAACGAATCGAATGCAACATGTCCTGTCGAAATGTGTAAGGATATGACTGAATAAGGATAATTTTTCGAATTTACCATAATGCATACAATGCAATGTGCAGAAAATAATATTTTAGGTAGCATACTTTCAGGCTGCACCAATTTAAAGCGTGGATATCGCCACTGAGCGAGTTGTAAATTGTTGTAGCATACTTTCGGGCTGCGTTAATTAAAATTATCATTCGAGCTACGAAACATAGATGGCGCTATAAAATATTTGTTTCTTCAAGTGTTTTTAAAAGATGGAAATAATAGAATTTGCGCAGGTTAATGATAATTCGAAATTCTGTATTAAATGCAACTATTCACTTGATAATTTCGTAAGTAAAGAATTTTCAAAGTTAAATAAATAGTCAGTTATTTTGTGGCATAAAACTTTATTCAGCTACACACGTGATGCAACAAACAAACACACACACAAAAATAATTCATATGTATGATATATATATAAAAAAAAAAATTCTTGATAGTTTATGTGCTATATTTAGGCATTATTATTATTATAAGTTATAACAACAACAGGATTAGGAGAACTGGAACTGGAAAGGAATTGAAACTGCAAATTTTTGGTGGAAAGGGGAAGAATTAGCTCAATAATGATTGCGACGCTTGTTGGATGGACAATATTCAGCGTATTCCTCCCAGGTGCAGCCAGTTCGAGTGCAGCACTCGTTGGTAATCGATGGAGCATCCGAGCGTCTGCTACGCAACAGCATGTTGGCATAGTTCACATGCAGCCAGGTCGAGGCAGCTGCTCCAGGAGCAGCAGCAGCTAATTGCAAAAAAATTTATGATTAATATGCAAGCTTTACTCTTTTCCATATCAATTTTCGATCACTTACGATTGTAGCTGCCCTTCACGAGTAACTCATTGCCACCTCGCTTGCGATTGCGTCGTGTCAGCCTGTAGATGTCCTTCTCACAGGCCCAATACAGTTGACGAACCAATTTGTCGCGGCATCGCGAATGTGTTTCCCGATGCCAGACATCCTCCCAGTCCGATTGTGACCTGTGTGTGTGTGTGTGTGTGTGTGTGTGTGTGTGTGTGTGTGAGTGTGTGTGTGTGTGTGTTCGCATTTCGAATTGCATTTAATTAGTATCTCTGCTTATGCATTTAATTGCGCGCTGCGCACTTGACAAATATTTGAACACGAAATGATATTGAAATAAACGAATACTTATGCCACCACATTCGACTTTTATACCCGCTACACATAGAGTAGAAGGGTATTATAACTACGTGACTCCATGAAATGTAAGTAAGAGACGAAAGGAGCCATCTCCGACCCTATAAAGTATGCTTAATCAGCGTCAACAGCCGAGACGTCTAGTCATGTCCGTTTGTCTGTCTGTTCATTTGGCTATCTGTCTATCTGTCTGTCTGTCCGTATGAACACCTAGATCTCGGAGACTATAAGGGATAGAGCTATACATTTTTTTTTGACATCACTTGTTATATTTGCAGGCAAATCAAGTTTGTTTCAAATTTTTGCCACGCCCACTTTCGAACCCACAAATTGACAAATTTCGAATAACAAGCGTAATTTCAAAGCTAAATTCTTGAATATACAATAATAACCATAATAATTGTGTTTCCTAAAAGTTTTGTTGCAATTCAGATAAAAATTTTGGAAAAAATAAAATAACTAAAATAAGAAAAAACCTTTAACAACTAAACTGAATTGGATTGGGAACTCAAGCTGAGCTGAATGACTAAAATTTATAAAATAATAATAATACAATAAAAATTAGGAATAGGAAAAGTGCAATAATTAAAATATATAAAATAAAAATGAGAATAAATTTTTAAGTGATATATAAGAATAATAAAACAACTAAAATAAACAAAAAAGTTGTAATAGTTAAACTGAAATTGAACGAAAGCTGAAAAGTAATAAATAAAAAGTAAGTAAATAATTAAAATATATAAAATAAATACATAAGAAAAAAAAAATTAATATAATATATAAGAAGAAAATAATTGTATATATAAAACAACAAACATAAAAAAATAAGAAATAATATTTAACTAAACTGATTTGAATTGAGAACAAAGGTGAAGCTGCTCAACGTTCGTAAAAGAGAAGTTGAATCATATTAAATAATAATAATAATACAATAAAAAATAGGAAAAAACTTTAATAAATAAAATACTAATAAATAGAATAACTAAAAATAAATAAAATACGTAACAAAAAAAAACTAAAATAATAAAATAAAAATAAATAATATAATAATAAACAACTAAACTGGATTGAAAACAAAAGTTTACGAAAGAGAAGTAGAATTACTAAAATATATATAATATAAACAAAATTCAAAAATAAAAAAATTGAAAAAAACTTGAATAATTAAAACAGCTTAAAGTAAATAAATCAACTAAAATAAAAAAATAAGAAAAATCTTGGACAACTGAACTGAACTAAATTAAGAACGCAAGCAGAGCTGCTCACCGTTCGCGAAAGCGAAATAAAATGACTAAAAGATATATAAACACAATTAAAAAATAAAAAAAAAAAATGAAAAAGAACTTAAATAATTAAAACAGCTTAAAGTAAATAAATCAACTAAAATAAAAAAAACAAGAAAAATCTTGAACAACCAAAGTGGATTAGATTAAGAACCCAAGCTGTGCTTCTCAGAGCAGTTGAATGAGAAGAGAGTTGAGAGAGAAGTTGAATGATTAAAATCATATCATATTAAATAATAATAACAAAAAAAAAAATGAAGCAAAATCATTAAAAAATAAAATACTAATAAATAGAATAGGTAAAAAAATGAAATAAACTAAAAAGTGAAGCTGCTCACCGTTCGCGAAAGAGAAGTAGAATGATTAAAATATATATAATATAAACAAAATTAAAAAATAAAAAAATATTGAAAAAACTTGAATAATGAAAACAGCTTAAAATAAATAAATCAACTAAAATAAAAAATAAGAAAAATCTTGGACAACTGAACTGAATTAAATTATGGTTATTAGATGGTTCCTCACCATTCGCAAAAGAGAAGTTGAATTACTAAAATCATATCATATTAAATAATAATAATTAAATAAAAAATAAGAAAAAGCATTAATAAATAAAATACTAATAAATAAAATAGGTAAAAAAATGAAATAAACTAAAAAGTGAAGCTCCTCACCGTTCGCGAAAGAGAAGTTCGAGTCCCTCCTCGGTGTGCTGGAGTGCATTCGGAGTATGGATGAGCTGGAGGGCGAGGAGGAGAACAGCGCCACGCAGCGTCCAGTTGCGTGGTCCGACTCCAGCTCCAGCTCCAGCTGCTCCAGTTAGGCTCATGGCTGCGGCTGTGGCTCTGAGTCCGGATCTAGCTTTGGATGCGGCTGACCTGAGGAGTCAAGCTAGAGAAGACGACTTGGACACGAGTTGAACGGTTCGATGGTCAACGGGCAACTGAACGCTTTGCAGGCTGCGCTCGCCGGTTTTGAAATATAACCGAGACGGCCAACTGGCGGGCATCTCTCTCTCTCTCTTCCTCTCTCTCTTTCTCTATCTCTCTCTCTCTCTCTTTCTCTCTATATGCATAATTAAATGAAATGCTTGCCACTCGCTTTATTTGAACTAATGAGGTGAACAGAAAATAAGTGGGCGGGGAGGGGAAGAGAAGAGCATATCGCCCACTCACATATACTCACATATATACACGTATGGAACGCACTCACTTTTGGCCAGCTAATGAAGAGCAACGGCAACAATTGTCCTCTTGTCGTCCTGACGCTTATTGCCTTGTTTATTTGTGGTCGCCGGCACAAGCAAATTGGGCACTGCATCGAATCCTTCGATGCTCCTGCTGCTGCTGTCCTCGCTGTTGTTGTTGCTGCTGCTTCTCTACTCTCTACTCAACTCAGGACTCACCTGTTGTTGTTGATAAACAAACAACATAAAATTAAGCATGTTACGATTATTTTCTGTTTGCATCGTAAAATTGCCCAGTTCTCAGTATCATCCACATCCACATCCACATCTATATCTATATCTATATCCACTCCTTTCACCCACGCGATCTAGGACCCATGTCCACTTGTGGTCCTTGCGTTGTCAACTTAACAAATTCGCATAAATTTCACAGTTACAGTGCAACGAAACTACAAAATATTGCCACGAAATTGGTGCTTCTTTTAAGCGAAGCAACTCATAAGTAAAGAGTATAAAATATTACGATAAATGCAAAGATCGTAAACATTTTTAAAACTTATTTTATAGAAAAAAAAACCCAAGCAATAAGCACATCGCCACATTTTGTTTAAAATAAACAGATTGCAAACTTCTTTGAAACTTCTGTTTTTATAATTTCCAAAAATGTTAATTTAATTTTAAAATGTTAAATGTAGAATAACTTCGTCAGCATCTGTAACGTACCACAATTATTTAATTATTGTTATGTTAAAACTTTATCGATAGATCGATTAAGTATTAAGCGACACTCTAAAAATAAATGGCAACGTACGAACTCGAAGTGTTTTTAAAGTTCTGTTTTGCATAATTTAAAAAAAGGCAATTCATGAAATTATTATAAAAATAATAGAGGAGTTTGTGTTGTAGGCTCTAAAAAATCGTGTAGCCTTCTTCCAGCTATAAATTATTTAATATAAATAATACTGAAAAAACATAAACACATTGCAAACTTCTTTTAAACTTATTGTATGTAAATAATTTGTTACAATATTATTTCAAAGCAAATTTAAAATTTTCTTTATTTTTAAGCCTATATAAGAAATACGAAAATAAGATTAAGTTTACAATTTATCAACTTAATCATATAATATTGTAGTTTAATATAGTAAGATTCTTATTTAACATAAGGCTGAAATCAATAAAAAAATAAATAATGAAAACATTATGATTTTCTATATATAGAACTTATATTGTAGATCAAAACAATGAGTGTAATATAGATTCAAATTAAATTGTTATTAAATTGAATTCAATATTTAATTTATTCACTTCATTACTTACTATTTTATCCACTATTTTATTTATTATTTTATTTACTCTTTTGTTCACTATTTAATTTAATAATTTATTTGATTATTTATTCTTTATTTTAGATACTATTTATTTAATATTTTATTCACTATTTTATTTACTATTTTATTTACTATTTTATTCACTATATTATTCACTATTTTATTTACTCTTTTGTTCACTATTTAATTTAATAATTTATTTGATATTTTATTCACTATATTATTCATTATTTTAGTTAGTCTTTATTTATTATTTTATTCACTATTTTATTCACTATTTTATTTACTTTTATATTCACTATTTTATTCACTATTTTATTTACTATTTTCTCTTACATTTCAGAGTTTTATTTGAAATTTACAAATGGTTGGGAGTATAGAAAAAGTTAACCCCTAGATGGAACGCTATGCGACTGTAAAGTATAAAATAAAAAGGGGAAATTTTGACGAAACAGCAAAGTGAAAGTCTCCTAGAATATAAGGCTAAAGACAAAGCTAACTATGCAAAGGGCAACCAAATAAATTAGAACTTTAATGAATTGCTTTTTGGTGCGCAACCAAGTCTGCAGATGAGATCGAAGCTTCTTGGGTTTCGTCATAGCGACATTCACAAATTGCCAGCTAGAATTTTGAGCATTATCAACTTGGCTGAGACACAATTGATCAGAGTTCTCTATCGCAGGCGTAGAATTGATTCCTTTTTGATTGCGCTGGAGTGTGGCATTGAAAGTGAAGAGATTCATGGATCCACCAAAGATCTGTTCGAATGCAACGAGATCAATTTCAATGCGATTTCCACGTCGAGGTGGCGGACGCACAATCGCACACTGTGGCAAAGGCAATTTGAATTTGCTGGCAATGAATAAATGCTGAATACGTTCGTTTAAATTTGCAGTCTGCAGTTGTCCGATTTTATACCAAGTCGGATTAAACATTCGAAAATCTTTGACAGCATTCGCGGAGTCCGAGCAACGCTATTTAGAAATAAGAATCAATTATTTCTGATTGATTTCATTCTCTTTTTCAATACTCACCAGAGTTGAGTTGGCTTCTGAGTATTCGCTTCGCATATCACCGATCGCAGTTGTCTCTTTGATCGTGCTGCTTTCGCTAAGCATCGTCAGACTTGACTTCGATCTGTGGATAGTTCGTTTTTGCCAAAGGTTCATCTTCATCGGATCTTTCTTCTCCATTTGATTGAGCAACAATGCTCCGCCTTGGTACATTTCTTGATTTTGATCCTCGCGATCTTCGCAAAAATATTCTGCACATCGTTCATTGATATATGGCTTTAGCTTCTGCAGAATTGCAATAACCGAACTCTTGCAACACAATTTATAGTTGTTCACATGGCTCTTTGGATGCTAATCAAGAAATTCACAATTGTTTTAAAATGTTCTTGTTTATTTCTCATTTCTCATCACAACTTACGCGAATTTGAGCCATTGTTAAATCACTAATACTTCCTTAAGAATTGTACAAAAAGTAAACTAAATTGTAAAAAGTTTCAAAACTTTTCGGTCTATCTACTATTTATTTAAAGTCTCGTGTGCTTCTAACTGTATAAAGGGAGAAATTCTTGAATAGTTTTAATAAGTTTGCTACGATATCAATTGGAACTAATGACATTATAGCCACAGCATTCTACTTAATTACTAATATGATATCGATAACAACAAATTATATAAAAAATATAAATCTATATAAAAAAATTTGAATTTTTTGAGTGTTGTCCAAGTTTCTTTACATAATTTGATCAAGTGAAAAAGTCAAGTAAAAAAAGTCATACAAAAATGATTATTGAAAATTAAAAATTGAATAATAAGAAAATTGTTTAATTTATTTTCATTACGTGACAAAATAATTCATTTGAATTATGACTTTAATTTAAATAAATAAATAAACTGTATGCTAAGTGCAACTACAAAAAAATATAAACAAAATAAATACTAATTTGAAAAATGTTCAACATCGTTTTAGCAAGTTTAAAATTAAGTAAGTTATATAATTTTAATTGTGACTAAAATCAAAATAAATATATGTATATAACACAGTTGAGTGAAGAAAAATTGTATAAGAGAATTTCGTAAAATAATTTGACCAAGTTAAAGAAATATACATAAAACAATAAAACAATAAGTTATAGTCGAGTGTGCTCGACTGTGAGATACTCGCTAACATCTTTGAATAAAAGCAAAACTGTGCTTAATTAATGTTAAAATATACCAAAGGCTATATTTGGTATATTGATACAGTACTATATTAAAAATATACCAAAGATTGCAAAATATACCAGATTGTCAGACAAAGCTGCTTTGTAAAAAGGCGTTTTTTTCTCCATACAAAACTATTTTTCTTAAATAACTTCTACATACAGTTTTAATCGAATCGCAACCAAATCATAAATATTCTATGCTCCAACTACACAATTTAAATTATAACTTAATTGTACATAAGTAGCTAAAATATATTTCACAACTATTGAAAATCAATTTCCATATTTTTGCTCACATATTTATCGCCATTGAACCACTGTGCACAGTGATGTGGTCAATTCGGGTCGCTAGCGCAAAACGCAATTTCTACGCTAAATAATAACACTGTTTACACACGTTGCCAATTTACGTTGAGCAAAATCTGCGCAGGTCGATTTTCATGTGTGAATTGTGGTGGCCACCAACAACTGGCAACTGGCAACTGGAAAGTGGCCACCAGACTGCTCAGCATCGAATGCTCCTCAGTGCAGCTCTGGACTCCATTCAAGATACTCGCTGAAGCAACCAACGACTTTCTTTTCTTTCTTTTTTTATAACGAATCTCAGTTGAGGTCTTGAGTTGATGCAAGTGAAAGTGTATGTTGAAAGATCTCACTATGTTTATACGAATTATTTGTGATATATTTTAAGAGTTAAGAAGTTGAAAATAATTGCAGTGTGGTAAGCATGAAAGGTGACTCATAAAACAATTTGAAATATTAGTTGATGGGGAAACAAACAGAAATAGAATTAGGGAGACAGCGAAGAAAATCACTAAATACTTAGTCCTGTTTATAAAAATTGAAAATAGATTTTAATAAACGAGAAAAAAAGCCTAGATATATTATGTGGTATATAAAAAAATACAAAAAAAGAGAAATTAAATGAAAAGAAATAAAATGAAACGAAATAAAATAAAATGAAACGAAATTAAATGAGATGAAATGAAATGAAATAAAAAGAAATGAAATGAAAAGAAATGAAATGAAAAGAAATGAAAATAAAATGCAATGAAAGAAAAAGAAATGAAATGAAATGAAATGAAATGGAATGGAATGGAATGCTATGCAATGCAATGAAATGGAATGGAATGGAATGGAATGGAATGCTATGCAATGAAATGAAATAAAATAAAATGAAATCAAATGATATAAAATTAAATAAAATGCAAAAAATGAAATCAAATACAATAAAATAAAATCCAATTAAATGAAATGAAAAGAAAAGAAATTAAAGAAAAATAAATAAAAATAAAGGATGGATGGAATGGAATGGAATGGAATGCAATGAAATGGAATGGAATGAAACAAAATCGAGTTGATATGAAATGAAATTAAATTAAATAAAATGAATTAAAATGGAATGAAATTAAATGACATTAAATGAAACGAAAGATGAAAGGAAAAAAATGTTAATTAAATAAAATTAAATAAAAGAAAATAAAAAAAATAAATAAATTAAATAATTGTGTCATGATTAAGGTTTCTATGTTAATTTATTAGTGATAAAATAAACAGATATTTGCTGAACTAGATATTTATACGCAAATAATAAATAGATAAGGTAATATATACTAACAGTAACTATTTCTAGTCACTTTTGCATAGTCATCTAATAAATCATAAATAAATCTTTTAGTAAGTCAAACTTTGTCTGTGACAACAATTTAACTCTAGCAACAAATCAATCAATCAACTTCAGCAGTCGACAGTCAGATCATTCAGTTCAGTTCAATTAGTTATAACACAATTTTGTACATTTAGTATAAGTTTTATTAACACAATAATCAAATTTATTGTACAAACATTCATATTCAAATACAATAATTCAGTTTGGTTTTTATGTTTTCCATTTTGTTTTTTTTCTTCTTCCACTTTGTTTTCTTACCGAATGCACATTAAAAATTGCATGACAAATAGTATTTGTATTGTTGTTTTCATTTTCATTTTTCTCTTTGTTTTTTTGTTTTATATTTCGCATTGTTGCGCGACTGGTGAATACTCTATAAATACACATTTCCATGTACATAAGTAAATACTAAGTAGTTAGTACGTACAGCTAAATGACTTTCACTGACTTCACACACACAAGAAAAAAAAAAAAAAAAAAACAAAAAGTATTTAAAATTTTTACAATATGTTTTGTTTTGGTTTTGTCTTAGCTCTACAATATTTCAATTTGTATTTGTTTATTGTTGGTTTGCAAATCGTTTAATTCAAATATTGTTCAATTCCACAACTGTGCTAGGAATGCAGTAGGTTACAAGTTACAAGTTACATTTACAATTACACACACACAATAAATCCACAAGTTGTTCCAACATTTGTTTCATCTATTTTCCAATTTTTGTTTTCTTTCATAGTATTCGTCTCCTAATCTCTCTCTCTCTCTCTCTCTATCTGTCGCTTGCTCTGTACTCTTCTACCATATATTGTTACCATTTTTTGTTTAATAGTTATCTTAAGCTATATATTTTAATTCGGCAATGCCGAAGCAACAAAAAAATGAACCAAAAATTAAATAAATAGAAATAAAAATCAAATATGTAAATACTTATGCAATAGTCAAATATAAATATTTCATTTACTTAATTTAGCTTTCGTTTTAATTGATAATAATTTCATTATGACTAATACATATTTAATGGTCTTGTTATCAATGAAATGCCAATAATAATTGTTCAATTTAATATTAGTTCCAACTTTGACTCCGATTCGAATTCATTTAATCTTGTCAACGAAACAATTCAAGATAACATTGAAAAAGAAATTGTCAAATTTTCGTAAAATCGATATTTTCTATAACTACGTTTATACGATGAAATTCGTAAAAAATTTGCCTATTTTTAATTAACCAAATTTGGAATGAAGGAAACCGCAGTTTGGAAAGGTTTTCACACTTTAAACGTAATTTAATTTGAGAACATAAATTGGTAATAAAAAAAAGAATATTTAAATGTATCTATAACTAGAAATTAATAAGAATTTTCTAATGCTAGTTTCGTTTAATATTCATCATCTTAAAAATACACTTTTAACTAGTTTGTAATTTAATCATTAATATTTAATTTAGTTTTGTTTGCAGCATTGTTTTTGTATCTGACGACGGTTCTTCGATAGGAAAGAATCCGAAAAAGCGATTTAAGGATTCTTTTTTTTTGTTTTATGTCTCTGTATAAATCACATTACGTATTTTACCTCAAATATTTGAATGTTAGAATATGTGTGCAATGCATGTGTGTGTGTGTAGTATATTGTATAAGTATTGATATCTATACTCTACATGGACACACACACACATGCACACACACAATGTTAGCCTATAAACCTACAAGAATTTTCGTTAATTAACATTTGTTCGCTTAATCCAATTTTAATGGCATTTCAATTAATTTTTAATGCTGTCACACAGAGTTAAAGGGATTCTGTTGATTCAATTTGATTATTATAAATTTCGCATTTCGCATTTTGTTTTCTTTTGCTTTGTTTGCATAGTAATTAGCATAAAAGTCTGCTTGGTAGCCCTTTATGCAATTGTAATTGGAACAACGCGCTTTTATTACATTAATTTATGCACACTCGCATTCTCTATTCCTTGGTATTATTTTTGTGGATATCGTATATAGTATATATTATATATGTATATAGTTTGTGTGGGGCAATTTCTTAATACGGCTTAATTTATTAAATTACATAAATCGAGTTGTATTTTTTGTTTTTTTAAATATATTTTTGTAACATATTCATGTTTGTCTTAATTGTTGCGCTTCAGCGTGCCAGCAAAAGGATTTGGTACGGTGTTTCATTAATCAGATCTCGTGAATACATTTAACAAACGTATTTTTAATAAACGCTTTCTTCAATATGTACAGCAATGAATTGAGTTGATCAACTCATAAAGTAATGTGTAACAAACTAAATTATCAATGCAAAAACGAAGCTTCAAATACTATCGATATCGATAATAATAGTAAGTTGAATGATTGGAAAAGAAATATGTAAGTTAGCCACTTGTCATATTGATCTATCAGCATTATATTCTTTTCATCTTTCTAACTGGTCCTATTTATATAATCATATTTATTTAAAAACCGATTTCTTCAATATGTACAACAATGAAATGAGATGTCTTTAGTCTTTAACGAACTAAATTATCGATGCGAAACCGAAGCGTGATATACTTTCGATATCTATAACGATAGTGAAATGTATAAAAAAAAACACTTTCTTAAAAGCAACCTTTACATTCTCAGATCATTCTAACTTTTCCACTCAAGCTTCAAATACTATCCATATAGATATCGATATCGATAGTAAAATGAGTAAAGAAACACTGGCTTAAAATTAACTTTTACATCTTTTACATCTTCATAACAGCTTGAAATACTATCGATATCGATAGTAAAATGAAACAGTTGCTTAAAAGTAACTTTTCCATGTTCACATCTTTCTAACATTTCCGCCGAAGCTTGGAATACTATCGATAGGATGAGTAAAGAAAAACTTTCTTAAAAATAACCTTAACATTTTCACATCTTTTAACTTTCCCATCGATGCTTGAAATACTATCGATAACGATAGTAAATCGAATAATTGGAAAAGAAACGTTTTCTTAAAAGTAACTTTGACAACTTTACATCTTTCTAACTTTCCCATATATATATGTATATTATATTTATATGTAATCAAATTATACTCAACGCTTAAACAACTAATTATGCAACACTCAGGACAAACTCAGAGTATGCACGTGTTAATGCGTTAATGTGTTTTAGTTATTAGTACTAAAAATATGTTATGCAAAGTATATTTCATATAGTATATCTGCATTAGGTAACTGCATTAGTTGTTGTTGTTAAAAACTGTCTCTCTAAATGACCTTTTGTTGTTGTTGTTGTTTGTATTGTGGTCGCACCCAAACATCCAATTAATATTCCAGAATAAGCCAGCACTGCAGAGACAGAGTTAAAGTACAACTATGCGTATACGTAATGTTCGTATTTACCAGCTTAGAGCATTTCTGGATTGGATGTGCCGTTGCCAGTGGTGCGAGTTGTTTTCGTTATCTGCTGGTTGTTCATTATCGGAGGCGGACTGCCACACCAAACCACCTATAGAAGAATATCGGATGAGTAACATATAGTGGAAGATAGAGATTTGTGATTTATTTGATTACCTTACGGAACGCCTTGCGAAAGTTGTCCGAGAGAAAGGCGTAGAGTATCGGATTGATGCAGGAGTTTGTGTAGGCCACAACATGCGAGATGATTTGTATGATGACCGTTAGATGTGTGCCGCCGTACATGTTGAGAGCCTTCAGCACTAGTATGACCTGCGAAAAGTGTGCCACAATATGTTGCAAGAAGCATTTCATTAGTGCACGACGCAGAAAGTCACATCGTTGCAAATTACATTTGTGATTTGCAAAGCACATTGATTTTGTGCAAACACTTTCCAATGCAATGCAAATGAAAGGAAGCTGCTCCTTCTGCTGGTTGCATCTTCTTGCTTGGCTTATTAAACATTCGAGCAAATAAATTGCAGCATTTGCTAAGCACAAATGTCAATTTGCTGCCTAATGACAGTCAGCAGAAAACTACATTTATATCGACTGCAATAGACCCTTTGCTTTAAAGTCTTTTAATGTTTATTATTTATTCTGACTATAATAGATTTCTTACTTTCAAATTCTGTATTGCTAAATAAAATTTCAACTTGCACACACACAAAAAATAACAGTAACGAAAAAAAGCCTTTATTGCCATAAGAAGCAATCAGGTAAATAAAACTACATTCTACTACTACTGATTATAATAGATTTCTTACTTTCAAATTTTGTACTGCTTAAATAACAGTAACGGATAAAAAAAAACCTTTTTTGCCATTAGAAAAAATCAACAACTTCAAGTAAATAAAACTACTTTCATATTGACTGCAATAGACCCTTTTTTAATTATTTATTTGGATTCCCTTACTATGAAATTTTGTATAAATTATATTTAAGACTTCATTACCAAATTTTAACTTGCACACACAAAATAATAGTAAATTAAAGCGCACTTAATTTGAAATGTTATTTAAAGAGCGACTCAAAATGAACTAAAATAAACTTTAAGAACAGCATGTTAATTATAAAAAAAAAGGCCAATTAAATTAATTAGAAATAGAATAAGTACGTTTGTGTTGATAAGTTAAATCAAAAAATTAGCTCTCCAAAAATAAATTTTTGGTGTATTTATTTAGTTTCTAATGAAGAATTGGATCGGATATTATACATTTGGGATTAGATATCGAAAAACTAACAAAACAAACAAAAATGTATTCTTTATTGTATTCAGAGTTGTCACTTTTCGCTTCCGACCAACTTAATAAACCACTTTTAAGATTACTCTTCAGTAAAAGGTCTTGAAACACATTCTCAACAAGTTCAAGTTTAAGTTGCATTTCGTTTTCAAGTACGAGTATTTACATACTTCTTGTCATTCGTTCATATTTGCAACAGCTGCAGCTGCAGCTTTATTTAAAGACTTGAGCATCAAAATGCTAATCAAAAGTTGCTTGGCAAATTATTCGCAATACTCGTATAAGGAACCAAGCAAAGGTAAAAGTATCTCTTTCTCATTAAACTAATCAACTGTTCACACTTTGTTTTGATTTGTTTCACATTTGTAATTTGTTAGTGAAAGATTTGCAGTTAAATACGCAAATGCAATTTCAATCGATGCATCGCCTGCGGGTTTAATTAGCGACAACATTGCGCAAACATTGTGCCAATTGCAGTTCATTTGGTATTTCGAACGCATTCAAATCGTGTTTACATTTCTTCGACACGCCAAACAAATTGTAATGATATATATTTTTTTTTTAGTGAAATTGCTTGCAATTATGTTGCAATTTAATTTCACATTCGTTTTGGTATATTTTATTATTTTGTGGTCTTTTCAATTTAAGAGTTTAAATCTGCTGCTGTGTTGCCTTTGCCACGACTTTATATTTAAGTTCTTATAAATTAAAATGATAGTTAAAGTAACTTAATTTTGTAAAAGGAAAATTTACAAAAATAAAATAAATAAGAAAGCTTTTTAAAGCAAGTAAGTATACTAGACTGTGAGATACTCGACATGCATTTTCAATTAAAGCAAAACAGTGTGGTATTATTTTTAAAATATACTAAATTAATATACTGAAGAAGTGCTAAAAATACTACAAAAAAAAAAATCCCATATTGCATTCAAAATATATTGGCAGCCAAGCCAAACCCTTTATACTGCAAAAATACAAAAATACTGAATGTTATGTTTGATATATCGTTATACTATTACATTTAAAATATATTATAAGCCAAACGAAACCTTATATTCTGACGAAATACTCAAAATCCAAAAAAAAAAACAACACACATTTGGTATAGAGATATACTATTCCATTCACAATATATACATACATATATGAAGATACAAAATATACTAAAAGATATATTTGGTATATCGATATAATATTATATTTTCAACCAAACCAAATAAAAATAAACTAAAAAATGTATTTTGTATATCGATATACTAATTTCAAAACAAATCAAATGCACTGCAAAAATACTAGAAATTCAAAAAACTACTAAAATATATATATTTGGTATATCGATATGCTGTTACATTCAAAATAAATTGTCAATCAAATCTTATTGGCATATGGAATTATTTCATAAATAACTTCGATAATTTTTATCTAATCGCAACTAAAATCATGAATCCTAAAGACTGTTGAGACGATTGTCTGTCTGTCTACTCTATGGCTAGCGGGTATAAAAAATCTGCATTAAATTAAATCACAGTTATGTAAAGTTTTATGTGTTTGTTCTACTCTATATTCTCAAATTTAAATTGCGATAAAAGCCATTTTAGCGTTAAGTAATATTAGAAAATAATTTAATGCACCACATTTGCAAATTTGAATGGAACAGAGCAACCGAAATGATGATTCCAGAAATGTGTAAATTAAATAATTCGACTTTAAATGCACTTGCTTAAATGTATTTTGCACATGTCAAGCCAAAGGTAGCATAGCGTAAGTTTTAGTTTAATTATCTTTGCATCAAATCAAGATTGGCATAAAGAGAACTTTTTATATAAAAATACTTACATGTATCGGCAGCCAGCAGATGGCAAAAGCCAGCACAACAACAACCACCATTCGTGTAACACGTCGCTTTCCCTTGCTGCAAACAGACAGACAGAAAAAAAAGATGAGAGTTGAAAATGGCTTAAAATAATATCTCTGTATGTTGTGTATCTAAAAAAAAAAAGATAAAGAGAAGCGCGTAAAATGTTATCAAATGCAACTGCAGTTGAGTTTACATACGCGCCAGTCTGATTTATGAACTGATGCAATAGAAACTCGTCGACTTTTTCAACAATTGCCAATGGCAAATGCATAAGCGCATCACACGCGTATGCGGCGTATGCGCAATTTGCATATATGCACATGAGTCTGTGCTTGCGTTAGTTGAACTTCACACATGGATATATGTAGTATATACATATATATGACATTGCAGACTCAAACTCATTGTCGGCACAAGTCATACGCGAAATATGGAATTGGATTTCTGATTTGGCCACACACACATCACACAACACACAACACACAGCACACAACACACATCACGCATACGCCGCATGGGACGCCGCGCTTTAAAGTTGAAAGACGCAATTTGTAATGTGTAATGCGAGTCAAAATGTTTGTTTACACAACGCCCATTACTTTTCTTTGTGTTCGGCTTTTATGCCTTTCTGCTCATTTGTTTTCACCTCATTTCTGATTGTCATTCCTCGTTCCTCTTTCCCCTTTTCCCCTTCATTTTAAGCATTCAAGCGTTCAATTTTATCAACTTCCTATCGTTGCCTTTTTATATGCACATTTCTTGTTTTTTCTTTTTGCTTTTTTTTTGCTTTTGATTTGTTTGTTTAGGCAACGCTGTGGCAAATATTATATTTTTAGCACCTGATTGCTGCGTAATTGAAGCCGCTACAAAAGCCATTTAAAAATCAATACATTTCTGTCACTCAATAAGTAAGTATTGTTTGTAAAAATATACTGAACTAATAGTTGGGAAAAAAAATGAGCTATTCAGTTAACTTTAATTGCAATTTTTGTAGAAAGAAATATGTTAATTTCATCTTTTTAAATTATAATATGCTAATTGTTTTGAATTTAATTGCAACTGTGCAGATGAGGTTTAAAGAATGAAATAACATAGTTTGCAAATACGAATTCCATTCAATTAAATTTTTAATTTTACAGCAACTTTAATGGATTCTTATTGGTTCAAACTGATAGTTTTAAAATATAAAATAAAAATGTATTATTAATTTCACTTTAATTTAAATAAATAAATATGTTTTTCTTCTTTTATTCTTTATGTTTTTTTACGTTACAATATTTTGAAGGATTTCAAACTCAGAGCTAGACTGAATTACAATCATCTTATGAATAAGTTCAGATTTTGTCGACGATTTCTTATCTATCATTTAGATATCGTTTATTCCTACGCAAATATAAAATATTTATAGCTGGACTTATTTCAATCAACTAATAAATAAGTTCACATCTTGGAAGCGATTTAATATCATAAATAAAATTTTGAATGATTTATATGAGTTATTTATAGTTCAACGCGACTTGAAGTTAAATTGAATTCAATTTTTATTGAATTGTAATAATCTTCAGAATAAGTTAAGATTTTGATGCTGAAGAATTTTTCATTGCATTGCAAAAATAAAAAAGTTATGTCCCGGTTCAGCTATAACTACTTTATATTGGCAAAGAAATTAACAACTTCTCATTAATGAAATAAAATAAATCAACGAAATAAGTTAAGATATGGTTGGCAGTTTGTTCACATTGAATTAAAACATGTTAAGATGTTTTCTTAGCTACTCAAACTATTTCAAAAATATAAATTCATAATAACAAACAAATAATAATTTGAGTCAAAATAAAAATGAACTAATAATCAAAATCAAATTAATTAACATAACCATGAAAATGATTTCTGCTGCCCATTTATTATTTCTTTGCTTGCATTGTCGCTTCTGACAAAATTTTGAACAAATAATAAAAAGTGTTTGTTGATTTATAAATATGTTTTTTCTTTTTTCGTTGTTTACTCAATCGGCATTTGTTTGAACATCTTGAACGTACCAGTATATGAATGTTTTCGTCGAGTTATTTATTATTTTTGTGTGTGTGATGAAATCGGACTAGAGCTTAAAGCCACTCCCGCAGCTTGAATTCATTGACCTGCAATGAGGCAGCACAAACGCAGCAACAAGAAAGAAAACAAACAATCGCGAGTCGAAGCGAAGCAAAGCGAAGCAAAAGAGTGAGGAGCACTTAAAAATTTATGAGCTGCGGCCACAAAAGTTCTCGACTCGGTGGAATGCCTAAGCGTAATAAAGGCGCATTCATCATGCCGCATGGGGCAGGTGCATGGTCTCATGTGTGTGTATGTGTGTGTGCGTGTGTGCTTCAAGTAAACAATCGAACAAACAAGCAAAGTGCCCACAGGCTCCACTTTCCACTTTCAAACCCAAAATGTTAACCACTTTACTTTGTTTTTTTTTTGGCTGGTTTTCTGCTAACACACGGCGTATGCGTAATATTTGTGGTCTTTTGTCTTTTTTGGACTCACCGCGATTCAGCCGATGGTTTACATCCGGGCGCACTCTTCCACAATCGCACCAACATGCCCATGTATAGAAAGCAAATCAGCGTCAACGGCGCGACGTACGATGACAAGAAGAATGATACCTGAAAGGAAGAGGAGGTAAATACGGAGATGAGTGTGAATAAGCGTAGTGTAATCTGGTATACAAGTTGAATCTCAGCAGAAGAACATTTTAAGATAAGCTGCTATTCTTCTTGCTACTGGTTTTTTTATTTAATTATATTCAAGAATTGTATTAAAATTCGTGCCCTAAAATGTTTTATTAATATGTTGAATTATGAGATGAAGACTACTTAACTCAGTTTTCATTCTAACCGCTACCTATAGAGCAGTCGGATATTATAACCTTGTGCTATGCAGAAGGACAACTCTCCGATCCTATAAAGTATATGTGTACATACTTGATCAGGGTCAACAGCCGAGAGAATATAGCTAAGTCCGTCTGTCCATTTGTTCATCCGTCTATATGAGCACCTGGATCTCATATACCAAATTTATATACCGCAAAAAATACTAAGATATACCACAGGCTATATTTGGTATATTTTGAATATAGCACTATATAAATATGCCACTTATAGTCTTTAGTATATTTTTAGTAATTTTGTGGTATATTGATTTGTTATATTTTAAGAAAAAGCCATCGGTATATTTTAATATTTTTGCGGTATATGAATTTGGTAAATTTTAGGAAGAAGTCTTTGGTATATTTTAGTATTTTTATTAATTTGGTATTTTTATTGATTAGGACTGCACTGTTTTGCTTTGATTATTGATTCCTTCCTAACATAATATCTCAATTCAAAATTTTAATGAAATCTCGTGCTCTAAAATATTTCAAAAATTTGTTGAATAATAAGCCGAATATCGTTTTAAAATCATTAATTTCTTTATAAACTAGCCACTATTGCTTTATTGATTTTTATTAATTGCAATTCAAGAATTCAATAAGCAGTCGTTCTCTAAAATGTTTTATAAATATGGTGACTAATAAGCTAAAGACCTGCCTCAACATCGACATCAACCTCAACTTCCTCTCGGACTCCATTTTGCTTCACCTTTTCGATTTAAGTTAAATGCACTTCTTTGCTCAAATGACAGTCACGTTATTATAGGCACTATTGCTTAATTGATTTTTTATTAATTGCAATTCAGGAATTCAATAAAAATTTGTGCTCGAAAATGTGTCACAAATATGCATAAAACTGTTGCTATTTTAGTGCATAACAAATTTACATAATTTGCCAGTCCTTAGTTGGCTAGCAAAATGTATCACAAAATGAAAACTTTAAAAGTTGTTGTGAATGTTTGCCATTGATTTTCCATTTCATTCGTTGTCTTAGGTCAAAGATAGAAAGACTGGTGTTTTTCCATTCAGTTATTTGCCAGTTGGCAATTTGCAATTTGCCTTTTGTTTTTATGCGAGTGTTGTGCCGAAAACAAAATAAACACTCATCCAAAATGCTCATCGAGAAATGCTTCGCAACGTGGAATCACTTGCAAATAGCTTAATAAAATAAATTTAAAAAGATAATGTGAAGGATAACTAACTGGCGACAGTTGGACACCACAGCGCTTTGCTGGCCATCCTCAAGCTGGTCCCCTCATCCTCCTTCTCCTCACACCTCTCCCTTATTATATTTGTTGGCCTCGCTGGAGAAGTTGCCAAGCCATCTGCTGCCATGTCAGCGGCTTTTGTTTTTGCATTGGAAATTGCCAAAAGCACTGACCCGTAACGCCGACCAGATACCACCAGATATCAGAGAGAAGAGAGACCAAAGACCAGAGACCAGAGACCACGATACCCTGCTGTGAATTGACTGCGACAAGAGAGAACTACTTGTTTTTTCCTTCCCTCCCCCGCCTCAAGCAGCTGACGTGTGTTTTTGTTGTGTGACATTCCATTCCAATCTGAATATGGCTTAAAAACGACGAAATGACTGTGAATATTCTGCAGCTACTTCAGCTGTTGCCATAAACATTACGCTAATCTTGGGCGAGCCAAAAACCCAAGTTTGACACTCGCTCTAAATCATTTACAATCGTTGGACTTAGGCAGTGTCTTGAACTCGAATTAAATTCGAGGCTGCCTTAACTATTTTTACCAGAATTAAAATTGATGCTGTGCAAATTGAAAAAAATTGATAAAAGTTTAAAATGTTTTTGTTTTTCAGAGAAGTCAATGCATATTCCCTATATTTAATTGTATGTATATACATATCAAATATAAAGAAATTCAAACAAGTTTTTAAAACAACCTTTATAATAAAGAATCTTGATAATAAAACTTTCAAGCTTTGCTTTACAAGTTTTATTAAGTGAAATTGACTGTCAAATATTGTTGAGCTGATTTTAAAAACAATATTTATGATTTAATTATATAAAATATTAGGAATTTATGATTTGAATTATGAATCTTGAATTTATGAATTTTGAAATTGCCGTAATCAAGAGTTTTCATAATAAGTTCAATAGTTTTTTTTCAAACCACACAGTTTACTGTATCTTTAATGTCTAGTGTTCATACAACGATCTCAAATTTAAAGAATTTTGGCACCGTTGAAAGCTCTACGTAAAAAAAGTCCATTGTTAAATTTAAGCATTTTAAATATTTTTATAGAAAATACATTCAGGAGTAACATTTTTTGGAATAATGTAAGTTCGAATATTATAGAATTGGCAACATTAATTAATTAATAGTGCTCGGTAAGCACTTTTATGAATGTTAAGCTTTTATGTTAACATCCGTATTCCATTTTGTAATCTTGATTAAAGTACAACTAACTTCGATTTATCTTTGTGTTTTAAAGTCTTACGGATGCTATCCATGCGATTTTGTAAATAACCACTTACAACAAAATTAATCCTTTATAAGGCTTAAATTAACAAAATAAATCTAAACTCATTTTAATGTTGAAATCAATCGAAACAATTTGAATTTTTGCTATGTAAATTTATTGCTGACCTATTTTTAAATTCTACCCAATTTGGTGTATTTTTTAGGTAATTATTGAACTAATCAGAGTGCAGCAGAATATATAGTTAATGTTAGTCAATAAAAGACTAAAAAAAAGCCAAATTAAAATAGCATTTTTGTAGCTTAAAAAAATGTCTTATGATTTCATTATAATAAATATTAAGATATCAACATCTTGTATTTATGAATTTTAATATTTTGTTGTCGCTAAGTATTTTCAATCTTCGGTGGGGAATTATTTAAATATTCGAATTTTTATTGTGCGGTGAATTTATTCTGAATTTTAAATTCTTTAAGCATCACAAATCACTTTAAATTTGCAAATGTGAAAAGTAAATAAAATATTTCAATCAGATTTTGTCAACTGTTTAGAATGATTTCAATGTTCCTATAGCAAGCAGCTTTTTATGCACTCATAGCAAGCAGCTTTCTGCTTGGGTACGAACTGCTATTAGGATGTTGCCGTTAAAAAAAGTACCATATGATTTATTTACGATAAATATTAAGACGTTCGCATCTTGAATTTATGAATTTTTTTAAAATTTACAGCAGTCAAGTATTTTCAGACTTTGGTTAAGAAAAAGCGTAATTATTTAAATATTCAAGAATATGTGAGTATTGAAATTTAGCAGTAGTAAAATATTTTGTGATACTTGCGCTAAGAAAATGCGGCATTCATTTCAAAATGGTATCAATATATGGATAATTGACACCGTTTCGAATTAAATGCATTGAAATTATTTCTGATTTTTACAGCCACCAGAAATCACGTAAAATTTGAAGCCTGTCAGCTCTTTACATTTAAGCTGTGCGTTGATGGTTGATCCAGTGAAAGGCAAAGAATTCGATATATAGCGATATATTGAAGCTATACCCTTTAATAGCTGGCTTCGACTCTGAATTATGTGGCACGCACATTTCGATAAGTCAGGCATAAAACTCATTTGAGCCGCGTTAAGTTTCAAGTGGCTTTGAGGCTGGCTGGCATAAAGCTGCCAGCGAAGTGTAAATGATTAAGAGTCAAGTTAGCCAGGGGAAAGGCGTCGTCGTTTTTTTTTTTGGGTGGAAAAACAATAAAACACACTCAATGGCAAAAAAATGCAGAAAAAAAAGAGTGAGTGAAAAAAATAACTACGAACTGAGACTGAATATGGAATATGGAATGCTGAGGTCGGAGAAGACGTGTAAAACGCAATGAGATGCTTAAGTAAAAAAAACAAAAAAAAAGAGAAAAACAAGGTGGGCAAATGTAATGAAACGGAAAGCGGAAAATGAGATGAAACGTTCGGTGGAGGCTAAAGGAAATCGCGCATGGCACAATTGTTAATAATAATCGTGAACTGGCAGGGAACAACAACAAGAGAGAGAGAGAGAAAGGAGAGAAGAAGAGATGATGCGCATTCATTCATATGGCAAAATGGCCGAGAGCAACGGAATCGAAATCACTTTGGCTGGATTACGCGCCATGGCCAATGAACATGTCGGGTGTTATCGGCACGCCTCGACGTTGTCCTCGACAATAATCCGCAGTGACATTTGAGCTGGGGTAAGGAGAGAGAGGGAGAGAGAGAGAGAGAGAGAGAGAGGGAGAGAGAGAGCGAGAGAGTGAGGCAGCAGTCAGTCAGTCAGTCAGTTTGTTGAATATGTGAATGAAACTGTTGCCAATCTCGATTTATTTTTCATTTGTATTTCCTGCATTTTTTTTGCCTGCTGTATTAATTATTGTGTAAATTGCAAAGGGAAGTTGCTTTTGGTATCAACAACAACAACCAAGATGATGATGAGCTTTATGCTGTTGATGATGACCAAGTTAACGGTAACGAGCAAATGACACAAAAATTTACGACACATTCGAGAATACAATGGATTACGCGTGTCGCTTACATTTTTACCCTGACAGGTTGCATGCCACACACACTTATACACACACACACACACACTCTCAACATCTTCTCACTCCCCATAATAAAAAGCATATCTGGCATGACATGAAAAAAAAACTGTGATACGTTGATAGTCGGCAGCAACTCCACATGTGCTTATTATTATTATGAATCTTTCTTGTGGTATTTTTTATATTCAATAAAAATGATATGAACAGTTTTTGGCTTCTTTTCTCTTCCTCCTCATCTTTACTGAGCAGATGTTGTGCTCTCTCATTGTGCTGGATTACATTGTCGAAACTATCGATTATATGGATATAGAATAGCGCTCGGTAACGCTGTCAAAGCTACAGATAAATATTAAACTGCCCTTTTGTGCAGACCATAAGGTAAAATATAAGAAAAATCTCATAAAAAAGTATTGCGCAAATATTTGGAGAGTATTTCAAAATATAATAGATAAGATGTACACATAAACACAATTCTGCATTATGACATTATCAACTAGACTAAAGTGGTCTATTTCAATGAGGATTTGTCAGCTACTTAGTATGATTCTTATGCTCGTAGCAAGCAGCTTTTGACTTGAGTATCAACTGTTAGAAATGTTTTTTATACACTTAAAGCAAGCAGCTTTCTGTTTAGATGTGAACTGCGATTAGCATTAATGCACTCATAGCATGCAGCTTTCTGTTTGGGTGCGAACGTTTCATTAAAATAACTAATGTTTTTTTTTATCATTAGATGTGAAAAGTAAATGAAATGTTTTAATTTACTTTTGTCAGCTGCTGCGGATATGTAGCAAGCAGCTTTCTGTTTGGTTGTCAACTGTTTGAAGTGCTTCTTCTGTACTCATAGCTAGCAGCTTTCAATTTGTGTGCTAACTGTGATTAGCATGTAGCTAATGCTCTCATAGCAAGCAGCTTTCATCTGGGCTGTCAACTATTTAGAATAATTCTTATAGTATGCTCTCATAGCAGGCAGCTTTCTGTTTGGGTGCGTACGTTTCATTAAAATAACTAACGGTTTTATCATTAGTTGTGAAAAGTAAATAAAATGTTTCAATTAGTTTTTGCAAGCAGCTTTCGGTTTGATAGGCAACTGTTAAGAATCATTCTTATGCACTCATAGCGAGCAGCTTTCTGTTTGTGTAATAACTGTAATTAGTATGTAGCTGATGCTCTCATAGCAAGCAGCTTTATATTTGCGTGCGAAATGCGATTAGGATGTTGCCGATGCTTTCATAGCAAACAGCTTTCGGGTTGGCTGTCAATTGTTAAGAATCATTATTTTCTACTCATAGCAAGCAGCTTTCTGTTTGTGGGCTAACTGCGATTAGCACGTAGCTAATGCTCTCATAGCAAGCAGCTTTCTCCTTCAACATTTCACAAAACTAAATAAAGTTATTAGTCATCGGTTGAGAAAAAGTAAATAAAATGTAAAAATATGCTTTAATTCTTAAATTTGCTTCATTTTGAAACTTGCCATTGTTCGTGGTAGCAAAATGAGATTAAACAAAACTTGTTTCGTGCCCGGAAATAAATAGGAGTGTGTGCGTTTGTGTTTGTGTGTTGTGTTGTGTTGCAGCTAATAAAAGTGTGCGAGGAGTCACAGCCATCGCGAACACACACAAGTTGATTAATTTGGCTGAGTGACAGCAGGCGCGACAGTTGCCCTGTTGCTATATGAACAAATCCCAGGCGCAATTTGAGCACGCCAAATATTAACGAGTCGGTCCCCGAGCATCCACCGTCCCGTCCCGTCCCGTTCCCTTTCTCTTCTCTTCTCATCTAGCACCCCTCCGGCATCCGGAGAAGAAAACTCATAGTCCTACTCACCACTCATATATCATATGGCACACACTTGAGTTTATGGCTTTTTATTGAGCGGCTCATAAAGTTTAAAGGCGCGCGCGTTGAAAAAGTTTTCGCCAACAAGTTTTGTCGCCTACTGTCAAGTTTTATTTATGACACGCCCTCCACCATCAACTCCTCCCTCTTCTGCCTCGTGGTTCCACTTACAATCTGAGAGACAAAAGCATTGCCCATTCCATTTTCACAGTGTACTAAAATTTCATTGCTTCCATTCATTGTATCTGGAGTAACTTTTTTTCTTCTCAAAATGCTGAAAATCGTCCAGCGAAACGTTTCAAACTTAATAGATAGTTAAAGCTCTGGCGAATGGCCTACATCCATTTGTTTCTGTTCAGGATCATCAATTTTGAAAAGCAATCACAATTTAACAGAACAACAAAAAAATAAAGAGAGAGAGAGAGAAAAAGAAATCTGTGCTAATCAGTTGGCATGAAAATAAATTTCACTTTCTAAACAATAAATTGTGTTTTGTTTTTGTTATCGAAGCGTCTGAATGAAAATTGTCAAATTATGCAGTTCTTTTCCGCCGTTTAGTTTTCTGAGAACTTATTTTATGGCAACGTTCAAACTTTTCTTGAAATTGCATTAGGCTATGAATAAATTGTGTGCTGCTTAAAGCTTTGGAAAAACAAAAGCGAAAAGGTTGCTGCTAGTTTTGTAAAAGTTGAAATTGTTTTCTTATACAATAACAAAGCAGTTTTATACGCAGATATATTATTACTTTATTTATTTATGCAATCTTAATTACGCTCTTAAAGCGTATCAAAATACTGCAAACTTTCTGCTCGTATTTATTTTTCAATGAACAGTTGAGTACGCTTGAAATTTTACCTTAAGTGCATATTTATTTTACGTGTTTTATTTGCTATAGTTTGTTTATTCAAATGGAAAATTACACAAGTAATTCAAGCAGCATATGTTAATCCATTTAAGCAACTGCGAGTTTTCCCTCTTTGAAACAACTTTTGAAGGTCTCATTCAAGGGTTTCGACAACAAGAAGAAGCTTTAAGAATAAGTGAACTTTAATGCGAGAGAGAAACTAAAACTTGTAATTGTGAAACAAATATCACGCAGTGAGCGCAGCGACTTGAAGAGCAAGCTTTTGTTTTTGGTGCCGTGTCGTTTATTTTATTATTTATTTACGATGACAACAACAGTTTTGTTGCCCTTCGAGTTCACTGTTTTTGCCGTCTATTTTAGTTGTTTTTCTATGTGTGCGAGAGGCGTCAAAAGTTTGATCCATTTTTATGTGCGGCCGAACAATAAAATGAAGCGCCAAATTTACCAGCGAAATGCTCGATTGTTTGTCAACAGACAACACACCAGCACAGACAACAGACAAGGCGACAAGAGATGGATGGAGGGACGGGAAAGACAGCCAACGACAACCACAATGAAAATGAAAACGAAAACGAATGTGAACCGAAAAACAGACAACAACAACAACAGCAGCAATTGTTGTATATTGGAACATGACAATGACATTTGGCTGCCCAAACCGAATAAGCGACGAAACCAAATAAAAGATTCAACTATAGCACAGTTTTTGTGGCTCCATCATGTGGAGTTGCATTTAATACCCTGTAACAACAATGCAACAGAGCATGAAAGACCTTTCCAAATATTCATTTCAGGAAGTGCAAGCAACAAATAGGTGTTAAAAAACTAATATGCTATTCTAAATCAATGAAAAAGCTACAAAGTGTGTTTACTAGGCGTATGTGTAATATGAGATAGCTCTCTACACTCTCTAAGTTAATGTTTTTCATTGGAATCAAAACTGTTTTAGGATATGTAGACCATAAAATGTGCTATAAAATCGTGTTCATTAATTTAATAAACTGCATTTTGTAGTTACTAGGCGTATGCGTAATATAAAATAACACTTCATAAATTAAAAAAGGTTTTTGGTACAATCAATGCAATTTTAGGATACGGCTTAATAAAGCAATAAATTATAGAAAACACATTTCCTTTTTAAATTAATTGAACAAAAAAAACTGCAAGCTGCAGTTACTTGGCGTATGCGTAATATATAAATATGTACGATATTAAGGAAGATTTTCCCAACTATCTTAGAATATGTTATTCGCACAATGACAGAGAGAAACAATAATTTTCCTTTCCAAATAATTTCAATAGGTAATTTCAAGTTGTAGTTACTAGGCGTATGCGTAATATAAAAACAGAAAAATGTATAATTAAGTTAAAAGGATTTTCTTTACGATCAAAACAAGAGTTGTCGAGCAATAAGAGAGTCAGACAAAAACTTTATTTTAAAAATAATTGAAGTAGACGCAAGTTGCGGTTACTAGGCGTATGCGTAATATAAAAATTGGATATTAAAGAACCATCCAAAACTTAAGTAATCACACTTTAGGATATGTTAGACGCACAATGAGTGAGAATAACAATAACTTTCCTTTCTGGCCACTAGGCGTATGCGTAATATGCAAATGCTTAATAATTATTAATAAAGATGATTTTCGTTCAAATCAAAACTAGAGTAATTCAATTGTAGGATATGTGGTAGTCGAACAATGTGTGAGTATGCGTTACCAGCTGCGATTTATGTACAAATACATCACATACATATGTCTGTCTGTATGTTTATCGATCCAGTTTCTGTCGTGTGCCCTTGGTCCAAGCCTAACCATGGAATGAAGCTGTGTAAAATGCTTGTTCGGTATGAGAAGCATTAGAAGCGAGCGCCACAAGTGCAAATTAGCACACAGTGCGAGAAAGAGAGTGAGAGAGAGAGAGAGAGAGGAACAAACATGGAAGAAGACAGACAGAAACATGCAGTCAGTGGGTCATCTCCATTGTTATTGTTATTGGGATAGAAAACGCTCATTCATTGGGCCACAAGTGCGGGTTCCTGTGTAACATCCTTCCGCCGTGGAATTGCTCTGTCACGCCACAACGCGTCGTTGTCCTGCCACACACACATACACACACACACACATACCTTTATGTACACATACATACACACAAACATGTGTGTGTCAGTATATAAACCTAACTGTCGCCTGCTCGAAGCAAAGGTGATAAGAGCTCTTCATGCTGCCTGACTGCACCCATCTCTCTCTCTCTCTATCTCTCTTTCTTTCTCTATCTCTCGCTTCGCTTTGAAAGGGGACTTTTCAAACACGTAGAAACCAGAAACACGTTGATCTGGGGAGTTAGCTAATACTGTAAACTACTCAGTTTAATAAAAAACAAGGAGTCTAATATCTGTTAAAAAATTAGATGCAATGCAGGAAAAAAAGCAGTTTCACTTCAGAACAGATGTAGAATTAAAGAGAAAGCTAGCTAAAGTAAGGAAAGAATATATTTTCAAATAAAAATCTACAAAACTAATAAAAGTTAAACAATGCTAACGATATGTAAAACTCTAAGGATAAAGTATAATGAAAAAATATAAATTATACCAAAGGATAGAAAAATTATAATAAATAAAATAAACCAAGTAAATAAACCATGTTAGAAATATAATTACAAAAAAAACTATATAAATAAAAGTCAAAGCGAAGGTCTTTGCAGCCAGTCCCTTAAAAATAAGTTTGAGTTAATTTAAATGAATTCGAACTATTATAAATAAAATGGAAGTACTGAAAAGATCGAAGAAATAAATACATAAATAAACCAAACATAGAACAATTCAAATATGAAATTCATTTTTCTTTAAGTTTTTAAATTAAGTTATAAATACTAAACTTAATTATATTATTAAGCACATTAGCCGCTGGGACGTTTGACTCGTATAAATCGATAAAATAATAAAAAAAAAAAAAAAAAAGTAAAATAAAATGCAACGTTTATGTGTTTTAATTAACTTACTTATCGACAAAATAAATTGTAAATAAAATATGAAAATAGATTATGAAAGTGTTGTCAGCAAAATGATTTTATATTTTCAAAAACACAACATCAACTTAGTATAAAAATAAAAAAAGGGAGTTTGTGTTTTAATGCTTTAGAAAATCGCGAAGACTTTTTGCAGCAACAGAAAGAATTTACCAAAAATACAAACACTAAACTAAACACTTTAAATACGAGTAGAAAGAATAAAATTATTCCCAAAAACAATAAGCAAACAAAATGTAAAACAATAAAAATAATTAACAAAAAAAATATACAAATAAGACATCAAAACAAATTTGAATAATTAATAATGGAATTGAAACAATTTTCGTATTTTTCTGTAAATCTTATCAAACATACATTTGGTCTGTAAGTTTGAAAAGTTTTATAGAAAAATACGAAAATTGTTTTGCTAAGATTTTCAGCAACATAAATAAAGAGTAAATGTATGGAATTTACTTAATATTCATATTAGAGAACTTCTTGAGCTAGTTCTGCGCAATTGGAGTACAATCAAAGTTCTGCAGATGAGTTCACATGGTTATGCAATGTGGAGATGTGGAGAGTACAAGGAAGAGCACAAAATCTAATATACGAGTGAAAAAAACAAAGCAGCAGCAGCAGCAGGAGCGCTTAACTGTTTCAACTGCGATGCATCGCGATGGCTTTGGCAGAAGTCTGAGTAATACACACAACACATTGTTGTTGGCATGCGTTGAACTGGAATGCAAGTTAATTGCAAAATATGCACAACAATTTAGTTCTCCTCCAGGGGAGGGGAAGAAGGGGTATCCAGCATTATTATCTCGTACACGGAATTGTCTGACTTCGTCTCTGACTCGCTGATTTCAAGGGGGAAGCCAAAGTGGATGATGATGTCTGTCTGTCCGTCTGTCCGTCTGTTTGTCTGTCTGTCTTTCTGTCCAAAGCGAACTGCAAGTCTGTTGCTAATACTACCGCATATTTGGTGTGCACAGTGTGCTCTACAAGTATATGTACACCCAACTTCCTCTCTCTCTCTCTGTTTTTCTTCGCTATTTGCAACAACAGCAATAAGGAAATGTTGTGTATGTTTGCTTGCACAGTGACTTCAATTTGAAATCGCATAAATCACGCAAAATAAACTGATTCCATTCGATTTGCAAAATGCATTCGAGAAAGTTTTCAACACTGTGCAAATGAAATATTCTACAAAGCTAAAAGAACTGGGCAAGTTCACTTTCATTGTTCTTTTTTGCTCAGTTGTTTTATTTTGCTTTTTAGTTCGTGTTGGATTAAAGAATAATCATTTTAAAATAAACCCAAAGTAGATCTTAAATTATGAAACCAACAATCTCAAATAACTCATTAAATATGATGGCAAACGAATGCAATCAAATAATGAACAATGTAGGGAACAAATTTAAACAACCTAATTTAATGATGAGAAGCGAACAAACGAACTTATTTCGATGCTTACTTAACACTAATTTGAAGCGATGCATTTAAAGAACAAACCTAACATTAATGAAAATGAATTATGAACGAAATCGAGCAAATAACATTGTTGGGCATAAAACCGATCGACCGAACTAGTTCATTGAAAGAAACGAATAAAACGAATCAATTCACTGAACTTAGTGATCTTTACTTATGAAAGCGCAGTTCAAGATGCGAATCACTTTGGTGACACAGTGCAGTTTGGCGACATGGCAACTTTGGCTTGTCTCCAATCCTAGTGCAACGCTGTCAGCGTTATCCTTGTTGTGTTCATCACACGCGGTGTCGTCTGTCGTCTGTCGTCTGTTGTGTGTTGTCTGTTGCTGTCTCCTCAGTTTGTTAAGTAGCAAATATATTGCAAGCTGCCTTCAGCGTTGCAAAATATGAGTTTACGCCCAACAATAAGCGACACTCAGATGGAATACAAGTAAAGTATATACAGAATATATATAAATATGTGTATGTATGTGTGTTTGTGTGTGTGTTTGTGTGTGTGCATATTGTCGGTACATGTGTCGCCTTTTCGAGTAGACGTCACTTAAGCCACCATTTCGCAATTTCACACAATTTACATGGAAGTGTGAGAGTGTGAGTGTCGCGCTCCAGTGACAAATTTGGCGACGAGGCATGAATAATGTACGCACATTAATCAGACAATGTGAATGAC
This sequence comes from Drosophila sulfurigaster albostrigata, assembly GCF_023558435.1. Lineage (NCBI taxonomy): Eukaryota > Metazoa > Arthropoda > Insecta > Diptera > Drosophilidae > Drosophila > Drosophila sulfurigaster. The sequence continues at coordinate 20,378,438 of NC_084885.1, forward strand.
AGTATACGTATGTATGTGTGTGTGTGTGTGTGTGTGTGTGTGTGTGTAGTATACATGTTTATGCATGCAGATTAGAGGCCACAAAACGCGCAATCAATTGCTTGACTTACCTGAAAGCCAACCAGACTCCAGATCTCCTCCTCGGATGAGAAAACACAGGCGGTGCCAGCGCGTCCATGATACTGATAGATTCGCACCGAATGCGACAGTGCCACAGGTATCGCCGTTGTCACAATTGTTATCCACGCGAACATGATGGCCCTGCGAATGCGAATGAGAAAGTGGATGAGAAAGTGAATGGGAGAAAGCACATGCAAATGCTGCACAATCAACAATACTAATCAAGTTGTCAACGCATCGTATACTGATTATTGTTGCAAGAACACACAGATAATAAGGATAACAACTAATATTATGCCTATTACATTCATATGTCATTGTTAGATACGCATCTGGCAATTCTACGATAGTATCAATAGTTCCCTGCAGGCATTTTTGAAGTAAGTCTCTCTCAACTGAATGCAACTACTTTACATACTTTGTATTACCTTAATAAAACTGTAAATTAAACAAATAAGTTTAAATATTATACATCTGACAAACATTATTTAATTAACAGTGTTAATCAAGTTGTCGTTTTCTTATTATTGTTAAAAGAATAATATAACAAATAATATTATGCCATCTATCAACTCTACAATAGTATGAAATAGTCTTTAGTTTTTTAAGTTAGTCTCTCTTAACTGAATGCAACTATTTTACATACTTTGTAACACATCAATAAAACTCTGAATTAAACAAATAAGTTTAAATAATATCGTTCTGGCAACCATTGTTTAATTAACAGTGCTAATCAAGTTGCCAACGCGGCGTATACTGATTAATGTTGAAAGAACACAAACAATTAAAGTAACAAGTAATAATAATAGTAGTTGACTATGCCTAGCACATTCATATGTTATTGTTTGTGGCAACTCTGTTAGTGTTCATCTGGGAACACTGTCGAAAAGTATCGATAGTTCGATACATTCCTCTTTAAAGCTAGTCTCTCTCTGAATTGAATGCTACTACTTGTACTTTATGTACTTTGAATTACATCAATAAAATGCTGAATTAAACCAATTACATAAGTTATGTTGGAATTAAAGAAGCTTTAATATGATAGATCTGAGAACTTTAATTAATTAACATTACTCTGTAAGCACTCTCATATTTGTTAAGCTATTATGTTAGCTTTCTTTTTTCATTTGTTGATCTTGAATAAGAGGCAAGAACCAATTTCGACTTAGAAAACTTTGCGTTTTAAAGTCTCTTTATATGTACAATCATTTCAATTTGATATGGAAATGAACAATTTGAAGTGATTAGCTTTCTTAGGTAGATTAATTTATCACTCTTGAGTTCGATTTCGATTTCGAGCGGTATAAATTATTGAAGTGGGATTTTTTAGTACTTAAATAAATATAATAAACCATTTATTCGCAGCACCAAGAACTAAAAATATTTGATCAGCTACAAGCTTCAAAATGTCCCAACTCTTTCAAAATCTCCACAAACAACATTTACTTAAAAGAGGCTAATAATAATATGTTTTTTTTTCTTCACTTTAAATAGCTTTCCACGCGTAATTTTCGCCATAGAAACTAAAAAGTGAAGAGTAAAAATACAGAATTCAAATAGAAATAAAATCTCTTGTTTTTAAGAGAAAAAAAATGTGGTAAATTTGCGGAAAGATTATTTGTTAACTGGATTTTAAGCAAACTCAAAAAAACTAATGTTGAAACTGGGATGTACTCGTATGTAATGTAATCGGAGGCGAAATTGGTTGAGCTTAAGTAAGAATAAGAGTAAGAGCATAAGAGTTAAGTTCAATATTTGTCTTGCTCTGGGTACAAAGTAAATTTTCATCTCAATTTCTATTTGCGTAGGTTAAAGTGGCATCTGCAGATACATTTACCGTTTTCCCATTTCACAATTTTCACAATTTCGAGCCTGCACTTAACCTGAGGCAATCGGAGAAGCACACACACACATACATACACACACACACACACATACACACATACGTAGAGAACGAGCTAAGTTTGATGAGTGTGTGGCACTTTAAATGATGCCCAAGTGCACATGTAACAATGGGTGTTGGTTAAGCCAAGTCAAAACAGGCCAGTGGAGGCTCTAGCTTTGGCTCAGGCTCAGGCTCAGGCTCAAACCAGGCCAATGGCGTTTGGGCCAGGACGTAACTAATTGACGTAATTACAAGTACATGGTACAAGTGTATGTGTGCGAGAGAGAGAGAGAAGTGAACAGTTGTGCAACAACATCGTTACTTACAGCGTGGCATTGCGCTCGGTGCGAAGGGACATGCTTGTTACGGGATGCACAACGGCCAGGAAACGATCGAAGGACATCAGTACGAGGGTGTAGACACTGCAAGCAAGCAATCAAATAGTAGTAAGTAAGTAAGTAAGGATATTGCATTAAATACACTGAAAATCACAGAATAATTTCGAAAATCAAAAACATTCGTTTTAAACATTTTTTTCTTCACATAAGAACACTTTGAGAAGCAGCTCTTAAAATTGCGAGCATTTGTCAAATTCTCAAAATAAGACCAAAACATGTTAGAAAGCTACAGTAGAGTGTGCTCGACTGTGAAATACCCGCTACACATTTTTAAAAGCAAAATAGCGACTTATTAATTTTAAAATATACCACATTAATGTGTTAAAAAATACGAAAAACAGCTGTTGACGTTGATAAAGACTACTTCTGTCTGTTACATAAAAAAACCCTTCTACTTTATGAGTAGCGGATATACTCGTAAATACTGGATTTGGATTAGAAAATTCTATAATACATTGAAATTCTTATAAAGATTTTATCTAGCTTTTAGTGTTTCCGTTAATAGCTTAGTTAGTTAAGCAATCTTGAACCATTTTTCATTGTTGTCTAAGTCCTGGGTTCAAATGCTAGGCAAAACGATAATAATATTTCTTAAGAAGAGTGATTAACATACAACTGAATAACTTTATTCGATAACAAAGAAAATAAATTATAATGTAAAATTTTGTTGATCTTATAATACGATTATTGGTTCTAAAGCTGTAAGATTTATTCCTCTTATTTATCAGAACTTGGTCTTATATCAAATGTTGTTCGAGTCAAGAAGTGTTTTCTAACTTTCAGATTTTCATGTTCTTGATTTTAAAACTTTTTTGTTTGAGTGTAGTAGTAACATAGTACGACACATATATATGGTAGATAGTTCTCTCTCTTAGTTCTCTACTATCTACTCTCTACTCACCTGCAATGGCATGTAACCACAATCATGTACTGCACAAATTTGCACCACAAATTGCCAAATGGCCACTCGGGCAGCACATAGTCGGTGGCCGTGAATGGGACGCAGAAGATGACGAACAATATGTCCGAGACGGCCAGATTTATAATCAATAGATTTGTGGTCGAGCGCATTTGTTTGTTAACGACCACCACTAATCGACGACAGTTCCGCAAATTGTAAGCCACACATTAGCCACAATCCAACAACAGCAGCAGCAGCAGAGCGAGAAAGAAACAAAGAGAGAAAGAGAAAGAGTTAGTTGGCATCAAGTGGAACATTAATATGAGACGCAGTTCCGCAGTTGAAGACAATTGTAATTCGAGTCTTAGCTTGCAAGTTGCATTTCAATTAGTTAGGTAATAATATTATTCAATTACGTATTTTGATTTATGGACGTGTTAATACATAAGGAAGACATTAACAGTAGTATAGCTATAATCGAATATGTAGATAGACATAGACTGAGGTTGAGTGAGAGCTTTGCTAAAATCCAGCAGCATTAATCTGCACGTTCTGAGTGAGTTAAAGCGAGAAAGCGAATTGCGATCTTTCTTTCTTCTTTTGCATTCGCTTTATCGCTTCGCTCTCACTCTGACATCTTTCGATTGATATGAAAAAAACATGCACAGTGGTTCATCGTTCGTTTTCGCATCAGCTTAAAGTTGATTTGTATATCAAGCTAATTGTTTAACTGTCAATCAATCTAAATATTAATACATCTATCCATTATATCTAGCTATCGAAATAGTAATCTATTGGACCATGTTCAAGCATGAACACTAAGACGTCACAATGCACCGAGTTAACCAAGAAATAACTCTTTTAATTTTATAGAATATTAAATACACTTTAATATAAGAGCACAAAATGCATCTCAAGCACACTGCGTAGTAAGAAACCCATAAATATTATACAAGAAGAATGTTTAAGATAATCATTTTCAGTTATAAAAAATATGCACTTGACACCCCAAGAGAGTGTCAAGTGTTTATGTGCTGCGACACATTGAATACCAAAAATCGAAAGGACTTTTAAGAAGGTGAATGAGAGATAAGCAACCTAGGATATTTAGAAGTAAATGTCAGTTCTCTAATTTATCTATTTATCTATCTATTAAACATTATTTCCATCTATAAAAGAAAACATTCATGAAGTCATCTATCAGTCTATGTATCAATCTATCTATAAATCTACCTATCCATCTATGTATCATTCTATACAACAATCAATACTTCAATCTATATATCATCCTGTCTTTTCATTTGATTATCAACAAAATTGCATCTTAATGGCCTCAAATGGTCTGACATTACATTTTGTTCACTGAATTTTAATTGTAAGCTACAAACAAAAATAAATAATAAGTATACATATATATATATCAAGATTTGAAATTAAATTCCTGGCTAAAAACAATAATAAATAATAAATAAATAAATATTATAGACAGTGATCTGCGTAGTCATTGCTTCTCTCTATCTAAAGTCAAGTCAGTTATTTTATATTATTACTTAACTATATATAAATATAAAAAAACATATAGATATCTATTAAGAATTAGCATTGATTTTAAGCTGAAAACCATAATTAGGAAGCAAATTAATTCGATGTCAAGAATGCGAATCAAATTGTTAACTCAAAACAAAAAACATATCTATCAACGCATCTATTAAAGTATCTATTAATTTCTTTAAGATTTTCTTTATTAATACGTATGCATTTATCTATCTTAAATTAGCACAGCATATATAGAAAAGTACATATTCTTGAGTTAATCATGAACTCAGTTATAGAATGTATTATAACTTTTTAGTGGCAGAATTATTGCTGGCTCACAAATTGTCGAAATTTAACTAATTTATATAGAAACTATTTATTGTATTCATTATGCATATTTTCTTGAGCATTTGCTTTACTTCCTCCCTTACTTATATTACCACATCATTATCCTTTGCTATTGTGCTTGGCACACACTGGACTTAAGCTCTTTACTTTGGTATATGATATTTGCCTATTGTGTTGCAGCTCTTTTGGCTTCTGGCCAATTGCGATTAATCGCTTATTATGCATTGAAATGTATTCAACAATTGGCAGCTTAGTTGCAATGCAATGCCGTTAATTACATATTCTCTTAATGCAAATAAGTCTAGGAATTTAATGTTTGCACAATTTGTGAGCAATTCGAATTTGTTTGCAGTTGTTGAACAGCATTTCGGTTGATGTATAAAAATAATTGTTAAACTTTTAAATCAAATCTTGACCATCTTTAATATTTGTTCTATATGAAATGTTGTTTAACATTTGAAATAAAAGTCAAGGCAACTTTTCTTGTTGATGTTGTGAATGCAATTGTGACCTGTCTCTGATCTTTCTCTCTCTCTCTCTCTCTCGCTCTCTGTCGCTGGCGAATTTTCTAAGAATATATTGCGCAATGTCCTTGCTGCGACGCTCAAAAGTTTTTCCTGCCAATTACGCGCACAAAGGCGATCCCTCTGCGTCCCTCCGCCCCTTCGCTCCCTTACTACTTAGAGAGAATAAGATGAAGCTGTATTCAGCATTGTTTCCAATTGGGGGTTTTTTTTTATTCGCTTTTCGTTTGCTTTGAACGTCACAGAGAGAGGGGGAGGGAGAGAGAGAGGGAGAGAGCGAGAGCCACTTGCAATTAGCCCCAAAACAATTTATGTTGTTCTTATGCCACAAAAGCGGACGATGATGTTGATGACGGTGTTGCAAAAGTTCTTGTGGCACATGTGGCACATGATGCGAATGCTTTCATAGATTGATGTGGCACACGGCCAACAAAAAAACCAACAACAACAACAGCAACAACAACAGCAAAAATAAAACTGCCATCCACAGAAGGATTTTGGGTCACTAAAAGTGCAATTTTGTAAACAATTTTCGAGCGGGAGGAGGAGGCTGAAACAGGAAATGTCGCGGCAAAGCTGCTTCCATACCCTGTAAATTGCAAGTGCAGTCAAGTGGGTAGCATAAACTACTTGCTGCGGGTGGCGAAACTACTTGAAGTCGATTCGCATAAAACTTTTCATTCGTTCAACGTTTATTGTTGTTGTCGAGTTTGAGATTTACTTTGCTGTTGCTTTTGCTTTTGCTGTTGCCGCAAATCAATTTCCTTTCAAATATATTTAGCACAGGATGTGCGGGGAGGAGTGGCGGAGATGGCGGCAAATAAAAATGGCAGCAACAGCCACAGCAGAAAAGTATGCTATGTTAAATGTTCGAGAGCAAGTCACAAATATCAACAATATCAATATCAAATATCAAGTTGACTTTGGCTTCTCGTTTTTGTGTGTGGGCCAAGTGGTCACATATGGGCTTAACTTTTCCTCTTACTTATTGTATTCTAACACACACACACACACACACACACAGAGAGACACAGACACGTACTCGTACCCTTACGTATACTTAATATGAGTGCTCGCCACTTTGCAGGTGTCGCTCTTACGTATAACGTTGGCAAAAACCCTTTTGGGGCGCATTCCTCTTGCCCCAGCTGTGACCCTCAATGACTAGTCATATGCGTAATGATCCTTAAGTGGAATGCGGGTTATGCAAGGCTTTAATATTTAAACTCTATTATTATTTAGTAGGCATCCTACTTTTGAAATGACCAAAAGTTTGCAGCAACTTTTCAAGACACTACTTGACTTGTATCTCTTGCAAGAAAACAAAAAAAACTTTGATTGCCTTCTACTTTAATTAAGTCCGAATATTTTATAATCTGCTTAGAATGTCACTCTTGAAAACAGAAACATATTTCAATCGTTTTGTGTTTAAACAAGGCAGATTAAAAGCTCCTCACTGCATTATAATCCAAGTGTTCATCTACAATGCTTTTCATCTATATTTTTTTTTATAAAATAATCATATGAATTCAGTACTGAAATATAGTAATCTAAATACTTTTATACATTGTTCCTTCTTTAAATATTTCGTTTATAAAAATTGAATGCTTTAAAACATAGCTCATTATAACAAAATAATTTAAATTAAAAACAGCTCTCTAAAACTCAACAAAAATATATGTTTATATAGAAAAAGTAAAAAAAAAAATAAACATAAAAAGCAGCTTCTTAAAACTCAAAATAAATATACATACATATGAGACAAAAATCAGCTTCTTAAAGTTTCTTAAAGTACATAAAAAAATAAAAATAAATAAAAGCTTCGCAAACCCTAAACATAAGGAAATTGGAAATAAAAATAAATGAAAGCCTCTCAAAGCTTAAAATATAAATAAATAAAATATCAAATGATGTATATTTGTATAAGAATGAATATAAAGTCACAACAGTGTACCAAGTTAGCGTTAGATAAAATAAATATATACTTAATTTGGTAAGCATATATAAAACTGCTCCAAACATACAATCCTTGAGTTTAGTTTACATATTTAGTTTACAAAAAAGTTGTTCATACTAAATGTTTATTTTTATCTGATCGCTCCTATGGCAGCTAAATGATATGGTATAGAAGCACAATATGCCCAATTTTTTGATTACACACCTAAAAATATTCTAGAATTTTGGTGTAAATTTCGTTGCAATATATCAAATAAACGTCAAACTTCACCTAAGTCGTTGCGTCCATTCAAAATGATTAAGTACTGAGTGTTCATTAACTTTAAGACTCGAACTAACCAATTTATTAGTCGCTCTCACAATGTTCTTATACCTCAATTATGCAGCAAGTAATCACTTAGTAAGCAAGTCAATTATCAGATCGATCGACCAGCGAGTCATTTAACTAACATATACAATTGACTTTGTCAGTCAACAATTGAAATAACTTGAACAGAAGCAAATCAATACATTGACTAGACTGTGTTGCCGGAATTGAAAACTGAGTAAAGAGCGAACAAAGATTAATGACAGCAAAAGTTGAATGCAAGAAACTAAAGAGGAAAATGTGTAGAATTTATAATCTTTGTGAAGCTGTCGAGAAATGAGAATGTCATCGCTTGTTGTTTTGAGTCATTTGCAAGCATTTTCAATTAATATGTATATTCGACAAGACAACACAACAGGCAAACACACACACGCACACACCAATACACCAATACACACACACACACTAGCACACACATACCAATGCATTCTTTAGCATTCACCCAGACATTTACCGATAACAAGCAAACCATTAAGGCTGGCATTTTGTGGGCAGGCGATAGCAAAAAAAAAAACAGAAGCGAAGTTAAAAAAAAATGTAGAAAAAAGGGTCAGGTTGAAAGTTGCTGCTGGACCATTAACTGCCGCTGAGCTGAAGGAAAAGTTTTATGTTGCTTGTTTTACAAAATAATAAAGTGTAGCATAATTTATGGCGCATGCGGCCAACAACAAAAAAATACACAAAAAAAAAAGAAATATATATATAAGTATAAATATATTTATAATAAAAATAGAATAGAAAGCGAAAAAGCGAAGCTGGAAAAAGTTCTTGAAGCGCAAAAACGCTGTTATTTAATGCCAAGTTCGAAAACCCAAAGAGAGGAAGCAGACTGCGAGCAAATAAACAAATAATCAGGCGCCCCTCAAGCGTGCATATGTGTGCGTGAGTGTGTGCGTGAGTGTGTGTGTGTGTGTGTTTACAGCTAGCCATATAAATTTTCGCTTTAATGTTGCTTTAATGCCTCACACTTAAAGTGCTGATCAACTTGATCAACTGAATTATGGCGACTTCAGTTGCTTAAGTGAGAGAATGAAAAAATATTTATGGAGTTCATCGTTGCCATATACTAAATAAATTTAAATACTAAATACAGCTAAATACCATAAATACTATAATATTGCAATTGATACATCTAAAGTCAACTCTACAATTATTTATCGCCATCAAAGCTTAAAAGACACTTTAATGTTGCAATCAACATTTCTAATTTCTAAAGTCCGACTCAACACAATTAAATCTGACACATAAAGTCGGTGTTTGGAATGACGCATTTTAATGGGGCATGCATTAATTTCAATTAAAATTTAACTATGAACTTGTGACAGGCACAACTTATGGCTGCTGTTAGCAGCTGCCTCTGGCATTGCTTTACGAGGCAATTGAAGTGTTTCTCCCCCCCGCCTGCAATTTGGCCTAAACCATGTCTTTTAAATGCATAAATAATTCCGCTTAAAGCGAGACGGAGACGAAGATTTTGCAAGAGATACAAAACACAAGCATGTATGTATGTGGTGTGTGTGTGTGTGTGTGTGTGTGTGTGTGTGAGAGATAATCGCAAGGACCTTTTGTTTGCTGGGTAAACAATGGCTGTGTTGCAGGGCTAGAATGATGGCCAAAAGCAGGACAATTAATTTAAATTTTCCTAAATTTTCTGCATGTGTGTGCTACGCTAAATATGTCCAAGTGTGTGCATGTGTGTTTGTGTGTGTGCATGTCACATGGATATCCGGTCGCAAATAATCGTGTCGTGTATGCAAACAACAACCCCGAACCCAACCCCAAACGAAAGATGAAACACAATTTTGTGATCTCCTCCCTCGTCCCTCGACTAATAGATAGATTGTTATTGTAGTCGTTATTTTTGTTGTTGCTCTTGACGTTCTTCTTCTTGTGATTATTCGTTGTTGACTACTGAGCAAATTCGTTGAATTTGTCTGGTCAGTTGTGTTCAGTTTGCCGGCGGTCACATCATTTGTCGCACAAAACACAACCTAAGCAAATAAACATGGAAAAGGAAACTCTCGACATTCGACACAACACAACAACAACATCATGTTTAACATGGCTCCCCAAAATGCAATCTACATCGAAATAGGAAAAATCATCGACTATCGAGTATCGAGTTTCACTTTCTAATGAATTGAAATCGAAATTAAATTGAAAAATTGAACAAGGCAGAAAAAATTCAAAGTTGCCTTAATTACGTTTGTCATATTAATGGTTGCTGCTTTAAATATGACAATAATATTTCAAATTTATCAAAATTAATAATTTTGTAATAATATTTAAAATTTAAAATTGATTAAAATTAAAAGAATAATATTTAAAATTGTGCTTGTCTAATACAAAGTTTAGCAACCATAAAAAAGCGTAATAAATTGCATTTTCTATGCTGTTGTGTAATTTATGCTTTTGTGGATTGGAATTAGAATTATAAAAGAAAAAACAGAGCGCATAAATTTGTCACAACTTCAAATAATACGCATTGTGTGTGCTTGCTGCTGATGACTCCATCCGCATTGTTATACCAACCAACTGTCAATCAATCAATCACTCTCCGCACTGCAAGGAATTTACGAACAAATGTTTAAAGCAAATCTCAGCAGCAGCAGTGAAACTCAATAGCAAGTAGAGAAGAAGAAGGACGACAACAACTATGGAGTAAAGAAGCTTAAAATACTTTTACACTCAGCCGCAAAGTATGCTACAGTTTTTTTTTGCGTTCCATTTTGTTTGAAACAACTTCTTTAGCTGTCGCCGCCTGTGTGTGTTGCATTGTAAAATTCAAAGCTGGATTATTGATGGATCTGCATTAAACGTTGAGTCCCCAAAAAAAATGTATATACGCAAAAAAAAGGAGGAAAAAGATAGCTGTAGGCGTGACAGGGGCATGTGCACAAGAATTTATACGTCAAGGCCAAAATACCTAGCGACAACAGAGAGAGTGGTGGAAACAATGGCGAATTGGTTGCCATATGGCCATCTAGGGCGCATATGTTCACAACCGACACGACGACACTCATGGGCAGTGGGCGTGGCAGGTAGTATGAGTGTATATTTTGCATATGTATGTATTTAGCACGTAAGACGAACAAAACGAAAAAAAGAGAAAAAAGCGAAAACGCATAAAGAGTTACACACTGTATGCAAGGTGATGTTCTGTCCAACGTTTTCGCACACAATTCCCAATTGTAATTAACTAGGATATATGCTATAACTATAGTGTAGATATAAACTAAAATCGAAGTGTGTTTTATGACAATCAAATTCACGCATAAAATGTGTGAAAGTGATTTAAATTTGAATTGCACATATAAGGTGTGATGCAAAATAATGTTCTGTAAAACGTATCCGCACACAATTCTAAATAAATAAACAAGGCTCTACAACTAAAAAGTGTAAGTAGAATATAAAATCAAAATATGATTTATTAAAATCAAATTCACGCATAAAATGTGAGAAATTGTTTTGCTTCGAATTGTGCAAATAAAATGTGTGAATTTCTTGTTGTAAACATTTTGAGGAATGCATTTCGACGACGACAACGACGACGACGACGATGACGGGGCATGCGAGTACAATAAAAAATTCATTGTCTGGTTATCGTATTGTAAAACGTTGTAAGTGCGTTCTCAGATCTCTTCGCTTCTCTTGTGATTTTCACTTGCTTTGCGTGTGTGTGTGTGTGTGTGTGTGTGTGTGTTTCTGTCACTGAGTAGCAGCAGACATTGCATTGAAAAGAAAAACAATAAAATTGTACATGGCCCATAAAAAAGAATAAATATGACGAATCTGCCGAGCGAAAGCGAATGAATACAACGAGATGACGAGTGGAATGATGAAAGTAGAAGCTACTCACTCACACGCATTGCCATTGTGTGTGCATACATATGTATGTATGTATGTGTGGATAAAAGTATTGCCAGCTGCCCAATTGGGCATTGTTTGGCACACGTGTGCGCTTATTGTTTTTGTTTTGTTGCCCGCCTGCTCATTGCTGGTTATAAATTTTATCACTATCAAACACAAAGCAGTAAAATAAATTTCAGCCCCGCCTTCAGCGCCACCTTGCGGATTTGTGTAAATAGCGTAGAGCGCCACCTATCGGCTACGACGACACTGCCATATGCTTCATAAATGTTTTTCATGCGATTTACTTTCTTCTTCTTCATCGTGTCCGCTCTTGAGTTACCTTGTGTGTGTGTGTGTGTGTTTGCTTGTTGTATGAATTGCAGCTACGTGCAATTGACAGCGCAAGCTGTGGCCTCTCAAGTTTGTGGAGGTGGTAGTGAAAGAAGAAGTGAAAGTGAAAGTGTATGTGAAAGTGAAAGTATGCTGAATTGAGGTCTGAACTCAACAATATTGAGTAGTGCCGCTCAATGTTTTGAAGCTGTTTGCTTACAAATAAAATATTCATACATATATGCTTCAATCATTACTCTAAATGAAAATGTACTCAAATAGACATAGAAGCCTTGAAACTCATGTCAGAGTTTGTCATTTATATATATATTTTTTATCAAACAAATTTTGTATTTACCCAAAAAATGAATCAATTGATGATAACATACCGCGAAGATGAGGCTTACTTTAATGTCAAATATGTGACCACGATATGGATGTTCGTTGTAACAAAACCGAGCGATACCAAAGAATATTTGGTGGGAGTCTTGCAGAAAGCAGTTCACATCACTTGGACAGCAGCCAATATTAATATTATATATTCATTTCCAATACAATATTTCGATGTAGAAATCGACTGGGAACAGAATTTGACACTCATCGAATGTGAATGTGTAGAAAATTTTGATACTGATTTCGAGCTAAGTCCACAACAAAATTTGCAGAAATTTACGCAATTAAAATTTGAGAATCAAACATTCGTCGAAGTAGATATTGTGAGTGTACTTGAAATATTTATTGACTCCAATCCAGACATTAGTTTATTATCATATTTGGAAGCATATTTGAGAGCAATTTATGACAATAATTTGGCCATAGAACAATATTTGGCCAATTTTCGTGCCTATTGTATTGACACCGAATTGGACATTGAGTTGGCAAAATATCTCTTAAATCTTTTCAACTATATGAACATTGATGATGATGACTATGAATTTATGCTGGAGTGCGATCGAGAGCTGGAGAGCATCGAACAATATGTGGAATCGCTTTCGGAGCCGGAGATTCAGTCAATTTTGGAAAGCATTTCAAGTGAAGAATTGATTTTGAGTTCAAGCTCCGATTTGGAAGATGAATTTGAACACGATTTGAGGCCAAAATGTTTACGAACCAAATTGTTGCAATACGTGCTAAGGCATGCGGAGAATTATTGTGAAATGTATGTGAAGAAAATTGTGGAAGTATTCTCAGAGGAGTTTGTGGAGCAATATATACGCGAATATTTAGATAAACGTATGTTGAAATATTTGGAGGAAAGTTTAGATATCAATCTGAATGCATATTTGAATCTGACATTCAATAGAGATTGGGAAACATATTTGTCAACATCGCTGCTAACCGATTTCGATACATATGTTAACACTAAAATGAAAACAGATATTGAATTATATCTCAACATCCATTTGAGCGATGACTTGAGTGAACATTTGCAGGTATATATCGACACCTATCTGAAACTACGATTAATGCCAGCTTCAACCGTTGATAAGGTTGATGTAGAAACAACTTCTGAATCAAGTTCGCAATTGTCAAACTCGGACAATAATCAGGTATATATAAAAGATCAATTAAATGATTCACTAAACAACTATTAAAATTACACAGCTTGAAGTGTTTTCGTTGTTTGAACTGCAGTTGACGGCAATTCAACCACAATTCGCATATGTTTCGTTTTGTCCTTTGGTCGGTCTGCGTTTCGAAACCGATTTATCTGCTCTGCTGACAATAGTCGATTGGGTTCAGCTACAGCGATATTTAAGCCACAACGATTCAACCTACAATCCAATTGTTTTTCTGCACATTCTGCACAAGCATTATGAGATGTTGTATTTCACATTGAGCGAAATTAACGTTAGTATTTTGCTTTGGTTCATTTCATTATTTGTATTCATTCTAATTTTAATTGCAACTCTTTGTCAATAAGAATATGTTGAATAATAATATTGTGAATTATTTTATTATAAATGTTGTTGGAAAAAAGCGATCTGATACAGAACATTTCTTGTTTGCTTGGGAAAAATTAGAAACTCTGTTGTAAAATATGAACATATTTTTAACCAGTAGAAGAAAGTTGAACATATTTCGCTGCTAAGCATAGAAATTCCTATAGAAATTCAATTTCTTTCCAGATGATTGAATTAATGATAATAAAGTTTATTATACTCGTAAGTGCATTTGAATTTATTCATGAAAATATTTTTATTGTAGTTAATATTCATACACCATAAAAACAAGTCAGAAAGCTAAAGTCGAATGTGCTCGACTGTGAGATACCCGCTATTCATTTTCGAAAAATATACCAAATTTAAATACCGATAAAATACTAAAATATACTAGAGAAAGCAAAAGAATGCTGTATTTTTCCTAAATACACCAAATTAATATACCGCAAAAATACTAAAATTATACCAAATTCTATATTCGGTATATTGATATAGTACAACGTTCAACTAGAGTGCACTTAAGCTTGTATAATTTTTTTAAAATTTGTTTCATATTTAATATAATATCCATTTTTATCTTCAGTACATTATAAAATAAATTTAATTTAAATGTTGTAAGCGAATGCACGGAATAAAGCAATAACAACTGCTGATCGATAAATATCAGTAATCAATATACAAAATTTAATCAAATTTCCTGCCGAATGCAAAAAAGTAGTGATCAGCTATCATGTTCATTGATCAAAATTAACTGCTGAATGTGCGCAATGCTTTGACCCCAAAAAGTAGGCAACGTTTTCTTTTTGCTTGCTTCGTATCTAAGTTGCGCTCAATTTTCCAACGCCAACGCCAAGCGACAAAGACAATAACAAAGAGAAGGAGCAACTCAATGATACTTAGTTAAATGTGCGATGTCTGCCAAGCAATAGCAACAACAACAACAATAAAAGCAACAACAGCAAAAGGTATTTATGGCTGTTTTTTAGCTTGCGCCACATCCAAAAAGATGCTTTGCTACTGCACCTGAAGGCGTTTGCAAGGCAACACTTCAAAGTGTCTCTGTGTGTGTGTGTGTGTGTGTGTGTGTGTGTGTGTGTGTGTGTATGTGAATGTGCGTGCGTGTGTCTGTGTGTGTGCGATTGCTGCTCTATCGTGCACGAGGTAAGAAAATCTCAACAGCAAAGTCATTTTGCATGCAATTTTAGTAACCTTGACTCAAGTCGCCGCCTTTGCATCCGCATCACTGAAAAGCTGCTGCACGTGTGTGTGGGTGTGCGCGCGCGTGTGTGTGTGTGTGTGTGTGTGTGTGTGTACATAGGTGTTACATGGCCCTACTACGCTGCTACAGTTTGCTTTCAATAAAACAGCAGCAAAAGTTGCAGTGGCTAAAAATAAATGCCATCCCAGCCAACACAATTCAAACAAGGTGCAAAAAAGCAAACGCTGCACAGCGTTGCATGCAACAAGATTTGCCATCACATTGTGGCAGCACACTCATAACCTGCTGTTAACAAAAGCAAAACACTGTCAACAATACAAAGTTGTGACAAAGTTGGATGAGCAATGTTTGCTCAAACTATATACACTAAATAATTCAACTCTATTCAAAATACATTAGAAATTGAAGAAAGATGAAAGAATTTGTCAAATAAGCGTAAAAGATAAAATGCCAAACTTGATTTCAAATAAATAAGTTTCTTATATTGACTGCTAAACAATGTTAATTAAATACTTAGCCATTGAAAATATATAAGAAATAAAAATAATAGAATATGATAAGCTTAAATTGAGCAAAGGATTTTTCAAAGCTAATTTAGTTGCTCTTAAGTATTTACTGACTTAAAGTTTCTTTAAGTTTCTTGCCAATTAAATGTTAATTGCATCATTTGTTGCAGTTTTCCATTATATTATATTTATTTTAGCAGCTTCTAAATTTATGCAACTGCTCTTCAATTGTCACTTAATTCAGTTGCGTGTGAAATACGCTTGGCTTTGAGACTGCATTTGATTGGCTTTGCGGTTGAGATGAGCGCTTAAAGTGGCAGCAACTCAGTTCGACTAACTTTTTTGGCACAACTTTTTGGCATGCAAAATATATAAACTTGGGTTTTGTCTCCGTTGTCTTTGCAAGTTCACAGCGTTTGGCAGCTCGGAGCTGCAAAAGTTGGCGAAAAACTGAAAGCAAGCTATCAACAACAGCGTTCTCTAGTTCGACTTCAACGTTGAGTTCATCAAAAACGCAATACGCAATACGCAACTGAGTTTTGTTTGCCCTTAAAATTGTCGCCTCAATAACAATTCAAAGGTGAAAGGGGAAAGTGTCTGTGTGGGTGTGTTTTTCCTACCATTTAGTTGAGACTTAGTTGCAAGAATTGCAACAAAGTGTGTCAAAAGTTATTTTGCTTTCAGCGATATCTTTTCCCTAATAGTCGAAAGTTGCTTTGTGTCTGTCTCTTGTCTGAGTTTGTTCACAGCAAACTTTTGTTTGGCAGCCGTGTTGACACTTTTGATAAATGATTTGTAAATGAACGTGTGAGTTTTATTGCAAAATTATGATGGGAAATTAGAATCGCTTCAACGGCGATGCTATCTACGGCACTTTTACCTAAGCGAAAGAGATTTTTTGCTTGAGTGCAAGCACATTTATAGCTTATGGAAACATAATTTGTCATCCGCTGCCATCGAAAGCAAGCAGCTGCATCAGTTTCAGCATCAGCTTCAGCTTCAGTCTCAGCTTCATCTTCTGTTCCATCTTCAGCTCTTTTCTGCTCTGCATTTTATGGCAAATTTACACAGTTTAATGCGTTGCCAACGCCAAGCCAACTACACATAAATGATTACGAGTCGGTGTCCTTTCAAGTCAAGTCCATAGATCATACTTAAGAGGTGTTCATGGCTTTATGTGCTTCAACTGAAACTTTGTCGTTAACTTTGCTTCACACACAAACGTTAAATTGGAATGTTTTTAATCAAACGAGTTCCGGGATTTTTAATTTGTTTTTGCTTTCCTTGATTTCCTCAGCACGTGCTAATCGCATTAGCTTGACATGAATTGCATAAAATGTTAATGAAAGTAAATTATGTTAAGAAACAACTCGAAGTGTTTAGTTAAATACTAAAGTTAATCAATATATAATATTCACTTTTGATGCAATGTATTTATGTAATTTATCTCAAGAAGCAGCTTAGTAAAATACTAAATCTAAACTCAAATATTCTCCCTATTTTTCGATTGAATTTTGAATCAATTTTGATACAATTTGCTGTCCAATAAAATGCAAAAATTAGCACTAAAATAAAGGCACAAAGTAGTCCACTCTTAAGCGAGGACAACTCTCGTTTGCTATTATTAATTAAATGTAATAAAAGTGAAGAGCACAAACATTTCGAGAGTGCTGAAGTTATAATACCTTAATTTATGTATGCAACATTCGACATGGATATTTTGCAGCAGCTGTCGAATTACAAAACTATAAGCCCGCATAAATATTGTTCAACTGCAAACAAAGTGACAGGCGATTTTCAAAAAATAAAAAGGAAGAACAAAATAAAATACAATCAAGCACAATATAAACACATGACCGAATTTAGAATACTCTTGTGGAAATTCTCATTCTTGTTTTGGGATACCTTAGTTTCGTTTAGTTGACAATAAGTTGATTAGGATAACATTCGAGCAAACATTCAACCCACATAATTCTGACATCTGTCAGCATCAATTTGGGTAAAAACCAAAACATAAAAACAAGAACAGGGATTGTTTGGCATAAACAATTTGTTCATTTGATGGTTACAAAATGATTTTGTGGCTTAATTGTAATTTATGCTTTAGTTTTTCTTTGGGACGGGAGGTGTCTCAAACAAAATCTGCATTGACTCATTGCCACTTCAATTCGCATCGGCCTATGTCACACAAAATATATCCCAAACACACACACACACACAGACACATACACACACACAGTAAGAAAAAAAAAGGACGAAGGATGCCGCAAAGCGACCCGAAAAAAAACCCAGAGACATGTCACAAATGATGTTGACCAAAACCGGAAAACCGTATTAAGGGGGAAGGTCTCAACACTCTGGGGCTTGTAGTAAATTTGTAAATTTGTAGCTGCCACATGGAAAATCGCATTATAAACTAGCCAGCTACACGAACGAGTTTTGCCCGCGTGATGAACTTGTTTCCTTAACTTCTAAATTTTTAAATGGCCAAATTTGTAAACCTTTTAATTTATACAATTTTTATTTCTACATTTGTAGAGTTTTAAACTTAAATTTATAAATTTGTAATTTTTTAAAGTTTTCTACTTCCAAACTTTAGGATTTCCAAATTTTTAAATTTCTAAACTTTGAATTTTACCATTTTAAACTTTCTAAATTTCAACTACTTCTAGAGCTTTAAATTACTGAATTCCCAAATTTAAAAAAATTGTGAATATATGCATTTTTAAATGTCAAAATTTTTGAGTTTCTAAGTTCTAAAATTTATATATTGGTAATTAATGAAGTTTCTAAATTTGTAAATTTCTAAACTTTTTGATTTTTAAATCTGTCAATTTTTAAACTTATAAATTTAAAATATTTCAGATTTATAAATTTCACAATTTTAAGCGTTTTAAACTACAAAATTTGTATATTACTAAATTCCTACATTTTGAAATTTCCGAATAAATAAATTTATGAATTTATTAACATTTAAATAACAATAAAAAGATAAATATAATAAATATATATACATAAATGTATATTAAAAGTAATATTAAATTTTGCTTAAGACTTTGCTGACCCTTGTCCGAAAATCGCATTTTATGCCAAGTCAGTTAGTAACGACAACTCGATATACACAGTATATTTATCGCTCTGTAATTGGCCACTCAAGCGTGATGCTGAACGTGGTCAGTGCTTTATGTTTTCAGTTTTCGGTTTTCGGTTTTCGGTTTTGCAGCAGCTCGAAAGTTGTTCGCTTGTGGGCCGCTTTGCCTGTTGCCACTTTTATCTGTTGGCCAATACAGGCGTAATCCTTTTTCGTGGCTGGCAATTTGATTTGCCTAGGATCATGCTTGGCATGCAACTGAGTTGCTTTCGTTTTTTTTTTTTTCTTGTTGCTCTTCTCTTTATAAACATTTATTGCTTTTACCCTGTAGAGAAGACTTTGTTCTTTGGGTGTTTATACGAAAATAGCAACTTGTTGTTCTTTCTTTCTATGCAGAGATGATGAAATTAAAGCAAGTTAAGTGTATAATCTATACTGATTAATTTATTGCAAAAAAAAAGGAACTTAATAGAGCTGATCTTAATCAAAGATGTTAGTTATATCATACTTGTATATATATCTTATTTTATTATGTGAAAGAAAGTAAATTTTTGAGTTGATATGTTTTGTTATTTGTACTTATTTAACATCTTATTGCCACAAATGAAAAATGTACTGATTAAAGCTCATAGTATGGATAATTAAGAATGAAGTGATTTAAGCTTTTTCAATTCAAAGTTCATGAACTTAAAACGAAGTGATTAAATCTCTTATTAAATTAAGAATGAACTGATTGAAAGTTTTATCAAAGTAAGATGGATCTGATTCACTGAACTGATTCAACCGCTTTTTAAATTTAAAATTAACTTGTTCAAGAAGTTCTAAAGTAAAGTATGACTGAATTTAAAAAATCGTATATTTTTTTTCTATTTTTGACTGATGACTTTTAGTTAGAATTATTATGATTATTTTTTTTTATTTTTGATATTGAAATAATATTTAATAAGAATAAATTTCAAACTCCGCTTTGAGTTTGCCTTGCGAAGTAGACCATGTAAGTTAAGTGCCACCTAGTTTGCTTTATTCCATATATTTGTTTCATATGCGGTCTCTCACAGTCGAGCACGCTCGTTCAAAACCGCAAATGAACTTAAACGCGCAGCTTTCGACCGATGTAATACAATTTGGAGCTGAGAACGCGACCCATCATCTAATTTATGCCTTCTGCCCCAATGGACTTGAAAACCGAGTTGCGTTTGGTCTGTTGATTGTGCAAGGGGAAGAGAGAAAAGAGAGAGAGAGAGAGAGAGAAGCGAGCGAGAGAGAGAAAGACATCGTATTTTGTTTTGGTTACCTCAACAACATCATTTTAATGGGAATTACGAGCAAATGAGCAAATGGGAAACTATTTGAAAACTTGTTGTTCGACGCATGCCACAAAAAATGCCACCACAGAAATTCCGGTGAAATGTGCAATATGCATTTTCACTTAATGCCATTGTCTGTGAGTTGTGTGAGTTTCGTTGATACTCTGATTGGAATTTCACGCATGTCTATAAGCCACACAAAATGCTGTTATCGAAATGCACGCGATACGCATTTATGGCATGCGACATTTAAATGGCATGCGACATAAATTGCGTGTGCTCGCTGCAAATTGTTTATAAAGCAAATAATTGGAAAGTGCACTTAATGCATTGATTGCTTCATACATAAATAGTAGAATTGATACGTACATATTAACATTATCATATTAACATTATCATAATGATAAATATTCGAAAATAGAATGTGAATTGAGAAACGTAATTTTCTTTATTTTATTTGAATATTTTATAACATTTTTGTTAAGATGGCAATTGGTAAATGCGAACATGAAATAGTAGCTCATCTTTTTGGTATATTAAACATACTGAAAATATGTTGAAATGTGCTATGAGTGGTGTTTAAATATACTGTAATATTTGATTATTATAAAAATATAGCAATAAGTAATTTATAACGAATTAGATGGATACAGTTTAGTGAGAGCATTAGATATTCGCTTCTTCTTTTGGTATATAAAGCATACCGACAATATGTCGAGCTGACTAATACATGGTATTTAAATATACCATAATATTTGAGTCATTACAATATAGAAAATGGTCCCAAATGTGTCAGTGGTATTTAAATATACCATATGACGAAGAGTGGTATTTAAATATACCACAACATTAAATATCACGAAAATATATGAAGAGTCGATCACAGCTTTTTGTTTTAATTTATAATAACTTAAATGGTAATAATTTAGTATAAGCATCAGATATTAAACATACTGAAAATATGCGGAAATGTGTTATGAGTGGTATTTAAATATACCATAAAAATTGAGTGTTATTCAAATATAGCAAAAAGTCTATCACTATCAAATCAACTTTAAAAGAGTTTTAAAATGGACCAATTTCATTCACATTTTAATCACTAAGCTGTTTAGTTGACTTAAATCTGATTCAATAATAACAAATTATTATTATTATTTTGTATACAATGCTCCTTACATTGTTTTATTTCTCACCGAGTTAACTGTCTTTTCTTAAGCCATTTTCTAATAAAATGTTCATTACAATTAAAATCGATAGTGGTTATAAAAATTGATGCTAATAGAAAATCGTACATAATATTTTCAGCCATCAACTAGTTTGTTTATTGAAAACCTGGGTTGGCTTGCGTTCAGCCGTTAAATTACGTTAATGCGACTTTAACGGCAAAAAAATGCGGCTGAGCGTAATGTTGCAACAATTTTGTGACCTTGACGCTACGCGACGTAAAGCGAAACACGTACAAAATGCGTATACGACCTGTAAGCCAAGAGTGAGAGAGAAAAAGTGAGCGCATTGCACACTTGGATATAAAAAATCAATTAGTCCAGTTTGGCATTTTATGGCATTGTTGTTGTTGTTGTTGTTGTGCGTCGCGAAGAGAGCGTTTATGGGCGGAATATTAAATCCAGTTAATGCACGGCTTGCGAGCAACAAAATATATATATATTTTTTTTTGCAATTATTACGCATAATTTGAGCAAAAAGCCAAAGGAGAGAAAAGCAAAGGTCCCTTCGCTAATGTAAACGGGCTTTGCTTTTATGTGTGTTCGTGTGTGTTTTTTGTGGTAATAAAAAGGGGAGGAAAGAGGACGAGTAAACTGCAATTACATAAACAAAAGAGAGCCAGAGGCAGGGCCAGAGACTTACCCAGTATGACGAGGACATTGCCCAGGAGTCCGGCAAATCCAATAATGCCAAAAAAAGACGGGCACAATGGTGGACACAACGCGCTCCAGCGGCCAATTGTCTCCATCTCGTTCCAGATCCGGTTCGAGGAGATCGTCTGGCAACATTGAACCATTTAGCTGCTCCAATGTCGATGAGGATGAAGCAGAACCTCCGCTGTTAGCATTATAGTTGCTATTGTTCAAAATTCTGTTGTTGCTATTGCAATCAGTTGGATTTTGCCAATCGGCACATTCGACGGCCGATGCCGATGCCGATGACGATGCGGATGCGGATGCCAATGCCAATGCCACATTCCCAGTTGTTGGCCAGCAGCAGCTAATTAGCACTGTTAGCAGCATCAGGGCCATGGTCAGGCGTGGTGGGCGTTCGTGTTCGTAGTGCTGTGTGCCCATTGCCACGCCCAGTTTTTAATAGCACTCGCCACTCGCCAAGTGCTCAACAATTATCTCTTTTGTCGGCTGCTTTTGTTCTTGATCGGTATTTATTATGCGCGCGCGTGTGTGAGAGTGTGTTTGTTTGTGTGTGTGTGTGTGGGTGAGTGTGTGTCTGTGTCTGTGTGTGTGCAGCTGCCGAATTGATTTTACATTTTCAGCACACGCCCACAGCCACGCCCCACCATCGGTTAGGTGAGCAGCATTATTATTATTGGAGTATCAGAAGCAGAAGTGTGTGATGCCTGCAAAAATTCCAAATTACATGCAACAAATTATTAATATTTTAAATATGTGCACAGCGATATGTAAAGTTCTGTATATTTTATTTGTGTGCGGGATAAATAAATGTGAAGATAATCATTATGCAAATAAAGCTCTATTTCAACTTAGTGTTGGCATAAATACATTTTAGCCAAATTTACAATGGGCAGCAGATTGAAAAATAGCTGAAGAGATACAACAAAGAAATTTGTTTTGTAATTGCAAATTTGTTAGTCCTACTAGAGTTCATCTCGGCATACTTTCAATAAGTATAGTATTGATAGTTCAATTTAAGTCCTTGTGAAGTTACTCTTCTTTAAGTTCAGCGCACAAAACAAAATGTTACTGAATGCTTTAGTTTTAATATATCAATAATAAGGCTGATTTAAACACATAATATCAATATTATTAAAATCTACTATTCATTTAATAAAGTACTTGAAATAAGTGTCTTTTATTACTACAAAGAAATTGTATATTATTTATTTGGTATTTAAAAATTAACTGCCATGAAAAGTTTATTGAATTCAAATAAATTTCGATTAATTTTTATTAGCAGTGAAATTTAATTTAAATGTTCATTTATTTACTATTCTAATGTTATGAGTATTTTAATAAATATATATATTAGGGCGGGTCAATTTTTTTTCGCAAAAATCGTCCCCCATAATCGGAATCTACGAAGAATTCTAAGAAAATTTCACCATGAAACCATGTGTCTAAAATGAATTCCTAGTCCGCGCCGTGAAGCTTAAAGATTGCACTATGAGGTACATAAGGTATTTCGAGGTATTTAAGACATTTTAATGTATTTAAAAAAAAAATACGCATTTTCCAATTATGTTGGAGTCAATTCTGATTCATTTTTTTACAACAAATTTTATAATTTTTTTTTTAAATTTATTTAACTTATAATTTTTTTTTTAATTCAACAAAAAAAACCAACTAGCCATGTACTGAGCCTCATATAAGAAAGTTGGAGCAATGCGTACGTAACTTTTTAACGAAGTAAGGTATCGGTTTGAAAATTGAAATATATATTCAAAGGCATTTTAAGCAACTAAATAAAAGTGGGCGTGGCATGATAAAAGGCGGAGTTTAATTTTATTTTTTATTATAAAGTTTATTTGCTTTCCAACAAGTAGGTAATTTTTGCAATTTTGTTGACTTGGAATATAACGTCATCTTATTAGAATCTCAAGTCTTTCCTTGACTCAATTTGAGGAACTTTGGAACGACTTTCTAAAGTCAATGACATAACAGCATCTCGATTCTGTGGCATAACTCGTCGTGAGACATGTGTTAACAACTGCACACATCGTTCGGTGCCCTGAATGTGCAATGGAATGTTGTATGAATGTATTTGAGAGGAAAACAAACAACTAATATATGGAATATAATGGCATTATGAATAATATAAAGTACTTTATGATATATATATATATGATGTATAATAATGTGTTGTGTATGGAATAGAAATCAAATATACGAAATGCAAAAAAAAAGTCTACTATATCTACTATAAGTAAGGATTAAAACACGTTCGAAAAGTAAATTATAGAAGTTAGCTCATAGCTGTACGGACAACAAGAAAAGAAAAACTACTACACTTGGAACAACAAACAAAAACTTGCTTAGAGAATAAAAAACCAAACACACAACCCGCTGTGAGATGCGCCTGGGGAGCGATCAATGCGTTCTCCTGGTAATGACTGCCTTTTTGGTATTTTATTTTTTTAACGAAAATTAAAAAAAGTAAATAAAGAGTTTGTCTAAAAGAGTACAAATTATATTAAATTCATGGCCAATTTATTTAGTTAATACAAATGCTTTTACCTACGAAACTCCTTCATATTTGACAAAAAACGTTCAATTTCTCTTTAAACAAATATAATGTATTTCAAAAATGTTAAAATTAAAAAAATAATAATAAATAAATAATAATATACTGACGTACAAATCAGTAGTCATCAGAGCAGGCGCAGCTGTAGTTACTTTTCATTACTTTTCGAATGTGTTGCTTATAATTCCCAAGTTGTGATTAGGCAATGTCTGAGTATAAAAGGCGCATACTTTGTGTGGAGAAATCGGCAGTCGAGCTTCCTGCGGTGTCAAGGGTTGCCACACATCCCCGACTAGTTGTGCGGACAAAACTTTGATGGAATATTGCAACAACAACTTCACAACTACTTTAACCGACTTCGATGAAATACAACAACAGCGATCAATTATGATATTCAACACTTCATAGGAATTTAAGATAAAAGTGAAACAAAAATCAAATCATCAGATGGATGATATGTGACCCACCGTGAGAAGCTGCCCAAAATTGGGATAATGATTGCCACTTTTTTTGGAAACATCAAAAATTTTACACTTTTTGTAGAAACAAAAAGAACAAATCAAACATCATCATTTAGATATAAGAAGTGAATTAAATAAAACTCTTTCAAAAATGTTAATGTGGAAAATAAAATAATAATAATAATAATGCTTTAGATTGCATCTAGTCGATAATTATAATGCAAGAAAATAAATGTAAAATAGGCACGAAAACTAAGACCACAAGCAATCAAACGAAATTTACATATAACATAATAAAAAATAAAATTAAATTCCGCCTTTTATCATGCCACGCCTACTTTTATTTAGTTGCTTAAAATGCCTTTGAATATATATTTCAATTTTCAGACCGATACCTTACTTCGTTAAAAAGTTACAGACGCATTGCTCCTACTTTCTTATATGAGGCTCAGTACATGGCTAGTTTGGCTCATTTTGTTGAATTAAAAAAAAAATTATAAGTTAAATAAATTTAAAAAAAAAATTATAAAATTTGTTGTAAAAAAATGAATCAGAATTGACTCCAACATAATTGGAAAATGCGTATTTTTTTTTTTTTAAATACATTAAAATGTCTTAAATACCTCGAAATACCTTATGTACCTCATAGTGCAATCTTTAAGCTTCACGGCGCGGACTAGGAATTCATTTTAGACACATGGTTTCATGGTGAAATTTTCTTAGAATTCTTCGTAGATTCCGATTATGGGGGACGATTTTCACGATTTTTTGGACAGGAACAAATTGACCCGCCCTAATATATATAGCCAACAAAATTAACTTAAAACAAATGTCTCTTTAAATCAATTTAAATCGAAATTATGACAACTGAAATATAATGTCTTCTATTGCAGCAGCAAAATAATACTGCATATTTTGTTTTATTGTTCAATATAAGTTGATGCACTTAAAACTAATTAAAAGACTTTTTATGCAAATTAGATAAAAATTTAAATAAATATTTGTATACATTCCACCACAGTGCCATTACGATTTTCTACACGATTTATTTGATTTTGCACTTTCACAGTAAACGCTTTCATGATGCAGACTTTGCAAAAAAAAAGAACAATGAACGTGGCGAAACTTCATTACATTTGCATATTTTAACAAAGAGCATTCAGTGCAGATTGCGTATACGCAGTGTGCCACGCCATTAATTAGTCATGACAGACCACTCACATTCAACCATGTCGATTACAATTTCTATCTTTTTTTTTGTAGTTGTTTTCTTCGTATTTTGTGTTTTGTTTGTTGCTGCCTCTTTGGATTTTTGTAATTCCATTACCAATTGAGTGAGCACATATCACATGCATGCATGAGTATGTATGTGTGTGTGTGGGTATGTGTGTGTGTGCTGACAGTTGGCTTAAGCTGTCAATTAACATATTATTAAGCGAGTCTCATAAGCTGCGAGAAATGACACCAGTCAGCGAGACGAGACAGAGACAGACAGAGAGACAGGCGAGAGACGGAAAAGAGACAGACGAGAGACAGTGACAGACAGCGCCAATGACAAACGACGACAGCGTCCACACATAATTGAGAATATCTCAATTCGCCGCCTCAATTCCTTGCGACATCTCATTGCCCCATTTGACACTCCGACAAACAATTTTGTCAAGTTTTCTACAAGCTACGCGGCTTCCTTATTTGGAAAAGATAATCATTGAAAGGACTAAAGATTTTGTTCTTTTTTCCTTAAGTATTCATTTAAATATTATAAATAATAATACTAAGCTCAAAAAAGATCTTATTCTCATTTCTTTCGTTTTATATTATATAAATACAATTTACAATAATGTCCAACAAAATAATAAAAAATGAATGTACAATCAAAATGAAATGAAGAACAGTTAATGAAATACAAATGCAATGAAATAATAATATTAATAATAAAATATAAAAAAAATAAAAATAAATCAATTTAAAAATAAATTTAAATTGCATAAATATGTATTAAAATAATAAAATGATGTAAGCAAAAAAATAGATTATAATTATTGTTATTAAACTTTCAAGAAATCAATAATTTTTTTTGGCAACTAATCAATAATTTATTATTACTATAAAACAAAATAAAATGCTTCGCAATCATGCACTTTAAGGAGCCTTTGTTTTACGCATGTTAAATGAAGTAAAACACGTCTGCGACTTTTTGGAGAATTTCTTGCGATTTGCGCATCGAAATCAGTCTCAGCTTTCTCGAGCACTCACTTCAATTTGTACTCCCAAAAACCAAAAGAAAAAACTGAAAGCAAAAAAGAAGCGAAAGAAAAACAAGCAGAGGGCAGCATTAAATTGGCATTTGTAGCACAACAAATTCGGCTTGATTTTCAGTCGTCTCTATGCATAGGTTTTGTTTCCACCTCCCTCCCTTCGACTCTCTCTCTCCCACCACTCATCTCTCTCTCGCTCTCACATACATAAATTATGCAGATGATAGTATTTTTATTTGTCTATCTGTTAGACTGTCTGTTGTGTTGGAGAACGTTTCCTTCATCCTCCTCCTTCATTCTCCTTCTCGAACCATTTGCCATTATATATGGCATAAATTGCGTATACAAATGGCAGGGCGAATTATTTTTATGGCATTTTAATTAAATTACGCTCAAGTAATTACTTATTGAGTGACTTCTTTAAATTTATGTACTACGCGCCGTATAATGTGCAATTAAGTGGCCCAATGATAATAATTTGATTGGCTTTCCAAAGATATTCTTCGCTTGCATTTTGTGACTCATCATAAAGAGCGGCTTTTGTTGGTCAATCGTCAATTGTAAAAAGCCAGAGCTAATAATAATTGCTTTATAATTATTTACAGCACTAGAAAATGTATTTTGATGGCAGCCAAGAGCGAATCGATTGTTGAGCGTTTAAAGCTATTTTGATTTATGGCTTCTTTGGCCAACTGCTTTTTGTGTGGCCAAAAACTGTTTATGGATTGCCAGGCAAGCAAATAAGAACCATAAAAAAACAAGTAAGAATGCTACCATCAAGTGTGCTCGACTGTGAGATACTCACTAATCATTCTCAATAAAATATATCAAATTAATATACCGTAAAAATAAAAAAAAAAATTTATAGACTATATTTGGTATTTCCATATACATTGTAAATTTTCAATAAAACCGTATTTTAAAAAAATATACCAAATTATTATATCTAAAAAAAAAATACTAAAATATGCTAAATATGAGATACCCTCTAAACATAAAGACATATTCTAAAAACATACCAAATTAATATATCGAAAAATCAAATATACCAAAGGCTGTATTTGGTATATTATAAAGTACAACATATACCAGATTGCCAGTCAAAGCAACTAAGACCTGATTGGAGTAGACTTTGTTGCTGTACAAAATTATCCTTAACCATACATTCTCAATAAGGTCCCATTCTAAAAATTATATCAAATTAATATACCGAAAAAATACCAAAATATACCGAACGCTGTATTTGATATATCCATATAGTACATTCTCGATAAAGGCATATTCTAAAAAATATACCAAATTAATATACCAAAAATATCAAATTATACCGAAGGCTATATTTGGTATATTGATAAAGTACATTGCAAATAAAGTCATATTCTTAAATATAAACTAAATTAATAAGGCTAAGGCTATAATAGGTATCACGACAAAGTGCAATATCCAAAATATACCACAAACCACAAAATATACTAGATTGTCAGCCAAAGCAACTAATACCCAATTGCAGGCACAAAGTTATAATACCCTTCTACCCTAAGAGTAACGGGTATAAAAAGAGCTGTAGAGACAAGGACATGCCAAGCTTATTTTGAGGGCGGCAAAGCGGCCATGAAATTGAATTGCCGTTTAAATTGTTGCCCAAGGAAAGAACGTATTAGGTTAGGCCATCAATCAAACTACGAAAGGCAGCAGCAACAGTTGGTTCAAAAAAGATGCTGAAAAATCTCAGCGAATGAATGAAAACTGAGTGGGAGTTAGTTAGCACTCAGATTACGTATACGCAGCGCATGTCAGGCTATATTAACACACCTGCCAAGAAGAGCTGTAATAACAATATTCGCAATTTAGTTGCAACCGCAAACTAGCTTATGGCAGCTTTAAGAAATGCTGCCAGCCAATCAGAGAGAGAGAGAGAGAAACAGAGAGAGAGAGGCGGATGAAACGCCCACCAGCGGATGATGTACTGATTATTTTAATTATTTCAATTAGTGCGGCTTGCCACTGAGTCGACAGCCTCGCCTTGCCTCGACTCGACTGATGGTTGATGCCGCTCATGTGGCTTTTATGAGCTTCAGCGTTCAATCTAATTGCGTTTTTATGGGCGCACCATAAAATCAGACGTCAGGTGGCTGCAGAGAAGCTGGCAATAAACAGCAACAGCAACACACACAACAGCAACTGCCACAACAGTTACAATACACACACGCAACACACACTCACACACACACACACACATCTGCTGTTCATTAATTATTAATAATTAATTAACTGAAACACACGGAGGCAAAGTGATTTTAAAGCCTTTGTTGCGAAACCTCGCCTCAAAGTGTGCGTTAAATGGTTTTGGCTTATTTGCGTCTGATTTTTGATTTGTTTTCTCATGGTTAATAATTTTTCACCACAGTTAACAGCAGGTTACATACATATGTATATGTTATGTAAATGAATCCTGCCAACAATCAGACACCTTCACAGATTGATATCTAGATTGCGCTTCTGTAATTTCATTAAAATTGTCGGAAATATCTGGCTAGATAATCAAATATTAAATTAAAACAACAGATAATTTATGTGCTGAGATATTCTTAAATGAAACTATATCAAATGCAATAGATTTGCGAAATATTACTGAATAGTATAACTCACTTTTTTGGTATGCAAAATACTTAAATTTTATTGAAGTAAAACAAAAATCTTAAGGAATTAGTCAACAAAGAAATAGTCGGGAGAACAATCCGTATTCATGATAAGTCACGCTTCACAAGAGGTTTCGGTTCTGGCCGCAGACGCAGGCTCTGATCAGCTTCTCAAGGGCTGATATTTTAGCCAATAGATCCTTGCACAGAGGTCCTTGCTCTGGGCAATCGGGGCAGGCCTTACCACCGGGACCGCATTGACGGCATGGCTTGCCAGGCTTTCCAGGTCTGCGAGATGGCGTTCCAGGCTTGCCGGATGGCTTACGAGATGGCTTGCGGGATGGCTTACGTGATGGCTTGCGTGATGGCTTGCGTGATGGCTTGCGGGATGGCTTGCAGGAAGGTTTACGTGAAGGCTTACGTGTCGGCCTGCGTGATGGTCGACGTGTTGTCTTGCTCGGCCTCTTAGACGTAGTTCTCTGAGTTGTCCTGCGAGTGGTTGGTGCTGGGGCCTTGGTTGTCCTGCGAGTGGTTGTCGTTGCCTTGCGAGTGGTTGTCGTTGTCCTGCGAGTGGTTGTGGGGCATGTAGTGGTCCTGCAAGTGGTTGTTGTTTTGCATGGGGTTGTTGTGGGACATTTGGTTGTTGTGCACTTAGTGGTTGTCGGGCATTTAGTTGTGGTTGGATCTGGGCAACCACAGCTGCTCGTTCCGTGGGTGAAGTCGACGACACTGATGAGCAAGATGCTCGCTAAATGGATAAGATTAGTTGATCACATTTCTTCTTCTCGAAGGATAGATGAGTATATTACCAATGAGACAGGCGAGAGTAATTCTCATGATGGATCACTACACTTTTCGAATGAAATGTGGAATCTGATGCTTTTGAAGTCTGAAGATTCCCGTTATATAGTAAACGATCATATTTACACAGCACACAATTGCACAAATAAGTTTTAAAAATAAATTATGCTACTTCACTTTTGCCATCAATATTTATTTAATTGATTATTAATAGTAGTCTGGGAAAATATTGATGCTTCAAAAATAACTCAAAAGTATTTATAAAAATAAAAATCGTGGTACTATAATTGGCTGACTGGAAACGTAGTTTCTCATTGTGTATTATATCTGTCTCAAACTAGAGTCCAAAGTTCGTTTCAACAGCCTTGTTAATATGCATTTTTTATACACGCCTGCCCATGGGGTAGAAGAGTGTTATAACTATGTGTATTTTATGTACTTTTTGATATATTTTTATTGTAGTACTATATGTACATATAGACTAAACATATCCTTCGACATATTTTTAGTATTTTGTGGTATATTTTGAATATATTACTATATCAATATACCAAATATATCCTTCGGTATTTTTTACCTGTTGTGTGACATATTTTGTACTCTATGGCATATTTTAAATGTAGTACTATATCAATATACCAAATACATAGACCCATTGGTATATTTTACGTATTTTTAGGCATATTTTTGGAAAAATAGTTTTACTGAAAATGATTAGCGTGTAAATCATAGTCGAGCACACTCGACTGTAGGTTTCTTATTTTTTGTTATTTAGCAAAGTATAATTTGTATAACCAAATGGTATGCATGTATTTCCAGACGCGTATAATGACTTTCTGTCTTTCTGTCCGTCCGTTCATATGAACACACAGAACTCAGAGACTATAAGTGATAGGGCAATCAAAATTGTTTTAGAATTCAGATCCGATCTATTTTCTCCCTCTAATAGAAAACGAATATAAAGTATAAAATTTTAGCTACAATTAGGATATCTCTACCTCTAATCCAATTGATCCTTAAAAATTCCTTCAAAATCATAAAAAAAATTTGGTAATTATGCAATAAACAATAGTATGAGGTAATATTTTGACCGTTCACATGAAGCATATATCTCACAGCCAAGCACACTCAACTAGACCTTTCTTATGTGTTATTAATTTCATATAATACCTAATGATGATATGCTATATAGTAGTATGGTCGAATAATACTATTGTTATTCAGTATATTTAGTTTATAAAACTCTAATGATAAAGGCGATATTATAAATAAAATATATCGAATTAATGTATTGAAAAATATGAAATATACGAAAAATATATGTGGTTTAGCGGCATTTTGCTGCATTAAAAATATACCATAGAGAACAAAAGCATTTAAGGCCCGACAGTCACAGCCTTTTTTAGCCATATAACATTATTTCTTAAAAACATCTAAGATTTGTATCTAGCCATTAACAAATTTTCCCCTGCAAAAACGAAATATATTTAAAACAATGATTGCCACATCGATTTTTCACTGAAGATTCAACTTTACGGCTTAGGATCACGAATTAAGATATTAAAAACTCATTAATTGGTATGCAAAATACTTAAATTTTATTGAAGAAAAACAAAATTCTTAAGGATTAGTCAACAAGTCGAGAGAGTGCTCCGTATTCATGATGTGGATTTTACAAGAGGTTTCGGTTCTGACCGCAGACGCAGGCTCTGATCAGCTTCTCAAGGGCTGATATTTTAGCCAATAGATCCTTGCACAGAGGTCCTTGCTCTGGGCAACCGGGGCAGGCCTTACCACCGGGACCGCATTGACGGCATGGCTTGCCAGGCTTTCCAGGTCTGCGAGATGGCTTTCCTGGTCTGCGGGATGGCTTGCGGGATGGCTTGCCGGATGGCTTGCCGGATGGCTTGCGTGATGGCTTACGTGATGGCTTACGTGATGGCTTGCGTGATGGCTTGCAGGAAGGTTTACGTGAAGGCTTACGTGTCGGCCTGCGTGATGGTCTACGTGTTGTCTTGCTCGGTCTCTTAGACGTAGTTCTCTGAGTTGTCCTGCGAGTGGTTGGTGCTGGGGCCTTGGTTGTCCTGCGAGTGGTTGTCGTTGCCTTGCGAGTGGTTGTCGTTGTCCTGCGAGTGGTTGTGGGGCATGTAGTGGTCCTGCAAGTGGTTGTTGTTTTGCATGGGGTTGTTGTGGGACATTTGGTTGTTGTGCACTTAGTGGTTGTCGGGCATTTAGTTGTGGTTGGATCTGGGCAACCACAGCTGCTCGTTCCGTGGGTGAAGTCGACGACACTGATGAGCAAGATGCTCGCTAAATGGATAAGATTAGTTGATCACATTTCTTCTTCTCGAAGGATAGATGAGTATATTACCAATGAGACAGGCGAGAGTAATTCTCATGATGGATCACTACACTTTTCGAATGAAATGTGGAATCTGATGCTTTTGAAGTCTGAAGATTCCCGTTATATAGTAAACGATCATATTTACACAGCACACAATTGCACAAATAAGTTTTAAAAATAAATTATGCTACTTCACTTTTGCCGTCAATATTTATTTAATTGATTATTAATAGTAGTCTGGGAAAATATTGATGTTTCAAAAATAACACAAAAATATTTATAAAAATAAAAATCGTGGTACTATAATTGGCTGACTGGCGACGTAGTTTCTCATTGTATATTATATCTGTCTCAAACTAGAGTCCAAAGTTCGTTTCAACAACCTTGTTAATATGCATTTTTTATACACGCCCATGGGGTAGAAGATACAATGTGTATTTTCTGTACTTTTTGGTATATTTTTAATGCAGTACTATTTGTAGATATATAGCAAACATATCCTTCGACATATTTTAGTATTTTGCGATATATTTTAGGATAGGGTATATTATATTTTGAAGATATTACTATACAAATATACCAAATATATCCCTCAGTATATTTTTGCTTTTGTGTGACGTAGTTTGCACTCTATGGTATATTTTAAATGTAGTACTATATCAATATACCAAATACATAGAGCCATTGGTATATTTTACGTATTTTGAGGCATGTTTTTGGAAAATGGTTTTACTGAAAATGAGTAGCGTGTAAATCATAGTCGAGCACACTCGATTGTAGCTTTCTTATTTTTTTTTTATTTAGCAAAGTATAATTTGTATAACCAAATGGTAAGCATATATTTCCAGACGGGTATAATGACTTTCTGTCTTTCTGTCCACCTTTCTTTTCCGTTCATATGAACACACAGAACTGAGAGACTATAAGTGATAGGGCAACCAAAATTGTTTTGGAATTCAGCTCCGATTTTTTTTGTTCAACTAATAATATACGAATATAAAGTATAATATTTCAGCCACAATTATGATATCTCTAACTCTAATCCAATTGATCCATAAAAATGTCTACAAAAAATATAAAAAAAAACTTGGAAATTATGCAATAAACAATATTATCAGGTAATATTTTGTCCGTTCACATAAAATTGGGAGCATATATCTCATAGCCAAGCATAGTCAACTAGACCTTTCTTATGTGTTATTAAATGCATATGATACCTAATAATGATATGCCATATAGTATTCTTGTCAGTATATTTCGTTAATAAAATTCTAAAGATAAAGGCGATATTATGAATACAATTTATCTAATTAATAATATATCTGGTATTACGAGATTTTGCTGCATTAAAAATATACCATAGAGAACAAAAGCATTGAAGGGCCAACAGTCACAGCCTTTTTTAGCCATATAATATTATTTCTTAAAAACATCTAAGATTTGTATCTGGCCGTAACCAAATTTTCCCCTGAAAAAACAAAATATATTTAAAACAATGATTGCCACATCGATCTTACACTGAAGATTCAACTTTACGGCATAGGATCACGAATTGAAATATTAAAAACTCATAATTTGGTATGCATAATACTTAAATTTTATTGAAGGAAAACAAAACTCTTAAGGATTAGTCAACAAGTCGAGAGAGGTCTCCGTATTCATGATGTGGATTTTATGGATAGGTCACGCCTTACAAGAGGTTTCGGTTCTGACCGCAGACGCATGCTCTGATCAGCTTCTCAAGGGCTGATATTTTAGCCAAGAGATCCTTGCACAGTGGTCCTTGCTCTGGGCAACCGGGGCAGGCCTTACCACCGGGACCGCATTGACGGCATGGCTTGCCAGGCTTTCCAGGTCTGCGAGATGGCTTTCCAGGTCTGCGGGATGGCTTGCGGGATGGCTTGCGGGATGGCTTGCCGGATGGCTTGCCGGATGGCTTGCGTGATGGCTTACGTGATGGCTTGCGTGATGGCTTACGAGATGGCTTACGGGATGGCTTGCAGGAAGGTTTACGTGAAGGCTTACGTGTCGGCCTGCGTGATGGTCGACGTGTTGTCTTGCTCGGTCTCTTAGACGTAGTTCTCTGAGTTGTCCTGCGAGTGGTTGGTGCTGGGGCCTTGGTTGTTCTGCGAGTGGTTGTCGTTGCCTTGCGAGTAGTTGTCGTTGTCCTGCGAGTGGTTGTGGGGCATGTAGTGGTCCTGCAAGTGGTTGTTGTTTTGCATGGGGTTGTTGTGGGACATTTGGTTGTTGTGCACTTAGTGGTTGTCGGGCATTTAGTTGTGGTTGGATCTGGGCAACCACAGCTGCTCGTTCCCTGGGTGAAGTCGACGACACTGATGAGCAAGATGCTCGCTAAATGGATAAGATTAGTTGATCACATTTCTTTTTTTAAAAGGATTGATGAGCATATTACCAATGAGACAGGCGAGAGTAATTCTCATGATGGATCACTACACTTTTCGAATGAAATGTGGAATCTGATACTTTTGAGGGCTGAAGATTCCCGTTATATAGTACACGATCATATTTACACAGCACACAATTGCACAAATAAGTTTTAAAAATAAATTATGCTACTTCACTTTTACCTTCAATATTTATTTAACCGATTATTAATAGGTAGTCTGGGAATATATTTAAAGAACATAATAATAATAATTATTATGTGAACCCGAACTGAATAATCGAGATATATATTATTGATAGAAGTGGAAAAGATATTGGTTTCATTAAATTTGTTTGCTTGGGAAAAGAACAACTTTATGTCCACAGCACGAGACTCAATCCAAAGCAAAATTGTGAAATAAAGAATTTACGCGCATGGTGAAAGAGGGGTGACAGAGGGGTGTGGCGCAAACATCAATGTCAATTACAGGTTGTGCAAACAGACAAAGCCAAAGCTAAGCAAATAAGCCATAGTGAGTCGACTAAAAATAATGTTTCAGTGCTTTTTATAAACCGAGAGCAACTGAGTTCATTTACCGTGCGCCACAGACATGAAGTATGGATAAATATATGTATTTATGGAGAGTGGGAGAAGAATTGATGAGCAATTAGAATGGATTAAATCTAAATATGAAAGTCAGTGTTTAAACAAAATGCAAACAATGGCTTAAAGTTGGCTTTGCAGACTTGAGCGGAGCAAAAGAGCAACGACGATACAAAA
The DNA here is from genome assembly GCF_023558435.1 of Drosophila sulfurigaster albostrigata. NCBI lineage: Eukaryota > Metazoa > Arthropoda > Insecta > Diptera > Drosophilidae > Drosophila > Drosophila sulfurigaster. Next base: position 20,414,836 of record NC_084885.1, read on the forward strand.
AGTGTTAAATGAAAAGCAATTAGTTTAGCTTAAAGCTTTGGAGTGACAGTTATTTTATTTACTCAATAGATTTATTCCAGCTTAAAGCTTTCATTCACTTGGTAAATCAATTTGTCACTTGTTGTTCTTGTCTTGTCGTGGTTCACAGATAAATAACTCAAGCGAGGTAGCTCGTATGTATATTTTTTGTTGAACGAACTTAAAGATACCCCGTAGAGAAACATAAAATTAAAAATATTAAAATTAAATTAAAATTAAGTAGCAAATGCCATGCAAGACTTTGTCTTTAAATTGGCAACTGCAAAACTTTTAGTTAGCTAAACACACCTTTAAGATAGATTGTGGGCACACGCTTAATGGGATTTCGATACACAACAAGCTTAGAGCTCAACACTCAACACAACAAATCGCTGTCAGCGCAGATGGAAAGTTGCTAGGCAGCCTGGCAAAATCGCGAAACCACCAGCTACTAGTAAGCCAACCAAAAAGCCAAACCACCAAAAACCAAAAAAACCAACAAGTCTGAAAGCTACAGTCGAGTGTACTCGACTGCGAGATACCTGCTACCTATTTGAAATAAAAGCAGAACAGCGCGGTATTACTCTTAAAATATACAACAAAACCACTAAAGATATACCAAACCGTATTTTTGGTATATTGATATATTACTATATTCAAAATATACCATAGAGTGTAAAATATACCAGATTGTCAGCCAAAGCAACTAAAACTCGTAGTAAGAAAGCGTTTTTGCCTATACAAAAATATTTCTTCAATAAATTATTTAATTTTTGTCTCATGGCCAAATTTATTATTGTCTGTACCAAAATTCACGACTTTATCTATAAAATTACTGGCGCGGCAAACATTTGAAACAAACTTGACGTGCCTGCAAACATAACGAATACTGTCGAAAAAAATTAGAGCTCTATCTCTTATAGTCTCTGAGATCGAGTGTTTCATGCGGACAGACAGACGGATGACGGATAGACTGATGACAGCTATATCGTCTCAGCTGTTGACACTGACCAAGAATATATATACTTTATAGGGTCGGAGATGCCTCCTTCTGCCTGCTGCATACATTTCAAGGAGTCACACAGCTATAATACCCTTCTACCTTAAAGGAAGCGGGTATAAAAACAAAACACGAAGAGGAACCCACCATCGACAGTCGAGAGTCAGACAGTCTCAGTTGAAGTCAAAGTCAGAGGGGAAGGAAGACGCAGCTGGGCTGCCAAAGCAGATTAAGTTTTTTAATTAATTCTTCCTGAAGCGCACTGAAACCGAACCGATGTTAAGGCTGAGGTTAATGCTGAAACAGAAGCACTCTTTCTCTCTCTCTCTCTCTCTCACTCTCTCTCTCCGTGCTTGGAAGAGCTACTTTCATTGACTTGGCAACGACGACTCTCGAGGATGAAGTGGCGCCCGTTAAAGTCAATTTGTTTCATAAATCCGCGTTGACACATATTTGATTAAAGTTGGCCGAGGCCCAAAACCAAAACCAAAACCAAAAGAAAAGAAAACAAGTAAGAAAGTTACAGTCGAGTGTGCTCGACTGTGAGATACCCGCTACCCATTTTTAATAGGGGCAAAATATTGCGGTATTATTTCAAAATATACCGAAAATACTAAAAAATACTAAAAATATACCAAATGGTATGTTTGGTATATCGATACAGCACACCATTCAAAATATACCATAGACGGCGCAATGTACCAGATTGTCAGCCAAAGCAACTAAGACCCCTAGTAAGTAGGCGTTTTTGCCCATACAAAAGTATTTCTTTAACAACTTCCACAATTTTTATCTGCTCGCAACCAAATTTTCAGGAATGATAACTACTATAGCAATTATAGTATATACCAAAATTCGCAACTCCAGTTTTAAATTTACGCTTGTTATTCGATTTTTTTGATTTCCGGGGGCGGAAGTGGGCGTGGCAAAAATTTGAAACAAACTTGATCTGCGTGCAAACATAACAAATGCTGTAGAAAAAAAATTATAGCTCTATCTCTTATAGTCTCTGAGATCTAGGTGTTCATACGGACAGACGGACAGACGGACAGACACACAGACGGACAGACGGACATGGCTATATCGTCTCGGCTGTTGACGCTGATCAAGAATATATATACTTTATAGGGTCGGAGATGCCTCCTTCTACCTGTTACATACATTTCCTGCCGGCACAAAGTTATAATACCCTTCTACCCTATGGGTAGCGGGTATAAAAAACCACCCGGGCCAATGAACAACAACGACGCCGTCGTGTGGAGAGGAGCTTTAAACTCGACAACGGGAAATTAATACAAATTTACTTTTAATTACAGTTTTCCAAAAGTTCGCCACAGCACGCCGTTTGCAGTGGTTTTTCTCAAGCGAAAAAAATATATATATAATCCGAAATGCAAAGTAAAACAATAGCGAAATTTAAATATGCTTAGCAGTTGGAAAAAAGAAATACTTAAAGTGAAATTTTATTTAAATATTATAATATAAAAAAAAATATGTATCTTTTTATATGAGAAATATTATAAAAGTAAACGTACTTAACCATTAATTTACCTATTTCAAAGTCATTTTGCACAGCTAAAAAGTTTAATTAAACTGTCAATCACCCTTAAAAAAATCTGGATTAAGAAAATTTAAAAAAAAGTATACATTCCCTTCTTTTTTTAAATAAAATAAAATAAAATAAAAAAATATTTTTCAACATTTTTTTCTTAAATCAAAACAAAAAGCAATAAAAGATACACACTCGACTGTGAGATACCCGTTATCCATTTTGAATAAACACAAAACAGTGCGCTATTATTCTTAAAATATACTGAATAATATACCAAAGCCCATATTTGGTATATCGAAGATGCCTCCTTTTGAGTGTTACCCATTTAATATAATTAATTCATATTTCATATTGTTTCTAAGTTTCTTCTTGCTTTAAACAAAAAATGCAAATATCATAATACTAACAATAAGAGCAATTGAAAGAACTTTTAAAACTGCAATTCTACTCTAATTGGAGCAATTACAGTAATCTATGTGGTATGTTTATATTCAGATTATACAAAAAGAACACGGCGCAAAATAACAGGAATTCCATAATTTTGCAAAAAAGTAGAGAACAAACTTTGAGGTTCCACGGAAATGTGGGTCGCTGTTTTTTTTTTATTGTAGGTTTTCGCTTTAACTATTTGTTGTTGACCAATGGCAAAATGTTTAAAGTATTCTTATTGATTTTTGCGAGAAGAGGAAGGCTACCAGCAGCATTGCTAACGATCGTAGTTGAAACTTGAACCCTGAAGTTGAAATCGTATTTTCAATGCATTTTCGGGTAAAAAAGCAGTTTTTATTTGTATTTCGTATACAAAGAGCACTTTACACAAGTAATTTCCTAATTGGTTCACACAATCGCACACACACACACACACTCTTCCACACACACACACCAACACACCAACACATATGCTACGCAGTAAATGCGTTGAGCAGTCATAACGAGTCGCATGTGAGCACTGTGGGCGATAATCTAATAAAAGTGCACGAAAATTGCGAGGCACTTTTGCTAATTGTTACGATACGTGTTAAGTGGCATACAGGCTCTTAACTTCTCAACACAGCGCTTAACTTTTGATGGAGCTCAGAGTTGGGGTTACGCTTCACTTCACTTCTCTTCTCTTTTCTCAGAAATAAGTTGCAATCTTTAATGCTGGCTAATTGATGAGTTAAGTTGCTAAAGCATAAATACGAAGCACATTTAAGAAGCAATAATAATTTCTGTTTGCAGTGTATTTGGCATTCGGTTTCACACTCTTTGCTTGCAAACTTGTTGCTTCCCAAAAAAAAGGAGGAACGTTTTATGAAATGCTTCCTGCAGCTGCTGCTGAGACAAGTTGTTTTTAATTAGAAAGCTTTCGAGTTGTGTGTGCTTCGAGGTCAAGTTGTGAATCGTTTGAGTGCCTTTTTAAGACCGAAACAAAATTTGATAAAGCCAACAACAACAAGTTGTTTATTGTTAGTCAAATGAGCACTCGATTGGATTGTTGACTTTCACGCACACACACACACACACACTGAAATATTTCCTCCATGTGTGCATATTTAATGCAAGTGTGTGTGTGGCAAAAGTATTTTGAATACATTCATCATGAAACGGAATATTAAATGTGCCACAAAGAGACACAAATTGAATTGCAAATTTCGTTAATTAAATGCACTTAATAAACGATTTAAGCAAGAATCGTTTTAATTTCATTTGCAACTTTTCATAAAGTTATTATTATTGTCTAGGTAGTTTCTACTACAACCAAAAATAAACAATTCTTTAGCCAGATTCCAAAGTTTGCAAAGCCAACTTTAATATATTGTTGACTTTGTTTAACAAATCATTTCATATTTCAAATACTTATTTATGTATATTCGTAGTTGTCTTATAAAATAAGCAACGCCTAAATCAGATCAAAAAGATTTCTTGAGACTTTATCTTTACTATTTGAGGATTAAAGGGACACAAACTAAAATGCTGTTTGCACTAATGAAATATTCTATTATTCGTTTTAGCAATAAATGTTTCATTAAGTAGATTTGGTTATTCATTTTATAATTAAAAACTAAAATAATATTTTATTGAATGGATAATTTAATTACTACAAGATTTTTGGAGTTTTTTATGCAAAATTTGAGATAAATTCAAACGAATTTTCCTTAATTAAAAACTCAAAGTTGCTTAATTCAGAACTATGTTTCTTACATTTTAATCGCGATAATTTATTCAAAATATTTAATAGATTAAATATGCACAGTCACAAATGTTGTTTATATTTTTGAAATTAAACCTGATTATTTATAAAATTTTATAAAGACTTTTACGTTTAATTTGAAAAGTTTTTTGCATTAGGAGCTTTAGTTTTGTCTATTTTATTTAGTTTGTTCACATTAAATTTATGTTTAAATTGCTAATTAATTTATTAAAATTTAGTTTCCTCTTTTTTGTTAACTTTAATTTTCTTTAATAACTGCTGCTAATTTATTAAAATTTACTTCCCTTTTTGTTGTTGTCATGGTTTTTGGTTAGCCCACAATAAAAAACAAAAAAAATGCCTTAGTCAGATTTCGAAAGAATCTTAAAGTTTTCAGTAATGTTGGAGGGTCGAAATTATTGAAATGTCATGGGACCCACGGTAGTCGGGAATTATCTTTACGATGACGATGATGATGATAATGATGATACACAAGCTAAGCACTTGATGTTGTCAAACTATTTGTTGCCCTTTGTGGCAGGGAGACAGCATCAGTTTGGTTGCACCACCAAAAAGTCAGTTAGAAAGTTTTAAGCCACGTTGGTGGTTGCTGGCTGGCTTTCTGGCTGCTGGTTGCTGGTTGCCGGCGCCTACTCAACTCTGAAATCAAAGTTGGGCTACGTGAGCGGCAAGTTTTCGTATTTTTTTTTGCTGTGTAAGGCAAGGGAATTTTGCGACCAGTTTGCGTGTGTGTTCAGTCGTGCGTGTGTGTGTGTGTGTGTGAGTGTGTTGGTTGTAGGGGAACAGCTGATAACACGATTTGTGCTTGGCCAGCTTCTTATCACTCAACTGTGACCACTTATTTGAGCCGTATGCTTTTTGATGACCTTCGGCTATCGATTAGTCGTCGTCAGCTCTTTACGCAGTCTTTCTCTCCCTCTCTTCCCCCAAAGTAAACACTCGACACACAAAGTGCATTTCAATATGCAGTGAGTAACGCTGCATTAATTTTGATCAATTGCAATACCCTGCAAATGAGCTACAATAAAAAGCTACTAAATTGTATTGCCAAACTTTCACTCAAACTATTTTTTAAGTCACTTGTCTTCCTAGCTTTCTCTACGTCTTTAAATTTCTTGATTTATAGCTAGCTTGTCATACCCGCTTTGAACAACTGATGGGTATAACAATACACTCTTTTCATGCAATACCCTAGAAATCAACTGCAATAAAAAGCCACTCAAATTTAGTATCAACTTTTCGCTTAAACTATTTTTCAGTCACTTGTTATCTCAGCTTTATTTATGTATATTCATTTCTTGATTTATTCAAAAGTTCGGACTAGCCTGACATACCCTCTCTTAAGCTTTTGCTGGGTATAACAATAAACTCTTTTTATGCACTTTTGCTGTTTGCAGTCGAAAAACTCGTTCCCTCACAATCTGCTTCCCCTGCTTCTCTTGCTCCTTGTGGCCTTCAGTCCCTTCCTCATCCATAACCCACTTTGAGTGGCCTGTCAATCTGTCTGGAGCCAAAGAATCGAGAGCATTCCATGGCATAGCATAGCACAGCGAACTTTCTCTAACACAAGCAGCTTATATTTGGCTTGCATTTTAATTTAGCTCTCATTTCGTCGTGTGTGTCGGCCAAACACAATGAAATAGCATCTCGACGGTCAAACTCGCCAACGCCAATCGAAATATGTGACCAAATCCGAAACGTGCATAGGATTTCGATTATAAAATGCCATCACAATAAAGAACGAAAAAGAGACAGAAAGAGAAAGAGACCGAGAGAGAGAGAGCAATATACATGGGCAGGTGTAACATAAGTTAGCAAATGGAAAAACCCAACCGACAAACGGCAAACGGAAAATTGGAAATTAACTGCGAACAAAAGCGAGATGCAGTGCACATCATTTTTCGAACAATTATCTTCTATTGTGAACAGCTGCAATGCTGAAAAATCTGCTCTTTTGTTATTGGGTTGACTTTGACTTGCTCGTAATTGGAAACGAAATTGAAGAGGATTTTACTGTGCTACTCGTCGTCGTCATCGTCGTCGAATACTAATCAAATTATGGCCAACATTTATTTTGCCAGCAAACATTTCTTTTGTTGTCCATGTGCAAAATAATAGTTTCTAATCGCATTCAAAACTACAGGGAAATTATTAGCTTCGAATTGCATGGCCAAATAATTGATTTATAGGCTCAATAATCATATTGCATGAGATGCTATTGTGTGTGGTCAACAGTTAAATAATGGCAGCTTTCAATTTAAAATACAAGAATATGTATCTTTAAGTATAAAGTTCATTATTCATTAAGTAAACTTAGACTGATAATAGTTTTCTAATCGATACTGAAATCAAGAAGCAAACGTAAATTAAAGTTTTTGTATATTTTTAGTACAACTAAAGTCTTTATAATGCCTGATATTGGTTGCGATTAGATAAAAATTGTAAGAATTATTTTTGAAATACTTTTATATCGGTAAAAATGCCTACTTACTACGGGTCTTAGTTGCTTTGGTTGACAATCTGGTATATATATAACATAGTATTGCATTCTCTGGTATATTTTGTATGTAGTACTATATTAATATACCACATATATCCTTCGGTATATTTTAGTATTTTTTTGCATTTTATTTGGCAAACAACGGTTTCTGCTTTGCTTGAAAATCTAGCATATTGATATACCAAAAATATCATTCGGTATATTTGTAGTATTTTTGCAGTACATTTTTTGGTATATTTTAATAATAATATGCCGCTATTTTGGTTTTAATGAAAATGAATAGCGGGCGTATTTTTAGTATTTTTCAGTATATTAATTTGGTATATTTGAAGATTGAACAGCTGATAGCTTACAGTCGAGCACAATCGACTGTATATACACAATCTATCTTGCGTTTATAAGTGAAGAACACTCTAGTTTACAGATAGTAAATGTTTACAAAAAAGTTTGTTGCTGAATTGACAGATTTATACTACAACACGTTGGCTGGCCTAAAGAAATGGTCAAGAGAACGACTTCTTTTTAGACGAAGGCGATGCTGAGTGAGTAGAAAAATATTGATGATTTATTTTTATATTTTATTTGAATAACCATGAAAAGATTCATTTCTCAAGTTCACATTTTCTAACATTCATCTTTTTTACTGCAAGTAGTTAGTTAAACTTTTAATGAACTCTGTAGTGATTCAGTAATAAGATGCTTCATCTTTTAATTACGGTTGTAAATTCAAACATTTAAAGTTGCTTTGGTAAAATGCTCTTAAAAAGAACTCAACTTTATTGCCGGTTACGATGCATTTTATTAGTTGACGCCCGAAACTGTGAAATTATAAGTTTGTTATAGCCACTAAAAAAGTAAACCAACAATTTGCATGAAACTACAACAAAATCATTGCTATTACAACTCTCAGCCAAGTTCTTCTTTTGATGCTACACTCAAATACTAGCTTAAGTGCAAAAAACATTTGCTTGCTGTCGCCAATTGTCTGCAGTTTTTTTCTATTTTGTACTTCTTCGACTTCTACTAGTCTATTCATTTATTGTCCTTGTCGACTAATTGGTAGTAATCCATTCTTGCCTGGTCCTCGTTAATTGGAATTGCAGCTGCACTTCAATGACAAATGAAATGAAATATTTTTGAATAGACTCTTTTTTTTTGGTGATTTTTTAGATATTTTCGACAGCATGAACTCTGCGCATTTGGGTCTGTCAATTTTCCCAAAATTTAAGCTAAAACTTTGTGTGTTGGCAAAACTTAAATGACAGGCTATTAAAAGGCATCGCTTCGTACCGAAACTGAAGTGGTTTTGGGATGGGTTTGTGATGAGCTTGGCATGATGATGGCAAGATTTTGCTCTCTGTGAAAAAAGTTTTGCCCATAAAAACTCGGTTTACGTATCTTTTGTTGGCCCTGGCAACCCGACCTGATAACTGAGAACTATTTTAATGTCCTTTGACTGGCTTTAGGTGGCTGCCTCTGCCTGTCGCACACTCTCTATCTCTCTCTCACTCATTTTCTCCCTCTCTTCCACACAAAAAGTATTACAATTACATGATTTTTTTTTCGTCAGCCATCAACTGTCATAAAGAAATCTCTTAAGCGCTCTCGTGTTATTGAAATGCAATTGCAATTGGCATATTTAATTGCTTGACGGCATTGTAAATCGCATTTTCTTTGTTCTCCATTTCGAGGCACATTATAATTTGATCAACAAAACTGTGCAACACATTGGAGCAGCAGTTCATGTTAGCTTCGCGTGCTATAAGTCTATGAAAAATGTGCCATAAAAATGTGCACAAGTTTACGAGGCAAGAGTCTAGCCAAAGAACTTGGATGAATGCCAGTGTTTGTGTATATGAAACAAATTTTAATTACAGCAGCGTAGAACGCTGAATTTACATTTTGAATAAACTTTATGGCTGTATTAATTTTGCACATCGTTTTGAACTTGAATTTTTATTAAGCTCTTTAAGTTGCAATCTAGACAAAAACTTGTGAGTTTATGAGAATTAAAACATTAAAAATTATTCAAAATAACTTGATTTGGGAATTTTGATTTTTAGTCTTATTTAATGAAAAAAAAAAAAAATAAACAAAAAAGAAAGTAAATTTGTTTAGAAAACCAATATTTAATGCAAATCTTACTAACATTTATTTCTGATCTTTCTTTCTCTTTGTATTGATTTCTTTTTAATATAACACAATACTTAAATTATAAAAAATCACTTCTATTATTTAGTTACTTATTTATTTAAGCAAAAAAAAAGAATTTGTAGATTCGAGTTCTTAAAAATGTAATCATATTGAGAAACATCTTTTAGCAAACTAACATGTATTTCCTATATTTTTAATATAACACAAATTTAAATTGATTTAAATAATAAAAAGAAAATAAAACTTTGTAGACAATCAATGATTAGTTGTGATCTTTTCAGCTGCCTTTATTTCCTTTCAATATTCACTGACTTTGCTAATTGAGCATTGGAAATGAAGCTAAAAAGCGTAAAATTCTGCTGAGCGTATCAAATGCAGTCAATTTAAATGCGCCAGTTGCCCGTTAATTAAGCTAACGAAGTCTGCAAAAGCATTCAAAACTTTGATGCGCATATAAGTGAAGTGTCAAAAGTTATCTTTTCAATTTGATATATTTTTGTGCGAAGGAATTTTTTTTGTGTTGACATGCAGTTGAGCTTTAATGGTCAATCAATTGTTGCAGCAACTATGTTTTTTTCTCCTTCTTTTTTTTTGTGGGTCACAACTAACTGAAAATTGTCGCTCAAATGCTTGCAAACATGAAAAGTTTTGAAAATAAAATAAAAAAAGTGGAAGTTGTTTGTGTCCTTTCAAGCGTTTAGCGTTTAACTCTGTGTGCACCTTGATGGTGCAGCAATGGCGAAGCAAAAAGGAAAATAAAAAGAAAAAATGTGCTGCAAAGCACATACTATAAATATATTGGAAAAGTTTTGTACGCCACTTATGCGTTTTGTTACAAATCAAATGGCAGCTAAACGAGCAGCGGCATGTTCAACTAGCCAGCACACACACACACAGAAAGTGAGAGAGGACAACAGAGAAGCGAAATATACTGTAGTGTGTAGTATATGGTATATAGTATATACTGATGGATGGCCGGAATGTGCAGCTGTAGCAACAAAGTGCCTTTGCCTACAGACAGCCGAGAGCCATGCTGAAATACTTAACAAGTTGCTGCCACAACGGGCTGCAACAAGCTGGCACTTGCGATTGTGGCGCCACGCATTGTGGTTGCAATGATGACAGCATAACTGACAAAGTTGTTCGGTTCAAATGCCGCGCAAAACTGCAGCAGCTCAAAATTTAATGCCGGCAGAAGTTGTCAGATTAACATTACGTATACGACACCGTGACAATAATAATGATGCTGATGATGATGATGATGACGACATAAAAAGAGTTGTTTGACCTGCACGCTTGTTCTGGTCTTTTGTGCAGCTGGATGTGTGTGTGTGTGTGTGTGTCTAATGCCTCATCATCTCGTGGCTACTTGAGTTTATATCTCTCGGAAAATTGCCAGCTGAACACAGAGCAGTTATGAATATTACACCAAACTTTCTTTTCCACTCGCAAAGTTACCCCTCAGCTCAGCTCAGCTCAGCTAAACTCAACTCAACTCAACATTCATTTGCGTTTTGAGGCGGGGATTAAGCCGTTTTCAATGCGCAGTTACGACCTCGAGAAGGTGCGTGCAGTCAAACTTCTCACTGCCAACTTGAAAGGGATTGGAAAAATTATGAGTTTGAGAGCAAAAAAAAAAAAAATAAAGAAAAGTTCACAGATCCGATTATTTTAATCTAAATTTGCAACTTTTTTTCTAAACAAAAAGAAGAAAATATGTTAAACGGATGAGAGCGTAAGTAGCATTAAGAATATTTCCTTTAGTTATATTTATATCAAATAAGCGGGAGTTTAATATATATTATTTATGTATTTATTATACCCTGAATACCCCTTAACTACTTTGGCAGACAATTTGGTATTCTTAGTACTCCATAGTATATTTTAAATGTAGTACTATATCAATATACCAAATATACTACAATACAATACTTTATATACAAATATACTGGTATATTTTATTATTTTTTTGGTAAATTAGTAAGGTATATTTGAAGAATAAGACTTTGGTATATTTTGATTTTTTGTGATATTAGAATTTCATATATTTTGAAAAAAAAAGCCTTTGGTATATTTTAAAAATAAGTCTTTGGTATATTTTAGTGTTTTTCGGTGTACGAATTTTGATATATTTTAAGAATATTACTCCTCTTTAAAATGGTTTCTTTAAATGTGTTTCATAAATTATTGATAAATGTATTGAACTTGCAAAGCATACTTTAAAGTTGAAATCTACATGAATTTAATCAGTAATTGTATCTTTTTTTATTTATAAATACTCTTTTCATCGTATAATTTACATTTTTCGCTATTAAATGCATTCATCCATTAATTAATTAATATTATCTAGCCTCTGACTGTGTTATTAACATTGTTGCCTCGCCTTTTTTTTCACTTTTCGTTTGAGCATTAATTACATTTTTTATTTGTTTGCCGTTTAATTTATAAAGCATGTGTAGAAAAAAACAGAATTGTAATCAATTCGCATTCAATGGACATTGATATTTAATAGCTATTCATAATGAACTGATGCATTAAGCAGAGTTTTGCTTTGATTTAATTGTGTTATTAACTAAATCCAACAAAACTTGTGTTTTACTCTCTGATTCTCATAAATCTGCGAGCTTTCTGGCAGGCAAGTGAAAATGTTTTTCTCTACTGCTTCTCACCAAAACTTCTTGTCACATTTGACAACTTTGAGGCAAGTTTTGCGCAAACTTTTTGATCTTGTTGCTAATTTAAGTTTAAATATGCGAGTGCCGGAAAAACTATTTGCCAAGTAACTTCCGCATCAATTTGTTGTCTGTCTTTGTGGTCGCAGCAATATTCTCGCTCCTTCACTTGTTATTGTTGTTGTTGTTGTTGTTCGCTTGTTTCAATTTTTGCCGCTCCTTGTGTGGCCTTGTCTAGGCGCGGCACTGAAAAATTACAAGCAACGCCGACTGAATCAGCAGGAGACGTCACCCGCCACACACACACACACACACACAGATACACAGAGGTGTGTGTACACCTTTGAGGTGTTTCCGCCCATATCCTCTGGCCAGAACGACGCCAACTTTTGGGCTTGCTCTCCAACTCTGCAACTCTGGTGCGCTTGTGGCGCTCAACTTGTCAACGCACATAAATTTTCCAGCACACGAACTCACGCACACACACAAGTTGCTAGCACTCACACACACCTCCTCTACACACACACACACACACACACCTACATACACACAGAGATCAACTGCAAAAACAGAAGTCAAAGCAGGACCAAGGGAAGAGTCCTTTTCTTAGCAACTGGCAACAATACGCAATACGTATTCTGTGCGCTTTTTTGCTCTTCTTCTCTTTTTTCGTCATCTGTCTTTCGGCTGCTGAATGTGTGTGCACAGTGGGACACAGCTGATGGCAATGGAAACTTGCACTTAGCAAAGTTAAAACTCGCTTAAAAAGTAGCTAATTTAAAATACTACGCCTTAGGTTTGTCAAAAATGTTATTCTTGTTTCATATATTATGCAAATATTTGAAATTATTTAAAAAACAGTTCTAAAGAAACTAAATAAAGCGAACGTCATTGTCTTGGATGTTCATATGTACACACTGTCAATAAGTATCGATAGTTCGATACACTTCTTTTTGTAGTTAGTTTTTCTTAAGTGAATTCAACAACTTTATCTATGTTCCTTTATATTAGATTAATAAAACTCTAAATTAAACAAATTACATCAGTGTATGTTGGACTAATTTCAGTAGCAATATTATCGATCTGGCGATCTCCAACAACAGACAACTGAATGTAACTACCTTATATATAATATACATAGTTTTAATACATCAGTTAAAATTCTTTTATAATCAAATTACATTAGATTTCCATATGTGTTGAACTAAAATTAACATTAGGAACACTTTCATAAGCAGGCTTGCTTCTGTTTAGAATCCATTATAATTGAAGTTAAATTTTGTGTTCTAAGTTATAACAACTATTTAATGAATATGAACTTTATTTGCTATACTAATAAGTCTACCGATAGTATTATATAGAAATATGTAAGGCACTGAAAGAAACTTTTGTAAATCAAGAGATATTATTCTTGATGATCTGCTTTGTATGATACTTCAATCATTTTTTTGTCCATTCATTCTACTAAAAAGCAAATAAGTTATGTCCTCTTATCGGATTATTTCACACAAAAAAATGATTATTTTTAACCACTGTGCGTGGACCGCGTACTGTGCTCTATGTGCCCTCTCTGTGTGTTTATTTTCAATTTCAATTTTACAGTGACGCCCTGGCAACGCTTCTGAACTGAGACAAGGCACGGTCAGCTAGCCAAGCTAACGCCAAGGGACCTCATGGGCAGCCATATATATATATACATAGATATAGTAATGAATAACGGCACAATTTCACACTTCTTTTCATTGAAAAATTACTGAGGCGTCGCGTTTTGCAGTTGCCCATTTTCAGTTTTTGCAGTTTTCGAATTCTCAGTGCTTTTTTTTTTGTTTTGCGACCAAACTGAAAGCGTTTTAATAAGCGTTCAAATTGCAAGAGTCAGAGTGAGAGCAATATTGCTTGGCAGATGGAGGAGGAGGAGGAGAAGGAGACGGAGGAGAGAGACAGTAAGGCAGAGAAAGGGATGTGGGGGAAAATGTTGTGCGGTTAGTGGCTGGAAATCTGGACATGGCCCCGTTTATAAATCAATTGGATTTGTGCGCTACGTCCTTTGATACCCTACACCACAAGTGAAAGTAAGTAGAGTGAGGCATTTTAGTTTGCGGACAGAAAATATATTAAAGTTAATAGACATTGATATTTCCCTTTATTGAAATATATAAACATATATGTTAGTGTCAATGTTTGAGTAATAGGAAAAACTACTAGATGTCATTTTGGGTCTTAAATAGAATAAAAAAAATGTAGTAAACATGCTAGCATGAAGAATAAAATCATGAATGAATATTATATGAAATCCCGTAGCAGAAAAAACATTATTGTCTTAATGTTAAAATGCAAATTTAAAATCGAGATCTTGTTTCAAGACTTTTTAACCCAAAGTTCGACTAGTTTTTTTAAAATCGATAAGATTTTAAACTAAAATCTACTTTTCTGTTCAGAATAAAACATTCCTGAAGCCTGTTTTTCATGTTCAAATAATATTTTGTTAACCGTAAGCTCTTTTTTCTGTCTGTATAGAGGAACAAATAATTCGATTCTCCAATGCTTGAAATCTGTGTAGAATGCTGGGTATCTAATAGTCACACATTCTTTTAATCGTACGCTCTTGTGTTATTTTTGTTATTTTTTATTTCTTTTATACATTTTTTGGAGGGTTTGAATGGTCATGTGTGTGTGGTGTGTAGTCCTTGTTGTCCTGGAGATTTCATGTTATCATTATGGCACTGCAATGAGGCGTGTCACGGCCGCACAGCGATAACAACAGACGCACGAGGGGCACATGAAAACAACGATCCATTTGTGCCATCAATAAAAATAACAAACTGAACAGTTAGCAAAATGATGGAAGCGGGCGAGATTTAGCCAAAGCTGAAGGACGACATGCACTACACACACAGTTGGATAGTTACATAATTTATTCTATCCCCAATTCTTTTTTTTAGTCTGCGAGCGAAGCGCTTTCAATGAAGTAAATGTTAAATAAACTAGAGTTCTAGACTAGCTTAGAAAAAAGTTTAAAATCCAAAATTTAAGACAATCATGATAAACAATTACAGATTAAGATTTGACTTCATTCAGCATGATGAATTACATAATAAGATTTCAATTAAGAGGAATTTGACTTATCATTTGATTTCTAAAGCAACTGTATTGAATATACTCAAAATTTCAAAGCAAACTTTTCATTTATTATTCCCCTTAGCATTAGCTAATTAACAATCATTTATTGAACGCATTGAATATTACATATTGAAATGATTAGTCTATTCTTTGTGCTCAAATTGGTTCATTGAAAAAGTAAATTTTGTATTAAATATAAATGTTGTACTTTTGCACAATGGAAATGAAAGTTTTGCATGGCCTAAAACGTCGATCGTGGGAGGAGCAAAAGTGTTTTGTTTGAATTTCGTTTCTTTCAAATGAATAAAAAATATATTAGGGCAGCAATTTCGTTTTTTCCAATTACCTTAACAGCTGCCCAAATACGAGAATTGTAAATTATAAATGAGCAAAAAGAAAAAAAAATCATAATAACGAATTACAAAATACATAAACATAATACACAACAACAACAACGAGAAGAAAAATCAGAAAAGAAATGAAATGAAACTGAAAGGAATTGAAAAGAAACCTGCAAAGCGGCCAGAAGAAAAAAGAAAAAAAAAATTGAATGCCAAATACGCGACCTTTGGCCAGCAAATAAGAACGCAAATAATTTCCGTTTTGAAAGCGACACACAGAGTCGATGGAGTGGTTTCCACTTTACTCCTCCCAGATCACAGACAGTCGAGAAGGGAAGGGAAGGAGAGAAGCGAGGGGCTGCGTTTCCGTTTTCCGTTTCCTGTGCAAATATGCGACATAGACGACACATAGACCAAAGAGTTGCAACACTGTCGCTGAGTTGCCAAAGCTGCGTAGGTCGTGCCCCAAGTCGACATGATTTGAGCTGGGTCGCAACCCGACCCTCGACCTGTTCCATCTCCATCTCCATCTCCTCTGCTCCACCTCTTGCTCTGTTCGTTTTTATCTGTGTCTCTGGTGTGTGTTTGTGTGCCAACGCGGCTTATTGGTCAGACATTTGTGCTGATAAATAGACGGGCAACTACTTGTGCTTAGGACTTTCCCCATCCCCCGTCCCTATAGGACTATGTCAGGACACTCGCTCGCCTGCTCTTTGCTCATCTCTCTGTCTTTCGGTCCGTCCGTCTGTTTTGTGCAAATATTCAAAGGCGGAAAATCTCTTTTAGAATTTCATGTCTATGACATCCGTTGATAACGCAACGCAAATTGTTCCGGAAAATACTTCAGATTGTCGAGAGATCGATAGTGATAGCAAAAGAGTGTTGTAAGGATCGACAACTTTCACTTAAACCGCAATAATTATAGGGTAAATATATTAATAAATAAAATATCATATTTTTTGTACTTGAACTTATTGCAAATTTTGCCAAAGAATGCTTAGGATTCTTTTCAGATATTTAACGATAGTGTTGTTTGCTTATAATGATCGATAACTTTCGCTAGAAGAGCAGCAATTAAAATGAAAAAAGCAATATGCTGTTCGCTTACAATCGATAACTTTCATAATGAATAATAGGTGATTTCCTTAATTGCTGTCTTTATAAATTATGTCGGTAAATGCTTAGAATTCTCTACAGATCGATAACGATAGTAAAAAGTGTTCTTTGCTTATAATAATCGTTATCTTTGGCTTCGGAAGCAGTAATTAAAATGACAAGAAATCCTTCTAACAAGTGATTGAATTGCATAAGAATAATATATATAATTTTATTGTTGAAACAAATCAGATTATTATGGAAGATGTTTAGAATTGTCTACAGATCGATAACGATAGTAAACAGGTTTGTTTACATTCAATAATCGATAACTCACGCTTGAAAAGCAGTAATTAAAATAGGCATAAATTGTTAAAAAGTTTTATTTTGTGGATGATTGCATTAATTGTCTTCAACTTTCATAAAGAAAATGTGCAATTTTATTGCTCAAACTTCCAAGAGTAACAATTTTGTTTTCTCATAAAATTTTGAAATTCGTATACGCTTTATCCTGACAAGGTTTTCAGCAAGACATAAATATTATCTATCTTTTTGTACTATTTACTCTATACTTTTTATTTAAAAGAACACTTTGAAATTGTAGCCAAGTAGTGTGTAAAATACAAACTAGAAAGATCAAAAAAGATTACTCAAATGAAATTTCTTTCTCACTTTAAAATCGTAAGCTAATTGAAATAAGATTGCTGGCAGGGTATACTATAAGTTGGTTTAACTCAGCTGAACTTGCAGCTTGTTTAGTTGTTCTTTTTTTTATGCCTTTGTTTGTTTGTTTCATGTTGCAGCTTTTGCTTTTTTTATGGCATCGTAAACAGCACATAATACTAAAGAGCTTTGTTTGGAGAGAGGCCAGAGAGAGGGGAGAGAGAGAGACGTGGCACAAAGCCGAGCGCGTCTGGCCGAAAATTTGTTGCTTACTTCCCTAGTCCAAAGTCCAAAATGTGGGCGTGTAGTCGTCGTACAAGGACCAACAACAACAGCAACAACAACACAAAGAGAAAGCAGTAGAGAAAACTTAGGGAAATGGAACGTGGCTCTTTCTCGTACTCTATCGCTCTCACTTTGTGCGTGGGCGCATTGCCTTTTGCCTCGTGTGAATAATAAAATAGTTTCGAGTATCCATTTGCATATTTAAAATGCAAGGAGCTACGAGTGGAAAGTGGAAGTGGAAGCTAGGCGTGGCAGGACAAGGCAAGGCGAGGCGAGGCGAGTGAGCTTTAAGATGCCACTAAATATTTGCTCGAGCACTAAACGCTGCCGTCTTCACGTTTCCACATGTTTCACTCCCTTCCTCTTGAAAACCCAACTCTTTGCTCCTTCGACCGTGTCCACAGTTTGCGTATGTCCTTCTATTTGCAACACACACTCCGCTTCCCTCTTCCCTCTGTTCTCCCCCCTGCTTTTCTGCACCTGTCCCATGGTCGCGTGCAAAGCATTTTGATTTAATTTTTTATGCACTCTCATTAAATAATAGCACGTCAGACACAAGCACGTTGGACACAAGCAAACACACACACACACAGAGCTTTCCCCTAGTCAAAAAAAAAAAATGAAGAAAGTTGCAACAGCTGCTGCTGCCCCATGACATCCCCAGCTCGCAACTTGCAACGTGTCTATCTTAGTTGCTTTTGGGGCCATTTTCCCTTTGGAACTTGGGCTGCCCTTGTTGATTTAGGTTAACAGCAACTCAACTGAAATTATTTCATCAGAAATCCAGGGAGAACAACTCACGCTTTGGTTTTGGGGAATTTTCAAGCACACACACACACACACAAACATCGAAGAGTCGACGTAAACTGCCACAAATTGTGCTTTTAATTAAGCATACATGAAATTGTCGAAAACCGCGTAATTTTTGTGGGGAGAAATTCGAAAACATTAAATTTCACATTATAGATGAACAAATTTTATGACATAGTAGAAAGCTTTTGACAGCAGAAATAGATTAATTTTAGTGAACTTTATACTATTATATATTTTGAAATTTTGCGACACTTTTAAAATAATTTGCTCAACTATGTAAATTAACTTTAAATTCCACCAAAAGAACTACGAGTCATTAACCAAGTGAACTATATCAATCAGCTTGAAATGTAGTTACACAGCAGCCAGCTTTGACAGTAGTAATCAACTTAAAAAGGTAATTACATAGCAGTTAGCTCCGCAAGTAATAATCATCTGAATGTGATAGTTACATAGCAGTCAGCTTAGAACAGAAATAATTATACTATTTTAGCCTTTTTTATTCACTAGTAAAATTTTAAAAAATTCTTCACCCATTAGAAAATTACAATATTAATCAGCTTACAATGTTGTGACATATCAGCCAGCTTTGACAGTAGTAATCTTAAACTTAAACAGGTAGTTGCATAGCAGTTAGCTAAGCGTGTAATAATCTACTTAAAGTTATAGTTACATAGCAGTCAGCTTAGGACATAAGAAATAGTTATACTATTTAAGCCTTTTTTATTCACTAGTAAAATTTTACAAATTTCTGTGTGTAGCATAACTAATAATTTCACTATCTTACTTCTATTTTCACTAATAAAAGTAGTAAAAATATTAAATATATTTAAAAAAAGCGACACTTTGAAAATACTCCTAACAGCTGACTTTTCACACAAACTTTGCCTTTCAGCAAATGCGCTCCGAGCAATTATGTCTCGAACAATTTGTGATGACTGAAACTTAGATAGGAAAACTTTAATTTATGCTCATATAACTGTGAAAATCAGTACTTCGTTGTGTGTTTGTTGGATTGTGCTGTTGTTATTTATGCTGATGCCGCTAGCAATCGAAAGTTGGCAAATTTACCAAGTCTAAATGAAAATGCTGCTCGAGATAATTGAAAATGGCGAAGTAAATGCGTGTTTGGATTTGTTTTCTATACACACATTCAACAAGAACACAACAAATGCAAATTACATGAGTATTAAAAATAAATTACGAGACACACTGAGCACAACTTTCTCAAGGATTAATAGAAGGAAAGAGAGAGAGAGAGAGAGCGAGGAAGAAGCTTAGCCATTCAGTTGACAACAACGAACAAGGAAACTAAAATAGTTCGAAAGTATTTAGAACGCATTGTGTACTTATTGGGAAACTTTATTTTACCTCAGACATTTTGAGGCAAACACCGAGACAGATTTGCTGTTTGTGGGGATTAAGGACCATAAATAATCGGAGAAAGCATAAATTGTGCCAAGCACAATAATATCGAAAGTATTAAAGAGCTTAAATCGCATTTGATGGCAGGATTTATCGAAGCGAACAGTTCGTTATCCTTTTACATTTAAATAAATTACAATATACCATAATACTACAAAAATATTATACTACTGTAGAAGTTAAGGCGATAAATCTGATGCAAAACTATCTGCGATTAATTGAAAATAAATTCGAGTTTAATTTTCAAGCTTTGAAAACAGCAAACTTCCAATGGCAAGCAATAAATTCGAGAGTTTATTGAAGTAATCGGGCGGAGCACAACATTGAAATGGGTATAAAATGCTAGTTGGACATGAATATGGCATTTTTGGCAAACTGATTAAAAGAGATTTTATGCGGCATTTGCTGAACTTTCTTGGCCTTGGGAAGGCGAACAAATTTGAGATTGGTTTTTCGGTTCGTTTGGGTCATTGTCATCGAGCGCATGATTAAATAAAAGTATCCGCTTACTGTAGAGGAAAAACCATTGTCATTTATTATGATTACGTGCACATGATGCCTGACAGTTGATGCCTTTTTGGGCAACGGGGCGTATGCTTGCTGCTGTTACCTTTTGTGTGTGTGGCTGCTGCTGCTGTTGGAGTCGCAGGTGTCAATGGTCGAACAGATTTTGCGCAGCGTTCAAACGATTCGAACTTAAAGTTTTTATGATGCCAATACAGCAGTCGCTTTATTAGCCCCCCCCCTACCATCCACTTTGAATTGAGTTGAGATGTTAGGTAGGCGCTGCATTAATTTAATCGGCATGTCATTTCATGTTGAAAGTTTTGTTTTACGCTTTGCAAACGAGACTCGCTTGTGGCTATAAAATGCCATTGGCTTGCTCTCTGTGTGTGTGTATGTGTGTGCGTGCCCAGCAGCAGGTAAACATGGCCATGACACACACACACACACACACACACACAACATCATCATCGTCATCGTCAAGCTAAGCCACCCAAGCGGAGACAGCCAATCGCATAGCTCCGAGTCGCCTGTCACCGCCAACGGCTTTGTTCTCAATACTCTGTCAATCAGTGGAGTAGGGAAGCAACCGCTGACTGCAACTTGGCTAGAGCTGCCCTGTTTGCCTTGGTTACTTGCTTGGCTAACTGCCCGAGCTCTCTTTGGCTTAGCTCGCGTTAAATGAGCTGAAGTGGCAATGAAAATTGCAATATGCCGCTGGCAACGACTGCTGCTTGAGGTCGAGCAAATGTGGGAGGCGTTGATATGCCGCCAGGCTTGAAGTGACAGTTCCACGCACACACACACACAACCTCACACACTTACACAGGTGTGTGTGTGTGCATTGCACTTTGATTGACATTTTGCGTGGAACCTGTCCGAACAACAATCGCTCAATTGCGTCCCACTCAAAGAGGAGCCAACTTAACTCACATTTCTTGAAGATAATGCACGCGAAAATAATCCTACTACTTAGTGTACTATATATCATTTATGATATAAGTATTTGACAATTAACTTAGCATATTTGAAACTGTTTAAATTTGAACCTTTTTCTTAAGTTGCTCATTATTTATATCTCTAATGATTTAATACAGATGTTTCTACTTTCTTTTTCATACAGAGCACAACTTTGACAAGGATTAGTAGAGACAGAGAGCAGACTCTTCATACCTAAAGGTGTTGTACTTTAAAGTCTTTTTAACCAAGTTTGCCGCTTATTACTTAATTAGTTCAATTCTCTAATTTACAAAATTTTATTTTGGTTTATTTATGAAGATTTTATATAATTTCCCAATTAAATTCATATTTTTCACAAACTTTTATTTCAGTAAATAGATTATATAACTTTCAAACAAATTTTATTACATTTTTATTCTATTAAAAACAAAACAAAAAACAAATAAGAAAAATACTACTTTATTGTAACTTATCAATTTGTTGCTTATGATTACAAATTTCAAGAGTACCAAAAAAAAAATGGCAGCAAATAATATGAATGCAATTTTGCTATTGCACTTTTTACGTAGTTGAATTAAAAATATGTTTTTGAACTTACTTGAACCTTTAAAGTTTGGAAAATACAACAAACAAAGTCTGCAAAGAAAACATGAAAAATGTAATTGATTAGTTATTAGTTATTGTTGTCAACTAAAGTTAAAGTCACTCGAATTGTGTGTAATCGCTTAGAAATAAACTTAACTAAAGCTCATTACAACGTTGCAACATCACGAACAACAACGTCGAAGTAACACTGAAGCTGTAATAGTTTTATAACAGTTATTGATGGCTGCGAAAGTTGAAATGCTGCAATGCAATGATTAATGAATGAACGGAACAAAAACAACACATGTAAACTCATAATGTTCCAATATATTTCCCCATTCACTATTTAGATTGGAAATGCGAGCTTGGGATATTAATATTTTGAGGTGAAACTGAATGGTCAGTGTGTGTCTGTGTGTGTGTGTGTGTGTTTGTGTGTGTGTGTTTGTGTGTGTGTGTAATGTAAATCGGAAAATTACAAATGCCACTGTGGCTGCCAACGCGCATTGAACGGTTGAAAATCATAACAAATATCGCGCATACGCCGCATACGACAGCGAGGCATTTTTTTTTTTTTTTATTGCCCTCGTTACGACAAATGAGCAACATCAGCCATAATTAAGCGTAAATATTTTGTTTGTTTTTGTTACGGGGTCGCATCGCACCGTTAATATGTATTCCATCTCCCTCTCTCTTTCTCACTCTACTCTCTACTGTCTCTCCTTTTCGCTCTCGCCCGCGGTGAATTTTATATTATTTTTATGATTTTCGGCATTCCGCATGAAAATGCGCATTGCCTTTTTAATACTCTCCGAAATGGGCACATAAATTGTATCATTAAATTTGCAATGCAAGCAAATTGTAGCCGAGAAATTAGTATAAATTAAGTATTGAAATGATGAGTATTAAAATGTAAAGCCTTGCAAATTAAAATGCTCATGTCAAGGATAAAGAAAATATCATTGCAAAACTATATGAAAATACTTGTACATTAAAATTTATTCCACAATAATGAAATAACGAAATGCACATATTTATTTTACTTCAAGTTTTAATTTCCACTACCAAAAAGGTTAATCTATAAGGTATTATAATAATACACCCATAATATTATTTAATATATTCCTTCGGGTATAATAATGTATAGATAATATTATTTAAAATTTTCCTTCATTTATCAACAATCAAGAAAAATAACTCAACTCAAAAGTGAACCAAACAAGTTTGATAAATAATAATTTTCTATAACCGATTTAGATTCACTTTGTAATAAATTTAAGAAGATTTATAGGGTATAATAATAATACATACATACATTATATTAATTAATATCTTCATCTATAATAATGAGTAGTGAATATTATTTAATATGTTTCTTCATTTGCTTATAAGCAATCAAGAATTAATTAGAAGTAAGTAAACTCAAAAAACGAACTAAACAAGCCTGTTAAATAATAATTTTTCATTAAACGATTTAAATTCATTTTAAAATAAATTTCAGTAGCACTCCAGCAGCTAAAACTTGGTCCCCAATAAATCTTCTCGTTGCAGTCAGAGTATTGCAAAACTGTCATTCATTTCATTATTTTTTTGTGCGTAATATTATATTTTGTGCTGTTGCTGTTGTTGTTTTCTGTTCTTTTTTTTTTGTGTGTTTTTCTCTCTTACTTTTATTGTTATCGCTTGATGTTTATGATTTGTATTACACAAAGCACATGGCTCATGTTTGTTCTGCTGTTGTTGTTTTTTTTACTGGTTGTTGTTGTCGCTTATGTTTATCGACAGTTATGACTGTCATTTTGGCGCTGTTGTTGTTGCTGCTGTTGTTGTTAGTAATGCGAAATGTTTGCGAGGATGCGCTTGGGAAAATCTTTTTTGTCGGATTTGAGCCACACACTGAGAGAGCACTTTTCGATGATGCGTAAAGAAGCCGCAATAACACATTTTTCACATTTGAGCTGCTGGTTTGCTGGTAACATTCATATTATTCTTGCACCAAAAATAACAAACTCAATTGTGAATTGCACATGCTTCAGGTATCTCCTTACGATGCGAGTGTCTGCTTAACTTCTTAGAAGCAGCTAGCTAACTGAATTCCAAGAAAGCAAAGCTCACTCACTCACATTTGTTTATATTTTTCTTGATCCTAACTGTTTGAAAGTCGAACTCAGCAAAGTTCTATATACTTGTATGTATATTTTCCTTTGGCATTCTTAGTAATGATATAAACATTGCAGCGACTATAGATTGTGTGCCATATTCTATATTATTACTTTAAAGAATTCTGAAGTTTTGCACTTTAAAGGAGTCGAAATTTAAAATACACTTTGTGAACAAGTTGTAGTTTATTTATTACAATTTATATATTTTATAAGTTACAAAAATGTTCATAGATTTACTATGAATAGCAATAAAATAAATATTTAATGTAATAAATATAATAAAAAAACTGAAAAATACTGTAATAAAAATATATTATAATACTATTAAAACACTAATAAATGTATAATACTATAAGTAAACAGTATTTTGCTACAAAAAATATACTATACAAATACTATTGTAACACTATTAAAATTATACCATAATTCTACAAAAAATATACTACAAGGAAACATTATATTTTTCTTTCTTTTCTTTATTTACAATCTGCCTGTTTAGAGAAGTAAATTGTCTAACTACTTAATATTAAATACCAGTTTGCCAATGAGCCCTGCTATTTTTTTCATATATAATATCTTATCAGTTGAATGACAATTGTGGACAAATGGTTGAGATGGTTGGACAAAAAACAATTTTTATAAATATTATATAACAGCAGAAATTATTTCACTGAATTTATTCAATCTTTCTTACTTTCTTTATAGATTGCAATATCGATGTTTCTAGTGCAGTTTAATTTCAAGTTCAAGTTCGCTTGTTTAATTAACAATAAAGCGTTTTCTTGTCCCTTTTTATTTTTGAGTTGCGGTCACACACAGCGCATAAGCGACTGTCAATTGTACTTAATGGCAAGCTGCGTATTTGTTTGTGGTTTGTTAGCCAACCACACTGTCAAACACACACACACACACACACATGCACACACACAGACATGTACACACATTATATGGGATTACATCATGGCTTTATTTGGATGTCATAGTTGCCATGAAAGTGAGTGTTAAGGCCACAGTTACCGCACCTGAAGAGCGCGAATTCATTGTGGCTGCAGTAGAACAAAGTACGTATACGCCATGTGTGCGAGTGTACGGGTGTGTGTGTGTGTGTGTCTATGGCAACATTTGTGCAGCTCATTAAGAAGTTGCAAGTGCAACCGCAAAACGTCATTTGTGTGACGCAAACGAACGCGTTTTTGCGGCGTTAGCGGCAACAAACTTTAATTAGTCAACAGCGCGAACAGTGAACGGAAGCTTCAAATCGAGGAGGGGTTAGAAGTGGAGTTTGGAGGCAGCTTAAAGGGGGCAGGCAAACACTCAAAGTACAAGTATTTATGCGTCTGGCACAATGGGCACAAAAAAAAATAGTTACGCCTAATGGAGAAAGCTCTCTTTGTGTGCGTGTGTGTGTGTGTTTGCCATGAGTGGCCTAAAATAGCGAGCGAGTGTAGGTGGAGTGTAGGAGACACAGGAGCCACAGCAGAGGCCCTTGGTCATTGTCTTGTTACGAGGAGCAGAGCATTGCAATGAAATGGCGAATCTGTGGCAGCTGTGAAATATGAGCACACGTACGTCGCAGGACAATAAAACGCTGCGAGTCTCTGGATAAGAGCTGTGCGCTCCCACATAACTATGGCCACAACGCATGTGTGTGTGTGTGTGTGTGTGCGTGTGTGGACATTCGTGAGGCAACACCCACACACACACACAAATAAAAATACACTCATTCGCATTGTGGAGATAGTCTTTTGTGGCATATGCATATTCAGAGTTAGCCTGACAGCAAGAAACTTTTCGCCTGATGCAGCGCGATGAGCGACTTTATTGGAATTGCAGCTTTTGTTCGCAACATGAAATGAAAGTTTCCCCACCACTCCCTCCCCACCTCACGCATTTCTCATGCTGCGTGTTTTTGTGTCACAGCCGGGAATAGGTGCAACAACAACAACAACAACGACAATCACAGAAGATTTGCAGTCCGAAAATTGCGATGATACATTCAAATTATTTAACAAAATCTTTACGCTTTCAAAGCAGCGCCAAATGCGTCAACTGAAATTGCTTGCAACATGCAGCATGCCACACACCCACAAGTTGCATAAACAAGCAACACACTTAGATTGCGATTGCCAAAGACAGTGACTTATTTTGAAAGCTGCACTATGAATACAATATCACTTGAACTACACACAAATAATGTCTTGTATTAAAAAATATATATTGGTAAAGATTTTCTTGTTTGATAAAAAATCACTCAAAATACAAATAAAAAGCAATTTCTTATACTCAAAAAATATTACTACTTAAATTTTTCATTTAAAAGCAAGTTTACGTCTTCGATAAAAACATTACTTTAAATACATACAAATAATTTGCTTAGAGTATAGTTTTTTTTCTTCGATCTTTGAAAAAGTTTTGTTCTTTGATAGAATATCAGTCGAATTACAAAAAGAAGTATTTCTTTTATTAAGCAAAAATTGTTTTCATTAAAAAATATCTTAAAATACACACATATAATGTGCTCATATTAAAAATAAAAACATTGCTTAAACTTTTCAAGATTTCTTCTTGCTTTAAGATCAACAACTTTTGTGGCTGAAACAGCAAATTTTCATTACAGCGCATAATTTTTGTGAGGAATTCATTTTTTTTTTCGTTGGCAATGTTGGTAAAGAATTCGAGAAAACATAAGTACACATTTGAAAATAAACACAAGTAAGTAAATGTGAGTTGTGAATTCATGTGAAATATATGAAATTCTTGCACAAGAATCTCACAGTTATGCTGAAAAGCCAGAAAGTTTGGGTCAGCATCTTGTTTACTCTGCCACAACAAACGCATTTTTTTCACATTTTCTTTAAGACGAAACTTTCGTATAAATTATGCAAGCCAAAAGATGAATGAATTCATAATATAAATACATAAGTATATCAAGTAATACAAATTAGTATAAATTAAATAAATACTATATGTAAGTGCAGCAGCATATGTTAAATAAAATATGCTAAAATAGGTGAAACTATTCATTTTTGTATTTCCTTTTCATTCTTTTTAGGAATAATAATTAAAATAAACATTTAGTAGTAGTAGTAAAAATATTATTTTGTATCAGCAAAGTATTTAATTTTTTTTTTTTTAGAAAATTATATTTAAGCTATTTTTGTTTTATTTTGTTTTATTATCATTTTATTTAAAAAAACATTGCCAAAATTTTGACTGAATGCGTAAAATTTGGATGTTCGATTGTTTGGTCAGACAGCGGACCAATATATTTGTGTGGGCGGATAAGCTAAGTGGGCGTGGTTAGACAGGCGATTAGATTTGCTTGTTTCTTCTCAACTGCTACTCAACTGTTGAGCCGCATCTCAACATATTGGCAAGAAATTGCTTGGTTAACGATCGATCGATCATATAATATGTAAAAATGGCATGCCAAAAATTTTGAAATATGTGTGCCAAATGCATGTGTATCTGCTTAACTAGGCGGCGGACCGACTTATTAGTGAAGGAGGATGTGATAAGTGGGCGTGGTTGGGCAGAATACCTTCAGCAAGATTATCCAGTCAAGGCTTAAGGTACTTTTAGTCAACTGTTGCTAAACAGTTGTGACTCTTACTAAACAGTTGAACAAAAACACATAAAAGCAAAGCAAGCTCATTGATTAGAATATGTGACTGAAAAAAGTCGATGCCAAAAATTTGCCTATATCTCTACCATATTCAGTGTGTGGGTCTGACTAGGCGGCGGACCGAGATATTAGTGAAGGCGGATGTGATAAGTGGGCGTGGTAAGGCAGGCGAACTTCACAAAGATTGCTTAGGGTACTTTTGATCAACTGTTACTCAACAGTTGTTCCTATTGCTAAAGAATTTTGCAGATATTTGTTTGGTGAACGATCGACTATGAAAAAAATGGCATGCCAAAAATTTTAGTTTATGTGCACTAAACCTATTGATAAGGGCTTGACTAAGCGGCGGACCGAGTTATTAGTGAAGGCGGATGTGATAAATGGGCGTGGTCATGCAGTAGAGTTTCATAAAAATCGCCTAGCTTGTTTAAGACACTTTTGATGAGCTTTTGATCAACTGTTGCCAAATAGTTGAGCCCAAATACAAGAGTACGCTATTGGTAGTTAATTCAAGCACATATGTACAAAACAGAAAACTGAGCTGATTAGCGCCCAAAAATGTATTGAAATGTATTTAAATTTGTATTAGAAAACTGCGTGCAATATATTTTTATAAAAAATAGAAATATATTAATCAAAAACTATGTACGAAATGATGAAATCAAAGAAATTCGAAAATGTAGTAAATATAAATAAAAAATGCCTAAATGTGCAAATGTAAATGTGTACTATTAAATGATTTCAAATGAAAATAAATCAGCATTTTTTTAAGAATTAAATATTGAATAAAATAAAATAAGTTTCAAATGAAAATAAATGAAATTTGTTTAAGAAATAAATATTGAATAAAATAAAATAAGTTTTATTATTAATTTCATTTATCTGCATTTATGGTAATTAAGTATTGAATTTACAAAAATGCAAACAACATTTTAAACATTATTTATATACCAAAGCTTCATATCAATATTATTCTACAGGGATTTGAGCATTATCTCTTGCTTTATGGCCCACTGTGCAGTGAATTAATTTGAAACATCTTGATTGGCAAGAACTGATGCCGTATGCTGTACGCTGATTAGCTTGCCAGTTGGGTTGGCGATGCTCATTTCATGTATTAGAGTGCCCATCTCATGCACACACACAAGCACACACACACACACACACACACATATGAGTAAAGTCTACCTGTTTGACGCAACAAAATTTCATTGCATACTTGCAGGCGCAGAGCGAACTGCGATCCAACAAAGTTCCCAAGGGGCAGGCCAACACTTTCATTATCTTTTATGCGCGCACATTTCCATCAGACATGTGTGTGTGTGTGTGTGTGTGAGTGTTGAGTATATTCGAAAGTGAAGAAGCAAATTTATTTGAATAACCAAATGATAGCAAGCCCCATTGATGAGGCACACACACAACCAGCAGCCGTCAGCAAAATGGCCAAAAATTATAACAGTAAGAGGATGAAGGTTGACTTCTCCACACACACACACACGCATGCCACTTTTGCCTGCTTGCCACATCCACACACTGTCCAAGGGCCACTTGAGTCAAGTGGCGAGTGGTGCGATTGGATGAGAATAAATGAGCTGCTCTGCTCATGGAATGCTCTGATGGTGACAGTCTCTGATGATAGTGCGAAAATCCGTTTGATGTCACTCCCCCCGCAGCAGCATTAAATGAGCAATCGCTGAGCGAGAGAGATAGAGAGAGGGAGGAAGAGAGGGAGAGTAGTATTCGTAGAATCCCACAATGCTTAAATCCAATCGATGAAAGCCAAAGCCAATGGCTTCGTCAATTGAATATAATTTGACTGGCGGATTAACACAGCTGTTCTCGTCGCACCTCCTCCTCCTCCTTCTCCTCGTCGAAGGAAAGGCTTCAATTTTAGCGCAAATGAAATGTAAATGGCCATGACAGAAGACAATCTCTTTCAGCAAACTGCATGTGAGTGTGCGGGTGCGAATGTGTGTGTGTGTGTGTGTTTATGCGACCCATAATCATAAAACACAAATCCCGTTGAGGCAAAGAAAGCAAAAGAAAACAAAGCTAATTTGGCAGCATTGCGTTTTCTAAAGCACGTACAAACAGTTTAGACGAAGCAGACAATTCAAAAGATATCCAATAAGTAATTATATTTCTTTATAAAGTTAAAGGCAACTATTTGGTACTTGCAATAATATTGATAATTAGAACACTTTTTTGAATAATACCGAAAGAAATTTAAAACAATTAAGAATGCTTAAGTCAGACAGACAGACACACGGACATATGGTATGTAGATCGTAGATATAGTCTCGGTAGTTGACGCTGATCATGATTATCAAAATAATAATAAACAATAATAATTATAATTGTATCATACATATATAGAAATTTGTAGAGAAAAATTGCTTACAAATCCTTATTCAAAAGAGAATTATATGTCATTTAAAAGTGATTTATTAAATTGATTTATTTTAGGTTTATTTTGTTTCGTTTCTAATTTAAAAAAACTTTTACTTTTTACAATCTCAAATACAGAATCTCACAGAAAACTTAATAGTTTTTTCTACACTTTATTTATTTAAATTTAAGAAAATTATGTTAGTATAATTTATAGCTTATCAAATTTCAATTTTAATAATTTTAATATTTGCGAATTATTCTTTTCAGTCTTTTATAATTATTTAATATTCAAATTAAATCTAAATCTATATCGTAATGATACATTTTGGGCTAATCTGCACTTCATACAATAAAAGTTGGTAATCTTTATAAAGCTATTATCTCTTGGTATAAAAATAGTGGACGACAAGAAAAGCCATACACAAACTTCGATCCTTGAGGGCGACAATAATTACAAAGGCAGCCGCAAAAAAAGAAAGCAATTGTTCTCACACTGATATTTTGGCCATGATAAGACGCTGGCTCAAAGCAATCCCAAATTGCCTGAAATGGCTAAAAAAAAAAAAAGACAGAAAGAAAAACTAATGGCGAGCAGACAATTTACAATGGCAATTTAATAGCCAGCTTAAATGTGGATTTCGAGTATTCGAGTCGTTGGGAAAAATGGCAATGCATTTGAAAATTGAAATAGTCAATCGATCTTAGACGAAAGATAAAGAAATTTTTTGTACAGATGCAGAAAAATCTTTGAATGAACATATGTTTAAATATTGTGAGCGAGTGCGAGTGATTGATGATAACCGTGCAAGAAGTGACCAACGAAGAGAAAGAGAGAGAGAAAGAAATAGAGAACATAAAATGAGAGAGAGACAGAAAGAGAGAGAGAGTTGGGAATTATCGTCGCACGTGTTCAATGGGAGTTGTCATCAATCAAATGCAAGTAAGTAAGTAGCTAATCAATTGATGTTGCTCAGCCAAAAGTCTGTCGGTGGCCTTTCAATCACTTTCACGAGACGACGAGACGAACGAACGAAGTTGCCACTGTTACAGTTCACAACTGAAACTGTCTATCAAAAAGCGTGCAAACATTTTCGCATCGTGTCGAGTTGAATCGAGTTGAGTTGCGTTGAGTTGAGTTGAGTCTACATCCATTACAACAATTGGATGCCACTCGCCGAAATGTGTGGCAAATGTGAGAGAGCAACTAATGTGCCTCATTCCAGTAATCATAATATTTGTGTGGCAAAAGCAATTCAATGATAACCAACACAAGCAATAACAACAATACCAAACAAAACATAATCAGCGAACACACACACACACACTCACACACACAACTGTCACTGGATCTTATTCCCATTCTAGCCAAATGTCGCCAATGGAAATGGTTTATGTTTCAGCTTTAGACAGAACCTGGGGTGACAATTCCCTCTCTCTCTCTCTCTCTCTCTCTCTCTGACTCCCTCTGGCAGAGCGATTAAATTAAATATGCTGACGCGTACAAATTTTGTGGACCGCACAACAATTTTCCACTTCTCCCTCTCTCCCTCTCTGTCTCCGCCAACAGATACAATTACAACTACAGTTGAAGCTGCAGATACACAAGCCAAGATACGAATACATGGATACAAATTGAGACTGGCCATCAGCTTGTCCATTGTATCTATTTGTTTGGGGTCCGCTTTAAGTTGACTGCACATAAATCTTGCCCCTGAAACCGAAACATACACACAAACACATACACATACACACAACAGCTAGAAAGGGCGAAACATTTCCTTCTTTCTGTGTAGTGAACATGTATTGAGAAGCATGGAAATTAAAAAAGATCCAATAAATTAAATGCATAAATAAGAAAATTTTGAAATTGAGTACTACTTCAAATATTATCTGCTTACTTATTAAATTTTACTTTTAAACTTTGGTAATATTTAAAATATTATCTATTAACTTTCATAATAATTTACGTTTACTATGTACTTATAAAGTAAAGATAAATATACTAAGTTAACATACTAAAAATTAAAAAATATGATAATGGGTATATTTGGTATATCGATATACTATAACATTCAAAATATACCAACGTATAAAAAAGATTTCACTACAATCCACTTTGCAATATGCCACTATAAATTAATTCTCAAATTTCAATTTTTAAATTCATTATCTGATTACTTCTTAAACTCAAATTCAAACTTTAGTTATGTTTCAAATTTATCTTTTCATTTTAAAATTTTAAAAATTCATTCCTAAATATAAACTTGAAATTTGATTACATTTAAATGATTTTCTGCTCACTTTTCTGATTCCCTTCTTCTATATTTAAAATATTATTCATTCACTTTTCAAATGCAAATTATAAATGTATAAAAAATTAAAATATTTTCTGCTCTCTTCACAAAATCTTTTTTACAAATTGAACATACATATTTCAAAAACAGAAATAAAAACAGATAAACATATATAGCAAATCAATTTAATTGTGAGCATTAGTGAAAGTCCATAAAGCGAACAAGAAGTAAATGACTTGAAATTCGTTTCAAGTTTATCGAGTATTTACTGTGTATTTTTACGATATTTACAGACAACAAGCGAATTTGTAAAGAGAGCTCGACTACACTCTTAATTTGCCCCTCCATAAAATGGTAAATGAAAGGAATTCGGATACTTAGCTCACGTTAAGGACTCGCCGTGCTAAGATACAAATTAAAAGGAATTAAAATTGTGTAAAGTTGTGAAAATCTCAAGTGAGATGGTGAGGATGAAGAATTGACACTGAATGTGTTGCAAGCAAGTTCCTTCGTCCTCATCTTCGTCTTCTTCTTCTTCTACTTTGTGTAGCCAGCCAGTGGCTAACTAAGATTAACGAGCAGCGACTTCGACGTCGACTGCGACTTCGACGTCGTCGGGTTAATGCCAATAAATGCGCGTTGCCCTTGCTCATTTTAATCTGATGATTTATAAACTTCATTTCTTACATGGCACGAAAACAAAAGCAAAGGTATCTAAAGGTTAAAATACCCTGTCGATTCATAGCTCAAAAGGGTATGATTGAAGTATAATTTAAGAAATTGGCTGCCAGCTTTAATTCATGAATGAATCAAAAATTCAAATAATAGTTTCAGTGAAGAGAATTTATGATTGATTAAGCTTTATAATTTTAAGTATTTGTGATAGCACACAAATTGATATTTTCTAAGCTTTAAAAATCTTATTTCTTATAAGGCAACACAATAAAAACAAAGCAAAGTATGATAAAATGAAAATTTGAGTAGATAGTTTTCTAAGCAGTAAATAGAATTTATCGCTGCTTTAGTATTTCTAATATCGCACACATATTAACGTGCTTTTGTTTCCACTTTTTTCATTACGCTAGCAGCGCAAAGATAAAAATCATAGAAATATAAACTAATGATAGTTCATTTTTAGCATGCAACGAGAAAACCACTAAGTTGGTAAATAATAGTTATGCTTTGTAATAAGCGTAATAAAATGGTTGCACCTACTTTGCTTTATAATTAATATGCATTAAAATACTGTTTTTATAATGGTATGAAAAACTATGGAATTAGCGAATGTAATAATGAGACTACATCTTAGGAATGTTGTTGATGTTTCATTTTATTAATTTGATGAATCACGAAGCGATTGAAACCGTAAAAAGATGGTTAATTAAACTTAAAAGAAGCGACTATAAATAACGAATATTTGTATCAAAATCTCTAACTTCGAATTGACCTAAGATGCCATCTGTTCAATTATTTCATTCCTTGTATATGGGTTAAAATTTTAGTTAATAATTTGCCAAGCCAATTCGTTAATATGTAGTTTTTACTGATCACTTATACATTATGATATATTGTGTATTCTTAAAAATACAATGTATGTAATTGCATGGTCAACAAAACTGAAAACTCCAAAGTTGCAACATTTGTTGTTTCCCGTTTTCTACATTTTTGTCATGCCCGATGTCCACTTTGTTTTATTTAGTTTATATCGCACTGTAAATCCCCAGGTCTTGAATTTTATTGAGCGCATTCAACAGTCACATTGTCGTTCTCGCAGACATTCGCATTCGCCATGGCGTTCTCATTCACGTTCACGTTCGCGTTCGCATTCATGTCTTGCAACAACGGAATGCAGCCACTTTCTTGACTTCCAACAGAAGTCGCGAATACTTCAGCGGAAAAGCAGCAGAAAGCATTTAACTGTAATGACGACCATCACAGCACATCAGTGCATCTGTGCATCCCTTTCCCTGTCTGTCTGTCCGTCTATCTGCTTTTTTCGCATTCGCCAACTGCATCCGATGGAATATACATTTTAAAATACTCTCCCCACTTTAAGTTGAATATGGTATGAAATAAAGCAAAAATAAATAACAACAAGTAAGAAAGCAAAATATTGCATTATTATTCTTAAAATGTACCAAATAAATGTACTGAGGAATGTACTAAAATATACCGAAGCCTATATTTGGTATATCGATCTGACATTACAATCAAAATATACCAAAATATACTCGAAAAATTAAAAAATACCGAATGCTGTATTTAGTATATCGATCTACTATAACACTCTAAATATATCATACACTACAAAATATACCAAAGTTATAATACCCTTCTACTCTACGGGTAGCGGGTATAAAAAAGTTCACTATGATCCACTTCGAAATATTCTAATTTAAATGCAACAATGTAAGCTTCACTCAAGTGTGATCTACAAGCAAAGCAGTGCGGTATTATTTTTCAAATATACCATATTAATTTGATACTGCAAAAATACTAATATTATAGACTATAATGTTATAGACTATATTTGGAATATCTATTTAATATTACATTTAAATTCATTTTTATTAAATTATTACACCAAATTAATATACTGAAAGTCCTAAAATATACCGAAGACTTTATTTGGTATATCTATATACGATTACATCCAAAATATACCATAGAACTAAAAGATATATTATAACCATAATGCCCTTCTACCCTGTGGGAAGCGGGTATAAAAATAAATTTACTATGATCCACTTTGAAATATGCTATTTTAAATAAAAAGATTTTACTTTGCTGCAGCTGTCAAATTAGAGAATGACATAGAGAGTGGCATCGCAAAATTCAGCTAAATTAATGGTAGCTATTTTTGGAAAGTCTTTTATATGAATTTCTTTAACAAAAATAGTTGCATATCATATTTATAATATTTATAATGAAAATAGTGGCATATCATACTTCATACAGACTTCTTCTCTCTCTCTCTCTCTCTCTTCACTCTATTCACATTCACATCTTGCACATTTTTGCATATGGAATCATATTAATTTAAACTTTACAGCTACGTGACTCTGCACTTTGTGTCTTACAGCAGAGTGGCATATCTTAAAGTCACATAATTCTATATAATATTTTTTATTTTGACTGAGCAAAATAAAAGCAGAAAGTCCATGGCTCAGTGAAACATTTGTGTGTATATATTTTCTCTCGTATTTTTTTTTTATCATGCTTCACACTCGTATTCACAGTCATTCGCTTATTCGCATTCGCAATTGTTAATGCAACTTGTTGTGGCTGGCGTCAATTGAGCGTAACAAGATTTGGCGGCAACTTTGGCAACTTGGCACTGAGATTTACGTATTATGGATGAGAAATGCCACTGAACCGAACTGAACTGAGCTGAAGAGCTGGCCCGAATCTTTTTTGCCATCCAGCTGTTCGTTGCTCGTTCAACTGATTACAAAAGTCAAAGCAAATAGCAGACAGGCAAACAGCAAACAGCAAATAGGAAATAAGTAGTAAGTAAGACAGTAATCAGGAATGATAAAGTAAATATATTCAAAGAAGCTGTAAGACAAGGTTGCAAAGTCCAAAACAAATACATAGCACACAGTTCGCACCTTTTGTTCGCTTTCAACTGTTTGCTCGAAAAACTCGTTCGTTTAAATAATCAATACGCGTCTGTGTGAACCCTTTTAAGTAGTATAGCATACGGCTTTATTGTTTTCACCCACTGCTGTTTTCCATTTCGTTGGCCATCAAAATCCCCGACTGCAGCTACTGATTTGCCCCAAAACAAACTATTGCCCCACTTTGCTGAACGGTTGGAAAACCAACTGCAAAATTCCGAACAGAGCCCAAAACAAAACTTTGCCGGACGCGTACTTTTGCACACTTTACTACCAGATTTTATATGCCCCTCTACCGCTTTTTTTTTCGAGCTCAGCGCACAACCAGCAACTCTCGAGCTCATTTCAAACTATTTTTATGCAGTGCTGCCTGAATTTCGATTTTAAAACTATACTCTATCACTAGAGGGTTCCTTCTGTATTTAATTTAGTCTCTAAAAAATAGACATCGTATTTTAAAAGGAGATTTCAGAGACAAATTGAAAATAAAATGTTAAAAAAGATAAAGATATATAATGCTCAAAAGATTTGTATTTTAAATGCACACAACAATGTTTATTAATTACAACTAAACAACTTAAGAAAGAATCTTGAATTAGGTTTTCACAGTCACATGGCAAATTAAATAGAACAAAAAAAGTTCAAAATTTAAAAAAAAAAATAGTGAAAAAATACACTCAACAATTATCATAGAATTTAAGAAAACTATTCTAGAAAATATGTATGAAATACAAAATAATTCGATTAACGATCTCAACTCAAGCAAAAAATAAATATCTTGAATAAAGTTTTTACAGTCACATGGCAAATGAAATATAATAAAATGATGAAAAGTTCAGAACGTCAAAAAAGCTTAAATAAAGAAATGCAAACAACAATTTTGATTGGAATTTGACAAATGTTTATTAAATATAAATTATTAAATATGTGCTTTAACTATCTTAACACATTTTATGCAACACTTTGAATCCGAAATCGAAATTTTTAATTGACCCAAAATTTTGCATAATACTTTTACGGAGAGTATCTACAGAGTGTGAAATAAATCTCACTAATAAATAGTTGACGCCACACTCTTACGTATTGGGGGGAAAAATGAGAACAAAAAAAGGGGAAAAATAAGAGAACAACCATAGAAAAGATATTCGGCATTTTCCAATTTGTGCATGCATGAACTTGATGCTTTCACAAATTTGCATTTTTGCTGTGCATATGAAAGGTTTATGAACAGAGCAACTGAAACTGAAATTGAAACTGAAATTTGAATCGAAAGCATTCATTTGCTGACTGGCTTACTGTGCCGTGGAAATCATTTGGCCGTTAAACAATATTACAATGGGCTGGGCTTTTGCAAATCGAGCTATTAATTGGGCATATAAATCAGAATGCCACGCGGCGTATGCGCAATGTGCATGCGATAGCAGAAGGCAGGAGGCAGAGGAGGAGAAGGAGTTGATGGATGAACTATGGACTGGGCGGAAAAAGTCATTTGAAGCTAATCCATAACAAATTGACGGGAAAAAAGAAAATGGGGGGGAGGTAAAAGCAAAAGCAACAGCAATAGCAACAGCAAAAGCGAAAGCGAATTGCGCACAAATATTAATAACAACACACACACATTTGGCTTTTGGCTTGGCTTGGCTGTTGGCTTTTTGTTTTTCGCTGATGCCAACTAATGAGTCCAAGTGCCGAGTCCTGCTGTGCTTTTTGGGTTACAACTCCGCGCTGTGACTACTCGAAGGGTTTTCTCTGTGCGTTCTGTGTTGTGTGTTGTGCAGAGATCGTTGCCATTTTGGTCGCAGCGTGCGCGCAATAATTCATTTCCACATAATTTGACTTGCACACGCGCCAAGAGTGAGTGAGAGACGGAGAAAGAAAGATGCGAAGCCAGGTCGAGGCAACACAATAAGCAAAAGTAAAAGGAACGTGCACGCAAAGTGTTGTGAATGAAAACAACTAAAGAAAGCCACAGTCGAGTGTGCTCGACTGTGAGATACCTGCCACCCATTTTGAATAAAAGCAAAAAGCAAAACATTGCAGTATTATTCTTAAAACATAGCAGATTAGTATACCGAAAAAATACTATAATGTTTTACCGAAGGCTGTTTTTAATATATTGAGTTTTAATGAAACCACATTTTAAAAATATACCAAATTAATATACCGCAAAAATACTAAAATATACCGACGACTGTTTTCAGTATATCGATATAAAACTAGTTTCAATCAAATCACATTCTAAAAATATATTGAATTAATATACCGCAAAAAATACTGAAATATACCGACGACTATTTTTAGTATCTCGATATTGAACTAGTTTTAATGAAACTATTTATTCAAAATATACCGAATTAAAAACGAAAAATACTGAAATACGCCAAAGGCTGTTTTTAGTATATCGATATAGAACTAGTTTCAATGAAACTACTTATTCTAAATATACCGAATTAATGTGCCGAAAATATGAGAATATACTAAAGGTTGTTTTTTAGTAACTCAAAATAGTTACCAATTTTAATGAAATTACTTTATAAAAATATACCGAAAAATACTAAAATATGCCAAGGGCTATTTTTAGTATATCAGTATTCAGATAGACAGACAAACGGATATGACAATATATACATATATACTTAATGGGACGAAGATGCCTCCTTCTGCCTGTTACATTCGGTTTATAATACCCTTTTATCCGTTGGGTAGTGGGTATAATGAGAGGCTGAAGCAGAGGCCGGAAGATGTAGACACCTGACTAGCTAGCGAGCAAGAGCTTTGATGACAGCCAGCAAGCAAGCAAGGAAGCAGGTAAGCTAAAGCAAGCGCTCAGGTTGGCACTTCTCACACAGACAGCTGTCACTTAAATTCACTTCGCTTGACAACTGAGCAAAGGGGTGCCAACAGCAACTGGGTGTGCGTGTGTGTGTGTGTGTGTGTGTGTGTGTGAATACAAGTGTGCGAGTGCACAAGTGAGTGTTCGAGTGAGTGTCGCATGTAAAAAGCCGACAACCTTTGCTCCCGTTTTTAAAAGCTTTTTCTCTCATTCAATGAATGTCATAGGCGATACACTTCCTGCTACTTTTTTTTCACTTTCTTTCTCTTTTTGTTTGTATTTATTGAACCCATAAAAATCACAATAAATTCGATTCGTATAATGCCAAACAACATTTGTGTATACATCTCGTTTCTGCTTCTGCTTCTGCCTTCAACATCTATCAGCTGCAGACGTAGACGTGGCTAATAAAATCGCCTGCAGTTTACATAATAAGTTGACGTTCTCTAAATTGACGCCAACACGCAAATGTCAAAATAGCAACAAGACAAGCAAATATAACAATTTGCAATCTTGTTGACATTGCACTGAGACCAACAACAGAGTGAAGACAGCAAAAAAACACAAACAAGAAAGCAGAAGAAATACTTTCT
Organism: Drosophila sulfurigaster albostrigata; assembly: GCF_023558435.1. Classification (NCBI taxonomy): domain Eukaryota; kingdom Metazoa; phylum Arthropoda; class Insecta; order Diptera; family Drosophilidae; genus Drosophila; species Drosophila sulfurigaster. The sequence continues at coordinate 20,454,235 of NC_084885.1, forward strand.
TAGTTTGAGAATGCGTTGCAGTTGCAACATACTCTGTGTAATTGTCATACAATTTTTATTTTTACTTAAGAATATTCACTTGCGTCTTAATTATTAATTTTATTATATCTTTATTTTAGTATTACATTATTTATTTTTTATTTATTCCTTCATTTCTTTATATTTTTATTGCGTTATTCCCTTTGTTATTTTATTATTTCTTTAATTTATTGATTGAGTTCCCTATTCATATTTGCATTTAATTCTAATTACTTCTTTATTTATCTAATTATTTACTTTGCTTAGCTTATAATTGAAATTTAAGAAGCCATTGGCTTGTTCTTTAATGGCGACATAACAATGAAATTAAAGTGATTGCACATTATTTAAACACCTGTTTTTAAAATATTTTCTCATCAAAAACTTTTCATATTTATTGAATCAAATCGAAAATGTCATATTTCTGTAAATATTTGTAAAGAGTTAAACGTTACTAGGAAAACTTTAAGTTATTTCAAAGTAAAAACAATTCGATTTATTATTAATACCTATAATATAAAGTGGGAAAATTAAAATCTATGATAAATGCATTGGAATTCCACTTATAAAAATAGTATTAGACTTGCTCGAACTAATTATAAAATAAGGTTTAGAGAATTTAAATCTATGAAATGTGTTTCATACAACATTATAATTTGTTTATTATTTAAAATAGGGATGCCTTAATTTTATTTATCTCTTATTTAAAGATAACCTGTTTTATCTCTTACTATTTTGCTGCTACTTCTACAGGGTAGGTTGCTGTGTAGCGTGGCATCAAAGCAAGCCACAGAAAAATCAAAAGGCAAACTGTAATCAAGCAAATTTTGAACAACATTGGCAAATTGAAAGCAACACAGAGAAAGAGAGAAGGAAGTGGTGTATGTTCGTACAGTGCTTACAAATATTTAGCTACCGGTCTATGCTTACTACCTGTGTATGCTCTGCTATAAACAATCGTCGTCCTTTTAGACACTATTCTGACTCTGACTCTGACTTTGACTCAAGAGTGGCGTTTTGTGGTTCCAACAATCAACAAGGTGTTTCACTTTGTATGTGTGCGTGTGTCGGTGTGTGTGTGTATGTGTGGGTGTTTTAGCCTCTGAGTTTGTGTGTGTTGAATGTGGGTCTCGTATATTTAATGGCTGTTTGGTTCTGTGTCATCCGAGTAACTTTTACCCTGCCACCGCCCTCTTCTCTCATGCACATCCACACACACACAAACTCATCTTCATTCAAGTTGTTTCGTTTTCTACACACATGGCGTAAGTAACAAGCAACTTATGTGTGTCTGTGTGTGTGTGTGTCGTATCTCGTTTCACGGCGCACGAAGCATGAAAAAACTCATGCCATTCTCTTCTGTCTCTCTAAAATGTTAGAACCCAAAAATTATTTAGTTGTCAACAGTTTCCAGGCACAATTTTCTGTTTTTTTTTTTTTGTTCTCTTTCTCTTTCTCGTTTTCGTTCGTGTTGTTGTTAACTTCTTCTGCATGTGTGTGCGGTGAAAAGGTGTGGTAAATTAAAGTGTCTTGCAAATATTTGTTAACAAAACAAAAAAAAAAAAGCGAAAATTGCGCATTTTATCAATGACGCACACGATGCCAACCAGTCAACAGAGACAACATCAGCTCTCCAGCTGTTTTGGTTTTGGTTTTGCTTTTGCTTTTGGCAGCCCATCAACACGTATCTCAATCAAAGACTTTGACACTCAATAATCTGCCTCACTTCGTTCCCCTCCCCTTCCCTCCCATCCTCTCTCCCTTCACACATGCGGATGGATTTGTGGCATCCTCACAGAAACAAAAAAAAACTCACCTATCCGAAACTTTCTTAGTCCAGCACGCATTGCTTTTTTCTACTGATTTTTATTGGATTAAAAATAAATGAAACTGAAAGTTTTAAATTTTATTCAACAACGATAACGAAATTGCTTTTCAACTAGCATCCATAGATATGCCACAATACTTTTTGCCTACTTTTCGTTTGCTTTAAGCTTGATTTTGACACGTCAATAAAACAATAAATAATGTAAAAAGTATAAATTACAAATGGATTATTGCGAAATTGATTTCTATTATTTTAGACTTCTTCGTTTTATATATATTAATTTGGCGAGAGTGAAGCTAGAATTTCGAATTTTGGTACAGACATTTTGGCGATCGGATAAATACTGAAAGTTATATAAAAAAACCATTCTCAAGAGCTTCGATATTGAATTTAGAAATGTACATGCATATCAATTTATTGTTTTATATTTGATTATTTTTCTGTGACAATTATTAGTTAAACTTTTGAAACTCTAATGTAAATATTTGCAATAGAAATTTGTATCAGAAGTTTTATTATTCCATTATAAATATTTATATCTATCATAATTCTTAGTAACAATTTTTGTTAAAATTCTCAATAATTCTACAAGCAGCTGCCTTATTCGATTAATAGAAAAAAAGTTTATTTCCTCTCATTCTTATACAATTTTCAATTTCAATGAAGTGCTAGTTTTTAAATTATTCATATTTGGTTTAGTATTTTAAATTCCTCATTGCTCTGCCTGGCCAAAGAAAGGTTAAAAGTAGATGAAGGTAAGTCTTGTGGCTGTTGAAATTATATAAGCGACTGGGGTTGTTAGTTGTTAGAACAGATGGCCAAAGCGAGAGGCAAAGACTGTTGCAGCTATAGCTACAGCTATTGCTGCTAAGCGGTTGGTCAGTGGCTAACACGGCGGATACGCAATGACACAGCAGCTTAAGCGTCAGTCATTGTTACATAACAACAACAGTGAATTCCCTTTTCGAGTGAGTGTGAGCGTTGGTGTGTGTGTGTGTGTGTGTGTGTTGGTGTGTGTGTGTGTGTGTGTGTTTGCGCGTGGGCGAGAGTGTTTGTAAGTAAGTGTGTTAAAAGCTTTATGTGGATTATGTTTTTATGGTGCCTGCCGCAACAATAGAGTAATTTGCCCTCAGTAAACTGCGAACTCTATATGTATGTGTGTGTAAGTGGACACACACACACACACACACACAAAGATAGTATGTGCCATTTATACGAGTAGAACTAGTTCCACTCGCGTCTTTTGGACTGAGATTTAATTCATTTTTTTCACATTTTTTTCGGTTTTTTTTTTGTCTGCTATTCCCTTGTGACCACAATGCAAACATTTTGTTGCCACTTTTTCAAGCCTTATTTATACACAATACCTCTCCAGCAATCCCTTTCTTTTTTTTTTATTTGGGAGCCCAACATCTGCTTCTAGTACGTGAACAATTTGTGACTACAATTTGAGCACATGCTGTTGCTCATTGCTATGCCATGGCATATAAACATTAGATTAAATCGCATTTTGCATTTAAACCACAATTTAATAGTGCTCAAAGTGTCGGCAACAATTCTCACAGTACTATCACAATTGTGGCTTAAAGGTAAAGCAAACTATGTAGCAAACGGTTAATCGCAATTTATTGTATGAAACATTCAAGAAAGATCATTTGAAATTCTATTTGTAAAGTGTATTCAACTCGTTCGATTCATTTATAAGCTCAAAACAACATTAGAAAATTTAAATCTATGAAATGAGCTTTAGAAATAATTTTAAATGCATTTTAAATTCAATTTGCAAATAATATTAAATTAATTCAATACTCAAATTATATCAAAACGAGACAGAATTTAAATCTACGAAATGTGGCTTAATAATATTTAACATAAACAAAAACAATAATAAAATTATTGCAAATATTATAAATGAAATGTGTTAAGAACAAACAGTAACGATAATAAATTGTTACCTTTTAAAATCATAAAATAAAATATACAGGAAAACTAAGAAAATTGTTTAATTGGTAACTTTAAAACACTTTTACAAATTGACTATAATTTAAGAGAAAAATGCCATTTTTAATCTTAGCACGTAATTATAGGCATTTAAATTGCCTATATAAAAAATAAATGTTGAAACGTCTCTATTAAATATGTTGCCAGTTGAAACATTCTCGTCTTAACTTCGTTAAGCGAATTAGGTGCGCAGCACAACTGAAATTGTTCAACTAATATTGTTAAGAGATTTCAACGTTTTTTAATGACCGCTCAGCGGCAATATGATTGTCCTAACTGCCCTTAAGAGCTCCTCAAGTCCGGCATCATGCTTGTTTCTCTGTATTTTGGAATGACATTCAGTTTTGGATTCGGTTTGTGACTTTCATTTACATCCAGCTGAAATTATTTGTTTTGTTTCTCGCCAATTTCGCCTATTTGCTGATGTTTGGCACATTTTCTTTTGTTTTCGATTCACTTTTGTTCGGTGGTCTCTATTTTTTTTTTCGTTTTTTTTCGAATATACTTAAGTTATCATTGCGCTTATTTCGGCCTGTTAAATGATGCTCTTTTTTTTTTTTTTTTTTGTGTGTGTTTTGTTTCTTTTTGGGTTTCTCGCTAGCCTTTTATTTGGCACAGGCAATGCCAATGGGGCTGCCATTGCTGTTGCTTCGTACAATGGCTCCCATTCTTCTTTTCTTTTCTATTTTTTTTTTTCCTTTTTTGGCTGGATGCCGTGGGCGCCTTTGTTGTGCCACTTTTCTAATTTGGGTTTTTTCGTGGGTGGGAGGAGGAGGGCATTAACTTTTACTGGAAACCGGCAAAACCTCAATTATCAACTTACAACAGACAAAACAGACAAAAAGGCGCTTAATTAAGTGAAGCGTCGAACGTGCGCCGCCATTTTGTTCATCTTTCCGCTCCCTCGCCGCTCTCGCAACCCTGAAGGCAACCCTTCTGCCTACTGCCTTCTGCCTACTGCCTACTGGATGCTGGCTTCTGTCTTCGATCAACGCACAGCTGCCCCCAGTTAGTGGTCTCGGGGTAATCTAAGACGGAAGTTTTTCGCTTAGTCAGCAAACTGCGTGTGGCAAGTCTAATACGTTGCGCATACGCCATGTATTCGCCAGCAACAAAACTCATTGTTGTTATTATTGTTCTTGTTATAGTTTGCGCAAACACGCATTTACGAGCACACACACACACACACAACCACACACTCTTCTATATATATTCATAAGCTTCATTCAGCAGCTGCTGCTGGGCGTGAAGGATTTTCATCAAGTGTGAATATTACTCAACTTCACTTTACTGCCAAATTTGTTTGCCTAATTTGATAATTGCAATAACACATGCGCAGTTAATCAGTTTGGGATTAATTATAAATAAAGCAAGTCATTCATATAATATTGCAGTAATCGTATTCAACTAAATGTTTCTATTCCAAATTAGTTCTAATAAACGTTAATTTCTTTTATACATTAAAAATATACTATAGAGTGGAAAATATACCTAATTGTCAGTCAAAGCAACTAAAAGTTTTTTTTACCATACAAAAGTATTTCTCAAATTACTTCTACAATTTTTATTTTATTTTATTTTTATTTTCAGAAAACATAAGTTTTTGTTTATGCCAAAATCAGCTTGCGATCATTTAGAAATAAAAAAAAAGTCACTAAAAATATATGAAAATTAGCTCAAATGTTGCTATAAGAAAATTATAACTTCAATAAACCTTTTTAAATAAGAAGTTATGTTTATTATTTTATTAAATTTAAAAGCCATTCAATATGCTTAAAGTTCTCTATTAAAAATTATAACTTTGAAAACGTTTCTAATCAGTATCAGTTTTGAGCTTGGTTTTCTGTGCGTTGATTCTTAAGTTAGTTAAGACAAAGTATGCGGAAACAGAACTTCGAACTTCATCTAGTACTTGATAGTGTGTAAAATTGATAAATTAAATACAAAAACGGAAATTCTATTATATGGCTTCTTACTCACAAATCGTGAGTCATTAAAAATCACTTTCGAATTGCAAATACTTTATTATTAAAGCAATCTTAAATCATCACATAGAAAATACATTTTCGCAAATAAATAATAATGGAAATGTGAAAAAGTGTTGCGATTTTCTAGTTGTGTATTTTGTCGAGTCAATTGATGCACTCAAAGTGGGGTAACACACTTATTGCATATTGCTCGAAACATTTTCCACTTGTTGTAGCTGGGGCATAAAAAACCTTTTGCTGTGTCAATATGAACAGTAAATGGGCGCGAAGCATGAAAAATCTGCTTTCTCCTTTCATATTTATTTAGTTGTGAATAACCAAGGGCAACCAAAAGAAAAGAAAAACGAAAAAAACGTAGTAGAAAAGTAGAGAAGAGAAATAAATAAAAATGCAAAAAAAAAAGTGTCTCACTTTCGCCCACAGGGTGTTGACACAGAGACTCGAAAGAACTGGCATTGTATTGTTATTAGTTTAACGTTTGTTCTCTCTCTCTCTCACTCTCCACTCTCTCCTCGCTCTCTCTCTTTCTCGTTCAGTAGTATTTTGTGGAAATATGAATTTTAATACACACACGTAACGTACAAGCTGTAAAGACAACTTCACTTGGCGCATTTATGCTGGGCAGTGATCTGACTTAAGTGCCTTCAAGTGGATTAAAAACATGGCAACTACACACATAAATACACACATACACCCACCACACACACACAACAGTGTTGTGTACACACACTCACAGAGATAGACGTGGGGAAAACTAAATGGAAATGATTCTCACAGTTTGTTTACCACATTCGAGTTTTCAATGCCCAAGCTCTCTGGCTCCGGCTCTTGACTGTGCGTGGGTTGGTTTTTCCCTCTTCCTCTGCACCTTTGTTCTTGCTCTTGTTCTTGCCATTGTTACGGTTATTGTTACCGTTATTTTACTCACTGTAAATCATACTTGAATTTCCTGCACCAGCAAAACTCTCTTATAATATAATGTTTTGTTATTACGCCCAATTGTTGGGCAGCGAAAGGTAAAAGCGATTTATTCAAATATTTTACTATACTATATAGTATATACTCTCATCTACTTCTTGCAGTATTAAATTTCAACATTTCTGGCTTCACATTCAGCTTTTACAACTTACATCACAAAGACTTTTAAATAAGAAAACTAACTTCCTTTTGATTGGAATTATAACCAAGAAAGGTAATTAAAATAGTTTACGACTTATATGCTTTTAACAAATTTTCAATGAATTCACTTAAATAAAACACCTCTAGAATTCTTAAATTTGTTGGATACTTCATTTTACTTTTAGTATTTAGGATTTCAATTCTAAATGTTCTTCAATTCAATCGCTTGTTTATATTATAAGTTTTAAATAGAAAAAACTATCTTACTCTTGTTAGCAAATGTTATTCACATTAAAGTTAAAACTAACTAATAAAAATATTCTAAAAACAACACTTTTTGATTTTTAAATGCATTTAATAAACGTTTAATCAATTCAATAAAAAAAACATTTGTAGAATATTTATATTATTCACAATCTTCCTTTCACATTTGGTATTTGAGTTTTTATTTATCTGTTATTCAATTTATATATTGTATATTAATAAATGTATTTAGTTTTTATGGCATATTTAGTATTTCAAATGTAGTACTCAATATTTAACTTTTAACAGTTCTTCCCTTAACATTTTTTTCTATTATAATCCAAAATATTTAAGATGTTATTTTATATTAATGTTTCTAAATGAATTGAATAAAAGCGCTTCCTTTTTTATGATTTCAAAAATATCAGATTTAATTTTGATATTTCATATTTATATACTCAAAATTTTGCTTGATTTACACAATGTTAATTAAAAATAGTTAATAATAAATGCATGAATAAATTACTTTAACAACAAATCGTTAATGCAATTAGGTACTAAGAAATTATGAAATCAAATTCAAAAGAAAGGATAAAATAAAGTAAATTAATAACGTTCATAAAAAATTAAACAAAATTGATCCACTTAATGGATTAAACTTCGACGTTGATTTATAGCAAATAATTGGCGAAAATCGATTGAAATGAACTGTGAACACAATTTGTAGCCGGATTTGATTGAGTGCACAAAAGAAGGTAACTAAATGAAGGAAAATAATATTACAACAATTATTATTTGGCAGCAGAATGATGCCACATTAAAAGGCAAAAGTTGTTGTCGCGAGATCTAGAAACGAAACTCTTGAGGCGAGTGCAATTATTATTGAAATGCCCATTTTCATTTAGAAGGCGGGGTAAAGAAAAAGCCTTGCTTTAATTCTGAGCCCAACCACAAGGCAAATTGGCCAAACGCCAAACGTTAACCAAGTGTGATTAGATTTTGCTTTTAAGCGTTTTGAAAGCAAAACGAGAAGAAGAAGGGGAAGAAGACGAAGAAGAAGAAGAAGCACAACTACAAGAAAAGTAGAGAGTCGAGAGTAGCGAGGCTTGGCAACCGCGCTTAGTCATGGAATCCAATCAGGTTGCTGTTGACAAATGGCTTATGGCACGTGCCTATGCCACATAGCCACACCTACAACTTTTCCGCCCACGCCTCCGCCTCCGTACAGTGCGTAAAAACAATAGGTGAGAAAGGACGCTGACAAAAAAGCATTTGCCACTTAAGCGAAAGTTTCAAATACAATTTTAACAAAGAACAAACGACAGACAGTCAGACAGACAGCATACAGAAAACTTTCCTTAGGCCAAATGCAAAAAGTAAACTGAGCCCAGCAACAAAAAGTAGGTGCTTGAAAAGGAAGCATGAGAAGCGGCTGACACGTAAACAAATGAAAAATGTGCAAAATGATAATAATAAAAATGAAGAAATATGAAAGCGCTGCCATACGAATGCTTATCTCAAGGCTATTTCACTAAAAGATACCCTCGAGGAGTCCCACGAAATACGATCTATCAAAGAGCGTAAAGTTGAGTTAATACATTTATTTTGCTGTACTTTTGCATTTTATCTGCAAAAGTACCAAACATAAATCATGCATTTTTCTTTTGATGGATTTCCACATATCAGTCTAAACTTTCTCTTTAATCATTTGAGTTAAGAAATTCCCATTCTGTTAAAGCTATGCTTTAGGGTATTTCTTAGTCGTTATTCTACATGTTTTGTACTGCATCTTAAGACAGCAAACCCAAATCTCCTGACCAACGTTTTCACGCGTAGTTTGCCAGCAACAGCAACAACAATAAACAATGAACAATGTAATTTTTCAGAACAAGGCGCGATAGCTAAATAAATAAGCAAAGTGTCAGAGTGGGCCACGCCCACAGCTGGAAAGCTGAATTAAAAACTTTTAAATACATACAGCAAGAGTGACCCCAACATTCCCAGAAAAAAAATGAAGTTAAAACAAAAGCAGAAGCAAAAAAAAAAAAACGTCGCGACAACGTCTAGTCAAATTGCAAGTGATTTGGCCAAATCCCAAGCAGCGGGTGGCTAAGCAAATTGTGGGGATCAGAAAGTGCTAGATTAGAGAGAGAAAAGGAGCGAAAGAGAGAGAGGGGGGGAACGCGAAAAGTTGGCAACTCTCTGGCACATCACATCACGCGCCATCACCGAGGCCATTGACATGGCAACACCCAAAGAATTCACAAAACTGCAAAAAAAAAAAGTTCTCGAAAATCGAAACAATGCGATGCAAAAAGAACAAAGGCCAAAGCAGACATTAAATTATAGCAAATTTTTAAATAAAAATAAATATTTTAAGTACTCATTGAACATAATCTTCATATATTTCAACAGAAGTGGTATTCGAAAACTTTGAATTTTGAACATTTACTTGACAAACTTATTGTAAAATGAATTATTAAATTGGAAAAGTTTTTGTTCTTGCATTTTATATGCTCTTCAGCAAACTATAAATAGTGCAAAAGCCACTTAAATTGTGTTAAAATACTTAAAAATGGTTATTGTAAAATGAAATGCCAAAAAAAAAAAACCAAGCAAGAAAACTCCAGACTCTGAAATAGCGAGTATCTCCCATTGTGAATTAAAGCAAAACAGTGTGGTATTAACCTTTAAATATACCAAATACCAAAAAATAACATGACCGCAAAAATACTAAAAATATATACAATAAAAAAATATATGTATACTACATTAAAAATATACTATAGTGTAAAATACATATATCGGATTGTCAGCCTAAGCAACTAAGACCCGTAGTAAGTGGGTGTTTTTCCCATACAAAACTATTTCTTATCTATGTTAACTTATTCAATTTTTATTTGATCGCAATCAAATTGTCAAGAAACATAAAAACTATCGAAAAAAAACATATATATCTATTTCTTATAGTCTCTGACATCTAGGTTTTCATATGGACGGACGGACAGACAGGCAGACAGAATCGGTGTAATCTCTCCAGCAAACGATACAGCTCAAATATCACTTTAAAGCGAGTTATCGATAACAAATTAACTTTTAATTACTTATTACAGCTATTGAAGTAAACATTGACATAGATTTAAATACGCGAAAAGCAAGGGCGATAACCTTATCAATTATCAAACTAAAAAGCATTACTTTCAACCTTCATTATCACTGTTTTCTATGCCTACGTTACTTTAATTGATAAGCAATGCATTCCCAACGAATTTCAAAATTTCACCAAACTTTGCCAAATGAAAATTCTATGATGTTCCACAAACCAATTTTTCCAGAACTCATTGTTATTTCCATTCAAATTGTGAAATTCTCCTATTTATCAACAACTTGAATGAGAGCTCACACACGAAAATTTGTGTGCTTGATACGACAGCGAAATTTATCAATGAAATAATTTACGTGCGACTTGATAACAATTAAAGTTTGCACTACAAATATTATATTATTTTTCTTAAATTGTTTTTTTTATCGCTGGACTAATCTAAAGTAGAGAAGACCAAATTGAACTGCACTCTTCTATATTTCTAAATTTCTTTAAATATTAAACCTTGTTAATATAACTTTAGATATTAAAAATAAAAAAAAATACTAAGTCAAAATGTACTTCTTTATTTTATCTTCAAAGTACTATGCAAAAGTTGAAATCTACCTTTGCATTTAAATTAAAAAAATTGTGAAAGTTGGGAATTAAACCACTATGAAAAGGCAGCAGAAATTTTAAATCTCAGCAAATACAAATAAATGTTTCATGATTTTAATATAAGCGAATTATATTAAATTTTGTTTAAATTTAGTTTTTTTTTCAACAGAATCTTATAGAATCATTTTTCCCTTGAACCCTTAAATTTGCTGAATTCAGAATAATTGAATATAAAAATTTATTTACTTACTTGTATGACAGATATATTTGTAGTTCAATTTATGCTGGAACTTTTTTTTGTAGCACTTTTAACCGATAGATTAGTTTCAACACTTCAAACACTGCACGCGAGAACGCAGCGTAAAAGTCGTGTATGGCAGCCTAAAAGAAAAAGTAGAGATACAACGAGTTAGAAAATCAGTAAGTGTTAACAGTTTTATCAGTGACAGCGATAAGTTGTGTTTTGATGAGCAAGCCATTCTCGACTCGACTCGACAGTATAAAAGCAGCGCCACATTGGAGTAAAGTATTCATTTGTGCTTGAGCATTCATTTGTGCTTTCAATAACTGAATTCTAGCTACCAAATATTTACTGATTTGTCAATAATGGAACGTTGGTTGAATCGCATTGCTGTGGTAACGGGCGCCAGTTCGGGCATTGGTGCCGCATGTTGCAAGGACTTAGTGTCCAAGGGCATGATCGTTGTGGGCTTGGCCCGCCGCGAGGATCGTTTAAAGGAGCTCAAAGAGGAGCTGCCAGCTGAGCAGGCGTCTCGCTTTCATTACTACAAATGCGATGTGAGCGATGAGGAGCAGGTGAAGGCGACATTTGCCACCATTGAGAAAGAGCTCGGCGGTGTCGATGTGTTGGTTAGCAATGCGGGCATTGGGCGACACACATCGATCACCCAGGAGGGCAACAGCGCCGATCTACGTGCCGTGATCGATACGAATTTGTTTGGCGCCGTTTGGTGCATACGCGAAGCGTTTCTCTCGCTGCAGCGCCGACATGTTGATGACGGACATGTGCTCATCATCAACAGCATTGCGGGACATCGTATACCCATTATGCATGGCTTTAATATCAACATGTATGCGTCCAGCAAATATGGTTTAACAGCGCTGACCGAGGTGCTGCGTCAAGAGTTTCACTTGAAGGGCACCAAGACAAAGATTACAGTGAGTTGATCAAAGCAACACAATTGGAATTGAAATTGAAATTGAACTTGTAATTTCTTCTTTGCCTTGCAGAGCATTAGTCCTGGCGGCACAAACACCGAAATGATTGACCCCAAAATTCTGGCCGGCATGAAAACTGAGTTTCCTATGCTGCGCGCCGAGGATGTGGCCGATGCAGTCAGTTATTGCATTTCCACACCGCCAAATGTGCAAATTCATGAGCTCATGATCCAACCAGTGGGACAAATGCTCTAAGCTCGAAGCAACTTTTGAGGGAAGCGTTTTAGTAAAAAGTGATTCATTCTAGTCAAGTTCAGAAATTATTTTAATTTCGACTTATATTTATTTATTGTCACAAAGCTTCTTTTTCTTTCAATAAAACCATACATTAAAAATATACCGAAAAATACAATACAATACTAGTTTCAATGAAACCATGCTCAAAAAAATAAATAAATCAATTAATGAATTAATATTACTAATCAATACTAAAAAATATTGAAGGATGTAATCGATATATCGATATAAAACTAGTTCCAATAAGACAAATATACCAAAATTAAATAACGAAAAATACTAAAATATACCATATTTGATATATCGATAGTACCATAACTAGTACTACCAGCTTCAATGAAATCATATTCCAAAAATATACCAAATGAGTATACCGAAGAAATACTTAAATATACCAAATGTTATATTCTATACATCGATATAGTACAAGTTTCAATGAAATCGTATTCAAAAAATATACCAAATTAATATACTGAAAAAATACTGAAACGCTTTATTTGGTATATCGATATACAACTACATTCAAAATATACCATAGAGTACAAAATATACCACAAAAAGTTTCAGCTTTGAGAGTCTTCAGTTAACTACTTAATTTTTAAGCAGAACTCACGAACTCTTCACGAAATTTAATTCAAGCAAGTAGTCGGTAATTTTGAGCCTCGAAGGCACCTTGTAAATGTCAGCAACACTTTCGACACTTGCGCTCAACGCATCAAGTGACAAATAGTCTAGAGTTTTGTAGTCAATGGCCCCAAACAAGCAGCATTAAGTAACTAGTCAAAAGGATTTCCAGGAATGTTCACGCTGCGTGTTCTGTGGCTTATCCGAAAGAGTCACGCATAAAATCCGGCAACAAAAAAAAAAAACAACACCACTAACAAACTAAGGTGGCTAGAAAATTGAAGGAACCACGCCCAAGAAAAACCTCAGTGAAGAGGCCTCTTCTATCCTGTCTCTCTTGTTGTTGTTGCTGTTGTCTTCACAACTTTCAACTTGTCGCCGTTGCTGTTGCCGTTGCCGTTGTGGGATGCCTTTTGTGTAATGGCTGGTAATTATCCCTAATTAGTTGTAAAATATTGAAGTGAAAGTGCTTTGGTTTTGGCGCTCGACTTAAGCCAATGTCGAAGCCAAATGGCAACAAGAATAAGTTTACACTGAGGCCATTAGCCAAAAGTTTTTGTGGCACCCGAAAATGATGCCCATCATTCGCACCCCTCCCCCCTTTCCGCCACACGCTCTCGACTCTTCTCATCTTTGTAATAATGATGGAGCATCATAATGACACTTCATAATGACAATCAAGCAGGCGGCAGACGGCAGACGGTAGTCAGAGAGCTCTGTGTGCAAAAGTTAATTACAACTTCAGCAATGCTGCCATGATGAATTGCCTGCCAACACACTGGACAGCACTTGGATGTTTTCCTCTTCCTCTTCTCCTTCCACTTCCCCTGTCCACTAAACTTATTCGACCGCAAAAAACACGGCAAAAATTAATTACCTCTAAACACATTACGCATACGCCACCGAGCACGGAAGTACTTTGAGTGAACACAACAAAAAGCTAAACACACTCACATCGATCGTAAAACTCACGTGTTTTATTTCCTGTCGCCCCCTCCCTCGTCTAGTTTTTATCCCCCTCTGCAACGTCAATAAAAACATATTAGCAAGCAATAAAACATATCATGTTTTGACCTCTGTTAATTACTGTGTTTGTAGTTTTAGTTGCAACAACTCTACTCTACTATTTGCAAATCAAAAGCGTTTCAATTTATTAATTTATTGCCCCGAAAATTGATGTAGCGTTTTAGCATTGCAAATGTTTCTTTCGGCCATAAATTGAATTAACGACCAATTCCAAACAGTTCTCACACACAACACACGCAAACATCGACACGCTTTTCCTGCTGCCTAGCTGCATTAACTGTGTGGAAAGTGGAGAGTGAAAAGTGGAAAGTGGGGGGAGACACGATTCGTTGTGAAGGTGGAAAGCGTGCAACAGCAAGCGAATGAGTAAGCGAAGAGCAGAGGAGAGCCAAGTAAATGCGTAGTGCTGCTGCTGCTGCTTAACAGACATGCAAAATGCCAAGCCAAATGAGTCGCTTACGAAAGCGACAAAACAAAAAATGTAAACGACGTACTAAAGTCGCGAGTCGAGCGTGCTGGACTAGAAGTTATCCTGGCTGAAGTCGAACGATGTAAAAAGAACATTTAATATTGAGGAAGCAATTCAGTCATGTAAAATAAAACAGACCTAAAAATGCGACTTGAAATACTTCAGAAAAGCAATGTTTAAAAATAATTTCTTCAATCAACAAAGTAAAATATAGCATATAACAATAAAAATATATATACCCTAATTTCTCGATTCATATTGCATCATAAATGTATTTTCACTTTATCACCGAAATGCATTTATAAAATGGTACAAAAATCCGATGATTGATATAAAGTTAAACATATTGTGAAAGTATGTTTAAGTCTTATTTCTTCAAAACCTAATTTCTTTAATAAGCTTTATACAATTTTTTAGTTAATGATTCCATTTCTATTTAATATATATTTATTTTTTTTTATTTTCTTTTATTTGACTTGATTTTATTTTGTTCTTTTGTAATCATATTGAATGTTTGTAGCTATTAAATATTTTATACAACTAAGCTAAATAGTTTTCTCATTTCCAATACTCCCCTTTGGACGCACTTCTCAATCAGAGGGTAAATGTTGGAGGGGAAGAGAAAAAAATTGTTGCCTGATGTTAAGCGCTCATTTTGCGAGTCACGCGCTGAGTGCTTTGGCCAAAGTGTGTGTGTGTGTGTGCCCTGTGCATGTGTTTGTGTGTTAGGCTACTGTGGTAAACTTGTGCAACAGAACTTTTAATGCAATGCAACAGCAGCTGTTGCAGCAGCAGCAGCGGCAAGAGGGCAACCTCACAGGCTGCCAGACAGCAGACGACGACACTTTTGTCGGCTGTCGCCATCGCTTTCATTGTTGTTGTAAAGTAAAGTAACTGCACCTGTTGTTATTGCTTTTGTTGTTGTTTTTTAGCATTTTCTTTTACGCGACAGCAACTAATTAAAATAATATGCAAGCAACATCAACTAAAACGCAGATTTATAAGTGCATCAAACTACAAACTAAAGATTGTCCGACTAAAATTGTTGACACTAATCGAAACAATAAAAGTTAAAAGTGTTTGCTCACATCGACATTAAACAATAGAAAAGCATATTTCAGTAATACTAAATTGGAAAAATTGGAAAGTTCAGCAAACGAGTGAGAATAATTTTTGCAGCTCTTAGTTGCAGCTCAAATTTTAATTCCTCTTAAAAAGTATAATAAAGTAATTATATAATAACCATATAATATAATCAGACTACAGACTCTTTAATGATTTCCTGAGACTCTCATTATATAATTTTTATTATGTAGAAAATGAAAGGCTTTTCAATTCAATTATATTTGTTAGTTGGCCATAAACATATGATATTTCATATTTGATTATTACCAACTGACAACTCTACTTCAAATGATTTAGTTTCAGATAATACAAATTATATTATGGGTGCCTCAAGGCACTCTTGGGTATTAGATATACTATATATCGTTAATACTATCAGAGCTAATTGCAGTTAGAGCAATTAAACTAAATTGAAAAATATTATGAAAGTGTTATAAATTTTCTTTTAAGTTTTTGCAGTTCCACTTTAAAAGTAATTATTATTACTTACTTTGGCTGGCAATCTGGTATATTTTGTGGTCTATGGTATGGTATAGTATGGTATGGTATTTAGTATATAGGTGGACTATATGAATATACTGAATAAAGCCGTTGGTATATAATATATTAGTATTTTGTTATTATTTTGGAATCTTTTAAGAAGTAATATTCTTTATTATTATTATTATGTTTACTTTTATTCAAATATAATCGAATAAGTATTTTTCTGTTACAACATTGGCAGCATTTGAGTTAAGCTACATTTAATGACAATTCTTTTTAAAGACTTCAGTTATACCCACTGTGGATTGAAGCCAAGCACATCGCCAACTCCGAACGCCGCTTGTTTTGTTTTATTTTTTTTTGTTCGGCCGACAATTGGCTGCACTTGGCTGTGAACGCGACGCGTGTTTGCATATTTTCATAAATTTGTGTTAAGTGCGCTCGCGATTGCGTCTTGAAGCGCATAAGTAGCTGGCAAGAGCGAGAAGCGGGAAGAGAAGAAAGAGAGGAGAAAGTAGCTTTGGGTCAACTCTATGCCCAAATGCTCAAATGACTCTCGAGGAGTCTCGCGAAATATAATCATAAATTTTGTGGACCACTCGCTGTTGGAAGCGTGTTGCGTGCGCTTTGGTCAGCGACTCGACTGTGGCATGTGGCACGCGGCAAGGAAGCAACGGAAAGTTGTGTAGTCGACTTGTTGGCGCACCACAAAATGCATATCAAATAAATGCAAATGACGACGATGCCAACGACGACGATTCCTGCACCTTCCATTTGCCTGCTGCAGACAAATTAAAATAAATTTGCATTTTTATTTCGTACGTTTTATTTTATATTTTCTCTCTATTTGTATAC
Source organism: Drosophila sulfurigaster albostrigata (assembly GCF_023558435.1). Classification (NCBI taxonomy): domain Eukaryota; kingdom Metazoa; phylum Arthropoda; class Insecta; order Diptera; family Drosophilidae; genus Drosophila; species Drosophila sulfurigaster. The sequence continues at coordinate 20,471,190 of NC_084885.1, forward strand.
CCGCTACCCATAGGGTAGAAGGATATTATAGCTTTATGCCCGCAGAAGGTATCTTTTAGTATTTTTTTTTATATTAATTTAGTATTTTTTCAGAATACTGTTTCATTAAAACTATTGGAATATAAATATACTAAAGACAGTCTTCGCTATAATATTTTTGTATTTTTGTGGTATATTAATTTTGTATATTTTCAGAATGTAGTTTCAATAAAACTAATACTATATCGATATACTAAAAACAACTTTCGGTATGATTTAGTATTTTTTCGGTATATGAATTTGGTATAATAATAATACTGCTCTTGACATCTTAAATTGTGTAGTGAATTAATATACCAAATATGGATTTTGGTATAATTTAGTATTTTTTGGTATATGAATTCAGTATATTTTAAAATTAATACCGCACTTTTTCCTCTTATTTATAATGGGTAGTAGATATCCTGAATGCTATACTTATCAATATACCAAATATGGACTTTGGTATCATTTAGTATTTTTTGGTATATAATTTTAGTATATTTTAAAATTAATACCGCACTGTTTTGCTCTTATTTATAATGGATAGCGGGTATCTTACAGTCGAGCACACTCGGTTCACAGTTTTTTTTTTGTTTTGTGTTGCTACCAATTGCCACAAAATCTTCAACTTGCTGTGGCTGCCACGGTGGCAACGTTGCTGCTTCCGCTGTGACTGTGGCTTTTGGTTAACAAATTATGCAAAAGCTCGCTTAATTGGCTGCCCATTGTTGTTGTTGTTTGTTGCTGTTAACATGATTCAGTTTCGCATTGTTTTTATATACTTAAATACCCTATATTCTCGATAAAAAGACTGAATTATGCAGAGATTTTTAAACTTTTGCTGGCAAGGAAAATATATACAACACATTTTATTGTAGGGTATCCAGTAGTGTAGCAAACTCGCTGTGTTTCGTTATTTTTTGGGTTCTTTTTCAGGTCTTGCCACAATCTGGTAAAGTTTTTCCTTGCAGCTTCCTCTTTTTGCCCCATTTCCATTTAACTTGCAAGCGTATGTTGTTTGTTGCCCCACGTGACCCCAAAGCCATTGCCACACACACACATACACACAGATGCCCCTTGGTCCCACAGCGCCCTATCCAACCGCCCCGCCTCTGTGTTCTCCCCTTTGGTTGGCACTTTGCGTGTAAATTGAAAAATTAACTTGGCATTAGATTGCTTAAAAAATAAACAAACAACAACACAAACAAGAGAAATACATGTAAACTTGTTACTAAGTTTGCCAAAGGCAAACAACAAAAAGAAGCGACGACGACACACAAGAACATCGATAAACTAGCTTTATTACATTTAGTTTGCACACTAAATATTGTAATTTATGCAACTTGCATTTTAGCATTACTTTCAGTGGTAGCATAAAAATAAAAATAAAAATGATTTTATTTGATTTGATTTGATGTTTAAAATACTCCATCAATATTCCAAAATTTAACGAATTTCGAATTTAATTAGAAACTAAGTATGCAAATCCAATATTTAGACACAATGTGCAAAAAATAATTATCTAATAGCCTCATAATTGTTAGACACAGCACGCTACTTATTAATTATACATTGCTGGCATCATGTTGCGCATGTAAATTATTCAGAAATAACTATAATTGCAATAAGCTATCATATTTCGAATATAGTTACATTTCAGCTTAGTCTATTCAGCTTGATTTTAATTTTAAATGTTTTAAAACTTTTTCAGTAATTGACTGTTTTTTATTCTACTTTATTCTCGATCTGGTACGAAGTTTCCTACTTCAGTTGAGCTCTATACTGTTGAGCTTTATACTGTTAACTTTAATGAATATAACTTGATATCTTGCTAATGTAATAAATATTATGTTTCTACATATTTTACATAAAGATACATTTAATACAAAATAATTTGATATAGCTAACATAATACATATTAATTTCTATCTATTCCCAAAGCTGGTAAGCTTCATGGAAATAATTTAATATCCAGTCATAAAAATATTATAACTTCAATAAATATATTTGATATCTTGCACGCCGAATAAATAAATATTAGTTCTTTACACATTCTTGACTCTTAATGAATTTGATATATAGCTTATGTTAAATATATGACCTACATTTTTTCAGATGCAGATAATTAAGAAAGACAATTTGATATCTTTGCTAACATAGTACATGTTATTTTTCTACATATTAAATACAAAATAATTTGATACGTTATTTTTTTTCTACAAATTTCCAATACAGATGAATTTAATAAGAAATAAATATTATAAATTTAATGAATATTTGATATCTTGTTAACCTAGTACAAAAATATTAGTTTTCTACACATTTAATAATACAGATAAATTGAATAAAAAATAATTTAATAAATATTACTTTTCTGGACATTTCAAATATAAATATTATTTATCTACCATTTTCAAATACCGATAACTTTAATAAAAAAAATTTTGATATTTAGCTAACGCAATAAATATTATTTTCTTCATATTTCCAATGCTATATGTAGTCCTACTATCGCCTGAATTAATCAGATGTGAATTCAAGCAATGCTCAAGACTGTGTATGTGTGTGTGTGTGTGGCAAAATCATCATAACTCTTTCAGTTTGACATGCCCAAGCCTAAACTACTATTAATCAAAACCCACATCGAGCTTAGTTTGAACATATGTACACATATATTTGACAGCAGCTCGATGAAGTCCGTGGCAAAGCATAGAATATAGAATATATTTAGTTGAATTTGTGTGTGAAAGTGAAATCAAAGTTAAAGCAGCGCACGGCGCACGCAGTTTTACGCCTACAAGTCTATCGACGTGATGAATTGGCTAGAAACACGCGATATTCTAGTATCTTTGGGGCAAATAGAAGAAGATGAAGATGAAAATGAATGAGCGCAACAAATTTTTATTGCCTCAAGTCATAAAAGAAGAAATCGCTGAGACAATTCTAAAATGCAAATATTAAGATGTGAAAGATGCAGCGCAGCTGATAGGGCCAAAAAGGATCCTAAAGTTGAAATGTATTTGTATAGTCGATAAGTCGACTATAAAAGTCAACCTCAAGCCGCTTACGAATCGTGTCCGAGAGATACCTTATTTTATGTCAAGTTCTGGCTGGCATTCAAAACGAATCTCATTTATGGCTGAGTGGACAGTTTGGTCTACTCATATTTTTTGGCGTTGGAGTGGGTGAAAGAGCTTAACAAATGTTTGCGGAAAGCCTTCAATAAATGTGGAATGCGAATGTGAATGTGCAAAGCTCTTTATGCTGACTCTGTATTAATTTCATGTTTATTTCTCCTCCACCGCCCAAAACTCATTTGATTTGCATTTTCATATTTTACATTTCACATTTAATTTTTAAACAGCCAAAATCTTGGCAACACAAATTTAATAAAAAAAAATTAAGAGACGAGAAGAAGATGTATACACGGCGTCATACGTGACGTATGTGTAATATATATTTGTGGCAGCAAGCGAAGGCGATGCTTCAGAGCTTGTCGCAACTGCCGTTGCCCGGCCAACGCTCAAATGGCAAATTCAATTAAGACTTTACCTTGCGCCACACACACACACTCACATACACAGAGACGCGAAAATTGCCGCGCCACGGGCCGCGGGCAACACACGGCGTATGAGCAATGTACGCTCGCTCGTAAAAGCCAACACAAGCCCTAGGCAAAGACCCTTTGAGACAGACACCCAAAAAAGCAAAAAGCAAAAATAAAATTGCGTATGTATATACGGAAGCGTTTTGATGCCTGTTGTATGTGGTGTGTATAGCATAGAATTATATAGAAAATTAAAAATCACATTAACTGCCAACGGCAAGGGCAAAACATTTCACTTACAACAGCTGCGAGGGTTATTCAAAAACAATCCACAAATTGTTTAACAACAAAAGCGTAAATTGTTAACAATGATATTTATAAACATTGAGGCAAAATAACACAACGTTGCAAATTTAAAAATAACGACAAAAAAATAATTATTCCACTTAGTAAGGAATAACAATTATGATAAGTTTGTCAAATGAAGAATACATTTTATAAATATTCGTCTCGTTTGGTAAATAAGAATGACAATATGCCATTTTATAACTATTATATGAACTTGATAAATTGTAATCCTGGTAATTAATTTATTAAATGAAGAATTAATTTTACGAATATTTGCCCATCTTAGGATACAACGATCAACAAACAATTACGGTAATAAATTTGATAGGTAAAGAATACATTTTATAAATTTTTTTTCGAATTTATTAAGCAAAAATCATAGCAATAAATTTATTTAATGAAGAATTCATTGTTCCAATATTACTTCGTTTAGAGCCTAATCAAACCGTATAGAAAACAGCAGGAGTTAACACAATGTGATCATTGTAACATAAATTTTATAATTTTGTGAATTCAAGCAATGCTCATCATTGTGTACTTACATACATACATAAATAAAAAAAAATTTGGTCATAAAAACTGACATAATTAAAATAAAACCTTTAAAGCTTGATCAATATAATATAGAAATTTAGTCATATCATAAAATACAGACTTAGAATCTTGCCCAATATAATATAGAAATTTATTTAAAAAAAAAAGGATTAAAAGCTGGATCAATGTAATATAGAAATTTAGTCAAAAACAAAGTTTTGAAAGCTAGATAAATATATATATAATATAATATAGAAATTTGGTAAAAAAAAAGTATTAAGCATGATCAATATGATACAATATGAAAGAAAGACTTAAGAGCTTAATCAATGCAATAAAAAATTTAGTCAAAAAAAGACTTAAAACCTTTCTCAATATAATTTTGAATTGTAAAGCGCTTAAAGCAAAAAACGTTTAAGGAAAGTAAGGTCTTAAACATCCCTCATTTATGATGATTTGCAGGCCTACAAAAGCAGGACTTTGTCAGCTGCAACGTTCTCACTTGTGTGTTGCTACTCGTCAGTCGGCAGCAGTTTGCTTGCTATTTGCCACTTGCCACTTGCTACATGGTATTTGTAGCAAAGCACGACCACAGCGTCAACAACATGAAAACATGTTGCCAGAGCATCGCTCAGCATCGTTGTTCCCGTCGTCGTCGTCGTCGTCGGCTTTTGGCTTTCATCGACGCGACGCGTCGTCGTCTTCTTGTGCACTTAATTTAATGACCAAAGTTCGCCGCACAGGGCGTTGGCATGGCAGTCCGTCCAGAAGATGATGATGTCTTCACTTTTCACTCGCTTTCCACGTTTTCCCCCGCTCTGTTTGTGTGTGTGTGTGTGTGTGTGTGTGTTTGGCTTTGTGCATAAACATCGCCGTGTTTATTTACATTTGAGCAAATTGTTATTTAATTAAATTTTAATACGCTTCATTAAAACTTCTGTTGGCCGGCTCCCGTTCCGACTCTGTTTGGCCTCTGTGGCCAGGTCGAGGCTGCTCCGGATTTAGTCATTTTATTATGCAATGATAATCAGAAATCAATTTATTGTGTATACAAAAGCTGGATGCTCGCTGTTCAGGCTGCTGGTCAGAAATGTCAGGCAAATAAAAATGAAATGCGGCTGCTGGGCGAGCGAGCGAGTGAGCGAGTGAGCGAGTCAATAAAATTCAATTTGGTGGCTCATCAGTGTTGGATGGGCCAAAAGTGAAGTGGGCGCTAATGTGGCGCATAGACTTCAGGACAATGCCTAGTTTCCTCTCCTGCTTCGAGCTCGGCTTCTTCGTTTGTGCGTTTAAGTAAATACAAGCACATTAGTCGCAGCAAAATAACAACAAACTCTGGACTCTGGACTGTGTCGACTGCAAAGGCATGTCTCGGTTTTCTTTCTTTTTTTTTTTTGCTTTCTTCGGCGCCCCAGTAAAAGCTACTTAGGCAAACACGAAGAAATTCAAAGAGCAGCGCGCAAAATGAACTGCCAAAACACACACGAACACACGCAGGGGGAAAAAGCCGCTTTGGTCGCATAAGAAAACACTAAATCAGACAGACACTAAGACAGACAGAAAGAACGAGAGAGACAGCGACAGAGAGAGAGAGAGAGAGAGAGAACGGTCGACAGAGCGTCGTGTAGTCAATAAGCAAACGTTTAGATTAATTCCTCGAATGCTTTCGCAAATTCTCAACACTTTTAGAAATCTGTTTGGTATTTTTTTTTTTCTTCTTTTTTATTTCCTACACCACGCAAATAAAATTAGAAATAGTAGAGTGTTTTGGACTGTCTGCTAAGCTAAGAAACCTATTACAACTTATCTGCGTATACAAAGTCAAATTGCATTGAAAGAAAAACTATATTTAAATATTGTTTATTCTTGGTCCCTGTAAGAAACTAAATTATATTCTTTATAACTAACATATCTGCATATATAAAGCAAAATTGCAAAACTATATTAAAATATTGTTTATTCAAAATGCTTCTAAAATAATCAAAATTGAACTTAATTTTGTAAGAAGCTGAATTATATATCTCCTCATTCATAAACTTGAAACCTCTTTTTAATATTTCCAGCATATAGTTTAGTCGATCAATTGCTTTTTAAAGCGCATTCATTTTCATTCTTTTTAGTCTCTATTTTGCCTTTTTTAGTATCGCTTTTGACACTGTCAAATTATGTTGATAATTTGGCAAAGCGGTTTTAGCGTCTCAAGTCGCACCAGACCCAACGATAAGCTGTTACCAAAAGGCCAGATTCGGTCCTCAATATTAACATTACAACAAATGACCAGCCGAGGATTACAAGCGCCAAAAATAGCTTCCCTTTCATATCTATGTTACCCAAACATTCTTTTCATGTTCGGACTGTCTTTTATTTTTAATAATCTTCTGCATTTAGTCAGCCTTTTTTTTGTATATAAAAATGTAATCTACATTTATAAGTTGTTGTTGTTTTATGTCTCAGAAAGTATTGTTTATGAAACGCAAAATCTTAAATGTCTTTGCTACTCATCTTACTAAGTGTAAAATATATTTTCTTATTTTGTTTTAAAATTAATTTTTCCTTTAAATATTTATGTTGTCTTTTTTTTAAATTAAGAATATTTTTTGATTAATTTTATTTTAATATTTTTTTTATATATTTTCATGAAATCAACATATTGCATTTATTTTATTTTAATATTTCATTATATATTTTGTAATCTTGATTATTATATTTCTATATATTTATTTTATCATGCTGATTGATAAAGTGTTAAATTCATTTTATTAATTTTTAATTTCATAATTTTTTTACTTTAATACATTTTATACAGTTTTATGTTAATTTAATGTATTTCTTTTATTTATTGTTTCGCTTAAATTTTAAATTTATATTTAACTTATATTAATTTTTTTTTTTTTACATATATAATATTTTATGTTTACTTTAACATTTTTGTACACTTCTAATCTTTTCTTTTATTTATTGTTGCGCTTAAGCTTGAATTTGATATTTTATTGCTTTTTACATCTTTTTTCAATAGCAAAACATAGTCATTGTATTGATCAAGAATATTCTTGACATTGACTTAATACGTCTGGACAAGCGATATCTGATATTACTCAGACGAACGAAAATTAGTTTAAAATAATTTCAACATAATTTGTGGAGAAGCCTTTATTACAAAGAGAAGACATTAATTGAGTTTATTTCATATCTTAATGGCCAGCGGGGATATATGAAGCGAGGCCATTGGCCCTGCTTCTGGAGAGTCAAGCAAATTAATGTAATGGAAACTACGCGACAGAGAACAAAACAGAGAGAGAGAGAGAGAGAGAGAGAGAGAGAGAGAGAGAAAGAGCTAAAGAGAGAGAGAGAAGCAACATGAGAAGTTCAATCACACACAGTTTCTGACATTGAAACCGAGCAAGTTGACTCTTGACTGGCTCTTGACACGCTCAAGCGTAAGCTCAAAGTCAAGCTGAAAGTGTTGATGCCAAAAATGCGAGACAGTTAAATAACTAGAACCAACACTCGACACTCGTAACACAACAAGTGGCCAAAGCAGACAATAGACAAAATGAAAAAGTGCGCAATTGCTGAAGCTATTAAACTCGAATTTATTTTATACGTTATGTATATATGTATGTATATCTAGCATTTGCATTGTTTATTTGCCAAGCATAAATTCTTGTTGTTGTTATTTGAGCTGAACAAATGAATAAATTGCGTATGAAATGAAATTATGACTGAACTGACAACTGAACTGAACTCAAATCTAATAAAAATCATCGCACAAATAAGCAAAAGTCACAAAAATCACAATGGAAACAACAAAAATCATCTCGCTTCCTGTTCAACTATATTATACCCCGATATACATAATCTATCATCATCTTTTGCAGCATCTTGCATGTATTATTCCATTTTATTTAATGCTATCAAATCGAATCGTTCGTCTAGTCGCTTGCGTTGGCAATTAGCATTCAGGCACTGACCCGATATCGAATGTTTCTGGTTATTTGTAAGCCATGGCAACAGTACACATAAATCAAGTATACTATACGTCACATCACACATACGCAACGTTGTCCACTGAAATGTGTAATAAAATATGCTCTGAGCGATGTTAGTCTGTCTGCCTCTCTGCCCGTCTGTCTGTTTGCCTTTTCTGCCAGCCTGATTAAAGGTTAATAAATATTTCATTGAATTTGCCATTTCACAATTCGTTTAATGCACAGCAATAACAACATCGAACGGATGCGTTCGGCATTCCTGATATCTTTTAATGCCCTTTTAATACCCTACGACAGACATCCCTCGACGACATTCTCGTTCTCTCTCTTTCTCTCTGTCTTCGCTTCCATGGGCTAAGCTCCTCTTAAACGCTTGTTAATGTGCTTTAGGCCATATTAAAGCTAGCCAGCCAACCTACAAGCCAGACAGCCATCAATCCATCAACTGCACTTTGCCTGCCTGCCTTGTGTCGTGTTGCATGGCTTTGGATTTTCCTTTGACTCCACCTCAGCGATGGCATTTGTCATTCACGCTGTCCACACAGAGCCCAAAAAAAATGAAGAAAACCTTTTTGCAAAATAGCTTTTTTAAGCCGCAGCACTTCTCGGATTTCCCTTTGAGCAGCTCAAGCTGGCATTTTAATTGCTCGACACTCTGGCAAAACTAACTATTCTCTCATTAATTGTGGCTAAACACATACTTATGAAGCGAACAATTTGAGCAATTATGCTAATGCTAATGCAAATTTCAAATCCTAATTGTATAATAACATAACAAATAATTGTGGAGCTAATCTGCAGCGCACTTCAAATGAGAGTCGAAGTAAGTTGAACTTTGAGACTTTACTTCGTATACTCTTAAATATAAATAAATACAAATATTCCAAATATATGACCATATATGGTATATAGTTTACATACCAAATATAGCAGTCAGCACAATTTCATGGTTTCGGTATATTAATTTGGTATATTTTTGAACATATATTTTAGAAAATAAAATATACCCAATTCATATACCAAAAATATTGAAATAGACCGATGATGGTATTTGGTATATTTCCCACATACCAAATACGGGTTTCGGTATATTTTTAGTATTTTTGGCATATTAATTCTGTATATTTTAGAAAAATAATATTTATTTTGGTAGGTTAAGATATACAAAATATAGTCTTCAGTATATTTTATATACATATTTGATATGCAAAATATATACCAAATATAGATTTCGGTATATTTTAGTTAAATTTATGAAAAACAATGCAAATAAATACAAAACATTTTTTGTGTGGGGAAAAATATAAAATTCCGTCGACAGCGAAACACAATATTAAAATATTATTTGAAGCTAAAAAAGGAGAATTTCATTATACCAAAAAAAAAAAAAAATACTTCAAATACATTTCAACTCTTTTGTTGTATTATAATTTTAATAATATTTAGATATTCGATGACAGAAAAATAAAATGTTAGTATACATACTGACATACTTTAGATTATAAATTCAATATGAAAAGTGAGTTATATTATACTCTTGTAGAGTATTTCTAGTGCTACCCTCAAAAAGCAAAGACATTCTCTAGTCGGAGCATATTTTCTAGCTCATGGCAATTAAAATGTGAAAACATAAACGTTGCTCTTGCTGTTGGGGTGTCGATAGATGTGCCTTGCCTTGCACCTGTCAAAATGCTAAGCATGACAGGCAAAGTGAGCTTGAACCCTTTGCCCGCAAGTGCGTGGGATGACGTAAGGAGATTCTCCTACAAAAAAAAAAGGGGCAGGGGAAGGCTTAAAGTTATTGTACGAGCATATTAATAAACATAATCCGGAAATCATATACGACGACATGAAGCTGCTGCTGTTGAGGGCTGACTGCGATGATACCCCAGTCATGATGACGATGATAGGGAATGGAGAATGGAGAATGGAGCATGGCGAATAGAGAATGAAAAGTGGGTTTCGTTTTTTTTCATATTTTGATGGGTGGGTGGAAGGCAAAAGTTTGCCTACGAATATTTTTCATACTTTGTGAATATTAAATTCATTCAAAGATTTGAAACTTTTTCTTTTTTTTGTGGAGCTTGCCTGCTGCTCATTTTGTAGTCCAATGCAAATAACAAAAGGTGCCCTCTCCTTCCCTCTATTCGCCTGGTATAAAGTAAATGTGGGGCCAAATGTCTGTAAATGAGTAATAACTGCGGCTGCCAAAAGGGAGAGTTTGAGTCTGAGCTTCAGTTCTATGGAAGGAAGCGTCATGAAATTTGTTTAGGTTCATTCGCCTTTTCTCTCTCTCTCTCTCACTCTCTGGGGCTGTTTTCTTTTTACCGAAAGACAAAACAAAACAAACCAACAGGAAAAGAAACAACAAAAAAAAAAAAAAAATATTTGGAAAATATCCATAAATGTTGCAGCTGTTTGTTTTAATGTGTAAATACTGCTGCCTCTCTATTTCATATTCAAGTACTACGCAGCATTCTGCTCAAGGTGTTCGAGTAGATCTCACAGCTTCTAATTGATAACACAAACAATTGCCAATTTGCAGTTCAATCAGCAAGGCAAGCAGCAACGCCATAATATTGATTAAATTATAAATAGCAAATGAGCGAAACATTTATAAATTCTATTGGGTTTTAAATAGAGAAACATTCGCATATTTTTTGGGCTTAAACCCGATTTAGATTTCCTTCATTGCAATTCCCAAAAATGTAGATAACTGCAAATAACACTTAGACCTTGGATTTGGTTCGAATTAAGGTTTCAAGCTTAATTTTAATTTAATATTTAAAGCTCTCAGACTTTAAGTGCATTTCAATCGATTTGGATTTTGTGTGTGAAAGTGACACTGAAAAGTTCGCAGTAAAGTGTTAAATAGTTACTGCAAATGGTTTCAAATTTAATGCATTACATGTGTATTAAATATATAATATATTGAATTCATTTAAAACATTTACCTCGAGCGAGGCAGCAATTGATACGATGCTGCTGCAAAGAGCGTGAAATGCATTAACTTAATGAAATTTAAATCCCATCAGAGTGCTTTATTGCATAAAATTAACTTGCCAACTATGTTTGCATGTATCTTAAACACTGTTATTTACTGTCTGCAAGTCTTTACTGCTTTTAAATTACAGCTCTAGTTGAATTAATTTACGAAATATTAAGACTCTGCTCAACAGTTCTAATATGAAATTACTTTTCAGCAAATTCAAAAAAGTATGACAATAAATTAATCAAACAATAGTTAATTATTTATACAACTCTTTAAAAATATTTGTATTTTTTTTTTTAAAGTGTTTCCAGTAAAGATCTTAAATTTAATTATAGCTAATTAGATTTTTGTTGCTTTCGATACAATGTTATACTAATTTTCTTACATTTCTTACAGATGATTTAAATTCATTCTCCAAACAGTTTCACAACACATTAAAGTATAATAATGTGCGATATTAATACTGTATTTTCTTATTTTGTATTTTAGACTGTCAGAGAAATAAATTTGATTTATTTCATTTGCTTTGCAAATTGATTTGAGGAAGAAACTGAAATTCGATTGTATATAATACTCAGATGATTTAAATAATAAAACTGTAAAGTATAAACAGAAATATAAAAATATTAGAAATATAGAAAAAATATACTATAAATTAAAAAAATACTAGATAAGTATAAAATAAATAATAAAGCACCAAAATAAATAAAAGAAATACAAAAAATATCCGATACTAGAATAAATTTGCTTGATTGATAGAGCTTAAGACAATAACGTACAATTAAGTAAATATAGAAATGGAAAATAGGCAAAATATAACACAAATAGAAAATTATACTATAAATGGCACAAATATATACAAAATAAATTGAATTGATTTTGTTGCGCTACTAATTGGTTCAAGTCTGAAAACAGATTCCTTTATGCACTTCTTACATATCGTATGAATGATTTAAATAATACATAAATGATTTAATAAAAGTAAATAATAAGACAGAAAAGAAAATAGAAAAGATGTCTGATACTAGATAAATTTGATTGATTTCGTTTGCTTTGCTAATTGATTAAAGTCCTGCCATTAATGAACAACAATTTGTTGTGTTGTATACAATGATATTTTACGCTCATTATGTTAAATTTCATTCACATTGTATATCAAAAGAAAAGCAAATTACATTCATATTCGCACCCTTACGAAATAAATCCAATATGAGTACTAGGTACATATGTTCTTTCCTCTTTCTTTGTGTGTGTGTGTGAGGAGATATTTACACTCGCATTTGAAGACAATACGCTGATTTATGCATAGCATTTAACATAGACATTTGAGGGACTGACTCTGACTGCTGGAGGCCACCTGGTTGAGATGCCAGGCACAGGATGTCTCTATTGCTGTCGACATTGATGTTTGGTGTGTTTTGTGTTTTTGTGTTTTGTGTTTTTTTGTTTTGTTTCGCTTTTGGCCTTTTGTTGCCTATTTTGTGACTGCTTCACGCATCGGTTCGCTTCACGCTGTGGCGCTCGTTCCACGTGCCACACGGAGCCACATGCAAACTTTCTCAGCGAATGTCAGCGACTGGCACCCCCAACAACAGCAACAGCAACAAAAAAAAAAAAAGAAACACTTTGAAAGCAATAAAATGAGCAATTTTTACGATTAATGGTAAAATAAAGTATCGCTTTTTTCCCCATTTTTTCGCTTTGTTTGACGCTTTCTTTTGGCTCGTCTCAGTTTCGATTTCGAGTTGCTTCACTTCTTTTTTTTCCGTCTTTTTTTTTTTTTGAGAGCCATGTGAGTTGCCATGTTGCTGTCGCTGTTTTCTTACTTGTTTTTCTGGCTTTGAATGGCAATTTGATAGCCACGTGGCTCACATGCACAGTTATTTGTGGCCAGCCATGAGAGAGAAAAGCGCAGCGACCTGAGCGACTAACAAATCAGCCTCAGAGCCTCATCCGTTCGTCGCTCACGGCTGCAGTTGCTCATAAAAACGCCAAATAAAATTGGGAATTAATCAACTGAACGACGCCACGACGCAAAGCTGAAGGATTTACGTGTCTCCTTCGACTCCTTCGTTCCCTCCTTTGACTGACCTTCTGGTTATGGTTTTGGTTTTGCTTTTGGTTTTGGGTCCCCCAAAAACTTATTGTTGTCATCGGTTGGTCGACCTCGCATGCTTTCTAATTTTATGGCCAGCTGCTGTGGCTTTGATTAAATTGACCCTCTACCCGAATGCTGTAAACTTCTAATACCGTCAACAGCAATAATAACACTACAACTTTCAAAGCATCGTCTTCGTCTTCGACTTCGTCTTCGTCTTACTTAGTCAGCATTTTAATGAGTAACGAAAAGCAATTGAAACGATTCTTGCGGTTTTTATGAGTCATGAATTATGCTTGTGGATATATTCTCGATATGTAAATATGACATATATGTACACACACTCATGAATAGCAGTAACAATACTGTGTATATGGGAATTAAATTGAGCTTATTACGACGATGTTGGGAGCATCTAATTCGATTGATGATGCCGCATATGTATTTTAATTGGATTGAACACAAGCGACCTCAGTGTCTGCTTTTCTAGTACATAAGATGGGACAAGCAGCACTTTATGCATATATTTATGATTCGCAAAACAATCAAAAATCATAATATACATATATTTGCACAAGTTCGAATATTTTGACAATCAACTGTAGAAGTGATTGCTTCTCTGCAAAGAACTTAACAAATTTGTATAAATTTAATTCATAGTATTTATTTATTTATAGTATTTAGTATTTAGTATTCAGTATTCAGTATTCAGTATTCAGTATTCAGTATTCAGTATTCAGTATTCAGTATTCAGTATTCAGTATTCAGTATTCAGTATTCAGTATTCAGTATTCAGTATTCAGTATTTAGTATTTAGTATTTAGTTTTTAGTATTCAGTATATTTTTTAGTATTTAGTATTTCAGCATTTACTATTTAGTATTTAGTATTTAGTATTCAGCATATATTTTTCAGTATTTAGTATTTCAGTATTCAGTATATTTATTAGTGTTCAGTATTTAGTATTCAGTACTTAGTATATTTTCAGTATATTGTTTTCAATTGTCTTCATATCAAGTTTATTCCACTATTGCACTAATTTCTCTGACTTCAAATCGATGTTACATCACAATGCACAACTATCCATTACGATTTGGCACAATTCTATATATTTGATATTTAATTGAATCTCGTATATATTATTGACCTGTTCATGTTTCTCTCTCTCTGTGTGTGTGTGTGTGTTGGGTCAAGCGTGTATCAAGAGGCGAGTGCCACGCACCGTCAATAACAATGAAGATTGTTGAGCTGACATCGATGGCGGAGGTTTGTCGTATGTAATACAATAGTATAGAGAAACTCTTGCCTGTAGGCGTCAGCATAATGTATCTTATTTGGAAGGGGGGCAGAGGGGGAGCTGAACACCCAAACATCGAATAGCGAACACCGACGACGCCAACGCCGACGCACGGTAAGATTAATATCAAAGGCCGAGAGCTCAGCTCAGTTCACGTCAAGCAACGCCTGGAGGAGAAGATGCCCACGCAACGTTCGAGTTGTTGTCTTGGTTTCCAGAGACAGAGAGAAGAGTGAAGAGAGAAAGGGAGAGAGAGAGAGAGAGTGGAGCCTGCTGTCGACTGCAGTATGTACTCGTATTTTGTAATTTATGATGGCAAACGTTGAGTGTTTTATGTGTACATCACATCATACTTATGCATGGGGAAGCCCATCGAGATACTGTTCCAACTCTGACTCGACTGACAGCAGCAGCAAGAGAGAACTCTGCGACAACACGTGCCTGCGAAAAGCCTCGAGAACTTCAATAAAAATTCATAAATTATTGTTTATGCGTATTGAATTAAGCGACACTCACACACACACACACACACTCAAACATACGAATACACGCCCCAAAAATTACACATGCCAGGACATAATACACACTCACATTCATTTGTTTTTCTTAGCTGTGATTTCAAATTTATGCAAAAAATGTTTCAAGTCGCACACAGCAAGCAAAAACAAAAAAAAAAACGAACTTTTGCTGTCAATAAAATTGAAATTTTCTAGCCACGCCCACACCGCCCACAAGAATGCCAACCAAGAGGCATTAAACAATGAGGCTGGCAGTCGTCGACGATATTTGTTATTTATTGAGATTTGTTTACATTACTGTTACTGGAATGCCACGCCCCTACCCTCCATCCCCCTTCCCCTCTCTGCACGCCTTTGGGTTACTTTACATATTTCTCGCACTTGCCTTTTTGCCAGCCATTTTAATATGTGCGATGCCTATGTCAGCCAGCAGCCATTTGTGGGCGTGGCAAACATGTCAAGCAGCGAACAGCGCACAACGCACAACGCAAAAGAAGGAAACTCGATACTCGGCTACTCGATACTCGACACTCGACAACACACACACAAACAAAAAGTTCTATTTCTCGTCCGCACACCAAGAAATTTTCAAGTCATCGCCGAACTTGCCGCCAGCTACAATTAATCGACAACAGGACAAAGTGACAAGTGGCAAGTGGCAAGCGGCAGCGTGGCAACGTGGCAAAGTGGCATGAGCAAGGTCGCGACTCGCGGCTGGGCATTTATTCAATTAGAATCGAATGTATTATTATAAATGCATTAACCAAATTAACTTTAATCGCCAATTGTCCACTGTTTAGAAAGGTCTGCTGATTAATCGTTTAATACTTACTTACTTATATATTGATATAAGACATGAACTACACAATGAAATTATATAATAAATAAAACAAAAAATGAATAAAAATAAAGTAATAATAATTAAATCGAATGCACATTTAATAAAGTTATTTAAAGGCTATACTTTCTTCAATTGTTTTCTATGGTTTTGAAAGGTTCTTGTTAACACATAAAAAAGTGTATAACATATTTCTTACATAAGCCGAAGCCCTCTGCAACCAGTGCTCTAGAAATAAGTTGGTGTCAATTTTAATTATATTTAACTATTATAAATATGAATTGTTGTTAAACTTCGTTTTGTATTATTCTAATAAAGTGCTTTATGAACAATTCTTTATTTAATGAGTATTTGATTGCATTCATAACAGATTACAAATATTTATTATTTTAAAATGATTTTTAAAATTATAGCTATCAAGTTGAGTTAAACAAAATTCTGCGATTCATGTGGTGTAATTGTTTTACTTTTTTTCAGCAGATTTACAAGTTTTCTAAGATCTACAAATAATCATTCTTTTTTGCTTAAATCAATATAGAATAGTTGTCTACTTTACATGAAACCTAATATATACAGTCGGAATTAGCATTATATTTAGGGCTACAATTGTTGTTAGGAACTTTTTCTGTTTTATGATAATATATACAAATTTTTTCATTTGTTGATCTGTTTAGGATTTCGTTAATTTCTGACATTATCTTAAAACAGAAAAATAATTCCATAATCATTCTTAACTCCAATTAAAGTGCTAATCACCCATAAAATCAACAGAAATAATTATATATAAAATAAGGTAATATTATATCGAAAATAAGTTTAAAAATTAAACAAAAGGAATTAAGAATTTAATTATTAATTTTATTTTTCTGATTTAATTATTTAAAGTTTAAATCTAATCTTGAAGCTACTTAAATGATTTAAGCAGTTTAATTAATAATAACATAGAAAAAAACACATTTCGCATTTAATGTGCCATATTTTTTTCTTCTGTCATTTTCAATCATTTTCTTTATCACAATAGAAAGTGTGTGAGTGTCTGTGTGTGTGTGTGTGTGAGTGTTTTTTAGTAACTTTGCAACATTTGTGTGCCATAAAAAACTTTGAGATATAGCATTGCGCTTTAAAGAACTTGGATAAGCTGCAAAATACGGAAGTTCTATTTCATTTCAGTTATCAGATGGGGCGTACGTACGTACCACGCTGCGTATGAGTTACGTGCGTTGTGTCTATGCTGTTTTGTTTTCCGAGTGTGTGGCACAAACACGTCAAGCACTACACACATGCAACATCAGCAGCAGACAGTAAAACACACTCACACTCACACTCACACACTCACACACACACTATGAACGCAGGTGTATCACTTAATTTAGGTCGTTTTTTGTTTGGTTACTTTTTGAGCTATGCCACACATATATTTTATATCTATGTACGTTACACGTTATGTCCTCTGTCTACCTGAATTGGAAATATATATTCTGTATACATGTATGCGTTGCCTGGCTGTTGTTTGCCTTTCGAGGGGGGAGTGGCAAATATTTAAAGTTCATAAGCCGCAGAAATCCCTTGCAAAATTAATTAAAAATGCGACAAAAAGCGAAATCCAGCCAAGGGCGCATTTTTAAATGTTATTATTGTTGTTGTTGTTGTTGTTGTCGTTGTTTGTTGGCAGCCGCTGCTCTGATTGACTTGATGAGAGACAACAAGAGGACGAGATTGTTAGCTAATGCCTAAGCGCCAGCTTATGCGACGCATTAATTAACTTAATTCACAACACAAAAAATATACAACAGCAACAAATTTGGGACAAACGGCAAAAAAAAAAGCTGGAGAGAAATACATAAATAATGAAATATAATAAATATGCGCATCAAATTCAGTTAAGCGGGGACATTTTGACGTAGAACGGGGCGTGTCCAAAAATCCACCGAAAAACCAGTAAGAAAGCTATAGTCGAGTGTGCTCAACTGTCAGATACCCGCTTCCCATTTTAAATAAAATCAAAACAGTGCGGTATTATTTTTAAAATATAATATATAATGCGAAAATTATAAAAATATACCAATAACTATAATTAGTATATTGATATAGCATTCAAAATCTACCATAGCTTTCTATGGTCGAGTGTGATCGACTATGAGATAACTGCTTTTAGTGAAAGTTAAGCAATGAGGTATTCATTTCAAAATATACCAAATTAATATACCGCAAAAATACTAAAATATACCGAGTTGGTATACCTCAAAAATACTAAACATATTCCAAAGGTAAAATTTGGTATATTGATATAGTACTACATTCCAAATATACCAAAGAACACCAAATATACCAGATTGTTAGCTAAAGCAATTCAGACGCTTTATAAATACTCGTTTTTTTCCACACAAAAGTGTTTCTTAAATAACTTCTAAATTCAATTTGTATCTGATTGCAACTAAATTTGTCGATTTTCGGGGGTAGAAGTGGGCGTGGCAAAAATTTGAAACAAACTTGATCTGCGTGCAAACATAACGAATGCTGTCGAAAGAAGAATTACATCTCCATTTCTTATAGTCTCTGAGATCTAGGCGTTCATACGGACGGACAGACAGACAGACCGACGGACAGATTCTGATCAAGAATATTTATACTGTATGGGGTCGGAGACACCTCCTTCTAGCCTATGGGTAGCGGGTATAAAAAGCCTGCCACAAATGAGCGTAGCAAAATGATGACATTAACCCAAACAAAACCTACATGACGTATACTTAACATAGAGCGAGTTGGGGTTGATAGGCAGCCATTTCCCTAGGCAATGTAATGGCATTCCCATTAGACACACAGACAGCTAATGACACAGACCCTTTTCGAGTATCTGCATATTTATGTATTATGCATGTCGCAAAAATTTATGGAAATCAGTCCACAAAACTGTTGCAAAATTTTTCTTGCTGCGTTGGAAGAAAAGTTGAAATCTCGTTTGCCAAAAAATATGAGAAACAATAAATACACAACTCGAATTGAAAAACAATTTGCCAAAAAGTTTGAAGCCACTTTTGGAAAGTAGTTAAGTACTTTTTATAAGAACTATTTTACTATGCAAAAGCTTAAAAATTAAGCGTGATTAAAACTTACAACCGAAATTGAAATTAAATTCAACCCCAAAAATAATTGAAGCAGAGCAAAGATTACATAATCATTGGACAGCAAGCAGGTAGAAATCTAGGAGAGCCAACAGGTTGGAAGAAGAAACGAAACTAAGCGAGAAAAACGCAAAGCGAAAGCAAATCAAAATAAAGTTGTCATGAATTTAAGATGGCTTTTTGACCTTGTCCCTGTCATATCCTGGGGGCGTTTAAGGCTCCAAATATTTGAGAGCCAAGCGCCGGAACCAAGAGCTGCTGCGTTTCTCGTTTTATATATATATATATATTTTTTGTTTTTTTTTTCTTTGCGTTTTTCGTTTTGGGTTGGAGAAGTTTCCGGCTTATAATAGTCGCTAAACTGCTGCGAGTAGCAACAGCAGCAACAGAGAAACCCGAAAGATTAGGGAAATCTGCATGCATAATGGGATACTTAAACGCACACACCATTTTCGTACTTTTTTTTTCGTTTCGTTTCGTTTCGTTTTTTACACACACACACATAAATGCGAGGGACATATATGTAAAGATAAAGAGAGGAAGAGAGAGATGAGTGTGTGTGTGTGTGTGTGTGTAATTTTTTGTTGGTTGCTGCCTGACTGGCGCCCATTGGCAGACGCATAATTTATTGCTTCGTTTAATTTTTGACAAGCTCGAAGGATGAAGGGTTGGTTGCCCCCGAACCATTTCACAAGACCAACCGTGTGAGCTCTGGCCGCATGCAACAGTGCGTATGCTTGATATGCTGCGCTGCCAAGCGTTAAACTTTGCACAGATCCCAGTTCAGTTGTCGCCTTGTGGCAGCGGCCAACACAAAATTTATATAAAATTTGTGAATGGCAAGCGGTCATATCGATAGCGACAGTCAGAAAGAAAGAGAGAGAGCGATAGAGAGAGAGAGAGGGAACTGTAAACAGTTTAAACTTTTCGCTTTTTATCCCAGTTTGCTAAAGTGGCATAAAAAAAAAACAACTCAGACAAGTTAAATTATTGTTGGAACACCCCCAAAAAAATAAATGTTGGGAAGGGTTTTTTCCCTCTTTAAAAAGAGAGAGAGAGCTGTGGCCAAAGCTTGATTCAATTTCAAAATGTTCACACACAAAAAAATATCTTACTTAGCAGCAAATGAACTGTGGCATAAATGCTGCCAGCTCACGTATTTGAGTTGCCACCGTCAAGTGTAGTAGTATCTGCAAATGTATCTGTATCTGTGTATCTATGTATCTGTGTATCTGTGTATCTGTGTATCCGTATCCGCACTCGTATCTGTCTTTTGTCTGTCGCTGTCTAGGCGCGTGTTTATCTCTTATTTAGGCCCAACGTTAGCTCATCCAAATGCATAAAATACATCAAGACTCGAGTAAGCACACACAGACAAAGCTTCCCCTTTGCAAATACAACATAGGTCGCATGTTTGGTCTGAGGCAAGCAGAGCGCAGCCTATAGCACAGAGAGTGAGCCGCATGCCACATTCAATGGGTTGCCAAGCGCAATTTCGTTACAAAAAAAATTCCTCAATCAAAGCACAATATTAAATACCTGGTAGCAAAAATCTATACCAACAATGAATATCATTTACTACATAAATAGATTATTCAAATTACATTACATTTTCACATAATTAGTTTAAGGCTTAATATCGATTAGTTCGATTAAAATGCGTTTGTTTCTTTTATATCATAACAATATTGTTTTCATTTTAAATGTTGTTTTAAAAACTGAATTGAAAATTTTTATTTTTTGTTATATTTAATATGTACAATCTACTAAACGATAAGAAGTAAATAAATAAGGTTTATGTTCAAATAAACTGTGAATTGTTTCCACCTATTCAAAATTGATCGTTAAATACCTAATTGAATAACTAATTTCCCAATTAAATAATTTAATTCAAAAATGCCTCATACAAGTTTTGACAATAATTTTGATGGTTATGAATATTAGACAAATTATCTGTAATTTAAAATTAATAGAAAGTGAATCATAAGACTTTACAATTACAAAAATAAATACATACACAATTGCTGAAATTCAAAAGCACCTTATCTATTAAATGATATCACAAATTACACAAGGGAATTCGAAAACTAATATAATGATGATGTTCACAAAGTAGCTTAGCATACATGAGAGTGCTTAATTAATTAATCTTGCCAGATCGATAATATTCAAACTTCAATTATGTCAACATAATATAATAAGAGAATTATATAATAAATAATAAGAATTAAACTCAAGAGCGTCACTTAAGTACGTTAAATATTTATACCATTACAAAGATCACAGCTATAAATCTTATGAATACAAAAATGGGCACATGGAAATATTTGAAGTGTTCATATTTCGAAACTAAATGCATCATTGAAGAATTCAATTCTAGAGTGTCTCATAAATATAAGTATTATACATTTCGTTCAGCATTGATCGATAACTTTGAGTGCTCGGAGCAATGAATTAAATGTATTATGAAAAAGGCGTTAATAAATAGAATTTAATATACACATTCTGAAAAATAGAAAAGTGTAACTAACGAATTAAATTCAAGAGTGTTTATTCACTATTTATTTTATAAATTTCGTTCAAGATTGACAACATTGATCGATAACTTTAAAAGGTCAGCGTAATGTGTTATCGCTTGTCCATCAATTTCATTGGTTCGGCCATTGATTGGCCGCACAACTTGTTGGCTGATCAATGCCATTGTGCGACGACTCAGGCATTTGTCACAAATTGGCAGGCAACACTTCCATCCGGGGACTGACTTTGCGACTAGACGGAGCAGGAGACTGAGACTCGAGACTCAAGACTGATACTGAGAATGTGTGCGAGGCTCTAAGAATGTTTTATGATGCCTAAAGTCAGCAGCAGATTGAGCCAAGGGGGCGCATACTTAATACACACACACACACACATTCGCATTGATATCATTCAAACGGGATTCAACATTGACACGTATAATACATTAGCATCGGTTATTGTCTTAGCGGAAGCCGACGCGACCGTATTGAAGGCTATTTTTCGAGGGCGTGGCAGTTGACTTGTGATAAGAGCTCCCGCCTCCTTTATCGGTTATCATTTGCCATCGTCGATTCTTGCTCTGCTCTGCCAAAGTCAAACATTTAGCCAGCACGTTTAGCGCCTCAGCGCGTTTACAGCAGCAGCAGCAGCAACAGCAGAATCACCTTCTTGCCACACACACACACAGCTTCTTGCCCCAAGTCTGATTTGTTTTCTGTGCTTACGTTTGCTTCCAAGCCAGTCCTGTGCTGTGCCTATATGTGCCACAGTTTGTGTGCTCTGTTCACATGTCAACAAACAACGCAGTCTCTGAAGCAACGACAATGTCACAAACAAACCTTCTACATTTGCCTCAACTCACGCTCCCATAATCCATTTTGTTAGAAAATGTTGCATTGAAAACCCTTATTTGAAGAAACTACTTTTCCGTTTATTATGTCAAATATAATATTCATTGATGTCTGAATATTGTTTTATTTTATACAATAATTTCAAAAATAATTAATCAAAGATTAAAATGTTGAATGTAGAATAACACCGTCAGAAGTATTTATTTGTTTTTTATTTACCAGCATTATGAAAAAACTTTATCGAAAGATCAATTGAATATTAAGCATCACTGTAAAAATTCTAAAATAACTACAATTTGTATCCGATCAGAGCCAAATTCTTAGGAATCGAAAATACTATAGTTATTTTTGTTAGTACCAAAATTCGCAACTCTAGCGTCAAAATTACGCTTCTTTTTCGGTATCTATCAATTCGAGAGGCCGCAAGTGGGCATGGCAAAAAAGTGAAATAAATTTTATATATTATATATATACAAACATAACAAGTGCTATACGAAAAAATTATAGCTCTATCATTTACAGTCGCTGAAATCTAGGTGTTCATATGGACGGACGGACAGACAGACAAACGGACATGGCTATATCATCTTGTCTGTTGACGCATATCAAGAATATATACATACTTTATAGGGTCCTTCTACGTGTTACATACATTTCCTGCAGACACAAAGTTATGATACCCTTCTACACTATGGATAACGGGTAATAATTATACAGTTAGCTAAACAATATGCATGTTTATTTAATTTGAATTGAAATAGCTGAAAGCTTAACTTTGTTTATGAACTGGAATAGTTGTCAGTGAGGAAAGCTCTAATCGCAGCATTTTAACATAGTGTGCTTCACACACTTTATCATCATGTCAATTAAATTGCTCAACAGCATATGAACAAAAGTTGAAGCAGCGTAGAAAATTGATTGACCAAGGAGTTGAGGCATGTGCAAAGGAAAGCCGAAAGGAGAATAACCAATGAATGAATGAAAAGCGTTTGGAGCCAAGAGCTACACATTAGCATCTCAATGGGAAAGAGCGTTCGATTGTATAGCTCAAAACTATCTATCAGCTAATAGAACACGCCAAAAAAAACGAAGATTTAAATAAACATTGGCGGAGTAAAACCAGATGTGAAACATAGAAACAGACTTAAAGGCTATAGCTTTCTTTGGTTATAAATTAATTTGCAATCTAGGCTTTAATAATGAAAATAATACTGAAATAAATAGGGAATTCTTAAGGTGTATTCTTTGTTGGCAAAACAGAAGAAATTTAGAGAAATTCACTTGCCTAATTGCTGGGAAATATTCCAGTCATTAAGAAGAAAAAAAAGTTTAAATTAATATGCAACAAATACTGTAAAAGGATTGTATTTTATGCACAGATGAATTCACATTCCATTCATTAACTAAGTTAATAAATTATTAATTCCAACTATTTGGATTAAGCATTTTGTTCGATCAAATTCCATAAGAGAACTAAAGACCTTCGTTACTTTATAGTTAAAATTCCAACGTGTTTTTAAACGCATTAATCAAACATCCGTAAATTCGATGGTTCAACATTTAAATCTTTGCTTGCAGGTGCCAAATGAATTGCGTAAATTCGTATTTGTTATTTGCAGATGTTTCGTTGCTGTTGCTGTCGCTGTTGCAACTGCTGCTTTCATTGTTTCCACTGTTTGTTGCAACACACATACACACATAAAAAAAAACAAGAAAAAAACCGCCTCAATTAATTTAACATGGCTGCGGGAAAATCGGACGACGACGACGACGCTGAGGACGCTTCAGTTACAATAGCGTAAAAAGCAAATATTTAATTTGTGTAAATGACCGCATCCGTTGCCGCTCGAATTTATCGCAATATACTATATGTTTACCGTAACGCTTTCAGCGGACGCCCCAGGTGGGCGGGAGTTTCAGCCACGCCCACCTTTTGCGCCCGAAAATGAGCACATGAAATGAGCGACTGACATGACACCGCAGGAGCCAGAGACAGAGGCAGAGGCAGAGAGGAGAGAGGAGAGAGGAGAGAGGAGAGCCACAGAGCCATGAATGAGCACGCAAAACAAGAAAAATAACACAAAGAAAAGAGCAACAAATGTGAGGTGAACAAAAAGATACCCTACATATTTTGCTTTTAAATAAATCACAATTTAATTGTAATTAAAAATATAAAATGTCCCTAAATTAATACTATATAAAAATCAGCAGCTCGCCCTGAAATATAATTTCAAGTTACGCATAATAATAAATATATATAAAATAACTTATTACATGAAATCTTAAATCATATATCACATAAATTTATTGACACTTTGAATGTATGTGCTTCAATATGTGTTCAAATAAAGTATTAAGCATTCAAATAATAAAATAAAATTCAATAAAAGTAGAAAGAACAAAAAAATATTCATAAATAATTTCGTTAGAATTAAATAAAACACAACTAAAATGCATATATTTTGATATTAATATTATTAAATTGGTAAATTTAGATGATCATTCATATTTTTGTGTTAATCAAATTTATTAAAATATAAGTCTAAAATATTTAAAATAAATTGTATAAATTCTAAACTACATTTACATAAATACCATAGTATAAGAAATCTTTTACATAAAAAAGTGTAGATATACATATGATATAAATTGTAAAATATATTATTAGCACAGTATCGTAAATCTTAAATATATAAATCTCATAATACAAATTTGATTAAAAAATATAATAATAAAAGTAGAATAACAAATATAAATAATATAAAATTAAAGTAGACAGTCGAAAGAGTTGATTGAATTAATCATCATATCTATATTTCTCATACACCAAATTCATCCGACTTCGCAGCTAAACTACCCTTGTGCTCACTCTGCGGTTGACAGGGTATACAAAAGGAATAGCTGTAACGACCACTCACATGCTACATTAAATCCATTGCGCCCGGTCAACTTCTGACCGACTTCCAACCGTGTCCTGACCTCGGCCTTACCTTTGGGGGCTACGTTTTGTCATTTCTACTAATGATTTCATTAATAAAATCAAATTAGCAACCCTCCTCCGCTCCTCTTCCTGCCGCATGTATTTCTCACTCTCTCTCTCTCTCTCTCTCTCTGTGTGTGAGTGTAAGTGTGAGTGTGTATAGAACTACTTAACATTTAAGTAAAAGTTATGTTCAAACCAAGAGCCAGTATAGGAAGAGGAAGGAAACAACATGCAACACTATTATCGCACGCGAATGTGTTCCCATAAGCGCAAACTTCTTGGATTCGTCGTGAAATGATCGTAAAATAACAATTCAAAAAAATTAAGGAAACAGAATGGAAGAAAACTATGAAACATTGTTGTTTGCTAAAACTTTGCGACAAATTGCGACATTCGATTAGCATGCAAGAGATTTAAAGTAAGCGAAAGAGTTGGCGAAATTGCGGCGAATTGTAAAAAGCGATTTGCACTAAAAAGAAACTTTGTGACAAGTTTGTGTCGTGTGTGTGCGTGTGTGTGTGACTGTGGGTGTGGCCACGCCCTTTTGTAAGCTGTCTCCACTCCGCAGGCACCGCATGCATTGTTGAGTTCATAATTTAATGCCAGGATCACGCCTCTTCTCTCTTCCCTCTCCTATCTTCTTGCTGCTTAACCCGCTGACATATTTTCGCATTTCTTTTGTTGAATTTTTTATGCTGCCGCCGTTGCTTAAGCAACATGCTCCTTTGTGACATTTGACTCCCCACACACACTCACACACACACTCACACACGCACACGCACACTAATACAGAGTACAATTGACTACTGTAACATGCACATTGCATACTTTTGGGGGCGTAAATGTTTTATTGCTTTGGGGGCGTATCCGACTTTACAATTTGGCCAAAAGTTGTAAAACTTCTCCATCACCGCCCCACAAACACACTAACACACACACACACACACACACACACACACACACACACACACACACACATACAAACACTCACATAGATCCACTCGAACATAGAGTGAATCATAAATTTTAATAAGCAAGCGAGAGCGGGTCGCACGTTGATGTTTAACTTAAATTAGGCTTAATTGTGTGAGATGCGAGCTTCTGCACAAATCCTATGCTCTACTTTGTTGTTGTCCTTCCATCCTGCTCTGTCCTGTATCCGCATCATCTATGACAATTGTGTTTCATTGCACATTTTGCCGAGCAACCTGTTTAATTCAGTTATAACACTAAGCACACAAGTTTGCCAAAATTGTGGGAGTAAATAATACAAATGGAGTAAAGTTTATTACAAATAAACTATGAAAAATATGAGTATGTAAAAAATAATATCATTCTTGCAACTTTAAATACATTTTTAAAATACAAATTGAGTGGAGTTTATTACAGGAAAATATAACTCTGGAAAATAGCAATAAAAATACTAAGTAAATGCATTAGAATAATCTCATTCACTTTGTGCATAAATCACTTAACAGTCGCTTCAGTTTAAGTTATTTGCACTTAACGGCCACACTGCATTTGTCTATAAAATTTTTACTGAGCAGCATATATCTAGTTTAATGGTCATAAAAAAAAAAAAAACAAAAAACTTGGTGATTACTGAGAATAATTCTATAGCTGTAACTTTACTTCGTTGCACTTAACAGCCAAACTTTTTTAACACTGACAAGCGAGTTAGCAAAAAACTATGCAACTGCTTTCTCAGCCTTAGTTATACAAAATTTATCAACTTCTTGCTGGAAAAGTAATTTATTCATAGACTAATAGTCATTTTTTATATAAGTAGAATATTCACTTAACGGCCACACTTACTTCCCTAAAAAATAATGACTTAGCGGCTAATATGTATATTGCACAATACTCAGACACGAAACAATTATGCTAAATAAACAAAAACAACAGAGAATCATTTGATTACTTCAAACTTAACATCATTGCATTTAACAGCCAAATTTGTTGACACCTGCTGTGGCCACTAAGAGAGTCATAAACAAAACCAACTGCAACTGCTTTCGAAGCTTTCAGTTATACAAAATACAGGAACTACTAGTTGGTCTTGTAATTCAATTTGCAGAGAAGTAAAACCTATTTTCAACACACTTCACTTAGGGGCCACTCTATAATGACTTTGCTGTCTATGTTTCAAATAATACTCGCACAATAAATGCATAAAAACCACAGATAATAACAGAGAAAAATGCGGTTGCTTTAAGTTAACATCGTTGCATTTAGCGGCATAATTTGTGGCCACTAAGCGAGTTACAGATATAAAACTGCTTTCATCACAAAGATTACTTAACTTCAGTGCATTTAACAGCCTATTTCATTACCAGTTGCGCCGGTTAAGCGAGTTAATGAAATGTAGATGTAAAATGAAATAGATTGCACAACTAGTAATTAAAATTGCATACTAATTTGAAAATTGTAGGAAGCACAAAAAACTGATTTAATATGCGCAGCATGCGTAGTTCGTTTTCAGCCCAAAATGTGATCTATGTGGTGGCAATAGAAGAATGAACAAACACAGCTGATAAATTCGCAATTAAATTAGTGTCGCATAGAAGATAATTCGCGTCGCACAGCTGAGCTGAGTTGAGCTGAATTGAGCCAAGTTGAGCTGACCTATGCCATGTCAATATCTCTATCTCGCTCTACTGCTGTGTGGGTGTAAGTGTGTGTGTGTGCGAGTGTGTGTGTGTGTGGGCGTGCTCATTTGACTGCCGAGTCGAGTTCCCGGAAAGGAAATGAATGTGCGCAATTTCGTGTGGCCAAAATGCAGAGCCAACTATTTGGCGGACAAAGTGCCTCTGACTCTGACTCTGCCTCTGACGTTGTCGTTGTCGCTGTCTCTTTTCCTGCCCCTCTCTCTGTCTCTGTCAACTTTCCCTCTATCTCTCGTGCACTTGCCATGTCGCTAGTACTTCTTGGCTTTGGCCTTTTGGCCTTAGTCAAAAAAGCAACAAGCTGTGAGCCATCCTTGCTTCCTTGTTATCAACGTTCCTTCTGCTTGCTGCTGCAAAGACAAATACGAAGCATGCCTGAGCGGACTTATGACTGTCCTTCAACATGGCAGGCAATGAAATTTTGTCTGACTCTGATGCTCATAACTTTGCTTGGCTTTTACTTCTCTGCTTCTTGTCCTCTATGTGTGTGTAACAGTTTTCAATTTTTGCGCTTTCCTAAGGCACAAAACGCGTGTGTTGCGTTGGTTCAAAACTTTTCACTTGCCACAAAAAAACTTTCCAATTCAATTAGCTAGTTTCGCTGAAGATTCTTCGCCTATTTTTTTTCTTTTCTTGTTGCTCCGCCTAAAAGCAGGCAACAGATAATTAGCTGGCAATATGCGCGTGTGTGTGAGTGAGGGAAAGAAGGAGAGAGATTAAAAGCGAAAAGCAGTTTAATTTCTTTATAAATTATTTACAAATGCCGCGCGACAAAAAGAACAACCGCACATCTTGGTGTAATGGAGACGGCAGCAACAACTCCTCGGGGCAAATTTTGACTCGATTAGCATGCAGCGCAACTCCCCCTACCTCTACCACCCCTCCCTCCCTTCCTCCCACTCTCTACCTGCGCCTCGCCCACACTTCAATTTTCCTGACTCCTCAGCATGGGAACTTCAAAGTGACTTTCTCGCGTTCTCGCATTTTAAGTGTGTATGTGAGTGTCTTTGTGAATGTCTGTGTGTGTGTGTGTGTGTGTTTCTCTGTATGTGTGTTTATCTGTCTCAGTGTGTGAATGTTTTCCTTCGGCTTCTGAGAAATGAAAGTTTGCTTTCATCTCGATAACACTGATGAGCAACAACGCCAAGAAGCACCAAACAACAACACCAACAACAACAACAACGACAACAAACTGAACAATTTTAAGTCAATTAACTAATTGTGAGCAGCGCAGTTGAGAGAGCATTTAGCAGACTGCCAGACGACATTTCATATTTAATTTGCACACAACAACAACAACAATAAGAAGAAAAAACTAAAGGAGTTGAGACAACAGCAGCACAAATGGACAAAGGATAATTGTGTGGCTGAATTTTCGTGTTCCCAACAACCAAATCGCCCGCATTTCGCGCGATTCCATATGCACATAATGTGATCATATTCTGTTCACACCTTGGTCTATTAAAATACAAACAATTTCTAAACAAATTAAAAATATTTCTGCGATTTAAGATATTTATGATGGTAGAATATTTATTTGTTAAATGCTAAAGGTTTATGAACATTTCTGTAGAAATATAAAAAATTTTTATGCAAGTTCGAAAAAAACATAGATGTCCATATTATTCGATGTTTTCAAAAATAGAACATCGATGCATCGCTTAAAATCGATAGCGAGAAACATCAGAAAACATCACTAAGAAAAATTAATGCACGATACATCGTTAAATAAATAAATGCTTCATTCTATTAAAATATGTAAACATTTGAGTCAGTAAACTCCCTTATAAATCCTTTTTGTTAATTACTTTTGAAAAAATACAAATACTTAAAATTATAGCAACTAATGAACATTATGAAATTAATTAAAATATAGACATCAATATGAACATCGCTATAAAAACATCGATGCACGATGCATCGTTAAATTTGGTAATAATTAAAAAAAAAAATGCTTCATTCTATTAAAATATGTAAACATTTGAATCATAAAACTCCTTTAGAATTATTTTGTTTTTTTAATTGTTTTACTGATAACGCAAAAACTTAAGTTTATCACAATTAAGCAACATTGTGAAATTAGAAGATCTATATTTAGTTAAACATCGATGCTTCACTTCAAAACGATATTAATAAAAACATCACAAAACATTGCAATAAGAAATATCGATGTTTTTAGCTTCGCTAATAAAGATAACTTAGTTATGGGAATTTCTCAGTACGATGCATTATGTATAATGATTATAATATAGGGAAAATAAGGAATTGTATTCGTTATTACAATCAAAATAATAATAATATAATGTTTATTTTATAATGAAATTACTTTAATCAAAAGAAATACTTTTGGAGAAAAAGAAAAATGTACAAAAATATTACAAAACATACACAATTATATTTAACGCCAAAGTTAAGAATGAAATTCAATTTGGAGTTATCGTTTTTGGGGAAAACACTTTGTGGGTAAACAATTTACATGTTATTTTTTCATTTGTTTACAGGCACATTTTTGTCTTTACGCTTAAATAATGTCAATCAATTAAATTTACACACACACCCACACACAGGAAGTAACAGTAATGGCAACATGGGAGAACAAGGGGGAACAAGGGGGAACAAGAGGCAGCAACGTTGGCAGCATTTTATAAATTTTTCATGATATGCATAAGCGACTGTATGCTCATCTGTGTGCGTCTGTGTGTGTGTATGTGTGTGTGTGTGTGTGTGTATGTGTGTGTACTGAAGCAAGCTCATAAAATGTGTAGCCCTGTTACCTTGTCTCTTCCTTTTTTGTTCACTGTCTATACTCCGCAACCAAAAGAAAACAGGCGTAGTTCAAGTAGTTACATTGTTCAACTTAATAAAGAAATATATTACTGATCAGTTGCATACAATTTTCCATTACAAAGTTCAACTGATGAATCACACAACAATTCTAACTAACTACTTACAAATACTTCGCACAGCGTAACTCAAAGTCGAGCTCACTCATCTGCATCTTGAATTTGCATATGCGCCACAAAATATGCTACAGTTTTTTTTTGTTGTCTCAACTGTCTGTCAAGCGACACAAAACACAACATTTAAACCGAAAACATTAAAGTATAGTTATGTCTTCTCACATACAAAGCATTCAAAAAACTTTAAAACTATTTGAAAATATTAATTATTTTCAGTATTTTCAAATAAAATTTGCTTAGTTTACTGATATTACGAATTCATTCATATCTGCACAAAAAATGTTTGAAAATATTATTTATGTTTAGTTGAATAAAATTTATAATGTTAGCTCAAATAAATTTGAAATTGCTTACAGAAATTCTAATTTTTTATATTGACCATTATATTTGAATTTTTTTAATCATTTCTTAAACTCTTTGAAAAGACTATTTACTGTATCTTCAGTCTGTTCAAATAAAAGATATTTTGTTTACTGCTATTAGAAATTATATCAGATTTGCCGAAGAACTTTTGTGAAATTTATGTTTAGCTGAATAACAATTTATAATATTTGCAGCCACGAGACTTTTTTAATAAAAATTCAATAAAATTTGTCTTGTATTTGTTTAAATAAAATTACAATTACAAGCATTATGAATTTATTAAATTGACCTTTTCATTTTGATTTCTTAAATATTTTCTTTTTATTTATCTCTAGTCTGTTTAAATTTACATTTTATGCACAAATACACCTGTAAACTTTGAAATAGCAGTGAGGCAGGTACAAAACTATTTCAATGAAAATCATAATGCATCCTTTTTTAATTATTATCCAACTTTAAATATTGAGTTACCCAAAATGAGAAAATTGTAGGCACTGCTATTTTAAAGTGCACAGTTATTATATTCAAATATTTTCGATATCAATTGTATTGCATTTTAAGAGGTGCCCTGAAATGTTATTAATAAACAAAAAAAAGTTAGTTAACCATGAGAATGAATTAATCATAACATTTAAACGCCAACTTTAGCCAAATACAAGTAAGTTTATTAAACAAAGATCGTTTAAGTGATAACAAGAAAATAAAAACAATGATAAATATATATAGTATACTGTCTATTGAATTGCAAATAAAATTGGTTTCAAAAATATTTGTATATACAAAAGTGATCTTTAAAAAAGCAGTATTGTAAGAGTATGAAATCATTGCACTTGGCTTCTAAAATGTGCAACAAACTTGAAATTGAAAGAAAACATAAAGCGAAAGCAAAAAAAAGTAATGCAACATTCCGTTTAGATCAAAATGCCAGCCGTAATTGATAGAATATTCAAAGAGCTGCCAAGTAAACGCCAGACGAGAGGCTAATGTCATTGCAAAGCTGCCACTGCAGAAAGGGAGAGATAGAGAGAGAGAGAGAGGGAGAGGGAGAGAGGGAGAGAGGCAGCAAAGTATCTGGAAACTCACGACAGATACATATCGCAGATATAAATTTGTTTTAACTGGCGCCACAAAGTATGCAACAGCAAAAGAAGCTTCTTTGCTGGCTTTTCTAAAATCAAGGCAAGGCAAGCCAAGGGCTTAGAGCTCTGGCCACAGAGAGTGGACATGGACATGGACATGGCTATGGATATGGATATGTTCATGGATATGACCATGGATATTGCTGAGACGTGAACGTACTTATCTGACTTATCTCTATACTATATATGTATATGCCGGCTGCACTTGCCAACTTGACAATAAGCAAAACATTCTAGAAAAAAAGGAAAAAGAGAACTTTGGGGTTGGACATTCATGTGGAATGTGGCAAGTAGTGTTTGCCACGCCCACCACCTGTGCTCATGCCACAGCTTTGTCATTGACTCTGGCGTTGTGGCATTTTTACGGGCTCCGTTCCCATTTTGAGAGTGATGCAAGACTCAGGAAAAGTCAACGTTTTGCGTAGCTTTTTCATAAGCATACCCTGCAATCCACACACTTGGGGTATATGCGCTGCTAAGTCAGTAACTATAACTATACATATTTAAAATTTTAGAGAAAATACATATCAAAGTTAGCCACAAATTTGTGCTAAACTTTTACCATTTACAGGGTAGCATCAAGTCGCGTCAGTTTTGGTGGCGTGGTAGTTTCAACATTCTAACTTGTTCATATTTAATGCCTTATCTTGGTCCATTTGCCTGAGCATAGCTTGTTGGGTCGAGTCTGTTGGAGTGTGGGCTTTTCCTCGCCTGCAGCGTTAAATTCTTGTTAAAATATTATGAAAAGTTTATAAATTTTCTTTCACTTTCTGTAGCCAACTGGCAACTGGCAACTTGGCTAAAGTTTAAGGCTGATGCTGAGATGCTGCGGCCAGTCAAAGATTTTCCAGCATTCGCTCGTTACTCCGCCCTCCGCCCCCTTCCCCATCTTCCATCCAAGTCATTTCCCATGCCGCCGCCTTTGGCGCCATTTAACCCATTCAATTTTGACATTTGTCTCATTAATTCAATGCGCAATTCGCATATCTCGCATTTGTTTCACTTCACTTCACTTTACTTCACTTTCACTCCAACTCACTCTCTCATTTAATCACTTAATGCGAATGATGTTCGCGTTACATTAACAGTCATCTCGCACCTAATTAGCCCAATTAAATGTTCACCAAAAAAAAAACCAAAAAACATGTTGCAAACATGAAATGCAAATTGAAATTAAATGCATCTCTATCCTCGTGACAATCCACAAAGCAAGTGCAAGGAGAAAATTCTTCTCTAACCAAATTTGAATTGAGTTTCTCACGAAAGCGTTTACAATTCAAATTTCAACAAAGCGATTCAAATGGACTTCGGCTTAATGATCCCCAAAAAAAAAAAAAAGAAAACTAATTAATTACAGACCAGTTTATCTATTACCAATTGGGACACAATGCGACTTAGATGGGACTATAATTAGCTTAAGCTTCGTTGATTCAAAGAAATTGCTCAACTGCTGAATTCCTATTCCTATTCATATTAATTAATTATTATTTTGAAGTGTATTGAGCGAACATTAGCTTAATCCAATCAACTTTTGTCTTCAAATGAAATATCGTTTCAAATGATTAGCAAAAAATGTCAAAAAAAAAAATAGAATAAACGAAAAAGGAAAAAATTAGGGAATCAATTTAAAACTTGTATTTAACCAAATTATATTTACAATCTAAAATTCAGCATTATAAGTATAATAATCATTATGGAATTTCGAATCTAGCATTTAAATCAAATTATATTTATAAGTTTGAACGAAAATTAGCTTAATAAAATCAACTTTAATCTTCAGACATCATCTAAAATGCTTAGCATAAACTGTCAAAAAAAAAACGAAATGAAAATTAGGCTTTCCATTTCAAAGTTGAAATACAAATATATTTACGATTTAACATTTAGGATTTCGCATCATAAAAATAATATTTACAATTACGAAATTTAAATCAAATTTATATTTATGATTTTCAGCGAAATTCAGATTAATCCAACCAACTTTTGCCTTCAGATGAAATACTTGTCAAAAAAAAAGGAAGTTTGCAATTTCGAATTTTAAATTATTATAAATTAGATTTATAATTTTGAAATGTATATAATTATATTTATAAATTTATAATTTCTTATATATTTTCTTTATATATTTCTAATGCTAAATTCAAAATTTTAAATCGCAAATATAATTATATTTACAATTTGAAAAAATTTATAAATATAATATTTGCGATTAAAAATTTTGAATTTAGAATTAGAAATATAATGATATTTATAATTTTCAAATTTAAAGTTCTACATCGTCTATAAATTTTTATTTATAATTTTCGAATTTAAAATTCAGCATCTTAGCCATTTCCATTAAAATAAGTTTTTAATTTGAAAACCTAGAATTTGGCATCTTAGTCAATTGAATAACTTCAACTTAACCATTTAATCATCCCACAAAACAGAACACTTAATCTTTGTAAAGTCACAAACTTAGTTGTCCAATAAAATTTGTGATTTATGCACAATCTATCGATGATTATTTTCGATTGACTTTTCGCAACAACGAATTGAATAATTTGCATCAAAGCACAGAGAATATTTATAGAATATCAAATTGTTTGAGCGATAATTGAATGGCAAACAATTTGAGCAATTAATAAAACTTTGTCACTTCAATTGGCACACAAAATCCTCAAGATTTTCGACAGGTTTTTGACCAGTCCCAAAAGTACTTGAGTTCCCTTCTATTTGCGAATGCGAAAATCTCCCAAAAAGAGGAAGGAGAAAGATGTTTCATCTTTTTTGTTTAATGCGTTTCAATTTCTCTAGCTTAACAACGTGAAGGTAAATTTTGTGAACAGGCCGGCTCTTTGCCATCATATTGTCTGTCCCCAGGTTACCAAAAACCAGAGTATGAGTGTGAATCAGCATTTGTACTATTTGTAACTGGGACTTGACTAGACACGGATGCGGACTGTGGACTGTGGACTGAGGACTGTGGACACACAGTTCTCGGCTCATCAATCAACTGGAAACTTAGAACTTGGAACTTGGAACATCTGCCTCTAAATTTGATGACCGGCGACAATATGCTAATGAGCTTTATGCCGTCTGTGAATTTAAATGCCGTTCGTTGCTTCTGCTTTTCAAGCATCCAAGCAACCAACGAACGAACCAACAACCAACCAACCAAGCAACCATCCATCTAGTGAGAGAAAGTGAGAGAAGTCAGGGACTCCTCAGCCAAATGACGGCCGTCTAATTAAATCACATTTTCTTCAAAATACAATAAAAAGAAAAACGAAAATACAAAAAAAAAAAAATAACACAAAATCTTTTTTGGCGTCAAGCTTTCGAAATGGAAAAATTTGTTCAATTTTCAGCTGATTGAGCAACCACAAAATTTCAAATTCAACGCCAACTGAACTGAAGACAAGTACTCTCTATATATAAATATATATGTATATATATATTTTTTTTTTGGCAAGTTGAAGGTAATAGAATTACCGTTTTACACAAGCCCAACACTCTCCTCCGCCTCATAATTCAATTTCCAGCAATTATGCGGTGCACTCACCTGTTTTTCGTATTTTTCTTTTTTACACCAAAAGATCAAAAATCAGATGTTATTTCTGCCAGATGTGATGGAGACAGTTGAGACTCTGAATGAATTTTTTTTTCGCACTTATGTTTTAGATATTTTTTGTTTCACTTTCTCAAATTTAATTCATTTATTTATAAGTATTAAATCTTTTATCTTTATGGCATTTTACACTTGTGTTTTGTTTGGAATTTTATTTTTCTCTTTGTTTATCGCACAGAACAAAAAACCAAAAAAATATATATTTCAATTATTATTTACGAGTATTTTTTTTGTATTTTGCTAATAGACACAATTTTTTGGAAAACACATTTTTCGAAACGATTTGTGTTCAATACCTTTTTTGAAATTGAGTGATTTTTTTTCTTTCGCTCGGATGCTGTGCCGGCCACACAACCGTCGGTCAGGACATTCGCATGCGAACTGCGCGCTTTCAATTCAAATCACAAGCCAAGTGGCCAAGTTGACGACACACACACACACACACACCAAATAAAACAAAACAAAACATCAACCGAACTCGAAGACCCGAACACACCGAACACTCGACGAACAACGGTAAACGAACGCGAAGCGATGCGACGAATGAGTCATTTTTGTTTGTTTGAGTGCTTTTGCTGCGTACGCCCACTCGAAAGTATCCTGAGTGCGTTTTGCTAGCTGGCGTGTTGAATTCACCTAAAAATAGATGAAAACCTACATTCATAATCCGGCTAGCAAGTAAATCCAGTTAAAGCCAATATGAAATATAAATATAAAATTAGATAATATGTTTGGCTCTTCATTGATTCAGTGTACTATATATTATTTATCTATTTTAATTTTATATTAAAAAGGCAACTTTGTTTCTTAGTAGTCTGCTGACAAATATTTAAGAAATTAATAATGTAAAATTAATTAGTGTGATTTTAAGTGTATTAAGTATGTATTTATTTAAATATTATATTTGTTGCTCCTTTAGAATTGTTATGTTATATTTTCCACAGTGTGGCTCCTCTTTAATATGTAAAGTAATTTGAGAAAACCCAAAGGACAATTAAAAATAAATTAGCTTGTACCATTTTAGCATTACACGTATTTTTAGCAAGCATTTAAAAATAAAGCCACCTAAAAAAAGGAATACATAAATACGCATTTGATTTGCATTTCAATTTGTAAACTCGATGAAATGGTAAATTATATTCAAATATATATGTAACATACGTACATCTATATACATACATACATATACATGTGTAGGTAGCTAAAATTCATTTTACTACAAAGGATAATTTAAAATTCAATTCTATCTTAAAATTATAATCTCATATTCAATGCCATATTAAAATATAACAAAATTAGAGATTATAAAATTAAATTAAATTTTAAAGTTGTAAAACGAATTACTTTATTATTATTCAATATAGTCGTATAATAATATAATAAATATGAAATAATTATAAAATTATAAATGTATTATAATTATATAATAATATTATGAAATTATTAATATTACTCTACGAGTATATAACGCCCAATTAAAACAAAGAACTATATGTATTCTGAACAATTCTAATTCTGAATAATCGACATCTGACAATTAGTAAACTTAAAAATATTTTTTTTTTTTTTTCAAATTTTGGCTACACTTTCAGAAGAAACTCAACACTATTGCTCTTTGTTCAATCTAAATTAATTAAATTTACCACCCTGAATTTCTTTGCTTTGTTTTGCGACATTTGCAGTAAGCATGCAAATCATTAACATATTGCAGAAATTTCTGGAGATGAGCAGTTGATTAAGATGCAATTAAATGACAATGACACAAGCGATAATTCGATTATCACATGTTTAAATGACAAGGCAATCAGACAATCGAAGCCAAAGCAGCCGAATCCATTAAAGCACAACCAACACACACACACAACAACGACGTAGAACGGACGAATGCAACAGGCGCGCATGCAAATCTCAATGGAATGGACTCAAATGAGCACGACAGAATATTTGTAAACAAAAAAAAACGAGTCAAACGAGCGAGTCAGAGGCGAGTTGTCGCCAAATAGTAGCTTCAAAGCACTCACATTGAGTGAAGTGCGCAATAAGTGATTTGAAAAGCACTCAAGTTGAGTGGAACATATGGAGTAAGCCATGAATGGACGAATGAATGAAATCAGGCAATGCGGCTCAATGGACAACAAGTCCGGTCACCCACTGTGACGCTGTAAATTAGGAATAATAGACAACGCTTGGCTTTAAGCCATAAAAAGCATAATTGGGTCTAATGCATGTGACGCCATTGTTCCGACTAGACGCGCTCTGCTGCACATTTAATTCAATTACTAAGCATTAATTGGGTCGCCACTGGCTGGACGATGTACTTACACTTTCTATTAGCATTTTATCGTTGCACTTGCACTAAAACAAACATTAATTAAAAACTAATAAAAAACCACTTGATAAATTACACAAACGCATATTTTTAACACTTTTTTTTTCGTTTTTATAACCGTTTCCCGCGTTAGTGATAGCAATATCGATGCTTAGTTGCTTTCTCCGTGATATCGATATATTCAGCTACATTTATCGCACAATTGTTGAAACAGCTGATTCAAGCGTTGAACTGTCAGACACAGCTGGTAAGCTACCGTTGTCGCACAACCCACTGCCAAGCGGCTAAACTCATTTAATTGGATTGTTGAGTAATTTAAAAACAATAAACAAATCAACATCAGGCCAAATTCTGTAAGCATTTGGCCAAAAAATAATTCATTTAACTTTGGACTTTTTAAAAACAATGCTATCGATATTTTCTATGTGCTATTTTGCTTGGTCTACAAAATGGATAAATTATAAAAATGTTATTTAAGTAATTTGTAAAATTTGTACATAATTTTGTTAACTGCATTGCATAAGTTGAATATTATATATAGTAAGCGATACAATTTATGTTTATAATCGATAATACGTAAAGTCTGTTTTATTTTAATCGATGTGCATAATGCGATATATGAACAACTAGAGCTGTCAATAATTAAAATGCCATGTAATAAAACGGTCACGACGTAACTATATTGAACAAAAGACGCGCGATAGTTAAAGAGGGCTAGAACGACACAAAGTGCAAAGTGGGCGAATGTCGCCGCCTACATATCGATATGTATGTATGAGAATTGTTCGTGTCTCGTCTTCTCGACTTTGCATGAACATTTATATGAATTTGTTATATATGTGTGCCTGCGAGTGTGTGTTGTGTGTGCGTGTGTGTGTGTTTGTGCAACGCTGTGTGCTGAAATTAACGTAGTGAGAAGAGAAGTTGCAAAAACGACGACGAAAATTCGAACAAAAAAAAAATACAACAGAGGACAGCAGCATCTTAAGCAGATAACAACGAAATTGTAAGCATTGCTGCGCCACTTGTTCAGCCCTCCCCGAGCTCTTCGTCTCAACGTCATAACAACTGATTTTTGGAATTGCTCTAAACAACAACGCCATCATCACATAGCCAAAAGCTAAAAGCCTCTGGCATTGAGCGACGACGACGACGACGACGACAGCAGCAGCAGCAGCGGCGGAAGCGGCGTTGAATCATCATGCGGAACTTGTTTTTGTTTTACTTTTGTGGTCGCAGCATAATATAAAACAACAACAACAACAACAATAGCAGCAGCAGCAACGACAACGACAGCAACAAAGTCCAAAGCGAGACTCCAGCAAAAAAAAGTCGTTTCAGTTGTATTTTTACTTATGTGCATTTGTAATCAGCTTTAACGATACCAGCGACTGCGACGCGTCGGCAATGTAAACAAAGTTCTTTTTCTTTTTTTTTGCTCCCGACATGGACTTTTTGTCATTCTCCCTCCCAAAAAAAAGTGCTGTTCACCAATATCAAACGAAGACTATCTAACTTCTTACATATTTTTAATTTTTTTTTTCATATTTTTTTTTTGTCACTATCTTATCACTTAACTTAACATTTCTGTTTGCAGCTTGACACGCAACACAAACACACCCGAGAATGGAGGAGAAGCGCATTGCCGACTACTTTGTGGTAGCCGGAATGCCAGAGCAGCCCCAGCTGCTCCAGGAGAACATATTCAATGATTCGGGACGGTTGCGGGCCGCCAACACAATTGAGCCCATCACCGACATTGGCGTCTTCTTTCCACTGCTCGGCGAACAGCTGCCCGATGGCTACGAGCTGCTGGAGCACACGCCCACCGGCCTGCCAGCGAATCTAAATCACGGCTCGGTGCGCACCACCGAATGCTATATATACTTTCGACGCGGCAAAGATCGGCCACCGCTAGTCGACATAGGTAGAATCAAATATCTAACTCACTTTCTATACTTAATAATCTTCGTTAATCTCTGCTTAAGGTGTGCTCTATGATGGCCACGAACGCATCATGTCCGATGCGGAAATTGTCGCTGAAACGCCAGGCGGACGTGTTGCCAACGTCAACAATTCATCGGCCAAGACATTTCTCACCTATCGACGTGCCCGTCCCGAGATGCCATGCAACGAGCTGGTGGTCACCGAACTGTGTGTGATTGTTCAGAGCAAAGGAGAGCGACCGCCGCATGCGTTTTGCCTGATCTACAAGACGCTGAACAAGGGCCTTGTGGGCAGCGATGTGTATTTGTGCTACAAAAAGTCCATGTATCGGCCCAAGCATATTAGCTATAAACCGGAAATATTGTTACGCTATCCCACCGTCGATCATACGGATTTCCCCCTTCAGCTGTGCCCCAGCGTGCCGCTCTTCTGTCTGCCCATGGGCGCTAGCTTGGAGGCGTGGCCACATGTCAATGGCACCGAGAAACGCAAACCGATCAGTCCGGTCTTTAGCACATTTGTGCTCACCGTCAGCGATGGCACCTACAAGGTCTATGGATCGGCGCTCACCTTCTACGAGGATTACGAGTAAGTTATTTGATAGTTCTTAAGTGATTTGATAGCGTTGACAGCCTAAGCTAGCAATCTATCAATCTACAAACTGCCAAATATTTAGTTAAATTTAAAGCATGGTGATAGTGATAAAATATGTGATGTATTTAACAAATTCATTTCGTTACAATTGCCAAAGCTTTCAACAGTTTTAGTTGCTATTTAAAACGTTGCAAGAAATGTTGAGATTTCAAGCTAAAGAACTCGATTCATGGCACCAGAAAACAGATTCATAGCAGAATGGAATTGTGGCGATATTGAGCTAAACCGATTTCTTAATATCTTCAACATGTTGCGGTCTATAACAAAGATTTATCGAATGTATTCTCCTCTAATTCAATAACATTTTTGAGTTACGCAAATCAACATTATATACAACCAATTCCAAGCCTTTAATATGTTCATATTGTTTTGAAATTTCGGTGTTTTAAATAGCTTAAAGATATGAGGTAACATCTTATTCAATTTTAACTTAATGCTCACTCGATTCCTAAACATTTTTGTACAAAACTAAACAACTTACTATTGACTTCAAGCCGTAAACAATATGTTTCAGCTTGATATTTTTAACAACACTTGAAATGATCTCAATTATGGTGCGATTTATGTTGATCATATAAAAGATCTAATTTAAAGAAAAGATTTAGGAATTAGCTTTATTTTGCGTTTATTATGGTATGATCTATGTTGATCATAGATTCGATCTAATTGAAAGAAATTAATTAAGAATTAGGAATTGTGTTTAAAGAATTTGCTTTAAATCGATTTAAGTAAAATGTTTTAAAACACTTTGTTGATGATCTACGTTCGTTGCTGTGCTCATGCATCGTTTGGCTTTGTGGCAATTCAATTGTGTAAATTAAGCATTACAATTCATTGTATATTTACAAATTGTTAACCTTTGACTTTGCAGTGAATCGCAATTGTCGTCAGAGCAGCGCGAGTTGCTTGGCTGGAACGAGGAGTTTGCGTCACAGCATTCGCTGCACATGATCAAAGCGATCTGTCTGCTGTCGCATCATCCATTCGGCGACACCTTCGATAAGTGGCTCAAATACTTGCACGTAAGTCTCATTCAATTGCCAGTTGTATGCTAAATGACTTTTGAATATTTACTTCACATTACTTGACTTCACTTTATTTAGCGCATGGTTCTGTATGGCATCAATATACCGATACCCGTGGAACGTTACATTATCCAGCTGCTGGACGAGGTGCCATTCCCAGCCCCGAGCATACATCTACAGTTGTCCAGCGAATCGAACGATCGCATACTGCTAACACAGCCCGAGGATTCGCCATTGCCACGCAGTGGAGCCGGTTTCTATATGCTATTGCAAAATCTCGGCACCGATAATTGTCTGCACGTCTTGCTGCTGGCGCTCACCGAACAGAAGATACTCATTCATTCGCTCAGGTTCGAGTTTATTAAACTTTTCTTTGTGCAAACTTGGATAACTCAACTCTATTTGCTTTGCAGACCTGCTACGTTGACTGCCGTGGCTGAGGCAATTGTCTCGCTGCTGTTTCCCTTCAAGTGGCAGTGTCCCTATATACCGCTCTGTCCGCTGGGCTTGGCCGAGGTGTTGCATGCCCCAGTGCCGTATTTAATTGGCGTCGATTCGCGTTTCTTCGATCTGTATGAACCGCCCACAGATGTCACCTGCATTGATCTGGATACCAATAACATAAGCGTAAGATGAGATATATTTCAAGTGTGGCAATTCATTAATGTTCTTATTCTACTTCTTTGTTGTAGCTTTGCGATTCGCAGCGCCACTTGACGCCCAAATTGCTGCCGAAACGTGCCGCCCGACTGTTGCGTCAAACGCTCACCGAACTGGAGAATGCCAAACCGATTAGCTACGATTCGACCAATAGCTTGGATCGCGACATACGCAAACGCAAGCGGGAGGTAAAGGATGAACACATATTTTTAATTCTGTAAATCGTTAATCAATTGCATTTTGTTGCCTTGCAGCTGGTGCTGGAGCAGCGTATTCAGGAGGCTTTTCTGCTCTTCATGGCGTCCATATTGCGCGGTTATCGCGACTATCTGGTGCCCATATCGAAGGCCCCTTCGGTGGGTGCCACAGATCCAAGTGCGCTATTCCAGCTGAAGGCTTTTCTGCGCTCACGCGATAAGGTAAATATTCAATGACAATGTCAGAATTTCCGAAGAAATGCACGCGAAGACAACAAAACAAATATCAATCTATTTTTATGAAGCGCCGCGGCGCTCGTTCAATTGAGAGAGATAACAGAATGTGTACATTGAATCGTTTAATCTTAATATATATAGTACATTATTCTACTATATGGCTTGTTTATGATTTTCCTTTTCGCACATGTTTCGTTCAAGTAAACTCAACTGAAATGTTTCTCCAATTTTAATTAAAATAGATTCATTGCCATTTCCGTTCATTGATTTTAATTGTTGTTTACTGTGTGCAATCAATTAAGATCAAGTAAACCGCTGAGCACACAAGCATGACTGACTCACAGATACCCTGTAGGTCGATTTATTATGATCTCATCTGACATTAAGATAAATATAATCAGTAAATATACTTATAATAAACTTACAAGTTTAACGTAGATTTCTTTAGGCCATATTGAAAGATTTTTTCAAGATTCATTTATCTAATCAACAAACCTTCTTCCCCTTTTTGGTAAAACTGATATAATCATCAGTTAAGTACTTCCGTTACCCTTTCGCAGCTGTTCAATATTATTATTGCTAATCAAACACATTTTATTTTTATGATCGAACGATAACGCTTCTCACATCATCATAAAATGCCCATTTCTCGTGAGCTAAAAGTATCGTGTGTGTGAAT
The DNA here is from genome assembly GCF_023558435.1 of Drosophila sulfurigaster albostrigata. Classification (NCBI taxonomy): domain Eukaryota; kingdom Metazoa; phylum Arthropoda; class Insecta; order Diptera; family Drosophilidae; genus Drosophila; species Drosophila sulfurigaster. The sequence continues at coordinate 20,515,310 of NC_084885.1, forward strand.
CATTTCTTAATGATCTCATCAATTCTAAAAGTAACCAAAGATGATTCGCAGCAGTAACGCACACAATTCGATGTGTATAAGAAAATAATAATAAGAATAATTATTGGGTTTCAGTAGCTAAAACTTTGCGACACACTTTTCTAAGAAAACTTTTCAACAAATAATGAGGGTAACACCTCTATAATTATTTCTGTTTTCTTTTTATATAAATCGAATCACTTCGATTTGAAATAGAAATAGCCATGACATCATTTTTAAATATTTCTTAGACCACAATGAGGTGTTTTCTGTTTGATATTATAAGAGACATTTTAAATGAAATTGTTTATATATTTTTGGTTTTTCTTTTTTTTTAATTTGTCAAATTCAACACAAAGCTATTTTGCAGAATACTTTTATTACAATCAAAATGTACCATAGAGTATCCGATATTCTAGTAAAGCAGCTAAAATTGTCTCTTAAAAGTGCAATAGTATAATTAAAATATACCGAATTAATTTCCCAAAAATTCTCAAATATACCGAATCATATTTATAGTATTTTAATATACTATTTCATTCAAAATATACCATAGAATAGCAAATTAATATATACACACAACAACTGAAATATACCGAAGACTATTTCTGGTATAACAATATACTATTACATTATAAAATATACCATAGACTAAAAAATATACTAAATTGAACATTGTCTCTTAAATCACTTTTAAATCGATGATTTTTAATGAAACGAATTCAGACAAATAATTTTTTTAAACAAGAGTATAACAAATATTGTTGATTCATATAAGGTAATCGCATTTTTAAAAGTTATCTGTTTTATTATTAAATAGAATACGTTAAGATTACACATACAAACAATCACTTAAATTCAGAGATATTTCTTCTGCCTCCGCGTCAAATTATTTTTTTATTTTTGGTGTTAATTTATTTTAAATTAAACTCTTATTAGTAATTTTCAATTTAACTCTTTGACTGCTTAAATATAATATAATAATATGTATTCTTAACACTTCATTTACAGTCGCATCAGAAATTCTTTGAGCTACTGATGAAAACGCAGATGTTCATAAGATTCATTGAGGAGCGCAGTTTCGTCTCGGACGGCGATCATGGATTGAGCTTCTTCGACGAGTGCGCCGAGAAGGTGGGCGGCTACGATGAGACGCCCGCCCAGCTGCATTTGGTGGACTGGGACACGGGACAGAACAGCGAACGCACCAAATACATTTTTCCCCCCGACAGCGTCACCTCAACGGCCAGCACACCTGGCGGAGGTGGAAGCGGTGTAGTCTCGTCCAGCTACAATTATCGCAACTTTACGCTGCAACCGGAGCTGTTGCAGAGCAATAGGAAGACGGCGCTGTCACAGTTCCTGCAGCTGCAGTTGAACGCATCGCTGTCGCCGGGATCGCCGATTGCGCGTCGCACCAAGCACGAGGTGAAGCTGTCCCAGAAGATGGCCAGTCGGTGTCAACAGCATCCGGAGGCGTGGTCCAAGTATCTGCTGGCCACATGCTATTCACTGTACTTTCTGATACTGCCCTCGATGGTGCTGGATACGCGGCATGCGGGCAAGGAGCACGACATCCTGCGGGCAGCATACGATGTGCTGGTGCGTGCCAGCAAATTGAAGATCACCTGCGATGAGTTCTGCTATCGCATCATGATGCAGCTCTGTGGCATTCACAATTTGCCAGTGCTAGCGGTGCGTTTGCACTATTTGATGAAGCGTTCGGGTGTGCAACCGAATGCGCTGACCTATGGCTTCTACAATCGCTGTGTTCTCGAGTCGCAGTGGCCCAGCGACAGCACAACGCTCAGCCAGATTCGCTGGAATCGCATCAAGAATGTCGTGATGGGTGCGGCGCACTTTCGACGCGCTGGCAAACGAAGGGCCAGCAACAAGGTGTGCAAATCGTTGAGTGCATCGCATGATCACAATCTCAGCACCTTGGAAATGGTCGATGGACAATCGCGCAGTAGTCTCGCCAGCTCGGGAGAAGGCGCTGGAGGAGGCGGCGGTGGCGGAGGTTTACTCGATTTTGCCGCATTCGATCGGCTGCGCAACAAACTGGGCAGCATTGTGCGTCAAACGGTGACGGGCTCGGCCAGCGATGCACTGCCCACCGAGGATGTGGTGAACAGCGCCGGTCTGCTGATCAGCGGCGAGTCGACGACGAACAACAGCAGCGCCAACGGGAGTGCAACGCATACGTCGCCACACACGCCCACCTTTGGCGATGGCCAGCTGTTGGCTAAGCCACGCAAGCAGATCATGAGCATTGGCGATGGCGACGATGAGGATGAGGACGATGACGAGGATGAGCATGTCCATGTCGATGGCAATGGAGTGCAAAGTGCGCAGACATCGGCGCCAGTTACGCCGCAGAAGGTGAAGCATGATCTGCAGTTTGCTGGTGGTGATTATGATCTGGATGTGGATGGGGATGAGGATGAGGACGAGGATGACGAGGAGCGGGAAGGCGACGAGCTCGACGAGCATGTGGCGGCCCAACGAGCCAGACAACGTGTCCAGAGTCCCACCAAGTGAGTAGCAACTATCCAAAAACAACAAAAAAACAAAATAGCTGAACATTAAAAGTGTTAGTGGCAGACAAATTTAAGACTAAAATTTGAAACCTCTATTTAATTCTTTCAAGAATCAATTTAAGGCGAATTTTTGAAACAAACATTTCCTTTTTCTAACAATCGATTTGAAGTGCAATTTTTAAGCTGTCTTTAAAGAAGCATTGAGTCTTTTTTAAAAAATATTTTACATCGAAAACATTTGAATTATTTTATAATTTCAAGAATCAATTGAAATTAAATTTTTTAAGCCTAGGTTTAATTTTTTCAAAATCCCAATTTCAAGCGCAATTTTATTTTATTGAAATTAAATTTTTGAAACCTAGGTTTAATTTTTTCAAAATCCAATTTCTAGCGCAATTTTAAGAAGCTTTTAAGGAAACATCGATTTTTAAGAAATATTTTAATGTAATTTTTTGAAATATCGATTTTATTTTTTTAAGCATCTTTTCAAATTGAAACTTTGAAATCTAGATTTTATCGATTCCAAGGTCCAATTTAAATAAGTATTTTGTTTTAAAAAAGCATCCCTAATAACGAAATTTTTGAAGAAGCGCTTAAATTAAACATTTTTAATTTTAATCACACTTAGAATTCATTAACATTAATATGATAAGTGTATGCTTATATAATAATCGATTAGTTAGTTTTAAACGCCTAATTCGACTTTTCAATATGATCCAACTGTTCACATTTTTCTTCAAAAACGTCCAACCAGAAATAACAAATTTTAATTGCTTGTCCATTTTATAAATTTCTGTATATTTTTCGTACAGAATTTGGTTTCAATTCGAGATTTCATTTTTCTTACATTTTAAATTAAATAGAATTTAATTCTATGTAAATCGATCTTTAGGCAAATTCTAACATATGGCTTGAATTTTATTCTAAATTGTCGTTATTGTCATTTCTCCCCCGCAGAATTTCGCCAAGGACGCCTGTGACCCAAAACGATCCGCTTGGCGCCCTCAACGAGGAGGAGTCAACGCCCACGCAGCAGCAGCAGCCGGAGTCGCAGTCAGAGATGGCAACCGGAGCCGCAGCTGCGACAGCGGCTCAGCTCAATAGCAACATGTACAGCGATAAGCCGATATTGTTCAGGGGTCAACGCAGTGCCACGTTCGATGAATCGACGCAGATCGGAAAGAGTATGCACAGGTCGGAGACGATGCCAGTGGCCAGCAGTGGAGTGACGCACAGTTTGGCCAACATTGGTTCATCGCTGAAGTTTACGTTCGGGTAACTAACTAACAAAAAAACCAAAAATGAAATGAAGCAACTCGAAAACAAAGCAAACAAATTGAATGAAAGAAAGAAGGCGACAACTTTGATGTTGTATCATATGATCCACACATACGCAATCCACATGCATTCCACACTCACACACACACACAAATCAGCTGCAAATTTCTCGCATTTTCCATTTTTTTTTTTGATTTGTATCATTATTTTGGTTTGCTTATTATTTGATTTCTTATCTTACATATCGAAACTCTCTCTCAAATCGCTCGAATTCGTTTCTGTGCAACGACTTTTTTGTATTATCGTAGACGTTATTCACCCGCACGATTGTCCCTTAAGAAAGACTTGAAATTGCCCGCCAATATTATAGAAAATATATCGAGCATAAGGTGAGTACGCTCTCGAAATGTTCTTCGATTTTTAAACACTCTCTTACTTCACACACACACACACACACACTGAGCAAATGCTGCGCAATATGTGCCTTACTTACAATCCACATTGGTTCTAAACCGTTTGCAATTACAAATTATGGGAATAAAGTAAAAATTTACTAACTGACTTGAATAATATTTAAAATTATACACTTATGGCGTGGCATTTGCTTTTCTACCCTTTACACACAATTGAATCTACATGCGTTCCACATGAGTTCCACAATTGGACTCAATTGCTTACAGCATTGTATAGGTTTATCGTTATCGGTTATCGATTTTCTTCGTCCTCGTCGTTGACTTTGTCATCTATACTATATATTGAAATCGGCATCAAATCGTTGTTCTTGTTGTTGTTGGTGGCGGGCAATTCAAGGTTTGACATAAGCCACTTACACCCACACACACACACACTCACATACTTATACACATTGATCGTACATAAAAATTAATAAAAATGTTCAGAAATATCAACTGTTTTTAACATTCGAAAGCAACTTGATTGTTTATGGTGTGTTTTTAAAACATCTATCATTAAAAAATAAAAATATATAAATTATAATAACAGCTTACTAAAGTACATAATTTTTCAAAAATATACAACAAAAAAAGACTTGAAAGTATACTTTTCTATAACAAATAAAATAAAATAAAGATAAATAATCATTGGGATCTGTGATAGAAAATTTGTTTAAGTCTATATTTTTTAAAAGTATTCCATTAAATTCACCATCAATTTACCACATTAAAAAGTATTCTTTCTTAAAGAAAATAAACTTTTTTTTATACTATTCTAATAGTTGGGGATCCTGAAATAAACAAATTAAAGTAAAAAGTAGTCCAGTAAATCTACAATTAATTTAATATTGAAATAAAAGTACATATTTATTCGGATCCCTAAAAAACACTGCAACAAAACAATAATTTTTTCAAAAATATTTCATTAAATCCACAATAAATTTACCACTTTTAAAAGTATTCTTTCTTAAAGAAAATTAAAGAAAAGTTATAATAATTGGAATTCCTGAAAAAAAACAAGTAAAATGAAATCCACAACTAATTTAACACCATAAAAAGTAATGTCTTAAAGAAAATAAATGTTATAACAATTAGAGTGCCATTAATCAATAATTTATTCAACACATTCAAGTTTACTTTCTTATAAAGAAAATAATATAATATCATACACGATCAAACTATACACGACAGCACTTACTTTTATTCTCTGTCTCTCGCTCACACTCACACTCTCACTCTCTGTGTTTGTCTCTGTAACTGAAGCTCAGCACTTGTATTAATTAGCACAGCAGCTAACGAGCGAATAGCATCCACATAACATCCACACAAGATCGTTAGCTGTTCTTCTTGATGTTGTTTACGTTCACTCTCCCTAACTTTGTATATACTACTTATATAGAACATTGTGTGTTTTTTTTTTTCTTCGAATCAATTTATAACAACTTTATTAACCAATCGCAAAAATTGTTTCCCATTTCGAAACAGCCCCAGCCTGACTGGCAAAAAGTCCAACGAACTGATCCAGGGCAGTCTGAGCAGCATCAAATATGCGGCCAATTCGCTAACGCGTAAATTCGATGAGATCAAGGGCGCGATATCAGCGAACTCGACGCCGGTGAAGACGAACAACGGAGGCCACCAGCAGCAGCAGCATCATCACCATCATCATCATCATCACCACCATCACCTGCAACACCATCATCATCATCAGCAGCAACAGGATTCGTATGGCGGCGGTGGCGGAGGCGGTGCTGGCGAGGAGCATGACGCACCTGGCGGCTACGCCGATGAGGGGAAACTGCGACGCGTCTCCAGCGATTTGGATCCATGGGGCAAGCTGAGTGAGTCACGCAAGTCCAGCTACAACAATCTGGTACCGCTGGGCGAGAACAGTTCCAGTGCGGCGCTGCATATGCACGCATTTCCTGCGCTGCCCGACAATCTCTACAGCCCCTTGACTGAGGTGAGTAAAATCTATCACCGATAATTGCAAAAAGAATCATGCAATTCTCTGTAATGTGGAAATCAATATAACAATATGAATATCATTGGAAAATTGTATGAAACACATTTTCGTACAACAAAAATCAATTGTGCAACATATTTTATTGATGCGGATAACAGCAGTTCATTTAACAACCTTTTTTCGTTTAACTGCAGTTTTTATAAAATAAAAAAAAACAAGTAAATTATCACACGAATCATTATCAAACCCAGCAATTCATTTAACTGCTAATTTACTTCAATGCAAAAAAAAACAATGCAACAAACCGAAATGTGCACTTAATTGCAATGCATTTAAACATACTTTGATCTTTTACAGACAAGTAAATGATTATCAATGTAATTGCAGATTTGCATTAATACCACTAAAAAACTAAAAACTTAAAAATGATGCAGCAAACCGAAATATGCACTTATTTGCAATGCATTTAAACATGACTTGATCTTTTTTAGGCAATTAAATGATTAAAATTAAATGATTATTTGTAGAAACAATAATTGTTGCAATAATTGTTGTCCGCATCAACTATGTTTTTGTTTATTTATGGTTAATCACAAGTTTAGTTTAATCACATTCCATTACTAATCCCCGTTGTATTGCGCTTCTTTTAGGCCTCGGCTGATCCCGATTGCGATGTGCTGATACAGCTGACGACCTGTTCGCAGTGCCACAATTGCTCGGTGCTCGTCTACGATGAGGAGATCATGAGCGGTTGGTCGGCGGAGGATTCCAATTTGAATACCACGTGCCATGCGTGCAACAAGCTGACTGTTCCCTCCCTCACCGTTCAGATCACACGTCTCTCCGCCTCCTCCACGACGACGGACAGTGAAACAGATGCTGTCGACGGTGCTGTCCGACTCGATGGCGGCGGAGGAGGAGGAGGCGAGGGTGGTGTGGCCCATGACAAGTCGTGCCTTAAGTTGCCGTATCTAAATCCGTTGGTGCTGCGTAAGGAGCTGGAGAATATACTCACACAGGAGGGCGACATGGCGCTGATTAAGCCCAATTTCGTGGAGGAGCATCCCATCATCTATTGGAACCTCTTGTGGCTCATGGAGCGCATTGAGAGCAAAACCCATCTGCCTGAACTCTGTCTGCCAGCAGCTGTAAGTGCTAAAGTCCAAGTGTCAAGTCACAACCATTAATTCATTTCCATTTAATTGGCTACAGAGTGACGAGGAGCAACTGGATCCATTGACCAAGGTGAAGACGGTGCACATACAATGCCTGTGGGACAATCTTAATCTGCACAGCGAAACCAGCGGTCCGCCCATGTATATTCTTTATCGCGAGACGCAGCCAACGAGCCCACTAATCAAGGCTCTGCTCACCGATCAGGCACAGCTCAGCAAGAAGTAAGCATGCTTATGAAAAGAACTTTATAGCTCGCATAGACCCTTTGTTAACATACAAGAGTCTATTAAGTTTGATAAGTGCTAGAAATGATCTCAATAGTGTTACACAAAATATAGTCTATTAAGTGTAGGGACATCAAAACAATCTCTTCGAATACAAAAAAGGCTCAGATATTTGTGAACATCAAGAATGACTAATAGACTCTGCACTTATTTAACATAAAGGGTCTATTAAGTCTAGGAATAGTAAAACTATATTCAAGAGCACTCAATAGTCCTTGTACTTTTAAATTGTAGACTTAAAGCTTAGGGCTAATATCTTAGAATACTCAAAAGACTGTAAACTTTGTTAACTAACGTCAAGAATGTCAAATAGACTCAGCACAGCAATAGTTCTTGCACTATGTTAAGGTATTGTAGCGTCTGTTAATTTTGGACGCATTAAAACAATATCGAAGAATAGACAAAGGTTTTGATTCAGCTTACGAAATCAGTTTGTTAATTTTGACTTCACAAATTCAATATTTTGTGATTCTACTGAAGAAATCAGATTGATAAATTTGTCTTTATAAATGTGACATTTGAACATTCAGTTTAAGAAATCTATTTAAACGTCTTTCTGTCTGCTTGCAAGAATGTGTAAAACATATGCTGAGTTCTAGATAAATTCGATATATTTTATACCCAGAATCCAATTTAAAACGCGGCTAAATATGTGTTCAATTCTACAGCAATTTAATTTGTAGTCTGTTATAAAAATGTTGCATAAATAATTACAGTGTTTAGCATAAACTTAAAGACTGTAAATACAACTTACAGAGCACAAGGGCAACACGCTTGAATGCACATGCTTAATGTGTGTTTAATCTTTAGATGTTGTACTCTATAATTATTTTCAGTTTACGACTGCATCGTTAGAGATTTTATAGTAGGAATACTTGAACTAGTTTAGTCAATACAATATTGTTGATTTGAGATTAGCGATAGTTAAAGGCTGTCTGTGTAATTTAAAGAGGATATTGTATCCATATATTCACATTCAATTACTATTTATACCCGCTACCCATAGGGAAGAAGAGTATTTTAATTTTGTACCGGAAACGTATTTGAAATATGACAATATTGATATTGTATTGTTTCTCTACATTCTAATTCAATTACAATTTTTCTCACTTGTTGCAGCGTCATTCAGCAAATCCTTTCGGCCATACGCTGCAATGATCTGGCCACGCCACTGAAACGTCTGGCCAACGAGCGCCACAAGCTGAAGAACAATGGCGTGGAACGTTCGCATTCCTTCTACAGGGACATACTCTTTCTGGCACTCACCGCCATCGGACGGGCCAATGTCGATCTGGCGACATTCCATCGCGAGTATGCGGCCGTCTTTGATAAGCTGACGGAGCGTGAATGCAACATGTACTATCGCAATCAGGATTTGCCGCCATCGGCATCGACGATCTTCTGTCGGGCGTATTTCAAGCCGTTGTTGTTGCCCTGACGCGTGGCGATAATGAACGATGGAGGCGCTGAGGATGCGGACGACGAAGCGGATGCGGATGATGATGACGACGACGACGTCGAAGATGATGACGTCGATGATGAGCAACCCTAAAAGACAACAAGAAGAAGGCGACCAAAATGAGAAATATATGTGTATGGAAGAAAATAAGAAAAAGACAACAAAACGCTTAACACAACCCACATCAATTGACAACAAGAACAACAAAAACAAAAAGAAAAGAAAACCTAAAAACCATTTTGACTTGTAAATGACTTGAACTTAAAATTTAAGTACTTAATATTTGTGTGTTTTATCCCATTTTGTATTGGCAATGATTTTGTTGCTTGGCACTCTCTCTCTCTCTCTATCTCTGTATCTTTTTAACTGTCTATATCTATGCATCTATATCTAACTCGCTCGCACAATGCAGAGTCCATCTCTTTCACACACAACACATTAAATGACTGGTTTCTAAGACAATACACAACTCCCTTCCCATAAAAAAAAGGAAACGCAACGCAGACACGACAATTTAGTTTTTTTTTTTTTAATGGATTCTTCGTCCTTCGAACTTGACCCTCGTCATATTTGCCTTATTATATATAATATAACGGTACACAATATGTATGTCTGTAATTAGTTTTGTATATGAATGCATGGTTCTATATGTATGTATGTATGTATGATGATGATGTATGCTGCATCGCATCTAATTTGATCAATCAATCAATCAATTAATATTTCTAAAATATTAATTCAACTGCAGCGTGTTGAGAAATCGAAATTCGTCTCGAAATGGGGGTAGACTGGGATCGGGTGGGGTCTAGGCTTATACATAACATAGATATATATATATATATATATATATATGTATCTGGGATGGAAAGGGACAACAACAACAGACAGCAACAACAACAAAAAACAACGATTACAATAGAACATTTTGAAAATATCAATCAGATAACAAAGAAAAACGTAAATATTATTAGAGATACATTCACTTCGCGTTTATAAAACATTTACATAAACATAAAATCCTCCTCACTCACACACACACATACAACAGCAACATCAGCGATAGCAAATGAAAATTTATTAAAAAAAAATCAGAAATCTAAAACAATTCATTTACCTTTTCAGCAAACTTTTTTTTGTCGGGCATATTAAGTAAATGTATATTTAATATATTTAAATTAATTTAAAAATAAATTGCAAAAATTAAAATAAAAAAAAAACTTTACAAATAAACAAGAATTTGTTGAATTCTTTTATTACTTCATATTTTTAGAAACAGATTCTTGAGGATTTCTTTAATACTATCGATTAATATTCAAAATGTTGAAATATTTTTCCGAAAAAAAAATCGAAAATTTTTCAAAGGGGGGAGCATAGAAAAATTGGCAAAAATTCAAAAACATGGCCGTATCTCGGCCATTCGAAGGACGATCGGCATGTCCTTTGGCACAAGGATAACTTTTATAAATAAAAATTGCTTAGCATCATAAAAAGGACGAAAGTCCTGACAGGACTCGCGATAAAAGAACTTTGTTGTTTACATAAAATAGTGTATATCTCGGCCATGTCCTGGCTGATCCTTGCGAGTCCTGTGTCAAACGAAGCACATTGGTGAGCACTATTATCCTGCAAAATTTCATCTCAATCGTCCTTGTAGTTCTCTAGTTATCCTGGATTTTATAATTTTCGCAAAATTTCTTTAACCAAAATGTCGAAAAATTAAAAGAATATATTTCTCAGATCACGCCAATTTTTGTATACCAATCGATAGAGAGGATCCTTGTGATCCTTGCAATACATCTCTAGTTCAGATAGCATCATATTTTTTGGATGTGTTGATGCTTTATAAATGTGCTTCGATATAGTAAAGACCATAAAATTGAATTACTAATTAAATTCGTTTTGCATACTATATATGATTATAAATAATAAACAAAATTTATTTGTTGTTATGGAAATACATACAGAATTATCGAGTTTGAAAAAAAAAATGCATATACTACTCGTAGATTAGTGCCAAGAGCTGACGGACGACAATTTCAGACAATCCATTTACGTTAATTTGCGGGGATTGTCGCTCATCGCTGACGAATTACAAAATTGATGTGGAACGTACACGGCTAGTACAGTGAACACTACGGCTACGCGAACTTACAGGCTACGTAATTAAAGAGTGCGACAAATATATGTATATGAATAAAAGTAAGATAAGCTGCCTCAATCGGAAAGCAGCACAACATCATCGTTCGACTCGACGGACGGCGCTGGCTTTGATGGCTTCGCTGTCTTGGATTCTGAGCCGTTTTGCTTGCGCAGATATTGACTGATGAGCGCATTCTTTGTGGGCGTATGAAACTGCTGATCACGACCCACAGACATCAGCAGCGTGGCGCGTTTCTTGTTGCTCCCCGAGGCTGCTGTTGCTGTTGGAGTTGCTGCTGCTGCTGCTGCAGTTGTTGCTGTCGATGGCGATGTGGTTGCTGTTGGCTTTGCGGTTGTCGGTGTGCTTGGCAACGATTCGCCACGTTTCGTTTGCTGCTTGCTGAGATCCGTTTGCTGCTCATCACCAGCTGCTGCTGTTGCCGCTGGCTCCTGCAACGATGTGTCCGCCTTGCCCACCTTCGGTGTCAGCTTGTAGCTCCATTGATTCAGTATCGGCAGATCGGACAGTTCATATTTCTGCAATATCTCCTCGCTGACCACCCAGCTTAAACGTTTGCGCGGTTTCTTTGATTTCTTTGCCGACTCTCCGTTGGGATCCACCACCACGGACTTCCAGGCGGCCAACTCATCGAATTTCTCACGCAACAACGTCTTTGGCGGCAACGTCATCGACTCTTGTGTGATCTGCGTCTTCAAATACTCCAGATACTCGGCGATGAGGAACACCTTGCTATTGCTATTGCCATGTATGAGACGCACCAACTGCTGCAGCAATCGATCGTCCATTTGCAGCACCTGCTTCGGTACCTTCGCTGCTTCGAGTGGCTCCTCTTCGCCCGCCACCTCGGGCGGAGGTTCCAGTGTCAACGGCTCCAGCTGCCAGCAGCCGTACATATCGATTGTCTGTGCGAAGACCGCTGGGAAGAGTTCCGATTTGTTGCCATTCTCGTCAAGCCAAACGGGTCCCAGCAATCGGGGTTTGATCTTTTTAGTCTGTTTCTTCATCTCCTGTGCGAACTCCTGCTGCAGCACCTGGAGCTTCGCCTTTTGGGCTTCGCGTGTGTTGCCATCCTCGAGTTCGTCGTCGTTTTGCAGCTCCTCGTCGCTGAGATGGCCATGGGGCACAAACCATTCGTTGTATTCCTCCTCGGATTCCTCCTCCGATTCGCGTTCCTTTTCATCTTCGCTCGCGCTCAGCGATTCACCCGGCTCCTCCTCCTCCCACTCGCAATCGGAGTCCACTTCATAGTCAAAGTATGCCTGCAAAGTATACACAATTATCATCTCTTACTCTCCCTCTCTGTTTGCTTCTCTTACCTTATCCTGTCCCAGTGGACGACGCGCGTTGATCACTTGACTCCGCTTGCGCCAAGTGCCGTAGAAGGGCGGACGACGGTTGTCCGCAAAGTGCAAGTACTTGGCACGCACCCAGGGCACCTGCTTGGCCCGTTCCTGGACAATCGGTGTGCCAGCATTGGCCAGTTCATCTGTGGATCAAAATTCGCATTAATTTGGCTCATTAGAAAACGCTTTGCATACGGATTTCGATGACTTTCACTTGACTCAATAATTATGTTAGTTATTATATTATATTGTAAATCCCACTATCCATAAGGTAGAAGTATATTATAACTTTGAATAAGAAATAAAGAAACTATTTACTAATACTTTTGTATGACAAAAAATGCTTACTGCAATCGGAATTCATTCCTAGTACAATATCGATATACCAAATATAGTATTCGGTATATTATAGTAGTTAGTAACCAACTAAACCTCACTTAACGGCTTTTTTCTATATCTTCTATACTTAAGCCCCATTTTTGTGTAATAATCTTTCAGCATGGAGCCTGAAGACCTTGTTCTCTTTGGCTCATTTCATTGAAATAAGGAATTGTATTTCTTATTAAAACAAAATTAATAAAATAAATGAAAATGCAAATAAAAGTGTCTCTTATCTAGAGTCCCTAATTTATGCTTAATTTTAAACGGAAAATGTTGAAACACAAAAAAGTCATTCATTTTGAACAAACGTAATAGATAAATTATGATTGATCTTCAAAATTTATCATTTTCGTTGGAGAAAACTTAAAAATCACATTTGATTGAAGGTACAATAGAATTATCATAATTTCCATTGCATTTAAATGCACTTTGAAGATAAATTGAAATAAATAGTTTTGATTTTAAATTGAATTTTGCAGTTAACAGCACTTTTTGTATAAGGGATGCTTGTGCACTTATCTGCATTTTACTTTCATTGCACATTGCAGATAACTGCAACTTTTAGAGATGTAAAATATAGTTGACTATTAACGATTTAATGCTGCAATTACTGATTATGATTTTAAAACCTATAAAATCATTTTTGATTGCTGAATTTTCATAGTTGCAACTGCAGTTAAATGCACTTTGAAGATATATTGAAATACGAAATTAATCTTGCAATAGTTTTCATTTGCAATTTGTATATGATGATATGCTTGTGGACTTATCTGCATTTAATTTTAATTGCACATTGCAGATAACTGCAACTTTTAGAGGTGTAAAATATTGTTAGTTATAAGAGACTTAATGCTGTAATTTCAGCAAGTTGCAAGCGGATTCCTGGCATAGATAAGAAGTACTTACCAACTATCTGGACATCATCCTCGTCCTCTTCGTCCTTGGAGCGTCGCTGCAGTCGCACATCGCGTTTGCTGCACAGAGGCTTGTGCCTGCCTTGAGTCAGTTCAGCAACGTAGAGTTGGGCACGCGTGGGACGCTTCACACGACCAATGCTCTCATTCAGATCCTCCATGTCCTCATCCTCATCCTCGTCGTACTCATCTTCATCGCGAAAGAGACGATCCAGCTGACGACGCGAATCCTTGGCGATCGAGGCGCGAATGACGGGCGCCAGAATCATGTCATCCTTGATCTGAAACGGACGAAAGGCGAGCGTCTGACTCTGGCCATTGGCGTGTCCATTGCTGTCGCAGCTATTCTGATCCTGATCCATTGGATGGCCGCCACCGATGCTGCCGGTGGATTGACGCGGCGGCTGCTTGGGCACAAAGAACTTGGTGAACGAGGCGGCGGCGCGTTTCTTCTTCAGCTCGGCTTCCTCCTTTTCTAGCTCCTTGCGACGTCGTTCTTCGTCCTTTTTGCGCTGCACCTCCTCCTTGGCCTCGTTGCGTTTGCGCTTCTCCTCATCCTTCTTGTCCACCTCCGCCTGACGTTTGCGTTCCTTCTCCTCGCGCTCCTGCCGACGCACCTGCTCCTTGTCCTCGCGCTCTTTGCGTCGCTGCTCCTCCTTTTGTTCACGTTCCGCTTTGCGCTGCTGTTCGCGTTGCTCCTTCTCCTGCTGCTTCTGGTTGCGCTCCTCCTGCAGCTTGCGTTCCTTCTCCTCGCGCGCCTTGCGTCGCTGCTCCTGCAGCTTCAGCTGCTTGGCCGTCAATGGTTGCGACGACGTCGACGTCGATGATTTCTCGGCGGGCACAGCAACGTTTTTATCATCGCTCGTCTTCTGCTCGGTGTCCGGCTCCGGCTCCGGTTCCACATCTGTGCTGGACAGCTCAGTAACGACGACAACTTCTGCCGGTTCTTTAGCTTCCTTATCTGCATCCTTGGCTGCCTTGGGCTCGCTGTCACTCTCGGCCAGCGTTTCATCCGTGTCCACATCCATTTTGGACTCGACCAACACTTTGGCGCGCTTTTGCGGATTCAGTTGCTCGGCTATGGCTTCGATATCGTCACTGCTATCGCTGCGTTCCACTTCCAGCACAGGTGGCGCCACTTGCGCCTGCGTCTCCTCCTGCGTCGCCGTCGTCGTCTCCGTCTTCTTCAGCGACTTGCGTCGCTTGGCGCGTTTGTTGTGCAATGGCAACTTGATTTGCACCGGCGGCGTCGTTGGCGCCGTCTCCTGCTTGGCCTTCGCCTTGACTTTGGGCTGCTGCTTCACTTCCACCTTCGCCTTCGCCTTTGCCTTCACCTTCACCTCCGGCACCTCTTCCTCTTCGTCAGCGTCGTCATCATCGTCGATCAGCTCAATGCAATCGCCATCCTCAGCACTGTCCTGAGTCTTGGCCTTTTTACTGATCGTAGTCGTCGTCGTCAGCTGATTCTCTTTGCTGTTGGACAAGGCCTCCGCCTCATCGTCATCCTCCTCCCCGGCCGCAGCTGTGGACGCATCTTTGGCCACGCCGTAGGACAATTTGCGCTTGCGCGGCTCTCGCTCCACAACAACAGCATCCTCGGTTAGATCAACGCTGCTTGCGGCAGTTGTTGACGATGATGTTGCTGCAGTTGATCCACTTGATGCTGCTGCCGCCACGGGGGTGATCAGTTTAAAGGGCAGGCGAGTTTGGACAAATTTTTTGCCGCTGCTGCCGCTGTGATCTTTATCTTTGCTGTTGTTGTTGTTGTTATTGCTGCCATTTGGATTCTTAGCACGTCCAGAATTTGGCGTTTTAATCACAATGCCGGCAGGCATCTTAGCACGTTACGTTGAATTTTTCTCACTTGTTTATTTATGTAAATTGTACAGCGTTGTTTTTCCCACTTTTCGTTGATCTTTTCCACACACACGCACAACAATATCTGTAAAAAGCGCGCCAACAGCAAACAATACACAGATGTTTTTGCAGCGTTGCATTCTGTGCCCCATCTATCGATAGGTGCGCTGTACGTCATCGATAGTTTCGTTTCGGGTTTTGTTTTGGCATGGTTGGCAACGCAAAGCCGATATTGCGCTGCGTTGTGCGGTCGTTGCATAGATGGCGCCAGCTGTCATATTCACCAATATGTGCTGCACTTGTATTTAAATATGCAACTAACAATATTAATATTTGGTTTAGTTTTACTAATTTATTTGATTAATATTAAACACACATTAGCAAAATTATATACAATTTCATTATGGACTATATTTTGTTACAACTAACAACATTTTAAGGTGTCCTTTTCAATCATCTCCTTTAAGTGTATAAATCACTTGCGGCAACAATATACAAGACACATCTCCCTCCACCCCTGCCATATTATTGGCCACACTGGTTGATATGACAACGGAGCTACTGTTGCCTTCAGCCTGTAGAGGGCGCTGCTGATTTTCATTCATTTAATTACAATTTGTTGCGATAAGCAATCATATCCGAGGGAGGCAAACGCTAACCTTAAATTTGTAGTTGGAAATTGCAACCGATGCACAAGTGTATGCTGCCAACTCCCCCCCACCCTGGTTGCTCGTAACCCATTTAACTTTCGCCCAAATCTTAAATCTAATATTGACATGTGTAACAAGCAAAAGCAGCGCAGTTTCTGCTGCTGCGGTTTACCACGAAGTAAAGGGGGTGGACGACACACCCCCTCGCCATAGTCCTCACCCTCACCCGCTCCACTCCGTAATCGATGATAGTCTGTGGCCTTTGCTTGGCATGTGGCATATTATACGCATTTTGTATGTCGACTCCTTTAATAATAATGATGATGATAATAATAATAATTTTTGCGTTGCGTTCCGCTGGGATTTCGTTGCCCGAGCTGCGCTGCAGCAGCGCAGTTCGCGTAAAATGAAAATTCGTTCATGCATGTGAACGCACAGGGGGGGGGCGGACGGAGGGCGGTGGGTTGAGGGTCAGGATGTGAATGAGGAGGTAATAGAAAATCTATTAGCGCGTACAAAAACATGAAAATTCTCAGGAGAGCGGGTTTTTTGCTATTTGGGCACACACACACAGCCACAGACACTAACCATTCATTTATTTATTCATTCATCCTTTTGATGACACGCAAACCAAAGCAAATTGAGGGCTCGCTAAAGAGTGTGCTAGAGAGAGACAGAGAGTGAAATTAGAAACCTGTTGGCGTGAAGCGTGCACGACATGACTGACTGACAGACAGACAGACAGACAGACTGACAAGCACGCGCCAGCTTGCGTGAGCGATAAGTTGCGTGCGGGCGCCTATCGATAGTTTCGATTGCGATCGAAGTGCTTCGATCCGCTGCGAATGGACACTGAGCGAATGCGATGAGCAGCCGCCATTTTCTTTTTACTAAGATGAAAAATAAATGCTTTGCTGACTTTAAAATAACAAATAATGCAAAATACACAAAAATAATTGGAATTTGACGATGTTAGTCAACTACATTTAATTGTATACATTAAAATGGTAATTTAAATTTAAATTGCAAGCAAGTTAATTTGGAAAATTAAATCAATATGCTTAAACATTTTGACATTAATTTTGTTGCCACACTGTAAATGACCAAGTCGCTGTTCACAGTTAAGACTTTCCACTCCCCACTCTCCCTCTCCCTCTGTATCTCTCTCTCCCCCTCTAGCTCGGTTGTCGCCCTTGTCATATTGTTGTTGCCTTTGGAATCGCAGTGAGTATTGTATTTAAGTAATTGGAGGGTAAAATGTGTTTCCAATTTGTTGTACCAATGTGTGTTAGCAACATTTTGCCGCCCAACCTCTGCCCCACCCCATTCTGCTTAGTGGGCGGGCGAGCTTACTTACTGCCATAGAACAAGAAGAAGAAGAAGAAGAAGTAGCAGCAGCAACAACAACAACAAGAACAACAAGAAGAAGAGAGAAACAACAGCGAGAAGCAGCAACAAGATTGAAAAAAAGTATTGAATTACATTTATACAACATTTGGTTGAATAGCTTTTGCCTCCCGCCACGCCACTGTTATCCCACACCCCACCCCACCCAACCCCCCTCGCCCACTGTTTGCCATGCGCTGCGGTTTGTGTTTCCTTTTGTTAGAGCGTCGAGTGGTCTTCGCTTGGGTGGCTCTATGGGCTGGACCTGCCCTCTGTGTCTATATCTAACATATCTGTCAGTCAGTCAGTTTGTCTTCTTGAATATTTTGTGGCTTCCATGGTGCGCCTCTAGATGCGTCAGCAGCAACACCGGCGCTGAAAGCCATTGGAATTCCCGCAGGAATTCGCTATGAAAATTCATTAGTCGCTCTTTAGTTTTCGCTTCGACGATACACACACAGACACGTATTTCTATAGAGGCACGCATGCATGCATTCAACGCTCTGTATGTGTGTGTGTGGACTCGCTTTATTATGCCGTTTGAGATGAAGACGGATACGCATTAAAATTGTAACAGACCGAGAATGTGAAATTGGGAATCCAGAATGGTTAAGAGATTCGGGTTTGGGAAATCAGTTCAAAGGGAGGAAGTGTCTCTCCTAACTTGGCCAGGTATACAAACCGAAAAAAATTGAAAGAAAAAAAGCCAGACAGGTTGACACACTTGCCCGAGGAGGAGACGACGACGACGACGACGACGCAACATCGGCAAACGTCCTTAACACAATGCCGCATTGTCTGACGTTGTTTTCTCTCTTCTTTTTTGTTGTCAGTTGTATTCCGGATATTTCGTAGAAAACGCATTTCCCACACTTTTCACTGCCCCGGGGCCACCGCCAGCCCACGTTACAGATCGTCGTCAAAAAACCTGTCCAACTGTCGATATGTCGATCTGTCGATCGTCTCGATCGTCTCGATCATCATAAATAGCTGTCAAATTCAATTCCGTTTGCTCTTTTGCCTCATTTGCTGGCTCATTCTGTAAGCTTCATTGCAACAAATTAGCTTGATTCACATTTTGACATTGCCTTTGATGCGATGATGTGGCAGTTTCTCCCCATTCACCACACCTCCCCCCTCCCTCACTCCCTTCCTCGACTGGGCAGCAAAACAGCTTCCGATCTTCTGGTTTGTCGAGTTCACCGAGTCATGCTTATAAATTGCCAGCGATGAAAGTTGTTTGTCACATCGCTTCGAGTGCCCCCTCTCCCCTCTTCCACCTCCCCCTCTATCCACTCACCCCCTTTTGGCTATGCGTCTCTTACCACTGTCACTGTCTTTGCCCCCTCCTCATTCCCTAGAGGTTCCCATGTTAACATATCAAAAATATAACGCAGTCCTGAAAATCGGGAAAAAAAATAATATTTTATTTTATTTTAATTTTTCCCAATAACGAAGTCTTCTAAATAATATAATATTGCATTTCTTATAAGCCGTTTTTTGGGTATACTTTTTACTTTTTACCTCTACAAATTTAATACTCGTATGATGTTCCATCTATTTGTTATCTTTTCCAATAAAGAAGTCTTCCCTTAGATTATATAATGTAACATGTATTTTTTTTCTCTATAAATTCTGTAGTATTTATTTACTTATTTATTTCTTATCATTTATTTGTATATTTATTGTTTCTTTTTTAATATAATCTTTGTAAAAGGAAATGCCTTCTTTTATTGGCCTCCGTTTTGAGATCTCTTAATTAAATACGATTTATTTTTTTGTTCAATTTTTTTACACATTATTCTAAAAACAAAAGTGTTGCAATGGTGATCGTAATTGTTATCATATATCATCATCATTCGTATAAAAATACTAAAACATAATCATTAATAAAAATTAAATATTGTTAAATTTGAAATTAATGTTTGTTTGCTGCAGTTTGATTGGAAAAAACAATTCAAAAGTAAAACAAATTTGATAAGCATTATTAAACAAAAGAAATGTAAATCAATTTTGTAAATAAAATTAAATAGAAAACAACTTTATTATTAACATTCAATGAATTTCACTTATTAAAAGTAATTTAACAAAAATAATTTCTTTTTCTTTCTTTAGAAGATCTTTAATAAAATTTTTTACCATTGATCCAAAACGGATCAGAGTACTATATACGATAGCATAGAAAATATTGAACAAAAATTAAATGAAATAAATCTCAATGCTGCCGACTGTGAAGAAATCGATTTTTCGTTAATGCTGCTGATCGCTATTAAAAGTGAGGTTATGTACGTGATTGAGGTTATGTTCTTCATTCTACTGTTAATTACTTTTGCACAAAAGGTAGTCTATTTGAAAACAATTAATTAGTTGCGAATTTGTTGCACATCCTTTTCGGTGCTGAACTCGTTTCATCCTTGACATTTTCGTCCTGGTCGGCAACTATCAAAACAACAAAATTGTGTGCTCTAAATACGCACAAAGAGAAGAAAACGAACGAAAACGAAGTGAGATGCGTAACAAAATTTGTTTTGATTTCGATTTGAAATTTGTTTTACCAAAATACATAGAAAATTGCCGAAGCAATTGGAACTGCATGAAATTAATATACAATAGAGAAGGAGAGAGAGAGGGAGAGAGAGATAGAGGGAGGGAGAGGGAGTAATGCGTAGACGAGGGATGGAAGAAAAAGGCCACAGGAAGTCAAAGTGTCAGACGGAAAAAGCGAAGGGCAGTGTCAATGCCGATCAAGAGAACGAGGCGGAAACGCGGCTAATTTGCTGTCTCCCCCCTCCTCTTCCCATTCCCCTTGAGCTACTGTTCCAATGAGTATTTCCCATCCTGTTTGTAGTCCCTACACAATGCGCTCTGCTTCTTCCTTTTTAGGGCTTTGGCCTTTTTTCCTTACATATTTTCATTCCAGGGTCTCTGTGCAAAATTATTAATTTACGAGCTGTCAACAGTTATTGTTTGACGGCCTCGTGTTTACATCGACACACAGCCGGAGATATATATTGTATATATATGTGTGTGTGTGTGTGTGTGTGTGTATTCTCTAATACCTTTGACAAATTTTCGTTTCCTCTCTCGCTCTCTGTTCCTGTCTCTGTCTCCGCCTTTGACCCTGGCCGAAGGCGGCGGTGACCGAGCATCATCAAGCAATTATTCTCGATTAGCCAATATCATGATGTCGACGGTTTTCTCTCTATCTCTAACAATTCATTGTACTTCTCTCTCTCTCTCTCTCTCTATCTCTCCCGCTCTCGCTCTCTCTTGTTCTACGCAATTAACGCGATGACTTGGTCAAAAAGAAAAAAAAGTCAAATAATTTTTGTTGTGGTTCGGGACGCGACTTAAATCAACGGCATCGTGATCGTTGTGATCGTTGTCGCTGATCATTAGCGCGCTAATTAAATCAAGTGTCGAAAGTTTTTCGAACCGCGTCATTGTTTGGACAATGGCTGAGCAATTAGCTTGGGCCAATGCCCAGCCATCATCATCATCATCATCCTCATCATCATCATCATCATCATCATCATCATCCCATTGGGTTCACACTCGGCAAAAATCCACACAACCGATCGCAACCGATCACAAACGATCATCGAGTTTATGTTAGAAAGAAATACTTGATTTTAATACTACGTAGTTCGTAGAATTCAACTTGATTGAACAATTTTGAATGCCTTTATTGATATATTATATAATATACAAAGCAATAACCTGAATTTAAGTAATATTATATACATATATTGTTGTTTATATTTGAAGCGCTTTAAATGCTCAACTATTGTAATTGGAAAGCTACAAAAGTAAGCTTTAAAATGGATCTGAAATGCTATTCATTTGTTTTCTTTTTATATTATAATCTACATTTATATCTTAATATCTGTGTGGCATTTGAGTTCCAAATTTAAAATATTAAGATTATTGAAAAAAAAACAACGAATGAAGCAAAAGAACTTTCTTAGCTTAGCAAAATCCAAAGTTACTTGATTTAAAATTGAAAAAAGAAATAATTAGGAATCCCTTAACAGAAAAACAACGAACTAAAATCAAGAATAAAATCTTGAATGAATGATCTATTATATGATATCAAAATTGATGCAAGATTTGTTCTATAATCAATATTAAAATTGTACAAGAAATCTATGTCGAAATTGAAGATCATGTTGTAATAATGAAATTATCTAAAAACTAAACCAAGAAGTCATAATCTAAAATTAAGATCAAATGTTCCATGTTCATATAAAAAAGAATATAATAATTAATGCATTAAAAACAATTGAAAAAACCATCTATACTAGTAGTAATAGATTATTATGATTAGCAGTCAAGTATACTTTAATACTATATAGAAGATTACATAACTTAATATAACATAACATATCATTTTAAAGAAGGAATGAGATGAATTCTTATTCCAATGATAATTAAATTAAAATCTTCCAATAACATTGTTTTAGTATTGAGAAAGTACAAATTAAATCACTATGATTTATAAGCGAAAAACGAGCTGAAAAAGTAAGAATTTATAAAAATATCATATTATAAATATTCATATAATATAATTTCAATATTAATCTAAATCTACTTATAATATTTTAATATTTGTACAAATCACAAAATGTTTTTTAGACTCCATTATTCTTAGTTTCGATAGAGTTTTTAATCATTTTACCACTGGAAAGATTGTATATCATTGAAATAATAAAAATTAACGAAACAATAGTAACCAATATGAATAAATAGTAAAATTAATATATTTAGTAGTTCGTATTTAAAATTCTTGTCTTTTAATATTATATATTTATTTGAAATTTAACAAATTATAAGCCACAGCTAAAAAATGTATGTACACAAAATTATAGTTGCAAATAAATGAATTTGAAAAACGAAGTCAATTATTTTCTTAGTTACAACTTTTGCAAAATTTACAAAAATCATTGATGAAAAAATGAAATGCTTAAACCAAAGACTAGTTAAAATAAGCAATAAGCAATTGATAGAAACAAACTTCTTAATAATAAAAAGAGGATAATTGATTCAAGTACAACATACTTAAATCACAGCCCAATGAATATAAAAAAACTATTGCTAGAAACACATTTAATGATAAGAAAAAGAAAATATTTTCTTCAAAAATAAAATGTGTTAATCCCAAATAAGTTGAAGTAATAAATAGGTAATTTATTAAAAACAAATTGATAATAATGAAAAATAATGAAATTTTAAAATCACAAATAAGTTGAAGTAATAAATAAGCAATTGCAAGAAACGAATTTAAGGATAATAAAAAGTGGATATTCACTTCAAAAATAAAGTACCATAAATCGCAAATAAGTTGAATTAAAAAATAAGCAATTGCAAGAAACAAATTTGAAGATACAAAAATGTTGATATTCACTTCAAAAATAAAATACTTAAATCACAAAAAGGTTGAAGTAAAAAATAAGCAATTGCAAGAAAAAAATTTAAAGATAATAAAAAGTGGATATTCACTTTAAAAATGAAATACCTAAATAACAAATAAGTTCGAGTAAAAAATAAGCAAAAAATGAAAACAAATTGAAGGACAATAAAAAGTGGATCGTTGCTAAAATAGAGAGAAATGAATAAGTATGCGGTGGATTATGGAGGGACTGTCCTTTGAGTAATGCCAACTTTGGCTGATCCAAATAGAGATCAAGCGATGTGGCATGCAGCATGTGTCATGTGGCATGCGGCATGTGGCATGTGGCATGTGGAGGGCCGCGTCTTAATCTGTGCTAAGTAAGCTACTCGCGATGTGTTAAGGCAGCGATGATCGCTTAGCTTAGCGCTTATCGTATTAAGCCCCTTTGGGCTAATCCCACCGAAAGCCGCAAACCGAAAGCCGAAGTGATCTCAGAGCTGCGCATGCTTCGACCTGTGTCTCTCTGTTTGTGTGTCTGATAAAACCAGCGAACTAACTATGACTACGACAAGTAGGATGGCGATGAGGATGGCGATGATGATGAAGATGTTGTTGATGACGATGATGATGATGGCCCCTTAAGCTGCTGGGCAAACTCTGAAAAGAGCAAATGCCAAAGACAAATATACGCTGAGATAGCTGCTGCTGCTGTAGTTGTTGTTGTTGTTGTTGCTTGTTGTTGTTGCTGTGGCTGATGCTGTTGAGAATGCTGTGGAGGATGCTGTGGAGGATGCTGTTGAGAATGCTGTGGAGGATGCTGTGGAGGATGCTGTGGAGGATGCACACAGGTGCCACTTGCTCCTTGGGGACACAGCACCAAAAGGGGTCGTCAATTGTTTGGCATTGTTTTTTGAGTGTGTGCCAGTGTGTGTGTGTGTGTGTGTGTGTGTCAGTGTGTCAGTGTGTGTGTGTGTGTGTGTGTGAGTGCGACTTGACTGCGACTCGCAGCGACTTTTGTTGGCCACTCGACGCGACGCAATTGTCCTTGTTTTTTTCTCTCTGCACTCCCTCTTCCCCTTCTCCTACCCCCTCTCCTTCCCCACCCTCCCTCTACCCACACTCTTCGCTCGCTTTTTTTTTGCTCAGAGCTCAGAGGAGAGCCCTCAACAGCTCCTCGAGTGCGTCTCTAAATCTAAATGAGCAATTCATGTTGTTGGCAACCCTACTTGAGAGCATGCTTCTTCTTGCCACTCGGCCTGCTCTCGTTTCTCTTACACACACACACACACTCACACACATACACTTGCATCCTTGTGACTGGGCGTGTTTTGGTCGCCTTTTGTTGTCTGTAGTCTGCTTTGTGATTATGCGATGCTTATTATTATTATTTTTATTATTATCATATACATATTTTTAGTGTACTCGTATTTTTTAATAATACAACTGACTTGACTTTTGTTTTGTTTTGTTGTTGCACTCGCCATTCAACCACCTCACAACACACACACACACACATGCACACACACACATGCGTACAAAAAAGCAGTCATTATTGTGAACACTTCAAACCAAAGAGCCAACCCATCCACCCACCCACCCACCTCTCTCCTCCCTCCTTTCCCCACACCTCGGGCTGGTGACACGCCCTTTTTCGTAATGCCGCCCATCTTCATGGATTCACCGTGGAATCGATTGACAAACTTTTTCGCATTTCTTATAATCAATTCAAAAAGTACTAAAAGTAGTTAAATATATCATTATTTATTTTATTTATTATATATTTTTATTTATTATTTTTTATTTTATTATTTATTTTATTTTTTATACATTTTTGATTTATTTATTTATTATTATTTTTTATTTCATTATTTATTTTATTTATTATTTTTTATTTCATTATTCATTTTATTTATTACATATTTTTTATTGCATGTTCAAAAAAAATTAAGAAATCTAATTACTTTCATAAATTAGCAGTTTACATAATTATTGTATTGCAATCAAATTTGCTTAAATTTATAATTTTACATTAAATTGTGGAGTTTTTAATTCTCATACTTATTATAAAATTAATTTATATTATAGTATTTACTTGTATACTATTTTTGCTATTACTTTTATGCTAATTAATTAATGCTAAGGTATTTATTTTTATTTTATAAAGTATTTTCAAAGCTTGTACCATAATTAATTCATGTTAAGGGATTTGCATTTCTATTATGTTTCCAAAGGTTGTTCCATTATTATTTTTTATTATGGTATTTACTTGTATATTCTATTTCCAAAATTAGTTCAATAAAGAATTATTTAAGTGAAAATACGAATTTAAACTTATATTTTCTTCCCTCATTTTGTAATGTTTTTTCTTTCTTTTTTTGTAATTACTATAATATTAATTCATCATTGTGGTATTTAAAATATACTATTGTGGCCTTACTACATTTTAATCAGCAACTTGGTATAATATGGTATTAAGATATTATTTTTTTTGTATTATTTGATTATTTTTAAGTTTTTGTTTTTCATCTTATTTTTAATTGTTTGATTATTTTTAAGTTGTTTTTCATCTTATTTTTTATTGTTTGATTATTTTTAAGTTGTTTTTCGTCTTATTTTTTATTATTTGTTTTTTTTTAGTTGTTGTTTTTCTTTGTATTTTGTATTATTTGATTTTTAAGTTTCGGTTTTTCATCTTATTTTTTTGTTTGATTATTTTTCATCTTATTTTTTATTGTTTGATTATTTTTAAGTTGTTTTTCATCTTATTTTTTATTATTTAATTATTTTTAAGTTTTTGTTTTTCATATTATTTTTTACTATTTGATTATTTTTAAGTTGTTGTTTTTCGTCTTATTTTTTATTGTTTGATTATTTTTAAGTTGTTGTTTTTCATATTATTTTTTATTATTTAATTTTTAAGTTTTTGTTTTACATCTTATTTGTATTTTTTATTTTTTGATTACATATTTTAAAATTTTCCTTTTTCATCCTAATTTTATTATTTGATTATTTTTAAGTTTTTGTTTTTCATCTTATTTTTTATTATTTAATTATTTGTAAGTTGTTTTTTTCATATTATTTTTTATTATTTAATTTTTAAGTTTTTGTTTTACATCTTATTTGTATTTTTTTTTTTGATTACATATTTTAAAATTTTCCTTTTTCAGCCTAATTTTATTATTTGATTATTTTTAAGTTTTTGTTTTTCATCTTATTTTTTATTATTTAATTATTTGCAAGTTGTTTTTTTTTTTTCATATTATTTTGTATTATTTAATTATTTTTAAGTTTTTGTTTTTCATCTTATTTTTTACTATTTGATTATTTTTAAGTTGTTGTTTTTCGTCTTATTTTTTAT
The DNA here is from genome assembly GCF_023558435.1 of Drosophila sulfurigaster albostrigata. NCBI lineage: Eukaryota > Metazoa > Arthropoda > Insecta > Diptera > Drosophilidae > Drosophila > Drosophila sulfurigaster. Next base: position 20,541,925 of record NC_084885.1, read on the forward strand.
TATTTGTTTTTTTTTTTTAGTTGTTGTTTTTCTTCTTATTTTGTATTTTTTGATTTTTAAGTTTTGGTTTTTCATCTTATTTTTTTTGTTTGATTTTTTTAAGTTGTTGTTTTTCATTTTCTTTTTTGATTATTTTAAAATTGTTCTTTTTCATCCAATTTTTATTATTTGATTATTTTTTTTTACATTTTAAATAATAAATAATGAAATACTTATTTCGCTTGCTGATTTGACTTGCATTGTCATTCAGTTTTTCTTTTTTTTGTAAATTGCAACCATTGTGCGATCTGTGCCTGGAATGTCCTTACACACACACACACACACACACACACTCGCACACACACACACACACACACACACGTACGTACACGGAGACAAATCGGGTGCGGTTTTTACACTCAAAATATTCAATTACGCTGCGGGTGGTCGCCGTTTACGGCTCTCTGTGGTCTGAGTACGGCTCTTGGTGCTGTTTATTGCCTGCCAGTCAGACCCGTAAAACGCCCTCTCCAACACACACACACACACACACACACACACATACAGAGAGAGTCTCTTGTACCGCTCGCTGACTCTGTTGACACTTGAGCTCAGGCGGTGGTATTTAATATGCGGCTCAACATTCTTTTCATTTCGTTGCGTTTCATTCTCTTTCTTTTTTTTTTTTCATTTCATTTCATTTTATTCTTTTCGATGCAACAACAAACAAAATATCAAAAATATACAAATAAAAAAAAATCGACAAAAAAAAGGCTGCGAAAATGAAAATCGCCCGACGACACGACAACGTCAAGTGTCAAAGTCAAAAGAGGCGGACGTTAGAGAACGTGAAGGAGAAGGAGAGATTGAGAGATTGAGTCTGAGAGTTCTCGGGTTCGTACTTTGAGTCGGCTTTTGATGATGTGATTTGGTGCCCAGCCAAAAAGAGAGGAGGAACGAGGGAGGAGGGAGGAGGGGTCTCAGATCAGTGGCGAAGCTCGAGCTGAAGAGTGATAAGGCAAAGTGCGCGGCAAACTTCCTGCTGATTGCTTAATTGACAAAGAGCATATGCGATGCATGAATGAATAAACGAGTATCAAACTCACACACACACACACACACACATACACGTATACGTCTGTCATTGTTGGTGGCCATAAGCTGGTAGCTATTGAAGCTGTTGCTGTTGCTGCTGTTGCTGCTGAAAATGCATTAAGAGAGGAGTCAAATTTACCTTTGCTGTTTGGCTGCTGCAGCGCCAAAGATTAAAATCTAAAAACTGTCAATTAGAGCACACACATTTTTCCTCATCAAAACTCAAGTTGGAGGTTGGAGTCCGAGGCAGGCAGCAGGCAGCAAACAGCAGACAGCAGGCAAAACTTAAGCTGCGTCCATCAATGTGACGCTGACGGCAATGGCGTCCCACGTTGCACGTTGCCACATTGCCACATTGCCACATTGCCACATCGCCATTGCTGCCCTCGTGTTGTTGTTGTCGTCGATGTTGTTGTTGCTGTTGTTGTTTTGGACTGTCTCTGGACCACACTAAGTCGCTGGACGTCGTCGTCAGGCATTTGGAATTCATTGACATATTTCTTTTATTTTTCACATTTTTTTCTTTCGTATTTTTTTCTTCTTGATTATTATTATTTTCTATACCAGCTGACCCATTGGGTAGAAGGGTATTATAAGCTTGTGCCTTCAGGAAATGAGTGTAGTAGAAAAAAAGTCGTGGGTTTGGTTCACAATATGGTATATTTTGAATGTGGTAGTATGTCATTAGACCCAACACAGCCATTGGTATAATTTGGAATATTAACTTGGTATATTTTAAGAAGAATACCGCACCCTGTGGTATTATAACTTTTACGGCAGGAAATATACGTTACAATTAAAATAAGACATCCCCAATCCATAAAGCATATACATTCCTGATCTGCATCAACAGTCATGCCTTTACAATCGGGTATATTTGATACTATATGGTATATTTTGAGTGTAGTAGTTTGTAAATATACCAAATATAACGATTGGTAAATTATAGAATTTTTTCGGTATATTAATTAGGGCTATTTTAAGAATAATACCATACTGTGTTGAAAAACTGGTATAATTTACACTTTATGGTATATAATGATATAGTATGCCAATATACCAAAAACAACAGTTGGTATATTTAAGTATTTTACTAGTTATTATAATTTAATAATAATTATAGAATAATACCACACTGTGTTGATAATCTGGTGTATTTTGTGCTCAATGGTATATTTTAAATGTAATAGTATATCAATATACCGAAAATAACCATTGTGTATTTTAGTATAATACTGCGCTGTGATGAAACGCTGGTATATTAGAAATATATTAGCTTACCAATATACCAAATATAACTATTGGTATATTTTAATATTTTATCAGTATATTTTTACATATATCTTACGAATAATGTCAAATTATGTGCGTTTATTGCCACTGCAATAGTATACCAAATAAAGCTATTTATCTTTAGTATTTTCCGGTATACTTTAAAATACGTTTTACAAATAATACCACACTATTTTGCTTTTATTACCACTGTAATAGTATACCAACATACCAAATACAACTATTGGTATACTATATTTTAGTATTTTGCCGGTATATATTTTAATATATATAACACAAATAATACCACACTTTTTTGCTTTTACTGCAAATGTGCAGCGGGTATCTCACAGTCGTGTACACTCGTGTGTAGCTTTCTTACTTGCTTGTTTTTAATTCACTTCCAGTTGAGTGTTGTATTACATTGCAGCCAACCCCGAGACATACATCAAAAATATACCATATACAAGTAAATACACATTTATTTAGTTCGATCTGCAAAACCCCCCAAGCAAGCAATTGAACGAAGGCAACCATCGAACCAACCAACCAACCAACGTCAACGTCAACATCTTTGTCTTCTTCTTCTGCTTCTGCTTCTTCTGCTGCTGCTGCTTCTTCGTCTTCTTCGTCTTCTTCTTGTTCTTGTTCATCGGTGTGTCTTGTGTCTGGGAGGGCAGACAATGAGAGGAAGAGCTTAAAAATAATACCTTGGCCGCTTATGTTGGCGTTTTTCTTGGCCGTAGTTACACCAACATTATTACAAGGCAGCCCCCCTTCCCCTCTGCCCTCTCTCCTCCCTCTCTCTCTCTCTCACTCTCCCCACTTCAGCAGGCATCCATGTCCATGTCAACCAAAACAGCCAACAAACCAAGCAACCAACCAACCAAACAGCAAACCAACCAACCAACCAACCAACCATATATGCCAAAGTATCTGAGCTGAGTATCTGTAGCTATAGCGCAATATTTGTATCTGTATCTGCAGTTGTTGCTGTTGCTGTTGCCCCGTTGTCACCAGATACCCGTGGCCCAGACACGTTGCATGCCAAGTGTTAAAGCTGCAAGTGCTTCACTTAGTCTCTCCTTCACTTCACTTTACTTTAGTTTTATTTTTATTCTTATTTTCAATTTGTATTTATCATTTTGTTCTACACTTGACTCTTCCTCTTCCAACTGGATCTCGCCCCAAAAGATGCCTCCAGGTGGCTTCGAGGTTCGACTCGGAGCTCAGCTCGTGGTAAGTTGAGTCCAGGCTAATTGGACGCTTAGTTCGATGGGGCAAAAAACAAATGCTAACAAAATGGTGGCACACCGCATAATAAGAGACAACTTGGTCCCATCATTGAACTCAACAGCCAACAGCATTTTGATCATTAATTAACAAATTAATCTTCACTTCACATTCCAGGCATTCCATAATCATAAACATACTTGAAATGAAGAACTTCCCAATTTTCAAGTTATTTAGATAGTATTATCTTATATTACATTATTGTTATAAGTTTATTTAAAGTGAGTTTATTTAATATAAAAATATCTCTTATGTGGAAAATCTGCATTGAACTCATCAATTTCATTTGTATAGTATTAATCAATTTTATTTTTTATTTGCATCATTAATTAACAAATCAATCTTTGCTGTAAAATAGAAAAATTCCAGACATTCCATAATCACAAATATACTTTAGGTAAACAAATTCCCAATTTTCAGGTTACTTAAATAGTATTATCTTATATATATATAATATTATAGTATTCCTTTGAGTTTATTTAATACCAATATTTCTATTATGCAGAACATCTTCATTGAGCTCATCAACTTCATTTGTATTAATCAATTTTATTTTTTATTAAAAACACTAACGTATTTTCAAAGCACTAAATGCAAAGGCCTTCAGTTTATTTTAGCAGCTTAATTCAAATATAAAAAATATAAATTGACTGCAGAAATTTGTTATTTTATTCAAATTTAATATTCAATATTCCATTTTATAAATATGTATGTTCATATTTAACATATTGCTACAGCTAAGTTAGATTATTATGTTACGCATTTATAGTTCACTATATAGACTAAAATATAAATATAAAGAACATTGTTAAATAATTCAGAACCAAAAATAATAATTCTAGCCTAGTCAATAAATCCTTATGATTTCTTTTTAAATTTAGTACGTTCATTAAGTATTACTGAATACACTAGCACTCCCTTGTTTTAGTTATTATATTATTTTGTATAATAATTAACATGTAAATAAGTAAATAAATACTAAATACAATTCAAGTGCAGCATCTTAACCTCATTCCAATTAATTCCATACTTAACTTTCTGTATGGTAATCTCTAAAGTATTATAAAGTGTGCCTTTTTTCGAGTGATCTTCAAATTAGCAAGGCTTCTGTGTGCCTAACAAGTGCTGTTCGTGTTAATAGTTCGATCATTAACGATCAAATTACCCTTTTTTTTTTTTGTTTGTATCCAGCTCTCAATCCTAATGGATAATGGATGAGAACAATGGAGCAAAGAGCTACTTGATTAGCCAACTCAGCCTCCTTTTTGTTGTTGTTGTCTACCACTTCTTTTGCTCTCGATCAATTTTCAAACTCTCTGACAATCAACACCTCGATCACAAAGTTTTTGCTGGCGGGATCAACCGATTGCCTTTGCCTTTGCCTGTCTGCTGATAGTTCCAATTTCTTTTGACGCTCAGTTCTCAGTTCTTGATCTGGGTACTGAGGACTGAGACTGAGGACTGTCAATCAAACGATCGGCTTTCAGAAATGCACTCAACTCATCTGCCCAACTCTCGCCCTTTGCCCATTGTTTAGATGTTTTGTGTGTGTGTGTTTTGCTGCCTGATGGCGACACGATCGAGAGACTGTTTAATAGGTGTCCGAGAGTACGATTTCGAGCCCAAAGCCTGCCCATTGTTTTGGGCCCAAAAAGGCCGCAAGGCTTTGCCATTGACATTTCTCACTTGGGCGCGATAAGAGATCTTAGATCTTGGCACTCGAATAAGATCGAATACGAATACGAAACGCGTCATACTCGTAAAAAGGCCAACAAAATGGGGCAAAACATATCAATTAGGCAATATCTGGTAATTCAATATGCCAATACATTTTCCTTCCCTCTCTCTTTTTCTTTCTCTTGCTCTTTCTTTGACAAAATGGCGCTGGACTCGGCTAAGCAAATGCAAATGCAATCGATGAACGCAGTCGATTTGCAGCTGTATAAATTTAGTAAAATGTTTTCTGCGTTTATTTGAATTTCTTACTTAATTTGTATGCAACTTTATATAGAATAATTTTTATATCATTTTAATAGATTCATGACATTAATTTCACATTATTCGCCAAAGAATTACACACATAATGTTTTATCTTTCAGCTCTTATTTTGAGTCGCAAAGAATTTATTGATTTATTTTGGTAAATTTTTCTGTTTATTTAGCAGCCTCGTTTATACTAACTCGTTTAGATTAGGCTTTATATTATTTTGTTATTTATCGATTATTAATTATACAAATATTTTGTTAAATTTCTGAGCTCTTTTATTGAATGTGGAAATGTGCTTAAGCTTAGATTACTTAGCTCCTCACTTATTTTATTACGTTGTTACGCTTGCTACTCAAATTTAATTCGATATATTTATCGATAACTAGAGTATAGTTGCTATCGATTCGCAATTGCATACATATTTAGTTAACTAGTTAAGTTTAAAAAAAGGTGTACTTCTAATTATGTAATGAATCCGTTAAATATGATTTATCGATAACCATTCATCGATAGCTTGCTACTCAACTTTAATTCGATATATTTATCGATAACTAGAGTTTAGTTGCTATCGATTCGCAATTGCATAATTAGTTAGGTTTTGAAAAAGAAAATGATGTAATTTTAACAATTTAGGGTATAGAAAAATATATCGATGAGTGATTATCGATAAATCATGTTTAACCAATAACTCATAATCATCATAATATACATTTAGCATATAACACGTACATAATAGTAGTATATCGATAACTCATAATCGATAAATACTATATATCGATAGTATTTAATTTAATCTCTCAGCGTAGTTAACGAATCTGCTAAAAACACATGTTTTGTTGAATTGCTTATCCCTTTTGCTTATCTAGCTGTTTAACTTATTAAGCCGCGTTTGCTGCTCTAATTGAATTCGATAGATTTATCGATAAGTGCTGTTGATGGCGTCAATTAGACACACTCACCCAGATCTTCAAAGCAACAAATTGCTGTGCCCCTTTTTCGAAAATGTTGACATATGCATAGCTCTAGATAATGTTGACGAACTTCCCCCTCTTAACCCAGAACTTCCCACATCTCACTTACCCCCAACCCCTCTCACAACGCGGAGTTAATTCAGTTGTGATTTCTTTTTTGTGATTTTTTAATGCGAGCACCTAGCAACGCAAAATGCAAATCCAAGTTTTCTTGAACCACTTAAATTAGTTACCCCAGATCTAATCAGGCGGCAAACCCAGGTTGCCCAGGGTTGCCTCGCTCACAGCTCACAGGGTTGCCGCAGCGCCTAATTGAGCATATGCCAATTAGCATAACATACACAGTGGAAGTTAAAGTGTGTAAATGGGTGGGGGGGGGCTACTGGTCATTACACACACACACACACACACACACTCGTTATCAGCAATGTCATTATCGAGAATGCACGAAAAATGCTCATTTGCCTTTGACGGTTAACGGTTGTTTGGTTGTTTGGTTGTTGGTTGGTTGCCTTGCTGGTTGTTGGTTACTCACTGGATTTTAAACAACCCCCGCGGGCGGGCTGATCTCTCTCCCCCTCTCCACCCCTCTCTCTCTCTCTGTCAATCTCTGTGTGTGTGTCTCAACTCGTCATCGCCTGATTATAACTGCGTCAGAGACGACTGAGTGAATGCTTGGCTACCAGGCTTGGTTTCCATTCGATACACACACACACACACACACACTTGCACTTCTCTCTCCTCTCTCTCTCTCTCTCTCTCTCTCTTTATATTTTTATACAATATTCCTTCTGTGTTTTTCCAGCGTGGCTGCTTCGCCTCAGGCTTGCTGTCCTCTGTTTCTCTGCTGCTTCTCTGCTTCTCTGTGCTTCTGCATTTAATTAATTTAAAAGCGTGTGGATAATACCCTGGCATTTGCAATGAAAAGTCAAATGAATTGAAAACTCAAAATGTTAATACTCAAAAGCAAACATAATAATAACAGCAGCAACCAGCAACAGCAACAGCAGCCAGCAACAGCAACCAGCAACAGCAACAACTACTTATAATGACAGGTAGCCATCGAGGACAGCGCCTCGCCCTGTTGTTGTTTTAATCAGCATTTAAACAAAAATTAAATCAACAACAACAACAACGAACAGCACTAAATATTATAATAATAAACAACAACAGTTTAGCAGCAGATTATGAACAAAACAACAACAACACCAACAACTCAAATCGCATCATATTTTTGTTGACTTTATTCTGATCTTTGTCAAACTGACAACACATTTATTTTTCACTTGCTTACAACGATTTTACGGATATACAAATTTATACACATGTTCTTCTCATAACACATCGCACACACAATACTCGTAATAATAATAATAATGTTAGTTGTAAGTAGCTTAGACTTAGATCAAGACCTTACTTCAATCCACCTAACTCGAACCTGTTTTGCTTTATTTTTCTGTTTTTTTTTTCGGTTGACATTTTCACGCAATCATTTATTTATTTTGAATTTTTGTTGCAGCAATTGCACAAATCAAGTTCAGTTTATTCAAATTCTTCGCTATTTATATTTCTATAATATATTGGATTTATTTTTTCAGTAAGGTCGAGAATACTTTGTAGAAGAAAAAAAATATTGTTTTGATTATAGAAATTATATATTTTAGAATGAATTTATAATATATTGATATATATGATATAATGTCATTTTTAATAATTTGTTAATGTTTGTTTCTATTACTTTGAGTTTTAAGGTTTTTGTAGAACAAAAAATATTTTTTGGGGCTTACAAATTATTTTAAAATGAAAAAATAATAGATTGAAATATTTTGCATATCATTAAACAACAAATTTTCTTGATGTTTCCTTTTACTTTTTTGAATTTTAAAATTTTTCATTTTGAATATTGAGTAGTGGAAACTTTTTGTAAAAGAAACAAATTTGGTTTGGGTTATAGGATTTTTCTTAAAGTTAAAATATATAACATTGAAATACAATATATGGAAATATTCATATCCATGTCATTCTTAATAATTTATTAATGTTTCTTTTTGTTACTTTCAGTTTTAAGGTTTTTCATTTTAAATGTTGAGTAGTGAAAACTTTTTGTAGAATAAAAAATAATGTTTGGGGTATAAGAATTATTTTAAAATTAAATTCAAATATTTAATTAGCTTAATAATTGTTTTTTTTTTATTCATTTGAGTTTTGAAGTATTTCATTTTCAATATTGAATAATAAAATCTAGGAATTTCTTTAAAATGAAATGATAAAGTAATAAAATATTTTAATTGCCATTTTTAATAATTTTGTTGCTGTTTCTTTTTATTACCTTGAACAAGTTTATTTAATTTATAACCCAATCATTTTAATTTATTATTTTATTATTATTTTATTTTAGAATATCGGAATTATCCTTAAAATATCTCAAATAAATTTAAAATATATTTTATTAATATGCTAATAAAGTATAATAGTTCTTGTTATTTAGTTAGTATTTATTTAGACTACAAATATTTATTTATTTTTAATAAAGTATAATATTATTTGCAGCAAACTTAAAGTAAAAGTGCTTAAGAAATCTATACTGAAATTTTTAAAAATGTTATTTCATACATACAAAATTGAATAATTTAATACAAGTTGCGAGTTTTCAAGGATTTCAATTTTATATTTTACTACTGTCAGAAATGTTCTGCTTTATATATTTATTTATTCATGATAGTATTTCAAACTAACTTAAAGTAAAATGAAGTAAACAAGTTAAGACAATTAAACTGACATTTCAAAAGATATTTTATGCATATAAAATGCAATAATTTGAATAGCAGTTATACTTTTCTGTCTTTTTACCCAAATTAAAATATTTTACAATTTTCAGAATTGATTTTCCTAATCTAAATTACAAATTGCGAGAGTAAAGTTGAGGTTTCAAATAAATTACTGTTTAGCTAATGTGAATTCACTTGTTCTACATATTATCCGTAATTTGAAATTGAAATATAGAAATTGTTCTTCATAGCTAATCTCTCGAGATTAAAGTAACTTGTTTACATTGTGTGTGTGTGTGTTTGCTGGCATCTAGATTAATGCGGTCGAGATGCAGTGCACTTGAAATCATTAAAGCGAGCTTGGGATGCACTTTAGTGAAGAGAAGAGAAGAGTGAAGAGAAATGTAATTAAAGAATTTGATTGTTTATGCTATCGATTTCACAACTTTTGATTCACAAAACTGCTTAGCTTAAATGCAACTCACAAGCAAAGAGAAACAGAAACAGAAAACAAAACTAAAATCAAAACAAAGCAAATGTTTCGAGTTTGCAATGTTTGCAGTGATGTGTGGCCAAAAAGGTTGTCCTGGTTACAGCTCAAATACACTCACACTCACACTCGCACTCGTATTCACATTCACATTCACATTCACACTCATGCTATATGCAGATGCAGATGCTGTTACAGATGCCACTGCAGATGCAGATACAAATATAGTGAGAGAGAGAGTTTGAGATACAAATAATACAACTAGAGATATATACATGTGTGTGTGTGTGTGCAGATGAGTGTGACGCGTGCTCTGATAAATGGATTGGTAGTCAGAGAAGGAGAGATTGTTAGTTAGATACGATAGATAAGTACATAGATGAATAGCTAGATTGGTGGTTAGCTATATGTGGGGAGATGCATAAATGAATAGATGGATGGTTAGAGGGAGAAGTGGATAGATATATCCACGATAAGTGACTAGCTTGTTAATTAAAAATAGATAGATAGATATCTCTCTACATATCTATCTATATATATTTAGATAGAGAGATAGTGGATATATATTGATATAGTTGTATTTGTAGATACACACATAGTTAAATAGTTAAATGTAAAAATATAGATGAATTAGTAGTTAGATACACTGGATAGGTTGCTAATTAAATAGAGATATATAGTAGATAGGTAGATATGTATGTACATATATAGTTAGATAGTAGATATATATTTACATAGTTGTATTTGTAGATAAACAGTTCAACAGATGAATAGCTAGATTGATGGCTAAATAAATGGAAAGATGAATAAATAGAGAAGAGAAATATATAATATATCAAAGATAAATGAATAGATTTTTAATGAAATAAATAAGTAACTAGATAGATGGATAGATACTAGATAGTTAAAAGACAAAACTATTGATACATTAGTAGTTAGATATACTGTTAGGTAAATAAATAGATGTAGATTGATTGGTAATTAAATAAATTTTGCAGTTAAATAGTTATATAGGCAGTTATATTAGTAGTTTAATAGGTAGATAGTTGAACACAAAGATAATTAGTTATATAGATAGATGAATGAATAGATAAATATATTGATATATAAAAAAATATATTGATAAATGAATCGAACAGAAATAATTAGACAGATTGGGAATTAGATAGTTATAGAAGATAAATATACAGATAGATAAAAGGATATAAAGAGACACATAAATATATAGTTTTCAGATGAGTGGATGGAATCGAAGTAGATAAAAATTTTGCTAGTTAGATAGATATATAGATATATACTTAGATAAATAGATAATAATAGACAAATATTTGGAAATTGAAGTATAGATTGGTAACGAAATAGATAGATAGTTGGTTAGATTAACTATCTATTTAGGACGTGAGATCTTGGAATTTAGATAGATACATAAAATATAGAATATAGGTATATAAATAAAAGGATATAGACAGACACATAAATGAATGGATAGAATGCAAGTAGATATATAGGTTGGTAGCTGGATAGATATGTAGAAAGGTACATATATAAGTAGCAATGAAGATAAATGTATAATAGTAGAAGATGAAAGTAGATTTATAGATTGGTAATGAAGTATATAATAGATAAGCTAGATAATCTAACTGATAGATAATGTAAATATGTCTATGTACATATGTAGGTGAAAATATATATATAGATTGCTAATGACTTTGATAGATAGTTATATAGATAATCTAACTAGATAGATGGTTAGCTAGATAATCTAAATAGATTGATAGTTAGCTAGATATATAATTAGTTCGATTATCTAGCTAGCTATCTATATATTTAGATTATCTAGCCAACTATTTATCAAAGTTGTTACCAATCTGTATCGATTCCTTTATTTCCTTAGCAATATATACATCTATTTCCATCAATTCTATTATTATCTATTTATCTTCTTTAGTTAGCTAACTAAATAAATAGGTATAGTAGTAGGCATACATATGTATACATATGAACCTACATAGATAAAATGCATATAGTACATACATATATGATAGATCGATAGTTAGATAGCTATACAGTTAGATAGCTGTTATGGAGACGTTGCGCTTGCTATCGATGCTTGTTAGTTAGTTAGTTAGTTCGTTATCTCAGCGCAGTTGCGTTTTGCAACCCAAGCAACCCCCTAGATGTCCCCTCTCGATGCCCACGATACCCTCGCTACCCTCGCTACCCTATATCCTTTCAACCCCTACCTGCTGGATAACAACCCCCGAACCGAACCGAGCCACAGACGAGCGAAACTCTGAAATGTGCACAGTTCAGTTTTATGTATAATATTTTTTGGGAGCTATGCTTGCCTGCCTTTGCTTATGTATGAGTGTTGGTGGGGGTGTGGGGAGGGGGTTGAAGGGGAGCACGAGTTGATGTTGGGTTCGAGAGGGGGGTGGGGGTGGTTCGGGTTAGGTGGCTGTTTGGGGCTTGATTGGCGTTGCCTCTGCTATGTTGGGGAAAAGAAAAATTGCCAGCAAATGAAGAAAACCGAAAAAAGACAAAAAAAAAAAAAAAAAAATAAATAAGAACAGCAGCAGCACATAAAAAAATAAAATAAAGAAGCGAAATAACACAAAAAAAAGAAGCAAAAATGATGATAAAGAAGAAGACGAAGAAGAGGAAAAAAGAAAAGTTTACACATGCCAAAGAAAAATTCTTGGAAATAAGCAAACAGCGAGCGAAAGAGCGAAAGAGAGAGAGAGAGAGAGAGAAACAGGCAAGCGAAAAAAGAAAAATAAAAGAAAAGTCGCCTTGGCTGCTCTAGAAGCTTGTGTTGTTGCCCACCACCCACAGCAACAACAGCAACAACAGCAACAACAAGAACGAAAAGTGCTGAAGAAAATTGTGACTTTGAAGTGCGAGGCGAAACGTTGAAGGTGGCCCCTGTTTCGTGGGTGTGGGGTGTGAGGGGGAGCGAGAGGTACATGGCACAAGCACAAGCACAAACGAAACGAAACGTTAATATAAGCACAGCTATGTATGCGTGTGTGTGTGTGTGTGCGTGTTTGTATTGAGCAGCAGCGCAGCGTCGTTGTGTCGTCTGTATGCTTGTCTCGCTCGCACGCGCGCTCAGCAGAGCGCAACAACAACTGCAATGGCGACAATTTAACGACTGCGACGTCGCGACGTCGATGTCGCTGCTCGCTGCTCGCGTCGCTTGGTCTGGCAACGCCCCAAATTGAGTGTGCGAGCGAGACGTCAAACTTGCGTTGCTTTCGACGGCTGTGCGAAAGAGTAACAAATAACATATTTGGATAGCGCGCATGTGGAACGCATATGGAAGCTATGCGTGTGTGTGTGTGTGTTCGATGTGGATGTGAATGTGAGTGTGAGTGTGGAAACTGGGAACAGTTTCCAACGCATTGCATTGTTGTTGCTTTTGCTTTTGCTGCTGCCCGTTGTTGCTGTTGTTTAATTTATTTTTCTGTCGGCTTGTCAGCTCATTTTCTTTGTTGTGCGTATGTTAAAAACTCAAATTTATGCAATGGCAGCGGCAATGACGGTGACAGCAACAGCGACAGCGGCAGATTCCAACAACAACAACAACAACAACAACAAAAACAGCAACAAAAACAAAACAAAATAAAATACAAAATAAACGAAAAGAAAAAATCAGCATAAAGAGCAGCAAAAAACTGCATTATTTATCGCATTTATCGACGAGTCATTTAAATATGTATTTAAAAACAATAATGCGCGACTGTCAGCTGTTGCTGTTGTTGTTGCTGTTGTTGTTGTAAAAATATCAGGGCAGTTCCCCTTCCCTCCCCAGCCATCACCTCCCATTGCTTACCTCCCAAAAATAAAAAAAAAAACGTCGCCATCGAATAAATATTTCAACTTAAATCTCACGCTTTATATGCAAACTTATCTCGCATGTAGATATAATATTTTATTATTTACGCGAATTTCGTTAACGATTCGCCTTTGTCGTGGCCATTTTTCAATACAAGTAGCACATTCCAACAAAATTTAATGCTACATTTTGTGGTCCCAACTCACACACACACACACACACACGCACACACACGCACACACATGGATTTTATGGGCATTTTTCAAAACGCTTTTTTATACTAATTAATCAAATTAAGCTGAGCCTTTTGTTAGGCGACTTTGCAGACTGGAATCACCCCAAAAAGACAACAACAACAACAACAACAAAATAATAAGAAAAATATCAAATCAATTGATGAGAGGCTTTTGTTCGTGTTTCTCTTTTTTGTTTTCTTCTTCCGTTTCTTTAACGTTTTTGTAGCCAGATCTTCATTTGAAACCAATAACTAACTTATATCACAACTCTATCATCATAATGCTATTTTCAACTTTGTCAAACTGTATTATTATTTTTGTTTTCTTAAGTCTTACTAATAGATGAGATACAGTTAGAGTGTTGGGGTTTTAACGATAACCAAACTTCGTTATAAGCAAGGCATTTTGTATGAATATCTTCAAGGATAATATTAATTAAGGATAATATTAATTAATTAATAATATAATACAAATGTTTTGGAAACTTTAAACCGTATATTCTTAAGAAGATTCAATCAATACAAACATTATTGATTATTTTATTTATTTTTCTTTACTTTAGATGATACAATAATTTTAGAAAATTTCAATTCTGTCTTTTATGTTCTTAAAAAGCTTCTTTAACTATAAATTTTTGAGATACAACATTGAATAACTTTACTTTAATTGAATTTTCCCATTCCAGTCTATTATAACGGCATTTTAAAGGATTTCAGATATAAAGAATTACTTTAAAACTATTATGTAAAATGCTTAACAATCTCTAGCTAATTATGAAATTCTTGTTTAAGTTCTTTACATGCTGAAGCTTTTAAAACTTTGACCTCAGCTCTTGCTCCTTGACATTGGCGCCAATTGGATCTTAGCAAATTTATCAGGCTGAATGACAAGACGCAGAAACAAAAACTATCTTAACGATTACAAATAATTCTCAAATTATGAATTTTCAACAACGAAATACACCGAACAATGGCAAACAAAGGCAAAACTGACAATTAATCAATTAGAAACAAAACGTGCACAAAATTTCACCATCGAAAAGTCGAAGTTGACAAGTGGATTTCTTCTTCTTACGATTCTGCTATTTAGCATAATGCGCGAAAGAGATAGCGATACTTGGTAACGGCTTGAACGTTAAACAAACATCAAAGTGGCTGCTAAAGGAGCTGATTGGAAGGCAGAGGGAGAGGGAAGCGGGGGAAGCTATGTGCTAGAAATCATAATAAACACACACGCCGCACATTATCAGCAAAGTGCAGCGGCGGTGTCCATTAGCAAGAAGCCAAAAATTAAGTTGGTAAATAAAATGCGAAAAGCGGCAGCACAGCGTGAATGATGAAAACTGAACGTGAAGCGTTCACAGAGCGGGTGGGAAGAAGCCAGCCAAGATGAACGGGGCGGGAGGATGCGGCAGCCGCATCGCACGTGTCATCAGTCAAAAGCGGTAAGCGGTGAACGGTGAGCGGTGAGAGGCAACCAGCAGCAAGAGGAACAACAGCATCAGCATCAGCAAAAGCAACTGCAACAGGCTGAGCAAGTGGAAGAAATATACGCTATTGGAATACCCTTTAAAGATAATAGTAATAGTAATAGTAATAGTAATAGTAATAGTAATAGTAATAGTAATAGTAATAGTAATAGTAATAGTAATAGTAATAGTAATAATAATAATAATAATAATAATAATAATAATAATAATAATAATAATAATAATAATAATAATAATAATAATAATAATAATAATAATAATAATATATATATAATATAATATATATATATATATATATATATATATATATATATATATATATATATAATATATATATATATATATATATATATATATATATATATATATATAATAATAATAATAAGAAGAAGAAGAAGAAGAAGAAGAAGAAGAAGAAGAAGAAGAAGAAGAAGAAGAAGAAGAAGAAGAAGAAGAAGAAGAAGAAGAAGAAGAAGAAGAAGAAGAAGAAGAAGAAGAAGAAGAAGAAGAAGAAGAAGAAGAAGAAGAAGAAGAAGAAGAAGAAGAAGAAGAAGAAGAAGAAGAAGAAGAAGAAGAAGAAGAAGAAGAAGAAGAAGAAGAAGAAGAAGAAGAAGAAGAAGAAGAAGAAGAAGAAGAAGAAAAAGAAGAAGAAGAAGAAGAAGAAGAAGAAGAAGAAGAAGAAGAAGAAGAAGAAGAAGAAGAAGAAGAAGAAGAAGAAGAAGAAGAAGAAGAAGAAGAAGAAGAATGGAAATTATAACCAACAATAACATATAAAATGTACATAAATAATTTAATTATAAAAATTCTGTAACTGACATTTCCATTTCCCTGATTTTTTAATTGTAGGTTCTACTTAGACACAAAATGTAGTTTTAATATGTTATTTTTATTTTTTTGTATATATATTATTTATTTATTTACAATCTAATATGTGATTGAGCTGTGACTTTATTTTTCATAAAAGATGAATTTGTAATACAAAATTTCATTTAATGACTTCAAATATCATTAAAATTGTGTTTTCTTGCGTTTTATACTTTATTTTGAAAACATAATAAAAAAAATGTGCGAAAACATTAAAAGACAAATAAATAATATAATTTAAATAATATTATCAGATCTGCAGTTAATACAGCTAAATCTCTGGCTTATTTCATTGCAATAAGGTGTATTCATTATTACATTAAAATAATAATAATTTTAGCTAAATTCCTACTTTCATTACATAGTATTTTTTAGATACTGACTTTAGTACAACTTTCTTAGTTAGAGTATATTTAAGCTAATGTGCATTTTGGATCCTCATTAAATTTGCTCAAACAAATTTCTATTTGATTTTGTTTTATGCGATATTTGCTGTTCTCCCCTTCCCCCCAAAAGTGGCCGAAGTGATCTAATCAGCGATTGCCTGGCTTATACCCTAACAAATATTTTGCCTGAAAAAAAAAAAAAAAACGGAGTTCCGTATGCCGTCGTATCTGATATCTAATACTCTAGGAACGACGACGCCCACAGCACATCGCAGACGAAATCAAAATAATGAGCTGGGGGCGGCAATTGTGTATGGTTTATGGTTCTTTGATAGCTTCCGTCTACTTGGCTGTTTTTTTTGGGGTTATACGACGAGTTGTTGTTGTTGGTGTTGTTGGTGTGGCATAGCAGAGAAGTCGTCGCACCCGCTGTTGCAGATTAAAAACAATTTCAGCCGAGTCGAGCATCTCAATTTGCAGGCTTCCTATTCCTATTCCTATTTCTATTCCTATTCCTATTCCTATTGCTGTTGCTGTTGCTTGAGCCGGGGCCCAGTTTGAAGCAGCAAACAGCAAGCGGCAAGCAGCAAGCAGTTCCCCACAGGCCGCAAAATGCACTCTACAACGAAGCCTCATAAATACCGAATTAGTTGGTAATTCTATAAGCAACACGCGTCCATTGATGGATTGGCTGCCAGTTGCCAGTTGCTTGCCCCTTTTTGCGGGGAAGCAACACACACAGACACACACACACACACGCTTGACGTGGGCGCGTGCTAGATAATAAAAAAGGCACGAGCGGCAAATTGTATCTGAGAGATACACGTTAATAGATTCGCATTCCCGTTTCCCGTTTCCCGTTTCCCAATTGCCGCGTGTCGTGTCGTGTCTCTCAGCGGCGACAATTAGCCGCAAATGGCAAATGAATTTTCATTTTTCATTATCATAATTAATAGAAAGATGAAAGCTCTCTCATACACACACTCGGAGATACACACGCACACACACACACACACACATACACGAGCATAAGACGCAAGGAATTTTGTTGTGCGTCAAGATAATGAGCTGGCCGGTAACTGAGATTAAACTGCCCACAGCGGCCAGGTTCATTAAAATGAGTGGAAGCAGCACAACAAATACAATAAACCCACAAAAAGCAAAATAAAAAACTACTAAGAATGCTTTCAGTGTTGACCTGACTGTAGGAGACCTGTTCACAACCGTTTTATCTTATACTTTTGATTAGAATTCTTATTAATTGTAAAAATTGTAAAACAATTATAAATTGAATGCACATTAGCACAATTCATTAGTTTGATCTGTTAACTTGATTGCTCTCTTTAACTCTTTACCACTTGCTTTGCATACGAAAAAAACAACAACAACAAGGCATGCAGACTGTCAAACATCTGCATGTAAATGAATGTCTGTGAGCTAGACACGATCAGCGAGCATTTGGTACGACAGTCAAATACAGTGTTCTCGCTTGCACAAACTGTGCTTTGACCCTCATTATGGGACATTGCACTAATAATTGTCCAAATTACCCAAACTTGAAACACTTGCATACGTTTGTACATATGTATGTAAAAGTACCTTGCAGAATTGTCCACAATACACGCACATACTTATTGCTTGCTTACACCGTGTGTGGCGCTCTCTTAACGGTTGATTCGATCGCAGCGTAAAGGAGAGCAAAAAAATCCTTTTCAAATGGCAAAGTGGCCAAAATGTCCCAACGGTGGAGGGGGGCAATTTTTGCGCATCAGTATTGCGCGTAAATTGGCGGAGACAGCAGCACTCATTTTCGTATTGTGATTGATCTACAAAATATATGTAGTTTAAAAAGCATCAATTGTTTTTATTGCACTTGTTATATGCTGTGTTCGATCGGGTAGTTAGATTTTGGTGCAATTATTCAATTACTCGCATGCTAGTTAATGTTAAAGTGGGTTTTTATTTTTCTGTTTTTTTTTCTGTGTGAAAAAGAGTCGCGTTGTTTCTTTTCGTCCCGCATTCGCTTTTGGTGCCTGCAGCAAGTTCATAAGTGTGTCAGTGTAAGTGCGTTGAGTTCTAATTGAAATATAAGAGTCTGTCTCATAAAGTGCGAGTGCTTTTTTTTTGGTGATTATAAGTGTCAATAGTGAAAATAGCATCAATCTTAGAAAATTTTGGCATGTGAGTTTTTTTCCATTTTTTTTTTTTGCCTAAAAGTGTGAAATCATTAGTATGCAATTTAATTATTACATCTTCATTTCAAATGAATGTATGAATTGTGTGCTATACTATGTAAGAGTCAGTCTTATAAATCGCGTGTGTGTGATTTTTTTTTTTGTGATTATAAGTGTGAACAGTGAAAAAAGAATCCATCTAATAAATTTGTGCATGTGTGTAATTTCTTCTCATTTTTTTTTGGTGCTTAGAAGTGTGAAAGCATTAGTATGCAATTTAATTATTACGTCTTCATTTCAAATGGATATAAATATGTTTGCAGCAAGTGAAGGTGAGTAATTACAAATGCACATAAATATACATATGTATGTGCTTTATTTAGTGTTACGAAGTGTGCTCACGTCATTACACGAATGCATGCTCGGCTTGGCTCGGCTCGGTTTGGCATCATAGGATTGTCATTCGGCATAGGGCAATTTCCTTTCTTTCTCTCTCGCTTTGTTATTGACTTTTTGAGCACTTTAAGCATGCGCTCTAATTTTGTTTGATATGTTCACTAATTTCTCTTAAGTTGAAAGAGTACTTACGCTTAACCTAAGCTTAAGCAATAACTTAAATAATCTCTGCATTTTTTGTCATGCCAACTGTTAACAGCAACTCGCATTCTCTTAAAATGACTTCTAAACTCCTTAACACGCTTATTTTGATTATATTTGATGAGGTCGTCTGCCTTCGATATCGATTTTGATAAACTTAATAGACCTTCTTCACCTTTGCAAAAGTGAATGGGTCTTAAGAGATGCGCTGCGAGGCGTGGCAACTGCGACTTTTGGCTTCCACTGTGTTGGGCACTGTTTATGAGCTGAATTAATGGTTTATGATGATGATGGCCGCCGGACTCGCTGACGCGCCTCGCTCTGCCGCACAAACATCCACATCCACATTCGCATTCATACATACATATATTTATTCAGCAGTCTGTCCTCAAGGAGTCGCACGTCGCATGATCTCCGAACTGGCCACCGCAAGGGAGAAGCCGACAGCGATCCGCAGACAAAAGAGAGCCCAAAAAAAAAGGCAAAGCGACGCGTGCCCACGAATAGCTACGAGACAGATACTGATACAACTGTGCATACACATACATACATACACACATACACAAACAGATGCAGATATGCGTAAGCAGACTGTATATTTATGGACGTCATTTGTTGACCTGCTCTGATTATTAGGTTGAAGCAAAAAGACTCCTAAAAAACCTCAGAGAGTCAATCGCATAAAGTTTGTCTGAACATGGCGAGTGGCAAAATTTCAATGTGGCTTATAAAACTGACTGAAACATTTAACGCAAATTCCTTGAGATATTATGATTATGGTACAGAAAAATTTCTATTACATTTTTGTGGCAGTCTCTTCTATTAAATCCATTTTATTTTTAATATACGTTTTGATAATTATTGGTTAAAAGGGTTTTCTTTAAAGTAAAGTAAATAGATAAAACTATATAAAAAACTATTTCAATATGCATTACATTTTATATGAAAAGAGTATAAGTTTGAACTAAGCAGAATCAACTTTTATTTGCCGATCTTTATTTGAAGTCTTGTCTGAATATACATTTATGGGGTAGCAAGAATGAAATTAAGATATACTATCTGAAAACTGAATTATGGGAAGATTTCTTTAACATATCACTTAAACCACGTTTCTTAAATGCATATTTTATTGATAGATCTTCCAAATCTTTAATAAAAATGCAAGACTAAAATAATGAATAACGAAATTTCGAAGAGTTTAGTGCTGAATTAACAAAATAAGTCTGGTTTTGCTCAGATCTTGAAAAAAATTCAAATTTATGTTATGATTTTTTAATTTATTTACTGGAAGGTAGAATAGTAGAATACTTAAAGGAGAAAACTCTAAAATCATCCGTCGAAGTCGCTGAAAATTGAGAACTTAATCTTAATACTAAATAATTTTCGAATTTTTAATACTTTCATATAAGGTGTTCAAATTCCTGGAAAATAAAACTGTAAAATAATCTTTGAATGTCGCTGAAAGTCGAAAACTTCATGTCGATACGAAATAAAAGAGTTTTGGATTTTTGTTTTTATATATATATTATTCATCTGATCATATTTTTGTGAACTTTTTACAATTATTTTAGTTTTATAATTAAAAAAAAAGAATTAACCAGTTTGCTTAAACATTAGCATATTTTCCTTCATGTACTATATATATGTACGTATATATATAGATGTCCATATATACATATATATGTATATAGATGCATACATGTATATGTGCACATTGGCACCGATGCATGGTGAATGCAGACATATACACATATGGTATATATATATATATATATATATATACTATATATCGCTTATATATGCTGCATATGAGTATATACACACATATATAGTAGATATCATGTTTTTTTTATATCCGATTAAAAGTTATCAACTAATTTTTGCTTGTTTCTTTCCCCATTTTCTTCTCTTTCTTCTTCTTTTTCACTTTCGTTTCTTGTTCTTTCTTTCGATTCTTTATCTTCTGTTGTTTTGGGTTACTTAAAATATATGCCAAAAAAATGCACTTATATTTAGTTAGTTGCTAAATGTTTTTTCCTTTTTCTTTTCTTTTGTTTCTATGTATAGCGTAATATCGTTCATGTGTATGTGTGTGTGTGTGTGTGTGTGCTGTGTGTACGTGTGTATGTGTGTATGTGTGAGTGTTTTTCAAACAAAATGGATACGCTTAAATTACAATTAAATTGAACTTAAAACTAAACAAAAAAATTAAATTAGAAAAAAAAAAAATGTTGTATTTGCTAATCATATGTGTACTATATAGATACATATATGTGTATATGTATGTGTGTGTGTGTGTCGAGTGTTGTAATATTAGAAACAGTTGTGTTTTGTTTTGTTTTTTGTGTTTTTTTTCTTTATATAATAATATTTATAAACTTTTTATTAGCATAAGTTATGATGAACATACATATACACACACACACACATATATATAATAAATATATATATCTATACATACATATATATATATAATATATACACATGTATATGCACATATACATGCCCACGTATATATACATATAAACGCCTTAAATATAATATTTCTTTTTTCTTTTGAGTTGTTTGTTTTTTTGTTGAAAACATTTTCGTTTTTTTTTTGTTATTTTTTTGTTTTATTATTCGCTTTTAGTTTTTGTACAAGTTTAAAATTATTATAATTTCTGTTTTTTTTTTTTTTTTATAAATATTCATTTTTCGTTTTGGATTGTGGCATGTTGCACATACATATATATCTATATATATATATATATATATATATATTTGCAATAAAATTCACTATATAAGTATATATATATTTTGTCATATAGTTACAGATGTGTGTGTGTGTGTGTTTTTTTTTTTTTATCTCTTTTATCGCCGATCTTTAGACGCTTCTTAAGTACTAATACTTTTTTTGCTTCGAAGTTGCAATTGTTGCTTTGCTTTGAAAGTCTGAAATGTTAATTCATTTATTTAGGTTTTTTGCATTTGCATTTTCTTTTTAAATATTAATATTTACTATATATGTATATATATAAATATTGTTTTATATAAAGACGACAAAATGATGCTTTGAACTTTTTAACTTGATGTCACAATGAAATGGATTTCAATTTTTTTTTGTTTGTTTTTTTCTTTTTATTTATTTTTTTTTTCTTGTTAGCTATGAAGAGATGTTTTTGTTTTTTTTGTTAGAACTGTGAATTAATGTTATTAACTTTATATATTTTAAAAAATGTTTTTTTCATTTGCTTAATTCTTAAATATTTTGTTTTGTTTTGTTTTTTCTTTGTTTTTTTTTTTTTATGATATGAGGCGCTGGCTTTGTGGGGCATGAAATAAAAATAAATCGAATTATTTTACAAGAAGTAAATGAAGTAAAAGAAAATCAAGATTTGCCCACAGCGCTAATCAGCTAAATATATATATATATATATATATACTATATATAGTACTCGCCCACCCCGCCATAAAATGGTCTACATATTGCAATTATTATTATTATTTTTTGTTTGTTTTATCATTTTTTCATTTTGTTTTGCATTTTTTGCAATTTTGCTTAAATTTCGCTCACATAAAAATTTATCATTTATCGCGTTGTAACAAATTGTATCTTCACGTTGTTGTTGTTGTTGTTCATTTTTTGTTGTTCATTTTATCACTCAATTTCTTCGTTGATCCTGATATATATATGTATATATATATATATGTGTACATATATATCTTTATGCTATACGTATAGTTAATATTATATATATATATATAGTGCATAAATGTATATAAAAAAAAAAGTTATTAACTAGCGCAAAAAAAAAAGAAAAAAAAATTATATATATATATATATCTTTAGGTGTAAATATGTATAAATTCCTTTAAATTGTTGAGAGAATGCAGCGCAGGAGGGGAGGGGAGGGAGGAGGGGGAGATATGTGTGTGTGTGTGTGTGGAGTTGCAACTAACCATAGCCAACATGAGCGTGATCGTGATCTGGTTGCTGCTGCAAATGTTGTTGCTGTTGCTGCTGTTGATGTTGCTGCTGCTGTGGCAAATGTTGCTGCTGTTGATGATGATGTGGCGAATACGCTTGCTGTTGCTGTTGTTGTTGATGTTGCTGCTGCTGCTGCTGTTGCTGTTGTTGATGTTGCTGCTGCTGCGGCTGTGGCGAGCGACCGCTGCTGGCGCTGCTGCCGCCGCTGCCGCCAGAGCTGCTGCAGTACTGGAACAGCAGATTCTACACCATATTCGCATACTTATCCTGCGGCGACATGTAATCGAGACTGTTCTGGGAGAAGGCCTGCGCCGAGACGGTGCCCGTGAACGATGGCGACGGCGAGAGGCCGAAATTCGAGGCGGTATAACCCGAATGTCCCATGTTGTAGTTGACCTGATTCTGATTGCTAAAGTACTCCATTTGCGAGTAATAGCTGGGCGCCTGGGCGTAGTTGTTGGGATACTGTTGATACTGATTGTGCCAGAAGTTGTAGGAATCGTGATTCGCTGACATGTACGCCGAGTGGGCCGAATGGTGGGCCGATGCCGATTGGGCCGATTGGGCGGCATGGGCGGCTGCTGCTGCCGATTGCGGTGACATTGGTGTGATGGGCGGAGAGGGCGTGGTAATGCTACTGCTGCTATCCATCGGCGTAATGTTGCCGCCCGGCTGCAACAGACGCGGATTGCTCGCCGCCGCCGTCCCATAGATGCTGTGATGATGATGCGCCCCAGCGCCAATATCGCCGCCGGCATCTTTCAATGTGTCGTACGGCGAACGCAATGCATCGCCGGAGACGCCACCAACACCGACCAGACCACCGACACCAACAACGCCACCGCCAACGCCAACACCTCCGACACCGTTGCCACCAACTCCCACGCCCACGCCCACGCCCACAACGCCGACGCCTCCTCCCACACCACCGTAGCCGCCGCTCAGATGCTCCTTCTTGCACACAATGCTCACCGGACTGACGGATGTCGCCGGCGTTGGCAGCAATGGCGATGAGTTCTGATGCGCCGCTGTCACATTGAGTGCTGCCGCCGCTGCAGCGGCTGAGATGTGGGCATGTGGATTGCCAGATGCACTGCCACCGCCTCCACCACCGCCACCGCCACCGCCGCCGCCGCCTCCGTGGCTGCCGCTGCTGCTGCTGGTTGTTGAGCTGCCATTGTTGTTGTTGTTGCCACCGTTGTTGTTGTTGTTGTTGGAGGCATTGAGGAAGGAACTGTGATGTGATTTAATCGATTGCGCTGCCGCAACAGCTGCTGCACTGGCAGCAACCGCCGCTGAGCTGCCACTTGAGTTGCCACTCGAGCTGCTTTGGCTTTGTTTCTGGCTTGATTTGTTGCTACTGCTGTTGTTGCTGCTGCTTGAACTGTTGTTGTTGTTGCTGTTGCTGGCACTGTTGTTGTTGCTGTTGTTGTTGTTGCTGTTGTTGTTGCGGCCACCGTTGGCCGAGCTGCTGCAACTGCCGCTGCTGCCGCTGGCGTTCTTAGAGCTGCTCAAACTGTTCGATTGCTGCTGCTGCTGCAACTGCTGACGACACTTGGCCCGACGATTCTTGAACCAAACCTGCAAGCAGAAAGAGCAAGAGAATGATATTAGTGGGTGTTATTAAAAGTATTTAAATATAAAATATAATCAATCTATCTCTATCATTTGATGGTAATAATTGGAAACGTGGTGAATACAAATGAAACATAAAATATATCAAATTAATATACTGCAAAAATATACCAACTGATACTTAAGGTATATTGATATACCGTATCATACATATAGCATTTGGTATAGTATCTTGTATTTTGTGGTATATTAATTTGGTATATTTTAGAATAAATTCCGAATTGTTTTTGATTTTGCTACCTAAATAGCCTTTGGTATATTTTTAGTATTTTAGTGGTATATTAATTTGATATATTTTAGAATTAATGTCGCACTGTTTTTTGATTTTGCCTACCAAAATAGCTATTGATATATTAGTGGTATTTTTCAGTATATTAATACGGTATATTTTAGAATTAATACCGTACTGTTTTTACTTTTGCCTAAATAGGCTTTGATCTATTTTTAGTATTTTAGTGATATATTAATTTGGTATATTTTAAAATGAATACCGCACTGTTTTTAATTTAGCTTTAACTACATTCAAAATATACCACAGAGTGCAAAATATACCGGATTGTCAGCCATAGCAAAAGTATTTCTTTAATAACTTCTACAATTTTTATCTGAGTAATCATAAAGACTAAACTTTATATTGTATACAGTAAAAATCGATTAGAATTTATTATTTTTTTTAACTGCAAACGGTTTCAAATTGAAATATTTAAGCACAAGTTTGTCAAACTTTCTCATATTGAACACAAATTCGAATTCTCAATTGACTTAAATTTTAGTTCATTTAATGATTTTCAAAATGAATTTTTTGTTGTATTTTATCATCACACTTTCTTGGCTATACAAATTGTGTTTATGTTTTGAAAACTGCATTTTTATTTAACTTTTTTTATGCGAATCTTGTTTGCTAAGAGTTGTTCAGTCTTTGGTCAGGAATTAGGTGAAGAATCTTTAAGTTCGTAATTTGTATAGATGTTATATAGTAGAAGTATACATAAAGATTTACTTTTTAGTTAGCAAACAAAATGTTTAATTTAAACCATTTATAACTGTAAGACTGTAAATAAAAGTGCAGGAATCAATAGCTCAAGTGTTCGGAGAGTTCCATCAAATTGTCACGTGTATCACAAGTATTTGCTTAGTCAAGTGTGTGTGTGTTTGTGTGTCTTCTTTGCCAGCGGCTGTGAAATTTTCCCACATCAATTAGTTTTCTGGGGGCTGGCAATGAATAAATTATATGAGTTTGTTTGACAAGGGGGCGTTCACAACGTCGACACAACAAGTGCAAAAAGTCACGCGCTTCGCCGGCGGTTGAAAATAAAGTTACATCAACACAGCCGGCGGCATCAACGGCGACTCTTCAGTCCGAAAATTGACTCGATTATATGTGTCCGCCCCCTGCTTCGTATTCCCCCTTTATATTTGGTTGGTTGGTAGCAACCACATCCAACTGAAGGCTGACGCCTGAAGACAACAATAAACAGGCCATAAAGCGGCACATTCGAGCGCAAGGAATTCACTTAGCCTTGTTTGTTATGCTTAAGGGGCTGCAAACAATCCGCTAAGTGCAAGGCAAAAGTACCCAACTACAATTCCAACGACTCTTCTTCTTCTTCTTCTTTTTCTTCTCCTCGCTTCTCTCCACTTCTCCCAACGTCTCTCCCAACTCAATTCCAATTCGAATTCAACCCCGGGAGCTGGGCCACAAAAATGAAATGTTGTTTCAGTGATTTGTTATTTGGGGTTGGTGTTGCTTGCTAATGGCTTGTGCTTTGGTAAACAGCAGAATTTATTACCGTCCTCCCTCCCCTCTCCCCCCTTTCCCCTACACCTTCCTCGATGGCATATTTCCCAAAATTAACACTTGCCACGCGGCGGCTGTGGCCACTCGAGCATTTCATTGCAGTAGCAAGCTCAGCTTTCTGGGGGTGAGGGGAGGGAAGGGGAGAGTGAGGGGACTGACGCTGATTTCAATTTGTGGGGAGGTGGGCGGAAGGCGTGCCACACACACGCACTTGACGCAACAGCAACAACAACCCAAAAAAAAAAGAGCATTAAACAAGGCGTATCAAATTTCATTATTTGTCAGCACCACAAAGAATGTCCTTATTCTCGTTCTCTACCTTCCCCTTCCCCTTCCTCACTTCTCTTAGATTCTCCCCCCTTTTTGTTGGCTTGCTCTAAATTCAATTTCAATTTCCAATTGAATTTTGCATTTTGGAAAATCTGCTTTGTGATTTGACTTTGACGACTTTCACGTCGTCAACTTCGTTTTGTACTTTTGAAATCGTTTAATGAGCTGCACAAATTTTATAATATGCATATTTAGCCTGGGAAATTTTGCAAGTTTTAGCAGAAATATCGAAAAACGTGATTCAATTGCAGCTCTAATGAACTTTGCCAAACGACAAACATCAAAGCAAAGCGAAGTGAAACGATAGCCAGACAAATAATTATCATGTTAATGAAGAGCGTTTCAATAGCTCATGATTTCCATTGATGTTGATTTCCGTAAATCGAATGACAATTTGCTTAACCACAGAGATTTGCTTGAGTGAATAATTTAAGGACCACAGAGAATAGATGAAGGAAAAATTGTTCAGTGTTGAAAATTTAGTGTAAACAATAAATTGATTTTTCTATAAATTTAACAGCTGCTTTCTAAGTCAGTGAGAAGTAAGAATGTTAATTTCTGATACATGAATTTAAGACTTTAAAAAAACTATATTTTAAGATATCACTTGAGCCAAGTAAATAATAAAATTCTTTGGAGAAATGTCAATTATAATACAAAGTTTTGTTTGTTTCCTTAAACTATGCAAAACTTTTATAATGCGAATATTTTAATATCTCATCTTCTTTTCTCGAAACTATTCAAAATTTAGCTTTTCAAAATATTAAAATATGTTGTATTTTAATATGTTATATAATATGTTTCTGAAAAACTGTTTCTCTATAAAATTCAACTACTTTTTGTCCACTTTAAATTAGGATAGAAACTTTTCAAAAACTATTTAGATTATAAAACGAAAAAAAAAATGCTCTTTATCAGATCATTTATTTAGCACAATTGACACTTTGGCCTTAAAAGTTGATCTCAAGTGGAAAGGGGAGAAAAACTTGTTGTGAAAATTGCATTAAGCAATTGAAAAATTATGCGCGACTTTGCATAATAAATACTCAAAATCAATGCCTTTAGATGCAGATCTAAAAGGAGCAGAGAGGGGAGAGGGAGATAGAGAGATGGCATCAGATTGTTGTGAGAAAGAGAAGGGAAAGCGAAGCGACTGAAAGCGAATGTTAATCCGCAATGGGAAAATTAATTTTATAAAACAGCTGGGCGCACACACAAACACAAACACACTCACACACACACACACACGCACATGTATTGAAAAGTGGCAACAAACTTTTCAGTCGAATCCTGTGGCATATCCTGTATACGTGTGTGTGTATGTGTGTGTGTCCCGGTTACATTGCAGTGACAACGAGACAAATCCTTTTTACAACAACAGCTGGGGGAAGTGGAAAATGTGAAAATGTGAAAATGGGAAAACTGCCTAGCCAAAGAGTTGCAGGATCAAGCCAAAAACTGGCTGCCACTCTCCTTCTCTCTCTCTCTCTCACACACTCTTGCTATCTCTTTTCGACTAGGTGCTCGGGATAAAACTAAAATGGCTGCGCCCCCTTTTGTTACTCCGCGAAATTTCAGCGGTGAAGCAGCTTCAACCCTCCCCGACGGCAAAAGCAAAAAGAAAAAAAAAGAAACGAAACGAAACGAAATCGAACAGCTGAACGAAGGTGACAATGGTAAAAGGTAAGGCTAGGGAGGGAGACCTCAACTGGGGTGCAGCGGGGAGTAGGAAGAGGGGAGGCGAGTCAGCTCTTGTGATTTATGATTGCGATGGCAGTGCTCAGAGTTGAGTTTGTGCCCTCAGTTTGTGCCCCTTCTGCCGCAGCCGCGAATGAAAACATTAGGGCGTAAATGTTTGCTCTGTTCTGGTGCAGATAAGCTGCGTAAAATTATTACGTTATTTGTATTGGTTGCAATCAACGCCCACCCTCATGACCAACCGACAACAGCAGCAGCAACAGCAGCAGCAACAGCAACACAGTCATAAAGATGCCTATCATTCAATTAATATTTGCCAGGCCAAATGCGTCGTAGTCGTTAATTTTTGCCATTTGTGAAAAATGATTATTTATGTACGAGCCTACGATTCAGACACAGACACAGACTCGATGTTGTTGTTGTTGTGGGCGCTACTTGTGCCACACACTCGTTGGTGTGTGTGTGGTAGGTGGAGCCTTGGGGCACGACGCCAACTAGTTACACAGAATGAGAGAGAGTGAGAGACTCTTCGACTACTTCGGCTGCTAATTGAGTTGCTTGGCTTCCTCGGGCTTCCAGCAGACAGACAGTTGCATGCAACAACACTCGATTTTCATGTCGCCTTGTTGCCACGTTTTTTTTTGCTTTTTGTGTCGCTTTTGCGTTTTCTATTTGGCTTTTTGGGGGGCTTTTGCGGCACTTTTCTAGCTGCCACTGTAATTCAATATGCGACATGAGCGTGTGTGTATGTGTGTGTGTGTGTGTGTGTGTGTGTGTGTTTTTAGGTGTGTAGGTGTTTGCCTCAGTGTCGACGCTCGCGACGCACAGTGTGGCAAAGTGTATAAATTGAAACAGAAAATTAAGAAAACAAAAAATTGCAATTCAAATTGAAAGATCAAATTGAATGAAAACTTTAAGTTAATTTGAACTATACAATTGACAAAATAATGCAACTTCAATTGAAAGATAGTATGTAATAAATTGTAAATTAAATTGAATGAAAAAATTTTAATTAAATTAAAAATAATATATTCAGAAATTTGAAAGTTGAAATCAAATAAAATTGTAAGTTAAATTGGAAAATAAATCTGAAAAGAAAATTTCTTTTCGCCAAGTTAATCAGTTTAAATAGAAAAGATCAAATTTAACTGCATTCTTTTTTTTCATTTTGCACCATTTTTCTAATAAGTTTTTCAAATAATAAAAAAAACATTATCTAAAAAGTTTTCAATATTAAATTGATGTATTTAAATTGCGCATTTGACTATTCAAAATATTCATAATCTATGTTATGTTCATATTAATTAAATAAAATTTAAACTCAAAAAATTTAACATATTTCAAATCAAATTAATGCATTTAAATTGAAAATTTTTGCTGCTCAAATGTTGTTGCAAACAAGTATTTTATGTTACTATAAAATTTGCAGCATTGTGTATTAAATTTGTAAGATGAATTCTTTGCATTTAATTTGTAGTTTAAGCTGCTCAAATTTGACTCACTAAACTGAACACTTTCGAACCACTGTGCAACTAAAACTAGCTGCAACGCAGTAACAGGATGACTTATAAAAAAGAAATACGGGCGAAAAAGCAAAAGGCAAAAGAAAAACGTCGAGACATGTGGAAAATCTATACAATTGTCAATGCGCTTTGTTGGCCCCCCCCCCAACCTGTCTTCCCTCTCGCTCTCCCTCGCACTCATTAGCAGCACACACACACACACACATGCTTTGGGTGTGCATTACGACCAAATCAATTGTGTAAAAAACGTAACTGGTCAAGTTGTCTGCACAATTCCATATGATATTTCTGCATTTCGTTTTGTTGTTGTTGTTGTTGTTGTCCTTTACAGTCAGTCCTGACTATGAACGACGACACCGCGTGTGTCTCGTGTCTCGTGTCTCGTTTTTCACTCTACGCCACTGCAGGGGCTTCAGCCAACAAGACCGGAACAACAAGACAATGTCGAGGGACACATTTGTAATGTCATGTCACGTCCTTAAATTACACAACAGGCAAAGAGCAAACACACAACAAATCAATGCGAACATGCCCACAACAACAACAACAACACACACACATATAGCCAAAATTGATCGATATTGCACACTAATATCTGTGTTTGTGATCCGGCTGTGTTTACTCTAGACATTAGGTGACAATCGGTCCAAAGTGATCCTCAAGGGAATTCCTCGAAATCGAAGACTAAAAATGTTCATTCTCCTTTCTCCTTTCTTCTTTCTCGTTTTTCGCATTTGCCATTTGGCAGTTTTTTTTTTTTTTTTCGGTTGCTGCCGACGGCGCTAACAAAACTTTTTATTTGCTTAGGCAGCAATTTTTTGGCTGTCAACACAGAGAATTCTCTGACACGGCACCTAAGTAAATAATGTGGAAATTTTGCCTCAATTGAGTTGTCCTGCTGCTGTTTGCTGTTAGCCGCAGTTGTGCCCCGAAAAATTAGCGCAAATTATGCGCAGCTAATGCGTTGAGTAAACTCAAATAACAGTTAACAGTTAACCGTGTCATCCAACCCTCCTCGGCTGCAAATGCTTTCAGCAAATATATGAAAAGCAGAGAAAAAATCGAGAAGGAAACCAGCATAAAAAGTTGACACTCATCGTTCCATCCTTGCCAGCCAGCTGTATCTAATGCGTGTCTCTCTTTCTATTTGCATAGCGCAATGATTTTCCGTAAGGAAAAAGTCATGAATTCACTAAACACACACACACACGCACACATATGCCACGCACACACCAGCACTCTCCTTCTCTCTGTTGGCTGTTGTTTTTTGGGTAATTTGTTTGTTTTATGGATTTTCGCCAAGTTTGATTTGTCGAGGGCGTCGCTTGAGCTTCGAGCTCGACATATGCTTAATTAAACAATTGCCAACGAGTCTTGGCAAATGCAAATAAAGACTTAAACAGATAAACGCACACGCACGCACACACACACACACGCACGCACGCGATGAAAGCTTTTCCACACACACACACACACACACGCACACACGCATGATGCTTAATCGAAGTCAAACAGCAGCAGGTAATCATTTGAGCCGGGTCAAGTAATTGACTTCAATTTCCACTCTGCACTTAACATTTAAATCTGCTAACTGAATGCATGTGTGTGTGTGTGTGTGTGAAGAATTCCAGCAAGTGCACACAACAACAACAAAAAAAAGGTGTTGAAACTTGAAAAACTCGACTCGATTTTCAATCTATAATGCAAAATGTGCATGAAATTTTCTTGCATTCATCATGTCGACTTTATGCGATAGAGACATCATTATTATTTATTTGTTTAGCATTTAAATATGCATATTTATGCATAGAATATTGAAACGCTAACAAAAGTTGATTAATTTAAGCAAATTTCGAAATTTCGAAATTTCTATATACATTTTTGTGCTGTCAACTTTCATTATTGAAATGCAAATAAATGTATTTTAAATGTTCTTTAAGTTGGCTTCAAATGCATTTGCTCTAAGTTTTGTGCGGTCAACTTTCAACCTTAAAATCATTTGATTGTTGAAAAGCATATAAATATATTTTAAATGCCATTTAATTGGATTTGAAATAAGTATTCTTGCTGCACACTTTGAATGTTAAAATCATTTCATTTTTGATATAAATTCAATGTCATTTAAGTTGGCTTTCAACTGAGTTTTTTTGGAGTTCAATAATGCAAATAAATGTGAATTTTAACTAAGTTTTATGCTGCTCACTTTCAACGTTCAAATCATACTATTTTTTAAATGCAAATAAATATATTTGAAATGTAATTTAATTGCATACGAAATAAGTTTTGTGCTATCATTAAAGTTGGTTGCAAATGCATTCTAAATAAGTTTTGTGCTGTCCATTTTTGAGTTGAAATCGTTTCATTCTTTAAAGCCAAATAAATATATTTGAAATGTCATTTAATTGCATATGAAATAAATATTTTTGTTGATCACTTTCAGCGTTAAAATCATTTCGTTTTTGAAAAGCAAACAAATACATTTTTAGTACATGAATTGAATATCATTTAAGTTGGCTTTAGTTGCATTCTAAATAAGTTTTGTGCTGTTCACTTTTTAGTTAAAGTCATTTCATTGTTGAAATGCAAATAAGTATATTTGGAATAAGTTTTGTGCTGTCAACTTTCAACGTTAAGATCATTTCATTCTTTAAAGGCAAATAAATATATTTGTGTTGCATTTGAAATAAGTTTTGTGCTGTCAACTTTCAACGCTAAGATCATTTCATTCTTTAAAGGCAAATAAACATATTTTTATGTCATTTAAGTTGTCTCACTTTCAACTCTAAATTCATTCCCATAAATGTATAATGTAATAACTAATTTCAAAGCTTTTTTTGTGTAGTGCTTACCTGTACTCTCGATTCGGGCAGATTGATCTTCAGAGCGACCTCCTCGCGCATAAAGATGTCCGGGTAACGTGTCTTGCCAAAGAGCGCTTCCAGCACATCGAGCTGAGCGCGTGTGAATGTTGTTCTTTCGCGTCGCTGTTTTCTCGTGTTGACGCCTGTCGAAGAAAAAGTTAAGCAAACAAAAAATCGCATATTTTAGTATAAAGTTCAGGCACACAATTTTTGCCTCACAAAAAAGAAAGAAAAAATAAAACGAAAACTAAAATTGTGCTGAAAGTTATTGCGCATACGCCGCGTGGGCAGCCAGCATCATAGCGTCGACTTTTCCCAGTGTTTTTTCCCATTATTTAGCAACCCCCAAAAATGAACGTGAAGAATGAAAAGCAAAAAAAAAAAAAATGCCACCCCTAAAAAGCAGGATTTTGAACCAACCCCAAACAACAAAGTTCTGTGTATATAACATACTTACACACACACGTATATATATGTGCTATATATAAGTTGCATGTGTGTGTGTGTGTGTGTGCTAAGCCGCGGCATTGTTTGTGTTTTTGGTACGATGCGGTGCGTGTCTCTGTGTCCCAAATATTCACAAGCCAACAGAGAGAGAGAGAGCGAGCACCCCTTTTTCATCCAAATTCAAACGTGCCTCCTGTCCCTGTGAATAAGTCTCCCCTCCCCTCTCCTCTCCTCCCCTTCCCTTCCCTACGTATTCCTCCCTCTATATATAATATTGCGCTATGTGCGTCTCTGTCTAGCGTACACGCATCGCTTTGGCTCTATCAAAAATTAATGAGTTAGTCATTTTGGTCATGAATTTATAAATTGAATAAAAACTTCACTTCACTTGGCTCGCACGTTGCCTTTGCTTTTGCTTTTGCCTTTGCAGCTGCCGCTTTTCGTTTCGTTTCGTTTCATTTTTTTGTCTTTGTCTCATTTTTTTTTTTTTTTTCTTGTTGTTGCTTTCAAAATGGTCGTCGTCGTCAACGTTGCTGTTGTTGTTATTGCTGCTTTAAAACAAAATTAATTGCAATTTGTAGTTTGCCTTTTTTATATAAAAAAATATTTTTAGTGCTGCCCAAAACCTTGAAGCTGTTTAATTAACTGCACCTCTATGCCAAGTTTTATTTTCATGTTTATTTTTATTTCTTTTTATAGTTGTTTTTTTATGTATATCACACACACACACACACAGACACACACAAATATTTCCTGGAAGTTCATTTGCGACGCAAAAAAACAAGGCTGCGTAGCTTTTGGCTAGAAAAACCTTTTCTAAATCGTTCAAAAATTGAATTCGTTTCGATCTAAGGTTTTGGAAAGACACTTTTTAAATGTTTCTAAAGAAAAACTTCTCCGAAATAAAGAGCCTAAGTGAAAGAGTCATCTTTAGTTCGTTGCATAATTAAATTCAATATTTAATACTGGATTTAGTATTTGAATTTAGTATTTAATACTATATTTAGTATTTAATGTAGTATTTATACTCAATTCTGTTTAAAATTTTGTAGTTCTTACTATATTTAGTATTAAATACCAGATTTAGTATTTAAACTCAGTATTTAATACCAGAATTCGTATTTAATACCACATTAAGTATTTGAATTCAGTATTTATACTCAATCTAGTATTTCAATTCAGTATTTAATACTAGAATTAGTATTTGAATGCAGTATTTATACTCAATTCAGTATTTTATACTAGATTTAGTATAAAGAAATACAAAAAAAGGTAAATTAATGTTAAAAATCTTTTTGCTGTTGAGGCTCAATTAAAAATAATTGGAAAAATCCTAATGAATGATTCTTTTTGCATCATGAATTTGTGTGTTATGTAATTCCGCGCTGGCTTCAAATTCAATAACTCAACTGCGCGTCGTCACAATTGTGCCTTACATAATGTTAATATGACAATATCATCAATCGCCAATATATTCTGCTATAACTTTGGCTTATTACAAGCCCAAAAAAAAAAAATAAAAAAGTAAATTGATTACATGCGATTGCTGCTCATATTATGTTATGTCTTGTGTCTGCTTTCTGCTTGTTTAATATATTTTTCTTCTCTTATTTTATATTTTTGTCATCGTTGCTTTTTGGTGAGCTCGCAAGTCTTTTGTTGTGTTGCTCTCAAGTTTATATATAAATATTTTTTTCTGTATTTACTTTTTCGGTTGTTTATTTTTCATTTTTTTTTTTTTTTGTTTGGGTTTTGGTTTTGGTTTTGGTTTTTGGCATTTTGTAGCATTTTTGTCAGGTTTTTGTCATTTGCAGCGTCACCGAAATGAGACAAAAAACTGGAACCCAGAAACTGAGATGAAAAATACAAAAAAAAAAAACTCGACTCATGCGAACCCAGCTTCGAGCTTTGGCTCATTATTCATTTTGACAATTTAACTGATAATGATGCAATCGCTGCGAAACGGCATTGAAAAGCATTTTGTGCGACAACTTCGAACTGCATTTTCCCTAAATTGAGTTATCAGTCACAACATGAACATGAATACATATGTATACTCGTAAATCATAAATCATTTGAGAATAACTTTCAGCACATTTTGTGGTTTCATTTCGTTTTTTTTTCCATTTTTTTTTCTTTGCTTGAAATTGCATTTCTTACGTGTTTTTGGATACCAAAATTGTTATTGCGATATTTACCCCACATACCTTGGGAGAACCCAACAGCCTCCAGTCCGTGTGGCAGGCCGAAGGGACCCAACGATGGCATCGGCATGCCCGGCGGCAGCGGA
The DNA here is from genome assembly GCF_023558435.1 of Drosophila sulfurigaster albostrigata. Classification (NCBI taxonomy): domain Eukaryota; kingdom Metazoa; phylum Arthropoda; class Insecta; order Diptera; family Drosophilidae; genus Drosophila; species Drosophila sulfurigaster. The sequence goes on from NC_084885.1 coordinate 20,577,915, forward strand.
CCGTGCGGCACCGAGTGATGCGGATGTGGTCCGCCATAGCTGTGCGGATGTGGGCCCAAATCGCCAGATTTGAGAAAGCCCGCCGCCATCAGAGCTTCCGTTGAGTGCAGCGCCACGTTGAAGCTGTTTATGATGTCCTCGCGTTGATCCTTCTTCTTCTCTCTTCTCTTCTCTCACTCTTCTCTCACTTTCTTACTCACTCAGTTGCTCAGTGTGCCGCTGAGGTTTCCTTTCTCTTTTGTTGTTCTTTTTTTGTTGGTGTTTCTTCTGCAATTTAGAAATGGAAATAAATGTTAATTGGGTAAAGAAATCAATATTGAATTTTCGTTAATATGAATTATAATTATATAGCTTTTTTGATTAATTTGTCATAGAACTCTTCACTTGTTTAACATTAAATTGTTATTTGACGTGCCTTTAATTGAGTCTATTTTAACAAAAACTGCTTTTTCTGCATTTAAGAAATAAAAATAGAATACTAAACATTTTCAATTCACTTTAAATGTGACTTTAGTTTAGTCCACAACTTTTTGTTTGTGTTATTTCTGCAATTTTGAAATGCAAATTGATAAGTAAATATTCTTAATACATATAAAACAGGCTAAAATGCAATGTTCATTACAATTACTTTTTGTAAGTTAACTTTTTGTGTTGTGCAGCTTTTCATTCTGTTCTATTCTCCCATATTTGGAATGCATTGAAGTTGCTTTTAATTGCATTTTCTAAATGTTAATTCTGAGTACATCATTATTTTTTAGCAATTTAGAAATGCAAATTGGTTTACGAGAATACATTTTATGCATAACTATTAACTTGATGAATATGAAAAGTTTTTAATTTGAGCTCATCTTAATTGCAAATTTGTAAATATCAATAATAACTTAGAAAGGAAAATTGATTTGTAAATATTTTTAATGTTAATACAAAAATTTTAATATGTAATTTGAGTTGATATTTTTTTATTTATAAATATTAATTAAGACTATGTATTTTTTATTTGAGTTAACTATTTTTGTTGTAGAACTTTTTGATTTGGTATTTAAGATGTCTTCAATTTCATTTCATAAATTTTTGTTATAACCATAGAATCATGTAACTAAATTTAATTATTTAAACTTTCTTGTGTTTCTTTTGCAGTTTAGAAAGACAAATTGATTTGCAAATATATTTTGATGTAAGTATTTTCGTTGAAGAACTTTTTTTTGGCATTTCTATGAATATTATTGGAATACAAAACGATATTTAAGTTTAATTTAATTGAATTTGTGTAAACTAAAAATATGATTATATATATTTTTCGGCGTTTGCAGTTTAGAAATGCAAATAAAATTGACTTTAATTGCATTTTTGTAAATGTTAATTATAACTACATTTTGTTGTTGTTGTTGTTGTTGTTGTGCCACTTTGGCCTACAATTTGATGAGCTGTAATTGAGCCGCGTTACTTTGCCACACACACACGCACACCGCACACACACACACATACACTGAGCTCTGTCAGCAGAATTTTTCGAGCCAGATGTGTTATTAATTTGCGTGTGCGCGTGAGCATGTAATTTGGGACTCCTTTTTTTGGTCGAAGGAAGCGGGAATGAGGGGAAAACGGAGAGCGGAGAGCGGAGAGCAGCGAGTGAAACACATTCGTCGAGTGGCTGGCAATGTATTTGCGGCTTTGGTTTTTGGCTTTGGCTTTGCCGGTTTCCATTTCGATCGCTGCATTTGGATGCATTGGCCCATGAAAACGACATGACAAAACAAAACAAATTTCGATGCGATGCGATGCGTGTGTGTGTGTGTGTCTGTGTGTGTGGTTGTGTATGTGACAAATAGTTGAAATGCATTTTTCAATTTTAGGCCAAAAAACAATGAGTCTCAGCTTCGAGGTGTTCGTGCTAATCCCGCAATTGCAGCGACAAATAGTTTTTGGCCCGAAAAATAGTGCTAATTTTTTTCGCACGAAAAAAAAATCAAAGAGAAGGAGACAGAGAAAGAGAAAGAGAGAGCGAGCTGAACGACAAAAGAGTTTTGGAAGCATATGAGTATTAATCCAGGCTCGAAATTCATGTTGAGGTTAAAACTGAGGCTGAGCTTGTCTCTGGCCTAATCTTAATACCCGAACCCATTGTCCCTCAATATGTGCCTTAGTCCTTAGTCCTCTGCTTGTCTGTCTGTCCGTCTGTCTGTCTGTCTGCCTGCCCGCTTCTGTCTGTGTGTTCCCTTTAGTAAGTGTCTGAGCTAATCCAGCGGCTAAGCACTGAGATCAAAGATCTTTTAGACCGCAGCGCAAAACCAAGCTCAACTCAAGGCGTTGCCTGCCTGGTTTTTGGGTAATCTTACCCAAGATGCGACCAAGTTTCTAGCTCTAGTCTACAGAATATATATCTATCTATATATGTTAGATACATAGTTAAATGCTAATGCTAATGAGAGCGCACATATTGTAACATATTTCTTTTCTTTTCTCTTCTTTTTTTTTTGCTTTTTTGCACGCAGCGAGGCTACGTGATTTTCTTGTCATTTGTTGTCGTTGTTGATTATGAAAAATCATGGCGAAAAAAAAACGAAACGAACGAACGAAAGCAAGACAGTTGGTTTGGTTTGGTTTGGTTCGTTTTTAATTTTCGGTGATTGTGCCTTGGGGGACGAAATCATTTCGGCTCGTCATATATCACGTACACGCACTTTCATTAAAGATTCATTCGGCATTCTGATTTTTTGTTTTCACTTTCAGTTTCCGGCCAATGGCGTTGCTTCGAAAAAAAACTTCTTTCTTCACTTCACTCTTCACTCTACACTCGTTTTTTTTTTTTACCTTTCGAAACTATCCTGATGATTGTTGGTTGCTTGTGATTCTTGTAATATATAGAGAGCGAGAGATATAGATATTGACAGGCCGTAATTACGGTCAAAATAATATTTTCAAACTACGCCCGATAAGTGCAACGATGAAAGTAAACAGCCTTAGGAAAATAAACATAAAATCCAAGATCGAACTGAACTACCGAACGTTCCGCACACAACTGACTGACTGACGGATTGACTGTCTGCCAGCTTGCCTGCCTGCTTGATTGACTGACTGACTGACGGACTGACGGACTGACTGACGGACTGAAGTGACCATCATCGCCCGCACTTTTTGGTAACAACTACCGAAACGGTAGCCCTAAAAGATCGTCTCTCTCTCTCTTGCTCTCTCTCTCTCCCGCTCTGCTTTTCTGACGGTACCCTGGGAAAGTGTGTAACCAAGCGAAATAAAATAAATAAATAAATATTATTATGTTATGCTATGTATGTCGATATGTTGATCTTCTCACTGTGGCTACTGTTAATTTGTGCCATGGGAATATATTTTGTTCATTGTCGATTTCTTATGTTCATTTTTAGCAAACGTGATTAATGATTTTTGTCTCTTTTTCAAATGGTTTCGATTTTACGTTTTACGTTTTTAGTTTCGTTTTGGTTTTGTTTGGAAAGCACAACATCGTTCTATTGCCATATCATAATCAGAGACATATGACAGCAAAGCTCACATTGTGCAACACACTGGGCTAAAGCCAGCGGCAAATTGCCAGAGATACTTAGACTCAACTCGAAGCGAGTGCAACCAGCTGTCAAAAGTGCTCACTTGTCATAGTTGCAGCAGTTGCAGTTGCAGTCGTAGTCGCAGTCGCAGTTGTTGCCATTAGCTAGCTGCCTTAACAAGCTCTATAACAACTTAATATGTTCGCAAGGCAACTTTTTACAGTGGGCAACAAGTGAGTTTTACCGAAGACAGCTTTCTATGTTCTATGTGTGCTGTGTTGGGCAGTGTAAAAGTGTGAATAACGCGTTATGGCAGACACGAGAAACATTTCTCAGGCTCATTTACATAGCTACTGGAATCTGCTGCTGCTGCCAACTCTTGGTTGCAACTTAATAAACGCAACAAAGAGGCAGCCAAGTTGTTGGTAGCCAGTTTCTTAGTTCGCAGTCGCAGTTTCTCAGTTGCCATTTCTACGCAAATGCATTTTGACATTTAAATTTGCAATTTTCGCATAAAATTATATTCATTTTGCATTGGTGAAAATGCAACCTTGCAACCAGTTGTCGTTGTTGTCGATGTTGTTGTTGTTGTTGCTACTGCAACTTGCGACTGTTCAACGAGGAGGAGAGTGACAGAGCCTGACGTTGACGTTTGCTGAAGTTTAATTAACAAACGTGCCAAATAATTGAAAAAGTGTGAAGATTTGACAAGTTTAAGACGCATTTAAATATGCGCTCATATATGGCCTAGAAACTGGCGACAACTTGGCTTTTTAATTAGTTTTTTTTTTTGCATCGTTTTTCGTTTTTCATTTAATTACATTGACACTTGAGCAATTGCGATATTAATAGAAATACGAGTACAGTTAGCAGAGTCCGTAATTGGCCAATGATTAATGTGGCCAAGAGTCGCCACATTTAAGATAAACTTGTCAAAAATCAAAGAGAACCCAAAAAAAAACAGCAAGGAAAAATGCAAAAATCAAGAAATGCAGCTAAGCAAGTCGCTATCAAGTCGATTCAATCTGCAGTCTGGTTTATATTAAGCTGCATCATCTGCTGCTTTTCTGCTGAACTTTAGAGTGGAGCTCTCTCTGTGTGTGTGTAATAGTTTATTTAGTTATTGAGTTTATTCAATGTAAATTATAACAATTGCAATCAGGTTTTGCACATTGGCCAATTAACAATTTGCCATGCTCAATGATTTTTCGATTTGAACCAGACGAAGTTCACTTTGTGTTTTGTTTTGTTTGTTTTGATTTCTTGTCAAGATCCGTCTAGAAGGAGGATTGTCTTCGTGACAATATATATATATAGATATATACATATAGTGTGCCATTCAATTCGACAACAAACAAACATATTGGGGAACTATTGTGAATGAATGTGTCGCCTTCGAGCTCTCTTACAAATGATTGCATCATAGTAAAAATAAATCGAAAACAAACACACACACACACTGACACAGCCCTGACAACGCCAACAGCAAGAGCAACAAAAACAACAAATAATAACAACTTATTATTTGACGCATTGTCAATGTGATCTTGATAACTTGGCCGGTTCGACTGCGGCTTCAGTCTTGGTTTTTGGGTCTTTGAGTGATTTCTATTTAAATGGCTTTGTCAACGAAATTCGAGAAGCAAAAACAACTAAAAAGCCTGGGTACAGCCGCGTAATGAGCAAAGAGTGAAGAGAGATAAAAATTAATAATACAAATAATTGAAAAAAAAACGTAGAAGAAAAAAAAAAAGAAGTCAATCGAAATGAAATGAAACCTCACTTAAGGCAAGGCGAGGCGACGTCAAGGCGTCACAAAAAGTTGACAAAGACTCTTTCGAGTCTATCTCTCTCTCCCCCTCCAATCAACCAATCTATATCCGAATCCGAATCCGAGTCGCCTCATAGATCCCCAAGACTTTGGGCGTGCGTCGATCGATGTATCTATGCTAAACAATGGTTTACTTCGTTTTTTTTTTTTTTCTTCTGGTTTTCTTGCTTTTTGGCTCTCTGAGATAAGCTATCAGAGTGTCGCGACTCGATCTTGACTTGAATTCAATTCATGAATTGAACCAAGTAACGGATGTGGCTCTTGAATCTGACTCTGACTCTGACTCCGACTCTGACTGACTTGTGGATATGAATGAATGAATGAACCTCTCGCGTAGTTGAATTCGAATTGAAATTGGCAGCTCTCATTTCATGTGGCGTGGGTGTTTTTTTGTTCCCCCTTCCTTTTTTTTCTTCAACTTTGTGCTTTGGGGCACAACAAGAAATGAACAGAAATGAAAGAAAGAATCTGAAGCTGATGCTGAAGCTGAAGCTGGTTGCCAGCCGGCCAAAACAAATTGCCTTGCATATTAATTTGAACATGAAAACATATAGAAAATAACATCCATATACATATCTATGCAAATTAATAATAATAATAATAAACCGAAAACCAAAAACCGAAAGATGAGGCACGACGGACAGAAAGATCGCTCGATGTTTTAATTTATAGCCCAGCCGCTTTGAAATTAGCTAATAAAGCGCGGCGGCTACAACAACAAGAACAATAACAAAACCAAAACCAAAACAACAACAACAACAACATCACAAAAACTTATCAAAATGTGTGAATAATGTGACCTGAACGAGTCCGTCGGGCAACGCTTCAGCTTCAGCTTCAGCTTCTTCTCATTGTGACCGAGTGAAGTCGTGGTGCACAGTAGTTTGGGTCAGGTAGCCCATACATATGATTATAGCTGGACATACAGAGATATACCTATGTATATATATATATATATATACATAGAGTTTGCTCTATAGTTAGTTAGTTCGGTCTGTTTTTTTTTTTTGCCTAATTAGCAGTCCAAAAGGGGCGGCTTTAATATGCCCATTAAAATTATGAAAATCTATTTTTGATTCGTTGCGTTTTCATCATCATTTCTCACATTTGTGCAGCCTTTTCAACTGAATTTGAATTCGATTTCGAATCGAACGAAATGTTGAAAAATAGAGCCACAACAATGTGAAGACCGTTAGTCATCTGGAATTTCCTGTGTGCATTCAAGATTCTTTATGCGGTTTACTCAACTATGCCAAAAGATGGGGGGAACTCTAAACTGCACCATCAATAAGGGAAATAAATAGTGAATTTTAACTATAGATCAGTTAAAATCTTAAGTAAGGTTTCAACTTTAGAACTAAGATCGATTTACTCTAAGTTTCCATTTGAAATACCAAAATAAGTTTCGTTGTTTAAAAAGTTGATAAAGTTCTGTTAAATTCTCCTGAAAGTTTTTTTCTTTTGAGTTAAGGTTACTTTACTGAAAGTTTCTTTTTGAAATACTAAAATGAGTTTTGTTGTTAAGAAATAAACAAAAAATTGTATATGAAATACATTAATGTTTCTTTATAGGAAATTTATCTTAAATTCTCCAAAAAGTTGTCTTACAAAGCCGACGGCAAAAAAACTGATCTTTACTAATAAAAAACAATGTTTTCTCTATATAATAGAATAGTTATTGATGTCTCCTTTTTATGTGTATACTATATAATACTGCATACAAGATTAACTATTTTCCTTTACGAAAATGTTGAGGTCAAAAGAATATGTTATTAAATGATATAGTAGTATAGTAATATGTATGTAATCCTTGCGTTGATTGCGTTGAGTGGCGTCGATTGGTTTGGTTAGTTTTCAATAGATATGATAGTAGATAGATATTCGTGTGATAATTGTTAGATAGATTATAAAGATGGTTTGTGCATAAAGATTGCAAAACACATCTGTGAACAACACTCACCGAAAAAAAAAACCAATAACGAACAACTTTCGATCGATCGATTCTCGATGCAGAGATATTCCAAACGAGAATTATATTTGTATTTGAGATATAGATCCAATTGTTAGACACTGCATCTGATATATATATGTATATATCTGATTGATTTGCGGATATATAGATTGTTGCGAGTTATTTTGATGAGTTATTCAGTTGATATTTGCCAGGTTAAGGATAATGCTAAACACTTGCGGCAAGACACAAAAAAAACAATGCACTTCTTTTCTCTCGCGCTTTCTCTTCGCTCTCTCTTGCGATCTTTCGCTCTTTTTGCATAGAGGAAACGTAGTATCTTTTAAGAACTTTGTTGTTGTTGTTGTCGATGTTGATGTTGTTGTTACACACGCACGTAAACAAATGTTTATTGTCGCTTGTTGTTGCTGTTGTTTTGAATGAGTGTGTAGTTGATATTTAGCATATAGCTTGCTTTTCGGTATTTGTTTTTATTTTTCTCTTGACGATTTCTGATATCGATGTGTGTGTGTGTTGTGTGTGTTTGTTATGAATGCAGAAAGTGTATGTGACACGGCGGTGATCAAGAAACGCGACGAAATGTAACGATGAACGGTGCACGGTGTGTATGAACGGTGAACGGTAAAACGGTTTGCTGACGCTTAACGCTTAACGATTGACGGTAAAACGATGTGAACGTTGTGGACCAACAACAAAACGAGCGAGCGGAGCGACGAACGCACAACCCGAGCGGCACGAATGTTACTTTGGAACTGATTTTCGTCGTGACACCTTCAATGCGAGCAGCAGCAGCGGCAAAACGACAGCGGCAGCGACGTAGGCAGCGGCAAAAACGAACGAACAAACGAACGAAGCGAAGCGAAGCGACGAGAGACGAACGAAACGAAGCGAAGCGACAGCAGCAGCAGAAGCAGAAGCAGCAGAAGTCGTTCGACCAGTCCCCGAATTGTTGTTGTTGTTCTTGTTGTTGTCTTCTCTCTGCCTTCGTCGTCGTCGGCAGCAGCAGCAGCCGCAACAACAAGTCAACCAACTTCCTTTTTCCACACACACTCACACACACAGGCGTACACTCGTACTCGTACTCGTGCACGCAAAAACACCCGAAGCGAGTGTGAGAGTGAGAACGCGTTTTGCTTTAGCAATGGCTGACGCTCAACGTGGCGCGCAGCAGCAATGCGACAAAGCGAGACAGCAATAGCATCTGCAGCAACTACGGCCTGGCTGGTTGATGATGCGCGTGTATTTATAAACGCTTGCACAGCGACTTTGCAGCCGTCTCGCTCACACGCACGGCCGCAATGCGAACGGTGGAAGCGAGTGCGCTGCTTTTGCCAGCTGTATTTACCTATGTGTTGTTGCTGCTTTCAGTGCTTTGCCGAACCACACCCCCAAAAAACATTGAACGTTTGCCGTTGTTGTTGCTGTTGTTATTGCTACTGCGGCTGCTTCTGTTTTTTCTTTTTTTTGTTGGTGCTGTTGCTGCCGCTACGTGTCGTCTCTTCGCACTCGGTTCAACAACCAAGCAGAGCGCCAACATTGCTATTTGTTGTTGTTGTTGTTGTTATCGTTGTTGTTGCTTTTTTTTTTTTTAGTTCTAGTTGTATTTTTTTGTGTTTTGCGCAAATTGTTTGATTCCCTCTTCGTTGCTTTTGTTGCTGTGTTTTGCGCGCGCAATGAATTTTTAAACGAAAATGACAGCAGTCCAAACAACACACGCAAAACTCAACTAAAGCAACGCAAAAATTGTTAGTTAGCCCGAATGAAAATAAATAATAAAGCAAATAACAAATAACAAAAAACAGGGCGAAACAAAAACTGAAAATGAAAAGGCAACAACTCACTGGCGAGCCAAAGGACAACACAAGTGTGTTGTCCTCGCTACCAAAAATTGTTATGCACACCCAACAACAACAAGAACAACAACAACTACTACATCGATTCATCGTAGTTGGAGCAAGACACAAAGATAGAGACTGAGACATCAGAGTGGGGGGTTGGGGGTAGGTAAAGAAGCGTCCTGCATGTCTCAAATCATTCACATTTCTATTGCAATAATTATGCTAGGTCGGGAATGAAATACAAATAAATTGACTTGCTTAAGTAACGTAACTTGAATAAGAAACACATAATTTAAACTGGTTTATTGCTTAAATATGTAATAAATTATGCAATAAATAAATAATAGTAGACACAAAGACAATTTAGCTTAATGCGGAAAAGATATAAATTTAATTGTGAAATAATCTAATCATTATTAAAATTATAGAGCTACTGCCATGAACATTTAACGAGCATATTATTTAAATGCCAGTAAATGTAAATACAGCTATTGATAAGTAAGACGATGAGATATAAATAAATTTCACATCAAATAAAAAAGTAATGAAATGTTTAAATATTTCAAAAATAAAGTGCACATAAATACCTTAATAAAAATTATTAAAATATAGAAAATAAAATAGTTGGCAAACATTTTACTTAAATGCCGATAGATGAAAAGTATTTTCAATATAAAAAGCTTGCTACTGATATTTTTGTTACAGCTCCTTTTTTATAAATATTTTTTGAAAAATCTTTGTAAAAGGCAACTTATTATAAATAAATAAATAATAATATCATTTGTAATATAATATTTAGATACTTCCATAACTTTGAATATAACTAGATTTTAGAATGCCACAAGAATTTCCATTGTGAAGAAATTGTTGTTGATTGATAAGAAAAATATAAAAACGACAAATATTTAAATTTTTTTTGGAAAAGTTGTAAAATAAATGCAAATATAAGAGCGAGATAAACTATTAATAAAATATAATGCAATTGTCAAAACTATTAAATATAAATATAACTTTCAAATATAAGCAAATGATGAAGTAGTTTTATTGTGAAGACTTTTTTGTTGATAAGCGAAAAGATTAACATATTAATTAAAATATTTGAAATAAATTTTGAAAAATAATAGTAGAATGCAATTAGTAAAAAATAAAAATACTAAAACTGTATAATATTGATATATTATTTAATATTTCAATCATGATAATTTTTGATTGAAATTTAAAATACACACATTAGCTTGTTGCTCCTTAAAACATTGTTGCGACTGCAGGGTGAATGATAATGATAGTTAGCTCGCCCACCGCATTAACAACAGCAACATCAAGAGCAGCGATGGCAACAACAAAATGGTTGACATCGTCCCTTCGTCGACTTGACTTTTTTTGCCTTCTTTCATTTAGTTATTTACATTTATTTTTCTTTTTTTGATGCCTCCCTATGTATTTTTTTTTTTGCTTCATTTTCTGTGATTTTACTGTTGTTGTTGTAGCTGACGTTGTGGAAAAAAGCGAGTAAAGAAAAACCTTATCAAATTTTTATGACAATTTCAAATAGCTGACGAGAGTTTTCCTTTTTTTTTGCGCATATATTTTTTCACACATTTGACAAATGAATGAAACAGACGCAAATGAAAGTTGCACAAACATTTATATACCGCCGTTTTTTTTTGGTTTTTTCGCTTTATGGATTTTTCTTGTAAATTTTCTCTCATTTGACTGGGGCTGGAAATTAAATTGTTGCGGCTAATTGATGTGTACTTCGAAGTTTGCCCCGTAATCGGCCTTCGCAATCGGAGAATGCGGAGAAATACAGACACAATTACCATTACGACAGCTTAGCATACAATTTGGGGCGTTCAAAAAAACACACAACACACAAAAAAAAAATTGAAGAAAAATAGAAAAAATGATGAGAGGAAAACTGTTCGAGTTTCGCATTAATTGTATTTGCAACTGGCACTTTAAAATGAAACTTTGTTGTCGTTGTTGTTGATTTTATTTATCGCTAACGAAAAGAGGAAACTTTTTTTTTTAGTTACGCAACGAAGAAGAAGAAGAACACACAGCACACTGGGTTAAATGTAAGTTGAGCTGAGTTTTATTTTTGTTTGGCAATTTATGCACACACATCCAAAGCACTGACACTCAATAAACTTTAAATCCCATGCTTAGCTAATAGCCCTCAGACAGGGTCATTAACTATGCATTTGCATAACTGGAATACTTGATTCGCTGGCGATTAAAAAAAAAACATACACATGATAACTGACTCGGTAAATGTCCTGTAAAATCGGTATGTGTTTAAAGAAAATAAAGTCAATTTTTAAAAGAAAAAAAGCTACATACACAATATGTAATGTATATTTATATAAAATTCTATTTTATTTAGTATATATTTATGTATAAACAAAAATCAATCAAAATAAATAACAAATGCTATAATAATTGTTATAGAGAACATATATTTTTATACAATTATATAAAATCCAAGAAAGTTTAAAGAAAGTTAAAGAAAATTAATCAATATTTAGAATTGCGTATACAAAAACATATTTTTATTTTGAGTTAGGGTGAATCTTGTATCTCTTGATAAGCATTTTAATTAAAGCCAAGAATGATTTTGAAATTATTTTTCTGTCTTAAGATAATTGCAAAAATTAACGAATTCAAATAATGAACAAATTTGTATATAATATTTTATTGTAAAACAGAAAACTTTACGAAAATGCATCTAGAGAGCATTTAGAGGTAATCTAAATATAATGCTAATCCAGAGATATAAAAATCTTAAAATAGAAAGACAATTCCAAAATCATTCTTAGCTCTACCGAAAGTGCTAATAAAGAGCTTTAAGATTCAATTTTACTCAAAATAAAAATACATTTCGGTATATGATTTTTTTTTTACTTTAATAATAACTATAATTTTAGTAATTCCTGAACTTTTGGTCGATCGGATAAAAATAGAAGAAGTTATATAAGAAATACTTTTGTAGAGGAAAAAAACGCTTTATATGTTTCTTAGTTTCTTTGGCTACCAATCTGGTATATTTTGCACTCTATGGTATACTTTGAATGTAGTACAACATTGATATACCAAATATAGACTTTAGTATAATTTTAGTATTTTTGCGGTATGTATTTTGAATATTGTGTAATAGATATATAACAAATATGGCATTTGGTATAATTTAGTATATTAATTAGGTATATTTTAAAATTAATACCGCACAGTTCTGCTTTCATTAAAAAATGGATATATTTAAAAATACATGTATTTATATATTTTACATAGTTGATTCAACAAATGTTCTGTAAATGAAAATCAATGCTGAACAGAAAGAAATGCTGTAATAATTGTTATGCAGAATTGCAAATTTATGGAAGTAGTATCGATTTTAGAGTATATTTATTATTGAGCAGCTAATACCCCATTTCTGTCGGCTTAGGCGAGAAGGGTATGAAGTTTAAAGAGTGTAAAATAAATGCAACAAATTTATTGACAGCTCGCTCGAGTAAACAGAAACACAGCTAGAGGGAGAAAGAGAGTGTGTGTGAGAGAGAGAGAGAGAGGGAGTGGGTGAGAGAGGGAAGGAAAATATATGCACATTCAAATACTATTTTCGTAGCTATATTTTTATTGTGAGCGCTGCTTTAACTACACTTTGGTAAAAATGGCAATTTTTGCTGTTGTTGTCGTTGGGCATAAAAAATGCAAACATTGAGAACTAAACTGAACTGAAGCGACATGTGTGGGTGTTAAGTGTGTGTGTGTGTGTGTGTGTTGTTGTTGCTGCATATGTTTGCAAGGTTCGACGCCATTGCCCTGCACATTTTTCATAGGCGACAGTTTTGATTGCAGGCACGAAAGGAGCTAAGAATGGAGAATATGGGCAAGGTGGAGATTTACTCAAACTGTATGTGTGTGTGTGTGTGTATGTGTGTGTGTGTGTGTGGGTGTTTAGCTACTGCACTCAACAACAACAACAAGAGTTCACAACTTTTACTTCGACTGCGACTTCAACTTGGGACTTGGGACTTTAACTTCGTCATTCGCCTGAGCGCTGATTAACGACAATTCGTTTGCCTGATTTTTTATTGCCACCAGACGTTGCCACAACTGCCACTGCCACTGCAACTGTTGCACATTCATTAGGCGCTGTCGTAGGCGCGTGTCCACAGGCAACTCAAGCCAGTAAATTTCATTAGCGCCTGAGCCGTTGTCTTTTATTGTCTGCCTCGCGAGTCTTGGGGGCGTGGCATACATATCATGATTAAGTTGCATGCAACAGCAGCAACAACAGCAACAACAGCAACAGCGGCAACAGAAAGTGTGAAATGTGTGACAGCTGCAAATGTCACACTAAAATCCACAAAATATAAAAAAAAAACAAATCCAACTCAATTGAAATGTGGACGTGGCGTATGAGTAATATTTGATGTCTATTGACATCGCTGTGCAAATAAACGATTGCATTAAAAATAACCAACGTTTGATTGAAATGAAAGTCCGCTTGACAGTTATTTGATGTTCTTTTTCACGATCCTTAGCGAAGATTAAAGTGATTAAAAAAGACAGAATAAATCGCAAAAGGGGAAAGTATGGAATTTGCTTAATTAGCTTTTATTTAGTATTTGTCATTTGAATATTTTCATTACGATTATCAAAAATTTAAGTCAATTTATAGGTCGCAATAAACATTACTAAAAATGCCGCATTATGTAGTTAACTTTGGTTTAATTTGAAATTAACAAAAATATGAATTACTTAATAGACAACTATAAACTATAATATTTCTTAATCATTTATAAATATTAATGACAACTCATTCAGAACACAAATAAAAGACTTAATTTAATCAGGGATTCAATTTAATTAAACTTAAATTTGAGGTGAACTTAAATATAAATTTCTTAAGAGACATTTGTGAAAAACTAAAATAATACGGTTTCTAAATTATTAATAATTATTTTTGGCAATATTCAATTGAAGTCAGCAGTGCCTTAATCATTATTAAGTACTTTTAATATTATTCAGCAAATAAAAAAGAAAAGATTTGAACAATAATATAACAAGAATAGAACCAGAATGAATTACGGAACAAACAAAATAGAGTTATAAAGAATTTTATCAAATTATTCACGTATATTTATTAAAATGAAATAAATCTATAATAGAAAAATAAATCTAAATCATTAATAAATATGATAGATATATGATATATAAATATATATAGATATATAGTAATTTGATCAACAATTCAATTTAGTTAGGCTTTAATTTGAAAAATTAAATGAAAAACTGAAATAATTCGATTGTGTAAATAACTTAATAAATAATACTTAATTTATCATAAGAGCAGTTAAGTAATTTAATTTTTGTTCAATTATTTTATGAAGTTTTGTTAACTTTATTTAGTTTCGGTCTTTTTGCCATATGTTTGCCAATCAAACAAGCAAAAAAATTCAAAATTTCTATACAAAATAACTTAATTATTATTGAATTATTTGATTAAGTTGTGTTTAATCGGTTTTTGTGAGCGTTGTCATCTTTTCGATGCAATCTCTTGACATAATTATTTTCGTTGCTTAACAAATGAGTTTGGAAAAAGGCTAAAGACATCATTGAATGGGAAATGGGAAATGGAAAAGGCGGCAGCAGCCAGGAAAAATGTGAAAAACCAAGGCAAGTGGAATTTTAGTTGAGCGCGTTTCGAGTTCCGTTCATTAAAACGTTGCTGCAACTCGGCTAAATGCAACAAACGGATCAATGCAGCTGGTGCAAAGACGGTCAAACGGTCAGACAGTCAGGCGGGCGGACACAGCGGGAGAGAGAGAGAGACAGCGAGAGGTAAAAGCCTGGCTAAGGTTGAGACTGAGGGTTGAGAGACCACCGTCGTGCGTTCGTGATGATGATAATGGTTTACTTTTATATTTTGTGATGGTTTTATGATGCGGTTAAGCGCTCAAACCGCAAAGTGGCTCGGCGCGCGCGACACAAACGCACTGCATGCGAAAAACAAGAAAAGGTTTGAGGTTTGAGGATGCGCAAGTGCAGAGAGAAAAAGAGAGAGAGAGACAGACAGAGACAGAGAAAGCAAAGTTAGAGCAACACTCGAGAAGGAGTCCGCGTAAGCTGCACAAGTTTCGGTAATGCCGGGCCAAGACAAGGGCCAGCAAACAGTCGAGTTGAACTACCTGACACCCGAGATTGAGAGATTGAGAGACTGCGAGACGGACTTCGGCTTTGAGAGCGCGCGACATAGAAAATAGCAAAAGGATTAACCGCATTCCGGGCGGTTTTTGGACCTGAACGTGGACTCTGGCATCTGAACCACGACAACTCGACAGTTCGGCGACTCGACTCGACTCGGCGACCTGCAATCGAGGACGCTGCGGCTGCGGCTGCTGCGGTTAGCTGGATAAACGCCTTAATCGTGTTCATTGTTTCGGGGCAGGCCAAAAGCATGCGGAAACAATAAAAATGCGAGCGCATTAATCTGAGACGCGAGAGAAAGAAAAGGACTCGGCATGGGACTCCAATTGCGAGCCCTAATAATTACCAGACGAGAGTGAACCAGAGGTGATTATGAGTTTATGATCTTCTCTCTGTATGTGTGTCAGGTAGCACATGTTCAAGACACAAAATTTAACTGGAAACAGAAGCTGAAGCTGAAGCCGAAGGAAGCAGCCTCATCGACGGCTTTACGCCTTTTGCCAAATCCATGCTGACTTAATAAAGCTGCCCCCAAAAACGTAGCAGCTACTTGAGCTAACGGATTTATGGGTTTTTGGTAATTGAAACCCCTCGCAACCAGTTTCAGTCGCCGTCTCAATCCCAATCGCAGCTCAGTTTTGCCAAAGATTCCGAGCTCGAGAGCTCGATATCATCAGCAACAACAACATTGACGATTATCAGCGATTATCACGTTTTCGATAATGAGATTTCGTTTTATGATTTCACCAGCCAAAACCAAATGCTTTTGCTGCCGCTTTTACCCCTTGCAACAAATTCTCTTTGCATTCCTTTTTTCATTCTTTCCTTTTTTTTTTTTGTTTTGGGTTTTGTCTTGCCTCTCGCTTGTTGTTTGCCGAGTGGCATGTAGCTTAAGGGCGGTTTCCTCCTCACTGGCAATTAAGTTATGTCAATCCACTTGCCATATGGCAGCACGACTTCGATTCCGATTCCGAGTTCGAGTCCAAGTCCGATTCCAGATTCGGAGGGGAGAAATCAAGCACTGAGATTTGCGTTGTAAGTTAGACGTTTGTTTGCTTTCTGGGTGGTTGGATTCCAACTCAAACTCGAGAACTCACATCATTTGCACCATAAGCGATTACCACTTGCGACGACAACGACGACGACGACGACGCTCTTATGGATTCATCAACGTTGTCGCTCGAGATAAACCCCAAAAATACAACAATCAGAAGTCAAGGTGACAAACAACTCTGACTCTGATTATGGGTAAATTAATCGCTTGGGCATTCGTTGGCATTCAATAACTACTTAAATAATTGTAAATACAGAATTAAATGCGCTACAGTTACAGCCATAAAAGTGGGAAGAAAATATTCGTTAATAGATGTTTGCTGAAGACAAGATAAGATTTCTAAATTATGAATATATTCTTTTAACCTAAAAATCGTATTTTTTAAGATCGAAAATATCCTCAATCAAGATTTGCAATCTTCCTCCCAATCTAGATTTTTTTCTCGCTTTGCAGTTTTTCTTATTATTAAACAAACAAAAGAGTATAAATAATAATATATCAATCAACAATGAAGTAGCCAAAAATAATGTATTTGATAATAAAATCTAGAAATAAGGGTATTAAAGTACTTTAAGTGAACTGCTTAGAAGGAAAACATACAAATTTTAATATAATACTAATTTGATTGAACATCTTTCAATCTAAAACTTTATTTTATCGACCTGTTTTCTTCACATGAATCTAAATTCCTTAGCTATTTATTCCTTCATTAATTATAACATTATCACTGCGAATTGAATTGAATTTATTTAGCAACAAATGCACCAATTCATACAATAAATTTACGATTCTAAAATAATAAATTCGGATAAAGTTTTTTCATAGTAAAACTTAGCAAACAGAATTGAATATTTCAGTAATAATTGTTAACGAGAAACTACTTTTTATACTAATCGATTACCAGATGATTACTTTGTCATGACTTGCAGAATATATCAAACTCTATTGCAAAATTGATGTAAAAATCATTTCAATTGAAGGCAAAATTTATACATAATTGCGAGTGAACTAAAAATTGAAAATTGGTTCAAATTGTTTAAAATATATGTTTATTATGTATTCATCACTTTAATATACAAAAATAAAAGTAATGCATTAATTGCAAATCCTTGAAGAAATTTTTACCTTATAAACTCAAATGAAAACTATAAAATTTTGCATGAATTGTTAATAAAACTGTTTATGAGTGTTTGTCAATAAATTGAGATCATTTTGATAGATCTCTTTCATATCAAAATCATGTGTTTAAATTCACAAAAATACCATAGTTAGTAGGCGAAAGTTTAATTTATGCCCCCGGAAAAAAAGACTCTCTGATATTTTGCATAAATAGTTCATCAATCGATTTGTCTGTCTTTAAATAATCGACTCGCCTTTTGTTGGCTGCATATCGAATGAAATTTGAAAGATTTTGTGCGAATTTATGGCAAACTGATTGCCTCTAAACTTATTACAATAATAAAAATCAAGAGCAGCTCTCCTTTGTGAATTTATGTGATATTCAAAAGATTCACAGCTGTCTATTAACCTAAACAGAATGATCTAATTATGTTAAGCTTGAATGATTTCGATTCAAATAAAATAAAAGGCTACGTTATAATTGGTTTAAACTTTAAATAAATCGTTATGCATGCAAATTTTAAAACTCATAGCAATTTATAACTTAAGAAATAAGCTCAAATTTCATTTCCGTCTTCCGTCTGTGAAAAGAGAATCGTTTATGTATCATTTTCCCCTCCAACGAAAAAAAAAAAAGATTTTCCCGTGCAGCGATTTTCATTAATAAAACTGACTTGAATTACAAAAACAAATAAATCAGTTAAAAGAGAGCAGCAGCAGCAGCAGTAACAATAACAAACGATCGCACGCAGAGAGCGGAGCGCAGTAAAAAATCATTGAAGAGGAAGAAACTTGCCCAGTTGTAGATCAGACAAAGCAACAGCAACAACAAGCAAGAGAGTTACAGTACTCGACTGTGAGATACCCGTTAGCCATTGCATAATATTCTAACATTAAGATCAAAACATTGCTGTATTTATGTTAAAATATACCAAGTACATGTACCACAAAAATACTTAAAAAAATATACTGAAGATTGTATTTGGTATATTAATATAGTACTACATTCAAAATATACCACAAATGACCAGAATATACCAGAGTGGTATTTACAATATACCAAATTATTGTACCACACAAATACTAAAAATATACTGAAAATTATATTTGGTATATTAATATAGTACTACATTCAAAATATACCACAAATGACCAGAATATACCAGAGTGGTATTTGCAATATACCAAATTATTATACCACAAAATACTGAAAATATACCAAATGTTATATTTGGTATGTTGATATAGTTTTACTTTCAAAATATTTTATAGAATGCAAAATACCAAAAGCTATATTTGGTATATTAATATAGTACTACATTTCAAATATTCCATAGAGTGCAAAAAATATACCGATTGTCAGTTAAAGCAACTAAGTATTATTGTTGCCTGTACCAAAAATCGTGACTGTAGTTTAAAAATTACGCTAGGTATTTGATTTTTGTCAATTTGCGTTGCAAAAATTTGAAGGAAACTTGATCGGCGTGTAGAAAAAATGATATCTCTTATACTCTCTGAGATCTAGGTGTTCATACGCACGGACAGACAGGCGGAGATGGCTATATCGTCTCGGCTGCTGACGCTGATCAAGAACATACATACTTTATAGTGTCAGACATACCTTCTTCTGCATCTGTAATAATACCCTTCTACCCTATGGGTGCCGGGTATAAAAACTTGGCTTGATCGACAGCCACTGTCGCAGTCGCAGTCACAGTCACAGAGTCCGAATCCGAGTCTTGGAATCATTTGTGGAGTGCTTTGAGATTTGTGGTCGGTCACTCAGTTGCGTCTGTGTCTGCTGTGGCTGTCTCAACCTCATCTTTGGGGCTGGCTGGCTGTGAGTGTGTGAGTGAGTGAGCACAGTGAGTTGTTGCACGGCCGTTCATCATATACCCTTCAGTCCATTTAACACGTTTCTGACACTAATCCTGCCTTGATGAAACTAATTTTTTTCCATGTGCCTCACGGCTTCTCTTCCACACAGTGTGCCAGTTGATTTATTTCAGCGTGCGCTGCTGGCGACCAACGCTTAGACAAAGTATGCCTCTTACTATATACAACATAATGTTGTATATATATATATATGCAAACTATATAGAGTGCTGACTCTCGGACTGACTGACTGACTGAATGACTGAGTGACAGTCAAGCGATTGCGTCGTCGTCGTCGTCGTCGTCTCAGCTTCTGCTTGAACTCACACGCAGCCAATTCGAGTTGAACGTCGTTTTCTGCTTTTTGGTCCCAAGATCGCTTGCTGTGATATGTATGACTATATCTCTGGCATGATCTTGCCACAAATTAGTTTGGTTAGCTGCCGTTGGACGACGACGACGACGACGACGACGAAGTCGCCTGCCTGCTGCCTCCGCGATTCAGCCTGTCAATCATTAAAAATATGTATGCAACGATCCGATCCGATCCGTTGATATTGCTGTTACTGTTGCTGTTGCTGTTGCTGCTGCAGCGTTGCGAGACAGTGCAATGTCATGCTTCATTTCCTGAGTTGTCAATTTGTTGGACTTGTTTGGAGCAGCGACTCGAATGAAAGAGAGAGAGAAAGAGAAGAGCGGGAGCGAGAGCGAGAGCAATTTATGGCCTGGATGCGAGATGCGCGATGAGTAGCCAAAAAAAAAAAAAAGAATGAGAAGAAGTTATCCCAAATATCCATAAGCAATATCTTTTTGTTGGCCGCCTTTCAATTGATCCATTTAAACAACAACAACCACAACACACAACAACAATGACAACGACAAATGCAACAACCAACAAAAATTAGTTAGAAAGCAAAACAATAAATATGACAAAAAAAGATGAAGCAAATGCAGAGAATTACCGCTTAATGACATTAAATGAGCAGCAGGTGCATGAGTGTCAAAAGCGAGAGCGAACCGAAGAGGGGAAGGGGGGGCAGCTGAAGGGGGGCAGTGAAGGGTTAATGTGGCTGCAGCAGAGTGAAAGTGCGAGTGCCAAATTAAGAGAAGCCTCAACGGACGAGATACGAGAAATGACAGCGAAACAAACTAGAGACGAGTTAACGAAATTACAAATGCAGTTCAACAAAATCTTGCAAATTTCATTCTAAATCAGCACTCGAAATATATATTATATAATTTTTAATGACATCTCGAAGAACAATCTTGTAAAATTAATTGAAATTCAGCACTCATAAGATCATAATCTATAAGATCTATACATATTATAGTAACAGTAATATAAAATCAGATTTATTTATATTCTTTTTAAAATCTTGCAAAATTTTGATTGATATATTGACATATTGATTATATAATTATTATCTTTAGATTCTTTAATATAAAATCACATTTATTTCATTTCCATTTGAAATAACATTAGAAGTTCTAATGTACATACATTAATATTTTACATTTTGGGAATTTATTCTCACAATTGAGTTATGTTAACATAAATGTTTGATAATTGCCGGAAAACTTGTATATTTTTTTAAATCAACAGAACATTTTATTGATATTTATGTGAAGAAATATTGACAAGCGTTTGAAATAAAATAAAATAAAGAGTACAGGCCAATTGACAAGTTACACTTAAAATTAGAAAACTGTAAAGAACGCTTTAAAAAGTAGAAGACGCAGATTTAAAAGCTAAACAATTTTTAGAAATATTTTGAAAACAATCTTTCTCCTTAAATGTTAATTTTTTTAAGTAAAAAGTTAGTTGCGAAAGTATTCTTTATCATTGTATCTTTATAGATATAACATGCTGTTAGGCTGTAGTTCTTAGCTATACAAACGCTTCTTCTTATTTTTAAACTAGTAAGCGTGCGAATTATTAGATGGAATAACGCAATGAAAACAGTTAAGACTTACTTTAATTCTAATTTGTCCAATTCATTTGTCCATTGATAGAAAGGAATAATTATTTAATGAATGTGTTGATCATCAGTGTAAAGTAAATTTTGGTCGTTTACAGTTGTCTTCAAATTAAAAGACGTCACATTAATATTCTATCCATCTGTCCGTTGATATCTGTCTAAGATTTGCTATTTATCTATCATTAATGGGAATTCAACATTGGACTGATGATCATAATAAAGATAATGAACTTGGTTGCTATCAAATAAAAATTGTATAAGTTATTTAAGAAATACTTTTTAATGAGAAAAATCGGCTACTTACTAAGGTTTTTAGTTGCTTTGACTGACAATCTAGTATATTTTTTACTCTATTGTATATTTGGAATGTAGTGTAATGGCGATATACCAAATATAGCCCTCAGTATATTTTAGAATATATTTAATTTCGGTATATTTATAGAATATGGTTTTAATGATAATATTTGTTTTACTTAACTGCATTTCAAATTAATTGAACATATAAATATCATAAAGAAAAATTTCATATATTTGTCAGCGCAAGCTATGCACATTATATCTAAATCAATACTTTGTAATTTTTGGAATAATAAATCATTTTTGTTGAAAGGCGCCCAAATTAATGGCAACGCCCAAATTCAATGACAGCTTGACACTCTTGCCGATGACCACACAGAGAACAACAAACAACACAAGGCTCGAAGTGTGTGTGTGTTCGCTTTGGGTGTTCTAACAATGCCCATTCAAAGGACATGCCCACAATAAACGCCCCTCGAGCTCTCATTCGCAATGCAAAGAACTGCAAAACCACTTGAGATCGTCGAGGAATGTGCAAAAAAATAAAAACAAAAAAAAAGAACAATGGGACTGAGGACTGCGGACTGAGATGTGATCGGTGTCAACGCCTCTGGCAAACAGTGCGAAAAACAAGGAAGTGAAGGCATAGAAAAGGAAAAAGGATAACTAGAGAGAGAGAGAGAGAGAGAGAGAGAGAGAAAAAGAGAAACCGAGAAACCGCAATGATCGATTGATTGCCGATCGATTTGGGCAGCAAAAGACGAGCAGCAGCAGCCCTTAAAGTAATTGCCAAATAATTGCATATCGTATGGCACACACACACACACACACACACACACACACACACACATACACAAAAGGAAAAACTCTTATCGATCCTTGCCGAAGGCGCTTGTTGCTCCTTTTTTGCGTTGCGGTGCTCGCTGCAGGCTATTTGCACATCGGGTTACCAGCAGACCAGACCCACAGCCCACAGTCGAGATATAGCCCAACGATAAGCACACACACACCACACACACACCACACACACACATACTTAGATCTTTGGCTGGGTGTGCGTGTGTGCAAGCATGCGCAATTAACACGAGTGCAAGTCGAGAACTAGTTGGTCGGGTAATGGGAATGAGAATGCGAATGCGAATGGAAATGGAAATGGGATGGGAATGGGTTTAGGTTTTGAATTTGAGTTCGGGTTCGGGTTCGGGTTCGAGTTTGGTTTTTGTAGAGTAAGTGTGTGCGTTTTGGGGTAAGTCAAAGTGAGAGGAGCAGAACAACAACAACAACAACAACAGTCGAGAGTCGACAGCCGACACAGACAACGCGGTGCCTTGCCGAGTTTTTAATTGAATGCATTTCAGCGTAAAAGGTGAAAATACTTTTACCTCCTTACCGTAAGGAAAAAACAAACAACATACAACATACAACGCAAAAGACATTCAACAATAATAATGCACATTGCCGCACCACAAATACTCTTTCTCTTGCTCTCCATTATGATGATTAATAACTCATCTCGATTTAATCACTATAACATATTTAAAATGATATATATTTTTGATGATATATTTTTTAAATGTATTTTAGTGTAACACATCCATTTATTTCACTTTTTTTATTTATTCAGTAAATTTATGTTAAATTTCATTCATTTACTTATTTATTATTATACATTTATCTATTAAGTTTTTCTTATTTATTTCTTGATTTATTCCGGCTAAAGCTTAATTGCTACTATTTGATTTAACTATTTTGATCATGTCATATACATACTTTCATAAATTTATTTATTCTTAATGTAATTTCTTTTACAATAATTAAAAGTACTTAAATTCTTGGCAATTAAAAATAAAGTAAATGTATAAACGTTGACAATGTTTAAAAATTAATAAATAGAATACAAATAGCACAAATACAATTTATGAGGAGGACTGAACTCAAGTACAAATAAAATAATAATTCAATTTTAAATTTACATGTAATAACAAAATGTTATTTGATGTTGAAGTTATCAAAATGAATAGCTAAAAAGTGAAATACCCACCACACATGTGCAATAAAGTCATATTTCACAAATATACCAAAAATATACGACAAAAATACTTAAATATACCAACAGCTGTACTTGGTATATTAATATAGTACTAGTTTCAATAAAACTATAATCTAAAAATATACCAACTTAATTTAAAAATACCGAAGCCTTATTTCACAAATATACCAAAAATGTACCACAAAAATACTAAAATATACCAACACCTGTATTTGGTATATTAATATGGTACTAGTTTCAATAAAACTGTATTCTAAAAATATACCAACTTAATATCCCGCAAAAATACTAAAATATACCGAATATATATATTTGGTATATCGATACAATAGTACATTACTACGAAATATTTCTACAAAATTAAGTTGCTCAACATTTACAATTTTCATAAATTAGTTCAATAAACTCGATCACAAACATGCTTAGTGTTATCGTAAAAAAGTGTTGATAATATGCCACGAATAACTTCAACTTGAGTTAACAAATTTTCTTATCGAATTTTCAGCAGTTTTTTTGCGGTTTTTTTTCTGTAGAGTATTTTCATGGAGCTGTAATAACAGGAAACCTCGCCAATCCAACACGCAACTTGATTCCCAGTTTGCTTCCCTCTCTCTCTCTCTCCTTCCCTCTCTAGCTCCTTTGCTCTCTCTCACTCCTACTCTTACACGTATCCCCTTCTCTGTCTGCTGCCATTGCCTGTTCTTTGTGGCCACCCTCCGCCTGCTCGCTTTTCTAGCCCATGCTCAGTTTGCTTCGCTTGCTTACCAATTTCCATTTTTCCGGTTTTAAGCACACCAACACACACTCACACACACACGCACACCAAACCACACACACACACATGTGTGTTGTTGTTGTCGCTAAACTTTGTGCTGTTGCCGTTTCTACCTTCAATTTGCTTATACATTTTTCATCAGTTACAGCTAACACTTATTAAATGTTGTTATTATTACCCACATCATCTTCTGCTTCTTCTTCTTCTTCTTCTTCTTGTGGCACTCTTCTTGGGCACATAATAAGCAGTTGTGGTAATGGAAAAACAACTGAAGAGGAAGAGGAAGACCAAAGTGGCAAGAGGTTTGCAAATCCGTCTTCCATCAAACATAAAACTTAATTCACACTTGAGTCTCTGTTTCTGTCTCTGTCTTGTATGTTAGAACAAGCTCTTCAAATGCCTTTCTTATAAATAGTGTTTTAAACTAATCACAGTCTAATTGAAACTGAGTCTAAGTTACATATTAAAAAAAAATCATTACTTTTCATCTTTTCATAAGCTCAACTGCTAAGAAATAATATCAATATTTAAATTTAAAAAAGTCTTATCACTTTTCCCAGTTATTGATAAATAGCATAGAATGTAAGCTTTTTTAAATGAAATTGTTTATTCTCATTGATCATTGTATATTGTACTATAGAATACTTGTAAGATATTGCCAGCAGCTACATACATATATGTATAAATTCAATATTAAAAGTCCTACAGTTAAAATATATTTCCCATCAATTCATTTATTTACTATAGTAACCTTATCATCTGCAAGTGGTATATGCAGCTGTGTTCTTTAAATACTCAAAAAATATATAACGTTTTATTTTTATAATTTCTTTTTGTTAGTTTATTTGGTAAAATATACATAAAGATATAAAGAGGCATTTGATTTATATGATACTTTTCAATTATTGTGATAGAGACAACATTATACTCTATACTCTATACTATACTCTTTTTAATTTAATAATTTTTGTCTTAGAACAAAACTCGATACTAATGTTTTAAGGCTAGTAGTATCTATATCTAAACATACTTAATTCTTAACAAATTACATTTTTATACAAAATAAGGCTTTGCAGGCTTTAAGTGTAATGAAAAATAATTAATATTACGAAAGGTAAACATTTTCTATGTAACGAAATATAAGCAATAGATTTATATCATAAAAAAAAAGACTTAAGACTAAAGGCAATAAATTCAGAAAGAAAAAAACAAATCAAAAATTGAAAAACTTTTAAATTTAACGAAAAAAATAATAAATTTACATTATATTACATCACATAAAGAGTAAGACACTTGACATACATTTAAAGAAAAAGGCAAAAGATCACCATTATCAAAAAAGTTAGACACAATTCGAAGATAATAGAATTAAAAAGTTCGACAACTTCAATTTGAAGAAAAACACAATGAAATCTAATAAAACAAATTGCATTATTAGAATATACGATACCATAACATTAAAGAAGAAAAAAAAACTAAAATCCAAAAGAAAAATAAATTAACTTAATAAAAAGTAAAACTTTAAATTTAAGAAAAAGAAAACTATGATATGATGAAGAACTTTCGAATAATTAGAGCTTCATATTTAGGTTTAGCAAACTTTCCACATAAACAAAAACAGCAAAGTTAATGTGGCGAAAATCCTTTACATATTTTGCGTAGAAAATGAGAAATGTGCTCAAATCTTTGTAATGATGACGACAATAATAATGTCGTCTGTTCGTCTGTCTGTCTGTTGTCTATTGCAATATTTGGAGTGCGGCTGCGGCAAGTTCCATAAATGTCATCTAAGTTCAAATATAAGAAGATTGCCGTAGAACATTTCCCCAGCAACAACAACTATTAATATTTATGATTGTATTGATGAGAGAGCGAATGGCAGACAGAGAGAAGAGAGAAGTGTGGGAAGGGAGATAGGGAGAGAGAGAGAGAGAGAGAGAGAGGGACAGCGGTGCAGTAGTTGGATTGAAAGCAATCAAATAAAAGTCAATATCAAATTGCGTATACGCGGCGTAAGCGAGCGTGCAGCAACTGTAAATAATATAAAGTGGCAAGCGAGCGACTCGAATAGCTGCTTACGTTCCAGTGTGTGTGTGTGTGTGTGTGTGTGTGTGTGTGTGTGTGTTATGTGTGTGTGTATGTGTGTAGTTCTATCTATGTCCATTGTGCGGCATTTCCGGTGGCCGCTAAAGGAAATTTTTATGACGTCAACGAGAACGGGGAATGCAACAACAACAACAACAACAACAAGAACAAAAAGCGGACAACAAAAGCGAGTAGTAGATGATGAAGAAGAAGAGGAAGAAGAATGCCATCAGGTAGCTTCCCGGCAAAAGAAGTTTCAACGTGTTTTTTTTTTCGGTAGGTTTTTCTCCGGCTTTGTTTCGCATGGAAACCAATAAAATGAAAACGACAACCAACAAAAAAAAAAGAAATAATAATAAGAATAATAAAATAACCCAAAGCTTCAATAACTCGACGCTTTCTCAAACCAAAATGGAAAGGGGAAGCGAGGGGGAGAAGGGGAAACGGAGGCTGACAACACTTGCTATTTAGCATTAGAGTTTTGATGTTTTAGCCCCAAACTTCAGCGTTTTATGATTATTATGCTTTTTATTTATTATTATTTTTGATTTCAGATTTTTCGTTGTTATTTTGTGTGTCTTTTTTTTTGATATTTTGGCAATGGGCCTACAAATTGGCTTGCTTGTCTCGGGCCTCGATGGGTCATGCATATATTACCCATGGTCGACGCCTCATAATTAATTTTTGTATATGTTTTTTTCTTTTTTTTTTTTGTGTGTGAGTGTGTGAGCTATGCAAGAGAGCAGTGGGGCACACAGCGGTTCCACTCACTGCCAACAAAAATCAATAATACAAAAGATCTTTTAAGAGTCCAACATACAGAAAAGATGAAAAATAAAAAAAAAAACGATCTTCGACTGTTGCGACTACAAAACTCTTTTGCTGCTGTCTCAGTTTTATATACATGTAGATTTTTTCTTTATTTTCATGTGTATTTGTGTGTGTGTGTGTGTGTGTGTGTGTTGCCTTCTTTCGTGTATTTTGCTTTGCTTTTGGGCTTTTTGTTTAATAATGAGACGACATTTCGAACGCATAAAATCGTCATAATAATTTTTGATATATGAAGCAGCGCAAGCGCTAATATCAAACGAATTCTTTTCAAGATAAAAAAAAACAACAACACACACACTCACACACACACACACAGCAACAATAACACACACACACAGACACACACTTACACGTTTACACAGAGGCAACTGCGACTGCGACTCAAAGTCTCGCCTCGAGAGGCATCTTTATGAAACTTGATTTTGGAGGCAGCCACGGTAGCTGCATTTGCCACAAGCAGCGGGGGGAGCTGGGGGGAAGCGAGGAGGGGGTACAATACTGACCAATTCTTATAAGAAAAGCCAAGGCAGAAGACGAAGAAGCAGGCAGCACATGCGAGAGCATAAATAAATAAAAGCCACAGCAGAAAAATCGAAAGAAAAAAAAAAAAAAAAAAAAAAAACGAAGCATTAATCGTAACAATGTTATTAGTCGTACAACAGGGGATTAGGCTACCGATTCGTGCGCGAGGAGCTGCTGACCATCACAGCAGCAGCAACAGCAGCAGCAACAGCAACAGCAGCAACATCTTTGAGTTGAAGCTCTCCCTTTGTCTGAACAGTTTGGGAACCTGCAACGGTTGCTGCTGCTGCTGCTGTGTTTTTTCTGCTTCTCTTCTCTTCTCGCTTTTTTTTTTTTTGGGCGCGTTTTATGGACAATCTTATGGCGGTGATTAAAGAGGGTGAGGCCCATGGAGGCGAGGCCCCAAACACGCCAACGCCAACGCCAGCTGCGCAGCCATTGCCACCGTGTGCCACACTTTGTTGTTGTTGCTGTTGCTGTTGCCACAACTCTTGTGGCAAAAGTTTACGGCAGCAACAGCTCACTATGGTTGCCTTTTGGCTTGCTGAGTTGTGTTGTGTTCTTCTTTTTTGTTTGGTTTTGGCTTCGTTTAATTGCATTAATTAAATGCAGCATATACAGCCTGTCAGTGAGGGGCGTGGCAGTTGCGATGCATGGTTTGTTTCTTACTTAACTCCTTACATATTATGCACATTGTTGACCCAGCTGCGGCTATCTCTCTCTCTCTCTCTCTCTCTTTTCTGCTTAGGATAATGGATATACTTGACTCGACTCGAAGTAAAAAAGCTACAATCGAGTGTGCTCGAATGTGAGATACCCGCTACGCATTTTTAATAAAACCATATTCTAAAAATATTACAAATTAATATACCACAAAAATACTAAACTATACCGAAAGTTATGCTCAGTATATAGATATAGTACAAGTTTAAATGAAAGCATATTTTACAAATTAACCAAATTAATAAACCGCAAAAAATATACTGAAGGCTATATTTGGTATATCGGTTTAATACTAGTTTCAATAAAACTTTTTTCTAAAAATATGCCAACCTGGTACCGCAAAAATATATATCGATATAGTACAAGTTGGAATGAAACCAAAAATACTAAAATTTACCGAAGAAATATACCGTTTGGTACATCGTACGACCATCAAATCATTCAGAGATGCCTTCTTCAGTGTGTTTTCTAGAATATCTTCTATAAATATACCAAATAAATATCACGAAAAAAATACTAAAATATACCGAAAACTGCATTTGGTATATCGATCGATTACTAGCTTCAATAAGCTCATAATACTAAAATATACCAAAATTATTTACCATAAAAATACTTAAATATACTGAATATTATATTGTAATACTATTAATTTCAATAAACCCATATTCTAAAAATACACCAACTTAATACGCAGCAAAAATACTAAAATATACAGAAGGCTATATTTGGTATATCAACATGAAAGTACATTAAAAGTCTTCAGAGATGCCTCCTTCTGTGTGTTTCATACATTTCCAGCAGACACAAAGCTATAATACTCTTCTACCCTTTGGGTGCCGGGTATAAACATACAAAAATTGCATTTAATTATGGATGTACGCATAATTCGCTGGAAACTCTTTGTTCCTTTTTTTTCCTGTTTTTGTTTTTTTGTTTATTTATGTTCGTCAAGTGCTTACACTAATTGTTGCTCTTAGCCTCCTTGTATCCTGGCTATCCATTCACTAGTGCTCTATAGTGTCCGAAGGCACTAACAATAAAGAACTTAAGCGGCTTTGATCTCAGGTCATCGTCAAGTCGTAAATACATACGTTCTTTCATACTAGAATACTATTTATAGTAAGTTGTATTTCCATTGACTTCACATAAAATTATATTATTTTTGTATTTACTTTATTTACTATATTGATTAAGCACATTATTCTTGTTTAATTAAGTACTAATGAAAGTATATTGTTGATAAAGTTTATTTATTTTGTGTTTACTCAAATCTGTACAAATAAATTAAGAGTCAGTAAATTTCGATTTTAGAAAAATCGAATATAATAATTGGCTTCCTTAGTGAACGTATAAATAACTTATTTTAAAATTATGTAAATATTAATTATATTTTCCACTACAAAATTTATCTACTATGACAAGTTAGATTGTCAACAAACAACATACCCAAAAAAGAATACAATTAGATGTTAAAGTCACCATTCAATCTCTTATAAATTCATTCAAAGGAAAATATAATGAAATTGTAAAGTTTTATAGTTAAAATTAAACTTAATATATGATAAGCATATTTAGATAGAATTTTCGAGTTGAAGGCCTCAGCAGTCAGTACTCTATTTATTATATAATTGAATTTAGGTACAATTATTATGTATATGTTTAGGAAAGAAATAATATCTTTTGATTAGAATTTACTATCTTCACTTCTCACTTTTTGTTTTTAATAATTTATGGTAATTTTTATTTAATTTAAATGAAAGCAATTTTGGTTTCTTTTTGTAATATTTTATCAAAGTAAGTTAGTATTAACTTGGATTCAAAATTGTTCATTTCAAATAATTTACTTTGTATTTAATTCAAATTAAATATATATATATATATATATTTTATATATTTTATTAAATTAATTTGATATCTATTTGCATTGTCAACATTTTACTTTGAACAAACTTTGGATTTTTTTAATATACAATATTGTTTAGTTAGCCTTAAGTTCTCAGTCGCTCTGGCTCATCTCATTGCAATAAGAAATTGTATTCGTTATTTCAATAAAGTAATTCTAATGATAATTGTAATATTTTCCTTTTAAACATTTATAACATTATGAATATTGACACTAACATAGTGTTAACTATAAAACTAATATAACTAATGAAGCTAAAGTAAGTTGATAATATTTAGCTCTTCACTAAATGAAAGCATTTTAAGCAGCAGCAGCTCTAATTCGCACTTTCTGTTAATGACTTGAAGGAGCAAGAACAGGCAGCAAAAATGAGCGTAACAGTCAGCGTAATTGCGTTACGTAGCGTTACGTTAAATGCGACGTAACGAGCAGTGCGTAGTGCGTAACAATTGTGTTATGCGACGACATGCAAAGCAGGCAAAGTAGAGCTCAACTCGCCACTCAACTGAGGCAGGTGTGTGTGTGTGTGCGTGTGTGTGTGTGAGTGTGTGTGTGTTGATTTGTGTGTGCGTTTGTGCGTTTGTGTTTGACTGAAACTTATCAACAACAAAGCGCAGCGTCAATCAAATTTGGCTGCTCTTTGATTTGGGCTTATTGGGCGACTGCTGACAAAACATTGACAAGATCAACAATGGAAGATCCAAAAATCGACGAGGCGTACTGTAAATTTTTTAAGCCCACATTGGGAATTCACAGCGTACGATAGAGCAAGAGAGTGTCTGAGAGAGAAAGGGAGTGGGAGAGAGTGAAAAGTTCGAGCATAATGTAGGGAAAATGTTTCGTTGTTTAATAGAAACGAGTTGTAACAATGGACAGAGAACAAACTCCAGCTTCCAGGAATGTGCAATGTGGGATAGAGAGGGAGAGTGAGAAAGAGTAAGAGAAAGAGAGGGGTTGATGTGAGTTGGTGCAACGGTTTTTTTTTCTATTTCTCGAGAGAGCGAGATTTGCTGCGGTTATCTGCGGCGACGTCTCCAATTGTTGTCACTATTATTGTAGATGTTGTTGTTGTTGTTGTTGTTGTGCAACCTTTTTTGATTGACACTGTTTACGTGCGGATTGAAGACAACCAAATTTTGGGCCCACGCATACTTACGAGTATGCATCGATGAGAAAGTAATTGTTTTGCTCGACTTGAAATTGATTTTTTTGTTTCATTCGTTTTTTCCACTTCTTTTACTTTCCATCGACTCACACGCTCGGTCCCTATTCCTGCTCCCTATTCTCCTATTCCCATATTATCCCTTTCCCTTTCCATTTTCATTTCCATTTTGCCTCGAAAATCGAAAAATCGTCCCTTTATTTCGTAGCTGGCTTTTGTTTTGTTTAACCTTTCAATTTCTTGAGCTGCGTCTACAAGTTGTTCCGCCGACGCCGACGACGACGATGTGTATGTGTGTGAGTGTGTGTGTGTGTGTGTGTGTGTGTGTGTGTGTGTGTGTGTGTGAATTGGCCTACTGTATGCACCATGCATAGACAACATGCCCATATACCATATATATATATTGATATGTCTTCATTCTTTCAATATTGATCATTGCCGGGATAATCCTTCTTTTTAGCTGCAACAACTTGGAATTGAAATTGGGTCTCGGTCTCAGTCTCAGACTCGAGACTCGCTCCGTCTCCTTCTCTTCTCTTCGCTCCGTCTCTGTCTCCTTCTCTTTCTCTTGGCCTCAGCTTAGCAGCAACGGCGACTGCCAGTCTACCTCATTCTTTGCCACTTGGCTCAGTCTCAGCCTCAGTCTCAGCCTATGGCCGTGGCTTTGATTATGCCTCAGCTCTCCATCTCTCCATCTCTCAGGCTACTTAGAGCACCCGGCTCCTGGTTTTTGATGTCCAAACAATGCATCGCGTTGAAAGGCAACATTGGCATATTGAGATGAATTGTGTGTGCCTCTGTCTGTCTGTGTTTGGCCCTTTCTCTCTCTCTCTCTCTGTGTTGAAATGTTTCGTATTTCAACATAAATTCATAGATGATTTGCTGTCGATTTGCTCAATTGTTCGACGTCAGCAATTGTATCTGCGCCCAGCTGCCAATTATCCATTTTTGCAATTGCAATTGCTAAATATCAAAAGTATTTCTCCCTCTCTCTCTTTAAATTGTAGCTCACTTTTTGGCGCAACTCGTCTCGCATTTCACTCTCCCTCTCTTTCTCTTTCTTCCTCTCTTTCTCTTTCTCGACCCTAAATACGATTGCAATCGCCTCGAGTCGACAACGAGCAACGCCTTTGCATAATTGTTGTGATACCTTTTCGGAGGTCAAAGATCAGCCACAAAGTGCTCGACGATAAGTTCGCATTTAGATCACTTGACATTGCAACATAATTTCCCAATTAATTTGTAAAGAAGTGAATCACGAATGTTTTTGAATGTGTTCTGTTGGTTTTAATTATAAAAATAAATAATGCAGTATCTAAATAATGAAGTAGGAGGCTCGTAGGAGGATCAGAAGGAGATCACCATGTAGCTTCCATAATACATTTATATTACACGCTATTTCTTGTAGATTCTGTCATCAAACTGTATTTTCAAAGTAAGTAAAGTAAGTAAAGTAAATATCGATATTTCTTGTAGATTCTGCCATCAAACTGTATTTTCAAATAACTTATAAGTGAAGTAAATTTCGTCGAATCTTAAGATAGTTTTAAACAAGATATAAATGACATGATATAGTCGAAATCTTACTTAAAAACATCGATGTGATATAGTCTATAACTTACTTAAAAGTATCTTCAGTTTCCATGAAATTTACAAGCAACTTTTAATTACCAACAACTTATTATGATAAATATCAGATAGTAACATATAAATTATAAATTTGCCAGAGTGGGACGATCAAAAGCAGATCCCTAAGTAGCTCCCTAAGTAGCTTTTACATTTCATTTACATTACATAATTTTTCATGACAGTTCTTCTATTGAACTATCAATAAAATACATATAATTATTTATATACAAAATATGTATAGCTGAAATAATTTATTCATTTATTTAACAAACTAAGTAATACATAACTAATATAAACAAATTTTAATATAAAAATTTAATATACAAATTTAAAGACAATTAAAATTTCTTTTTATTTACGCAGAATCTTTTATAATAAATATTGTAATATTGTAATTTTATGAATAACATTTATGTTAATTTCAAAAATTCTTATCCTCCTTATTCAGTTGTCTACCAACCAATAACATAGAACTTTATATGATAAATATTATTACACGGAAAAGAAGTTTTTAAATCATGATTTTGGTCCTTGGTACCAAGAATTTTGCTCTAAAAAATGTGTCAAGAATTTGAAAATCTCAACGAAAAACATTTGATATAAAGAGCAAATAAATTCATTCTAAAAGCAAAAAAATCCTTTAGTTTTCTGACCAAAAATCTCAGAGGATCAACCAAATATTAAAATATATTTTATTGTTTTTTTTTTACTATTTATTTTACAATTTCATTATTATCGTAAATTTTTCAAATATTGTTTTTTACTATTTCAGTTATTTCTACCATTGAATAACATACAAAATCGTATGATAAATAATATTGTAATTTCATGAATTACATTTATGTTATTTTCCAAAAATACTTTTCTTACAATTTCAGTTATTTTCGTCAACGAACTTCTCAGAGTTAGAAGTGAGAGATACTTGAAAATGTGGTAAGTGAATCACTTTAAACTTTACTTTCACTCGTGTAGATTAATTCTAAGCAGACACTGTTGCATGCCACATCTCGCTGTGCCACACCCAGTTTGACATTTGACAGTGCAGTCAATTAACGTGCAGCTACCGCGCATTTCAAATGCATCATCAGAGCCGATAGTTGGAGCAAAACATTGCTGCAATCTTTTTGTTTTGGGGTGGAGAGCGAGAGAGAGAGCCGCACCTTGAAGCCACTGGATGTGGCATGTAACCCTTGGCTGCCTGGCTGGCTGGCTGGCTGGCTGGCAGGCTGATTGACCCGGCTTAGTCGAGGCGTTGCTGTTGTTGTTATTGTTGGTTGTGATTGTGATGGTTATTGTTGCCCCACAGAGTGGACAGACAGACAGACAGACGGACGGACAGTTGTGTGTGTGTCCGAAGACTGTCTGCGGCATTCGCTCTCAGATGTTGCGCGCCTTTCATGTTGTCACCGCAGCAGCAACAGCAGCAGCAGCAGCAGCAAAGAAAACCGAAAAACCAGAAGCGTATCGAAACAGATCGAACAAGCGAACAAGCGAACAAGCGAACCAAGACGAAGACGAAGCCAAAGTCAAAGCCAACTGAGAGCTTGACCCTTTGCAACACGCGCCCGTAATTAGATGAAGGCGAATTCGAGTCGAGCCGAGTCGAGTCGAGGAATCGCGGACCTGAATCTCCGCCTGAACAAATTTGTTAAGAGCTCCAACAGCGCGAGCGGCTCCTTTTTAGTAGTATATATGACGACTGCTGCTGCTTCTTGGCTGCTTGGCTGCTTGGCTGCCGTCCTTGCACCTTTTGGTATGCAAATTGTCTTTGTTGACTGCGACTGAATATGGCCGAGGGAATCGGCAAGAATGTGCATAAATTTTGCCAGTGTATATATTGAAAGTGTGCGAAGGGGAGGGGTGGAAAGAGAGTGAAGAGAGTTGAAGTGGAGGAGACTCTCATAAAATTATGAGCAACTGCGGCATACTGAGGGGAAAGAGACAGGGACAGAGACAGAGACAGAGACACGGACACGCATTCGCATTCTCAAATTATATGCGATCATTAAATGTCTTCGACAAAAATGAGCATAAAAATCGCACGCGGCCCAAATGAAAATAAATTAAAGCAAAGCAAAGCCAAAGCAAAAGCAAAAGCGTTAACTAAAATGGCATAAACGAAGCCACAGTTAATAACCACAACTAACAGATACTCTCTCTTCCATCATTGCAAACTTTGTTCCAATAAAATTATTCAAAATTCATTCGATGTACAATGGAAATTTATATTATTTTATATTTTACATCATTTAATTTTAATTTGAATTGAATTTTAACTAAATGCAATTAAAAGAAATGAAATAATTAATTGAAGTAATTTATTCTATTTTCTATTTTACTTTAGTTTTTTTGTTTCATAAAATTTAATTGAATTGGAAATGAATTTTAGCTAAATGTCATTTGAAGTAATGAAGTAACTTATGAAGTAATTTATTCTATTTTCTATTTTACTTTAGTCTCTTTTATTTTATTAAACTTAACTCGAATTTGAAATGAATTTTAACTAAATGCCATTAGAAGTAATAATGTAATTTATGAAGAAATTTTGTTAGAATTGAAAGTAAAGCTTAACTAAATGTCAGAAGAGGTAATCAAATAATTTATCATGCAATTTACTTGATTTTATATTTTACTTCAATTTATTTTATGTTGTAGAATTTATTTCGAATTAAATTTGAACTAAGTGTTATTAAAAGTAATGAAGTTATTTATTTTATTTTATATTTCATTTCAATTTAGATTATTTCATATAATTTCATATCTGTTTCAAAAGAGGTAATGAAATAATGCATACTATTATTTATAAATGAAGGTAACGTTGTTAAGTTGGCAAATAATTAGTCATAATTTCTATATTTAAATTATTTGTTTTTTAATTTTTAATTTTATAAATAATTATTTATAGTATTTAGTTGTATTATTCACTATTTAAATTTTATATATAAAGTTTTGACGTATTTTTATGACGACTTTTTCAACTTTACTGTGTCATTAGAAACATATTTCGTTATATTTAATCTTAAAGCAACAAATTAACACAATTAGTTAAAATTGTTCAATATTAAATAAGGTTTAGATTTCTCGTATTTTAGGATTTGTAAATAAGATACTTAAATCGCTATTTGAGTGCTGAAAACGTTAATTTGCAAAGTAATGTTGATTTCTGTAAAGTAATTTACAATAAAGTCATAACAAAAGTCTGCCAACAATTTATATTCAATTTAGCAACAAATTCTATCGAAGTTGTCTCTAAACATTTTACTTAAGAAGTTTTTAATAACTAAAGTCTTAATGATTCGTGAAAGGAAAACGAAATTTAAGAAAATCATTTGTATGAGAAAAAACACAAACTTACTACGTACAAATAATCTGGTATATTTTGTACTCTATGGTATATTTGAAATGTATATTAATATACCACTTATAGTCATTAGTATATTTTTAGTATTTTTGCGGTATATTAATTTGGTATATTTTAAGAATAATACCGCACTGCTTTGCTTTTATTCATAATGGATATCGGGTATATCATAGTCGAGCACACTCGACTGTAGAGAATTACTCATATATTTTATTTATATTATTAGTTAGTGTATTGAGAATGTCATAAGCATTGCAAGTTGTGTGTGTGTGTGTGTTTTGTATATATTTGCAGTCTCCAAAGTTGGACCCACATCAAGGCACCGCCACAGCTCGCTCTCTCTCCGTCCCTCTCTCACTCTGCAGCTGTCTCACTCTGGCACTCTCTCTTTCGCCGATGAGTCACGGCAAAGTTCCCAACTGGTCAACAGTTCAACTGTCCCAACTGACCAACTGGCAGAGCTTAAAAAAAAAAAGAAAGAAAGAAAAGAAGAAACAGAAACCTGCAACAACTTTGAAAGTCGATTTGTGCCTCCATGTTGTTCTGATTCTTGTGTGGCTCGAGGGATCGACGAGTTGCTGTTGCTTTTGCTGTGGCTTTTGCTGTGGCTGCTGCTGCATTCAGAAGCAAATAAGTCACGTGAATAAGATTTCTCGCATAATAAATTATGCTAGCTGGCCACTGTCCAGAGACCAGAGAGCTTAAGAATGCGCTTCTGTGCAACGCCACGAAAGTTGCTCAACAAAGTGCAACGGCAGCTAAAGTCGAAGTCGAAGTCGAAGTCGAAGCAGAGCGATCAGAGAAGATCGGAAGAGAACCGAAGAGGAACATTATTGTGACCCGTAAATGATACAAAAATTGTGTGTCATTAATAAGCAGCACAGCGTGGCGGCAACCGAAGTTGTAGACTGCCCGGTACCAGCAACCGGTTGCAGCTGCTTACTGCTTACTGTTGACTGCTTACTGCTGACTGCTGACTGCTGGCTGGTGGCATGCCTCGTCTCTACCCTAAATCCAAGAAGGCGACTAACCACAAGCCCCCAATTCGAATTTCTAGCCGGGCACAGGGCGCGCCCAGGGTGGTCGTTGTTCTCCGTCTCCGACTCCGTCTTCGATTCCCATTCCTCTCAAAGTTTGCGTTTATTGTTTTCATGGGGAGAGACCAGGAGACACTTTTCCAATCGCGCTTTTTATCGCTTTTGATTGATTTGCCGAGCAAACACATCAATTCCTCGTTTTTTCCCCCGTTTCATTGATTTGTTTAATGATTTGCCTAATGTCTCACCACACGGAGAAATAGAGAGCGAGAGAGAGAGAGAGGATTACAACAAGGCTCACAGCGGTTCACATTCAACTTTCCCACAGCAAAAGCATCCAACTGCGTGTGTTTTCTTCCCAGCCACAAGATTGTTACCCAAAAGTTAGCAAGAGAAGCGGTAAACACTTTAACATTGAACACTTGCCCACTTACACCTGTAAGTCCTTGTCCTCCAATCAAGCTAGGAACAAACTTAAAAGATCGTGCTGTAAATGGAATTTGAAATCTTTAATAAAAACATTTATTTCATGGGAGTAAAAGTAACTAAACAAATAAGAAAGTATGAGTCTAAACAGTTTGGTATAATTCTTAAAATATATTATATTAAAAGAATATACCACAAAAATACAAAATATATATACCAAAGGATATATTTGGTATATTGATATAGCATTCAAAATATACCAGATTATCAGCCGAAACAACTAAAAAATAATTTCTTAATTAACTTCTACAATTTTTAATTGAAGGCAACCAAATTTTCATTAATACTGTAGTTGTTATTGTATGTACCAAAAGCTCTAGCTTCTAAAATCACATTGTGTGCAATTAGCATTAATAGTTGTCAATCAAATTATTCAGTAGTCCAAAGTTATCCAAAGTAATCTGGAAAAAACGCGCAAATTTTAATTAACTAGTTAAATTCCAAATTCTTCTTTATTGGACAAATTAATACAACATATGTTTGTTATATATTTTTCAATTGATATTAGAAATTTGAATTAAATATATAATTGAAAAAATTGTCAATAATGATATGAAAAATATATATTTATTTAGTTATACTAAAAAGTTATTGTGACAGCACAAAAATCATTTTATTCGCATTCGCATGAAAATCAACAAATTTCATTTTATTAATTTCTTAAGCTATATATAAATATACATATATTTATCGTTCGATATATTCCATATTCATATATTTTTGTATTAAATATATTTTAATCATTTCCATACATACTACAGTCTAATATTCAACATAGTAATGAGAACTAGATTTCAATTGGGATTTTAAGTTTTTGTTTTAAATAATGATTTCAAAAATTTTTCAAAATATTAAAATATTAAATACATATTCCTTATATATTAATATTTAGTAGAAAAATACATATTTTAAACTATTATTTGAAAAAATGGCGATTGAATTCAAGCTCAAATGTTCAATTAACATTCTAAACAATATTTAAAGAATGATTGAAGATGTAGGAATATAACAAATATTTATTACAGTATACTTTCAGCAAATTTTGTTATTCAATTCATGAATTCATTATAGCCATATATATAGAAATATAGATACAAGTATGCAACTTTGTTGTAACTATAAAAGCCAGCAAAATTTGTTTTGTTCCATTTGATAAAACCAAAAAGAAAAACGGAAATTAAGCAGGGAACAAATTGTACTCGAAGTCGGTGGCAAAATATAACAAATGGTGAAGTAAGTGATAATATATTATCGACTATTATCGCACACTTGTCGTGCAAAACAAAAGGATGACAACTTCATCAATGCTTAGAGAGTGGGGACGAATGAGAACAGGAACTGTCATGAAGGAAGCAGGATAAGAGATTGAGGATGAGTTCAAGACCACCTCCAGAGTTCGCGGATTTCCGGTCAAAAGGAGGCGAGACAGGAGACTAAAGAACTGAAAAACCGCACAGTGGCTACCAAAAGTATAGTATATACAAAGTGAGTGCAGCAAGTGAGTGTTAGATTTGATGAGGTGCAACTACTCGCAACAAACTGCGGATGTTTTCTTCGTTCCTTCGATTTTCTTTCTATTACGTTTTTTTTTTCCTTCCTGTTGCATTGTTGTCTTGGTGTTTTTGTCCCCTAATTGGCTGGGGTAATTGTTAATTTATGATGCGAGCGGCGGCACCTGAGCGAATGACCCTGATGGAGTGACCTTTGACATCGCTGCCGAACTGAGGTTGGGCAACCAGCAACAACAACAACAACTTTAACGCTGTGGCGACGCCGTTTGAAGACCAGTTGCAGTCGCGCAATTGTTCAACTTGACAGCGGCACATAAATTATCTCACAAAATGAATTGGGCAGCGCTGCCCCCTCCACTCTCCCCTCTCCCCTTTGCTCCAACTCAGATGCACCGTTTGTTATCTGAGAAATGTGGAAATTAGAAAAATGAATTAGTGATGCAGCGCGAGACAGAGAAGGGAAGACTAACTTTCGCTCTTGCTCTTATGATTTTTCTTTCATCATTTAGCTGCTCGCTCTTTCATAAATGCATAAAATACATTTTCATAAAATGCATTTTTTATACCCGCTACCAAATAGGGTAAGAAGGGTATTCTAACTGTGTGGCATCTCCGATCTAATATAATATATATATTCTTTATCAGCAGAGACGATATTGCCGATATATGCCGTCCGTAAATTGATTTTTGGTATATTGAATAGTAACTATAGAAAATTTACGATTACATAAAAATTGTATAAGTTATTCAGAAAATACTTTTGTTTCTTTGTCTGTAAATCTGGTATTATTTGTACTCTATACTTAGTATATTTTGAATGTAGTACTACATCGATATACCAAATTCATCCCTCGACATATTTCAGTATATTTTCGAGGTTTGGTATAATTTTTGAATATGTTTTTATTTAAAATTGGTAGTATTTTTTTCGCTATTGGCAATTTTTCTCGGTATTCAGCCGTGCTTTGGTATTTTAATTTGATATATTTGTAGAATATGGTATTTTTGAAAATGGACAGGGGCTATCTGACAGCCGAGTCGACATATTTCAGTATTTTTTGCTATATAATGTTGGTATATTTTTGGTATCAGTATTTTTCAGTATTAAGTATATTTTGGTATTTAATTTGGTATATTTTCAGAAAATGGCTTATTGAAAATGCGAGACGGCTATCTTACAGTCGAGTCGACATATTTTTGTATCATTCCCTATACAAATTAGGTATATTATTATATTATTATTAGTATTTTTGGTATTAAGTATATTTTGATTTTTAATTTAGTATATTTTTAGGAAATGGATTTATATAGTATTCAGATTCGGTTTTTCAATATGCAGTATTTTTTCGGTATTTTAATTTGGTATATTTTTAGAATATGGCTTATTAAAAATGGGAATATTTAAGTATTAATTATGTCTTAGCTTAGTATATTTTCTATTGAAATATGTAGCCGTTGGCATGTTTCAGTATTTTTTGGTATTTAAATTTGATATATTTTTATTGAAACTCGCTACCCATTTTTTTTTTTAAATATTTCAGTATTAATTATGTCTTAGTTTAGTATATTTTCTATTGAAATAGATAGCCTTTGCCATGTTTAAGTATTTTTTTCGGTATTTAAATTTGGTATATTTTCAAAAGATGTTCCTAATGAAAATGCATATCGGGTATCTCACAGTCGAGCACCCTCAACTCGTCTGCAGCTTTCTTACTCGTTTCCATATGCCTTCGATTCATTAATGCAGAGCAGCAGCAGCAGCAGCAGCGTTAAAAGAGGGGAGTGAGGCATACGATGATCATGATGATCGTCATGAGGTGACCCCCAATGGACTGCGAGAGAGTTTTGTTGGTCGGTAGCCAGTTCGATGTGTGTTTAATATCCGTTTTATTGCCATTGAATTAGTGCCCTTTGTCAGCATTTAGGGATCTTAATTTATACGTATACGTATATGTATACGTATATGTGTTATGTATGAATGTGAGCACGGCAATGAGCGTGACTCCATAACGAGCACGGCTTCCTCTTGCCTCTGTCCCCAGCCTGGCCACTGTTGCGACCTCTGGCAGATGCAAAAGGTCATCACACACACACTCACGCACACACTAATCCCAAATGATGGCCGCCCTGCCAGACTGACTGTCGTCGATGTCGATGTCGATGTCGATGCCGAAGTCTCGCGTCCACGTCCTTAGCCAAAACAATTATAGTTGCTCATAAAAAACCCCGAAGAGAAAAGAAGCGAAGAGCAGAGCAGAGCAGAGAATGGTAAAAAGACAGCAAGCGAATTGTCTAGAGAGGGAGAAGCTGAAAGAATAGCTCGAATAGCGGGGGGTAGCGAAAGGAAGTCAGCTCAGGCATAAAAAATAGTCGATGTCGATGCCGATGTCGATTCCTCGCATTCCCCCCGCAACTCTCGCTCTTGCTCTCGCAATCGCATTCCCAATTTTGATGCCGCATTCCAAATCCAGATTCGTCGCGGGCGGCGCAGAACGTGCAAAAAACAACAACATTGTTGTGTGTATGTGTGTGTGTGTATGTGTGTGTGAGGTGTGCCCTTCGATGTCCATAGAAATTGAGTTCCGGGTTCGCACATGCGTGCCCAATGCTGGCCAGGACATTCAGGACATCACATCGAACCTCCTTCTTCGACCCTTTGCGGAAATTGAGACTGCGAGTTTTCCGCTGCTTCCTTTTGCTTTTTATATCTTTACTTTTATTTTATATCTCTACAATTGAAAACTGCCCGCAACTTTTGAGCACATTAATCAAAACTCGTCATGATCAGAGACCAACAAAAAAAAAACTTACTTAACGCTCAAATAGTTAATTTATTATATACAAATATATCTATTTTTATGTCTATTTTTTAAGCACTTTTTGATTGAGTATTGCGACTAGTTTGTTAAACATTTCAATTCATTTTTAGCTCGCTATTAATTGACTTTATAGATAATGCAGCATAATCAATTTACTTTACTTTACTTTACTATCAATTTTTTGCTTTACGAATTCAGTTTTAAATCACTTTATAATAAATAGCAAATGCTTATGATATTTTCTGCTTAATTATGT
This sequence comes from Drosophila sulfurigaster albostrigata, assembly GCF_023558435.1. NCBI lineage: Eukaryota > Metazoa > Arthropoda > Insecta > Diptera > Drosophilidae > Drosophila > Drosophila sulfurigaster. The sequence continues at coordinate 20,620,767 of NC_084885.1, forward strand.
ATTTTCTTCTAAGTATTTTAATATATAATATAATATTTTGTATGCAGTAGATAGAATCAGAAAGACAGTCTTTATGATTTCTAAAACTTTAGTTGCGATCACATCAAAATTGTAAATAACTATTTACAAAACAATTTTATGGGGCAAAAATTACGTGTTTTAGTTGCTTTCGGTGATAATTTGGTATGTTTTTGACTATATTTTAAATGTAAGAGTATATTGATAGTTAATTTTAGTATTTTTTGGTATATCAATTTGGAATGTTTTAAGAATGAGAACGCACTGTTTTGCTTGTATTAAAAATGGGGGCCAAGTACCTCATTGTCGAGCACACTCGACTCTTTTACAATGTTTGATATATTGCTATTTTAAATTACCTTGCTGCCAAAGAGTTTTACACAAACTGCATTTTATTGCTCTGTGAAGAGGTTATCTATTTCTCTTTTTTTAAATCATCATATACTATTTGTAAAATATTTTGTGTGTACCCATTTTAAATGCCAAAAATGACTTGCTGCGAAATAGTTTTTCTGTTGTTGAAAAGGTTTCTCTGGCAAAATTTTATTTTTAGTCATTTTGAATTGTCCAAAAATTTCATTTTAGATTTGTTTTACATTCAAATAAGTCTTTGACTTGGAAATATTTCTAATAGTTCAACCTTAATTCAAATTCATATTCATAGTTCTCTGAAATATATTCTCCAACTGATGAATTTGTGTGTTTTTCTCTCTATAATATTAAAATCTAATTTAAATTACTGAAATGGATCTTTAGTTGAATTCATTCATTTTACACAGCTGCTGACTTCTGTTTAGTTATTAAAATAAGTCAAATAATTTTACGACTCTGCTAATAAGAAGCAAAAAAAAAACATCTTAACTTCAACTCAACTTTAAATGTTTTCAAAATGTAGTAATTAGATTCAAAAGTTCAAAATTATCATGTTAGAATAATTTAGTACTGCTCTAAATTCTTAAATTTGTTACAACTTAACTTGAAATGTTTGGAAAATGAAGTTTTATCCTCAGTAGTTGATGCTCTAAATTCTTAACTTAATAAAACTTTACTTACCTGAAATTAAATTCAACTTTATGACACTTTGCTGTGTACTACTTAAGCAATGCTTGAAATAATTACAAAATATTAAAAAATATATAAAAACATTATAAAATTTCAACAAAATATATAAAAATATTTCAAAGTTTAAAAAAATATATAGAAAATAATAAACATTATATATATAAATATTACAAGCATTCAAAAACAAATAAAAAATATGTAAAAACAATTCACAACCCAAAAAATATATACAAAATTAAAAACAGAATATTTAAAAATATTAAACATCTTAAAAAAAAAAAGTATAGTTTGAAGATGATCAATAAAAATAGGTAAAACAACACTTAATTGAATTGAACTGCAAATAAAATCGAATTCCTAAAAATCTTTTCCGTCGCTGACCCCAAAATGATGATGAATTAATTGTTTAGCGTGAAAAGATGAGTTTTTCCTTTTGATCTAGGCAATTGATTTTGTACGCTTTAGAATTTGAAATTAACATTATCTAAATGAATATTGTGAGTGTTTTGTGTGCATCAAATTTTCCCAACAATTTTGCAATTGCAAAAGGCAGAAAATCGAGTCGAAGAAGTCGCTCTGAATACGATCCTTGGCAAACTCGACGTTTCCAGCTCATCGCTTTCAATTTGTATCAAATATCAGAAAAAGTAAAAAGTAAAAAGCAGAGAGCAGACAGAGAGAGAGAGAGAGAGAGAGAGGGAGAGAGAGAGAAAATGAAAAACTATTCAAAGTGAGGAATGAGATGAATAGAAGAAGGAAGTCTGTTTATTCGCATTCGTATTTTGTATTTTGATTGTGTAAAGGATCTTTTCAACGTTGTCAGTCGAGCATATATCTAAGTATATATGTATGTATATGTGTGTATGTGTGTGTATATTTATTATTCAGGTAGTGATGAGCAAGAGATTTGCGAGGTTCGCTCGCTAAATTGCACTCGAGACACTCCGCTGCGAAGCTGCCGACAAAAGTCAGAAGTCGATCAAGTGTGGCGGCGAAATCCAAAGCACATCATTGAGGGGGACAAGGAGAGAGGGAGAGGGGAGATACAGAAGAGAGAGAGATGGCAACATTTGTGCTCGATTCGATGTTTGTTGGCGGGCTTAATCATCATGCTCTAAGGACTTCTTCAGATAGTTTAGTTTTCTTCCACTTTTCCGCATTTTAAGATCGCTCTCTCACTCTTTGCATTTGCTGTCTCACTCTGTGCATGTTGTTATGCGTACTTTGTGTGTGTGTGCGTGTGTGTGTGTTTTTTTTCTTATTTAGTTTTTCTTTTTTTTCAATTGTTTTGCAAAACATTCAAGTGGAAGTCCTTTGAGGGATTGCCTCTGGCAATGCGCCCACAACACACTCGCTCTCTCTCTTTCTCCCTTTCTCTCTATCTCTCTCGCTCCTTTTACGCTTTGTTTGTTGCATTTTGGCATGCAAAATTTGTTTGCAGTTTTGCTGTCATTGTTCGCCTTTTGTTCGTTGTCAAACGTTGTCTGTCCTCAGACTTCAGCTTCATCCTCGCTCTGCTTCGATTTCAGTTTTCAGTTTTCCTCGTTTTATGTTTTATTTCCCAACGCATTGTTTCACATTTTTCTTTCTTTCTTTCCCATTTGCTGCAATTTGCATGCAGCACTTTTCCTCACTTGTTTCATTCTTTTTTTGTTTTGCTGTTTGCTGTTTGCTGTTTTGTTTTTCATATTTTCAATCGCAGCAAACTACTTTTGAGGCCTTTCATCGTGCATTTTCCATTTTCCATTTCCATTGTCCGACAATCATCAAGCAAATTGTCTGGCCAGTGTTTGTATTTGTCTTTTACCCTGATCCCCTGATAATGAACTCTCCCCCCCCTCCCTCCACTTTCCACATTCCCCTTTAAGAATATTTCATAAAAGCATAAACATTTTAAAGAGTTCTTTAAGCTCGAAAAGCATTTCCTAAAGTTGATGATTAGTGAAGAAAGAATCTAAAAGAAACGCAAATATATATTTTACATTAAATTATTATTATTATTTTATTATAATAACGAATACAATTCTTTATTGCAATGCGATGAAATATTTTATCTGTGCTCTAACAGTTTGTAAATAATAATAAATAATTGCAATTAATTGCTAAAATTGATGCGAAACTCAGAAATATTTTTATTTTTTTAATTATAATTAAATATTATTTAAATTTTAATTAAACAAAGTTTTGAACAAAAATATTTCTAAGAAATGAATGCACAACAAATCTATTAAAAATGCTGCAAATATAAAAAAAAATGAATGTAAAACGCATTCATTAAATTTTAAATAATCAAAAAAATGAGTTTGCAAAAAGCTTTAAAAATTGAAAATTAAACAATTTACGAAAAATAATAAAAAGGCAACACTTTAGTTAAATTTTAACTAGGCAAAGGTTTAACAAACATATTTTCTATAATATTTCTATGAAATGAATGAAAAATCTTTTAAAATTGCTGCAAGTATTTAACATTTACCAAAAATCCTAGCATATATTAAAATTTAAAATAATTACAATATTAACTCAAATATTTCAATCTTCAAACATATTTTTTATTAAGCAGCTGCTTAAAGATATTTAATATATACAAATTTCCCAATCCGACAATTGCAATTTATTTGGAAAACCTCACAAAAAAAAATGAGACAGCAATTGAACCGTGACATAAAAATATTACAAAATAAATAAAATAAAACTGTAATGCTTAAAACTGAATAATGCAACGGCAAATAACGTTTTTAAAGTGCTGAGCAAGTAATAAAATAAAGTAAACACTCGCATTTTTTATAGTTAGCAAATTATTGCTTTTCAATTGGTTTTTGCGCTGTTCGAGTGTCCCAAAAAAAAGGTAAAAATATTTACTACCATATTATATACAAATAAAAAGCGAGTAATCTTCATTTTTCGCAACATATCAAAAGCATTTAATTATCTACATTTTGTAACTTGACTTTACAAAATATTTCAAAATACAATTCGCAGTTGGTTTTAAAAGCCAATTTTTATATTTCCATTTATTTATAATTTACTTATTTTATTAACAGGTGAATTTCTTAATTTATGCTGCATTATTATAATGTAAACAATTCTCAACAAGTTTTACTTCATTGATGAAATTCTATTCAATTCAATTCAATTCAATTCAATTCTAAATCAGTTTTAATTTATTTATGAAAAAAGTGACAAAATTTTATTTTCTTTCGATTATTGTTAAGTCATTGAAATTGTTACTTTTTAAAGTTATAAATGTAACATTAACTATATTTGTTTTTTTTTAATTTTAGTTAGGATTTGTAACACTTTTTTTAAATTTCATATTTCTGACAATTTTTCCGATTCCAAAATTTTATGTTAAGCATTAAAAATGACTTTCGATAGAAATTTGTATTAGATTCAGCGAATCAAATTACATATCGTTATTATGAATAAATCAATAAATTTTATAGCCCAGATTAAATATATTTTAACTTAAATTTCGACATGAAATTTACGTTCGAATAAATAAAATAGTATATATATTTAGTACTAAGTAAATCAACTGCAATTTCAATACACCCACACATGTAAATAAAACAAATTTAGCCAAAAACTACAGACGTGTTGAGGAAATCGCGACCGCGATTAAAAATAGCAGAATTTTCCTTTGGGGCGCCTTAAAGTAGGCAACGAAATTCGCAATACAAAAGCCATTGCTAAATCTGTGTGAGAGTGAGTGTATGTATGTATGTGTGTGTGCGACTGTGTGTGTGTGTGTGTGTGTGTGTGTATGCGTAAGCTGCTGCAGTTGTCTGAACATAAAAAGTTTGGCAGATTCAATCAACTTTATTAATTACAAGTAATTAAAGTTTAATTAACAGGCAAGTACAGTTTCAACTGTTGTTGTTGTTGTTGCTGGCGCTTTCAAGGTTGCGCATGTGTGTGTGTGTGCGAAATAAATGCAAATATTTGTTTGCCATTTAACTTGTCGATGCGGTTGTGTTTTCCATTTAATGCCCATAAAAGCAGCAACAAACAACAAACAACAACAACAACTGGACGGCAGAAGTCAGGAATAGAAGAAGAAGCAGCAACAACAAAAAATATCAAATATAGTGCATTGCATTGGTGATATTGTTATTGCAGTTGTAGTTGCTACACTTGCTCTGTTGTTGTTGTGGTTGTTGTTGCAATTTTGTTTGTCTGTTTAATTAAAGCAATATGTGGCCTCGAGGAATGTTGGGTTAATTGACTCATCACTTATACGACAAACGAAGCACAAACAAATAAGCAAACAAACCAGCTCACACACACATACATACACACACACAGACACACACGCTTGTTAGTTAGCACATACAAAATGGGGGAAACATCAGCGCCGCTGTTAGCGGCGACGCCAACGCACATAACGCAGCAAAGGGCGTTGCCCAATCTATTTGTCAACTGTGGAGCTTGTGCGCAGCATTTGACGTTTGCCACACAACCAATCGCAGTTGTGGACATCGTTGGTATACGCCCACACACATATTGGCCACAGCGCATAAGTTCCACATCACGTTGTGTTTAGCCCACATCCAAAAATACTGGTAACAATCAGTCGGCAAAAATAATGGTAACGCAATCGAGTGCTGACTGGTGGCGCTGCCAACTTCACGTGAGTGCCGAACTGGCGCACAGCCAACTTCATGTGCGAGTTCTTGTTTTGCGCGCTTTTCGCGTTGCCAACTATCATAAATATCAATATCGATAGGTATTGCACGCAATCGCTAAAATATCGATAGATTGCAGCTACCATATTTAATCATCGCTAGGGCGAGCACATTGAAGTTTGGGCGCTAACATTTAATTGTTTTAAATGCCACATGGAAACCGTATACAAATACTAGAAAGTACTAAAAGTCAATGCAGTCAATATAAACTTAGTTAGGAATTAATACAAAAAATTCAATTTGCTAACGGGATGCTGACATAGTTATGAAACACTTAAATGGTTTTAAAGCGTATACAATTTTTCATTAACAAATAGCAGTAAAACAAAGCTGTTTAAAATCACGCGCCTTCTCATAAAAATATACCAAGATTCTTGAAGAAGTGTAACCAGCTACTTATTCTGAGGTGCTCTGTATTTTAGTATATTTCCTCACTACCATATCGTATACTCTAGCGGCCACACTTCAATACAGCTGTTCAATAAACAGATTCAAAAAATTATTTTTATAAATAAAAATGTTGGCCTCTCTGAAAGTATTAATTATTGAATAATAAATAATTCATAACAATTTAATTTTATTTACATTCGTCTGCTAATTAAAAGAGCTCAGCTCGAAAGGCACTGCAAACAGCAGACAGTTGACATTTATGTTAAGCGTCGCTGATGAAAAGATCTGCTAAACAGCTGTCAGTTGTGGATTTACAGACTCTGTTAGTCATTACACTGATGGTCAGCACAATTTGTGGATCACTTAACAGCAAAACAGTTTGTTAGCAGATATGCGTAGACATAGTACGCTGTTGACAGATCATTTGAGCATTGGCAGCGAGCGAGTGTTAGTATAATACTCAAGAAACCGCTATCTAAATTAATATTAACAGACAAAGAGTGACCAACAAAAAGAACAGCAAATGTTAACAAGTTGTTTGATGTTAATGCTGATGTTGCCGTGATTTCTTCGGACTCTGTCCAATTTGCTCATATTGTTGAAGACTGTGTCAAGTGTTCGGTTCGTGATTATTATAGTGGCGTATTTTCCGTTTTTTTTTTTTGTAATTTGTTTTTTGTTTTGTCGTTGTTATTGTCGCCTGCCGGTCACACATACATAAATAAACGCATACGTAGTTTCGTACGTAGTTTCCATATATTGTGATTGTGATCGCGAGCAAAGGAGAGAGCGAGATGCACTAACAGCGGTTGTGATAAAAACGTTGCTTTAGTGTTGTGTATTTTTTGGTTTTGTTCTTGTTCTTCGTGCGCGCAAGTGGATATGAATCATTCGGCGACTACAACTACAATTACAAATACAATGCGAGTGCGAGTGCGAGGAGTGTGAGCGCAAATCATAAATAAATAAACTGTCCAGTCAAGCAAAAGTTAAACGAAACGATAAACGAAGCAGGAACAGTCAACAATCGACTCTCTCACAAACACACACACAGACACTCACACACACATTATGTGCTCGCGTCGCGTCGTCAATTAAATACTACGCGTACTTTGTTGTTGTTTTCAAAATGCGCAAAGGCAACAAAAAGCAGCAGCAGAGGAACAACAAGAACAACAACAACGAGAACAACAGCAACAAATGTGGCCAACATCGAGTTCGTCGAGTGCAGCACTTTAAGAGCAAATAATTCACATTCGTTTTACTACATACATACATAGTATATTTTTTTTTGCTGTGACTCTGTGTGTGTGTGAATAATTTGGTGTTAAATGTAGGCCAAACAACGACAAACGACGAAAAGACGGAGCAACAATAACAACAATAACAATTCGCATAATTGCATAGAAATTTACTGCGGCTGTCCAAAGACGACAAAAGCGAAAGGTAAAAGTTAATTTGTATTTTACGACTCCTCTTCTTTCATCATTTGCATAAGTTGTTAACATGTTCAACAACTGCAAACATAAAAAAAAAAAACATTTTCAATGCGTGTTGAAACCAATAACAAATCAAAATACTTTATCGAAAGAAAACGAAAAAACACGCAGCATTCTTCGTCGCTCTCTCAGTAACGCTCTCTTGCGTTATCGCTCTCTATCTCTCTCTCGCTCTCCCTATCTTTTCTTTTAGCATTCACGCCTGCGCCCCGCATGTTCGCCCATACACAGCAACAGTACACGCCTTAAAAGTGCATTAAAATTGTGTGCATGTGTGTGTGTATGTGTGTGTTGGTAATCCATTATCTAACATTTGAGTATTTCGTTTTGTTGTTGTGTGCATGCAAAACTTAGTATTTGACTGCGCTTTCACACAGAGAGCTAGGGAGAGAGAGACACACACACACACATGCATGACTTGCAATTGCAATGCAGACACACTCATATACTCAAACACGTAGTATGTATGTACTTAATATGGTTGTAGTGACACCAAAGTAGTTTTTGCACCTTGCGTGTAACTTGGTCTGGTCTTTACCGCTTATCGCTCCGATTTTTAGCAGCAAAGCATGTAAAAGGGAGAAAGAGAGCGAGAGCCAGCGATGTCAGACTCATCGGTGTCAACAGTTAATGCGTTCTATCTCTTTCGCTCTCTCTCTCTCTATCTGTTTGTTGTCCACCTGTTGTTGGCACAAACAAAAACAACGCGAAAAAAATGAGAAAAGAAAATGGAACGCCGCAAGTGACACGCTTTGTGGCCATGGGGCACATTTCGCATTATTGTTGTTGTTCTTATTGCCGGACTTTTAACGCTTTTAATTGTTTGGCAATTAAAACAATTATAAACATATTAAGTTTGATGCTTACTGCTTGCTGCTCTCTTCATGGCTGACACACATTTCGAGTGTGTGTGTGTGTGTTAGTGTCGATGTTCTGTTCGCCTACAGGAAATGTCATCGAAATTGCGCACACGTTTCGATAATCGATAATTGATATCGCAAACTGTAACAAGATCACATGAACACGTGTGTGTGTATGTGTGTGTGTGCATTTCCAATTGGAAATGTAGTGTTGATGAATGCGCAGCAGCGAAGCAGTCGGCAAACTAACGTCAAATTGCCCAATAGTAATTGTGTGACCTTTTAGAAAGCAAAGAAAAAGTTGAGCCGACACACAATCGCTCGACTAACAGATACCTAAAATATACACAAAATGATTAGATAACATTCGAAAATATTTGCTTTTAATTAAATTGATTATCTTCGTGGCTAATAATTTTGACCAAATGTTAAACAATACATCTGCTCTGCTTGACCTAATTTCTAGTAGTTTATAGGGTATAAAACAGAAAAGCATATCGTTAAAGTTGTCATTTCATCGACCCCAAGCACCGCACAGCACAGCACACAACTTTTCAACTTGTTGTGCAAACAAAGCACAATTGCAGACAACAGCAATAACAATGACAATGCCAATAACAACAACAACAACAAAGACAACTGGCTGACAAGCCCAAAAACCAGATGGGTCACCATTTGCGACACGTTGTAGAAACACATACATACATACTTACATAAATATGTATGTATGTGTACATTTATGTATGTACTTCAAATATATGCAGAGTTACGTTTGAGCTTTGTAATTCTTTGTCAGCTAATCATGCAACGCATGCCACATGCTCATGCTCCCCCTCCTCCTGATCCCCTCTTTTCCCCTTCTACTTCTCTTACTTCACTCTCAATTCAATTCAATCTCTTTCTCTCTCTCTGTCTGCCTGTCTCTTTTACTCACTGCTTACTGCATTCAAATGTTGTCGCAGCCGACTCTTGTATAAATCAAATCCAAATCGTTGAAACCTACGACAAAAAATGCCGTCGAGCAACTTGAAAATCGATGCGAGAATGCGAACGATAAGAGACGCGATTGAAAACATAAATATTCTCGTATTTCTCTGCGCGCAAAATGCAACTTCTTTGCAAACACACATTCATATGTATTCGCACACACAGCCAGCGTTGCCAGACATTAATACTTGCGACTGCGACAGCATTAAGTTGGCTGCGCCTCTTCGCTGTTAAGTTGCCTGCGCCTCTGCATCTCGTTTCGTAACGGGACACTGAATTCTCAGTCGACTAGCCGAAGCATTTAAAAATAAACAAACTCTTGACAGTTATCTATCACTTATCGTCGGTATGATTTGTATATTTGCATTTGCCTTGACATTTGCGAAAGCAACTTAACTTGAATTTCCTCTTCTTGCTATCGCGAATGCAACTTGAACTCTTGCTGCATCAGCATCTTTTGCCGGCCAGTTAAACAACGTTCAATAATATAAATATTGTTCTTTTGTGCATGATGTGTGATTCATCAAATGCAACAATGAAATTGAAAAGTGCTATAATATGCAAAAATGAAGCGAAGTAAGATATGACACTGGTCATGAGTTAGAGAATGAATATTCAGTATTCGTTTATACTACAGCAATTGATTCACTTCCCTTCACACTTGCCACCTCGAATGCCCAATCAAAATCAAAGCAAATGATTTCTTTCACCACACACACAACCCAATGAGGGGTCCCCTTCATCATCACCATAATAATAATAAAAACCGAAAAGCGCTGTTCATTTAGCCAAACATTTTCACTCACGGGAACCATGCTCAATTAGTCGCCATGAATATAATAATAATAGTAGAAAAATCTGTGCAAATTTTGACATACCATGACTAACGGGGGGCAATAAAAAAAAGCGAAATTATGGAACTGCAAAACGAGACATTTTACCATTCGAGCAAAAGCGAGTCTAATAAATTAAAAAACACAAACACTCACATGACCACATTCAATGCGAACAAAGTACTCATTCGCTCACTTGATAGCAAAAGTGATTCGTAAGTTGTGCACTTGTGTTGTCAATCCTTGAATTGTATTTTTATGCAGATCGTCTGTTGAACTCCAAAGTAAATAATCTTTCAAAGTCGAGAGTATTTTCGTATTACTCACTTGTTGTTGAAGATTGAAGATGTCTTTGCCAGCTTAAATCAAAAGAGTTCATTTCAATAAAAAAATGCGAGCCTGGGGAGTCCCGAACTTTTCAATTTACGTTAGTTTTGCGAGACACTTGTGCAAATTGCTCTGATTGTTTGAATTCTTGAGATTTTGTATTTCGTGTGCAGTGCAAATTCCGTATTTACTAGCAAATTATAAGCAGTTGATAAGAGCACCAACTTGCTTGGAATGTTTTGCCTGATAAAGCGCTGCACCACAATAAATATATTGAGTAAGCTATCGCCCCAGATTGAAGCTGTGGGGTTAACGCAAAGGTTGTCGAATGTTTACAAAAAATGTAGAACAAAGTCTTGGCGCCGAACTCAAATTTAATCATAAATATTTTTGTAACCGGCAATTACTATATTTCAAAATAAACAAGTGAGAAAGCTACAGTCGAGTATGCTCGACTGTGTGATACCTGCTACAAGAAAATCAGAGCGGTATTAATTTTAAAATATACCAAATTATTATATCACAAAAATACTTCAAATATACCAAAGGATACATATTGCATATTGGTATATTAATTTTAAAATATGCTATATCAAGATACCACTAAAATAATGTAAATATGCCAAAGATTGTAAATGGTATATTAATATATTCATTTTAAAATATATCATATTAATATACCACTAAAATACTGCACATATACCAAAGGTTGTGATTGGTATATTAATATATCATATTGTATATAGCATCAAAATATACCATTGAGGACAAAATATACCATATAAACAGTATGGTATTAATTTTAAAATATACCACAAAAATACTACAAATGTACACAAGCACGTATTTGGTTTATTTAAATAGTACTATATATACAAAATCTTCCATATACATAATACGGTATTTTTAAAATATAACAAATTAATATTCCACAAACATACCAAAAATATACCAAAGTCTATACTTGATATAATATATATATTTGTAATATACATTTCTTACCTTTCTTGCTGCACTTATGAATAAATAAAATCAAAATGCTTTCGTGATTGTAGATCGTAAAGATAATAAGCAGTTATATAATAACACATTTGTTGCACAGTTCGATGACCGAAGGAGATTTGAATTTGAGTGGCATTAACATGCAATGCAAAGATAAGCCTTCAGCTCACTGATTGTGAATAAAAACACTTTCTCCTTCTCTATTAAAAATATAAATAAAATTAAGAACAATTGCATTTTGAACTTGATCTAGTTTATAGAAACTAAAACACAGATCAGTTTCACGCCAAAGTCACCTTGTGCTCAATATTGACTTTCTTTGCATGAGAACGAAGGGAATAAAAGAGGTAATTTGATATTCCATTTGTCAAAATGAATGACAGTGAAGTGGAGCTTGTTGATGATATATCACAATATATAATATTTGTGCAAATGTTAATACAAATTTTGACGTCCATTCATGACAAATACAAACACACGCGTATTTTGTGTGAATACGTGATTTATAATTGTAGCAATCGAGACTCTTATTGTTGTTGTTGTTGGCGTTATCGCTATGCCGAGCCGACGCGCTATAAATGTAACCACATATACATTTAACGTTATACGATATGTGGTCTCTGTACATGGGTGACAAGTGTACTACGACAAACGAATGCGAATGCGAGTATATAATATCAAGAGGTACTATATACATACATACTGACTCGAGAATTGATTCACTGGGCAGCGAGCGTGCAACAATTGCCTGAAGCAGCTTTCCGATTAATCATCAAATCGAGTAGGCGACCAACCGCTCGACAAACGGATGAGTTCTCCTCTATCTCCAGCTCCACCTCTATCATTCCTAGAAAATTGTTCCCCATGTCTGAATAATAACAACAACGGATTGATTCGATATAGTCTTATGTGGCACATAACGCAATGTGGCGAATGTGGGAATATCAATCCGATTGTGTCCCATGAGTCAACACAGTTGCTTGCTTGCAACAGTTCATTCATTCATCTTGCAACAAGAACAATAAACAAGTTCATTAAATATATTGTAAACAAAGTCATTGAACAAAAGATAAAAAACAACAACAATTTCAACTTGTCCACTTAAAAGCAACCAACGACAATAACATGAACTCCAGCAAATGTGCCCGACTTCAGCTGGAGTTATCGAGAAATTCAACTAGAAACTATTTGTTCAAAATGTGGGGAAATCTGAAATGATTGCTGTTGGGGGTTAATCAAATTAAAAAGATAAACATAAATGCTTATCAACACATTGATCGTTGAATAATTATAGCCGTTGGCCATTGGATAAAAGGGTATTATAACACAGTCAGAGGGAGGCTTTTCCGATTCCCTAAAAATATATCTATAGTATTCTTGATAAGTGTCGAGTACATTTAATTATAACTACAGTATTTATGCTATCTGCCCACATGGTTGCGTTTCAGATACGAATTGTTGTGTTTTTTAAGACAATCTGGGATATTTTAGAATACAAAATATTCCAGATTATCTTAAATATCTATCTATAAATGCTCCAAATATAGCCCTTAGTATATTTTTGATCTGCTGCGGTATATCAACATGGTATATTGAGGATAGTATGGTATATTTTGAATGTAGTACTATTACTATTACTTGAATAACTACAATCAATATATCGAATATACATTTCAGTATATTCTAGTATTTTTGGTATATTAATTTGGTATATTTAAGACTATTTGGTATATTGTGAATATAATACTATCACTACAACTTGAATAACTACTATCAATATACCAAAAATAGACGTCAGCATAATCTAGTATTTTGCGGTATATAAGTATATTTTAAGAATGATTCCGAACAGCTTTGCTTTTATTTGAAATGCGCAACAGGTATCCCACAGTCGAGTACACTCGACTCTTACTTATTTTAAGCTGTGACAACAACGTTCAATATGTGACTTGAATCATTAATGATTCCCCTAAAATTGTATTAATATATTCTGCGGGCGTCGCATTCATTCTACATAATGTAAATTATATTTACATGAATATTATTATGTTTACAATTAGTTTACAATGCAAAGCAGCAAATTGTAATATTTGTAATGTCCCTAAGAGTTCATTTTATTTCTTATACAGCAACGAGTTTATTTTGCCCCTAATAGCTTCCACATTCAGTTGGCTTTCTTCTGGCTGCATTGATCGAGTTGTGTTGTTGTTTTGCAGGGCCATTATTTAAGTCTCTTCTAGCATTTTTGCAGCACTTTTAGTACTTTCAACGCGGGGAAAACAGCAACAGACACAACACAAGGGAGACAGCGAATAAAAGGGGGCAAAGATCGTAAGCGATAAAAAAAAAGCAGAAAGTGAAAGCTAAATGGACAATTAATGATGTCTGCAGCATATCGATTGTTGTTGTTGTTGTTGTTGTTGTTACTGCTGACTTAAGTAATTGGCCGGAGGAAATAAACAGCTAGAGGAAACACGTGTCTGTCATTTTTTTTTTTGCACAGCTTTGTTGACTTTGCAATTTGAATTCGCTTTCGAGTGCAGTTCGAAAATAATTTTCAAAAGAAGTTTGCTTGGCTTTTCTTCGTTTATAAAATCTTTCATCCTCTGAATAGTTGTCTATTTTTGTGTATGCAGAATATTTATAGTGAAATTTAACACTTTATAAAAATAAATTTTCTCATTTTCCATTTTTCCTTATCTCATACAATATTGAATTGTATGTTTGCTATCGAGAAGTAGCTTTGACTTTGCTTTGAAATTTCGCTTGGTATAATGATGTAAATGATTGGCAGACTCTAACTGAGAATTATCTAAATATTTTATAAGTTTTTTGGGCGCTTTCAATAGTTTTTATATATTCAGTAATCTGTTTTTTCATTTACTTTAAAGAATGAAAATCTTAAAATTAACTTTTCCCAATCTAAAGAATGCTTATTTAACAATTTCTTAATGCATAAAAATATTGTAAAATTATAAACGTTTTCCGCTTTGCCGTAGCTCATCCAATATTAAATTGTCGTTGCAATAAAAAACTAACTTTAGTTAGTTTGTTTGCTACCTTTTAATTTTGTAATTACTAGAAATGTAAAAAATGCAAATAAGAAAACAGATGATAATTTTGTGAATTCCTAATTTATGGAATATTTTCAAATATATATTCCATAGCTTGGGATTTTCCAAAATTATGATCTTCCGAAGTTAGTTTTTTTTTTACAGTTATGACAATTATGTAATAAAGATTTTTCCATTTTAAATAAATTAGAAAACGACAATTTCGTGAATTCCTAAATGATGAAAAATATTTATGAATGCAGAATTATTGTCAAATATTACACGTTTCGAATAATTTTTCCCTTTTCCGCATTGAGTCGTAAAATTTGTTAGTTTGTTTTGTTGTTGCAATTTTATTGTTTATTTTTGTTGAATTTCTATGATAATTACCACTTAAATATGCTAAAATTGTCTAAACTTAAACTGACATAAATTATAAACGGCATCTAATTACTCAACTCGAAGTCGGGTCGTCGATGTCGTTGTTGTTGTTGCAGTTGTTGCTGTTGTTGTTGCGCCAAAGCAAGACGCACCAAGCGACGCTGTTCCAGCTGTTGCAACTGTTGCGCCACCAGCATCCGATGCAGCAGCTCCACTTTGGCATATTCTGTGACCTGAGTTTGCTTTTGTTGCTGTTGTTGTTGTTGACGATGAGGAGGAGGCAGCTCGAATTGTTCGTTGTGCATTTTTGTACTTTTAATTGAAGTCGTTGTTGTTTTGACTACTGATTTGTAGTTGAAAATGTGATCGAACAACTGCGTAACGACGCACAACAAGAGTTGCCAAATATTGTATTGAATCTGATAGATGTTGCCCTTTGTCACCTGGTACATGTTAAACCTTTGAAGAGAACTCTTGAACTGTGTCAATGCCACCGCGAAGATGCAACTTTTATATGCAACAGGTAGCAAAATTGACAACTTGCAACAGGCAATCAAATGCTTCCTTCAGTCAGCCATATGGCGTGGGTTTTGTTAATCTCCAAGTTCTCTTAGGTAGAAATACCAAAAACTTTATGACTGTTCACATATAAAATAATTTATATACGTTTTATTACCTAAATTCCGAAATTACCCAACATTTTCTTTGCTTGGTCAGCGAGTTAAATACATTTTATTTATTTATTATAGCAAGCCTTCTTTGAAGGGGCAACGAAGTTATGATCCTTTTTCATTTCTATTTAAATTCAACAGTCAGTATTAAAGTTATATTGATAAAACTAGAATGATGCAACACGAGGAAATATTTGAACTCAGCTGATCGGAAAACTAACTGAAAAATATCGAAATATTTTATTAATCCTTATGGAAATAAGGTTGTCTTATAATAAAAGTAAGAATAGAAAGAAAATATTTTATGGTATAATAGATAATGATAGCAATGCTTATTTGAAGAAATTTCGTCGACAAAGTTGAGCCAAATACTTTGTATAAATAAATAAGTTTTGTAATTTCTTAGTTCATCCAGTTTATAAGCCAGTGAAAGTAACAGACAAGAGTTTTTTTTTTTCGTTTCTGTTTTGTTATAATATTAGAAGATTGCTTATAAATCGCATTAAGATATATCTATTTGGTTTTACCAGCTGATAAGTGAGTAAAGCTCGATAAGAATTCTGATGACAAACTGACTCATAAGTAGTATTTAGTGTCTCTAACAATTTAACGGCTTCTACACAAAAGTGCCTTCTAGTTTTTCCTAAAATTAGCACAAGCGACTTGATAGAAGTATTATATCTTAAAATTAAAGTTATTACTAAAATACTTGATTGGAATAATGAGGAAATACCTTTAATAATTGTTTTATTTTTTGTTTAACTTAAAATTTAAAAAGTTCAATGTAAGAAATAAAATTTTTTATTAGTTAATTATCAAGTAAGAATGCTATCTTTCTTTTGCATTCCAATTTTGTTGTAAAATATAACAAACTTAAAAAATTTGTAATTTTTATACAATTTGGAAAAATAATTATAACTATAGTATTTGTAATTCCAGATAAAATAATTATAACTACAGTATTTATAATTCGAAAAAACAATTATAACTACAGTATTTATAATTCCAGAAATTTGGTTGCGATCAGACAACAATTTAAGAAGTTATTTAAGAAATACTTTTTGTATGGCAAAGAACGCCGACTTTGCTTTGGCAGACAATTTGGTATATTTTAAATTCTCTGGTATATTTTGAATATAGTACTATGTTAATATACCAAATATATAGATATATTTTAGTATTTTTAATATAGTATTATTTTTAGAATTAATATACCAAATGTATTGATATATTTCAGTAATGTTTACCTATATTAATTTATTATGTTTGTAGAATATGGTTTTATTTAAAATGAGTCTCTTACAATGGAGTGTGCTCGACTGTTTTCCTACTCTTTGTGTTTTTCTAATTTTACACATTGGTATAAACGCTTAGAAGCCTTTGCTACATCAACGACAACTTTAAAGCATTTATTAGAATTTCCTTTGCTTCTGGCCAGTTCTGATTTTAACTTTTTTCCCTTTGCTTTCAGGCCCTTGGAGATGGATCGGGCGGGAATGCAGGCACGTCCCGTGCCGGCTCCGCGTCGCCTTTACCCGGAGATACGGGCAGCCGACTATGAGAATATCGAGATCAATGTGAACAGCAGCAGCAGCAGCGCAAATACTGCCAGTAGCACCAATCAAATCAATCACAGTCACAGCAACAACAGCAACAACAACAATAATATAAACAACAACAGTGCGTGCAAAAAGTTAAACATCGATGTGGAGAATATGCACGCAAGTTGCGCTGAAAAGAAACTGCCAGCTTATAGTCACAACAAACTGATACTCCAGGAGCTGAACGTGGAGCAGCCGATCTATGGACCCGATGCCAATGAGAATGTGCCCACAGAGTCGCTTTATGCAACGCCCAAGCCAGCGCCCAGGCAGCGAGCAAGAGCGGAACTGTTGCTCGAGAAGGAGGAAGACGAAGAGCGAGAGCGAGAAGCGGAAGCTGTGAAAGCAGCAGAAGAGCAACCTGGAACATTGCCAAAGAAGGCATTGCGTGCTGCGCCTCAAGTGCCAACGAAGCAGCAACAACTCGAACTCGAACGTCGTCGTCCCGATCGCTGCTCCATCTCGAGTGAGTTCTCCACAACGAGCATTGGAGGCAACGGGCAGCCGGAGGATGATTCCCGTTACGCATCGAATGCATCGCTCGATTGCAGCGAGAGCGGCTCACAGAGCGGCAAATTCAAGTCGCCGTCACCCGGGTACGTAGACGTTGAGGGTGAGCACAAGGATGTTCAGCGGGAGCCCCAAACTGAAACAGATATTGAAAGTCAAACACAAAATGAATCCGAAACCGATACAGAAACTGAAACTGAAACTGAATCTGACATCGAAATCGAAACAGAGGCCGAGGCGGATGGCGCCGCCTCGTCCGATCTGTCGGAGATTTCTGCGAGCTGTGACGATCCCAAGTAAACGTTTTCAACAATTTTTCACTTGCTTTTTCCACACTCTTTTACCTTGGTGTCTTTTATTTAATTATTTCGTTTAATTCTAATGGGTTTTTACACCTACTTTAAGTACACTCATACAAAACAAAACCAAACAAAACCAAAGCAATCAATTTAACTAATACAAGTAGTCTGGATCGGGTAATTAATCAAGTAGTTGGTTTAACTTACTAAATATTTAGTTACTTTGGACTGCACACCACACAAAATTCCCTTCCTCCCAAAGTCATGGAAACACATTTAAAACTTTGTACATACCTCGAAAAAAAACACATGATGTCCTCTTAACCCTTGGCAAATCAATTTACGATTTATCATCGCCCGATTTTACGATTACAAATTCCTTTTTCATATATTTATATTTAAATCCTTCACTCAGTATTAAATGTATGTTGATGAAACTAGAATGAAACTGATGCAACTTGAGAAAATATTAGAATTCAGAATTCCGAAATATCGTTACGTTCTCTTTACCATAAAGAACCCAGTTCGAAGTATTAGGTTGGCCAAAAAGTCTTGCGGTATTTTTATTGAATTTTCAATTGTTCATAAAATTGGTTAGAATAATGCGATTTAAGTCAAATATGCGCCGTTTTGTTCGATGACGAGTTCCCAACGAGATGCCAACTTCATAATGCCCCTCTTATAGAAGCTCGCTTTTCTATTGGCAAAAAACTCGGAGAGCCAATTTTCACAGGACTCTCTTGTGGCCAATTTCCGACTACCAAGGTCGTTCGCCACAGACAGAAATAGGTGGTAATCACTTGGTGCGAGATCCGGACTATACGGTGGATGCAATAGAACCTCCCATCCGAACTCCCGGAGCTTCTGGCGCGTCACCAAAGATGTGTGTGGCCTGGCGTTGTCCTGATGGAAGACAATTCGGCCTCTGTTGATCAAAGATGGACTCTTCTGCATGAGTGCTGCATTCAAGCGGTCCAGTACAGGTCCGAATTGAGTGTTTGGCCATAGGGAAGCAGCTCATAGTGGATGATTCCCTGCTAATCCCACCAAACGCGCAGAAGAACCTTCCTGACCGTCAATCCAGGCTTGGCCACCGTCTGGGCAGCTTCACCGCTTTTCGACCACAACCGTTTGCGCTTCACGTTGTTGTAAGTGATCCACTTTTCATCGCCAGTCACCATCCGCTTCAAAAACGGGTCGATTTTGTTGCGAATCAGAAGCGATTCCCATGCATTCATACGGTCAAAAATGTTTTTTTTTGCGTCAAGTCGTGTGGCACCCACACATCGAGCTTTTTTTTTAATCCAAGCTTCTACAAATGGTTTCAAACGGTTTGATGACTCATGCCCAGCTCTTGGCCGATGCTCCGGCGCTACTATGCCGATCTGTTTCGATCAATTCAGCGATTTTATCGCAATTTTCGACGACAGGCCTTCCGGACCGTGGCGCATCTTCGACCACCTCCGCACCAGAACGAAAACGTTGAAACCATCGTTGTGCGGTGGAAATGGAAACTGTATCGGGTCCATAAACTGCACAAATTTTATTGGCAGCATGAGTTGCATTTTTGCCTTTATCGTAGTAGTACTGTAAAATATGCCGTATTTTCTCTTTATTTTGCTCCATGTTTGTGACGCTATAACTCACGAACGACTCAAGACAAACAACAATAAATCAAACACGTGTTAGCGCGGGAAAAGAGCTTTCCAAAAAAGGTATCGCATGAACCGATTCGATAAATAGAACTAGAACTACGCGCTTGCAAAGACACCTATCGGAAATACCGCAAGACTTTTTGGCCAACCTAATACAAAGAAAAGATTATAATATAGGTTATAATAATAGATCAATAATCATTTGATGTTTTACATCTTTTCATTTTAATTTACTAATCTTTTCTTTAATCCAAATTTTAAGTTAGACAAACAGCTAAATACACAGTATTCGTATTATTTATATATTCATATTATATTTATTACGACTCTCAAATATTCAATGTGCTAAAATTATAAAGCTGTTTATTATTTGTATTAGAGTTTACAAGTTTTGTAAAGTTTTAGAAACAAGTTTATATTATTGATATCATGCACTT
The DNA here is from genome assembly GCF_023558435.1 of Drosophila sulfurigaster albostrigata. Classification (NCBI taxonomy): domain Eukaryota; kingdom Metazoa; phylum Arthropoda; class Insecta; order Diptera; family Drosophilidae; genus Drosophila; species Drosophila sulfurigaster. The sequence continues at coordinate 20,641,037 of NC_084885.1, forward strand.
TAATATTATTATTTTAAGCGCTAGTAAAGAAATTGTGCTTGTCAGTGATCATGTTTTTATATCAAACTTTATATTTATAATGGCTTCTCACAGCTTTTGTGAATTGTTTTTGAGCAATTAACAAATATGTTTAGAGATTTGTCTTCAACACATTTACAAATATGCCTTGTCTTTTCTTAACCCTATTTTCTTTCAAGCTGAGCCAAAGTTTTGTTACAGAATTTAATGCAATTTCGAATCTAATTAAATGGTTTCAACAATCATTAAGTATATATTTAGCAATAGGTAGAATTTTCCGCTACTCGCCTTGAAAGTTCTTGGCAAGTTTTTGAAACTTCGTGGATCTTTATTTTGAATTCCTCTGATCATTGATCTTTCTAAATGGTTTTTGAAATGCAGCCGCAATCAAATAATTTTTACGTTTTAATATAGAAAGCATGCTTACAACAAGAATATTGTCTTGTCGATCTTTAAACAGATGCCATAGCATTCTTTGCAACTGATCTTTCTACATTGATCAGTCAGAGTGATCAATGGTCCTTGACTCTTGGTGTTGTTGTTGTTGTTGTTGTCACGGCGCGTTGAACTGCGGTGTGCAATCAGTAAACAGTTGCGACACAAACACTTCTTTTTGTAGAGCATCTTCTTTCACTTGAAAAGGGGATGAATTGCGGCGACAGCTGAAACAGATTCCCAAAATCTTTAGCACGCTCTACACTGCGCCTAAACTAAGTATAGCTCAAGATCGAGAGCGAGATCCGCTGCGTAGCTATTTATAGCAAACAACTTCCGACAAGGCGGCATTAATCACACTCGATCCAAAAATACGTACAATATATAGACGATCGCCTTTCAAGTTCAATGGCAGCACAGATCCGTTTGGAGTTCTTTTCTTTTGTTGGTGGCAGGATCAGTTGGCGCTGGAAAGTTGCAGACGAACGACGAACGATCGTTGCTCTTAGTTTTTAGAGAGGTGTTTTTGTGTGTGTTAACAACAAACAGTTCCCTTAGCTTAGGTTTGCACTAACCAGCCAAAGAACATTGCACTCTCTTTCCGCATTCATCTCAACTCTCGACATTCTTTTGAAGGAACCTGCTGCGTTCGCTGGGCAACACATCGAAGCTACTCGGCGAGGCGATTGGCGAGCGCGTTGCCTTCAAGGCGAAGGGCGCCAAGAAGCGCATCGACAAGAATCTAAAGAGCTCCACGGAGGCGATCAGCAATCTCGGCACCGATCTGCGAAACGCTGCTGGCAAACGTTTCGGTTCGAATTTCTCACTGGGCAGACGCGACAAGGCGACTGCTGCAGGCGGTGCTCCGGCAACCGGAACGTCGTTGGATAGCCAAGCGGAGGCGGAGCTGGAACGACGTCGCACGATGCCCAACACGGATGTGTTTAGTGCAATACAGTTCAATAGTCCGCTGCATCGCAATGCGAACGGCGGCGGCCAAACGGATCTCAGCGAGCAGCCCGCCGACGAGCTGACCTACGAGGTGCCGCCAATGCAGTCGAAGCTGAAGCCCGCCAAGGCTGCCAAGCCGCCCAGCTACGATGAGGCATTGCGGTCGCGACCCACGCCGCCGGTGCCCGCGGTGGCCGCCAAGCATTTGGCTCTGGAGGCAGCACAAAAGGTGCAGCTGCGTAGCCAGCAGCAGTCGAGCAGCGGCGATTCGACAGGCGAGGAGTTGCCGATGCCAGCGTTTCCGGCGCCGCGTCTCTCGCAGCATTTGGACGCACTGCAGCCACCGACACGCCACAAGCGTCGCAAGAACTACGAGAACATACAGTTGCGTCGTCCGCCCGTCGATTCCGCCGAACTGCATGAACTGAATCGCGTTGCAGCCGACGCAGAACGCAAGGAATCGCTGCTCCTCAATGCGAACATTGCGGCCGAAGAGGCGCGTGCTCCGAAGCCAGAGCGCAGCGACTCGTGGCAATTCTACGACGAGGCCGCAGTGAATCCTGGCGAGGCGGAAGAGGAGGACGTGGACTGCGATTCGTGCTCGTCCCCAGAGCCGTTGTATGCCAATCAGGAGGCCACCTACGGCAAGCTCTTTGAGATGGCCACCAGCAGCAACAGTCGCAACAAGCTGCTGACACCGCAGCCGGAACTCGCGTGCATCAGCGAGGATGGCGAGCTGGATAGCAACGATGGCGCAGTTGGTGGCTGGTCGGGAGCGGGAGTCGGAGCTGGAACGCATGCAGAGCTGATCGAAGAGTTTGATCCGCTGATGAGCAAATCATCGACGCTGGCGCGTTCGAACAAAAGCAACGAGCTGCTGCTGCTCGAGCATCTGCTCGAAGAGGACACTTATGGCACCATCAAGCGGGAGCAGGACGATGTCAGCATGTGCACCTCCGAGGAGGATGCGCGCAACAATGATGCCACAACACCAACAACGCCAACAAGAACAACAGCTGCTGTAGCTGGGGCAGCAACAACTTCCGCATCGAATGCCGCAAGCAACGAACAATTGCAAGAAGATTCGGATTCCCCCCGATGCAGTCGAGGCACGCGCCAAACCCTTCCTCTGTCGCCTCGACGAAAAAGTCAGCGGCATCCGCCGTGGTCGTGGATTTGTCGGCGCCATCGCGTAATCGCACCAATTGGTTTGTGGGCGACAAGGCGAACACACACATCGAGGGCGACAGTCCGCCCACGTATCTGGAGGCCATTGGCGGCGACGGTCAACCACTGGCCACATCATCATCATCAGCAGCAGTCGGAGCATCAACATCAGCCGCAGCAGCAGCGACAACCACATCGCCAACAGCTGCAGCTGGCGGTGAAACACGCTCCACGCTCGGTTCACGTTTCAGGCAAACGATGAACGCCTTCTCGAATGTCAAACTGCGCATGGATGCGATGAAGCGCCGTGCCAGCTTCAAGGGCGCCGCCCAACGGCAGTCGGATGTCAAGGTGGCACTCCAGATGGTGCCACGTCCATGTTTGTCGCCTCTGCTGGTGCGCTACGAGGGACCGCTGGTGCGTTTTCCCTCGGGCGTTGTCGAGGACATACTCAAGGAGATGCAGAATCGCAAGGCCATTCTGCGTGATCGTCAGTTTCAGACGTTCCTTGATCAGGAGATGAAGACGCCCAAGGAACTGATACCGCTCGACACGATCACGACGCTGCAGTGCGTCAGCAACAGTCGCGTCACGGACAGTGCCACGCATTTCTATTGCTTCGAGGTGACCACGTCGCAGCCGAAGAATGGCAACGCCACCTCCGATAATATGTCCTCCAATCCGAATCTGTTGATGACCAGCAATGCCTGCGGCAATGTGAAGCAACAGCGTGTCGCCCATCTCTACGGTGTGGGCAAGGAGTCCGAGCGCGGTGTCTGGATGCAAAAGATCCTCGAGAGTCTCACGAACAGCGTGCCCGTGAAATATACCTGCCACTATTATCGCGCCGGCTGGTGCTACCTTAAGGTGAGCTCATCTATCTGCTGTTATCTTTCTACTATTTACTATTTAATGCATTGCTTTCTCTTTCGCTGCAGAATTCCATCACCTCAGAGTGGAGCGGCACTTGGCTGGTGCTGCGCAAGAGTCAGCGACGTCTCATCTTTGTCAGCGAGGCCAACGGCAATGTCGAGAAAATGGATCTGCGCAAAGCGCGTTGCATAGGTCAGTATAAGTGGCATTAACAATTTACACTTTTTGGCATTACAATATTTGACCATGAGAGAAATTTAAAAGAAATCTATTAGGGTTGTCAAAAACATATTGGAAAAGTCACCTTTTGAAAGTCTCGGCATAATTTATACAACATTTTGTGACCCGTTCACTTTTGTGAAAAGTAAAAAAGGGTCAATTAGATTTGTCAGAAACAAAATAACCACGACTGCCTGCTCGTTTAAAATTCCTGTTTGGGAAAAGTAAAAAGGGTTTAAAAACTTTCTCTGTAAAAGAAAACACCACGACTCATTTACAATTGCTTATTTGGTTATTACTTTTACAACATATTTGACTAATTATATTTTGGGAAAGCAAGAAGGATCTATTAGGTTTGTCTGCACGTTTAAAATGCACTTTTGGGAGAAGTTAATAGGCTTCAATAGGTTTGTCAAAAAAAAAAAAAAAAACACAAGTTTATAAGAGATATTTTAGGTTTTACTTTTGCAACATTTTTGACCCGTTCACTTATGTATGCTAAAAGTAGAAGGGATCTATTACGTTTGCAGCACTCGTTTACATTTTATAGTTTCGGCATTTAAAACATTCTCGACCTGATAGTCGACATTTGTTATAGTCGATTCTACCTTGTATACTTCTTAAATACATATCTCAATCTAATTTTGGATCATAAATGTTATGTCTATTCAATCCGTGTCATGCTAAATGTGGTTTCTCTTTCTATTTCATTGCGCTGCTGCAGTGCTGAAGGAGAGCGACGATTCCATTGACAATCTGCACGTGGAGAGCGGCCCGTTGCTGATGATCGACTGTCCGCCGTACTCGGTGTACATGATCATGAGCTCGGCGAGGGAGACAAAGATTTGGCGACACATCATTCGCGAGGTGGCCCACAACAATGGCTTCTCACTGGGCGATCAGCAGCTGACACGCTACGATGTGCCCGTCATCGTGGACAAGTGCATCAATTTCGTGTACATTCACGGCTCCATGTCGGAGGGCATTTATCGCAAGTCCGGATCGGAGAATTCGATGCACAAACTGATGAGCGCCTTTCGTGCGGATGCCTTCAATGTGGAGATCACGCGCAACGAATACAATGAGCACGATGTGGCCAATGTCCTCAAGCGTTTCATGCGCGATCTGCCCGAACGTTTGCTGGGCAAACTAACCGACAGCTTTGTGTTTGTCACCGAACTCGCTGTGGCCTCCGAGAAGATACCCATCTACAGAGAGCTGCTCGGACGGCTGAGCACCATTGAGCACGAGACGTTGCGACGCATCGTTGGCCACTTGGTGTTCATCAGTTCGCAGCAGGCGAAGAACAAGATGAGCATACAGAATCTAACCATGATCTGGGGTCCCACACTACTGGCGAAGAAGGTAAGTTCACCTCTTAAATTATATAAATTGACATCTTGCCAATCGTTTAACGTTACAACTCTTTGTGCAGTGTGACGAACTCATTTACTCACAGAAGGAGGCCGATGTGCTCACCGATCTGATTGTACTCTATAAGAATCTATTTCCCTGCAGCGCCGATGAAATGGTAAGCATCTGATATTTACAACAAAATTCAGTTTATTTGCAATTGTGATACAATTAGCTTACATATAGAAAGTAAATACTTTAAAAGCTTGTCGATCTAAACTGCATTTCCCAATTACAAGCTAATATAGATCGTATTTGTCCGTCACTTATAGTATACTTATTGTATTTTAAAACACAAATATGAACTTTAATCAAACGACAAACTCGAATCAAGGAATGAGCAAAAGTTTTATACGAAACTCTGCCAATCAAAATAAAAACATCGCAATTTTATGGCTCTCTCGATACACACAAAATTTCTCTAATCTCTCTCAAAATCTCTTAATCTTTACTTCAGTATGCCCAACTCTTTTTTTTTATCATTACATCTTTTAGACAGTTGCCTTTGAGAATCTTAAGTAAATATAGTTAAAATAGTTATCTATCTATATGTTATCTATATGTTATATCGCAATACTATCGCCTTGCACTTTTATAAGCAATTTGTGAGCAAATATGTTTAAAATTCTTATATATCAATTATTTATCTATATGATATCGTTCTATCGCTATTTATAAGAAAATATGTTCTCTATGTGCTATAGTAACCAATATTATCGCCTTATACATTTGTAAGCATTTTATTTAGCACATTTTATTTAACTTTCTAACACCCTTTGCCACTTTTTATCCTTATGTTCCCTAGAAAAAGGAGCAAGCCATGCTGATGTGCCTGCAAAAATACTATGCAGCCGCTGAGACACTCAAAGATGCTGTGAAACAGTCTGGTGATATTAAGATCTGGATCAGTCTAAATCCCAATCCGGATAATACAACAGAGGTAAGACCGAGCGAGCGAGAAGTACCCAAAGTAATACAACACATTGTTAACACTTTCCCCACATTTGTACACAGGAGAAGACACAAGTGAATGCGACAATCTCACCGACCAAGACCGCCTATGAGTTGTGTCGCGAGTATTCGGAGAAGATGCGATTGCCCACACATCAGCTGACACTGTACGAGGTGATCTTGAATGATAGTCTCGAGCGGCCGCTGCATCACGATGCCAAAGTGTTTGATGTCATATTGAACTGGTCGTATTGGCCCGAAGAGGATCGCAAGCACAATTATCTTGTGGTTCGGCCCATCGATATGCTGCGCGAGGTCCAGCGGGCTGTGAAGAATCTGGCGACAGTGACGCCTGGCAAGGAGCTGCGCTTCGCTGACTATCGCACCAAGTCCTTTAAGACGCTGCAGTGTGAGCTGCGCGATGGCAAAATTGTTGTCTCCAAGAAGGATAAGAACGACAAGACAACGATAATACGTGAAATATTCCTGCAGAGCTCGACCGCGTATTTGGGCTGTGAACGCAAGCGTGACTTCCCCTGGAGCTGGGCCATCACATTTGTGGAACGCACTCAGGCGCAAATTATGAGGTAAGCAAGACATGATCACGATTGTATTATATTATATGCATAACATTTTCCATGTTGAACTTTTGCAGATCGCGTGATGCTCCGTACATTGGTCATGTGCTGGCGGGCAGTGAATGGGTCGATCGCACCATCTGGTATTCAAGCATTTGGTATTGTCTACATGGGGATAATATATTGCCGCCAGCGGAGATCATCATCAAGTGAGAGAGAACAATTTTCCAAGATTATTCTACCCTTAATTTTAATTTATTCATACTGGTCCTTTCTAATTATTATTATTATTTAAAAACATTTTTTCTTATGTTTTTTTGTTTAGCTTAATTGGCAATATTAATTAGTTTCTTTTTTTAGTGCGATAAATTGTAGATACTATTGAATAATATACTCTAAACTTGAATTGATCGATCCGAAGTTAAAGTTTCCATAACGATCGTGATAAAGCAAATGAAAATGTGTGTTTAGCATTTGTGCAATACAAAAAAGTAATTTCCATCTATCAAAATAATATAATTTAGCAAATTATATCATTCTTTTATAATATCCCCAGCACATCGAATTAAGTTCAACGCTTTTTGTTCACACTTAAATCTTTCAAAGCCTCACAAACTTATCCACATATGAATACTTTTCGTATTCAGGTACTTATCAATGAATATCCGACAAGAAACATTATTCCAATTTCCTTATATCATCAGTTTTTTGGAGTATTCTTTTCAACGTTGTGCATTTAACAACATTTATTTTAAAGCTATGCCATCTGTCTTCAATGTAGCTAGTTCCTCCGAGGCATCTTCGACATATTGTGTGTATGTTTTGTTCGTTTGTGTAAATGTATTAGTATGACTGAACATGTGTGTGTGTGTGTAGCTAAGGAAAATTGAATTTCACATCCATCTTTTCACTATTGCAAACTTAATTATATTTGTATTTTTTCCAATTTATAACTAAATATTTCGATATCCATATTTATGTATTTTTATATGATTGCATTTTAAATTTAATAATAGTAAACATTCTAATTAAGCGAAAAATGGAGAAAAACAAAGATGAAAATATAAACACAAGATATATTTTGTATTTTTTAATGCCATTATATATTAATTTCCATGAACAATAACTGCAATAAATACTACAAAAAAAAATCACTTAAATTTATGTTAATTTATTATTATTATTATTATTTTATTAAGTAAGTATTATTATTATTATTAAGTAACAAAGGAGCGATGAAAAATGGTGAGTTTATGTGCAAAGAAACATATTACTGTACTTTTACTATATTAACTCATTTTTATAGATAATTTTGGACTTAACAATTTCATGAGTGTTTCGGAATGCCTTCAACTAAAAAAAGGATAGTGAAAAGTAGCTTGGCTACGATGCAAACAATTGGGAACTCTAATTATTAAGGACCAAAAACACAATCTGATCATGAGAGGTAAGGATTGAGTGCACTAAATTATGTTAGATAATAAGCTGAAGTTAAAACTCAATTTCCTAGTTTTGTAATCTCGTTTGATAAATAGTGTGTAGCAAGCTTTGACGTACCGGGAGAATGCGATCGAATTTACATAATTGTAGTAGGCCAATGTAGATTTTATCCAAACTAAATAAGACTGTTTATCGGCAGTCGATATTCTCTAAGTAATTTTTATTCAAACTAATTTCAAGATTTATTCTTGGTAATACACAAAAATGGTAAACCATTAACACCATTATAATAATACCCATTTTGTTTGTGTCTTTTCAGGACAACAATTAAGGCTGTATTCAAAAATTAAAATTAAGAATCTTTGGCTATGACTTCATATGAGAAGTACGATAAGGTAAACATCTGGTGGTTTCCTGCAGACTTTTGTCAAGCACGCTACGGAAAGTACCACAAGAGTGGAAATAATTCTTGTACTCTAATATCGCTGATCTTTGCGAATAAGCTAAGCAAGTCATCAGACTTTAGCCAAAACGTGGAAGAGTTGCCCACCCGAATATGGAATTTTATTGGTAGCTCAATCAACGATGGCAACAAAGTGTATCGTGATCGTGTTCCCAAATCCCTTAACATAAGTATTCCAGCCGCAATTTTGGAATTAGCTACGCGTAAGACGATTGATTTTCAGTTGGTTGAATGGTTCTTCACACAATTGGATGTCGAAATTGAGGATCCTTTTGGCATCAGTGAAGAACTCGCTCGCATTTTGAAGACAACTTTGAAAGTGTTTCAGCACCAAGACTGGGAGGTGCCGTCCCATCTATTTGCTGCCATTATTGCTGACAGTCGAACCATAATAATAAGCTTTGATTTGAACAATTCAATTGCCTCATTCTTCGATTCCCATCGGCACGGCGAGAATACTGGCGCTGTCTTCGCCCAGGCAACTATGGAAGACATTGACAATTTGATGTTTTGGTATATTACCATGATGGACACCAGTTTTTCCAGTCGCCCCGAGATGTACGAGATAGCATTTCTTAGCTCACATCGGGACTTGTCCGAAATTCCTTCGCCGCCATTTGGGGATTTGGCTAAGGATCTGAAAAAGTCACAACCCGATGCACCGCTCAAATTGAAGCCAGAGAATTTCGATGAGTTCGACGAGGAAAAACTTAAAACATAATTAATGTTTAATATTCGAAACGAATCAAAAAGAAATGGAAATTTGAGTAAATCTGTATCTAAAGGTCGGGCTAGTATGGGAGACACCCATAACATCATTAATGTTTGCAATTTACATACAAAAAATATGTAGAATCTGCGCTTTATGAATTCTTCAAAAAAATTACAATTAAAAATGGTTTTATCCTTAGATGACCACTTGTTTTGTTTATGCGAACCGGTAAAGTTGGTCCTTGCGATCCGTGTCCCTCTAAAATGCGGAAGGATAAGTCTCTGTGACTGTTTTTCATTTAGCTTAAATGGCTTGTATTGGAACCTCTAAAAGTATGCAATGAAAATGCAAAATGCTGATTTATAGACAAAAATTCGTTTTTATGCCATAACTAGACCAAATCCTTAAGGATCTAGGCAGGATACACACTTTTGCAATGAAAATATCTAGCAAGATCGATCTGCATTCAAGAATTTGTATTATTTTTCAAAAAAATAAACCTCAAATTTTTTTAAGGGTCAAGTATAGGAAAATGGCCAAAAATTGTACAAATCCATTGTATCTCGACCATTTGAAGGACGATCAGGATGTCCTTTGGTACAATGATATCTCTTGAAAATACAAACCGATTGACACTTTCAAAAGGACGAAAATCCTTACAGGACTGGAGATAAAAGGACATTTTTATATACAGAAAATCTCGTATATCTCGGGCATATCCTGTCTGATCCTTGCAATTCCCGTGTCAAACGAAGACTTTTGGTGAGAGCTATCATCGTGCCAAAGGACATTCAAATCGTCCTTTTAGTTCTCGAGATATCCTGCAATTTGCATTTTTTACTTGTTTTCTTTGGCCTCCGAACCGAAAAATTACAAGTGTTGGATCCTTAGATGACACCATGTTTTTTTGATGCCAATCGATAGAGTCGGTCCTTGCGATCCTAGCAGTACGTGTCCTTTGAAAATGCGGCAGGATATGTCCAAGTTATAACTGTTTTTCATTTAGATTATATGCCTAATATATGTGCCCCTAAAAGTATGCAATGAAATTGTACAATGCTTTTTTGTATGACGGAAATTTGGGTTTTTTTGCCATAACTCAGCCAAATCCTTAAGGATCTGGCACGGACATACCTTTTTGTAATCAGGATCAATACGACCATCGATTGGCAGCCAAGGATTTTTATTATCCTCCCAATTATGGCATCCACAATTTTTAAATTTTTTCCAATATTTTTCAAGGGGTAATTAAAGAAAATTGGCCGAAAATTGTAAAAATCCCGCGTATCTCGGCCATTTGAAGGACGATCAGGATGTCCTTTGGTAGAAGGATATCTCTATTAAATACAAACCGATTGACGTTTTCAAAAGGACGAAAATCCTTAAAGGACTCTAGATAAAATACATTTTTTCTGCGCAGAAAATAGGCTATATCTCGCGAATGTCCTTTTGTATCCTTGCGGGTGATATGTCAAACAGTGTGTATTAATGATGTCTATCGACTAGCCAGAGGACATTCAAATCGTCCTTGTGGTTCTGGAGTTATCCTGCATTTCGTATTTTTCGCATGTTTTCTCGGGCCTTGGCACTGAAAAATTTCAAGTGTTGGATTCTTAGATAACCCCACAATTTTTTGATGCCAATCGATAGAGTTGGTCCTTGCAAGCTTAGCAATAGGTGTCCTTTGAAAATCCGACAGGATAAGGCCGAGATATAGCTTGTTTTCGAAAATAGATCCTCAGCGCAGCCTCAAAGTATGCTACAAAATTTTAAGATTGGTAGCGGCAAATTTGAAATTTGAATGTAAGCGACAGAAAAAACAAAATTACGGCGAAATGTGGAAAAAAATTTTGTTTTATTATTATTATAATATAAGGTAGTAGTAGGTAGCATATAAATTTATATAACATACGATATACATACATACATATATGTAAAAAAAAGACAGCTAGCTTAAATACTTTTACTTCACGTGCAATTTCGCCGTCGCCGTCGCCTTTGATTTTTTCTTGACGCTCATTTCTGCTTTCCAACTAATCTCAGTTGACGATACGCTTGTGTGCATATGTGTGTGTGTGTGTGTGTGTGTGTGTGTGCTATTCTGTATGAGTGTAGGCGTGTGTGTGTGTGTGGGTGAATACATTTAGAAGCCTGCAACGTGGCCACGTTTGCGTCTATCAGCATTGGCATAGATGCCTGTTGAATTGCGGCCAATGGCACAGACGGTGGAGCGAGGAACCGACGGATTCGGCAGTAACTTTAGCTTATGCCCCCGCTTGGCCAGCAGCTGCAGCACGGCTTCTGTGAAGCTGCCCTCCTCGTAGTCGAGAGAATCGGGCGACAGTTGATTGTAGAAACGTGGCGCATCGACGGCTGCCTTCAGATCGTCACCGAACCAGAGAAAACGTGCGGCGACCTCAACAATGGCCGGAATGATTTTGGTGCCACCGGCAGCACCAATTGCCAACTTGATGTTGCCCTCGCGATCGGTCAGCAACATGGGTGACTGCGACGACATGGGACGCTTGTGGGCATCAATTGTGTTTGCCGGTGATGCCGGCAGCTCGAAGTAGTTATTGCTCAACGCAAAGTCATTCATGCCGTTATTCAATATGATGCCAGTTCGTGATCCAATTAAACCGGAGCCAAAGCTGCGAAAAGAAAAACCAATTAAAACATTGTAAAACGACAAGTGGCGCCATCTATTATCGAGCAGCACTCACTAGTAATTGATGGAGCTGGTGACAGAGACGGCATCGCCATTGGGTGCCAGCACCGCCAAGTGTGAGGTGCCATAGGGATCTTCAGTGGTGCTGAACTGTGCACCGTACTCATGCGGACCCTCAAGCACATGACTGTCATTGATCTTGGCACGCTTGTTCGCCGCATTCTCCGGATTGTTCAGCTGACTAACAAGCTCACGCACATCATTGAAACGCGGATCACCGAGCTCCGAGCGACTTGCAAAGCCGAATTTCAAGGCCTCCGTGATGCGGTGCACAGTCCGGGCATACGACTCATCATCAGCCAGATCGGCGCGCGTGAAATTGAAGCCCTCGAGTATGCTTAGAATATGCGAAACCACCGAGCCAGAGCTCACTGGGGGCACGGCATAAAGAGTGTCTTCGCCCAGGGGCATAGTGTCCGACAGGCGAACTTCGGCCGTATAAGCATTAAGATCGTCTTGGGTAATGATGCTGCCCAGATCGCGCAGATCCTCGGCCAGCATTTCGGCAATTGTGCCATTGTAAAAGTCCATCGGACCATTGTCGGCCAGCAATTGATATGTGTTGCACAGTTGCTTTGGTGACTTTATCAAATCGCCCTCCACATAATGTCCACCAGTTTCAGCATTCAAGAAGACGGCTCTGCAAAGGCAAATGACATTAAAAAATACTATGCATGGAAGTTGTATACTCACTGATATTGCAGATCGTTTTTCAGCGATGACCAAGCAGAGCGCACGCTGTTCTCCTGATGCTGCGTCATGTGGTAGCCCGTTTCGCAGAGCTTCAGCGATGGCGCCACCAGATCACGCCACGGCAGTTTGCCATATTCCTGATGCGCCAGATGATAGCCCATCACCTCGCCGGGCACAGCGATGCTCAACGGACCCTTGAACGAAGCATTCGGATTCGTATCGTACATCTGCTGATCGGCAGCATAAGGCGCGACGACATGGGCATCAATCTGCTTGCCCTCGCGGTGCTGGCGATCGTAGATGTTCATCAGGTGTCCACCACCGATGCCCATACTCTGCGCTGTCAACAGACCGTTGCAGAGCATTGTGGCAATTGCGGCATCCACTGCGCTGCCATTTTTGGCCAATATGTCGCTGGTTGAGATGAAATTATATTAGGAAGCGTATTACTAAATATTTATATAGCATTATATGTTTATGTACTCGTTATATAATCGATGAAAGCAGCTTTATATTAGCTACTTAGTATAAAAAAACATGTAATACAAATGCAATCGAGTGTCCCCGTTAACCGTGCTTAATCAAAGAACAATTTTCAGATATTTTCATTTAAATATACCGAATGAATATGCCGAAAAATATTCAAATATACCGAAATGTATATTTGGAATATTGAATTAAAAAAAAAAACAACTCACGAAGCTACAGTCGAGTGTGACCGTATTATTATATACCGAAAAATACTAAAATATACTGAAATCTATATTTGGTATATTGATTTTAAAAAACAAACCCTATTTCTGATATCTAGGCCAAGCTTTCTACAGACAGACAGACGGATGGCCATGACGTTATTATCATCGACGCTGATCAAGAAAATATATATTTTATGGGTTCAGAAAAGGCTTCTTTTCACGATTACATACATACATAACATGCGTACATACAATAAGCTAGTAGATATATATTTATACTATATATATACTAAATAATACTACTGTATAAAGTTATAGTATATACTTTATACTATATCCTTACCTGCCAATTTGACTGCATGGCGATGAATCCGAGCAGACGGCTGCTTTCTGATAAACGCCCAATGTGGACTCGAATTTCTGATTCTTGTCGAGCTTCGTGGCTGCCGATGGCGGCGGTGTTGTTGGTGATGTCGATGCTGCAACAGCGGGTCCGGCCATCGAAAGATCTCCAGTTGCTGTTGTTGTCGCTTCCATGTTGTCGTTGTCGTTGTTGTGCTGTTCAGCTGTTGCTGCTGGCGGCAGCGGTTGCTCATCTGTTGGAGTAGATGTTATAAATGTGTTGCTTGTGCTTGATGTTGTTGTTGTTGTGGTTGTTGGTAGTGTTGTTGCTGCTGTTGTTGCTGTTGGAGCTGCAACAATGCTGCTGTGTGTGCTATTTGCATTTGTGCTAGTTGTGCTAATTTCAGTTGCTGTTGCTGTTGGTATTCTTGTTGTGCCTGTTGCTGTTGCCGATGGTGTTCGAGATGCTAAAGTGTTAAGCGCAGCAACCTCAGCGGCTGCGACGATTGTTGTTGTCATCGTTGCCGTTGTTGTTGCTGCCTCAGCCGCTGGCGTTGTGGCTGCAACAATGCTGTTGCCGCTGATGCTGCTGCTGTTGCTGTTACTGTTGCTTGGCAGGGGCGTTGACTTTGGCCAGTCTATGTCGGTGCAATTGTTGTTGTTGTTGTTGTTGTTGTTTAGTACGTTAAGGTGTGAGAGTTTTTTGTTGGTTGGTTGGTTGGTTGGTTGGTCAATACATTTTGTTGGTGCCACAAGAGTAGAAGTAGAAATTTTAACATTACGAGTGAATGGCAGAGGGTGCAAAAATTTGTGAATATCGGATGACAAAAAGAGACATGCAAAGCTCGAATGCAACATTTGCTCATCGTTGTGTTCGTTGGTCTCCTACCCATTGTTCTTGCGATGATGTGGTTGTTGTTGTTGTTGTTATATTAGTTGCCATTTAGTGAAGGTGAATGGTGGTTAGAGAGATGTCAGATACATACATGCACATACATATATCTTTATAGATGAGATGTTTGACTTACCGCTGAAGCACAGGCTGATGATCACATAGCTAATCAGAGCAATGCCGATAAAGCAGATGAGGCCAATCGTCAGTTTCTTCATCCAGGCTAACATATTTGCACGCCTGCAACACAACAAACATAGTGAATAGTGCATATATACTTTATGATAGACAGACAATCGCTTTCACCTCAATGTCAAACCTGTAAAGTTGTAAACTTACTCTAGCAAATAGACTTACAGAATACCTAAATACTTAACTTGTCTTGCACAACATCAATAATTGTAAGTAGTATTTATTTAATTGGTTTTATTGCATCAAGTAGAGATGTACACATGTAATTTGTAAATACGTAAGGAAGACTTAGTGTTAACATTAAATTCAAAATTTGAAATCAATTCAATAGAATCGATTTCAGCCCCCCAAAAAGTATGTGCAATCGAAACAACTCCGATTCAGTGTTATGTTATTAACTACATTATTTGATATACAAAAGACAAACCACACAAAAACCTCAACCACATTTCTAGAAACCTGCAACACCGCCACCTTTGCTGGCAACATGAAGATCCCTTGCCACACGTTGAGTGGCACAAGACACGACGTTGCTTTGATCGATTGCCAGCAACTTCGCGACAACAACTGTGAATTTATTGTACTCATGGCGAACGATCTCGTTGTCGAAATCAATGCTGAGATCCGGCTGGTTCACTGCGGCTTGAATGTCCTTCTCAAGCCACAGCAGACGTGCCATAACTTCGACTGTATCGATTATGCCACCAGCTGCGATCGACATGCGAATATTGCCGGCGGCATCTAGCAGCAACATGGGTGCTTGAGTGGAATGGCAACGCTTTCCAGCTAAATTATTCAAACTGAGGCCTGTTCGTGTTCCCATCAAGCCAGAGCCAAAGCTAAAAAAAAGAGAATCAAAACGATCAAATAGAAGAATGCATGAAAAATTAACACACAACTCACTCTGAATTGATGAAACTAGTTGCAGCCACAGCATCGCCATTGGGAGCAACTATTGTAAACTGGGCGCTTCTATTCGGTGCTTTAAACTTGCTTTTCTTCACATCGCTGATCTTCTTTGTAGCCTCAATGATGCGCTCCATGCTACGAGCAAAAGTTTCCTCATCGCGTGTGAAATTATATTCCTCAAGTATGCTTAGTATTTTTGCAACTAAATCGCCACTGTTCTCATTCTTCGCCACCAGCAGAGTGTCTTCGCCCAGCGGCATTCTATTCGAGTGGCCCAAATGCGCATCGTAGGAATTCAAGTCGTCTGGGTTTATCACGCTGCCCATTTCCTTGAGATCCTCGAACAACATTTGAGCAATTGCTCCGCTGTAGAAATCGCTGGCGCCATTCTCCGCCAGCAATTTATATGTGTTGCACAGTTGCTGTGGTGGCTTCAGCAGCGATCCTGTCTCATGGAGTTTTCCGGTTGTGGGGTTTATGAATACTGATCTACAGGGTTTAAAATAGTGTTGAAATTTTTGTTTCCTTAATGAGAGGCTTTCATAAAAGAAAAGATTCTAGATCTCTTTGCTCTGTGAGCTGTTTATTCTCTAATCTCTTTCCTCTCTGATCTCTTCACTCTCTGATCTCTTCACTCTCTCATCTCTTCACTCTCTCATATCTTCATTCTCTGATCTTTTCCCTCTCTTTCCTGATCGATTTCAAGCCGAAAGTATTTAAAGCGTACAATTTTGAATATATTCAAATTAAACATCATTTTGTATACCTCACTGAAAACTTTCTTGCATTCAAATTGATCACGCTTTCTTCTACTCATTAACAATTTGTAATTTGACAAAGATTTGCAAGAACTTTTGGTTCACATTTTAGATAAAATATCGCTGCAGCTTTTTTTGTTTTTCTCTTTCGGATGTTAACTTTTCCTTAATGCATTTCAAAATATAACTAGTAAAAAAAGCTGTGAGATAAAAACAATGGAATTATTTGTGGGTATCTTAAGATTTGAGAAATTAGTTGTTTCTGATATGTTGTTTTCAATTTGCAAAAGTAGTTTCGATTTCTGCTATTGTACTCAATTTTATTTTACAGCACACCCGACCTATTTTTATGAATTTTGTGTGCTCAGAATCATAACTGAAACTATATGAGATCTACATAGATAAAACAGTCCGACGGACAGATAGAAATGTCTATATCGAAGCATATCGATACTTTATAAATTAAAATTACAAATTGTTGACTTACTGGTATTGCGGACTATCCTTAACCAAATGCCAATTGCGATGCACAAAAGTCTCCTGCAGTTTGCTCATTGTGAATCCCGTGTTGCATATCTTCAACGAAGCTTCAAAGAGTTCTCGCCACGGCAGTTTGCCAAAACGTTGATGCGCTTTATGATAGCCAAAAACTTCACCAGGCATGGCGAACACTTTATCTGAATGATTACCGATTAATATCGGTTGGGCCTTCACGTAGTAACCCTGTTGGCTCTTCCGATCGTAGATGTTCATCGTGAATCCACCACCAAATCCCATTGTCTCTACCGAGGTGAGACCATTGCACAGCATTGTGGCAATTGTGGCATCAACAGCACTGCCATTCTTCGCCAATACATCACTGTGGACAATCGGAATTACAAAAATGTTAAATACTTGTTACTTTTTTTATCGATAATTAGTTTATATAACATTTAACAAACAAACATACATTTTTTCATCTTTTCATATAATTTATCTAATAAGTCTAATCTTTCTATACACATATAAATTGAAATTATTAAATATTACATATTTGGAAAGTCGAGTGTGCTCGACTGAGAAATACTCAATTTGAATAAAAGCAAAAAAGGTATTAATTTTAAAATATCCCAAATTAATATACCGCACAAATACTTAAATATATCAAAAGGCTATATTTGGTATATTAATATAGTACAACATTCCAAATATACCATAGAGTGCAAAATATACTAGATACCAAAGCTACTTAAACCCCTAGTAAGCAGGCGCTTTTGATTTATTAAATTACATCTAATCGGAACTCTAGATTACGCTTGTCACTCGATTTTTATCGATTTATAATGTTGTACTTAATAAATTTCAAGTCAAAATCATCAAGCATTAACGATGTGCCTAGAACTTTGATTCAACTTTTGTTTTGATTTAAGAATTTATGCTTTTGATGATATGGTAAATAAATATGGTTAATATTCTAGAATTTATATCAAGCTTGCTCTTTTTAAATAAAATATAATTCATATATTTTAAAATATATATAATATAGAATTTATATCATGATCATCTATATTATTATCTTCTATATCTTATATAATTTACATAGAATTTACCTGCCAACATCGCTGCAAATCTGTCGATCCGAGCACACAGCCGCGTGTTTAAAACTTGTTGATGTCGATTCTCTATAATCTTTAACATTTTGTCGATGTTTTGGTTCAACTTTTGCACTTTTAGTTCTATTTTCTTTTGCAGTTGCTGATGATCTTCTTATTCTTGTGCTTGCTGTTGTATTTGTTGCTCCTGTTGATGTGTTTGTTGATAAAGGGAGAAATAATGATGCGGAAGCTGCTATTGGCGGTGTCGGAAGTTCTTTGGTGATGTTTCTTGGTAGGGGCGTTGACTTTGGCCAGTCTATTGTTGGTTTTTTTTTGGGATTTGAATGTCAGAAGAAAATAAAATTTAGCCATAACGTTTCGAGTAACAGAATTGACAAAGCTGACAAAAGGCATGCAAAAAGCGAATGTGCAACAATTTCTTAAAGTTCTGTTTGCTACGAGAGGAATATAAGAAACTATAAAATGAAATGAAAATAATAATTGGAAATGCTACATTCTAGGCAATTCAAAATGTGTTTCTTGATTGTTTCTGTGATATATAAGAAACTTAGATAGAACCTTAAGGGACATATCGGATTGCATAAAGTAGAGCATTTATAAGCATTATTTGCATTTGACTATCTTTTCACAGATTAAGCTTGTCTTGGATTTAAGGCAAAAGCTTTTCCACTACCTCACGACTAAAGTAGAACAGGCTTCACTTTAAAGTTACAAATATACCAAATTAATATACCACAAAAATACTAAAAAATATCTATCAAAGGTTATATAGGGTATATTAATACAGTACTTCATTCAAAGTATACCATAGAGTGCAAAATATACCATTGTATATGTGGTTATTCTTGCCAATACAAAAGTATTTCGTTAATAACTTCTATAATTTTTATCAGATCGCAAATTTCAGAAATTATTAAGACTATAGGTTTTTTGTATGTACTGCCTGTTCTAAAATCCGTTTGCTACTACATTTTTCTTCTTTTATTTCAAACAAACTTTAGTTCATATGGACAGACAGACAGACAAGACAGACGGCTGCTCAAGAATATAAATATAACACACTTTCCTTAAATGTAGCTATCATAACTGTTCCTATTATTCTTATTATACGCACAATAAGTCTGCAATTAGTTGAAATTGGATAACAGTGATTAAAAGTGTGGAATTGAGCGACTTTACTTACCGCTGAAGACCAGGCTGATGATCACATAGCCAATCAGTGCAATGCCAATAAAGCAGATGACACCAATCGTTAGCTTCTTACTCCAGGCCAGCAAATTTGCATGCCTGCAACAACAATAAGATTTAAAGAAAAAAATCGCCACGAACTAATCGAAGAATAATCGAGTCTGCTTTGACTTTTGAAGCAATCAGATGAACCAGTTGATCTCGGTGAGATGATCAAACGAACAGACATGCTTGATAAGGCACAGCATTTGAAGTTAAAATGCACTCGTATAATATATATGTTCGTCTTTAAGACAGAAATCTTACGTTTAAAACAAGCCCAGCCAAAGCAGATGTGGCGTAATAAAATTTGAATTTGAATTTGAAATTGAAAAATGTGCCTCAATTTTGTCATAATTTTTGGAGGAAATTTTGTGGCATCCAAAGCTGAAACTGCAAGCATTCAAAATTCATTTGTTAGGCTGTGAAAAGAAGCGATAATTAATGGGGGTGGGAGGAATAATGGGAATGCGTAGAGGATTAAGAACCAAGAACAAGAAACGCAATGCTTAAAAATAAACTTAGACTGAAGTAGGTTAAGTACAATTCGAAACGGTAGAAGAGACTTATTTTGGGTTTAATAATACATAACATAACATAACATACTACGTATACTTAATATGCTGAGAAATACAACTCTTAAGATCTAAAAATACGCTAAGCTGTTGGCACATTTCTGCAGACGGACGGACGGACAAACAGCTGGAATCACATTCGATCAGAACTAAGCATACGCATTAAACTAAATATGTACAAAGAAAAAAAAACATATTTTTCTTTCCCCGTCTGTAAAAACGAATTTGTGTTAGTCATTGAAATTGCGGAGAAAGCGACATTTGAAATGAGTTTCGTTTTGGTTTTGTTTTATGTATTTGTTTGTGGTGTCTCACTTACATTTGTTCGCGTCGCGCCTCCTCGGCAGCGGCGGTGTCCTGCATCAGTTCGCCGCCATTCTTCTCCTCGTCATCCAATCCGCTGGCGGATTTGAGTGGAATTTTATTCATGGCATCGTCGTTGCTGTGGTGCACCATCTTGTGAGCATCCGCTGTGGCTGTCGCACTGTTGCTGTTGCAAGTTCTGCCAGAAAACACAAAAGAGAGAGCGTTGAACTTTCGACGTATACGTAATATTTGCTTGTTTAGATGCAACAGTTAGTCTAAAACCACGACGCTGGAAAGTATGCAACAGATTTTGCACGCGTCTCAATGCAAACTGAGTTGAACGAAGGCAACTCGAAATGACGTGACGTGACGACGCCTGGCTGACTTGAGGCGTCTACTTGCCACTCGCCACTTGCCACGCGGCATCAATTTTCGTAGCCAGCTGCCAGCGTCATAGGCAGCGACGTCGTCGTCATTGTTGTCGTCGCCAGCAGCGGCAGCGGCAACGGCAACTTTGATGGCCGACTTTGATGGCAGGATGTGGTTGTTGTGGTCGCGTGTGTCTGTGTGTGGGTGTGTCTCACACCCACACCGTTGCATTGTTGTTGTTGCGGCTGTCTGCGTGTGCCACAAATGGGTCAGACAGCGACGCCAACGCCAACGCCTGCCGCTTGACGTTGACGTTGCAACGTCGACTCAAAGCAGACATTTGCTTGCAACTTATATATATAGTACGGCGCATGTTGCGCTAGTGAACTGAACTACAACCATAATTGAATGTTGTGATTGGCAACTTCACCGCAACACACAGCACAACGTTGTTTACAATGCTGAGCACCGTCGACTTTGCCGAGTGCAAAGGAAAGATTGCTTTCTGCGAATTGGGTTAATTGCAGGCAACGTTTGATGTGTATTTGTGTGTGTGTGTGTGTGTGTGTGTGGCGTCAAATCATTGGCATAACTTTGCCACCTTTTGCCCTCAAATGACCCGCGCAACTGGGCGCGGCAGCAATTATCCTACAACCAGCTTTTACTATTGCAATTCACAATACAACAAAATACTAGTCCATTATTAATGGCTGCTCAATCGAAATGGACTCAACAATGGTCTATTATGTGTGTTTACTTTGCAGATAGGCAAAATGTTTTCTTTTCCCCTAGGTAAACAGTTAACAACACGACTTTTCTCATTACAATACAAGAGTATGTCAATATGAGCATTATATAACTTTAGTTGATTATTTTTTGCAGAACTATAGAAGAAGAGAATCTAAGCTGTTTTTCTGTTTTTTTTTTGCAGAAATATAGAGCATTTGAAGATGAACATGTATTTATTAAATATATTTATGCAAAAGAGTACAAGAAAATGGCAACTTAACAACAAAGTAGACTTTAAATAAGTCGATCGAAATTTGCTTTTTATTATCAGCTAATTTTCTAACTAATTTATTCCCCTTTAAATAAAAGGCTTTAAAAAACATGTATTACGAGTATTTAAAGATAAAGTAGACCTCAAATAAAACCGCCTAAATATTCATTTATTTATTGGTTCAGCAGTCTTTTTTTATTAACGCTAGAGTTGAGTTTTCATTTAAGTGAAATGAACATAAAAGTTCTAAATTAATCTAGACTTTAAACTTCCCTTTGAACCCTTGTGTCGTTTCATCTTATCAGCACTTTGTATCTAGATTCATAACTTTACGATAATTGCGCTATCGCGATCAGAATCAGATTGTGCGCGATTCCACGAATATGAAATAAAGTAATACACACATGAGTAATACTTGGAGCGAGCATTACATGTTCTCTTTTTAGTGGGTCGTTTGCTTGGCCTGGTCGAAATTGTGTTGGCCTGCTTTGGACATGGCATCGTGGCGTGGCATGGCATCGTGGCGTGCTATTTGCTATTTTTAGGTCAACTGCATTTAATTTCATTTCATTTTCGTTAAATGCCCCCCCAGCAGTTGCTTGGGCAGCAACATCACAAGAAAAAAGGCAACAGGCGGTGGCGACACCAAAAATGAAAAAAAAGAACTAAATTAAGCAAAGCACTCGCCACAATTACTGTGTGAGGCATGTGGAATGCAATTTGGGTTTACGACCTCATTGCCGCATAAAAGCAAGCAACAAGCACCAAGAAATATGCGTGAGAACAACAAAACAACAAAAAAAAAACAAAAGAAAAGAAGAGAAGAGAAATACAACAAGAAATTGCACAGGTGACTCGTTTATTTGTTTTTGTGGCACATATAATATTTTACATGCAACACATGTTGCGTCTACACACTATCTTTGAAAGGTGATCTTTGGAGGCGCGTGCGCAGCGCCTGGTAACCAAATCTTTCACTCAAGCTTCAAATTACGAATCCGATTATGAATCGAAGACAAAAAATAAGCATGAAAGCTACAGTCAAGTGTGCTCGACTGTGAGATATCCGTTAGCCATTTTTAATGAAAGCAAATCAGTGCGGTAATAATTTTAAAATATACCAAATTAATACACCAAAAATACTGAAATTGTACTGAAGGCTTTATTTGGTATCTTCTCCATGAAAAATATACCAAAGAGTGGAAAATATACCAAATTGTCAGCCAAAACAACTGGGTTTTTAGTTTTTTTGGGCAAAGCCGTTTTTTGCCATACAAAAAAATTAGCTAAAATAAACTTCTACAATTTGTATTTAATCACAACCGAATTCTCAGGAAAAACGATGTAAGAAAGCAGCTAAGTATGCTCGACTGAGAGATACCAACTTTCAATAAAACCATACCTTAAAAATATATCAAAATAATACATTGAAAAATACTAAAATATATGGAAGGCAATATTTGTTATATATATCTGTTAAAGTCTCTGAGATCTAAGTGTCCAAACGGACATCATCTCGTCTGCTGATGGTGATCAAGAATATACATATCTACTTTAACGGTGCCTTCTTCTTTCCTGCAGATAGTGAGTTATAATACCCTTCTACCCTATGGGTACCGGGTATAAAAAAAACAATCGCCGCTCTACGAATCCTACATAAATATGAGAAACGATGCCGCACTTCCAGCCATTCCATTTGATTTTAATGTCATGATTATGATTATGACATGAGGCGATTAAGCGAAACACGTGATTGGCATGTTGGATTCTCAAGGCAACGAATGCGAAGGTGCGCCAATTGCCAATTGGCAACACAATCACACTTTGCATAACTGCCCATTTTATTAGAAAAATAAAGAACTTAATGTACGCGGCACGCTTTCAACTTTTCCAAGTTTTCCTTTTCGATGCGCAAAGAATTTCTGTGCCACTAAAGCGATGCAATTATTGGCAATTATACACACAATATGTAAACAGATTTGGCAACGTAGAACTTTCGTTCTTCAAAATATATTTTGAAATTGCACTTTCTATGCAATAAAACTATATGTATGTATCTGTATAGTTAATTGCTTTATTTCCATGAATTTACTATTGAGTACTTATAGTATATTCATGATCTTATTATAATCTGTATGTCATATATAGTATAAAGTGCTTTGCGCTGACTGACAAGAGTTGATTTGCCCTTAGACCTTAGCCCAAATATTATATTAACATAGAAATTTTAAATTTTAAGAAACCGTGCTTAATAATTTAGTATAACATAAAAATTTAAAAATAATTGAATTTACTTAAAAACAAATTCACAAAAATACATAAGACAAGTATGAAAGCTACAATCGAGTGTGCTCGCTACCCAGTAATACCATATTCTAAAAATATACCAAATTAAAATACCGACAAAATACTGAATTGCGAAAAAATATTGATATTCAGTACCCATCTTTAGTAAAACCATATTCTTAAAACATACCAAATTAATATTCCAAAAATACTAAAATATACCAAAGGTTATATTTGGTATATCGATATAGTACTACTATGACTAAATGCTTACCGAAAGCTTACTATGCCAATGGCTGTTACCTAAGTATATTAAAATCTTGCTATATTGGTAGATAGTATATATAGTATATAATATATAGTATATGATATATATATATATAATATATAGTGATTAGTATATAACATATACAAGTTTACCTCTATTCAAGTCTTAGTATATTAAGCTCTTTCTTTTGACTAAATCTCTCACTTGAGCATCAACATTAAGAAACACAATACAACAAGATAGTCCGGTACGTTCACAATTTCATCGATCTACACTAATGCTCGTTAATTTTATGCAAATTGCACTCTAAATCGGCAGCTAAATAGTTCCTCTATGCAACACTTTCATTACTATTATTATATTCAAACAATTACAATATTCTATTGTGTGCATATCCGAGATGCGCTACTGAATGGAGTTGTACAATGTTGTCCTGAAATATGTGACACACATTAAAAAACAAGCGTGACAAACCGCATTCACTATACACTTAAATGCATGATGCAAGGCGATGTCATAAACGTCTGTTCGTGTTTGGTTTTATGCAAGCAATTCCCTCTTCCGATGTGTGAGACTATCATGAAGACACTTTGTAAAGTGACAGAATATAGTATATATAGTAGAGTACTACATAACTTAAGAGTATGTGCCTGACTATCTTGCTTTTCAAAACTTGGATATCTTTTTTCATGATTAATAATAAATAATTTTGACTAGTTTGATTAAAAATCATAAGTGATCATAAATTTCCTTAAATTTGTGTAGTTTCATAAGAAATCATAAGTTATCACAAATATAAATTAAATATAATATTTATAGTATGAACAAAATTAATTGTTTCTAAAAGTATATAATGAAAAAGGCATATTTTCTGAAATTAACTTAGTGTTCAATGTAAAAAATTGTAAATAATCATAATTTTGATAAAAAGAAAAAAACAATTAAATAAAAAAATATGTACGAAGAAACTAAATTATTTCAAAAAGTATTTGATAACAATGGATTTTTCTCGGAACTTTCGTTGTTTTTTACAAACTTCTATTTATCGTGTTTCGTTCTTGTATTTCCCGTTTTTAATTGTTATTTTTTGCGCTGATAATTTTATAGCGTACACGCGCTTCGCATATCACTCGCCATCTATTCATAATTGTTTCATGTTTTTTATTTTCAGTTGTTGTACTTTTGACTTGGCGTTGATGGATGATGCACGAATAAGGGGGCGTGACAAATGCGAGGGCGTCGAGGCGGGAAGAACGGAGAGGGGAACGGGGAGAGCTGCTCATAAATCCAATGGGGTCAGCTAGACAGTTGAGGCTATCGCACAATTAGAATAGTCGCATGTACGCATAGGCATAATATTCATACTATATTCATACTCGGTCCACATAAATTTCACAGCAGCAGCAGCGGCAACAATAAAACTGCAAATTGCAGTTGCAACTTACGATGCAGCTGTTGCCATTCGTTGTTGTTGCTGTTGTTGTGTTTTTACACTTGTTGCACAAAATTATCAAATGGGATGCAATTGCATTGCGCTTAGTTGTTTTGGTTTTGAGACAATTGCAACTTGTGTCTAAGGTCGTAACTCAATGAGGAATTTGTTTTTTGGAAATGCTTTGCTGCGTTTTTGTCAACAGCCTTGAGCGTCTTGCGTCTTGCGTCTCCGTCTGGTTTCCATTACACAAACTCAATAGAGAAACACAAATAGAAATAGAAAAGCAAACCAAAACCAAAACCCAGCGATGTTCGCCCTTTGATTTATTTGATCGCTTGTTTGTCTTCATGCATTTTAATGTCGCGTCTGTCAAATTGGCGGTTGATTTAATTACCCAAACGTTTCGTGAGGAAACTCAAAGTATGCACAAAGCACATACTATGAGCTATGATCTATGGGCGAATCGTGTGTGTCTATAAAGCGACCTTCGATGAATCGAAAAAAAAGCGCTTGAAAATTTCCAAATGTTTGCACATCTAATTAGGCAAAAGTTTCAGCACACGAACATAATTTCGAGTTGAGCATATCGATGCGTCGCATACTTTTGCACAGCACTGTGACTGTGCAAACTGAGCATTTGGCAATCGATTAAGTGCACTCTTATCATTTGAATACTTTTATGACAACTCAATTGCGGACTTAACACAGATAAAATAAAGATTCACGAAGGAAGCCATTTATATTTATTTGATCGCAATTCTATATTACAAAAATGCTTTACATAAAATGTCTTTTCCAATGCCTTAAATTGTATATTTCTAGCTAAATTTCCAAGCTAAGTATTCGCCACACGTTGAAGCCATTTATATGTCAAATTTACAGCACTAATTTCAATATTTCTAGCTAAATTTCCTAGCTAAGTACTCGCCACAAGATGAAGTCAGTTTTAAGCAAAAATTCAGGTATTCATTTATAAAATTTCTAGCTAAATTTCCTAGCTAAGTATTCGTCACAAGATGAAGCCACTTTTAAGCAAAAATTCAGGCATTAATTTTTATATTTCTAACTATATTTTCAGGCTAAGTATTCACCTCAAGATGAAGCCGTTTATTTGCTAAATTTATTGCATTAATTTTTATATTTCTAGCTAAATTTCCAAGCTAAGTACTCGCCACAATATGAAGTCACTTTTAAGCAAAAATTCAGGCATTCATTTATAAAATTTCTAGCTAAATTTCCTAGCTAAGTATTTGTCACAAGATGAAGCCACTTTTAAGCAAAAATTCAGACATTAATTGCTATATTTCTAGCTAAATTTACAAGCCACAAGATGAAGCCACTTGTAACCAAGAATTACTGCATTAATTGGTAAATTTCTAACTAAATTTTCAGGCTAAGTATTCCCCACAAGATAAAGTCATTTATTCACTCAAACACTTGTAAGCATAAATTTCGAAATTTTTGAGTTTTTTTTTTTGTGGTTTTTTCCCGCAACCCTTAAAGAGCGTTGAGCATAGGAATTGTTTTATCTACGAAAAGTTGCGGACTTTTAACTAATATACGCAAATGTGTGTGTGTGTGTGTGTGTATATCCGAAAGTCGAGTACAAAAATGAACCTAATCAAAAAGTTGACAAAATAAATAAAACGAAAGATTTGCAAAGTAATTGAATAATCAGCGAGTGGAAAACCCCCCTTAGAAATTGTATATTCGACGCTATCCGTCGTACACTGAGAAAAAGATGTCAACTAAAAATAAAAGTTTTGAAAATAAATCTATTACAAAATTGAGGTCAGAAAATGCTGAAACGAATAAGAATCGGTTATTTCGAGTTCAGTTGTTGTGTTCAGTTATTCATTCCAGTTCCCATGCACCTTCTTCCGGAGACAAAGACAAAGATCTTGCATTGATCTACTTTGCGTGCCAACGCAACGCAACGAAACACAACACAACACAACAAACTCATCTGATCTGATCTCGTTTTGACACATTCGCAATTCGTGACAGTGCAAATTGGAGAGCGCCCAAAGTTCAGGGACGTTTATACATACCTATATATATAATAAACTGAATGTTATATAGTCCACATGCGGCAGCATTCTACATAAATAAAGCCCACATATAAATCCAAATATATTTGCTAGTCTGAGAGAGAGAGAGAGAGAGATTGATAGGCTTATTAGCTGCACATAGCTACATAGCCGCAGCGTGTGTTGTATTTATAGAATATGCCTTAGATTGTTATACTCAAATGTTGATTAAGTTGTCAACAATCAGCGTGCACAGCACAACCGATATTATGATCCCCGAATCCCACCGGATATGTCCCCCCTCCCCACATTCTCCACCGATTCAACAGCTGCAAAAGTGTAACAAGCGAGAGAGAGAGTCTATATTACTGTTGATTTAACTGTTGCTATTGTCGAGTTGCTGCTGTTGCTTGGGATGCAGCTGCCTGGCTGGCTATTAAGTGGCTGCCATTCAACAACAACAACAAAGTCTATGTGCGATTTGAGCTAACAATTGACCCTCAAGTTTGTTGCTGTCACATAAGTGACTTCAAACACTCGCACACACACACTCTTAACGATAATTCGTGCTGTGCTCTGACTAGCTATCAAATCAGTGTCCCTTTCCAAGAATCTTATGCTATACAAGTAATTCGCCTTATCACTGTGCAGTCACAGTGCCGGCAATAGACGAAACGGCAACAGCTCATTGTGATAACAGCGCAGACAGCAGCAGCAACAGCAACAGCAGCAACAGCAGCCACAGCAGCAGCTGCAGCAGCAACCAACAGATAATCCATACAAATTTATGCTCTGTCAAATTAGCAATATTGAATAAGACTTATCATTGTTCAAGTCCTAGGGGAATTGTATAAAATTGTACCATAAAAAACAGTCTGACTATCAATGAACTCAACTTCTTTATACTACATCCACAAATGCTATCTGCATGCTGTGCCCCACTCAAAGTTAGTCACACTTGTTCTTCTCCTACTCTTGCACTCGTGCTCTTAGCTGCACTCAACTGGCTCAAGCTGAAGGCTAAGCTACAGAGAGAGAGAGAGAGAGAGAGAGAGAGAGAGAGAGAGAGAGAGAGAGAACGAAGCTAGTGACTCACACTTGCAACTGTTTGGCTACTTCACTTTTGATTGTTAATATCAGTATCGAAATCATGAATCCAAATTGTAGCTTAAGTGACTTCTTCTATTTAACTTCGATCAGTTCTAAAAATACTTTAAAATACTATAAATTAATACTAAAATATACATTCAAAAAATACTTCAAAAATATACTTTAACTGCTTGACTTTTATCATTTATAAAAGTTGTAATAATAATACTAATAAAACTTCATCTGTTTAACTTTAATCATTTATAAAACAAGTAAAAAAGGTGCAGTCAAGTGTGTTCGACTGTGAAATAATCGGTACTTATTTTTAATGAAAGCAAATTAGTGCGGTATTTATTTTAAAATTTAACCGCAAAAAAATGAAAATATACAAAAGTCTACATTTGGTATATTAGTATACTACTACATTCAAAATATACCATATAGTGAAAAATATAGCAGATTGTCAGCCATAGAACTAAGACCAAAACAAAAAGTTTTTGTCCATACAAAAGAATTTCTTATATAACTTCGACAATTTTTATCTGATCGCAATCAAATTTCCAAGAATCTGTACCAAAATTCGATCAATTATAAAAATACTGTGATAATAATGCTATAAAAATACTTCATCTTTTTAACTTTAATCAATTCTAAAATAACTATAATATATTAAAAATACGAAAAATATTTGAGCATAAATAAAAAATAAATAAATAATAATACACAAATACAGTTGAAAATTAACAAAACACACATAATAATTTTCCTAATTTTTATCAAATTTATTGTACAATTGTATATTTATATGTATGTAACATATATGTAACTCGAAGAATGCTCAACAAGCTCACTCAATCTTTTATTTGTTCTGACTCTATTAAACCCTGATAATCAGTGCTTAGGAAAAAAACGAACTTTTATATCAAAACATATCAGCGAAATTATCGTTTGTACAATGTACAATAATTTTGCCAATATATATTATATATGTATATATAATATATATTTTATGTTGTTTGCATCTTGGTTGTTCATATCAAAATTTGAAATCTTTGCATGTGCCAGATTAGAATGAAAACAAAAGAAAGAAAAAATGTTTTGGCAGCATACAAAGAAATTAACTTTATGATAACGAGAGCGCCAAATGCAAAAATATACAGTATAGATTAATATATTTTTTTATTAAATCATTTTTTCGCATTTGCAATCATAAAGCTAAGAATGCTTCATATTTTTCAACTCACAAATAATCTGTTAGTTAACTTTACAAAATGTTTGTGAAATCAAAACCAAAATAAATTGTTGAATTAAGTAATTGACTTGAACTTGGTTGGTATTTTCAATATACTAAACACAATGTATTAAGTATGGAGACGTCAGATGTCAAGTGTATTTAACCTTTTCGTTCTCTCTTTTTTTGTTGAATCACTAAGACAGAAATGTAGAAAACAAACTTGTTCAACATAATTAAATGGCTAAAATGTTCAAATTTGATGGTTTTTTTAATTATTTTGATTGGCAAAATCATATTTAAATACCACCACAAAATGAATTCTGTGTAAGTTTGAAGAAGAGTTAATCTGTGCACTTTTTATTAACTACATATTATATGATATATGACGATTGCAAGTAAAAGAAAAACCCCAAAGTGAAAAATATGCTTTTGCGTTTTGATATATTTTCATATCGGATTCTCGTAGCTTTGATACACAATTCACCTGCCGACAACAGAAGCGAAACACTTTTACTAATTTCAATTTTCCTTCTGGCTATCATATTTTTGCGTTCTCTTTGGCGTTGTCTTTATTTTGTGTCTGTGTCTATTCTTTTGCTTTTGCTGTCTAGTTTGTTGGCCAATTCTCTTGCGTTTTTCTATATGTATGTATATGTACATACATATTTTTCATAATTTTCATTTCTGTGAGCGACGCGCATTTCAAATCTCAACAAGTGTTTTTTTTTTGTTGTCTGCTTTTGGCGTCTGGCATTTTAGTTTTTATTTTATATTTTCTTCTTTCATATTTCTTTCAGTTATTCATTTATTGGCAGTCAAAGCGCAAAAAAAGAAATAGACAAACAATAAATGAAATGTGTGTGTTGTCTGTTTGTCTGTTTGCCAGTTGCCAGTTGCCAATTGCCAGTTGCCTGTTGCTGTTGGCTCTTTGTGTTCGCTTTTGGCTTGCTGAGGGGTGTTTTCCCAATAACCAGCTAGATTGAACTCTCATGCGTATTTCTTGATTATTGTCTTGGACTTGGACTTGTTGCTATTTGAGTTGTTGTTACTGTTGTTGTTGTCTGCCGCCAACGTTTGTCGCTATTTTCGTTGAACGTGCGTCGTCTGCGTTTCGCTTCAAGTGGGCGAACCTGGCGTCGAATGCCGGGCCACAGCATCAACCAAAGACATCCAACATATCATACATATATCTACCATTGAGTATATAACAAACATAAACACGCACACGCACGAAAACATTGCAAAACTACAAAAAAAAAATGTAGAAAACTGCATAACCCAAGAACAAATAAATAAATTACAATATTACGTATATTATAAAGCCTAAATTTATATACAAATTCTCATATATATATTAATTAATTAATGTCGCACATTTTCACCTTTGTCGAAACCAACAGCAACAAAACTAAAAAAAACTGTTCACAAGAAAAACGCGCGCGCGTTTTTCCCCAAAAAAAAAACGCACTGAAAACGCGTGGAACTTTTTTTATTTTTTAGTTTTTTTTTTTGAGTATTTCGCGACGCGAGTTAACACTGAATAATCGTCAAGTTTTTGAAGCGATTATATTGATAATTTTCTATAATTATTTTTCAAAAACTTGCAAGATTTGATTTTGGCTTTTTTATTGCTTGTTTTTTTTTTTGAGTGTTTTTTGGTTTTGTAGTCGAGTGTCTCGTCGCAGCTCCGGCTGCTGGTCAACTGAATTAAGAACGAAGCGTGTTGCGGCCGCGACTGAACGGCAGCGTCGACGTTGCGCGTCAACTGCGACAGCGACTGAGGCAGCGACTGCGGCGGCGTCAGCGATGAGGCTGAGGCACTTGTTCGCACTTTGTTGTTGCTGCTGCTGTTGCTGCTGCTGCAGTGCAAATTGCTGTTGCTGCTGCTGTTGTTGTTGTTGCAGTTTCGATTGTTAGTCTCGATTTGGCTGCCGCTGCTGCTGTCGTGCGGAAATCACAAAAATTAGGCAGCCCCCAATGGACACACACACACACACACACACACACACACACACACACACACACACACACACACACACACACACACACACACACACACACACACACACACACACACACACACACACACACACACACACACACACACACACACACACACACACACACACACACAGGGCCGTGATTGTCACATGAAGCCGACGCTTGCGGCGTCAAAACCGAAGATTGCGCGTTGCCCGAGGGAGAGTGGAGAGGAGAGAGTGTGGAGAGTGGGGAAGACTGAGCTGAACTGAGCTGCGCCACCCAAGCTAAGCTAAGCTAACCACCCACCCAGGCAGCCAGGCAGTCAGTCAGTCAGTCAGCCAGCCGGCCATTAAAAGCAATTTGTTGACAGTGACACACAAAAATGGATACATAAAGTGAAGCGACAAGTTGATAAACTGACGACAAAAATCCCATTTCCCCAACCTTCACCTCACCCCACACTTCTTCACACAACTCTAGCAGCAGGTTCAGGAATCAACTGTCAGATTTTGGGACGCCCTCTACTATATCATGACATCATCATTACAATTTACACACACACACACACACAGACTACACAAACGATTAGCAGTCGCGTGTCTCGAATCCATAGACAGCAGCACATAATAAGAACTTGGCAACGCGGCAATAAAACTGATAAATTTCAAGTTGACTTGACCTTTTGTCAATTCCAATTCATTTTCAGTTGATCTCTTTACTGTCTCTCTCTCTCTCTCTCTCTCTCTCTCTCTCTCTCTTTCACTCTTTTGCACCAGTGAAATTCTTTTTCTTTTCGCACAAATTAAAAAATTTAATTAAGCAACCACAGACAATGATAGTTGCGGATTAACATTTCAAAATGTTAAAATTGTTTAAGGAAATAATTGCAATTATAGACAAAATTTAATCAATTCATATTTGAAATGTATCCATATTGAGTAGTAATTTTTTTAAAGAAAAAATCGCAATTATGGAAAATTAACTGTTTAAGGAAATAATTTCAATTATAGAACAAATTTATGCATTTTTAATTCATTTGATTTGAAATGTTTCCATATTGAGTAGTAATTCTTTTTAAAGAAAAAATTGCAATTATGGAAACTTGTGAAATTATATTTTTTTGCTCACTAATTAACAATGATAGTATAGAATAAAATTTCAAACATTTAAGACAATATCCAACTATATTTGTTTAAGGAAATAATTGCAATTATAGAACAATTTTATGAGCAGTAATTTTTTGAATGAAACAATCGCAATTATGGAAACTAGTGAAATTATATTTTATGCTACTAATTAATAAATGTAATTCAACAATTTAAAATATATCAAATTTGAGTTATAATTGTTTATGGAAAAATTACTCTAATGAAAACTAGCGAAATTCTATTTTTGTTCTCAAATTAAATTACTGAAGAGAATATTGATTCTTATTTGATATATAACAATTCAAACTACACAAAGATTAAGTTATAATTTTGATATATAATATGATATAATATCATATAATAGAAATAATAAAGAAAGTTTCTCAATCTTGTTGTAGTGGAACAAATGCTAACAAGCATTTCAAATGAAGCAGCAAAACAAATGTCTCAATGAAATAACAATAATATTTCTAAACATTTAGTAAGTTCGGATAACTATGAATTGAAAAATTTACAAAATCTTCGTTAACTTAATAAAAATAAATGTACCTTATTTGCACCTTTCTTTTATTGATCATAAAAATATGGCCCTAGTAATAATTATACCAATAACTTATTCTTCTTATATAAATGTAATTCAGCAATTTAAAATATATAAAATTTAAGTTATAATTGTTTATGGAAAAATGACTATAATGAAAACTAGTGAAATTCTAGTTTAGTTCTCAAATTAAATGAGAATGTTAGAAAAGTTAAATTAGAATGTTGTGCTTAGTGAATTTTTTTAGTCACTGAATTTTTCAAATTTGTGCTATTTTGTGTTTTCCAGATGAAAATATTTTTTGAATAAATACAATTTTATAACCATTGGAAAAGAGATGAAAATGAATACACGATATATTGCGGATTAAAATGAATTTCAAATTAAATTTAATATTTTCTTTTTCAGGATTAGTTTGAATTTAAACCTAACTTAATTGTATATTTGTTCCTAAAATACTAATAATAAAATACTAAAATAAAATAGTTAAACTATTGGTAAAAATATGAAATATATATTTATAATATATTTAGAATTGAAAATGTATTTCAAATGAAATTAAATATTGTTTCTTAGGATTAATTTGAATTTGACATTAATTAAATTGCCTTTGCAATTTCATAATTGTATAAACAATAAGTTGTAATATTCTGCTGTTAACTTAACTGGTTATTCAAAATGAAAATAGAAAATAGAAACTGTTAAGTGATGTGGAGATGATGGATTGAGTTGTCTTCAAGGCACATTCTCAATTCTCAGCTGCCAAATTAACCTCCATCAACAATTTGAATTTGAATTGGAATTGGAAGCGAACGTAGACAGTAGAAATGCAGATTAAATCTGCCTCTGACTATGTGATAGCTCAGTGTAGATATATATTCTATATAGTACATATTCGTATAGTCAGAGCAGCGACAACAACGTTTTGAAAGTACGATGTGATGACGTTTGACGACGCTTTCAAGTAGCTGCCGCAAAAATACAAAAAATCTGACATTGCTGGTGGGCGTCCTCAGATTTCCGCTTGCAACTCCCCCGCTAACCGCTCTCTCTCTCTCTCTTTCGCTCTCTCTCTCTGCGATGGGGAATCATGGAAGCATGTCGATGGCGTGCCAGGCCAGGCCAGGCGAGCGAGTAAATCTCATGCAAAACATTGAAATGTGTGTCAACAAATTGCACAAATTAGCGGCAAATACAGCAAACAGTTACCACATGGAAATGCGATGAGCTGTGTACTTGAAAAATGCTACGCAAAACAAAAAAAAAAAAAAATAAAAATAAAGTGTGGGCGGTCTTGGGGTCACAAATCACAAACGCAGCTAATCATAATGATCTCTTCTCCCCCTTAACGAACGAGCTATCAATGAAGTTGCGCCCAGCACTTGACCCAAGCTCACCATTTAAGGCAGCGCAACAACAACGCAACGATGTAACAAAGTACATATGTATAAAGTATATAGATACATACATATTTAGATCGCTGTCAGCAAATCAATTAATCCACTCATTCAATGCCTCTACGTGCGTGCGTGTGTGGGCGAAGTATCTTCATTCATTTTGGGTGGGCAGCAAATCTTCATCTTAATGAATTGCGGGCTGGGCTGCAGATTCATCAAACAGGTGAGACAAACTAATAAACAAAAATGCCAGCGACATAACTGAAGCGTGAACTGTGATTGCAACTTCAAGTGCAACTGCAACTCCAACTGCGTTGCGTTGCGTTGGTGGCAACTGTTGCACTCTCTGTTGCACTGACGTCATCGTCATGACTTCATCACTGACTTTATTCGAATGCAACGCTCGTTGTGGGAGTTTGACAACCAGTTAACATAGAATAAAAGGTATATAGACCATCTGTATCTGTCTATTTGTATCTATGTATTTGTATCTTTGTATCTGTGTATCTATATCTCTGTATATTTGTATCTGTAGCTGCCTATCTGTATCTTTGTATCTAGATCTGAATCTGTATATCTGTATCTGTGTATCTGAAACTTTTTTTCTGTGTATATAGATATCTGTATTTTTGTATCTCTGTAAATGTATCTATGTATGAATCTTTGTATCTATATCTGAATATCTGTATCTGTGAATCTTAATCTGTTTATCTGAATTTGTATATCTGAATCTTTGTATCTGTGTATATGGGTATTTGTATTATTGTATCTATGTATCTGCATCTACATATGTATCTAATTCTGTGAATCTGTATCTGTATTACTGAATCTTTGTAACTAGATCTGAATCTGTATATCTGTATCTGTGTATCTGAATCTTTGTATCTGTGTATCTCTGTATATGACTATATATATTACTGAATCGTTGTATATGTGTATCTATAAACTTGTATCTGTTTGTTTGCATCTATATCTGAATCTGTAAACCTGTATCTGTTTATCTGAATCTTTTCATCTGTGCATATATAAACTTGTATCTGTATCATTGTACCTGTATAACTGCATATACATATGTATCTGATCCTTTGAATCTGTATCTGTGTATCTGCATCTTTGTATCCATATCTGAATCTGTATATCTGTAACTGTGGAAGTGTATCTTTGCATCTATATCATTGTAAGTGGACCTTTATATCTGAGTATTTGTATCTTTGCATCTGCAACTTTGTTAATGTATCTTTATATCTGTATCTGTGTATTTGTCTATGGGTCCTCGTATCTGTACCTAAGAATCTTTATAATTTGTAACTGAGTTTTAGTATCTGTAATTTTATATCTTTATTTTTGTATCTGTATCTGTATCTGTATCTGTATCTGTATCTGTATCTGTATCTGTATCTGTATCTGTATCTGTATCTGTATCTGTATCTGTATCTGTATCTGTATCTGTATCTGTATCTGTATCTGTATCTGTATCTGTATCTGTATCTGTATCTGTATCTGTATCTGTATCTGTATCTGTATCTGTATCTGTATCTGTATCTGTATCTGTATCTGTATCTGTATCTGTATCTGTATCTGTATCTGTATCTGTATCTGTATCTGTATCTGTATCTGTATCTGTATCTGTATCTGTATCTGTATCTGTATCTGTATCTGTATCTGGGCATTTCCACAGAAAGGTCCACCGCGACCAAAAAATTAAAATTTCTTGAAAATGATTTTTTCCAACATGGTTACATAAAGAAATATTCAAATTTAATAAACTTGAAAGAATTTTGCATTTATCATTTATAGATTTCAAAATATTCGAATGCAAAGTCCCGCAAACGCACCTGTTGTGATTATGATGTTTGTAGGGCATATTTTGTTTTGATAACAACTTCTAAAATAAATGCATTATGCTTTGTCTTTTGCTTTGTAAAATCATTTGGAGATTGCAAGAAACGAAAGAGAACGCAAAAAGTAACATGCGATCACCAATAACGGTAAAAATTTTGATTTGCATTATCACTTATTTTAATGTCCCGTGCGCGACTGAAAAACAACATTTCTTATCAGTAAATCCAAATCACTTGTTCGAATTGCATCAAATTTTTTTTGCAAACAGAGTTTATGCGCGCAGTAAATATATAAAAAATTTGGAGAAAAAAAAATATTTGTATTTTTGGTGATCATTTAAAGTTTGTCCCGTGCGCGACCGTAAGTACACAACATAAGTACCAACTTATTCCTCTCTCATATTTACACAATATGAATGATGGAGTAAGTTGGCAGCATTGCCGCAAAATTAACAAGTAAGAAAGCTACAGTCGAGTGTGCTCGACTGTGAGATACCCGCTACCCATTTTGAAAAAAAGCAATATATTTTGCGGTATTATTCTCAAAATATACCAAATATTCAACAAAAATACTAAAAAAATATACCAACTGGTATATATGGTATATCGATATAGTACCGCATTCAAAATATACCCTAGACGGCACAATATACCAGATTGTCAGCCAAAGAAACTCAGACCCATAGTAATTGGTGTTTTTGCCCATACAAAAGTATTTCTTTAATAACTTCCACAATCTTAGTCTGATCGCAACCAAATTTTTAGGAATCATAACTATTATAGTTATTATTCTATATACCAGAATACGCAACTCTAGCTATAAAATTACGATTGTTATTCAACTTTTTTGATTTGCGGGGCGGAAGTGGGCGTGGCAAAAATTTGAAACAAACTAGATCTGCGTGCAAACATAACAAATGCTGTCGAAAAAAAATTATAGCTCTATCTCTTATAGTCTGTGATATCTAGGTGTTCATACGGACAGACACACAGACGGACAGACGGACATGGCTAGATCGTCTCACCTGTTGACGCTGATCATGAATATATATACTTTATGGGGTCGGAGATGCCTCTTTCTACCTGTTACATACATTTCCTGTCGGCACAAAGTTATAATACCCTTCTACCCTATGGGTAGCGGGTGTAAAAATAGTGGTGGTAAAAAATGTCCCGTGCGCGATGTCCCGTGCGAATTTACTTCAAATTGAATTAAAAAAAAAATACAAGTCGTTTTTGAAAAAAATTATAATCTTCTTAATGAGGCATCAATGCACAAAAATTTAAAATTAGTTGCATTAAAATATTGCCTCTGGATTAGCTGAAATTTGCGTTTGAATTGGTTGACCTCTTAAACCACTTCCGTTTTGTGTCCCGTGCGAATCACTTGACTTCTGCAATTATCTTCTAAATGAAAAAATACCCATCATCAATCTTTGCACCAATGAAAGAGCTAATAAAATGCTGTACATTAAGCGTTTCAGTTGAAAAAAAAAACGTTTCCTTTTTGCCGTGTTTTTACTTTGAACGCGTACGAATGTCCCGTGCGCGATTTTGGAAATGCCCATCTGTATCTGTATCTGTATCTGTATCTGTATCTGTATCTGTATCTGTATCTGTATCTGTATCTGTATCTGTATCTGTATCTGTATCTGTATCTGTATCTGTATCTGTATCTGTATCTGTATCTGTATCTGTATCTGTATCTGTATCTGTATCTGTATCTGTATCTGTATCTGTATCTGTATCTGTATCTGTATCTGTATCTGTATCTGTATCTGTATCTGTATCTGTATCTGTATCTGTATCTGTATCTGTATCTGTATCTGTATCTGTATCTGTATCTGTATCTGTATCTGTATCTGTATCTGTATCTGTATCTGTATCTGTATCTGTATCTGTATCTGTATCTGTATCTGTATCTGTATCTGTATCTGTATCTGTATCTGTATCTGTATCTGTATCTGTATCTGTATCTGTATCTGTATCTGTATCTGTATCTGTATCTGTATCTGTATCTGTATCTGTATCTGTATCTGTATCTGTATCTGTATCTGTATCTGTATCTGTATCTGTATCTGTATCTGTATCTGTGTATCTCAACATCTGTATGTCTGTACTTGTATCTATGTATGATGAGCGCACTTAGAATTCCCATTAATTAGTTGAGGAAACATTTTTAAAGTGCTCCACTTCTGTTAGTTGATGCTAGTGCTGCTGCTGCTGCTGCTGCTCTTTCATGTGGCCTGTCCCCGTCTCCTTCCACTTCTCCGCCTTCTCCATTGCACCCCTCTGCTCATCATCCTGCAACTATTTTGAGCTGCCTCCTCCAAATGCTTGTGCTGACACACATTGAAGCCAAAAGGCATCACACATTTGTTTACAATCCCCGCACACACACACACTTAGATCTTTCTTCTGTTCAGCTACTTTATTACGCAGCGTGTGACCCAACACTTTCCCGCCATCTCGACAACCTCCTCCTTCCCCATTCCCCTTCCATTGCCTCCACCCCCCCGTTTAGTGCAGTCGCCCCTCAACAGTTTTGTTTGTCTTTTACGTACACTTTGATGGATTATCTGTGGTCTATTGAATGGAATTCTTGGCTATAAGTAGATATGCTTTATGGGCCAAGTGGCATATCAACGAAATAACATTCGAGTTGCGTGATACGCAAGGTTAGCCATAGTTTTTCGTTAATTTTTGTGCGAGCAATAAGTTAAATCAACAATAATCCTAATATACAATTAAATCCATACGAAACCTTGAAGTAATTTCAAAGCCAATTGCCTTCGATGTTAAACTAGCCATTAATTACAAGTACTCGAATGTTCTGCATAGCAGCATAGAAAACATACACATACATACATATTTACTAGTATATACAACTATAAATATCACATTGGAACAATAACAAAACACACAAAATTTATCGTTGAACTTTTGTATAAATTTCGCCCATATCAAACATTTACTGCTCTGCGTCCAAAAATTAAAATTCATTTAATTTTCATGCGTTCATTGCAAAATTATCTCTTTTGCAAATGATCGACTAAAAGATTGCCTGCATTCGATTACGATTCGATTATGTTTTAAAGCACTAAATAAGTAAATCAACTAAATATGTATTACAGTAAAATATTGAAATTTCTGAAAATGGAGTATAATTGAATACACTTCTTGAAATTTTATAAAATCTTTGTTACTTTATTCTTATACTAATGTCAACTACAGAAACAAATGTGTTTTCCTCTTAATACTTGTCTATTAAACATTAATTTTTACTATCTATAATCTTTCTTTATTCTATATTCAATATTAACATATTTATAAAAATAATTAATGCAATATTTGAAATGCATGACTAAGAAAGAGCACATTGACTAATAGAGCATTCGCAGTTCGTTCAGTCTCACCTAAACACCAAATTACTTGTTGGTTTTACAACTAGGAATTAGTTTTTGCTTTCGTTGTGGAAATGAACACAAGAAAATATGCAGAAATTTGATACAGGTACAGAAAATATGAATGTATCGCTAGCTGTCAGAATAACAAGAATATTTTCAAATTAAAGCAAAAAATATGACTTAAAAACATGCTAAATAATATTACAAAAATTTAACTAAATTTCAAGTGGCAAAATAATGCTTAGCTGTCGAATAATCAAAGTTTCAAAATGAATATTTTGGTATATAAACAATGTATTCTAATCAAGTCAATATACCCCTTAAAAATCAAAGTCTATTTTAAAAAATAATATAAATTTCAAGCTGTCAAATAGTCATAACAAGAAGGAAACTTAAAGAATATTTATGAAATTAAAAATATTTGAAAGGAAATTGAATAAATTGCTTAGCTGTTGAGAAAGCAACAAGTAGAGTATTTTAACAGAAAAATACTAATATACTAATATACTAACATATCAAATATACCACTTGAAAATAAATTTATATTTTTGGAAAATAATAAATATTCCAAGCTACCAAATAGTCAATAAAACACAATTAAGAATATGTATTAAATCAAAAATATTTGTAAATATAATAAATATCGAATGAGTATTTTGTACAGAAAAATACTAAAATACTTTGAGCAAATCGCTTCAAATACACCACTTTTAAATTCAAAGTATATTTTTAGATGTAATAAATATTTTAAGCTGTCAAATAGTAAATGAAGCACCATTAAGAATATTTATCAAATCAACAATATTTGTAAATACATAAGATCGAATATATTGCTTAAAATTTTTTATATAATAATACTAAAATGCTTCTAGCAAATCAAATCAAGTATACCCCTCGAAAATAGAAAGATATTTTTCAAAAATAATAAATATTCCAAGCACCATTAAGAATATTTATTAAAACAAAAATATTTGTAAATATATGTATAAGATTCAATTAATATCGAATATATATTGAGTATTCTTTACAAAAAAAAATACTAACATAATTTAAAGAAGTAATAAATATTTGAAGCTGTCAAATAGTCAAAGAAGCAACATAAGGAATATTTATCAAAGCAAAAAATATTTTTAAATAGATGAGATTAAATTAATATCGAATATTTAATGAGTATTTTGACCAAATCAAGTCAAATACACCCCATTTAAACTGAAAGTATATTTTTAGAAGTAATAAATATTTGAAGCTGTCAAAGAAGCAACATAAAGAATATTTATCAAAGCAAAAAATATTCGCAGGTATATAATACTAAGAAATAGTCTAAGAAACGGAGATGATTAAAAGAAAAGAAATTCATAATCTGCGAGCAGCTAAGTTGCATACAATTT
Organism: Drosophila sulfurigaster albostrigata; assembly: GCF_023558435.1. Taxonomy (NCBI): domain Eukaryota; kingdom Metazoa; phylum Arthropoda; class Insecta; order Diptera; family Drosophilidae; genus Drosophila; species Drosophila sulfurigaster. The sequence goes on from NC_084885.1 coordinate 20,682,585, forward strand.
TCCGATTATTAAGAGTGATGTATGGAAATGGAAATGAAAATGAGATTTCCTCGATTGTAATGTGTGAGGTTAATCGCCTTATCATGTATTCGCACTCATATCGTACGCAATTTTGCATATGTAGCTGGAGCTGTTGCATGCCTCAGTACTTACGTTTGCAGCGATGCAAGATTTGTGGCGGAGGCGCCAACGCCGCATGCCGTGGAATGCATTTGCCAACTTTGTTGTTGTTATCGTTATGCCACCGATTCTCCAATTGCGATTCTCCGATTCTCCGCGCTGCTTAGTTGGCTGCAATTCTTGCAAATCCAAGCACACACACACAACACACACAATTTCACGCGAAATGTTTAATGCCAAAACACGCACAACAACAACACGAAAAAAAATATATATGTATATTGAATTCAAGAAATGGGGGAAGAAAGAAATGGTGGCCAGGTGAAAGAGCGTCGAAATTTGCTTGCCCTGTTCGTTCTTTGTCTGTTCTTAGTGGTTGGATAATTTCTGGTTAAGCGAATTCACAGTTCGACGCACGACGTTCAATGTCTGACTGAATTTCTATTTCCGCTGAGGATGCTCAGAGACCATCAAACACGGTGTGGCTGCTGTTGCTGTTGCTGTTGTTGCTGCTGTGGCGACGGCAACAGCAGCAGCAGCAGCATTCACAACGTCAACGGTGGCTACTCCCATTCCCATTCCCATCTCCATCCCCCATCTCCATCTCCATCCTCATCCACACACACTCACATCCACCCACGTGGCTGACCGTGTTGCTGTTGCTGTTATTGTTGTTATTATTATTTCTTAGCATAAACATACAAAATAAAAAGAAGGAAATTAAATGCCGCTGCGCTCGATTCCTGTGTTGGCGTCATTTCAACGTGTGTGTGTGTGTGTGTGTACTCTATGTGTGTGTGCAATGCATGTCATTGCTATTCACATTTAAAACAGTTGAAAAACGGCCTCAAAAATAACAACAACAGCCACAACAACAACAACAGCAACAGAAACAACAACAGCGCATAGATGGCAAAACGTTTCCAAAGAAACAGCCTCATTTTCACACACTGTGCCACAGAGCGTATGCTTGATTTCGTATACGCAGCGGAACTTGAAAATTCTTTTGAGCTTGAACTACATAATTATGAAAGTTTTAACTGGAAATGCTGTCTTTACATTGCAGCTCCATTAAACAAATCTTCAAAAATTAATTTCAAAGTTGAAAATGAATCAAGTGAAATCAAATATCAAAATATTTAAAATCAGAGCTCGCAAAAAAAAAAGGTAAAACCAAATTATCTACTCGGTCTGTCACAATCAAAAAAAGCAATTAATAGTTCAAATAATTCATGAAGTGAGAACTGCAACTTAAAAATACTATATTCTATATAAGTTCAACATTTTGCCATTAAATAAAAGTATTTGTAAGTACATAAAATACGAAAATATTCTAAGAAAGTCAATTGAATATATTGTTTCGCTATCGAGTATTCAAATTACAAAGATAGTAATAATAAAATAGTAATTCTATTTTAGACAAGAGTCATTCGAAACAAAAGTACATTTTTAATATATTAATAGCATAAAAATACTAAAAATAACAAAAATTATATTAACCCCAAAGCATTTTTTTTTCAAAGTAGAAAAGAACAACAACAAACTGCCAAGGAAATTGTATTTTATGAGCAGCGCATTTTGGCGCTGGTCAAACAAACAAACACACATAGTAATAACTTCGATGTTTATTATTGTATTGTATTGATTTAACTTCGGGGCAAAAAAGATTTTCTAGATCTAGATTTTTAGATGCCGCAAAAACACAAAGAATAAAATGACGTTCTAAAAACAAGAATTCAAATTTCGAACTTTGGTATTTTGCAAATAGTAAAAAAGTTAAACATTTTTCGATAAAAACATAATGTTCTAATATTATAATGCTTTAAATTGCGGTTCTTCTGACCTATGAAGAAACTTTCACTTTTTTTATATAAATAAGTTATTTGTAAATTAAATTGTTCTCTGATTAGTTTTGAGATTTTTGTTTGCAAAATAAAATACTTTAAAAGTATTTTATTTGCAAAATATACTCATATATATATTTATCTTTAAAAGTGTACAAATTCGTATATAAGTATAAAGTAGTTTCTATTTTAATTTGTACAATATTTTTTCATTTTTAAATCATAATAAAATATTTGAAAAATATATTTTTTACTTATTGATCAAAAAAAAATGTTTTGCTATGAATAAAAGTGTAAAAAAGATGTTTAAAATATTGTATTTTAAAAAAATTAAGAAATAGTACAACAAATATTTTTAAAATAGAAACTACTTTTACTATTTTAAAAATTAAATATTTTAAAATATATACATTTTTGTTTTTCTTTTTAAAACTACTTTTTAATTGTACTAAACACTATATGAAAGTCATTTAAAAACGATACAAATGTTTATTTATTTTAAATAATAAAAGATCTTAAAATGTTATATAGTTTTATGTGATATCTGAACCATTAGCTAATTAATACAACTGGTGACTGATTTGTAGTGTTGCTTAATGGTTTTTTCATAGTATTTATTCTCTTATTGTCTGATGGAGCTTTTTGGAGTAGCGTCGACGGATGTCTCGTGGTCTCTTTTTTGGCCACGTCAAAAGTCCATTGCAGCCTTATTCCGCCACATGTGCGGGATTCTTCTTGTTCTTGTTGTTGTTGTTGTTCAAGCTGCTGTGGTGTGAATGAATCACAGCCAAGCAACAAAAATATAAAACAGAGCAAAAGGCAAAAAAGAAACTACATAAAACACACACACACACAGAGACATCGACGTTGTTGCCACGCCACTTGTTTGTTTACATTGCCAACGCCGCTGCAGCTCGTCCCCCGCCACCCACAAGTGTGCTGCGATCATGCGGCATCAACTAAAATATATACACTGAGGAAAAAAAGTTCTAAAATCATGATTTTCGTCAATGTACTCAGAATTTTGGGCTAAAAAGTGCGTCAAAAAATTAAATGAAATGATCATGAAAGTTAGTAAAATACAAAAACATTTGATATAACACCAAATTCTTATTTATAAGAGGAAAACTTCTTATAGTTTTAAGACCAACAATTAATATACAGCTACAATCGAGTGTACTCCACTATGAGATATTCAAAACCTAATTAATTTTAAAACATACCACAAAAATACTAAAAATGTACTAAACGTTATAATTGGTATATTGATATAGTACCAAATTCAAAATATACCATAGAGTCAAACACAAACCAGAACCTTAGTAAGTAAGTGTTTTTCCCATATAAAAGTATTTCTAAAATAACTTTTAAAATTTTTATCTGATAGTTAACTAATTTCAAAATCAGGACTCCTAAATACTATAGTTATATACCGAAAAGATGAACCCTTTTGCATGTTACTTATGTACATTTCAAGGAGGCACAAAGTTGTAATAATTATGTGGTTATGAAAATCTTATTACAAGATCATCAAAATATGACTATATAAAAACATTATAGGAATTTTAATGGATTACATTATTCTGTAATTCTATTTTATATATTTTAATTTTATATATTTTCTTATTTTAAGAATTTGGAATTGTTTATGACCAATGTTCTTAGCTTTTAGGCTTTGTTCCTAAAGTGTTTTCAATTGAAGAATACAAATTTTAAGATGATTGTTCTTAATTTGTAATAACTGGTCTTTTGTTTTCAGTGTATAAATATCTACATACATATATACGTATATATAGATATAGTATGTAGTAGGTAGTATGTGTGATGAGGCGTTGCTGTTGGAACTAGGCGCGATTTGAGATTTTCCAGCTGGCATAATTCTCGTAATAAAGCGCAACACATCAATACACACAAACTGTGTCTATGCCATGTGCATGTGTGTGTGTGTGAGTGTGAGTGTGTGTGAGTGTAGACAAATTTCCGTGGAGCCAAGTGGCTGCCACTTTGGCCACTTTGGCCACTTGACATTGACGCGGCGACTTGTGACACTTGCTCCCAAAGCGCGCCTGGATCGTAAAAATTCCCATTGCTAAAGTAATTGTTGTTGCTTTGCTGTTATTGTAAATGTATGTATGTATGTATATACATATGTATGTATATCTCAGGCCAAAAACAGTTGGAGAAACGGAACGCACTTCGCTCCGTCTCTTCGTCTGTAAGCAGAAGTGACATCAGTGCGACGTTTTTAGCCAAAACGCCAGTTTGCCATTTTTGGTAACGACCCCCAGACACATGTCTGTCTCTGTACACATCGTCGAGCAACAATCAATTTCTATCCATTCATTTACAACTGACACACAAAACCAAAAACTGAATGTAATGCAATTTTCAACAAATTCGAATTTCGCATACACTTTGAAATTTACACTTCCAGTCAACTGCTTTTAAATATTGTTAACTTCCATAATACTAGAATAATTTTACTTATTGAGTATAGTTAATGTTATTATAGAAAATGTTTACTAGTAATATTTTTATGTGGTAAGTTTTAGTTTATTTAAAACAGAATTAAGAATTTAATAAAGTTGTGATTTTTATTGCCTTAAAAATATATTAATTTAAATATATATTTATCTTGTTTTTAGCGTGTGTTTTCATTGCAATATATTTTTAATTATATCTTCTTTTATATGCCGAACATTTTTGAATTTTTATTAAGTGCGAAATACTGCCGAATATTTTTACTTTTTTCTTAATCTCATATATTGCAAATAAACTACTTTTAAATAATACTAAACAGTACATTAAAGTTGATGAAATATCCCTTAAAAACGCTGAAAATTTTATATTATTTTAATCAACAAAAAACCTAGAAATGTTATTTTGTTTGCCCAACATTTTCTTATTAACTGCCAAATCCTCTTTGCAATACAAAATGTTCATCACTTTTTTTTAGAATTTTGTATTTTTCTATTAACTTTTCATTTTAGCTATGATCTCATATTTTACTGTAGTTCATCGCCCTCTTTTTATATTTTGTTGTTCTCGTTTAACTTATAATTTATTCATTATATTCTATTTTTATATAGTATTAATTGCCTTCTCTTTTGAGAAGAGAATAACATAAATTTCCAATATATAAAGTTCATCATTCTTTGTAAATATTTATATTTTTGAATTATAGCTTGTGTTCCTCTAAAATATTTTCTTCTTTATTTCTCTACTATTTAAAAAGCTGCTTTCATTTCAATGAAAAAAATAAATTTCGAAGAAATTAACTTTATCATTTCATAAGTTATATTTATAACTTATTTTCTTATATCTCATTATTAAACCCTTTTTTCATTGTAAACATTTTTTTTTATTATTCTGTTTCCATAACATCTTTTCTTCTTAATTTTTCAACTATTTAAAATGCTGCACTCATTTCAAACTTTAGCCTTTCGACACAAAATAAAATAAGCTGTTACAAAATTAAAATTATTATTATTTTGTTGATTGTGAATATTTATTTTAACCTATCTGAATTATAGCTGAACATTTTGTCCATTGTAAACAGTATTTTTTCCTTTTTTGAATTATACCTTCAACTTCTGTAACATCTTTTCTTATATCTCTTCTTCTGCTTTCATTTCAAGCTATCAAATGTAAAGCATTTTGTGTTCGCTTAATTGATATTTAATATAATTTTTTCTATGAAACATGTAAAGTGACAAACAAGTTGAGAAAGTAAATGAGCTCACCGAAGTTGAATGTCTTGGAATTCGCTGGCGCAGAGAAACTTGTTTTGGGTTGCCGATTGAAATTGAAGTCGCGTGGCGATTAGCGATTAGCGCCATTTAATAGCCGATTTCAAATTGACCAGCATGGGGCACAGCACTTCCGGTGGCAGCCCTCGCATCATCTGCACCTCCTCCGCCTCCTACGTTCACCTCTTCTGTGCAATGGGCACGTTCATTGGCCTCTCTCTCTCTCTTAGCCTTGGTTTATTTATTCAGCTTGCGGCCTCATCCGATGCATTCTTAAGGGCCATAAAGTGTGCTCCAACAACATCGAGAACATCGAGAACAACAACAAACAAGAGAACTAATCCAGATAGGGATAGACGAGCGGATCGCGAGAGCTGCGCAGTGTCTGCCACAGACTTGACTTGACCTTTGGCCTCGCCACCAACTGCAACTGGCTGTAAGGCGGCGGCGGCTGCTGCCGCTGTGGCAACAACAGACGTCGCCGTCCCCGTTGCACAGGCGTCAGCCAACGCAGCGCTGCCTCTCGTCGCTGCCGTCGCTGTTGGATCGTTCGCGATGCACAATACGGACGCACTGTTACATAGTAGACGATCTCAATCACCGAGAAGATGCTGAAGCCCATAAAGAGACCCAACAAGCCACCAGTGTTGGCTGCAATCAAATTGAGGAAAATATACGGGTAAGAGGCTACACCACGAAATAACACAAATAACTTAAAAAGAAGAAAATACTACAGCGCAAATCCCTATAAATAAAACATATTAGTTAATGTTTAAAAAACAAAAAGAGAATGAGAATGTGTTAATATGAATCTTGCATATACTTATATGAAAATGCTTGCTAATAAATAATAAAAAAAAACAACAAAAATTTACAGTCCAAATCTTTAGAGTGCTAAAAAATGTAGTCGATATTTTTTTTATAGAAATAACAAAAATAATATAAAGTAAAAGAGTGAAAGAGGCAGCACAAATATTTGAAGTACCCACGAATGTTTATAATAATCATTAATATTCTTACAAAAAATAACAAGTGAGAAAGCTACAACCGAGTGTGCTCGACTGTGAGATACGCACTATTAAAACTGTACGGTATTATTTTTGAAATATGTATATGTACTTAATAATATACCTTGCGAATTTTGAAATATACCGAAGGCGATATTTGGTATATCGATGAAGTACTACATTCGAGATATACCATATAGGTGAAAATATACCATGTTGTCAGCCACTGCAATTTTTATACAATAGTATACCTTAACAATATTGAAATATACTGTAGGACATATTTGGTAAAACGATGAAGTACTACATTCGAAATATACCATAGAAGTCAAAATATACCATATCGTTAATCAAAGCCATTTTTATCCGAAAATACTTAAAAATATTGAAATATACCGAATACCATATTTGGTGTAACGATGAAGAACCACATTCGAAATATATCATAGAATTTAAAATATTCTATACCGTTTATTAAATAAATTGTTATCCGATCGCAATCAAATTCTAAATAATCACAAATACTATAGTTATTATCGTCAATTTGTTTGGCAGCGTGCGGAGGCGGAAGTGGGCGTGACAAACATTTTAAACAAACTTGATCTGCGTGAAAACATTACAAAAGCTGTCGAAAAAAAAAATGATGGATCTTTATCTAATAGCCTCTGAGATCTAGGTGCTAATGCAGTCAGACAGACAGACAGACAGACGGAAATGGATATAACGTATCGGTTGTTCACACTGATCAAGGATAAACTACTTTGTTATTTTTAAGAGTCTTAGCTTACAAAGAAACTCGGTGAAGCCAAACATCTCTGATTTGGTGGTGCTCCGCAAGTTGTTGGTCAGATAGTAGAAGTGCAGAACGGACAGATCGTTGTTAACGGAGCCGTTGCTAGTGCTGAAGAGATCCTCGGGCAGATCCTCGCCACTCTGATAGCTTGGACCCGTGACAATCATCGAGGTGGACATCGTGGTTCGATAGGTGAGCTCAAAGCAGCCGGGCCAACAGCTTTCGCATGACAATTCCGTGTTTGATGACTCGATCTCGGTCTGGACGCGATTCGTGCAGTTGTTATCGTTGGGTCCACAAACGCGAGCCGCCGGATCGATGCGAGGTAAATAGTAGAGGACGCAACTGCAATCGCGCAACAGCAATTTGGCCTCACACTCGAGTTCGCAGTTTTTACGCGAATACGTGCGATAATAGGTCAAATCGTTCTCATCCGAAAACAGACAACGACGCACCGATTTCTTAATCGATCGAATGCTGGGCGTTGCGTCCTCATAAACGGGATCAATGACAATGCGTGCCTCCCTCCCCGATGTCACAATGAATCCGTAGTTGCTCACCTTGGGCAACTCGGCGGGATTGTGTACGAGGACCTAAGCCAAAAACAATTTATACAAATTCAATTTACATTTACAACTCACTCTCTCTCTCTCTCTGCCAGACCTTGAACCCGTTGCTCATCGATTTGGTGCAATAATATTCCGCTGTCGAGGCATTCAACACCACAGTCAAACCCATGCGACTTCCCGTTCCCCCCGAGGTCCGGGGATAATAGAATTCGGGCAATTTGTCCGCGTAGCCACGCTCTGGCGTCCAATCGATGGCCTCGTACAGTGAACTCTCCTGCAACGGTTCCATGCGCACATCATCCGAATAGTTGCGAAACAGAAAACTCGGATCCAGGGCATTGAACGTGCAGCACAATCCATCATCGGTCAGCGACGACTTGAAGATCATCGAGCACATCTCGCGACGCGATCCAAAGCTGCAGTACAAAAGCATCTCATCGCAGGGCTGAGCCACATCGACCAGCAGCGCCTTGAAGTACTTCCAGGTGCCAACGTACGTGATCGTCTGATCATCGCCTTGGCTGCACAGGCTCATCAGCAGCGAGTAATTGCTGCTCGATCTTTTTTTTGGGGCATTGAAATGCATCAGCACACACATATATATTTTAATCACATTCCACAAATGTTATTCAAGTTTACAAACTTATTATTGCAGTTGTTAAATAAAAACAATAATAACAAAATATGTGTGCATTCAAATTGGTGATTGTGTCAGATCATTTTCCTTTTATGACGATCATCTTTGATAAAACATCTTTTAAAAGAGTTAACCAGGTTGAAAGATGTTCATAGAGTTGCAAAATTAAGAATAGCACCACTTTTCTATATTTTTTCGTTTAAAAAATAACTAATGTACATATAAGTAAATTGATATAAAGTCAAGGCATTTCCGATGAGCCAACGTTCGTACTAACTCAAGAACGCGTCATTAACCAATAGATAAAAATAAAAAAATAAAATAAAAAATTAAATTTAAGTGATTTGATTCCGAGAAAAACAAAATTGTTCATTATGTTTAGCTGTAGGTTAAGATAAAAATAATAACTGAGTAAGAAACCCGAAATAAACTGCCCGTTGAATTTACTTAATTCTTTGCGATAGTAAGACGTACTAAAATTAAAAGAAACAAGTAAGAAAGCTTTAGTCGAGTGTGCTCGACTGTGAGATACCCGATACGCATTACGAATAAAAACAAAATATTGCGGTGTTATTCACAAAATATACCGAAAATATACCAAATGGTATATTGGTATATCGATATAGTGCCGCATTTCAAATATACCATAGACGGCACAATATACCAGATTGTCATCCAAAGCAACTCTACGTGTTCATACGGACAGACAGACAGACGGACAGACGGACAAGGCTAGATCGTCTGGGCTGTTGACGCTGATCAAGAATATATATACTTTATAGGGTCGGAGATGCCTCCTTCTCCCTTATACATACATTTCCTGCCGGCACAAATTTATAATCCCCTTCTATGGGTAGCGTGTATAAAAAGAAAAAAATTTCCTAAAACTGAGTAAGAAACCCAAAATAAACTCCACTTAATACTTTACGATATTAAGCAGATACAGCAGTTATTTCTTAGCTTTTTAAATAATATGGTTGACTTGTGTTTATACAGAATTTGAGCATTCGGATGACTCACCGCGAGATGCGTTGGACGCGACTACGCAGTGCCTGATTGAGATTGCAAATTGTGACCGCCGGAAATGGCATGGTGCTGGTGAGCAGCTGCTTGGCGCTGGTCGAGATGATGATGGGCGATGCGCTCCACTTGATGTAGATGTTGGAGATGAAGAATCCCGACAGTATGACGACCAGCACAAATGCGATGCCAAAGAAGACGCTGCCGAACAAGATGTCAAGGTCACTCAAATGCTGTTGAGGTAGCAAAGAGAGTGAAGAACAAACCGCTCGGGAATCGTAATCCTCTCTTCGGCAATATACTTGAGGCCATGCAACGAACTATTCTGCAAATAGTATTTGACACTCTTTTTGATCGCCTCTCGATTGCACAGCGACAACTCTTCATCGTCGCTGGATTCATTGTTGTTGGTGTGACCAACGCCGCTGCTATCGGACGCCAGATGGCGCTGCTGGCGTTTGGCATCGACGTGGATTCGCATGATGAAAGCAACTAACATTGAAATGCGTCACGCAAATTGCATTTATAGTGCGGTGCAATCGCAAACACCTCTTCGATACACAAATGAGCAGCGCTCGTCAGCTTAAATCATATTGACACTAGGCAAATAAGCAGCGAGCACACACACACACACACAGCAGTGATAAGTTCCAAATTGAATTGCAGTTGCTGCTGCCCCACAACAAGTGGCGCTTAATGTACAACGTCGTTGGGCGTGTGGGCGTGGCAATATTTGTCAGCAACAAACACACACGAAAAGAGGTTTGCTCAATGAAAAATGCAAATTATGCGAATGCATCGACATTTCGCTAATTCAACAGCAACATCGATCTGAGAGTGAGTTTTACAATCTAATTGTTCTCACTGCAAACATCATTTCAAATTCTACATATTTAAAGTGCACGCTTAAAAGTATGCAACGAAAATTCATTTACTTTTGAAATTTCTTTTCAAGACTTGAATGATAAATAATTATATATTGTATATCTCAAACAAAATTCTAAAAAACATAAGCTGAAACAATTTAAAAAATGAATAAAGTGTATTCTTAAAGCTCTAGATTAGCTCTACATATATTTATAGCTTAGCCTGATGTAAGGACTTTTTTCTGTTTACAATAATAAAAATGTATACAAATTCGTTCATTTCTTATTTTTCTTATGAATTCCCTCATTTTTGCAATTACCTTTAACCAGAAAAATAATTCGAGAATTATTCTTAGCTCTAACTAAAGTGTCAATCAAGAGCTATAAGATATATATTTATGTACTTCAAATAAAAAAATGTTTTGGCAAATGTTTTTTTCAGTTTACATGATGTAACAAGCGATATTTTTACCAGAGTATTACCCAAATATTATCATGTTACTAGGCATAACACCTGCTTGCCGATTTCGATCTGTCCTGTCTGTCGTGCCTGTCCTGTCTGTCTGTCTGTCCGTCAATTAATCAAATTTGCTAAGTACACAAGGTGAACTTAAACAAATAAGAATGTGAAATACCCGCTACCCATTGTAATTAAAAGCAAAAAAATATGGTATTTTGCATAGACAAAATATACCAAATAATATACCACAAGAATACTAAAGTACTAAAGTGCCGAAAGTCACATTTGGTATATCGATAAAATACCACATTCGAACTATAGTAAAGAGTACTAAAATATAAATACTATGAAATAAATGTTTGTTTGTCGTGCCTGTCTGTCTGTCCGTCAATTAATCAAATTTGCTAAGTACACAAGGTGAACTTAAACAAATAAGACTGTGAAATACCCGCTACCCATTGTAATTAAAAGCATAGAAATGTGGTATTTTCCATATACAAAATATACCAAATAATATACCACAAGAATACTAAATAAGTGCCGAAGGACACATTTGGTATATCGATAAAATACCACATTCGAACTATAGGAAAGAGTACTAAAATATAAATACTATGAAATAAATTTTTGTCTGTCGTGTCTGGCTGTCTGTCAATTAATCAAATTACACAAGGTGAACTTAAACAAATAAGAAAGCCACAGTCGAGTGTGCTAGACTGTGAAATACCCGCTACCCATTGTAATTCAAATCATAGAAATGTGGTATTTTCCATATACAAAAATTACCAAATAATATACCACAAGAATACTAAATAAGTGCCGAAGGACACATTTGGTATATCGAACTATACTAAAGAGTACTAAAATATAAATACTATGAAATAAATGCTTGCAACCTTCTTAAACGAAAAGCTTTCACAAAATTCAAATCTTCTATATAGTAGATACCACTAAAGAAAGATAAGAAATGTATGGAATACTTGTGGACTTTCTTCTACGACGCAATAAATTGGCCTCTAACAAGATATGTGTATACATGAAAAACGCGAAAATACAAAAATATAGATTTCATTGTAAATGCATTTCATGCTTATCAACTAGATGTGTGTATATATTCATCTCACAATCAAAATTGTACATTCATTTTCGTGGCGTGGCTCAACAATACTCAATTATATTAATACTAGATGTAAAAGTGTAAAAAATAAGAAGTGTAATGAGTTTAGCTAATTGTTGTTGAACTGAAAGAAATCAACATTGAGATCCAAAATAGCGGCATTCGGAGTTTCCTTCATGCTAAGCGCCTCGACAGCATTATCGCTGGCATGATCGTAGTGCGGCAGCATGGCACCCGCGACAACATGACCCACGGTGGGAGGTGCCACCACAACTGCCACCGGCGGTTGCATCAGATCGCCAACGTTGCGCAACAGACTCTCCTCGGATGGGGGCAACAATTTGCCGCCAGCGGACAAATTCAAACGTTGGGCCGCCTCGTCGGTGAGCGTGTCATCCAGCGACATGCTCAGACCCGGATAATCGACCAGATTGCGTGCCACACCTGCCACACCGCCGCCGCCGGTGTGCAACAGTTGCTGCAACTCCGGCTCTGGGGTCGGCGCCTGCGCCGATTCCATGGCCGACATATCGAGAGCATACTGACCCTCGGGAATGCCCAGGACACGGGCAATGCGGGCGTTCACAAAGTGCAGACCCGACGTGTTGCGTATGAGGCGTGTGCTGCGCAGCTGCAACTGCTCCACAAAGTCGTTCAGTTCGTGCAGAAAGAGATCTGCACGCTGCTCCTCGCTGAGGTGACTGTGGCGTTGTAGCTGCCCCGTCAGCAGGCCAAATAACGTTGGCACACTGGATGTTAATTGTGGTTGCTGTTGCTGCAAGTGTTGTGGTTGCTGCTGCTGGTGGTGCTGTGCTTGTGGCTGCTCCTGTTGCTGCAACTGCTGCTGTTGCCGCACAGCAATGGCACTGGGCATATGCTCGGGGAACTTGACGTAATGCCGCTGCAAGCGACGCCCCAAGAAGATCTTGCTGCAGCCCGGACAAATGGCATTTTGTGGCACGGCTCGCGGCTCACGCAACTCAACTGGATCTGCATCTGCTACTACTGCTGGAGCTGTTGCAGGCTGCGAGGCTGCTGGCGTTGCTGCCACCGCTGACGGTGCACAATAGTCTTTGTCTCTCAGCTCGGCCACAAGCAACTCCAGCATTTGACCCGAAGACGGCGTTGGAGTTGCTGACTGCGGCAAAGCGGCGCGCACAATGCGTCCAGAACGTGTGCGCAACATTGAATCATCAGCATCGGCAGCTGGCATTGGCTCATTCATGGACTTCTTAATGGCGCCACTTGGTGCTGCAATGTTCGCTGCCTGCATCGACGTCGTGGTTGCTGCTGCTGTCGCTGTCCGCTTGCGTGGTCGACTCGCTTTGGAGAACGGTGGTTCTTTTGTGGTTGAACACATGCCCATGCCCACAGGATCCATGCAGCGATAGATGGTCTTCTGGTTGGTCAAAGCATTGGTGCGCACCACTTCATTGCGTTTGCTGTAATCAGACATCGGCTGTAAGTTGTGTTGTGTGTGTGTGTCTTATTTACTACTTCTAAGCTGCACCTCACTCACCGATCGATTACAATGTGATCGTCTTTGGCAAGCCGATAGAGATTATAAGCCAATTTGGCCAATGAGTCGCAGTTCTTGTTGGCCACATTTACCAGCTCGGAGGCAGCAGCAGCGCCGTCAAACTGATAACAATCTGGGAGCTCACAGTTTAGCATAGATTGATGATAATCAGCACTGTTGTCACTAGTATTGCTGTTGTTGTTGTTGTTGTTTGTACTGTTGTTGTTGCTACTGTTGTTGCTGTTGTTCTTATTTGTGTTCTGCTGCTGCTGCGCCGCTGCCGCCTGCAGCTGGATCACAGCATTGTCCAGTTGCTCATCGGGCAGCTCGATAGCAAAACCCAACAGCGCATCTTTATGAAAGTTGCAGTTGTTGTTGTTATTGTTGATGCCGCTGTTGTTATTGTTGTTACTGTTGTTCGGCTCATCATTGGTGCCGCTAAGCGGCACCAGTAAATTCTTCATCTTGTGTTTAATTCGCACAGTTTGAAACAGTGACCAAAAAACTTGCAATTAATTTTACCATTCACAACGAACGATATACACAACACACCAAAAACCTATCGAAATGTGCATTTGAATTGCGCAGCTCGACAACTTTTTCAAATGGTTATGCGCACTGATGCGTTTGCCTTTTCCCTATTTCATTATTTACATTCTAATTATTAAAAATAATGTTTGCAAATTTCAATTTAATGTTGTAAAAACATAAAATGCTTAATTTACTACACTGCGCAATGCGAATGTCTAAAATGGTCAGCAGTGACGTCATACGTGACCCAGACAAACGATAAGTGCCGGCGGCGGCGTTGTCAAGATTTTTCCGTTATCGGTGCGTTGCGCTATCGATAGGAAATCAACAATCTTGGCCATAAAAATTCGCGAAATTGTGCGGTACAAATAATCTGTTGTTGTTGTCGTCGCTATTGTTGTTATTGTTGTTGCGAGGAGGGACCGCAAGCCAAACGAACCAACTAACCAACCACCTACAACAGTTTGCTGATTATACAATTTGTGGTCAACGCTGTCGGTTCTTCACTGCTGCTGCTGCTGCTGGCAACCAAAAAAAAAATCCTCGCGTCTTCCCCCCTCCTTCGACCAATCCATCCTCAGCAAACGTCGGCGATTTATATCACTTTTGTTTTTTTTTTTGTTTGTTGTTTGTTTTTTGAATCGTATTAAATTCGTGTGTTTGCTGTGTGATCAAGAAGAAGACGAAGGAGCAGAGAGATGTCGAAAAATAAACTAAACCTAGTGCTGCCACCGGTGAATGTGGAAGCAACTGTTGCTGCCACACAAGTGGCACCAACGCCACCATTTAAAACACCATCGGGAACAGAGTAAATATATGAGTTATTTCAATCTATACATATTAGATATGTGCATATATCGTATCTATGTATATGTGCACATAACATAAGTGTATACACAGTTTTGATTGCTTTTCAAACGCCCCCACAACCCCGCCCACAAAGTCAAATGCAAAGAAAAGTAAAGTAAAGTAAAGCAAAAGCAAAAAGTGTTTTTCCTGTTCTTGTTGTTGTCCAAAATGACGCACGCAGTGCGACAAACACACACACACACATAAGCACACATGTATGCGTGTGTGTGTGTGTGTGTAGAAAATCTTTGCCATCTCTACATCCTTTACCGGCACACCCCATATTCCCCCATCCACGTTCCCCTCCTCCCTTACAGTTCATAGTTGTTGTTTTCTGCTTTTCGTTTTGTTCTGCACAAAATGCATTAAAAAGTTAAATTAAAGCACACACAGTTTGCTGGGGAAGCCAAAGACGAGCATCGATGCATTAACCGAAACCCTGGAGGGCCTCGACATGGACGACACCGAACGCAAACGGATCAAAGTCTTTCTCAGCCAAAAGGAGAAAATCGGCGAACTATCCGAGGAGGATCTCGAGAAGCTGGGCGAACTGGGCTCCGGCAACGGCGGCGTTGTCATGAAGGTCCGTCACACACTCACCAAACTGATAATGGCCCGCAAACTGATCCATCTGGAGGTGAAGCCGGCGATCAAAAAGCAAATCCTGCGCGAACTGAAAGTCCTCCACGAATGCAATTTCCCCCACATCGTTGGCTTCTATGGCGCCTTCTACAGCGACGGCGAGATCAGCATTTGCATGGAGTACATGGATGGCGGGAGTCTCGATCTCATTCTGAAGCGGGCGGGACGCATACCGGAATCGATATTGGGTCGCATCACGCTGGCGGTGCTCAAGGGACTCAGCTATCTGCGGGACAAGCATGCGATCATCCATCGGGATGTGAAGCCGAGCAACATACTCGTCAACAGCAGCGGCGAGATTAAGATCTGTGATTTTGGTGTGTCGGGTCAGCTGATTGATTCGATGGCGAACTCGTTTGTGGGCACGCGAAGCTACATGTCGGTCAGTATTATCAACTACACTATATACTAACAACAAGGCAGTTTTGTCCCTAGAATCGCGTTGTAAAATAGACGGTTTGTGTTCCTAGATTTCAGCAAAACCACGAAAAACAAATACTACATAACTTTCGACCTTGAAAAACCGTTTTCTAATATTCCACAATATTAATCTGTTCCATTTGTATTCAATATTATTAATATACATAAATTATTTCCCAGAAAATTCATTTCTATTTATTTGATCCGTTCCATTTGCTTAGCATCAACATTATTAATATTTATATAATTTAGTGCCCACAAAATTCATTTCTATTTATTTTATCTCGCAAAAACATTCTCAAATTTTACAATTATATTGATTTATAAGATCCATTTGGTTAGCATCAACATTATTTATATTGAGATACTTTTCCCTAGAAATCAATGGCATACAAATTCAAAATTTATTTGGAATTTAATTCAACTTTAGCAAAATTTTCAATACTAGATGAATATTTGTAAACCTCAATTTTTCTTTTAGCTCAATTCTTAATTTTGTGTAGATTAAAATGATTTTTTTTTTATTTCTAAGTATTTATTATTATTTTTAAATATCTCTAAAACGCAAATCTATAATTTATAATCGTTCAGAAATGAACGAAATAACGCAATTTGAACACATTTCACTACTAATTCAGAAAGAAACCAAGGAAAGCACCCAATTTCAAATCGTTTCAAAACTAATTTACATTGAATTTTTCTCCCTTTTGCAGCCTGAACGATTGCAGGGTACACACTATTCGGTGCAGTCGGACATTTGGTCATTGGGTTTATCGCTAGTGGAAATGGCCATTGGCATGTATCCGATTCCGCCGCCAGATACGGTCACACTGGAGTCAATATTCGCAGAGAATGCCAATGAGGATGGACAGCAGACGGTGTTGGAGCCGAAAGTGATGGCGATATTCGAGCTGTTGGACTACATTGTGAATGAACCGCCGCCCAAGTTGGAGCACAAGATATTCTCAACAGAGTTCAAGGATTTCGTCGACATCTGCCTCAAGAAACAGCCCGATGAGCGAGCCGATCTCAAGACACTGCTGGTATTATGTTGTCTCGTTTATTTACCTTTCTATATTTAAACTTTCTGAACTCTCTTTGTTGTTTTTCGAATACTTGAAGAGCCATCCATGGATACGCAAGGCGGAGGTCGAAGATGTGGACATATCGGGTTGGGTGTGCAAGACAATGGATTTGCCGCCATCGACGCCGAAACGCAATACATCGCCCAACTAATAATAATAATAATAATAATTATCATTCCTGTAAACACGAACAGAACAACAATCTTTATTTAAGATACACGCACACGCACATTACAAAACTACACCACGTTATTTATTTGTATGTATTGTATTGTACTTGTTGTATCAACTTGCTGCTATCCCCCCCCTATTCACTCACCATCTCTCTCTCTCTCCCTCTTTTATCTACGTCTACGTCTTGCTCACACTCTTTGTGCGTGTGTATGTTGGCCGTCTCTTTCGCGCTCTGATCTTTATACTCAAAAGAACACACAATGGAAGAAAGAAGCAAATCAAAAACTAAAGAAAATGCTAAAATAAAACAGTCGAATTCAAGATCGTAAATGCAAGTTTTTCAATTTTTTTGGGGATTTTGACTTTCGGGGATTGTAATCTTAAGAAATTATGATGTAAGAAAGAAATTTGTAATATTTATAAATTAGTTTTCAGTTCATTGTAATATTTATGGAATGAATTTCGTAAATAATCTTAAGCAATGAGATTCATTGCAATGTTTATGGATTGATTTTCATAAATAATCTTAAGCAATGAGTTTCACACAATTACAAAGACATTCAATATTCTATATTACCAAAAATGTGTTAGAGAAAAATGTATGAAATGTCATAGAAAGATATAGAGAGTTAGTTCGTTTAAAAATAATCATTTTGGTGTAACTCTTTTCGTTGTAAATCTTTTCGATTTTCTTCCAGATCGTAGTATGCTTGGAAATTTAATTTCTCGAGATTTTGTTTAGCTATATAAAGTCTCTCACTTCACTCGTTGACTTTGCTCCCTTGTCGTGTGTAGCCTAACAAAATTTTCTCACTCGCTTTGTAAAATTGTTTTTTCCTTTTTTGCAACATTTTGTACGATATTGCTTTTGTTTTTTTGTGCAACTATGTCGAACTTTTTGAAGATTTGTAAGCTGGGGCGTTCCGTGCTATTGACCAACTGTCGCTTGGCCAAACAAATGCAACGAACGCTCGTTGTGTCCGCAATGCAAATGCAACACTTGAAGGACGAAGCTGTGAAGCAAGAAACACCCAAGGATGATAAGCTGAAGACGGAATCGTTGTCCCCGCCACAAGGTTTAACGGCGCTGCAACGCGATTTACTTGAGCTGATTACGGCGGAAATTATTGAAGAACGTCGCATGCAAGTGCCGCTGAAACCGCCTTACAAGATTGATGATTTTGTCGGTCACTTTACGGGCTCCAAGGTGGAGTTGGTGAAACAGTCGTCCGACGAGTGCATCAATGTGTTCTTTAATGTCAGCAAGAGTGTGCCAAATCGCAATGTGGATAATGAAGCTAGCGGAGGCGATGGCGACGTCGATAACGATGGCGGCGGAGATTGTTCGACGACGGTGCGAAGTGTTCCCAAATTCGAGGTGTTAATCAAGCGCAACAATTTGATGCTCTCCGTATTCTGTGTGTTCAAGTCGACGGCCCTGGAGGACATTGAACCAGAGCAGCTGCAAAATGATCTATTCGAGATACAAGATTTGTCGCTATACATGAATGGTTGGAACGACAGTTGCTTCACGGTGGATGCATCGTTGATTGATGACGATCTGCAAGCGATGTTGGTCGAGATGCTGGAGGAAAAGGGCATTACCCAGGAGTTTGCACGCAAACTGTCCGACTTGGCAACGGCACGTGAACATGCGCTGTATATCGAGTTTCTTGAGAATCTATCAAAGTTCACTGTCGGCCTACCGCAGCCCATCAAAGAGGCAAATAATTAAAACCTAATTGCAATTATACTCGAATGTTATGTGCTCAATGAAAAATAAAAATCGAAAATGCAAACTGCAAACTGCGCTTTCAATGACATTCAAAAGACGCGCTCGCGCTTTCAACGGGGTGGCAACGCCGCTTAAAGTCCCCGTTAAGTGCAGCAGTCGAGCTTTGGTTGGCTGGCAACGCCGTAACCTGTGACGACAGCAAGCAAGCGAGCGAGCAAAATGAAAACATCAAACACAACTCTATGCATTGCTCGGGTCGTTGTCGTTGTCGTTGTTATTGTTGCAGAGTGTGCCAAAATAAATACTGAAATTAGCAGTTGTAGTTAGTTTTTCTTTCTGTTTTGCTTTTTTTCGTTGATAAGTGCTGTCGCTGTGTGTGTGTGTTTATTATGCTTAGTCACGGATTTCGCATTCACAATTTGCAGTACGCAATTTCTGCGTAATTGAAATTTGTAGTTAACCCAACAGCAGCAGCAGCAGCAGCAGTTGGAAAAAAAAAATAACAAAGCAAAGCAACAGCGCTCTCACAGTTCCGGACGCAGTAAAAAGTTCTTTGTCTGCGCAACGCGAGCAGAGGCAGCGGTAGCGGCAGCGGACTGCGACGTCGGTCTACGCTGCATGCGTTCCCCGTTCGTTGTACACAATTCGCAGTTGTGTGTTGTTTTGTTGACAGTCACAGCAGAGTAAGAGCGCAGTAAGCAGCGCGTTGACATCGCGAGATAGAGTCGAGAGCCAGGCAGGCAGCAAGAAGTTGACTGCGACGTCAGCAGTGACTGCGCTGACTCGCTGTAATAGTTGGAGTTGGTGTGTGCAAAATACATAAACACATACACACATCCACACACATGGTATAGTGATGTATGCGTGTGAGAAATGCAAGTGCAGCTAAACAAAGCAACAGCTTACCACGCGCCATAACAACAACAAGAGCCAAACAGTCAGTCAAACTGAGCGTTGCAACGCGGACGTCCCACAGCACACAAAAACACAAAACAAAAAAGGAAAGCTGCTGCTTTGGCTGCTGGTGACATGACAAGAGAAGGATAACGACGACGAAGGAGTTCACTAAATCTACAAAACAAAATTTGTTCTTGTGCTGTTTCGGAAACAAAACAAAAGAGTAAAAATGTCATCGTCGGCGAATGTGAATAATAATCAACAACAACAACAGCAACAACAACCACAACAACAAAAAGAGAGTCCAAGTCGCGACTCAACCGCATCGACATCGGGACACATCTCGATGATGGCGGAGAATACGCTTGAATCGCTGTCGCGTGATTACAGTTTGGCCAGCCTCAATTCGGCTGGCAGCCAGGACGAGTTCTTTCGGTGTCGCGATCATGCGGACAGCGTTCTCAAGCGCATGCAACTCTATGTTGACAGCCAGCAGCTGTGCGATGTGGTGCTCATCGCTGGCACCGATGGCAAGCGGTAAGTACTATAGAGGACACAACTCACATCACATCAACAAAGAATGGAAAGTTTGTGTTGCAATGCGCAAAAGCAATCATCCGCCTCCTCCTCCTCCTGTGTTTATTCGATCCCCCCCTTCAACTCATTAGCAATTCACCATCCGGTATGAGCTGTGCCTTCCCTATACTCTCCTCCAGCACTCTCCTGTCGCACATCTGACCTTCACTTTAGCGCGCAGTTCACTTGGTTCTTTGTCTGTTTCGCATTTGCGACACCAGTTTCCCCAGTCTCTCTTTCCATACCATACCAACAACAACAGCAGCAGCAACAACAAATCGCGACAGACGCGACATCGACGTCGACAGCGACATCAGCAGCAGCAGCAGTGCAATTTCAACAGTAAACACAACGCGTCGCACTAATTGCGTTTTCTTTATGCTCTCTGCTCTGCTGCTCTCCCAATGATCTCTCTTCCACACTCTCTCACTCTCTCTTGCTAGTCGCTGCAGTGCAAGCGAGTAGGCAATATTTTAGTAACAAATGAAAAAGGAAACAAACAACATAAAATAAAATAAAATGATTGATGTGCTCTCTGCACAGTGGAGCATAGTTAATAGTTATTGCGTATATACACATTTGATTGCAAAACAGTTACCACAATTTTGTCGAGACAAATTAATTAAACGCGATTTGTCAACTCTTCCATTTTGTTTGTTTTATTTAATGATCAGCGAAGTGAGCTGGCAATTGTTCAAATCAAAAGCATTAAATTGGACATAAACAATATTATTTATTTAATATTGAGTTACGCACACTGTCACCACACAATTCTTCGATCGCAATTTGATCAACTTGAATTGCAGTGTGTGTTATCGATATATACATATACAAAGAGTCCACTTCTAAATAAACCAATCAATCGAACCGTTTTGATTGATCTTAATTACAAAATTTCCCCAAGTTGTGGTCAAATTAAAAAGAAATATATCTTTATGAACTTTAAACCTCCCTGTAAAGAATAAAGAAAAAAAAAGGATTTGAGAACCTTGTATTACTTAAAGGGAAATCCAACGATTTATAATCATTATATTGACTGGTCTTCTCTTTCTTTTAGACTTAGAGAATATTTCAGATCACAATTTAAATACTGTTTTATTTGTCGTTAGTTTTAAAAAATATTCAAGTGTTGACCTACCATAACAATCTAGCATTCTTGCAAGTTTACTTTGAAATTATCACAAAACAATATACAAAAATAATATCTCCATTTATTCATCCATTTACCTTGCCTATTTGAAATATGTATATTTCCGTTCTTGTTTTGTTGGGGAAAAATACAAATTCTTTCTAGTTAATACGAAAAAAGTCAACCTATGAAGTGCAAAACTGCCTATTATGATTTTTAATTATCCTCATTTAAAAAGTTCAAACCAGTAACGATTCTTAATAATGAAAATCCTATCGACATTTCTTTTTAAAATCCTATAATAATCTTTAAAAAGGGTGAAACTGTTTATTAAGATTCTTAATAATAAATATCCTATCCTCATTTTCTTTTAAAAGGGTGAAACTGTCTATTAAGATTATTAAAATTTAAAATCCTATCCTCATTTTCTTAAAAAGTACAAACCTGTCCATTAAAATTCTTAAAAATAAAAATCGAATTCTCATTTTCTTTAAAAGCGCAAACTTGTCTATTAAAATTCTTAATAATAAAAATCGAATTCTCATTTTCTTTTAAAAGTGTGAAACTTTCTATTACGATTTTTAATAATAAATAATCCTATAATTTTTTTTTAAAAGGGTGGAACTATCTATTAAGATTCTTTACAATAAAAATCTTGTCCCCAATTTAAAAGTTCAAACCTGTCTTTTAAGATTCTTAATAATGAAAATCCTATCCTCATTTTCTTTTACAAGGGTGAAACTGTCTATTAAGATTCTTAATAATATAAATCCTATCCTCCTTTTCTTACAAAAGTACATAATTCTAAAATGAAAATTCAATCCTCATTTTCATTTAAATGTATAAAATTCTCTACTAAGATTCTTAATAATTAAAATCATATCCTCATTTAAAAGATCAAACCTGTCTATTAAGATTCTTAATAATGAATATTATGTCCTCATTTTCTTTTCTTTTATAGTGTGCCCGCTCATCGATTGGTGCTATCTGCGTCTAGCGCATACTTTTCGGCCATGTTCACGGGATCGCTGCGCGAGACGAAGGAACATGAGGTGACGCTGGGCGAGGTGAACGGAGATGCGCTGCAGCTGCTGGTGCAGTATTGCTACACAGGATTCATTGAGTTGCGCGAGGACACGGTGGAGACGCTGCTCGCCACCGCGTGTCTGTTGCAGCTGAATGCTGTGGTCACCGCATGCTGCAACTTCTTGGCCCGCCAATTGCATCCGTCGAATTGTTTGGGCTTTGCATTCTTTGCGGAACAACAGAGCTGCACGACACTGTTGCGTTTGGCCCAGGCGTATACGTGTCAGTATTTCATGCAAGTGTGCCAGAATCAGGAGTTCTTTCAGCTGAATGCCGATCAATTGGGCAAGCTGCTGTGCAGCGATGATCTCAACGTACCCTCCGAACAGGATGTCTTCCACAGTCTGATGTCATGGGTGCGTCACGATGCCCCCAATCGGGAGCAGCACATTGCCGAGCTGTTGGCCCTCGTTCGTCTGCCGTTGCTGCAACCCGCCTTCATCATGGATCATGTGGAGAACGTGTGCAGCTCGAACGAGTGCCAGCAACTGGTGATGGAGGCCTTCAAATGGCATCTGATGCCTGAGCGTCGATCGAGAACCGAACGCACAACGCCACGCAAATCGACTGTGGGACGTCTGTTGGCCGTCGGTGGGATGGATGTGCACAAGGGGGCCATTAGCATTGAGAGCTATTGTCCGCGACTCGACAAATGGACGCCCTGGAAGCATATGACCGGACGTCGTTTGCAATTCGGTGCCGCTGTCATGGAGGATAAATTGATATTGGTCGGTGGTCGGGATGGGCTCAAAACGTTGAATACGGTGGAGAGCTTGGACTTGAATACGATGGCATGGGCACCCCTGAATCCGATGGCAACGCCACGACATGGTCTCGGTGTTGCGGTGCTTGAGGGACCTCTGTATGCGGTCGGTGGACACGATGGCTGGAGTTACCTGAACACAGTGGAACGGTAATTGGAATCACGATCGGAATCGAATTTCAATTTTCATTTTAATTGGCATCGTATTTATTTTCTCTCTGTGTTTGCAGCTGGGATCCTGTGACACGCAGCTGGAGCTATGTGGCACCCATGTCATCGATGCGTTCCACAGCTGGCGTTGCGGTGCTCGGCGGTCGTCTCTATGCGGTGGGCGGACGCGATGGCACCGTCTGTCATCGTTCCATCGAGTGCTACGATCCGCATACCAACAAATGGACTCTCCTCGCTCCAATGAATCAACGTCGCGGCGGCGTTGGCGTAAGTTGTCTCCACATCAAATGAATGACCACATTGGCTTTCAATAATTACTTGTACGTCTCTTAACGGCAGGTGACTGTGGCAAATGGTTTTCTTTATGCCTTGGGCGGTCATGATTGTCCGGCCAGCAATCCGATGGTGAGTCGCACCGAAACTGTTGAACGCTATGATCCAGTCAGCGATACTTGGACATTGGTAAGCATTATTATCGATGGGTTGTTCAGTGTTGCCACTTCAGCTATTTTCAAAACGAAACTTGTTCAGTTTGTCAATACTTCTATTACTCGAGGTATTTTTAATACATATATTGTAATTGTGTCATTACTACGTGATTACCCGATGTTCCATCTCTAATACACATTCAATTTCCAACCTAATATAGCTGTTAGAGATGGACAATAGTAAATGACATGAAAATATATATTTAGTTTGGTAAAACTTATTACTCGAGCTATTTTTAATACATATTTTGTAAATATGTCACTGCTACGTGATTACCCAATGTATCATCTCTAATACACATCCATTGTCCTACCTAATACACCGGTTAAGTATGGACAATAGCAAAAGTCATGACAAATGTTATTTAGTTTGGTAAAACATTTATTAATCGTAATTATTTCGCAAAAAAATGAATGAGCTTCATTTGGTTTTTTTTGCATGATTATCCGACGTTCCATCTCAAATAATTTGATTAGCCCATGTTCCATATCTAAAACACATTGATTATCCTTTACTATATCGGTTATCCTACTATATCGGTTAGAGATGGACAATAGCAAAAGTTGCCAACACTTTGAAGTAGTCTCAAATAATTTGATCATTACCCAATGTTCCACGTCTAATACACATTCATTATCCTCTCTAGTATATCGGTTAGAGATGGACAATAGCAAAAGACATGAAAAAATGTACATATTTAGTTTGGTAAAACTTATTACTCGAGCTATTTTTAATACATATTTTGTAAATATATCACTGCTACGTGATTACCCAATGTTTCATCTCTAATACACATTCATTATCCTTCCTAAGACATCGGTTAGCGATGGACAATAGCAAAAGTTATGACAAATGTTATTTAGTTTGGTAAAACATTTATTACTCGTAATTCATTCTCAAAATGAATGAGCTTCATTTAGTTTGCATGATTATCCAACGTTCCATCTCTAATGCCATTTCATTATCCTCCCTAATATATCAGTTAGAGATGGACAATAGCAAAAGTTGGCAACACTGTCTCAAATAATTTGATTTTATATAATACCGCAACGTTCCATTTATTTTTTTTATCTAGATCTGTTCGCTGTCATTGGGACGTGATGCAATTGGTTGTGCTCTGTTGGGTGATCGCTTGATTGTCGTCGGCGGGTACGATGGCAAGAACGCGTTGAAGAATGTCGAGGAATACGATCCGGTGCGGAATGGATGGAATGAATTGGCGCCCATGTCACTGCCCCGAGCTGGCGCATGTGTTGTTGCCATACCGAATGTTATTCCGCCAGCGGCTCCACAGCCGCCGGCCAGTGCTACAGTTTAGTTCACACTTCCAATTATCATTGTTGTTGATGTTGATGTTGTTGCTGTTGTTGCGTGTTGCTGTGTTGTTGTAGTTGTGTATGAGCTGTTGTACTGCCAAAAAAATGCACTATGACCACTGCTGCTGCTGCTGCTACTACTACTACTACTACTACTACTACTATATTCCTATTTACCCAATTACTACATACTCCTATTACCTATCGATCGACATACGAGAGACATGCCAACATAACATAACACAACAAACAAACAAACAAACATATCAAGCCAATTTTGCGAAATTATCGATTACGTTAGCGATGACAAATTCTTAACATAAATTTGATTTGATTCTGCTTAACATACACGATAGTTTCATCAAAAATGGTTCGATCCTTTGGCCTGGTCTGGCATTTGTTGGTACGTTGCTACACACACATACACACACACACACACACACACAAACACGCACACATATGCATACACAACGCATTTAACCGCTGTTGCTCTAAAAGTAATCTCATGCCCAGTGATAAAATCGAAAAAGAAAAAGAGGCAAATGCTCAAGCATCTGCCAAGTGACCAAGTAACCAAAAAACAACAAAAATAAGAAGACGAATATATAATTAATGCATGCTGCTGCGGGGCTATCAAAACTAAAACCTAAAGCTACAGCTACAAAAAAAAAAACAACAAAAAGACATCCATGTATGAATTTTGATATTATTTGTACTGTAAAATCTCATTGGACCGATCCGATTTACATATGTGTTATCCATCACATTCCATCATCATTAACCAAGTACTATATAGACTCTACTTTATATGTAATATGTATTTGTTCAATGCTGTCGTATGCTTCATCCTCGTTTAATGATGTGTGTTGTATATGGTCAATGCAAATTCTCTTCCTGGTGGCAGCTCACAACAACATACTATATTATTATTATTCGTATTATTATTATTATTATGGCCAGTGATGGTTTTGCATGCAACGTACGTAAGACTAAATGATCCAACTAATTGAGTATTTCAATATACATATATATATAATACTATATATCTTTTGCATGAAGTGTACGACTAAGTACAATTATGGTTACTATATTATTATATGCATTCATACCCATTTTATTCGTATACATACCATTTATATATCTATTTAAATTTACATACATATATATATATATATAATTAGTTTCTAGATAGTGCAAATTTACAAAAAAGAAAAAAAAACAAGAAAACCAACTCACTGAAGAAACCGATGATGAAGTATGAAAATAATTTTGCAGCTATTTTGCACTCTCTCATTTTTTGATTGTCATTTATTATTACCACAACATACATACATACTATATATGGATGCATACATCTATTTGTATACATTACAATTGCAAGCATTTATTTCTAATTGTTTATTATTATTTTCTTTCTTTTTCCTCCTTTCAACGTTTTTTTTCTTACTGCATTTTCGCGAATATTTGTAGAAAAAGAAGAAGTGGAAGCCAGTTAGATTGGATCCAATCTGCTATTTGCGCCGTAGATCCGTCGAATTTGTCGACTACTATCATATGTAATTGTGAAATAAAAAATCAAAAAACAAAACTATATATGTAAATTTAAGTAAACAAACAAACAAGTAAAGAAATCAAAACAAACGAAAGCCTACACAAAATGGTAACTTAACAAACAAAAAAAACAAAAACATACATGCAAGAATGTATTACGTATTATTTTCTACAATCATATATTTATATTTTTACACAATCAAAACAAAACATACACTACGCATAAATTGTATACACTGAATATGTATTTTTTTGTAATAAAATGTATTCTTTGTTTAAAACGTTGCAACGAACGAATTGCAGCGAACAACATGAAAATCAAAATGTAACGTCTTCTTTTCTTTGCTGATAACAAAATAGTTATCGATAACAGTTTTGGTATTTTTCGCGCAGGGATTTGTATTAAATCCTACTGGTTGTAAAATTGCAAAAATAAACTGCATAATTTAAACTATTATTTTGCTTCCAAGATGGAGGCCAGAACAATACGGTACATTTGATATGTGACCAGCGGTGCAGACGAGGCGGTCACACTGCAAAGCATTTGGTATTTTGCGTGTCTAGTATATTTTTGTTTGCACTTCTTGCGCCCGCAGAAAGTATTGACATCGGAATCGGGAGCACAACAATTCAATTAAAATTCAAATCCAATTAGCAATCATTGTTCGACTGACGACGAGCTTCTCACAACAATCAGAGTTGGCATCATGGATGCGGAGCAGTTGAAACGGCTTGAGAACAAGGATACCGCCTACATTGCCGACATCCTAAGCGAATTCAATACAAAGGTATGTACGCTGTGAAGAAAAAAAATATAGAGCTGAAGAAAACCTACAAACTCACTTACTCACACACACTTTCGTGACTAATAATTGATTGATTGATTGATGTGTTTCATTGTGTTTATGCTGGTGTGTGTGTGTGGGTGTGGCAGAATGCAAATCTGCTGGTCTTTGACAGCTTCCATGCGAACAACCAATGGTACGCTCTCTGGCTGGCCATATTCGGCATACTGGACGATGCAACACTTGCCGCACTCCACACACAATGCCTCAACACGGTGCGCATCCTGACGCGCGATGAATTCAGCCTGGAGACGCATTTCATCGAACCCGATGTGAACACACTGCTCAGCCTGGCCCGTCTCGATGGCAGCGGCGATGACCAGGACTTGGATCTGTCACAGCTGGCGGAGCCCCAAGCTGCCATTATGACCGAGACCCTCAAGTGTTTGTGCAACTTGGTCTATCAGAATGAACAATGTCGGCGTCAATGCCTGCGACAACATGCACTCGATGCGGTGGTTAAACGCCTGGGGAATGTCTCCACGATGCATAGCTATCCCAGCACCTTGGAGTACCATGACATGAAGCTATTGTTTCTGCTCACCGCACTGGATCCGTCGGCACGAACGCGTCTACAAATCGATCTCAATGGCATGACCTATATGACCAAGTGGCTGGATGATAAGTTGACCGATGGGACAACGACAACAACGACGTCGACGACGACGACGTGTTTCACCGATGAGCAGCTCAACACTATCATCGAGCTGCTCAAGGTGATGTTCACGGTGACGAGCACACCGGACAAGAGTCCCAACGAGAGCGAAATCCAAAGTCTGCACTTGACCGGTGTGCTGCGTGAGCTCTTGTTGCGCTTCGGCAGTCTGGCCACCGAGCGGGAACGTGCTGTGGTCACGCATGCCATCAATTTGCTGACGAACATCACGAGCAGTTGCCTCGTCGAGTTGACCGTCAAGTGCAGCAATGCCGAAACGGAGGCGGAACAGCCAACGGCGGAGACAGAGACGGATGTGCCTCAACCAGCTGAAGGTGCAGAGGCTGCTGCTGCTGCTTCGGCTGCTCCTGCTCCTGTTGCACAGTCCACGCTCAAGTGTTGTGCCCAATGCTATGAGCGACGCAATGTGCGCGGTCTGGGCGTGTTGTTGGACTTCCTGCGCGCCGGTCTAAATCAGAAGGATACTCAAGCGAGCTCCGCAGAACTGTTGTCGCCGGTACTCACGGTGCTGGTGAAATGTGCGCGCAGCGATCGCGTGATGCGTCATTATTTGAGGCAAGAGATCTTGCCACCTCTAAAGGATGTCAGCCAACGGCCGGAGATTGGCAATGAGCTGCGCAATCATCTATGCCGATTCCTTACGCTGCCCGCCATGATATTGCGTGATCTCTCCGCCGAACTGTTGTTTGTCCTGTGCAAAGAGGATGTGGGACGCATGATCAAGTATACGGGCTACGGAAATGCCGCCGGATTGTTTGCGAAGCGCGGTGTCTTGGATTGTCGACGCATCGAGACAACGGAATACTCGTCGGATAGCGAGGACAGCGATACCGAGGAGTACAAACAGCAACAGCAGAGCTTCAATCCGGTGCTCGGTTGTGTGGAGCAACCGAAACGGAATCCCCTCGAAGGCATGTCCGAGGAGCAAAAGGAGTACGAGGCACTGCAGTTGGTCAATCTGTTGGATAAACTGCACCAGGATGGCATCGTGCAGCCGGCGCTTATCGATAAGGATGGCAAGGCTCAACCCGTCGGACACATCCTCCAGCTGCGCGATGGTCTGCCGCAGCAGCAATTGGATCAGAAGCGCAAATCTTAAACAAGTCGGGGGAAATATCGGATAATAGGAATCGCATCGATCAAAAAAGAAAAACGTAATGTTCAAAATGCAAAACAATCGTTTGGGGTCTTCCTTGCAACAACAACAACAACAAAAACAAAGAGAAAAACACCCTTTTTTATACAGAACCGCAAACGGGAAATCGTTTTGTTTTGATTTTTTTTCTTTCGATCTAATAGAACAATTGATCTAAGTTGTGTGTGTATTAAGTACTTAGTGCATATAATTCCATTATACATTTATCTAGTTAGAGAATGCGAAAACACAAGTCGTTAGCTTTCAAACTTAAATTTATTGTCGTACTCGGAGAAATACATTTGTTGTCATTGTCATTGTCATTGTCAACCTTAACGCTTAAGCTCAACCAAAAAAAAAACCAAAAGAAATTTCGGAAATTCAATAAGAAACAACAAAATTAAAGAAAATACCCTTGCAGAGTGAATCTAATAATAATTATTAAATATAAGAGATACATTTGTGAAACAAAGATCATTTCTAGTAGTGAATAATTTTCGGGGCACATCGGGAGTCTTCAACAACCAAATATTGCTAGTGGCAACCACTTACAGCAAATAGTTGAATACAAATATAAAAAAAAATTAAACTCCCACAACAACTTCTGATTAATAAGCATAAAACCCTCTGCTGGGGTATAAAAAATAAATTGTATGTGTGTTTGTGTTATTCAAATTATAATTTGTATTATTATTATTTATTCTCGAGAACTATGATTAAACCATTTTCAATGTTTTTTGTTTTAATTTGAAGCATACCATTAACTCCTACTTATATAGAGCTTTATTGTGTTCAATCTTGATAGTCAATGGGCTGCTGTTAAAGTTGCCCATCGAATTGCAATTAACGGTAGTTTTACACTTGTCTTATGTCGTATGCATAGAATTAAATATACATCTAATACTATATAAATGGGTCTACTATATACAGAAACACGAATATATATGTATGTATGTACTTTCAGTTGTTGGAACTCTATATACTATATATGCTTAATAAAAAGTCTCAGCGAACATCTTGCAAGATAATCCAGTTTTATTTATGATGATTAACAGATTCTACAGTAAGTATGTAATCCTTTCGGAATCCTGAGAATTCCTAAATGCCAAGCTACATATATCCTAAAGTATAACAACAATTATTTATTTCGTAATTCTTCATTAGTAGCAAATTAGTTACTTTAAATTCTTCCGCATCCGCTTTACTATTTTAATAGGTAAAATATATTTAAAAATTCGATTTTTCCTCAAAAATAAAAAATTTTATAGCTATGTACAACAACCGTATGTCTCAGCCCCTATACAAAATAGAGATCCAAATTCTTGAGAAAATTCAAAACAGAATGTAAATTTCAGTAAGCATAATTATCGAAGGCGCTCTAAACACTTACAAAACCAATCTTTCTATCTAAGAAAAGCAGTTAAAAAAAAACTAAACTCAGCTTTAACTCAAGCTTAAAGTGCTCAAAAGTGCGAACGAGAGAGAACGCTACGCCAACGGCGAGTGAGAATTCTACAATACCAAGGCGACCATGAAAGCTTTAACTCAAAACATTTGTATAATCTTACATGACATTCGAGTATGTTTGTTAATAAATATATGTAATTGTATTTGTAATTACTCACCCTCACTTAATTGCAGACACATCGTATATACATATGTAGGTTGAGAACACTTTCAATAAACTTGCATTAATTAAATTATTAATTTTTTACAACACTTATAATCACAAAAAAATACACATTATTAGACAAACAAAAAAAAAAAACAGAAAAAAACAAAAATTAATATAAAACACTTATAACCATAACAAAAAAAAAAAAAATACAAATTATTGGACTGATTCTTATACACCTCTAATCACCAAAAGCAAAAAAAAGCACACAGCATTATAAGATCGACTCTTATATTTTCATTTGACTTCTTTGCAGCCATGTAAAGTAAAGACGGATTTAGAATGCGCGGTTCACTAACAACAACAAAATTACGCACTTGCAGCAGCATCTGAGTGTGAGAGCGAGACGAAAAAACAGCGCGTCATTTTTTGCACTTTCACGAAAAAAAAATGCGCTTCAACTTTAGCTAGCACGCTTGTAACCTAATAACAAATGCGAATTGGTAAATTTGATGGAACTTGCAAATGAAACACACTAAACACCACACATAATAAAAAAAAATTGTTTTTTTTTTTAATTCACATATTTAAATATTATTAACAATACGAAATCCGAACTGTTGTCTCGGACACTCCGCGCAAAACTGAGCCCCAAAAATTACCCCATGCCATCGTTGGGACATTTTTGACCATTGAAAAGGATTTTTTGCTCTCCGTTTCGCCGCGATCTAAACAACCGTTACGTGAGCGCCACTCACAGCTTAAGCTTGCATATGCATGTTTGTAAGGGGATTCGAAGAACGAATAGAAAAGCACATACAATTTTACAAGGTGTCTAACTTATGTATGTATATATGTACATACATATGTATGTGCAAAATGTATGTTTATATTCAAAATGTCCCATAATGAGGTCGCAAATCGAATTGCAAGTCAAACTCTGTGTGCGAACGAGTGCGCACTAGTCGATTGTCGAAGCAAATGATTGCTGATCGTGTTTATCTCACACAACACGCGATTACCTATGATGATAGTTGATGTTTGTGTGTTTGCATTGGAATTTTTGGGGTGTTTGTTGTTGGTTTTTGGGTATTTCTAGAAATAACGGAATATCAAACTGAATGAGGCCATTAAAAAAGAGCAAATGAATAAATGAATGCATTAATAAAAAAACTATATTCAAATTATTATTTCGTTTGTAATTTTTATTATTAGTTAATTTATTATTAATATTTGTACATGCATAAATATTTACGTTGCAAATTAATTAGAATTAATAAAGGAAATGTGA
Source organism: Drosophila sulfurigaster albostrigata (assembly GCF_023558435.1). Taxonomy (NCBI): domain Eukaryota; kingdom Metazoa; phylum Arthropoda; class Insecta; order Diptera; family Drosophilidae; genus Drosophila; species Drosophila sulfurigaster. The sequence goes on from NC_084885.1 coordinate 20,715,262, forward strand.
GCAGATCTCTCCTATAATTATTAAAATTTACATTCAACTATGAAGCTCTTACTTTTAACTAACTATCTACACATTATTATTTATACTATATTTATCTTTAAATTATTGGAAACTTTAACTCTTGAACACTTGGAAATACAATAATAATTTATTATTTATTTATTTTCTAATTTTCGCTTATGAAAAAAGTAAAAAATCTTGAAGTCTGTTAAATTTCTTTTCTTAAATCATTAAATTAGGTATTAACTGGAATAGTTTTAACTGCCTTTTTGTAATTTGTATAATTAAGAATCTAATTAAATGATCTAGATTATTTATTATGCTTTCTTTTTTTCTTCCATTCTCTAAAATATTTTTTATTTATTTTTAACTTAAAGTAGAGCAAAAAGATACCTTAAGATATAAGATATTTTATCTACATACTATAGTACGTATATATGGTCTATCTCTTGTGAGAAAAAAAAATCCTGGCTTAGCAAATTTTCTTAGTTCCTCTTTCGATAGTAATTATCAATCGAACTTTTTGGTCTAGCTAATTACATATTGTCAAGAAGCTATGGCACATTATAAGTAGTATATACAGCTATATAATATTTTATGAGGCCACCAATGAAACTTACTTTATTTTTGGTACTATTTTTGTGTTTCTTAAAACATGTTGTTCGGCAATTGTTTAACATATGCTTAAATTAAATTGCTACTTGCGGCAAATGTGAGCCGACTCATCAAAGTTGGCCATCTCAAAGTCCTTATAGAAATTCGCCTCCTGAATGCGAATACGTTCATAAGGTTGTTGTTGTTGTTGTTGTTGGACTCGATTGTGGGCTGAAACTTCGGATTTGTTCTCTGGGAAATAGCAGGAATAAATGTTGTTGGTGGCAACAATCGGTTGTCGATTCCTCTGCGCTCTCGAATTGATCAACGTGCTGTCTACCCGATGGACAAAAGTCTTCAGAGTGTCGTTCATCATGCTGTTGGGCAATGGCGAGGATTGGGATTGAGTTACTGCTGATGCTGTTGTTGGCAACAGCTGAGCATGACGACTGCTCACCTTGTAGACATTGCTGAGATTGGGCAACTCATAGGCATTGGCATTGTTATCGTCGCGAGCGAGAAACTCACGCAATTGCAGCTGCTTCTGACGATCGCGCTCCAGCTTCAGATGGCCGAGATTCAATTGGTTCTGATCACGCTTCAGCGTTGCCTGCAATGTCAATTCGTTGGTTGTCTTGGCCATCCCAGCCAGCGGCGATGATGTTGTCGATGCGGATGATGTGGAGTGCAGCAATTGCTCGACATGATGACGCACCGATTGTTCGTGCAACAGTTGCTCATTGTCCTGGACATAGTGAAACAGCTGCTGCTTACACTTGGCCATGTCCTCCTCCATGCGACTCAGTCGCGATTTGTAGCACACAAATGCCGCCGAACCGTGCAACACTTTCGGTTCCTCTTGCACCGACTCCTTGGGCGTGTAATAAGTGTCGCCATCTGTGCTGTGCTTGCGATGTCCTTTTCGCGACTGCTTCTTCTTCTCCTTCTCCTTCTCCTCTTGCTCGAGGATCTTGTGACGTTTCTGTTGCAACTCATGATGCTCGATCTTGAGACGTTCGATGGCCAGCGCCAAGTCGACAGTTTTGTGATCGCTGATCAGTCGCTGCTCCTGCAACTGTGCTTTAACTTCCTGCTTGGCACGTGGTTGTTGCTTCAATTGCTGCTGCTGCTGTTGCTGCTGTTCTTCCTTCGGCTTCGTTTGACGTCGCTCCTTGCAATCTTTGCGCAACTTGCGGACGCGTGTACGCAACTGCGTTGTCCCTGCTGTTGTGTCCACCTCAGGAGCAGTCACTGGCATCGGCAGCGGTCCAGGCACCGGCACAGGTTCGCTCCAGCGTCGCTGTTGCTGTTGTTGTTGTTGCCCTGGACTTGGTTGCAACTTTGGTGGTTGTGCTGCCACAACTGTTGATTGCCAAATTCCGCCGCTGACAGTTCGCGGCGCTGTTGCCACAACGGCGGCAAGTTCGCGACGCAAAGCTCCCGATCCGGCTTCCGCATTGAAACAGCTGCCAGGACGTGTCGCTTGATGTGGTTGCTGTTGTTGTGGTTGTGGTTGCTGTTGTGTTTGTTGTGGTTGCTGTGGCTGTTGCTGAGACTGCTGTTGTGGTTGCTGTTGTTGATTGTTCTCGCTGCTTTGTGGAACGCGTTTATCACGATGCTGTTGCTGCTGCTTTCGCTGATCTTCCACCCAGGCCTTGGTGCAAACGCTGCTGGCATCGTTTAAATTGCTTCCGGATTGTCTATGGGGAGGGGGAGTGAAGTTGAAGGGAGTAGTGGGAGTTGGATGAGCAGCTCTCTAGCGTAGGCAGTTTCTTTTTTTTGGTTTTTTGCTTATAATTATCATTTAATACAAGTCTCTTATTGTCCTGCTAAAAGCTAATGATTTCAATAATATTTGTTCTATATTAAACTACATTTAAATATAATCCTAACTAACTAATCTTCCCTTATCTGAACTGCAAATCATAAATCTAGAATTGCTGTTTTAATTTGAATTTTATATTTTTTTTGTTATGGTTTCAACAATATATATTTTATATTAAGCTACATTTAAATAGCAGCCAAACGTAACTAGTTTTTCCTTATTAAATTGCAAATCATAAATCTAGAATTGGATTCTTTAAAATCCTAGCTGAAGAATTAAGGATTAGATCAGTTAATCTAAATTTCGATAATCATCTGTATATATGTTTATGTAAATGTTTCAAAATAAAACCCCAGCTGTGTTTCTTAAATCTTAAGCTAACTATTAAGTTGCATAAACTTTTCCTTTTCTGGCAATCTTGAAATACATCTCAAAATTAACGCTATTTATTCAGCACATAACTAATTGAGAGTTGCCAGATTGAAGAAAAACTGCTGACAATGTTACCCAATATTAAAAAAAAAAGTGCTGCCAATCTTATAAAAAAATAGTGTAGCATACTTTTTTGTTCTGTTCAAATCACAATAAAAAAAAGTTTAGCTCATTGCGTTGAATGTATTTTTTCTATTCTAGTCACAATAATTTGTTATTGTGTTGCTCATTGCTATGATTGTAAAGAATAAAAATATTACTCAGCAAAATACAGCCAAACTTCACAATCGACTTAACTGTTTTGTATAAAAATAAAAATAGTGTAGTCTACCTTTTAGAATATCATCTCAAGAAGAAGTGTAGCCTAATGCAGAATTTGTGATCGTGATCGATATAAATGTTACCCATAATTAAAAAAAAGTGCTGCCTAACTAATACAAAATATGGTAGCATACTTTTTTGCAGCTTTTGTGTAGCTTATTGCTAAAAAAATATCCAATGAAAATACAGTCAAACCTCGGCAACTTAACTGTTCTGTATAAAAATAAAAAATAGACTAATCTCAATAAAAAAAGTGTAGCCTAAAACTGTAATTTTGATCGATAAAAATTTTACCCATAATTAAAAAAGAAAGAAAGCCAAACTAATAACAAAAAAATAGTATAGCATACTTTTTTGTTAAATTCTAATCGAAGTATAGAAGTGTAGCTTATTGCCATGAGTATGTAAAAGATAAAAATGTTACCTATCAAAACTGTTCTGTATAAAAATAAAAAATAGAGTCTGCCTACCTTTTATAACCTCATCTCAATAAAAAGTCATCGTGGTCGATAAAAATGTTACCCATTATTAAAAAAAGTGCTGCCAAACTTAATCGATAGCTTAAAAGCTTGTTACCCACATTAATTAATAGAGTATCATGTTATACTATATAAAGTCTATTCTATTGCTCCGATTGCTAACGACGCGCACAATTTAAACGGCGATGCAGTGAGCGAGGATTTCGCTCATGATGCTGGACTTCGTTGGCTTCCAGACCATTGCTGGAGACAGTCGAGGAGTCTATTGAAGCTGATGTGGATGTGGAAGTTGAGTTGGAAGTGGAAGTAGATGTCGAAGTCGAAGTCGATGTGGATGTTGTTAATTTGTTGACGCGTTGTTGGTGTTGTAGATCTGCATGTTGCTTTAAGTTTACTGATGTTGTCGATGTCTTTGTCTTGGTTGCAGTTGCAGTTGCAGTTGTGGCCGCCATCGTCGCTGTGGATGACGGCGATCGCCTATGCTACGAGCGACGAGATCTGCAAAATCGAGCGAGCAGCTAGAGAAGCCTCTCTCAACCACCCAACCTAAGCTCCACCCTCAACCCTAGCACCATAACAAAAACAAAACTAAAGCATAACTCAATTGTTGAACATTACTCACTTTGATTTCGATATCGATCGCATGGGACGTGTGGTGATCATATCTGAGGCACTTGTTGGCGTTGCCACCTGTGAGGCAGCTTCCTTGTGACGCGCACTTGATCGTATCTCGGGAGCAATCATCTCGTACAATGTGGTGCGATAGTCGTTGATGCCGTAGCGCACATCATCGTCCAGCGGTGGCTTGATGTCGGTGCGCATCTCCATGTTCGCAGACGCGGTGCGAAAGCGATGCACATACGAGTGGCCAATAGCCTCCTTGGCCGTTAGACGTCCATCGGGATCGAGGACCAGCAGCGATTTGACCAGCGACATTGCATCGTCACAGCAATTGCGCAGCATTTCGTCCAACGAATAGCGTCGATCACGCACTATCTTTTTGCTAAGCAGCACTGATCCGAAGCTGGAGCCGATCGATTCGATATCTCGATCTGTAACATCCGGCAATGCGTTGACAATTTTCTCGATCTGCAAGGAAAATCATAAATAAATCACATCGATTAAATATGAAAATACTATCGAGAAATATACTATCGATAATTTTATGATTTTTGAAAATGAATGCATGAGAGCGCTTCATTCAAATTTGAAAATTCTATCGAAGCTTCCAATTAACATCAAGCTACTATCGATAAATCTACCAAGATTTCTTTTTTGAAAAACTTATTTATTAGTGATCGATAAATTTTAAAATTCAACTCAATGCAAACTTTAAATAGAATAGCACTTTCAAATTTTATCAGAGCGTTTCATTCAAATTTGAAAATACTATCGAAGCTCCCAATTAACATCAAGCTACTATCGAGAATTTTTATGTTTTTTAAAATAAATATTTATTAGTGATCGATAAATTTTAAAATTCAACTTGATGCAAACTTTAAATAGAATAACATTTTTAAATTTCATGATAGCGCTTTATTCAAATTTGAAAATGTTATTCTATTGCATTTTCAAATTTATCGATCACTAATAAATATAAGCTTTGATTGATACCTGATTGATGGTGCTGGTGCCCTGAAAGAGCGGCTTCTGGCGTATCATCTCGCCCAGTATGCAGCCCAGACTCCACATATCAATGCCCTTTGTATATCTATATAGTTCATAATAAGAAAAAAAAAGGACATAATGATGAAACCAGTTTGTAATGCCACTTAATGGCAACTTACTTGCGACTGGCGACTAGAATTTCGGGTGCACGATACCAGCGTGTCGCCACATAATCCGTGAGTATTGCCTCGTTCTCCAGCTCGTCCTTGGAGTCATAGGCGGAATTGTTGCGTCGCTTGGGGCACAGAGTGCGTGCCAAGCCAAAGTCCGCCACTTTAAGTCTAATACATTGAAATTTGTATATCGATTTATCGATAGGCACATAGAGATGGGAGCTCACCTGCACTTGCTATCGATCAGTATGTTGCTGGGCTTGAGATCCCTGTGTATAACATTGCCCGAGTGCATGTATTTGATGGCATTGATCAGTTGATACATGACAAAGCGTTTGTGTATGTCCTTGAGCACATCGCCCTTTTTGATCACATTGTGCAGATCGCTGTCCATGAACTCAAACACCAAATAAAAATCTAAATTATTGGCAGCCCTGTTGTTAAGATTGTTTTTTTAGAAAAGTTTTCAATTCACATTAATGATAATATAATAAAATATAACTGAATTTAAGATAGCATGGGAAAGGATTAAAAAAAAACAAAAATTTATGCGGGAATTTCAAGGTAATAATACAAAAAATGAGTATTATGAAACTAAGATTTAATAAATATACGTTCATAGAATTAAATTGAAATTTTTGGAATTTGAATACAGTTAAATAACGCAATTTTCATGAATTCCACTAAATAGATTAGTTACTTTTGTTAAATTATATATTATTATGCAAAATTAAGTAAACAAAAATGTACTAAAAAGTTAAAACTGTTTTAATTTACAAACAAGTTGGTTAAAATTTGTAAATATTATATTCATTAATGAAAAACTGAATTGAAGTATAACTTCATTAAAATAAGAAGAAAGTTGTTAGTCATAATTAATAATCGAATAACAACGTCTATAATATGAATGTTGTAAATGTAAAATGAATGTAAAATCAGATTCTTATTATTATTTGTGAATATTAGTTATTCATTAATGAAAAACTTTATAAAAATATAACTTAAATTCAAATACTAAAAATTAGTTAATCACAATTAACATACGAAAAAGTACGTTTATAATAAGAATGCTGATAAACGGCGTCTCAAAAGAAGAAGCGTAAGTGAAAAAAAGAAGATGGCTGCCAACTCACTTGAAAATGTCGAGCATGCGAATAATATTGGGATGATGGCGAAATGCGCGCAGAAAAACCACTTCGCGATAGGTTCGCTGTGCGTCGGTTTCATCGCGAAACGCATCGTAGATCTTCTTCAATGCGACGGTGTCTTTTTTTACGTTTGTCCGTTGCCTTCCACACGATGCCGTAGGCGCCTTTGCCCAAGCGCTAACAAAGTAATGTGTTGTGTGTGCGATAACAAAATGTATCGATCATTCGATAACAAAAACAAACTTACCTTGCGCACTTCAAAATAACGCTCAACATTCTGGTCCAACTCATGAATGCGTCGCTCTTGTGCGTTCGCCTGACGTTCCGCCATTAGCCTCTCCTTCTCCTTCTCCTTGTCCTTATCCTTTTCTCTCTCTTTCTCACGCTGCTTTTCACGCTCCCACTCCCGTTCCTTCTCCTTGGGCTTCTCTCTCTCTTTAATTTTGTCTTTGATCAAATGCCGTTGCACCTGCTGCTGCTGTTGTTGCTGTTGTTGTTGCGGTTGCGGTTGTTGTCTCTCCGTCTCTTCTTCGTCTTGCTCTGTTGACGGCGGCTGCAGCTGCTGCTGCTGATGCCGTTGGATGCGACGAGCTTTTCGCTTTTCCACCTCCAGCTCTGGAATGGCAATGATGTTGTCAACAAATCCGGCAACCTTTTGCGCGTCGTGACGCCGCTTAACTTCGTTCTGAGCGGGCGCCAGTTTGTGGCCGCTCCAACACCTCGAATTGGTATGGCGCCTAAGGGATTTTTTTTTTGTTTTGTGAAGTTTGCGAAGCTTTTGCTGATTGTACTTGTCCACAACAACAACAACAACAAAAGCAACACAAATGTGCGCTGTGGATGCAGTGTGTGCGTGTGTGCATATGTTACATGTGTGTGTGTGAGTTGCTCTTACAAAATTTGAAAGGCCTCGCGTGAGAAGGCTGCGCTCGCAGCTCACCGCTCTCTCTCTCTCTCTCTCTGTCACACTATCTGCTCTCATTTACATTCACATTCTGCTTCGCATTCGCATTCGCGCGCTCTTCATATGCAAACAGGGGCTCAAGTACTACACACATACAGCACACATTGTACACATGCTCTCAAATGGAGCGGCAACAATAACAATAACACAAATAATAAATACAAAAAAAAAGAAAAGAAAAGAAAAGCAACAACAAATAATCATGAAGCAATTTGATTGAAACTGAATTATTGTTAGATCGATCGAAAAGCGAAAGTGGGCGACAACAGCAGCAGCAGCAACAATAATGGACAGGAACTGAAACAGGAGCAGGGCAAATAATTTTGGCCTAGCAATGCCTACAACAAATGGACAAATGTAACCCAGGCCCGAAACCCAGAAGCCTCAAGTGCCCACGGCAACGTTATGAGCTCTTCTTCTTCCTCGTCGTCGTCTTGTTCTTGTTGTTGTTGTTATTGCTGCAATTGTCAGCCAGTGGCAACCCCAGAAAAAACAATCAAACAACGCCTCAAATGCCATCGACTCAACTCAACTCGATTCAACTCGACTCTTTGGCATGCAATCTACAATAAAGCAGACTGAATTTGTTTAACAATAAATATGCATAGAAAATGCCCATAAAAATCACATACACTCACACACACACACTCCTTCATATGAGTTACACTATTCAGCTAAATTTGGAAATTTATTTGCCGACAATTTTAGCACGAACTTTGTTCTATACTATTTTAATGAGTTTTGTTCCTTTCCCTTTTAATCACGTTGAAAACCTCTTTATGAATATTACATTTAGTTTACCTTTCATGAAATAATGGGAAAATACAGATTAAAAGAGACTAAAGATTTTAAAATGGAAAATATTTTAGGATTGAGACTGTTTTCAGAGGAATAAATTATAAAGGTTTTTTTTTAATTCTAATATTTATACTAGTCACTATAAATTGTTCGATCTAAGCATATTTAGGTGAAATTTTAAAATTTGATTAAACAATATTAAATTCATTTTGTTTTTTTTTTTTAATTGTACATGTAGTTGACCTTATATGAAATGTTAGCATAAAAGGTAAAATACAATAAAAAATAATTTAAGATTTAGCTTGATTACAGTTCAAACAATTCAATGTCAAGGATTTCTTTGTAAATTTAAAATATTTCAACTAATCATTACGGATTGTTTGATCAATGCATAATTATGTGTAATTTGTGTTGTATTATAATTGTTTAAATAAACCTAACATCATTTTTTTTTAATAGTCGATGGTTTTAGAACAATTTCAAACTCCATAAAAAACTTTATAGTCTCATTTAAAACCACATTTTCTTAGCTTTTTTTTAAATATTGTCATTTGAATCTAATTAATTGGATTAAATATATATATTCTACTCTTCTTAAATTAATTATTTTGTGTTTTTTTAATGACTATTCCTTTATTGCAATCAATTCAATTTCCATCTAATAAATAACAAAAAGTATCAAGTTTCCTTTTAAGAATTTATTTTGTTTCTTAGTAGAAAATTTCCATCTAATGAATAAACAAAAGTATAAAGCTTATCTGTTTTTTTTTTACTGTAAACCATAAAACATCTATAAGTTTTAGTGAGACATATTCCTCTATGACTAATAAGTTCTGAAGAAACTAGAAACATTATTGTATAATTATTGTATGTTTATCTTTTATGGAAACTAACTAAAATGTAAAAATATCTTCAAAGTTTTTATCAAATTAATGCAATAGATCTTAAACTGAAATATTGAAAGTATTTGCTTAATACTATTAATATATAATGTCAATATATATATATATCTTTTATGGGATCTAACTTAAATGTAATAAAAAAGGAAAATATGTTCAAAATTTCTTTCAAATTGATGCATTAGATCTTAAACTGAAGTATTAAAAATATTTAGTGGAACCTCCATTTATAATTTCTTTTACTATACTATTTCGTGCAGTGTAGTGTAATTGTGGCATGAATAGGTGGGATTAGGAAAAGGAAATTGGGCGAAGCTACTTGAAAATCAAGTGGCAATATGCATGTCACTTACCTGCCTGACTCGACTCTGAAGGATTGGGGCCAGTTGCAGCTTTGGCCAGGTAACGGGGTTGAGGACACTCTTTATTTGGCTTGAGCTATGGATGATGTATGGATGGCACATATATGAATTGACTGACTGAACATCCAACTTACAATTTCAATATATATATATATATGGATATAGACCAGTAAAAACACACACATACACACACTCAACAAACACAAAAAAAGGAAAAGAAAACTTCTTAAAACACGAATCCAAATTGAACTGCAATTATAGTAGAGAGTATTTGTAGATGCCAAAATAGATGCGATATCCATACATATATGATTATCCTTTCGATCCGATTGAAAAGTTCACGAAATTTTTGAACAAATTCAAATGTAAAATCCAAATTGAAGGCACACAGTTTATGTTCGCTTGATTAGAGTTCTCTCTTTTAGTCCTTCAGACATCAGTTCACAATCACATCGGAATCGAAATCGGATTTAAAATCGGAAACGTAAAACGAGGCTTCGAGTTGCTGCGGCGACTTAAAAATTTGAAAACGATTTTCCACTTCGAGAATTACGCGTTTTGAATTTGAGTACTTCACAGATCACAGACATCTAATCACATATATATATACATATATATACGGATACGATACATATATATATATAATATACACACATATATGTGAGGATGAGGGATACCGTTTTTTTTGCGTTTTGAACTCGCGTTGTGATTTTTCTTGTCTTTTTGGTTAAGATGAAGAGATCAAAAGTTGAATACAAAAATTGTGTGTGTGTTTTTTTTTTAAGTTGTCGACTCGTGTAGAAGTTATACAAAATACTAGTAATGCCAAATGTCTACGACATTTCGAGTGAAATAACGTGTCAAACACACACATCTTACGCTCAGGCAACTCGATTTCCAATTTCCAAATTTCCACCTTCATCTATCTACTCTCCATGAATACGTTTATCCTTTCGTTCCGGTATTTTGTTAACGACAACGACATCGACACCGACAGCTGTAGAGCTGTACTGTAGTTAGTCTGGGTCTAGTCTCTCTCCAGTCTATTGCAGTTTAACTACTTTGTCTGTTATCGCTTTCGTGGTTATGGGTTATGGGTTATGGGTTATGGGTTTATGGGCCTCTCTTCTATGCAGCCTTTTTCCCTCAGGACGTATCATTCACACTCGTCGCCGTAGCGACATATTAACAACCAAAGGCAGCTGTAAAGACTGTACAAAATAACAAAAACTACTTTTTGGAAGTAGAAAATTGAACTTCAATTTCACACATAGCTGAGCACATTCTTTTAGATTATCAATTCTAAAATGGGAATATTATGAAAGAAAATTATATTGTATAAGAGAAGATTATAACTATAACTTTTAGAACTACAAAAATATTAAAGAAAATGCATATAAAAAGATCATGAATTTCAAAATGAGATTATTATGAAAGAAAATTATGTTAAATAACAAAAGATTATGACATTTTTTTTAGAAATAGAAAAATACAGAAGAAAATACAAATACAAAAAACTCAATTCAATATTTCAATTATTATGGAAGAAAATTATTTTGCATGTTAAACGTATAGTTAAAGAAGATTATACAATTATTCAGAACTATAAAAATATTAAAGAAAATTTATATAAAAAGATCAAAAATTCCAAAATGGAATTATTATGAAAGAAAATTATGTTGACTAAAAAAAGATTACTACAATTTTTTAGAATTAAAACCATATTCAAGAAAATACAAATAACTCAATTCCAATATTAGATTATAATGCAAGAAAATTATGTTGAATTTTAAGTGTATAATAAAACAAGATTATACAATTTTTCCATATTATAAAAATAAAAATGTAAATAAAAAGATAACCAATTTTTAAAATAGGAAAATAGGAAGAAAATTATTTTGTGTTTTAAGCGTACAGAAAAAAAGATTATAAAATTATTCAGAATTTCAAAAATATTAAAGAAAACTTTAATAAAAGAGATAATCAATTCCAAAATGAAATTAATATTGTAGAAAGTTATTTTGTGTTCTATAAATAAAAAACATCAAATTTTTCAGAATTTAAAAAATATTAAAGAAATTGCAAGTAAAAAGAATTTTTAGAAAAAATTCAAGAAAAAACTGAAAATTACACAAGATTACTTCAATTATGATTATAAGGTACTAATGATAATAAATAGTTAAATAATATATAGGTCATTTTATGGTGACACAATTTAAAGATAAGAAAAAACATAAATTGAAACAATTTTAAAAATAAGTAAAGATTGTTCTTATAGCTCTTGATTAACATTAAATTTAGAGCTAAGATTGATTTTAGAAAATAATGTTTTACTATCAAATATATTAATTTGTTCATTTTTTGTTTTGCAAAAGAATTTGTTAAATTTTGTAATTGTCTTACAACAAAATAATTCTTTTTTTTTTGGCTCTTATTGAAGTGCTAATCAAGAGCTAAAAGATTCATTTTTATAAAAAATAAAACATTATTTGATATATATATTTTTTTTAACACTTAAAATGGTGTCTCTAGAGAATTATTAATATTTCTTCAACTCTTTAAAGATTCCCTCTGAAAACAAGTTTTCACAAAAATGCAATTCGAGTGTTTTACTTTTTATTGTTTATTCTAGGAAATGAGTATAAAATGCCATTCACACTTAAGTCAACTAAAAGATTTGTTTTTTTTTTTTGCTTACAACTAAATTATCTTTATTAGAATTGTTGATGTGGGTGGTTCTGCTTAAATATTTCTAAATATATATAATTATTGTGGAATATGAACGATGTTTTAAACCTGAGTAGCAAGAAAATTGAACATGATGATTGAGTATGAATGATGCAATGATTGTCGGGTTTGTCCAGCATTTAATCGGCGACAGGTTGCTATCAATAAATGAATATATATATATATATATATATATATGTATATATAGTTTTTTGATGCTTAGTTTTCAATAACAAACACCGAGTGGTGGGTGGACAACAAATTTGCCGCACATAGCAACCTTCTAGCGCACTTGCAGCACACAAACGAAAGAGAAAGAGAGAGAAAGAAAGGGGTGTTTGTGAAAGAGAGAGAGAGAGATGGAGTAACCGGTTTATAGCTCGAAATGTGTTGATCAGGTTGCTGATGGTAACGTTGCCCGACAAAAAATATTAAATTGAATCCATGGTGATCGATGCGCAGTTTTACAATTTACAACTATTTTTCATTTTTTGTTTTTGTCTATGTTTGCTTAATTCAAAAAAATTAGTATACCGACTATAAAAATTAATGATTACGATTATATATAGATTTATATATATGTATGAAAAAAAAAAATAAACACGATGTGAAATTAATTAGCTAGCAATTTGCGTTTCATAATTTGTTATTATTAATGCGGCAACTTCTATTGAAACATCACCTGATGATGATGATGTTGTTGTTGTTGTTGATGCTGCTGCTGTTGTTGTAGTTGTTGTTGCTGCTGTCGATGTTGCAGCTTTTGTTGATAGTGTTGCTGCTGCTGCTGATGTTGCTGCTGCTGCTGTTGTTGCTGCTGCTGCTGATGTTGCTGCTGTTGTTGTTGCTGCTGCTGATGTTGCTGCTGCTGTTGTTGTTGCTGCTGAGGATGTTGCTGCTGCTGATGTTGCTGCTGTTGTTGTTGCTGCTGCTGTTGCTGCTGGTCGAATTGCGCTTGGCGTCGCTTCTGCTTCTCGAGCTCAGCAAAATGCTCCTGCTGCTTGCGCACCAATTCATCCATCACCTCGTGATTGTACGTCGAGTGGAGCATCAAGCCAAGCAAATTGGCACGCGAACTCAACTGCTGCCGGAGCAGACGCTCCTGCTCCATGAGGTCATCCATTTTGAGCCACTGCCGGACACGCTCCAAGTCGATTTCCGCCCGCCGGATCTTCTCCCAGGCGTAGTGCTTGAAGCAATTCTTTTTGGGCGCACGGCAAAATTCGCCGGTGGGATTGAACACATTGTTGACGAGCGGCGAGCCGCAGACATCCGTATCGCTGACCTTGGGATCCTTGCTGTGCTCGGGACAGAGGACACGCAGGCGTTTGCAATACGTTTTGCTGGCGGGATTGTAAAAGTCACAGAACATATTGTTGCCCTCCATGCGCGTCTGAAAGATGCTGCCAAAGCTGGCCTGCGATTCGTATTTGTTAAAGCACTTCTCCATGTGCTTGATCGCCGTACGCGAATGTATCTCATGGCCACACGTTATGCAATACATGCTCTGCTCATCCTCCACATCGGCGTTATCCTGCGGCCGCTGTGTATCGATCGAACTGCGTTTCGCCCGCTCCACCACCATATTCAACTCCTCGGCGCGCTTCTCGAGCTCGGCGAGCGCAAAGCGGACCATCGATTGCTTTTGCCGTATGACCTCCAGTTGGTCGCGATTCTCTTCGGTGGCATGGCAGGGCGTTAGATTCCATTCCTGGAGACGTTGCGGCAGCACCTGGAATATACGATTCGTAGCGAGATTGAAGCCGCACTTGTCGCTGCAGTATTTACTTTGCGGCCGCGCCTGAAAGCGACAACTCGGCCCATGGCATTGCCGAATCCCCTCCAGCTCTGGGTGCACAAATATCTCGGGACTTGCGGCTCGCATCGCTTTCGTCTTGCGCTGTTGCTGCTGGAACTGTTGTTGCTGCTGCTGCTGATGGTTGGCCTTCTCACTGCGCTTGCGACCCGTCGTCGTTGTCGTCGTTGTTGTCGTGGTTGTCGCTGTTGTCGTGGCATTTGCTTGCATCACACAATTGCGATAGATGCATCGGGGTTTGTGGCCAACGCGTGTGCGGCATGCATCGCATTGATTGCAATTGGGTCGCCGGCAACCTTCGCAAGTGCCACAGCGACGTCCGGCTTTTGGCTCTCGGCCCGAGGCATTGTTGCTGCCGCTGTTGTTGCCATTGTTGTTGCCATTGTTGTTCTTGCGAGCAACACCACCAGCTGGCTGCTGATTGCCACCACTGTGCGGCGGCAACGTTGCACCATTGCCGCCAATTTGTGCGCCAGCCTCCAAGTTGCCGCTATTATGAATGTTGTTGCTGCCTCCGCCGCTGCTGTTGGCCGCTGTTGCGGTTGCCGTCACGGCGGCTGCGGTGGCGGCAGCTCGTTCGGTGGCCACCAGACGGAAGATGGTCTGGAGTTCGGGATTCTCTTTCTTGCATTTGCGGCAATAATACTGCTTAATGTGTTTGGCCTCCTTTTCGGTGATGCCAATGCAGTCGCCATGATACCATTCCTCGCAACCATCGCAGCCACTACAAAAGATAGATTGGGAGATAGCAATGATTAGTTTGGAATATACACATCTACATTTACCACTCGGTTCGTACATCATAAATCGTGAGCAATCGGATGTGCGGCAAATGCAATAGGCCTGATCATCTTGCTTGAGTATTGTTGCGATTTTCGATTTGCGTTCGGGCAGATCAAATTCACGGGCAATCTCCTCTTTCTGCAATTTGAAATGTAAATGTTTTGTTAATTGATGATTGTTTGTTTATTGTTAGTGTTCTGTTATTACCGATCGCTTGTATTTTCGCTTATCCGCCATGCTTGTGTTGTGTTTGTGGCCTCCACCACCAAAACTCCGCCACCCACAATCAACACAATCAGATATGTAGCTATGTGGTACAAAATTGTTGATTATATATCGATGTATCGATAGCAGCAGCCAGGCTACGATAGCTACGTATTACTATTGCACTTCTTGTGGCTTATATTGTGTGATTTCATTTGAATTCGCAAAAAGTATAAGTTGATAAACAAATTTATAATTTGCACTTGAAATTGTTGTTTTCCTTTTTGACATAAACTTTAGTGTGCTTCATTTATCGAATTTGCAACTGTAAATTTTAGAGCGACCGTTTTACATGATATCGAACAGCTGTTCAGCATGTAAACAAAACTTGTTGTGACTTGTTTGTGCCGCAAACATAATAAAATTTCAGTTATTAAACGATTTGCCCTGCATTGCATAAATTATGTGTCAATTGCATATTATTATAATTATTTACTGGTGCTGTTTTTTTTCATATTTATCGATAAAACATTGTGCAACTAACAAATAATAATATTCTGGGTGCGAGAATACAACAAATTCCAAATTGCATTTAATGCAAAAAACAGTGCAGTGGCATTTATAAAAAGCAAATTATAAATACTCACTATGTATGGACATGATTTTTTGATTTTCGCACGAGTGCAGGACACACATCTGACACAGCATTTTGGATGGCAGCGATATTTTTTATTTACAATCGATAAGTCGATATGCGTGTTAGTATACTAGTAGTATTAGTAGATGTATTTTTCGTGATTTTCTAGGCATTAGTTTATGGTCACACACACATTCGCGACACACCAAATTGCTGGTAAATACTGCCAAATACAAGAAGTAAACAAAAATATTAAGAAGACTATAAAGTAAACACTCGACATGGGCGTCACAGTGCTTCAGCCATATCCACTGCCCGAGGGCAAGAGCGGAGCACACATTATCGATCATCTGGCGAAGCGGCTATTATCGTTGGGCGCCACACATGCCGGTCAATTTCTCGTGGACTGCGAAACATTCATATCGACGCCACAACACGGGACACCAGCCCGTGCCGTACACGTGCTGCACAACTCCGAATACCCGGCCTCGACATTCTCGATCATTGACAATGGCAATGGGAAACAAGTGGCACTTGTTGCGGACAGCATTTTCGATCTGTTGATGCTGAAAATGACATCGACCTTCACATCGAAGAAGCAAACAAAAATCGAATCGCGTGGCGCACGATTTGAGTATGGGGATTTTGTGATCAAACTCGGCTCCGTCACCATGATGGAGCACTTCAAGGGCATACTCATTGAGATCGAATATCGGCCGTGTGTGACGCTATCGTATTGCTGGGAAATGATACGGGAAATGCTGCAGGGCTTCCTCGGCATCAATGTGGCCAAGGAGTATCCCACATATTTCACCACACAAACCATCATGAATGCGATGGGACAGCAACAGTTGCATGCCAAACAGAACGACATCTATGAGCCCATGGATACGGTCAAACAGTATCTGGAGCACTTCACCAACTATCGCAAACACGTGCAGATCCATGGTGCCCTGGGCGGAGGCGCCTCGTCGGTGGGCACCGTCGGGGGCGGGGGTCCCGGCGGTGTTTTGTTGCCCTCATCGGTGGGCATGGGTGGGCGTTCATGATGTGAGCTGAAGCTGGAGCCCCCGGAAGATTCCGCTGCCACTTAATGCTTTCAATTTTCAAAGATTCGCGTTTTTCATATTTTATTTTATACGTATTTTAACACAATATTGTTGTATATAATAGATATATATATCATTTATCTGTATATATATTTATTATGTATGATAGTATTTCAAAAATCTTCGTGTATACATATATATGTTAGTTGCTCGAAATTATCGGCAAATCATATTTTTTTTTATAGTTTTATAGTGCACACATCCTTCATCATCCCTTTTCTTTTCGCTCTTTCATAATAAGCTAAAACACTTTTTATTTTACAGAAGAAAAAAAAAGAAACACAAATTGTTTAAGGATAAGAGAAACAAAAAATGAAGAAAAACTTCCCCGCTTTCAATATATTGTATATCTCAAAGATAAACAAAATGTCATGTCATGATCGAAAAATAAATATATCCTCTAAAATTTTTGTAAAAAATGCGCATAAATATATATAGATTTATTCAAAGCATGCGAACGAAAAAAAAAATATGTATGTTGTGTATATAGATTGTGTATTATATGTAAGATTTAAGTATATAATATAATGTGTAAGGAGAGTCTTGAAAAATAATGATTTTTGTTTTTTCTTTTACTTAAGCATATAATAAACGTTCTTTTTTTGCAAAAATTTATTCTTACTGCAATTGTAATAGTATAATAGTATGTGTGTGTGTGTGTTTAAATACAATACAATAAAAATTATAAAAAAAAAAATTCATAATCGAGACCAAATTTCAACAAACCGCAAATTTAGTGACATCAAAAAGAAAAAAAAAGTTGAAACAATTTTAACGAATATGGAATTTAAATTGGAGTTATCTTTCATTCTTTCTTCTTGTATCTTGAAAGTGGTCGATACAAGTGTGTTTTGAATATTATTTTCGGTTTTTTTTTGTTTGTTTGTAATACAATATTTATGCTCTTGCTATTGTTGTTGAAAATGTTAATTATATAACACAATAATCGTAATATACGTTTTTTTTTTGTTTGCATCTAATTCTTGCTTTTATGCTTTTTTGTTTGTTTTTCTTCTCATTTTTTTGTCGTTTTTGTTTTTTTTTTGTTTGTTTGGATCTCTTAAGCTTAATTGTATATCATAATAAATTGTAGTTGCATGTTAAATGTCTAGTAATAATAACGTTGTCTGTGTAGTGTATTTGTGTAGGTGTGTGTGTGTGTGTGTTCTATGTCTGCTTGTGTATAACAGTTCTGTATTACGAAAATTTTGCATGCAGTTGTTATAACTGCAGCTTTTAGAGCTCGTTCTCCAGTTTATATGTATGTGTGTTTGTGTTGTGTTCTGTTGTGTGTATGCAACTGTCTGTCTTTGTAAGTGTAGGAGTATGTGTTTATTGCTGTTGTTGTTTTGTTTTCTTTGCGTTTTCGTTATTTCCATCTCATTCCTTCATGTAGTTTTGTAGTTGTTGTTTGCTGCTGTTGTTGGTGTTGTTGCTTTTATCATCTCCTTTTTGTCGCGCTCATTTGCTTTGTGTTTTCTTCATTTTTGTTGTTGGTTTGTTTGTTTTTTTTTTACAAATATTTTAAAATAAATTTATGTTATATGTAGATATATGTATGTATATGTATATATTATTCATGTAGTTTAAACGGAGATCAATTTCCGATTGATTGTTGTGTATTTGTTGTTGTTGTTTGTTTCTTGTTATATTCTTTTTTGGTTTTATTATTTTTTTCTTGCTTTAGCCGATGGATATCCTCACTCTTCTTCTGCAATCGTCTCCTCTCTCTCTCTCTTTCACTCGTAGCCGATCACTCAAGCACAGCTCTCTCTTACAAATTGTTTTTGTTGTTTTTGCTGCTTGTACTCGTTAGTTGCTTTTGTTGTTCTAGTTCTTCTTCTAGTTGATGTTGAGATGCTGGTTGTTCTTGTTGGGGAGAGAGAGATAGCAATCAATCATTTGTCGATTCTTAGTCGCGCATGGGCAAAGTTGCGGGCTTCACGTGGCCACCGTCGCCCTCAGAGACGAAACGCTTGCGTCCACTGCAAAAAGAGAGAAACACAAAAGGAATACGTTAATTCAAGTCGATAAGCGATAGCAAAAAAAAAGTGCAGCCAATTTGCTTAAATCTGAAAAGCTGAATGATATGTCACTCATTCAGCTTCTGTACTCGATGCCCAATCGAGAATCGATCGATATACACTAAATAATCGATTAATCGAATTTAAATGTAATTTGCATAAAAATTGACTAATAAATGAAAAAATAACACAAAAACTGTATTTTATTTTCAACAATTGTAGAGGCAACCCTCGCTTAGCAGACTTTGTTGTATTTCGAGTGCATTGCCATAAAACCAAATTGCATGCATTATGCAATGTCAAAAGCAAATAAAAATACCAGAACATTACGAAAATACGCTTTGCGAATTTGGCAAGTGCCTTCAAAATAAAACGAAAAGAAAAAAAAACTACAAATACAAAACCAAAATCGGAAAACATTGAAGAAAAAAGAAATCTTAATGCGTTTTACACGAATTTTGCAGCAAAAGTTCGTTCAACCGTTGACCCTTTTTCTCTTTCTCTCTCGCTCACTCTCGCAAAAACAAAAACTGCAGCGACAAAACAGCTGTGCGACAACAAACGAGTAAACACATGGGGGGACAAAGGGAGGCAGCAGCAGCAGCGGAGGGGGGCAGGCAAAGACACAGTGCAGCGCAGCAACTCGAAACTAGTTTTCGCATCGTTCACACACAAGTTGTGCGTTGGTTAATCTCAAGTGTGTGTCTATAGCAAGCAGCAACAGCAACAGAAAGCAACAGCAGCAAAGGCCGGTATCGAATTTTAACCTACATCAACATCAAAGCTTTATTTGTGCATATGTATAAAAATAAACTAACTATAAACAGCAAATGCAATCCAGGGGGCTGCATGCGGGAGTAACAGAAGAGAGAGAGAGAGAGAGCGACAGATGAACAGAAAGAAAGAGAGAGGGAGAGAGAGGACATTATTGTGTCGACGTTGCAGCAGCAAGATAGTGCAACAGATAAAGCAGCTAAAAAAATACTAAACGAGCTAAAACAGTCTTAGTGCAACACGCACTTCAAATACCCTAACTAAATTTTCAGTGCTTTGGAAATGTTTGGCTTTTATAAATATTTTACGGTTGTGAATCGTTACATTTATTATTTTATATAAAGAAATTTACTTTACTATATTTTTGATATGAACAACTTTATTTTTCCTAATTTTTTATAGAAAGAAATGTATTTTTCTTTATATGTATAAAAAAATATTAATTTACTTTTTTTTATATATATAAAAATTTACTTTACTTTATTCTTTTATATGAATTCAATTTTTTTACATTTAAAAATTTATTTTAATTTTAAATTTTTATATTTAAAAATTTATTTTACTTTATTTTTATTTTTTTATATATAAGGAAATTTATTTTAAGTTTTTGTTTTTTATTTAACGTAAAGATATTTATTTTAGCTTTTTTTTTAATTAACGCAAAAAAAATTTATTTACTTTGTTATTAAGTGAAAAATCTATACAAATAAAAGAAAAATATCGAAATTGTTGTAAAAAAAATCCAATAAAATAAATGCCACAAATATCTTCTCATTAAAAAAGTATCGTAATAAATATTTCTTGTCTAAATGAGAGCTTGTTAAATGCAATAATATAAATACCAGCTTCTCTAAAGTTCGTGATTGTTTATTATTCTATTTCTGTAGGCATCACACAATTATACAACAAGTGTAATAAACTAGATATGCATATCGTAAACACTTGAAGCAGTCTCTCAGGCAACTCAGCCACCTCTTCAACGCACAAAGCACATTACATTAATAATAGCCTGTCAGGTTCATGAATATAAGGTACTGCGCTCGCAGAGATCATCGCATCTCCATATATAAGTTACACACATTTTATCTATTCCCCACAGGCATATAATAATATCTGTTTAAACTGCTTACATCTGTGCAAATATTTGCACATTGTCTAGAAATTGTTTGCAAAATACTTAAGAGCATTCAATTTCGCTTTTAAGCAAGTATTTAGCAGCTCTTAAGTGGAACTTTAAATATGTTTATTATCAATTTAGTTAAATAAAATATATATGGAGTTATGGAATTCATTTTTTACGAAAATGTAGTTCTGATTTAGTTGATTATTATTAAAACTGAATGAGCTGAGATTTAAAAAAAAAAGAATCCATATAATTGAGTTATTTTTATTCAAGTTATAAATATGCTAAAAGTTTTTCTTTGTGGTTTTCATTGATTCAGAAATGTACTGCATTCAACACATGTTGAATTTTGTTCAGTTGAATAAAAATAAAATTGAATGTAATTAACAGCTTTATAAAAAACATTTATTTTTGTCAGAGACTGTAATAGTATATTCTGTATATATGAAGACTTTTTTAATACTGTATATAATACTGTATTATGAAATAAGTTTTAAAAAAGTTGTAAATTGTCTAATTTCAAATATATAATTATTAATTATATTTAAAACAGTTATTAATTTAACTAAGCCTTTTTTGTATTGTTGCTTAGAATGTATTTAATTTCTGGCCTTTTTTTTAGCTGCATTTTTAGCTTTTCATAAAATCTCTGCAGCGTCATTTTATTGCAGGGTATAAAACGTAACGATGTCGCGTGTTTGTGTGTGTGCATGTGTTTGTGTTGAAGTGAATGCTTCTGTTAATGTTGTTGGATGTTGTTGTTGCTGTCGCTATTGTTGTTGTTGCTGTTGTGACTATGTTAAGTGCCAAAGAGCAACAGCCGGAGCCAAGGCGAATGCAAAATGCAACTGCTGCAATGCCAGCTAAGCTCACAGCAACAGCAACAACAACAACAACAACAGAAACTGCAACTGTCTTTTGTTGTTGCTGTTGTTGTTGATGTTTTGTGGGTGTGGCGGAGAGCAGGTCGATAACAGCAACTGCTGCAGTCGCTTAGTCGCCATTTTTACCTTCTCCAACGTTGCTCACGATCTTGAGTCACATGCAGGTTGTTGCACCACCCAACGGAACAGCAACAACAACAACACCGACAACAACAACAACAACAACAACAACTGCTTGTAACATCAATGCCAACTTTGTAGGTGCGCCCAGCGCGATAAGCAATCGATAACATATAACATATCGATATGCATGTGTGTGTGCGTGTGTCTTTGTGTTTGACTAGAAACTTAAAAACAAATAAATTGCAGACAAGTCACACGAGCTAAATAAATATTCAGTAACAAAAAGTAAACAACAAACAAGATTTGCCAACCTCAGAAAAGATTCATTAGAGAACACAAAAACAAAATCCAGAAAAAAACATAAACAAATCACATTAAAACTAAAACGTTCTAAAAAACTTTAGATACGCTGCTGCCATTATTTCCAGCACCGCGATAAACAACATGTGTTTATCAGAGATATTTTTGCACTGCGTCAACGGAAAGTGAAAAGTGTTACCCAATAAACAAAGCTCGTAAGTGCAACCCAACACGATTCCCTAGCTATGGATTATGGGTTGCACTTTTTTTCTATGACAGTTAATTTGGAGTTGCAAAAATATTGATAAATTGTAAATACTTTTATACTTGCTCGAGCATTCCAACTATTTACATACATACAACGTATGTATGTATTGTATATACACTATGAAATAGAAAAACAACAAAAGCAATAAAAAAAAAAACATTAACCGGCGCCTGATAAACCGGCCCACAATCGACAGCTGCGCCTGCCTCAACTCACCCAAGCAAAGACGCTGACGTTGACGCCAACGACGACGGCGACAGCGCAAAAACCAAACTGCGCAATAGAAATTTCATAAACAAACACATACACACGCACACAAAGTCATACGCACCATCGTATACAACATACATACATACATATACATAGAAGTGGAAAGAGAAGGCAAAGCAAAAGCCAAAGGAGAACGAAAACGACGCGACGTGCGACACATATAATCACACAACAAGCTTATGTATGCGTATATACATACATATAAATGTATGTATGTATATATGCACATAATAATAAACAACAAGTCGAAGAAGAGCTGCAAAATGCCGGCAAAAAAAATAAAAATCAAGTTGATGAGGCAAATAAACACAGACCTACAACTTGTATGAGTGTGCATATACATATGTACATATACATGTATGTATGTATATAGAAAAAGCACAACCAGAACAATAACAGCAGAAATAATTGACTATATGCACTCACACATGCAGCCGGGGAGAGCCGCAGTGACTGACAAGATTACGTAAAAGCTTCTTTTTTGTTTTGTTTTGTTTATTTTGTTTTCGGCTGTGTAGTTTTTGTTGCCCCCGACTGTGTTTGCTGTTGTTGTTGTTTTTTTTTTGTCTTTGTTATTTACTGCTGTTTTTGTAGCTATTTGTGGTTTACAGGTGGGCCGGACTCATGTCCATATAAATATGCATATTTTACACCGATCGTACAGTTTTAATAATGGAAGTAGGAGAATAAGAAGAAGACAAACACTTACCGTGATGGCACATTGTTGATAATCTTGTCGGTTAGAAAACCGGCACGATTACAGCGCTCCACAAATCGATCGAGTATTATATACGCCAATGGCACGTCCAGCACGATGTCCGCCATATCATCGTAGACTCGCATGAAGCCCTAGAAACAAAAACCATACGAACGTAAGACAATAACAATACCAATAATAATAATAATGATATAATTGATGAAAGTGAGAGGAGATTGGTTCTATTTATTGTCATAAGCGATAAGCACGCAGACTTGTTTATTATTTTACTTTTGTCGGATGCAAAATTCCACAAACATTTGAAATTTATTATACGAGCTTATTTTTTGTATATATTTTTCCCTTAGTGCTAAGCTTTCTTCAACCCTCTCTGAAGTAAACCTTTTGAGAATCGCTGAGAAAGGCATTTCAATTAGAAAAATTTGCATGAATTACAGAATTCCATGCGAAGCCTTTTTTACTTTCTAATCTTCTTATCTAATTAAAACGATCGCCATCGAAAATTGTGATGGTGATATTTTAGAATTTCCAGAGTATTTGAAATTTATTTATTTTCCCTTAGTGCTAAGCTTTCTTCAATAAAAATCCCTTACAAAAACCACAAGCACCCTCTCTGAAGTAAACTTTTTGAGAATCGCTGAGAAAGGCATTTCATTTCCATGTGAAGCCTTTTTTTGCATTCTAAACTATCTTGTGATGGTTTTATTTTAGAATTTCGAGAGTGTTTGATACGCCTCCCTGTCATTAAAAGTTTTCCCTTTCATTCAATATGTATTTGTCATTCATTTTGTTTGCCACAAAATTATCTAATCGATCGATAACTTCTATGGCAAGATTTTTAATAACTGTGGCTATATTTAGACTGTTCAAAATAAAAGTAATCTGATTAAACAACAAGAAGTTTGATGGTCGAAAAGTCTTATCAAATAATTGATAATATATTTGTGTTGTGTTTTCAATTTTCATCAATTGATTTATGACCGAGTTTTATTGTTTGAGGTTTGTTATCGTTATAAATTCAAAAACTCTTTTGCCCTACTGTGCTTCCCCCTACAAAATATTATGTACTCTGCTGCTATTTTAATGAAGCTTTTAGTTGCTGTTGTCTTTGCAGAAACAGGTCACTATTCAACGATTTACGAGTGCTTTTAGTGGGTCTAACAAACAATATCTAATCTAGTTATAAAACGAGGACGGGAAGGGAAGGGAAGGAAACGCTGCTTACCTGCTCCATGCCTGCTGGCAAAACCAGACAGGTTAAATCCAGCGATTTGAGCAGCTCACACATGGCCTCCTCGGTGGTCTGACTGAGCGATTCGAGAGTCATCACAATAGCCTCATAGACAAGCTCATGATGATAGTGGGGCACCTCGAGGGCACGAAGACAACGCTGCGCCTCGGCGACGTCCCGCGACGAGAGATACTCCTTGAGGAGCAGGGTCATCTGCTTGGTGATCGTCTTCACCGGTCGCAAGGGACCGCCCATGCCCCAGACATTGTCGAGATGTGCCCAGACCTGCTTGTGGAGCAGGGCGTCGGCACGTCGGAGCGCCTGCTCGGCGTGCTCGTTTAGCTGCTGATGCTCCTCGGGTCGACTGACGAATTTCGGTGGCATGCAATCGTCGGCGATGGCGCGGGCCATGAAATTGCCAAGCATGACGGGGGCCTCGGGGGTGTCGAGTATGAGGTCGGGCAGATTGGCCAACAGCATGTTGAAGCCCTTCTCGATGTCCTTGCCGGTGATGACGCGACCGTAGAGATCCGAAATGAGCACCGAGGTCATTTCCCGCTGCGAATCCTTGTGATCCATGGCAATCTCGACCAGTATGCTGGTGATGTGTTCACGCAACGGACTCTGCAGTATCTCATCGAAGCTGACGGCCACCTCATGGGTATCGCCATGCTCGTAGTACTCGAGCACGATCGGTTCGGCGAGCTTGAAGAACTCCTCGGGTGTGATTTCGGTAATCACCTCGCGTAGCTCCACATTGCGATCGTTGCACTCGCTATCGTAGTTGGGATCATTCTCATCCTCATACACCTCGGCGAGCACTTCCGAACCGGGCAATCCCCACACACCTTTGCCTCCGGCTCCACCCTTCTTGGGCAGTCCACGACCACGCTGCAGATTCCGGGATCTTCGGCTATTCTTCCAGCGACGATGCGGCACCACATACCCGGTGCCCGCTGGAAGGATGCCATTGGACAGCGATGAGAGGGCCGCTGACGCATTGGCGCTGGAACCTGTTGCTGAGCTGGCCGATGCACCAGATGCATTTGATGCACTGCCGCCGCCTCCGTTGGTCAGCGATATTGTTGTACTGCTGCTGCCGGCATTTGATCCGCTGCCGCTGTTCTGTCTTTGGATGAGGCGACGTGCCTTGCGTTTGATCCGACCATCGTGTCCGTCGCCCACGGGCAGCGGTTTCTTCATGTGACCTGACCCCTGATGTTGATGTTGATGATGATGGCCATTCGATGAGCCGCTGCCATTTAGCTCCACTGCCTCGATTTCGCCATTCAATTCGCGTTCCACGGAGCTTTCCTTTGAGTCCGAGCCATCGCCAACACTCGAAGTGTCGCCATTGGCGTGTTTGTTGCTGTTCGACTCTAACTCCATGCTTCTACTGCTTATGCTCCGCTCTCTGTCTCTTTCTTTCCTTCTAGCACTCTTGCAATGTGGACTTTTTTTCTGCTGCTCACGTTCTTCACTCTCCCTTGCACAGTGTGTTTTTTTTCGAGTGTTTTGGAATGCACAACAAGAAGCAACAACAATTTTATCCTCTCTCTCTCTCTCTCACTCGTTTTCTATTATCTCTTATTTTGCTTGTAGGTTAGTTTTGTTGTACTGTTTTACCAGGTGCTTGACTTCTCCTGTGAGTTTCGATAGACTGTCGATTAAATATGAGAAACAATAGAAATCAAAAGTTAAGCATTAGTCAGTGCCTGCTAAACTAAGGTTTCTAATTTCAAATATAATACACACTACTCTAAAAATATTTAGAAAATATTATAAGTGAAACGTTGATTAATTTATTGAATTACATACATATTTATTTTAATTCCATAGATTTTTTTTATAGTTTTCTAATGTTTATTTATGGATAAACATATTTGTATTACATTAAATTACATAAAGTAATTGATGAGCACTTTAACTTGTTTTCTAGCTATTCTACTTGGGAATCTTAGGAATTTCTTTAATTTCTCAATAGTTTACTACTCTTCTAATAATTAAGACCTTCATCTCTTTTAGTCTTTATCTATAGTAATTGAATGCAACAATATTTGTGCTTTTGCATTGCGAATAAAATTATTTATATATTTACTTGACTAAAAAGAAATGTAGATTTCCCCACGCTTCAAGTTGAAATTTTCAAAACATTTTGGCGTGCGTGACCAAAATATAGTTTTCGTTATTAAATTTATGCAGCAAGGCTGAATTAGATATAAATACAACATAAAAATAAATTAATAGAAACACGTTAGCAAGAGTTTAATATTGCGCAGAAAACGATGGATAGAGGATTTACTATAAAAACAAAACAACTATCGATGACTAAAGCTGCAATGGAAAACGCAAAAGTTTGCAAAATCCAGAGCTTTGTTTGTCTGTCTGATGTTTTCTTAGACACAACAAGGCGGCTAGACGAGACTATAGTCGAGAAAGGGATAGCAATATCGACGAGACGGCGACCGTCATCTAGAAACTAAAAATACACAAACATCCACATCACATCACACCAACACATGCTTATGTACAGTTTGTTTTTGTTTGTTATTGGTAATATTACATTCATGTTATTGCAAGAAACTGCTCGAAAGCAACAACGTATTAAAGAGCAGGAATTATGATAGAATACGGCAAAGCTCAAGTTACACAAATACATAGATATCTATGTATGTACATATGTGTGTGAGCAACTCACTCAAAACTCCCTGGGCAAATTCAAGGTCAGGCAGAGACATAGAAACACACGCACACACCATAACAAAAGAGCTACCGTTAGCTTTGCAACCCTCGCTCGATGCGATGCAAAGGAAATTGACAAACATTGTTGCTATCCCACTTACTCCCAATAAGCGCGATGGAATTGAAGTTTTTAAACACGCACATAAATACAGCTGTTCTATCCCAATACATACATATAAATCGAGCATTTACTTGCACATAATGCGTCTATGTTTTGTAAAGAATAACGGGAGATTTATATGCATTTATATATGTACATAATATGTAAATTTATTGCGTTGTTATTGTCACCTGCACTCTTCCTTTCCCTTTTAATATACATAACAAGCTTTATGTACGTTCACACATCATATAAACAAGCATACACATACATTCTCATGTATGTATGTAACCGGTTTTATGTTTGTTTTGCCCGGTTTAACCTTGAAAATTGTTCCCCTTACTAACTTTCTATGTTATTATTGCCGCATTGCGTTGTTGTTTTTGTTGTTATTGCTGTTTCTGCCTCTGCCTCTGTTTCGCACTTGTTGTGTACCCTTCTTCGTTCCTTCTTTGCTTTTTTTTTTGGCAATGTTTAGCATAAATATACATACACACGCACACACACTTAACTTTTAAGCTTGCGTGTGTGTATGTGTGTGTATGGGCTCTTGGCTGTTGTTGTTTTGATGCGTGCTTGTTGTAATTGTTTTCGACAGAAAGTCTCTGCAAAGCATAAACACCGACTGACGACGCGTTGCCGAAATTGCGTCGCAAAAAAGAAACGTTGAGACGCAGACAGCGAGACGCAATGGTTGCAGTACAAAAATGTATGCTACAGGAAAACAGTGCCGTCGCGATGGTTAGTAAAGCACAATTACATATACATACATATGGTTTATTTATTTACGTTATCGTAGATGAATGTAAATTATTTATTTAATTATACACATTATGATGTATAAGTATAAATATAAGAACTGGATGTTTTGTGGACGTGCATAAATATTTTCAGCGACACTGTCAATTGAGCATAACAACCAATTGATGGACCGATCACAACAACACGTTGAAGAGTGGAGAATTATAAACATACACACGTAGAAACATGTGCATGTGTGAGAAGTCCAACAAATTAGCGACAGTGGCAACGCCAAACATGGCGCTGGAAGATTGTCGAAAATATCAAAGACAACAACAAAAAAGTAAAACACAAATACAAAATTCAAAAGAGCAAGAAGCAAAACAAGTCGGCGCGCATGTTTTCCCTCCCCCTCGCACACGACCCACTGAGATGATGCTTTCAACTATGGCTGTGTGCGTGCATGCCGGCCGAATTTATCACGTACGCCAAACACACACGCACACACAGACATATGCACCACACATTGGCCTGTTTGCCAGCCCTTTAAATTTGAAAGCTGCGTAATTATGCTGCAAATTGATATTGACATACTGTTGCGTCCAACTGCATTGGTCAACCAATTATTTTGGTACGGCACTGTAACGACTACATTTCATTTATTTTTTGTTTGTTTTCGTCGTTTTGCTTTGTGCTTAGCTTTACCGGCAAATGCCGGGTATATACATATGTTTGTATATTCAATTATTTTGTTATTGTTGTATGTACATGGAAAACTCACAAAAATACACATATGTACATGCATATAACTCCCCCTACCCTATGAGACTTCAGTAAACTTACCTCGATGTGAGTACTTTTTGTGATTGCCTTTTGTGCTCTTATCCGTCTCGCGGCGGCGGCGACGACAACAACAACAACGTCAACGTTAATGCTGCTGGGCTAAAATGCAGCGACGTTGACAGCGATGTTGGCGCGCTGCTGCAGCAAACTGCTGGAGCCTGTTTTTGCTGTTGCTGGTGTTGTTTTTGTTTGGCAACTTGCTTTTGGCGTTGGGATTCGTTTCGTCTCTACGCTTGTGTGTGTGATTTTTTTGTGCTACGCGTGGGTTTTGTTGGCAGCAATAGATGTGAGAAGAATATGCACACAAAATGCAATTTGGTGAATTTTTATATGTTTGTTTTTGGTTGGAATCGTTCAAATGTGTTCTGTTCGCACTTGTTATTATACGACAATGTATAAATGTAACAATAAAAAAATATGTATTCCGTTTAGAACATAAAATGCCTGTTCAAAAAAACACCCACACACACAATCAAAACCAATTGGAATCTGCAATGCACTTATCCATACATCAATCAATCAGTGTGTGTATTAAAGGGCTCGGAGCTTTTGTTTTTGTTTTTTTTGCGCGCTGCACAACACAGCTCGCGTTCTAATTCGAGCTGATTTTGCCAAATTACAATTTTTTTTTAAATTTTTGTTTTGTTTTTATTTTTGTTCAACTTGCAGCAAAAATTGCATATATATATATGTATGGTGCTTTGGAATAGAAGATATTGAGAAGATATCCGTAACGAAGCGAACACGATGAAAAATCCACTGAGAGTAACATCTGTTGGACGGTGTGGCTGAAAATCTAAACATTGAATATAACGAATGTTGATACTAAACTTGAGCGTCTAGAGAATTATACCAAAAATGGGAAGTAACTGGTCACACTGCTAAGAAAAGTACAGCGCCATTTTGTTTTAAAGCAATTTATTTTCAAAACCAAACCGATTTTGTTTAATTTGTTTTGGCCTCATGATACAATTTCGAATTGAAGTAATATAGAAATTGAATAACTCGAATGCAAATGTATTACATACATAGAAAATACATTTATATTTGATTACTAAACACATATAATTTATTAGACATTTTGTTGAAAGAATTTCTTTTTTGTGCTTTATTTAGTAATTATTTATTTATTCGTTTATATAATTATTTGTATTCATTCCTAGCCCTAAAGCTTATCAATATGTCACTAGTCAGAAACATTGCATTTTAAAAATGTTTTGACAAACTAATTTTATAAATATTCTCAATTCCAATGTAAATGTTTAATATAATAACTGGGTTTGTTTTTTCCTTTGTTTAATGTTGATTTATTTGACATTCCCTATGTACTGTATTAATAATATTTACTAAAAGTATTCAAATTTTTTTTAGCGTTTTATGAAGAATTAATTTCATTTATTGTTGTAATGCACAGAAAATAACTGTTATTCACTTCGATTGCAGAATGCATCAATAAATAATCGATTTCTAGTGTGTGATGTGCTGTTGCACATTAATATATCGATAGCAGATCGAGCGATACACTGCGCTATCGAACGTGTTGCATCTCTATTGTTTACAATTTGGACACACGTGCAAACACGCGGTGTTTTAGTTTTATTTACATATTTTTGTTTTTATCAAGTATTTCAAAAGAAAATATACAGAATGCCACCTGTGGCCCAAGAAGGCAATTGCCTCATCTATCGTGGCAGCAACTTTCTCAAACAACGCCTCGTGCTCTCCTGTTTAAGCGGCAAGCCAGTAAAAATTACACAAATACGCTCCGAAGACGCAACGGCGCCCGGTCTGCGGGAATATGAGATAAGTCTGATCCGACTGCTGGACAAACTGACAAATGGCACCAAAATCGAACTCAATCCCGCCGGCACCAGTGTCATGTTCAGTCCCGGCCTCTTGCACGGCGGCCACGTTGAGCACGATTGTTGCGTGCAGCGCGGCATCGGATACTATTTGGATGCCTTGATTGCCCTGGGCCCATTCTGCAAGATGCCACTGAAGTGCCAGCTGCGTGGCGTGACCAACAGCAACGATTCCCCATCGGTGGATCATGTCAAGGGCGCTGCATTGTCGCTCCTTAAGCGTTATCTGCTCGTCGACGAGGGTCTGGAGCTGCGTGTTGTGCGTCGCGGCGTTGCGCCTCTCGGCGGCGGCGAAATCGTCTTCACGTGTCCCGTGCGCAAAAGTCTGCGTGCCATTCAGCTACAGGAACCGGGCATGGTGAAGCGCATTCGCGGCACCGTCTATGCCTGCAAAGTGTCGCCAGCGATGGCGAATCGCACTGTGGAGTCGGCCAAGGGTTGCATGCTCAAGTTTCTGCCCGATGTTTACATCTATACGGATCAGAATCGCGGCAAGATGTCTGGCAATTCACCTGGTTTTGGCATCTGTCTGCTGGCCGAGACCACAGACGGTGTTTGCTTTGCTGCCGACTGCATTTCCAACACCCGAGAGGAATCCGTAAGCAAATCCTTCTAACAGTTGATCTTATTGAATTAATATATCGTATTTTGATTGTAGGATACACCTTCTATACCCGAGGATTTGGGTCGCGAGGCTGCAATGCGTCTGCTCGACGAAATCTATCGCGGTGGCTGCTGTGATTCCGCTTATCAATGGCTTGCTGCTCTTTTCATGGCTCTGGGACAGAAGCATGTCTCCAAATTTCTAACAGGTAATTTATAAATACATATTGCATAATTTCATGAATTGAATAACCTTAAAAGCAGCTTGAAAATAATGGCACATTGCACTTAATTGCAGTAAAGTATATCAGTATGTATATTAGATACTCCATGACAATTGCAAATTTTTAAATGATTTAAAATCAACCAAAAGTAGTTTAAATTTAATCATACATTGCACTTAATTGCAGTATAGTAAAAAATTTAGATAATTGCTTCTACAAATCAAAGATAATTGCAAAATTTGAAAAGATTTAAATAGAACCGAAAGTTGTTTTAATTTAATTGCACATTGCACATAATTGCAGTAAAGTATATCAATCAGATAAGTTCACATTAAAGATAAATGCATATTTCAACACGTTAAATAACATAAAAGTAGTTTTAATTTAATTGCAAATTGCTCTTAACTGGAAAATGTTGTGTGTCTAAATATGAAATTAAAGTAAAAACATTTTTTACATTTTATAGAGTACAATATATTTATTAGGTCTATATTAAATAGTGGAAAGTAATAACTACTTTATTTACTATGCTATTATCTTAAATGACCTTCAATGAAAGTAAAAGTATATTTTGCGATTTATCTATAATTTGAATTGCAATTATCATGAATTTTCGCTTAAATACAATTAATTAATAATAAATATCTGCTATTTTATTTTTAATCCAATTATCCTAAATTAAATGATTTAGCAAAGTAAAAGTATATTTTTCGATTTATCCCCAAGTTGATAATTGCAATTATTTCGAATTTGCACTTAAATACCACTACACTTGTAATAACAAATATCTGCTATTTTATGTATAATGCAGTTATCCCAAATGTTCTTAAATGATTTAGCAAAGTAAAAGTATATTTTTCGATTTATCCACAAGTTGATAATTGCAATTATCGTGAATTTGCACTTAAATGCAATTATACTTGACGAATATTGTTTTGTATTAAGAAATTCATTTAAAGTTCTTCATTGGATTTATTATCTTTAATTGCAGGTGCTCTATCGACATATACGGTGCACTTTTTGCAGCATTTGCGCGACTTTTTCTCGGTCACATTCAAACTGGAGAATCCAGAGATCGATGACGATGAGGTTGATGATGTGCGTGGAGCACAAAAAGTCCTGATGACTTGCGTGGGCATTGGCTACACCAATGTCAGTAAGCGAGTCTTGTAGATTAGTTAAGAGCCTGTATAAATTATGTAAAGCAAAAATAAATGTACATCATACTACCGCATAACTATTCAATTCTTTTCACTGTCTTATTTAAACCAGCAAAAAGATTCATTTGGAATTCACACAACTTCAGCGAAATAAAAACTAAAGAACATAATTCAATCGATAATAAAATAGCTGTCAGATCTATTATGATTGATTGAATTTTGAATCTGAATTTCAAGAAAAGTGATCCGGAATCTAATCTACATATATTTTAATTGAAGTTCTATCCACAAAAGAAATTAATTTGTATGGTTAAACGATCTTCTTCCTTAGCTGCTTACAACATCTTTTTATTTTAGTTTAATTATTTGGAATAACAAATTTTTGTTTATTTTTTTTTTTAATATATGCTTTGGTTTTTTATATATAATTTTTTATTCACTTTTAATTCAAGTCGTATAATTTTTTAATTTAATAGCTAAGATTGCGGTTTTTGTGGCTTCACTAAAAAATCTAACTAAGCTTTCTGAGCAATTTTATTTTTAAATCAACTTTATTTGCCTCTGCTTGAGTAAGGAATTATTATAACACAGCAGAATTTTGTATTTATATATATGTATGAATCTATAATGAAAGAATAAATGACTTGTTTATTTTTTTGCTGACCAAGACTATTCAATAAAAGCTGTAATCATGTGTAAAAAGAATTACATCGACATATTATAATTAACAATGCGTTCTGCTAATTATGTATATATATGTACATATATAATATATATTATATATTTTTTTTAATGAGACCTATTACGAAATAATTTTGAAATACACAGTAAACACTCTAAATGTAGATCACCAAATATTTGTAAAGATTTTTGAAGTTATGAAGTATTTCCTATTTTTTATTATTATCTATATTCAAAGCTTATGACAGAGATTTAATATAATACGGAGTTAGCAATTGTAAATTATTAAATTATATATTAATAAGATTATCAATAAAAAAATTCATATTCAATTTAAAATTGCTTTGAATTTTTCTATTAAGCGTTTGAAGAGAGCAATATTAGTTTTATTTTGAGGTAAATTTACGGTAAATTAGAGTGATCGATAAACGATAAGCAAATTGAGCGATAAATTGGTGATATTTATGTATGTAAATTACTTTATTGCTGAGGTATTTTAAAATTGAATATTCGCTTCTCATTTGTGCAATGATAAACACTACAGGTGAACGATAAGCGATAATAACGTGGATCGATAAATGAGCTAAACTAACATCCACTTTGATGCTGAAGTATTTTACACGAAATTATAAAAGAGTAAACTTTTCAAAGCGAGTAGCATTTAATTTGTTCTGCGATAAATACTAAAAGTGAACGATAAACGATAACAAAATTGATCGATTAGCCACTTTGTTGCAGGATGCGCGTTGCATTCAAACTGATCTAACTGATCTGCGCCTACGATTTGTGTAATCAGATGAGATTGCAAACGTTTGGCGGGTTCAAAAACCTAAATATGGGTTTCAAGGGCAATCGGGTGATAAGAGTGCAACGTTCCAGCTGTAAACTGTAGTTGCTGACTGATTCCCTGACTGACTGACTTCAACAGTTTTTTTTTTTGGTTTTGTTTTATTTTTGCAACACGAGCTTGCTGAGATCGGCGAAAAATGTATAGAAAATATACAAGCTGGCAACTTCCTGTGCTGACGACTTGGAATTGGGTATAAAAAGCGAACGAGGCAGCAGAGAAAGCATCAAACGGCGATCAACGTTTGGACATTGAGACTGTGCATCATCAACGACATGAGCCTGAGAAGTTCCCTGCTATTGGCGTGCCTGGTGGCCGTGGCCTGTGCCTCAAAGGATCAGCTGAAGCCAACCAACTGGTTGAGCACCAGCGAGCTGGAGAATGTGCCATCGCTGAACGATGTTTCGTTCGAGCGTCTGGAGAATATGCCACTGCAGAAGGGCGCCCAATTGATTGAGAAGCTTTGTAAGTAGTGATCTTGATCTTGACTGATCGATTAACGCATTTGGTATTAATTCGAACCATCCTATGATAGATCACATTTCGCAAATCAAGAACGATCTGACACCGAACTTTGTGCCCAGTGCCAGCAACATTCCAGTGTGGATTGTCAAGTCCAATGGCGATCGTGTCGAGGCTAAACTGAGCAACTACGTCCAGAAGGCGACAGCCCAGAGCAATTTCGCCGAGGATGAGGTGACCATTGTGCTCACCGGTCTGCCCCAGAACACCGAGACCACCAAGAAGGCGATGCGTCAACTGGAACAGTCGTACTTGCAGCGTTACAATGTGCAGAGTCAGCAGAAGAACGCACAGATCGCCCGTCAGCAGAGGAACAAGGATTACGATACCACCTCCAGCGAGGAGACTGGCGAGGAATGGAAATCGGCCAAGTCCACTGCCGGCAATTTGATCGTAAGTGAAAATATATTTGACTTTTGCTTAGGCATCTTCTTATTCCGGGTCTTTTGTAGATCATTGACTTGGGTGCCACTTTGACGAACTTCAAGCGTTATGCCATGCTCGATGTTGCTGGCACCGGTGCCATGATCGGACACACACTCGTCGAACTGTGCAACAAGGGTGTGCCCCGCGAGATTATCCATTTGATCGGTCAGGGTATCGCTGCCCATGTTGCTGGCGCCGCTGGCCAAGAGTTCACCGTGCACACCGGCAACAAGCTGCGTCGCATCACCGGTCTGGACCCCGCCAAGCTGTTGGCCAAGCGTCGCGATAGCCTCGTTGGTCTCTCCCGCGGCGATGCCGATTTCGTTGATGCCATCCACACATCCAGCTTGGCCATGGGCACACCCCAGCGTTGCGGTGATGTTGATTTCTATCCCAATGGTGTCAGCCAGACGGTGCCCGGTGCCCAGAATGTGATCGAGGCTGCTGTCCGTGCCACACGCTACTTTGCGGAGTCCGTGCGTCCAGGCGGTGAGCGCAATTTCCCCGCTGTCGTTGCCAACTCCCTGAAGCAGTACAAGGAGAACAACGGCTTTGGCATGCGCGCCTACATGGGCATCAATGCTGATTTCGATCTCCAGGGCGATTACATTCTCGAGGTGAACGAGAGGAGTCCCTTCGGCAAGCGTGCTGCTGCCCAGAAGCAGATCAACTACCACAGCTCGCACCAGCAGAACTAAGTCAACCAACGCATATTAACCCCGATACAACAACAAAACAAAAAACGAAATAACTCAAATTTTAACTATGTACAATTAGAAAAAGAAGATAAAAAAAATAAACAAGCATTTAGTAAACAATTTACATGCACAGGTTTTGAATTTTGAAATTCGATATGCACATAATAAGCGCGCTTCTCATTTTAAAGCGCTGACACTGTGTGCTCGATAGGTAATTGTATCGATATATTTGCTGCGCACTGCGCACGGTTTTACCTTCAAAAAAATTAAACAAAATTGTGAGTAAAATTAAGTTAACAACATATTCTATAAACGTTTTGCATATTTTTTTAATGCACGCACTTAATTTAATTAAAAAATATACCAATTTTATCTGTGAAAAACGACGAGCTTAAACTTCCGATAGCAAGTACGTATATCGATATTTAAAAACTCTTAAAACAATGCAAGTTTATCATAGCACAACACATTGCTTTCACGCTAATAAATAATAATCAAATGTATAAAATAAAAATACTAAAGCAACGTATTCTCTATTGTGCACATTTTTCTATTTCACTCCATCGATTAGTCACTGACGGTTACAACTCTTCGATATCGAATTTAAATATGGCGCATTTTGCACTTGGCGTCCTTTGGCGGCATGGCTGTTGTTGTTTTGTCTTCTTCACAATGCAAATACATGGATGCTACTGCATGTGTATGTGTGCAAAATATGTGCTATTTTGCAAATGTGTGCGCGCACTCCTGGAGTGGAGGAGCATGCGCCATGTGCGTTTGCCTTTTGTAAATGTCAAAGTTGAACTCTATATGGAAGCCAAAGGAAGCCTGCACAACAAGCTACAATAGATAACACCAGTCCAACACAGTGTGACAAGCGTAAACAACAACAAGGCTTCATACAGATACACACACACTTACCTACCTACATACATATGTATGTATGTATGTGTATATATTTGCGTGTTTGTTTGTTGATTTTTCTGTTTCCGCAGAAACGGCGCAACAACGTCACAATTTTGTTATGTTTAGCTATGCACATTTGTGTGTTTGTTTATTTTAATAGGGGTGCCGTTACCGTTAAGACAAATAAAAAAGAAGATTGTTGATCGAACTAATTTATCATTCATTCAGTTTTGCACGCATGTACTCACACACATACACATGCACATGTGTTTGTATGTGGGTTGCATGGAAGCCCAGTGCGACCTTTACGTCAGTCAGTTGGTTGGGCAGAGACAACAGCAGCCACCCACTCAGTAGGGTCACCTACCAAATGTAAGGCTGGCTCTTTCCCTCGAATATGGAAAGAACATACCTGATGTATCTAGTTTTTAGCTTAAATGCAATATGTTTGTGTGTGTGTGTATATTTGTAGTTGTAAAATCTAATTTGCTAATACCCCTTTTGTAATATTGCGTAGCCGACGGCTTAGACACAGGAAAGATTGAGAGCTTTTTGTTGTTGCTTTTGTTTTTGCATGCGCTTTGGCACTTTCTCGCGCGCTATTTGTCAGGCTGATCAAATCTTAAGGGCTGTTCCGCAATGCATTAGCCTGTATGTGCAATAACGTATCATCATTGCGACAGAAGCTTATTGTGGTTTATTTCTATGTATGTATATGGGCATTATGGTTTATTTATATATGTATATATTAAATAAATTAATGCTGTTGAGAGCTAAACATAATGTTTAATAAATAAATATTTTGTTTAAAATAAACGTAGCTACGTATATTGAGATTTTCTGTCGATTTTGGCACTTTTTACAAAGTTCTTAAAACTAACATCATTAATCATTCAAACTTCATGTATTATTTTATTTAAAAAAAAAAATCGAAAACATTGATGATTTGTTTCTTTTATGTGGGAAACAACGAATTGCAATTAAAAGAACTTTGAGGAAGCAATAGCTTTTATGTTATGTTGTTTGCTGCTCTTACTACGTTTGTGGCAACAGTTTACTGGAATGTCCAAAGAGAGTGCACTTTCGCTCTCTCTGTGTTTATCTCTCTCCTGTACTATAGCTTGTTGTTGGCGCTTCAGCTGCTGTTGCCTGCTGCTTCTTTGCTGTCTCTGCTTCGTTTTCGTTTTCAGTTGAAAAGCGAACGCGGACGTGTGTCGGTCGTCGCTGCCGTCGCTCGCTACGCCTACGCTCTCGTTTTCTGTTTGTCCGTCTTGTGATTGCAAAAATTAAAAAAAAAAAAAGCAAGCAGCAAGCATCAGCCCAAAGGCAAGAAATTTAACAACAAATTTTCTTTT
Organism: Drosophila sulfurigaster albostrigata; assembly: GCF_023558435.1. Classification (NCBI taxonomy): domain Eukaryota; kingdom Metazoa; phylum Arthropoda; class Insecta; order Diptera; family Drosophilidae; genus Drosophila; species Drosophila sulfurigaster. The sequence continues at coordinate 20,753,566 of NC_084885.1, forward strand.
TCACGCGTATGTGTGTGAGTGTGTTTGTACATATATTTTTGCTAACCAAAGCGTGAAAAAATAGTTTTAATAAAAAAAAAACGCAAATTGCTAAAAAATTTGTTTTCTTTTTTTTTCGGTGTTGTTTTTGTTATTGTTATTAATCGTGCACAGCTGCTGGAAATATACATAGAAACATATATATGTGAGTTTTCTTCGTACATATCCTAAAACACACATTAATATACATACTGTGTGTGAGTGTGATTTGTTTTTTTTGTTGTTGGCTGCAAAATTGTTGCAAGAAAATTGATAAATGCGCAAAACACAGTCTAAGGATAACGGCATTCTCTACTTGTGTGTGTGTCTGTGTGCGTAAACGTAAATGCGTAAGCTCTGCTGCAGAGCAGAGCCTGGACTAGAGCTTTGCCCTCCATCTCTCTTTCACTCACACTTACGCTGAGTCTCTCCAGCTGCCAAGGTTTCTATTCGCAGCAAAAGAAATAACAACTACTCGTTGCACTCATACATTTGTAATTCATGCGTACGCACATACACATTTGTCTACTTGTGTTTGTGTTGTGTGAGTGTGATAAGCATTTTTCTTCAGCTGCATTTTTTTTCTTATTTTTTTGGTAGCTTTTCACAAAGTTCTTCTCGCCAAATTGGATTTTCCTTGCGTGACTAGGCCAACCTTTTTTTTTGTTGTTTGCGTGTGATTTTTTTTTTGGCTCCCTAATGTGAAATATTCACTTCCCCTTGTTGTAACATTGAAATGTTCTCTGGTGTCAGTGATTTTTATTTTTTGTTGTTTTTTTTATTATGTTTTTTACAGCAGTGTTTTTTTTTGTTTTTGTGGTTGGCTGATTTGAGCCTAGGGCTAAAATACTTTAAAGAGACTGCGTGCAAAGTGCGCGCGCATTGGCTTCGCTTTGGTAATTTGTTGTTGTTGTTGGTTTTGTTGTTGGCTGCTGCTATATTTATAAATTATTAATAAACATAAAGCGGCGCCACAGGTGTGCACAGAGAGCAAGCAGCGCTCGACCCCAACAAATAACACTCACCTTCACGCTGCTACGCTTATATGACTGTGCACGTGTGAGTGTGTGTGTGTGTGTGTATGTGATGCTCTTCTCAGTTTGTTAGCCCTTTGTACCTTGTACCGACTAGCGACATCACTAGTGCATTTGTGTATAGTCCTGGTCAATTGTCTACAAAGTGTATAATAGTTGGCGACTTCTGTATTGTCTGCTCTGTTATACTGCTCGGCATCTTGCACTTTGTCCTTCTCTCTCGCATTCTTTTCTCGCGCTCGCGCCCGCTTCTTAGAAAGCTTCTGATGATCGCACACATACGCAATACGTGTGTTTGCTAATTTTCTTCACATACGTTTATTGTTTTTGGGATTACTCACAACACTCGTACTATTTTTGTTGTTGTTGTCTCCCTTCTCTGCCTGTCTTCGCGTTGCTTCCGGGGCTTTCACGTTCAATTATTTCTGCTTGAATGGTCAGCAGCAGAGGCAGTGACGTTGACAGCGGCAGCGACGCTTTTTATTATTACCATTTTTCTTTTGGCTTAAATGTGTGCTGCTTTTTTCGTATATATGTACATATATGTATTTACATTTGTTTGATTGTATGTGAGTATGTGTGTGCAATTACTGTAGCAATTTATTCATCAAGCTGCAAAGCGTGCAAACAATAACACACACATACACACAGAAATCAGCAAACATGAACTATTATACAAAGTATAACAGTAGCATAGCAAAAGCAGCTCTTGTTTGTGCAAATTGGTTGCTCTTCTTCTTCTTTGGCTGCTGCTGCTGCTTCTTCTTCTTAGTCTATGCCTATAAGCGCATTACGTGCATTGTATTCTTCTTGTTGTTGTCCATTTTACCGTCACTATGCAAACTTTTTTTGTCACACAAGTTTCAGTTTTCTGCTGTTTACCTCTCTCTCTCTCTCTTTCTCTCGTACTGTGCCGTCACAGACCCAACCCCTTGACACAAGCTTGATCGTCATAAACACAAACTGCAAAATGACAGACAGGCTATAAACACGACCCGCGTTCATGTTACGTGCAAAGTGCACAGATTTAAACACAATACATGGACACACACACACACAAGCAAACAGATGTACTTACATATGCATATGTATGTATTTTTTTCGTTTCGCTTATAACTGTGTGTTTCTGTGGACAATTCATATTTACCATGTTATAAGTACTTTGAGATAAATTTGTGGAAATTGGATTTCACTTAAAAGTCGAGCACAATGTGACACTTTTTTTTTCTTTCTGTGTTTACACTGTAGTAAAAAGCCTAGGCAGCGTTATCTCTCAATGTCAGATTTGTTATTTATTTTGTGCGAAGATCTTAAGATCTTAATAGATCCATATCGTTAAAGCTGAGTGCTTATAGTTCGCAATGTCATCCATAATCGTTGTTTTTTTTTTATCTATAAGATTCGTGTAGCTGAAGAGTTCTATAGTCATCCATAGTCGTTGTTTCTTATTCGTATCTACATCATCCATCTTATTAGATTCATATGTTTAAGATTAAATAGTTCTTTAGTCATCCATAGCATGATTTTTAGAATCTTAATCTTTGTTTTGCTAAATTGTAGAAATTATTTCAGAAATACTGTTGTATGGTAAAAAATGCGTACTGCAATAAATGTTGGCTAACAATCTGCTTTGTTTATCAATATACCAAATATAGCCTTCGGTATATCTTAGTATTTTTGAGGTATATTAATTCGGTATATTTCAAGAATATTACACTAATATACCAAATATAGCCTATGGTATATTTTAGAGGTATATTAATTCGGTATATTTCAAGAATATTAAATATACCAAATATAGCCCTCGGTATTTTTTTGTATTTTTGAGGTATATTAATTCGGTATATTTCAAGAATATTACAATACTGTTTTGCTCTTCTTCACAATGGGCAGCGTATATCTTCCATATACAGAAGACTTGATTTTGATAAATGATAAAATGTCCCAAGTTGAAGAGTAAAGATCACATAGAAACTTTCGCCTTCAATATAAATTCAATTGGATAATCTACATTCTGAAAAGATTAATTGGATAAGTACTTGTTTATAAACCATTTGTCTTTTTCAATTCCTCAATTATTGCCCTAATTTAATGATTTGTTAGTTAATTGAAAGAAAAGTGTTTTTTTTTTTCTAAATTTTTATTTATGGGTAAATTTAAAAGCTAAGTTATTACAATATGCGTGCTTAATTCTTATGAAACGCATTAAAAGTTTATTCCAATTTGCAGGGCTTTAGTTAATGAGCTCTGAATGATTTGATTACTCGTATTTAAATGTCAACTTAAAATAGCTTTCATCACAATGCGTTGAGTTGTCGCTAAATGATTGTAATCATTTGCCTTTTGTCGAGCGAATGTCACTTAAGCAAATGTCATCATCTCGCAATTACCGTGCACATCTTGGGTAACTATACATATAGTATAGTATATCCATCCATTTATAGTATATTTCTATCAAGCATGAGTATGGAAATGCCATGTAACATATTTGTATTTTCTTTGCTTCTCTCTCTCTATCTCTTGGTTTCCACTTTGCCATTGTTGTCCGCCCATAATTATTGATTACTGCTTTTGTGCCTCTTGCTGCAGCACTATTATTAAGTGGGCATAAATCCAACAAACACATCGCCAAACGGATGAGTGTGGCATGATCAAATGGGTTGGGTTGGGTTATGTTGTGGGTGCAGAGAATGGAATGGAATGGAATGGAATGGGATGACATGGCAAGGGCAACATTGTCAATCATGAAATCCCATTAATTAAGTTCCAATTGCTAAGCAGCAAAAGTGGCCCACTGGACAAGGCTATGTCCATTAAGTAGATAGACCTAGTTTCATTCTACCTTCACAACAGAAGCACGCCTCGTGTGCATGTGCACTCAATTTATGTTATGGGTTATGGGTCGCATAGTTTTTATTATGGAATATTTATGCATCATTTGGATAGAATTTCGATATTTGCATCACCTGAAATTCAAATGATTGATTGTTCATTTGATTGAATAATAGATTTTAAATAGTTTTTAAGCTAGGTTTCCTTTACATTTTTAATAAATACTTCATTTGGTATTTATTGAAATGAGTATTTTTTCAAATAGTAAATATATGTCTATTTCAAAGCTATAAACTCGGATTATAATGATTACAGTCTTTATGAGTCCTAAATTTAGATGAGATCTGAATGAAAAATTGATAATCTGGCATATTTTGTTCTATATGGTATATTTGGAATGTTGTAGTATATAGTTTTTGATATATTTTTCTTACGGTTTATTTTAACTGTATCGTAGAAAGATCATTCTTCACTATTGCATCCAAACAAAATATACTGCAACCTCGTACAAACGTAATTTCAAAGTTTCAATCTCAATTTTCATATTATACAATAGTAATTACAGTCTTTATAAGTCCTATCAGGATAGAAAACTTAAAATTTATTCTAGAAATAATTTCATATATGCTTTGCTTGACAATCTAGTATATTTTGGTGTCTATGGTATTTTTTGAATATTTATATACTACTATCTTTAAATATATTTTAGTATTTTTTACTGTACTGTCTCTATGAGTCCTAAGTTGAGATTAGAATGAAGAACTTAAAATTCATCTTACAAACTGGTATATTTTATTCCTTATGGTATATTCCGAATGTAGTAGTATATATTTTTTACTTTACTTTCATTTTATCGTACACAAATACTGTAATTACGTATTTTACATTCTCTAGAGCCTCGATTACAATGAGAATAATGAGAAAAGAAAGAATATACAACGCAAAAAAAAAAATGCTTTTACTAAGCTGCATCAACAATTTATCGCAGATAAAATGATAAGATTAAAACGACAAAAAGTCTGTCGAGAAAGGTGTTAGTTGCGCCTGGGGAACATCATGCACTAGACTTTTAATCAAACATCAGTTACATATAGAGGTTACACACCTGCCTTTGCTCCCACAGGTCAGTTTTGCAGATACGAGTTACGACTTTGCTCTGAATTACGGTTACATTCCCCACCTGCTGATGTCTGCCACTGTTAGACAACACTTCAGAAGGCTTAATTTATGGTTCTGCTTAAAAGCCAGGCAAGGTCACAATAATCCTTTACGCTCAGAAATTGAGATATGAGCTTATAAGCTACGAGTGGTAATTGTAGAACTATATTAGACAAACGCAACAACGTTGCAACGTTGTTTATATATAAATAGAAAAATATTCAATATATACAAAATATGTTTATGCACCCCATAAAGATGTATAAGTTTCATATATTTTTGTGTGTAATAAAATGAAATATTACATTTTTATTGCATTTTCTTGGAAAACAGAAGAAGAAAATGAAAACTAAAGCAAAGCAAATGCTGCAACTACATACAGCAAAGCACTCGACAAGTTTTGCAACAAAACAAGTTGCATAAAGTGCGACACCAATGCCACAATAAATTGCGCTCATACGCTTACAATTCCCAAATGCCTGAATCGTGACCTCGTTGGATGCGCTTCGCTTCAGTTTGAAGTCAGTCGTTAGCGCACTATTAAGGGAGCCATTATATTATATTTTTCTACACACATATAAAAATCTATTAAAGCTGATTAGTTGTTAACCTCTATTTAAAGTTGCCACACACCAAATAATTGAATTCAGGTCTGTTGTTGATTTTGTTGAAATATTTCTTCAATTGCAATGAGATCAATATTAAATTTATGTTAATTGTAATTGAATAATTGCAGTTAATGGTTGAGCTTTATGGCGTTTACTTTTAAGTGTTTCCCAATTTTAAAACTATACTTAGAAAATTAATAGTCGTAGTTAAGTGACATCAACTGTAGAAATTATATTTTTACGAGTTTTAAGACCCTTTACTTTTAAAAAATTGAAAAGGGGTTTATTATGCTTCTGAAATTTATATTTTGCGTGACTACAAAAATACATGTTTTTCTCCTTTACTTTTTTTTAATCAAGTGTAAGTTACAATTGAAATGAAAAGATGTTAAATTAAAGGGTTCTGTGCTGTCAATATGATTCTAGTTTTCTTACTTGTTTGGGCATGAATGAGCAAAAATAGAACACTTGTTTTTTTTTGCTCTTTAAAAACTAGTTATTTTCAAGCATTTGTTTTTAAATAAAAATTTTCGTCATAAAATGTAAAAAATAAAAATAAGTTGTTGTTTAAGCTTGCCAATAAGTAAGTTAAGCAATAAATGTCACTTTATTTTTAATCTGTAATTTTTGCAAATTTGTTAGAAAAACTTGTTATTTGCAAGCACTTTTTAAAATTGATATAAATGATTATTTCTTGGTGAAAATCTGTTATAAAATGAACATGGAAAATAACTGACAAATATAGAAATGAGGATATTTTGTTTAAGTTTGCACTAAATAATATTAGCAAAATATCAGACTTTTTATTGCCTTATAATTTTTTGAAATTATTTGTGAAAACTTGTTATTTGATTGAATTTTTTAAAATAGTTCTAAATGAATATTTATACGTGAAAATTTAAAAAACAAATTAAGTTTGTTAATAAGTAAATTGAGCAAAAAATGATGCTTCATTATTTATTTATAATAAAAACTTGTTAAAACTTTTAAAATGATTCTAAGTGAATGTTTATAGATGAAAATCAGGCATTGAAATGAACATGTAATAATAAAAGTAATAATAAAGTTCTTACTTGTTTGTGTTTGCCAAAAAGTTAATTAAGCATTGGTTATTTTTTTTTGTTTTATAATGCTTGCGAATTTGTAAAAATTAATAAAAATGAATATTGAAAGGTGAAAATTAGTCATAAAATGTAACATGTTATTATAACATATAATAATAATAATAATAATAAAATAAGGTGTTCTTTATAATGGTTGCAAATTTGTAACAAATATTACAATTGAATATTGAAAAGTGAAAATTAGTCATAAAATGTAACATGTAATAATAACTAACGTCACTAACAATGTGTGTTATAATAGCTAACGTTTTTAGTAGCACATTGTGGTGATCAAATAAATCGCAATGCTTGTCTAGATGTTTATCTTTATGGAGCTTGTGTTGGAGGAGCGTTTTAATTAAAATGCTCCATTAAATGCAATGCTAAACATGTTGTAGTTCGATTAGAGGAATTATCGTGTCGATCGGCTTATTTCGTCAGTCAATTGACGAATCGATTGCAATGCAAATTCGAATTCCGATAGATAAACATATTGCAGACAACCGAATGCTTATTCATTTGCTTTCTTTCTCTGTCTAGCTCTCTCTCTCTTTCTCGCTTGTTGAGGTCAATTGCAGATTTGAGTGCGAGGAAAATTGCTTTGGGTTCAGGGTGTTTGTTGTGTTTTTTTTTTGGTTTTGTTATTTCGGTGTTATTGTCCAGTTTGCTGCTGTTGTCAGCAGTCAACAATAAATCCAATTAGCAAAGCGGTTCAAGGTAACAGCAAAAATTATGCACGATAAACCAAATTCGTTTGCTTGCTCGTTGTTGTAGTTGTTGTTGTTGTTGTAGTTGTTGTTCCCGATGTTGTTCTCGTTAAGAAATGTAAGCCGAGTCGACCTTATCGGACATTTTCATTTCATTTTTATTCTGGGGTACTTATTGTCGACATCGTCATAGTTGTCGCTTGCTGTTCTCGTTGTTGTGTCTAATTGACAGCTTGAGTGCCTGTCTGGTGACAGTCAGTCAGTCAGTCAGTCAGTCAGTCAGTCAGTCACCATGTCAGCCTTGTTTCCCCTTGTTTAGTTCAGAGTTTTTGTCCCCTGGCGAATCAATAAACGTACCGAAACGGTAATTTACATTTTAGAGCTCGCTCCATGAAGCACACACACACACACACACAATTTATACGGAAGCCATAGCAACTAACTAAGCCAAGCCAAGTCAAGTAACCCCAACCTCAATCTCAATCCCAATCCTGCAATCCCCTCATCCCCAAAGCCCCTCATCCACCTCCCTTCCCTCTCTCTCTCTCCACATTCCCGTAGAAGGCAGTCCAAAAATTTTAATCCAACCTTGCCACATTTGCAGGTCATAGACGCCACCGACGCGCACCGCAGCCATGCGCATCAGAAGCAGCAGCGGCAACAACATCAGCCAGAACAACAACAGCAACAACAACAGCAACAATCGATGATTGCCTAAGAGTAAGCTATAAAGATAGAATGAGCGATTGCAGGAAGTGAGAAGTTGAAGAAGTTGCGAAGCGAGAAGGAGTTACACTAAGCTAAAGCTGAAGCTGAACCTAAAGCCCGCCGTAATATAACCAAAGACGCCAAAGACCAATTTAAAAATAATAATAAACACCAACCGACTCCATAATGCTGATCAAGGAGTACCGCATACCTTTGCCCCTCACCGTTGAGGAGTATCGCATTGCCCAACTGTACATGATAGCGGTGAGTTCCCAGCTAATGATGAATGCAAGAGTTTAGCAGAACAATGAATGAAATCCATGTTTAATCATATACAAAGCATTCTTATTGATAATTCAGCCATATCTCGCTTAATGGCCTTAAACTGAGGTCGCCAAGTGAAGTTTTCTTTAAAGAACTAGTTTTATTTAAGTTATTCTTCTTTTACTAGTATTTTTGTATGTTCAGTGAGATAAATATGCCGTTAAGTGTACCTTGACTAAATATAATGTGGCTGTTATGTGCGAATTACATTAGACTGATGCCGCTAAGCGAAGTTTTCTTTAAGTATTTGGCTTCTTTTAATTTATTCGTGTTTTACTATTATTTTTGTTTGTTAAGTGAGGTGAATATGCCATTAAGTGTACCTTAACTAAATATAATGTGGCTGTTATGTGCAAATTATATTAGACTGAGGCCGCTAAGCGAAGTTTCCATTAAAAATTTATCTTATTTTAATGTATGCTTGTTTAACTATTACTTTCGTTTGTTAAGTGATAAGATAAGATAAGATAAATATGCCGCTAAGTGTATTTCAGCTAAATATAATGAGGGTTAAGTGCAAATAACATTAAATGAAGCGGCCATTAAGTGAAGACAATTAAAAACAGTTGCATGCATTTTTTCTCATATATTTTCTTTTTGGTGTAGTTCTAACTAGCAAATAGAACCACTAAGTCTGAGGCCGCTAAGCGAGATTCTCTCTTATTACTATTATTTAATTTAAATGTGATAAATATGTCACAAACGAATTTCAACAAAGTTTCTGTTAAGTGCACATAATGCAAAGTGAGGTTTAGCTGTATATCAAATTCTGACATACTTTTAAAGTCACAAAAATTCACCGCCATTGCTTCTAATTAAATAAAATTCACTAACTCTAGTTCAAACAATCAAAAGCAAATTCCAATTAAAACCAAACGATGTTGATTGATGAAATTCAATAATTTACCAATTTCCTAGCAATGTGTAAATTCGCAATCTATCAAAAACAATTCTAGAAAAACTGAAAATATAAATTAAGCAGCATTGAATTTGTATACACAATTATGCAAATGTGTTCTAGTTAAATAATTTATTCTTAGCCAGGCTAATTCTATTTACTTAATGCTTTGCATCTGATTAAACTACAAAATGAAATACAAAAATGTAGTGGAAAAAATGAGAGCAAAAAAAACTATAGACAAAAATTGTATCTATAAAAATTGCTTGTGTGTGTTAAACTGTTTCCTGTCTGCAATAAAAAAAAAACAAATAAAAAGCAAACAAACTATTCGAATAATAAATCTATTTTTAATCGAAACAGAAAAAGAGCCGCGAGGAGAGTCATGGCGAAGGTAGCGGCGTTGAGATTATTATCAATGAACCATATAAAGATGGACCCGGCGGCAATGGACAGTATACGAAAAAAATCTATCATGTCGGCAGTCATTTACCCGGCTGGATTAAAAGTAAGTTGCAACATTTTAAAAGCCATCTTAATAACAATTGTCAGACGCATTGGAATATAGTAATTACATAGAGAAAGGAATGAGAAAACTAAGAGCATGAAAAATGTATATTATATACTTAAAAGACTTGCTCCTAATATTCTTATTATATAATATATTCTTAATTTTGAAGAATAAATTATAATTATTAATGTAGTAATTGATGTAAATCTGTAACATAATATTTAATTTAATAATATCAGAAATGAATGAACATATGTTTGATTCATATCCAACTAATTTATTTGATAATGAGTCGAAAAAGAAGAAGGAGGCATCTCCGTTCCTATAAAGTGAATATATTCTTGATCAGCCGAGACGATATAGCCACGTCTGAGATATAATTTTGTCTGGCAATCTGGTATATTTTAAAATATGGTATATAAATATACCAAATATAGATTTTTGTTTATTTTAAGAATAACACTGCACTGTTTTGCTTTTATTTTAAATGGGTAGCAGGTTTTTCACAGTCGAGCACACTCGTCTGTACCTTTCTTACTTGTTTTATTTAGAATTAGTAGATATCTCATATTAATTACGAGAGTAATATTTCAAGACTAATTCGAATTAGGTGTCAGTTTCCAGTTTATACTTTATGTGTTTGGAATTGACGTCAGCTTTTCTTGGTTATAATAGCATTCTAAGTAAAAGTGATATGTTTACATTTTTCGTTGGTAAATAAAGTTGTAATTAATTAAATCGACATCATCACCACGTTGTAGGTCTGCTGCCCAAAAGCGCGCTAACCGTGGAGGAGGAAGCCTGGAATGCTTATCCGTATACACGCACTCGTTATACCTGCCCATTTGTGGAGAAATTTTCGCTGGACATTGAGACGTATTATCATCCCGACAATGGCTATCAGGATAATGTGTTTCAGCTGTCGGGCAGTGATCTACGCAATCGCGTTGTAGGTGAGTAAAACATTATCTCTGATTCGTTTTCAAATTCGAATTAACAATTCTGTTTTGTAGATGTGATTGACATTGTCAAGGATCAGCTATGGGGCGGAGATTATGTGAAGGAAGAGGATCCCAAGCATTTCGTATCGGACAAGACGGGACGTGGTCCGCTCGGCGATGATTGGCTTGAGGAGTATTGGCGCGAAGTGAAGGGGAAGAAGCAGCCAACGCCACGGAATATGTCGCTAATGACCGCCTATAAGATATGCCGTGTCGAGTTTCGCTATTGGGGCATGCAAACCAAGCTGGAGAAGTTCATACACGATGTCGCGTTGCGCAAGACAATGCTACGCGCCCATCGTCAGGCCTGGGCGTGGCAGGACGAATGGCATGGCCTCACCATCGAGGACATACGCGAGCTTGAGTTGCAAACGCAGTTGGCGTTGGCCAAGAAAATGGGCAGTGGCGAGGAATGCAGTGATGGTAAGCAAATTAGACATATCCATTACATCGTTTTGCACTTAAGGGCCTAAGTGTAGGTAGTTGCACTTAGCTGCAGCTTGTCGCTTTTAAAGGTTATTTAAAAACAGTACAATAAAAGAATGAGCATAAGAAATCAGTAAATATTCTATTGCTTGACTTAAGAGCCAATAATGATTTTATTTAGTGGCAGATTTCACTCGCTTAACAGTCACTCAGATTTTACTAGTTAACTCACACAATAAGAATTAACTTGTTTACAGTTTTTTATAAAGTAAAGAAAACTAATTTATAAATGAATTTAAAGTGCACAAATATGCTGTAGACTTATAGCTTGGCTTTACTATGACATATTTATTTAGCAGCAGTTTAAACTTACTTTAGAGTCACAACTGAAAAACGACAAAATTGAAATTCTGCTTCTTTAGAGTATAACATTAAAGTAGAGAAAGAAATTGTGTTGCTATATGTAAGAAATTTTCGGCTTACAGCTGAAACTAGTTGACCCTTAAGTTAGTATACAAATTTATTTAGCGGCAGTTTAAATTTGTTTAAGAAGAAGCATAGAACATTGTAATTTTGTTTCTTTAGTATATAAAGTGTAAAATGGCAAGTAAAGAAAGAAATTCGGTTGCTACATTTGAGGAATTTTCTCTTAACAGCCAAAACTAGTTGGCACTTAAGTGAATTGTAGTCGTATTATTATTAGCTGCATCATTAGCATCTTCATTTTACACTCCTTTGCTCTCCGTTTACAGAAAGCACCTCTGAGCCGTATGTGAGCAGCGCCACAGTTGCCCCACAATTGGGTGAGCGAAAGAAATCTGCTCCGGCTGTGCCACCAATTGTCACCCAGCAACCGCCCAGCGCAGAGGCGAGCTCGGATGAGGATGATGACGACGATGATGAGGAGGATGAAAACGATGGAGTGGGCACTGGCGTTGAGCTGGGTGCCCAAAGCAGCAGCAATCAACGGTCTCGTTCCCAAAGCATTCAGTTGGCCAATAAAGCAAAGTTTGGCTCAAAGGGCGCTCTCCACTCGCCGGTGGGTTCGGCGCACAGTTTTGATCTGCAGGTGAGTGATGTGCGTTGCTTTTTTTTATCCACTGTCAACTGTCCGCTGCTGCTGCTTCTGCTTCTGATGTTGCTGTCCATTGTGCCCACTTTGATGTTGTTGTCTTTGTTGTGCTTTGTCTTTGTCCATTGTCCATTGTCCATTTGCAAATTGCGTTCTATTTGTTGTTGCTTCAGTTTATTCTGCGGGTCGGAAACAAAACCAAATACAGAAGAAGAAAAAAAAAACAATGCAAGCAAAGCTGAAGCAATTGCTTATACAATCTTATCTCTTATCAAATAAATAACTTCAAGTAATCAAAATATCTTTAACCTCAGCATTTATGCACACAAATCTATTCATTGTGTTTGTAATGTCATTTTACGAGTCAGAGTTTACTAACATTTCAAATTGAAGATTGTAAATATTCAAAAAATAACATCGTGGGATCATAGGATTCAACTTTATTCTTTAATCAATTTGTTGATCAACTTTGTTTTTATTTTTTTTACGTTGGAGTTGTTTTGTACAATTCAATTTGTAAAAGTTTGTCATATACGATTATCAGATTATATATGTGAAACCGATCATAGCGAAAGATTTTGCAGATCCATTTTTTTCGCTATTCAAACTTAAGAATTTCCTATCGATAGTCAGTGTGGTATTTTATTGATTTCTTCTGGGAAATTGTGAAAAATAATACTCGCCATTTTATTTGAGTTGAGTTTATAATATTTGTAATTGTTTGTGTATTGTCCCTGAGCCGAGAACTAATCTTTGATTTGCTCTTGTCATACAAAAACAAATCGAAACAACCAAAAAATCACAACACATCTCGATAATGATTAAACGATAATCGATAACTGATTACTGAAAAACGAAATCGAAACTGAACCGAACCGATCCAAATCGATCCTGAGCAGCCCACAAAACCGCATGCAAAGACAGCGCCACGCCGACATGTAAGTTTCACTTTTCCAGCCTTCAGATCCTCCTGCTCCGACTCCAGTTCCTATTTAGTTATAGAATACCTGAGAAGATAGCAGCCCAACACATGAAAATATGTTTATTAACTCTCTGTGTATGATATTTAGCAAATTCATTAAATACATTCTTTTCTAACCTCCCCCTTAGGTGGCCAACTGGCGCATGGAACGTCTTGAGGTTGACTCCAAGTCCAATTCAGATGAGGAGTTCTTCGATTGTCTGGGTAAGTTTTACCAAATAGTTTTTGCAATAACTTGCGAATAATGGAAATTCCCTTCGCACAGACACAAATGAGACAAATTCCCTGGCCAAATGGAGTTCACTGGAGCTGCTTGGCGAAGGAGACGACAGTCCGCCTCCGCATGGTGGCAGCTCGAGCGGCAGCGGTGGAGGCGGCGGTGCCAGTGGACGGCATAAGCAGGACGATAGCATATTCAATCAGGACTTTCTAATGCGTGTCGCATCGGAGCGCGGCAATAAGCGACAGCTGCGCTCCTCGGCGAGCATCGATCGCAGTCACGACTCATCGCCCCCAGGATCGCCGAGTACACCCTCTTGCCCCACCACCATACTGGTGATGGTGGTGCATGCCGGCAGCGTGCTGGACGCGGCCAGTGAATTGACCGCCAAGAAATCGGATGTAACCACATTCCGTGGCTCATTCGAGGCCGTTATGCGTCAGCATTATCCCAACCTGCTGACGCATATGACGATCAAAATGGTGCCGTGTCCATCGATATGCACCGATGCCCTTGGCATCCTCTCCAGCCTCAGTCCGTACTCGTTTGATGCCTCACCATCGGCCGCCGATATACCCAACATAGCGGATGTACCCATCGGTGCCATTCCGTTGCTGGCTGTGGCATCGCCCGAATTCCAGGAGACGGTCAACAAAACGGTGGCCGCTGCCAATATTGTGTATCATGAGTTCCTCAAATCGGAGGAGGGTCACGGCTTCTCCGGCCAAATTGTCATGCTGGGCGATTCGATGGGTTCGCTGCTCGCCTACGAGGCGCTTTGTCGCGGCAATGGCAGCGCCACACAGCCGAATACATCGTCCAACCAATCACAGACACCAGCGACGGGTGCGGGTGGCGATGGCAGTTGCCGCATGTCACGCATGGACGATGATGAGCGTTTTATTGATTCCGATTTGGATGCCAAACGTTTGTTGGTCGCCCCATCGCCGCGACGTCGTCGCTCCAGTTCGTCGAGTGATTCGCGTGCCACGAAATTGGATTTCGAAGTCAGTGATTTCTTTATGTTTGGCTCACCGTTGTCCGTGGTGTTGGCCGCACGTAAATTGCACGATGCCAAGGCGGCGCTGGCACGTCCCAATTGCCATCAGGTGTACAATCTGTTCCATCCAACCGATCCAATTGCCTCGCGTCTCGAGCCGTTGCTCAGTGCTCGCTTCTCCATATTGTCGCCGGTGAATGTGCCGCGCTATGCCAAATATCCGTTGGGCAATGGACAGCCCCTGCATTTATGTGAGTAGCAGAGCATAGCATAGATTAAAGAAAGCAGGCAATAACTATTTCACTCTCTCTTTATCTATCTCTGTCTCTTTCATTGTGATGTAGTGGAGGTCATACAATCGCATCCGCAGCATTTCAATGATGGCAATAATCTGTTGGCTGGCAGACGTTTATCCGATGCCTCCATGCAGAGCACCATCTCTGGTCTTATCGAGAATGTCTCGCTCAGCACGATACACTCATGTAAGTTGCATATCTCGCTTAGTGGCCACACTCTAAATACAGAAATTCACTTAGTGGCAAATTAGTGTTTGCATTACTTTTAACAAACTAAAGTAAAAATGAAAATGATGGCAAAAGAAAAAGTATTTGCATATAATGGCATTAGTTGTGGCCCTTAAGTGAGATACCAGTATACCGTTTATTAACAAACATTCATCGCTTACAGTGCAAAACAAATGGTGGGGCACCAAGCGCTTGGACTATGCGCTCTACTGTCCAGAGGGTTTGAGCAACTTCCCTGCACACGCATTGCCGCATTTGTTCCATGCCAGCTACTGGGAGAGTCCCGATGTGATTGCCTTTATACTGCGACAAATTGGTAAATTCGAGGGCATACCGTTCGTGGGCTCCAACGATGACAAGGACAATGCCTCGTTTCATCCGGGACAACCGCGCGAAAAGTGGATCAAGAAGCGCACGTCGGTTAAACTGAAGAATGTGGCTGCGAATCATCGGGCCAACGATGTGATTGTGCAAGAGGGGCGTGAGCAGCGTTTGAATGCGCGCTTCATGTACGGCCCGTTGGATATGATAACGTTGCATGGGGAGCGGGTGGATGTGCATATTATGAAGGATCCGCCGGCGGGTGAATGGACATTCCTAACCACCGAAATGACCGACAAGAATGGACGCATCTCGTACAGTATACCCGATCAATTGTCACTTGGTTATGGCATCTATCCGGTCAAGATGGTGGTGCGTGGCGATCACACCTCTGTCGATTGTTATATGGCCGTGGTGCCGCCAATGACGGAATGTGTTGTATTCAGCATCGATGGTTCCTTCACCGCATCCATGTCGGTGACCGGACGTGATCCGAAAGTCCGTGCCGGTGCCGTCGACGTCTGTCGCCATTGGCAAGAGTTGGGCTATTTGCTCATCTATATCACGGGTCGACCCGATATGCAGCAACAGCGTGTCGTCTCGTGGCTGAGTCAGCATAACTTTCCACACGGTCTTATCTCGTTCGCCGATGGTTTATCCACCGATCCGTTGGGTCACAAGACCGCCTATCTCAATAATCTCGTGCAAAATCATGGAATCTCAATTACCGCCGCCTATGGCAGTAGCAAGGATATTAGTGTGTACACCAATGTGGGCATGCGACACGAACAAATCTTTATTGTTGGCAAGGTAAGTATACAAAAAAAAAACGTTAAAAATAAAAAAAAGTGGGTATAGGTAAATGTATAGTGTAGGGACCGCAAATAATAATTACGATCAGAACAGTGCGATATTATTGTAAAAATATACCAAATTAATATATTGACATATGCCGAGAAGTATATTTGGTATATCGATAAACTACTACATTAAAGAAATATAGTATACACTTTCAAAAACATCAGAAGAGTGTGATATTATTTTTAAAATATGTCAAAAATTGTATACTGAAATATACCGCAATATATATTTGGTATATTTATACTCTACTTCATTCGAAATATACTACAGAGCATAAAATATATCATTTTATCACGACGAGTGGAAAAAACTACATTTTTTCTTGTCGAGTCAAAAGCAGAAAAAACTTTAACTTGTATTTTCTTGTAGGTAATATATCAAAATTGAAAATAAATATGGATTTTTATAATTAAAATCTACTTCAAATATCTCAATAGAAGATTGCAGACAAAAATAACATACAGAATTTTACTGAAATATACCAAAACATATATTTGGTATATTGCAAAGTATTCTATTGAGCATAAAATATATCAAACTAACCTATTTTCATTTTTGTGTAAATAAAATTGAAAAAATAAAAATTTAAGTTGATGTTTATAATTTAAGTCTATTTCAAATACCTTAATCAAATCAGAAGTACTTACATTTATGTATATTATCTATTATCTTCACAATTCTTATTTCGTAATAAGAAAAATAATATAATGTGCACAACTTCTCACATATCTTGTACATTTATTTATTTTTTTAATTACCTTATTCGCAATATTTATTAATTATTTTTTTCTTTTCATTCACAGGTCAGCAAGAAATTGCAATCGAATGCAACGGTGCTGACCGAGGGCTATGCCGCTCATTTGGCCGGTCTCCAGGCAGTTGGTGGCTCTCGGCCGGCAAAGGGCAATGCACGCATGGTCATACCTCGAGGTTGCTTCAATCTGCCCGGGCAATCCGCGAATCCGAGGCGCAGAAGGTAGGTGACCCAAAAAAGACAAAAAAGAAAAACAAAATCGAAGGCACAACGAAGGCGATAGCTTAAGCTAGTGCTGGAGATGGACAAGAGTTGTTCATCTTTGTCTCACTCTGACTCTCTCTCTATCTCACACACTGTATATTGTACATATGTATGTGTATGTGTATGTATATGTATATGCATTAGTGTTAATAGGTAAATGATGTAAAAACCGTGTATTGCAATGTTATACTATATTCTAAGTTCTCTGGTGTTTTATGCCTCTTACATTTTAAGTTTCTCTTCATTTTTATTGTGTATTCTAATTTGAATTTGATTTGATCAGCTTATTCTAATATTTATTTAATTTTCTATATATGTTTGTTGGTTGAATTTATTGTATTGTATTTGTCTTGCTGATGTCGCATGCCCTCCTCGCCCTCGTCCACGCCCATCGCTCCCATGTGTCGTGCATAACCCGAAAAACATCCTAATACATACTTAATCCATGTCCGAACATATTTGTAACTAGCTCATTGAGCTCAAATACTTTCTCCGTCTGTCTCTTTGGCATTACCTAATCATGCAATGCATCCGTATTTCCTTACAAACTTCACCATCCCCACCATCCCCCAAAAACACCATCCCGATGGCCGATTTCCGATCAGCAGTAGTGCCTTTGAGGTGCCTCTGCCCGTCACACCAATCAACGGCAGCCTGGGACAACTGAACGAGTGCAATGAGATTGAGATTAACCATGAGGATGCCTAGGATTCCTACAACTGAATGGCTGAATCTTCCCCCCGTCCGTAATTCCCCCAACTCCACCAAAAATATAAAAAAACAAAAAAAAAATCAGCAGACACATCAGCATCTTTTTTTTTTCTTGTTTGCCTAGTCGACCAAATGAGTTACTGTTTTGTAGTACTTATTTAAATGTATCCCAAATTATTGGTTTATTGATTTTAGATCTTAAGTTTTGTGAACAATTTCCTAAGTAATAATGCCGTATTATCGTATTATATATATACACTATACTATATATTTGTATGTATCCTAAGTTATAGTTACGAAAATGTAATTTGTTAGTGCTTTTATAGTTTGTATTGCAAATTCATGTATTATTATTTACGATTGATATTATTGATATTGTAAAAATCCCAACGAAGAACTAAAACAGGAAAAGATCAAATCTAGCCAAAAAGCAACAAACACACGTTATACGACGAGTATTAAACATACATACTATATACATATATACGCATATACCCGATGTAGTAAATACATATGTATATAACTATATGTTATATACATATCAATAAAATAAAACGCTTTAACTAGTCGTACTATAAAACTAGAGTGATCATATGTATTTATTAGAGACAAAACAAAAACAACAACAACAACAAAATACATACTGTCATACTATATGATTTATAATGTTACGATTTCGAATTGTATCTTTTCATTGTTTGATCTTTGATTTTGATAACGACGCTTAAACCGCTTACCGCCCACACGTCACGCCTACTTTCCCGTACCGTGTTGATGCGATCCATATTCAATCAATCAACCGAACACACACTCACCTACACGCACTCAATCACGCTCAATCACGCATCAATCGACAAAAAACAATCTATCCAACAAAATCAAATCAAAAGGCTGCATGAACAAGCAACGAATGAAGTTTAAAACGTTTACCAACACTGTAGTTGTTATGCAAGAGCGTAAATTACATTAGACATCAACAACAACAACAACTACTACTACTACTACTATAAATATACAACGAACACGACAAAAACAAAAACAAAACAAAACAAAAAAGAGAGAGAGAGATCGCAAATTGGTGTTTAGTGTTCAAAAGTTATTGATATTCATTTCAGTTGGATTATGTTGAATTGATTTTGCTGGTGTTATGTTTAAGTGCAATTTTAGCTGAGCATTTATCGATATCAGCAAGTTATCGAGATTTGCTTTTTACTTTCAGTTTGATTTGTTCGTTATGTTTAGTTTTATGCAATTTAGCTGAGCATTTTCTTGATTCGGTGTTGTGCAAAATAAGAAAACAAAAACAAAACAAAACAAAAAACGGCATTTGATTGGAGCAAAATGCGCCATCAACTGACATCTCAACCTTAACTCTGTCTCTTTTTTCAACCAAAAACAAACGAAAAACTTTATTCTCTTACAAAAAAAAAAAAACATTAAAACATTGAAAAATCTACAAAACAACAAATCAAAAACACAAAACACACTCACACATTAATACCACCATCAACTTGACATCGCAGCAATGAGACGGGCCTATCATCGCCAATACGAAGTGGATACCTGAAGCGCAAAACCTACTTAAGCCATCACTAGAATCCCGATTTGGAGAGTGGCAATGATTTGTTTAGTTAAAGAAATCGAGCAACCATCGAGAAACTCCATAAATATCTCTAATAGTACACACATAGATATCCACCATCTAACAAGTGCTTCGATCCTGTGTAGCTGAGACATGCAACAATACCAACAATAAATCATCTAATAATAATCTTAATCAGTTCGTGGATCCTCGATCAGCATTAGTTGCAGTTTAACACCACCAACCAAACAACCAAACAACCAACCAACAACAGCAAAAGCAACAAAACAACCGAACACATCTCAGCATCGATGCTCCCCATAAACTACATCTGTGTATATACATAAAAAAAATATATATATATATTATGCGCGATATATAGCAAAATTATCTGGTGTATATAAAAATAAACAAATGCAAAGAAACAAAACAAAAAAAAACTTTAATTCAATTGTACAACATATTAATAAAGTCAAATGTGTCACGCGGTGAGTAG
Source organism: Drosophila sulfurigaster albostrigata (assembly GCF_023558435.1). Taxonomy (NCBI): domain Eukaryota; kingdom Metazoa; phylum Arthropoda; class Insecta; order Diptera; family Drosophilidae; genus Drosophila; species Drosophila sulfurigaster. The sequence goes on from NC_084885.1 coordinate 20,773,681, forward strand.
AAAATGATTTGCATTTTTTTACGACGCTGTTCCAAGTTCCGTTTTCGCATTAATTCCGCTCGATTCAGAATATAATAAATGCTCATAACGTAAAATCTGAAATAATTTCCGAATATAGTAAATGCTTATAAATGATAAACAGAGGAATTATTACAAATCTGTAAACTAACTTTTTTAAAAATATAAGTTTACTAAAATAATTGAATATACAAATTTTAAAATCGCCCAAAATTCCTTTGCTTTAATTTTCATGAACCAAAGTTAAGTTTAACTAGTATTTACCCATAAGCGCTGAGAGTTATTTCTAAAACGGAACACGGATCTAATTTATATGAATTTCTGAATCACTGAATCTACATTTTATTAAATTAATTATTTATTAAATTAACTAAAAATTATTTCATCTTTTTCTCAGGTACCTGGAAAGAAAGACTGTTTCCTCCTGTTGTTTGATGGTTTTCCAAACCACTTAAAGAAAAAAAAATACAAATCACAAAATAAAAAACACTAAAATCTAAAAAAAAAACTTAAATGGAAAATGAATTCATAATTTAAAGGCAAACAAAAAATTAAAAGCACAAACAAATAATGTGCTATATATTGTATAACAAAATCATTAAAAAAAAAGAAAACTATACACATACTACTCAGTCTATGAAACCGTTTAACATACATATACAAAACGAACAAAGTTCAGTAAAATGAGGTTATTACTAAAGGTCAAAGAACAACTGTGGAGATAATTAGAAGTACCGTAAATGGAGATAAGATAATCATTCTATTTTTGAAAGATCTCCAATGAAGAAACCACTTACACAATTATGGCTGGCACGAACGAATAAATAATAATATTGCGTCGGGCGACAAGGTAAAAAGCGTTGCAAAATCAAATGGCAAATTCAATGCATTTCTTGAACAAAAACAAAAAACAAAAAAATATAATAATAATTATACTAATTACACAAATAATAATACTATTTAAATGAAATTGCTTTCGTAAGCGAATTAAATGGGGCAATTTTGAATTTCACATTCAATAATTGGAATTTTGGAGCCCCACAAATATAATAAAAATAAAAGTTAATTGAAAATAAAAAAACTCTACTTATATGTGTCTCGTATGTGTGTGTAAAGTTATAAACTTATTCCAAGTGAAAAATAAAACAATCTGATTCTAATTCTAGTCCTAAGGGAATCCCCGTAAGAAATCTCTATAATTGTGATAGTCTTTCGCTACTAAGAATGCAAAAAAACCAAAAGTTATTGAAATCTATTCAAAACAAAATTGTTGTATGTTATGGCAGACAAAATTGTTTTTTTTTTTTTATGTAAAGCGAAAAATATTTACATACTTTATAAAAAGAGTAGAAGAAACACCCGAAAAAAAAAAAAAAAAACTGAAAAATGTTTGTAACTAAGTTTTGAATGTAACATACTCGTACTATATTCAGTTCGATTCGTTCGAGTTCTGTAGATGTTAGTGTTATACAGTTACAAAATATATGTTACTGATATCTGTGTATGGTATATGTACCATATGTGACCTATCTATCCATAAACCGGAAATGAAAACTGCGCTCATTTGTGATAAACAATAATTGAGTACATTTGTAGTATGTAGAGAAATGCAAATCTTGATAAATAAAATAACAAACAAACAAACAAAAAAAGAAAATAATCAACAAAATCCTAAACTCAATGCGACCTGATAATGAACAAGAAATCCCTATTATATATACATATTTACTGTTATATATTCACAGACACATCTATACGCCTAACTAAAATTATGAACAGGCTGTCCACACAAGAGTTAACTGAACTTAAAATGCATATTTATTAGAACTAGAACTCGAAACTCACATGCTCTATTTTATAGTGCACTACTAGAAGATACCCTGTACCGCTATCTTTCTAATCTTCAAACTCTATATAAAAAACTCTTCTGGAAACATTGTTTCACTAAAAGATACCCGGTACCAATGGCGAAATATGCGATATCATTTAAAGTATTCATTTTGAATAAAGATAAATCTTACTGCTCTTGATTTGCACATTAATAAGAGCTAAGAAAGATTTTGGATTTTTTTTTTCTGTTTTAAGATATTTGCATTTTATTTGTTTCTAAGATCAATCTTAGCTCTTAATATAGTTGCTCATCCAGAGCTATAAGAATAACCTTTACTTATTGTTGAAATTGTTTTAATGAATGTTTTTTTCGCTATATGTAGAACAAAGAATGGGAAAGGGAACAAAGCTCGGTTTATTTCAAAGAAAACTAATCAGATAACAAAATTTCTCTGAAGTCGAATGCGATATTCGAAGTAAAAAAAACATAGGGTTCAACATTTTTGTTTATTTTTTTAATTGCTGATTAGGTTAATAAAAAAAAAAATAAAACATTAGTCACATTCGTATGTTGTTAATATATAGTGAAATATTCAGAAATGTTTTTCTTTTTATATTCAACCTTTTTGTTCATAATTTTTATATTGGATTGCTTTCAATAGCAATAGCAGTTTTTTTTTATGAATTTTTAGGCTGTATATTTTACTCGTTGATATTGGAATAATTGTAATAATAATGTTAAGAAAGAAATTTTTTTTGATTTAATAAAGATTGCGACATTTCTAAATTTGGTACCGGGTAGAAAATGCAAATTGAAACCTTTACTTGCATTGGCACAACTCTATTTGACCCATTAAATGGGTACAGGGTATTATCAACGCAAAACGGTACAAATTGGATAAAAGAAGAAGAAAATTATGTATCACATTTGCTGAGATACATCGATATGCATACGTACATATATATTTCCTAAAATGCAAATTGAAGAGTTTATTATATATAACTATATACATACAAACGAATATATAAATAAATATATATATATATCTATATATATATATACATATATGTATATGTTGCGGAAAAGTTGAAAGGATATTGAGAACAAAAAACAAAAGAATAAAGCTAACGTTCCTTGATTCAGTCTATTTTTACTTCGAAAACAAAAAAATGGAAAAAAAAAACACAAATAAGTTAAGTTGTAGCTTCGATCTCTTCGACTATATCAATATGATTCCTTGCTTTATCTTTAGTTTCAACAACTTCAACTTCTGCACTCTCTCTCTCTCTAATTTTTAATCATTCATCTTAACGCTCTGAACAAGATACGCTTCAAATCCAATTCAATTCGAACTGTATAGATCCAAAGATTCATTTACAGGAAAGTGTAATTAATATTGTAATTGAATTGTAACGATATTTTAACCCACCATTTAGCTGATAAGCCTCCCCAGCTGAGAATGTTTAACGCGTTTGTAAATCGTAAATGTGAAAAACCCATTCCAAAACAATGACGAAGGAAGCAATGACATCTGATAAACAAGAGACGAGACGAGGTGTTTAACTCATATGAAATAATACAAATTGTGTGCAACAGTTGTTAAATATACACATAAAGTACATATTTAATATGGATCTACACTGCGTTTCAAAAGTATACGGCAGTTCAGAATTTGGAACTTTACCAGCCCAGCCGGTCATCAAAGTATTCTAAACTATAGATTAAAGATATAAATGTGTTCGATTTTTTTTATTTTTCACAATTTTAGTCTTTAAACAATCATTTGACTTCGAACTTTTTTTGTGTGTTATTTTTAAGTAGGAGTTTATTTAGAATCTCTTTATGTTGAAATTGCTTTAAACAAAAAAAAAAAAAATTAAAAAAGGTATTTATTATCTTATTATTATAGTTTAAGAAATATTGCAGCTCTAGATAGCTTTGACTTCCGACTTCTGTCAGCTATTAAAGTCGAAATTCTGAAATATCGTAAAATTTTGAAAAAAACAGTTGCGAATCTTTAATAAGTGCAAAAGTCCAACAACAAAATACGTTAGAGATTCCAAAACAAAAATGATGAAAAAGAGAAAAGCAAATTATCAAATCTGTATTTATTGAAAGGAAATTCTACAAAATAAAAATAAAGATATATGTATATATGATAAGAATTGTGGAGCAATCCAGATGCAATCTATTTACAATACCACAAAAAAAAAACATAAAATCTAAATCTGAACCTGCATGGAGAATGTTAGAGAAGAGCGACGTTAGAAGACAGATGCATATATTTAAAAAAAGCAAAAAAGAAAAACCTTTTAAATATGCAAAATAATAAGATAAAATGGCTATTCTCCAAAGAAAAAACAAAAAAAGAAAAAACAAGTAAATAAATGAGGGGAGTGTTCCAAATTGCAGTCCAAAATATTTTTCGATCTATGTTAGCTGTTTGTTAAATGCCCAGTGCAAAGTGTGCAAGTGAGATGGCGATAGGCGGTATTCAAAGTAAAAAGATAACGTGCATACATTAAAAATGACAAAAAAAAAAAAAAAAATCGTTCAACAACAACAAAAAAATGTTCTATTTGATGTTACAAATGAGAAAAATAAAATAATATTAATAAATGCAAAAGATATGTGAAAAACAAACACCAGACACTGCGTCGTCTATTATTTATCCGTGATTAGCACTTTGAACAGGCCATTGAACCATATACCATATTTTCCCCCATTTAAAAGAGGGGGCGGAATCATAACACTCTGTGTACCAAACGAATCGTATAATTGAGTCTCTGCTCTGCTGATGTTGTGGCCTACTAATTGACATCTGTGTGTACTGCTCCACAACAACACTGATAAGCAACGCAGCAGCAGCACAGATCAGAGTCTCAGAGAGTCACATGAGGGCGAATCAGGCGACTGGAATTCACGGAATCACAGCGAACGAAGCTGGCTGCATGATCTTTGGCCGCACTTCAATCACACAGCATTTAAAGGGCATTATTGTGGATTGTTCATTTAATTAGTTCGATTAATTTATTCACTAAGCTTTTCATTTGTCATTACATAGTTTGATAGTGGAAAGTTTTGAAGGCGTTATTACATGCACATTTGCATTTAAAGACATTTTGTTTAAAGAACATATTTGTTAAGTGTTTAAAGCTTGGGCAGACCAGCTGAAATGGAACTCTCAATGCCGCAGTGATCCTCGCCGCGCAGAATGCGGAAGAAACCATTGTCACCCCAGTCGGTGTTCCACGAGTTGCCAATGAGCCAATAGGGCACCTTGTTGTCACCCCAAACTCCCCAGCCGAGGATGCGAATTGCATGACCGCCCAATTGCCTACCATGGACATGCTGATACACACCGCTCTTGTACAATATCAGATCCTCGTATACGGTGAATGCGCCCTCAACGGGGCCATTTGTCAGGATTTCGCGTTGAATATCAACCGGATTGCGATTGATCGAATACGATTTGGCACCATAATGCTTATCCTTGGCATAATCCACCGAATAGCTAGACTCACACTGATGCTTGCACTTTGGTGTGCTGCCTTGCGAGCATGGCGGACGAGTGCCATTCACATGGTGTTCACATGGCGCAATTTCATATGGTCGGCAACCCTAAAAATTGCTCATATATTAGATTCAAAGTAATTGCAATCAATGGCACAACCTCTTTACCTCTTTGGATTCATAGGAACCGCCACTGACGATGCCCTTGTGGGTCCAATAGCTCCAGGCGGCGCCGGGGAAGCCTCCGTTGCATCCAAAGCCGCAGGTGTGGCAACAGGACACCAGATCGTCAGCCGAAAAGTGGAAGTTGACCGTTGCATTGGAGTGTATGCACACCTGTAAATGTATATAAATAATTTAATAGTTGTTATACATCCATGTTTGTACATATAATTATATATATATTATTTACATACTATAAAAATGAAATTGCGGCGATTCTTTCTAGTTTTAATCTATATTGGTATGCTTCAGCGATAATGATTAAATTAGGTTCATTTAATAATTTTATTTTATTTAAAATCATTATTCATTATTTAATTCGTTTTACTCAATCGAAGTAATAAATAAATTTCTATAATAAAAAAAACTTGAGGCTTGAAATTGCCTGACGATCCATTTATAAATAAATGAAATAATATATATATAATATAATATACATATGTATATATTTGAGTAATGTTTCAACTATAATTCATTTCGGTAATTTAATCATTTTTAGTAATTAAATTGATGATTTATATTTTTTCCCCAGAAATATTAAATATATCATTTCCATAAAACATTTGGATAAAAATTACTGGATTAGACTTGAGTTGAGCAAAACAAAAAAAATGAAAGAGAATTTTTTAGTTATTGTTTTTTACCAAAAGTGTAGAGACTCATATTTGTTATATTACTTTTTACTTTAAAGAAAACATCTAAAATCATAATCTTCGGAATAGTAGAAGTTTAAAAGAAGGTATTGCAAGTCTATGCTAAGTACGTGTTTATTTCTTTACTAAAATTATGATATATTTCTGGTATAGTCGACAGTTTTAATGTAATTGCTATGCTAATTGTGCAATTTTCTTTAATTTGCCCAAAAAATAAACAAATATAATCATTCTCAATCCCTGACAAATGCATATATAGTATAGTCAACAGTTTTACGGTCTAAACAAAGAGATGTTAAAAAGACACACAAAGCGTGCAACGCAATAATTGTATGGAAATCGATAAGCAAAACACAATGCGATAAGCATCACAGTTGCTGCGTCATCCGCCATTGTTATTGTTATTGTTAATTGTTGTTTTGTACTTACACGATCCGACATTGCTTCAACAGCACCAAAAGCCCAGCAGGAGCCGCAGGATCCTTGATCACGGATTTCACCGATTGTTGGACAATTTGGCCAAGCTGTGCGTGAATCGAACTCTTCCGGTAAATCGCCGCCATCGCTTTCAGTTAGCTCGGGCATCACATGACGCTTATCCGGCAGCTGGAATTTATGCGCATCCGGATGGACACCCATTAGACCGCGTATATGACGCTCGGACACGTCCTTGGCGAAATTGCGACCAGCCTGCAAAGCAACAACAACAACAACAATATAACAATAATCAGTAAAGTGTTTGCATTTCTGTGGTCACGTCATCAGCTAATTGAATTTAGTGCATATCTTCTATTATATTCATTTCACTTACCGTCCATGTTTGGGCCTTGTTCTTCACCAGCTCAATGAATTCATCGCTCAGCATATGCGGGTCATCCTGGCCAGCGGCGTTGGCCACCAAGGCCAACAACAGCGACACAGTCGCTATAAAGAATCGCATTCTAAACGCGGTGCCTGCTCTACGTCAAAATGGCGCTGACAAAGCAATTGAAAAAAATTCTAGTCTAGCTTACGTCGTTTTCTTTTTTTTTTACTTTTTTGTTTTGCAATTGATAGTCAGCTAATTTCCGTGCTTTGTTTTGCGTGTGTTAAGAAGCGAATGCAAACTGCTGAGTGCAAACGATTTAAAAAACCATTTATACGCGTTATGTTGTTCGTTTCAAAGTTCCCGATAAGCGGCCATTGTTGTGTTTTCGTATTAGTGATGCGCGTATTGCGTGTACTTATCGATAATACAGCTGGTAATAGAAATTGGTAAATTGATATATCGTTCGAATTCAAAACTCCGTACTCTTTCGATTTTTGTAACTAGTAGCCAGCTAATTTCCGTGATTTGTTTTGCATCTGTCAAGACGCGAATGCAAGTAATTTAATAATATAATATAATATATGAGTTGCGAGTTTTTTGTTTTAATTTTAGTGAGGAGCGTTCATCGCTTATCGATACATCAAGGCGCAGATGACAATGGAAAAACTAAAATCGGTGACACTGGGATTCAAAACAAAACTAATTTCACATTAAATATTAATTTTATTTTATAGATTATATAAAAAAACACATGCCTATTTTTTTCTACTTATACCCTAAAATAAACAACAAATTCTTTGACCTTAATGTGCTTACTTAATGTAATGTACATAGTTTATAGAAGTTTTCCATTCCTAATCCGTATTATCACAAGAGTGAACTTAAACATAGGGATTCCAATTGCTGCCATCCTCGGGCAGCAAATTATTCGTTATCAGCAATATAACATCAATGATCCACCATACACCAACGCCACCCATTGTCAATAGTTTGCCCACCGCCGTTCCCGTTTGGCCAAGACAAAAGCGATCCATTCCCAGGAAACCCAACAACATGCTGTAGATTAATGTGGTGACAAAATAATGATCTGTATAGCGTACACATGGAACACCGTCGCGGAAAAATGTACGTGCACCATAGCAATCGATATCTGTATAAACCGTACACTGGACTTTTGTGTGCTCCACATCTTCGTAGGCGGAGCCACCAAAGCGTAGGCAGCCGTAACCTTTTTCCTGACGGGCCGTTGCATTATTCCGATGATCGATGGGTTCCTTGCACTCCAGGAAGTCACGTGGCAAGAAAGAGCACATCACATTCGGTCCCAGTGGATTGAAAGTCGATGAAACTGAAGATGCAGATGCGGTATTCGAGGAACCCGCTTGCTGCTGTTGCGATGATGCAGATTGCGTTTGCACAGGAACAACCGATTGCACTGCAGTGCCGGAGACGCCCGTTTGGGGCTGTTCCTTATCGCTGCGCGCCTGTATCGCATGCGTGACAGGATTAATGATGAAAAATGAAACAAGTACGCTGTACAAAATTAGTTTTTGCTGCATTGTGCGCGATTTGTTGCTTTTGTTTTGTTCGATGCACCAAATACTGGAGATGTGCGAATAGACAATAATAAACGCACATCGAAGGTGTTGGATGTTATCGATATTTCCAGTGCGTCTCTAGATTAACGTGTTTGCTTTATTAAATGCGCAATTCTGTTTTAATGTATATAAATAGAAGATATACGCCAAGTGAGTCAATAATCAGATTAAACAAATCAGTCGTGAATGTAGAAAAATAAATTCAATTAAAAATAACATTTGAAAACATTTGCACCTTGTGGACGATTAAATTCAATAACGATAGCAAGTGATATCGATATTTCTATAGCACAGTTAACAATCCGGCAGCGTCTCTAGAACTACATGTTTGGTTTTATTATTAAATACGCGTTTTCTTTTTAAGTTGTGCCGCATTTATGTAAATAAAAACAAAATGAACTATCATATTAATTGAAGCGTTATTCATTATGCTAACGTATATGCATACAAATAAATAAATCAATTCATTGGCAACATTATGGAGATATTTGAAAATATTTGCCGCACTTGCGGCAACGATTGCCTCGACGCCATCAACATATTCGTGGACAGCGTCATGGTACAAGGGAAGAACGTGCCCATATCGGAGATAATCGCTGCCTGCACTCCGTCCTTTGCCTCGTTGCCGGCCGTCTATATGGACGACGATTATCCACAGCAAATATGCCGCGTGTGCATCAAGAAACTGATAATGGTCTATGAATTCAATAACAAATGGTTGGCGGCCCACAATGAATTCGCTGTAGCGCTGAAATTTGAACAGCGTCGCAATCGATCTCGAATCTCTTCATCTCAGGCGACAGCAGCTGTAACAGTAGCGACAGCACCAACAACAACAACAATCGATGCAAACGATCAGTTGATTGAGACAGATGATGATGAGAATTTTGTCTTTAAAACGGAACCCAATGAAGGTAAGACCCGCATATTGTTTTGTTTGCAAAATAAACGAAAAATCTTCATTAATTCCTTTATTTTTCAGGTGGCGAAATGGAGATCATCAACCACGCACCACCCACAAACTATCACTGCGGTTTATGCGGGGAACCATTTCATACGGTGTCCGCATATCAAAAGCATCACAAAATCAGTCATCGTAATTGTGAATTCCTTTACTATACGCCTGGTCAATAAAAAAAATAGTGAAGAAACTATGTCCAAATGTAGAAATTAACTATTAGTTTAGTTTTCTTTTTACTGTTTACTATTTACTATTGTTTGTTTTGCATTTGCGGCAGCGCGTTACGTTGGAGAACAACAAAAACAAAAAAAAAACTATGAGGAGAAATTCACAGAGTTCGTTTTTGATGTTTAATCATCCTCGTCGTTGCGCACTTTCTGGGCACGCGGATCCGTGTCACGGAAGACGACATAGCCGAGCTTATAGCGACGATTATCACCATCCTTGGCATAGTAGTTAGCCACACCGACGCCAGCCATAACAAGACCAGCGATTGCCAAGACGGATCCGCCAACAATGTCGGGAATCTCGTTCCAGGCACGTTTTAACAGGGATGTGGAACCACGGGCCGCCGACGCTGACATTGTGTCTGAAATAACGAAGAGGTCGCTGTAGTTCTTGTTTAGGTATTTGTTAATTTATCCACATACTTGTTAAATAAAAATCGCGTTCAAGTTACACAACACAAGAGCAAGCTAGAATTTAGCGATGAACTTATTGCTCTGACAGCTGTTTCTCGTTATCGATGTTATCGATAGCAAAGCAACGGCCTGCTTGTGAGAGGTAACATTTAAAAAATTGTTGAGAATATTAGCATCCAATTTATTATATTACTTATTATTTTATATTATATCTAATTACAAGAATAGATTGTATTGTTAAATCAATCGGATATTTAGGGGAAATTCTTCTATCGATTGCTTATGTTAACTAACGTTAAATATATTAACAGAATGCTCCTCATTTAAGAGAGCAAAATAACAGAACTATCGTTTATGACCAATTCAAACATCGATGGCCTTATTGCTGTTTTCAAACTGATTTTAAAATATATGTTTTTAAGTCAAGCGTTGATGTTTGGACCGTTAAATAATATAAACATTCCTGTGAATTTAGTTTGATTTATTTTAAGTTGTATGCAGCGTTTATTTTGTGAAAAAGAGGAGCAAATAAAATAGTTTTCATTACATCGCTTACGGTCTCACTATGTTGTGTTCAAAATTTTGGAATGTTTATTGTACGTAAAATGGTGAATTGTGAAAACTCATTTTGCGGTCACACTGTGCTACTGGGTTTTAAAAAGTCAGAGCATTAACATTTTTTTTTAGTTTAATTCAGTGTTTATAGTGTGAATAATAATGGCAGCAGTACCAGGACGAGCTCTACATTATGTCTTCAAGATCGGGGATCGTGCCAAGAACGCGTTTTTCTTTCAGACCATTCTTGGAATGAAGGTAATAGTCGGTTGTACCCATGATCGAGAATATACTTACAACGTTGCAACAACTATCTAATTTGCAAGCCCGGTTATTTACCTGTGCGTGTCTGCGCTTGTGTGTGTGTGTGTGTATACGCTATATAGTAGCAGTTGTATGTATGCGTACAATATAATTACTTGAGAACTGACTTTCACAGTTGTTGCTTTTATCTCAACATGACTGGCAGCAATACTACAACAGTCATCACGATTTCAATCTGAACCAGACGTTTTATTAATAACTTAATGTAGTTAGATAAGCATTAAATTACAGTACTTAGGCCATTGCCTTCTTATCATATGATGTATTTATTAATCATTAGGTTTACCGTCATGAAGAGTTCACCGAGGGCTGCGAAGCGGAGTGTAATGGGTAACTATTATAATAATAGTAATTTTCAAAATTTGTTAAAAATATATAATATTATTTAATGCAGACCCTATGACAATCGCTGGAGTAAAACAATGATTGGATATGGACCCGAGAGCACGAATTTCGTCTTCGAACTGACCTACAACTATGGTGTCAAGAGCTATGAAATGGGTAAAGTTGTTTTAGTATTTATTCATTAATTATAGATGATAAAAATATCAGACTGTCCGTCAGTCGTTTTGTGCGTGCTCCGATCTCGATGATTGTAAGAAGTATACACTCGAGATTTGAATTGTGTAGTTCACGTTTATCTTCAATCGCGCAAATCAAATCACGCAAAGTTTATACTTAGCCATTCTTTAATTCACTATATCACTCGAGTAGTCTAAATTTATAAAATGAGGTTGCAAAATTTGGCTTTTAATTTAACTTTCAATTGATGTTTAGTGATTACTCAATGTTCTTGTGGTTACGGTATAATTTATATTATTGTTAACATTTTAAATAAGTAATAATATGATTATTATGAAATTTATGGTATAACTATAATACTAATACTATCATCTTTTCTTTAGGCAACGACTTTGGAGGCGTAACACTCCATTCCAAGGATATTCTAGCCAAGGCCGCCGAGCACTCGTATCCAGTTGTGAAGCAAGACGGACGTAATATTCTCGCCTCACCCGATGGCTACAAGTTCTATGTGGTTGAAAGTGCACCCACTTCGGATCCGGTGCAAGAGGTTGAGATACGCGTCAAAGATTTGGCCGCATCGCGTAAATATTGGCATGAGCTGCTCAAGATGAATGTGCTCGAGGAGAACGAGAAAACAGTGTTGCTCACCTATGGCTCGAATCAGGCATCGTTGCGTCTCACACTGCTAACCGAGGCGTTGGATCGCGCCAAGGCCTATGGACGGATTGCCTTTGAAATACCTGGCGCCGCTCAGTTGCCACTATTCGAGGCTGTCAAGGCGGCTGGTGGCACAATTCTGAAGCCGTTGATACAGCTGGATACACCCGGCAAGGCCACAGTGTCTGTGATCATTTTGGCCGATCCCAATGATCATGAAATATGCTTTGTGGACAAGGAGGGCTTCACCGAGTTGTCGCAGCCTGATGCCACAGCTGGAGATCAGCTTGCGAAGTACATACTTAAGGATCCCTTCCAGGACAAATAAGTTATTATTATTCCCATTGATGCACTGCTTGTTATACTATTGCAAAATTTGTTAAACCAACTCCCTCCCAAATACATTTTATACCATATATTTATATTTTATATGATGTATTATATCTATAATGTGATCTGCGTGGGCGATAATACAATACACAGAGAATCTCCACCCTAAAACAAATGTGATTTATAAATGTTGGGGCGAGTATTTAAAAGGCTTTTTATCCTTTTTCTATTGTAGCTTTTAATATTTAAGTTTTGACAGTTATAATTTATACTTTTCTGATGCTTGATTTAATTTGCTGTTCATATAGCAGCCTGTATAGGTTTTTATTGTTTTTCTTTTCACATTCCCTTCAATATTTCGTTGAGATTTAAACATTTTCGTTTTAAATTTTCACTTTGCACTTTTGTTTTTTTAGTATTTCTATTTATTTTTGCTTACTGCGCGTTTTATATAGCAAATTCAATGGGTAGCATTGATTCGGATATGATTACACCGGCGGGCGTTCTGGTGCCCCGTCTAAATCCGTGGGAGATAATGGATTGGCCATCGAAGCAACGTCGATCGATTTATCGCAGCTGGGCGCAACATTTCTCCATACAACGATGCTACGGTGCAGCTCAAACGTATTTCGAGAAGTGCATCAACGAAAAGCCATCCGACGATGATTTTCGCACGCTTCTGATGCGAAACAAATTCAATCGATCGATTGCCCGGCCGGAGGAGGCGTTGTTGGATAGCCAGAAGGCCGCAACCCTTGTGGAGCCAGGCAATGCATCGGTCAATTTGTTGATGGCCGATGCATTGTATGATCTCAACAGGTTCGAGGATAACAAATTGTTGTTGCATGATAATCTGCGTGGCCAAGTGGGAACCACTCAGCAGCCCTTTAAGCATCGCCTCACGATTGTGAATGAGAATTTCAAGGATAGCGTTGGCGATAGCATGAGTCCATTTCTGTTGCGAAATTCGGCCAAACTATCTTCCATCCATGAGCTAGTGTTGAAGCCGAAGAAACCAAGTGAACCCATGCCTCGTTGGTTGGCCAATAAGAATCGCACTGAATGCGATGTCCAGAGTTTGGTTGAGAAGAATAATCGACGAATTTCACCGTTGGAGGCGGCGTGGCAGCAACGCAAAAAGAAATGCTTCTTTCAAACGTATTTGCATCGCTCCTGGGTTGATGTGGCATTCTTGAAATCACTTCGCGATAATCCCAATGTGGTGTTGGAAAACTATTTCAGCACCGCCGCCGAGCGGCTGAATATGATGAACAAAAGCTGTGAGCATCTCTCGAAATTCAGTCGCATGCTTCATGCCCGAAGTCCGATGTACAACGAGGCTTATGAGCGCATGGAATACGGCGAGAAGGCGGACAAATTCCATGAGGCCAACATGTTTCGGATACAGTATCAGACACGTCGAAATATGATCTCCATATTGCGAACAATTACCGCTCTAAGGGCGCAAAATGATATACGAGTGCGTTAAGTATTGCAACCTCTTTGCATTTGACAAACTTTAGATGATTGTAGCTTTTCACTAAGATGTTAATAATATTAACTTAATATTTTAGATTTTAAGATCTTAAGGTTTTAGGATTTTAAGATTTTAAGGTTTTAGGATTTTACGTTTTTAAGACTTAAAGATTTTAGGACTTGTTTTATGTTATGTTTTTTATGCTTGTTCTTTTCCCCAGTTTTCAGTTCTTTCCTTGTATATCTTCCTTCCTGTCAGTTGCTTGTAGTTGTGGATTTAGTCTTTTAGATAAAGATACTTCAATTTCTGTTGTATATTTCAGTTTTTAGTGATTTTGTTAGCTTTCATTTAGATTTATTTTTAAAAGTACCTTGATGATGTTTTGAGATATCACAGCATAGAAAAGTATTAATATAGATTTCAATGTATTTCTTTACAAATAACTTTTCTGTTTGTTTGACTTATTGTCTTACAATTTAGAATAACAATAAAAATATATTAATTAATTTACAACTCCTCCGCACAGCGTCTTCGCAAATTCGTGGAGAAGACGATGGGCGAGTACAATGTGCTGAAGACGACACGAGTGATGCCCTGGAAGATCGAGTTCATGAACGAAGTGTACAATCATCTGGCGTTGAGCCTGTGCGAAAGCTATCGCCTGCCAAAGTCGAAGATATCGCCGTACGATAATAACTCCATGTGTCATCTGCTTGGCGTGTCGCCGTTGAAGCCCTCAGAGCAGCGAACTGTCGTCTTTGGTGATCGCTCCTCATACACGTATGAAGACAGCGGCGACGCCTTTGAGCAGGCCAAAGAGTTTAAGTAAGTTGTGCTCTACTTTTGATTTATTTAGTATAGCATGTAGTAGGTTAGATATATTTGTAGTATTTTTGCGGTATATTAATTTGAAACTGTTTTGGTTTTATGCAGAATGGGTAGCATGTATTTCACAGTCGAGCACACTCGACTGTAGAATTCTTTCTTGTTGTTTTATAAAACGATCTTTTCAATCATTTTATATCCGCTACACATAGGGTAGAAAGGTATTATAACTTTGTGCCGGCAGGAAATGTATGTAACAGGCAGAAGGAGGCATCTCCGACCCTATAAAGTATATATATTCTTGATCAGCGCCAGCAGCCGAGACGATCTAGCCATGTCTGACTGTCCGTCTGTCTGTCTGTCCGTCTGTCCGTATGTACACCTAGATCTCAGAGACTATAAGTGATAGAGCTATAATTTTTTTCGACAGCATTTGTTATGTTTGCACGCAGATCAAGTTTGTTTAAAATTTTTGCCACGCCCACTTCCGCCCCCGCAAATGAAAAAAAACTAATAACAAGCGCAATTTTAAAGCTAGAGCCGAAATTTTGTGTATACAATAATAAGTATAGTATTTATGATTCCTGAAATTTTGGTTACGATCATATAAAAACTATGGAAGTTATTAAAGAAATACTTTTGTATGGGTAAAAACGCCTTCTTACTAGGGGTCTGAGTTGCTTTATCCGACAGTCTGGTATATTGTGCCGCCTATACCAAATATACACCATGATATATATTTAGTATATTTGAAGTATTTTCGGTATATTTTGAAAATAATACTGCAATATTTTTCTTTTATTCAAAATGTGTAGCGGGTATCTCACAGTCGAACACACTCGACTTTAGCTTTCTTACTTGTTTTAGATAGTTAAATATATATTAAGATTTTGTTGCAAATATGTAAGTAAAATATTTTTTGTATTTTCTACATTTATTTACCATTTTTGAATTAGTGTTTTTTGTTTCTTATAGCAAAAACTTTAAAATAAAATATGTTGAAATAGTGCAAAGCTTAAAAGTAAAAATAATTTAAACTAAGATGTTGTGCATTATTTAAAAAATTAGTTTTCTTTTAAATTTTGCTTCACTCTTTTTATTTATCTTTTAATTTTATGATGTTTCCTTCGTTTTTCATTCTTTTTTATACGTTGTAGGCGCTCGAAATTAGCTCTGGAGAATCGTTTGTCATTCGCCAAGTTGGCCATCGAGCGCAGCTATTTGCTCTACGAGCTGGCCGATGTGCACATGGCACAGAATCAACAAGTGCGTTGTATATTTTATGCACAGAAGTCCATCGCTGAGGCCAAGAAGTGCAATAGCAAAATTTGGGAATTCTTGGCCACAATGCAGCAGGCGAAATCGCATGCGATACTCTGCAAGTTCGAGCGACAATCCGATGTCCTCGATGCTGCCTATCAGCTGGCCAAGGAACTGAAATCGCCGCGACTTTGCACTTTCATCGAACTGTGTCGCATGCTCAACAGGGATTATATGACATTGCGTAAAATGCTGCAGTTGGTGGCATCGAAGCGTCTGCGTAGTCGCCTTTCAAATCGATCCCTCACTGAAAAAGTCTAGCGGCGATGCAATCGAGCGAGTACTGTACAGGAATTTTACGTGACTTTCCTACATACTTTCTGCACAGCACTCGCTCTCTTGCCTCAAAGCGAACGTTTTTTTCAGCATTCGATTTTTAGCAAATTATCAAAATAACAAAAATACTAAATTTTAATTTAAACATCGCATCATATAAAAATAAATTATTCAATTAAAATAAAATGAGTTGAATAGAGTTTTAAATTCATTTTGAATGTCCTTTTAACCTCATTTATTAAATCTTTCATACTTAGTTGAGGAATAATTTATTTTTAATGATTACAATTTCGAATCTGTGTAATGAAATTAACATTATACTTATTTGTAGTTCTATAAAATAGATTTCGCATGTTCCATAATTGAGCAAATATAATTTTAGCTGTCGCTAACAGAAAAGTTTGATCAAAATAATAATAATAAACAAGTTTTTCATTGTATTGCTCAACGATTTTATTGAAAAAAACAACAAATACATAATAAATTTTGAATAAATCGATATGAAATTTAATAAATAAATATTTTTATTGATGGCTTACATTATTTATTTTGTATAAAAATTAACAAAAAAAAAAAAAACTTATTTTGTAGAACATAATTGGAAAATGATTAAAGTGAAGAAACAATTTTATGTGGCAAAAATCGGCCTATTTTGTACTCTATATCTAAATACTTATAATAATATACCAAATACAGTAATCGGTATATTTTAGTATTTTTCACTATATATTAATATGTTATATTTTCAGCATATTTACGCACTGTTTTGCTTTTATTCAGAATGTGAAGCGGGTATCTCACAGTCGAGCTCACTTGAATGTAGTTTTTATGTTTATTTTTAATCACTTTAATAGTTACTTGGCACAAATTGTACATCAAATAAAATGAAATGAATTCATTCTTAATCCTAATGTAAACAATTCTCTGAAATTGTATTTAACAACTTATCCAAATCTCTAAGCAATGCAACAAAACAAAATAAATGATTATTATTACCATTTTTAGATATTGGTATTTGGTATTTTTTCGCCACGAAAACTAATCAAACACCCCATAGTGCATTGCATGGTGTATCTACGTGTGTGTGTGTGTGTGTGTGTGTGTGTGTTTGTGTGTGTGTGTGGTAATGGCAATGGCAAATTGATGAAGGAAATCCGTCAATTTGCAGTTGCTAGTAGTATGTCATCTACAATATATATGTATATAGTATATATAGTATAGTATAGTATAGTATAAAATATATACTACTGTGTGTGTCTCATTGTTTTGCTGTGTGGCAATCTTATGTGCAGCATTGAGCACGTAACGGTAACAAGTGCAATATTAAAAACTATTTAATATTTGATGCCAGCTTTTGACACTTTTTAATATTTATTAGTATGCCAAATGCAATGCACTTGACTCCATTCAAATTCGTAGTTGTCGCGTGCGCTCTCTCTCTCTCTCTCTCTATCTCTCTCTTACTCTTCTATACGAGTATACTATATGGTATGTGTATGGTATATTTAGTATTGCTGTAGTATATTGGGGTAGGCAAATGGGGACTTGTTTTTCCATCGATGAATTGTCGTCGCATGTTTGGCTGGCCGAAACGACCCTAAATGGCCCAAAACGACAAGTTGGCTGACTCGATGGCTGACGAGCGCTTCATTTGTCGCATGCTACGCGGCCGCAAATATGCAAAAGAGCAAAATGCGTCAATAAATGCAGAATGCTGCACTTGCAAACCAACAACAACAACAACAGCAGCAACAACAACAACAGCGAGCAGTGCGAATGAAAAACGTGCTGAAAAAAAGTTTTATTGTGTCAATGCTGCTGACAGAGATAGCAACAACAGCAGCCAGAAAGAGAGCAAGCGAACGTACACAGTGGAACAAAACAAAATGCAAACTGTGTTTTATACTCGCATGTGTGTATGTGTGTGTCTGTATTTGTAGCTCATTATGCCATGCTGCCATTAAAAATGCACAAAAAAAAGTACAGCAAAAAAAAAAAAAAAACGAAATGCTAATCGAAATTGTCACAGAGAAAGGGAGCGAGAAAGAGAGCGAGAGGATTCGATCCAATGCCGTGTCGTGGCCAGTCGTCAATGTGGCTCCATTTTGTGCCGTTCTTCAATCTGTTGCCAAAAGGCAACACACACATACACACAGACATTTTCCACCTGCCAGTTATGTACAAAAGCGGCCAACCTTATTGGCCAAAATTGAGGTCAACACAAGAAGGTCGCCACGACTCGACTCGACTTGATTCGACTTGCAACTTGCAACTTGCAAGTCGATTCAACTCAACTCAAAGCTGACGGTGACGGCCACGATAACAGCGCAAATAATTGGCCACGGCAACCCAAAAAGAGAGCAAGAGAGCGAGACTCAAATTGCATTGAACGTTAAGGTTGGTTTTTGTCCAACGTTTCCTCAACTTTTCTGCAACGTGCAAAACGTCAAGACATCTCACACAATTACTATATTCTACTTACAAACATACATACATACATACATACATACATACATACATACATACATACATACATACATACATACATACATATATTTATATGTATATTCATCAATTATCAATCGGCTATTACGTTATTTAATTCTTGTCTCTCAACAAGAAATATTGTGGGTCAATGACACAGTCGCAAATTCTTGGTACTGTAATTGAAACGTTTGCAAGCCAAGCAAATATCCTTGACTACAATTCAAACTGTGTAATATATGTTATTATAATGTAATTCTGATTAAGGATTTTGATTCTTTGAAAACATATTAATATTAATGTGAAATAACGATTACGAATAAATAGGTAAATACATGAGAACTTCTTGAAGACAGGAAACCACAAATTAATCGAATTAAGCTACAACATTTTCAAATCAAAAGCAAAAGTTCTTCCAAATAAAAAACATAATTCTCATAATTCTCGAATTTATGCAGTTAAGCAATGAAATTTTCGATGCAAAAACAATCGTTTTGAAATGAATTTTATTTTATTTTAATAAAGAAGGAAAACTGTTTATGTAGCCGTCTAGAAATCGATGAAAAAATATAATCAAAAACAAACTATCTTTAAAGAAAACATTTTATTTTTTAAGTCTACTTGATATTGTAGCATATCTCTCCGTAGTTGTTGTTCATTCATTCTAAACGATGTCTGAGATCCCAATTTGCAATTTTTTTTTTGCTTTGGAAAGAAAATTCCTTGTTGGCTTTAGAGTGTAGTACTGAATTTAAGAATTTTGGGTTTTGAAAAATTAAGTACTTTATTCTTTATGCCTTTTACATCGCTTCGGATTGAGTTCTGATTTTGTTTTTACATTATTTGATTTTAATGTAGGTACAAATTTCATAGGTACGATTAGTTTAATGGTTGATATAATGTAGTACATCTCTACATTTGATTCTCTCTCTCTCTTTTTCTTTCAGCGCGCTTAAACTTTTGATAGCTCTATACACATTATACGCTGTTTTCTTTAAAGCTCTCAATTGCTTTTGTAGCTGTTACTTTTATAGCATCAATAACATTTTTACCTCTACTCAAAACATATATTTATGGGCGCATTTTATTTTTGAAGGAATCGAAAACATTTGAGTGATTGCCATTATTGAGTAATTGCCTGACACATGCCTTTTAAAAAATCGAACTTATTGCCTATTTTTATATAGTTTACCAACAAATAAATTGATAAATTTATGTGTATTTATTTACTTTATCAACAACTTTACCAACTAGTTAAATGTTCTAATTAAAATGTTTTTTTATTCTCATAAACATTTAACATAATTGTTGGGTGTTTTTTTGATTTCCTTTCATTTGCATTTCTTGCCAGAGTTCCACGTAATTTTCTATTTATTTCACTTTATTTTCCACTTTTTCCACTGAGCAAATCAACTATGTATAGCATGTGTTTTTTTTTGGTTTTTGGGTGTTGAATGCAGGAGGAAAGCGAGAGAGAGAGAGAGAGAGAAAGAGAGAGTAGACTGAGAGGTCAAAACTACTAATTTACGACTGGCCGAATGTTTCCTGGGAAGACTCTCCAAAGACTGCGGCAATTGTTGACCCTCTCGTAGTGCGCACAGCGCAGTTAAATGGAAGCGGGCCATCAACAGCAATAACAAAATAACGCAAAACTAACCGCGGCCAATGTGCTCGATTATAATATACTCAGCAATGCTGTGCAAAGGATTCGTAAACGAAATTATTAAGTATACGTATAGTATTATGTATTTTAAAAATACCATTTTGATTTACGAAATTAGGTTTAGAAACTTTACAATATAGTCGCCAATGCAATGCAGTGGATATTAATAAATACAATATACGACATACAATACTCGTATTAGTTTTATGTATAAGTTAAGAAAATAAATTAAGTATAAGCATATTATGTTTAAATAAATTTATTAAGTATACAATATTAGTCTTAAGTATAAGCTAACCATAAATTAATATATTAAGCATACGTATATATTTTTTAAAATATAAAATAAGTATACGATGTGATTCTTAATAAATATTAAAAAAATACGATATAATTTTAAGAAATTTACATTAAAAAACTTGTAAACTATATTTTGTGGATTAATAAAAAAGTGTTTTTTTTCATAATTTGAAAGTATTATAAAAAGCTAAATTACGTATACGTTATGGGAATTTAATAGAATGACAGTGCACTAATCTCTTAAACTTATATATTAGGTAAACGATACTATTATTAATTCATTTTGTAAGTATTCCGCATTAGATTTAACTATACGTTCAAAATAAACTATTATATTAAGAATACGTACATGTGCATATACATATTTCTTAATTAATAGATTTGACAAGAAAAATATACACAGCATGAAGAGTACTACATTTAAAAGGTTGCATTATAAGTATACTATATTATTATACATGATTTTTTAAATGTACGATATTAGTTTTAAGTATAAGTTGAGAAAATTGTACATTAAGATATTAAGTATACGTATATTACTTTTAGTAAATATGTATATTAAGTATTCAATACTGTTTGATGGTATGTACATATGTACATATATGCTAAGAAAACTAAAAATATATACTAAACAAGTTTATAATTTTATTACTAATAAACACATACATATGTATATAATTTGCTATATTACGTATACGAATATTAGTAAATTTGCGAAAATTTTCCAAAGTACATGTTAAGAAATTTAAAAAAAATACTCGGTAAGTTTATGGTTTTATTACAAATAATTGTATTAAGTATACGTTATTATGTTAAAGTGATTATATTTTTAATAGTAAAGTGAATTTATTAAACTAACTTGCTTAGCAATCGCTTTCCTTTTAGTCACACTTTGTTATGTGACACATCAATAAATAAAATATACGAATTTTTAGTCCTGATTAAGAATCAATAATAAACTCCAAAAAAATTCATTTACTAAAATAATTCCAGCTAACATAACATTTTAAATTAACTAATTTAACGTTGAGAAATAACAGAGTTTTTAAATATAAAAATTTATGCTAGGATTATTAATTCAAGTAATCATTAGTTATATGATCCCCAAAAAAGAAGTAAATAAAATTCACAGCTGTATGTGGCTTAATATGCAAAATGTTTAAAAAGCAGCTACTTTTTGCCACTTGCAACTTTATTCGAGGGTATGCGAATATATTGCAAGTAAACCATCAGAATAAAATGTCCAAAAAACAAAAGTATGTGCGGGAATAATGCAAAACATACAAACTATATACATATATATATGTATATACATGAATAGGTATGGATAGTTGAAGGCATGGTCAGCATTAAGTGTCCCCAATAGGCGCATGCGATGCATTAGGCCCAGTTGGAGCACTCGAACGCCCTCAGCACAATCAATGGACCCCACCAAGGTGCCATTAGATTGTACAAACAATAATAGCAGCTGGCTTTGGCTTGAGCGATGTGAATGTGAATGTGAAATGCGAATGCGAATGTGAATGCGAATGTGGTGGCTGTGGATATGGGATGCAGCAAAACAAATAAAATTAAATTATTATGTAGAATGCAAATAAAATTCTAGTACTTAGCATGCAAATCGAATAACAAATCGACTACAGAGATATGTATGAGACAGACAGACGGACGGACGGACAGACGGACAGCCGGACATGAACACGAATTGAGACACCCCGACACTGACAACGTTTAAGAGAAAGACAGAGAGAGTGAGAGGGGGAGAGAAGTGAAACCAAGACTGAGACAGGAGCAGTCATAAAACGTTATGAGTAATCACAGACGCATAGCTAACAACAATAACAATAACAACATCAACAACAAGAACTAGAAAATAACCGAGCCAAGTCCAAGTTCGATATGCTGACAAGCAAATACGCTTTCATTTCTGGCCTTTTATATACAACAACTTATAAAATCTTATACTGCTATTAATAATAAAAAAATAATACTAAAATACAAATAAAGCCAGAATCATTTGCTTAAATTTATACAAATATATTCTTAAGAAAATAATACAGTAAAGTTGCAATGAATAAATTTCTTCATTGATATAAATTAATTGTACAATTTATACATATTTGCACTTAAGAAAATGCTAAAATATAATTTGAACTAATACATTTTTTTAATAATATAAAATAAGAATACAAAAAGAAAACAAAAATGCACATATATTATATTATATTAGAAAATATTTCATTTATTTTTAAATACAAAATTTAAATATACACAAAAATATAAAAATGTACGTTGTTTTAATTTTACATTTTGTTCACTGAACTATAAATAAATTTATTTGACATTTAACAAAAATTCTTTCTACTTTCTACTATTTTGTGTTTTATTTTTAGTATTACAAACAAATAAGTTTTATTAATAATTGAACCGGACGGCAAAATTTTGAGTTTAAAAGAGAATTTAAGAATTTCAAGAAAATCTGATTATTACAAATCAATAATAACTTATGAACAACCAACTGAAAAATATAAAGAAGATATATAAAATATAAAGATACTCGTAGCTAATAGTTAGCTTTTTTGAGGAAGCTCCTTAATGCTGTTACGAAATGGAGCACGAAAAAATGGTAACATTTTGGATTTGAAGGGCATTCGAATTTGGGGCAAGAACAGGCCAAATAAACACATAAATAAATCAAACATGTACTACGACAAATCTCGGTTGGCCAGCACATTAAAATATGGCCAATAACAAGCAAATATCCATGATATGATGATGACCATGATGCTGCTGCTGCTGCTGTTGATGATGATGATTGTGATTATGATTATGATTATGATTATGATAATGATTGTGTTAGCTGGCCATGGGTAAATGCTTTGGTAATAAGAGACGCAGATATATGTATGTGAATATATGTACATTTATATACATTCATACATAGAGCAGCCAAAAAAAAAAAGAAGCGGAAAAAAAAAATTAAAAACCAAATTCGACTTGCACATTTTTGTAATCAACATAAAATCCAATCATCCGTCATGGACAGCAGTCAGCAGACGTTGAGAGCGAGTGGGAAGGTGGGGAGAGGGTGATGCAGATGGTGATGGAGAGGGACAGGGAGAGGGGGAAGAAGAGATGTGCCAAAGGGCTATTTTCGCCACAGTGTCTCCCACTCTCAGTCTCTCATTCTCAGTCTCTGTCTCTGTGTGTCGCCTGTTGGGCCTGGGGCAAGTGTGTGTGTGTGTAAGAAAGTAAGTTCTTTCGTTGCGTTGCCTTTAAAAATGCCAAAAACGAAAATTTTGATTTATGAGTTAGAGTAGCAAAACCAAAAATATACGCTGCTCATTTATAACGCGCTTAAATCTAATACGCTCAGTTCTCATGCGAGAGAAGTCCAAGACAAGACGAAACGAGACGAGACGAGATGCGACGAGACGCAAAGAGAGATGATGATGGCAAGAGTTGGGTTACAACCAACCAACCAACGAAAGAACGAACGAACGAAACGTTCTGTCTCGATGTCGTCGTCGCTGTCGTTGTGTATCGTGTCTGCTGCTGCTGGTTGCCTTGTCCTCTTCTACTCCTTGTTTGGCTTGTCTTCTTGGCGCTGTCGCCGTCCGCGTCCGTGTCCATGTCCACGTCCACGTCCACGTCCGCATCCGCCAACCGCCAAACGTGCGTAAAGCGACGCGTGTCCGCTTTATGATTAATATGCGCTACAACACAAAATACACGATAAATAAGCTGGCAGCAGCAGCAGCAGGAGAGATTCTCGAGCAGTGGCAGCATATAAACAGCACATTCACCATTCACCAAAACCAAAACCAAAAGCAAAGCAACGCGTCGCGTCGTAGTGTCAACTGACGCAAAAGTTAGCATACTGGAATGCCAGTTGAAAGATGGAGACAAGCCACAGACGTTCACTCGTTTGCCATGTCTGAAGCTCACTTTGGCGCTCATAAGTAGGCAATCATTTTTTTCTTTTTCCGCTTTGGAAAAGTGACGATGAATTTGATTTGTTCTTCAGCGATTGGTAAAACTTCTTTATTGTTGCTAATTAACTGCAGTTAATTTTGCATGAAATCAACTTAATTTATTTCACCTACTTACTTTCAATTGTGAATCTATGGCAATGGCATTTGACAGTTGTTCATTAACTGATTTTTTTTCCAACAAATTCAGGCAGGTTTATAAATGTTTTCACCTATTAGAGCAAAATAATTAAAAATTACTTTATTGCATACGCGTATGATAATTAAATATATTAGGCATTTCTCAATTAACTAAAAAACAACGACATATAATATTAACAAAAAGTTTTTATTAAAGTGATTCAATGTGAATAAAACTGAGTTGAAAATTCCTAAAAAGTTAATTGTGTATAATTTAATTGTTGTAATAATAATAATAAATATTGCATATAGTATATTTTAGCATTTTTGCCGTATATTAATTTGGCTTATTTTTAAATTAATACCACACTTTTTTGTACTATATGGTATATTTTGAATGTAGTATTATATCAATATACTGAATATTGCATATAGTATATTTTAACATTTTTGCCATATATTAATTTGGTATATTTTTAAATAATTATTACATTTTTTTGCACTATTTGGTATATTTTGAATGTAGTATTATATCAATATACTGAATATTGCATATAGTATATTTTAGCATTTTTGCCGTATATTAATTGGTATATTTTTAAATTAATACTACACTTTTTCACTATATGGTATATTTTTAATGTAGTACTATAACAATATACTAAATATTGCATATATTATACTTTAGCATTTTGAGTTATATTAATTTGGTATATTTTGAATGTAGTTCCATATCAAAATACCAAATATAACATTCGGTGTATTTCCGTAGTTTTGCAGTATATTTTTGGTATATTATTTGAATATGATGCTATTGAAAATGGGTTTCAGGTATCTTCCAGTCGAGTGTGCTCGACTATACTAGATATACTTACTAGATTCGAAATGACTTGAACGTAATTGTAATAAATTGGTTTTCATCTCTTAAATAATGCTCTGAAAATTAGTCAGACTATGTGCAATTCTTTTATTGGCTATCACAAATGCTGCTAATAAAGTGGATGTTTAAATTGTAGTGCACAGATTGCAATGCACTGATTGAAAATTGTTAATGGATGCGGCGATTATGCTGTGTGATTAAAAGACATAATTTCGAAGGCATTTCAAAAGGGCAAACTATTCGAAAATGCTGTCTGTACTCCGATGAGGGCTGATGATGATGAAGCAAACGATGATGATGATGATGGCGATGATGATGATGGCAGAGAGAACGTTTGAAGCATTTGCAACTCTAACTCCAGACTGCAAAAGTCAACTGAAATCAATTGGACCATTGTCACACTCTGTCTCTGACTCTGTGTGTGAGTGTTTAGGGAAGAAGTGGGGAGTGAGGAGTGAGTAGTGAGAAGTGAGGAGAGGAGCGAGATGGTCTGAAGGCTTAAAACGATTTAAGCGGCAAAGCGTTATTCCCATCTGACCTCTGCTGCTATGTTCTATGTTCTTTGGTGTATCTAGTTTGCTGCTCTTTCGGCCCTTTTGCACACGCGTTTCTCTCTTTGTGAGTGTGTCTCTCTCTCTCTCTCTTTCTCCCTCTTAGTCTATTGCTCTGTCTCTGTCTGTATATGCTATGCTTTGTCTCTGTTGCTTTTGTGGCATTGTGACAATGGTGACCCAGCTTTAGCTTCAGGTCCAGGGCACACAAGGAATGATAACGGCAAACAAACAAATTAGCACAACTGCCGCAACGGCATTTGTGGCTCTCAATGTTTGCACCAAGAAGTGTGCAAGTGTATGTGTGTGTGTGTGTGTGTGTGTGTGTGTGTGTGACCAAAACTAACACCAATTGCTCACCTTTTAGCTAGATTCCGACTTGTAGTTGAAGTTGATTCCGGCATTCAGAGTCAGGCTCGAAGGCTCGAAGGCTGCCGCAGGTCGGGCTATCATTTACCTTGTGTGTGAATTTGTGTGTGTTCTAGCCGGAGGTTACCTTTCAGCTGTAGGCATAATTTTATCGCCTACATGTCATATTCTATTGTAGCATTCGCTGT
Source organism: Drosophila sulfurigaster albostrigata (assembly GCF_023558435.1). NCBI lineage: Eukaryota > Metazoa > Arthropoda > Insecta > Diptera > Drosophilidae > Drosophila > Drosophila sulfurigaster. Next base: position 20,800,762 of record NC_084885.1, read on the forward strand.
CATTGTAAGCGAACTGTACACACACACAAACACACACACTCGTACTTTGTTAAAGGCCAAAACACACACACACACACATAGACACACGAAGCATAAAGGTGCGAACTGACCCCATGGCCATGTTGTTGGGGTTGCGCCTCGCTTTTGCTCAGTTTCTTTTGTTATAAATATTACTGCGTGATGCGACCCCTTCGTACCTTCTTCCCCTTCCCCTCGAACCTTCTTCCCCTCTTCACTCTTCACTCTCCACTCTCTGTTTGTAGTTTGTTAGTCCTTTTGCTGCTTTTGTATTGTATTTTGTGTTGCGGTCAGCTTGCTCTGTTTCCCCTTACCAGTTACCTTTACCCTACCCTCCCCTCCTCTTTCCCCGCACACTCGCCTTTTGTCTCTCGCACTGTCAGCTATTCGTGTCTCGTGCATGCACGTGCAATTCCTGTGCCTGTTTTTGCACCTACTGTGTGTTATATATATTTCAACCAACAAATATATATTAGCACACACAAACACACACACACACACACAGACTACGCTTTCACTTGCATGGCACGTCGCTGTATGTGTGTGTATATGTGTGTGTGTTAGTGTGTGTAGTTAGTATTCGTTCCAGTGGCCCCACTGTGCGCACCGTGTGGCAGCAAAAGTGCAAATGTCATTCGATGCCTGCCGCATTTAAAGTATTACGGAATTAACATTTCGTTGTGCCGCTTTTTGCATATGGCCGACGAACTCGCTCTCTCTCTCTCTCTCTCTCTGTCTCTCTGCCCATGCCTCATTCTCTACTCCTTTCCCCTCTCCACACAACTCCTCCTTAGGCTGTGTGTGTGTGTGCAAAAATTGCGCTTCCTTTTGTGCCGTCGCTTCACATTTTTCATTAGTTTAGTGGGTTTGTGGCACATGACAGTCACAGTCAGGCAACACACACACACATATACATGCACTCACACACACACACACTCACATACATGAGCTGTGCCTTGTGTTTTGTTCTCAGCCTTTTTAGTCCCTAGATGTCGTGGCCTTATGCCCTCTTACTTTCTATACTTTCCCAACCATATGTTACCAATTTGATTTGACTCCCAACACCGTCCAACAACAGACCGATGCATGCAATAAATGCACTCAAATATACTAAACCATTCATAATAGCTTATTAGCTTTATCGATATTAACAATATTTTAAATATTTCATTGTGAAGTTTCATTACATAGAGAAATTGTTAAATTCTGTTTTTCTTTTTAATTTTTAAATAAATATAGTTTCTTCAATCGCAATTTATGAAATCACAAATATATATACGAAATATTTCTACGAATACATTTTAAAATGGCTTATTAGCTTTACCGATATTAATAATATTTTAGATACTTTTCATGTCAAGTTTTATTTCGTTAAGAAAATAAACAAAAATATACTAAACAATTTCAACTTTTTAGTCATTTTTTTTTTGCCATTTTTTAAGTTAGCTTAATCGATATTAACAATGATTTTAACATTGTATTATGAAGTTTTGTTGCTGCTAAAACTTCGAAATAAATATAGATTCTTGAATCGCAATAAATAGAACCAAAAATATATGTATAAAATATTTTATGAGCTTTTGCGATATTAACAATATTTTAAAAACATTAGTGTAAACTTATTTTTGTAGTGATTTGTATACAAAATTTAATTGGAAATCAATATAGATATAAGTTTGAAAATTCTTAAAAAAAGTTGACTAAATGTATGGAACAATTTTTCAATTTGATTTTTTAGACTTTTGTTTGAAAGTACTATAGACAAATAACGAATAAATATTTTTTATAACACAATTAGAATTTATAGTAATTTCTTTTAATAATCGAAAATAACAAATAAATATATTTTACAAGAGAATTTGAATAATCGGGCATCTTAATTCTTTTACTTTCACAGTAAACATTACAAATAAGTATTTTCAAAATAAAAAAATACACATCTAACTGAAGTACAGACAATTTATTATTATACAGACAATGTATTTATTTTATTAAATTACACATTTCTTATAATAATTGAATACGTTTGTTGATTATATGCTGTATTAAACACTTTGAGAATCACTTTTTATTTTAAAAGACTCATCAATACTATATGTCAATGTTGTAATAGAGTTTCCTTTAGAAAGGTTTTGCCCTGAAAAGTATGCTACAAAGTAAAGTGAAAATACTTGCGCTTCGAATTTAGTAACTAGAAAATGTTCTTAGCTTGGGATTAAGTATGTTAATCTGTACAAATTACTTTGGAAATTGTTTATAACTTGTAGTATAAGTAAGTAGTATTTGTAAACATATGTAGTAACAATAGATTACTGGAAAATGTAGGCAACTAATGCACTACCTTCAAAATTAGTAAGCAAAAATAAATTACTAAATAATTTTAATGTTTCACTTTGTTAGTTGCATAAATTATATTAAAAATTATGCCAAGTCTATAATAAAATTGCTTGTCTATATTATTAATTAAAAATTTCATTATTTTGCTCAGATCTATTTATATTTTTAATAGGGCATCAGCTCGCTTAACTAACGCTTTGAAAATCATGCAAGTCCACACACACAGAGGCACACACATCGCCACACACACACACATACTGCCACACACACACACAACACTCTCGGATGCACCATAGATGCCTCGTTGCATTGTTGAAGCTGTGTAGCAGCAAGTTGGTGCTTCTGCTGCTGTTGTAGTTGTATTATTTCACTCTTTGACTACAATTTTCTTCTTGCTGCATATTTCGTAAATGATTTAAATTTTGTTCGCTCACATCAAAGGGGCAAAAGGGCAGAGTTTTAGAGCCTTGCATGCAGTCGCCCATCACAGAGTATCAGTCATCATTTAAGCTTGTCTTTAACATTGCCATTTTTCAGCAATAAATATACGCAAATTATTTTGTGCTATATCATTTGGAATTGGAGAAAAAGAACTCGAGTATTACATATACAAATTTATGATGGTATTATGAATAGTTTACTTAGCAAATACACAAAAGTTTATCAAATTATTTTTGTGCTTTAATAGAGTGTCTTTTGACTATGGATTTGTTTTTAAGAATTTTGCATTTTTGTATCTACCAAGCAAATTTACAAGTATGATAATACTCATATAACATAATCTATAAATTTATAAGATTCTGTTCAATAGAAATTTTCATATTTGTATAATGTTTTTGTAGATATAAAAATCCAAAAATCTTGGAAAAAAATCATTACTCAAAAGAGACTAGACAAAAAGACACATTAAGTAATACAAATATGAGAAATTTCATTATAACTTATTAAATAAATTGTAGTTTTATTGTTTCTACCTATGAAATAAGTGAGGCTATATTAAAAAGTAGCTAAAAAGCATACTTAAGTTGTCAACATTTATACAGTTTTTTGCAACTAAAATACCTAAATAAATTTATTGTTTAAAAATTCAAAATTTGACTACAGAACTAAGTGTGAAAAAAGTTCAACTTACTTTATATAAGATTTTAGTTTCAAGTCGTAAATAAAGTAGAAAATTCACGTAAATGATTTTAATTGAAATTTGATTGTACTAAATTCCTGATCAAGTTTTATTCAATATCGCTTTAAGCATAATTATATTCCCAAAAAAAAGTAACGTTAAATTATTTAACATAGAAGTTTGACAAGAAACTGATGGCCTCAATTAGATCAGATTAAAGTCAAGATTTATTGATTTAAACGAACGGATTAGTTTCGAGTGAGTGTTTAGGAAATTGCATTACACAAAAGACGAGAACCGAAAAGAAAAGAAAAGAAAATAGGGAAAAGAAACAAAGAAAAAAAAAAGAAAAGGTGAAAGTGACAGACACAACTGGTCGCTGCTCCGGGCAATGATAAATCAGGATGTGTGGCCAAACTTAAGTATAATGTCTGTCAAAAGTTTTCGGCAGTCCTCCAACGGTAAAGACACACACACACATGTACGACAATCGCCTAGAGTGTAAGAGAGGAGAGTGAAGAGCAGAAGGGAGAGGAAGAACTCCCGTTCGAGTTACAGCTGGACGACTACCTATCCAATCCAAGTCCAAGTTTACATAAACAATTGCTTAACCAAACACTCAACTCACTCAGTTCGCACACCGACTAAAGATATGTGTGGCTGGCTGGACAGCTGCCAGGACACACACACACTGAGACACACATCCTCACACTGGGAAGGAAATGATGTAGTCTGGCAAACCTTTGGCCAATCTTAATATGGGAGACACTCGGGAGACAGGCAACAAACACACCGGGGCTTTATTTGTTGTCGTTCTTATTGATTCATAAATATTTCAAAGTATTTCTAACACATAAAGCAGAAGGATAGCGCAGGCAGCCAGCGACTGAGACAGGGAAAAACACACACACACATTTGGAGAAAAAAAACATGAAAATGAAAGAAGAAAAAAGAAAAAAGAAAAAAGAAAAAAAGAAGCGAACCACTTTCAATGAATATATCAAAACTATAAAAATACCGTAAAGTGTTTTTCAAACATGGGCAATGGGCAATGCTCACCTTAAGCACGAAGGACTCACAGTGTGTGGGTGTGTGTGAGTGTGTGTTTCCCCCTTTCGTCCTGCCTTGTAATGTATCAACAGTTAAAGATTTCTTCTTTTTTTTTTATGTTTTATTCTTTTTTTTGTTGTATTTATTTCCTCTTCTTTTTTTTTGTGAAACCGCTTTCGTTTCTGCTTCTTGCACTTCGCTTTGAGTTTTCATTTTTATTTATTTGCGCATATTTGATTTGCTCGAGAGCGGGACGCAAGCGGGCGGCGGCGGCGGCGGGACGAGTTGCAAGCGCTTTCGTTGATGCTCCATGAGACCCGTTGGTCTGGCGAAGCTTATGGCTTTTTATATGCCTTGTTTTGCTTGCCTCGTGGAGCATATTGAAGTAGGCGGCGGGACTCCGGACTCCGGACTTCAGCTCCCGCTCCCGCTCCATCTCTAGCTCCAGCTCCAGATGAGGTTTGTTTGTGGCTATGCCTGTGTCTGCTTACTGTTTCTAGGAATACAAAAAAAAGCAAGTGAGAGAACTACATTCGAGTGTGCACGACTGTTAGATACCTGCTAACCATAAAAGCAGAATAGTACGGTGTAAATTTAAAAATATACCGAATTAATATTCCGCAAATATACTAAAAATATTTCAAAGGATACATTGGGTATATTAAAATGGTACTATTTTCAAAATATACTATAGATTGTAAAGACAGCGCGGTATTAATTTTAAAATATACCAAATTAATATACCACAAAAATACTAAAAGTGTACCAAAGACTGCATTGGGTATATTAATATGATACTATTTTCAAAATATACTATAGATTGTAAAGACAACGTGGTATTAATTTTAAAATATACCAAATTAATATACCGCAGAAATACTGAAAATTTACCAAAGGCTACACTGGGTATATGCAAAGCAGTGCGGTATAAGGTATTAATTTTAAAATATACTAAATCAATAGACCGCAAAACTACTAGAAATATACCAAAAGATATATTTGCTATATTAATATATTATTATTATTATTATTATTATTAATATTATTATTATTATTATTATTATTATTATTATTATTATTATTATTATTATTATTATTATTATTATTATTATTATTATTATTATTATTATTATTATTATTATTATATGGCCATGACAACCCTTTTATCTCTCCCTTATTAATATGTTACTACATTCAAAATATACCATAGTGTAAAATATACCTCATTGCCAGCCAAAGCAACTGAGACACTCTTCTCTATCTATCTCCTATTATTTCTGATATCTCGGTGTTCATACGGACGGTCTGACAAACAGACAGGCAGACGGACAAACAAACGGACAGACAGACGGACGGACATGGCTATATCGTCTCGGTTGTTGTCGCTGATCAAGAATATATATACTTTATAGGGTCCTTCTGCCTGTTTCATACATTTCCAGGAGGCTCAAAACTGTAATACCCTTCTACCCTATGGCTAGCGGGTATAGAAACACGAACACGAACACAAGCGCAAACTGTGTGATAGTGTGGCGAAGCATTGAGAGAGAGCCATCTACATTTAGATAACCATCCCGATGGAGGCGTTGTCCACCTTCAAACTTACATAGTTATAAACGATATCTTTATACTTTTGGCCTGCCATCGATATATTTGTAGTGCCTCCTATTTTCATCTATCCTTATATCCATCTAGGCGAATGTGTGTGTGTGAGTGTGTGTGTGCAAGTGTGTGCGTGTACTCTGCGCTGATTTAAATATCTTTGGCAAACTGAGGGTTCTGCTAAATATTTATGCATGACTGCTTTTCTGTGACATCAAATAAATCACTTCTATGCTTAGTTTTTTGCCTGGAGTTCGAGTTCGAGTTCGAGCTCCAGCTCGAGTTATCCTCCAACTCCTCCAGCTCCTATTCAAGTTTTTGTTTTTCATTTTTATTTTCAGTGGGTTTCTTTTTTTTGCTATTGGTTACCGCCTATCATAAATGTTTCGCACTGCTCTCTAGATTATTGCACGCGGACAGCGGGGGAACAAAACAATTGCCTCAAATCGATGACCAATTGCCAACAACAACAACAACAACAACAAAAAGGAAACAAATTGTTTTAAACTGATTGATAAATAACGCTTACTTTGTGCAGAAATATGCATGAATTTGCTATGATATAAAATATATGTGACTAATACACATGTTAAGACGTATACGTAATGTGTATGTAAATTATTGCCAGGAAGGAACTAGGCACTCACGGAAATGTTGAATGCTGCAGAATATTAACCACTAGATGAATTCAATTTAATTAAATTCACTTTTGTTGCTCAGCTTTTGTAGCTTTTTTTTCCAATTTTGCTTTTATATTTATTTTATGTGGTTTAATGTGATCTATTTGATAGCCTAACAAATTATTCAGTAAAATCTGTTTTTACTAATTTAAACAATTAACATATTTTAGCTTAGTTTAGTGTCGAACATTTTTGAGTAAATATTTGGCAAAGTAAGAGGATAAATATAGCATTATATAATATACTGTATTTATATAAAAAGTTATAAATAAATTGCTTAAACTTAAAGCATGCTTAAAAATATATTTTATAATCATTGTGTATGGGCAATTCTCTGTCGGAGAAAAACATAAACTAAAACCATTTTAAAATAAATAAAGGCACTATATTTAGAGCTAGGATTGATGCTCCGAACTTTTTCTGTTTTACGATACAATTTATAAATTCATTTTTTGACTTGCCTATGAATTTGTTTATTTCTGCAATTATCTAAAAAACAGAAAAATAATTCCACATTTATTCTTAGTTTTAATTAAAGTTCATAGCTATGAGATTCATCATTTATTCATTCATACTCAAAATAAGAATAAATCTTTTACTATTTGCTTTTTATTTTTAAATGTAATTAGTGTTTAATTTTTATTAAAGGTTTCTTTTATTTCGTATATAATTAATTATTTAATATTATTCATTCTTTGTATACAAAGCTTAGACATAAGACATTACGTGCTATTTATTTTGGTATTGGATAAAATTGAATAAGAAAGAAACCAATTGTAAGGTTTTTAAAGTAAGTTTTCTTTATAATCTGTACAGTAGACGTTGCGTATAAAATAAATGGTTAGTCATTTTAATTAACTTGCAATTCAAGCGTTTGCTGATGCTCAACAAATAAATTGTTCTTGAAAGTTATGCAATTAAATTACCAATACATTAAGTTACCTCGTTTATTTGAAGTTTTGCTTTAAAGACGACATTTACTAAACGAATTATTAGTGATGCCTATCGGTGATAAAATTGGGAATGCGTATACTTAATGTGTTATAATCTTTTAACAACTCAATAATTGTGATGCTGCTTAATAGCTGCCATTTGAAATGTTCAAAATTTCATGCAATTGATTTGCGCTGCTAACCTAGTAAAGCGTACAATCAACTTTGGGCACTGTAAGTGCCTAATTAAACACATTAAAACCCGTTAACAGGCTAATTGTGAAGCAAAATGCCCGCCAGCTGTTACAGCTCCTAACATAACCGGCTAAAGAGCGAATAACAGTAGCAGTAACATCGACAGCGACAGCGACGCTGACTGCGGCAGAGAGCAGCGAGCAGCAAGCAGCGAGCAGCGCTGCATTTGCAAATGTGCTTTTACTCGCAGTTGCAGCCGCAGCCGGCAAAAAAAGCTTCCCAAAGAGAGAGAGAGTGAGAGACTAAAACTGCATTTCTCTAGTTTTGTTCTCTCTCTCTCTCTGTGTTGTTGGGTTCGCGTTACTCTCTCACGCTCTTTGGGCTGCTTAGCTCGAATCGTTGTTGTTGCAGCAAAAGCATTTCCCGGTTTTGCTTTTGCAGGAGCTGCTGCTGGCTGTGTGCTGTGTGCTGGATGCTGGTCGACAGTGGGACACGGCGTTGCACTGCAGAGTTTCGTCTTCCGGTCGCAGCATATGTGTGTTGCAGCTGCTCGCTGCTTGTTGCAGCCTGAAAATGTAGTAACTTTGCAGCTTATCCTGGAAATTACGTAAGCAGCAGCAGCAGCAGCAACAACAGCAACAACAACAACAGCAACGACAGCAGCGACGTCAGCGGCCGCCAGAACGACGACGACTACTGCAATGCTGTCGCAATGAATAAGGCGGCAAATCAAAACAAAACTAAATGAAAAATATATCGACGACAGGGCATGGCATGGCATGGCATGGCAAGCAAGCCAGCAAGCAAGCAAGCAAGCCACCAAAAGGATAAGAAGGAGGCGGTGCAATGAAGCAGCGCAGCACAAACAACGAAATTAGTAGATGTCGCCTAGCGCTGAAAGTCTCTTTGGCCGCGTGACACGAAAGAAACTATAAAAATTCACAACATGAGAACAACTCGATTTTTACATTTTTATTTCAATTTCTACAAAATATTCGAGTGTGTGAAAAAAACTTACGTAAAAAATCAAATACAATGGATTGCTTTATTTTACTTAATGAAAATAAGTTTAAAGTAAATTAGTAGTTAAAGATACACTTAAATTATTTCACATCATTTAATCACTGATATATTCGAATTCCTGAGAACTCTAATCTGCTTAGCATTTAAAATAAGTATAAATATAAATTCTTAAGACAGACCCTAATTACAATATATTTTATTTTTTTTAGATTTTTCTACTTTATCTGTAAAAATGTTTAATTTTAAGTAATAAAAAAACAAATGAGGCTCTATTTTATAAATATTTTATGAATATGTAGCAATTTTTGTATATTCATTTAATACAATTTATTGATTATTTTAAGTAAATGCGTACACTCGTCGTATACTTGCTAAATATTTCGTGAAATTTATAATCATTTTTAAATATTGTGAAAAAGTTACATAGCTTATTTGAACTAAATTTTATAACTGCATTTAAATTTTTTATTATTTATTTTGATATTTCAAGCAGATGCGTACACCAGTCGTATACATGATAATTATTATTAAATATTTGATTTATTTAGTAATTGACTTTTTAAGCAAATTCCTAAATTCGTAAATTATTCGATAATTATTATTGAGCATTTCAGTATTATTTATTTGATTTCCTTTTTTTGCGAATTTATAAACTAGTCGTATACTTGATTTACAATTTTGTACAATTTATAATAAATTTGAAATATTGTATTTTATTTCTTGGTTACAAATTTTGACTAAATTTATTAATTAATTCGAAATATTTGATTAGTATTTATTTGATTTACTATTTTAAGCAAAAGCGTACACTAGTCGTATACTCGATAATTATTATTAAGCATTTCAGTATTATTCATGTGATTTACTATTTCAAGCAATAAATATGGCTAAATATTCAGATAAAGTTTGAAATAAATTTTGAATTATTGAAAATTTATAATTAATATGAAATATTTGATTACTATTTATCTATTTGATTTACTATTTCAAGCAACTTTTTACTTGATAATTATTATTGAATATTTCATAATTATTTATTTGATTTAGTATTTAAAACAAACTCGTACAAAGTATTTGATTATTATATATTTGATTTACTATTTCAAAGAACTTTTTCCACTAGTCGTATACTTGATAATTATTATTGAATATTTCATAATTATTTAGTTGATTTAGTATTTGAAACAAACTCATATTAAGTATTTGATTATTATTTATTTGATTTACTTTTTCAAGCAACTTTTCCCACTAGTCGTATACTTGATAAATTCTTGTGCTGCACTGCGATAGTTGATAGTTGATAGCTGGGTTTGTGCGCGAGATGAGCGCATCACTAGCGAAGACAACAACCAAGTCGGCGCACCTTTGGCTAATGTCACGACGCAGGCAGTTAAAAGTTGGCTTTACCCTTCCTCGCCCTTAAGTGTCTCTCTGTCTCTCAGTCTCTCTGTCTCTCTGTCGTCTGTCTCCCTCTGTCCGTCTGACTGTCTGTCTGGGTCTGCGGGGGTTTGTCTTCTGTGGGTTTGTTCGCTGCTGCTGCTTCTGCATCTATGTGTGTGTGTGTGTGTGTGTTTGTGCTTGGGTGTAAAGTTTTTGGCAATGGGCACGTGCTTCATGTGCGCATATGTATGCTTCTTGGTATGTATGTGTGTGTGTGTGTGTGTGTCTCTATGTGTGTGCATGTGTGTGACATATTAACGCGCTCAACCTGGCGGCGGCTGTTTGGCCGTATTCCGAGAGCAAGTTAAAAGGATAATGACACTGGGTGGGTATTTATCGCTAGCAGCCAACTGGTTATACATGTCTTTGAATCTGTATTCTCTTCCTAAGTGTGTGTGTGTGTGTCTCTCTGTGTTTGTGTGCGAGTTTTTATGTCAGTTGGCAATGTACGCGTGACGTGATCGTAATTTGTGATAAACTTCAATGCAACCAATTAATATTGATGTGCAGCCATCCAAACAGTCTTTAAATTGTCTTCAAAGCAATTTCAGTAATTCAACATTTATTTACTATGCGCATCATCATCATCATCATCGGATTGGATTAACACTTTCGCATACATTTGAATGAACGAAAGTGCTGCCGCTTTTAATGCATTTAATGCCAATTTGTTTAGTTAAATGCCTGCTTCAACAATTTCGTCAATTTGGCAATGTACAATATTTATCCTATTTTTGGATCATTTTCAGGGTAACTAACAACAGCTACTCGTAGCTGTGCGTTTCATCTACTTACTTCATTGGATTAAGGATTAAGCAGGTGGTATTTTTGCTTGCTGCAATTCCAAATCAATTATGAAATGCAATTAGCATTTTATGCGTGTTTAGACAAAACAAACTTTAATTCCATTAACAATTGTCATCTTACTTATCTTATCTTATTGCGACTAACAACTTAAGCTAAGTGTGTTTGATTATAACACAACATTTGCAAATTTGTGTGTACTTAAAAAATATTAGTTATGCAGAATATTTTGAAATAAATATTTCTTGTTTGTAATAGAAATATAAGAATGACAAAATTAATAAGCAAATTAAAAATTTATTCAATATAAATTGATGGTAAAACTTAATGCAAAATACTAGAAATGTATTTAATGGTTAATCAAAATTATTAGTAATAGCAAAAAGTGAATGAAAAAATTGACAAACAAAAAATTTAAAATATGTAAAATAAAATTTGATAGTTATGTAAATTGTTGGAAAAATACAAATTTGAATAAAAAAATTGACAATAAATTATAAATTTATTATATTAGGGTTTTTTAATTGTGACGAAAAAACTGGTAAATAATTTAAAAATGTATTTCATAAAAATTGATCTACTTGTAACAGAAAAATGTATATGAAAAACAAACGAATTCAAAATTTATTAAATTAAATTTAATAGTAAAAAAAAATTATTTGTGTTAGAAAAATATGAACAAAAACATTAAAAATTCATTAAGCACAATTTTCATGTCCGAAGAATGTAAGCAAAAAAATTAATAACAAATTAAAAATGTATTTCATAAAAATTGTTTTTTTTTTTCTTAGAAAAAAATGTGTATTAAATGATTGACAAACATATTTAAAGTTTATTAAATTGAATTTTCATACTAGTGGCGGAAAAATGTGAAAGAAAAAAAAGGAATAAACAATTTAAAAATGTATTTAATATAATTTGATTTTTTTGTAATAAAACAATTTGAATGACAAAAAATTGAGGAGCAATTTAAAATTGTTTGAAGTCTGTAAAATAAAGTTTGAACCATCTCTAAATAGAATTAAGACTTACTTAATATTGGAAATACATAAAAAATGTAATATTTATTAAAGAAAGTCTTAAGAATTAAAAAAAAAAACTGTCGCTGCTATGATATTTGGTAATTAATGAATATGCGAAGGATATGCGACAAAATTTATACATTTTATTGATTATTTGTCGATTTTATTGAATTCCATTTAGTGTAAAATCCTAAAGCTCGTTTCACTAATGTCAACTTCCGTTTATTGCAAATAGTAGAAGCGTTTTTGTTTGTTCTTCAACTTCGTCGTCGCGACACAAAAGCTGTGGAGTTTATGTCACGTGCAACATGCAAATGTTATTCCCTCTCTCTCTCTCTCTCGCTCTCTGTCTCTGTCTCTGTCTGTCTCTGTGTTACTTATTTTTTTTGTTTATTTAATTAATTTGCGCTGTGCGATTCTGTAAAAGCTGTAAAGCGGACGTTATCATAAGAAATCATGGCTAAACTTAGATTGTCTTTTGCAAGTTGATTCTTTTTGTTGGTTTCTGGTTTTGCTTTGGCTTTTGCCTTGACTTTGCTTTGCTTTGCCTTGCCTTGCTTTGGTTTCATTCCATTCCGCACAGTGCGTTCGTTCATTTGCGTACCATTCGGTGCTGTGTGGTCTCTTGTCTCTCTGTTATCTTGTTAATTGTGGGCACAACATTTTTGAAGTGTTTCGTAAGTTTTCGCACCTAGAAAACATTTTTGCCTTTACAGCTCGGGCGTCGATTTAATTAGTTTAATTGTTATCCTCGACACGGACACCCGATAGCAGCTCCGGCCTTCCACTTTACATCCAAATACAAGTAGTCTCCGTGCCTTTATAACTGTATCTGTCTCCCTTAGCTAGTCTCCTGCTTCTGCTCCTGCTCCTGCTGATGGCCACGGTGACGACGACGACGGCGACGTCGATGCCGATGTCGATGACGGTGACGATAGCTGGCAACGGAAGTGGTTTCACAATGGAACTTAATGAGTATAAGCGGAAATTTAATCAGCAGTATAAATAATGAAATGACAGCTGAATGGTTGGACTCAAATAGATAGCTGCGATGGGAATAATATATATGCTCCTCTTTTTATTGTATATATACATATATATCTGCAAGTCGGACTAGTGCTGCTGCTGTTTGGACCCTTCGCTCGCAACGTGCTTTGCTCCAATGAACCAAAACTCATTTGCCGGCCTTGTTGTGTGTTGTCAATTCGAATTGCTGTGCAACTATTGTTGTCACTATACACAAAGAATGTTGACTTTACTTTACATTGGGCAATCAACACTGTTATCTAATTAATACAACGCAATTTAAATAGTCTCGATAATCTTACAAATTTTACAAATGTTTTTGGTGGTTTCAATCTTGCTTATCAGTTTATTAAATCTTTATGAGTTGTGCAAAATTCAATGTCTCTTTTATGAGTGTGAATGTTTTTGCAAAATTGTTAAAATAGAAAACTTAGTTTTGAACTATGGGAGGTTATTTTGCTTACATTAAAAGTGTGTAAAAAACAATACAAAAAATTGACTCTTCGTATGAAGAATTCATAATTGTAGTAATATGGGTTTAAAGCAAAGAAAAGTTTTGCTTAATCAGCTTAAGAACAAGTAAAAAAGTTACATCCGAGTGTGCTTGACTGTGAGATACTCACTACGCATTTTGAATAAAAGAAAAACAGCGCGGTATAATTATTGAAATATACCAAAATAAAATACCGAAAAAATACTAAAATGTACCAATGGATATATTTGGTATACTGATACTAGATTTTAAATATACTATAAATAACATACCAAATAAAATATACTAAGATATACCAGATACTGATATATTATTACATTTAAAATATACCATAAATAACATACAAAATAAAATATACCAAAATATACCAGATTGTCTTTGAATTTAAATTAGTTTATTTTCTGCAGCTAATAAATGCATAAATGCTTGATCACAGCGCGTATGAGTAATATACCACACTGCCCAAGAGTATATTTTTCGTATGAGTAATCTACCGCGCTTGCATAGTGCAGTATATTAAAATATTAATTATACGAGCTGAATCTTTATATTTCTTTATATTTCTCTCGGAAGAGTAATATACCACATTCGTATATTTTTTGTGGTATATTTTTAAAATAGACACCATTACATTGTGGTATATTACGCATACGAGCTGTGATTAAGAAATTAGAACCTCTAAAATAAATATTATTTTTTTTTCTTTAAATAACAAAAACCAAATATGTATTTATGTAGACGTCTATCGAATAATTATCGCTGACTATCGGGGGTTCCAAAATAACTATCGATGACTATCGAGAGCTCAAAAATATTCGAATATTGAGAGTTTCAATATAACTCTCGTCGAATATCGATCACATAGGCTATCGATCGATATTTGAGAAAGCAGTGAGAGTCGAAAACACCTTTGGCACTTGCCTATATCAAAACAAATATATATTTACATATAAACATAACAAATATGAAAAGCAGAACAAAATGAGGCAAATGGTAAAAAGTGTTTTATTTTTGCTTTGACAAGGTTTCATTTTTTAATGTTATGTCAACTAGCTGTTGTTGTTCTTGTTGATGATGATGATGATGATGATGATGATGATGATGATGATGATGTTGTTGTTGTTGTTGGCGGTGGTGTTGTTGGCGTTCTGCCCTCGTGATGGAGAAGCAACAAAAAGTTGTTCCATTTGGAGCAGACGAAAGAAACAATAGTCAAATTCAAATGAAACTTTGGCGGAGTTCTAGAAGGCTTGTTGTGTGTGTGTGTGAGTGTGTGTGTGAGTGTGTGTGTGTAGTAAGTATGTGAGTATATGTACATATATCGTAGATATGCCAGAGTAGGGTTTACTGATTGTGTGTTGTGCTGCGGAGCATGCAATTTGAATTGAACTTTCCACAAGCAAATAAACACACACACACACACACGCTCACACATACTCACGCACATGCTGGGAAGCGACAGTTAGAAATTTAATTTTCCAATTCATAAACAATTTCTGCAGTAAAACGAAGCAAGTATGGTAATAATAGTAAAAATAATAAAAAATAAGCATACCACAAAATAAAGACGCATTTCAAGTGTTTTCCTACCATTTCCCTCTTTTTTTTTTTCTTCTTTTTTCTTTCACCCCGTTTGTTGTTGTTTGTTTCGTTGCAACGCCCAGTTTCAGTTACGAGCTAAGTCTGAGTTCTAGCCGCAGTCGCAGCCTTAGTCTCAGCCTCCATCTCAGTATGAGGTCCCATTCCCATTTGCTAGATCCATTTAGAGTGCTGGGCGTGTTTGTCGCCTCGCCTCGCCTCGCCTCGCAACGCGCTTTGATTTGCCTTTTTTGCGATTGTTTTTGCTTTTGGCGTTTTCCCTTTTTATTTGTTTCCCGCGCATAACAAATTTCCTCTTCATAAGTCAAGTCATTCGCTCTAGAATTTTGGCAATTGCTTGCCTCCCAAACCCTTGTCGTTCGTTTCTCGTTACTCGTTTCGTCCCCCGTTTCTGTGACTTTATGACTTTCTAAGCTGCACAAATCGCTTAAGTCGGTTTTATCACACTCCGAATTACATTGAATCACGAACTGCAAAGACTTTACACATAAAGAGGAAAAAAAAGAATCGAAAAGCCTTTATAGTGTAGTTTACTATCTTGTATCAGAGTGTAAAAGATAAAGTGGCCAAAGGAAATCCCTGAAAACATGATGTAAACCATTTGAAGAAATCTCTTTTTTTTGAGCACTTGCCGAAATACCGCGCACACATTACGCATAATTATATTCACTAGAATTTGCATATAATACTTGCATTCTTTTTATATTTTTGTTAATGTTTGTATATTGCTGACTCAATGAAGAAGTACTATATACCATCCGAGTTTAATCATCGAAAATAATTAAAATTAAAGTTCTATAAAAACTCAAAAAATTAAAATGAAATATATAAAGGCATATGTTACTTGACGTCAAAAATATGTTTTTGATTTATTGAAATATACAAAATTATGTCTTAATAAGTAAAACACTGACTTAATGAAGACGCTTTTTTATTGTCAGATTTGAGTCATCTATAATAATTAAAATTATAATTCTAAGAAAATTCAAAATGTTAAATGTAATATATAAAACCAAGCCTACAAATTAGTTGGCACTTAACAACAAAGAACGTCATACTCATTCGATTAAAAGATATTTTGTTGAATTATAGGCAATGACCTCTACGCACTTTTAGAACTAAGCAAAGCTTGCGAACTTGATATAATTCTGCACAACTGTTGAACAACAGCTGATTGAAAACCATCTAATCAAGCTAAGCAATCTTTGTGAAGCTCTTCTTCCTGACCACGCCCACTTAGCTGATCCGCATACTTTATTTTCTTGGTCCGCCGCCTAGTCGAACACTCACACTGCATATGGCAGATATACTTTAAAATTTTTGGCAATGACTTTTTCACACATTGCGAGATTGTTGATTGATGATTGACGATTACCAGCAGCTAATTTCTTAAATGCCTTGTATTTCTGCTCAACTGTTGAGCAACAGTTAAAAGTAGAAGCACGAAATTGAGCTAGCTTCACAAAGTGTGAAGCCCGCCTGCCTGCCCACGCCCACTTAGCCGGTCCAACTTCACTAAAGTCTCGGTCCGCCGCCTAGTCAAGCACAAACACACATATTTCCCATACATAAAGTCAAATTTTTGGCAAGCCATTTTCACACTTGATCCCTTTATTGAGGTTCTGCAGAACTGTTTAGTTAGAGGGACAACTGTTCAGCAACAGTTGATCACAAACCTCCTGAGCAAGCTGATGGCAATCTATGTGAAGCTCGCCTGCCTGACCACGCCCACTTAACTCGTCCGCCCACTCTAATATCTCGGTCCGCCGCCTAGTCAGACTTAGACACTGAATATGGCGTAGATATAGTCAAATTTTTGGCATCGACTTTTTTTTAGTCACATATTCAACTAAGTGACCAGCAGCTTGCTCAGCCTTTTAGTTCTGCTCAACTGTTTAGTAATAGTCACAACTGCTTAGCAACAGTGGGCTAAAAGTTCCCTAAGCACTTTAGGAGAACCTTGCTAAGGGTATTTCGCCTGACCACGCCCACTAAGCGGATCCGCCTTTACCGATATCTCGGTCCGACGCTTAGTCAAGTTGGCATACACAATTTGGTAGACATAGATTAAAATTTTTGGCATGCCATTTTCACACTCGATAAAATGCAAAGTCTTCAAAAAGTGGTCCACTGTTGAGTAATAGTTGAGTAGAAACTAAACTGTTGAGTAGCAATTCATTAGATGCAGACACACACATTTGAACATGAAATTCTCAATTAAAGATTCTTTGTTAAGTTCTCTTACTCAGCCACGCCCACTTAGTTGATCTGCCTTTACTAATATCTTGGTCCGCCGCCTAGTCAAAGACACACACAGAATATGAAGCACATTCAGTCAAATTTTTGGCAAGCCATTTTCACACTTGATCATTTATTAAGTGATTGCCTGTAATGCTCTGAGGTTCAGTACAACCGTTGAGTAAGAGTGACAACTGTTCGGCAACAGTTGATCAAAAACGTCATAGGCTTGCTGGGGACGATCTTTGTGAAGCTTGCCTGCTTGACCACGCCTACTTTGCTCATCCAACCACACGAATTTCTCGGTCCGCCGCCTAGTCAAGCACACACACTTCATATGGCGTTGATATAGTCAAATTTTTGGCAATGACTTTTTCGACTTTTGTCAACTTGTTGTAATTCTGCGCAACTGTTCAGCAACAGTTGATCAAAAACCTTCTAAGCAAGCTGGTGGCAATTTTTCAGAAGTTCAGCTGTTTGAACCTGTCCACTTATTACATCCAACTCTAATTTCTCGGTCCGGCGTCTTCACAAACACACACACTGAATATGAAAAGATTAAAAGCAATTTTTTGGCATGGACTTTACTTTTACACAAATCGATTACCAGCTAATTACTCTGTCAATGCCTTGTAGCTAGCTAAATATAATATATTCAGCTCATACTAAACCCCTAATGATCTTAGACGCACTTTTGTTTGCTTTAAAATTGGATTAATATTTATATTTTTAATGAGGATTGAAATTAAATTGAAAAGCAAAAACAATTGGTATTTTGTGATACTTTAAATATTCAATATTTAAATTTTTATTTAAACAAATTTAAGAAAATTGTATTTTATAAAATTTTAATTTTAAAGCTGCTCAAAATAAAAGTCACTTTAGGTAGTTGAATTTAACAAAAAGTGAAATATATCCAATGCTTCACCTTTTAACGTAGACACAGTAAAGAGACTATAAATTGTAGACAGCAGAGGCGCAAAAATGAAATAATCTCTAGTGCCTTATACTTCATTGAGAATGGACAACAATAGTCGGAGTTGGTTGATGTATTTAGAGTGTGGTTAAAGCGACACATTGTGTGCGTTTTTGATTGAGATTTGCACAGACTGCGGCTGCTGTGGCGGACTGCGGTGAAATGAGACGGAAACATAAACAGGAATCGGGCAAATCGGGTATCTGGGATCAGAGAATCAGGAATCAGGAATCGGGAATCGGGAATCGGGGACGTGGACATAAACAGTGGCGCATAAGTGGCCCTATAATCACTTCAATCACGTTTGCATAATTGTTCAATTATGAAGCAATTACGGAGAATCCGAAGCCTTCGAGCTTGGTCCCGTTGTTATTACCGTGCTCCTACTGCTGTTGTTGTTGTTGTTACTGTTCTTGTTGCTGTTGTTGTTTTTGTTGTTGTTGGTCGTCCATTTGCCAGGACTGTTATCAGTAATATGCCAAACCGAAAAACGTTGCCAGGCGACCGCGCGTTGCCACCAAAAATCAGCAGACATTTGAAAATTGCCAATGGGCGCTCTTCATTGCCTCTTCTCCTCTTCCCCCCCCCCTCTCTGTCTCCCTCTCTCCACCAAAACCAAACCAAAACGCGATGCCTCCTCATTTCCCTCCATCTCCGGTGCCTTCGTCCGTGCGGTTCTCTTTGTAGCCTCGACTAGAGTTTCCCATTGCGGTGGCCACTGTCCCCAATGCTTATGTGTGTCTGTGTGTGTGTGTGTGTGTGTGTGCTGATGTGTCATATTAATTAAGCGTTTGATTACCACCCACATAGAGAAACACACACACACACACACAACGCTTCTGCCAAATTTGGTTCGATATATTCGCTGCGTATTTTTCGGGTTTCCCAAAAATGTTGCTACCAGAGTTGGTTTTGGGTTTTGTATAGTTTGAAATTGCAGTTGGCTGGCGTTGAAGTTGCTCGACGAGTCGAGTCCTCAATGGGTTACAGGCCGGAGATAATTGCCTGAAATTTTTATCGCTACCAAAATAAAATACTCGAAACTCAAACTCAAACTCGCTTTGCTCGCTTTGTGGCACCTGGCACAAAATGTTGTGTAGACAATTGCACAAAACAATTCCCAAAACGCGATGGCAATTCAATTAGTTTTATTCGCGTTTCCGAAAATGTTGCATTTTATTTGTTTTTAATATGATATTGTTGGCACTTTATCCGAACTATATGTTATATACATATATATGTATTTGCTTAATTTGTTAATAAAATTATTGGTAATTGTTGAGCGTGGATATCGGTGAACTTTCATTTCATTTCAATTACTTATTGGCTTTTTAAATTATACTTAAAATTAGTGACATCTCTTTAAATTGAATTTTTGAATTTCAAAATAAATCACTTTCGATTGTAATTGTCGATGATGTTCGAGCTTAAGCAAAAGTGTGTAAGAAATTATTAAGTAAATCCTAAAATGAACTATATTTTTACTGATTCCTTAACGGGCAACATAACATACAAAATACATACGAGTCCATATATTATTATCATTATCAGGCCACCATATTCTTCAGATCTTAACGTAATTGAAAATGTTTGGGCGGGTTAAAACAGAAGTTATACGAAGGAGGATGGCATTAAGAAGTTAAGGAAACATCAACTGAAGCTATTCAACGTAATTTGGATGAGAATTCCTTCAACTACAAAAATTCGTGAAACATTCTCTGAAGGATCGGGAAAATGAAGTTATTGCCAACAAAGGAGAAAATAATTTCCGTTTTATTTTCTATTTCTAATAATCCAAATATTAACACCCAAAAAGAAACTTCTTTTACAAAAAGAGCGTTTATTCAAATACATCATATTTTGAGTACCTTTAGGAAAATCTATGAAAAATACAATTTTGACAAATTTCTATATATTTTGAGTACCTTTAGGAAAATGTTTCAAAAATACAATTTCGACAAATTTGTATAATCATTTCATTATCATATATAAAGTATCATTAAATACCAAATGCTTTTGAATATCAACATCACTTCAATCATAATCAAAATAATAAGTATTAAACATATTTTAATATAACTAAAAGTGCGTCTAATCTTGAACCAGCATTGTATGTTATGTTCTCTATTCTGGTTTTTTTTCGCTAAGTTAAACTAAAGATTAAATTTTTCTGGACTCTCTCTCTTCATTTGAAACACATACATACAGTTGTAAACGACGATAGACTATGTTTTTAAATATTATATTGTTATTTAATTGAAAAACGTTGTTCAAATTTTAATGATGAAATTCTCGTAATTATTTATGTTATTAATAAATCAAAGTTAAATCAAACACTGCTTAAATTCCATACCATGTAATCAAGCAAATAAATAATTACGATTTTCGATAGTAATATTCATTTATAATCATCTCCGTCTCTTCGCTTTTGCGACAGACACCGAATGGGTAATTAGGCGAGTTTCTCTCGTGCATCAGAGAAAATTTGTAGCTCACGGTCATAATCTAAATTGCAAATGGTCGTTAATAGCAGATTGAATGTATTCACAGTGTTCACATATGTGTTTGTATGTATGAATGTATTCGACTGGTTGCCGCTTCATTAGAGCCAAACATTTCCACCTGCTTCTGGGGCAGTTATCAAAATGAGGCATTGACATAAATTAAATGAAAGGCCACCGGTGTCAACGACTGACCAACTAACTCACTGACTGACTGACTGACTGACTGACTCACTGATTGACCGACTGATTGCCGCACACTGACTCACTGACTGACTGACTCACTGTACAGTGGTCACTAAAAGAGTGCTCATCATCAATTAACGTTGACAAATGCTAAAATTGTGATTTCGGGTGAGGAATGAGACACATCTGGTGACCGTGTGGGAAAAAGCGGCCAAAAGCGGAATGGTTGGAGGACATTGAGCTCTCTCACACTCGTTAGGCGGCTAATTGGCAGCCAGCTGAAAGTCAAACAAAAACCAAAGAAATACTACCGACCAAAGCCAAAGATTAGAGCCTGAAATCTGTTGGCCGAACGAACAAACACACACACACACACACACATACGAACAGGACGACAATCCTAACGATGTTAAAAGCTGCATTAAGTGTCAATCATACAAAATTCCCATCATCTCTCTCTCTCTCTCTCTCCCTCTCTCTGTCTGTGTGTGTGTGTGTATTTTACTGTTTTGTTTTCGACGCATTCATAGTGAAGTGATGATAATCGTTGTGTGTTGCCAGAATACCTTAGAATTTCGGCAGACAAACAAATCAATTTGATAGTTAATTCATTTGTTCATAGAAAAACAAACAATCTTTTCGATACATCTTAACCGAACGATTTTATTCGATTACTTCGAAAATATGCCTTGAATTTATTTTTATTTTCGGTTTTTGGCAAGCAAATCAATTTAATGTCAGCAGCAGCAAAAATAATATAAAATTAATTAATATTAATATAAATTATCTCTGAAATAATCAAATATAAATTTGTCTAAACATTTTTTAATAAAATTCTTAATTTAATTATTTTTTAGTTGTATTTATTATTTATAATAACTTATCAAATGTATTATAAACTTTAATGATTATCGTAATAATCATAAAATATTCAATGGAATTTTTTTTAAGAGAATGTTAATACAATATTACTAATTGATATTATTAATAATGTAAACGAACACAATTTTTTGTATTGTTCAAAATTTTTAGGTAAACAAAAGGATTGATTGAAGATGCTACTTAAGTTCTGTTAGTAGAAGTTTTATTAGTTGTTGGGAAATATTTTAAGCAAAATTATTCAAAGACATGCAAATTTTGTGTATAGAAAGTAGAATTAGGAAATAACAAAATTGATAACTTTAGATTAAATTCATAAAGAATCTGATGATTTAAATTTTGTAATTTGCAATAAAAGTTACCCAATTGATTTAAAAGAATTATTGAAAGAAATTATTGAAATTTTAATGGTATTTTACAAATTTTTTTTAGGATTAAATATTAAATCCATATTTTATGTTATACATAATAAAGATAATCAATAAAACTGATTATTTAATGATTATTCTTTAATTTAAAAATGGAAGTTGTTTAATTTAGTTTAATTTGATATTTTCACTTCTTGAAGTAGAAATTCGAAATAGAAAATTCAAATTTCGAATTAACAAATTTTGTTTTGAAAATTGAAAAAAATTGCAATTTTGTAAAAGAACAGTTTTTGTTTTATTATATATTTTGGATTTCCGGATGAAAATTGCTTAATTTAATTATTTTTGATATTTTCGATTTTTCTAATGAAGTAAAAAACTGATACATTGAAAATTCAATATTATTTTAAAAATTTTTATTTAGAATATTGACAAAAATTGGATTATTTTATATTCATTATTTATGTTTTATAAAAAATTAATGAAATTGGCAATTTGTTAATTTTAAAATGAAAGTTTCCTGACTGTCATATATGCGATATTTTCGAGTTTTGAATAGAATCATTGAAAATGAAATTTTTTTTTTTTTTGCAAATTTTTGTTTTGGAATTTAAAAAGAATTATTTAAAATTCATATTTTATGTTTTATATAATAATAATTGAAAAACTGATATTAATGTATTATATTATCATTATTAAATATTGTATTAGAGTGCTTCTAGTTCTTATCGAGTCTATGCTAGAAATTCGCCCTGTTGCCACATTTTGGGCTTCCCTTATGACGTCGCAACGTCAAGTTGCGGTGGCATTCTCCATGACCACATACTTCTGTGCGTGTGTGTGTGCATGTGTATGTGTGTGTGGCGTAGAGCACAAATAAAGCAACGGCAAAAAAGAGACAACCAAAATTGAAGAGGTCCTCTGACATGTGTGTTTGCCTGAATGCGTGTGTGTGTGTTTGAGTATGTATGTGTGTGTGT
This sequence comes from Drosophila sulfurigaster albostrigata, assembly GCF_023558435.1. Lineage (NCBI taxonomy): Eukaryota > Metazoa > Arthropoda > Insecta > Diptera > Drosophilidae > Drosophila > Drosophila sulfurigaster. The sequence continues at coordinate 20,824,231 of NC_084885.1, forward strand.
GTGTGTGTTTGTGTGCGTGTTGTGTGATTATCGGTCGCTTGTTACACGTCTAATCTGTTAAATCCTGTTTACCAAGATTACAAATCAATTGTGGCCAAACATAAAAACACATGGGGCACCAAATTGTTACACCATCCACACACAAAACACGGAGACGAAAAACGCATAGGGAGACAGACGCTGTTAAGAGATAGAGAGAGAGAGAGAGAGGAAGTCGAGGGTAGTGGATATTAGTAACATTCTCACCGAGTTTGCCACACGTACGAACATAAATAGCTAATAGTGCCATCCTCATCCTTAGACAATGGATTTCCTTCTTTAACTTACCCCAAAAAGTATGAGTCACTTTTTATACCCGCTACCCATAGGGTAGAAGGGTATTATAACTTTGTGCCGGCAGGAAATGTATGTAACAGGTAGAAGGAGGCATCTCCGACCCTATAAAGTATATATATTCTTGATCAGCGTCAACAGCCGAGACGATCTAGCCATGTCCGTCTGTCCGTCTGTGTGTCTGTCCGTCTGTCCGTATGAACACCTAGATCTCAGAGACTATAAGAGATAGAGCAATAATTTTTTTTCGACAGCATTTGTTATGTTTGCACGCAGATCAAGTTTGTTTCAAATTTTTGCCACGCTCACTTCCGCCCCCGCAAATCAAAAAAATCGAATAACAAGCGTAATTGTAAAGCTAGAATTACGAATTTTGGTATATACAATAATAACTATAGCATTTATGATTGCTGAAAATTTGGTTGCGATCAGATAAAAATTGTAGAAGTTATTAAAGAAATAGTTTTGTATGGGCAAAAACGCCTTCTATGTATGTGTTGTATGTATGCGTATACGTATGTATATACATGCTCGCCTCTATATTTGTATATGTATGCAAGAGACACTGCGATAGCTCTATTGGTAGAGTGCAAGCTTATTACTGCTGTGGTAGTCGGGGGACTCGGGTTCGAGTCCGCTCGGGGTACAAAATTTTTTTTTTTAATCGTATTTACAACAATTATAAATAAAAATTGTGGATTTTGTTAAAGAAATATTTTGTATGAGCAAAACCGCCTGCTATGTATGTATTGTATGTATGCGTATACGTATGTACATGCTCGTCTATATTAGCATCTGTATGCATAAGGGTTCTTGAGCAATGCGATAGCTCAGGTGGAAGAGTGCAAGCCGCGTATGTTGTGGTGCCCGGGTTCGAACCCGCTCGAAGTACAAACTTTTTTTTTTTTTAACCACGCGGTCGGTGGTGCTGGAGTTCAAATTCCGATCGGAAATACATGCATATTTATTTTTAATATTTTGAGATTATTACCGCAATATATTGCTTTTATTCAAAATGGGTAGCGGGTATTTCACAGTCGAGCACACTCGACTGTAGCTTTCTTACTTGTTTGTTGTTGTAACCGAGTGTTTATCAAACTTAATGCACACACTTTATAGTGTATAGAGTAGTACTCAATAATAACGTATTCAAAATGGGCAAACTTTTGTTTATAAATACCATCGACAAGTGCAAACTTCAGGCAGTTGAGCTCAGTTTTGATTTTCAAACTCTTTGTCAGTGCAAGTTGTGATCTGTGTTAAATATATTTTTGATTTGAGCTTAGACTTTCTTAAAGGGTTTTAAATTGTGTTACGGTTCCATGTGTTAAAATACTATTTTGTTCATAAACTATTTTTCAGAGCAAGAAATAAACAATAAAGTTGCTTTGTTCATATAAAGTTGCACAAGCGAAACATTCTTCGTTTGTGATTAGTTGAGCTTTGAAAATCTTAATTTTGAATCCATTTTATTTTTTTATGCGAATTCAAGTTTCATACAAAACTATATAATAAATATATATTAGTTGAAGTAAATCGTCTAGAAATTTATTTTACGACTGACAAATTCTTAAAACTGCTAACTAAACTACTAAAAGTGTATTAAATATGAAATATAAAATGTAAAATTTGATAAATGGTGAAATTTGATTCGCTTTTGTCTAGAGTTTAGGTTAAAATGAAGAGCTTAATTTTTTGTGGTTTTTCTTCTTTTGCAATATTGTATTTGAACAATGAAATCTGTGTTTTTTTTTTTGCAGAAATTGAATCAATCACATTCGAATGCAGTTATGAACGTAATGCAAACTAGTCTAATGGAGATGAATGTAGTATTTGTGTTCTGTTCGGTTTCGGTTTCGGTTTGTGTTTCTGTTTCTGTTCTGTTCTGAATATCTGATGGCTTCATTAGCTCAGTGCACACAATCGAGTGCACGCATAATATGTTGGCTATTGTTCAATAATATTACTCGAATTGTTGTTAAATCTCTCAGGCAAAAAAAAAACTGAAACGTTGACCATATAAAAATAAATTGTATGTATAAGGTTGTTTTGTGTGATATGATAAAAAGGAGCAAAAAAAGAAGAAAAAAAAAATACGCATGCAGCAGCAGAAATGCGTGTGTGTTTGTGCATACGATATTTATAAATGCGTTGAATGAAAAACCTATAACATTTATTAAGGTATTAGCCGAGGCATGGGCCACCATATTATATAGCACTGATTAAAATCATGAAAATTCAGCACATACTATACTATATACTATACTGTACTTTACTATACGCATATCGCTGCAACAATCAGATAAATATTTATGCCTTCAAGCTACGATGGTGTGTGTGGCTTGGTGTGTGTGTGTGAATGCCACCCTCTTTTGTTGCTGTATTAACTCAATACAATTTTTATTAACACCCATGTGTATATCATCAGCATAGAAAGCAAACTAACAGTGTGCGAGAATCTACAAAATGCATCTGTATGAGTGAGTCCAACATGAAGAAATTGTTGCGTGAATACGCGCAACTATTCTATACTCTAACAATTAAAGTAATCAAATTAAATATTAGAATATATTGCAAAATTAACAAGCGAAAATTAATTTAATTTAATTTTTAAATATATAGCAAAAAAGTTCAAACAAAACATATAAAATTCTTTAACTTATTTCGGAGTATTGTAGTAACTAAAAGTAAAATATAAATAGCAGATAAGTTTGAACAAATAAATGTATAAATATAATATACAATTATAAGAATGGTTGAACATCCAATGCAAAAATGATAATATAATAGACAAATTTGAGTTAATACCAAAATATAGGTATTATTTAAATGGACAACTTAGTATAATTACTATAATTAAAGTTTTTATATAATTAAAGTTTAGAAAAATTAGCAAGAAAATGTACCAATATAATTTGCTGATCAATTTTGGCAACCAAAAATAAGTAAATATTATTTTTATAAGAAAATACAACGCATTTCGGACTAATAATATAAATCGAATACAGAGAAAATATTAAAATTTGGCAAAAGTTGCTGACAATGTTGAGCAAAGAGAATTATATTTCCATTTCGATATACAAAAAATTTAGGTTCCTTTTGAATACTTAAATTTTGAAGAACAGAAAATAACTTATTCGAATTTTCCTAAACTAACAAATAAAATATTATACAAGGTGCAACAAAATTTGAGTAAACAAAAATAAAAATAAACTAATTTAATTTTGAAATAATAATAAAGAAACTTTATTTTGATTTTAAAATAAATAATAAATACTTTTATTTATATATATTCAAAAATGAAAACTCATTTCTGAATATTGAAATATATTTTGCTTTAAGTTTTGTTTTGCAAATATTTCATGAGCTTGTAACATTTTGCATGTAATAAGTGAAATGCTCCATCTGTTAATACAAAAATAAGTCTGTATATACATGCTATAGTATAACATACATAAAGAGAAAGCCTTTGAAAGTAGATTGTATGGATTCGCTTTGGGTTTCAGTTTGAATCAATGACAATATTGTCTAAGGGTGCGTGGGTTAGGGAATAGGCCCTTAGGGGTTGGGTGTGTGTGTGTGCGAAGGAAGGGAGAAACGGAGGAAGGGAGGAGGAAGGGGTGTTGCCGTTGCCGTTGCAGCTGCCATTGGAGACTATAATTGATGTTATCAAAATATTGTGTGTGGTATAATTTATCAATAAACACCAATCGAGTGGAAATAATTTGATTATGCTTGATTTGCTTTTGAGCCATATTTGTGGTGTAAACAGTGGAAAGTTGCACCACACCCGCACACACACACACACACGCATAGAATGTGTGTGTGTGTGAGCCAATTGGGTCTGTGTGACACTCATTTATGTTAACGATAAACACCAAAGAATCTGGTTGGACAACAACAACAACATCAACAAAAAAGAAGCGAAAAGGAAAAAAAAAATAAGATATTCATTGACTTTGCGGGCATAATTTATGCGTATTTAAAGCCTCTCATTAATTAGCTTTTAATCAAACAAATTGGCCTTAAATTATATTATCTATAAAAGAAACCTAAGCTCATATTTAATTGTTCATTTGCGCCCACTTTGATGCGTTATTAAGGGCCAGGTTGTCAAGGAGATGGAATGACTAAATAAAAAATCAAACAAGTAAGAAAGCCACAGTGGAGTTTGCTCGACTGTGAGATACACGGTAGCGATAAATAAAATAAAAGCTAAAATAAAAGCTAAAATAAGGCTAAAGCTAAAGAAGGCTTTATTTGGTATTTTGATAATTTACATTTAAAATAGAGTGTAAAGAAGCAAACGCATCTAAGACGTTTTTGTTCGTGCAAAATTTCTTTAATAAATTCTATAATTTTTGTCGGATCGCAACCAAACTTGCAGAAATTGCGGAGGGCAGTGGGCGTGGCAAAAAATTGAAGCAAACTTCATCTGATATATAAAATAATTTTGGTTTATCCAGAGATTTATTGAAGTAATACAAAGCATACAAAGTTTAGTGCAATTCATTTGTGTTCAGGACTTAAAAGAGACTAACTACTTAATATGTATATAATATATAAGATATATATATATGTATATAATATATATATTAATATATATTGTAGAGTTACCAGATACATATCCAACATTTTGTATTCCAATACTCTATTTAGACCAAGTGTATCTGCTTGAATGATGCGGTTCTAGGATGCAAGAGTTTACACCAAAATTGCATCACGCGAACAGCTGTTTAGGAGTGAAAAAGTAAACAAAACTCAGGCAGTACGAAGAAACAAATAAATAAAAATGAATCAGCCGTTAATTAGTAATTCAAAAAGTATAAGAATATTTAAATTTTATTGATTGTTCATCAAATTACTCTACTTATTTCTCTATTATCTAAAATAGATTTTACATTATAATGAGTAACTCGCTTGCAACGATCGTATTTGTATACAAAGTGATCAAATTGATCGTTCTTTAAACATTTTCTTATTCCTTTGCTTATTTATTTTTATTCTTTCGACTTTGGTTTTACTTGAAAATAAATTGCAAAACGATTTGAAATAATTTTGAAGGCACCAAAAATGGTAAGTGAACTTATCAGTTGATTTCGATTGATATTGATTAGTATACCAAAATATTAACCGAAATACGGTCACATTTTCCGAATAATTGCCGCATGATCAACCAACATTGGCACAATGAATGATGCGTCGGAAAGTTTTATTTAATGGATATTTCTGTGATGCAGTCCAGTCTAAACAGCGTATAAAGAAACTTAATTAACTATAGTAAGTGAAACTTAAAAGCCTATGCTATAAACTGACTTGCTAAACGTTGTCTGACCAGCCACATTTTGAATGAATTAATTAAGCTGCCATCGAATACAGTTTAGCTGGACGACACTCCTTGCTTTGAACTTGTCTAAATCATATTTTTAGTCCACTTAGCCAGGCCAGACATTCTCTAACCTTTGGTGTTCTCTCTTTAATTTCGTTCTTCTCTTGCCACTCACTTGTCGCTCTTCATCGCGTTTGGCTTTTGTCAGTGCCATAAGCAGCATAGTTTAACTAGCTATTTTGGTTGCTCATTTTTTTTGTTCCTCAAGTCAAGTCAAGCGCAAAGGCAGAGGCAAAGACAAAGGCAGAGGCAGGAGAGGCAAGAAGATGGCATGTCGGTGAGACACACGTGACTAACGCTTTATTACCATTTCTCTTCATTAATTTAATTTTTTTCGTCTGCAGTAAACTGATTTCGTATGCAATTTTATTGTACTTTTGTACTCGTGCCTGGTGCGCGTTGTTGTGTCGTTATGCTGCGCGACTCCGTCGTCCTCTATACACACACACACACACACACACACATACACATACATATACACTACATACATCCAGCCTCAGCCCTTGTCCTTCTTCGCCACCGCCCGCCCACCTCTTTGCTGTTTTTCGGTGGTGCTTCTCGGTGTCTGTTAATTTAACGCAAGCAAAGCACAATTTTTTTTATTGCCGCGCCAAATTCAAGTTTGCCTGCCTCGCTGCCCTGCGTTTCTCTGCCTCTCTGTTGTTGTTGTTACTGTTGTTGTTGTAGTTGTTATTGTTCCTCTTATACTAGTCGCATACCCTTGCTGAGACTCAAAAAATAAAACATTCTGCCCTATAAAGAAAAAAAACTAGCTGAAAGAAAAAGAAAACAAAAAATTATAGAACAACAATGTGTATATTTTAATAACAGTTTTTCTTAGGAAACGTCGCATTGTCATTTTCATTTTTTTTTGAATTTCATTTAAAATTGAATTCAATGAACTTGAAGCGTATTTCATTTTAGTCGAGTTCTGATTTCAAATTTAAGTGTTTGTGACCTTTGCGCATTTATTCATAATTTCGTTATAGAGTTGAAATATTTTACAAGCTTCGTTGACTTTGCTTAGCTGACACAATACAAAATTAATCAATAAATCAAATAAATACCTCAGAAAGTGATTGTTACAGTCAATTTTAATGCATAAAAAGCCAGCATAACATTACAAATAAAGTTATTTTTTTCGTTTGTTGGTAAAAATGCAATAAAATTAAATTAAAATAATAAATTGTCAGAAAATTATTCGTATTTTACCATTTGTTTTAATGATTTTTAATAAATCTAATCAAATGTAGATAATCAAATGAATAACTAGCTAGAATTCTGTTAACAATGTAATACATGAAATGAAAAAATATAATCAAATATATATATAACAAATTTAAAATATATTACACATATAAATTAATTTTATGGTAAATCAAAATTTATATACTTTAAATAGTTTTCTTCATAAAAAATAAAATTATTATTAAAGCATTCTATTAAAATCATAATAAATAAAATGCCAAAAATATTTATAATAAATATGTATCTAAGAATATAATTATAAAAACAATTCCTTGTGTTTATAAAAGTATTCTATAAAAACATAATAAAAAAAATGAAAATATGTAATGTGTGTATACAAATTTATGAATATGTAAAATAATAATCAATAAACTTTGTAATAAATAAACAAATTTTCTCTGTATCCGTATTCTGCTTATAAAATCATTTTATTTAAAGTATTTTAAATTAAATGGAACAAATGTAATAAATATAGAAAAAAGAGTATTATAATCAATAAGCTTTATAGCAAATAAAAAAATGTTTTCAGCATGGAAAGGTTTTCAAAATTGTTTAATAAGTTAGGGTATTAAAGCAGCCATGCAGCAGCCCTTTCTATTATATGCATAGGCTTTCCTTAACTTTTGTTCCGTGTTTGTTGCTATACTTGCTGCTTGCTGTTTGTTGTTGTTGTTGTTGCAGCTGCTGCTGTGGCTGTTGCTGCTGTTGTTGCTATTGTTGTTGCTGTTGTTGCTGCTTGTGCTGGCGTCGTTGTCTTTCTTTGTTTCTGTTAGCCAATAGCCCAATTTCTGCGTTTGTTGTTTGCTGCTGTTTTGTTGCTGCTTGTGTTCGTGAGTCTTACTGAGTTTTCCTTTTTCCCATGGATTCGTGCACGTGTGTGTGTGTGTGCTTAGCGTATATGTTTGCGTTTTTTTTTTTGCTGGTTGTTGTTTTCTTGGACTGCTTTTTGAATGGTTTTCTGCGCTGGCAAATTGTTTGCATTATTTATGGCATATTTTCGAAGATTTATAATGAAGTCGCAGCCTGGTCTTTGTTCCGCTTTCTAGAGCTAGAGAGCGCTTCCTTCATCTGCATTCAACTCAATAACATATTAATGAGCACGCGTGTGCTCTGTGTGTGCATATTGCCAATGGTCAAACTGTGCGTATGCGCAATATATATTTTACGTTCTGTTTTTTGTTGTTGTTGTGTTTTCCTTTTCGCCAGCCTGAATTTGCTTCTTCGAATTTTTGTTGTGTTTTTTTTATTTTTTTTGCGCTTCTTCAGTTTCCTTTTAGTTCTCCGGCTTTTTTGATAAAAGTTTTGTGCATTTTGCAATTTTTTGTTTAGCTCCTCTGTGTGTGTGTGTGTGTGTGTTTTTTGTTGGCCTTTTACATTTTACGAGCAATTAGGTGAAAGATGGCGAAAGTACTTGGCAAACATTTTTGCGCCCAAAAGCTTGAAAAAAACGCTGGGAAAAACTGGGAAATGCAAAAAAGTTGCACACTCCCAAAAACTCAAAACGCACTCCTCAGATGCCTCCCTCCGCCTCCCACTCCCCCTCCTCGCTGTCCTCCTTCTAACGTTCTGCCACGTCCCGGACACCATCATAAATATTTTAATATGCTCGAAGTAAGTTACTGTGCCTGAGCCTGAGCCTGAATATGTTTTGCACGTCACTAAAAAGACATCAAAGTTTTAACCGCACGCTTGCAACAACATATTGCTGCTGCCGCTCTCCACACACACACATACATACACACACACACACACACATACAAAGAGAGTCCGCTTCCACCTCTCTCTTTGCCGCTTCTTTGCAACCTCTCTGCACTTCACACATTCCACATTTTCACCTCATGCCCCCGTGCACAACGTAAAATGCAAAAAGTTAATTAATAAAACATCAAAAAGTTCAACATTTTGTGTTACAACAAACTTTATATAAACTCCATGAATTCTACTCTTTTAAGCGCCAACGTCAACTCCTCTGTCGACGTCAACGTCAACGTCGCGGTCGCGGTCGACGTCGCTGCTGCTGTCGCTGTCAGCGTCAGCATCGTTGACTTTGCAACTATTCAAAAACTGTCTAAAAATTACAATGCCAACAACAACTGCAAACGCTCAAATAGTTTACTTTACATTAAAATCATGCACTTGCCTCAACACACAAATTACTCAACCTATAGAAATTGTAGGGTAATTAAAATAAAATGAAATATTCGAGAGTGAGAGAGAGAGAGAAAAAGAGGCACTAGAAAGACGAAATAAATTTAATGTAAAAACTCTGCAAAATGAAGTAATGTATATATATGCATATTTAAAGAAATTCAAATTTAAATTTATATTCAAAATAGAAATTTCTGTCGCATTATGTAATAATGAATTGAAGACAGTTTAAAGATATAAAATATACTCTTAAAATGAAATATACGAGAGAGAACTTACTAAAAAGACGAAACATATTTGTTGTAGATACTCAGCAAAATCGAATAAAATAAAATAAATTTAAGCTAAAATTATAAAAAGCATTCATTGTCGCATCTTGTAATTATGAATTGAAAAGAGATTAAAGATATAAAATAGAATAATATAATATAATATAATAATATAACAACGTTCACATTAGTCACATCGCACTGTGGCGCTTTTGCATTTACTCAGCCAACAACTTTGACTCTTAGACAAACCCTCAGGTTTGTTTGTCGCTTAACAAAGCGATGCGTCAACTAGTACAGTGGAACATTTTGTCATTTCACTCGCCATATCAAATTTAACATATATTCCCAATATAGTTATCATTATATATATGCCGTAAAGCAGAAAGTTAAATATGTTAAGTATAAATTTATACGACTATTAAATTTACATGATCCTTAGAGTATTGTATGGTTGTGTTAAGTTAGTGTTAAGCAACGATTGAAAAAAGTGAAAACTTAACAAATTTAGTGTTGGAGTAAGGTCGCATTTATTGTAGTTAACGTTTCAATAAGCCTTTTGGCGTAAACTTGAGTCTCCTAGCGATTCCAATTCAGTGGATTATCAGCCTGTCGCTATATCCTAATAGTGTATATTCTTATCAAATCAGAAATATGTTGCATACTTTTCAGCTGACTGAAAGTTCTTCGACTATCATTCAATTATCATAACTACAAATCATTTCAAGCGTCTATTCTAAAAAAAAAATTGTAAACAATAATGTTTAGAATTGTAAGTTCTTGTCGAGTTTAAGCTTTTGAATGTTTAAAGCTGTAATTATTTCTAATTAATGAATACGCTCATCTTAAAACAACATTTAAAAAAAAGTGTAGCATACTTTTTAGCTGACTCATTTGACTTCTCTTAATTGTGTTAATTCTTATTGTTGTATATAATTTTCAACATTAAATGATTATGGTATAAATCACATTTTACCTGCCCTAGGAATATTACTGCGTTTCGTCGCATTTCGATCCACAGTGCGATGTGCGAAAGTTTCCAGTGAGCTGCAAAAAAAGTTGTTGCCATTTTGCTTGGCCAACAGCGTCGTCGTCGTCGTCGTCGTCGTCGTCGCGTCGTGCTGGTCGATGGCAAATGATGCTGCAGGGTAGCTTTAATTGAAGCACGGCTGTTCATTTAATTGGGCTGTGATTTGTGGTGTGTAGAGCAAACGTATCAATAACGTCGATGTGTTTGTCGACCAACTCTCTCTCTCTCTTCCTCTCTGTGTGAGTGATGCAAAAGAGTTAAAAAAAAAATAGAACAAATAAAAAAAATATAGCTCGAACAGTTAGTGAACTCATTAAAGTGAACTTGTTTTTTGAGTTTTGCAGCTCAGTTGTGTGGTCAGCCTATTTGACTTTGACCGCAACCATGCACACAAAAAGGTACTCGTATCTGCCCAAGCTAAAACCTCAGCTGCAATGGAGTTGTGGTCGGTTAGCAAAGGAGAGCAACTCCGCTCACTCATCCGCTCTGAAATTGACAGTCACCAACTACATACACACAAAGCTGCTGCGACTTTGTCAAGTCAAGGCTTCGATACACATAATGGATTTGACATTTGTTTTACCAATTACACAAACTTGCATCCAATGCACTTCATTATATCCGGCAATTTGGGCAACAAAATTAGCTAAATAAAGGGAGAAACGTTTGTCGTAATAGCTTATTTTTTGTATTATATTAAGCAAGGGTTAAACAAATGTATAATATGAGCAACTTAGCTAAGAATATTAGTTATTAATTGTGTTTGCTAGGGAAAAGCTTATCACTGATGATTCTAATAAATAAACTTTAACTTTTTTTTGCGCTAGAATCTTCAAATAGTTCGTTTATAAATAACATTGAGAAGCAATGTTTATTTTATAATACAATTTTTTTATGTTATGATATTAGAAGCAAATATGTATTTTATTAATAAATTGTAAGTAAATACCTGACGTTTATAGTATTATTATTGCTTTTGTAATGTGCAAAATTTTATTTTTATACCAGCTACCCATAGGGTAGAAGGGTATTATAACTTTGTGCCGTCAGGAAATGTACGTAACGGGCAGAAGGAGGCATTTCCGACTCTTTAAAGTATATATAATCTTGATCAGCTTTAAAAGTGGAATCGATGTAGCCATGTCTGTAAGTCTGTCCGTCTGTCTGTATGAATGCCGAGATCTCTGAGACTATAATAGATAGAAATATAATTTCGACATCACTTGTTATATTTGCGCGCAGACTAAGTTTGTTTCAATATTTTGCCACGCCTACTTTCGCCCCCGCAAATCGAAACACGTAAAAAAGATACAGTCAAGTGTGCTCGAATAGTGAGGAATTCATTTGAAAATAAACTATATTAATATACCGCAAAAATACTTGAAATATGTCAGAGCCTATTTCTGGTATATTGATAAAGTACTTTACTCAAAATATACCAAGGAGTGCAAAATATTCCAGATGATCAGCCGAAGAAATGAAATTACATTCTTTGTAGGGGAAAAATAGAATAATAATAATAAATAGAAGTAAATGCAATAATGTTTTATCTTCAAAACAGCATATTTTGATGTTGTTTTAAAGCTACTGTATCTTTAACAATGCAGTCATAAGTAAATTATTATTGTATATAATTCGTAAAACAAAACAATATAATTTACTTGTTGTTATACTCAAGCTACTTCTCAATAACAAATATCTTTAAGATGTTCTACTGTGTTCTACTGTGTGCAGAGAAACAATTTAATCTGTATATAGTACATACATATATTTGGTTGAGCTTAAGATTTCGTTTTTGGACAACTGATTATAAGGGACACTTGCAATAAATCGGCTTAGTGTCTTTGTTTAAATAAAAAAAGAGTCTTTTAATCACTTTTGCAACACACTCACGCTAGAGATTTGATGGTCTCCATAGAGAAAAAGAGAGAGGGAGAGGGAGAAAGGGAGAGAGAGAAAGAACAGTGTTTATTTTATGTGTGCATTTTTTTTTTTGTTGTACTTTGTTGTTGCAAATGTGACAAATGTGTAGAAAGGCGCGAGTGGGAATCAGAATGGGAACGTTGATGGTTTTGACGCTGTTTGGTTTTGCTAATTTAAAACTAACATCATAAATATTGATGTGGACGGGGTATCGCTAACGATGCCAAATCGTTGTTCTCACAGCCAGAAGAGAAAGAGAGCGTTTTGTTGAAAGCAAAAGTATGGCATGCCCCCCTGTGGCCTTTAAGCTGGGTTCACTGACTACTGTCGTTGAATGGTTGGGTTGCCACTGAGGGGGAGGTAGAGGGGAAGGTAGAGGAATGGGAGACGGGGTGTGGCTGCTGTTGTTTTAATAAGCATGGTTAAACGTCTTCCTGCTGGCAAACATTTGCCATACGCTTAGTTAACAGCTTGCCACAGGTAACTGACGCGCTTGAGTGCCCCTCCCTCCCTCCCCCCTTCCAACCAACAACCGCCCTTCACTGCGCGCAAACAAAACAGAATAGGAGAGGACAGGACAGAGATGGGAATGGGAATGGAGGGGACGTGGCAGGGGACGAGCCAAACGTGGCACCTGGCGCGCGCGACTGGGAATGAGGCAAGTTTTGGGAGTGAGAACAGCTGTGGGCGATAGGAGAGTCCCAGTGAGTTGAGCCGCGTTACGTTACGTTGCGTTGAACACAGAGCGAGTCGCCAGTCGCTGGTCGCCATCAACAGCACGCGTGCAGCATCCCATGGCAATTGGCGTTTGGGATTCATTGCCCAGCGCGTTGTCTCCTCCCTTTCGCTTTGCTATCATTTTCGAAAACTGTTACGAAGATGAAACGACCAAAAAAAACCAGTTGAAAACACTAAAACACTAAAATATGAAGATGAACCGACAAGCGAGCAAGTGAGAAAGCTATAGACTGGGGGAGTGGGAGTAGGAGTGGGAGAGAAAGGGAAACGCAACGTCCGAGTTTCTATCTCTACAGTTGCGAGTTGCCAGTTGCCAGTTGCCGGTTCCTGTGCGTGTGCCCTGCTGTTACCGTTACGCGCCCCAAATGATTGATGCCCGCGCCACAGCCAGCGTGCGACAGCAGCATCACACAGCATCAGCATCAGCATCAGCATCTCACAGCGTCGGCATCAGCATCAGCATCAGCAGTGAGTGTGTTTTGTCCTCCTTCCGACCCTTTGCCAACTCAGCTCACACCTTGAAGTTTTGAAGTACCCTGTAGGCTAAACGGATTTAAGCGGGTTGTCCAAATTCCAATTACACTCAGCAGGCAGCTAATGCTTAAGCTCGAAGCTTAGAACAAATCGTAGTAGAGCGCTAAAGAGCCGAGTAATAGGAGGATGAAAATATCTGTTAATATCAACAGAGCGAAAATATATTTATTTAGACAAAATGACATGCTTGATAGCAGCTACACATAAGGAAAGTGGAATGTGTGTTTGTAGATTTTAGTTTTAATTTACGCTACTTAAATATATTATTCATAGATATAAACATGCATTTATGTATTTGATAAATACTTGTAACTTTCAATTAAATTCAAGTAATTTGTAATATTTAACATTGCTGTTAACTTCATCTTTTATAAATTGAATCCGAATGGATTTTCGTTCTTTGTTTGGTTTAAACTTAAGCAACTTAAATATGTTATGTATATCATTTGTAATATAGAATTATTTTCTGTAGCAAAAAGCACAACTACAACAGCTGGCAAATCTATTTTCTTATATTATAATATACTGACTTGTTTTCTTAATGTGTGTTTGTTTTTTATTTTGTGTTAATTTAAGCTACTTACATATATTGTATGTGCTGTAAAAAGGGCAACCAAGTATCACTAATGAATAAAAACAACTAGGGTGTTTTTTTTAAAGTTATTAAATTTTCGTTTATTATTCACTTGTATACAACACCTTGTCTGTACTAAGTCGATACAATAAAAGCACTGAGAGAGTCAAAAGAAAAAAGAAAAATACTTTTAATGTTACCATCGTTTGATGAATTATCTTTTGCTCCTAGAAAAATGGAATTAGTATTTTTCCATATTATGTTTATCATTTAGAAATTAATGCTACAGTACAAAGCAGCTAGTGAACTTAAACTATTATTAGTTATAGTGTATCATAGCGCTTAGAAACTCTTTAAACTAAAGTTATATAATATTTAAGTTTGATCCGAATATTTTGAATATGTAATATCGAAACAGTTGCCAAATAAATTTAGTGCAAAATGCATTTTTTAAATTTTATTATTTTATTATTTTTGACTTTATTTATTTTCTACATTTATACTTTCTCATGAACTCATCTGTTCTCTCTGTTCCTTTCACTTTCTTTATTTTTTATGTATTTACTATTATTTTGATTTTCACTTTATAGGATATTTGAAAGTCAACTACTACGAACGAATGCAATTTGAAGCGATTAGCTGTGAAGTTAACAGTTACTTTAAGTTGCCCAAGCAAAACCTGTTTTTTGTTGCATTCCTTGCGGCAGTTTATTCATTATTTATTCATTGTTTATTTTCTATTACAATTATTTATTTATTCATTATTAAACTAGCTGAAGTTAGGAGTTAAATTGGGGAAGTAAATTAAGGAAAAACATATTTAAATAAGTTAGTATAATCAATTGCGAGTATGACAAATGAAGCAAGTGGCTCCACAGCGAAAGTCCACTGATTAATCCTCGACAAGCGAAAGGAAGAAAAAAACTAAATAAACCACTTGAGTTTTGACGGATAGTGCGATGTACGAATACGAATACGAATACGAATACGGAACTGACCAAAATATATTAATGTGCTGCTTAATAATGCCGAAATACATAAAGCCTGAAACATTTCCAACGGCCTCAAGTTAAATTGTCCTGTTTTGATGTAATAAATTGCGGATTATGCTCAAACATACTCGCATGCCAAGTTTATTGAAATGAAGCTCATAAATATGCTTAAAGCCTCTTCTCTTCATCTTCCTCTTTCTCTTCTCTTTTTTTTTTGAGCAAGTGCAGTACTATAAAATACTATATATAGAGTTGGGACAGGTTATTGAATGGAGTTGAGATAGTTACGAAGGAGAAGAAGCTACTCCCGATTGATCCATGTGCCGTGTTCCCGTTTGTGCTTAGCACAAATGTTTGCCTTTAAATTAGGCTTGATTTTTGGGGCAACTTTATGTGCCTCAAACCCAAATCTCCACCCTGAATTTGGACTTGGACTTTAGGAGAGCAGAGAGACTGAGAGACAGAGAGACAGAGCGTGGCCTCACTTACGTGCTGGGCTCTGGCTGGCACTTCATTTTTTGGATGGGGTTTTTCTGGGACTGCTGGACAAAAACGAGAAATTCATTTTTCATCTTCTGGGGCCGGCGGTTGGATGGTCGGACGGGTCGCACGTTGAGACTTTTACTTGTTAACGGGGTCATAAATCATGCGTAAATTTATCGAACGGAAAACAGAAAACAGATTTCCCAACCAAGCGGCCGCTCGACCAACAACAATGACAACAAAACGAAACCAAACGAAACGAAACGAAACCAGATGCAGCGACAGTAATTTTATTTTTGTTTTTTGGTTTTTTTCTCTGTAGTATTTTGGGTATTTTTGCTTCGTTTTGAATCTCTGAGGAGTTAAGAAAAGACGAGAAACCCTTCTACTAGTTCTTTTGCGCTAATAATCGATTTATTTGCTTATTTTTAATTTCCTTGGACGGCTGAGCTTTTGAGTCCTTGAGTCCTTTTTTTTTTTTGTTTTGGCCAGCTCACGTCTGTGCTTCGAATTTTTGCCTAATATGACGGGACGTATACGTATTTATCTGTGCAATGTGAATGCTTTTTCTTCTATTTTTCGTATCCAACTGGTTTCGTTACGTTTACGGTCTCTGTTTCGTGTTCTTTTTTTTTTTGTTTTGCTGTTGTGTGCCAGCATGAAGTAAGCTGATTTTAAAGCGATTTCCCTTTTCCGAAAAGCCCAAAACAAAAACCAAGCCAGCCAAAACCAAACGAAACCAAACCAAACTCGCGTGGTTTGTACGATGGCTTTTAGCTTTATACGTTTTGTTTTTTTTTTTTTTGTTGTTTTTTGTATTTTGTATGGTTTGTTGCTGCGACCTGTGCTGAGTTTTTAATGAAAATCACATCAAATCGATATGCAGCAAGCTTCGTCTGTCTCTCTGTCTGTCTCTTCATGCCACACGCTTCATCGTTACCATCAAACTGCGGCTTGATACTCCAAAGTACGATAGTTCTTTCAATATATATATATATATATATATATATATATATATATATATATGTAGGATCAACATCATCTACTATGTGCAAGTGTTGTGTGTGCCATCAAGGTTAGACTCACAGACTCACCTCGCAGCTGCTCAATATTCACTGGCGCACTTCGAACAAAGGGGATTAAAAAGGGTCCTTATGACCAGCAGCCATCAGCCATCAGACATCAGCAGAGCAGCAAAGCAACAAACGATGCCGTGAGTTAGATGAATGACCATAGTGATGGCCATAAATGGAGAATCGCCACAGTAAACTGTGGCTAATGTTAGCTAACGTCGAACTATTCATTCAAGATTCAAGCCAAAACACATTTAGCGTTGTCTCGTCGAGTGTGTGATTGCCTTGAAGGTAATCTTAATGGTCTTTTGTGTGCATTTATTTACTCTGCTGCTTTTTTAAATATTCATTTTAATGATTACTTGAACTTGATTGAGTTGCGCCGTGGTGCAAAAATAACTGAGGCACAAATTTTAATTCCAGCCTGCCAATCAATCAAAAATATCTAAGAAATTTTTAAGGAATTCAAAAATATTTTTTATTGTAGTTTGCAGAACAGAGAGAAAAAAATTGGAATTAAAAAATTGATTGCAGATCTTGATTTTAGGTTTTTGAAATGATATTGATCTTAAATCAAGATATTTTATTATACATACATTGAAAAAAAGATTGCAAGTCTTGATTTAGGAACATTTCAATCTGATAATTGTAACTTATATTAAAAGAATTCGATTACATGCATTGGAAGAGTAAAAAATTATATAACTCTAGTTTTTTTAAACAATTTAAATTTTACACTATTAGATCTTCATTTAGGAATTTTCTTTTTTGGTGCAAATTGGAAATTTTTTCATTCTTGAAATAAGAATGTTAAGTTGAATTTAAAGATTGAACAATCTACAATTGTACAATTGTACAATTTTAATCTTGATTTAAGATCTTCTTGGTTGACTCAAGATTTTATTCATGATTTTAACACGTTTTGTCTTTCTGTCAAAGCTTTGTTAAAAATTACATAATTATCCGTTAAAAATCATTTAGGTTAATTAAATATTTTATTTGATTTGGAAATTATGATTTTAGCCACTACGAAACTTTAGTCAACTAAGAGTTTTATATAGAAATAAGGATTTATTTATGAAATATAATTTTTATAAGAAGCTAATTAATGCAGCACTTAAAGCGCTTTGTGAGTGGGAGAAAATAATGCAACTTTTCAATACAATTTGGCAGCAGCTTCTTGCTTGATGCAATTGCAAAAGAGAGTTAAAGTGAGAGCGATGGAGAGAAGAGTGTTGTCAGTGCAAATATGTGCGGGGGGTTGGGGGAATGTGTGTAGCTACAACACATGGCAAGGGAATATGCAGCTCACTCCGTCCGTCCAGCAGCAACAAAAAATGTAATACAAATATTTACTTCAATACACTAAACAAAATTGTGGCCACTAACCGAAATTGCATTGCGTGGAGGTGAAATTTGTTGGCGTGCTGGGGCCGGAATATGAGAGTATAACTATATTCTATATATATAGTCTATATATATATGTATATGTATTGTATATATAGAGCATTGTGTCCCAGTTGCATTCACAGTTGGGACTCTAATAGGAGAGCAGAACTCTTGGACGTCGACGTCGACGTCGACGTGGGCAGACTTGATGGTGGTGGTGTTCTCATTGTTGCTTTTATTGTTGCATGTCATAAATGATGATGCTAAAAGACTCGGGCATAATCCGCTTTAGTGCGCATATCACAATCAAATGTTTTTGTTGGTTTTTGCTGATGTTGCTGTTGCTGCTGCGTCTGCTGCTGCCACTCTTGTTGCTGTTGTTGTTGCTGCTGCTGTTGTTGCCTTCATGCTGCTGCCACCCAAAAACATTCCACAACAACAGCGAACAAAACAACATTGCAGCTTTTGGAAATCATAAAAATTGCGAACGATGATTGACTCACAGATACCAACATTTCAATTGTACAACAAAAAATAGTCTTTTTTTTTAAGTTCGTTTAGGGTTAACGAATTAATATAAATAATTGCGTTTTCTAAATGCTTTATAAAGTACGTAGCCTTGAATTATGTTATTTAAAGCCATTGAAAAACAATTTAATGAACAACTTTTTTAAAGCTTCTTAATCTAAATGGAACTTAAACGAACTGCAGTTGGGCATGGCATTTACGAATTCATTTTTCTTTATTCTAACTCTATTCAAATATTTTAAAAGTTATTTTACTGTTTTACCATAATATTTATTTTATTAAATTCTATATTTCCGATTAAAGGATTTGATTGAACTTAGAGTTTTGGGTTATTTCAAGAAATTCTGAGAGTTGCTTCTGTTTCTTAACTCTCAATGTGAATACGTTTTTTTCTAATTGAAATCAATTAAAATATTTAGAGAGTTATTTTTTTGCTTTCCTATGATATTGATCTTATTCAATTTTATATTTTTGATTATTGAATTTCACAGGACTTAATGTAGTTAGCTATTTAAAGAAATTCTATGAGTTGCTTTTGTTTCTTAACTCTTAATGTGAGTTTTACATTGCGGGGTAAGTAAAATGTCTCGATTGAATATTGCTATTAAACTTTACTATATTCGATTCTTGTGAAGTATGAATTTAATAAATACAAAACAACTATTTTGGTGCTTAGAAGATGAGGGACAATGAAGTGAACTCCAGCTAAAGATTGGGAAATCCGTTTGAAGGAGGCATCAAAAATAGGCTGCGAGTCTCACAGCTGAGGTCTGATTGTTGTATACGTTATGGCTTGTTGCATATGACATGACGACAACAAGAAACATCAAACGCTATAAAGATCTGGAACGCAGCAGCAGCAGCAGTGGCAGCAACAGCATGTTGTATGTAGGCCACTGTCCGGTAGGTGGCGCTTTTGCATAGTTTACTTCCTGGCTTAATACGAGTGAGCTGACAAAAAGATTCGACTGCACAACAAAAAGAAACGAAAAAAAAAACTGGGTACATAAAAAAAAGGAAAAAAAATAACGGCTCAGGTCCAGCTCTAATTTAAGCTCAAGAACAGCACACACACACACACACACACACACATATATGTACGCGCAAATAAAAATTAAAAATGCAGATTTCTATTGCAACAGTCGGAAGTACTTGCAAACTTATTGCTGCTGCTTTTGTTGTTGTTGGTGCAACTGCTGCTGTAGTCTCGTCATCGTTATGCCTACATATACTATATGAATGTATGCATGTATGTGTGTGTGTGTGTGTGTGTGCGTCTTCAACTGTTCCTGATCTCCTTTACAGAAATAGCATCAAAATTCTAGAGAAAAACCAGTCTGTAAAATATTGTTGCTGGCAGCTGCGCAATGGGGGTAGGTGAACCCCCCCATAGAGGGGCCTATGATGCGTAACATGATATTGGGGCAGTGAAGGGAAGCGAAGAGAAGGGGAGGGAGCTAGCTGGGTGGCTGGTTAAAAGCGAGACTCATAGAACAATGAAAACATCGTCGTCACAATCTTCGCCATGCGGTGTTTCCTTACCATTTATTTTCCCAAAAACTCCGAGGCAAGCATAAAGCAAAAGAGACCCCCCAGACCCCCCACCGACACTCACACACACACACACACACACACACACCTAAGCTCAAACTTAAACTAACAACAACAACAACGACACTAAAACGTGGCTAGCAAAACAAAGGGAAAAACTACAAGGCAAAAAAAAAAAAAAAAAAAAGAAATGAGAAGAAAAGCAAAACAAACATACGAATAACACACACAGGGCAAATACTAAATTACTATTACATGCCCTCCTGACGACTTTTTGGGTAGATTTTACTTTTTTGGCTTTCATTTGTTGTTGTTGTTGTTTTTTTGGTTTTTGTTTTTTGGTTTTTGTTTTTGCAATCACGACACATGGCAACGAAGTGAAGCATGCAGCATATGAAAGCAGAATACAACAAATTGTTTGATCTTTAAATACTCTTAATTTCAGATTTGTACTGGCATTTTTGTGATGGCATTTTTGTTTAAACACTTTGTCTGTGTGTGTGTAATATTAAAGGAGTTGCTAAAAATTGCAAAAAAAAATTTACATTCTATAGCAGATATGAATTGTGGTAGTTATTAATATAAGCATTCGTATGGAAATTGATCACTTATCAATATTATATATTTGCTTTATTTAGTTCCAGGAAGCTTGAAAAAATTGCAGGAAATCTTAGCTGTTAGTTCTTAATGTGAACATGGTTATTGAAATTGATTAAGTCACTTATTAAATTTATATTTGTTTTGTAATAAGTTTCTAGAATCATCAAAAAAATAATATGTAGAAAATCTTAGCTGTTAGTTCATAATATGAGCATTAGGGCGGGTCAATTTGTTCCTGTCCAAAAAAAATCCTGAAAATCGTCCCCCATAATCGGAATCTACGAAGAATTCTGAGAAAATTTCGCCATGAAACCATGTGTCTAAAATGAATTCCTTGTCCGCGCCGTGAAGATTGCACTATGAGGTACATAAGGTATTTCGAGGTATTTAAGGCATTTTAATGTATTAATAAAAAAAATACGCATTTTCCAATTATGTTGGAGTCAATTCTGATTCATTTTTTTACAACAAATTTTATAATTTTTTTTTTAAATTTATTTAACTTATAATTTTTTTTTTAATTCAACAAAATGAGCCAAACTAGCCATGTACTGAGCCTCATATAAGAAAGTAGGAGCAATGCGTCTGTAACTTTTTAACGAAGTAAGGTATCGGTCTAAAAATTGAAATATATATTCAAAGGCATTTTAAGCAACTAAATTAAAGTAGGCGTGGCATGATAAAAGGCGGAATTTAATTTTATTTTTTATTATGTTATATGTAAATTTCGTTTGATTGATTTTGGTCTTAGTTTTCGTGCTTATTTTACATTTATTTTCTTGCATTATAATTATCGACTAGATGCAATCTAAAGCATTATTATTATTATTATTTTATTTTCCACATTAACATTTTTGAAAGAGTTTTATTTAATTCACTTCTTATATCTAAATGATGATGTTTGATTTGTTCTTTTTGTTTCTACAAAAGTGTAAAATTTTGATGTTTCCAAAAAAGTGGCAATCATTATCCCAATTTTGGGCAGCTTCTCACGGTGGGTCACATATCATCCATCTGATGATTTGATTTTTGTTTCACTTTTATCTTAAATTCCTATGAAGTGTTGAATATCATAATTGATCGCTGTTGCTGTATTTCATCGAAGTCGGTTAAAGTAGTTGTGAAGTTGTTGTTGCAATATTCCATCAAAGTTTTGTCCGCACAACTAGTCGGGGATGTGTGGCAACCCTTGACACCGCAGGAAGCTCGACTGCCGATTTCTCCACACAAAGTATGCGCCTTTTATACTCAGACATTGCCTAATCACAACTTGGGAATTATAAGCAACACATTCGAAAAGTAATGAAAAGTAACTACAGCTGCGCCTGCTCTGATGACTACTGATTTGTACGTCAGTATATTATTATTTATTTATTATTATTTTTTTTTTAATTTTAACATTTTTGAAATACATTATATTTGTTTAAAGAGAAATTGAACGTTTTTTGTCAAATATGAAGGAGTTTCGTAGGTAAAAGCATTT
Source organism: Drosophila sulfurigaster albostrigata (assembly GCF_023558435.1). Lineage (NCBI taxonomy): Eukaryota > Metazoa > Arthropoda > Insecta > Diptera > Drosophilidae > Drosophila > Drosophila sulfurigaster. The sequence continues at coordinate 20,846,516 of NC_084885.1, forward strand.
GTATTAACTAAATAAATTGGCCATGAATTTAATATAATTTGTACTCTTTTAGACAAACTCTTTATTTACTTTTTTTAATTTTCGTTAAAAAATAAAATACCAAAAAGGCAGTCATTACCAGGAGAACGCATTGATCGCTCCCCAGGCGCATCTCACAGCGGGTTGTATGTTTGGTTTTTTATTCTCTAAGCAAGTTTTTGTTTGTTGTTCCAAGTGTAGTAGTTTTTCTTTTCTTGTTGTCCGTACAGCTATGAGCTAACTTCTATAATTTACTTTTCGAACGTGTTTTAATCCTTACTTATAGTAGATATAGTAGACTTTTTTTTTGCATTTCGTATATTTGATTTCTATTCCATACACAACACATTATTATACATCATATATATATATATCATAAAGTACTTTATATTATTCATAATGCCATTATATTCCATATATTAGTTGTTTGTTTTCCTCTCAAATACATTCATACAACATTCCATTGCACATTCAGGGCACCGAACGATGTGTGCAGTTGTTAACACATGTCTCACGACGAGTTATGCCACAGAATCGAGATGCTGTTATGTCATTGACTTTAGAAAGTCGTTCCAAAGTTCCTCAAATCGAGTCAAAGAAAGACTTGAGATTCTAATAAGATGACGTTATATTCCAAGTCAACAAAATGCAAAAATTACCTACTTGTTGGAAAGCACATAAACCTTATAATAAAAAATAAAATTAAATTCCGCCTTTTATCATGCCACGCCTACTTTTATTTAGTTGCTTAAAATGCCTTTGAATATATATTTCAATTTTTAGACCGATACCTTACTTCGTTAAAAAGTTACAGACGCATTGCTCCTACTTTCTTATATAAGGCTCAGTACATGGCTAGTTTGGCTCATTTTGTTGAATTAAAAAAAAAATTATAACTTAAATAAATTAAAAAAAAAAAATTATAAAATTTGTTGTAAAAAAATGAATCAGAATTGACTCCAACATAATTGGAAAATGCGTATTTTTTTTAAATACATTAAAATGCCTTAAATACCTCGAAATACCTTATGTACCTCATAGTGCAATCTTTAAGCTTCACGGCGCGGACTAGGAATTCATTTTAGACACATGGTTTCATGGTGAAATTTTCTCAGAATTCTTCGTAGATTCCGATTATGGGGGACAATTTTTGCGAAAAAAAATTTACCCGCCCTAATAGAAAGTTATTTACATTTGATTTGAAATTTTCGTTAAGAAATTTTAAAATATGAAATAAATCTGAGCTGCTAGTTATTGATATGAGCATTAAAAATAAATTGACTTAAGCACTTTCCAATTTCATAATTCTTTTCTAATTAGTTTTTAGAAGGTTGCAAAAACATGCACAAAATCTTAGCTGCAGAAACTTTTTATTTTCAAGTCAACACTATATACATTTGAACATCTGCAAACCTTATATATATTAGCTTATTATATTTTATATTTTTAAATTGAAAAAATCACTGAGAAAAACCATTCCCAATGCTTTTTCTTTTTCTACTCTTTAAAGCTTTGGATGAGCTCAAAAGTATGCTAGATTTTGTTTCTTGTGGTGTCGTTTTCTTAGCTTTGTTTCCTATTAAGTTTATATAAATAGTTCGAAAATCTGAATACTAACTGAATCTATATAAAGTTTAATACTAAGCAGATTTCGTAATAAAAACAATTTGCATTAATAATAGAAAATTATATGCAAAAGTCATTTGATAAATGTTTTTTTACACTCCTTTGAGTGCGTTGAAAAGATTAATATTGTTGTATTTTATTTCAAAATTTGTCTACATTTAACTAAACTTTATCTAAAATACTTTTAATATTTTAATAGAGAGCAGAATCCAAACAAATTTTCAAACAACGCTGACTTTGTGATATGAAAACGATGAAAACCAAAATCGTGCCAAAAGATATAGTTGCATTTGAAGTGAATGAGCTAGCTGAATGAGTTGGGCACAAAAAAAGAAAAGCAAAGAAAATGAAATAAAATAAATGTACACGCATACACAATTGTAATGGATAGAAGAGGAACAGTTTGAAACAGTTGAAGAAATTCGAGTTTAGCTCTGCAGTTGCCAGCCTGCTGACATGATTCTCGCGAACTCCTGCGATGTGTGTGCCCCCAACTGCATTGTCTCTGCCATTGATGCTGTAGTAGATGTTGCTGCTGCTGCTGCTGCTACTGTTATTGTTGTTGTTGTTGTTGGACTAGTACGTCGTAGTTACTGCTGTGTCTGCATATCTTTGCCATGTCGTAAGTGAAATGTTTCAGGCGTCAGCGGCAGCCGCTACATCCTCAACTCCAACTCATTCCCACATACATCATCCTATCATACGTATGTGTGTATGCTGCAGCATCCTTGGACACACACACACACACACACACACACACACACTCAGAGAGAGAGAGAAAAACGTTGGCCAGACAATTAACCAACCATCAGTCATTTGGTTGCCTAGCACGCACCAGGCGGCTCACATACTCCCCCCTCCGCACCTTCATCACGATGATGATCATCGTCATTATCATCAACAGGCAACATTACCAGTTGCAGTCTTTGTTCCTCTTTTGGGGTCACAAATAATTGTTAGACCTCCTGCCAGGCAAAGCAGGCGAAACCAGAAACCAGAGGCAACGTCTGTTGCCTCGAACCGAATCTCGCTTCATTTCTGCTTCACTTTTTTGTTTTTGTTTTTGGTTTTGTTTTATTTACCTCTTTTTAGTAACCCATAACTCACAGATAAATCTCTATGTTGAGCACAAACAGCATGTGAAACATCTGCTTGCAGCTGCAATTCATCAGATCTGTGCCACACTTGCGACAACAACAACAACAACAACAGAAACAACAACAGAAACAACAACTCGAACACTTTGCTGCCGCTTTGAGGCTCATTCAAAATGCAGTTAATTCTAATTAATTGTATTGATTAGCACTATTATATCATTAGCTCTCTCAGTTGAGTGCGAAATCAGTTGCCAGAGGCGTTAACTGGATGCTTAACTCGTTCTTGTTCAGGGTGTGTGTGATTGTGTGTGTTTGTGGGGGAGTGCATGGCGTATACTTAATATATTTTATATCAATATGAATGCAATTAGGAAAATGATAATGATTATTATTAGAATCATTATTATTATTAATTAACTATTCGATTTAACTTTTAGTACATTAAGGGCTGTGTAATTTATATATGAACAATTAGACTTTTTACTATTTATTATTACTTCGTAATGCTATTTATAATTACTTCGTAATGCAAAATGGAATACTCTTCTTTTGAATATTAATGGCTTAACAGAATATCCCAATATAATTTGTATTACGTTAAAAATAACTAAATTGAATTTTAAAAAGTTTGTTTTTACAAACATGTGATTATTATAGATCTATTTGTTATATCATCAACAAAAGTGGTGCTAACTTCTACTTTAGACATATGGTGCCTGAAAAGTTTTTGATCTAACAAAGAATAAAAGGTTTTGCGATAAAAAATCATATTATTCGTAAGCTTTCACCTATCTAAAAAAACAGGCAAAATTTCTTAGAAAAAAAAAATTGCTTGAAAATTGAATTTATATTATCATTATATGGCCCCAAAAATTAAAAATATGAAATGTGGAATTGAAAATTGATACAAAATGATTGCAAATTTGCATACGTTAATCACGACAATGGAAATGTTCATTTGAATATGAATGATACGAAGTACATAGAAAATTCTTGCTAAAACGATTTATGTATAAACTGTCTAGCATTTGAAATCGTGAAAAGTTGTGAATATTGTTTATAAACAACTACTCGTAGTTATGGCGGATTTTTTGGATAGAAAACCTGAGCGAATCTAAGGAAAGTCTAACAAACCGCAAAACAAGAGTAGCTTTAATTTTGCATTTCATTTTTTAGTGATGAACTTTTTGGTAGTTGTGACTTTTAGGCCGACTGCAATAGCAAGTGTGTGTGTGTGTGTGTGTATGTTGCGTATGCGTGTATGGCCATAAATTTTTGGCCAACTTCTAAGGCAAGCTGCAGCGTCATCCTCGACGTCGTCGTCGTCGTCGTCGTCGTCGTCGTCGTCGTCGTCGTCGTCGTCGTCGTCGTCGTCATCTGTGTCAGCAGCATCGTTAAGGCGTATCCATCATATAATCTATCAAGCAGGCAGCGCCTCTAGAATAATTCATTTATATTAATAGTACATCCAGGAAGAAAACGAGAGCGAGAGAAGTTGAGTGGAGTTTTGCATCGAGTTGAGGAGGAAGGAGGAAGGAGGAAGGGGGAAGAGTAGAGAACTGTTTCTACTACTATTTCAATTTGTATTGCCAAAGCAGTATCACTTCAGCGGCAGTGCTTCTGTGTTCTGTGTGTCTATCTATTGAATCTTGCAGCAGTATCTGTATCTGTATCTGTATCCATATCTGTATCTGTATCTGCAGATGCAGCTGCATCTAGCCAAGTGTATCCGTATCTGAGTGTGTGTGTGTGTGTGTTGGGCGCGTTGTTCATAGTTTGCTGTTCTCGACGACGTCAACGGGCGACAGCTTAAAGTTTGAATTGCTGCACAGTCATCAGTGGCATCTACGGACGTGTAGAAAAGCGACAGCGGAGTGCTGATGGGGCAAAGCAACAAGGATAGGAAGAGTATGAGGTGTGGGGAGGGAGGAAGGGGAGCGTATAAAAGGCAGGACTCGGCATCGGAAAGAACAGGCAGCAAGTGGAGCGCACCTTTGGCTTCTGCAGCTGCTTTCATGTGTTCATGGCGCAAATAATCGCCGTCATCAACAACACAGACAGAACAGGACGCAGGACATGGGACGACACACTCACACACACACACACACACACACACACACACACTCACACACAAATGCAGGACAGCGACACAGACATAGACACGACCATGATGAGTCGACGCTGACGCCATTAGCACTGAGTTTTGCAGCATCCGCGACAAACTTTAAATTGTTGTGTCATTACAATTCGAGTTGGAGCTCTCGCTCTCTCGCTCTCGCTCTCGCTCTTAGTCTCTTAGTCTCTGTCCTCGCCTTGGGGTCCTTGCCGAGGTCCTGCCGCAGCCAAAAGAAAAGGCCACATGTGCACATTTCAGTCCAGTCTCAGTCTCAGTCACAGTCTCTGTCTCTGTCTCTCTGTCTCTGTCTCTGTCCCCAACTCGGTCTGTCTACAGTCTTTGCGTCTTGTCCTCGTTACTACCATGATTGATGTTGACTTCAAAGTAATGGCGTCCAAGCCAAGCTAGTCATTTTTGGTCCTTGCCAGGGCAAGACAGAGCGAGTGCGAGAGGCCAGGTAAGTAAGCACAGTAAATTCATGTAGCGCAAAAGAGTGTTAAAAAACAACACAAAACAAAAAGAAAAAACAGAAAACAAAGCAAAGCAAAGCAAAGGAGAACGAGCGAAAGTATTGTGCGATGTGCAGTCAAAAGTCCCCCATATGATGCCATATGAAACACCTACTTAAAACTATTTGAGCTAGCCATGAATCAAAGTTGCGCAGCTGTGGCACAGTTGTCTCTGCTTTCTTCTCTTCTCTTTTCTATCTCTCACTCCCTTCTTTTTTTTTTTTTTGCGAACTATTTAGAATGCACCGCAAAACCTGCGAATTCATTCAACTGTTTTACTTATTCGCTAGTTTTTGCAATTAGGCGAAAAATTCAAATCAATATGCCAAGTAAAAGTTGATTTTTAGTTTTTTTTTTCGACTGCAGCACGTTGCGATGTTTGCTAGATAACTGACGGACTAACCAAGAGCAGGAGAAAGGGGGGAAGTTAGCCAAATTGGCCAATGCCAGGGGCTGTGTACGTGTTCGGCCAAATAAGCCAGCCAGCCAGCCAGCCAGCCATATGGAGCTGGCGGAGTCGCCTTTGGTCCGTGTCGCAATCGAAATCGAGGCCAGTTGGGGCCACACTGCAACAAGCCGCGAAGATGTTGCACAATGAGCGAAGTCAAAGTTGCGGAGTCGGAGTTGGAAATTGGGAGTTGGGAGTCGGGAGTCGGAGATGAAGCCGTAGCTGTAGCTAATGTGATTTCGTACGTTCAATTTGTGAATTGCCTTTGCACATACGTACACGTTCACGTACAACAACAACAACAACAACAATAACAACAACAACTTGAACGTTGTATGGAGGTCGCAGCATGCAGCATGCAACGACATATGCATAACTACGTGGCATCTGAATTTTGCCGGATTTTCTCCCCCTCCTCATCCACCTCATCTCTTCATCTCTGGGATTGGTCTGAGCTGCCCTTTTTTGGCAGCCACTCATTGTCGTGCAACAATTTAGCATACAACAACGAACGCGAGTCTCTCGCTCGCAACAATGCTGTCAGCAACATGATTACTTATACAAAATGCCACACAGTGAGTGAGAAAGAGAATTACTCTACACAGAGAGAAAACAAATATGGATTGAAAAGAAAGAAAGATTGCAAATCTTGATCTAAGAACTTTTCGAAATTCAAAACGAAAAGCATCTTGAAATAAGAATTTTAAGTTGAACAAATATTAAATCATGTTTTTATGTTAAGTTTGCATTTTTAGGATTAAAAACATCTTATTTGAATATTAAAATCTTGTTTTATTTCAGTGTGAAGAGTAGATGGCATATATTTATATGCCATATAGATTTTTTTTTTCAATCTTATAAAACAAAAAACCATTTTGAAATAAGATTTTTATGTTGAAAAAATCTTAAGTCAAGTTTGCATTTTAAGACTAAAATCTTGCCTCACGAATATTTTATTCTATTTTGAAAAAAAGATTGCAAATCTTGATTTAAGAACTTTTCGATTTAAAAAAAATTGAGAATTTTGTCCTTGTTTCTTAAAATGTTGAAATTATCTTCTTTTATAATTAGAACCCAATTTCTGTTTAAACTCTAGTCAGCTCGTATATAATCGAATATAAAAAAGTGGAAAGTTTTATAATTGAAACTAATTACATAAATACATACCTGAATATGTAAGAAACAAGCAAGAAAGCTGTAGTTGAGTGTGCTCGACTATGCTACCCATTTTGAAAAATGCAAAACAGTGCGATATTTTTCTTAAAATATACCAAATAGCGAATATACCGAAAATATACCCAAATATATCAAATATATCATTTTGGTATTTTGATAAGCTCTGAATTTGAATTGAACTTGACCTTTATCAACATAAAAACAAAATCTGTGTTTGTAGAACATTACAGTTTATAATTCCAAATTTCATTCACAGAGCATTATTGAAATTTTTCCATTCTTTAATATATAATATTGAATTTGATGATTGGGCAATCTACACTTTTTATAGATTTTCGATCTTGATTTGAGAATAAACTTTCTTGGTGCAATTTTGATTCAAAATTTCATTCTTGATTTTAGCACGTTTTTTCTTTCTGTGTACTTATATATGCATAAATATATATGTATAAACAGAAATAATGCCCATGAAGTACAATAAGAGAGGGAGAGGGAGAGGGAGAAAGAGAAAGAGAGGGAGAGAGAAAGACTGGCAAGAGACGTAAACTCGACTCGATAACGCGACTTGCACTTCTTCTTTCATTTCATCTCCAAAAGCGGCTGCAATTGCTGCAGTTGCAAGTGCAGGAGGAAGGGGGAGTGAAGGGGGGCTGTATGCTGGATAATATGTGCATTATATGTAAGGCAGTGTGCCAGGCGCAGACACAGGATACTGACACACACACACACACACACACACACATACACGCAGACACAGGACATTTTGAATTAATATTAAGGAAATTTATAATGAACCCAAAATTGTCGCTCGTTGTGATGCAAGCGGCGCATTGTAAACACGAATACGTATATAACATATGTATATACATATATTCATATAAATGTATGTATAGAAATATATATATGTATATATCGATACATTTGTATGTAAATATGTTTTGCACTCAGATGCGCTGTGTGTCCAGTCTGCCACGATGCGCCATTATGGGTAATTTATAATTTGTACATTTCAATGATTACAATACGAGGTAGTCAACGGGTCGACTGTCGACAACATGCTCTTAAGAGCTTGTCCAAATCCCAACCCCGCCTCCTTCTTCTTCTTCTTCTTCTTCATCATCATCTCTGTCGCATATAGTATAATATAAACATATGTAGTAACTTACTTACTTACTTACTTACTTAACAGTCAACTGCACTCTGACTAAAATTATTGCGAAAACATTTCCGTAATACTTGTACAATTTTTTTTTCTTTAATGCCATTAAATAATATAACACATAGCTTATATTATTTCCACATTGTATTCTTGTGTGGCTAATAGAAACGCAAAATTGTGTAATGCTTTAATAAAATTTAATACTTCTCTGACTTATTATATTCCTTTGCTTGTATTATATTTTGGCAATTGCATTAAAATTTACAAAACTTAATGCACTTTAAATTGTAGTAACTAGAACAAGAAATATTTAATTAGCTCAAAAGTTATAAGTCTGGAGTAAAGAATTCAAAACAATTAAAAAAAATATTTACTATGTTTGGTAACTGTATTGTTATAGAAGGGTATTTATTATAAGTTTGATCCTTTGTTCAGGAAAAATATGTAAAAGGCAGAATGAATCATCTCCGACTCCATAAGGTATATATACTCCTAATCATCTTCAACAGCCGAGGCGATATAGTTTGTGTCCATCCTAATTCAAAAATAAAATATTGAAATGTAACGAAATATTTTTGTAGTATATTGTTAGAAAGATATTCTAAAAAACAAATTAAAACATTAAACAATTTGTAAAACAAAATTGCAGTTTATGCTTAGAGTAAATATTTCTATATTTTTACCTGGCTCGTTGTCAATTTGCAATTTCACGGCATAAAACGAGTCAAAAATTGGCCAATTTGAAAAAGTATTTGGTTCGTATACAAATACTTGTATAATATTCACAAAAATTCACACGGTAAAATACTTTTGCTTTATCTCACAATGACAGAGACAATGCTATTCGACTTTCAATTATATTTTGAATACCCTTTGAAAATTAGAAACCAGCAATTGAGTGTTTTGTGTGCTAACAAAATAAATGAAGACATCGAATTTAGGATTTATATTTTACTTCAAAAATAAGCTGAGATAAATTTTCACTTTTATTTTATAATTCGAATTGCTTGGAAAATTCGAGGATATTATTTGAGACGTTGCACGTTTGCAATTGCTTTTCAAATGCTCTTTGTGATAATTTTTTGTTTTATTTTTATTTATTTAGGACAGAATTTCGTATTGTATTAAATGTTTGTGTACTCATTTTGTTTTTGTTTTTTGTTTCGGATTCTCATACGAAAATATTTGTAGTTGTTATTCTGGTTACGGCGAATGCAACTCTTGTTTGTTGTTTGTTGTGTGTTGTTGTTGTTGTTTCTGCATATATTCATATCTGTGCAAAAATAAATTGTTTACATACAAATTGTATATTTGGTAGTTTTTCTACATTAGTTTAGCACACATTTAATGCATATACATATATACATATGGAGCTAGAGCATTGGACCAAAAATATAACAAAAACAACGAAAACTAAAAAAGCGAAAACGAAAACGAAAAAAAAAAATAATGAAATGCCAATGGAAATATTTCCCCTCTACTCAAATAGTTTTCAAATTGATTTTACAAGTGGTAACCAAACAAGTTGCAGCTGTCGGCCGGGGGGCGTGGGCGTAATGGGCGTGCCCGGGATGCAACTTTATTGAAATGCTGACGAAAGTGTGCATAGCTCTTGTTGTTGTTGTTGTTGTTGTTGCTGTTGCTGCTGCTTGAGTTCAGCCCACAAACAGACGGCGAGGCAGACAGACAATGCAACAGTAACAGCAATGGCAACAGCAAAAGCGTCGACATCGCTGCTCGCCCACGCAACAAGGTAATCAAAAGCAATTGAAAAAGCAGCACAAAAAGTTTATCCTTGCATTGCCTTGACGTCGACGTCGACGTCGCAGTTGCTGCTGTCGCTGTCGCTGTCGACGACACTGACGATGGCAATGCGATAGCGATGGCGATGGCAATGCGATGGCGATGCGCTGGCCAACGCTAGCACGTTGCATGTTGCCCGACTTCCTGTTGCCATTGCAACGAATTTAATCAAAAGTTACAATTCCAATTGTCCGCAAGCGGGTCACTCGTGTTGCGTATTAAAAAAGTTGCACTGTGGTGGCTGCAGCAGCAGCAGCAGCAGCAACACAAGCAGCAGCAGCAGCAGAAGCTGGAGGAGCAATACAAGCTGCAGCATGAATTGGAGACGGAGCTTAAGTTCTAGTTTTTGGGCATTCGATCAATGCGAGGTGAATTCGATTGTTCCTGCATCAAGCTGCCATAGCTTTAACATCTTGTAGGTCATCGGGTGTGGCATCAAAAATAAACAATCAACTTGATCTGCTCACACAAAGCTATCCAGTAAATATCTTAATTCTTAATCGAATATTTTGTTCATAGACTATTTTTTATGTGACTTCAAGGCTTAGCTACAAATGTATATAGTAGAAATGAACAATAAACTTGATGTTCTAAGTTCTATTCGTTGGTCATAACAAATTTTGATTTTTAATCATACATAGTTACCCAACGTAAATAAATTACATTTGTTCGTCCTGCCACGAGTGCGTTTACTCTGCCGACTTTATCAAATGAGCCTCAGCTTCAACGTGAGCCAATCGAATTTCGCCCAAATGAAATCGTTAGCATCATCAAAAATCAACTGAATCCGAAAAAATCCCCGGGATGCGACCTCATAACTCCCAAAATGATCATCGAGCTCCCATATTGCGCCGTTTGCACTATCACCCAGCTTTTCAACACCATCGCAAAACTTGGCTACTATCCAATGAGATGGAAGAAGTCAATTATAATAATGATAGCAAAGCCGGGAAAAGACCACACAGTCCCCACGTCGTATAGACCTATAAGCCTACTTTCATGCTTATCTAAACTCTTTGAAAAATGCGTTTTGATTCGGATAAACACGTACCTAAGACTCCAGGAAGGAATCCCGTCACATCAATTTGGGTTTCGTGAAAAGCACGGAACAATTGAGCAGGTCAACCGGATAACATCAGAAATTCGGAACGCGTTTGAAAAACGAGAGTACTGTACTGCCATATTTTTAGATGTCTCTCAAGCATTTGACAGAGTCTGGCTAGAAGGTCTAATGTACAAGATCAAGACAATGCTCCCCAGCAACACCCATAAGCTTTTAGAGTCTTACCTTTACGACAGAAAATTTGTTGTGAGATGCAACTCTGCTATATCTGATGTTTTCACTGTTGGAGCTGGAGTTCCTCAAGGTAGTGTGCTAGGGCCAACACTATACGTCCTCTACACAGCAGACATCCCGACAAGCACACGAATAACAACATCTACGTTTGCTGATGATACAGCTATTCTTAGCCGCTCAAAATGCCCGAGGCAAGCAACTGCGCAGCTAGCTCTTCATATGGTCGATGTTGAAAAATGGCTATCAGATTGGCGAATTAGAGTGAACGAACAAAAATGCAAGCACGTTACATTCACCCTGAACAGACAAAACTGCCCGCCGCTAACGTTAAACAACACTCCACTCCCGCAAGCAAACGAAGTGACATATCTAGGAGTACACCTCGACAGAAGACTCACATGGCGCCGGCACATTGAAGCCAAAAGAACACACCTAAAGCTAAAAGCCAGCAGCCTTCATTGGCTTATCAACGCTCGGTCTCCCCTTAGCCTTGAATATAAAGTCCTGCTGTATAACTCGGTACTAAAACCTATATGGATGTACGGCTCCCAATTATGGGGGAGTGCCAGCAATAGTAATATTGACATAGTCCAGCGAGCTCAGTCGAAGATCTTGAGAACCATCACCGGGGCACCGTGGTACGTTCGCAACGAAAACATACAACGCGACTTAAACATCCTACCAGTCAAAGAAGTGATCGCAGAACAGAAGGAAAAGTACTTTACCAAGCTACTGTTGCACCCTAACCACCTGGCGAGAGGTCTAACAAGGTTGAGCAACCAATCACGTCTTCGTCGTAATGACTTACCTACCCAGCGACCGACCTGAGGGACGCGCAACCAGAATGCAGTTTTAACACACTGTTAGCTAAATTTTAATGTTAAGATTCGTAAACTTATTGTTAGTCTCAAAATCTAGAGAAGATTCAATAAATAAAAGCAAAGTCCTCAAAAAAAAAAAAAAATTTGTTCGTCATTAAAAGTCTAATATTTTCTTCATAGAAATAAATATATAAAGTTGCACCAGCGAAACACTATTTATTTGTAAATCGTTGAGCTTTAAAAAACTTAATTTAATTTTATTTTTTATGCGAATTCAAGTTTCATTTTTATACCAATAATTACAAAAAAAAAATGTGAAGTGTCTGTTAAGATTTTTTTTTTATAATATTGCTGCTTTTATATTAATCATATTATTAATCGAGTTAAAGGCTTAGCTTAATACGACTAATATTAAATAATTTTTAATGTATTCCGAGTTGCTATTTCAAATTTAGCTTGTATTAGAATAATTAAAGCTTCAATATTATTGATGTAGTAATGAATGAATTAACAGTAAGTAGTCTTATGTATGTTAAGCTATTATGTAAACTTTTTCATTCCGTTTTCTGAACAACCAATTTTGAGTTTGATAATTTTGACAACACAGTTAGGCTATATTATGTTTTTTTTTTTTATATACATAACATATATTAATTATATTTCCATCATTAAATTTATATCTGTGAATTTATTATTTTAATGAAGTTTGTTTTATACATTTCATAATTTTTAGGTGTGCATTACATCACCTTCTATTTTTTATTTAACATTTATATTTAAATTACTTTATTTATATTAAACCAGTTTGCTTGTTCTTTTTATTGCTCGCATTATATTTTATTTTTATCTATATTAAGTATTTGTTTTTTTGCATTTCTCATATTAACTACCAATATAACTTTCTCTAACAATATTAATGCAGCAATTTATAGCCGAAGATTTCACTTTGATATCGATAGTATATAATTACTAAAAGTTAAAAAGAAAACATAAACTAACGTCAATCTTCATCCCAAACTTGTAATTAACCTAAGAAATCTAGCAATGACTCTCAGCATATTTAAATTCCCCTCTTTTAATGCCTGCTTCGAAATGCGTGCAATACGCATCGCACGACACTTTTATTATTTTTTTTTTTTTTTTGCATTTTTATTAGGACACGCAATAAAAAATGTTTCCTTTAAGTCGGTGAGAGTGAATGGAAGCCAATGCCACAACAATTTTTAATCAGCTTAAAGCGCATTCGTGTACAGCACATTTTTAGTTTTTTTTTCAACTTTTTGTTTTTGTCGCACATGCACTCAAAGTGCTTCAAAGCTTTTAAAAGCTTTTAAAAACATGGAAGGTAAACTTTTCTATGCCAATTCAGCAATTCATTTATTATCAAGCGAAAAAAAAATATAAAAGTTTCCATAATGGTAAACCTTTTTTTTTTAGCTCTTATCACTCAACACGTTGTAGCTGGCAAACTGGTAACTTGAGGAAATGAAATAGAATTGTTGTGCGATACTTTTCGTTAACAATTAATAGCATAACTAATAAAATATATATATTTTTGCGTTTAATAATATTAACATAGGAATATTTGTAGCATTTCTAATGAAAGATTTAGAGTTTTACATTTAGTTCATATTACCAAAAAAGTCGAAAAAGTCAAGTGTATGAAATAGAATAGTTTTTGATAGTACTTAAAATTAGTATAAATTTGTTAGCTTAATTGTACGACATAAAACTCTTCTGCAACATTTTCAATGCATAATTTACACTTTCTCATTTTAATAAATTGAAATCGGAAAAGTAAAGTGTGAATATGATTGAAGTTTGAAAATTTGGCTGTTATACTTTTTTATATAATACTTCCAGCACATACATATTTCATATTTTAAACGTAATTGTATGTTGCTTTCTGTATATTTAAGTTTTTTAGTATATTATTTCGAATATTATTTAATTAATATTGTACTCGATATATTTTAGTATTTTTAGTATATTAATTTGGTGTACTAAAGAATAGAATAGCCCTGTTTTGTCTATTTAAGTATTCGATATACTTAAGTATGTTTAGTATCTTATGAAAACAGTGCATTCGGTATATTTCAGTATTTTTAGTATATTAATTTGAAGTATTAATGAATGATACCGCACTAATTGAAAAAATGTTGTAGATTTCTTCATTATTTGATTGAGTGCTATAAAATTCCTATATGTGATACTATAGTTTTTAAATTTCGTAAGAAATCCAAGAAATACATATATTCCTATATATGATACAATACTTTTTAAATTTCATAAGAAATCCAAGAAATACATAATTCTTGATTCGCTTTGTTAACTATAGCCTGCAGCTTGATCGTAATACTTAAGCGATTATTGGCATACTGCGTGCTAAATCGGTCTTGGTAAATTGTATCATGTTGCTCCTTGTTAGTGTGCCTGTTTTCACATCATCATCCTGGCTGTGTGAGTATGTGTGTGTGTGTGTGTGTGTGTGTGCGGCTGTCGTCGTAATGATGAGGCAGCCAGACAATCACTGGGAGCCATCAACACGCACCAATGTCCAGCCTCGAAGTTTTAGACCAACACAACTATGGACTCCTGGGCAGGCCTGGACATGGTTGATGGCTGCCGTTGTTCGTTGTTCGTTCCTGGTTTTTCGGAGTCTCTCTCTCTCTCCCTCTCTTTGTCCTATATCCTAGCCCATTTCCCCTCTTGACTCTTTAGTCGCTTCTTTGGCATTGTGTGTATTGCTGCTGCTGCTGCTGCTGTTGACAGAGTTTTGGTTTTTGGTTTACCACTTGATTGCGCGACCGCACGCAAAACCGATTTGCCGTGTAGCCGCCTGTGGCCTGCATTTCTCGTAGCATGCCACCTGGTCCCCTAAACTGCATGAATGTCCCTTCTCTACTTCCCTTCCTCCCTTCCTACCTACCTCCCTCCCTCCCTCCATGCCAGTGCGTATCCTGTGCCCAGGCCGAGTGCTTGGTGCTGGCAAAGTTTTTCGTTCGCTTAGACAAACATTCACAGCCTGAAACATTTTCCAGCACTACTCGCTTAACTGTTTTCCTTGTTTTTTTTTAATTCTTGTTTTTTTTTTTTTTTGCTTTTGGTTTTATGGTACTTAGTGGCAACAAAATCCATGCACAAGTTGTCATTGTGTGGCATCGATGCAGCTGAATGTGCTTGCAAACAAATGAAAAGGGTATCGCAAACATTTTAATAACACACACTTTGATACACGCTGCCTATTCGTGATCGAAATCTTATGTTGTATCATAAATCTTAACAAAACGCGTGACTAAATACCATTTCGTGAGTTCATGTTTAACACTACATTTTCACAGATTCAATTATTCTCGAAATATAACGTGCCTCGTCCAACTATGTAAACATTGAGTTTTGTTCCGGATTCCGATTTCGTTGTAAATTTACATAAATGGAATTTATTACAGAAATCATTTACAGCACACTGTGTCAGATATATTATATTATTATTAGTAATTTAATTAAAACATATTTTTTTCTGTTAATAAAGTTTTTCTATGTGTGTGTACTTAAAGAAGGGTATTATAATAATATTGTTCCGCCAGCATATATGGTATTTTTCAATATAATATCATATTTCAGTATTCCTTGCATATTATTTGATATATTGAAATAATGAATTCGGCATATTTCAGTATTTTAACACATCATTTGGTATATCGAAATACTGTGACGTATTTTAGTATGTTTAACAAATTATTTGGTTAATTAAGATATTGTCTTCGGTATATTTCAACATGTTTACCATATTATTTGGTATATTACAATAATGTCTTTGGTATATTTCAGGATTTTATTATATTATTTAGTATATTAAAATATTGTCAACAGTATATTAAAGCATTTTAGTATATTGTTTGGTGTATAAAAATACAACGTCCATTTTTTGACAGTATTTTAGTATATTATTTAATATATACAAATATTGCCTTCGATATGTGTCAGTATTTCAGTATATTTTTCGGTATATTTAAATAATGCATTCACAATATTTCAGCATTATAATTGTATAATAAACTATTGCTTTCGGCATATTCCAGCATTTTAAGTATATTATTTGGTATATTGAAACATGGTTTTCGACATATTTCGCCATTTTCAGTATTTTATTTGGTATATTATAATACTGTATTTGGTGTATTCTATGTTATTCTGATTGTTTTCTATATTTGTTACAAGCGTGAATCTTCTCTATTTCTGTTTTTTTTTGTAAATGGCATTTGACTTTTGTCACTTGTGGGTTAATTAAGTTTTAGTAAGTGTTTAACATGCCATTTGCCACAACCACTGTGCTGTGCTGTGCTGTGTGTTATGCTGCGCGCTCATAGCTAAAATTGCCATTTAGAAACAATTTTGCATAAATTTTTATGCGGCAACTGTTGACACACCGCTATAAATTTGGCTTCTCACGCAGCGTTGAACCTGCACTCCATGTATCCCCTTTCGCTCTCTCTTTCTCTGTCTCTCCCTCTCTCTTTCTTCTTCTCTACTCTGTAGTTCACATTGCAAATGGCAAACACGACTGGTTCCTCAGTAGTCATCAGAGTAGTAGTATGATGTTTGGGTCCATGCAAAAACTGCCTGACTGATGACTGACTAGATGGATGGCTGGTTGGCTGGCTGGACGCTTATTGTTAGATGGACGGATGGATGATGTGTTGCCCTTGGTTTGAGAAACCAAACAGCAGCAGCAACTGTTGCAGTTGCAGTTGTTGTAATCTATCTCCATACACACACCACACATGCGCACACACACACACACACACTCGCACACACAATTACACTGAACGCACAAACAACAGAGCAAGAGTCAGAGCGTCAAAGCTAGCCAAAGTCCAGGGCCGATAGAGTTGATGATTTGTGGTGCAAAATGCGAAGCTGACAGCATACTTCCGTTTAAAGGAAATTGAAATTCTTCTTTCCACAAAATTGTTGACGTATTTACACACTTACATTCGCATTTTTATTCTCTTTCTTTCATTCCTCAATCTCACTCTTCTTTTTGGGTTTTTTTTTGTTGGTTTTTGTTAGAGTTGGACATGCGAATTATTGTTGATTATTGTTCATGTATTTGGTCAAACCTTTTTTTCTTCATTTCTTTCGTTTATTACTGAAATGAGAAATGCCAAAATGCAAAGATTAATGAATTACGAGAAAATGCTTTAATTACGTTATGATTTGCTGTGGAAATATGTGAATTAAGCTAAAGCATATTTTTTTCGAATTTAAAGTCCAAAAAAACGATTTTATTATTTGGTGTAATAACTTTATAATTTCACATAAAAACAAAATAAATCATATAGTTAAATAAACTATTTACAACGCTTGTATTCAAAATATAATTAGATTTATGAAATTTAGAATATTTTTTTAATTTAATTAAAATTATATTTTTTTTTGATTCAACATTGAAATATAACGTTCATGCATATTTATTATATTTTATATTATTTGTTAATGTTAGATATAAATAAAATTAGCACTAACGTCTTTGTAAAGCCCTGACTGCTAAGGCCTTCGGCTTCCATTTTTATTTATATTACTATTTTTGTACTAAAAATGTAAATGATTTAAAATAACTTTTTAATGTTTTCAAATGTACAATTATTTGTAATTTTTTAAAGTAAATAAATATTTTTTTTGTAAGTGAAATTATTTTAATGACAATTTTGATAATTTAGGATAAATTCATGTATTGAACTACGAACTACGAGGTTTAAAGTTGTTAATGATTTCTTTTCCACTTTAGTACTGCATTAATGATAATTAAAATAATTTTTGTATATACATATATATACGATATATGTACATTTGTGATATTTGTAATAAATAAATTTGAGTTTTTTTCTTAGCTTTGCAGCTTTATGTTTTATTTTTGAAATGACTGGAAGACTATTTGAATTACCATTTATTTTAAATAGATCTAACATATGTATACTAATCAATTGAATATCAATTTTTATTTTATTCTTTTGCTACAGAAAATGTGATTTTCTTAAAAAAGTTAAAGTAATCTAAAATAGATTAAATTATTTTACAATGTTGAATTTTTTGATTTTCTTTTGCAAGACTGTTTTCAATTACATTTTTGTTTAAATATGTTAAACGCAAGTTCATGTGTTGAACATTGAAAAGCGAGATTCACTCTCAATGCTTCTTTTATTATTTATTTTTATTTAATGCTGTAAATGTAATAGATACAAAATTAAAAAACAATTTTTGTACATTTTTTAATTTAAAAATATTTGTCAATGTTCAAAATTTATAAGTGCATTAAATGTTTTCTTTTCGTGCAATGCAGTTTTAATCACAATTCTGTTTGAATGGGTTTAACACAAATTCATATATTGAACTTCGAAATGCGATATTCACACTCAGAGCTTATTCTATGAAGAGGACATCGTACATTTCAGTTAACTGCAACAATATATCTAGGCAACTCAATCGTTGTCGAGTTGGCTTTTGGCTTAATTTTTTGGACAGTTTTTATTTTCTATTTTGTGTGGTGTTATTTTACTTTTGCATTTGATTAGCTCAGAGTTTTTGGGCTCTTTGTGGTCGCTGTCAGCTGACATATGTTGATTATGTGACTGCGTTTGCAGTGCGCGCTGATTTCTTTCATTAGCTGGCAAATGTTTGGTGGCCAACTGCTGAAACAGCTAAAACAGCTAAAACACCTGGTCAACTTCCGCTTTCTCTCGCTCTTTTTCACTCTCTTTCTCTTTTATACTCTGTGTGTGTGTGTGTGTGTGTGTGGCTGGGGAGTTCAAGTGCATGATGATGATGAGCGTGATGATAATAATAGAAGCACGTACCAGAGCGGGTTAGGTCAACAGCAGCAGTTGCATGTGTGGCAGCATCATCGCTGGACAGACAGACAGACGGACGGACAGACACACATACCGCAAATGTGCGTACAACTCTCTGGTCAGCGAGATGTAAAGCAAACGATGCGAAAAAATGGTATTTGCACTGACATTTTAAGCTAAACGCAATATGTAGCGATGCGATGCGATGTGATATATATGCAGAGCTATGTACATACATACATACATATATATATATATATCTATGACAATATATCGTATACTATATCTATGTGCTTCTCTCTTTAAGGAAGGTGTACAGAGGGGGGGAAAGGAGCTTCGCTGACATGCAGGTCATCTAATTGGTTGCATTGCACGCTAGACAGGATATGGCAATCAACGAATGTCCAGCGGCTTATGTGTCCCTGTCCCAGCATGTCCTTTCTCCCCTTCCCTCCCCTCGACTCCACTTCCTCTACTGTCTACAGCTCGTACTTGTCGTCGTCGTTTCTCTTTCCAATTGCGGTGTTTGTTTGTCTGCAGCTAAAGCTTTAGCTACACGTACACATTCATCGAGATCTCTCTGTGTGTGTGTGTGTGTTTGTGCTCTGTGCTTGAGTGCATTTGTATTTTGACAGTTGAACAATGGGTAAAAAGAACATTATTTGGGCTTTTGCCTTATTATGTTCCAAGCAATTGAATACGTTTTCTCTCACATATATTCACCAAAGTATGTCTAAAGCACAAATGCTTAAGAAAAGTTTATTGCGATAATCTAATAAACAAGTTATTGTGCTCTAGACGGCTGAGTGAATGCTCATATTTGTGGTCTGAAAAATAACAATTATTTTTCAATTAATTCAATATTTAATAGCACTTCTTGCTCATGGCATTGAAATAATTGTGAAATTTAAACTTTTATATTTTCTTAATACATGCTTATAGCTGCATTATTTTGTCACTATTGAGAGGGGAATATGTTTGCAATAAAATAATGAAGAAAATTTCAAATTGTGAGCAACACTTAAAGTTTGTAGAATAATTTTTCAGCTTGGCATAGTTTAAGTAATATTTAGCCGAAGGTCTTTGCAGATGTTGCTTTAGTACTAGGGCTAGTTTTTATTCTAATTATATCTAACCTTTTTAAATGAAATAAATAAATAAGAAATATTATTTTCTTTAATTTTCATAAATTCTTATATCACAAATTTATAAAAAAGTAATTTAAACAAAATAAAGATAATTATTTTGTCACTATTGAAAGGGAAATGTGTTGGCAATAAATTATAGAACAAAATTCCAAATATTGCGCAGTATTTAAAGTTCTTAGAATGATTATTCAGAATAGCATAAGATACGTATTATTGTTACCTTTAATTTTAATAAAGTCCCATATTAGAAATTTAAATAAAAATGTAAGTGAAACAAAAAATGTCTTTATTTTGTTTCTATTGACAGGGAAATATTAAAGCAATAAAATAAAGTTATAAATTGAAAATGATGGGCAATACTTTATATAATAACTACTCAGCTTAGCATAAGTTAAGAAAAAGGATTTTCTTTATTTTATAGTATAGTAAAGAATTCAATTCAAACAAATCCAATGATATAATATATTTTTATTTTTTTAATTATTATTTTTAAATTGCATATAAAGGTTTAGAAAGCGAAACTGAGCTTTTGACCCACTGTGATTGAAAGCGTGGCTTGATAGAGAAGGCAACGAAGAGGCAGCTGGGAGCTGCAACCAAATATTTTTAGTTCTACTTGACTCGACGGTGAGCACGGTGAGCGTGGCGTTATACTTGGACCACACATCGATTGATAGCATAGCACATCTCTATTTTAACTACTTCTTGAATAAGCTTCACTTCATTCAGTATATAAAAAAGCATTAGTAAAATCTGTTGGCTGCCATTCACTTCAATTAAAACTTTTTGGTTTAGCGAATGCGAATTGCCAAAACTAAATACCGAAAATAGAAATACAATTGTCTTCTTTTGTCTTCTATTTACAGCTCGTTACATGCAGTTGATTTACACAGATGATTGAAATGATATTGCAAATGTAATAAATTGTAAAGTGTCTATTAAAAATGTTTCTTATTAGCATTAGCTAGTTAATTATAATAATTTATTAATAGTTAATTATAATAATGAATAATAATTATATTTAATATATGAGAAGCATACATATTTTTGAGTCTTTGTTCTTTTTCTGTAAATTATATGCCGTATTACTTGAATAAATAAAATAAATAAGTTTTACATAATTTTCTGCTTAACATATTTTTAAAATTGACTTAGTGATTTTGTTAATCGAATTACCATTTATTCTTCACAATTTTGGTTTGTTTAATTTACATTTTTGTTAAGTCTTTTCAATAACATTTACTTAATCTAATTTTGAAAACATATTAACTTATGTTAGATGCAAGTTTCAATTGTGAATTGAGTCTTAAAATAAATCAGTAATTGATTTTATTGTCTGCTTGTATTTATAATCTTCGTCTCGCATGTGATGCTAATTTAGTCAAATGCAAACATATTGATATGTATATGTGTATAAAAAAAAAGTAAATGAAATAAAAGAAGACATAAATTATGCATACTAGACGCACCTAAAAAACAACCCAGATATGCAAGGCAAATGAAGGAGCAAAGGCTGACACAACGAATTTAAAGGACATTGCAGTGTTTGTTCCCATGTGCGTGAATTTCGATAGAGTGCATGTCTGTGCATGTCCTGTAAACATGTTTGTGCCTCTGTGTGTCTGTGTGTGTGTGTGTGCGTGCGTGCGCGTCTGGCAAATGAAATTTATTGTAGCCATAAATTGTGTATTTGTATTTATTTATTGTATAGAATTAATTAATTTTGCAAATAAAATTGTGAATAAACCAATACACTGTGGACCGATGGAAATTTCAACTGCTTCACTTCATTCAAAACTCTCCAACGAAAATGCTTATAATGAGCGCATTAGTTTTACATCAGTTTTTTAGGGAATTACCTTCAAGTTTTATGAATATTAGGTTTTAATATATCATACATCATATTGCAATTTATTTTGTTTATTATGATTAATATTTTTTTTGTAATATATTTTCTAAATTCTTAAGGACCTTGTCGAGCGTTATGCAATTAGAATACATAGTTTTATGGCTTGACATTCAAGAACTTTAAGAATATTCCTGCGTATACTTCATACTCTGAAAATATTACGCATACGCCATGAACTGCACTTACTTCGCACTCTAAAATACTATGTGTATTCATTTAATAAATATACTGGCTGTACTCTATATACTAAAAATAGGTGATGAAATTCGCATATTTCACAATCTAAAAATTAACATACACGTAATGAACTTCTTATATTTCACACTCTAAACGTATTGAGTATACTCTAGATACCATATTTCATATTCTGAAAATAGTATGTATACGTCATATATTATATTATACTTTAAATACTAAATATACTGTGTTCATAGAATATCACTTATAAGTTAAATTCTGCGATTACTACATACTGCAAATATATTGCGTATACTTCAAATTCTAAAAGTACTACGTATACTTTATATAATAATTATATTGCGTATACTTTCTAGTTTCAAAATATTATATTACATGTGTATATTTAATACACTGAATATTTGTTTAAAAATGTTTAACAATCGATTTCAATTACTATGAAGTGTTGCAACTTATCATAAATTAGCAGCAGCATTTATTAGTTAGCAAAATAATAGTTTCAAATGTCAAAAAAAAAAAAATAAGCTAACTCCAAAAATATGTTCATAATTATTGCATTTTATACTAGCGACGTTCTACTGCACTTCTTAAATATTGCTCCTAGCTAGTGAAGTGTAGCGTAGCATGTTGAGATGATAATAGAAATTGCGTTCGAGTGTTCAGAGGATCCCTCGACAGATTAACAAGAAGTGCACGAAAAAAATGCTGACTCACTCAGTTGTTTGGCCAGCGTTTGGTTGCATCGGACCATCCGGTGGTGGTGGCTGGAAAACGTTTCTTGTTGACATGCTACAAGTTAAATCCATTAAAAGTACGAAATGGAAATTAATTTTGGGCACACATACAGAATTTTTCGTGTGCTTTCATTACTGCATGAAAACCAGCCTCCTCTCCCATTCTTACGTTCTCTCTCCATCTCTCTCGCACTTTTTGTCACCCTGACAGAGTGCAACGCTGTGAGTCTGAGATTTTGAGCAGTTTGAGAAAGTGAAATGAGCTGTTTGTCAACGACTGAAGACTCACATCTGTGTCAGTGGCCTGCCTGGTCAACTGGGGTCTCCCTCTGCTCTCTCTCTCTCACCCCTTTGTCCCCTGACACTCCTTCAGTTATTTGGCGTCCCCTGTGCTGAGGCTGCCACCCACAACGACAACGACAACGACGACAACGACGTTAATTTCAATTCCCATGGCCAGCGAAAACTGTTGGTTGCTCCGGTCTGGTTTGGTCTGGTCTGGTCTGGTTGGTCGTTGACTCCAGGCCGCAACTAAATCAAGAGCTGCACGTGGCAGATGCGCTCAGTCTCGGGGCAGTCTGGCTCTCGCTATCGCACTTTTGGGTATGACATAGACATGAGCAATGTGCAATGGCCGATAAGCGAAAGAGAGGTAAAGAGTGCCTGATAAGAGGAGTGAAGGAGATGCTTCTCCACCTCTGGTAATTGGCCTGGCCAAGTCAAGTCAACCAACTTCGACGAATTGAAGCGTAATGGGCAACAGTTCAATAACTTTTTGGCATCGCCTTTGAGCCAAGAAGTCGTCTTATCTCACTTAGGATCCACAAAAAACACACACACACACACACAAAAAAATTAATTATTTCCACTTGCCAACTATTCGTTATGCTCGTCAATCGCATTGCAATCTTTATGCCACAAAACTATTCTCCTGCTGCTTCACTTTATGCTATTTTTCGATTTTCTTTGAGGTAATCAAGTAATTGATTTGTTGATTAACTTTATTGAAATGCTGATGTTTATCCAATAAAGTGTATTGTACAACAAATAACAATTGTATTATTGAATCCCCAAAGTTTATTTGCTCTTAAATAAAATACTTCGATGCTATTCAAAAAAATATCCATCAACATTTTTAGTAATGATTATCTAATAATTATATTCAAGTTATCATAGCAAGCGTAGCTTCAGTTCAAGTACTACTAAAATTTAAATTAATAGCGGTTATTAAACAGTTAAGCAAATTTAAAAGCAAGCAGCATAGAAGGACAATTCTGTAATAGAAATATTTTTAAATAACGAACTATATTTAAGTGTGAAAGTAATGAATTATATTTAAGTTTAGAAAGAAAAAGCTGTATTTGAATATGACAAAAATTATCGATATTCAAATTTGAATATAACAAATGATGTTCAAATAACGAACTTTGGCGTTAATCAATTGGGAAGTGATTTGCTGAATTTCTGCTTGCTGCTCATGTACATATGTTCGCCTGGTATTTTAAATGATGATTTGCCAATTTTATGCCGTTCCCAGCTTTCTCAACAGTCGTGAATTATTTGACATGACACTTAAGTCTTAAAAGTGCCACATCTCAAGATAATATACCAAGCGAACATAAATGAACAGCAAGTAGATTAAACTGGCATTTAGTGAATCCGTATTGAAGTACTTATTGTTATTTTTGTTGTTGGCCACTTAAAGTTGTCATGAACGACGAAAAAGAGTCAAGTCAGCTGGAGGAATACCAGGCGAACATAAATCAGCAGCAAGCAGAAATGCAGCAAGTCACTTGACTTCTGTTGATTTAAATTAGTTCAGCCTAAAAGTATGCCGCGAAAAATGAAACATCGATTTAAAATATGTCAGCCTAAAAATATGCAACAAAATTTAAAATTATTGCAGTGACTTTCCGCGGCAATTTCAAATTTTTGATTTGAAGAAAAAATTCAAAATTGAAGCTCGAATATACTTAAAAAAAAATTGAAAATTTTAAGGTGAGCGACAATTTGAAATTTCAAATTGAAAAGCAAATGACAGAAAAGTAAGTCCCTTGAAATAAATTTGATAGTCGTTACCTTCAAGTAAGGTAACAAGGTATTAGAAGTTTGTGGCAACAGCAGATAGTTATTATATTATATAATATATACATACATAAGACAGATGGAAGCATCTTTAACTTTGTGTAGTATTCATTATCAGCGACATGTCTATTTGTCTTTCTCGACTGTGGCTTTCTTACATGTTTTGAACCCACAATGCATTCATTCATTCATTTTTTTTTAATTCGCTTGTCGCGCATTCTCTCTCTTCCGTTTTATGCACAATGATATCGCAATACTATCGAGTGCTAGCGGAACTAGAAAGCAAATCCTTAGCACATGCATCAAAAGCCAAATTTAAAGGCAATGACTAATATTTTTGGCTATCAGCGGTGCCAAAAATGGCCAACGCTCCCTTCGACTGCATGCTGCTTGCATGCAGTTTGGCCTAGCCTCTGTGCTCCAGTCATTTTATGTCCACACACACACACACACACATCCTCTTACACATACATTCGCTGGCAATCCATACGCCATATAGCACGATATGCGCATATGTGCAACTGTGTGAATACATGGATACCTGGATGGGTTTTGCTGGGCAACCTTGCTGGGAGTTTTGCAACCCTCTCCCTCTCCCTCTCTACCCCTCTCTCGTTCTCTCGCACACTCTCTCGCTGGGGACGCTATCATTGCACATTGCACAAGTGCGCAAAATTTTGGACTCAATTCACGTGCTTGGCTGCTAAAATTGTTGGCAGCCTCCAGTCGGTCGGCTCGGTCGTCGTCCGCTTCATAAATTTGCACATTGAGTCGCCCTTTTGTGGTGTCGTGAGTTGGAGACGGGGCGAGGAGGAGGAAAGAGAGTCAGAGCAGTAGCTTGGCTGGTCTGTAAATGGCCAATGCCCCACAACATCGCCGCATCATGGCATCGACATTGCCATCGCCATCGCCATCGACATCGCCATCGCCATTGAGTATTGCATCGGTATACGCTATACGCTTCCTACATTACTTGCTATTTGTATTTAATTCGATATGCTGGCTGGCTGGCTGGCTGGCTCGCTGTAGCTACCGTAGATTTTTGCCGCGTCCCGCAACACTTCACTGCCAAACTCCAAACTCCACTCTCTGTCTCTCTCGCTCTCTTTCTCTTCCCGTACTTACATAAGTGCAGTGAAATAGTTGTGAAACACTTTGCCAAAGATGAAAGATAAACCACACGGACGCAAAGGCAACGGCAATGGTTGCTGCTGCTGCTGCTGCTGCGGAGACGTCCATGTCAGGCACAATTTTTGCATACATATATGTCTACATATACTAACACACACACACACACATAGATGCACATGCACTTAGAGTTTTACATACGTAAAAGTCTTTCAATTTACAGAACTTTAAATCGCTTAACCTGAAGCGTTGATGCTGACCAAGGTGTAATTGAAGTTCCGCAAACATTTTTGCCCTTTTACCTGTCATTCACCATTTCTCAAGACACCGATTGAGTCAAGCCAACAGAGAGAGATTGAGAGACAGAGAGATGAACATTTTGCGCATCTGTCTTTTGGTTGTCAATAACCAAAAACGAATAATTTTGCAGCAAAACTTTGCAGCTTTAATGTTTGTGCTTTAACTGCAAATTAACTTACGCAATATTGATCATTTCAATCAATATTTTTAGTTTGCAAAAATGTTACGAACTGCGTTTCTGTTTTTGACAAGCCATCGAAAACCTTTTGTCATTTAGCTTTTAGGGATAAATCAATTTAAAATGTTGCTTTTTATTTTATCTGCCGCTGAGTTGTATTAAATAAAGGTTAACTTTAAGTACTTTGTATGTAATTAATTTATTACTTTAATTGTTATTTTAATTTGTAGTAATGGTTAATGTTGTTTGTATATTTTTTTTAACGTTAATCGATGAGATACAAGTTTCAGAAGTTATCAGGTCTTAGCTGCTTTGGCTGAATCATTGAGTACCATTCAGTATATTTAAGTATATACCACGTCTGATTATGGTATAAATTTAGTATATTTTAGGAAATATTCCACACTGCGTTGATTTTCCTCAAAATGCGTAGCGACTATATCAATATACCAAATATAGCATTCGGTATATTTCAGTATTTTTGTGGTATATAACGTTGGTATATTCTTAGAGTAACACGGCATTATTTTGCTTTTCTTCCAAATGGGTAGCGGGTATATCAATATACCAAAAACACACTTCGGCATATTTCAGTATTTTTGTGGTATATTCATAGAGTAACACGGTATTATTTTGCTTTTCTTCAAAATGGGTAGCGGGTATATCAATATATTAAATATACTATTCGGTATATTTCGGTATTTTTGTGGTATATAACGTTGGTATATTCTTAGAGTAACACGGCATTATTTTGCTTTTCTTCCGGGTATATCAATATACCAAATATACCATTCGGACTTTATCAATTGAGTTTTCATCCAATTCAGGTTAATTTGAATTATAATTATTTTATTTTTTAGTATTATTATACTATTTATTATTGAAGACAGAGCTGAATATGCATATGTATTATATGCACGCATAGATATTATATGCGAATGAAACTCAGCTAGCTGTCAAATAAAGAGCGATAAATGTTCATACATAATGCAAAAGTTTTTGTTGCTGCAGCAATTTGGCATTAGGAAGCGACAGGAATTGCATCTAAAGGACTGCGACAAAAGTTTTGTTGCTCACATTTTTTATGATTATTTTGCATTTTAATTACTCCGATTGTGGCTGCCACTCTGACGTATACTTTATATACGTATGTATGTATATGTGTGTCCGATGGTGCAATGAAAGTGCTGTTGAATATGAGTGATGACATTGGCAGGCCAATGCGAACTTCAACTCTCGTCGTATTGTCGTCTGGCTGCCATTTTCAATTCTCTATGTGCGAAGATCAAGCGCAGTGCTCTACTCATGCAATTGGCATTATGTATACGCCTCGTTTGCCACTGTGCTGCCACTTCTTGTTGCCATTATACATATAAATATTATATAAAAAAGATGCAAAAATCAAATAAAACAAAAAACCAACACACAAACACAAAAGTTAAAAACTGCGACATGCACGCAAAAATCCCCTCAACCCCCATATACGGCAAAGGGAACTGCACTGCGAGAGTGCGGCTGAATTTTTTTGACTGAGAAGATGGTATAGAATACGGGATATGGGAGGCAGCATGTCGTATCGGTGGGCGTGGCATTGACTAACATTGAACTCAACTGTGTGTGTGCTATGCTGCGCGTTCGTTTCGTTGCGTTCCGTTTCGTTCGACTGTTGTTCAGCTCTCATTGTTTATTGTATTTTGTATTTCGTGCCGAGCGCAGCGATAAAAATGCTGCTAAAGTATAAATTATGCCAAAATGAAAAGTCCAAACGACACCAAAAAAAAAAACACACACACACACACACACAAAACCAAAAAAAAAATTACGCGCCTCGAGGGTTGCACATAAACTTGATTGCCAAACACCGTGTCGAATAAAAGCGAATTTAAGTATTTAAAAAGATTGAAAATTTGAATTTTATATTTTGTTAAGCATTATATTAATTTCAATAAAATAAAATATTATTAGCAAGTATTTAAAGTTATTGAAAATCACAATTTTATTTGCTATTTTTATATAAATTGCTTTCATACAATATTATATAATTATTAACATAGTTGAGCAATATCTATTTTGGTATTCACATTGATTGGATATTATATTGACTTTTATAAAATAGTAGATATAAATAAAATAAGCAATAAATCACTGAAATATCACAATTCTTTAACAATATAAAAATATATAAATAAACCAATTTTTGTTGTTTTTAGTGCTCTAATATTTGAGAGAATTTTTTTTGTTTGTTTTTAATGTTGTCAAATCCTTATACATAAAATGAAAACATTTCTTATCTTAATCATAAATTTTGTATTTAACACATTCATGATTTTTATAGCTTTTATGTGTAAATACTTTCTTTTTTTAGCTAAAAATGTATTATATATTCTTATGTTTTTTACATCAGCTTTTAATATTAATCAATATATTTCTTCCAAATACCTTTTATGCTCTTTATTTTATTCTTTTGAAATACGAAATTTTAACATAATCATTAAATGTACAAATTTCTTATTTCTATAGGCTGTCTTATCTTAAAAAAAAACAATTTCTTATATTCTTAAATAAATAAAATGATTCAATCAAGTTTATATAAATTTGTATATGTTTACCATTTATATATTTATTATAAATATTTTTAGATTATTTTATTGATCAGCTCCGGAATCTTTTACACTCACACACACACACACACGTACACAGACAGTTATAACAATAATGGCGATGAGACAATGTGTCGAACCAATAAAAAGCAATTCTGTGCATACGTCTATGCATGTGTGCGTGTGTGTGTGTGTGTGTGTATTGGTGTCAATTCGGGTCAGGCTGGAAAAAAATGCGCATAATTGGCAAATTTAGAGTGAAATTGCCTGATAAATATGCAAAATACGAGGCAACCATCGAGGCCTAACACCAGCCAGCATCAACAGCATCCAACAGCATCGAACATCAGCAGCAGCAACAGCAGCAACAGCAGCAGCAGCAGTCGAGCTCGCTCGATACGCTATCGTTCCATCAACACCAACACGAGAATTCTACAAAAAATGATGCAACAAAACAAAACAACAACAAAACAACAAAAAAAGGGAAAACAAACCCTTTAATATCTATCGCGAATTGTCGCATCATCATAAGCATTCAAAATGTCAATATGCGTTTCGTGAAATTTTCAAATTTTAAACAAAATATAAAGTGACACAAAAAAGAGAAACAGAAAACGTTATCAATGCAGTTTCATAAATATTGATGAAAAGTTTACCATATTTAATTGCGCTATACATATGTATATGCATTTAATTAAAATTCTTTTAAATTCTTTAAACGAATGAATTCTGAGCTAGATGATGATAAATCTTTTCTGTGCACGTTTTAAATACTAAATGTCAATATAAAACAAATAAGAGAACTACAGTCGAGTGGATAAAAGCAAAATATGTGTGGTATTATTTTTAAAATATACCAAATTAACATACCACATCAATACAAAACAAGTAAGAAAGCTACAGTCGAGTATGCTCGACTGTGAGATACCCGCTACCCATTTTGAATAAAAGCAATATATTTTGCGGTATTATTCTCAAAATTATTATACTACAAAAATACTAAAAATATATTTTGGGGTATTATTATTAAAATATACCAAATATACTAAAAACACTAAAAATACCAAATGGTATATTAGACCCCTAGTAAGTAGTCGTGTTTGCCCATACAAAAGTATTTCTTTAATAACTTCGACAATTTTTATCTGATCGCAACCAAATTTTCAGGAATCATAAATACTATACTTATTATTGTATATACCAAAATTCGCAATTCTAGTTTTATAATTACGCTTGTTATTCGATTTTTTTGATTTACGGGGGCGGAAGTGGGCGTGGCAAAAATTTGAAACAAACTTGATCTGCGTGCAAACATAACAAATGCTGTCGAAAAAAAATTATAGCTCTATCTCTTATAGTCTCTGAGATCTAGGTGTTCATACGGACGGACGGACAGACGGACAGACACACAGACACACAGACACACAGACACACAGACACACAGACGGACATGGCCAGATCGTCTCGGCTGTTGACGCTGATCAAGAATATATATACTTTATAGGGTCGGAGATGCCTCCTTCTACCTGTTACATACATTTCCTGCCGGCACAAAGTTATAATACCCTTCTACCCTATGGGTAGCGGGTATAAATATAATACTTTCTATAGTTGATAAATTTTATTCTTACGAATAAAATACAATATATTATAGATATTATTCTTAAAATATACTAAATTGATATAACTCAACAATACAAAAATATACCACAATCTACATTTGGTATATTTGATTTTCAGCAATAAAATATACTAATGTTATTATAGATTTTACCAAAACTCGTGACTATACATTCAACATTTCGCTTGTCATTCGATATTCAAATTTGAGGGGGCGAATGTGGGCGTGGCAAAAAATTTGAAACAATCTTCATATGCGTGCATAGCGAATATAACAAGTGCTTTCGAAATTATAGCTCTATCTTTTATAGTCTCCGAGATCAAGTTGTTCGCACAGATGGATAGACAGACAAGGCTAGATCGTCTCGGCTGTAGATGCAGATCAAGAATCTATATACTTTATAGGATCAGAGATGCCTCCTTCTTCCTGTTATATATGTACATTTCTTGCAGCTATAAAGTCATAATACTCCTCTACCCTATGAATAGTTTTATTAAAATATATTTTTGTAAAGTTTTTGTAAATTTAAATGTTGTAAATGAGTTTCCAATAAACTTGAAAGTACTTTAAATATTGAGGTTTTAATTCAAACTTAACGCTATTAAATTCTTTTAATCAATTTAAATCCCACTTCTTTAAATCAAGTGAAAAGTAGATTGCAAATTTAGATTTAAGATTTTCTCGATTTTGATCTTGCATTGATTGGTTGAAAAACTTTTTAATGAAGATTTCTCTGCAAAATTTTCATGTTAAGCTTAAATGCATCTTATTTAATATTTTAATCTTGCTTCACGAATGAGAAGAAAAAAAGAAAAGAAAATTGCAAATCTTAATTTTATAACTTTTCGATTT
Organism: Drosophila sulfurigaster albostrigata; assembly: GCF_023558435.1. Taxonomy (NCBI): domain Eukaryota; kingdom Metazoa; phylum Arthropoda; class Insecta; order Diptera; family Drosophilidae; genus Drosophila; species Drosophila sulfurigaster. The sequence goes on from NC_084885.1 coordinate 20,878,190, forward strand.
TAAAACAACAACATTAATTACTTAAAATTTCTGGTTTATTTTTAAATTATCTTATGAATTTAATTTTGATTTTAGCATGTTTTTTTCTATGTATAAACATAAATGAAAAGCAAATAAAGTGCACCATAATATGCTTAATCGGTCTAAAATGAAATTCGCTAGCCATCGAAAATAGTTGTGGATTTTTCAAATCCATCGCGACATAATTTAATTGCCAAAAAATATGGAAAATATATTTTTCGAATATCTAAAAACATAAATAACTTTGAATATTATCCGCTGTTTTTATTCGTCATAATTTTCCAACCGCAAATTAAAATGTGAAACTATTTAAAATTGTTGGTTAGCTGCAAATAAATTTGAGCAGCTTCCGACTGCAGTTGAATGTTGAATACCAATGAGTATAAGTTTGTTCAATGTCGATATTTAAGTTATATACATGCATATATGTGTATGTATATGTGTGTGCTTGTGTGTGTGTGTGTGTGTGTGTGTGTGTGTGTGTATGCATTTGCTTAAGCTCTTGTTAAATAAAATGAAATGGTCACATGTGCATGTGAATGTGTGTCTGAGTGTTTGTGTTTGTGTGTGTGTGGCATAAGAATGTTTCCAAGTGTATCAATGATATTAACTCTCTTTCGGTATGCGTATGCAAATATATATAAAAACATCCGCATACACACACACACATACACACACACACACACAATTCTCAGTTGCATTGAGGAGTAATACTGTAGACAGATTTAGTTGGGCATTCCTCAAAATGTTTTCATTCAAAAATCGACATGTTGCTCATGCACTTTGTATTGTAAATTTGTTTGTTTGTTTAATTATAATTACAAAAAGTGGCATAAATATACATATATATTCTTCTGGTATGATTATATTTTATTGTATCATGTTTAAAAGGTTTTCAAAATTTAAAAATTATATTAGAAATGTGTGTCGAAATAATTGAATATTTAAGAGCAACAAAACAAAACCAATTTGCTTGGTAAATTTTTTGTTGAAATTCTGAATATCGAACTATAGCCAGTTCTTTGAATATTTATAAATAAATATTTTGTTTTTTCCTATAAAATTATTCCTTTTCCATACTTATTATTTGGGTAATTGATGTCGAAGTCATTATTTCTGCATGACATTTTTTCGTTGAAATTTTCACAACTTACACAAACATTTTAAAAATGTAATAATAGTTACAACTTTATATATGTATATGCAATACAATATACAAATATATTTAACTAGATATAAATAGATTAATAATTGTTAAAGAGTTTAACAACATAAGAATGAATTTATTGATCAATTGACGGTGCAATTGTAACTACAGAATCTACAATACGTATACGTAATATTTGGATAATTAATGCCGAATCTCATTATTAAAAGGCAACTCAAATTGCACATTAACTGAACTCAAATGAGCATCTCACTTGACCTTAGACCTCAACTACAATGTGTGTGTGTGTGTGTGGGTGTGAGTGTGTAGCTCTCTCTGGTTGGAGTTGAAGCATCTTGCAGTTGATTTTCGCACACAGAGTTTTAACGCAACGATGATCCGATTTCAATTCCAGCAGCGTAGTAGTTACCTTTTCATCAGTCATATTCATTATTTCGCTGAAGCATTTTATTTGGGGAACATGCAGCCACCGAATGCACGTGTGTGCGTGCGTGTGTGTGTGTGTGTGTGCACTCACACTCTTATACGCAGCCATACGCATGAGTGTGTACTCGCATTCGCACTGAAGCGTGGGTTGCTACTTTTGCCGCAGGAAGCGGTCGCAGCTGTGGGTTTTAAAATTTCAATTCATTTCCGTTGTGCATACGCCCAACACACACACACACATACACCCACACAACACAACACATTGCACGCACACGCATATCGTATTATATTTGCAGATGTATTTACATACCTACGAACCAGACAACAACAACAACAACAACAGCAAAAAAACACAAAATGCGCCTAAATGGAAGACAACATCAGCAGCAGCAGCAGCAGGAACAACAACAACAACAACAATAATAATAACAACCACAACTACAGCAACAAAACAGTGGACAGCCCAGAGGAGCCTGGCAATTTATGTGCCGAAAATGGCAAATGGTTCCAACGAGGAGCGAGGAGCAACGAGAGAGAAGGAGAGAGAAGGAGAGAGAGAGAGAGAGCGCTTGGCTAGCAGGAGCCGGCCAGGAGACAACGCTACGGGGAATTATTACGGGTGCGTGCGACACTTTTACGTTTAAATGTTAAATGCTTCAAGTCAAAAATTCAATAAATGTCTGGCATGCTGTGGGCGTGGCCAGACGACGATGTAGTCGTTGCCTATTGTCTGTTGCAGTTGGTAGTTGGCATTCCCATTGCCGCACCACGGTAAATTGCATAAATGCATGACAAATAAATGCGAGCTTGTAGCCGGCCAGCAGACAATAACAACAACAACAACAACAACAACAATCGAAGCGCTTGAAGCGTGCCCCCCAAAACACGAGGCAACAGCAAGGTGGCAAACGGCAGTCAGACAGACAGACAGACAGACAGCCAGGCAGGTAGGCGACAAGGCATCGGAGTCCAGGTGGCGATGCTGATATCGATATCGACATTCGTATGCAGTTCAATAAAGTTTGGGCGGTTGGAGTTTGCAGCATTTCTCGCCTTCAATTTGAAGCCAAGGCAAACAGAAATTTAACTTCAAAGCTGCGCCCGAAAGTATGCAACACAATTTGGAAGAACAATTTACTTTAGACTTGGACCCGATCTTTAACACAGCTTAAACGGCAAGGATTTGACAAGACTTTGGAACGAAAGTAAGACCAATCACTTCACCAACTACTCCTCATATGGCTAAATACAGTTTTGCTTCCATCAAATTACTTCCCTGTGTCGTTATTGTTCGTATAGATTCTTCAAGTATGACAAATGCTTTATCTATAGCTTAAGTAAGCGCTTCATACTTTTTTCATTCATAGCAATATTTATATAACTACTGCAAAACTAGTTCAATTCAAAAAAAGCATAATGTCATAAGTACATTCCAATTTCCAAACAAAATTTTTGACAACAAAAAATATGTATTTTTCGATTTTTAATAAATAATGTAAGTTAATCAATAATTTGAAATCTTAAGTGTAAGAAAAGTAAGATGTTGTAAAGCAACGAATTTAAATAGTTACTGTAACATAATTTTATTAATTTATGAGTGGAATTGAATATGTTAAGGTTGAAGACAATTTCTAACAAAAAAAATATATATATTTTCCGTAATTATTTGCATACCACAAATACTGAAGACTGTTTTGTATGTGAAAATGGATTATACTAACGTTTAAGATATTTTATATCTAGTAGAACGTTTTCGAGTGTTTTAAGGAATTTAAAATTAAAGATTTTCTTGTAGTTTTAAAGTAATACAATAAATGATAAAATGATAAATTATTGAATTAGTTAAATGCTAATAATTGTACTACAATCGAAATTAGTTGCATAGAATTGCTTGCAATATTTAGTTTAGCTATTGAAACGGAATTTATTTTATTTTTAATGATACAGAAATGTTTGTTGCTTTGCTCACTTTTAGAAAAACATAAGTTTAATGTTGATATATTATAAGTTTGAAATTGCTCAAACTTTTGGATGAGCTTGAGCTTCAGTTAGTTTAGTTGTGCACATAAAAGCATCATTTATTAAATGCTGAGATATTTCGCTACTAATATCAAATTGCTAGATTAAAGAATGCATATAAAGATAGGCTAAATCTAAGCACAAGCAATATTGTTTTGGCTAAATGCACTTTTTATGTTAAGTAAATTAACTACGGCACCCAAAAGTTGTGCAGCACAAAATGCTTCATTAAAATACTTGCGCTAGAATGCATTTGCATTTGTTGTTGGAGTTGGAGTTGTTGTTGCTGCTGGAGTTGTTGTTGTCGTTGTTGTTGGTTTTGGAGGCAAGAAGAACTAGTGTTTTGCCAGCGAGGACAATGCTGGATGCTGGCAACGAAGTGCTGTTGGCATGTCTATAAAGGTAACCTTCTTAATTTGTTATGGCCGCCATTTTTTGGGGGCACACGTAAATGGGTGCAGCTCAGTGGCCTGCCACTGTCCGGAGCATGCCCCCAAACGTTGTTGTTGCTGTTGTACCAGTGTCTTGCCACGGAGCAGCAACAGCAGCAGCAGCATCTCTGTTGTTTTGTGTTGTCGTCCTGGATGAACGTCCAGCTGCCGTTCGCATAGTCATCTCTCCCAGCCTCTTTCCAGCAGGAAGCAGAGCCCCAAGCGTTGGCGCTGTATGCGGCTTGTCACTTTGCGTTATCCACGTTTTGTTTCAGCGTTCTTCCTCCTAGCTCCACCTCCTTCTCCTCCATCTCTTGGTCTTTCTTTACATTATTGTTGCTGTTGTTGTTGTTGTTGGCATATTTGCATTGCGGTGTCGTCGCCGTTGCTGTTGCTGTTGCTGTTGCACTGGGTGGGAAGCTGCTGCCATTGCTATTTGTGTGTAGAGCAAAAAAACAACAGCAACAGCAACAAAGAGAAACAACTTTGCATTGTTTACTTTTTGTTTGGTTTTCAGCTAAAACTTTGTTGTTGCTGTTGCTTCGGTTGCTGCTGCTGCTGTCTTTTTTGCCACTCTGTCAGTTTTTGCCGCTTCCATTTTGGCAGGCTCGAAAGTAAACTAAAGCAAAAACCAAACAACTTAACAGCCAACGCAACAGCGAAGCTTGTTGCGGTCAGATAAGCAATACCAATACATACAAACAAACCATCTACACTCCCACACACACACACACATACACATAAAGATATATACAAATATATATATATATATAGAGTGTGTTTGTATACTGGGAACTTGCTGCTGCTGCTGATGGAGATCAAGCTTGATATGCGAATTCAGATGGAGCTGGATAAACACCAAGGAGTAGGTGTTCACTTTCCTCATCAAGCGATAGAAGCACGGAAAGAAATACTCAGAATGAGTTTGATACTAAAGTTGTAATTTGAATACCCGCTAATCAAAGGATAGAAGGGTATTATTGGAGGAGTATAAAAAAAAAAAAACAATTAAAAACAAATAAGAATGCTTCAATCGGGTGTGAAATATCATTCTGAATAAATCTATAACATATATACGAAATACTAGAATATAACGAAGCTTATATTTTATATATCGATATAGTTCTACCTTCAAAATAAACCACAGATTACAAAACTTACCAAATTGTCATATAAAACTATTTCGAAATATCCGATCACAACCAAATTTTTAGAAATCATAAATTCTGTGCAGACGGACATGGCATAGACTTCAAAAGATAAAGCTGATCTTTTTTTGTTGGTGCTTGTTTTAAATTTTGATTGTGTTTTCTTCTAGTCACGAAAATTGCAAATATTATATACCCAAATATAAATGTCATTTAAAAAAGACAGCATTTATTGAGTTAGTTGTAGTTGTGTACAATCTATTTTATTTTAATAACAAAAATACCTATTATATACTATATAGTTGGTATAACATTCAGTATATTTTCGGCCTAAAAAAGAGAAAGCTACAGTCGAAGATGTTTGATTGTGAGCTACCCGCTACCCATTTACGATTAAACCAAATGCTAAAAAAAAAATACTATGAAAATACTACAGAAATACTAATATATTGGTCCTAAACTAGTTATATCGAGATTCTACTACATTCAAAATATACCACAGGGTACAAAATATACCAAAAACGTATCCATATTTTTACCTACCAATTTTCGATATATGATTTTCCGATATTTATCGGTTAAAATATCTCCGCAAGCAAAACTAATTTGCAGTTTTAGAATTTGTGAATTTCGCATAAAAGACATATTTAAAATATTATATTAAAAGCGTTGATTCTATATTTTTCATATTTTTTTTCATACAAATTTTCACGATGCTTCTGTTTGGGTACATAAGAAGAACATTCCAATCATTTGAAGCATTCGCATCTCGTTACTTTCTTCGACATCTATTAGCTACGTTTAAGTAGATCGCATCGAATAGAAATGTTGGATGCTGCGTGTTTATTATAACGAGATGTGTTGACTTGTCTGATGCCATTGTCGTTGGCGTTGGCTTTGCCTTTGCCTTTGCCAGAGACCTGCACACCTGAACACCTTGCTAGGTGTTTTACAGCAAACATTTGCCTTGCATGTGGTTGTTGCTGTTGCTGTGTTTGGCGGTGTTTGGCTGTGGGTGTTGTTGGCTGCTGTTGCTGTTGCTGTTGCTGTGAATGTGGCCACGCTAAACAAACAAAAACATAATTGGTTTGCTTGTCATTTCGGCATAATAAGCTGACAATACTTACCAGCAGCCAAGCAATAACAACAGCAACAACGACAACGATGAGAACAACACAACAAAAAAAAAAAAACAGAAACCAAAAAGTGGAAAGAAAGGTGCAGAACAGCGAATATAAAAATCAAGCTGTAATACTTACTCACCTAGAGATGTGCGTGAAATTCGTGACTAACTTGAATTTTTGTAAATATTTCCATTGTATATTTTACTATTATTTAAAAAAGACTTTAAGCTTACAGGTTGAAAGAAGAAAATTGAATGTAAATTATTTTGTTTAGGCACAAACCACGATTAACTTTTAGAGATAGACCACTAATTTTTTTTTGACGGCATGTCTTCTAGCAATATACCAGATATACACCTCGGATTATTTCAGTATTTTTCTTATACGATGGCCACAGATATAGTTTTTAGTGTATTTCAGTATTCTTCGTATATTACAATAATTTGGTATATTTATTTTGTGTTATAATTTCTTATACATATGTATGTGTATTTATCAGTATATTAAATTTGTATATTTAAGATGTGATCGATATATCATATATACTTTTCAGTATATTTCAGTAGATTTTTAGTGCATTGATTTGGTATATTTAAGAAGCGGCATAATTTGGTATATAGAATATACCAAATATACTTTTCAATATATTTCAGTAATTTGTCGGTATATTAATTTGGTGTATTTAAGAAGTGTCATCATTTTATATACGAAAATACCAGATATACCTAAAGTATATTTCAGCATTATATTGGTATTTATTTACATTATAATACCGTTTTTATTTTTATTTTTAATTATTTTTATTAAACATATAAAAAAATATTTTAATTTAGATATTTCTTGTTTACGCCTAAACATTTGATATTGCTTTTGTGTTCGTCACGTTGTCATCTCTAGTCGCAAGCTAAGCTTAAGCATTACAATATATCTGATACATAGTCAAGTACAAATGCGGCTGGATCGCATCAGGATTTTGGGAACGGATGTTACAAACAGCACAGCACTAACCAGAAAAAACACAGCAAAAAAAAAAAGAGAAAAAATAGAAGCACTCGCTCTTTGGCTAATGTGCCTAAATTTTATTCAAGCACTGCGACTACACAACAACACGACACAAAACTGGTCAAATGCTCTCTGAATGCGCGCCTCTCAGTTATGCTGTTGGTCAATTTTTATTCGTTTTTTTGTTGTTGTTGTTGTTGTTAGGGGGAGAAAAAGGGGGCAGAGAAAAACAAACATTTTGGCCCAAGGGGCAGGCAGAATGGTGCCTGGTGGCATGGGACATGAGACACACGAAGCGGAGCGGTCTTCAGTTCGGTGTGGCTTTTAGCTGTAGGGCATAGTAATAGTGCTTACGAATTGGTTATTATTTTGGTCGACAGACGGACAGACAGACAGACAGACAGACAGCAGAAAGGCAGAGGCACAAAGGCTGAGCTTCGTTTGTTTGCCTCGCTCTCGCTCTAGCTTGTGCTTTTATTTTTGGCTGGCTGTGTCGACCTGTAGCCAAAATGGTTAAAAAGAAAATTGAGCGCAAAATGCTTAACAAATATTTTATGACTGCAAAGTTCAAACGCTTAAAAGTGAACCTTTGTTGTTGCTGCTGTTGTTGTTCTTTTTCTTATTACTATTATTATTATTATTATTTGTTGTTGTTGTTGTTGTTGCTGTAGTGGTTCTTGTTGTTGTTGGCAAATTACCCACAAAGCCCAAACAACAGCAGCCAACTATTTTTTGTTTTTTTTTTTGTTAGAGAGAGAGCAACAAACAAGAAACACATGATACACACAGCTCATAGCTAACAACAGCTCGGCATCGGCTGAAGCTATAGCTATAGCTATAGCTATAGCTATAGCTATAGCTATAGCTATAGCTATAGGTGAAGCTAGCTGTTGCCTCTACAATATCCGCTATGTGCAACGCAGCAGCAGCAGCAGCCGCCAAAAAATTGTTTGAAATTCCTAACAAAGCATTTTAACAATTTGCTGACATTATAACGGCGACAAGTTGAGCGGAGTCAATAAACTGTTAACTGAAAAAACAAAATGCGCCAAAGTGAAAAGTGAGAAAAAAAAATGCTGATAGTAATAGACTGGAAAGACGTGCATCAATGGACCCCCCAACTTTCCTTCCCCTCCCCCCATTTCCGACGACGACAAACGGTCAAGAGAGAGAGAGAGAGAGAGAGGTAAGAGGGGGAGATGCGTGGGTGTGTGCTTCATTCGCGTTGACTGTAACGCAACGTCATGGAATTGACGAAAAAGTTTGCACAAAATTCTTTTAGCACTGACGATCAACGGCAACGATGACGCTGGCTTCGCCGTTTGCGTTGCTATTCGCGTAAATAGCAAGAAACTTTATTAAGCCAATAAAATTCAAGGAGTCAAGGTAAGACTGAAATGTATTACAAAATAACTGCGAGGCGGCTGTAAACGGATTCTTAATAACCTTTATAAAGTAGTTAAATAATATACTTTCAATTTATGATTTTGTTATGCATTTGATTGCAAGTAATATTTAACAATTTTATTGAAATTTATTAAGCATTATTTTCGAATTTTATTTATTTCACTCTATTAAAAAATAAGTATGAAGGCTGTAGTCAAGTGTGCTCGACCCGCTACTCGTTTGCAATAATATAATTATAATAATAATATACCGGAAAAAGACTCAACATAATAATTCGGTATATTTTAAGTATTTTTTGATATATTGATATGGTTTGGTAGCTCTATATCGATATACCCAACAAAATTTGATACTAAAATACACTAAATGGTAAAGGTATTCATAAATAAAACGAATGGTAATGGAATATATATTCCAAATGGTAATTTCAGTATTTCTTAGTATATTGATTTGGTATTATTTGCTATATCGATATAGTAAGTTGTAGTATATTTGCAAACTTAATGTTTCTCTTGATTTATTAAAATGATGCTTGCAATTCTAAATTTTAATCTAAATCATATTGCACTTTACCATTTGATTTATTTACCTAGCAAAAATTACGTGAAAATACATTTAATAATTTCGCATTCAAATAAACCTTACAGAATGCGACGAAAAAAGCAAATGCACTAATTAGGTTTCGTTTAGAATATCAATTATTCAATGGCAATGCCAATGGAAATGTGAAAGCATGTGAAAAGTGCATGTGCATAATTAATAAACATATTCATTGGCTTTCAGGACGTGTAAAGCTATTATTGCTGCTCCATTGTTTTTATATTTAAGTAATGACAAACTATAAATAAATACAAGTAACTTGTGTGAGCAACAAAAACGGATTAAATTCATCAACTTTAACGTTCCAATTGCAAATCGATATAAGAGATGAACAAAATATAAAATATATAATATTTTTCTAGTAAATTAACCAATTGAAAAGATTTAATATAAGCAAATAACTTTTATATTTGTGTGTATAATTTAGCCAGAGGATGGCAACTGCTGGAGTTGAGCGCTGTAAAATCTTTGAATGACTTTTGCGTAAATTATTTCCAATGGCTTAGGGTAAATTTATACGCACGACAATTGCAGCTGTTGTCAATTAAATTGTTTATTTATCCAGCATTAATTTTCAAAACTAGAAAACGCAAATTTACCTGAGGCAATGAGTGTAAACAAAAGCAACGCATATTGAATTTCAAAACGACATTTTTACATATTATTTATACACACTTCAGTTTCAGAATAGAAAACAAATTGAGTTTTTTTTTTCCCCAACAGCAGTGGCATGTGTGTGTAATTATTGATTTCAATAATGAATTGTGTTGCTTGATGAAGCGTTTTTAAGTGATTTATAGAGATGTTGAATTTTTTATATGTTCTGTGCATAGTTTATGCAAAGCGACAGCCAACGCACAATAATGTGCGTGTTACATTTCAACTTATTGAGTGTGTGGTGTGAAAAGAGACACAAAAAGAGACACAAACACGGTCTCTAATAAACTGTATCCTGGCATAAGAAAGATTCATAATTGCGATAAACAAGGCTGACAACACACACACAGAAGAAACGAAAAAAAAAAAAGAAAAACTAAAATGACAATGGCGCCAGCGATAAGCAAATTCCTGCCTCTAGTTTTGCAACGAAGATATTATTTTTGTGTAGCCATCATCGCTGCTGCCTCTTTTCTGCCTTTGCCTTTCTCTTAGCCTTTCCCTTTGCCGTTCGCTGGCAGCTTCAAACAAACAAATGTGATAAATCACAAAGTATGCTGGAGGCAGTCAACCAGTGGGCTGCATCAATCAGGACGCGGTGCTTTTAATTGATATTGTTTGGGCACGGCTTTAATTGAACAGTGGCTGCGAATAAACCAACGAAATTATCGATGTTGTTTCGCAAAATGAAATCGCTGCAAATTCGGCAATTTCTTTGTTGTTCCTATTTGGAAACTTAAAATACAATCGGGAGCAGACTTGCTATATTTTATGATGTCAACAGCAAAAGCTGCTTTTATTTCAAATTTAAATACGTATTTTAATTTCGTATTTATTAAAATTATCTTTTTATAATAACAAATAAGAAACCTACAGTCAAGTGTGCTCGACTGTGAGAAACGCGCTAACTATTTTCAATAAAAACCCTATTCTACAAATAAATATAAAATTTTTACCGCAAAAAAATAGCAAGAATAATGAATTAATGTGTTGTGTTTCAAGGTTTCGAATTTTAAATTTGTATATTTAAGTTTTTATAAGCATTTATTCGTTTATTTTAAAAAGCTTTGTAGTTTAGGTTATTGAATTACAGATATGTGTTTGATTTATAATAACAAATAAACAAAATTCAGCTCACTTGCGGTTGCTCTATATTTTGGTATATTACATTTTATAAGCTTTCAATTCTTTTAGAATATTTAAGCTTATAAACATTAATTTTAGTATAGCGTTAATTAATTTTTTTTCAATATGTTCTTTTCCTAAGATTTGTACTACTAAATTTTGGTAAATTTTAATTTATATTTTTTTGTTTTGTAAAACATTCAATCGTTTATTTTTAAAAGTTTATATTCACGTTCATAATTTTCAAATTTATGTCCTTATTAAAGTCACAAATAAATGTTATTTATTGTTGGTTGTTTTAAAATTGGTTATTTTATTTTTAATAAGCATTTAATCGTACAATATGTTGAAGTATAAATAGCTGTTGTTTTACTTCATTTGTATTTGCTTGGCACTGTTTACTTGTGATTGTTTGGAATTCTCATATTTAAATTTTAGTAGTTGCACAATTTGTTTACTTAATAGTTCGCTTAAAAAGGAAAGTTTTTTGTTTTTTTTTTGTAATTATTTATTTTTAAAAATAAGCAATTACTATTTTTTACCAATGAACTTGTAGTAAGGAAATTACGCAGTCGAGAACACTCGCCTTTGGGCCTCTTCGACTAGTTGTTGTATATTAAAAATGAATATTTATATCCTTATTCATATGGATATTGTGATATATGTGTGTCTGCGTGTGTGTGTGTGTATATGTGTCGCCATTAATTGGATCATCTAGCAGCGAGCACAATGAAAATAATTATAATTATAATTATAATAAGAGCGAAAGAAGCGGAGGGAAAATGTGTTATAATGATTGCTGTATGCACTTCATTTTCGCTGTTGCCAACAACAACAACAACAACAACAATGCATTAACAATACTCTGAATATTGCAGCACAATTAATTAAAAATTGTGTGCCAAGCGAGCAAGTGCAATCAATCAATCAATCAATCGGGCAAGCAGGCAGTCAGTCAGTCAGTCAGTCAATCGATTTCCATCATCTTGGGCAGGATTTTTAAGCATTCTGCTGCGATTGTCAGCGACATTTTGCATTTATGCTTGCTGTCTCCGATGCCAATCTCCTGTTCCTTGCTTCTTCCCCCCCCCCTTGGGAATAGACCATCATCATCATTATTATCATCATCATCATCGTTATCATAATATACCCCGCTGTCTCTAGGCCAGCGACCAATCAGCCATATCATGCACTCGTAGCAAAACACTTAAAATGCATTTGCCAGACAGTTGGACAGACAGCTGAAGCGATGTTGCGAGCCAGCAAAAAGAGAAGGAGAAGCATAGAGAGAAGGAGAGAGACAGCTAGAGAGAGAGAGAGAGAGAGAGGGGAGGACATCGGTACACAGACTGTTTTCGGACACTGTTCATTTCATGCTGGGCTCGGGCAATGTGTTGGTCAAATGTGTGTTTGACATTTTCGTTATGTTTCTGGCTAGGAAACGTGCACCATTTAATGCTGCAGCTTTTAATGCTGTTGTTGATCCAACTGCCGTTGTTGTTTTAGTTGTTGCTGCTGCTGCTGATGCTGATGCCACCGGTTTCGGTGTCTGCGGTGTGCGCTGGCACTATAAACTGCTTTTACTTTTGTATTTTGCATGAAATTTCTCAAAATTGTGTGTGCACATTTGTTGAGGTTGTTGTTATAATTTAGTTCAACATTTCTATACCCCGCTACCCAAAGGGTAAAAGGTTATACTATGTAGCTGGAGTGTTTTTGTGGTATATTAATATGGTATATTATTATTGTAAATAATACAGCACTGGTTTATACTCTGTGGTAGATTTTGAATCTGGTACTCAACCAATATACCAAATATGACATTTAGTATATTTTTGGTGTTAGTGATACATTATTTTGGTATATTTGAAAAATAATACTGTACTCTTTCACTCTATGGTATATTTTGAATGTAGTACTCCAGCAATAAACCAAATGTGACATTTAGTATATTTTTAGTATTTAGTGGTACATTATTTCGGTATATTTGAAAATAATACTGTACTGTTTTTCACTCTATGGTATATTTTGAATGTAGTACTCCACCAATGTACCAAATGTGACATATAGTATATTTTTGGTATTTAGTGGTACATTATTTTGGTATATTTGAAAATAATACTGTACTGTTTTTCACTCTATGGTATATTTTGAATGTAGTACTCCACCAATATACCAAATGTGACATATAGTATATTTTTGGTGTTTAGTGGTATATTAATTCGGTATATTTGAAAAATAATAATGTACTGTTTTTCACTCTATAGTATATTTTGAATGTACTCCACCAATATACCAAATGTGACATTTAGTATATTTTTAGTGTTTTTGTGGTATATTAATTTGGTATATTTAAAAAAAATTACAGCACTGTTTTGCACTCTATAGTATTTTTAAATATATAGTGCTTTATCAATAGACCAAATTACGCCTTTGGTATTTTTCGGTTTATTAATTCGGTATATTTCAAAATTAATACCACACTGTTTTGCACTCTATGTTATATTTTAAATGTAGTACTATATAAAAATACCAAATATAGCCTTCAGCGTAGTCTAGTATTTTTGTGGTATATTAATTCGCTATATTTTAAAATAAATACTTCTCTGTTTTCATGTAATTAAAAATGGTTAACAGATATCTCATAGTCGAGCACACTCGACTGCAGCTTCCTTCTTTGTATTTGTGTGCATATGCATACACACACACACACACACACACACACACACACACACACACAGTTGAATACTGTGGCACATTAACCCATTAATGTTATTTGTCTAGTCTTTCATCTTCAATTTATTAATCTCCCATATATGTTTTTTTGTTCTCTTTTGTAAGCAAATATATTATTTTACCTCTTCAAGATTGTCGTCAATTGCCAGAATGACACGAACTTGCATAATTTATACAAATTTATTCGACATTTTCAGTTCTTATTTGTTTGCAAGTTAAGCTCATTGAGTTGCCAACGCAACTGAGCTCAAGTTGTTTGTATTTTCAATGGCATTCTAATTTATGCTTTTCATATTTCTATCATTTATTTTTCAAACAAATGTGCATTATCGGATTTCAAAATGCAAATATTCGTTTAATTTCTACTTTTCTAACAAAATTCGCTTATTTTGATACAGTTTTATTTGTTGTAAATTCTTCAATTATGCAGTTTTGTTATTGTTACTTGGCTTATTCCAAAACTGTTTCAACTACATAAAGCTTAATAAGTTTAATTTGTATTCGAAATATCAGAAATTATGCGATTAATATTAAGGAAATGTCAGCTTACATTTACTATAATTTGCACTTGTCTAAAATTGTTTGTTTACTTTGACATCGTTTTGTTTTATTGCAAATTTTCATTTTTCCCAACTTGTTTTTTTTAAGTTTATCTATAACTTGTATGAATGATATTATGTTTTATGAGTTAATTTGTATTTTCAGTGGTATATTTGAATAAATGTGCATTATCGGATTTAAAACTGGATTTGAATTGCATTTATTTACCATTATTTGTTTATCGTGTATTTAAAACACATTTTCGAATTCTCATATTTTGATATTGTTTTACTGTATAACACATATCCAACATAAATTCTTTTAACTATACTGTTTTATGTTGGTTATTATCCTATTAGAAATGATAGGCTAATTTGTATTATCAAAAGGATAAATTAGAAGATGAATGTTGCTTTAATTGTAAGCTGTACTTTAATAACTTAATTTAAAAATGTATTGTTGAATTAGCAAAATGTCTAATAAGATTTTAATATGCATTCTTCTAGCATTATTTTTATACTAAAATGTAGTTTCATTTATTGTAAGTTCCGTGTAATTTTCCCTAACTTATTTTTGTGAAGCTTTGCGAATAAATTTTAATATAATTTTCTATTCAAAGCCCTAAAATGTGTGCTTAATCATATTTCAAAATACAAATGTGCTTTTAATTTATGCTTTTTTTAGCATTATCATATTTCTTTGATATATTTTCATTTATTGTAATTTCTCTGGCATTTCCCCTAACTTATTTTCTTGAGCTATGCAGCTTCGACAAAGCCTCGACCAACGATGTTAAGTATGATGGGTTAATTCATATGTGTATATATACTATTTACATTTTCAATTAAATTTCCACAAGCTTCCCCATTTATTTAGCCGCTTAGCGTTGCCAGAGACAGGGAGAGGGAGATGGTGAGAGAGGGAGACGGAGAGAGAGAGAGAGAGAGAGAAGTACGAGTATCTAATGCGATAGCCAAATTTAAGCTCTCTGTCCAGGTTCCACACAAACGCACACACAAAAGCAGTTCCCTCTCGGTGGTGTTAGCCTCCGGGGAGTAATAATAATTTTGGGGACCAAAGCAAGTGCTACAGGAAAATAGTCGTATAGAAAATGTCGCAACGTTTTGCAGTTGTTTGGCTGTGAAAATTGGGACTGCAAATGCACTGCCAACCGTAATTTTAGGAAAACGCGAATTGGATTTGCGGCTTATAAGCACGTTTATAAATTACTGATTCGTCTATGGTCTATGGACTCAACGCGTGACTATAAACTGCATCAGTGGGTGACTATGCGGAGGTGGAGGTGGAGGTGGAGAAGGAGGAAGAGAAAGAGCATTTTGCAGACCAGTTTTTAGCTCGACAAATGAATAAATTAAATATTCCAAAACATTAAAATTGCGTTTGGCTGTTGCTTTAATTAAGTTTTAGATAGCATTTTGTAGATGGTTAACTTTCACAATTGAATTCAGCTTCCCTAATTTGGCATTAATTTGTATTAAAAAGCATTCGACCAACAGTCAGCAAAAACCATTTCGGTCAAATGATTAAACCAAAGACTGTTTTTTTGGTTTTCGGCTGTTCTGCCTCCCTTTCGGAATGAAACAATTTAAATGACTCGAAAGAGAGATTACGTCGGCTTAGTGCTTGTTATTGACCAAAATACAGCTGTTTGACCTTTTTGGAAATTAGTCCAGTCAATTTTGGTTGAATTAAGTATGCCAATAAATCTCGTCGAAATGCAAAATCATTTATTGCAACACATTACTGCAGAGCAATGTAAACAGCGCGGCTAGAAATAAATTGATTTTATATTTTCCAATTAAGGCAAATAACTTTTATTATTATTACTTCTAAATATGTTTTAAATTTATTAACAATTAAAAACAAAACTATCGCGTGCGTCAATACCAAAAATGAAATTAATGAATCTAATGAAAATGACTCCAACAATTGTTTTTCCTAAGTGTCTTTAAAAATGTTTCTCTATTTTCACAATAATATATTCATTATACTAATATTACTCGGCTTTCAGTAATATAAAAATATATATCAATTATTTGGCCTTTTCCACTTAATTTTTCCCTAAAGTTTAATTTTGTTTATTAAAATAAAGATTTCAGATGGAACTATGGACTTAACATCAATTGCAGCAGCTTTAAAAGAGTTATCAATTTTGTTGTAAACCGTTCGTATACGTAATCTGACGTTGCACATATTACGTTTACGCTTACAGACTTGTTTTAATAAAGCTCGAATTAGACAGTAATTGCTCTGAAAAAAGTAGAAGTTAACTTCTCGTAAACGTAATTTGCTGCAAATGCCAATCGTATACATTATTTTATATTCCATGTATTACGTATACGACAAAAACATTGTTGTTTTAGCTAAATATTCATTGATTTGAATTACATATAATATATAAAATATCCGTAAATGAATTGCGTTCTACCAAGAAAGTTTTAATAATTTTTCCAATTCTAACATAAAATAATTGTTCGTTGATTGTGACATTAAACTTTTAAACGACATTCTAAAGTATGACAATGCCTATTTTTTCTTTAAGAGAGACTTGATGAAAATTATGCTATATTAAAAGCAATTTAAAAACTCTTCGTATACGTAATTTTGTATTTCTACAAATATTACGTATACGATTTAAATTTAATAACGATAACGAATTTATTAAACATTGCAAACCTATAAAAAACAAGTTAAATTTCTTATAAAATGTATGTATTTCTTTTATATTTATAAAGCTGGAAAAGAAAAGTCTAAAATGGTTGGTTGTTAACCCAACGTATACGTGATCTGCTGCCGAATAACAAATTACAGAAAATAAAAAATAATGGAAATTGAGTAAAAATAAAACAACTACATAGTTGACTTTCTAAAATATGCATATAATTATTTTGATTTTATTTCTAGCCTTAGTTAAAGCAGTTCACCCTTCGTATACGCAATCTGATGTACGAAAAATAAAATTTTGTTTAAAATAACAAATATACGAATATATAAAATATCGGAAAAAGAGTAAAAATAACATAAAATCTATCTAAGATAAAAAAATACTTCTTAGTTAATTGTGTTTTATACCTAGCGATAGTTAATATATTACTGAAAGCAGGAGATTATTGTTTACTCTTCGTATACGCAATGTGCTGTATGCAATTGCAATTTTAGTTTAATAAAATGGCAAGCTGTTGTATGAATTAATGGCTCTAATGCGCAGTAAAGATTTGAAATGAAAATAGCAAATGCATTTTCATATCCACGCTTCACACATTTGTATAATTATCAACAGAGAGAGAGAGAGATAGAGAGAGATAGAGAGAGCGTGAGAGCGAGAGAGATAGATGAGCAGCTTAACCTGTAGTTGCACATTTCTATACGCATTTGTATGCACAAATAAATAAACACATTAAAGAACACGCACACACACGTAAAGCAGAAAATCTACCTTTGGATTTAAAATTGTTGCTTGCATAACATCTGTGTTCCAGAGAATCATAACTTAGTAGCAAATATTTGGAATATATAGTATGGTCTATATTAAAATATATATTTTGTATTATTATCATTATTATTATTCCGACTTTTACAGCACATATATGGCATGGACATGATGCATTTGAAAAAAGCATTTTAATGCCCACACATTTAAACGAGAAATTATGAAAGAATATTAAATGCAACTGGCATAAAATGGAAATTAAATTAAATCGCAGCTGCAATGACATAAACAACAAATTATATCAGGCGCCAATCGGACTGAATTTCCGTTTGAAATTTTGTTCTATTTTGTTTTCGGGTTTGCACTCAGATACAGATACAGACACAGACACAGATGCACAGCGATACAAACGCGAATGCAGAGATACAATTACAGCAAACAGTGGGAAAGGGCGAGCTGTGTGTGTAAGCGGGGCATATGGCTGAACCGAATGACCGATTAATAAATATGTATGTATGCATAAAATTTAATTTAAATGCTTCCTATGCCCATTTAAGCATCGAGTATTACCGGGTAATTTCATCCAGAATCTCTTCGCACACACTCACTCACACACACACAGTTTTATGAGCCTCGTTTGGAAAGTGTGGAAAATTAGCCACAAAATTGCCAGCGAAAACATTCGCATCGAGTTTCTGGCACATTTCTATGCACAAAATGTCAATTAATTTGCACTTTTATTGCTCACATTTTGGGGTACAATCATAATTCATATTTCACAAATGTTTACAGAAGCCTTAAAGACTTTTCCAAAATCTTTTTAGCTAATTTTATTGCTAGTAACATTTTTAAAATGTTCAAAAGAAAGAGAAAACGATGAAATGTTTATGTTTCAGTTTTTTTGTAGTTGAAAGATTATGTTGAAAATGTGTCTCAAGTTTATTTAAAATTTTATTTATTTAAATCAACTAATTTGCGCTTTTATTGCTCACATTTTGGGGTACAATCATAATTCATATTTCACAAATGTTTACAAATGACTTAAAGACTTTTTTAGTCTCTTTATTTTTTAGCTAATTTTCTATTTAGAAATTACCAAGTAACATTTTTCAAATTCAAGTTTAAAGCCGAAAATATGTCTGAAGTTTTATTAAATTTATTTGCCCTTTTATTGCTCTTATTTTGGAATACAATCATAATTCACATTTCACAAATGTTAAAAGACTATTCCACAATATTTTCAGTTAATTTTATTTAAGGAAAAGGATGAAATGTTTAAAGCTGAAAGTGTGTTTTCAGTTTAAGGCCGAAAATGTGTCTCAAGTTTATTTAAAATGCATTTTACCAGCACATCGATTGATTTTTGTGAGTTTATTCGTGCTAATAAAAACGTCAGTTGCAAGCCGGTAGCTACACTTTCCAAGAGTTGCCACAAAGTTGTAAGCCTTAATTAGTTTAAGAATTGGCAGGTGAGCTAACACAGAAAATGCTTAAAGAACATTAAGATGCCTTGACTTCCATGCATGTATAGAATTTATATATACATTCTGCCCTAGATAACTTTTTGGTATGCAAGCATTTAGAGTACATATAATACCTCTTAGTGCTTGACAATTGCAGTTGACAGCGACTTTGCCTTCACCTTAATGGTAAGCAGAAATAAAGTAGAAATTAAGTTGAAATAGCTTAAGAAAAGTCACTTGGAATTTTAGTGAATTTTAGTTTATGCTTATAAAAAGAAAAAAGAAATATTTAACAAATTTAATTTTTAACATTTCTTATCGTTTGTATAAATTGTTATAAAAACAAAAAGATACATAATTGATAGATATTATATTCTATGTTAATTTTAAATTTAAGAAAAATATAAATATTAAAATATTTTTTTTTACTTTACATATTTATGAATTAAATTTACGTCTTTGAATTTTTATTTCTAAAATGTTTTTTTCTGTATAAAATGCGTGATATTTGGAGAATTTCTGTAGATATTGGACTTTTACTAAATTTTATTCATTTTTTAAATATAGAATTTTTAAAAATATTGCTTTCAAAGTCAATTGCAAGATTTTAAAGATTCAAGATTTTATTTTATGATTTAAATTTTCATCTTTGAATTTTTCATTTCATATTGTGAGCGCTATTATTGAACTTATTTCAAAAGAGTTTCTTAAAATTGCTTTAAATGTTTTTTGCAATAAAATGAGCGTTATATGAAGGATTGCAATTAACAGTTAACAATATTTAAATTGTAAGCATAATTGAAAATCAGAAAAAGGAAAGAAAGTTAAATTCGAAATTTCAAAGATAAATTTATTTTAATAAATTGAAGTTCCATTTTGACATTTTCCTATCATATTGTTAGCTTTAATATCAATCTTTCTTCAAAAGAGTTTCTTGAATATACCTAAAATATATTTAGCTATGAAATGGGTGTGAATTTAAACAGCTTTTATTTTAAATATAATAAAAATATAAAAATTTAAAAACCAAATACAGTAAGTTAAATTAAAATTTCAAAGATTTTTATTTATTTTTACATCACAAATATTATATTTTATGAATTAAAATTCCATCTATAATTTGTTAGTGTTCAAATTCAATTTATTTAAAATGAGTTTCTTCGATATTTCACAAACATATTCAGCCATAAAATGCGTGGTATTTGTCCGTTGTGCACTCGAAAAATTCATCAGTCTAGATATATTTTTTTGTTGGTTGTTATTTATTATTTTTATTGAGCATTAACACTTGGCATTGTCAGAGTTAAGTACTTTGTAATGGCAATTATGTGGGAAAAAGAAAAACATTTAGGCCACATACTCTGCTGAGGCAAAGATGAAGAGGAGAGACAGCACCAAAGAGGGGAGAAAGAGGTGGTCGATAAAGGGGCACTTCAATTTGCACTTCATCTGTTGTTCAGCTCACACACACACAAACACACACACACACACACACGCACACGCACTTGGAACACTGTTAATTGCAAATTGATTTAGCCATATGCATTAGTTGATACATTTCAAATTACGCGTTTCAAGTGCCTTCAGTGGCATCACTGCTGATGAGCAATGCCGCATTGCGTGGCATGCCACACGGCTGTGAGTGTGTGTGTGTGGAAGGGGTTCAATGGCATTAAGTGATTTTCCGTTTTTTTTTTCTCTCATCTCATTTCGTTTCGTTTCGTGGTTTGCTTTGCCACCCGGATGGGGCAAGACACTTGAGACAAAACAGCAGCGTCGAGCGACGCTGAGCAACAAAAATATATTCCACCAAAAATAAGAGCGGAGGTGGTGCTGATGGAGAAGGGGAAGTGAAGTGGCAGAGGCAGAGGCAGAGGCAGAGCTTCAGCTCGCACCAAGACGAGGCACATAAAAACCACTATAAACTTTATTAATTTTAATTAAAAACACTACACTCATACTTGGAGTTAAATTCCCGTGCACATCTCTTCGCACTCTCTCTTCACTCTCCTTCTCTCCCTCTCTCACTCTTTCGCTCTTTCTCTCTGCTGTGTGTGCGTGACCATTGGGCAATGTTTTTGTTAGCCCAGCGGCTCCTTGCTGTGTGTGTTGTAAGCCGCAGAACGCGTCCTGGCCAACAGCAGGCGGTGAGCAGTTAAAAACAGGAAAGCCATCAAGAAATTAAAGCGGGAAGCACCGAAACACAAAATACACTCACCTCATTAATTCAATTATATAAACTTAATTCTTAGAAAAAGAAAATTCTTTACTTTTAACCCTCATAAAGCAAGCAAATGTGATTAATAACGAAAATTAAATCTAATTTTGTTTATATAACTTAAAAAGAGAATAATTTGAATTTTCGGGATTTTAGAATGTCATTTCCAATTTTATGTAATATTTTGTTTTATATAAATTTTGTATAATTAAAGTAGAAATATTGGAATTCGAATTTTGTTAATATTTTTTCTATTTTGTAAATTTTTTATAATTAAAGAAGAAATTTTGGAATTGACCAAAGCAATTTAAATGACATTTCTATACATTTTCTTTTGGCTCATCAATAAAAAAGTAAATTTTGGTGTTAAAAAGCTTAATTAGAAAAAAAAATTCGTTTATTTTTACTTACATCTAAATTGTAAGTAGAAATAAAGTGTAGGAGTAGTAATATAATTTACAAACTTCAAATTCTTTTTGTTGTTGATTAATAACGAATGTAATTATATTTATATTACCTAAAAAATAACATAACAATTAGATTTATTGAGTTAATAGTATGTCAATTTTGAGTAATTTCTGGTTTATATAAATTTGTATGCTACGAAAGTATAAATTCTATAATAGGAACGGAAAGTCAGATGTAATTTATATAATTTTGATTATATTTTGTCGCTTTCACAAATTCCTTGAAATATACATTTTGAATAGCCCAAGAAATTTAATTGGAATTATTAAGAATTTTATTTTTATTTTATATTCATTTAGTTCGTTCAACTTTGAAAGCATAAATTTAGCAATTGCCCAAAGAAATAAAATTGGAATTACTCTGCATATTTCAAAATGTAGCTAATTTTTAAAGAAAATTATTTTATATTATATTATTCAAATGCATTTGCTCCTTACCATCATCTAAATTGTGAGAACAAAAAAAGTAGAAATATACTTAACTCATTAATTGTGTAAATAATGCAAATTGTTTTGTGATTGAATTGCAATTCTTAATGGCATGTAATGCAATTAAAAGAATTATTAAAATAACATTTTTTCTGCGTGTACACAAATAATTAATAAATAATTACGGCCGAGGGTCAAAGGCACAATATCAAAAATAAAACAAAATGTCATCAAAATGCCGTTAATTGTAAATTAAGTTGATTAACTTATTAACAAAGCAAAAAGTACATATTTATTAAATTTATTATGATGTTTTGTTAGTTTAGTTCTAATGTATAAATGAAATAACAAACAACATTCATAAATATGTAAAAATATGTAAACAAAAAGTTCTAAATTATAGAACGTTTGATCTTGATATAAGATTCTGACTGTCGTTAAATTTCAAGGTTTATTCTTAAGTCAAAATTAAAATTCAACAAAAACTTTAGATTGCTTTATCCTAAAATTCAATTCAAATTCATTTGAATCTAGTTTCTAGAATTTTTCCATTCTATTCATTCAATTTTAACTTTGATTTAAGAATAAACCTTCTTCTTTCAATTTTGACATCTTATAATATGGTTTCAAGATTTTCTTCTTGATTTTAGCACAATTTTATTCAGTAAAAGTAAATGTGACCTTTTTAGAAAATTCGCTATGCTTTCATTTGGTATGAAGTGTATGCTCATAATGAAGAAGCTGCAACTGAAAAATCTGGGCAAAGTTTTGCCCAAAAGGCGTAAGACGTTTAGGCCAAAAGCGAAACGGATGCGAAGTGCGGGAGGTGGAATGGGAATAGGGGTGGGGAAGGAGAAGGGCATGAGTTGGTTTTAAGGGTCAGTAGTTGAGGGTTCGCTGAGGGCTTCGCCCTCCATCTCGCGTCTCCATCTCCTTTGCTTTCGCCGTCTTCGTTTTGGGGTCGTCGACGCTGTTGCGAGTTGCTTATTTATTGTTTTGGCGGTGCGCGGCAGTTAGCCGCTTAATGCCATAAAAAACAAAGGTGCCACGGCGATAAACAATAAAGAAGGCGTCGAATTTTGCGGGTGGGCGACGGCGGCAAACGTTTTATGCAAATTTATGACTTAAAAAACAATTCTTGTTTTCTTTTTTTTCTTCTGTTTTTTGTTTATTATTAATTTTAAATAGCCAACAAAAAATAAAAATAAAAAAAATAAATGTACAGAAATATGGTAAATGTAACAAATTCAGCATAACCTTAATAAAATATATATTTAGAATCACAAATTTCACACGCATTCATTCAAAAGGCACACTCGAAACTCAAACTCAAATTCAAACTCACACTCATTGCTTAAGCTACTGGGATTCGTTGCTGTGTCGTCGCTGCTGCTTTGTCAGATTATCAAATGGTCCCAACAAACTGAGCAGCACCGGCAACAGTATCAATCCATGCGCTGCACCAATCAGCACGATGCCCAGATACATGCGGAAATAGAAGACTTGAAAGACTTGCGACTTGGAGAAGGCCAACACCACAATGCCCGCAAATTTGGTCAACGTAATGCCCGACAAGACGCTGCTCCCGGTCACCGTTAATGAGTGAAGCGCCCGTTGTTGAGCACGTCCTTGAGCCTGTTTAAAGGAGCGCACAATGTGCGCCACAAACTCAACTCCGATGCCCACGCAGACGACAAGATTGACCAGCGAAATGGCGTTGAGGGTGATGCTCCATGCCCACATCATGCCGCCCATATTGATCAGTATGCAAATGACCATGAAGAGCACAATCAACGCGGATGTAATATCGAATCCCGTTAGCAGCAGCGTCACAGCAAAGATGGCGGCCAGCGAGAGGCCGAGCGAGACAAGTGCATCGTCCCAGATCGTTAAATACTGCTCGTAAAAGATGAAGAACACGCAATAGGGAAACAGTTCGGTCTCGACGCCATTCTCTGCGAACATCGCATTCACTTCCGCTTGCACGCGTCGCGCCTCTCGCAGCGCCGAGACGAACTTGTCCGAAGTCGTCGATGTCGTCGAGTATTGCATAAAGTGCGTGTCCAGAATGGTCGCCAGTCCATCGTCGTCCAACGTGTAGATGACGGCCTGTAACACATGAGGTGAATCAATGATTAGTTCAGAAATTTACACAAATGTTTCTTAAATTATATTAAATTACATTTTAAATTCTAAATAAACTATTTGTAGATGACGGCCTGTAACATACAAGGCCAATCAATGATTAATTCAGCAATTTATAGATATGTCTCTTTAATTATATTAAAATACATTTTAAATTCTAAATAAACTATTATTATTATTCATAAAGGGTTTATCTAATTAAAATGAAGACTAAAGTATTTATAAAGCACTGGTCGCAAAGGCTCAAAAATAAACTATTTCATTATTAATTATTGATTGTAGCTTAGAATGAATTATAGAGTACAATATGTAGCCAAAGCAAGTGCGGCTGTTATAAATAAACTTAATATTATATATACTAAAATAGATTATTACATTTTTGATTTAAAACAAATGATTCACAGTTATTTATTTTTATTATTAATAACATAATATAACATGTTATTAATAATGAAATGAATTCACTGTTAATCATTTGTTTTAAATCAAATATCAATCAATCAATGTCAATCAAACAGATTATTATCTGTTGGTAAGAACAATATATTTTGTGTATCGAAATCCTAAGAAGCCAGCGCTTTTTGTATTACACTTAAGTTTAGTGTAAACGAGGAAAACTAAAACACGAGTTAAATGCTCTTCAAATGTCTGTATCTTCTGATCTAATTTACGCCTGCTTAAGAAAATCTTAATCCCTAAATATAATAAAAGTTCAATTGTGGTGTTATATTTGGATGGATTTTAATGGATATTATTAGAAATAGAATTTTAAAATTATTGAACTCAATACTGTATTTTTTTTAACACTTGTCAAGTGTGTCTGAGAGATATGTATATCAATGAAGATACACCAGTGGAGATATGTCAGCGAGCATATTCAGCCGCAATTGTTTAATATATGAATATTTGACGATTGAATCAACAAATAAAATTTGCTTTTTGGTTTGGCACAAATAAAAATATGTTTCGAGATAAAAAATAAAGCATCAGACTCTACATTGCATTTGTGATTATTTTCTTATTTATGTATTTATTTAAAATCTATCTTGTGATATTAAGTAAATTTTGTGAAGACATAGAAATGTTGGTATATGTAGAAAGTAAGAGAAATATTTTTCTACCAATCTTTATGTGATATTGGGAATGAATTAATGAATTAAACTTAAAGCCTTTTTATGGGAAAAAGGAGAAAATAATTTGTAATCTTATTTTATGATGTTAAACTTTCTTTTACTTACGTCAGCATAAGAAGGTCGTCCCGCCTTGGCGCATTCCGCATCGGGCAGATCGGAGAGGAAGAAGGGAACGTATTTGTCGAATGTATCGGAGCTCGGTCTCAGACCATCTTCAGTGAATTCTCGTTCGCACGGTGAGCAATCGCTGCTCTTTGAATCTATAAGGAAGTAAGCAAAACATAGGTGATTAACATACAATAAAAAAAAGAGAAGTTATATTTAAAATTGGGTTGGCTTGGAAGGTTTAAATATTTTATATTCAAAAATTGTTATGAATTTCGTAGTAAATCGCAATAGAATATTCCACTTTAAGAAAAGTAAAATTATAAGCTGATAATTACGTTATTCTAAAAGTTATATTTAGTTGTTTTTGTTTCAAGATTTTATTTTAAGTGGTAGAATATGTGAAAGTTCTACTATTATTAATTTATAATTGATTTTGTGTATTAAATTTTAAATTGGATACAGCAACACGTTCACAAGTTATTCCACTTACAAATAAACTCAAAAGGAAATAACTAAATATATTAGGCAGATGAAAATAAAGAAAATAAATATAAATAATATTCATCGATTCCAATTATTGAAATAAATAGTTGTATATATAAAATTGAATAACTACTAAAACAAAAAAAAATTACTAATTGAAGGTATCTCGTGAAATATTCCCTTTGTAGGGAAGTGAATAAATCTTAAACGTTAAAAAATAAAATATTTAGCAATTCCAAAAATCGAAAAAAAATATTTCTTTTACATGGAAGCAAATAAATCTTTAAAGCGAATTTACTTACTACTGGGACAGAAGAGGCCGGTTGTTATGTTGTACTTGCAACAGTCGGAGATGCTGATCCAATCGATGTAGTCGTCAATCCATGAGGACGCCGGTCTGGCCAGCGACGTGATTTGTGGATAGCGGGACTGTGTGTACAGCTGCACGGAGAGTGAATCATTGTTGCACTCGACGCCGCCGCAAATGTAATTCTGATGCTCCGGCTGACTGTAGTTGAGACCCGGCTTCAGCACCCAATAAACTGGGGCACCCATGGCCAGCAGTTCGTCCATGTAGCGGAAATACTTGACCACATGCGAATTCTGTGGCATGGACATCTCCTGATCCAGACCCGGCTCAACGGAGGGGAAAACCATGAGCGATAGACAAGTAACGACAGTGAAGATCACCAGCACAATGATCTTGACGGGTCTGCAACAAAAATAAAAGAGAGAGATCGGGCACACGTATTAACAAAGAAGTATGTCGAATATGCCAACTTTTTATGAAAGCCAAATATACCAAATTATTGCACTAAAAAAATAGTACAAAGATGCCAAAGTTTAAAATTGTTATATCGATAAAGTACTTAATTAAAAATAAACATTGGATAAAAACTTTTCTTTATCAGTAAAAGCAAAATATACTGCACATATACTAAAATAATACCAAAGTCTATAATTGGTATATCGAAATATTAAAACATTTAAAAAAACATAGAGATCAAACAGATTGTTCCCCTTTTTTATAAAAGCAAAATTCCAAAATTTAATATACCACAAAAATACTAAAAACTACCGAATGCTATAATTGGTATACCGAAATAGAACTACATTAAAACAAGTAAGAAGGCAACAATATAGTGTGATGGATATGTCAAACCAATATACTAAAAAATACTTTAATATACCAATTAATATACCGCAAAAATACTAAACAAATACCGAATACAATAATTGGTATATTGAAATAGTACTACATTAAAACAAATAAGAAAGCAACAATATAGTGTAATATATATGCCAAATTAAAATACTAAAAAATACTCCAATATACCAATTAATATACCGCAAAAATACTAAAAAAAATACCGAATGCTATAATTGGTATATTGAAATAGAACTACATTAAAACAAGTAAGAAGGCAACAATATAGTGTGATGGATATGCCAAATGAATATACTGAAAAAATACCAATAGTTGTCATTGGTATCTCAATATTGAACTACATTAGATGTCAAAATATGCCAGATTATCAGCCAAAGCAACTAAGATCTGTCTGCTGCTGTTTCTGCCGATTTCTGACACATAAGATTATTTCATAATTAATTTTTAAAATTTTGATAGTTACGCTTGCTATTCGATATACTTTTCGATTTGCAGGTCAAGAATATAAAAAGTTTATAATGTCAAAGATGCCTGATATAGACGGCAAAAAGATATAATATAATTAAGATATATAATATACCAACAAGTAGAATCAGTTATTACTCACTTCTTGAGCAGGAATGGAGCATAGAAGTTCTTGAAGAGCTTCTCGAGTACGCCAACCTCATGCGACGAATCAATGTTGGACTTCTTGGAGCGCACACAGCACAACATATCGAGACGGCCATTGCGATAGCGCTGCTCATCGATGGCCATGAGAGCGACAAACGCGGTGATCTGCAGCAGGAAGTCAAAGAAAATGGCAGCAGCTGCATACATAGCAAAGGTTTTCACCGCCGGCATCTCGGAGATGGCGCCAATGGCAAAGCAGGCGAATTCGCTGCTCGCCGTCTGCAATATCGATGGCCCCACTTGGCCAATGGCCTCGCCAATTGCCTCGTGTATCGTCGCATAGCGATTGTGATCCAAACGCTGATACGTGTGCACCATGATGAAGATGTTGTCCACGCCGACGGCGAGCACGAGGAACGGAATCACCTCGATGGCCAGCATCGTGGTGGTGATCCCGATGTAACCCCAGAAACCCAAACTGCACAGCACCGAGGCGAGCACAATCACGATGCCACTCACGGCCAACATGATGCGCGAGTCGCGAAGAAAGCCCAAACAGCTGCGAATGCGTCCCAGGGCGATGGCCACGTAGACGAACATCACCACATAGCTGATGACAACGGTGCTGACTTCACCCTCCGACAGTTCGACGATGGCATCCTGTATGGATCGCTCGGCCGAATAAGCGATGTCGAGTCGTTCGCTAGTGTAGTTCTTCATGAAGTCAATGAAACGTTTCTCCCACACAAAGTTCGGTTCGAGCAGCGTCTCATCGACCTGATTTTTGCCCAGGAATGTCAGCACGAGTCCGGTGGCAAGCATGTAGTCGGGATCCTCGCCAACTGGCACCTCGGGCATGCCGCCGACAGCGATGCCCGGCTCAATGGGGCCGCCGTAGGTGCTGAAGCAATCCTCCATCATGGGAACACTACGAAAGGGACAGATTGAGAGGTTTAAAGGGGTTTCGCTTATTAATAAAGTTCTTACTTATATTCAATTAATATTCTTAATTATCAGTTAATTAATATTCGTGTGAATGTTATATAATAATTATAATAAATAAGAACGCTAATAATTAATCAATATAAATGAAATCCTATAATATGCCAAAGTCAATTTCGGACTGTGTTTTTATTTGTAGGTTAGCTTAGGTTTTGTGAATTAATTTTAAATTTGTAAAACACATTTCTTAAAAAAAAACTGCGTAATATGAATTATCATTTTATATATATATAATCCAAGACTGTTAAATTTTTTTATGTTAAACTATACAAACATAACAGCTCAATGTTAAAATAACAGCTGTAATATTGATTTTTGTAATTTTTTATTTGTATTTTATTTATTTTTTACTTTAACTATTATTATTATATTATATTATATTATTTTTACTTTAATAAAATTTAACAGTCTTGGATTACGTATACGTAAAAAACCGGAATAGTAATAGTTCCGTTATTATGATAATTTTGAAAATAATACATTTTAAGAGTCCATAAATGTTGATACTATGCATATAACGTATACGTAATAAACAAGTATGCCACACACAGTGTTTGAAGTGACAGCTGTTATCTTAACAGCTCCCCATTATGTTAATTTTTCAAATAATAATAATTTGTAGCAGTCCAGAATTGGGTTTCCAAAATGTCGATACTTCTACATTTATTACGTATACGTACAGCGTTCAAACTAACAGATGTTGCGTTAACGGTGTGTTCTTAAGTTAATTATTGAAGTATTGAAACTAAAAAAATATTACTGAATTAATAATAATATTAAAATGATATGAATGATATATTACGTATACGTAATAAATCGGATTGGCACTCACAGCATTAAAGCTAGCAGCTGTTATGTTAACGTTGCTCTATTATATTAATTTTTAACGTAAAAAATTCTAACAGTTTATAATTGTGCTATTAAGGGACTGATATAACGTATATTACGTATACGTAATAAATGTACCAACAAAAGAGTTTAAAAATTACAACTGTTGCCTTAACATCGCTTTGTTATATTAATTTCTTAGCACTAAATTTTGATCTTATACTGATGCTGATTTTAAAGTATTTAATTTTGTTTATAACATAAATATTTATTACGCTTATACTGCTCTCTAATCGTAGTTCCCGTTACCAAAATCTCAGTTTACAAATTCAGATTTCACTCTAATTGAATTTGCTTTAATCACAATAATTTATCTCACACCACTTCACTTGAAATTTCTTTTATGGACTTACCGCAAGCAATCCTCGATTTGATTAAGGTAGTTAATGGTGTAGTTGTCGTTGTCGACATAGTAATTCTGGAATTTGGACATATCATTCTGGAAGTAACCGTAGATCGATTGTATCAAACAATCATCGACTGTGGGCGTCACGCCCGGATACAGAACAGGTGCATAGCAAATCTTATCCAGTCCGGCATCTTCATCCATGCCCAGTTGCATGATTTGTTCTTGCAACTCGAATACTTCTTGGAGGAAACTTTGCTCATAGGCCGGACCAAAGGTGAGCACTCCATCGGAGGTCTCATGTGTGAACTAATCAAACAGAGAGAGCGAGAAATGAAGAGAGAGATTAAGATAAGAAACTAAAACGGCTACAAAAATAAAGAATGAATAACAAAATAGAACTGCTACAAAATTTTAATAATAAATCTCTTTTTTTAAACACTTTGGTTGATTAAATGTTTGATTTTTTTCTAGAGCACTGATAACAACTCGTTAAGTTAACGGAAGCAGTTTAATTATGGCTGCAGCTAACTGCAGAAAAGAATTAGATTGATTCCTTATTCAAATTTTTTACATCAATGATGTTTTTAAAAATATTAAATATGTTTTAAATATAAAGTTTTTAAGTCGAGTAAACTAATTTAGTTGAGTAAAAGAAATGAGAAAATTTAAATATTTATTTAATTTGTTCAACAAAAAGTGTTGAACTTGTTTGAAATAAAACAAAAAATTAATAAAAAACTACTTTTGTATACGTAGCTAGTTCTGAGTGTTTACTCACTGTATCTGTTTTGATGGGCTTCACGAACAGCTGATTGGTGCGATAGAAGGGACCGAAACGCTGATCGAAATAATCCTTCTCGATGCGCGTCTGACTCTGCTCGCTGGCCCAGAGCTCGACCGGATCGGTGGTCACCTTCATGTAGACGACACCGTAAGCCAATCCACCAATTACCCAGGAACAGAGGGCCAACACCAGCACCGGATGTTTGGCACAAAAAGTGCCCCAAGCGCGACACCCGAGATACAAGAATTCGCCATAAAGCGTTGGCATGCAGACATTCGAAGCCTTGCGATGTCCCGTTGCACCCCAAGCGATAAAGACCATAATGGCGACCGCAATGACCAACGCAACGATGAATGTGATGCCATAGAGTCCAGCGATTTGCCAAGGCGGTTGATAACCGGTCGGAGCATCCGTGAGTGGACACGAGTCCGCACAATCGATGCAGGCACAGGCATAGTTGCCCTCATAGCTCTGGCCACAGTCGAGGGTATTGAGCTGGAGATAGATCGCATCGCTGCCCTCCTCAGCATCCTCGGACCACATGTAGTTGATCACAAAGGGCACATAGTCGCTGTTCTCGGCATCGCCCATAAAGTGATACCATCGCCGATAGGTGCACGTCTTGGCATTGAACGCCCCGCAGCCCAAATCCATTGCTGGACGTCCCGTCTGCGGATGCTGAATGCCCGAGCAACTGTTGTAGATACCCTGGACGGTGGCGTCCTCGAGCCGATAGTCGATGTGCTCGACAAAGTCAATGCCATCGGGATTGAGGTCGAGGTAGGCGGTCAAGAAGAGCGAATGATTCTGGGCACAGGTCATGGCACAAACCGTTTGAGCCATGTTCATTGTGCACGTGGGACAACGCGAATAGACGCCATCGGCTTGCGTTAAGCCCGAGTCCATCGTATGCACTTGTTGGGCATCGCAACACAGTTTCAACTCCTCGTCACCATTCTCGCCTTTGTACTCCTTGTAAAAGGTGGGACAACGTCGAGCGAACACCGCCTCGGCGGCTTCATCGTTCAGCGGCAGCGCTTCGCCGGTGTAT
The DNA here is from genome assembly GCF_023558435.1 of Drosophila sulfurigaster albostrigata. NCBI lineage: Eukaryota > Metazoa > Arthropoda > Insecta > Diptera > Drosophilidae > Drosophila > Drosophila sulfurigaster. The sequence goes on from NC_084885.1 coordinate 20,910,345, forward strand.
GCCAAATTTTGAGCGTGTTCTCCGATCTTGTGCGATTCGCCATACCAAATGCAGCTGCTGGCAACCGGTTGCAATGTTGTCATCGACAACAGCAACAACAGCCAAAGGCCAAACAGCAACCGGAGTCTTTCACTCTTCACTAACATTTCACCAACAAAAAAAGACAAAAACGAGACTATGAAATTATTCTTGTACACCTCAGGTCAGGCTGCCGCTTCAGTAGCAACTGACTAATCGAGTGGCACTGAAGCAGTAACAAAAGTAACGAAAACTATTATCACACACGGTTCGCTCTCGGCCGCAGCAACGATAAGATATCAATGCTGTTGATTTCGCGGCGATTAAAGCGCTCGGCTCAGCCATTAAAATCCCGCTATGAAGCTTATCGATAGCGATAAGCCAACAAATTCCCAGTTGCTAGTTGCTTTTGGAAATCGTTTCAGTTGTTTTTTCACGCTGTACTTAATTGATTGGTAGCAACAAAACCTTAATTGATCTCTCACCTGGCGATAATGATGGATAAATGCCAGCTTATTGATCTGGGTAAAAATATTAGCGTCATGGCTCTCAGCTCTTATCACGTATACGTAGCAACCAATTATTAGTGTTTCTTTCATTTGCTTTTGTTGTATTTGTTTAATGCTCATTACGAACAGTCTATCGAAGTTGTAAATTATCAATTGATTTACAATTGGCAAAACACATTTTACTAACTCATTTCATTGTTTATTTAATGAACGTTAATTAGTCTTTTTATTTTGCATTTATCTAATAATAATTAAGCAAATTTATAAACTAGCTTAACTGATAAGTAAATTATAAATTGATTCGCTATTTAATTAGATTATTTCATTGCCTTTTTAGACAAAATATAACAACTTAATATACTAAAAAAATACCATAGATGATAATTGGTATATCTACAATTTTGAATTAAGCCATGTTCTAAAAATAAACCAACGTCATAAATAAACAAGTAAGAAAGCTACAGTCGAGTATGCTCGACTGTGAGATACCCGCTACCCATTTTGAATAAAAGCAATATATTTTGCGGTATTATTCTCAAAACATACCAATTATACTACAAAAATACTAAAAATATATTTTGGGGTATTATTATTAAAATATACCAAATATACTAACAACACTAAAAATAACAAATGGTATATTAGACCCCTAGTAAGTAGGCGTGTTTGCCCATACAAAAGTATTTCTTTAATAACTTCGACAATTTTTATCTGATCGCAACCAAATTTTCAGGAATCATAAATACTATACTTATTATTGTATATACCAAAATTCGCAATTCTAGTTTTATAATTACGCTTGTTATTCGATTTTTTTGATTTACGGGGGCGGAAGTGGGCGTGGCAAAAATTTGAAACAAACTTGATCTGCGTGCAAACATAACAAATGCTGTCGAAAAAAAAAATTATAGCTCTATCTCTTATAGTCTCTGAGATCTAGGTGTTCATACGGACGGACGGACAGACAGACAGACGGACATGGCCAGATCGTCTCGGCTGTTGACGCTGATCAAGAATATATATACTTTATAGGGTCGGAGATGCCTCCTTCTACCTGTTACATACATTTCCTGCCGGCACAAAGTTATAATACCCTTCTACCCTATGGGTAGCGGGTATAAAAATACTAAAATATACCGATACTTTTAGTTGGTATATTCATTTAGTATGTACTACATACGAAACATTCTATAGAGTACAAAATATACCAACTAAAAATTTATTATTTTTTGTTTCTTTAGTGTTTAAAAATTATATTTTTATTTTATTCATCATCAATATAAATATATATATTATTATATATTATTTCAACATTTTTATTATTTATTGATTTTTTTTGTTATATCGAAATAGTAAATCGATGCACGACATTCTCTACTTTTATTATTAGGCAAAAGATATAAGATATATAATCATAATATTTAAATTTCGGATTTAAAAATATAGGGAAAATAGAAAAGTATTCACAAATAATATTAAAAATGTAAATGAGAAATTAGAGTACATATATAATACAATACATTTATACATATAATACATTTATTTTTCTTACCAATAAAACTAATCAAATAATTTCCAAAAATTTTAATATAAATAAAAACTATTTTAAATTCGCAAATTCAGTCAGAACAAAACAACCAAAAAATTTAATTTGCATCAATAAAAAAAATGCATTTATTTTTGTTTTGTATATGGTTAAATAATAATACAAAATTACTTACTTACTTAACTTTAGGGTAGACTAGCGTTGACTACATAAATACCAAAAATAAAATATGTTTTTTAATATAAGACACAAAAAAGTTGTTGATAATGAGCAAGGTCGTTGGTGCTGTTGTCTGTTCAAGAGCCTCTTCGTTAGTTTTAATTGTTAAACACAAGTAATTAATAACGATTGTCTTCTGCGAATTATCAATTGAACATTTCTTAGCTGAGTTTTAGCTCACATTTTTCAACTACTTTTCCAGTAGCCGCAGTCATAAATAAAAATCTTACTAATGGGTTTTTTTCAGTTTAAATAAAGGCGTCGTTGAGACTGATAACGCTGAGAGGCCGAAATAGTAATGCTAACTAAACATGAACAATTAATAATCAACGAGAAATGTTAAAATCTTGTTAATGCTGATGCCAGATTACAAAGCAATTTTTGTGAATTAAATGTTTTAATTTATTTGCCAGTAATTATTGATGTCAAATTAATTTGCAAAAAATCGAAATCGTGAATCATATGGGTTAATTTTATTTTATCAATTCTTGTCCTATTGTCGCGCTGTATAATTTTTATGATATGCAAGTGTTTAAACATTGTTGAGACATTTCACATTGTTGTTGCTGTTACTGTTGTTTAAAGCGCGCTTATCTTGGCCTAGGAAAACAGGTGTCCACTTCAGAGGCAATCGACAACTAAAGACTGTGTGTAGCAGTCAAACACCGAATTATTTTATAGCGATACGAGTATAGTACGTATACTATTCACACTTATCAGCCTCCGAAGCAGCTGGTCGCCCATCGAATGCCTCACTCACTCACCTCCAAAAAGGCACAACAATCGCAGGTGTGTCCGGTCTTCGATAAGCGACTAATATCCCAAGACCTATAATCCACCTTTTACTATGTGAATGTCTCGACTTTGTCTTTGCAGATGGCTGCAAATATTTCTAATCAATTTCATGTTTAAACAGCTCATTTCACTTTTATTTTTCTTCTTTTTATATTGTGTAAAATGGTAGTAAATACTAAATAATAAGTATATACACATATTTTAAACTAAACATGAATAATAAATCATTTTTTTAATTATCCGAATAACTTGAATTTTTACAGGAATACAATCGAAATACAATCATTTGTTAGATATGAAGAAAATGAGTAATTCCTTTTAAATTTCTGTAGAATTATTTACTTGTTTACAAATACAATTAGAACGTGAAAAATTTAATTAAATTTCATATTTAAGCAGCTCATTCTGTTTTTTTGATTACTCACTTCTCATGTAGTGTTGAAAATGTATTAAAAATAATAAATATTATTGTATTTAACACTAATTTTAACTAGAATCTATGAGTAACAAAGTGAGTAATTCTGTTGAAATTTTTGTGGAAGTTTTTGCTTTTCGTGTCTACCAAAATACTAATTTAATAAAAGCCCAATTTAAAAATTAAATTTTATTATTAACTTTTTATTCAGTAACAAATAGATTTAAAGACTAAATTGGTTTATACAAATTTAAATTTATATTCAATAATAAATCTTAAATGTTTCCGACCTTAGCACGAATTTTAACTAGAATCTAAATCCAAGACATTTGATTGATAAAAAAAAAATATGAGTAATTTCATTATAATTTATGTAGAATTATTATTAATTTTCGAAAGAAAAACAAATTCAATAAGTATGTCGAATTATATTATATTCTTATAAACTTCTGCATTATTATTTTTTTAATTGTTTTAAATACAAAATATATGTAAATTAATAAATACTTTTACTTATAAATATCTTATTTTTATTATACATTTTTGACATATGTATTATTATAAAGTTAAAATGAATAAATATGTACTGTGCAATTGTTAAATGCCAAATATATAAAAATTATAGATAATTCGTAACCATTTCTTATTAAGTAATCTACTTACTTTGTTTACCACATCCTAAAATATTTAAAAATAAATTTAAAGTGCTATCTAACAATTATAAATTAAATTTTCTATCACTTTATTTTAACGAGGAAATATTTTGTGTTTTAGTTCAATATTTCGGCTTATATTTAAAACAAATTTTTTATTTTAGATTTTCGAATATGATATTCTTCGTGGATCAAGTATTCAGTTAATTGTCAGTCAGAAAGTTTTAAGCTATTTTCGGAAGTTCAAATCAAATTTCATTAGTTACATAAGATATGGAAAAGAAATTTCACTACACAAGACTCAAGAATTCCATACAGAAAGCCACCACACAAAGCAACGACTATTGCAACTCTCTAGAGGAGCAACACAACAACGAGCAGCAATCGGAGCAGAAAAAAGTAACTGCTGACTTGGCTGTCGTTCCATCCAAACATCAAGTGACTAAGGATATAAGTAAGTAGTATTTGCAATGGCTTAAAATGTTTTCATAGACGCAATCACACTTGAGACTCTTAACTAGAAGTAAACGGTATATTTTTTATATATTCTCAATCAATTGTCGACTTTTGGAAGAATTTCTAGTCGATTTAACAGTATAAATACCAATTAATTATGGTGACCTTATTTTATTTGTATAAAATAGACACAAATACAAAATTTCTTCATTCTTAACCAATGTACACAATTAATAACAAAATAATAGAATAATAAGAAATAACCTTTAAAGTGAATATGCTTAAAAAAAAGAAAAAGATTATTGGCCTAATTATTTACTGAAAAAAATTCAATTATTTAAAAAAAAAAAAGCAAGAACGCTGCTGTTTTATATAAAACCATATTCTAAAAAGCAAACCAAATAAAAGCATCACAAAAATGTTAAAATATACCAAACACTGTATTTGGTATTTCTATGTTATACTAAAATGAAAATGAAAATTGAGTACAAAATGTACCATGGTATATTTTGAATGCATTTCTATATCAATATACCAAATATAGCATTCGGTATAATTTAGCATTTTTTCAGTACTTTAAATTGCTTTTTTAAAAATGCAATGCATATTTCACAATCTGAACACATTCGACAATATCTTTCTTACCCATTTCATAATTGTTTGTTTGCTTCGAATGAAATTGCAAAAAAGCCAGATCAACTGAGGCCTCGATTCAGTTGCTCAATCTACTTATTTCACTTTCAAATATTTAATCACATTAAAGTGTTCGACTTTCTCACAATCAACAGTCAACTCAACACCACTTTTCTCTGCTCTAGCAAAAGGCAAACAGAAACCGAAACCGAAACCGAAGCCGAAACGCATTCTGCAAGGATTGGCGATAGAGTATCACAAGTTGGTGCGCGACATCAAGTATCATTTGCCCGATTCGCATTTACCCAACTCTGGAGTGCGATTAGCAGCAGAAGCAAGCCAAAGAATATCGGCGTACAGACAGCTGGGCGGAGAAGAGAACGAGTTAAAGAAGGAGGAGGAGGAGAAGGACACAAGCCAGGTGGAGATTTGTTTTGTTCAGCTCTTTCGACAGCGAATGTACTACGAAGAATTGGGCATTCCATTGACACCACTCGAGCTCATCTACATGACTGACTGTGATCGTGAGTGGCGGCGACGTGAACAGGCCAAGAAATCAATGATGGATCAGGATCAACAGCAGCAGCAGCAGCATCAGTATCGGAAACTCGATCGTGGCGATGGCGATGGCGATGGAGAAGGTAAGCACTCAAGTTCGAGAGTTTTAGGGTCGCTTCACTTTATTGATGTGTGGTTAAAGTGATAATACTATTAGTTAACAATAGAATTCATTTCAACAACAATTAAACACGGTTAAGCTTAAATAGAATTCTTTAAAGAGCTGCTATTGGAAAGCGTCTAATATATTGTAGGAAACATGGAAAGAAATAATGAACTCCTGATTTACTAAATAGTTGAAGCAATACAATCTGGTATATTTTTTTTTAGTTTTTGGTATATTTTGAATGTAGTACTATTCCAATATACCAAATATAACATTCGGTATATTTTGCTCTCTCAGTATATTTTGAATGTTTTTCTATATGAATATACCATTATAACATACTAAATAGTTGAACCAGTATAATCTGGTATATTTTTTACATTTTGGTGTTTTTTGAATGTATTGTAGTGCTATAGCAATATACCAAATATAACTTTTAGTGTATTTTGTTCTCTATGGTATATTTTGAATGTAGTACTATTCCAATATACCAAATATATCTTTTAGTATATTTTGCTCTCTCAGTATATTTTGAATGTAGTACTATTCCAATATACCAAATATAACATTCGGTATATTTTGCTCTCTCAGTATATTTTGAATGTAGTACTATTCCAATATACCAAATATAACATTCGGTATATTTTGCTCTCTCAGTATATTTTGAATGTTTTTCTATATGAATATACCATTATAACATACTAAATAGTTGAACCAGTATAATCTGGTATATTTTTTACATTTTGGTGTTTTTTGAATGTATTGTAGTGCTATAGCAATATACCAAATATAACTTTTAGTGTATTTTGTTCTCTATGGTATATTTTGAATGTAGTACTATTCCAATATACCAAATATATCTTTTAGTATATTTTGCTCTCTCAGTATATTTTGAATGTAGTACTATTCCAATATACCAAATATATCTTTTAGTATATTTTGCTCTCTCAGTATATTTTGAATGTTGTTCTATATGAATATACCATTATAACATACTAAATAGTTGAACCAGTACAATCTGGTATATTTTTTACATTTTGGTGTTTTTTGAATGTAGTACTATAGCAATATACCAAATATAACTTTTAGTATATTTTGTTCTCTATGGTATATTTTGAATGTAGTACTATTCCAATATACCAAATATAACATTCGGTATATTTTGCTCACTTAGTATATTTTGAATGTTGTTCTATATCAATATACCAATATATCTTTTAGTATTTTATGGTATATTAGTTTGGTATATTTTCAAATTTATATTGCCTGTATCGAACACACTCGACTGTAACTTTCTTACGGTATATTTTTGGTATATTTGCAGAATATGTTTTTATTGATAGTGGGTATCTAAGATTTCTTAGCTTTCTTATAGGTTTCATATGTTTAATACAATATAGGCATTAACTACATTTGAATTTTGATAATGCTTGCCACACTTTTTTAATAAAAGATCTCAAAATGTGAGCTCAACTAATGTAATACTTTTCCCCCAATAGAATACGCTTCAAAGTCGCAGATGAGTGAGGCCAAAGAGAGTAAGGAGTTGGAGCACTTCAACAACGAATGTATTTGGTGCAGGGCTGTGCAACGACAACAGGAAACAGAGTTGCCATCTCCATCTCCACCTCCTGCAGATCATCAGTTCGCTTATAGTCAACGCTGCGAGTCCACTTCAAAAGCAGAGCGACACGAGAAGCATGTGAAGTGCCATGAACTGCGACGCACACAGAAATACATGAATTTGCCGGAGCAAGTTGTGGCGCAAATGCGATCGCAACAAGCTTACGGAAATGAGATGAAAATGTTGCTGGCACCGTGGACAACGCGAATGCAAGACGATCGCGATGTGGTTGTTGCGATGCGTGGTCAGCAGGAGCAGCAGCAGCCAACGAATGTGGAGAGCAGCGATTCGTTGGCTGAATTCAGTACGGAAAGCGAGTCGAGTTGTTGCTCAATCACAAGTGAGATGAGTGCGTCATCATCGATCGATGAGTTGAGCGAAGTGTGGTACAATCCGTATGCCTATCAGCAGGTGACAGTGGAGAATCGTAGTTCGCTCTTTGGCGAATTCAAATCGATAGATGCCCAGCAAACGGGACACAAAGGTGCCCAAGTTGTGGATGCTCGCACAGCTGAGTTGGCGCTGCAACGTGTCAAGTATTTGGCCAATCGATACGAGTTGTTGCAGCCGGAGGAACGCACCATTGAGTTGGCGCTACGTTTGCGGCAATTGCGTTTCTTTCTGGAGAAAGCCAAGCACAAGTTCTACAAACACTTGAACATTGTCGAAAGTCGCACAAAAGATCGACAACAACAACTTCTATACGATTGCCCCATGCATGCGGCAGAGAAATGTGCCAAGGTGATGAATGAAACGCTGTTGACGCATTTCATTGTCTCACATTTGCAGGCACCAGGGCTGCGGCTTAATGAGATCTCTGATCACAGCAAACAGCTGATCAAGTTCAAGCCTGTGACATTCTCACGCACCAGCAACATTTGCATGTCGATTGCGCTACTCGATGGCTTTCGGCACTCCGCAATTCCATCAACCATTCACAACGAAGCTTTAAGCTTGTCCTATCGCCAGTACGCCAGCTTTTTGCCATTCTTTGTGATGGCGCGACGCATTTGGCTGCCAACTGAGTCCGTTGAGGAGGGCGAGAATGCCATGGCTCTGTGGATTGTTAGCCTCGATTTGGCTCAGTGTATTTACGCTCATCTCACCGTCTTCAATCGCCGCCTCGATGTCAGTCGGTGTGGCATTGTCCGAGTGCGCGGACTGAGCTCAAATCACAAGCCCGAAGAGTTTATGGCGCAGAGCACAAACTATTTGCGTCTCACCGCTCAGGATTTGCGCGTGCTCACCAACAACTACAAAGAGTGCATCTATATGGAAGTTTATTTTCGCGAGTTCACTGATTACGAGTAACAAAACTCGTTTTCTTTCACAACGGGTCGTATACGTAATTTTTAGTTTCGCAGTATTTAACACAATGTCGCTGTCGCTGTCTGTCATTGTCTGTCTTTTAGGAGCATATTTTTTGCCATTTTGGAGAGTTTCAAAATTATGCACAGCCTTTTAAATTTCTTCTGTTTCTTTTAACCAACAAGCAGGTTTCTATATTAAGCGGGTGTGAAACACATCAACATTTTAAAATATGTGTAAAGAATGAATTGTGCATTTAATACAATATAATTATGAAAACAAAACTATAACAATAAGAACCTCATATTTATTTCTAATGAGAAAATGAGACAAAAATTATAATAAATATTTACAATCCCAGCAACAATTCAACCATTGATAACAAAGTTATTTTATAATTGAAGAACTGCATTTATAAATGAAAACAAATTGAAACAATAAAGTAAAAAGTTGTGTTTGTACTTTGACTTGTGTCCATTAGATTTATGTTAATTTTCAAAGATTGTTCTGTTTCAGAATTTTATATTTAACGATAACTATATAACTAGTATATTATATTACATTTTAATAGAGAGCCATCGAAAGAAAGTAAAGTAAAAAAGTGACGGTAAGTACTAAATAAATATACTGCAAAATCCTAAAATATACCAAAAGCTATATTTGGTATATCGATATACTACAACATTTAAAATATACCATAGATTATTGAATATACTAGATTGTCAACAAAAGCCACTAAGAACCGACTGAAAATAACTAAAATATACCGAGTGCTATATTTAGTATATAGATTATAAAATATTCTAGATTGTCACTTAAAGCCACTACGATCCGTCTGAAGAATACTGAATGCTATATTTGGTATATCGATATACTATTACATTTAAAATATACCATAGAATATACTAGATTGTCAACTAAAGCCACTAAGAACCTACTGAAAACAACTAAAATATACCGAGTGCTATATTTGGTATATCGATCTACGATAACATTTAATATCTTGATTATAGAATATACCGGATTGTCACCTAAAGCCACTACGAACCGTCTGAAAAATACTGAATGCTATATTTGGTATATCGATATACATTTAAGCCATATAAAATGCATCAACCCTATGGACAGTGGGCATAAACACAATAATTGCTATGAATTTAGTTTTGCACTTTAATTTTATTGTGATTTAATAATTGATTTATATTCTTAGTATGTTTTTTAAAGGTATGCAACGAATATTTAGATTCTTAATAGTTAATAGTTTTTAATGGTTAATAATAGTTAACAGTTAATAATAGTTAATATTTTTTTCGTGAAAATATTTCTAGAGATATTCACAGATCTTGTTGCATGTTTAGAAATGTCTCTGCAAGTGTGACTTTGATGTCAAAAGCGACTTAACAGCGTGAAAGCTTTGTCAGCTGTAAACACGATGTTAACACACTGTTAAAGTAGTGATGATGCTGTTAATGCTGCTGTTGATGTTAACTTTGCAGCTGCTGCTGCTGCGGTTGCTGCTGCAGTCTGCGTTGCTGTTGGTGCTGCTGCAAGTGGCGGCTTTATTTATTTTTTAATGCCGGGCAGAATGCTATTGAACTCACACACACACACAAAACACACACACACACATAGAGGCACATTAGAGCTTTGCATTTTGGCAGCTGCTGCTGCTGCTGCTGATGATGATGATGATGATGATGTTGCTGCAAAATGCGAAATGCATAATGCATAAATTGTTGCCGGCATTGAAGACTCTGACTAATTTGATTAGTTTGTAGCGAGTGGCATGCGGCATGTGGCAAGAAGAAGAAGAGGCAGAAGAAGAAGAAGAAGCTGTCGGCTTGTTGAAATGACAATTGAAATACTCTTTTTTTTTTGTTAGTGGGACACGTGTTCAGAGCTGCAAAAAGTCATCCAGACCTACGTCAACAAATGCTGAAAATGCTCTTGCAGCCGCAACGTCAGCGTTGCGCATCTGCAAAGCCAGCGAACAGACGGAGAGAGAAAGAGAGAGAGCGAAAGAGAGAGAGAGAGAGAAACTCCATTTGTCAGTTCCCGAAAATCTCAGTTTGTTCCCGTTCCAGACGCAACGCTTTTTGGCCCACGTTCCAGGCGCATTCTGGAAAATTGTGTCAAGCTGACGACACAATTTTCAAATCGCATGCCCGAAGTTGCAGTTGCTTCCCCCTCACCCTGCCCGCGTCACTGAATGTTGCACTCACCCTGCACTACCCACTTCACTCACCCTTTTCGACACCATTTTGAAGTGAAATGCAAAAAAGCAAAATAGAATGTAGGAAGTAGGAAGCAGAGACTCTGAGAGCGAGTTGCTCTCCGAAAAGAGAGCGAGAGAGAGAGTTATAGAGAGAGAGAGCGGGAAATGTCGCTTCGCTTTTTGGCTGGCATTGCACAAATAACGGTAAAGGTAACGGTACAGTAGCGTAACAGGAAATGGTGCATTAACACGCACCGCAAAACTGACGACGACGACGACGGCGACGACGGCGACGATGTTGTCCACAATAAGTTCAACTGGCCGGGCCCGAAAAACGCGTAAATTAAATAGCAACTAAACGGCAACAACAACACGGTAATAACAACAACAGTAATAAGTAGAAGAAGAAGAAGAGCAAATGACAATAACAACAACAACAACAAGAGCAATAAAGCAAATTGCATTTTGACAAACAACAAAAAAAAAGTGAAAAAGAAAAACGTCAACAACGCGCGCTCGCTAAAGCTGTGTAAGTGTGTGTGAGTGTGTAAGTGTGTGTGTGTGTGTGAATGTGTGTGCGAGTGTGTGTGCGTGTGCGTGTAGGTGTAAGGGTTTATATGTGTGCGTTTGTTAGTGTTTTGTTAATAACTTTTCAATCTTTTTGCTACTTCGGTTCTTCCTTGACAATCTTTTTTGTGTGTGTGTTTATATATGTGCATGTATGTGTGCGTGTGTGAGTGTTAGTTACTGTGCTCAGCATTTAATTAGGCATCTCTTGTGTCCTATATTTTTTTTTGCTGTTATTTTGTATTGTTTGCTGTGTTTTGTCGATTGCATCACCACCAACAAAAATGTCAGCTGCAATTTTGGAACGCTTTTGCATTGCACTGCATTTAACCTTTTCTGTGACGTAGCCAATACAGTGTTTATACATGTGTGTGAGTGTGTTGCCTTTTGCATCTGCAGCCTTTAAATGAGCAAAGCAAAAAACGAATGACGTCGAATGGCCCATTGAAGTTTTTGGCTGCTGCAATTCGCATTTCTCATTTGGGTTGCGGCAAAATCTTCGCAAAATATACACGCAACCAACACAAAAAAAAAGAAGGAATAAAACCGGTTACAAAAATGCCAAAAGTGAGAGCGAGAACGCGGCATCCATCGCTGTGTGTGAGAGAGAGAGAGAGAGAGCGAGCGAGCGAAAAGGGAGGGAGAGTAAAAGCAGAGAGATTGCGGATGCCGCTAGCAGAGGCAGCAGTGACGAAAGCCGACAGTCAAAAGCCGATTGCCGACAACCAACAGCCGAGAGCCGAGAGCCGAACGGAATGCCGACGCGTCGGTAAATTGTGCCGAACATGCAAAAACGTGCACACGTGCAGCGGCGACAGCAGAGACAACGAAAGCAGCGGACAGCAGCATGCAGAAACTTTTTCGGTGTGAATGCCTTCTGCACAAAAACGTGGTTTTTCGGCTGTCGCTGCGTCGTTGCAGCGTTCTGCTTTTGCTTGCTCTGCTAGCGTCGCCGTCGCCGTCAGCGTCAGCGTCGACGCAATGCGTCGCCTGCGTTCTGTTTTCTGTTTGTTCTCTGTGTGCGTGTTTTTGCATTTTTATTATTGTTGCAATTTCTTAGCATTAGCCTGTTTAACAGCTTAACAGCGTTTAACAGCGCTTAACAGTTAACAGTTTTATGCGCTGTTAACGATGCAGCAACTGCAAAATATTCTGTTGCATACGTTGAGGCGCAAATTGAAATTATTCTTATCAACGAGATCTTCCATTGAACTTTACTTTCTTACAGTCCAGATTATTTCAAAAAAAGACACCAGGAAATATTCAAAAACTTACATCTAATTACATTTATTCTAAATATAGTTAATTACACAAATTAAAATTCCAAGTAAATCGAATGTTTCAAATATAAAATTTTGAGTGAATCTTTACAACTGCGATTTTAGTTGAACATAATTCATATTTTCAATTAAGATCAGAAGATTTTCGTTAAAGTTATTGTAGAAAGTCTTCAAAAACGAATTTATTATATATGTTTATTTACTATATTATATTATTACATTAACTATATTATATTATTCGGCTGTATTAGTCATAAATTGAGACGACACGTTATGCATTGGATTGTTAAGTTGCGTTTTAATATTTTTATTTTATTATTTTTATTTTTTATGATCGTTTTTATTCATGTAAATATTTCATTTTATAAACATAGATATTTGTTTTTATAAAGCCATCTTCATTTATGTTAAGTTATATATATAAATGAAAATTTAACAATTCAATTTTAATAAGAATCCAAGTTTTTTTGAGATAATAAATATGTGAAAAAGATCTTTTGTATGTATCGAGATTTGAAATCATTTGAATTTGAATAATTCGTAATTAATTATATTTTTATTATTGATTTGAAGAGGTTGTCTTAAAGAGAAAACATCTTAATGAAAGTTGTATGGAAAATAACAAAATTTGATATTTTCCTTGCCATTTTCGATTAGCTGTGATTTGATAGATTCTTTATGTACATAAATTTAATATTCATCTTATATTACGATAAATATTGAACCCATAGATTGATTTACAAACCATAAAAATCGAATTATTAACTAATACTCTTTAAAGACTTTGATTAGATGTTCTTTGATTTTTATATTTTTCTTTATTTTTCTTCAGATGCCTGTTTCAACTCGAGTTGTTTTTCGATCACTCGTTGTTTGTCGTGCATTTGACTAGGTTCATCGAGAAATATTACAAAGTACTCAGTATAAAGGGTCGGCTACGTAATGTTGCTCATACGCCATGTTGTGCACGCTGTGTCATTTAATAATGCAGCGAGTTGAATTCATAATAGTGCATAATTCTGTACACGAAATGCATTAAAAATGCAACAACAACAACTTGCCGTGTAAAAATGTTGTCAACTCTCATTAGCTGGCAACACCGGCAACAGCAACAGCAAAAGCAACAGCAAAAGCAACAGCAACAGCAGCAGCTGCGTCTGTGGCAACATTCTCGTCTCCGGCGCTGTTGTTGTCAGCTCCGTTCTGTTCTGTTCTGTTCTGTTCTGTTCTGTTCTGTCCTTCGCCTTCGGCTCTCAAATGGTGTGCTCTTGTTAAAGGAGTTGTCGTTGTCCGTTGTAGTTGCAACTTGCTTCCGTCAGTTGTGCCGGAAGTTGAGAGAGAGAGAGAGCGAGAGAGAGAGAGTGCACAGAAAAAAGCTTTTGGCACTATATTTTTTGTTGTAGTTGTTGTTGTGTTGAATTCGCGGCCTCTGTTAACGGGGCAGCAAATGCAAATGTTGTTTGTGTGCCTGGCCAAAGACAAAAGCACACCAAACGCAGTCGCAGTCGCAGTCGCAGTCGCAGTCGACGCCGACGCTGGCAGCAGCAGCAGCAACATTTGTTGTTGGCCGCTTTGGTCTCATCGCAGTCGCATCTCGGTTCTCATTCGTGTGCGGCGCTTCACCGCTAAGCGACGTCTCAAAAAATATATTTCGCTGCCTATTTGCTGCCTGCCTGCTTCCTACGTACGTACACGGTATGTGTGTGTGTTGGTGTGTGTGTGTGTGTGTTGGTGTGTAAGTATGTGTGTGTAAGTCTGTTTGCTTGCCTGCTTCGTGCTTCGTTTCTCGTTTCTCGTGTTTCGTTCTCTTCGGCTGCGTTCGCTCGTCGGCACTTTGACTTCGTCGCTTCGTCGCTTCGTCGCTTCGTCTAACGCTTCGGCTTCGCTTCGCTTCGGTTTCGTTTCGGCTTTTGCTGCTGCGACGTCAGCGACGACGGCGGCTGCTTCCAAACGTTCGCTGGCCATGCAGCAAAAACAGTTTACATTTGTTTTTCCGCGTGCTCGCACACACGTTGACTGACACGGTGTCTGCTGCTCTGCTCTGACTCGGCAGCTCAGTGTGTGTCTGCCAGCCAGCCAGCCAGCCTGCCAGCCAGCCTGCCTGCCTGCCTTGTGTCAGTCAGTCTGTCTCGTCTGTCTGTCCGTCAGTCTCAGTGTCTCTCTAAGTATGTGTGTCTCGATTGCGATGTCGATTGCGATGTTGGTGGAGTAGTGACCGGAGTTGCATGGCCGAAGAAGAACTAGAAAACACTCGAGCTTGTTCCAGTTACTCGCTGCACTTGCAACCTGCAACCTGCCACTTGCCACTTGCAACACTGCCAAAATTAATTTGATCAACAAACACACTCGACACTCATACGTCCAGTAAGCCAGGCATCACTTTTTTTTCCTTTTTTCTTTCCCAACTTAATTTCAACTTCATTTTTTTCTCTGCATTTTGCAAATTTCGACTTCGGCTCGCCGCGCGGAAGTGCAACCAAAAAAAAAAAAATTTGAAAAAGCGGAAACGGAAATAAACCCAAAAAAAAAAAATAAATGAAAAACATAAAATGAACTTGATTGCCAATTTTTGTTCTCCTTGATAACTAATTTTTTTTTTTTACAAATTTTTTTTATGTGATGCAACGAAAACAAATCGAAAACAAAAAAGAGAAAATAAACCTGAAATGAAATAGAACAAAAAATAAAAAAAAGAAGAACGCGCGGAGAAGAAATGTTGAATGAAAAATTAAGAACGCAGTGTGTGTGCAAATTACAAAGCAACAACAACGATTACTACAACAACAACAACAACCACTGCAACAGCAACAGCAACAACTTCTACAACAGCAACAACAACAACAACAACAGCAGCAGCAACTACGACAACAAACACAAGTTTGGAAAACAAATAACTAAAGTGTAAAATTTTTGCAAATAGCAAAAAAACAAAACAAAAAAACAAGCAAAAGAAAAATCTCTCACACACACAGAAAAGCGCCGACGCAGCTGCCTTTAAGTACTGAGGTGTGTGTGTGTGTGTGTGTGTATGTGTGTGTGTGTGTCTCTGTGAGTGTGTGTGTGTGCGATCAAATCTTTGAAGCAAGTGTTTTATTCTTTTGCAACGCTTTGAAGTATTACAAAGTTGATCACAATTTATTCACATTTCTCTCTCTTCTCTCTCGTCTTCTTCCTTTTTGTATATTTTTCTTTGCGTTTTTGTGCACAATTTATTGCCGCTTTTGTGATTAAACAAATTATTTATGTGTACGCTGAGATCTATTTTGTGTTTGCACGTTTCTCACAATTCACATTACGCAATCTATTCCAAAAAAAAAACAAAAAAAACAAAAAAACAAAAGCGCAATTTTATTGTGATCAAGTGTGGCTGACATTCAATTCAATTTCCAACAATTTCTAAATATATTCTTTACATAAAAAGACTCAAATAATATATTTTATTTTCAAATAAAACTGTTTTTGATAAAGAAAAGATTGTTTAACATAATTTGCTAAAGTATGAACTAAAATGTTGATGAAATCGCAAGTTTAATGAAAATTTCAAAATTTAATTTTTCTTATAAAATAACAACCTTTATTTCAATAAAAAAAAATATAAAAATATAAAAAAAAATATAAAATGCCATACAATGAAATTTAATTTTGATAGGAACAAATGTTTATTGAAAATTACAAGTTATATTTTCTTTATAAAATAACAACCTTCATATCAATAAAAATAAAATCGCAAGTTTAATGAAAATTATAAATTAAATTTTCGTTATAAAATAACAACCTTTATTTCAATAAAAAGCAGAATTTTTATACAAAATGCTAAACAATAAAATTTAGTTTTGATAAAAGCACATGTTTAACGAAAATTACAAATTATATTCTCTTTATAAAATAACAAATTTTTCACATTTGTTTAGTTTTTTTGTTAAATAAAAACTTTCGTTTCAATGAGAACATTTTTCGTAGTTGATGTTTAAAAAAAAATTAAAATTTTCTTTTCAATAAAGCGAACATTTTTTTAGCTAAATAACAATTTATATATTTTTTCCCATTTTCATATAAATAACATTTTTTTTTATTGAAATATAAATCAAAGTTTTTATAAAAAAAAACGTTTCACACAAATTTCTTTGCTTCATTTAAATGACACCAAATTTGCTTTATTTTTAAATATGTTTAGACAGTTTTTAGTTTCTTTATATTTATTTTTTTTTAACAATATATGCTGAAGGAATTATTTTATTTTATTTGTTCTACAAAAGAAATAAATACTTTTTAACAAAATAAATAAATGCTTTCAAAAAAATTAAATTCAAAACTTCTGAAAACTAGCTGCAAAATTAGCAAAGATATGAAAATAAAATGAATAAATTGTGATTAATTTTAAAGCTGCGATATCATGAATACACACATTAGAAAAATTTAATTGAAAAATGATTTTATACAATATACAAATTGAATTTGAGTTTCGTTGCCATAAGGAACAAATTTAAATATACAGAAATTTGTGACAATAGGCACTAAAATTTTATCAATTTTCTGTGACTTTTCAGAATTAACATTCAAAGTTTCTATAGCGAATTGAATTGTATGATATAAAAGTAAATTAAAATGTCATTTATTAATTTATGTTACCTTTTATGTGTGCCAAAATTTGATGTAATTAATTTGACTTATTTTTTGCATCATTTAAATGACGCTAAACTTTATTTGTTTTGAAATTAGTTTAATTGCTAGTTAGTAATTTGTTTTGTTTTTTTAATTTAAGAAAACTTGTTTTACAAATTCTATTAAATTAAGAAATAAATACTTTTATTTTATAATAATTTTGCAAACATATTTCAATTCGGAAAGTTCCTCAACATAAAAGTATTTTGTTAAGTGATTCTACTTTATAGAGAATTTTTTCACTTTTAAAACATTTACACTTAATACATGAAAAATTATGAAAATGATTTGAAATGTTTTTTGTTTTCATTTTCGTTATTCTTGTGGTTTGTTTTTTGTGTGATGTATTTCAAACACGTTTTAGAAAAATTATGGCGTCAGCTGCTGTGCAAAACATAAACAAAACAAACGCATAAAAAAAAAAAAAAACTACAGATAAAGAATGAATGAAAAGACGAGAAAAGAAAAGAAAAGAGCAGAAAGGAAAATAAAAAAAACTATTATTTGCCGCATTTTGTTGTTGTTGTTTGTGTTTGCGGCGCTCATTTCGCTCAACTTGTCCAAATAAAATAAATCTTGAGTTTGAAATGATTATTTCTCCTCTCCCTCTCTCTCTCTTTCCATCTCTTTATTGTTGTTTTTGTTTTGGTTTCTTTGTGAACAAAAATTCCGACCATTCCGATGTTGCGAGTCGAATCATTTCTGGTTCCACATAGAGATCTATTAATATAATTTGATGCATTGCCTTCATCGTCATCTTCGGTCAGTCTTCTTACTCTTCCTCTTCTTCTTCTTCTTATTGTTGTTGTTGTTTTTGTTCTTTCGTATAAACGCTTCACCTCTCCAATGGGGCTTAAGACCTTATGAAATATAGATTGAAACAAAAAGGAAAAAAAAAATTATGTCAATTAGAAATCTCTTTCATCTTTTCGACAAATTTTGCTGTGACAGATCATTTTATTGAAGAAAAACTAAAATCAAAAACTGTTCTTTGTGGTTTCTATTTTTTTTCTTTATTTTTGAAATGTTTTCGAAAGCATCATTTGGATTAGTTCGGCTGTCAAAGTTTATTGCATTTTTTGAAATAAAACATATTTCGTTAGGGATTAAAAAATTGCTCATTTAATAGCCGGCAATTAAAGCTATTTAAATATATTTTGAAATTAAAGGTTATGCCATAATTAAAATCATTAAACTAATAATTGAAATACTTGCTAAAAGTGACTTTTGATATGCAAAAGTGTGTGTTTTTGGTTTTTGTGGCTGCAGTTTTTGGCTTTATGCCTGTATTTAATCTCTTTGAAGCACCCTCAACGGAAGCATAAAAAGTTGGCAAATTACGAGAGCTCTTCTTCTTCTTCCAGCTTCCAGCTTCCAGCTTCCCTCAACAAATTTGATGGTGACATATGAAATTTAAATTCAATTTCAAAGAGGGGGAAAAAAAAGAGGAAATCATAAACATGAACTGAAAATTGCCTGAACATAATTACAATAGCAAATAGAGAGAGAGAGAGAGAGAGAGAGAGAGAGGGAGATGGAGAGAGGGAGAGAGAGAGAGATAGACAGAGAAGTCAGCTAACAAATAAATTATGCATTTTTGCATTAAATTGCAATAATTTAGCGATTGGCGAACAGCTGCAAAAATCACAAAACGCCATTTTTTATGCCTGACCCAATTTATGTATATATACATATATTAAAAAAAAAGAAGAAGAAGAAGAGAATAAATATATATCACATACACACACACACACAGACAGAGAAGTGCCTGACACATTTGTCTGCTGCTGCTTTGTTGTTGTTCTTGTTGTTGTTTCACATTTTGATATTTAATGTAGAAGCAGCAAAAGCAAAAGCAAGAAGCAGAGTCGCTGCATAACGGCAAATACTCGTAATGCGGGCTAAAAACAAAAGTGACGACGCTTCCTTTATTGCCTCCGACATATCCTCGCATTGTTTGTTGTGTTGTCGTTGTTCGTCGCTCTGTCGCTTTGTCGCTTTGTCGCTCTGTCGCTGTGTTTGGTTGCTTTGGCCCCGTTGTCCTACTTTAAATGGTCTTTAGGTCGTCTGGGGTAAGAGAGCGCGCATTAAACTCTCTCCAATATAAATGCATATGCATGTCCATGCATGCACATGTCTATGTGTGTGTGTGTGTGTGTGTGTGTGTGTGACTTTATTTGTTTTCTACTCTGTACGTGTGTGTGTGTGTGTGTTTGGCCGCAGCTATTGCCAGCAAATCAGGCAAAGCATAATTGCATACAGCTCGTCTAAATAGCAATTACACACACTCACACTCTCTTTACCTCGCTCTTCTCTTCATTCTCTCACTTCTTCTTCATCTCACTCTCTCTCTCTATCTCGCTCTCACACCTTCAATAAACCAAAAAGCAAAAAAAAGTAACCGCAACATCAACGTCAACTGCTGCAAAGCTTTTGACGAAGAAGCAGAAAAGAAGGAATTGAAGGAAACAACAACAACAGCAACAACAACAACGTCACATAACGAAACGATGCGCTAACTTGCTTAAAGTGCATTCTAACAACCGTACGAAAGAGCAAGACAGCGATAGAGTGAGAGACGCGAAGAAAAACAAAGAAGAAGACAATGTTGAAGAAGAGGTCGCCAATAGGTGCTTTGAAAAGTGGTCTAGTCAGTGTTGTTGTTGCTCTTCTTCTTGTTGTTGTTGTCGTCATCGTTGTTGTTGTTCTTGTTGTTGTTGTTGTCGTCATCGTTGTTGTTGTTGTTGTTGTTCTTGTTGTTGCTGTAAGTTGTTCGTAAATGTTGTAGTAACATAAAACTGGCGGAGTCTTTGTTGCCTGTTACTTTGTCATGTCTCCAAAAAAAAAGGGAGAGAAAAAAGAAAAGGAAAAACTAAAGAAAAAACGGAGAAACTGAGAAAGAGGGCGTTGCTGATAATACCCATAATAAGTTAGACCCAATTTACACTTTCCTCTGCGCTCGAAACGTGCCACAAAAAATTGTTTGCAACTCGCAATATTTTCTCGCTACATAGTTTGTTATATCATCATCACCATTTGCCACCGCATTCCTATAGCGAATATACTGAAAATATATTAAATTTCAATTTAATTCAAATGCAGAATTTGGTCCTTTTGAAATACTTCTAAAATATTTAATAGAAATGCAGAATTTTTTCTTTTAAAATGTAGTTTGAATTGTGGTTTATTTTTAATTTAAGCTACTTGATTAAATTTATATACACTAATTTTTAATAATGAGTTTTTGTTTTTTATCATTCGGATTTAATCAATTTTATATTTAAAATTTAATGAATTATGTGTATGTTAATGTTAAAGTATTTTTTACGGTATATATTTTCATTCAGTTGATCAGTTCTTGATATGCCTTCTAAACCAAATTTACAATTTATATTCAAAATATAGTTATTAGTTCATTTATCACTAAAATACCAAATAATGGTTTCAGTGTTCATTTATTCTTTTTTTTTTTAAATAAATACAACATAAAAATTTAACACAATATTATCATATTAGAAAATACTTATAGACAATGCTTATAAGTAGAATTTTCTGCAATGAAATGTAAAATTTGACAAATATAAAATACTATTTAACGAATATTTCAATTATGTTTCTATATAAATGCCCATAAGTGAGTTTTCTCAATAATAACATAATATTAAACATCTTTTATTTGTATTAAAATTATAGTCTAATTATTGGGGAATACAATTTTTGAGAAGTAATTTTTATTCGACTAATTTTATTATGTTTATGTTCAAGTTATATTTTGATTATTTGCAGTTTTAGTTGTTATATATTCTCATTCTCATGAATTTATGTGCCAATTTTGTTCTATAAATTTATCCAATCTTTTGTAATAAGTTTATAAAATGTGCTGCAAATCAAATGTTGGCGCATATTCGGATACATTGAGAATTTATCGATTTATTTATTTGATATTTTCATCTTTTGCAATTCACTTTAATTGATTGAGCTACCAAAGTTGGTCCAATCGATGAAATGAAGTCGGAATAATTGAATAATTAATGGATTATAAATAGAAGTAGTAGATTCGGATAATTGTCGACTAATGTGATTTGAATGGGAGACGAACATTAAATATGCAATAGTCTGAGACGATTATAATTCGAGGTCTTTGGAATATGCAAATCGTTCGAAGTTAGTTGAGGAAATTTAATTACTTTGGTTCAAACAGAGAAATCATAACCACTTAAGTCTGAATAAAACAGTTCAGGCAGTTTGCCAAACTTCTCTTTCTCTCTCTCTCTCTCTCTCTGGAGAATTTCTTTTGTGTTCGGCATTACACAATATATTTGATGTTATGGCATGACTTTTAATACAACGCGGCCAAAAACATAGTGACCGACATTCCTCAACTACAACTTCGTCATCGTCATCGTTCTGTCATCGTCATCGTTCTGTCATCGTCATCGTCATCGTCATTTTCATACCTTTTGTCTTTGTGTTTGTCTCGGCCCGGAAATGTTCGGTTCCTTATATGCGAGGTGTGCCTCATTATGCATATAAGTTTCCTCATTCTTTTCCCTCGCCTTCTTCTTTATAGTTTGCTCCCTTTAAAAGGTTGCCCATAAACATGAATTGAGGAGTATGAGCCTCTCTATATCTACTATCTCTTTCTCTTTTCTTGTCTACTGCTCTTTCTTGTTTATAGTTTGTTGCTCCCTTTAAAGGTTGAGCTATATACCACTATATGTATATGAAGCCTCTCTCTATGGTATAGTATATATACTACATATCTTTCTATATCTCTGCTTGCTCTCTTTCGCGCTGTCTCAATAAATTTGGGTTCTTCTTTTCGTAACGTTTCGAAATTTCATTGTCTATTAGTGTGTGTGTGTGTGTGTTAAATAGCAATCTTATTGTTGCACTTGTATTTGTTGCAAAAGTAGGACATTCAGCTGCAGGTAGCAAAGAGAGAGAGAGAGAGAGAGAGAGAGAATGTGGCGTGCATAGGCGACGCGACGGCACGAAATGTGCAACACAAAAGTTTCGCCATTATTGGCTTATGAGGTGAAATTTATTGCAGCATAACTCAATGCGCTTCTCCGCCTTGCCACCTTGCCACCTTGCCACCTCCTTGCCACATGCCACCTATTGGAAGCGTTGGCTGAGAAACTTTTCAGCGCATATTGTGGCAAGCGTCGAATGACGGGCTGATTAACTTTTAAAACGCCAACTTTGGCCAAACCAAAAAATAATAATAATAATAATATTAATTTTGCGAAAATATCTTTCTTATATGCGGAATTTAATAAGCACAGAGCATATATCAATTCGATTTTTATAAGCTACAGAAAACTTTTGACAAAACTTTTAAAATTGCGTTAAGCAGATTAATTAGAAAATTATTTGGAGTACCGAAATTTTAAGAGAGTAAAAGTATGTATGTACAAGAACATAAATTATTTATAAAGAATTTAAGTGAATGCAAAATTTATATTTTTTTTTGGTAATTGAAAGTTAAATCTCGACTTATAAATTAAGATTTGCCAATTATAAAGGCATTTATATTTTATTTCATTAATTTAGTAAATCTATTGGAATTATATTGAGTATGAGCAACTAAGAGGTCTTAAACTCTATTTTTATAATAAATCAGCAATAATTTACATCAGGAAGAAATAAAATTTGTATTAAAAGCGACACTGGCAATCTCAATTGATTTAGCTTCGCATCATTATGCTATCCTTTTCTTTCATTTGTATTTTATAAACACATGTTTACATACATTCTACATTCTACATTGTACATGCATATGTATATCCCTTTCATTTGCACTTGCTGTGTGCAGCTTGCCAAGTACTGCAACTTTGCGCCTTCTCTTCTCTCTTCTTTTTCGTAAATGCTACGCAGTTGTTGTTTTGGGTTCAACTTCAGCTGATCGGAACAACCCCTTAATCTGTTGTTTCTTCTTTGATGGCGCTGTTGTTGTTGCGTTTTGTAACATGCGTGTTGTTGTTGGACTCGCAGCATTGTCATTGCTTTTGTGTTTGCTTTTTCAAATGCGCTGTTGCTGCACTATTCATACATATGTTATGTATGTGTGGTGTTGTGTTCTCTGCATATCGCTTTGATCTTGACTTTGCATTCTGCAAATGCAAAAACCTTGTTGTTGTTGTTTTTGTATGCGTGTCGTTGTTGTTCTCTGAGTAATATTAATGAGGATTCTTGTCTTTGCAGAAATGCGCGCCTTAGTGTTGTTGCTTTTTTGTCTTTGCATATTGATATTGTCAAAATTGTGATCTAATTATTGTGATTTTGAACTTCTTGTTTCTTTATAGCACACAAGGTCTTGGATATGAGAAATTGAATAATGGACAGATGAAATGAAGACTTGAAAGTATAAAAAACAAAAGAAAAAACCAAAATGAAATAGAAAGCAAAAACAAAACGGACAACAGATGCATTAAATATTCATATAAATTACACTTATTTAAACAATTACAAATAATAATAATAATATAATAATAATAATACAATTAATAATAAATATTAATAATAATACTCGAAGCTCAAATAGACTGAAATAGAGTCCAAATATATTACGAAAGTAAATGCAATTAATTATACATATCATAAAAAATAATTAGCAATTGCATTTAAGTTTAAACAAATACAAGTTCGAACAATAGCAACAACAATAACAATAACTACAGCAACAACAACTGCAACCAAGAAAACAAACAAAGAAAAACAAATCAAATAATAAATGAAGCAATATTCAATTGAAAACTAATCACAACAACAATAACAACAACGTGAATTGCGTGAATAAAAGTGACAAAGAAAGTGTTTATTGTGCTAGAAGAAGTGCGAAACAGAAACAGCGAGATAGAGAGAGTGTGAGAGTGAGTGAGAAGGAGAGAGAAGTGTGTGAGAGACGCGCGGCGGGCGTCGTGTGACTGGGCGGCCAGCAAAACACAATAAGAACAAAAACAGAAAACAGAAAACCAAAAACAAAAAGCAAGAACAACAACAACAACAACTAGAGCAATGTTCAAAGCAAGAAGAACAAACGAGACGCGGCGCCAAAGCAAATGAAATATAATTTGAAAACGAAAATGCGAAAAACTTTACGCGCCTAAAGCAACAAGGGAGCAACTGCAACAACAACAACAGCAACAACAACAGCAAGAGAGCGCGAGCAGCAAGAAGAACAACAACAACGACAATAAATATAATAACAACACCAACAACAACAACAAGAAGACAAAAGAAGAAGGAGAAGAGAACGAAGAACAACAACAACTAGAGAACAGTCAGGTAAGTTAGTCATGCCATAAAAGGGGGGAGTAAGCAGTGGCGGGGGAAGAGTGCAGAGTGTGGAGAATGGAGAGTGAAGAGTAGAGAGGAGGGGCGCATGCAAATGCTGTTGATTGATATTCTACAATATTTAAAATAATTTGCCTTCAGTTTGCTTTGCTCTGCGGCTCGAGATTCCAAAGATTTTTTCACGCTCATTGACAGCAAAGGAAACCGTCGCTGCCTCAGAGTGTGTGCGTGTGTCTGTGTGTGTGTGTGTGTGGGGTAGAGTGGAGGAGGGGTGGGGTGGGGTGCGTACGTATGGCCAAAGGAAATCGTGTTGTGGCTGAAAAGCATTTGAACTATTCATTCCATCAATTTGAATCCCATAAAATACTCATTTAATATTAATGTATTTTCTAACAAGTGTCTGTGTGTGTGTGTGTGTGTGTGTGTGTGTGTGTGCAGCAGTTAGTTGCATTTATTTTTAGACATTTAATTTGCTTTCATTGAGAACAAAAATAAATACGGAAATCAATTTGTTGATCGATGCGCAAGGTATTCAAATCATTTTGCACTCATTTGCAAACTGTCCGCAAATATTTTCGATATAAACAAAACTATATATATTTCATTTTGTTTTGATAGAATTTCTATTATTTTATTAAAATATGTAATACTAAAGAAATATTTAATATTCTAAACTTCCTTTATAAAAGAGAGAAGTCAAAAATGTCTTTTAATTGAATTTTTAACATTAGAAAATATCTTTATAAAAATGAATACTACAAAAAATCAATAACCTCAATTAAAATTAAAATAATTTTCTATTCTTTGATCACAACATGTTTTTAATATTCATGTGTTTAAATCTCCTTTAAATCTTAAAACTCAAAATTGTAATTTAGTTTCATGCTTTGATTAAAAATATGACGAATTTAAAAGAAAATCTTAATTAAAATGTTCTTTATAATAAATAATAAGCAAATACTTTGATCTTAAAATGTTTTTTGATAGTATACTCATAAATAAAAAATGCAATATTAATATTTCTCAACCTTTCTTAAATCAAATCCAATCTCAATTTAATAGAAAAATATAGAAACCCTTGAAGAACTAATTTCAAGTGAATTTCATTGAAAACTTAAAAGAAACAAATAAAAAGAAAAGCTTAAGTTGAGGCAGAGAAAATAACGAAAAAAAAAATTGAATTGAAGAAGAAAATGTCAAATCGGGTGCTGGAAAAAATCGCAATGCATGGGAAAATTCGTTGGCCATTCATTGAGAACAGAGAATGGCAATCAAACATACGCCAGAGAAAGTCTCCACACACACAGAGAAACACACACACATAAGTATGCGAAACGTTGAGTTCTAATCAAATCAAAGACTTGCCAAATCATAAAAGTCACAAACACTTCCGTTCCCGCACTTTGCTTTAAACAAGCGAGCAAGCAAGCAAACAAACAAACAAACAAACAAGCAACCAAACGAACAAAACTGGCTACAGGAAATGCTGGCAATAGATGGGGAATGGGGAAGGGGATGATGATGATGATGATGATGATGATGATGATGAGAAGAAGAGGGTGGCGGAGGAGAAGAATAAGTTAAAGTGCGGGTTGAGAAATTCGCCAACTCTAGAGGGTAGAATGCTTGAATCCTAGGGGCGACCCTTTGCCAATCAGTTGTAGAAATTAAATAAATTATCCAGCCAATTTATAAGCATTACTTCTGCACACACACACACACACACACACACACACACATACTTATGCAGATGAGTTTGAAAATTGTTAGATTCCTTAAAGTGCTTCAGGGTCAGGGCTATAAAGAATTTGTAACAATATCGTTAAACTCGAAAATGTTAAATGACTTGTGATAAACAAATCTAGGAATGACTTTATAATAAGATTGTTGCAAAGGCTTTGAGTGTCCTTAAACAGTTAAGAAGGGTTCAGAAAAGGATTAATTTCTATATTGTCAAGAAACTTTATAATGTTTATTTCGTTAACAAAACTATTATAAAGCAAATTTAAATATATTTCGATGTTGCAGTCTTTAATAATGCATAAAGACTAAAATTAATTTGGAAATTAATATTCAACATTCCATAAATAACATTATTAAATAATACAAGAAATAAATAGTTAATAATAATAAAATGTAATAAAATAAATTAAAAAAAAAGAAAAAATACAAATAATATAAATTGAATAAATAATTAAAAAAGACAAATTGTAAATTTCTTTATTGATCTCAGACAATAAATTCGCAAACAAGAGATACTAATATACAAAAATATTTCATATCTTCAAATAAAAAATGATTTTGAATAATGTAGGTTTATTCTCTTTCCTTCATGTGTATTCTTCTATTTTTAAATGAAGAGTAAAATAAGAGAAATTTATATCGAAGAGTTATTTATGATCTATATGTAAATTGATTATTGGTATAAAAA
Source organism: Drosophila sulfurigaster albostrigata (assembly GCF_023558435.1). Taxonomy (NCBI): domain Eukaryota; kingdom Metazoa; phylum Arthropoda; class Insecta; order Diptera; family Drosophilidae; genus Drosophila; species Drosophila sulfurigaster. The sequence continues at coordinate 20,937,639 of NC_084885.1, forward strand.
CACTTAAAAATCTTATTGCTCTCAAAGTGTTTTCAAGTACTTATAAAAATTAGACACATAAAATAACAAATTATGTTAGTTCTAAATAGTTTTTATAGCCTTAGAGTAGAGGGAAATGTATGTAACAGGCACAAAAAGTATATATATTCTTGATCAGAGTCAACAGCACAGACGATATACATATCTATGTCTGTCTGTCTATCTGTCCGTCTGTCTGTTCGTCTGTCTGTCTGTCCGTCCGTCCGTCCGTCTGTCTGTCTGTCTGTCTGTCTGTCCGTCTGTCCGTCTGATTAAACACCTAGATCTCAAAAACTATAAGAGATAATGATATATTTTCTATATTACCATATCAATATACCAAATATATATTTCGGTATTTTGGCTCTTTATTCTATATTCGGTATATTTTCAAAATATTACCACACTATTTACTTTTATTCTAAATGGGTAGCGGGTATCTCACAATCGAGCACACTCGGCTGCAGCTTTCTTAATTGTTTATCAATAAAATGAAACAGAAATTGAATTTATTTTACATTTGACTTTATTAGTTGCGATAAACTAAAGACAACAAACCATGAATTGTTTAAACTAGAAAATTAAACCTTTAAAAATGAAACACTTCAAAATTCAAATTAGTTGAATATACACAAAAATTAGTGGAATTCATTTTATACATAAAATAAATAAATATAATATATATAAAATTAAAAGAAATTAAATTTATTTTACTTGCTTTTTTGATTGAGGTAATTTAAATGCAATAATTGTATGTTTTATCTTTATCTTTGAAACATTAACATTTGAATAGTTTCCTAAAAAATTGTTTTTAATTATGAATGGATGCGAAACTTTGTTGCAGTGACACATCGAATTAAAATGTTGTATATTGTTTGTGTGCTCGAAACTATTTTGTTGGCGCAGAAATGATAACAAGAGAACGAAAAGGAAAATAAACACAAAAAACAGTTTCGTCATAAACAGAAAATATAATTCGTTAGCAGTGCGAAGTTGTTGAATTGAGTATTGCTTTGCACTTGACGCGTGTCGAAGTTTTGCAGCTTGTCAATTGAATTGGCTGGCAAAAAAAAAGAGAAATGAAATGCATTCGGTTATTTGGTTGAAACTTTACCGTTTGCTAAGCACAACAACAGCAACGATAGAGAGACAGAGAGAGAGAGTCACACCCCCGCACACACACACACACACACCGTGCCCCTGCCACAGAGCGAGTGTCGAACGTTTCTGGCTTGTCGCCTGCCACTTTGTGGCAATAAAAAGTTCGTTTATAAACAAGCAAACATGTCTAGAGATGTTTTGTTGCTGTTGCTGTTGCTCTTGCTGTTTGCTATTATTGTTATTGTTGCTGCATATCACTCAGCGGCTTGTTGGGGATTCCCCTTCCCCCTCTCTCAACACAATGCCACAATCTGAGCGAGCATAATAAAATTAGGTTTTTCTGGTATCAGGAAATGCGAGTGTGTGTGTGTTTGTCACAGAGCCAAGGAAAGAATTATGTTTTAATATGACTTTGAAAGAGAGAGCGAGCGAGAGAGAGAGAGAGAGAGAGAGAGAGAGAGAGAGAGAGAGAGAGAGAGAGAGAGAGAGAGTAGAGTATGCACTGTTCGGTGTGTGAGAAATGAAAAGCATTTTTCACATTCATGTTGTGTGTCGTGTCTTGTTGTGTGTTTCTTTTTTGATTCGAAAGAGTGAAGGAGGCGGAGGCAACAGCGGGAGTCTGGGTGGAAAAGGTAATAAAATGAAGCACGTGCGTTTGTGTGTGTGTGTGTGGGGGATAAATTTTCACGCATAGTTGGTTGACGCCTTCGGTGTTCTGTGTGTTGCCGTCTTTTGGGAGGTTCGATTCGATTCGGTTTGGTTTTTAGCAGCATTGCGTATACGCCCCGTGGGATGCATCAACATTTAATATATATGAGCATGCTTCGAGCATTTAATGCGATTACCCGTCACTGCCCTTTGTTATTTATAATCACCCAATATTCCAAATATATATATATTCTATGCTCGCTCTGTGTATTTTACTGCTAATTAATTTTAATTGCAATTGCGGCCACCCAAAAATATATCGAACAAAAAACACACACACACACACACACACACAAATTGTGTGCTGTTTTGCTAATTTTGTGCAGACATTATGATTGGTTGATTGATGAATGCACGATTGCGAATGCGAATGCGAATGAATGCCCAATGGTTTTGCGTTGAGTGAATTGCTTTTTGATCGATTTGCGGCGCCCATTTCATGGGAAAGGGGGAAGGAGAAAGGGGGAAGGGAATCAACAACAAACACTACGAAATCAGATCAGTGTTGTAGGAAATCACTGTCGGCAGGCACTGTTACTTTTCATTTAGGCATCATGTTTTGTTTTTCTATTCGGTTTTCGTTTCTCGTTTTTTTTTTCTATTTGCCGCTCTGAATGATTGGAGTGTCGAAATGGGAATTCATTAAATTAGGATTGTCAGTGAGTCATTCGCATCGTAGATTACACAAAACGCGATGAACATGAGAACACACAAAGCGATTCGAAATTGACGGCACGATAAAATAAATAAATATTTGACGAGCAAAGTTATTTGTTCTGATATTTGTTTGTGATCTATTTTTAAAGTGCCACAACTACAGATTCGAATATGATAAAGTAAACTATTAATGCATTTAATTGTTGTGAGATTAGCAACTGATGGAAAGCAACAAATAAGTATTTTTATTTCTGAAAATATTACTATTTTTAGTACAATCAAAACTGGAAATCCTAATAAGAAAAGACAAACAATAAATAAAAAAATAAAAAAGGAATGAAATAAATAAATATGTTAGATGCAACATTTTTACTACTAAATCAAGAAATTGTCAGAAAAAAAGCTAAACAATTAATAACTTCAACATTTCTAGTTACTCTATTTAACTTCGCTTAAAAGTCAGACAAAGTAATTAAGAAAGAAAGAAAAACAATATACATATCTCATATATTTAAAAATACTTTGCTGTTATATCTAAACTAATTTATATATGTCTACAGTCAGAATTAGAAATTACATTAAATAGAACTAAACAATAGATGAATTTAATATTTCTAGTAGTTAAACATGGAATTTAATGTGATTTGCAAGCAGACAAAGTGATATGAATTGTTGGGTTCTCAAAGTACACAAATAAATATAACTTTTATATATAAATAGGATATGAAATTCTTACTTATTTTATATAGATTAATATTTAGTAAAAAATAATCATACCCGCTAATTATAGGGTAGAAGGGTATTAGAACTTTGTGAATGCCAATAAATTCATGAAACAGGCTGAAGAGAGCATCAACGACCTTAGAAATACTTTTATATATAAAAAACCTATACGTCTGAAGGATCTTAGTTTTGGCTGATAATCTAGTATATTGCTTTCGATTTTAATTTGGTAAATTTTATAATGAATACCTTACTTTTAAGCCTTTATTCCAAATATAAAGCGGGTATTCCACTGTCGAGCACACTCGACTGTAGACTGTCAAGTTATATCTGAAATTTATTGAATTTTTGGGACAAACAGGAAACAAAATTTGAATAAGTCTTAATATATTTATATAAATAAAATACACAACAAAATGTTAATATTCATTACTAAATTTCAATGCGAGATCCGAAATAAAATAAATATATATTTAACGTACAAATTTATAATAGAAATATTCATTTAATATAAATCAAATGTAATAAAATGTTCTAAGCAGAAAATATTGCAAATATTTAAGCAAAATAACGATTTAAGTGCTCAATATTTATTACATTAAACAATATGAAATTTCAACAAAACTATATACATATGTAATTCTTAATATATTTATTTAAAAAACAAAACTCACAAAATAAATGCTATTAAAATGAACTAGTATTTTATACGAATTTCGAAGCATAATAAATATATATTTCAAGAATGAATTTTTTATCTGCCATATAAAGCAAATTTAACGACATTTTTGTAAAGAGAAAATATAGAAAATATTTAAGGAATATGTTGCTTGAAATTGCTTGAAATTTGTTATATTGAAAATATGAAATTTCCACAAACTGATTGTCATTAAACCATTCACAAAATTGATCAATTTGGCCAGAGGAAGTGTGTTGAATTGAAAGTCCCCAGTTGCGAATTTTAACTAGTTTTAAAACGGGCGCCATTATAGTAGTTTTTGTTGTTGCTTTTATTGTGGATGCGAGTTTATTTTGTTTGGTTCAATGCATGAGACTCGCTCGATTTTATTATACGAGTATGGGAATTTTATGGTGTGTTGTCTGTGTGGGACGCAAAAAGCCGACAGTGAAAGCGGCGAGAATTCTTTTCAACATTTTTCGGCACTTTTTGCAGCAATTTCTTTTGCCGATGCGCATCGCATATCCGCATTTTATATATTTTTATTTTTTGTGATATTTTTTATAGTTGATTTTATGTGCGATATATTTGTAAAGTCGACCAACTTTTAATTATTTAGCTTCGCATTTTTTGTTGGGAGTCAGAGTGGGCGTGGTCACTTTATACATATATATATATAGTGTTTAATAAAATTTAAAGTTTCTCTCTTTCTCTGTTGCTTATTTGTTGTGCTCTCAATGAAATTTAACAATCAGTTGCATATTTTTTTCTTTTTCTTTCTCCATAGCCGATAATTTATGAACTTGTCAAACGCGATGCTCCCCGTGAGTTTATGTGTGTGTGTGTGAGTTTCGTTGGCTTTTTGTTTGGCCAGATGAAATTTATTCATGCATCTCTCCACAGCAATACAATAATAAAACAGTTTTATTTATTGTGAGTGGCAAAAAGTGCAAAAACGTTGCTTTACGTAGCCCAAAAACAATCCGCATTCGCCCTTCTCTTTTTCTCTTCTCTTTCGTATTCGCTTTATTATTTCATTTAAGAACATTGCGACATTTTGCACTGACATCGCTGCCAATTTGTGAAATCTTAGTTGATTTGTTGTAGATATTTCCTTAATTACATTTCACTTGCAGTTGCAGACTGCAAATAATTCCTTTGAGTCTTTGATGTCATGATAACAAATGCATCATTTTTTTTTATTGCTGAAAATGACTAATTTGAATGAGTTAAAATAAGTATACAAAGAAATAATTTAGTTAATTAAAAATGTGATTGCTTTGAATTCAATTAAAATTGTGTTCTTTTCACAGCAGTATTTTTTGCACTCTTTGGTATATTTTCAATATACCAAATATAGCATTTGATGTATTTTATGTCCTATGATATTATGCCAAATGCAGTATTATATCAATATACCAAATACAGTGTTCGGTATCTTTTTCAGTATTTTCTGGTATATTAATTTGGTATATTTTAAAACTAAAAAACTCGCTGTTCAAAGTTCAAATACAGTATTCTATCAATATACCAAATACAGCGCTTAGTATATTTTTAGTATTTTGTGGTATATTAATTTGGTATATTTTAACACTAAAATCTCACTGTTTTGCTATTATTCACAATGAAAAATTGAATTCAATTATAAATCAATTTACATTGATTATTATTATATTAGTTTTGTTTTTTTTTTTTTTTTTTAATTTGAATACAACACAAAATTTGTAATTTATAATTTGTAATTGCTGAGTTAATTAATTACATTAAAATGCATTTAATTTAATTAAGTTACTATTGAATTAAATTTGAAATTAGATTTTAAGCTTCTCTTTTGCAATACTAATTTATGTTAATTCGTTTTGGAATTATATTCAATTAAAGTAATTGCAAGTTAGCTCCCATACATTTAGTCAATAAATTTATTTAGTTCATTGTAATTGGTAAATAATTGATTATAGTTTTATTGCTTTACAATTTTATTAGTTTGCAATAATTAAATAAAGTTGTTAAGTGCCGAATTATTCAATAATTATTATTCACTAAAGTTCATTAGATAAATTTCGAATTACAAAAGTCAGTCCATTAAATTCTCAATGCAATTTCGAATTGAGAATTCAGTTCTTTGGCTAATGAAGCATTTGCGAACATGGCAAAGCAATTTGTAGTGTCGAACTGTGATAGAAATTAAGCTCTAGTCTCGATGTGGTTACAGTTGACAAAGTCGAGCTCAAGAGTTTGCTAATTGTGGTTGCCATTGTTTAAGCACTGAATGAGCACCAAAATGCAATGCTCTCTCTCTCTCTCTCTCAGTCTCTCTCAGTCTTTCTCTCTCTCTCAGTCTCTCTCAGTCTCTCAGTTATCTGAGTATTGAGCAGAGTCAGAGTGAAGTAAATGGTAAGATGCCTTTCGCATCAATCATACGCCCTGTTGCGCAATATCAATGCAACCCAAAGTGCTCACATATGCAAGGGTTATTTGCTTACATTTGCACTGACCTCTCCCATTCCCTCTCCCCCTCTTCCCCTCTCCCCCTCTCCCCTTCTCTCGACCATTTTTGCTGATATATATCGGAAAACTTGCAGCTTTTGACCCTTTCAAAATTCGGTTATGGCTTTGCTTGCAACTCTCTCTGTGTGTGTGTTAGGCAAAAATTCTTTTGCGGCCATTATTATCACAGCATTATTGAGCCATGACATATTTCACACACACACACACACACACACACGCAGAGAGGGTAAGAGAAAAAGAAAAAAACGATGAAATGGACCAAGCCCAAGCCCACAGAGTACAATGAATAATGGGCGTGCGGTTTTTGGCCAAATTGGGGAGCTAGTGGGCGGGGCGCCACTAACAATACAAATACGATGACGTCGTGGCGTGGCGCGTGTGTTGAGTGTGTCCAAAGGCTGCTTTGGCTGCTGCTTTGGTTGCTGCTGCTGTTGGGGCACAACTCAAGCGATAACAATGATAGAAAATATTACAAAGATATGCGGCCATAAAGAAAAGAAGAAGGCAACTAAAAGAGAAATCGTTTATTGCCAAAGAACCCATAAATTGATTTTTTCAAATAAAAATAAAATATCGGGCGCTTCGACTGCGACTACGACTACAACGAGGAAGCTAGTCAGTGACAAGCAGCGAGTACAGATAAAATAAGACATCACACAGCACGCAGTCTGCGATGAGCTCGAGTTACGGCAAAGGAAGAGATTGTAGCGCCTACAACAACAACAACAACAACAGCAACAACAACCATAAAGAGCTCAGACCCAAGGCGTCAGCGTCGCCGCCTAGACGCCAGACATCGCCTTCATCTTGGGCTGCCCCATTCTTCTTCTTCTTTTGCTTCTTCTGCTTCTTTTGCTTCTGCTTCGTCCCCAAAAATTTGAAGGTATTCGCTGTGCGCCGAATTCTCTGCGCTGCGCTGCTCTGCTCTGCTCTGTTCGTACCCATTTAAGTTAAAAACTATTACGAACTTACCCCCAAGTACATAAATTTAAGGACACACACACACATACACACTCGACTAACCAAAGAAGGAAAGAACCGACAAGAAATGAAATGAGAAAAATAGGCAAGAGAAAGGCAACAAAAAAAAGGCAACGTTCCTGAGTTTTCGCCGGAACGCAGGCATTTTATTAAAAACTATGGCCTGCGATTAAATATAGCAGCACACACACACACACACACACATACACTTTACTCTTGGAGTACTCTGAAATTTCAGCTTGAAAGTCCAAGACCATAAATAAGCCGACACACACACAGACACACATACATTCGAGTATTTATCTGAGACTCTGAGAATGGGAATAGGAAGAGACACAGGCAAAGACAAAGTAGTTAGGCGACAAAGATGGAGAGAGACAGAGAGCGAGAGAGAGAGGAAGATGGGCTCATGCCCTGAAGGGTTTGGCGAACTTGCACAGCGAGAGTTGCTCCTGGTCAGCCAGCCCCTCTATCATTATTTTCCTTCTTCTTTTTTTTGGTGCTTTGACATTTGTTTTATACACTGTAAATAGACAGCGAAAGACAAGAGCAGCAAGAAGTTCGGGTGAAAGAAAGGCAGCTCAGACTTCACGCTTTTAGAGTTAACAAATGCGAGGCATAATGTTGCAAGTAATCCAAAACATCGATTCGATGTAGTCAACCAAATCAATCTAAAGCACAATCTTGTTTTTCTTCTTGTGCGACAAATGGAAAAGAGAGTGAAGGAGTTTGCTTTTGTAAACAAAATATGAATCATTTCGAAGTGTGAATTAATTCATGTTAACGCTGCAAATTTGAGGGAACTTCAATTGAAATAAATACAATAATACTGAATTAAAATTCAAATATTCATTGGATGTAATGTGCGTATACGTAATGTAAGGACAGCACTTTTATGAGTATACGCAATATAGAAACCAAACTCATTTGCAAATACGTTGTAAATTTAATTTCAAAGTTTTCTTGAAGCAAAGAAGCTCAATTTTGTACATTTTTGCTGACTATACGTTGCGTATACGTAATATAAACACAATATTAACTTGCATATATGATGCAAATTGAATTGAATTTAAATTGTATTTGTTGCTAACGAATAAAATTAACTTTTTGTTCATAATTTGCAGCTATGAATATTTATTGGGCCCAACGTGCGTATACGTAATGTGAAAAAAACTACTGCAAATTCAATAAAATTTGATTTAAATTAAATACAAATTTTAATTAATTCCTCTCATTGAATGTATTGGATACAACGTGCGTATATGTAATGCGAAGATTCAACTAAATTGCGTATACGTAATGTGAAGACTCAACTAAATTGCGTATACGCAATGTGAAGACAATACTATACAATGTCAAATGATAATCTTGTTTTATGAAATATTTTTGCGTATTTCCTGAACCTTGCTTCCGCCAAACATTAATCTGGGTAAAATATTGTAAATATAGAAAAGACGACCACAGCTTACACAATAGTTGCGATGCTTGAGTCCCACTCAGATTGTCAGATTAAGTCGTATGGTCGTTGAACTAAAAAAATGCCAGAATTTATGCCACCAATGCTTTCGCTCGATGATAAATAAAACTATGCAGATTCGAAAGGAGAAAGAGGGAGGGGAGAAAATTGAAGTGGGGGAGAGCATAAATCAATTTAGCGATTTATTTACGACTTTTGCATTTGCTTATGAAAAGTTACAATAAAAACAGCAAAGAGCGAAAAGCATTATAAATGGAAATGAAAATAACTATGATCGTAACTTCAGAAGGCAAATCGAAAGTTGAATTTTGCGATTTTAATTGATTAGCAAGTTAAAGTTTTCTTTCTCGCCAACTTGCTGCGAAATGAATTGCGTTGCCATGTTGCCTCGACTCCTCAACTTCTCGACTTCTTCTCTCGCTTATAAGTAGTATATATATATATAAAAGTCTTGAAGCAAATTAAAAAGAAAGTCAACGACGACGACGACGACGGAGGCAGATGAAGTTTGTGTTTCGTTTCGTTTTGTGTAGGTAGTTTCAGCCATAAAGTTTATGACCGTTAATGCTGAGAATGTTGTAGCATGAGAATGAGAATGAGAATGAGACTGGCTGCATGGCTGCCTCATGGAATGAAACGCAATCATACATTCATATTCTCATGTTTATTTAACGATGCTTTTTACGCTGCACGCGAAATGCAAAAGGATTAAAACGTCCGTCAGAGTCAGAGTCAGTCAGTCAGTCAGTCAGTTAGTCGGGAATAAGGTGCCAGCTGCCGCTTGCTGCTTGCCGCTTGTTGCTTGCCACCTGGTAGCATGTGGCAGTTTTCTCTCTTGCGCTTCAAGTGCCACGAAATTTTTCAGCAAGTTAAGTGGCGAATACCTAACTTTTAACTAACCTTGGCTTGGGCATCAGCACTTTCATGCTTGCAGCCAGACTCCTCACATGCTACCTGCAACTCTGTGTGTGCCTAAAATATTAAAATCATCTTTTACTTAACGCGCATCAAATGGAAAAAGTCTTCCGCCTCCTCTTTCGTCGCTTTAATGCCGAGTGCCGAGCGTTTTCATTTTATCCATTCACGGAGCATCGCGTCTTCAATTTGATGACTCCGCGCTGAGCTGAACTAAACTGAACTGAACTGAGCTGAGCATTTTATATGTTTCCCATAAAGTACACACATACCATACATATGATGCTAGTATTATACGAGCTTAGATTGTATCGCGCACTGTCTCAACTAAGTCATCATGTGCAAGTACTCGATATCAAACGTATTCCCAACTATTTATGAGCTCTTTTATTGCAAATATCTTTTCTGGTAGCCACTTTATCAATTTCAAATACTTTTTATATTGTTTATTTGCTATAAAACACTTTAATTTATAGATTGCAAAACATAAGCGAGAATAAAGAAATTGTGAAAATGGTTTAATGTTTTCAGAAATACATATCTGTTAATATTTACGAAATATTTTGATCAGATTATTTTTAACATATTTTTGAGACTATAATTTAATATAAATTTATGCTGAAATATAAAAAACAACACGATTCTTTAGTAAACAGTGCGGTATTAATTTTAAAATATACTAAATTAATATACCCCAGACAACTAAAAATAATACTAAAATATATATTCGGTATATTTGTATCTTGATTCGTTTAAAATATACCGTAAGAGTGCAAAACATTTACAAATATACCAAATTAATATACCATAAAAACTAAAAATATACTAAAAGCTTTATTCGATATATCCATATCTTCTTTTGTTTAAAATATACCGTAGAGTGTAAATAAGTGTAGTATTCATTTTAAAATATACCGAAATAATATATGACAAAAATACTGAAAATATACCAATTGATCTATTTGGTATTTTGTAAATTGTTATAATATTACATTCAAAATATACCACAAAGTACAAAATATACCAAAATGTATATTTGGTATATTAATATACTGTACTAATATCACAAAAATATTGAAAATATACCAACTGCAATATTTGGTAAATTGTTATAATATTACATTCAAAATATACCACAAAGTACAAAATATACCAGAATATATAGTTGGTATATTAAAATATTACTACATTCAAAATAAACCATACCATATACCAGATTGTACAAGTTTTGTTAATCAAAATGAATGCGGGAATCTCATAAAATGATATAAACTGTAAATGCTTTTTGATTGCTGCAGATGGAATTATAAATTGTTTTCAATGCACTCATTTGGCAGCACACTTCATATTGAATTGCTATGAAAATGATCCGAGTAATTGAATTAGGTCAGCAAAAATGTGTGCAGACTGCGTTCGATGCACTCGATACATTATTTTTTTTGTGTCGCCTTTGCTGATGACAAATGCTGAGAATGCCATGGCAATTGAAATTTCCATTTTTTTTGCTGTACATATTTTCAATTTGCAATTTACAATTTTAAAATTTTTTTTTTTATTATTAATGCAGAAGGGAGAGAAAGGACGGCGACAAAAGTGATTTAAATATGCATAAGCTGAGCTCCATTGATGGCGATATTTTCCCCACTTCTCTTCGCTCTCTCTGGTTTTTAGTTCATGGCATATCCTGCCATGTATCCTTTCGCAGTCTCGTGGTTGAAGTGCAACGACGGCTCAAGTGTCCGGGCAATAAAAAAGGCCAAACTAATTAGATGAATTTGTGTGATTTCCGTATAATTAAATTGCCCATTAACTGGGTGTAACTCCACACAGAGAGTCTGCCTCGTTGAATGTATCCGGTGTGGAGGCCAAGAGGAGCTTAAACCAAGTTGTGTGAAAAAGAAAACGAAACTTTTCCTGCTTAGACAAGCAGCAACTATAATATGTGTGTGTGAGTGTTTGAGTCATGTTTAAAATTTGTGCTAACTACTTACAATAAGTTAGCCACAACAGGAAAGACTGAAGGAAGAGCGAGCGAGTGTTTAACGTCATTTTGTTGCCTGCCGCTGCTGCAAGGATGTCCTTTTTGTCCTGCGAGCTGCACTTTCGAGCCGCCGAGCTCATGAGATGACGCTGTGTCTTCTCTAGCTCTGAGCTTATAATAAATAAGCAAATAGGCAAATAAATCTTCATTTCAACTTCTTTGCGGAGTTTTCTTCAAACTTTTCTACGCGCTTTTCATTTCATTTCACTTCAGTTCATTTCATTTCCTTTTTTTGCTCTACTCTTTGGGATTTTCATTCGCGTTTTTCTTTTTTACGTTTTTTTCTCTTTTTGTCAGTTCATTCATCTTTGGGTTTCTCTCTCTCTCTCTGTCGGCTGGCTGCTTTTGCGGCCAATTCAAATTTTCCAACTTACGCTAGTAAATTGTTGGGTAACATGCACTTAAGTATGCTGCCACGCCCCCCGCTAACCGCTTTCCGCCCCCTGTCGCACACTCGCCAAGAGTTCGCCTGGCAGCCCAGGACATGTGTTCCATGCACACAATTGTCTCTTTGCTCTTGCCATTAAAACTTCGGCCTGCAGGGCCGACATTCTTCACCTCTCTTGCTATCTCTCTCTCTATCTCTCTCCCTCTCTTCTGTCGCTCTCTCCCTCTCACAGTTTCTTGGGGGAATAAGAGTCTCATTTATTGTACTGTACTTCTTCAGTACTTTTGCAGTTCGTATTTTACTTTGGAATTTCAAGATTTTTTTTTTTTTATTTCTTTGTGTTTTATTTCGTTACGCTTTTTATTTATTTTTCGGCGTTCACAAGTGCAACAATTTAACTGCTGTTGCCGCTGCTGGCGGGAGGCGAGAGGCGCAAAGGGATGTGAATAATGTGGATAATAGTCGATAGGCGATTACTGCCATGAACCACGCAGTTTCAACTGGCGGGGGAATCAAATCCAACCCAAAACCAAACCCAGCCCAAAAAACGAAGTTGCACACAATTGTTTGCTTGATATCCAAAAGGCTTGAGATAGATAAAATATTGTGGTAGCCTTTCGTTGCACAAAAAGTTGCTGCCTTCGTTTGTTTTTTATGCCATTCTCGAAAACTATTTCTCTCAGTTTACTTTCTGCCAAAGATAAACTTTTCGTCTACTATAAATGTAAAGTTTAACGAAAGCTTACTTAATTACAATTCTACTAACCAGACATTTCTTCAACGCTGCCGCAGTACTTCAATGTTCATCTCTCTCTCTCTCTCTCTCACTCTCTCTCTGTCTCATTTTCTGCATCTGTCGCTGTATGTATGAAAATCAATTTAGATATGTTTTACTTGTCTAACAAGTAAGAAAGCTGTGGTCTAGTGCGCTCAACTTTCAGTAAAAACAAAACAGTGCGATATTTTTCTTAAAATAATATACTATAAAAATACTAAAATCTTCTGAAGGGTATATTTGGTATATTGATAGAGTACTATATTTAATTTATACCGTAGCATATACATACATATATAGTACTACACTTATAATATACCATAAAGTACAAATTAAACAAAAGACTACATACAAAATATACTATAGGATGCAAAATATACCAATGGTTATATTTGGTATATTAATAAAGTACTACTTAAAATATACCATGAAATACAAAATATTCCAATGGCTATATTTGGTATATTGATAAAATACTAAATTTAAATATACCAAAGAGATTGTTTGATACAGCAACTAAACTCTTCATTAAGTAGACATTTTTACCTATATAAAAGTATTTCTTATATAACATTTACAATTTATATGATTGAAGCCTAACAAATTTATTATCATTCTACCATTAAATTCATTAAACAAGTAAAGTTTATAATAAAAGCAAATACCAATATGTATAAATTGCAAATGAGATAAATAGTTGCAAATATAAATGAATATTTTAGAAATATTTAAACTTAAAAATTGCTTCATTGGAGTGAAATTTTATTAACAAATATGAATGAAACTTAAAAGTCGAATAATTAAGTAAATTTTTCATAATTCACAGTCGAATTAAAATCAAAACCTGTCTTTTAGAGCGCCAATACTGTTTTTATGAAAATTAATAACTAATTTGTGTTTTGTATCTGACAAAATTAAACTTATTTTTTAACTTGACTACTTATTTTCATAAATACTTTACTTGACTTTAGTTGACTATAATTTCTGTTTAGCTTTTTTTTTTTAATCTGGGCTTGCAATGCTTTATGCAATGAATTTCTTGGCATCATTTTTGCACTCACTGCAAAACAGAAGAAGGAAAAAAATTTGATTAGAAACATAAAAGTTTATTTGTGTATTGTTTGCCGTTTGTTGTTTTGTTGTCAGTTTCATTTGCTCACCTGGCCGCACAAAAAAAAAAGAAAAAGCGGGCAGGCAGCTTAACACTAATTTCATTTGGATGGCGGCGACTGAAGGCATGAAGAAAGTTGCTCAACTATGGTCTGAAGACTGACTGACTGACTGACTGAATGACTGACTGTCTCTCTATCCACATAGCATGTAATTTCTGCAGAGTCGTTGTCGCTTCGGCATTTCAATCAGACAAGCTGTTGCCTGCCTGCCTGGGCAATCAGTCCGAGACTCCTGCTCTTTCTCTGCCACACACTCTCTCCTTTATATATGAGTGAGTAGTCCAGGGATGCAGAGTAGCCACCCAAAGCATCTAAGGCAGCCAGACCAAAACCCCATCCAGAGGTAGTCAGGCATTCATTGCTTCTCTCTCTCTGCTGCTGCTGCTCTTACCTTTTGCATATTTTTGCAATTCAGCGCAAAGCTTACTTGACTTTGCTGAGGCTCAGACTGAGGCTTTGGCTTTGGCTCTGGCTCTGGGAAAGCGTGTGGCATGTTGGCATTTCCTCTTTTTCGCACGTTGCACGTTTCGCTTGCCGCGTCTCGACTCGAGTGCTGGATGGAGGCTGCTTATGTTAGTAAACTGTAAATATTTAATTAATTTGCATGGATATTTTTATGTGCTGGCAAGTCGAGTTTATTAGTCAGTGTCGTCGTCGTCGTCGTCGTCGTCGTTGTTGGACTTGTGTCCACATCCGACGTTGGTGACGTGCCCAGGATGCCATAGCAGAGTATCAGTCACCTCTCTGTCTCACTCTCTCTCTCTCTCTCTGTCTCTTGCGTTGTCTCTCGCTTAATATGTGTGTGTGTGTGTGTGTGTGTGGACAGTCTGTTGTTTGTTCTGCCCACAAAGCCTCTTCCTCTGCTCTGCTCTGTTCTGCTCTTTTTTCGCTATTCACATTTCATTTTGCGTTTTTCTGCCAGCTTTTGTGGCTGCCATGCATAATTTGCAAACAGATTTAATGTTTACATGTGCACGCCATTTTGTTTGCTGCCAGCAACAAAAGCCACTTCCACTTCCACCTTTCGCATTCCATATTCCATGTACCATGTACCATGCTCTACACTCACATTCACACTCACATCTACATTTCGCATCCGCATCCGCATCCTCATCCGCAGACTCAGCTCAACTTCCGCTGTCC
Organism: Drosophila sulfurigaster albostrigata; assembly: GCF_023558435.1. Lineage (NCBI taxonomy): Eukaryota > Metazoa > Arthropoda > Insecta > Diptera > Drosophilidae > Drosophila > Drosophila sulfurigaster. Next base: position 20,952,925 of record NC_084885.1, read on the forward strand.
ATCTGCTTGCCGCATCTGCTTCTTCAAGTCTCTCGTGGGCGATTTAATATCGTATTGACTTTGCTTCTTCCTCCTCTCTCTCTCTCTCTCTCTCTCTCTCTATCTCTTGCCCACAAATTGTTTTCACATTTTCAATCAATTCGGCTTGGAGTAATTTTCCTCAGCTTTGCACCGTAAAGTATGCAATGGATTTTGCATTCCCAAATTGAAATTCGTAATGTGACGACGACTTTCTTCAATCGCACTCAAACTCATAAATAGCATTATAAATTGTGCAATTAAAGTTATCCGCTGTGCAGTTCAAAGTTGTCTCGAAAATCTTAATATAATTGACAATCAATTGCAAAGTCTAACAAATGAATTTTGTTTTATTTGTGGTATAAATTATGTTAGTTATTAACCAAGACTTGAAAAGTAAAGTACTTTAAATTACAATTACCAAAAAATAAAAAAAAAATAAATTTATTACAAAATCAAAATACTGAAATATACCAAATGTTGTATTTGGTATGTTCATATAGTACTACATTTAAATTATACCATAGAGTATGAAATTTTATAAATGATACTTGGTATATTAATAGAGTACTACATTTCAAATATGCAAAAACTTGAAAAGTAAAGTACTTTTAATTTCAATTACCAAAAAATAAAAAAAAAATAAATTTATTACAAAATCAAAATACTGAAATATACCAAATGTTGTATTTGGTATGTGGATATTAAAATTTACTACATTTAAATTAGATCATGGAGTATGAAATATTATAAATGATATTTGGTATATTAATAGAGTACTACATTTCAAATATGCCATAGAGCATAAAATATACCAAATGCTATACTTGGTATATTGACATATGTTAGTACTTCATTTAATAAAAATTGTGGTTACTTCGCAGATTTATCAAATTAGTAGCTGATTAATTGCATTTATGAAAGTGCTTTTGACGGTTTTGATCAAAGCTCGCTATTTTTTTTTTGATATTTTGTGCAAAATTCACTTTTGGAAAATGTGCTTGGTTTTGTTTTTGTTGTTGGTTGGGGAGGGGACTGAAAATATTCAAATGCTTCTTCAGGAGGCGACTTTCATTTTTTATGCTAACGATGAAGATACATACTAATAACTTCTTTCATTAAAAATTCCATGGCATCATGATACTTACCGCATTGCGCACTCTGTCTCTTTCTCTGCCTCTGCCTCTACCTCTACCTCTTCCTCTCGCTTCCTCGGTTTCTCTCTGCGCCTAAGCAGCTCAACAGTCGCAGAGCATACACTTGAGCGCCGCTAAACTCGTCCAATTAGTAGCATTTAATTTGGTAAACAGCAGCATTTTCGTGCTTTTGCATTTTTTTTGTAATTAACAACAACAACAACGAGAGTAACGAGAGCAAACGTTCATGATGATGATGAAGCCAAGTGGAGAGTGAGACAGCAAGAGAAAGAGAGAGAGAGTCGCATGTTGTAAGCTTGAGCAAGACACTGATGAGTGGGGCAAGCTGCTTGGCTGCTGCCACACTGTTTTATGTGCCACTTGCGTGCGTGTGTGTTGTGTGTGGTGTGTGTGTGTGTGTGTGTTGTGTGTGTGTGTGTGTGTGCTGTGTTTGTTGCGTATCTCGTGCATATGTTTGTTTATGCCGCCACCACAATCGCGCTGCTTCTTGTTACTGCCATTGTTGTTGCCGTGGCATTTTTGGGCCACGCTGCTGCTTCTGCTTCTGCTGCCCGCCACAATCCACAGCCGCATGCCCCATGCCACATCCAGTTCCGTTTCCACATCCACATCCACATCCGTATCCCAAATCCCCCGACCAACAACAGTCATTATTTTGATGTCAACAACGTGCCAGCCAGATGATTGCCTCTGCCTCCCCCACCTCCTACTCCGCCTCCACCTCCCGAGCCATGTCCAAACACTCTTTTTTTTTCTCGCTTTTTACTTTACTTTATTTTTGCACCTGTCCGCAGTGAAGCTTATTAAAAAACATAACACACAAAAATTCAAGTGAGCGGCAAAAATGTTACAGCAGCTTCTCTCTATGAAACCCAAACCAAACCAAAAAAAAAAAAAAAAAAACCGACAAAAACCGAGCAGAACAAACAAATTAACCGCAGTAATGAACATGGACAAATGCGCCCCTTAAAAAAAAGAAAAAAAAAGAGGAGGCTGGACAGACACGATGTAACAGCTTGGCGACTTTGCCGTGTCATGTACGCGCGACCTTTTTCCACCTGTCTTTTTACTGACTCTACCCAAACATATACATATGTATATATATAGTATAAAGCTTGAATTGAAACTCATGACAACCTGTAATACACTCACCAAATGTTGGGCAAGCAGTTTAAAATATTTTAAATACTTTCAACTATTTATTATTGCGGAAAAAAATAGGAAAAAAAAGGTGCAAACTTTTTGCACAAAACTTTACAAATCATGAAAAGTTTTTTTTCGTTGATGGGAAAGTGTATTTAAATATTCTGTGTAAGCGTATTTGCAGCTTCGTTGTGTCAAGGAGTCGCGTTAAGTTCCTGTGACACTAAAAAATCAAATTAAAAACTTTACCACAGGCACATCGGCATATTTTCAGGCTCCTCCTGCTTTTGTTGCTGCTTTGTTGTTGCTTTGCATGTTGTTAGCACAATTTTTCGCCTTTCACGTGAGCAATTTTTTCCGAGGTGGCGTTTTTCTTCTTTTCTTTTTTTTCCATTTTTTTTTTGCCTTGTCGCAATGACACACTAAGTCCTGTGAAAAGGACAACGTTCGTGGTGCACGTTCTTCTCATGTCTTGAATACATTCACATACTTATATATGATACGTTCAAAATATATATTTGGGATTCAAAGTTCAACTTGAAAATGTAACCAAATGTCGATTGATCAAGTCAATTATATATGCAGCTGATTTATTTTGTTCAGTTCACAAAACAATTCCCGTAAAGAGAACTGCTTTCTTTTTAAATGCGACTTCAAATACAATATTCTAGAAAAAGCAATTTTATCAATTGAGTTCTCAAAGTAACAAAGAAAGCTACAGTCGAGTGTGTTTGACTGTGAGATACTTGCTTCCCAATTTGAAAGCAAAACTGTGTAATATTAATTGTAAAAGATATTAAAATACTACAAAAATACTAAATGCTTAAAACTATATTTGGTATATTGATCTAGTATGCCATTCAAAATATAGTAGCATTGAAAACTAATAAATGAATCAATCTGAGAATGTGTATGAAATATAGAAATATGATGTTGTTCATAAAAAAAACTAAAATAAATACAACTAAAATAACAAATTTTGCAATCAATAACATTTATTTGTTAAAGTCCGTTAATTAGGTATATTTTGAGTATATGTCTTAAATATTTAGTATGTATAATGGGAAAATTGCAATTTATAGTATATATTATGTTATAGTACAAGAAAACACAAGACTAAAATAATACGATTTGTTTAAGTATTTCAAATACGCTGTTAGACACCATTTTGCATATTTTATATAAAAAAGACATACAATGTTATCTTATATACAAATATGAAAGCAGATTACTGAAATTAAACTAATTTTAGACGGTTTTCAGAATTTAGAATGCGTTTTAAATTAGTTAGACCACAAATCTTATACAGCTGTCATTAATATGAGATAGTTACTTTTTTAGTTGCAAAATAATTTCAGTATTTTATAATACTGCACATCATCACATACATTTATCATTTATCCACTTCCTGACAAACCTCACAGAACATTTGTTCGTGTTCAAAAATTTTTTAAATTACCTGTATTTGATATGTGCATATTTTGTAAAAAAAAAATACTTTGTTATATATAATATTAGTATAAAAGCAAAAGTCTAAAATTGTACTAATTAAAGTATTCAGTATTTTGAATACATTTTTCATTAGGCAAAAAAATTTACACAGCTGTTAAAAGCTATTACTAAATATTGTAGTTTATTTATTAGTTGCAAAATGAGTTCAGTATTTTATAATACTGCACATTATATGTTAGTATAAAAGCAAAAGTCTAAAATTATACTTATTAATGTATGCAGTATTTTGAATACATTTTTCACTAGGCAATAAAATTTATCCAGCTATTATAAGTTAATACTAGATAGTTTATTTATTAGTTGCAAAATAATTTCAGTATTTTATAATACTGCACATCATATATTAGTATAAAAGCAAAAGTCTAAAATTGTACTAATTAATCTATTCAGTATTTTGAATACGTTTTTCATTAGACAATAAAATTTACCCAGCTGTTATAAGTTAATACTAGATAGTTTATTTATTAGTTGCAAAATAATTTCAGTATTTTATAATACTGCACATCATCATATATGTATACTATATCATTCATATTCACTTGCTGACAAACCTCACAGAACATTTGTTCGTGCTGCTGCCAAAGGGTCTCAGTAGAAATGCAAAAATGGTGTCACATGCATGAGCGAACGAATGACAAATTTGTGGACTGATGATTGGCTGCTGAGGACATCAAGTGCGCGGTTTGTTCATGTTGTTGTTGTTGTTGTTAAGTCTGGGTTCTCTGAATGTGAAACGAACGCGAAGTGTGAGCGGCAGCAAAATGTGATTTATATTTAATAAGCCTGTGAGTGTTTTCTCTATCTCTCTCGCTCTCGCTCTTTATCTGTTTGTTTAAGCTTTGCGTTGTGTGTGCGCCAAGTTTATGAGTGCAAACACAAATACATACACACATACACAGGCACAACCCCAAAAAGCCTCCCACACACACACACACACCCACACACACTCGTTGCTGGATTTATTTGCACAAGATTAATAATTAAAAATGCCTTTACAAAATGCCAAAGCGAAAAAATGGCTGAAACGAGACACGACACAACAACGACACGATGTTCTCCGCTCGCCCCATAAAATTGTACAAAATTTAATAAATAAATAAATAGAAAAGCCTGCAAAATTGTAATATGCGCTCAGCTCGCTGTTGAAAGTTAATTAAAATTGCCAAAAAAAAGAAAGAAGAAAAATTGTAACTAAATCAAATTTTAGAATGATATAAATGCGACAATTTGGAAACAGCGCTTGACGGCAACGAACAAAATGGTTGAGCGTGGAATGTGTACAGCCTGATGGGGCGCAACGCTTCATACAACAATTCCCATGTTGCATGCCCCAAGCGTGTGCCGCAAGAGAGTGCGGCAAGCTTGTGCTTTGCCGTTGGCCAGCGTCTTAAATGCTAAATTGCCCTTAAAGCAGATCGAATACACAGATTGATGGCACTGTCAATAGGCTGAAAATCAAAACATGTGCACATGCCACACAAATACACACATGCCCTACACACACACATACAGCGAAGGGGCAGCTTTTGAGGCGCGTCTAAAGCAAAGCGAATGCGGGGCATAAAAAAAATAAATTATTATATTTATTGCGTGTACCAGAAGTGAGTGTGTGTTAGAGTTGGAGTGTGTGTGAGTGCGTGTAAGTGTGAGTATGTGTGTGTGTGTGAGTGTGTGTGTGAGTGTATGTGTGTATCTATGTGTATGTGTGGACATTAATGCGTGTCTGAGTGCGAGTCCAATGTTTGCCACTGGGCCAACTCACATAAACGCTTTATATGGACGTAATTTGCCATATCGCCAAACACACACACACACACACACATACACTCTAACACTCTCTCACACACTCACACTTCTGCTATACACACACTCATATTTATTGGCCATAAAAGTTGCAAGCAGACGACGGTCAATGGCGGACTTGAAGTCAGGCCTTTAAATTAATTAATTTGCCATGTTCATGGCGAGCTTATTTATGCAAATGCACTGCTTAATAATGCCAACAAAATACACGCATATAGAGCAATATATATTCATTTGATCAAATCACTCACATGCGACTTTAGACTCGCTAAATAAATGCAAATGCAAGTACTGCAGCAGCAGCTATATTTAGTTGATTGGTTAACAATCTGGCATATTTTAAATGTAATAGTATATCGTTATACCAAATATAGCCTCTGGTAGATTTTAGTAAAATAGTTTGGTATATTTAATAATAAAATAATATAGTATAATTAAATTGAAGTATTTCTTCTGTATAGTAAGTTGCGATACTTTCAGAATAATAAATTTACAGCCATCAAAAGCCTTCGGTATATTTTGAAAGTAATAGTATTATATATCAATGTACTAACTATATTTTTAGTATTTTATGAGTACATTAATGAGCTATATTTCAGGAATAATATATTAATATTATATATCGAAATAAAGCTTTCAGTATTTTTAGTTTTTTATCAGTACATTACTGCGGTATATTTTAAGAATAAAATATTTTCAGTATATTAATCCAGTATGATTTTAAGATTAATAAAATAGTGCAACGATTTACTAAATACAGCCTTTGGTATATTTCAGTATTTTTTTAGTATATTTTATTTTGACGTATCTTAAGAATACTGTAATAAATAATGGTATACCGAATATAACCTTTGGTATATTTATTTATCATTTCAGTATAATAAATTGGTATATTTTTCGAATAATAAGCACATAGCCAAATATTGCCTATGCTATAACACAGTATCTTTTTAGTATATTCACTTAATTATATTTAATGGGTATCTCACACTTCAGCACTTTTGACAGCAACTTTCTTACATGTTGACATCATTTTTAGGTAAATAACTAATAGATGTAAGTAGATTCAATCAAGAGCATTTAAATGTACTAGAAACTGACCACAATATGTGCAAAACATATTTGAATAAATTTGAATTTGCAAAAAGAAATATTTGTAATGTGACATAAATACGAGTAGTTGCAAATGTTTGCCACAAGAAATTCTATGCAAATTGTACAAACTTTCCCCTCTCTCTGTCGCTCTGAGAATCAATTCAAATTCGATTTGTTAGTCACTTGAAAAGTGCCAAGTCATTTATGGTGCAGTTTGTTAAACCTCAATGCTAAAAACTGGGTTGATTTCTGTGGCCTCCAGAGAGCACATAGACTTAATTTGCATTTTTGCTAAATGCATTTGGTTTGGCAATGCATTAGGCCATTTAAAAGCCTGCTGCTGCTGCTTCTGCTGCTGTTGCTGCGGTTGATGTTAATGTTGATGTTGATGCAGTTGCTACATTTGAGTCTGGATACCGTAAAAGTGTTCAATTGAATTTGGGGGGGGAGTGGAAGAGCTTGTCAAAATAGCGAAAAATGTGTGCTTTTGTATATTTGTCTAGCATTTCATGATGTTTACTGCCCAAATAAACTTTTCACACATCATACGCAGCGGCAGCGGCAGCGGCAGCGTCAGCAGCAGCAGAAGAGAGATAGACAGCGAGATGGACAGCTGCTAAACAGACGTAGTAAGAGACGTGGCTGCAGCCGCAGACGCAGTCGATTTTAGGCGAAACAGTTGTGCTAATTTTGTTACAATGTAGTTTGGAGTGGAGACTTTGCAACTGCCACCGACTGTCGACTGTTGACTGTCGACTGAATGTTGACTGCTCACTGGTGGTTGGTTGGAACGTGCCAAGTGCTGGGCAACAAAATCAAAAGGTACATTGCACGATCAAGTGAGCAACTTCATAATGTTTTTTAGGCCACTGACTTTACAATGACTCGCCTCGACGGCACAGCACAGGATAGCTCTTGCTCTCCCTCTCCATCTCTCTCTCTCTCTCTCTCTCTCTCCCAACATATATATAGAGAGACATATAGAACGGCATAAAACCGATAGAATGCCAGGGAAGACAGTGTGTAAATAACAGCAACAACAGCAACAAGAACAACAGAAATTTGCTTGTTATTGGTCACGTACGAGAAAAGACGCAAGTACCAAAGTCGCAAGCGAGTCGCAAGTTGCCTTCTTGCACTTTTGGCTTCTGGTTTTTTGTTGTTGCTGTTGTCGTTGTTGTTTTGTCGATTCAAGCTCTAAAGAATTAATAAGTGAACGTTCTCAAGTGCATTTATTAATAACACATCACGTTGTCTCCATCCCCTCCATCGCCAGCAACTATCTATCTAGCTTCTTCATCAACGTCGAGAGATAAACTAAACATGCAGGTGACTTTAAGTCTATTCACATGAAAATTGCCTTATTGCAAGAAATTCTGTTGTAGTTGCTTGGCAAATCACAGAAAAAGTTATGTGAACGTGAGCAGAAAAGATACAAAAAAAACAAGCATCTGAATGCGAATTGCAAAAGTAAAGCCGAACTCGCAACTGTATCTGTAACTGTATCTGTATATGTATCTGTAAGATACATAACTACGTGAGTTTCCATGGGGATGCATTCAAGACATACACACACACACACACAACAACAACTGTAACTCGTGCATCTTTTTGTAATATTCATAATGAAGATACAAAGTTAATGCTCTCCTCTCCTCTCCTCTCCTCTCCACTCCTCTCCTTTGTTGCTGTAAAGTGTTGTCGAACAATGCAAATAACTGCCAGCTATTGAGACGTTGGCACAAAGCTTCTATCTATGCGATTGAAACGTGCTATTCAAGATGCATTGCATACTTTTGATTGGGCTGACTTTGTCGTTGTGCAACGATTTAATCAGTTGCTGCGATTTATTAGTTCAACGCCTTATTATTATTTTGAAAGCTACTCTTCATTGATATTTAAAAGACTAAGTTGCGATTAGTTTTTTGTTATTTTCAGCTTTATTGTTGTAAATTACATTATGATATAACTTAGGTTTCGTATTTTTATTTGAGGAATATTACTGTGGAACTTCTTAGGAAGAAAGTGAAGTCTTTCGTTGTTATGTTAAACAATATTTGTATTGGCAACTTGTAGGAGAAAATTTAAGCAGTATTATAGTAAATGTTTTTGGGAATTAAGTTAAAATTCCTTAAATTTAACCTTCTTGGAACATAGTTAAGATTATTGTTCATATTTCGAGATATTTAAGATATTTTTCGGAATCATTATTTTTGATGTTTTTGCCAAAGCTATTGAAATTAAAAATGTCATTATAACGACATGTCAATGTCAATGAATATATAAATAAAATTCTTTGTGATGTAAAATTTAGGGTAAGTTTTATATTAAAAACACATACAAGTATATATTTATAATATTTGTGACCTGTCATGATAAACAAATATTTATAGAGCGCAAAAAGTAATACTTACTGCTAAGGGTCTTAAATGCTTTGTCTGACAATCTAGTATATTTTGTACTCTATAGTATATTTTGGATATGATACTTTATCAATATACCAGATATGGCCTCAGGTATATTTAACCATCTTTGTGGTATATTTTTGGAATATTTGAGGAATATAGTTTTATGAAGCGAACAGGAGTGTAGCTTTGTTTTTTGTTAAAATTAGGTTTCCTATATATAATTTCAATGATTAACTTCAAAATTTAAATGCACTTATCAATTTTAAGTATGTTTGAATCCAAAATGTGTCTTTGAATAATAGAAGAATACGCAAATAATAGCTAAAAATAGTCAAGTGAAAATCGTAATGCGATTAGAGCAAGCAAAGTATCTAATGTGATCGATATCCGTTTGTAAGTTTAGCGGTTTTCTTCTTCAAGTTGTTCAGCTGAAGTGAAGTGAGGTCATATTTCAGTTTTGGCCTTTGCCATGCCGAACTGCTGTAACAGTTGGTGCTTTTATTTACGACTCTGCACAAGTCGTAAAGGTCACCCAAAAAAAAAACCAAGCAGAAAATGTGGAAACATTTTCCGCAGTCGTGTCTGTGTGTGTTTGTTGACGGTGTTAATGCGCGCCTTGCTGCGTTTATGGCATTGTTTAAAGTGCAAATACGCGTAGCATTAGAATAAAATGAAATACACGTAGCAGGTTGAGACTGAATGGAGAAGATGTTGGGTGAAGAACAGAGGAACATCGATAGGCAAATAACGAAATGCGGCGATGGCGGTGGCATTCATAACATAAATGAATGGAAATGGAAATGCGAATGCGAATGCGAATGGAAATGAAATCAAGTGAGGGCAGGGGCGGAGAGAGAAAAGCCGCCAATGGCATTTCCCATTTCCCATTTCGCATTTCCCCCATTTCACCGCTCGCATTTCACTTCTAGTTCAAGTGAAGCGTTTACAAATTCATTTAATGGCTCGTATAATGCCCATTTACGATGCTTTAAATATTTCCACACAGAGTTAATTATGTTGAACGTTAAGTAAACATCAATTAAAAAGTTGCTGTCTGCCTGCCTTCTCGACTGCCTGCCGATTGACTGACTGACTGACTGACTGCCTGAGTGAGTGAATGAGTGAGAGAGCGAGCAGCGGGGCGTATGAGTAATGCTGCGTGTCAATTCGATGTTGTTGTTATTGTTGCCATGACAGCGCAGCAATGTTCGTGCATTTTAAAGACTGTTGACTGAGCCACTGACAAAACACTGGGAAACCGAATGAAACCGGCGGCATGACAATAAATATTCATAGCGGGAAATCGTAAAACAAATCAAAAGTCATCAAAAAGTGCACTTTGCTCTAATTCCTTAGCGCTCCGCTCTTTTTTTTGTTGCTGTTGTTCTTCTTTTTTTCTTTTTTTGGGGAGTCTCATTTTGACAACGTCTCATGCCAAAATGCATGTTTTTTTTTGTGTTTTTTTTTTTGTTTTTGGCTGACTTTGGGGATTCGTTCATGACAAGTCATGCCATGGCCTCAGACCTGAGCAGGTAGCAAAAAAAAAACGAAAAAACAATAGCTCCAGCTGAGTGTAGCAACAGCAGCGTAGCAACAACAATTGTGCAGCCAAACTTATTAATAAACGTTATAGCTATGACGACAACAACAACAGTAACAACAACAACAGAAATAGTTACAACTGAACAACAACAACAACAACATTGACGACAATAGACCCAAATGAAGTCTGTGCTGGCTAAAAGTTGTGTCACTTTTGCCGACAGTGTCCAAATTGGCAAAGTTAGAACAAAAAGCAGCAACAACAATTCCAACAACAACTCGAACAACAACTCGAACAACAACAACAACAACAGAATCAGGCAACGAATGGACAACGAAGTCGTTGAGGCATAATTACAGAACTCTTTCCCATAAAACCTGAAACGACAACGATGACAACCACAACAAGAACAATCACAGCTCTGGCAATAATAAGAGCAACTAACAACAACGAACAACGAATATTCCATATAAAAACAACAACAACACAAAGCACAGTGGCAACAAGCCGTTGAAATTGTATACAAAAGTTGCCAGCTGCATCGATCGATGACCAATTGTGAATCGAAACTATTCACTATTCAATTTGCAAGAGAATTGATAACTGCAGAAACTCTACAGACTCTTAATGAATATGAAAATATGAAAATATTATGAACAGGCAATTATCTTGAAAAAGTTCAAATTTAATAAATAATAATAAGGATAAAAGACCTATTATTAAATTCACATAATGTTAATTTGCCTTATTCACTTACTTAATATAAAATTAAATTATTTAAACAGGTCATATATAGATGCAAATAAAGGGCAGATTTATCAATTTCAAATATGAAATTGTTCAGGAAATAAAAACCAGAAAGCGTATGTAACAAGCTACTTTCGACCCCATAAACAATATATATTCTTGATCAGTGCCATCAGCCGAGACGATATAGCCATGTCCGTCTGTCTGTCCGTCTGTCTGTCCGCCTGTTTGTCCGTCTGTCTGTCCGTCTGTCTGTCCGTCTGTCCGTCTGTCTATACGTTTGTACGTCTGTCTGTCTATCCGTCTGTCTGTCCGTCTGTCCGTCTGTCTGTCCGTCCGTCTGTCTGTCCGTTTGTACGTCTGTCTGTCCGTCTATATAAACACCTCGATCTCAGTGACTATAAGAGATAAAGATATAAGGTTGTGTTTAGCTAAAAATTGTGTAAGTTAATTAAGAAATACCTTTGTATTGGCTAAAAACGCCTACTTACTATATGTCTAAGTTGTATTGACTGACAATATATATATGGTATATTTTGTACTCTGTGAACTAAATTATATATGTATAAATAAAAGTTCGTGTCTAATAACTGAATAAGAAATATAAAATTATGCTGAAAATGAAAAGATCATGATAATTATTTGTGCATGAGATAGAATTGTATTAAATCATGAATTCCATTTGTGATAACTGAAAGTAAAGTTTGCTTATAAAATGAAGAAAATATTGTAATAAGATGACTTTATTTAATAGTCAAATTTACAGCTAATAGAAATGCTTTAAAAATAATTATGCGACACACCCACGAGCATAATTAGAAAGCTTAGCAAATCAGTTTTCAATCAGTTTTCTACTCAAAGCAAATCACATCGCAACTGGCTTCAAATTTCCAGCGATATTTGCTGGATAAATAGACATCAAATTGAAGCGCGCTATTTGCGTGGAGGTTTCGTCGTTTGACTTTGACTATCTTTATATATAGTAGGTATGTATGTATGTATGTATATCGCGAATCCCCAATTGAATTTTGTGGCTGTAATTGGAGCTGTGCTGTGCCAAGTTGTTGTTGATGTTAACTGACAGTTAACTGGTCGCTGCTTTTGCAACTGGCCCCGCGGCCAGTAAACAATTTCCAATTAACAATCAATTCGAAACATGCAAATCGTCGCAGCTGTTGTTGTTGTTGTTGTTGTTGCTGTTGCTGTTGCTCTGGTCTCCTGTTTTCCATTTCTGTTTATTTTTGTTTGGGGATGTTGTAGATAAGGTTCGAAGGTAGCGAAAGGGTTGGGAACTTTGGGTGAACTGGGAATTTGAGAGTTTTGTTTGTTTTGCGCCTGCATATGCATGGATATTATTATTATTATTATGAACATGAAATTAGTTCAATCATTAAATATTCATTAGCCGTGGCCATTGTAATTTGCATTAATTGAATTGTTTGTTAAATTGTAACATTTTCAAACGCGCCCAGCCATTAAATGGATTCAGCTTAGTTCTCTTCTTCTCTTTTCATCGCTTTGCTTTTGCCTTTGCGGTTGGTTTTCGCCTCGGTCTCGGCTTCGGTCTCGTTCTCGGTCTCAACCTCAACCTCAGCCTCAGTTTTTTGGTTTCGTTCTCGGACCGACACAATAACAAAAACACACACAACGTTTGTGGACAATAACAATAATAATAAAATGAATTAAATATGACCGCAATGTGATTAAAATCCAGAAATTGTCGCTCAAATTGTGCGTGCCACAGAAATGTTCTCAATCTTGGCCAGCAAATTGAATTTAAAATGAGCAACAAAAAACACACCAACCATTCACATTCAACAACACAAAATGGGGGGCGTGGCAAAGCATTGTTTGCCTTGAATAAGTTCTAAAATAAAAGAACAAACGTCGTAGAATGAAATTTAATAATATAATACAATATAATTCACACATTTTTCTCTTCTTTTCTCTTGCAGGTAAGCGAAGAGCAAAGATTTCGTTTTATTTTGAGGCATACAAATGCGAGTAAGTGAATGATACGATTTTCATATTGATTAAATTACGCATACGCACGTGTGTACATGCGAATGCGAGTGAATAAATGTTCACTCTTTCTTTGAGTGCAAGAATGTTTGAAAATATACATAAGCAAATTGGTGAAGATAGTTAAATGCAGCACTTAGTATACTCAAAAAAAAAAATAAACTCTAAAGCGTGAGCATTCAAATTTATATTGTTGAGTTTCTTTTCTGCTATATTAATCTATTGTTATTTGAAAGAAGTGATAAAAAGTCTGATGTACGGTGTCAATCACATAATTGCTTGCTTCATTTATTCAACATTTTCTATACACAAATTTGCGAAAACAATATTGGGAGAACAGTTAATGAATTGCAAAAACGTAGAATTTTTATTTAATTCTATTAAAGCTCAAAAATCTTTGTACATTTCTAAAGGAAATAAAATATTTTTTAGGTAAACACTATTTCAAGAAAATGTGAATACAAAATTCGTTATTGGAATGAGTATTTTGTTTAAAACCAAACAGTAAAACTGAGCAAATTTTTAAACACAATTTTAGGGAAAAGCTTTTGTATTGAACCTGTGTTTTTGTAGCTTCGAAATTTATCTAAATTAATTATTTAAATAGAAAAGGTTACACGTATTTTTTAGGCAAATATGTAGATAAATATTATTTTGGGAAAATATTAATACAATCGTCAAAAATGAGCAAGTACAAAACAAAGCAAAAAGCAAATGCATTGAAAGAGTTTTTATAAAAACTTTACAAATTATTAAAAAAATATATAGATAAATATTCTTTCAATAAATGTTAATTGCAAAGTCGAAGAAAAAACAATTTTTTACTTTTTCGAAACAGTTTAATATTAGGCCTAAGTTTTTTACAATCTTTTGAACTGCATCAAAATGAAGTACATAAAATATTTTCATAATATTTTTTCTTTATTTATTGAAGTTCTTTGTCTTTTTTGTGTGCTCATATATTAAGATTTGAGTGAAGTGCCAAAGAATGGGAAGATTCTATAAATGTGAATAATGCTGATAGAAAATTGAAGAATCGAATGCAGTGGAAAAACTTTAAGAACAGTTTTGGACATCGCATCGTGTGTTGGATTGTGTGCGTGCAATTAATTGAACTCTGTTCATCACACTCGATTGTTCCTTAGCATTTCAAGAACGTACTTAATTACGCTCATGCTGTGCACAGACATGCACACACACACTCACACACACACAGAGAGAGACAGATAGAAGAAGGCGTCTTCTTCGTAGTGTTCGAGGCGACCGCATATGCATTTAATGTGGCGCACGTAAGTATGCTATAGTTTCTGTTTTTCTGCCAGTCACGCACACAGGCACACAAAAGAACCAACACACATACGTAGATACGTACATAAATATCCATATACTGTGTGTGTGTGTGTGTGTGTGTGTGGATGGATGGAGGAAACAGATGCAATGCTTTCAACTCTGATCCCAAACACGTAAAATAGTTTTGATACCCATTTAATAAAAATTCTTTCTATGTATGTTTTTAGTTTGTTTTCGTTCTCCATCGTTTTTCTTTAGCATTTTTGGGCCTCCTCCCTATTGCCTTGTGCTCGTTTTGTCATTTATATTGTTAGCCCCACCCGGACCATGCCCACCTGCCAGCCAACGAACCAACGAACCAATGAAGCAACGAACCAACGAAGCGAGCCAAGCACTTTTGACTCTCTCTCTTTCTCTCTTTCTCTCTGTCTGTTTCTGTCTCTCTGGCTGTGTGACGCTGCGGCAACACTTTTCAGCACGCTGCGTCAAAGCCGGAAAGTGAAAAATCCCAAACGGAAATACATTCATTTGCTTGTTTTACTTTTCCAATTCCAACGCCGGAGGTTTCCATCTTCTCTCTATCTCCCTCTGCCAACTGCCGAGGGCTGACTTACTCTCTCTGTGTGTGTGTGTGTGTGTGTGTGTTGGCAAGTTTTGCTGCTGCTTTGCTGCTGGCGCAGTTTTTGGCTTCGGTGCCGCAGTCACGTTTAAAACATTAAAGTTAGATTTATGACTCTTTGGGTTATAAAATGTCTTTAGATTGATTCCCGTCACATGATGACAGTTTTTCGTTTTTCATTCAGTTCAAGGCAGGCGAACCACACTCTCTCTCTCTCTCTCTCTCCCTCTCTCTTTCTAGCTGTGTGTGTGTGTGTGTATTCCCCAGCATGGACTTTTGCCTAGAGGGCAGGACACGGCACCCAAGTCATGGGCACCATGTGTAGACAATGAATTTTTAAGTTGTTTATAAGTTGAGCTGCCTTCTTTGCGCTTCTCGCTTTCTGTCTCCCTCTCACTCTCCTACTCTCTCGCTGTCTCTCTCTCTCTCTCTGTGTGAGTTGGGAATTCCATTCATTCCATGCCTAGTTGGAGTCTCTTCGCTTCGCCTGCATTAATTTTAGTGCGCATCAATTTCAAACCACTTGAAATTTGACAAATTGTGTCGCAGCAGCCACATTGACACACTTAATCCAACACACACACACACACATACCTAGGGGGAAGGGCAAGGGAGCAGGAGAGGTGAAGAAAAGCCACAAATGGAACGAGTGCATTCGCTTTTCATTCGCTTTTTCATTCGTTTCATTCGTTTCGCTCATTCGTTCATTCGTTCGTTTCGTTTCGTTTGGTTCGTTCATTACCATTTTGGCCGTTATCAAAGGCAATTTTTAATTAGTCGGTGCCTGATTGATGGCGCTGATAAAGAAATGTCATGACAGCAGCTGAATTTCCGTTTTCCATCTATACAATACGCTTCATTCGTGGGTGTAGAGCAGAAGGGAGGGAAATGGAAGCTCGCTGGCCACATTGCAAATGCGCCGCACCGCGCACTAAATGGCCAAATGGGAAAAGTGAGGAAAAATTGCGCGAAATGGGGAAAATGGGGAAAATGGGCCGCGTTCATTAGCGTGTCGCCCGCACTGACACAAAAGGAAGCTGGGCGCGCGATAGAATTATCAAACATGGCCGCAATGACTATAAGGTATATATAGTAGTAGATGGTTGAAGAGAGAGTGGAGACTGTTAAGAGAGGGGGGAACGGGGGCAGGCTTACGTGCCACTGCACACATTGTGGCAATGTGGAAGGGATTGGAAAAAGTGGTGGAGAACGGAGAGCGAAGAGAGAAGAGAGAGAGAGGAGGAAACCGGGAATGGCTGCTTGCAGATTTCCAAGCGCTAATTACGTGGTCATTAATTGCGCTAATTATTTTTCATTTTCTGCGCTTCGCTTTTTAATGCACAACCTCCAACCTCAACTCTCTCTCTCTCTCTCTCTATCTCTCGCTCTCTATTTAACTTGCATCTCTTTCGCTGCTCTTCAGGTTTCATTTTTATTTTCAATTTCATACATTTCATTTTGCATCATTTGCATGGCACATTTGAATTCCTTTCTGTCTGCGTTGTACTTCGTACTAAATGGAGAGCCTGGAGAGCTTGACTTGGCTGCTTGGCTCCTACTATTTGCAGCCACTGTGTCGCGTTGCGTTTCGTCTTGTGTCGTCCACTTTGTGCACTCAAGTTGCAAATTTTCCAACACGTTTTCTACATACTCTAGGTTCGTAATAGAAGAAATTAATATATACAACAAAATATTAAAAATGTATTTAATAATAAAGAAAAATAAATAAAAAAAAATGCATATAATAAAATTTAAAAATTACTAATAATTAAAAAGAATGGTTAAATAAGTAAATCAAACAGAGAAAATAATGCTTTTGTAAAAAATAAATAGAATTAAAATAGCAATAATTTAAATAAAACTAACATAGAATAGAAAATAAATAAATGGTACAAAGTAAATAATTGCAATAAAATTTAGAAAATATTGAATATAGTTAAATAAAGTATTTTAAATAATAAAATAAAATTCCATATATAAAATAATGGAAAGAATAACAATATTCATACATAGTGTAGATAGTAAATAAATAAAAGAAAACAAATAAACTTATATCATTTGTGTATTATGCTTTAAATAGACGCAAAATAATATAAATTAATAACCATATGGAAATAATTAAATTTGAAATATAATTAATAATTTCACAAGAAATATCAGAAATCAGAATATATACAAATAAAATTAAACCTTAAAAATATTTAATAATCTTCCCCTAACAAAATACTTAGTCGTATATAAATGATTATTTTCTTCTCTTTTCGCATTTCTCGTTAATTTTTATCTTAATATTTGTATTTTTCTGTAAGAAAAATATTAATATTTAGATATATTTGTGTTAAAAGAATTTCGCATTAATATTTCTCTAAGGAGTTCAGACTCGTTTAGCTTTATGTAGTTATCAACTTTTTGTAGAGCATTCGCAATTCGTTCTTGTTGCCCTCGCTGTGCGCTTCCTTTTGCTGACTTTACTCGCTGAGTGTTTTTTTCATTACGTTCATTTTCTTATGCACATTTCTGTAATAAGAAAATGCGCATTAGGTAATTTTCCTGGCTATTTGCACTATTCGCAATTTGTTCGCAACGATGGTGCTCCAAAGCTTGAAGCTTGAAGCTTCAAGCTTCTAGCTGAAACTGAGACTGAGACTCGAGCTGTTCTCTGTGCCTCGCTGTAGAATGTCATGATAGTAAGGGGAAGGTGGCGGGGGTGGACTGTGGAGGGGCTTTGCGCCGCTCATAAACCGCAAGTGACCGACATTTTGTGTCGTTGTCGTCGTTGTCGACCAGAAATGAAAATGGCTAAAACTGTGCCAACGGAAAAGATGAACACACACACACACACACACACCGTTTGGGGTGTTTACTGGCTTGTTGTTGGCTTAGGGCAGGCAAAAGTGGCGGAGAAGTGAAGAGAAGGGAAAGTGGCGAGGGGAACGGAGGGGAACAGAGTGGTTGGCTTGTCGGTGTCACTGATAATTTGATGAAAATGACGCTGCTCTATATTACACTTTGTGCTAATTGAAATTTTCATCAGCAGCAACAGCAGCAACCGTCAAACTCGAATTTCTTATTTTTAATTTATTTTTTGGTTAGCCACCGAAATTGCGTGTGAGAAGCACATTTGAAATGTTTGCGTGAATTTCAATAAATTGTAGAATAGTTATTCTAAATTGTTGATAAATATTTGATTTGCTGCATTTGAATTTGAATTACGTATTTTCATTGAAGTAACAACAAAACGTTAAACTAATGATTGAGTTCAATTATTAATGATTATATTACATTAAAGTGATGACAGTATTTATGAGAGTAGAAGTCATAAAATAAATACTTTTATATGGCTTACTGTCGTCGAGTCTTAGCTGCTTTAAATGAAAATCTAGTATATTTTGAATTTTATGGCAGATTTTCAATATGCCAATATACCAAAAATAGCCTTCGGTATATTTATTTAAGTATTTTTGTTCCACATGCATTTAGTATATTTCAAGAATAATACCGTTGAAATAGCAATATACCAAACATAGTATATTTTTGTTGTATGAATTTTGTATATTTTACGAAATAATACTGCACAAAAATTCTCCATCGATATACCAAATACAGTTTTTGGTATATTTTAAGAATAATACCAAACAAATGTTCTACTACGTCGATATACCAAATATAGTTGTTGGTATATTTCACCTTTGCGGCACACATTTGGTATATTTTAAGAATAATACAATAATATACCAAATATAGTTTTTAGTCACTTTTTGTATTATTGCGGTATATCGATTTTAGTATATTTTACATATAATACCACACTGTTTTGTGAATTAATGATTAAGTTAAATTATTGATAAATATATTTACATCAAAGTAACAACAAAAATGCAAATCAAATTATTGACTTAAATTCATATCAATCAGCAAACTAAATTTGAATTCGATTTTTCTACGAATCTCTGCAAATATTATTTTAGTTTCAAATGCTGTCTAAAATCTTCGATGCACTTAACAAGTTGTTAAAGTGGATACATTAAGAAACAAGCACTTAAATTGTGTCAAAAGTTGAAGTAGTTTTTAATAGTTGTGCAAACATATATACCGAAGAGTTGTGTAAATGAATTTCCATCATCATCAAATCAAATAAATGAAGTACAAGTGAGGCAAGTATTTTAGATTGTTAGTTGACTATTTGACAAACACATTTGTCCGAGTATTTTGTTACACACAGAACTCACACACACACACACACACACACACACACACACACACACACACACACACACACACAGAGAGATGGAAGTTAATTTCCATCAAGTGCAGCGACTCATTAAGTGCAATTTTTGCACTTGGCCAGTTATTTAAAAGCTTTTTCGGCTTCTGTGTTTGCATCAAAGATTGTTAAATGGCCTTTTTACGTTTTTAGTTTTTTTTTTGTACGTTTTTGTGCTTTGGTTCTTTTGGCAGTTTGCTTTTCAATTCACGCAGCTGGCGCGAAAAGTTTTCAAACTCGTTTCTCGCTCTCTCTTATTTTCTTGCTCAGTAGTTTTGCTCTCTGCCGCGTGCTGAAAAAGCCTGGCCACAAACATTTTGAACATTTTGAAACGGCTTGCACAAAACTTCAAATTACTTAATCAAAAAATGTTTGCCAGCAAAGTCAAGAGCGTGAGTGAGAGAGGGAAAGGGAATTGGAAAGGGAAAGGGAAAGGGAGAGATTGCGACTTCAATTTGCAGTTTTTGCTGGCCACAGAAGATGAAAGCAAATATGGCGGCGCATGTTGACACAACACGCCCCTCCTCCCCCCCGCCTCTACCGCCCACGCACCCTTCAACGTGCCACAGTTTGCGAGGATGTGAATGTGTTGCTGCCCCATGCGGGCAGCCATTAGCAGTTGTTGCTGAGCGTCAAAGGCTGATTATGATTTATGCCACGACAACTTCGACTCTCGACTGTTGCCAAAAGAGCTGATACAGTGGAGAAAGGGGCGAGAAGAGGGGGAGGAGGGGCAACATAATCTGAGCTATTTTTAAAACCTCGTCTTGCAATGTGTCCTGTGGACGGCGGCGGCACGTATCTAATTTATGCCATCTAACAAAATGCAAACAACAACAAAAGACCAGCACAAAACTTTTCACAGTTGCCCAGGCCATGAGTGTGTGTGTGTGCGACATGTGTGTGTGTGTAGTTATTTGAGTATCTGTGAGTGTTGCGTGATTTTGCTATCTATAAAACGTTTTTCTGTCAAGTTCGTTGTTCGTCCAACTTTGTTTTGCGCTTTTGTCTTCGCCTCAACTTTTGCCTCGTTGTCTGCTCGCTTTATGAATTGTATCTTTTAAGGGTTTTCTTCTTTTTTTCGTACTCGTACTGTTGTTGTTGGGTGTCTGGGGGAGGCTTATTGACGACCGTAAATAGCCAGATATCATTGTTTATCTATGTGTGTGTGTATGTGTCTCGATATTAAATATGTGTATGTTTTGTTTCGCCTTCGAGCAACAAACAAAATGAAGACATAAATGGCCAGCTTGAAAATTATTGCAGAGCCAAAGCTGAGAGAGAGAGAGAGAGAAGCAAAAACCCAAAAGAAGCAAATGCTTCCAAATTGGCATAAGCAGACGCCGTGACAAGACAGATTGAACCCCGACGTTTTTCTCCTCTTCGCCTTCGAGTCCTTGTCCTCTTCCTTGTTCTATTCGTAGTTGTCGTCGTCGTCGTCATCAAAGTCGCCTGCCGTTACGAAAGTGTTACGCTTCAATGTGCTTTACACAGATATAGCACATATATGTGTAGCACAGACTGGCGAATAAAATGTATATATTACGCATACCCTGTATCAATCAAGTGTGTCATAAAAGGTATTCAAATTCTTTTGGCCTTAATTTACTGCATTCATTGCAAATATCAGCGTTTTATCAAAGTGAAAAACTTTTATTAAAAAAAATGCAGAAATTTGTTTAGAAATTTCAATCTGAATTAGAATTTCATTATAAATAACTTATAAACAAATGATGTATAGAATTGAAACAAATAAGATGAACTTCACTGAACTTCTACGACATTTCAAAATGCAAAACTTACATTAAGCAAAAGCTGAATATAACATAAAGATATTTAATGTATGTAAAATTTCAACAATTGATGCAAAGAAATGAAATATTTAAGAACTTTACTGAATTTTGGAAACTTCTATAATCGCAATCTTATAACTCATAGTAGAACTAATTGAAACTTGAATATTAACTTCAATTTCATAATTGAATTGCAAAACTTTCAACAAATATGAATAAAAATTTAATTGTAAATAAATAAAATTAAATATTTTTATCGAACTTCACTGAATTTCAGTAACTGAAACTTAATAGAGTAGAAACATATTTAGCAATTATTGAATTTAAACAAATGACTGAAACTTGAATATTAATAACATTTTCATAATTACTTTTATATTGATGCATTTTGTTATGAAAATCTCACTTTAACTGTCCAAATTGCAATACATATAATCGGAAATATCACTTTCTTATGCGGTCCTTAAGTCAATAGTTGAATGCATTTACTTAGGATTTCATCCCACAAAATAAAATGTTGATATTTGATATTTGTGTGTAACTTTGACTTGGAATAAAACCAAAAAACTGCAAATCATTCGTTTAATACCTTTTAATGTTAGTTCGAATTAGATATTAAAATATTATTAGTATTACCAATTAATTTATGATCTAGAGCACTTTGGACTATCGCTAGGAACAAGATGTTTAATTAAAAAAATTAATTTCTTACTAAAATCTCTCGCTGAAACTTTTAAAATGATATTTCAAAAACTTGTAGATGCCACAAAAAAGCGTTTTTAAATAACTTATTTTAGATTTCAAAACTCATCTTGATATTAAAATGAATGCTGATCACAATGATGATGTTGACTACTCACTTCAATTTTGTTGAACTATAAATTTCAAGCACTGAGTATTTTCAAGTGAGTGTTGCTCAAATTCTTTTGACATACGAATAGTTTTGCTTGTTTTTTTTTAATTTTTATTGTTTTCTGGTTGTTGTATTTATATTCTCTTGGTTGTTTTTATTTAGTTTGTAAAGTTTGGTGAGCAGTGCCTATGATAGACGAGGCGTGTAATTTGAAAGTTGGCACTCGATGAGCTGCAACAACAGCAGTCAAAAAACGAGTAGAAAAGAAAAGAAAGAAGAGGAGAGGAAAAGAAAAGAAAACTAACGCCAGACGTTGGCCACGTTCGAGATGCAAATGGCAAAACAAAAACAAAAAAAAAGAAGGCAGAGTCTAAACATTTCCTGTGCACTCAACTGCAAACAAATGTGTTAAAGTCGAGGCAACTCAGCTTGAATATTGCTATCACTTTTCCCTAGCAACGGCAGCAGCTGCATTTGCTTTATTTAATATGCAACTCGTGATGTTAATGCGCAATAATTTTGTGGATTTTATGATGCCTTTAGGCTGGAGTAACTTTTGTTTTATTTTATTGCTGTAAGAAGGAGAGAAGGAGAAAACTGAGTACACAAATTAATGTAAATTGATTTGCCAGCCCGAATAAGTATGCTTTAAATTTTTGTATTTGTCGTTTCGAACGCGCTACTTAACACCATTTTCAATATGCGACAGCTGTCACAACATAAACTAACACTTTGCCACAATGTTAGTGCCATTAAATATTATTTGAGTACTTTTTGGCAAAAGCAACATTGCTGTGGACACTTGTACTTTTTCCATTTGCCATTGCCATTTCCAATGCATTTGCCACTTGCAACTTGCCACTTGGGATTTGCCATGTCCAAGTCAAGTTGCACACAGCAAATGTGACGCTGTCTAAGGGCTTCTGCATTCTGCATTCTGCAATTCACATTTCGCATTTCACATTTACGGCTGCATTAATCAAAAAGAAAATCTTGAATAAGAAATTGAAATTGATTTCCGCCCAATGCGAATTGTGCGAATTATTTAATTTTTTTGATTCGCAAAAAAAAAAAAAAACGGTACCACGTTTCTCATTTTTTCCACGCTGCAAATGAAAAAAAAAATGAAATCTAGGTGACGGGCAGTGGCTGAAAAAAAAAATGGCAGTAGCAGCTGCATGAATTCCAACGAGCAACGAACAGCAGCAGGAGGCAACATCATTTATCTGAATCTGAATTGGCAAAACGGGTGTTGTACTAGCTCTGCAACATGGGGCACGGTGGCAAGGAGGCACGCCAGCTATGCAGAAATGGAAACCAATTGCATTACGACACGGTTCACAAGCTAAGCACGAGGGGCAACCAAATGTAAACTTCTTCTCTAAGTAATTCAATATATTTTTGATGATATTGAAACGTCGACTTCACAGCAGATTTCTAATGAAAACCACTTGGCAACAAAAAATTAAAAATTACATCGCATCGGCATTTATTGCATCAAGTTTAAAGCTGTGCACAAAAAAACTATAACAGCAAAAAATACAACAGGAAATTGAAATATGTTTTGAATATTATTACAAATTGCAATGCTTGGTTGTAATAATAATATTATTACTTAACTTACTTAACTAAAAATAGATAAGTTGGCATAAATATAATAATGGTGTTGCTGATATTTAGCTTCTTTATATTCAATTGACTAATTCAAGTCAAGAAATTGCATTTTTTACTCTCGGTAAAAATTTGACAATTATTTTATTTTAACGAGTTTTGAACATAATTAGAATATATAGATAGATGTTGATAATATATAATAATAATATAGTATAATAATGTTGTATAATTAAAGCCATAACACTTTATTTTCTTTATTTATTTCTGTATTATTCAATTGTGACTATTCTTACAGCTAATTGCTAAAAAAAAAGTCTTGCTTGGATTGATAATTCAATTAGTAAATTAAGCATACAAATTACTTTTTTTGTGTTTATTAATGTATAGTAAAAACACTATTATAATAAGAACAATATTCATTATTATATGCGAACTCCATCTGAATTAAACAAAAGTTATACTAAACATTAACTATATCACATTTGTTTTGTATTTAATTGTATTTTTTTCTGTTTTTTTTAGTTTATTTCATTTAAATTTTATTTTATTTGAGTTTATTATACTATATTTCATTTAATACTATTTCGTTTTATTTGATTTCATTCCAGTTTACTTTTTTATGTATTATTTTTTATTTTATTAATTTTCTTCTTAATTGAATTTGATTATATTTAAAATTTATTTTTTATTGTTTTATTTTATTTTACTTTTTCTCTTTTGTTTTGTTTTATTATACATATAAACACTTTTTGTATTTGTACAATTTTTTGTTCAATTTATTTACTTTTATTTATATTACTTTATTTTAGCCAAGTTTATTTGGTATTTTATATGATATTAGTTTATCATTACTATTTTATTTGACATGTAATTATATGTTATTAGTTTATCATTATTATATTATTTAACATGTATTTGATTTCATTTACTTCACATTTCTATAATCTTTGAATAATTTAATTGCCATGGTTGAGGGATTATGCTTGTATTTGAAAGCGGTGTCCACTAAAAATGCGAAGTGTTGAAGTGACGCAGTGTGGCAACAACAACAACAACGACAACAACGGGAAAAACATCAAGTATACGAACTGTGAACTGTGACGCCACTTTAATTGATTGCCAGCTTAGTGTCCCGTCGTGTGCTCCTTTTTTTTATATTCTTTCTCTTCACAAATGTTTTTTTTTCTATTTTGGGCGCGCAGACGAGTGCATTGATTGGCAATTTTAGCAGTTCCGACGATTTTAGCCGGCAAACTCGACTCGACTCAACTCAACTCAACTCAACTCAACTCAACTCAAGTGTAGCGCCGTCCATTATGAGAATTTTATTTGACCAAAAAAAAAAAGAATTTGGAAGGAAAGTGTGAGGGAGGAGGGAAAGAGGGGAGAGGCGAGAGGAAAGTAGAGAAATGCTTTTATCGGAAATCAGTGTCGTGTAGAATTGGTCGAGTGTGCGGCTTTTGGGCAATGCGCTAATTAAAAGCCCAAATAGTTTGGCCATCGTTGAGCATTTCTGTGGATTGTGTGAATCTCTCTCTGTGTGTGTGTGTGTGTGTGGCAGCTTCTTGTGGCTGAGCACTTATTAACTTGCCATAAATTATGGCATCAGAAATGAAAGAGCCAACGCGAAACGAATCCAAACGAAACGGATAAACGTAAAGCAGCAGCATTTTGGTCGAACAGGTCGTTGGACGTTGATAGCTGTGCGGCTTCCTTTAGCCTGATTTTGAGCTGTTTTTTCTAGTTTTTTATTGTTCCCGCTTGTTGTTGCTGTGCTATCTTAAATACTTACTTGGAAGTGCGAGAGAGTATTTGCAAAGCTTTTTCTGTAATTGCTGTGAGGAGCCCGGTGCTGAGCTCTGAGCTCTGAGCTCTCAGTGCTGAGCCGTGAGCTGAGTACCAAGTGAGTGCTGCGTTGGTCCCCGATGAGGGACGCTAGATACCTACCTTCCTGTGTGTTGTTATCCCTTTGCCTGATTCTTTCTTACGCAGCAGCAGCAGCTGCATCAAACTTCCTGTTGCACACATGACTCTACAACAGACTGACTGACTGAGTGACTGAGTGACTGACATTACCATTATTCGCATCAGCACGCGTAAACTTCGTTGAAGAAAACTGCACGAAAAGTGAAGAGGTAAGAGCTGAGAGCTGAGAGCTAACAGCTGAGAGCTGAGAGGTAAAAGTCTAATGGGAAAGACGAAGCCAAAGATGAAGCCACCGGAACGAGAAGTCATTTCATTTCTTTTCTTTTCTTTTCGTTTCTTTCCCTTTGACCAAGTGCAGTTCCGAGCTGAAGAAAACATGATACTCAATTAGTTTGCAGCACTTGAGCATAGCATATTGCTTTTGATGAAATTCCAAGCTCAAACAAAACCACGAATTGTATTCGGAGCAACTTTCACGAGTTGACTTTTAACTGAAACTTAATGACAACATTTCTTTGTTGTTTGGCGCTCTTTTTAAGCCACATTTTTTGGGGTTAAGGTTTTAATGAGCACAATTTCGCTCTATTAACGTGTGCTGTCTGCTGTTTGTTGCTCAATTCTAAAGCGCAGTGTGCCACACGTCGTATGCGTGTTTTTCTCAAAGCATTTCAGTCGCTTCGTTCGCTCACTTGATCTGCGCTCTCTCTCTCTTGCTCGCTCCTTCGTTCTCTCTTTCTTTCTCAGTTGCTGCAGTTGGCTTTGTCTTTAATTTGACGGTTTGTGTCTGCTGCTGTTGCTGTTGATGCTGCTGTCATTTTTTGTATATCTAATTTCAGCAGCGCATTTCATGTTTTTATTGCTTTCATATCCTTTGCGAGTTTCGTCTTGTTATTTATTTATTTATGTCTGTATGTAACATACACTTACCTACTTACTGACAGCCAGGCACCAACAGCAACAACAACAGCAACACGCTTCCTCCTTTCTGCTCCCTCCATCATTTGGTCGACCTCATTCTGCTTTGGATCTCTCTCTCTCTCTCTCTCTCTCTCTCCGCCTTGGTTTGCTTTCGTTTGGTTTCATTTCATCTCATGCCTCCTCGCCAACTTACCTCGGAGTGTGTAGAGTGTGCACTGGAGACGGAGACGGAGATGGAGACGGAGATGGAGACAGGGGCATCAGGCTGCCTGGCTGCCTGGCTGCTGCTTCAACCCAGAAAAGCCGAGCGCAATTCTAATGGGAATTTAAAATTTTTCACCATAAAGATGTTGACTGCGCCCCTTCCCCTTCCCCTTGCCCTACCCATTCCCATTCTCCTTCCCTTTGCTACAACTACTTCGCTTCACTCCAATTCCTGTCCAGTTCTTGTTTCTTGCATAAAATGAAATTGTATTGCATTCATTTTTGTTTTGCCTCTCTCTCACATTTCTTTTTTTTTTCGCTTAACGTCTGTTGCCGCTGCTTTATGGCTGGACACAGAAATTGCTGCCTCAGCAGCAGCAACAGCAACAGCAGCAACAGCAACAGCAACAGCAGCAACTACAGTTACTGCTGCTACTCCAGTTCGAAACGAAACGAAACGAAACGGGTTCTGTCTTGGGCTTTGCTTTTTATGCCAGTTTCATGCCGCTGGATTCACTATTCTCTTCTCCCCTTCCCCTCACCACTCAGACTTCATTTTGCACAATAGAAAATCGCAATTCGTATTTTTAGAGCAAACGCGAAGCAACATGAAAATTTATGATACATTTGCCGCTTCGCGTCCTATCGCGTCACCGCCCACTTTGCTTCAGTTGGGAGAACGAAGTCTCTTAACTCGTTTGTGTTATGGCCATGCTTTCCAAATATTTCCATTTTGTTGATAATTGTAATGGAATTTTTCCGGATTAGATTTTTCAGTCGCTTCGCTTCTCTCTCGCTTCTATTCTTAGCAACACACAAAACAAAGGCACAAAAAAAAAATCTCTTCACATAACGTTATTCATTTCGATTACTTAAGCCAAGCAATAAAAATAATAAAAATAACTAAGTAGCTGAAAGCTCGGCTAAGCACAAACATAAACAAATCCAACATACAAAACTGAAACTTCACTTCACTTGATATGCGAAACACACACATTCAATCGCACAATTCTCGTAGTCTGAGTGAGAAGTGTGTGCTAAGTTATGTGAGTATGTGTGTACAGCAAAGAAAGCCTTTCGGCTCATAAATGCCCATGTCTATGTCTCTGTCTCTGTGTGTGTGTGTGTGCTGTGTCAGTTGCTAAACAAATTCATAATTCTTAAGCACGCAGAATTCACAATAGAGAAATTCAAGAAAATTGCCCATTTTTGTTGCCGCTAAAGCGCAAACAGTTTACAATCTTATAGAATCTTTAAAGTGAAGAAATATATTGCAAACATTTTTATACAAAAGTTAAAGGTTCAGTTTCAATTGTAGAAGTTCTCTTCTTTAGTTTATAGAAATCAAACGAAATGAGCAATTAAAGTATATGAATTCTACAAATGATTTATGTGCTTTCTTTTCTTGTATTGTAACAAAATCTAACCGACTTGGCATATTAAATGAAATGAAATGTTTCCACATGATTATGAATTTTATTTACCCCGAAATTTACCAACACAACTTTTATGCATTTAATGTTAAACAAATACTACAAAAGAAATATGTGTTTTCTTGTAACAAAATCTACATAGTATGTATGTGATTTGGAGTATTATAAAAATAGAATTAAGTTCCAAATTGTCAAATGATGGTGTAGAAGTATTTGAAATGGCAAACAGGTATCTCACAGTCGAGCACACTCGGCAGTGGCTTTCTTATTTGTTTCACAACAAAACCGAATTGACATGAGATGGAATCAAAATCAAAATCAAAATCTGTCATATTATAAAAAAAATATTCTCATTGAAAAGAAATTAAGCATTGAAAACAATTTTTCATATTTTTTATTTAAAAAAAAATCTAAATGGCTTGCCAAAGAATATATTTTTTCGCATATTAATTCAATTAAGAATTAAAATATGATTATGTGTTTCTTTTTTTAATAAATTGAATATTGAATATTGTTTTCTTCTTCACTATAAAATCTAATTGACTTGCCTCATTTATATAAAACAGTTTTTTTCGCATTTAAATTAAATTAATTATTAAAAAATGAATATTGGTTTGCTTACATTAAAATCTGATTGACTTGGCATATTATATATTATTTTATTTTTTGTTTGTTTTTAAACCAAATTGAATACTAAAATCTGTTTGGGAGTTTAAATGAAAATCTTATTGACTTGCCATATTATAAAGAATATGTTTTTGTTCGCATTTAACTTAAATTAAATCTTAAACAAAAAAGCAATTATGTGCTCTTTCGCTTTATAATCTAATTGATTTCGCACATTGCAGAACAGTTTTTTGTGTATAAACAAAATTGAATATTGTAAATTTATTGGCTCTTTTTTTTGCTGGTTTTGTTTTTTGACTAATTGACTTTGCATAGTGAATATTAAAGAACTTTTCAACTTTATTAAAAAATATAAGAACATAATTTTACTCTTGCAAAATTAGATATAACAACGTGTGTTTTAAATATTCAGCGAATAACTTGCTATCGATGATCGAGCAATGAGAAACGAGTATTTAACAAACTCATGCATTTTTCATATGAATGAATGTGAATGTCCATATAACACACGAAAATAAATATATATAGTTTTTATTGGCCTTCGCTATGCTGCAAAAGGGCTACAAATGCCAGCAAATAGTTTTCCGTTCCGATTTGCATTTGGTGAACGGAAAAGCAAAGAACATTTGTGAAAAACGTAAAAGGGAAAGGCTATGGAAAATAGTAGTGGAAAATAATAGAGAATGGAAAAAAAATAAAGAAAAGGAAATGTCAGAGGATAGGATTGTGTGAAAGACAGAGAGAGAGAGAGAGAGAGAGAGAACTCGGCTGCCTTTATCAATTTTATCTGTGAAATATTTCCGAAACATTTGCCATTATATTTGCATTAGTGGCCGGAGCTTTTCCTTTTGCCGTTTTGCCCCGTTTTGGTTAACTGTATTTTCTCTTGTGTTTTTTCGTTTTGTTGCTTTTCGCTGGCGGCATCAGGCATCAGAATGGATCCTCCTACACGCCAGTTCGACGCCAAATGAAAAGGAAAATGTGGCCAACAACAACTACCATGTAACATCGGCGAAAAAATAGAGAAAAGCCTAGACCAAGCAAGCAACTATTACTCGTACTTTTACTACTCGTAGTGTTTTTTTTCTTTTTCTTTTTCTTTTTGTCGTTGTTGCTGGTCTATTCCCAGGCGGAAACTGCTTATCACACATTTCCACACAGCCACGCAAATTCACACAAACGAAATACAATACAAAAATTGCAAAAAACGAGAGAGAGCGAGAGAGAGCGAGTGAGAGGGAAATATTAAAGAAGTAGCAGGCAAAAGAGAAGGAAGAGCGTGAAGTAATAGCGCACAAAGAATGATGCGTAGACATGATTTCCGTGCGGTTGATTTCCTGCCTGCCTGCCTGCCTGCTTGCCTGCCTTCCTTTCTCCCTCCCCCGCAAAACACTTCACTCCTCTCCTCACTCAGTGTGTACATCAGTTTTGCGCTTGCAGCGAAACTATTTGCTTGGGGATTTAGTTTCTGATACCTTTTTGCCATGCGTATACGTAACGTAACGTATCTTATCTACATGTTTTTGCGGGCCTCAAGTGCCCGCTGCAGTCGTCGTCGTCGTCGTCGTCGTCATTGCTGTTGTTGTTGTCGGCATCTAAGCTGGCAGCTGCCTGAAGTAGCATGTAATTCATCTTATTCCCCAAAGACAACGCCAAAAGTAAGAAGGAGATGCAGCTCTCGACTCTCCCAACTACACACAATTTGTGGCTGTGAATCGCTTCCCACTCTCTCTCTCTCTCTCTCTCTCTCACTCTCTGCCTCACCCTCTCTCTCGCTCTGGCGAAGGCGTTGCTGTCGTCGTCGTCGCGCTGAGCGTGTCTCCAATGGGACATAAATGGCATTTGGCACAGCTCTCGGGCAAAGGAGCAGGAAGACGAGGCACGCGCCTCATTACGTTGAGTCGTTACGTGTCGAGTTCGAGTTGTTTCTTTTCTCTTCCCCCCCATCTTTCCATTTCTCCCCTCTCTGACCAGCCGCCTCGCATAAAATGCGTAATGAATTTTAGATTTCCTTTCAATGGCTGAGTAAGAAGTTATGGTCCACAAGACTCATCAAGCTCAATAGCTCATACTAGACATGGACACCTTTTTCTTTCAGTTTAGTTCTGTTCTCTGCTCTCTGCTCTCTGCACGGACCTTTAACAAGTTTATGTTCACGTTATGAGCAGCAAAACGTTTACCTCCAACGCCGGCAAATAGTTGTGAATGTTTCAGTCACGATAAAAGCTCGATCTAATGGCGACACGTGCTTGCTGCCCCCATTGTCAGTGCTGACAACGGATTAACTAGTGCTAAATTCGGCTTGATTACTCCGTACACTGCTTTCAAAGTGTTCAAGAAAGCTTCTTAAAAGCTCTCAGCTTGCCATAAAGCACATTTTTTTAGATGTGGAGTGAAATTGTTCGCTTGGTTGGAAGCAAACAAAGTTTTATTTATTTTCAAAACTTTTAAAGCTTTAAGCTTGCAAAAAGCACATGAATATAGCTGTGGAAATAATCAGTTAACCAAAGATCAAATTCACAACTATTCGAAATTCGTTGTCTTAGGAAAAGTATATAGAAAACTTTAAGCTCTCAGTTCCAATGTTGTGCTGCACAATTTTACGTCATTTATTGTATTGATTAAAGCTGCGAAAGAGTTTAAAGATCGTAAAAAGCACATTTATGTTTAAGTTCATATATTTGGTTATGATAGATTCGATGAGGAACTGAAGTTTAATACCTTATACAGTATTTAAAAAAAAAGACTTATTTATAAAGCCTTATCAAAAGCACATTGATACGATTAAGATAGAATTAAAACTCCACGATAAATTCACAGACTGTTCTTGTTTTTAAATTTAAAGTTTTAAGCTTAAGTTTTAATCGTTCAATAAAGCAAATTTTTGAGCTGCTTATATTAAATTCATTTTATATGACAAGATCAGCATAAAATAACAACGAAATATCAACAATAATACATATTGATATAAAAATAATATAATGTTATTCATTTATTATCTCAATTGATTGCGCAGAATGTTTAACATTCGTTCTTTAAGAATGTTTAACATATTTTAGGGAAATAAATTTATTTATTTATCGATTGAGCAAATGAAACATAACCGCGAAAAATATGTATAATATATGATTAAATGCCACACACATACAAAGTTTAATTTGCCAAATTGCAGACAATTTGTTATGCAATAGAGCTAAATGCCGCAGTTGATCCGCTTGAAATGAAGCCAGTGTCTGGAGCTTGGCACGACATAAAATTCACCCCAATTAAAAGCGACAAAATGCAAAAACACAAATAGCAAAACAAAAAAAAAAAACGAAGAACTGCGAACTGCGAACTGAGAAACGCAAAACCAAAAACCCAAAACCCAAAAACTTAGCTGCAGTGGAGAATAATTTTTCATTCAGGTTCAGTTTCGTTGGCACACAAGGGGAAAATAGTGTTGTTACAGGGGGAAGGGAGGGAAAGAAGAAGAGGAGCTGTGGCTTCTTTTTATTACCACCTTAAAACCCTGAATATTTCCCATTCCCATTTTTTTGGACGCCAATGGAGCAAATGCAAACATAATTTTTCTTGCTCCTAATACCAGATAAATGCAGACAAGAAGTAAAATACATGCAGCAAAGCGACAGCAGCCAAAAAAAATGTATATATATTTAAAACTACAAACGAAAAAAAAAAGAAAAGAAATGAAAAAAGTGTGGAAGGAAAATGGAGAAAAAATATTTAAAAAGTGCTTGCAGAAAGTTCTTTAACCCCAAGTGGCCGCCCCCCAAACCAAGCTTTTTATTATTTTCAACATTTATTTGCGACGCGTAAATAAAAAAACGAAAAACGAAACCCAAATCGAGGAGGAGGAGGTGAAAGAGAAGTGGAAAGAGAAAGAGAAAGAGAGATGGGAAAATGGCAAATGGAAAATGGCTCTCTAAATAATAAAAGCAAAACTGCAGAGCAAAAGTGGGCGGACTAGTCAAATGCATTTTAGAGGTAAACATCGGCCAAAAGGTGGGCGTGACAAAACACCGCCGCCTCCAGCCAGCCAGCCAGCCAGCCAGCCACCGCTGGCTGCCGTCCAATTGACGTAAATCGTGCGCAACGTTTTTGGCAGCCAAATGACTGCGGCTTTAGCTGCGCTTCTTGGCAAAGGTCAACAAACCAAGTGAACTACAGACAACCTCGCTATTCCCTTTATCTAACTATCTATCACCCTTTTACTAGCTCTGCTCACTCTTTCGCTCTCAACGTAGTTGGCTTTTGCTTGGCAGCCACATCAATTGTATCTCCAGATCCAGCAGATAAGCAAATAGCATCCAAATTTCAAGCGAATCACAAAAACAAAAACAAAAACTAAAAAAAACCTTCAACTTCATTTCCATATTTTGATCACAAAAGTGAGCGCAGATCAATTTTCATTCGCAAATGGAAGAGAAAACACCCCAACCCATTGGCATAGAGGCTGAAAATGCAACAACCATCGTTGTTAATGAGCCAGAAATTGCCGCCAGCTCATCGGGTAATAATCCAGATGCGGCCGATGATAGACCCGGTGTCTCTGGGGTCCATCTGCTGTTGATGTGCTTGAATACGGATCGTCATGTGACATTCCATGAGGGTGTTGTGGACAACGAGGGCATGAATCGCCGCAAATCCAAATGCTGTTGCGTCTATCGCAAGCCGCATGTCTTTGGCGAAAGTTCTTCGTCCTCCGATGATGAGTGCGAGCACTGCTGTGGCCATCCCGAGGTGCGTCTTCGCAATCGCCTCAAGAAACAGCAGCAGCTGCAACAGCAGCAGCAACATTGCCAATGCGGTTGTCAGCAGCATCGCAGCCATCATCATCATCATCATCCTCAGCCACTGGAGTCAGTTCAGCATGAAACGAATGCCAGCACAGAGATTGCTGGTGATTCGGGCAATGTCAAGATCAAAACCGAATCAAACACTCTGCTTTCGGCATCCTCACAAGCCATGCAGCATTCATAACTGCATTTTACCATCTCGTCTTTCTTTTTTCGGCTATATTTGTGCATTTCATTAAAACTGTTTAAATTGTCAAGTTCAAGTTACTCGATTTGCCTCTTTTATTTAAACAATGAATGAATGAATCAGCATTGAGAAGTAACTTACTTTTGTCTGCTTTATGGATCCTAAAAGTATGCAACGTTTTTTTTGACTTGAATTGAAATTCAGCTTTCATTGCATTGAATTGCTTTTTATTTCAATTTAGAGTGAGTTTTAGAATGTGGTAGCAGACTACGCTAAAAACAAATAAATTGAAAAATATATTTAAAAATATGTAGAACTGTGAACATTGAAATAGCAGTACCAACGAAATTTAAATATACTATGTATTATAAACGCAACTTCGAGACAACATTTAGTTATAACAGTTTAATGTATTTTTTTTTAACAATAATACAACAACTTTTCATGTTGGGTAACTCAATATGTGGATAACATAAAGAAAAACATATTGTCTGTGTCAAACTGTAATTTCAAAGCTAACAGCTATATATAAAAATATATTAACCCAAGTTATCTAGTTTCATTAAGAGATTGAATCAGCAGTAGTACTATAATAGTTCAAGATGGAAATATATTTAAAATATATTGTAACTCTTAATTTGTAAACTCTGTTTAAAAAAATATGCAATTGAAACATTATCATTTAATTAAACATTCGTATACTATTTTCTTCTATACAGTTTCACAAATGGTGAAGATTTCACAAATACTTGCTGCTTTGTATTCTTCGAGTAAAGATATCAATATATATAAAAAAAAAAGTGATATATAAATGTATAATATACCACTTTATTTTGCCGATCATTCGGCGCATTTAAAGCGTTTTTCTATTGTGTGACAAGGCCAATGTTAGTCCCATAAAAAAAGTAGGCCGAATGGAGACAAAAGTACAGAAAAGGCAGCAGCAGCGGCAGCGGCAGCTGTGGAAAGACAGCCACAGCTGGTACTTGGCCGCCATTAGTCAACGCCATGCCACGCCCACTGTCCACGCGCCCCTCTATTGATTGATTATGGGAACTGTCTGCGCGAACTTGTAAATAGATTAATGAACTGTTGCTGATGCACTCAGCTGCGATCTGTGCTGTCGGCTGTGTGTGTGTGTGTGTATGTGTTTGTGTGTGTGGCATGTGGCATGTGGCATGTGGAATGCCTGCTGCTGTCGGCTGTCTGCTGCTGCTGCTGCTACTGCTGCAGTTGATGTTGGCAGGCCAAGCAGCCTGATGCCGCCCTCAACTGACTTGGGAATTTCGGAGCTGTCCCGGGGTTGTTGCAACTTTGACATGTGGCAGCTGCTGCAAGTTGCCCGATTGCCGACTGCCGAGTGCTGGATTGCCAATACTTTGACCATGTCTCTATGAGGTGCAGCGCAGGCTGATTCAAATTATGCAATCGTGTATTCCTGCAGGACACAAGCGAGCATTCGAAGCAAGTAAAAGAAGTACAAAAATGAATATTTATGCAAATTGGAATTGAAAATTTTGCATCCTAATGTAAGAAATATCTTTAAAGCGTACTTTACCCAAAGACAGAAAAGGCAAGAGAAAATTCCATAAAACATACATTTCATTTCATAAGAATTATTCAAACTTATAAAACTACAAGCTGCTTAAAAGTTCTCTTATTCAATAAATGATAAATTTTTATAAAAATATATATAGTAAATATAAATAAATAAAAGTATATAATAAAATTAAAAATATTCCAAGTGGAAATAAATTAATTGGGTTGAGTAAATACATTCTAGAAACTTATAATCTAGTTTCTTATAACACTACAAGCTATTTAGATATTGCATCTTTTGCATAGTAAATTGAATATAAACTACTTAAAATTAACTTATGTTTATTATACATTTTATTTCAATAACGAAATAAATTTCTTTTTGCAATAAAATAAGACAGAGCATACAAATAAAATTTGACTGTTAAATATTGATTTATGAAAATTAATTCAACTCATTGAATTTTAAAAATTTATTCGAATTGTAATTTAATTTCGTATGCATTCTAAATACAATTTTCAAATTTTACTGATAAATAATACATTGAAAAAAATGATACAAATATAATTTCATTTTATGAAGTACGTAGCAAAAAATGTACTGCTAAATTGTATTTTCTAATAATGGAAAAAGTTATGATTAAATTTATATTTGAAGTTATGTAGTTATGTAGTTATTACTTCTGAAATGATAAACTCTTCAAAGTGAATTAATAAATATTACATAGAAAACAATAAAGGAAATATTTGGAATTTAGCAGATGCATTTGCAATTTATAGCTGAACATTTTAAAATAGAATTTTGTTACTATTCTTATTGACTGCTGAAAAAGAGCAGCATATAAATTTCATTAATGTATTTGTTTATTATTATTATTAATAATAATTTCAAAAAATCGTTTAA
This sequence comes from Drosophila sulfurigaster albostrigata, assembly GCF_023558435.1. Taxonomy (NCBI): domain Eukaryota; kingdom Metazoa; phylum Arthropoda; class Insecta; order Diptera; family Drosophilidae; genus Drosophila; species Drosophila sulfurigaster. The sequence goes on from NC_084885.1 coordinate 20,989,343, forward strand.
ACGATTATAATTAAGAAAATATAAATGTGTAAATGCATTTGCATTTTAACGTTGTGAATTGTAAATTGCAATTTCGTCGTTTCGTCTGGCGTTCAATAGTTTTTGCTTCGAAGGATATCTTGGCAACAAGCTTGCTATTTCCTTTTTTTTTCCTAGTTGTGTTTGCTGTTGTTTTTGTTTTCTTTTTGCTGCCAAACTTTGAACCCTTTGCGACTCAGTCGCGCTAGGCAAATGTGCTCTAAGTGTGAGCGGATGTATGCTACAGTGTATGTGTGTGTGTGTGTGTGTGTGTGTGTATGAGTGTGCCATTAAACCACATTTTAATATGTGTTGGTGCGCTGTGCACTGTGCCGTTAGTCGTTTTTATGAGGTCTCTTGGCGCTTGATTCCGCGGCCCAAATGCTGCCAACCGCATTTGAAGTGGCTGCTGGAAATGAAATACGCCACAGCAAACAGTTACCACAGTTTGCATAACTCATATGTGTATGAAAGCAACACACATCCCCTCTCTCTCTCTCTCTCTCGCCCTCTATATGTATGTACTCTCTTGTGCTATATACTCGTATATTTGTATATTCGTATTCGTATTCGGATCTAGGCACATGAGTTGCTGCTGTTGCTGTTGCTGCTGCTGACTCTTCTCCCCAATGCAATGGGCGCAAAAAAAAGGAACCAAGCAGATTTTGTAACTTGGTCAATAGGTCGACTCGTTGGAATTCGGAATTCGGGAGCCGCTTTTGGTTTGCTATTTTGCTGTTTGCTGCTTTAGGTTCCCACTCTCTCTCTCTCTCTCTCTCTCTCTCTCTCTCTCTCTCTCTTTTCCTGTCATGTTGATCAAATCAAGCACTTTTGGCATTTACATTGAATCGCTGGCATTTCTCGGCTCACTTCTTTGTCCAAAATTAAATATGCAATCGAGCAAAAGTATTTTTGTTTCTATTAAAGCCCAAAATGGTATTAAATTGTTGCTGGTTTTTTTAAATTAAGTATACCTAATCATAATTTTAATTCTCAAAATGGCAACAATGTTTGATAGGTATCTTTATTTTTTTTTTTTTTAGTTTTAATTGATAGTTTTATTTTATTCCGCAATTGCCAAGCACTTGCTTCTCAGTTCTATTAAAGTCCGTATCAGCAAACATATTGTTGTTCGTTATTCGTTATTCACTCATCTTTTTTTTTTAACAAAAACTCATTTAAATATGCACAAAATGCAACAATTTTTGCCCCTTTTCTCTCCTGAAATTAAATGTACTTAAGTCATAAATAATTATATTAAAGCACAAAATGTTAACAAAATATTAATAATCTTCTATTTATTTCAACATTTTAATTTCATATTTCATTTATATTCAAAATTGTATTTCATTTGTATTTTATCTCTTTTCGCTGTAATCTTAATTCATTAAAGTTTAAAGTGTTCGAAGGAATTTATTTGTTTTATAAATAATCGGTATATTAATTTGGCATTAATCTCTTATATAATATTTTCTTGATCATATTTATTATGAAATTTGTTTGAATTGCATTGCAAATGCATTTTTTCTATTCGTCTTCATGAATTCACAATTTATTTTCTATTCTTTTTAATAATTTTGTTTAAAATTTATGAAGTTATCTTTTCCATTAGTTTCCAATTGAACATTCCAGTAGTTTTTTTTTTCAATTGTTTGTTATTTTCCAATATTTTCGTATGCATTTTAAATTTATTTTTAATCTTTGTCAAAATATTGAACATGGCCTTAAGTCGTATTTCGAGTTAATTTATTATGATTGAAAAATATAAAATAAATTTGTGACTTATCTTGATATTGTTGCTCGCAGTGAAGCTTGTTCCTCACGCACTCCTTGCGCCTATTGTGACTGTCAAATGGTGTCCTTGCTCTGGGAGTGTGTGTGTGTGTGTGTGTGTTCGTGTGGGTGTGTGCCAGGCTCAGCTGTCAATACGGATGTTTTCCTCTGTTCTGTTCTTTTCTGTTCGGTTGTATTTTTTTTGTTTGTCGGTTTGCAGCCACCATTGATGAGGTTGAACACATTTCTGGGTTGCTCCCCATTTGATGTGTTTTAAAATGCGACCCATAAATAACGGTAATGACAGATGCTGGCAACGCAGTTGGCCTTTTAACCGGCACGTCGCCCACCAAAAAAAAAAAAACAAAAACACACACAAAAATAAAGTGAGCCGAGAGGGAGAGAGAGAGAGAGAGAGAAGTGTGAAAGCTACACTCGAGTGTGGTCGACTGTGTGATACCCGTAAGATATTTGCAATAAAATTATGAGTGTGTGGAATTGTACTACACAAATACTAAAATATACCAAAGGCTACATTTGGTATATAAGTATATTTTTACATTCAAAATATTTCATATAAAAATTGTGCCAGATTGTCAGTTAAAGCAATCAAACCCTTCTTGTTAAATATATCAAATTAATATACTGAAAAATACTAAAATACACGAATTTGGCATTTCAATCAAAGCAACCAGAACCGGTCTGTAAAAATACTAAAAATATACTGATTGCTATATTTAGTATATCTATATATCATTCAAAATATACCAGATAGGATAACTATGCCAGATTGTCAACCAAAGCAATAAAAAAAAATCAGAAACCTGTTTGAAAGAAAATACTAAAATATACCAAATTGGCACATTGAGTGTACGTATATACTATTACCTTCAACATGTAAAATTCCAATCAAAGCAACCAGAACCGGTCTGTAAAAATACTTAAATATACTGATTGATATATTTGGTATATCTATATACCATTCAAAATATACCAGATAGTATAAATATGTTAGATTGTCAACCAAAGCAATCAAATAAACAAAACCCCCTTTTAAAAAATACTAAAATATACCGAGTTGCTATATGTGGTATACAAATATACTATCATAGTCAACATATACCTTATACCCAATGGATGACGGGTATAAAAACAAAGCGAATGCGAATGCGGAATCGCAGACAGCGGCAAGCCAAGCTGTGACCTCCACCCAGCTGTCTCGACAATATCTTGTAGGCTATGAATAAGTCGATTACAAAAGCAAACTGGCAGCCCAATAACAACAACGACAACACGAAGAAGATGAAGCACATCTTGAGGAGGCGAGCTCAGATTCTGGTGCTGCTGACTTACAATATTATTCCGCTGCCAATCTCTCTCTATGCCTATATATCCTCGTGTCATTCTGACAGCACTTTTTATTTCTGCTGTTGTTATTTTTGTTTAACACCAGACATTTTAAAAGTGACAGTATATATAAATATACTCTTCTCTTCGGTTTTTTTTTTGCAAATCATTTAAAAAGCACTTAAGTGGAAATTAAAAAGAAATTATTCACTTTGGCACATTTCACTTTGCTCGAATTGAGAGAAACAATTTTACACAATGTTTCATCGGTTCTCTCTCTCTCTCTCTCTGCCTCTCTTTGCATTGCGCATTGGTGTAATTTTTGCGGTTTGCCTCATTATTCGAGCCTGGACTGAGGTCTGTGGACCACACACATTCACTGTACAGAGACGAGGAACCCATTGGAGTCGCATCCCTTTTTCTTTTTCTCCCTTTTTTTTTTTTGTTTTATTTAACCCTGCTGAAGCTGTTTGCCCTTAATTGTGGTTTACTCTGCCATCGCTTAGCCATTGGGCATCCTTTTGTCTCTCGTTTCTCGGTTCTCTGTTCTCCGTTCTCTGTTGCTCGGTTTCTGTCAATGACTATGTCTGGTATTTTGCGCATTTTACCACAACATTTAGCATTATTTTAATTGTTTATTACAACCTCAGAGCCCAACTCAGACAACAAACAACAAACAACCAACTCTGGCATTATGGCCCAAAAGGTGTGAGCCACAGTTGTAAATAAAAGCCCCCAAAGCAATTCAAAAGACTTTGTGGCACTTGAATGCGAATGTGCGTATGTCTGCTTCTATTTTAAATATATATAACATATATTTTGAGCAAAAGTATTTATGGCAAAAGGTTGCCTGCAGCATCATTTGCATCAATTTTCTTTGGCAAAAATAATAAATATCGTTTAGTGTATTTTAAATACTTAAATACTTTATAATAATAAGATTCTAAGCAATTTTATAAATTCTTTGTTTGAATGTTTTTGAATTTAATTTCTAAAAAATGGTTTATTTGGTATATAGCTATAGTACTATGTGCAAAATATACCAAAGTATATATTTGGTATATGATACAGTATATGAATATACATTCAGAATATACCATAGAGTACAAAATATATAAGATTGTCAGCCAAAGTAACTAAGACCTGCCATACAAAAGTATTTTTTTTATTTATATAGGCAATTTTTGTCTGATCGCAATCATAATCGGGAATCAAAAATACTGTTGATATTATGGTATTTACCCTACTATTCAAACATAATTGTTAACCAACTTATTTGGCCTTATATGCGCTCTTATTGCCATTGAAGATTTTAAGTTTTATTATTTTCTAATTCTAAATTTCAAATGTTCATATATAAATATTTAAGTATCATTATTTTCTATATTTAATGTTGCCCATTAATCACATCATTTATGGATCAAACCACACCCAAAAAAAAAAAGAGAAAAAACCCGTGATAACAAGCAAGCCGGCTATCGAAGGTATGAATTATTATTGGGTCTGAGGGGGTTATAAAGAATAAAGAATTTTGCTCGGTTTCATATAATTGTTATTTATTTGTTATAAATTTCGAGGCATTTGCGCATTATTTTATTGTTGCCGTAGGCGTCTCATATGTGTGTTGTTGTTGTTGTTTGTGGCTGTTGTTGTTGTTGTTGTTGCAGCCACTGGGGAACACTCCATGTAGGCCAGGCAATAATATTTGTCGCCCCCAAAAAGTATGTACTGCAAAATTATTGACATCTAAATTACAAGCATTGTGTTTGCCTCCTCCGCATTGGGTGTGTTTACCAGCGAGTGTTCCTAAAGTGAGTGTATACGGTGTGTGTGTGTGTGTGTACGGTGTGTGTGTGTGTGTGTGTGTGTGTCTGGTGTGCTTATGGCTTTGTTTGCGACGTGCCCTGCTTTGCTTTAATGCCAAAACTGCCGCACAATCAGTTACAGTCTCAGCTGTCAATAGATTGTTGACATTTTTCTTTATATTTTCATATCTCATATACGCACACACACACTCGCACACACACACACACACCAGCAGACATATGGGCCTGTTTTGTTGCCCACTTTTTGTGTTTACTGCTTAAATCTGCCAATTTACTCGTTTACGTTAAGGCTTTATGCCCCCCTTCACCCCTCAGCTTCCCACCCCACAGAGAGTTTGTCTCCTCTTGGCTTCCTTTCCTTTTCGGTGCTCCTCTGGTGCTTCTTCTTCTTCTGACTGCGTCGTATGTGTCGTGACTGCGGACTCTCTTCTTCTTCTTCTTCGCCGTCGTGTATGTGGGGAAATTAATATCTGTGTCATTTCATTTCATTTTTTTGTCTTTTCGCTTGTTTCCCTTCACTTCGCTTCGCTTCGTTCGCTCCGTTCGCTTTTTGTTGTTGTGCTGTGTTTCTCCCTTTTGGGTTAATAAGGCTAAATTGAGAGAATGTGCGGCGCACTTAATTATCATCATATTTATTGTCTTTATTTATGGTTGAATACGAGATACTACTACGACTGTGTGTGTACGTGTGTGTGTGCTTTGCTGCTGAGCGATACAAAGTTGAATTTTTGCGACTTTTTTCCGCTTTTATGATAGCTCATAATATTTGCAATCATTATTTATGATTGCTGCGACGCTCTAGCCTTGTCACAGCCCACAAAAAAAAGCCGAGACAGAGGGATAGAAGGGGAGAGAGAGAGAGAAAGCGAAAAAAAACATAGATTGACATTAACTTAAGTCTAATTTATTGTACTATATATATAATAGAATGTTGTGATTGAACAATATTCATAATTAACTAATTTACAGCGAATGTTGCAACTCTTTAGTTAGACTGCAGATTCTATATAGTCCCAGAATATATTATAAAAGAATGTGCTGCTGCCTTCTGTGGTAGCTAAATGTAAAGTCAAATGTTGGCTTACTTTCTATTAAATCCAAAAAGTTAAGTGCTTTATAAACAAATTTGAAATCAAAATTATAAATCAAACTATTATGACGACTTATGTCTTCATACAAAGATTTACAAAACACAAAAAAAATACTTTAAAAAAAGTGCTGACGTAGCTTTCTTTTATAATCAAATGTTGCATCATTTTGGACTGGACTTTATTGAATTTTCCAAGATAAGCGCATTAATACAATGGTATAAACTTAATTAAGTAATAAAAAAAATGATTACATACAAGTTTTGCTTTGGTTTTTTAGGCCAAATTTAAGTCATATGTTACCTTAAGAAATCGGCTTTAAATAAAAATTTACTAAGCTGAAGAAAAAATAGCTTAAAAAAGTGTTTCTAAAGCTTTTATATCATTTTTTTCCTATAAGAAGGGGCTTAATACAAAATATTAATATATTAATATTAATATTAATATTACAAAAACAGTTTAAAAATATGTTGCTTTAGCTTTTACCTATAATCAAATGTTGTTTTATAACTATTATATATATCTAAAGATTTACCTAACAGAGAAATTATTTAGAAAAAGGGATCTGCTGAAGCTTTGTTCAAAGTCAAATTTAAAGTCAAAAGTTGTGTTACTTTCTACTGCAATTTATGTACTAAATACATGAATATATATATTGTATGAAACTGAAATAAGTAAATTTACTGTGAGTTTATTAAATTTATAAACATTTTTGCTGCTGCACTTTCAAGTCCACTGCAAAGTTGTTTTAATGCCATTGCATGACTCACAGTGGTCAGTTGTCTCATCGATGACAAAACTTTGCGCTTTGTGCTTTAATCAATCATTTTGCTAGCAAAGTTTTGTTCATTCACAATTTAATGGCCACTCAACCTGGCTGTTGGATATCAATTAATTTGCAGCTTATGCGAACGGCTGCAAAGACCACAAAAAAAAAGAAAGCAAGCAAAGCAAAATATGCAACTTTTTGGTTATAGAAAAGTTGTCAAATTTTGATATTGTTGTGTATTGCTTTTGAACTTTTCTCGCCAGTAAAAATGGCCTAAAACAACAATAGAGCAAAAGACAGAGGCCATCTATCAAAGGAGCATATCCATCAAGTGGAGTCTGTGTGGAGTAACTTGAAGGCACAAAGAAGATACGATCATGTATTTGCTCATTTCTTGGATGGGTTTAAAAAGTCTCCGCAAAGTAAAAGTCAAATAAAATCTGTGCTACGTTCTCTCCGCCCGCCCCCTCCACCCCCCTGGCTTGTGCTTTGTGTTGGCAAAATTATGCCCAGTCAGACATGTTTTGCTGTTTGTACAACCTTAAAACAATGGCAGGAACGAACAGCAGCAGCAGCAGCAGCAATAATAATGCAAACTTCTTTACTGGCTCACAGGTGCACAAATGCCAAGCAAAAAGTATAACAACAAAAGCGGCGACTCAAACAGAAGCAGCAGCTCCACAAAATTTACATAGCAACAACAACACGACACACAAAAAAAAACGAAGGGAAAAAAAATTTGTCAAGACTTGGGACGCGGCAGGTGGCACGTGCCAAGCGAAAGCTACATGCATTATATAGTATACTATATATATATATATATAAAAGTATATGTTTAGAGGTATATAAAGTGTGCTATATATACTTACTTTGCTACTACATCAAGAAGAGAGAGCGAGAGAGTGGGAGAGGGAGAGCAGCCAATGGGCATGAAAGTCTTATGAAAGTGTTGGCGAAAAATGTTTGTCGGTGTTGTTGTTGTTTTTGTTGTTGTTCCTGTCTCAAGCGTGTTGGGGAAATGTATGCATGATCATGTCTGGATTAACTTAATGAAAGCACAGCATGCAACAACAACAACAGCAACGTGACAGCGACAGCAGACGCTACAAGCGCAACTACAATGACAACTAAAGCTGCAGCAACAACGACAACAGCGAAACCAAACAGCTGATGGCGAATGATAAATAATGTTGTCTGGGGCTCAAAAATGCTGACAACGTTGCCAAAGTCCAAACATACCTTGACTCCGTTCTACTTTCCACTGCTTTCTTCAGTTTGCGATCCTTTTAAACGGCGCTGCAATTTAATGTAGCATACTTTTTGGGGTCAAGCAAAAATTATTTTATTTCTGCGCTTTCGACGTATTATTTGATATAATGCAATCAAATTTGATGTTACTTATTCGACAGATCAAAGAAAGAGTTAAGTGTTGAGAAAACAATAAAAATTTTAAAATTTAGATATATTTGTAAGCTTTTCTAAGTGAGCAAAATTATGTCAACTTTTCATTAATTCATTTCATTTCATTAACCATCCCACAAGTCTCAAGTGTAAATTAGAAAATGCAAATATACTTAAATAAGAATTCGATTCAAATTTAAGAAATACCTGAATATTTGCTTTATTGGTTATTTTGTTTTTGATATTTAATTTTCTTCTCAAAAGTTTACTGTTCAATTTCTTAATATTTATTTATGTATTCTTCATTAAAGTGGGCAAATATTGTTTTTCCTAATATTACTTTTTAATATAATTATAGAGATACGTTTACTGTGTTATGTCTCAAGATTTAAAGTAATATAATATTATTTATTATTTTATGTTAGTTTACTTTTTTTATTGCTCATAAATTTGTCCAATAGTTTTTTATTTGTTGTTTTGTTTTCGAAATATTTTCAAAATATAAAGATAAGTTTACTTTAGTTTAAAGTTTTGTTTTGCTACAGAAACGTTTACTATTCATTTTCTTAAGCACGTTTATTTTATAGTTTCTTAAGCAGTTTCGTGTTTGCCAATATTTTTTTAAGACAGTGTCAATTTTGATTATTTTTTTGTTGCCTCTGCTTTAGAGCAGCAGCAGCAGTTCGAATTGATGTCGGAGTTCCTATTATCTTGCACGTCATTTCATTGCGAGAGAGTGTGTGTGTGTGGGAGTAAGTGTGTGTGTGTGTGTGTGTGTGTGTAAGTGTTGTGAGTGCATGCATGCTGACATGCTGACGGAAACATGCAGCGAACGTGCAACAGCAGCAGCAACATCAGAGCAGCAGCAACAACAATGCGAATGGCATTTAAAATCCTTCAGAGTCGCGACGCGACATCGTCCTTGTGTCTGACAGACATTGCTGCAAAGATTTACGGAAAGTTTACAGCCCCAGACATTTGTTGTGGCCTTTATAAATTGTCTGTGCGTGGGCCAAGGTGTATAGCTATCTCGCTCTCTTTTACTCTTTCTCTCTGTGTTTGGGCAAAAGACAACGTCATGGCAAGCAGACACGTATTGTGGTTGTTGTTGTTGTTGATGTTGTTGTTGCTGTTGTTCTTGCTGCTGCCGTCGCGTCGATTGCTGCAGTGTCAGCGCCCCACAATGCACGACAGCAACACCAACAGCAGCAACAGCAACAGCAGCAACACGACCAAATAGGCAACAACAATCACGAAAGCCAACAACAGCGAGAACATATAAAACACAAAACACAAAACACGGAACACGAAACACGTTAAGCGCATTGCCATTTGTGCCACATCATGGGGAGAGAATGCCAAGGACCCGTAAAGCAGCGTGTGAAGAAAATTGTGTGTGTTTTGCTGTGTTGTGTTCTGTTGTGTTGCGTTGTGTTCTCTTGTGTTGTGTGTTCTTGCTTGTGGACAACAAGGGCAACGTCAACGTCACAACGTCACAAACACATACGAGTACGTGGGAGTCTCACAGAGTCTCAGAGTCTCAGAGTCTTTCGAGACTCTGGGAATGTCTAAAGCTGCTGACACAATGCAGACAGCTGGCAAAAGTTGTTTCGATATTGTAAATGTGCTTTTGTGAAATCGCCGATAGCTTAAGGTGGGATTCACCTACGTCTCAGCTTGATTGCCGACGGCAGCAGAAGGCAACGAAGAAAGGCGAGAAATTTCAATTGATTAGTCGATAAGGTTGATCGATGTTGTTCGTAGAATAAGGCTTTACTCTTTCATCACAAGAATATATTATTAAATATCGTTGACTTCAATAGCGAAATTTGTCTTGGTGAAATAAGACTTTCATAAAAAATATACTATTAAATATCTTTGACTATAGTTGCAAAGTTCCTCATGGTGAAATAAGACTTAACTTTCATAAACTATATATTATTCAATATCTTTGACTTCAATTGCGAAGTTTGTCTAAGACTTTACTTTCATCACAAACTATATTATTAAATATCTTTGACTTTAATTGCGACTTATGTCTTGGCAGCAGCTGCCTTTAACACCAGATACAACACACAACAAGCAATTAAGATTAATTTCGCATAAACTTTGGCAGAATGCGTATACGACGCGTATGCACACAAATTAACTACTCGCGATTGTTTTACACGTCTTGTCGTCGGCCAGTTAAGACAATGCAGCATCAGCCTCAGCCTCAGCCTCAACTCAGCTATTATATTTGCGTGTGTGTGTGTGTGTGTGTGTGTGTTTATGCCACACACTCTCTGTCGAGTGGAAATTGTTTGCCTTTATGCCAGCCATTTAACAAGTTTATGGCTTTATCCTGCATCTGAGAGCTGCTGCTGCTGTTGCTGTTGCTGCGTATTTGCCATCGCGAGTGCAAATGAGTAAACTTCAGCTAAAGTTGACTTCAAATTGTTTCAATTAACAGCAGCATCATAAACAACAGCGTTGCTGAGTGAACTCTTTTGATGATGTTTCTTTCCCCTTCTCCTCTCTATCTGCTTACATAAATAACATACTTCACTTATGACGAGGGTCGTAGCAAAATTCTCTTTCGGATTATGAGTAGTCAACTTTTTCCGGGGATATCAAATTTCACCAAATTTCTCACATTCACACATCCACTTAATTATTTATCTTCATCTTTGACTTTGTCTTTAACTCTTTTCTTTTGTCGTTGACATGTTTGAAAGCCATTAAGGTAAACACAAAATTTGTCAAGTCGACTTCAAGTTATTTTTGAAGTGCGTAATTGCAGTGATTAGAGTTTTGAACATCACTTTTTATACAATCAAGAAAAGTAGATAAAACTTGCAAGTTTTTTTTAAAGCTTTACCTGTTTTTCAGTGTAGTTCTTTACTTTGTTATGCTCACAATTAAATTATTATAAACTAAACATTATATTAACTTAAGCAGAAACAATAACCGAATAGCGAATTCATAGACCGCAAAAATACTCAAGAAAAAAATACTGAAGGCTATTTTTAGTATAATGATATAGGGCAACATTGAAAATATTCCATACTGTGTAAAACAGTGCGGTATTAATTATAAAATATAGCAAAAAAAATACCAATGGCTATTTTAGGTATAGTACTGCATTAAACACATATTCAAAATATCCCAAAGAGTTCAAAATATACCAGATTCTCAGCCCGTTCAAAAGTAATTTTTTAATCACTTTTACAATTTTTATCTGCTCGCAATCAAAATTTTCAGAAATCACAAAGACTATAATTAGTAAAAGTTCAAACATTTCAGTAAGATGAAACAATAACAATTGAAGAAGAACAATATTAAACACAATACATCAATACATCAGCAAATAGTTGCCACTCACATTTCCACTTGAGTATAATAACAATGGACTTAAAGCATTTAAAGCTCAACACTCTGAAGATGAAGGATTTCGTAATTCCTTTGGCTCGAATTGTTTTGTTATTTATTTGCACTCTTTTACGCTTGGCTTAGTTGCTGTGCTTTAGCATCGACTTAAAGTTGTCAGCAAAATCGTCCTGGGAGCAGCTTTTGACTTTATTTTTACCTATGCCAAACCGCTTACCCACCTTACACCTTACTACTATTTTCACCCCCTCACCACGCATAGCAGGAATCTTTCTCTATCTCGGTTGTTGCTGCTGCTGTTGATCCATACTTTGTAGTTGTTGCAGTTGTTGTGGCTGCTTTGTCTAGCGACAATTGAAAGCTCTAAGGCACTTCGCGAAAAGCAAAAAAAAAAAGAGGAGGAAAAATGAAGCAGAAGAAGATGCAGCAACAGCAGCAGCAGAAACAAAGGAGACGAAGACGAAAAGTACAAGATGAAGAAGCAGCGGCAACTATGAAATAGAAAAGACAAGCGCCAAACGAAGCGCTTGTTGAGCGTGAAGGGAGACGAAGTTGAAAGCACAAGTTTGCGAAAGGCATAAACAAATGCTGCAATCAGAGTGAGAGAGAAAGGATGAGAGAGAGAGAGAGAGAGAGATGGAGCATTGCAGTGCGTTGTTGTTTGCTCTGCAACTTGCATTGTAATGACCACGAGAGACGAGAGAATGACAAAGAGGGGGAAGAACTGCGAGCGGATTTTGAGATAGTGCCTGGGAATATATAGGAATACGGAATACGAAATACGAAATACGGAATAGGAATAGGAATAGCAATGAAAATGCGAATGCGAATGTGTGAGTGTGAGTGAGAACGGGAATCCGGGAGTAAACTGTAATACCGAGCACGCTGCCTTTGCAATGTTTCTTGTTCCACACACAACACACACACACACACAAAACACACACATACAACACACATACAGAAACACACACACACAGAGTAGAGCAGAACACAACACAAGAACTTGAGTTGTTTGTTTTTGCTTTGTCGTTCGTGTGTTGACACATTTTTAGTAAAACATGCCTCATGCAAGTGTGTGTGTGAGTGTGTGTGTGTGTATTCCACGATGTGTGTCATATATGCACATGTAAGTGTGCGTGTGTGTGTGTGTGTGTTCATGCGGTGTATGCGGATCTGCTGGTGTGCAAAACCGGAAATTGCAAATGCAACAAGATGTTCTGCGAGAGTTGCCACATTGTTTCAGCTAGCCACACTCACGCACACACACACACACACATACACACACACACACATACACAACTGCAAACTACAACAAGAGTTGCTCTTAAGCATAACCATGGAAATTCAGACATTCTCTGCGCACTTTGTGCAAAAAACGCTTGCGAGAAACTTCGCTAACAAAAGCAGATTTTTAAGCACTCGCATAGCTCAGCTGGCTTACAAAAGTCATTAATTAAATTCAAGAAATTAGCAATTGTACTTCAATAAGAAAACATATTAAAATACAAATTTTCTCTTACTTTCAACTTAAAGTACAAAATTATCAAAAAAGTGTCTAACAAAAGTCAATTCAAATTAGTAAATAAACTTAAATAAGAGAACATCTTAAAATAAAAGAATGACTTTTATTCTCAACTTTAAGTATACAAATTTGGAAAAATGGATCGAGAAAAAGCAGAGATGAAAATAAATTAGTAAAATTCAACTCAAATTAGGAAATTTGAAAAGAAAAAATAAAACAATTTAAACTCAAAATACAAATTTAAAAAAGTAACAGATTTAAAGTAATCTCATTGTTCCGTTGCCTTGACCATTAACGAAATGGAACTCAAATAATCAATTTTACTGAAACTTTAAATTTAAAATTTACGTATACAAAAAGGGAAATATTTCAAACAAAAGCAGATTTTTAAGCGTTTCACTTAAATTTAATTCAAGTAACATAGGAAGCTAAAGCTTACTATGTATAATAACATAGCACCTTATAAATTCAAGAAATAACTTTCCTTTTAAACTAAAAGCATCAAAATTAAAATGAAAGTTACAAAAATCCTTTAAGTAACTATTGCTGAACAAATTAGCAGCTTTAATTCATGCGGGTAAACCAAAACTTTTAACGCTTTCGATAAATCAATGGGTTACTTTAATAGGACTATTCTTCAGCTGACTAAATCTAAAGTTTCTTGACATTTGGATGGACAGTTAAAAAGTTGTCGCAATGCAAGTCAAGTTAGTTTGCGAGTTTAAATATAAAATGGTTTCAAAGCAATTTCACTTTTTTTTTATCGATGTTTCTCGATGAGCACAAAATTCTACGCAAAACTGAAAAACTGCTTGAAGAACGTTATACAACAAAAATGTGATAATGTTAATACAAAGCTAATTTTGTGCAATTGGTTTTTTATGCTACTTTTAATTGTGATGAAGCTGTGACAAGAGAAGCTAAAAAACTAAACTTTAACAGTGGAGTTCTTGTGTCTGTGATCAAACTAAAGTGAGCAAGCTTTTCGGGTACAAATTTCTCAATGTTTTACCAAATTAAAAACTGAATTTTGTTAGAGCTGCATAAAATGATACATTTCTATAAATTTTATAAACTTTAAGGATTAAAATTTGACGAAAACTTAGGTAACATTTTAAGAAATGCATAATATATCAAAAGTTTCATAAACCTAAGCAAACTTTAAGTTGGTTTTAAAATAAAATAAGTTACAAGAAAAATATCATAAGAATAAACACACAAATGTGATCTATTCAAAATATTATAAGTATAATATAGAAAATAAAATAAAGTATATAAAAAATAGCAAAAATATACAAAAATGACAATGATAATTTGGCTTTAAAGTCAAAATATGATATATCAAAAAAATTGCACTTCTAAAATTTGATTTTTTCATATTGCAAAATTCCATTGCTTTTAATTGAATACAAATTTGCTTGAAGTTTGCAAAATTCAATTTTGTGCATTGATCTGAATTTGAAAGTGCCGCAAAACTCGTTTGCTACAAACAAATTGATACGAAAATATTTCTCTTCACTTGAGTACGAGAGATTTTGTAGTTGCATTTGATCGAAATACGTGGAGGAAAGTTGATTTCTCTAGCGCTAAAACTCGGCATTGTTCATTGAGTTTGCTTTTGGCAGCGAATATTTGCAGAATAATTGCATTATTGTTGCGTTTTTTTTAATTAAACATTGTTACAGTGGGCTAAAGTGGTAAAAGCACGTGCACCAAAAAAAACAATGGAAAAAAATAGAAAATAATTCTGCTTGCATTGCAAAATATATAACATAGTTGAGAGCAGCAGCAACACGTTTGCCATGCAGCAAACAAGAGTGGGATATGTTGGCAACCCTGGAGCAGACTCCCCTCTCCCTCTCGCCATCTCTCTTCATCTACAGCACCGTCGTCGTCGCGACTTTGCAGGTCGTTGGCCATCCGCGTGAACATGTTCTCACTGTCGTGGCACACGATGTTGTTGCCCGTTTGCCCTCGGAGGCGCCCCGCGGGCAGCAACTGCATCAACAACTTTTTAACCAACTTGGCAGCCAGGCTAACAAGACCGCAGCGACAGAGCTACAGAGAGAGAGAGAGAGAGCGAAAATGAGGATGAGACCGAGTAACGAGTAACGAGAATGTGCTGCGAGATGCTGAGGTTGAGGTTGAGGTTGCTGTTGATGTTGATGTCGAGACGAGGTGAAGGCAGAAGAGATGGCGAAGCAAACTAACTAACTCAACGCTTGCCACTTGTAATGCACCGTTATTGTTGCAAATGTGGCAAGAGAGAGAAAGAGAGAGAGAGGCAATAGTGTAAAAAGAGTTTTGCTTTGTCCGCGAAATAATTTAATTTAATTTTTTATTTGCTGTATTTCACTACAACTTTTATTCTCTTTTTTTTTTTTTTTGGGTGAGTGTTGCGCTTTGCCATTTGCGCGAAAAACTTCAACTGCAGCTGCAGAGATTTTTGGCCAGCGTTAATGCAACATCTCCACTCGACGGGGGGACATCGCTTTGTTGTTGTTGTTGTTGTTGTTGAGTTACCACACATAGAGTATATAGTATAGTCTATATATATGAAGAGAGTATATATCCTCGTTGTCTCGTTGTGAGCTGTCGCCTATCCTTAGTTGTTTTGGCTTGCTGTTGCTGCTGTTGAACGCTTTATGGCGTCGCGGTCGAAGCATTTTAGTCTGCTCGTGTGTCTGCCAAGTTTTTATGCCATGCAGTGCAGCTAAATAGTTGGCAACTTTTTTATGTTATTTATTCCCCTCCCCTCTCCACTCCACTCCTCTCCTCTCACCCCTCATGCTCTGCTGTAAATTGCACACAAATTGGCAGCGCTTTTTACGGCTCTTGTTGCTCTCGTTGCTGCCTTTGACAACTTCTCGCCCAAAACTTTTCTGATTGGCCACTGGCTTTTTAATAAAAACTCATTTTAATAAAACTAAAACAATCATTTTATTTTTGCTCTATTTTTGTTCTTTTGTGCTTTTAATTTTTACTGTCTTTTTTCTTTTTTCTTTGCTCGTTTCTTTTTTTTTTTGTTGTTGTTACATTTTCTTGCTTCCGTTCATTGCTTTGGCAACAGCTGCATTAAAATTAAGTGTGCTCGCGGTTTGACTTTTCTATTGTTTTATCTTCAATATCTTTCCATTCGCTTTCCATTTTAGTTACGGCCAAAGTTGTTGCACAATTTGCAATTCATTTCATGCTATTCTCATATTATATCATAATTTCATTTAACTTTAACTCGTTTTTGTTTAGTCAAGCTTTACTAATAAATTAGCTAGATGAATATTAAATTAATATTTTCATTCATGATTTATATATAATCTATTGAAATATTCTCTTAAAAGTTGCATCACTTACCGCTCAAAGTGCAACTGCTGAAACTGGCAAAAGTGTCATTAAAAATGACAAAAAATTAGTTTTCAGAAATTACTCACTTATGGGCCACATCCACAATTGCAATTTTTCACTTAGTGGCATATTTTTTCTGGTTTAAAGCAAATTAAGTACAATATATAAATCTAAACAACCCAAGTGAAATATATTTTGCTGTAGTTAAAATGCATTCGCATATCAGCCAATTTCGGTTGGTGCCGCTAAGCGAGATAGAGTTGCAATTATGTTAACATATTGCTTAATCTAAATTAAAACTGAGAATTACAAACAGAGGAAACTCGTTAACACATGTTGCAATGAAATTGCTTTCGCCTCAAGTGAATTCTAGTTGATGCCGCTAAGCGAGATAGAGTTTCAATTACGTTAATATGTTGCTTGAAGGTATTTAAAAATGAAATATATAACCACATGAAGCTCATAATCATATGAACACATGAAGTAGCTAAAGTATTTTCGCCTGACAGCCAATTCCAGTTGATGCCGCTAAGCGAGATAGAGTTGCAATTACGTTAATATGTTGCTTGAAGGTATTTAAAAATGAAATATATAACTGCATGAAGCTCATAATCATATGAGCACATGATGTAGCTAAAGTATTTTCGCCTGACAGCCAATTCCAGTTGATGCCGCTAAGCGAGATAGAGTTGCAATTACGTTAATATGTTGCTTGAAGGTATTTAAAAATGAAATATATAACCACATGAAGCTCATAATCATATGAACACATGAAGCAGCTAAAGTATTTCCGCCTGACAGCCAATTCTAAATCTAGTTGATGCCGCTAAACGAGTTTTAGTTGTAATGATGTCAATATACGCAAACAGTCAATGAAACATTTGTTAAATGTGCCGTAGCACCTCGAAGGTTCATTTCTTCAGTATATTTGAAAGAAGTAGGCGATTTTCACCTCTCTAATCAAATGAAGTTTATGTTACGTAAGATTCTCATTCTGTGCTAGGTTTCAATGCGAATTTTGATTCACGAAAGTGGCATCGTTAAGTGCTTCGTCTAAGTTATGTTATGTTCGGTTGTTGTTGTGCTGCATTTTGTAAAAGCATCTCTTTCGTTTTAGGGTTATTGCATTAGGATCTTATTTTTTTGTTGGCATAATTTGTTGTGCATGATAAGCCACATGCCACCACATGCTACTTGCCACTTGCTACTTGCAACTTGGTGCTTGGTGCTTGCTACTTGCCACTTGTCGTTTTTCATATGCAGCAGCAAACAGCAAGCAGCACTCTTGCTTTTTCTTACGACATTAATTGAATCTGCTCACAAACCCACTTACAAAGCGAGCAAACGCAAGAGTATGCAAAAATATTTTATAACTGCATATAACATATATATATATATATATATATATGTGTGTGTGTATATATATTCTCTACTTTGTGTGTGTGCGTCTCGATGTGGAGTATTCTAGCTGCATCATGAGCTCTGATCCCGGGCAACCAGGTCGGGAAGCAGCTGAGGTTGCTTTTGACGCTCGTTTATTGCATTTCAAGGCACGTACTAAGCACACACACACACACACATAGAGTGTGAAAATTCAAACTCACACACACATGCAGTTTTCAATAAGAGGCTCTGAATGGTCGACCCTCCTCCCTGGTCCTTCCTCCCCAAGCTTGCACTTGTTTATCATTTATTACTGCAGTTATAAAATCCTTTTTGCCTCCCCATTTTCTATACGTATGTACGTATTTTTTTTTCTTGATTTTTTCTCTGTTTGCTCATGTGCATTGCAGCTGCATATCTTCTATTTATTTTATATTTTTGCATATTTCATTATGGATGCCAACGATATGAGTAAATACATCTCTGTGTTTGTTCGTTTGTATGTTTCTACGTTTGTTTGTTTGTTTGTGTATATTATTCATTTTTCGCTGACACTTTTTGCCACCTCGCTGCTAGGCGCAAAGGCTACAAATGAAATAAAAAATACGACGACGACAGACAGTAGTTGTTGGAGGAAAGAAAGAACTCGGCAAATTTCTATTTCTTGCGAACGCAACTCGAATATGCCGATACCCTAGAAATGCAGCTAAGCCCATCGAATGCTCAGGCTTAGGGCATTAAAAACATGTGTCCGTCCACCTTCTTTAAAGAAAAGTAAAAGATGTGCAAGTCTATGACAGCTTTGTCATTTGGAATGTTCACAGTTGTAATACTCAAATAAATTCGTTATAAATTTGTGACACTCTGAAATTAGCTTCAAAATTTAATACAATGAAAAGTTTATACTGAAGAGACATTATTTATTATTTTTCTTTTATTACAAGGAATACACTCTCTTGTTGTTTTATTATTATTAATTTTTTTTGTATAGTAATAATAAATAAAATTATTACGGCAATGAAATTGACATTTATTATCAATAAATAAGAATCAGCTCAATAAAGAAGTATCTTAATTTACTTATATAAATAAAAGCTAGCAATAATAATAACATTTATTGGGCAATTTATATATTTTTTTATCATTTTATTACTCTTTAAATAGTTTATGTTTATCGATAAATAATAATAATAAATTACTTTATTTAAATTTGTGAATGCGAACTAAGAACAGCAAGCAACATAATGAAAATTAGGAAGGGATTATATTATACATAATAATAAATAATTTAGTTTATGCTGAGCGAAAAGTCATAAAATTTAGACAAACAAAAAATTAGATTTGTGCACTCATTTAAAGGAAAGTCGAATAAGCGGAACAAAAACAATATTAAGAAAAATAAAATAAAAAATTAAAAAATGCAATTTATTAGGTAAATTTCATATACATATGTATATATATACTAATAGTTAAATAATTTGGCTTATGCTGCTTAAGTTAAAAAATATAGAAAAATTTAAAGTCAACTAATCGAAGCAAATATGACAACTATAAAAATAAATACAACATTTTTTATTTTTTAGTAGAATGATTAAGAAATAAAGTGCGTAACAAAGTATTAAATAAATTTACTTATATAAAGGACAGTCAAAAAAGGAGAGCTCATAAAATTTGACAATACATAATTTTAGGCTATTTAAGAATGATTTAGTTGAAAAATTATTATAACAGTGCTTTATACAGTATTAGATCATTTTACTTCTATAAATGAAAATCAAATAATAAATATGAAATAATAAAAATAAATAATACAATTTTTAGACTCTTTATTTATGATTTTTATGATTGAAATAAATAATAAAAAACTGATTTATAAAGTCAACTTAAAATAGGAAATATTTGTTGAAGCTTTATTAGTTAAAGGAATAAGAAATAAAGCATTGAATTAATTTATTTACAAAATGTTAACTTAGATGGGAAAATGCAGCAAATAAAATGAATAATTAAATTGACTAGTTAATTTTTATATTTATATATTTTATGTATGTATTTATTTTGTATCTATGACATTTAGCTTCGAAAAATAGCGTATACGCCGCGTCGACTGCAAATTGATTGTCAAAGAGCTCTCGCTATAAGAAGCAGACAGCGGCTTGTGAAGAAGTCCAAGTGTCTGTCTCTATGCCCCAAAAGGTGGCAAAGTCGCGTCGCTGACTTCTGCTAGCATACAAACAAATGCACTTATGTATGTGTGTGTGAGTGTGTGTGTTAGTGTGTGTGTGAGTGTGTCTCATAATATGTCATTTCTTGTTGTTGCTGCTGCTGGGTGATAAAGTTCATTTACCTTTTGTCGTTTATCTAAATACTGCTGCAGCTGCTGCAGTGGCAAATGTGTGTAATTGTCTATATTCTGTTTTACGCTCCCACACACACACACACACACACACAACCACACACCCACACACTCACACACACACAGACAGACAGTGCTCTCATGCAGGCGCTAACTTTGTTTGTTTGTTTGCCTGCATTTGGTTCTGCTTGAGTTGAAATGCTTCACGACATCGTCGTCTGACAGACTCTCTACAACTGTATGTGTGCGTGTGTGTGTGTGTGTATCTGCTTATGTATGCGTGTGTGACATTAGAGCAGCAGGTCATTCCTGTCTATCATAGCAAGCGGATTGTGAACTTGACTAAGCCACAAAGTCAAAGCTTTCTCTCTCTCTCTCTCTTTCTCTTTCTCTCTACCAAATGAATAAATATATTGAAATATATATTCTTGAATTTCTTATTTATTTTACGCTTTTGCAAAAAATAATTAACAGACAGTCAGGTGTCTAAATATTTGCTATCGATTGCCTTTTAAATAATAGTTTTGTGCAATCTAATAGCTTGGCATTTACACACTCTGGATAATTGATTAACAACTATGCAGATTGTAATAATATTTGTGTATTGACTTTGACTTTACCAATTATTTTTAATAACAGCAAACTTCAATCAAAATGTCATTTCTTCTTCTGCAATAAATTTTCACTTTGTTAGTTCTCGATTGAAATGTGAAGCTGCAGCTTATCGCAAAAGAATTAAAGAAAAGAAAACACGATGACATAAAATGAAATATAAAATGCGAAAAGCGTAAGTTATTAAAATGTGAATTCAAGCAGAAATTCGATAGAGAAATGAAGAACTATTTGTGGGCCAAAATCACTTTGATTGCATTTACATTTTACATTTTGCAATTAGCATGCCAAACACAGACACTCACGCACACACACACACACAAACGTATGGTAATTAAAACCACAATCGCAATCGACATCAATAAACGACTTCAGCTTTCAGTTATCGCATTGTGCTGTCATCGGAATTTCGTTTTAATTTCATTCACCACATGCTCTCGCTCTCTCTCTTAATTAAACTTAATTTCCATTCAATTCGCAGTTCTCTTCCATTTCTTTTTTTAAATCGGTGTGCAGTAAAAAATATAATAAAAATAAAAATTAGAAAGCAACTGTAAATTGCATTACTAATTTCAATGCAACCACAAGCACAAAACCAAATCAAAACCTATTTAGTAGAAGTAAAAGTGTGTATACGATTAAACGTGTTTCATTTTGGCTCTTTCTCTGCAATTCTTGGCCGCATTGGCATTGCTAGCAATCAATGCAATGCCGCACTTTGCTGCACAGTGGAACCAGATTTGTAACAAATGTTTCTTAATTGCTTTTACTTATGGAATTTACTTTGTAACTAAGCAGACATCGTCTTCGATTGCAGTTAAAATAGGCTCTCGGTATATTTTAGTAGTTTTGCGGTATAATATTTGGTATATTTTAAGTATATTAATGCACTGTGTTGCTTTTATTCCAAATGGATAACGATCGCAATCAAATTCTAAGGAATCATATAAAAATCGTAGAAGTTATTCTAGTGCAATCTGGTCTTACTTACTTTGACTGATTATCTGGTATATTTTGACCATTATGGTATATTTCGAATGTAGTAATTCATCTATAAACGAAATACGACCTTTGGTATATTTTTGTATGTTTTAAGTATACTAATATTATTTTGTAGTATTATTTTGTATATGTTAAGAACTGTTTAGATTTTATTCACAATATGTAATGGGTATCTCACAGTTGAGCACACTCGACTGTAGCTTTCTTATTTGTGTTATTTTGTGATTAATTTAAATCATATTTACTATTATTAATATTATTATTATCTTATTTTTCTACTTTTTTGTATTTTATTTCCAAATAAGTTATTTAACAACTAAGCTGGCATAATTTCTGCTTTCAAAAATGTATTTTATTTTTTATTTATTTAACTTCCTTTGTTTTGGTTACCTTTAACTTTTTCTTAATGATTTGCTATTTGTTTGTGCGCATTTCATTTAAATTTTTCGTCATTTTCCAACTGAGTTTAGCCGCAGTTTGCGTCGCTGTCACGCCATCATCAATCGTTGCGATTGTTCTTCCTCCAGTCTACTTCTTCTTCTTCTGCTGCTGCTGCTTCTGCTTCTGATTCTGCCTCGTCTTCTTCTACTTGTATCCATACACTCTCCACTCTCTCTCGTCCTCTCTTCTTCACTCTGGCACTTTCTGTGTGCTGCGGCGGCGGCGTCGGCTCACGATTTGGTGCACCCAATCGACCCATAAACCTAGTTATTTACTTAGAAGCGCCTTTTAACATTTTTATTCCGATTTTTTGCTCTTGTTGTTGCTGTTTTTTTCTTCTCTCGTTTTGTTCTCCTGTTCTCCGCATTTTCTTCTTTCGTTTCGCCTGTTTTAGTAGCACGCCAAGTCAAGCTATCGCCGAACCGCTTTTTGCATTAAATCAACGCCGTCAACAATAACACTACGTAACAGCTAAAAACCAAAAACAGAGAAAACGAAATAAGCGAATCTATGTGTTGCCAAAAACCTACTTTCCCTGATTCAATCGAAAGGGAGAGAAAGAGAGAGACAGAGAGAGAGAGAGAGGCCACAGATGTCGGAAATCTACTTTAAAATCTACTTTCTTTCCGCAAAATCGTTTTGTTTGTCTTGTTTACTTTTATTTCGTTAGCATTCTTGGTATTATGCAAACAGATTTCGATATCGCAAAAATCGAGTACAAAAAACTAACTTATTCAAATAATGAAACTAAGAATGTATTAATGAGAACATTAAAGTAACGAATTGATTGTGAAACAGCTTCTTTTTGTTATTTAAATGTATTAATGAGTAGATTGAAATTTCATAAGTGAATTTCATGTTAGTGATCTTTATATTTGTGCCAAAGTAAAACTTAATAATAAACTAATTCTTGATTGGGTTTTAGCAGGAAATCGATCATTACGAATTATGTATAAAATAAATATTAATTAAAATAATAAAATTATAAAAATCTAACACAAATTCAAGTATTGAAAAAATTTAAGATCAGGCAACATTTTCAAAATAATAAAAATGTTATTCTATAAATAACTTAGAGAATCAGATGTGCATTTATGATTTTAGGATTGCCAAACACATGCAAACCATTTTAAATTGCAAATATAACTATAAAATAAATCAATTTATAAATTGCAAAATTGATTTATGCATTTGCTTTAAATCAACTGTTCTTTTTAATGGCGCAAACTTTACTTTTTTGTGAACAACTTGTGAAATCAAGATTTTTAACAAAGCTTTTTAAATTCGAAGTTTTAACTTCATAATATAATTGGCAGCTAATTGCAAGAGTCAATCTCAATCACGATTTTATAATAAAGCATTTAATGAAGAGATTTCTATACTTTAAATTTGGTTCACTTAGGCAAATATAAGTATTTGTTTTTTCATTGAAAAAGTGAAGCTAGAAAGTATTTTGATTAATAAAACATTTTATTATGAGATTTTTAAGCCTGAAATGTTTCACTTCACAAATTATTAATACTATATTTGGCAGGCAATATCGTGTACTCCTTTAAATAAATAATACAGAAATGTATATATTTGAAATGGAAATATTTGAGAAAGCAAAAATGAAATGTTTGTTGCGTAGTGTAATCAACAACATGGCGCCAAACAGAGCGAAAAAATGGCGAGAATGACATGGAGATAAGGCAAGAGTATTTGCTCATCTCCCAAAGGGGGCTGAAAGAGGGGCGTAACACAATGTGCCATGACAAAGGGGGAACAGGCTGGCGATGATCCCATTCCAGGCAGAAAAACTGTGTGTGTGTGTGTGTGCCCCACCTGACTGCAGTGAAACCAATTTCAATTGCAATTCGAACTCTCTCTCTCTCTCTCTTTCTCTACAATACGAGAATTCGTTTCAATTTGTTGCAGTCGCCGCCCATCGTAACCGCAATAAAGCAGAGGGTGGCCATGTTGCACCCAAGAATTGATTCGCGGTGCAGCAGGTACGATGACTGTATGTGTGTGTGTACATGCAAATAAGGTCAACGTGCGCTGCTGCAGTTGCAGTTTTCCATCCTCTCTCACTCTTTCTTTGCCTCCCTCCCTTTGCAATAGGCTTACAAGTAAGTTCACTTCACATCGCTTTGCCTAACTCACATTTCCCAACAGAGCGAGAGTCAGACGAGGCAAAAACCCAAACGCCAGAGTTAGAGTTACATTTTGAGGCAGCGCGCGTCAGAAAGTATTCAACACTGCAACACGGGGCGTATGAGTAATGGGAATTGGAGTGCAACGCAGAGTGAGTCTGGAATTCAGGCGGCGGCGGCTTTCCTCTCAAGCTCTCCTCTCCTTCCCCCTCACTCTCTCTCTCTCTCCCTCCCTTATGTGTTTGCTCTGTGCATCTGCAACTTGAATATCACATATCGCATATCGCATCTGAATCCGATATTACCAAAAGGCAGGCGAATCATGTAGCAAATTTTGTAGAGCAAAATTTGTGCAATTTTTGGTTTTCTTCGATTAACGAATCATTCTTAATGCCCACTTAATGCAGCAGCAATTCCACTAAAAGTGCACTTTTTGAATGTGAATGAATTAAACGATGATTAAGAAACACATTTAACGAGTAATAAATTTATTGCTCATTGCTCATGTCATACAAAAATATGCATAAAATTGCAATCCGGTCTAAGTTGCATTGGCTGACAATATGGTATATTTTGTTCTCTATGGTAAATTTTGAATGAAGTACAATATTTGTATACTTTACTGCATATTAGTATTTTTTCGGTATTTAAATTCGGTATAATTTGCTTTAATAAAAAAGGGCGACAATCTGGTATATTTTATACACAATGTGGCAATTTTTATGTAGTACTATATCGATATACCAAATGCATAATTCGGTATATTTGTCCATTTTTGGTATATTTTCGGTATATTCTTGAATATGTTTTTTTTTAAATGGGTAGCGGGTTTCTCACGTAATTTTGGTTTTCTAACTTATTAGTATTTTTGCAGTATATTTTTGGTATAATTGTACCATGTACATTTTTTAAAAATGCATAGTGGGTATATTAAAAAATTAAAAAAGGTCTGAATAAATATTTAAAAAAAAATAAAAGAGATAATTGATCAATTTGTTTATTTAAAAATATAATAAATTATTTAAAAAAGTGCGAAAAGGTTTTTTGGGACTAAAAATATATAAATATATTATTAAGTAATAGAAAAATATTTTTAAATGCGTTCAAATATAAAAATACATCGATTCAGTTTATAACATGGATTTCGAATGGTTAAAGTTGCATTGATAAGTTTTCTTTTTAATTGTGGAGTTGTTAAATATTTAAAAGCTGCCAATTAATGCAGCAGCAACTATACGAGTAATTTATTAATGATAATATCTAACTTTCTTAAGTGCGAATAAATCTGAATGTGTTTTGAGCAAAAGACTTTTAATACTAATCATAATTCATAAGCTGCCCGTCTTGCGTTTTAGCATAGAGAGTGGAAATTATTGCACCTTTTGTGTGTGTGTGTGTGTTGAGGATAATTAATTCCCTCGCTGTTTGGTCGCCCTCGGTGTTCACTCCACTTGAATGATTAATTGTGGCCTGATTTGAATATGCTTGGAGACCGCGAAAACACGCGGTGTAAAAGTAGAGGGCAAAATGCGAATAGATTAGCGATGTTAATAGAGGTGAATTTGCAATCTAGTGCAAAACGTTTAAGACAAAATCAACAGCAAACAAGAATGAATGGGCGAAGTGGTGGAGAGGGGAGAGAGGGAAGGAAAAGGGGAAGGGGAAGGCGCAATGTGGCCAATCAATAAAACTCGTTCAATTGCTGTTACCCAAACGCAATACAACAATATTCGCTCCACTACCCTTCACCCTGCTACAGAATATGCCACACACACAAACACGCATTTACACATTCACACACACACATACACATACACACACACATACACACATACATACATACATACATACATAATTCCAATGTTTTTGGCCCTATTCATCGTTCAGCGCTGCGCACTTGCAACGCTTTGCTGCTGATATTTTGCATGCCACGCTTTGCTGCTGTTGTCTGCTTTGTTTAGTTCCCGTTGCTGCACAAAACTCTTGCTGTTGTTGTTGTTGTTGCAGTTGTTGTTGTTGCTGCTGTTGTTGTTGCTGTTATTTTGCCCGATTCGCGAGTATTGAAAATGGGGCAACTGGCAACTGGCAACTGGCAACGACGTCAACAACGTCTACGGCTAATTGATTTTATGAAAATGAAATGGCTAAAATGCGCTCTATTTAGCAACAACAATGAGTGTGAGCAAGAGCGAGAAGCATCGAGAGAGAGCGAGAGAGAGAGAGAGCGAGAGAGAGAGAGAGAGAGAGAGAGAGGAAAGTTGAATCACGATTGCGAGTGGAAAGCAGAGTGAGAGAAAGAAGTCAACGAAAAAAGGGAATGAATGGAAACAGTTGGCAGCTTGTTACCGTGATGAGCGAGCGAGCAAGAGTGAGAGAGAGAGCAGGAAGGGAATATAGAAAGGGAGGGAAACTGCGCTGAATTCGCTTCGTTTCAATCAATTAAGCGCCAATAATTAATTCAATTGATTTCAATTCATTCGCCATCACGACCAAACACAGCCACGAGCCGCAGAGCCACGGAGCCATCTCTCGACTCTCGACTCGACTGCCACAAAGCCATGCCCCGCGAGCGCCAACAACGCCAATAACGCCTCCACCACGCCCACGCCCCCTCTACGCCTACCATCTTGCCAACGACATTAAAATGTTGCGGCTCTTCTTTCGACATCGTCGTCGTCGTCGTCGTCGTCGTCGTCTGTGCTGATGTCTAGCGCCATTTGGATTTCAAACGCCATTAATTCACTTTAAAATTTATGGCCTACAAATTGCCGACGTTCTGCTCATTTCGATTTACCACCCTGCCCCCCTCCTTCCCTTCGCTTTTGCCCCTTCCTAGGCGCTGAACTAACTGAGGTTAGCATTTTCCGATTAATTTGTAGCAATTTTTCATGGGCTAGAGGACTTCTATTTATTATTTCTAGAGGTTACTTCCAAATGTCCCTCACTGAGTGGATGTATGTGTGTGTGTTGCGAGTGTGTGTGTGTGTGTTTTTGTGGTGTATGTGTGTGTGTTTGTATGCAGATTTTGGTCTGCGGCATTTTAATGACAGCAACAGCTGCTGCTCGCTCTTCAAAAGTCCAAAGCGAATACCAAAAAAAAAAAAAGAAAGAATGAAAAGTAAAAGAGAGTGAGAGAGAGGGGAGAAGATGGGGATGGTCAGAGGATACAGGTCGGAATAAATTAAGTATTGGCTAGGATCACACAAGTCCTGCTTATGATTGAAATTAGAACTCATTTGGGTCATTAATGAATTGAGACTTCGAGCGGCGAGCTTTGAATTTTATATTGAATTTCGTATACAACGAATACAGTATTTGGCCTCCAGTATAGTATAAAGTATATACCACAGTGAAAAGGAAATAATTGAAGCATGCTTGCGATTGTTCTCAGTGACAGCAATTGACATTAAACTGATGCTCACAACGTTGTCACAACAAAGTGTTTGAAGAACACTTTAAAGAGCGTTATTGATAATTCGATAATTGAATAAAATATTCAATAAAATTACACTTACAAAATGTAAAATTATTTCATAATAAAGAAAACGAGCTTTATTTGGTTACAGACAACTGACGTATACGTTATATATGCATTATTCACACTTGGCAAAAAATTGCGTATACGTTATATTTGTGCTTATTTTTTTCTTGATAATATATTACTTAAATTTCATGCCACTAGGAAGTAATTATTTTATTTAATATTTGGCACATTAGTGAAATTACGTATACGTTATATGTCTGCATTATTCAGATTTGCTAAAAAATTGCGTATACGTTAGTGTAATTTATATTCTCAATATGACACTAAAGTATATCATTAAAATAATATGAACAAGCTCTACATACAAATTTAAATTATTATCGCTTTTTAATTAAAAAAATTAAAACTGTAAAATTACGTATACGTTAAGTTTGTGCTTATTGTTTTCTTGATAGTCGAAATATTACTTACACTTCATGCCACTAGGAAGTAATTATTTTATTTAATATTTAGCACATTAGTGAAATTACGTATACGTAATATAATATATGAATATTTCATACTTGGCAAATAATACGTTAAATTATGTGTAAATTGTATATAATCATTTCAAAATGTTTCAATTCAACATGCTCTACATACAAATTTCAATTATAATAACTTTAAATTTAAAACAAAATTATTGTTTCTCTGAAAAATCACGTATACGTTAAATTACATTTTTGAGTTTTTCAAGATTTAAGATAAGATATTTATTTTTTCTGCCACTAAACGATAATTATTGTTATCGATTGGCACAATATGTGCTTTTATGAGATCCAGTCAAATTACGTATACGCACAATATGTTAAAACATGAAATTTTGTAGTTGAATATTACATTCAACAAAATTGTATAAACGCGCATCTTCTAAATTATTTTATACATTTTTGCAGTTTACCATTATTGCCTACTATTAAAAATGCAAAATATTCATACAAATTACGTGTACGTTATTTTTTAGAATATAGATGCTAAGAGTGATTTATATTTATATGCGAAAAGCTACAAGCTTCAGCTTATTATCATAAGTGTGACACTAGTTTTTCCAATTGAATCTGGAATATAATAGTTATGCGTAAATTTGTGCTTTTAATTATAAAGGCAAAAGTTGAAGTCGTAATTAATTTGTTACTTGCGTCGAATATAAATTGAAGAGTCCAACCCACATGCAGTTAGCGTAACGCAATTGGGGGCAACACTCTTCAGTTGAAGCTAGAGTTTCAGTTACAGTTTCGGTATTTCAGGGGTGTAATGAGTTTTTGAAGAGTCCATAAATTATTAGCGGGCCTGGCCGTGATTATATGGTAGAGGAGAAGAAGAAGAAGGAGGAGGAGGAGAAGGAGAAAGAGAAGGAAGATAAAGAAGGAGGAGAAGCGGGTTTTCACTACACGCATCTACAGTTGTTACGTTATATCTTACGTTTCCTGTTTGTGCCTTGCTTTACGGTTGCACCACTACGAACAAGAAGAAGAAGAAAAGAAGAGAAGAGAAGAGAATGCTCCGCTAGGGGGCGCTACTTTTAAACAATTTCACACTGCAAAATCATAAATTACGCCATTTAAGTGGGTCAAATGGAGGAATTTGTGCGGAAGGCGCTTCACAACGGCCCCAAAAAAAAAACGAAACGAAATGAAACGGAGGCGGGAGGCAAAGCCAAGACGTCAATGCTTTGCTAAGGGTTGCCACACTGCCAGGGATGGAGAGAGAGAGAGGGGGAGAGAGAGGAAGAAGGGTTGTTGTCGATGCGGCTGCTTTCCATGTTACTGGGTCACTGCAGGCACACAAATTGCGGTGAAACGTTGACGCCGCCGCATCAAGAAGAGCGAAGCGAAGAGGAAAGACACTGTGAGGGGCAACGACTTGGCTGCGACTCGGGCAAATATGTGTGTACAGTCAGTCAGTCAGTCTCTCAATATAAATGAGCAACGAACGACGCTCCTCACGTTGGGCAAAAGTCAAATAAGCCGCAATAAAAATAAACCGAAGCGAGCCAAAGTGAAGCGACGTCATCGTTTGGCTTTTGCAGCTGCACCAAAAACACAAAACTCGTAGCAATTACTCTATGAAGAAGGGAGGATGGAGGATGAATAGAAGGGGAGGAGGGCGTGGCTAGAACTATTGCAACGACCTTGTCAGCAGTTTGTGTTCTTTTTGGTTTTTGCGCTTTGCGTTGACAATTTTTGTGGCAGTGCAACAACAACTCCAATACGTTGTGTTATAACTAATCAATAATGCACAATTTGTTGTTGTCTCTCTTGCTGTTGTTGTTCTGGTTGTTGTTTTGTGTTACCCGTCGCAACTGAGTGCGAGGAGGGAAACACATTTGTGCAGTTGCTGGGGCTTCCTTTTGGCCCCAAAAGCGGGGCTTCACTTCAATTTGCCCGCAAATGTGGCAACTTCAGTGTTGCATGTCATGTCACATGTGACACATACACCAACACACACACACACACATACACCTCTCTCCCTTTTTCTTCTTCTTTTTTTTTGCAGCACTTTACGCCCTTGAACTAAAAATCGAATGACCACTTTATTTAGTTAGTTAGGAGAAGCAATTGCTGGCAGGAAATAGCAACTGCAATTGGCTATTTGGCTATTTGGAATTGATGGGGGGGAGGGAGGTGGAAGGGAATTTCCAATGAAATACTTGCAACCTCTCTCTCTTGCTCTTCTCTTCTCTTTTCTCCTGTCTCACTTTCACTTTGCGCAATTCCATTTCCATTTCATTTTAGTTACGGATTTGAATTTGTATTTGAATTTTGTCTTTTCGGGGTCTGACATTTGCCTAGTTCAGGATTAAATACGCCAAGCGAATTGTTTGCCTTGTTTACTCCCCCCCCTTTCTATCTCTCTCTCCCTCTGTACACTCTATTGTCTTGTCATCATAACAATGCAGCGCATTCTGGCCACATTTCATTTGCGAGTGTAATTTTTAAATATTCCAAATGTGTCGCGCTCTCTTTCGCTCAAAGTCAAAGTCTGTTGGTCGAACGACTTTTAGCTTGACTTTGTCTTCCTCTCTCCCTCGCTCTCGCTCTCTGTCTCTGTCTCGTTCTCCTCGCGGGGCAGCACAACCGCATAACCAGTCACGTTTCTCCCCCCCCTCTCCACGTTTCGCTTGCCACATTACAACAACCCATCGCTCACTACGTTCCTTCCGCTCTGCTTCGAGCTTCGAGCTGCGAGCTGCGAGCTTCGAGCTGGCATTCACTTTTACTATTGTTATTATTATCGCAGTTGTAGTCCTCATTGCTGTTGCTGTTGTTGCTTCTGTTGTTGCTGCTGTTGTTGAGCCAGGATCTAGGTCGCTTTTTGAATATATTGTTTGTATCTAAGATTAGTGCGCCAGATATCAGTTTTATATAGAGCCATACACAATACACACAATATCATTTGCATATCAGTGACTCACCGACTCACTGCGATTGCCACTGCGACAGATAGCGAGTGGAACAACAACAACAACAATAGCAACAACAACTACAACAAGAATAACAGCAACTACAACATCAACTACAAACTAGAACAAATACACCGAACAAGAGCGAGTTGAACATTTCGTTTGCCTTTGTCGTCGAAATTTGAGACCACATTAAAGTCTCGAGTCTTCTATTCTCTCTCACGGCCATTGTAAAGCACATGAATTATGAATGAAAGCCAAACGAGTTCAAACAGTTATGCGAGAAGCAGTTAACAACGGTTGAAATAACAACAAATTAGCCAAACGATTTATCCAAGAAGATCTTAAATGATTTGTTACATTCAGGGGGGAAATAAAGAAAAAAAACTTTTTCAAACTATTAATTATTGAAGCGAAATTAAAAAAATTTCAATTTTTTTCATTTAGAAATTCACTAAAATAATGCTTGATACAAAAAAGTATTATATTTGTAAATTTTTATTCAATCAATTATTAATAATAATTTTGCTTTCATTTAAAAAATAATAAATTATAAACATTTTTGCAGTTTAACAAATATTTCTTAATTATTTATTTACTTTGATTTGATAAAAAAGTAAAATACTGTGAATTAAATCACACTTGTTGAGCAAACATGAAGCATATTTTTTTTGTCTTTAAGAAATTTAAATGTATTTTTGGTGTATACAATTTGAATGATTTCATGCAATTTAATTGTAATAAGCGAATCATTTCTGAGTTGGCTTTGCACTGTTTTAAATTACAATAACTGATGAGAGGCATCGAATTGACAAATGAAGTTTTAAGCGGATGGAAGTCGCAGTCAAATTGCCAATTGCCTCGCAATGAGTTTCATTCGGGTTTCTTTTATGCAACAAAGCAAAGGAGCAACTAAAACTACGACAACAACAAGAAAAGCAGCAGCAACATAAAATCAAATTACAAACTAATATTACTCACAGTGCGTTTACTTTTCCGTCTCGTTAGTTTTCACTGTCAATTGGCAAAACGAGAAAGCGAAATGAGAATGGACCAAGCGAAGCCATCAAAAATTTTGTATGCCAAAGATGCTAAGCGGGGTAACTTCAGGGGGGGGAGGGGGGCAACTGAGAGAAAATTGCAGTAATAGCAAAAGTGGCGGAAATCTAACAGACAAAGGCAAAAAAGCTTAAGCAGAAGCCAAGGGGAAAGTCAAAGAAGCAGAACGCAACGAACTCACAAAGACTGATGTGTATATAAAGTATATGTGTGTGTGTGTGTGTGTGTACGGAGTGTGTGTGTGTGGGAGTTTTTGTATGACCAGCAAACAATGCGAAATATAGCATAACCAGAAATTGTGTCACCGTCATCGATTTAAGCCAAATAACTTGGGCACGACTTTGGTTTCAGCAGCTGAAGCAGCAGCGTCGAGCATTGATTTAGTGATGGGCTCCCTTCCCCTTCCCCTTCCCCATTACCATTCCCTTCCCCATCCCCATCCCCATCTCCATTCCCATCAGCAAAAGGCGTGGGCAGTTAAAGTCTGGAGAGGGGGAAGGGACAAGGGACATGGAAAAGTGACTAAACATCTTTTGCAAAGGTTCACAATGAAAATCCATCACGATTTTACCAAACATTCTGCCAAAAGTTTTCGGTAACTAACAAAAGTAGGTAAATTAATTTTTAGATATGTATTTTTTATATAACTATAAAAACTATCAAATTAATAAAATATTTTTATTTTGGTATGGTATATTTTCAATGAAATAGTATATTGACATGCCAAAAATAGTCTTCGGCATATTTTAGTATTGATGAGAAATAAAAATTCACTTCACTTGGGTAAAATTAAATCAATATGACATAGTTCAATTTACAGCATAATTTAACGTTAAAGTTCTGGCTAATCATTTTCAAGCGAATCTTTTTAGTACAATTGAAATCAAAGCGTAAAAGAAACAAACTCATATTAACAAAAGCAATTTAATTCATACATTTTGTTTACTCTCTTACATTTTACATAAAAACTTTCTGTATTGGTATATCGGTATAATATATGATATTAATATCGAAATCTTCTGATATTGAAATGTAGTGGGTTTCTCATAGTCGAGCACACTCAAGTTTAGCTTTCTTACTTGTTAAAAAAACATATGCTGTTCACAATTTATTTGTTTATCGCTAAAATATAATTAAAATATTATTGAGTGTATACAAATATTTGTTTCTTATTTATTAATTAGCTTAATAGACTGAAAAATACGATTCATTTATATTTTCTTCTTTTTAAAATTATTATACCATTTTGTAATATATATTTAATAAAACAAATTTATTTACTTTCAAATTGTAAAGTATGTAAATGCAATAATATTTACTACTTATAAAATTAGATTGGCAGTTAAATATAAAGTATCTTTTTCTGCTTTCCGCTAAGATATTAGCAAAACATTTCATGTAGTGAAGCTGCAAAATTGTTTCAAACAGTTTAGAACTTGCCCAAAATGAAACTGACAAAGACAATGTGAATTTTCTTGGCTAATATGTTTGCATATTGTAGAAAGTGTGTGAGGCACTTGCTGTTATGAATTTGCGCGTCCTAATGATATCGGTTTGCAGCTGCAGAAGACGACGTGGAAAAATCATGTATACGCCACGTTGTCGTCGTCGTTGTCGTTGACGTTGGCTTAGACAACAGTCCGTGGCTTATCTGTTGTTATTTTGTGATGTTGTTGCTGCTGTTGTTGTAGTTGTTAATGTTGCGCGATGTTGCGCCTTGTGCCATAATCGCCAGCGCCATAAAATACGCATTGTTTATGCGACGTAATTGGACACCACCGCCTGAACCACCGCACTATCAACAGCCCAGCACCGTCATCGTCATCGTCAGCGTCAACGTCAGCGTCAGCGTCATCATCATCCCCAACACAGTCTGCAGTTGGATGTGAGAAACGTCGCTGTTTGACGTCGTCGCCACACGTTTGCGTTTGCTTTTGCGTTTGGTGGACATCATCGACGCTTTTCGCTTTGGCCCATATCCAATGCCATTAAAAGCGTCCATTGAGCGATGAGCACAAAGCAGTTCCTCATTCTCCTTCTCCTCCTCTTCCTCTCCAAAACGGATTCAGAGAGCAGCAGCAACATTTTTTTTTTTCTTGTGTTTTGTGTTGTGCGCTAATCCATCGCGTATTTTATGCTGCTGACTTGGCGAGCTGCCGAAAAAAAAAAAAATATAAAAACCAAACCAAAATTCACATTCAACAATCGCGACGCTGACCCAGCTTACTATGACTTCCAAAAACTTTTTTTCTTTCTCTGTTTTTTTCGGTTCTTTTTTTTTTTTGGAACAAAAATGAGGGCGACGACGACGTCAACGCAAACTTGGCTCATATAACATGCTTGTGCTCGCACATCAGCTTATGTAAATAGCTTATCAAAACAAGAGTAAAACCCACAGCACAGAACAGAGAAGAGAGAGAAAAAAAAAACACAAAAATCAGAGAAGAGAACACATAAAAATATCTCTATATGGGGGAAGGGGAAGGAGAACGGGAAACCGAAACGAAACTTGGCAAACAAGTTTTGCGGGGGAAAAATTTGCAAAAAAAAAAAAAAAACAAAAAAATTGGGAGAGAGAAAATTTTGAAGCGCTTTTCGCTTTAGTTTATGATGCAACATCATTTTTGCCAAATAATTTCGTTGAACAAACTTTTCTGGCCACACGAGCACACACTAATCTCTGTCCATGTGTGCAAGTGTGTGTGTGTGTGTGTGTTTGCATGTGTTTGTAGTCACAAAACTCGGTGAAAATTTAAATTAAAATTCTGCAAACTTTTAACTCGTGTATTTTTGCGCAAACACTGCGCATAATTTTGCGCAAATCTTTGACAAATATTTTCACATGCTAATTTCACGTGTGTGTGTGTGCCAGAGTCTCTCTTTCTCACTCCCTCCCTTTCCCTCTCTCTCTCCACCGCTTTCCTCCTCCTCTCTAACACTGCCTCCCCCTTACTTATTTGTCTGCTTGGCTGCGTCCCAAATACCAAAGGTACACGAAAGTTTTGCCTCTTCAACAGCCTATCTCTAAGGCAGGATCAAGAGCGAGAAAGTTGCCGAGCAAGACAGAGAGAAAGAGATAGAAAGTGGGCTTAGCAAATGGACCAAAGGATTTATTGTGGCATAATCAAATTCCGTTGTTGTTACTCGCAAGACAAAGTAAGAAAATTGTCAGCATGCCTCAAGTTTTCCATGCCACAAATACTTGAGCCAATCATTGTTCAATCCGTGGCCGTAGGAGGTGTGGGCGTGGCCGCAACTATTCTTGAATTAGGCAGACATTCCTTCGCCGCTTTTTTATTTTGCGGAGGAGATGCAAAAGATGAAAACTGATTTGGTTGAGAAACAAAACGTGTAACGCCAAAAACTGGGCCAAAAGCATTGCTCGACCAGCCAGACGGCAGCTGGCTGCATGCCACGCCCCCTTTTCGCCGCATGGCACGTTGTTAAAAGTTTTCGCAGCTAGCCATTTTTCTCTTCTATATAGTATATACTTAACCCCTTGCAGCCTTAGCCATCAGGCATCAAAGTGCATGCCTCATGCTGAACATTTAAATGCGCCAAGTTTAGTTTCGTTGGGTTTCTTTTTTCTCTGAATTTTTGAGCATATCTTGCATAAACTTTCAAAGATGAACGGGGGCAAGCCAAGTGGCAAAAGAGTGAAGCCAGACTGCGGCAGCAACGTCTTGGATAATCTTGTATTCCATCCATTGTTGAGCGAGAGCGAGAGAGAGAGCGAAGGGGGAAGTTGAAGAGGCTGCTCAGATGTTTGCGCAAATTGAAAAGAATAATGCGGAATTAACATGCTAGACATTTGCCAGAGTCTATGGCGCATCTATGAGAAGAGTTGAGAGGGAGAAGGAGGAGAAGGAGTGAGCGAGAGGGAAAAGACTAAAGTGCCAGACACCATTTGGTATTCAACTCTTGAGCCTCTGCTGAGATTTACTAAATACATTTCATTAACTTTTATGTGCGTCACTTTTTAACTTCAATACTTCAATATCAACTTTAACTTTAATATTAGCTTTAGCTTTGCGGATGTTTATAAATAATAATCACCGCGTTTTCTTCATTTTTTAATTACAGCAGCTGATAAAAACAGCGACAACCCTTGGAAAAGTGCACGCCACTGGCCAATAGATGGCGCTAATAAGTAAGTACTAAGTTTGTTGCCTTGGCAAATAGTAACTCTATTTTGTGTCTCTGTGTGTGTTTTATTATGCGATTGGAGGGCAAAAAACATTCAAGTGTTGGATAAATGAAACCCGATATCGAAATTGCGAGCACATCAGCAGTTATTTATGTGCACTTTATGGGGTGCCATCGTTGTTCGTTGTTCGTTGTGCCTTAAAAGTAATATCTAATACCGTCTTTTCGCTCTCTCTCATTTTTATACTCGCTACCCATAGGATAGAAGGGTATTATAAGTTTGTTGCTGCAGGAAGTGTATTTAACAGGCAAAAGAAGGCATCTCCGATCCCATAAAGTATATATATTCTATATAGACGATATAGCCATGTCGTAGAAGTTATTTAAGAAGTTCTTTTGTATGAGCTTTGGCTGACAATCTGCTATATTTTACACTCTATGGTATATTTTGAGTGTAGTACTATATTAATATATCAAATATAGCATTCGGTATATATTTAGTATTATTACGATATACTTATTTGGTATATTTTAAAATTAATACCACACTGTTTTGCACTCTGTGGTATATCTTTAATAAATTACAATATCAATATACCAATTATATCATTTGGTATAAATTTAGTATTATTACGATATACTTATTTGGTATATTTGCACTCTGTGATATATCTTTAATGAATTACTTTATCAATATACCAATTATATCATTTGGCATAATTTAGTATTTTTGCGGTATATTAATTTGGTATATATTTAGTTTAATACCACACTGTTTTGCACCCTATGGTATATTTCGAATGTAGTACCTTATCAATATATCAAATATAGATTTCGGTATATTTTCAGTATTTCTGTGAAATTTGGTATATTTTAGGTGTAATACCGCACAGTTCTATCGTTATTCAAAATGGATAGCAGGTATCTCAGAGTCGAGCACTCTCTACTATAGCTTTCTTACTTGTTTTTGCTGTCTTTTTATCGCATAGCATGAGTAAGTGTGTGTTTGCTGTTGTTTGTTGTGGTCCACTCCACACCACTCCACACCCCTCCACACTCCGCACTCCACTCTCTCTTCATTAGATCATTTCACATGCTGAGTTCGTTTAGACGAGTATATTTTTTCATTTAATGTGCTGCAAATAAATTTCGATGGTGCGCGCATAAAAGCCATTGGCCTGAACGGACACAATCATAGTATGGTATATATATATACTATATATACCATATGTATGCGGGTGTGTGTGTTCCATCTAATCAATATGTGGAGGAAGCTGGCAGCGAAACCGAAATCAAATTAAATGAATTATTTAATGAAAGAACATGTGAGATTACGAAATTATGTGAGTTACGCGCAAGAATGTTTTATGAATGCTTATGGTCGCGTTAAATCTATTACGTCACGCCAGCCGCCGGATATGGACGGGCAACACGGATGCGAATACGAGCATGGACAGAGAGACGGACAGAGAGACGGACACGGACACGGACATAAGAAGACCGACACAAGTTGAAACATCGACACACGACGCGATGCGATGCGATGCGACGCAGCGGTCGTAAGGCAAATCCAGCTGAGATGTGAGCTGAGCTGAGCTGAGCTGAACTGAGCCGAGTTGAGTGGAGAGCTCAGAGCTGCAATTCGGCAATTCGTAAATGCTTTAAAGCTTGGGCCAAAAATACATCGGGTACAATAGCTAAGTGATAAGCTTGGTGACGAACAAAAATTTGCTTTTTAATAAGGGAAACGAAGAGAACTAGTTCAGCTTGATCTTATTTTTATTGTATAGTGGTTCAGTTTTGCATTTTAGATTGTTTATTATTGATTTTTAATTTAATTCAGTTAAGTTCAGTTCTTCATTTCTTTTGATAGTGAGAAGTAAACCAGTTTAGCTCCATCCAATTTGTATTGCTATTGTTTTATATATAGAATATTTAAAGAACAAGTTCAAATGAACTAGTTCACTGCTCAAAATTGTAAGAATAACTTTATTCAGTAATTTGAATCACTCCGTGAAGAGAGT
This sequence comes from Drosophila sulfurigaster albostrigata, assembly GCF_023558435.1. Taxonomy (NCBI): domain Eukaryota; kingdom Metazoa; phylum Arthropoda; class Insecta; order Diptera; family Drosophilidae; genus Drosophila; species Drosophila sulfurigaster. The sequence goes on from NC_084885.1 coordinate 21,027,879, forward strand.
TGCAATTAATGATTTACTAAGAGTAAAAAAAAAGCAATAAATCGAATGAAGAATGCTTAATACAGCTTTACTTTATATAAAATTTTCGTCTTTATTTTTATTCTTTTTTTAATCATTACCTCCAAGATCTTGTACTGTATTAAAATTAGTCTATTCAATTGAACTATTTGTGTGCTCAATGCCGAAATTATTGGGCACTGATGTGAAGTGTTATTCGAGTAGCGTATTCAGAAATCATTCATTCGACAAACTTTAATACAGTCTGACTGCGAGTGTGTGTGTGTGTGTGTGTGTGTGTGGAGTGTGTGTGTGGAATGGGAGCGTGTATCACATAAAACTGACTTTCATGTGCCGCCGCCTGCCATGCATATAAATGATAAAAATACATGCTAATGTCGACTCTTCGAATATTCGGCTCAGATTCAACATTCCGCAGCCACAGTGCGTATGTATGTGTGTGCGTGTGTGTGTGTGTGTGTGTGTGTGTGTGTGTGTGTGTTTGAGTGTGTGTGTTTTATGAGCTCGCTGCAAAGCAAAGCAAAGCTAACGGCCTGCTTAAGTTTCAATTAATGGTAATAGAGTTGTTCTCAAACCATAAAGAACATATGTCGAAATTATTGCATACTTCGCGGGGCAGCGAATTAAATTCACTTCCATTACCGATAAATTCGACATTCTACATTATTTTGTTATTCGATATATTGTTGAGATTTGTTTTGACTTCTGCCAAAAATTTAATAGAAAACGTTTGTGGAGAATCAGTTCAATAAAGTATAAAAAAACACGAGAACTAAAATACAAATTAATGAATTAACTTAGATGATTTAAGTAGTAGGAATCATTGAAAAGGCAAAGCAGTCAAAAATACTTAGAACTAATAGTCAATACTTTAAACAGCTTAAATAAAATATACAGAATAAACAATATAAAAAATATAGCATACTTTTCAGGGCACTTGAATACTGAGGACTATTCTAAGAGATATTTTGAGATATTTCCAATAGAAATATTTTTTTTAAAAAGTTGGATGTATTTGGTAAAGATTTATGCAATGAAATCAATTTCATTTTTTTTTTTACTCAAGATTGAAATCAATTTTTAATAAGCATAATTTATTTACAAAATTTAATGTATGTATTTTGTATATATTAATGCAATGAAATAACATCAATAATTACAACTTGACTTTGCGAATAAAAAAACATAGCATACTTTATGGGCCACAAGTAAACTGAGATTAATAGAAGCACTTTGAAATATTTTATTCGCTTTATTCATAAATCATTCTCAATTTAAATATATTTTACTTAAATTATTAGATATTTTTCATGAATTGATGCAATGAAATCAAAGCCCAGAACTGATTATGAAATGTTCTCATTTGGTCAATGGAAAAAAGATAGCGTACTTTTAAGGGCACTGCGATTGACTGCAGTTCTTTGATGAGTAGCGTGCACATTTAATAGCATTTTTAATAAAAAGAAAATGCATAAATAAATCAAACATTATGTAGATGAAGCTAATTTAATCAGCTAAATATAAAGTTTAATACTTACAAGAGTAAGTTAAAGCTCTTTGAGGTCTTCTGCATTTCTGCATTCAAAAGAGTTTGTTTTTTTTTTTATTATATTTATCATATTTTATAAAATCAGTTTACTGCGAAACGATATCTGAGCATTCAATAGACGCATTTTCAAGGCGTGCTCATTTTTTGAGCTGAATCAAATTCATAATCGAATTGACTTCCAACTGCGAATCATCGTCGTCGTCGTCGCACACATTGCAGTGCATCGAATTAGCATTTTTTAGTAGCCACTTGAGTGAGGAAGGTGGAGGTAATCTGAAGAGGGATCTCTGAATAGCAGTTGAAACAGGAGACAAGGTCTCTATTGTCTATGCATTTTACTTTCACTCGAGTGGCCACTTCAGGTTGTGCAGATATCGCCGTTTACTCTTGTTACTAGAGCAATGTCACTGTCGATGATGCATTGAGTTCGGTTCTTCTTCACCTTCTCCTCCTCCTCCTCCTGCTGCTCCTCCTCCACCATATCTGCATCAAGGTAACCTTTAACAATGTGAGTCTAATTAAAAAAAAGAAGGAAAAAGTCAACGCTTGGCAGGCAAGTGCTTGTTGGCGATAAATGTGATCAGAGCGAGAGAGAGAGAGAGAGAGACTGAGCGAGGGAGAAGGGAAGACGGGAGAAGGGGCTGCAAATCCACTTACGTTCTGCATATTTCTAGCTGTCAGCAGTTTTCGTTTTTTTTTTTTTCTTTAGCCTTAAGGTGGCATAGATGAAGAGCCTATTTTGGGTTGCATCAATCAAGCCAAATCAATCGAGAGAAGGAGACAAAGTATCCAGAGTGAATTTTTCTTTCATTTTGCTTTTGCTGAAGGGTGAAAAGAGAGCTCGATGCTGTCAGCAGAAAATCTTTTGATGCCGCTGCATAAATGCAAATCAAATGTGTGTGAGTATGTGTGTGTGTGTGTGTGTGTGTGTATATTGTGTTTTATGCGGGCGCGTGTTTATCTACGCAAAAAGCTGCTTCAGGCGCCTCGCTTTTGGCCTTTGGACTTTGCACTTGCTGCTAATCAGTCCGAGTCGCAAGTCGAGTCCCCAAACATCATTTGTTGTCGTAGTTGGACTTTGTTTATTTAGCCCTTTGGCTCACAGCTCAGAGCTGCCTGGCACTTTGACTAATTAGAGAGACGGCTGAAAATGATCAATTTGCATTTCACTGGCGCCAATTATCAGCCCGCAGCAAAAGCAAAAGCAACAATGGGGCCACATCACGTGCTATGTTATATGACCTAAACAAACCAAGTGAAATTCACAAGGACGCATAAGACAAAGGACCAACCAACAAAAAATCAAATGAGAGAAGAGAGTGAAGAGAAAAGCGAAAAGGGTCGGCAAAAATTGCGAACCCAAACAAATCGTAAACTCAGAAAAAGGCGAGCAGGAGTAGTTACACAGCAGGTGTGCAAGTGTGTGTGTGTGTGTGAGTGTGTGTCTGTGTGTCTGTGTGTGTATGTGCTCTATCAAAAGACTTGAAGAAATTGAATTTTCAATTTATAGTCACAAATTATGTGCGATCCTTTTGGCCGCCGTTAACTGCGTATGTAAGCGAAAAATTTTATCACTTGACAAAAAACATAAATTTCTCGTTACAACCCTTTACCCCCTCTTCACTTTCCCCTTCACTTTCCCCTCCTTCTTCGTTTCTACCCACTCTCTACGCTATACGCTAGCATATGGCGAGTTTTATGAGCGAGCTGACACTACTTCATATTCAACTCCCGTAAGGCTAATAAAGCATAATTTAATGAAGCATGCGGCGGCAGTCACTCTCTGGGCAAGAAGGACTATCGCTTTGTGTAAACAATAGTTTATAATTCACACACGCACGTTTCATCCATGGCCATTGGGGCAATAAATGTTTTGGCCTGGCCGAAAAATTCCCCTCAAAAAGGGGAGAGAAATCAGACGAGTCATGTCTAGGAGGAAGCGAAGGGCAGACTAATTGTTACTCACTGAGTTGTTGAGTGTGTAAGTGAGTTGAATGTGTATGTGTGTGTGTGTGAGAGTGTGTTGGTATATTCACGTATGTGTGTGTGACACGCGAAAAGGGTCGCGTTCAATTTGAAAGGCGATACCGAAATTAGATTTAAAACATATTTGAAAATTATGAATTTAAATGCATATTAACCGTTTTCTTTATATACTCCTTTTTTTTTGGGGGGGGGGGAGTGAGGTGGAAGGGGTCTCACTGGCACCTGGCGCTAATCCAGCCGCTTTAACCTGACCACGGCTGAGAGATGGCCGATAAGAGGCGACCCCAAAATACAGGCCACAAAACGAGCAGCGACACACAATATGCTACAATTCAACAGCCTCACTTTACTTTTTATTCTCTCTCTCTCTCTCTCTCTCGCTGTCTCTTTTTAACTGTCACTTGGCCAGCTGCCCTTAACATTTTACATTTTTTTATCGCCAACAACACCGGCCACATTTTTATGTGCTTCTAACCCTTTTTCAAAAAAAAAGTAAAAACCGAGTTGAGGGCAAAATATGCTTTTTAAAAACCCCTTCTCTTAACCTCTCACCCGCCTCCCTTTTTAACCCTTCCCACGCTATCTCTCTCTCTCTCTCTCTCTCTCTCTCTCTTCATTCTGACGCACGCAGGTTTATTGCACTTTTGTCTTTGGGTTCGGTTTGGTTTTTTGTTCCTTTCGCTTCAAATTGAAGTGAGTCTGTTGCTTGGTCCTCCTTCTCTTGAAACTGCGCCTCAGGTCCGGCTGTCCACCTTTTGACTTCTCCCCCTTCCCCTGCACATTGTGTGCGTGTGTATGTGTGTGTGTTGTGTTGATTTTGCAGCACTTTCAGTTTGTTTTCCCTTCGTTTCTTTTTATTATATATATTTTTGTTATTCTTCATTCTGTGTTGTGTTGTGTTTTTTTTCTGTTTTATTCCGTATTCTGTTCAACTTGTCGCCCTCTGTTTGAGTTTCTTATGAATTGCTCGAGCGTTGACAACGCTCCTCGCAGATTACCTGCAAAGTTAAATAACTCGGCGCAATTTCCAAGTTGTTCTTGCATACGCAAAGATTCGAGAACTTTAATGCTTAGCTCGCCTTTTACTATAACGATGCCATTTCTTTTCTTTTTTGCTATACTAACACACTATTTGGGAAGCAACTATAGACTCTTGAAATTCAGTTGAGTCTGAAATATATATAGAAATGCACAAATATTATATACATATTCATACAAAAATAGTAAATGAATCTATTATCTTTATAGCAAAGTTTCGATTAAAGAAAATTTCAGAATAAAATAGAAAATCTTGTAAAGCTTAAGCATTTTTATAATTTCCATTATATTGTCATCCGGTTGATTAAGTTAAAATGTTTAACGTGAATTAGAATAATTTCACAAGAAGAAAATAAGTAAGCTACAGTTGAGAGTGCTCGACTTTAAGATACCCGCTAGTCATTTTAAATAAAAGCAAAACATTGCGGTATTATTCTTAAAATATACCGAATATACCATTAAAATACGGTCATATTCAAAATGTATTAAATATACCACATACATAATCTGGTATATTCATATAATATTACATTAAAAATATACCAAAGAGCACTAAACATACCAAATTGTCAACCAAAGCCAAAACCTTATTGCGGAAGGCCTTTTTTACCAAACAAAAGTATTTCTTGAAAATGTGGAACAATTTTACATTCTTCTTTATGGGTAGTTGGTTTATAAATATAAAAAAAGTGAGGAAGAAAAGCAGAAGATCATGATAGGATCGCTAAGTTATCTTCTTTATATATTCGTTTTTATATTAACATGTTTTTTACCCTAAAAGATTTAAACTTAAAAGAAGAATAAATATAGCAACAACGTTTAAAATATCATTTAATTAAGTATACACCTTAGTATTAACTTGTTTGTTTGATGAAATATTCAAATTTATAAGCAATATTAGAAATAGCAACACTTTCAATAATGGTTTCGCTTAAAACATTTCACAAATTATATAACCTATGATGGTAATTAATTTTGAATTGCATTAAAGGTTAACTTGATGATATATAAAAAGCAAATCTTTGAAGTTTATAACATCAACTAACCAAGATAAAAATTAAAATTGATATTATTTTCAACTTTGTTTATTTAAATTTAATTTCATTTTGGTTTATTAAGTTATTCATGCTAAATCTAAGCATAGAGTCTTTCTTAAATTGTACTTTAAATTTTGTGTGACGCATATCAGCAAAGCGATGGCAAATCTTGAGTTGGTCCCCAAAATGACTTTGAATGCTTCGTTGATTCGTTTGTCAGGCAAAGACTCATGGATATGAGTGCGTTCGCATTTGACTGCAGGCCACTTCATTTGGCATTCAGCATTCAACATTTGCCATAAATCCATTCACCGATTCACCGATTTCAATCCATTCAACATTTGTTCAAGCCTTCAGCTATGGTTTTAAAATATATCCAGAGCCTGCTGTTGCTTCTCTGCTCCCTCTCTCTCACTCTCTCTCTCTCTCTGCTTCATGTTTCTGCTTGTGTTGCTCCTCCTCTCCTTCTTCTTTTGCTTCTGCTGTTGCTGTTGTTGTTGTGACCATTTGCGGCACTTGGGACGACTGCAGCATTTTATGGATAATCGATGCTGAGAGTCGAGACGATGCTGCCTTACCATGGAATTTAGACGTCGACATCGTCGTCATCGTCGTCATCCTCATCCTCATCGTCATCGTCATCGTCTGAGGCCAAGTCATATTGCGTTGGACAGTTGGAGAGCAGCCAAACGAGTGAAAGAGAGAGAGAGAGAGAGAGAGGGGGAAGGCAATGCGGGACAACAAAAATCTAACGACAGCCTAATCCTTTTAAAACTGAGAGCACATAAAAGCAGCAACAACGAATACAGAACACAGCAGCAACAACAACAGCAACAACAACAGCGACGACGACAAGAGCAGAAAAAACCGCAAACAGAAAGAAGTGGAAAGAAGGAGGAGAAAAAAAACTGATGCTGATGTCGAGTCTGTGTAAGAGCGAGAGGGGAACAGCAGCAGCTGGAGGCGAGAGCGAGATGGCGGCACGAGAACAATAAGGTGCTTTTGGGATGAGACGCCAAGTGTAAGTGCGATGGGGGGGCAGAGGTGGTGGGGGAGAGATGAGAGTGAACGGGACAAGCACTGAGGCAAAAGTTGAAGCGGCAGCGTGACACAATAAAGACAACCCAAGAACCACGAAACAACAACAGCAACAACTACAGCAAACGCATTGCACAAAAGCAAAGTGTAATAACTATAAAAATAAACCGGTACCGAAAAAAAAGCAAAAACAAGAACAAACAATGACATGCGACGCGGGGAAGGGGAAAGGGGAAGGCACAGCAGCTGACGGATGAATTGGGCGAGAGAGAGAGAGAGAGAGAGAGGGAGAGAGCATCAAAAGCCATTTTGTCATTACAAATCTTCAAATGCCTTCATCTCATCCAAGCAAGAAAGGCTTAAGGTTCGCAATACCCTGGAAAATTTGCAAATAGAGCATGGAAGGTCCATAAAAGAAAATGCTTTTGATGCAGCGTATAAATATTGTTTTAGATTCATTATTGAAATTCATTGAATGCTTAAAAATTCTCTTTATTATTTTATAATCATAGTTCAAAACTTTAAATTCAATAAATAATAATTTGATAAGTTTGCAAATATATTGAAAAAATTTTTTTGTTTTAGATTGGATTTATTTGTTAAGTAATTGAACCATTAAAAGTTATTTCATAATCATAGCTTAAAAACGTATAAAGTAAAGTATTTCAAAATTAGTGGCAACAGTTTTATGACCATGACTTGAATACTAAAGAAAATAAATAAAAGAATTTAAATTAAAATATATTTTGAGAATTTTACAATGATTCATAATTACAATGGATTTAGTTTTTAAAAGTTGACTTGAAAATCGTATAATCACAAAATAAAAACGTTTACTAAAAGGGTATCTTCAAGTCGCGCAGTGTTGACAACATCTCAAATATTATTTCATCTCTTTCATAAAATGCCCTTTGTCAAGTTTCAAGAGCAGCTTTTGCAATTTGTTTTGCTGCCCGAAATTGAAGCAATTTTGAAAAGTTCAGCATCAAGTTCTTCATCGAATATTGCAATTGAATTAATAACTGTAAAGCAAAAGGAGAAAGAAAAATCAAATTTTACAAGCAATTAGCACAGTAATAAATAGATAATTCGTAGCAAACAAAATGCAATTCGAATATCCTTTAAGGCTTATTTGTGTCCTTAAATAGTAAACACTTGCTGACAGGCGCTGTCTTCCTCTTTCCCCTCAGTGCCCTTCTCTGTTGGCCCTGATTGAAGTCTGCGTTGTTGGGCCATAAAACGTAGATGGCAAATTTGTGGCTCTTAAGATGCACATAATCGGTTTTGCCGAACAAGAAGCAAAGGCAAAGGCAAAGGCAATGGCAGAAGGAAGACGACGATAGATATTAGGCAAAACGAAACGTTTTATGGCTTTAAGCTGTTTTGCTCAAATTTCACCTAAATTGATTATTATCCAGCTGCCTGCCAATATGCGGCTGAGGCTGAGACTGAGGCAGGACATGCAGGACAATGGTGAGAGGGAGAGCGAGTGGCCAGAGAGAAATGGAGGAGGACAACAAAAACTTTGTTAGTTTCAACACGTACACAAATCCCATAGCAAAGCCTTTTAATGGCAGCCAAAAACTAACAAACCACATTAGCACAAGAGGCTGTCGAGGAAGAGGGAAGGAGAAGAAGTGGTGGGGAAAGGGGGTGGGGAGGGGAGCAAGTGTGATGAGCAGGATGAGCGGATCAAGCTTTAAGCAAAGCTTGCCACCAAGTTGTTGAGATTTGCCAGCCAAAAACAACAACAACAAGAGAAGGCGCCAAACATACATCCTTTCACACACACACACGCACACTCACACACACACACTTACGCACACACACACATCAGCATACACAAAGACAAATCTAATAATAAATCCAAGACACTTAACGCCTTAGCCGCCAAGCATGACCCACAAAAGCAGCCAAGGAAGGGATGGATATGCTTATATGGCAAAGCAATACAGAGTGAGAGAAAGAACGGGAGAGAGCTTAAGAGAGAGACGGAGAGAGGGCAGCTTGGTTACTGTTGCCAAGGCTCCTAAGGGAAATGCAAATCGGCGAAAACCCAACGAAGCGTCAGGGCGCTGAATTGAGTTGAAGGATGATTGCCAAAGGAGCAAAAGCAATGCACAAGAAGTAGCAGAAGAAGAAGTAGCAGAAGAAGAAGAAGAAGAAGAAGAAGAAGAAGAAGAAGAAGAAGAAGAAGAAGTGGATTGGCAGCGCTTGCTTCACTAATGTGCCACAAATCCATAGCACCCATTTGGGGATTTCATTCAGCATTCCTTTCTTTCTTTTCGCTCCCCTTTCCAAGCCACAAGAATCAAGGGCATAAATATTTCCCAATCGAATTTGGCCCCCGTCACAAAGATGAGAGATGAAAGCAAAGTGAAAGAGTATACGCGATTCGGTGTGCGGAGAGAACGTCGAGAATCGTTGTTCTTTCTGCAGTTGGTAATTTAATTGAGCTTGCGGTCAAACGTTGGGAATCATGGGAAAATTACTTGATTCTGATTTGATTTGCCTAGACAAGAATCTGAGTGAGCTTCCAGACTTCGTCGACTTCAGCATCGACATCGACTGCAGACGAAAGTCGATGTCTGCACAGACTTCGATGTCTGTGAGGTGCTTGGGGTTTCCTTTTGTTTCACTTGCTGCTCAAGTGGATTAGGCCAGCAAACACTTTTTGGCCAAACTTTGGTGTTGTATCAATTTGGATCCCTTTTTCTTGTGTTTTTTTGTGTTATTTTGGTTTGCCGACCGCTGAAATGGATAAATGATTGAACGCCTGGTCGAACAACAATGGCAGCGAGAAAAGTGCGAACCCGAACTTTGTTGTTCTCTACTCTGTTCTCTCTCTCTTTCACTTGGAGCAATGATTACCCAAAACTAATTTGAATTTTATTGATTCAATTCGGCTCTGTGGCTGTCTTAGCAAGTGTGTATTTCATTGTTGTTGAACCCCCTCACCGCTCACCCCTCACTCCTCATCCCACTCTCTTATCCGCATCTGTCCTTGATGATGTGTTGATGATTTTGCCTGAGCCTAATCTGCTTTTGGGCCAAAACTACTTGTGAAGGGTTTTGACAATTCGTTTGATTTTTATGCTGACTTCGGCTTTGCCTTTAATGCTGCAAATTGTATTTTAATATGATAAACGCATATGCCTATTGAAATCGCATTATGCACGCTTTTCAATTTCGACAACTTTAAAAACATATTGTCAGAGAGAGAGAGAGAGAGAGAGAGAGAGAGAGAGAGAGAGAGAGGGGAAGGAAAAGTAAGAAACTGAGTTTAGTTTCTCATTCCATTTTCGATGACAGGCTTAACTGGAGTGAATAGCTGAGTGAATGATAGCGCAAACAGCTTGCCAATCAAATTAACCAGCCTCTGCTCTGATTTGCCATATCATTATAAGTTTAACAGATAGTCATACTACATTTCGACATATCATTTCCCTGTCACTCTCTGTGTCTGTGTCTGTGTCTGCCTTCGACATCATTAATCAGCTGCAAATACATGCTTAAGTAACTCTATTTTGATATATATCAGTGAATACCTTTTGCATTCGATTTGCTGACAAACTGCTAAATTTAATGTGCTTTGCTTTGCTTTTTGTACGTTTATTATTATTGAATGTAATTGTTGTTTAAGACACATGCCAGAGAAGTGGCTTCAACTCTGAGAAATTTCTATTTAATTATCAAGATTGATTGGAAAGCTAAGAGTTCTTTCATTGATTGTCATTGTTGTTTAACTGCCAACTATTTGTCAGTTGAATACATTAAACATGACAAAACGTGGCTACAACTTTTCAAAAACAAAACACTTTTAGTGTTACAAGTTCTTTTTCCATTAAATGCATTTATTGATACTTTATAGCAAGCAGGATTTAGAGATAAATAAATGTGCTCCTCAAAGTATGCAGCAAAAATTTATATTTTCATTCAACATTCAGCAAGATATTTCGAGTTTGCTTCAAACTTTTGCCACGTCTATTTCTGTCTACGTTTTTTTGTACATAGGATATCAACTAAAGTATTTATGATTCCTGAAAATTTGGTTACAATATAGTAACAAGTTAACATCAAAGAAATAACTTATAAATAAAGAAATTAAATGTACATTGTATAGAAGCAACTAGTTGTATGAATTATATATGAGAGCTGACGTTTATTTCTAAAAATACTGGGTTTCATATGCTTTCTAGCTTATAGAATCCCTCTTCCATGTGTCTTCGTGTTCATGTTTGAATATGTAAAGAATTTATATTGCAGAAAATGTTTTTTTTATCGTTTTTTTAATCAAGAGTGTGTGGAATATTTTATTAACGTTTCAAGTTCATGATGTAATTTGGTTTATTCAAAGTTTTATTGATGTAATATTGAGCATATAAAGTGTATTATGAACTTAAAAGAGACTGAAAACGTACAAAATATATATCGATATCTATTGTAGGATGGCCAGATGCACATCTGACAGTTCAGTGCAATATAATTAAAGTTAAACTATAGAAAAATACAATTAAAGGGTTTAGTTTACATAGTATATGAGTTTTTCGTTATATTCAATTAAACTATAAAGCAAATATGGTAACACACATTATTGAAAACACTTAGTTGCTGTCAACTGCAATTCTTTTGCAACTTGACGCATCATAAACTGTTATGCAGCACATTGCAAACACTCAAACAGTCACATATTTAGATTGTGTTTGGCAAAGATTTGGCAAATAACCGCACGAATAATTAAACTTGAAAAACAAAATTTGATTAATTCAATATTTGCAAAGACTGTTGAACCCCAAAATATGTTCTCCTCTTTCGCACTCTTCACTTCACTTCACTTCGCTCTTTTGTTGCCTGATATCAAAATGGGTTCAGTTGTGTTTTCCGCTGTGGCAACGAAACGTGCCTCAACACTCAACAAAACTTATGTGTGTGTGGGTGTGTGTGTGTGTGTGTGTGAATTTCAATGTTTGTTTAGCTAATAAATTTTCGGGCTGAAGTAATCAAATAATTGCCGAATGTACGAAAAACACAAGAGCATAAGAATATGCCTTGTTTTATTGCCATTTTATTTCGCAAAATTTACGAGCGGCCAAAAGTTTCGGTTTTCCCTTTTTATATGGCCCCATGAAAGCAACTACAACAACAATAACAATAACAATAATAACAACAATAGCAACAAGAAGAAGTGGAACAAGAGCAATAACTTGAAGCTCAACATAATAAAGTACTCGGTATCACTAGAAGTACAACCCAAAATCATGTAACCGTATATTGATGACGATGTTCCTCTAATGACGTCGCTTGACATGACAAATCGCAACTCCTCCTCTATCCCTTCCTTCCACATCCTTACCCCTCTTCTAAGTACGAATGGACAAACAATTAGCTGACTGTGAATAAACCATGCATGACTCTTCCTCTCTAATTGGGAGGGAAAGAGAATTGTCATGGAATCGTGAGATTTGTTTTAATCAGATGTTAGTCCACTAAATGCGTCCCCAATCTCAGCTCTCCTCTAATTATGAGTAAATAAAAACAGTTGTAAAAAACAAAAACAAAACGAAGTTCTTGCGATTGATTCCAATTAATAAGAGCATAAAAAGAGAATAAGAATTGAAATAGGGTTCGATAAATATTAATATTTGATATTTCATCAATGTCTAAAACCAATTCAGTTGCCTTCCTTTTGTTAAGAAAAAGGCTAGTTTAATAAATTTAAGAAATAAGTTAGAAAAAGAAACATATGTTAAAATATGTTAAACTAAATACAGTTAAAGTACGTTAGAGAACAGATTAATTTATCTATATGGCTTCCAATCAATCAAATCGAATCAAATTATAATAAATTTAAAACACATTTATAAAATCTAAATAAATTTTCAATGTAAGGAAATTCAATAGAAATTAAAATACTTCATTATAAATAATCATAAATATCTTCATTCTTGGAATTCTTTATTATTTAAAATCACTCTAGGTTATCAATTAAATATAATCCTTAAACAGTTTTGCTTCAATTTGAAATTTATTCACATATTGTTTATTTATAATTTTAAATAGCTTTAAGTTTTCAATTTAAATAGCAAATTTCGCTTATTGTAAATTGTAGATGATTTGCTTCTAAGATTTCTTATGCATTGCTGCATTTAGTTAACTTTGATTTTCAAAATATTTCTAAAAGACAAATTTAAAGATTTCAGATTGTAAAAATTTGACAAATTCATAAGAAGCCTGAACATAATCACAAGTTTACTCTAAACTATCTTAGCTTTCACTGCAAAATACAGCTACAATTCATCGGTTATTAAAGTATTACAATAATGCAGCTTAAGTCGAGCTTCCATTAAGTGGAAGATGTAAGCGAAATTGCAATTGTTGAGAGGAGACAGAGAAAGAAAGAGAAAGAGAGAGAGAAAGAGGGAGATAGACTTTGCAATCGATTTGAGTGCAGGGAGTATGCAGGGCATGAAATTAGAAACCTAAACTGTTCAAGTTTACAATCTGCTACAGTTAGCAAGAATGAAATGTTGCTGCCATGGAATGCCAATGGTTCAAGAGGGAAGGAGGAAAGGAGGAGAAGGAGGATAAGGAGGGAGAACATAGCTGGAGGAGGCGGGAGGGAGAAGGGCGGTAACATAAATAAACGTCTATTTGAGCGTAACGCTGTTGAAATTGTGTCATGAACTCCGGAAAAGAAGACGCGTCGACACAATCTCACACTTCTACACACACACAGAGAACACACACACACACACACACATACACAGAGCAAGCACACACACAGAGCACACACACTATAAGCAGACACAACAAAGAAAGTGAGTCGGTCTCTGTTGGTCGCTTGGTCGCTGGGTCGTCGCTGAGTCAAAGGAGCGTGTCGTATCTACAATCAGTTCCAGTCTCCCAAGCGCCCGGCGTATAAAATTGTTTTGAGCAAAAATTACAAATTCCACAACTAACGTGACACAGCAGCAGCAGCAGCTCTCCTCTGTCTCCCCTTCCCCTCTCTCTGTCTCTTGTATCCCTTTTGGCTAGTCCACAAAAATACGATATAACGCTTCTATATTCTCATCTTGCCTTGCTTGGCCGAAATATGTATATATACATATGTATACAAAATAGCGTTGCTGCTGTCCACGTTGTTGGCCATCCAGCCTCCTTCTTTATGCCACATGCCACATGCCACATCCTTCGGGCCTCCTCGCATCTGGTTTTTGGTTTGCCCGTCTACCACAAATGTTTTGAGCCACTCAAATGCAGCTCTGAGGCAAGTGGCCTCCACTGCGTGTGTGTGTGTGTGTGTGTGTGTGTGTGTGTGTGTGTGTGTGTGTGTGTGTGTGTGTGTGTGTGTGCGTGTGTGTGTGCGTGTGCGATATGAGAGCACATAGCCAGCGGCTGGTGGAAGGAACAACAACAATGCACGAAATTTAATGCCAACAGCAAAAATAATGAAAGTATTTGCTTTGCTAAGCACAAAAATATGTCAAAGTAAATTTCACTTCATTTTTTTTTTTTTTTGCTCTTGCTATTTTGCCTTGCTTTTCTGTTTCTTGCTTATATCCTTTCACTGTATGCGTGCGTGTATGTGCGTGCGTGTGTGTGTGTGTGAGGCGTTTACGTTGAGTAGGTTGACTTCGAGATGCGTTGCACGTAGCCACGTAGCATGTAGCAGATTTTTCTCTGTATATTTATGCATACTCTTGCAACGCAATCTAAACGTGGGGTATTTGTGCTTCACACCCAGCAAGCATGGCAAACATAAGAGCATCTCTGTACTTAAGCAACGAAGTTGAAAGTTAAAAAAAACGTAGCATACTTTTTGGGGCTCAATTGAAAATTGCTTCGCAAAGATCTTTTCACTTGTATAATGCTTAACTGATAACTAGGTGGATTAAAATAAATACCAGAAATCTGAAATAAATTGTAATATTTTTGGAAAAATGCAAACAGCTCATCATCGATCATTTATGTAAAAAGCTTGTGATTCTTCTGTGATCAAAATTTGTTGTTTATATTAGATATGCAAATCTCTGTTGCTACAACTTTCGCACTTAAATAAATTTATATCAAAATCAAGTAAGAATGCTAAAGTCAAGTGTGTGAAACACCCGATTTGGTATATTGAATAGTTCAACATCCCAAAAATATACTAGATCGTTAGGCAAAGCTAGAAAATCTCCTAGTTAGTAGGATTTTCATAAATAACTAATTTTAGAGATATTTTAATGCTGAAGAAGAAAAAATAAATACACCAATAGCTTTAGTAAAACTTGTTTAATTTAAGTCAATTTGATATCTTTATATTTCAATTCTTCAACTGAACTTTTATTTTTCATTGTTTTCTAAAACGTATAAAAAAATTTCCAATATATTTGAAAAATGTATATTTATATTTGTATTACTTAAAGTACTTTTTTTTATTATACAAATTCTACGCTGTTTCAAAATAAGCTATATGAGATTGTATAAATACTTTTACTTATTTATATTAATATTTAGTTTCAACAAATTAAGTGTTAGAATTGTACAAATTTGAAGTCACGATATAAATACGAAAAAAAATGAATAAATTTCAAGAAAATACTTTCAGTCATTGTTAACACACGAATTTCCTTGCTATTTAAATGAATAATTTGCAGGGTAATCAGCAATTCGTCATTGTGCTGGGGAGCACTTTAGCTTATTAATATTTATAAAACCAACTGCAGTTAGTTACAGCAAGTTGTTTGCTGTTGTTCTTCAGCATTTCAACTTCGACTTCCACTTTGTTCTTTTCGGCTGGTCGCATAATGATGTCAGTCAATAATTTAAGGCACTCCACAATGAGAAGGTGTGTATGTGTGAGTGATATGTTAGAGCCAAAGCAAGCGAAGTTTCTTGGTTAAATTTATTGCCATGAAAGTTGCATGCATCAAATTGATGTCGAAGGAGCGAAAGAACTTTAAACTGTCACAGCGAAATGATATCCCTGGAATTCGTGAGACAGACGGCAAGCAATTGAAACTAAGGGATTATGATATATCACGATTATTACTTATTTTCAAATCTCTGCGTACGTGTGTGTGTGTGTGTGTGTGTGTGTGCGTGTGTGTGTTGTGCGGTGTGTGTTTTCCCCTTGTTGTGGCCTGACGGGTAAACAAGCGAATCCATCAATCAAACGCACGTAAGCGCACACAAAAGTGACAATCTAAATGGATTAGGGAAGCAATGAGGGTAAGCTCCAAACCCAACAAAATACAAAATACGAAAAAAAAAAAACACGTGAAACGAAGAAAACCCCAAGATCCCAAATCCACAGTCAAACCCCAAATCGAAGCCGAAACCAAAACCAAAACCAAAACCGAAACCGAAACCACAGAAAAAAATATGTACAACAAAAAAAAAAAGAGAAAGAAAGAAGATAAAACGAATTCAATATGCATGTGAGCACGTCGTTCACTCAGGAGAAATGAATGAAATTTTTTGTCATATATTTATCGGGTATTACCCAAAGGAGCGCTGATGTAGAGATGAAGAGAGCTGAGAACGCAAATGAAATGAATGAAAATAAAATTGTATGAGCAAAGCAATAGTATTAATTTATCAAATTAAAATGCAATTATATGAAAGCAGATGAAGAGAACCTATTTGAAATATGAATAATCACAATGAGAAATTATTCAAGTAGTAGATGAAGATTGTCTTTACGAAATGGGATAATAAACAATTTAATTTCTTTCTAATTTATTATATATATAATACAAATCAGAAATTTATGTCCAACTGTATTTTCTTCTTCTTTGCAGAGCATCAAATGCGGATACGGATTTGAAATCGCAATCGCAATCGAAAGTGTGTTATCGATAAGAGTGTGTGTATATCGGTGTAATCGGCCGTGTTCAAAGTGTCCGCGACGAGGTTATTTTTTTTGTACATTTTTGTTTAGTTTGAAAGATTGAAGTTGAAGACGATAACTGAGAACGATTGCAGACGAAATACACACGCACATACACGCGGTGCGGTGTGTTGGTGTGCGTGGGTGGAGAAGGCTGCAGAGCAAATGGTAAACATGGATTGGACTCGGTGGCAACAAGACGCTAATGCCAGAGACAGAGCTGGCAACAGCAACAGCAACCGTAATAGCATCGACAGTGACAGCGACAGCAGCGAGAGCAATAACAACAACAACAACAACAACAACAGCAACAACAATAACAACAACATCCGCAACAGCAACAGCAACAGCAGCCTTTGCGATTGCGAGCATCAGCACAGCCAGTGGCTTCCCATTTGATTCGTTTAGCTTCACATCTCGTAGGTTCAATCAGTCAGCCAGCCAGTCAGCAGTCAGTCAGTCAGTCAGTCAGTCAGCAGTCAATCAGCAGTCAATCAGTCAGTCAGTCAGTCAGTCAGTATCAATCGCAGTCGCAAGTATCAGAATCAGTATCTACAAAAATATCAGTATCAGTCAGTGCACCAATCAAAATCAATCAAATTCAGCTAGTCAGATCTGTTGATCAATCGTTGATAATCGTTCAAATCGATAACATAACTGTAACTGTAAATACTATCAAGCAGACATCATTCAGTATATATCTATTTATATATATATATATACTATAGCATATAGTATCAAGTAGTGCAGTGTGGCAAAAATATATATTTCAATCATCAATCAACAAACAATATTATTGGAATCAAGTGAACGGTGTCCACGGTGCGAAGGCAGCGGCGAAAGCTGCGGGCTGTGTTGTAGCCAACAACAACAACAACAACAACAACAACAACAACAGTAGCAGCAGTAGCAGCAGTGGCAACAGCAACAACAACATCAGCAACTACGACAATAACATCAACGATCGCGGCTGCAACAATAAGAATAATACAACAACAACAACAGCAACTACAATAAATCTCTAACAAACAGCCGCCTCAACACTGCCAATGCCCTCATTGCCATCATAATAATCAACAACGTCATCATCGTTTGTTTAGATTTGATACAAGTGAGTTTAGAAACAAGTTAATATTGCATGCCCATATCAATATACATCTATAAATATATACATTCTCTATATATAGAAACTTACCATAGCTATAAGTAATCGACAATCCTTCATGTCCATAATTCAGACTGCGGGATATTTGCTGCAATAGTGTCTCTTCATATATGTCTCTGTATATTAAACTACATTCACATAACAAAAAAAAAGAGATTTGATGACAACCCAGCACATAGAACATTAAATATTTCAATTCTCATCGATGCATTGAGTTTAGATACATAAATATTGAACAGACTTGACTTGGATTATTTGTTGACCATTTTTTTTAACAATTTATGAATTACATTTACGAATATTAGAAAAACCGTAAACCAAAAGCTTTATATTCCAAATTGGAGTTCATTTAACTAAATAAATAAATACATTTAGTATATATTCAGTTTTGTTTATTACAATACGAAGGAAGGAAGTTGTCTTTAAATTAACTAAAATATCATTCGAGGAATATTTTCCATTGTTGTGATAATGTTTCTTCATATATTTGTATGTGTATGGAGAACTCTTCAACTCTCGTAATTTGTATCTACTTTTGAAAAGTTCATAACAATGACACACATTCTTATAACACGTTATTTGTAGTTGTCACAAATAGCAATTAATTAATATTCTGGCTGTTGTGTCTAGTTGCATTTACTCGCCTTCATTATAAAGATGGGAGATTCTATATTCATAAAATATAGTTTGAAGTATTCGATTTGCAGCTGTCGAGTGTTGCGATCTCTTAAAAGGTTGGCTGTCGCATTCGAAAGTCGCAGCATTCAGATAACTCATTACAGCATCAATGTATTTGGGGTTCAATGAAATTGGGGCACAAGCCATGTGGCACAAGCATAACACACACTCTGCACTTAGATCACACATTTGCAACTTAGCTTAGCCGCAGAACATTGCAGCGACTTTTCTTGCCACTCTCTGTCCCGGACTTTCAATCGCAAAGAAAATAAATCTCATGCAAATCATATGCAAAACACTTTGTTTACTCTACGTATGTGTGTGTGTGTACTATATGTTATAGTAGAAGTCAGGCGACAAGCGATTTGTACAAACATTTTACGTTAACAAAACGCAAGTGGTCACGATGTTTGATGTTCGCGTGACTTGCAACTTTTACACAGTCGCCAACACGTAATTGTTCATAAAAGAAAAAACAACAACAACAACAGATTCGAAGTGAAGTCGAAGGCGGGGTTGAAGAAAACAAAAAGAGAATTATATGTAATACCTTTTTAAAGTGTGTGTTGTGTGTGTGTGTGTGTGTGTTGTGCATGCTCCCCAAAAACCCCGCCCCACCCCACGCACCACACCACACGACACCAGAGAAATCTGCCATTGGCAGGCCACCCGCAATTGTATCTAAATGTATAAATCAGATACTTTAACGCGCCGCGGCAGTCTGAGATCCCTGCGCAGCGCACCGCTTCTGAGCACGGTGCTCGAGAGCACGCTCTCGCTGACCCGCATCCATCCGATTGCATCGCTGGAGCTGCCCGGCCTCGACTATGCTGTCCAATCGCAGTCGGCCATCGGTGCCGCCTTCCACCATCATCATCGCGAGCTAGGCACCTCGCTCCGCAGCGGCATCGCTGCCATCACAGCGGCCAGCGCCAGTGCCGCCGGTGGCATATCGCAATCGCAGAGCGCCCTCTTGGGGCGATACGGTCCCAACGCCTCCATACGCAACAGCGAGCGAAAGATTGTCAAGCCCAAACGGTATGTCGAACGAACCTCTCTTCCACTCTCACTTTCAATTTCACTTTCTCCCACTCTCACTGCCTCTAAAAATGAATTCCTAAATATCCACTGAGTACTCCCATTTCGATTTGCTGCCAACATTAATATTAAATACTTTTGGAAACCAATCAATTAGTTGCAATTTATTATAACCAAGAATAAAGTGTTCTGCTTACTTTCGAAATGCAGAACATCTTAAAAGTTAAATGAAAGTGTCTGAAATATTTAGATTACAAATTGCGCTATATACTTTCCAAGTAGAAATTCAAACTCTTTTAAGAATAACTAAAAAAAAACCAACAAAAAATGTTGCATAGGAATTCTGCTGCTTCTTTTTGAAATTCTAATTCTACCTCTTAAAAACCTTTTGAAAAGTAATAAAAAAAGCATTAGAAATTGTGTGAATTGTTTTATTTTTATGTAGTTTACTTTAAGAAAGTAAAATGAGCAACTATATGCATATACATATGTATATGCTGGATTCTTTAACTCACGTCATTCCCAAAACAAATAATTATGTATCCCCCATTAAAAATTTTGTTTATACTATTAATACTGAATACATCAATGTTTGTTATTCCTAACTTCAAAAGAGATGAAATTAAAAGAACTTTTTGGGATTTCGATTACCATATTCTTAAGCAAGAAAGCTGGAGTCGTCTGTGAGATATCCTTTAGCCATTTTAAATGAAAGCAAAACAGTGCGGTATTAAAATATACCAAATAGTATACCGCAAAAATACTAAAATATACCAAAATCAACAATTGGTGCGGCTGTGATATAACTGATACATATTTTAAATAAAGGCAAACGAGTGTGATATTATTCTCAAAATATACCAAATAATATACCACAAAAATACTAAAATATACCAATGGCCATGATTACGAGATACCTGTTACTCATTTTAAATAAAGGCAAAACAGTGTGATATTATTCTCAAAATATACCAAAAATATACCATAAACATACTAAAATATACCAAAAGCCGTGATTACGAGATACCTGTTGACCATTTCAAATAAAGGCATAATAGTGTGATATTCTCAAAATATACCAAAAATATACCACAAAGATACTAAAATATACCACAAGTCGTGATTATTAAATTAAGACAAACAGTCTGATATTATTCTCAAAATATACCAAATAATGTACCACAAAAATACTAAAATATACCGAAATCCATGATTGGTATATCGATATAGTAGGATTTTGCGAAATATATCCTAGAATTTATATACATTATGAGGTCGCAGGTGCAGAATTGTTTAGCGTGAATTCGATTTATTGAAATCACAATTGAAATTCCATTTTGATGCACAATTCCTGAGGCTACCAATCGCGCACAGGATTCCATCGCTTGAGATTGCCATCCCAAGCGAGATCCTCGATGCCCGCCTGAGCAGCGATGACAGCTTTGGCCCGGTTGGCAAACTCAATGGGCGATTCGTTGAGACCACGCCGCACCGCCGGCAGATACCATATGTCGCACTTAATCGACCACGACGAGATGACGAGCAGAATGTAGCGCATCATCGAGCAGCGCGTGCTGTCCCAGAAGGCGTCGCCAAAGCGTCGATCGTAGAGCACAGCGACGGGATAGACGACATTGCAGATGGCGAAGCTGCCCTTCTTGAACTGCATGACCGCCGTGTTGTTGATGCACGTGCCCTCGGGGAAGAGCAGGATGGGCGGCCGACCACAGCCGGCGGCATGGAGACGCAGCACCAAACCCAACGATTCGCGATCGCCCAACGCTCGACGCTCGAACCACAAATGCGGCGATGCCCGTGCCAAGGCCCGTTGGATGAGGCCAAGGATGCCATCGTGTCGCTGGCCGGTGAGTGAATAGTGGACATCGCACATGAGGACGAGCACGTCGAGCGGACTCGTGTGGTTGCACACACAGATGCCCATGCGTGGCCGCTGCTCCAGATTGTGCACGCATCGCACCACCGGAATGCACACCATGGTGAGGCGAAAGCACGGCCTCAGCGCCAAGTGTACCAGCCGCCGCTTGAAGCGCCACTCGGGCAGATGGCCGAGCACCCCGGTGACCAGCGTGAGCAGCAGCAGACAGCTGGCACAGCCCACGGTGCGCAGCGGCACCAGCAGCAGATAGCGCCACAGAATGCCCAGCAGCCAGAGCAGACGCAGCTGCCAGTTGAGCTGACGATGGCGATGCCGCAGATTGCGTGTCAACAGATTCCATTCCCCAGGCGGCGGCGCTGCGGCCGCAAATCTTGTGGTCACCTCATCGTCCAGCACCAGACGCAGTCCATCGGCCAGCAACTCGCAGCACTGCTCCATGCGTTCATTCAGTGCATCCTTCTGTTGTGCCTTCAATTCGCTTGGCTTCGGCTGCGGCACCTTTTGACTCTTGTTGCGTTTCCTTCGGCTGCGAGTCGCCTGCAGTTGTCGCGCGGTGTAGGCGAAGAGCAGCTCCAGCAGCTGCAGATAGCAGTGATTAATGCACTCGACACAGCTGCAGAGGAGCACGGTGCCGAGGAGGGTTAGGATAATCACTTGGAGCCACATTGAAAGCGCTAGGCAATGAAAGTGATTTGTGGGGATACAGAGAAACATAAGTGAATTATGAGGCGAAGGAGAGTAGAGCAGTAAGTGGAGAGATGGAGGCCTGGTAGAGGTGGAGTGAATTAGGCAACGAGTAACTAGTAATAGAGAGAGCAAAGAAGCGAGTAAGGAGTATGGCATTAAAGGAGCGAGTGAAAGCAACGTAGAGATGGATACCTAGTAGAGGTGGAGTGAATTAGGTAACGAGTAACGGAGGCAGTTAAATATCGAGTAATAGAGAGAGCAAAGAAGCGAGTGAGGAACATGCCCTTAAAGAAGCGAGTTGAAGCAACGAGTAGAGGGAGTAAAAAAACGAATAGAGAAGAAAGTAAAGGAATAAATAAGACAACGAGTAGATGAGTGAGAGGTTGATCGATTTATAAAACGAAAAAACAATGAATAGAGGAGATAGTCAAATAACGAGTAAGGAACGAAATAAAGGAGCGAGTTAAAGCAACGAGTAGAGAGAGAAAAGTAACACGATGGACCAAAGTAACGAGTTTGAACGAGCAAAGAAACGAGCAGAGGATAGTGTGATATGGACAGTTAAGACTAATGAAATAAACTAGTGACGACACGTAAAGTTGAAAGGTGGTACAACGAGTAGGGAAGATTGAAAGAGATATAAAAGAAGCGACTATTTAATAAATTAATAAAAGTTGTGATTATTGGAGAAGAAAGAAATTTCTAGCAGCAAGCAAGCAGAGAAATAAAAAGATAAAAGATTACAGGAACGAGTTAAATAAAGAGAAGATAGTGAAGCGAGTACGGCAATGTGAGAAGCATCGATCAAAAGCAAATGGAGTAATGGAGTGAGCAAAGAATGAAAAAGCGAGTGAAATAGAAAAAATATAAAGCATATAAAATGAAGAGTGAAACCAAAGAGAGGGAGTATGTGGAATAGATAGAAGCTAGCAAATGTGAATGCATTAGTGAAAAAGAGATAGACCGCAAGGAAGCGAGTGAAGAAGAGAGTCAAGTACAGAGTGAGGAAAAGAGAGAGAACGAATGAGCGAGAAAGCGCTAGCAAACAAATTCTCAATTAAAGTCCTAATTCAATTTATCGCCGTCTTTTTGGCTTTGCGCCTCTTGTCTTTGTCGTTTTTCCTCACGTTTTCCACGTTTTCACGTTTTCCTTCCTTAATTTCATTTGTTTTATTATTTTTTCGGGTTTTTTGTTGTAGTTGTTGGTTTTGGTTTTGTATTTTGCTAAGCTACGCCGACTTTGATTTATTTAACAAGCAAAAGGCGCCGAAATATAAAAAGGCGCAAGAGAGAAAACTTTGCCGTCGTCTCGTCTGCCCGCTCTGTTTGTCCTTTGGGTTGTGCTGTGTGTTGTGTTGTGCCGCGCCTCCAATCCAATATGCCTGGGATCCGCTTTTGTATATAGTCTCTGTGCTCTGTGGTTTGCCCTTATCCCCATTTGGTTTTGCATATGGCAATAATTCAATTATGCACAAGGCCGCAAAATAATTGGGCGCCGTTCGTTGTCGCCCATTTGCGCCGCAGGTCCTGGGCCCTCAGACTCGGCCTCGTTTTTGATCCTGAAAAACCGAAATCACTTAAAAAAAAAAACCGCAAAAACTTCTGGCTTTGTTAATTCGTTAATTAAATGGGCCTGGCTGACTCTCGATGACAGCTTGTAAACAGGAATTCAACTTTAAGGATTACGCAATGAGTGAGGCCACAATAACACAGGAAGAGCGGGGTTAACCCCTCTTCACTTCCCCCCTCCCCCCATTCACCACCACCTCGACAGTTTATCCGTTTGCTGAGTTCCACGCACATTGATGACATTGGCTGCTAGCAATCTTTGCTTATCAAAGCCAAACAACGACGTCAACGTCGTCCACAACGACAACTCATTTAGGCAAAGTCCCTCTCCTCTCTCTCTCTCTCTCTCTCTCTCACTCTCACTGTCTGTCTCGTTGTCTCTTTTCCTCTTCTACTGCTTGTTGTCGCCCCCTCAAGCCAGACTCTTAATTAGCATAGAATGTGTTTTAAAAAGCCACTTGAGCTAAACATTCAAAACACCTACACCACAACGCTCTCAGCAGCAGCAGCAACACACACACACACACACACACAACCTCCTCTAAGCCAACCCCTCTTCGTCTTCAACCCCCTTTCTAGGCAGCCTCCTTCGTCCAGCGTCACTCGAATGACTGTTACGACCTTAGACGCTTGCGGCTAAGACTTTGTGCGAAGACTGTGTGTGGCACAGTTAAGCAAGGCCGTCTACTTTCACACGGGCTCATTCGCTATTTCGAAGCTTTTGAGCTAAAGTTAATTTAGATATTTTGGTTGAAGAAAGAATTGATTTCGAGTAGGTTAAGCGGAGCGTCTTAGCAAGGAAAACAAATAATAATATTAGTGTTATGTAGAAATCAATAATAGAATACAAAATAAACACATAAATCTTTCAATAAAGAAAGGAAAAAAATAATATTACAGGCAAAAGAAGAGACTGCTTAATAAATAGAAGAAAAAAATGTTGTAATCAAATAAAGAAACCGAGTAAAAAAAGAATAGAAGCAAATAATATTATAAACAACAAATGTATGAGTTTGAAAGCATACAAAAAATATTATCAAAGTATAAACTGAGGCTGTTGTCTTTGTGTTCATTAGTTTTTGTGAATTAACTATTATTTTATTGAAATAACAAATACAATTTCTTATTGAAATCGGTTCTTAGTTAATTTAAATGCTTTACTCTGCTCAATTGTAATTAAAATAATTAAGCAATGTAGCAATCACGTGTTTTATAATTTTCCATAGATGTCATTTTTAATTTCTTAAATTGCATACAAAGAAATGAATGTGAAAATTTATATTCGCAGCATTTTAATCAAGCGTAGTCGCGGAAGTAAATGTTTATTTTATAGGAATTTTGATGTGTTTAGTTATCCACTCTTAAGCTTGACAATAAATAATCGATATTCTTCAACCAATCTGCTTAAATTTGTAATAGTAAAATATTATTGAATTACTACACAAATTTTCAGAGTGTTCAATTCATTATTTTGCACAAACTTGTGTGTTTATTCGTATGAAAATTGTATCTTACCTAATCGAATGTTCGAACTGAAGAGTTTGCATTGCAATAACTACGAGTATTTTGCAAATTCAATTTACGTGTCTCACTAATTGAAAGTTGCAAGTGAAGCAAGGTATAAAAAATATTTGAAACATTTTTCAAATGTTTTAAGTGAAGAGCAGCAGCATGCGCAGGAATTAAATAGTCAAATAATCGAAAGGAATTTAAAAAAAATACGCAATTCAATTCTATTACAAATAAAAAATAAATCCAATACATAAACTATCTTTAAATTCTACTACAGATACAAAATACTACTTTAATACTTAAATCACGCACTCTCTAAATAGTGAGCAAACTGCTACGCGTGATACACAAAAGAGTGGATAGAGTATTACGCATACGACGTGGTGTGCGGTGTGTGTTGTTGATAGCTGGCAGTGTGCACAATGTAGTCGACGTCGTCGCGTCAGCAGCAGCACGTGATGCTCAAGTGTTGGGATAAGCATTTCCGCTCTTCAGACATAACGCGAAAAACGCGCCACGCCCACCCTCCTCCATGCCCGCCCTCCATACACATTCGCAACTAGAAGCGACGCCGCGGTGTTTAGAAGTGGAGGAAGAAGAGGTGGAGGTGGAGGCGGCTGATGGGAGGGTGGAGGTGGTAGCTAGGTAGATGAGGAAGCACAAAATGAAATTGTGACGTTGCTGCCACGCCCCTATCAACGCTCGCCTCGCACGCCCAGCTGCCATTCAAAAGTAATTTAGCGTTTAAAAAACATTTTTCTGCCTCGACTTTTAAAAAGTTTTGCATAATGCGCCGTCGCGTTTTCTTTGTGTGTGTGCGCGTACGTGTATGTGTGTACGTGTGTGTGTGTGTGTGTGAGTGTTCGAGGCAGTGAGGAGGTGTGTCAACACTCACCTGTTTAATGTGGCCACGTTTCGTCGTCTGATTCAACTGATTGTATTAAAGCACCTACTAAACTGGGAAAGACTGAAAGCTAAAGCCTCTCAACATTTTTTTTTTTAGTGTATATTGACTTTGACGTTTCACTGACTGCCTGCCAAACCATGTGTGTGTGCGTGTGTGTGAGTGTGAGTGTGTGCTAAGCAATTGCTTATGAAAATTACATTCAGTAATCTGTAATCACTTAAGGCTTAGCTTATGCCCAATATATATAACCCCCAGACAATCTTAAAAAAGAATATTCAAATTCACAGAGGATTCATTTTGGACGGTCTTAACTTTGCTTTTTGGCCAACGTTACGCACAAATTACTAATTTACTTTGGCAAGCGAGCGGCAACTTCTCAAAATACTCTCGTAATCTGTTTCGGGCCACTTTAAGGGGAGCTCATTAAAAACAAAGTGGAAACATAATCGCTACTCGGGTCGGCAACCAGATAATCGCTTTAATAGCAAAAATAAATATTTCAACAAAAAACAACAACAACAACAAAGCACTTCTAAAACTCGATTTTACTTACAAAAAAAAAAAAAACATAAAGCACATTAAACACACTCGTTGAGCCATGTTTCAAATGTATTGTTATTTTCATTAAAATTAATACAACTGAAATGTTTCAAAATGGGTTCTCGGGTTAAAGCTTGTTTTGCTATTGTGTTGCTGGATTTATTTGTTATTGAAAATAAAATTGTAATAATATATGAATTATTGTCTGTTACTTTCAATGAATGATTTTACCTACCCATAGAATAAATAACTTAAGCATATCTGTAACAGGGAAAAGGAATAAACTCCGACCCCAAATAGTATATATGTATGTACTCGTATATTCTTGACCAACAAGGATAAAGACATGTCCGTCTGTACAATATATACTAAATAAAGCCTTCGATATATTTTAGTGCCTTTTTTGGACTATTTTTGGTATATTTTCGGAATTGTAGAAGCCATTTAAGAAATAAAGTATTTTGGCATTATAGCGAAAAACGCAAATCTGGTATATTTTGAGTGTAGTAAAATATCGATATACCAAATATAACTTTCGGTATATTTCAGTATTTTCTGGTATATTAATCTCATAGTCGAGCACACTCTGCTGTAGCTATCCTACTTGTTTCATTTGAAATTTTATTAATAAAAATGAGCTCAAAAGTAAACGATTAATTTTCAGTAATTTTCTTCTGCAACTTTCGTATTAAAAATGAAATGCAAAAAATTTGTAAATTATTTAATTAATTTACAATTAATGTTCAGTAATTTTATTTTCAATTTTTTATTGAAATTGAAATGTAAATTATTTGTACATTACTTTCATTGGCAATTGAATTATCAACAATGATATGTAGAAATGTTGTAAATTATGTAGCCGATTTTTTGCTTGTTGAGCACACTCAACTCAGCCAGAAAACAAAGTGCGTTAAATATAAAAAAAAATATGAAATTCGTAATTAATTATAATTTTGTGATGACTTAACTGCTGTCTTGATCCACTTACTTAACTCAGCGACTCAGTCAAAGCAGAGCCACGACCGACCCATCAATAATCTGCTGGCGGCTTTTTAATTGGTTTCCTCCGCCGCAAACCTCAAGTTTTCTTTTGCTAAAGGGAAAGGAATCGTTGTTGGTGTCATCTACTCATTATTTAATATAATCTCAATTTGATAAATTATTTCCGATGGACACAACGTGACGAAAAGTTGTCAGCGTCTACTTTGATTTGTGGCCAAGTTGTTGGCTTAAAGCGTAACGAGTTCTGAGTGCGAAGTGCCAAGTCTCTGTGTATGTGTGTGTGTCGAATGAGTCCTGAGTGTCCTGAGTTATCCAGACGCAGCGTCTCGACTATCGCCACTCGTTTATTTACGCAATTAATCAATTTATCTAGCTCTGTTTGTTGAATAAGTGATAAAGATTTATCACTCAACCCACTGAGCTTGCTCTTTGCTTCGATTCATTCACCACAACTTTTCCACTTCTCCTCCTTCTCCTTCTCCTTCTCCTGTTTCTCCTTTTCTCTCTCCTCTTCTTCTGCTGCTGTCCTGTTAAAGCCCTGGACAGACCCTCAGCATTCAGTGAACCCAGAGCTTTGACTTTTGCGTCTCGGCGCACATGAAAAGCAGCTGAAAATGCTTCAGCGTTAAGCAAAGTGGATTCAGAGACGCACAACTTGACATCGACATCGACATCGATGATGAAATTGCAGCTGAAGCTGTAGAACAGCGAGTACACAATGTTCTGCTGTATTTACTTTGACTTAATCAAGGTAAATCGTTAATAAATAAAGCACTTCGAGACGCTTAAGGCATTTCAATTTAATGGCATGAACTTGCTGTAAAATATATCAAATGGTTCGTTATCTACGATAGCAGATACTAATAAAGTATTTATTGTGAAAACTGAAATAAATTATTTATTACAAAGAAATGACGAATTAGTATTTATTTTAATAATTACATTTTATAGATTTATTGAATATTTACATTTTATAATTTATTCATTTAAGAAGAATGCTTAGAATGAGTTCGAAATTATTTTTCAGATTTAAGAAATTTCCAAATATGAATAAATTCGAACGCAAAAATTAACGAATTTATATATTTTATCGTAAAATAGAAAAAGTTTCTAAAATCAATCTGAGCAATAAACATTGGCCAGAAAATTTTCCATATGTAAAATTCTTTGAATTTGAGCATTACAAAAAAAGAGTTTTGAAAACAATAATTTATGATTGCAGAGAAGAAATATGGCAGCCTATTTCACTTATCATTTATTAAAACCAATTATGAAGTTTAAATTTGTAATTTTAATTTTAGTCCTAATTTGAATTTTTCAATATTATTTAAACAATTAAACAAATGGGTTACAGCCTATAGTTGCATGTTATTATATATTTGCATACCGATTCGATAAAGAGAGTTTTTATATTAATCTTATTTTGTACAAAACAAAATCATATTTGTTTAATATATTATCACACAATGAAGTATTAATATTTGATAAAATTTATTTTAATTTTGTGTTCCTTAATTTTTAATAAACATTAATATTTATTTAAATTTTTTTATCAAATATAATTTACATTTCAATACATTTTTAGAGAATAGAGCATTACTATTGATAATATTCAAGTGCTCAAAAGTTGTTAAATAATTTAAAGAACTCTTTAAAACATTCTCTGCTATTTTCTGACAGCTCTAAGAGCCGCCTTCTGTTGGCCACTGAAACCTCGTTTGCCATTCACATTTTCGTATTTTAGCTGTGATTTTTGTATATTACGCAACACTGGGCGGTCGATGGGTTTGCCACGATGGTTGAGCTAGGTGGTGTGGAGGGTTGGGGGTTCGTGGTGCATTTTGTGTGCAGCCGGTCAATGCACTCGGCGTAGCAAAGTTCTCGTCTCTCCCCTCCTCCTTCCGCTCCTCCCGCTCATCGCGCAGCCGGCAGATGCGAATGCGAATGCGGATGTGGAAGTCGAGCCGATGTTTTTCGCTTCAAGTCGCGGCGGCATTGGCATTTTGGCATTTTGGCTTGTCAACACTACACGTCGATGATGATGACGATGGCAACTGTTTGGGGTACACTTATTAAAAATTGTAAAGAGAGAGAGAGAGAGAGAGAAAGAGAAAGAGAGCAAGCGCTTGGAACGTTGCACAATTTTCTTAGGTGCAAAAAGTTGCACTTAACGAATGACCAAAAAGCGCATTGAACGCGCCGCGTTTTGACTGATTGAGTGGCCACACAGACTCCCTCTCTCTGTCTCTCGCTCTCTCTTTCTCTCTCCTCTCTCTCTTTTTCGTTCTCTCTCTCTCTCTCTCTCTTGCGCTGTCTGCCCGCATTTTATTGCCGTTTGCTTTTGCTGTTAAGTGAAGTGTAGGCGCATGAAACGAAACACGCGAAGCTTGTCGGTGTCGATGTAATAAATTTTCAAAATGTCCGAGCATACGAATAACGAATGGCTTGCCCAACGCTCAACGAAAGACACCAATACCAAAACAGCAGCAGCCACCATACACACAACCACACACACATACACACGCACACATTTAGTGGCTTTAAATTTAAGTGCCAAACACTACAACTTAAATTCGTATTTGAAGCTTTAAACCAAGTTAAAAGCAGTCAAAAATAAATTTGCAATTATTTGTTATATACATTTATTAGTTGGCAAGGAAGAGCAGCCGCAAAATACGTATCTTACATGTTAGACAAAGTTTAATTGATTAGCAGGCATAACTTAATGTACATACTTACGCAAATATTTGAAGCGAAATACTTTTCTTTACTTTACTTTAGAACCACGTATGAATAATATAACAAGTAAAAAAGATACTGCGAGGCTGTGAGATACCCATTATCAATAAAACCATATTCTAAAATTATACCAAATTAAAATACCATCGGCTATATTTGGTATGTTGATATAGTAATACATTCCAACAATAAAGTAGGCTACAGTCGAGTTTCCTCTATAAAACCACATTCTAAAATTATACCAAATTAATATACCGCAAAAATACTAAAATATACCATCGGCTATATTTGGTATATTGATATAGTACTATGGTACATTAAAACTATCAAGAAAGCTTCAATCGGGATTACTTAATAAACCATATTATAAAATTATACCAAATTAATTATACCGAAAATATACTAAAATATACCCCAGGCAATAATTAGTATATTGATATAGTACTATGGTACATTAGAACTATTAAGAAAGCTACAATCGGGATTACTCAATAAACCATATTCTAAACTTATACCAAATTAATATACCGCAACAATAGTAAAATACCACAACTACATTAAATATACATTGATTAAGAAACTGGTATATTTTGTTCTGTATGGTATATTTTAAATGCAGTATTTCATTTATATTCCAAAAATAAACTTTGTTATATTTTAGAATATTTGTGGTATATTATTTGGTATATTTTAAGACTAATACTACACAGTATTGCTTAATATCTTTATTTTATTCACAATGGGTAGCTTTCATATTGTTTGCTTTTATTTGTGTACAATATTTTATTTCAGTAACATTTTATTTAAAGCTTCGTTCTTCAACAGAGTTTTTTTTATTGGCTTATCTTTTCAATTCAATAACAATTTCCATAATTAATTACTTCTTATGCTACGCTGTTACATTTAGTTTAATTCAGACACTAAACTCAAATGAAAGCTTATATTCATTACTCGATTAGCTATCTCTATGCTTATCTTCGTTCTCTTCAAGTTTGCCATCGTTTTTCATACATTATTGCTACTTTTCTTGTTTTGCTTTGCACTCTTGTGCACTTTAATTATCTTTTGCAGTGCGCCGTTTTTCACCCTCTTTCATCCTTTTGCTGTTGCTGCATTCCATGCCAAGCGCTGTCACCTGCAAATATATCACGTATACGTAACGTATACATACGTATTTCTCTGCTGTCTTGTCTCTCTTTTTCCGCATCATCGCTATTCGATAATTGAACTCTGTTTTGACAATTTGTGCGCACACATACAGACACACTCACACATATACACATATATATGTGAACTGCAGCCAAATAAATATTTCGTTGCCTTTTATTGATTGCGAGTGCAATATTTCACAACATTTCGCAATACTCTGATAATCTCTTACCGTTTTTGCAACATTTCCATTTCGTTTTCTCTCTTTCGTTTTTTGTGTTGTGTCTTTTGGCAATTTGTTAATTGTATTTCATATGCAGGCGGATTTCAGATTTGATTAGCTTCAATGTTGATGCCAAAGAGCTTTCCTCTGTCTGTCTCTATCTCAGCTTATCTTTAGTCCTTTGTGAGCTGTGTTAAAGTTCTGCCTGCAGCTTGCAGTACTATATACTATACTATATACATATATATATTGTATTTGCCTGTCACAAATTGAAACGTAAATGAAATGAACTTAAATATGCATACAATGTAAATAGACGCGAACACAACTTTTGCCTCAGGGACGCAGCTGGTAAATGATTTTGCATAGTTCATAAAACCTCTGCCTTGTATTCTTTCCACTTTCCACTTTCCACAGCATCTTTTCGGGCTCGCGTCTCTTCGTTTTTGCTTATCGGTAAATGGCAATCAGCATCGCAAATTCCGCGAAAATCAAAAATCGAATTGCTCCGAAAAGAAGACATTTGAAATTCATGGAAATTCGTGGCAATGTCAATCGCATTGCCTTGCGCCTTAATTAGCCGCAGCTGTTGAAGGGAAATCCCTTTAAAGCTCAGTTTTCATTTTGTTTCACTTCCACACATACACACACACACACACATACACACAATTACAAACAACGTACGCAGTGCAGAGAGTGAAAAAAAACTAAAGTAAAAGAATGAAAGGAAACCAAGTAAAAGCACACACAAGTTGAAAAGCATACGAGTAAGGGGGAAAAAAAGGAGAAAATATAACTGCAAATATTTTCTTATGCTTGTATGAAATGTAAGCATGTAAATACACCCCACACACACACACACGCGTACAATATAAAGGCACAGTTTCGTGGCAGAATGCTTTGCAGTTGCTGCCAAAGTCGACACAGCTCCGAAGACAGAAGTAGACAAGCGGCAACGAGAGTTGCCTCATCAAATTCGAATTGTTTTGAAAATGATTTGAATATCATTTTGAACTTCGAATTTTTAATTCCGTTGGTAAAAAACCTAAATACATAATAAAATGCTGGAGAAGCTGATTTTTTCTTTATAATTCTGTAAAAATATGGCATAATTGTATACCTAAAAAACACAATAATAAGAAATACTTAAGAGCCGAAACAAGCATGGCTCTAAAATTCTACAAAAAATTGTTAAATTCCTCTTAATAACTTTAAATGCTTAAATACCCAACTAAGCAAAACATGCTTAAAAAACTTTATTTAAATCCACAATTCCAGTAAAAATAAAATATCAGAATGTTTTTTGCAACTAAACGAATATTTTTTTTTTTGGTATATCGATGTAGTAATGCTTTTAAAATATATCTTGCAGTAACGAAAAAATAGGAATATATTACTAAATATTTCTATTAAATCCGTTTTATATAGTGAAAATCCGAAACACTATTTTAAAATATAACAAATAAAAATGCTTGGCAAACTAAGTTTTATTTTACATTTCTTTGAGAAAATGTATATTTAGTCGAAGAAGAACTAAATATATGTTTAAATCAAACTATTCAAATAGTATCTTGCCAATGCGGTAGTATTCTTAAAATATACCAAATGAATATACCCCAAAGTACTAGAATATACCGTTTGTCTCGGCTGTTGACGCTGATCAAGAATATGGAATCGGGGATGCCTCCTTTTAATACCATTTTATACAATGGATAGGGGGAATGAAAATAATCAAGATGAACTACAGAAAATGCAAGAATTGGTGAAACAACCCTCGTTGAAGTCACCAAACAGACATCGTTGCAGACTGCTTCAATTTGCTGGATTGCTGCGAACTTTTAAAATATTAACAACAAAAGAATTTAAACTTTCAATGAAGACAACGCAACGCGCACAAGCTCAATTTGCATGTCGCTCGCTGTCTGTCTGACTGACTTTCCTTCTGCATATGAATGCGTGTTGGTCTGTCTGTATGTATGTACGAGTATTATATTTGCTATGTCTGTATGTATATATTCATCCTATATAAATACTCTTACAACGGTTGTCTGTGGGGAATGTAGATGAAAGTAGCTGCTGGCTGTGAGCTCTGACTCACGACTGAATGACAATCAGCAACGAGTTACCAAGAGCCAACAGCCAACTTCTGCCTCTTACTATATACATTTATATATATTCAGATTCATATGCATATTTTTTGTGTGATGTGTGTGCTAGTCCTTAGCATAAACCAAAGTCTGCAAGCCTTGCACTTCATTTCCATAGAGCAAGCAAGCAAGCAAGCAGAAGAGAAAATACTTGTCAGCTGGAATTGCGACTCAAATTGGCATCAAATCGATTTCAATTGCTCAACCGAGATTCCTCTGCTGCCGAATACTTGGCACAATCACAATTTAATATCAAGGCAGTCACAATTGCATTTCAATTAAAGAGCCGCAAAAAAAGTCGAATTTACTCAGCTTTAAAGCCGCACGGAGTTGGAGCTCATTAAATCGACACTCGTAAATGAAATACTTGAATCTCATGTTATAATTGCTCTGCATAATTAAGAGAGCGAGAACGAGAGCGAGAGAGAGAGAGAGAGAGAGAGAAGGATTGTCAAATTGATTTAATTAGCAAACGAAACGAAAGGAAATAAGCATATGCAATGAGCTTCAGGATTTGCATGTTTTGCAATTAAATACGTCGAAGCAAACGTAAACTAAAGGCCACTTGAGGCAACTAAATGATGAAGCTGGCAAATTACACCTACGAATCTCAAATCTGCTTTTCAAAATTGTTGCCACAGATGCTTGTTGCCTGTTCTCTATGCTGCTTGTTGCTGTCAATTAAATTGTTATGAATCGAATACAATTTGCTCACACACACACGCACCTCTCTGTGTGTGAGAGAAGTCTCAAAGGACATTTGCAAATGGATTATACAAATACCATGGTAATTGCTTGATTGGGCTTGCAATTTGATGGTATTAAAATGCAAAATTGCGCATACGACGTGAGGATTTCTCTCTCTCTCTCTCTCTCTCTCTTTCTCTATCTCTCTTTCTCTCTCTGTCGCACGAACAAAAGTTTCGATTAATCTCACTTTGTGTACTACATATATACATTCTATATACTTAGTATATGCTGCTTAGGTAAACTTGAAACTTTGTAGTCGCATTATAAATTCTGATACTGTAGTTGCTTCGATTAGCATAAGCTCGACTCGGCAAATCATAAATCTTGCATTCATAGTTTATAAGTATGTTTAAGTCGCCAGCCCAGCCACTAAAGCAGAGCACAACACACACTTCTCACTCCAATTAGCTGCTAAAATACCTCACCTGAGCTCTGTGCTCAGAGCTCGTTGCTCAGCTGCAAGTTGAGCGGGCAACAAAGTGTAATTAAATATCCATTTAGTGTACATTATGTTTGCCACAGCGCAGAGCGTTAGCTAGACACATTACCAACTTTTCTCGCTCTCTCTCTCTCTCTTTCTCTGTGTTTTTTTTTTCTCCACTCTGGTCACTTTGGAACCCTTTAAGCGCAAAACTTAAGCAGCGATTGCAGCGCTACTTGGGGGCAACTTTAAAGAGCTTCTTATGTCTAAATTAATTTAAAAGTTCGTTCACTTGAAAAATCGTGGTGCTTAACTCGCTTCCCACTCGTATCTCCTTCCTCTCTATCTCTCTCTCTCTATCTGTCTCTCTCGCTTTGCTTTTGCTTTGCTTTCTACCCTCTCGGCGTCCATTTGCGGCCGCTTGAGAGTTGCCCGCGGACAACAGTCGAGCTCGAGTCGAGTTCGAGTCGAGGGTACGGTCAGGAAACGGACAATGATGCTCCCAGGCGCTTACTCGTTTATTAAAGATTATGCTTATAATGACGACGACAATGACGACAAGCAGCAGAATGCGCTGCTGCCTCTGTTCGCTGTTCTCAGTTCTCTGTATATGAAACACTCGACCCAAGCTCAAGGATGACGGTCCCCATCGCTCCCATCGTGATGTTGATGATGCTATTTTTCGAAAATATTCTCCTCATTGTATGTGTGTCTGTGTATGTGTGTTTTCCCTCTCTCTTTTTTCGTTTTTTTTTTTTATGCCATGTTTTATTTTATTTCATTTTATTTCATGGCTCTTTAGTCGCTCGTTTCATATTTTCGCCATTCTTTCATTTTTTATCTTTTGCTTCTTTTAAGCCAATAAAGTTGGTTTTCTGCTTTTGTTTATCATCACACTGGACTTGCACTTGAAACTGGACGTGAACCACGAACAAGACCAAAAACCAAAGAACAAAATCATTTCGCGTTGCGATTCGCGAATGTGGAATGCGGAAGTGGAAGCCACACGTAGAGAGTGTGACGTGATTTGTGTAGCAATTTTCATTCTTCATTCTTCACTTTCCACTTTTCGCTTGGCTTGCTTTTCCCGCTGGCTAAAGCCATCACTTCTCAGGTGTCGAAAACATTGACAACCACAACAAAATAAAAAAGACAACAAACTCTGCGTACAACTTAATAAAATCTATTTGCCTATCGAGCTTAGCATTTGAGCACTTCAATATTCCAAGTGCATGGCATATTTTGTTTCATTGACAAACACGAAATACGAAATATTTTATTTGGTTTGTAAAAAATTCGAAATTCTAGCGTTTTAGCTTAAACAAACATTTGTTAATCTAACATATTTATTTCAATTGCATAAATAAATACTTCACACTTTTTTTAATGTTTCTTGTTATATTTACTTCTCTACTTAAATTTTTAATATAATCATTAAAAGTTACTCTTTAGAATTAAATATCCTAATAGAAAGTTTAGGAACTACTTTTCAACTAATGTCCTTATAATATGAATAAACATAAGTAAAAAAGGTTTTTTTTTCAAATATTAAATTCATGTTCTAAATAAATATTTATCTTTAACTTAAAGAAGAAACTAATAAGTTTTGTTGCTATTTTTAATATTCAAAGTAGGGAACTTTTTAAAAGGATATTCTTATCTATTTTTTTTGCAATATAATAACATCAACACTTTTGGTTTTTTGTTTTAACATCATGTAAGAGAGATTTTCAGTTATTTTTTTTTTAATTTGCGTTTAAAATTCAACGTAGTTAAGAAGTCCTTTTTTGTTCGTGGTAGAATTTGATTTTCGATTTATCTAAGTAAGAGATTCCAATTTATGGTTGAAATGAAAAGTTTTTAAGCATTCGAAAGATTTTAAGAATTTTATTAGATAACTAATAAGACAATTTCGTATACTTGTATATAGAAAGTGAGATTTAATAAAGACAAATTATATTTGTATTCTTTTAAGCACTGCATTTAAATTTTGCATGCTTTATATAACAAAATAAGTAAAGCAGTGAATTGTTGTTAGTTTTAGAAATTTATGACAATTCATTTTATATACAAAAAATGAAAAAAAAAATTGATTCAAGAGTTGATTACAAATCTTGGTTAAAGATTTTTAAACTTAAATAAGATTTTTAGGTTGGAAACATCTTAAATTAAAGTTTTCATGTTTTCTGTGTTATATTTTCTATTCATGAAAGAAGATTGAAATGATTAATTTCATAACTTTTGTGAAATTTTAAACTTGATTCCAGAATCAAACCTTCATGGTTTTATTTTGACTTAGTAATCTTGATTGAAATTTCATTCTAGATTTTAGCACTTTCTTTTTCCCTGTGCAAGTATTTAATTAAAATTTCAGCTGCTGAAGCAAAATCAATTGTTACAAAGTCTTTGCTTAAGAATCACGTATTGCATTTGCATTTTCAATCTACTGCTGTTCACAGACTTTTGTTGCGCAGTGTTTTCACTGTGACGTAACATATATTTGTGGTACACTTTCTGTGGCGATAATAATCGAGTAAATGGGTCATATGCGGTTGGGTTGAAATTGTGCCACTGTCGACGACGACGATGACGCAGTGGGGATGACTTTGTTTCCATTGTGCGACGGTTGAAACCTTTGCGGCATCGAGGAGCGTGGAGCGAGGAGCGAGGAGAGTCGAGAGTTGGTCGCAGATCCTTTTGTGTTTGTCCTCGAGGTGTCGCGTCGGCCAACAGCCGTCTCAATCGCTCATACAATCAACGTTCTACCCCCACCTCGATCCCTTCTCTCTGTATCTCTCCCTCTCTCTCTCTCTCTGTCTATCTTTTGTTGCTGTTTCTGTTGTGTGCTGCTGTGAGTCAACCCTTTCCTCCTGGTCGGTCATATTACTCGTAGTTGCCCATTGTTTCTCTACTCTGTTTCATTTCTATGTCATTTCCTCAGTTGCAAGCTCTGCTCGGTTGCTCGGTTGCTCGGTTGCTGGTGGCATTTCACAGCTAATTTCAACGAGAAATTTTTGGATCGTGAGATTAGGCGATGACAAGGGGGCCAAGTTTGCTCTGAGGCGAGAGACGAGATACGAGAGACGAGGCGAGGCAGGACTACAACCATAAGTCATCCGACGACCGCTTGTGCGACGCTTATGCAAATTTGTGCCAACTGACAAATGGGGCAGCATTTGCACAATGCCGACAACAACTAAGAGAGAGTGAGAGAGAGAGAGAGAGTGAGTGGGAGAAAGGGAAAGAGACTGCGACTGCGACTGAGACTCGAGAACTCACAAAACTGAGCACGAAGAATGTTTTTTTTGCGGGGGCGCTGGGGCGTGTCTATATAAATGTCATTTGTGTGTGTGTGTTTTTCTGTTTTTCTCTTCTTTGGATTTTGTTTGGTTTCTTTTTTGATACGTTTCCTTTTCTTTTCTCATTTTTTTTCGGTATTTTTTGTTTTTTGTTTTTTGGGTCGCCCGCTTAGCCCGACATGATGATGATAAAGTGCACATTAAAAAAATATATACATACATATATATATATTTGCCATTGCCTTCTTTCTTATTGTGAAAAGCGAATTTATTTATTTGCTGAGTGGAGCGCACGCTTTGCATTCTCAACTAGGCAACAGCAATGCCAGCAATGAAATGAGAGTAGTTTCCATTTCC
This sequence comes from Drosophila sulfurigaster albostrigata, assembly GCF_023558435.1. Classification (NCBI taxonomy): domain Eukaryota; kingdom Metazoa; phylum Arthropoda; class Insecta; order Diptera; family Drosophilidae; genus Drosophila; species Drosophila sulfurigaster. Next base: position 21,066,499 of record NC_084885.1, read on the forward strand.
ATTTCCATTTCCATTGAAACGTGCGGAAAATCAATGAAATTTGTGCACTCGACGCGAAACTCTCTCTTTCTCTCTGTGTGTGTGTGTGTAATCATTATTACTCGTTATTGTATAATATAGTGGCGCATATAATTCACACTTGCACCCACTCACACACACACACACACACACACGTGGCACGCCCACTGCGGCCATTGAGCTTGTCAGCTCTTATCAACATGCTGCAAGCCGCACAGCAGATGAAGTCTTTGCTTTTAATTTTTTCCCTCTCCTCTGTCTCCTCCCTCTCTCTTGGTCTCTTTGCCTGCTGCCAACGACAGAACGCGGCTTGCTGGAGCCACACTAATACACAGACACAAGCACACACGCACACACACACACACACATACACTCACACTGACACGCACATAAAATTATTTTCTTCATATAATAAGTGTAATAACTTTCATGTGTCGCCCCATGTGGAATGTGGCACGAAGCTGAAGCTCTTGCAAATACCACGCGAGGGTCGATTGCAAAATCTAGAAAGATCGGTATATATAAAATATATCAATTTTCAAATATTGCATTTTTCTTTGCAAATAGTATTTTTTAGCCGAAATGACTTTGAGTGGAATCTAGAACGAAAATTTATATTAATTAAGTTTTAAGCAAACAAAATCCAAAACATTCTTCAGTTTATACTAAAAGAAATATATATAAATCGGAATATTCATATTGTCGCATATTTACTTTAGAGTTCAGCTGATTTTGTATAATGAAAATATAAATGAAATTGTATTAAATGCAAATTCAAATAAATTCGAATTTCAAAAGTTGTAAAAAGTGACTGAAAAGAATTTGGAATTTGTTCATATAAAGCTGAGTATCGAAATATTGAGATTATTGCTTAGTAATTCAACACAACAACATTTTTTTAGGAAGTTTTCATGGATATTGAAAATGTTTAAATTATCAATAAGAAAAATATTTCTGGCATTTTTTAAGTGAAATTCTTGAATCTAATATATTAATAACAAAATCCTAATAAGTTAAAAGATATAGCTCTAGTATACAAATATAATATTTTGTAGTATACCAAAGCTACAAACACTTTTCTTTTATTAAAATCACAAGAACAGAAACTACAATATTTAATTGTATTTTTTTTTTACTGAAAAGTTCTTAAATATTTTCCGTCTTCAAAATGGAAATGTATCATACTCTTTTTTTTTGAGGGAACAAATATTTGTCATGCTTCTTAATATACTCCATAATTATGAGAGAAATTTGAAAACTATTTATTTAAAACAAATCTCTATAAGGACTATCCGAAATATCACAAGATGTAGTTGTCTAGTACTTTAGATAGTTGGTTAATTTTACCTAATGTCTGCGAAGTTGAAGTATTCATAAGCAAACCCACGAAAGCGAGTGTCTGTTATACACTTGTGTGTGTGTGTGTGTGTGTGTGTGTGTGTGTGTGTTAGTGTGCGTGTGTAGCACTTAAATAGAATTGAGTGCGGCAGAGAGTGAGAGTGAGGAGTCAGAAGAGAAGAAGAGTAAAGAGAAAGACGAGTGCGTTGTCCTCATTTGGCACTTGGCGCACAAATCCAGTGAAAGACAATAAAAATCGCTGTAGGTGAAGTGTAGTTAGCAGTACCTAACATTGTATAAGTATGTGTGCTTGTGTATGTGTGTGTGTGAGGTTACTTAAAGCTTCGTGGGTATTTAAATAAATAAGAAACGAAAGCAGCTACGAAAAATGCCCAAAATAAATAAATAAATAAAAGAAAGCGACAACAATTGGGAAAAAGGAAGGCAGAGTATGGCGAAAGCAATTGTTAGACTCGCCAACGAGGCGTGCAATTGTGAGAAACAGACGACAGAGGACAGAGGCCAGAGGTGGGGACAACAGGACAATGACAGGTAGTCGTAGCCTGGTCTAATTACCAACCAAGTTGCCAAATACAAAACGAAAATAAACTGAAAAGCAACGAAAATCAAAGTCAAAAACAAGCAAATCAAAAAGGCTAAAAACACACCAAAAAAAGAGAAAGAAAGAAATAAAGAAAAAGGCTAAAGAATTGCAATGCGCTGAAGGCGTTTTCTGAAAAGAAAAACAGTTTTCCACATTCATGTTGCCTTTTTATTGATCGCTCTTTGCTCTTGTTTAGCAAATTGTGACCCATTCGGGGCCAATAAAGAATAAAAAAAGAAAAGAAAACACAACACAACACATACAGAAAATGAGAAACGAGAAGTGAATTGTCAACTCGTGAGTGGCCTCTGGCTGTTTTTTTTCTTTTGCTTTTTCCAGTTGCTATGGCATTGACAATAGGCAGCACGATCATGATTACAAAAAAAAAACCGTTGTTCATTATGCACTTTGCCTTATTATGTACATATGTATGTATTTATATAACTTAATCGCTTTTCCCTTTATGCGCAATTATTTTGACATTGGCATCTTTTTTTTTATTGCATCGTCAGTCATGCAATGTTTGAGTGGCATAGTTTGGCAATCGTTTGTGAATACAACTCTGAATAGGACGGCAATTAAGTTGGGAAGCTAATAAAATGCTGCAAATTGAATATGCATATTAGCAACTGTTTGATAATTCAATTAATTGCAATTGTGGCCAAAATAATTGTGCACTAAAAAGCCGCTTCGTTAGCGGTTCTGGCAAGTTAGTTATTAAATTAATTACTATTAGTTATTATTAAATAGTTGGCATACAAATTGTGAGTCCTCAAAACTCGCTTAGGCGATGAACCAATATTTGACTTACCGGCCACACTTGATGTTTCATGTATTTAAATTGTGGCTTTGCACTCAACCGTTAGTTAAGGACATCTGTACTCGCTTAACGGCCACACTTTGGTTTATCACCACTATCTCACTTAGTGAACACATTTAATTTTTCGGCATATTTTGCACATATTACACAATATGAAGTATTTTTATATGTGTCTTTGCAGTTAAGAACATCTGTACTCGCTTAACGGCCACAATTTAGTTTATGTGCCACTATCTCACTTAGCGGACACACTTAATTTTTCGACATATTTTGCACATATTACTCAAGATGAAGTATTTTTACTCTGTACTCGCTTAACGGCCACACTTTAGTTTATGTGCCACTATCTCACTTAGCGGCCATACTCTATTTAGAGTGAAAAATATTGCACATGTTAAGTTAAATTAAATATTTTTATTAATATTTGTTTTTGCACTTAACCGCAGCTGTGGCCACTAAGCGCAATGCTGCTTTATAAATCAATTCAACTAAATCTAACTATTGCAATTAATAAAATTGCTTAATATAAATGATATGCAACTAAATAATATATATAAAATATCGTTGTCGCATCCGTTTCCGGTTCCGTTCGCCATGACCAAGTCTGAACGGATTTTCGCATTTTGGCATTTTCGCTATTGCCTTCTAATTGCGCTTATTATGCGCTATTTAATCTCAGATGTCATTCAACATATAATATCGCAATCTCAGAGCAATTTCGCTGTTGTTGTCTTGACTTTGCCTTCGCCTCAGGCTCAGCCTCAGTCTCATTCTCAGTCTTTTGTTGATGCAACTGTTAACTGACAATTGACAATTGCAGCACACACACACACACACACACTCGTATATACATATATATTTACAGTTTGTTGTGCAAGACTTCACTTGACTTCCTTCTTTGTGACAGCGAAATCCTTACGATTCGTGTCCATCGCTCATTCTCGGCGCAATTATCAGTGGTCTCAACGGTTTCGCATTCGCGCACGCAGCATTTTGCTGACGTTTCTTTATATCGAGGGTTGTGTTAAATCGGTCCAATTAACGATTGTTGCATAGTGCTTTCTTTCTTTGTTGTCTCTGTTGTGAAGTGCATTAAATAAGTTAAAAGTAAAAAGTACAGCTAATTAAGGCAGTTAAATGACAACTTTAAGTAGAAAACAAGCAAAAAATACGAGAATAAAATAAAGAAAAATATTCTTAAAACGTGATGAAATAATGTACAAAATTAAACGCAAGATAATATTCTATAAATTATTAAAAGTAAAAGCTTTTAATTAAGGCATCTAAATGAGAAGTTCAAATTGTAAACAAGCAATAAATATGGCTATAAAATATATACATATAAAAGAAGAGAACGTGCTGAAATCAAGAAAATAATACGAAAACACGATTAAATAATGTCAAAATTAAAATCTTAAGATTTCAAGAATTAATATTCTATAAATTCTTGAAATTCAAAGACAATGTCAGGTAAAATTTGCAAAAGTATCATCTTTAAACTTGGAATAAATATCTCAAATAAAGTTTAAACGTTCTGATGCTTACATATTTATTCTCATTTTAAGATTGCGAAAATGTTAAAATTGAACATAAAACAAAAAGTCACAAATCAAGATTCAATTTTCATAAATTTAAATTAACACTTTTCTAACCTAAACACTATTAAATGAAGATCAATATTCAATAATTTCTCAAATTTATACCAAATGAATATACAAAAAAAAAATACTGAAGTATAATAATGACTATTTAATATACCATATAGTATTAAATATACCAGATTTTCTCCATAAAATACCAGAAATACTGGAAGCTAGTGTATATTTGATATAGTACTACATAAAAAATATACCAAAGCAAATAATTATTATTGTTGCAGTAGGTATTTCTTATTCTTATATACTTATACTTATACTTATTCCCCGTTAAATTCAAATGCTTAACTTCTATCACAATGGGAAATCTTTCCCCGCTTTAGATCATTGTGTGATATTCCCAGTGGATTCATGAATTTTAACTTAAGATTGCGTGTCGCAGATAAGATGATTTCTTTTTCTTTCTTTTTTTTTTTTTGCTTTGCTCCGTTCTAGTTCAATTTCAAGAATTTATTAGACAGCGATAAATATAGTCGAAATGTACATAATAATATATGTTACATACGTGCACATAAATTACAAAGTATTGTTTGTTTGCGACAGCACACAAAAGTGTAACAATAAGTACACTTTATGGTTTAAATCTGAAAAGTATTGGATTCATTTTTGAAAGAGAACTTCATTTGCTGAGCACACGAAGAGACACATAAATTGCGTATGCTCGTATTTCAGGAGCGGCAATTATAACGCTTAACAGGTTAAGTTATAGAGCCAAAAAGGTAATAAAGAGCTGAACATTCCTAATTAGTCTCATCTGTAATTTCCTTGGCTGTGTGTGCGTGTGTGTGTGTGTGTGTGAGTGTGTGTGTCTGCTGTGCGAAATAATATTCACAAGTTTATTACACAAGTCGCTTGGCTTTGGTTTAATGTCTGTTTGCCTTCGCACCCTCGACAAAAAAGCTGTTAACTTAAAGTGCTGCTCGGTAAATTGTGCTGACTTGAATTTCCGCGAAGAATTAAAAGAAACTTAAAAGGAAAATCGCGAGAACGAAGCAAAATTGAATGAACTGGAAAGAACAAATAATGCCAATTCGAGTACCCGAATTTCGTTTTGCGGCACTCTTTGAATTTATTTGTGTATCAGGGTCGGAGGCGGGGTAACGCGATGACTTCTGTCTTTGATACCCTTACCCAAAAAGGTAGTTCAACTTTATGGCAATTTATATTTCGAAGTGCGTAAATATTCACACACAAATTTAAGTGGGATTTTTGTGGTACCGCAAAACACTTTTTTTTTTCTTTCTTGTTTCATTTTAATCACTTGACCTTTTACTTGCTGTGCGCTTTTAATTTATTATTTTTTCTGCGGTTATTTTTTCTGTGGTTTTCCCTCGATTTTCATTTTGGGGACGACAAGCGTAACAAAATGTTTAACTGACAAACACCAAAAAAAACAAAAAGAACAGAAATGAAAAGAAAATCAACAACAACAAGAAAATAAAACAAATCTTGAAATTGACTTATTTTTTGTTGCTTCGTATTTTTAGGTGTTGTTGTTGTTGTTGTTGTGGTTACCTTTTTACAAACTGTCGCCTTTTTGAGTTGTTGCTGACAGCGTGAAAATCAAGATAAATGTGTCGACTCCCGCTTTCCACTTTTCCACTTTTCCACTTTCCGTTTTCCTCTTTTTTTTTCTTTGGTTGGGTTCTTCTTCTTCAGCTTCGGCTTGGTGGTTAAAAGGACAGTTTATTTAATTTAAGATACAATTTTATTTAAAGATCTAAATCGGCCAACTTTGTGACTGAGAACAGAACACGACAACTGAGTATTTGATTTACCTTTTTGCCCATTTATCTGTCTGCGCAGATTGTTCGGATTAAACGTGTTTTGTAAACAGTATTTTTTTAGCTGTGCCAATTAAATAATTCAAATTCTACAACTTTTATAAGCTGCAAACACGCAAACTTCATAATTTTGTATTTGTGGCATGCGATAAATTACTTGAATAAGTTGATTACATGTTTAACCAGATGTTTTGATTTAATTCACAAGTCCTTCGACACATTCATTTGCTGTTTTCATATACTATAATTAGATGAACGACACGACGAGGGAATTTCGTGTCGTCTGATATCTGTAAACTTGTTATTTTAATTGAGGTGAAACGAAACTTGATTTCTTTTAACAAATTCGAATTTAAGCTTCTCGTGTGTGCAAATCTAATTGAACCTGTGCTAAATAAAGCTCAACTTTACCACATCCAATTTAAACAGAGAGCAGAATGAAGTCCAATTAATCGCGCCACTAATCCACACAAAATCGCTGGAAATCTCACGGTCTACTTGGGTCAATAGAAGAGGCGAAAAGTCCGTTTTACCTTTTGGCCAGCAGATTGGCAGCGTTTTTTTCTGCTTCTTTTTTTTGACTTTGACCAACTCTGTGCAACCAGTTGAAACGGCAATTGGCAGAAAATCCAACAGAGCAATCGACAGTCTCTGACAGAGAACTATGTATGGAATAAATTCCGATTTCAGGAGAATTTTAAGTCTTTTGGGTTGAGTTTCGATCAAAAGCAGAAGTATCCCAATAAAACAAAGTCAGCTGAACTTTTGGCTTTTTAAAATATATTTCGAAAAGGTAGAAAACAGTGCATCACAAGCATTTGACTTCTAATCTAACTTCAAACAAATATCTTTTATATATATTATATATTTCACAATATTAATTGCAACTTTTGTTGGCTATAAACAATAAATAGCTTTGCCAATTAATTTTATACAAAATCGACAAACATATATAAAGTTTTTCTAAATAAGGAAATTTATTCTTTTTATAAATGTAATTCAGCATTTCAACTTTGGCAAAACTTTACCAAATTTAGCGATTAGTACCAGAAACGTGATTAGTACCAGAAACGTATCAGACCACAGAGGGGAATTAACAGCTGTTAAAATCTGACTATTTAAGACAACAGTCAACATTCCAGAGCACAGACTTAAGTTAACAGTTGTTAAAGTCTGAAGCAGATTTCATAACAGAGCTCTGTTAAAGACTGACTATTTCTGGTAGCTGTTAACACAAGAGAGCTAACAGCTGTTAAAGTCTGTTTATAACAGCAGTAGTACCTGCAGCTGATCAGAAGCACACATTCAATCTTTGCGAAGCTCCCCCTTTTGGCCACGCCCACAAATCCATTCCGCCCACACAAATTTCTTGGTCCGTCGCCTAGTCAAGCATTTACACTGCATATGGAAGACATAGCTTAAAATTTTTGGCATTAACTTTTTCGATACATCCCTTAATGCCTTGCATTTCTGTTCAACTGTTATGCAACAGTTGAGTAGAAGCACCAAACCAAGCTCAGAAATCTTTGTGAAGCCCACCTGTCTGACCACGCCCACTTAGCTCATCCGCTGTTACTAATATCTCGGTCCGCCGCCTATTCAAGTTGGCACACACACAATTTGGTAGACATACATTAAAATTTTTGGCATGTCATTTTCACACTCGATCACACTCAAAGCCTTCAAAAAGTGGTCAACTGTTGAGTAATAGTTGAGTAGAAACTAAACTGTTGAGTAGCAATTCATTAGAAGCAAACACACACATCTGAACATGCATTTGTGAGTTAAGAATTCTTTGTTAAGTTCTCTTACTTGACCACGCCTATTTACCACATTTGCTCATACTAATATCTTGGTCCCCCGCCTAGTCAGATTTAGACACTGAATATGGCGCAGATATAGTCAAATTTTTGGCAAGCTTTTTTTTCAAGCGATTGCTTGCGATGCTCTGAAGTTCTGCACAACTGTTCAGCAAGAGTTGCAACTGTTCAGCAACAGTTGATCAACTACCTCTTAAGCAAACTGGGGGCAATCTCTGTGAAGCTCGCCTTCCTGACCACGCCCACTTATTCCTTTCGTAAACACGAATTTCTTGGTCCGACGTCTAATCAAACTCACACACAGAATATGAAGCACATTTATTCAAATTTTTGGCAGTCACTATTTCACACCTTTAAACGAATTTGACTATGAATAGGTTAGTTAACCAACTTGTTGTAATTCTGCACAACTGTTGAGTAACAGTTGACTAAGCTTGGTTAATTTTGTGAAAATCTTTTGTCTGACCACGCCCACTTATCAGGCCCGCCTATTTAAATTCGCACTCAGAATATGAAGCACATTCATTTAACCATTTAATTGGCATTGTCTATTTGGTACAGTCGATTATCAGATGATTACCAGTAACTTAGTTAATTGACAACGATATTTATTATCTGATCTTCAAATAATAAGTTCTGTTATTTATTTATTAAAAAGATTAGATATCATAAAAATGAACACCATTCTATTTGATTGAATGCAGCCGATTGAGTAAAGTATTTCAGCTTGAAGTTGATGTTTTTTAATTGGAAATTGCAAAGTCTAATTTCTCGAAATTACACACAAGACATCGTAAGGAAGTGGCCATTCATGAGTTTGCGTGACTTCGAGACTAACTGAGTTGTTAAGCTGCTCGCAAATGTGTGTGTGAGTGTGGAGTGTGTGAGTGTGTGTGAGTGTGGAGTGTGTGTGAGTGTGGAGGGAGTGGAAATTTTCACTGACTGAGAGCTGCTGCTGTGCTTGGCTTGTTAATCGCGGCTTAAAGGCTTAGCGTATAAAACTCAAATTATGCGCATTTTGTGAGTGTGAGTGCTTAAGCATGTGAGTGTGAGTGTGCGTGTGTGAGTGTGCGTGAGTGGTTCCTGTTGCTTAGAGCAATTAAACGATAAGCGTAATCTACGGCGTCAATTTGCCAATTGTCGCTGTCAGAAGTGCGTGAAGGCGTCAGCGCGCCATTTCAATTTGCAGGCAATTCCAATCCAAACACCAGCAGCACTCTACACACACACACCAGCACACACACACACACATACATTTTCGCTATGCTTATGCTCTCCTCTGCTGGCTCCAACCTCCCTTTGGCTTTGTCTCACCCGTTAAGCTGGCTCACAATGTGTATGTGTGTGTGTGTGTGTGGCCTTTGCGCATATTTCATGAACTTGAGAACGAGAACAAACACGACACACACACACACACACACACACATATGGGAGTGTATTCAGCGCAGCAGCTAGCGAGGAGGGGGCGGGGAGGGGACACAATGCTGAGTGCGGCCAATTAGCACAAAGGCATTTGACTAAGTACACAAAAGTGTTTCCGTTTAGGCAGCACGTCAAGTGACAATTAGCCAGGCACCAGGGCACCAGTCACCAGTCACCAGTCACCTCACCCGTCACCCGTCACCCGTCACCCATCACCAGAGCACCGCAGTTTTGGCCTCTGATTCGGGTTTCTTTTTTTTTTGGGTTGAAAAAGAAAAGAGAAAAGCCTCGAGGCCGCCTTTCTTTGTGTCTTTCACATACTAACCTCTCTCTCTCTCTCTCTCTCTCTATCTCTTTATCTCTGTCTATTCGCAGCGTTTTATCGCGTAAACTCAAGCCGCATCTGGTCGCCGATACCGTTAAGCAGTATATAAGTCGGGCGCAACGAACAACCAAAAAAGGTTCTCAAGATCAACAAAATAACATGGAGTTTTTACGTGGCGTCTATGCGTTTATGCAAGTGAGTAGATCATCGGTGAGTGTCAACTGTTTCCATTTTAACAATTGTACTAATCCATATCAACTTGCTCTACTTTTTTGATTCCGGCAAACAAATTTGCTTCTGTTTGTGTTTTTAAAACCAAAACCACAAAATATATACCATACATATGTTTGATTCGAACCCAAATTGCGATTCGAACAAAACTACTGCAAAACCATCTCCAAAAAAAACCAAATACGAAAAAAAATATACAAAATAATCAAATGATTAAAATACCAAAAAAAAATACTAAATATATAAAAAAAAAAACAAATTAAAATGTAACTACTATCTGCTACTATCTTACTTATTACTACTTCTACTACTACTACTACCTTTTTATGTAAAACGTACTGCAAACAAACAAAAAAAAAAAACAAATACGAAAATACCGAAAAAACAAACCTAAAAATACCAAATATTAAAAAAAAAATACCGAAAATATCAAAATGTATTCTTAACATCAATGTATATATTCAATTACACCACATGACAACTTTATGTCTCTTACTATCTTATGTAATATATAAACAAACAAAAACAAAAAAATTTAAACCATATCAACATAATCTTGCTCTGAGATAATACTGATAAAACGACGAGATGAGAAATAATGCAATAAATCAATAATTGTGCTGCTCAAGCGGGTTGAAAACAGGGTCAAGAATACCATAAACATAAACATAAACAAAAAGAAAAATGCAAATTCTCAAAACAATAACATCAATATCATTATTATCATTATTTTTTTGATTAAGGAACTTTATCAGCTTTTATTATTATTTTGGTCGATCTATTAGGAGAATAATGTATCAGAGATGTATAAAACAGATTGAAGGAAGGATACTGCTCAGCTGCAATTGCATGTCTTTCGAATACATATATGATAGAGATCCTCAATCAATGAAAGAATAATCATTCATAACTTAGCCTGATGTGTGATTCCAACTAGCGAGCGAGTGAGCGTGCGACTTTAAGCAACCAAAAAACGAAAAAAACCAAAAAACAAATCACTTTCATAAACAAAATAAAATCAAATAACATAAACAAAAAATAAAAGTAATTCAACAAATTGGTCATCATATTTATCATGTCTAGTATTATTCACATAAAACATCGTTGCTCTGATAACAATAACTAATTAACAATAACAACAAGAAGGAGAGAATAGCATACGTATTCTTTTATGCACTCATCATAATAGGATTTAAATAAATGACAGTGAAAACGACAAACAACAAAAATGCAAGAACAACAACAACAACAATAACCAAAGACAGACAAACAAGAAGAAAGAATGAAACGAGATGAATGAAAGAAATGACCGTCAACGCGAAACTAAGAATCGCGTTGAGCAACAACAACACAGCAAGAAAACAAGAAAAATATATACTATAAAAAAAAAAAACAGAAAAAACTACAACAATTGCATAAGCGTAATGGCTGAAATGAGCAAGCATCTTCATAGAACGACCACTTGCCCATTGCCCATTGCCCATTGTCCATTTACCCATTTACCCATTACCCCATTTGCCCATAGTCCATAGTCCATTGTCCATTGTCCATTGCCCATTGTCCATCTAATAACCATTGTCCATCTGCCATCCCATTCAAATTCAGATTCAGATTTCAGGCTCTCTCTCTCTCTCTCTCTCTCAGTGTCTCTCTGGCTCTCTCTTGTCTCTCACTATCTCTCTCTCTCTGTCTCTCTGTTTGCAGAGATATTTTGTTTCTTTTGTTGAATATACATAATAATAATAAAAAAAACAAAACCACACACACAAGTTGTCTCGCTCTCCTTCTCTCTCTCTATCTCTCTCTCTCTCTCGTTCCGTCTCTTTCTATATTTTACTATATCTTGTGTCTATACAATTTAAATACACATCTTTATTAATAAATGTTTGTTACTTCCCAATTTGTGTTGTACCTATCTCTCTCTCTCTCTCTCTAACTCTCTCTCTCTCTCTCTCTCTTTGTAATTGGCTGTAAATCTGTTATGTTTAGCTCAATCTAACTATTTCTATACGTTTTTTGTTTGTTTTGTTGTGTTTTATGTGTGAAATTGGCAAAAGTTTTGTAGCCTGTAAATTAGTCATTGTCTTTGTCTGTATTTGTGTGTATGTGTGTCTGTATGTGTCTGTATGTGTGTGTGTGTGCGTATGTTGTTTTTTGATTTCTAAACACACACATACTTAATTCTCCTTATATACATACATAATATACTATCTATTATTGGTCAAGTATGTATATGTTAAATATTACGTATACGCCCCGGAGCATCAAATGGTCCCTCAAATGTTTTCCCCCCACCTAAAACGCAACGAATTAAAATCAACCAACTACTTTGTATTGTGTATTTCTCAATCAAACAAAATCGAAACCAAAACCAAACACACAAAAATGATCGTGAAGGTCGACTACAGTAAAGACAGCGGCGGTTACGAAGCGACCTTTAGCGAGCTGGTAAGCGATGCGAATGCGACGAATGCGACGCAGGCGACGACCGTGAGAGAAGCTGACACAACAGCAACGACAACAACAACAACAACAACAATAGCGATAACAGAGCGACGCACAAATCTGCTGAGTGAAATAGCTGAACTAGAAGTCGAAGTCGAAGACGATCACAAAGAAGAGTCTGCCTCAAGTCCAGGACTGGCTCCAACGCCTGCCCAAAACAAACAGAGCCAAGGAGCAGCAGCCAAAAAGCAGCCAGCCAATAAGTCGTCAACAGACAGTTGAGAGTGCAGCATTCAGCAACAAATTGAACAATGAATGAATGAAAGAACGAAACGAAACGAATCGATCGATGATGATGCTGATCCTCTACTGATCACGATAGAAATGTATATCAATAATCTGAAATAATGCTAACCATGTGATAACTCGTATGTATGTATATGTATGTGTATATAGGCCATATACTTATGTATAACAATTCAAATTATCATACTCAAAACTGAACTGCGATCAAGCAAACACGTGACGTGATCGCGACGCGAATCGAATCGAATCGAAAACGAAGCGAAACGAACAAAACTGAAACTGAAACTGAAACTGATATAAAGAAACACATACACAGGGCAATTAACCCAGTGGCCTTAGCTTGTGCGACTGAATCAAAAATCGAAATCAAAAATCGATAGACGATAACAAACGAAACTGATAACTGATAACTGATAAGCGATTGCTGTTAATCGACACACAAATCAAATCAAATCAAATCAAATCATACCAATAATCGATCATCGATAATCAAATGCAAATGCAAAATCATCAACGTGTAATCAAAACAGAAATTATCTAATAACAACCAACCATCAGATCAGCTGCATAAAACTCCACAACAGTTCAGAAACAGTTCTACTTACAAACACACACACAATCGAAACTCGAAACTCGAATCTCGAATCTTGAAACTCTCAGACTCTCAGATCTGTTCTGTACTGTTCTGTTCTGTTCGCGTGCGTGCGTCGTGCGTGTGTGTGCGTGCCACGCCCACCACCGACCACCGCGTGCACTCAGAGGGTTGGTTGGTGCCCGCGGTGCCATCCCCCCAAACGCAAAGTGATAGAAAATGGTAATTACAAACAATACAATTTTAGTCATTAAAACTATCCTCCAAAAAAAAAAACTGATTACAATCAAAAAAAAAAAAAGTCCTTAAACTCTACCCAGCTATCCAAAGTTCATCTCTCTATCTATCTATCTCTCTCTCTCTCTATCAATCTATCTCTCTATCTCTCTTTATCTATCTAACTATTTATATCACTGTACCAAATGCGTTTCTTTTCATAATATTTGCATATATATTGTAGTTCAGATATTTATTAGCTGCAAATTTCCGTTTCAAGAATTTTCCTTTTAATTCCGATTATGATTTATCGTTTTAGCGATATCGATTTTAGCTGGCAGTGTAACACTTTGGTTACCATTTTTAATTTAAATCTTTTTCTTTTTTCAATTAGATTATTTTTAGTTTTGTTTCGCTTTGTCGCTTCTCTCTCATTTAGTTAATGGCGTTTTGAGTCGGATAACATGAGATCAAACGCGAGATCACAGACGCGAAAACAAAAAAACAAAATGAAAACAGGGGATGCAAATTGTTTTGCGTAATTGAAGCGTAATCGATAATCGATATTTTATCAAAAGCAACCGTTCACGTGAGAATTGAACAGATAACTCAGATTGCTCGCCTGCTACCAAGAATATGCTGTCGCCGCCAACGAGAACTCTCAAGTAAAATCAAATTAACTTCAAATATAACAAAGAAAAAAATGCAACACAAGCGAGTCAAAAGCAACTATAACAAATAATGCAAAAAACTATATATAAATGATCAATTTAATGAAAACATAATCAAATTTAATACAATGCAAAAAAGAAAAAGAAAAAAAAAAGAAAAAAACAGACGTATAAATGTGAGAACAACCCAGCCAATTGTTAAATTGAAGAACCTCCACCAAACTGCTCCTCTATTTCTATCTCTCTGTCTTTGTCTCTGTCTATCTCTAAAAACGATCAAGCAAACTGTATATATATACATATATCCTTTATATATATATGCATATATCATATACACCAATACATACACACTATCATGTTTCTCATGTACTCTCTCTCTCTCTCTCTCTATCTATCTCTCTGATGAGACACTTTGTAAAAGTATAGTAAAGTGTTGCGAGTGCCTCTGAATCAACGATCAACAACTTGAATATATACTATATAAATCGAATACAAAACGAACTGGCCAAAAGCAAAAACAAAAACAAAAAACAAAAACAAAAGAAAAAGGAAAAACAAATATCAGCTAAGTTTCTTTTAATTTAATTTCAATTATACATATATAATTTTCCACATATATCAATAACGATGACTATTTATGCGTATCAACTAAGCGAAACAACAATATAATCAAATCGCATTACAAACAAATCTGCTGCTAACTAATAAATAGGTACAGCTAAAAGGTTTAACACTAACTAACTACTACTACTACTACTATTACTACTACTACTACAACTACTTTTATTAACCAACCAATAACCAGCCGATCCATTAATCCAAATCCAAACATCGATTCACAAAACAAAAACGTAGCCCCTCAAATAGCTCTATTGCCGCGTATATGTTGTTGTGTGTAAACTCTCGTAATTTGTCAAAAGCAAAAAAAAAAAGCGAAAAAAACATATGATATATCTATAAAAATTATATAAAAAAGAAAATCATAAAAAAAGAACATCAAAAATCATGCAAGAACCAAATGAGAACACACAAGAAAGCAACTTGAAATTAAGCAAAAGCCCATCAGGGACCAAAGCCCACCTCTCTCTCTCTCTCTCTCTTTCTCTGCCTTTCTCTTTCTCTAACTGTCGCTCTTTTTAAAAAGGAAAAAAAAAGAAATTTGTAAATTTAAAACTAAGACTATTATTTGCATTTGAATTGAGCCCATGATTAAGTTAATCTTGCTTTGCGTTTCAGTTTTAATTTCAAGACACTGAAACACCCTCAAAAAAAAGAACAACAAAAATAGAAAAACATATAATAATAATCGAGTTAAATCCCCCAAAGCTCCCCTCCACTCCACTAGCGCACACCTTGCAGTTCTTTTGAGAAGCATCGATCAAAAATAAACTAACTAATCTACAGAACAAATGTTAAAAAGTATAAAAGAAAACTAAATAGCGATGCTATTTTTTTTAATGCAATATCGTTTAGCAGATTTGAATGCAATTCACAATTTTCTCTTTGCGTATTAACTTGACAATAATTCTGATTGAGTTTTAATATCAATTTCCTAATTTTGCTTTCCTTTTTGCGTTTCGTTGTCCTCTCTCTCTCTCTCTCTCTCGTAGTAAAGAGCAAATTGCACGTGTCAAGACTCAGCGTATATAATAACTATCGTATATCTAACTATCGTATTCGTAATCGTAATCGTAATCGTAATGTATTCGTCTACGTATTCGTAATTGTAATAATCAACTACTGAAGCCTCTTGTACTTAATCCGTATATAGATACAATATATAATTTTTGAGTTGATTTATTTGTTGATTTTGTCGGCGCTTCGAGTAGCGTTTCAATGTACACGGCAGATGAGTAAGCGTATCGTATCTTGTATGTAATTGTAACAGTAATCGTAACCGATCAATCGAACCACAAGGCAACGTACTATATGTATATGAACAAGATATATATAACTTTCTCTCTCTCTCTCTCTCGCTCTCTTTCGCTATCTGTCCACTATACTAACCCAAGTCCAAAACTCTTTTATCAAGCAATTAAGCAAATTAAATATACAATATATATGTATGTATATATACATATATATTTTACTGACACATACATCTCCACATACATACCAAAACATACATACAAAAGTATACAAAAAGAGAATCGAATTGAATTGATATTACGCATACGACGCGCATTACGCATACGCAGCGTGGTGCAGCAATCGAATCGAGTCGAATGAAAGCATGCTGTATTCAGATCGCTGCGCATGCTTTATCTAACTACATATTTGTATATGCTCTCCTCCTCTTCACAATTTTCCCAGACTGCGGTATGTACAATGTATTATCCTTATGTATGTATGTACGTATGTGTGTGTGTATGTATGTGGATGTGGATGTGAATGCGTTTGTGTTTGTGTTTGTGGCGATGTATGTGTATGCGTATGCGTATTAACATTAACTCGTATTTATCGAATATGCAATATTCAATACTATTCAAATACCCAACTATAATCTAACTAATCAACTTATGTATCTGTATCTGTAACCGTAACTGTAACTGTAACTGATTTTGTGCATTGTAAATTAATTTTTGATTTTGTTTTTGTTTTTGTTTGTCATATTTAATGTATACTCGTAATTTAACATGCATAAATCGTTTATGTTCTCCATTATTTTGTATTGTTTTCCTCGTTTCGTTTCGTTTCGTTTCGTTTTCATTTTCAATGCTAAATGCGCAACGTAAGCGATGATTACTATCGATAGCTATCGATGCGATGATTGTGCGTGCGTACACACACACTACCATATCTATATATATATATATATATGTATATATCGTATGTACTACACACGTTATAACTACTCGTACTTGTACTCGTAACTCTAAACACAAGCCTAACTAAATCTATCTATATATGTATATATATATATATATGCTGTATTATTATGTATGCATATATCCATGTGTATGTTGTCTGATTTTTCTATATATATATATATATACATACCATATGCATATACATATATCTATATCTAAATGATATCAATATAACAATAACAATAATTATTACTCATAATACCAAAAAGTAGTTGTCGTTGTTGATGTTGTTGAAAATGTGCAATTTTTAATTATTCGAAAGCAAAAACCAAAAATACAAAAAACCAAAAAAAAAAAAAAACAGAATTAAATATAAATATGTAATGAATTTTTATCAAAAGAAATGCCAAACTGAAGCTGAAGCAAACAAAAAAAAAAAAGAAAAAAAGCTATAACAATTATCATAATTAAGCATAAATCAATATAAACAGTTGAAAACTGTATTCTTTTTGTATGCCGCCGCCCAAAAATGCAGCTGATATTTTTGCAATGAAAAAAGCTTTGTTTTTGAATACCAACCAACCAGAAACATAACCAAAAAAAAAACACAAAAGAAGAGAAAAATATTACAAAAACCGAACGACACCTGAAACCAAACACCATCACAATCAATCAAGCGAACCAACCACAAACCCAAAATGATCCTTAGCCCCCGCCACCAGATTAAGAAAAAAAGAAGACAACAACTATATATTTCCCTCTGTATTTCTCTCTCACACTCTCTCCCTTTTTCTCTCTCTGTATTTCTCTTCTCTTCACTCACTCAAATGCTAATTTCAATGTTTTTCTGTGTGTGTATGTGCGATTGTGTGGGTGCGTGAGCGTGTGTCTGATTTAACAAATTATTTGTATTAAATTTGGTTAACTAAACAAACAAAAAAACAACAAAAAAAAAAAGAAAAGAGAAAACATATAATATATACATAAAAAACTGAATTATAAAAGCAAACGGACAGGCAGCATATATGTTGGCAATCGAGCAATTTATACCCCCAAAATCCTCATAGTGTTGTAGAATCAGCAGCTGACCAAAACAAGAAAGAAAACAAAAGAAAAACCAAAAAAAACTAAAAAAAAAAAAACAATCAAATATACTCAAAATCAGAGAAAGGAATCTAAATGAAAGTGTATATCTGAGACCTAACTCAGACCTCTTTCTATATATGTATATTTTTTGATATATTTTTTATTTTGAAATTTCGATAACTTCAAAAAAAAAAAAGGAAAACAGAGAAAACAAAGTGTCTAACGAAATTTTTACTGTACGACAAACCCAGAAATGCAAATTAATTAAAAATACACACAATATACCTACAAAAAATACTAAATACTACAAATATACCAATACCTACACAAAATACTAAATACGCACATGAAATACTACCAATATGCACAAAATACCTACACAAAATACTAAGAAATATCACATACCAAATAAAAATACCGAATACAAAATACCAAAATACCATTACCAATTCCAAGATACCAAAAATACCAAACACACCGACACTTGCCAATATTGTATACTACAAAATATACTATATATAATCTAATGCCTTCTATATACTTAATAAATAACCAACTAACTAACTATTTGCTAATCACAATATTAACACATCATACTGGGCAATCTTTAAACTTTGATAACACCAACAAATACACGCACACGCACACGCACACACACACACACGTATACACACGTATTTCTAGTGACTATGTACTCATATTGTATTATATACATAGACTTGTATTTATGTATCTTGCCCTAATCCTTTAATATACTACACATAAAGAGCTGCTCTATTTGCTCGATATACTCGTAATAAATACTTATGTAATTGTATTCGGATCGTACTACAATTGTATTTCGACTGCGTGTTTTTTTCATTTCTGTTCATTTTCTTTTTGATAATCCATTTTCGTTTCCATTTTTGTCGATTTCTAATGTCGAATGTCTGCAGCTGGGGCAATTTGCATAATCCGCTGCAAAATGGAATTGCCAAATGCTTTTTGTTGTATGTCTTTTTGCGCAAGGACCTGATTCCCCCCGCCCGTCCCACACACCACAGAAAGAAGCATGCAATGCTATCGTGTTATTGTGCCGCTTGTACTTCAACTCTCCAAAACTCGAACTCAAATTCGAATTCACAATCACAATCACAAGTCACACACACACTCGCATTCATACTCATACTTCGATGACACTCTTGTATTTATGTAGCAAGTAAGCAAATTGTCTCAGTACACACACACACAGAGAGACAATTAAAGCACATAGTATTATTGCTCTATTCAAATATGTAAAATGTAAATACGAAACACATACACACACACACACACTATAACACTCTGCACGAAATTACTTGCATATGTATCACGTAAATCTTTGTCGAGCTTCATCTCCTCATAAATTGTATTCCCTTAACGAGAGTATTCTACATTAATATAAATAGATTTGATTTTCTTTTCGATGCCCTTCAATTTTTGCTTTATTTTATTTTGTTTTCAATTTCGATTTTCATTTTTTTTTTTTGGTTGTGCACTTTGGAGACGTAATGTTTAATAATCGCATGAGTTGTGTGTAAGAGAATCTCGTATAAATCAGAGGACGTTGCATACTTTTGGGGGATGCCAAGCAAATGAGAAATGTAATATTTACTACAATATAAATAACGAAACATTTGCTGTGTATTTTGGATTCGATTTTGTTGTTGGCTACAGTCTCTTAACACCTAAACTGAACTGATGTCGATCACAAAAACAAACAACTATGCACACTGCTACCAGATATTGTAATGCTGTTAAATACGAAAATACAACTACAACAACAATGAATACACAAATATGCTTTTGTCCCTCAAACAGGGGTCAAAGGGCGAGATCCTCATGTAAATTAGTCTCAGCAAAACTTCGTATAAATGTCACAAACACTAGTTAACGTTAAACTAGCGACACACACACACACACACAAACACACTCGATTTACCATATATATATTATGGTATATATAATATACATATGATATTTGTAAATGGTTTGCATAAAAATACAAAAGCAAGTGCTTGCGCCCTACTACTACTACTACTACTACTGCTCATCCAAGTATGTTGCTCGATAATCTCTGTCTCTATATTATATTTACTACACACACACACTAACAAACACAACCACACACACACACTTAACCCCAAAAACTATTACACAAACATGCACTTGGACACAAAAAAAGAAAAGAAAATAGATGATTATTAGTTCGTGTTCGAAATGATTTAAGTTTTGTTTCTTATTTCATTTCCTTCCGAGTTGTATAATTTTGATTTGAGTTTGACTTTTATACTATATATTTTCTTTCGGAGTTTTGTAGATTTGCGCAGTCAATGACCTGTAGCGCTTTGTGTTTATTGACACACAAAATACACAGAGACACACACACACAAATGCAGAGAGCAATCGCCGCTATTTGGCCACTTGGCACTTTGCAATTGCTTTGCTACTTGGCGCTCGTCTTGCTACAATTTATTATTGAATTGCTGCAAGAGTTCTTAGACGCATCCTAATGAGGCGTAAGTGGCAAGCACCAGTAACAGTATCAGTATCAGAATCAGCATCAGCACCAGCACCCATAATAATAATAACAACTCTGACTACTGTGGCAGCAACATCATGTATGAGACGCTTAAGGCACTCGCAGGACACTTGAACTCAGGCAGCTAAGCCAGCGAGCCGTATTGTAACAAAGCTTATTTTTATTGCCCACATATATTGCCAATGTTGTTCTAATAGCAGAAACGAGCACCAAGCTCAAACTCTCCCACTCTCTCTCTTTCTCTCTGGCTGTAAGCAATAAGCAGTAAGTAAAGGCAGGCAGCTTTGTTTCCTAGTTTCGCTGTCGGATGGCGGGCATAAAATTCATTGTTATGGTTACTGGGCATAAGTCAGTCAGTCGCAACGGCCATTGCAGTCTCAGTCTCAGTCTCTGTCTCAGTCGGGAAAAGCCATTTTGTTAATCAACCCGTAAACGTAAGTCAGTCAGTCAGTCAGTGAGTCAGTTAGGCAGTCAGCCATTTCATGCCCATATGATGCTTACACACACTCGCATAATAATGGGTGTGGGCATGGGAATAGATAGCAGATAGCTTTAGGAAAATTCGGACCTGGGGACTTGAATACAATTCAGTTCAGTTCAGTTCAGTTCAGTTGGGTTTGCCTTTTATGCATTGCTTTGCTTTTGCCCGCATCATTTGCTTTTGTTACATAGCCAAACTTACAATATACAATTTGTTTTTCTTAGTTTCAGTTTTGTTATGCTTTCGATTGTCGGCAGAGATCATTCTTCTATTTCTCTCATACCAAAAAAAAACAAAAAAATCAAGAATAACAACAACCAGAAATCAAGGGAAATCAAAACGCTTAACGCAACATCATTTATCGTTTGTGCTATATATTTTTACTTAATATTAAATATTTCTCAATTTAAAATCTAAAACCCATCCTTAATCCTCAGGAAATCAAATTGAAAATGAACAACAAATTACAATGCAAAATCATAAATCAAAAAAAGAAACAAGAAAAAAGAAAGGAAAATATAATACAAGCAACTGCAGCAGACAATTTAAAGCAACAAAGACACCAAGCTACAAAAATGATAATACTCCACTCATAATTAGAATAACACACTGAAAGCCGCACACAGCTAAACTCTTAGTTCACTCAATGCAATTACTTACACTCACTCGGTGCGTACTCGGACACTCACATCCTGCTTCCCAATTTCCAGTTGATGCTTCACTTTATATTCTGCTTTGAAATTCGCTTCAGATTCCCATAATCCCTTCCCTTCCTGCTCCCTCTCTCTCTCTCTCTCTTTCTCTGAAACTGTCTCTCGTTATCTCTATCTGTCTCTATCTGTATCAATCTGTGTCTTAAAATGCGTCAACTCACATTTTCACTTACTAAACATGACACTCGTTAAGTGCGCTCACTCGTTAGCTAATCATGGTCACTTACTTACTCTCTCTCTCTCACTCACTCACAACTCACTCGCCACTCGCCACTCGTCACTCGTCACTCGTTACTCGTTACTCCATACTCTCTCTCTCTCTCTTTATATATATATAAATATTATATATAACTCTCTCTGTATCTATCTCTCTCACTGTGGAATGGCCAAGTAATACACGCTCTCGACGATAAAAAAAGAAAATTAAAATAAAAAAAATAAAGAAAACCAAATACAAAAACCAAGAAAGAATAAACACTCTCTCGTATTTAGCAAAAAAAAAAACAAAAGAAAGAAAGAAAACGGATGCGACGCTCACAACGTACTCGTTTAGTCCATAACAAGAACAAGAACAACAACAACTAATTCTCTTTTTATACTCGTATCTATATATTTATATATGTGTCACGTCACTCACTCCGAACACTTTTTACTTACTATATAACAAACAAACAAAACAAAACAAAACAACAAACAAAACGAAACAACAAAATCAAAAATGAAAAAAAAAAAAAAAAAAAAAAAAAAACAAAAACAGTAATAAACAGAAAGGTAAACGCAAATTAAACCGAATCACAATTAAATCTATATATATATATACTCTACAATATACAATTACTATTTTGATAAACAATTGATTAAACTAAACGACAAATTTGATATAAACTTACTCTATCTATCTCTCTCTCTCTCAATCACTCACTCAACCACTCAATCACCAACTGTCACAGTTACTTTATCTTTATCTATATCACGCAGTCACTCAATCACGCAAATCACTGACTCTCACCCAAGCTAAGCCAAAGCCAAAAAAAAAAAACCAAAACCAAAGCCAAAGCCAATAAAAAAAAACCAAAAGTCAAAACTAAAACTAATCCAAAATACCAAAAACAAAAAGCAAGAAGAGACCAAATACCAACAAAAAATATATATACCAAAATACTGTTAATTGACCAAACCCAATAAAGCAATTATAAATTATATAAACGATAAATTTACGCCTCTCTTTGTATTATTATATTTATGTATATGTATTTAACATTCGTTTATTTCCTAAAACACCAAATACATATGATAAATACAAAAAATAATATTCCCCATACAAAATGCTAAAATACCAAAAAGCCAAACAAGCCAAATCACACATACCAAAATACCGTTTCGATAGCGATAACCGATATCGATAACAGTATTGATACTTCTACAAGGCAACACAAGAAACAAGTTAGATGACAATCATTTGCAGTTTGTTTCCATTCTCAATTGATTCGTGATCCAATTAGAAATAAATCAAGAATGGGGAATATCCAAAAATACAGTATTGTAACCAAGACAATGAACACTAAGCTTGAGAAAATATTATAAAATGCTTATATATAATATTTATGTTATTCGAATGCTCGCCGATGTGAGCTCTTATCGTATTTATATATTATACTAATTATAGTATATAGTGCGAGCTGTGCAGCTCGATGCGTTTGGCAAGAGATTGAAGTTCTCAAGCAATTCCATATTTTATTTTATTTTCGAGATATGAACATTGCCGCAATAACGCATCGATCTGCAGGTGAAATTAAGTAAATAATTTGTAGCATATCCTATTTAAAACATAAGCTAAGTCCCCGCAAATTGAGGAAAAGACAATATATATATACCATATATATTTCTCTTTATACCCCGAAAATTTCTCTAACAAATATATATGTATATGTATGTCTATATATGTATGTCTCACTTTAACTTGTATTGATTTGAATTTTTAGAATCCAACGTTCTGAAATTTTGAACACCTTACTTAAAATCTGTTCGTACATATTTTTATCCATTCAATTCAAGTTCATCTAGTTGTTCACCCACCATCTACTATTATCAACTATCTAAGTATATAATATTCTTTTTATTTGTTTCTTTTGTTGGAATATGTTAATTTCTGTGTTCAACACGTTCTCACGTTCATATTCAATCACTCTCACTATCTCTCTCTCTCTATTTCTAACTATCTCTCTAACTCTCTGTCTCTCGTTATCGCTCTCTAAATATATATATATATATATCAAATATATCTATATCTCAGTAATTTCAATCTCTCGCAATTTTCTCACAAATAACATGCACAGCTTTCACAGCTGTTGCACACATTTTTATTGCTCACTGTGTCACAATCACAACTACCACCACAAAAAAACACCCCGCAGTACTCTCTCACAACGCTCACAAGCCAACTCAACTCTCACAACAAATCACGTTCATATGTTTCACGATCACAGATCACAGATCACCGATCACCGATCACAATCACGATCGAGAATCTTCTTCGTTCACTCTGATCACCGTTCACCGTTCACCGGGCTAGACTTTGATCACTTTTGAAAAGCAACTTGAATACAAAAAAAACTACAAAATAATAATTCACCACTGCTCAGCTCACAATTCACCTCAGCTACAAATTAGCCTCAAGCCTCAAATTTGTTTTGTGACACTTTTGACGACCACATTTCACTTATTCACGCAACAAGCAAAACAACATCTTAAACTAAAACTAATACAAAAATCCAAAAAAAAAAATAAGAAACTCACCCCAAAAATATAAAAAAAAGCAGACTAAACTAAATAAACAAAATACCAAATCCAAACCAAAAACCACAAAAAAAAAGAAAGAAAACCATCACGACAAATTTGTGCATTCAATAATGAGAAAATTGATAAGTTATTATCGAAATTTCATGGGTGTGATTAGACTGTTTCACGAGATGATTTATTCATTTATTCGTTCGTTATTCGATATTCTATTTTGTCATACTAGTCAGCCAAAAAAAAAAGTCACATTATTAAAGTGAATACATTTTATAAAATATCGATTAAGTGGTCATCGTTACGAACAAATTCGAATTCGAATTCAAGCTCAAACTCAAACTCAAACTCGAAATTCCATTTCCAAATACTCGAACGTATTTTGAAAGCCCCAATTGGTAGTCAGTCCATTAAGAAGGCGACCGAACTGAAATGATATACACATATATTGTAATATTGGATTCAGTCAACTTTCAATCCCAAAAAATCCTTTCAGTGGTCGCCAATCATTCTCAGTCAGTATTGAAATTTGCATTCCCAGCAGTTTTATTCAATTGCTAGCGAACATACTCGAAATTCGTTTCACACTTCACACCAAAATTTTACGTATCGTTCTTGATTTCCAATTTTTTCGTTTACGATTTATGATTATTGTTTTTCCTTTTTGTTTTGTAATGGCAAGAATGTGCCAGGCCCAATCAAATCAAATTTCTGTGACACCTTACTATACTTAAAAGATAATTTCAAATTAGATATTAATTCGAAAACTCCGAATTGCAAATTGTATTTATTTCGTATCAATTGTTTCAATTTCTCTAACACACGAATGCTCCCAAATTGAACAGTCTGTTAAATACAAAAACAAAAAATTATATAATAGAACAATTTTAAAATTAATCTCTTTAAAGCATTTATTTTGACAAAAGACTGTTCAGAGTGGGTGTTGTTCTATTCTGTGTGCGTCAGCTCAGATCAGCAAAGTAAAATACCTTTTACGAATACATAATAACTATATGGAAACTATACGTATAGCGAAAGTTTTTCTCTATTTGTTAATTTGTAAGTCAGTTAATTTTAATTGTAAGGCAAATCGTTTAAAACATATCCAATTGTTGATGAACAAAAAGAAAACAGAAAACGAAAGAAAATGAAAGTAAACCTGCCATATAAGTAAATGTACATACTTATAATACTTATATAAAGCACACACAAAAAAAAAAAAAGAAGAATCTAACTAATTATGAAGACAGACATACTTAGCAAATTTGTATTACAGTTTTGCATTGAAACTCTTTTCTATTTATACCCCCCAATTCAAAAATTCCCCCTCTGCCAATTCGCTTAATAATAATGTTTTCTCTCTTCGCCCCAACAAACAAACAACAACAACAACAACACACAATACAACAACTATCGATGATCGATAACGATAAACGATCTATAGGTGTCTCATGTCAAAATCGATTCACCTGTTTTTCGCCTGCACACAAACGCAACGGTTATTTTACTGATCACATTCTCGATTGCCGTGACAACGCGGCAGTACGTAGGAAATCCCATAGACTGTGTACACACAAGGTAATTCAACTATATACATTTATATATCTGACTTAATTTATCATACATGAATTTCACAGAGACATTCCCGAAGATGTTCTCAACACATATTGTTGGATACACTCAACGTATACAGTTGTGGATGCGTTCATGAAAAAGCAAGGTTCAGAGGTGCCTTTTCCTGGAATACATAATTCACAGGGGCGTGGCCCTCTAACAATAAAGCACACAAAATATTATCAATGGGTAGCATTTACACTATTTTTTCAGGTAAGTTTAACTAAACTAACTACTTTTCGGTAAATTTACAATTTGTATGATAAGCTTTCGAAAGTTGCCTTAGTTGAGTTATTCACCGTGGTTTCTGACGTAGCTAACAAAAGCTAAGAAAGCACTAAAGCTCATCGAAAGCGCTAGAGAGTGTTGAAACCATGTGAAAGCTTTTTCGTTTTCCGTGCCATTGTTATCCTTATCAAAACTTTCGCTTTATTTTGAATTCATACAAGTCCATTTTAAGTCAGAAACAAACTAAACTTTTCAGTTCCTTAGGCAATTTGTGTCCTTAGCAAAGCTTAAAATTGCTTCCAGCATATTTTGAAACTGTTTCACCAAAGCTTAGACAGCTTTTTTCGAAAGCTGCAAGCACTTCAATTGAATTGGATATCTAACTGATATTTTAGTGGTATTTAAAACAGTCTTAAATTAATATATATACTATATATAAATGTTGTGTATGCGTTGCGTGATGTGTGCATATGAACTGACTTTATTAAATATGTATGTATAAGTAATTGGTGATTACAGAGTTGCCAGATTATTATTAGTATAATAATGTACGATAGTATTATTGTTAGTGAGGAGAGATTTTAAAGTTTTTAATTTCAGTATATATAACACATCTCCTCCCTAAATTAAGAGCGATTGTTAGTTTTTGATTTTCTAAAATCTTTTGGCTGGAATCGGTTAACTCCTTGGCGAACTCGTGTGCTTTGGCGGACTGGTATTCCCGATGGACGTCGTGCTGGTTGAACTTCCTTGGTCTGTTGGGTTACGGTTGCTGGTGTATCCGGGGCTTGTTTCTGAGCGGATGATGAGTTTAGCGGTTCATCTTGGTATTGAGACTCTGGACTTTTAGTAGGGATGTCAGGTACAAACCAGAAGTTGGTTGATTTGTCATCGTCGTTATCATTTGAGGATCTTGATTTGAGCTGATTATAATGGCGTTTAACATAGCCACTTTTGGTGCGAACTATGTACATCATTTTCGCGACTGTACGATCAATTATTCCTTCAATCCACTTTTCTCCCCTTGAAAAGTTTCGAGTGAAGACCGGCTGATTAACTCTGTATTTGGTGTCTTCATGTTTGTGTTGCACAGGCTTCTCAAATATTTGGCTCAATAATGTTCGAACGGGTCGACCGTGTATTAATTCCGCAGGGGTTTTTCCTTGGGCATTTGGTGTAAACCTGTAGGATGCGAGGTATTTGGTCACTGCTTCTCGAACTGTCAAACCATCAGATAAATTTTTCTTTACAGAAAATTTGAAAGTCTGTACAAAACGCTCTGCCAATCCGTTGGATGCGGGATGAAACGGTGCTGTAGTAATCTGCTGTATTCCATTTTGTTTGCAAAATACTGCGAAGGCGTCAGCAGTAAATTGTGGTCCATTGTCACTCACTATTGTTTTTGGATATCCCTCAATTGCGAAGATTGAGGATAGTGCTGCAATCGTGTGGACGGTTGTAGTAGACGGCATTTGAACAGCAAATGGAAATTGTGAGAAAGCGTCTACGCAAATTAGCCACATGGCGTCGAATATTGGTCCCGCGAAGTCAATGTGAATACGTTCCCAAGCTGTTGATGCTTCCGGCCAACTGTGATATTCTCTCGGCGGTGCTGGATTGTTGCATTTGCAAATGGTGCAAGAATTGACAAGATTTTTGATGTCTTGGTCAATGGTAGGCCACCAAACATGTTGCCTGGATAGCTGCTTCATACGAACAATGCCCCAATGTCCTTCGTGCAGGAGCTGCAGAATATGGGCGCGAAGATCGGCTGGTATAATTACACGACTGGCATCTGTGTGTAAGCAAAGTAATTGTCGGTTAGTAGTGATTGCAAACCTACGATTAAAATATGGCAACAAATCGTTTTGACTCGGTTGAAGTTTTTCTGGCCAGCCTTTAGTGACGAATTGTACGACTTGTTTGAGAACTTTGTCGTTGCTTAAGTGTTTGTGAATTGTGTCAGCATTAATGGGCGGTGACGATTCAAGAACTGTGTTGCAGGCTTCCTCTTCTTTGTCGAAGTCTGAGTCCATACCTACTGGAAGGCGTGAAAGAGCATCGGCGTTGCCATGTGCTGCTGTTGCACGATATTGAATCTCAAAGGTGTATGCCATAAGAATGATAGCCCAACGTTGTAACCTATTTGATGTCATCGAAGGAAGATGCTTGCCTGGATTGAAAATAGTTACAAGTGGCTTGTGATCTGTTATCAACGTAAATTTTCTTCCATATAAATATTGGTGAAATCGTTTTACTCCAAAGATTATAGAAAGTCCTTCCTTTTCGATTTGGCTGTATTTCACCTGGTGTTTGTCTAAAGTTTTTGAAGCGAAAGCTATTGGTCTTTCTGTGCCGTTATGCTGACGATGGGAAAGCACTACTCCAATACCAAACGATGATGCATCAGTTGCAAGTATTAGCGGTAAATTTTCGTCGAAATGGGCTAGTTGCGTTGCATTGATAATGTGCGACTTTAAATCCGTAAATGCTTTATGCTGCTGAGGTCCAAACGTGTAATCTACATTTTTTCTGCGAAGTTGGTTCATGGGAGCAGCCAATTGCGAATAATTTGGAATAAAGTTGCAATAGTAATTTACTTTACCCATAAATGCTTCCAATTGCTGCAGATTCTCAGGAGGTTTCAGTAGTTTAACCGCTTCTAGGCCTGAGCTGTCTGGAAGAATTCCATGTGCGCTAATTCTCCGTCCCAAATATTCAATTTCATCTTCGAAAAAGAAGCATTTCGCGATTTTGCATCTAATTCCATTTTCCTGAAGGATTGCTAGAACTTGGTCTATTCTCTTTAAATGTTCTTCACTGGTCGGCGCTGAGATGATGATGTCATCCAGATAATTTCCACAACCTTCTATCCCCTTTAGAAGTTGCTCTAAATATCTTTGAAAGATTGCTGGTGCGCTGGCTATCCCGTATGGAAGACGCTGATATTGGAAAAGCCCCAGCGGTGTGTTCACGACCATGATTTTCTTGGATTCCTCATCCAGTTCCATTTGTAGATAAGCATCCTTGAGATCTATTTTGCTAAATTGCTTACCATGACGGATGATATGAAATAGAGATTCCTTTGTAGGCAACGGATACTGTTCCACATCGATTTGTGCGTTTACTGCTTGCTTAAAGTCGCCACAAATCCGAATTGCTCCACCTGGTTTTGGTGCTAGAACAATTGGGGATGCCCAATTGCTGAACTTGACTGGTTTCCATATTCCGGCTTGTGTGAGCCTGTCTGCTTCTGCCTTGAATTGCTCAATTTGTGCGAAAGGAATTTGGCGGCTTTTGTAAAATTTTGGCGTTGCTGACGATTTTAGGACTATGCTGGCTTTGAAGTCTTTGATAGCTCCCATTGCTGATTCAAATACGTCTTTATATTTTTTGCAGATGTCACTCACTTCGTTACTGCGCACTTCATTAATGTTCGACACTGGCATTATATCAAACCCGAATGTTTTGAATAAATCCATTCCGAAAAGATTGGTCGAATGTTCCACATTTGCCACAATTATGATTATTTCTTTTTCATTTTTGCCACACTTCGCGACAGTGTGCAGCTCTCCGAGTAACGGAATTGGTGTATGTCCAAACGCATGTAACACTCGCGAGCACTTGTGCAATACTGGTTTTTAAAAGCGCATATGTATTTGAATTAATTACAGAAGCTGTTGCTCCTGAGTCCATTTGAAATGAAATCACTTGTTTAAGTATTTCAAGATCAATGACTTTTTTGTTCATTTCACTTTTTACTACGCCTGTAATACTGTTCACTGCTTCTATTGCTTCTATTTCGTTTGTTTCGCTTTTGTTTTGTTTTTGGCCTTGGAATCTATTTCGCAACTGTGTTTTGTCTTGCTTTGACATACAGACGACAGCTATATGTCCTTTTCTACCGCACTTATGGCATTCAGCATCGCGAAACTTGCACTTCTCTCTTTTGTGAGAATGTCCACAACCCGAGCACGATTTTAATGCGTTTTTGTTTGAGCTGGTAACTCTCGAGTTCTTTGAATACGCGTTTACTGCATTAAGTGGAATATTTTTTTCAACATTTTCTTTCAGCGTTGCTACGGTTTTTGTCGTTGTCTCATAGGTTTCTGCAACTATGAGCACATCTTCCAGAGTTGGCTGTGACTTCTGAAGAGCAGATGCACGAACTGCATCGTATGGAGTATGTACTATGATCTGATCTCGTATCATTTCATCTACATATTTTGACAAACAACCTTCCGATTTACATACAAACTGACATTCACGAGCGATCCCGCGTAAATCGGCTACCCACTCTCTATGTGTTTGTGAATGTTGCATTCCTCTTTTAAAGAATTCGTACCGAGCTGCCACAATGTGTCGTTTCGTTGTGAAATGATCTGTGAGCTTGTCTGTGAGTTGTTTGTATGTATATGTGTTCAAATTGTTAGTGCCGAACAGATTTTTTATGAGTTCAAATATTGTTACACCACACCACGAAAGAAAATAAGCTTTTTGTTTTTGATCTGCACTGACCGAATATGCATTAAAATGTTGCGATAATTGTTCGAGATATGACTCCCAATTTTGTATTTCTTTGTCAAATACATGAAATGGAGGACACAGAGATTCACCCGCGTGGCTTGAATCACTCACATTTGGAGCTGCGTTCTTTTCTAATATTTCTTGCATCCAATTGCGTTGCTGCTGCAATATCGCTGTTGTAAATTCTTGCTGTTGAGCAAGAATTGCTTGTATTAAATTTTCATCTGCCGGCATCTTGATGAATATCAACGACTACGCGACACGATTCACTTTTATTTTATTTTTCTTCGAATTTTTCTCCTCGTCGCCAATAATGTTGTGTATGCGTTGCGTGATGTGTGCATATGAACTGACTTTATTAAATATGTATGTATAAGTAATTGGTGATTACAGAGTTGCCAGATTATTATTAGTATAATAATGTACGATAGTATTATTGTTAGTGAGGAGAGATTTTAAAGTTTTTAATTTCAGTATATATAACAATAAAGTTTCTTGTTTCAGAGTTGAAAAGCTCTTCATTTTGATTGATATCTAAGACTCGAATTATTATTGAAGCAGAGTTTCGCAACAAAAAAAAAACATTTCCATTTAGTTTTTAAAATAAATATTGATATTTCTGTGAAATTTCAAAGATGTCCATTTAGTTCTTAAAAGCCTTATTTTAATATGTATAAAATATATAAAGTTTGGCAGATTTCTGCTTTAGAGCCTTTCTAACCATTTCGTCTTACTTTAATATTGATGAAGTTTACCTTATATGAAGTTTAGTAGATTTCTTGTTTGGCGCTTCTCGAAATCGAAATTATCGAAAATATATAGATCTTAATATCAAATGGGGTTTAAAGAAGAGTTTCCATAATTTAAGTCTTTAAAATATTCAACTTTATTGAAAATTTCATCTTAAACACTTCTAACTGAGTCCTGAACTAACGTTTAGGAGCTCTTCGAACCATTTCGATTATATAGCTAAAAATCAAATGGTTATCAAAGAAGAGTTTCACAAAGTTTCATAATTTATTTCATGAGAATAATAAACTTTATTGAAAATTTCATGAACTGAGACCTGAATTAACGTTTTCTTAAACTTTCCGAACCATTTCGATTATATATTTAAACATCAAATGGTTATTGAAGAAGAGTTTCACAGAGTTTCGTAATTTATTAAATGGAAATAGTAAACTTTATTGAATATTTCATCGTAGACAATTCTATCTGAGTCCTGACCTAACGTAAGCAAGCATCTGCCGACGATGCAACTGTTGCATCGTCTGGTCTGCTTGCGACAGGTGTGGCTGGGGTTGCGTTAGTCTAGTCGAATTCACTTGGGAGTCTGCGGCGCCAAAATCTCAATGCGAACAACGCATTGTTCAGAGTATTGATGATGATGATTATGAATTAATGCGGCATAGACATCGATATAGACGCTGATAAATCCATAACTCCCCGCTGTCCAGACAGAAGACTCCAGACTTTAGAGTCGTCTCTCTCTCTCTCTCTCTCTCTCTTGCTCTCTTTCTCTTTCTTTGTAGTGCATTGCGTGGCGGCTGTAAAAGTGCGCAACTATTTTTGGAGCACGCGCCACAGAACTTATCAATTCTTTTACTTTTACTCTAACTGCAGGCAGCACAGTTTCCTCCCACATCAGTGTATGCTTGTTATTATTATTTTTCGTATGTCTGCGCTATTTTTGGGGAATGCAACCGCTTGACCCCGATTAAACTTCTCCCGATGGGCACGCATCTGAGGTCTGAAAAGACATGTGGGAGGCACCAAGGGAAGCCAGCGGGAGCTGCCGTTGTTAATTGCTTGGATTGCTCTTCCTTTTTGGGGGTGGCAGGCACGCATTAAATTGAGCGTTGTCTTTTATCAATTTGATGCATGATCTGCCTGATATGCGTATTAATTTATTATCAAAGTCTGTGCACAACCTAAAGGCGAAAGGCGCCAAGAAAATATATATCATACATATATAAAGAATAAAAAAGAGAGGAACAAGAATCACTTAATTTACGAGGCATTTTGTGTGTGTGGCCAAAAAAAATTATTTGTACGCGTCTCTCTCTCTCTCTGGGGAATACCCGGCAAAAGCATGTCGTTAAATTATAATATCCTATTTAACAAATCATATTTCTTTTTGATCGCAACAACAACTGACGCAACCGTTTGACATCTCGACCAGATCTTAACGAATCAAATTGTCCATCAGCCATTAAATCTGCTTGTGCGGTTTCTTTCTTCTTTCTCTTTCTCCTCATTTCCTCTTCATTTCATTTGATTTCTTTTGATTTTATTTTCATTTTTACGAGCTCCATCGCATGTGGGTGTTGATCACCACCACAACACACACAAAATATCCATTACAATGTTCGTATTGAACAACATTACTTTAAGTATTTTAACATTCCAATCTGGAGTCCCAGGTGTCCCAAAGATTGCTCAGCTTTACTCACTACAAGCATTATGTTGTTTTAGCTGTGCAAAAGATAAATCGAAGATGGTTTAGTCAGTAAGGTAGTCAAGATGAATTCAATACAAGAAGTGAACAGATTAAGCTGCTGGTAATACGATTAGATGAAAAAGTCGTTGCCAAAAATTTTACTGAATATGTTTCATATTCTGTGTGTGAGTTTGATTAGGCGTCGGACCAAGATATTATTGAAGTCGGGGCTGAGGGGCGTTGTTAAGAGAAGGCAGTTTCACAAAAATTACCGAGCTTTATTAAATGGCCATTGAGTCAACTGTTACTCAACAGTTGTGCAGAATTACAATGTGCTTCATATTCTGTGTGTGAGTTTGATTAGACGTCGGACCAAGAAATTCGTGTGTCTGGAAGGAATAAGTAGGTGTGGTCAGGAAGGCGAACTTCACAGAGATTTCGCGCAGTTTGCTTAAGAGGTAGTTGATCAACTGTTGCTGAACAGTTGCAACTCTTGCTGAACAGTTGTGCAGAACTTCAGAGCATCGCAAGCAATCGCTTGAAAAAAAGGCTTGCCAAAAATTTGACTATATCTGCGCCATATTCAGTGTCTAAATCTGACTAGGCGGGGGACCAAGATATTAGTATGAGCGAATGTGGTAAGTAGGCGTGGTCAAGCAGGAGAACTTAACAAAGAATTCTTAACTCACAAATCAATGTTCAGATGTGTGTGTTTGCTTCTAATGAATTGCTACTCAACAGTTCGGCTTATACGCAGCTATTACTCAAACGTTGACCACTTTTTGAAGGCTTTGCAACTGATCGAGTGTGAAAATTAAATGCCAAAAATTTTAATGTATGTCTACCAAATTGTGTGTGCCAACTTGAATAGGAGGCGGACCGAGATATTAGTGACAGCGGATGAGGTAAGTGGGCGTGGTCAGACAGGCAGGCTTCACAAAGATTTCTGAGCTTGGTTTGGTGCTTATACTCAACTGTTGCATAACAGTTGAACAGAAATGCAAGGCATTAAGGGATGTATCGAAAAAGTCAATGCCAAAAATTTTAAGCTATGTCTGCCATATGCTGTGTAAATGTTTGACTAGGCGGCGGACTAAGAAATTTGTGTGGGCGGATGAGCTAAGTGGGTGTGGTCAAGCAGAAGAGCTTCACATAGATAGTTTGTGTGTATTTTTAAATGAACTACTGATACGCTGCTTTCCTTATCTACAAAATTACGCATGTTTTTTTTTTATCGCGTGTTCCTTCTTGATATTAAGCGAGTTCTTAAGAATAATCGCGAAAAATGGGGAATGACAATACAGTTTCCTAAATATTTTTCTTGTAATATCTTTTTGCTGTGCTCTAACAGTAAGATAGGTAAAATATATATATAGAATATATTGTACGACTGTATTTACTGCTTTAAGTTAAAATTTGACAATTTCTTTACTTGTAAATTTGTTTGATTGGGATCAAAGATCATCTCATCTTTGATACTTTTCTTATCATTAAAAGATACTCATCTTTGACTTCGGCAAAATTTTATATCGAAAACATTGCCAAATATAATGTCATTGCCCAAGGTTAAAAAACAACAGCATAATCATTTGAGAAGAATGCATTTTTGCTTAGCGTCTGTTTCTTCAGTTTTCGCTTCTCGGCATAATTGAGCAAAAATGCAAGATTTGGCGCAGGGCCCAGAAAACAAAGTGTTGAGTGTTGAGTGTTCAGTGTTCAGTGTTGTTGTGCATTTGGATAGAAATCCGGCTATCTGCGATATCCGCATTTGTGTACTTTGTGCATTAATGAAGCGAGACGTTTTTCCGGCTCAGACGTCGCGCCGCCTGCAACTGCACTAAAAGCACCAAAAAAGAAGGAACATTTTAATGGCCGAATTATGCATTGCTTTTGTCTTAAGAAGGCTGCTCACGTACATAGCTTAGATATTCCCCAAAACCAATTGAATTTTAATGGACCGAGTAAGGGAATGAGTATATCCCCAAGTCCATTCACCATTCATAATACTCGCTTATTGTGGATGCAGATGCCAATAGAAGAAGAGCAGAGAATGGATACTAAATAGACGATGCGGCAGCTGTCCATCATGGCGACATTTTGTGTTTGTGCTGCGACAAATGACAACTTAATCAAATCGCCACGGATGTGAGACAACAGTTTCGCTTCAATTTTTTTTTCTCCGCGCTCTCAGTTTGTCCCCAAGCCTTGCAGACCTTATTGATATGCTGCACATGGTGTCTGGGTGCAAAAATCAAAACACGCATAAATTCTATGGCCATGGCCATGTCCTGTGCATGTCCTTTGTCTGCCTGATTGCAGCAATAATGAGCGGAAATCATCGCACAAGCAACACACAACATGAAGAGACAACTAGACAAACAGCTGGACAGCTTCTCCTTCCCATCTCTAGTTTCAACTCCATCTCCAACTCCGATTCGCATCCACAGCTGCTGTTGTCTCCGCTGTTTTCTATTTGCATTCAGTCTTTTGACTTTTGCTATGGGCTTTTTGTTGATATCTCTTCTGCCCATGTATGTGTGTCTGTGTATGCCATGCTGTTGATAGTTGCGGACGTCTCGTGAGTGCGCGAAATAAATATGAACATCATGTAAATAGTTTGGGTCAAGCACAGTGATTCCAATCAATTCAATTGTTTCCAAAAACTTTCATCTTTTTACTACTAATAATTGAGCAAAAATGTGTTTGAGGAAGTGAAGTCACTTGAATAAATTGATAATATCTGAAAACAAATAAATGTCTTGGCGCACCATTTATTTAGAGTTTGTTCAAAATAATAATAAATAGTAATTAGATTATAAATAGTAAATAAATAAATAATAAATAAAAATAAACATTCAATCAAAATAATAATTATTTTATAAAGATACCGAAATAAATTAATAATAATAAATATAAGTATTGGAGCATTAGTTTTTAATAAAACATTAAATACATAAAATACAAGTAAATATTCAAGAAGTGTATCTCAACATTAAAAATAATGAAATTTGGAATTTACAATTTTGTTTAATTAGAATTTAGTAATTTAAAAACGTGGATAACATTTGCATTTGCAATTAGACTTCTCTTCAATATATAAAATATTTAAAATATAATAACTAAATATATAATATATAATATAATACAATTCCTTTTTTTTGCTATAATTCAAAATATATTGTGTATATTATATATATGTGCATATATATTATTTTAAAATATAAGGATGGTATTTACATTAACTGCAATGAAATTATTATCATAATTTCAAAAACTTAACATTTTTATTTTTTTTTTTTTTATTGATGGCATTTCTTATGTCTATCATTATTGTAATGTTCTTCATCTTTCCACAATGTCTATAAATATATTATTAAAGTAATATAATTACTTCTTTTATACATAAAAAATTTTTTTAAACTCGTTATTTTATTAATTCGAAATACACACAAGTTTAATAAAAATTATTCAGTATATTTTATTCGCACCTATACATTAAAAGATATTCATATATTTGTATTTGTATATTATATTTATATTTATATTTTGTTTTTATTTCTTATTACTTTTTTAATTAACACAAATGCATCAAAA
This sequence comes from Drosophila sulfurigaster albostrigata, assembly GCF_023558435.1. Taxonomy (NCBI): domain Eukaryota; kingdom Metazoa; phylum Arthropoda; class Insecta; order Diptera; family Drosophilidae; genus Drosophila; species Drosophila sulfurigaster. The sequence goes on from NC_084885.1 coordinate 21,103,589, forward strand.
TGTAATAAAATATACGAATCAGTTAGCTCTCAATGTTCGTAAATATGAGAACATAATTGGAGTGCACAATTTATCACGGATCTTGCACCACTGTGCCTTCAAAGGCTTCGCGAGCCCATCGGCATTTGGTTAGGCGGTCTGCCAATCGCCATGGCACTAATGCTCATGCTGGAGCGGTCTATTGTCGCGTGTGTGTGTGTGTGTGTATGTGTTGGTGTGTAACTGAGTCTGTGTAGTGAGTGTTTGGCATGCTGCTGGCCACAGATTGTTGCAACAGCAACAGCGACAGCAGAAAAGGCATCGTTGTAGTTGTGGCCGAGTCTATCGAACGTTGTCGTCAGTTCATTGTTGTTTACAGCCAACAACGGACCAAACAGACATTCACACAGTACATACAACAAGCAACAGCCCGTTCACACACACGCACACACTAGCACACACACACACACACACACACACGCATACTTGCAAAGAGAAGATGGAAGAAATAGCCGACCGCCAAATGCAACATAGAAAAAGCACTGAGACAGAGACATCAACAACAACAACAACAACAGCCGGAAGTGTGTGTGGCTCGCGAGTGAGAGAGCGCGAGCATAAATAGATGGCGAGAGAGAAAGAGAGCGAGAGAGAGGGAGAGTGGGATGAATCGGATAGAGCGAGCGCAGCTAGAAAGAGAAGGAGCAAAGGCAGAGAGGCAGCTGCTGCTGGCAAGGGAAAATGTTGACAGAGATCTGTCGAGAGAGAGACAGATAAAGTGAAAGAGAGAGAGAGAGAGAGAGAGTGAGTGGCAACACAGAACTGAACCTGGACGTGGCAACGTTGCGGCCATTTCCGCAGTGTCTTTTTGGTTGGCGAGGCGAACGCGCGCGCGCTTTTTTTCTGTGATCTCGAAGCCAACAAAACAGAAAACAGAAAGCCGAACAACAGGCAACAGAGCAAACACAACACACAAGATACAACAGCAGGCCGACAATTGCCACAAAACCGTCGAACAACGAACACACGGCGCGTATCGACGAGAAACTCGACAACCGGAACGGGAACGGAACGACGACGACCCAAGTTCTCTTTCTCTTTTTCATATTTTATATTTAATTTCAATTTTTTTTTTTTTTTTTTTTGTAATTCAATTTCAACTCTTTTTTCCTGTTCGTGTCTCGGTTCGGTTTATTGGCCAGTGAAGCAAGTTTTCGTTTTATGTTTTTTTGTTTCATTTTTTTTTGGAGACACACTAAAAAGTGCGATCGAAAAATGTGAAGAGTCCTGTGTGTGAAGTGATGATGTCTGCCTGCCACACGTGATCCCGATGCTGATGATGTTGATGCAACCGTTCGCATCAAGCCTCGTGCGCGTCCGTGGCAAAGACGCGACCGACGAATGCAAACGTATGACGAAAAAAACAACAACAAAAAATGAAAAATGAAAAACGAAATTTATTCACTTGTTGTGCAAAATTTGTGATACGAGTTCTCATCATCAGTTGCTCAGTTTTTTTCCAATTTTTTTTGTTGTTGTTGTAGTCGTTTGATATGCATCATGCCCAACCGCGCTCCATCATAATTAACTCTACAAAGTAAATAAACGGACTTGGCTAAATGGACCCCGGCCATGTGTTTATGATGGCCAAAAACTGGTGGTCGTGGCAACAGTTTCACATTCACCGAATTCACATGGCTTTTGTTTTTATTTTTGCAATATTTTTCTATGTTTTTTTTTGTGTGTTCGGTGCACATGATGCGCGATTAGTGTGGATGAGAGGAGAAGAGAGAGAGAGAGAGATCTCTGCGTTTTCTTTTGGGTGTTCAATCACCCACGATTTTGCGCCTTCGAAAACGACCACGCCCACCTCATTCAATACAATACACATTCGCAGAACAGAACAGAACAGAACAGAAGCGAACATGTTTGCCTTTGGGGCAGAGATCTCAGTGATTGTCGAAACGTTTTTACGTACACAAAAATTTTAATTTTTCATTTTATTTTTATATTTTATACACGCGGCGACGGCGACGGCGACGTCGACGTCGACTGCGACTGCTCTTCCTCTTCTTGCTATTGTTGTTGTTCTTGTTGTTGCTTTATATCATTCACACTTAGTTTCGAATGATAAATTGGGTCCAGGTCTCTTGTTTGTAAAAGCGTTGAAAGTGTTTTAATACTCATCTCATTTGTTTTGGGCCATTGGCCCCCCCCCTTCCCCTTCCCCCCTCGGTCAATCGAATTTTAATAAAGTATAGCAATCAGCTATTGAGTTAATTATGGCATGGAAATTGAGTGTCTTCTGAGGGTTTTTTTTATAAAATGTTATTCGTTTTTTTTCGTATTTTTCGCATTCTCATTAATTTCAAATCAAATCTGCTTTGTTGGCAGCAAGCGAAGACTTATTGATTTAAGTAAATATGCCAAGCGTTTGATCTATTCTACATTTTGCTCAAGATCGACATTTACCTCCAACTGCATATATATAGTCTATATATATATATAGTATTTCGGCATATGATATGCTTTAAGAACTTAATCTTATCAACCTCAAAATGTCTGTGGCGCGTCTTTTTGCTTTTCATATTTTTATTTCCACGTTCACAACTTATTTCAAAATCGTTGTGTTTTCTGCTTTTGTTTATATTTCTTTTAGTTGTTGTTGTTGTTGTTGTTATTAAAATGCCTCGCAACCGCAAGCCAAAAATCTATGACAACTGAAGCTTAGGAAACCAACAAAAAAATACATGAAAAAATCCTATGACAAATTTATGTAAATTAAGCGATCTTAGAACACAAATTTTGTGTTATAATTTCATCGAAATTCTAAAATGAATAAATACAAAATTGTAGTTTATTTTCTTTTCCAAATTTATGTAAATTACAAGATTTTCAAATACATTATTTTTGAATATTTTTACTGCAATAATTTTATCAATATTCGAAAAAGAATAAATACAATATTGTAGATTATGAAAAATATATGTAAGCTATTATTTTTTTTTTAATATTTTTTCTACAATAATTTCATCAAATTTTGAAAAAGAATATATACGAAATTCTGGATTATTTTTGGTTTCAAAATGAAATGATAAATTGATGTAAATTAAACGATCTTAGCCAAAAAAAAAATTTGTTGTAATATTTTTGCTGCAAGTATTTCATCAAAATTCGAAAATGAATAAATACAAAATTGTAAAATATTTTGAATGCAATAATTTCATCAAAGTTCGAAAAATAATAATTACAAAAATGTATATTTTGGTTTCAAAGTGAAGTAGTTTAAAAAGTGCTTCGGTTTTAGTTTAGTTCAATATTAATATTAATATTCATATTCATTTTTCTTTAGAATGATGTATATTTTTGTTTTGTTCGCCTTCGCCTTCGCCTTTGTATTCATATTCACTTATGACCACGCAAATATTTAGTATCGCTGCTAATTTTTCCTCGAGATTTTTGGTCATTGCTCACATTTGTCAGGCGCCGAGGAAAACCCAATTAGTCATTTGAAGAGGGGAGAATGCCGAGTTTTGGGATTCCCGTTTGATAGCTGCTCTTCTTCTAATTGCCTTCATCGTTGTTGTTGTTGCTGTTGCTGTTGTTGTTGCTGTTGTTGTTCATATTTTGTCTTTGTCTGGCGCACAATTTGAAATCATAATTATAGATGCGTGTGTATTTAATTTTAGACGCGCATTGTTAGCGCCTCTTTGTCGAAGGAGGGAACTGGAAAATTGAAATGAGAATTGAAAAAGTGAGGAAGTGGGAAGTGCGAAGTGCGAAGAGAAGAAATCGAATTAGAACTCGTTTAACTTAATTAGGCATGCGTAGCGACAACAAACAATAACATTTCGTGAAAGTCTTTTCGAGGAAAATCGGGGAAAATTTGGGAATTTTGGAATTTTGGAATAACTGGGCATTATCATGGAGCATGCTTGGCATTCTTCCAAATGCCCTCGCACCGAAAATATTTGTTGAAATGTCAAGTGCAGTAGTCGACGATGCTAAAAGCGTATCATCTTATACTATAAACAACAACGGGGTGCTTGCTGGCAACAACAACAACAACAACAACTACAACAAGAGAAGAGGAGCAACAAATTACAAATTCAACACGAAAATACAAAACACAACAGAAGAATAGACGAATACAAACAAGAGAGCAGAAAATGTTGATGCTGGAATAAAACTTATGCGATTTGCTGCTGTCAGCGGCGTTACGAAATGTTTTCTTTCACGGGGCCTTGAGTTCGATCTTCTTCATAGTAAAGTTATTTAGATTAAAGTATTTACACACACACACACGCACGCACGCACACTCTTAGACTTCTGTTAATCAATAGCAAATGGAGTCTTCAGTCACCGATCCACCGATCGATCGATCATCTCTTCTCTACACTTGATGGCGCGTTAATTATGGCAAAAAGCCTTCGCCATTGACTTTGTGCGCTGCTTTATTGGGCCACGTGTGCGTATACGCAACGTCGTTGTCGAGACGCATAGACAGACATAGTTTTTTTCGGGCTACGGGCTACGTCTACGCTTTTATTATGCCTTCAGCAGACTCGCCTCAAATTTGTTTATAAACATTGCAATTTTTAATTTTACTGTTTCTCCGCTCTGTTCTGTACTGTTTATTTCGTGTAGCCAGCTGCGTGAGCATAAATTTATTAACATACATCCATATACATATGTATATGTATATGTATATAGATCGATGGAAAGATAGATGAATGGCTGCGTTGAGGGGTGAAACGGGATGAGGAGGGGGGTGAATGGCAACCCTTCGAACTGAACCAAACAGAAATCAACTGAACTGAACTAAACTGAACTAAAGTCCATTTAATGCCGCATTTTTTGCGTTTTTTATTTGTTTTGTTTGATTACGAAATTTCAGTGGTTGTCGATAAAATAAATATTTGTAGCTTAGTGAGTTGAACTACTTCAAAAATTGCTTTTCAATAAACAAATCGCAAGAGAAACTCGTACAAAACAAATTTCGCACGTTTCAATGTTTGATTCGTACAATTTATTTTGATTGTCATCGTCATCGTTGTTGTAGTAAGAATTGGAATGCCAATCGGTGATCAGATTTGAGTTCAAACCAAAACCAAAACAATGCACAACAAATTCAAACGTAAATCTGAAAAGAAAATAAAATAAGAAAACGAACAAAAGTAAAACCAAAATCAAAATCAAAATCAAAACCAAAACAAAACATAAATCGAAAAGAATTCACCCAAAAATGCCAAGTTCCGTGAAAGGGAAACGCATAACAAACAAGTGTCGAACGAATCCAGCAACGCAGACAAAAAAAGAATACCACACAACGAATCCCAACAACAGCAGCCACTTTCATCTTAATCTCAGCTGATCAGCTGCCGATGATGGGATTGCCGCGCAAGAGAAAGAACTCCAATCCCGCCCAGGCCTTAAGGCAGCACAACAAATAAAGATAAAGAGAAGAAAAGAAAAGAGAAGAGAAAAACTTCCCCCTTTTCACAAAAACGAACTCGATATTATATAAATATATATATCAAAACACACACACCAACAACACAGCAACAACACAGAGATACCAATTGAGACTTGGTAAAAGAGTCGACGAGCACTCTCTGTGTTTAACAAACCATGTTAGATATATTTCGTGGATTGAAAAACCTTGTAAAGGTCAGTCACGTTAAAACCGATTCGATAGTATTCCGCCTGCACTACTCAATAACTGTGATGATTCTGATGTCATTCTCGCTAATTATAACCACACGCCAGTATGTGGGTAATCCAATTGATTGTGTACACACCAAAGATATTCCAGAGGATGTGCTCAACACACATTGTTGGATCCAATCGACGTATACGCTCAAGAGTTTATTTTTGAAAAAACAAGGCGTTTCGGTGCCATACCCGGGTATTGGTAATTCCGATGGCGATCCCTCCGATAAGAAACACTACAAATACTATCAGTGGGTGTGCTTTTGCCTATTTTTTCAGGTGAGTTTCGGCATCGCATAAATAATAATAACTCTCTGCGGGCAGCCAAGCAGCCAAGCAATGTAAATCGACGCAAGGTTTTACGAAATTTTCAACATTTCCAAACACAAGTTTTCCTAAATCTCATTTATTAGTTCAAATTGGTCAAAATGTAAATCCTATAATATCCATAATAATGATCATCATCATCATAATAAACCAAGAAACAAAACTTGCTAATACATCAATGATTTGTGTTGCTTCATTCGTGTAAGTTCGATAAACAAAAATGTTTTATAGAGCTGAAAATTATTTGAAATATTTTGTATATTTAAAACAAAATATAATTTTTACTACTGCAGCTTTGACCCTATTTAAATAAGATTTCTCTCTCTCTCTTATTATGCAATTTAAGCGAGATAATTAACGATAAACATGATTCGAATGAATTTGCACAAAAATACGTATACGCAACGTAGGCTGTGTTTATTTTATATTTATACAAATCGAAAGCAATTGAACGTTAGCGTTAGCATATAAACAAATTTAATTCAAGTTTTTAGAGAATTCACAAAAATTAAATATAACCGAAAGTTTCGGTTCTTGATTTATTGTAGCTGCTATTCAAAGTGAATTTCAAAGAATTCAAGTTGTAGCTTGCAATTCAAAGTACTAATCAGAATGATATTTTCATAAAAATTATATCATTACTGAGATATTTATTCATTAATTAGTAATGAAATGAAGAATTCGATGTATACTACATATATTATATTATAATAAAATATATATTAAAAATAATAAATGTATAAGATTTGAAATATTAAAGATGTTTTAGAGATATCCCCTTGATTACCAATATGCATCTATTATTGCATAAGCCGGTCCAATTCTGCATTCCTCTGCCTATATCGATGATTATATATTTAAGAAGAACAAGAAAAACAAGGGGAAGAGGAAGAGGAAGAGTAGAAAATGACGCAGCACGAATACAGTAAATCGTCACATAGAAGTTCTAGAGCAAAATCGCATTAGGTCGTGAAAGTTAAGTGATAATTAAGTTTAATTGCGAAGTCAATATTGAATATTTTCAAAATATGGGTTTATTCAAAATAGGTAGAGGGTATCTCGCAGTCGAGCACACTTGACGGTTGCTTTTTTAATTGTTTGTTAAAATGGAGTTCATATAATTAGATTATTTTATATTTATGTATATTAATGATTATAATATTTCTGAGATATTGTTTACAATGAATTTCATATAATTATATACTTGTAATAATGTTGTAGGCATTTAAATAATGTTATATTTTATACTGAGTCATAGAGTTATGTTTGAGGAATTATATTTATAATATTGGCATTGTAATTGACTGCATTTGACACACACACAGAGAGAAAGAAGCTCTTTGAGGAGATCGCCAACAAAATGAATTTGTAATCAACCTTTTGAGGGAAAAATGTTTGCACAAAGTGTAAATGGACTTGAGTTCAGCAGAAAGGAATCTATTAATCAAAAATCTATAAAGAAATTTAAATGGGTTTCAATTGATAGGAGTCTCAATGTAGAGATGCAGCCGCAATATTGTATGCAATGCATATACAATATATATTTTATTTTGGTTGCATTGCAACTGCTTGCAAGTCTTTGTTTCGCCTTCGTCTCTCCACTCTCCGCTCTCCGCTCTCGATACTATTTTGGCCTTTATTTCAGTCATCGCCAGTCGGTCGAGTAATTACATGCCACAGATGAGTTTATTGTCGTGTGGCGAACAGAACAATTTGATGGATTAAGTAATTAAGTAAGAGAGTATTTTTGTGTGTGTGCCATTGTGATCTACTTACATACTTTGTGCACACACTTGTATCCGAGATTGTATTGTATATACTACATACAATATACATATACGTATACATGTGTATGTTGTATGAACTCGTTCGTTTTTCTTTTCAATACAAATTTGAAATCCCCAAATATTTGTGCTACTTATTGTTGTAGTTGCTATTGTAATTATTGTTGTTGTCTAGTTTTTTTTTATTTTTGTTGTTTTCGCTCTAAGCGAAACGCAAGCAATTTGAATGGCCAATGAAAATGTTTAAACATGTCCGTATAACCCGAATTGTTGCTGTTGATGTTGATGTTGCTGTTGCTGTTGCGAACATTTCACTTACGCACACTCAAGGCCAGCGAACAGTTGACTTGCTTGGCCCATAGTTTCACTTTGTTGTGACGTACTATACACTATTATAATATACTATATACTATATTATACTCAACTCTCGCTCATCGATCGAATCACACACCAATTTTCAGTTGTTTCATCTGCTGTTTGCTGCAATCTCCAAAATGATTAGTCTTCATTATAATTAAACAAAACAAAACAAAACGATCGAAATGAACGAAAAACACTCAGTGCTATCTATGGTTTATTTTAAGTGGCTGAGTGCTCTCTCTGTTACTTTCGTACTTTCATCTACATCTAAGCATAACATATTCATTATTTTTATTGTTGGCATTATCACATATTTTGTTTGAACTCAGTTATATTTATGTGCATAATGACGATTCGGTACATTTTGAATTCAATTACAAGTAGTAAATTTAATCAGTCAAATCAATTTTAACAAAAGAGATTCATTTGTCATTTAATTTACATTTCTTATACTACAGAAAGATTTTTTTTTTTTTATAATCATTTATTATTCTTTCACATACATTTGATATTAAAAAGGACTAAGAATGTTGGGCATTCAATAAGAATAAAGTCAGAGCTGAGCTTATTAAAGTGATTACGAAATTTTGTTTAAAGATTTTATTAAATTTAATCAGCAGAAATATTTGGTATTGCTATTTATTGCATTCGCTTATTTTCGTTACTTTTCTAAAATTGCAAATTAATTTAAAAATTTGTAAAAATCAGTATAGTCCACATTTTAAAAACAAAACGAATGAAGTGCTATATCAATATAGCAAATATAGCCTATAATATATGTATATATTTTTGTGGTATATGAATTGCAATTGGTATATTTTAAATGTGGTATTATATAAATATACCAAATATACATATCGTACCGTATATTTTAATTGTGGTAGTATAGAAATATACCAAATATAATGTTTGGTATATTTTAGTATTTAATGGTATAATAATTTGGTATATTTGAAGAATTATACCTCACTGTCGAGCACACTGTACTGTAGTTTTCTTACTTGTTTGAATTAGTACTTAACCTGCTCAGTTTATCGATTTAACTATCGATAGTATTTTGTTTAGCATCGTATAAAATCGCAGCAAAACCAAATGTAACATGGAATATAGTTTGAAAGGTGGTTTGAATATCGAAATATACTCCCAGAATATCCATTAATAAAATCAGCTTAAGAATTTTATACTCAAACTTTAATTTCTTAGGAATAGCCTTGCTAAAGCGATAATTAATCTTAGAGTGCCTTAAGTTGAAGTCTTCTATAGCACACTGTGTTCCTTTTGACTCATACAATTTTGTTATCGATCGTATTTCAAACTAATCTTATCAATTCATTTTGAAGACTTATTACCTTGTCATGGAATCAATTTGAATATCAGAATATATTCCCAGAATATCCAGTAATGAAATCAGCTTAACAAATCTTTACTCTGTGCTACAATTTCTTAGGAATAGCCTTCCTAAAGTGATCACTAATCTTGGCATGCCTTAAGTTGAAGTCTTCTATACTGTGTTCCTTTTGACTCATACAATTTTGTTATCGAACATATTTCCAGCTAATCTTGTCAATTCATTTTGAAGAATTTGAATATCAGAATATATTCCCAGAATATCCAGTAATGAAATCAGCTTAACAATTCTTTACTCTGTGCTACAATTTCTTAGGAATAGCCTTCCTAAAGTGATCACTAATCTTGGCATGCCTTAAGTTGAAGTCTTCTATAGCAAACTGTGTTCCTTTGACTCATACAATTTTGTTATCGAACATATTTCAAGCTAATCTTTTCAATTCATTTCGAAGACTTATTACCTTTCTATGGGCGGGGAGACTATATGACGCGATCGAATTGGGAACATCTGATCGGCGATCACCTCATCCCCTTGTTTGCATTCGATGACGTTCTTGTTTGCTCCACTTCGTAAATTCTCACAAGCACACACACACACATTGAGATGAATATTATATGTGTCGGATCGCGTGGCGATCGTGAATCGTGGAGAGGGGCGCTGCATGGTTACACAATAATATATCTTCCTGCTAACAATGTACAAATATTAAATGTATATTTTTATCACACTTTTGTCACAGTCGAGTCGAGTCTCCCCACTCGATATTTTTTGCTCTGTGTGTTCGTCCAAAGGGAGCCGAGCACAAAGAGTGCAAAGAGCGCAACGAGAAAGAGAGAGAGCGAAAGAGAGGGAGGGAGGAGGCTTCGGCTCGTCGCGTTTCTCGGTTAGTGTCACAGAGGCGATTATAGACGTCGCCGTCATAGTCACCCAAATACCTATAAATACATTTATTATGGTATTCTCCCTGCTTAATGACGCGTAGACGGCGTTTCTATAATTTACACATCTTCCATCCATTCTGCTTAATTTGTGGATTTATTAATAAAAGCGACAGATGCGACCTGAAATCGAATACAATGCATCAATCCGAGACTCAATGCTTAAATTGTTCATCGAGCACAACACCTGGAATACGTTTTCTTTTCTTTTTTTTTTGGCATAAAACGTTTCTTAGGACCTTGGAGATCTTGGAGATCGATAATCGCAAATGGGGGACGGGCAACGATCAATCGATCATCTGCTGATCAGCTAATGGCCTGGCCATTAAGTTGGACAATGCAGCTATAAAATTTTAAAAGCAAAATTGCAGCCATGATCACGAACTTGTACCCAAAACAGATATTCCATCAATGGATCGCCATTGCGATCGCGATCGCGATCATATCGATCAAGCGTTCCCCTCAGATATGTCAAAAATTGAAATCATTTCTCTGGATATTTATTGAAAAGGCACAGACAAACATAAAAGTGAACAAAAAAAACGAATAAAACGCAAAGGCAAAAAGAAAACCAAAAACAAAATAATAATAATAATTCTGGCCAAATGCCAGCGTAATGCTGAAACACAAAATTGTGGACCCCAATGAAAATGGGATGCGTAACGTTCCAATAGGTTGGGATAAGATTGAGGATGGGTGTTGGGCGTTGGGCGTTGGGTTGCTTTTTGGTTTCGGTTTTGTATTCCAATTCGATGAGTTCGGGAGACGGGTTGGCAGCAGTGGAAAGTGGGAAGTGGGAGATGGGAGATGGGAGTGGAGATGCCGTCGCGACGGCTGGACTCCCCATCGACGCTGCATGGACATGTGTTTATATTTGACTTATGTGGATTTATTTTCGTTCACACTATTCGAAAGCAGGGTGGGAGCAGCCAGCCAGTCGAAGACAGCACGGAACCTGGGCTCAACTGGCCACAGACTGACAAACTGACAAACTGACAAGCTGGCAAGCTGGCAATCTTTGGCAGCAAACAAAGACACCAAAGACTGAGAAAGTTACCCGCCCGCCCACACAGCTCCTTGGACTTTGGCATTTCCGTGTGCCTAATTGAAAATGCAAAATGTTTCCCTTATTTGTGTGCACTGCGCACTGTGGATACTTTCGACACTTTGTGCAGTAAAATACAGATACAGAATATATTCATTACACTCAAACACACACTCGCTATAAATAGTTTCTCTATTTTCTGGTTTTTATGGAGTGTGTGAAACGAGCTGCACAAGTGATATTTTCGAAGTTTGCCAGGCAAATATATTTATTACCGACTCTTTTATGAGCATGAGATATGGGCATTGTGAAGGCCATATATTTTTAGTGTCGTCTCTCAATGCGGCAGTTGCAGTGCATTTTGTCTGTGCTGGAGCATAATTAAGAAAACTCATTTTCATTCTCATTTATGGAGTGTGCATTTGTCCGATCTCGAATCCAATACGAAAACGAAAATGAAAATGAAAAATAAAATGAAATGAAATGGAATACTAAAATCTGAGTGCAACATCGAAGCATTGGGCCACATATTGTGATTTACTAAAACATTCATTTATTTCAAGACCATTTATCACAGGCTATCAACAGCATCGACAATAAATAGCTTATATTAACAATAAACAAGCATTTTGTGTGGTGTGCAAGTTGAACAGCATTATTGATGAAAGTATTGAAAACATTCGAAAGACGATCTTTAGCAAATGAAATAAGATGTTTTAACATAGTATGGAAAACATTTTATTTAATCAATTTAGACTGCCAACGAAAGGTATTTCGAATTTGCAAGAATTCATTTATTTCAATATAATTGCAAAATTATATCATTCGAATTTAGGTATTTCTTTCTTCTTTAAAATTAAGTAAAACTTAACTTTCTTATAGTATGAAAAACATTTAATACATTGAAAAGGTGTTTCATTATTTTAAACAACACAATATGCATTTAATATTTTAATTTAGAACAGCAGCAGCTTTCATTATTCTAATGTATTTTTATTGAATTGCAAACTGTTCCAAAAACATAAATGCAATTTGATGAACAAACTTAACACAAAATTTGTTGAAGCATCATTTGAAGTAATGTAATTATAAATATAAAAATATTACAAACATATTAGTAAAAAGTATTCAACAATCTTCTTCAAATTAGAATTAAACTTTTCAAGGATTTACAAAGATGTGCTATTCAAATTCGTATATTTATAAAAGTTTTAGAAGTTATTTAAGAAATATAATATTTCTGTATGGCAAATTACTTCTTAGTTGCTTTGACTGCCAATCTGGTTTTAAAATCTATGGTATGTCTTAAATGTAGCGATTTATCAATATACCAAACATAGCATATAGTATATTTTCAGTATGTTTGCGGTATATTCATTTGGAATATTTTATTCACAATGGGTAGTGAATATCTCACAGTCGAGCACATTCGACAATAGTTTTCTTACTTGTAGCTATTAAATTTGCACTTTGCTGACGCTGGTTCCACTGTGCAATGTGCAATGTGCAACGCAGCCTGTGGCTGTGGCAGTGACGCAAGGAAGCAACGGGGCAGCGGCGTATGTTGACTTTTACTTCATTTAGCTTTGATTGCAGTTGCATTTATGCGATGTTTTTATGGCAATTTGAACGCTTGCCAAATTGCTTTTCATACGCACGCATATGCGTCTAAGGCCTCTTGCCTCGTGCCTCTCAAAGTAGTTGCCAGTTGCTAGTTGCCCCTCGTTGTTGTCCGTTTGCCCTTTGGCCAGCCACCCACAACAAAAAAAAAAAAGAAATGCGAAAGCTGCAGTTGAGTGTGCTCGACTGTAAGATACTCGCTACCCATTTTTAATAAGAACGAAACTATGTGGTATTATTTTTAAAATATACCAAAATAATATACCGCAAATAATAGTGAACTATACCAAAGGATATATTTGGTATATTGATATAGTTACACATTTAAAATATACCAACTGAAATGAAACACATAAAAAAATACAATATACCAAATGCTATGTATATATGATATACCAAAGGCTATATTTGGTATATTGATATAGTCACACATTAAAAATATACCAACTGAAATTAATATACTTTGAGAATACTAAAATATGCTGCGCTCTCTTTGTCTCCATCTATTCTTTAAGATTTCTGTGGTATATTTTTTATACATATCATATATATTGTATACCAAATGCTGTATCTGGTATATTTTTATACTACGGAGTACACAAAATACCAGATTCTCAGTCATAGTGACTAAGATCCGTAGTAAAAAGGCAACAAACTTGATCATCGTACAAATATGTATAACAAGTGCCGTCGAAAAATGTTATCTCTATATCTTATACGAGTAGTCTCTGAGGCCTAGGTGTTCATACGGACGGACAGACGAACATGGCAATATCATATCAGTTGTTGACGCTGATGAAGAACATATGTACATATATACTTTCCCTCTGCCTGTTAGGTACATTTCCTGTAGGCACAAAGTTATAATACTCTTCCATCCTTTGGCTATCGAGTATAAAGATTATGTCGATTGTTGTTCTTTTCATTACTGTTGCACATCGTCGGGCCAGGCCAATTGGCAAGGCTGACAATCGACGATAATACTATATGTTTAGCAGGCGAGAACGAGATGCAAATAGGAAAAGCAAATTCAATTGAATTGTGTTCGAGAGAAGAAGAAAAGGGCGCAATCCGAAAACCGAAAGCCGTAAGCTGAAAGCCAAAAGGGAAATGGCAATGGCTGAGGTTAAGACAACTTGGTACATAAGGCCACAAAGCACATCAAACGCATCATTTGATTTCCGGCAAGACGTTGCAACAAGCTGTGTGAGTGTCTGTGTGTGTGAGAGCACATCACTTGTCCGCTTTTTGTTTTCTTTTTTTGTGTTCTGTGTTGTGTTTTGTGTGTGCTGTGTGCTGTGTGTGCTGCCGTCATAAGGCGTTACAATGTGCCGCAGATGTTGGCCGGCCATAAAACTATGATGCGACGCGACGCGACGCCAATTTCGATTCCTATACAAATATTGTTGCATCACTCGGTAACAAAATAATGCGAAACATTTCGTGGCAAGAAGCACGTTTGCCTCTCCTCGAAATTCGCATGCGAATGCGTCTGACTTCTACTTATTGTTGTTTTGCAAAAATTGAAATAATATTTGAAAATTTGAATTGGAAATGGAATTGAAAATGGAAATGGGGAGGAGGACACTGTGCGCAGACAGCAGCCACAGCAGCCACAGCAGCCACAACATCAGCAACAGCAGCCGCCGCCAATTGGGCGCCCACTAAATAAACTGAACTCTCACCTCGACGGGCATTAGAAACTGTTGTTAAGCATGTGTTAAGCTCCTGTCGCAGACCAATGGGGATTACCACCTGCCCACATTTGTGGCAGAAATGTCAGTGACAGTCAGAGACCATGGAGACCATGAGATGGAGATGGCTGCCAAAGTAAACAAGAATTTTCACAATCTAGCATCAAAATTTACGATACAAGTTATTATTAATTTGTCATCAGTCAGCGCACACATAAATATCCCCAACAACAACCGACTGACAAAGATCCATATAATTGGGCAAGATTTAAGTCTTTGCCCGCCTGTCTGTTGGGTTTATAGTCATTGTTGCTGCTGCCCTCTCTTTGTCTCCATATATTCTTTAAGATTTCTGTGGTATATTTTGTTTTGTTTTTTTTATTTATTTAACGCATCGCATGATTTGGTTGCTGTTTCGCTAATGGATCACGGCTAATTGTTTTGATGACACGTCTATAAATATAGACAGTCAGACAGACGGACAGACAGACAGACAGACAGACGGACAGAGAGACAGAGTCTGAAATTAGCAAATAAGTAATAAATGTGCATGAGAAGGTCATCCAAAGGCGATCTTAAGTATATAATACCGTTGTGGCAATGCCATCTCTAACTGGAATTACGAGATGGAAGAGGAAGATGGAAGATGAGCCCATCAAATGAACTCAACTAACTCGAACCGCAGCGTAAAACAGCTGGCGATTGTCACTTGTCAAATTAAAGCGCTTTTACGACAGACGACAGACGCCTACACACATACATACACTCACCTTTACCCACAATGTATATTGCTCTCTTTCTTACTTTTCGCTCTCTTTCACTCTTTGCAGGCAATCTTATTTTACACACCAAGATGGCTGTGGAAATCTTGGGAGGGTGGCAAGATTCATGCGCTCATCATGGACTTAGATATAGGCATTTGTTCCGAAGCCGAGAAAAAACCAAAAAAGAAATTACTTTTAGATTATTTATGGGAAAATTTAAGGTAAGTGAAAGTGTAATCACATCTCTCTATCTCCCTCTCTCGTTACACATCTCTAACTTGGATTCCTTTTAGATATCACAATTGGTGGGCGTACAGATACTACGTGTGTGAGCTGCTAGCCCTGATAAATGTGATAGGTAAGTGCGAACGATCAACGATCGACGATCAACGATCAACTGCAGCAGCTGCAAATGCCAGCGCCGAATCAATAAACAAATTTGGGGTTAACCAAATAGTCATGCGTATACGTAATATTCCATATACTATACTATCGCATATATCTATGTTCGACACTCACTCGCTTTTCTCTGGAAAATCAATGACGAATTTTTATCGACTAACCGAAACGAACTGAACCGAAGCAAAGCAAAGCAAAGCGAAAACGTCGGCGGCAGCCGCATCAAAATAAACAAATTTCACTCATCGCTTTTTCCTGAATTCCTGGCTTCAATTTGCCACCGACGCCGCGTGCGCTGCGCTGTGCTGAAATCTGAAATCTGATTTCTCATTTCTGATTTCTGATTTCTGACAAAATAATTAACTGTCAGAAGACATAAAAATAACAAAAATAAACAATAATCGAGCAGCAACAGACTGCACACAACTATTATCGACATATTGAGAAATGGCTCAGAGCTCGAGAGTTTTTCCGTTCAAAAACAATCTTACTAATTGAATCTTGACGTTTGATTGGCCCCAACTAAAATTACCAGTTCACAATTCAGTTATCAGCCGACAGTTTAGCATTACAAACATTTCACATCCCAAAAAAGAAAGTTCAATTAGCTGAGCATAAACATTCAAATCTGAAATACTTATGAATATATTGAAATTGATAAACAGTTTTGTATTAAACATAATCAATTATAATGACTTGAACTTGCAAAGAAAAATGAAATATATATCAATACTTAACATTTATTTTGTTTACAACATAAAACTAGTAAGAAAGCTACACTCGAATGTGCTCAACTGTGAGATACCCGATATTTTGAATAAAAGCAAAATAGTGCGGTATTAATTTGAGAATATACCTTTAAAATATACTAAATGATATATCTGGTATATTGTATATAAGGGAGTATATTTAAAAAATACTATAGAGTGTTAAATATACCAACTTTTGAGTTAAAGCAGCTACGCACCGATGGACAAACAAAAGTATTTCCTAATTAATTTCCAAATTTCTAAATTTATTGGCATCATAGAAACTGTAGTGATTATTGTCTGTTTATCTTATATCGCTATCTCTTATAATCTCTGAGATGTAGGTGTTCAAACAGACGGACGGACAAACAGACGGACATGGCTATATAATCTCGGCTGTTGACGCAGATCAAGTATGTCTCCTACTGCAGCCACAAAGTTATTAAACTCTTCTACCTTATGGGTTTAAAAAAAATATATATAATTTCTTAAAATATATTTTCTACACATCATAAAAATATGAGTTCAGGAAATGCAGACAATGATAAATTGAAATGGATAAATCCGCATATAATCCATTTCCCAGTATTAATCAGAGTATAACAAATGACTCTTCATTCATGAATACTCAACCCAATTCAAAAGAATAAATATATAATTTTGGCCAATTTATTATGCATATAATACGATAAAGAATCACATCCGCTTCTTCATTCCCATTTCTGCGAAATAAGCACATAAAAATATATTGCCATATATTTTATAAAAACAATTACAATTTACTCTTGAATTGATGAACCGGTAATACATCATTTAGGGCTAACAAATTGCTTTGCCACGAGATGTAAACATTTCATTTTACATAATAAATTAGAATTGCTTCCACAATTTAAAGTTCGAATTTCGCGCTAATTGCTCTTAATTGGAATTGGAAATGTATTGATTTTTATTGGGCAGGGCCTTACAACGTAGCGTAATCAAAAGTACTGGAAATCGTTTGCGTTTAACTGCCAAGATTGATTGTTTTTTCCTTTATTTTTGGTAGTACGAATAATTGTTTAAATAAATAAATTGCGAGTTGCAATTATAAAGATACATGTTAATAATGTGGCTCCTGTGCGGACTTATTTACAACGTTTTTATCAACAACACATTTCCCTGAGATCATCATCACATACACAAACACACGGTATAGAAAGGAAAAATCAGAGGCAGAGGCAGAGACAGAGGCAGCAATGAACCCATAAATTTGAGGTGGCAATTATTCTTTTTGTTGGTGGTATAAACACTGACCACACTGCGTATACTTAATGTTAACAATTTACAATACATTTTATATATATTATATGCACACGCATGACTTTTCTTCTTCATCTATTCCGATAGGTCAAATGTTTCTTATGAATCGATTTTTCGATGGCGAATTTATGACATTTGGCTTGGATGTGATAGATTATATGGAGACCGATCAGGAAGATCGCATGGATCCGATGATTTACATATTTCCCAGAATGACCAAATGTACATTTTTTAAATATGGTTCAAGTGGGGAGGTGAGTTTTATTTTGGTTTTTTTTTTTGATTTGTGATTGGTAATATTATAAATATATTCCGTTTTTTTTTTATAGGTGGAGAAACACGACGCCATTTGCATTTTACCATTAAATGTTGTTAATGAGAAAATTTACATTTTCCTTTGGTTTTGGTTTATATTATTAACGTTACTCACATTATTAACGCTAATATACAGGGTGGTTATTATATTCTCACCTCGAATGAGGGTCTATTTATTTCGAATGCGATTTAGGTGAGTCTTGTATCTTTTATTTATCTTGATATCATTTTGACTTTTCCTTCTTTTATCTTTTACAGGTTAGTGCGTCGTGACGCTATTGAAATAATCGTTCGTCGTTCCAAGATGGGCGATTGGTTTTTGTTGTATTTACTAGGTGAAAATATAGATACAGTTATATTTCGTGATGTTGTACAGGATTTAGCGAATCGTTTAGGACATAACCAACACCACAGGGTGCCTGGATTGAAAGGTGAAATACAGGATGCATGATATTGGGAGTATTAGAAACAATACAAAATGCAATATGTCGTCTCCATATAAATGCAACAACAACAACAACAACAACAAGAACTTTTAACAAATTAGTACAACAGTAAAATCAAGAAGAAGAAGAACAACAACAACAACAACAAACAACAAACAGCAGCAGCCGCTTCATAAGTTCAAAAATAAAACTGAAAAAAAAACGTATCTTACAAATACAACCAAAAAAACTATCGTCAATGCTAACAACAACTCATCGAAGTCATTTTCAGTCACAAGAGAGTAAAACACACAGATAGATAGAACGATAAAGGATCAAGATTAAACATTAGAGTATCAATAGAAATCCATAACCGAAGTTAAAGAAGAAGCAACACACACAACGAATATTTCGGAAGAACCACAACTGAAAAGTGAAAGAAGCAAGGCAAACAAATCAACCACCAACAACAACGAATATTTAAGGCATTTGAAGATCAAAGACCAATCATGAAGGAAGCAGCAGGATAAGGAGAACAGGTGGACAGCAGCAGCTGGCCACAGGACACAGCCAACGGATGCACGTGGCAACTGCGTCTGGGGGCGTGGCCCATGGATACAAGTGAAGTCAAGGAGTCAAGAACTAACGACGACGACAAAAAAAAAATAGCAAAGTTGCCCAAGGACAAGAACAAAGTGTGTGCCGAACAAGGAAAGGACATTGAAATGAAGGAATTGAAGGAAACTCTCTATCATATAAACACAAACCAACACTCACACTCACACACACACACACACACTCACACATGCACAAGACATTTATGCGGCATTACTCATACCGCACGTACGCCCACACCCACGCCCACGCCCACACCTACGCCTACGCCCCGCCCCGCACTTTGCTTGTCATGCAGCAACATAACAAAACACCAACGAAGTCGAGACGACGCCCGCGTATAATTGCATTTCTGTATTAACGACAAAACAACAAAAAAAACAAACAACTGCAACATCATGCACTATATTTTAACACCAACAACAACAACAATTAGAACATCAACATCAACAACAACAACATCGAACGAGCAGCAACGACAGCGCAAAAGAAGAAGAAGAAGAAGCAGAAGAAGGCGAAACGAAGACGAAGACGATCATCAAGAAGAGAAGAGCTGCAAAAACAACAACAACAACAACAGAAGAAACTGTTTCAAGTGTAGACGAGAAGAAGAGAAGATGATCTCCTCTCTCTCTTCGATACGATACGATTGAATAGGAATTGGATGGAATATCGCATAATGAATAGAGTAGAGAAGCAGTTTGGGGGGATTGAAGTAGAAATAGAAAAGCGAAGAGGATGAAGAGGATTGATTATATAGAAGAGGAAAGCGAAAAGCGAAATGAGAAATGAGAAAAGCAGGCAAAAACAAACGTTTAATTAAATTAAATTCAACTCAATTAAAATCACTTATTATATTTATAATAATAGTCATTACAAAAGTAATAATAATAATTACAATTACAATAATAATAATAATAATTATAATATTAATGCAAAATGAAAAACAAAACAAAAACGATATCTCGAAGTGTTCATGTATTCGAATGTAGGTTAATTAAGAACGGCATATAAATAATTCTAAATATAATACACACTTATATATATATATATATCTATATATATATGCACATGCATACATATATGTATATGGTGTGTACATATATATAGATTCACGTACTTATACATATATGTATATACTACATAAGTATACATATACATACATATATAATATAACGATAAACAACAAACAGATTTTTTTTTTTGTCTAACTCTAAGTATTTGTATTACCCGCTAAAGAAACCAAAGGTAAAATAAAAAACAAAAACAAAAACCAAACAAAACAAAACAAAAAAAGAGAACACGAAAAACAACACAAAAACAAACAAAAAAGCAACAAAAACAAAACCAAATTTTGTATACAAGAACCACAAACAAAACAAAGAAAAATACAAAAAACATAAAAAACCAAAAAAAGCAAAACAAAAAATTCAATGAAAGTGAAAATGAAAATGAAAATGATACCGAACTAAATGTAAAGATCAACAAAAAAATATCAGTAAATATCAGCGACAGTTTAGTAAATGGAAATAAAATACAGAAAATACGCATACAAATACCATAAAACGAAGAGAATACGAAGAGAAACGAAACAAAACAAAAGGAGAAATAAATGCAGAAATTTTAAAGAACCGTACATACATACATACATACCTACATACCTACTTACAAATGCATACATACATACAAACATATATAGTTTAATTAGGTCAAAAGTCTAGCGCGCATCATTATATAACCATTAAAATAATAACAAACATTACGAACTCAGACGGACAGACAGACGGACGGACGGACAGACGGACGGACGGACAGACGGACAGATCATGGATCATATTTTAAACATGCATAAATAGATTCAGAAATGGAAATTCAAATGAGAACGGAAGTTCATTTCCCAGTACTTATAAATCATGACTTTGATTCTCCAATTATACAAAAACATATAGAAGAGGGGACTTAAAAGCGGGCTCAGAAATCAATTAAATGAAATCATTTTCCAATTATCAAAAATGGAAAAAAAAAACTTTAACACAATTTGATGCATTATGATTTAAACAGCAGATCAACAGAGGGTAATAAAATAATGAATCATTATTTTCTCCATTCAAACTTTTGGCATTGCGGCTGTCCCACAAGAGCAAGCGAGAGCGAGAGAGAGAGCGAAAGATATAGAACGAGAGAGAAAAGGCTCTACGATTATCATGTGCAGCGAGAACAATCTCTCAAACAAACAAAGAAAAAACAGAATAACGCTCATTCACATCGAATTGACCACACGTCATGTGCTACAAATTGTAATATCCGTCCAGAAAACTTTTTGAAGCACATTCTAATTTGTAAGATTTAGGTTTTGTTCCCAGTCAGTGAATCTCTTGCCCTAAAATATTATTATATATATGAATGAATGAATGTTCAACAAACGCTCGTCTGATCAAATTATCCACAACACTCATTATGCAAATGCAAATGCAAAACGGACCAAAATAAGTCACAAACAAACATTTCTTTCAATTGTAATCCTCAGTTCAGCTCTCTCTTTCCAAGCCCCACCCCCTCCCTTCCCCTTTTTCCCAAAAAGGACATAAGGATGAAAGACGCATCAGACACAGCCAAAGAAGCCAAGCCAATGAAAATAAATGTCACTGCCAGCTAAAACAGCTAAAAACACACACACACATGAAACACACACACACACAAATGTAGTTTAAAGACTCGCAACAACAACAAAAAACAACATCTAGTATGTAGATACGATCTCCCCCAGAGTCTCCAGAGTTCAGCTGCAATGCCAAGGCAATTCCTTCGATGAGTTGAGCTCACTTTTTATCCCCACAGTTCTCAGTCTCAAAAATACTTATACTTTTTATGTTATATAGATCAAGGTATTTCGGTTTATGTACTCATGACAACGCATACTCAAAGACGCATTAGATTTTAGCTAACAAGGTTTTGGATGTAATCATAATAATAATAATAATAGATAAAGGGAAATCGAAATGGAAATGGAAATGAGAAAAAAAAAACAAAAACTAATTTCTATGTCGCCATACAACACTTAATAGAAGATGAAGAAAACAATAATTATAACAATAATGATAACGAGTAATTTTAGCGTATTTTTTTTAACTGCTTATAGCCAAATATGTGTAAGCTTAAAGTCTAGTTAAAAGAACATAATGACGGAATTTAGTCACTGAAAAAACAAAAACAAAAAGAAACAAATTCATTTCTTTGATTTTCTTTCTCACATTTTTTTTCGGCTCTGTTTTGACTATTGTTTTACTATTTTTTGTTGGGTTTTGAGTATGAATGATGGGAATAAGTAATAAATTTGAATACAAACTGAATCTATGCAATACCGAAGAAGAAGATAAAGACGAGTAATATGAAAATAATTAGTGAATAATCAATGATAATTTAAATCGAATCGGAACGAAACGAAACGAAACGAAGCATAATTGATATTCAATGTAATTTTATGACAGGGAGGAGGAGAAGAGAACCGTGAAACCATAATTACACTGGAAATATGTTATGCATATAAATAAATACAAGGAAATTGCCATTAGTTGTTAGTGTTAATGCGATACGTACATAAATATAACAAAAAAGAAAAGAAGTGAAATGAAAAGAAAAGAAAAGGAATATCTATCTATCTGTATATGAACTCAGCTCATAATACTCTCACATACCACACATACAAATACACATACTCATACTCATACAAATACAAATACAAATACAAATACATACTTAGTTAGAGAGGTGCAAAGGTGCAGGGTTCATTCAGACAAAAGAAACGAGACGAGACGCATATTGAGAACAAAAAGCAATTGTAAAATATCTTAACTCATCATCAGGTGACGAGTGACGAGTAACGAGTAACGTGTAACGAGTATCGAATGTCGAGTATCGAATATCGTATATCGACTAGCAAGTATATATTGATTAACGAAATATCGATCATAATCGTATAATGTTTTCTTTTTCCAATGCAAGACTTTATTTTTCAAAGTGTTTGCCGCAATATAAACTACGATTTAAATACCAAAAAGAATAATGAAATCAAATACGAACTGTATTAGTTACAAGTATAATAAGTACTTATATGCATACATACAAACATACATATATTAAAGAAAAGGTAAACCAATTGATTATGTGCATGAGAACACACACACACACACACCCACACACACATACAGAGACATTTCAGAAGCATAACATAGAAGGAAAACAGAAAGAAAATCCCCCTAGAAGCAGCAGCCAGAACATTTTTGGACTTTCTCCTGTTAACACGAGTGACTTCTTCAGGCACAACACAGATCGCATCGATTCTATATAACTTTCTACACACACACACACACACACACACACACAAGAGGCAAGATCTACTACTATAATACCTAATACAATCTAAGAATATATCTGGTATCGCTCCTGCGACTGGGGCGAATCTTCTTTATAAGGCAACAGGAGCAATAAATGTGACAACGAACTTGAAATGAAGAAGAAGAAATGAAGAAACCCTTTCTCTCAACTTATCCTCACTTACTTACAAAATAAACACACACACATAGTTTATACTCTATATTTAAATGCACCGAGTGCTATTCAAATCTCACGCTCTCAAATCAAACTGACTTTTGTTTTGTTTTGTTTTCTTTCTTTTCGTTGATTGGTAAATTTATGTGATCAATTTCGAAATGTCGCTGAATAGTTTAGCTTTTATCATATATACATAATATATATTACATTTTATAAAGATTCTTTTTTTGTTTTCCTTTAATTATGACTTTAATTTATGTTGGTTTTGTTTCATTCGGCAATAAAACGAATACATATCATTGTTTATTGATTTTTATTTACGATATTACGATATTCATTCAGAAGATGAGATTGGAATGCGCGCTCCCTCAATGATCCCACAAAAAAACAAAAAAAACGAAAAACGAAAAACGAAAAAAAAAACACACTCTCTCCTTGCTTCTCACACCTTTCCACACCTCTGCTCACCTCTCTCTTTGCTCTGTTTATTCCTCCCCCTTTTCCGCCACCCTCAGCCACCCTCAGCACATCGATCATATATAGCAAAGAGAAAAATAAGTAGGTCAATTGTCTATGATCAAGAATTATCAAGAAGTATATTGGTGAAATTTTTCTCAACTTATATTTTAAATCAAATATATTCGATTAGAAAATGCAATAACATTTAGTTCAGCTCTTTGATGAATACATATAATAATTATAATTATAAATAATATTAATAATAACGAATGTGCAAATAGTGCAAATCTTTTTATTACATACAGAAAAATGTAAGTTACGTTTTTTTTTTTTTTTTTTTTGAAAATGTAATTGAAATCGAAGTCGAAATTGTACAATACGAAGTTCTAATAGAATACTAAATATGATAATGAAAAATCTGAAACTGCCAATTCCCATTCTCAGACAAAGTTTAAAAATAAAACTAAAAGTAAAAGTAAACGAAATAAAAAGCAAAGCAAAACCTGCAAGCATATTAAATTAAACAATATACAATACAATACTTATACACAATACATGCAAAAAACTAAAAAAAAAAAAAAAAAACTAAAAAAAAAAAAAAAAAATGAAATTCAAATTGAAATTGAAAACAATGAAAATTGCTGAATATTTAGATAAAAAACGAAAACCAACAAAAAAAAAAAACAAGGAGAAAGAAAGAAAGAAATGGGTATAAGTAGTTGGCGTGTGTTTGTATCTCTCTGTCTCGCTCTTTTGGTTCGGTTCGGTTCGGTTCGGTTCGGTTCGCTTAGTTTGTTCGCTACTTTAGTTAGGAGGAGCAGCATGTCAGGTGTGAATTTTCAATCTCTTTCGAGTTTCGATTTGTTCCCCATTCTCTAATCGATTAACGTTTAACTGTTGCCTTGCTTACCTTTCAAATTTGTTGTATTTGTGTTAATTCTGAGTGTGTGCAAGTGTGTGTGTGTGGGTGTGGGTGTGGGTGTGTGTGCGAGTTGGTGTGCATGCGTTTGTACGATGTGTGAATAAATAGCAGACAATAATTAGTAAATTTGCAAAAACAAAAACAATATGAGATGAAGAAGAAGGGAAAAAAACAAAAGAGAAAATGAGAAATAAGAACTAAAGGCAATATTTGTGTGTGTACAATGCGTGAGCATTAACATGCACTCCAACCACACACACACACACACACACACACGCACACATATGTATATTATGTACATGAATATCTGTGTTGTATCTGTGTATCTGTATCTGTGTATCCGTGTTATCCGCATTTAGTAATCTGTTTTGTGTTTTGAAATCAAGAAACTCAAATCGCATCGCATCGCATCGCATCGAGTTTCTGTTGTCTTCCAAACATTTTCGGCTAGCTCCGCAATTAGATCGCAAAAGCAAATGATTTCGGTTAAATGCAGTTAGCTGCAGACGCAAAGTAGTTCCTAAAAATGTATCCAAGCATCTCAGTTGGATCAATCTCGAGTTGCAATAAATTTTGTGTTTCGATTTCATTCGATCTTCAATTCAATTCAATTCAATTCATCCTCTCACATCTCACACACAGTTGGCAAACGATTATTTCATATTACATTTTCTTCTTCTTAGATTTTTTTTTTTTTTTTTGGGTAGTAAATCTAGTTGAATTGAGTTTAGTGAAGATAAGTAATAAGTTTTGAAGAAAAAAAGAAAAAAAAAATGAATGTAGTTCCTTTCTCGTTAGCACAACAATTTTGAAGTATAAGAAAACTGCCTTAAAGTGATTTTCAAATTATATAAACAAAAAAAAAAAACGAAAACGAAAACGAAAACAAAAAACAAACAAAAACAAGTTAAACTAAAAGATTGTACATAAATAGTGCCCAAAATCATATTGGAAACAATTTTTTTATTAACAATAATTAGAATGGTATTTTAAACGTAAGCATGACTTTTAATTAACACCTAAGTATGAAGACGCATACGATTGTATATACGGATTATTATACTTGAACTTATATGCTTATATATATATATATATATATATATATGTGTATATATATATTTATATACATATGGTAATTACTTATACTTATAGTCAAAACTTATACTTATATACTTATATACAAGTACATATACAGTGAATACATGATATGATATGTATTTTGTAACGAATTAGATCGTAATTAGAAATGAGAAACGTTCAGCAAAATTACATCTAAGTTTTCCAGATTCAGATGACTTTTGCAGATGCAGACAAAGATCATTATAAGAAATTGAGAAATGTTTTCTTCTTTGGTTTTCACTTCTTTTTTTGTTGTTAGTAAGAACTTTTGTTAAGTCAAAACTAAATGCAAAACACAAAGAATATGACAAATTAAACTAATTATATTAATTCTAAATAATAAATAAATAATACTAAATAAAAACAAAAACAAAAACCAAAATGAACAAAAAACGTATGTAAAATAATTGCATAAATAATTTCAAATATATTCGCCGATTGCCTTCAACTAGAGGAATTTTGATTACAAAATTAATAATGAATATTAAAAATGAGAATTATTAAATATTGCATTAACGAAAAAGTATTTATACAATGAATGGCAAACAACTTATAAAGATAACAGATAACAGAAACAGACAAGACGACAGCAAACAAAAAAAAACAGGACGAACAACTGGAAGAAGCAGCCGAAATGACAAAACAGGAATAAAAGTCGACGCAAAGCAGAAGCAAAAATAAGAAGCAACAGCAACAACAAGAACAAATCTACACAGACAAAAACAAAAAAACCCAAAA
Source organism: Drosophila sulfurigaster albostrigata (assembly GCF_023558435.1). Classification (NCBI taxonomy): domain Eukaryota; kingdom Metazoa; phylum Arthropoda; class Insecta; order Diptera; family Drosophilidae; genus Drosophila; species Drosophila sulfurigaster. Next base: position 21,130,751 of record NC_084885.1, read on the forward strand.
ACCAAAAAAAAAACAAACAAAACAAAACAAAAAAAAAAACAAATACAAAAAAGAAATGAAATTCAAAAAGAACTGAAGTAAAAACAAAGATTTTAAAAGCAGTAACAAAAACAAAGAAAATAATTACAATACAAAAACGAAAACGAAAACAAAGAAAAGAAATAACACCATAATACCACAAAAGAAAGAAAACAATTATACACATTTAAATAGGTTATACATAACAACAACAACAACAACAACAACTATTATATAGTACATACATAAGACACACACACACACACACACACATCCATACATTGCATTCTCGGTTATCAACTATTCCACAAAATAAAATTAAACGAATTCTATTCTATTGAGAATCCGAGCGAATATCTCGACTATTTCAAATCTCATTTCATTTCCATTCGAACCAGAGAAATCTTCAATAAAGTATATACAAAGAAAAAAGCGAGTAAATACAAAACAAAAACAAAAAAAAAACACACACACATATCCAACAAATCTTTTCGTCAACAAATCCTTCGATCATAATAAGAAATCGAATTAAATCTAAACTTGACCATCTCTCAGAGAATTTCTCTGGTTGTGTATTTCTCTCTCCCTCTCGTTCTCGTTCTAGTTCTCTATCTCTTTCTCTTTTTCGTTCTCGCATTCGCATTCGTATTCGCATTCTCTCCTTCACATTCTTCCTCGTGTAGACGAAGCTGATAAAGTGGACATCCCCCCACTATATCTATTTCGCTCTCTCACTCACTCTCTCCCTGTTTCTTTCATACACAACTCGTACTTAATGCCGCCATAAGAAAACAACTACAACAACAACACAAGCAGCAGCAAAAGCAACAACAACCACAAACCACAAACAGCAAAATAGAATGAGAAGAAGAAAACGAAAAAGAAAGAACATACATAAAAGTAAAATATGTAATAATAATACTAAAATAGTTCGTATTTACAATTTAGATACTAAGCGTATCTCTAATTTGTATTAAAATTCTTATAAGCATATACAAACAAAAATATTGAAATTAAAATATATTATACTTAAACAAATACCGTATACATAAAACTAGTTCAAATTGCGTGCTACAACAACAAAAAGTTGGCAGCTCGGATTAGTGAATATTGTAATGTATTTTTTTTTTGTCATCAACTTTAACTAGTTATAGCAAACTAATTATAATAATACAATATAAAATAATAATACAACAAATACACACACACACAACTATGGATTCATAAAGATTTATGTAACTCTTGTGTACGATTATTATGAAAACGTTTAATTTTGTTAATACGAAAACAAAACGCGAGCATGGTTAATAAAGCTTTAATTTGAAGCTATATATTTGTATGTATATACATATATATGTATTTATATGTATCTATGTATTTGCAATACAATATATGTATACATATATACGCATAAATATATACATATGTATGTATATAAATGGAGCAGCAAGAAACGTCCTCAGTTTATAAATTTTTAATGAGTGACACGAAAAAAGAAAACAAAAAACAAAAACAAAAAACAAAAAACGAGAACGTAAAGTACTTAAACTTAAGGCCCATACACGTATATATTACGATTAAAATTATTTAAACCAAACGAGAAAATCAATTTATTACTTATAAGCAAATGGAATGCAAAAGAAAGATGCAAGCAAGCAAGCAAAAAATGAGAATGATCCCATAAGCGAAAACGAAAAAAGAAAAATGAAAATCGAAAATCGAAAACAAGTTATTTAACACAAATACTTAGCAGAATAGTAAAAGGCATCCGTGGAGGGCATATCGGGAGCAGAGTAATAATACTATACATGGTATACATGTCGTATGCGTAACATCCATGGACTCACATCTTATGCATGTGACACATGCGGCAATATGTTATGATGTATGTATCTATAACGACATGATTTTTAGTCTATACTAATTATGAAGCAAGCCCCCAAAAACCAAAAACCAAAAACCAAAAAACCAAAAAAGAATATGCAAAACAAAATCTATACAATATACATGGCAGTAAACACATATATGAAGCCCCTATATTGAGGATATAAACGTGAATTTTTAGCAGTGTAAGTAATAAATTATACACAAAAACAGCTACACACAAGTTAAAGAACATAAAACGAAACAAAAATATACCATAAAACAAGTCTATGAACTAGTGGAAAAGCAAAGCTAAAGCAGAATGAAGATGAGATGAGATGGGATGAAAGAAGAATGAAGAAAACTGGAAAACTGATTGACAACCGTACAGCATACATCATTTTCAGGATCACAAAACATATTCTTATATATATAAGCGAGTGTGCAGCATACAACACGTAAGGTGTAAAGAGGCGTGCATACATATATACATAGAGTATATGCATATAATACTACACAATAATACAAATAATAATATGATAATATTATACAATAAATCGAGGAGAAATGCAGAGAGATCCAATAGTAAAATTTAACTCTAAGCATCCTTACACACACACACACACACATCTATACTGAACATTGACACACAGATACAAACACACTTTGACTTGTAAATAACATTCACACACTCACACTCACACATGGCATTCAGTTGCTCACACACTACTTTACACTCACACCGACACAGACACACACTCACTCACACACACACGCACACACACACACATACAGACATAAACAGATACATCTATTTTACAATTAGTTAATTTTACTTGCTAAAAATATTGCAGAAAGCGTATGTCGCATTACACATAACAAGTAAATGGCAAAGAAAAGAAAATCAATTGAAAATGAAAATGCAAATTGAAAACGAAAATGCAAAATAAATGAACGAAAATCGTATGCATCAAAGTAAAGTACATAAAAAGCAATTAAGTGCTGAAATGCACGCATTGATATAGGCACGGTAAATGGTAAATGGTAAAAGTAAAAGTAAAAGTAAATGGTAAAAGGTAAAAAGATATATGGTAAAAAAAAAACCAAAAACAAAAGGTTAAAGGGGTCATTCGGGGTGAAATCAGCGTGTGAGGCCGATTTATGCCTGGTAATGCCAGTAAGAAAGAGAGAGAGAGGGTGGAGCATAATGAGAATTAATAAATTACCAAGTAATATTATACAAATATTATTATATAAATTATTATAATTATAAATTACTATTAAAGAAAGAAAACAAAAAAAGAAAACAAACAAGAAACCAAACAACAAAACAGATAAAGAAACACATTATTATAATGCGATAAAAACCAAAAAACAAACAAAATAAAACGAATTGACAACGTTGTATGATTTTGATCAGAAAGTAATAAAAACAATTTTCGATTTGTTACGAAATATACATAAATATTAAGTGGTATTTTTCATTGGGTATACCGTTGGGAACTTTAAAGCATTCTACTTAAATCGATGAATAAGTATTTTCATGAAGAATAACGCATAGTTATTCCAACACTAAAAAATCGGAATCTGCACTATTTAATGGTTTCGTTGGTTTTCGAACAGAAATGTTATAAAACAATTTGCTCAACTTTTTGAAACAGCACTACCGCCATCTATCAGCAGATAGCTGAAATACAAACAAACAACGCAAGCAGTGTGTTTTAGATTGCAAGCAGTTTATTTTTTGATGCACCTCTGTCAAGCAGTGAAAATGCAAGTAGTGTAGTAGCGCCATCTATGTTTTTTGTTGAAACTACGATTTTAATTGTTGCAGTCTGAAAGTATGCTACACCAAATTAAAATTTGGTAAATGCCTTTTGATCTGGAGGCTAAATCGGTCAGCCTGAAAGTATGCTTCACAAATGCGTTAACTGCACGGAGCAGTCGTGTTATTTAGAAATCAGAAAAAGAATCCTATCTAGGACATATCCTTACGCCTTTCGACGGGACCTGTCACATACGATTAATGAGATCAAAATCTTTCGATTGGAATTAAATAATTAAGGTGTCATCTAAGAATCCAACACTTGCGAATTTTCGGCTTCAGGGCGAAAGAAAAAATGTCAAAAATATGAAATTTGTAATATCTAGAAAAGTAGCAGGACGATTTGGATGTCCTTTGGTCAGCCGATAGTGGGTACAAATAGAAGTTATTTGTCGTTAATATCAGCTTAATCCTGCGAAGGACTCTAGAGATATAGCTAATTTATTATATACGAAAAAATCATCTTATCTCAGCCGTTTTAAGGACATTCAAGGATATTGTTATGGTATCAGCATGTTTACATCAATAAATATCAATCTACAAAAGGACATGTAAATCGTCCTTAAAATGGCGAAGTTACAGTGAAAAAATTGAATTAAGGACAATTTTTGCATGCCACCCCCTTAGAAAATTTCAAAGCTGCAAATAACATAATTTTAAGTAATTTTTAAGTTTTAGCGGTTTGCATTTCTGTCGGTTATTTTTCAATTTGAATATTTGTATTTAGCCCCTAAAAATATATTAATTATGTATAGCAGACTTTGGGGCTGCAATAATTTAAGTCTCGCCACTTAGCAAGCAACAAGTCACTAAAAGCGCCATCTATGTTTCGTTGTTGCTGTGACTACTTAAATAAGTTCAGCCCGAAAGTATGCAACACAAAATTGTTTGCTGCCGATGCTATGGTGTTATTTATAAATTATTAAAATGATCCTAGTTCGGGCATATCCTTACGCATTTTGGCAGGACCTGTTGCATTCGATTTGTCTATTCGAAATCTATCGATTGGCATTAAAAAAGTTAGGGGTCATCTAAGAATCCAACACTTGTAAATTTTCGGCTTCAAGACTTAAGGGAAATTCGTTAAAAACACAAAATCCTGAATATCTCGAAAAGTAAAAGGACGATTTGAATGTCCTTTGGCCAGATGATAGCTTCATTAAATATAAGTTGTTTACTTTTTATATGACTTTGATCCTGCCAAGGACTCCAAAGATATCTAATTTTTTGTAAACGGAAAACATATTTTATCTCAGCCGTTTGAAGGACTTTCAAGGATTTTCTTATGGTTTCAGCACACTTACATCAATATATATCGATTTGGAAAAGGACATCCGGATCGTCCTTAAAATGGCCAAGTTGCAGTGAAAAATTTAAATTAATGACAACTTTTGCATGCCACCCCCTTAGAAAATTTTGAAAAATTTTGAAAAAAATTTTTTCTTTGATCCTGCAAATCCTTGAATGCAAATCGGTAGTGCTGGATTCTGTGAACATAAAAATGCATGTCCTTTGAAAATCCTTCAAGAACCTGCCCAGTTATAGATATAATAAGGATAAATGTTTGCATTTGCGCACCCTCAAAGTATGCTACAAAAAATTATTTACCACACAAAAATTGAATTTTTTCAATTTAAACGGACTTTTAATTTTGTCAGTTTTTTTTTTATTTCCAAATTTATTCCAAATAAGTATTGTGTTTTTGTAGCATACTCATTTTAGTATCGTCATTGCAAGCAGACACTTAGTGTCTGATAAATAAAACTTCTTTGGGTGGGAAAATCAAAGACATAATTCGACGTGCATATCATAGAATCTAGCAAAACTTGTTTGTCAATCTAATTTTTAACATGTTAAGAGTGAAAAAAATCTTTGGTACATATAATTTAAAAATTTCTGCTTCTTCATCAGATTAAATTATTAAAATGCATCAATTAGTGTATAGTATTCAATCAATTTCACAACTAATTATATAAAACATACATTGTATGTTTATCTGAACTCGATCTTCTAAAAAATGTGCAGTATTGCGTAAATAAGCCATGCAGATCTCAATTTATGAAGTAAGCGATGTTGTTTGGTGTTGTGTCGGGTTCCGATTCAAAATGCGATTCGGCTCCGCTTCGACAATGTTATGAAAACAAGATGGACTAATCCGAACGGCTTCCGGTAGAGATGAGAATCACTTGTTATCGGCATCGCAATCATCGATCGATCTACATAAGTCTATTGAATAAATAGGTAAAGGTATTACATGTGACATAATTACCGCTGATTGGGTTGAATTTCCGTAAAAAAGAAGAAGGTGATGCCTCAGCATCAGCGTCATCCTCTCACACCCCGCACATATCGTATGCCAAAAAGCAATATGCCGCTATACTCTACTCAATTGTTTCTCTCGCTTTCTATCTTTCTCCCTCTCTGTCTCTCTCTCTTTTACCCTCGACTGCATTAGATGCCTCTTTGACGATAAGCGCCGCTTTCCCGTGTTCGAGTTGGTTCCTTTTTTATATTTATTTTGGGTGTTCGTAAACGGAAACGCACAAACCCGCCAAAAAACAGAGTGGAGAAGAGTAGAGAAGCGAAAATGTAAGTGTAACTACAACTAGAAATGGACACTGGTTTGTTTGTTCACTCTGATTTTGTTTTTGCACTTGCATTTGCATTTGTATTTGTTTTTGACGGCTACTCAACATTCGCCATGCCATACACTTTGTCAATGATGGCAAATGAAAAATAAAACACTAAACAGATGAACATGCAAGTGAGAATGAGTATTTGAATATTCAGTATATTCAGCGATTCATTCGTCTCCCATTCATTAGTCAGCGTGCCCATTCAGAGTTTGTTTATGCAGCGCCCTCTTTGAGCCCTGATGAGCTTGGCGCCTATTTGCCAAATTAAACACTTCGATCCGGCAGGCCCGACTGCACCCGATGGCCTCTCCAACGTCCACAGATCATTGCACATCAATCGCATCCTTTTGAAACTAACCAACTGTTTTGCTTCCCCACCCCCTTCCCCTTCCCCCATCCATCCTCTGCTCAACCCACTTCTCTCCTCCTCCCTTCTACGCTCTGCAAACATCTAGTCATCAACACAGTTGCAAACTCTTGCAACATGTAAAACGCGTCGAGTTTATTTCCCTAAAAAAATACAAAAATGGTTAGTGCTAGTTTGTTGTTGTTTTTGTTGTTGTTGTGTATTTAAGTGAATTCAACGTTGTTTTACTTAAATAGTATATAAATTTAAATGTACTGCAAGTTTCACAAATATTTTAGAAATTTATTTTTATATGAACATTCAACTAATATACAACATTTAAATATTTCTTAGAAATTTATATAATTTATTTATAATATATATAATTATATAATATATAAGTATAAATTATATGATTTTTTTTTTTAATGTATTGATATTACAATATGCAATAAGTATTTTAAATTCTTTATTTCAAATATTCCACTCACTTAAGTTTAATTTAATGCAATTTAAACAATTCTTCGGCAATGTTTTACATGTTCTCAAAGTGCATTTGTAATATTTATTTATTTAATTTTATATATTTGAATGAACATACAATTAAATGCACATATTTGAAATATTTCGATATATAATTTTTTTTTAATTTCTGTTAAAATTAAAGCAGTGCGTATTATAGTTTTTAATTTACGATTATTAATAATTTATTCATTTAGATTTAATTTAATGTAATTTAAACATTTCATGGCTAAAATGGAATGTACAGAAATTATATTTGAAATATTTGAGAAAATTAAATTAAATACAAAATTTCCAACCGTTTATTATAATTGTATACTATTAATTTATATTTACATTTCTTATTTCTTAATATTATATACAATTACTGCACTATATTTTAGTTGAAATCAGTTTTTAGATAAATTTAAATCATCATTTAAGATTGTTATAAAAAAAAAAACATAAACATCTAATCACATATTTAAGCAAGCTTTCCGCTTTCTCAACATCAATAATCAACATGCATAAAAGATAATAAATAAATAATATATTTAAAAAAGAAATACATTAAAAAAAATTTCAAATATTTATCAGTCTGTATTTGTTGTTATATCAAAGAGTGGTATTTTTTCAGTAGTTTGTCTAATCCAAGAAAAAGTGCTTTTAATACGCTGCACAATTGAAATCCAAATCGGAATCAAAATCACACATAGAAACACAAAAATGGAGTCCTTCGTTTTTTTTTTATGGTTATTTTTGATTTGTTTATTTATTTATTATCACATTTGAGTGATTGCCATGCGCCGAGTCGCGTTGCGAGCTGCTAGCTGAGTGCCACGCCCCCTTGGCAGGCAGCTTTCCCGCTCTAAACTCATGTATTATGAATAAGTTTATTGTCGTGTGCTATGTCTATTTATTTAGTGGCAACACAGCAGGAGCGGAGTAAGAGCCTCTCTGACAGGAGTTGGCATATAGAATCAGAGTTATGGGACTTGGGAGCTGCTGGAACTGGGAGATGGCGGGGGGAGCAAGGGGACCGAGGGGAGAAGTGTGCGACAAACAACCGAGCTCGTCAAAAAATCAACAAAAAGTGCGTGTTGATTTTCGTTTTATGTAGCTGCCAAATCATATTACGACATTTGTTATGTACCCAACAAGGGCCCCATTTTCACATCTCGACAATCCCATTTTACGAGAGACCCAAATTTCGTTCACATGGACAACTTTCGATAACTCTACAAGATGTGCAGGGAACAGACTTACTTAAATTGATGATGGATTTCATAACTCTTTACTGCATTGAAGTCTACCTTAAGGAATCTGATTGATTAGCGTAGTACTTAAGCAAAAACATTATAGAAAAAGCCAACAAAAAAGAGTTGGCATTTATTTCTAATTGCTATCATAATTTTAGTTATCTTTATAAAAGATCAACACATAATTTTAAAGAAAATAACATTGTATTCAACAAATAAATCGATTTACAAAAGCACAAATAAAAGCAATACATTTGAAAAACGTGATGACCAATTCAATAAAAGTAAATATTCAAGGATCACAGACTATTATTTTTTAATGAAAATGAATTTCAATAAATTACTTATTAAAATTCTGAAATTCAAATATAAAAATTAAATAAATTGTTGATAACACAATAAAATGTCAAATAAAATGAAAGCCATTTTGAATAAAAGCAAAACAGTTATTATTCTTAAAATATACCAAATTAATGTACCACAAAAAAATTAACCAAAGGCTATAAATAGTATATTTATATAGTACTATATTCAAAATATACCATTGAGTGGCATTGTTTTCCCCATACAAAAGAATTTCTTAACAACTTTTAAAAATTTTGTCTGATTGCAAGCAAATTTTCGGTAATCTTAAAAACAAAGCTTTAATACCCTTCTACCCTATGGGTAGCGGGTATGAAAAACTATTAATTTTAAGAGACAATTCAATAAAAGTAAATACTTAATAAATACATTCTTTATGAATTTCCTTAAGTGAAGAAGAAGTAGATAAATAACTAGTATTGAGGTTGCCTTCAATGTGCAAAATGACGAAATGGAGATGCTATTTTGCTGGTCTTGATTTGAGCCATTAGTGGAATCAACAGCATTGTTTACACACACACACACACGTACACACACACACACACCGACACAAAGGCATTCACATGCACACACTTAGACAAAGGGCAAACGCTGGCCTAAATAGAACATTCTGTTCCCCTTTTGCTGCTGCTCAAGTTGGTTTCTTTAGAGCGACGCGTCGCTGTTGTCAACGATGTGGAAAATGTTACGCTACATTTTAATTGAAAGGATAATCAGGCGCACAGCGGCAGGACATTAAGTGAGGAGCGCACACTCATTCAAAAAGGGGCAAGCATGAACACGATGCAAGCAAGGACACAAAGCTGTGCAATAAATTACTGAATGTTGCAAATGGAAATAAATAGCGAACGCAACTCAGTCGCAGTCGCAGTCGCAGACGCAGCATCAGCTTTTGTTGTGCTCATCAAGTGTCCTTTTTGCATGATGATGATGATGATGATGAGGATGATGACGTTACGGGGTTGCTTTGGTAGACCTCGCTTGTGGCCGGGCATGTGAGCCCACAACGTGGCTGGCTTTTGCTTCCGTCCGTCCTAGCAGCGATCCTCAAAGAGGCAACCGAGAGCAGCAAAGGGGAACGGGGAAGGGGGAAGGGAAGGTGCGCGCTACTTTCTATGGCGCCTGTGGCGCAAGGCGTGTGAAGGACACGGCAGGACAACACAATGCTGCCAACTAAAGGGGTCGCCATCGTCATCGTCATCGTCATCGTCGCAATCAAATAAAAAAGAAGCCAAAGAAAACGAACACAGACTGAGCTTGGCAAATGAAACTAAATAAAATTAAATGTGTTGCACAAGTTGCAAATTCATGCACAATCAAATGGAACACATGCTGCGTCCTGTCCAGGTTCTTTCGAATCCGAAAAAAGGCACAAAGGCAACCCAGCAGCAGCATCAGCAGCAGCAGCAGGCGGCAAAAAATCAAAATCAAAATAAAATTGTAAAATGAGAAAAATGAAGAAATGTAATTTTAATCGAATTCACTCGCCCCTTTCATACGAATAGTTTTTCCATTCATTCAAGACACACTCGAACACTCGCACTCACACTCACACACTCACACTCGCACACTCACACTCGAAACAGTTAAGCATTCAAGTGCTCAGCTCAGCTCAGCATTTTGCCCTCAGCGAACCTTATTAGATTCGTTCTCACCTCGTCTCGTCTCTTCTATTCAGTTGTGTTGTTTCTCCTTACGCATCCCCTTCAATGATTTGTGTTGTGCCAACAATAACTCTGGATGCGCAGCATGCTCCCCTCCATCCCCTCCATCCACCCCTTGGTAATGTGCTCTGTCAAAAAGCATTCTTCCACGAGCAATGCAATTAACTGAGCAACTGACTAACTAACAAATCTCTCGCTACGCGAATAATTAAAGCAGAAACAAGGCGCAACCCATCGCTAATTAACAAGGGTTTGCATTCAACAAAATAAATCAAATAAAAAATAAACCTTTGTTTGACCAGACTTCAATGCAATACACCTCTACTTTTTATTTTACAAATAGCTTTACAGATATTTCAGATATCAAGCAAAAAAAGACAGCAAACTATTCTATTCACATATGAAAATAGTTTCAAAATTCTTACAAAAACATTATTACAATTAAGTCTCATTAATTGTGTATATTGCAAACAAAATTTACATCAAAAATAGAATTTGCATTTTAAGATTTAAAATATGTTATTTTGAAATTTAAATCATTATTTAAGAATCATTTGATTCTAGATTTAAAAGAAAAGAAAATAAACGAAGTAAAAGAAAAAAAAAATTAAATTTGTTAACTTAAAATACTTTTACTTTATACTTATTTTTTTTTGTTAATATATAATAGCAATTTATATGAAATTCGGTATATAGTCAAGCATTATTATTTTGCTGAACAAATTAATAATTTGTATCATTTTATTCGTTACATTTTTTTTTTGTATAATTTGTCGCTTTTTAAATTGTTGATAGCCTTCTCCTAGAGAAAGAGTTGTGTGTTTTACAAATTTTGGGTTGACATTTGCTTACAACGTTTAAGCAGATTTTTGGGGAGCTTTTTGCATTGTTTGACAGTTGTTAAAAATGTAAATAAAATGGGGGTAGCTTAATTTTTGTCGCTTGCCAGTTGCGACACCTTCAGTCAGTCAGTCAGTCAGTCAGATTATTAAAGGCCCCTTGTTTCGGTTACCCGATTTCACAATTGACGCGACACATTCACTGTGTGTTTGCCCATGTAAAATATTATTTTATTTGACAGTTTGTCGTCTATTTGCAGCGTGACAATGTTGCCTTAGGCTAATGAAGGGGCTCGTCGCAAATAAAAAGGGGTTTCAAGTCGGGGGGCCTCAAGAGTGAGGCGGAGTCGGAGTCGGGGGCAGCCAGTTAACAACATGAGTGTTAATATGCAGCATATCGAATGAAAAGTGAATGTTATTTTGATCCTCCGATAGACACTCTCTCTCTCTCTCTCTCCTCCTTCTCTCTCTCCCTTTCCTTCGAACGTCACTTGACATGTGCAACGAACGAAAAGGAAATCTGATTTATGTTGCGCCCGATGCCCGATGCCCGATGCCAAAACCAAACAGCAGTTGGCTGACATGGCTAGGAATTAATGGGAAGCACTTTGCAATTGAGTTGTCAAGCAAAAGACGTTGCACATTCAACAAGAACAACAAGTGCGACGGCGCCAAAGTCTCGAGTCGAGCACTTCTTTTCCCTACCAGGAACTTGGAAATTAATTTGAGCAGAGAATCCTGTTGTGTTCTTTGGGTTTCTCAGCCTCAGTCTCAGCATCAGCCTCAGCCTCAGCCTATTACTTAATCAATGTGCTCATTTGTTTTTAACTGGAACTCAACTCCAAGAGGCTGAATGCTGTTTTGACACAAGGCGGCAACAGCAATAGCAACAAGAACTGAGAACTGAGCACTATTTGTAATCAGCTCGAGCTGTAAGTGGACACTGCCAACTGCCAACTGCCAACTGTTATCCTTGCTCGTTGTGTAATGCACTGTAATTGGAACTGTGATCTTCTTGTTTTTTCTTCTTTTTTTGTCGGTTGCTTGGTTGGTGCTGTTTCTAACGCGCCCCTTTTCAAGTAGCTCTGCTATCGCTACCTGATCTGAACTACTCGCCATATATATTTGTATAATGAGGCAGTTGCTCAATGCATATTTATGATTTGCGATTAGGCAGAAAAAGAAGGCAAGAAAACAAAACTGAGCTCAGTTTTGGATCGATCTCAAGCAACAATGGGAGCAGCTGTTGATCTCATTGCATATCATGATCGCAATTTGATAAGTTTGCGCATATATTACACTTAATCCTGTAATGAATTCTTCGCATATTCTTCCTGTTTTCTCTTTGTCAAGTGCTTGACACCTCATTTATTTTTCCAATTTAATGCAAATCTATTAGCGTTGATCTGTTTTTTTCTTTGAATCGAATGTTAGCACATGTTATATAAAAATTATTATATATTTTTTTAGGTAATTTTAGTTTTATTTTTAGTTTGTCAGCCTCAATTTATGTGATTTTACCAAATTTAACTCTTGAGAATATTCTTTCATATTTTCGACAAACATAAATAATTTTACGAATAATTATAAAGCGTTCAATACTAACAAATTTGGAATTGAGTTAATTCTAAGAAATTTTCTGCTTGGAAAATGCTTTACAATTTATTCAATTCCAAATTTATCAACAGATTCTTATCAAATAAGATTTCACTAGTAATTAGCTTGGATAATAACATTCTCGCTTTAACAGATGATGTTCGAGATTGTAGTTTTTGAAATCTTTAATAATTTTATAGATTTTTTTAATTGAGAAGTTGAATAAATAGTTTATTTTGTACAATACACTTTCGTTTGTGTTTTATACCTCATATATTAAAGTTCGTTTGATTTTGAATAGTTAGACAATGCTTAGCTTATTCTCAAATTATTTAACTATATTTAGTTCATATGATATGACTGGCCTGAAAGAGTTTTGCTTAAAATGTGATGTCATGGTACTTCATTGCTTTGCTGGTTCAATTACTTAATAAACCTAAAATCTAAAAAAAAGTATTATATTATTGGTTGGAAAATGTATATCAAAAGTAATTTACATCAATATTGATTGCTGGCAACAATTAGCAATGTTTAGTCTAACAATTCTAGTTATTATGCTGAATTGAGTATTGAAATTTCTGCTGTAGATTCGCTTGATAATTGTCGAGTTAAATCTGTAAAATAATCAAAGTAGAGGGACTCGCTATAATTATAAATTGCCAAGTGAAGTCTGTATGAATGGACAAAGGAGAAGGGCTCGCTATAATTATAAATCAAGACATTTTGGAGGGGTGTTGAGAGTGCAGAGTGCAGAGTCTGCTAATCAGCTGCCCAACTGAGCGTTGGTCACGCACATAGGCCAGCTCTATTGCAAGGTTTACTTAGCTGGTGGTTGTTGATAGAAAGAGAGAGAGAGAGGAGGAGTGAGAGAGGAAGCTGACCAAACGCTTGACCGCTGGGTGCGCATGATTGGCCTCAGCATTGGTCTACCGCGGAAGTGACCAAAAGGCGACGCGTCGATTGCGATGCGACTCTCAACGCATGCGCAGCAGATTAGCAGCCCGAGTTGAGTCGAGTCGAGTCGAGTCTTTGATCGCAAGCGGATCTCTTTTGGGAGTGACTGGAGAGGGGAGCAGAGGCGAGGCAAGGCGAAGCGTCTTCTTTTGTTCGCACACGGACCGCCTGGCATGAAAATGAAGCTGTTTTCGGGGCAGGCAACGTGACAACAATGCCCCAGTTACGAGTTACGAGTTGCGAGTGGCGAGCGAGCTGCGGGAACTTGCATTATTATTGTTGCACTCGTAATTGCCGCTCTGAGACCTAGCATTAGTGTCACGGCACGCAGTCACCCCTCCTCCCCTTCTCCACTTCACTGCTACCCCCTCTTCACTCTCCGCTATAGGCTGCACATCCCTTTTGCCTTGCCCCCTACGGTCCACGGCTTCCGCCGCTCGGCAGCCGCATCAAGTCGCATTGAGGACAAAGTTTCTTTTACTTTTTCTCTGTTTACTCTACTCAGCCTCTCTCTCTCTTTCTCTCTCTCTCGCTCTGTGGAACTTTGGAACTTTTTCGAGGCGCTGGCATGCAAATAAAAGAAAAGAAACAAGCAAGGTTCTATGTATCATAGTGGAGAGTTCTCGACTAGAAGATAGTCTGCACTCAGGATATTTCTAGTTCTGAATTGCTTGAAAATTCTATAATGAAACACAATTTAATATGAAAACTAGTAATCTATCGCTCTCTCTCTCTCTCTCTCTCTCATTTACTCTGTTTCAATCTCTCTATCTAACTTTGAATCTCATATAGAAAAACAAGTTAGAAAGCTACAGTCGAGTGTATGTGAATGAGAGATAAACAGTGCGGTATTTGTTCTTGAAGTGTACCGAATGGATATACCAAAATATACTAAATGTGAGATTTGGTATATTAATAAAGTACTCCATTCAAAATGTATCAACTCTGAACATACCAGATCGATATTTTTCAATTTGCGGAGGCGTGTTAAAAATTTGAAACTAACTTGATTTGCTTACAAACATAGAAAGTGCTGTCGAAAAAGAATTACATCTCTTATAGTCTCTGAGATTTGTGTTTTCATACGGACAGACAGACAGACGGACAGACAGACAGACAGATGGATAGACAGATGGACAGACAGAGAGATGGACATATCTATATCGTCTCGGCTGTTGATGGTGCTTAAGAATATATTTACTTTATAGGGTTGGAGATGTCTCCTTCTGCGTGTTTCTTGGACGCACAAAGTATAATACCCTTCTGGGTTTAAAAATCACTCTTGATTACACTTATTTTAATGAATTATACAACAAAACAAGTTAATAGAATATTCGCTTCATATACCCATTTCTATTAAACTTGCCTGCAGGGTATAAAAAGCATGCAAGTCTCTCACACACAACAGGCTAATGGCTGACAGCAATGCGGAATTAAGCGACCGAAAAGTGGAAGTACTTTTACTGCAAAACATACTCCACAAATGAGAGACACTCGACCAGCAGACGGACGGAAAGGAAGCTGCATTTGGCCAAAAACCAAAAACGAAAAACGAAAAAAAATGAAAGAAGATGCTGTCATTGACATTGCATGGCTGCTGTGTGTGTTGCAAAATGCCAAATGGGATCACATTATCACACAGGCAGTTGCACAATAGTTTTTGAGGCAACAACCCGCTGTTGTCTCGTTGACTATGAAAATTATAATTTCTCGCCTGATAATTTCAGTTAACTCACACATAATGTTGTCACTGTGTCTCACTGTGTTGCCCACTGCTGGTCGATTTCACACTCACAATTGCCCAAAAGATGAGAATGAGAAATACCGATTGAGATGGAGAGAAACAAGTCCGAGCAATTGATTCGTTGCGCCATCATCATCATCATTATCAACAGCAGCAGCAGCAGCAACCATTAACGAGACACAATGTAGCCTTAGTTTTTCTAGTTTTTTTTTTCTTTCATTGCTGCTTTGTCGTGGGGTCGACCACAATGATTTGGCCACAGCGGGTACTCAAATGCTACAGCTACTCATTCGCATCGGATCGGATCGGATCGCATCGGTTTGGTTTTGCGATTGTATCGAATTGGCTCTTGTTCGATCGGAGCTCCATGTGATGAGCGTTTCTAATGCGTCCATTTATGAACTCTAAAGTGAAATCACAGCCTTCTTCTCACTCTCTTGCTCTCGCTTTGAGCCTCTGGGCATTTGTCATTTTGACATTTTGTTGGGTGCCGCAATTTATGGGCAATTTGGCACATTTTTCCATGCACTTTTGCTGATGTATTCATTTTTGCATTGGTCGATGACGATGACGAGGACACCCTGCTGCCACAAATGCTTGCCTCTCTGCCTGCCTCGCTGCTTGCCACACGTTGCACGTCGCATATTGTCTGAAGTGCTAAGTGGCCGCGTGTTACCAATTTGTTGAGCACAGCTGCCAATGTATGTATATAGTACTGTTTAGTTGGCAGCACTTTGTGCTCCTTCCCTATTGTCATTGTCAACGGGAGCAAATGTTCAGATTGTTCACAAGCCTCAAGCATTGCGAAACCAGATTGAACAAATTGACAATTCAATCTAAGAGATTTTACCATAAACGAAACATTTCAACTATGTACTAAATTTAAGCATCAGCTATTTTGATTCATTTACTTCATTTTACTCATTAACACAAACTGAATGTGAAGTAGCTAAAAGTTACTCTCTTTATGTGTTGGAATAATGTAAGTTTGACTTTGGCAACATTAAATAATTTACAGTATTCTGCAGCTTTTATGTAATCTTGAATAAAGAAATACAAATTTTGATTTAACTTTGTTTCCTAAAGTCACTAAGAACACTATGTAATGCATTCACAAATTTAAACAACGCACAATACATGTCTGCTTAATGGATTTCTTTAATCCAATGGACCATATTGATTTAAAAGTTATTTAATAGAAATGTTGTATATATATTATTATATATTAATAATAATTGATACATGAAATATATTCAAACCTTTATTGAAGTTGTTTTCAAGCATAATAATAGGTTGTCAAAATTACATTGAATGAAAGCATTGCCACAGTTGATATTTTCAAGGAATAATTATAAATTAATCTGAATTAAATAATACGGTTGTTGTTTATACTTTTCCCATTAAAAATTGAGTATGTTTCTCATATTACTTATTTGTATTCATTTCAAATGATTAAGTAGAATTGACAACATGCACAGTCTTTTTTCTTAGTTTTTCGTTAACATGCTTACTTCTAATAATTTTTCCTTCTTAATAAAGTGCTCAATAAAAACAAGTGTGCTCGACTGTGAAATATTCGCTATTCATTTCTAATAACAGAATATCTTAAAATTATACCATTATAATAACCGCAAAAAATAGTTAAATATTCAGAAATCTATGTTTGGTAAATTGATAACATATAGTAGTACCTTCAAAATATACCATTGAGAACTGTGTCTGAAATCTAGTTTTAGCATTATTACTATCTGTAGAAACCAAAAACATATATTCTAAAATTGTGGCTTATTTAAAACAAATTTTAATTAGGAAATATTTATTAACAAATAGCGATTTGTTCTTTGTCTAGCTTGCTAATTTTTAATTTTTACAAACAATATTATTTATTTTTAATAGATTTTACTTGCAATACTAATATAAGTGCTGCAGTAACAATGATTGAATGAAGACTTTATGCTATAACTAAAACTGACTGAGAATTCGTTGTTAAAGAACTGACTTTAATGTTGCAATATTTTTCCGACCGACTCGGATATTTAATATAATATAGTATGCTATGTACTTCAACTTATGTATGCTATGTGAGGCATACATGCATATATGTATAAGTAATTTGGTGAAGGCAAAAAGGAAATGAAATGACCGGAAGTTAAATCAAAGCAATTCAATGCCAGGCAAAAAGGAAAAAGTCCATCGAAAAGACGAGAATCAAATTGAATATAAAAGTCGATGGCACAAAATTGCATGCTAGCCACGTAACAAAACTAAATACAACAAATGTGTGATGTTGTTTGTGTTGTTGTTGTTGTTGTTGTTACGGTCACCCTTAGCGAATAATTCAAATAAAATTTACACCTTTGACCGGTTGCCTTCAGTCAGTCAGTCAGTCAGTCAGTCAGTCATCGCCATATAAATACGTAGATAGACTTTTGGTTGCCTTGGCTGACCAAGGGACGACAAACGGAAATCCTTTTTCAATTTTATTTTATAGCAGAATGCACACACACATACCAACACACACACACACACACACACACACACACACATATGAGAACTCTTACACACAGATGTTGCAAGTTATAGCAAAAATATAAATTGAGTTGCCGGCCACTGAAGTTGATTATGGTCTACGCTTCACCGAATCTGAGCCAACAAATTTTCTCAATTCGGTTAAAAATCAACACCAAGTCTGCCCGCACACAGTAGCTCCCTTTCTCCCTTCCCTTCCTCCATCTCCTTTGTCTCCCCCGCACTCCCCCCCCAAAAAGTCAGCTCTATTAAGGGGCTGTTTTCCTCCTCCAGCAACAACAAAAACGATGGCAACGAAGTCGCTGCCAATTTGGGGGCTGGCCAATACACACACTAGACTAACACGCTAAAGATGGATGCACACACATATAGTATACATATATAGACTATACTGCTTCTGTGTATGTGTGTGTTTGGGGCTAAGCCCTGCGGCTCACATATCAGCGTGCATTAAAACAAAGTGGGTATCGATGTAGAGCCCGGGTCCGAACCGCACCGCACCGAACTGAACCGGACCAGACCAAAGCGAACCGAATCCCTCCGCCACCCTTCTGCTCGATGGGGTGTTGACTCAATTTGCACAAAGGGCAAGACACTAGTCAAAACTCAAGTCACTTATACCGACGCACAAATACACTTGAAGCTTTGTAGATCGATTGTTATTTCTTGTTCTGTTTAAGAGAGTCAGCAAGAGAGATTTTCACTACGAGATTCTTATTAAGTTTCTCACTTGTAACGTGCTAAAATTGTCCCTACAGACAGAAGGTAGGAAGCAGTAGTATACCGATATAGGAAATAATGCTTTTGGTATTTTTTAGTATTTTGTCATATTTGTACCAAATAGAAATTTATGTAATAGACAGAAAGTCTAATTTTTATGATATGCCATATTTTGAATTTGGTATAATGTTCTTAATTACGCAAACAAAGAACATACTTTTCTAAAATGTGATTTTTCTAAAATATGTTATATAAATTACGCAAAAATTGTCTTAAAAATTGTAGCTTCAATGTGAATTTCTTGTTCTGTTTTTTTAAATTATTATTTGCAGCACAAGAGAGTAAGCATAAATTATTGTAGTTACGAGATCATCTGGCAAATAAAAAGTTAACTAATAATAAAATAAATGTTTCTAAAATAAGTTAAATAAATCTGTCAAAAATAGATTATATAATAATAATAATAACATTATATGTATAATATATAATTTTAAATTAGAAAGATTTGTTTTATATGTCTGAACTTTAACAAACATATTTGAAGAACTTTGTATATTAAGGCAATTAATTTGCAGTCCACTTTTGTTTAAAAAGTAGTTTGCTTGCAGCAGATAGTAAAAGATAAATCCTTTGTGAATTGAGTGATATAATCTATGTGTTCATACTAAAATTGCCATTGAAAGACATAAGCTGCTCCATAATCTACGCTTATTACCGCGAACTGTGTGAAAGAGTATTATCGAGTGGCATTAATGAGACTCGCAGTTTTTTTGTTAGGACATATTAAAACAAATAAAAAGGGTCGACGCTTCTGGCTGGAATGGGCTGCGATGGGTGATGTGTGATGGGTTGGGTCTTCTTTGCGGATCAAAGTGGGCAGTGGCAGCTTTCACTTATCACAGTAGTTTGGGGTCCAAATTATTTACGCCTTAAGCCCCAAAGCCGATTTGTCCGCCCAGTCAATGGCTCGGCTCAATGATGCAACCCCCATTTTCCCAGAGTTCCCCCCTCTCCTTCACTCAGTCCTCAGTTCCCATTTCGAACTAAACCTATCACACATTTTCCATCTATCCATCCATTTCGATTACCATTTTACAAAATGAAGTGATTCACATATGTTATGCAAGCGTATGATGAAGTTAAGATCTTTCTCTCCTTCTCTTTATGTATGCAAAGTGGTCGAATTCTGGAAAATGGAAAATGGAAAAGTGCGGAACACCGGTCGCAGGTTAAGTTGCACTAATGTCCGTCGCAATTCCCTTAAGGATTTCCCCCTTCTCTATTGACGGAAGTGTCGGTTCCACTTGAGGCGCTAAACACTGGCGCCGGAATTCGTGTGAAAGGAGTCTGGGAATTCATTTGAGAGCGATGCAATATCAGTTTGCATAAGACATAAACAGCAGCGGGATCAAGTGCAACGCAGAGCAATTGGATACTGAAGGATAGAAGGACAAGTGTCAAAAATGTTTACACACACGCAGTCGATGTCTCATTTGTCTCACTTATTAATTGCATTTCGATAATAATTTCATGCTCGTTAACGAGTCGCACCACGAACAACGAAACAGTCACAGTCACAGACACGGGGTATCAGTTACAGGACAGAGGAGAGAGGACCCGCGTCCTCAGTCTCGTTTGTTGTCGTTTAACAGTCGCTAATTAGACGCACATGTGTAATACAAAACCGCATTAAAGCGTCACGGCGTTACCCCCGGTCGAAGGACCCAAATGCCCAATGTCGAGGGCAGGTCCTGCTGCAACGCTTTGCAACGCGTTGCATCGGCATCGGCAACGGACCACGATGAGTTCAGTTCCGGCGAAGCACTAAAACTGTCCCAATTGTAACGAAATTATACACTTGAACTTCTTAACTTAGCCCCGGGGTCGCACATATCACTCTTTGCGGTGACGGTGACTGCGAGTGTGAGTATGAGTGTGACAATGAATGTGTGCGAGTGCCAATGTGAGTAAGTGGATTGTGGTGTGTGGTGTTTGCTGTTTTCCTACAATGCAATGCTTAACTTGACTTCACTTGTTCGACAATGATACACAACAAAACCCCAAAAGTATTCGCAATGGTTATCGAAAGAACATTTTGGTATTCATTAGTTACAAGCACGCGTTGCCAATTAATTAGAATAAATTCTTGAAGAAAGATTTTAATCTTCAAATACAATTTTTGAAATCTTCAAATGCAAATTTAACAACGAAATATTTGTTTTAAGATATTTTCAACCTCAATTCTTGTAACAAAGATTTTTTGTTATATATATTTCTGGTAAAATTGAAAAGTTTTTAAAATTAAAAGTCTTAATAAATTTTTTAATGTAGTCTTTACACATCAACCAGACAGCTTGCTTTGAAGTTGTTCTTTATCGTCAAATTATTAAATATTCAAAAATATAATCAACTATCCAAATAATCTTTTTTGGCTTCTTATATTTCGACTTTTGTTTATTTATTTGTTGACTTGCATATGTATTTTTTTTTTTTGGAAAAATAGAATGAGGCTCTTTTAAACAACGAAATAAGTATAACATACTCGAAGAAGTCTAAGATTGGCTATTTCAATGACAAAAAAAATGCATCTAATTTTGAGTAGTTTTAAGAAAATGTTTAAAGAACACAATTTTGTTGCATTTGTATAATAATTTGAATATTATATTTAAAATATCATTATATACCAAATATTTTTGCACATAAACTACTTTATAAATCAAATAAAAAATTATAAATATTTAACAAATTTGAATGCAAGTAAAAGGGCGTGTAGCCTTTGACCAGCAATGTACATAAAAATAAATTGTACAAATCAAATATTTTACAGCTATTTACATCTTTTTGAACAACGTTTTTAAGTTACGAATTTTGTTTGCAGTATATTTGAATAAAGCGAGAAAAAAACAGGGTTTAACTTAGCACTAATATTTCAAGATGATGGTTTGAAATAACATTTTGATATCTCCACACCTTCGTAACCAATAATAATAATAATACTTATATTTAATCATTTGTTAATCTTCCTTATGAATCCCTTTTACAAAAAGACACACATTAAACTTTCTCGAATACAGCTAATAAAATTACTTATTTATTGAAATAATTAGTAAAATTGTTGGAATTAACTTGAGTATTAATCGATATTAATATAAATTGAATGATTTTGATTTTTAGTCAAATTTTAATATTACTTTTCACAATCATACTTACGTGGCAAAAAAATGTTGCTTTGCTCAGCTTAAATTCTTAGAGGGCAGCTTTAAATAAATCGTTGCCAACAGCTGGCTCCAAAAGCCGTGCAATCACATTTGCCCCCTTTCCTCTCCACCTCCTTCCATTCCAGTTCCCGTTCCCGTTCCCGTTCTTCACCCCACGTTGGACTATCTGAGGGCGATTTTCAGTGTCAGTTCTCGCTGCGTTTGTTCCACTCTCATATTTTTATAAAAATTTATTTCAATACTGAGCGAGGACATTGACGCTGTCAATGATATGGCTGTTGACTCTCTCTATCTCTCTCTCTCTCTCTCTCTTCGGTTGTTGTTGTTCCTCTTTTTCTCCCTCGTCTGGGGTCTCGTGATGATGCTTGGTCATCGGCAACATTTGCATGCCTCATTTGAGGACAAGTTCCTCTTCATTTATTTATTTTATTGCGGCCTCATTCGCGTTATGAACTCAATGGTCTGTGGACATTATTTTAATAATTGCACTCTACAAGAATAACAACAAACAAGAGCAATAACAACAAACCCACTCCGCGTCCTCCTCTTTCTGTTGTCCTCCCACCGTCTTGTTTATTGTTGTTTGCCGCCATCGTCATCGTCATCATCGTTGTTATTGTTGTTGTTGCTGTTGCTGTTGCTGGGCTCTCTTTATTACTCGCATTCCATTGATTTTCATGGATTTTCGTAATAAACTTTTGTATTGTAACTTTTTATGTAGTACTTGCCTTGCCCAGTTTGCTCTCGCCCAATAAACGTCCAAAGAACAAGAACGAGTTTCACTTGGCAAATTATTACAAACATTTCTCTCTCTCTCTCTTCGCTATTGCTGTCTCGCTTTGGAGGTAGGTAGGTGATAAACAAACCGGAAGACAAGTTGTCTAGCATTTCGGTTGGCCGGATAATCCATGGGCTAAGCTTTCACAAATGTTGTGGCCTAATTTATCTTGAGTGGATCAATTTGGTTTCGAAAACAAAACAAAACAAAACAATCCTTCGATCGATCGCAATCCTTCGGGTCCTTCGAGGATCGGATGACGTCGGCCAGGTTTTGTTACCATTGTGAATGGGTGTGCTTTTGTTTTGCTCCTGCTGCCGTTGTTCATTGTGTGTCCTTTCTTTTGCTGCTCGACCGAAAACGAAAGGGATTAGAACAAGTGGCTGAGGTTGCACAATGCACAATACGGTTAACAATGCCAAGTGTAAGTGCATGTGATGTGCACACACATGAGGCTGGTCAAAACAAAACAAAGAACATGCACGATCGATCGATCGAACAGTTTGAGATTTGCCGACAGTTAGTCTGGCATTCTGGCAAAAAAAAGAAACATGTGCATAAACTACGCATATTAAGCCTAAGTGCGGCTTAGCCAAATGCTAATAGGTTCGCTAATGTGAAAGCACCGGCCACACATGCTCTCTCCATCTCCATCTCCATTTGTATCTGTATCTGTAAATGTATCTGTATCTGCTGTTGGTTGGTTGTTGGTTTTAAGGCTCTGCCACACAATGCTGAGCGGTGGCTTTTATTGTGTGCCGCCCATTTTTGTTAAAATTTGCAATCTCCATTGTTCGACAAATTGCTGAACAATGCCCAAGCCAAGCGCCGGCGCTG
The DNA here is from genome assembly GCF_023558435.1 of Drosophila sulfurigaster albostrigata. Taxonomy (NCBI): domain Eukaryota; kingdom Metazoa; phylum Arthropoda; class Insecta; order Diptera; family Drosophilidae; genus Drosophila; species Drosophila sulfurigaster. Next base: position 21,154,441 of record NC_084885.1, read on the forward strand.
CACATCGATCCCCAGGCTCAGTGCCATAGAAATTTGCAATGGAAATGCAACTGCAAAATTTGCTCAGGTTCAGTTCAGTTCAATTCAGTTCAGTCTCTCTCCCTTACTCACTCTGTTTCTCTCTCTCTCTCTTTCTCTGTAGTCTAACATTAATTATTCAATCACTAAAATATGCAAGCCTAAACTAACAAATCGCTTCGGCGGTTCCGTTCATCGATTGACGATGCCGCCAGGATGAACGAGAGCTGAACAAAGTATGATGAATACACAATGCACTCACAGGTGCCTCTGTTATTATTATTTTTTAATAGTTTTCTGAACACAAATTCTCAAACTAGAATAAACAATTCTAAATAAAATACAACTTTTTAATTTCAGTTTTGTTTTTAACTTATTAATTGTATTTTTTAGTAATATTTTAATGCTAATTGTGACACACATTTTAGTATAGAGAATTTAAGTCAAAATAGTTTATTTACTACCATTTATATTACATCTATGTTTATTTAACTTTATTAAAACATCTGCAAAATCTAGAAGCTATTTAATTGGGAGTTTATATCTTATAAAGATCCCGTCAACAGCACATTATTTTATTTCACATAGTTAGCTATGAAATATAAGAAGAAAGGAAATTAACTCCTTGGTAAACAAAGATATATTACTGATAATGACATTGTCATAAAATTTCAACCTGATATCATAAACAGTCCCACCAACTCAAGAAATAAGAACTAGTCCGAAATGTTAAGGTCGCGATGTTTAAATTTAACTTTACTCCATACTATTTGCCCACAGTAGAATTCACCTTATATATAAAGACATTTCTGATTTTGATTTTAAATTTATTGTCATCTTAGATTCAATATGTTAAATCAAACTTGAATTTATAATATGAAATATAAATTGTTAAAAAATAATTTGAATATTATTTTCATGTTCGGTCTTAGTTATTTTATTTATTATAATTTCAGTATGTCACTTTTACAAATTTAAGTATTTCAAATTTAACGCAGATTTCGAATTCTCATTAAATTTTGTGTGCAAACAAAAAAAAAGAAGTGCTTACTGAGTTATTTATAGAACTAAGCAGTGAGTGGCTTATTTTCTTTACAACATTTTATTTAAATTGCTTAAAGTCGAAAAAAGTCTGCCTTCAATAAGAAACTTTGGCATATCTAGTTAATCCAGTGAATATAATACTTTGAAATCACTTTCGTCGGCTTGGGAGTGGAGTTCGTCGATGCGTCAAATTCAAACGCACACACACACACATACACACGTGAGGAGGAGTGATGCGATGTGATGTGTTGCATATTCACACAAAAACCTCAATATACCCGGGCTGAGTTATGGCTTAGTTAGAAGTGCAGAGCACAGAACAGAGCACAGAGTACAGAGCATAGAAATGTCAAAGTTTTTTGCCCGGATGCTGCCGTCCTTTCTTGTTCTTGTTCTTTTTTAGCGATCTGTTTTTTTTTTTGCGATTTTTTTGTTTATTTGCAGAGTGGTGTGCGCATTTTTTAAGCCAAAGCCAAAAGAATTTTTTGTTTTACGTCGATTTTTGTTTTTTGTGGAGTTTTGTGGAGTTTGTGGAGTTGGCTGTTGTCAGAAGTGGAGTGGAAATGGAAACTGAACCGGAATCTAGAGTGGACAGCACTAGGTTTCTAATCAGTGCAGCTTCCGTTTGCCGGGCCGTCAGTCAACAGAGCGCGATATTTGTCAACAAGCGGAACTATAAATATGCATGCAGTTTTCCCCCCCTCAAAAAAAGCATAGATAGATAGATGCCGTAGACCCTTGGGTCCCTTTTTTTTTCTTTTTTGTTTGTGTGTGGGTGAAGCAGGCCTTGAAAATGCACTCAGACGAGTGTATTTAACAGAGAGAGAGACAGAGACAGAGAGAGAGAAAAAGAGAGAGAGAGAAGTAGATAGAGAGAGAGAGAGAGAGAGAGAGAGAGACAGGGCAAACTCGTCTGTCGGAGCATTTCATTTCATTCCTACTTTTATTTCTGGACACTACATCAATTGTTTTTTGTTTCGGACAAAAGGGAAAATAAAATATATACGAAAATCAAAACTTAGTCAACAACAGCAGTAAATTTTTGTTGAGCTGCAACAGAAAAGTGAATTAAACAAACACACAACACACAATACAATTGAATATTGCGCGAAAATTTCAAGTGGCAATCCTCGGTCGATTTTTTTTGTAACATTTCAAGACGAAGATGTTGCGACAACTGCAATTGAGAGTTCCCATCAAAGCGGTGCAGCTCAAGCGTTCCTTGACTTACAGTGAGTGCCAACAATAGTTAAACTTATCTATCAGTTGCATTCCTTCCATTAAAAATGCAGCTCCCAAGCAATGGCAATCTCGTGCCTTGATCGATGTGCTGAAGAAGCAGCAGCAACAACAGTCGAAGCAGATGCAACATAAGGTGGAACAATTGATGGTCATCAAACCCGTGACCTTGATGCGAGGCTGCTCTAATGTGCCACGCCTCGAGTTGCCCATCAAGCGGCAGTACAGTGTTTGCCCCAAGCCCTACGAGTTGCAGTTGCCACGTGGCAGCAGCAGCAACCAGAACGGAAACAACATCAATTGCGATCAGCAATCAGCGAACAATGTCGTGGCTTTGGTGCCCTTGGAGCAATCGCAATCGGATCATAAGAAGCCGCAATCGAAGATGCCGGATCAGCAGCAACAGCCAGCGACTCGTAAGATTCCACACTACAATCCATTGAGGCGTCGCAGCAACGTCGATCCGGCACGCGTTCAGTACATCAAGGATCGCTTCAAGGAGCGCAACATGGAGACCGATGCCAGCAAAAAGACGTCGGCCAAGAAGTTTGTCTCGCGCACCACTTTGCACTCAGGTCGATTGGACAAGATTGATTAGATGAAGAAGAAGAAGATGACACGACCTCTCCGGGATCTGTTCTGCCCTGTGTTTTGAATAGTTAGGCCTTCCTACACTCTCCACTTCCTTCACTTACAACTCCAACTCCAAACAATTCCCGAATCTCATTACACAAAATGAACAAATGCGAATGCGAATCGAATCGAGATTCGCAAGCTCATTTTACTTGAAATAACCATAAATATATATTTTACTGTTTGTTATAGCATTGCAAAACAACAATTCTATTCAAATTAAGATCACAATTCGAAGATGGTACATAAGTTGAAACTCTTCTCTGAATTTTACATAGTCAAAATTTCATTTAAACGCAAATGCAATTAGGAATAAGCATTATATAGTTTATTTTAGAAAGCTAAAAGCTACATAAATTAAAAATTATGAGATGGTGTAAGAAATCATTGTGTAATATTCTTTATTTAGGTTTTCTTTTGTATTTAATTAAGTAAAGAAGGTAAGTAAATATATTTAATATCATTTTTGGTGCTAAAGTGCCAGTTAAATTTTGAATGTCTTGCAAGATTAAGAGTTATCGTGAAAAGCGCTGTAAATGATTTTTTATACCCACTACCCATTGCAGTCTATTAATTTGGTATATTATTTGCTATATATGTATAGGTAGAAGGAGGCATCTCCGACCCTATAAAGTATATATATTCTTGATCAGCGTCAGCAGCCGAGACGATCTAGCCATGTCCGTCTGTGTGTCTGTCCGTCCGTCCGTATGGAACACTGGATCTCAGAGACTATAAGAGATAGAGCTATAAATTTTTTCGACAGCATTTGTTATGTTTGCACGCAGATCAAGTTTGTTTCAAATTTTTGCCACGCCCACTTCCGCCCCCGCAAATCAAAAAATTCGAGCGTAAATTTTAAGCTTTCTCTCTCTCTCTCTCTTCATTTAAATGACAAGTTTACTAATATACTAGTTTATAATAACAACAGTCTCCACATTAGTATAAAATGTGTAACCACAATAGATATTCAATTAAAGTAGCTGCATAAAAAAAAATATAGTTCAGCATGTAAAATATCTCTCACAATTGCTTTACTTATTTTAATTGAGTAGAATTCAATTGCGATTTTTTAGGACTACTCTTAAGTCAGCATCTTTATCTAATTAGATAGTCAAGAAATTTTCACACTTTTGATACATTTCTCGATAAATTTATTAAATGACAACTTTAACTAAGTATGTCAGAGAAATCAGAAATACGCAAATTAGAAATTGTTGAAATCTGAAAATTGAAAATTGAAAATTGAAGCGTTCTCAATATTTTATGGCTGCCCCGTTCGTTCATTCATTCATTCATTCATTCATTCGTTGGCCTAGTAAAGTGGCTTTTCTTGCTTTCCTCTGCTCGTTGTCCGTTGTCTGTTGTCAGTTCATCTGTATTTCTACATTTTCTTTTTGTTTTTTGTGTTGTTTTTGTGTTGTTCTGTTCTGTCCATTCAGCTGATTTGAGCTAAGTGTTTCACTTTCAGCTCCGTTTGATGTGCACACGAAGAAGAAGAAGAAGAAGAAGTAGCTGGAAGCTTTTTGGCTGTTTTGCTTTTTCGAGTGTGTGCGCTCTCGTAAAATCGCAAAACTCAACTTCACTCGAATACCATACACATACACACACAGACAGACATATATTCAAACGCGAAATGGGTATGAGTGTATTGGGTACAAATCACACTAACCGAATACGTCAAGGCAGTAGCAGTAGCTTAGCTACAACAACAACAAGAACAACAACAACAACAACGACTATAACAAGTATACGAGTAGTAGATAGCTTTGGCTTTCCCTTGAGTGCGTCCAACAGCAGCAACAACAACAACAACAGCAACAGCCGGCTCAATATCACAAAAAAAAAGAAAACAACAAAAACAAAACAAACAAAAAAATACCCGCAAAAAATCACATGACCATAGAAAGAGGGAAGGATATGCAAGAAGCACAAAAAACAATAGCAGCAACAACAACAACAACAACAACAAAAATGAAAGACAAAAAGTGCCAAACAAAAGCTGACTGACTCTCTACAAAGCCAAGTTGGAACGGAACGGAACGGACGCGGTATCGGCACGCTTGGCGCTTCAGAGTTTGGCTTGAGGGGTTCGAGCAAAGAGGTTGAGGGTGGGGATGGGGATGGGGATGGGGGTGGAGGCTTGGGATTGACTTTGACTCCAGCCTTATATCCTGTTTGTGCAGAGATTTAGCTTTGAGCTATGGATATCGCCTGGCGATGCTTTGTCAGTGCTCTGCTGCTGTTGCTGTTGCTGCTCATCGATTCAGTCGTCGTCTCAGTCGATGAGGAAGACAGGAAGAGGGAGAGGAAGAGGCAGAGGTTGGGAAGCATTCATTGAGGCATTGAGGCATTCGAGAGCGAGGCCCCGTTTTGAGTGTCGGTGTCGTGCAGCAAGTTTACATGCTGTCAGTGCAGCTTTTTTTTGTTTTTGTTTGTATTTTTTTTTGTTGCCGTTTTTTAATTACATCCTTCACCGTTGGGGTGCATCAAGCATACGTCGCTTATGACGCGCCTTTGGCAAACGGACACAAAACAACAACAACAGCAACAAGAGAAGCAGACACAGACACACAACAATGACAACGAGAAGCACTAAGAAACAAAGGGCATACCTTGTAGGCGGATACTGCAACTGCCACAGCCACTGAAACTGCAACTGCAACTGCAACAAGCTGCATCGAATACATCAATGCAAGTTGTCAAAGTTTGCAGCTCTTCGCTAAGGCAGCCCATTTGCCTTCCACTTGTTTTAAAGGGTATTTAAGACCCACAAAAAAACGGGACTAAACTTTTACTTGGCCTATGTGTGGCATCCCTTTGATACCATTTACTTAGCAGGCGAAACGAGTTTTATAACTGTGTGTCAACAGTCAACGAAGCATATAATAATAACATCATTATAATAATAACATTTATACACAGCGAGAAATCTGTAAATTGAAAAGTAGATTGCAAATCTTGATTGAAGATTTTCTCGATTTTAATAAGAAATCTTTTGAAATAAGATTTGTAGGATGAACAAATTTTAAATAATGATTTTTGAGTTCAATTTGCATTTTAACACCTCTTAAAGCAAAAATGTTTCATTCTAGATTAATAATAAAATTGCAAATCTTAATTTAAGAACTTTTCGATCTTGACAAAATTTATGAATCAAAATAATAAACTTAAATTTCAAGATTGGGCAATCTAGAATTTGTTTTAGAATTTTGATCTTGATTTAAAAGAATAAACCTCCTTGGATCAATTTTGATATTGTATTATCAATATTTGAACATTTTATTTATGATTTTAGCAGGTTTTTGTTTTGTGTAGTTATTTGTGAGAATTTTATTTTCATTTTCAATATTACAAAATTGTTACATTATAGAATACAGATTTATACGTATTCAGAATACTAAAATATACCGAGGGCTATATTTGGTATATTGCTACAGTACTACATTCAAAATATACCATAGAGTACTTAACATACCACATTGTCAACCAAAGCTAAGCCCTATTGCACTAAGCGTTTTCTGTCATACAAAAGTTGTTATTGAATAACTTATTTTTATCCGATTGTATTAAAATATTCAAGAATCCTATATATTGTAGCTATTATTATATGTACTGAAAATTGTGATTCTAGTACAGAATTATAATAAAATAAAATAAAATAAAAATACATAGTTGATTATAATGTTGGCAAAAGGCATCACTAGAATTTGTTCCTAAATTTCTCAAGCTTATCTAAAATTAACTGTTAGTAGAATTAACCGTTTTATAAAGCAATTTAAAAATATTTGTTTCCTATTTATTATCATTTTACTATGACTAATTTGTTTATAAATATATGTAGTTTTGATGTGTATGAAATTGTGATGAATCGTAGTATTCAAAGAAATAAATCACAATAACCAACAACAAATATTTGCTATATTAGGTATCCCAGAGTGAAGCACACACACAGCATTAGTTTGCTCATCTCTATGGGATATTGAGCACTGTCCGTGTGTGTGTGTATGTGTGTGTGTGTATTGAATCGTCCTTGCTCCTTGTTGTCCTCCGTCGTTGACGTGGAATCGTGGCGCATCGTTAGTTTATTGTAAAATTCCAATAAATGCAGTTTAAGTTGAAGCGTCTCGCCTGTGAAGCCATTCCCTCTTCTCTGTTCCCTGTTCCCTGTGAAAGTCAGAGCAGAGCAAAAAGTAAACCAAAAAATGAAGGGAGAAACTATGGAGTAACGAACCCATTCCCAGCGACCTCTTTGTGGGGAGTGTGGAGTGTGGAGACTGAAGCTTCCTAGCTAAAACTGCGCAACTGAGCGGTGCACAATAAAAAAAGAAAGAAGAACACAAAAAAAAGCAAGCGTAACGAGCGAAGGGAAAGCGGAGAAAATGGAAAAATTGGCCACTCCACGCAGGAGCAATGATAAAGCAGCATCTGGCGTAGGAGAAGTGGAGAAATGGCGAAAGACAAAAGGGAGGAGAAGGTTGAAAGTGGAATTGGAATTGGAGAAGTGGAGAAGTGGGAGAATATGTAACTGTAGGAGATGTTGAACCAACGCAAGTTATGGTTAGCCAAGTCTTGGCCAGGTTAACTAGCGAGATCAGCTTTTCGCTTACCAATAACATTTCTTTATGCCTTGTTAGCTCATCAAGTGCATTTATCATTTTTTAACAAACCAAAATATATTATTTGTCGTCTTAATTTATATTTGCAATTTTTTCTACTATTTAATTTGCATTTAAATTGCTTATGGACAATAATTAGCCTAAAGTGAGTAAATTTATAATTAAATTGACATAAATTACACATAAAACTGGCAATTATTTACTTAAAAGTTATTGCTAATTAAATACTTAGTGCGCATAATCATTTGTTTTCTGAATTATTCCATATATAAAATGGTATTCAGTAAATGCTTCACATTATACTTTTCTGCAATTCGAAATCCAGTTTTTGAAAATTTGGTTTGCTGAATTATCTTAGTGTTTACTAATTTTATTAATTTAATTTAAATTAATAAACACTTTCATTTTTATGTAATAATTTTTTAAACAAAATAGTGCAACATTTTCTTGTATGAAATAAGTCAATTTTCATAAATCAATTAAAATTTCTTTTGTTTTCTTTTCACAAATATGAATTACTTCACAACGTAATTTATACTCAGCCAAAGTAAAGTAAGAACATAATACAATACAATCCATTATTTGAATTTTTCAGAAATGAACTTTACAAACGAAGGAATTCATATTTTAAGTAATGTCTACAAATTAAACTAAAGTATTACTATCGTTGCGATGACTTCAGTAAAACACTTTGCTGATGAAATGTTTTGCAATATTATAAATATTAGCTAATCTATACAAAAATTAAATACACTAGTCATTAAACATATGTAAGTTGAATCAATTTAACATTAAATTGTATTTATAATTGAATGAAATACATTAAGCATTAATTGGGAATTAATTATTGTGTTAAGAAAAATAAAATACTTTAAGCATAAAACATAAGTTGCATTCAGATAATATTAAATATCATAATCTAAAAACCTAATATAAAAAATGAAATGTATTAAAATATAATACAAAAATTTCGCTTTTTCTTTAATAATGTAATTTCCCTACATTATAATTTAAATTTCTCACAAATTTAGGAGATTATTTATGTTGTATTAGCAATGAAATGATATCGCAGATCATTTTTTTGTGTTTTACTTTAACTATTACTGTGCTGTATTATTAATGTTACTTATTGCATTCAACACAAATAAGATTAAATGAAGTTCAGTTAAGTGCTTTAGTCCTTTGCAATGTTGAATGTGCAGCGCAATCGTGAGCTCCAACTGGCTGCACAACTGGCACAACAGAAATGGCGACAAACCCACTTGACCAGGGGCTGACGCAGGTCAGGTCAGTTCAGTTCAGTCCAGTCCAGTCCAGGCCGAGAACAGATTGAAGAGATTGGCACCCAGGCACTCAGCTCAATTGTGCACAGCATTGGGGATTGGGGGATTGGGGATAGCGATGTGTGCCGATGTCGATGGGCGATGTGCGATGTGCGATGCCGCATCCAAGGCCATCATCGTAGTCATCATTATTGTCGTAGCCATGCAACAGCAACATCATCATCATCATCATCATCATGTTGTTCGAGAGAGTCGCTTGCAGTCTCGTCAACGCTTGGGCAGGTAACGGTAACGGTAACGGTAGCGGTAACGATGCGGCCCAGAGCAGTTGCCGCTGTCGCGTTGAATCCCGACATCCTTTGCATCCTCTGGCGCTCTGTCGCTGTTGATGCCATTGGTACTTTGGGGATTTTGTGCAGATTTACATGCAAACAATCAAGATATGCCAGGCTTTCAAGTGCCACTGCACTGGGACCTGAATCTGAATCTGAACCTCAACCTCGCCTCCACATCCACATCCACGACTTTCGTATCTGACTCTGACTCTGACTCCGACATGGCCATGGACACGGATACGTATGAGGCAAGGGAAAGGGGGAAGGGGAATGGAGGATTGTGGCCCGTACTTTTGCCAATACGTCATGTGCGCAAAGGGCAGACAGAAAGAGACTCAACTGAAGTGGAGAGGAGTGGAGTGGAGAGGAGCGGGAGCGGGAGTGTTGCCATGTTTAGCGATGCCCTCGTTGCACGTTTGTTTGCTTTTCACATCTTTTCACCTTTGATTTGCCATCGTCTCTCTCTCTCTCTCTCTCTCAATGTTTGTTAAATAAATATCTACACATGTTCAACTCCTCCTGCTTCACAATCCCCAATTGGCAAGTCTTCGAACTGACGTTGTCTTTGGTTAATATTATTGGGTTTAATTCAATTGCTACTTACGTATGCTAAATGCTAAATGTTTTCTTTGCTTCTGCAATTTGGGATTACTTTCTCTCTCTCTCTGTGTCTCTCTCTTCTCTCTGTCTCTGTCTCACACTCTTTAGTTTCTATCTGTCTTGTCGCTCAGTTCTCTTTTTGGCCTGTTGGTGTTTGTTTGTTGGCCTTGTGAATGCTAAAGGCGAGTTAATTATTTAATGCCTGTCACCCGGTGGCTAACACTCGGTGTTAAATGCAAATTGGCATTGTCACTGGACAGCAGCAAGGACAATAACAAGGATATCAGCGAACAGCAAAGCAACACACAGCTTGAAACATGGCACAGTTAACCCAAGCGACACATTCTGTATCCCTTTCTCTCTATCTCTCTCTTTCTCTTTCTGCTGTCGAGCAGCAGGACATCGCGACATCTGTAGACCTGACTCTTAACAAAAAAAAGGAGAGAAAAAACTGTAACAGCAACTGGCAGTCAGACAGTGTAGTAAACCTTTCTTTTTTTTTTCTTCTTTTTTTGGTCACTCGCCCCCCACCAACATTGCCCCCACAGTAGCCGGATGAAACAGGGTTGCTTTAACTCAACGCCAGGGTTGCATCGCCATTGCGACTTCAGGGTGGGGCTGAGATTTTAATGCGTGTTTCTTGCCACTTTTTGGGTGGACAAAAGACACAACAACATGGTGTCGCGCATGTCAAAGACTATTCTTGATCTGGGGTAGCTCAGAAAAGTGTTGCCAACTCTTGCTCTTCCATTGGCCACAGATTGCTGTAATAATTAACACTCATAATATTAAAACATGCGATCGGAAGTAAAGAAATGAAACATTTATTTGACACACAGTTTACTGGGAATCTTAATCTGATAACAAAAATTTGTTTTGGAAATCATTTTGGTGGGAATATTTTGTTGATAAAATAAATTATTATATAACAAATCTTAATAATATTCAAATATTTAGTGAGCTTGTACAAAACTAAAATGAAATATTCATAATTTGATTTAAACAATATTAAAATTATAATGGAAATATCTTCAACATTTACACAAATATAAAATAAAACAAAAACATTACAAAATAAAAAGAATATTTACCAATATTTGTCAAACTTAACAAAAATATAATAATAATAATTTAATTTAAACAAGGCATTAGGTTTTTTTGTGGTCTATTTTTAGTATATTTATAGAATACGATTTTACTGAAAATAATTAGAGGGCATCTCATAGTTAAGAACACTTCAAACTAAATAAACTAATAATGCTAATCAAGCGGCTCGCAAATAAAATAAATTTCAACCCATAGCCATTTTTTTATGAAAACTGCTATTGAACAGCAATTATTTTTTGTGGGTATTCACAAAGAGTCTAATTTGTCAAGCAAACAAAAATATAAATGCATTTATAGAGCATGCAAAATGCAAATTAAATGAATGTAAAAAGAAATGCTTATCTTAACGAGCATACAAAAAGAGATACAATAATAAAAACTTATACGTTAAATATAAATTTCAACTCAATCAACGAAACTTATTAAGATAACCATGATTAAACGCAATTATTAAAACCAAATATTTAAGTAGTACATTTTCATAACATTAAAGAATACTTACATTATTACTAACATCTTAAGATATTGATTAGTTGCAATAAAATTATCAAATGTACTTATTATTTATAAAAAGGAAACTTTAGGAAATTGATTGGTAATGTAGTAATTAAATTATTTAACTAACTTATTATTTTTATGCTCTTCGTGTTTAGTAATTATGTACTTGCCGTTTTTTCTTAAACAAAATATCTATACAAAAGCAATTTTACTTATAGAAACTTTTCTTAAACTAAAGAACTTTGCGAGTGTGAAAACTCCGCTAAGAGATTTGAAGAGATTTGTGTATGGTCAGCAAATTGGGGACTGAGTTGTTAGACCACGAGAATGTGTCTGTTTTGTTTTTTTTTTGGTTTTTGAGACCTGAGCTGATATTTATGAGTTTGCTGCGCACATAATCATTAATTAAAGAGATTAGGAAGCGGAGAAACCACAGAAACGCTTCGAAGTAAAACACTTCCTACAAAAAAGAGACAGAGAAAAAAAGAGAAATACAACAACAGCAGCATAACAACGACAACAAAAAAAAAGGCCAAGAGACAATACAAAAGTGTTCTCGGTATTTTAATTGAGTTGTACGCATGCCAGACTTGAACTAGAACAATGCACAATTTGGGCACGGTGCGTGATTTAAGGCAAATCCCAAAAATTGTGATAATCGACTTTGATGCCGCCTGTCGCCGCCGACAGTGCATGTAACATTTGGATGTAGATGTCGTCGCTCCTCGACGTAGTATCTCCTCGAGATGCACTCACAATTGGCCCGAGATGTCGCCTTTTGCACCGAGACAACGACTGAGAGAGAGAGAGAGAGGGAGAGAGAGAGAGAGGAGCGAGAAAGAACAAAGGACAGTTGTGAGATGGCTCTGCTGATAGCCTAAATATCCTGTTGTGTTTTCCACATGCTTCTCCTCCTCCTCCTCCTCCTCCTCCTTCATCTTTCCACTCAGCATGGCTGATGTCTGAGATTCGGACAGCCGCTGCTGCCGTTGCCGTTGCTGTTGCTGCTTTTATTACACAATGTCAGCAACTGCGATTGCAACAGCAACAGCAACAGCGACAGCAACTGCGACTGCGACGACACTTGGGTGCAAACGAGCCGATTATTGCCGCCTGATAATGTTCTAATTGCCCTGCAGTGAAAACTAGTCGGCACCCGGAGACAAAAACTAGCGAAAACCAGGACACAACCAGGGCTCCTACTGTTTGGCCTTCGCTGCGGGATCGCCTTTTAGCCTTTTGCCAAGAAAAAAATAAAAGGAATGAAAAAGACAACAACAACCCAAAAAAATAAAACAGACGGAGCCAGTCGAGACAGAGTTAGTTGAACTGAACTTCGCTTAGTCTTTTCTGGTTTTTGCGCCCCAGCACACACACACATAACATGCTGTGTCTTTGGTCTTCTAACATACTATATCTTATATATTCCATCTTCTGTTTCATGCCATCCTTCTGTCATTTGCTTGTAGGTGTTTTATTTGTCGTTGTCTTTTCTAACATACTTTATTTGCTATTTAATATCATGCCGAGTGGCAGCAGAGCACTTCATTAGTGTCGTACGACTGCATATGGTTTAGCTATCTTTCAACTTCTTCTTCTGCTTCTTCTTCTTCTTCTTCTTCTACTCGACAGTCTGCAATCGGCAATCGAGAGCCTGAAGTCTGAAGTCTTCCGTCCACTATCACTAACCGCAGTTGGTCGCATTCTTGGAAACAAAGCGGCATTCCTTATATCACCAATAACTGCAATTCTATTTATTTTCCAATTTCGGAATTTTGTTCATGGGATTGCTTTGCTATTCCCAATATTTTAAAAGTGAACTTAAGGAAATCCATTAGTAATGAATTGAATTATTTAACTAACTTATTCAATTTCCTTTCTATATTGTCAAACTATTTTATTTATAATTTTATTAACAAATTATTATATATTTTAGTATTTCTGAGTTAATAAAGTACAATCATATTGTAACTTAAACCAAGTGATTGCATCCCAAAAACAATTGAACACAAGAAAAAGCTCTTCAAGTTCATTTTAATATTATGCAATATTATGTTAAGTATTAGAAAATCATATTAAATTCATAGACAAGTTCAAAAATATAATAATAAAGACCAAAAATAATTATTGAATTTAATAAGCAGTTCAAGAAAATTATTATAAAGCATTAAAATTAAATTCATTTATGTATTCAAAGCTAACTAAGCTTTGAAAAAACTGATACTAACGTATTTTTAAGCCTTCGGGCTGCAATGAAAATTAATGAATTAAAAATCATGAAAAAACTTGAAGGTAATAACATATTTAATTCATATTCAAATGTTGAAAACCAAATAATTAAAATATAATTATTTAAAGACTTTAAACAAACTGTCTTCTTGACAGTTGATATTTTGAAATTATTTTTTTTGCTTTAATATTAACTAATGAAGGAATATTAATGAGGTAGTTAAAACTAGATTAGATTCATCTTTATTCAAAATAAATAAATTTCCTGGTATATGTTTCAGTTGAGAATTAACACTAATTCGAGTTCTTCCTGAAGAAATCATGAAAGCTACTTTTATTATATGAATATATAGATTTCATTGGTTATAGTACAAATATTATATTTTATCGGTGAATTATTTAATAAAATAATATATGGGAAATATAAAATTCATCTTATTTACTGTACAAAACGTAGTAAAAGTCTAGATTTTAAGAAATTAAAAATTTAAATGTCTTCAAGTCCTCTTCCCTTAATTGTTTCATTGTCAGCATTAAAATTAGGTACTTTCGACAAATTCAACAAAGCAAAACGAACATAAGAAGCATAAATGGATTAAAGACAAACAAAAAATACAAAAAAAGGTACTTTTGAATCCATTTTTGTTGTCGGCCATTTACTAGCATATTTTGAAGTGGTCGACAGCCTTCGGCCAATCAATTGAGCGATAAAAAAAAGAAGCGATTTTCGTTATACGCTTTGCAGGTGAGTGAGAAAATTTTGTCCAACTATTTATTGATGTTGTTGTGCAAAGCGATTGAAAGAAAGGCTTAGAAAAAAAGTATGAAAAGCAATTGCGATGGTCAATCCAGTCCAGTTGGTTGGAGGAGCATAAAAATAAAAAGAAATGACAAAATAAACAGTTAATGAAATGGCTAAATAAACGGTTAAATGGCAAAGAATTCACAGTGCTTTGCGTTTGCGTTTCAAGATTCGATTTTGCATTAGACTGCTGCTGGCTTTTGCAATTTTTCTTGCAGTTTTCCCAAATACAATTCGCTTTCATTGCTCGCATCCTTTCGCTTGAATCCTTTTTTCGCACGAAATCGGCGGAAGGAGTGAGAAAAATGTAAGCCTCAAAGTACTCAAGAAAAAAAATGAAACGAAACCGTAAAAAGCGAAAGAGTTTGGCCGCGTGTTCGAAGCGTGTCAGGTAGTCGAGAACTTCACGAGGAAATGTTGCAAATGTCCTTGACTCCAGCGGACCATTGCATAAAGTTGCCTGGCAATAACACACAATGACAATGGCCAGGTAGATCTTAGCCAGAAGATGATTCAACTCTATGCAACCCGCAAAAACCTCAGCCTGAGGATAGTTACTAGAAAGGACTCTCTCTCTCTCTCTGTCTCTTTTGTAATTACCAAGAAGTTGAGGCCACGTTGAGGCTGAAGAGAAAGACTTTTGTTTTCTTAAACGCATAATGCAATTGTTATCTCAATGTTCAGCTGAAAGCAAGTGGCGATGCCGCATTTCGAGGTCGGGTCGGGTCGGGTTAGTTGACTCTTTGGAGCCGAGAGTATTCGCTTTCTTTAACAGTGATCCTTTGGCTTCAGCAACTTTTCGAAAGTCTTCTCAACGAGTTGCACTTTGTAATCCTTGCTGATTCGCTGAATTTCTGTCTTGAATGTTGGATGAACTTGGTTGAGGTTAGCAGTTGAGAATCTCTAAGGAAGAATATCCTACAACAAATGGTATTCAAGTCACTGGCACTTTAAATCTAGGCACTTTAAAGGTCCAATCTTAAAAAAAACTTGCTTGCATATACAGAAAAATTGTAGAGTTTGATCTTAGTACTAAAAATTTGCACTTAAAAGTGCTTGTTGAACATGAAAATCTTAATGTTACATTTGATATAAGACTCAAGTTCTTATTAATAAGAGAAAAAGACGAAAAAACTTATTATAATATCGACAAATATTGATCTATATTTTACGGATTGTTTTACTATTTATTTATTATTTAATAAGCACATTGAGTTATTCAGGTGTATTAATCTGTCTACTTACAAAATACATATCACCGAAGCATTTGAATCCAGGACCTTTTTTCTTAGACTGCTATGAGGAAAGCTTCGTGATAATTTAAATAACTGAACTATGAACGAAAACTCTCAAAACTAGATAGAAACTTTATAGGAATTTCGATGGATTACAGATTTTAATTTTAAGAATCTGATATTATATTTTTCATACCAATATTTTAAGATTTAAGAATTTGTTCTTAAAGAGGTTTAGGTGCAACAAAGGTTCTTTATTTAGAAACTGGTCTTTTTTTTTAGTGTATTAACTTGAAAGTTAGTTCCAAAACACTCTTTGACTGTTCTAATTTCTACTGCAACAACACTTTTCCCATCGGTTGCTTGGGTTGTTCCGTTTTTTATATATGGTACATACACATTTTTTTTGTTGGTTATGCTTAATCCTAAATGCTAACCCTAACAGGAGGTGGTTGCATCATAAAGCAATTGACTTTCTGACCGTACAATAGCACACTAAACATTAACAAAACGATTGCCAAAAAAAAGCCAATAAAATATTGCGGAAAATTCAGCGAAAAAAATGCAATTTAATGTGCCAAAAAAAAAGTGACGAAAAAAAAGGATTTGTTCGCAATCGAATTCGTGCGAATTAGATTTTATGACAGGGTTAGGTTACGACAGGGTTACGACAACGAATTTTGCCTTTCGGTTTAGGGTTATACCGCTTATAACCCTAAACGTAACCCTAAAACGCAATGCAACAACGACAACGACAACGACTACGACTACCTGACCCTTGCCTTAATTATGTCATTTTCCGTCAAGTCAAGGCTGCAAAGTCAATTGCAAAAAAAAAAAAATGTATAGAAAAAATTGAGGAAAAATGGGGAAAAAACACATGTAATAAAATTACATGAAAGTACATGGGCTTTATAATGCAGTCACAGACGTATGTATTTCTCTGTGTAGTATATAATATACAAGTTATATTTTCGGTTTTTGGATATTTCTGAGTGTGCGACTGACTCTCTCTATGTGTGAGTGTGTGTGTGCGTGTGTGTGTTGTCCTCTGCTCTTCTCTTTGGTCTGGTGACACTTGCCTCCGCAATATTGCGCTGACAGCAACGAGAAATAATAGCCCAACAATTTAAACAATTTATGAGTTTGTGAGTTGTGCGACAGCAGCAGCAGCAACAACAACAACAACAACTCGTAGGGGGAGTCAAGGGTGAAAGGGTTATCAAAAAATGTGTGTGTATGGCCGAGGAAAGGGGGAAAGGAAAGAAAGAAATCAAAACAACAATCATAAATTCGGCATGTCTAATGACAATTTCGCCTGGCTGTGTGTGTGTGAGAGTGTGTGTGTGTGTGTGGGAGTCATTTTGAATGGTTCGTTTTTTTATCGCTTTGATTCCTTGATTTACCCCTTTTTATGCCCGTTTACCAGAAAGGGTCAAGGAAAAGCGTATAACAACAAAAAAATGCATGTAACAGGCATCTCTGAACCCATAAACTATATCAACTTTGGATCAGTGCCAGCAGATGAAATTCTATAGCCGCGATCTTCTAAAAATAGAAAAATTAGATCTCAACTGAGTAAACTAACAAATATTAAAATGTAATTCACGCTCAAATTTGGTATGCGAAATTTCGGCCTAACATTTTAAAATGTATTTCTCTAAAATTCAGTTGGTTAAGAAATATAAACTCCTAAATAAAAATGATATAAAATTAAGTTAGTTCAATTAAATTCAAACACTTAAATAAGCATTCTTTAAAGGTATAGTTGATGCAAACAAATAGAAACACTTTTTCTTAAATTCAAATTCTGTCGAAATTATAATTGACATTTTTGATGCATTTGAAGTAAATCTTTTTTGTGTTCTCACACTTAATAAAATTAAATAAAACTTGCTTGTTTCACTACGATTTTACAAAAAAAGAATGTTGCCACACAGAGCTACTGAAAGAAACAAATAATTTGAACAAAGATTTCATTATTTAAATATTTTAGAAACTTGTTTAGTTTAATAATTATACTAAATTGATATACTGATAAATACTAGAATAGACCAAATCTTGTATACCGTAAATCAATACACTACATTTAAAACAGACAGGCATGGATCAAGAATAAATATAAGTACTTTATAACTCCTTTTGCCTGTTACATGAATTTACATACTATTATAATACCATTCTATTATATGTTTAGCGGGTATAAAAATACATTTACATATGTACAAACTATAATAATCATTTTCTTGGACCACAGAGCAATGTGGCCCAGCTCCAAATCTAGAAAAGAAAACATGTAGACTAGGACTAAGCGACTTTTTGATTCCGTTGAGTGTGGAGAGCAGTTGCATTTGGTCGAGCAGCTGATAAACTGTTTACAGTCGAAAACGGAGGCTGCATCCGCAATATAAATCAAAACTGGCTCAAAACAGAATGGACCGAAAAGAATTCCATTGAAATGGCGAGTTGCTACCAACTGGTTGCTGGTTGCTGGCTGCTGGCTGCTCGTTGCATGCCACACAGTGGCAGCATGCTGCTAAAAATGAAGCAATCAAGTGAGAACAAAACTGTAGCAGTTGCATTGTCTCTGTCTGGTAATTGTTATGTTTTATATGTGTGATTGTGCTTCGTTTGCCCAAAAATTATAATGGGCCATGATGTCACCACACACGGAGCGAAGAAGAGAGCGAGCAAGAGAGAGAGAGAGAGAGAGGGGGAGATAGTAAGTGGGGGAAATACAAAGTGGCTCAAGCAAATGTCGAAGGACCTTGCGCCATTGTCGTTTCCTGTTCCTGTCTTCTTATTGTCTAACCGAGTCTTTCAGCCGTTTTACGATTATCTAACACTGGAAAAACTCACCGAGCTGTGGACCCATTGTGGCCAAGGCACTTTAGGGCTCTTAGCCACACACACGCACACACACACACGCACACAATGCGTGGGTGGGCTCCATTGAAGTTGTCACATTGCATTTAAGTCTCAATAAAAACGCATTTGATATGCTTATGGCCCTTGCTTTGCCCCTTGCCACCGATTCGTTGGCCTATTTCAGCATCAAACAGATAATAGAAATCGAAATCGAATACGTTTCAGATTCAGATTCCCAACTTATTAAATCAGCCAAGGCTCGCAAAAGCTAACGAAGCATGTCCTTTGACCAATTCCAACCCCTTTCTATACCCGTTACCCATAAAAGAGAGAAGGGTATTATAACTTTGTGCCTCCAGGAAGAGGAAATATGTCTAACAGGCAGGAGAAGGCATCTCCGACCCTATAAAGTATATACATTCTTTATCAGCATCAATAGCCGAGACGATCTAGCCATGTCCGTCTGTCCGCCTGTCTGTCTGTCCGTCTATATGAACACCTAGATCTCAAAAACTATAAGAGATAAGTTAAAAACTATAAGATTAAGTTAAGTTTGCACGCAGATCAAGTTTCTTTCAAAATTTTGCCACGCCCACTTCCTTCCCCGAAAGTCAATAGCAATCTAATAATGAGCGTCATTTAAAAACATTCGATTTTTGGTACATACAATAATAACTTTAATTTTTATGATTCCTCAATATTTGGTTGCGAACAGACAAGAATTGTAGAAGGAATTTAAGAAATACTTTTGTATGGACAAGTCTAGTATATTTATGTTATTTTGTGTAATATGGTATATTTTGCACAAAATGGTTTATTTTTTAGTAATATATTACTATATCGAGATAACAATATAACCTTCGGAATATTTTGGTAAATCTTAAAATGTTCTGCTTTTATTCACAATGGTTTGCGGGTATTTGTCAGTCGAGCATACTTGACTGTAGCTTTCTTACTTATTTTTCGGCTCAGCAGCTCTTGTTTACCCAAACTATTAGTTGGCCAAGCTAAAAAGACAAAAAAAAAAAAAAAAAGGATTTCGATGTGCCTTTGCGGCCTCTGATCCTGACCATGCGATGGGCCCATGCAAAATGAAATAAAAATGAGCATAAAATTAAATGTGCTACATTGATGAATGGCCCCGTGGGGCAAGGGCAAGGGAAGTGGCAAGGGAAGCAACTGTGGCTGTGCCACTGTGGCAAGCTGCTTGTCGCGCTCCTGGGACTTGTTGTTGTGGACTGTGTGTGTGAAGCTAGACCCCGGGCATGCAGCGTTTAGTTTGATTTCGTTTTGAATGTTTATTTTATTGCGTAGAAAATGACGCCAACGTGGCCAAGAAATGTCCACGTCGCCGCCTTATCGACTCGACTCCACTTTCGCCCGGCTCCCATCTGCCATCTCATATCTCGCATTTCTTCACCTCCCATCCACCATTCAGTCGTCCATCTGCCAATTGAGTAAATCGGCCTCATCTGGGGCCCCAACCGGCGGTCATTTGGCAGGCGACGCGACGTGGACATGGCTCCAGTCGCTTTTTATGGCCACTGATTCTGATTCTTTCGAAAATTTCGTACGCAATAAAATTCAAATACGAGTATACTTACGATAAAAATCAAATCTTGTTGGACATTTAAGCACCCCAAACTCCCATCTCCCCATCTCCCTGACTCCCAACTTACTGACTTTGGTCTCCCTATACGAGTATCAAGTCCATTCCCATTGCGGCTGTTTTGGCTTTTTCAATTTTCCCTCTCTGCCACGTTTTGGCATCGCTGCCAATTGGTTTTTATTGGGCCAACCTTATGGTTAAGTAAGCTTCGCTGCTTGGCTCTGTTTCGATTTGCTTTGCTATCTAACATCAGGTGCAACTAATTAACAACTTTGGCATTTTTTCGCTACGTTTTTTGTATCGTATATAGCACCTTTAGAGTTCTTTAGAGTTCATAGCAAAGAGATTATTAAATATACATTTATTATAATCATTCTAAAATGATTTACATTAAAAAGTAATATTTTCACAAATTTACAATTTATATTATTGTTTGTTGATGTTTGTTGTCAGCAAATGTAAAATTAGTTTAAATTAAATATGTGTTGGTTTATTAAATGAGAATATTTTTAAATAATGTCGAAGCGAAAGCAAAGTCTAGAATAAATTGTACAATAATTGAATATCGAATGAAAACACTCATCTTAATAAAAAAAAGTAATTGAACAAGTGAAAACATTTAAGTTGAAAACATTCGCAGTGCAATAAATATGTTGCCCAGTTTTCAATGAGCACTGCGTAGAAATATTAAATTGAGGCGTGTCCTACATTAAAATCAAATTAAAAAGCGAATAAGCAAAAGAGAGAAGCATTTCATTAGTGAGCCAAAAAAAAAACGCAAAACAAAAAATGTGTAGCTTATTGAGGGGTTGTATATAACATAGTATAAGGCACATTGATTAGCCAGCCGCCCCGCTTTGCCAGCCAATATGGCGATGATGGTCCTGATGCCATCAGAGAGGATGGATCAGACAAAGTTATGTGGGTGCTGCCTGCTGCTGGCTTCTTTCTGATTTCTGCTTACTGCTTTTTCGGGGTTGCCCTCTGATTTTTAGCTCGCCGAATTACCCTGTCAAGTTCTGGTCATTGACTGATTTCAACGATTCGTTTTGTTGTTGATTTCATTTACAATGCTTTCACTCCGCATTGAGCACATCAGCTAAAGCATTCATTTTGCAATTCACAAAGTGAGAAATAGTTAAAACATTATTCAAGTAAACCAATGTTTCGGCTTTAATTCTTCACCAATATATTTTTGATTGACTGTTTTCATTCAATATTCAATTAATGAACAACTTATGCGTTAAAATATAATAGCGTTCTCTTTTAATAACCCAAAAAATGTTTAGTTTAAGTTTTTATGATATTTAGAAGAACTACTTGTTGCAACACTTGCTTAAATATGTTAAAAATTATAAACAAATAAATAATTGAAATTGTTGAGAATGTTGAAAACTTTTAACTTTACTGATGTAAAAATAAATGAGTAAAGTATTGACAAAATAATTCAAGAAAACTCTAATAATATGTTTCAGGATAATTACACACTATTTGTTTAATACTTTTTATATATTTTATAATTAAATTCGTAAACATGTTGCTAGGAAATGTCACCAAAATAACATACATAGTATTATATAATATTAACTGTAAAAGCAAACGAAAAAAATACAGAATAAATGAAGTACGACTTTTTTAACATTCATTAGAAATTTAGTTAAATATTGATGTGGTAAAAAATTGAAAGCAGGATTCAATATTCATTCATTAAGAATTGCAATACATTCTTTCTTCAACTTTGATTAGAAATTTAGTGATCTCGAAATAATAATAATAAAAGTTACGTCAAGAGGTTATATTCATTCGATTGCTTAGCCGAAGTAATCTTATAAAGAACTTTATCACTTTCAAACATACTAGAAAATGTAAATAAATTCAAATTTTATTTAAAGCCCCAAAAAATTGAAAAAGTCATACGAAGACAGGGACTACAATATTCGTTGTGCTCTATACCGAAATTCCATTTTTTTTTTTGTATTTCTTTTCTTGTAAGTTTGTTTTTTAATAAAAGCCAGCAATTTGCGCATCGCTTGCACGCCGCCCTCCTCTGCTATTTATACCCGCTACCCATAGGGTAGAAGGGTATTATAACTTTGTGCCGGCAGGAAATGTATGTAACAGGTAGAAGGAGGCATCTCCGACCCTATAAAGTATATATATTCTTGATCAGCGTCAACAGCCGAGACGATATAGCCATGTCCGTCTGTCCGTCTGTCCGTCTGTGTGTCTGTGTGTCTGTCCGTCTGTCCGTCTGTCCGTATGAACACCTAGATCTCAGAGACTATAAGAGATAGAGCTATAATTTTTTTTCGACAGCATTTGTTATGTTTGCACGCAGATCAAGTTTGTTTCAAATTTTGGCCACGCCCACTTCCGCCCCCGTAAATCAAAAAAATCTAATAACAAGCGTAAATGTCAAGCTAGAGTTGCGAATTTTGGTATATACAATAATTACTATAGTAGTTATGATTCCTGAAAATTTGGTTGAGATCAGATAAAAATTGTGGAAGTTATTAAAGAAATACTTTTGTATGGGCAAAAACGCCTACTTACTAGGGCTCTTAGTTGATTTGGCTGACAATCTGGTATATTATGCCGCCTATGGTATATTTTGAATGGTGTACTATATCGATATACCAAACATACCATTTTGTATATTTTTAGTATTTTTTTAGTATTTTCGGTATATTTTGAAAATGATACCGCAATATTTTGCCTTTATTAAAAATGGGTAGTGGGTATCTCACAGTCGAGCACACTCGACTGTAACTTTCTTACTTGTTTATTAATGTTCTTGCTGCTATTTTCTAATTTTTTGAACAGACGAGCCAAACGAAAGGAAGTGCGGATTTTTTGCATTCTGTTTTCGATTTGTTGCAATGAATTTGCCTAGTGTTTGTTTATTTTGTTATGAGTAAAGTGAAAAACTTGCGGTGTTCGCAACGAAAACTGATCTAAGACAACAAAATTAGAGAGTGGGACAGAGGTGAAGATAGACCACAGAGCGCAGCCACACGGCGGTCAATTAAGCAGTTAATATGGCACTGACGAACCGGTTATGATGCTCAGGTCATAATCCGAAACTCCAACCGATGTCGGTCCCCAGTTTTGGGTTCAAAATCCGACACAATGTCTGTGGCTGTCATTGCAACTGCGACTCTGCGACTCTTGGCTGTGGCTATTTGTTTTGGCTCCAAATGCTTTGGGACCCCCCCAGCGATTGCCCAGCTTATTGTGATAGATATATACATAGACTTTTTTTCTAGCATTTCCTAAACCGAGTCTCAAACGACAGGATACAATGGGCTAGGCTTTGATTTTGGTTTTCGGTTTTTATTTTTTATAACACTTTTATTTGTTGTCGCTGTTGTTGTTGTTGTTCCTCTCTTTCGATTCATAAATCATGCCACAAGTTGCGGTCGTCTCGGGGCATTGGTGCCAGTCAGTCTGGTTGGAACAAAACAACAACAACAACAACAACAACAACAAAAGTGGAAAATACAACAGCAAACAAAAACAAATAAAACTGAAGAAAAAAGTGAAATCAAAACTATTATCGATGATTTTCCCCCCTCGGCATTGTGCGGTTTGTGTTGAAGTCACAGCTCAGAGAGCTCACAGGTTACTGGTTACTGGCGAGCGACACAAATAAAAACATCAAATCATTCATAACACTTGTTTGGCTGGCATTGATTGAGCCAACACACACACACACACCCCATGGATCCTGCAGCTAGAATCCGTATCAAAGAAATCGAGTTACCTGACCATTTCCCTTGCATTGTTTCGCTCCCCCCCCACAAAAAAAAAATAAAATGAAAACCAGTTTCCAAAATTCGATCTCAGCTTCACTTTCATTGAGAAGAAGAATTTTTTTTTAGTGCTCCGCTCGATTTATTGTTTGTGTATATAAATTGGTTTATGAAAACATTACCGAGTTCTCTTGAATTTTGATTTTCTGTTCTGTGCTGTGCTGTGTTGTGTTGTTTTCCTCTCTGATTGTTTGTTGAGATTGATTAATGCTCTTTTGGCTCTTCTTTTTTTTTTATATTAAATACTGGCAGTTGACTCTTTTTTTTCTATTTTTGTATACTGTGTTGGGGGACTCCCTACCTCGCCTCAATGTTTTGCTTTTGTGGCTTGTTTCTTCCCCTATTTCCCAGCCAGAGTCTTAGCCATGATTGAAGGTGGCACAACTCATTCTCCCACTTGTTGTTTGTCAGTGATTGTTTACCTCGTTTCCACGCTGCGTATTTAATAAACCCATCAATGGGTCAATTAGTTGGTTTCCCTCAGCTAGCCAGCCAGCCTGCCAGGCTGCTTAACATGCTGCGTCATAAGCAGCCAAAGTGATTGAGACAACAAGTTGGCCATTTAGTGTGGCAGCCACAGGAAATCAATGCGTTGCATGATCTGATCCCAATTATTAATGGTTATCACCGCGATACATAAACATATCGGAATTCCCTTAAATAAATAAATTTCATTCATTTCGATTCTCAATATTAAAGCCAAGTTTAAAATGATTAGTTCTTGGGTAAAAGCAATGCGATTCAAATTAAAGAATTTATTTAAAAAATGTAAATTAAGTACAACAAGTTGACAAACTAAGCTGTAGTGAAATTCGTTTGAAAGGGTAAAAAAAACATTGCCAAAAATTTTCAGATAATTGTTTAATATGTAGTGTGTGGGCTTGACTAGGTGGCGGACCAAGAAATGCATGTGGGCAGACGCGTTATGTGGGCGTGGTCAAGCAGGCGAGCGTCAGCCAGATTACGATGCTTTGGATCAACTGTTCCTTAACAGCTGAGACTATTGCTAAACAGTTGAGCAGAACTAAAAGGCTGAGCAGCTGGTCATTGGTTTTAATATGACTGAAAAAGTCGATGCCAAAAATTTGACTATATCAGCGCCATATTCAGTGTCTAAGTCGGACTAGGCGGCGGACCGAGATATTAGAGTGGGCGGACGAGTTAAGTGGGCGTGGTCAAGCAGAAGAATTTAACGAAGAATTCCTAACTGAGAAATGCATGTTCAGATGTGTGTGTTTGCTTCTAATGAATTGCTACTCAACAGTTCGACATCTACTCAACTATTACTCAACAGTTGATCACTTTTTGAAGGCATCGTAACAGATCGAGTGTGAAAATGAAATGCCAAAAATTTTAATGTATGTCTACCAAATTTTGTGTGGCAACTTGAATAGGCGGCGGACCGAGACATTAGTGAAGTTGGACCGGCTAAGTGGGCGTGGTCAGGCAGACGGGCTTCCCAAAGATTGCTTAGCTGCTTTAGGTTAGCATTTAATCAACTGTTACTCAAGAAAGAGTTGTGCAGAATTACAACAAATTGATTAAAAAACTGCTTGTAGTTAATTCATTTAAAGGGTAAAAAGGTCATTGGCAAAAATTTCATTATATCAGTGCCATATCTTGTGACCGAGATATTAGGATGGGCGGAGGTGTTATGTGGGCGCGGTCAAGCAGGAGAGCTTCACAAAAGATTGCTCAGCCTGATTCCTATGCTTTTCATCAACTGTTACTCAACAGTTGATCAGAACTACAACAAGTAAGTTTAAACGTGCGAAAAAGTCATTGCCAAAAATTGGACTATATCAGCGTCATATGAAGTGTGTGTGCTTGACTAGGCGTCGGACCGAGACATTAAGGTGAGCAGATGGGCAAAGTGGGCGCGGTCAAGCAGGCGAGCTTCATAAAGATTTTTCAGCTAGATTACGCTGTTGCTTCACAGTTGTACTGAACCTCAAGGCATTACATTGCATCGTGTGGGAAAATGACTTGCCAAAAATTTTAGTTCTTGGGTGCGAAATGATTGTATGTGTGTTTAACTAGGCGGCGGACCGGGATATTAGTGAAGGCGGACGCGTTAAGTGGGCGTGGTTAAGCAATCGAGCTATTCAAAGATTTCCTAGCTTGCTTTGCGTACTTTTGATCAACTGTTGGTCAACAGTTGCTTAACAGCTGGGCAGAATTGCAAGACGTTGGTTTAGGCAAGCTGCTGTAGAAGTCATTGGCAAAAATTTGTCCCTAAGTGGTTCATATGCAGTGTGAGTGATTTATTAGGTGGCGGACCGAGATATTTGTGTGGGCGGTACTGCTTAGTGGGCGTGGCGAAGAAGGAGAGCTTCACTAAGATTTTGTATGTGTGTTTCTGTGTTTTTGTAATCAGTTGCAGCTGATGCATTGAGATGTCACTGATAATAATTCCTTAACTATGCAGGCATTTTGTCCCTTTTTTTTGTTTATATTATATCAAGCAAGCCTTTCTGCATAATTTGGGAAAATTAGGCGTGACAACTCCCACTCTAACTTTATTTATTTTAATAGTGAAAGCAGGAAGCAAATGATTTTGATATCACTTCTCATGTCATACGCTTAATTTACACGTTATTTATAAATTATAATTATAATTTGCAGTTCGCCTTAGAAATTTGAGAACAATTTACAGATTTCTTCTACTACAAGCAGGGGCTAAGATAAGAACACTATGAAGACATTTGAATTGTATTATGTTATTTCATGACATTTTGATACTGTTCTTTTCCTTGATACTTGATATTTGAAAATATATTATTAACTAGAAGGACTAGTATGCTAATAAGTAGGATTTGCAACTTCGTCTTTTTTTAAAAATTGAGTTGCAGCTGGAAATTTAAAAACTAAATTGAAATTTGTACTACAAAACAATAGTCTTTAAGCTTTCAGCATTTAATTTGTTGAATTATGTTCTACTAATTAAACATTTTTGGCAAAGTATTTATAAGTTCAGCTTAATTAATATAACATTTGCTATTATTTATTTTGTGTGTTTTTGCATTGCCAACTTCCCCCATTTAAAGCAATTAAAAAACAACCAAAAAAAAACAACCAAAAAAAAAGAGAAATCAAATCAAAATTGAAGGACTGCGTGTAATTGGTTCATAGTATTGGCTTTGACCTGCTATCGAGCTGCTTTTAACCTTCAATTAACAGCATGCTTGACCCATGTCATACAGCATTTAATATTAGCCACCTCCTTTTGCCCTCGACGACGTCTGTCCCCCCCGCTTGACCTCGTGCTCGATGCTTTTGCTACTTTCGTTCGCTCTTCAATTCACTTTTTTTTTGTTTTGCGTATGTTCGACTCGGCTTTAGGGCAATTAAAATTTCACGCTTTAGAAAAAGGCCATACACATGGTGTATGTGCGGGTGTGTGTGTGTGTGTGTGTGTGTGTAGTATATTGTGTCGCTTTTGTGACGGTGTCAATCAACAAATTTATGTGCAAATTATCGCGGCAGCTATGACAACCTCAGGTGGCTTTTTGTCGAGGTGGTTGCTTTCCGCTTTGTTAATGGTGGTGGCGGTGGCGATGGCGGTGGTGCCCCCTTCACTCTTCACTTGCCACGCACTCTCCACTACCACCAGTGTTGTAGCATTATTGTTGTTGCACTTGTTTAAACGCATTTGGCACGCCTCGAAATTGGTAACTGGAAATTGGGATGTGCGAACAATTATATAAATGATACAAAGTCGGTGACAGCGTGTTGTTGTTGTTGTTGTTATTCACCGAGGGTTGTCTCAACATCCCTACCACGATCTCTCCCAAATACAATCTGAACAAAAAAAAAAAAAAAAACAAGAACTGAGCTCGGTGATAACGCGAAATAATTGCGTGACAACCATGTTGCGATAATTTTCAATTAAACGGCATTTTTTTTTTTTTTTGGTTCTTCCTTGTTGCCGAAATAAAACGCACACACACACAGAGAGAGAGCGAATGAAACAAAACGAGGAACAAGCAAAGAAAAAGGAAAGGGAAAGGGAAGGGAAAGGGGGGAAAGCTGAGAGGGGGTGGGCTGCAAAATGAGCCAAGCAGCAAAAGAGCCAGCGTGAAATTTCATATTAAAATCAACTTATTTTCTGCTTTCATTTATTCATGCTCAGATTCTTGTTGTTGTCGCTACCAACGAACGCATACACACACACACACACACACACTGTGATAAAAAGCAATTGTAACAATTTGCTTGTGTTTCGTGTTTCAACTTCACAGACGAAGCCGCCGCCACCGCCAAAAAAGTGTCACACTTGTGCGTCATTAACACCGCCAGCCAGGCAGCCAGGCAGCCAGGCAGCCGGTCACAGCTGGTGGGTGGGTTGAGCTTGGGTTGTTGGATTGTTATTTGGTTTGGTTTGGTTTCGGTTCGGTTCGGTTTGGCTCGGTTCGGTTTGCTACTGCTGCTGCCCAGGGCTAAGCTGCTTCATTTGCCGCTCTTTTGGGGTGGCATTGGCGGCCATGTGGTTGCCAGTTGTGAATGTCCTGAATTGTGAGCTGTGAGTTGAGAGTTGAGAGTTGCCGCCGCCCTTTTTGGGGGTTGCTGCTGTGGTTGGCAGCGACATTGCCAACCATTTTTCTGCGGCCAAAGGACAACAACAACAAGTGCAACAACGACAACAGAAACAATGGCAACAGCAACAACAACAACAGCAACAGCAACAACAACAACAACGACAAAGGCACAGCGCATGTTAATTTGATTTGCGCGCTTTGCAATTTAACAATAATATTGTCATCAGCTTGAAGGTTTGAGGCATATGCCTCAGGCTTTATATTTTTTTTTATTACGACACTTGCGACACCGTAGCCGATGTCTATTTAATTGTCTGCGACTTGACAACAAGTTTCAAGCAACACTTAAAACTCGTTTTTCATTTATTCGCACAAGCGAAGCTTCGAACTTCCTCGTGGAATACATAAATATATATGGAATATATATATATATGGAATTATTATTTGTACAAATGAAATTATTGTTTTTAGTGGATAGAAACCCACTAACACATTTTTTAGAAGATGAGGAATTCTGACAACTATTATCTAAGTGTAGAAATTATTTTATATCCCAAATACTTCAAATTATTTCTTAAAGAATTCGAAAGTCAAAGTTGACAGCAAGAAGTTAGCTTCCTAATATGTAAAACATAATATTTCCTAATTACAAAATTAAAAACTAAGTTATTTACTTAATTTGAAAAAAAAAATGATTAAATTACAAAAAAAAAAACTTTTTTGATACCCAGAAAATAAATCACTCAATATAATTGAATGAAAAACTATGTACTATAACTATTATATCAGATTAATAATAATAAATCATAATAAATGTATGCAAAATCTGGAATCTGATAATAATACATAATAATAAGAGCTTACAACAAACTAAAACTTAGAATTGTAAATAAAAAGTCTCCAGTTATGAAAATTTGTCATTTAAGCGATTGATAATAAACAATGTAGGTTCTATTTTTTTTCTGTTACAGAATATAAAACTTGTGACAAACAATGCAATTATAAATGCAAAGTGTTAAGGCCTTTATATCGCATTTACAGCTCTATAGACTCATCCACATATCTTGTTTATTATTATTATAAACATCAGTTAATAGCAGTCTACAAAACAACCAAGCAAAATAAAATAAAATAGATCGATAATTAAAAATAGTATATTAAATTACATTTTAAATGATTCAGTTATGGATTTTAAGTTACGAAAGAATTCTTAGAAAATAATGCATTAATCTGTACAGCTTAGAATACAATTTTTATTAGTTAAGACACAAATATTATTGTGGATTAAAATAAAATGTTATATACACATTAAAATTCTGAATTTCAGTGAAGAAATAACATATAGGAAAGGAAAGAAAATTGTCTTAATTTATTTCTGAGTCTGGGATAAATAATAAAAATGATTGACAATCTGTGTAGCAAAGATCAGGGTATCGTCTATTAATGGATAAAGTCGAGGAAAGTCGGTTGCTGGGCTGCTTTGCGGATTTAGTTTTACCTGTTTGAGGTCGTCCCAAGCATGGAAGTCGAAATGTGGCAACTGAATTTGGCGCGCTGTCTAATTATGTCACACTGACAAAGTGTGAAAAAAGATGACAGCATTGAGCTGAGAACGGATTACATGGCAAATGTTGAGAGTCTCACCACATCCGCATCCGACAAGCAAAATCCGCAAAACCCAAGACACACACACACACACACACACACACACACTGAGACAATTTTTTGGCTAATGCTCTTTTGCGGGCTACGCGCAAGGACATTGTAAAGGATGCCAGCAAATGTCAAAGTACAACAAATAATAAGTGCAAATGCAAACAACAAACAAACCAAAAAATAAAAGAAAGGAAAGGAAAAGAAAAGAACAGTGACAAAAAACCAAGACGCAAAAAGGAAGCAACAAAAGTGAAGAGAAGTCGGAAATTAAATTTGCTTTTCGCCAGTTGGAATCATTTCTTCGTCTCGTCTTTGGGTAATTGTGCACTGCGTTTGGCCAAGCAAGGATAATAGGGATGAGAATGAGGACATCACATAACTCAATTTGTTTAAGACATTCTTGATGACGGTAGCCTTGTTATTCACTCTCCTCATCGCCATCATCGGCTTCCATGTTTCTTCCGCATTTGATTTCCTTTGCAATATGGAATACCATATGCCAAAGACGAAGTTGCCAAGTGGCACGGCTAAGAGATACTCCTTAAATTCGATTTGTTTAAAATTAGCTAATCATTTGGAATATTTAAATATATGTATGTAAATATTTGAAAATTTGTACATAGAATTTAATTTAAAATGAAATCAAATGAAATGTAATAAATCATTTTGTAAAACATTAAAATTAAAACAAATTTAATGAAATAAACAACTACAAAATGTTTAGAAAATCCTAATACTTTATGAGAGAGATATATACCATTATTAAATTAAGATTTATGTTACAATGATTTGACTCTTATCGTTAATTTTAATAAAATCTATGTTCTTGTTCTATGTATCCCAAGAAATATCAACTTCTTTTTTATTTTTCACTCTTCTCTTTTATCCAACGTTATATATAAATTCGAATTTGTTTTACTTTTCACTTTTAAATATTTTGGTAAGATAGCTGAAACTTTTACTTTCTATTTTTTAAAATCAATATAAAATGCTAGAGTAAGAAATTAAAATGTTTATTTGGGAATTGAAATGAAAGATGATAATGATAAATAAAATCGAATATCTAATTCAACACTTACTTTAATGCTTACTTTGAACTTCGAAGTATGTAAAATATCGTTTATAATTTGTTAGCAACAAAAGGCAGAAAATAAAAGAATATTTTGCATTTATTATTTGACTCAACATTTACATATATCTATAGTTATTATGGGAATACGAACAGAGTTGTAAAAAGTAGCTCAAATCAAGCAGTAAATCCAAATATAGAAATCTATAGAAATATCTAATTGAATTATTCTACAAAGTTTTGCTTTCGATTCTAGAATTTGGAAATATGTAAAATATGTTTTGGCTTTTGATGGCAATCAAAAAGGTGGTTAGTTTGGAACATTTAACATTTAACATTTTGCAAAAGTTCGGCCTGCTATCATTTATCAAACTCAAATTAAGGCTGCCACTGCAGTCGGCAATTGTTCGGCAATAAGTCCTGTCATTAACAATGAGGCATGACAAGTGAGTAACAGCAGCAGCAACAACAAAAACGGGAATCAGGAATCAGGAAGCGGGGACAGGGAACAAGGAACAGGAACCAGGAACAGGAGCAACCCCCTTTGCGCCTCATTGAGTGACATATGCGAGTACGATTATATATGTACACATATAGTATAGAGTGAGGTTCCTTGGTTCATATTCAATTTTTTTTTAATGAGTGCAACGTGTTTTTGTTTGCATTCACAAAAATACTTCGACTTGAGCACCCACTGTCTGTCATTCATTCATTCATTCAGTCATTATTCTGTTGTATATGTGAGTGTGTTTTGGTTTTTTTAATATTTGCGGTTGTCGATGGTCCCGTTGTTAAGCATCCGCAACCACGACTTCAACTGCGACCCCAAAATGCGAGGTAGAAGCATTCGCAATCGCATTCGCAATCGCATTCGCAGTCGCAATCGCATTCGCATTCCAACCATCCGAGCGACGACCATCAACATCAACTTAAGTTCAATTAAAATCCACATCAAACAATAAGCGGGCACGTAGCTGGAACCATCAACTACTTCAAAATTGGCACAACAATAACACAATAACCAACAATGCGTTTGCATGCTTCTCGTATTCATATTCACTCACACTCACTCCCGCACTCACACTCACATTCGCTCGCGGCTTTTGTGGGTGGTTGCTCGTGCCTGGGCTTAAATCTCACCCAAAACAAGAAACGACGCACACGTGTCCACCAGGGCGACAAAACTTGTTGCCCTCCACTTCTCGTTAAGTTGAAATCAATGTCCTTGTCTTCTTTTCTTTTTTCACGTTCTTTTCTTTTTTGTTTTTTTTGACAATCCATCCATGGATCATATGGCTTGATGATTAGGCCGAAGACCTTTCTGGGCACGCAGCTATGCCACAAAGTGGTGCACCCTTTTATATAGTACTACACTTCCTAACATATTACTACTCCTAATACTGCGATGTTATGTGGTTATGCGGCATGTCTTTTAATACACAAATTCCCAGCACAAAGCACTTGGCATATTACCACAGCAATTTTCTCATTTTGTACATTTTTTTTTTTTTTTTTTGATTCATTCTGAAATGCTTTCGTTACGCATATCGCGGCATTGCACGTGCTTTTGAATGCACGGCATTTAACCTCCTTCATTATCCGACTCTGGGGTTGCATTATTAAATCATCCAGAAAACATGTGCCATTATAATATTTTCAATATTGCGAGCGCAAAACTAATCTCTTACTGATTGAAATCATGCATTTTTTTTGAGCAAAGACTTGTCTTGAATGTAGACAGATTGTTAAATTTAAATAAGTAAACAAAATGTATAAAAATTGTTGCAAAAAATAACTAGTTTCAACTAGCTATGTAGTTCTAGCTGAATCAAGTAGTTAAGAAAGCTATAGTCAAGTGTGCTGGACTGTACGGTATTAATTTTAAAATATACTGAAAATACCACAAAAATACTAAAAAATATACCAACGACTATATTTGGTATACTGAAAAAGCAAAACAGTACGGTAATTTTTTTTAAAATATACCAAATTAATATACCACAAAAATGCTAAAAAAAAATATACCAAAGACTATATTTGGTATATTGATAGAGTACTACATTCAAAATGTACCATAAAGTGCAAAATATACCAGAATATATACGCATTGCAAATAAAATCTATACCAAATAAATATACCAAATAAATATAACATAAAAATACTAAAAATATACCTACAACTATTTATTTTCAGTAATCATATTATAATTGTTTGTAAGTGCCAAACATCGCGACTTATTTATTGATTTGAAACAAACTTCATCTGCGTGCAAACATATCAAGTGCTATCAACAATAATATATCTCTACCTCTTATAGTCTCAGGGATCTAGGTGTTCATATAAATGAAGAGACAGACGGACATGGTTGTATATACCGTCTCGGTTGATAATATTGATCAAGAATATATGTATATACTTTATCGAGTCGATGGCCTTAGTTGCTAGCACTCCCTTTCTTTTAGTTATTATATTATTCTGTATAATAATTAACATGTAAATAAATAAATAAATATACTTTACATGTAGGTTCGGAGTTGCTTCCTTCTGTCATCTGTTATATAAATTTCATGAAGGTGCAAAGTTATAATACCCTTCTACCCTGTGGGTAGCGGATATAAAAATGAATAGCTTAATTTCAAAACTCTTCCAACTATTAAAAGAAAAAATGAATTATATTATACCTTGATTAAAGAGAGACTATATACATATCTAATTGATAATTTATCGGGAAAATATTGTAAAAAAAATTTAGAAAACAATCACTGAAATTATAAAAGCGGAAAAATATATATTTTTAGCTTAGTTGTTTACTTTTAAAAGCTTTGACAATAAAAAAATAGATATTCATACTCTATATAGTAATATTATATATAAGATAAATTGCTGCGCTCCTTTCAGCTTTAAACAAAATACTTAATTAAAGGAATAGAAGTAAAAGCTAGTTGTAGTCGTGATATGAAATAAATTCAACTATATGCGCGAGCTTAACGTAGAGCTTAGGGTGGGTAAAGTAAGGCACAAACTCATTGGGGAGAACGTCGCTTCGGTTGCTGTGCTGGCCGAGTGAGCTATGCGGGGAATTCTTGTAAGCCAATTAATGCGTCAACTTATTAGTTTGTGCCAGAGTAAAACAGAGCAAAGCAGACGCTGCCTCAGCTGTGGTTCGTGCTACAAGTATTTTGCGTGGGCAAAACAAAAAAACAGAGAAATTGAAAAGCACATTGGGCGTGGAGGCGGTTAAGGTAGAAATGCTAAAAAGGGCGGAAGTGAATGCTGGAGTGCCCGAGAGAGAGGTCAATGTGCAATGAATGTGGAGGAAGTGGACGTGACTGTGGCCTGGCAAGAAGAATGCCGAGCAGCGAGCAGTGGCTTCATTATTGAAATAATGCCACAAGGCGCGAGGGCGAACTAGAGGGCAGCAGCAACAACAACAACCACATAGAGATCACATCAAAGCTCTACCCAAATCCAAATCCAAATTCAAATCCAAAAAACTCCTTCGCACTCGCACCCACCAGCATGGCAATCGAGAGCAACAAGAGCATCAACGCTGGCTGCGTTTTGTGGCCAATGTGGCACCCCCCTCAGCTTGTAAAAAAGCCCAAGCGGCAGAGAGTGAGGGGGAGAACTGAGAAATTTGTTTGGGCACGGGAGCAGCCGTTCGATTTCTCAGGATGCTCGGCTCTTGTGGCCCACACAAGAGGACATTGAGGACATGGAGTGCAATTAATGTTAATGTTGAGATATTTATGATGCAACCCCCTTTATCGAGGCGAGGGGTGCACGCCACCCTTTTCCATTGTTACCCTCGCTCCTCGCTGCCAAATGCGCGGCACTCAGAAGGATGTGCAAGGGTAGCACAAGTTGGTGGCAATGCAATCTCGCTTAGCGGCACTTCACAAAATGTGGCAGTTAAGCGAAATCAAGAATACAACTGTTTTTTGCCTTTTCTTTGTTTAATTTTAACTTATTTGTTGGCCGCTAAGTGCAATTCATAGTGGCCGTTAAGTGCAATTTGTGTCATTAGTAGCAAATTTTGCCTGTGTTGCGTATTACAAGTTTCTGTTATGTTATAGTTAATGTATTTAGCTAAAAAGTAATGGCCGTTAAGTGCAATTTATAGTGGCCGTTAAGTGCAAGCTAAAAAGTAATGGCCGTTAAGTGCAAATTTTTGATTTTTAAAAATTTTACTGACTCCCGCGTATTTGCAAGTCCGTCATCGAAAAAAGCGCTACTGTAAAACACTTTTTTTGTAGTCGAATATTTGCGAATGAGCTTCGAATGTAATTTAAATATAACCCTGGCCTGGGCACTGTGAGTCGCGTCCACCCTCGATTGACGTTGCCATGGCCACAAAACAACATTTCAATTTCTGTCAAATAGTTTCGCAGCGAGCGAGATAGCGAGAGAGAGAGAGCGAGAGAGAGAGTGAGTGAGAGTGTGCTTCCAGGATTTGTCAAATCAAAAACTTATGTTACAGCTGGATTAAAATTATACATGTCACTGCATCCTGATAGACGCAGCAGCAGTGCCACTGTTGCTGTTGCCACAGACTTGTGTGCGTGTGCGTGTGAGTGTGTGTGTGTGTGCAACTTGCCCCTTTCTATATCTCAGTTACCTCTCATTCTCATTCTCTGTCTCGTCTGTCGTGTATTGTCCTCACCGTTGTGTTGTTGCTGTGCTGATTTAACGCATCAGCGCGCCAAATAAAACTTTCAAATGAACAGTTAAATGCGCGCTAATAGGGGTTCAGATTTCAGGCGGCCAACTTCAGCCCTCAACTCAACTCAACTCAATGTCCCAATGCCATCGTCGTCGCATCCTTTGTGCCAGTTTTGTTGCCAACCTTCTACTCCTTTTTTTCTTTGTGCCATTGTGCTGCCACGGATTGATTGTGACATTAAGTAGGATTTATTTATTTATTTACTCTTTTTTTTGTAATTTTAATTTTCAAACACAAGATGCAAATTATGTTTTCAGTTTGTTACACACTTTTTCGGGCACTGCACTGATTCCTGAACAGGATCAGCTGGGATCAGCTGCGAAAAACGCGAAATGTTGGATAAGATTTTACTTGGATCAGTTGCACTGCGATAGGGTTGTGCTTTTTCTTTTTTCCATCTTTTCATTTTTTCATTTTTTCATTTTTGGATTGTCGCAGGTTTTTCTATTTGATTTTTGTATTATTTGCGATATTTAAGATTTTTAGCAAATATTCAAATAATAAATAATCATCAAATATGCATAGCATATTGTTCCCTCACAACCACCACCCCGAACCCCGTTCGCAATCACCTCCTCCCTCCCCCACCCTTGCTGTGGGATGCAAATATTATTTCATTTTCAATTTTCAGCAACTCAATCAGTTTAGTTTGTCGGCGGGCTTAACATTTGAAATTGTAATAAAGCCATAAGGAAATTGTGCAACAAATTTTCTCTTAAAACAAAAGCAAATAACAAATTCAATTATACATTTGTAAATGCGACTAAACGATGCTCTAATTTTTAGCATACTATCTAGTCTTCAATTATTGACTGCTACAATAAATATTCAATACTAGAAATTGCGTAGTAATTTATTTATTAAAAATTTTATGTTATTAATACGCGCAGAAATTATTATGCTTTTTTTTTAAACAAATTTCTTTAGGTTCTCACTCATTTATTTAGTTTGCAACTAAACTCAAAACAGAATTATTATAAGAATTTTAAACTTTAAATTTTCTTTTAATAACTTGGTTCTTTTGTATACAAATGAATTTAAAATAATCAAACTAATTTGAAAGTTGGTTTTACTTTTTATTATCAGAATGAAGTTATTATTTTGTACTTATTTGAAGTTCAACAAATGCAAATTATCGTAAATAAATGTATTTCAAATTATCAGCCCAATTTTAAAGTTAATTTTCCACAAATAAGCTTTTAATTTTGTAAGTAAATACATATAAAATTATCCACCAAATTTTTAAGTTTGGTTTTAATATATTATAAGAATTTAGCACTACTTTTTTAATTTCATTTCAGGCGCAATAAATTGGAATATTTTTGCAAATTAATTTAGCTGAAATCAAAATGATCAACCAAATTTGGAAGTTCGTTTCTAACTAAGCTTTCATTTCAAATTAATGTAAAAATTAAAAAAAATATAATTCGACCATCGAAAAATAATTTAGTTTTACGGTTGTTTAGTATTTAACAGCTGAGAAAGTAATAAATAATATAAATAATTGAATAGATAAAATCTTAAAGAAAACTGTGAAAATACTCGTAAAGAAGAATCATTTTATATTTTCAATAGCATAAAATATAGATACAATTCCATGGAATACATTAACTACTTTCTATTCAAATAATTAAATGTTAACTATTTTGTATATATGTATGTATTTTTAGCTGAAAATGTCGTTTCAGGCATATTATTTGGACTAGCAGCAAATGGCTTATGAAACCAACGACTACCGTCGACTATTCATTGTGATACACAAAATGCACTCGCATTGTTCCAATTTCCATATCTAATTCTATGCTATGAAGTTTGCGCTAAGCCCCGAAAAAATGAATGACGCAAAGTAGCGCAGCGACCTGTAAAAATCTGCCCAAAATCTGCAACACATATTTAGAGCCAATAAAAAAGTTAAGCCAACACAAAAAGAATGCATATAAAAATGCCAAATCAATGTGCTAGTGTGTGTGTGTGTGTGTAGTATCAAAATTTTATACAAAATAACGTAAGAGGAAAATGGGAAAAGCTTTTCGTTCGCTCGCTCTCTCGCTTGTGCTCTCAACGTTTTTTTCGCCATTCATGGTTTAGTGATTCAATTATTTTTGTGCGCAATTTAGATTTATTGAGTTTACAGTTGACGTTGTTGTTACAGTTGTTGTTGTTGGCATTGTTGTCGTTGGTGGTGCACAGAGATTTGCAACAACAAACTGCATAATCAAAACTAAAACGCGAACGTGTTGGCAAAGTTTGACAGAAAAGTAAATAAAAAGTGCAGCAGTGAAGCTGCAGCATGCCTGATAGCTAGGTAGTTGCATAGTTGCCCCACATGGTGGGGAGAGGGAGGTGAGGGGTGGCATGCCCCATGCTGCAAGCAACGAGTATCGCATATCGAGTATAGCCGCTAAAAGCTTAACGCTTCTCCTCGTTGCCAGCGTCGTCGACATGCGTCCGTGTGTCACGTGACGCATGCAATTCGCATCCGTTTCCGGTTAAGCACTGTGCATAGTGTGTGTGTGTGTGTGTGTGTGTGTGTGTGTGCTGAGAGAATGGGTTGCAAAGCAAAGCAAAGCAAAGCGAGGCAAGCGAACGCCTGCAGGGTTAAAAATCATTTTAAAACCATAAAAATAAACTCGCGTGTCTGCTAAAATAAATAAACAGAGAAAAGGCGCAAGTTTATTTCTATCTATTCGTGTTGCGTTCGTATTTTGTTTTGATTTTTGTTTAAGCTTCACACATTTTTGTTTTTAAATCCTTTCACTCAGCACAGCACAGGATGCATTTGTTTGTCTCTCTCTCTCACACAGTCTACGTGTGTGTGTGTGTGTGTGTTTGCTTATGTTTGTGTGCACGCGCTTAGGCACAAAATGCAATTTAGAATATTTGCAATTCCCTTTGGCAACAACAAATCTGCCACCGATTGCCCGTTTCCGTTTCACTTTCTCACAACAAAATCAAAATCAAAATCAAAATCGAAATAAATATAAATTTTATTTCATTTTTATTTACGTTGCCAATCGAATGCTTTAGCAAGTGTGCAACAACAACAAAGCTGTTAATACTATTACACATCGGCAGTATTAGCGCCTCAAAAACAGAGCTTCAGCTATGCATAATGGATATTCAATAGAAAATCTCTTTCGAAACTAGGCTACAACAACATTTTGATACCATCAATCATATGCTAATCTCTGCAATATTTACAACATTTATTTAGCAGCTAGTTTTCACGTTTTATCTGTAAAAAAATATTATTAAAAAAAATAGCACGATATTATTTAAATTAACACTAATATACTTCTAAAGCACTGGCCTTGAATTGAAAAGAAAAATACAAATTTAAAATAATATATAGATATATAAATTAAAATAAAAACCCATAATTAAAATATGTTATGACTTTTAATGAGGTATGTTTTAATATTTATAAGTACAATTTCAATTATTAAATTCTTTTTTTTTCCCAACACTTTAAGAAAGACGAACAACGTTCTTGAATTTGAGATACTTTCGAAATTAAAAGAAGATTTTTTTTGTTTTTAAACGAAAATTGAAGAAAAGCATTTTGTTTTTAAATTTTTTCAACCTAAAAATCTTGTTTCATGATTTCGAAAAGTTCTTCAATTATGATTTTTATCAAGAAGAAAACATTCTTAAAGCAAGATGCTAATCTTAAAATGAATGATTTAAAACTAAAATTAAAAACGTACAAGATTTGCAATCTACATTTTAATCAAGATTTTTTTCTTTCTGTATACCAAAGTAAAAATATATATAATGAAAAATTTGAAAGACTTTCAAGGAAATACATTTTTTTATTATAATATAAATTTTAGAATATTATTAATTATTATAATTTAGAAAATTTCAAGTAACTGATAAAAATATTCGTCAACCATCAATAAACACGTCTTAAAATTTGCACCGTTTGTTATCGAATTTTCCCCTCCCCCCTGGCGAATGACCTTTTGTGATTAATTTTTTATGGCATTGCGATTTCATTCTATTAACGAATGATGTTGGAAATTGTGCAGCACAACATCAACACGCTGTTGGACAACTTGTGAACATGACAAAGCAATTGAGGACGCAACAACAAACGGGTTCTCTTGAGGTTTATGCTGAGGGTTGGATCGCATTTTTTCTATGCTCTCTCTCTCTCTCTATCTCTCTTGTTTTTAATGGATAACAAGGGCGCGGGGTGCGGCGCATTGATTATAATTATGAAATGTTTGAAGTGAAGCCGATGTCGAACCCTTTTTTTTTGGTCTGCGTGTTGTTGGGCGCATCTTTGACTCATAATTTGGACGCTGTGTGCGCAAAATTTATTGAAGTTAATATTTGTCGCAACTTGGGAATGGGTAAACGGAGGGCGGAGGGCGGAAGGTTGGCTAGATTGCTTGAAAATTGCAACAGAACGAATCAAATAAGATGAGAATATACCGCAAAAAAAAAAGAAGGGTGCAAATTCTTTTTGTCTTCTAGGAGCATAAATCATGCAACATATTGCATTATCATTCAGCTAGGACAGCGCGTGATTTGTCCTGCCTGCTAATGGGAATGGTAATCGGAGTGAGTGCGAATGAAAGTCGTAACAGTAACCGTAACAGTTACCATTAAAGGGGTAACAAGAAGCAGACGCAGAAGGGGAAAGGGAAAGATTCCTTTTTTTTTTGTGGGTGGACGTTAAAATGTGAAAAGACTCTTTCTCTACTACTTTTTTTTTGTTATTTTTGTTGTCGTTTGGGTGAGTTGTAAATGGGATTTTGGACTGGCAATTGATACGTTACGAGTATTCGTTTCGTAAAAACAATGGGAATATGTGTTGCAAGGTCGCGCAACCTTTGAAACGCAATTTGCATAAAGGATTTTTCGAGGAACGCATGTCCCGCAACATTGCGTCGTCGTATATAGTACGAGAGTACGGACAATATTTTATGACTGCTCGGTTCAGTTTTATGATGCAATATGAGAGTACAGAAAGGAGCAAAAGGAGAGCAGCACTTTTCACATTTAACAATTTCACCATTTCACCATTTCACAATTTCACCCGCTGCGTGGTTTTCACTTCAACGGAATCGCAATAGTTCTTCTCAGAGGGTTTAGCAAAATTGGGTTACAACGGTATAGACAGACACACACATACTATAAAGGTAACTTGTACGCTAACGGGTCATTATATAAAGTTGCGCATACTTTGCCCAGCCTAATGAAAGGAGCGAGCGGGTTTTTATCACCCACTCTTTTCGTGCTCTCTCTGTCGCTCTTTCGCTCTGGTTAAAGGACAGTTTTTCTTGGGAAATCTTTAAGATCTACCTTCTCTTAACTCCTCTCGTGCAGCCCTTGTCTCTGCCTTTCGCTTTCTGTGTTGTCCTTTTGCACCGCTGTGTGTCCTCTCTCTATGCAAATATTTTATTGTTTCCTTTGCCCAGTTGAGAAATGTAAATGAGAATGTGTGTGTAAATATTGGTTATTAGGCCAAAACTAGCCCATTAACAATCCCATTTCCCAATCCCAATCCCATTTACCATTTTCTCATTTACTATTTCCATTTCCCACTCGCAATGTCCTCGCCTCGCTGTCCTTTTGTCGCAATGTTATACAAATATGCGTCAATCGGTTGAGTTACATATAGAATAGTACCTTCTTCTATAGTACTTCCTCGATCCATTGTCACAGCGGTTGCGTGCCCGCATTTAGTTGTCCGTTTTACACACCGATCGTAAAACTTTTGTGGCTAGCGACAATTCTTCCTCTGCTTCGCAGAAATTTTATAATCAATTTTTGCCTTTTGCCTAACTCAATTTTCAACTACAAGTAATTGAGGCAAACGAATGTGCATTGAAATGGGCTGAGCTCACACTTTTTGGAAGAACTATTCAGAACTTAATATTCATGAAATTCTTATTTAGTTGAATTTTACCATGTATTGAAGAATATTTTCAGTTATGTAATAAAGAAAATTGATAAGCATATTTCACATTTTTTTACGAAATCAGAACATGCTGTGTTTTGTTAATTTTGATTATTTAAAATTTTAAAAAGTATATGGCTAATTTTTTGTATTATAATATTTATAAATGAATAAATAAAAATTAAGCAACGAAAATGTAATTTAAAAAAAAAAAACCTAAAAAATATTATCATGTATTTTATTGTTATTTTATTAAGTTCAAATATAAAACACGTAAGAGAACTTTAGTCTATATAGAAGTACGTTAAAATTTTCCATAGAGTACCAAATATAATACAAATAAAATTCTTAAATTTTAGAGCCAAGTTGACTTTACCGAATGATAAAATCCATTAAATTCATGTCCTTAAAATGTAAATGTAAATTAAAATTAAAAAAGCAAAAAAATTTTTATTATTAGAAATTCAGAAAAAAAAGTGCGGCATAGAAATGTATATTTAAAATTAATGACAAAAATAAAAAATTGTATTAAAATTTAATGACTGCTAACCAAATTATAGTAAAAAAATTAAAAATGTATGAAATGTAGTTCAATTCTTAATTCATTTTTTAATTTATTTTTTATTTTTTTTTTGTTTTTGTTTTTTTTTACAATTTGTGTAAAAATAAGTTATACAAATATTATGTACAAAAATGGTAAATTATGTATAAACATTTACACTGTAGATAGTTAATACCAAATATTAATTAGTATTAAAACAAGATACCAAAATGGTATTTGAAATGTTTATGTTTAAAATATTGCACTTAAGATAGTTAAACACCATATATTAATTAATATTAAAATTATATACCAAAAATGCACTATAGATGGTTAATACTAAAAATTGGTAATTAGTTTTATAATAAGATACTTAAATGGTATTTTAATTGAATTGCAGAATACCAAATAAATACCATGTTAAACACATGTTTCCCGGTCTTATAACCTATAGATATTGCAATTCATCAAAGCGTAATACTATAATATGGGAACTCAGCAAATGAGAAATGGCATAACACTAAAAAAAAATGGGAATGGGAATGAAAATGTAAATGAGAAACAGGAAAAACGCTTGTCACCTTCAAATGCGGAAGACATACAAACATTAGGAACGCCCATTTAGCTACTCTACTCTAAAAAGGGTTTGCTTGCATTTCGCATTTTTGGACCATTTACTGTGGGCCCATGTTGGTTACGGCGGCGGTTGTTAATCTCTTAATTTATCAATTGAGAGACAGACACATCATACCACTGCTCGGACGTAGACGTGAACGTGGACTCGAATTCAGATTCAGATTCGGTTAAGGTTTAGGTTTCAATTTCAGTTGCAAATTAATTTCCATAAATGCGCGACGAAAAAGGCGAACGAAAATTTGTCGGTGTTGATGCTGATGCTGATGCTGTTTGCTGGGGGGGT
Source organism: Drosophila sulfurigaster albostrigata (assembly GCF_023558435.1). Taxonomy (NCBI): domain Eukaryota; kingdom Metazoa; phylum Arthropoda; class Insecta; order Diptera; family Drosophilidae; genus Drosophila; species Drosophila sulfurigaster. The sequence goes on from NC_084885.1 coordinate 21,197,730, forward strand.
TGTAAAAAAGGGTTTCTCGACAAAAGTTATGTTTACATAATTAATTAAACAACACAAAGCAGCAGCGGACGGACGGACAGACAGAAGGTAACACATGTGTGTGTGTGCTGCAATATAGAATTCATACAATTTTCACACAATGCACAAAAGGAAATTGGGAATAGTTGCATGGCAAAGGGTTGTGCCACGCAACGTGGCAGATATCGCATTGCGTAATAAACTCATAAAAAGCCAGCCAAATGGGAACATTAAAACAAAACTATAATGTCACTCTCACCCCGTCCGAAAATCTAGTGTTGCAACAAGATGGGGCAACAATAGGCGCGAACAAATGTTTGAACCAAAAAAAAGAAGAGAAACAACGAAATCGAAATTAAATAAAGGGTTTTCTCAACCAACTATTTGTCATCCACACACAAGCGACAAAGTGGGCGGTGGGCGTGTACATTTGTCATTACGATTGGCCAAGAATATCACATCAGGGAATCCAGTGCAAAAGGGGAGCTGAGAACGCAAACGCAACCGAAACCGAAAGCGAAACCAAAGACCGGACAAACTGGTTCGCCAAGCTAAGCTGAGTTGAGTTGAGTTGAGTTGAGTTGAGTTGAGCTGAGGCGGACTACTAACAACCAAGAACATCACGCACAAATGACTTTTTGATTCACTTGCCTGTGTCTGCGTGTGTGTGTGTGTTGACTACCCCAAAGGAGTCGACGACATCCTTCTCAGGTCCTGGCTGCTGCTGCTGCTGTCGACAGTGAATTAAATCGTTGGCATTTGGCGTCACCATTTTATGGCACTTTTGTAACGCACACATTCCTCTCTCCCCCCTGGATTGTCTGCCTGATTCAACAACAACTCCTCGGTCCCATTGCCTTCCCTCCCCTTTCCACTTTCTCTCTCTATGCTGTCACCTACACTCATTGGGTCGCCAGGTGTGAAATTAGCTCAATTTAGCAAATGTTTCAGAGTTTGAATGCGAACTTCTGTCCACTTGTTCGACTTACTTATCACCGCTTATCTTGTAAGAGAAAGAGACAGAGAGAGAGAGAGAGAGAGTGAAAGAGAACGATAGCGACAGAGTTAAATAGTTGTTGCTCAAGCTACGTTAGCTAAATAAAATAAAGTTAGTCGCAAAGTGTCATTGATAAAATGTTAATGTCATTGATAAAGTGTAATGATGAAATGCAACTTAATTGACGCTGCTCTTATTTAGTTTGATTGAAATCAAAAGCGGTTGTTTTTATCACGTTACTATTCTTAAGGGAAACAATTTTCGTTGAAGACCCAACTGCATTGGCTTGAAATAAATATAAAAACTAAAAATAAAAAAACAGATAAAAAAAGTAAAAATTGGATTACGATATAGCTATGTTCGTCTGTCTGTGCGTATGAACACTTAGATCTGAGACTATAAGAGATTAAGATATAATTTGTTGAAGTTCTTAATGACATAATTCTGTATGTCAAAAAAACTCCTAATACAATCGGGTCTAAGTTGCTTTTGACTGAAAATCTAGTATATTTTGTAATCATTGGTATATTTTGAATATAGAACATAGAATATAAATATACCACATATCTTTTGGTATATTTGTAGTATAAATTCCGCTTTGTTTTGCTTTTACTCTACTTTCTTTTATATTTCATTATCAAAGTGTTTATCAACTATTTAAAATATTGCATGCTAAAGATGCTTCAAACTTATTCTAAACTTATATTGAACGAATAATTAATATTTAAATTAATACAATCATTAATTAGTTAAATTATTTAGGATCTCCTCAAACAAACAAAATATTTTTGTATAATTATTATTATTTTTATGGTATTTTTGAAATTCGTTCAAATTTTTTTCTTACACTTTTTTGTACACTCTATTCTTAAACTCAAGTTATTTATATCTATGCAGCTTCTTTGAAAGATATGCCATAAATGCATTTAATAATTTCTCTTTCGAGTTGATCTGTTTCTATTTATTGATATATATGTATGTGAGTATGCACTATATTATGCTATAATTAGTGTTGATCCATGACATGGAAATGCTCAGTCAATTTAAATATGATCCATTTAATGCTGCCTCAGTGTTTATTCATTTACATTTTCCCTAAACAAAACAAGGAACTTTTCTTTGCTGCTCTGTTCTGTTCTGTTCTGTTAAACTAAAAGTATTAAATACTTAAGCTCAGTTTGCTCATTTATCAGCGCGAAGCAAGGCATTTGATGACCCACAGAATATGCTCTGTCGCTGTTGACAAGAGCATCATTCAAAGTTTCAATTGCGTCAGAACAATTATCAAAACTGTGCCTAAAAATAAGGCGCTAATCAATTGAGAGAAAGCGAGAGAGACCGAGCGGTGTCTTTAACTCTTGTGCTATCAAGTAATCACTTAATGCCACACACACACAAGCACACTTACAACGACCGAGGGTTGTAGATATATAGATATATATATATGTCTGTATCTGAGGAGGACACCAAACACGTCGTCTATTTGTTTTGTTAACAACATTCTTGAGATGCTTTTATGAGGCAAACGGCTAAATGCCTGAAGTATCGACGAGGCTTCACTCTAAATCACATGACCCTCGACCTGCCATCGCTCCCCCTCATTTCCTCCATTGCACTCCCTTCGCTCCCTCTTCAACTGCTTCGTTTACCAGTCGTTGGCGCGTGAGTAATGCGCACGGCTTAATTTCATTTTGTTGTCACATATTTGGAAGGCGCCCCGGCACCGAAAATACGCCGAGCGCATAAATATTTATAGTCCCCCCACCCTCACCCCACCTTCTATCCATCCATCCATCCATCCGTCCCCCCTTTTTGCAGCTCCTTCACTACAGATTAGAAAGCGCTTAAGTGCGACTTTTGGCTCGTGACTTGTCTTAAGTGTACCGAATAGCAACGTCCCCCTTTCTACACACACACACACACACACACACACACACACAGCGCCTATTCTCAAATGTCAAGTTGCCGTTGACGGCACGCGTCATCTTTAGCTCTTCACTCCACCCTCCTGGCTTCCCTCTTCCCTCTTCGAGTGTGTGTGTTGGAGGCGTCACCCGCATGTTTTTAATAGTTGGGCAACAAATATGAGAAAAACGGTTCGTGTAATTTGAGGCATTTTGAATACAAACAGCAGCCTCCCCCCCCCCCCCCACCCTGCTTGATCCGTGCTGTTTGATTATGTTGTCACACGCACTGTTTAATGCTGTATGAATATGAAAATAACACCACCAGTAGCTTCAACATTCGCCACCGCCATCGTCACCGCTGCTTCTCTGATGATGCCACCACACGATGCGAGGGTTGTTCCCAAGACGTTGACGAGTTAATTGAAAAACTTAAGTGGCAACAGTCGCTCCGGATAAGCCACATAACAACATTTTATTAACACTCTCTTCAGTCAACTATTTCCACATTTTCAACGCAATGCATCCTATATGACGTTAACTAGTCTTTTTTTGTATTTAACAAACGTAATTTGGAATGCTGATTAATAAATTGTGTTCTTACTTTGATTGAATACTAATACTAAATACTAAGTACTAAATACTAATTACTAATTACTAAATACTAAATACTAAATACTAAATACTAAATACTAAATACTAAATACTAAATACTAAATACTAAATACTAAATACTAAATACTAAATACTAAATACTAAATACTAAATACTAAATACTAAATACTAAATACTAAATACTAAATACTAAATACTAAATACTAAATACTAAATACTAAATACTAAATACTAAATACTAAATACTAAATACTAAATACTAAATACTAAATACTAAATACTAAATACTAAATACTAAATACTAAATACTAAATACTAAATACTAAATACTAAATACTAAATACTAAATACTAAATACTAAATACTAAATACTAAATACTAAATACTAAATACTAAATACTAAATACTAAATACTAAATACTAAATACTAAATACTAAATACTAAATACTAAATACTAAATACTAAATACTAAATACTAAATACTAAATACTAAATACTAAATACTAAATACTAAATACTAAATACTAAATACTAAATACTAAATACTAAATACTAAATACTAAATACTAAATACTAAATACTAAATACTAAATACTAAATACTAAATACTAAATACTAAATACTAAATACTAAATACTAAATACTAAATACTAAATACTAAATACTAAATACTAAATACTAAATACTAAATACTAAATACTAAATACTAAATACTAAATACTAAATACTAAATACTAAATACTAATACTAATATAGCATCTCTTAATAAGCAACATTCATAATTAGTTAGCAACAATTAATGTGCACGATTTTTCATCAGAAAGTGACATATTCCTCAAACCAAAATTAAATTTCTAATGTTATGGCCCGATGACCATTTTATAAATGGTTTAATTGGCAGAACTTCTCAGCGGTAAAAGTGAATAATCAATGAAACATAAAATATGCAGTTGCAATTGCTGTCTAGAGTGAATAAAGACATTGTTTGATAAGAGTTATAGTGGATGTGGAAAGTTGAAGTTGTTTAAGCGCCATTACAGCCACAAGCGCAAGCATTTCACTTATCCATGTGTGATGTGGCATGTGGCATGAGGCATGTGCCACACACACAAATCACATTTACATACATACTCGTATGTAGTATGCAGATGGCCACAGGGCATTTTACTTATATGTAAGTAAAACACTTTTGGTAATTCATTAAGTTACGGAAGTTGAACTCAGAACTGCAATTTCCCCTAGAACCAATTATAGAAAAATTTAAATTCGTTTTAAAAGCAGACCAAACGCATGTCCCATGTCCCGTTGTCCAGTGCTTGGCCCCAGACAGACGACGAGGACGACGACGACGACGATGAGGACGACGAGCTGAGGGATGAGATTGAAGAGACTGAAGAGAGACGACGATGGTCACTGCCGTTGCCTCTGATGGATGAATGTAATGCCATGTTTGAATGTGTGTGTGTGTGTGTGTGGGTGTGTGAGTGTGTGGGTGTGTGTGGACAGCGGCATGTTCATAAATTGAAATCACTTCCATATCCAGAGAAAAAGTTTGGCAACAAAATAGAGCAAAAAAAAGAAAGTCGTTCCACACTCAAAACAAGGCAACGTAAAAAAAAGATGGAGATGTGGCTCTCACACCTTCAACCTTCTACCTTCCCCCCAAGGAGTCAAATAAAAAATTCTGTTTTTAAATCGCCGGCATTGGACCACGACCATGAGAGAGAGAGAGAGAGAGAGAGAGAGAGAGAGAAAGGGAAGCCGGCCATGTACGACAAGTAGGCAACACTTGACACAGTTGCCACTTTCAATTGCCAACATAACTCGAGAGTGGCGCTCACTAAAGAAGAAACGCCCGCTATTGGTTGCAACACCAGCAGTTGGAGAAGCAGAAGCTGTAGCAGAAGCAGTTGCATCTGTAGTCGTAGTCGTAGTCATAGTCGTTGCTTCTGCTGCATAGTTGAGGGCGGCGCTCTGTCTGCATATAAATACCGCCTGTGGCCATAAAAGTGGAGACCAACCGACCGACGTGTAACAAGCCCAAAAAAGTTCAGCATCCCAGCAGTGCAACGAATTGCCAATCCTTTTGCCCTCCCCCTCTCCCTCTCCTTATCACTGTCTCTCTCGCCCACTTTATATGCAAGCCCGCACTAAAAAATGGCTAACCGAATGTGTGTGGGCGCGGCTGTGGGTGCCTAGGTCAAGCTTTGGCTGTGAGTCTGGGTGCCACTGAATACGAATACGAATGTGAATGTGAGTGTGTTTTTGGGTGGTTTGAGTGCTTGTCACACCACTTAAACAGCCAACAGCAGCAACAGCAGCCAGCGTAGCAAAGACTCTTTTTTATTTCACTACCGAGTTGTTCACCAAGAATACTCTATGCACATTGAACCATTTGGGAACTTGCAACAAGGCGAGAAGTAGAAATCAACACATTACTTTCACATTTGTACATCTCAATGTTACCTCACTTATATTTATTTAAATATATTTCATTTTAAAATCTAGAAATTTGTCAACATGCTTCAGTTATTTACGAGTACCTTTAACCAGGCAAGTAGAAAAACAATTTTATTTATTTTACATCAACATCAATTTAATTTCAATTTTTTATTTTTCTTTTCTGTTATTTTATTTTTTGTATTTACACATTCAATTTATGCTTCTTCCTGCTAATTTAGTTTTTATTTCCATTCATTTGGCACTTATTTACACTTATTTTCAAATCAAAATGTTCACATCATAAATTAAGTAATTTATATCATTAAAAAATAGAAAAATAATGAATATAATTATTATTATTATATAAGCAAATATTTACATTTGAATTAAAACGAAAATAAAAAAAAATACAAGAAAATGTAAACAAGAAAAAAATAGAATGCAAATTTTAATTATTTGAATGTATAAATTAAAGTAAAGTTTTGATAGTCAGATAAGGCATTGTGATGTTGTAATTTGTCAATTGTATTTAAAGAGTATCACAGGCTTGCTATGCTCATGCAAATGGAAACATGCTCTTTGATTTTTCCGTGTATTTGTTTTTTTTTGTGTCTGTTTGTTTTGTTTGTCGTTTTTGTTTTTTGTCAACTTGTTGGGTAGAGAGAAGTCCCTTCAGCCATGCTGCCTGGCTGTGAGGCTGTGATGCTGTGATGCTGGCAGTATCGTCGTCCTGTTGTTTAGTTACTTTGGTAGTTTCGTTATATTTATTGGCCCACATCGGGTGAAAAATGTTCAACGCTTTGGTAATTTAGTTGAGTACCGTTATATGCCGACAGGCACTCGCTCCACACACACACACACACACACACACACACACACACACACACACACCCACATTGCATGGTGCAACCTGCTTCACTCTCCACATCTGCTGCCACAGATGAAGTGACCCTCGGCGTTGCAAGCTGTCCTCCTCATAAAATGCGAAAAAGCCAAAGCAGAACAATGAATGCCAGCAGCAGCAGCAGCGGCTTCCACCTACAAAGGTGGCCAGCAATGGAGTGAAAGGGGGGGGAAGGAACGTGCTGGCAACGCTTGGCGATTTACGAGTTGCCATTTTACTGCTCAACTGGGCCGTGAAGAGTAAAACGAAAATGAAGGATCGTTGCCCACGTTGCAACGTTGCTTGACGTTGAAGTAGTCTCTATGCCACTGAGAATCATAGCAGATGAGTACTATATACTCTGTACTCTGATGTATGTATGTATTGTGGCTCATCACTCATCGACCTGCGTTTTATTTCATATTACATAATTGGGCGTGTAATGAGTCTAATTGAGTTTTTATGTTTTGGCCAAAAGGATTCGTAAACGCGTCAAATTTTCTTCTCTTTGCCATCATTTTTTTTATTTTTTTGGTTTTGTTGTTGTCCTTTATTTAGCAATCGCTTGAGTCGGATGTGAGCACGACAGAGGGAGAGTGGGCGTTGGAGTAGGCGTGTGGACGAGTTGTAGCCGCTGGTCATTTGGCAGACACACCTCCCCCAAATGAACCAACCCAAAGCAACAACAACAGCAACAGCAATTGCACATTTCTGTCTATCCCATTTTCGTGTGAGACACTAACTCAATTAACGTAGCTGGCAACATGTGTTAATATCCTCTGTGCTTCCGCTTGTTCCCATTTCGAAAGCCAAGAGCGGAGCCACAACTGAAGAAATTGCACTGCAGACACAGAGTGTGCGTTATTTTCTATATAGATTATATATGTATGTAACTTTAAGCTAAACTCGTTCAATTAACAACTATTTCTTAGGGCAGCTAACACAGACACAAATGCAAGAAACAAATTGAAAGGATGTCAAAATTCAACTTAAAAGTTGAATTAAAAAATCAAGTTGGAAATATAAAATTTTTTAAAAATTCTAAACTGGACATTCCTTATTTCTTGGTCGTAAAAGTGTGAAAATAGAACCCAGAACGAAAAATCTCAATTCACGATTAAACATTTTTACATTTGATTTTGTTTAAACAAGTTGGAAAGATGTACTTGCTACTCATTTTTAATGAAAGTAAAACCACAACAATACTAAAAATACACAAAAGATTGTATTGGGGATATTGATATACATAGCACTACTTGCAAAATATACTATAAAATGCGATATATACCAGATTGTCAGCCAAAGCAACTAAGTATGCGTTTTTGCCCATACTCAAATATTTTTTTTATCTAAATACTATACAGTTAAAAAAGAGCCAATTTCTTGCACTCATATACGAATCAGTCTGTGGAATATTGAAATCAAGACATCGCTAAAACAATCATTACATTTATTAAAACAATCATTATTTTGTTTATAGAACAGACAATCTTTCTGTCAATAATTTATAAATAAGTTAGTTAATTAGTTGGTCGACTATCATGTAGAAAAAAGAGTTAAATGATTAAGCCAATTAGTCATTCGAATAGCTGTACAAATTGAAAGCCATTTATGTCTATAAAAAACATGACTTTTCTGTATAGATTTTATATTACTAATTTGTTAATTTCACTAAGTTTAAATATTTAAAGTGACACTTTCTATTCTCATTTTTAAACGCGTACACTTATAAATATTCTTTCTAAATATATCTAATAATAAAAAACATTTTCGAAAAGTTCGAATAACTAACGTAAAACATTATCTTCCGATATTCCGATTTTAGTAGAAATATACTTTACGTGGAAGAAAATCAACAGCTGCTATTTTTGTGTGCAGCAAAAACGTTGTGCAAAAATACAAAAACAACTGAAAAACGCAAAAATTTTGATTCTTATCTCTATGTTTTTACATAAATAAATATTTTACAAAAACAATGAGCAAGTGATCAACTAACAAAAATGAATATACATTTTGTCGCACTGCTATTTCAACGTTCACTATACTATACATAAATAATAAAGCATACGAATTAATTATTTAGATTGATTTAATGTTGAGTTGTTGTTGCGAACATCTTGCTTCGATTATTAGCAGAAAAGTTTTGAGGCTGCAATTAGGAAATTGGATGCGCTTTGAAGTGCGACCGCTAGATGGCGCCACAGAGTTGCGCGAGACACGCGTTTGCCTTAGATGGTTGGTTGGGCACATTTGCAACACAACTCCCATTTGCAACTTGTGTCCGCTGTCCGCTGTCCTCCGTCCGCTGTGTTGCAGTCTGTTTATTGTTGGTGTCCTTGGGCGCGTTTTCATGCTAATGCGTATGTGTCGGACGCACTGCCGCTGCGGACCAACTGCTGTGCCATGTCCTCGACTATTAACTGCCTCAAAAAGTCAGCAAGTGGGCAAAGAAGGATGCGATGCCGAGGCTTGCACCTTTTCATTCGTGGCTGCGCGTGCACGGAAGCTGGCTTGCTGTCACGGCACTTTCTCTCTACCTCTCGCACAGCACGCAAAGACTGTTTGCCACCCGTTGAGCAGCGCACGCGAAGAGCGAAAGAGAGAGAGAGAGAGTGCTAGAGAAAGGTAGAGCGATCCGTTTACAACTTTCTACGAACGCTGCATGCGCCTGCGGCTTCACGATATGCGCTTCATTGGAACGCGATTTCAGTTGCCATTGCCGGCCGCTTAGGATGCAGCATGCGGCAGGACGCAGGACACTGGGTGCAGCTCCCTCTGGGCAGCTCAGCTGGGTCGCAGTCGCCGTCGCCGTCGCCGCCGCCGCGCTGCGCAAGTCGCGTGCATTTCTAAGCACACCCAAAGCGTGCTGAGCGCGCGACCAACGAGGGACGAGTGACGAGGATGAGGGACATCCTCCATGTACAACAAGGAGCACACTTTTTGATTTCAATTCACGCTTATGCCCAAAACATTTGACTAAATGACTTTAGATCGCACCCATTGCACCTCATGCAGTGCAATTGATTTGCCCATCAATGGAATCTACTTTGGCTTTTGTTGTTTCTTTTTTTTTGCACTTCGATCAGCACAACGTGAATTCAATTTGAATGTTTAGAAAACCAAGATACAAACACTCTTAAAATTAATTACAATATCCATAGATTATTTAACATATTAAATAATGAATACAAAATACTATTTATAAGCAAGTTAGAAAAATTCATTTATTAAAACCATTTTCCAAAAAGATATCAATAATAAACCGCAAAAATACTATTAAATACCATAAGTTATATATAGTATATTATTATAGTACTGCATTAAAAATATGCCATCGAGTACAAAATATACCAGATTGTCAGCCAAAGCAACTAAGACCCGATTCCAGTAGTTGTTTTTTTTTTCATACAAAAGTATTTCTGCAATCTATTTATTTAATTTCTAAACTAATGGGTAATTACGGAAAACTTGAAACTTTGTCTTCCGTTATTCCAATTTTAGTAGAAATATATATAAAAAATAAAGAATACTAATAAAATTGAGCAGAAATCGTTGCTTTCTAGCAATATTTAATTTATTATCAATCATATAATTATTACAATTTCCGCTAAATATAGAACTATTCTAACACCTCTTAAAATTCCCAAAGATTTCGTGAATAATAATATTGATTAACAAAATAGTGTTTGTTAAATTTTTCCTTATCTGAAATTTTATTCGTGTTCTTTAATAATATTGTTTCATTTTATACAAATTATTTCAAATGTTTAAGTAAAAAATGCTGAGAATAGTCTGTACGTTTTTATGGGAATAAAAAAGGATTGTGTTTCAACACTTGCCCTAAGTTTCAGCTATAAGGCAGCATGCTTTGCTATCATGCCATCTCCAACCATTTTATCCTGTCTTATCCTCTTTTGTTGCCTTATCAATGCTAAGCAAAGCACAAAGACCAAGAGGGGAGAAGAAAAGGAGGAAGCAAAGCGTTCAGCACCGTCTGTTGCTTGCTTCAACTGCATTTTTTTCCAAGCTCCTCCCTCATTTTTTGCTATACTCTCTCATTTTTGCCTTTGCTTTTGCCTTTGGCAAACTATTGCGCTTTGTCAGCCGCTCAATTTTCTTTCTTTTTTCGTGTTATTGGCAGTTCTAAGACCCTGTAAATGCCAAATGGATGGGATATACTAAATTTGCCAAAATGCATGTTGGTACCTCAATCATTTGATTAGCATCAGACCATCATGATGGTCCTGATTTAGATTCAGAATTCCTATGTAACATATTTTAAAAATTTTCAGATTTCTTTGAATATTTGAGGTATAATTATGAAAAACAGTAAGCTAGAGAATTGTATTTTATTTTTATTATTTTGCTCAACGTTTCCAATTCTACAAATATTAATTATTTGCTATTACATGAGTGTTATTTCTTTTTACAAATTTGTGGAAGACGTGTTGAACAATAGAAAATGTAGACAGAAAAGCAATAACAAGTCTAATAAATAGTTTAAATGCAATCAAATAAAATATGAAATTTCAACATAAATATTTGAATAAACTGAAAAACAAAAACCTTCAAAAGTACAATTTTAAGACTATGATAAAAGAAAGTGTGAAGTTATCAAGAATTATTTCAACAATTAACCACAATTTGCATTAAATTTTTTGAAGCCAACTTGGCAGAACAAAATAACCAAGGGTTATAAAGTCGAGTATGCTCGACTCTTGATTTTTGTCGATATGTTTATACCCACTACCGATAGGTTAAAAGGGTCTTATAACTTTGTGCTTTAGAGGAAATGATCTAATAGACAGATATGATGTAAAGTATAAATATTCTCGATCAGGCTATATGAAGAATAGAATATATATAAACTTAACTTCAATGATTACTTTGTCCCCTTAGTTTGGCTAAAAATGTGGTATATTTTAAATGTAGTACTACAATAATATACCGAATATAGCATTCAGTATATTTTAGTATTTTTTCGGAATATCATTTGGCATAACATATTTCAAAAATAATATCAATAATACATTCTATATCGATATACATACTATATATCTTTCGGTATATTTTAGTATTTTGCGGTATAATTTCGGTATATTTATAGAATATGATTTCTGTGAATACGGATATCGGGTATCTCACAGTCGAGCACACACGACATTCGCTTTCTTACTTGTTTTTTTGTCAGTTTTTCCCATTCAGATTTTGCGTTTTTTTCTTTTTTTTTGGGCCAAATGTTGTTTGGATTTTTTTTTGTATGTAGCTGGCAACAACAGCATCGGCATCGGCATCAGCTTCTGTGTTCTGCAACATGCTGCAATTGTCTAACCAGCCTGCAATTCCGCCGCCTACTTGACTCCCCGCTTCCCCTTCGCATCGCGCATTTTGGCCGCCCACTCCATAAAGAAAATTTTTTTGCGGGTATCCGATATAGTTGGGTCAGTGCTTGTGGCCAGAACGGTTCTGGTTGCGGCCTTAAGCGGAGTGGGTGCTCAATATGTGTGTGTATGTGTGTGTGTTGGTGTGTGTATGTGTGTGTGTGTGCGTTATTGAGTGCAAATAGCAATTTCGCAACAATTCTGCCTAGCAGCATCTGGAAATTTGCTCGTTTTGCCTTTCAGCACTTTGGGCCGGAGAATTTGGTTGAGTTTCCACAAGGCAACTGATCCCAGTCCAATTCCTCTCTCTCTCTCTCTCTCTCTCTCACCCCCTCTCTTACTCTGATTCCACTCGCGCCTATCCAATTGACTTGGACTGCTGCCCATCTATTCATTTTGGTGATGGAGCTTGCATTGGGTTTCCCGAGCGCATTGTAACGGATTTCTGGTAACTGTTTTTGGTTGCCGTTGCCGTTGCCGTTGCGTCGATTTTTGCTGCTTCCAACTGCGTAGCGTGTGTGTGCATCCTGCCTCCTTTTCGAAACTGTCAAATCTTTTTGTGTATTGGTGTCTGCTCCTGGTGTCCTGGAGTTGGGGGCGCAGCATTCCTACAGTCGATTTTATTGGATTACGGTTTAGATTGCAATGGTAGCAACAACAACTGCAGCACTTCATGTTGTTTATATAGTTGTTGTTGTTGTTGTTGTTTGGGTTGTTTAGAAAACATGCAGCATGCACGCTACAAAAAATACAAAAACATAGAAAAGGATAACAACGCTTTTTTGACGGCATCCCACTCACCGCTTATCACCCTTGTGTTGCATCGTTTTATATGCGTCTTCCCCCCTTTGGGGCTATTGCCACATTTTGTTCTTCTTAATTTTTTGGCATTTCTCCTCTCTCTCTCTCTCTGGGCAACAACTGCAACAACAAGCGAACGCCAAGCAATGAATTGAAATTTGTTTGTTTGTTTGTTGTTGTTGCTGGTCATGTTGTTGTTTGATGTTCGATGCTATGAGCTTCCGTTGCGCTGCTGCTTCTGCTGCTGCTGCTGTACGTGCAACTTGCAACAGACACACACACACACATAGAGACAGTGGCTGGGGCTTCTGGAATTGCGTGTGTGGCAGCAGAGTTCAATGATTATGGGTGACAGTTGTGCCGCGTTGCAAGTTCTCTACCATCGACAATGTTGTGCAACTATTCACAGCAAAACACACACTAAGAATTTATGAGAGAAGCGTATTTAGTGTAATTTATTCAACATACTATTTTTTAAATCATTTTCTAAAAGAAAAAAATATATATTTAGTGGTAGTGTTGCAAAAATTATGTTGATATTGAGTAGAAGCTCTCACTTTTCAATAATTTATTCTTATTTTATATTAACATGAATATGATTACTTTACCTTAATACATACGTACAGGGAAATTAACAAAAAAAAACTTAAATATTTACTTCTACTCCTTGTTGTTTGTCATATAAATAATAGTTCTTATCATGAATTTTCCAACAATTCAGTTTCCGTATATAAATTAGTTATTTCTTAATATAATAGAATATAAATTGTAATTTTATATTGAGCAGTTTTTATTTAGTAAAAAAAAAACAGGTGCTATTTTATCTTAATAATATCTTTGCTTATCTATATTTATTGACATATATATCTTTTTATTTATTATTTACTCAAACTAACTGGTTATTTTGATTTAACAAAATAATTAACAGCAACAACAATAAATGTTCTATAAAATGTATTATTATAATATTATTCTAATTGCTCTTATTATCAACTAAAAATTTTATTTTACTCTATTTTATTATCAATAGTTTCATAATTTACACACATTTACCTTTAATTTTTTTAATTTCGGCTGCTAAATGTTTAATTTAATTGTATTTTAATTATGACTGTTAGCTATCAAGATTTATCGATTGTTATTCCATTACATTAAAACGAATTACGAAAAGAAATTTGCTATCAATTTTGTGTTTAATTTTCAAGACATTCCAGCTTTTAATTATTAAATGACAGTTCTGAAATTAATATTATTAATGTGTTAAAATGTCAATTAATTTCAAAAATTCGAATTTATAAATAAAGAATATTTATTTATTTTTTAAGTATTATTATTAATGATATAAAAATCATATTTAAAATGAAAAAGCTGCATGTCGATATAAATGTAGAATTAAGCAATCTTTAAACCTTATTACAAAGATATATTTCAAATACAATTTGTAAAGGGTATTTGACAGGTCGTTGTTTTGCTGTTTGTTACTGTTGCATGTTTTTTATTATTTTTGATTTCATTTTGAGTAGTTTGCTGTTGCGGATGTTGGCATTTTTTCACTCGTTGCTTCGTCCAGGACATTGTCACGGTTGTTGCTATTGTTCATGTTGTCATTTTTCTAATGCATTTTGCATGGTAAGCGTGTGTGTGTGTGTGTGTGTGTATGGGAGTGTAAGTGCGATAGTGTCTGTGTGTGAAGTTATGCACTCTTGTCACATGATTCGATGAAATCCGATTTTCAATTATTGGATTTTGTTTTTAGCGCGTTGCAACAATTGTTTTGAAGCAGACACACACACTCTCACACTCACACACACACTCATACAACTAACAGCGAGCCAATGAACCAACGAACCACCGAACCAACTACTGAACCGGTTCGCCAGCTTCTTTGAAAGTTTATTTGATTGCCACCGCATTGCGTGTAAGCGGATGAAGAAGGGAGTTAGCGAGGGGGGGCAAGGCAACGAGACGAGACGCTGTGTACACAAATAAACACACTCACACACACACACTCATACACTCGCACACATGTGATGCTAATAATGATGCTACATGCGGCGTTTCGTGTTTGGCCGTTGTCAAAGGATTTGGCTTGCTTGGACTGTGGCCCAAACTAAGCTAATTAAAATTTGGCCACGGCGCACGGAGCCAGCCAGAAAACCCCCGAAGCGGGCAACGGGCAGCGGGTGGTGGACAGCGGATAGCTAAAAAGCGTCCAAAAAAGAAAGCAAAGCAAAAGGTCAAAGAGCAAGGACCAAAAAATGAGGTACAGCTAAAAAGCGTGTTTTAATTAAAATTTGTACGCGCGCCGCCCCCGCCTAGAAGTCAGAGTTAACCCCATCTATGTGTGTGTGTGTCTGTGTGTGAGTGTGTGTGTAGTTGGATCAAAGGATCAAAAGCTATCGCTGATGATGCGGCAAACGGCAAACGACCACAAGCTGCAGCATCTGATATGTATTTTCTTTTCGTCTAACCAAAACACATTCGCACACACACACACACACACTCACACACACACACACACACACAGAGACTCAGTGGCGAGATAATCCCAATTTTAGACTAATTAAATTGTCAAATATTTGTTGAGGGCGGGACGCAAAAGAGCTGGGCGTGGCTGGGGCGAAAGTAAACAGCAAATAGCAAATAGCCGAAAGGGAAAAATCTTACAAAATTCAAACGCGAAGCCAAGCAAATTGAGCGGGTTAAAAGCAAAGGCGAGGCGAGGCGAGGCGAGGCAGGTAAGAAACTCACAAAAACTCGCGAGTCAAAGTTGAGACGGATTGGTTTTGGTCAGCCAAACAATATGTTAACCGGGTCAGAGGTTTATGGCCCTGCTTCTACTACTTGCTTAACCCAACAAATTTGCCATTTCAATGCCAAAAGCGGCAGCCGAACGAGTTAAAAGGAGTGAGCCGCAGTCATAAAATTTATAAGTACATACTATATATTCTCTACCTTTTGCCAAACAACATTTTGTTGTTTATTTATGCACTTCGCATTGTGTGGCCAAAGCAAACGAGTCTCTGCCACTTACTATATACATACACATATATATATGTATAAGTTAATTATTTATTTAAAAATAATAACAAAAATATATTTGATTAAGATTCCGATTGGAACCGTTCTTTATTGAAATCAAATTAGAGACTAAAGACTAATTCTAAAGCTAGCCCTATATAAAGCTGCGAGTTTCAGCAGCGGCGTTGACAGCGCTGCTTTGGTTGGTGAATTGGGTGCAATGCTTCTTATTCTTGGAATTGCTTGCACCGGCATGTGGCGGATGTATTGGGCAACTTGGCTTGGGTCTTCTTGGAATGTTTGCAGGTGCACTCGGCGCGTGCAGGAAGTTGGTCAGACGCTGAGTCTGCATTTTGGACTTGTGGGATTTGTTGTTTGGGTTTCGAAATGTTTTGTCTGTTAACTCTTCCCCCTCTAATTCGTGCTTGTCCTCAAGCAATTTTTATTTCTCAAAAGTATGGGATGTTGTTGAATTGAGGCAGTGGATTTTTCTGTAAATCTTCTTGCTTGCGGAGTGGTGGCTTCAATGTTTCTGATGGAGCTGGTGTTGGTCCAAGTTGAAGGGTAATGGTGTTCTTCTTCCGACTGCAAGCGTGAAGTCCTAACGCTGTTATCAGGATGACACCGAAGAGCGTTAACATTGTAATGCTGTTGACCATGGAATGCGTCTGTATGTATTGCAGCTTGTTGGTGTTATTGAGATGAAGCGCCTCCAGTGCTTCTAGGGATAAAATCCTTAAACGTTCAGTTTCTTCGGCTGTTATTTGTGAGATTGGCACTTTTGGTTGCATAATGACTGGCTCCATATTGTTGAATAGCCGCTCTTTGATTTGCATGGAATCGTTGATTAGGTGAATTAGAAATGACCCTTCCAGATGATTTCCGGTTCCATTCCAGACCAAATTGCCGTTGAAGTTGTTGAGGAGAATTAGACCATTGTCGATTTCCTCTATCTCCGGGATGTGATCCGCGTTGCTGAAACTGCACAGTGCTCTCTCTCCTTAACTAGTTTCGGAATACAATGTGTTTGGCTTACATCAATAACATTCTTTTGTCGCAAACTTTTATGTTTAAGTAGGTTTTACAATTTTTTGGTATGCCATATACTATATCATTATACAAAAATAGTTGACTTATTTCTAAGTGTACAATTGCGTTATTTTTACTATTGGTTTTAATAAAATATTTTGATATTCAATTTCTTCTAGGTTAGGAATTTTGACAATATACAAAAGTGTAGTTTTATTATGAAGCATTGATATATCGGAAAATTCCATTATCTCTTCGATTGACAATGGTGGCATATTGCCTTTTCTAAATATTTCTCCAATTTCTGTTAGTTCATTTTCATTTAGTAAAAGAGTATTTGCTATATTTAATTTGGCCCACTGAGTGGCATATTTGATATTTACTATTTCATCTTTTAATAATCGGATTTCATTATGAAGGCTAATGGCTACCTCGTTACTAAGAAAACTACTTTTTGTATTGAATTAGTTAGGGAGTTCGATAAGGACGTAAGTTTGTTAATTCTTTGCTCCAGTTGTGTATTAACTATAACCTGTTGATTATTATTACTGATGAGATTATTGATATTTTCCTTTAACATGACGAGATCGTCATGATCTGGGTTACCTGCTATGTACTTCCAACCTGTACCTAACCAATTTAGTGACCTAGATTTTCGTTTATTTGGGGAATCTGTTATTGTTTTGAGTGCGTTAGTGGTAGCGATTAACTCATGATGTATTGTTGAATATAGCGGACTACGCTTTAGGCCCTCTTCAGTGTGACTGTTAAGTAGGTCTAGTGCTTCCTGGATTTGATTAAGGTCTATTACATGTACTAATTTTGTTGAGGATGTCTGTAACTTTCCCAGTCCCTATGAATGGTCACTGTCTGAACGTTCGTGTAGTTTGTAATGTCCATTGTAGCTTCCGTTATTGTCCATAGTAATACCCTGCGAATATTATGATTTGATGTTACTTTTATGTACGATTCTTCCAGATTCTGTTAAAATGTTTGTATTTTTATCTTCTTTAACTAATTCTTTCTTAAATCTTGGGGAAAGTTTTGAACCTAAACGAGTGTTTACTTTTACATATATTTCTTGTCCTGGCTCATAAGTTATTATTTCGTTTCTGCTTTTGTTGTGGAATTGTAAATTTTTATTTTGTGCGATCTTAAGTTTGTCAATATTGTCTTGTCTGGCCTGTTCGTACTGGTCTGGGTTTGTCGTGACTCTCCTTCCAAAGAATACCTCTAATGGTCGCTTTTTGGTTGTGGAGTGGAAAGAGTAGTTATATTCGTATATAGCTCTATCCAGGAGCTCTTCGAAAGTTCTATGGTGGTTTTCTTTCTGTAAGCATCTCATTACTTCGGAAAGTGTCGAATGGAACCTTTCTACTTGTCCATTAACTGTACTCTTATATGGTGGCGCAGTGTAAATTGTAATATTTAACTGATCCTCAAGCATGAATTTTATGGACCTTGAGTTGAGAGATTTCTCATTATCTATTACAACGAACTTAGGAACTCCATAATAGAAAATAATGTCCCTAAGTGGTGTTCGAATGTCTTCTATTGCTTTTGAATTGATTATGCGTGCCTGTGCTAGTTTTGAGAATTTATCTATTGCTGTAAGAACTAAATGGCCTTTGGTTGAGTAAATGTCGATGTGAATGATGTGACCGGGATATTCTGGTATTGGAGTTTTTTTTATTTCTGGATTAGGGGGATGTCGGTCATATTTAGATTCCTTACAAATTTTGCATTGCCTTACTATGTTGCTTATTTTTGTTTCATTTTAGGGAAGTAGAATTTTTCTGCTAATTGAATTTTATTTTCTTCGGCACTGCGGTGTGCTCTATTGTGGATTTTGAGGATTTCCTCCTCTTGTCTAGATTCGTTGGTGAGGTCTACAGTCATGGATTGAGAGAATCGGGTTTTGACGTTTTTGAAATATTTAGGATATAATAGTTGTATTTTCCCCATTATATCCTCAGTTGTTTGGATGCCATTTATAACCGAAGGGTTGAGGTATTTTTTAAGTGTTTCTACTAATTCTTTATCGTTAAATTCCTTTTTGTATATTTCGTGTCGATGGAACGTGGGGAATGGTATAGAGAATATGTAGTCGGATTTATCTGATTTGTTAAGAAATATTTGGTTCTTGAAAACATTAATGGGGACTTCCATACTGGGTATTAGTTCGTGACTTGAGCTTTCTGCACTATGCTGAGTTGAGGCTATGGAATTGATTTGATCAGTTGATATTCTCGAGAGTGCGTCAGCTACGACGTTCTCCTTTCCTGGTTTGTAGAATATTTCGTAGTCATATTCTTCTAAGTAGGATTTCCATCTTTTAATTCTAGCATTTCCGTTCCAACTGCTCAAGGAATGTGTAAGGGGTTGATGGTCGGTGAATATTTTGACTTTTGCTTTCCCATATAAATAATTTTTGAGAGCTTTAAGTGACCAGATGATGGCCAGCATTTCTTTTCGTTAGCTGCATAGTTTTCTTCTGCTTTTGCTAGTGTTCTCGATAGGAATGAAATTGGTTGGTTGTCTTGCGATAGGACTGCTCCTATTGCGTAATTAGACGCGTCCGTTGTCAAGTGAAATTCTTTAGTAAAATCTGGATAGCGAAGAATTATTTCCTTTGAAATAAGACAACTTCGTAGTTTTTGAAAAGCCTTCAATGCTTCGGAGTCAAGAGTAATTGGTTTTTTTGATGACCTGTTTTTGGACACGTGTCCATCTTCCCCTCTTAAAAGAGACGTAAGGGGTTTTGCTAACTTAGCATAACTTTGTATGAATCTTCGGTAGTAGCCGGAGAGTCCAAGAAAAGATCTCAGCTCTTTTAGTGTTTTAGGGCAGGGATAGTTGGCTATCGCTGCGACTTTATTTGGATTTGTTTCGATGCCTTTATCGGAAATTACAAAACCTAGAAATTCGACTTTATTCTTCATGAACTCGCATTTATCTAACTGACATTTCATGTTGGCATCTTGTAAAGTTCGAAAAATTAACTCCAAGTTCTTGTAATGGGATTCATCATCTTTACTAAATATGATGATATCGTCTATGTAAATGAAACATATCTTACCGATATGTTCATGAAGTATGTCATCCAAAGCTCGCTGAAATATAGCGGGCGCGTTTTTGAGACCAAATGGGAGTCGTGTAAACTCATACTTTCCGTTATTGACGGAGAATGCGGTCTTTTCTATATCGGAAGGTTTCAAAGGGATTTGATGAAAACCACTTTTAAGGTCTAAAACCGAAAATACTCTATTATTGCCTAGCTGTGCAAGTACTTCACCTATCTCAGGAATAGGGTATTTGTCTGCAATGGTTACTCTGTTTATTTTGCGATAGTCTATTACGACGCGATATTTCTTTTTCCTGAAGCGTCAGCTTTTTTGGGTACGATCCATACGGGAGAATTGTATGGGGACCGAGACGGTCGAATTATTCCATCTTCTAAAAGTTCTTTTATCTGTTTATTCACTTCATCTTTCAGTGACATTGGATACTGATAGAACTTGGAATATACAGGGGTGTCGGTTGATGTTCTTATTGTTGCTTGTACCTTGGTTGTGTAGGTCAGTTTTTGATTTGGATTGGCGAAGAGGTTTGGAAATTTTTTAAGAGTTGGTTTAGATTTGTTTTCTGTGTTTCTGACAGGTGGCTTGTTCTTGGTACTATTGTATTTACTGCTTCGAAGATTTGTTCTTTTAAAGGGATTTTTATCTTGTTTCTGATTACCATTAGGTTTTTACTTGGATTTATTTCTGCTCTTAATTCCTTTAAGGTGTCGTTTCCTAAAATAGCATCAAAAGTTTCTAGATCTTTTAATAAGAAAAATTTCACCTCAACATCTGTTATATTGAACAAGTTGGCATTTTTGTGGTGTGTTACCAGTGTATTACCTCCTATCGAGACGGCGTGAAAAGGGTTTTTATTTGGAGTGGGGTTTTCTACAAATTTCGGCTTGATGTAATTTCTATTGGATCCAGTGTCAATGAGAATTCTAATTATTTGGCCGTTCCTCAATCTACAAGTAAAGTATGGGAGAGAGGAACTCTTTACTCTAAAAATTTAGTGCAGAGTAGTCATAAAATTCGCAAGTGTCATCTTCATAGTTGTTGTCATATTGGTCTACTTGTTCTACGTATTCTTCTATTGTTTGTTCTACGTCTGCGTGAGTCTCGTATTCAGCGACTGCTTGTTCATAGTTAGTTGTGGTATCGTAAGTTTCTGTCGAAGGTTCTGTTATTTCGTCGTTGTTTGTCTGTATGTTAAAGTTTCTCTGTCGTTTCTGTCCGTCTGGTATAGGACCGGGGGTCTTTTCCCAGCTTCGAATCGTGGTCTGTTCATGTAGTTGACAAATTTCGTTTGAACGCTGGAATCCACATCCATTGGTTCTGGACGCGGTAGCGGTTTCGGGGCCATTGGCCTAGGTGGGGCAACCTGTTGAGAGGTTGTGGCAACAGTGTATTGCCGTGGGTTGGCAATTGGTTGATACCCAGAATTTGGGAAATATTGTCTTGGTAGTGGAGTTGGTGGTAGTTGTCCGTAGTGTAAGTATTGTCGTGGCTGTTGTTGTCTGAAAGGGATTGGTGGTGGTTGTCTGTTTGAGAAGATGACATTCCGTGGGGCTGGTATGGGTTTACCATTACTGTTTCTAAAATGTGTCGGATGTCCTTTAAAAGTGGCATGTTTCGACCTAAAGGTTTGATTTTCCATTTTAAGCAGAGATGTAGTGCGGTAGGTAAGTCTGCTGGTTCTTTCATGCCTAATAACCGAGGCAAGTCACCTTGTAGCCCTCGAATGAAAGTGTCTAGCGCTTTGTCTCTGTATAATTTTGTCAACATTGCTTCCCCGTTTCTGTCAATATCCATGCTACTCGTTTTATTTAAAATTAGAGACAAGTGTCTGTATACGTCTTTGTGGAAATCTTCCACTGATTGATTCGGACCTTGTACTAATGTAGTCATTTCATATTCTAGGGTTGCTATGTCTCGTTTATCTGCATAATGTAGTGAAAGACATCTGCACATGGCATCCCAGTTAAGCGGTACCTTATATGCTTCTAAAGCTTGGTCTGCACTTTTCGTTATCTTGTCTCGGATGGTGTGCAAGATATTATGATATTTGGGCGTACCTTGGTATGAGTTATATGCTTGTAAAACACGCTCTACACTTTTTTCCATGAGCTAAATTCTTCTGGGTTTCCACTAAACTCACGCAAACCTTTTGCTATGTCGGGTACTCTGTCAAGATCTGTCAAATTTCTTTGATGTTCTGGCGCAATAACATGATCTGGGAGACTTAGAAAATCTTCTACAGGATTGGTATGTTGTCTTATTAATATTGGCAATTGTTCGGCTAATATTTCGCTTATAGCGGCTGTTAGAGCGGCTCTGTTATCTTCGTTCATTGTGGGTCTGTTTTGTTGATGTTCTAAATGCCTATTGTTTTGTCTCTCAATTGAACGTTGTCTTTGTGCTTCGTTCACTTGTTCTATTTCTTCTGGATTTAGTATGGGGGGTCGAATTAAGTTATGACGATTGGCCATAAGCGATAAGATGAAATTTAAAAGCTATTTTTTTTTTTTTTTTTTTTTTTTGTTTTATATTAAAGTTTATAACCAGTGGATGGTTTTTCCTTCTACTTTGGAGGGTCCTTGGGAATCGCAAAGTTGGAATAAGTTATATCACCGTTGTGATCTTTTTGTTTGATTTATCGCTTTACGCTTATTTATGTTATTTACTCTTTTACTATGGACTCTTTTGAGTCTTGTTTACTTTGCAATAATTTGTTTCTTTTCTTATATATTTTTTCAAAATTTTGCTTTTCGCTTTTAGTTTTATTTATTTGCTTGCGATTTGCTATATTCTATATGGACTCCTTGGAGTCTTGTGTATTTTACACTTTGCTTTATGTTTTTTATTTCCGTTTTGTTTTCTTTTCTTTGTAAAATTTCTTATATCTAACTTACATTAGCAATGATGTGGCCACCTTTCCTGATGGGACGGGGTTGTTCCTTTTGCAGCTGCTACTGGGGCTCCGTGATCCATACCTTCTGGAGAGTATTCTGAGAACGGATCTTGCAGAATATGTGGTCCACCGATGCAGTTCTCACAATCTCACCTGTTACACTAGCTAATTTAATGGCTTGGTACAGGTTTGTGTTGGCTAACTTAATTGCCGAGATTGCTTGAACTGTTCCTTCAACTGACTAATTTAATAGTCGAGAAGGTTTTGCAAATTTAATTGCTTTGGTCGCACTTGGTCGAATTAACGTCCTTTTGGCTTAGTTGCACTTCGTCAAATTAATGTCCGATTGGCTGATTGTTATTTCCCAGTGATTAATTATCACGAGCCTCTATTGGGATAATAACTTGAATTGCGCACTTAGAAACTGTTTTGTTCTGTCGATGCACTATTCGTTTTCACGCACTTAGATACGGTTTTGCTCTATCGTAACGCGATTTGACCGAAAATGTTCTTTGGCGCACTTAGATACGGTTTTGCACTATCGATACGCGAACTTTCCGGTCCCTGCTCGGGCGCCAGTTAATTATTTATTTAAAAATAATAACAAAAATATATTTGATTAAGATTCCGATTGGAACCGTTCTTTATTGAAATCAAATTAGAGACTAAAGACTAATTCTAAAGCTAGCCCTATATAAAGCTGCGAGTTTCAGCAGCGGCGTTGACAGCGCTGCTTTGGTTGGTGAATTGGGTGCAATGCTTCTTATTCTTGGAATTGCTTGCACCGGCATGTGGCGGATGTATTGGGCAACTTGGCTTGGGTCTTCTTGGAATGTTTGCAGGTGCACTCGGCGCGTGCAGGAAGTTGGTCAGACGCTGAGTCTGCATTTTGGACTTGTGGGATTTGTTGTTTGGGTTTCGAAATGTTTTGTCTGTTAACTTATATGTACAATATGCATATATACTATATGTCCCTTTATGGCCCCTATTGCCATAGAGGGACAACCCTTTTTCATTGGAAATTTGCAGTCTCTCGTTTTCTTTCCCCTTTCCCTATTTGGCCAGCACCTTTCTCTCTATAGTACATTTCATGCGCTTTTACAACTTGTCAGTCATTTAAACAAAACTAATTTGCATGTCATTTCTTTAGCACTCTTGAAAATTTTTGAACATTCTGCACGAAATACACTGAATGGCTTCAGTTGCTGTGTGTGTGTTGTATGCACATTTATTTGAGGTATTGGGGTTTACAATTACAGCAGCAAATTGCCAACGATGCACATTTGTAAACAACTCGACAAAGCCCCATAAAGTTCACCTCGAGCCGGAGACACCAAGGTTTTCCAAGCATGTGAATGAACCTGACACCCCATTCAATTCGTTCCTTTTTTTTGGAGGGTGTATTAATCGACATACTATATGTTACACACACCCCCAAGTATATCGCTAAGAACAGTTTTAATTACGACCAAAACATTATAAAAATATACCAAATTAATATACCGAAAAAATACTTTAATATACTAATAGCTATATTGTTGGACATGCCAACTAATACAAAAATATACTAACATATATTTAGAATATCGATATAATACCACGATCAAAGCATTTATACTAAAAATATACCAAAAGCAATACTTTTTCGTTTATCAGCATACTAAATATACAAAATACTCCATAAAATACAATAGAATAGAAAAATGCAATATATCTTCTTCTTCTATCATTTGCTATCGGTACATACACACATATGATATATGAAAAACAAACAAGAATATACCAAATATACTACGGTATACAAAACATACTACATATAGCATACCAAATACAATATACATTCGGTCTGCTGCGAAAAAATGATAATACATAATACTGAAATCCATATTTAGTATATCGATATGCTACTACATTAAAAAACATACCAAAGCATATAAATATATGTCAAATAGAAATAGTATATCGCTATACTATTACATTCAAAACATACCACAGTATATTAAAAAATACTAAGAATTATAAATATACCAAAATATATACTTCGTATATCGATATACTACTACATTTAAAACATACTGTGTGCTGTCGATATAAATACAAGAAGTAAACTTTATTATTATTATTATTATATTTATTTTATTCAACAAACTCTATTCAAAACATACCATAGTATACAAAAATATACCAAAAGCTGTACTTCGTATACCGGTATACGACTAAATTCAAAACATACCATATAACACAAAAGCACGATATACCTTCTGAGTGTTGCATAAATTTCTTGTCGGTATGAATACGAAAAAAAAACTAAAATATTATTTCGTTTAACAATATACTACTACGTTTTAAAATATATCATAAATTGCTAAAATACAATATACCTTCTATCTGCTGCATACTAATATCCTGGCAGCTACCCTTTGGGTATAACAAGTAGAACATTTATTTATGTATTTATTTAAAAAAGTCAATTATATTTTAAATTAACGCTAACACTATTTCTAAAGCAAAGGCCTTCAGCTTGAAGAAGAACACTTCTCAACTAAAATAATACCCAACGTTATGCAAATAAATAAAAAGGCAAAAAGTATTCTTGGAGCGCATACAGTTTACTTGCTTCATTTGTGCGTCCAACGTTAACACGTGCACTCGAAGCCAATTTTGGTATTGAAAGGAAGATTGTTGATATAAAAAAAAGTGTGTGTGCAAACAAAAAATGAAACACGCCAACAATTAGCAAATGAAGTGCGAAATTCAGATGTCGAAACAGAGCCGACATCTTGACACCAAAACTGCAATCACTGCAAAACTCGTATACGATCTCTCTCTCTCCTCTCTCCGCTCTCCTCTCCCCAACCCAACTCCAACTCGAACTCTCTCCATTGTCCAAGAATCTGGGCAATAATAATTCTGGTTGTTGGTCTCTTCGATTTTCTTTTCATTTATATAACATCACCGTCGGGCTCGGGCGGCGATGGCGATTGCACATTGTGCTGTGTCAATTTGCGTTCGTAGGCATCAATTCGGGCGGCAATCGTTGCCAGCTGTTGCTGTATGAAATCACAGAGTCGCAATATTTGTTGCACGCTCCGCTCGCGTCGCTGTTCCAAAGTCTCACGTCGCGGTGGCTGGATCACTTGCCGCTGTTGTTGATGTTGCTGTTGATGTTGCTGTTGATGTTGCTGTTGCAACGTCGCATCTTGAACACCATCGCCACCGCCATGATGTTGGGGCACAGTTGGCGCCTCAAACATCATCTCAGCATCGCCGCCGCCCATGTGCGCCATCTGGTTGGGTGAGAGGACTGTGGGTATGCCGACCACATGATTGCTATCACCGATGTTGCCCACATCGCCCGCCTGACCCTCATCGTTGCCCCAATCACCGCCACCGCCACCGCCGACGCGTCGGTGCCTTGCTCCATTTGGCTCCATTTGGGCGGTGAACAGCGAGACGGTTAGCTGCAAGGGCAGCGGCAATGGTAACGGCAGCGGCAGCGGCAACGGCATCGGCATCGGTATCGCAGCAGTTGGCAGCGCCATTGGCAGCGAAGTTGGCATCCCCATTCCCATTCCCATCGTCATCGTCATCGTCGTTGTCATCATCATTGGCATCGCTATCGGCATCGGCAACATCATCGGCATCGTCATCGTCATCGACATCGGCATCGGCATCGGCATCGGCATCTCCATGCGTCTCATATACTCAAAAACAGATTGTCTTTGACGGCGTCGACGATGCACCGAAATATTGTTGTTTATATTATTATTACTATCATTATTATTGCTACTGTTGTTGTTATTATTAATGTTGTTGTTGTTGTTGGTGCTATTGTTGTTGCTGCTGCTGTTGTTGCTGTTGGTGTTGTTACTGTCGTTATTGTTGCTGCTGCTGCTGCTGCTGCTGTTCGACGCCATTGCTATTTTGATGGGCGTTTTGAATTTTTAAACCGAAACAGAAAAAGTTTTGCGAGCGCCAAGCTAATTTCTAAAAGTTTGAAGCGTGCTTGTAACCCGATCTGTATGCCGATGAAATATAACTGAATACCAAAACAATAAAAACTAGGCAAAATACTGACACAACTTCGAATTACGCTGAACGCTAAACTCAAGCCTACTTGCTAAACCTTGGCTTGGTAACATCAAGAAGGATGTACGAAATTTCACCACATCGCAACACGAGAGTTTACGTATTTATTTATTTCATTTTAAGTGCTTAAGTTAATTACTAGCAAACACATTTCTTAAAAAGAGAAGAGTTCATTTAGAATATTTAAAAATATATTATTTAATGTATACAATTTACAAAAGAGAACAAAATTAATTATGTTAAATGACATAGTACTTTTTAAATACTATTTACTAACAGGCATAATTAACTAAGCATTTTATTCTTATATTATATTATTATTTTCATAGTAAATACAATTTACAGAAGAAAAATAAGTTAATTTAGTTAAATAAAAATACGTATTTGAAATTGATTTAATTTAACGTGTTCAATTTAGTATTTTTAAATACTATTTACTAACAGGTATAATTTACTAAGAATTTTGTATATTTATTTTGCTAGTACATAAAATTTACAAAACAAAAAATGAATTAAGTTAAATACGTCTTCAATTAGGTATTTTTTAAATTCCATTCACTGGCAGGTGTAATTTATTAAGTTTATAAATCAAATTAATTTAGTATTCAATAAAATTATCGTTAAGTTAAGAATTTTATGCTGAGTAAATCAACTTCTCATCACATAATACTTAAATGTAACTCTTGTTAGAAATATAATAAGGAATTGGAAATTTTTCTAATGATAAAAGTACGCAAAAGTAACTTTGCACTTTATAGCCAACGATTTGTATCATATGTATACGTTTCTTCGATGCCTTTAACTAAAACAACTTGCAATATTAATATTATTTACAAAAAATATATATTTTTTTTATTTAAATTAAACAAAGTATAGTCAAATGAAAGCTAAAAATAAAGCAAATACACAAATTAAATTCAAAGAATATATATAAACTAAATTCAGCAAGATCTGCGGAATATATTTTCATTCGAGCGTCAGTTGAAAAGTAAAACTAGAAATAAATAAATAACTTGAAGAACTGTACAAAGCGTGTCCCCAGCTCGTTTGTTTGTATGCTTAGTTTGAGTGAGTGTATTATGCATGGTAGTAATCATCAAAATGGCAGCACAGGTAAAAAAAAAGTGGCGAAAGGGATGGGGAAAGGGGGGAAGGGAGCGCATTGGAGTCACAAAAGCGGCCAACACAAATCATATTACAAAACTTTACACGCTTAAGAGCGCATGTAATTGGCTTTTGAAATGTACGCGCGCCAAAAGGTTAACACGTTTCTGGTAACCAAGAGGCGACCAGACAGCAGACAGGACACGCCAGGACAATGGAACCAGTGGACAATGGACGGGCGAGAGGGGAAGGGGAACGCTTAGCCCGATGTGCTAATAACAATAAGTGTCGTTGTGCCAGTAAAATGTCGCCATGCCCTTCTCTCTGTGTGTGTGTGTGTGTGTGTGTGTCCTGTGTCCTGTCCACGTTTGAAATATGAGCAGAGAATGTTCCAGCAAAAGGATCGAGCAAGGACAACCGCCTGGCTGGCTGCCTGGCTGCCTGGTTGGCAACCCCTTTATGCCACTGGCTAATTTTGCTGCCGCTTCTGGTGCTGCCAACAACTTAACGTGTGTTATTGTTGTTGCTGCTGCTGCTGCTGCTGCTGCTCTTCATGTTATATCCTTGAAACTTTTGGCGCTAGACATGTGCTCGTTTTAGCTGTGACGTATATTTAACATGCCACACCGCAACTCCAGCTCCAATAAAACTGGCCAAAAACAACAGCTCAGCTACCCCAAAACAGTACAACAAAACAGCCGAACAGCGAAACAGCAATTCAAATTCAAACCCCTTTGGCAACCGACAATTGCGCCCCAAAAAAGTATGCTATGATTTTTGAGTGTTGGCATGTTTGCTGTCAGAAAATTGTCAGAATTTTATGGCCCCATTGCTTTTGCTTTACATTTTTCTTCTCGACTTTGTTTTTTGTTCATTCATGTATTACCGCATCGTTGTTGTTGTTGTTGCTGCTGTTGTTGCTGTTGTTGTTGGTGCTGCACTAGAATTTTCATTAGGCTTGATGATTGGAAATATTGACAGGCAACGCGAACACGCCTTGCGATCACTTTATAGCACTTTATCGACGACTCAAATGTGCCAATTGTTTGGCCAGACAATTGTGTAACATTTGCCATTTGTTGTCGCTGTTGTTGTTGTTGTTGTTAGCACCTCAATGGAACACAAAGTTCCATCTGAAACCGCTTACCGATTGCCTTGAACAATAACAACGTTTGACAGACGTTTGCATTGGGTATATCTGAATGCAATCGATAGCTGGCAATAAATATACATTTATTGTATTTAAAATAAAAGCTGCAAATGTACGTCAATCATGGGCAGATGTAGGAGTCAAAGCGTTTTGAAATCTAACAAACTACTTTAGAATCGAAGGCTTAAAAAAAGAACTGATTTAGCTAAAAGCAGCAATGCAAAAATAAAAATCTAAAAAAAAACATAAGTAATATGTACATTTTAAATAAATGAACTTAATTAACATCGAAAATATAAAAAAAAAGAAAAATATAATAAATAAATTTCTAATATATTTAAAAATAAATCAAATAAATAATAGCATAATATACAAAAAATGTAAAATTATGTTAAATATAAATGAAATATTATATTAAAATTTGCCAAATATGTGGAATTATATTAAATATAAATCAAATACACTAAAATGTGACTGAATATGATTAAAAATAAGCTGCCATTGATTTACCAATAACGTTAGTATTAATTTTAATTATAACTAACCTTTTTAATAAATAATAATAAAAATAATAATTAATAATCGAGATATAATATTATAATCGTTTCATAGAAGACGAAAAATTGCATTGTTATTAAACTTGTTTGTATTAAGAATAAACTGAATATGAAGAATAAACTAAAATACACATTAAGTCACTGCCTAAATATATAATAGTTTTTATTTCTAGGTTCTAAATATATTTTGAAATTTGAAAATAAATATTAAAAGTAAATAAGTACAATTTGCGTTAGTTTAGCGGAAGAATTAATTCAATTCAAAATGTGTATCATAATAAGAATGCGCTTTAATCAAATGTCATCAAGATTTGAAGAGGATAATAACATACTCATATTCTGAGTTCACAAATAAAATTCATGGCACATTTTAAAAGTAATTCTTGCTATAAATTGCAGCAAGAAATGAGAAGCTTTGCTTAGCTTTATAGACCGCAGTCTCGCCTCAGCTTCCCTGTTCAAACCTTGACATAGATCTGTTCAAAAGCAATGGCGGACAACTGTAAATTGGCTTCAGCAGAGGAAGTGGAACTTCTCCTTAAATCGTCTCGTATCGCGTTACGCATTTTAATGATAGTACTCAACAGGACACTCGCAGTACAGTTGCAACTTCTGTCTCCCCCTTTTTTTTTTTGGGTAACGGATTTTGTCATTATGTTTTTTTTGCATCTCGAGCGGTGTTGAAAATGTGCTTGTATCTCTTTGGCCTATGTCCTGTGTGTGTGTGTGTGTCGCCATTGTTTGGTTATCTAATGCCCGCCTCAACTAAGAGAATGGAAGCCAACCAACAAAAAAAAGCAGAAGAAGAGAATTCAACATAAGTGCGACGTTGCCTTTTGCCAAGCGAGTCAGTCAGTCTGCATATGGCTGATAATGTTATCCGGGCAGCGTTGCTTTCGGGCTGCGTGCCCCATCTCCTTGGCATCCCATCGCCCTCGTTGTGTTTTGAAGTGGTTGTATGATTTGGATTTTGTTTTCAATGCCACTCAACAACTGGCCGCCGTCGCCACCCTGGGAAAATCGCCTTAAACAGTCCATTTCGAAAATGCGAAAAACGCCAAAAAGCGATGTGTGTGTGTGTGCAACCCCGGGCAAAGGACAAGGGAGTAGCATATCACAGCGCAAAGGGGGAGAGGGAGAGGGACAGGGAGAGGGAGAAGAGCGCGTCAGTCGATCCATTGGCCATGCATGGGGTGGTTTTTCATTATCATTTGCGCTGCACATAAATTATTTATTGTTAGCGATTTTCCAAAAAAGATAACACAGTAGCGATGTGAGGCTAGCTTTTATTTACTTTGGTCGCGAATCCGCCAGGACAAGCATGACGAGAGCGGTGACGGGGTGAGTGGGAAGGGAGAGGCACGGCAAGGACTTCGATGCGTTTGCTGTCTCACTTAAATATGCTTTACATACACACACAACATTCACACATACATGAGAGTAACCGACAAATATTTCGACTGTGAAGTCAGCATATGTATGTGTGTGTATTTGTGTTGGTGTGTGTGTGTGTGTGTGTGTGTGTGTGTGTTTGTTTGCATCTACCACTCGATATGCGGAGTAGTTGCTAATGTTTGTTGTGCACCCGGATATACATAAATATTTATAAGTTGCGCCTTTTCCGCATAATGCGATGCCACATAAAAAGCATATTAATATACGAATATTGCGATTTCCAAGTAAATAGCCCAGGGATAACTGCACACACACACACACATACACTCTCTCTGTGTTTTATCCTTTGAGTAAAATTACATTTTTTTAAATGCTCTAAGCTATATACAGAAATATTAATTTTGATTGGAAATATTATTGTGCTTTATTTTATTGTTGTTGTGTTCAACACAAACAAATTGCAGCGATTTAAAGCATTTAATTTGAAATATAAAATCTAAATAGACAATGGAATTGTTGACAAAACTCTCGACTAACAAACACTAATGGAAACTAAAATTAAGTTTTTCTCTTCTGGAGCATTGGTTTAATACAATTTGTAGCTGAGACATGAATTTCCACTTAAAATAAGAATAAGAAAAAACAATTGTTTGCTATTTACATATATAGAAAAAGTATTTACATATATTTTTCATTCCTCAATTCGGAATTTGTAAAAATAAAGCATTTTAATTTGAATAAAAGTACAACAGTGTGGTATTATTCCTAAAATATACCGAGTCAATATACCAAAAAGCACTAAAAATATACCAAATCTTACATTAGGTATTACAATATACCATATAACCATTTTTAATAAAAGTAAAAACATTTAATGGTATATTTAAAATACAATACAATGGTATATTGTTATGCCAAATAGTAATTGTTATATTTTAGTATTTTTGGTATATTTAAGAAACAGTGCGGTATTATTAAAAAATACTAAATTATATCAATGACTATATTCGGTATATCAATATACCATACAATATACCACACAGTGCTAAATATACCAGATAGTCAACTGCTGTTTATTGTCTTATAAAATGATTTCTGAATAAATTTTTTTTTTTCAATTTTTATCTAGTCAGATCTAAATTTTCAGAAATCTTAAATAGTGTAATTAATGTAGTATAACAATTAGAATTTTTTGTTGTAAATCAAATTTGTAACAAGTCAATGTTGAAGAGCAATTAAATGAGCAAAAATTAATACAAGCTGTCGAAATGGATTTGTGTTAACTAATTAATAATTGTACAGCTAAATATTTATTATACTTTTTACACACGCTAGCCAAACGATAAAATGGAGAGATAAAGGTTATAAAAGTGATTTAAGAAATACTTTTAGATGACAATCTGGTATATTATATTTATGTTGCTATGTCGATATA
The DNA here is from genome assembly GCF_023558435.1 of Drosophila sulfurigaster albostrigata. NCBI lineage: Eukaryota > Metazoa > Arthropoda > Insecta > Diptera > Drosophilidae > Drosophila > Drosophila sulfurigaster. The sequence goes on from NC_084885.1 coordinate 21,230,528, forward strand.
CCAAATATAGCCTTTGATATGTTTTAGTATTTTTCCGGAATTTTACTTTGATATATTTTCAAAATATGGTTTTATTCTCGACTGTAGCTTTCATATTTGTTTTTATATTAAATGAATGCAACTTTTGAAGTGCTGGACTAAACTTTCTCGCAGTCGAAATGCGCTAACCTATTTCTTAATTTAATGCGCCACAAATTACTTAAAAAAATACTTAAAATTTGCATTTCATGTTCGACATTTGACTTGTGATGGCAAAAATCAGCAACAAAAATATATGCGAATCAAGAATGAGAACAAAAAGAAATCTTTTCCGCTGTGTGTCTGTCTGGTCGGTTGGCTGTAACCGCCAAACAACGCCACTACATTAGCAACAGCAGCAGCAGCAGCAGCAGCAAAATAAGGGGCAACAAAAAAAAAAAAATAAAAATAAAAAACGAAAACAATTGAAAAACCCAACATGTGGCTCCCCTCTCAACCGATTTGGTATTCTCCTCATCGCTGTACAAATTGAACTTTCTGCTGATGCAGAAATACAGTATACAGTATACTATGTGAATCTCTCTCGCGCTGTCCGCAAGAGCGGAAGTTAACTTGCGTGCCAGTCGCAGAGCCCCCTCAAACTACCCAAAAGAGCCACGCCCACAATGCATTGCCATTGCTATTGTTGTTGCTGTTGTTGTTGCTGGCAGCTCGGCTCGTTCGGTTGCGGTTCAAATTTAATATTCACTCGCGCAAATAATCCATGCAGACGGACAAACGTGGACAAACAGAGTGGACCGGACCGTGGGGTAAACACAATGGTGAAATGGCGCTGCTAAGCTGACATGAGTATTGAGTGGGCCCAGGGCGGAGGGAAGAGGAGAGGGAAGAGCGTTAGCGGGGGGAGCAGAGGCAACCCCCCTTTTTGGGTGCAGCCACAGCCGGCAGCTATGCAAACTGCAAACTGCAACTGCAAGTGAAGTTTGTCTGTGGCTAGCCCCGGCTGACTGTGACTGTGACATTGTGGGTGTGTGTGTGTGTATGAGTGTGGGTGTGTGTGCGTATGCCATATGTATGTGTGTGTGTGTGTGTGTGTACATTTGTTTATTATTTGCCAATAGCAAAGCAACGTCTCAAGCTTACGGTTAGAGACATCTCCCAGCATATTGCATTAAACCTCTAAATAATTGTATTTGACAGACCAAAGTCATCAAATACTCAACCAACTTTACATAGTCAAAAATTAGCATTCATTTTATTTTGTATACACATTTAAAGTGCGAACCCTAAAGTAATAACTTAACAACAGAATTTTTCGTCAGAAATAATAATAACAATTATTTAGACTAGATATTTATTATTATCTTCTTCCAGTGAACAAAAGGATTTTTATGCTTTGTAATTAAAGAAGGAGTATAAATCTTGCGTTCGCTCACAAAAAACTTTTTTCAATAAATGCTCTTAAATACAAATTTGATGGTCAAAATTAAATAAGACTTTCAATTCAAAAAAGACTTCAATATTTTTCCTATTTATAAGAAAATTCATATTAATTATATTATTTTTTATATATTCCCTGTTTAAATTTAGTATTCTCATAAAAAAAAAGACTTTCAAATCTTGAAGCATAGAAAAAATACTGAAATGTTTTTCCACTATGAAATTGTACCTTTATTTCAAAGATACAAGTTATAAGTACCGTGAATAAATATAATAATAACATAATGAAATATTATATAATAAGATATGTAAAAACTTAATGTCACTTTTTTTCAATTTCTTTACTTGTTGCAAATTTATAAATAAATAAAAAAAAATTGCGGTATTCAAATATATATTTAAAACAATTTAAGTGTTTTCTTGTTATCTTTAAATTGAAATAGAAAACTTTGTTACTAGAAAATGAAAAGCCAAAAACGTTCTCTAGCTTTGTGGCTGCACTCTAAGAAAAATAAATTTTTTACTGCTGCATTTAAAAGTAGAAATAGAAAGACTGCATTTCAATTTTCACACATAAAAATTGTAATTTGTATTTTTTTGTTTGTTTGTTACCTGTTTGCAAAGTTGCAACGAAACACGTTAAGCATTAAGCCTGCTAAGCCAGCTGACAGATTGCGCATACGCCACATGAGCCGTGGCTATTTAAAGTTGTTCACCGCACATTGAATATGCCGCAATCGAGAAGTTTTCTTGGGGGGGGAAGAAAACTTGCAGGTTGATGATCGTTAATGGCTCGCTCTCTCTCTCTTTCTCTCTCATTCTCACTCGCTCTCTTTCTCTCTCTAGCGGAGATGGCAAATGCAACGTCGTTGTCGTTGTCTGCGGTTCGGACGTGTTAGGTTAACAATTAGCAAAAGGATAAAATGTGGATGGATGAATGAATGGATGGCACGTGTATTTGGCTATAATTTGGCTTGATTTGCCAGCTGACTGACCAGAGTCAAAGTCAGTTAATCTCACCTCCCCACCGTTTGGTCTGTCCCGCTCTCTCTCTCTCTTCCACTCCCACTCCCCCTTCCCCTCTCACTCTCACTCTTACTCTCTTATGCAGCTGCTGCAGCATTTTTGTCAAGTCACAGACCCCAAAAAAGAGAACGTGGTAAAAAGGCATTTGCTTGTCTGCCAAATTGCAACTGCACGCTGACTGACCCCAGTAGCCACACACCCCGCGCCCCCCTTCTACTTCTCAAAAATCCTCTCGTCGCCATGTTGTTGTGTCGCGACTGCCGCTGCTGTTGTTGTTGTTGTTGCTGTTGCTGTGGCTGTGACTGTTTGTTGTTAGTGTTGCTTCATTTCACTCGTTTGTTTTGTGCCTTTTTCTCGACGCGTTCTCCTCGTACAACTGTCCAAGTGACAGCTGCCGCCGTGCCTGACAGGCCGCTGCCTTCATTGCTTCCCCTTCTCCCCTTCTCCATGCTCCACACACACACACACACACTCAGTTTGCCACCAATCAAACTCTCCCCCTTCCATCCATTGGAGCTACCTTCCTTTTTGCCCACCCAATGCGCAATCAGTTGCAACGCAATTTGATTTTGTCGCTTCATGGCTCGTAGCAGGCAGCAGCAGTCTGTCCATCGTTGCCACACACACACACCATATATATGTATGAATGTGTGTGTGTATGCAGCAGTCGGTTGTATACCCCCGATCTTTTGTGGCAATAGCGGCGTCCATCGCGCGCTTGGCCGCCATAAAGTGCACATGTCGCTTCGTGTTCGCAGTGACATTCATTCGCCGTTACAGTGCTTTCTTTTTCGCTTGCATTACGCATACGACGAGTGGGCCATAAAAACTTTTCAACCCCCCCTCCACTGCAATCTCTGGCTCTGGCGATTGTGTTTCACCTCCGCAAAAACTCTTTCTCTCGTTGCATTTTTCGACAATTTATTTGATGGCTTCAAGTTGCCGACGTTGCTGCGGTTGCAAAAGTGCATTAGCCGCTGCCTGTCACTCAACAACAATAGAGAAAGAGTGCCCCACAGCGAAGGAGAGAGAGACAGAGAGAGTGAAGGAGGTGTAGCATGCCTACAGTTTATTGCAACGAGACAGTTAGTCAGACAATCAGCCCCATCAAAACTTATATACACATATGATACACATACATATTTCTGTGTCCTAGCCAAAGTTGTTTTGGCCAAACAGCGTTTCAAGTGGCGAATCGAAAACTTTTTTTGCTCTTGTGTTGCCTTGTTGTCTTGTTGTGTGTGTGCCACACTCGAAACAAGCGAATCAACTGTCACAGAAGTACCTAAAAACTCAAGTGCAAACAGGCTCTAAACATATGAAGCGACTTGATGACATTATTTCTTTGCATTTGGTTCAACTTTTTCTTGAAATTTAAATATACCGAATTAATATACCAAATAGTACTAAAATATACAGAATGCTATATTTGGTATATCGATATACTAGTGCACTTAAAATATACCGCTCATTTTTAGTTCAACATATTCTTGCGGTATTATTGCGGCATTGATCTTAAAATATACCAGCTTAATATACCAATAAATACTCAAAAAGTTGAAGGCTATTAGTGCACTTAAAATATACCACTCATTTTTGGTTCAACATATTCTTGTGGCATTATTCTTAAAATATACCAAATTAATATACCAATAAATACTCTTATATATTGAAAGCTATATTTGGTATATGGATATAGCCCATTCAAAACAACATATTCAAGTGGTATTATGGTTTAAAATATTCCAAAATTTATATACCAAATAATACTCAAATATACCGAACACTTTTTTTTGGTATATCAACATACCAGTACATTTAAAATATACTATACATTTGGTGCAACATATTCTTGACTTCAAATACGTGCAAAAATTTGTTTTGGTTACTAATGAAAAAATAATTTTTAAAAAATATAAATTTTAAATGCAAATCGAAAAAATTATTCTCAAGTTTCGCGTCGAGTTCTTAGTTATTAACTAATGTAGTTATAAACTAATGAAGCTGTATAACAGAATCATTTTGACAATCTTTGTTAAACCCTCTAAAGAAGAATTTTAAAAAGATCAACAGAGGTAAAGACACTGTTTTGAAAAATTAATATTGAATTACTTCTGCAGGACATGTGTTTATTATATATGTTAAGTTAAGTAATAGTACTAAATTGCTGACTTAACTTTAGGATAGAGAAGCGCTGAGTCTCTGGATAATAAATAATTATTTGTTAGTTATTTATTTGAATAACTTTAACAATATTTTAGTGACAATTTTTTGGCAATTTTTATTTTAAATTTACCTGCACAAATATATAACTTGGTAAATATATATTAATTGGTCAATAGCATTTGCCAATTAGTATTAAATTTAGTATAAAATTAAATACAATAATATGGAATAAAGTTTGCTTCCCTAATAATTTCCGTCTCTAAGTAGAAACAAAAATAAACTTTTATTGCCTCTTGTGGTTAAAATTTATATTAATTAGTGATATATTAACTTCTTAATTTCTTATAAATTAATTTTATTTCTTTACTCTGCCTTCTCTGCAATTACCGAATAAACATTTCGCCTTTTTATGTTTCTAATGTGAGCTTAGCTTTCAAAATAATATTGATTGGGCCTAAGTCATAACTTAATACTCTTTAATTTGTCTTAAATTTTTATTTTTATTTACATCCATATAATGTTCTATAATATAATAATAAATATAAAAAAAAAAACTCATTGTGTATTTATAATTTAGTTATTTCTTAATGTAATAAAAGTTAAATTGAGATCTTATGTGAAGCTGTTGTTTCTTCTTCTAACATATTTTTAGCGGTTGAATTTTTGAAAGTGGTGCCAAGTTTAATGCAGCATTAAACATTATATTTTGATATGAAACATTCTCACGTTTCACTATTAAAGTTAGTTTCAAATGCATTTCGATGGTTCTCCTTATGATGATCTCCTGCAACAAAAGCAGCGAAAAGTTTGTGCAGCTAAAGAATGCACTCGAAAAGTTCAGCAAAAAGTGAGTACAAATTCATTTTAACGACAATGGCAGATGTTGTTGCTGTTGTTGTTGGTGTTGCTGGTTTTAGCACTCAATTGATTTTTGGCTGGCATTGTTGTTGCTGTTGTTGCTGCTCTTGTTGTGGCATTATGGCTGGACCAGCAGTGTGTGTGTGTGGCTGTGTGTGTGTGTGTGTGTATGTTGCCGTGTTGCCGCGATTGCCCTGGTTGTCATTTTCCTTTCCTTTCCTTTCATTTCATTTCATTTCATTTTTTTTCCACCGCTGTTGTTGCTGCTTTTGCTTTTTGGAGCTGCTCGGCAATGACGATGCCGTAGCATTGCGGTCGCCATATTGCGTTTGCATGCACGCCCACAGTCAAACACACACACACACGCACACACACACAGACACTGAGACAGAGAGACAACGACACAGTGACGTGACCATATTGATGGCCATGTTTCATACGCCGTTGTCAGCCAAATTTAATGCCCGCCGCAAATATGCAACAAGCCCACCCGAAAAACTGTCACCCCCCGGCCCTCACCTCTCCCCTCTGCATCCCCCTTGGGTGCTGCTGCTGCTTTTGGCAGAAACTCTCGGTGCAACGTGCAACGTGCAACGTTGGCAGACAATAAGCGCGACTTTTCATTTGGCCATTTAATAAAATGCAGCACAGCCGCCATTTCACAAGTTTGACTCCCCACCCACTCCCCCACTTCATTCCCCTCCTCCTCCACCTCCTCTCTCTGCTGCCTCCGCTGAAATTGTTGTTGGATTTATGGCGGCATTACATGACATGATTAATGGTCATTTTTTGGGTGGTCCTCGGCAGCCTTAACTGCCCATCAAAGCAGCTGCCATTCGCGTTTCTCCTCCCTCCATCCTTCCCTCTCCTTCTCGTTACTCCCCTCCTTCTGACCCCCTTCCACAGCTGTGCGAAAAACTGGAAAACTGGGCAACATTAAGCCGTAAAGGACTCCACACGCGACAGCTTAAGATGCAATATGAGAATTGCTCTGAACCAATTCAGTTCAGTTGCGGATAATCATAGATTGCCCGCTCAGAATACTCTGTCAAGTGCAGCGAGTCCCTCAGACAACTCAAAGCGAATGGCAATGAAAAATTTTGTAAAGCTTTAAACTAAATATGAATATTTAATAGCAATTATTTTCGAAAATGTTTATCAAATAGAAATCTCTTTTATCAGCTTCAGCAAAATTATATATTTAATAACAAAATTCAAATATTTTTTACATAAATACTCTTAATTTAATAGCTTAATTTCTTATAAGGACAAGGTTAAAATTCATAATCTCTATCTTAGATTTAATAGTACGATTATTTTCATTGTTTGTACAGCTTCTTTACTTAATAAATATCTAAATATCTAACAATAATTATTGGACGTAATTTTTAAATTTCATTTTCAGTTTCCATTATTGCAGCAAAATTAAAATTTTAACTTCAAAATAACTAAAGAAAACGCTTTATAGAAAAAAATACTTAATACTTAACTTAATTTTCAAATAAATAAAATGAATATTCGGAAGAACATCGAGAAAAATTACTAAGCATTTATCATCATGGATGTACATTCTTTTGTTGCTTTTCATTTTAATAAATACAAACTGAAATGCTTATTATTATTAAAATTTGCACTTCTGATTAAACAACTTAATAGAGAAATTTGGAACGTAGAACTTAATAAATAAGTGAAATTTAAAACTTGTTATAATTTAAAGTCATTTAGATACTTGGATGAATGAGTTCTCGATTTAATTGACAGCTAAATTAAAGGCAATACTTTCGTGTTTAACCAGAATTTCACTAAAAAAATTCCTCAATTCTGAGTAATTTGCAAAGAAATGCAATGCGAAAGCGACATGGATATGAGCCACAACATTTACCTAAAACCTGCCACGTTTATCCTATCCGCCAAGGAATCCCCACAAATATGAGACTCACAGATGAACTGTGACAATCAGAGTTGCAAGAGTTGCAAGAGAGAAACTGCAAAAGGGGCAATCGAAAGACACCGAATAACTGAAAACTCAAATTCAAATTCAAATTCAAATGCAAACTCGAACTCAAACTCAAACCCAAAAACCGAATTCCCAATTACCTCAATGCTGGGGATGTTGCCTCGCTTACGATTCGTTTATTCTGTTGATCCATCAAATTAAAAATGTAATGCTTCAACATTTAAACTGGCCACCCCGTCAGCTGTAGTTGCAATCGTAGGTCAAGTGGCATGCTACTACTAATAAGGGCAATCAGTGTGGCATGGACGATGTCTACGATGACGACTAATCGTAGTTGTTGCAACAACTGTCTCACTCTCTCTCTCTCTCTCTCTTTTGCTCTGGGGCACCTCGTTGGGGTTTTTGGTTTTCATCATTCGTCTCCTAATGAACTGAGCGCGCAACAAGCTGGGGCAAGTGGCATCAGCAGCAGAAGCAGCAACAGAAGCAGAAGCTGAAGCTGAAGCAGACCATGCCGAACCATCAAGTGCCATCCACGTTGTCATGATTTCTGCTTGTTAACATGGCTACCATGGCACGCCCTATGCTCAACACCTACAACAACAACCCCTAGTTGGAGCTTGCCACAACCCTGCACCCCTCCTCACCCCTCTTTTTACAGGTTGCAGTTCACAGTTGGTTTTGCCATCTTGCGAATTGTGAATTCTGAAAATTTAACTCTTAACGTAAAATGTTAGCTCGCTTTTTGGTTGCTATTGACTTTGAGAGACGCCAGCGGGGGGAGAGAGAAATGTGAGAGGGTGAAGAGAGAAGAGAGTGGTGAAGGGAGAAGGGAGCGTGGGGAGAGAGTTGAGTTTTGCCTCTGCCATAATTCGCCGACGACATGTCAACAGTGCGCATTGCTCCACATCCGAATTGGATGCTTCGTGTGGCAACACAGCGATGGCAGTGGAAAGCATGAGACAGTGGCAAAGGGAGGAGAGGAAGGGAAACTCTGTAAGCACACACAGTGCAACGAAGCAACGGAGGCAACGTGTTAGTTCATTTTGATTGCTAATTGGTTTGTTACACAATGGCGCAATGGGTTTTAACGAATTGGCCAAAAATTTATCAGAGACCCAACTGTGAGCAACTTGCTGCCACACACACACACACAGTTCAAGGGAAGTGCACACAAATGCAACTTGGCAACTTGACTGTTGGTGATGCACTTTAAGTCCCTATCGTTAAAATGTGGCAATATCTCACTTAACTTCCTCAAATTAAAAGGAAATAAATGAGTGCATTTTATTAATTTATACATTTGTTTTGCTCTTAAGTGAATTGTGCATTTGCCGTTAAGTAAAACTGAAAAGAAGCTTATACACAGTTGCTCCAAAAGCAACACAATTGTTACCTCACTTAACTGCCTCAAAAAGTACAAAAACAAAAAGAAGGGAGTTTTTATTTGTTTTGTTATTCATTGAATTATTATTATCTTCCTTTAAGTAAAGCAGAAAAAAGTGCGAACACGGTTGCTCCAAACGAAACTTTGCAACATAATTGTCACCTCACTTAACTGCCTCAAAGTATTACAGAACAATTATTGAGATTTTTGTTAATTTTTAATTTTGTTTGACTATTAAGTGAATTATACACTTGCCTTTAACCTAAATTAAAAAGAAGTGACCCAAATGCTGTCCCAAATGCAATTTGACAACATAACTGTTATCTCACTTAAGTGCCTCTAAGTCAGAGCGAAATATGAATGAATTTTAAACAACTTTTAATTGTTGTTGTACTAATGATTAAATTGTGCTTTTGTCATTAAATGACATTCGAAAGGCAGTTATCTAAAATGCAGCTTGGCAGCAAAGCTGATACCTCACTTAAGTGTCTCTAAGTCAGAGCGAAAAATTGGTGAATTTGAATTGCCTTTTTTAAATTTGTTATTACCTTTTAAGCACACAGTTGCTCCAAAAGAAACTTGTCAATATAACTCTTTACTCACTTAACTACCTCAAATTGCCATTCAACAATTAATGAGGTAACATAATTCAGTTTGCTTCATTGATTTGTTCATTGTTTTTTTTGTTTGTAATTCTTAAGTAAGTAAAGTGTGGCCATTTAAGGATAAAAAGCTGAAAGTAGTGCATACACATTTACCTTAAATCCAACATAATTTACATTTTTGCCACTAAATATAATGCAAATTTTTGCCATTTTTTCACCGAGTTTTATTTTATTTGTCCCAATTTTTTACTGTAACTGCTAATTGAATTTTATAATAATACATAATTTAGTCTTTTGGCGAGCACATAATGTTGTAGATATTATTTTTAAGCCACGTTTATAAGAATTATTTGCTTTTTACATGCTTCAATATATAATTTAAGGAATTGCTTCACTTACCTTTACTAAGATTAAATACATTTGTTTTTCAATTTAAAATCTGAAAAAAACGTAAAATTTTTTGTCATTAATTTAATAATAAAAATGTAAAAATATTGATTTAATGAGACATTCATTAAAAAAACTATCAATTTATATATTATATCATAAGTGATTTTTCTTTAAGCTTAAAGCATTTCAATCTCGCTTCAGAGTTTTTGCCAAAAGACTCCTAAATATACGAGGGAAGGGAGCTTGGAAATCGGAACTTTTGCACATCGTAAATCTTGTAGCATTTAACGTCGAGGGTGGCAGCAAATACCAAGTGGCAACTGCCAAGTGGCAAGTGGCAAGTGCAGCGGGGACTTGGTCAGTAAGTGGTAATGTTTGTTGCTTCTGGGATGGCATTGGGATGCGCAATTAAGCCGAAGGACTCGCTGATTTTACAGCCTAATTGTTGGAAAGGACAGACAGACGGACAGACAGACAGACGGAAAGACGGATGGATGGATGGACGAAACATTTTCGCAGGTAGTGTTGTAATTGTCGGAGTTGGGTTGCAATTCCGTTGGCAAATGAGTTGCCGCAGTCGCCGCGCTGCAATCTGCAACAAGTGAGCCAACCGCATAATCCACAGCAACCACAAAGGTCACACTCGCACACACAAACACACACACACTCGCACACACAGATAGATACGCTATTTTGCATTAATAAATTTGCAGGAAAAAGCTGTTGGAAAATATTGAAAAAGCGATCTCTACACAATGTGTCCATAAAAGGGAGCACAGCACACAGATGTGGCGGCGTTTTTTGCGACCACATCAAGGATTAAAGTGGACACTGTACAGCAAGAATGGCGAACAACCGGCAACCGGCAACCGGCAACCAGCAACCGACAACAGCAACAGCAACAACAACAACTACAAGAGGTCAAATGTTCATTGTTGTGACAATGTGGCAAACAAAAGCAAACAACAACAATGCTGACTCGTTGATATTGACAACTTTTTAATCACTTAATAAATTCAATAAAAATTAAATGCGGTCGCGCGTCAACAAGGACAACAGCAATAGCATCGCCATCGCCATCGCCATCGTCAACATCATCGACACAATAACATGAACAGATGAAAGGCTGCCAACAAATGGCAGCCCCTTTCCTTACCCTTCCCTTCCCTTCCCTTCCCTTCCCTTCCCTTCCTTTCCCATCCATTCCTTTCCTTTACGCCGTGTGCTCTGTAAAGTCACTCAGTCAATCAGTCTGTCAGTCAGAGAGTCAATCAAGCGTTTGACAAAAGTCAAAGCTGACAATGAGCAAAGCGACTGCAAAAAAAAAAAAACAAAAGGGTTCAATCTCGTCTCTTGTTCTTCTTCTTCAAAAAAAGCTCAGTGAGAAAGAGACCGAGAGAGTGAGAGAGAGAGAAAGTGCTGCCAAGCTTGGGCAAAGTGCTTGGCTTGTCTGAGCATATAATTAAGTTGGCAGCACTTCACAGTTAACAGTTAATCGCCGCTCGTTAGCATCGTGTGCGACATTCGACATTCGATTATCCTTAACTCTAACTGATATACTCAATAACACCGTAGCACAACAATTAATCAAATTTGCCAACGGCTCTTGTAATTATTAATTACTGAATTTCGCCAGTCATCAGTATTTTTTTTTTTTTTCAATTATATTAAATTTACTTTAATCGGGATTTTCAATTGATGAATACTGAACATCAAATACTATTATATTCGCATTTTCAAAGCAACGAGTCTTGGAATTCATTTGAATCCAAATTTTAAATACAAATACAAATTTCTAACTTGTTATTTTCTCTTTTTAATTTTATTTAAGTTATTTTTCCCCCATCAAATTATTTATTATCTTTAGATAGATAGATTGTAAATAAATAAAGAATAAACAAAAAAAAAATTGTTCCCTAAATTTTGTTATTTACTTAAATTTTAATTGATTGTATATGAAAATATAAAGAATCATTTTAAATTTTCATGTCATTATTTTAAAAATTCTTTTGAATCATTCTTAATATTATAACTAAATATACTTATACATTTTCAATCAATTTTAAATTTAAAATTAGCAAAAAAGAACTTGTTATTAATATTATGAGTATACTTTCGTGTTTAATACAGACATTTCAAAATAGGAAAAACTAGTTTCCAAAATAGATTTCAATATTAGAAAAATATAAGTAAAGTTCATTTAAATTTGTGTTTATTTAAATTTATTTAATTTAACGATTAATCAATATTCAAAAGTCGATTTTTTCAAAAAAATGACTAATTGTAAAATAGTGATTAAAACAACACAAAAATACAGAGCATCTCAAGTTATAATTGACATATTTTTAATGTTGATTAGAAAACTCTACTATTTTATTTCATTGAAGTAAAGTAATCAAATTTAGATTATAAAAGTTTTTTCCTCTTTACATTTTTTTAATATAATGAGTTATTGAATAAAAAGTAGTTTCCAAAAATTAAAAATATAGAGCATTGAAAATTATGTTTAATAAAGTTTTAACGTTCAACTATAATATTTCAATTCTTTAAGAGAAAGCAATTAATTTTCGATTACCAAAGTTTTTTGTTTTTTGGAATTATGTTATATAATGAATAATTATAAAAAAAAGAGTTTCCCAAATAGAGTTCAACATAAAAATGTGGATAATCTAAAGCTACATTTAATATATTTTTAAGGTTCATCTATAATAATTTATTTAAGGTAAGGTAATTCAGTTCAGGTTATTATTTTTTTTTGCTTTTTGAATATTTTTAATATAATCAGTTATTAAAAACATAATCTAAAATTACATTTAATAAATATTTTTAATTTGTAATATTTTAGTCTGGAAATGTAAGCAATCTCTTAAAGATTGCTCCTAGCATAAATGTAATCAATAAATTAGAGAGAATCTAAAGTTCGTTGATTGCTGTTTAGCTGGTTTTGTTGTTGTTGTTGTTGTTGTTGTATTGTTGTGTTAAATGGGTTTCTTTGAAAGTATGTTTTGGTTCCCTCAGCCTTGAACTGTGCCAATTGAATGTCATTTAATTAGCGTGAAATATTTTTTGCAGCACTTTAATTTGGCAAATTAAGTGGATCTCCAAGGCCAAAACACACACAAATACTTACACAGAGGGTTGACGTTGACTGTGTCTCTATGTGTGTGTGTAAGTGACAGTTGTTGTTGCTTCGCTGTGGTCGAGTGTGGGGCAGATTATGGGGCTGGGATTGAACTTAAGCGAATCGCAAGTAAGGTTTAATGATAGCGAAATACGTTTGCTCGATATCGATAGGTGAAGCAAATCTCAGCTATTGCGGATTACGCCGATTCCACTGGCTTGTTTTGTTTTTGTTTTCTTATACCCGCTACCCATAGGGTAGAAGGGTATTATAACTTTGTGCCGGCAGGAAATGCATGTAACAGGTAGAAGGAGGCATCTCCCTATAAAGTATATATATTCTTGATCAGCATCAACAGCCGAGACGACCTAGCCATGTCCGTCTATCCGTCTGTCTGTCCGTCCGTCCGTATGAACACCTAGATCTCAGAGACTATAAAAGATAGAGCTATAATTTTTTTTCGACAGCATTTGTTATGTTTGCACGCAGATCAAGTTTGTTTCAAATTTTTGCCACGCCCACTTCCGCCCCCGCAAATCAATAAAATCGAATAACAAGCGTAATTTTTAAGCTACAACTGCGAGTTTTGGTGTATACAATAATAACTATAGTAACATAATTGTGATTCCTGATTGCGATCAGATAAAAATTGTGGAAGTTATTAAAGAAATACTTTTGTATGGGCGAAAACGCATACTTACTGGGAGTCTTAGTTGCTTTGGCCGACAATCTGGTATATTTTGAATGCGGTACTAAATCGATATAACAAATATACCGTTTAACATATTTTTACTATATTTGTATTTTTTGGTATATTTTGAAAAAAATATGGGTATCGGGTATCGCACAGTCGAGCACACTCGACTGTAACTTTCTTACTTGTTTTATTTTGTGTTCGTTCAATCCCTAAACTAAGCGCATTAGAAATACAAATGCCAAACAACAACAACAACAATAACAGCAACAATAATACGGCTAATGATTAAAAGTGACCAGCCCCCAAATCGGCTAACCGCGAACCCATAGGCCGGACTGGTGGTGATGTCAATCTCTCTCTCTCTCTCTCTCTCTTCCCCTCTTCCCCTCTTTTTCTCACCCTCTCTGCCACCTCACAACCTTCGGCCCTAGAAAACAACAACTGGATGTCGCATAGTGACAAGTTACAAATCGCCAACACTGGCATTTAAATTGTAAACCGGACAGCTTTAAAGTTGCCCAGACAATTGACTTCGCTCGCGTGACATGCGACCAAATGCACTTAATTTTCGAGTGGATGGGCAGAGAGCATCCACACAGAGAAGAGAAAGAGAGCAGAGACAGCAGAGAGAGAGAGAGCAGAGGATGGGCAGGACTAGGCCACATGCAATCAGCGTCGCCAATCGCATTTCATTAGCGTTAAATTAAGCAAAAATCAAACCAAAAATGCGCGCACAATACAAGAAAAAAAATCAAATCAAATGCCTGCCGATAACCGATCACACAAATACGCTTGCCAAGTTAAGTAAAGTCCATTATAAAATGTTAAACATTATTGTAAAAATAATAATAAGTAAGTACAAAATAAGTATTCAAAATGAAGCAAATTATAAATAAAAAAGTTAAATACAAATTAAAACGTTCTCATGAATTAAGTATGATCAATATTCAAGCAATTCATAAAATAAATAAGTTGAATAGAAACAGAAATGGTATTGTGCTAAAAAATCAAACAAATCATAATTTAAATAAGTTGATTTCAAGTAAAAATGTTTTTTGGGAAGATTAGAATGGCAATGTAGCAGCTCATGAATTAAATAAATTTATCACTAAATAAAAATGTTATTCTGAACTAAAAAAGATTAAAAATCATGCAATTCATAAAGGAAAATAACTAATTTAAGAAAAATATGTTTTTGTGAAGTAAATATGAATAAAAATCGAGCAATTCATAATTAAAATAAGTTAAATCAAAAAATTGATATTGTGAATTCAAAATGATTAAAAAACCAAACATTTTACGTTGTGTTGTGATTTAATTTATTAGATTTCATTCAAATAAATTTAAATATCACATACATTTAATTGAACTCAAATATTTGTTTCCTTTTTCTTATCTAATCTAAAATATAACAAATATAATAATTTAATTTAGTATTTAATATATTCAATATTTAATTTATCTTATAATATATCTAATAAGTTAGTACCAGCAACTAATTAGTACTTTAAAGCCATAAATCAATTGAAGCTTTATAAAATTTGTTTAATGTTAAAATGAAGCAGTCTTTGATATATTTTATTTTATATTATTCCATTCAAAACATGTAAGTTATAGCTCTGATAAATAAAAATTAACTTGTCTATTACAGATCTACATATTATGGGGTTTGTAAAACAGTAGAAATACTTCAATAAATGTAAAAATAAGCAAGAAAAATATTTTAAACTTTAATTTGATTTATTTTATATTATTTTCAATAATAAATCACTTTAGTAATGTAACACGCTGACAGTGCTGGATAAATAATACTATGGCTAGCGACATTGTATTCATATGTTATATAATGAAGTACTGTTAAGATATGTATAAAGAGGACATGCGTTCTTAATAAAAAGCAAGCAACAGACTTAATAACTCATTATTATTGAATTTGAATCTCGGCAACAAATGAGTTTGCAATTATTTTTATTTACAATCTGACTTATCAAATTGTAATTATAATCAATCTGTCAAACTTTTTTATAATATTCAGATTTATCAAGTCCTTTTATAAATGCTTAAATACACATAAGACTATCACCAAATATTTATCTTTAATTTCAGCTCGTTTTCATAATAATTTACTCATAAAACATCATCAAATTTCTCATTATTTTCATCTCGTATTTATAATAATCGAATGCAGTCTTCAACTGGTCAGCTTTGTTGATGGAATCACAGCGTGTAGTGTAGTAATGCGAACAAAGGCGAATGCAATTCATTTTCCAATGTCAGGCGCCCGAAAACTCTCTCATTTCGTTTGTAATTTGTATTGCCGTAGGCGGTGTGGCAAGCAGGTTGAATGTTCAATGAAAGAGTGTCTGTAGAAGGGGGGAAGGGGGATGGGGGGAGGGAGATGTGTGTCTGGTGCAGTGTGCCGCACCTCTACTCCAAACCAACATCTCTTCGCTCCCCTCTCTCTCTCTCTCTCCACGCTGTCTCTCGCCAATTTCCACTGATGCGCTCTTTGTAATTTCTGGGCAACCATTTTCCATTGCAATGCATTTTGGTCATTTTTACACACGTCACCCATGACCAAGTCGAGTATAATAACTTCGTAACCGTGAATGCCAGAAGAACACATCATTATAAAGTTAGCAGTAGTTTAATTTAACAAATTTAAAGCAATGAAAACTACAAAACTTTCAATGGCATTAATTTCACAATAAAGTGTGAAATAATATCAAATATTAAATTTAAAAAAAGGAACATTTTTAAGTGTATACAATAATACAATTATAATTATTGTTCTGACTTCATTTAATTTGCAATATTTTCTTAGTTTTAATTTAATATTTGATATTAATATTTAACATTTTGTAACTTTGAAAATTATCAAAATTTATTTATGTATGAATATTTATATTTCATTTTCATTTACATTCAATTTTTAAAAATATATTAAGGTATGAATATTTAAAGCATTTCATTTTTTTATATATTTCTGATCATGCCATAATATGCTTCCAATTGTTATTAGTTCTATTATTCAATTCTATAAATTGTATTATATTATAGATTTTTCCTTTATTTTGCCTTCATTATGAAATATTGTGAATTAAGATAAAACTCATTTTAAGCTTAAGAAGCTTTAAGAATTCAATCTAAGTAAATAAAACCAAGAATGCATTTTATATTTTACAACATTTCCAGAAAGTAACTTTCTTTATTTTATGGCAAATAAAAAAACAATTTAATAAAAAATAATTTAAATAATTTATAAATGTAATATATTATAATATATAATAATATATTAGACTTAAATAAATAAAATAGAAAATGCTTTTCACATTTATTTTAAATTCTTACAAAATGGTTTTTTTTATTTTATGGTAAATAATAAATGATTTATATTAAATAAATTAATTTATAAACACCTCGAAGAATTCAACTTTTTCTTTTAAATTTATTAATTGACATTTTATTTAAGTAAATAAAACAAGAAATGCATTTTAAAACTTTTTTAATATTTGTTGGAAGTAAATTTCTTTATTTGATGAAAACAAAAATTTAATGCGTAAAATATATATTTTAAATAATTAAACCTTTTATTCTAAATAGTTAAAATACAAATTGTATATATACAATAAAATAATATAACTTTTTTTTAAATATTCTTTCTATTTCCTATACAAATAAGGCATCTAGAATAATACACGTGTTTAACTGTCGAGTTCACTCGCTTGTGTCGTTCTTGCTTGATATATTTCCAGTTGATTTCTTTTCGTTTTCGCTGCTGTTGTTGTTGTTGTTGCTGTTGCTGTTGCACGTTGCGTCACGCGGTTTTTCGTATCTGAATACGAAAATATTTGTATCTGCCTGTGTGTTGGGTTGTCCCTGTGTGCGTAGGCATTTTTGACTTTCACAGTTTTTCGCTTACCGCCGCCAACAATCACACAGTCAACCTCAGTCGCGGCGGTCGCTGAGCAACAACAATAACAACAGCAACAACAACATTCAATGCTAAATAGTCAAATAGTTTTCCACGCGCCACATTTTACAACAACGAAAATGCATCGAAATACTCGAACAACAACAATTGCAATCTCAAAATAAAAAAAAACTATTCCTACCCCTCTCCCATTTCCAACTGATAAAAAACATGCAGAAAAGTGTAAAACACATTGTGAAAATGTAAATTTTCCATTGATTAAAAGCGAAATTCACACAGTAGTCACATTCCCAAATTTCTGTTTTTTGTTTCTTCTTTTCAAAATGGACTCTCGCCAAGAGCAGGAGAAGTTCATTTTGTTCTTGTTGATGATGATTTTGGTAGCTACCTTATTAGAAACCAGCATCAATGATTTTAGTTGATCGATATATTTCACAGACAGGCATTTAATTTCAATGCAAGCATTAAGAACAATGAAGAGTGGAAACAAATTGATTGCTCTATTCATTTAATGATCGGGGAGTAAATATTCAATCAGCTTCATATTATAACTATAGAAAATACATTTCTGGCTTAACTACAAGTTGTGATTCATTCAGCCGACTCCTTTACTCAGCTCGAAAACAAGAAGGAAATTTACAGTCGAGTCTGCTCGACTCTGAAACATTTTAGATAAGAGCAAAAAAAGGTGGTATTATTCTTAAAATATATCAAATTAAAATATACTACAAATATATTAAATAATATACCAAAAACTATATTTGGTATATTGATATAGTAATATATAATATATAAAATATACCAAAGTAATATACCGAAAAAATCATAAACAATACCAAATGCTATATTTGGTATATTGATATTGTACTACATTCAAATATACCAAAATAATATACCAGAAAAGTCCTAAACATATACCAAACACTTTATCTGGTATATTGATGTTGTGTTACATTCAAATATACCAAAATATATATAAAGAATATACCAAAAGCTATATTTGGTGTATTGATATAGTATTATATTTAAAATATACCAAAGTAATATACCGAAAAAATCCTGAACAAATATCAAGTGCTATATTTGGTATATTGATGTTGTGCTACATTCAAATATACCAAAAAAATATATCAGAAATCATAAACATATACCAAACGCTTTATTTGGTATATTGATATATTACTACATTCAAAATATACTATTGAGTACCAAGCATACTAGATTGGCAGCCAAAGCAATTAAGATACAATTTATATCTCTATGTCTTAAAGTTTCTGTTCATACCTACATATTTATATATATTAATATGTTTTTATATATAATTGAAATCAATTTTTTGGCACAACAATAAAAAAAAACAGTACTTTAGCATAAAGAATATTATTATTTTTTTCATATAATAACAGAAAAAGTGAAAACTAATTTGGTCATTTCTACTTTAACAGTTTAATTTGAAGAAAAATAATGTAAGAAATAATAATAATAATAATCATAATAATAGTTTTTTTTTTGTAGAATAAAATATATTCAAAGAAACTTCATAAATGTACACACAACAGCTTGATAATTTGGTTTCTTATTCATTTTTATTTTCAGTCGTAAGCCACAATAACAACAATATATAAATACTATAAGACGGAAAAGGCACCAATATTAATGTTTACTTTTTTAATATTTTTAACATGCACATTACACAAACTACTTTTGGTAAATAATTTATTCATTCTTTATATAATAAAAGTAATATTTTTTGGCTTTACCGAAAGTAGCATTTATTTCCAATTTCGCTGTTTTGCAATGAAAACCTTCACATTTAATTTACCAAGATATAAAAACATTATATCAATACATTGCCGTAGATAACCCATAAAGAGTTGTATGCATTTATCGCATCCTTCGACACCACAAACAGCATTTAACCTTACAAAGGATTATGCACACAGATTTCGCGCCCAAGCAAATTTGTGTTGACCAAGATGTCAATAATAATGTCAGATGTTGGCCCTGAACTATGGCTAATTGAGCCATTTTTGCTCGCTCTCAATTGTGTGTCCTTTTTTCCTTTTTTCCTTTTTTCTTGTTTTTTCTTGTTGATGTCACTCTTGGTGCGGTTAACGACATCAACTCAACAAAATGCTCTGCGGTTGTCCGATTTATGAGCAGCAGGACTTGTTGCCCTTGAGCAATTCAGTTCTCTGTTGGTTTTTGTGATGCTAATTAATGCGACAATTGTGCCAAAATTTGCAGAGAGAGAGAGAGAGAGAGAGAGGAGGAGGAAGAGACCACCTAGCTTTGTAGAAGAGACCCCCAACTTGAGCTCATAATCTATAATTAGGCATGCGTATTAATTGCCATTATCGATGCGCCCAGTCAATGGCCTTCAATTTGTTTCCTGGTTCTCCACAAGTTGGTCAGAGAGACCAACAGGCAACAGCATTTGAGTGAAAATTGTGAAAATTCGACTCGCAGTGACAAAACACAGCGCAAATAATTCAAGGTCAGCACAGTTCATGAAATATGTGTTTCAGAGTTAAAGTCAAAAAGAAAAAAGAGAATACAATAATATATTAAATTATAGAAAGAATAAGTTAATGAATTAAAAACAATTGTAGAATTTAAAGTAAAGCTAAATCAATTGCAAATAATTGCAGCTAAAGCATATCAGAAACACAAAAAGAACGTTGATATCATGACATATTCTCCATATGCTAAAGTATTTGAAAATGCGAAAGAAGATAAGGACACATTAACTGAAGCTTTAAATGTGCTTGGAGTGAGTTTTCCTTGAACTACATAGATTCCTTGTACTACCAACAAAAGATTACTGTCTTAGTATTATATTTATTTCTAATGAATCGAATACTAACACCAACTATAAAAACTGAAATTTAAAAAAAAATCATTCCATTGACCAAGAAAAAAATGCACCTTATTTTGAGTAGCTTTAAGATAATGTTTGAAAAACAAAAATGGTTAAATTTAAGTAAACATTTGAATATTAAACTTAAATTATCATTAAATACCAAATATGTTTGCATATCAACCTCACTTTAATTCTCATAAAAAAAATAAATATTAATCAAATTCTAACCTATGACCAGCAGTGTATATTCAAAGAAAATGTTCGATATAAAAAAAAATTATGAAATATATTTAGAACTAAAGTAAAAGAAATCATTTAGAAGTATTTCACATTAAAAGCATATCATCAAATAAAGTATAAGATGCATTTATATAATTGCAAATCACAGCAATTACAGCAAGTAAAAGATTTATATTCCAATATAATCACAGAAAAACTTATGAATGGAAATATATTTGCCTTAGCAATAAAGTAAAACAAAAAACTTTCAAGTTTAATTGTTCTATATCTTTCACATCAACAGTTATTTATAATAATAAAGATAGAACAATTATAATAATAGAAATATTAGAAGCAAATAGTTCATTATGAATTTATATAATTTTGAATCATAGCAGTTATAGCAAGAAAAAGAATTTTACTCCAATGAAATGAATGAATGAAATATATTTGCTTTAGCAATATAGTAAAACAAAAAACATTCAAGTTCAATTGTTCTATATCGATATCAAGTTCAATTATTTCCCATCGACAGTTATTTATAGTAATGAACCTAGAACAATATTATCAAAGCCCCGCATTAGCTAAATATAGACAGATCTCAAAATTACTATATTATTGAAATCGAAATCGAAATCGAAATCATATCGTCTAACCGCAAAGTGGTCGTACTTCAGTGATAAGACATGCTTCAAGAAATTGTTTTTTTTTTTGTTCGTCGTTTCGTCGGTCATAATTATCAAATTATTGATTGGGCAATTCCCATCTCGTTTGGGTTATTTCACTGTTGAGATAGTAAAGCCAAGTCCCCAAGTGGTTAAAGGTAATTCCAATTTAGTAATAACAAATATGCATGTATATTTTTTGGTTGATTTTTATTTTGTGTGTGTGTTGTTTTTTTTTTTTTGTATTTTGTTTTGTTTTTGGTTTCAGAAATTCGTTTTGTTAATTTTTTCGCACTAAAACTTAAAGCTATACAAAAAACTGTTTTTTGCTTCATTTTTTTTCATTTGTTTGTTTCTTCTTACATGGCTAAGACAAAAAAAATACTTAAACATTATAGCTAAATTCGCATTATATAAAAAAAAAATATATATATATTCATAATTATGAGCTATATCCGATGACTATTTACATTTCGAAAATAATACAAAATTGACAAAAAAAAAAATCGTAAAATAAAAATAAAAAAAAGTAAATAATTTACACTATCGAAGACATTGAAATCGAAAATAATAATAGTAATAAAATAAAATGTAAAAAAAAAAGATGAAAATAAAAGCATAAAATTGAACTATACATTTTTGTTTGCGGATTTCGAAAGGGTTTTTTGTTTTTCACTAAATATTTTCCTTAGCGTTCGCTGCGTGGCGATCGATGAAATTTGTTTTAAACTTTGTCTATGTTTTTGTTGTTGTAGGGTGTTCATTTCTACCTTAAAGTGCTTGGTGTGTGTGTGTGTGTGTGTGTGTGTGTAACGAACTCAACGCACGATTTTATGAAGCGAGCATAAAACTTCGAGGGAGCTCGCCGTCACTTCCCCATTCATATATTAATCCACAAAAAAAACAAAATAAACCATTTCCTCCGTTTGCCGGCCGGAGTCCTTTTCCTCTGTTTGGTGTTGTTGTTGTTGTAGTGTGTGTGTGTGTGTGTGTGTGTGCTGTGTCTAACTTATATGACTATATCACAATGTTGCTGCCGCTCTGCGCCTCCATATTAACTTGTTTCTTCTTTTTAACTGCATCGAACTATCACTCTGTGTGTTTCTGTGTTTTGGAAAGGGTATTCTTGGATGGATAGATAAGATACCCTTTACTTTAGTAGGGTCGCCACACAGTCTTCTGCTGAACGGCAGCGCTCTTGAGCTTCGTTGCCGCCGGCAACGTTGTCTCCGTCTGCGTGACACCAACAGTGGCTGCCACCACATTTGTCTCATGATACAGTGGCTTCAATGCCGACGGCGCCTTCAGATCGCAACGCATGCGAAGCGGCACTTGAATGTGTTGCGTTGGCGAACTGCGCGACGAATCGATCGATTTATCGAGTTCGTATTCGGACTTTACCACATCGATTTGCTCATCATCGGAATCGGCATCCGATGCCGATTGTTCGTGTATCGAACTCGTCTCGATCGATGTGTTCAACTTGAGCAGAACATGCGGCGTAGGCGACGAGCTCGAGGGACGCGACGATGCTGGACTCAGATGCGAGGAGACAACTTCGGTGGCACCATGTTGATGCTGATGTTGATGTTGATGTTGATGCTGTTGATGTTGATGTTGATGTTGGTGCAACGATGCCACAGCGGCGGCTGCGTTGCGTGCCCGCAAACCGGCAGCGGCTGCAAAGTTGTACGGATGGAAGGCGTGGGGCGTGGACTTTGCTGCCGCAGCGGCAGCGGCCACATGATTGAACGGAAACTGTGGCATGCCATACGCAGCGGCAGCAGCCGCCGCAGCAGCAGCAGCCGCTGCCGCTGAGCCGCCCGTTGGTGATGCCATCATCGATGTACCGGCAGCAACCGTTGCTGGCTGCTGCTGTTGCTGTTGTTGCTGATGCTGGGGAGTTGTTGTTGTTGTTGTTGTTGGTGGCGGGGCATAATCAACGGCATTGGGTGGCGCACCCGATGTGACCGGTGCCACAGGCGGCAATTGTTGGGCGCCAGGTGAAATGGCGCTGCCATTGGGCGAGCTGGCGGACTTGGAGAGTGCTGGATGATGGACAGCTGCGGCGGCGGCCTGTTGATGGCGGAAATAGTCCGCATAGCCGTATGTCATGTAGGCAGCATCAAGCCACGCCGGATTCAGCATAAACGGATTGAAGGCGCCGGGATGTGGATAGCCATAGCCTGGAAAAATACAAATCAAAAAATGGGATACAAATTAGTAAACAAGTCACAAAATAAAGTGTTTATAAAAAACGTTGTAAGGAGGGGACTTGGGGGGTTGGTAAAACGAAAAAAAGCAGTCGGTGTTTGCAAAATGGAAACTAAAAAACTCACTTTGCTTACTTCTTGGCTCCCGCGGCCCGTCGACCGTCACTTTGATCGCCTTGCTGTAGCTGGCTATCTGCACCGGATACGTGGCAATCGTGATGGTTAGCGTAAACGATTTGCCCCGCCCGGAGCGTCCAACGAAACGCAAATCATTGAATTTCGCCACCTGATTCTTCATCGTCGTTGTGCAATTCCTCAATTCGCCGCAATAGTTCTCATCGTTGCCGCATTTGATCGACACCAATGTGCCATCGGGGACATCATCCAATGCGATCACTTTGAATGCCCCCGGCAGCGATTTATTCGAACGCCAATGATTGGGCAATGCACTGCAAAGGATCGATGGTGATCCTGTCTGGGCCAATTCGCCGTGATATTCCTGCAGCATTTCATGGAGGCTGGCAAACATATCGGTCATCGAGCTGGGCATTTTCGCAGAGTTCGCTGAGTTCGAATTCGAATTCGAGCTGCTTGTTGTTGTTGTTGTCGATGATGATGTTGTTGTCGTGTTATTCTGGTTGCTGCTGCTGCTGTTGCTTGTGTTGTGCTGGTTGTTGCTGCTGTTGTCGGGTGTGGAGCTGCCCGTGCTGCTGCTGGCCGAATGTGTGCTAACATTTGTGGCTGCCGCTGCTGCGGCTGCTGCCGCCGCTGCCGCTGCCGCTGCGGCGGCCAAAACTTGTGTGTGTGCATTTGTGTTTGCCACCATTGTGGGTCCAGCGGGCAAATGCATTTTCACAAAGTTTTTTTTTTCTAAACTTTTCTTTTCGTGCACAAAAAAAAAAATTGTTGTTGCTGCTGCTGCTGCTGTTGGTGGTAATCCAAATGTTTTCGTAATCCTTGATTTTCGTATTATATTCTTTATGTTTTGCTTGCACTTCACAGTAAAAAAAAAGTTGATAATAATTGTTGTTGTTTGTTGCAAGCTGGCCGCTGCCGCTTTACACGCCGCACAAAAAAATAATACACAATTATTTTGTTGGTGTTCGGTTCGAAAACAAAACGCGGCGAAATTTTGTTGTGTGTGTGTGTGTGTGGTGTGTTGTGTGTTGTTTGTTTGGTGTTGTTGCTCTGTCTCTCGTTACGTTCTCGACACGTTAAAGTCGCTGTGTGAACTGTTTCTCAACTGCGATCGTTGGCAGTATTTAAAGTAGAATGCGCTGCGTCGCTGCTCGTCGAGACGTCGACGTCGTCGTCGACGCTGACTGCTGTCCAAGAAAACGCGCGCGAGCAACGAGCGAACGCTCTCTCTCTCTCTCTCTCTCAGTCTCAGTCTCAGTCTGTCTCTCTCTCGCTCACAGCTGGTTGTTGTGCTTGCTCGCTCGCACTTACAGCAAGAGCTCAGGACGTTGCTGCGTGGTTTGGTTGGCTCGTTCGCTTACCTACGTGTGCGTGTGTCTGTCTGTCTGTGTGTGTGTGTGTCTGTGTGTGTGCGTAAGGGTGCCGGGGCAGGTATCAAGCAACCACCATTGCCACAACAACAACCACAGCGAAAAAATTTTCCCATTTTTCCATTGCGGTGTACACTCGCGCACACAAAGCAAGCAAGCAAGCAAGCAACAACAACGTTGGCAACAAGAAATAAGGGAAGTCGCTAACTGAGGCAGCGACAGCGACTGCGGCAGAGGCGTGTTGCTCTTGTCGTTGTTGTTGTTGCCTTGCTACTTGTGGCCAGGGGCGCGCGGTCAAACCGACAAACGGCATAAAAAAAACACACACACACACACACACACACACAGACAGCAAAGGCGAAG
This sequence comes from Drosophila sulfurigaster albostrigata, assembly GCF_023558435.1. NCBI lineage: Eukaryota > Metazoa > Arthropoda > Insecta > Diptera > Drosophilidae > Drosophila > Drosophila sulfurigaster. Next base: position 21,255,919 of record NC_084885.1, read on the forward strand.
AGGGCAGCAAAAAAAATATATATATAACATTGGAAACGACATAAAAATGTGCCGTGAGAGCACGGCACGGCACTCTCTCTCTCTCTCTCTCTCTTTCTCTCTCGCTCTCTGAGCACATTTGAAAGGCGCAGGCGGCAGCAGAAAAAAATCACAAAATGAAGAAAAAAAAATCTCGCTAAAAAAAAGAAAATAAAAACAACGAAGGAATAATTCAGCTCTCTCTCTCTCTCTCTCTTTCGCTCTCTCTCTCAGCAGAAGCAGCAGCTCCTTCGTCTTTCCTTCTCACTGTCACGACTCACCAAGTTAGTCAGTCAGTCAGTCAGTCGCTCCACGGGCGGCTGCTGGTCGAGCAAAAATCGTGCGACATGCAACAGTTCCAACTGCGCGCGTGCAAGGCACCCCACGGTCCTAGCTGGCAGAGTCCTTGTCTCAGCCAGCAGCCAGGACACCGACAGCATCATCCCACAGGTAGACATTTCCCTCATGGAGTGCCGGGGGGAGATCGCGAAGGAGGAGGAGGCGGAGAAGAACATCTTCATCTCTTCTCAAAGTGATCGTCCAACTCTAATCGCTAACAATATTTTGGCTCGCGCCTTAAAGCTTAACGCTAATCAGCAGATTAGTCGCAACGTTTCCTGTTTTGCCTGCTCATCTTAAGCTTCGCTCTTAATCCACCAAGTAATCCACGGAAGTGATTAAAATTAGGATTAAAGCGCAACGCAACATTTCATTCTTCATAGTTCGCTGAGCGGATCTATTTTCATATTCAGAAACACTTTCGGTTATGCAACGTATTCAAATTCAATTGCAAAAAGTTAAATACATAACATTTTGATTAATTTCCAACACATATTAATCAAAAAGTGTAATCTGACTTTTTAACTTCGAAATTTAGCAATTAAACTCACTTAATTTCAGCTCTTTTAAATTCCAAATGTAATTTCAAAGTATTCTGATTAATTTTCAAAATATTTAGACCATTCCTACACAAAATTTATACACTGCAAATCAAATATCTTTACAACTAACTTTGCTTACTTTTCTAGAAATATAAAATTGTAATCTTACATATCAAGTGATTTGTCTGCTTAGAAATTCAGTTATTAAATGCATTTAAAATAAAACATATGAATAGCAAATATTGTTTTTTTTGATTAATTTCCAAAAAATGATGAAACGTTTAATTAATACCAAAGACTTCTTTTGAATAATATCCCAAAATTGTTGTTCAGTTTTAATCTTAAACATGTGATTAATAGCAAAAAAAATTATTAATATCCCAAAAATTGTATTAAATTTCAATTTTAAACATAAATTGAACATCAAAGAATTCTTTTGATTAATATCCATAAAATAGTTCTGTTTTAATCTTAAACATATGAAATCTTGTAAATTTTGAAATGTAGTAACATTAAAAGAACATTTTACCACAATAATCATATCATTGCACATGAATTACTCTAAAAATTCAAGGAATTTTCATGAATTTCGAAAAAGAAATTGTTAAATTTCAATCTTAGACGTTGGGTAACAACATATATAACTAAAAATCATATCATCACATTTGAAATACCTGAAGAATTAAATAATTATTTTTATCAGAAATAAAATGACAGTAAACCTCTTTGAAATAAATTCCCAAATATTTACAATACGAACTCGTTACTTTATTTATAAATTCGTATTTATTTATAAAATCGTTTTTTTTTTTATTCTGTTCACTAAAAAAGATTTTAATATTTTTCTACATAGTTTGAATCAAATTTCTAGCAAATAAGTGAATTTAAAATAATAGTGAATTATTATTTTTATGATTGATTTATATGCACTATCAAATAATGTATGAAAATCAGTAAATTGTGCAAAAATAATGATGCCTTGGCAGAGTATTGAAAAATGAACATGGTCGAAAGGTATTTTTGCCGGGCGTTGAAACAATTTGAAACTCGCGGCAACCCGAAAAATTGCGGAGTACCAAGCAAGTTAAAACGAGGCCACAAAATGGATGGACAGCAAGAGAGCGAGAGAGAAAGAGAGATGGGGAATGGGGAATGGGAAATAAGGAATAGGAATGAGAAATGTGAAATGGGGCTGTGGCAACCACAGCAGCTTGCTGGCCACTTGGCGGGAGGAGACTGGAGGAGACAGCTCAAGACTGCTGTCGAGATGCTGTCGAGCAACCAACCAAAATGTCGCGAGAACGCGCCTCGCCGCAGCAGGGGGAAAAGCGGGAAAGTCCAAGCACACTTCCAGTAAAAACAGACATCGCAGTTGACGTCGCTGCCGCTGCTGCTGTTGATGCGTGTGCGCTCGCTTGCTGTGCAAGGCAAGGACGAAGCCACAGCGCAGCGAGAGCATTTGTTGGTGCCACAGGTTAGTAGTGTTCAGCGTGCGACGCAAGGACACAATTCCGGGGCAAGGCTTTGATTTTTCCGCGGAATTCGCTCCTGTCGCGTTTCCACAGCAATTCGTGCATTCGGCATTCGGCATTCGTGCCGTCGTCATTCAACACCCGCTGATCTCCTCCAACAGAAGCTGCACGTTGCACGTTCCACGCGCATCACGCGCCACAGGAGACCAGAGATCACTGTCAACATACATCCAACAAAAATACAAATATATATAGTATACATTTATATATGTATGTATTTTATAATCGCACAAATTACATTTCGATACCTGTTTTCTCAACCTCATTATTGCTTTGTCCCTTTCCCTCACAGCTGTGCCACCCTTTTTTATTGCCGTTTTTTTTTTTGGTTTTGGTTCGTTTTGCAGCTTCTGGTTATATGGTAAAAATCTATTTTACAATCAGGTAGCCACCCACCTGAATTTCAACAGGTAGCAAACCACATTCAGGTCGATCGAATGTGTGTGTGTGAGAGAGAAAGAGATAGTGAGAGAGCGCCTCGTTAATCCTTTACTTATGAAAGTCAATCGCCTGGATTATCCAGCACGCCCAACAAATATTTTGGGCGATTAGCCGCCCCCGCGGCATGTCATAAAATCGGTCTTCAAACATCCTTGCGAGTGGCAACGCCTCTCGAAAGTACCGTTTGAAGGGTGAGAGGTAACGCGATGTTGCTACACTTTCCCCAGTTGAAAGTAATTAACCCAAACTCATTTCGCAAATATTCGACAGCAGCTGATCAGCTAAAGTGAGAACTTCAATACATTTTTGATAACATCTAAGATGATTTCATATTATTATCATCATCATAGAACACTTTTTTATTTTTCTTTTTTTTTTTTTAATTTTGATAGCTTAAAAGATTGTATTCTATTATTACATATTCCGGAAACTAATGAAATAATATTGAAAAGAACATTTTCAACTCATTTTTCAAACGCCGATACAATAATATAGAAGTTTTATTATTTTAAAGAATCCAACAAATTGTACATTATAAAAAAACTTGCATAAAACTTTAATTTACTTCAATTCATTTTGATAGCCTAGATTATAAAATTTTTTGCTGTTTTTGCCTTCCGACAACTGAAATAATAATTTAGAATTCTTAAATAATTATAGAATAATCATAGAACATTGTTCTAATCATTTTTTCAAAAGTCGAAATAATAATATAGATGTTCAAAATCAGCTATATGTTCAAAATTTCCAAAAATAATTGGTAATTAAAAAAACCTTAAATTATATCGTAGTATGTATAAATATAAAAGGCTGCTATGTTTCAGAACCCGAAATCTATCATTGTAAATATAATTATAATAGCCTATATTTTGACAATTTTAAGTGAAAAAAGATACAAAATATATAATAATAAAAATTAAATATATTACTTCATATGATAAAATACTCGTACTTTATAATATAGTATATTCATAAGCTTACAATCTCTATTTTCCTATATTATGAGTGATACCTATATTTTGAAAACTTGCAATACTAACACGTTAAAACAAATAAATTCCTTTCCTTAAATTATGGATCTTTATAAACCAATACTTCAACTTTATTGGTTGTGGATTGGAGTTTATAAAAAAAATGTTTTTTATTGAAAACTGCCAATTGCTCAAATAACATGAGGCCAGCAAAAAACATTTGATTTCTTTCGAAGTTCTTCAAAATAATTATAAAATTTTATTATAAGTTGAATAATATGAACTTTATACTATTCAAATTTTACTATAAATTAAGAACTGAATGGTCTGCAAGAAGATCAAGTTGAGGTAATCGAATATTACGATAAACCCAGAGCTGAATAAGCTGTGTGATGATCAAGTTGAGATAATAATGAAAGTATTCCAATTACACCAGTCTGATCAATTGACTTAATTTGTATAATAATTCATTCAAATTGACATAAAGATTGTCTAAAGAAATTCTTTTCGCAAATATCAATACTATCAACGATCGCGCACAGATCGACGCTCGACAACGAAACGAAGTGATGCGTGGGCATCCAGTGCAAGCAACTGTAACGATTTCGAGATCAGTCCAACCCTCAATCACACACAACGAAACGTGGGGAATGGGAGACAGCCAACCACTGCGTGTTCCTCTCTCTCACGCTCTCGCTCTCTGCGTTTGCCCAACCACTGAGAGCACGCGAGTTTATCAACACGATCGATCAGTGGCGGTTTGCAGTGCTCATTGAGGGGTTGCTTATAAATAGACTGTGTGCAGTGTCAAGGCAGCCAAGCGTAAAACGAGTGAGTGTGAGAGAGCGAGAGTGAGACTCCGCCCCAAGTGTGGGCAAGCGAGTCACACACATACACGGACAAAATGCACACACGCACGCACACAGTGATCAAGCGATCAGAATGCAGAATTTTGTTGTTGGTCGATGATGCGCTGCTCCGCTTTGCTCCAAACGCCGCCGCTAACTAGGCAACACTGAATAAGCGAAGCGAAGAGAACTGGAAATCGTCTCCATTGAGAGCCGTTTTACAAAAGCAACAAAAAATACTCGTACTACACTACACAGCTGCGACGCTGACGTCGCAACGTTGGCAGCGACCGCGAACGTCGCTTGTAAGTGAATTGTGGTTTGTTGTTTTGGTTGGCGCACGCTGCCGCTGCCACTGCTGCTGTCGCTGTCGCTGTCGACGTCTGCAGCCACTCTCGACGTCAGCGTCAGCGTTGGCGCTGCCAGGATCAACCACCGAGTAGCAGACGTAACAACAACAACAACAAAAAAATTACTGTAGCCTTTGGCGTACTTTTTTTTTTTGGTTGTTCTTCTTTGTGCTGTGTTCTGCCTTCATGAATGAGCCTCGTCGCTCTCGCTCTCTTCGTGTGCGTGTGAGTGCGCTGAGTGAGCCAAGCGCAGGCGAGCGAGTGAGCAAGCGAGTGAGTGGAGTGTGTGCGAGTGAGTCCTTTGCTGAGCGTACATAAAAATCACCACACTTCCATTGGAGGCTAACTTTCCATTGAGTGTGTTTTTTTTTCTCCTTTTTCTTTGAGTTGCGTTTTTATTTTCATGTTTTTTTTTTTGTGTTGGGGTGGCTTTGCGGGCAGCGAGTTTGAGCGTGGTGGGTTTATATCGCTGTTGTTGTTGTTTGGTTTTTGCTCAGCACTTTGGCTGCGGCGGCAGTTGGTGGTGACACTCCCACAACACACACACATATACAGAGAGTCGGCTTGCAGGCCACAACATCGACAACTGTGCCCACAAGTTTGTGTAATATGTGTTTGCCTTAGTGTTGTTGCTGTTGTAGCTGCTGCTGCTGCTGCCAAGCATTGGCTGGCTCCTTCTGCCCACGCCCCTCCGCCTCTGTCACGCTGCTACTGCGGTAGCCAAGTGGCACGCTACATGCTTCCAGCTGCCGTTGCCTGCCTTGTGCGCTACACTCTCCATTCTACACTCTACACATTGTCTTTGCGTTCTCTCTTGCAATTTGTTCGAAACTCCACAAGAACAATAAGCACATATATGTTACTTTCTCTCTCTCCCTCGCTCTCTATGATTGTGTTTTGATCAGCTGCTTTGAGGGAGCCCGCGACATTTAACAGCTGCAGTCCGTTGAAATACTAATGATTGTTGTTGTTGACATGTCATTTAGGGCATGAGAAATGGACAACAACAACAGCAACAAAAAACACACACAACAATGGCGGACTATGCAACTGCAACTTGTAATCCCTAATCATTTATTTTTTTTACAGAGTGATCACAAAGAAATTGATGATCTGCTGAGTCTTCATAAATTTACAAATTATTGTTTGAACACCAAAGAAATCAAAGAAATTCTTAAAGTGTTCAAGTTTTTTTTTGATACTTTAGCGATCTAATAATTATGTGGTAAATATTATTTATTTAAAACATTATAATAAAAAGGAATAACAAATGACTTTCTAAAACGTTTTCTGAAGAAACTAAAATAAATACCTAAATTAAAAGTTAATATAATTTAAAAATTTCATTAAGATGAAATAACTTAACTAGAGATAAATATAAATAATATATTTTTAATAATAAAAATTGAATTATTTTTAAAACAGAGTTAAGGACTAGTTGATCCAAGCCGAAATCCGTGAATCAATTGAATTAATGTTAATTCCAATTTTTTACTATTACTTTGAGCAACATATTTGTTTATAAAATACATAAATTCTTTTGAATAAATGTCTAACTTCTAAGAAATACAGTGTAAGACTGTTCTAAAAGAGAAGTATTCTATTTCATTCTCGATCATAATGTGATCATGTCGATCATGTGATGATCATGAGCATGTTAACATGCTTTATTTTGAAACTAATAATAAAGAAAGCTTATTCATTTTTTGCTATTTACTTTTGCATTATATTAAAAGTTTGCTAGATCTTTGACAACATTTTTACTTCATTATATACTATATTCATAATATACTATATTTCTTATATACTATATTCAATTTTAGCATATTAGATTACTATTTTAAACATCTGTGTTAGCTTAGATCAGTCAGTTACTGTATTCATAATATACTATATTAGATATATATTATATTATAGTATATTATATTACTATTTTAATCATCAGTGTTAATGAAGATCAGTTAGTTACTATATTCGTTATATACTAGTTTCTAGTATATTATATAATCATATTAAACATCAGTGCTAGTTAAGATAATTTAACTACTATATTCAGAATATACCATATTCGTGATATACCAGATTCTAGTATATTATATTACAATTTTAGCTAAGATCTGTTAGTTACTGTATTCATAATATACTATATTAGCTATATGATATATTATATTATAGTATATCATATTACTATTTTAATCATCAGTGTTAATTATGATCAGTTAGTTACTATATTCGTTATATACTAGTTTCTAGTATTACCATTTTAAACATCATTTAACTACTATACATTTACATTTTCTCTAAAATCAATTTGAAGCACATTACAAAGATGCATGTGCAAAATAGACGCAACCATAAAAAACTAGACTAGGCAATATTTGTTTTCTACATTTGCCGCGCCATGTTGTTGTTGACTTTGCCCCTGGGCCAAGTTTTGGGCATTTGTCATGCGATACATCATATTGTTAGCAATAATGATACTAAGTCATATTGAAGAGAGCGACGAGCACACTCCACTCCACTCCACACCACTCCACTCCACTCCACTTTGGAATAGTAGAACCCTCCCTTATATGTTATAGAAGCGTTGCACTCGAGAAATGCGTAGACAATATAAAGATTAAAGCTGAAATCCGTTAAGTCCAGCAATGGGCCCTTAATGCGATTGCGCCCTATGTAAAAAGTATCAGAAACAACAATCAGCGATAACTGAACAGGAACAGGAACAGGAACCAGTTTTATTTGTAAATTTCTCACACACACACATACACACAGAAGTTGCATGAAATATCAAATTTCATATAATTGGCAGCCATTTTGAAGTTTTGCATTAAAAATGGAAATGGAAATGGAAATCGAAAAACTCGTCGTTACGTATCGCTGACCAAATGCAAAATGCCGTGTCTTGCTGTAGAGCACAATGCCAAACAGATGCCTCAAGGGGAGGGGTGGGGCCGGTTTACATGCGGCATGCGGCATGTGGCATGTGGAATGCGTTTGATGGAGCGCCACTTGCAGTTCACATCATTTCTTTTTCGCCTCAGTCAGAGGCGTCCACAAAGGGGGATCAAGCGTGAAATGTGCAGAAAAAATGTGTAAATAATTATTACATAATAGATAATTTGAATTGAAATAAATATAAACATAAGAAATGTTTCAGTTTAGCTTTAGTTTACAACTATATTAACTATATATTAATTTTTTTATAATAATTAAAATTATCAAAGTAGGGAATTATTATAGTTTAGTTTTAGTTTAACTTTTTAGTTTTTTTGATACATACCAGTTTTTTTTTATAAAAAATATAATATATATTAAAAATAAATATAATATAAAATAAAATAATAAATAAAATAAATATATAAAAAATAAAATGACTTCAAACTGTTTTTTAATTCTAAAATATCATATATGTAAATAACAAAATATTGCGAAAATTCCAAATCAATATTTTTGATTTACCAAAGAAAAAGATTTCTTCAAGCTGTTTAATAGTGAATTACATTTTTAGCTACACGAAGATCAAAAAATCTATATTGAAAAGTAGATTAAAAAAACATAAAATATAAAAATATAATGTAAAATATGATAAGATTGAATGAATCTTAAAACAAGATTTGTACAATTAATTAACATTTTCATCGTAAATATTGACTTACGATTTTTTTCGAGCTTAAACAACAAATCTCGAAATACGATCTTCAGATTGAATAAATCGCTAATAAAGATTTTTATGACAAATTTCCATTTAGGATTAAAAATATCTTATTTTAAGAAGCAAATATTTTGGTATATATATCATATCATACATATACATTTTTATTATCTTATACAAATTTAAATCACTTGTAAAAATCTTGTTTTTATTTAAGATTAGAATGGTTAAGAAAAAAGAAAAATAATTCCCAATTCCGAAATTTAGAACAGCACAATTTTGTAAAGCTTAAAGTGGAAAATGATTTAAAATATAATTTTTGATGTACTTTAGTTTTTCCTTAATGAATAAAAGCTGAAATTAGAATGAATGTTTTGTTTTTTGATTTGACGAAAATAAGAATGTTTAATTCAGAAACGTTCAAACTGCTTTGTAGTGAATTTAATTTATATTTAGCTGCTGAAAAAACTTATGTACATAAATTTGAATTACCATATGCAAAATATATTACAAATCAGTTTAAAGGATATTATTTTGTATTAAAGATTCAAATGACAAAAAAAAAACTAAATTTATTTAAAGTGTAGTGTGTTAACTTTTTATTTTGCTACAGAGAAAAACCTTATATACTTATGAGAATCGATAACAATCAAAATTGAGATCCACAAATAAGCTATAAATTGTGGTAATTTTGTGTTTTATGACTTAATCTTAGTCTTAGAACGATTTTAGCAAATTTGAAGATGATTTTGGGTAATATTAGCTGAACCCCTTTTTGCTAATGCCACTGCAACATGGCTGGCAAAAATGCTTCCATGACAACTCTTTTTTTATGTTTTTTCTTTTCATTTTTTTTTTTATATTTGTTGTTGTTTTACGCGCAGAGAGCGCCAGGCTGGAAATGCTCAGCAGAGCGGAGAGCGGAGAGCGGAGAGCGTCGTCGTCGTCTTGGAAATTTGCAGTCGCGTCGTCATCGTTTTGCCGTTTTTTATACTGTTGTTGTTGTTGTGGCAGTCGCAGCGAGGGTTTGTCGCTGCCGCCCCTTTGCACCCCGTTGTCAGCCATCAATTCTCTCTCTCCCCCTTTTTGTTTTGGCTCGTCTCCTCATCGTCATCGTCGTCGTCGTCGTCGTCGTCGGTTTTGTGTTGTCGTAGTCGCTGCCGAGTTGGGCTGCCACAAAACTAGTTTGGCTTTGGCAACCGACTTTCCACCCACTTTTTTTTGGTTTTTCTCTGGTTATTCCGGTGGCTGTCTTAGAGCTTTTTAAGGGTTGCAAATCAAAACGCGGTTTGTTGGTTTGTATTTTTGGCCAAAGTCGTCGTAACTTTATCGTTCCCGTGTGAGAGCGAGACCGAGCACTGGGTGTGAGTAACTGAAATAGACTGAGTGTGAGCGTCAGAGAGAGAGAGAGTGAAAGAGCGAGAGCGGGAGTGAGTGAGAAAGGAAGCAAAGGGTTGTGCTGACTGACTGACTGACTGACTGACTGAATGCTTTTGCTTGTGCCTTTGCCTTTGGCCCAACGTTAAAGAGTTTTCAGCGCCATTATTGACACTTACCAAGTGTCGGCTCCCGAGTCATATACTCCCCTCTTCTCACCCTCCCACTCTCCCTCAGCCACAACTGCTCGTGGTATCGTCCTGTGTGCTGGAAGCTGTCAACTCATATGCATAATTGCCTTGTATTTTATTTGGGGCGCCATCGCTGCGCAGTTTTCTGCTTCTGCTCCCAGCTTGGAGCTCTCTCTCACTCTCACTATCTCGCTCTCTCTCTATCGTTGGGGTTTGCTGTCCCACTTACACTGAATGTGGCGTGCTCTTCTCCTCGACTGTTTGTGTGCATTTTAGTTTGGGATTTTCGTGGCATTTTTGTGGCCTTTTGTCTGGTTAACCGTGGTTGGTTATTGGTCAACACGCACACACACACACAGAGACACTCACACACACACATTCGCACACACACTCGGATACACAGTTATTTTCAACCCACATGCGACCGCTAAAAAAATATTGACTTAACCAAAAATGCTTGATTAACTGTTATCGTTTAAAATACAAGCCCATTTAATAAGCGCAATAAAAACACCAACAACAACAGCAACAACAATAATAAACAACAAATGGCGCATAGACTGGCTGCCATAAAATATGGCGTGCAAAATGGCGTGCCATAAATTGATCATATGAATTATAGCAAAAGGGTGTGAATATATTGTACTATATAAAACAATGCTAATGATAAACCATTTCATGCCAATCACATTGATGTAAGACAGCCCCAAAAGTCAATTAACAATCAAAAAAAAAGAAATACAAATATTTACATTTCACAGCATGAAGCGAGTCCTAAATAAATATTTATGAAGCGAGACCTTTTAAATAAGTTAAGGCATTAATATATCACATCACGAATTGAACTTGAGCTAATAAAATCAACAAGTTTACTAAGAAATGAACCAATATATTTAGCAAATTAATGTTTATGTTATTATAAACATTTATACATTTCAAGTTGAACTATTCAAAGAAATCATAAAACATCATTTTAGACTTTTCCTTTTACTACACAAGAAATGTAAAATAATCAAAGCAAAAAAACTTACTTTTTTCAATGACAAATGTTTGAAGACTTCAGCCACAAAGCCAAGAAATTTCCAAATTTCAAATTAAATTACATGTTCACCTACAAATTTCTTTGGAAAATAGCAAGCTTATGAAAAAAAAATTTTAAAAGTCAAAAATAGGTTATTAAATACTATATTAAATACTACATTAAATACTATATTAAATACTACATAAAATACTACATAAAATACTACATTAAATACTACATTAAATACTATATTAAATACTACATTAAATACTATATTAAATACTACATTAAATACTATATAAAATACTACATTAAATACTATATTAAATACTACATTAAATACTATATTAAATACTACATAAAATACTACATTAAATACTATATAAAATACTACATTAAATACTACATTAAATACTACATTAAATACTACATAAAATACTACATTAAATACTATATTAAATACTACATTAAATACTATATAAAATACTACATTAAATACTACATTAAATACTACATTAAATACTACATTAAATACTACATAAAATACTACATTAAATACTATATTAAATACTACATTAAATACTACATTTTATTATACAGTTACCCACAAATATGTTGACTTTTTATTCATAATTTGCAAATAAATGATCTACATATAATCTTCATTGATAAAACTTTCTTGCAGTTGTAAACAACTTTATGAATAATGTGATAAATATGTTATATACATATCTTAATAAATTGATGATAATATTAATGATGACTTTATTATTTGAATGAAACATAGTATAAACAAATGTCAACCTATGAGAGAAAACAAGATTAATATATTGACATAAAGATAATACGTGGTTAATAACTTTAGAGCTATATTCCTTGCAAAAATTGTTCAGAAATTCGAAATCTTACACAAGTTTTTACCACAAAATTCTTTTTACTGCACAACTTCATGCTCAATGACGAATAATACATTATCTTTGCTGTAGAGAATACTCAAAGATTTTCTTAATAAAATTGCCAATCAATACAATGAATACATTATACAAAATGTTATGAAATAAATGACAAGGAAAAACTAGTAATAAAGATACAGAGTGTGATCGACTGTGAGATACTCGCTACACATTTTGAATAAGGGCAAATAAGTGCGGTATTATTCTAATAATATACCGAATTAATATACTAAAATACCTAAATATATTATACTTTGTATATTAATACAGTACCACATTCAAAATATACCATAGAAATATACCAAATTGTCAGCCAAAGCAACTAAATTCTTAAATAACTTCTAGGAACCAGAAAAACTGTATTTTTTTATTATTATTCTAATTAAAAAATGGAAGATTCAATTCACATCATTTTATAATGAAATAATATACATTTTTTTGAATGAAAACTTAATACACTAATAATAATCAAATGCTTATCACACCTTTATTTGTCAACATCTTTTTACGTTTCAGTTATTTGTTGTTCTTGTTGTGCTCTAACCACATAAAGAAAAAAACTAGATAAAGACACTGCAACAATAGTGGCTAAAAAGGTGGCGAAAAAAAAAACGAGAACACATCCAAAGAAGCATAACAATGACAAACGGGCCACATAAAAATTGTACTCTAGTTTTTTGACCAATTTTTAGTGCTGTTTTTTGTGGCGCGCTCGTTTTTTGTTTTGTTTGTTTTTTTCTCTGTGTACCAACAATGGATCAACAATGAATGACCAAGATTGATTCCTGGTAGTTGTTTAGGCCACTTTTCAGACCAATTACGTTGAAAATAAGGCGCAAAAGTCGCAACAATTTTTCACCAAAAAAACAACTAGCATGTAATAGAAAAACGCAGCAGTAATGTTTTATGATCTTGTTTAAAAAAAAATCATAAAAATTATGTTCGATATTTTTATTTAAATCAGGTCAGGGGTCTCATTTAAGTATCATAAATCTTCACAAAAATGACCTACAAAAAAAAAAGAAGAAAAGAAAAAAGCGAAGCGAAGCGCAGCGCAGCGAAAAACCAACAAAACAGTTTCCCGGAAAAACGGGCCAAAAAGGACCTCGCTGGAGAGAACTTGCGTAATAATTTGCATTTTCATTTGCATTTGCATTTGCATTTACATTTTTATTTGCATTTGTGTCATTTTTTTGTTTGAGTTTTTGCGACGCTTCATTCACGCGGCGAGGCGTGATCTTCAATCTGACGAAAAATTGGCCTAAAAATCTACAAAGATGCGATTACCTAAGAACGTCATAAAACTGCATCGTCGTCGTTACGTCATCAGGACAAATTAGAGAGGACCTCGACCCGCTGTGCGGTGTGTTCTACTTTTTTGCATGTGCCACAATAAAAATCCATAGAATTTTTTTCTCCTCTCTCTGACTTTTTTCTTGTTGTGTCGAATTTTCGTTTTATTTGTGTATTTTTGTATATTGTGTGTGTGTTTTTTTTTTTGGTGTCCGCATTTCAAACTAATTGAGGCGGGTGGTGATGTGTTTATAGCTTCCTTGATCCTTGGACTGTGCGTTAATCCTCAAGATCTAGTTCTGGTTTTTTCTTGGTTTGTTTCATTGTTTTTTAGGTTCCATAAAAGTGTCGTAACAAAAAACAGAAGAAACAAAACTAAAGAACGCACTAAAAATTGGTCAGCAAACTAGAGCACAACGTTTTATGAAGATCATCGCAAAAAAAAAAGAGACGAAAAAACTAAAGTGTGGGAGAGAGAGAGGAAGAAAGAGAGAGAGAGAGAGTGAGATGGCGTTGTTGTATAATTCATTTGCAATGTCAGCGCCACCTGCTGTTTATTGCCAATATGTCGCGATTTTTACCCTATACACATGTTCCCAGTGGGCTCTGCATGTAATTGGGCCATGGGCGGGGGGCGGTGGTGTGTGTGTGTGTGTTTGTTGGTGTGTGATTGTGGGTGAAGCAAATGTTTGCCTTTTAACCCCAACAAGCAGTTCGCAGGGCAACCGAACGGAACGACAAAACAAAAGATACAACAACACCAACAAAATCACACAAAATAAAAAACAAATGTAAAGCAAAGAAAAGGAAAGCAAGTACAAAGTGTGATCGACTGTGAGATATCCGTTACACATTTGAAATTGAAGAAAATATACCAAATTAATATACCACAAAAATACTAAAAACATACCAAAGGCTAATAATATAGCATTAAATTCAAAATATGCCATAGAATACAAAATGCACCAAAAACTATATTTGGTATATCAATATATAAAATATACTAAAATATACCAAAAAAATTATATATTAATATATGTAGTAGCATTCAAATTATACCATAGAATACAAAATACACCAAAAACTATAATTGGTATATCAATATACCAAATATACAAAAATATACCAACGAATTTCTTTGATATATTAATATATGTGGCATTCAAATTATACCATAGAATACACAATATACCAAAATCGATATTTGGTATATCAATATAGCACCACATTTAAAATATACTATATTTCTACATTTCCTGCCAGCACAAAATTAAATACCCTTCCACCCTATGGGTAACGGGTATAAAAAAACGAAGCAAAAGCAAATTGACAGCAACAACAAGAAGTTTGTGTTAATAATTTGACATTTTATTTGTCAAACACGAGCCAAACAATCACCAAAAAACGCCAACACTTTGAGCCAAGTACCAAGTTGTGGCAACATGCAAAGACAACAACATATCACAATTCCTAAGCTACTTAAGAGTTTGATGATAAATTTCAATGATTTTCTTTATTTCTGGATTTGCGAAAATGTTTTTTTGATAAGTCGTTAAATTTCATGATTAGATAGTATTATAAATCAAAATCTATTATTTATTATAGATTTGTTTAATTGCTTATATTATTTCATTAATGTAAGGTTTTATACAATCCACTTTTTCTTTATACATTTTTATTACTTATAATGCATTCTATCGCTGAGAGATTTATTTTTAATTAAAAGACTATTAAATGTATTTCGGTAAATAAGAAATAGTTTATAAAAGATTTAGAAAAAATTTGAAATGTAATTTGTAAACTATAGGAACCAAAAATGAAGATATTGTATTATGCATAATATGATTTCAAATTGTTTCTAAATATACAAAGAAGTTATTTCAATACGCTTCATGTAAAGGGAGATTTGGTTAAATGAATGCAATAAATGATATAAAATTGAATTTTAAATAAGAATTTATTTATTTATTTTCAATTACTTATTGTTTTGCAAATTCTTAATGCTATTAAGTATCTTAATTGTTTAAAAAGTATAAATTATTTGAATGACATAATATAATAAACATTCTAAAAAATCGCGCTTGTAACTTAAATACAAATATCTTATTTTATTTATTTATTATATAATATCAAGTATTCAATGCCACATTTAATTATACAGTAAAAAAGGAATACGTTAAAAAAAAACTTTATATGATTGTATTTTTGTTACACTGCTATTTTAATGAGCACAGCTGTACATGGGGCTTATACTATCTTAAAGTAATGTTGATAATTATTAGATTTTCTACTTGTAAAGAGTATATACAGGTTGCCATCGCATTTTTGTCGTAACAATAGCAATTCATTATTATTGTTGATTTACTTCGCCTTTGCCAACCCCTTCCTGGCAAAATAATCCTTTCCGGCTGGAAGGAAAAATAGCAATCGCCAAAAGCCTCAAGCTCCCATGTAGAGTTTGCATATATTGCGATTGCGATTGCGATTTACCAGTTCTTGAATTGTGCGCTGACATTTTCGCGTTTGGCTTTGTCAGCAACGTCCTTGCTGCTGTCATTTGTTTGCATTGCAGGCAACAACAGCAACAACAACAGCAACAACAGCAGCGAAACAACACTCAAACAACACAAAAGGTGATTGCGATTGCGAATTCCGTTGACGTTTTTATAGCGCATTCAGTAAACCTAACAATTGCGAAACCAAGGAAAGGAAAAGAAAGCCAACTCCTTCGCCTGAATGCAGCGAGCTAGCGAACCAACCAAACAAACAATCAACCATCCAACCAACCAAACAGTCAGTCAACACTCACACTCACACTCAAACACTCACTGGCACTCACACTCACACAGAGTTGAATACACAACCCGCGAATATGAACACTTGCCTTTTTATTTAATGTTGACGCCGTCGACATCGATGTCGATGTCGAACGTCGACTTGAAAAACTCCGAAACGCGAAGGCAGTTGGAAGTATTTTGATGCCAAAAAGAACAAGCAACAACCATGGAAGGAAGGAAGGAAGGAAGGATTCACTCATGCATGACGACGCCGACACCCACAACTCAACCTCGAACCTTGAATCACGCCAACAACAATTGTTCGCGAGAGTCCTTTCTGCATCCTTTCGTTCTTTTGTTTATCGTCGCGGCATTCCACATTGTTGTTCTTCTTCTTCTGTTGTGCTTTTTGCAAATTTTTATGACTTGCTTAACAACACGCAAAGTTACACAATTATATGAAGAAGAAGAAGAAGTAAAACAACAACAACGAGAACGTGAAAAAAACCCATCCATTGGATTGCTAACTCCTTCATCAACTACCTGCAGGACAACGAGTTACATTTAGCAGGAAATACACTTTCGAAACTTCTGACGAAAAGACTCTGAGATTCGGAAATGAAGAATTCAAATAATGCTCAATATATAGAGAATTTTTTTAAATAGATGTTTAATGGATAAATATAAAAAGAATGTCTTTCGAAAGCAAGTCTTATTAAAATAAACAAATTTGAATTATGTTAAACATATTTTAAATTTATATCGGTTGGAATAATTTAAATCATATATCTATTATTATTTTTAAACAAGCTAAACTTTATTTTATTACAATATTCATATATGAGGAATTTATAAAGTAAATTCGAAAACAATTCTCATTTATTTTGCAAAGAATGTCTTACATCATTAAAAAGAACGCCTTTTATAAAGAACAATGCCAATCTAAAATAAATAGAATAAATTATATTTTATTTTCAATGACATATTACATTAATGATGAATAATTTAAATAATGCATTACAAAGAAATATTGAAAGTACTTTTATTTTGAACTTTTAAAACTCATTGAAGAATAAAGAATTTCTAAGAATAAACAATAATAAATTTAAAACTCCTTGAGTAATATTGAATTTAAAAAATGACAACAAACAATCTTAAATTCGTTCCTTAAATTACTAAACCTGTAGTAATTGTTTTATATTTATTTTATATAATATTTTCATAAATTTACACAATTAAAATTCTATTTATTTGCATATAATTTCACATTTATTAAACTAGTCACATTTTGCTTAAAACGTTTGCGATTTTTCTCGTTCGATTGTCAAAGCAATAAATATTGACCGATTTGATAACTGCAATATCATAATAATAATAACAATGATGAACATAATTAAATATATAATCATTTTATGGCACACAATATGTTTGAAATGTTTATTGATCAAAATGCTGTTTAAGCTGATTTAATTAATTTTGTTTGTTGCAACGTTTGCAAATTAGTTTGTTGCTGTTATTAAACAATGAGCAACAATATTGGAAAACCAATAATTCGCAATTGATTAAATTATTCTAAATTATGTTAATATACTCGTTGTGTCGTCGCTGTGCTATCGTAATGTTTTTCTTATCAAATTTAATTCAATTTTTGGGGCTTGACAGCAAATTTTAAATTTAAATAGTACAGATTATTTTATTATGTTATGCAAATAGTTTGAGGAGACTGTGTGAAAGTCTGTGGTATTAAAAAGAAGTAAAAGAAAAAAGAAACTGAAATAAAATAATAAAATGTAAAGTAGAATAAAATACAATTTGAAAAGAAATCAAAAAAATAAAAGAAAAAGAAAAAGAAAAGAGTGTAAAGTGCAGTACAATGAAATAAAAATAAAGAAAATAACCCAGATAATAATAATAATAGCAATAATAATAATAATAATAATAATAATAATAATAATAATAATAATAATAATAATAATAATAATAATAATAATAATAATAATAATAATAATAATAATAATAATAATAATAATAATAATAATAATAATAATAATAATAATAATATATATATATATAATATATATATATATATATATATATATAATAATAATAATAATAGTAATAGTAATAGTAATAATAGTAATAATAATATAAAAGAAGAATAATTAATAAAAAAAAGAGTTATTTTCAAAGTCATAATTAATTTTGAGCCTATTTTAATCGAAGTCCGAAGAGTTGAGGAGGGATTATTGTGCCACATTTTGGGCAACTTTAAAGCGGCGGCTGCTCAGCCTCAGCCTCAGCCTCCGCCTCAGTCTGAGTTGATGCGAAAAAGGACATTCGGCTGTTGTGCTGCTCCTGCTGGTATCCTCAAGTGGCCACTTGGCATTTGGCACTCATGTAAATCGAACACAAATCGCTCGACAAATTTGCGATAAATCCGAATCATTTGGCCGACATTCTCATTTCACAAATGTCAAATGCACATTAACGACAACCCTCCACACACACACACACACATATACAGTAAAAACTATTGACGGGGGTTACGAAACCCGGGACAGTAACAGGACAGGAAGGGAGAAGTGAGAAGGGAGAGTGAGAGATTATATGAGCTGGTCGGTCGACAGCCGTGCGAATATCGAAATTGAAAATATGACAACGCAACGGGTCTTAAGCTGGACACACTGTTTATGCTTAGGGGCGGTCTCTCTTCCTCTTGCTTCCTCTCGCTTCCTGTCCACCCGTCTGTCTGCCCAATATTGTCAATGCAGTTTGACAGCAGTCGAAAGTCGTGGCAAGGAGGCAAACTGTCATCCATCGTACAACAAACAGAGCGAACAACAATCGAACATATTTTGCTGACATTTTAATTAATTTGACACTCGTCGATGCTGCTTCTCGCATTCATATTCGTAAGCCAGCATTTATTAAAAGAGCAATCAGATTGCAGCAGCAACACACACACACACACACATGGTTGCAACGTTTGAGGCGCGTCCAAAGTCAGTTAATTAAAACTAAACCCATTCCCCTTGACGCGCCCTTCGAAGTTCGACTTTCGCCTACGACTTCGAGTGAAAGCAAAATGCAAAAACTTGTGTGTCCACTCCTCGAAAATCGGGGGCGTTTGCATAGGCGTAGGCGTGGCAGCGTAGCTAGCCTTTGGCTTAGCTAAGGGCAGGATGCAAGCAAATGTTAATTGCCAACTTGAGGAGAGCGGAACCAAAGTAAGCCACACTTTCCGGAAAATGCGAATATTTCAAAGTCAAACTCAAAGTCAAAGTCAAAGGATTAAGGCGCAAGGATGTGCGCGATCAGCCAAGGATCAAGGCAAGGAAAGGGGTGTCGTTGTGTTTTCAAAATAAACAAATTGCCAACACAACGATCGCCGATCGACGACGACTTGTCAACTTGGGAAACTGGGAAAATGGCAAATGGCAACGCGACGACGCCCACAAGACACGATGGAAAAGGACTTCGCAGAGAGTCCTTGTGCACAACTCGACCGCGAGTTGTTCTTAATTGCCTGCAACTAATTATGAATAGGCTCAGCCTGATGTGCACACCGAAAAAAGGATTGAGCGCTGAAAGTGTTGAGCTGACAGGACGAACGAACGAACGAACGGACGGACGGACGGACGGACAGACGGACGGAGAGAAAGGACAACGGGTAGGCGAACACTACTGTTTGTCCTTGTCGCAATTGTCGTCATTGTTGTTTGCAATTGTCATTTTATAGATGATGCCTTTGTTTCAGACGATTTCAACCCGCTGAACCCGCGGCTGCCGCACCCGTAAAACTCGGCCGGATTAGTGGGCATGAAATCTCGGCAAAAGGATTAAAAGTAAATTAGTCTGCGAAGCGCGGGGCGGGGAGAAAGTGGTAGCCTTGTGTTCGCTTTAATCTTGCCAACGGAAGACACACATTGCAAAAATGTGCTACACAGTGAAAAAAAAGCAGCCACATTTTGAAAACCAACTTTTTTATAACTAAATTTGTTAAAGAGGAGAATTTGAATTAAAAGAATTGAAGAAGAAAATCTATAAATGATAAATAGTCGCTAAAATGTGCTACACAGTGAGAAAACAAAGCAGCCACATTTTGAAAACCAACTTTTTTATAACTAAATTTGTTAAAGAGGAGAATTTGAATTAAAAGAATTGAAGAAGAAAATCTATAAATGATAAATAGTCTCTAAAATGTGCTACACGGTGAGAAAATAAAGCAGCCACATTTTGAAAACCAACTTTTTTATAACTAAATTTGTTAAAGAGGAGAATTTGAATTAAAAGAACTTAAGAAGAAAATCTATAAATGATAAATAGTCTCTAAAATGTGCTACACAGTGAGAAGAAAAAGCAGCCACATTTTGAAAACCAACTTTTTTATAACTAAATTTGTTAAAGAGGAGAATTTGAATTAAAAGAATTGAAGAAGAAAATCTATAAATGATAAATAGTCTCTAAAATGTGCTACACAGTGAGAAAACAAAGCAGCCACATTTTGAAAACCAACTTTTTTATAACTAAATTTACAAAGGAGAAGAAATCGAATTATAATAATTTAAGATGAAACATTCTTGACATTTATCTAATCTATAATCTTTATAATCTATAAATGATATATTATAATAAAGCTAAATTCAAATAATTTCAGATAAAAAAAATTCTTCTTCTTTATTCTAATGAAAACTACTATAATTTCTCTAATTTGTAAATCATAAATATTTTCTCCTGAATCTAAAAATGATAAATAGTCTCTACAAACCGATATAAAAATTAAACATTGCATACCTTTAAAAAATTATTTTACTAAAAAAAAGTATATTTAACTATTATTTTATTTAGCGTTTTTAATTTATTTATTATATGAAGCATTAAACACATTCATAAATATTAGGAATATAAAACTAAAAAGGTAAATAAACCCAAAATTCTACACAAAATTATAGTAATTCTTTAAAAGAATTGTTTGTTCATCTAACATGGTAATCAGAGTCATTTTTAAAACAGAACCAGTTAAATAAAATGCCAAATCAAAAAAAAACAATTGAAAAATTAATTGTTTTTCTTTACATTAAATATTAAAAACCTTTTTTCATGTACTTTATTTTTGTTTTTGTGCACTATTTTCAAAGTAAAGTTTCAACCACAGAAGAAGGATTCCATAAAGGATTCTACATGCAATAACAAATCTTCTATCGCATTTATTTTGCTAAGAATTCTTCTCATTATTCCCGTTACTTACTTATTTTAAATTTAAATTGAAAAAATCAACTAATTTAAATACAAAAATTTGTAAAACAAGATTGAAAAAATCACTGATCTTGTTTTAAGATATCTTTTCAGACCAAAATCTAGTTTTGAAATTTGTTTTTAATATCCAAAAAATCGCAAGATAAATATTTTTTAAATATTATTTAAACATTATTTTTCTCTCTGTGTATTTGCTTTCTCTTACTCCATCTCTCTCTCTCTCTCTTACTCTCACTCTCTGATCTTAAGGATGCAAGGTGTTTGCAGGCAACACTTTTGGCAGCAGCTCCAAATTAATTATGTTGAAGGGGCGCACTTGAGCTTGAGTTGATCAATTATGCTGCCAGGCAGAGGCAAACTTTCGAGTGGGTTAAATAGCTCATCATTAATGCAGGCAGCATAAAGAAATTAAAGTGATTTCTGCTGTCGCAAAGGAAACAGACTCCCAAAAACCAAAAACCAAAAAAAAAGAAAAAAAGAAAACACTGGTGGAAGGATTTCAAGGACAATGTGAACCACATCAAGAACCTTAATATCCACATCCATTTTCGGGCATACGTCAGAGCCAAAAAACCGAAAAAAAAACGAGAGAAATAAAAATCAAGTGAACACATAAAATGCCGCTTAATGCGACTTTTCTCAATAATCAATTTTGCGCTGAGCTTCGCGCGCGTAATAATGCCAATTTATTTGCTACTCCAGCCCAAAGAAAAAAGGGTTGACTGAACCAAACACACACACACTAGTACACACACACACACACTAGTATACCACATGTGTGTGGTAAAGTGACGCACAGTGAGTCACAGCTGCACGTGTCCTTTTGGCTGGCACTGTGTCTGAGTCTGAGTCTGTGTCTGTGTCTGCTGCAGCCAAATACCCGCAATTTATCTATCTGATTTTTAGATATGCGACATCGACATCGTCTGAGCCTTTGGCAAACTTTCGGCTCGTTTGGCACGTTCCCTCTTAAAGCTTGGAACGAAACGCAAACGCAAACGCAGATGATGCCAAATGATATGCCACTGTCATTCATGGCTCGATCACTCACTCAACTGCTGCCTGCCGCGGATTATGTGCAATTGTCTTGAATACTATGCGATTACGAGTATATTCTAGCCCTGAGAGAGAGTCACAAAGATAAATATCTTTTCGCTTCAAGGCGTAGCTAATATAAACTTAAGAAGCTAAATATAAGGTTGAAAAAACATTTAATTAGTTGACAATCAAATTTATCAAAGTTTAGATTCTAAAAACATGTATAAAATTCAATAAAACAATATTAATTGTGAAGCTAAATACATGTTTCAAATAGAATTCAATTAGTTGGCAATAAAACTTCACAGCAATTTATAAATGGAATAAAAAGAATTACAACTATTTTCAAATGTTTTTAATTTCCTAAACAAATAATTATCAATGATCAAATATAAAGTCTACCCTTGACAAAGAGTCACAGCGAAGAATATCTTTTTGCTTCAAGGTGTAGCTAATATAAACTTAAGAAGCTAAATATTAGGTTGAAGAAGAATTTAATTAGTTGGCAATCAAATATTTCAAACTTAAAAAGCTAAATATATGTTTTGAAAAAGAATTCAATTAGTTGTCAATAAAATATATATAGTAGTTAAAATAGAATTCAATTAGTTGGCGATAAAATATTCCAGAAATTTATAAATGCAATAAGTAGAATTGCAAATATATTCAAATTTTTTTAATTTCCTAAACAAATAACCCCTGATACTTTGGTATATTTTTAATATAAACTAATTAAAGCCTTCGGTATATTTTTTTTAGTATTTTGCGTTATATTTATTAAGTATATTATGAAAAGAATACAGCACCGTTTTGTTTTGAATTTCAATATTCAACTGAATATTATTTAATTAAGAAAACATATATTTGAATTTCAAATATTTGCTATTATAATTAATAATAAACTATAAAATATTATATATAGAAATATTATATATATTATATATAGAAAGTCGATGCTTAAAATTTTTTTTAAATTAGAATAACTTTAAAAGCAAAGGGGTTTTTATTCTCTGTGATATTTTTATTTCGAACCTTTGTGAATTGGAACAAATAATATAATAATAAAATATAATATGTTATATAATAATTAATAATGAAATATAATTATATAATAATATAATTTCTAAGACAGTCGATGCTTGAAATGATAATGTGTTGTAAAAATTGAAATTTTTGCTGAAATTTGAATTACTTTAAAAGCAAAATGGTTTTTATTCTTTGTGATATTTCCATTTCGAACCTTTGTGGATCGAAACAAATAATATAATAATGATATTATATTTAATATATCATAATGAATAATGAAATATAATAATATAATGGCTTAGACAGTCGATGCTTGAAATTTTTCTGAAATTTGAATTACTTTAAAAGCAAAATGGTTTTTATTCTCTGTGACATTTTGCATCTCGAACCTTTTTGGATTGAAACAACTAAATAAAATGTTTAAAATGCGCTTTTGTGAGTTGTTCGACAATTGAGTTGCAACTTCTTTGAGATGAAAATGTGCTGAATTGAAGCAAGAGCTGAATGGGAGGTCTGCATTCAGATTTGAACAGAATGAGAACAAGGACGAGATTGAGGACGTGGAAGAGGACCTCATTAGCTCAATAGTTTTGGTCGTGTGAGGGCAAAAATGCGGTGCTCAAGTGGCCCGTGGTTAAAACGTTCAAACTGTGGATGACAATGCAACTTTGGTCCGTTTGTTTGTGTTTGTGTGTTTGGCCAGTTGACTTTTTGGTGACTTCATTTGGCAGCTGACCACACGCCAAGCTGGCTGCCGAGCTGCTGACGATGCTGTTGTCCGGTTTTAACCTTAATGACAACAATTAGTGCAGATTTTTGGCTGCATTTTTGTTCCCTTTTTCTGCCAGACTTCAGACTTTTTATGCAGTTTTGTGAATGGTTTGCATGGAAAAACTAGTGAAACAAGCAAAGATGGAAAGAAAAAAACCCCGAGAGTATTTCTCATTTACGGGGTCAAAGCAACGGGAGACTTTGTCGGGCAAGTGCAGCAGCAGCAGCAACAGCAACACACTCGACAACATAATCAGCAGCAACAGCAACAGCAGCAGCAGCTAAGAGAACTCTTAAGGGGCCACAGGACGCAGTGCGTCCGCTGTGCAAAGGATGCTGGAAGCCATTTGCCATTGAGGCCGCGAGCAAACGGCGTGAAGCGAAGCGTGAAAAGGCACAGAGAGCGAGAGAGAGAGAGAGAGAGAGAGTGAGTAAGGGGGGGAAGGGAGAGAAGAGCATTCACAAATGGCGCAAAAATTGCACACCAGGATGCTAAAAGGATGCAAGCGTCATGTCAGCACACACAGACACTTCAATTATGAGAAAGGTAAATATTTTGTAAAAACAACGCAACAGGATATCAAATGAAGAATTATCAAAATCAACCCATGTGTGCGTCTCTCAGTGTGTGTGTGTGTGTGTGTGTGTGTGACTGAGTGTTTTGTATGCTGACATTTGAATAACTCAATTTGACACAAAGTCAATAGATGAGCTGCAAGCAGCCGCTTCGCCTGCGGCTCTCTTCCTCCCTCTCTCTCTCTCTCTCTCTCTCGCTCTCTCTCGATCTTTAGGCCACCCCGGAAGCCAAAAACTGGAGTGCCAATTGTGTATGTGTGTGTGTGTTCAATGCGGACATTGTCCACACACACACAGCTGTCTAGAGCTGCCTGCCAAACACCACGCAACATTACGTAAGCCATAAAAATTGCGATCGCGTCCTTTTCCCGTGAAAATCTCACCCGCAATCGTCGTCGCCGCCGCCGTTGCCGCGTGTCAACCTAAAAAACTAGAAAACTCAAAATAGATTTGCACGCAACTAGAAGTTCCACTAGCTCATAAACATAAACCCAGAACCAAAAAACTCAAAATGAATATATCGAAGAAGGCCGAGGCCTAAAAAAACGATATACCACAAAGGGCTGACACAAAGGATGACCAATAAAAACGTAAAAAAAAAAAAAAAACTGAAACCGAAACGTTGCCCAAAAATTGCATAAAACGCGAGCGTAAAAAATTCACCGAAAATTCGCAGAAATTGCATCACAAAAGATGCTCAAATAAAAAAACAAGCGAAAACCAAAAAAAAAAACGATCGTCGCTGTCTTGCGTCATATTACGTAAAAAAAAGGACACACTTAATGGTCAGCAATTTTTTAGTGCTCGCTTTTTGTCTTGCACTGCATTTTTTTTTCTTAGTGTTGCAGTTTTTTCTTCTTACCAAAAAAATAATTTTATGACGCGTGCAGCGTTGAATTTATGATAGGGATCGCAGTCGAAATTAAAGATCAGCGGTTCCGAAATTTTACTAAGAAGATATTTAGCAAAAAACAAGCTAATTACAATCTTATTTTAGAATATTCTCTTATTTTGAATATATCTTTAGATTTCCAAATTTATCAAATACATCAATATTTGATTCGTATTAATAATTGGGAATATAACTATTTCAAATCTATTATTTGACCTTTTTATTCAGAACGAACAGCAAATATGTTCTGAATTTTAAATTTTTTTAGTATTATTTAAAATGTATCATTGAATTTAATTTTAAGAAATTGTTATAACACTTACCCTTTTCCATAATTGCACATAGCGGCTTACTTAAACGATCACACAAAAAAAAGTCTTATATGAGAGTCTTATATCAGAGCTAGATTGCTCATTTCCACTTGCACACTTATATTCACCAAAAATAAATGTAAAAAAAAAAACACATTCATCTATTCTTATACTTACACACACTTATAAGCACATCAAAAAAAAAGGAAAGAAAAAACACACACAAATATATAAGACCGACTGTTATATTTGCTTTTTTACTTGCATAATTTGCATAGCCTGCGAAACAAAGAAGAAATTAAGATGCGCGAATCACTTGCACCAACACAACGATGAACTTGCTGCTTCACACGAATGTGAGAGCGAGACAAATAGACCGCGCGACACTTTTTGCATTTTCACAGAAAAAAGGAGAAGCAGAAACTGCGCATTAACATTAGCCACACATCTAATCGAATAATAAATTGGTAAATTGGTAAATTGCGACTAGCTTGCAACACAATACACAACACTTAAGAAAACAATTGGCGATTTATAATGCGTATCACAATAATTATTAACAATTAATACAAGCGTCGTGCTTTCGCGGTCAATTTGCGTGCAATACTGAGCCTTGAAAATTCCCCGAAGTCAACGGAGGGACTTTTGGAGCCACATTGCTAAAGGATTTTTTACTGTCGCTTTCGTTTGTGATCTAACCACACGTTAAGTGAGCGCGACTCACATAGATATGTAAATATGTATGTGTGCATGAGTGTAGACAAATATCCCTCATTGTACGACTTTGCTGTCGGTGCATTTTTATGTATGTATGTAATTTGCTTGTAAAAGATCCTTGCAGTTTAAGTATGATGAGATATTTTATTATTCGCAGCGTTTACATTGTAATTCAACAAAACAAGTTCGATGCAATTAATATACTGCATGCATAAAACTTTTATATATATGTATGTATGTAATTGACCAATAACAATAAGCTTAGTACTTTATTTCGTAATGCTAAAAAAGGACTTTGCGTTATGGAGGATACATATTTATTGCGTATTTATGTACATACACATTTCCTTACATATGTATGTATGTAAGCGCGATGTCACAAAACGGTTAATAAGATCGCGACACAGCAAACACATAAAAATTCTTTTTCAATTGCCTTTTGGCTCCAAATATCCCTACGGGGGGAATTTTCAGGACTCAGTATTGCACGCAAATTGACCGCGAAAGCACGACGCTCGTCTTGCTCTGTTAATAATTAATGTGTTACGCAGTATAAATCGCCAAATGTTTGTTAATTTATTTAAATATTTTGTATAGTGCTTGCCAGGTAGTCGCAATTTACCAATTCGCCTTTTATTATTCAATTACACATGTGGCTAAAGTTAATGCGTAGTTTTTGTTTCTTTTTTTTCTGTGAAAATGCAAAAAGTGCCGCGCGGTCTATTCGTCTCGCTCTTACACTCGGCTGCTCCAGCAAGTTCATCGCTGTGTTGGTGCAAGTGATTCGCACAACCTAATTTATTCTTTTTTTCGCGCATGCTATGCATAGAATTGAAATGTAATTTTGTTTGTTAATTGTTTTTTAAGTGTTTTGTATTTTGTTTGCAAGCTAGTCGCAATTTACCAATTTGCCTTTCATTACTCGATTAGAAGTGTGGCTAATGTTAATGCGCGGTTTTTGTTTCTTCTTTTCTGTAATATGCAAAAACTATCGCGCGGTCTATTCGTCTCGCTCTCACATTCGGCTGCTCCAGCAAGTTCATCGTTGTATTGGTGCAAGTGATTCGCGCATCCTAATTTATTATTTGTTTCGCATGCTATGCAAATAAGTGCAAGAAAATATAAGAGTCGGTCTTATACATTTGTGTGTGTGTTTTTTCTTTCCTTTTTTTTTTGCTGTGATTATAAGTGCGAATATTAAGAGGTATAAGAATCTGTCTTATAACTATGTTTTTTTTTTAAATATTTCTTTTTGGTGTTTATAAGTGAGAATTTAATTTATTTAAGTGCAGATAAATTTTAATTATGGATATTTGCATTTTTGTCGTGCGCATAAAAAAAGGTGAGTTACAAATTAATCTACGTACGTTAAATATATTTCTACATTTTTATATGCCTTCCATTTCTTTGTCAGTTAAATGTACTTCTATTTTTTTGGTAGCTCACTCTTATACGGTAGCCGCAGCTTAGATTTATCTATGCCGTTGACTCTCATTAAGAAATTTTAGCATGCTCTTTGATTTGATTTTGTCTGTTAAGTTTTTTCTCTTAATTACAAAGTGTAATCTTTTGATTACATTTGCAGTCTCTAGATAATTATTTTATTTTTCAGTGTATTGATACATTTTGTATTGTTTTATAATGATTTTTATTACACTGTTATATATGTATATTAAAATGAATGAATTTGTTTTCACATTGATGTTGACTCCTTTCATTTAGAGTTCTATTTTTCTCAGATTTTGTTGACTTATGCAGGTTGTATTAAAGTAATTCAATCATATTCTGAGCTGATGATTCAATTTAGAAATAAATCCTTGAAGTTAAACGACTTATTTAATTAATAAATCTGTCATTTATTCAATTTAGGATTTATAGGTATTCATTTCAGGCACACGACACCCTCACCGAAAAAGGCTCATTGTGTGCCTGTGTGTATAAGTGTGTATGTGTGTGTGTGTGTGTGTGTGATCATTTTTTGACATGTCAACTAATCTAAAGCGCCAGATGATCTCTCGTCGCGCCAATAACAACCCTTAACGAGGCACAACAATCAACAGAGAGCGCGAAAGAAGAAGAGAGTGTGAGAGGGGGAAACGGTGTGGATAAGAAGACAGGGACATGGGCAGGGGCAGGGGCAGGGAGCTAACAGCTCAATCTCACTCAGGGCTATATATAATTAGTATAATTACCTCAACAGCCTACTAAATTCGAGAAAAATGCAAACAAAAATTAAGAAATCACAACATTTATATCCCTCTGTCAACGAGCCAATGAGTCTGCTGTTGTTGTTGTTGCTGCTGCTACTGCTGCACACAAAAGAAACTGAAAAATGTTGTGTTGTGGACCCTTTTGAGGCAGCAGGCCAACTGGCAAACAATTGAATCCACATCGACAGGCATCTCTAATGACAGGGTGGATTGCAATTTTTCGCTTTAATTTCAGGACTAGGCGAAATAACTCGAGTCCCGCTTCTTTTCTCCTCTCCTCTCCTCTCCTCTCCTCTCTCTCGACCAGTTGTTGCATTGTCAGCAAAATGCTGCTGCCGTTATAAATTGCAGTGGCTGCTGCCACTTCCGTCGGCTAATTGTGGCACACACATATATTTCAGCTCATGATTTGCCAAAAAAGTAAAAAAAAAACGAAAAACGAAAAATCGACAACACAAGAAGAAACGTTGCGAACCTTAACCTTATCATTAGTCACGAAACAAAACGTTGCCACATTCCGGCGAAGACCACCAGCTAAAATGCTTATCATCCTCAATTGTCCCTTTTTTTTCTTCACCTCCTTGGCTCGTTGTCCTGTTCGTTCATTAGCCCTTTTTTTTGGCCATTTGGCTGCCTAGTTACGACGCATTTACATGGAATCCTTTTTTGCCATTTTGCCGCTCACTTGCTGCTAAATATTTTGGCTCAAAACATAATTAACGCCTAATGAAAATATTTTGGCCATCGGCCACTTTGAAGTCAAAACAGTAAGCAACAAAAACAACAAATATCATAACTCATTCACATGGGAATAACCCTCTACAAAAAAAAATGCAGTACAAGCATCTGGAATTTTATTTGAAATTTTCTTTCATTAATAAGATTTCTTTTATGGAGTTTCTAAGATCAAAGTTTTTCCAAGTTGTACTAATAATATTTAACAATTTTATGGATCAGTTATAAGAATCAGGAAATTTATTAAATACCTTTATTTTATAAACAGAACTTTATTGAAGTATAATAAATGATAAATAAATTGAAATTTTCGTTGATTGCGTTTTGCTTGAATTCTAAGTCCATTTCATGTCTGGTATATTTTTAATGTAGTATTACATTGTTATACCAAATGTAGCCTCTGGTATATTTGTAGTATTTTTACCGTATATTCACTTGGTATATTTTAAAATTAATACCACAATGTTTTGCTGTTATTCAAAATGAGTAGCGGGTATTTTAGAGTTCTTCATATGTCGAATTTGTGTCCCAGTTATAAATTCTAAATGAAATAAATCATTTTTTTCAATGCTTAATACTTAGACCTATCCACCTTACTTTCACATAAATATTCGACGATAGAAATAATTAACTATTACTACTATTACTAATCTAGATTTCTTTTTATACCCGCTACCCATAGGGTATTATAACTTTCTGCCGGCAGGAAATGTATGTAACAGATAGAAGGAGGCATCTCCGACCCTATAAAGTATATATATTCTTGATCAGCGTCAACAGCCGAGACGATCTAGCCATGTCCGTCTGTCAGTCTGTCCGTCCGTCCGTATGAAACACTGGATCTCAGAGACTATAAGAGATAGAGCTCTAATTTTTTTCGAAAGCATTTGTTATGTTTGCACGCAGATCAATATTGTTTTAAATTTTTGCCACGCCCACTTCCGCCCCCGCAAATCAAAAAAAAATCGAATAACAAGTGTAATTTTACTTTTGTATGGGCAAAAACGCTTACTTACTAGAGGCTTAGTTGCTTTGGCTGACAATGTGGTATATTGTGCCGTATATGGTATATTTTGAATGCGGTACTATACCGATATACCAAATATACCATTTGGTATATTTTTAGTATATTTGCAGTATATTCGGTATATTTTGTGAAAAATACCGGAAAATATATTTATTTTATTCAAAATGGGTAGCGGGTATCTCACTTTCGAGTACACTCGACTGTAGCTTTCTTACTTGTTAATTGTTGTACTTTGGCAAGATCATGAATTCAAAATTGCATTAATAATAATGTTAAGGCCCATCTGAAGTGCGCACTTCAAGGCGAGGGCATTACACATTTAAGTAGGAAATGGCAAACAACCCAAAATCGCATTGATAATGAGGTCAGATCCCTGTCGATGCTATCAACAAGCCTCGATTATATATTTACGTGTGTGTGTCTCAATTACATACTCAGTCACGGGGTGGAAAAAGAAATGGGAATTGATATAGAGATGTAGTAATAAGTAGTAAAAGTAAAAGCCACGGTTGGTTGTCTAGTTCTCTAGTTGTTCCGAGTGTCTGGCAGGGGGTTGGTTTGGTTCGGTTTGGTTCGGAACACAACGTAAATGACCCAAAACAGACATTATCATTATTGGGATAAATGGCCAACCATGAAAATTGTGAAAATCGCGCGGATGCAATGCATATAAAAAGCTGCGTTTCTCTCTCTCCTCTCTCTCTCTCTCTCTTTTGAAATAAGAAGAATATTCGCTCTGACATATTTTATGCATTTGACAATTGCCACTTTAGAATTCCAAAATCAAAGCGAATTTATGACTACAAGAAAAAATACAAAATCAGCATATGCATAATTTATGCATTTAATGTAAACAGACAATTTAAAAGTACGTCAAGATGATGATGGCAAAGCCAACGAACTAGGCACAAAATGAATAAAATAACTGCAGGGGAGGACTGAGAAAGTGGGAGTGGGAGAAGATGGGAGTGAAGTGAAATGAATGTGGAACTTATGAGACGTAACAATGACACACAGGAATGCGCGACTCTCTTTGCGAGGGCAGCTCAGCGAGTTTACAGGACTCATGATTCAGTTCATATATAAATTTTCAACATTAAATTTCTTAACGAGCAGAAAACTTTCGCATTATTGCCACATTCATTAGCATTTCCAAGTAATCCAATATGCCTTCCTCAAAATCAATAAGATCTTGACCGGGATTCTCTTCATCGAAATGCAACAATCCTTTGCATTCTGAATCTACTGCGAATTCTTCTTCGTTATATTTATCAAAATTGTTCATTTCGAATAGTGTTGATTTATAATTGCTACACAATGTTTAGCCCCTAACAAATGATGATGTTATTAGATCGATATACACGAAATGCGATTGAAAATAACACAAAGTTAATATTCAAACAGTTTACTGCAGTTGTTCACCAAAAGAAAAAAAGAATTTGTACAAAAATACAGTAAAAAATATTACAAAATTAATATTGAAATTAAAATAAAACGGTTTACTATGATTTTTTTTTGCTCTTGAATTGTCAATTATCAAACTAACAGCTGTTAACTTTGAAATTTTAGATGTTTGCACTTTAGAAGAATTGTTTTTTTTTAAGCAGCTACGTTAACTTCATAATATTGCATTTTTATATGATAAATTGAAAAATTTCAAATTTAAATTCAGAAAATTACTCGAAGAAGAATACTTTAGTAAATTGGAATTTTATGTTAACTTAGGTAATATAAAACCAAATTAAATTTGTTAAAATAAATTGAAATTTACAAAGTTTTCCAAAGAAGTTTATGCTTTAGAAAATTGAAATTCTATGTTAGCTTAAATAAAAACAAACAAACAAATTAAATATGTTTAAATCGAGATATTTGCATTTTACATTGAAACATTAAAAGTTACTCGATGAAGTAAAAATGTAAAATATTTGGAATTTTTTGTTAGCTTGGCTAAAATAGAAACAAATTATATACATACATACGTTTAAATAACTATTTTTGCACTATTAAAGTATTCCTATTTTAATAAAGGAATAAAGTTCAATAAGAAACTTAGTTTGGTCTTCAGTTGTGGCAACCCTCGCAGCTGTAGCTATTAAAAAATTATTTCAGTTGACAGCCAGCAGTCAGCACCGCGTCAGAACTCGCAACAACAACAACAACAGGAACAACAACAACAGTGACAGCCAAAAAATATGGCGAGAAGCGGATAATAGGCTGATCAGGCTCATTCACGGGGTGGGACGAATGCAAAGCAGACGGTTGCAGGCAACAGCAAATAACAATAACAAATACAATGCAAAACTACTTGAAACGGTGCCAGGGGAAGGCAGAAGTATGAAGGGAGGAGCAGTGTGTGTGAGAGAGAACGAGAGACAGAAAGAGAGAGAGAGAGAGAGAGAGATACTTGATGGACGAATCAGGAGGCATGGTTCATTGACGTAGCAAATTGGAACTTCCTCTGGGAGCGTCTTTCAATGATGTTGATGATGATGATGATGATTATGTAACTCCCAAAACGTAGCAAAACTAATACGTTTCTTGTGTTACATCTGGAGAGAGGCGGGGAGCAGGTAACTGCTGCAAAATTGAGACGGCGGAAGTGCAACAGCAGCGAGTATCTCACAGATACAGATACGCATATTAATGCCACTGATTGTGCCGCACTGATAGTCGACCGGCTACTTGAATTACATTTACATGCGATGAAGATGAAGATGATGATGATGCCATCTTCTTCCCCCCTCCCCAGCTCGCTAAGTCCCTCCGCCTCTACACAACGTTTGTTTTTTGTCAACGAACAGTTTTTGTGACCGCCCGCACCCAACACACAGAGCACAGCACACAACAAGCTGACGGCAATCCGTCAACCCGTCCTAAGCGCATTACGACAATCTGTTTGTGTGTGTGTGTGTGTGCGAGATGTGAATGGAAAAATGGAAATGAAAACGAAATTGAGAAGCGACGACATTCGACAGCAAATTCGCATTCATTCATGAAAATCTGAGCAGATCTTTGTGTCTTGGCGGATGAGATGAGTTTGTTTACCTTACAGATACACAGATACGCGATACAAGCTGAGATGCAAAGATACAAAGATACTGATACACACTACTATAATATGGTATAATGTGCGAATTGTTGCAAGGAATGCCATTGAGATTGAGAGCCGCCTCGGCATTTCTCATCCCATCATCTCATCCCATCTCAGGTCGTAAAAATCATCCGGCCACTTGCACAACATTGCTGTAAATCTTTGACGACTGCAGTCGACTTGGGCTTGGGAGCCGCACATGGATACATGGATACATGGATACATGGATGCATGGATACATCAAAGTGGCGCCCTCAGTGCAACCACATGAAACGCGAATGCGTCCGAACATTGTTGCACAGTGGCAGCTCGGTGGCAACCACGAAGCAGCCGAAGCAAACGAACTGTGTGCAACATCAAGCCAATAAACAAACAAACAAACAAACAAACAAGTGCATTAAATATAATGCTTAATATTAAGTGAGATTCACTTGTATCTGAGGAGTTGCTTTATTGATTATTTTCCCCCTTTTTATTTTTCTTTTCAACTTTAGCAATTGGAAAATTGTAAAACGAGTTCATTATTCGTTACTTAAGGGTTTCGACATCGTTAAATTAAATTCTTTTTATTCGCTAATTTCATTATTTTATATTCTAGTTTTACTTCCCGCTATTTTAGTTTTATCGCAAAAGAAATGTTACGTTATTTATTATTATTTTTATTATTGTCGATTATCTTCAATACATTTTTAACAATAATTCAAACAGTTTTTTAGCATTCTTTTATTCAAAATTATGTTTCAATTGAATCTATGAGTAATAAATATGTATTTATATAAATTTATTAGATGTTTTTAAATATCTTTATAAATTGTAAAAGTAATTAAAGAAGTACTTTTGTGTGGAAAAAACCGCTTACTTACTTTTAGCTGCGATAACTGACAATCTGGTATATTTCCACACTATGGTATATTTGCAATGTGGTTGTATATCAATATACCAAATGCAGTCTTTGGTATGTTATTGTATATTTTGAATGTGATATGCCAATATACCAAATATAGCATTTGGTATATTTTAAAATGTTTTGCTTTACACACTCGACTGTATCTTTTGTATTTGTTATCATATTATTTTTGCAAGCCAATGATTTTTACAGTAATCAATATTTATTTTAAATATTATCAAAGTTCAATAAGTCATTATTTTATTTATTATATTTGATATCTTAATTGCACTTGTTCTAAGTATTTGAGTTATTTTCGTAAACAGAAATCATTTTATGGATTTTTATCAGATTATTTTATTTATTTGTTACTTCATTAATTATATTTAAAATTCAGTAAGTGTAATTATTTTTTTTTTTTTTTTAGTTTATGCCCTAAGTTCCAATTCATAATGTTGTGCATTGAAAAATCCTTTTGGCTTATTTAAATGTTTTATTTAATATTATTTAAATCGAATGGTTTTTGCAGTATCAAAGTATTAAAAACCTTTTGAAAGGAGTTTCCTGAACTCAAGTCTTAAAGTGCAACACAACAAGTATTGTTGTTGTTAAGCGTGTATAATATTATGACTACCTGCTGCAAAAAAAAAGAAGAAGAAAGAAATACACATCTGTTGGCATCGTAAAACAATTGATGGGCGCCCATTAATAAACGCGTAAAATAAATTTGGAAATATACATAATTTCCGCATGGTGTTTTGTAAAATTATTTGACAGGCTTAATTAGTTTGTAACGTCGCGTTTTTAACAACTGTTAAATTGGGAATGGAATGGGAAATTGGTCGCAATGATAACTTGGTTGGTAAGCAGTGGAAATTGGAAATTGGAAATTGGTAAACTGGTAAACTGCTAAACTGATAAAGGGCAACATCCGTTTCCCATTTGACATGTGCATGTGGTGACTATTGTCGATTTGGGCGATTGAACTGCGCTGTGTTGTGTCTCTGCTCTGAGTGCGTGTGTGTGTGTGTGTGTGTGTGTGTTGTGTGTGGTGCCAGCAATTTGTGATCATTAAAATTGTTTCGCTGGGGAACTGACTAAAACAAAAAACAACGAACGTTTACACCGAAAAGGAGAAGAAGGGAAGTCGTAGACTCTCTAAAACATGTGGGAAATGAGCAGTAAAAAACGAAACGCAGCCAGGAAATCGAAAGACAATAGAATTGCGGCGATCGGCGTCGTAATTGTTGGCGTTGGTCATGGTGAACCGTAACAACAGCAACTGTCAGCCATCATTCCGAGATGGTCAAAGAGGGATCGCTGCTAGACTGGACAACAACAACAGCAACAACAACAACAACAAGTGCAGAGCTAACACGTGCGTGGGAGCTGCACTTGCCAAGGGTCTAATTAAGGGCAGCAGCATTTAAGAGAGCGGGGAAACAACCGACAACCGGCAACCATCAACCTGCAACCTGCAACCTGCAACATTGTTGGCCAACTTGCAACAGCTGTTGTCCGAGTGAGTGTGTATTTACGTAGATTTATGTAAATTAGTAGTTGACCCGCGCGTCGTCGTCCTTTTCAAAAAAGGCGCAAATGATTCCCAGAAGCCAGCAGCAGCAGCGGTGTGGCAAACGGGGCAAAGGGGCTAGGGTTTGGGTTTGGGTTTGGACTCGAGCTTGTTTGGCCGCCGTGTTGTGGCAACTCTTTCGCTTTCCTATGTGTGTAATTCATTTCATTCAAGTGAAAAGTGATTTTTATTTAATTTACATACACACACAACACTGAAGAAATATTTGTGCAGGAATGCGCATTGCTTTATGACATTGTTGTAAACCCTTTTAGCACACACTCACACACACACACTCGCGTGCATATCCTTTATATGCCTTCAAAAGCAAATGCAACATCGTAGCGAACTGCTTTTTCCTGACCACCCTGGGCCACTGTTGATTTTTCGCGGTCTAATAAAATAGCCCGAGAAAAAGGTTTCTTTCTTTCATTTACTTGTATGTTGTTGTTGTTGTTGTTTCTGCTTTTTTTTTTTGGTGGCCGACGAAGCGTCTTTTGATTTTCCGTGTTCCGATGCCAGCCAAAGAGTTGAGGCTTCACATTCTGCCACCGCCGCCGCATTGTGTTAAATGGTCAGTAAAATCAGCGCATTTTTCCATGGAAATCACAAAAGAAAAACCCTTTTTTGGTTTTCCGCCATCCATCTCTGGCCTCCGTTGTCTTGTTGTGTCGGTGTCTCAGTGTCTCAGTGTCGGTCTCTGCCCCTTTTGTGTGTGTGTTTGCGGGGTGTGAGCATTTGCATAACGCCCTTAGTTAGTTATTTTTTTGTCAGTAGTCGCTGCTGTTAACTATTCCAATTCCACAGTCCAACCTAATCAGCACAGCTCAGCTGTCAAGT
Organism: Drosophila sulfurigaster albostrigata; assembly: GCF_023558435.1. Classification (NCBI taxonomy): domain Eukaryota; kingdom Metazoa; phylum Arthropoda; class Insecta; order Diptera; family Drosophilidae; genus Drosophila; species Drosophila sulfurigaster. Next base: position 21,293,176 of record NC_084885.1, read on the forward strand.
GTTTGAGAATAGAATTTCTTGTTGCATTTGCTTTTATGTGTACTTTTGCTTTGTAATCATGAGTTGTCGAAACTCAAAATACAAAAACAAAACAAGTGAGCAGCAGTCGAGAGTTGAATGAAAGCAAAATACTGCAAATATACAAAATCAATATATCAAAATGCTGATTTGGTATAGTAATATACCAACAAATGCAAAATATACTGCATTTGGTATTATTTCTTGAATGACTTCCAAATTTGTATACGAAAGCAACCGTATTATTATCAGATTTGGTATAGCAATATACCAATAAATGTAAAATATACTGCATTTGGTATGTTTTCCCCATACATGAATATTTCTTGAATGACTTTCACAAGTTTTTAACTGATTTCAACCGAATTATTTCTTATAATTCGGTATTTTGTATATATATAATAAATTTAAAATATACTGCATATGGTATGTTCTTCCCATATACAATTTTTTCATGAATGACCTACAATTTTTGTATACGATAGCAACCGTATCTTAATGAGATTTGGTATAACGATATACTAATTAATGAAAAATATACTGTATTTGGTATGTTTTCCCCATATAAAATTATTTCTTGAATGACTTTCAAGTTTATAACTGATAGCAACCGAATTATTTCTTAGAATTCGCTATTTGGTATAACGATATACCAATAAATGCAAAATATACCACATTTGGTATGTTTTTCATAACAACAATAATTTTTGGAATGTCTTTCAAGTAATTATCTGATAGCAACCAAATTCTAAGAACAATTGGTATAACGATATACTAATAAATGTAAAATATACTGTATTTGGTATTTTGTGACTTTCAAGTTTATAACTGATAGCAACCAAATTATAATTATTATACTTACCATCAGAGTTATAATATGTTTTTATCCAACACTCAAGACTGTGTCTCTTCGAATTCTCAAATTGTCTGACACGACTGAAATTTTGAAATTTCTAAAATCTTCCCTCAAAAAACACGGTTTAAATTTGAAAAGCATATTATATTTTATATTAATAGCAAAAAAAAACTTAATTTGTATAAACTTCATCTTTGGAAAAAACGTACTTAAATTAGTCATTTTAAAAAATTTATTGCATAAATTTCAAAAATATAAAAAATTCATGATTTGTCATACTAACATAATTAATTTTTTTTTTTTGTCTAAGTGTGCAGATGTTTAGAAGTCTTGCCCCAATGTGCGGGCGTGTGTTTGCTTGTGTGTGTATGTGGGGGAGGCTTGTCGCAAGTGCCACAGCGGACCGATGACACACATAGTGGAAAGTGTGTCGGAGGGCAGGGAGTGGCAGATTGGAGGACGCAGTTTGGGGAATGGGAGCTGCTAGTCTCGATCAGGCCACCAGGGCAAAAAACGAAACAGAGAAAAAAAAAAAACACACACACACACACAACTAACTGATAAGCTATCGGACGATGACGAGGCCAAAGGCATGAACAGAGAGAGGGAGAGAGAAAAATATAGAGCGAGAGCAAATACTATATATTATTTTGTAAGTAATAATATTTTTAGTGTGTGTGGCAGCTAGAGAAAGACGATAAAAGAGCGCTATTTTTCTTCTTTTTTTTTTTTTTTTTGGAAAAAACATTTATCAATATATCGTTTTTATTTTGAGGCATACCAAATATTTATGTACAATGCGGCCCAAATGCTGTGATGTGAATGCGTGTGTGTGTGTGTGTGAATAAGTCTGTATCTGAATGTGAATAGAGGGTGGTGGAGGGCTCGTCATGAGTGGATGCTTCGTGAACTTGTGCTATAAACAGTCTACAACTTTGAGGTAAATGCTATGCTCGCTGGCAAGCAGAGCAAACTTGGCATCGAAACTGATGTGATCAACGGTCTGATCACAGAACTCGACCCGATGCTGACGCAGAAAGTAGATGAGTCCCAGCTTGATCTGCAGCAGCGCTATCTGCAGTCCAATGCAATGATGCGGCCCAGCGCCAAATGGCAGATACGACATTGGTGTCTGATTTGATTTGTTCTCCGCATTGAAACGCTCCGGATCAAAGCGTTCCGGTTCCGGCCAGTACTGCAGAATATAATGAGAAAACTTATTTGTATGAGATACATTTATACATTATATTTCGCCTGCCTCGTCGCTCACCTTGGAGTCATGATGTATGGCCAGATTGGATATGAAGACGGGCATGCCACGGCGTGCATAGCACTCGGCATGGGGACGCAACGAATAGAAGCGCTTCTTGTTGATCGGTGTGCACTCGCGCTCCAGCAGCGGCACAATCGGATACATGCGCAACGTCTCCTCGACGACCATATCGAGATACTTCATGCCGGCGATCAGTTCATAGCTCAAACCAGGGCCGGCACCATGCGATCCATGGGCGGCGGCGATGGCAAAGGCGTGACGGATTTCGCGACGTAAGCGCTCCTGCATAAGGGGTTGTTTTGCCAGCTCGTAGAGGGCAAAGGACATGGTTGAGGAGCAGGTCTCAATGCCTGCCACCTCAAAGCTGGCCGCTTGGGCGGCCAAAAAGTCTTGATGATGCGTAAAGTGCGATTTGTCCTGCTGCAGATCGGCCTCCTTTTTGAGGGTCAACAGCATTTCAATGAGATCATTGCGCAAAATGCCGCCACGTTCCCGCTCCTCGATCACCAGCTGAATGACGCGACGCAAAAATTCGGAATGCGGCTCCGTGAACAGCTTGGAGCGAAATAACGGCACCAGTTTTGGCAAAAAAGAATATCACAAAAAAAAATCGATTATTCGCCGCACATTCGGCTTAAAGATGTCCTGACAATGTGAACCGATTTCTGATTGTGTATTCCGTAAACTGTATGATCGTAATCCAAATGCAATGCTTGCAATCATATCCGTGTTATAGAGATCGCAAACATCCTTGATGCTCACGATCACACCGCGAGCGGCATCGCCACGTCGCAAATCTCGTGTCAAACGCTTTAGATACCATTCCAGATCGCAACCAATCTACAAATAATCAAATATGGGTATTACGATCAATATATTGGTGATCACACTCTCTCTTTAAATTTCTATGGAAATGCAAAAATAATATGAAAATATTGATTGAAGGCGGTGAGAGATGCAATCATCGATTGGCCAAAGTTTATATTTGTGCGGTAGATTCAAGTTTTGCTGACATCATCGCATTGATCGTACGTTAAATACACTTTACCTTAACTTCAAATATCAAAGGTGTCTTGCCTCGAGAATCGACAGCTTATCACATACTAAGATACGGCTGTGTAGTGGTTACACGTGAAAATAACTAGCTAACTTTTTCGTTTTGGGTAGCAGTATTTGCATATGGAAATTGAGAATGGAATGAAATATGCTTTTAATTTCACATCCAAGATAAGATAAGATTGTAATAATTTGAAGTTTAATTGCTTTTTTTTTGTGTGCAATTATTTATGGCGAATGAAAATAATTAAATAATTGCGCTATAAATTTCACTAAATTGAATGGAACTAACATAAATTTATATCATTATTATATTTGGAAAACCGTAAATCACGCTTAACCTTTGTTTTCATTTTAAATTTTACAAATTTTAAATTTTGTAATACTTTTTGTAGAATTTGAAAAATAAATTTAAAAATAAAAATTGAAAATAAAAGTTATTTTTGAAATATTTAAATAAAAATAAGATAATTATAATTTTTAGTTATTTTTCTTTTAATAATTTGTTTTTCTTATTTTTATTTAAATATTAAATTAAAATTGTATCTTAAATTTTTATATTTCAAATTTATTTTCAAATTTTATAATAAATATTACAAAAAAAAAACTTAATTTTGTAATGTCTAAACTCTTAAAATGGGAGTAATTTTTCCATTTTATCAAAATAATCAAAAACAATTTATTCCCTTATTGCTTTTGAATAAATTAGTATACAATTTTTACTTTTGAAAGCATACTCTGACTAGATCTGATGAAAAAAATATATATGTATATTTGAATATGCTTTGCAAAAAATGTCATTTAAAATGAAATAGAAACTTTAATTTATATATATTTCATTTTTGTGCAATTTGCTAATTGCGATAATTTGCTTGTCATTTTAAGGTAGTGAATAAAAAAAAATAACACCGCAAAAATTTAAATAGAATACTAAAAAGAAGTACATTTAAATTCCCACCAAGCGCTAATAATATTTTTGTGGCTTTTAAGCAACGCGCAAATAAGCTGCGACCCACTGTGCAGCGTGCACACTCGATCGTATATCGTAAGCGTCTATCGTAACTCAGTTGAGAGGGGACAGAATTTCAAGACATGTGCAAATAATTCCTTATATGGGGCGTTGTCACAGTCAGAAGACTGACTCGAAAAGAGTTGTGAAGTTGAAGTTGTTGCTCGTGTGAGATTGATTCAACTTACCTCTTCCATGAGGGAGAACATTTGCTTGATCTTGGCCCCGGTAAAGACCGGCGATAAACGTGTGCGAATCTCACGCCATTCCGGCTGGCGGGCAAAGAATAAATTCAGCGAGCCCATCTTATCGTGACGCATATCGCATTTGGCAAAGCGATTCGAGAAGCTGACGAAATCCTCAACGAGAACGGTGCGAACCAGCTGGAGATCGCGTATGAGCAGAGCCGGCTGATGGAAGAGATAGATGCCGACAACGGGTTCGTTGCGGAAGCGGTCATCGAAATAGAAGCGACGCAGTTGCAGTGCAAACGATTCCTCCAGCTTGAGCACCTTCTTCAGGTTGCCCAAAATGTGTGTGGGCTGCACGAACTTGACGCGACGTCGCTGCCAATAGACGTAGGTGCGACGCGACCAGATGAACACAGCGGTCAGTATGGTGACAATGGCCAGCAGTATGTTTGTTGAGTACACCATGGTGAGTGAGCGAGACAGCTTGACAACAGACCAACGACAACGACGGCCGCAGAGCACTTACAGTCAGTCAGTCAGACGCACAGTGTGGCCAGACAACAGAGAGACGGAGAGAGAGCGATGGATGTGGAGCCTCGTCGTCGGTGAGCTTTTCAGCTGTTTGTTTTGTTGTTGCGCTTCGTTGCAACGCGTTTGCAATGCGGCGGCCACAGCGCGTGTTCCGTCGTGGCACGCTTCGTGTGCGCCCAAAATACACAATAAAAAAATATAAAACAAATTATACAAATAAATACTTAACAAATTATATCACAATCAAGTTCTGTTTTCTTTTTCTATTTTTTTTTTGTGGTCTGCGCGGCGGCCACGACGGCAACGACGATAATAATAAAAACAATGCGACGACAACGTCAACAACAAGAACGGCAAGAAGCAGATGATGAAGAAGAAGCAGCAGTAGCAGCCGCAGCAGCAACAGCGGCAACAGAAGAGTATCAAACACACACACACATGCACATATAGAGAGGCACTCACTCACACATACGCAGACTCGCACTCGCGCATTTGCAAAAAGAATCGAGAAACAAAAAAAAAAAATAGTGAGGAACGAAAAACAACAAAAAACGCGCTGGCAAGCTCTACAAGCCGACGCAATGAACTGACGTGACGTCGACGCCGCCACGGGCCCCAAACAACACACAACACAGAAAGCGAAAAAAAAAAAAAAAAAAAAACAACAACACTAACTTAAACGTTGGCGTCGACGTCGAAGTCGCCGCAGCTTGCGATTATCAACAAAAGCAGAATACAAAGCAAAGCTAACGATTGACAGGCCACAACAACCGCAACTGGCGTCGCAAACGCCCCCGTCATCATGATTAACCGCAAAGTATTCACGCTTTTCTACGGCAAGGTGCCATGGGGGGGCTCTCGGGCAACGTCGCTGACGCCGACGTCGCTGTCGCTGTCGCCAGCACTGAGATCTACTTACGCTCTCAAAACGCAGTCATGTCAAAGCAACGCAACACAAGAGTAAAATCAGAATTGAGAGAAAGAGCGAGCACAGGCAAGCAAAAGCTTTTTGCTAAACTCAGCACATGTGCGCAAGCACATTGGTTACAACACGATTAAGTCATGCTTGACCATCAAATAAGTAGTGCAAAGCAAGAACTAGCACACTAAATTTGGTGCACAGTTTATTGCATATGCGCATTATATTATTGGAAAAAAAAATATTTTGTAATTCATGATTTTCATAGTGCTTGCCCCACGGTCAGAGGTAGTCTCAGCATAAGTGCCGACCACAAATAAAAGTGAATATTAAAAGCGAAACAGCGATAGCGACTCCACGTGACAAAGCTGTTGACGAAAACAAACTGCGTTCGCAAGCACAAAGAGTGAGTAATGAACAGAAAGAAAGAGAATGAAGTACGTAGGTGCCGCAATCAGTGTTGCTGACGCCGCTTTTTTCCCGTCAAATCTAGCGTGTTTTATGATCGATGTGGGAAATGTTTTTAAACCGCAGAAAGCCGGATATAAGATTTTTCCAAACATAGTTTTTCATTGAGTAATTTCTTAAGAGGTGTCGATTTTCGTATTGTCACCTGTGAAATCTAAGTTTTCTATGTTGTTGCAATGATAACTTTAACTTACTTTTTTTTAACGTTTTTGTTATAAGTTATTTTGCTTTATTTCACCTTTCCTTTAAAAACAGCTTTTTTTCTTCGCAACACTGGTCGCAATATCAAAACTTTCAACTGTGCACAAAGACAAAGAGATTGAATGAGCGAAAGAGAGAGAGAGTGCGAGATGGAGAGCGATAGCGAGCCAGTGTGCGAGAGCCACGTCTGGTTTTAAAAATAAACTCATGTTCGCTGTGGGTCGCCTGATGTTCTTATTACTTGCGTTGCGTTTGCGTTTGCGTTCGCGTTTTGTTTTCGTTTCTACTTTAGCAAATTCCTCTTTAATAATCAACCTCAACCAGGGCGGCGAGCAACTCTAAGCGAGCACAACTTTGCTGACCAGGGCTACACACTCGCCTGTCCCATGCAACGTTGAAAGCCCGCGCTTCAATTCAAATTGAATTCTTTATTTATTCTTCTTTTTTTTGTTTTGGTTGTGTGCGACGTTCAACACAAAGCTGTTGAAGCTCAAGCCAATTGAACAAATAGCTTATCAATTGTTGAATAAATTGCTTCAGAGACGGAGCAGACGCTTTGTTGAGAGCAGGAAAAAGGAAACTCCATTTACAACAATTGACAGAAATTTGCACTTGTGTGTAAAACTTTCACGTTCAGCTGTTGTTGCCTCTTTGTAGGTCCAATGCCCTACAAACTGTACACAGTACATTGGTTATGTTATCTCTCTCAGGGTTGTCATTGATAAGTACTATAAAAATTACCATATCTAATACCAACAATATCGGCGTTAACTAATCAATATCGGTTTTGTGTGTACTATAGCCAATTGCAGCCAATAATTGTCACAGGGCCACCAATAAAAAAGGGTGTGCCAAATTCGTTACACATGAGCAAGAAAAAGAGCGAGAAAAAAAGAAATAAACCGTTTTGTTTCTTAGGTAGAGGCAACATCCGAGGCAAGTTAGTGAGTGTTACAAATGTGCAACATTTCCGGTTGCTTCAGTTTGGGATACCAAAATCTGTTGGCCACAGTGATGGACTGGCTGAGGACTGAGGGTGTGGAGGTGTGCTTGGGTTTGGGTTTTGGTTTGGTTTGGCTTGGCTTGGCTTGGTCAAAGGGGTGGTGGAGGAAGGGTGTTTGGTAGCGATGGCATTCGCCTTGCTTTGATTAAATTTCATGCACGACCGCATAGCAAGGCAAGGAAAGGCAAGGGTTGCAATCGCGACTACAGTGTGGGAAGCTTGCTCTGCGAATCTCAATCGCAATCGCAATCGGGAATCGGTATTGAATATTGAAATGGAAATGGGATTGATAACCTTAAAGAATGTAGTAAGCTAGGAAAAATCACTGGATTTGTGCTTCACACTGACTATTTTCACTTGCGAATGTTATAGGAAAAGAGAACTACTCGGGCATCAACTACCAGGTGGCTGGTTCGTCACCAGTCACCTGCGGTAGTAAACACTCACCAGCGAAAAGGCGACTAGGGAAAATAACTAGATTTGTGTCTATTTTTACTTGCCAATGTTATAGGAAAAGGGAACTACTCCGGCATCAGCTACCAGGTGGCTGGTTCGTCACCAGTCACCTGCTGTATTACTGCAGCACTCTTCAGCGAGGGCAGAGTCCACACACCTACATACTGAAGGGTGTGTATTTACCCACACACATGCGCCTAAGCTTGAGCTGCAGTTCGATGATTTGCATTTATCTTCGTTCGCGCAAAGTGTTTGCCATTCAGCTCAAGAGCACGCCGACCTCTCGTCTCCTCTCTCTCTCTCTCTCTCTCTCTTTCCACCTTTGAAAGCGCTTCGCATTGCGTCACGCGTTGCGTGTAGAGAGCTCAGTGTAGCCGGTGATGTGTCAATAATCGGCGTTGCTTATGCACACAACGGCTTTACAAACACACGCGCACTTGTCGTGATGATGATGATGATGATGACGATGATGATGATGAGAATGAGAATAAGGTGGGTGTAACAAAACCCCCCGCTTTTGTCTGTAGTTTGGTCGGTGCACAAATCAAAGCCGTCTTAATAAACAAACAACGTGCGCTTTTCATGCTCTCGATCCCATTCTCTATCTCGCTGTAACATCCAAACCTCTTAATTTCACCCCACCAGCGACTTGAACCCACAGGATTTTGTCACGTTGAACGTTGAACGTTGGTGGCATTTAGTTTTAGCTGTGACTTTGTTTTGATTCCATTTATGCTGTTGACACTAGAAATCTTTTAATTATTGTCACATGCACTGTACGCGAGATTCCAATTCCGATTCTGATTCCGATTCCGATTCTGATTCCATCCACCCAAACCACAGTCACAGCCCCCATTTAACGCACGCATCCCAAAACAAATACCAAATACAACTGTTAAAATGCTCCTACACGCTCAGTTTGCTTCGTAGTTTTTTGTGTGTGTGTGTGTGTTGTTGACATTTTGGTTTTGCGCTCTGCCCGCTTGTGGGAGTTGCGTCAGGTGGCAACACACTTAAGCGCTCTAACGCCTCCAAAGTGCTTTTTCAGTTCTTTCCATAATGGTGATAGCGTATGGCATTGCATCTACTCGGGGGGTAGTAAATACATATCATACATAGTTACATTAATTTGTGGGCTTTTTGGATCAGCGTGCATTAGGAGCTAACGATTGTTCCCAATTCAAATAAGAACAAGAAGGCGTAATACGAAATGATTAAGTGTGACCAGAGTAGTGTTATGAATCCTTTCAAAATATATAATAAAATTGTTGTCTCGAATTAAAATTCAAAACGATTAAATTCATGAAATCTGTTAAAAATATATAATAAAATTGTAGTCACAAGTTAAAATACAAAGCAATTAAGTGTGACCAGAGTATAGTGATATAAATGTATAGATTTATAAATTGTAGTCTCAAATTAAAATACAAAACAGTTAAGTGTGATCAGAGTTAGTACTATAAATTCATAAAATCCTTTAATACAAATATAAATAATTATTTTGGTTTATAAGATTGAAGGAATTGTAAATATTGTTTTTTTTTAATCTAAATTAATGTTGAATGACTTTAACTGTAATACTAATTATACAATTATTATGATTAAAAACTTTTTATAACCTCAAGAACAATAATATACAAATTTCACAGGATTGAATTTAATAAAACTATTATATTTTGCATCTCCTCAAATATACGATATATGTATATACATAAAGAAGGCATATCTCTCTTAAACAATATAATTTTCTAATCAAAATAAATGTTGAATAAGTTTTATATTAATTCCTCATAATAATCATTCAAGAGAAGAACTAATTATTAATGTTTATTATAAAATTATCATTATTAAAAACTTCGTATAATCTCAAAAACAATAATATATCAATTTCTCAGGATTGAATATACTAAAAATGTTTTATTTCCCATATCCTTAAATAACTATGTGAATAAGGCGCATCTCTTGATGCTTGTGAGATATTTAAAGCATTTCTTTAAATATAATATATAATTTGAAGAAAACATTGATGTTCTGTTCCTTGGCTGTTGAGAAACAAACGGATTAGTTGTTGATGCTCTCATTTGTTTGTAATATTCTCACAATAACAATGCCGAATTACACATGTGCTTATCATATTTAACTACCGCTCGTTTGCCTTTGATATTACAATAATTTGTGTTGTGTTGTGTTGTGTTCTAAATACCTGTGCAACTCGTCGGACTTTGCATTGTTGCACATATGAAGGTCCAGTTTAGTAATCTCAGTAAAATTCATTACGACAACAATGGAACACACATGATGAGAGTGTGTGCGTGTGTGTGTGTATGTGTGTGTTTGCTATGATTTAGATTGAGATCGAGCAGAAGATTGAGATTTCGGGTCGTTGGATATGTTGAGATAAAGTGCGCAAAATAGATACGTAATTTGACGTTAATGTTACGCTAATAATAATCTGTCAGCTCGCATTAGCCATGGCCCATGCAAAGGCAAACACACACATGAGAGAGATGGGCAAAAAATTTGCTACCTAACTACCCTGAAAACTCATCCAGGCAGCTGATCTCGTGTGCATCGATTGCAATCAAAATGCGAATGCATTTCATAATGTGCTTAGGATCAATGTTTGAGGCGACGTAACGACCTTACGACGATGTTTTACTTCTGTTACTTCTTGGGTTGATCTTGGTCCGGTACCGCTCAGGAGTTCGGGTCTGCTTTTTTGTGAGGTCCGGTGTATTTCTATTGTTGTGCTTGCCATTTTGACGGGTTTCGATTACGTTCCTTCCTCCATCCTCTTTGCTACTGTGTGCATACATAGTAGATGTGTGTTTATTATTGGAGATGCTCTGTCATGTGTGTAATCCACTCTGCTCGTTGCTCAAAGTTAAATGATGCGCGCCTAAGTTGAGCAATTTTCCAAAAAAGGAACAAGGAACGAGAAACGGAACGGAGGTCGGAGAAGACCAAAGAGACCGAGTCCAAGCCAGTTACTGATACCAATTACACTGTTTTCCTTTTTTTATTTCTATACGATACGCCTTGACGGCTGATAAAAGCAAATTGTATATGAGAGCAGTTCAGTCCAAAATTGAAAATCGTAAAAAATAAGAAATGGATGGAAAATGCATTGCAATTACAGATGTAACTCGACTCCCAAATGGGACTTTCGCGCCGGGCAAATTGCCCGAAATTTGTGCTCCCAAAGGGGAAGCTGCAGGCAAATGACATTTGGTCCTTGACTGCAGGGTGCGAAGTGTCAACTGCCAAGTGTGGGACTACCAGGCTACCACCAGGTTGGTCATAAAGTCAAAGCCCAACAAATGCAAAGTCAAAACGCAGCGAAAGTGTTTTCCACACACAGCCTTAAATGGAACTTCTTGAAAATGTTCGCTCTTCTGGGAAACACCACAAACAAATAACAAAAAAAGGAAAAAAAATCAGAAACTCTAAAGAACTGCAAATGAAACTATAACGAACTAACTAGCAAAAAGGATTCTGCTCTGAAAACCTAGAAATCTAAATTGTTTCAGTTCAAGGAACAGTTGAGCAAAAAAAATAAAAAGACACAACAAACGACGTGCGAGACTAAAAAATTAAAAAACTGGAAGGATTGACATTGAGGGCATAAAATGCATTTCCGAGTATTAACGGGTAAAGTGTGAGCGGGAGAGCGATAGAGAGACAGAGAGGTTCGCCTTAACCCGTTACTGCCGCACAATTGCAAATTGTTTTGCTGGACGCGAATGCGACCGCTTGAAGGGGTTAAAAAATGAAAATGTGCCCTTTTTTTTGTAAGCGCTCGTAAAACAATAAAGCCATAAACCTCGGAGCGACATAAATTAAAAGATGTGGAACACTCAGTGCGAAGGACATCATGTGCTGCCAGGACGAAGGGTTAAAAAGTGCACGAATTACATTTCTCAATGCTCTTCCTGTGTGTTTTTTTTATTTTTTGTTCTTTGTTTTTTGTTGGTATTCCAATTCTTTTCTATTTTTTGGCAGTTCGTTGTTGTTTTTTTGTAATTGTTTTAGGTTTTACAACTCGGTCAACGAATGGGTTAAGCAATACTAATTTCGGCAGAATACTTCGCGGAATTGAAACCATCTACGCGGAAATTGTAAAAAGTGGAACATTGAACATTGAATATTTCAGTTCAGTTCACTTTTAGTTTTCTTTTTTTTTTTATTTCTATACAATTTTTTGGTGTTGTTGTGTATTTCTTCAGTTTTGACTGCTGCGGCGGAAAAATCAACTTGCGCGTCTGCTTAACATAAAGGCACAATTAACATTAACCCCTTTGTGCCCCTGACTCTGACTCTCTGACTCGACATGCCGAAAAGGCAACCGCCGCAAAAGCCGATGATGCCGCCTTTGAGTTTGCCCAATAAAACTGTCGCATAAGTTACCAAAAAAATTCCGTTGCGCCTCTAAACAATAGAAATTATACATTTTAATTAGCCCCGAACTCTCCGATCAAAATTGAAGTCTCAACCTGCTGTCGCCTTCATATTTTCATTTCATATTCCCCATTTTTCTCTTCTTTCATCTTCTTCTCACTGCTCACTGCTCACTTCTCTTCAATTAATTTCGTTCTCAGGGCTTCTTGGCTACTCCAACGCCATGTGTTGCTCAACGACGCCGAAGACGCTCAACATTTTTATGAGCCTTAACAAATTTGTACAAATTGTTTCGTCTGTTTTTTTTTTATGTGTATTTAGCCGCTGTGTCTTGACCAAATTGGACCACAGCAGCAGTTGAGGCCCCCAAAGCGATGCGATGCGATGCGCTTTCAGGTTAATCGGGAAATAATATGGGAAACTGAGGCCAAAACAATGGCAAGTGGAAAAGTGTTAATGATTATGAAGATTGGAAATGGGTTGGGTTCAACTGCAAACTCTGAAACTGTTTACAACTCATTTGTTCCTTTGTTGTAATATTTAATATTTAGGGGTCTATAATATAAATATAATAGTTTCAATCCTGATTTCAAAAATATTTAAAAAATAAAGAAATACATTTTGTTTTGTGGTGAAGTAGTATTTAATTTAAAAATTGCTTTTATTTTATAATATGACACAGTTTTTTGGGATATCTTTAAATTGTTTCAATGGTTAAGAAATACATTTTCGATTTTCTTTAGGTAACAACAATATATTTATACTTTTTAAAATGCTAAAGATTTGGAGAATCTGAAGAATCTTTTAAACAATTAACATAACTTGAAGCCTTCATTAAAAAGTAACCAATTAATCAATAAATTAAAGTCGGAAACTTTATATTTTGTGTAACGAATTTTTGTTATTTTATTTTTGGAGAACTCAACGAATGGATTTGTATTTGAATTTAAAAAAAAATTGTTAAATCAAGAATATGCTAAAATCTTCGAAATTGCATTGTAAAAAGAATTGAAAATATTGGAATGAATATTTGACATATTCTTAATTTACTTAGCAACACAAATTTATTTAATAACAAGTAAGAAAACTACAGTTGAGTGTGCTTAACTATTGAATACACGCTGACCATTTTGAATTGGAGTAGAAGAGTGCGGTATTATTGTTTAAATATACCAAATGAATATATCGCATTAATACTGAAACATACCAAAGGCTATATTTGGTATATTGATAAAGTACTACATTCAAAATATTCTATTATTCGTCAAATATACCTAATTAGAAACCTGAAAAATACTAAAATATACCAAATGTTATATTTGGTATACTGATACAGTATTTACTACATTCAAAATATTATATTATTCATGAAATATACCAAATTAGAAACCTTTAAAATACTAAAACATACCAAAGGCTATATTTGGTATATTGATAAAGTACTACATTTAAAATATTCTATTATTCGCCAAATATACCTAATTAGAAACCACAAAAATATTAAAATATACCAAAGGCTGGTATACTGATATAGTATTTACCACATTCAAAATATACCATAAGCAAAGGAGCTAACGAGTATACAAATGTGATTCCTTCTGATTGAGATGAAATTGAAGTAAAGTTGCAAACTGCTCTGCTACAAAATAGACTCATTGAGGCAAGGAGTGCGTTTAATTTATTAACACTTTCTTTGCTAAGGCAGAGGCATCGAATGCACACACACACACACACACACACACAGAGAGAGATGTGTGTAAGTAGTTGCCATTAAATTGAGTTGGCAAACAGTCTCCCGCTTTGTGCCACACCAGAAGGTTTGTCCTTCAGTTTGCTGGTGCAGCGAGTGATAGATAGGCGACTAGCAAGTGGCAAGTCGGCAAGTGGCAAGTGGAAAGCGGCAGGCGGCATGTGGCAAGTGGAACAAGGGGTCAAGTCGACTCAATCAACATGTCGTGGCCATGTCTAAACTGAACAAAGCCGCCTGCCCAACATTTGGCCACAAGTGCAAGCCCGCAAAACTGCAGTTTTGCAGCACAACAGTCGAAAAGTGCAGCAAACAGTGCAGAGAGAGAAAGAGAGAGAGGGAGAGAGGGGGAAGAGAGTGTGGACACACAGCACCTCCAGGACCAAAATGGCAACCGTAAATGCAGCTCAATCTGTGTCTGTGTCCCCAAAAAAGGGAAGCGACCATTTTTGCTTTAACTAAGTCTGACCAAAAAACAGAGGAGCGAGGAGGTTGCAAAAGTTGCCCAATCTTCTCATTGCCGTCTGATTAATGGCAACACACTGTCGTGACCTTGTGATGTATGTGTGTGTGTGTGTGTGTGGATATCCTTTCTGCTCGTTTTTCACAGTTGCATTTTCGCATCTTAATTAAGCCGACACGTTAATGCAGCCGTCGCGTCGCCATCGCCAATGAGAAGCCAATTTTTTTGTTTGTTAATAAAATCAATTTCGTGGCATAAATTTTAAATTGCCTCCACTGCAGACTCTCTCTCTCTCTCTCTCTCTCCCTGCGCTTACCTCAATGCCACCCAGAAACTTGCAACAGCATCCAGCGCCCATTTCGTGGTCATGTCAGCAGCAGCGCTTTGTTGGTCGTTCGCCTGGGTGCCACATATTAATTCCAGTTTCGCACTCTCTCTCTGTCTCTTTCTCTTGCCGCCTCTTGCAAACAGGACATGCCGTAAATAGTTGTTCATCTCCTTGTTCCCTCCTCCTCCTCTCTCTCTCTCTCTCTGTCTCTGTCTGTCTGCCACCCTCGCATTCGGCTGCCGTTGGCGCTGCTTTTGCATTTATTAATAATTATAATATCTGCGCTTGTCGTACACGCAGTCGACGCCATCGCATTTTGCCTCCTGCCAGCCAGGACTTCGTTGTTGTTGTTGTTGTCGTCCTTGTTGTTGCTGTTGTTGTTGCTTGGCATCTACGGCTGCAGCATGGCATTCATAAATCGCAGCTCATTTCGGCGTGGCCACGGAATGCACACGCATAATTATTTCAACATGCAGTTTGCACTCCGCTCTCTCAACGTGGATGTGAACGTGGTCCTGGACATGCTCCCATGTGGAGCAGACACACACACACACCCACACATACCCACACACACAACTGTATGTATATGGTGGAAAATGAGGCTGTGTTGTAGCTGCCACCATGGCCATGGAATGCGCCTCTAGAGGCGAATCAACACATGATTTTCATTGCTCTGTCATGTATTTTGGCTGCTCCTCGAGTTCCTCCCCCCAAACTCACTTATCTGCATCATATAGTTTGCTCTGATATCAGCCTTTCTGTTCTGATTCACACATTTTTTTTTTCTTTTTGGGCTTTAAATCATCTAGAAATTTTGAATTTCTTAAAGTCACCTTTATATTTATTTGTCAATATTCAGTATTTTTTTATACTATATATTATACAAACTATTATTTTATATTTGCTAAGCCTTTAAGTTCACTGAAAATTGAGACTAAATCTGTGAATTTTAAATAAATCTTTATATTTATTTATCAACATTCAGTATTTTTTCATATTCATTAATATAACATTTCATAGCATTTATATTTATTTGTCAATATTCAGTATTTTTTATACTCATTCATATTTTCTTGTTGTTAAGGTATATTTTCTGTTGTACTGTTTCTTCACTTCTAAATAAAGTATATAAAAAAAAATTCATATTTCATATTTGGTAAACCTTTAAGTTAACTGAAAATTGAGACTAAATCTGTGCATTGTAATTGTTTAATTTCGCATTTATATTTATTTGTCAATATTCAGTATTTTTTTATACTATATAAAAATTATTATTTTATATTTGCTAAGCTTTTAAGTTAACTGAAAATTGAGACTAAATCTATGGATTTTAAATTCCTTATATAAAACTTTATATTTATTTGTCAACATTCAGTATTATTTTTATACTAACTCTAAGTTAACTCTAGATTGAGAGAAAATCTATACATTGAAATTGTTTAAAGTCACTTTTATATTTAGTTATCTATCATTATTAGGTGTTTTTATACTATATACAAATAATTATTATTTTATTGACATTTGATATATTACTATAAATTGAGATTAAATCGATTAATTAGATTCCTTACATAATATATTTATTTATTTTAGAATACTCAGTATATTGTTTGTACTATATACTAAATATTATTGTAGTATTTTGATTTGTCACACATTCTTTTATAATTTGTTAAATTGACTTATTCTTTTTCAATTTTCACATTAAATCTTAGATAAAAAGTATGTTGAAAATGTGTTAAATACAAAATGTATTAAGTATTTTAAATTAGTGATATTATTGTAAAGCAACCGTTAATTTTATATGAATGGAGACATTTATTAGATTGGAAAAGAAAATTAAATTGTTTCTGTGATACGAATGAAAAGTATTTGTAGTTCCTTATACTGTATAATGCAACTGCAGTTAGCTTTATTTAAGGCAAGTGTTGTTCATATTTGATTTTAAGTAGCGACTTTGCAGGCAAGTCTTTTGGGGTTAACCAGATTTCTCAATTTGAATGCAAATTGCAGAAGCCAGAAACCAGAAGCAGGAGTCACAACCCGTAATAAAAGTGAGACGCATTTAAAGACAGCTGATGTTGTCTTTGGCTATGTTGAGTTCAGCTCAGCTCAGTTTCCTCCTTTCATGTCCTTGTCTCTCGCTCTCTCTCTCTCTCTCTCGGTGCCCGATTTATACCGTTACAGTGTAACCAATTCTCCATGGTTGCGCAATAACTGCAAATTTAATTTTGCAATTTCGCGCCTTGCCCCGCCCCGCCCTTGTCTCTTCATCGTCGACGTCGACGTCGACGTCGTTGTGGCATTCGCATCATCAAAGTTCGCACCCCCCGAACTTGCCGCAATTTTCCCAGGCGCACATAAAAATCTTTCACACACACACACACACACACACACTAACTGAGATTAGGTGTGTGTGTGTGTGTGAGTGTGCTATAAATTTCAAAATAAATTGGCAAAATGCTCTAAAGCCGTGAAAGCCTCAAAAAGCATTGCAAAAATTAGCTGCAAGTTCAATGCAAACAGAAAAATACAAAAAAAAAATAAATAAACAGAAAGTAAAACCAACTTTTGGGACCCGCAATTTGGAATTCGCTGGGTTCTTTCACTGTTTTTTCTTGGGGATTACTTTTTTGGGGTCGACTCTTGGGAGTCTTTTACAAATTGAGGCTTGCATAATTATTTTGATGTTTACAAACGAAATGTGGCAGGCAACGAATTTTGAGCTCGTTGTAATACTTTAATCACTCATCTTTTTTTTTTTGCACTTCTAGCTTTACAAATTTTATAAATCATTAGTAAACACGGTAATTATATATTTATTGGAAACCCTTCTTTGCAGCTTTGCAATATTGATAAACTCATAAATTTCTTAAGAACATAAAACAGTTCGTAATGTATTCAGATATTTGCGAAAGTAGAATATTCTATAATATTATACATTTCAAATAGATATATTTTGAAATATTTTAAAGCGCACTTTTTTTTTACATAACAAATTATATATATTGAGGAAAACATTTTTTTTTACATTTTGTAATTACTTTAAGAAAATTGTTTATGACATTGGTCAGAAAAAAATGTTCATGTTTATAAAGTACGAGCATACATAAAGTAATTCCATGTAGAAAGCATAGTTAATATGTGGCATAAATCTATCATTAAAATAAAGTTGAAAGTTACAAAATTGGATTAAAGATATAGTCCAGATAAAAAGTAAATATATATTGTGTTGTGTTGGTTGAAAGAGATTGAAATTGAGAAAATAAAGTGTAATGCTCTTAGTGGAAACAATAATTTTCAAAACTCTTTGTATTTAGAATACAAATTTACTTAATACGACTTCTTTTCTGAAAGAACAATATTTTCTTCTCAACAAGAAACAAGTAACCAATATGCAGTTGGATGTGCTGGACTACGAAATATCCTCTACCCATTTTGTATAACAAGAAAACTCTGCGGACTTATTCTTAAAATATATATGCAAAAATACTAGAATATACCGAAGTCTATAATTGATGAATTGCTTTAGTTCTACATTTAAAATCTACCAATTTAAAGTACCACAAAAATACTTAAAATTATACTAAAGACTATATTTGGTATAGTGATATACTACTACATCCAAAATATACCATAGAGTGCAAACTATACTAAACTGCGGACTTATTCCTAAAATATACATATATGCAAAAATACTAAAATATACCTAAGACTATAATTGATATATTGTTTTGGTTCTACATTTAAAATCTACCAATTTAAAGTACCACAAAAATACTAAATATACTAAAGACTAAATTTGGTGTAGTGATATACTACTACATCCAAAATATACTATAGAGTGCAAACTATACTAAACGGACTTATGCGGACTTATTCCTAAAATATACATATATGCAAAAATACTAAAATATACTGAAGTCTATAATTGATATATTGCTTTAGCTCTACATTTAAAATTTACCAATACTAAAAATTATACTAAAGACTATATTTGGTGAAGTGATATACTACTACATCCAAAATATACTATAGAGTGCAAAATATACCAAACTGTAGCTTTCTTCTCATATAAGAAATATCAAGAAATAAATTATTTATAAAATTATAATCGATGCTTTTGCCTAAAAAAGATGGAAATCAATTGATTGTAATGTAATATAACATATAATATACACTTTAACTAAACTATTTAAAGGCTTAAAAGAAAGAGGAAGTTCAAGTATAACTACTTTTAAGAGATTGAACAATAAATAAGTTCGATACAATATCCGTGTGTTTGCAAGTTGCCCCAAATTGAAGTGAAGCAAAGTCGCTGCATGGAAATCAGAGTCAGGAACGTCGGTTATGGAAACTGTCACAGCGAGAAGGGATATATCTGCATATATATGTATATATGTATATATTGCCACCAAAAAGCAATTGTGGAGAGGAAAAATCCATTTCAGGTTATCCGCGAATTTCAATCAGTCCCGCGATGGTTAACAAAGTGAAACATGCTGCTTGCTGTTGTTGTACAGTAAATATAAATGGCTGCTTCTTGATGCTGCCTGGAGATGGGGAATATGAGGGGCGGTGGGGGGTAGCAAGTGGGTGGGGTTATAAAAATAAATAAACACAAAGGGCATACGTGATATGCAGGAGAAGGAGATGGAGATGGAGATGGAGGAGAAGAGCGTGTTGCTGCTGCCTGAAACTGAATCTGAAAACTGGGTAAAGTGGGAGACAACAACACGGTATCAATGTTGCGCCTTGTCACACAAAACAGCAACAACAACAACAATAAGAACAACACTGATTGCCACGTGCGGCATTTAAAGACGAGTCGATTGGAGATGCTGGAGTTGATGAGGAGGTAAATCCACTTAGGCTCGTTTGACAAAACTACTCGTCAAGCAGAGGTGCACTACCATGAAGGAAGGCAAAAGGCGAAAGGAGGCGGGGTGCGGGGGGGCGGGGCGTGACACAGCTGGCAGCGCGTGCAGCAGGCAAAAGATTTATGGCATCTTTTACGTGGCAGTTTCAACTCTTTTAGGGCGACGATGAAGACTTACGGCAAAGGAAAATCTCATCAAATTTATTTAAATGCACATAAATCTTGCAAACAGCTGCACATACACCCAAAAACTGTAGATACAGATACAGATCCAGATACAGATACTAAAGCTAGAGATACACACTGCATACAAGTATAGAGGAATACTCTTGTCTTGTATAGTTACAATTTGCGCGCGCTTAAGCGCATTGTAAACAATTTATATTATTATGGGGGCCTGCCAAACTAACCATTAAAAACTTTAACCATTGGCGCCACTTTCTGATAATAAACAATGCAATGCGTATGTGTGTATCTCTGGGATACATGTGTTGAATTTGTTTTGGCATTCAGCATTTGGCTTTGTTTATGCATTTCGCTTGGCGTGAGAAATTTTGCTCGTGGCCACGCCTTTCGACCAGCGGCCATAAAAAAGCCAGAACCAGAGCCAGATATAAACAAATCGAACAGACAACAACAACAACAACAACAATGAGAAATGTTTCAAACAAATCGCCAAAGGAATAATATTTGGTTTTCTGGTCATGCCCAAAAGAGTGAGGCGCCAACAATTTTGTTGAATTGATACCATGGATTACAGCTTTGTGACTAGACACAAAGCTACACACACACACATACACACACATACATACATATATATAGAAGGAAAGAAGTCTCAATATGGTACTCGTAATACTCCTGGAGAAGCGTTTCCATTTAGCCCGATTTTTATTAAAACACATTTTTTACGGCTTTGCGTTTTTATAGCCTTCGTAAAAACGCCAGCAACAAAAACAAAACAAAACAGCAAAATCGAAATACAAAAACAAAAATCAACGAAAACAAAAAGCCAAGAAAACAAAAACGAAAAACGAACTGAAAAAGCAAATCAAAATGGTAAATTGAAAATAAATTTTTGTGTTTTTTTTTTTTTGTTGGAGGAAAATACGAAACAAGAATGTGCAATAAATAAAGCACAACAACTTTGAAAAGTATGAAAACCTACACAAATAAATAAATAATTCATTTCGACAATGATTCAAATTACTCGAGTACTCGTAGGTGTTCAAAGCAAACTTGGTTTCGACATCAAATTTTTATTTACTACACAAAAATATAAAAGAATGTGCAACATATGCGATTTGATAAATAGAAATTCTACTTTTCTTTTTTTTAGTTTTAGTATAGTTTTCTTCTTTAATTTTAAATGCATTTACTTTGCAAATGTTTCTTCTTTACTTTTTAAAGTATTTAATTTGGAAATATTCTTAAGAATTAAAGAAGAAAACTATACTAAAAATAAAAAAAAGAAAAGTATAATTTCTATTTATCAAATAAATATATAATAATATATATTTGTATTGCAAATAATCTTTATTTTATCTATTGTTTTTTAAATTATTTAATGCGTTATTGAATTGTACCTTTTAATTATTAATCAACAGTGATTTCATCGTTCATATCACAGAAAACATTTTAAATTTGGATATTGAGAAACTATTTCAATGCAACTTATTTTAAAGCAGTATTTATATATTTGAGAACAAAAAGAAAGCCAAAATGATAATAAATATTTTAAATTTAAATACGTTTTTTTGTAAGAATTGTTTAGATTAGGCTATTAGAAGGCTAAACTGTTTATAATAGTTGGGTTTGTAGAAAATATGAAAAACTATTAAAAGGTCTAAACTGTTTACAATAGTTGATAGTTCATAGTTTTTGGAAAAGAATAAAATTGTTTTGTTTTAATACATTTTAAGCAACTACTTGTTTTTCTTTGTTATTAACTTCTAAGAAACATAGATTTTTAAAAGAATAAACAGCTTTTTTATAGCAACTATTAGGCAAAATTTGCCGTGCACTTTATTTCATTTTAATATTAGAGATAACAAAAAACTTAAACTATTTTGATTATAATTCTTATGTCTTATGTTTTGTTAATTATAATTCGATTAATGTAATGCCAAAGAATAAACAACTTTTGTAGAGCGATTTTTATGTGACATTCGAGATGGACATTTGAGTAAATAGAAAACATTTGAAAAGTTTTTTAACAAGTAAGTTTTTTTTTAACTTAACTTTGTGCTTGCAGGAAGTGTATGTAACAGGCATACAGAGTCATCTCTGACCTTATAAAGTATATATTTTTTCGATCAGCATAAACAGCCGAGATGTTATAACAATGTCCGTCTGTCCGGCTGTCTGTCTGTCCGTATGAACACTAATATCTCAGAGGCTGTAGTCTTTATGATTCCTAAACATTTGGTGCGATTTCTTAAAATTTTTAAGGAATACTTTTGTTTGAGCAAATCTGGTATATTTTATACTCTATGGTATATTTTGAATATAGTATCAATATACCAAATATTGCCTTCAGTATTTTTGAGTATTGTTGCGGCATATAAATTTGTCAGGTCTTAGTATTTTTGCGGTATATGTATTCGGTATATTTTAGTATATATATTAATTCAGTATATTTTCCGAATAATGCTACATCGTTTTGCTTTTTTTTTTCCAAAATCGGTAACGGTTATCTAACATGTTTTTTGAAGCGCTTGAATTATTTCTAACTTTTATTTACTATCAAATTAATATTATACAAATATATTAAAATAGTAGTTTGACTAAAGTTCACTTTATAATAAGCTCGACTGTTCAGTGTGTTCATAAAGCAGCCAGATACCCAACTTTATCTTAAAGTTTAGCTTGCTTCAGTTGAATTTAAGCAATGCAGAAGAAGTCGCATAATGTTGCTGACTATTTTGGGTGATTATTTGAGCTGCCTTTAAAGCGACATCAACTGATTGACAAAGTTGTGATACTTGCAACAACCCCGCAAGGAACATTGAGCCTGATTTGGTTCTGTGGCTGGGGCAGGAAAGTGAGACAGAGAGACGAGAGAGAGAGAGAGAGAGACGAGAGCCTTTTATATCGCAATAAGGCTACGCAGGGAACATCAAAAGTGACTGGGATGTGTTCTTGTAGCCAGGGCTAAAAGTTTGCGAATTGAATTCGCCACACGACTATGCCACACGCGGCTCACCAAATTTCGCACAATTTTGCGTGCGAAGCGGCCGTGTAATGATGCCATGTGGCATGTGGCAAGAGGCAAGAGGCATGAGCGGCGACAGGAGACGACAACGACGATGTGCTGCGATGGTGCATGATGACGATGACGATGTGTGTGAGTGTGTGTGTGGGTGGGTGGGTGTTTGGAGGCGTGGCAGTGTCAAAGCATGTCAAAGTACCGCATACGACTCGCTTTTGGGGGTGCAATGAATACGTGTGTGTGTGCGTGTTGGTGTGTGTGTTGTGTGTGTGCGGCGCCTTTGCAATGAACCCAATAAAGTCAACATGAGGTCTGTCTACAGCATTTAAAGGAGGAAGAGTCAGGAAGAGGCATGCGAATTGCAGTTGCTTAGACTGTGGCACGCACTCAAAAAAAAAAATAAACCGGGGGCAGACAATGAGCACTACGCCCTCAACCAGCCAAACTTCCACTCCCCCCCTCCCCCCACCACACACACAAAATGAAAGGCAATAGAATTCAACTATTACAGTATCCATTGTGTGTGTGCCTGATTTTTGATTATCGTGTGCCCAAAAGTATCAAAAGAGTCACGTCATGGCCCTTGGGCTGTGTGGCTTAATCGAAGATGCCGCTGGCAAAAAAAAAAACCAACAACATAGAGAGAAGAGAGACAGAAGCAGGCAGAAGGGGGATGGGGAGTCGTGTGGCATCATCAAAGTCAATTGTGTGGAAAACTGGCAAGAAGAAAGCGCGTAAAACATATTACGCAGATTGTATTGATTTCTTATTATTTCGTCGCGTACCGTTTGACGCTTAGATTTATGGGCCAAGCCGATTGCTCCCTCCCCACCAAAACCCCCTTCCCCTTCCACATCCTAAAAATGCCAGACAAAGCACTCAATGTGGGTTTATGAGCGGATTGTGGAAGTGGTTGCGGCTTCTTGTAAGTAGGATACTTGTAAGTAGCTATTACGTGTGGATGTCGCAGATTTCTCAGCAGCCAACGAAACAAAAAAAAAAGATACAAAAATAACTCCCAAGTTGCTGCTGTTGATGAGACATGAAATTGCACACGTTTAAAGAATTTCCTAAAATCAAAATATTAACTCAATTGCATTGAGACAAAATTTGCATCTGTTCAATTTGTAATTTTTTTTGTTTAAATCCATTTATGTTTAGTTATTCCTTAAAGGCCTTTAAGTTTAGTAGCATGTTTCGGGTATTTTATTAAATTTTATTTATACAAAACTCTTCAATCCGAAATTGCAAGCATTCATTTTTGTTTTAGATTGCGACCAAATTGTACCTTTAAAATCATGAAATATTTACCTATTCAATAATCAATAAATAATTTGTATTATGTTTGCGTTTATTATTACGAAATCAAGATAAAATGTAATAATATAAATATGCAAATAATCTTTGAAAATTAATTTAAAATTCTTCAATGAGAAACTTCATATACATATATGTATTTTTTTTTTTGGTTATTCATTTATTTTGTATGCTTTGCTTGCCACTTATTTTAAAACAAATTCTATGTAGAAAGTGAAACAATTTTTATTTCTCGAAAACCGAAAATGTTGTAGCCTCTGCATGTTATTATTTTTGTTAACAAACTAAAAAAAGAAACTGTTTAATGAGAAAATATAATCGAGATATTGAATTTGTTAGAGTTATTTAATCATTTCAATATAATTTGTTTACTTCTTGATACAAATTAAATTATCACTTTTCTTTATTTAAATTGTTATTCGCAATTACTCTATAAACTTTTCGGTATTTAAAAAACAATGGTACAAATATTCCAATCTTAATATTTTATATTTGATTTATTTATTTGTATCAATATGCAACTAATAGTTTTTATATTGTTTAGGGTTTGATTCTTTTACTTGAAAGTGAACTTCACAATTTGAAAAGCTAATATAAAGCAATAAATTAAAGATCATCGTATTTGTTTTTTTTTTTTTAGTAGAATAATGTTTATTTCAAACGTGTTTGTCACGTCATTTAAATTATGTAATATATTTTTAGTCTTTGAATAGACATTATAATGACCTTTTCAAATATGTGAACAGAAATGAAAATACAATTTATAATAAAAATCTTTGCAATTTTTAAAAGTAAAAAAATTAGATTATTCGATTTTTGATTATAGCTAACAGCTACATTATAAAATATCTGGTGAATCGAGTTCGGGATTGTTGGCTAAATATGAACACGTCGTAATTCCAAGCAATTCTTAATTCGACCTTTGTTTAGTGAATTTGTATATTCTTCTCTACTTTATTACTTTCCCTCTTCAATGCTCGACTCTTGCACATGCCAGAAAAGTGAAAAAAAAAACAATGACAGCAAGTAACAAAGTGAAAACGAAATGAATTCCAAACGAGCGAAACAAAAAATAATAAGAGGAAACACAAAAAACCATTTTGGCCAAAGAAGCGCGGTGCGTATTGCAACCCGCAGATTGCCACGGTTCCCCCCTCTCCCAATGCACGTTCGCGTTCCCTTCTCCACCTCCTCGTTCTTCTTTTGCTGCTCCGCCTGCTCATCATTCTTCGCTTGATGATTTTGTATTTTTGTAACACCAACAACAACAACAGCGGCCGCCATTTTGCTCAACTCTCTCGCGTGTGTTTGTATACAAAGTAGCCAGCGCTCACCCCCCAAAAAAGAAGGAAAGAAACAAAAAAAAACGCGCGACCCGCTTCGATTTCATTTAGCCCTCGTGTTGTTGTTGTTGTTGCTGTCGCTGTTGTATTCATTGCTCTTGCTCGTGTTGTTGTTGTTGTTGTTGTTGCTGTGCGGCTCTTGAAGAGCTCGTCCTAACAAGCATAAACCACCGCGTGGCTCTCACGCTGTGTTCTCTCTCTACACTCTCTCCACACGCAATGCAAGCGAGGTGAGTGCGCGCGTATGCATGTGTGTATGTGTTTGTGAGAGGGGGAGAACATTGAAAGAGAGTGAGTGAGTGTGTGGAAGGCCGCGCGTTTTTGGTTGGTGACGGCGTGCCACAGATGATCATCAACAGCAACAACAACAACAACAACTGAATATCAAGAGCATCACCAGTCGACGTTCGTGGTGATGGAGATGATGGTGGTGGTGATGGTGATGGTAGCTCTGCTGTTCGTTGTGGTGGTTGGAGATTGCCGCGTGTCATTCTACACACACACACACATGTGTAATGTGTGCGCGTGTGTGTGTGATACTAGTTGTGATAATGATGGGCAGACTCACAAGGGGGAAGAGCAAGAACTTGCAGTTCATAAATAACAACAAGAACGCATTAAGTATTCAAACGTCTACGTAATACCGATTGTGTGCGTCTATATAGAAAAGTAAACAAAAATGTTTTTTTTTGTATAAACATAATAGACTATTTTATATCCTAGACAATGAATTCAACCTTAATGCTTTATTACTATTTCGACTATTTATAGACCATCGTGTAGTTAAGGATGAATTACGCATATTACATAATAATAAACGTTTTTTCGTCTTACTAGAAAGTTTTGATATTCCTTAATATTTCATAGCTTTGTTTAAAGTCTCAAAGAAAATGAGATATTATTTCACAGTGCAATAAGTTAGGTTTCAAAAGTAAAAAACTGTCTAAAGTACTTGAGTGTTAATTATCAAAAATATAACTTTTTGAAGTTAAAACTGATTAGTTTGGTTTAATGGCTATTGTTTTTATAACTTTTTTTTGGCCTATGTATAGTCTCTAAATCTTTCTCTTATAAACATTTGCCACAAAACAAGGACAGAGCTAAAAACTTCATTATAACAAAACGTTTTTCTAGAATTATATTATAATATTTAAAAATTTAATTTAATCAAATATACCAATAGTATCACTAACTATAGAGATAATGATTAATTAGTTGGACTATTGAAAATCGACTTATGACATTTCTTTTCATATTGTGCATATAAGAATCTTTCAAAGTTAAGTAAAAATAAATGCTGCTACTTTTCAATCCATTGTTGCAACTTTCATCAGCTCAGATTATATTTGATCCTTACTGAAGCCGCATCTCGCTTAATGCCACTTATGTACATAACGTGCATATAATGTAAATACATAATGAATAAATATTAGGGTGTGACCAAAAAAGTAGAAGGAGAAGAAAAAAGCTGCGATTTGCGATGTTGCAACAGTTTCCCGCTGTTGAAGTGCCTGGGCGTGCAGCACGCCACTTCAGCTGTCCGTCCGTCTGTCTGTCCGTCTGCCACATCAACCCCCAACCCCTCGATAACAACAACAACATTTGCCGTGAAACAGCCCTCGAATGTGGCACACAGCTTGTAGTCTCGCATAATCGCAGCAAGGTATCAAAAAGAGACTTTCAAAATAATAAAAAGGGCGCGTTTACAAATATTTGCCGTTGCATCCGTTGCAGCAAAAAGGACATTAATTTTTTTCTTCGTTGCTCTCTCTCTCTCTCACTCTCTCTCTCTCTCTATCATATATTTCAATTTTTGTATTTTGTATTTTTTGTTGTCACTCGGCAACATAATTCTTAGTAGCATTGCACGACAAAGGGATAACATTGCATTTGTTGTCAGCCCAAAAACTGTCACAGCTCGCAGCCAAAAAGGATCACATTTTCATTCAGCAAGCAGTTTTCATTGATTCCCGTTCCCCTCCCCGATGCCGAACAATAGACGCATTCGAATAGAAGGAAAATGTTGACAAGACACACATTTTTCACAAAATGCCTACAATATTTGGCGTTTTTGGAAATTTTATAGCGACAACAGCAGCAGCGAGAACTAAAGTCAACAATGTCCTTTGCATTTGCTCTCTATATATACACGATCAGCCCCCTTTTGTTGTCAGCGCCCAGTTGAGTTTTGTCACCAGACAATGCGGAGTCAGAGACGACGACGACGACGACGATGAAGACGCAACCTTAGTTGATGCTGATGTCTTTGCTAACGTCTTACCTTACCTTACCTTTTTTTTTTTTGTTGCTTCGTCCTGCAGCCACATTGTCCTTTGCTTGCTTTGCCGCTTTTGTCACGTCAGCGTCGCATTGTCTACGGCCAAAGTCAATAGATTTCCCAAAATGCCTGTAACAGTTTTTAACTGCTACTGCCACAGTTATAGTTTGATTTACGCTGCCATATTTACGATGTCATCAGCCCGAGGCTGATGTTTTAATTTACGCCTTTTCGATGCGCTTAATGACGACGTCAGTTGCCTTCGCATTGTTCTTCGCAGCATCTCTCATCAAACAAATGGATCACAGTCTCAAGTTGTTGCCTTTAAACATATCTTATTATCTTTGCATTTTTACGATTTTAAATTCATTGTTTAAGCATATTTTATCAGTCGATTTGATTTACTTTTAAAGTTCTTTGCAGTAAAAGACATTGTATCTGTTGAGTGCATGTTGCTTTGTTATCAACTATCTGGGAGGTGTCGAGTATTTAAAGTAATTTTAAATGAGTAAATAAAACAATGTTTCATTTGAAATACTTTTAATTGTGCTACGGAAATTCAAATATATAAACAACTAAAAGCAAGAATTATTTTGTATGTATATTTTTTTATTTCGAATCTAACTTTTGATAATAAGTAAAATTTGTGAGTGGCTTTTAATTATTAATATATTTATGATTTGTACAAAATTATTTTTTTTTACGAAAATATCTGATAGAAATATCAATTCTTATACATTCCATAAATTGTATAGTTTTTACGAACTTAATATACCGTAAGATACCGTAAATAAATATACCGAAGGCTCTACATTTCAAATATACCAAAATAATATACTGAAAAATACTACAATACACCACATACTATTTGGTATATTTTGGATGTAGTAATATACCAAATATTTCCTTCGGTATATTTTTGCACTTTTCAGTATATCATTTTGGTATATTTTAAGAAAATTCGATAAACAATATGTAGTCTTTGGTATATTTTTGTATTTTTGCGGTATATTACACCAACTGAAGCCATGTCTTATCTGCTGAACTATACAATTTTTTAAAAATTGTAATTATATAAATTAATTGAATTTTTATTATAAAGTGAATAAATTTGCCAAATATAGATTTCAATCTCAAACTCCAACTATAAAAACTATTCACTTATTACAATTGCCATGTGTGTGTGTGTGCGTGTGTTTATAAAGTTAAAAAAACTTTTATAATGCCCACAAAACCATCTGCGTGAATTCACAAAAAAAAAAACAAGCTGAACAAAGTCCGGAGGTCATAAAGAACCACGAAATAAACTTTGTCATTTTGTGTGAACAACAGAAAAAAGGCATAAAGAATATTGATGCAAATTTCAGTGAGTCGACTGGCAAATACTCTGAGGTAGGAAAGAATAAAATTCGAGATTAAAGATGTATGAAATCGTAAAGAGAACTTTTAAATTAAGTACTTTGAGAGCAAAAAAAAAAAAACAGCGTTAAATGTATTTATGTAAAGATTAATGCGTTTCACAATATATTATATAAAATACATACCACTCACTATAGTATGTATATATGCTATATTGTTTTTGCTTTGGTTGTTTATTGTCAAGTTGTTGTCTTTATTTTATATATAGTATATACAAATATTTTTGTTGCTGCCCGACTCGTATTCGCATTGATTTATGCCATGGCCATTTTGTGGGGCGTCGCGCTTTAAATTGTGGCCGCATTTTGGCGAGCCGCAAATATTGAGTAATATTATGTATGAAACACTAAATCAAGCAAAGAAGATGTGTATATATTTTTAGTTGTCAAGGGGGGGAAACTTAAAACAAAAACAAAACACATACACAAAATTAATGAATACATCAATTCATTCTTGAGTTTCTTGGTAGCATTCGATAGTAATTGAGAAATGCTTTTTTTTTTACCACATTGCCAATTCCCACGCCCCGATTTGGCACTAGGACAATATAAGTTAGATTTACTTTAAATTGAGTTCAAACAGTCGACAGTCGACAGTCTCCAGTCAAATGCCAAATGTTTTGTAAACATTTTTCCAAAAACATGTCTTGAATGGCTTGAACCGATGCCGAGTTCCATTGTTGACCATTTGGAACAGTTTTCAGTTTTCTGACCTGTCGCTTTGTCCAGCATCATTTGCCATTATGTCTCTTCTTTTAGCTGCTCATTTCTATTTCGTTATACCTTTTGTCTTTTGTTTTTTTCATCTTTTTTTTTTTGGCGGCAAAGATGAAACTCAAAATTGACTTGTTACAATTTCGTTACCGGTTAGTTGGTGTCTCAATGTCTGGCCCCGATGACCACTTACATTTCTCTGGAATCACACCTTGCACAGTGGTTTGAGGCCGACGAAAGAAAAGGCCACATTTCATGAAAGAATCATCAAGGAATCGAAGCAGAAGAAAAGAAGGCGGCTAATTTAATGCGGCGGCAAAACTCTCTGTTTTTCTGTTTTTCTGTTTTTTTTTTTAACCTTTATATTTATATTTATTTTGCTTTCATTCGGGCGTGCAACAAATTGTCGGGCAACTATTCAATAGAGCATGTGTTTTGGATATCTTCGATTCCTCAAAATATTTTCGTTAAAATGTCATTTATTATTGTTTAGAGAATGAAAGTGACATCAAGTGCTAATGGCCGGATTCCAAACGAATGAACAGAATGTTTGGGCATTTCATATGAATAGTTTTCTTCTGTTTACGACCAGAGATAATATATTTAAAAGATAGTTAGGGTTCTCTCATCATATTCTGCTAGCAACGAACTTGGCTTGTATTTATATTTAAGGATAATAATTGCACTTGTAAAAAGGATTTCATTCCAATTTTATACTTACCATAATTGAAGTTGTTGTTTTGAATATTAAAATTATTCTTTTCATATTTTCAATACAAACAATTTGATCAACAAAAACATTGGATAATACATAATTTTTGAATTGGTTCAATTATTAATTTTATTAAAATTGTTTTGTATTAATGTATGAGAAACTAAATCATTTAATACATAAAGTAATATAGGAAAATATTTCCTTTATTTTAGTTATTGATAAAATTCGAAATAATATATGAATATTTTCATTATTTTATAATTCTGTTATTCATTAATTTTATATAATTGTATCATTGTCATTCTATTTGATCGTATGCTCAATATAAAATAGTTCATGTTTAAAATTAAAATTTAAATAAATTTACCCAATCGAATTTGAATTCTTTGGTAATTAAAAATAATAGACTTTTTTTTATAACTATTTATAAAGGGAATATTTGAAATATAAATCATCTTAAAGTGTTGAGAAATAGATTTACTTTTCAATCAAACAACTCTCAATATTGAATGAATTTATTACCATGCAACTTTTGTGGACCATTTGTACTCCCAACTAGATATTTTTAGCTGCTCTTTCCCAGCGACTTCTTCTTTCAAGTGTTAAGCACTTTAGGACGCGGCGTCTGTGACGGAAATGTGGGTGACAAGCGGGCAAGCAAAAGAGTTGGGCCAAAAGGCTTTAAGCGCCTGCTGATTTATGGGCTCGATACCAAAGCTAAAGCTAACGCCAACGCCATCGTCGTCTTCGTTGTCGTTGTCGTTGTCGTCATTGCCACCCAACACAGTTGTCACTTAACATAAAGAAACAATTAAAAAATTGCCCAAAAAGCCAAAATGCTTTTTTGGGGGTAGCCGCATAGTCAAGAAAAAGACAGAGAGTGAGTGAGTGAGTGAGAGAGTGAGAGAGAGAGAGTTAAAGTTGTTTGGGAATTAAGTGCACCCGATGGTGGCATTTGGCAGGCGCAAAAGCGCGAAACTCATTAACTTGTGTCAGGCGCAGAGCTCCCCAAAGCAAGGCGAAGTGAGAAAGCCACCCCCAAGTTGTTGGGAAAGTGCGAAAATTATCATTATCACCAATCCGGCTAAAATAAGTTGAGAAGAGGAGGAATGCGAGACGCTTGCTTCGCTCACCATTGTTGCGCTTAATTAACAAGCGGCCTCGGCCTCGGTCTCGGTCTCGGCCTCGACTTTGGCTTATGGTCTGGGATTCAAAAGGAAGTGGGTTCGGGGGTGGAGACGAACGAAAGGGGGCTCGTTGTAAACGCAAAGTACTAATCATGAAAATTAAAAATAATTAAAACTTTTCTTTCAATTTGCGCGCCTCTGAACTCCTCTTTCGCATTTTGTCAAGTGAATTTCCTTGGAGGCCATAAAAACGCTGCCGGAAATGTTGATAAAGTGCCCCATGGCACACAATGGGCACAAGAGAGGTTGAGATGGAGGGAGGGCAGGGGTAAAGTGGGTGGTGTAGGTGGATTTGGTAATGGCCGCCGCGGTTAAATGGCGCTCCAGCGATTTTAATCACAATTTACGCGCTGCCTCTTAAAGGGTTCATCCTTTTGCTGCTGCTGCTGCTGTCGTAAATTATCACAACAAGTGGATGACGGGAAGGGGGATATGGAGGGGAGAGAGCTGGGATGTTTGTTGAGCAGCTTGTTGCTGTGGCAGGATTAGCGCTGCTAAGCCGCAGGCAGTAAGGCAAGTTAAGTCGCATAAGAGGCCTAGCAAAATGAAAATGAAAATGAAATGTGTCCCCCTCAATTCTGTCCGTCTGTCTGTCTGTCTGTCTGTCTGTCTGTCAATTTGTCAGCGCCATTCTATCATCTTTGCCGACGCTTCAGGTGCTTCATTCATGGGAAACTGCTTTCGCTCACTCTCAGCTCTCGGTGCTAATCGCATCGTAATCGGCTGGGTAATCAATCCTGATCCTGAGGCAACTGAGCTACTTGCCAGCGTTGCATTGACACAGGTTATGCGACCAGCGACTTTCCCATCATGTCCTTTTTGGGTTTTTGTTTTCGTCAATGTCGATGTCGTCGATAGCTCCGTGCGCACGGCTAACTGCATTGTCCTTTTCTTGACTGATTCCTTGAGCCAAAATGAAGTTGCTGCTGCTGCAGTTTGTATGCAAGATGATGCATTATCCACTTCCGACTCCGATCTAAGCCGCTTAGCCAAGTGTCCTTTGCATTGATCCTCCTACTTCTACTTCTACTTCTATTTTTGTTTTTTTTTGCCTTCTAGCTTCTGTTAGCTTCTGGCTCTGCGTTCTCAGTGTGTCTTCATTTCACATTGACAATTTACCTTTTGTGTGTTGTTTGGTTGGTTTCGTTGGTTTAATGCATTTTAGCAAATGCGCTTGACAGCTGAGGCCGGCTCAATGTCAGCATTCAATCATCGCTTGACGAGCAGGACCCGAAGTCGTCAGGGTCGGAGCCTCTTTTTGCTCTCACAGCTGACGGAGCTGCAAAGCGCCAAAAACCAAAAAAAAAAAAAACGTGTTCGTGTTTTGATGACCACCCCCGCGTTTTTAACCGCTGCATTTGACCGCTGCTTTTGCCAAGCAGCCAACATAATTATGTAATTATGTTGTCAAAGAGTTAAACGCTCATTGCGTTCGTTGCTCCTACCACTTTTTATACCCGCTACCCATAGGGTAGAAGGGTATTATAACTTTGTGCCGGCAGGAAATGTATGGAAAGAGGCATCTTCGACCCCATAAAGTATATATATTCTTGATCACACGATCTAGCCATGTCCGTCTGTCTGTCTGTCCGTCCGTCCGTATGGACACCTAGATCTCAGAGACTCTAAGAGATAGAGCCATCATTTTTTTCAACAGCATTTGTTATGTTTGCACGCATATCAAATTTGTTTCAAATTTTTGCCACGCCCACTTCCGCCCCCTCAAATTGACAAAACTCGAATAACAAGCGTAATTTGAAAGCTAAAGTGGCGATTTTTGGTATATAATAACTATAGTACTTATGAGTCCTGAAAATTTGGTTGTGATGAGATAAAAATTGTCAAAGTTATTAAAGAAATATTTTTATATGGTATATTTTGCACTTCTATAATATAACCTTGAATGTAGTACCATATCAATATACCATTTGGTACATTTTTTAGTATTTTTGTGGTATATTATTTTGGAGAATAATACCGCAATGCTTTTATTCAAAATGGGTAACGAGTATCTCAGCGTCGAGCAGACAACTCGACTGTAGCTTTCGTACTTGTTTGTTGTTGTTCTTTTTAGCTAACTAATCAATTTTGTGTTTTATTCTATGTGCGTTTCATGGCCCTCTCTTGGTCTGTCCCTCTGTCTTTCTGTCTGACACTTAAACACTCCAACTGGCAGCCCGTTGCGGTTGACCAATTCGCTGGCCATTCACTTGGAACTTTCTCGACGCGCATCTTGACGGGCGTCTTTGGTCTTGAGCAGCAGCAGCAGCAGCGGCGCAACGAACCACGACAAGCACACCCTAATATCAATTTTAAAGGCGTGGCTAAGCAGCTGCTGCACATTTTGACTGCGCTGCTTTGGGCCAGAGATTTGCAGAGTTGCTGTCCAAAAGAGAGGCCAATTAGAAAGACTTCTTTAAATTAATATTTATTTAAGCAAAATTCAAATCAGTTTAGTTCAAGTTTTGCTTAACTGCACTGAGTAAATAATTCACTAAAAGAAATTGAAAGAAATCAAATGAAAGTGTTGAATCATGTCAAATCCAGGACAAAATTTAATCGAAAACTTTCTTTCTTAAATGATGAACACAATTCTAGAAATGTGATTGTTTTATGATAAGTTATATTACGTATTTATATTTATATATTATTATGATATATATTCTACGATTATGATAAGATATATTGTATTATAATATATAATAATAAATGATATGATGATATAATATTAATTCATATTAATAATAAGATAAATTCTCAATTAAGGAGTAGAGCAAAAACTTATGCGGCATTGTTTTTGTTATGTGCAATTATTGCAGTGTTTAAGTTGTTATAATAAAAATTGTAAAAGTTATTCAAGGAAATACTTTTATATGGCAAATTAAGCCTACTTACTTTGGGTCTTGGCTGCTTAGGCTGACAATTTGACAATTCCAATAATCTATATACCAAATATGGCCTTCGGTTCATTTTCGTTTTTGTGGTATATTAAAGTATATTTAAAGAATAATACCGCACAGTTTTGCTCTTATTCAACATATGTAACGAGTATCTCGCAGTCGACTCGACTGTAGCTTTCTTACTTGTTATTTCTTTATGTCTTAACTGCTTATGCTGACAATCTGACAATTTCAATACATCTATATATGGTCTTCGATATATTTTCTCTTTGCGGTATATTGTTTTGGTATATTTAACACCGCACTGTTTTGCTTTTATTCAAAATAGGTTATGAGGATCTCGCAGTCGAACAAACTCGACTGTAACTTTCTTTATTTCTTAGCTGCTTTGGCTGACAATCTGGTATATTTTGATCTCTATAGTACTTCATCGATATACCAAATACGACAATTGGTATATTTTAGTATATTTTAAGAATTAGTTGAGGACACTTTTTGTCTGTTATTTATCTTTATTTTCATTTTAACTCATATTTCATTTTCATTCAAGTAATTTATATTTGCATTGCATGCTAATGGAAAACAATAGAATCACTTTAGTATTTATTAGCTTTTTACTGTTGGTTAGTTAATTAGTAATGATTTTCTATGACATGCGCAAACTAATCTAAACTTTCTTTGGTCATATTAAAAACTTCAAACACCGAAGTAGGTGTTGAATTATCTTGCGAATTGCAAACAGAATTGTTGATTCCTTTTAAGTGTTTTCAATTACGAAAGGTGCACGAATATTGCAGTTACACGATTCAAATGGCTATGATCGAAAAAGCAATGAAAAAGTCTTGAGTCATTCCACAAATCATTATCTGAATTATGAAATTGTCGTGCATTCTGAAATTGTTTTCAATTATCACTTGAACATGTCATAATTGAGTTTGCAATTTGTGTACTCGCCAATATCATATGGATTTGTTAAGTACTAAACTTGCTTGATTTTAATTGTTTGTTGTTTAATTGTTAATTCCATTGCACTTAGTATAAGAATTCAGATTAAGTTTGATGAACTGCAAAGTGGCAAACAATGTTTCATTAAAAAAAATGTTAACTATGACTTAATTGAAGTTGTTTTTTTCTTTCGCTATTTTGTATTATTTGTATTATTTATTAATTTTCAATTAACAAAATTTCTTTTTATATAAGTTTAATATTTTTAAAGATCATAAATAAATTTGTAATCTAGCTAATCCTATTGCAATAAAAAATTGTATTCGTTATTACAATAAAATAATAACAATAATTTTTCATTATTCAATAATTGAATTTTACTTTATTATTTTAAATAAATAAAATTTCTATACATTTTTTTTATATATTTAAATATTTCATTTTTTTAATTAAATTGAATATATGAATGTTATTGTATACATTTTGTTTTTAATTTTTAAAATAATTTGAAGAAAATAATTCCATTAAAATGAGCAGATAAAATTAATTAATTTATTTCAGTTCTTTATTAAATTCAAAGATATCAATTTTAAATATATTTTTTATATTAATTTAACTTTGTTGAATCAAGTTTTTGCCTTATTAAATTGAAACATATATTTCACTAAAACTACGAATTTCTTTTTAAAAGTGAATAATTTATTTTTGAAAAATTAGAAATCATGAATGTGCAAAATATATTTCCACTAAAACCAAGAATTTTTTTTTTTCAATTTCATTATTTATTTTTTCAATGTTGGCAATCTTTTAACGCAAAACGAAAAAAGTCTCATCAATGGAATTTGTTATTTTTGCGGTTTGTGTGTTTGGTGCTTTTGGTTGTTTATTTGATAAAATACACAAATAAATACTTGGGTTTCATGCTAATGGCATAATTGTTGTTGGCTACATTATATCGTATTTTTGTAGCTTCTCTCGCCTGTGTTGTTGTTGTTGTTGTTGTTGATGTTTATGCTCTAACTATTGCCCTTTTGTTTGGTCTCATGTCGTGTTGCGTTGCTGTTGTTGTTGTTGCTGCTGCTGCCGTTGCATTTTGACATTTTGACGAAGAGGAAATGTCACGTCACGTCGTGTTTTGCCGCACACCTCCAATTTCCGGTTGAGTGAGCTGCTGCTGCCGTTGCTGTTGCCATTGCCCAGCCAGACTTCCAACGTTGCGTGGTGAAGTAGTTTACTCAACTCCAATTCCAACTCCAACTCCGACTCCGACTCTCAGCTCACAGCTCCAAAGCAACTGCAACTGCAAAATCGATGCCAACTGCGCTGTGTTGCACATTGCAATCAAAAATTGCACGCACAAAATCATCATTCGCCAGCCTTGGCTAAACGGAGGAGTCTCATGTCTCTCTCTCTCTCTCTTTCTCTTTCTCTCCCCTTCTCTCTCTATCTAGTACTTAGTCGCCTCGCGTCGACTTTGCTGCGTTTGGTTGGCATTTTTGGTCGTTTTGTGGATGCATAGCGACAGACACATGGAAACTACGCGTTGTGGTCAACCAGTTGCCTGAGGCATTGCAGCTTCTCCTCCACCTCATGCCAAATAAAGCAACAGCAGCTAGTTAGGCCAAAAGATTGCACAAATTAACACCACTTCGAGTAATTGAGTAAACTTTCCAGTTTCCAAATGTATTCGTTAATGATTTATTTCGTTAATTTGATTTGATTTTATTTCATTTGTGCCTTAAACTTTAAGAAGTTTCTGTTGAACTTGTAGCGCCATCTGGCGCACACCATTTGAAGCTGCCTTTGTACCGCATTTTTTTGCAGCGCTAAGAAGAACGTTTTTTTCGCTATTTGCTGCGCTTTAAAATGTTGCTTAATAATTCATTATAAATTCACATTAATATACATATTTTAAGCATTGAAACAGAATTAATTAATTGTTGTGTACATTTAAATTGTGTAAACTTTTGATGGCGTAAAAAACGCGCTCGCACTGTTGGCTGTTGGCGCCATCTGACGGCAAGCGCCGGCAAGCACAAGCATTTTTATTTAAAATGGCGAAAGCTTTGGATTCATGGCGCTCTTTCGTTTTTGGCTTAAAAAGCGAAAGGGTTGCGCTGTCTGTGTATGTGTGTGTTCGTCTGTGTGTTGGTCTCAAAAGCGAAAAGTTCTCTGCTCGAGACACTAATTTAGCTGAGAAGGGGAAACGGGGAGTTGCCACAATATCCCCACGGGGAGTAAGTTTTGGGTGCTTTTGCTTGAAAGTTGTTCACGTACCTTCCTTTTCTGTGTGTGTGTGTGTGTGTGTGTGTGTGCGTGTTTATAATGTGCTTAACTCAATTGTTGTGTGTTTTTCACATTTTTATTTAGTTCTAGCATAATTCGTTTATTTCAATGCAAATTGAATATTATTGGAAATTATGGAAAATCATAATTTGCAGCATAATTACGAAGGGGGAAAATTTATGATTTTGTCAAACAAAAGTGAATTATTCACATTGTTGAATTATGGCAACCACAACAGAGAACACAAAAAAACCAAAAAACAAAATAAAACGTATAACAAGGCGGCGCATTTGACCCACAAAATATGAATTGAATATATGGACAAAACAAAATAATATTTTACTTTATGTTCAACTCTCTTCTACACTTGTTTACTTATTAATTACTCTAACATACTAGCCATGGAATTTGTTTGTCAGATGGGTGGGTAGTTGATTTCGTCATGCATTGGCCACGCCCATCGAAGGTCTTTCATCTTGATGCCTATAATTTGTGGTTGAAGTTGCATTTGCATTTGGGTTAGCGACAAAAAGGGGCGTGTCACAGCTTAGCCTTCAATATGACATGTTGAATTATGAATATCGTTTTAAAACTTGTTAAAATATTCTATTAAAAGAGTGTTTCCATATTTTTTTTAATATATTTCTTTAGAGTTGATAACAAAATAATTTCATAAAATATGCATACTGTATAAATATAAATTAGATTTCACAATTTGTGAAAAATTTCAATTTAATATTCAATTAGGTAGATAATATATAATATATGAAATATATACTTAATAATATATGAATATTTTAATTTAATTTATGAAAATATAAGGATTTTTATATAAATATATTTAGATATTTTTTTATATCGTGGTTAATGAATTAGGATACATACTTGTGATATGAATATGAGATTTGGCTTAAGTGAGTTTTCCTAGAATGTGTTGTTATGGTACTTTTTTTTGTAGTACTGGTTCAACTACTTAATAAATCTAAAGTCTTAAAGAAATAATTGGGATTTTAGGAAACTAGAAATGTTAAAAATTTTAGTTTAATTCGTAATAAGATTAAACATTTTAGAAATATGTTTTTGTAATTTGAATACGTTTAAGAAGAATGTTAAAATTAAGAAAAATAAATAAAGTTATTAGTTGTTTTTTAATATTGATGTAAATAATATATTTTCATATTTGAATAATAATCAATACAATGCAAACTATGAATCTACATATGTAATAAAAACAAGTAAGTATTGTTCTTCGGTAGTATTCTTAAAATATAAATAATAAAATACCACAAAAATAAAATATACCAAATACCATAGTTTGTATATCAATGAAGTCATACATTTGAAAAATATCAAAGAGGTCAAAATTTAACAGATTGTCAGCCAAAGCGGGTGAATGAATAATCATAATAATAATTAGATTTCACAAGCCAAATTAAGCTATGTTATAATGTAGTTAATGTAGCAAAAACTTTGTATTCTTTTCTTTCCTTCCCTTGTATTCCTAAAATATAGAAAATTAAAATACTAATATAACATATACCATACGGTATATTTTATGCTTTTACATTTAAGATATTTTATAGAGTACAAAATGTTAATCAAATAAACTGAAACCCGATTGCTATTTTTGGTTTATGGATGTACAATTTTGACATTGAAGATATACAATAGAGTATCTGCAGCAAGTTTGATTTTTAGCCCAGACTTGGCAGATGTTTGTGTGGAATTTAGTGTATTGATAGAAGGGGCAAAAAGGATCAAGACTTTGACGTAGTGTAGTGTAGTGTTGAGGAGTCTTTTTCATTTGAATTTGCAATCAATATATACCATATGTATGTATGTGTATATATTTGTAGTAAGTATTTGCAAGTGCTGGGGAAATGCTTTAGCAACTTTTTAAACGAACATTAAATGGGACAAGGGAACTTATGGGGCTCTTGTGTGTGCTTGTGTGTGTATGAGTGTGTGTGCGTGTCTGCACATGATGTGTGTGTCCGCAAATGTGTGTGCGTGTGTGTGTGTGTGTGGAGTGGGTTATATGAGTTGGCTTGCTCATTAAATAAAAGCAGATACCCTTGCAGCTGGATTTAAACAGCAAAAAACGTAAAGCAAAAAAGAAAACAAAAAAAAAAATATAGCGAACAGGAAAAAGAGATGCAAACGCAGGGATTGGCTTTTTAATGCCACTTGCTTTTTTGCCTTGACTGGCACCGGTCGACGTTGCAAGGCGCAGACAGCCAGTCAGCCACCCATCCCCACCCCGCACTTCACTCCACTTCATTCCACTTTATCCAGTTGCCCATCCGTCGTTTCGTCTCTGTCGTTTTTTTGCGCATTTGCGAATTACACGCATTAATTTTCTTTTGTAACCCTTCTTTGTACTTAGCATATGTTGTGTATGTGGGTGTCTCTGTGTGTGGGTGTCTATGTGTGTGTGTGTGCAAGGATATACATATGCGTGTGTGTGAGACTATTTAATGAATTGTTACACATGTTTCGAACAGCAATAATAGCAACAAAGTGCGCTGCTTTGTCTGCTCATTATGTCGATATTTTTGAGGCGCCTTTCTCTCTTTTTTGTTTTGTTTTGTTTTTTTTTTCGTTTTTAATTGCGAGACTTTCAAATTTGCTGAAAAGACGCCTCAACCTTTTGCCATTACAGAATATGCTAGCTTAGCAAAATACCCTTAAACCATATGAAAATCTATGGAGAAGCTTTTAAATTGTTAGGGTACAACTTTTATTGACGTATTATTGCATTTTATTAAAGTACAATATTATAAATAATCGATAAGAATGACTGACTTTATAAATATATGCAACAATTTTATTTATTTTTAAATATTGCTTCCCATCTTTGCAATTAGTTTATTTTAAAATGGTTAAATGGTTTAGTATTTCTTTAAAAAAATAAATATTAGCCTCATTCTCATGATTTGTGTCTGAGGTTTTGCCTAAATGAGTTTTCTTATAATGTATTGTTGTGGTACTTAATAAATCTAAAATAAAAACCAAAAAAAGAAAAATATTATGTTTTGCCATGTTTACTTGTGAAATTTCTTGTCATAGTATTCCAATAAAATGTTTTTATTGTCATTATAATATTTAATATTTATGTTGGAATATTATGAATTGTATTAATTTGTTTTTGTGTGACTTTGAGTTGGTTTTATTGCGGTATTATAAATATTTAAACTTTCGTATTGAAGTATTGTATTGATTTATATTTCTATTGGATTATTTTTTTACAAATTTAATATTGATGTATAGTTTTACTTTACTTATTTGCTGCTCTTGTACAAATATTGTATTAGCTTTTGAATTTTTTATTTTATCATTTTACCATTTTTGTATTGTTTAATTTTTTTTGTGAACTTTGATTTGTCTTTATTACGAAACTATAATTCCTAAATAGTTTCTATTGACATCTTAAATTTTATAACAGTTTAGTATTATTTTTATAAATTTACTTATAGTATTAATGATTGTACTAATCTTACTGAAATTTAACGAGAAAAACAATTCAAAATTTTTAGTTTTTAATAATTGCAGTATTTTTCCAATATTTCAATATGGTCTGTGTATATATCAGTATTTTGCGGTTTTTGGTATATTTTTAGGAACATGGTTGTATTGAAATGTGTTTTATGGTATTTTAATAATTTTGCTGCATATTATAGTATATTTGAAGTATATTTTTGGTATATCTCGTAGAATAAGTTTATATTGAAAGTGCGCAACGGGTATCTTACAGTCGATCACACTCGACTGTAGCTTTATTACCTGTTTTTCAAAATTGCAATATTTTTTCTTAATATTTTAGTATATTTTCGATATATTTTTGGTATATTTTCGGTATAATTTTGGTATATTTTTGGAATATGGTTATATTACAATGTTTCTTTAAAGATATTTTAATATTTTTTCTGCATATTTTAGTATTTGGTATATTTTGTAGAATACGTTTATATTGAAAATGCGAAGCGGGTATCTTACAGTCGATCACACTCGACTGAAGCTTTATTACTTGTTTTTCAATATTTCAATATTTTTTTCTATATTTGTGATATATTTTTGGTATATTTTTGAATGTTTTGGTATATTTTTGGTACAATTCGGTATATTTTTGATACATTTTCGGTATATTTATGGTATATTTTTGGAATATGTTTATATTAAAAATAGATTTAAAAGCAATTGGTGGCTTGTTTATAATCTGTATTATTGCACATTTAATACGCGGCAGATTTCACAGATTGTATTCAATTTATATTGCCAGTGGAAATGCGGAAACTATTGAAGCGCATTATTTCGTCTCTGTGCAGGCAACTTCAAAGGCGTTGCTAAAAAAGGAGATCCGCTTCCGCACGTCTGCATTTGATCCATAAAATACAAGAGCAGCATGTGTGTGGTCGATGTGGGTCCTTCGCATGTCCTTTTGCGATCGCATCGATCTGTTTGCCTGTTTGTTGTTGCAACTTGGCAGACAGTTGCAACTCAAGTGGCCACTTGAAGCCGCCAAGCTGTCTGGCTCGACGTCTGGCTTGCCCCATGTCAGCTGACAAATGCCTTCTTCGAGTCGATCTTCTGCTTCCGGTGCTTTGCCAGTGGCGGTCAACCAACAAACATTGGCCGCCCACTTGACCAGAGTCGCGGATCCGGCTACTGCATCTTTTTTGCTTTGTTGCTCTTTGCTTTGATGCGGGTCACACAGAGAGAGACATAGACAGACAGACTCTCTGGCGGCATCGGAACTTTGCCTATCGCATTTCAAATGCGACGATTGAAGAGGATCGCACTCACACAACTGATCGTGTTCGCATTTAATTAATGATCTGTTCTTTTTCACTCTCAGGGGTTGACCTCTATTGTGACTGCGCCTGGGAGTCTTTCGTATTTGTGAGTCACTGCTAATCGATGTAAATGAAATGCTGTTTGTTAACTATTAGTT
The DNA here is from genome assembly GCF_023558435.1 of Drosophila sulfurigaster albostrigata. Classification (NCBI taxonomy): domain Eukaryota; kingdom Metazoa; phylum Arthropoda; class Insecta; order Diptera; family Drosophilidae; genus Drosophila; species Drosophila sulfurigaster. Next base: position 21,336,234 of record NC_084885.1, read on the forward strand.
ATTTCTACTTTGACAAATTACACTTGAATTGGAAATTTGTATTTTCTTTTTTTACTTTGTTATTGCAAACATTTGCATGTGCCTTAAAGCTTCTCTCTAGTTATTTATTTCTAGTTTTTCATCAACTTCCAGTTGAAATGTATGGATTTTTGTATTCAGCGTAAATGTTATTTATCCATCAAATCCATTACAAACCATAAAAAAGCAATAATAATTTAATTTGAAATATATGAATAATATGATGAACACAAGTTATTCAAATTATTTGATTCTTTTCAAAGTTTTCTACTATTTTACCCGCTACACATAGCATAGAAGGGTTTTTTATCACATTGTGCCTCTAGGAGACGAATGTAACACGCATAAGGAGGCATCTTCGACCCTATAAAGTATATAAAATCTCGTTCAGCGTCAACAGTCGAGATGATTTAGCCAAGTGTGTCAGTCTGTCCGTCCGTCTGTATGAACATCAAGATCTTAGAGACTATAACTATTTGATGGCGATCAGATGCAAATTTTAGGAGTTATTTATGAAATACGCCAACTTATTATGGTTCTTGGTTGCTTTGGCTGACAATTTGGTATATTTTGTATACTATGGTATATTTTGTACTATATTCCAAATATAGTATCAATATTAATATATAATATCAATATACCAATTATATCATTCGGTATATTTGAGTATATTTACAGTATATTAATTCGGTATATTTTAAGAATAATACCGCACTATTTTGCTCTTATTCAAATTGGCTAGCGAATATCTCACAGTTAGTCTTAGATGTTTTTAATTTATTTTTAAATTAATATATTTGATTGTATTATATTCAAATAAAATTAAATGAATGCATTGACTTGTAGGTGAATTATTCAGTTTGCTAATGAATTTGTTAAATCGGTTTTCGTATGCTGCCATCGCGAATGAAAATCCTAATTAAATTTTGTTGATATTTTTCTTCGTGCACTTAAACTTTTTTTCTTTTGCACATGAGTTCACTTTGCGTCTAAAAGCCTTTTCAACTTCAAGCGGCTTCTGGGAGACAACAAAGCATCCGCACAAACATTAGTAATTAATGAGCGAGCAGGCAATACACACACACACACACACACACACATGTGGCACACACACTCTCTCACACATGCTGGGTGGAATTTTACCCTTTTGTTTTTTCGGCGGGGGTTTAACTTGTAGTCTCGGAGAAAAACTTCATTTTAAATTGTATAGATTAAAAGCCTCATAGTTGAGTGCCATGCACTTGCAGCACAGTGTGTGTGTGTGTGTGTGTGTGTGTGTGTGTGTGTGTGTATGTGTATGTGGGTGCGTGGGAGTGTGAGTGACAACTCATACAACTTTAGCGCGCTGTCACTCACTTTTGACAAATTATCCACGTCATTGGCATGGACTTTGATGAGTTGTGTTTGGCTGAATTTGAAAGTTAACCCGCCTGATTAATGCGATAGTTTTCCCGCTAGCCTCTTGAGCTTGTGGCGTGAAATTAATTAAAAATTTGTTCTCCTTCCTGCCCTCTCACTCCCCCACCCCCACCACACACACACACACCGAACACGTGACGTGCTAAGCTGAACTGAACTGAACTGAGAGTCAATAATGTTTAGGAGCTCAGCTCAACAATGAGGATCATAATATACTGACAGCCTGTCAGCGCCCCCAGCGATCCTCTTCCTTGTTTTTTTGTACTATTCTACTTTTTTACAATTTCAATCATTTGTTTTCTATTTTCAGTTGCGGAACAATTGTTGAATTCCACGTATTTTGGATGTGCCAAAAAAAAGAAGTGTAACAACTGTCGATCGTGCAACCCCTGAAGGTCCCCGAAGGCACAACAAACAACGACAGATGAAATTTAATAACACTAATAAAGCGATCGAAGAGGGAAAGGGAAAGGGAGATGGAGGATCATCGCTGCTTCGACAGGACACGAACCAAACAAGACGTTTGGCGCAGGCGTATAATAAATCAATTAACGTGCGATCAATGAGCGAAGAAGTAGACGCAGAAGATGACGAGGGCCATAACAGTTAACGATTAAGCAGCGGACTTAGGATCACAGTATTTATTGTTTACAGTTCCGGCTGGACGAGCGTGCAAAGGATGCGCAACGCTGCGTCTGAACCATGACAACACAACAAGAAGGCGGAGGGGGGAGAAGGCAAGCGAGTGCCAGGATTATATGGAGGATCAGCCTGGATCAGATCGGGGGGGATCGTTGAAGAAAGACAGGAAATGGCATGCGCTGACGTTGCGCACGCGTTTAAAGAGTTTCAATTAGCGCGCGTTTAGTTTACTGCTTTATTCCCCCTTTTATGATCCCCCTTTTTGGATGTGGAAGGTGCCTCGAAAAGGACAACAGCTGGCGCACAGACACACAAACACAAACACAAACACACACGTCGCCCACCATCGTCGAACGTGCCTTAAGAACTGTTAATTGTTGTGCAGGGTAAGTGTTTTATTTGATCTCTTTACAACCTTGGCACTGGCCAAAGGTTTATTAAGTTCTTTTTGAAATGACGATCATGCTGCAGATCAATTATAAGCCATTTACATCGTTTGCTATGAATGTTTCAACTAATTATCTAGCGAAAATGTCGTGAAAAAAATATCGAAAATGTAGTAATAGATTTGTTTATCACGCAAAAGAAATCTTGGTCAAGAAGATGGCATAGCTTAGAACATATTTCGTTTGGCTTTCTATGGCAGCAGTTGCTTCAAAGCACACATAAACACACATACGAATTCTTTGTGTAGTTCTTCTCTCCAACCACGCCTACTAAGCGATACCGCCCACACTAATATCTCGGTCCGCCGCCTAATCGATCACTCACACTGCATATGAACCACTTAGGGACAAATTTTTGGCAATGACTTTTTCAGCAGCTTGCCTAAACCAACGTCTTGCATTTCTGCCCAGCTGTTAAGCAACTGTTGACCAACAGTTGATCAAAAGTATGCAAAGCAAGATAGGAAATCTTTGTGTAGCTCGCCTGCCCACATAACACCTCCGCCCATCCTAATATCTCGGTCACAAGATATGGCACTGATATAATGTAATTTTTGCCAATGACCTTTTTACCCTTTAAATGATTTAACTACAAGCAGCTTTTTAATCAATTTGTTGTAATTCTGCACAACTCTTTCTTGAGTAACAGTTGATTAAATGCTAACCTAAAGCAGCTAAGCAATCTTTGGGAAGCCCCCCTGCCTGACCACGCCCACTTAGCCGGTCCAATTTCACTAATGTCTCGGTCCGCCGCCTATTCAAGTTGCCACACAAAATTTGGTAGACATACATTAAAATTTTTGGCATGTCATTTTCACACTCGATCTGTTCAAAAACTTTCAAAAAGTGATCAAGTGTTGAGTAATAGTTGAGTAGATGTCAAACTGTTGAGTAGCAATTCATTAGAAGCAAACACACACACATCTGAACATGCATTTCTCAGTTAGGAATTCTTCGTTAAGTGCTTCTGCTTGACCACGCCCACTTAACTCGTCCGCCCACTCTAATATCTCGGTCCGCCGCCTAGTCCGACTTAGAAACTGAATATGGCGCTGATATAGTCAAATTTTTGGCATCGACTTTTTCAGTCATATTAAAACCAATAACCAGCTGCACAGCCTTTTAGTTCTGTTCAACTGTTTAGCAATAGTCTCACCTGTTGAGCAACAGTTGATCAAAAGCATCGTAATCTGGCTGACGTTCGCCTGCTTAACCACGCCCACTTAACGCGTCCGCCCACATGCATTTCTTGATACGCCACCTAGACAAGCCCACACACAACATATAATATTATCATAAACAATTATCTGAATATTTTTGGCAATGATTTTTTTTACCCTTTCAAACGAATTTGAATACAGTTTAGTTTGTCAACTTGTTGAACTTTTGCGCAAATGTTAAGTAACAGTTGACTAAATGTCTATCTAATCATGCTTGACAATCATGGCGAAGCTCGCCTGTTTGACCACGCCCACTTAGCCAGTTCGCCTTCACTAATATCTAGTCAAACACATACACAGAGTATGAAGTCTATTCAGTCAAATTTTTGGCAAACGACTTTTTAACACAATCGATTATCAAATGATTATCAGCTGAAATTTCACCGCTCAATGTTATTATGCATATTATATTATTATAATATCTTTGTACATAAATAGTATGATGTGTAAAATTTGTTGTCTTAGCTGAAGCATCAAGGCGGAAGGGAAAAATTGATCACTTAAATTTATGCAATTTTATTTGAATACTTATCATTTCAATAAATTTTTAATATATATTAATATTAATGAAAGTAATCGATGAATGTATTTTAATAAAACAAATATTTACTTATTTTCTATTTGGTTATTTATGGTATTTATTTTTCAACCACAATTTTAACCACATTAATTCGCGGCTGAAAAATAAATACCTATATTAATCAAGTATAAAATAAGTAAATATAAGTTTTCATATTTACATTCATTACAATTGAAATTTATATAAGAAATACTATATATGACAATAAGTGAACAAAAAATCAGTTATTTCACAAGTTCATTTAGAATATATAAGTTATGTGAAGACTAAAATTTTAAGAGGCATTGAATTTTGTTAAAAATTTAGATGTTCATCTACATCGATACGAATTCGGTACGAATTGAAATAAAACTAAAAAATCCAGAATATTTAATAGGTAACTTAAATTGTTTCTAATTAAGGTATACAAATGTACATTTAAAAGATTCGATGGACATATTTTCCTGTTTTTTAAAAAGTGGAAATCTATCTAAGGCTTTTCACAATGTCTGTAAGGAATTTCTTTGTTCTATGTGTAACTTTCAATTATGAAACTATTATTTAAATATTTAAGTTAGTTTAATAGTGTAATTTGAAATTGAAACCAATTTCCTTCTGCATAATAATCAGGCGCAATTTGTTATGCTGTTCTATTCATTGCATATCTTTCGGCTGTTTCGAAAAGTCCGAAATGAGTGCGTGGAACAATGAAATGTAGATGGCGCCACAAGCGATCGCTGCGGACGATTATCAGCTGAGTTAGACAAAAGGAGAGAGAGAGAGAAAGAAATTGTGAATGGACACGTTCAGCAGCATAAAATTATTTTAAATATGATGCTTAGAAACAAAATTAATTATTTGCCAGGAATGTTTTGTGGAGTGAACAAAATGTGGAGCATAAATTCTTTAGTGACTTTAAACAATTTATGCTACCCCTAGATGATATAATAAGCTAATTTTGTGAAACAAAACTGGAAGGATTATGTGCTATGCACTGCCATTCAGTTGAGTTCATACTCGTATGTAGAATGCTTTTAAATGAACGGGCATTTAAGGTTGCAAAGTCCTGGCTGTTATCGTGCCAAGCAACAAGAAAAGCGCTTGCCTGGAATCTCCATTTTCACAAAAGCCACAGACTGCCCAAAAACACACACACAGCAATAGAGGAATGATGGGGGGCGGGGGGAATCCAAACAATTGCCACACTAATACAACTAACGAAGTGGACAAAGGACAGTAGTAATGGGGTAGCAAGTGTGACTTCCCCCTTCCTTCCCCTTTCCCCGTTCCATTTCAGAGACTGAGGTCCAGCTTTCAGCTTTACGATATGACACAACGATGGCGACGACGACGTCCACACGCGACTTTGCTCTACGCAGCCATATGTAAAGTGCTGCGAGGGGGAAGAAAAATGAAAGCAAAAGTGAAACTATGCAAAGGTACTCCGAAGGGAGAGACGGAGAGAAGAGGGGGAGAGGTGAGTGGCCTGGTGAGTTGGTGGCTAAGTGGAACACCCATAAAGTACTCTCTGGGCCAGTGCAAAGTGGAGGCAAAATATGGTCAGGAGTTAAATGAATGAACGGATGAATGAATAAAGGCCACCGCATGTTACACAAGAGTCTGCGTAGACCCCACACACACACATACTTTCTATATATATATGTGTGTGTGTGTGTGTGTGTTTGTTCATTCTAGTTTACTTTGGGATTTATGAATGCTTTATGGCGGATGTCTGGACAAGGTCTGTGGAAGAAGAAGGTCGGTCGGTGGATTCGGTGTAACCCAACTAATTTATTGCCAACTTCCGGCAGGGCAAATAATTTTGTTTAGTTTTTGGTGTTGATAATGAACGAAATGGTCAAAAAAGCGCAGACGGACAAAGAACGTCAGTTGCTCCCAGCTTGCTCCCCTTCCCTCACTTACACACACTTTGTTGGATCGTCGTCTTTTAAGCATGCGGTGCCTTTGAAGGGGTTGGAACACAACAGCATGCCTGGAGAATTGCTATTTGCCTTAAGCTTTGGGTCTTTTCATTTGAAGCTGGTCGAATGCTTTTCATTGCCCGTCGACTGTTGACCACCATTGACTTTAAGCACATAGCACAGAGCTACACAGTGCTACCCTTACTTAGGGGCTGAATAGCGGGGGACGAGCTGACCAACCCCAAGGCTCTCTGTGTGTGTGTGTGTGTGTGTGTGTGAATGGTCAAACGGATGAGATGCTCATTTAATTTTCAGATATTTTGGCTATGAATTTATTGCTTTTTAAATAAATATACGAGCAAATAAAGTGAAGACTAAAGAATAGTGTGTGTGTGGAGGAGAGAGAGTGAAGGGCATTCCTCCCCCATCCCCCTTCCCCTCTCCCTCTCCCATCACCCCTTGCTCAGTTGTAGTTGTGGCCCAACTAATTGAAAGCCACTCAAGTGTGCGCCACACTAAAGGCAAAATCCTTTTTTATTTTGGGGGGGTAATCTCATGTTTGCCTAGTTGAAAGAATCAAAACAAATATTTAATTAAAATATGTGCGCGCAAAGTATTGAGAAGATGTTTCAACCAACCCCTCCTCGTTGCTAATCAACCAACTTTGCTTTGCTTTTTAGGCACTCACTCTTCCTCTTCCTCCCTTCCTCTTCCTCTCTTCCTCTGTCGTGTGTGTATATTTTAATGCTGTTGACGTACAGTAAAAAGCTTTCAGCAGCAAAGCGCAACCTCAAAATCGTCTGCCATAACTAATTAATGCTACACTAATAGTGATGCTCCTCCCTCCACCTCCCGCCCCCCGCCTCTGTCTCCGACTGCTTCTTGTTACATTTTTAGTTGCTCGCTCACAACTTTCTACGCTCTACGCTCTCTACATACTCTCTGCTGTCTTTTCTCCTTTTCTCCTTTTTGTTTATTTTGATATTTGTTGTCGTCGTCGTCGTCGTTGCTGGTGTGTTTTTTTTAGACGCCCCCAGAAGCTAAAGCAGCCAACCACAGCCACGCTGGAGGCCGCACCACCAGCGCAGCGTCACAGTGTACCCAAACCACTCGCTAGGGGGCGCCACTTAGAGAGATGCGCCCCGGACCAAAGAGCTGCCAAAGTGCTGGCAAATGAAAAGCACGAAAACTTTCCTTTTTCTATTTTTCACAATTTTGCATTGCATTGCACTTATTTTTCCTCCACCTCCATCTCCCTACCCGCACTTTCCTTCTCTCTGCTCTGTGTGTGTGTAGCAAATGCAAACGACCAAGGACAACGACGAGGACGAAGACGAGGACGAGGACGAAAAATGTGGCTGACGTTCGAGGTAGGTGGCAGGTTTTTGCACTTGCAATTTTGTCTGCGCATGTTCCCTACCAATTGGTTAAAAATGAAACAAAACAAAGCAAAGCACAAAATAAAAAAAGTCGAGTGAAAAAAAGTGTAAACAAAACTAAAAAGAACGACGACGACGACGACGACGGATGCAAGCTGCAAGCTCAGCAGAGAGACAGACTGCTAGACTAGAGCACACAAAAATGGCGGCAGTTGACGTCTGCTGCCGGGTTAGCAACGACTGCCAGATACCCTATACAACATTATTGGCGATACAGAAAATTGATAGCTTAAGCATATTACGTATACGTCACATTGCTCATGTTGAGAAGGAAAAGCACAAAAAAGAATTGTCCAGCCATAGTCGTTGCATGTTGTTGGTGCATGCCCCGCCGTGGCGCCACCGAGGCCAGCCAGTGGCACACGGCCACAAAGTGCAGCATGATGACGACGACGACGATGACGATGATGATGAGGGCGATGAAGGGGAAGAAGGCGCATAGAGTCGGGGCGTTGCTGGTGTAGACCACCTACACAGCATGCACACACACACACCCGCACACACACCCGCACACACACACACACACACCCGCACACACAGTGTGTGTGCTCTCTCTCACCCTGGGTGGAAACTATAAAAGCAGTGCCGCAGCACATCGTCAACGGCCCTCTTCCAATCAGCGGATCCCATTTTTCTCGTGGCCCACAGAGAGTAGAAAAAAGACGCAGAAATAAACTAGAAAAAACAACTGCTCCGCCTGTTCCACAGACAATGGGGCGGCATAGTGTGAGTGTGTTAGTGTCTGTATGTGTGTGTGTGTGTGTGTTTTTGTCTCATTGCAACTCTACATCTGTGTCTGTGTCTGCGTGTGTGTGTTTGAGGAGGACGCTCGTTTTTCGAGTGAGTATAAACAGAGATTTCGAGTGCGGCCGCCGAGTGCAGAGCAATGTGCTCCGCAGCTCTGCTCACTCAGGGTTGCCACCTCGCTTTACATGTTTAGAAAATATTTGTGTATTAAAAGAAAAATAGATAGAAAATTGAAATATAAATTAGTTTTCGAGAATAAATATTATTCACATCTTTATTTAGGTACACATAATGTTTTAGTATTTTTAGAAAAATAAATAGTTATAGGAAAAATCTTGAATTCATTCATAATAAAATAAGTGCACGACAAAATGAATAATTTTTTTTATATATTTTATTATAGAAATTCATGTTATAAAAATATTATAGTCTCTATATTACTATATTTTTTTATAATTTCTTTTTTAATTTCGATAATTAATATTATTTACATATTTATTTAGGTATATATATTGTGTTAATATTATTAGAAAAATAAATATTTGTACGAAAAATTCTTAATTTATTTATAACATAATTAAACAGCTACGCGACAAAATTAATAATTTGTTTTATATTGTATTTCACATATTCATCATGAATTTTTCATAAAATATGTCTCTATATTATTATTCGTTTTTTAAATTTTCTTTTTTTTCGATCATTAATATTATTTACATCTAAATTTAGGTATATAGAATGTTTTAGTATTATTATACAAATATAAATATTTCTACGAAAAATCCTTAATTCATTTATAATATAATAAAGCAAAAACACGACAAAATTAATCAATTTTGTATTGTATTTGACTATTCAATGGGAATTTTTCATAAAAATTCTATATTTTTATATATTTTTTTTTTAAATTTTCTTTAATTTTTATCATTAATATAATTTACATTTAAATTTTGGTATATATCATGTTTTAGTATTATTATAACAATAAATATATATGCAAAAATGTAAAAATATTTTGAGTAAGAATTCAATATTCAATATTCAATATAAGATAATAAGAAAAGTACACGACAAATTTCATATTTTTTATTGTCGATAATTCATATTATACATATTATAATAGCTGTGAATTTTTAATAAAATATATTTAATAGTTTCATCATTATAATTTTTTTTTTGTATTTTCAAATAATTATAATTATTTTCACATAAATTGTGGCATTGTATCTTAAAAAATCTTTGAGGTCGTGCTAACAATAATATACTAAACTTTGTCAAAACAAAGAATTCAGTTGATTAGTAGATCAATATAATTTTAATTTGACATTTTTAACGTCAATGTTTAAGATGAACAAGTTAAACTGTGATTCTTTAAATACACATTTTAAATTCTGCTAATTCTTATATTTCTTATATTATATTTTTGTTTTTAATAATTATAATATTTATTAATTTAAACTGGCTTCAATCGAATTCAACTATTTATTATATACTTTTATAGTTTTTTTATGATATTTTGAAAGAAAAAAATTATTTTTCATAATAAACCATAAACATTAATTCTAATTGAACTTAGAAAGATTATCACAAAGTAATCTAGTACAACATTTCTATTAGAAACTTGACAACTCTGCACTCTACTCTGAGCAATTGCCAACTGCAAAAAATTGAGTGCAAATGCTTTTGGTGCTGTCATTTTACTTACTCAGCAGCGTATGAGTTGATTTCTGATACCACGCATTGATTTGAGATTATTCAATTGCATTTTTATGCAAATGTAATGTTAAATCATTTAATGAATTTCATGTTGAATCACATAAGTGAAACGTAAAGAAGAAATTACAATTTCAATTTATTTTTTAATACAAATAGAATGAATACATTACAATGAAATTAATTATTCCAAATCTGTGAAAGCGTATTAAACATATTAAGCTGTATAATGATTAATTTCAATATTATAATTAAATCAGTTAATCAATTGCATATTATATAGGGTACATTGCAGTCGTGCAACATTTCGTTGAAGTTGCTGTTGTTGTTGTTGCTGCGTTTGCACGAGGCACGTGGCACAAAATGTAAACAAGCCACAGAAGTGAAGCGCATAAGAAAACGAAGATGGGAGACAATGTTTGAAGTAGCTTTATGTTAATGCAACGAGTGCTAGTTAAGTTATACAATTGAAATTGAATTAAAATTTAGATATAATTTAGAAATACATTGTTGAATGAAATGAATAGTAAATTAGCAAATTTATTTATGATTACATTTGATGTTCATCTTGGAAAGAAATAGTTAAAGAAATAGAATAGTTAAAGCGAAATTTATAGTATTGTTAAGATTAATATTTTATTTATTTTTTAATAATTGCGTTTATTTTTGAAACGTGCTTTTCAATGATTTTTAGACCCACATTAGGACAAAAGTTGGGGGCTTTATTTATGATTTAATTTGGTGTTCTATTTAGATAGAAATTAAGAGAAAAGTTTGATTAAATGTGGTGTTTTATTTAGTTCGAAATTAAGAGAAAAATTTGATGAAATTTGGTATTCTATTTAAAGAGAATCATTTTTATTTAATAGTTGAAATTATTATGGGTAAAATGTAATGTTTAATAGTTTCGTTTATTACATTACTTTTCTGTTTTTTATTTAATAATTGTATTATTTGTGTATTGTAATGTATTGCTTAATAGTTTCGTTTATTACATTATCTTTTTAATTTTTATTTAATAGTTTCGTTTATTACATTACTTTTCTGTTTTGTATTTAATAGTTGTATTATTTAATAGTTTCGTTTATTACATTATTTTTCTGTAGCATTTTCTGTTGCAAGTCCTTGGCTTACTTTTGCTGTCAGGGCAACTAAATATTCCCCCTTTTCGCCTAGGCTAACTATTGATAGCAAACGGAACTAGCCGGCCTCATGTGCGTTGCAGCAGCAGCAGCCCCCATTCAAGCCATGCAACACCACCTTGCCACACACACACACACACACTCTTTAACCTCTAGCCTGTGCCACGCACTATGTGTGTGTGCGTGTGTGTGTGTGGCGGTCGGCCTACATCTCATGTTTGTATGTAGTCCTGTTTCTGGAGTGAAACTTGCTTAACTGGTTTTTGTTTCAGTTTGGTTTACTTTGCCTCGAAATGGGAATGGGAAAAGGGAAAGGGAATGAGAAGGGAATGAGTTGAGCTCGTTGATGCGCCGTGTGTGTGTGAGGAAAACCATTTAAAATTGCTGCAAAAAAGCAACAAAAAGTTCTAGCTGAAAGTCGCGAGTCCTTCGCGTTGGGGGATGGCGGCCAAAAGGGGATGGCAAGCAGTCCAGGACTCGCCTCGACTCGACTCGCCTCGATTCGCATTGCGTTGCGTTGCGTTGCGTTAAATTAAAACGCGCATGTTGCACACATTAATTGTCAGGAAGTAAATACGAGCCCAATAACAACAACAACAACAGCAGCAGCAACAACAATGCAAGGCGAACGTTGGCCAAAGCTTTTTCTAATCATTAACACTGCCTCACACACACACACACATACACATACACATCGCATGTGTGTTTGCTTGAAAATTAGAAATGCCCATCAGAGAAATACGCGACGTATGCGGCCCCCACATGAACCACGCCCCCTCATCGTCGTCGTCGTCGTCGTTGCTGTCGCTGTCTAATGTTGGAAAAGGTCGCATTGGCAGCGGCCGTTTTGTGTGTAAGGATAATGCTGATGATGGTCTGATGGTCTGCTCTTGCTCTACTCCTGAGTTCGTCCTCTGAGCTCTGAGCTCACGCACACAAACTGTGGATAGCTGGTGGATAGCTTGAGTGTGTGTGTATGTTGTGCGTTGTGTGTGTGCCAACAGCAGCTTGCACCACATGTGAAAACAAGCGCGCACACTGATCCACACTCTTTAGTTTCAACCACGAAATTCTTTTCAGATATTGCTGCAATATGTGTTAGTAAAGAATGGATTGTAAGCAAATGAATAATTTTGTTTTACTTTTGTATGCTGTCATTATTAATAATAATTAATAAAATATATTATTATTTGAACACAGTTCAATCACAAATTATATAAGCAAAGTTTCATTAATATTTCAGCAAAATCTCTTAAAAGTGTCTCTTAAAAGTGAAATATTTTCTGTATAAATAACAATAATTCTTAGTATATCCGCTATTCATAGGGCAGAAGGGAATTATAACTTTGTGCAGGCAGGAAATGTATGTAACAGGTAGAACGAGGCATCTCCGACCCTATAAAGTATATGTATTCTTGATCAGCGTCAACAGCCGATACAATCTAGCCATGTCTGTCTGTCCGTCTGTCCGTCCGTCCGTATGAAACACTGGATCTCAGATACTATAAGAGATAGAGCTATAAAATTTTTGTTCGACAGCATTTGTTATGTTTGCACGCAGATCAAGTTTGTTTCAAATTTTTGCCACGCCCACTTCCGCCCCCGCAAATCAAAAAAATCGAATAACAAGTGTAATTTTAAAGCTAGAGTTGCGAATTTTGGTATACACAATAATTACTATAGTAGTTATGATCCCTGAATTTGGTTGCGATCAGATAAAAATTGTCGAAGTTATTAAAGAAATACTTTTGTATGGGCAAAAACGCCTACTTACTATGGGTCTTAGTTGCTTTGGCTGACAATATGGTATATTGTGCCGTCTATGGTATATTTTGACTGCGGTACTATATACCATTTGGTATATTTTTAGTATTTTGTAACTTATTCGGTATATTTTGAGAAAAATACCGCAAATTATATTTATTTTAATCAAAATGGGTAGCGGGTATCTCACTGTCGAGTACACTCGACTGTAGCTTTCTTGCTTGTTATTATTACTCTTAGTATTATTATTATTTTTATTATAATTATTACCAAATTTTCTTACTTATTTAAGTTTTTATGGTATTTATATATGTATATACATAATTATATTCGTATTTGCATAAACTTTATATGGGACGTATTCTTTAAGACAGGAATATTTCTGATGTTTGATAATAGTGTTAAGCTAAGTAAATGGCATTTAATAACTTGACATTTTAATAGTTAAGTATTACATTATGCAACATTCTTTGAAATATTGAAATATTATATTTAAATCATATTACATAAAGTAAAAACAAATTCTATTCATATTAAAGAAGCCGATAGAACAGTTTAAATTTATTGAATTCTAATGTGATATTAAATTAATACTTTAAAGTACAATACGGCTTAAAAACTTTGTCGATTCAGCACAATTTGCTTAATATCAATGATTATTATTAGTTAGTATCTATTGATTTTTTTTATATTTTTAAATTGTAAATAAATTACTAATATACATTTTTTGTAATAATTTAATATATAAAATTTAGCAATTTTTCTAAGGCTGTTAATGATAAATATGCTAAAATCACACACAGTAAAATTTGTTCAAGTTGTGGCACTTGCAAATGCGAACAGGTGAAACTTGGTTGATGAAATGCGGTTCCACTGTGCAGGAGTTGTTTAAAAATAATACATGTGTTGATATGTATGAATAGAAAATAAAGAACAATCAATTTAAATAGAGTTGTGTGCTCGGCACTTGCATAGTTAAGTACAGTCTCGCTTTGCTCTCGCTCTCGCACGCACACTAGCACACACACACACACACACATATATATAGTTATACTCGTATTCAGAGTCACATTCACATTCACATTCATAGTCAGCGACTCATTCCAGCAAACAAAACTCGAACTCACCTCCAATCAAAACTATCGCTGAGGCTCCCAGCGGGCACAATGAACAGTGCTTGAGTGTATATGTGTGTGTGTGTGTGTGTGAGAGAGTGGGAGGGGAGAGGGGAGAAGGGGAGGTTGTGCAAGCAACTTTAGCAATCCGCAATGTTTCAAGTCGAAACGCAGCTGCAAACTAATGTGGCGAATGGCGTTGACTATGCGATAGTTTTCTCAATAGTTTAAAATCCATTTTATATGCAAAACTACAACACGCACACACACAAATACACACACACACACACATACAGTACATATTTATATATATATGTGAACTACTCTCAACAGTGCCTGAGTCGAAGCTTTTGAGTTGTATATAATTTGAGCGGCGTTTTGTATTCTCTAACTATATGTATAAATTTGCCAACTATGGCGATATATCTACATATACATAAGTAAATGAGCACGAGTGTATGTGAGTGTATGTGTGTGTGTGTTTAAGCAGTGAAATGTTTCTTGTATATTATGTAAAATGTTGCAGCGAACATTTTGTTCGGTGGATGGTTGCCCGTTGCTTATTGCTGTTGCTGTTGCTGTTGCTACTGTTGGCGATGTTGTTGCTGTTGTTGTTTATGATAATGAGTATTTCGCTCATGTGGGCCACACTCACACACACACAGACGCATTCATTAATATAGCCATCTCGCTTCATTTGCCCCCCAACCGCCAAGCGACGTGGCCTCATGTGGGTGTTTTTTTGGGTGGTTTTTCTCATTTCTAGAACTGTGATGCGCAGCTCGAAGCTCAACCCGTTTCTGTGTTGATAATGATGGTAAATTTATGTATTTTTGGTGTAGAAATGAAACCTGATTTTGAGTGAAAATTGCCTTTTGAAAAACCGGAAAGCGTTTGAGGAAATGAGGAAATCGAAATGAGCAAAATGTGAGTGAGCGCCAACCCTTGACCAAGTGACCAAGCTGGCCAAACAACAACAAAACGGGGGTTGACCTTAAAGTCCGAGCTCCCCAGCTGACCACAAGTCCCCCTCCTCTCCTCTCTACCCCTTTTCCCCACTTCAATCACTCACAACGAAAAAAAAAAGCAAAATTTATTTGCTGTCTTCGCGCGAAACTGACCAAAAAAACCAAAAACAAAAAAAAGTCTAGTCTCTCTTAGCTCGGGACTCGCACACACTTATTATTGAGCTGAGCATTTCCGTTTCCGGCGCGCGCGCGCACTCACACCAAGACACGCCAGCACACACCAATACACATGTAAATGTATCGTCGCTTTTAATTGTTGCATAAATCTGTAAACACACACGTAGTAAAAGCAGTTCGCTCAAAACCCATTTTTGCGCTCAAACTCAATTTCCCTTTTGAGTTATTTAAAACCAAAACAGACATGCGAGTGTGTATGTGTGTCTGTGGCATGTACGCCTACACACACACACACACGCGTACACACATACGTACGTACGGTGGCGTCGTGTCGCTGCTTTGAAAATTTGAAAAGTTTTTTGTGTGAAAATTTCGAAAATTTTCACGAAGCATTTTCATTCCGTGTGCGTTGTTATCATTTGCAATTGTGCTGTTAACCGGTTCAAAGCGCACGCACGCAGCAAACAGCGCCACAGCAATAGCAACAGCAACAGCAACAGCAACAACAACAAGAGTAGAGCAACATTTAATACACGTACTTTTTGTTTTGAGGGGCAACATCGTGTTTTCGTGTGCTTCGTCTTTCGTCGTATTTGGCATTCGGCTCTCGGTGCACTCAAAAAAGGCGGCTTCGTTTCCATTTGCCGAATGCACTTGGAGTCAACACTTGGGGGCAGCATTGGCCGCATTGCCATCGTCAACATCGTGAACATCGTGAACATCGGCATCGTCAACATCGTGAACATCGGGAACATCGGCAACGCAATCGGTTGGAGCGCAACATCAAGCAGCATCTGCAGCAGCTGAAGCTCCATGTGTCACTTTGCATTCTGACCACTAACTCGCCGGCCGCGTTTCCGTTCCGCTCCGGGCTTTTCGTATCAATCGCAATCGCAATCGTTCTCGTTCTCGTTTTCGTCGTCGTCGTCGTCACCGTCGTCGTCTGTGCAACGCAGCAAGCAAACGCGGTTTATTATCAATTGAATTGCCACAAAAAAATACAAAAAATAATAATAATCATCTTTCTTTTTTTTTGCTCTGAATACAATATCAACCAAAAAAGAATATACAACAAAGTTATATCTGTATCTGAAAACAAGGCAAAATTGTGTGTGATTTTTTCTGTTCGTGTCACAACAACAAAAAGTTGGCTTAAATGTCGCCTATGGCTTGCATCAAGTGCGGCTTCTGATCAGCCGCAGAAAGAAAAGAAATTCCTTCAAAGTGGCAATCACAACTTGTTCGCAATATAAACAAAAATCTTGATATAATTGTGCAACAATCTTGAAGCCCATCATTGGCCACAGCTGCAGCTGAATTCTTTCACCTAGGGTAAGTCAAAGATTTAAAAGATTTGCTCAAACAACTTTAACAACTAATTGATCAAATTGAGGTGAACATGTCGTTTGTTAGCAGCTAAATAACTCGTCTCAATTCTAGTGCAAAATAATGTGAAATATTTCTTAAGAAATTTACTTTAACTGTATTTAAAAATAATAATAATAAGTTCTAGGGAAGAAAACTTAGATTGTGCTTAATAAAGAAGGTTTCCTGAATACTATTAATACTAACTCTTCATAAAACACAATGTAATGAAACTTATTATAGTGATAAAAACTTAGATTGTTCTTTATGAAGAACGTTTCTTAAATATTATTTGTATTTTCCGTTATTAATAGTGAAACACAATCCAAGTTAATTTGCCAAAGATTATTATAAAAAAAAACATAGATTGCGCTTTATAAGAATTCGATCTCTCATCATTTATGAATTTCTTTAAATATTAGCTTCATTTTTGTGTGTGTTTTTATAAGTATTACTAAATTTATAAAAATAAACAATTATATATAATTTATATTTACATTAACATATATATAATTTCTTATATTATTACTATAAAAATTAAATTAAATTATACTTGATTATTATTATTTTAGTAAAGTTTTTTATGAATTGTAGATAATTTATTATTATTGTAATTTTAGTTAAGTAATTCGAATTCTGGAAAAATAAAAACTAATGTTATTAATATTACTTTAAGCTAAAATTTATTATTTAAACTACGAGTATTTTAAGAGCATTTACATATATAATTGTTCGCTATTAATTAGTTATGAAAAACAAGAAGTAATTTAGAAATAGCAAATACAATTTAAACTAAAATTGAATAGTCAAACGGTTGTAGGTAAATATTTTATATTAATTATAATTTAATTTTTAACTAACTGAAATCAAGAAAATTAAAATTATTTGAAATGTTGTGTGAAATTTGTAATTCTCTGATCGAATTTGTGGCATTCAACAATTTTTGTAGTGAACAAGTTTTAAAAATAAGTGAAGGTTATTCTTATTGCTCTGTATTCAGAGCTAAGATTGATTTAAGAAACTTTTTACAGCAATAAAAAAGTTAAACACAAAAAAACTGTTGATAAAACTGTGATGATGAAATGAAGTAATAAATATTGTATACAAATTTAAGTTACCAAATAATATTTTATGGTGGCTAAATTTACCAATTTATGTATTCATTTATTTTAAAATTATTTCTCGCTCACATGAGGCACATAAATTTTGCAGCAGTTTAATTTCTTTCTTGACATTTTTTATTTTTTGTTTTTATTGTATGTATTTATATTCCACATTCTGTCTTTAATTTTGTGCGCAAAGATTGACATATGTTTGAAATGAATTTCAACATTTAATAATTCTGCAATATTAACAAAAGAATTTTAGTAAATTTCAACATTTAATAATTCTGCAATATTGACAACAGCATTTTAGTAGCGAATTTGTAAAAATTTGCAGAATTAGTTGCGGTTTAAATGATATACAAATTAGGCTTTACAAAGCTATTTCTTTATCAACATTTTATGATTAATAAACTGCATTTTAGATGCTTGATTTATGGGTCAATTTAAGAGCAATTTACAATAAGTAGAATGCATTATTATATATTACTTAAAATAATACCAATATAACTGCGGAAACCTTATAATTTGAACACTTTAGCTAGTGAACAAAAGCAAATGGCTGTTTTTGATGGCAAAACTGTAAAACTGTAAAAAATTGTGAATACATTTCGTAAAATACTCAATGTCATGGCCAAGAGAAAAAATAACAAAGCGATTAACAACATGAGAATACCAATCGAAAAAAAAATGTGGGGAAATTAATAAAAAAAAAACAACAACAAAAAACTACATGTTTTCAGGCCGAATAAGAACATTTAATGACCCACTTCACATGTCAAAATGCAAACACAAAATGAACGCGATGAACAATTTTTACTTAATGTAATTAATTAAAATTTAACGTATTCATTTCGGTCTGACAAATGGTCAACAACAACACCGACGAGCAATAAAAATAAACAGGAGGCAGCAAAAAAAAAAAAATGAATGAATGGAAATACGACAACAACAATAACAAGAACAACAACAGTATAATATGATACCTTCGAAAACTCATTGGTGAACCGCACTTATGCACCGCAAGTTCTACCGCGAAATTGATAATTCAACGGTTAACCCAACGGGCAACCAACTAAAAAATACAAAAAAAAAACAAACGAACGACAACAACAACAGCAACAACCACAACAAACAAACCGCGTGAGAAAGCAAAAATAAAAAATAAAATTCAAAAGTAACAAAAAAAAAAAATCGGGTGTAAAACGTTTAAATCAACTGTGTAGGCAGACGACATGCGATATTTAAAAAAGCGACTGCAACAAACAAAAATAAATAATAAAAAAAAACACATACAAATACAAATAAATATTGCACATACATATAAACTCGTAATCAACAGAAGGGAAGAGTGCAGCATCGAAACGAATCGAATTGAATTGAATTGAACTCGAAGCGAAAAAGGGGAAAATATATCAGAGCAGAGCTCACCACTCAAGTTGTTTGTTTTTTGTTTTTATTTCATTTTATTTTATTTTATTTTATTTTGTTGTTTTTTGTTTTTGCTTACTGTTTTTTAATTTTGTATTTTGTGTACGCTTTTTGTATTTTTTTTTGAGGCACATTGGGCGTAGCTCTTCTGGCTTTAGTTGTATTTGAAAGTGGTCAACCAACTCGTTGACCGCAAAAGAGCAAAAATAATAAAATAAAATAAACACAAATACGTATGCGAAAACACGTGTGTGTGCGTGCTTGTCCATGTGTGCGTGTGTGTGTGTGTGTGTGTGTGGTAAGGCAGTCAAATCAAAAACAAAACAAATTGCAACAACAATAACAATGCGAAGCGAAACGATTTTGCATTGAATTCCCGTTACCGACGCCGACGCTCAAATGTAGGCAACACTTTTTGCAACGCTAGTTGAACGGCTTAACAGATAATATTTAATTAAATTATATTTAATTTAAATTTATATTTATGGCCGCCTAATATTGGCCAATTATTGTCAAATAACACAAAAGGCCAGCCTAAAATACATTATAACAAATAAATAACACATTTCTGTTTTTTTGTTCGAGCTTAACTGAATTCATTTTATTTACTCACATATATTGTTTGGGAATTAAAGTGAAAAATATATAGTACATTTTTGTATTATTATAAAAAATTAATTTTCATAGTTTCCTATTATCGAATTATGATTTTGGTAAAAAGAAAAACGAAATAACGCATTCCATAATGAACATTCTGAATAGCAGATTTGTACATATAATAATATTTTTTTTAGCTTCGTAAAAATATATAAAATGCTTACAAATTGAAATGATATAATAGATTTTCCTATGCATGTTATTGAATAACGATTTTATTGAATTGAAGTTGAAAGAAACCAAGTAAGAAAGCTACAGACGAGTTTAAATAATAGCAAAACTCTGCGGTAATATTATTAAAATAACTAATATACCAAAGATTGCATTTGGTATACCGATTTAGTACTACATTCAAAATATACCAACTAAAATGAATATATACCGCAAAAATACTGAAATGAGTCATAGGATATTTTTGGTATATTGTTATAGTATTACATTCAAAATATACCAACTAAAATGAATATACCGCAAAAAATAGTGATATCTACCGAAGGCTATATTTGGTATATTGTTATAGTATTACATTCAAAATATACCATTTTGCCACCCAAAGTCACTAAGACGTTTTTCCTTATACAAAAGTATTTTTTAAATAACTTTTTATCTGATCGCAACCGAATTTATAGGAATCAAATACTTAAGTTGTTACTCTTTAGCTCTAGCTTCAAAATATTGCTTGTTTTATGAACTTTTACGTGAGAAAAATTTACAACAAACTTGATCTGAGAGCAAACAAAAAAAGTGCTGTCGAAAAAAATTAAATATCTATCTCTTATAATCTCTGGTGTTCAATAAACATTTTGCAAAGTGTGAACGCTATTATAAATAACTAATTTATTTTTCTTTCTGAACTGAATTCATTTCATTTACTCACATTTAAATTGTTTTTTACTATTTTTTGTCACTCTAAATTGGTTGCAACTTTCTTAAATTAAACTGAAAAATATCAAAAGTTTTTCTCTATTGTTATTAAAATTATTTTCAATAATCAAATTAAAGTTAAATATAAAAAAGATTTGTTGGCTGTTTTATAAATATTAAGATTAAATATTTAAACCATTTTACAAAAAAATTGTATTATTGAATTATGATTTTATTAAATTGGGGAAAACTTGCAACTTTGGTTGCTTCTCTCATACATGAAATTCACAATATTTTATAAATTTTTTTTCTACTATTATTAAAACAATTTTCAAACATTTCCATTATTGAATTACGATTTTATTAAATTGGGCAAAGAGAAAAACAACATTTTTTCGGTGTTTAATGATGATTTTTTTTTTTGGTTTTTGTTGCCTGTCATAATTAAAAGTCGCAAAAGTTGAATGGAGACCACGATAGATAGTGCATTGTGTATGGCAGGTTTTGATGGTTGAAGGATGATGCAAAGGATGTTTTATTGGGGGTTGCTTGCAATTATTTTGCATTGTATTATTATTGCTGTTGTTGTTGCTGTCCTCTTCGTCTGGTTTGTTTTTGTGCGAATGCATCTTTTATCGATTTAAATTAAAAACGCATTGCTGCAAATTGTAAAAATTATCTGTGAGCCGTGTGTCTTTGTGAGAGGAGTCTGCTCATCATGTGTGCATTTGCATTTGTCTGTCCATGTATACGACTGTGAGTGTGTGTGTGTGTGGGTGTGTGTGTGTGTGTCAGGAAACGCCAACACATTAAGTTGGTAGGCCATTGGACATCGGGATGGCTGGCTGGTTGCCTGTCGACTGTCGGTGGACTGTCGGTGGCTATTGCCGGCATGTCCATGCCCATGTCATTGGCCGGAGCAATGCGGAAAATCGCATTTTCTCATTTGGCTTCTGTCATGCAAAAATATCAAAAGCGCGTTGCGAAAATCTCGTTTATTTTTCACACGCATTTCTGACATTCTCCGCAACAGAAACAGCAACAGAAACAGACACAGTAGACACACTGGACAATTGGACAACAGGACATCAGACAGTGGACAGCGGAAAGTAGACACATCCTTTTGCACACACACACACACACACACTCGCTCTCACATATATTTTCTCCCAAACGCACTTCGCACGCAATGAGCCCAATTCCCGAGACGGCGACCCAAACTCAAATCGAATCTGAATCTGACCAGAGAATTCTTAAATAGCCAAGGCAAAATTGGCTTAAAGCTTTTTGTTAAATACGCATGAAAATACCTCAAATAATTTCTTAAATAATATATTTTTGAACGTGAGAAACGTGAAAATACCCACATTTAATTGAACACTGGAAACACAATTTCTTAAATAAAATATTGACATCATTTTGTTGGCTGTTGAGCAAAGGAAGCATAAATGTATTTCAAAAATATCTACTTTCCATAATTTTGCAATAATTTCATGGAATCTACAATATAAATTTCGTTTAAAAATAGCCAAGTAAATTTGCTTTATGTTTAGACATATATTTGCAAAATTATTATTGGCGCAAAGTGCTAAAGTAATAAAAATGCTTTACATATTGACGGCAAAGCTCTCCTTGGAATTTCAATTTGCTAGAAAATTTAATTAATTTGATATTCAATATTGTCAATTTGATCAATTGAAAATAGTTCACTTGGCCAGAAATTAAGCCACAGATTACGAAATTTTATTGACATTTACAGTAATAATAATACACACAGTAATGTTGAAAAGTATTTTTTAAATATTTATCAATCTTGAAATATTTATCAATGTAAAATAATATATTAACTTATATGAGATCTAGACAACAATTTGATATAATCATTTTATATATTATAGGCTTATTTATACAACAACTCTATTGATATTATGTAGTTAAAAAGGAAACTTAATATTATAATTTTACATATTATACATTTATTTTTTTAATGTTTAAAAGCATTTGAGACAATCAATAGAAAAACCCTTTTTGGTATTAAGTGATAGAAATGTAAACTTGAGATAATTATTTGAAATAAATATTAGTATTAAAGTGCTTGCGGCTTTTTAATTGATTCTATTGATTTCCATATATTACAAATATGATGTATTGAGACAGTTTTAAAAAGTGTTCAAGTGTTGAGATAATAATATGAAATATTTCAGATTTGAACAAATAATTGGCATAATAATTTCAGATACAAGAGATTGATAAAAGCAATGCTAAAAAGAATTGGAAGATTCGTTAATCTAAAAGAATAACATATTTTTTAAGTGATTGAAACATAAACTTAGGATAAAAATTTCGAATATTATAAAGGCAAGAGTGAGAGAAAGAGAGTTAAAGAGTGCTTATCAATTTAAAAACAAATTTGAATATTAAGTGATTGATATAGAAACTTTAGTTAATACTTTCAAATATTGTTGATCAATTCATAGTTTAATTCATTCATGTTAAAAAGTGTTTTCGGCATCGAGTGATTTAAGCCAAAATGTGGTGTAATAGTTACAAATATTATAGATTTTTTGAGGTAATGTTCACAAGTTAAAAAGCTGCAGTCGAGTGTGCTCGACTGTGAGATATCCAATAAGAGCAAAATAGTGTGGTATTCATTTTAAAATAGTATACCAAATTAATATACAACAAAATAGTAAAAATATACCAAAGGCTATATTTGGTTTATTAATATACATAGTACAACATTCAAATTATACAATTGATTGTAAAATATACCAGATTGTCAGCAAAAAGAATTACGATTCATAGCGAGTGCACAATTTTAAAAAGTATTTGTTTACAAAATTTTAAAAAGTATTTGTTTAATAACTACGACAATTTTTGTCTGATCATAAAAACTATAGTTGTTATTGTCGCAAAAGAAACTTGAAAAATTCATTACAATTAAAACAATTATTGATATATGTTAAAGTGATTTAAACAGAAACTTTCGACAATCATATGAAATATTATAGATTATTTTATAGTTCATTAAATAAATGTTTGAAAATGTGCTTTAGGCAAATATTTGGTAGAAAAATCGATGGAAAAAACCATTTCAACTATTAAATAATTGAAATAGAAACTTTCGACAATCATATGAGATATTATAGATTATAGTTCATTTAATAAAAAGTGTATATTTAGGTAATGTGTGATTGCAACAGAAGCTTGGGATAATAATTAATGTACAACTTGAGGCAATGATGTTAAATATTATAATTTCATTTAATAAGTGTTTAAAATGTGTTTTTAGGTATTTTTGTGATAATTGCAAATATGTATAGAGAGAGGGGGAGAAAGGGAAACAGAGCGAGAGAGAGAAAGAGAGAAAAAGAGATAGAGAGAGACTTTTATGAACTTTGGTTATGTGCAGTTAATGTGCGTTGGGTCTTAATGAGCCGCCCTCTCGGTCTGTGAAGAATATTGAATACCGCAGCGCACACAGACGGACACAAAGTGGCATAAATATATATGTATGTGTGTGTGTGTGTGTGTGTGTGTGTGTGTGTGTGTGTGTGTGTGTGTGTGTGTGTGTGTGTGTGTGTGTGTGTGTGTGTGTGTGTGAAAGCAACAGCAACACACAATTAATAAGAATTACAAGTTGTATGGCACACACATGGACATGGTCGCTGGTCTGGCATTCTGTTGCATGGTTGCATGTTGCCGCTGTCGTTGCCGTTGCCGTTGCACGGCGTGGGCAGCCACCAGCAGCAGCCAACAGCCAGCAGCCAGCAGCCAGCAGCAGCAGCAGCCGCACAAGTGCTAATGACTTAATAAATCATCGCCTGCGACAAAGAAATATATACGTTTGGGTGTCCTGGCCGCTGCTGCTGTTGCTGGTGACCGCAGCCAGGACGAGCGGCCAAAATGCATAATTCAATGAAAATCCGCAAATTCCTTTAATCCTCAATATTCATTAAAATATGCCTACTGGCAGCGCCAGCAAGCGCTGTGATTCGTACTCGTGCTTCCGCTGCTGCTGCGCTTTTGTGCAGGCTTCAATTAAAAGCATTTAAAAATACAAAAAAGCAGCTCATGCCACGCCCCCATACACACACACTAGCCTCTTTTGGCCATCGTGTAGTTTATTAAGCGCTTCAAAGAATTCTGCCGTCGCCGTCGCCGTCGCCGCTGTTGGTCATGTATACAGGTCATTACATCTTTATGTGTTTAAGCACATAATGTATACCCGCACACACACACACACCTATAAAGCTTATATATATTGCAAAATATATATACAACACACACACACAGAGGAAAGGCTTAATCATCAACTTAAATGTGTTGTGCGGAAAGGATTTAATGCGCATTCGTGTCTCGTTGCATATATCGCGGCAAACTGCTTTTAATGCCAGCCACTAACGCTCTGCGCTCTGGGTTCTCTGCTCTGTATTCTCTGCTCTGTGTACTGTGTGCTGTGTGTGTTGCAACTTTGCCCAACTGCAGCCCATTTGCACGTTACAAAAATTAATTCGATTTGCTGCCTCGGCGGTCATTTTAATCGCTCGCCGTGTGGCGCATTTAATGAAACGTTGCCCGCCAACGCATCGCCATCGGATAACTACTCTAGTATGTAGTCTGTTTGGAGACAGTCGACAGACGACAGAGCGCCCAGAAATGCAATTAAAAATGTGAAAACGTGAGCAAAAAGCATAATGAGCTCTCGAGCAACACTTCATTAACGCATTTTCTTTGGCCCCAAACTAAATACGGGGAAATCAGCGAATCAGGCAATCAGATTGTTCTCCTCCTCCTCCTCATCCCTTTCTCTGTCAACAATTTTATGCCATACCAAAAAACGAACAAAAAAGGAAAAAAAAAGAAAACACACCCAGCGCAACCGCAAACAGATCAGCTCTCTGCCCCCCTTAAACCTTAACCGATAACTGCCACGATTTTCAGCGCAGTCGTCCGCATCATGGCCCATTGATAGGCGACAAAATGTTAACAAGCTGTTAAAAAAAATATATATAAAATTAAACACACACGCGCAGAACAACAAAAATTCCCAAACTGGTCAGTAAAGCGGCAATAACAAAAATCACACATAAAAGATAAGAGACTGACTGGTTGGCAATAACTATGAGACCGACAAATACTCTAAACAGTTGACAACGGAAAATTAATGCAACTTTTGAAATGAAATCAAAGATCAACTACCAAACAATTTAAATAATGTAAGCATATTAAATTATTGAATCTTGTCTGCTTTGCTAGTATGTATATCATTTAAATTTTATGACTGTTTCGATATTTCATATATTTTTAACATACACTAACATTGATAGAAGGTCTCATTAAAACATCTTTCAATGTCCAACTGTTTCTTAGGGCATACTTAAAATATAGAACATTCATTCATTCATTCATTCATTCATTCTTCTTTTAGTATCAACTTAAATGTTCTGCTCTTTTTATACCCGCTACCCATAGGGTAGAAGGGTATTATAACTTTGTGCCGGCAGGAAATGTATGTAACAGGTTGAAGGAGGCATCTCCGACCCTATAAAGTATATATATTCTTGATCACCGTCAACAGCCGAGACGATATAGCCATGTCCGTCTGTCCGTCTGTCCGTCTGTGTGTCTGTGTGTCTGTGTGTCTGTCCGTCCGTCCGTATGAACACCTAGATCTCAGAGACTATAAGAGATAGAGCCATAATTTTTTTTCGACAGCATTTGTTATGTTTGCACGCAGATCAAGTTTGTTTCAAATTTTTGCCACGCCCACTTCCGCCCCCGCAAATCAAAAAAATCGAATAACAAGCGTAATTTTAAAGCTAGAGTTACAAATTTTGGTATATACAATAATTACTATAGTAGTTATGATTCCTGAAAATTTGGTTGCGATCAGATAAAAATTGTCGAAGTTATTAAAGAAATTCTTTTGTATGGGCAAAAACGCCTACTTATAGTACTGGGGGTCTTAGTTACTTTGTCTGACAATCTGGTATATTGTGCCGTCTATGGTATATTTTGAATGCGGTACTATATCGATATACCACATATACCATTTGGTATATTTTTAGTATTTTTGTAGTATATTTGGTATATTTTGAGAAATATACCGCAAAATATATTGCTTTTATTCAAAATGGGTAGCGGGTATCTCACAGTCGAGTACACTCGACTGTAGCTTTCTTACTTGTTTATAACCGTCGAAGTGCATCGATCTCATTAATAAATCTTAAAAAAATATATTATTTTTATGTTTAGTGTATTATGGGTAGGCAAAAGATCTAAGAATTTGTAAAATGATAAAATCAAACACAAAATATTTAATTCGAAATATTTTCTATTACAATAGGTGATTAATTTAATTGAATTTTTTGATTTGTTGATTTAGTAATTGAAATTGCGAGAGGGTTTTCATTTTTTGCTGTTAATCTTGGTGTTAGTTTACAAAATATTCAAAATTGAGACCACATTCTTCTATGATAGCAGAACTTGTATTTAATTTGTAATTTGTTGAATCTAAATTTAAAATTAAGTCTGTCGTTGTTTTGTTGTACATATTCCAAATTTATATTATTATTATGATTATTATTATTATTACTTTATAATTATTTTCTGTTACTAATTTTTAGTATTAAGACAGTATATATTTGGAAATATTCATTATTAACTTTTCAGCTATAAACAAAGCTTTACAAATTGCTTCACCTAAATTTAATTTTTCATTTGTTGGTTGGAACAAACTTCAATACTTTTTTTGCTTGCACAAAAACTTAATGTAAACGCTTCTGACAGTTTTATTTTTTAATAGTCTATATATTTTATCATTTATTAGTATATTTATTAGTATATTTATTATATTCTTTAGTATATTAATATGAATATTAGTTAGTTAGTTTTCTCTTATGTTTGAAGTTGATTTGATGCATCAAATCTTGGTGCACTTTTTTTTGCAGCCCAAAATTGAATTTGTTTGCTAAGCATTTTGGGGTGACATTAAATTGTAATTAAATTGAGTGAAAAAGACAATCACAAATAAGTGAATACCTTGATTAAAAGTGCAAGTAGCGTCTTAAGTTTCGATTGCAAATTCGTTTTCGTTCAGAACTCATTTGAAAGAAGACAAATTGACGTGTCCATTCGGTTTATGTTGAGGCAGAGAACCGATTGATGGCAGCGTATAAACAGTCAACTGAAGCAACTACTTGACCAGCGTCATAAATTTACATGCTGGCCAAACAAACAGGCCGACAAATAAAAAAGCGAAACGACGAAACGAAAAACGACGACAACAACAACAACAACAGCAGCAGGGAGGAAAAAAGGCAACAAACAACAACATGAATCAACAACCAGAAACAGGAACCAGGAACAGCTTCTGTGGGCCGCGATTGCTGATGGCTGATGGTCGATGTTGTTGCTGTTGCTGTTGTTGCTGTTGCTGTTGTTGCTGTTGCTGTTGTTGCTGTTGCTGGTGTTGTCGACAGCGCTGGAAGCCAGCGCCGTTCGTGGCCTCAATGTTGGCCTCAAAATGCAAAACCTTAAAAAGGAACAAGAAGGCGCTCAAGCCAACCCCCTTGGGAAGAGGCGAGGAGGAGGCGAGGAGCGAGAGACCAGAGGCAGACCGTGAGCCTTTTTGCATGCGAGCATTGTCAACAAGTTTGACTGCAATGAACACGTTAACTGTGTTGTGTTGCAACACAAAAAGCAAAAAGGTGCCAGGACATGAGGCAGGCTCTGGCCGCCCAGGCAGACTTTATCCTGTTGCGTATATCCTGCATGAGCTTGCATTTTTCCTTGGCTGTTTTTTTTTTTGTGTTGTGTTGTTGTGTTGTGTTGTTGGTTTGCTGGTTCGCTTTTGCAATGCATTGCGTTTTCTTTTCATTTCGCGTATTTTTTGTTTCATCTTTTTGCTGCCGTGTTTTATTGATTTTTCGTGTTCGCCTTTTTTGTGCTGCGCTTTTCGCACATTACGCATACGCGACGTGTGTGCAACGGAAACCAGGCAACTGACCAAACGCGTCCTGTGTCTGCCTGCTGCCTGCTGCTTGCTGCTTGCTGGCTGCTTGCTGGCTTGTTTGTGCAGCTCTGCGTTTGTACAGCTGTCAGCCCCTCGTTTGCACTCACACACACTGAGGCTGAGCAGGAGAGAAAGAGAAAGAGAGACAGGAGACGCAGCAGCAATTGCCCGCCCGCTTCGTTTATTGTTATAGCCACCAAATGATGGGCACGCGTGTTTTCCAGAGTGTTTATTATGGCCATGGCCTCAGCCACACGCACTCTTACTCCTGCATTCTGCACTGTACTGTGCATTTGTCTCTCACTCACGTTTTGAGTTGCATTCGCTCTACTTCATTTTTTTTCGTTTTTTGTCGCTGGTTTTTGTGTCTTGTTTTTGACTTTTTACAATGTCCGCCAAACAACTCACCTGCTCCCTTCTTCATCCCTCCATTCATTGAGGCAGTTCATGCGGGATGCGTGTGTGAAAGTTTTGCTGGCATTTCCATAGATACCCTGTGACCAGCCAGAAAGTGGTTTAATCGAATTGTGAAAGCATTAATTGAATTTGAATTTCGCTGCTAAAGTTGTTGGCCATAGGATTATAAATCGAATTGAGTTCACATTTAGTCAGAATATTTTCAAGTGCAACTACAGCATATCTCGCAGTCGTGTACACTCGACTGTTGCTGCTGCTGCACTCTTTCGCACTTGCCTTTTGTTAGCTCTTTTGTTGGTGGCAACCACATATTTGGTTGCTGATTTTTGGTTTCGTAATTTTTTGTACCCACAGCCCAACAACAGAGAGTGTCGCCCCGTCTTGTTGTTGTTGTTGTTGTTGTTATTGCACTTGTTTGCTGTTGTTCTTGTTCTCGTTGTGTCAGTGTCTGTGTGTGTGTGTGTGTGTGTGTGTGTTTGGCGGTTTTCACATTATTATATTTCTTTTTTTTTATTTTACGCTGCTGTGTCTACAAATTATAAACGTGTTCAGCATGCTGAGCTTGGCTCGCTGTTGGCGCCAACTTTTTTTTTTATATCTGTTTCTGTTTTTGTTGGTTTCATCTTATAATAGTCCACATTTTATTGCACATGCAATTTGTATGCACTTAATTCGCCACTAAATGCCTTTAATTGATTAGGCAAGTCGGTTGCTAATGTTCAATGGATACTTTCTACGAAGTACACGCATTTTATGTACAATAATAAATACAGTTTTTCTGATTTCTGACTGACAATTGTAGAAGCTATTTCTGAAATAGCCTACTTATTGTGGATCTTAGCTATTTTGGTTGACAATCTGGTATATTTTGTACCATATTCGAAAACAATATCAGTATTAATATCAATATATCAAATATAGCTGTTGGTATATTTGAGTATTTTTGAGGTAATATACATCATCTGGTATATTTTTCACATGCAATAATACTTCTACTGTTTTTAGTATTTTACGGCACATCGATTCGGTATATTTTGCATGTGACAGCTGGTGGCATATTTTAGTATTTTTGAGGTATATTAATCTGGTATATTTTTCACATGCAATAATACTTCTACTGTTTTTAGTATTTTCCGACATATTATTAATATATCAAATATAGCTGTTGGTATATCTTAGTATTTTTGAGGTATATTAATCTGGTATATTTATCACATGTAATACTATCACTACTTCTTTGTAGTATTTTACGGCACATCGATTCGGTATATTTTGAATGTGTCACTCAAAAAATATACCAAATATAGATTTTGGTATATTTCAGTATTTGTAGTTGGTATATTTTAAACAGAATACCGCGCTGTCGAGCACAATCGACTGTAGCTTTCATACTTGATGACAATTAAATGGCCAAATTTCAAAACAAAGTATTAAAATTGCTGTTTTTTTAAAGTTGATAAGAAATTTTAAACATGAAGCATGTGAATTTTCATGTATGATATTAAAATCCTTTGTTAACGTTACTTATTCTCTTGCTCTAAATTTGAACTTAAAACACAAAACTAAATTTGCTAGCAATTATAACTGAACTTTCGAAACTGACTAGCAATTAAATATATTAAATTTTTCAATATTTTTTGAATTGTTTTCTATCATTTATTGTACTTCAGCATATACAATTTGTTCTTCCTTAAAATTAATGAAATTTTTTGGTTCTCTCTACGTTTGATATATCAATTTAAAATTTGTTAGATAAAATATTCAAACTTCATCAAGTTTGTTAATTATTGGTTATTAAAAGAACCATTTTTAAATATTATTGGGTTTGTTTTCAGTATACTTTTAAACGAATGCAAAAATGAAGTAAAAAACGATGGAAATTAATTTGGCTTTTATTTGTAAAATTTTAGCAAAATATTTCAAATAATATATCATCCATAATTTAGCATTTTACCAATTATTTATTTATATTATGTGTTATGAATATTGTCCCGTTTTATTATAATTCCTATTAAAGAATTGTGGTGATTGCATTGATTTGCTAATTATAAATTGTTATTCTAGAAACACTTTGATTTTCAATACAATTTGAATTTTGGAAATGATTTTTGAATATAAAAATATTGTTTAAGAAGCAATTTGTTGTATAATTTCCATGCGCAAAGTGTGATTTGTTTTACTTTAATTTCATTTTAATTTCTACAAATTTCGTAAAATATTTTTTATGAAGTAGTTTTTTGCATGATTTGTATCATATAATTAGATTTGTAGAATATAATTTTTTAATTTAGACATTTTTACATTTAATTTGAATACAATTTTAATTGAAAATATTATTTGTTAATACTAGCAATATTGCTTAAGAAGCAATTGCTATCTGACAAATGTAATATGCCTTGCTTTGATTTCATTTTAATTTAATTTTAATTTTTATAAATGATTTTTTTCATTATATACATATAATTTTAAGAAGCAATTTTCTGTACTTGTGAGAAATCTGAGCGTCTAGTTGAAGTTCCACATTCCACTGCATTTAAAACTTTGAATGCAATATTTGGACATTAGTCAATTTAAAATGGCAACAGAGCAAGAGTTAATCCAAAAATACAAAATACGATATGCCTGTATTTGCTGTAGCTCTCTCAAAAATAAAGGAATGCAAAATGTGCACGCAAGCTGCATGTCCGAGTATCTGAGAGTAAAACTGTTGCATTTCCAATTTGTGGCAGGCGTAAAGAAAAATATTTCGTTTGCACCTTTCGATGCATCGGTTTTGTTGCTGCTTTTGTTGCTGCTGTGCCTAAAAATCGACAAAATATTTACAACAAGAGCAGCAGCAACAGCAACTGCAACATCAGCAACAACAACAGCAACAATGGCATTGGCATTGGCAAAGCCAAAGGCTTTTTAGGTCTACCAATATTATTCCACACAACTTCAAACCCACAAAACGTTGGTTAGTTTTTGGTAATAACTTCAAATCTGCACTTGCCACTTTGCTGCAACAATAAAAGCAACAGCAACAGCAACAGCAAAAAGTGTAAGCACACACACATGCACACAAATTCGATGCCATTTGCATGTGTATGAGGGTGTAAAAATAATTTAACTAAAAATTGCACACAAAAATGTTGGCACCGGTTTTCGTGCTCGAACAGTGCACCGCACCGCACCGCACCGCACCACACACCGCACTCCTCCCCCTCCGCCACCCCTCGCTACTCTTCCCTTGTTGTTTATTTAGTGATTTTTGTGTTGTGTTGTTGCCAGCCTGTTGGGCTTCGGCTTCCATTCTGGGGCCCACACACACCGCAAAATGCTGTGGGCGGCATTTGTGGCACAGTTGGTGATGCAAGGGCAGCAGCACAAAAAACAAAAAAAGCGGGGAGGTGGAGGCGGAGGCAACTGCGTGATTTGCAAATACGAAACGAAATGCAGCACAAAACATACGCAAAATAATAAAATCACTGCCGCAAAAATATATAACGAGGCAGCAACAACAAAAACAGAAAACCATCCCCAAAAAGTAAAACCGAAATAGAAAACAACAAAAACAGAAATAGAAATAAAAATACAGAAAGTAAAACGAGAGTCCAGCATAAAACTGACCACACACACACACACACACACACACATAGAGAGATGCATGTAATGCATTTTGGTGGTCGCATGCGACGGGGGGCGGAGTCGAAACACACACACACACAGACGAACACACACACACGTACGCATACGAAGAACGAGCGCCAACGGAGTCGAGTGAGAAACACGAGTGAGAATTGTGCGAGAAACGGGCTCCAACGGTGCTTTTTTGCAACCCTTGACTTGGCAGCCAACACTCAGCGTGTGAGCGAGCGAGTGAGCGAGAGCAGGAGTGAGTGAGTGAGTGCGAGAGGGAGAGGGAGAGGGAAAGAGTGGGAGGAGGAGTTGGGGTCTGCGTAATTTGCTAATTGAGAGACGAGTTGAGTTGCAGCTAGCGTGAGTGAGTGAGCGCATGTGTGTGTGTGTGTGTATGTCTGTGTGTGTGAGTGAGTGCCTAAGCAAGTTGAGTGAGTTCTCGACAAATTAAAAAACAGCCAGCTCACACACACACACACACACATTAAGAAGAGCTATAAAAAAAATTAGAATACGCCGTTAAAAATATTCAACACTCAAAGGCAAAAAAGGCTGCCGCAAACATAAATGAAAACGATGCTAGCAGGCAACACACACACAGACACACATACGATGACATGTGTGTGTAATTTAGACGGAGATCCAATGAAATTTTGGGTTATCTCAAAGCGACAGGAGACTTCGCGTTTCGGGAGTGTTTGTTTGCCAACCATTCAGCAGGAGAAGCGCGGCAACTTCAACTCAAATGTCAGAGCATACAACAAACATTCCCATTCACACACACACACACACACACACATGTGGCTGGACACACACACACACACACTGTGGCATCATTTAATGCTCCCGCTCAGCACAACACAGCATAAGCCATAATTCAGTTTTAGACACGCGCGACGCGTTTGCAGCTGCGGTGCACCTAAGAAAAAGAAAACAAATCATAAAGCTACCAACAGCAAATATAAACATTGAGATGTCGAACAACATAACAACAAGATGTGCAACCTGTCTGTGATTAATAATCAACGCAAACAAAAGTGTCGCAATGTGATTTGAAGATCAGTCGAAACCCAAAACAAAACGTGCCTCGGCTTTGTGTTCTAATTCAAGTTTTTTAAATCAAATTAAGCTCCAAATCTCAAAGCTTTGAACGCCAAAATTTACACCAATATTCAATGTAATCAACGGCAAAAGAATATAATAAACAAGTGGTAAAAAATATATAACATAAAAATGCTTTGAAACAATTTTCAAATAGTGAACAAAACATTGAAAAACGAAGCTTGATATTTATGCTCACTTCACTTTAAATTTCTCAGTGATTTCATACTTAATCTTAAATCAAATGACACTTCAAATTGTTCAAGTAATTCTTCGTTAACATTATATTAACGTATACACACGTTCAATATTTCAAAGTATCACAATAAATACGAATAATATTCGTTTAGCTACTTAAAAGAAATCCAGCTATACGAAAGACATTCTTACGCTTCTTAGATATCAAAATTCATATCAAATTTTTCATAAATGCATTCACTTGTAGCTTTACAGTTTTTTACAAAAACAAGTAAGAAAGCTACAGTCGACTGTGAGATACCCATTTTGAATAAATGAAATATATTTTGAGGTATACCGAATATACTACAAAGATACTAGAAATATACCAAATGGTATATTTGGTATATCGATATAGTACCGCATTCAACATATACCATAGACGGCACAATATACCAGATTGTGAGCCAAAGCAACTAAGACCCCTAGTAAGTAGGCGTTTTTGCCCATACAAAAGTATTTCTTTAATAACTTCGACAATTTTTATCAGATTGCAACCAAATTTTCAGGAATCATAGCTACTATAGTAATTATTGTATATACCAAAATTCTAGCTTTAAAATTACGCTTGCTACTCGATTTTTTTGATTTGCGGGGGCGGAAGTGGGCGTGGCAAAAATTTGAAACAAACTTGATCTGCGTGCAAACATAACAAATGCTGTCGAAAAAAAAATTATAGCTTTATCTCTTATAGTCTCTGAGATTCAGTGCTTCATACGGACGGACGGACAGACAGACAAGGCTAGATTGTCTCGGCTGTTGACGCTGATCAAGAATATATATACATTATAGGGTCGGAGATGCCTCGTTCTACCTGTTACAAACATTTCCTGCCGGCACAAAGTTATATATTAAACGCATTAAGCTGAGGTTTTTCAATGATAAGCAAAGAAAGTCTAAAGAATTTTTCTTAAAGCTTTATAAGGTTTTCAAAAAAAGTATCACATCAAATGTTGTAATGAAAAGTCAACTTTGTGGGTTCAAAATATCTTTTATTTAAGTCAAACTATGCTCAATTCAAGTGTCGAATTTGTGATTCAGATTAAAGGCGAATCTTTTGAAGTAAATTTGCATATTTAATATTGATATTCCCTATATTGATAGTGTGATCAGCTGCCTGATTAATTTCATAATCATGGAGACAACAATTTAATATTTCTTATAATTATCTTAATAACTTTTGTAGTAAGTGGTTAGTTGCAGCGGCGCGTAAGACTTTAAAACGCAGAGTTAAATCAAAATTAGTTGTTCTTTATTCAAGATTACAAAACGGAATGAAGATGTTAACATATATAAGAGAGCTTACAGAGCACTTTTAATTAATTAATTGTTAGATCAATAATAATTAAACTAATATTATTCCAACAACTTTTCTTTGACACTGAATGAAATTAAGTTGTATTTATTTTACAACCATAAAAGTAAAAAATTTCTGAAATATTGAAGTTCTTTACGAATAATATAATATAATATTAATTGAACATTAAGACTCGAATGCAATTAAATTAATTTGTTCCCTTTCATATTTTGCTGCCTTCCTTTTGAGATCGCAACTCAACTCGAAAAGTGCATTTATGCTGTGTGTGTTTTATTTTTGTGCGCTGCTTTTCATTTTTTGTTTTGTTTTGTTTTTTTGCTGGCATTTTTGTTTGTTAAATGAAATTTAATTGCCATAAACAAAACAGAGGCGACTCGTCGCGGTGATTACATGAATCATCTCGCAGCTCTCATATTTTCTGCCCGTTTGTTGCGTTGTGTATTTATAAAGACATAAAAAATGAAAGGCGCAAGACAAACGCCATAAAAACACAAAATATTATGCGTATCAAAGGCAGCCGCTGGTTGTTCGGATGTTGCTGATGCTGCTTGATGATCCAACTTGGAGATCGCTGGGTGGTCCACTAGACACAGTGCCATTCGATCAGCAACCAACCAACCAACCAACGACCAACCAGATGGCAACATAAAGTCTTTTTGTTATTATGATTAAAGTCATGAAATTCCAGCAGTCGCTGCTGTCTGCGTTTGACAACGCGTCATGCAAAGTGCAGGGCGCAATTCTCCGACCATAATAACAACCTCAACCTTAACAGCAACAGCAACGGCAACAGCAAACTCAATGATGGTGGTCTCTTTATGTGTGTGTGTGTGTGTGTGTGTGCCTGTCAAATGCTTCACATTTGCAGGTGGGCGAGAAGTGCGAGTGCCAAGCAATCAACAGCAATTTGGCACTGCCCAGACGCTGCCCCTCAAACCCAACGTGTTGCAACTGCTGTTGGGGAATATGCTACGGATTGTTGGGGACATCCATGTCAAAACAATGTACGCACTAGAAGTCATTTAATTTGTTAAACTCGGTGATTTGAACAAACTCACCAAGTGTATGTGTGTGTTGCTTTTGCTTCTGCTTCATGTTGCCTACTCGACCATCAATTGCTGAGGAAAATGCATGAGCAGCAGCAACAGCAACAGCAACAGCCACAGCTTCTGCAACAGCAACTGCAACTGCAGCATCAAGCAGCAGGAGACATGCATTTGACAATGGTGACAACATGCATATTATGTCAACACTGGGCAACAGGTTCAAGAGCGAATCGCAAAATGTTTTACTTAGTTCAATTGAATATTTTTGCACAATTCATATATCATTTGTGCTTTGTACTTTGAATATTTCAGTATTTTTGCGGTATATTAATTTGGTATATTTTAAAAATACTACTTTATTTTTTACAGTATTTTTTCTTTATATTAATTTGGTATATTTTAAGAGTACTACTTTAATTTTTTGATACCCGCAACCCAAAAGCTACGATAACTTTGTGCTCTGTGGTTTATGTTTTACAGTATTTTTTCGGTATATTAATTTGGTATTATTTTGGGAATAATACTGTATTATTTTGATACCCGCTACGTAAAAGGTACTATAACTTTTTGCTCTGTACTTTGAATATTTCAGTATTTTTGCGGTATATTAATTTGGTATATTTTCAGCACAATACTGTATTATTTTTATACTCGCTACCCATAATTTAAAGGGTATAATAGATTTGTGCTTTGTATTTTGTATATTTTAGTATTTTTTCGGTATATTAATTTGGTATATTTTGGGAATAATAATGTATTATTTTGATGCTATAACTTTGTGTTTTGTATATTTCAGTATCTTTTAGTTATATTAATTTGGTGTATTTTAAGAATAATAGTGAATTACTTTTATACCCGCTACCCCTTTTAATATGCATATTTATTTTGAATATGTTGAATATATTAGGTAATAACATATATATTAATGCATTTTCAATTGTGCTACTCTTGGAAATTATATTTTTTGGCTAAAATTCAGCTGAAATTCATGAAATTTTAATGCATCCAAGCAATAATTTAAAAGTAATTTTAGCAAGCCTTAGATTAATATTTCCAAATCAGTTGTCAACTCCATTAAATATCTAAATACTTAAATTATTAATTAGTTCATTTCATATCAAGTAACTCTGATATTATTATAAGTTATATGAAGTTATTTGATATTAAATTGAATTCAGTTAAAGTGGAGAAGTCATCTGCAGTTCATAATCAAAATCGTATGCTGTTGACTAGTGTTGTCTGAAGATGACACGGAGACAGACAAACAGCACACACACACACACATACACACACACACAGGAACACAAACTCGTTTAATCACAGAGGCAAGGGGTTGGAGAAAGGCGGTCAGGCGGGGCACCTTCGAGGGTTGCATGCGTCTGCGGTTGCACGTTGATGCAGTTGTTGTCATTGCAATGTTGTTGTTGTTGTTGTAGCTGCATTCAAGCTGCATTCATTGCATCATTTATGCATTTAAACAATCTAAGGCCCCCAGAAACGACACGTCAAGTGTGTGAAGTCCTTGGAGTGGGCGGGCGGCTATTGGGTGGAGTTTGGGGGCGTGCCAGGCGCCGGAAATGCAAATTATGTTATGTGTCAAGTAACCGGAAAATTCATTTTAATTGCCGTAGAAATGCAATATTGCATTTACACACACATACACACACAACAGACCGAGAGAGCCTTTGGCAAATGGG
Source organism: Drosophila sulfurigaster albostrigata (assembly GCF_023558435.1). Taxonomy (NCBI): domain Eukaryota; kingdom Metazoa; phylum Arthropoda; class Insecta; order Diptera; family Drosophilidae; genus Drosophila; species Drosophila sulfurigaster. The sequence goes on from NC_084885.1 coordinate 21,374,396, forward strand.
CGTGGCATTGCACACTTGACTGCTCGAGGTGCTAATAAACTGTTAATGGGTGTTACAGCCATTTCCTTTTCCTTTGTCACTGCCTTTTCCCATGCCTTTCCTTCACGTTTTCCTTCGGCCTCTGGCATTGACATTGGTCAAGGCTTTTGAGTTGTATTTTTGGCATTGCGTAAACCGCTTAAAATGTGTTAGAAAAAAAAACCCAAACACACACGCACAAGTGCTGACTCTGGGTTGGAGAAAAACAAAAACAAAACAATACACAAAAACAAAAAAAAAGAAATGTGGGTGCGTCTGTGGCCTCTAACCACATGCATGCTCACCGCAAACGAGCCACTCAACGAGTATTTCAAAATAACAGACAGCCGCAGGCTGGCTGACCAGCAAAACCAAATGAAACCAAACCAAAGCCGACTTCATCAACAGCAACAGCAGCAACAGCAACACCAACAACAACAATCAACTAAACTGCAATTGCAACAGCAACAACAACAAGAGGCAGATGCTCAAAATGCAATTTTTCACTTGATGCAGAGGCCTGTGTAAAATCCAATCAAGCCTCAAAAATGTAAAACGCCTGCTCGGGTTTTAGTTCCAGCTTCTGATGCTGTTGCTGCTGTTGCTGTTGCTTCAGCAACCATTGCAACTACTGCTGAGAGTTGCAACGGCAAACGAATGGATGTGGATGCTTTGTTCTGGGCAAGGAGACGGCTTAAAAGCAAAAGCCAAAGCAAGCTGCGGGCAGGCGCAAACAAACAAGGACTTGCACCAGAGTCTATGCACATTGAGCCACATAGGCACAAGCACAACAAACATCACGACCCTCCTCCTTCTCCTCTAGCTTTCCCCCTCTCAGGCGCCTTCTTTCCCCGCTGCACTCAATGTCAGCAATCTGGACTTATTACGCCACTTAAAGCTTAAAAATACCTCAAACTGCATCTCTGCAATGCCGTGTCTTCGACAAATAGCACAACGACAACTTGATACTCTTCCACTGTCTTCTAATCATGTGTTGCGCTTTTAATTAGAAAGTATTGCTGTCTTCACTTTATCATATATGTCTTTGAGGGTAGTCGGTTATCTAATCTAAAAAATCTACTACTCGTAGTTTGCTTAACTCTCCTCAATGAAGAATTGAACTCTTGAACTCTTTATCGAGTATAAAGCAATTCTCTCAATTCTGCCATAAATATTGTATATCGCACATATATTGTTTATATTTAAAGAGAAGCTATGCAATCACTATCAGAATGAGACCTTCTGTAGACGATACGCAATTGACTAGTTACCACACGTTAATTTACTAAGCCAGCTTAAGTATCTTACTCAATGATCAAATGCAGCTGAAAGAGAGCTTACACACTTTTAAATTGGAAAAAGAAATAAAATAATCTATTGTTTAAATGCTTACTGCTAAGAAAATGACACTTCTCTTTTTATCACAATGTTGATTTCTTTTATGTAATATGCAAGACTAGTAATACCTGCATTAAATTAAAATACTCACAAAATGTATGCAAGTGTGGGTAAAAATTAAAATTCTTAAAATTTAATACACTCCAAGAAATAAAGTCCTTATGATGAACCTTTTTATAAGTTAAAGTATTCTATCACTACTGCATAACTTTGACTACAAAACAAAATTTGAAATCTTCACCAAAAATTACTTGATGCCAATAACTATTACTTTTAGTCGACTAAAAAATGTTAAAGGTGCATCGCTTAATTATTTTAAAATTTTTAAAACATATTTAAGAGACATATTTTAACAAAAACTAAATTTGATATGTGCACCAAAAATTAATTGGTGCACATAACTATTGCTTTAAGTAGAAAGTGTATCGCCTAATTATTTTAAAAAAAAATCTACCATAACTGTTTATGACAATGTAATATATTGAGTACACTATATTTTTAATGGAATAGAATATCGATATACTAAATATAGCTTTCGGTATATTATAGTATTTTTTCTATGTATAGTTATCTGGTATATTTTCAGAATAGTACTGCACTCTTTTGTCAAATATAGTTTTAGGTATATTTAAGTATTGTATATATATATATATATATATAGTCTTCTGGTATATTTTAAGAATAATACCACACTGTTTTGCTTTTATTGAAAATTGAGCACATTCGACTGTATTTTTTTTACTTCGTTACTCTACTTAAATATTCATATTAATTAATTTACATCCTTTTGACTTAACTGTGGTGCATATCTCATCACAGGTTACTTACATACTCAGTGGTATATTTTTAATGTAGTAATACTATATATCACAGTTGACTTGTTTATATTATTTTCTTACTTTTTACATATTTTTAATATATTTTTCTCATTTCTTCCCTTTTTAAGTATAACTTTTTATCTTGATACACAAAAATAGAATAATACAGCAATTAAGATAAAAGATTAACATTACTTAAAAGAACAGAAATAAATGCATTTAGTCTAAGTCAATGCAACTAAACATTGCTCTGTTGCAACAGAATGTAAATAGGTTTCCCTAAACGAAACTAAAGCAGCGCTATGCGAATGAGTGTGACAAGTGCTTGTACATAAGCTTCATCACAAGCTGTTTAGGCCCAATTTATGTGAGGGAATGAGTAGTCAGGTCAGTCACTCAGTCAGTCAGTCGGGGGACAGTCGAGACAAGCCTCAGACACCTCGGCGAGATAATTCAATGGACACTGAAATGTCGTCACATTGTCGCTTCGAGGCCAACTGCAACTGGAAGAGGAACATCAGCAACAACAACATCAACAACAACAGCAACAGCAACTCACACTCTCAAGTTGTGGCTGTTACTGTGGACAGTGGCTGCACTTCGTGTGATGGCATCTCGTTTGGCATCGTTTTGTTTCTTCGTCGTTTATCAAATGGCCAACGGGGCGATCCCCCCGCCCCCAACCGCCACCGCCATCGCCACCGCCTCCATCGTTGCCGTTGGCCAACGCGTCGGCTAAGTGACAAGCAAAACCGCGAATTGACCAGAGAAAGTCCAACTCTCCAGCCGTAGCAGTTGCTTTTTTGGTAGGCCTTCAACGCGTGTGCACACAGTTGTACACTTATGCACTTGCAGGAGGCAGGAGGCTGGAGGCAGGAAGGAGGTAAAGGAGTAGGGCAGAAGGCTGTCAGGACGTGTGCCGCTGCACGTTATTAATGCTGGCAACACACTGACGCACACACATAAGGAATGGCAAGCAGTGCGCTATTGCTCGACGAGCACGAATCACAAAAGATGCGTGCCTCGTTGCAGCAGTTGCCTCCTTGTTCATCCTTTCCTTTCCTTTCCGTTCCTTGCTTCACTCCAACTGCTGCATGCTGCCTGGTGCTTGGTGCCTGGTGCTTGGTGGTTGGCGCCTGCTGCCAGAAAGCATTGTTTTGGCCCCAAAGTTGACCGAAAACTTGGGATTGTTGGTTGCTCGTTTTTGGTTTTACTGGCCAGCCAGCCAGCTATCCAGATAAAGGGACTTTCAGTCCGGAAGGATTGCATTGCATTGCACTGCATCGTTCTCCGAAATGCAGCAAGTCCTTTTTGCAATGGTAAAATGGCTGAGTGTGTGCATGGACGGGGGCGTGGCGTGGACTCTGAGGCGTGTTACTGTATCAATTTATGGTTGAATTTGGTGTCTTCTCTCTGACTGTTGATTTTGCGTTGCGTCCTGCAGTCCGTTGAGTCCTTTAGTCTCATCATTGCTCTACTGTGTGTGTGTGCGTGTGTTGAAAGTCTGTTGGAAATGTTCTTGGCATACCGGAAATAAGTTTGCTGTCCGTAAAGTTAGTTGATTTAGGCATTAAAGCGAAGCCAGATAAGGAAGCGACGAGGCACAACACAACACACAGACACTTTGAGCATTTATAAACAATGTATGGCTTAATTTGCTGTTAGTTAGTGGCAATTGTTGTTAATTTACAGGCCAAAACCAACGACAACAACATGTGAACAATTGTAGACTGAGCATTACACAATTTTTGTGCATCAATCTACAACATTACGCCATTTGGTTAGTAGCCAGTTCAAGTGGCTCGCTTTGAGATGTCTTTTACCAAGTAATGCATCTCTTGGGGACTTCGTGTCTTCAAAATTTCATCCAACAGTCTTCGGCGAATAGTCACATCACTGATTACCAAACTCAGCTCCGCTTTTGTATCCCTAGCGGATGCTAAAAGATTACCTTTGCTGAAGCACACCATGTGCCAATTCTCTACATTTGTGGTTTTCCATATCGCAGTTTTCTTGGAAATACATTTTAAACGACACTGAATCTTTAAACACTTTGCTCTCAAGTTCAAGGATTCTTTACCTTACTTCTTTGCAGCAATAGTTTTAGATTTACAATGGTTATAGTGTATTGTTGTATAAATTAAAATATTGATCGTAATTAAATAAACTTTTCTCAAGATAAAGAAAATCAAAAACTGTTATTTCAGTGAAGAGCCAAAACGTTGTGAATGTATAAAAAACAAACGAAATCGAATAGGGTTTCTGCTGGTTTCTTAAATCTATATTTTAGTTAACAAAAGAAATTGCCAGCGAACAACTAACAAAAAGGAGTAACTGCAAAACCTTTATATATGTTAGTTCTGCTGCTGTCGCACTGTTTTTTCAATGAGCACAGCTCTAATTGATGTTGTTCACTGATATCGAAAAGAGAGCGCAACACGCAATGAATTAATGCAGTTTCTTCGGATTTTTTTTGTTACTCACGTGTTAACATAATATGTGAAACTTTAAATGCCATTCTTTTGTTGAAACATTTGAACCCTCTCTTTAGCTCGCATGAATGGCATACCACAGACGGGGAATAAAAACCCAAAGTCCAATTAAAATTTAACTACATCAAAGTAGCAGCAGTAGCAAGCATCAGCCAGAAGCTGTTTTAGATGAGACATCGACGACACCCACACACACACACCCACACACACACATACCTTTTTATGTGTACATATGTGTGCGTATAACATTTAGCAAGTTTAGTATTTTGGGTTCGAGGTTGGGTTCAGATTGGGCTCGAGAGTGCTCTGTGGGAGCACAACAGCTGGACATGTAACATGGACATGCCAACTATGGCTACAAAAAAACGAGAGAGAAAAAATAAAACGAGAGAACACAATGACCAAACAAACTCACACACACATACTGGGGGTATCCATGGCATGTCGAAATTGCGCAGCTTTACGGCAAATGCCGCAAATTGAAACAATTTACATGTTGTACATGTGTGTGGGGCCATCAAAGGGTTAAACTTGCATGTAAACCGTCCGTACACTCGCTGTCCGTCTGTCTGGCTGTCTGTCTGTCTGTGTGTAAGAGTGAGTGTACATATATATGTGTGTGTTTGTGTGTGTTTGCTATTGATGCCTTCGCGCGATTGAGCAGTGTCGCCCATCGTCCCATGAATTTTGATTTAGCCCCAAAGCCGAAGCCAACAATACAAAAAAAAAAATGGGATATATTGGAATATTCAAAATTTGCATAGTATTTTTATTTTATAATTAGTTTGTTGAAGCGTTTTTTTATCCAGCCTTCTAAAGCATCCACTCATTAAAATTATATATGGGTAATTTTATAGCGAAAATTTCGCATGTCAACTCAAACTGAAAAAAAACGTATACCCAAATATTGTTGTATTTTTAATCAAGATAAATCTTATAACTCTTGATTCACACTTTAATTCAATCTTAAATTTGAATATTTATAATAATTTGAAAAATATTTTAATAGGCATCATTTCAATATTATACGTTGAAATACTCTATTTCTCAATAAAATGAATATTAACAATTGACAGAATTTTCAAAATGTATTTCCATTATTACGATTATTTTTTATATATAATACGTTTAAATATTATATTTCTAAATAACATAAAAATGTATTTCCATTATTACGATTATTTTTTATATAGAATACGTTTAAATATTATATTTCCAAATAACATAAATTTAATTTCTAGACATTTAAAATTAAAATTTTGAATTGATTTTCAATATTATTACCTTAAGATTTGAATTTATTAAAACTATTATATGGGAATAAATTTGAACAATGTATTGTAGCTTAAGTGTCAGTGTGAGCAAAGGTAACACGGGTTAAAAATGGTAGAGAAGTAATGAAATGCTTAAGGGAAGCGGCAAAAATCACCACAATAGAAAGAACAACAACAACAGCATCAGCAACAACGACAACAAAAAGAACAAGAAGAACAACAACAACGAGGTGACAAACCGCGCGTGACCCGTTGCCCAGCTTCCGGGAAAGTCGCGACGCGTCGCCTCGAAATAAGAGGAGATGAGAAGTGAGATGCGAGATGAGAGACGCGAGACGCGACGCAACGCGTCGTTTGTCGGTGACGGCAAGCGCGGATTATGGCGCGTTTGTTCACGACTTTCGGCTTTCAGCTGGCCACGTTTTCTCTTTTGCTTACTTTCTTTTCCTTTTTTGCAATACACAACCACGACGGCCTTGTCCACAAATTCAATCAAGCATCGAAACACTTTTTCCCTGATACACTTTCCGGAAAATCTCAGAAAAAGAACTTCAAATTTGAAATTGAATTAATTTAAACTCTTAGTAGTTTGATACTTTTACATATATTAAAATTAAAACTAACACCAAATGATATTAAATTATAAAAACAAATTTTTAAATATTTACATATTTTTATATAAATGGCACAAATTTGTTGAACTGACAATTGCCACAGAAAATTTAATATTTCTGAAACTAGATTCAAGAATTTGAATAGATTTCTAGTTAAAAATTTTAAACAATAAATATTTATATATACTTAATCTATTGACCATTAAAATTATTAAAATATACCAAAGATTGCATATACAAATATTCATTGGTTCATATTTTTTAAAGCGATTAGAAGAACTATTCAAATTGTTTTCACTAATGTTTAATATTCTGTATAAGTTCAACGAATTTGCAACATCTAAATGAACATCTTATTTTATTTTCTAATAATTCTTAATAAATTTCTTTATTCTAATTTCTAGAATTATAAAAGTTTAAGCATTCATCATGAAATTGAAGAATTCTTTTACCTACACTAGAAACGCAATTTAATTTTTAAGTCTGACTATTTTTCGGCATTTCGAAAACTTGCAACTTCCATCTGAAAAATTCGATTTTCATTCAAAATACGATGTAACATAATTCGATGAGCTGACAACATTTATAAATTTCTAATTAGATTTTTCAATTCAACATTCATTTTTTTAAGACAATATTTCTGATATTTGATTTTAAACCAGCAAATTGTAATTATTCGTCATGTAACTGAATAATTTTTCTACTTTGACTTAAAACACTAACTATAGAATTTTTGTAGATCTATTAAACTATAAAAGATTAAAAAAACTCTGTAAAACTGTGTGTTTGATATTTTTACAGTTTGCTCTAGCATTTCTTTCTACTTTTATCAAATGGCTTATAATTTTCGAGAATCATAATGTACATATGAAGCTTCCAACAAAAGAAGACAAAGATATTTAGGATGCATAAATTGAAACGGAAGATACAGACTTTGAGTGTTGAACTTGTTCCAGTTTTTCTCGTCAGTCGTTATTTTAAATTTATATATTTTAAATGAAATCAAATCAGTAAACAATGGAAAGTCTGCAATCTTCAAAAAAGTGTATTGATATTTGAAAAGCTGGAAATGATATGCACAAGCACATATACCCAGATTGGCAGAGTGCTTGTCAGGTCATTAGACAGACGGATCACAGGACAACTGTTGCTGTGCGCTCTCTGTCTCGCCAACGTTTGTTCTCTCTCTCTCTCTCTGTCTCTGTCGTTGTATGGCGCAGTAATAACCTTTATAAAGCAAATTTACAATAAAAGGCAAATGGTGAATGCCGCATGCCACATGCCGCATGTTGCATGTTGCATGGTGGATGGCCAAATGGCTATACCACGCCCCCTTCCCCTTCCCCAACCCCAACCCCCGCCCCCAGCCAGCCGATGTGCCAATTTTTCTGTAGTCCGTTGTTTGGCTTCCGTTTGGATTTTTGCCGCGATTTCCTTTCGCGTTTCTGCTCTCTTTTTAATCCCCCTTCCCTCGTCGCCACAATATACATTTTTTTGGTTGATTTTGTTGGCTTTTTTTTGTTTTGTTGGTTTTTTTTGCGTTGTGCTTGTGTGTTGGCCAAAAGTCAACCCATGAGCTGTGGCATTTTTAAGTAATTTTTATAGCTTAAATGAAGTCGGAGGGGGGCAAAGAGACAAGAGAGCAACTGTACAGCATATTGAGGGTGTGAATCACATGAAATTGAAGAAATCTGCAGCTAGGAATTTTAAAGTTGTTACATGACCAACAACAATGACAACTCCGCCGACAAGGTCAGCGGATGTGGTCAGTCATGCCTCCAGCCCCGAACATCCTGGCCCCAAACGTGCGGGGGGAGGTTCTGGAGACGCGGCACCGAGACCGAAAAGGGGATGTGCCTCAAAAACTGGGCACTGACTGATGGCGATGATGATGGTGATGGTTAGAGTGGGTAGAGTGAGTAGAGTGGAGGTGAGGGAGGCCCGCTGATGTCCTGTGATGTCGTAGGACGCGCGTCGAAAAGCGACAAAATATGCAAGGATCAAACCACAAATTCTCACCCGTGAGTCCACAATCATTTTGACACTGGTTACAGCGTGAAGGCGGCGCATGTTCCACGTGGATGCGATGCGATGAGATGAGATGGGATGGTGGAGAGGGAGAGAGGAAGAGAGAGAGGTGACTAGATTTGCGTTTGGATAGTTGCATGCCACAGCTAGCCGCATGTGTGTGTCCTCGCATGTCCTGTGCGTAGTTGTGCCAGTTCCTGTCACAGTCACAGCTATCCTTTTGGCCCATCCAGTTGCAGGAAATTGAAAAGTGCAACGCAAATTGCGTTCCGCTGAAGGCTCCAAAATGTCCAACGCTCGCTCGCTCGCTCGCTTGCCCAATGCTTGCTCGTTCAATGGCCAACGATGTCCTCTCATGGGCGCGTCGAGTGGTTGACAATTGATTTGTGCTTATGTGTGTCGTCCGGTCTCTGCTTACTTGCACGTAGTAGAGACCGAACCACGGACAACGGCCAACCACGGACCACGGCGTATGTAAAATGCCGTTTGACTGTGATTTAAAGACATTAACATGATGGCCCTCCAAATTGCATTGGCCTCACACTCACACACACACTCACACACACACACACACATACACAGACAGACAACTTCAAATTCAAGTTAATGACGTTTTAGGAAATGTTGCTCTATTAGACACCAGCAACAATTGCTTTAATCGAGTTAAAAGTTACTGAAAAAAGAAAGAGAGAGAGACAAAAGTAATTGTTACACAAATGGAACATTTTAATAACATTTTTCGACCTTAAAAGAAGATTTTATTAATCTGAAATAAATAACTGAAGAACAAAATCTTGTTGTAAGACTTTTGCAGCCTAAATATCTTGTTTGGGATCAAAAAGTTCTTAAATCAAGACATCCAATATTATTTTCTAGTAAGATTTTTAACTTAAAATAAGATTTAATAATCTTAAAATGCAAATTTACTATATATACAATATGTATATCTTGATTTAAGATTTGCAATCTTAGCACTTATAAATCCATATTTTTTCTTCTCTGTGTACATAAATTCATAACTGAAGTTTCAGACAATACTCGTATTTGCGATTCTTAAATTGATACAAAATTATTAAGAATAGAATTTTAAAGCTTGGACATTTTTAGAATGAAATATGATCAAAGTGAATTCTTGATATCTCTCGCTTTTTGTGTACCTTATGCAAAGTACTAGAAACAAGTTTTGATCAGCGAACATTTTAATTAAGAAATATTCATTTAAATTGTGCTATATTCTTACAATATACAATAATGTTTTCATACTTTCTATTTATTTATAGCTGTCCCATTGTTGGAAAGAGTTGTGTGAATTCATTGTCGATTTGGCTATAAAAAGAAGACAAAATTGTGCGTCTAAAAAAAGTGCAGGCTCACGCTCAAGGACATCTGGAGCAGTTTGAGCAGGAGCCGGAGTCGGAGCAGCAGGAGCAGGAGCACTATTCATCGCATCTGCATCATAATCATAATCATCACCATCATCATCAACATCATCAGCAGCATCATCATCAACAGCTGCAGCATTCACAGCAGTTGCTGCAACAACAGCAACAGCAACAACAACAGGTTCATCAACAGCATCTCTACAACGAGCACTACAATTCACAACAGCACCAACAGCATCACAGCACCAGCAGCAGCAACAGCAACAGCAATAGCAACAACAACAGCAACAGCCACAAAATGCATTTGACAACAACAAGCAGCAATTCAACGGCATCGAATGCCAACAACAACAACAATAACAACAACACAACCAACAACAATAATAATAACAACAACAATTCGAGCAGCAGCAACAACAACAACACAACCAACTCAAATGGCACCAACAACAACAACAACAACAACTCGAGCAGCAACAGCAACAACAACAGCACCGAACAGAACACGCCCCCAACACCCGCCCAGCTGCTAAACGAAGCCTACACCAAGATGACCTCGGACATCTTGGCCGAGCGAACCCTCGGCGACTTCCTCACCGAGCATCCGGGCGAACTCATCCGAACGAGCAGTCCGCTCTTCGTCTGCACCGTCCTGCCACCGCATTGGCGATCGAACAAAACGCTGCCGGTGGCCTTCAAGGTCGTCTCGCTGGGCGACATCATGGACGGCACCATGGTCACGGTGCGGGCGGGCAACGATGAGAACTATTGTGCCGAGCTGCGCAACTGCACCGCCGTCATGAAGAACCAGGTGGCCAAGTTCAATGATCTTCGATTCGTCGGACGCAGCGGTCGAGGTGAGTCAACACAATTTGCACTACAACTTACCTCACATAAGCTGGCAACGTAATAGATTCAGTTCTTAGCGAAGACTATCTTTACTTACTCTAACTCTATCTTAGAGGAGATTGCCTCACTTACGCTATAAACTGCTATGAAAAGTAATAAAAAGGTGTCTCCTTCAATAAACTGACATAGTAATAGGTTTAGTTTACGGAGAAGACTATCCTTTCCTACCCTTACTCTTACTCTTTATTAGAGAAGATTTACATTACTCCAAGAACTTGTTACACTACAAATTATTGCTTACTTAAAAGTAGTGAACACGAGTATCCTTAGATAAACTGACAAAGTAATAGATTATATTCTTAGCGAAGACTATCTTTACTTACTCTAACTCTATCTTAGAGGAGATTGCCTTACTTACGCTATAAACTGCTTACACTACATGTTGTTGCTAATTGAAAAGTAATAGTAATAGTAATGTTGTTCACGGAAGAGACTATCCTTTCCTACTTTTACTCTTACTCTTTATTAGAGAAGATTTACATTACTCCAAGAACTTCTTACACTACAAATTCTTGTTTACTTAAAAGAAGTGAACACGAGTATCCTTACATAAATTTATAAAGTAATAGGTTTAGTTTCTAGAGAAGACTATTTCAACTTACTCTTACTCTTACGCTCCCTTAGGTGAGATTGCCTTACTTACGCCAGTTAATTACAAAATAGAGAACTGGAGTATCCTTAGATAAACTGACAAAGTAATAGGTTAAGTTCTTAGAGATGACTATCCTTATTTACTTACTTACTTGATCGTAGAGAAGATTTCCTGACTTGTCCTAAGAACTAAAGCTATTACAATGTCATGTATGTGTGCTTACATAAGCTGACATAGTAATAGTTTTAGTTCTTAATAGAAAAGAAAGGTTAACAATTATAGACCTCACCAAGAGAGAATGTTTTACAATTTACTTGCAAAATAAAATAATAATGGTTTGGCGTTTTTTTACTTTGAATGCTTGCGAATGTCGGCCTTGACATCAAACTCTTATCAATAACTCTCAATTTGATTTTACATAATTAGCATTAGCCAATTAAATGATTAAACTAAATGCTAATATTTTTTGTGGAATTCAATAATTTATTTCTTTTTTTTTAGACTTGAATTAACTTTTGGAAATTTAAACTTTAAGTTATAGAACCTCATTTTGGAATTCATTATATTATAAAATGAGTCATAATAAAATATATGAGTTATCGAAACATTGCGCGAACATTATGCAATCAATTATATCTTAATTAGTAGAACATTTTTCTATTCATCTGTATTGCCATTAACAGAACCATTTATAAACACAAAACTCTCCATTTCGGCACTGCAAATATGTATTTCTGTGTTGCTCTGTGCTTGTTTAAAGCTATCGCTGTCTCGCTCTTGGGTTTGGGTGGATATTCATCATCATCATCATGAACGGTTCGTAGCCGAAAAAGTTTCTCAAGTGCTTCTCATATTGTCTGTGGCTATTGGCATTGTTGTTGCTGCTGTTGTCGGTCCTTTCTTTTGTGGCCGAAATGCACTCGAAACAATTTGTTCAATTATCGCCATCCTTCGCACTGCGTCCTCTGTCCTCTGTCCTTCCTCCTTCCCCCTCCCTCACTTCCCCGTCTCGTCAGCCATTTGCCATTCGCGCTGAGTGGCAAAAGTTTTGAGTGCGTCCTGCCCATTTGTGTCTACTTCTCACACAATTTTTTTTTTGTGTTTTCGCTTCTTTTTTTTTTGAGAACGCGTATTATTCGGGCACTTTTTGCATTGTCTTTTTTTGCTGACTTTTGTTGCTTTTGCTTTTTGACACAGAGCAGGCTTTTGTAGCCTTTTGTAGTAACCGCTTGTAAAGCGTTGCACAAAATTGTCAGCAGTTCATTACGGAGACGGAGACGAGTTCCCAATCCAAAGCTTTGGGTCTTTTATCTTAAAGTGTTTTAATAAACTGTCAAGTCAAATGGACTTCAGGCACTTTAATTGGTGTATCAAATACCGTGTGTGTAAAATGTTACAAATTTCCTTTTTTTTTTGTTTTCGGTAGCTAGACTTAATGAGTGGCGGAAGGAGAAGGTTTCCAACTGCTGCAAACCGCAAAAACCAAAAGCTTTAACTGCGGCAGCGACGTCAGCAGGAACCGAAAAACGAGACTATGTCTGTCTGTCTGTCTGTCCAGTTGTCTGTCTGATTTGCCGCAGGATTCACGCATTGTCATTCATTGGTCATGTCAATAGACGCGCTTTCGTTTGAATTCGCATTCGCATTCGCATTGAGGCGTTTAATTGTAAATTTCCCATTCATTTAGGCTGTCTGGCAACAGTCAAGAGCAGCGAACGGGAGAGCAAACAAAACGACTCCCCATTGAGCTCCATTTCGCCACGTGGAGTAACGTGATCCAAGCCAAAAAAAAAAATTTGCTTTATTTCACATGCTTTTTTTTGTGTGCTTACTTCTTCTTACTGTTGTGTGCTGGAAAACCGCATTTGAATTCAAGTGAACGATTATCGTTACAAGACAAACTACAGAAAGAGATAAAAATAGAAAGAGAAAGAGAGAGAGAGCTAGTTGAATGGTTGCTACTTCGACTATGGCTGCTGTTTCGATGCCTGCGTTGCATGATTTGTTTGTATTGTGTCGTCCGGGCCAACGCGTCGCATGCGTGATTTATGCCCTCTGCGTTCGTTAATCGTTATGCATGGCTTGGCCGTCGCTCTCGTTGTTGGCTGTCGCCGTGGCCGCCATTTTGTTTTAGCTTCTGTTTCGCTGTTTCTGTCGCCAGCTAATTACAATAGCAAAATAGCAAAATGCATAGGCAACGCGACGCCCGCCCCCTCTTCCCCTCTTTCCTTGCCCCCCATCCAGGCCTAACCCCGCTTTTGATATCGTGTGCGCGCGTCATGCAATTTAATTACCCAGTCATCGATTTATTTGGCCCCTGCGCCTTGCACTGGGCTACACTTTTAATTAGCAAAGTGCCATGCACATGCACGCATACACACACACACACGCACACACATAGAGAGAGAGGAGCTTGCACGCATATAAATGCATGTGGCATGTGAAGAGGGAGTGACTATTTGGTGCCAGTTGGCGATTGTTACGAGAGTTTTTTACAGCGACCCACGTCGATAATTCCGCCAGCGCATCCATAGCGAGTGAAAGAGCAAAATAGAGAGCGAAAGAGAAAGAGAGAGAGAGAGTGGAGCAGTTTCAGCAGCAACATTATCGACATTATCTAGAGCTGCAAAGTCAAGCTTGAGCAGCTCATAATGGTCTCACTTTTCTTATTTACACAACTCGCTCGAGCCATTTAAGTCGGCCGCAAAATGAAGTGAAGCGCACGCCGAACCCGAATCTGAAACCCCCAACGAAATCAAAAAAAAAATGGTGAACTCCCCTTGCCAAGCAAAGCGAAAGCAAAAGGCGTTGCTGTCGTTGCCCCAAAGTGAAAAGTAAAGAAATAAACGACAACACGACAACCAAAAAAAAGGGGCGCATTTTGCCGGTGTTTGAGTCGAGTTGAGTTTTTTGGGTGTCGAGGCAAGACAAATGCCTGGCAAAAGTCGAGGCGCGTTCTAGCGTTCAAAAAAGGAGGCGTTAAAAAGGCAAGACACAGACCAAATAAAAAAAGAAAAGAAAAGTTCTACGAACTGACACCTTGACTGACTGCTTCTCATTCTCTTTGGGTGTGTGTGTGAAAAGGATACACCTCGAAGGCAGCCAAAATGGGGGCTCTTTTTTGGGGGTTACATTTTGGGGCATGCAACAGGCAACGGCAGGCATTCAATTGTATGTCATTTGCAGTTATGATGAGCGACTTAAGTGAAATCTAGCAAAATTCTTGAAACATTTCATTGCTTGCTGAGAGAGAGAGAGAGTGAGAGTGAGGGTGATGGCATGTTGTTGTGTAGGACATTAAAATCAAAGCTGTTGACAAATAACTGAAATCCTTGTAGCAAATCCTTGGCAATTTGCAGAACAAGCGTCATAAATCAATTGGGTAATGAAAGGCATACAAAGGCACAAACACACACGTGTCGTGCGTGAGGTAGAGGCAGAGACAGAAACAGAGGCAGCAAGGCAACAAGGAGACATGAGAAACTTAAAGCAAGACAAAGTGGAGTAGGCCACACTCGCACACACGCACACACATCTGTGTGTCTGTCAATACTTGTGGTAGAGTCACAAATCCCAGAGGCAGCAAAATTCAACTTAGTCACATAATCGTTTTCGTGGCTTCAAATGTACAATTTGCGGATTATTTGCAATTAAATTTTTGAAGCCCGAGCCTTGTTTGTTGCTTCGATACATACATATTTTTCGTTCAAATATTTGCACCGCTTTTGTGTCATATTTTACTTCGGTTCGTCTGTCATTTATTTATTTTTGCCTTGCACACATATTTATTTTATTTCCCAAAACTGTCTTAAGCCATTTGGCAAACATGATGGCTGCCGAAAAATTCTCAAACATTTTCTCTTCATTTTTACCTCCTCACCTGTGCGCTGTATGTAAGCCCTTGAAAGCTTTCTGAGCCATCTAAATCCGGCCAGTAAGTCGGCCAAAACACCAAAACGCATTTTGCGGCTTATTTGGTTTACCAACCCACTTTCCGCTTTCCATCTTTCCACCTGCCACCCGCCATTTGCATTTTCTTTTCAGTTTTTCAGTTCATGTGTTCAGCCTTTTTTTGTGGCCCTTCCATCTTTGCATTGTGTTTGCTTGGAATTTTTGTTTGATTTATGGGGACCCAACAAAACACATTGGCAACAGAAATTATTTTGGTCGTCGATAAGTCAACGTTGAGGCTCAACAACACATTTTTGGCAATTTATTCAAAATGCGAGACAAAACATGACGAAACGTTTAACAAAATTGTGTTGCAATACATTTTGTTTTTTTTTATACATTTGCATTCTACTTCACATTTTTAATTTTTTGAGTAAGGTGTCACATAATTTTATTCATTTTAAATTCATCCTTTTTAGTCTAAATATAAGGAAAATATTAACAAATATAAATCGACGCAATTAACAAAATTTCGAGTGTACTCGACTGTGAGATACGCTCTACCTATTTTGAATATGATCAAAAGGTTGCGCTAATTATTTTTTAAATACCAATACTAATTTCATGCATCTAAGATCCTTTTGCTGAAGGCGTTTTTTTCCTTACGAAAGTGTTTCTACAATTTTCATTTGATTGCGTCCAAATTTTGAATCATATATATTGTTGTTATTATTGTGTGTATCGAAAAATACCACTCTTAAATCAAAGTTACTATTTTTATTCGATTATTATCGATTATCAAGGGCGAAAGTGGGGAAAAAATTTAAAGCAAAATTCATCTGCGTGCAAACAAGATAAGTGCTGTCAAAAAGAAATTATATCTCTATCTCGTATAGTGTCTGAGATCTAGGTGTTCAGACGGACAGACGAATATGTGCTGATTACGAATCTATATAGATTATGGAGTTGGAGATGCCTTCTTCTGTCTGTTACATACAACAATCTTCTACCATATCTTATATATTCATAAATTCAAATCAAAATTATAGATAGAAATTATTGAATCAACACATAATCTATTTGGGCAATAATGACAAATGTTGCCATTGCGAATTGCTTGTAAATCGGCAACAAAAATGATTGCGGCATCTACAAAATATCGTGTAGTAAGCACTTGGATCCCAATCGCAAAATTCGAGGGAATTGAAAGAGAAATAGCGTAACAATGAACTACACTTGATGGCAACAAGAGTAAAGTGTCAGTGGATAAAAGTGAAGTAAAGCTTTTTGCCAACGCAACAGGAAAAAGGAACTGAACTGAAAAAGGGCAAAGACTAAATGCCACTTGAAAACAACTGCTAACAGACTCAAGACGAAGTTCATTTTTTATCGCAAGCAAGTTGACTGAGGGGACTGAGTATTGGGGATTAGACAACGAAGACAACGTTGAAGATTGCGGCGTTGCTAGCGAAGGAAACTCAGTGGAGTGTGGCAGCAACATGTGTAAGCCTCAGTGTCTATATATTTGTGTGTGTGTGTGTGTGTGCGCGCGTGTGTGTGTGTGTCGGCGGTTTATTGTTGTGTGTGCCGAAATGATTTACGCTTTGTTTGTCAACTTAAAAAGCAAACGGCGGCAACACGGGCAAAAAACACTTAAAGACGTTGCGCATACGCCGCGTTGTCATAGACAGACTACGGATCAAGTTACTGGGGGGGTGGATGAGGAGAGAGAGAGAGAGAGACAGTGAGAGAGTGAGTTGGCAAGATGACAGTTTTTGCAGTCGACACGAGTTGGCCGAAATGCTTTTAATTGAATCTTAGCAAACTCATCGTGGGCTTGTCTGCTTTGCTGCCTGCCTGCCTGCCTGCCTGCCTGGCAACAACACCAAAAAAAAGAAAGAAAGTAGAATACAAAAAACGAAGACGTCACTCTCGTTCTCTTTCTTTGACTGGGGCGTAGGCATAACAAGTTAATTAAAAGAAAACTCTGTGGCACAAATGAAATAAATCTTGGCAGGCAAACAAAGAAAGGCGCGCTTCACCTATGTATGTGTGTGTGTGTGTGAGACATATGTTAAAGACAATGAGTTTGAATTGTAATTAATTCTTTAAATTACGCCAAGGAGACAGTCACACGGTTATCAATTATAGAAAAGTTAACGTTCAGTAAAAATGTGAGAAATGTTGTTGAGATTTTTGTATGCAATTATTGCGTAATTATTTGCTGTGATTGGAGGTAAGAAATGATTCTTGTGATTCGATTATTTTTCTTGAAAATAATAAATAACTGAAAATGTTTGCTATATATTGTGAAATGTTTAATACTGCACAGATTTTAAGCACAATTTTAATGTAAATGGAACATTTTAATGATGCAATTGTTTAGCAATTCTTAAGAAATACTTTTTGCGAGTTGAATGTTGTGTACTGCTGAATGCCGTCTGAATTTCTTGTAGAAATTCAATACAATTAATATTTTTATGTGATCAAATTAATGAGCAATTTTTAATGTGTCTAAAATTAAGATTGTGCTCTTGACTAAGAAAATGTATGCATATCTAGAATCCTGAGCATTTTTATTGGTAAATTTAACTGAAATTCAACTATGAATAGTCGATAAAAACTGTAATGAAACATTTTTTAAATAATATTGAAAAAGTTGGTTACAAAATTTAATTGTAAAATATATATTCACGTATTTTATTTTATTTAAAAATAGCAATTATAGAATGTATCAAGAAATTTACTTTAGCGATTTCCACATTTTTTGTAATCCTTCACTTTTGAAACACTTGAATTAAATGAATTCAAATTCGATACTTATTGATATAGTTTTATGATCATCTAAATGCAACTTCTTTATATTTAATACATAATTATCTGTTATTTTCAAAATACATTAATAAATTTAGGATTTAATTAAATGAATAATAATAATTTAAACTATTTATACCACAATTTATGCCCCAATCAGCATTTCTTCAATTCTGTTCTCTATTTGATATTCAATCGATTGTAATTGTAATTGTTTCGCGCTGCTCATTAGCCCAGTTTTGTTGTCTAACCAGGGTTTATTCTTTTTTATAGTCAACAAATTCTGGCTAAGGTTTTTACGATGTGACAATCGACCGATGTTTTGGGGGGTCGTAAATGTGGCGACGCGCGTGTTTAGTAAACATTCAATGTTTAACTGTCTTTCTTTTTGTTTTTTTTTTTTGTGGGTTGTTTTGCAGAATGGGCCATAAATTGATACAATTATGTTATCGCATTTTGTGAATACATTTTGGTATGTTTTTTCTTTTTTTTGGTTTTGGTTTCAGGGAAGAGCTTCACATTAACCATCACCGTGTCAACGAATCCACCGCACATAGCCACCTACAACAAGGCGATCAAAGTGACTGTCGATGGGCCACGTGAGCCACGCTCCAAGACCAGTAAGTATACATACTAGCATAATATCTGAATGGCCAATAAGCACAAAACTCACAGCTCAAGAAAACAAACACAAAACCTACGCAAAGCTTTTGATTTAGCTCTAATCTATTAGTTGCAGCAGCAGCAGCAGCAGCAGAAGAAGAAGCAGCAATTACAACAATGACTGCGACTTTATTAAAGCTCCAATCACACATTTACATTTACTCTCTCTTTCACTCATTCTCTTCCTCTCTGTCGCTGTCTCTGTCTCTGTCTGTCTTCTCTGTCGCTTTGAGATATATTCAATATGCAGTCGACTCTCGAAATACATATTTATAAGCATGCAAATATTTTACTTTGCATATGTTAAGTCTGAGACTCGGTCTCGAGACAGCAGCCAACTGACAACAGTTGCCAATGTTGCTGCTGCTGTTGTTGTTGTTGTTGGTGTTGTTGTTGCTGCTGCTGTTGGCAGTGTAATCGACTGGGTCCGAGAACAACAATTCAATCCATGGCATGATTTATATCCTCTGATGCCAGCCTGCAACTTTGCCAGTTTACAATAGAGAGCACAGTTTTCTGCGGTAGACACACACACACACATCTGCACACTTCCACACACACACATATGTAGCTGCGTTTACATGCAAATGGCTGTGTTGAGTTTAAGCTGCCGCCGCCATTGTCAGACAAAAGGTTATTATTTTATAATGAATACAATGTGCCGTAAAACTGCAGCTGCCAAAAGGGAGACAACGATTAGTTGTAGGCAGAGCAGAAGCAGAGAGAGAGAGAGATAGAGAACTAAAGAGAGATAACAAGAAAAACTGAGCTATTAGCTATAGTAAATGCTTTAAGCTTACGACAGTGTCTTTGGCAAATGCTGCTGCCATTTACAATTTATGAAGTTTAAGTATTCCACTATGCAGAATATAATTCTGAATGTTGTTTACTAAAATATCATATATACAAACATAGAATAGAGAAGGTATTCTCATGTTTCTGTTTAATTAGCATTTAAAAAAGAAATGCAACTTTATCATTTTATAGGTATAGAAATGAATTAATTAAGATGTTTCTCCATATTAATGCTAATTAAACAAAAGCAACTTGCTCATTCCATGGGCATCAAAATAGCAATTAAATTCTTAAGTATCATTATCAGAACAAATCAATTTTGGCATTCGATAAGCAAAATAACAGGCCAGTCAATCTTATACTATCTTTAGATTATGATAAAGTCGACCGTTTCTAATAAATTTTCAATGTAATATATTACTATATCAATATACCAAATATCGTATCTGGTATTTTTTGGTATATTTGATATATTAAATTGTAATGCCGAAACGTTAAGCCCCGTTCATTTAATAGGCAGAAGGACTCATCTCCAACCTCATGTATAATATTGTACTACATTCAAAATATACGATAAAATACAAAAATATTAGATTTGGTACATTTTGTACTCTATGGTATATTTTAAATGTCATTATACATCAATATACCAATGAAAGACTTCAGTAAATATCATATCAATTTACTGTATTGTAAGAATAACATAATGTCGGCTAATTTCGCTTTTATTTAACATGGTTATCAGGTATCCCATAGTAAAGCACTTTCAACTGTAGCTTCCTTACTCGTTTAATGTATAGATGTCTTAAGCTATTGAACCCGTATCACAAGAATAGATTATAGGAATTATATTCAGGCTATATTGTAATAAAGCAAATTCTTATTTAAAAAACATTTAATACACTTATACATTGCACACAGAACAAAAGAAACCAAACTGCAAAAACATTTAGTTAAGGACAGATAATTAAAACTGAAAAAAACTTAGTGTTATCCCTTTTAGGGCAGCAACAACAATTCCACTTCGCCTTTGGCCAGCGACCGTTCCACTTCTCCACGGATCCCCTCTCCGGCTTCCGCATGCCGCCCATTGGCAACTGTCAGAGTAAGTAGAAAACATTTACGCTCTCAACACATCATCTACATCTTGATCATCATCATCATCATCATTGATTCATCAATTCAAGTTTTTGTGAAAATATTTGTGCATTCGTTTTTGTATTTATTGCAAATTTTAGTGCATTCTGCAGCTTTTCATTTAACACTTGAGTAACGGCATGCCACAAAAGTATTCCGGCTTTCTAGGTTTGAGTTTGAGTTTGAACTTTTTTTTTTTTGGGCTTTCGATATGGGTTTGGGTTTGCTGTTGTTTATTGGGGACCTGGTGGTTTGTGTGGTGCACCCCAATGCAACCACACAAATTCACACAAAACGATTAGGTGGCAGGCTTTGTTCGCCAGCAGCATCGGCAGCAACAACGTCATGTATTAAACTGCGGTCAGACAAAAAATATGCAGCAAAACAACAGCAAAAAAAAAATAAAAGGAAATCAAAACGAAAACAGCAACAATAAAAAAAAAACCTATCAATAAATTGAATGAAATCGAAACACAACATCAACGATGAAAAAAATCAAAGAACAATCAACTTAATCCTGCAGTAAAGCGACTGTATTAATTAGACCCTGAATTATAATAATTTTTATTTCAAAATGTACAGACAGTTAAATTCTTTCCGAAAATGCTGTTGTTGCTATTGTTGCTGGACGCTTTATTTAACCAAAGTTTACTATGCAAACAAATTTACTACACAATAAAAAAAAACAACAATCGGCAAACATCATGCGAAAAAAAGTGCAACTGGCGTCTACAAAATGTATCGATTGTGTTATTTATGTTATCTGTGAGTGTACACCACACATGTAGGTGTCACTCTCTGTGTGTGTGTGTGTGTGTAAGTTTGTCGCCATTTTGTATTTTTGTCGTTGCTGTGTTGGAGCTGTGTTCCATTCCAACATTGAATAATAATTTACAAAATAAGATTACACGGAAAACAAAATTGCATATATAGTATTTTCAAAAATTATATAGAGAAAAATATTTAAATACTTACAGTTATGCCAGCAATTAATTAAAAAATAATAAAATAAAAATACTATAAAATCCAAAAAGATTTAACGGAAATTAAAATATATCAAAAGTACAAAAAAAAAAAACAAAAGTAAATATAAACAATAACGCTGCTTATTATAAAGTCTATTTATCTAGCTTAGAATAGAAAATATTGCAACTTTTCTAATAAAAAATAAAACAAGTATTCAATACCATAAAAAGTAGATTGCTCAGAAAACTAAATATTATATTTTTAAAATAAAAAGAAGCAAAAAAAAAATCGAAATATGAAATATAATGCCTGCTATTAATAAAATCTGTTAGTCCAGCTTAGATTTTCATTAAAATAAGAAGATAATTGCAACTGTTCTAATAACAAATAAAACACACATAAACAAATAATGTACTATTTAAAAAAAGATTACATATCATAGATAACTTAAATTTCCGTTAGAACAAAAAATGTTGATGTTTTTCTAATGAATAAAATACAAATAGTAGTTTTTTTTTTATCAAAACAGAAGTAGAAAATGATTTAAAAACGAAAAGAAAGTTTATTAATAAAAAATAAAATATTATGCCACTTTTCTAATAAATAATATAAATCCAAATTTACAATAAAATAATTTCATATCAATAAAGTTCAAATATAAATTATGCAATAATGCCAGCTATAAATAAAATTAAATAATGACAACAATCTATTCATCTATCAAAAAAATAAAATAGTTCGCAGTTCTTGCATTGAATATTAATAACAACCCAAGCTAGAATGCTTGGCTTAAAGCTAAATGTTTTCCAAAACGTGTCACTTAATGACATTTGAAAATAAATATTCATTAAAGTATAGTATCTCTTTTTTTATTGCTAATTTTGCTTTTAGCCTTTAGCTAAAATGCATCAACTGCTTTTTGTTGATGTTGTTGTAGTTTTTTATGCTGGGGAAAAAAGATAAATCAATAAAATTGAAATTGTGTGCAAGTTTTTTGCTCGTTTGCTTTGTAGTTGAATTAAATTAAATTATACATTTAAAAATGTGTGCTATATTAAATTTGATGTTTCAATTTAAATTGACAATTAATTGCATTACAACAACGCCAATAACAGCGACAAATCGTTGGTCAAACATGACAGCAATGAAGTTTTTTTTTTTGGTCCTTTTTTTCCTTTTTAAATACATTATTTATTAATAATTTAACAATGTTAAGATGTACTGGACGCACATAAAAAAAGTGATTATTTGAATATAAATTTATTTATTTTAATGAAATTGCGCAGGCAGCGAACCAAGTTTTATAATGGGCAACAACAAAAAAAAAAATAGACAGAAAACAGAAAACTTGCATTGCATTAAACAAATATCAAATGCAATTCAATCAGCACATAAATTGCCTGCCAATTTCGACTCTCAATCCGTTGTAGTTCATTCTCCAATCCCAGTTATAAAATCATCCTCTTCTCATGCCCCAAATGTCTAGCATGAAGCGCACAAATCAAAATGCAAATTGAGCGATTTACAGCCTGACATTTGCCTCGCTGTATTTCAATCTATTGCTGATTCCCATTTATAAAAATATACATATATAGATATATGTATGTATATACAAAGATATATACAATATGTGTACATGATATATAATGATTACTGGAAGCGTCTGTTGTCACTGATTACCCATAATTTAATTGTAAATATGCAAAAAGCAAAATAACCTGAATTATTTATTAACAAATTTTATTGACAGTCGCTGCTTGACTTAATTACTGGCATATATTTTATTAATTTCGAGCAAAATAAAATACACACACATAAATAAACAAATTGAGACTCCACGCACACACACACACACAGTGGGGAGTGCATCATAGCAAGATACCTCATAAACAGCTAAAGTAAAGAATGTTTGATTCCTGCAGTTCTAATAATTGATTCTAATGGGTACATACATTAGGTGAAGGCTTTAAACTCTTTTGGCTAAAATATGTTATGGAAATAGTTCATCATAAGACATTCGACTAACATTCATGAATGAATCTTGAGCTAGGTTTATTGTACAAAATATTTTACTGAAAAACAAACCGTTCTTAATTCTACAATACAATATCGCTATGTGTAACAATGCCAGCCTGTTACAATTCTAATATTCTGATTTAAATATTAATCACAAAAATTATCAATTAGAGCCAAATAGACTGAAAATAAAAAAAAATACATACAAATGAAATAAAATATTAAGTATTGAAAGAATTCGTAATAAAACTTTCTTCAGATTTTGTTTTAGTCTGCAGCTTTAAGAAATATATTACATTATAAGAGTATTTAGGGATAACACAAAAACTTTCTGTAGCCTCAATCTCATACAGATATTTTTCTTGGCTATATTTATCAGAGAATAAGTTGTTTATTTAGGGAAATTTAATACGAACATAATAAATATTTAATTTTAAAGAGTTTAAGGCTTAAAATATATTTTTTTCATTATAAGAAGACTTGTTTTATATTACAAAGAAAACAAAAGTTTAGGGTTATTTGTTATTTTCTACCAAAATATTCATTATACGAAGAATGTAAGGTTATGTAGAGAACCATTTTTTTTTTATTTTACATTTTCATTTACATTTATATTATGTTCCTTACATTCTATTTTGAATGGATGTTTAAGTGGAAATAATGTAAAAATGTAATAATGTAAATAATGTAATTTTCTCTGCAAAATAATATATTTTTCTTTGAATAAACAGCTATATAAACTGTATAAGACATTCTTAATGAACATATAGTCAATTAAAAAATACCAAATATCATTTAAAAACGAATGTAAAGGAAAAATTTTTTACATTTACATTATTTCTACTTCAACATGCATATAAAAATAAAATAAGATTTTGTTGAGAACAAAGTATTAACATTAACATTATTTATACTTAAACATTCAATTAAAGGATTATGTAAGGACCGTTATAAAAGATTTTCTTAAGAAAAAAGTATTTGAACAAACTTTAGAAATAGCGTCTGAAAATATTTAAAAAATGTAAAACAGTTTTATACTGAATAGCGTAACACAAATTGTTGGACTTCTCACGCCTTTTGACAGCCAAAGGCATTCGAGATACACATTAAAAACAGAAAGTCTTATTTTGAAATAATATTGTATAGGGTTGTATTTAGGGTCGGAGGCTGGGAGAAAAGAAGCCGCAATTGGATTGGCTTTTGCGAAATGTATAAACATTTTGAGCTTTCAATTTCTTGTGAATAATTCAGTAACATAATATGCGCAGATAAAGTCAATCGGTGTGACAACAAACATCAAAAAGCAGACCTGCTGCCATCAACAGCAACAGCAACAACAGCAACAACAACAAAAGCAGCAGCGAGAGCAAGGGACAACAGCAACACACACAAAAAAGCAACGTAATTAATGGAGGTAGAAGCATTTAAGCCAATAGCATTAATAAAGCCACCACAAAATCAATATCCGGATACGAAAATGCGCCCGTCGCCTATAAAAACTAATTAATAATTTCCGAATGGGCTATTAATTAAGCCTAATTATCTGTGCATGAGCCAGGACCCGCAACGTGGTCTGTACTTCATCCGAAACTGTTTTTAAATCTCCGCCCTTCTACCCCCCTCCGGACCGTGTTGGGAGCCTAACATTTGGCCATTTTAGGGGCTATCCATTTTACGTTTACATTGAACCATTTTTGGTTCGCATCCGTCTGTCCATCGCATCAGATTTGTTTGTAATTTTTGTGCTACGGTAAAGTCCCGCATAATGGCCATGATGGGGCTCCAATTAGCGGCCCACACACACACACACATGTGGCATAAATTTGTCAGTCGGTCAGCAACCAGCAACCAGCAGCAGCAGCAGCAGCAGCAACTAGAATTTGTGAGGGACACATTTGCAATTATTCCGATGATAATTATACGAACGTGAACGCGTGAAACTCCTCTAAATTGAAGTCGTCTGCTTAACACGACTAACCAAAAATATTTTGCAACTTGTAAATCTTTTTGTTTTGTTGCTTTCACTTTGATCGATTTGCTTTGCTGTTAAGTTCTACACAGTCACACACACATGTCGTATACTTAACTTACTCGCTGCTTTTTGTCACATTCTTCTCTTTGATTATTTGTTTGCATTTTTTTCTCATCTCCTCACCTCACTAACACCACTAACTGCTACAATCTCTGTAAAAAAAAAAACCAAACGAAACAAAACAATCGAATACCAACAACAAAGATATGTCCCAATTTGGTTTAGGTGCCAGCAACACGCATTGGGGCTACGGTTCAGCGGCCTCGGCCTATTCACCCTACTTGGCCAGCAGCGGACTATCGTCGTGCACAACTCCGACATCGGCACAGTTTAACAATCCGGCGTTGAGTTTCACCTGCTCATCGAACGATCAGAGCAATAACCAGGACTTTGGAGGCGCCACCAATCGCGACTGTGTGCCAAGTAAGTTCACATTTTCTCTATATTTCATTGTATTCTTATTTTAAATTAACTTACTTTTATCGTATTCTTAAAATGAATATTAAAAAGAAAAAGGAAGCAATAAGTCACATTTTTACTTGTTAGTAGTATACTTGAAAATGGTGTTGGAAGACAATGAACAGATTATCCTCCCCTATCATCAGGTGGAGTGCTCATGATGGATCTTCTGTTGATTTAGAAATGTTCCCTTAACGTTTTACTGAGCTTCTTTTACTTTTAGGGACTGTCAATTAAGTTCACATTTGTTTGTCAACTTTGATATCAAAGTCCAACTTGTATCATTCATCGTTTTCATATTTCGAATTATGTTATTGTAGTTTTTGCTGAACTTTTAATTAAAATATTCAATAGAATAAACACGCAAATAGGTTCTAATTTTATATATTTCACATTTTGTATAGATATATATATTTTTTGTTTCTTAAGACTCCATAGAAAAAATATGAACGCAAATTTTGAAGATGTTTTATTTTATTAATATCTTTTAATTTATTAATTATTCAGTTAAGAAATATGATAGCATCAGGCGTACCTATAAATAAACATGTTTGACACGGACAAATATCAGCAGCTTTGTCTATTTCATTCTGCCAGAACATTCGCATAAATAAATATAACAAAAATTACTTTCATTTTTACTGCAGTAAAATAAAATAGTTCGCTCATTTGAACATAAAATTAATCTCAATAAGTTGTTATTAAGCTTCTGGTGCTGATAGCACTAGGCAAAATATATATAAATAAATAACTATTTAAACATTTAATTTGTTTTTACAATGTTTATGTCAAGTGACAAGTTTCGAAAATATACATACAATAAATTGAATAGAACTATTCGCAATAAATATAATAATTTAATAAATAAACTTGTAGAAAAATTTTAAAAAATGTGTTTTGTTCGACACTCAAAATTGTCATATGTAAAAAATTGTAAAGCGCTTCGAAGCTTGTTCAGATACAGCGATGTAGTATATTTTAGCCGGAGTCGGGATATCACCGGACATACACAAAGAAGATGTTCCAGTGTTTCCTTAACTCTGACTCGTTATAATTCCTGCACCGTTTACTATTCGTGATAGCCATCCATATATAAGTAAAACATACAAATTTGAAAAAAAAAGAAATAATAATAAACAACTTCAAGATGAATTCATAATGGTAAATAAGTCTGTTAAATAAATGTTGTTTTTGTCACATTAATTCTTTACGTGTCCAGAACTGTTGGAATCAGATCGCAATAGTACAAGTGCAAAGAGAAGAGTTGATTTCGTGGAAAATATATTAAACGTTTATTCGACAGCTTTCATTTGCTGTGTTCTATTCAACTTAACGACTCAAAGCGAACTACTTCATTTCGCAATATTCTATGTACATATATATGATGAAATTCAACACAAGGATGCCATATCAATTTATGCTTAACTTAGAGTTACCAGATAATCATTTTGTTTCTTACGCTAATTCGTTAATTTCAAACAAGAACAATAAATAATTGAAAAATAGTATTTTATTCATTTTGTAACTATTTAACTTTAACGTTCACTCACAATTTTCAAGTGTAACTTACTAATCCAGCATCTTTTTCGACTTCCTCTCTTGCTATCGCTGCAGTGCTGCCCGACTCAACGGCCAGCGATCTGGACCAGCATCTGAGCAGCCTCGTCGGCTCAACCAGCGGCCAGATGTCGCACCACAGTCTGCTCGGCACCAGCGGCCAGACATCGATCACCTCGACGGTGAACGGAGCCTCAACAGGCAGCGGGGCAACCGGCGCTGGCAGTGCAAGCGGAGCGGGCAGCGGCGCGGGTGCGAATTCGATATTGGTGCCGCGATATCACACCAATGCGAGCAACGAGTACAATGTGCACTCCAGCCAGAATGGACCGCGTAGTCTCAGCGATAGCTCGCAGGCCGAGTCGCCAGTGCAGGAGGATCTGCTGTCGACCAACACACCGAACTTGGGCAGTGGCAGCGGTGCTGGCGGTGGTGCTGGCGGTGGCGGTGGTGCCACCAATGGGGGTGCCACAAATGGCGGCAGCGGTGCAACGGGCGCCTCTTCAAGTGGCGGCGGTGGCGGCTCAGCGGGCGCCTCGGCGGGCGCTGGCAATGCAGCGATGCTGGGCGCCAATCAAAACTTTCCCGGCATTGTTAACCAAGCGCAACACGCCTCCGCCTCGGCCTATGGCGGCGGTGTGGGCGTCGGCGTCGGTGTCGGCGTGGGCGTGGGCGTCGGTGTAGGCGGTGGCCATGGCAGCGGCGCTGGCGCCACAGCCGCCGGCTGCAATGGCTCACTCTATCCGGTGTTGCCAGCGAGTCTGCTCTACTCGCAGCTATACACGGCGGCCAATCAATCGGCGCACGGTTTTCATTCGCACACGCTGCCGTCGCATGCCTCGCCCAATTCATCGGTGCATGGCGAACTGCAGAGCGTGATGGATCACATTAGCAATGTGGGTGTGCGGCAGCAGCACAACATCATGACTGGTGGGGGGGTGGCGCATCCGGGTGATCTGACGCTGATTGGCAACTGCGGAGCGTCGGTGCGGAATATCGAGGATGGGAACACAAATCGTCAGGTGGCCGCGCTCGCTGCCCATCGCGGCCACCACAATCCAACTGACAATGGGGGCAGCGTGTGGCGGCCATATTGAGGTCAGGTTCTGTGGTGCGGCTCCGCAGTTCTTTAGTGCCATGAGCACGACGAGGGCGCGACAACGGAGAAGCAGCACGGGCAGACACAACAGCAACAACAACAACATGGAAACGAGGGAGAGTTTGGTGATGGCCTCGTGGAGAGGGGAGATGGAATTGGAGGTGGGGCTTACTAACTGTACATTACTGTATATACACAAATACAAATACGATTTTAGCGACTTAAGAGATGCAATTTTTTTGGTCAACAACGTGTGTTTTTTTTTTGTCTCGACGTATGATGAGCATAAAACTTTTTAGTAGAATTTGTTGGGAGTTCTCAAATAACTCAAAACTATATAGTATTTTATTAAACGTACGTAGTCAAATGTTAAGCAAAAAATTACAAAAATTATCAAGACAGCTAAAAATTGACAGATTTAGCAAATTTTCGTGGCACGCAACAAAACTATTTGCTGCGACACACACTCATAGATATTTTTAACCATACGTAGACAGCATTGGGAACTGCCTTCCTAAAAAAGAGATTGAGAGAGAGAGTGAGAGAGGGAGAGGGAGAGAGAGGAATGGCAGTCCCAGGCCCGCGGTATGCCCGAGCCATAAAACTACAGAAACTAGTCATAAACACTAAAAAAAATAAAGAAAAGAAAAAGAAACCTACGTAATATGCGCATAGAAATGTAACGGAAAAAAATACCAAAAAGCGATAAAAATACTATATATATCTATAATAGAAACGATGACAATTTTTGAAGTTGTTCTTAATGTTTATCAATATCTGATATAGGGGCTATGTTTTTATTTATTACGACAATTATTATAATAATATTGTTTTCTGTATTCTATAAGACTATTTTTTTTGTTTGACAGTGTATAATACAAAGTTTTAAATGAGTAGGAAAAGAGGGAATAATGAATGGGTGGGGAGGGGAGAGGGGATTGGAAAGAGCCGTTGTATATGAGTTCCTAAGCTGTAATCAATGTTCGTGAATTTGTTTACTGTTCATTTCATGTGCTTCGATATGCATGTATGTATGTACTTCAATTGTGTATAAGTCTGTGCAATGTAAACTGATTACCATTTCAATGTATCTATACTAAGCACACTTTAATATATATACATATATATATACTTGCAATACACGCACAAACAACAAACACACACACATAAATAATTGTAATAACGTCTTTTTTTTTGTCTAGTACATACAAATTTTAGCAATTAAGCGAATTCCATTTATTGGCTTAAAAGATTCACATGATAACGATAACAATGATAACAATGATAATGATGTTCGGATTTCTAGCGAAAGATCATCTATTTAGCATAGATCTCATAAGATGGTAGAGAATAATCTTGCAAAATGAGATCGATCCGCTTACATCATTTTCAAATGTCCAGTAGCACACTTTTTTTTAAATAAAAGTTTAACGTAAAGCATAAAATAATACAACGTAAAAATATATGAGAAGTAAAAGCAAAAGCTGATCGTAAAATATAATTGATGTATACCAGAAACAAAAAACCAAAAACTATGTGTATAAATAGAAAATATGTAAAATCTGCTTGATGAATTTGAATTTTGCATATATGCATAATATTTATATATATCTATATATATATATCCTAAAATATATATGTATTTATATCATAAATAGTCGTCGCAGCAACGTCAACGATTATCGTTCAGTAACATTTCAATGTAATACAAAAATGATGTGTGTAATGCAAAATTTAATTTCAAAACAAATACGAAAAAACAAGAAAACAGATCAACAAAACTTACGACAATTGAATTAAACAATATATTAATAAAAATTATTATGGAAATTACAAAATGCGAGTCTTTTAATCCGACAAAGAGTTGCAGGAGGAGGAGCTGCCAATACAAATTGCTTTTGCTTGGCAGTATTTTTTACGAGACAATCGGGACAGCAATTGGTAAAGGTAAAATTATATCGAGAACGTCTAGCTGTGGTTTAGATTGGCGGGCTACGTAATTTTCCGCTCAATTTATTTCACATTGTGGCATCCAATTAAGTTGCAAGAGCCAGCCAGCCAGCCAGTCAGTTAGCCACCTGCGCGGGCCAGACAATGGCATATGGGATACGACTGCGATTGCGATTGGAAATGGGAATGGGAATGAGAATGAGAATGGCTCGTCTATCTCTCTCTCTCTCTACGTTTTGTGCTCTTATTAAGTCCATAAAAATGTGCTCCCTAACGGTAAGGTAAGTTGTTGGAGGCAGAGATGGAGATGGTTGCCTCTGGGTGGAACTGGGAATAAGTCGAAGCGTAACAAATGAGTCGAGATAAAGCTAAATGGTAACACGTAGTGGCAACTCGTGTGCAGTTAGCTGGGCAAATAACCGCAAAAGGTTTGGGATAAATGTTTCCGTAGAGAGAGCCCGAAAGAGGGAGAAAGAAAGAAGCTGAAAGAGAGAGAGAGAGAGAGGGAAAGGTGCGGACATTACTTTATTTTAGTCTGGTGCAACTTTTAATTATTTCACTTGTGCCTACTTATAAGAATTCTAAAGATGTTTTGCATGGCAAATTAGCAGGAAGCTTGCGCCCCAAAGTATGCAACGGAAACATTCGAATTCCCAAGTGTGAGGCACAAATATGTGTGTGTGTGTGTGTGTGCGAGTGTGTTTGTGTGTGAGGGTGAATAATTAAAAATTTCAACCATTACTTGCGTTGCTTGATAAAATTTCAAACAAACACTAACACACACATTCACATGAGCTGCGCATTTTAAGAAGAAGACACTCTAAGGAAATATGTGTATATGTATGTATGTGTGTGTGTGTGTTTGTTTGTGTATAGCTTAGCTGCATGGAGACTACGAAACCACTTGAGATGCTGTCTGCGAATCCACGAGTGAAGCATTTTTCTCATTTACCCCTTTCTCTCTAGCACTCACTCTCTCTCTCGCACTCTTTCTCTGCCGTGCTTCGCATATTAACACGTTTCATATGAGAGGCGAATGAATCCCTTGGCAACCACACTGTCTGATTGAGTGACTAACTCTGAACTCACATCTCTCATCTACATCGCAACTCAACTCAACTCAACTGAACTTAACTGAAGTGAATGGCTTGGCAAGCCGAATGTTTGTATGCTTGTTCTTCATTGTCATACAATAAGATTCATTTGCAGTACCCTTTAGTTGCTCCATGGACAGGTATATATAGCCTCTATATGATTATGTTCCAATACACAAAATGATAAAAAAGTAATGATATTTTTAAGAACTCATTTTATTAATCATATTTTGTATTATACATTTATTAAACATCTTCACTACTTCTTTACTACTTCTATTTATATGAAAGATTAATCTAGATTGAATAAACAAAAGAAAAGTTAATGTGACTTTTAAATAAAATTGAAATATATGAATTAAAATATCTATTATAAATAATATTAATCCCATATTTCTTGTAATTTAAGTTCATGAAATCTTATAAAAGATGAAAATAGTTTTGTTGGAAACTGCACAGCAAAAGCCACAATGATACTATGTATTAAATGCATATGTAAATATCGATTAATGATATATCCGATCTAATATTGACTTTCCACGCCATCTGAAGTTAGTTAGTATTGTCATCTCATAGTGAGTGGGAGCAATAGAAACTAAAGAACCAAAGTATTCAATAATTTATTTGGCTTGTCTGGTTTAATACTTAAATGTATTATAGCTATCTGCTAAAGTAAATGTATTGTGTTAAATCTGAAACAGGTTTTATATTGTTTAAAAAATATTTATAATGCTTATTGCCTTTAACAAAAATCCAGTTCAATATTGAAAAGTAAATTGAAATGCTAAGAGATTATTGAGTGAGAAAGAAAATATAAAATTTATATTTCAGTTATTTTGCACTATCGATTGTCAATCATTAATCTATTCTCCCAAAATTTTGCTTTCATTTATGTGTCAAGTTTCGCCTTAAATTACAACAAAATTGTAGAGTATTTTCTAGTACATATCCGAAGCTGAACGCAATTTACAAGAGAAGAATATGCACAGATTATTTTGAACTGTTCTTTGAGGCACGTTAATTAAGGTGCTAAGGTGGCAGCATAAATGCCAACTGAGCAGTCGTAAAATGAATGCGAGGTGCACTCAGTCTACAGATTGAAATGAAAATTATAATTAGTAGCAGGTGGATAGAAATGAAATGCAAGGCGGACAAACATGCGAGTGTGTGTAGAATATGTATTTATGATTAAAGAGGCTTGGGAATCATTTTTGGGATCAACCCTCGACAACCGACAACCGACAATCATCTTTTTGACTTGCTTCATTTGTTGCTCTTGCCGTTATGCCAAGTGAAACTTTGTGTGTCTCAATTATGCAGGTGATGGGTGTGGTGTCTGAGTGTGTTTATAAATTTTATTATCATACCAATTAAAGCCACTCACATGTATCTGTATCTCTCTGTGTGTGTGTGACGGGGAAAAAAGAGCTTGACGCTCTTAATTAGCAAACAGCTTCTTCCCTTTTTGGAGTACAAGGGGTGGAAAGCAAACTTTTTAATTATGTGCTAATATATTTAACTTGTTTATGCAGCAAACCAACAAAAGCCATATAAATATCCATATCCATAACCAACTCCGCCTTCAGCTGGCTCGCTTTCAAGCTGACTAACTGACTGGCAAACAACGACAATCGTAACAAAAATACAAAATGAAAACAACTACAACAAGGTCAAAAAAACGGAAAAAAAATTACACAGCAATAACAACAACAAGAACACAACAGCCGCAAACCACAAAAACAACAAACAACGAAAGCAACAGCAAAAACAACAACGAGACAAATAACAATGGCAAAGAAAGAAGTGCTCCCCAATTGGCGTTGATGCAGGTGAATGGCCAACAAAATATTGCAGTGATTTTGGTCGGCGGCACAAATTATGCGGCTCTCCTCCTCCTCCTCCTCCATCTCTTTTCCCGACGTCGCGAAGTTTCTGCATTTGGAAATCTGTTGGCGTTACTCGCAACGCGCAAATATTTAACGGCTGCTCCATTTTTGCACCTCACCACACACACACACACACACACAAACAAACACACACACTCATAGACACTCAAATGCCCAATGCGTTGGCTAAAAGGTATGAAAACATTCTTCGCAGCGGTTTTCATTGTTTATTCTACATTTCCCCGTTTTCGTTTGGCTGCCGTTGCATTTTTGGCATTCGTCCTTTGACAGCAATCGCAGTTCACAGTTCACAGACTTCAGGTGCAAGCCAAGAGAGAGAGAGAGAGAGAGAGAGAGAGAGCGAGAGAGAGAGAGAAAGAGAAAGAGAGAAAATGCAGTACGTGCAAATTGTTCACAAAGTTCGAACTGTGTGCATTATTTGTAGCCTCATTTTTTTTTTGTTTGGGCTTTTGACCGTTTGCCTTTTTACCTACTGCAGTTGGCATTTTTACATTTTTCCCTTTTTTTTTTTTGGTTAAACTGAAATGCCGAACTGTAATGCACACTTGCTTTAAAAGCTTGCAGTGCCTTACGATATTTGCACTTAACGGCCGCAATGTGTTTTGCAACAAAATTCATTTAACTGCACATCTTTTTCGTTACTAAAACTAATTAAGAATTAAAAGATAAACAGAGAAAAATGCTGTCACTACAACTTTGCTTAGTTGCAAATATTTGCTTAAGCTGTATAGGCCGTTAAACGATATATTAATGAGGATAGTCAGAGCTCCATTTTAAAAGCAGAACATTGTTTCATTGCATACAACAAGCATAACAAAAAGAACTTATGTCCAAGTATATTTGCTTAGTGGCAAATATTGGTTTTACCTGCTGAGGCCGTTAAACGAGATATAGATTTGGATGGTCTGAATTGCATTTTAAAAGCAGCACAGTTTTTTATCACACACTGCAAACTTAAAAAAAAAGAGCACAAAAAAATGTTGTCAAGATATTTCCGCTTAATTCCAAAACGTTGTCCTTTTCCAGTTGAGGCCGTTAAACGAGATATAGATTTGGATAGTCTGAATTGCATTTTAAAAGTAGATCATTGTTTCATCTCATTCAAAAAGCATAACAAAACGAACATAGGAAAATGTTGTCCAAGTATATTTGCTTAGTGGCATATCTTGGTTTTACCTGTTGAGGCCGTTAAACGAGATGGTCTGAACCACATCTTAAAATCTGCAGTTTTTTATCACACACTGCAAGCTTTAAAAAAAGAGCACAGAAAAATGTTGTCAAGATATTTCCGCTTAATTCCAAAACGTTGTCCTTTTCCAGTTGAGGCCGTTAAACGAGATATAGAAGTGGAAAAGTTAAATGCATTTCAAAAGCAGCACAGTTTTTTCACATTTTGCAAACTTAAAAAAAAAACAATAACATAGAATAGGTTTCCGACTAATGTCGAACTTTGGTCTTTTTTAGTTGAGGCCCTTAAGTGCGAAATGAGTGTGGATAGTGTTAAATGCATTTGAATTTCATAAGCAACTTCATCAAGTGGACGCTGCCATTGTTTATTTGAGCCAACGCCCCAAGCTACATAACTGGCAATTTATTGAAGCCACTTTTGTGTCCCATGTTGGCACTGCAGCATCAGCATCAGCATGACGGCAGCTTAATAGGAAAGGGTAAAGGAGAAAGGAGAAAGAGAGAGGGGAGAGGGGAGAGAACGACGACGAGGGACAGACCGCGTGTGTGCCTGCGTAAAACTGTCAGACAAATCAAACTGAACTCTCAACGATTGGAGCACGTTTTCAATATGGTTTGTTAGTGTGGCCACCACTGAGGCTGATGACTGCCAGCAGCCGAATATCGAGCAAGGATTATGGGTGAGAATCGTTGAGTTGGTTGCTGGCGGGGGGGACTGTGGAGTGGACAGTTTTTGTTTGTGGGGGATATCGGGTGTCACCTTTTTTGAAGGGCTCTCTTGGTTCGGTTTTTGGTTGGTTTTTCGAGCATGGCCCGAAATGCCGAATATTGATTTGAATCAATTAATTCGTGCGGTTGTCGCTGGAATTACTCCCTCGAATCTAATTAATTTTAATGCACGACTACATGCACAAATCACACACATGAATACACCCACACATACACATGCACACATGGACAGTGTCGACATTTTGGCAACATTTTGCGTTAGTTTGCAACGCACGAAAATTTATATTGAAGTCGAATTATGCAATTTGCTACTAAATTGATTGCATTTGCACAGCTGCATGTTTGTTTGACAAAGATAGCTTCTCTGTCTCTTCTCTCGAAGAAAGAAAGAGATGCAAGCACGCCTGGCAGCCACAAAAAGAGACGGAAAGATAGCTCTACATACATAGAGAGACAGAGACAGAGATACAGAGAGAGAGAGAGAGTCCGGCACTAACTATGTGAGCCTGATTGAATTATCTTTCAATGCATGCTCATTATGTAGAATTCTGGCTTCCATAATTGTTTTTAGAGAGCGGGAGGTGTGCAGCTTGTTGCTGCCACCGTTTCTATTGCTGTTGCTGTTGCTGTTGCTATTGCAGTTGCAGTTGCAACCACACTTTCTGGCATGGTTTAACAATCTTCAAATCATCATCAATAATTATTGCAATTACTTATTCCATTTCGCATTTTTTCTATGTCAAAACAGTTACTTCATTATTAATAAACTGGTGAATTTTCAATATGTTTTAATTACGCATTAACATCTTCAAGTTTCAGTCTCAATTTCAGGCAAGAACTTTGATTCCATTCTATTAAATTTCTAAATAATTGTTGTATTCTTGAAGTGAATTCTTTTGCTAAATTAATTCAAAACTATCTTTCATTATATTTTAATAACTTTTTAGTGCAATTCATTTCTTTGTTCGTAGTGATTTTTTTTGACATTTTCGAAGAAGCTTGGAAATACTCAAATTGAATGAGTATAAAATATACAAAAATATTATTATTATTTTTTGCAATAACGCATACAATTCCTTCAGGCGACAAAAGCCATCAGTCTAAAGACAAAATATTTAAGTTTATAGCTCACATTTATTAAAGAAAATGTTTCTGCAATTAGCGCATTTTCTTTGTTAAGCAACTTTCGATTTAATGCAAGCAAAATATGTCTTAATCATAATTATTACAATAAATTATTACAGAAATTGTCACTATTTAACTAAATTATTAAAAATACAGCAGATAATGTGTAAATTCCCAATCAATAATTTTATTGCTTAAGCAACTTTAAATATAAATGTCATATAGCTTTTTCTCAATCAATCCTTTTTAGTTCAAGACATTCAAGATAAATTAATTATTAATTATTAAACTTTAAATGACAATTATAACAATTTTTGTATTCCTTGTCAATCATTTTACACACATATATTCAATATAAAATAAGTATTAAAAGCAAATATGGAAAACATTTAATTAACTTAAAATTTCAATAATTTCTTTCTTTTCTTATTATTCCTTTTGAATTCGATATAGTTAAGAATAAGCAAAAGTAAATATATGAAGCAACTAAATTATTATTCAAATGTTTTTGTATTTTTAAGCAGTTTCAAAATTGAAAGTTTCTTTTATTTATTGTGACTTTACAAGCAATTCTAATTCATGATATTGGCCAGTTACTTTAAAAGAGTTGCACAATTTGAAACGCATTTGCTTATTTATTTATTATATTTTAAGCTTAGAAATTTGTTTATTTATTTATTATATTTTTAACATAGCTAATACAAATATAATAAATAAATCAAAAAAATACAATTGAAATAATGCAACTCTTTTAAAGTATCTGTTCATTTGAATATTTAAGCAAATATGCCAAATGCAAATGTGAATATTGATGAGTATGTGTGTGTGTGTGTGTGTGTGATTGTTTGTATGTATGTACCTACTCGTATGTATGTGTGTATATAAACATGTGGTATGATTTGTGCGTGCATTATTTTCAATTGGCTGCTAAAAACACATTTCATATTTAATAAAACGCGTTTGCATTCGACATTATTATTATTATATTCATTATATTTATAAATATTTATACTAAGCATATTTCTATTATTTTGGGTCGAAAACATTCAGGCATTTACACATTCAAAGCGCTGACCACTCCAGCCAAGCGCACATAAAGCGAAGCTCGTTTCATTTACCACACAAAAGGTTAACCTACACATCTACACACACACACACACACACACACACACACACACTCGCCGTATGCATGAACATTTAGGGGTGGGGGGGCAAAACAAATATTGTTTTGGCCATGTTTTTGGCAGCTGGCAGCAAAAATGATTTTGATTTTTGGCAATTGCGAAATAAATGCGATCATTTTAAAACAAAATGGCAACAACAATGTGTGTTGAGTGTACGTGTGCGTATGTGTGTGTGTGTGTGTTTGTGTGTGAAAGAGAAAAATTGTATATATGATATGATTTGAATACATTTTGGGGACCCGGGCAGAATGATTTGAAATCGTTTTGCGGTTTTTACGAGTTGCAAATCATTTTAATTAAAATATCAAAATTAGAAAATGGAAAATGATTACATTATTCATTAGTTTTCATTACGCATGTTTATTTATTAGCAAACATTTGTGGCTCGTTGCACTTTTCGATGCGCGCGATGCGCGCAAAAATAGCAAACAGCATGCCTGGCGCCATCTAGCGGCGGGCGCTACACAAACCACTAATGCAAACCGAACCAAAGAAAAAAAATATAGCAAAAAAAAAAAAAAGATAGAAAGAAAGAGGCAAACCCAAAAGCGAACAAAACCTATTTACATTTTTCATACGCCAAAAAAAAGCTCACAACAAAGTTTTCTTAACTTTTGCCTTTTCCCCCAGAAAAGAATTGCATTGAAGAAACTTGGGGTTGTGCCCCCCATTGGTGCTGTTCCATGGTCCCATGGTCTCATGGTCTCGTCTTCTTGCCCGGCGTCTGCGCACACCAAAATCCACTTAACTTAGACATTCACCCCCTTTGTGGATGGTGCCCCAAGGGCCGACGACGTCTTCGACTTGAAGCTCAAGACCAAGACCGGGTCCAAGACGTTTTCTTGGGCCAAGGCATAAACTTTTACGAGTTTGGCGGATATTTTTTTTCCTTCGTCATTGCTTTTTTCTGAATCTGTTGCCGTCGAAAGTCCATAGATGGCGCCAGCGCAAAAGCTTTTCTAATGCACCTTATTATTAACGTATCATTATCGTTTCTTTGCATTTACTTTAGATTTTTGTTGGAATGCATATAAATATGATTTGGCAATTGGTCGTCAATAGCCTGACACTGACACAGGCGCACACACACACACACTCATACACATTCGTATAGGCAGATTTTAAGGGTAAGTCGTCGTCGTCGCTCTCTATTCGAGCGTAAGGCATTTCGACCAATTATAAGTTGTGGTTAACCGCAACATTTATTCAAGAAAATGTTCGGCTTATGCCTTGTGTGTGTGCGAGCGAACACGCAATAGTCGTATACTCGTAGGCGGTGTGTATTTGTGTGTGTGTATGTGTGTAAGTGTGTTTGAGTTTGCTGGAAATAGGAAATGGTTGGATGATGGGTGTGAAACTTGAACTGAAACTGAAATAAGGAAATGCGATTGGAAGATTTCAAATCGAAACTCCATTGCAAATGGTTTTTTTTTCTTAGGGTTTGAGATTTTTGGTTTTACTCAATCATTTTCTAAATTTATTTATGATCTAATTTCATTTATTTTTATTGCTGTTTTATTATTTTTTAGCAAAACCTTTTTTTATCATATATTTATATAATCGTATGTGTATATCTTTTGTATATATCTCTTTACAGCCTCAACTTTGAACATTAAAATAGATTTCTTTAACTATAAGATATTAAGTGAACCAACATAAATTATCTTAATTGCAATATCTATATTTTAATTTTATGATTATTTAATATATTTAATATATCTATAATTATTTTTCTCTGCTTATACTTAAGCCAGAAAAATATGCGGTTAAGCGATGTTTGCTCTTAAATATTATTCGGCAGTTAAGTATAAATTATTTAACGTGTTTATTTGATATTAAGGATTATAGGAAATCTTTTCTAGGTAAATAATTTATTTGTATTTTCCTTAAACATTAAAAAAGATCCTATTGCAATCGGATCTCAGATACCTTGGCTGAAAATCTGGAATGTTTAATACTTTATGATATATTTTGGATGTAGTATATTATCGATACACCATATATGGCCTTTGGTATATTTTAGAATTTCTACGGTATATTTTTAGTATATTTCTAGAATATGGTTTTATTGGAGATGTGTAGCAGGTATTTCACAGTCAAGCAGTATCGACAATAGCTTTCTTACTTATTCCCTTCATGTAAATTGATAGTTGCAATAAAAATATAAATATTTATATTATATATATTTCTAATTTTAATTTATTATTACTTTTTATGATATGTATTTTAAAGGACAATAACATCATTCTTTTCTTTTTCAATATTTTTTCAATTCTTGCACATTATTTATTATCCTTCTCACCTTTTTTAATTTAACATTTTTTGTACATTTTCAATTTTGATTGCACGTGCTTAGTTGCAACATGTAAATTTTACTTAGTTATAAGATTATAGAATTTTCATCATAAAAAAAATGTTCAATTTACGCCAATTAAAAAGATTTTTGTTTGTCATTAACTTATTTGAATGCAAGTACTTACTTGCAATGTCTTTATTTTACTTATATACTTTAATTTTATATTTTAATTATTATATTTATACTATTCACGATGATTCTTTTGCTTAAATAAATTAACATTTTTTGTACGTCATTAATTTTTTAGAGTACACTTATTTACTTGCAATGTCTTTATTTTACTAATAAAATCTTTTAATTATTATTTTCATATTTTCATTTTTGTACATCATTAATTTATTTGAGTGCACCTATTTATATGCAATCTCTTAATTTTAATTATATAATTTTTTAATTATTATATTTATACTATTCACGATGATTCTTTTGCTTAAATAAATTAACATTTTCTGTACACCATTAATTTAGTTGAATGCACGTATTTACTTGCAACAGCGTAATGCAACGTAATCCTTGTGTATTGTCTAATGAATCTAACGCCTTGTCCCTGACCCTTGACTGTTCCTTAACTGAGCTCAAGAGCTGTTCGCTTGACTCGTCCTCGCCAGCTGTAAAATTAATAGTTTGCCAAGCTGAAACGAATCGCCTTTCAAGTCGCTAACCGCCGACAATATGTTGGCAAAGAACGTACACTACACTACACTAAATATATAGTATGTATAAATGAATATGTATATACAAGCATACATGTAAGGGAAAAGGATTTAGCTGCTCGGCTTGGAAGAGCATCGCAACCACATGACTCTGCTTTACTTCAGAGGCGACGCTGCGATATTAGTTTAACGCCAAATCCATTAAAAATCCATACTAATGTGTGTCGGGGCAGCTAAGGCAGCGCATGCCACAACGCATAATGAGTGACGTGTGAGGGCGCAAGCATGGGCGTGGCATGGGAGAGACGTTGTGAAGGTTTTACATACTCGTAGCTTTGGAATTGGGTGGATATTTTGCTGGCTGACAGCTTAAAATAAGATACCGCATACACTTTGTGAGCTGTCTTTACACTTTTCCACTTTACCTTTTGGCTTAAGTGCGACGACGACAACGACGCCATTTTTCAGAGTACCCACAAAAGTGGGTGGCCGCGGGTGGCGGATGGCGGGTGGCGGGTGGCGAGTGATCTGATGGCACGTTGCTGGTGGCTGCAACACTAATGAAACTACGAGATTGCGAGACCATAAAGCTGAAAGCAGCTTAAAGTTCTGACAGAATGCCACACTGACAATCTCTTCCTCCCTCCTTCTCTCCCTCTCTCTCTCTCTCTCTCTCTCGGTTTTATTGTCTATCTTGCTCTGCCATCAAGTGGCTTTTTCTCAACATTCCCTCGCCACAACACCCCGTGCTCCCCTCCGCCAAGTAACATCCGCCGTTTTTATTGATTTTATGAAATTTTTATTAATAAACATTCGTGAAATATGCGGGTCCAGAAAATTGAAACACTGCGGAATTTTTAATAGAACCAAAAGCCAGGCTACATAAAAAAAAGAAGAGAAACCAAAAAAGACAAAAAAAATGGAACGGAACGGAAAGAACAAATTTGGAGAAAAGCGTGGAACAAATCAGCGCAATCAAATGCCCTAGTTGTAATAGCAGCAGACGGAACGCAATCATAATGAAGATGAAGAGCGAAATAATGACGAGAAGCGTCATGATGTTGTTGTTGATGCTGAATTAAAAAAACTAGATGGACTGAGGGCAAAAGATGCGAAATGCGGCAGCAATTAAAATGGCGCTTGCCTCGTCAGCCAAAAGACTTCAAAAAATGCCAGAAAGTTCAAATACTAATGAATTATCCTTTATTAGGATAATGTATGATGTGGTTCAGAGTTTTGCCTCTTCACGCAACGCAAAAGTTGTTGAAAAAGGTTTCAGCGCGCTGAGCATGTTTACTCTGCCGCCAAACAAAAACGGGGCAACAAAGTTTCATCAAGCATCAAGAGTGAATCGAGTCCAGATTTTCCAGATTCGCTGCGAGCTGCAATAAGTGTGTTCAAATTTCGTTGTGGCCCTGGCAAAGTGGCGACTTCTTCACTTTGTTTTGTAATGGAGCCGGGTCTGTGGGCTTATCTTGTTGCCAGTTGATAGAGGGCGATGCGAAGGCTATGGGAAGGGGATAGGGGGTAGGAAACTGCGGCTAGAATGCTGTTGGCAATTTATGAAAAGAGCCAAATTAATCAGACTAATAACGAAAACACGCCGACGAAAAGGCGGCTGGGCAAAAAAGAAATGGTCAGAAAAGGGGGGAGAAAGTTCGTATATATTTATGTATATATATATATTTGTGTATATAGCGTCCTCTGGCACAAGACGTAATCGTTGTTTTGGGTGGGCAACAACAAACAAGCTGCGAAAACTTATGCAAAGTTTTCTTAATGAAAAGATTTACGATGGCAATACTCAAAATTAGCAAAAACTGAGGTTGTGGTAAGCAATAGGCGCTTGGGCTTCGGCTTCGGCTTGGGCTTGGGGCGGCTCATTCTACTGGACAGCCACTTGGCAAATGGATAGCCGCCAGGGAGGAGTAAAGTGGGGGCTGGGGGCTGGGGGATACCTATAAACTTTTTACAGTCGCCGTCGTTGCCGCCGGTGGTTGAAATAACAAAGTTTTTGGAGCACATTTTGCAGAGCTTGTTGCTTGTTTTTTTTCTCCTGATTTTTGTTTTTTTTTTGGTTTTGCGAAATTTTGCCAGGCATGGAGCTGGCCAACTGACCAGGGCTGCATTCATTTTTGCGGTCTGCTTTAGGCATTCAACAGAGCGCACTCGGCACACTGTCTTTATCTTTATCTCGCTCTTTGTTTGCATCTGTCTCTCGTTGACTCACTCGAACCCAATTAGTAATCGCAAATTCCAATTTGCGGCTCTCTGGCTAAAC
Organism: Drosophila sulfurigaster albostrigata; assembly: GCF_023558435.1. Classification (NCBI taxonomy): domain Eukaryota; kingdom Metazoa; phylum Arthropoda; class Insecta; order Diptera; family Drosophilidae; genus Drosophila; species Drosophila sulfurigaster. Next base: position 21,417,817 of record NC_084885.1, read on the forward strand.
AAAAATAATGCTCAGCCAAATGAAATATCGAGAGATTTATAGAAATTAAATTAATAAACTGTGTGCGCTGCCATGACAACTCAACTCACTCAACAGAGCACAACATAAACTCAACAAGGCTCACAAACTTAACAATCGAATCCGCAAACTGAGAGAACTGAACATCGAAGACATGTGACACTGAATGATGCATTGTCCAGAACATCTCAGCGTAGATTATTAAAATAATTCGCATGACATGCAGACCCCAAATAATTCTCCTTATTGGTGGCTATCAATACAATGCATATATCAATCTCCGATACACTGCGCGAAATTGACCAATCAATTTAGTTTGTACAAAATACTTTTATTTTACGTTACATATTATTCAATTGTGTGCATAATTCTAGAACAAGATTAAATCCAATAATAAAAACAAATCGTTAATTTAAAATAAAAGGCATTAACTTTTTATTTTTTATTTTTATTTGTAGCTTATTTATTTTTAACAGTTGTTTCAACTGCTGTAATTTTGTGTTAGTATCTATTTATTAAACACAAAACATAACTAAATCGTCCGACAATGTAAAGCAGATTATAACGTTGAAATCTTCAAATCTTAGCAGAACTAAACTAAACTACATGTTACTTCGTAATCCTGCCAAGTTATGGCTACAACTTAAACAACAATTTGAATACATGCAGCCTCAAAGTATGCAGCACAAATTTGCATTTACTGCATATCATTTAGTTTTTGTCAAATTGTTCTAGATCTTCTATATCCCTGCACATTTCAACGAGACTTGTTGCATTCGACTCTTGAGATGCAAAACTATCGATTAAGATTAAAAAAGTATGATGTCAGAATCCGACTTTTGTAAATTTTTGACTTCAAGCCCAATAAAAAATCGCTAAGAGTTAAAAATTCTGAATATCTCGAAAAGTACCAGGACGATTTGAATGTCCTTTTGCCAGTCGATAGTCATAATAAATAGAAGTTGTTTACCGCCAATATCAGCTTGATCCTTGCAAGGACTTCAGATATATAAGTAATTTTTCGCATAGGAAAAATTCATTTTATTTCCGTCGTTGGAAGGACTTTTAAGGATATTGGTGCACATTCTGTATCCTTATATCAATATCTATCGATTTGCCAAAGGATATCCAAATCGTCCTTAAAATGGCCAAGTTACAGCGAAAATTTTAAATTAAGGACAATTTTGCATGCCTCCCCCTTGTAAAATTTTTCAAATTTTTCGATAATTTTTTTGGTTGAATTTTCGAAATCCTTGAATGTAAATCGATAGTTCCGATATATGTGATCACAAAAAGGCAGGTCCTTTCGAAATCCTTCGATATCCTGCCGAGTTACAGCTATTATCAGGGTAACTATTTACTTTGACGCATCCTCAAAGTATGCTATAAAATATTTAAAAATTTAAAATTAGCGCTTAAAGTCCGTTGCATACACTTGAACTTTTTGTTGCTTACTTAGAGGCTGTAATAATTGAAATCTTCATTTGCTTGCTCTTCATTCATGTTCGCCTGGTATTTCACCAGCAAACTTGGCACTTTTAAGTTTACTGTGTCTTGAAGCTCATTCACTCGCCTGATATAGCGACGAATCAAAAGTCGTCAAAAGCATGGCTAACTAGGAAAGATAAAATACGATTTCAATGTCCTTTCTTTCTAAAAATACTTCATGCGAAAGTTGTTTGCAACCTTTTGATTTTTTATTTTTCTTTTAAATATTTATTAAGTAAAAAACCTGTACAACTTAATAAGTTCTACCTTTCGATAACTTTGTTTCATTTCGAACTTTTTTATATATAATTTTATCTCAACTGGCAGCAAGAAGATTTAAATGGACATCAACTAAATTGTTTCAGGTCAATAATTAACAATAATCGATAATAATAATTTGTGCAAGTTTTCAAGGGTATTCTGTATTGTTGCATTCTTGTTTCTGACTTCGAGTGTTGTTTAAGTAGAAAATTATGGGGCTTAAAGTTGGCAAACTTATTTTCACAATATTTCAGCAGAAAATTCAATTGATTTTTTTCCTTTTTAAATCGATGCTGTGCAATGCCGCAAATGCTGCTTGCCTTTAGCACAATCGGAGACAGCAACAACGTAAACATATATACAAATACATACATACAGCTGTATGGAGAAAAAAAAAGGGTTAAAACAATAGAAAATATTGCCAACGTGAAGCTCGAGAAGGATGTTGAGGAGTTGGAGTCGCAGCAAAACAATTCTTTATGTGTAGTACGCTTTTAACGGACCTTTCAGCTGTTGTACAACACACACACACACACATACATACACATACACATACTATGCTGCCTTTGAAAGGACCCAAACCGAAGCTGCCTCTGTCCTTTCGCTTGTTCTCAGTTCTTGTGGAAGCCAAATCATTATTACAACAACAATGCGTACTTTGCTCCGCTTCTATTTCTGCTTCAATTTCTGCTTCTGCTTCTGCTTCTGTTCTGTTTCTCTGTTTTTACTTCTCGTTCTGGTTCAGTTTCAGCTGCTGTTTCTGTTTCTGTTGCTGTTTCTGTGCCGTAAGCCGTTCGCCCCATTTGCTCGACATTTTTCCAAACCGAAGTCAACCACCCGATCTGCAGCCGGAGCCAGTGCGGACATCAAATCCTTTCGTTCATAAATCAAGTCTTTGGTTTAATTAAATCTTGTGTTGGCGGTAAAAACGCTGAAAGAAAGAAAACACACACAAAAACAACAACGTTCGAATATCTGTCACAAGAATGTGTTTGAACCAAGAGATGCCCTATACGATATGTAAAATATAAAATAATAATAATTATATCTATGAATATATATGTGATGTAAAATATATGTAAAATAAAAAGTCTAAAAAAAAGAAATTAAATTAATCAAACAACAAATATTTTCTAAAATATATAATAATAATGTGTATATATATAATAACAATAATTAAATCAATTTTAAAATTTAAAATAAATAAATGAGATAAGAAAGAATCAAATTAATAAATAAAAATGGTATAAAATTCATGTGGAATAAAAAATATGCAAATAAAAAAATCACATTTCTTCGTTTTACGATGAATAAGAATACAAAACCTTACTTCTTTGATTTTGGTATTATATATTTTGATCAAGTATTTAAAAATGATATTTAATGGTTCACTTTTAACGTCTCTTAAAAAAGAAAGAGTTTATTTACATATTTTTTATAGCACAGGTATTTTTATAATTGGTGTATGTTGCACAAAAGTATCTAATACTTTTCGAAATAGTTTAATTCAATGAAATATAAATCCTTTCTAAAATTAATAAGTAAATTGCATGATTTACTCTATCAAGGCAATTTATTTATATTAAGATGAGTTTTATATTTTTGAGATGTATATTTATTCTCTTACTAATCATGGAAATTTGCTAACACTCTAACTATGCTCATACAATGTGTGTTAGCTACTTTCTAATATTTTAAAGAATTTAATGAATGAAGTGATATACCTTACCATGACTTTGAGTACAGGGCATAAAGAGGCAATGCGCCTCCGGTATGTTGACTTGTTCTGGCCCAAGTCAAAACCAAATAAGTAGGAGTAACATTCAGCCAAATAGGAACCAAATATTGTGCATAGCTACAGGCACTGGCAAAGTCCTTAACCTAGCCAAAGAATGTGAAAGGAAGCGAGAGAGACAGAGAGAGAGAGAGTGAGAGGCGTCGACTCGTCACGTTTTAAATGTCGTCGCGGTTGTCCTTTTGATATTTTCTTTTCTATTTTCAAGCTCATTTCCGTTTCGTTGGCTGGTTTCGCCAGTTTGGCTGTTGTCCTTTTGCAGGACCTGCTGCTAGTGATCACAGCGACATAAATAACAATGCCGCCAAAAAGCGAAAACTAAATGAAATTTTATGGTCTCATTGCAGCTTATTGTGCTGGCAGCCACATGAGTTAAAGAGACTTCCCAAAACAAAAAAAAAAACAAAACAAAATAAGTTTAATAACGCCTTGAAAAGTGTGAAAAGCATAATTCGCTTGATTTGCCCGCCGTCTGTTATCTTGCCATACTTGACACGAAAAACCCGCAACAACAATGGAAGTGAAAAGGGGGGAAGCGAGAAATTGAATGCAGGACACGTTGTAAGGATTTATGGCCAAAAAGGAGGCGAAGCCGCCAAACGTCAGCGTCTGCGTCAGCGTCAGACTAATAAACATGAAGCAAAACGCCAAGAGTCAGCGGAAAAGCAGCGCGATGAGAATTATAGAAAATGCCAACAGCGTTTAGGCCAAAAATTCTACGTGCGGCAATGCGTTCGCCTCTGTGTGGGTCTTCGCTTGGTGGTTGGGTCTTAAGGACACGAATCGGCCGTGCGACAAAAGGACAAATGAAACGAAATGATACGAAAATGTAATGAAATGAATGAAATCCTTTACCCTAAGAATTTTATGCACGTCAACACGTGCTGACTGCGACGACAGCCGTGTTGACAGCACTCAAAAAAACAGCACTCGCAATCGCAATCGGAATCGGAATCTGAATCTGAATCCACAGTTCTTCGTATTCCTTACGAATGTTGTAACAATTTCTAATTCATATATGTGTTGAAGGCAAGCAGAAATGTTTCGTACTGGCTGCTGCCGATGATTTATGGTGGACGCACGCGAATACGAAATGAAAGCCAAAGCTAGCCACAGAGTAAGAGAGAGAGATAGAGAGAGAGAGAGAGAGAGAGGGGCGTCGTCGTCGTGGTAGTTGGCTTGTCCTTGTCCTTGGGCTTGAGCTTGATCTCCGGTATCCATGCTCAAGAGTCCCTGTCTGGCCGTTTAATCATTCAATAGGCAATTTGTTTCTCCGGCTGGCAAACGCATCGAAACGAAATGAAATGTTTCCACACACATTATACAGCCAGCCAAGAGAAGCTACAACTACAACTTGGACTTTTGGGCCAAAAACGATTTGGGTTCCGGTTTTGGGTTCCGACACTCTCCAGCTACCATATTTAATATCATTTATCTTTCTTACGGTCCATTGTGCGGTTTGAAGGCCCCTTTTCTGTAGTAGTAGCAGAATAGTAGCCATTGCATCCCCAACACCCCAAACAATCTGACAGCCTGACACCTCAGCCTCAGCCTCAACCTCAACCCCAACGTTCGGCTCTTCACTCTACACTGCATATGTGCGGACAAGCACGAAGCGTGTTGTGATTTATGATTATCAAAGTGTTTGTTACCTTTATGTCCAAATTATTTGCTCGCATATAAATCATTTTGCTGCTTCACCTTGGCGCCTTGATTAATTTCTTCAATTGCTGTCGCGATTGGCGCCTGCGATTGCCAATTGCCAACCCCCCTCGCCCATAACTCCTCCAAGCAACTTGGTTGGCAACTTCTTAAGTCAATACATAACTCACAAGTGGTTAACAAACCTCACACAAATTGGACAAGCAAAGCGCATAGAAATAAATTATTAAGTCCAAGCTGCATAACAAAATCCAAATCAATATTTATTGATTGCAAATAAATTCGCATTACGTTTAATAATTCTAGAGGAAAACTTTAAAATGAATTTAACAATAATTTGTATTGTGTTTAGGAGAAATAAACTTGAAGTAAAAGTTGCTATCACTTTGTATAAAGAATATTGCGAATTGATTTAGCTTCTATTTCTTAATTATTATTTATTTTGAAAAATCTGAATTTGTGATTCAATGATTCTAACATAAACTGTGTTTTTTTTTTTTTTCTTAAATCGTAAATTCATTAAAGTGCCATTGATTTAACTTCGCTTCATGAAAAACATCGATTTTTAATTTGAACCATAGTTTTTTTATTTGTACTTGCTTATTTTGATATCTAAGCAATAAAAGAAAAGACTGAAATTCGGTTACAATTTAAGAGAAAAGAATTTTTAAAATCAAAAAAAAATCTTAAATCAAGATTTGCAGTCTACTTTTCAATCTAGAATTGTTTCTTTCTATGTATGATCAAAAAAACAAAGCAGAAAATATTTCGGACAATCATTTTTATATTAACTTATACAAAACATTGTTAATTATTATTATTACAGATGTTATGTAATTATAATAACATCTGAAATGTTTGTTTTCATTTTAATAATATATGATTAATTGATATTCTTACATTCATTAGAATGATTGTTCTAAATGAAACTGGATTTTTCCTTTTCTTTTGTTCGATCTTAATACTTATAAATAAAAAAAAATTCATACAAAAAATAAAGTATTTTCTTAATACGAAATTTGCGCTACTTACAAACGTATTCGAGTTAATAAAAATATCCTTGCAATCCATTGAAAACGAAAAACATATTTATTACATTAGTGTAGTACGTAAATCTTAAAGGAAGCTGGGATAAGTCCTTCGCACTCAACTGGTCAATCAGCTCACAGTTTTGGAATGTGTCCACAAGTAAAATCCAAAAGTAAACTTGGCATCATGAATTATATATTTTGATTTATTTGAGGCCAAGTAAAACAAATGACCCAACAATCGACGTAGCGTCGCGCCTTCTGAGAGTTCGCATTAAAAAAGGTCAAAGAGAACCAGAAAAGAACAAAAAAAAACAATAATGGGGGGAAAACGGAGGGAAAACAACGCAAAGGAAGTGGAGAACAACAAAGCGAAAGTGGCGTAAATAAATAAACAGCAAAACACAAAGCATATTAGGATAAGCTACTTGCGATTTCCGTTACACGCCCGCCGGGCTCGCTATAAAAATGCGGAAGCTGATTAGCAACCCCCACCTCCGTTCCCCTCCTCCTCCTCCCGCTTGGTAGCCGGCTGTCTACCGTCTGTCCCCCCTAACTCCCAAACCTGCCACCCTTGGCTGGCGAAATGAACTTCGTGGCAACCTGGCCGACAAGAGGAGGGTTGAGTTTTATGAGGCACAAAAATTAACAACGCCTTTGGGGTTGTCTTCGAGGCGGCACGACGACGACAAAAAAACGTTGCCGACTCTCATAATCGAAAATGGTCACAGGTGACCCCCAGCAGTTGACCAATGTAACCTCCATCTTCAACTTCACCTCCATCTCCATCTTCATCTTCTTCTTCGACTTGGTCCCCAGCTCGTCGGCCACTTGGCTTATTGAAATTAAATGTGCTGGCCAGCAGATAATACCCATTTAAGGCGTGTTCAGTTAAGTTGAGTTTGATTTGGGTGATTTTCCCCTGGCATCTACTTATGCTCTCTCTATCTCTCTCTCTCTGTCTCGTTGAGTGGGGAATAAAGGGAATGCTGATTATAAGCTGATGCTTAAAGCGATTCCGTCCAAAAGGTAGAATCGTTACTAAAGAAATCCGTTTATAATATATTTACTACTTAATGTTCTACCTGAGCACTGTCAAAACAACTTGGCCGATTGCTTGATAAACTCGGTGTATATTTCAGCAATGATCAAAAATATGCAACATACGCTTTAGAAATAGAACAATACAAAGTAATTACTTTAATACATATTTATCAAATTATTATAGTATTTGAATTGACATAATAAATTAAATAATGCATTTAAATAGATTATTAATTTAAAGTACATTTTCAATTGGAATAAATCCAACAATAAAGCGTACACTTTGTCTTGCCAATTTTTTTTCAAATTTGTCATTGGATTTATTTTGGAAAAAACACAATGAAGAACTTAGCATCGTATCTTCCATTATTGGATACTTATATAAATGTCTTTTATTATAATAAGATGCAAAATAAATATGAAAAGTGTGGAATTTATTGAATAAAATTAATAATGAATGATTAATAAAACTTATATTGCATTATAGAAGTAGTGGAAGAAAGTCAAAAGAAAAGAGCAAAGATCTTTCAGTGTTACGTTTACAAGAAAAGTTTAAATTAATTAATTCCCAATTCAATATTTAGAATTGTTAATAAAATTCTTAACCATTTCATAATCAATTTCAAGCTGAAAAGCATATGATTTTCTTGCTATTACTAAGTTATTTTGTTCTATGCTGTAATACCCCTTTCCACGACATTTGGACGGACATTTGGTCACTTGGCCTTTACACAAAATGTGTAAAAATCCTGAAGGACACACACACACACACATAGAGTTGACACGACACTGGAGGATGTCAAGTCAAGCTGAAGACGGCGTGACAGCGTGCTGCTGGGCGCACGTTCATGTTTAAATTTTTAATCAAAGCTGCTGAACGACAGCAGTCATTAATTTTCCTTCAGCATCATCCCAAGATTGTGGCCATTCTTTCTGGGGCTTTGTCATTCCTTCGTCTGGCTGGCTACCTTTCTGACATTTGCCTGCTGTGCCAGCTACAGACAAACAACAGCAACAGCAACAGCAGGGAAAAAAATAAACGTAAACTTGATGTGATGACTAAGACTGAGGGAACAAATATGACCACAACGTTTGCAGATGGCGAACGGACGCCGCTCGAATGAATTACGGCAACAAGATTTGAAATGCACAAAGATTGTTCATCATTTCAATAGATAATGCGACGAACCACTGTCCAAGATTCTATTTTTTTTCTGCTTCAAGCAGTAAATCTCGAGTTGGGATTCTCGTTAGGTTCGTCGAAAACTGTCAAACAAATGTTTGTTGTTTATGTGCTGCACGAAAGTGACGCTGAATTTTAGAATGATTTCTAATTTAACTAAGAAGTTACAGCTTAACACTCATTATTTACGGCGAGGATATTGCAAATAAGTCAGCAAGTCATGCAGGAGTTTGATTTCTTTAGCAGCTGATAAGAGAAGTTGAAATATGGTATTATAGCTAAGTATTATTTTGGTAGAATTCATCAGCTCTATCACTTGTTGCATTTCATATGTCGTTCTTAAGTCCACAACTCGTTTTCATTATTACGAAAAAACAAATTAATATATATTTAAATTATTTTGTTATAATTCTATTCTATATATATTATTTGGGAACATGCAAAAAACATTGGCTGCGATCGAATAAAAATTGTGGAAGTAATATAAGAAACACTTTTTTAAGACGAAAAAAAACCCAATACTTAGGCTGACAATCTGGTATATTTTGTACTCTATGGTAGTAGAATATACATTTTGGTACACTTTAATATTTCTGTGGTATATTTTTGGTATATTTGTTGAATATGGTTTAGTCGCATTTATTTTCAAGCCAAGTATTCTCCACATGTTGAATAATTAATCTAATTTACAGTCCATCAATTTTGTAAAAAGAAAAACAAGTAAGAAATCTACAGTCGAGTTTGCTCGACAGGGAGATACCTGTTACCCATAATAAAGGCAAAACAGTGCCGAAGGTCGTATTTGGTATATCGATGAAGTACTACCTTCTTAATATACTACAGATTGTCTTTTATTTATTTTTTTTTTTTAATTTGTATATTTTATTATTTAACAGGTTTTCTGCTACCTTATTGGAAGCTTGGCAAGTTATACCTTACAACAAAAAAATACTAACAATAAATCATATTATGTGTAACTTCTTACAACACTATGTATTATATATTAATATACTATATACATACATATATACATATATATATATATTATGTTACACAAGGAACCTTGTAGGAAGGTCCTGTGGATGGCACCTCTGTAGTCTTCTCTTTTTTGGAGTATATCTTAGACTTCTTGGGATGAAAATCCATTCTCAGAAGAAAGTTATTCGAATGCTTCCGAACAGCATCGCCAACCTTGGGGACCTTGAGATCCTTCTCTATATCTCTCGTGCGCATGTACCAGGGAGCATTACATAGTTTTCGTACTACAGATTGTCAGCCAAAGTTCTATTCCACAGCTATAAGAACAACTTTCCCCCTATTTTTTAAATGTTTCAGTTAATGTACAGAGAATTACCCATATAAAGAACATGGAGTGTAATCTTTAATAACTTACTTAATAGTTGAAATGAGTGAAACATATGCCGCTAAAGATGAAGGCCAGCAGCAAGCAGCAGCAGAAGTTTCGAGGCAAAAGCTGGTTGTTTAGTTTTTCGGGATAGATGGATGATGATGGCGAATGGACATTGATAAATCACTTATATACATATGTAGTACATGTGTGCTCCCTGCCACCTCCCTTGCCGCTTCCTCCGCTCGCTTCCACACTTCGACTAGTATTTCTCGACGTATTTGAACTCGACGAAATCGCATTCGTATTTGTGCTATTGTTGTGCAATATGGCTGTGACTATCGCGGGCTATTTGAAAACGCGACGTTGCAAACAAACCGTACTTTCAGAGAGAGACGCTTTACCTCCCTCCTCTGCGACTCTCTCTTTCTCACTCTGCAACCCACATCCCTCATTTGCCACCACTTGCCGCCGCATCACAGACCTGTCATGTGCTGCGCTACGCTCAGTTCTGTGTTGTGTTGTGTGTGTGTGTGTGTGTCCAAATTCAACAATTTTCTGCAGCGACATCAAATTACGAACTCATTATTGTTAGCGACGACACAATGGGTCCCAGAGTCCAGCATTCTGGGAGGCCAACAACATCCAACAAAACTCCAGGGACGACGCTTTTGGTGTTTGCGTTGGCGTGAATTTTGCCAAAAATGCGTAGAGTTCACTGTGGCTCTTTCTCTCCGTGTGTGTGCGAGTGTGTGTGCGTGTGTGTGAAAGTGCGTTTTTAGGGTATTTGTTGACGTTGATAGCGCGCTTTTTTGGGGCGACTGAATTTTTTTTCTTCTTGTTGTTGTTTCGCTTCGTTTTTATTTTTCTGTGTAGCCTTTCTTGTTTAGCTATTGTTGTTGTTATTGTTGTTGGCGAAGCGCGTGTAAATCGCATGTTGGGTGGGGAGGGGGAAGGGGAGGTGGGTAACGTAACGCAACGCAACGGAACGCAACGCAGCGAAACGTAGCGACACCCAAAACGAAGCCCACATCAAACTGACCAAAATGCATGGAATGTCTATGAAAATTGTAAAGCGTTGTTCCACTGCTGAGCACGGCAATGCTGTGCTCCCCCTCTCCCACACTTCCGCTCCCACTCTTGTGAACCCGCCTCAGCTCTGCCACAACACCGCAGCAGCGCTCGAATCCACTTGCAACGTCGCGCTCATTAAATGACACTCACAGCAAGGCGGCCAGAAATTGCACGCTATAATGCATACACACAGGATATGTTTCCCTCTGCGTGTGTGTGTGTGGGTGTGTGGGTGTGACGTGGCGGGGGGCGTGGCATTGCATAATTTTAGTTGCACCAACGTAGGCGCCGAAAAGCCACGCCAGAGAGGGAAGGCAACCAACCCTCCTCCCTCCTCCCCCCTTTAGCTATTTCTATTGCTTGTCATACGCAGAGCGCGAAGGTGGCTTTTGTTTTACGCAACACCACCAACATCACCACACTTGCAGCAGCAGCAGCAGCACACTCTCCCTCCCCGCCCCCACTTCCTTCCCTCTCTATTCGACTCGCCTCTTGTTACGCTGCTTGCGAGTAGAGCAAATTGGTTTGTCATGAGGAGCTCTCTCTAAACTCTCCGGCTTATCCCTAACAAATACTTCTGCGCACACAGACAACGTAAATTCTCAACGTATTCAACTCAATAGCAACTCAACAGCAACTCAACATTACTTTAATAAAATATAATGCAAAACAATTAAGCACTTTCATTCAAAAAAATTGTGGCTTCAATAATTGTTACAACGAAATTTTAATTGCATTTTTCTTTGGTACTGTGTACAATATTTCATAGATAGTTTACATTTCAAATAGTTTTGCTACAGAAAAGTTTTTTAAGCTTTTGTTTTACTGCTAATTAATTAAATAATTAATAATTATTATTTAATTAATAATTATTATTATCATTGTATGCTTAAAGAATTTGCTAATTTGAATTTTTGAAATTATATAAAAATGAGTTGTTTTTGCAATGTAAAATTTGTAATGTGCACTTAACAGTCACAAATACTGTTTTTTTACTTTTCAAACTGCAAAGTAATTTACTTTATTACAGAACTGCGAAAATTTATAGACATGGTAGTAAAATTTTCTAATCATTTTCGTAATTTCGTAATGCAATTGTCGCTGTATAATAATTTATTTACTTTACTTTATGATATTTGTATATTTGTTAGGGAAATGCAAAAAATATTTCACAGCTAATAAGAAATTTTAAATTTATATTGTCATAGAAATGTTGCATTTAACATTTAGTTCTCAAATTTGGATCAACTCTTTTAGAAATGTAAAATGTACAGTTCAAAGTATTTCACTGCAAAATAGTTTACTTAGCGGCCAAAGAAAATCAACTCAACTCACTCTGAAGAAAAGAAATTACTTGTTGCTCCATTTATTATGTTTGCATGCTAATATTATATTTTTATACTCACAGGGTAGATGCGTATTCTAACTTTCTATTAAATGGGTTTAACTGGCAAAAGGAGTCATCTCTGATCGCATTAAGCATATATACATATGCATATGTATTTTTTTATAAATCTGTTATATTTTGTACTTTATGGTATAAGTTGAATATTCATTCATTCCTGAATGAAATATGAGTATCTAATCAATATATTAAATTAAGCATTTGATAAATATTATTTCTACGGTACATTATTTCGTTATATTTGAAGAATAATATACTTCTCCCCTGGCACATGACAAATTGGTGTTGCTTCATTTGTTTATACTTTAGAATGCTATAAAGAATTTGTTACATAAATAAAGTGACATTTCCTTTTGTTATTTTATAGAATTGTTGCATATAAATGCAGTTTAAATTGTAATCTAAGATCCTCAAAATGTCACAAATTATTTAGCTGCCAAAATATTCCAAACTGCATACTTCTTTCTCTCTGTTTCCTTGACACCTATTTCACTTAGTGGCCACTTTGATGCACTTAAGCTAGATAGTTACCTATAACATTTATTTAACGTTTGCAACTTATTCAATAAAGCTGATCGCTAAGCTTTCTAATTAAAACTTATTTCCTCCACTTGCCAAGATTGAGCGTCCACATTTCATTTACATATTTCTCTTTTTCGATTTGGCGTATTTTGAGCGCAGACCGGAACAAAGCAGTGAAATTACATTTCGTTGACACAGCAAAGCCTTCACTCGATTTTTGGACTATTGCCCGGTCTGGTCTGCTGCTGGTGCAGTTTCCCTTCTGATTTTTCCTTTTTTTCCTTTTTTTTTTGTTTTTCGGTCATTTTATTTGCGACGCGCTGATACGGCACGAAGTTGTCCCTGACCGCAACATCGCATGTTGTAGGTGCGCCAATGACGCTGATTTTGTTCCTGCGCACAGTCACACACACACACACACAGATGGAGGCAGGCAACACCGGGCTACATATTATTAACAGTTCCTGTGACAAAGCGCGGCCACGGACTAGAACTAGAACTGCCACGGAGCATGGGGAGAACGCACGCTTGGGTGCGGGATTTCGAAGAGTGGAGAGAGTGGAAAGTGGAGAATGGAGAGTGTTGGTTTCACCAAGCAGCGAGCAGCGAACAGCGAGCAGCCAGCGGGTGTCGGATGTGGAGATTGCATGTGAATGAGCGTGAATGGGGGATGTGTGGCAAGTGCAGCTGGATGTGTAGCTAGGATGTTGCTGTGTAGGTAGGATGTGGATGGTTCAGCATACTCTGCTCTGCTCTGCGCCACCTGTCATATTACGGACGACTGCCAGCGAAGAGCAGCGTTGCCATTGCCATTGCCGTTCTCTCATCGCTGTCCATGTCATTGGCGTTGTCGTCCTTGTCGTTGTCGTTGTTGCTGTTGCTCTTGTTGTTGTTGCTGTCTTTTGCCGGCCGTTTGCTGTCCAACAAAATGTTTTGTGGTTCCCGTTTGCCCCGTTGCTAAAGTTTGTGCCACTAGCTGGTTTGTTTATTTTAGCTTCGTAACAAGTATACGCGAGCGCGATTCATGCAAAGACTACACAAGAGTCCAACTCTCATTTAGCTCCATTTAGCTGAAATCGAGAAAATCCATTGCAACGCATTTCCACCTCTCCCCTTACAAAATGAGAATTTAACAAGAAGCCGCATTAATCCGTAGTTAAGCGCAGTTTAAATGGTCAAACTCAGCTCTCTCTATATGCTGCTCAATCTTTCACATCGCATCTTTATACTTGGGCATAACTTAATTGCTAAAAACTACATATTATGTATTCATATAATTCTCAATTTTAACTTGAGTGAATTAAAGGCGGAAGCAAAGTTTGTTTGATTTCTATCCTTAAATATGTAGTATAAATACCTTCTACTCTGTTTGTAACCAACTCTTAATATATGCATAATGTTTTCTAAATAATTTATATATTTTTAGTTCAACTCAATCATATATTTTGCACTATAATATACATATAAATGCGTATATAGAGTTGACCTTTGAACAATAGAGCTTAAAAAATGTAACAATGCAATAAATTGGAACTCATGTTTTTAAGCAATTTAGAATAATAATTAATGCATTTTTTTGGCTTACTTATTTGCATGTACCAAAATACTCTAAAATAACAGGCGATCATGATTTGGAAATATTTAATAGAAATTATAATTTGCAATAAAATGTATATTTTTGTTAACTTGCATTATTTATAGTAATATTTCAAAAAAGAGAGAACATTTTCATTCATGCCAAGAGTACTTTTGGTACTTTTGTCTACCACTTTGTTGCTGATTTAGTAGGGTTAAAAATAAATGGAAAACATAACTTAAATAATCAAATTTTGAAGGCAAGTTATTTTCGACAATATTGCAAATGTTTCGAATTTATTAAAAATTATTTATTAATACTTTGTTAGACTTAAGTTGTTATTAGTATGTTGTTCTACAACATTATTTTATGTTATGTTGTTAGATAGAAAAGAAGATAGAGAAATATATACGTAGATAAATAAATATTACCTTTTATGTAACACATTTTAACACTGTAGATGATAGGTAGACAAATACATATATTGACCAACAGACAGATTATAGAAAGAGAGAAGTTATCATAGTTAGTTTAAAATATAATAAATTGCAAATAGTATTTTTGAACTACATCTCTTAAAAAAAAATTCGTATAGATAGATAGATAGATATATAGACAGATGAATGATAATCGATTCCAAATAGTATATAGATAGATTTGTAGCTAGATATATATATGAATAGATAGTTATAGTGATATTTAAATATGTAGATAGCTAGATAGATAGTTAGATAGAAAGATAGTTGATTAAAAATCGTAACATCTCCCTTAACTTGACTTCACATTAAACCAAACCAATTAAAAATGTTACCATCATATTAAAAGCAGTGCGCAGAGTGAAAGCAGATAGTTTTGCAGGTGTGCAGGTGCGTGATACAAATGTTGCCTTATGCGCACAACCTTTTGTGGGCATTCAAAGTGCTTAATGTGAGGTCAATCAATGGCTGGAAAGGTCGAAGTGCTTTAGAAAAGAAATTGTACTCGCAGTTGGCCGTTGGATATAGTCTCAAAATGATATTTCTTCAATGTCAGCGTCCATTGTCATTCATTTCCCATGACAGCAGCGACAACAAAAGCGTCTGGGGCAATCATGGCCACATGTGGCTCGCACCCCCCGCACCCCACCGCCCGAAAAGCGAAAGAGAGTGGCCAAGGGATACGAAGGATACGATGAGAATTTTATCTAGCGTGTAAAAATCACTAACAAATGGTGCAAAATTAAATTTGGCTTATGAGTTGGAACTGACAAATCGCAAGCACACACACACACACAACACATATCGGCAGTAGTTATGCCCGTTGGACTCCGTTAAAATACGAAATTAACATACTAAAGTAAATGATGTGCCCCATCCACACACATGGAGTTGGAAATTTTTGGTCGAGAAAGTGTGTAGAAAACGTGGTAGAAGTTGAAATTAAAAATGAATAACATCAAATAAGGCGAAACTTTGGGATGAAAATGAAATTGGATTCAAAGCGAAGTTTGAGTTGGATGTGAAGTAAAAACCGGCTGTCGGAAGCAAATCAACACGTCTCGCTTCAACAAAGTGTGCGTGTGTGTGTGTGTCGAGTGTGTGTGTGTTTCCTTCGTGGGGTTGTTTCGACCTTTAAATTGGTCGCCGTCTTAATGTCACCTTTGACACCGGCTGGTCAATGGCATGACGTAGCAAAAGCTAGCTAGCTAACTGTCATTCAGTTCTCTCTTAACTTTTGCATCACCATCCAAATTGGATTGCAACGTTGTGTGTGTGTGTGTGTCGATGTCTGTGTGTGTCTGTGTTTGTGGCTGAGTACAAGGACAATGACGAGACAAGCGTCGTCATGGCGAGCAAAGCAACCAAATGATGACAGCCAGCTGCTAGCTGTCTAAATGGCTGCTTGGCTGCTTCCCTGGCACGCCAATTCAAAGTAAAGCAAAGCAAAGCAAAGCAAGGCCAGGACAACTCAACTCAACTCAACTCGACTCGACTGAAGGCAAAGGCAAAGGCAAGGCCATCTTAAGAAACGATAATGACACAACCTAATAAACTGTTGCCCGGGACGACAGCGCAACATCAGAAGTTGCCACTTGGCATCCGGGCTGCCTGCCTGCTGCCTGCTAAGGCCACAAAACTTTCCGTATCGAGTTTGAGGTTTAAACAGCTTCGAACTAACACACACACACACACATTAAGGACGTGAATCTGACTGTCGCTCAAGCGTTAAATAGAAGATTTTCCGTAACCTAGCAACACCTTGCCTCGCCAACGCTCGACGCACCTTTGGCCACACCCATAATCAAATACACACACACACATATATATATATATACATCTTTCAACCACACTCTCACTCGCAGTTGCTAGCGCATATGTACGCTGTACTTATTGCAATAAGTGGGCTTTCAATTAACATGCTGTCTTGTCTATTCCCCCGTTCAACAACTTCCCCAACTCAACTTCCTTTCCCGCTGCGTTTGGCGCCTAGCACGGCACGTTAGCAATTTGACTTAATGTCATTATCAACGCCTTCGAATGACGCCTGCAAAATGCGTTTGGCCTCCAGCTTCTATTGTTTTTGGCCAACACACACAAGCGAATATCTTGCGACCGTTGACGTCTGCTAATTATGCCATCATTAGAGATACGTTTACGCACACACACACACACACACGCACACGCCGACATGCAATAAATTCAAATGTCATTGTCTCCGATACGCGGCATTAAAACGAGGGGGGAGCGCTGTGCGGGTTTCCCTCACTCATGTTTATTGCAAATTGTTTGCTCTTTATTATGACTCGCATGTCACACACAAACACAATCGCAATCACAATCGCAAGATGTGAGTGTGTGAGTGAGAGTGTGTGTGTTCTTCTCACGTCTATCAAATCAATTTCAATGTTAATTGCTGCGAATTATTATAATTATTTGTCGCCTTGACAAAATCATTTTAAATGTATGTTCGCACAATTGTCTAGAATTTAAACTATTTGCATAGCATTAGATGGAACAATGTTGAAGCTTTCTATTATGAATATTTTGATATACATATATTAAGTGCGCTGCTTTTGGGTGAAAATGCTTTTAGAGAATTTAAGTTTTATAGTAACCGAACATCATGAACACTTTTTAATATCCTTGAACTTAATATAAAAGCCTATTAGTGAAGAGCCTGAATTCCCGTCAATAATCTCTACCTTAAGACATGCTTTAAAATAATAATTTAAAAAAAATATTAAAAATTTATTTAATATGCTTATGTATGCATATATTTAAAACATATAAAACTATAACTGAATTACCAGACACAGTCCAAATAATAAAAGCTGGGACTCTGATATTTGAATACACAATTTCTATTCATACTCTTTTTTAATAAAATACTATAAACTTTGTAGGGTTACATAGCATCCTTTTCAACATAACATTACCGTCCCATTTACCTGAAGCAATGTCTTCTGTCTTACTTGCACCTGTTTCAGCTTAGATGTGACCTCTTCTGTAAGACATAATCAAAACTACGTAACATTTTCTTCTGTTAAACGTTTACTTTTCTTTATACTAGATCAACTAGCAACGGCTTCCGTTAGACTAAACAGCAATTGCTTCCTCTTATAATGCATTTCTCCATCTCCCTCACGCGCATACGCAGCTGAATTCTAGTCGAAAACTAATGCTTGTGTGTTAGACACGATCAGCAAACGTTTAGGCCAGCAACTATCGCGTATATCGTTTTACACACAACCTCAACTAAGTAGCATTCTCTTCTGCTTATCGTTCACTCCTCTTTATACTCGATCAACTAGCAACGGCTTCCGTTAGACTAAACAGCAGTTGCTCTCTTTCTCCATCTCGCTCTGTCGCATACGCAGCCGTGCATCTAGTCTAAATCTTATGGTTATGTGTTAGACACGATCAGCGAACATTTTGGCAAGGGACTATCGCTCACTTGCTCACACTTGCCTACAAGCTCGCAACTGTCTCGGCTTAACAGCCACTTCGTTTTCTGCTTAACATTTGCGTATTCTTATATTGCAGCAACGTCCTTTGCTATACGTATAGCGAAGTAGCAACGGCTTCCGTTTGACTTGTAGCATTTTCTCCTATTAGACTTTCTAAACTTTTTCCTTCTGTTTAAGGAGGAACGGTTTCGACTTTATTTTATTTATTGAACTAGCAACTTGCTATCTTCCTTTAAAATAATAATTTTTTAACAAAACAAAATATAATTTAAAATATGCATATAACATACTATACTTAACATATATTACAATAGAATCGAATGATCCGACTACACAACCCAAATAGTACACATAATTTCTTTTCTAACTATAATAAATCGCTCATAATAAAATAAAGTCAGTCTTGCTATATGGCATCCTTTTCTATATAAAATGCTGTCATCTTTTCTTCGGGCAATGTTCCACTTGTTTTAACATAGTAGCAACTTCAAATAGACACATACTAGGCAGCATGCTCATCTGCTTAACGTTTGCTCCTCTTTATACTCGATCAACTAGCAACGGCTTCCGCTAGACGAAAAAGCCTTGCATCCTCTTACAATGCATGCATGTTGTTGTTGCTTTAATTTTTGCAAATGATTTTCTCCATCTCGCTCAGACGCATGCACGCAACCGAACATCTAGTCTACAACAGTGAACTATTTGGCAAGCGACTATTCCGTACATTGTGTCACAAATATTCTGAACTAAGTATCATACTCTTCTGCTCTATCGTTCACTCCTCTTTATACTCGATCAACTAGCAACGGCTTCCGTTAGACTAAACAGTAATTGCTTACTTTGATTCCTCTTATAATGCACGCACGTTGTGTTCTTTCTCTATCTCGCTCAGGCGCATGCACGAAGCCGAGCATCTAGTCTAAATCCTATGCTTGTGTGTTAGACACGATCAGTGAACATTTTGGCAAGCGACTATCGCGCACTTGCTCACACTTGCCTACAAGCTCGCAACTGTCTCGGCTTAACATCCACTTCGTTTTCTGCTTAACATTTGCGTATTCTTATATTACACCAACGTCTTCTGTTATATGTTTAGCGAAGTAGCAACTGCTTCCGTTTAACTTGTAGCAACTTCTTCTGTTAGACTTTCTAAGCACAACTAGCATCCTCTTCTGTTTCACGCTTGCTTCCCCTTCGTTGTCAATTTTTGAACGAATGATGTAGCAACTTCTTCCGTTTAACTAATATCAACTTCTTCCTTTATACTTAATCGCAGTTAGCATTCTCTTCTGTTTAACGAGAAACGTCTTCTGCTATATTTTGATCGTTGAACTAACAACTTCTTCCGTTTAACTCATAGCAACGTCTTATATTTCACTCAGTAGAAACTAGTTGTGTTTTGTGTTAAATACTTTTAGGGCTGAGATAAGTGCACCGTCTTCTGTTTTATTTGTGTTTTATGTTCTTAAATTTTCTTCAGCTGAACTTACATGCAATTTCTTCTTTCTTTTCCATGATGATGTAAAGCTTGCTTCTTCAGCTGCACTATGAATATAAATATCGGTGAATATTTTACTATATACAATTTCAAATAAAATTGTAGTATTTAAAGAGTTAATATATTTGATTCTCCGACCTCTTCTTTAAGAAGTAGGGTTCTGTTAGGAAAAACTTTTCTTTGCTGAGTTTATAATACACGACATTTATTGCAGCGAACGCTCTGACTAAATCTATGATATGAAAAAAAGCAAAATATACTAAAAGATAAATATATTCATAATCAAAATGTAGTTCCTAATGAATTTAAATTTAACAAAAGGCATCACAACTATTTCATCTTTTTAATATTTAATATTTTCAGGCAGTATTGCTATTCGGATTCGCATTCTTATTGTATCAGAGGAACTTATTTAAAATGCACAGAGCTCTCATTCATTATTCGCCGCCTTAAATAAGCTGCTAAAGTGCATGCAAATAAGCAAAAAAACCAAAAAGATACAAATGCGAAAAGCGGAACCAAAGCTTGGATCCCATAGCCACCCTTCCTTCATTCTCGAATCCGAATCCGAATCCGAATCCCAAGCCGAACCTTAAACCGACTTCCAACAGAGGTGTCCATATCCTATTTCTATGCCCGCAAAACTGGCTGTCTTATGACTGCAGGTTAGCATTTTTCGCTTTTAAGTTTGCCCATTTATTTAAACTTTTTATTTGCCAGTTTTCTACTCGTATTTACGCTTTCAACTTCCCCAAGTCCTGGCTATAAATTCGAGCGGCCTTTTTAACCCCATAAATGCAAAGACCAAGCAAAAGTATACCAAAAAAAAAAGAGGTAGAGATGCGAATGGCGGAGGCGGAGGCGGAGACGGAGATAGAGAAGTGAGCAAAAGAAATGCGAATTAATTTTCTTAAAAGCTTTTCTTGGCGGCGCTGATTATCTGACCATCTCTCCCTCTTCCCTCTTCGCTCTCTCTCGCCTATTCTTTTGCAATTGACATTCGCCATCTCGTTCTAGGCAAGTGTATGCGTTTTCTTTTTACTTTTAGTTGAAATTTTATTAACGAAACTTGGCACGCTACTTAAGAAACTATATACAAATTGTCAGTGTGCTTAAATTTATTTTTAATAAATTTTTAAAATTTTTCTCTTTTATTTAAATTTAGTTTTGTTTTCAATACTTTTGGGTTTTCCACTTTACTTTACGCTTTTCTCATTATAGTTTTATGGTTTGCAAAAAAAATTGATTTCCTTATAGACTTAACGTAGTTTTGCAATATTTATGGAGCAAAATATGTTCAATTTCTCAATTTACACAGATAGTATCTAGATAATTTATAAAATTATTGCCCATCCCCCAAAGTTCTTTCCCCTTCCCCACCCACATCCAAACAACGAATGCCGAATCAAGAACTATTATTATTTACTTATTGGGCAATGCTAATTGATTTAAATTCGATATGTGATCCGCTAAACTTAGAAAAAAAAAATTCTTGTTCAAGTTATTCCATGCTTAGGGTTGCTCAACGAAGTTTTGGGTTTTGCTTTGTGGTTTGTTAAATCTCAATTAAAATTGTTATAAATTTGAGTTTTTAGTTTTTGCAAATCTTATAAAAAAAAGAAGAACAGTACAAATTGTCTAAAAGAAAAACTTTTCTGCAATTGCATTTCATTTTGTTATTCTTCATAAATTTGAAGTGTTTTTAATGAATATTGAGTGACATTAATGCTTAACGGCCACAAATTGTATAAATAAATGACTTTTCTGCAATTGCATTTCATTGTGTTATGCTTTATAAATTCGAATTTTTTTTTAATAAACAATGAATTACATAAATGGCTCGCAACAAATTGATTTAATCGCCTCACTGTGTTCCACTTTGTTGCATATTTGACTCGCTTTACTAAAATGCATTTTAAAAACAATGTGAAACGCTTAACTTTCAATCTTTTTTTGCAGTTGATGCAACAAATTCATTTAGTGGCCACACTGTGTTGCACTTAGTTGCAAATTGCACTTGCCTAACAGAAATGCATATTGAAATGAAATCAGTGAACATTTTTACGTTTGTCTGCTTAATTGCCAATCAATTTGTTTGCTGTTGCCCTTAAGCGAGATAGCGTACTGCTTGAGCAACCCTTCACAAGTGGCCTACTTGAGTGTCCCCTGGGTGTCCATGGGCACTTCTCCCGCCCCCTGCGCCGCCAGACAACTGCCCAGCAAGGCGGCGGCCAGCCGCTAGTAGGGACGCCAGACATCAGCCGTCGGCTTGGGCGTACGATTGCGTATTGGACCGCCAGCACCGCTGGATCCGCTGGCCGAACGTGATGTGGTGCTCACATCATCCAAATCGATCGTCTCCACAGGTGAAGGCGACCGTCGTGTGGAGCTAACGGGCGGCGAGGCATTCGGATTGGCATTCTCGGCATCCGGTGGATTGTGTGTGATCAGCGTGACGCAACGCTTGATCAGATTAACGCCATCGGCATCAGTGGATGCCACTGCATGAGCAGCTGCCTCCTGCTGCTGCTGTTGCTGCTGTTGTTGTTGCTGCTGCTGTTGCTGGGGAGCTGAACTGGCGGCTGCGGCAACGGCAGCTGTGCGCAGCCAAGGCAGCTCGCTGTAGCTGCCATAGAGTTGAGTGTAGAGCCATTGACTGGACTGCGGCAGCAGCGGACTCTGCAGAAAGAGCTGAGCCGCCAGAGCGGGATTGAAACTGTGGCCAGCCGGTGCAAAATGCCCAGCGCTGGCGGCCGCAAAGCCGCCAAACAGTTCCGTGGGATTCTTGCTGCGCTGTATCAGCGCCGTAAAAGCACCGCCGCTGCCTGGAGTTGGGTCCGTTAGCGTTGCCACGCTGCTGGCATCGGCGCTGAGCAGCGTCGGACTGCGACTCCGACTGCGAGTGCGGCGAGTTTCCGTCTCCGTCTCGGGATCTGGATCGGGATCGGGATCAGCTTCCTCCTCATCGTCGTGTGTCAGCGAGCTGATGCTTTTTCGTGGTGATCCCGTCACCGAGATGCTGTCGCTCTCGAAGCCCGCATCGATGTTGCTGTTGCTGTTGTTGTTGTGGCTACTGTTGTTGTTATTGTCGTGATGCTGCATGCTCGTCAACGTCAGCGGCGGCGAGCTGCCCGCACTCATACTACATGCTGCGGCCGGCTGCACAAACGCGCTCAGCGTCGCACTCGTCGTCGTTGTCGTCGTCGGCGATCCCTCAGGACTCGTTGTGCTATGCGCCGCGCCCACAGTCGCCAGTTGCTGCTGATTGTCTGCTGATTATGCAGGGAAGTGTTCGTTAGTTTGATTTTAACCTTGCAAGTTGCAAACAACGAAGATCGCACACTTACCGCTCAAGCCACGCAGTCCGCCAGCTGCTGGAAAGCTGGCGCCATGGTGATGGGCGAAAAAGGGCGCGGCTGGAAATCCAGGGCGTCCGCCCAACGCCATGTGAGCTCGCCAATCCGGCGCATGCAGGTGACTGTGCATCCCCACCAAATGATGTGCGAAGCCTGCAAGTGAAAAAAGCGAAAATATAATGCATTACTTTATAAATCGTATCACTTTGCCTCAAACTATACTTCGATAAACAGCAAATAAGTTATAGTTTTATACAAGGTTTAAAGGAATTTCTTATATTAAATATTCAGACAATAAATCCATCTCCAGTTTAGTATTCTCAATTACGATCAGCAAAGAAATCGCTAAACGAAGAAAGTAAACAATTTCTTCACTTAATAAGTCGAATAAGTTATCCAGACATTCCACACTTCAATACAATGCTTAAAAAGTAATATTATTAACATGAAATTTCGATAAGCAGTCTAAAAGTGATCGAAATGTAAATGAAAACAAAAATGAACATCCAAGAAGTCATAGCGAAAAACGATGAAAACTTTGTCTTTGCATTTTCTTGCAACTGCGCAACTTTAACCCTAAATAAAATATTGTCTTTAACTGCAAAAACTACAAAGCAAAGCAGTCATTAAACGTGTAATTCTTTTGTGATATTCAGCTCTATTAATGTCTACTACAAATTTTGTGCATTGCAGATGCCTTTGCTGCCACATTTGCCTTTAAAAGCAAAGTTAATTAGGTTAATTGTTACAATTATGTGCGCTTTGTACAAAGATTATGTATGCAATGAAGATAATGCAAAAGAATTTTGCACATGCAATGCAAATAAAAAGAGATTTCCTTATGTCGTTGTTATTTGTTAGTAAAGTAAAAAAGCTACAGTCAAGTGTGCTTGACTATGAAATAAAAGAAAACCGTGTGATATTATTCTTCAAATATACCAAATAATATACCAAAAGTATTAAAATATACCGAAGATTATGTTCGGTATATCAATGTAGTACTACATTCAAAATATAGTATTATGTTATTAAAAATAAAACCTATTTAAATATGTATTTCTCTTGATTTCGAAATTTATAAAGCAAATTTATTAATTTAAATCTATCGAAATCTGCATGAAATTCCTCATTCATTCATTCTTATTGTGTAGAATTTAAATAAAAGCAATTAAATAAGCTCAAGTAAATATCGATTATTAGCTCGTTTTGGGCTTGAGAAAAATGTTGTGCTCAAAGAAGTCTGGAATAAAAAAAGCAATGAAAAAAAACGCTGCACATAAGCTGCTGGCAACTATGAGTCCAAGTCCAATGCCAAGGCACACACAGAATACAGAACACAGAATACAGAACACAGAACTCAGACGTCGAAAAAGCCGAAGAAGCAGTAGCCCCGACCAAACCACATATAGCCCACTGTGCAAGACCAAAAACGTTGCCGCACATTTTGGTCGCTGCAAAACAACATTGGGGCAAAATTTCTGCCCACTAACCAGCAGCTTTCTAGCTCGCTCTCTCTCTCTCTCTCTCTAGCTGTCTCTGTCTGGTTTGTTGCGCAGCCATCATATGATCAACAAGCCGCCATATTGCTGCTTATGTAAATGCATCTTTCACTGCGCCTCCCCACTTCTCCCCTCTGTTGTCTTTCTTGGGTCTGTGTATGTGCACGCCCAAAGCGAGCTCCACCTTCTAAAGCGGACAGACAGACAGACAGACGTAGAGACGGAGAGACGGACGGACAGTCAGACGGACAGAGGAGAGCCAGACAGGCAGTGGCTGGCAAATCTGGCAGCGAGGCAGCGAGGCAGCGAGGCAGAAGGCAGAAGGCGAGCTCAAGGCAAACTCCTAAATAAATTCATTAAAATTATCCCAGTCGCCGATGTCGTTGCTCCGTCGTCGTCGTCTGGACGCCATCTCTTTTGATGGAGCTGCAGCTAGAGCTGTAGCTAGAGCGTTGCCGCTATCAAGTGGCAGCCCACATTTTGTGGGCAAAGGCGAAGGAAGCATTCAGACTGCGACAGAGAAGAGAGAAGAGGAGAGGAATGCTGACTGCTTCTTGCAGGCAACAAACAGCCTCAAATGCCAGGCCGCAGTCGCACATACTACGCGGTCGACGACGACGAAGACGACGTTGCAAAAGCAGCGCAGCAGTTGACTCATTGTTGTCACTGTGTGTGTGTGTGTGTGAGTCGCACTTAAGAAAACGCCAAGGCAACAAAACATTTGAGAGAATCTCGAGTCTCGCTTAGCTCCTCTCGCTGCTCGCACATTCGAAGACGAAGACCGACCACAACGCACACACACACACACACACACACTAACGCCACCCACATGCGCGCTCTCAACTGCAATCACTCCGTCTCTATCTCTCTCACTCTCTCGCTCTCATTCGCACACACACTCACGGTGTGCTGCTGGCTCGCTCTGTCGCACTTGAGGCCAAATACTTGGCCAAGTTTTGCCAAAGTTTGCAACCAAAATTTCACCGAAAATGTGACACCAACAACCAACCAACGAACCAACCAGACCAACCAGTCAGATAGGCCAAGGGGATAGATATAGACTCTTCAACGTACATATATATGTGAATGTGTGTGTGTCTGTGTGTGAGTGTGAGTGTGAGAGCGAGTCTCAGACTCAGACTCAGACTCCTAGTTTCGGCTCCAGACTTTCGACTTCAGACTTCAGACTGAGGCACATTTATAGACACAAGACATTGGAAGTGCTTGTAACTTGTATCTTGGCTGCATTACTTGATTGGCATGCTGCATTATTTTCATCGCCTGACATAGTTACATAAGTACAACTACAACTACAACTACAACTACAACTACAACTACAACTACAACTACAACTACAATTTGCAACAGAGATATGACACTTCTTCTTCTTCTTTATCTTTGTCTTAGTCTTATTCAAAAGTACAGCCAACTTCTATTTAGGTCAAACAACAATGCGCGTGTGTGTGTGTGTGTGTGGATCATCACTTTGCAAGTCTGGCATCTTGATGAAGAACACTCGCAACACTTGCAGCAACAAAGGCACACAAAAACAACAACAGCGAAAGGATTTTCAGTTATGAATGTCCTTAGTGTTGTGCTACACAATATGTGTGCTTTCAAATTTCGAACGCGTAAGCGTACAAAAGACACGCGATTTCTTTAGCAGAGCATCGTTAAATCAAAACTTGACACATGTTGGCTCGCATTAAGTATACGCAGCATGCGACAACGAATTGAAATCTATGTCGTCGCATTCTCTTATAAAGAATGCATTTAACAATAAGTTTTTGGTATTAAATGTAATCCAAATCTTAGAAATAAAAGAATTCAATGTTTAATAAAAACATCGTATTACAAAATACATTACATAAATAATAAAATAAAATACAAAAATTAACTACTTTTGTTAATGTAATAAAAACGTTAAATTAATATTTAAAGTACTTTATGATATAGTAAGTCTCGCGACTTATTAATTTTACAAGGGTTTTGAAAGTTTTTAGCATAGATTAAAAGAACCTCAATGTTGAATTTGTTGAAATTAAATAGAGCTAATATATTTCTGCTACAATTTTTCTATTTTTATGGCTATTATATCATGAGCTACAAATACATTATTTAAAATTTTGAAGAAGATTTACAAATGAATAAATAAGAAATCTATTAATAAATCTTGGTAATTTATATATTATATGAATTATAGTGATGATTGCCATTAACTTAATGACAATTATTTTTAATTTTACTAGAAACTCGTTTCATAAATCTTTATAAGCCTATCATACATTATTATTTTTATCTACTATATTTTCATGCTTCTTATTTTAATACGCTTCAGATACTTTAAAAGAAGGTTCAAAAGGTGAAGATTAGCTTTTTCTGTTGAGAGTAATGCTTTAAACATTAAGTATTTTCATAAATAAATTTTATTTATGTCATACACAAATTCATAATTAGATTTATTTTATAATGAAATGATTTTTTGAATTTTGATAAAGCTAATATATGTATATATTTTTATTTCAATTTGTATGACTTTTTTAATTAATTTAGTTTTCTGTTTGAGCATCATTTACGAAATGAAAGTTAAATTTGCAAACAATTTAGGGACTTTAAGCACTTAGTGTGCAATTTCTTTTTAGTCCAAACCCTGCACGTTTTGGCTCATTATAGTGCTTGGGGTCTGTTTTTTATGTGCATTATAGGTAATGAGAGAATGCTTCTAGCTGTAGCACAGAAACTGATATATTATATGGTATATGTGTAGGTAAGGATGTATGTGTGTGTGTGTGTGTGTGTGCTATGTACTTTCGTGTGTTGCTTGGGTACATGGGTAAATTTTATAGTTGGGCTTTAGAGTTGTGTCACACAAAATGGCAGCAGTAACAGCCCACAAAACTGCGAAGATCAGAAGCTCAGCAAACTATCACAGACACGCCCACGCCATCGAGTGTGCTACTTGAAGCACCCGACGGTGAAGCAAAGGCAGCAACAACAACGATGATGATGATGACGACTTCGACGATGCGGCGGAAGCGGCAGAAGCGGCAGAGGCAGCGGCAGCGACAGCGACGACGTTGGCAGACATTGAGCAAATTGTGTTTCCATATAATATAACATCACGTCGATTTTGGTAACCCAAACTATACACATATGGCCAGAGCGAGCCGCAGCTATTGAGAGTGAGAGTGAGAGCAAGAGAGTGAGAGAGAGAGAGAGAGACCGCACAAAGGCGTACCAAGGATGGCGACAGTGAAACCCCATAACAAAAACCTAAATATGCGGTCCTGTAAGGAAACCCTATGTGCGATAAAGGGTTAGCCGCGCTTGGTGTCAGTTTAGGGTCGGGCTTTCTTCGGCATGCGACGCCACGTAACGGTATTCGTCGAGTCGGATGTTCTCGTCTGGGCTAGTTGAGGAGGGAGGAGTAGCGAGAGCGAGAGCGGGGGCAGGTGTGGTGAGCTGTGTGTGTGGTGGCGTCCATGGCCCTGCCCCCATGCATGAGTGAGCGTATTCTCTATATATCTATATACATATATATGTACATGTGTGTGTGTGTGTGTGAATGTGTGGCGGAGCATAACGCGGTGCCATTGGTGCGCCACAAAAAGCTTTCATGAGTCCAACTTCCCACGCGTTCTTTTCTTTTTTCTTTTGTTTTGTTTTGCTTTGTTTTGTTTTGCTTTCTTTGGCTTCCTTTCTTTTTTTATTTTTTTTGGCACCACAATGCGGCATGAGGCGACAGTTTGAGGTGAGGTGGAGGAGATGAGCCAACCGATTGCCCTGCAATTGTTTGATTTAACAATATAACGAGCACTAAAATGAAATACATATATTCAGCTATTTATTGCTACAACTATCGTTGTAAGAAATCACACGCGAATACACACGAGTTTGCCGTCGGTAAATGTTGTGCCACTTCTGGTCTGTTTTTCCGACGGCATTTTGCAGTCGCCGCCGTGCAGCCCCAAATGATGCCCCACCCCCAAAACACAAAAAAACAAAAAAAAACCGAAAAGTGGCCGCAATGAAAACGAAAGGCGCTCAAGCAACGTGAAAGGAAAGCGAAGCGAAGTCAAGTGAAACACAAAAATACAAAAAAGAACTCAACAGCGCGCAACAATTTCTCACCACAAGACGCTGTCTTGGAAGAACAACAACAACAGCAACAACAACAGCAACAACAATAACAAGAGCAACAACAAAAATTATATAAAGAGTAGAAAGTCGTAGCAAGCCGGCATCATCTAACTCACCACAATGTGTTTGATGGGTGGCTGGGCAGAAATTCCACTCCTCCCCCTCCCACACACTCACACACACACACACGCACACACACACACACACACACACACACTGAGTAGCACATGCTTGCTCGCTTTGAGAGACAGAGAGTGCGACCAGCGAATCAGGGGAAATCTTTAAAGTATATATTTTTGGTTGTCCAAAAGCACTCGACTCAATGCTCAATGAAACTCACTCAAAGAGAGAGAGCGCGAGAGAGAGAGAGTGAGAGAGAGAGCGAGTGCTCACAGTTGACGCCTGCGCCGAATGCTAACGACGACGAAGAGTTTGCGACGCTGACAGCGACGGCAATAACGAAAGCAGCAGCAGAAGCAACGGCACATTTATGTTGCCTACTTTTCAGCGCGGAAAAGAACACAATACAACAGAATAGAACAGAATAGAATACGATGTGTGTGTGTGGCTGCCAAAAGCTGCTTGCTGGTTACTTTTGTTGCGCACTTTTGCGGTAAATTTGTTTTTTGAATTTCGTCTTTTTTGTTGTTGTTTTTTTTTTTTTTTGTTTTTTTTTTTTGCGTTTTAAGTTGTTATTGAAATATCAGGAAAAGTGCTTGGATTGCGGCTGCAGAAACCCAAAAGCGAGAGCAGCAAAGCTGCAGTTTCAAAATTTGAAGCATAAAAACAATAACATCTTTGCGATGCTAAGCTCCATTGATTTTGTGCCCCGTTGTCAACAACTTTAAGTTGTGCGCTTGTAACTTGAAACTCGCAGCTAATTAGCCATTTAAGCTCACCAACGAAACCAATGAACAACACGCTGTCTACTCAATCAAATTAATTGTGCACTTTAGACCAACTTAAGGTTGCCTAATCTCTTCGAAATCATTATATTATACATCTTCAGATAAGCTTACTTTAATATTATCGCACTTTAATATTAAAGAAGTCTCGCTTTAATGCTGCTTAAGAGCTGCAATCGAAAAACAATTAATAGAATCGTTAGCGGATCAGAATTTTCAAATTGTTGCGTAAAACTTATTCACAATTTAATATTATAATAATAACAACAATTTAAAACAAATTCACAACTATATATAATTTATTACTGCAATACTAATTCAAAAAATATTAAATTTAAATTATAAGGCTCATTTGAAGAGTTGCAAATTTCTTATTAGCTAAATAAGCAACTGACTGCAAATGGCTTTCTTAAGGCATTCATACAAAGTATGCCATTTATCACATATTTTATTTTGTATATATTTAAAGTTTACAATTTAAATTAAAAATATTGATAATGTAAAATATATATTTTACAATATATATTATTTAAATTTTTATATATTTTACTTTTACAAATTGAAATGCAAATCAAAATAATATGTGTAATAAATGACATTGAGCCATTAACATTTTTTATTTATTTTATGTTGGCTCAATATCTAAAATACTACACTTAAACAATAAAGAAGCTTTTGAATTTGCAAATTTTCTTTTTTAATTAATGATTCTCAATTTTTTATATTATAGTCTATAATGAACCATGCAATTCTTTAATTTTAGCATTATCTAATCTAAAATGTAAAATTTCATTCAAGTTTTTAGTTTATATATAGTATATAAAGAATTAATTTGTTTGTATGTCGATTAATTTATTTGAACTCGTATCAATGCCACTAAAACCTGTCAGCAGTTAGTCTATTTATTTGTTCCAAACTCTGCCACAGGTGAGCTCCCTTTTTTTTCGTTCACTTTCCCATTTTCAAATTTACATAAATAAGTAGCTGTCTCCCCTTGGCTTCCCCTCGCCACACTCTCTTTCTTTTCAGTGTCTTTATCAATTTCTATGGCAAAGTTGTTGTCAAGTGTCTGTCATATCAGTATTTACACATATTTGTTGTAGATTTGCAAATTGTTTTGGCAAATTTGCTGCTATTTTGTAAGGCACGCCAAGAGGTTGACAACACCCCAATTTTGAGTCGCTGTCTCAGTTCCCGTCTCCATTCCCGTTCCCGTTCCCGTTCCCTCTCACGTTTCAGCTTTATTCCCCGCCTTCTGTACACGCACAATACGCACAAATTTACCGTTACACAAGTGTTGTCAACACATGCGAATGTGCGTTGGTTGGGGAATTGCCTCCGAAGGAGGAGAAGGAGGACGCACAAAGGGCGAAGAAGGGCGGCCGTAACACATTCCACACACGCCCACACACACACACACACACACACACATGCGCGCATAAGCATATGGCCGATACGTAACAGGCCGCAAGTTATTACAAAAAAAAAAAAGTGCGTGAGCAAGAAAAGGAAAGGGAGTAAAAAAAAATGTAGCATACATTCTCGGGCGCGCCAAAAAGAAATTGCAAAACGACAAGCGAGACGATGTTGTTGTTGTTGTTGTTGGCATTTGGCAAACATATTTTCGCAAATGTTATAAATAATTTTAAACCTACACCTTGCCCCCCCACCCTCGCAAATCGAGTCGTGCCACATGTCAGCCCGAGGTCAGGGGTCACCCCAGCAGCAGCAACAGCAACAGCAACAGCATCGACACAGCCTTCTTCACGACCCTTGGCGTATTAGTGTCGCATTGACACGTAAATTGACATGAAATTGAATCAATGCTGTAATATGTCCTTGGGGGGCAGCGACATATCGCCCCCCTCCTAAACCACCTCCGCTTCGAGTTGAGTTCACAACTCGCAAAGCACAGCCCAACTCAATCCCCTTCGAATCGATACACTGTCAGGGCCACGGACAAGCAAGGACGATGACTTTAAAATTTTCCTTTTTGCCAGCCAAATTGAGCTGTAGGCCTCCCCCACGGGTTGCTTCAACGGTTCACTGTGACTGTGCAAATTTGTCTGTCTGTCTGCATGTTTGATTATATGTACTAAATCATTTCGTTTTTGCATGAACAGCAGCAGCAGCGGCAGCAGCGGCAGCAGCGGCAGGAGAGGAGAAACACCCGATGAGTTTATCAAGTTATTTAAAGACACAATGCTTAACCCTTTAGGGCGTTTACACATTGCTTAAAGCAGCAGCATCCCACATTCAAAGCAAAGCAAAGCAAAAAAAAAAAGCCAACCCCTGGCGAGTTTATGAAAATAGCATGGGCAAAAATGAACTTCAAATGCAACTCATACGCGTGCCAAAGTTATTTATTAAATGGCCTTTCCCACTGGCCTCCCCCCCCACTCCACTCCCCCCCACTCCACGTATCAAATGTAGTTACGCTTATTAGAGCGCTGCGCTTAAATTCAATGCTTAACGAATGATCCCGAGTTGCGATAACTGAAGTTCAAAGATTAAACTGACCTAGTTAGGCAGTTAATTAGCCAACTAATTGAACTATGCGAGTAAGTATTAAACTTAATATTGCATTTATTTATGCTAACTAACTAAAAATTAACAAAGGAGCAGAAATCAATATATAGAAAATAGAATTTAACTTGTTTTGCAAATATGTTTAAAAGACCAAAAATTTCTGTATAAAAAAAAGAAAAGGAATGTCTTCAGCAGAAAATTTTAGGATAAACACATATAGTATAATATTATACATTAATTTATATTGCGAATTCGGGCTCAACTTTTTTTTTATTCTATTGGCTGATTCCAACTATCTCTAGAGACAACCCAATTATAGTTATAATTTTGAATAAAGGGTCGATTTTTCAATAAAGTTATCTTTAGCTATTGTCTACATAAAACTATTTGGTCAATAAGGTTCTCTACAACGAAATTAAATTTTTTAATATAGCCATAAAGTTATGTAGAACTTTTCATTGTGAATGTCAAAAACACGCAGATTATAATATACGTATATATATTATATATAATATACTAGTCTTGCATAAAGACATGCAGCGATATGTGTTAAGTCATTATTAAAGTAAGCTCAAAGTAATGAAAAGTGCTTGCAAAAATTTTGCATGCTTGCGTTTCACATGCTGAGTGTATGCTTAACTAAGCAGCGGACCAAGAAATTCATGTGGGCGGCAGTGATAAGTGGGCGTGGTCCAGCAGTAGGGCTTCTCAAAGATTGCCAAACTTGATTAAGTGCGCGTTTAAGCAGTTGATCAGAGTAAGCAGCTGGTAAATGATTTGTTTAAAAGTGTGAAAAAATCATTGCCAAAATTTTATTGTAAGTTTGTCAATTGTGGATCGAGATATTAGTGAAGGCGGATCAACTAAGTGGGCGTGGTCAGACAGATGACCATACATGATCATATAGATTGCCCCGAACTTACTTAGTATGTTTTTAATCAACTGTTGCTAAACGGTTCTAACTCTTCCTAAATAGTTGCGCAGAACCTAAGAGAATTGCAGGTCATTGTTTTTTAAGCAATCATGTGAGAAAATGACTTACCAAAAATTTCAGATTTGCATGTTTATGTGTTTAACTAGGCGGCGGACCAAGAAAATAGAATATGCGGATTAGCTAAGTGGGCGTGGTCAGGCAGGCGAGCTTCACAAAGATTGCTCAGCCAAACTAAGATGGTTTTGATCAACTGTTGCTTAACAGTTGTGACTATTGCTTAACAGTTGAGCAGAACTAAAAGGCTGAGCGGCTGGACATTGATTTTAATATGACTGAAAAAGTCGATGCCAAAAATTTGACTATATCAGCGCCATATTCAGTGTTTAAGTCTGACTAGGCGGCGGTCCGATAAATTAGAGTGGGCGGAAGAGTTAAGTGGGCGTGGTCAAGCAGAAGAACTTAACGAAGAATTCCTAACTGAGAAATGCATGTTCAGATGTGTGTGTTTGCTTCTAATGAAATGCTACTCAACAGTTCGACATCCACTCAACTATTACTCAACAGTTGATCACTTTTTGTAGGTTTTTCAACTGATCGAGTGTGAAAATTACATGCCAAAAATTTTAATGGATGTCTACCAAATTTTGTGTGGCAACTTGAATAGGCGGCGGACCGAGATATAAGTGAAGTTGGACCGGCTAAGTGGGCGTGGTCAGGCAGGCGAGCTACACAAAGATTTCCTAGCTTGCTTTGCGTACTTTAGATCAACTGTTGATCAACAGTTGAGCAGAATTGTAAGAAATTGTCTTGGGCAAGTTGCTGATTCGAGTCTGCGACTGAAAAAGTCATTGCCAAAAATTTGTTTCTACGTGCTTCATATTCAGTGTGATTGCTTGACTAGGCGGCGGACCAAGATATTAGTAATAGCGGATACGATAAGTGGGCGTGGTGAAAAAGGAGAGTCTTACAAAGATGGTGTGTGTGTGTGTGTGTGTGTGTTTCTAAACAACTTAGAATAATAATAAATCCTAAGCTAAATAACTATTTTCAACGCGGTTTTTGTCTTTGTACTTAACCACTTTATCGAAATTAAATAAAAAGTGGGTGTGTTATTGCCTCTTACTAATATTTTCAATATACATATGTATTTTTTTAAGCTTTTCTGTTAAAAAGTGATACAATAATGAATTTAACAAGATATTATCAATGATATGTTTATTATATTAAGATGTAACTGTCACTTTAAAAATGTAAAAGACTTTAAACATTTTCATTACGATTAACAAAAATGACTATATTTACACTATAATTACTCTGGTAAACATGTGACCATCTTTACAGTTAAAAAAAAACATAAACTAAAACCATTTTTAAAAATAACTGAAGGTTATTCTATATGCTAAGATTGATTTTAGTAACTTGCATTGTTTTACGATAAAATATATAAATTCGTTAAACTTTTGGTTTTGCGTACGAATTTGTTAAGAACAGAAAATTCCAAAACCATTCTTAGCTTTAATTAAAAAACTAATCTAGAGCTATAAGAGTAACCTTTTCTTATTTGTAAAATTTGTTCAGGTTATGTTTTTTTTATTCACTGAAAATATGGTCGCACGATGGACATCCGTCAGAGAATTACCCATATCTAGTTTATTAATATTATAGAGCTGATGAGTTGACCAAAGTTGCCTTTGCGATGCTAGGCAGATATACCATAGTGTACTAAAAATACCAGCTTGTCAGCCAAAACAGCTTTGAGCCAATTGCAATTGACATATTTTGCCATACAAAAATATTTCTTAAATGACTTCTACAATTTTAGCTATAAGTTATAATATCCTTTAGTATAAAAATAGTTCTGAAAATTCAGCTGCCGAATGCCGTCAGTTGACTTCGCAGAAGTCGTAAGTACTTTTAAGTACTGCCCTAAAACAGCTACCAAAAAGGACTAATACCCCAAGTGAGCACATAAGTAGATACACATACAAACAACAGCCAAAAAAAGAGTGTACACACACATATAGTAGATGATGGTGAGCACTTTGATCTTTGCCTACTGCTTTGACATGCTGCAAACAAAAACGCACATAAAAGGCAGACGGCGAAAGGGTTTTAAATAAATAAGAGAGAGCAACATTCGAAATCTTAAATAAAATGTATACAATGTAATTGCAGATGCGCGGGGCAAGAGAGGGGAGGCGACCCTCAAGACAATGTGTTGGAAAATGAGTTCAAGCTGAAAATTCATTTAAAACATTAACACACAGTGGGAGAGAGAAAGGGGTAGAGGAGGAGAGGGAGAGGGAGAGGGAGAGGGAGAGGCACACCCGCACACCAGTCGCTGCTATGTAATTATGCACACATGCGTTTACTTGCCGATGGGTTTTATGACATAAATTACATCAAGCACAAAATTTTAATATAATTTTCACTAAAAACGCGCGAGAAACTTTTTTAGTTACCGTCGTCGTCGTCGTCGTCGTTGCTGCTGCTGCTGCTGTTCGTGATGATGATGAAGGCAACTTCAAAAGGCTAGGAGTAAAGAGACTCACACACACACACACACACACACGTGGCATAGAGAGGGTCGCGCGTGTGTGAAACAGGATATCCGTTGCGGAAGTTACAAATTTTCCACTTTCCACACTCATGACATGGCCCCAGGCACCTTGCACTCCCAAAGAGATGTCTACAGAGGGAGTGAGGATGGTGTTGGGGTAGGGGAGGGGGGGTGGAGCGGGCGAAGGGCGGTCAAGGCGTGGCACTAATGTGCCCTGCTTACGACGACGCCATTTTATATTTATTCTGTTCCATCAAGAAAAGCACTTGCCTGCCTTTTTCTGACAGTTCAACTATTTTAGCCCCGGCGAAAATAGAGAAGAAGAAGGAACAAGCGAGCGGGAGAGAGGGAAAGAGAGAGAGAGAGAGAGAGGAAGAGAGAAAGAGTGCGAGTCCTTTTAATCATTTGGCAAACTTTCTGTGACACGCAGCACTCCAGAGTCAACTACATTTTGTGTATGCCAAAAACTACTCGACACACACACACACACACACACACACACACACACACACATACTCGCGGCATTCACACTCACGTACTCATGGATAGTGCTTTGACTGCCTTTTAGTTTTTAATGTAATTTTGAGACTTCTTCTTTTTTTTCTCGTTGTTGTTGTTCTTTTTGTTGTCGTTTTTGTATTTTTGCTGTTCTGTCACTTTGCAGTTTCGGGTCACAAGTGCGAAAAGTTGGCGTCAAAGTTTTTCAAAAATTATTTTCCCAACGGGTTTTTCGAAACATTCTTCTGCTGAATAAAACTCATTGAGCAACTTGATAAAACAAAAAAAAAAAAAAAATACATATAAAAAACATAAAACAAATAAATTTTGGATATGTATTAAAATTCATTTCGTCTGCCTTAAGATATATCACCGATTATCCCATTAAATAACACATTTCACAGCTTTAGAAACATTTAAAAGGTGTTTAGAAAATTATACAACAAAATTGTAATAATAATTAAAGTAATTATTCTATATATATTATATATTTTTAACTTTAATTAACTAATGTTTATTTAAATAAAAATATATATATTTGAAGTGTGAGAACAACAAATAAAACCAAAAAGTGTTATATAATTATTTATTTTTCAGTTACCTTGAATAAAAGCAAAATAGTGCGGTATTATACTTGTAATGTACTGCAAAATACTAAAATGTACTTTATCAATATACCAAATGTAGCATTCAGTAATATTTGGTATATTGACCTAGTACTACATGCAAAATATACCACGAATTGCTAAAATATACCAGATTATAAGCCAAAGCCAACAACTTTATTCGATCGCAAATTTTAAGAAATTATAAATACTGCTGTTATTATGATCTGTGGCAAAAATCGCTTCGCTTGTTATTCGATTCCCGGTGTGGCAAAAATATGAGACAAACTTGTTCTGCCTGCAATCATTAGAAGTTCAGTCGAATTATGGCTCTATCTCTAAAAGTCTCTGAGATCTAGGTGTTTATACAGACGAACGAACGAAAAGACGGGCAGACAGACAGACAGATGGACAGACAAACGGACAGACAGACAGACAAATAGATAGACAGACAGATAGACGGACAGACAGACAAATAGACAGACAGACAA
This sequence comes from Drosophila sulfurigaster albostrigata, assembly GCF_023558435.1. Lineage (NCBI taxonomy): Eukaryota > Metazoa > Arthropoda > Insecta > Diptera > Drosophilidae > Drosophila > Drosophila sulfurigaster. The sequence goes on from NC_084885.1 coordinate 21,455,182, forward strand.
ACAGACAGACGTACATATATCGATTTCTATATAATGAAAACATTACAAAAAGATTATATTGCTTGCAAAAAAGCAGCGAAAAGTTTTTGTATTTACTAAAAATGTTTAATTGGCAAATAAAATAATGAAATAAAAATATTATGAGCGAACACTTGACTAAACGTATTGGCTGTCTGGAAATAAATGAATGGGTTTATGAGCTTGTCGAAGTCTCAGTCTCTGTGTGTTGCTATTTTTAAAAGTCTCACACCCTTTGTTGGCTGCGAGCATAAAAATTTAAGAAAGGCAGCAGCAGCAGAAAAAAAAAAATAAAATAATAAAGTCATAGATACACTGAGCTGAACTTTGCACCACCACCAAACGAGGCAAGGCAAGGCGAAGGGAAGCGGGGGGAGGCAAGGCAAGGCGTGGCATTCACCCACTTGCTACCTCATAAATTTCATAGTGAAATTGTTAAATTTTAATAAAATCAAAGCGTATCAAACGAGATTTGTTCACCAGGCGACGACGTCGAACTCGAAGTTGACGCCGCCGTCGACGCCGACGGCAATGGCAACAGCAGAAGCAGAAGCAGAAGGAGAAGGAGAAACGCTTCTTGTAGTCATCTGTTCCATCGTCCTTGCGACGTCGTTATCCTTGTTCGCAGTCTGGTTATATCGCGTGTTTATTGTTGCAACAGTCGCGCGCGTCGAACGCTTTAAAATAATTTAAGGCAAACGCCCGCTGTTCTCTCTCTCTCTCTCTGTGTTTGCGAGGGGGGTTCAGAGGGTTTCTGCCCGTGGTTCAACATGCGGCGTTCTACATATCGAGGGGTTGCATCGACCCTTCCCATCGAAGGCTCGAGTCAAAGTCGACGACGACGCTGTTGTTTTGTGACTCGTTAAAGGATTAAAATCATTTTAATGGATTTTTCAAGCTGTTGTTTTGTTTTATAATTGTCACATCTATTGTGTCACTGTTTCTTCTTCTCTCTTCTCTCTACATATATATGTGAGAAGTAGGACATACTTTGCACTCTGTGTGCCGTGTGTCAGTTAACAGCACAAAAAAGGCAGCGCGAATCGTTTGCACGCCTATCAAAAGGACTTTGCGCCTGGTTGCCTGCTCATTTGTCATCATCATTGTGATAATGTCTTCGGGGTAGAAATGATAGTCTCGAAACCTGTTCTCTTCGGTTTCCTTTCTTATAAAATAAATTATATAGTATATGCATCTATTCGTGTGTGTCGAAACTAATTTCGATCGTCTATTCACAACAAAAATGTATTTAATTCAATTCAAATAATAATTTGCGAACAACTTTCAATTTAAATCAACTATTTATTATATAAATTGTATTCACAATGTTTAATGAGACTATTCTCAATTATTATAAGCAAAACGTTTATTCTTTTGAAAGATAAAAATGCATTAATTTACATAAAATTTAAAACGAACAATGCAATTCCATAATAATAGTTAAACAGACAAAAATATAATAAAAAATATAAATTAAATCTATAAATTGTAGTTCTAAATATATTAAACTTTATAATTTAAATGCACGAATTGTATTTATAATTTAAAGCAGCACAATTTAATCTTTAAAAATAAAATAGTTAAATTATTTAATTAAATAGATATAAAAATAGATATACAACTTACAATATATTATGTAATTAAAATTGTAATTATATTTAAGAAGTTAATATACACTTCTTAAATATAATTACAATTTTAATTACATAATATATTGTAAGTTGTATATCTATTTTTATATCTATTTAATTAAATAATTTAACTATTTATAAATAGCACTTATAGTTTTAAATAGGGACAATAACGACAAACAATACAATTTCTTGATAATTGTAAAATAGATAAACTAAGATAAAAATTACTAATGATAATTATTTTAAAAAAGCATACATTTCATGTATGAATTATATTAAGAATTTTAATCAGAACAAAATCAATTTACTTAATAAAGGATAAACAATAAAATTTAATGAAAATTACAATACAAATGAAATAAAATATGCAAGATTCAAAATTTGTTTTTAAAATGGTACATATAATGATTTAAATTATATTTACAATGTTAAGCGGAATAAAACATTAATTTAGTTAATAATTGAATGCAGTCAACAAAAGAGCAATATTTGGAACTCTATTTGAAGAACGCAATTAGTGATGTAAATAAAGATAAATAATAATGTTGTCTAACGAAAAATATAAATTACAATTTTTTTTTATTGAAAGAATTTTATTTTAAAAATTAAATGAGCTTAATCTAATCTTAATATTAAAAAATATATATATAAAATAATGAAATGTATTAATAAATGATTGTAAAATAGTAAAAGTAAGATAGGATTTAACTTTTAAAACAATTGTTTATTGTATGAATTTTATTTTTAAAGTTACCTAATATGATTTTTTTTTTTAGCAAATGTATTTTTAGCAAAGTTTGCTTTACACAAACACAACTTCATGTCTTAATGATTGTAACCCGAACTGCTATCGCATTATGATTGTAATTACATTATTTGTATATCATTATCCCTATTGAGAGGCAGAGGTAATTTAAGCTAATCCATTTGATTTGCATGAGTTCCAGGAATCGCTCTCATAGCCTACGGTTTGACGGCCATCTAAGCCAGCTAAATAATAGTCATATTAATTTACAAATGACTTTATAAAACCCAATCACTTTTATCCGCTAACCCTTTCTTGCTGTCTTCTTTCATTCTTTCGGCCTAACGAGCATGAAACGCTGCCGGCGTTGTTTCTCCCTTTCTCCTTTGCTCCCCCCTCACTGCAAACTGATTGAGAGGGTTACTTACCTGGCAACTTAAAGGGCAATCCAGCCATCAGTGGATCTGGGCCAAAGCGTTGTGGTCCAAATGCGAACGGATGAAAGCCCTGATGACGCACCTTGGAACGCGGCTCGCGGGGTCCATCGACGGTCACCTTGATGGCCTTCGTGTAGGTGGCGATCTGTATGGGATTCGTTGAGATGACAATTGTCAGCGTAAAGCTTTTACCTGCAACACAGCGAATGTAGAGGATGCTTTCTTATTAATAAGTTCACACACGATGTAAAAAAGACAACTCTATTCGAATTGTCATTTATTGCATCTTTCATTGCCATGGCTATGTTTAGTACAGCACAGAGGGAAACATTATATTAAAATACAACAAAAAAAACAAGTAAGAAAGGTACAGTGGAGTGTATGTGAGAAAAAAATAATCCAGTGCGGTATATTTCTTAAAATATACGGTACCAAATTAATATACCGCAAATAAAGTATAAAAATATATCGAAATCAATATTTATTTTAATAATATACAAATTAATACACCGCAAATAGAGTATAAAAATATACCGAATGCTATTTTTGGTATATCGATATAGTACTATACTCAAATATTGTCACCCAAAGCAACTAAAAAAGCGATTGCAGTTATCCGATACTGAAGTAATTATTGTCTACACCAAAAATATACAATATTACTTTCAAAGAGCCGTTTAATGTTTAAAATATGTATATCTAAATTATATTATATATGTTTATATTTTTTAAAATTCACAATCCAAAAAAAGAAAACGTTTTAGAATTATTTAAAGTGAAACAAAATATTAATTTAATTGAGTTAGTAAATTTCTATGAAAACAAAACAAATTAAATTCGTTTCAGGAAATATTAATCAACATAATTCAAGAATTGAATTTATTTATAATTGATTTAAAAAAATATACATTTTTATATTTTTTAAAAGAATGTTTTACGTCATCTCCGTCTTCAAAATGTTCCTTAGGTATTTACTTTACTTTACATTGACTTTAATAATAAAAGTGTGATAAACTTCAAAATTAAGCTTTTCATTCAAAATGAATTTGTTTGATTGAAAGCATTTCTTTTTGAGTACTCGCAGCAAATAAACGGAGTTATTCGCGAATTGAAAATGAAACCCAGCTGAGCCAGCCACAAAAAATTACACGAAATTTGCGCAAAATCCACAACACGGATGCCCCGAGAGATTTTTGATGCACTCACGCACACGATTCATCGACTGAATAAATGAGTGTCTAGTCAAGCATTCAGGATGCCCAAAATACACTCATGCAGTCATAATCATCAGATGTCGGTCCTTGGTCCCATTGTCTTTGACTCTCGTCTGGGGAAATTCTGTCAATACTGGCCAAAATGCAGTGAATGAATGCCAATGAACGAGTCGAACGCAATAATAAGTCGAATGCGGTGACTTTGACATGGCAACTACTACAATGACAACGACGACGACGATGACGATGAGTATTGTGGATGCCGTTGGTCCTCCTAACACTGAGAGATTAGCGTTGCCATAACAGCCATAACTTCAATGGACTCCATTGTCGTCCATCTCGTCAATATTCATCAACTTTCTAATGCCAACGGAATGCGAAAGCTACTGCAAATGCGAATGAAAATCAAAATCAACATCCAAATGACAGCAGCAGCAGTAGCATCTGAAATTATCTGCCTTCCACGCCACGAAAGTCCTTAAAGGGGCGTGAATTCAGAATTCATTTGGCAAACACTTGACGCGTGTTGCGAAAATATTGGAAATGAAATGCTTAGCACTTGAATTCGACTACTCAAGAATATCTTTAATAATTCCGAAAAAAAATATATTTTTAATCTTTTTTAAAATCTTTGGGTATATCTCTTCCGTTCTATTCTATTACATTCGACTGTCTTTTAGCAAAACGAAAGTACTGCACATTCTGTATTTATAAATAGTTTGCGAATTAAATATTAAGCTATATGCACTGGGTTAAAACATTTAAATCATAATTAAACAATTCAATGTCTTTTATTCCCATCATTAATTTGAGAATAAACAAGCTAATCAATGCTTCAATGCTTAACATTTTCATCTATGTCAAACAAAAAAAACTTAAGGCAGCATTTCAAAAATATTTCTTATAGGAAATCAGACATATAATATTGATTTAAGATTTTATACTTGATTTAAGAACGATTTTTTTCTTTCTGTACTGAATCAACAATCTCAGTATTGTGTCTATGTTGTTCTATAGTTTATTAAAAATTGTTTATCATACTTGTAAACTTTTTAAATAATTTAATATTTATATAATACATAAATATTCAAATTCAATATAAAATATAAACACAGAATATTATATGAATTAAAAGAATATTCACAATGATTTTTCTATGGTATTAATATGGAGATTTATAGATAATGCAGAGCCAAACTTCAGAATAATTTAACAAAATGGAAAAGTGTCTATAAACATATATAAATCACTTGGACATTCAAGTTTTAATCGAAAATATTACAGGCTTCACAAATAATGTAATACAAATTGAATTTTTATCACAAATTTGCAGTAAACAAGTAAGAATGTGCTTGACTGTGAGATACCCGCTTCCCATTTTGCATAGAAATAAAACAGTGCGGTATTATTCCTTAAATATACCAAATGTATGATATACTGCAAAATTACTAAAACATATCGAAGTATTAGTATTTCAATGCAGTACTACATTCAAAATATGCCATAGAGGAAAAAATCTACCAAAATATAGGTTTTCATACAAAAGACTAGTTCTGTCTATTTCTATTTCCTGCAAGCACACATTTATAATACCCTTCTACCCTATGGGAAGCGGGTATAGAAATTTAATAATTATCACAAATTTATAGCAAAATATTGACCAAGCTTATCGATAATACACAAAAGCAATTTGAACGCAAAGTACTTAACTTAATCCAAAGAATATGCTGCTAACTTTTCGCACACTCACATATTGCGCCACACACACACTTATACATATATCACACACACAGACACATGTTGTTGTCTCATTGGTTGTCAAATGCGTAACTCATTTGCAAGTTTTTAGCCAACATCAACGCCATTTTGTTGGCACATTCGAGTTAACAAACAACAACAACAACAACAACATCACATGAAAAGTAAAGAAAGTTCTTAGATTAATATTAAATTAAACGAAGCATGCAAAAAACGCACGAAGGCGGCAATCATTAGAGCATAAGGCGTGAGGAGAGGAGAGACAGAGTTGGGTCTTTAACAGTCTTACACACCGAGTTGAAGGCATTCAGAAGCCAAAACAAAAATATTGCCAGCTTGAAGCTGTGTATGTATGTGTGTGTGTGTATGTGTGTGTGTGTGGCAGAGTGGCAAGTGACGGCTGGTGGCAAGCGGCAGAAGCAGAAGCAGAAGAAAACCCCAAGAAAGCTACACAAGAAAACAAATGAACATAAACAGGCGAAACGAACCAAGAAAACCAACAAAATGAAATGAAACTTTTTTAATTATGCGCCCTTAACACACACACACACACACACACACACACACCCATGCCAGACGACAAGCAACAAGCGCAGCAGATGGAGGCGTAATTGAGGGCAGTGGGAGGGAGAAGGAAGCAGGGGAAGAGCAAGAAGGAGGCGGTGTCAAACGTTAGCAAACTAGCAACAACGCATAGAGAAAGCAAAGCCAGCAAAGTGGCTAAGACAAAAGGCCGCGACGGTCTGCGACTCGTTGCTCGGCGCCAAAATGAGCAAAAATTGCAAATAAATCTGTTGCTGTTAGCCAAAAACAACAACAACAACAACAACAGCAAGAGGAAGAGGAGGCGTGGCAATGACGCTGACGGTGACAAAGAACTTTTGGCTGCTAATAAGATGAAAACCATTAAAAGTCGACACAAGTCGCGTCCGTTGCAAGCCAAAAGCTCTCGCTTGATGGTCGAAAACGTGGTGGTAAGAGAGGGGTAAAGGGGGAAGGGGGAGAGAGGAGAGAGGAGAGAGCTAGTGGACTGGCGGGTTAAAATTTTGTCATTTTCGCAACAAAGCAAAAATTATCACCACTTTGCAAAAGGCAACGACAACAAGGACAAAGACGAGGATGCTGTTGTGCACCCTTTAAAGGACCAAAACACACTAAGCTGTATGTGTGTCTGTGTGTTGGTATGTGTGTGTGTGTGTGTGTGGCTGTACAGTCGCTAAGTGATTTTAAAACAAAGTTTCGAAACGTTTAACGTTACACTTGGAAAATGCTTCGCTTAGGTCGCCTGCATTTTAACTTTCGATGCTGATAATGAAGCGCAAAACAAGGCAACAAGACAACAAGACAACAAGACAACAAGGAACAAACGCAGTCGCCTCGTCTCAACTCTCAACTCACAACTCAGCTCTTACACAAGGGTTCCTGTTTTCTGTTCCTTTCATTCATTGCGCCCTCGAATGCTTAGGCAATTTAATGGCAATGTCAGCACCACCTAACCACTGAAGTTCTCTTCAGTTGCTGTTGCTTTTGCTGTTGCTGTTGCTGCTAATGTCGTTAGTAGTCGCATGGCGCCATAATTATAATTTGACATAAGACAAGAAGTCTGAGGTTGACAACAAAATGACATTTTAAATACACACTTGGCAAGCCTTGTTGGCAGCCCCGACACATTCTGAATGGACATGCTCAGAGACAGCAACCCCCCAATTCACCAGTCACCACTCACCACTCACCACACCAGTCACCAGTCACCACTCGCCCCCTTTCCTTTACCTGCAGCAGCAGCCATTAGGCTGTCGCTCATCTCTTAGCCAGAATGCTTGTATTTAGACACTTAACAGATCATAATTTTAACACTTTATCTAATGCCCTGCTGAGCGCTTCAAATGTGCCACATTTAATTGCTCTAGAGTTTTGCATTTCAAATCGTTTAATATCGCTTCAAATCTGCCTTTTCACGTCGCCTTAATTGAATTGAGCAGCAGCCAAATTATTCGAAAGTTCCAATAGACTTTCAAATAATATTTCATCATGAATTCTAAATAATGTTTATATTAAATACATTATTCAATTTGCTGGATAGTAATACTTTAACTTTCGAAGGGGTTTCGCTTATGAAGCCATTAAAAATATTGACTACTTTTTAAAGACTTCGAGTGAAATGTATATAAAAAGAGCTGTTTTAATTTCTATTGAAATAAATAAATAACTATGTATAAAATGAACAAAAAAGCAAAAATATAAATTGGCAAAACAAAATATGATGGTCAAATTTAAATAAAGACAAATCTAAACATGAACATATGTATATATAAAATCATGTAACATATAATTAAGAAATCAAAAAAATGATGCCAAAATTTAAATAAATATAAATCTAATATGCGCTTATTTGATTTTTATTATGATATTATTTATTTATAAAGATGTATTTTATTTAAAACAGTATAAATTAATGAATAAATTTGAAGAAGAATGTAAATTGAGAACATTTTCATTGTTTAAGAAAAACGCCTTCAGTAAGAGGAACAATCTGGAATGTTTAGTAGTCTTTAGTATATTCTAAATTTAGTACTATATATATCAATATAACAAATATATCCATCAGTGTCTATTTTTGTATTTTTGGAGTGAATTTTGAATATTTTAGGAATAATACTGCACTGTTTTGCTCGTAGCTTTTTTATATTTTTTTTAATAAATTTATATGAAGGCATTTATTTAAATTTATATTTAAAGCTTCTTTACGATTGCTATAGACAAAAAAGGAAGTACAAATTCCATAGACAGAGAAAATAATGTAATACTTTTAGAGTTGAAATTAAATATTCCGCATATAAGAAGCGGCTGACAAATTTAAAGATACAGTCATAATATGGAAGCAACGCTCTGGCGTTAGCTTCATTCAGACTCTTGGGTATATATTATAGAATCTCAGTTGAAGTCTGCTGTTTTAACTTCTTCTACTTCTTCCTCAGTCTGTAGTCTGCCATAAATATTCATATGTTTATTTTATACGTTTTGCCAACACAAAACGTTGCACTTTCTTTTCGCTGTCGCCAAAATGAAATGAGGGAGAAGTTTCCAGTATCCCTTTTTTTTTTGTTGTTTTTGTCCTCGCTCATGATACATTTGTTGTTGTTTTCAGCTTTTCGCATTTGTCGCCTGGCTTTTGCCCTTTTTGACTGGAGCAGAAGCAGAAGCAGAAGCACGGTTTAATAATCATAAATTGTAACCCCTTTTAGCGCGACTTTTGCCCCCTTGTTGTTTGGTTGCTCTGTTGACATCCGTTTTGTTCTTTGGCAGCCGTTTAACCCGATTTGTAATACATGGCCCAAGGGCCAGTTGTTGTTGTTGTTGCTGTTGCTGTTGCTGTTGCTGTTGAGCTCTGCCATTGATCAATGCGAAAGTTTACCGAAAAATGCCAGCAGAGACGCAAAAAAAAGGAAATTAAATTTCCAGCAATGGCAAAAATTATATTGCCAATAAATGAAGACGCAACAGACGCGACCAGACATGACTCGACTTGACTCGACTCGCTCGCAGCAATTACGTTGCGTGGCGGTGGTGGAACTGAATTTATCCGCTGAGCTCTCATGTGCCAAGGATGCGACGCCAAACAGGAAGCCGGAATCGACGTTTATTAAAACGGAAACTCGAGACAACTGTGCGGCTGCTGCTGCTGCTACGTCAAGAAAAAAACGCGACAAAAGCGAAGATGGCGATGAAGATGAAGATGAAGACGATGAAAACGACGTTGGTGATAACAAGGACATAATTCCGACTTTTTCGCCAAAGGCAAAGGCAAAGTCAAAGGCAAACAATGTCCTTGGGGCGTCTGCTTGCGATGCTACCTAACTGATAAGCTGCTTTCTCTGGCGCCGTCGTCGCCGTCGTTGTGAAAATACAATTTACTCCCTCGTTTTTGACCAACGGCTGGCTGGATGGTTGGTTGGCTGGCAAAAGGCCGCTAAATTGCAATTTTAAGATTTAAGCGTGAACAATAAATGTCTCATAATCTGTAAGTAGCTAAATAAAAGCGCCCGCAGGCAAACTGACTTAAAGGCAGCGAAAGACCGACGTTCGTTGTGCTATTTAATTTAATTTATCGCATTTTAAACAGGCGACAAACAATAAAGTGAAAGCCAAAGCAAGAATACAATACAACAAATTTATTTGTTGTTTTCCTTTCCATTTTTTTCTTTTCTTTTTTTTGTTCTGTAGGCTTGACACATTGATTGCGGCTTTGTCTTTTATGTTTGGCCTCTAACAGCCAGCGGGAGTTCGAGCTTCAGCTTCAGATTCAGTTCGAAACTTGCCATAAATCTATCTCTGGGCTACATCACAATTTGTAGACGCTTCAATTGATAAGCAAAAGCAGCTCGATTGAATTATTAGTTTTCGCTTTCTCAACAACAACAACAACAACAAAAATAGTCGCCAATTGGCTTTAGAGCAATTTGGGTTCTTGAAAATGAATGATGCCGTCTTCTAAATGAATTGCAGCTTTTTTTAATCAATGGATCAATTTTTGGGCAGTGCCAATTATTTGGGAGTTAGGTAAGTGCTGCTTTATAGATTGTTTTCAAATAAGTTATTTTAACTATCGTATTTATGTATATTTATGTAATATATTTAACGCCCCCCGCAGCCAGTACTCTCTTCTCTATGAAATGTAGTATTAAATACTAATATTTAACGCATTTCTAAACTATTTTAGTAAAGTATTTTCAACCACTATGAAGTCCTCATTCGAAACACTTTATTCCTGAATTTTAAAGCTTTTTTCCCCATAATAGTTTAAGTAATTCATATTAACACAAATATTTCCCCAATATTAGCAATAGTATTAATATTAAAACAAGCATTTTGCGATTTTCCAAAGACTATTTATGTATTAAACAAAGGCCCTATATTTACTGTATAAATTTAGTATTTAATAAAATATATACTAAAATAATATAAGCAAGAAAGCAACCGAGTGTGCTCACCTGTAAGATATCCGCTTCGCATTTTGAATAAAAGCAAAACCGAGCGGTATATTTTCTAAAATATACCAAATTGTAATATCACAGAAGCACTAAAAATATACCGAATTGTATTTTTGGTAAATAGTTATTGTACTATCATTTAAAATATACCATCGAATAAAATATATACCGGATTGTCAGTAAAAGCAACTAAGACCCCATTAATGTAAGCGTTTTTCCCCATTCAAAAGTATTTCTTAAATAACGGTCATGCTTTCTTCTGTTACACACATTTCCTACAGAATATTTAAATGATTTCAATTACCATTGATATTACCTTCTTAAATTTTAAGTACATATATTCTTATTGTTTTTTTTAGTTCTTTATTGGAATTTCTTTAAATTCGTTGTTGCTCAGTTAGCGATTGAAGTTTATACGTGAACAGATTATTGAATTTGTGCAAAGCTATGTGAACAACATAAAATAATATATCATATATTTAATTTCTTAATTTAAAATCAACTTATTTTTGATTTCTCATTTAAAAATTGGAGAAGTAGTTTTAATGCGCAAAGAAAACCTCCTCAAATATTTTCTTCTTAATGTTTCTTATTTGATTCATAGTTATTATTAAAGAAGAAAAATAAACCGCCGCCTATTTTGTTTTTAATTAATTTATTTAGTTTCTTAGTTTTATTTTGTAAATTTCTCTGTAGAAAGGTGTGAAATTATTTGCAGTTTCTTGCCACTTATTATGCATATTTTATTCCAGTTAATGGTTTATAATATAAACTTGATATTTACACGAAATTAATTGCAGCTCTCTCTCACTTTCTCTCTCTCTCTCTTGCGCTCTTTCTCTCTCTCTCTCTCTCGCACTCTTTCTCTACGGGCTCTGTGTTGTACAGTTCATCACCTGTAGCCCGGATGCGGGCAAGAAAAGCCTATGACACATTTCATTATACAAATATCAATTAAGCCCATTGCAAATACTAATTGTAAGTGTGTGCGAAGGACATTTGCTACCACCGCCATCACCACCGCCACCGCCACCACCACCAGCACCATCGAAAATAGCAACAAGACACGCACACACATGGACCTTTCCTCCTTCCTTCCTCTACACCCCCCCGCCCAGCTACTTCCCTGAGTGCTCTGAGTGGCATGTGGATGGCATAAGGGCTGGCTCAAGGCTGCAAATGTTAATGAAAATTAAAAATTCAACATCAAACTGAGCGACGACAGGACGAAGGATGAAGGACGAAGGACTCTAAGAACACGAGAGGAAAAGCAAAGCACAGAGCATTGGATTCGTCGTCGACATCAAACGAGCTGACGAATCTGCTAAAGAAGAAGCAGAAGCAGAAGCTAAAGCACATATAACATAATATACACAATTTTCGGAGGGGGGGCGGAGGGGTTGGAGATGGGATTTTACTCTAGAAAGAAGTGTTAATGTGTTATCTGATTTATTTATGTTAAGCTCATGAGTATGTGCATATGTGTTTGTGTGTGTGTGTGTGTGTGTGTGTGTGTGTGTGTGTGTGTGTGTGTGTGTGTGTGTGTGTGTGGTAATGTGAGTGTGTGGGCTTGCAAATTGCTTGAATTTGTGGAAATCGTGACTTCAATTAAATTCCATTCGATACTCAAGGAATTTTCAACTGATGATGCGCAAGTAATTTCGGAAATTGGATATTGTATGCCAATTGCAAACAAGCAAACAACACACACACACACACACACGCACATTTGCATATAAATGTGTGTGTACTTTTGTATTAAATCAAATTTTAATTGCGCATACTTGTCCCTCAGCAAATATTTGCAGCGAGCTCGTCGCCTTTGACTCGTCTGCGCTCTGCTCTCAAAATGCTTTAGCGACAAGGAATTTAAGGCACCAACCAACCATCCAACCAACCAACCAACCAACCAAACACACACACACACACACAGACACACACACATACACAGTCAACCAATGCTCTGCAAACAAACATTATGAGCAAACAAACAAACAAAACGAACAAACAAAAAACAACATTTTAATCCATGGCTCATCGACGCTTTAATACTCTGTCCACCTACTAAAAAATTCCATAGCTAAATTTCAGAACTTTTCAATGAGAATGAAAATTTTTATATACGAAAATAATATGCAAATAAATCACAAATTGATGCTGAAATTCAGCTTTAAGAATTCAACTATAATTTCAGCACACATAAAACACTAAATAATAAATAATTATTCTTTCCTAGTAACAAAAAAAAAATAAGTTTGCATATTTTTAATTTTTTTTTTTGTGTTTATTTATATATTTAAATTATATTTGTTGTATCCCGAATATATAAAAATTTTTAATAGTTTGATTTATATATTTAATTTTAAAATGAAATATCAATATATTGCTTACAAATTTTCAAATTATGGTTTAAAGATTCAAGTATAATTTAGTAAATTTTTATTAAATAAAAAAAAATACAACAAATTTAAATGGAAATGATAATTAATATAAATGTTGTACTTGTGAAATTAAAAAGTAAAACAGAAAAAAAAATAAATTAAACTTTTAATTACATTTAAAATGTTTACGATTTTAAAAATAAATACTACAAAAAATCAACGATTTTCAATAAAATAAAAAAATAAAAAATTGTTTTTTTTACTCATTTTTGTATATTGAACTGATTTAATAAATATATAAACAAGAAAAATAATGATTTAAGATCAAATATGTTCTATTTATTAATCCAAAATAAAAGTTTTTTTTATTATTAGTATTTATATATTTAATATAGTATTGTAATAAATAAATACATACTAAAAAATTAAGGATTTTAAACTAAATACAATCTATCAAATGGATTTTTAGTTCAACTCACTTTAAAACTTTTACTGCTGTTAACTGCTGTTAAATAACTAACTATAATTATGAATTTCTAGAAATTAAAAATTTTCTATAAATTAAATCTCAATTTGTAACTTATTTTTAAATATTGAAATCTTATAATAAATAAATAAATACGAAAAATTAGTTTATATAAAAGTCAACTATCAAAAGCATTTTTAGTTTTTAACTCATTTGTAAATGTTAAACACTTATAATAATTAAATAAACAATAACAAAAAGGAATTATTTTAAATAAAAGGCAATTCAATTTATCGTTTGAATTAACTATAAAATTTGTAATGTTGTAATAAATAATTAGCTACAAAAAATAGAATGATTTTCTATCAAATTTAATCAACCAAAAAAAAATTGTAGCCTTCTACTTAATTTTAAATTGTGAAGTTCTTATAATAAACAAAATGAATGCTAAAAAATAATCAAATGAAACTAGTGAATAATAAATAAAAGATCTTTACTGCTTTGTTTGTCTTTCTAAAGCATCGTTTTAAGTCCGTCAATAGTCAATTGAATTTGTAGAGTCATTATTAAATTCCCGATTCATCCAAGCTGCAACTTAATATATAAAACGATTCTAGTATAGCAACTAAAATATTCTTAGCTGCTTCGTTCGGTGGCTGAACGAGGTGAACGTTGGTCGTTGGACTAAGACCCAAAGAAGATGAAAAGTTTCTAAGCGGCTGCATTGCAAATCTGTCAAATGTCAGCGCCAGCAGCGACGTCAACGTTGGGCTCATTAAAAAAAACACACACCAAATGTATATGTATTAGAATAAACTCGAGCTGAGAGCTGAGCTGTGAGCTGTGAGTTGCTTCGGCTCGTCGGCTGTAGTTGACACCTGGGAAACTTTGCTGGGCGCACAAAATGGCGGCGACGGTGGCAGCGACGTCGGGCCTCTGTGCAACCATTATGGCCGGGTGTTTATCACATTGCTGCTATTAATTAAGCTTAACGAGGTTACCGTTCGCAACCACACCCAGTCAAGTCGCTGCCACTGAGATGATGGTGAACGCGTTCTACGTTCCACGTTCAACGTTCTACGTTCAACCGGGGGCGGCAAGTTTTGCAGCTCTCTCGCTCTTTCGCTCACTTGGCCTCTTAAGCTAAATCCCCAGGCAACTTCATAATGAAATTTCGCCCTCATCTCATTAAAAGTCTTAAGCATTTTGCTGCCTGCAAATTGATGCGTGCCAAAAAAAAAACAAAACGAAAACGAAAATGAAAATAAAAGTAAGGTAAAGTAAAGTAAAGGGTTCTTTGAACACCAAAGTGTACACAGCAGCAGCGACAACAACAAATCAAACTGCCACGCCCATTCGAGAGGCAAACACTAAATCGAAGCGAGAAAAAAGCAGAGCACAATTGCAAGTTGCCAACGCTCTGGCGCATATTTAATTTTTAATGAAGTTTAATGGATGCCGGAAGCTTTAAGATGAAGCCCAGAACTCCCCCTCCCCCTCCATCTCCATCTCCACCTCACCCTCTCCCCCCAGTGCCAAGGTAACGCCAAGCGCGCCCAAATAAGTATGCTAACATATTATTTAGTTGCCAGTTGCCAGCTGTGTTTTGTCCTTCAAAAACCAAGCTAAGCCAACAACAACAACAAGAACTCTTCTTGGCCACGCCGGAAATACGCTTACTTTGAATGTTTTGAAGTCAACTTAAAGCTAGTGCGATTTATAATTTAACAATGCGAGTGAAGAGCACAAAATTGACTTCCGTATTAAGCTAAAGCAATTGATTGAACATGGGAGAAAAAGAAACTCACATCATCTAAGCTAAATTATGCACTTATTAACAACTAATATTTATTTGAAATTAAAGAAAAATGATTCAGTTTATTATCACTACAAAATTATTGAAGTGTTTATAAAATAAATGTTATGTCACGCTAATAATATTATAATTAAAAATACCAAAATATATGGTAGATGTATAATACAAATCAAGTAATAAAATAATAATACCATTTTGGGTAGCGAGTTTAAAGAAAGGTAAACAAAACAAAAATATACATTCTAAGCATCATAATCCGTGGAACAGTTAATTTGAGAGTTAAAAAAAGTAAACTAATCTTATATGATAGGAAGAGAGTTTGAAATTACAAAAAATTGTATTGCCCAAAAATTCTTTCTTTCTTTCTTTCCTTTTTTCAGTCTTTCTTTCTTCACAAACAAATTGAGTCATCATATTCTCACAGCTCCGTTTGCAAATGCATTAATTAACATTATTATTGCAAATTTACTTGGGATGAAATACATAGTACACAAACATGCGAGTTGGTGAATCTAATATCTAGTAGAGTATGCCATATCTTTAGCATTTTCTATTACCAATAGCTTAATCTGTTTGTCATGTTTTCACGCTATTTTAAGTTTTTTATATTGACTTTTTAATACACGATTAAATATTAAACAATTCCAAGTTTACTTATTACTGATTTTTTTAGATTATATAAATAAATTAATGAATATAAAGATAAAAACAATTCGCCAACTATTAAAAGAGTCTTGCGCATATTGAAATTGAATCAGTTGATTCAATCGAAAGTTCATTGAATTCCAAATATTTCAAGTTGCTGACGATGGCAATTAAACTTGAGAGAGATTAATAATAAGATGAATGATTTATGCATTGCGACTCACTTAATATAACCCACTTAATGGAAATAGAGAAAAGCCCCAAAAATTGCAATTGCAATTGCAATTGCAATTGTGCACATTACAGATTGCACATCGAGTGCAATTAACTAATGAATTGCTGCAGTCCATTTATGAGAGAGAGAAAGACATGATGCTGTTCTCGTTCTCGTTGTTGTTGTTGCTGTTGTTGAGGGGTTAAGTTGGGTTGCGTTTCGGTCCGGTCAAATCATTTGGTGTCCGCTGCCGCTGCCGCTGCTGCTGCCATTGAAATTTTCAAAGCACAAACCTCAAGTGGCAAGGCGTTAGATGCAACTGAGCGATAAGCAGAGCGGCGTAATCACAGCGGACGCCAACTTACAGTTAATTAACATATTGTAAATGCAACAGCAGCAGCAACAGCAATAGCAAGAAACTAAGCTGTTGCTGCATTGTTTGTTGCTAATGCACTTTGGTAATGCCCTTCAAAGTGCTTACACATCAATGTGCAGCGTGTGCAACATGCAACATGCAACCCAAGTAGCGTATACATATCTCATTTATATGCATATACCAATGATAATTACATGTGCTTGCTCGCTCTCTCTCTCGCTCTCTGTCTGTTGCTCTTCCCGTCCAGAGAAGATTTTAATTCATTAGTAGACAACGGGCAAATGCATTTCCCATGTGTGTGGATTATGCAGTTTCCGCTTGAATGCAACTGCTGCACAGCAGCTGCCGTTGCCGCTGCCGCCATTTTATCTAATTGCGCCCACATTACGCATACGCAGCATAGTCCACATCATTAAAATTACGAGTACACAAAAATGCCAAATGCCCCACCAACGAGGGTCGCTCAACGAAATACATTTTGTACCGAAAGTAACAAGTAAGAAAGCAACTGTCGAGTGTACTCGACTGTGAGATACCCGCTATTTTGGAAAATAATGCGGTATTAATTTTAAGAAGATTATTAGAATTATACTAATTCTAAAGCATACTACAAAATACTAAAAATATACCAAAGGATATATTTGGTATAGTGATTTAGTACCGCAACTAAACAAGTTAGAAAGATACGCTTGAGTGTGCTCGACTGTGAGATACGCGCTACCGATCTTGAAAAAATAAAAAATAAACCAAATTATATGAATTCTAAAAAATACTAAAACATATATAAAAATATAGCAATATTCATAAAATATACCAAATCATACTAATACTAAAATATACTAACAAAGTAGTTAATTATACTAAGCGCTAAAAATATACCATAGAGTACAAAATATACCAAATTAACGTATTGCAAAAATATTAAATAATACCAAAAGATATAATTGGTATATTCATATAGTACTTCATTAAAAAAAATATGCACACATTGTCAGCCAAAGCAACTGAGATCCGTAGTAAGCATGCGTTTTTCCCACACCAAAGTATTTTTTAAATAACTTCCACAGTTTTAATCTGTTCGCAACCAAAATTTACAAGCATTATAAAAACTCTAGCTGTTATTAAATGTACCGAAAATAGCGACACTAGATTCAATATGACGTTTGCGGCAACTTTTGTTGACAATTTGCGGAGGCGGTAGTGGGCGTGGCAATAATTTTAAACATACTTGATCTGCGTGAAAAAAATTAAAAGTACTGTCTAAAAGATTTAAGTCTCTATCTCTTATAATTTCTGAGATCTAGGTGTTCATATTGATGGACAGACAGACAGACGGCCTTATAATCTCGGCTGTTGACGATGATCAAGAATATATATACCTTGGGGGATCGGAGATGCTGCTTTCCCCATGTTAAATGCATTTCCTACAGTCACAAAATTAGAATACCCTTTTACCCTTCTGGGTAGCGGGTATATAAATAGGCAAGCACCAATTGATTGAAGCTGCCCTCGATGTAAGCACTCGTAACTCCATTGAAGCGCAACGCTGTGTGCATGCAAAACATAAATCGTAGCATGCCAAATGGTGTTCGGGCATCGTCTGCAGCCTTGACAACTGCAAGTGGCATTAGTTGTAACAGCAACAGCAACAGCAACAGCATCAACATCAGCAACAACGATTGCAACATTTACTTTTTCTAGTACAAGGGATTTGCATTTGTTTGCTAATTGAAATTAAGCAAATATTTACAAGCACGAGCTGATGAGACAGCTTACGCACAGCCATAGAGTGGGCAACTTGACCCACGTAATCCTTTTGTAGCGCATTAAAATCTATCTGGAGTGGGCAACCCAACCCAACACAAAAATAAAAAAAAAACACAAGAAGCGAGTCCAGATAATTTAAATCCATTTGTAAAACTTTTTGGCCGCTGCCTTTCAATTGCTACAATTGCTGTTACTTTACCTTCTCTCTTTTCGGTTTTTTTTTTTTGTTTTGCGTATTTTTCTGGTAATTAGTAAGGAAATGGGACAAAAAGAGCGTAGCGAAGCATAGCCAGGGTCGCGTCTCGTACCATAATCAAATGTTTAAAAAAAGATTTGCAAGTAAATCCCAAGGAATTATTTGCCACTTGAAACGTTTAAAAATGCCAACAAGAATCTGTCGATGCTGATGAGGGTGTGCCGCTGTCTTTCTGGCAAAAAAAAAAAAAAAAAACGAATACAGACACACGCAAAGCAAACCCAAAAGCAAAAGCGAGCGAAATTCAAAGGGAGTTGGAGCTGAAGAGGGGCAACACCAAGGTCTGGGGTCAGACAAACTTAATGAGCAAATTGTCAAATGCCG
Source organism: Drosophila sulfurigaster albostrigata (assembly GCF_023558435.1). Lineage (NCBI taxonomy): Eukaryota > Metazoa > Arthropoda > Insecta > Diptera > Drosophilidae > Drosophila > Drosophila sulfurigaster. The sequence goes on from NC_084885.1 coordinate 21,474,224, forward strand.
CGGCAAAGCGCGCACTTAAACATGCCGGGATCTGGAAAATGACGCCCTCGGATCACCCAAAAAAAAAAATACACAAAAAAACAACATCGAGAAAACTGAAAAATAACTTGACGAAAAGTAGCAGCGTTGAAGGGAAAAAGCTCTAAAGAAGAAAGCCAAAGAAAATGACGATGAAAAAAAAAAAAAAAAGTAAAAGTTGCCGCCGCTGTTGTTAGCCATGTTTGGGGATTTGAATAAACAGTTACGCTGATTTAATTTAGCCCAAAAAAAAAGAAAATCATTGGCGAGGAAAAAATTCTATCACAGTATGTCGTCTGTCACCCTCGATTTGATTTTTAAATTGCGTTCGTGATAAATTGACGAAATGAACAGCAATAACCTAGCAGGCGAAATAGAAACGAAAATTGACAACTGTCAGGCTGGCAGGCAGGCAGGCAGGCACCCCGAATAGACATATAAAAATTAACTACAGACTACTTATCTTATTTGTTTGACGCAGTCAGGCACTTGCAGTTGCCCCCCATCCCCACGCAAAAAGTCGATGCCCAAGAAAATGAAGCCAAAGCAAAAGCCATTCATTGCGATATGAACGATGAGCGGAAACCAAGCGGCTGAAAAAACTTTTGGTTTATGCGGTGTCTGTGTGTGTGTGTGAGTCTCTGTATCTGCATCTGTATCTGTATCTGTGAATGTGTTTTCTTGTGGCAATATGCTACAAGTATCCTGGGGCGTAGACAGGAAGCAGACAATCAAGCCAAATGATAGGCTGTATGAAATCATATGAACGTTGTGCTTCGCTTTACTTCGCTTTGCTTTCTTGATTTTTACATTTCACCTCAACAAATTCTTTGTGCTAATGAATGCCAGGTTAACTCACTACACTCAATGGACACTCAAAAGTGAATGTCATTCTGTTTTCTGTGAACACTTTTCATTGACATACACAGTAGTGTTTAATTTAATGACTATTAATTATTACAGATTGATATTATTACAGAAATTATATTATATTGTAACTAACAATTAAAAGTTCTAGTTCTACATGTAGATTGTAGCTTAACATTCCCTCGAACTAAAATAATCGTATAACCTTTACGAACGACTGCAACAAAGTTGAGACCGTCATAGAACCGTTCAAAATCACTTGAAATTATCTTATTATTAGTATTATTAAAGCATAGATTACAAGTAAATTTATAACTTTGCGTCAAGTCAAACAACTAACTCACATATCCTGGTATATATCAGTTACCATATGAGATTTTGAACGGGTCTCTTGCAGTCACAACTTAGTGTAAACTTTTCGCTCTTCATTCAAATTATAAATTGCATTGCAAGTCTTTTTGTCTTTAGTATTTCTTTTTAAACAGTAAAATAGTCTAAAGGAAAAGTCTCTCTTTACCTCCTTTACATTCTTTACCTCAATATGCTTTTCGTCACACTTTTAGTTCTGAAAAAGCTAATGGTAAACCTATTTTTAATTGTTTTAAAAATAAATAAATGTAATCAAGAAAAAAATTCAATAACTTTAGCAATGTTTAACCATAAACTGAAACTGCAATCCTTTTGTAAGTTTGTAAGATAGTCAAATTAATTCCTAAAAGTACAGTAACAAATAATGCCTAAGTAGTTTGAGAATGATTATTTTCTATTACAGTTGCAGTCATGAAGCCAATAAAATGGTCGTAAAAGAAATTTAAAATTGATAAAGAAGTAACTCCTAAGAATAATTAATATTTCAATAAAATACAGTACGAAATTCAAATACTTTAGCTGGAAAAGGTTTAACACACTATCAAAGTATAACTTTTATTATATTAAAATATGTCTAAATGATTTAAAACATTAACTTTTTGGAATATTTACTACAATATGATGACGAAAAATCGTAAAATTTGTAATTCGCAATAGCAAACCATTAGATTATGGTTCGCCTTAAAAGATGTGTGTTCAATCGCCAATTGATTGTAATATATTCTTAATGATTTAAATGTAATCTGAAAAACGGTATTATTTACATCTTCGCTCGATTTGACTGTTCGAAAAGTGTAAACTGAGAATAGAGAATATCGCCTTTAAGCAAATATTTTGCTTATCCTAGGCATATCTATAGTCAGTTATTTTTTTTGCAGCTATTATTCCAAAGTCGAGCACACTTTATAGCTCATAATTTTGACCGTTTGTTAACAAATATTATTGTACTCGCTAAATTCTTAGTATGTTATGTTGCTTTCATTTAAGGTTTTTTACTAAGTTAAGTCTCTATTTATACCAGTTACCCATAGGGTAGAAGGGTATTATAACTTTGTGCCGGCAGAAAATGTATGTAACAGGTAGAAGGAGGCATCTCCAACCCTATAAAGTACATTTATTCTTGATCAGCGCAAACAGCCTAGACGATCTAGCCATGTCCGTCTGTCCGTCTGTGTGTCTGTCCGTCTATCCGTATGAATATCTAGATCTCAGAGACTATAAGAGATAGAGCTATAATTTGTTTCGACAGCATTTGTTATGTTTGCACGCAGATCAAGTTTGTTTCAAATTTTTGCCACGTCCACTTCCGCTCCCTCAAATAAAAAAAAATCGAATAACAAGCGTAATTTTAAAGCTAGATTTGCGAATTTTGGTATATACAATAGTAACTATAACTTTTGTATGGGCAAAAACGCTTACTTACTAGGGGTCTTAGTTGCTTTGCTGACAATCTGGTATATTGTGCTGTCTATGGTATACTTTGAATGTGGTATATATCAATATACCACATATACCATTTGGTATATCTTTAGAATGTTTGCAGTATATTTGGTATATTTTGAGAATATTACCGAAAAACATATTGCTTTTATTCAAAATGGGTAGCGGGTATCTCACAGTCGAGTACACTCGACTGTAGCTTTCTTACCTGTTTTATATTTATTGTATTAGGGAATATCCCTTTGACATATTATATATTCTAATAAAGGGTTTCGTATTTTGAAATAAATGTGATGCAATTTGACGAAATACTTTTTGCCACTCACCTCGACCGCTGCGTCCGACAAAACGTAGATCATTGAACTTGGCCACCTGGTTCTTCATGACGGCGGTGCAGTTGCGCAGTTCACCGCAAAAGTTCTCATCGTTGCCCGCCCGAATGGTGACAATGGTGCCATCCATGACCTCGCCCAGTGCCAGCACTTTAAATGCAATTGGCAGCGTTTTATTCGAGCGCCAATGCGTGGGCAGCGTGGTGCAAACCTTAACAGAGAGAGAAAGAAACAATATATCGCATGCGATAGAAATCTATCATGCGAACTTACCACATGTGGCGAACCGGTTTTAACCAGTTCGCCCGGATGTTCGGCGAGCAGAACATCGACAGTTCGCTCGATCAGATTCTCTGGCGTCAGATATGGACTCGTGTCCACGGGTTTGCTTTTGCTGCTGCCATTGTTGTTGTTGTTGTTGTTGTTGTTATTATTATTGTTGTTGCTAGTGTTGTTGTTGTTGTTGTTATTGTTGCCGCTGTGGTTGTTGTTGTTGTTGTTGTTAGTCTCTGCATTGCGTCGCTTCGTTGTTGTTATTGTTGTTGTTGCAGTCGCAGTATGTTGCTGTTGTTGTTGCTGCTGTTGTTGTTGTTGTTGTTGTTGATGTTGTTGTTGGTGGTGGTGCTGCGGCTGTGTTTGATTTGAGGTGGTCGAACTAACCTCAGCTGAAATGTGCATTATTGCAGTTTTCAACGCTCGGCTGATGTCTTTGACTTTGGGCAATTTAATGATGTTTATTTTGGGCTGCGTTCAAAGCGCTTCACACTTGTCTCAATAATTGGTCATCTGCAAAAAGTGCAAAGAGAGAATATATAACAAATATTTAATTCAATTCTCATTATTTTTCTTGTTCTTTTATAAATTTATTCAAGTACCACACAAAATAATTGTTTTGCAGAGCCTTAAGCCTTAATTCATTTAAATGCAAAAGTATTATTTAAGATGTAGTTGACAAATTGTTTAATAAGTTTATTATTTTATACACTATATTGCAGCGAAGACAAAACTCACTAAAATACCGCTTTACTTCACGTCAATTTCACTTAACTGCCACATTAAATGTAGTTTCACTTAGTGGCCACTTTTGCACACTTAACAAATAGACACCAAAATAAATAATAAACAATAAAAAGACATGCAAATTCGTTTATTTCGCTGTTCACTTAATTTATTTTGCAGTTGAGGCAGTTAAGTATAATTTATCTTTTAACTGCCTTTAGAACAAATAGTTCTATTGAATCGAATTTCAGCGAATAGCAACGTTTGTTAGTGTTAATTATAAAAGTTCATTTATAAACTAACTAATTACCAGCAGATTTTCTGTGCACTTCATTTCTTTTTAAGTTGAGGCAGTTAAGTGTAATTTAAGTATTAGCTGTCATTAGAATAACATTTTTAATTGAATCGAATTTCCATAGCAGTGACTGGTTGTGTTAATTAAAAACTAAGCATGTTTAAAAACAATTAATAATAACTTCAAAGCAATATACACAACTTGACACTTTTTAACACCTGCCCCAATAAGTAGGCAACACATTTTGGCCAGCACTTTTTAATGAGTTAAGTTGAAGAATTCGTTTCTAGTTACACTTTTTGTTACTTGTTCTTGCCGAGGTTCTTTGGCTGGGACAACCACACGCCTTTGCGCACAATTTGCATTTAAGCAGCGGGCAACAAACGCAGCTCAATTAAATATTAAAAAATCATATCAATTTTGATTGAGTGAAGTTCGCAACTAAGATGAACGGATGAGCTCCAGCTGCAATATGCTTCACTCTCCGCTGCATATGCCAACAATACCAACAACAACAACAGCAAATGTAAAAATCTGCGAAATAAAAAAAAAAGTTAAAAACAAAAGTTGGGTTGGATAAAAAACAAAAAAAAAAAGCAAAAAGAGAACAATAATAATAATGAAGCGCCAGCTGTTGCCTGTTTGTGTTTGGCCACCAAAAAATCAACAATGTGGAACACACAACTCTCTCACACATACACACGCACACATACGCACACACACACTTGCACACCTTTTAAAATGGCTGCGTGTATAAATAAAAATGACTCGCCAGCCACGCGGTGCATTTTGTTTGCGAATCGCTTTTTATTCCTTTCGACAACTATGATATTGTTTTTTTTATTATTTTGTGTGTGAGTCCTTTGCTGATGTTTTGTCTCGTTCTCGCACTCGTTGAATTTATGTACAGATGTGTGTGCAACGTGCATAATCTGTTGATAGTATATGTACTTGCTTTTTTACAGCTTCCGTTTGGAAATTTTTGCATACACGACGGTCACAGCTGGCCGCCAAATGAGCTCGCCCAGCGACTATGCGGCGACATATGTGGCCACAGACACGGAGAACACACACACACAGGACACGATATTCGGTGCATGCCACACACACACAAACGTACACACACAAGAGAGAAAAAATGCAAAAACAGAAGAAAAAAAAACAATTTGTTTGTGAATGGGGAACCGTGATGAATGCATACAACACATATTAAGGTAGGCTCGAACTGCCCGTAAACTAAATAGACACTCTAATGAAATTTGCAATTATGTGCACAAATTGTATTTGGCATTTGAAGTAATTGATAAGGCTAGGATGATAAAAAAATAGTCAGATTTCCTTCCAAAACTCTCAGTTATTTTATTGTATTATTAGAACAATGACATCAAATTAGACCTCATTACATAATAACTTTATTGGCTTATTAATTTTTGACTGAATACATAAAAAATATAAACATATTTATTGCTTTACATTTAAATGACAGTTAGACAGGCTTTTCTTCGCTTATATCTAAGCCTTTTTATGCTTATTATTAACTTCTAACTTTATCTCGCATAACGACCTCAACCGCTACACCAAACACAGGCGCTTAAGTGAGAATATATAAAATTGTGTGAGTGCTTATGTTTTTCTTTTTCTTTTCATTTTTTGTGTGATTGTTAATCACTCTTTGATTCTTATTAACTTTAAACTTTATCTCGCATAACGACCTCAACTGGTATGGCAAACATAGGCGCTTAAGTGAGACTATGTATTTGTGTGAGTGTTTATAAAGTTTTTCTTTCATTTACTTTTTTTTGGTGTCGTTATTGAACAATCATTTATCCTAATTATTACCACTCATACTTTATATCGCATAACGACCTCAACTGGTATGGCAAACATAGGCGCTTAAGTGAGATAATGTAATTGTGTGATTGTTTATAATGTTTTTCTATACTTTTCATTTTTTGGTGTGATCGTTAAACACAGCAAACCGCCACTAACTGAATTTCGGTAGAAAAATTGTATGAAATAGTGTTGCCGTTAAGTGCAAATTAGGCAAAACAACCAAAATATTAATGTTTAAGTTATTAAATTGTTACTTTTTTATTGCGTGTGCGTGTTTATATTGAATATTTCATTTTTGATGTGATTGTTAAACGCATCACACTGCCACTAACTGCATACGTGTAAAAAAAAAAGATATGTAGTAGTAAGGCCGTTAAGTGCAATGGAAGTAAGGCAACCAAAATAATAATTTATTAATTATTAAGTGCCTTAAGAGTCAACAATCTAAGTGAAATTAATGTTTCTTATTAGAGATTCGTTTTTAACTATTTCGTTATTTCAAATTTTATATTAATTTATATTTTAATTATCCAAAATAAGAATATGGAAAATGTTGAATCCCTTTTAATTAATACGATTTAAGCATTTTAGAACTTTTTATAACATTAATTTGATTTCGTTGATCACTGTTAAATATATTATGATCTAACATTTTATTTCGTTTATTTTATCAGTTTTATAAAAACATTTTTAAGAGCTGCGATCAGCAGCGATATTATAAGTTAAGGGGCTATCCAAATTTGCAATTTGATTGTACTTACATTTGTTAGTAAATTTTTTAAGTTCGCCAAATTATTATTTTATACGAAATCTATTTTTTTTTTGATTATGCTCACGTGCAAAAAAAAAACCACTTCGATTATTGTATATCACAAATGTGCACAGTAAAAAAATTGCAATAATATTTTGTGATAATTTTGATAAATATGCTAATATCTATATAACAATTAACACACTCACTCACACACACACACACGCACACACGACCGTTAAGGCAAGAGAGAGAGCGAGCGAGAGGGAGAGAAGGAGAGGGAAAACCGCGACGTATTAGAACTTGGATTGATAACAAAAAAACCCGAGAATGAGATTGCGATAACACGATTGAGATGCGGCGGCGATTGAAATGACGATTGAGCTGCGGAGCTTCTTCTATGGTTTTATTTTAAGCTTTCTTTTTTTTTGTTGTGTTTTTTTTTGCGTTGCGTGTTGGGGTTTTGCGGCTCTGAGGCTGGCGATCGAATCAAACGACACGGAGATATTAAACTATTTTTTTGCGGTAACCATGAACGCGACCACTACGAGCGGTTGGCGACGCCGACAGCGAAGTCAACGGCGCGTCATCATAATCACGACGCGGACAAGGACGAGAACGAGGACGAGGACGAGAACGAGACGAAGCAGCAGCGACGTCGTTGTCGTTGTCGTTGTCGATGTCGATGGGGTCTTGTGCTTGTATCTTGGTGTTAGTGTGGCAGCAGCACTGCTGATGCTGTGTGTGTTGGAGTCTGAGTCCAAAAGGAACCCAAATACAAAAACGAAAAAATAGCAGCAGCAGCAGCAATAACATTCGAAGTCAATGGCGACGACGCAGCAGCAACAGCAGCAACAGCAACAGCATCTCTATCGCCATTTGAAGCTCGCGAGTGCCGCCTCTTTTTGCGTTTTGCGTTTTGCCAGCAACCGCGTTGGGTATATAATTCTTTTTCTTGGCTTAACATTTACCACGAGAACCAGTAGCAGTGGTTTTTACTTGTGGTGTCCCAAGAAGCAGCGACGGCAGCGGCAGCGACGCCAACGTCAACAGCAGTCGACGCTGCAGTCGACGTCGCTGCCGTCGCAGCCGAAGCGAAAGCCAAGCCAAAAACCGAAACCGAAACCGAAACCAAAAACGTCAACTACACCACAAGCAGAAAGGCCGCAACGATGTCTTCAAGTTGGTTCCCCACATTCTTCCCTTCCCCCTTCCCTTTCCAACGCTTACTAAGCAACGGTGGTGAGAAGAAGTACAAAACAAAACAGAGCAAGCGAAGAAACGAAAAAAAAAGCGCTCAATTTTTGCACTCGCAACACCTTCGCCAAGGCTGCTTACGAGGCTTACGAGGGGAGCACTGGAAAGTGAGTGGAGCAAAGGGCGAGCAGCGAAAGCAAAGGCGAAAGCAAAAGAAAAAAAAATGTTTGAGTTGAAATTCAGCAGGAAGCTGGAAGCAGACTCATTTTTCTATGCAGCGTTTACTTTTATTTATATTTTTTTTCTTCTCTCGCTGCTCGCTAACAACCCCTAAAATGTCTTGGAATTCGTCTTTCGGTTTGACTCAAAAGCAGAGTAAAAAAAAAAAAAAACGAAACGAAAAGAAAGCAAATGGAAAAGAATCTCAACGCAGCACAACGCACAACAACGCGTCGTGGTAAATAAGCACCATGGACAACGACGACGACAACGACGATGACGACGATGACGATGACTACAGGACTCCCCACAGGCGCTCAACCTCAAGATTGCAGGTCCAAGTCCAAGACGGTGGCCAAAAAATGAAACCGGCGCGGCTTTGCGGCAAGCCGCCTTCTGCCTAACCAGAGAATGTTGTAGTCGGTATAGAGTGTAACCGAGACAGCGAATTGGTGTGACAGAGAGCGAGCGAGCGAAGCAGCGCAACGCAAAGCGAAGGAGTGGGACAGACAGATACAGAGAGTGAGAACGAGAGCGAGAGAGAGAGAGAGAGAGCGCGCACATGGAGATGATGGAATGAGACTGTGCGAGTGCGAGCGAGCAAGCATGATGTTGTGGGAAGAAACGGTAAAATTTTGCGGCTGCCATTTGCGGCCAAAGACGACGGCAATATTTTCTGCAGCAGCAGATAGGCGCTGCTCCAATGCGAGTCTAGAGGGTCTTGAGTGAAAAATTGCACTGTTAACCACATGAGCGTAAGACGTCCCCTCACACACACACACACACACACACACACACACATACAAGTGCGTAATGTATTTCTTGGTGTGTGTGTGTGTTTTTTTTTTGTCACCAGGGCGGAGTTTTCTTTCTTTCTTTCGGCATATTAGCATTACGTTCAACCCTCCTACATTTTGCGGTTTTAGTATGTAGCAAAACACCAAAGTGAATGAATGACTCCCTGACTGACTGACTGACTGCTTGACTGCTTGACTGCTTGCTAGTGGTGGTGGTGGAATGTGTGTGTGTGTGTGTGTGTGTGTGTGTGTGTGTGTCTGTTGGCGGTTGCGCAGCAAACATGTCGAAGGGTGTGTGGTTGGCGTAATGAAACCGCAAGAATTATTATACGCTGCGGTCGATTACTATATCAAAATCCCAAATCCAGCCGACAAACAGCCAACCAAAAAACTGCCCTCGTCGAGCCAATGAGCGCTTCAGCTGCAACTCCGCTCCGCTCAGCGAAAATGGTGGCCCAAATACCAAAAGACTTCGAATACTTTTCCTCGAAAAAATAAACAACAAAATCAAACATAATTATCCAAACTGAACAATTAAAAAAACCATTCAGATTGAAACAGATTCTAAAAAAAACTATTGATTACAATAAAATAATCAAATCTTGACAAAAAAAGAACGTTTATAAAACTAATACTTTCAAAGAAAATTGCTGATTAATAATAAAAATAATCAAAACTGAACATAATAAAAAGAACGTTTATAAAACTAATACTTTCAATTAGAATTGCTAATTAATTATAAAATAATCAAAACTGAACAAAATAAAAAAGAAGATTATAAAACCAATACTTTAAAAGAGAATATAAAAGAACTGCTGATTAATAATTATAAAATAATCAAAACTGAACAATAAAAAAGCTAATACCTTGCATGATCCTAACATGAATAATTCTCTATATATGTTATAATCGAAATTTCAACAAGAAACATACGCAGAGAATCGCTGATGGATACTGATATATTCAAATCAGAAAAAAAACAATAAAACAATGAAATAAAATAAATAAAAAAAATACATCATAACAGTCTCCAACATAAATAATTCTCTATATGCTGCATCAGACAAAACTACAAAGCCAAAGTTTATTAAATCACACAAAAGAGATTACCTAATTTGTTCGTGATAAGTTTTGCGGAATTTCGATTATCAAATCGTAGAAATGTCAAACCAGAAGTTATAATAAGTACATATGTACATGGTTAAGAAAATTTTTTTTGTATATTTAATATACTAAAAAAGCCTTTTGACAAGTATCCTATAAAAAGATTTATAATTATTAGATATTCCTAATGTATAAATAAAGATAAATATAATCTTAATAATACATAATGGCTTTTGAAATCAAAATGTTCAAATGTCAGTGACTAGCATCAAAATTTATTCATAAAATTTCTAAAATGTACTTTAATACTTGACAATAATAAATAGGAAGAGTAAGAATATTTTTTATGTTTTCTGTGGAAACTATAAAATACATTTTTGAATATTTCTAAGAAAAAAAAAACCCAACAAATTCGATATTTTATTTTTGCTCCCAAATAAATTGTTATACATTTTTTTGTTTGTATTATTATATAAATGAAAAGTACTATTTATTAATGATTTTTAATTCTCACAATAAATTTTATAATGTTCAAAAGTAGCTCAAAATTTAATTCCATAACGTGTCAGATCGCTTAAGAAAATCAGAGACCTGCTCTAATAAATAAAGGACATAAATATACATAAAATCAAGATTTGCAATCTACTTTTTAATCTAGAATTATAAACATTCTTGAATCCAGATTTAAGTGTTAAAATAAGATGTTTTTACTTTTAAAAAAGACATATAAATCAGCATAATAAAAACATCATTTCAATTAATTTACTATAATTATATTTCATTCTGTTATTTCCAAATCTTACAAATATTTAATTATTATGCATTGCTTTACCTTTTTCCAACATAGCTTTAAAGCTGTAATGAAATACATTTGAATCAATGAGAAAGTTACAGTCGAGTGTGCTCGACTGTGATATACCCGCTACCCATTTTGAATAAAAGCAATATCGACCGGTATTACTCTCAAAATATACAATACCAAAATAATATACCACAAAAATACTATAAAATACTTAAAAAGTATACCAAATGGTATATTTGGTATATTGATAATACTTTCAAGATATACTATAGAGTGCAGAATATACCAGATTGACTCCCCATTAAGACCCCTTGTATATACCAAAATTAGCGACTCTTGTTTCAAAATTACGCTGTGGGTGCAAAAGTGGCCAAAAATTTATTTGCGTAGAAACATAACAAATGCTGTCGAAAAAAAATTATAGCTCTATCTCTTATAGTCTCTGAGATCTAGGTGTTCATACAGACGGACGGACAGACAGACAGACGGAGGAGCAAGAATATATATAGCTTTTTACCTGTAACATACATTTCCTGCCGTCACAAAGTTATAATACCCTTCTACCAATTCTGGTTAGCGGGTGTAATAAGCTTCTCTGAAGAGCACGAAGAATAAGTTGAGGGTCGTCAAATTGTATGTGTGTTTATCATTAGTCACCCACAAAGCGATCGGTAAGTGGACGAGTTTGTAGCTGGGTCCAAGTTTGTTATTAGCGCCTTGAAGCGGGCCAATTAAAAAACATAACCCAAATGCGAGTGCAAGACAAGCAAAAGGAGAGACGCTCAAGAGTGTGAGGAGAAGGGGAAAGGGAGGGATGAGAGGGTTGGAGTTGGAGTTGGAGTTGGGTCAAGAAGGGCAGATTGACGACCGCGAAGCGACACCCCGATAATGGGCGACAATTATGTGCAGTGAAACAACTAAAATTGCAGCCAGCAACAACAAAAAGTCGAACGAATGAAGAAAAGGAAAAATTCGTTGTTGTTGTTGTTGTTGAAACAAAAGCGAAATCCTTGCGATGAAAGATTTTGTGCAAATAATTTAAGAGGCCGTTAAAAAGTAAACGACGCAAAAGAAAAAAAAACAACGCTTCAGCATAAAGATGAGAATGGGAATGAGAAAGAGAAAGAGAAAGAGAGGTTGAGAATGAGGTTGAGAATGAGGTTGAGAATGTTGTCGTTGGGGGTGGCGGCATACACTTTAATGGTCAGCAAAGCGATAACAAGCGACAAAAGCTGTCGGCTGTTGACGGCTCTCTGGCAGCTTTTGTGTGTTGATTTTTCTTTTAATTGTTGCGGATTTGCATTCTGACACATTTGTCAACCTCAACCTCAGACTCAAACTCAGACTCAAACTCAGTCCCAGGACTCAACTGAGTTGCGCAGCCAGCGGCGAAAATGACGACACACACAAAAGGGTTACCTACGTGGCGAGTGCCATGCGGCTGAATAAGGAGCAGGAGGATGAAGCTGAAGCTGAAGCTGAAGCTGGAGGCACAGTTTGCACAGGTTTGTATGAGAAGCGTTTATTATTTATTAGCTGACATGTGTGTGTATGTGTGTGTGTAGAAGTGTGTAGGTGTGTCTGTGTGTCAGTGTGTAGGTGTGTGCGTCAGGAGGTGAGGCCTTAAGCCCGTTGGGATAATAATAAACGCCAGCGCCAAGTCATTTGTCAGAGAGACTTTAGCAACAACACCTACACAATCAACAAAGTTTACGTCCGTGTATGTGTGTGTGTGTGTGTGTAAAGAGTGTTTTGAGTGACATGTGTCAAAACTGAAAAACTACGCAAATTTGTGTCAAATACCCTTGTCAGCAGCGCGTTTCAAGTGCAACTCAACACTCCAGAAAGCACGTGTTGTGTTGCGTACGTGACGAGGTGGGAGATGAGATGAGGAGCGCGTTGGAGTGGCGAGGGGGAGAGGAAACGCGGAATTATCCCAAAACTGTAAACTGTGAATCCGTCCCCAAAAGAGTTGCCCGAGTTCAGTTCAATTAACTTGAAGTGTTTTCTGCATGCTTAAAAGCGATATATGACGCGAAAAAGGATTCCGACACTTTTAGTTAGCTGATTGAAATAGATTATTACCCTCCATGAGGATGCCGTATGAAGATAAGAATTTCAATTTTAATTGATGGGATTAAATGAAAAAGTAAAGCTAACACCACAGCTATAAAAAATAAATAATAATAATAAATAAGAAATATTTCCATATTTAAAGAAATAACTTAGTAAGTCACATTTTAAATTTACAACGAATAGTTTGTTTACTCTCTTTAGCTACGCTGCATTTATCCATTTTGCTCTCTTTATTTCTAACAGCTTTGCTCTTAAAAGTCATCAGAACACATTTAAAACAAAACGGGAAAAACATCAAAACTCAATAACAAACAACTACTATCATAGTATGTGCATATGTATGTGATTATTAGTTTGTGTGTTAGACAAGATCAGCAAATGTTTACTTTAGCAAGCGACACGCGCTTACTCGCTTACACTCTCACATAAGCATTGCCTTGATTTTCGAGTATCACCGAAGCCCGGCAAATAGTTCCCGTCGAAATGGGACATTTGTTGTGTGCATAAATATGTATGCCCGTGAAAGCACATTGCTTTGCATCGTGTGATAGACACGATCAAAGAACATTCGCCTACTACAATCAACTAGTGCGCACTCGCTTGCACTCACACACAAAAGTAAATGGTCCCCACTTTTAAGGGACATTCGAAATTGCCCAAAATTTTACTCTTTTAAAAGCATGATGCATAAGAAGGAATTATTGTCCCACAAATATCAGTTTGCAGCGGGTCAGCGCGAAGTGCATGTGGCCGGTAAAGCATTTGCAATTGAATTCTGGTCGATGGCTTTGTTAATTGCTTTAAAGATCGATCTGCCATAACAATAAAATATTATCGTTTAGTATTTCGATTTGTGAAGTGAAATAAATTTTGTCTTATGAAACTGCCAAATTACAAGTGTTCTAATGTTAAAGTGCAATTTTAGTAATTTTTTTCTGTGAAAATGCAAAAAGTGATGTGGCGTCTCTTTTCGTCTCGCTCTCACTCACGGCTGCTGCCGCAAGTTCATCATTGTGTTGGTGTTATTGCGCCGCGCATTCTAATTCCTACTTTGATTCACATGCAATGCATAAAAGTGAGATGCAAATATGAGTCAGAGTTTTATAAATTTGTGCGTTTGCTCTTTTTCATTTTTTTTTTTGTGTGATTATAAATGTGATTAACAAATATAAAAGTCATTGTTTTATACATATGTATAAGTGTTCTTTTCGTTGATTTTTTTTTGTAATGATTACAAACGTGCAAATAAGTAGATACAAAAGTAGTGTTTATTTTTCTTTCTTTTTTTATGAGTGAATATTATAAATTTGTATGTGTATGTGTTTATTTTGTCATTTATTTTTGGTGATTATAAGTATGCAAGCCTTAGTTTGAAATCAAATTCGTCAGCAAAGAAGACACTTCAGATTTGGCTATTTCCAAGTTGTTGTGCAAGTGGGGTAAGTAAATACAAATAAATTTTTATTCATATGTACATGCATACATACAAATTTAAATTCCCCATTCAATATAGAATTGTTTTTGGCTTAGTGTTGCAATGGGATCAAACTGGGCAATTTGTATTAGCTTTCTCTTTGCCACTGACTCTTTGAGGAATTTAAGCATGCGCTCAAATTGCATCTTGCATGTTCAATTCTGTTTCTCTTAAGCTTAAAGAGTACTTAAGCGCACTCCCTAATATTCTATTCCTTGCAGTATTTTGATTCACAGAGACTTTCTCTTTACTTATCATTATTTGCTATGCATGTTGTGTATTTATAAATAATATTTCAGCCTGGAACATTTCTTTTCAACAATAAATTCATTTATTGAATAATAAAGTTGTTGCTGTATGACGTGTCAATGTTTGATTGTTCAATTTGTTCATATTAGATACACAATAAAAAACGAAAAAAAAATACAAACTGTTTAATGCATTAAATTAGCGGAAGACAAGTCCGATGAGAATCGTTAGCTCTGCCCCGGAATTGTCAAGAATCAAAACTACTTTTGGGGGTTGTTGTTCCCTCGATTGCCTTTGATCAATGCAAACAAATCATAAAACGCGGTTTAGAGCTCCCATGTGTGTAATCGCTGGTGTTTAAGACTCTTCTGGCTTCTTATAAGGCTTATATGACTTTGGCACGTGAGGGTTGCTTAAGTTATAAAAAAAAATAAAATAAAGAACAGTCATGAGAAAGACGCATAAAAAACGAACATCCTTATCCACATACTCGGCGAAAACATGACCCAAGGGAACTTGCCATTTGAGAAATGTTCAAAATTTTTAAAATCTTAAATGTTTTAACATTTGTTTTGATTTCGCTAAACTCGAGAATAATCCGAAATGGTTTTTGAAATATCTGTAAGCGAAATATTGTCAAAGGAATTGGTTTGATTATTGAAGTTCTGCGAACATTAAGATGACAGCAAACTTTTTCAATTGTTTCGATGGAGATAAAGTTTTCTTTTTTTCCAATGCTGATAGGAAACTTAATCAACTCTATTTTAAGGCAATAGTTAGCATGGATAGATCTTAACTCATCTAAACCACAGAACTCATACATTTCATGTAAATAAATCGGAATAGAAAGAAATAAAGATATCATATGTATATATTTCCCCCTCTATTATATTTTTGGAAATTATTATTATTATATTTATATAAGTCTGTTCTAATCTAGTTTTAAGCATTCAAAGAGAGCATACATAACTAAAAAGATGCTAAGACATACGTTATCCATTGTTTTTGAATATAAAAAGAATATTAATCCGAAAATTTTTCTTGAAGAAGTTAAAACTTATAAACTTGCTTAAAGATGATTAAAAAATTTGTATTTTTTCTATTAAAATAGAATTTTCTGAAATCATTACAAATCTTATTATTAGAAAATCTAAAATAGATTAGGGGGAAATGGTTTAAACTCTAAAACAAAAGAATGTTAAAGTTCAATGTCGCTTTTGAGACTATCTAAAGAGAAACAAAACATATACCAAAAAAATTTTACATTTTGAGTGAAGATGAATCTTATAGCTTTTGATTAACACTTTAATTAGAGCTAAGAATGATTTTGAAATTATTTGTCTGTTTTGACTGAAAAGGAAAAAATTAATGAATTATTTTATCGGAAAACAGAAAAAGTTCTAAAAATCAATCTTTGCTTTACTTATATTGAAAACTGTTTAAGTTTATTTTTTTTTTCTCACTGTATGTTTATTTTACTTTAAATAATCGAAGTTTAAAATTGTTTGATCTTGATTTAAGATGTTCTTTTTGTAGAATTTCGATCTTGATTTAGGAATAAACCTTCTTCGATCTTGATTTAGGAATAAACCTTCTTTGATATCAAACAATCTTGATTACAGATTTAATTTTTGATTTTAGGCCATTTTTTCTTTGAGTGCATATACATACATATATGTTAAACGTGTCTAAGAACTCTTTTTCTTTGTAGATTTAAATGAATATATATTTTAACCTATTCATTAGCCATGTTCTATGTCTACATCTCTATTGATTCAGAATGAATCGATTCTAAAATGATTGATCTATATTTCAATGACTGCCGTTGGTGAAAATAATAAAAAACAGACATGAAGAAGCGACGCTTAAGTGGCAAAAGTGGAAACTGCGTGCGACGCATAGTTAAAAGCCATATTTCTTTTAATGGCCACATGCGAAATTCGAAATTCGAACACCACGTCGAATGGTGACAATAACCGTAAGGCTAAGGATAATAATAAGTGACTAAGTGAGTGAGTAAGTGAGTGAACACGGTGTCCAGATAACGATAACGTAAATAATGACCAACACAAAAAAAAAAGAAAAAGAAGTACAAGGGAAGGAAGGAAGGAAAAAACGTGCTCGATATTCAATAACCGCACCGAACTAAACTCTTACGATGCTAAGGACGAAAGTGTGATGGTGTGGCGGAAGAGTGGGGAGAGGGAGAGGGTGGGAGGACAAAAATTGAATTGAACATTTGCCGATGCCGATGGCAACCAAGGAGACAGGATTGCCATTGCTATGTCCTGCCCATGACTGACCCATTCAATTAAGCATGAAAAAAATGACCCAAAGAGACAGACAGAAAGAGATGGAGACTGTGTGTGTGTGTGCATGTGTGTGTGTGTTCAGCCTACGTGCCATGATAGTCCTGCTTGTGTTTTGTTCATAAAAAAAAGGACATCACATGCGAGGATGAGCAGCACTTAAGGAGCCAGCAACAGCAACAGCAACGCCAACGGACGCTGCCCGCAACAAAACACGCATCACTTGTCACACATACTTAGCAGACGCGCGCGCGAGAGAGAGAGAGAGAGAGATGGAGAGAGAGATGGAGAGAGGGGGGTGCGAGCGAGATGGCGTCATGTCGAAAAGGACTCACTTATTGTCGTGTCCTGGTGTTGTTATTGAGGTGTAATAAAATTTTTGTCCATGATACCCATAACAATAGCGACAACAAAAAAAAGAATAGAAAAAAAACGAACGTACGAAAATAAATAAATAAAATGAAACGCCGCCATGCCGACACAATCAGTAAAGGATAACGAGGCCGGCGTCACCCTGGTCACATATGGCGGTATTAGTTTTAGCAACAATAGCTGTTCATGCGGCAACAGGGGTTTTTCTACTTTTTTGTGCGATGTGCTGCGAGAACATCGCATAAACTTGCAATTGAGCCAATTTGTAAAGTGCGGCAAGCCCATTAACGAGCAGCGACTCCACACACACAGACACACAGACAGGACAATGTCCTGCCACCAATCGAACATCAGCACCTGCGTCAGAAGGCAGCTGAAGCTGGTCAAATGTTCGATGTGCAACTGAACTTGGGACTTGAAGTTGAAGTTGAAGTTGAAGTTGAAGAGTTGGAGAATTTGCGAGTTGAAATTGAGGCAACAAAAAGTTTTTGTTTGGGGCGCGTATCCTTTTTAGGGATGCGACTACTTTGCATTACAAGCGCCCACATTAAAATTAAAATCAAGTTCTTTTTGCTGGCTGCCTTTTTTTTTTTTTTTTTTTTGCCTAACTACAAATAAATCTAAGACTCGCACATTCCTCAAAGCAGCCATCCACAGTGACTGATGCAAATGGCCAGCACAAAGACAGACATACAGATAAAAAGAGAGAGGGAGATAGACATAGAATAGAGAGAGAGAGAGAGAGAATCGCATTGGAGCGCGTAGAATTCTGTTGGATACGGGTCGAAATGGCCACAGTTGGGCAACGCAATTTTATTTCGCATTTACATGCCCACATGCATTATGCATACTTCTCTTTGTGTGTGTGTTGCTCTCTCTATGCGTGTGTGTGTGTGTGTGTGTGTGTGTGTGCTGAGTCCCTTCGCTGTTCTGATGCCCTAACAAACGTATCTGAGATTTTATAGTATATTATATATTTATTATAATTGTAGCTTACATATCAATCCACAAATTAAATTCAATAAAATCTATATAATTCTTTAAGATTTCATTCTCCAAAAAAGCTTTCGTTATTTAACATAACTCAGACAATTTAAGATTTCATATCAAACTTCAAAGTCTTTTTTTACCTATTTCACATATTTATCTTTTTATTTCGAAATTAAAAAAATGTTTTTTTTTTCCATTAGTTAATTAAATTTTAACGAATTCGATATAAATAAAAATAATACAACTCTCAATCTTCAAAAAAAAAATGGATCTGTTCTTTATCGATTTCAATAACACATGATTTTCGAATTGCAATATTTAAGTGTAGATCTGCTTTTTATCAAATTCGAGTTCATATTTTATATATGTGTATATACAAAATGAATTAAGCATCGTATGGTATTAAAAAAATACTGTAATAGTATTTAAAAGAATTTATAACTATTTGAAGTTATAAAAAAATGTTATTGAACATTAATAGAATAAATGACTTCGAATTGATAATTGGCAATTGAAGAAGACACCTAATAATATATTCGCTACGATTGCAGAGTATCAGATTGTCGTCTTGTTTTGTTTGGTGGGAATGCTTAACTTGTTTAGTTTTCACTTATGTTTAGTTGCGCTCGTTTGTTCTTTATTTTTATTCTGCTGCCAAAGACTCTAAAATGGATACAAAAAGTACAAAACACAAAAAAAAAAAAACTATATAAAGTATGCAAAAAGTAAAACAAAAAGCGTTCGGCACAAAGGATGCTACAATAATATCCTTAAGCTACAAATGCAACATGAATTTGTCTTTGCTCGACCCAAACCCCTTTCCGGTGGTCTCGTGTGTTTCCTCCTCGCTCTCTCTCCCTCTCTCCCTCTCTCTCTAAGTATGTGTGTGTGTCTGTATGTGGAGCCAGGGGCACTTCCAGACCGAGTCCAGTAGTGCCCCGTAATGCCCACTCAACCCTCCGCTCCCCCCTCCGAAAATCCCATTCCACTTAGCCCGCACTCAGCAATTTTGTTTCCCTGTTGCTTCCTTCTTCGAGTTGCCTTGGCAAAAACAGAACAACAAAAAAATAAAGATCCAGACAAAAAATACATTTATAAAAAACAAATAAGAATGCTTCGAGTCAAGCGTGATCGACTTCAAGTGTCCCTGGAAATATTTATTTATGTTTCACTAGTTTTAAATTTAATACAAAAAACAAACAAACAAATGTTGAATTAATTAGTTGATTTCATAGAAATCTTATTTTTATACATAAATTAATTTGATAAAAATGTTAATTTTATGCATTAGTGTAATCTTTCATTGAGTAAATTAGCACCAAAAATATATAAAAATTTGTTTTTTTTTTATCTCCATTTGATAATTTCCCTTAAGGTAACTAAATAAAATGTAAATACAAAATTCTATGCAATATATATTTTCACAAATAAATAAATAAATAAATTTACGTAATTGAAATGTAATTTCATACTGGCATCTATTTATCAATAATATAATTAAAAATTAAGATTTAAAATTTACAGTCTTAACAAATTGTTTTCACTACTCTTAAAAAAAAATGTATCACAAAAATTAATTTCTCAAACACAAAACTTTAACAAGAAATTGATTATCAAAATGCTAATACATATATTAAAAAATTTGTTCCACGTGCTCACCATTTCATAATTTACATCAAAGTAAACAAATAAAATAAAAACAAATTTTGTATATGTATAATATAAATTTGGATAAAATACTATCGAAATACTGAAAATACTGTATAAATATAATAAATATACTAGTAATATACTATAAAATACTACATAAATATAAAATATTATACCAATATACTGTCAAAATACCGTAGACATATAAATAATATACTAATATACTGTCAAAATACTGAAACAACATATTTTTTATTCATTCTAGTTAAAAGAAAACATTAAATGCTACTTGCCAATAAGAGTTTTGCATTATTAATAACATTAAGTTTTTAACTTTAATAGAATAAATGTGCTACTAAAAAATATTAAGTGAAAATTCGAAAAATGTACAATTTACTGAATAATCTTCAATGGAATACCTTGAAGTGATTCACAGCTTATCTCAATATAGGCAGGTCGCAAACATTAGCATACATTGATAATACCCTGTTTGTTGGGAATTCGTAATGGGCGCAGTATATAATAAAGGATACTCGAACTTTACAAATGCATGCACATTAGACCGCCAATCCAAGCGACTTATGTGGAGTGTGTAGGTGTGTGTGTGTGTGTGTGTGTGTGAAGTAATCTTATGCGTATCATGTGAACTCTGCATATGCCTTTGGCGTTCTTCTTTTAGCTCTTGTTGTTGTTGTTGT
Organism: Drosophila sulfurigaster albostrigata; assembly: GCF_023558435.1. Lineage (NCBI taxonomy): Eukaryota > Metazoa > Arthropoda > Insecta > Diptera > Drosophilidae > Drosophila > Drosophila sulfurigaster. Next base: position 21,495,065 of record NC_084885.1, read on the forward strand.
TCCTATTCGGGCTGGCCAACTTGTCGTTGTCCTTTGGTCCTTTTTGCTGCCTTTGCTTCGACACTTATTTTAATTTATTTCATTTTCATTTATGCCTCAAATGTCCTTTGTGTCTTTGTCTCTCTTCCTGTCCATGCATGTGTGTGTGCGTGTGTGTGAGTGTGTGTAATTAAATAAAAACGAACTTGGAGCAACTTTAAAAATATTACACACGCACACACACACACACACTTAACACATAAGGATACTCTCTCTCCCTCTCTCTCTCTCTTTGTCTACGTATCTGGAAATGTATCTGTATCTGCATCTGTATCTTTTATTTGTAAACGTGTTCGTGTCGCATCCGGCAAGCTTTTATTTTAATTGCACATTGAAATTAATGCTGAACTTCAGTTGTCAAAAGAAAACGAATACATTTTAACCTGTCCCAAATGTTGACTTTATGCTGAAGTCCTCGTATTATTTGCTCTGAGAGCTAAACTGAATCTTGATTTAAGTGATGACTAATGAGAATCTAAGCAAACATTTTTAAGAATGCCCAAAGCAAAAGGAATAAAAACTCGTAAATATCTGAGACGAATCTAAAAGACTTAAACATTGCATTAATAAAAAGATAAAATAAAATATTCTTAAGCCGAGGAAAAAAATCTATGATTCCCAATTCAAAATTGAGCAACTTGTCTTATGACTTAAATTCTGATTTCCGGAACAAAGAAAATTTCTATGATTAATTTATAGCTTTATTCTAAAGAAGACGGCAATACTGTTAAAATATACCAAAATACTTAAATATAGTAAATTGAAGTCTATATTTCGTGTATGGTATATTTAAAACAAATATCTAGTTGGAATATTTTTCTTGCAAATATTTTTTTTATTTCAAATATTGCGCATTAAATATTCAATCTCATTATAAATGATTAGAAAATATTGTATTATTATGCACTTAAAGTACCAAATGCTCTTCAGTTTTATCCTCTTCAAATATTAATTAGCGTCTTCACTTCGTTCTTTGGATTCTTGTGGGTCTGCTATCTCACAATTTGGCAAATTATTATAGGATTTTGGGTCTGTGGGATCCTCCTTTGATTTCGGCGATGTTTCGGTCATCGGCTTTAGGTTGTCAGATTCTTCAGAGTTTGTCACGTTCTTATCCTTGGACCTCAACTCCAGTTTCTCCTTTTCACGATTGCGACGCAAGAGTTCAGCATATGAGACTTTTGGCTTATACTTTGGATGCAATGCCTGCTTCGAGAACGTGGGCAGCAGCTTGGCCACAGGATGGACGTAGTAGCCATCTTCAGTCGCCCCATTGATCACCTTCAACTGCGCCTGGCGACAGGTCAAATGTGTGTCATGTTTAGCTGGAAATTGAAAGTGTCAAATTGAAAAACTTAAACCGATAAACACAATTTGCTGCTCACCTATAAAGTGTTGTTGCTCGCGAAGTTCACGCTCTGGCTTTGGCATCGATTTCGGTATGGCATAATCACACTTTGGCCCCAATTCAATATTCTCCTCGCCCAACACTTCACGGGCGCGACTAGAGAGTGCCTGTCTGCCGGGCACAACATGCTCGAAACCCGGTGGCGGTCGTGCTGCATTTGACAAGTTTCAATTACTAACAGGTAAGTAAATAAGAAAGCTACAGTCGAGTGTGCTCGACTTTGAGATACAGGCTACCCATGTTCAATAGCAACGGAAATGTGATATTATTATTAAATTATACTAAAAAAAAATACTAAAATATACCGAAATGTATATTAAATGTATCGACAGTCAGAAACCCGACATCCATTTTTGATAAAATGCGAAATAATGCGACAGTAATGTTAAAATATACCACAATAATATACTGAAAAATACTAAAATATACCGAAATATATATTTAATGTATCGACTGTCAGAAACCCGCCACCCATTGTCTATAAAAAGCGAAATAATGTGACAGTAATGTTAAAATATACCATAATAATATACTAAAATATACCAAAGTCTGTATTTGATATATCGATATACTATTACATTTAAATTATACCATAAAATATACAAGATTTGCAACCAAAGCATCTCAAATCTGACTGCAGCTGCTGTTTTTTGCTATATAAAACTATTTCTTCAATAACCTCCTAGGCTATACAAAAATAAATTATAAAACGGTCATGGGAAAGGCACAATAAAAATAACAAGTTCAACAGCAAAAGTCAAGTGTGCTCGAGAAGAAATAAGAAGGGAAAACAATGCGGTATTATTCTTAGAATATGCCAAATCTATATACCGAAAAAATACTGATATATATGAAAGGGAATATTTGGTATATTGACATTGTACTTCATTTAAAAATATACCAGATTGTCTGCCAAAGCAACTAAGACTCGTTGTATTTAGTCGTTTTTCCCCATACTCAAGCCTTTTTTCAAAATCTCTACAAGTTTTATGTAATCACAACTAAATATCCAGGAATCATAAGGACTGTTGTTATGATTGTCTGACTCTAGCGTTAAAATTATGTTGTGGAAGTGGAGTTTCAAACTAATATACCGAAAACATAATATATAGAGCGTATACGTATTGTTTTAGTATATTAAGATTTTAAATTCCAGATAATGGTATCCATTGAAGTACCTACAGCATTTAATAAAATGTGTCTCTAACTGAGATAGATAGACAAAGGACTATATGAAAATACAAGGATAAGATACTCACGCATTGGATTACTAGGATCGCGATGGCGTTGACTCGAGTCAAGTGGCAGCCACATCTGCTGCGACTTGGCAATGGGCTGCCAGTGCATCAGGTCAAAGGCACGTGGTGAAGACGTGATTTGGCATCGAGTCCTAGCACAGACGCATCGACGTTCTGGCGATTCGGCGGCAACGCGCCACCAAGTTGGCTTCTTGGGGGACAACGGAGGTTCATAGCTCGATGGCCTGGCTGACACGGATTCTTTAGGCGAAAGGTCCACCGAAATGTTTTTACTTTCGCTGGTCGGAATCCGCGGATTATTCAGGTGTGTGAAGCCATAGACATGACGACGTGGTCGATACAAAAGCCCTTGAGCATTGGTCTTGTGATGTGACGGCGGCTGTGGCCAAATGGTGCGAAAGGAGCCCGATTGTGACAATTTGCCAGACATTGACAATTGTTCCTTCGCACGCGATTCGGCATCCTTGGCGTCAGATTGCTTAACAACATCTGAAAATGTTGCATTCATCTTTGTTGTGGATGTTGTGGACACCAATGTGGGGGAAGCCTCCAATGCTTGTTTGATTGTCTTTGACTTGACTGACATTTTTGGAACGTCTTCTTTTATCTCCTTGGCATCCTTGTGAATGCCATGAGCCACTACGGATGCCCATGATGGCGAACGTTGTTTCGACATCTTATCAAAATCAGTCCAAACCCTTAGATTGCTCCTAGAAATTAATAGTTTTGAGGGAGCTGTGTGAAAACGAGTCAATTGATTTCCCCAAAATCTCTATCAAACTGAAGGTAAAGGTAGTAAAGTAAATTCGAGACAGACTTGACAGATGTTACAATGCCTATTTAGTATTGTCATTACCTTCATGTCGAAAAGCAAAATTCACAGTTGTGCGTTAACAATCAGCTTTTTCAGAAGTGGAAACTCTGAATAACTCCAAAAAGCTTAGAGGCAACAGTGGCGACATCTGGTGGATAAATGAAGTATATTTGATGTACCAAATTAGTGACAAAATGTCCCGTTTTTGGTTTAAATGTACCGAAAAAGCTTTAGGGCTTTTCTTATTTGATTTATTTTTGGTTGGAAATCAAATACAATTATTTTTCTTTGAATTTAATACAAAAAATTAAAGCTAATAAAATAAAAGTCATTTATATATCTTTATTTCGAAAATAAATACAAAATAAATTCTTAATTTGAAATTTTAATTATTTTCTTTATTTCGAAAACATTACAATCTTAGAATGAGAATAATATATACAACTTATACAAAAATATTAACATTTATATAGAGGTGATTGTATAAAAAGAAAGAATAAGTTAACTGCATTACTTAAAATTTTAAGTACGTTGTAAAGCAAATAACTGACTTAATAAAATGCCCAAATTTTATATAAAATGTACCACTGTATGATTAATTTTGGAATATTCAAATGCAGATAATAATGCGCGTTGCAAAGCTAAGTTCGTCATTGATATCTCCTCCAATTAATGCAAATATACTCTAAATATATCAGACAATGAAAAGCACAAACGTACAAAGTATTATTTATAAGTGAAAAGGGCATTGTTCAAGGAGATAAACAAGCGCGACGCGCTGGTGATAAACAAAAATAAAAGGCAGTGTTGCAAAACGCGAATTTTATCGCAGTCAGCTGTTGAGATTTCGCCGCACCGCATGTCAGTGTTGGGCAACGTTTACTGCTGAGATATAAAGATATATATGTATACAAACTAACACACACATACACATACATACATACAAACAAGCACACACTCTTTCTTTCGACATGGAAGATATTGTATCACAAACACACACAATATAAATTGCAACAAACGTATTTTTTTCTATTTTTTTTGCTTGAACGAAATTCCCAGATAACATACTTATTAAATAATTTGTAGCTCAAAGAAAATTTGATCAAAATTGTGAATGAATAATACAAAATTTTGCTGCACGCGAGAAACAAAAAAAAATTGAAAGAAGTAAAACAAGAAAGCTAAAACGAAGCGGAAGAAAATAGAGCGTATGAAATAGAATATGTATGTTTGTATACAGCGCACACCTGCCTAAGTGTGTGTGTGTGTGTGCGTGTGTGTGTGTATGTACATTAGGCAACAGCTGGTCGTAATATTGTAAACATCAAAACTCTAGCTACAATTGAATTCGATATCAACAAGTCCAAACTCATTGATTAATTCTGCTCTACATGCTGGAGTGAGTGTGAGTGTGTGTGTGTGTGCACATGTGTGTAGTTGTATTTATGCATATGCGCCCGAATTCGCGTCGTTTCGTTATCGCTTATTTTGGCTTGCCCAAATTGGAGCATGCTGCCGACGTCGTCGTCGTCGTAGTCGTCGTAGTCAACGTCAACGTCAACGCCAGCGTCGTCACATTGAGTAAGGGTAAGGTCTGTGTGGGTGATAAGGGGCCAACGATATGTCAGCGACAGCAGCAGTCGCTGCACCAGCAGCAGCAACAGGCACAACAACAACAAACACAACAGCAGCAGCGGGAGCAACAACAACAACAACAACAACAGGAGGTGGTGAGAAGAACCTTTTGTTTGGCCTCAACAAACTGCGATCGCAGGGCAAGCTGACAGACGTGACGCTCATTGTGGAGGATCATCGCTTCAAGGTGAGACCCAAACAACACTCTATTTTCTCGCACTCTCTCACACATACTCTTTCTCTCTTTCCAGGCTCATCGCGTTGTCCTGGCCGCCAGCAGCGATTACTTTTGCGCCATGTTCGCCGACTGTGCCATGATCGAGTCACGCAAGGAGGAGATCACATTGTATGGCGTCACAGCACGCGCCATGGGACGCATCATACTCTACATTTATACATCGCTGCTCGACCTCAATGTGGACAACGTGGAGGAGACGCTGGCCGCTGCCACCCACGTTCAGGTCAAAGAGGTGATCGAACGTTGCACCGTTTTCCTCGAGCAAAAGATAAGCATGGACAATTGCTTGGCCATTGCCAGCATGGCGGAAATCTATGGCCAATTGGCATTGGCCGAACGTGCCTATCGCTATATTTGCGCTCACTTTAAGGAGTTTGCGGCCAGCGGCGATTTCAAGGATGTCAAAATGGAGCAATTGCATTTCATACTCTCGAGCAATTATCCCATCGATGTCAGTGAACTGGAGCTGGTGCAGCTGCTGTGCAACTATGGCCACGAACAGCAGCTGGATGACAGTGCACTCCACGAACTGTTGCGTCTGATCAAATGGCAATATATTGGCTACGATGAGCTCAAGTCGCTGTCCAGTCATCCCATCAACTATGCCCTGGTCGGTGAATATCTGGCCAAGCTGCAGGAGAATCGTGTCGTCAGTCGTCAGTCAGCGACCAGTGGGCAAGAGTCCAGCACAGAGCTGGGTCATTCACAGGGACAGGAACAGGGACCGACGAATATGCGCGGCATGGAACTGAGTCTGCTCAAGATTGGCGGCTTTGAGTGGAAGGGTCTAACCAATGAGATTATGTGCTTCTCGCCAACCAAAATGAAGTGGTACGAACTGACTTCCATACCACACATCGATCAATGTAAGCTGTCTATCAATTTTATTTTTTTATTTACTCGCTACCTCAGTATTGAAAATCCGTTTGTCTGTCCGTCTGCCTGCAAATGCAGCTAGATTTTCGGGACTATAAAAGCTAGAGCTTCCGAATTTGCTGAAATAGTTTCAGATTTAATAACTGAGTCAGCAAATAAAAAAGTATTAGATGGACAGGCTCAATTTTATAGGCGCTATGATGAAGACTATCGAAATTTGCCTTATATTTTTCATTAAATTGTTGTTATTTATGCAAAGAACAACAATGTAAAGGTTTGAAAATCTTAACAGTTTGCTATCTAAATGAGCACCAATCATTTGATTAAAACTTCTATAACTTGATAGTTGCTCAGAACAGAAAAGTACCAAAATCTATTTTAGGAACGGCTGATGAAGTCGAGTCTAAGGGTCTTTGGTTGATAATCTGGCATATTCTGTACTCTATGAAATATTTTAAGCGGAATAATATATCGATATACCAAATATAGCCTTCGGTATATATTTTTGCCAGTATATTAATATTTTTAATATAACAGTCTACCGATATACCAAATGTTTCATTTCATTTCATTCTATATTTTAAATGTAATACTTTATTCATATACCAACTATAGTCCTCGATATATTTTTGTATTTTTTAGTATATAAATTCCGTATATTTAATATTTTAAATGTAATAGTATATCGAAATATCAAATATAACCTTTGGTATAAATTTTTGTATGCTTTCAGTATATTAATTTGGTACATTTCATATTTTAAATATAATAGTATATCAATATTGATATATTACAATATTGCTACCCAACAAAATGTGGTACTATTCTTAAAATAAACCAAATTAATATACTAAAAAATACTAAAATACACCAAAGGCTATTAGTATATACTTATAGTAGCTTTCTTAAGTGTTATTCATTAAATTTATGTATCATGTGCAGGCAACTTTGGCACTGCCGTTCTTAACAACGAGCTGTTCATCGTGGGCGGTGCCTACGATGTCTGTCTCAAGGAGTATATCCATCCCTTTGGCTTTCGTTACTGTCCGCTGCGCGACTCCTGGGTGAGCATAGCGCCCATTCAGCTGGATCGGTGTCGCTTCTCGCTGAATGCGGTGGGCAAGCAGCATCTGTATGCCGTCGGTGGAATTGTGGAGCACGACGACAACTCGGAAGAGGCGCTGCGTCGCATGTCCAATGTCGAGCGCTACGACATCGTCAGCAACACATGGACGTATATGCCCAGCCTGCAAGAGAATCGCAGTCAACATGCGGGCGTCGTTGTCGGCGACAAGCTCTACATTTCTGGTAAGTCCATTGAGGAGGTGCTAAAGATTGATTGAACATCAGTAATCACAACAAACTACTTTAGGTGGCATCCATTTGGCAAACATATTGTCGAGCATGTGGTGCTTCGATACGAAGAGCGAACGCTGGCTGGAGTTGGCACCGATGCCAACGCCATGCTGTGACCATGTACTCGTTGCGATCGATAATCGCATCTATGCCTGCGGCGGCTGGCATGAGACGCTAAGGGAATCGCGTGTGCTTGTGGAGCACATCTATGCGTACGACATCAAGACGAATACGTGGAGCGTTGAAACGAAAATCCCAGCACCAAAATTCTATTCAGGCGTCACCTCGATGCGTCGCACCATCTTCTTTGTGGGCGGTCTCGATTCGACCGAATCGATTGATCGCGCCAGCTCCGAGACAATGGCCTATGATCTGGACACCGGGGATTGGTGGCATCGCAAGGACTCGTGGGACACGCCCAACGATGTCTGGGAATCGACATGCGCTGCCATCTATGTACCCAGCTTTGACTCATCGTAAAACGACGAATTTACTACGACTACAACTACAACTACGACTGCCTGTCCCTATCCTGTGTCCTGTCTCCTATCTCTATCCTCCGTCAAAATCTTAGATTGTGATTAACCTATTACTACAGTGTACAGTGAACAAATGTGCCAAGCAAGGCCACAACAACTTTGTGTGTATAGAAACAGAAAGAGAGAGCAGATCAACCACAGCACGAACGTTCGAATATGTGTTTAACTATTATTGTGTAGAAAGCATAACCATAACAATTTAAATAAATGATTTTGTTAGCAAAAAAAAATATATACTATATTTATAAATAAAGAAGGTGTGCAGATAGATTTCTAATCTGATTCTGTAGTTGAACTAAATTAATGAAAAACAATTGTGTTTTATTATTCTGGAAAAGTCAATATTTCAGCGAATTATGTTTTCCGGTTTCTTCAATCAATATTGGATCCTAAGCATTGAGATTAGAACCAAGTTGACAGCCCTGTTTCAATATATGCCAATTTTAAAAACGATTGTTGAAAAAACTATGTTCAAAATAAAATATATACATGAATTCAGTTTAGTTTGTCGTCTAAACTTCAGTTTAAGTGAATTGCAGCTTTGGGCTTTGAATACCAACTAAAATGTTTAAGAGTTAGCGACCCCGACTCAATTTACAATTAAATAAAAAAGACTGTTCTAATGTCAACATGCTAATTAAAAATATATAATAATAAAAGCTAAGCAAAAAATAACCCAAGATGGCAGCCCGAAAAAGCCTTGGTCCCTCATTAAATTGATGTTAAAATAAAAAAAGGCTGTTGAAATATATGAATGTTAAAAACTAAGTATGTAATCGAATTAAGTTTTAATTTTTCATTTTAAATTAAAAACTAAAATACGCCTTAAGTGATTTGAACACAACTGACAATAAAACAAGTTGACAGCTCGAAAAACTTGCAGAAAGCTTGATATCAATTTGGAGTAGTTTGTCTCTGTTAATTCGATGAATAATATGCAAATACGATATATCTTTATATAGTACGAAATACCCCTGTAAAAATTGCGCATTTTGGGATGGGAATTTGTGAGCACGGTTGGGCGGATTTTAATACTCGAAACCGATACGGTGGTGGATACGTTTTTATATATATTTTTGTCACTTTGGTAATCGTCTTTTTGTCACACAGATGATATACACATGTGCACATGTATTGTATATATATATGTATGTATGTATGTATAACATAGTATATGTATAGTAATGACACACAGTAGTCGAACTAAAATTTAAGTATGCATAGAGTATAAGTAAATAATTTAATCTTAAGTGTCAAGAGTCAGAATGCTTACAAGGTACACAAGAAACAAGCAACATGGCTAAAAACTAGACGGCTGGCTAACACAACAAGTTCGCTCGCGACAATTCGCGATCTAAATGGTATTTATGTACGTATACGTATTATGCAAATATATATCTCTAAATAAAACTCAACTTAAATAGATACAATTACAACATAATCGTTACAAATTAAACAAAGAATTACACAAAAAAAAAAAAATACATAATAGATGGAAGTACACAGCTATTGGTTACGAAAATTCAGAGCCAATCTTTCTTCGGATTCCACAATCCAAATTAGGAGGCGGGCTACGTTTGATGATGCGGTGCTATAACCACCCAGCCATCGTTCTCAACCGTCTCGCCTCCTCCAACAATGCCGCCGCCGGACATCTCTTGGCTGCTGCCGTAACTGTTGCCGCTGCTGCTGACGATGTTGTTCATCACCGGTGGCTGGAGACGTGCTTGTTGCGCCGCCGGCAGCTTCTCCCATTGCTGCTGCAGATTATTGTACAGACTCTGGAGGTCCTCCTGCAATCGATGTGAGGTGAATCGAGTATTAAAATAACATTTAATTTATCGTCAAGTCTTGGCTTACCTTGTCTTTGATTTTGCGCAACAATTCCTTCTTCTGCTCGCGCTCGATTTGATCCATTTGCAGTATGAGCTTCTCCTTAAAGTCCTGTGCATAGTAGAGGTTCGTGTCCAAACTGAGATACTCCTTGGCCATATGGCGATGATCGCGATAAATCGCTTGCGATTCGGCATTGTTCGGTATGGGCGGCTCTGGCTGCAATTCGAGATCCAAAATCTCCGCCAACGATTGCTCCGTATAGCCACAACCTGAATCGACATCGGGATCAACATCAACGAGATCCACATCTACCTCGGCATCGACACAATCGTTTTTATCGTTGGCGTGTTGATTGTTTTGCAGTCCGTTTGTTGTTATGTTATTATCTGGGTTGTTATTGCTGCTGTTGTTCTGTGTGATGTGGTTAACATTGTTGTTGTTGTTGTTGTTGTTATTTGTGAGGTCTGTCGTGGTGTTGGCGGTGTTGATGGCCATTATCATCGGCTTAGTGTCCGTCACTGTCAATCGCTCGCGACCATCGCTTTTAGCTGGAAATAAAATAACATACATTAAACATTATAAATTGAATTCTTTGGTTTTCTTATACACATTAACACTTTAGAATAGCTTTGAGACAAATCGATCTCGCCAAGGCAAAAAGTGTCACCATTTTATCTCCCAAATTTAGGGAAATGAAATTTCCATGTGAATAAATCCTTTTCTCAATCTCCCAATTTTACTGCTAGGAAACATGGTAAATTTCTATACATTAATATAGATTTTACTCTACTTAGTTGTTTATACTATAAATTTATACATACATATATGAAAATCCGTCTCCTAATCTGTTGAAAATCTTGATTTCAGCTAGAGATTTATACTAAAAACTTATCAAGCGAGTTTGAGTGTGCTCGACTGTGAAATACCAAGTACTAATTTTCAATAACAACCATTTGCTGCGAGTATAACAAAAATATACCACAAAAGACTAAATATACCGAAGGCTATATATGGTATATTACATTAAAAATATACCACATTTGTAACCAAAACAGCTAAGACACGATACAAAAATATTTCTTAGTTATTTAACTTCCAACATTTTTTCTTTCCTAATTATTTTTCAAATACATTTGTTTTCCATGAAACTAAACTATGTATGAAAATATGTTATTTTATATTCACAATTCCACAACAAAGTTTAATACGATATCTACAATATATATTAAATGTGTGAAAAGTATACAAATTCACCAATAAATCAACGTTTTAAATAGCATGCCAATTATTTGAACTTTAAAATTTGTATTTTTTGTTCCTTGCATTGTGTTATTCATTTATTTATGCTGTTTAGGTAGAAAACTTTAAATTTGTTGCCACTTTTTTAATACATTACTTTTTCTTTCATATTATTCTAATAACATATTACCATCACTATCAAATGGCTTATGAATTTAATGGCTAAATTTTGAGAAGAGTCTTAATCGCGTTTAACTAGAAACAAATGTTATTTGAAATAAACATTCATGTAAAATAGTTGAAAATTAAATTAATGAAGATTATAGTCAGATACAAAACTATTCATCGACAAATATTAGAATGTTATCTTTCGAGGCAACTGACAATTGTATTTGCTTACTTTTCTTCAAGTATCTTTCAACATTTTGCATAGTCACATTTTTGCTTGTAGATTTTAATTTTCCAAAGAATTTTACACTCAATCAGTTTCAGTTCATGACTCAGAAAAAAAGAAGCAAAAAAAAACTCATATTGTATACACTAAGAAGACATATGGGAGGAGGAGATATGTATACTATATATGCGTAGATATTAAAAACGTACTATAGATGATCCAGCAACTGTGCAGATCGCTCGTCTGTTTGGTGGTAATCAAAGCCTGTGTGTCGCACATGTTAATCGAGGATGATTTTTGTCTATACTATATAGTATATTTGATATTCACTTCGATACTTCGATACTATATCGTTAATATACTCGTTGCATGATCTTCATCATGATCATCATCAACAGTAGATGAGATTGAATTGTTGCGAAAATCCTCCACTTGGCCGAGCGATGAGTGTGCTCGTTGTGATAACGTATTTTTCATATGGATTTGCTTTTTTTCGGGCAAAAATTTGCGGGGGGGGAAACAGAAAAAACAAAAACACACAAAGAAGACACCACTAAATAATATTCGCGTTTGTATTCGAGAAAACTTTGCTCTTTCGCTCTCGAATCTTTTCTTTTTTTTTTTTTTGTTTTTTTGTTGGCCTCTCTGCTTGCTGAGGGCCAATGTTTATATGAGTATTCGACGTTTTCTTTTTGCTTTTCCTGCTAATTTGGCACAGTAAAAATCACATTTCATTTAAGTAGTTTTGATCGTGCTGCAATTTGCATTATTAGGGAGTGTTTATTAAAAGCCCGACACAGAGACGACGATGATGATGTTGAACTTTGGGCGCGTTGCGTTTTGTTTTGTTTTGGAATTTGGAATTGTCGTTGCAATCGTTGCGATCGATACTCAATGCGGCGCACAGAACGGCACGGCGCTCAAACGTAGACTGAGCGTATTTGGGGATGACCGTGCTATGGATGTGATGTGCTGTGCTCGGCAATATGGCAAGAGCCAAGTGGAAACAGCAACAGCAGCAGCAGCAACAGCACACAGATAGAAGGAGAGTGACCACAATGGATCCCATATATACACACACACACATAGCACAGCATTTGTGTATATATTCTATGTAGACTCAGTTTTGATAGAAAAAGAGTCTAAAGCACACACATTCATCGCGCATTTGCCGATCATTCGATGAATAATGCGCCTGGCATGCGGTTGGGAAATCTTCCCTGCAAACAGCAATAGCATCAACAACAACAACAGCAGCGACAAATGCCCTTTTGGCTGAGAGCTGCCAACAACGAGAAAATGTATTAGATAGAGTTATGTATTTACTTTTTGGCCAACGACTGCGGGTGTGACTAGGTCGATGCTGCTTCTGCTGTCGATGCATATAGATATCGACATGCAACAACAGGCCGCCGCATGCGACACTCTGCCTGTCTGTCTGACAAGCGAATGTGTCTTTTGGCTTTTGCCATGCCGAACATTGAATACCCTTTAAAGAGACTCAAAACTGGAAGAGACGGTAAAATGGCTTTACATTCGAATTATATTTCATTTATAACTCTATATAAATATTGTATACTGCAAAACAGACGGATGAAAGGACAATATACTAAGTATGATATGAATATACTGAATAATGTTGAGGACACCTCATTTAATGATTTCAATTATATTTCATTTATAACTCTATATATAAGAATGCCTCTTTATCATATTTTATAGTTGCAAAACTGACTGTCCGACGAAAGAAAAATATACTATATACTAAATATAATACAATATACTGAATGGTATTGAGCACAACTCATTTAATGCTATTAAGAGACACCACAAGAGTCATACTTAATTTATAACTCTACATAAATATGTTGCATTCGCATATTTTATAATTGCGAAACTGACTAACAGACGGACGAAAGGACAGTATACTAAATTTATTACAATATACTATATGGTATTGAGCACATTCAATTTAATGCTTTCAAGAGATAATAAAAGTGGTTTTACAATTGAATCATATTTAATTTATAGCTATATAAATATTTTATAATTGCCAAATTGATGAACAGACGGACGTAACGACAAACATACTAAATAGAATACAATATACCAAATGGTATTGAGCTCGCCTCATTTAATGCTTTCCACAGTTCAGCACCAAATGAAAATATCGGCCCCCCAGCAAGGGTATAATAATTCTTGATCATATTTACTCGACTTATTTCGTCCCCGTGCCCATTAAGTGAGATTCTCTCTATCTCTATGTGTGTGTGTATATGTATGTATGTATGTGTAGGCATATAGACTACTTCATATACATGTGTACTATATGCACGAAATCAAAATAAAAGTGAGATTATTGCCGAATGACTCATTCGGTCAATTCGGCTGCTCGCCGGGGATATGATGCCAGGGGCGAAGGGGGAAGACAGAGAGAGAGAGAGAGAGAGAGAGAGAGAGGGGCTAGTCGGTCAGACTGTCGGCCTCGTCATGTGTGCAGTGTTGTCCCCACATCCATGTGTATGTGTGTGTGTGTAAGTGTGGCAATTTTCCCGCTAGATCTAGCAATAAATCCCGCTATACCTGAAGGCCCCAATCGTAATGTATTCATTATTTAAATAAAATAATAGAAATTATACTTCCTGCTATGCTTCAATGTTTACATACTGAGCTAAGAAAACTTATAAGCCATCTTCATTTATGAAATCCACTTACAATTTTAATTTAATCCAAAGATTTCTGGCTTTAAGTTCTAGAAAAAGTATTAGCTGCAACTTGTTTCATAAATCTTTAATATATTATTAGGTTTTTCTTCACACATGAATATAATCTTCTTAAAAAAAGATTCATACAAGCAAATCTTTGGATTCAATTTAATGAAACCAATTTCTTCTTCAGTACCCGAAGAAACTAATCTACACCAAAAGTTGAATATAAATTTCTATTGCTTTCCAACATTTGCAACTATGAAGGAATCATTATGAAATTTTGAGAATCAACATAAAATATTTGCATTTCGAGTTTAAAAATCATTTAAACTACGATTTTAACTTTTCGAAATATTTAAAATGCATTAGAAGTATTTAATATTTAAAGCGCGCAGCACTGTTTGCGTTTTCTTCCTCTGCTATTAGTTGATTTTCATTTGATTTCTCGTCGCTGTTTTTCTTGTTGTTTCTGTTGCTGTTTTGTAGTGTTCTGCTTTCTGTTTTAGTGTTTATGTTGCGGTGGCAGGAGGCGGCAGCGGTTGCGGTTGCTGTTGCTGCTGCTGCTGGTGGTGACCGTGCATGTCATGCCTATAAATCTGTAGAAAAATTGCCAGCTAGCCAGCCAGCCAGCCGATCTACTTAATACGATAATTGTGCACAGCGCAATGACTGAATGTAAAATATAATTGAATGGGGTATAGCGAATACTTAAACACTTTTGCAACTATGTAGAGGCCAGAATATAAGACGAAGAACAACTAAACTTTCCTTTATATCTAGCAAATTATATTGCTGTTTCTTAGCAGATCTTTGAGTAGCAAAATTTGGGAAACAACATCGCAGAAACTTAAAACACAACTAATATGAAACACGGAAATTACTTGCATTACAATTAATATATATATAAGAACACATAAAATAGCAATAATAATTTGCAATTTAACTATTCGATCGTAATAATTATATATTCAAATCGAACTTCAAAGAAATGTGCCAGAAATATTCATACACATAATTTACAACACTCGTTTACCTTTTGTAACAACAATTAATATAAATTATTCAACCATCTCTTTTGCTATTAAAATTGTCCTAGTTGTTGACAAATTTGTTGGCAATTTGTTGTATTTCTATTGAGATAAATCAGCAATCTCAACAATCAGATCAAAAAGAGTCATCTGTTGCTTTTCAGTTGGGTGGGGAAACAAAATAATATTCAATTGGGGCAATTGCTGCATTGTTTTCAAATTGCACATCGGGTGTTTTCGCTATTTTACTATTTGCATGATGATGAGCGCATCGCATATTTATAAAGCGAACGCTTGGCGGTTGGCACTGAGAACTTTTGCCAATTGAAGAAATGTTCTGAAATGCATTTGCATTATTAAAAGCAACGCAACGCAGCGACTAATTAACCAAAAATCGAGCAATTAAACAACGACAACGAATGAGATAGCAAGCACATTGTTTACATACGATTAAGTGTTGCTTGTTTTTGTTGCTGTTGCTATTGCTGTGTTGCTGTCGTGATGCGTCATACTGTTTTGACCCCAAGAGCAGCTGCCACATGGTAACTCACACGTAACTCAACAGAACGCTTAGGAGAACAATCAAATGAGGAAAGCAAAGGAAGTAAGACAGCTAGAGACATGTCTGCTCGACTTTGAAATACATGGCACTTGCTTGAAAGGAAACACTCAACAATTTAAGGTAACCAAAGCAACACTCAAACTCGTTTTTAACCCTATAGAAATATTTCTTAATTCATTTTAAATATTAAAATTTTGAGACATCATTTAAATACGAATTTCTGTTATGTTTTGAAGTGATAAAATCACACTCTAAAACAAACGTTAAACTCGTTTTTAACCCTATAGAAATAGTGCATAAATAAATCGAAGTATTGAAATTTTGAAACATCATTTAAATTTGAATTTTCCAGATAAAATCAAACTCTAAACCAAAACTTGATTAGCAAATTTAGTATACTACTAAATATTTAGACTTCAACTCCAGCTATGCTGTATAAAATGTTTTCGCTACTCCTCTATTCCATGGATTGCGGTTATACACTTTTGATTGCAATACGAAAATGCAAGATAAATTCAATAAACATTACTCACCATGAAAACTACTGCTGCTGCTCTCGCTGCGACTCAGATCGAAACCGTTCTACAATTGTGAGAGAGTGCAAGAGTGAAATGAATAATAGATCCATCAAAGTGTATAATCAATACAACGCACCGCTTCAACATCCAGGGTAAGCTGTTCCATTGGCCTGCGGGCCATTTGAATCATGCCATTGCGAATGGTCTCCAGACGCTTGGATGCCTCGGCCGATGATGTCAAATTAAAGCTATCGTTTTGACTTTCGCAGCTATCCTCCTCGGGTATGGCATCCCAGCGATTACTGCTGCTGATGTGAAACAGGCCATTATTGTCCAATTGCCCCGAATTTGTGGGCGTTCTTTCAGATGATGATGATGAGGTATTTTCGTTGTGTATTGAGCCCGTCGTCTCCGAGCCCATCTCAGTCGCAGTGCCTCGCACATTTGTTGGCGTCAACTGTGTGGATGCTAGACTCATGTCACTGGAACTATGACTAAAGCTATCATATTGAGCGCCCACTGTTCCGTCGCTCTCTTTGGTCACAATCTACAAAAAAAAAAACATTTTCCATTTACTTTTACGTCAAGCAGAATCATTGGAGTAACAACTATTCTCACCTGTTGGTTAACAAACGCATATTCGAGCGCCTTATCGGCACCCACATAGTCTTTAATAATCTCGTTCATCACGCCCACAATATATTGCATTGAGGGCCGATCCTCGGGCGCTGTTTTCCAACACGCTGTCATCAGTTGCTCAATGTGCTTGGGGCAATTGTCCAGCAGCGGAGGTCGCTCACCTGTTGACGCGAACCCCAAACAGAACAAGTCAATATAAGAACAGTTTTTGTTATGATGAAGCCTCACTCACCTTTGTAGATCTTCCACTGTATTGTGTATGCATTGTCAATGTCCTTAAAGGGCTGCTTTCGCGACAGAACTTCCCACAGTACAATCGCCCAACTGAATATGTCGCATTTCTCTGTGTATTTGGATCCTTCAAACACCTGTTTGTAATAGAGTAATAAATGTAACAGATGAGCACATTATTCAATATAAGCGACAAATTTACTTATGTTATCTATTAGCTGATTCAGTATTTTGTATATTATTTTATTTATATTCTATACAAAAGGGAATATTATATCTTATATCGTGCAAGCTTTAGAAACAAATGTTTTACCATAACTAAATCAGAAAATAAAATACAACAAATCAAATGTCAATAAAACCATATTCTAAAAATATACCGAATATCCTGAAAGCTACTAAAACATACTGTAGGCTATATTTGGTATATCGAAGTAGTACTATATTTTTGAAAAAAAAAAAAATACCATACAGTACCAAATATACCACATTGTCAGGCAACGTAACTGAAATATATTTCTTAAATAATTTTTATCCGCTCTC
Organism: Drosophila sulfurigaster albostrigata; assembly: GCF_023558435.1. Taxonomy (NCBI): domain Eukaryota; kingdom Metazoa; phylum Arthropoda; class Insecta; order Diptera; family Drosophilidae; genus Drosophila; species Drosophila sulfurigaster. The sequence continues at coordinate 21,512,927 of NC_084885.1, forward strand.
AACCAAATTTTTTTGGATTGATACGAACAGATAAACATATGTGGCTATGTCGTCTCAATTATATATATGTCTATGACCTTAATAGGGTTACAGATGCCTCCTTCTGCCTATTACATACATTCTCTGCAGTCACAAAGTTATAATACCCTTCTACCCTATGGGTAGCAGGTATAAAGATAATTACTACCATCCATACTTTTGAGTTTGTTGTGTACATATTACAGCCTCCCGTTGACTTAATTTACGGTAATTCTATTGTTTTCACTACTAATGGTTTTAGTACTACAATTCTTTCCTCAGCTGAGCTCTATTATTATCGATTTAAAAAAGGTTTACACTGCTTAAATATCTAAAGTTTACTCCATAAAGCAGTAATGAAAAATAATTAAAATATTTAACAAAAATAAATTGATGTAGATTTATAATTCATTATTTTATATTTCGTTGAGTGTGGTTTTTTGTTTTAATTTTTAAATAATGTTACTACACAATCTTGCTGATTAAATCTTGTAAACTTGCTCCTAGCTTTTACCGCTTAAGTTATGCGTAAATAAATTCTGCTGTTTTAATTAGTTTCTCTTCTTAAATATGTCAACTTAATATTGATACTAAATAAAGTATGTTGCAGTTATGTGTAAGTGCCCTTAAGCGAGATATAAATTATATATGACTGTAGTATTTTAGTACTCACCTCAGGCGCCATCCAAGCAGCGCTGCCGCGATTATTTGTCATCATTGTGGACTTGTCGGCCACAGTGCCAAAATCGCAAATCTTCAGGTTGCGTCCCTTGTTGGTCAAGAGCAAATTGAGTGGCTTTAGATCACGATGTATTAGCGGCTTTGGAGTCATTCCATGCAGGTAGGCAACACCCTAGAAAATCGAATGAAATACTTATTTTAGGATATTGATCAAATATTATAGAATCTGAACAGACCTCTGCACATTGGCGTGCCCAACTCATGGCATGGGCCAAGCTATATACGGGCTTTACTTTTCCATGTAGGAAATTGTGCAAGGAACCGCCTTCGGCATACTCCATAATAAGATATGTGGCCTGCTGATACGATGAGATGCCGTGCAAAGCAATGATATTGGGATGCTTGACACGCGACAATTGCTTGACCTCCTTTTCAATGTCCTTCTGCTCGGCGCTGGCGAAGAACTCCTTGACTGCGACCAGCTGATTGCGCCAGTTGGCCTTGCACACCACACCATACGAGCCATGTCCGACTTTCTGTGAATGTGATGAAGAAGTTAATCGATTCAATGAATTCGGAGATTATAACATTCTTACCTCGCCAAGCGTTATCTCACTGAAGTTCACATAGAAGGCTTGCAGTGCATCTTGGGACGCGGACGCAGATGCAGATGCTGATGCAGCCATTGCCTGCGGTTTGTGTTCTTGTTGTTTTCGTTATTGCTGATCCTGATCCTGGTTATGATTGCGATTCTGGTCTCACTGCATATGCGTGCTATTGTTGTTGTTGCTGTTGTTGTTATAATTGTTGTCCGTGCGCTTAGCTTATGCTTATATCGACCAGCAGTGAATCGCTGCAAATGCGAACGCTGCGCACATCTTCCAAAAACGGCGTTGACCACAACTTTACCATTAGCGGCCAGGTTAAATAGTTTCGCCGTTGTGTTGAGTTTTTGAATTCGGGCTGCGATTCGATTGTTTTTCAATTGCTTCAACAATTATTTCTCATTTCTTTTTCGTTTTCCTATTTAGTTTGGGCCTGTTCGTTTGTCGCTGTCTCTCTGGGCTAGTGGTTGAGACGACCTGCAAAATAATCATAATATTTTTTCGTGTTTATCGATATGATGCGATGTTTCTGCATCAAATACATCGTTTGAGAAAAAATTTGTTATTGCAAGCAATTTTCAAGAGGCACCAAAGCAACTGTAGTTATATTATTTATAAAAATGTTTTATTTTTTTTCTTTTTTAAATAATTCATCTATTCGAATAGATATTTATTTTATCTTATACATTTGGGTTGCAATGCATTATCCATTTGAATTTAACTATAGAAATTTTAATTACATGTATTTAAAGATTAATAATTGTAGCTATTGATCTTGATCAAATCGGAATATTCACCAAAAATGGAGTGTTTGTATATTGTATATAAATACATCGATATATTTTACCATCTCTAACCGATGTGTGGCCATTGTAGCCCGAAAATACTAAGTTCTTTTTGGTATATATCTGGTTTAACTGCATTCTGTATTTGTACTGCATTAATAAATGCCGTTACTAAATTTTGATTGTGTTTTTCGATATAATACATTTTTACGAAAAACATTTTGTAATTCCTTAGCACAATTCGGGAGGCATTAAGTTGTTCAATATACTGGTGGTCTTTTAGCTCGATATTTATGTAAAATTCACCACCACAATGCAGTAGGTGGTATATTGGATATATTTTCGAGCTTATTTAGTGTGTTTTGGAAACACACTTGCGGTCACCCTGTCACACTCATACGTTGAAGCGCTCGCTTGCCAAGCGGATGCAATTTCGGACAAGAAAAGAAAGAAAAGCAAGAATTAATTTTGTTATCTTTTATTTTTTTTCGACGCTCGCAATATACACAATTACAAACGCAAACAATTAAGTAAACTGTGGTCAAACAGTAGTTGAAATGAAAACAGATTGCTGATAACACCAAATCGTAATGCATCCAATAATAATATTAATATAATAACAAGTGTGCAGCCTTTTTTTTTCGCCCGCGTGAATTTGGAATCGGGAAATCGGGAATCGTGAATTGTGTGTTGTGCGTGTGTGAAATTTGCTGGTAACACAAAAAAAAGGCAAAGGAAAAATAGAAAAAGTGCGTCTAAATATATGAAGAGAAGAAAAATATGGTGTTGGTTTGTGGGGGGTGTGTTTGGGGAAAACAGCAGTAGCCAGCAAAGGCATCAGCAGAACCATTTGCCCACAATTCTATTTTTTTTTTTTTTTGCCAAAGTGTTGGAGGCGACGCCGCCAATTAATGCTCGCGGTCTCTGCCGCCGTCGCAGCCGCAGCCATTGATGCCGACGCCAGTGTCACCGCAGCAATAACAACAACAACTACAACGATGACAACAACAACAACAAAACGCTGCAACGTGAAAGAAATGAAATGTCAAAGTTTTGCAAAGTTTGCATATTGAAAAGACGCGCATAAAAATAGTATTTTTTTTTGTTTTCTGTTTTTCGGTTTTTTTTTTTGTTATTGCTTTTTGGTTTTGTTGGTTTTGTTTTCGTTCTTTCGCTTGTGATTTTCATTGAAAATGAACGAGAAGTTAATGCAATATATACATATACACATAACACAAGAAGCAAGCGAAAAGAGGAAGAGCACACAGAAAGTCAACTTCATCATCATCATCGCCGTCGTCGTCGTCATCGCCATCATCATTATCAACGTAATCGTAATCTCCATCTCCTCCACATTCTCTTCTTTGTTAGGATGTGTGCGTGTGTTTTTTTTTTATGCGTGCGCGCCACACGAGGAAGAGGAAGCGCTACCAAAAATTACTTTGCGGCTCGCTCTCTCCCTCTCACTCTGTGAATGTGTGTGTCTGAATTTCCATTGCCTGCTGGCTACTGTGTGTGTGTGTGTGTGTGTGTGTTTGTGGGCGAGTTTGTGTTTTAGCACTAATCTTAATGTAGTTATCGGCATTTTAAACGCTTTTTAAAGGGCATAACAACAACATCCTCAACATTCGTCGTGTACATTAAGTGAGAGCAGAAAACAACAACAACCGGCGACAACAAAATAAAAACACACACAGTAAAACAATAATAACAACAACTGGTCACACTGTGCATCACAATATCCATGTGCGTGAGTGTGTGTGTGTGTGATTGAGTTTTAAAGCCGACGATGCCGTTTGGTAATTTGTTGGTAAGTCTGTTTTTCAAATTATGCTCACATTTTGTTTTTGTTTATTTGTGCACTATTTAAATGTAGTTTTGTGTCTTGGAGTGTGTGTGTGTGAGTGTGAGTTGTGTAAATAATATAAACAAACAGCGAAACGAATTATGTACTATACTCTTTTTCCTCTTGCCATCATCATCATCATCATCCCCACTTCAGTACCCCCCTCCCCACATGTTTGGACTCTTGTGCATCTTGAGCTATTTCTACATTATTCTTGTTTTGTTGCTGCTGCTGCTGTTTGCAGCTTTTTACGTGCTCACACACACACACACTCAGACACACACACATTTCCCGTTGTACTTACAACATGAACAGCGAAAGTTGTCTTCCTGCTTTTTACCGCCATCTCTCAGGCATCTGCATCAGCATCGTTCATTTTCCAATCGTTCCTCTGCTCAAGCTTTTTTTTTGTTTCTTGTGCTCACGCTCTTAACTTGTCTTGGTCTTGTGCCTTGCAGCTTTGGCTGACAATTCCTGTTAGCAAGGGCATATGCAAATTGCGTTTAGCCGACCTTCTCTCACCTCGCTCGTTGACTGGCTGGCTCTCTTTTACTCTCTTTCTTTCTCTTTGCGATTTGCTCACTCCTGTTTGGAGATCATTTAAAGTAGTCGCTTGTTTAGCTACTTGATTCGATACACACATGTAATTTGTGATCTATCGATAGTTTGATCACTTTCGATAATTTATTTGTATTGCTCACGGATTACACTTCCCTAAACTCAAGCAATAGGAACTATTAAAGCTTTGTTAGTTTATAAAGAATAGTATAGTTGACAGGGAAATCTTAAGCTAATAAATATCACAATTCTTATGAAAGTACATTGAAACTATTCCATTACATTTGTCTTGCCATTGAAAATGAATGTGACTCTGCAATATAGCGACCAAAGAATACAGTTAAAGATTTTTATAATAATAATATTAAACAAAAATAAAAGCAAGGGAGTCGAGAGTACTTTACTACGAGATACCCTGTACGAATTTCTAAGATCAGACTTATCATGTTATCACATGCTTGAATGCTTTTGATATTTATTCTGATCATGATATTATAATATGCTCGATGGAATCACATGATACCCTTTTATTTATACATTTTGTTACGGGGTATATTTAATACTGGGTCATAAACAAATAAAGTATACTTTTGAACAGACCAAATAAATAAACAAAATGTGTACAATTGTATTTTGTATTTTGACGGATCTCGATCTCTCACCGAGTTCAGCGAACGAACGCCTTACAAAGTCATAAATAACAATGCGATGACAATGTCCCTTCTCTTTTCATGCTTCCACATACTCGCCTCATAATTAGGAGTCGAAATGCAACCCAAACGAATTAAGTGGCTACAATAAAGACCCTGAGAGTTTTTTTTTCTCTCCTCTTCTGTCGGTCTGTGTGCTTGTTTGTTGGTGTGATCGTACCACACACACACACACAGTTGCAGAATAAAACGGTTTTAACTTTATTTAATTCGAGGACAAAATATTTAATCCAGTTTTCAATGCGTTCAGGGTGTATCTATTATCACAACAGTTTGATATAAAGTTTTTAGTGGAGATCTTATGTTCTATTATAGAAAAGTTCGAATAGGAATTGTAGTATAGCTACATTATAAAAATTATATTTGAAAATCAAATCAGCTTTAGTATTATTGAGTAAAAAAAAATACTCAAAAATAATGATTATTTGTGTTTTTTTAATTTTGCTCAAAATAAAACCCTATTTAATGACTGAAGTTTAGCTGTTAAACAGAATAGTATGTGTTTTGTTGACAAAGAATATGTACAAACAAATTTTATATTTAACCTTCCACACTTTATGGATAGCGCATAAAAAAATAAGACAAAATAACACAACTAAAACACACAAAAAAAAAGAAGGTTATTCCAGCTACTAAGTAAGTTCATTGCTTGATTCCATTCGATCTTTCATCCGTTGGCCCTGTTTTTGTGTTTGGTTTTTTTTTTTTTTGTAGGCTCGTGCTTTGTTGAACGTGGAATCGGCTCCGTTCGCTCCGTTTTGGAGTTCATCGTTGATTCCGTCAAAAGGCGAAAACAGTTCCCAGGCCCGTTAAGCCAAAAATCGTATGAACGAAGTAGCTTTGCTGTTGCTTCAAGGTTTTATGTAATTGTTAATTTTATTTTGTTGGCCGTCGGTTTTCATTTTCGTTTATTATTATTTGTATACCCTGTACCCGTTAAATGCGCTGTCAAGGGTATAATAAAGTGCTGTGAATTTTTGGATTTGTTCGATTCGATTCGCTACAGAAATAATGGAAATTTGCATAGTAAATTTGAAAAATGAAAGAAGAGTTCTCTTCTGCTTAAAGAAAAGGGTGTTGCTATAGTCGATCATGCTTTTGATGCTCATTGTTTTCTTCATTTCTGCTTCTTGCGTGTTGGTCGAAACCAAAAAAACCAAGAGAGGAAAAAAAAACAATTGCAACAAAGAGGTGATTTCTTACAATCGTGATTTAGCCATATTGTTGTTGTAGTTGTTGCCTGACAGTTGATGCCGTTATATTATTAGGTATTAGCTTGCCCACATTCAAATTGTAATTCTTTGCTCATTATGTGTAATTATCTTTTGACTGTTGTTGTCTTTACATCTCTATGCAAGTCATTTGCATTTAATTTCAACAAAATTATCAACCTATTACAACGCAAAGTAATCGAGAATTGATGATAAATTGTTATCAATCCCCCACACTTGACAGAGTGGGGCGACAAAGCGTCATCATCATCATCATCATCACACCACAACAACCGAGCACAGAGCTGAAACATGTCACTTTTCTACCGGTTGTGTGCAGTCAGAACATGTCTCCAATTCACTTGATATTACTCACTCACTCACTCACTCACGTTGGGGTCTCTATTCTATTGTTCTAACTTGCTGTTGTTGTTATTATTATTGTTATTGTTATTCTTAGTTGTTGGCCATTTGTCAAGTGTCCGCAAATCGCGTGAAATTTACAACGTTATACAATTTAAATACTAGAATTAACAATTTGTTACTGTTCTATACTTCCATTGTTCGCTATTTTTTATTCCATTTCAATTTCTTTTATAGAGGTATGATGACATAACCTCATATGTTCACAATACCACACGAAGACCATACAAAAATTACACAAACCAAAACAAAAAATTACGAAAAAACGAAAAAAAAATAATAAGTAAGAATAAGTAGACTATCAAATACGCTGCTTGAAGTTTGAATTGAAAATTTGAGGCTGGACAAATTTGGTTGTTTAAAAATAGTTGAAATTAGTGCAAATAGTTAAATACTTTTTACAGGGTATGCAAATAAAAGTATCTATTATAATAAATTATAATGCTTCATTTATTTCAAATTTAACAAATGGTCAGATAACAATTTTGGCTGTTTAAAAACAATTTAGTTAGCTCAAAATTGTTCAATACTCTTTACAGGGTATACAAAAAGTACGCAAAAAAAGAGAACAAAAAATATATATTACTAATAATAATTCTGTTTTCAAATTTAACAAATAAAAGAATAACTAATTTGGTTGTTAAAAACAATTTGAATTTAGTTGTTGAATACTCTTTATGGGGTATAGAAAAGAAAGCAAAAAAAATAAAAATAACTGTATTAGAGATGATAATTCCGCTTTAAAACTTAACAATTGAAAGAATAACAACTTTGGTTGTTAAAAAAAAAATGAATTTAGTTAGCCACAAACTGTTAAATACTCATTACAGGGTATACAAAAAGTACGCAAAAAAACAAAGAGAGAAGAAAACTATTATAATAATAATGCTTTCCTTTTCTGCCTTTTGTGTACAGCTGAGCTTAGGCGCCGATAAAAAGCATTACGATACACAACGCGAAAAAATGTGAAATATTTTATATTACTTTTTTTTCTCTTTTACTTATTATTTTTTTGTGTGCTAGCTAGCAAAGCGATGTTGCTATTGTTGTAGTTGTTGTTGTTGTTACTGTTGTTGGGACATTTCCGGCGTTCGTCAGTTGCCTGAATAAATGTGTATCTGAGTCTCTCACTTTCCATGTGTGTGTGTAATGTTATGTTATGTGTGTGTGTGTGTATGTGTGCTCTCCCAATAGCTGCGATTGCTTTTCCAAGCACTTGTCGTGTCTCGCACTTGCCGCAGTTCCGTTAGAACGGCTAGTTAACCAAAGTTTGTCATTTCATTAGAATTTCACCTTATCGCCAAAAGCATAACAACACACAACACATGGGAAAGAAGCAAACAACCGCAATGAGATGAAATTCTATCACTCAACGTAGTCACAATTGGAATACTCTTTTATCGATAATCGATATGATATGAAAGCCATCAAAAATAATATTTCATTTGAGTTGATTTCTTAAATGCTAAATTATCTGATGTACTATTCTTATAATCAAATTTCGTTATCAAAGTTTAGAAGTTGTTCTATTACTTGAAATACTTTGATTGTGATAGTATAATCAATAGTCGGCTTTTACTTTCTGCTCTATATATCGATGTTATCAAATGTCATAAATGTATTTTTGATTCAAAGTGAATATTCACATGTGACTCAATTCTATAAAAGTTCGTTTTCTCATTAAGTATCTGACTCGCTTAGGTAAAAACTTTTAAGTGAAGAGTATGAAATGATCGTAGTACTATAAATGCAAATTCTTTAATTGAGAGAGAACAAAAGCAATTTTCTACTTTACTACGCTTTCATGATCAGGGATAAAAGATGAAGCACAGTGTAACAAAATTCAAATTTAGTTTTATGAAATTGCAAAATATGAAAATTAAAATAATACTTATTTTTGAAAAGTAAAACTATTGAAAATAAGTCATCAAAATACTGTCGGAAAAATTATTATATTTTATGAATATGAAAACAAAATGAAATAAAAACTTAATTTTGATAAATAGTTTAGAAAGTAAAACTTCTGGAAAAAAACCAATTACTTCTACAAACATTTGAGTTTTAAATAATAATTTTGTGAGAAATATAATGAAATTAGTTTTTTCAAGATTTGGAAGCTGATTATGATTCAATAATTTGTTTACGTTTTTTTTTTGTTTGCTTGAATGCAGAAGGTTTCAATTCACACGCATGAAAAAATCAATTCCCCTATCGTCAACAACTTTTGACAATCTTATTCGAAATTTCATATGCAATGGAATTTTAATTTTTAATACTGTAATTCAGTTGATATCTAAAGTATTTCATCTGAAGTGAAAATAGTCAATTTTTCTTAATTCTATTAATAAATCTAAATAAATATGAATCACAGTATTAGACTTTGCAAAAAAAAGGAAAAATAAATTGTCGGCAACGTTCTTTAACAACTTTTTAATCGCTTACATAAATATTTATTTTCCAGCAGCTAGGCTGCAGATTTTGTATGGCAAATAGACACACTGACACTTGGCTTGATAATAAACTGAATTGTTTTATAACTAACAGAGTTGATCATATCTATGATGGTATATTAGAATACATTTTTAGCCGTGTGAGATAAGTGAGTAGGGTAGCATAAGGGAGGGGGAGGGGGAGGGGGAAGAGACAACACAATCCGACACCTGAACTTAGCTGAATGGACATGTTCAGGTATCCGGTGTGAGCGGGGGGAGGGGAGGCTTGTATTTCAAAGAGTGAAAAGGAAATGCAATGGGACTTTTGCACTTTCCGTTGCTCCCCTTTCTCGCTTGCTGTCTCCCTCTCTCTCTCTTTCTCGCTCGCTCTCTTGGGTCCTCCGTAGAGAGATTGTGGGCACCGGTGTCGCTTAGGTTCAAAACTCATCAACGTCGCCATTATCAACTCAAGCGGCTGTGATTATCTGATGATTGTCTTTGCTAGCAACGGGGAATTCACCGTCATGCTATCAATATGTTGCTTGGCTGGTGGGGTGGTGGGATGGTGGAGTGGTTGGGTTGAGACACGTGCAACGGAACCAGCTGCCAACCAAAGGGGATGCAGAACGCGTATGCAAACATATGTATTCTAAAACAAAAGTGAATGAGAGAGAAAATAAAAGAAAACAAAACAAAACGAAACGAGACGAGACGAAAAAAGGAAAAAAACAGCAACTGAAGAGCTCAAACTAGACAAACAGAGAAAGAGAGAGAGAGAGAGCGTCTAAGTGGGGGGATGTGGTTAAGGGAAGGACAAAATGCGTTAAAGGACGACAACAAGAGTCGTGTCGACACCACAACAATGCCAGTTGCTACTGTTGTGTGTTAACTGTTGTTACTGCCGGTGACGCTGACAACGACAACGACAGCAACAGCAGCAGCAACGACAACAACAGGCAGACAGACAGACGGACGGACAGACAGACAGAAGCATTAACATTAACCTGCAAGGCGAACAAGAGGAAGCACATTAACCAGTAGGCTGCAAGGCATTAAAATATCGATCGATAATGTCGAAAGTAAGCAAGTACGAAAAGAATGAAAGATATGAAAAGAATGAACACTGCAAATGGAAGAAGGCCTTTAACAGTACGCTCTCATTAGAGGCGGAAGCTAAGAATTGTTTAGCTAGAGAAATAGAGGAGGGAAGAAGGAGGAGGAGAGTATAATCTCTTATCCCAATCTTATGCATATCCTCCCAAGTGCCATTCACATCCCACCACTGCACAGGAAATTACTTGGAACGAATCAATTGATAACAACAATAACAACAACAGCAATAAAAAGATAAATAAAAGGGAAAAAGCATTTGCCAATTGCATTCGCATCCCAAATAGATTTAAAGTTTCCACAGAGAGCTTCTCATCAATGACTTGGCGCAAAGTGTTGCGATTCGATACGATTTGAATTCGATATTCTGCACTAGAGCAGCTCACACTTCTCTCTCTCTCCGTCTCTCTCTCTCTCCCATTCTCTGACTCGGCGTTTTATGTGCGCAATTTCCGTTGTCTGACAATGTAACGACTTCTGCCAGTTAATAACAATAACAACGACAGCAGCTAGAGCCCGAAACTAAAGCTGAAGTCTAAAGTCTGATGTCTGAAGTTACCAAGTTGCAAGAGCAGCAGCTGCTGCTGCGTCGATTTTTACGTCTTTATGAAATATGCATCGTCTGCTTGCTGCTTACTGCTTACTGCTTGCTTCTTGTTGTAATGCGACTGCGTCCTCACAGAAGAGACTCTTGTGTTGGTCTCTCGGAGCCGGTTTGCTGCTAAACTGACTCGCTCTGTCGGCCTCGGCCTGTTTTGCTCTGAGCTCTGAGCTCTGTGCTCTGTGCTCTGTACTCTCTGGCACATCCAGTCAGGCAGCCTGGTCCTTGAACCGTTCGCTCATCTTTGCCAATGCATCGACTCGACTCGACTCGAGTTTTAGTCTCATCTGCACTGTAAGAGCTCCAATGCCAAGCATTAAGTGCAGTAACTTCTGCATTTTCTTCTCCAACTTCATTATCGTCTGCTTATGCGTCAACATCATCGTCATCGTCATCATCTTCATGAGCTTCTGCTCTCTCTCTCGCTGAAATTGCAAATTGCATTGAACTGAATGCAGCAGCAAAGTGGCCTCGACTGAGCCGAAAAGAGATGCCAACACACAGCCAGAGCGAGTGAGGAAGAGTCGAAAGATTGAGAGAGTCGAAATGATATAAAAAAAAAAGAGTTGAAAAGCTTACGTTTAGTTGCATCCAATTTATAAAATGCCCCTGGGTGATTCAGACAGCGACGACTGTACCCAGAAAGAGAGTGGAAGAGAGAGATGGGAGACAGAGAAAGGCAGAGAGCGAGAGAGAAAGAAAGAGCTGCCCAGTAGCCCACCCAGTTTTCTAGCCAGTCTAGTCTATTAACTGCTTTTGACCTGCTGCTGTCGCTGCTGTTGTTGTTGTTGTTGTTGGCGCCACTTCATTATGCATATGCACTGCCACACACACTCCCCCCTCCCCCTCTCCATCCCCTTCCCCACCACACCCAGGAGCAACCCTTGTGGCAATATCCTCTCGCCCCCTCTTGAATGTCTCAATTGCATTTTAACACTCATTATTAATGGGCTTTGCATAGGCCCAAAACGCAAGTTCTGGGATTTGGGCACCACACACACAATACCCACTGGAAAATAAATCGCACCACCATGAAATGAACCACCCTTAAAGAGCCGCCGCCCCACCCATCGCTAATATTGAGCCACCCCATCGAGTTGGGCTGAATGAAAGTCCATTCATAAATGGATTTTAAAGTGGATGCATTGCTCGCTGCTTTGGCCTGAAGTTACTGATACGTATGGCTAAGCTTTTACTTTTTTTTTTTTGCTTTTTCGGTGGACTACTGCGCCCCCTTTGACCCTGCCCTTCGGGGGGTGCTGCTGTTAGGCATTCAATTGGCATGAGTGGAGTACTCGCATGCACTCAGGGTCTTCATTATGAAATTAAATACACACATATGCCCAAGCATGGGTCTTGCCTACAGATTTCCATTGTGCAATGAGCGCACAGCGAGCACTTGAGACAAACCCTTCTTCTTGCATTTTGTTGCTTGCTGCTGATGCACTCTTTGGCTCAACCGTGACTGTTCATAAATTACTGAGTTGTCTCCACATCGTAACATTGGCATGCAACATTGTCAATAAACGAATTTGTAATGATTTACTTAACGAGACAGCGAGATATTCATTTCAATTTCATTACGGGGAATGCAATTTATTACTCTCAAAACGAATATGTTTTACGTTAATCTTATCACTTTAATATACTAGAATTCCAAGTGAATTCAAATATAACAATATCTAGTACAGTGTTACATATTTATAATACTAGACAACACTTCCGCACTTTCAGTATTTAAAATTATTGTTTCAAGATTTATGTTTCGTGAAAATTTGGTTGCAATCAGATCAAAATTGTAAAAGTCATTTAAGAAATATTTTTATAAGTGCTTTGGTTGACAAGCTGGTATATTTTGTGGTATATTTTAAACGCTGTACAGTATCAATATACCAAATATAACCTTCGGTATATTTTAGTATTTGTGTGGTATATTTTCGGTATCGATATATGGTATATTTTTAGTATTCTACATCATATTCTTGGTAGATTTTAAAATTATTTTTTATTTATTTTCTTATTTTAAGATTTTATTCAACCTAAAAATCTTGTTTCAAGGTTTTTACTTAAATCAAGATTTCCAATCTTCTTTGTTATCTAGATATTTTTTTCTGTGTAGTAATTTCAGCACATCCCTGTTTTATTCGAAGACATTCATCAATTTTAAATGTCGTGTCATTTCATAAAACTCGGGGATTAGTTTCAATTTTATTATGTAGCGTATTTTCATTATAGGCTATCAATTATAATATTTGAATTTGTTGAATTAAATAGAAGAATATATAAAATTCAACCCTGTTTTCAATATATTTCTGAATTTCCCTTTTTCTTAATATAAAAGTTGATAATTAATGAATACGAAATGTGGTGAAAGTCATCAATAAATTAAATGAAGAAATGAATTAGTAAAATTCAATTTTAAGTTCGATGGCTTAACATTTCGGGTTAGTTCACTTTTACTTAAGTGGGCTGGAGTGTTAATGACATTTGGACAAAATTTGATGTCAATGTCATTATTAATAATACATATATGTATATAGCTAGTAATTATAGCTATAGCCATAGCATTCAGTGATATTGTAAGTTAACAAATCTGTAAATTAACATCAGATGTGGGAATTCGGGGAATAACAATTAACATAAAAAATATAAAAATACTTTTGCTTTATACACATCAAATTCAAATTGATTTCAAATAAATATCGAAAATAAATGTCAATTATTTTATGCTAAAATCGCCTACAACTAAAGCATCTACATGAACATGATGTGAATTATTGATGAGGAGCAACAATTGATGGCATGTGAGGGGTGAGAGGGGGGGACTCGCAGTAGCCAACTATTAAAATAATGCAGGTGCCATTAGAGCTAGAGTTGAATTTGTAATTGAACCCTCAGCAGCTGCAACATGGGTTAGTGGGTGGCTCTCCCCCTTCGCCTTCCTCTCCCGTCCCGCTAGTTCCATCAACTCTCTGTGATTTACAACAAATGCAATTAGGCCCCCTCTCACTTAATTAGAGGCTAGCAGCAGCAGCTGTTGCAAATACGCCGCCGCTAAACAACGTGGGCGTCAAATGCAGGATATATTTATTATGTGTATTGTGTTCGTTGTCCTTGAATTGGATCCGCATTCAGTAGAGGTAGAGGTAACACAATAATTGCCGCAATTTTCCAATTATCTTTGGATTAAATTGAAATTGTATTGAATCGTTATTAGCGTCGTGTTGTCATAATGCATAGAAATATTGAAATTTACGATCGAAGGACATTTGGCTAGCTGAAATGTTAACTCGAATTTCGTAATTATTTTTCCTGCAATTTGTAGTTGGTGCTTTGTGCAACTAGCTCTCTTTTTCTGGTATTGGAGTGTGATGACTCTGGCATTTGTTTCTCGCCATTTTCGCAGTTCACTTCAATTGAACTCGAAATCATGTCAATGAACACAGCAACAACAACAACAACAGCACACACATAATGACAAACAACAATGTTGTTGCCTTTAAAGTCTGGACACGACTCCAGTTGGTTTTTTATTTTTGTCTTTTTCTTTCTGTTTTCTCTATAATAAATTGGTCAAAGGCCTGAATAATTGCAAACTACATACAATGCTTGACAAAAGTATTCTTACAGCAGTGTTTGATCGTATTTTGTATTTGTATTAATTCAATTTCAACAATTTACCTGTTGTGATCACATGATCACAATATTTAAAATGTTTAATTCTTGTACGTTCTTCTTCTTGATGATGTCATGCACACTATAAGATATCTGTGGCATCTGGCTGTTTATTGTACACGAACACACACGACTTTGTCAAAATACTTTATCCGATCACTGTTTGATGATTGAACAAGAGCAAGACAGATTTCTCTCTTTGGGGTTATCATTCTTTTTTCTTCTTTTTTTTTTGTGGTGTGTACACTTTTGGGGCAGGTCTTTTTCGCAGTACATATTATTATTTTATTTTTATTTCATAGTTGTATTTTTTGCTTCTTTTTTTTTTGTTGTTGATCTCAGCATTAGTTTCCCAAATTCACTCGCACGCTTCGAACTTGTGCCGGGGTTGTGCCAGGGCCTTGGTATTGCTCGGGCACGTTCAACGATGCGATGCGATTATGCCATGATGATCGACAGCATATTATACTCTCGCTCGTTGCCGCCTCTTTAATTAATTTCGATTCATATTTTACCTTTTAGGCGGCGCAGAAATTACATTTTTTGGCAGATGAGTCCTATAGAAGTGTTGGATACTTTCAAAACGTTAATCTCTTCTTAATCACTTAAATATTGTAATATCAAACGATTCCTTATAAGGGATGTGGCATTTATTTACCATATTAGCGAATAATAAGCACTGTAATCTCTTTTATTGAGTCCCATTTTTAAGTACAATTTTGTTTAATGTAGTTTTCAAATATCCTGTAAACATCACTTTGTGAAATCGAATTGCTTAAATAGGATGTTAAAGATATGGTTGGAATATGGACAATACTGACTGTGTTTAGTATGTTTTTAGTACATTTTTGATCATAATATTATAGTATATTTTGAATTAGATTTTTAATTGGCGAAATCGAATTGCTAATAGAGAATTTAAAAAAAGTGTTTAGAAATTCGATAATACTGACTGTGCTTAGTATATTATCAGTATATTTATTATTTTGTTAGTATATTATATTACGAAAATGTTAAACAAATATTTATAATTTCGGCAATACTGACTGCGTATATTTTAAGTTAAATATTTAATTTAGTTAACAGAATTAAATCACTTAAAAAGGATGTTAAATAAATGTTTAAAATATCGCCAATACTAACTGTGACTAATATATTTACAGTATATTTTTCATTATGTTAGTATAGTATATTTTGAATTAGCTTTTAAATTTAGTTGGCTTCAAAGCATAGAACTGCAATGTATTTTTAATTTTCTTAATTCAGAGTTGAATTTCCTAAATGGCGTTGCATTTTTAAACATGATTATTGCACACAATTTATGTATAGTATATTTATACTATATAGATAACAATATGTCCCTTGATGCTGGCTGCTTCACTTCTTCGTTGCTTTTGCTCTGGTATAAAGTTTTGATTATTTCCTGCGATATGCTCATTTGTTTATTGAAAACGTTTTCACGAATATAAGCAATTGACACACACACACACACACTCACTCGCTCGCACACACAAGTTCATACAAGATACACATAAAAAGCATCAGAAAAAAAACACGAAGAAAAAAATCGAATATAAACATAAAACTGTAGCGAATTGCCAGCTAGGCGCATGTCTATGAGTATTCTTCTTTCAGTTCACTTCACACATACCCTATGCTCTGGTGGGGCATCAGGAAAGGGTATGCTCAATGCTCAATAAACCTATGAAGTTAAAGAGAAAGCCATAAAAGCAATTAATATGAATTAAAAACTATATGATTGTGTTAAAAGCTAGAATCTAGTATTTTTTTTTTCCTTTTTAACAAAACGTTCTCTCAATTAACGAATTTATTTTTGCTGATACATGCTTCTTGCTCTCGTTGTTGTTGTTGTTGTCGGTAAATGTTGAAACCTTTTGATGCTGATGATATAATTCACATGCATAAATATCAAACATACAAAAGTATGTTTGGAATTGATACATGAACGAAATACACAGCTAATATAATGCCAATTTTAGTAGACAAAAAAAAGAAAGAAGGAACAAAAAAACACTTGCACTTTCACACACACAAACGTAGATACAGATACAGATACAGATACATTTACAGATACAGATACACAGGGACAGTCAACAATCGCTTCCACCCCTGGCACGCCCATTTTGCCATAAACTTTGGAAAATGCTCGTAAAATGAGGTCAAGGTATCTGGGTTTTATTGATGTACGTATGTATGTATCTCTTTCTCTCCACTCTCTTTCTCTCGCTCACTCTGTGTGTGTGTGTGTGTGTGTGTATGTGTGTGTTTTTCTCGCTCGTTTGCTCTTGGTTCCTTTGGCGGCAAATTTTAACACTTGACTTATTGATTTGCCCGTCAATTATCAGAAATATGATTATTAAGGCTCGGCTGGACCAAGTTTGAGTCTCTCCCTCTCTCTCTCTCTTTCTCTCTCTCACCATCCACTCAATTACTCGACTCGAGACTAGAATTCAAGAACTCTCTCAATTACCTGGCTCCTTTGGCCAAATCAATGAAATCAAGTGGTTCACTTGACACAGTTGCTTCCTCTTTTGCTTATGTTTTCATTAACTTAATGCTGCTTACAGTTGAAGTCAAGTTGAATGATCTCTCGGATGCTTGTAACTTAAATTCTTATTGAATAGGTAAAACTTGTAAAACATACAAATTTCTTGATATATGTTTTAAGCATTTCTCTCAACTTTGTAGAATATTAAGTGACCTATTCATTTTAGAGTTTATTTTTCTTCTAATTTTAGGAAATTGCAACCCTGTTTGATACCTTAAGCATACAAACTTAATGCTATTGTTATCAATGCTCAATATTTCGAATTTCAGCAAGTCAAAACTATGTAGTTAGTTTATGTAACCCAATCAAATCTATGCTTAAGATATTTTTGGTGCCAAGTTCATAGATTCCCTGCAACTCTTGAACTCTTTTCTCTTTTGCTGTTCTTAAAGAGTTGAGAATGAACTAATGGGTAGCATACACAAAGGGGAAGGTGATATGGGGGGAGGAGTGGGCAGGAAAAAGAAAACAACATGACGCGAACGCGAGAAAATTAAATAAACAATTCGAAAATAAACGTAACAACGAAACAAATTGAAAAAAAAGTGTAGAAGTGAAAAAGTGAACTGAACCCGACGCATGGGAGTCGCGAGTCCAATTCCGATTGCGAGTCGCATCGTCGGCGTGTGTTGTATGTAGTATCTGTATCTGAGTATCTCAGAGTGTGTCTGTATCTTTTTGCGGCACTTGGCAACAAGTTGAATGGCACTGAAAATCCGAGGCCCCCCCCTCATATCCAGTCAGTCAGTCAGTTAGACAGTCAGTCGCACTTCTAGTCACTCCTGGGAGACAGATACACGCGTACTGCAAATGCAGATATACATATCGATATATATATATGTATATATGTCTATATGTATATACTGACTAACGGACAGCGAACTGACCGATCGACTGTTTGAGTTGTCGATAAATACTCAACACTTGTGTTGTCGGTCGGCAAATGCTTTGAAGTGCGTACGAATACGAATACGAATACGAATACAGCAAGTATTATTTCGAATAATGTGTGTTTAATTTACCATGTGCCAAGAAGAAGTCGATCGCTATTCTCTCTCTCTCTCTCTCTCTCTCTCTCTCTCTGTCGATGTGTGTGTGTGTTAAGATGAACCAAATGGATAACCTAACCGATAACCTGACTGGCCTCTCACTCACATCGTCAGGTGTCTGGAAGAACACACACACACACATTCTATACTATATAGAGATCCCTATGATTTATAGAGGAAGCTTTCCATAGTATCTCTCTGAGGTGTGCTTTTGTTACCCCTTTATCTACTGAATTCGTGCGTGAATAAAGAACAAAACACAAAACAAAACACACGAAAAAAAAAAACAAGCGATAATTGAATTGTTGTATTGCTTTTGTTTTAAACAAATTCAAAAGTATTTTCTTGCACGTAATTGAATGCTTTCCTCTTTTCTTGTATCGATTCATTTGTTTGTTTATCTATATGTATAGATGTATATATATATATATAATTGTAATGGATTGTACATTGTACATACCATACATCTATACTGTATACTATAA
Source organism: Drosophila sulfurigaster albostrigata (assembly GCF_023558435.1). Classification (NCBI taxonomy): domain Eukaryota; kingdom Metazoa; phylum Arthropoda; class Insecta; order Diptera; family Drosophilidae; genus Drosophila; species Drosophila sulfurigaster. Next base: position 21,531,685 of record NC_084885.1, read on the forward strand.
TATATATATTGGAAATTTGAAATGCAATCGTAATCGCGTTACGCACTCTAAGTGCTATTGTAAATATTCGAAATGGCAATGCGATATGCCATCGTCGTCATCAATTTATGGGCTAGAACACACAAAAATATCATATAATATAAGTAGGTATAATCACAGATAATCAAATGGCCAAAATACAAAAAAAAAAACAAAAAAACCAAAACCATTAGGCGAGATTATGCATTAATCTAGGCCAACTAAAGGATGAGCTTATCGCCTAGCAGCGAAAACTGAGAATAGAAAAATGTGCATACATACTATATACATAAGTAGAGAGAATGCGATCAATTCTTCACTGAGGGGGCGTAATTAAGCGTAAACTTGATCGTTGATTGATGTTTATAACGGTGCAGCGTTGCAATGATTTATATCGATTAACCTTTAGAACAATTGCGAACCGACAAATGGAAGACTTCTTGTTGTACGCGATGTGGATGATGATGATGAAGAAGAATCTGTGGATCATCAGTTTCACACGGGTTCATCAAGTTTCATTTTCGTCGTCTTCTTTCTCTTTTCGTTGTAGTTTTGTTGTTTCCCCTCATTTTATTTGATTTGATTTTATTTGAGCTAATGTTGTGTTTTGGTTTTCGGTTTTTCTTGTTGTTTTTTTTTTTTATTTTCTTGATGGGTCGCCGCCCCCAACACTTTGATTGATGTAATGTGTCCATTGGAGGTAGAATGTGTATGTGAGTGGTTGGCTTATTGGATAGCTGGATACTTTTACCGTTTGTTCGTTCATTACACGCATGTAGTTTTTTTTTGTTGTTTCTGGAGTGGGAGCTTTTTGGTTTTTTCTTGTGGCTCTGTTACGATTTTTCGATTCCTAGTGCAAAACAATCAATTTAATTGTTATCACGAGTATATCGAGAGAACAAAAAACCAAAACAGTGAAAAAAAAGAAAGAACAAAACAAAATATTAAGTATAGTCAATAAAGCTGGCAAACGATTCGTTTGTCGTCGTCGTCGATGTCGTCGCTGTCGTTGTCATTGCCGTTGTCGTTGTCGGTCGTTGGTCGTTGGTCTGTCCGTCAGTTGTCGCTACTTTCATCGTGATATCATCGATTTTTTATTTACCCATTTTGTGTAGAACGTCGCCCGGTCCGCCCGACATTAACAAGATATCGAAGTGATCGTGCGATACGATCTTTGTGTTTCAACTGCGCCAACTGATTAGCAAAATGGTGTTGCACTCTAGCGCTTATCTAAAGTTCGCTATCGATACGCACTAACTATCGATAGGAGTGCGATATTACTATCGATTGCCGGTCCTCACAACACTCGACAGGCTACTGTACGTAATCGCAGTGATATGAAATGATATGATTGTAAAGTGTACAGATAAGAATAATAGTTAGATACGCTCGCTCAGATCTAAATATAAGCATGTAAACTCATTCGTTTCTCCTTGAATGCTGCTGCTGCTTGTTGCTGACACATTTTAGACACTTGGTTGTTGTTTGGTTAACTGGCTGCAATTAAAAACGAAAAACTAAAGTGTTTGGCTAGTTGGCTAGCAATGACAATGGAACACAATTATATATATAGCCTAGTATCTAAAGGATTTTTTAGTTGTAGTTTTAGTTGTCTACTGTGGTAATTACACGTGTATTAATTCACGAGTTGTCATTGTCGACTTCTATTGTTGTTTAATTACGTCGCACTCGCCGCAGCGATAAAAACAATAAAAATACACACACACACGCACATACATTAATAAACACACCCATTTAGACATGCACAACTAATCCATATAGGCAAAGTTAAGCCCTGTTGTGTGTGTGTCTTTGCTGCTACCTCGTTTACTATACTACATATCAAAATAAAATCGCATTCAAGGTTTGCGCTGCAAAAAACAGGGGGCGTTGATCGGACAACGGCTCTCTTGAAAAAGAATGAATATTAACAAGTGCATACATATACATCACACCTGCCCTTTGACCCGCTGTAATAATGACTGGCTGCTGAGCGAGAGAGAAAGAGCAGTTGAAGCAAAACATTCTTGAGTTCAGTGGCCGTTGAAATGGCACAATTATTGTCTATTGAGGTCAGCGAATGCTCTGACTTGGTTAGAGTGTTAAATGCGTCGGTGTTGCGTTGTCATCACTGTTACCTAAAAGAAAACACAACAACTAACAAAGCTGCAGCCGAGTGTGCTCGACTGCGAGATACCCGATGCCCACTTTGAATAAAAGCAAATCTGACCGGAATTACGCTTAAAAAAATATACAAATTAATTATATTTCGCAATAATATGAAAATATAACAAAAGTTACGTTTGGTATATTGATAATCATATACCAAATATAACCATTGCGCCATTTATAGATATACTATATCAATATACCAAATGTAACCCGGTATATTTAAGTGTTTAGTGCTATATATGTAATTATTTGGTATATTTTATTTGACAGTAATATGTCAATATACAAAACATATGTTTTGGTATGTTACGGTATTTTTACGCTTTATATTTAATGAAAATATATATAAAATACAAGATATACCAGATTGTCAGCCAAGAAAAAACTATGACTCGTAATAAGTACGTGTTTTTTTTTCTCATACAAAAGTATTTTTTACATAACTTCTACAATTTGTATCTGATTGATTAAGGAATCTTAAGTACTGTAGTTGTTATTGTATATACCAAAAATCTCGGCTCTAACTTGAAATTGACGCTTCTTATTTGATTTTTTAATTTCGTTTTGAATGGGCGAGATTTAAGTGTTCATACGGACATAGTTATATGTGTCATCTCGACTGTTGACGCTGATCAAGAATATATATAGTTTGCCTCCTTCTGCCTGTGACATACATACTATGTTCACAAAGTTATAATACCCTTCTACCCTTTGGGTAGCGGGTATAAAAGTTACGCCATGTTAATTACCATTTGAAGTCGACTGGCAGCGGGTGGAGCAGGTGATGTAGCAAAGAGCAAGGGAGGGGGCAAGGGGGATGCCAAATGCGACTAGGCGTGTTACGCTTTTCAACTGCCAACATTTTTGACGGTCAATGCTCACAAAACACAACACACACACACATTTAGTTGTGGCTATTTATTATTTTTCTTCATCTTTCTTGTTTTTCCTTTTGTTTTTTGTTTTGTTGTTTGTTTTTTTTTTTTTTTATGGCAACTTGCATTGTAATTAAAGCTGTAAAATGTTGTTTAAGAGGGTCGCTTTTATGGTTAAAAACACTTAAGTAACACTAGATAACTGTACTGCAAAGAGGGCCAAAAGAGCTAAAGTTGTATATAGAGTACAACTATGTGGAGTAAGGCTATCAATTGAAAGAAAGACATTCTCAGAAGTTGACCGAGAAAATAAAAGTTTACACCATGCTATAATACAGTTTTCTTGATTTGTTTTTCTAGATTCATTAAACTAAACGTCTGGACCAATGCGGCGTTACCGTTAGGAGGTGCTATGGTCTGGTGTAGCGCTATCATGGGCGTTCTGACGCCGCCCCCCCAATATTGGGTCAACAAACAATGCGGACTTTGAACGGTCAAGGAAAATAGATACTCCCCAAAACAAGGCACAAGACAAAAAAACCCCAGACCAAACGAGAAGGTGTCGAGAGCGAAAGGTATTCGCCAAATCAAATGAGGCTGCAACACGTAAGCAGCCAAACAGCAGGTTGACCATCATCATCATCAGCAGCAGCAGCAGCAGCGGCAGCGGAGAAGCAGGCGACTCTCGGACTCGCTTCGTAAAACGACAACAACAACAGCAACAACAAAAAAACAAATCCAAATTCAGGCTTAGCAGAAAATGTTACAAAACTCGAATGCAGCAACAGCAGCTCAGCCCAATACCACAACAACAGCAGCAGCAGCAACAACAACCACAACAGCTGCCATGGCAGCAGCAGCTGCGGCGGCAGCGGCAGCAGCAGCAGCAGCGGCGGCGGCAGCAGCGAACAATGCAGCGATAGCCGCGTCATCCATACAACCAAAGCTGGTTGTCATACGAAGGCGTCCGAATCAGGGCTTTGGTTTTACGCTGCGTCATTTTATTGCCTATCCACCGGAAGATGATGCCGCCAGCTGGCCTCAGGTAAGCACAGCTTGGACAACAGGCGAAAATAAAGTAGCAAAAAAAAGCAAGAGAGAGAGAGAGAGCGGGAGAGTGTGACAGAGAGAGAGAGACTGCGCAAGCGCGCAGTTCCAGTAGATTGTATACTAAGCCTTGGCTTTGCCAATTAGTCACCGATTGCCTTGCCACTTTTGCTTTTTGCGCTTCGACGAGTTTCAGATTCAGATTCACAGTCGCAATCGCAGTCGGATTTCGTATTCGTATTCGGATTCGGATTCGCAGTCGACGTCACACACTCACTCACTGTCTCCCGTCCCCATTCCGATTCCCATTCCCATTGCTATCCCTCTTTCGCTCCCCTCCGTTCCCCCCCGCGATCACGTCGCAGTCATTACGTGAGCTCAACGCACGCGCCGCTTATTCAAATGACCGTCGCTGCTTTCTTTTCGCCCTTGTGGCAACAAAATGCGGGCATATTGAATGCGTCAAACAATTTGCAACACATCATTTGAAACAAATCTGAAAGCAAATTCCTTCCTTCTGAATTGACACACATAAAGTTTAAAAAAATGTATAATCACAAAACTAGACTTTGTAATACAATACAAAATGTATAAGGCAAATATTAATAATTACAATATTTGATGTATACATTTTTGTGCACTTCATTTAAACAAATGCTTATGTATTTGCCTTTTGGTTGTCATTTTAAAATACCAAGTTTTCAATAGATATATTTATTACCTCATGAAAGAAGTAATTAATAAGTAATTAACAAGTAAATAAATAAAATAAAGATTAAGAAATAATGCAAAACGTTCTTAGAATAAATATGTTTTTCTTTTTCTCTCAGAAAAATACCCAATTTCTTTCATCTTTTCATTTTAATAGACTTGAAGTTAAGAATATTAAACTATAATATAATAGATAGAGTTCGATTTGAAGTGAAGTATAACATATTACATACTTTAATATAATAGATACTATTTCTTTGTTACACAACGTAGACAATTCGCAGAGTATTTCGAATTCGTAGTTTCGAAAGCATTAACAAAACTTGTGTGTCTCTTAAGCTGATTTTTTTTTTTTGCACTAATTTGCGTTTTGCTCACTTTACTTTTATTACACGCGACGTTTCGTTTTGCTCTCTATCGCTCTTGAGCGGCTGTCTCTCTATTTCTCCCACTCGCCAAGTCACTCTCAGTCTCGCTCTCTCTCTCTCTCTCTCTCTCTCTCTTTAAGCCAGTCTCAGCTCTCTCGCGCTCTCTGAAGCCGCTCTCCTTATTGCTATTAAAGTTGTAGCTGTTATTGTTGTTGTTGTTGTCGATGTCGTTTCACGTTTATTTTGTACAATTTGTGTTGTTTTTTTTTTTGCGCTCTGCGTAGGAAGCGACGAATGTTGGAGTTGGCGGTGGCGGCGGCGGCGGTGGCGGTGGCAACGGCAGTGTCGTCGGCTTGGAGCCAACTTCGCTGCCGCCATACCAAGTGAAAGCGATGGAGACCATTTTCATCAAAGAGGTGCAAGCGAACGGACCGGCTCACTACGCAAACCTGCAGACGGGCGACCGGGTGCTAATGGTGAACAACACGCCGATCGCAGGCATCGCCTACAGCACCATTGTGTCAATGATCAAACAGACGCCAGCGGTGCTCACGCTGCACGTTGTGCCCAAGGAGTGCGATGTGCTGCAAATGGTAAGTCTAACAAGTGAGAAAGCTGCTGCTGCGGTCAAGTGTGCTCTCGACTTCAAGATACCCGCTACCAATTCTCATTCTCGAATGAAAGCAAAACAGTGCAAAAGCGTCTGCTTGACCGTTGGAAAAATAACAAAAATATACACATATGTATTATTATATACCAACAAATGTTATATACCAACAAATATATAGTCTGTACAATATTCGGCATAATTGTGTAAAATGACATTAAAAAGTGAGAAAGCTGCTGTCGAATGTGATTGAATGTCAAATACCAGTTACCAATTCTTAAAAACAAGCAAAGCAGTGACGATTAAAAAATACTATCCAATATACTGAAATATGCTACAAGCTGTATTTGACATTGTGCTCGACTGTGCAACACCCGCTACGCATTTCAATTAAAAACAAAACAGTACAAAATCGGCTTGATCGTTGAAAATATACTAAATAAGCATACGTACAATATGCCGACGAGTAGATTTTGGTATAATAATATACCATTACGTTACAAAAGCAAACTGCAGTGTGATCAAGTGTGTTAAAATGCAAAAGCGGTTCAACCATTTAATAAGCCACATAAATATACTTTAAATAAAATTTAGAACAATACCGAAAAGAAAATATGATATACTAGTATTAATGATGTGCTCACCAAAGCAAAGAGAAGAGAGACAATTACTTCTCCGATAACTTGAAAGTTATTTATCTGATCGCAATCAAAGCTTTTGGAATCCTGATGACTGCTGTTATTGTGTGTATCAAAAATTTAGTGTCTAGATTTCAAATTCTATCAAAACTAAAACAAACTTTGTGAAGAAAAAGATATCTTCAATAAAAGAAAAAACAGTGCAAAAGCGACTTGATTGTTGATAAAATAACAAACAAAAAAAATATACCAATTGTGTACAACTAAAATTTTAAATCTACTTCGTATCATCGACATACACTCTTTTGTTTTGTTTCTTCAAAATGTTATTTTCTTACGTTTTTTTTGTCTGTGTTATAGCACTATACGAGCATTGCCCACACTCCGGAATCGAATCGTTTAACGATGTCCGCACAAGCGCCGCCGCCTCCTCAGCCTCAGTCGCAATCGCTGGCTGCAGTTTCGCCAGCAATGTTGGCAAATGGCGCTGCGACCATTAAATCCACATTTCCACAGCAACAGTTGATCTCATATCCCGCTGTTGCCAACTCGTCGTCATCACCGGCGTCGTCCTCAGTATCGCCAGCAACGCCACAGCAGCATCAACAGCATCAGCAGCAGCAACATGCGCCGCCTCTCCATGGCGGCAGTCGCTCTGGCAGCATCACTAGCAATGCCAGCGGCAGTGGCATCCCCGGCAATAATAGCTACCACAATCAACAACAGCAGCAACAACTGCAACAGCTGCAGCGTAATCAGGCAATCACCGGCAGCAGCAGCAGCGGCGGCGGCGGCGACTTTGGCGACATGGCCTATGGACTACGCCAGCAGCAACTTTACCATCAGCATCAGCAACTGCTGTCCAGCAGCTTTATGCGGTAAGTTTGCATGTTTACTATTATTATTATTATTATAATTATTCAACTTACGTGGCCCAAAAGCCAAGTGTGGACATGGACGGAGGAGGCGCCATCGTCAGCGTCATCGTCACCGTCACCGTCAGGGACATCGCGCGTTGGTTTATCTTATCAGTTTGGCAGGTTGTGATGGCGTTTCTCTTTCGCCAAAACAGTGTTTATTGCAATTAGACAAGCCAGCGAGCGAGCGAGCGAATGTTGCCACTAGCCACAGTGGGGCAATGCTAAGTTCCGAAACTCATTTTAGCAAATTTGTTTCATTTATTTCATCTAATTTTTAAATTATGGCGGATAAAGTTTTCCTCAAATTGATGCATGGCGTTTTATTAACGCCTTATAAGTTCACAATCTCATTTTCATACATTTAATTTATTTATTTAAACTAATTTCTGATGGCGTAAAAAGCTTCCTCAATTTTGATGATTTTCATTTATATAATGAAATTATTTATGGAAATACCAGCGACAATTGGAAAATAATAATTATTTTCTTAGCAACTTGGGTTGATATTTCAAGAGATGCTGTTAAAATCTTGTCAATCAATACATATTAACCGTAAAAGGCTTTAATGTACCAAATATGGTATATTTCCGTATTTTTCGATATATATCATTATACCATATATATAGTTCGTCATTCTTCAGTATTTTTATAGCCATATTCATACCAAATATAATATATTTCAGTATACTTTCAATATATATCAATATACCATGTATACAATGCGGTATACTTTAGTATTTTTTTCATAGCCTTAGTCATATTTAGGTATTCAGATGATTTATTTATCCCTTAAGCAAAACAAATATGCGCTTTCAATGCACTCGATCCCACTGTGCAGCGTTTGATTTATGGTGGCGTCGAAAAACTGTCTACCTTGATGAGTATGAATGGGTGTGTGGTGTGTATTTTGGTGCTTTATTACACTTTTATGCAAGAAGCCAACAAATCAACAATTTGCTATTAATATTCAGCGTGAGTAGTGAACACAAATAATCATCTTCAGTGAAATAGAAATGGTTTGTGATCACACAAGAAGAATTCTTTGAATCTCATAACTAAGATCTTAGCGAGTTAAAAATCCATTTTCTGCATTCGCTTGCACCGAGCATACCTCACTTTCTTGACTCAATTAAATAGTCACAGGGTATAGCAATATTGCAAATAGACGAATGCGAACACACGACCACCGACCCCTACGCATTTTGTAGGCACTGAATTGCTCATTTCCAGCATGAGGTTTTTTTTTTTGTATGTTTGTGTTTGTGTTTTTGCTTTTTTGCATTTGTCATACTCATTTGGCACATTTCTCACCAGAAACTTTTCACTGTCATTAATTTTTACATTCTCCTGCAAAAGCATACAACAAACACTTGAGTACATATGTTTTCCATTTTTATGTATTTATGTGCACACACAACACACACACATATGTACATTCTATGTAGGCGCAAGTTAATGATGATGAGTCCATAGTTGGACGGACACCGGCCTATAAAATTATAGAACATCAGCCGCAGCAACACAAGATAAATGTAGACACATCCAGTCGTAGTAGTAGTAGATGTCATTCTGGTGATTTCATCGTCATCATCAGCATCATAATATTTTATTTGTGCTCATTATCATGCTGAATGCAAAGTATTATTTGAACGTTTGCATTATACAGAATTTCAGATATTCACCTCTACAAACTTGAGATTCCTTTGTCAGGATACTCATCGAATACATTTATTCAATTTGTACAAATTGAACTTTTCCTCAATTTTACTACTTCAAATGTGACCAAAGAATACATTGAATATAGTTGTTTATTCACGAATTTAATGGCTCTTAATTATAGTTTTTATGTACCAAATGCTTGGCATGAAAAAGCCATCTTGCAGACAACATTGTTATCCAAAAACTAAATTAATGTTCAACTAGTATGTTGAACAATATTTTGTATTAACTTTTTGAACTATCAAGTGAAAGTATTATTCTGTGAACTTCTTGACGACAACTTAGTTTTGCGTTTGTTTGAACTCATTTCGATCATTCTTCCATCTGACCATCAAATTTGGCATCTCCTGTGGGAATTGGGAATTGTCTTGGCATCGTTTGTTTGGTTGGGATGATCATTTGTCTGTCTGTGTGTGTGTATGTGTGTGTGTTGACTTTACGACTGCGTCTCGATTTGGCAATGACGACGAATGCATTTATTCATATTTCTCGTGTTTTTAAAAACAAAAATAAACACATGCATAAAAATGCTTTTGGCCATTTGGGCGAACTTCCTCTTTTCTCTCTTTCTCTCTAGCTTTCGCTCTCATTCTGCTTACACACATTGTACATCGGGGCCAATAGACAATCCTCTCCAGAGAGAGCGAGACGATGACCCAGTCCAGTGGGTGATGGATGGAAGACGATACTTTTGGCATATGTGCAGAATTGCAATTGAACTGTTGCAAGTACACAAATGCATAAAAAACGTGTTGTTTAGCTATGCATTTAAAAAAATTATCTTTTCTTTGCAATTACAATTTAACTGACTTTGCATATGCAGACACACTTTGAATGAGAGCAATTAAGAAAGAATCCAACAGCAACCGTTTTTATTAAAAACTGTGCGGTATTATAAATTAAAAATACCAAGTTAATACATCGTAAAAATACTGAAAATTATATATTGATATATGAAATGTTGTCAAAAAAATGTAATATAGCTATTAATATACCAAAAAAATACTGAAATATGCCGAATTTTGTATATGGTATATTGATATAAAAAGTGCTGACAAAAATATTAATATTGTAGCTATTAATATACTAAAAAAATACTAAAATATACCGAATTTTGTTATGGTACACTGATATAACAAGTACTAACAACAAATATTAATATATCGAGAAATAATACTGAAATATACCATATTGTATATATTGGTATATTGATATACCAAGTATACGTTCTGTATAGGAAAACATAGCTCATATAACAAGGCTGTTAAATAAATGGCTATATCGTCACAAAGTTATCATACACTTCATCCCTATGGATTGTTATACCCGCTATTATAAAGTTTGACAAAATAAAGCAGACAGCTAAAGCGAACATTTTAAGAATATGCATTTTATCATGTGAAAGCAACTTTATGCAGATTTATATCACTTATGTACATTTTGGGGTAATCACCAAATAATAATAATACCCTTTCACGCTACGATTATCGTGTCTAGAGAAATGAAGAAATTATAGAGTCAAGAGCTCTTTTTGAACTTCATCTCGCTGACGTTTTGCTTGAATAGTTAACTGTTTGGCACGTGTTACGGATGCGTTGTGGTGTGTCAAACGTTATTCATTGTATTCATGTTGTACTTTTAGTTAATTATACATATTTTTGTTGTACTTTTTCATAAGCTATCGTTTCTAATTACGTGCCAGCTATGTGGTAGCAAAAAAAAAAAAAAAAAAGAAAAGAAAAGCAAAAAAAGAAAAAACTTTCGTGCTGTGGTGATAAGTGGCTAAGAAGGCAGTTGCCACCCACTCACTCACACATTGAAATACTCACGTAGTTGTGAGTGAATTTGAATTTTGTTGGCTTGTTGAAATTGACTTTCTTTATGCAGCGTATTTATTTATTAAATCATTTTTGCTTTGTTGTATTGTTTTAAATTGTTTTGTGACCCATTAATGATGGCAAAAGAAGCAGAATAATAACAACAAAAACAACAAGAGTATCGCGAAATGAATAAAATTCAAATCACATTTCGAATGTGTCTGTGTGTGTGTGTGTGTTATGACGCCCACATTTCGACATCATCAACAACAAGCAAGCAAACAATTGCGTATACGAAACGTTGTCGCTTTGTGTGCCCAGGCAAACCATATTTCATACATATGGATGTGTGTGCAATCAATTATAATATGTGCGTATGTATTGTTGTGTTGTGTTGTGTTTATACTAGCAACTTCCAACATAAACCTCAGCATCAACGTCAACGTCACTGACTAATTTAGCAACAACAACAACAACAGCAAGAAGAACACTAAACCACAACAACAACAAAATGCAAAAAGCTAAAATCTCATGTGTGTTGTTGAGTGTAAATGGATAACAACAAAAGCAACAAACTGCACACGAATATTTGTTAATGCGCCATTGTTAAATGATTACGACAAAATTTAATTGAATTTTATACTACACACACACACACACACGCACACACTAGCGCACACATGTAAGTCAGAAGTAAAATGAGACAAGAAAAAAATCAACCGCAGTGAATGGCATTTCAATTGAATTCGCCCTGTGTGTTGCACTCTCAACTGAACTCGATAGGAGGGACAGGGAGAGGGAGAGGGACTGTTGCTGCTTCTACTGTCACTGCCACGCCCACCGCATATCATCGCCCTTCGGGCTGATTGAGATCGGCGAGCCAGAGATTGAGATAATGATGCATAAGATGTGTTTTAGGCTGAACTCGCATGCGCGACACTTGAGCCAATTAGCATTTACTTTCGTTTAATGCGATGCGTATGATAACTACAGAGAGATACTACAGTATCTGCTAAAAGTATCTCTCCATACAGTAGTGACAGTTATTTTTATTTGAACAGCGAAAAGTTCGATTTATCTTTGTTTATTGACTAAGCATGTATTGATTATACAAAAAAGCCATTTGCTAATATTCACATTATCGTTTAGCTTTATCACCCATCAACGATGGACGACCACACAGAGAGCTCTCTAATGGCGATTAAAAAATTTCATATGCAGCACTTAGGCAATTATTTATCAGTTATTGTCTAATTTATGAACAATTTTTGTGCAAAGTGAAGTGAATTGATGATATACAGCTATAATATAGTATATATTCATACTATAATATATAAAAAATTTAGTGTATTTTATAGTATAATAGTATATTTATATTTCTATGCATATCTAGAGATGTAGAATTCAAATTGTTGGTGAAGTAAATTGAATTGATGAACTATTATAATGTAGTATAAATATACTATAATAGGGTATATTTTAGTATATTTATATAGTATGTATTTCTATGTAGATCTATAGATATAAAAGTAGATATCAACTTGGTTATAGATACCCGAAAAGATGGCGTAATATTTGAGTCCTTTGCTGCTCGATTGACCTTTTCTCTGTGTGTGTGTGTGTGTGTGTGTGTGTGCCTTCGATTTTGACTCATTTGATTGATGGATGATGACAATGGTTGATGGCAGCCGTGCACAGTGGCACAAACACATCATATTCTGACGCACTAACGTGTCAATTTGGTTTTGTGTAAATGATGCATTTGCAACCACTGTGCGAATTCAAATTTTTCGTTGGACTTTGACTGACAATTATACCCCCCAAAAAAGGAAAAAGGCAAAACAGGGTGAGGAAGTGAGTGTTTGGTCAACTACGATGACTGATAGCGATATCGACTAGTGCTTGTCGTCTCCCTCACTCGCTCGTTCTCGCTCTTGCTCTTTCTGCCAATCGGGTAAACCTTGTGCTCCTGTTTACCCAATTGAATTTGTGAGTTTCATGTTGCCCGCCACCTCCTCCGCCTCCTGCTTCTCCTCCTCCCTCCAGCTGCTTGGATATACTATAGCATATAGCATACATATGGTATCGTCTCTCTCACATGTGGATGTCGATGTCGATGTCGATATGGATGAATGTGGGCTGTGGTATCCTAATTCTAGCCCATCGTCGTCTCTTATTGCATACAATGAAATATTTTTTGCGCTATGTGCGCGTGGCACAATTGGTTATAAAAAAATGAAAATGAAAATGGAAAAAAAACTGTAGAATAAAGAAGCAGAAGAGAAGCGCGTTGCGTCGCGTCAGTCGATGTTCGGTGGCTGGGTGGGTCGTCGGTGGCTTGGTGGGTTTTGCTTTTGCTTTTGCTTGTTCAACGATTGCCCACTCAATAGCTGGGGGGCTCTTTTCAATTGGCGGCGGGGCCCTGCCTCGTTTCAGTCGCGAGCTTAATATGAATTTCATACATGCATACAAAGTGGATTTGCTGTTGTTGTTTGTTGTTGTTGTTGTTGCTGTTTTTTTTTTTTTCATATATTTCAGTTTAGTAGCATGGACTTTGGTTTGTACTTTAGTTTAGTTGCTGATGGCGAGTGGAGCGCGTAGATTTCATTTCGCAGCCAGATACGAGATTCGCATATTGTAATCTGTAATCGGTAATCGTTAATCGGTAATCGTCTAATCTTTTTGTGATCAATGTGAGTTCTCGCCTTCTGTGTGTGTGTTTTCTATATTGATTTTAGTTTTTTTCTACTTCAAATTATCATTGATTAAGCGAGATCACAAAATGTTAAAGTGTTTGAAGTCAATGAAAGATTAGCTCAGTTCTAAGATTTTTGAATGCAACACTAAAAACAACAACAAAACAATGCGCGATTGTTTCGGGTTTCGGGTTTCTTAGTTTATTATTTAGTTATCTCTCTCTCTCTCTCTCTTTTTCTTTTGTTTTTTGAATGCGATTTGCGTTTTGGTGGGTTCGCTTCCGTTGCGGCCAAACAATAAGCAGCTACGAAATCGATACCAAAACAGGCCAGCAAATAAATGCAATGCGAATTCCACACACAAATGAAGTTGCGAAGTCTGTCTGTGGACATAATGACAAACCGACAGTGCGAAGAAGGGCGGGAATTGAATATTCACATATATATAGTATATATATATGTATTTGTAGTGGTATACCCCTCCGTCCCCTCTTGGATGCAGCATATGAACTGTTGACAGCACAGGTTGGTTCATTGGTTGGGGCGTCTCTCTCTCACTTTCTGTAGCTTTTTGTGGCTTATCAAATGTGTCAACATTATTATTTATGGCTTGTTAGAGTTGCAAAGAGGCGAAAGAGTTGGCAAAACGAACGCAAATCAGACAATAAGCAACACCAATTACCAATACACCAAGACACAACAATGCAGCAGACAGACATACTACAATACAACTACAACAAGTAAGAAAGCTTAAGTCGAGTTTGTTAGACTTTGGGATACCCGCTGCCCATTCTTAAAGAAAGCAACACGGAGTGGTATTATTTTCAAAATATATCAAATATAACGTAATAATATTAAAAATAAACTAAAGGTTATATTTGGTATATTTATAGACCTATATTAAAAATATACCACATAGTACTCAAATATACCAGCTCTGTTGGAAACATGATATATTTTTATACTCAATGGTATTAATATATCGAATATTGAAGTCAGTGCAAAATATACCAGTTCTGCTGAAAATCTGGTATATTTTAGTAATCGATTTATATATTTAGCATGTAGTGCAAATACCAAATGTAGCCTTCGGTATATTTCAATCTCAGACCCTGAAAAATATTTCTTCCAAAATGCTTTTCATATATGTAGTTTCTAAGATTTACATAGATCTAGATACAAACAGACATCGTCTCGTCTGGTGGCGCTGATCAAGAATATATATTCTTTATAGTTTTGGAGATACCTCCACCTGCCTTCAGAAAGTTAAAATACCCTTTCTACCCTTTGGGTATCGGGTATAACTAGCAGACAATAAAGCGCGAAATTCCACACCTACACATACTGAGAGATGCAGATACAAAAGTATGTGACTGTGTGTATTGTATAGATACAGTTCATTTATTTGGCTCTGACTTTATTGATAAGCTACACACACACACATACACTTGCATGCCGAACAACAACAACAACAACAACAATAACAAATCAGCACAATAGAGTAGCGTCGATTCGATTCGCGTCGTGTGTAGATGGATCACTTGTGTCAATGGGGTTGTTTTTTTCGTCTTTTTGGCCCCTATTTCTTTTTTTGTATTTTTGTATTTTGTTGTGTACAAAGCTTATGCAAAGATAACGAGTAACAGTACTTGGGGATATATATTTATGCATTTGCAGCTGTATCTCTGTATCTGTATCTCATATTTCGCCCCCCACCATTTGCATATTTACTTGCCACTCTCAGTTGATTATTAATTCATTCCAGATCACTTGTGCTCACTTTCACTATACAAATGATATACATACGTAGAAAAGTACTTCCAATGCACTTTTCACCTGACCTTCATGGTCATTTCAATTTTCGCTTAACCTTTCTATGCGTTTTTTTAACAAATATCCTTCTTCATGGTCAATGTCAATTACTTGGCACATTACATGCATTACTTTAGATAATTGCTTGGTCAACATGTCGAATACGCAACAAGTTTTGTGCCACAGCCACAGCAACATCTACAGCAAACTCTGTCCGGAAAGTTTGATTTATTAAAAGCATTCGGGCAACAACGCCACGCAGCTTCCACCTGCTGCCACTCACAATAATGGTTGTTCACGGTTGAGCGTCAGCGTTTTATTTGCTGACCTTTAACATCGCGCAGCCAATTAAAATGGCTGCCCCGTTGCATCCTTCTTCCTGTTGTTGTTTGCCTGCCACACTATATATACTAGATATCTTTCCAATCGCCTGTCAGTTGTAAGCGCACTATAAATTTGCAATGCAATTTGCTTCTAAATAATTAATGATTATATCATTGCATTTACTCTTCAATGAGAAAGATAAGTTTTTTCATTCAAATTATGAATCATATTTCCATGCTATAACTGATAATAAATCTTAACTCTGTTTTTTAATTGCTGGCGTGTTAAAGTAAACGAAGCAAATGCAAATTTGCAATCATCTCTCTCAGCGTTAATCTCATTTCTTGCGAACTATCGCTGGCATCTTCTTAGATAAGCATTTGATATTAAATGTCAGTCACACTTTGTGTGTGTGTGTGTGTGTTTAGAGTATTGTGTAGTCGGTGGTAGCACATTCTAACTTTTGCTGGCCTTTGCACTTAGTGTGCATCTGCGCAAAGTGAAATAGGAAGCTGAGGTAAACTAATTATTGCTCACAGATTCCTTGAATGCTGTCAGGACACAACTTGATGCTTTGACTTAATGCTGCAACCAATCTAATTTGCGACTCCGATCAAGTGCTGAGTGCACTTTGGTCTTTGTGGTTGTCAGCACACACACACACACACACACTTATCCAAATGGAGCATGTCATGGTCATGTTTAGGAGGAGGGGGAGTGGGAGTGGGAGGGAACCACAGTTCACATCGCGATTGCCATTTGGCTGCCAACTGTTGACCTGTTTTGTTTTCTGCCTCCTTTCCCCTCTCCAAAAAAAAAATGATATGATGTTATTTATAGACGAGGCCAATGAAGGCACCTGCGTCTCCCGTGGCACGAGGCGACGACATAAAGATCTCGCATTCGCATTCACATTCGATCTATTGCTGCATTCGTGATGTGGCAACACATCGAAATTCTTAAGCAAATACATTCATAAATAAACAAACAACACACCAACGAACACACACACACGCAGACAATTCTCAAATGCAAATACACATAACATATATACTATATACTCATATACTCATTGTAAGCAAATGGGTTTTCGACCCTCGGAAGGGACGCAAGGGAAGGGGCAAGGCAAGGCGGCTTCGCACTTTGTTGTTTGGCCAAAATTGCGCAGCTTACGCGTATTTGGCAACACAACTGAGCAACTCATCAGCAACTCGGCAACTCAGCAACTGGGCAACTGTCATCGTGACCAGCGTAATCAATCAGCTGACTGCGTCAAATCCGATTCATTCACGTCCACGTCCAAAACATTGATGTCGTCGTCTCTATCATCGTCATCGCTTGTGGCACGCGCCAAAGTAGCTTAGTTCCAGCGACCTTATTCCCTATGGCGATCAGGTGCCAACGCTTTCATATAAAAATGTGCTGAAGTGATTCGTCGATAGCTCTGTGCTTCACCCACACAACAAGTTGAGCATTGAAATTGAATTTATGCAGCTTTTGGTTGACAATATGGTATATTTCTATAGTATATGTTGTTATACCAAATATAGGTTTTGGTATTTTTTGGTACTTCTATGATATATCTGAAATGTAAAAGTATATCGTTATACCAAATATAGATATTAGTATATTTTAGTATTTTTTGGAATACCAATTTAGTATATTTTAACAAAAATACCGCTGTAGCATTGTTTTGCTTTTATTAGAAGTGATTCGTAAATAGCTCTTTGCTTCACCTTCACAAAAAAGTTGAGCAAAATAGCTACATATATTCGAAAAGTTTCTGTGGTATATATTGTTATACCAAATAAATCTGATGATAAATTATATTTAAAATTATTGGAAATACGCATTCAAATTATAGAAGATTATCGTATGGGGCGTTTGAATTTTTTGTCCTTTATTTGTTTAATACATATGAAGTGCAAATATTGTAAATTACACTTAAAAGTGTTTTATGAGAGTAAAGTTCTTTTTGTTTAAATTTTCATAAATTTATGTACACTTCCTTTAAACACGAAGTGTTCTTTCTAATTTAGCTCGAGAAAAAAAATAAAGCCATAAAGCAAAAAATATGAAATGAATAAACTAATCTCAAATTTATTTTACCCTTTTGTAAAACTATAAATATATGAAAGCACGAAAACTTAAATGGTTGTTGGCTCTATTTAAAGCAAGGTTTCTAAGTTTCGAATTCACCCACCCATATTATATAAAGAACTTTTGGCCTTGCTCCACATATCCTTTGTCCTTATTTCGTTTATCGTGTTGTTCTAATGTTGTATGTTATTTTGTTGTTGTTCGTTGCAGTGCCAATCAGCCGCCAAATCTAACAGTATTAGCAAGCGCAACCGCGACCACGCCTACCACACGCCAGCCCAAATCGGCAGCGGCCCTCAGCCAAGCACTGTATGCAGTGAATGCAAGCGGCGGTTGCGGTGTCGGCGGCGGTGGCGACAATAGCGACCTGATGATACGACTACGCGAGTCGATCAAACAGAAGGAGGAGTTTCTTAAATCGCCGCTGCCCTCCGGTGTGTTGTCCGCCTCTGGATCTGTGTCCTCCAACGGCAACGCATCGCAGTCATCGCCGCAACAGCATCAGCAACATCAACACCAGCAGCAGCAGCTGACGCAACATTTTTTCCCCCCGCACACACCACCGGGAACAGGTGGCGGAGGACAACGCGTGCGCCATCAAGTGTTGCTTAAGCAGCAGCAGCAACACCAACAGCAGCAACAAGTTGTCCTCGGCTGCGATATGTATAACAGTTATGCGGGCAGCAAGCTGGTGGCACGCCCCTTGGGCGCTGTGCCATCCCAGCAGCGTCAGGTGGCAGTCAACGTGGCCAGCAACAACAATGCGGCGGCCAAATACGCCAAGGAGCTGGACTATTTCGAGACACTGCAGGAGACGGGCGTAACCAATAAAGTGTAAGTGCAGCACGATTTGCAATTGAGATCTCAATTAATGCAATTCTCTCTCGCTTTTCAGATTCGAGAGCAAACTGGTCTCGCACATGTCCAAGGGCTTTGATCCGTTCAAGCCGCTGTCAATCAACACAAATGCCGTCGCCTCCGAATCGACGAGCAGCAGCAGCAGCATTGGCGCAGCGGGCAAAAAGCAAAGTGTCCTCTACGAGTCACTGCAACAGCATCCGCTGCATCAAATGCAGGCCAAATATCAACAGCAGAGCTCCAGCAGCCACAGCCACAGCAGCAGCACTGTCGATGGACAGACCAGCAGTCGCATGGAGCTGCACAAAGCAACACTTGCGAATGCCACCATCGACACAACACCGAGCAGTAAGTGTGACATATTGGACCAAACTCCTTCCCATTTTTGACATTGCTAACTTCCTTTTTCTTTTGGCTTGCAGAGTACAGCGAAGTGGTGGAGCATTCACAAAGCATCAGCAGTTCCTCGCACACTGTGGCCACATTAGCGGACATTGCCGAGAGCAGTGGTGAGTGTTTTCCATCTGCAGGAGAATATTAATAACTTTCTGTTCAGAGGTTTTCTGAAAGTAGTACTTGTCGTCACAATAGTCAAAAATATCATTTCATACAATTTGAAAGTCATTATATTAGGTATACAACCAAAAATTCGCTTAACGGCAGCAATTTCACTTAACAGCCACACTTCATTTAATCTGAATACGCTTCAAATATAAATAGTACTTGACGTTGCTTGGATACGCTTCATTTCATTTAATTTGAAAGACTATTCTGTGAGGTATACAACCAAAAACTCACTTAGCGGCAAAAATTTCTTTTAACAGCCACACTTCATTTAATCTGAATACGCTTCATAATATTGCAATTAATTAGAATTTCTAATTTAGAAATCAATCAATATTATTGTAAAGCCTTTAAATTTACAACCATTTCGATTAGCAACATCTAATGCACTTAACAGCCACACTGTATTTCATATAACGTACACTTTACGGCATATATATCTCATTTAATGGTCTTACATTGAAGAATGCGGTCTTTGCTTTTGTTCGAATTTTACTTAACAGCTGTTAGGTTTTGTCTCTGAATTATAGTTAAATGAGATTTACATTTATTAGAAAATTTGCATTATTTGTGGTTTAAAAGTTTGAACGAAAATATTAATCGTAGACAAGTCTTCAATTCTTATTAGCTTTAACTGCATATTTAATTTTTAGAAGTCTCTTCATTTTCCCTCTGCTGCAATCTGAATTTAAATGAAATTGTTTATTGAAGTTCGCATTACCCATCGAGTGCTCTATTGTATTTATTTATTTTAATTCTAAAATCGAAATGAGCTCAAGTAACAATTGCAAAAGTTATCGATTGTTCGCCGTTGAATGCTTTACTTTACTTTTTCGAACTTTACCAGCAGGTGAAGTGTTTTACTTTATTATCAATTTTGCATTTTAGTGGCAACTCGAAATTGTTAGTTTCCATTTACAACTTGCATTTATTATTTTTGATAAATTGTAAATGCCGTGCATAGCATATTAGTAATAAGAATAATAATAACAAATGGCTAATAAATCTAAACAATATTTTGTTGCAGCCGCTGCCATTGTGGACACAACAATCGGAGCTGGCACCGTTGTGCGACGTTACAAACCACTGGCGTCCAGTTCTTTTGACGAGGGCAAACCAATGCGACGCATCTCGTATCTACGTGCCACCAACAACGAGACCGAATATCATGCGGAGACTTCAGCATCAGCAGCTGGGGACAGCGTAGCGCCAGCGAGTGCAGCCGTTGCTGCTGTTGCAGCGGCAGCTGCTGCAGCCGCCGCTGTTGTTGAGCCGCACAAGACGAAAGCGCTGGTCGAGGAGCATCCGGATCCCACGTACGATGTCATTGGCGGCACTGGCGGTGGCCATGAGTTCATTGAAACGCCCAATGGATTGGAGGATGTGCGTCTGTCCACGCATCATAGCAGTCGACGTGCCTCCATGAACAGCGACATGCGTAGCAGGTGAGTGGCGAGCTCTAAGCGTTGGGATGCAACACACGTATAGAAGGAGGCATCGCCAACCCTATTAAGTTATACATTCTTGATCAGTATTAACAGCCGATGCGATATATCCATGTCCATCTAACTTCATTGATTGAAAACATTTTAGAAGTTATTAGATTGTGACCAGAAAAATTAACTCAGTTCACACAAGTGACTATAAGATATGTACAATTCATTTAAGTGAATATTCACTGTAGTGAAAATCTCTCAAGTTCACTATTAAGGTCACTTTAATTAGCAAAAAGATAGTCTCTATTAAACTAACTTCTAAAACGTTGCAAGTCAAATTCGATTTTGAGTCTTGTATTTCGTTTGGTTCGTTTAACCACGCAATTTAAGCACAGCAATTTAATGTTGTTTGCAAGTTTTTAATGATATTAACTCTTGCATTTACTTTGTGCGCAGCATTCACATTGATGCCGAGCTGAATGGCAAATATGTGCCCAACGAACTGGAGGCCTTCGAGACGGAAATTGAAATCAAGTCGTCTTGCATCAATGGCAAGGTAGGTAGCAATATATCTCCTACTACATATGTGGTGTACTTTATTTGGTGTGTATTTTCGTTGCAGCGCATGTCGGAGTATCGTTCGTGGCGCCAGGTGAAACTGGTGATCGAAGGAGATTTGCTGCGCATTTACTCTGGACGCCATGCCAAGTCGGAGCACAATGTAAGTACCCCAACTTATCGCACCGCACATAAAACAGATTCTCACTCTCTTCCTTTCGTTAACAGGTGATAGAACTTGATATTAGAAATTTTAAATTCTATGACGAGTCATTGGACAAGAAGAAATACTTGATACGCATGCAATCGAAGCCGAGTGCCAGCGGCGCCCATTTGGCTACATTGGGCAACGAACTGAACTTGGACGATGCCCACGACAAGCTGACATCGTCGGGCAGCAGCAGCGCCGCCGAGCCGCAAACGCCGGCGGCAACAACAGCGACGGCACCATCTTGTGGTCCCTACACCGAAATACTGTTCAAGACCAAGAGCAGCAACGAGATGAAGCGTCTCTTTGGCCTGTTGCAGTGGAAGGACAGCCTCAACTACGATGATAACGTAAGCTTGAAATTTCATGCTTGTTTAATACAATTTACTACAACTTTGCCCCCATTTCAAAACTTCAAAACAGGAGCAACAGCTGGCGGGTAAACAGTTGGCGGAGCCACAGAAAACAGCTGCCACTTCCAGCTATTTGGATGATGTCGCTGGCGCTGCAGATAGCTCACCATTGAGCTCGCACTCAGGTGGCGGCTTGGTGGAGGGACCCGTGGCTGCCTCGATCGCAGCGGCTGCCGCAACGGGCGATTCCATATCGCCGGTGATGAAGTTGCGCAAACCCTCATCGCACAAGAATGTGCCGGATAAGGATTTGGGTTCGCCCAAATCAAAGAACTGGAAGGATTTACTCTTTCGACGCGGCGGCAGCGGTGGCGGTGGCGTCTCTCACGGCGATTTGTCATCCTCTGCCTCGGGTTGTGCCAACAAAACGGGCGGCTCCATTGGTTTGCCGTTGCGTGCCTGTCCCATGTCCAAAACGAATGCGTATGTGCCGCATTTGGTGGAGGTGTGCACCAATATTGTGGAGACCAAGGGCCTGAGTGTGGTGGGCATTTATCGCATTCCCGGCAACAAGGCGGCCATCTCGGAGCTGTCCGAGCTGGTCAACATGAAGGACTTTCAATTTGATAGCTGCGCCACCGACGATCGCTGGGAGGATGTGAATGTGGTCAGCAGTCTGCTGAAGTTGTTCATTCGCAGCCTGCCGGATGCACTGATGCCGGCCAGTTTCTACATCAATTTCATTGAGGCGGACAAGAAGACGGGCCTGGAGCGCATTGTGCTGCTTAAGGAGATTGTGGAATCGCTGCCGCGACATCCATACGAGACAATGAAACATCTAATCAAGCATCTGTGTCGCGTCAGCGACAACTGCGAGGTGAATCGCATGGAGCCAAAGAATCTGGCCATCATATTTGGCCCATCCATAATACGCACACCGAACGATACGCTGGAGACGGCGGTCAAGGACATGAAGCATCAGTGCCGCATTGTCGAGCTGCTCGTCACGCAGGTGAGTGTATGGAGAGAAGACCGTTTTATACCCGCTACTTATAGAGTGGAAGGGAAATGTAGGTAACAGGCAGAAGGAGGCATCCCTGACCCTATAAAGTATAAATATTCTTAATCAGCGCCAACAGCTGAGGCGATATAACCATGTCCGTTCGTCCGTCCGTCCGTGTGGTATATTTTAGTAATCTGTTGCATATTTTAGTAAGTTTGTGGTCTATTAATTTGGTATAGTTGAATAAAATTATCGCATAGTTTTGCTCTTACTCAAAATATAACTTTTAGTATATTTTAGTGGCATTTTATTTCGGTTAATTTTAAAAATAATAACGCACTCTTTTGCTTTCATTATAAATTGTTATCGGGTATCTCACAGTCGAGCACACTCGACTGTATCTGTTTTTTAGTTATTGCTTTTAAAAACACGCTAATTCCTATTTCCGTTTCAGTATGAATATTTCTTTGAGAACGGCATCTTGCCGGATGTGGCAGAGTTAAGCGGCGGTGCAGCGGCGCCGAGTCCGGCGCAACCGCAGCAGGCGCAGGAGGATCAAACGAGCATGTTGCTGCACAATCTATCGAAGATTGAGCGGATCACGGAGCGCGAGACGCGCACCTCACGATTCATTCCACAGCTGCGAAGGCGGACGCATGGCAAACGCAGTGCCGTCAACTCGGACACGTATTCCGGCGAGAGTCTACTGGTAAGCGGAAACTCCTCCTCTTCCAACTGCACCACCAACTCCACCACCACCACCACCAACAACACCACCACAACCACCACCACAACCTCAACCACCATACGCACCAATAATCAACGACGAATGCAGCGAAAGGCTGTGCAAAGCATTTGTGATTTTGGCCTAATCCTGCCTGCTGTTCACTTTCAGTCGCTGGACTACGCCAAGGTATCGGCGAGCAGCACCAGCAGCAGCTCGACGCTGCATAGCAGCAAAACGAATACCACATCCACCACCACCACAAGCAAGTTAATCAGTTCATCGTCATCGACATCGACGTCAACCACATCGCAATCGGCGTCGTCGACAGCAAAGAGTTCATCGTCCACAACGAGCACCAAGAAACGCAGCACTGGCGGCTTTCTCTCCGGTTCTCGCAGCTCCCAGACACGCAAGGCCAGTCTCGATGAGAAGGACTCGGGTAGCGTGGGCTCGACCAGCAGCACAACGGGCGGCAGCGGCGGCAAGCATGAGAAACAGCAACAACAGCAACGCAGCAGCGTTGACATCTCCATACTGCTGACCGACGATGACTCGAGCAGTCGCCTCAGCGATACAGGTAAGTTGTGTTTGCTAGCAAACAATCGAGGATGCAATCAGCTAATCGTTGATTAATTTCCAAGGTTCCATGTCGCTGACCACGATTACGGATACACTCGACAGCAAGCTGCGTAATTTGCGCAGCGGTTCCGAGTCGAACGATGAGAACGGCTCACCTGAATTTCCCAAGAATCGTCGGCACACACTCGGCCAACCGCTGCACTTGCACTCTGAGAACATTCCTTATGCGGACGAATCGCCGGAGCGTTTGTTTCACACCTTTTGCGCTCTGGACGCGCCCCATTCGCTGCTGCTGAGCCGCTCGTGCACCGCCACCAACAGTTTGGGCAGCGACACCAAGGAGGAGAAACAGCAGCAGCAGCAACAACAGCTGCAGCAGCTGATGATGAAACCCGTTGTTGCTCCATTGCCCGCGAATTTGCTGAAAGCAGCGCATAAGCTGCAGCATTCGGCCACGGCGCCCATACATCAGGGCAGCTCAACGGCGCCAGCAAGTGGCGCTGCCACGCCCACCGCCGGCACCGGCTCCAGCAGCGCCTCGACGCCGTTGGCCAGCACCCCGAGCTCGCAGACAGCGTCGACGGTGCAACGCAATTCGTACAGCAGCAAGAATCTGCGCTTCAGCAGCTCGCTGGCCTACGAACGGGGCATTGGGTGTGGCGTTGGCGCCGGCGCCGGTTCCGATGATGATTCGGAGGGTTCGACAACCAGTGATCCGAAGGAGAAACTGCTGATGGCATCGCCATCGTTTTTTCTCGAGCGCTACAATAAAAAGCGACGCGACCATCGACTCTTTCGCAGTGCCAGCTTCAATTGTCGCAACTATTCGACGCGACACATGAGCAACAGCAACAGCAATAGCAACTCAACAACATCGTCAGCTGCTGCGGCCGCTGCTGCAGCCGCCTGCTGTTCCCCCACATCGTCGTCGACAGCGTCGTGGGCACATGCCGCTGCCGCACTAACCAAGGACGAAAAGACTGACATGAATCTGACGAAGAAGCGTCAGATTCAAAACAAGCAGAATCGTTCCATTAAACGGCGTCACACTGTCGGCGGACCACACGACTATGCGGCCAATAGTGGTGCTGCGGTTCCCAGCGCTAGTGGTGGTCACGATCTGGCCGCCATCAATTACAATCATCACAATCGGCATCATCAGCAGCAGCTGCTGAAATTGGGTGGCGCTGGGGGCGGAGGAGGAGGCGGCGGCGGCACAGAGGAGACAACCACGACGACAACCACAACGACAACAGTGTTGCGTAGATTAGGTGCGCCAGCGGCGAGTGTGAGTGGAGTCAGTGTCAGTGATGCGGCCAATGTGGCATTGCCCGTCGTCTCGTCGGGCACAAGTTCGAGCAGCAGCAATAGCAGCAGCAGCAGCAACAGCGGCAGCAATGCGACCAACAACAACAATAACAACAATTCGCCACTTAGTGATGGCAGCAATGCGAATAGCGCATCATCCAATGTTGGCGGTGGCAACAACGCTGGTGGCAGCAGCTCGAATAACAGCAGCAGCAGCAACACTGGCGTCTCAGCTGGCGATCAGGTGCTGGAGGTGGGCATACGTATTAAGAATATCAATCGAGGACGTTACTAAACGTGAGTGCAGCAGTCACAATTAATGTGTTTTGAAATGAAATTTCCAACTTCAATTCTCTTGCAGAGCAACACAACACAATAATGAATCAGAGCGAGAGAGGAGTATGGAAGCAAGAGCGAGAGAACGCGAGAGAATTGTACATACAGAAAATAAGAATATGTTCAAGAAAAAGTATTTATTTACAATGGCGAATCGAAACCTCACATATACACTCAACACACACACACACTCAACGTGGGAACAAGAAACACGAAGGAGAAGGAGAAAGCGTGGTAGTAATAGATAGAGGGAGGCAGATCAAGAGATACAGAGGGAGAGAGAGAGATAAAGCTATTTTGTAAAACCTATACACAGTACGGGAAATATGCTTAGCCCATATATATTTGTAAAATAATCATGTTTATACATAAAAAGCAAAGGTATATACACATACATATATGTATTATAGAGATATATACCAGATATAGGTAGAACTTGGCTCAAAAGTTGATATATAATTATTTAAAGAAAACCAATCTACAACATATACATATACAATAAACCATGCAATGTCGCCTGCCCAGAGAGAGCTTCAAAGGAGACACACACAGAGAGACAGACAGACGGACATAATTCGGACTGTATGTAGTTTTGTACCTGTACCTGTCGATGCGATGCTAATGCAATGCAATGCAATGGTGATGATGTTATAAGTTGGGTGGTAGCTAGTAGAGCGTGTAGCTGCCGCAGTTGCAGCAGTTTCGGTGCCTTTATTACTTTGCTTTAAAATGTTGTTTGGTGACATGATTTAGGGAACAATGCACAATAGGAGGATGGTTTGTGCAGACGACGACGAAGACCAGTCAATCCATTCTTGGTGGCTGGGCAGCTTAACATCATTGGCCTCATTGCAAAAACAGACAGAGCATAATGTGTGTACTACGTTAACACACAAAAGGAGTAAACTTACTATGTACATACATACAAACTACTTGGTGTATTTTGGTGCTCGCGCGGTGTCATTAGTCTAAGAAAATCGACCATGAAATTTGTATTTTGTGTTTTGTGTATTTTGAAATTGTCATAAGTTAACGATAAATGTGTTGAATCCTCTTGGAGTTACATAGCAGGCGACAGACAACAAACAAATTATGGTGTAAACACACGGTACGCAACAAATCTTATAACATTTCCCCCAGATGAGGTTTTTTCTTTTTTTTTTTGTATTGTATTGTATTGTATATTATGTTAATGTCAAGTCGACCGCATATGAGTATCCATTATAAATTATATACTACATACACATACATATATATATATATTTAAATATATACACTTACACACATATATATGTATGTTTCATATATCCGATCATTTACTTGAATACCGACCATAAGTCAAAAGGTTTTGGAAACAATGCAGAATGTATTGGATCGAATCGTGTTGAGTTATGTCAAATGTCAAGCTAATGATTGTGGAATTGTATATTTTTTGATATTATCTTAAGTTATATTCAACACGCAAATATTGATGAAAACGAAAATATAAAAAAAGAAAGAGAAAGTTACGCATACATAATTAAATATTAAGTGATTAGAACCTATAGTTGTATATGTAGTTTTATACAAACACCCGCATACGCACACACACACACACATGCATATTATATATGTATATAAATGCATGTTTATACACACACTGACACACACACAGACTTACATAAATATGCATATTGTATAGAACTTTTCTTTGTATATACCATTTATCTTGCTATCTTCTGATACTTTCGATTTGTTTAACTATTATTATTATTATAATTTTCTCCTCTATATATAATTATATAGACATGCTATATACATATATATATATATATATATATATTATTCTTTTGAAAACCCGCACTTTACTGATATACACGTATATTATGTTTTGTTATCGCAGAAACAGATAAAAACTTGTTGCAAAATGTTAGAAACCCAAGCGCGTAACGTTGCTATATATATTATATTATATATTATTACTATTTTTTGTTAGTTTTAGGTAGTTATTTTTTAAAATTGTATTTTTTTTTTAATAAATGTGAATTTATAAAAGCAACAATGACGACACAATAAAAGAAGATAATAAGAATACTTGTAAAGCGAACACATGTTTTTTCTTTTGATTCCTATTTATTTTTTTTTTTTTAACCCGCCATTTATTTATTCACATTATACATACATTTGCATAAGAAAATATGTAGTTCAAGTTGTAAACCCCATTAAAGAACATACTATATTGGGAATTAAATGAGCTTATCCAGGAAAGTGTGTATTGTCTTTGCTTTTCTCTTCAAATTCGATTTTATAGCCGGTTGCCGATTCTTATACTACTGAAATTTAAAACATCTGTCATCTGGTTAGTAAGTGAATCATAGGTATGATAATAGGACATTATTGCATTGAATAGTGTTTATTTCCTCAAACGTTCAACTCCCTAACTGAATCTAAAAATGTATTTTTGTAGGAAACCAAAATTAGTTTGAAAAAATTTGTTCTTCAATATTATTTCCTAAACTTCAAATGGCAAAAATTTATTTAGTAATTAACTACATATCTTTTAAATAAATATTCTTGTATTAGAATATCTAATACGACTAAAGACACACACAAAAATAAATCCCTTACATACACAAGTAAATTCAGTAATATCTCCAAAACCAAGGAAATATTGTTTTCCAAAAATAAGTATCCAATCATTTGTACATTTATTTGCTACGCTTTAACGATGAAATAACTTAACCATAACGATGATATGTATAATACGATATTTACAAAACGAAAATTATGTTATTTAAATGCATTTAAAGCTTGGCTTGTGGTCCGGTGCCCGATATCTTATAAACAAAATGATGAGCCGTATCATAGTGGGGATTGCAGGATTGTCGAACGCGTTTCAGCCACGCACGTATCTTCGGATACTTGATACGTACATCGTAGTCGGCCATGCCTAATCGAAATTGTATTATTAAATGAATACAGCTATTAGAATATTGCAGATCTAACTTACGTGTCTGTTCAATTTCGCAAGCAGCAAATATGTCGGCTACTGTGAGCGAAGAGCCCGTTAGGAATTCACTTTTGGCCAGCCAAACCTCTTCGATGATATCGAGATTGCGTTCCATAAGAATGCGTAATGTCTCGATCTTCGCCTCTGTGGGTGCGCGTCCGGTCAGCAATGGATCAAGCCAGACCGTACGGAAGTAGAGGGCACAAGTCACACGGATCGTGTTGTGCTGCCACTCGAGGAACTCATCGACACGTCCCTGATCCACAAAGTACTTGGGATACAGATGCTCGGGGATCTTGCCTTTGGCACTGAGATACCGCAAGATGGCAACACTTTCGGCCAGCTTGTAGCCATTGTCATTGATGCAGGGTACACGCTGAAACCGATTAATGTTGTGCTTGAACTCATCTGTCAGATGTTCACCTGTTCACCGAGAGTGCGAGAGTGCCAAAGTGCAAAGTCGTATTATGCAGATAATGCGTATCGATTAGATTAACCCAAAAGTTCAACCTACCATTCCGAAGTTGAACAACACAATCCTCATACTGCATGCCGCTTAACCGAAATATGATAAACAATGCCCGCGAGGGCTGTGACATTAGATCATAATAGAAGCGCAGCGAAGACATCTTTTCAACATCCAGATTTGCCACCTGCCTACGAGTACCTACAAAAGTGCAAGCAGAGTTTAAGTATGCTTCAAATCCGAAAGCATGTAAACAAAACAAATGGTCCAAAGTTCACGCAACTTTACTGATCGATCGATTGATCGATCTGCCGACACTCACCTAACGCTAAACACTTGCTACAAGCACCGCTCGCTAACGACTAAACTCAACTGTTCGCGAGTAAGAAGAGGAAAGCTACAAAAGCTTTTCCACTGAGCGGATGAGAAGAATATATTTTTTTGCAGAGAGTGAGCGAGTTGCTTATCGAATGGATGAGAGCTTTGCTGTGGTCACTACGTTTAACCCTCGGCGGATGGCAAACAATTGCGGCAACTAATTGAAGGCGATGCGAACAAATGTTTCATTTAATTAAACTTATTTCCTGTGTGTACCGTAGTTGATAAAGCTTTCCCGTTTTGTGAAGCTTTGAAAATATGAATGAAAATTCAGACTACGCAATATGGGTAAGTTTATCAGATTTAGTGGGTTAACGTTGTTGTTTGTTCAGTCTTTGACTGATTTGCAAATAAAGACAATTTACAATAAGTATGAAAAATCAACAACACACTGCAATAAATTTAATCATATATACATTTTATATTAAGTATACGTATGCAAGTATAGCTGCATTTCGATATTGAATTCGATTTAAGCACTTTTTTCTTTGGTTAAAATTAAAACTTTCTTGTGTAAAATAAAATTCAAATAATTGTTCAATAAATACTTTACTTGGCTTTAAATTTGAAATATATTTAGTGTATAGATGCATTTTGAATGGGAAATAGGAAATTCTTCACTTGAAATTGAGATTTTTTAAGTAAATTAAATTAATTAAAATAAAATGCTGAGATGTCCTATAAACGTCAATAATATTTCCCATGAAATAATACTTTTTTTATTACAGTTTATTATTCATTATTTAATAAATACTTCCATGGAACTTGCACTTTGAAAATATTTCCCATAAAATCATAAATTTTTCTCACTGTCCTACATATTTCTGCACTTAACACAAAAGAATTTACAAGTGCATGATCAACATGGTTATCACAATCCATGCATATGTATAAACATTACATACCATGACGATCTCTTTACAATGGGGAATCAATTTACCACATTAATAAAACTGCAGTCTATTATAGATAACACAATCTTTGTAAAAACACTTTCCACTTGAACTTTTGACCTTTCACAGCAGCATATTTGAATTGAAACCTTACCACGCAATCCTTTCTTCGGCGTAAATGGAACAACGTTGTCCTCATCATTGCTTAGACCAAGTAAACCGGCCAAATGTGACGCCATTTTTGAGTTCGAATTAAGAAGTCAATCAAATCCATTGCTACCCCTGCCTTTTATACCACAATAAATTAATCTGGCTTCGTATGACCGCGAAATACAAATAAAACTAAAAATAAGAAAACAAATGTACAAGCTGTTGACTATGTATATTTTCGTATATAATATATGGACTAGTATCGGACATACCAGCTAAGATAGCAATGGCAAATCAGCTCAGGAAACCAGGTTCTAACCGGTTATCGTATGACTTACTGATATGGGGACGTTTGTTTATGCCATTGCATTGCTCGGTTTCAATTTGTATATCGCTCGATTTTTATATGAGCCGGATCAGCTGATGTATTCCAAAAACAAACCCATGGAAACAGAACTTTTACTCGCGCCGTCCGTCATTCATTGCCTGATTATTGAGATTAGTCCGAAAGTGAGGTAAACGATTAAGCGATATTATTGGCCGGATAATAAACTGTGTACATGCATATATAGTAATAATATAAATAGTAATGAATGAAAACAAATTTTGCAATTTAAATGAGGTGAAAGTACCTTTTTCACTTGCTGCTGTCACAGCTATTTTTTGTGTAGTCTGTAATGCAAGTATCACAGCTCTTGAGGATATCTTTCTTATCTTTTTTTTTATATTTTCTAATGTATCTAACTTACGTACTTACCTTCAGAACTAAGCTATGTAAGTGCGGCGTTTAGAGTTTGACATTTAAAGGTCTTTTTCCAGTGTCAAGCTTTTTACACATTAATAAATGAACCGATTTTACTGTCAACAGTACTATTACAAGATATGACAAAAAAAAAACAAATGATGCGCAAAGGCCGCTGCAAAAATGCATATTTAATTTTTTAAGGCGCTAATTTAAGTCTTCAATGCAAGAACACACGACAGATGTTGGCCACTTTAAGACGTCATTAACGGTAAGTCAGCTGGTGAAATACTAGGCAAACAGAAGTGAACAGCAAGCAGAAATACAGAAAGTCACTTAACTTGTGCTGAGTGGGGCAATGACGATTTAAATTTCAGCCTCAAAGTATGCTACAAATAACCTTTTTTTGCAGCACCAACTTAAAATGTTGAGTTTTAAACTCGTATTGCATACTTTTAGGGGTGCATATTCAAAATACGCCACAATTTCAAAGGAGTTGCATTACTAGGATCACAAGGACGAACTCCCTCGATTGGCATCAAGAAATATGTAACATCATCTCAGTTCTAGCACTTTTAATTTTTCATTCTGGGTGTCAAAGGAAACCAGCGAAAATCTGAAATTTCAGGATAACTCAGGAAGGACGTTTTCAATGTCCTTTGGCACGACGATAGCTCTCATCAAATGACTTCGATTGACACAGGATTGAAAGGCTTAGAGCGAAAATGGCCGAGATATACGTAATTTTCAGTTTTCAAAAAAGTCCTTTTATTTCGAGTCCTGTAAGAACTTTCGTTCTTTTAAGTACGTCAATTAACTTGTTTTCATAAGAGAAATCCTTGCGCCAAAGGACATCCCGATCGTTCTTCAAATGGCCGAGACACAATGTATACAAAAAAATGTTTGAATTTTAACGGATTTTTTCATTTTGTCGGTTACTTTTAAATTTTAAATTGGCGTCCAAATGGATGGTGCCACTAATTTAGTAGGTGACGTACTGTAGTTATACTTGCTGCTAATTTATGTTCTCCTAGTAGTTCATTTGCTGAGTGGGCAGTTTTTGCCGTCTTCTGCTGCTGTTCTTGACCTCTTAAAGCAGCCGCAAACGGTGAAAAAGTTCCAAGTCAGTAGGTGAAATACCAGGCGAACATAAATGAGCAGCAAGCAAAGAAACAGCAAGTTACTTGCTTAATAGGTGGCAGCAATTTTTGCTCCTAAAAGTATGCCATAAAATCTTGTATTGCTGTGCTGCACTAATTTAAACACTCATCGCCAACGAAACATAGATGGCGCTACTAAGCAGTTAGTGACAAGGCTTCAAATTTCAATTGAAATTATATAGCTTCTGCTTGTGTGGGATCGTTTATCTTATCTAAGAATCCAACATTTAGAAATTCATCATATTTCATTTGTTCTGGTTAATTAAAATCTCTCAAATATTTTCATATTTATAATATAAGCAAATACAGTTGAGATATACATACATAATACATAATTAATATACAAACTTAGGTTTGTGAATGTGCATATTCAAGAGGACATATAAGATGAAAATAATAAGATTATAATATGATAAAAGCCGAAAAGATACCATTAAAACTATGTATATTGATTAACAGTTGCTCTTATTAACATTATTTCGCTTTTTGGCAAATCGATTTATGGTCTCTATCTCAATCCTTCGTTCTGTTTAATACATAACAATATTCATATATGTATAATATAAGGTACTTAATATTAACTGATGTTTGCAGTCAGTTTTCCACTTGGTACATAATTTCCATTTGAATTCTTTGACAGAATGACTTTGATTATATATATATAAATATATTCATTTTCTTCCAACTATCCGCAACTTTGTGTGTACATATATTTAAATATAGATATATATACATATATATGTATGTATTGAGTTGCACATTGTATATTATTGTAATTAAATTGCACTCTAATTTCTTACATCAATTTCTGTGATTGTTTTTAGTTTGGATTTACAAAAAAAAAATTACACACGTCTTTCTAACTTGTAGATTGATAAATACGATCTGAAATATTTGGAAATGCTGATTTCTTTTTACAGTGTATTAGAATTAGATTTACTTTATAGTCTTTTACGTTTTCAGCCCCTGTTTTCAATTGGTTTGGGGATATGGGTATAACATTTAACGATAATTTACGTACATAACATTGAGGAATAATTCAGTTACAGTTACAGTTACAGTTACAGTTACAGTTACAGTTACAGTTACAGTTACAGTTACAGTTACAGTTACAGTTACAGTTACAGTTACAGTTACAGTTACAGTTACAGTTACAGTTACAGTTACAGTTACAGTTACAGTTACAGTTACAGTTACAGTTACAGTTACAGTTACAGTTACAGTTACAGTTACAGTTACAGTTACAGTTACAGTTACAGTTACAGTTACAGTTACAGTTACAGTTACAGTTACAGTTACAGTTACAGTTACAGTTACAGTTACAGTTACAGTTACAGTTACAGTTACAGTTACAGTTACAGTTACAGTTACAGTTACAGTTACAGTTACAGTTACAGTTACAGTTACAGTTACAGTTACAGTTACAGTTACAGTTACAGTTACAGTTACAGTTACAGTTACAGTTACAGTTACAGTTACAGTTACAGTTACAGTTACAGTTACAGTTACAGTTACAGTTACAGTTACAGTTACAGTTACAGTTACAGTTACAGTTACAGTTACAGTTACAGTTACAGTTACAGTTACAGTTACAGTTACAGTTACAGTTACAGTTACAGTTACAGTTACAGTTACAGTTACAGTTACAGTTACAGTTACAGTTACAGTTACAGTTACAGTTACAGTTACAGTTACAGTTACAGTTACAGTTACAGTTACAGTTACAGTTACAGTTACAGTTACAGTTACAGTTACAGTTACAGTTACAGTTACAGTTACAGTTACAGTTACAGTTACAGTTACAGTTACAGTTACAGTTACAGTTACAGTTACAGTTACAGTTACAGTTACAGTTACAGTTACAGTTACAGTTACAGTTACAGTTCGGATTTGTGCCTCTTGATGGGGAATCTGTGGCTGTCAGGGAGTTTTGGCAAACAAAGATAAAGTGTCTATAGTATGTCTACAATATTTGGATGCATCTACACATTCTATACACTATATAGGATTCTTTCCTCAACTAGATCTACTTGTTCTCAATGATCATTTGCAGCTGCAACACTAGACTCCGAGCCAGCTGAAGGACCGCCTGAGCATTGTGTCGCTCGGCCATTTCTAAAAAGGATTTAAACATTATATTAGTATCAGTTAAAAGCACAAATGTGATATAGATCATGACATACCATTGAAGAACTTGATGACATCGGTAAAGTCCATGCTGTTGGACAAGATGATGTCGCGATAGGTTTCGAGCAGCGCCAGCGCCAGGAAGAGCACAAAATGTCCGGATGCAATGTGCTTGGCCGCCCAGATGACCTCCCAGGTGGCAAAGACATCGTCATAGATGAGCTCGCGTTTAAAGTCCAAGAGGAACCAGCGGTAACAGAAGTAGAAGTGCGTGTAGTCGCCATTCGAGTCCATCAAATCGTACATCTCCGAGTCGAGTATTTGAATGAGGGAACTGCGTTCAAAGAAGAGTATGATAATGATGATCCTCTAGTCTGTAATCTGTAAGTGATTTCCATTTACTTACCGCATGTTGGCAAAGTGCATGTCCATCGCACCGCCGCTGGGAAAGTTCTCGATCATGCGCTCCATGAGCTTGCAGAAGCAGCTGTAGCTGAGCGACTCATCGTCGAAGATAACCAGAAGTGGAGCAACCAGATCGCACATGCCCTGCATGTAGCCAATGTCAAGGTGCTCCCACACGTATGTGGATATCACATTGCGCAGCTTGTCCAGATTCTCGTTGGCAAAGTACCAATAGTTGCGATCGCAACGCTGCACATCCTTCTCAATGCGATGCAGATTCAAACCGAACTGTTCCAGCAGTTCACTCTGTCGGGAAATAAAGTGATGCTTGTCACAGCGAATGCTAAGCGCATAATATGGGAGGAAAACTTACGCTATATACACCTCCATTTGAGCTG
This sequence comes from Drosophila sulfurigaster albostrigata, assembly GCF_023558435.1. Classification (NCBI taxonomy): domain Eukaryota; kingdom Metazoa; phylum Arthropoda; class Insecta; order Diptera; family Drosophilidae; genus Drosophila; species Drosophila sulfurigaster. The sequence continues at coordinate 21,567,147 of NC_084885.1, forward strand.
GCCGGCGAGGCGCAGGCAGACTTTGGCTGCTGTAGTGCATCCATATTGCCTGCACTTCCGGTGCTCTCCAATTGCTCGGTAAGTGGCGGCATTTGATTATCGCCATCTGTTTTCGTAGTGCGCTCCCAGCTGGCAATGTCTACAGAAGCGTTCGTTATGATGACAGCTGCCTGCTGTGTTAACTTCACAGTGTCCTCGTCATGAGGTAACTGAGCCTGCAGATCATCGGCGCTTAGAAACTCCGGACTGAGCACGCCACGAGACTCACTCGGTTGTGGGGCACCGCCAACCGTTTCATACGAGGATGCCGTCGAAGTTGAACAGCTTGGCTGTTGTTGTTGTTGTTGTGGTTGTGGTTCCTTCTCGAACACTGCTTTTGAATCGAGTGCAGCAGCTTCGTCTGCGGACTGCTGTTTTTCCTCTGGCTTCTTTGCAAACTCTTCTTCGTCTTCCTCCTCCTCCTCCTCCTCATCGAGCTCATCGAGTCCTTCGTCCACATGTCCGGAGTCTGTGCTCGTTTTCATTGCTCGTGGTATCGGCTTAACACTCAGATGCGTAGCGCTGACCGCTGAAGATGCCTCCTGGCTTTGCTGTTGCTGTTGCTGCTGCTGTCGCTGCTCGTCATCAAACTCCAGATCGCCTGGATCGGAAATATCCGAAATATCCTCAAAGACTTCGTTCTCCAGTTCGCCGCCAGCCTCGAGATCAGCGGCACGCACAGTGCGCTCATTGCCGCTGTTGCTGCCCGAGCTGAGCTTGGCCACCGCTCGTGCCGTCTTCTCCTTCTCCCGCTGCTGCACAATGGCATCCACCGCCAGCCATTCACTCATTGTGGTCTCGTAGTAATGCTTGCACGTCTCGTCCTGCTTCTGTCGCTCCTCCTGCGTGGTGCCAAACGCATAGTGTCCCAGCAGATATGGCCAGACATCTTTGCGCAGCTCCGGCTGAACGCCACCAAAATAGATGAGGCGATAGAACTCTGTCGAGTTCGTTAGCATGCCATCCGCATTTAGCTGCTCCCAGCGCTCCTTGGTCAGACCTTCCTCATCGGTTTTCACTGGAAGAACAATACGCAACGAAGATTTGGGGTTAACCGAAGGAAATTGTGAAAGCAAAACAATATCTTATAGTTGATTTCAAAGGAATCTGTGGTGAGAATTGATTCCAGCTGAAAGTCTATAATTTTGTTGGGGAACAGATATTAACAATGCAATTTAACAAATCTGTTATTTGAAGTTAACATTTCTGTAAACTAAACTGTTTCATCGTATCTATTATATAAAGCAAATAGAAGAAGTTCTTTTAGGGAAAATTCTACTCATTAGAATAATACAGAAATATTTGTTGTACTCTTTGAATATGAGTAATTGATAATTCAGCTTATTTTGAGAATTCTCGCCTGCTTCTCTCTTGTTTGTTTATTATACAAATAACGAAATAAGAATGCAATTGTATGCAACTATCCAAATAAAGTAGACACATCAACTGATCTACTCTTAAACAATTGCCAAACTTACTCTCCGGTGTTATGCGTCCATGCACAAGTCCCGATAAGTGAGTGCGCACTGTGGAAAGATGCCGACAATAGGCGAGCCAGCCATAGAAGGCCCGCGAGATGATCTGACGACGCATTGTGGAGCAGACCATCTCGATGCTGGTGCTCTGGTTGTGCTGTTGCAGCAATGGCGATTCCAGCGGATACTGATCGATGGACAAGCTCTTGTTGGAGCAATCGCTGCTGCCCGTGGTGGAGCAGCTGCTCAGTTGAGCGCGTCTTGGCGTGCTGCGAACAAAGTCCAGAATCGAATGTGTTGCAGCTATGGATAGGAAAGAAGAAATCAATATAACAATAAGTATTAACAAATGCATTTATTTCATTAACTGATTCTCTAATACAAGTTCACCCAAATTCACTGCCTAAATCAAACCTAAGCTAAAGGGTCCCTAGTGGGAACATATACATTTTAAGCACCCGATTACATGCTTTCTTTAGGTCATCTGCATTTTACAATTTAATAAACGTTCCTTGGCATAGCATATCACGCATTGCTATTTCCTTCTTTTCTCCTGCTTTAAAGTAGGACAAGGACCTTATCCTTGTTCCTCCTGCCACGATGGCGCCTGACTTTTAAGCCCCGTCGTTCGTCTTAACTCTCATTGAAATTGAAATTTCTTGTTCCGACCTCCTGGACAGTGTAACTTGCTTTGGAGTAATTATACAGAATCGAACATTTAAGATTAATAGCAATAAGGAGTGGAAATTGGTCATTTAGATATTCTCTAGATGTGCACAATAACTTGAAATAAAATATATAAAAAGCGATATAAAAAATTCTTTCTTAAGAAAATGCATTTAGAACTCTAACTACACTATAATTTTTTTAATAAATCTGCTTAGTAACAGACAGAGGACTAAAATAAATTAAACCTTAATTTACGATTTTTTAAATGAATTTTCATCTTTTGAAGAGCCCAGAAAAGTGAAATAATTTCTTTATAAAAAAACTCTAGCAAATTAGGCACACTTATTTTTAGACTACAAATTTATAGTACATATCGATTTCTTTATGCTTTCGCATAAGTAGAGTTCTAACTATATGCCCTTTTCTTTCGCTTTATGTAATTTGTCAATATGTTTGCTATCAAAGCACTTAAGAATTCGGTTGCATTCAATTCGACTTATGGTCTTTATGTGATTTATTATAAATCGAAAAGTAAATAGGAAAACTTACCAAACTCTTCGTGTCGACTCTTGCTGACAATGCGAAATACATAATCAATGGGTGTCTCATCCACAGACTCCATGACCGAGGGCAGAATGCGTCGACGCATGCTCTTGGGCCAGAGAAACATCTTGCCAATGCCCCGTTGTGACCACAGCGGAGGATCCAGCTGGCCATGCGGCAACAGACCCGTCTCCAGGCAGCTGAGAAACTGCTGCATGTGTCCGCCTTCGGGGAAGTGTATCGGAGGACGTTGAACGCCATCCTGACCGACGAGGATGACAGTGCCGCCGCTGTCCTCGCCGCGACTCTGATGGCAATGCACATAGACGATTTCATCGACGTTGATGTTGAGTGCATATGCCCAGAAGGCTTCCTTGTCGATTTCCTCCTCCTCGGCCTCGTTGTAGCCATTCATCAGTTGATTTGGTGTCCATTTGATGGTCAACGTTTGAATGTGTTGATGCAGACTGAGATAGCCGGGCATCAGTTCGGCAACATCCTTGGGCAGGACATGCACATTGTTCTTGCCATAGAGCAGTGTGGCCTTTGCATTCTGATGCAGCGACTCCACATAGTCCTTGGCCACGCTGGCCGACGCAATCGATTTGAACGAACAGCTGCTGGCATCGTCAGAGCTGGTGTTCAAGCTGCGCTTGAAATTTATGATAGCTGGTCGCGAACAAGTCGATGATGATCGACGACAGCTGATGCGATGTCGTTGTACCTGGAAAATGCAAAGGCAACAAATTAATACCATTCCAGCATTTTTTGTAATTTATATTTTAATATAGATCTTAAATATAATCTAAATATAAATCTGAATACAAAATATAGTAACCTAACATCACGCAAATAGAGTTAAGGGCCTCTAAGTTTATATCAAAAAGAATAAAAGGAAATTTGTAGATTTCTGTAACTGGAGAATCTGAATTAGCTAAAACTAGCATCTTAACAACACAGTCAAATATTCACCAAAGCTTTTAGTAAACGCATCATTTATAACTTGAAATTAACCTTTAAATAAAATTGCTGTGCTTACTTAATATTATTTATATATTACACATAGTTTGTAGTTATTTATGATACAAAAGTGCTCTAAGATAGTTCCATATATAGTAGGAGCTTTAATTTTACACCATTTACGACATATGCGACTGCAAACAATCTTTTTTTCGTTTAATAATCCTATTCTAAGCTGGCTGCTAAGCTACTTAAATTTTGAGAGAAATTAATATTTTCAAATTGCGTTTTTTTTCAGCTGACCTTAAGATAAAATTTTTATTTTGTTTATAAGATTCATTCTTATTACTACCTATGTATAAGCAATGCTATACAAGTTGTATAATGTAATTTTACATATATAACTTCGTTTTTCATACATAATATTCACTAAAATTAAAGCCATAAACAGAAGTTATATTTTCACTATCAGATGCAGAGCCTTGCATATTTTTCGGACTCACCAGCTCATCGGCATGCGGATCTGTCCAGTAGTGATCGGCTGTCTTGGCGCGTGTGAACTCCAGAGCACAAGGACCCACGAGCAGAGAGCTGAGAATGGAGCCATAATCGGGATCAGCAACAAGGGAATCGCGGTCGTAGTAGCTCTGAGCATTGCTAACCAAATATTCGATGATTTTGGTCAAACGTTTCTCGTAGAGAGCCAAGCGTATCCACAGATATCTGCAAAGGTATTGAGAATTAATTAACAATCAGTTTATATATAGTTGTGAACATTTAGCAGTACTAACGACATACGCGATTAATAAATGAAAAGAATTGATTTTGTAGATCAAATATTCTACTACTCATTTCAAGTAATAATTATATAACATTATTAAATGATTAAACAAAAATAAATAAAATAATAAAGTTAAATTAAAATAATATAAAATGAAATAAAATAAGATGAACTTAAACCAAATCAAGTAATGTTAAAATAAAACAAAGTTAGATTTAAAAAAATAATATATATATATTATATATGTCATAATAACATAATAGAAAATAAAGTAAAAAATAAAATAGAATGAAGATGCTTATGATGGAATATTTAAGATGAAATGCTGCATCACTCACTTCATATTGGCCAACGACATGCTGGAATTGCTGGCGCTGATGGAGACCGAGATCGATGCCGAAGCGGAAGCTGAACTGGTCACTGTCGATGATGTCGTCGCTGTGGCTGTGGACATTGAATTGCTGCTGCCCTTCTTGAGCATCGGTGGTCGATTGAAGCTGTCGCTGCTCGAGGACGAACGCTTATTGGGATCATTCGACTCGATCTCCTGTACCATTTTGCTAATGTGCTCCGCCTCGGCGCATGTTTTGGCAATCTTATGCAACAATGCGGTGGTCGATGATGTCTTGAACAAGCCGAGAGCACGTCGCCGCAGCCCCTGACTGAGGCATGCCTCGACGGCGGCACAGAGCGAGGTCACCGAGCTGCTCTCCTCATGAACGTACTTCTTGGTGACCGCCTCCTCCATTAGTTGTTTCACCTCCTTCTTGACGCTCGCAATGAGCCGCTCCTTGAAGTCGACGCCATCTGTATGTGAGTGAGTACGAGTAAACATTAACTCTCTATATATGTGTGTGTGTGTGTGTGTGTGTGCCACGCGAATCTCATAAAATGCGAACGCAACGCAACGGCAAAAACCCCGCGGGGCCGTAAAACCAAATCACAGCCACGACCTGACCTGGCGACGACGACGACGACTTTGCTCCAAAACTTCGCTCTAGCTCTGGTCGCTGGCTGTGACTGTGGCCCGCCTTATTGTCCGGCGGCGTCCATTGTTGCGTCGCGCCCCGTTTTTGCTCGTTGCGCGTTTGGAAACTCAATATGTTCAACATGTGTTGACAGCCTCCCCTGGTAGCCATCAACGCGCTACATGAAATTAAAACATACGCCCCGTGTGACCCGCCTGACCCCTCAGACCCCGACCGACCTTCTCCTTGCCTAGTTTTGCTGCCGCTGTTGCTGCTGTTGGTCAGCAAGAAGCGAGTTTGCTGTCCGTCGCATCCTTCGCGAATGCTAATGGCATTTGCACTCAAAATTCATGATGGCTTCCGGCTACGTATAATTTCATTTTCATTAATGCTTTGCCATTGCCACATGGAAATGTGAGCCAATGTGTATGTGTATGTGTGTGTGTGTGCCAAGGATGTGACGATGAAAGATAGTTATAATTGGCGGACAGGTTGTCAGGCAGCGTCCGTCCAAGAGTAGGGTCTGAGCTGGGTTCGCCTCCGACTCCGTCTCGCCTCGCCTTCTTCTTAATCTTGCTCGCATTTTTAATGAAAAGAATCTCTGCCAAATACTAAATGAAATGTCACGCAGTTTTCCTTTATTTTTTTTTTGTCTTCCTTAGCACTTTGACATTCTTTCGAGCAAGTTACTTTGAGCGAAAGCAAGAGCGAGAGAGAAAGAGAGAGAGATATTTACTTAATGCTAAACGGTCAACATTTTGCATACATTTGCAAGCACATAATAAATATGTAGTATATATGTATGTACACATGCCCCTTGTGTGTCTGTGTGTGTGTAGACTGAAGCAGCTGTTGCACCCAGTTGGGTGTCGCTTTTGGCGACAACTCGCTGCCCGTCTGGCCGGCAGAGTGTGGCTAAAGAGAGGGGAGGCGGGAGGCGGGAGGCAGATGGCAAATGGCAGGCAGTCGCCACATGGTGAAATAAAATGCGTAAACGAATGCCACGAATGCAACATGCTGTTGTCTGGAGCGTCTAGCCGGGTGGCGTCACTTGCCGTGAACAGAACATCGTGGAGCGAGAGTGTCTGAAGTGCTGAAGTGCTGAACTGCTGTTTAATTGCATCTTCTTTGTTCCACCATTCACACATTTGCCACACATTGCTCTCTCTCTCTCTCCCTCTCTCTCTCTCTTTATATATATATTTTTTTAGTAGGGCAAGTAATTAGTATTTAAATGCACAGCAGTAAAATGCTTGAGGGCAGCCAAAGGACAAAGTTTGAACAACTTAATTTATACAGCAAAAAAAGAAAGAACCAACACAAAGAGAGCAAGACCGAGACCGAGACCGAGACCGAGCGATGGGAAATGAAATAGATTGCAAATACAAACACAAAGTGCAGAGATCACACTTTTGTTACATTTTCCCCGAGTAGTATTTTCTGCTACTACATTCTGCTATTTGACATGCGGTTCTTTCATTTGTTTATTTGCCTCTCTCTCCTGTTTGCACATCAAACGAATGCAAACACATGTAATGTAGATGACACTCGTCGCTTAGCTTGTGAAACAGTAGCTTGATAAATTTTTAATTCGAAATGATATCGCATGCGAGAAAAACTTGTTTCGCTGATTTACAACTTTTTTGGGTACGATTTAAATAAGAAATCTTTTATCTAAAGCTGTTCGATTGATATCGCATTCAAGCAGTAACTGAATGAATCGTGTTACTTTCGATTACTTTAAGAACAAATTGTTAAAATTAAGAACATAGGTCTAAAGAATACAAAATTCTCTAAATAAAACCAAAAATATATGATTTACATATGTCGGTTACAAAATTCTGCAATAATATCGAAATTCCTATAATCTTTTTAAATAGCCATGAGTGTTTTCCTTCATAGAACTTAACAAGTCAGAGTGATTAACTGAACTGAATAACTGAATGCGCTAATTAAATAATAAAACAGTAAAAATATAAAATTAATACTAAAAATAAAGAAGTTTAAAATATAGTGTAAAATTTTTTGGGCTTATAATAAGATTTTTGGCTTTAAAACTACACTAGAGAAGGAAATCAAGATTGAAAAATATTGTTTTAAGATTTTTTTCGATCTTCAATAATAAAACAATCTTGAAATAAGATTTTTAGATTGCAAAAATCTTCAAATAGGATTTTTAGGTAGAAAAATCTTAAATTAAAATTATTATGCTAAATTTGCACATTAAAATTGAAAACATCTTATTTTAAGATTAAAATCTTACTTCAAGAATTAAAAGATTGAGATTAAAAAGATTTTTTCCTTTTACTAATAAGAACTTGGGTCTTATATCAAAGTTTCTTAAAATCAAGATGTGTTTTCTAGCTTTAAGATTTTCGTGTTCTAGACGCAGTTTTTGAACACAATTCTTCTTGCAAAAAACATAACCTTGATATTATAACTTTTTCTTAACTTATAGCTTAGGTGAGAAATCTTTCAGCTAAATCTGTTCGATTGATTAGGCACATCCCACGCACTATTTGCTTAATGCTGTTTATGAATTTATGTGGAACCATTTATCTAATCGAAGATGACTCATTTGCAAGAACTTTAGCTTGTTTTCATAAAATCGTTGCTGCAATCTGTTGAAGCATTAACGCTTTAAAAGCTTTATTAAATTTATGGCAAATAGTTGTTTGCAAGAGCACTTTGAAGCCATGCTACAATAAAATACCATAAAGTCAATTTGTCGCAAGTTCAAACGCAAAACATTTCAAATCTCTGTGTCTCACATCTCATTCAAGTCAAACGGCATCAGCATCGGCATCGGCATCCCAATGGATGCCAAGAGAAAGCAGCAACAGCAACAGCAACAGCAAGAGCAACAACAAAGTTGACCAGTTTTCCATTTGGTTAATAGAAATGGAATGGAATGGAATCCCAAGAGCAAATGCCCACAAGATGAACACACAATATTATATACAATATATATTTGGTTGGAATGTGTGTGGCAAGTGCTTTAAAAGCCGCAAGCTGCGTGCTACAGATTTACCGATTTACCAGATTTTTGTGCGATTCTCTCAACGATTGCATCAAATTGCGCATTTCGTTCGCAATCGGCAATTGGCAATTGGCAATTGGCATTTGCTGTACTTTTAATGGGCATTTAATTTGCAATCATCGTAAATTCATTAGGATTCCTCGACCGCAAATGCCAAATTGATGGCTCAACATGATGTCAGGTTCCCGTGGAGAGGACTTTAATTACGGTTATCCGCGTCAATTTTAAAATAAACCCGCATATTTCTATCTGAATGCACGTTACACAAGCCACATTCCATCTATTTTCTCTCATCGCCTTCTGCTTGCTGCCTGTTGCTCTTGTTGTTGTCATTGCCGTTGTTGTTGTTGTTGCTTTGAATTTTGTTTTTATTTCGGGCTGTCGTCGTCGTAAAATGATTTGACCCTTGAATGTCATGACCCTGCTCGACTTGGCTTTGGCTTTGGCTTGCTGACGGCTCACTGCTCGCAGCTCGCAGCTCGCAGCTCGCAGTTGGCTGCTGGGAAGGGCAACGCACAAATGCACTGCGAGCAAATTCAATGTCAACTTAATGTATCAAAGATTTAAGTCGTTGCAGCACCAAAATAAAACGTCGAATTTATTAACCTAACAAACTGCTGGAATTCTGCTTAAATTCTAACTAGTTAAGCTACGTTTATTTTATATTAAATTGCATATAAGATACCACTTTTAAATTGAGCGTGTAATTAAAAATAGCAACATATTGGAATAAGCTTTTGCTTACAAAATTTCACTAAAAAAAACTACTTAAGGGATAACTCAATTATATAATATATGGCGAAAAAGGTCGGGTGAGACACTACTCACAGTAAAAAAACATAACATAAAAGTTATTCTTAAAGCTTTGGGTTAAATATATTTTACGTTAAAATATATGAATTCATTTATTTGTTGTCTCTCGTATGAATTTGTTCAATTTAGCAATTATCTTAAAACAGAAAAATAATTCCAGAATAATTCTTAGCTCTAATTAAAGTGCTAAGCAAGAGCTTTAAGATTCATCTTTATTTAATATAAAAATATATTTTGGTATATCAATTTCACTTTAGATAACTTTAGAGAATTACTCATATACTCTTTGTTGTTAGGTCGATAAAAAAAAGATAAAAATTAAAACAAATTAATTAAGTAAAAAGAATAAGTTGTCGGCATATCAATCAGTAGAACCCTTAGCTATATTAACAAAAAAGAAAGTAAAGAGAAAGTAGAGAGCAAATGAGATTGCTTTAGCTTTGATAAATAAAAATACGCTATTTTATACTAAGAGTTCGTTTAATATGCAAGCAATCTTGATGGAATTTACTTCACTTCTTAGTTCAGATAGTATAACAACAGATTACCAATCTTGATGGAATGTATTTCATTTTTTTTGTTCAGCTGGTTACACATAAGATGACAACTAAATGGATCGTAGACTCAGCTGTTTTAATGCTGACAACTCACTTGTTTAACTGGCATGTAAGGCATATAGTATAAGACTTATGAACTACTTAAAATCATGACTGCATTGTCGCTAATTCAAAATAATTCACAGATAAAAACGTGCTAAAATCAATCATAAAATCTTGACTAACTATAATATGTGATGTGAAAATTTAACTTTTTTCAATGTTATTTATAATATTTCTATAAACCGACTAGACTTGAACCCGGGATGATTTGTGGCATCTCTGCTTACTGAGTTAACAGCAACAACGTCAGAAACTTGATTCTAATTTTAGAGGAAGCCAATTACAACATTCGCATTTTCAAAATGTATGTAATTCTTGTTTTAAGAACAATATTTATGAATTTGAAAGCAAGAGTTTTCAATCTTAAAATCGAAAAGTTTTCAAACCATTCTCATTTTCAATCAAGTTATTTACATAACATAGTACTACATTCAAAAAAATACCATAGAGTGTCAAATATACCAAATTGTCAGCCAAAACAACGAAGTTCCAGATTCAAAAGTATTTCTTAAATATAAAAATGTTGCTTAAAATTCGTTGCCATATTGAATAGATACAAAAACAATTAATTAGCTAAGGAGCAAGGCGGCATTTTATTTTCACGCTGTGCAGCTTTTGAGCAGTGTAAAAGGCACATAAAAATCCATTTATGTTTACGCGCATAAAATATGGATTCCATTGCCGTTAATAAGTGAGTGTGTCTAGCCTATAGAGTAACTGTGTTTATTATCCAACGCATCCACATCCTCAACAACAGCAGCAGCAGCATCTTAAGTATGCGACGTGAGTTTCATCGAACTGACAATTATTTGTAGCGAATTAAGATAAACACTTAATTAGATGCGACTACGGGATTTGAGTTCGAGGTTTTTGTTTTTGTTGTTGTTGTTGTTTTTGTTTTTTTGTTCTGCGGGTCGACTCTATGTGGCATCAGACATCTGTTGCTTTTCCCTTCCCAAACGTTTCCCTTGCTGTGTCCTAGTAATGTTGTTGCTATCGTTATTGTTCTTACAACAGCTTTATGCGTTGCCAAATGAGCTTCTCCACCACCCCCCTCCCCACCCCAAAAAAATAAAAGAGAGAGGGGAATAAAATGTTATCAGCAGCGACAGCAGCCGCAGTAACAAAGCCCGCATGAAAATTGCTGACTGTGTGTCTCATATGTACAAATGTGTGCGCATTTCGCACATTAATTAGAGTCAAATGTATGATACATATTGTATTAAGAAGGTACATACAAACACATATACATATATATATACATATATATATATATATATATAAATGACTGTGTATTTGTTAACATGAGCTCATAGGAATCGTGTTTGCTCCAGTCACAAACTGCATAAGCTTCTAGCTTCAAGAAAAATGTTGCCTACATTTGGGGGCTGGAATTTTAGCTATTTTCTTTTGATAGTTTTTGTTGCTGGTTTGTTGACAGCTGCTGCTGCTGCTGTAGCTGTAACTGCTGCAAACATTCCCCAGATTGAACGTTAACTCTTTTGGCCTCTTTTGCTGTCGTTCCATTAAATCACACACATACATACACAGAAACAATACACCAACGCAGAAATTCCGCATTGCAAATTCCATATTAATTTGCAATTCCATGTTCATTTACACATTGGCAACTGTATACGTAATTTGCAATCAGAGAACATATTGCAATCTGTGTGTGCGTGTGTGTGTGTGTGCGTGGATTGCATTTCTTGATCCTAGCTCTTAATGTAAATGGATGTGCATTTATATGGCATATTGCAAAATGTTTTTGTTTCTTGTTAATTGAAGTTCGTAGGTCAAACTGTGTGAAGGGTGGAAATTCAACTGGAAATAGTTTGTGCAATTTCACAAGATTGTTTCGACGACAATATTTGTGATTGCAATTACACGATTGGCTCAGATTGGCGATTGGCATTTGCGTTGGCGTTGACATTGCACATTCAACGTTAGACGTTCGACGTTCGATGTTTGTCGTTGGCAATCGCAACATGTAATTGCATTTCAAGTAAATGCTAAAAATAAATCATCATCGCTGTATTGAATGACATTTCCTGCTAACCTCAGTTGTTATGGCATCGATTACCAAAGGTGTATTTCACATTTTGATTTTGATCTAACCCCATCTCAATCTCAAAGGTGAATGCAAAGCAGAGTACATAACATAAATCACTATTAGCATCGCTTGTGATAAATGTTCATTACTAACTCATCATTGCAGTCTCGAGTTGACAGCTGTCAAATGAGTTTTAAACTAATGATAGCCAGACGCTGAATTTCGACTTTATTTTAGTATTATTTCTTTTTTCATTTTAAATGCATGCCAGAGCTTTAATGTTTAAGAACAGAGGAGAGGTGGAGCGAGTGTGACATGTGAGTTTGACACGCGTTGACAATGCGAGAGCATATTTTGAAAGCGAAGCTTTTTATGGGCTGTTAGGTAGACACACAGAGACAGACACGCACGCAGTTGGAAAACGTGCCAAAGGCATTTACTCGGTGCGCCTGAAAGTATGCAATGCGTATGTTGATCACATGAAACCCGCATTAGCCAAGTCTGCAACTCCTGCCCCTGTCTCTACTGCTGCTGCCCTACTCCAACCCACACACACACACACAACAGACTGTTGTTAGCTAAGACTTAAGAATACTATTTGCAATGCGTGCTGACTGCTGCTGACTCGCATCGCATCTCATCTCTCGTTTCCATTTCCACATCGACATTGACCATCATTAAGCGGTGCTTGCGTGTGCGAATCGTGCATTTGTGCCATTGTGCCATTGTGCTCTGCCATTGACAGGCATTTGTGCTGTTGTTGGAGAGCTGGCGTGTTGTATCTCGAGTCCGTCAGCTTAGTTGGCTAACTGACTAACTGCAGCTTCCCAGCTCTTAGCTGCCTGCCAGTCTGCCACAGCGTTTGCGAGATCAGCCGCAAACGAAAACGCAAACGCCTACATACATACATATGCTTTGTATGTACAAGTTTAGTGGCAACATAAACAAACGCCCACGACAGACAGCATTTGGCTTGGCTTTCGTCTCTCTCTTCCACTCTCTCTCTCTGAATTGGCTTTTGTTCATTCATAAAAACGTGTTACGAGTTCAGAGCGAGGGGGATTTGCAGCTTGTAAGTCAAGGGCAGCCGTCACACTTCAATCAAATCCAATGCTAATGCACAGCACACGAATAGCTTTTCACTCTGTGTGTAGCTCAATTAATTTGCAACAGCAGAAGCAGCAGCAGTAAAATGCAAAAACTGTGTAGGTTTCGCAGCCATGCTCAATGTGGAGGACGCGACTGTAGGCAGCCAACGAACGAGGAAGCAAGGAAGCAAGGAAGCAAGCTTAGCTTAACTGCACACAAACGCAGCAATAAAGTTTTAAGCAGCTTATGCTGCAGCTGTTGTTGCACTTTCTGCTGCTTCTTCTTCTTCTGCTGCTGCTGCTGTTGCTGCTGTTGCTGCTGCTAATGCTACTAAGTATTTGTTGCAGCTGCAAACAAGCTTGAAAAGTAATGCTCAGTGCTCAGAGTGCTCAGCATTATTATTGCATTTTGTAGTTTTGGGGGGCGAATTATAATTGATGCTGCGTATAATGATGACAAAGCTGCTTATTTAAATCAGCCATAATAATTACCAATTATTGTTTAACGTTTAAGGCGAAAGTCATCAAATTGAATTGCAATAGATTTTCAATCAAAATACATAAATGAAGATATTCTATTCAGATTTTGGCTTATGTGATTTACCGCTTAAATATACTACTTATATACGATATAGAAATAAGTTTGTTCGCCAATTATTGTTAAAGTTGAAATAGAAATGAAATTAATCAAAAGGCATTCAATTCAGACAGACTTTGGTTTATGCGATTTGATCAATCTTTGTACTTACTTCAAGAGTACAAAGTAATGTATTTGTTTTTGCCAATTATTTCAAATTTCACAAAAATTAAATTAATGTTGAAATTGTCATCGCAATTGCGAAGGAATTTAATCAAAAGCCATTCAATTCAGACTTTGGTTTATGCGATTTGATCGATCTTTTACTTTGATCAATCAAATCTTTACGGTTTGATCAATCTTTGTGATCACTTAAACATTGCTCACAAAATTGTAATGTGTTTGCTTGTCAATTGTTGTTAAATGTTAAGTTTGTTTAGTTTAAGCAAATTGCATCGAAATTCAAAGGCTTTTGAAATTGCAAATTCAATTGCATTTGAATTGAATCAAAAGGCAATCAATTCAGACTTTTATTTATGTGATTTGATCATCATTTCGTGTGCTGCTTGAATATCTTACTTATATATGGTATATGGTACTACATAGTAATGGGTTTGATAAGCATAAAATGTATAAATGAATATTTCGATAACGTACCTGCAGTTGTTTGCACCATTTTGTCGGCCCCAAAGCTGTGAAGCTTTTAACGTTTACACAAGCGCGCGTAAAATATATATTTGTATTTCGCTCCAAGAGTGTTGTTCTGTGTGTGTGTGTGTGTGTTTGTTGATGTGTGCGTATGTGCGTGTGTATATAAAGTATGTACTTTATAATCTGTCTGTCTGAATGCTTGTTGTTGTGGTTGCTCTGCGTTGGGTATCAGATTTGTTTTGCGGTTTCTTTCCTTTGCTTTTATATCCGCATACAACGCTGCGTATGAGTAATATCGTAGCAAAACGTTGCGGTTGCAGCCACAATAACAAGAAAAAAAAGTGCGAGTACTCGCTTTCACATTCACTTGGCCATGCCTAGCTTCGCTGCTAGCTAGCTGACTGACTGACTGACTGACTGACTGTTTGAGTGTCTGAGTGTTGCTTATTTACCAGTTGCTTCTGCTTTGGCTGCGTTTTATAAATAATTTGGCATGTTGACGCTTCGAAGCAAAGCTGTTGCTGCTGCTGTCGCTGTCGCTGTTGTTGTCGTTACTGTTGTTGTTGCTGTTGTTGTTGCTGTTGTTATTGCCGTTGCTGCCGTTGTTGTTATCGTTGCCATTGCCAGAGCCAGAGCCAGTGAACTAGTGCATAGAGAGTAATGAGATTCGAGCCAGACGCGAAAGTGGCGAACAAGCTTCTTCAGCTTAATGTTTATAGGCGTGTGTCTTTCTCTCTCTCTGTGTGTGTGTGTGTGTGTGAGTGTGTGTGTCTGTGCACGTGTGTGTATGTTTTTTTTTTCTTTCTTGTATTATATTTTATTGGATCGTTAAGCTAAACGCGTAACGTCCGTACGCGAGCAGCTCAAAAGTAAAACTGAAAGCAGCTAACGAAGTTCAGCAGCGACGAAGCTGTTGCTGCTGTTGCTGTTGCTGATGTTGCTGGTGTTGCCTGCTTGCAGCTATCCACATGCCACCTCTTCCACTCTCTCTCACTCTCTTTCTCTCGCGTTCGCTCGCTGGCTCTTGCTCTTGCTCTCTTCGCGCTCCAGCCCTTCTGCTGCCTGCTGTTACTTGTAACGCTTTTCAGAAGCTTTTTGCTATCGCGCTGCCCTTTGGCCAATGCTATCTCGCTCCCACGCCTGGCACACTTTTCTACAACTCTGTTTTGTGTGTATTGTATATATATATTATATATATACATATATATTATACATAGCTATGTACATATTCATCGCTGGTGGTGGTGTTGGTTGATGGTGGTGCTGACGTCGAACGCTGCCTCGTTGCTTGTGTGGCAAAATCTTGCCACAAGCAACAGGACAAAGCTACCCGGCTCCGGCCGCTGTCTGCCCCAAATTCGGCAGCAGCAGCAGCAGCAACGGCAACGGCACTTATTTTACTGTTGCTTCAAAGCATTTTCGTGAGTTTGCGCGCTGTGCTTTCACCTGCGACCCGCTAACGCCGCCCTTGCCCACACTCTTTGGCCATGCCTAACCTGCACACTTTGTATTTGTGTGTACCAAATATCGACTTTAGGTTCTTTTACTTTTTTTTTTTTTTTTTTGTTTCTGTTACTTTCACGTCTACCAGCCACATAAAGTATCCCAGAAATTGTCATCGACAGGCAGTCATCGCCTTCATCATCATCATCATCGTCATCGTCATAAGCATCCACGTCTATGTCTACATCAATATCATTTCGATTTAAGCTCTTGCGCTATTCTATCCAACGCACATGTGAACGCAAGTGCTTTGATTCAGCAAGAAAAAAAAACAACAACACACGCACTCACAATGTTTTCAAGTTCATGATCGATTAGGCAATACCCTTTAATAGTCACATTTGAGGCACATTTCACTATAAGACTCAAAATCAGTAACTCGATTGAATAGCGCACAAAAGTAGGCAACAAATATTTTCAAACTACAAATTTCTATTGAAAATGGAAAACATGTGACACATTCGGTTGTAGACACAATTTCCAGGGTATCCAAATGTATTCTGAGTTCTTGTGAAGTTTATCCAAGCAAGCAAGCGAGTTACTGCAAAAGATAAAGAGTAAGATTGAGTGAGACAGAGAGAGAGAGAGAGAGATAGAGTGAGAGAGGTGGGGGAAATATTAAGCTTTTTTCTAGGAACTACTTTAATTTGATTTCCTCTTTTGCTTCATCAATGTTATGAATTCGAGGATAACAGCAGCAGGATTTGATACTACTTTGGGTTTTACTTACCCTCTAATAGCCTTGCAAGTGGATCTACTTAGTGGATGTATACTTTCAATTAAGATTCACATTAATGTAAAGATATCTTATGAACAAATATGTTGTTGAATTTCTTTAAAATTATCTCCTTTTCTTTTTCATTTTCTTGCTTTTATCTTTTTCCATCTTTTCATTCTTTAAAACACTGATAAATGAATAGGCAATTTTTGTGTTTGTTTTTTTTTCTTTTTTTTCTTTTTGGTTATAACAATACAAATACAAATATACATATATGTATGGTATGGTATATAGTATATGTCTATGTATATATATATAATTATATATATATATATGTTGTATATTACGACAGGCATTTGATAGATCGATAAATCGATCGATCGATTCATCATCATTCGTTTCGTTATTGTGACTAGCAAACAACATTATATCATCTTCATAACATTTCGTATAGTAAGTACATCGTACATCATCATCATCATCATTATCATCATCATATATAATAGTATTCTACTAATCTTGCTCGATCTACACAGTGCTGCATTACATTACAATGGAACTATCAGATCTGGTCATTATCCCAGCCCCAAATCCCCGCATTTCATCCCATTTCAACTACAAGTGTATGCGTGTATGTGTGTGTGTGTGTGTGTGTGTGTGTGTGTATGACATGGCATAACATAACATTAACAATTGTGGAAACAGTTGCTGTTTCATTTAAAATTCCCCCGCTCCCATAATATAACCCGCACAGCATTTTGCAATTAGTGCATATGTATGTATATATGTGTATATATATATATATATATTTATATATATGAATATGTATATGTATAAGTATGTATATAATACAATATTCTCGCTTCTAAATATACAAAAGGTATAAATATTATGCATTTGCATCTCGGTAACTGCCTCTAAATAGGTATGTATCATGTATATTCTTTTCTTTTCCATATATATCGATTATTTTTTTTGTTTTTTGTTTTTTTGGTTTACAGTGAATTTGGTGATTATTTCATATTATATAGTTTATTTTTGTTATATATATTTGTTTTTTTTTTTTAATTCTTTTCTTATTCTTTTCAGGTCACTACATTTCTTTATGGCTTAGTTTCGTATGCATTTGTTTTTGTTTTTTGTTTTTGTCTTTGACTTAATCAAATTTGCAATTTCACATTGATTTAAACGTATGTGTGTGTGTGTGTGTTTAATTTATTGTTAACAATGTGTTTTCAGGGTTAAAGCGCTTCTAAAACGATTCCCAGCCGTTTCTTCCAACACAAAAATAAAACATCGATAACCGATAAACGATAACTATGCATGTAACATAACAATTTGCTCTCACGAGAGAGCGTCGCGTGCTCTAACGGTGCATTATCTATTGGCTGCTTCGCTCATTTAACTCACATAGCCTGAGCGTGAGTAGGTTTGTATGTGTTAGTCGCATTAGGAATGTATGTATGTATGTATGTGCTATTTTCTATCTCCCTCTATCTCATGCTGACTCTGTCGACCATAAGTTCCAAATACTGATTGCGAAGTACATTACACTACACTACTGTATTGCGTGTGCATCAACTCTGGCATTTTAGTTAGTTGAGCCTACTAAGTGCTACTAAACAACTCTTCTACACAACTACACACTCACACACACACACACAGCTCCTAAATAAAAAAAAAAACACTACACGCATAAAGTGAGATCCACTTCTAGTTCGAGTTCGAGTTCGAGTTCGAGTTCGAGTTCTATTTGCCAACTTATTTGTTCTCAATTATTGTCTGCAATTGCAAGACGAGACTGCGTGACAGCTGAAGGATCGACTGGGCATTATGACGTTCGGCCATTTCTGGAAAGGATTTAGCATAAGTTACAAGCTCAAATGTGATATAGATCAAGGCATACCATTGAAGAACTTGATGACATCGGTAAAGTCCATGCTGTTGGACAAGATGATGTCGCGATAGGTTTCGAGCAGCGCCAGCGCCAGGAAGAGCACAAAATGTCCGGATGCAATGTGCTTGGCCGCCCAGATGACCTCCCAGGTGGCAAAGACATCGTCATAGATGAGCTCGCGTTTAAAGTCCAAGAGGAACCAGCGGTAACAGAAGTAGAAGTGCGTGTAGTCGCCATTCGAGTCCATCAAATCGTACATCTCCGAGTCGAGTATTTGAATGAGGGAACTGCGTTTAAAGAAGAAAGTAAATAACGATCCTCTAATGTGTAAACTTTCCATTTACTTACCGCATGTTGGCAAAGTGCATGTCCATCGCACCGCCGCTGGGAAAGTTCTCGATCATGCGCTCCATGAGCTTGCAGAAGCAGCTGTAGCTGAGCGACTCATCGTCGAAGATAACCAGAAGTGGAGCAACCAGATCGCACATGCCCTGCATGTAGCCAATGTCGAGGTGCTCCCACACGTATGTGGATATCACATTGCGCAGCTTGTCCAGATTCTCGTTGGCAAAGTACCAATAGTTGCGATCGCAACGCTGCACATCCTTCTCAATGCGATGCAGATTCAAACCGAACTGTTCCAGCAACTCGACGCTGTAGACACCGCCATTGGAGCTGGCCGGCGAGACGCAGGCGGACTTTGGCTCCTGCAGGGCATCGAGGGAGGCGACCACAGTGATGTCCTCGTTGAGGGGCGACATGAGACTGGTTTTGCGTGAGGTGAACTCCTCGGTGGGCTCGTCGTCGTTGCATTGTATGTCAAGATCGTCCAGGGATGCCGCCTCGGTGATGATGACTGCGGTGGCCGGATGCTCCTCATCGTGACGCACATCGTCGGCGCTATGAAATTTGCTCAGCTGGCCACAGGGCTCATCCTCAGCCACACCTTCTTCCCCTTCCTCTGCCTCAGCTTCTGTTTCAGATTTCTCGCTGGCCTTGGCAAAGGCAAGATCAGTAAACTCATTGCCCACCGTCTCGTAGCTGCTGGTGGAGGGTGAACTCTTGATGCTCAACATCAAGATATTGCCGCAGCCATCGAGGGCCAAGCCCAGGTCGCCTTCCACCTCCGAGTCGGCAAAGCAGTTCTCCTGCAACCGCAACGGTTCCATATCATCGATGTTCTGGAACTCTAACACCACCTGCTCGCTAAGCTGCGGCCTCTCCTCCTCCTCCTCCTCTCCAGCCTCATCCTCGCCCTCAGCATCGTCTGGAGTTTGCTCTGGTTTTTGCTGAGCTTGCCCCTTCTCCCCTGGCTGCTCATCGAACTCATCGCCCGGGTCGGATATGTCCGAGAAATCATTGTCATCGAACACATCATTCTCGCCTTCACCCTCGCCCTCGCCCTCCTCGACATCCACACGATTCAATGGTCGACTGCCATTGGGCAGCAGCAACTCATGCGGATTGCTGTTCGAATTTGCCTTCGCCGCTTGGCGTGCCTGCTCAGCACTGAGCTTGGCCACCGCCAAAGCGGTCTTCTCCTTCTCCCGCTGCCGCACAATCGCCTCCACAGCCAACCATTCGCTCATCGTGGTCTCGTAGTAATGCTTGCACGTCTCGTCCTGCTTCTGTCGCTCCTCGGGCGTCGAGCCGAAGGCATAGTGACCCAGCAGATAGGGCCAAACCTCTTTGCGCACTTCATGCTCCACGCCGCCAAAGTAGACGAGGCGATAGAGCTCCAGCTCGCTGGACACCACCCCGTCCACATTCATGGCATTCCATTTTTGACGCGACAATCCTTCCTCATCGGCCGCGACTGCGAAGAGACAAAGTTAGGATTTTGGTTAGTTACCCATTCTTTACTTGCAGAAGTATTCATATTACGCTTGTATTGCAACATTGTACGTTAATCTGTTTAAGTAGAAAATACTAAACTGGTCTATACTATTTTTTTCTGCTCTTTACATTTCATATTTAACAGATTTCCTAAGAAAGTCGTTAGTCAATGGAAAATAAGTAAGAGACCAACAGTCGAGTGTACTCAACTGTGAGATATCCGCTATGCATTCTCAATGACAGCAGAACAGTGCAGTATTATTACTTTAATATACTAAATTAATATACCGAAAAAATACTGAAGAATACAGAAATATAAATTTGGTATATTTCTAAAGCAAATGATGTCGACAAATAATAATTCGGTATGGTAAAACATACTGAATTTATATACCTTAAAATACCGAAATATTCGAAAATCTATATTTGGTATATTTTCCTAACAAATATGTCAACCAATGATAAATCTATGCTGCATGGTTAAAACATACTAAATAAATATAACGAAAAATACTGAAATATACTGGAATGTATATTTGGTATATTTATATAACAGATGCTGTCGACAAATAATGGCTCTATTCTTTATTGTTAAATTATACTAAATTAATATACCGAAAAAAATCATGAAATGTACCGAAATGTAAATTTGGTATATTGATATTGTAACAAATGCTGTCAACAAGAGATGGCTCTAAGTGGTATCTTTAAAATATACTAAAAATATATACCGAAAATATACTGGAATGTACCGAAATGTAATTTGGTATATTGCTATAACAAATGCTGTCAACAAGAGATAGATTTAGGTGGTATCTTTAAAATATACTAAATTAATATACCGAAAATATTCTGAAATGTACCGTAATATATATTTGGTATATTGATATAACAAATGCTGTCAACAAGAGATAGCTCTAAGTAATATCTTTGAAATATACTAAATTAATATGCCAAAAATATACTGAAGTGTACCGAAATGTATATTTTGTATATGGAAACAACAAATGATGTCAACAAGAGATAACTCTATGTGATATCTTTAAAATATACTAAATTAATATACCGAAAATATACTGAAGTGTACCGAAATGTAAATTTTGAATATGGAAACAACAAATGATGTCAACAAGAGATAACTTTATGTGATATCTTTAAAATATACTAAATTAATATACCGAAAATATACTGAAATGTAGCGAAATGTATATTTCTATAGAAAATTATGTCTTAAATCTAGCACAGATGGACAGAAAACAGTCTTAATAGGTAACTAGTATTTTGAGTATTTAATGCACATTGCACGACTCAAATTTAACCCGCAACTCTTGGGATACTTACGATCTGGTGTAATACGGCCATTAACGAGGCCAGAAAGATGGGTGCGAACCGTAGATAGATGGCGACAATAGGCCAGCCAGCCGTAGAAAGCGCGCGAGATGATCTGACGCCGCATTGTGGAACAGACAAGCTCAATGCTGGCGGTTTGGCTGGCCTGTATCAAGGGCGGATCCGGATTGCTGCTCTGATCGATGGACAGACTCTTGCTGGAGCAATCGCTGCTGCCGGTGGTTGAGCAGCTGCCCAGATGCTTGCGACGTGGACTCGAGCGTCCCAGCTCCAATATGGGATGTGTGGCCACTAAAAGACATATTGAAATTAATATAAATATAGAAGTTAAAAGAAAAAGGAAAAGGGAGACTTACAAAACTCTTCGTGCTGACTTTTGCTGACCACACGAAAGACATAATCGATGGGTGTCTCGTCGCTGGACGATTCCATCACCGATGGCAGAATGTGCCGACGTACACTCTTCGGCCAGGGAAACAGTTTGCCAATGCCCCGTTGTGACCACAGCGGAGGATCCAGCTGGCCATGTGGCAACAGACCCGTCTCCAGGCAGCTGAGAAACGCCTGCAGATGTCCACCCTCGGGGAAGTGTATCGGAGGACGTTGAACGCCATCCTGACCGACGAGGATGATGGTGCCGCCGGTGTCGCCGCCACGATTCTGATGGCAATGCACATAGACAATCTCATCCACATTGATATTGAGGGCATAGCTCCAATAGTAACTCTTGTCCACGCCATCCGTGTCGTTGTAGCCATTCATCAGTTGATTTGGCGTCCATTTGATGGTCAGCGATTGAACGCTCTGATGCAAACTGAGGTAACCGGGCATCGGCTCGGACACGTCCTTCGGCAGCACCAGCACATTGTTCTTGCCATAGAGGAGCGTGGTGCGTGAGTTCTGATGCAGCGACTCCACATAATCCTTGGCCACGCTCGCCGGCGAGCAGGCCTTGAAGCTGCCGCTGCTCGTGTCCTCGGAGCTGGTGTGCAAGCTTCGCTTGAAATTGATAATTGGCCGATGACAGGTGGGCGGTGTCCGGTTGCCAGAGCTGATGCGATGACGTTGCACCTGCAAACGCGATGGAAAGAGAAACGAATTAGCAAATGCAAATGGATTGACAATCAATTTAAAATGGAGTTCAATATACATATAGAATTCTTTTAATTTTAAATGTGTGGGTCGTAAGCACTGCTATTTCAAAGAACACAGTTGTAAAATAAATGAAATAAATACAAATACAATAAATATATAGTAAAGTCTGCCTCGCTTTTGGTTAGTTTTTAATCGATGAAAGTTATTAAAGTGCATCAATATATAAAATTCAGATTTCTAGCTATATGATTTTAATCACAATTCTTATTATAGAAAAAGTTAACAACTCTAACCGCGATTAGCATACGACTGAAACTTACAGCTTACAGGTCGTATGCGCAATCGAATACGTGCATGTGGTAATTGTATAATATATTATGTTCATGACATTTCCTTAAATGAATTTATTCAGGTATTACAAAACTAGTTCCTTTCTTTAATATAAATTCTCTTATTCTGATGAGATGTTTTAATTATTGTTACTGTCTCTCACTTAAGGCTTAATACTCTCTAGTCTTTAGGTAGCTACATTCGTAAAGGAAGCACTCACCAGCTCGTCGGCACAAGGATCAGACCAGTAGTGGTCAGCAGTCTTGGCGCGTGTGAACTCCAGAGCACAAGGACCCACAAGCAGCGAGCTGAGTATGGAACCATAATCGGGATCGGCGACCAGCGCTTCGCGATCGTAATAGCTCTGAGCGTTGCTCACCAGATGCTCGATAATCTTGGCCAAACGTTTCTCATACAACGCCAGACGTATCCACAGATATTTGCCCAGCGGCGAGGCGACGTTGTTCCCGTTCCCGCCACCGATAACCGATGACGACGACGCCGTGTTGATGGTCGTCACCGATCCGCTGCTGCCGCTGCCCTTGCTCAAGAGCTTCGGCTTGATGATGCTGTCGCTGCTGGACGACGAACGCTTATTGCTGACCGCATGACTCTCGTGGGCCAGCTCCAGCTCGAGCAGGCGACGACTCACATAGTCGGCCTCGGGACAGATTTTGGCAATCTTCTGTATCAGCGCCGTGGTCGATGAGGTCTTGAATAGGCCAAGGGCACGACGACGCAGTCCATGGCTGAGGCACGCCTCGACGGCGCCGCACAGCGATGTGACGGAGCTGCTCTCCTCGTGGATGTACTTCTTGGTGACCGCCTCCTCCATGAGCTGTTTCACCTCCTTCTTCACATTGGCAATCAGGCGTACCTTAAGTTCGCTATCTGTTGTTGGGAGGAAGGGAGGAGAACATCAAATTAATGAGCAACTACGGAAAAACGAAAAGACAGCGAGCAGAGAAACAGAAATTGTCATTAAATCCCAGACCCTAGACCCTAATCTCAGACCTTAACCCTAACCCTATCCTGCAAATCCTGCAGCTTCAGTTACGCCTTTGGGCCCCTCCCTAAAGTTGCACTTGATTGATGGCGCACAGTCAACGTGCCACTTTCTTCCCACTCCGTGGAAGTTGCAAAAGAGAAAGAGAGAGAGAGAGAGAGAGAGAGAGAGAGAAAGGAAGAGAGACAGAGCGACCTCAATCGTTTTGTCCTCACTGTCAATTTTGCTGGCTTTCCTGTTTACTCTCGGCTTGATATCAACGCTTACTTACTTAGTATACTATGTCCGTATGTCTGTTATGAATGCTATGCATACACTTGGCATTAAAAGGCTTACATGCTACACACACACACACACACACACATACATACTCACTATACTATATGCGTATGTATTCTTACACAAATATGCTAATAGGATAGGAAAATGGCTGAGCGAAAGACGCGCGCGCGCTTCTCTAATTAGAATGGAAATTTGATGGAAAGGATTTCGGATAGCGACTCCGTGACATGGCAACTCAATGGCCTAACCCAAAACGATTTATACGTAAATCTCCAAAGATTTGCCCACTCGCATTTCTAAATATTCTTTGTATACAATATACAGCTCTCTAGCTACACATGGTTCGGCTTATTATGGGAATAATGGATTCGAATATTTCGTAAATCAATAATTGAATTTTGGAAAACACAATTGAAGTAATCTTTTTATTGTGGGAAATGGAAATTGGAATACTTTCCAAATTAATAATAAATAATTAGTTAATTCAAATCAAACTTCAATTCGAAATATTACAATGTTCGGAATAATATATTAGAATACTCTAGCAATAACTAAATGTTACTTTACAAGAATTCAAATGGAATTTTAAAAGTCCTAATCTGTAATTTACAATTGCGGGAATAATGGATCACAGTACTAATTAATTAAATTAATAATTTCAGTTGTTTAGTAGTTATAAAACATAAATAAATTTAAAACAATTTATTTTTAAAATTCTTTCTATTATTTTATAATTCATTTAAAAATCTACAAAATAAAAAAAAAAGAATTCTCACTTTGAATTATACGATAATGGAAATAATAGATTGCAAAACAATATAAAAAAATTTAAAAAAAATTGAAAATTTTATTATTATTATTATTATTATTATTATTCTTATTATTATTATTATTATTATTATTATTATTATTATTATTATTATTATTATTATTATTATTATTATTATTATTATTATTATTATTATTATTATTATTATTATTCTGTATTTATTTACTATTTTTCTTAATAATCCTCGAATTACTAATTTGGCTTAATTCGAAATTCGAATAAATGCCATCAATAATAGAAAAAGTTTCGACCGAAGCAGATGAAACACGCTGAGCGCTCAATGTTCGTTGTAGCCCCCAAGGGATTAATCACAATAATGTTGCCGGTTCAAACCTCATTTAAACCCATTTGTAAAACGCTTAAACAGTTCAATTAAGAACGCAAGACGCCAGCACTTGGTCTCGAACAAACGAAGAAACGAACAAACGAAGGAACCAAGACCAAGACCTAGACCAAAAGCCACAGCAAGAGCAAGAGCGAAGCAGGTCAGGGCAGGCGGGTGTGAGGTCTGATAACCTTGACTCGCCGATGGCGAAAATAAAAAAATGGAAGAAGAACAAAAAAAAAAAGGGAAAAAGGGAGAGGGAAGAAAGCTTTCCTCAATCCTCAACTAGATAATGTGTGTCTACCCAGTTTTTGGGTGTGTGTGTGTGTTTGTGTGTGAAGCTCGTGTTGCGCGCTGTCCGAGGGGGGAGGAGAAGAGAGGTGAAGAGGAAGAAGACGAAGTGAAATACGAGCATGCGGTGTTGGCAACACCTGCGACGCACACTCTTGACCCTTAACAACATAAAACAGCTGATGACAGGCCGACGCACTGAGCGCTCAAACCACTCGCTGTGGCGAGAGCGAGACGGCAACACAGTGTGTGTGTGTAATAGGGAAGCAGGACAACTACAGAAAGACAGAGAGAGCGAGCGAGAACATTGGCCAGAAAGAGACGCAAAAGGGTATTTCGTTTGTTTCGCTCAAATTGCTTTTGCCTTTCTACTTTGTCAGCAGTGGATGAGAGTGGATGGATGCCCCATGACCATGCCCCTGCCCTGCCCCTGCCTGCAACAGTGCCATATTGTTAATGGAAGCTGGAGCCCGAACATATGTTTGCCACCCACACACACAAACAGAGAGAGTGTGTGTGTGTGCGTGTGTGTGTGTGTGTTTGCCTTGGCCATGGCCACTAAGAATGCACCTCTGATTACACTAATTGCAATTCAATTTAATAAATATTAAATGCAGCCGACAGCTGTCTCTGATGACATTTGATGTATGTATGTTATGTATGTATGTATATATATGTATGTGTGTACATTTGAAAAGGACTTTAAGGACAAGGCAAATGCAATTACCGCTTGGTCGTCATTAAAAACCAATATATATTGTACATTTAATTAGGCAAACAAAGGCAACGCAACACAACCGCAACACAAATGCATTTGGTGCTCAACAGGCCACATGCCACATGCCACACGCCACAGGACACGGTACACAGGCCACAGGCCACAGGACATCAGCTAGTATAAGCCATGAGCCACAGCGCGAACGTGGGAATGATGAATGCAAATTTTTATTCTTTGGCTGACCGTGAACTTTTGCATTTGCACTGACGGCGCAACAAGCTTGTACGCCGGGTCGTATGTGTAATTTAATTGAATGCATTTCACAGGTGCAACGGTGGAGGGAAATGTAAATGTATTGAGAGCCTTCACTCACTCACTCACAAAGCCGATACACACACAAAGTAATCGACGTCAATTAGCGGCATATGCGGTTACTTAAGTGGCACATTGGCAAATTTCAAGGGCAAATTAATGATAGCAATAGGAACAACGAAAACAAAAACGCTGATGGAGGTAATAACTTACAATGTAGACGCTTGTAATTACTCTCTATTGATTAATGAACTCTTTCGAAAGTTTCTTTCAGCCAGTTTCATAATAATAATGATTCTTCCAACTTAGGCTTCAATTACTATTCTTAAGTTAGCTGCTTTCATATGGAAATACAAAGAAATTCTGCATGAAATTTCACAAAAGTCTTTACAAAAGCAACTTCGCCCCAAAAAGTATGCTACAAAAAATTAATTTGAAATTGAACATCCAACAAAAAAAATTGGGTGTATAATATACAGTATATAGTATACACAGTAGTATACACATAGCATATATTTGTATATACAACCACATTACACCAACACACTCACACACACACACACACGCATGAACAAACCAACAAAAAACAAAAAGTTCCATTCCAATAGTTCAGAATACACTCGCATTTGTCTTTTATTTTGCTTTCTCACCTTCAGCTGCGAAACTTTCTAATCATCAACAACACAAAACACAGTGTAAGAGACAGCGAGAGAAAGAGAGTGAGAGAGAGCGAGAGACAGAGAAACAGATACAGATACATTCTTGTACACACACAGCTGTTGTACTTTCAAACATAAGTTACTCCTTGTGCTGGGCTTGCCAAAAAAAAAACAAACAAACAAACAAAATACTAACACGAACATTGTACAACAAATAAAATTCATATTTTAAGCATTTATGGGAAACGTAGGAATTTTTATTTGAATATGAATACCAGAAAGGAATACTTATATTACAAATATTGAAAAATATGTTTACTTTTATTTTCTTAAAACATAAAATTGGAAATTAAATTATAAAAAATATATTGGAAACAAAGAATTTAAGTTTAATATGAATAATGTGGAAAAAAAGCTGAAAAATAATAATTATGTTGGAGTTGCTTCTTAATGGTAATTTATTTCTGAAAACATCGCATAAAATAGAAATTAAATTATAGAACAAAAATATTACAGAAAAGGATACTGAAAATAAAAAATATTAAATAGTTGCTGCCAAATCGAAATTGATATTGCATAAAATAGAAATGAAATTATAAAAATAAAAATAATACTGAAAATTATAATTATTTTTAGTTGCTGATAAATCGCAATTTATTCCAGAACACATATTATGTAAAATAAAAAACATCAATGTTTTGAAAACGAATAATGTGAAAGAATACTGATAATATTTATTACTTATAAAATGAAAGATGAATAGTATAATCATATCGTAATAAAACGAGAATTAATATAGAATTAAAATATTCAAATTAAAAATAATTGGTCGTATTTTATTTTTGCATTTCTTGCCACTAATCAAATGATTTCTGAATAAACCCGCTCTGAAAATGCTTACTGGGTATCTGGAATCTAAGCAGAGGGGGAAAAAGTTTTTCTCACTCACCGCTGGTGACATCGCCTGCGGCGTTGGAAGCGCCTCCACTGCTGAAACTGTGTAGCATATTCATTTTGTTTGGCTGTGTGTGTGTGTGGAACGTGCCAGGCTCCCGCTTTTCGCTTTTCGGATTGTTGTTGTTTCTAGTTGCCTTCTTCGTTTCCTATTCCTTCTTCTACGACTACGACTACGACTACGTCTACGTCTTCTTCTTCTTCTTTATCTTTTAGTCCTTGCTGCTCTTTCGTTTTGCGCTTCGTTTTATTTTATTTTTTTTTGTTTGTTCTTCTTCTTGTTCGTGGGGTATATTGTAATACTTTGGGCAAATATTTTCAGTTTCGGTTTGTTTATGCGTCGCCGTTCTTAGTTTGCTGTCCCTCTCTTGCGCTCGTTACTCTCTTGCTCTCTTTCACTTGCCAGCTCGCTCTCTTTCGTGGTGGACTCTTTTTCGTTGTTGTTGTTGTTGTTTGTTTTTTATTATTATTATTGTGTTTCGTTAGTTGAGTTTAGTTAGTTTTTTTATTTTTCGTTTTGTGTTATGCAAAAATTAAATTGTATAAAAATTTATATTCGTTGTATTTGTTGACGACGACAATAATCTAGTTTGTTTTTTTTTTTTTAGTTGTTGTTGTTGTTTTTCTCTTTTTTCTTTGCTTTGCTTGTTGTATGGTTTTATGGCTGTATATGTATGTGTACACACGTAGGCACACACACACACACACACGCGCGCTGGCAACAAATCACTGCGACTTTGTCACTGTTGCTGCTGCTGCCGTTGTTGTTGTTGTTTTTGTTGTGGTTGTTATTGCTACTGTAGTTGTTGTTGTTGTTGAGAGCTTTGTTAAAAATGAATTACGTATTTTGGCCAATGTGTTTTTCTAGCTGTATGTATTTTGTTTGTTGGGTATTTCGTTGTGCATATGTGTTTGCATAAAAATGTGTGTGCGCATACACATACAATGTAGTACATACATACGATACAAATACAAATACATACATACATCGAACAACAAGTATATACGTACATACATATCCTACTACTACTCGCACATTGTATTTATATTTTACATTTGTGTACGTGTATGTACCATGATGTATGCATATGTATGTACATTTAATTATAATCTTTCACATTTTCGCTGCTCTCTCCCATTGTTCATTGCGTTAATGCTGTTCAATTGTTGTTGTTGTTCTTGTTGCTTTCCTTGTTGTTGTTATTTCTGCTCCTGCTTTTGCTGCTGCTGTTGTTGTGGTTGTAGTTGTTGTTGCCAAATAAAGGGACGAATTGTATTTCGCTGAATTTCTCGTCATTCTCTGCCTCTTTATTTTGCATACTTTTAGGGCCTGCCTCCTT
Source organism: Drosophila sulfurigaster albostrigata (assembly GCF_023558435.1). NCBI lineage: Eukaryota > Metazoa > Arthropoda > Insecta > Diptera > Drosophilidae > Drosophila > Drosophila sulfurigaster. Next base: position 21,596,908 of record NC_084885.1, read on the forward strand.
CCAACATCCTCATCATCATCATCATCATCATCGTCGTTGCCGTCGTACCTTCCACACACACACTGTTTGTGCCTGCGCGTGAGTGCGTGCGAGCTTATGTGTGTGTGTGTGTGCGTGTGTGCTTGTTTGTGTATGTCCGTGTGGATTGTTTGTTGTCCGTTGTCCGCTTGCTTAGCTCCGTCCTTGTTCGTCGTCTGTTCGCCAGCAGCGTCGTTTGTTAACTAACGGCACTTTACAAACGACGACACACCAAACGCCAAAGTCAATTCTCGCTGCCAGAGGCAAAACGATAGGCACGCAAACACAACTGCGATTACTAATTATCGATAAGTAACGATAGTCAATACTGCAAAATGGTGGCCCATTAAAAGCTCTTGATGTTTACCCTTTTTCAAATAAGAATTCAGCTGCATTTTATTTATTTTTTCTAAATTTCTCGCCATTCATTCATATATTTGATATTTTCTCACTAAGCGTCATTTAATTATATCTTTAATCTTTTTATTAATGCTTATAAACTCAAAGACTATATTTCAACAAAATGTAAATAAATACATATATTGTGAGTACGTGTTAAATTCTCTTTAATGAATTTGTTTTTAAATTAACCATCCATGTATTATACGCCTATATTTTTTTAAATTTAAAATTTTTTAATTTTCTCACTCAAATTTCATATTAATAATAACTTCACCATTTTTATTTGTATAAAATTTTAATATTTTTTAGTTAAAAATGTAAAAATTCTATTACAAAAGAACATTTTAATATTCATGTTCAGATCTATTTGTTCTTAACTTCATTGTACAATTTTTATTTAAATCAATGATTGAATTCTCGTTTTTAACGATTTTCATACTATAATTTTTTACTAATTTTCATTATATAAAATATTATAACAGAAAGTGTTTATATTAATGTTTAAGTCTCTTTGTTCTTAGCTACAGTATATAATTGTTCGAATTTTAGATCCTACCGATTTTCATAACACGATTTTTAATTCATTTTGGTAATATAAAATATATTTTAACATACAATTTTCATATTCATGTTTAAGTCTTAGCTTCAGTGTATAACTTTTAATTATAGCATTGTTTGAATTCTAGTTTTAACAGATTTTCATAATATTAGTTAAATTTTTAACGAAATAATGCAAATATTTTTCTTTCATTCTTATGAATTGAATAACAAAATAAACAAAACAAATTCAGTGTAAACAAAATCGCATATATAGTTGATAGTTGTGGCAAGCTGTAGCAGGTACACCGTTTTAATTGAAACTTAACTAAACAAATCGTGTGTGGAATGTAACGTGATATTGATATTGATATGTATAACGTATCGTGCTATATATGTACTATATGATTAATCGATTACAATGACATCGCCACATGTCAAGTGGAGCTGCTTCTGCTGCTGCTGTTCATCGTGTGGATCGTCAGTGGCATCGCTTTGCACTTGTGAAATGTAAATGCCAAATCGCATTTTGCCGCTCTGCATGCGAGCGATTGTTGTGAGCGTCTCCGGCGAACGTTCGCCGGTGCGTTGATTAATGCAGATCATATCGCAACGCTGACAGGGTCCATCCACATGGAAGTGCACATCGCCGATGCGCAACTGCGTGTAGGACAACTCCTCGAAGGGAACGTCCGTCTCGACGATGATGTTGCCACGAAAACGATCAACGGTCTCGTCCAGCGGCTCCTCGAAGTCCAGGGAACGCACCGAAGCTCGATTCACAAGCAGAAATTGCGCCTGATTGACGAGACTTAGCTGTTGCTTCTGCTGCTTGCCGTTGGCTGCACTGCTGCGCTGTCCCGATTGACGCAACAGACGCAATCCATCGATGCCCAGTTGATCGCTCAGCCAATTGGCCACCTCGTCACCACAGTCGTAACCCTCGATGGGCTGGCGGCAAACTTTGCTGCGACACCGCGCCGTGTTCTCCGCCTGAGCGCTAAGCGACAGTGGCACCGAGGCAAAGGACGATCCACTATCGAAATGCAATTGCAGTTGATCGTGCACGATGCGTGGCTGCAACAGACAGAGATGTGTGCAACGTTTCTGGGTCAATGCCATGCCACTCATATCGACAATCATCCATTCGCGATCATACTGCAATCCCTGCTCGGTCAATGGCCAACTTTCCCCTGTATTTGTGATCTTAAACGCTGCGCACGATTTGATCGGATAGATGGCCAGTTGTTGGAGACGTGGTCGCAAATGCTGGGCGCGTTGTTGCAACGGTTTCGGCAACTGTGCCACTTGATTCACAATGAACTCGACGCGTTGCTGTCGCTTTGAAGTCACATAGCTGTTGCGCAGCATTTCCAGCAGCCGTTCGACATCCTCCAGTCGCGACATGTAACCAAATGAGACACGCACCGCACCCGTTGGCTGGCCATTTAACAGATCATAGTAGTCGCCACAAACGCGTCCGGCACGCTTATAGATCGCATCCATTGTGTCGTCGCTGAGCTGCAAATAGCGCTGACAGGCGCCGATGTTGCAAAAGCAACCGGTGCGCAACAGTATGCGATGCAATGATGCCACACACGCCACCTCACCGAATCCCACATAGTCACCCGTCTCGGTCAGCACATTGAACGTCACAATGCCGCCCTGTGTGGCACGTTGCTCGTAGCCAGCATTGTTATACAGCCGTATCAGTGGCGCTCCATTTGCGTGTTGCAGCTGCCGCAGTTGCTCGGCACAATAGCGTGCCAGGCCGTGCACATGCCGCGAGATGCGCTCCATTGTGTTGCCACCGGGCACCAAACGCTCGAGCGTACGAAAGCCCTGCAACAGTTCGACAATCGACAGGAATGGCAGTGTGCCATCCTCGAAGCGTTCGTGGAACACGTCACGCAACTGATGATCCATGCTGTGCGGATACGCATAGTTGATGGTGCCGCCGCCATAGAAACGCTTCTGCAACACCTCCGCACCACGTCGACTAACGAGCAGCGCTCCCACGCCGGTGGGATAGCCAAAGAGCTTGTAGAAACTGACGCACACATAGTCCGCACGATGCCGTTGCAGATCCAATGGACTGCTGGCTGCCAAGGAGGCGGCATCCAACAGCACATAGTGCTGCTGATTTGCTTTCGTGGGTGACTCTTCAGCCACTTGTTTGCGCCACACACATTTGCCCGGCTGTTGCAGGCCGTGTTTGTGCAACTGATCAATGATGGTCAATGGCAACTTGTTGCCACTGAAGTTGCACTGGCCAGAGAACACGACCAGTGAATTGCCCGACGTCGTTTCATTTGCTGTCGCCTCCTGCGCCACATCGTTCAGCAGCAGCAGCTCCTCCTGGGTGAGCATATAGATGCCTTTGGCTTGCACCAGCTGTCGCATGCCCAGCACCGATGTGTGATTCTCGCGGCAATAGTGAAAGTTTCCCTCGCTGCCGAAATCAAAATGCTCGGCAACCAGACGCAGTGCAGCCGTTGCATTTGCCGTGAACACCACATGATAATCCTCGGCAGTTGTGTTAAAGAATTCCAGTATTCTGCAGAGTTCAAATGGAATAATGTAACGAAAGTGTCAAAAGTTTGCAGTCGGAGATACTCGCTGTCCATTTCCACATTCTTAGTCAATGGGTAGCGGGTATAAAAAACGTATTTACTTGTAGCGCACCTGATCCACAAAGTCGCCGGTGGAGCGACAGGTGTGTGGATTACATATTACATCGCGTTGCAACTGCTGTGCGGCAGCTGCCACTTGACTCTCCGCGTAGAGTGTTGTGCCCGCATGATCGAGGTATGTAGTATCTATGAGAATCAGAAGACAACAACGATTGACAATGTCAACAGGGATTCTTATCAGTGAACAATGTATTTCGCCACCACCTTGAATACCACCTACCAGCGAGTCTAGAAAATTCTTTATCGATTAGCGCCTGCTCAGCAGCGCTAAACTCAGCCGTGTACTCGCCGCTCATTATTGCGTGCTTGCAGTTAACTCCATTGGCTTTTATACCCAGCCAGCAACAACACACACACAACTTGAAAAACAACCGGCAATTATAAAATAGTTTCACCAGCAGTAATAGTGATGGACATTCAATCAATAGTTATATCGATACATCGATGTCACTTATTTGCGGGAGTATCATTACTGCTGTAATATAAAATTAGTAAATATTATAAAAATATATACTTCAACTGTTAAAAAGAAATTAAATAATAAAATTTATATAATTTTTTAAACTATATTAAAAAGTAAAGTTGCTTTCTATAGTTTCTATGCTATCGCATTAAACAGTTTGCTATCGATAACAAGCCGCTCAGCTGTTCACGCACAATTGTTATCGGCACACAGTTTTGATGCACATTTATCTGGCTGTGTTTTGTTGTTCCGTAAACGTTTAGAAAGAGTTTTATTGTGCACAATGCCCAAGGAGAAATCACGACATCGCAGCCGCAGTCGCAGTCGTGACCGAAAGCGCGATCATCACAAACGCAGCAGCGACAACAAATATCACGACTCGGACCGGGATCGCGAGCGTGAGAGAAAGCGGGACAGAGACAGAGATGCACACGGCAGGCGCAAAGAGCGGGAACGGGAGCGCAGTCGAAGTCGCGAACGCCAACGAAGTGGACGCGACAAGAAGGAGAAGGAGAAGGTGAAGGAGCAACGTCGTCGTTCACCCTCCAGCTCCAGCTCCAGTTCATCGTCATCCTCCAATTCATCAGCGCCGCCAAGAGGAGCAGCAAAAAGTAAGCGCAGTCCCGAAATGAGCTCCATTAAACTGCTGCAGACGCTGGAGGAGCGACGTCTGCGCGAACAGCAGGAACGCCAACGCGTCAAGGAGCAACTGAAGGCGAACGAGACGCCGGAGGAGAAGCGTGCCCGCCGCCTACGTGAGAAACAGGCCAAGGAGCAGCGTCGCCGACAGCGCATGGGCTGGGACAACGAGTACCAGACGTACTCCAACGAGGACAATCCCTTTGGTGACTCCAATTTGACCTCCACCTTCCACTGGGGCAAAAAACTCGAGGTCGAGGGTCTGGCCAATCTCTCCAGCAAAACCGTCGAAGTTCTCTCGCTGCAAAAGCAGCTGGAGAATCGTCGCGAGCTCGAGAAGGTGAAGAAGCGACGCCAGGAACGCGAACTGGAGCGTCAGGCCCGCGAAGACGATGCCATGCAGCAGCAGCGCTCCAAGGAGGCGGTCCAATTCCGCGAGTGGCAACGCCAGGAGGATCAGTTCCACTTGGAGCAGGCGCGTCTGCGCAGCGAGATCCGCATACGCGATGGACGCGCCAAACCCATCGATCTGTTGGCCCAATACGTGTCCGCCGGCAGCACAGAAACGACGCTCGAGGATGCGCTCGAGATGCAGATGCATGAGCCGTACATGCTGCTCCATGGCCTGCATATGGACGAGCTGGAGGATCTGCTCGTGGACATTAAGGTGTACGAGGAGCTGGAGCAGGGCAGGCATATGGATTTCTGGAATGACATGGTCACCATTGTGCAGGACGAGCTGCAGAAGCAGCTCAAGCAGCAGCAGAGCGAGGCGAACGCATTGAATCAACGACGCGATGGCATCCATCAGAGCGTGGTCAAGGATGTGGCGGACATATTTCGCGGCAAGAATGCCAAGCAGCTGGACGAGATGCGTGGCCGCATCGAGGCCAAGATCAGCGGACGTGCCGATGGCGTCGACATCAGCTACTGGGAGAGTCTGTTGTCGCAGCTGAAGGCGCACATGGCGCGCGCTCGTCTCCGGGATCGCCATCAGGCGCTGCTCCGCGAGAAGCTGTCGCTGCTGAAGCGTGAGAACGACGGCGGCAGCAGTGAGGCAACCACTGCCACAGCAGCAGCAGCAGGTGGAGCCTCTCCTATGGCTGTTGTTAAGCAGGAGGATGAACTGGACGATGAGCAGCAGCCTCCTGCTGAAGCGGACTTGGAAGCAGATCCGGAGCAGGACATGGACAGTCCGTTGCGTGAGCTGCAGCAGGCGGTGCGTCTGTATCAACTGGGCAACTACAGTCCCAGCTACATGCGTGACGAGGATTTCACCGGACGCCGCTTGACCGCTGCCGATGAGGACAATGTGGATGGTGCGCTCTACGGTGACAGCGATGACGAGCATCGGGTGCGTCAGCAGCGTCTCCAGCTCATCCATCCGGAGCGCATTGCCGATAGCGTTGAGCTGACGCCACAGGAACAGCGTATGCGGGGCGAGGCGCGCAAAGGAATGCAGGGCGATGAGGCCGAGTTCAGTGTAGAGACCACAGTGGATGCAGTGCCCCAGCTGGCGACGGACAAGTATCGACCACGAAAGCCGCGATACTTTAATCGCGTTCACACGGGCTTCGAGTGGAACAAATACAATCAGACGCATTATGACATGGACAATCCGCCGCCAAAGATTGTCCAGGGCTACAAGTTTAACATCTTCTATCCAGATCTCATGGATAAGTCCCAGACGCCGCAATACTTCCTCACCCCATGTGCGGACAATGCGGACTTTGCTGTGCTGCGCTTTCACACGGGTCCGCCATATGAGGATATTGCATTTAAGATCGTCAATCGCGAGTGGGAGTTTAGCTATAAGCGCGGTTTTCGTTGTCAGTTCCACAACAACATATTCCAGCTGTGGTTTCACTTTAAGCGCTATCGATACAGGCGCTAATCATCAAATATCTTTCTCTTCGTCATTTTTTTTTATATACACATATTGTCTTTAAAAGTGAATTAAATAATAATACTTATAAACATCGTACACAGTTTGATTGGGAAGTTACAACCTCTAGATCTTATCCGTTTAAGCTGAGCACTGATACTTCAAGCAGTCAGTCGATCAATCAGAATAAGTAATAAAGATTAATAATATATAAGAAATTGAAATTTGAAATGAATTTAAGGCTGTAAATTCATTTTTCTGTCGGTCGTTCCGGATAAAGGGTTTTGCATAACCAGCATAAAACAAGGATTTACGATCCCAGATTAAGGCAAAGGGTAAATAATAAATATTGTCACATGTCACTTAAGAACCTTGAGCTTTCGAATTTTACAAGCTCCAATCGCTCAAAAGCTTAGCGCTTAAGTTTGTTTTAAGATCTTATGCTATTTAAGGAAGAAATAAACTATTTAACTTAAATAAATGTGATTCTTACACAAAACAAAATCACTTTACACAACTATATTTTTATTTAAATTAAATTAGAATTTATTTATATTTGTTTTAACTTAAACAAAATCTTTAAACTTAAGCAAAATCAACTCAATATGACCAAAATTTATATTTTTGAAATAAAAAACTAGTAAAATCTAATTATTGTATTAATATTTAACATTTTTGTAGCTTCTACAGCAAGTAAGCATCATCTTAGGATATCACGCAAAAAGTTATATTTTGTAATCATGTTAGAAAGATTTTTTAAAAGTTGTAAATCCGCGAAAGGAATTTTAACTCGAGCTTAAAGAGAGTTGTTCGTATTTACTAAAAGTTGATCAATTTGCAGTTAAATCTCTTTTATTACATGACATTACATCAAATCAGCTCTGCTGCGTTTTAATTTCAGCCTTCTAGCCCTTATCATTAAGGCTGCACATTTATAAATTTAGTAACTCAGTCGGTATTTATATACAAATAGATCAACACTTAGTTATTGGTCAAAATTATTACTTGCTTCACATAATGCTGCAGTCTTTGATGGGCGCTTCCTTTACGCGTTCCACAGATTCGCCTCGTCGCGCTCTCTCCACCTGGAGGAGCACGCTCTGGTGCTGGGGAAACGCCAAACAACTGAGCTTCGAGTGGACCAACTGATCGTCGATCTTCACCTCGAAGGCTCCGCGACGTCCCTGATGGCATGAGACCTCCACATCGGGTGCTGCATCCAAGAGGAACTGTCTCAGCATCTGGCAGTGCATCGCAAAATTGCACACGCCGCTGTGGACATCGAGTATATAGAATATCATCAGTTTTTATACGATTTGGATCACGTACCAGTATTCCACATCCACGTTGACCATTGTTTAAACAAAAGCTTAAAGCTCTTTAATCGCAATCAATAAAAATTATATATTCCGTTTGTTTACACATTGAATTTAATTGTGTGCTCATTTATTTGATTTTTCAAATTGAAGTTGACCTTTTTGATATCAGTTGTCCCCAGAAATAAAGCTTCAAGTTAGGCAACCACAATACGTTAGTGCTGGAACCGTTGCAATACATTTCAATATCGATTGCACACATATATCGATAATTATCGCATCGACATGCAGATTTCGCAAAGCATATTTGAATTTGTAACCGAAATGTTGCATGCTTTTTCGTGTTCAACTTTTTTGTGCTATTCGCACAGATCTTTTAGTTGGTAATTAATTCATGAAGGTCTTTATTTTTAATTGTGAAGTTATTCCATCACTTAAGACTATTTTTATTGTTTCAAACACTTTAAATTCATAATTTACATCCACTTTAAAAATATATTGGAACTAGAAATTACTTTACATTTTTGTTTAGAGCACTTTAAATGCTAATTTTACATTAACTTAAAAAGTGTTTTGGAACTACGCGTTTTTTTTAAATATTTTGTTTCGAATGTTCAATGTTCAATTATAATTATGAAAATGCTCAGCCTTTGTTAACGCGTGCCCGAAGAAGTGTCTTGCATGCGGCATTGTGTGTCTTCAGTGGCAACTCATCTGTAAGTCAAATTCGTAATCAAATCGATTTGTAAATAAAAGAGACGGTGGATGCACTTACAGATCTTGTGCTCGCCGTGGACTGGCAGCAGCATTGGCAACTGTTCGGGATTGGTGCAGACAAACACATAGGGACTATCGGATTCACCCTGAGGATACAAATCCCGATATTCCTCCTGGGGCAGACAGTTGTCGACATGCACACAGCCCAGCAGACTGCTGGTTGGATAATGCTTGGGGAATTCAAGATTGTCATCTGCAGGAATATATAGTATAAGTATTCCCAACACGAGACTATTCTTTCGGATGCTTACCATTGTAGAGCACTCGATAGAACTGCTCCATTTGGGCAATGTCATCCGCATGCGGCTCCTTGGAAGTCGAGGCTATCCACAGGCGGCCACGATGCTCGCTGTACCAAACACGACCTTCATGCCTGCACACAATAAATATCGTTTAGAATGTTTTATAAAGAACGAGTTTTGTAAGTTTATAAAAAGAAAAAGGAAGCAAAAATGAATGAATGAAGTAACAGAATATGATGGGAAACTGTTATATTCTTTTGATGATAAGATGTTGATTAATTAATAAAAAAAATCATTTCAGTTACTTTTTCACATTCTCACAGGTCCAAAAATACATAAAACTTTCACAACTTCATTGACAGCATTGGCAGCACTGCCACCTCAATGTGCATTGGCAGCACTGCCGATAGTTTTCATCGACAACAATTCGTACTCACCTCTTAATGCCCGCCACGAGCAGCGAGGCCCATGGCTGATGCATGGACAGACATTGTCTCATGTCCTGCAGCTCTAGCAGCTCCTTATCTTGCACCCGATTGTAGACACGCTCCAGACCATCGTGTGTGGGCACGGCTGGCCACTGCTGTTGCTCCTTGTTGGGACGATAAGTGGGCGCCTTGGCCACATCCAAATTGGGCGCCAATCCCATGGCCGAGTGGCCAATTAGACACGTTGTCGTGGTGCCAGCAGTGGCTGCTGCTTGTTGCTTGCTCACTGCAGCCAGTTGGCGCAACACCTGCTGCTCGTACTCCTTGCTGATTAACGATTCATCTGGCAGCTCGCGGCCAGCGAAATCCACTTTAATCTTGCGCTTCAAACGGCTGCCGTGCTTCAAATCATGCATCTCGCTCTTCAGCTGCTCGTACTTCTCGCGCTCCACATCCGTCAGCCAGACGGAGTTCTCCTGGAAATAATCCAGTTCATCGTCAATCACCGTGGTACGTTTCTCGCTGTTCTTGTCGTATTCCAGCAGACGATCACGTTGTGCCAACGCCTCCTGCAGCGCCTTGTTGGAGGACTTCTTGCCGCCTGCCTGTTGTTTGGGCTGCCGTGTGGCCGCCTTGGCCATTTTGAGCTCTTCCTCGGGTGTGTAGACAAGTTGTCCGCAAAACAGACATGGACCGCTGCCCTCCTGTTCGCAAACTATGCGTCCGCAGCCGAGACAATTGTTGATCAGCTTGTGTTCGGCTGCCTGGCAATCGCAGCTGCGTCGTCCCTTCAACAGCACATTGGCACCCAGCACTTGGCCATCCTTGGCATACAGATTTACATATTTTCCCTGTTTCTTAGCCGCTCCTCCTCCTCCTCCTCCACCACCGCCGCCGGTTCCTCCGCCACTGCCTCCACCTGTGGGTGACTTGCCTTTGACTTGGTGGCTGCTGCGCGGCTGCTTGCCACTGAGCAGCATGTGGCGACAGTTCAACAGAAACATTCGATGCTCCTCATTATCCTTGTTAAGCAGATTATCAAAGTAACTGTCGAACTCATAGTCATCGCGTATGGCCAAAATAGTGCTGTGTATTCCAAAAAGAGAAAATCAGTTATTAACCATTTTCATGTTTCCGTTAACACTTGACACTCACGACATCATTTGATCGGTGACCACACAATCGAGGCACTTGGACAAAGTGTCGCCCAGCCACTTTTCCATATTGCTGCTGCCAATTTGAATTGTATAAATTTATGAAATAAAAGCCAACTCAATAAATCTACATGAACAGCTGTTTCGCCTGACTTATCGATTTGCCGTTAACACAACGAACATTATCGATAATGCTACCCGTTTATGATTTGTCATTTAAAGTCATTATTTAAAATTGGAATATTTTTTACTTAATTGTTCACACTTATAAACTTAATTTTAATCTGTTGGTAGTTCATAAATCAAAATGCATTAAACTAGCCCCAAATACACATGCTTATCGATAAATATAAACGCGCACATATATTTGAATTTCTTTCCATATTTGTTTGCTGCGCAAACTTTACGTTAGACTGTAAATTACAAAGCGTAACATAAGAAAACGTTACTTTTATTTATGTTTATTGGCATAATTCATATATGAAGTAAATAAAAGTATAAATTGTATTCGATTACTTGACATGAAAGAAATGCAGTGTTGGTAATCATTAAAATCGGCTACTGGGAATGGGCTCAAAAACAAATGTCTGGCAACGCTATGACAACAAAAATATGCGAAATGCAAGTAGAAAACAAAATACAATAAATATTCCTGCACAATGAAAGCAATGGAAACATTTTAAACGCTCTACCGCTCCCGTTCGTTCGTGAGATGTGTGTTGTCTGCTCTCTGTTGCTTGCTGCTTCTCAGACTGTGATCTTACGCGTATAATCAATTAAAATATACGAAAAATCGTGCTAGTGTGTGTTCTTCTATTTGTAAATTCTCGAAGACACCGAGACGCGTTCGCTGTGTGTTTATTTAATTGGTTAGTGCTCCTGTTTGTATGTGTGTGTGCGCGCTCCTGTGTGTGTGTTCAATTTATTGTAAATAACATAACATTGAGAGCGGCGTACCAAATCAATTTTCAAACTGGCCAAAATAGAAAGTGCTACCTGGCGACAACAACAATAGCAACAACAACAATAAAACGGCAACGAAAGTCATTGGCAAAAAAACGGAAAAAAATCAAAGCAGACGTCAGCGGTGACAACAACAAGGAAAGGCAATGGCGGGGACGCCTCAATTTTTTGCCGCAGCCGCAGTCAGCTTCTCTGTCCGCGTCTCAGTCAGCAGCCACCCTCATTGAGAATCCGTGAATTCGTGATTCGCACAGCTGTATTTGCTTTTGCAAACACACACACGCCCCGTTAAACAAAAAACAAAGCTATTGAAGTTTTAGCTTTCTGCATTTCAAACTATTGTTTTTGGCTTGTGCAAATTGCGTGAGTCGCTCTGTCGCGCTGCTCCCAACCTGTCTCTTTCCTCCTTTTCTTTCCACTCTCCCTTCTCTTCATCTCACTCTCTCGCTCGCTTGCTCCAACATACGCCACGCTGCTGCCGCCGTTGGCTTTTTGCCGTTATAGTGTTGTTGCTGCTTTGTCGCTGCGTTTAAATTTGACACGCTGCTCGATTTGCTCGTTATTAACTTTGATTTGTGTTGTATTGTTTTTTTTTTGTTTTCCAGTAGTTTGCCGTCGTCAAAAGTCTTCGCTTACGTGTAATAGTTTTGCCAAAAATAGCCAAGTAATAAAATTATACAGAATACTCATACATACATATATACAAGTAGCAACAAAAACAATGAAACGCCCGCACTAACAACAACAATAACAGAAACAACAACGGCATCGAAACTACAACAAGAAAAAAAGCTCTTCAAATTATATGCGCCTGCGTCATCGTATGTGCAATAGTGTGCGTGAATCTCCAACGAGAGCGTGTATGTGTGAATGCGTCGTGTGCGTGTGTGAGTGAGTGAGTGCATTTATGCCAATGTTGTGCTTGATTGTGTGTGTGCCTATGCATCTGTTTTGAAACCGGCATCATAACGTCAGCTGAGCTGAGCAGCGGCGAACAAAAAGACGAAGAAGAAGAAGCAGTGCGCCTTCACCCCCAAACTCACCAAAACACACACACATACATAACGCACACACACACATATAGAAACAACACGAAAATGTATCGAATCGGTCCAATTGGACGTAAATCGAACTTCCATTCGCGCGAGAAATGTCTAATTGGACTCGTGCTGGTGACATTGTGCTTCCTATGCTTCGGTGGCATTTTCCTGCTGCCCGATAATTTTGGCAGCGAGCGCGTACTGCGCGTCTACAAGCACTTCCAAAAGGCCGGTCCCGAAATCTTCATACCCGCCCCTCCGCTGGCCGCGCATGCGCCACGCGACGAGGATCCCCATTTTATGGGCGATCGTCAGCGATTGCAACAGAAAATCATTGCTGAGCTCGGCGACATACTCGATGAGCCGCAAGTGGCCGCTGTCGCTGCTGCTGCATCCGATGCAGCTGGCGCTGCGGCTGCGCCAGCGGTGCAACAAGAGCAGCCGGTGCAACAGGAGACGCAGCCCGATGTGGCGCAACAACAACGTGTCTCATCGGCCGATGATACCACACATAATCAACAACAACAACAACAGCAGCAGCAACAACAATTGAAGCTGCCCATGGGCTTGTCAAAGGACTCTACAGCTGATCATGCTGCCGACGCGGGAATGGAGGAGAAACGTCTTAAAGTCAAAGAGGTGAGTGCGATTATCATACATTTGTTCTTCTTCCTCTCTTGCCATTTCGCTCGCACACGTTTTAGGCAATTAGCTGATAAGCTTCAGTGTGTCAAACAGACGAAAGCTTTCAAAGCTTCCTCTTCTTCGCTTCTGCATTGACTTCCGTGACAGCAATCGCTAAGCTTCGTGTTTATTTTTTTTCTTTTTATGACGTGTTGTCGAAGGCTCCCATGCTGTGTGTGTGTGTGTTGATGCTGGCAGCAGCAGCAGCAGCAGCAACTCGTTGATTCGTTTGCTTAGTTTCGCGATCAGCTGCTTCGTCACACTCTTCGTGCTGATAACGAAGCCACACGAGTGGCAAAAGTAAGCAAAAAAAAAGTTAGAGAGTGAGAGTGTGAGGGCAAGAGTTTTTGAAAAGTCAAATGCAAATGCGAAATGCGAAATGCGAAGTGAAAAAGCATGTAGTAAATTAGTGCTTTATGAATGCCAGCGAATGCATTCCCAACTTTAAAATGGCGACCTAATTAGTGCTACAGTAGACGCTCGTAAATGCGAAACACCTTGTTTTGATGGTTATTGTGATTTCTAAAAAATGCTAATTAAAAATTTAATTTAACTAAATGGAGTGAACATTACTTTACTTTTCTCTTTCATTAAATTTTTGGTATATATAAATACATAATGTTTATTTGTTGGATTCATTAAAAGAAATAAGTCAAACTAAACACTCCAATTATGTATTTTAATTCGAAATTCTAAAAGATTCTTCTTTGCGAGCTTCCACTGTTCGCCACAATGTTCCTACGTATACAAACTTTAGCAGATTTTCTTGTTTTGCGATACTGTAATTGAACTGCCATGTAAGTCATGCGTGTTTAATAATTTTAATTGGATTGCGGTGTTTAAATATTATTTTTCAGGAAACGAACACACATTTCACATACTATTATGCACGCCTGAAACTAAGAATGGGAGTAGTTAGTTTATCGCCAAGTCTTTTCAAACATGTGTTTCTGCATTGCTGGCGAAACAGGAAAACACTAATGAAGTGTTTGTAGTTCTCTAAGATTGATATCAGATATCATTGTATTTATATACATTCATATTTCGTTGGAAACACATTTCTGCACATTTGATTTTCATTGTTTCGATAACATTACTGTACGATCAGTTGTAAGTTGTTTTAATTGTATGTGTGTGTTTTGTTGATTTTTCTATAAGCAACTCGTTCGCTTACTATTTATGCTACCTGCCAACCACTGTTATTCCATTTAGCCATTTCCCGTGCCACAACAAGCGTTCACGGCTGGTTCCTCAGTTGAATCAACATCTTTGGACTTGATCAGTTTCCTCTTTCCGTTTTCGCTGGCTGGCTATACCCTCAATACAAGTCCAGCGGGGTATTACGATAAATATCTGGAAATTTGAATAAAATATCCAAAAGAAACACCAAACATAACATTTCACATAAGACTTCAACTGTATAGTATTTGAATAATTACAGGGTATTAGTTGATCGAGCAACTTATGCACACATATTTTTACCTGTTTTGATTTCTTGATGTGCTATTTATTTAGTTTCCTAACTGTTGTTGCTGTTATTTGCTAAGTCGCCAAGAAATGCAATAATTTTGATGTGCTTTCACTTTGTTAGTCACTTTTTTCCACCATCCACTTAGTTTTTTTTTTTCTTTTAACATATTTGCCCCTCGTAATTTTCATAGCATTTTATTTCTGTTATGTATTCTACTGACCCAAAAAAAAAGCGTTCTTAGGCGCTAAACGATATTAAGTAAGAAAGAGAGAAGAGGCAGAAAAAAAAAACTCTTAATAATTAAGCATAAACAGAAGCACAGCTATCAAAACAAGAACACGAACAACAACAAAGTATAAAAATGAGAAAAAAAAAACTAACCGCAAAGATCGCGAACATGGCAACAAAACAAGAACACGATTAAGCTGACGACGTTGAAGCTGACTTTGTTCTTGTTGTTGTTCTTCTTGTTGTTGTTGTTGCTGCTGTTGTTGTCGCTGACTTTGCCGCTAGCGTTTCTGTCGTAGTTCTTTGTTTTTGTTTAGCGCTAGAAACTGAATGTTGTCGTGATTATTCGAATCTTATTAATTAAGAGAATTTGTAGCCTACAGATCAATGGGATATTAGAAATCACCTGCTGGGTCGCTCACCTCTTCACACCTCTTCTTCCTTATCTCTTGGAGTATAAAATTCATTCAAGAACATCTCGTAATTTTGGGTTTCACTTTCTTATAGACCGAGTCTGACCTTGCTCCAGGCTAACGCATAAATTGATTGCGTGTCTCTGTGATATTAGTGGGTTAAATCTTTGAATTGCAAATGAAAAAACAAACAAGCGCAAAAATACAAATGCATAATTAAAAAAAAATAAAAATGAATATGTTATTAACATATTGGTTTTATAACAGCTCGACGTTTATTTTTAATCTGATCTGACTTCCTCAATTTCGTTCCACTGTAAGGCAAAATGATTTAATTTATAGCAGTCCACATTCATTTTATTTCCCACTTTCATGTTGAAGTTGCTTGCTGGCTCTGCTTGGCTCTCAACTTTCAAGATGTGTGGATAGCGATAACTTCGCTGGCTTTAAATTGGCTAATTTATCGCGAGCAACTCTCTGCTCTAACTTTATTTGAAATGCCAAATGCGAGCGAGATGGCGATAAACCAGTTTACTCCAACTCTCCTCTCAGCACATTGAAATAACAGTCTCAAGGTTTTCTGTAAACAATTGAATAACAATTTCGTTGTACTCATCTCGTTGAATATGTAAGGCCTTAGGCCGTCTGCTTATCTGACTTGTATGAATGTACATACATTAACATAAAGTTCTATAATGACAGTAGTAGTAGTAGTATTTTTATTGTAGGCAACTAATTATTATTATTTTTGCAAATTTAACAGTAAAGTTTATACTATTAGCTTTTTAGTAAAAACAATAGATTTGTAATTAATATATATATTTAATTACAAGTTTTTAATACTCAAATATTTTCTATTTTTATGTGTATTTAATGTAATATTTTTAAACTCGATACACATAGGGTAGGATATGTATGTAACAGGCAGATGGATTCATCTCTGATCACATAAAGTATATATATTCTTGATCTGCGTCAACAGCCGAAATGATCTAGCCATGTTCGTCTGTCCGTCCGTGCGTATGAACTCCTAGATCTCTTGCTTTGGTTGACAATCCGGTATATTTTTGTATGTTTTAGTATATTTTGAATATAGTACAATAATGATATATCAAATATAGCCTGTAGTATTTTAGTATTTTTGCGGTAGATTATGGTTTTATTGAATAAGGGGAACACTTACTTGATTGTCGTTTTCTTACTTGTTAATTACTGAGATCATCACCACTTCAGACCATTGTGACAGTTATTTTTATATATCGATTTGTGTAACGTAAACTTCGCATATTATGCCAATATTGCAAGCTGAATAACCTTCTAGTTAAGCGCTAGAATTCAAAGAACAAGTTGTCAAACAATTGCATAGAAGCAAACATATATTTATGGACATTGAAGGCTGAGTTTGTTACTGCACTTCATGTGTCAATTTGTGGCAACCAAAATGGTTAGCAAACTTGGATCTGAATTTGGCAAAAAGACACCCAAATACCGTAGTCGGCTCTTGACATAAAGTTGTTGCAAATAAAGACAACGCACTATTGGCTCATAGTCAATAAAACAATTGTCAACTTGCAGTGATTATTTGATCGTGAAATGTAATACACATAAATGTGTTTAGGGTAGGCAAAAACAACTTAATTGAAGACGGTTGATAAAACTTAAAGATGTGGCTGTGTTTTAAAATAAAGTTGGAAAAGCTAGGAAGCTAGATTTATTTCAAATACCGAATCTCAGTTTGAAGAGTTTCCTAATGAGAAGATTGAAGAATTTGATACACTTATTTGATATGCTTTACTTTTTGCAAACACAATGCCAAAACTAAAATGTTTAAATACGCATTCCAAAATAATTATGTCGGCCCGCATAAAAATAGCAAAAGCGGCAGCAATGAAATATGTGATTGAATCAAACAACTATAAAAATAAAATGTATGAAACATATCGAATAACAAGAACAATTGCTGATTTAAATTTAGAAACATGGAATGCAATTTTTTCTTTTTCTATTCTGCTAAAATGTAATCATTCGTTGTGGAAAGTTGTCGATATTTATGCGTTGATAGCTCTCTAACTGGCTTTTTAAATGTAATAATGACTACACGGAATCATTTTTAAATTGTGACGTGCAGAGATTTCGATAAACTATAGTATGTAGTTGATCAAACATGTTAGAGAGTTGCTGCTTTATCAGCCATCCATGACTAAGTCCCTGCCCATTAAAATGTTTTGATAAACATTTACAGGCCAAGTTGAGCATAACATTTTCGTGACTGTCCATCGAAAATTGCGTTTGAAAATTGTGAATTTAGCGACACAATTCTGTTTACGAGATGCTCTAATTATATATTTTGGCTGGATGGAGATTAAAACATTCACGAGAGGTGGTGGAAATAATTTCCCACTTGCTCGATTTCATTGTTAATTTAGTCATTGATTACATTTTCGGGAACTATACGAAATGATTGTTCCCTATTCCTATACCCTTTCTCTTTTTGTGACTGTTGGTGACATTTAATTGGCCAAGTGCGTTGGCTTGGCTTTCACAAATAGAACATAACAATTTCGTTTGTTGTTCGTGCTATGCATACCTATACCTATGTATAAATAACGACATAAAAAGCCAGAATAACCAAAACAACAAGTGTGTGCCGCATGGTGTAGCGATGTGTGTCAATAACCAACAGCAACAGCAACAGCAACATCATGACAAACAATTGCATTGTAGATACTATGTACATACATACATATGGTATGTACATAAATACATACACATATCTATCTATGTCTCTTTGTATCTGTGTGTATCAGGGGAGAGTCGCAGTCGTATTGGTTTCACATGTGTGACTGTGGCTGGGGGATTCATTGTTGGGTTTGTTAGCTAGACTCAAACACATATACAGAGCATATAGTAGAAATCGAGACAACCTAGTTTTTACTCCAAATCAACAATTATAAATGCATTTCTTCGCAATTATTGCATATCAAATCAATTAAATTATTGCTTAATAAGAATAAGGAAAAGCTAATCTTTTTAACTCAGGGATATACGAATGTAAATCAAGTTTTTTATGCTTTGTAAAACGATTTAAATTTTGCATTAACACCAACTGCTATAATAATACTGAATATACTGAAATCCTGAATTGCTATAATAATACTGAATACACTATTTATTGACTGTTATCGAAAATTTGTGTTTCCAAAGCTTAATGAGCCGAATATTTATAAAACTCATTTTATTCGTAACTTCTTTATAGTGTGAAGGACATTGAGATAGTAAATGTAAATAAAATAAAAATAAAAAATATTTGAAGAAATTTAAGAGCTCATTTTTGAATGCTTCATTATTATTAACGCATAATTTATAAAACTAATTTTACCAAGTCTCTGTTTATTCCTGTGATGATGCTTATTAAGTTGTACAGGTTGTTCACTAAATCCTTGGTTATGCTTTCATAACTTTTTTATATTGTGAACGCCATGAGAATAGTTGAGATCAACTAAAATACAACTTGAAAATATTTAAAGTAATCGAACAACTATCCTATTTCACATTCACATTAACAATTATAACAATACCTCTCTACTTCTCAGTATTATTAATGGGAAATGTATAATATGTATATATATAATACCTTCTAGAGAGAAGGATCTATAGAGATCTGTATGTCGAAATTTATTTTCTGCTTAATTATAAAAACACTGAATTGGAAAAGCATTAAAGCTTTTCAGTATTATAGATCATGCGATGTTCACATTTTTGTGAAATAATATAAAATATATTTCGGATGTAGAATTTAATATTTATTCAATGTTTCCAAATATTTTTGCGCTACGAAGAACAATTTCCGAATTGGCATTTGAACTTCGGATGGTTTGCTTGGCTAATACTAAATGCGGATTGTCTGTGGACAAGGGCAAAGCACACGAAATTGGTGTTGCAAATAACCCCAAGCGGGCTCAGAACCTTGGGTATTTGGTCCACGCCATTTACCATTTACCACTTGCCACTGGAAACTTTGACCTTTGGCCGGTCGCAGTCTCTAGTTAGCGTTTTCGTTCGTTTGTACACACATGCAATCATTCAAGTCTCTGCTACCGCAGGCATTTTTCACCTACATAGATTCTGGCATATTTTTGTTGTTTTTGTTGTTTCTTCAACACAAAGTGAACTCACAACCATTCGATGGTGCAGTGCGAGTTCAACTGAAAGAAGAAGCTGCTGTCGCAACGCTGAGAATGTTTTGCGTTTTACGTTTTCCGTGTTCCAATCCCAGTTCGTTCCCCATCACACACAAAGCGTACGTAGAGTGAAAGCTGCAAGACTGAAAGCTCTGCTCTTGCGGCAGCTTTCACAAGCATAACAAATTTTTGGCGCCAAAAAACTCGCGCGCTGCCAACTCAACTTATTGGGTTGAGGGGCCCCAAAAAAGCTTAACTTAATTTCAAAAGTCCATCGACTATGTGGCGAGTTGCGCGCATATTGTAGATCTCAAAAAATATGATATATTATTAATTTACTTGAGTTTAACTGTTGAGAAATGCATTTTATTTTTTTTTTTTTGACATTAATAATTTGATGCTCAAAATGATATGCTATAACTTGAAATTGAAAAATTTGCGTTTTCTTGATTAAATAAAAGGAATTTTTTTTTAATTTGTAACATATAATGATCTCTTCTGTAATTTCTGCCAACTAAAAGTTGAGCATTTTTCTTATATTCTATCGTAAGCATTGCAAATTAAGCGACAAGTTATTTCAAAGTGAACTTTGAAATATTGTTTTAATAAGTTCTTTATTAACTAAGCAAAGTCTCCAAAATAAAAAATTTCGAATTAATAAATTTGTTTTCTTCTTTGACATAGTCATTTATTTTATAAACGAATTTTATACTGAAACTCTCTAAGAGTAAATAATCGTTTTTCTATGATTTTTAATGAATTATGACATGTGTAGTCTGTTAAAATAATAATAGAAAATGCTGTACATGAAATTGAGATTAAATACTTCACATTTACAGCTCATGATGTTTGAATAAACATTAATCGGCATTAAAAAATGTTTCTAAATATCTTGTTTCTAAATATAAATCAAGTAAGAGATAACTCGTTGTTTTAAATAAAAATGAATTAGTAAATTTGTTGTACGCGTTGCTTTATAAATCAATTATTACATTAACATGACAAAATAGTGTATTCAACGTTCGTTGTGCACTTGCTGCTCGATTCCCATTCGGCAACTGAAATCGTTGCGACTCGACTCTCGACTCGATTCGTTTGAAACGATTCGACATTCGTGTCAAGTTCGTGTTGTGTTCGTATTGCGTTCTTTGCATTCGGCTTCTGCTGCTGCTGCTGCTGCTAGGCGTCCAGCGATGCGATGCGACGCTTGGGCCCCAACGGCGCCGCTTTGGCCGCCGCCTGGCCGGACGGACTGGCTGGCTGCCGTTTTGTCCGTCCGTCCGTTCTGTCTGTCTGTCTGCTGCTTGCTGCCTTCTGCCTGCTGCCTGCTGCTTCGTTGGCTTGTGGCTCGTTGGCCTGGCCTCTTGTGTTGATGTTTTGCTCTGGCTTGTTTAATGTCTCGGCTGCTCTGGTAGCATCAACTTCACACAGCACGCGCTCTCTCTCGACTCGATGCGACGCAACGCAACGCAACGCGACGCGACTCAACTCGACTCGACTCGTCTACTCGCTGTGTCAATCGGACGGACCAACAAATTCTCTGTGTGCGCGCCACCTCGTTATCGTTATTATCGTCGTTGTTCTTGTTCTTGCTGTTGTTGTGGTAGCGTTGTCTGCCGTGTTCAAGGCTACTACCTGCAACAGCAGCATCCTGTGTTGCAGCTGCTGTAGCTGCATCCAAACCTGTGACAGCATTAAATCACTAAACACAAAAACCTTAAAAACAAAAATAATACAGTACGAGTATCTGCGGAAGCCCTTCGGGCGAACTTTCCGCTTTTTATCGCGCCCGCGTTCAACGCTCGACCGGCCAAAAGCAGCGTGTAAATAAACAATAAACAATGTGCTGAACATCGAGTGGCAAGTTGAGGCAACAACCACCACCACACAGTCAGCCAGCCAGCCAGCCAGCCAGCAGTCGTCTTCATTGTTTGCCGCTATTAATTGTGGTTAGCAAAGTTGCAAGTTGCAAGTTGCAAGCTGCCTGATGCCTGCAGCCTGAAAGGCTGCAACGGAAGTGCAATATGTTGTGGTGACGCCATTTTGAGCTGTCTTCGCAACTGTCTCCAATCCACATTATTTTTTTTTTTGCTGTGTTGTTTATTTTTTTTTGTGTTTGCAGTGTTTGCAGTGTTTACATTGATAAAAGCGTGCATTAAATTGAAAGAGTTGCGAGTTTGTTTACAAATGCTTTAAGCGCATCAGAGATCGAGTTATTAAGAGTGAGAAAGAGTCATTAATACATAAATATTATGCATAACGAGTTCTTCGTGTACCACAAAAATTGTAAATCGCACATAGAGACACGAGTTTCTCTCTATGTATTATGTACACACACATTTATTCAGCCAAGCTCTCGCTTCATGTGCCATCAACTAAATTCAAATTCGAGCACAGCGGGACAGCATTTTATTTCACAAAAAAATTGCATAAAAATCCTAGAAAAAAAAAAAAATAAATAAATAAAACAGAAACAGAAACAACATAAAAACGTATAAAAATTGTTGAAAATTTCACATCAAAATCTCTGCCATAGACAACTCTTATGTATGCCTCTGTGAGTTTGTGTGTGTGAGTGTGTGTGTGTGTGTGTGTGTGGGGTTTCATTTGACTAAACACAAATACAAACACATGTGTGTGTAGGCCACACACAAGCACATTGGGGGATCGTGTAAAGGCTATAAAAACGAAAAGAAAAAGAAAAACGAGTGAACGTAATGCATAATGCGTCATTTTTCACTTGAACGGCATAATAACGAGCCCAGAGATTCTCCTGGCCAAAAGAGAGATGTTGTTGCT
Organism: Drosophila sulfurigaster albostrigata; assembly: GCF_023558435.1. Taxonomy (NCBI): domain Eukaryota; kingdom Metazoa; phylum Arthropoda; class Insecta; order Diptera; family Drosophilidae; genus Drosophila; species Drosophila sulfurigaster. Next base: position 21,619,241 of record NC_084885.1, read on the forward strand.
AGCTATCTAGCTATCTAGCTATCTTGTGTTTTTGTTTGCTGTTGCAGCATGCAACTGAAGCACAAGTGAAAAGCTGCAGCTAAAGTCAAAACTGAAACAGAGAGAAACTCGAGCTGATTCCAAAGTCAAAACACAACACAACATAAAAAAGAAATGGTGGCTGGAAAGGGGGAGAAAAAAACGAAATAAAATAAACCAAAGCCAAAGTTGAAAAGCTGCAACAAATATCCTTGCGGCAACATACGCATCCTGTTGAGCCTAGACAAAAGCGTAAGCGTAACATGTCTGCCAATCCAGGACCCCCCTCCTCCCAATCCCCCCTCTTCGACACTCTGTACTGTATGTGTAATTTTATATGACTGCCTCGCTTCGCGCTTTGAGGCGCGTGTGTGTTTACAGGCAACTCGAGTGCACTTAAGCGCTAGCTGTAAGCCAGGCTAAGCGTATGGCGGGACAATGATGTCCTTATTGTGGTTGTTGTTATTGTTGCTGTTGTTGCTGTTGTTGTTGGTACTGCTTAGGCTTTGGATTTGGCTTTGGTTTCGGTTTTGGCTTTGGCTTTGGGTTTTTGCATGCGACACGAGACACCATCCACTTAATGTTTGTCTCTTTAGCGTCTGTGTCTCTGATGCTACGTGTGCTATCAGTAACAAGACTAACACCACGACAGGCAGCAACATAAAAACAAACATCAACTTGAGCAACGCCATCGACGATGCATTTTGATTGCCAATATCGATAGCGCTGAGCGTGTTACTATCGATAGTTGCATCATTAATACAATACAATACTTTGCCAATGCATTTGATGTGCATTTAGCATCTTAGTTCATTCATTGGATTCACTTTGCTAAAGAATAGTAAATTTGTTTTCTTTTACGCTGCTCAGTGGTACCGATAACATTGAATGTATTAGTATCGATTGTGGGATCGTTTGATGATTAAAGTTTGGTCATATAATTCAGGTTCATTTTGTTACTAATGTAATTTGTTTGTTTCACTGCATATTATTTAAGAATAGTTAGACAATTTTCCTATTCCTTGAAAAAAGAGTATCGATAACACTCAACATATTACTATCAATTATGGCATCATTTATTGATGAGTATAGTTTGACAATGCAGTTCAGATTAATTGTGTGACTTACTGTTTGTTTTACTGAATATTATTATAGAAAAAAAAGAAGTTCCTACTCGTTGGTATCGATAACACTGAATTTGCTACTATCAATTGTGGCAACATTAATCGATTATCGTTTTATTCCTGTTTTCACCTTACTATTATAAAAGAATACTCAGTTTTCCTTTTATCGATAACACTGAACTTATTACTATCGATTGGCATTGTTAATTTTTGAATTTTCAATGCAATCTTTTTACCACGTCTTATTACTTTTTTAATTTCTTTGTTGCACTGAATATTTTGAATAACAAGTCATATCTCTGTTAGCATGTGGCAACATTGGCACAAACATTTCCTAATCAGCATTAAAATGCTGATTTTTATTGCGTTACCTATCTTTCGCTTTCGTTTGCAAGTATATGCAATAAAAAAGTTTTCTTGTCTAATTTTCACATCTCTGTTTGGCTGTGCTTAGAACAAAAATTTGTGGATTAGCAAAAGACTTTTGCAAACTGAAATTTAAGTTTCATTTAGATACATTTATAGTTCAGCGACAGATGAAGACTTTCTGCTAGTAACTTTTTAGTGTTCTTTGTGGTATAAATAGTATAAAATATATACTAAATATAACTATTTTGAAGGAGATACAAATCGTGTCATAAATCAAGTTATCACTTTATTACACTACTTTTTTGACTTTCAGTTTGTGACTTTTCTCGTATTTTTTCAGTATAACTCGCAGGGTTTGGTATATATTTTTTATAATTGCTGCAAAGGAAATACAAATCACTTTATTAAGCCACGATTCGCTCAGTGTACTGCGCACTAATACAAATTTATTATGTTTGCCAGCTCTTCTTTTTAAATGGTGTCTGGTGTTCGTCAACTGTAATAAACCCTTTGTGCTCTTTAAGTACAGGGTGTGTGTGTGGCTGTGTGTATGCAAAGAAGCGATGGAGTGGGAAAATTTAAAGAAGCGCTCTCAGGACTCCATTTGACACGTCTGATTTGATGTCAAGACAAATTCACGTCTATAGCTGTGTCTTGTAGCCATTCTAGCTGTCGACTTTGTCGTCGTCGTCGTCTTGTCTGCTGTCTACCGTTGTGTGGTTTTGGCTTTTTTCTTTCTTTCTTTTTGTGTTGCGGTTTACATTACAAGCCTTTTGCATTTTATTGACTTTTGAATTTTGTGTGGCGTCACAGGGCGACACATTGCCTATGCCTGAGTCTCTGTCTCCGTCTTCGACTGCGGTTGTGACTTTGGGCCAAGTTATTAATAATTCATTGCGCTTTCCACGCCTTTTTTACGCCTGGTCATAATTCTTGTGGCTCCGCCTCAAAGTATGCAATGAAAACGCTGCACAGAAACAAGAAAAGCACCGGCAAAAAGGAAAACCCAAAACGAAAAAAAAAGAAAGCACGAAAGAGAATGAAAGAAACCAAATTCTACATTTTATCAGCACACAACGCCTCTTGTTATATGTAATACCCTGTACACATAAAATGCTTCAAAGGGGTTGCTAAGCGGTGCTAAATACAATACTCGAAAACCTAGGATATCTGCTAGTCTGGCAAATATTGCGTAGTTGCTTCTCGTTTATTATTATTTTACCTGTTCTGCGGTTCCTTTTTCTGTTCTTGTTTTTATTGTATTTTTTTTTTTTTTGTACAACATGAAAAAGTTTTTGCGCAACTTCATTCTGTGTTTGTTTGGTTGTTTGTATTTCCGCTTTGCTGCTGCTACTGCCTGGCATGCATTTTGTTTATATTGTATACCCTGTGGACACTGTGAATGCTCGAAAAGGGTGTAATAAATACCTTGATGCAATATCAATATGTCATTAAAAGTTTCTTTTTCAAATTCCTTTTAACTCAATGGAATATTTAAAACATTTCACAGTTAAAAATTCATCTTTAAAGGGTATCTTGGTATAATGCAGAGGTTTTCCTTTTGGTATTTTACTGCATCTGTAACTGCAACAGACAACAAATTGTGAAAAACATTTACCGACTTTTTGGTCATTGAATGGAAACTTTTCGGAAGAAAAAAAGAAAATGTAGCATATAAATGCGAAACAAGTTAGAACGCGACAGTCTAGTGAGCTTGACAGTTTACCCGTATCTTTTGCAGTCATTTTATTGAACGACAATAAACAGAAAATGGAAAAGTTGCTGGCAAAAAACAAAATATCAAAAAACAATTAAAAAGAAACTGTCTAGAAATTGAATTTATGTCAAATGCTTCAAAGAAGAGCAGTAACAGAGTGTGGAAAATTGAATAAATATTTACATGAGGCGATGCACGATTAAATTAGTAACAAACAAGGGTATTAGGAGCCATTTCACATCCTATAAAGTATATATATATATTCTCGATCAGCGTCAACAGCCGAGAGGATATAGCCATGTCCGTCTGTCTGTCTGTCCGTCCGTTCCTATGAACTGCTTGATCTCAGAGACTATGAGAGATGGAGATGTAATATTTGGTGGAGAACATTTGTTATGTTTGCACGCAGATTAAGTTTACTTATACTTTCTGTCACGCCCACTTCCGCCTCCACAAATCGAAAAAAGTGAATAACTAGCTATAGTGTTGATGATTCCTGAAAACTTGATTGCGATGGATTACAAATTGTAGAAGGGATTTAAGAAAGACAAATGACAAAAAATATTACACTACTACAATCTGGCATAATAATTTGGTATATTTGAAGAACAATTCCGCATAAAAACTGTCAGCGAGTGTCTCACTGTCTATCACACTCGAAGCTTTCTTAATTGTTACCAATTGAAACTTGTAATTTGGCAGTTGGTGTCATCGAAATGCAGACAACTGATATGTGCACAATATCATAATTAATCCATATTTATTTTCTCCGGTTATCGTCATTTATTCCATATGCTTATCACATGACTCAGCTAATGATTTATGTGGCTTTAAATCAATAGTTAGTTCTCGATGTGTGTTTAAGTGTGTGTGCACCAAAAAGCATTAATAAGTTTGCTGTCAATGATTCAAATTCTTTTCGATTTTATAGAATTTCTTCATAATCAAAATAAGGCAGTTTAAACAACACATTGCAAACATACTCTGGCTTCCCTTAGAAAGTTGCCAGTGGCTTTAAGATAACCAATAAATCATGTAGTACTTGTGTGTGTTCTATGATAATGTTTGACATGATGCGATGTGCTCTACAAATTTTGCATTACACATGCCAATTTTATTCGTTGCTCTCTTTTTGTTGTTGTTGTTGTTGTTGGACAGCACATGTCACGAAAACTTTCGCAAGCACACACAAAGTTGGGACGCTGAAAAGTATGCAAAGCTATTTGCAAGATAGCAATGTGTGCAGCCCAAAAATGTGTCTTTGCTGTTCTCATTGCTGCTGCTGCTGTTGTTGATGATTTTGGAGGCGCACCTGTTTGTGGGAAGTGAAGCTGAAAATGCAAATGTGACACTTGCAAGAGGCTGGAAAATAAGAAAATGGGAAAGAGGAGAGCGAACTAAGAGTCATGTGTCAGACATGTCTGGCAGCTTGCCATCATCCTTACTTGTTGTGCTCCACGATATTTTTTATTATTCGAGCTGTCAACAGTGCATGTGTGTGTGTATGAGTGTGTGTGTGTTGGCCTTGGCAATGACTAATTAAAGGTTACGGCGTTGAAATTCAATTTTTCTATCTCTTTTTCCATTCGTATCGATGGCGACGCTCGCGTTTGGTAAACTTGACCTTTTGGCTTGGACAAGTCGCGATTAGATTAGACAGACAGAGAGAGGGGAAGAGAGAGAGAGAGAGCGAAAGTGAACCGAAATATCGAGTTTATTTTATCCCAGCTGGTGACAGAATGAAGGACACAACGAACTGCACAATGAGCAATGCACAAAGTTCACTTGCGTGCTGGCTTCTTCTTGTTGCTGTTGCAGTTGCTGTGCTGCTCTGGTGCTGTTTTAATAATTCAAAGTGCTGCAATAGACTGCTGCGCGTTGGCCATAACAGCTGCATGTAATTTTCTTTTAGACCATGTCCTTTTGTTTAGCATTTCGACCAACCGCATTGCATGCGCACATTACGTATACGCAATGTAATACAAAACCCAATGCAACAGAGCGCTCATCACACACACACACATACACACACGAGGGAAAGACCAACTAAAATACAATATACATAAATATAAGTATTACAAACAAATAATAAATACAAAAATAAGTGGAAGTGAAATTTAACTGAACACGAACAGCTGTCAACTTAAAAGAGAACAGCAAACGACAACTTTTCATTGTCGATTATTTGCCAATTCTCTCGTTCTCGAAGCCTTGAGATTAATGTTATAATATTGGGTAGAAATAAATATTGATTTGCTCGAAAGTTCCCAACAATTATGGTTAACTGAGCTGTGTCAACTAATCTGCGGTCTTTGTATTTTTTGCTAAGCTGTTCTCTGTGAAAATAATCATCATCATCATCATTGTAAATGTGAATTAAAAAGGAATTTTCGAAATTGTCTATGCTCTTCAGATTTGTCGTTGAATGCAGAATAAGAAACTTACTTTTACAACAAAAAAAACATTAAGGAATAAATTGCGATATTCCATGAACAGTTTGATGAACTACAAAAATCTTACTTACAAAATATTTTAAGCAGCAACTGCGAATATCGGCGAAGATATTTCTTTATTGGGATTTATTTTCAAACATAATTTTAAGCAGAATTTAAAAAAAAACTGCGAATATTTTCCTTCTTTTCTCCTAACAAACAACAATTACAATTGCTTCCTGAATATATTTATTTATTTTGATTTATTTTCCAAATATATTTTAAGCAGCATTGATCACGATTTTTACAGGGAATTTGATTGCCTATGCGGCGTCGCTTTAATCTTTCGCTTTTGCATAAGACATGACATATTTCTTTGGTCCATTTTATTGTGGCAGATTTATATTTTATTTTTAGCCGTAAAATGCGCGACGACTACAAAAAATCGCCAGTAGGCAGAAGGCAGAAGGCAGCAGGCCTCAGTAATATTATCGGTTGTAAGAAGAGCTCTGCTCTGCTCAGCTCTGCTCAGCTCAGTTTCTGTTCTGCTCTGCTCTCTGTTTCTACTTCTGCTTCTTCTCTTTTGCTTTGCTCTGCAGCTCGTTTCGTTGTCGTTATGCTTTTTGCAATTGCAGTTGGCTGCCGCCTGAGAACGCATTATTTTGTCATTTGCATTGGCCGTTTGAAATTCGTTGACATTCAAAATGCTGATTCCCTTCTTCCTTTTTTTTTTTTTTTTGCCACGTTTCTATACTGTATACTGTGTGTGTGTGTGTGTTGCATCGGCTCGTTTTGGGTATTCAGCTCTCATACTAGGTTTTATTTTTTTTGGTTTTGCCACGTCTCCTGATTTACAATCCAAGGCTGCTGTTGCTATGACGATTTCGTCCTTGGCTCAACTGCAGCTCAGGGGTTAGGTCCGAAAAATTCGACTTCATTTGCAGATTCAATTTCACTAAAGCTGCCTAAATCAACAAAGCTGCAACAGCCAACAGCAGCCAACTGCGGCAGCAAATAGCAAAATTCTTATCCTTGGTACATACGTCTAATTAGTAGAACTGCTTTTCACCTCTTTCTCTCTCTCTCTCTCTCTCTCTTTTCCCCCCTTGGGTTTTGCTCTTAGTCATAATCTTAGACTGGCACAGTTTTGTTATTTTTGTGTAATTTCTTTTTTTTTTTTTCGTTTTTCGTTTTTGAAGAGCCCAGCGCATGCCGCAGAAGGATAATTATAATGAGCCTTTGAGATGCTGTCAATACGGGCGAGCGAAGGAGGCGGCGAAAGTGAAATGCTTTCGCACATCCTTGAATAAACAGCGAGCTTGCAACACTTCTAAGTAGTTACCTCTGCTGCTGCTGTTGCTCATACGCATTAAAAATAGATAAATACACACACTTTTTTTTCATGTTGAAATTTTAGATCAAAGGCTTCGTTTTTGTGTGAATGCCCGGAGGACATTTGAATTGATGTCAAGGCAATTACAACGTGTATATATCTTAGGCAAATTTGCCAAGCATTTCGCTATTCACTACAATTTATAGCAAAAACACACAAGCAGCGTAGAATGAATAAAAACAAGTTAGAAAACTGCTGCCGAGTGTGCTCGACTATGAGATACTTGCAACCCATTTTCAATAAAACCAATAAGTAAGAAAGCTACAAATTTGGAATGAAATCAATGTACAAAAATTTGGCATGAAATCAACCACAAAAATACTAAAATATACTGAAAGTATATTGAAAAAGTACTATATTAAAAATATACCAGATTAACTGATTGATAATCTGGTATAATTTGCACTCTATAGTATATTTTGAAAGTAGCACCATATCAATATACCAAATATACCATTTGGCATATTATTTAGGTATATTTTGAGAATAATTCAAAATGGATAACGAGTATCTCTCAGTCGAGCACACTCGACTGTAGCTTTCTTACTTGTTTTTTTTTTTTATTTAGTTATACTTGAGTTTAATTTGAAATGTCATATTTATTCTTTTGTTTAGTAATTTGTTTTTTTTAAGCGGATGATTTTATGAAATTGCAAATTTTGAATAGGTGTTTGAAATCCACAGCTGTGCAATTAATTTATTGCTTGTCTATATTGAATAGCTGTTATATTTGATTTTATACACAACTGTTTGTAATTTAACTCCGCTTGCTGAATTTCGGCAATTTGCAAAATAATTGTTGTGCAACAAAGCTGACTAATAGCGTCCGTACTAATAATGTTATCGAGAAAGGCAATCAAAAATGGCCAAACAACATAATAATACATAGATTTAGTCGTAAAATGAATACACAATAATAAAAGGCGATTGAACTACAACAAAGCAGTGCTTGGTGGTTTTATCACAGCATATATCACATGTTCTGTTGGCCAGATTATTATTAATTATTTTATAATTAGCTAGCTTGGATGTCTTTTTCACTGTGGTGGTCGCTGCCGCCGCAAACAAACAAACAAACAAGCAAGCAAGCAAACAAACAGATGTGCCGAAAACATTAACAAAACCCACAAGCAAGAACAGCAAAGCAGACAATCAAACAAAACTCTATCAATAAATATTTATTAATCTTGTCCACAAGTAAATATCATTAATTATGTGCAGAAGTGAAGAGTGAGAGCAGAGCAAGAAAGTAAATACATATAAGAGAGTGCAAATATCGAAAGTTCACGACAACGAAATACCCTAAGTTGAAAACTTAATCTTTAGCTTTAACTTGGTTCAAAAGTTTTTGATATTGATTAGTGTCGACACCTGTGATTATTATACCTTGAGGAAGCAAGTGCTGTTAAGCAACTAATGCATATGTTTAAAGTCCCTTTGACATTCGATTATTGTGTTCTGTTCTGTTCTGCACTGTCCTTTCCCCCCTCCTCACTCCTCCCTCGCGTCGCTTGTATCATATGCAAGTGCGTCAATTATAAAGACGAGTTGACAGGCGAACAGTGGAAACTCACTGGGGAATATTTGATGGACAACACACACAGCACATTGAAAGGACAAAAGAGAAGAGAAGTGGGGGGGGAGGGGGTTGGGCGCATAACAATTTACCATCTGGTGGTCAGAGAGTCGCATGTGTTGTGTGTCAATGGGGAATTCACTCGAGAAATTGCTGTCCACCCATTTATTATTACGTATACGCGCAGTGTTGGAATTAAATGGCCAACACACGACGCACACTGTGATGCTAAACAAAATTGCAATTTACTTGCGTAAAATTTAATAAAGTTGCCAACGGGTAATGTGCCAACAATCCCCTTTCCCTTCCCTTCCCTTTCCCTTTCCTCCTCCCTCGTCGCTCTTCCCTTCACTTTTGCACGCTTCCGTTGGTTGCGTTCGTTGCGTTCTGCGTTCGGTTTCCTATGCCAGGCTGCATTTCGTCATGCTAAAATGCACAACATCAGCGTGGAAGGAGCAAGTGGTGTCTTGTATGTCTTGTAATGTAATCTGTCTGCTCTGCTCTGCTTTGGTCTGGTCTGGTCTCTATAGTCGACGTCGTCGGACGTCGCCTTAAGATTGCGCTGGCAAAAAAGCTGTTGAAAATAATTACTTGAAAGTCAGTGCAATTTTCCATGCTTGATGTGCAAAGCTCAGCCTCGACGCTTATGGCATATTGTTAATGGCTTTTCCACGAAGTATGCGCACTGAATGATAGCACCAGCAGCAGCATACAATGATGCGTCTCTTCCCTGTCTCTTTAATGCATACTCTTACCGTTTATTTCCGGGCTACAAAAAGTGTGTACTTACATGTGCGCAATAAGCCTTAAATTAAATTATAATGCTTGCACGTTATTCAATTTCAAAACTAATAAATGAAAAGTGTTCAAGATAAATCTCTCATTTAATGCAAGTTTGTTTTAATTTTAATTACGTAAAATCCGCAACTATTTATATTGTATATATTATAATGAATTCTTGCTCTCCTCTCTCTCTCTCTCTCTCTCTCTGATATCAGTTGTACAAATCGCGCTTGGCAAACCAATTACAAAGCAATTATAACAATTGGCAAGGCAATTATTGTTTCCGATCGAATTGAATCACAAAATATTTTCATTGTGTCATTTGTGTTAATTATGGAATTTACCTTTTGTGTAAATACACCTGGAGAGAGAGAGAGAGAGAGAGTGAGAGAGAGAGAGAGAAATGTAGATCCGCCAAAGCCACGCGTAAACATTAATTTTAATTTTAATTAAAAAGGATTTCACGGACACTCGTCTTCTTTTTTTTTTCTACCTAGCAGTAATAATGCTTTGCATGCATTTTCCATTGAATTGCAAAAAAACAACTGCAGCAATAACAACAGTAAAAAAGTTTCCCATTACAATTCGCATATAATTAATACAAAATCAATGTGAAAATTTCCATCGCCATGTGGCACTATAATTCATCACGAACATAACAATGATAACTGTGTGAGGAAAAACAATCCAAAGATGATGTTGATAATATTAACACATTCAATGCATATTAGTCCAGCGATAAAGTGAATGGACTCTTTGATGATTGATGTGTATAGTTATTGCATGCTAAACTACTCGGATTCTGATCGAATTTCAAAAACAACAACAAGCGTAATTAATCATTGTTTCACTAAGTTTCCCTTAGGCACTGTAAACACTGATTAACAAATTAATCAATTTCTTTGTTTGTGCCCCCCTTTTAAAAAATCCGATTTTATGAAGAGTGTGTTACATGTGTGTCAAAGTTAGCGAATAGAGTAGAATTGAAATTCATTAGTTACGCTTCTTATCAACGTGTAAGCTGTAGTAGTCATATCATCATCGTACGTTGTTATCCAATCAAGCAAATCGATGGCCTTCACCTTGCGATATACCAATCGAAATCTGCTTAGAAGGGGTGTACACGACGACTAACTAAAAATATACTAAATAATATACTAAGTACTACATAATATACCACATACGCTGTATATATAGAACATAATATACCAAATACTGGATTATATACCAAATACTATGTGGAAGTTGATGATTAATTGAAATTTAATTAAGAAACAAATACTAAATAATATACAACATACTACATTATATACCGCATATACTGTATATGTACTATATAATATACCGCATACTACATAATATACTAAATACTATGTAGTAGTTGATGATTAATTGCAATTTAATTAAGAAACAATACTTTTTGCAGTTATTTTTATAAATTATATTTAATTAAATATAATATGAAATTTCCACAAGGTATTTCACAGTCGTTCGAATCATTCTTTAGAGCATTCTTAGCGCTCGTTTCTCTACTCTTCTCTTGTTTTTTTTTTCTTCTTCTGTGTTATGCTATTTTGACAGCAGTGGCTTAGCCGTTGTTATTTCATTTTCATGGGAGCAGCACACGCGCTGGGGTTTTAGTCTCGGTTTCGGTTTTGCGCTTCGGGGTTTCGGGATATGGAATATTCGGGATTCGAAGTCGGATTCAAGCGGCTTTATGTGTACTGCTATTGGCTGGTTTGGGGGAGTGGAATACTTGCGGATTTAATTGAGCGCCATGCGAGAGCTTTGACACGCACGAATGTATCATTCATTTACACACACACACACACACACAGGCACGCGTTCACACACACACACGCGCATACACAGAGAACCAAAGTCACCACAGTAAGCTGAAAGATTCGCTTAATTGAATATTAACGCCTGTTGCCTAAGCGAAATATTTTCAGGCGAATGACATCGACTACTAATAACGACATTGCCTTGCCTTTGCCTTTGCCTTTGCCCCCCTTTTCGTACTCTCTTTCGGTATTTTCCTTTTCATTTCATTCCATCGCAGCTCACCAATCTTTCTCACGTTACCATATGATGAAAGCATGAGTATTTTGGTTGCTCCTCTTTTCTTTTCTTTTTTGCGTATTTCAATTAATAAAGCTGCGTCTTTGTCGTCAAATTAGTTCGAAAGAAAAAGAAGAAGAGAACCCTTTACTAGTTGGCGAACAAAGCTTATGTGTGTGGACGTGCTTCTATGCGCTAGGCACACACAAAAGCGGGTATAATAAGTTCTTCAAGTGTTTCAATTTGATGGATATATAATTCTTTTATATAAGTATACATTTTTGATATATTTTCTTTAAATAATATCAAAATAACCCTAGAAAACGTATTACATTTAAATGGCAAACTTGTTTCTAAACTTCAGGTAATAAGATAATAACTTAATAGCTAAGAGATTAATTATTATTAATATTAATTGCAATTATACACTAAAATGCACTACTTGCAATTGAAATTTTTAAAGTGTAATTAGACTACACAATATAGAAGGCAACTGAAGCTCTGTGCGCTTAAGTAAATTTCAACAATAATCTTTTTCTGTGTTAATCGTTCGAATTTCACACTTTTTATTAGCGTGAAATTCTCTACTTAGAGTATTTGGCTGTCGTTGAGGCGTCAAATCGAATGAATTTCATGCTTTAATTTGTTGTTACGTCCGAGTTCGTAAATTCGGCGTGAGAGCTTCAATAAGATGGTAATGGAGAAGACGAGTGCGGGATGGGGGGAGACTCAAGCGCGTTTTGGGAATTAACGGATTACATTTTCAATTTAACATGTTGGAGGCATTTCAATTAACAGTAATTAGTGACAAATTGGTTTGCATGTAAGACGCAATTGTTTGAAGATTTTTGGCGAACCTGAGCAAAGCGACTAAGCTGATCTAACTTGAGATAAGTAGGGTATCGAAATAACTGTGCATTGGGAGACACACCCCGTTACTTGGAGTCTTTTTGCTCCTGTATTTTATTGTCGTGCATTTATGGAACAAGTATTTTGTTTTTGCTTTTGTTTTTCGAATCGAATCAGCAAATGAGTTTCAAAGGAGCAAACAAACAAAGCAAATTGATGCATATTCAAACGAATTGCAAAGATCATAAAGGCAACACACGATAACGACGATATTAGCAAGTTAAAAATATCAATAACAACAACAATAACAGCACCGTTAATACACACAAAACATGCAAATACGCTTGACGCAGCGCGCAGCTGCGACGGCTTCGACGCCACCGTCAGCAGCAGCAGCAGCAGAAGCGGCGTCGGCGCCGGCGCCAAGGTGAACAAGCAGCTAAAAAGCAGCCGCCAACATATTAGAGAGCGATCGGACAGCAAGAAACGCAAAACAAAACAACAAAAACAAAAAGTAAAACGAGAGAGAGAGAGAGAGAGAAATAACAGTGCTCGAAGGCAATGTGCAGAGTGCAGTAGCTCCGCTGCAGCAGCTGCATTCGAGTCTCGGCAGCGGAACACAGCGGACAACAAAACGACTCGACGGCGGCAAGTGAATCGAAACTGAAGTCGTGACGAGCAGAGCCGAGCCGAGCCGAGCCGAGCTGACACGAAGTCGCACACTTCGTTGGCCGAGTGGAAAACTGAGTTTACAACAACGAATCGCGAGCACAATCGCCAATCGCAGTCGCCGCGACCACGCGACGAGGTTAAAGTGCAGTGCGTGTGCGCGTATGTGTTTGCGTGTGTGTGTGTGTGCGTCTGTCTAACGATAAACGATAATTTGCCCGATCAACGACGCCGATCAACGACAACTGAAAACGATAATCAATAAGTGCCAGCCAGCAAAATGTGCAGCAGAAAATGCTTCCGCATGCCCACGTTAGTCATCTGCGGCGTTGTGCTGACCATTGTGCTGGTCTGCATCACGGGCATCACGCTCACCAACAGCATCAACATATCGAACATTGTGAAGCTGCGCGAAAAAGTCGCCAGCGATTCGGCAGCAGCCAACGGCGGCCATCAGGCGGCCCAAACACGAGCTGCACTTGTCGAGCAGCAGTATTCGACGCTGCAGCAACATCACATGTCCAAAAGTGATTTGAATTACATATCGGCTGCAACGCATCCAAAGAATTTGCAGCGTCTGCTAGTCACAGCAGCACCGCCACAGCCATCACCACCGCCACCGCCACCGCCTCCGTCACCCAATAAGATTGTCATCGAGATTGGCCTTCGAAATAGTGGTAACAACAATGAGAACGCGACCAGCGCAAACTTGATGCCAATGCCGCACATGTTGCAGGCGGCAGATGCGCTCTTAGAGGGCAATGTTGATTCGATATCGCTGCCAGCAGCATTAATTGCAACTACCACAACAACGACAACAACAACATCTAAAACAACAGCAGCAGCAACAGTTGATACAACAACAACAACAGCAGAATCGACAACAACTGCAGCTGATCAAAGCGGATCAGTCTTTGGAATAGCAGATCACAATCCGGCGGGAATTCAATTTGAGCGACGTGCACATGTCAAGCAGGTAAAATGTTCTCCCAAAAGTAAACAACGTCGGCAACATTCACGCAATATCAATTTCCATTCACAATTTCAATTTACCCAATTGCAAAAACAACAACAACAACAACAAAACAAATCATTTACCAATTTTGTTTTTTATTTCGATGTGGCTTTTGTTGTTGTTGTTCTTGTTGTTTGCCGCCTCGCTAATCATCAACGCATTGTCATATCAAATGCGGCAAACGGTAATTGAAGCGAGCAGCAAAAAGCGTTCATAAAAAATTAAAAATATGTATACAAGTATTCTCCATATACTACTCTTGATATAGATGTACGATTATTTCTGTTGTACTATATACTTGTTTTCATATCTGAGTGAAAAACAAGTAATAACTATTTTATCGAGAGCACTCGACTTATAGAGCATATACTCTTTTTTTATAGAAGCATCATGTTGAGTATATTGATTCGATTTTTGATTTTTTAGTATCTTAAATGAAAATTGCTTTTTGATTGAAATCAATTTTTAAAGTTTTGTCATTGAAAAATATTAGTGTTTATTTTCAATAAATACTTTTTCTTAAAATGAAAGAAGTCCAAAGCGGTTTATGCAAAAATACCAAAATTCATAAATGGTATTTAAAAAAAAAAAATCAGAAAAGTCGTTTTTTCTTTCTTGTCTATTTACAAGCTAAAGACAAGCTGTACTTAGTCAAAACGTATTATACCACATTTAAAACAAAAAAGAGATCGTTACAAAGTAGTTCATTCTTAGGGTTTGAATCAGTTGCAGTTGGTCAACAAAAAAGTGCATTGCGTAGTGGGCCAATTACTTAAATACAATGCACAGAAAACAAACAACAAACGACTCGAAAATGCTTTCTTCGCTTTTTATTTTGTTGAATAAAGAACAAAACTCTCTTTTATACTATTTTGCTTTCCATACACACAAGCATTACCCTCGACACTTCTTTTGTGCTAAATTACAATAATTAACATTGTTTTTGAATGACACCAAAAATGAAAGAACGAGCATGCACGACTGCGTGTTACCCTGTGTTAGTGTTTGTACTCTTAGTAAAACTTATTGCAGGGTATCTTGCAATTATTTATAATCGCATTGTTTTGTTGGGGGGTCATGAACACGAGTTCAGCGAGAAGTTTTTGCTGCTGTTCTGTTCTGGTCCCTTACGAATGCAATTGCAAAAACCAAAGCGAATAGAAATAGTTGTTAGTGCGGAGATGGCTTGAAGGCTCAGCAGAGTGAGAGAGAGAGAGGGGTGAAGGTGGCGACGGCAGTTTAAAGAAAAGAGAGAAATAAAATGCGAGAAGAGGGCAACAGCAACAGCAGCCGTGAGCTGAGTGAATGTTGTTGAATGTTTAATGCTGAAAACTCAACGCCAGAGCAGCAGCAGAGTTGGCCCAGCTTTTGCCTGTTTGCTGTTTTCATACCCTCGTTAAGTCTCCTCTGACCTCCAATGCGATGCCAGCAGAGTCATTTCGTCAGTCAGTCGCTCACTCACTCACTCAGTCACTTAGTCAGTCAGTCAGTGAAAAGCCAACGCTAAGCCAATTAACTTTGCAAACTTATTCCGTGTGAAATTAATTACTTGATTTTTAATGCATCGCAATGCGGCTGTTTGTTGTTCCTATACTCTTTTTAATAGAGCATTATAATTGGCTGACGATACGTGTGTAGCTTAATAAATTTCAGATAATGCTCATCGAACACAATTCTTACATTTCTCTTTTCTGTCAATAATTATTTTCAATAAATTTGTATATTTACGTACTAAAGAGCATTACATATTCGACATTTCATAAGCTCGATTTCTAGTTATTTATTATTATTGTTTGTTGTTGCTGCTATTTTTTTTTGTTTTTGCTTTGTGCGAAAAGATAACACAAACAAATTTAGCTGATGAATTTTTGATGCGATGTTTATTAATTCACAGCGCTAATTTTAGCGCTTCCGTTTTTTATTGCACTTTTGCAAATAAAAATCTTGTAATGTCCTCAAAATTAGTTTGTGTTCTCTACACTTGAAAATGTTACAAAAGCAATTGCAACTCAGTAATAAATCAATAATTCAAATCTCTCAATTATACTAATTGTTTGCAACGATTTCATCGTGACTTGACGAGTTTTTCTTATTTCGAGATCAATTTCGTTTGCGTTGCGAGATCAGTTACAATATCTAATTTTACTGCGTATATTACAAATAAGATAAAACAGAAAACTGAGCTTAGGGAGAAGCAGTTCATGGAACTTGGAACTTGGAACTTTTTCAAATTTTGCGACTTTTGTGTCGCTACGAACAAGTTGAAATTGTCCCTTGACAGCTTTTCCGAGCCGAGTTTTTGGCTAGGTCTTTTTATGGTTCAGACTTGTCCCGAGTTTTGCTCGTTATGTTTTATTTAATATGCTCATTTATCATACACAGGTCCCTCCCATTAAAGTGTTTTCTATGAGAGAGGAGCGGCTTTTTGCCTTTCTCAATGCCGCGAGGGCTTGTAAAAGTTTCTTAATAATAAATTGCTTAACTTTTATGTAAATAAAATCACAGAGTGTTCCCATAAGCGGGAGCCAAGGATTGGCCTGGACACTCCTAGGGCTATCAACATGCCTTTTTCATTTTCATTTTATTATTATTTTCTTTTTTTTTTGGTTTGGACGAGAAGAATTTTACTAATCAACGGGAAGAAGCAAATATTGTTTATTATTATAAAATATGCTAATTGCTCAAAAGTAATTGTCAAGCAATTGACAAAGCTCTTGAGATAACTGCTTGAATAAACTATTTGAAGTATGTTTGTTAATTGTTGCCTACCGTAAACATAAGAGAATAAATATAAGTAGCGTGTACTCGACTGCGAGATACCGCTACCCCTTTGTGGTATTTTTACTGTTAGAATATAGCAAATTGATATACCAAATAAATGCAACACTGTAGGTTATATTTGGTATATTGATATACTGGTACATTTAAAATATACCATAGGGTAAAAAATATACCAAGTAGTAAAGCAGAATACACTATGCACAACATAGTTTGAGTTACTCATTTCAATAAAAACAAAACAGCGCGGTATTTTTATTGTTATATATATATACTTAATTAATATACCGAAGACTGTATTAGGTATATTGATATACTAGAGCATTGAAAATACCAGAGAGTACAAATACATCTAGTTTTAGCTACGCATTTTCAACAGTGTGGTAATTTTATTGTAGAAATATACCAAATGAAAATACTGAAGGCTATATTACGCATATTGATATTAATACTTTCAAAATATACCAGATAGTAATGAAGAATAGTTTTGTAGATTAAGCATAAACTACTTTTTGCTAGTTCTATTAATATAATAATTAAATAATAGTTTTCAAAAATCGAAAAACTTCTCTGGATACACTAAATACTTGTTAGATCTTAATATGTAATAATAACCGAGTTGAGAGTTCAATTGAAACTGTTTTGTTGAACAGCACAGTTCATGCTAATTTCCTGCAAGCAATTCTTTTTATTTTCAATTTTCGTTGTCATTTTGTTTTGTTTGTAAGTAGTGACTGCGGTTTGTGATTGTTTCCTGGCAAACGTTGACTCGCAAACTCAACGTTGTCAAACGATTTGCTGTTTCCTGTTACTGTTTGCTGTTTGCTGCTTGCTGTGTTCTCTCTGCCGCTTTCTGTTGTTGTTTACCCCATCATCAGTCGCCGTCAAACTCATCTGTATCCGTCAGTCAGGCCGAGGCATAATTTATATCAACAATTGTGATGCAAAGCAGCCTCTTTAAATAAAAAACACGCGCTTGCCGCTGTCCCCCTCCTCCTCTCTCTCTATATATATATACGTATATAAGTCATCTTAACAAACACCAAAGAAAAAGCACTGAACCAAACTAAATCCTTATTTTCTCTTTTGTTTTTTCCCTTTCTTGCAGGTGAGTTCTGAGTTGCAACAGCAGCGTACAATTTTGTGTCATACCCGGGAAAGAAAAGAAAGGAATTTCACCTTCGACTTCTCAGTCTCTGATATTGACTGAGTCTCTGACTCGACTCGACTCGACTCGACTCGACTCGAGTATCTTTTTGGCGCAATATCATGGCAGGTATGTAGGTGATGGAGTATCAGAGACTGGCTGAAGCTCTCTACTGACATTTGGAACAATAAGCTTCAATTTGACGCTAAGAGGATATTGCAAAAGCATTGATGGTCTTATGTCAGGCAGATATCATCGTCACACTGCGGAGACTAGATTTGTTTTGCGTTTCTAAAAATCTTTGGAATTCTCTTTTGCAAAGTTTGTTATCTACTAAAGGAATCTCGAGTTTTATAAACTTTACTTCCAGTTTGTGCAAACTATTGATTGACAATTTGTATTTAGGGAAATTTGTTGTTTCATTAGCCAAAAGGAATATTCAGACACTTCATTGGCATCAAGTAAAATGTTGTGCAAACTTTAAGCTGGGCTCAAATTCAGTTCATAAAAGTGGGCAGAAAAGTGCACTAAAGGGGAGACTTTACTGTACACATCCACAATTGTTTCTGTGTTGTCAATTTTCCTTCATTCCACAGTCCATGCTTCATAGTCAAAAGAAAAGTTTGCTTTCTCTGTTGCTAACTAATGCGTAGTAATGGGAGTGCCTCAATTATGGTCACTCGATGATGCTTTCCCCTTGTGTAACTCGCATATTAGTTGGAAGGCAAATGGAACCAGAAATGCAACCAGAAAATAGGCATGTACATACAAATGGATATTCTTGTGATCCCTAGCAGTCATTGTCATAAACGAAAAACTTTTGTAAATTTATGACAAGTAGCCAAAGACGAGATGTAACACGGATTACGACGACAACGTTGAACACGAAGACACAATACAAGAAGGAGAACATGGAAATATATTGAACATTAGAAGGGACCAATGTGAAATCCATTGCATATCAAAAAGTTTTGGTTTGTTGTCGACGTCGTCGTCGTCGACGTCTCTTCAATTGTGTGTCTCCAGTTTTGTGGGTTGACGTTTGAGGGCCGAAAGTAATCAATGTTCAATACCGGAAACTATTCAATTTCCACACGGCATGAAACGTGCACGAAACGGAGCGAAGAGCGAATAGCAGAGCGTAACACGAGAGGCACATGGCACAAATGATACGGACAAGGACATGGCACATTGGACAGCACAAAGAAATTGTAGATGAAGGGGGACAGACAGACTGACTGAGGCGAGAGGAAGGAGGTGCTCCTTGAGTGCTGCGCATCACCTGGACTTGTGTTGTGGCTTCAGCTTCAGCTTCGGCTTCGGTATCCGTATCGGCTTCTTATTGTTCCTTCGTTGGCACGCACTTTTATCATTGATTGCATTAGCCGAACGGAAATTGCAAAAGCTTCTAAATCATTTATAGTGTTGTTCGCAAATGCAGTCACTCGATGCGTTGATGTGTGCGTGTGTCTCTGTCTGTGTTTGTGTGTGTGCTTAAGCTATAAACAACTATACACATCTATACAAAGTCCTTGACTAAGGCTAAGCAAAGGCCTAGAGGAAAATGCATTTTTGTATAGCACTTCAGCAGAGTAGAATAGAAATTCTTCTAGTTATAGTAGCTTTTGGAATAAGAATCGTTTTCATACCCGCTACCTATAGAGTAAAAGGGTATTATAACTTTGTGTAGTTGGTTGACAATCTGGTATAATTTGACCTCGATGAAAATATGCCAGTATAATACTTTGTCGATACACGAAATATAATATAACTCATTTTGAATAAAAGCAAAACAGTGCGGTATTATTCTTAAAATATACCTAAAAATACCCAAAATTATACCGCAAAAAAACCAAATATGTATATTTTTGACAACAAGTGCAGTACTTAAAAATATACCACAAAATATACCGAAAAATACTAAATCGGTATTTTTAGCAAAGCAGCATGGTATTGCTATTAAAATATACCAAAATAATACTCCAAAATACTGCTTACTTGTTATTCATTATTATTATTTTAGCTTAGCGTATTTACAATCTTGTCTTCAATGGTATTTCAATTCATTTTCTTTAACTTAAACATCATTTCCCATCCATTTTTTTCATGCTGATTCATTTCTCCCAACTCTTTGCCCTTTTAAACTCCAATGATATATATATAGGAAATACCCTTTGCAACTCTCTGCTACAGATAATAACATACAGCAAAACTTTTTTATAGCAACTGCATCGAACGATGGCATAAACAGCTTTTGGCAATCCATCAATCAGGAACTGACTCTCAATTATTTATTGCAGTTTGCCAAAAAAAAAAGGAGAGGAGAGGAGAAATGAGCACCTTTAATATATGCGAATCTATGAAAGAGAATGTCACACGGTCTGATGTTGATCAATTAGGTAGCTAATAGATTGCAAAGTCACATTCTTTACAGTCATATATCATGCAGGGAATGTATGCAGCAAATCTATGCTTTACGTTTAAAAAGAACAGCAAACAAAAAAAAGCAACATTTGGTCGTCGTTTGTTTTACGACTGTTTCTAATTGCTGCTGCTGCTTGCTTGCTTGCTTGCTTTTCTCCTTTTCCATTTTCTATCCCTTCTCCATATTAATCTCTCGTTTATGCTTGTGAAACACGGAGGAGATGGGGGAGAGAAAAACCCTTAGGCCAAATCGAAGTGTTCGCACTTAAATTATTGGTTCGTAGAGCAACGAGACGAGAGCACGCCAAAAGACCAAAAGAGGAAATTACCCACGATAAAGACGAAATGTTTTACGCTCTGCTGCTGTGAATGCAACGAGACACAGCACTAAATCGAACGGCACACTCTGGGGCACTTAGACCATGTGAGAAATGCCTATGAAGTGGTCATAAAATCGGTACCGAAACTTTGGCAATTTCCTTAAAAGAGAGAACGAGAGAGAGAGAGAGACCCGAAGCTGCCACTTGAAGCACAACACTTAAAGGCCTCCTCAGCCTACACAGAAGACGCAAAGACACCAAAAAACACAAGACCCCAAAATAGCCAAAGCCAATCAATTGGGACAACAGCAGTAGCAGGAAAGACTTTAGTTCTTATTCAGCTGCTCTCGCAGCTGCTTAAACTTTCAATGTTGAAGCCATGATTTCAATTCTGTCACTAAATATGCTGAACAAAAAGTTCCAAGAGCTTAATTTGCAATTGCAAAAATGGTTTCGTCACCCGCTGCTTTGGATAAACTTTACTTCAAAGTCAAAGTCAAAGCCAAAGCCAAAAAAAAAAAAAATACCCCCCAAAAGCAATTGAAAAGATGGCAAATTTTTGAGTACCAGCTGAGGTTTCCCCTCGCTCAAAAAGGGAAACGACTTTGGAGTGAAGCGTTTGCCTAGCCCAAGATTTCCAATTAAATCTTTCACAAAGATTTTGCGAAAAAAAGAGGAATCAGCTGCTCGCTTTTATCTGTTGCAGTTACGACTTCAACTTCGCCCATATATTAGTCATTGCCCCATTTTTTTTTTGTCAAGGTCATGCTTGACATGGGCAATTTTTTTCTTTTTTTGTTGTTTGGGTTAGCACACACACAACTTGAATTCAATCTGTTGTGCGGGTCAAAGGAAAGATACAAAATGCTCTGATACACTCTCGGTTTGTCTGTGCTGTAAATAAGACTGATATTAAGTATACGCAATGAATACGTATTCTTGATACACTCCTTTTAACTTGGACTGATATTAAGTCTACGCAACGTTGGACAACTGTGTTGGGTAGTTTGATAGTGGTCGATTTATTTAGATTGTCTTTGGAATTTTGTTTACTAGCCGGCACTTTAACAGCTGCGCTGTCTCTATCTCGAACTCTGACAAAACTTTGAGACAATCGTCGCCTGACACTAAGAACCTAAAAACAAACTCTGACCACTTTGAAGTTTTGTGTCGAAAATATGCGTTCAAGTGCCTCCTGCTGTGTGTTGGTCGTGAAGTGCGCTCTGGTTTTTGGTTTGCTTTTGTGGTTGTCCACAACAGCAACAATAACCAGAATACTGAACTCTGCCCCCGCATGCCAGTGAAATTACCACCAAATATTTTACACTGACTGACCTCAGTTTATGTGACTGAGTCTGACATCGACATCTCTCTCTCACTCTCTCCCTCTCTCTCTCGCACTCTCTCTCTCAACCGCTTTTCTTTAATTTTCAGCTTATGTTGCATAATTTTAGGCAGCAGCAAAGTTTGCTGATTAGGATGAGGAGGGAAGAGTTGTGGGGGCGGCGGGAAGTGTGCGTAAAGGATTGGCGATTGGCGCTTTGGAAATTGTGCGCTGACAGCATCGTTGAAAGTGCTTACTCGGTGAACGTTCGCTCGCTATTGGGATAAATACGATGATGTGTGTTATCTGCGTATCTACAGCATAACCTCCTCTCCGCCATTGTGTCCGGCGGAGTCAAATCAAATGGGCGGAAGGCAAACGCAGTACGCAGTATCATCAGCTGCTGCTGCTGCTGCTAAAGAAAGCGCAAAGTGGGTGGAGCCAGGGGTAGCAGTGAAAGTGAGACAACAAGAAGAGCTAAGGCAACAGCGACGGCGTTGTTGGGTTTATGGATACTCAATCACTTGATTGACAGGACAACAGCCAGCAAAAGAAAACTACCTGACGAACACACACAGAGAAGCATACATTTGGTTATATTGCGGTTTTTATTATGCAACGAATCGGGTTCGTTAGGCGATGTCTATCAAACAGACACAACCAAAATACACAGAGAGAACAATTTTGGTCGAAAAGTGTGCTCGATGAAGCATTCGTAAATCGAGTACAATTTTTGTAATTAAAAGTCGTAAAATTTGTATATATTAATAAAAAAAAAAGTGAAAGTGCTTCAATTTTTTACTTAACAATGTTTCTCAAATTAAGTATGTATATTTTTTTTGCTAAAGTATAATTATTTAATTTGCTATTTGTATAATAGAATAAATAATTGTTAATACTTAAATTCAAATTAGATTCGAAAAAATATATATTAATATTTTAGTTAAATACTTTCTTTAATGAATTCTTAATATTCATCTTCTATTTTGGTTTGTATATCATTAATTATTTATTTGTTATGTGTCAAAAATATTAGCATATTTCGATTCAAAGTATACTAAATAAATCCGATTAAAGTTATTTTTGGATTTTGGTTATATTTTTTGTAAATTCATTAATGAAATTAATTAAATATATATTACCATATTTTATTAAATAATTAAAGCTTTATATACACTTTTTATATTGTTTAAAAGCATTTCTTGCACCAAATCTTCAAATTTTGATCATCAATTCTAGACATTGCTATGCTTATTTAATTTTGTATAGTTTTATTTTATTTTGTATTAAAAGCATTTCTTGTACTATGAAATATATATCATTCATTTTGTATTTGTAAATGAATTTTACATATTTGTTTACATAATTAATTATATACATATTTTAGTTGCAAAAATCGTACTTGAATTTCGTATTTCTTAGGCGTTTCTCTCTGTTTACCCAATCGCAAATTGATAGACTTTTTTTACCCGTACAGCACTCGTGTGGTCATAGAGTGTACTTTATTGAATACTTGCATAATTGATGACATAATCGCTGTGGCATTTTCTGGCGATTCATGCGCTAACCATAAGTAACTTATGATGTCCGATCTTTTTGGCATAACACATTTGCTAACAGGCATTTCTCCCTAATTGCGATAGTCATCGCGATTTTGGTTTCAATGGTTGCCATGTAATGCTAAATGTAATTGCAGCAAGAGCAGCAGCAACAGAGAGCAGCGAAATCAGCAGGCAAATGGCAAATGGCAATGAATTCAATTCAATTACATATCCTGTTGCTCTGTTCTGTTCTGTTGTTGTTGGCGAGGCAGGATATGCACATTCAATGCAAATGCCTCTCACTCTCTCTCTTTCTCTCGACTGCGCTTTAATAGCAAAATAACATGCCATATTTATTCCTTAATTTTGGCCATGGCCAGCGTTGCATCGCTGTTACTCGGTGTTGTCCAGAGTTGTGTGTGCAGCACCTCGTTGCAATTAGAAATTTGATATGCAAATGCGAGTGGAACATAAGGGAAGCTGCTGCTGATGCTGTGTGTGTGTGTTGCTGCAATAAATCATATTCATAGCTTGCCAGATGAGCGAACATTCAATTTGCATGCTCTCCTCCTGCAGATGACAGACAGGCTATTTCTGGACTTTTCTTCTCTCTCTCTCTCTCTCTCGCTCTCTCTCTCGATTTGGTTCATTTAACGGTCCAGCGGGATATGAAACAACAAAACGTTTTTGGTTTCCAATATAGTACATACGTGTATGCATATATTATTTAATGGTATAGCAAGAACTTGCAAATTTTGCAATATTTGTCGTAATAACAATACATACAACATACATAATAATTATAATTAACATGTTGTGTGCACAATGCCATTGACACATGCCATTTTGCAATGAATTGTTTAGTAAATGAAAAGTACACTTCGATTGCGCTTAGTGGCATCAACTCGAATCGAATAAATATGAATCAAATCGAACAAAAGCTTTAGCATTTCTTGTACAGTTTTTAATGTTTTCAAAAGTGTGTGTTTTATGTGTGACCTCAAAGTGCATTTCTTTACACATATATCTCACCTAAATGCCTCAAAAAATATGCGAAAATGCAATAATATGAGTAAATGAAAAGTTCACTTCGATTTCGCTTAGGGGCCTAAACTCCAATTTGACGTTAAGTAATGCAATCGAGCTTTTTGTATAACTTTCAATGACTTCAAAAGTCAGTTTTTTGTGTAACATCTAATAACATATTTTCCTACAACTTTATCTCACATAAATGCCTCAAAATTGGCGCTCAAACGAACAGATCGAATGAAATGAATGATCTGGGCTTTTTTTTTTCTATTATGTTTAAGATTTGTATCTTTGCGACCGCTAAACGAGATAAGAAAAGCTTTACCTCAAAATATAGAGTAGTGACCCTTAAGTCGAAAATACGTTTATCGTAGTGGCCATTAAGCGAGATGTGGGTGTATTATTATGCTACCAGAGCGTTTTTTATTTGCTTTCGCACAGCTAAAGCATAAATTTGAATGGCTGCCATTTTGGGACACAGAGATTAAAATGGCCGCGACCTTCATGGCAATTGCCAGCACAAAACTGCATAGTTAACATTTCTGTACTATTTTTAGTTATGGGTTTCATAGCATGGCCACTTGCATAACCCGCATTGACTAACCACCTTCAACCAGCACCCAACTACGCGTCATTCATTGCAGTCATAAGACCAAAGTATGAGACTGAAGTGCATAAAATGGCATAATAAATCAGTTTTTATATTCAATGTCCATCATTTGGAATAGTATATGCCATAAATATGAGCCTCAGACATCGATATCGTATGGCATCGATGTAGGCGTATACGCAATTTTCTACATCAAATCCCAGTGAATAGCACCATGAATAGGCTGTAATGTGCGCGATAATAATTGCAATTGTGATCGAGTACGTTTTTATGACTCAATTGTAATAACGTGTGTGCTCATTTATGCTCCAAGTTTGACACAGAATCGATGCAGATATAACAGATTGGCTTAACGTAGAAAAATGATTTCACAATCAAAAAGCAAATTCGAGAAACAGTTTTTTGATTAACACCAAAAATAGAGCAATTTTATTAAAGTCACTTTAGCTTAAGTGATTTGTTTTAAATCAAGAATAAACTTAAACTAAATAAGCTAAAACTTACTACTTAACTAATTTTTGAATCCATTTCATAAATTACCTGTTTATTACCGTGAAAAGAAATGCCCAAAAAAACCAATTACACAAGAAATCGAAAACTATCAAATTACAGTAAATAAAAAAAAAAAATTAAGTTCTAAAGTCGTAAAATATATTTAAATGAATATAGCAAAATAAAATAAAATTATATTAAAAATTCTATGAAGAAAATGTAATAATTTTTTATTCGGATTAAAGAAAAAATCTATAGTATAAAATCAGTTTAAAATATATATTAATTAGTCTATTGTCAAGAACTCTACAACTCTACTCGCTTCAAAGTAAAGCAGTTATAATGCTTATTGCTATTATTTATGCACATTAAGCAACACGTAGAAAGCCAAAACAGAAAATGAATATTCGCCAGCAGAGAGCTGTTGTTAAGTATACGCATCGTATGCAGCACACACTCACATTATCACATAATGAGATCAAAGCAGCAGACGCTGCCAACAATTAGTTGACAACAATATTCAGTTTCTTAAGAACTGTTCGCCTGCGGCAATGTTTCACATTTGCCCAAAATTTCAACGAACCAAGGAGTAGAGGCAGCTGGCTGAGGAGGCAGAGAGAGAGAGAGGGGGCAGGGAAAGCAGGAGCTGGAGCTGGAGCTGAAGCTGGAGGGCGGCAACAGGTTGCCAAGCAGAGCGCCAAAGTGTGCGCTTGGCATGTTTGTGACTCATGCAGACATTCAACAACAGTTTTTTGTTTGTAGTGAAATGAGCGCATTAAATTTAAGCTCTGAGAAGCTGGCTTAAATAAAATTAAATACTGAAAGCATACTTAAACGAATAGTAAATCGTGATTATAACAAAATCACTAATTTCAAAAATTTAACAAAACTTGAAAATTTAAGGAAAAATAAATCGATTTCATTTGACTTCTTGGCGCAGCTTCTCAGCGCTCATTTAATGCGCGTTAACTTCATAAGTTGATTGAATTTGCCAGCACAACACAAGACAAGAGACAGAGAGAGAGAGAGAGAGAGGAAGAGAGGGGAGAGGGGAAAGCGCGTGAGAGAGTCTCACAAATTAACTTAGACATTGTATTTGATGGCAACGTAAAAGAGATTAAGTATACGAGCTGCAGACCGCATATGGTAACAAGAAACCAGAGTGCAAATTACGTATACGCACTGTATGCAGTAAACATGGTTTTGAAGACATTGTAGCTTTAGCTTCAGCTTCAGCTTTAGCTTGAAAATTTGCTGGGCGTGAAATCTATTTTCTGTTGGCAATTTATTTTAAATCGCATATTAGCACGCTTTAATGGATTGTCCCTCATCTTTTTTGTTGTTACGTTTCTTTGACTATGACTACGACTACGACTACGACTATATGCATACACATAGATAGAATAAAACATATTTTTATTTATGACAGCGCATAAAAAATAATACGCAAAAGTTTATGGTTCGCCGGGCACAAAATGAAAAATTGGTTTTACACGCGGCAAAACGTGCTGAGACAATAATGATGATAAAAAGCTGATAGTAGCACAACACAATAATGATAACGATAACGATAATGATGATTGTGATTGTGATGCAGGCCAGTTCATGGAGGAGCTGTGTGTTTAGCCGGAAGCTGGACGACATGACAATACCCAGCCGGGCTAACCAAATAGCCAACCAGCAAGTCAGGCAGCCAGCCAGCCATCCATAAATTATGGCCTAGCGTTAATGCCGCAAACACACATGGAAGCGGCAATTCAATCGATAGAGCGATACGGCGCGATATTTCGAAATTGTTATAGCGCAGTCAAAACGCTGGGGGCGTGTCTCTGTTCAAGTGCCACTGCAATCCAATAATAATTACCGCAATTATGACGAGTTTGATTTTAATTTGTAGTAATGGTATTTCAAAAATGATTATTATTATTTTATTGTAATAACAAGTACAATTTCTCATTGAAATGAGATGAGCTAGAGCAACTAAAGCTTTCAGACTACATTCAAAAAATGTTTGAAATAATTTATTTAAGCATTGCTTTTTAAATGCAATCATCAATTGATCTTGCTTTAGTTAATGTAATTTTGCGAGTGAAAGCACCTGTTCTCAGATAAATGAAATAAAAACACACAAATTTCAATGTGACCGTTTTTAGCAACATTTGTGTGCCTAAATTTGGTGGCTAAATGAAATTATAGAAGCAACGCGATTTAGTTCATCTAAAAACAACGCTTAACTAGAAACTTCAAATCGATTTCAATCCCAAAAAGAAATTCCTTTGTAATACACAAACTTGTTCGTCAAATTCAAATGTTGCGATTGCTTACCTCATGGTGAAACGCAGTCAATTGTAAGCTTAAATTTTGCTGTAAGTTCAATATTTAAATGAAAATTGGAATGCCACGATTATTGAAGACTGCGCTGCAAATATATTTCAAGATTTTGCAATTTGTTATTTGCATTTGCATTCATAGGCAAGGCAAGACAGTCAACACACAACATATTTTTCCAAGTAGTATATTTTTCTTTTTCTTTTTTTTTTTGCACTTTTCGTTTGTGATTGCAATTAGCGATTGCTCTTGTTGATTCTATAGTACACCAAGCCAGAGTCTGAGGCCGGATTGCATCAATAAACGAGACAATTAGCAGTGCACGCTTGAGCTTATCTATTGAGTAGATTGCGCTGTACACAGACCTTGCTCCAAGATGTGCACTGATTTTCATATGGTTGCTCTAATTGCTGCTCTGGATTGTGATGCTGATGCTGATGCTATGGCAACTATAAAATAGTTCAGTCCACTTTGGCTGCTAATTAGATTTTTCTACGCTCGGCAAATCCAACGAACCTTATTGGGGCAAACTTAACTTTCACAACACTTTGCAATCCCTTTTTTCGCCCCCCCATTCCCCATCCCCCATCTCGATGTGTATTCAGGCATGGGCAATAATTCTCGGCAGCAGTCATAACCGTAATCACAATCATGAGCACAATTTCATTTGAGAGTTGCTCGCCAAGTTTTCCGTGTGCTTAATGAGGCTAAAATCAAGTGAATATGCTCGCAAAACGAGCTTTAACTTCCGAATTAACCAACGAATTCAAATGGATATTATACTATATAGTACTTGCATAATAATTGATTTTTATTGTATACACACATCGTTTGGTTTAGTCCCTCGATTAGTCGTTCACTCAAGCACAGAATATATGTATGTAGTATGTATATAAAGCCATTGACAACACACAACATTGCATTCTTTTTGTTGTTGCTGATTTTTTTTTATTTTTTGCACACAGTTTATCAACTGATTTTTTGTGAATTCACATTTCACTGCGCACTTTTTTAATACCCACACTAGTATAAAAATTGTCAAAGTTATTTAGGAAATACTTTTGTTTGGGGAAAAATGCCTGCTTGCAACGATTTGCTTTGGCTGTTTTCAAAGTAGTACGGTATCAATATACCATATGTATAATTCGGTATATTCGAGTATTTTCGGTATATTTTAAGTTGTGTTGAACAACAATCTGGTATATTTTGTAAGTAGTACGGTATCAATATACCATATGTATAATTTGGTATATTTGAGCATTTTCAGTATATTCTAAGTTGCGTTGGTTAACAGTCTGGTATATTTTGTAAGTAGTGCGGTATCAATATTTTGGTATATTTTAGTAGTTTTGGTATAAATTAAATTGTTTTGTCTGGCTATCCGCTATATTTTGAAAGAAGTGCGATACGAATATACCAATTTTGTTATTTGGTATATTTTCAGTATTTTTGCATATTTTAAGAATAATAACGGTCGGTTTCACTTACATTCCAAATGGGTAGCGGGCATCTCACAGTCGAGCACACTTCGACAATAGCTGTCTTACTTGTTTTATTTTATTATATTTATATATTTTTTTCTATACGTTCCTTTTTTTTTTTAAATTTTTTTGTGTGTACTTATCGCTGACTCCTCTTCCTCAGTTAGCCAGAAAGTGCACTCGCAATATTTCTCATGCCAACACACACACACACACACATTCATGTAGCTGCGGGTTAACAAAAAAAAAAAAAAAAAAAAAAAAAAAATTACGCCCAGAGTGGGCATAATGTTTAGTGCTTTTTGTTGTTAAGAGTTTTTTGCTCGAGCCATAAATTTAATGTGTGTGTAATGTGCTGCAGTCGACAAACACACACTCACACACACACACACTCAGACTTACATCCTTTGTATGTGTGTGTGTGTGTGTAGCGAATGCAGCTTTTGTATGTAACCCGGTTCAGTGGCATCGTCTAAAGGGATTTCAATTGCACATAAAGCAAGTTCTAAAGTTTTAGACAGCAATTACACTAAGTATGCGCTGAGATTTAACAGCTATTTACAATTTCCTTTTCCTTTTATCTATTCGGATCGTGCATAAAACAATCGAAAAATAAAACATGAAATGATTTATTACCTTTGGTTGTAAAGTTTTCTCTGCTTAATTGATGTGTGGATTATTAATGGGAATTTATTTAGCTTCAGTTCATTTTTATAAAGTTCACATCCCTAGACAAATCAGAAAGACAAAAAAAGCATAGCTTACGAAATATTTAACTATAAAAAAAACGAGTTCGATTTCATTGCAAAAAGGATAAAGATTTGAAGTAACAAACTTCTATTAAAAATATCTGATATACAGTAAAATTCTTATTATATTTAGACTTTTTATAAATTAATAACGGAAAACAAAGTTCTAAAATCAAGACTTTAGTCTTTGGTCAAGAGTATGAATTTTTTAAAGTTGAAAATACATTTTGATTTCAAGAACATTTGAAATAAGATCAAGGTTCCAATTAATAAGAGGACAACATCATACAGTTTTATATATTACAAAAAAATAATACTATACAAATGATTTGATGACTTTCACAAATAATAATAACTTTTAAGTCAAATGATTATGCCTATTTATGTGAACCATTTTATGGCAATTTATGCCAGCTCTGTATCATTTAAAGTTATGTAAATTGCCAATAATAATTAAATGTTAAGCTTTGCTGCTAAGTTTCCATAGAGTTGACACAATTTATAATTATTGGTTGCCAATAAGGTTGTAAAATTATTACGCAATCTGTGGCTTCGACTATGCAAGAAAACTATTAAGGTACCTAAAAGAGGCAAATTTACTTTTGAGCTATAGAACATTAATTTTTATTTAACTTTGAACTCGACACACATGCACATGCACACATACACATTAACAAGTGCCTCGAATATCGAAACACATCTGTGCAAAACTGTTGGCATTAAGGATCTGCCTCTGGCTATTTCCTCAGTTATGGCCACATTCCCTCTCTCTGTGTGTGTTGCTGATATGTATCAATGAAGGTCATAATATCAAAATTTAAATATTCATAAATACTTTCAACACATGCGTGCCACCAAGGGTTTTCCTTCTACATTTTGTTCCTTTTCTTTTTTCATTGTCATTTTCATTGCTGTGTTGTGGTTGCCGTTGCCGTTGCCATTGTCGTTCTCTACTTGTTGTTGTTGTTGTTGTAGCTGTTACGCGACTACAAGAAATGTGACCTCATAAAATGAAGAAATTTATTTGCCAGCAAGAAATCACTTAAATATGCTGCCACGTGCTGCCTTCCTGCCTCATCTGTTCTACCGGCTCACCGGCTCATCGGCTTTCCTTCGCTCGCTCGCAGCTCTGCAGCCAGTTTATTATTTCATTTGCTTATTGGTAAACCTAGGCATGGGCACAAGGAGCATCGAGCATGGAGCGTCGAGCGTTACTTACTCGCTTCTGGGCGTGTCGAGCAGCAGCTTTTGTTTAATTGAACTGCAGTTGATGCGGGGGGAGGAAGAGGGGGCGGGTCTTCAATGGGTTAACCACCGTTATAATAAATAGACACACCCCGAGTTTCGTATGCGTTTAATTGCTGCAACATTTGCGAACCATTTGCTAGCCACTTTCATTACAACAGCGACTAGCTTGAATATACATTTATTTAGGGGGCCCACTAAGCTGCAGTTAACCGTTAACCGTTAGCTACACAAGCGAGAATTACTGTTATTGAAATATCTAACGTGCTAACGAGAAGGCTTGGCTTGACCCAATGAAGCATTAACAATTACGATCTCGACGATTAAATGAGTAAATATATTCCCTCAATTCACTCTAAAGAGCTTTATTATTTTGTGACTTATATTACAATTATTACAAACAAATTTTATCGCCTCTCGTAAATAGTTGAGCTTTTTTGTGCGAGGCTATAAAATAAATTTGTATCTTATATTTGCATATACAATATTATACCATAAGTAACTAATAAATTAAGTAGGGTTTCTGCATAAGTAATTCAATTAATAAACCATTTAAAATCTACTTACTTGCACATTAAAAACGGCTAACTGAACTAAATATCCACGGTAAGAGCTTGGAGGCTGCAGTTTTTACACCACTTTCTTTATTTTATCGTGCATTAAGAAGGCCTTTTATAACTTAATGACTGACTGCAATTTATATTAAAGATCAGTTTCAATGGTAAGAGCTAGGAGGCTGTTTATTAAGCTTTCTTTATTTTGGTGTGCATTAAGGTTAAATATGCACAAAGTTATTTCTCTAGAATGTATTTTAATAGATTATAATGTCTCCTGTCTGACTGCAATACTTCTCGAGGGACAGCCTTGACGGTACGCGCTAGGAGGCTGAAGTTTTTACATATCCATCGATGTTTTATTGAGTATTATGTTAGCTATATGGAATATTCTTACATATAAAATATCTTACAATACATTTTAAGCCCCAAAATTAATGGTAAGAGCTAGGAGGCTGCAGTTTTACACAGCTTTCGATGTTTTACTGTGAATTAAGTTAGCCATTTCGAATATTCTTACATGTAAAATGCACTGATTGCACTACATAATAGTAGGACAAAAACATTAATGGTAAGAGCTAGGATGCTGTAGTTTTGACGCTGCTTTCTATATCAGAGATCTGAGATGTTTCCAAGCTGAACAAATTTACGTACATAAAGAAGTGTTATAGAAGTTCTTGCGAATGTTTCCTGTGGTCATTAAGCAATTCTTTACTTCTATGACTTATAGAGGAAGTTGGCTATTGAAATTTCCTGCCAACGCTATTGAAATTAATGAACTTCTCTCTTTGGTAATTTCCATGACATTCCCAAATACGTTTTAGTGCAAGTTCGGAAGTGTTTGTGGATTATATGGCCGACTGTTTTTGGGAAACGACTTAGAATATCTGAATATCTCAAGCAACAAATTGCCATTTCCTTTTCATAATCGCCGTCGACGACGCGTCGTCAGCTAATTAACTGTTTTTATTCACGCGCCATTGTTTATGGTGACGGGGCTCAGCCGAAGGAACAAAGGATGCAAAGGGATATTTGTTGTGGCTGTTTTTGTAACTTTTCTCGTTCTCGTTCTTGTTTTTGTTCTTGTTCTTGTTCTCGGTCTCTCACACCACATAAGTTTCATTTGTTGCTCCTTTTATTGTCGTTGGCCACGTTACGCCCTCAAATATCTAATGCTGCACAGCCTCCTCTCTCTCCGTTGGGTTGTGTTATTTTTTGTTCTCTACTTTTTTTGCACAACACAAAACACTTGTTGTTGGGCATGCTGCCATCTCTCTGTGTCGCTGTTGCTGTTGTTGTTGTTGCTGTCGCTTCTGCTGTCATCGTTACCTTTTTCTTTTTTTGTTTTTTGGTTTTTATTAAAAAGCTGAGACAAGAACGATTCACAAGAGTGGCAAAAATGCAGAAGAACATAACGCAGTTCTTGTTCTTGTTGTTGTTGGTTGTTGTTGGGTTTATTCTTTTTGGCTGCTATGAATTTTCTGACATTGCCTAAAACGCCTACAGAGAAGTCTTAACAAGAAGAGACAACAACACCAACGATTGGCCTACAAGCAAAAGGGTTATTAGAACGTATTAAAGGGGAAACATCAATTCGAACTTTTACTTTCTTTTTGTGAGCATTTCTAGATAGGAAAGCAGTTAATGATGGTAGTTAAAGGAAATGGTCACACTCGAAATTATTAGCCAGGGTATGTGACTGTTGTGCACACTCGGCTAGATTGTTTTGGGCTTTGCTGTGCGTTGTAGTTGTTGCCATTGTTATGGTTGTTTATTGTCTTACTTTGTGCCGTGTTTGCCTTTGTCATGTTGCTGTTGGTGTTGCTGTTGCTGCGTGGTTGTCGTGTTACCATGTCCAGGCTGTCGTGTCGTCCTCTGCTGTCAGGCTTAAAGGCAACGCACACAACACACACACACACACGCACACACAGAGCAAGTGACAAGTGCAAGAATCCTTCGTACTTACTTACTTACTCACTTAACGATCCAAGCTTATTTTGGGAAGCAAGGCGTACAATAATAACTGTTGGCATCTTTTGTGAAACACCACATCCACAGCCTCAATTCCCCCCTCCCCCCTGCCACAAGAGAAAAAAGCAAAAATAAAAATTAATATCAAAATGAAACCAAGTAAGAAAGATTCACTCGAGTGTACTCGACTC
This sequence comes from Drosophila sulfurigaster albostrigata, assembly GCF_023558435.1. Lineage (NCBI taxonomy): Eukaryota > Metazoa > Arthropoda > Insecta > Diptera > Drosophilidae > Drosophila > Drosophila sulfurigaster. The sequence goes on from NC_084885.1 coordinate 21,653,431, forward strand.
TGTGGCACACGGTACTTCTTTTCTTTTATTTATGAATACAAAAAAGTACTTGTGAAAAGACTTACTTAAAATATATTTGAATTTTAAATGTAGAAGGTAACTTATTTAAATAAAGTATTGCCTAAAATAATTTCCTATATTCCGATCGCATTTTTAGATATAATTTTCATTATATCAAATGCACAATGTTGACTATTTTCTATTTTTTAGATATTCACATCTCCATCTCCATCTAATTCGAACACACATTTTTGATTGCCACTAAATGAAAATACCCTCTTAGCCAATCTGCACCGGGTATAATGTTAGCAAAAGGTTTGTGTGCGCAAGGCTTTAGCTAGCGTTACACAGAGAATGTACGATGAAAATTGGCAGCAGGGGAATAAATTTGCTGATAAAGTTGGGCACCGCGTAGCAAGTAAAGTTAGAGAAAAGCTCCAAGAAAGAAAAATGCAAAAAATATTTAAAGTGTCAAACATCAAGACGTTGTTAAATAGAAAATAATGCACACAAACATAATCAAAATCGACTTTGGCAATTTGATTGAATAGCGAAAGGTATAAATTATAATGCCTTGTTTACTTTTCTGCTCTGGGTATAAGAAAATGTGTGGAAACTGACTTGACAATAATTCAAAACGAATTTTAATGTTTAGCAAATTTAATTGCATTATTTTGCTGTTCATTTTTGATTTATCAAAATGTTAATTGCAAAACAGTAACAAAATTGATCAAATATCAGTTTATTATTAAGAATATTCAAATTCAAAATACAATTTGAACTCATAATTTAATACTAAACTATTAATAATATAATTGGTCTTAAATTCATAATAAATTGAAAGCAATCGGAAAGAAAAGTTCACTCAAATTTAATAGTCAACTATAAATATGGAAAATTTGCAAGGCATTTGAAAGAATTAGTCTCGAGTAATATGTGCATAAGTACAATAGACTTTGTAAATTGAAAATTGTTTTGCTTTTGCAGCGTTGTAATTACTTAAGTAATGGTAATTGATGGTAATGCAAAGCATTAAGTTGGCGTAATTTTTTGTTTTTGTTTTTTTCGTTTACGTTGTACTCTTAACGAGCTGAAGTTGTTGCAGTTGAAGCTGAAGCCGATGCTTTCTACGGGGCATAACCCTTAAATGCTTTGAGGGGGGAGGGGGGAATAGCGAAGGAAATGAGTGAAGAGGGAAGGTGGAAGGGGGAAGGGGGAAGGCAGAGCAGACACTTCATTCATTTGGCGGGGCCACATGGCATTCGTTTGCTGCTGCTGTTTGCCGCACACGGCGTATACTTAACATTCACGACATTCGCCGTTGCCTTTTAAGTCGCCTTTTGCTGCCATAAATTAAACATAATTAAAATGTAAATGGAGCAGCAAGCTCACACACATTGCGAAAGTTGGTTGCTCTTGTTGCTGTTGTTGTGCGTAGCGTGCTAATTATTTTGTTATTATTACCTTTGCTTGGGGGGTAATTATTTATTGAGAATTATTTGATGCTCATTTTTTACAACTCACTTGCTCTCCCTTTCTCTCTCTTCGCTCTCTTTGCTGATGATCGCTGCTTTGTTGATCCCTACTATATATCGCATCAGGCTCAAGGCTATGTTGGCTGCAGCAAATTTAAGCACAATCGCCTACTCCATCGCCCCCGCCCCCGCTCTCCTCCCCCACCCACGCTAATCACCTAAGAGAAGGCCATTTAAAAAAAAAAAAACAAAAAAGAAAGAAGAGCTTTTGCAGCAGCAAACGAAACGTTTCGTTTACCAATTTGTTGCTGCTGCTCTGTTTTGATGTTTCGCTTGTTTGCCATTTCGTTTCATGCTCGCGCTTTCTGCACTTCGTTTGCTCTCTCTCTCTCCCGTTTCAATGCTATTGCGTTTCAATGCTCAGTTCTAGTGCTTTGGGTGCTCATCGTCGTCGTCGTCGTCGTCGTCGTTGCTTCGTCGGGGCAACGAGCGAAACATCTTCGGTCGCGGCATTTGCGATTCCATTTCGTTTCGGTTGGGCCAGTTGATTCCACTTACCGCACTCGCCTGTTGTCTGCTCAACTGCGGCCACGCGTTGCTCGCAGCAACAACAACAACAACAGCAACAACAACGAAAGCAACAAGAACCCCCAATAAGAATAGCAAAAACAACAAAAAACCGAACCCCCAACTCACAAGAACCCGAAAAGTGAAACAATAATAAAACATACCATACCAAAAAAAAACATAAAAAATTACGCAGGAAAGAAAGAAAAAAAATAAACACGCGTCTCGTGATATATATATATTTTTTTTTGTAGTTGTTGTTGTTGATAAATATTTGATATTGTTTAACGGCAAACGTATATATAATTTTAATTAAACCAAGTTTAAAGTGTATGTGCGCTATGCTATGTTTGTATATGTGAGACTCTCTGTGTGTATGTGTGTGTGTGTGTGTGTGTGTGCGCAACAGTTCAACGAGGCAGCACAAAGTTGACTACATACAAATTTTTACTATGCACAACTCAAACTAATCAACAACGGCGGCAGCAACAAAAGCAACAACAAACAAAAACACACTAGCAAAAACATAACTTGCATATGTGTGTGTGTGTGTGTGTGTGTGTGTGTTGCCTCTAAGGTAGTGAGAGTAAAGGCAACACACACATACATACACACATGTGATGGATGTGTCCGTGTAAAGAAGAGCGAAGTGAAGTGAAAGAAGAAGAAGAGGGAGACGATGCTGCTTGACACGTTTCTTCTGCATTCCCAAAGCACATTCTCAGCAGCCTTCTGGGCAACTTTTCCTACATACATATGTACACACACACATATATATAAAGCTAGCTATATCACTCAGTCAGCTAGGCAGTCGCAGTCCAGTCGCTGTCGCTGTTGCTGTTGCTCTCGGGTATTTGTTTTTGTTGCGTTGCGTTATTTTTTTTTAATTACCGCATAGTCATGTCCTTGAGCCTCGCTCATCTTATGTCGCCAAGCAAAACACACATATCTCTTGCACAATGTTTATATTTAAACGCATCTCTCGAGAGTTGAGAGCCAAAACAAAAACAAACACAAACTGAAAACTGAAAACGAAAAAAACAGAACTGAAAATGAGGCATCAGCAGCGCATATTTCATATATATATATACACTATATATCTATCTACTTGAATGTTTGCGTCAAACTGACAAAAATTCTAAACATTTCATCTTCTTTTTTTTTTGATTTTTTTAATTGTTTCCTATTGAATTGAAATGATAATGATAATATCAGCGCCCATAAATAGGCAATGCAAGGCATACGTTGCGTATACGCAACGCTTAAGAGCGTGTCTATTAAGCTTGCCAATTGAATGCAGCCACAGACTTCCTTTTTGCCCACACAAAGTCACAAAGCGATGCGTATTGATTATTCGATTCGATTCAATTCGATTTTGAAGTGCAGTCGTGTGAAATGCAAACAAAAACAAAAACAAACTTCAACACAAACAAACGCAAACATTGTGGCAATGTCTTTGCCTTTGCTCCGTTCGTGTGTTTGCTGTTCTAGATACTATCTGCAAAAGATCATCATCACAAATATGCAAGCAACATGTTAATTACTTGCTCGCAAAACTGACCTCGCACAGCGTTGTGAAAAGATGCTGGCAACAATAATTCACTTTAATTGCTGTTTGCAAATTATATACACAAAACTATAAATATGTTTTGAGCCAGTTTAAACTGACAGTCTCTCTCTCTTTGCATTGATTCAATCATTAAAAAGTGAATTTAAGGAATTTCGATTTTATTCCAAATTTGTGTTTACGCTATGGAATTTCAAGTGCTCAAACATAATTTGAAACGCGTCGAGTGTCGCCTCTCGGTTCCAAAATAAAAATAAATTATGCGCAATCGAACTAAACTGAACTGAACTGAACTGAATTGTTGTTGCCGCAACGAAGCACAAACTCTGGCTGTGTGTGCGTGTATGTGTGTGTGTCTGTGTGTGTGTGTGTGTGCAAGCAATTAAGGAATCATTAAAATAAATCAATAGAAGAGCATGTGATGGCCGCACAACAACAACAACAACAACGACGCGAACAACGCCAAACGATTAAGCAAAGAGCTCCTCTGAACATTTGTTTGTTGTAAAACTGTAACGAAGAGCAAAGCAAATAAAGCGAAAGAAAACAGAGAGAGACAGAGACAGAAGACAGAAGAGAGAAGAGAGATGTGCCCAAAAACATCGAAGACAACGCCAGTGCTGCTGATCGGCGGCATTGTGTTCGTCATCGTTCTGGTGGCGATCACTGGCATCACTCTGATCAATAACATCAATTTGTCGAACATCATACGACTGAACGAGAAGGTGGCCAGCGATAGCGTCAGCGCCAATGATAATCAGATCAAGGAGCTCAACTATGTCAACAATCATCCAAAGAACTTGCACATCAACATCAACAAACAGCAACAACAGCAACAACAACAACATCAGCAACATCAACATCAGCAATCACATCTAAATGAAACGCATGACGATGATTCAGCTGGCGATGCTCGAAGTATGGAACAAATACGCAAGGAGATGTCCTCGCTGCAGGCTCAGCTGCAGGTGGAGCCCAAAGTGTTGGCCGTGATTGGGCCAAACGATGCAAGTGAAAAGACGGAGCCAACACGTCGTATACTCAACAATACGCTGAGCACGCAGTTGCCGCTGGACGTGTTCAACGGCGACAACGGCAAAAATGACTTGATTGATTACGAGAAGCGCGCCCAAATCGTCAAGGTGAGTGCGATGCGGTGTCGCATGCCATATGCCACATGCCACATGCCGCATGCCGACTGCTGTTGGCTTTCCATCTGAATTGCGTATCAATTTCAAATGTCTGACCTTTGGGGGCCTGTCACGACCCCAGGCAATGTGCCAGCTGTTTTACAACAGCCACACAGACTGACAGCTTCCTTTCCCCCCTCCCCACCCACTTTACTTCTCCGCCCTCAACTTACCTTTGTCAGCCCCGAACCCAATTGACCATTGACAATCCCCCCTTCCCCCATTACACACGAAAAAAGTAATTAAATCTCTGCAGAAATCCCTTGGCAAGGTCAAAAGTTTCTGCTTAATGTCGACAGAACAAATTGTTATAATATTCAGGTTAGCTGCAACTATTTTATGGGTAATTCCCAAAGGAACATTTTGCATTTTAGCAAGTTTCTTCAAGCCTCTGAAATTATCTACATCAAATATTTTTGGCATATGTTCTGTAGTTTCAAGCAGAGCTCTCTTTTTTATATGTTTGCATATAGAGCTGATGTCATGACACGCTAAATTTATGGCATAAGCTGAAAAAAATGAACACAAAACAGTGAAAGTAAAGCAAACACAAAATTGAATATTGCGAAAGATAAAAACGACAAATGTCGAGAGGCAAAAAAATAAGAAGAAAATAAAACAAGCATATGAATTATCAATACTTCTAATTGATCTTGATCTGAATTAAATGATAACAGTTGTGCACTAATTAAACACTCGCCAACTTGCAATTAAATCGTCATGTCAGCGATACATAAACACACAAAACATCGAGCTAACGGAGATGAGCTAAGCTTTGATCTTTGCAGCTGCTAAAGAAGCTTTTATTGTTTACAAAACTTTGTTTATTAGCAACAACAGAAAGCTCATCAGTATAGATCATCAGTTGGTGAGCTTTCGATGCACCAATGAAAACGAATTTCGCGATCGTTGCAAAGAAGAAAGCTTCTAATTGAATAACGGATTTATATGTAAATATTTTATATAAATAGCTTGGATGCGTTAAATGCATTAAGTAATTAAAAAATTTGCAAATTATAGAGGAAGGAGATTTTTATACTTGCTATCCATATACATATGTAGTATATACTCTGTGGTATATTTTGATATATCGATATACTGCATATAGCATTAAGTATAGAATACTGATTTGGTATACTTGTAGTATAACATCAAATATAACATGCGGTATATTTTTAGTATTGGTAGTATATTAAGTTGCTAAAATTTTATATTAAAAATAAATATAGCATTCGGTATATATCTGTATTTTTCAGTATATTCATTTTGTACATTTGTGTAATAATACCAAATATAGCATTCGGTATATTTATAGTATTTTTGGTATATTCAATTACTTGTAACTAAATATACTTAGTACATATTTTAGTATATTTAGTATATTTAATTGGTTTATTGTTTTTTAGTATATTAAATTAGTATATTTGTAAAAAAGAAATATAGCATTTTTTAAGTATATTTATTTGGTATATTATTACCGCAATGCTTTGCTTTTATACAGTTGAGCACACACTTTTTGAACTTGTTATACATTATTATTTGTACAATTATTTGTTTTTTTTTTTTTTTTTGTTTCGTTTTCCCGACAGCACATATTTATTTTATTATTTATTACTTTTGCAATTATATATGATGAACTTTTGTTGTTTTTAGGGCAAATGCCATTTATATATATTTGCATTAAACAAAAGTAGTTAACACTTGACTATGAAATACTCTCCACAAAAGTATACTAAATTAAGGTATAAGGCATGTAAATGTAATGAATTTTGTTTCTTGAATAACTTTCACTGATTTCCTGCTGGCACTTAAGTTATACTCAATATTCGTAGCTATCGAATATTGCTGATTATATTTATAATAATAAGCAATAGCAATAATGGATTATGTTGTCAACAAAGTTTTCGTTGTATGTTAAGATATAATTTCTTAGGCTGCGGATTTTGCCCTTCGAATTTTGATCAATCAATCTACTCATAAAGTGTGTGTGTGTGTGTGTGTGTGTGTGTGTGTGGCATCGATTGCCCAACGTCAGCGGGAATGTTGACAATATTTCGATGTCGTATCTTTAAAGAGGAATTGCAAACAAACTGTTGTTGTTGTTGTGGTGTCATGCTTCTCCGAGAAGGAGGCAGAATTCCTGTTACGCCTACAATCAACACCTTAAACACTCAGCTAACTGCGTTCATCATGCGTTGTTCTTCGCTCTGTTGTGGTCTCGAAATCTTGACGTTTATTACGCTCACTTGGCGCCGGTAGTTGGCAGTTTTCAGTTTACAGTTTTCAGTTGGTAGCCGGTAAACACGGGCAAAAGGTTTGGCCCAGGCCAGGCCAGGACTCGTGTTAGCTCGCTCTCATTCCCTCTCTGTCGCTGTCTCTTTCGCTCGCCATCATTTGCGCACTCGCTGGGAATGCGCAAGGCCGTCAATTGCTTTACGCTTTTGCGGTGCTCGAGTGTCGTGTCGAGGCCTTGGCTCTGGCTGGCTGGCTTGCTGGCTGGCTGGTGCAAAACGAGGCGCTAAACAAATTCTTACCTCGAGCTGCAGTAACTATAACTGTCGCTGCCACAGTTGCCACTGTTGCCACTTGCCACACACACACACACACTTGCAACGGCAACGGCAACAACAATAAATAACCACATGCCCAGGATACACGATACGATTAATTTGTGTGTATTCTTGCAACAGTTTCGCCTTTTATGACCTCAACAACAATGGCAAACATTTTAAATTTCAATTTTCGACATATTTCATTATTTATGCATTGCCAACACTCGAAATATGTGAGGATATCAGCATATATATACTAGATTTATTTTTAGTTTCTCTGCTGCGAATTACTATCAAATCAAATTGCAATTTGCTTGTGTCAAAGTATTATCAATAAATACCTAAGATGGATTTCACAATAAAAGTATTTAATTTCATTTAAAGTACAAAATGAAAATTTTCTGTTGCTTCAGTTGATAGATGGATGGGTTTGCCCTCCCTCAGGTGAAGTTCAACGAAAATGCATAAATCAAATTCAATTTTCGACAAGACAAAACAAACACACACACAGAACGCTGTCATTGTAAATGGAATTCCATTTTGTTGACTGTTGTAATAAATATTTTTGCATACACACGCGCACGCAGCAAGTTTAGCAATTGAAAACATTTATTTGTTCACTCAATTGCACCATGGAATGTGTTTTTTGGGGTATATTCTATCGGGTAGATATTCAGGTATTCCCACCTGATGATGATGATGAGCAACTGCAAACACTCGGCTATCGAAATGCTTGAACATTTATATGTATTTGCAGGGGATAAGATAAGTTGCCCTTAGTCATAGATGGGGGTCACTTGATAATGGATTTCAATTGAAGTTCAGTTGTGTTGAGGTGCGTTGCACGCATTTTGCCAGGCTAATAATCGAATTTCATTTATTCAATCCTCCGCTCTTCGCTTCCCCATTCCTCTCGCATTCTTTTTGCACCCTTGAGGCAATCGCATTTACATTTGACAACAGCCAGAGTGAGGCAATGGCATCTCATGTCAATTTTGCCACCACCCCACCCAAAAAAAAAAAAGGGGCAATCCAAGGTGAACCACTTCAACTGACCGCCAAAAACTACAACGCATTGCAATACACAACTCGCACAGTGGAGCAAAAGAGCAGAAAAAAAGTGCAAAATACATAATATAGTTTTCTCATAGTCGTTATAAACAATGTTTAATTTATAAATAGGCTCGCAACAAAACAGAGTTTAATATAATTAATAAATAATTTAATTAAATTCAAATATTAAAAAAAAAACCAAAAATTTGACAAAATGTAGCAAATGCTTGTCAATAAATTGAGTAAGAAATAAAATAGTTATAGTATCCTTTAATTTAAAGCTCAGTAAGAAAAGTTACCAACTAAAAATCTAGTTAAATATTCTAAAAAACTTTATCATCAAAATTTAATAGAAGTTTTATTTTTTCGAGATTATAATGACGGTCATAATATAGTCAACTTTAAATAAAAAATGAAGTTACAGATCCTATTACAGATCCTTATTAAATACCTGATTTTATTCTGTAACCGGATACATAAGGGAAAAAGCTAAAAGAAGTTCGGAATATTGTAAATTGTGCAAATTAGGTTAATAACGTAATACTTCATTTTAAGTTTGCTTTAAATTTGAATTTGCTATATTAATACTTCTTTTATCAATTAATACTTGATATGCATTAAAATATAATTAATATTTTAATACTTTTGCATTATTATTGGATTAAACATTTATTATTGTTGTCCATAAATTTCAATAGTGAATAATTTTAATTGAATTTAAATACCCGAAGGCAAAAATTTAAACAGATTAAGAACTTGTTTATTTTTGTCAAACAATGTATTTCATTATTTATAGAAATTGATTTGATAATAATTGTATGCATATTATATACATATATTATTATTAAAGCAAAAGTAAATATAAATAGAAATTATAAATTGTTGCTTATTTTCAAAACACGGTTGGCAAATTTCTTTGATATCACATTGAATAGAATGCCTAAGGGAAAAAGAGTAAAGCGAGAAAGTAAAAATTTGTGCATTAGCTACAAATTGTACAAATCGTAATATTGATTTTTGTCAAATTAAACACAGCTCATCTAGGGAATTCGTAATGAGAGAATTGCTCACGTAGTTAGCTTATAAAGAACATCGAAGTTGTCCCACTGTGCAGTCAGCAATGCATTCATCAATTGAATCCCTTGGAACAGCAGCATAGCAAAGCAAAGCAAACGAAATGAAACGAAATGAAATGAAACGACAGAAAGACAGAAAACAACATTGTCGAATGACGTCGACGTCGACGCCGTCGTTGACGTTGACGTCGATGTTTTTGGTTCTGGCTGCGTTTTGTTTTGGTTTTTGCTTTGTTTGTGTTGCTTCAGCTGTTGGTGTTTTTGTTTCTGTTTTTGTTATTGTTATGCTTTTGGCCAGCCAAGTTGACCGTTTGGCCGACTGCCCGTTGTTTCATTGTCAATGTGCAAGTAGTAGTAGTAGTAGTAGAAGAAGAAGAAGAAGAAGCCAGAGTTCGCACTGGGAATGGAAATGGAAATGACCATCGATATGGCTATTGATGGCTTGATGGCATTGCTGCAGGATTGAAAAAGCGTCAATGCTAGACGACAACTTGACATTAAATATTGCGTAGCACCCACACACAACAACAACCACAACAACAACAATGAAAACAAGCTACTACTTTGACCGCATTAGTCTATTTACACTCATAATACTCATACAATATCCTCTTCTCTCTCTCTCATTTTCTCTTTCATTTATTCTTCCCTTCAACACGACTCAACTTTTAGCTGGCCTTTTAAGCTTGTGTGTCTGTGTGTGCAAAAGTAATAGAAAATTTCAAATAGTTTTAAGCACACATTTCTCCACCCCCATCGAAAAGTGACCGAATAAATGGCTTTTGATATCATCACTAATAGATTAGATAAACATTTTGCCATTTTTGCAGGCAAACTTCCAATGATAAGTACTATAGTTAGTTTGTCGCTTAATTCAGGCTTTCAACTAAAGTCCTTTGGCATTTCAGTTCCTCTTCAGCAATTCTGTATCTCTATCGTATATGATTGTTGTTTCTTTTATGATTGTGTGTCAATTTAAATTTACTTTCTTTACCATCCAATCGTATAGAATTTCCAACACTTTAGGATATTTAGAATACCACAAGGAATAAGTATATCGAATTTGACATATTTCCCTATAAAGTTGTGAATTAAGTAAGGAGTTAGTTAGGCTAACTGGGTAGTAATTTATACTATTTTATAAATTATTAAACTATAGAAACAACAATGTAATTTCATTACACTTATTTTGTTAAATTCAAAATTAAATTTTTTTTTTTAAGCTTGATTGATTTTTAAACTATATTTCATCAACATCTCTTTTGGCTGCAGTGTTTTCTCTTCAAGTTTCAACTTTATTGAGTTTCACTGCCAAATTAATGTTAAGTGCAACTAATGAAAAGCAAAGTGGCTGTTAAGCGAGATCTTGATGTGGTAACATTTCTCTAGAACTGCAAAATCAGATTTCTTTTCTGAAAGAACTAAATTGATTATAATAAAAAATTCCTGAAAAAATCCTTCCTATAAAATGCATTATTTATTTGACTTTTCGTTTCTAATAGAACTACAATGTATTATATATAATAACAAATTATACTTCAGGAATTTGTTTTTATATTAACTTGTTATTTTATTATATTATGTTTTATTATTTCAATTATAGTTTTACATTATTTATTTATTGTCTACTTTTTATTATATCATATTATTTATATTTTTTTATTTTCATTTCTTCATTTATATTCAATTTTTTATTTTATTTTATATTATTTTTGTATTATTATATTTTTGCAATATTTATTTTAATTCTTTTTTATTTTTATTATATTTTTACATGGTTTATTTATATGATTTATTTTTGTTAGATTTTATTTTAAATATATTTGTTTTACATAATTTATATACATATATATCTTTTATATTTTTACATAATTTAAATTGTATTTTTTTCCAAACATTTCGCTTGCTGTAATTTAAATGTCGCGTTTGAAGTGAAAGTTCATTTGACAATCTTAAATATTGTGTCAGCTAGCTGGTTTATTTTTAGAAATTGCACAAGTTTTCAAACAAGAATTACAGACTTATGCGTTTGTCTTTTTGCGCTTGTTTCCCCCGTTTCCATTAGGAAAACTTTGTCTCCATTTATTCCCTGATTTTCCTTAATAGTTAGTTTCATTTTTGCTACACAGCCACCAAACACAAACTCAAGCACACGCACACTTGTTGTTCTTTTGTGAGTTAATTTCTTGGTGTTGCTGGAGACAGAGAGCGAGAGAGACTGAGAGAGAGATAGCATGCAAAATACCACACAAATAGTTGGTTTCCTTTTCTTATTTTTTGTTGTACTCTTTGCAAATATGTAGAATGAAAAAAATAAAGGAACACAATTTTAAATTGGTCTTTGTGCAGTAAGAAAATATCTCCGACCTTCCTTCTGTGTTTTTGTTTCGATTCAAAGGCATTTCAAGGTATTTGGCAGTTGGGTTTACAGTTAATATAAATTCTTTGAGGCGAAAGTATGCGAAAGTTGTAAACAATATATCAATGCAGTGTGCCTTTAATACACAACAATATTAAGCTTTGCTTTGTTTCAACTTTAATTCATTTGAATTTAAGCCTTTGTTTTTTTTGAAAGGGCATTCAAATTGCTGTGTGCCAAAAATAGTTTTTCTTGATTTTTATTGCAAGATAGAGAGGGAGAGAGAAGACGTCGACTTTTGCATTATTTTTTTTTTTCTTTTTTTTTTTTGTGGCCTTAAGCAAATTATTTTCACTCGGCTTCGAAAGAATTTGCCAAACTGTGGGGCATATAAAATATGTGTGTGTTTGTGTGTGTTGCTTTTGAGGGCATGCATATTTTGTGCACAAATTTGAAAGTTGCTCCATTGCTGAGCGCGAAGCATTTTCTTACTGGCTTTAACCATTTGGCATTGGCAGTGGCAGTGTGGCACTTGCACTTCCGGTTCCCCTTATCCATTTCCGTTTTAAACTATTCCCTTTATTTCCTTTGCTGTCATTTGCATTGTTTTGCAGCCAGCAGCCCCGTCGGCATTAAGTGGCGAAGTTTGCAACTTAAAAACTTGCATTTGCTTCTCCCAAAAGTTGCATTTTGAATTTGCATTAAATTAAACCACACACACACACACACACACACTTATACACCTGCATAGAGACAGTTGGCTTAAATTGCTCGCTGGCTTCGCTTTACGAAACACTTGAAAGTGGCAATAAAATGCTTACTATATGAATGACACTGCCACACATGCCACATTCGCGTAAACTTCAATGGATACCTCCAACCGACAGGTCAAGTGCAAAATCCGTCGAAAAGCCACCTAGAAAAAGAAAAACAAGTGTGAAAGCTACAGCCGAGTGTGCTCGACTGTGAGATACCCGTTAACCACTTCGAATAAAAGCAACAAATATTGCGGTATTATACTCAAAATATTCCAAAATAATATGCAAAACGCTATAGTTGGTATATTGATATAGTATCACTTTCAAAATATACTATAGAGTGCAAAATATACCAGATTGTCAGCCAAAGACCTCTAGAAAATAGCCATACACAAGTATTTTTCAATAACTTCGACCATTTTTATCTGATCGCAAACAAAAGGAGTCACAAAGATTATAGCTATTATTGTATATGCCAAATTTCGACGCTTATTCGATTTTTGTCGATTTACGGGGGCGGAAGTGGGTGTGGCAAAAATTTGAAACACACTCGATATGCGTGCAAACATAACAAATGCTGTCGAAAAAAAATTATAGCTCTATCTCTTATAGTCTCTGAGATCTAGGTGTTCATACAGACAGACGGACAGACAGACATGGTTAGATCTCGGCTGTTGCCACTGATCAAAAATATATATGTTTTATAGAGTCGGAGATTCCGACACAAAGTTATAATACCCTTCTTCCCTAAGGTTAGCGGGTATAAAAACGAAAAAGGTAAAGAGAAAGAGAAAGAGAAACAGTAGCAATTCCCTCAATGGACACAGTTGGCAGTTGGCCGCTAAGTAGGCTGGCTAGCAACGAACAACGAATGAATATGCAGGACACGGTTACGGTTAAGGGACATGGGACATGGGACACGGGGCACGGGGTGGGACGGGGCAGAATGGGAAATGCAATGCAATTGCTATGTGTGGCATTCCAGGCATGTGTTTGGGTGTATGTGTGTGTATGAGTGTGTGTGACACACACACGAGGGAGAGACGCGTCTCGACGCTTGACGCTCAGCACGTTTCCACGGTCGCACATTTCACACACACACAGACATACATAGGACGGTGCTGCCAACTTGGCTTTCTTTTCAGAGGACAAATTGTAAAAATAACTATTATTTTTACTCTTTAAGTGAATATTCCTGATCATATAGAAAAATTTCTTAGGTAAAACCTTTTTCTGTGCTGCCAACTTGGCTTTCATTTAGGCGCTTAAATTGTGAAAATAACTTTTATGCTAGCAACATTTGAAAAATGCTGTAAATTCATTCATAAATCAAGCTTTTAGTAGATGTTTCTGTTCTTACAGAAAAACTTTACTAAGCGAATTCCTTTTCTTTTATTTTTATAATTTATCCGACGAAAAAAACTAGGCTTTCTTTTATGCTAGCAACTTTTAAGAATATCTTTAAATTTACCAATAAAGCATGTCGTAAATTACTTTTATTTGTAACCAAAACCAACCTTTGAATGAAAACCGAAAACTTTCTTAGGCGAATTTCTTTGGTATGCTGCCAAACTGGCTTCTTGCAAAAATATCTCTATTTTTTTTTTTTAATTTTAATGCTATAAACATTTGGAATACATTTGAAATTCGTTTAAAAACAATCTGTAAAGATTATAAATGCGTGACATTTTTTTTTACTTACGAAATATAATACGCTTAAAAGAAACAAATAAATAAAATGTATAAAAATCAAATTGGTTTTATATGAGAAATATTCCGAGTGGAACTTTTGAAAATGTTCTTGAAAATCATATATGATTTGAAATATGTGAAATGAAATATGTTATAAATAATATATGTTACCATGAAATATATTTCAAATTCACCTATCAGCAAAGAAAGATTTAATGGAATTGCGAATTTTGTGGCCAAATCAAAAAGTTTAGCTTTAGTTCGTAATTTTAAAACAGTATTAACATTTTCGCAAAAAAAAGCTTAATTTGATGAGGATCTTTTCTAGCCTTTTTTTTATGTGTGTGCAGATCTGTTGTTATTTTCCAGCGAGTTGGCAGCACTGCTGCTGCTCAGTTCTATATAGAAATCTACAACTCGCACATTTAGTGGGCACGATTCAAGTGACGTTTGCGCATTTCAAGGATGTGTAACTTAATTTAATGAAGACGTGCAAACAGCAACTACAGCTGTAACTGTTCATGCATGTGTGTGTGCGTGTGTGTGTGTGTGTGTGTGTGTGTGTGTGTGCGTGGGTGTAAATGTGCTGTGTTGATGTGGCGTGTATTATTTGTATAGCATACTTATCCCATTTGGAGTCCGCAGCAGCCACAGTGCAAAAAGGATGCTCAATCAATCAGTCAAACCAGTCATCAAGTAATTTCCGTAAAATTAGTCAAGCTGATGATTTACTTACTTCTTTTACCACCTTCCCTCTCTTCTACTCTCTCCTCTCTCAGGTCATACAGAGGTCATCCCGAAAATTCAACTTTAGTACTTTCATTCAGCATCCTTTTCTTTTTTTTTTGTGTGCAACCTTTCAAATGTGAATTGTCGTAAATCTAACAAATTATGTAGATAAATAAAGCCAAAATGTTACCTTCTAAGGCTTCAATCAGATGCGACTCATTGCACATCGAGAGCAGCGCTTCAATTTGTTCAACAACAATCGCAATTGAGCTATTAACTAATTTTTCATTCTGTGCAATATAAAAGTTGCACTTAAACAGTTGCGTTTAAACAATGAAGGGAGAACTCATTTAAGTTTGTTTTCATTCTGATACTCTCTGATATATATATTTTAAAGGTAGCAGTATATCGATATACCAAATGTATACTTTGGTATATCATGAATTTATAATGTATATCAATAGTTCAACTATAGCCTTTGGTATATTTTGTACTCTGTAGTATATTTCTACTGCAATGGTGTATTGACATACCAAACATTTCGTATATTGTGTTCTCTTCTGTATATTTTACTTTTATTATGACTTTTTATTAAAAAACAGCTAGAGGGTATCACACAGTCGAGCACACTTGAATGTAGCTTTCTTACTTGTTATTACTTATTATATATATTAAGAATAAACCAAGAACTGGGTACAAAATTAAAGTTTATATTAAATTTTACTGAACCAAAACATTCTTCACTTGTCAAGTTGCATTTCCATTGACTTTTGTTGTAAATTCGTATTTTTATGCCGAATACTTTCAATATATAGACTTTATTTTTAAAGAAAAGTTGCAGTATACATTTGAGGTTTTCTTTTTAGCAGTTTTCTTATACCAATGATGCTTTCCCTCTAAAGTTTCATCGTGGAGTTTCTATATTTCTTATATTTGTTAGTCAATGAAATTGAATTTGGCTCGTGATATGAATATTTCTGCACTACTTATAAAGGAAGAAATATCAATTCTATATCATTTGGTCTTCTCTCTTTGTTACAGATGATGGAGCACGCCTGGCACAACTACAAACTGTATGCGTGGGGCAAAAACGAGCTGCGTCCTCTGTCGCAGCGTCCGCACTCGGGCAGCATCTTCGGATCGTACGATCTGGGCGCCACGATTGTGGATGGCCTCGATACGCTGTACATAATGGGCCTGGAGAAGGAGTACAAGGAGGGACGCGATTGGATCGAGCGGAAGTTCTCGCTGGACAACATCAGCGCCGAGTTGTCCGTGTTCGAGACAAACATTCGCTTTGTCGGCGGCATGCTAACGCTTTACGCCTTCACCGGTGATCCGCTCTACAAGGAGAAGGCTCAGCATATAGCGGACAAATTGTTGCCCGCCTTCCAGACGCCCACTGGCATTCCATATGCGTTGGTCAACACCAAGACGGGCATGGCCAAGAACTATGGCTGGGCCTCCGGCGGCAGTTCGATTCTCTCCGAGTTTGGCACACTCCATCTGGAGTTTGCCTACTTGAGCGACATCACCGGCAATCCACTGTATCGCGAGCGTGTGCAGACCATACGTCAGGTGCTCAAAGAGATTGAGAAGCCCAAGGGACTCTATCCCAATTTCCTCAATCCCAAGACGGGCAAATGGGGTCAACGTAAGTGTGTGGCGAGGGAATGATCAATTATGTAATATCATATTGTTCGGAACTAGTTTATTCGAATAATCAACTGAACGAGTGAATTAGTTTATTTACACAATTTAGTCAACTGAAGGACGGAACTAGTTCATAGTTAAACAATTCAGTCAATTGATAGAATGAACTAATTCAGTCAAACAAATAAGCCAGCTTATCGAATGAACTGGTTCAACAATTCACTCAACGAAACGAATGAACTAGTTTATTTAAACAATTCAATGAACTGAACGAATGAACTTCTTCATTTAAACAATTCACTCAAGTAAACGAATGTTTATAGAAACAATTCAGTCAACTGAACTAGTTTATTCAAACAATTCAGTTAACTGAAAGAAGGAACTAGTTCCCAGTTAAACAATTCAGTCAATTGATAGAATGATCTAGTTCATTCAAACAAATCAGTCAGCTTAACGAATGAACTTCTTCATTTCAACAATTCAGTAAACTAAAAGAATGAACTATTTCATTTTAATAAGTCAGTCAGCTTAACGAATGAACTAGTTTATAGAAACAATTCAGTCAACTGAACGAATGAATTAGTTCATTCAAACAATTCAGTCAACGAATGAACTAGCTCATTTGAGTTCCGTTCTTGTTCGCTTATAATCTAAACTTTAGTTGGTTCATTCTTTTAGTTCACTCGCTCGTTTGTTTAGTTCTTTTGAATAACATTCTTCTATTTAATCGTCAATTTTAGTGAAATTTGTGAAATAATTAGTAAGATTTCAAAATGAATACTTTAAAATCACTTTAAATTCTATGAACGAACAGCACTAAATCAAACTTAAACGAGTCGAAAAGAACTAAAGGAACTAGAATGAAACTCAAATAAACTATTTGAACGCATTGTTCGATCAGCTCAAATTGAACTACTGAATTACAAAGAACAACTTATAGATGACTTCAATATATTCAAACTAACAATAATTTCAATTCTCTTGCTTTACAGTGCACATGTCGCTGGGCGCTTTAGGCGACAGCTACTACGAGTATCTGCTGAAGGCGTGGCTGCAATCTGGGCAGACGGACGAGGAGGCACGCGACATGTACGACGAGGCAATGCTGGCCATCATGGACAACATGGTGCGAACCAGTCCCAATGGACTGACCTATGTATCCGATCTGAAATTCGATCGATTGGAACACAAAATGGATCATTTGGCCTGCTTTTCAGGTAAGGCGATTACTAGAGTAAAGTTTGGTATATTTGGAATTTGTTAGTATATCGATATATGAAATAGGTGTGGTCATTTTTCAAATTGTAATTTCGTATGTATAGTTGAATCGTTAAACGAAATATAGTTTTCGGTATATTTCAGTATTTTTTGGTATATTAGAATGTCAAATTGTAATTCTGATTGAATTATATTATTGAATCGTTAAACGGCATACAGCTTACAGTATATTTCAGTATATTTTAGTATTTTAATTTGCCAAATTGTAATTCCGAATGTATAATTGAATCGTTATACGGAATGAAACTTACGATATAATACAATTCCGATTGAATTGTTGAGATAATATTGAGATCGTAAAGAAAAAGCTGTTTGAAATTGGAGCTCTATATCTTCCAAAATAAGTTGAATTGGTCTCTATAACTTTGTGGAACTATGCTTCAAGTCATCATCTATAAACTTCATACGAAAAAAAACGTTTTTTTTTTGCCTCATCTTTGCATAAAATATTTTAAAAGGCTTTAATATATACGATATACGAAGTATAGCTTGAGGTATAATTTAGTATTTTTTTTTTGGAATTCCGAATGAAATATTGAGATATGTTGCGAGTACTTTATTTGTAAAAAAAATCCTGTTTGAAGTTACTGCTCTATATCTTCCAAAATAAGATGAATTGGTTTCTATAACATACAACAATAAAAGTTTATTTTACCCGCTTATTGCATAAATAACTTTAAAAGGCTTTAATATATACGATATACGAAGTATAGCTTTAGGTATATTTCAGTATTTTTCGGTATATAGCAAAGAAAATATAAAGAATTATTGACATACTTTATTCGCACTGTACAGAAAAAGCTGTTTCTATAGAAAGCTGAGTTCAATAACTTTGCTTGAAGTCGTTATCTATGAATTTGATTTCACTTCCTTCCATGAAATGCTTTAAAACACTTTTCAATTTGTTGACAGGCGGACTTTTTGCGTTGGGCGCCGCAACGCGTCAGAACGAGCATACGGATAAGTACATGGAGGTGGGCAAAGGCATTACAAACACCTGCCATGAGAGCTATGTGCGCACACCGACTCAACTGGGACCCGAAGCATTCCGGTTAGTTGCTCTCTCTATGATCTCGTTGATCAGTCTCGTTCGTTGATCATTTCATTTAACTCCTTTCCTTTGCAGTTTCAGTGATGCGGCAGAGGCGCGTGCTCTGCGCTCCCAGGAGAAGTATTACATACTGCGGCCAGAGACATTCGAGAGCTACTTTGTGCTGTGGCGTCTGACGCACGATCAAAAGTATCGCGATTGGGGCTGGGAGGCGGTCCAGGCCCTGGAGAAGCATTGCCGCACAGCGCATGGTTATTGCGGGCTGCGCAATGTGTATCAGCAGGAGCCGCAAAAGGATGATGTTCAGCAGAGTTTCTTCCTGGCCGAGACACTCAAGGTGAGTTTTGAGTTTTGAGTTTTGTTTGCAATACTTGAATTGAATCTTAACGTTTGCAACTCTTGCAGTATCTTTACTTGCTGTTCTCGGACGATTCCGTACTGCCGCTGGACGAATGGGTGTTCAACACTGAGGCGCATCCGCTGCCCATCAAGGGTGCCAACATTTACTACAGACAGGCGCCAGTTCCGCTGCCTGCATCGAATGCTTCATAAGCAACAACAACAGCAACAACAACAACAACAACAGCAGCAAACAGCAAGAATGTCATTTTAATATTTAATTTTCCGTTTTTTTTTTTTTTTTTTTTTTTGTATGTATTTTAATTTTTCTTTTTAGTTAGTGCTTCTTTTTAAATATGGTATATATATATATATTTTGTAATTAATTATTGACGATAATTTTGCAATAAGGCAATAAGTATGTAATCTTGATCTTAAAAAGTTCGCGAGCGACGACGAAAACAACTTTCTGTGTAACATATTTAAAAATGCGAAACTTAATTAACGTTAGCACTCTCTTCCCCTTAAGTAGTCGAAACATTTTTACTTACTTAAAGCAAGCCCCTAGCCCCTGGCCCCTAGCTATTATGGTACACATAATGTAGTTGATATGTTATCTAGGCACAAGTTGAATCCCAATAGAAACTCTTCGTTTTGGGTTACATACATATATATTTTGACAATTTTGGCATTTGACAATTTTGAAATGCAGAAGCAGCAATTAATATGGTAATAGACCACACACACACACACACACACACATACACATACACATGCATAGATAATTTGTATAAGTAAACTCAGGTGTTCGAATAATGATTTAACTATTTCCATTTTCCCCATTTCTATTTCGATTTCGGTTTCTCATTCACTTTTTCACAATCTCACTTTTTGTAATATTCTTCTCTAATCTCAAATCTTTATCTCAAGAAAACTCCAATCTATTAACTAGCAACTTTTTTGATATGAGAATAATATATATACATATATGGGAAACAACTTGCAACATTCGGTGTCACTCACACACACACACACACACACATGCACTCTGGGTTTGACAAATTTCGAGAAATCTTTGTTTTGTAAATATTTCCCCCAGCGGCAAAATGAAGGCATCTGTCAGAGAGAGAAAGAAAGAGAGAATGAAAGAGAGAGAAGGTTTATAAATCAAATCAAATAATTATCATGTTATAATTGTTTATGTGGTATAATTATTTATAACAGTATATATATTTATATATACTTGAATATATATATATATATATAAATGAAATATAGTAATCTAATTATATATTGTAATAGCACCTAGCTTACTTTAATGAAATGTAACGCATATTACTTTACATCAGCGAAACGAATCTTAAATATACATATATATATACAAATATTATAATTATAAAATGGAAAACAATATCGTAGGCAATTCGTTAAAACAAAATATTTATACAATTATACAACAAATGCTAAAGCGAGCGAAATAATTTCATTTGTAACAATTGAAATGTGTGTGTGTTGTTTTTTTTTTTTTGTAATATTCCTAAGCCTACTATATATATATAGAAATATATATATATATATATTCATGATAATGATATTAATATTAATAACATTAAATTAAATCTCAAATAATACATAAATAGAACAGCAGCAGCAAGGAAGCACATCAGAAGTAATGACAATTATTTAAAACAAATATATAAATAAAAATATTATCAATTTTTTGTAACATCTCCTGCACTTTGTATGAGCTCTTGTGCTGTGAGAAGTCATTTTAGCATAATATACGTAGTAAATATTACGTAAATATTAAATATTAAATATTACACAAAATAATAAATATGACAAAAGAAAACAAAGGAAATAAAAAATAAATTTTCTAAGCTATAACAAATAAATAGTTTTATCATTAAAATTATGTTTTTTTTTTTTTTGTTATAACGAAGTAAATGTAAAAGTGAAAATAAATATTGTATAATTACAAGTCTAATAAAAATGTAAATGCGTGAAAACAAAATAACTGTTCAGAATAAGAGAAAAACGAGCGATAACAAAAAACCAAAAAAATTCCAATTTGCTGTGAAGCAAAAAATTTTGTTGCATACTTTGAGGAGGCGCCAACGTAAATATTTATCGTGACTATTGCTATAACTGGGCAGGATCTGAAAGGATTTCAAAAGGACATGCATTTTTGTGTTGACAGATGCCAGCACTATCGATTTGCATTCAAGGATTTTTAAAATTCAACGAAAAAAATGTTCGAAAAAATTTGTAAAATTTTCCAAGGGGGGAGCATGTAAAAATTGTCCTTAATTCAAAATGTTAACTGTAACTTCGCCATTTTAAGGACGATTTGGATGTCCTTTTGCCAATCGATAGATATTGATGTAAGGATGCAGAAACAATTGTTGTATCCTTGAAGGTCCTTGAAACGGCTGAGATCAAATGATTTTTTCGTATATAAAAAACTAGCAAAATCTCTGAGGTCCTTGCAAGGATCAAGCCGATATTAGTGTCAAAGAACTTCTATTTTTTAAAGTAAGCGACTGGCCAAAGGACATTCAAATCGTCCTGTTACTTTTCGAGATATTCAGAATATTTCGTTTTTGACGATTTTCCGTTCGCCCTGAAGTCGAAAATTTACAAGTGTCGGATTCTTAGATGACGCCATACATTTTTTATGTCAATCGATAGTTTTCGATCCCAGTAATTGAATGCAGCAGGTCACGTCAAAATACGTAGGGAAATAGCCAAGCAAGGATCAATTTACTGATATGTGAAAATCATGCGCAGCAAATAATTTTGTTTAGCATACTTTCAGGCTGAACAAATTCAGATTGTAAGTGCAGCACACAATTTTATGTAGCATACTTTCAAGCAGAACAAATTAAATCGGCATTTTCACTGCGACACATAGATGGCGCCAAAAACGTGACCTTCAAGTCGCTGCCCTAAAGTATGCCACAAGAAATCAATACGTTTGAAGCGGCTTCTGGGCGCCAGTTTAAAAATTTGAGTATTTAACAGAAAACCGAAAAGAAAGCATAACCGTTAAAAAATTAGGGTTTTATAATATTTTATTCAGCATGTGCTTTCTGTTAATTTATGTTCGCCAGGTATTTCTGCCGATTTGGCGTCTATGGCAGCATACTATTGTTATTATTGTCATTGTAATTATTGATGGAAGTAAGTCTAAATCCCAACGGCAGGATTTCTCGAGGACGAGCTTTATTATTTTCTTATTATTTAAATATTTGAACACTAAATTGTTACGAATAATATTAAATAATTAAATTCTTTTAATAATTCTGTCGTTTTTACCGATTCTACGCCACCTATAGTTTTAGCACGCCCTCTAGCGTAAAACTCTTGAAAACTGTTAAATTCTGTTTGTAACAATCTGGCAACACTTTAAACTGAAATTGAAGTAAAATACAAAATATTATCGAAGTCTGAACATGTGATTATTGTAAATTATTTTTATTAAATACACACGAAAATATATATATATATGTTACTCTGAATTGTGCTCTATTTGGATATTGTAAATCGGAGTCAATTGGTCAATTTAAGAAAATCAGCTGATACAGCAGCAATTGTGCTGATTTCTTGTGTTTCCACATCTGGTCACACTCTGCAATTAACCATAAGCGAAAAACAATTAAGTGCAATATAATCAACAAAAGGTGAGTTTGCACTAAAATTAAATAATAAATGTATAATTGAATGCATCTGATGTTTTTTCCTTTTTATGTTTGTGGCAAGATGGTGTGTGTGCCGTGCTTCATAATCCCGCTGTTGCTCTACATTTGGCACAAGTTCGTGCAGCCAATATTGCTGCGCTATTGGAATCCCTGGGAGAAGAAGGACGCCCAGGGTAATGTGATCAAGGCGGGACCTGAATTCCCCTTCGAGTGCAAGGGCGGTGTTTGTCCCTTTGTGCCCGGCAAGAAGAAGCAGCAGCAGGATGAGCTAAACGATGGCGAAGGTGGTGGCGATGAGGAAACAACAACAACTACAACCACAACAAAGGGCGAAGAGCAAAACAAACTAGTGGAGAATACAACAAAAACAGAGGCGACGACAACAGCAAACGATGAGAGCAAAAAGCAAATTTAGTTGAAATTCTTTCGCATTAATATTGTTCTTACAAACACTTTTAGATATTTGTGGTCAGCATTCCAAGCACACAACAAACCCAACAACAACAAATTACGCTTAACGTTGTTAAATCAAAGAGCTAACTGTAAATGCTAATGTAATGTAGTTTAATCAATCGAAAAACGGGACAAGAAACTAAATATGACTAAGCAAAATCCAAGTGAAGCGTGCAGCTTTATTTAGAGCGAGATGGAGAGGGAGAGAAAGAGAGAGGTGCTTTTGACTGCGGCCATTTACCTAACGGCTAATGACAGTTTAACCAATCAAAAGGATGAATATAATTAAGTTTTAGAAAGAGAAAAAAGAGAGATCAGAAGAGAATGCATCTCCTTTAACGGTTAATGCAGCTTAACCAATCAAGGAAAAGAACGTACCAAATAAGCTTGTTGTGGAGTTTAAGAGTGAGCGAGATAGATGCTAGCTACGTCTCCTTTAAATAATGGTTCATGCAACTTAACCAATCGAAGGGAAGAAAGTATTAAATAAGCAAAATTCAAATGTAATGTTCATTTTTTATTATGAGAACGCGGCAAATATCGCTTTACCTTGACAACATTTAGAATTTGGCAGCATTCGCGAGGATTCAATGCCGATGATTGAAGACCTTGGCATAATCACCGGGATTAGTGGCATGACAAAGCCAGCGAAGCCAACGAGTTAGCCATTTTGAATAGTTGGGCCACCAGAGTTGCCATTGCAGGCATCGTTGCTCTCGGTGTGTGCCAAACAAATCAAGCTGCTAATGAATCTGAAGGTGGAGTTAATGCACTGCTGCCTCGACAGCGAGCTGGCCAGGGGAATGGCCCTGAAGACAGACCTCAGATGTTTGGCAGAGGTACTCAAAGAAGTAAAGGAAAAGTTGATGTTATTTTCAGAGCGATTTAAGTTTACAGAATATAGAAAGCTAGATAGCAAATTTCAAGCCAATAGCTCTTATATACTCTGAGCTACAAACTTTTTAATGAATGGACGGACGGACAGACGGATGTCTACTTTATGAATTTGGAATGAGAAAGCACTACTTACCTTCAGTGTGTAAAAATTACTGCATTATTTCATTATTGATTTCCAAAATTGTGAAGCGCAAGATGTTTTGGAATTTTTGTCTTCTATATGAGTAATTAAAAAAAATGAAGTTTTAAAAACTTGTTTTCTTTTATATATTAAAATGTATTAAATGTAACAAATTTGTTAATATGAAACTTGTTACAAAATATATTTTGTTAGAAATCAAATATTTACGTTTATCTGTTTACACTTGCATTTAAAACAATATTGCTCTATATATGGGTATATATTTCAAAAGTGTGTAAATATAATTGTCATAGAAACCAAAAAAAAAGTTGTATTTGTGAAACAATTTATTTAAATTCCAAGTTTAGCGCGCAGAGCTGGCAGTGTTGCCGGATAGCTCTCTAGTGTAAGCTAAGCTAAGCAGCAGGTGGCAACGCTATGTTCGAATCACTTTTTGGTATATTTTGAGCTGAAATTTGCTGGTGGTCAGCAAACTAACTAAGAGCTATTGCTTTTAATTTTGAATAATTTACAAAATTTATTGCATAATCATATTTTGTAAAAATAGATTTAAAAAGTGATATATCAACACACATACTTTATGCAGTGTTGCCAAGCGTTCAATGGATTTGTCAGCTTTAGTATATTCGGCAACTAAAAATACGGTCACCCCGCAGCCGGTGTTTCTTGGTTGTTGTTTTTGTTATTTATTTGGGCGACTTCAAACAATTTGTGGGCGATAACAGATGCTCATAAAACGCTTACAATTAAGCTTATCACAATTGGCCGACTAAACTTATCGTTTGCTGTAGTGCAAAACAGTTGAGAGCAGTAAGAGAAGCGAATAAGTCAGCAACGATGCCGGAATATGTTCCAATTAAGGGTTACGACCAACTGATGGATGCACTTAAATCGCAATCGAAGAATAATTGCCTGATTTACTTGTATTTCTTTGGCGAGAAGGATCAAAACGGACGCAGCTGGTGTCCGGACTGCGTAGCAGGTGAGAGGAAAAAGAAAACAAACCTTGTATATGTTATTAAATAACTATTTCGCACAGTGGAACAAAATGTGGATACGGCATTCAGAGAGAATGCGCATCCAAATTCGTTGATTTACACGGTGGATGTGGGAAATCGGGAAGCCTGGAAGGATCAAACCAACAATAAGTTCCGTTTGCATCCATTCAATATGAAGGAAATTCCATCGCTGCAACGTTGGAATGGCGTCGAGCGCTTAGATGGAGATCAGCTGCGCAAGCCGTCGCTGCTTGAGCTCTTCTTTGACGAAGCAAAGCTTGCGAGCGCAACCGACAATACGATTCCATGCAAATGAAGAGCGAGAGCGGCAGAGAGAGAGAGAGAGAGACAGAGCGCTCAAAAAAAAGGGGTTGAGTGTGTGTGTATGTTGTGAGTGAATAATTGTAAGAGAACGAGAGAGCAAAATAAATATGCGATTTGAGTTGAACTCAATGTGTCGTAACTCGACTCAATTGCACGCCATTTCAACTCCACTCAATTTCTGGGGGGCTCGTTTAACAGTAGCAGAGCAGCTGAGCAGAGCAGCGCAGGCATCGTTGGCAGCGTTGGCAAACCTGGCCGCCTTGCAAACGTCGGCGTTTTATTAGCACGCACGTCGTCGGGCAGGACGAATCGTATGGCGCGTCGTCAGCAGCAGCAGCAGCAAAAAGCAGCCGCAGCAGCCACAGCAACGATACAAACAATATAAAGCTAAAAAGTGCTGCTCCCGTCGTTGCTCGGTTTCAGTTTCAGTTCAGTTTCGGTTCCATTTCGTTTCGTCGTCTTCGTTTGTCTCGTCTCGTCTCGTCTCGTTGTCGTCGTCGTCTGTCTCGTGCACACGTTCTGTTTACATTGCGGCGGGCATTGTTGCTTGTCCCATTCCCGTTTTCCCGTTACCGTTACCGTTACTGTTACACTTCACCATCGTGTGTGAGTGTGTGCGTGTGCGTACTTTTGCGTGTGTGCGTGCGTGCGTTCCGCTCAACAAACAAATAATGTGCATAAAAACAAGCAACAGCCATTAAATATTAGCCAAATCAAATGTAGGTAACCCAACTCACCCACACACACACACACACACTTATACACATGTACGCGAAGTTGGCTGCGGTTAGTTTTCGGCAGCGACAGCTTAAATCCTTGCTTGTGGAGCAAGGGGGGGAGAAAGGAGGGACGGAGAAGTTTGCTCTGAATTCTCTGTTTCTGTTTTTCGATTTTGATTGTGCGTGTGTTGTTGTTATTGAATCAAATTATTTGCGCTCACCTGCTGAGAGAGTGGTGAAGCGGGGGAGGGAGGGGATTTACCGGCAATAACTGTTGCGCTTGCAACCAGCAGCAAATCCTTTAGCTCCCATTTTCTTTTGGCGTTTTTTACCCATTCTTTCTTGCTGTTTCTTTGTTCTTTCCTTCCTCTTCCCCTCCTCACTGTTCACTACCCCTTTGAAACTTGTAAATAACGCGCTTCCATTTGGCGTCGTGGTGCTAATAAATATTTGCGCGTTGTCAAAAACTAATAAAGAAGCCTCGGCAACAGAAATTCTCACACAACACAACAAAAAAAAAAAAATGAAATTAAATTAAATGAATTTGGCAAATAAGCTAACGATCGGCTGACTGGAGAAGACTGAAGTATTCATTGGACTATTTGTCGCTTCGCTCAGTTGAAGAAGACGTCAACCTTGAATCGTGAAATATAATTTGTGTGCGTGCAAGTTAAAATAAATAACCGAATTTTATGATTAATAAAAAGAAATTGCCATTTCTTAATTACGCCGTGAATAAAACCAAAATACTGTCGTTTCATTGCGAGAAAACGTAAATTAAAAGAGTGTAAATATTTTTTAACATTTTTTTCTTGTTGTTGTTGTTACTGGTGAATTAAATATTTAAAGTGTGATTAAGCTTGAGAACAGTGTACTTTAATAAATATATGTGATGGATTTTGTGTTAGACCAAAACTAAAAATATTTAGTAATTCTTTCTAAACTTTTGATTGTAAACAGAACTCTATATAATGTAGATATAGTATGTATTTAATTTTTGATTTCCATGAAATTGTCATATAAGTATTTAAACTTTGGGCAATTCAACTTAAAATTCAAATTACTTTATTGATATTGATCAAATATTGTAAATGTTGGTATTGAAAATGTCTTAAATAAGTGTCAGAGCGATATCTACCTATTTATATATATATATTTTTATTTTAGATATTATTAAATATTACAATTTTTTTATATTATATTTTATTATCTTTGAAATTAATATTTCAGTATTTAGTTATATTATTCACTTGCTTAAATGTAAATCCAGTTCCTAACTTTGATAATTCTGTTAAGTATATTTTAAAAATTTGAAAATTTGCTTTCGAAATTTCCTTGTTTCGAGTCTAGTCCAGCTCTATATGCAATTCTCTCAAGATCATGCGATCTGATCATTAATCGAATCACCTTGATGCTTGATTTTGGATCATAATTTGCAGCCTCTTTTACGCAGTCACACCCACACAGTCACACACAAACACACCAACACACATACACATACAGATGTGATTATGGTTGGACTTGCTGTCAACATTGCTTTCGCATTCCAATTTTTAGCCCCTGACATCTTTTTGGCTCATTTCAAAATTCTAATATTGAAAATATAAAGCGAAATCTATTTGGATTGCCATTTTCTTTAGTGTTCTTTGCAGCTATAATTGTTGTTGCTTATTTCATTTATTTATTTATTAATCTTTTTTTGCGTTGTTGTTGCTGTTGTTGCTGTTGTTGCTTTTGCCGTCGTTTGTCAATTAAAAACTAAGAATTCTTAATGAGCCACGTAACAGGCCGAGCAGGCATTGCGCTCAACCAGCTGCCATGACGGTGGTGACGGAGGGGGGGAGGGGAGGGGATCTGAAGGGAACGTGCGGGCAACGTCAGCGACGTTGTGGGGTCTCTCAATAATACAGCAGCGCCCCCAAAAGTAGCAGCGAAATGTCATTAAAGAGCTAATAAAAATTTGAACAAAAAACAAATAACGAAGAATAAATTATATTGAAGATATGAAGAATAGCAAATAAAAGAATCGCACAAATTGTGAGACTCACTTATAAACATCCCCATTAAAACAGCCCCCAACCCCACCTGCAGTGCCCTCCCCCTTGCCCTTCATACTCTCCTCCCGCCAACAAAACGCACAAAAATAGCTGCATATGAAATATATGTAGAAAACAGCTATTGACAGTTAATTGGATAAATTTATATTTCTCGTATTATATTGGGCAACAATAATGATTAAACTTTTCCTAATTAAAGTGCGATATTTTTACAACAAAAAAGGATTTGAAAGATTGAAGTCATTTTTTGTATATATACAATAAATAACTATAGTATTTAAGATTCCTGAAAATTTGGTTGTCATCGGATAAAAATTGTAGAAGGTTTTTAAATAATACTTTTGTATAGCCAAAAACGCCTACTTACTATGGTATATTTTGCATTCCATGGTATATTTTGAATGTAGTATTTTATCAATATACCAAATATGGACTACGGTATATTTTAGTATTTTTGCACTAAATTATTTTAGTGTTGAACTATATTAACATACCAAATATAGGCGATTGTATACTATTAGTATTTTTTCGGTATATTAAGTTGGTATTTTTTGTATATATACAATAATAACTATAGTAAGTAAGATTCCTGAAAATTTGCTTGCGATCAGATAAAAAGTTAATTAAAATCCAGTTTTTTATAGGCAAAAATGCATATTTCCCATGGTATATTTTGCATTCTATGGTATATTTTGAATATAGTATAATATCAATATACCAAATATAGACTACGTTATATTTTAGTATTTTTCGGTAAATTATTTTAATGTTGCACTATATAAACATACCAAATATAGGCGATGATATAATTTTAGTATTTTTTCGGTATATTAATTTAGTATATTTTAAAATTAGTATTCCCCGGCTTAGCTGTTATTCACAAGGAGTAGCGGGTATCTTAATTATTTTAGTTTAATCTTGTATATATGGTTTATCTTGCTTTTTTCTAGATTTAGTTTTATTAAGCGAAGATAGTTGCTTGTTCTTTCTAATTAGTTGCCAATTACTGTCAATCGTTCTTCTGGATTCGATTTACTGGAAAGAGAGAGCTAGAAAAAGAGATAGAGAGAGAGGGAGACAGAGAGAGAGAGAGAGAGAGAGAGAGAGAGATATCTCTTATATAATTTGAAATTCTCCGCTTGCCGTTAAATCACTCAACGTGCCGTTGATTAGCATTGCTTTCCACAAGCTCATAGAAACTGTTGCGATTTATAGTGTCATCCCGAAATCATAATTTATTAATAATTTCTATAAACACACACACATCAGGTGTGGGTGTCGCAGCGTGTGTGTGTGCGTGTGTATCTCTATCTATATCTCAGCTTTGCATATACATTTTCCGTTTTTTTTTTTGTTGTTTTTTATATTATTTAATTGACGCATTTAGTTCAACAACAACCACAGAAACAACGAGCAACGAGCATAGAATATTTAGTGCATATATCATCAATATGTGGCCACTGTCCGTGTGTGTGTGTGTGTGTGTTTGTCGCACACACAAAAACCGAATGCAAAAAAAAAAAAAAATCTAACGTTAATCGTATTTTAGATGACTTTTATCCAAAATTAGCGAGCACAATTTGACAATTTTGCTTGGCCATCAACTTTATTGACTTTACGCAAGCAGAAGTTTGAGCATAGAGAGAAAAGAAGCAGCGATAATTGGCAATAACGTAAGGGAAAAATGTTCAACAGATGCTTCAGATGCTAACACATAACATAAAGAAAGATATATGTGCACTTTTAGTTCAAAAATATTTGTTTTAAAGAGTTACTTAATTTGTGGTTTACTTTTCTATAATTTGTTTGAGCAAAAATATATTCGTGGCGAAAAATTTTACAGTTTACAATTTTATATAGTATTCATATTTATCCAATATATTGAAAAGAGAGCAGTAAAAAAAAACACAAATGTTATTTTCTTTTTCAATTCAAACTTTTTGTTTAAAATTGGAATTTGAATTGAAAAATTACTTTAACTTTTATTTACCATATTTATTAAAAAAAAAGGAAAAAAAGTAAAACATTTAATGTAAAAATAAGTGTTCTTACCTTATCTTCTTAAATACAGATGATAAATAAATGCAGTCGCTTGTATAATATTTATTATATTTACTGCTAAGCCTTGTGCTTAACAACTTTAGCTTTGCAATTAAGTAATGTATTTTTTATCAAAAGCCATTTAAGTAGATTGTTTGCTTAGTTATTCAGGTAGAGAGAGAGAGAGAGGGAGAGATTCGATTAATGACTTTATAGATTGCTGGCAAATAATTAAACAAATTGTTGACCAACTCTGCGTATGCTTAATGTGTGCTTTATCCTGGTCAATATGTTAGTTGCATTTCAAATCGCATCGAACTTCATCTTTTCGATATTGTATCGTGTTGGAAACTTTGCTATGCAACAGATAGAAACGAATTGATGGAGAGTGGGAGGGGAAGGAGGAGGAGGGGGCGGAGGCAGCCGTTGTCGTAGTCTGTCTTATCACAGCTGCAAAAGTTTTTTTTTTTTCGCTGGGCGGTTTGCTCTCTGATAAGCGAGCGACCAAACAAACCAAATGCCGAAAGGCGACAATAACAACAACAGCAACAACAACAACAGCAACTACAAGACAAATAAACGAATGACGTCGACGTCGACTGCGACTGCAACGGCGACGTCGGCAGCGACGTCATGACGACACACAGTCGATGGACAAAAGCGCGATGGCCGCAAGGCTGCCTCTCAACCTCTCAACCCCATTTTGTTTGCGGGGGGAGTATTTGAAAATCGTTAGCAACGTCAGCAGCAGAAGCAGCGACGCCAGCAGCGACGCTAGCAGCCAGCAGCGACGTCGCCAATGGTAGTTACACTGTTCGCAGTTGAGTTTGCGACGGCGTCGCAGTTGCGATTGAAACGGTTACGGTAAAAGTGCGGTGTGGTGCGGTGCGGTGAGGTGCGTTTGCTTGGTTCCGTTGCCGTTGCCGTCGACGTCAGTGTTATTGTTGTTGTTGTTGCTGTTGTTGATGTTATTATTACTGTGACAACGGTGACAGCAGACGGCGCAATCGTCGTCGCTTCACTTTAATTGTAATTATAATAACAAACAACGGCAATAACAGCAGCAACAGCAACAGCAACAACTACAAAGAACATCGATCAATTTTGTTGACGATCGTTGACTGCCGCTAAAAAGCACAGCAACGACAACAACAACAAGAACAACAACTAGAGAACACACAAACATACAAATGCACTCAATATCAGAGCGTGATCAACATCATCACGAACTACCAACAGCAACAACAACAATAGCAACAACAACAACAACAGCGTCAGATTGATCGCAATCGAGCGGCATCTGCAGTAGAGTAGCAGCAACTCTGTCCGGGTAGCAACACTTTTAAGCGAGCTTTGACACGAGAACATTTAAAAGTTAAAACTAAAGTACAAATTGAAATCATTTTGCTCTTTAGGAACGTTTTTTTATTTATACATACATATATGAACAAATTAAGAAAAAGTACTTTATAAATAAAAATACTTTATCTTTATGTTGATATATGAGTCAACAAAGAAGATTATTCAAGGAGTTATTTAAATTTTGAATTAAATTGTTCTTCAAAATAATTTCAATTGATAATAAAAATGAGAGAGTAACAAATTTTAATTTTTTTTTTATACATATATGAAAAAATGAAGAAAAATTACTTTATAAAAAAGCACTTTATTTTTATGTTGAGTCAACAAAGAAGGTTATTTCAGGACTTTGGAATTTTTAATTAAATTGTTCTTTAAAATAATTTCAATTGATAATAAAAATGAGAGAGTAACAAATTTTTATTTTTTATTTATACATATATGAACAAATTAAGAAAAATTACTTTACCAAAAAAAAAAAATTGCTTTATTTTTATGTTGAGTCATGAAGGAGAAGATTTAAATACTTATTAAAATTTTGAATTAAACACCTATTTAAAGTAATTTCAATTGATAATAAAAATGAGAGAGTAACAAATTTTAATTTACAATATTTGTGTAGAAGATGTAGAGTATTTGTTCGTCGAGTTGACCGACTATTCCAATTTGGTATCCGAAACCGAAGCGCGTTGATCGTTTCAATTCGATTGACGACGTCGCTTCGTGTTGTTTCTGTGCTGGCAAAGCAAAAGCAAAGCAAAGCACGGTTCGTTTCGTTTCGCTTCGTTTCGGTTTCGGTTTTGGTCTCGGTTTCGGTTCCGTTCGGTTCCATTCGGTTATGTTTTTCATTTTCATTTTCATTTTCGTTTCAATTTTATTATTTTGCGTGTGTGATTAAAATCATGGTGTGTCGGTGTGAGACGGCGCATGTTCTATACAACAACAACAACTCGTCAATGTGTGTGTGTGTGTGTGTTTGCTACTGATTCTCATTCTGATTCTGATTCTGGCCGGTCTGTCTCTATGGGTTTTCTATTTCCAATTTAGTTTCCATTTCGAAACGAGACGAGACGAGACGAGAGCACATCGATCAGATGCGGGGTCGGTCTGCTACTATAAATTCAGTCGGTCAATTCATTCAGTCCATTTGCCGCGTTCTTCTCGAGTGAACATCATCATCAACCCACACACACGCAATAGTGCAATTCTCTCTCCTCCCCCCCCTTTTGCCACATATAAGCATCTGCACGCAAAATCCACCACCAAAAATTTGTTCGTCAATTACCTTTTCGAGCATCTTCCCGTTGTCTCTTGCATTGCAATGCAAATACAATTGCAACGGTATTGTTTACTTTCCAAAGCCACAAATACAAAGTAACGAAAATACAAATAAATAAGTAAGAAAGAAACGAAAAAAAAGGAAATAAAAACGAAATGACGCGCGCTTCTTTCTCAATGATCGTTGTTGATTGATGTCGATTACGATTTGCGATTACTCCATTTATCGACACTTTACGTGTATGTGTGTGTGTGTGTGAGTGTTTGGCTGATAAGCGCGCATAAATTACGTTAAGCAAAACGCTGATTGAAAAATTTCGTGCAACGTGCGTTTCATATAATATATAATTTAGCTTGTTGTCTTTTTTAATTGTTTGTTTCTTTTTTTTTACTGTGTGTTGTGTAAAACAAAAAATAAAACGAAATAAAAGCAGAGAAACGTAAAAAGTTATCAGAAATCAATGCGATAAGCGGTTAAAGCGGGAATCGTCACAGCACCAACAACAACAGCAGCACCAACAACAACAACAGCAGCAGCAGTAGAAATTACGGTAGCAGCGTCGCGCAGCTGATAAACAAAACGTTTTGTTGAGGTGAGTTAAAGCTTTGAGTTGAACTCAACACTGAGTCGCTAGTCGCATTTGTTTTGAGTTGAGTTCAGTGGGCAGTTGAGTTCAGTTTGCCAGCGCCTGCGCCGGTCTCAAACAACAACGATGACGTCGCCGCTTAGACAGGCAGGCAGGCAAAAGCGCAAAGGCAACAAGAAAGGCAAAGGCAAAGGAGACGAGAACGTGAACGAGAACGACAACTACAACGAGAGTAGGCAGAAGACAGCACAAAGAGAGAGCGCGCGGGTGAACCGCAATTGGATTTTTTTCTTTCTTTGCGTGTGTGTGTTCTTCTTTTACAAGAGAACGGCCAGAGCAAGAACAACTACAACCACAACTACAATGACAACTGGGCATAGCAAACAACAGCAACAACAACAAGAAATCGTCTGACAGCAGCAGCAGCAGCGAAGCAGCAGCAGCAGCAGCGGCGTCAGCGCACGTTTCAAAGCATCCACGCTGAAAATCAGTGCAGGCAGCCGCAGCGTCGTCCTAGGCCATGTGCGGCTAACGTTGTTTTGTTGCCTTGGCTGCAAACGAAAAAAACCGAAAAAGAAAATATACCACAAAAATACAAAAATCAAGTTCTTCGAAAATATTCAAAGGCAGCAACAACAAACACATACAAAAAAAAAGAAAATTTGAAAATTAAATGTTTTTGGTGCTACACTTTTTTTTTTGTTATTTTTTGTAGTTAGATTTGTTTGTGTGTGTGTGTGCGTGAAAAATATGTGAAAAAAATGCTGCTCTAAATTATGGCCGGGCCAAATGTTGAATGATAATAATCATAATAATAATCGAGCAAAAAAAGAAAATTTATAATTAAGCGCGTGTGCAAGCAAAAAGTTGCAAATAATAATTATATACGCATAAAATATATCAAATACATACATATATACGACACCAAAAATCATTTCAAATAAAAAGCGGTGTGCAAAAATCTGACAAAAAAACAAAAACAAAAACACAAAACACGCAACGGCAACGGCAAAAGCAGCGCAACCTTGTTGTTATTGCTTGCTTGAGTAATGATGATGATGCACTGCAGCAGAAGCAGCAGCACCAACAGCAGAAGAAGAAGCAGCAGCATAAACAATAACAACAACTGGAGCTAAGAGCGGCTGTAACAAGCGAAAGGTAAGTGACCTGATGCAAAACACCAATACGAATACAATCAAAACACCAACACCAACACCAACACCAACATAACGGTAACGGTAACAAAATGCTAAAATTGCCAAACGAAAGCGCTGAGCAATTAATGTCTTCGTTGCGCCTTTTTCGCTCATTGTTATTTTCTTCCTTGTTCCTTATTTTCCTTGTTTCTTTTTTTTTTTTCTTTCGCTTTGCCATTCGAGCGGCAAACAGAATTCCATTGCATACGCACAGGGGCCGGCAGCTGTTGTAGGCGCGCCGCTCCTGTCGCCCATTGAGCGAGCAACAACCACAAACAACAGCAAGAACAACAACAACAACAGCAACAACAAGAAGAAGAGAAACAGCAAATTTGTCGGCAAACATATTATTGAATTTTATTGTTGTTGCTGTTGCTGCTGCGTCTCGCGCATGCGTTGAGCCGAAAGCTCAAAGCTCAGACTCCAATTTCGGCATTCACAGTGAGAGCGCATAAGCAAAAGAAAAAGAAACAGAGCAAGAGAGAGAGTGAGAGTGAGAGAGTGCCAGTGCGAGCGCGTTTTGAGCATTGTGATGACTCACAACACGCGAGGCGCAATTTAAGTCACGCATGAAGCGCAGTCACTGTGACTTTTGGTGAAGTCACTGTTAAATAATCGATTGCAGGCAAACTACGTGACTTGAAATGAATTTTCATTTTTCACAAGTGCATTAACATTATTAATGTTATTAAACAAGTTACCACTATTTTTTGCTTGAATATAAAAACTTAATTTCAAATTTATATATAGGCAAATTTATTAAAGTTGGAATATATAAAAATCAACTGCAAAAGTTTAATGCAATAAATTTCAATTTATTTTTCTTGATGATTTCAAGCTGAAACTAAATAAGCTAAGAATGTAATACATTTTTTGCTTTCAACTTTTTTTATATTAAACTTATTCTATAAATTTGTCTTTACTTACAATTTCTTGCGTTATTTGTGTTCTATACATTTCTCGTATATCCTTAGGTTCAATTTATACAATCAATATTTACTTTATATTTATTATGTGCTGCTGACATAATTAATTTTCTGATTTGTTTAAGTTGCCCAGTTAGGTAACAGTGCACCTATCTTTGATATCATTTCGTTATTATTTTAATAAAAAAAAATATTTGTGTTCACTGTCACTGTTACCAGCAAGGATCTCATCACAGTTTACACAATTTACACGTGTTGTCGCTAATGTTTGAGTCTTTTGTCTCTGCCGAGTGAATAGCGTGCGCATTTTTTCGCTCAATCAGCTCAGCTTACTTGAGTGACGAATTGAGCGTAGAATTCGAGTGGTTTCCTCATTGCCATTGAGTGACTTTTGTGCAGACTTTTACAGCTGCTGCTGCTGCTGCTGTGGCTGCTGCTTCCTTGGAAATTTAGCAACCTGCAGCTAAAAAAATCTATCCAATATATCCGAAGGCTGTGCTTATCCAGCTACGTTCAAATATACCCACATACCTACACACCAACACACACACACATACGCGCCCACATTCGCAGCATCTTTTTGTGCAGGTCTCTGTGTATATTTATACCTGCTATCCATAGTATAGAGGGGCATAATAATCGAAAGCATGTCTGTTTGTTCATGTCCCTTCATCTCTATGATTATCGAATAGTCTAGAAAATTAGAACAACTTTCTGGATACCTTTTTATTCTAGAGCATAAAAGAAGAAATGCGAAAAACTTACATGAACAAAATAAACAAATAATACAATCGTTTTTTTTTTTTTATTATTTTCATTCATTTCATTTAATATTATTTTGATTGAATTTCTATTTAAATACAAAAGACAATTGATTTATATTTTAGTTTATTTTATTTCACTTTATGTTTATTTAAAAATAAAAATCATAATTGTTGTCAACACTTGAACTAATTGTAAGAGTGATTTTAAAGACAATTTGATTGGTTCATTAGCTCACGAAATATATTTTTGCTTCCCCAAAAACAACAAGTATCTTTGAGTTGAGCAGACTCTCTCCTATGAGATTCCTATTGGTTTTTGCTGCTCTTCTTCGGCCTTTTTATGGCCGCATTTTACGACGCCTTTGCCAGTCATTGTCGTTTTGCTTTCCACTTTCATTCTTGGCTTGCCTTGCCTTGCCTTTCTTTGCCATTGGCCTGGCCCTGCCTTTTTATGCCGCTTTCCGTCAAAATATTTTGCGGCAGCAGCTTCTCTTGTGTCACGAGTGCTGTTGCTGCCACACGACCTAACCCAATAAGAGTCGCATGGAAAACGCAACAGCAACAGCAACAGCAACAAATTGGGGCCATTAATTGTAATCAACTGAGATACCTGAATGCTTAAATCAAATCCTAACACGTTTATGCGTGCGTCCTTTCGGCGATAATGTTATCAGATACACATGCACATTAGTTCTTATCAAATCACTTTAGGTTCGCAAGCCAACGAAAAGGGTCAAAGAAAGGCAATAAGTGCTTCGAAATGAGATTGGATGCGAAGCAGGATTGATTGCTAGGATTGAAGAAAGTTCACTTGGAACACGGAAATATATTACGATATTGCAAATTACATTATCAATTGAAAGCAAGATAATGTGCCCAAAATGCAAAAGAAACAAAGGCAACGATTTCTTTAAAGAACTCAGCATTTGTAGTGTATTACAAGTTATCCGTATTTTAAAGTATTTAAGATCATTAATATATTAAGGGAAGTAATCTTTACTTCTTGAATATATAAATTAAGTATACGCAGTATATTACATAGTTTCTTTGCATTCTAAAAAATGCCAAACAGCTGTTTCATTATTCTTATTGAAATGACAAGTGTTCTATATCTTTACAAATTAAAAATTATTCAGATTCTAACTACTTCTTTAAAATAAAATATAGAGTATACGCAGTGTATTACGTGCATTTCATACACAATTGAATACCAAACAGATGTTGCCATACTTTTAAGCAATTATGATTATTAATTACAAATTATTCACACTCGAAATTAAATTAATTATTTATATTCCAAACAAAAAATAACAATAAAATAAAATAAAAATTAAGTATACGCAGTGTATTCCACAGTTTCTTGCATTCTAAAGAATGCCAAACAAATGTTTTTATAATTCTATTTAACTGAAAGCTGTTCTATACCTTAACAAATTTCAAATTCACATTCTTAAAGAAATGAAGATGTCTTACATAGAGTATACGCAGTGTATTACATGCATTAATGTATGCCAAATAGTTGTTCCTTAAATCTTATTTAATTGAGAGCTTTTCTATACCCAGAGAATGTTGATACTAAAAAGTATGCATATTCTAAACAAAAATTAAGATTTTTAAAATAAAAAATAAAGCATACGCAGTGTATTACATGCATTATATATACCATACTAATGGATGCCAAACATATGTTGCCATAATCTCAAGTAATTAAGATCTTTTCTATACCTGGGCGCAATTTGTGTTGCTCTATTAGTGAGATTAAATGTTCACGCTGTCTTTTGATTCATGGAGCTTAGGAGTACAGCAAAAGATTCCGTAACTTGTTTGCATAAATTCGTATAACTCACATACTTTCGTACATTACATAGCATAGTACTTATGTATGTAGAACTCCCCCTCTCTTTCTCTCTCCACCTCTCTCTTACTCTGCGATGATGTTTCAGATTACAGCTGGCAGGCAAAACGCAAAATGAGCGAAGGGAACACGACAAACTTGAAAATGTTGCTTACAACTTTTGTTGCCATACCCTCGAGACAGTGCACATACGATTTGTCAGCAAGTTTGTCGCACCTTAAGCGTATATAGTACTGCTATTTCTGTGTCCACTTGTGTAAACATATTAAAATAAAAGAAAAATAGAACAAATCTTCCGGGATGTTTGCTTATTTCTTATCTCTACACAAATAATGTGTCAGCGATCAACTAACAAAAAGGAATATGCAAAAGAAAAACCGTTAAGTCGCACTGCTATTTCAAAGTTCACAGCTGTATGGATCACAGGGTATTCGAATTTTCGTCATTTGCAAGAAATGACTGTTTTTTTTTGGTTCTTTTTTGTTTTGTTTTAACAAAGTTATTATTGCTTTAATTTCGTGAGTCAGTTGAGTTGAATACCAGGAAAAGTTTGTTTTAGGGGTCGCTGTGATTTGTCTTCACAGTTTCCTTCCTTCGTACTTTTCTTTCTTGTGCTACTTTTTACATTTTTATTTTGTTTTCCTTTAAATTAAAAAGTTGCTGCGTTCCGTTAAACAAGGAAAAAAAAAACAGCAAAAAAAAAGAGCGAAAGTTACCATTTTGCATTAGAGACGCCAAGACGACAAACAGCTTTCTATAGCAA
This sequence comes from Drosophila sulfurigaster albostrigata, assembly GCF_023558435.1. Classification (NCBI taxonomy): domain Eukaryota; kingdom Metazoa; phylum Arthropoda; class Insecta; order Diptera; family Drosophilidae; genus Drosophila; species Drosophila sulfurigaster. Next base: position 21,692,829 of record NC_084885.1, read on the forward strand.
CAGTCGCAACAACCCGAACAGCAACAACAACAACGACAACAACAACAACAACAACAACAACAACAACAACAACAACAACAACAACGACAACAACAACAACAACATATGTGTGTGCGCTCTTGAAAAATCTGTGCAATATTTGATTCTCACTCCTTCGTCAATCTTTTGCCCTCTTCTTCGTTCTTTGCCTTTTTATTTATTTCTACGTTGTTTTTTTTTTGTTTTTTTGTTGTTGTCCGCGTTGTATTTACGAGTTGTTGTTGTTGTTGTTGTTGCCACTCAAGTTTAATATGTTCCCCAAGGGCCTCATTAGTGGCGCCCCCTGCCGGCAACTGCCACCTAATATAAAACATTTGCTTTGCACTATTTGACGTTGTTGTCGTCGTCGTCGTTGTCGTTGTCGTTGGCCTGGTTTTCTCCTTCCTTCTGTTCATTCTTTTTGTTGTTGTGATTTCTGTTGGCCAAAAATAAAAGTTGCCAAAATTGAGATTAAGGTTTCACTAACTTTAAGTGGATGCTCTAATGAGCGTTATTATGATGGGTATTATTATTTATTCAGTAGAAAAGGAAAGCAACGTTAATTGCAGTTTGTTGCTGGTGATAAATAAATTAAATTTTATTGCTGCAAACATTTTTCATAATTATAAATAATGGCGTTAGATTTTAATTATATTATGATGCATTTTCGACAAGCTAAATAACAGGCTGAGTTAATTAAGTAAATTGTATTAGCTGAACTTTTTCTATAATCATATTCAAATTCATTTATCAAATCAATAGAGAGCGTAAATGAGATTTCATGCTAAAAAGAAAGATTTTTAATAAATTCAAATTACTTCACAATATGCGTTAATACTAATCGAAAAATTTGCATTCTAGTGATTGCAAATGAATTACAATAATAAAATGCAAAACTGTGCATACACACACACAAACATAATTGATTTGCATGAATTACGTATACGTAATTATTTGTAAATAGAGCGCATTGCGTATACGCAATAAATAAATGATTAGAAATTTCACAAAAATGGCGCTAGTGCAAAAATTTCGATTGTTGCAATGCAAATGCGATGAAAAGTAATTTACCAAAAAAATGAAAATATGGAATCTTATCCATAATCCTCGTCGTCGTGATTAAGTTGCATGCCTCAAAGTTTTCGATGGTTGGTCAAAAGTTTTTGGATAATTCACAAAATGCAAATCGTGATTACCTATTCAGAATCGCAGATTTTACACGTTTTTGCACGATACACACACGCACACACAAACACCTGAAGCATATTTGCTCCCCAAGCTAAAAAGTCCTGCACGTCTCGTGCTGCGACAAAGCAAACAACAAGAAACAGAACAACAACAAGAAGAAAAACAAGAGCGGCAGCGACAACGTAAAGTCAAAGTTTGCGAGTGACCTGAAGTAATATTAATGGGCATGGCAGTTCATTGTTTAAATTACCGCCCCTGCCATACACTTTGCCCCCCCCTTCTGCTGCCATCATGCCACGCCCCAGAGCACTGCCTGTGTGTGTGTGTGTGTGTGTTGGGCTGCTTATTAGAATAGAATGCCGGGCTGCCTATACAAACATCAACAGCCAAGAGCCAGCGAAAACAAAAACAACAACAACAGCAACAGCAACAACAATTATAAGCTGTCTGGATGGAGCAGCACTCAGCAATTATTTGCATACAACAGAGTGAGACAGCAGCAGCACAATATGTGTTGGTGTTGGTGTGTGTGTGTGTGTGTGTGTGTATGAAAAACGCGTGAAAATGCTGAAAATGTAGCGCCCTCCACAAACAAAAACAACTTAAAGAGCCAACAAGTTGAATGGGAATAGACTGTTAAATACCCTGGAGATCTCTTTCTTCCTTTTTGGTTGATAATACCAACAATTCACGGGCAGCTTTATATTGCAAAACTATTAAATACAATGTCTAAGTTTATTACTTTTTCTACCTTTTCTCCTTCTTATTTTATTAACAATTGGCAGCTATTTATTATAGTATCAAGTTATGAGCGTTTGAGGCTGCTAAACAGTTAAATACCCTGGCTGCACTTATTGCATAATCTCTTCTCCTCACACCCACTCTCTCTCTCTCTCTCTCTCTTGCTTCTTTACTTGTTCATACCCAACAGCAAGATTGCCGTAGTATTGAGGCAGAGCCAAAGAAAAAACAGAACAAACTTCTTCGCATTATTATTATTATTATTATTAATATTATGAAAACGCCGTCGCAGTGTCAGAATGCCAGAAGTAGCGCATACGTGTCCCAAACCAATTGAAGGACAAACGCACACGGGGTAGAGCCAAAAACGGAGCCAGCGGCAGAGTCGAAGCTTCCTATATATATAGTATATATATGTACATATATATGTAGGTGCTGCTGCAGGCAACGCAAACAAGTAAGAAAACTACAGTTGAGTGTGCTTGACTGTGAGATACCCGCTACTGATTTTGAATAAGAACAATATTATTCTTAAAATGAACCGCAAAAATGTAAAAAATATATCAAAGGTCGCGTAAGAGCAAAAAAGTAAAATATTTTTTTTTTATTATACCAAATTAACACAAAATAGTAAAAATATACCGAATGCTGTGCAAAAGCTAAACAGTACGTTATTAGTCTTAAAGTATACCAAATTAATGCATCGCAAAAATACTAAAAATATACTGGAGGCTGAGTAAGAACAAAACAGTGCAGTATTATTCTAAAAATATACCAAATGCTGAGTAGGAACATAACAGTGCAATATTATTCTTTAAATATACCAAACTAATGTATCACAAAAATACTAAAAATATACTGAACGCTGAGTAAGAACAAAACAGTGCAGTATTATATTTAAAATATACTAAGCTAATGTATCACAAAAATACTAAAAATATACCGAACAAATCAGTGCAGTATTATTCTTGAAATATGTCAAATTAATATACCGCAAAATTACTAAAAATATACCAAAGGCTACATTTGGTGGGTAAGAACAAAACAATGTAGTATTATATTTAAAATATACCAAATTAATGTATCACAAAAATACTAAAAATATACCGAATGCTAAATAAGAACAAATCAATGCAGTATTATTCTTGAAATATACCAAATTAATATACCGCAAAATTATTAAAAATATACCAAAGACTACATTTGGTATATTTATGTAGTTATACATTCATAATATACCATAGAGTGCAATATATACTACGAGATTCTCAGCCAAAGTAGAAGTTTTTTCATAAAAGTATTTCATAAATAAGTTCTAAAAATGTGAACTGTTCGCACAAAATTATAATACCCTTCTATTCTATAGGTATCGCGTATAAAAATATGAGGGAGGGCTGCTGAAATTGCTGGAGCTGAAGCTGGAGCTGAGGCGGCAACCGCAGCGCACAGGCCAGAAGGCACTTTCCGAGCTGTTTGTCCAGGCTTGGACTGGCATTTTAAGTGATTTAATGTTTGGCTTTTGCTTGCTGAATTGATGACGATGGCAACGCTTCTTCTTCTTGTTCTTCTGTTTTTCGACAGGGGGGGTTAAGCACTTCTCTGTGTGTGTGTGTGTGTGGAAGAGAGAGAGCACAGCCGAAAAAGAAAAAATTACTAGCGAATGCTGCGCATATTCAGCATAAATCTATTCGCAAACAAACTTGCAGCAGCAACAGCTTAGCGCGAAAGAGAGAACAAATAAAAGTGGCAGCGCTCTGGCAATTTATGCCACAGGTGTTGCCTTCTCTTGTTACCCGCAATTTAACGCGCTTATGGCCATATAACTTAATTCCAAGAATGCGGCAACGGCGGCATCTTGTCCTGTGTCTTGTGTCCAGCGTGGCGTATGCGTAACATACATAGATGTATATGTATGTATATGTATATCCATATTTAAGCCCATATCACAATTGGCCATTGCTTGGGCTATTGACCAACATTTATGGCCAACTAATTTGTAGGTTGAAATGTAGACAGACGTAGGCCAAATCCGCTTGAGCTGATTTATGATATAACTTGTGGCTATTTCCACATGGATTTACTAATTGACCAGCTGACGAGGGAATCTGCATAAATATGCATATATCTCTCTTACTCTCTCTCCCTTTCTCTTTCTCTCTATATCTGTCTTGGTCTCTGTATTGATTTCCACTCAAATATGCTGCCAGCATTTGGTGAGCTTATCAAAATGTAAATGAAACATTTCTCTTGCTTTATTTAATTGCCTCTTCAATATTTACTTGCCACCTTTGGAAATTATTGCACTAATCAAATCAATGAATTGTTTAGATATTTTAAATATCCCTTTTTTTTATTTAATAGAATTCTTTATTTACTAGTAATTATTGAGAAATTTGGCATTTCTTTCATTACTTGAATTGTTGAACTAATTATTAGAGTTGCAATTTATATTTATTTGTTGGTTATTATTTGCATTTTTTCAGCAAATTTGCAATAAACAAATCAATCAATAATTAAGTAAATTAACTGATCCACTATTAGGCTTTCAACTAATAAAGTGTCATTCAATTATTGAACTTTAAACATTGTTTTCATTGTATTTGCATTTAAATATTTATCGAATGTTAGCAAAGTGAAATTAACACATTGCATGTCGTTGTGAATCGCATTGCATGCATGGCAAAATATTCTAATTGTGAATTTATGTCGAGTTTGTTGTCCGGGGTTATTCATATTTGAATAAAGATTGCATTTCAATTGCAATTTTATTTGTTACACATTCCCAACAAAAAGAATTCTATTCACAAATTCGTAGTTTAAAGTGTGCTTCTAGCACGTTTAAAATTCGAGTGGAATATTTTAGCAAAATATCAATACAAATATTTTTGCAATGAATTTCTATAGTTTTTGATGCCATTTAGCTTTTGTCCGTCAGGTGAGTGAAGTGCTGTAGCGTGCTGCATTTGAGAGTGATGTTAGAAAGATGAAATGAAAGTGAAGAAGTGAATTATTATTATTATTATTATTATTATTATTATTATTATTATTATTATTATTATTATTATTATTATTATTATTATTATTATTATTATTATTATTATTATTATTATTATTATTATTATTATTATTATTATTATTATTATTATTATTATTATTATTATTATTATTATTATTATTAACATTAATATTATTATTTTTTTCATTCTCATAGCTCATTCAGCTATTTTGTCAAACATTTTCATGACACCAGGCAAATACGTGCACAGACAGACGGACGGACAGACGGACAGGAACTCAATTCAATTCCATACGCTTGAAATGTGAATACTAGACCATGAATCGATAGGAGGTGGGGAGAGGGGAGAGAGGAAGCTAGCCCATTGGCCAGGCTCGATAACACAGTTATTGGAAGCAGCTCAACCAAGCTGACCGAAGGCTGCCTCAGCACCAGCAACAACAACAGCAATAACAAAGAGCAATTGTTGTCCCAGTTGCTCTTGTTGTTGTTGTAGTCATATCGCACGCACTGGCCACGCCCCTTGAAAGCGAACGCCCAGGCAATGTTGTGACTGCTTCGTTGGCATTGAGGGCATTCCACATGCCTCATGCCTCATGCCTCATGTCTCATTTCCGTTTCTCTTCACTTCTTCTCTGCTGCTGCTGTTGCTGCTGCTGATGTTGTTGGCTTTCGCCACTTTTGGCTTTTGTGCTGACATCGTCTAATTTCAATTTATTTAGCTTCCAATGACAACGCACAAAACGCTGAGTGCATTTTGGGTCTAAGGGTTTGGGGCTAATTTCGATGTTGATGTCGATGTCTGCCTTCGTCTCCATCTCCGTCTCCGTCTCCTTTTCTGTCGCTGTCTCTGTCTCTGCTGAGCGGGCACTTTTCAAGGATACTTTCGCTCTCTCTCTTTCTCTTTCTGTCTCTTGATATCATTTTCGGGTGACAGCAAATGGAGCATGGGGTCTTCTCAAGTAGTCAGCAGAAATGCTGAGCTGCAAAAAAAAAGAAAAGAAAAAAAAAAAGAAAAACAAAAAAAACTTTACGCGCTTCTTCTCTGATGGCCCAACAAAATCAACAAGTGAAAATGCAAATGTGATTATTTATTAAGCGCTTTAAATAATTCTGACTTTGCCATTCTTCCGTTTTTTTGGCTTCGACTTTGCTGCGCTGCTTTGATTTACTTTCTCGCTGATGGGGAAGTCGCGTCGTAGAGGTCGTGTTGTAGAGGGCAACAGGTTAGACGACAGGTAAACACAACTGGAAATGGAAATTCATAGCTGGGGCCCCAATTGAAAATTCAACAGCGAAATGCAAAATGTTTTGTAATTGCCGACGCGCGGCTTTTCTTTTGCCGCCCACACGAAGCCAGTAAAAGCAACAGCAACAGCAACAGCAACAGGAGCAATAACAACCTCCTTTGCCACCCTCTGTCTGTCAGTCTGTCCATCCGCTTTTTGTGCCGTCTTCCGTGTTCCGTCTCCTGGCTCGAGCTTGATTAAACGTCAATAGGATTAAAGCATTTTGCCATTGTTCGCCTTAGTTGCTATGCATAATTTGGCTTCCGCGGCAGCTTCAAAAATATAAATTAAAATAAGAAAATTAAAAATGTTTTCACCATCATAAAATACGAAGAGCAAAATGCTCTTTTAGTAAATTGAAAATTCAAATGTTTAATATGCATAATTGATATAGAAAAGTTTTTCTTATTATTAATAATGTTTATTTTTTATATTGACTCTTGCGTAAATTCAAAATGAAATGAATTGATTTGTATCATTTGGTATTTTTATAGCTGAATAGTTAGAGTTTTAAATGCTAATATATTTAATTTCAAATGTTTTACTTTAGTTACGAATTGCAAGTTAAAATTATTTGTAAGTGAAATATTTGTTTTCTTTCAATCTCAATTGTTGCTGCTTGCAAGTTGTAAAGATGTTTTTAGTATACATACAACAACTTTTAGTATGATATTACGTTTTTTAATTGAATCCGTTAGTATTTAAAAATACTGAAACTTTGCAAAAGTCTTTCGCTTAGAAAATTCCACCTAAAAAAACAAAATAAGCAATTCAAATTTAATGTATAATGCAGTCGCAATAGAATAGATTCAAAATACAGATAAATAGCGAATATTTATAATTTGACGATTATCTAAACAGAATTTATAATTATGTCATTATTATAACATTATTACAGAGTTTTTATTGATGTATTTGAACTATATAAAGTAGGTACACTTAGATGAATGTTACTTTATGCACAGAACTTGAATTTTAAAAGGGATTTCATCGAATTATCGATACTTATTGAAAGTGTGCTCAGATGAAATTTAGTAATATTGTCAGATGTACAGTTTTAAATATAAAAAGTATATTTACTCGTATGTTTTACATTTAAGTTGATTTAAGTTTAGCTTGGCACATCTTTTATAATAGTTGATGAACTTTTTTTTTGGTGTGCAGCATATTTAATGAGTGCTTTTTTGGTCGTCTTTTGCTACAGCATGCAAATTAATTTAAAACAATTTCTTTTGCTGGTTTCTGACAAACTAATACACGTCGTGGATACCGCTGACGTTGAGATGCCGCATCTCCCTCGTTGCTCCCCTCTGCTGTTGCTGGGAAGAGGGAGAGGAAGTGAGACGGAAGATGGGGGAAACAGGTGAGCAGGTGAGCAGGTGAGCTGCGGCCAAATAAGCATCATTAGGCGTTTAGCAGGCGCCTCAAGTGCTGCGTAGGTTGGAGATGGCATCCAGGCACATCCTCTATCTCTCTCTCTCTCTTTCTCTTTGTGTGTGTCTCACTCTTCAGTTGGTATGAGAAATGGTCTTTCAAAAATTTCAATGTTGCCATTGTACCGAAAATGGGCGACAGCTGCAGCCGCCGGGCGATTTCATTTAGACGCCAACTACCTCAAAAAGTTGCTCCTCGAGGAGACGCTGCTAAGAAGTTGCCAACAGAGAAAGAGAGAAGAGAGTGCGAGTGAGATGGAGATGGAGAGGGAGAGAGAGAGAGATAGGGGAAAGGAATACGCTTATAGCAAAAGCAAAAGCGTGTCGAGCCAAAAATGTGGCAAGGTGTTGGTAACGCAAATGAAGCAGAAAGCAAAGAGTAAGAAAGAACTGCTTACATGGATAGATACACACAGTGAGAAAGACAGAGAGAGAGAGAGAGAGTGAGATACAGATGGAGAGAGAGAGAGAGAGATTCACACACACACACACACACATATATATATGGTGGTTACACATACGCACTCGAGAGTTCTGGGCTTTTGGTCCTTTGTGTGTTGCTTTTTGCTTTTGCGTCACTTCAAGTGGCGTCTTGGTCGCTTTTGGCCTCCGTCTCCGCCTCCGCCACCGCCACCGCGTTGCCTTTGCGTCTCCTCTCCCTCATCGTTGTCCACACGCACGCAACGTAATGAAGGATAATGAAGATGGATCGCATATCAAGGCTAAGAAAAGACCGAGCTCAATTCCCCAAAAAGTGGAGCCTACGAGTGCTAAGCGTATCCGATTCCCACCGCATCCTGGATCCACGCAAATTCGAATTTAAATGCACAACATTCACTCCAAATGCTGAGCGTAACCACATGACAAATCTTTGGTGGCAAATTAAACATGTTGTCAATCCACATTACAAATCGATTTGACATCATCTCTCCACATTGAGTTGTCAGCCATTTTTCTTTTATGTTCTTACTATATTGCTTTGCATTGCTTTCTGGTTTTATGGATCGCTTGATATGTTACAATGGAATATTTAAAGTATTAAAAGTTATTGAAGTTGTTTAAGAAATGGCTAAAAACTACTGCGATGGCGTCTTACTTACTTTGGCTGACAATCTGGTATATTTTGTGCTCTATAGTATATTATAGAATGTAATACTATAGCAATATACCAACTATAGTCTTTGGAATATTTTCTCAAGCAACTTTATAGTCATTGTATTTCATTTGTATATAGATTTTCTATTCGTCACTTCGAAAGAGATAAGAATAATGCGGGTCCATCATCAATTGTAATAACGAGAAACTTTCCTATACATTGATTACGAATTATTATTAAATCACTTAGAAAACTTTATAGTATATTCATAGAATTGTATATAAATTGTATGCAGAAATTCTATTCATATATTTTTTTTTTAAAGAAAAACGCAAAATGCGGATCACTCAATCACCGATTGTAATGAAGGAAATCATGAATGCGACTTTTAATCGTATAATGTAGATAAATCATTTATCGATTGTATGTTAGTCGAATTTTCAACAACATTGAGATCTCTATTTTGATTGTGAATTATCAGTCAAATAAACAGTTTATCAATAAACAATTGCATTGTTAAACAATATGAAATGAACATATTTTCACAGCATTCGCACACATTCGTATAATTTTGATTCACTTTCCTGCTGTCTATCTAACAAATAATTAGTATCCGAGAATTGAACGAGTTTTGATCATCATTTTGCACATTTTATTGTGTTTATAGTGTGTTGCTAGATGTGTGTTTATTTTTACAATTGTGGCACAATTTCAAATTTCCGCTTTTCTCTTACAATGTTGCCGATGAGGCGATGATGTCGTCGCTGCTCTTATAATAATAAATACTATAGATAAATTGTGTTTTGTAGGTAGACGCAGTAATTGTATGGTCGTGTGTTAAACAAATTGGTATTAGTTTAATTGCCAATAATAAGCTTTGTGTGTCCACACTCGCTCTCACTCTGTGTTGGCTTATAAATTTCCAAATGAAATTATCGTAAATTGAATTAACTAATTACACTGATGAGTTGCGACTTTGTTGACCGAAAGGGTTCCATGAATTCCACTTCGTGTGTATGTGTGTGTGTGTGTGTAAAAGCAATATGCATAAGTAGTTCTTAAGTAAATAATAGATGATTAGATTGAAGAGACGAAATATGTTTCTTTTTTGTACTTTTTGTGTGGGTCGCGTTGCGCAGTAATATTTCAATGAGTTTATCAAAATCAGCTGCCTCAAAGCATCAACTTGATTTGTCAAGCAAGATGCTCGACATTCACATTAATGCGCTTAACTTTACTGGCTAAAATACACTGTGGAAAATGCCGTTTCGATTTCATTTCATATTATAAAAGACTTGCTTTGCTTTGTTTCACTTTGAATGAAACATAAAATTCCGAAATTGATTTCATTTTGGTTTTTGCCAATATTCGAACAAGCAAGCAAGAGATTTATTTATTTATATTTGATTTTGTGCAGTGTAGGCTTTTGAGTATTTTGTGTTCTTTGTGTGGCGAGCGCGTTATAAATGTTGCGCACTTTTGCTCCCAGCGCGGAGCTCAGGATGAGCGCGATGACTGAATGAGTGAATGAATGCCTCACTGGCTGAATGAATGAATGAATGAATGAATGCATAGATGAGCACGGCAAATACATATTGTTGATGCTGCTGCTGCTGTTGTTGCTGCCAGCTTTGCCATCAATTCATTTCGCTCACTCACTCTCTCCCTTTTTTGTGTTGTGTGTTGTGCTGTTGCTATCTCGCTCTTCGTGCGTCCTTGCATGACGAAAGACGCCGTAAGCCTAGCATTGCCATGGCAATTTATTCCGCAACAGTTGGGCAAATTTCATAAGGACCTGACCTCACAATAAGCCCAAGCGCTCGGCTCTAAGTCAATCTAGTCCAATCCAATCTCCAATCTCCAATCTCATTCCCATTTCCCATTTGCCACGTCCCTTCCCCTTCCCCTTTTCCCATCCCTGCAGCTCTGCAGCAACAACGTTTCGCATTTGGTTATATTGAATCTGTCGTCTATTTTGTGGTGTGTACACAAGACGCCCGCAGGCGATTCGTTTAGCTTTCTTTTTTCCAGATTCCAAATATGCCACATCTGTATATATACTATACTATACTATACTATATAGATATGTTCATATATGACCTTGTGTGTGTGTGTCACTTCGCCTGCCTTCTGTCTTGTGCTGTTAAGCTGCAATTTACAACAATTTAATTTACACAAGACTTGAACTAAGCCGCATCTAAAGCTACCAAATGCATTTTACTTACTGCATTGCTATTGCTTCTGTCCTTGGTTGTCCTTCGGGTCCAATTAGTAAGTCAATGTGCCAGAAAAAAAAGGTGTCAACAGCAGCAACAGCAGCAGCAGCAGCATCTGCTTTGCAACTTGCTCTTCTCTCCTTACTCTATATTTTTCACTCGCTTTTTATTTGTCTCATTGGGAATGCGAGGGGCTTAACTGCAAATCAAAATGCATGAGCCAAAGGCAAAGCACTTTAATTGCATTTGAGCAGCACGAAATGACCATAAATACAATTTACAGACGCCATTACACGAACGGCAACAAATATTCGTGGCCATTCTCAGTTGTGAAATTCGCATTTAAATCGCCCGAAATGCCAAGCCACAAAACTGCAAATTACAGCAGTTGGAATTTATTTATTTATGCATAAATAGTAACAGCAAAAATGCCATGTATGCAAGAATTTTACAATTATTTAAAACAATTATCGATATATCACATTAACAGCTGCCAATTTAACAAGGTTCTTACTTTAAGCAGACTTCATATTGAAACTATTTTATACAATAAACAGTAAAGGAATTTACTTCAGATTAGTCTAGAAAAATTAAATCGAATTATCAATTTTCGATTATACTTTTGTCTATTACATTTGCTGATATATGTTTGTATGTTTGTATGTTTGTATATTGTTTATGACTTTAAAAGATCCAATTAATATGCCCATCTATTTCAATTGATGAACACTAAAGAAAGCTGAAACTTAAGAATCAAGAAAAACCATTTTAACGCTTTTAATCTGTTCAAATTTGAATTGTAAATAGTTCGACTATTAATTAAACAATCGGTAACTATCGGTACTATCGATACGATGCTTGTAACTGCAGCCAACTTAACAAGGCACATTTAATTATCGCTGTGGACGTTGCTTAATAATTCAAAGGATATTTTTAGCAATGCAAAGAATCGATTCGAATAAAATATATGTGAAGTGAAATAGTTTGTAAGCACTATGCACATAGTTTATTAGACAATTGCACGCCATAAGAAAGCAATAAAGACAATAATTGAAATGGAAAATTATTGCCTATAGTGTATAGTTGGAAAGAGATGCAGAGCAGGAGAGACAGAGAGAGAGAGAGACAGAATTTAGGTGTTGAGTGAAAAACAAATGGATCGTAAATCTTGTAGCTAGTGAATTATTTTGGAGATGCTCCGGTCCTCGATAGTCAATTGGTTGTGGGTCACGCCCACAGTGAAATTTCGAGACACACTCACATCGACAAAAATGTATGTAGGAAAAATATATAACAAACACTCACACACACACATACACACACATCGAAGAACAGATGCTGGGGGCAATTTCGCAAACTGTTCATTTAACAGAAATTAGCGGCCTCAAGTTAATTAAAAAATTCTTGGGACAACATGCAACAAGTTGACGGCTGGCCATGACGCACGAACAGCAACAGCAACAGCAACAGCAGCAAGCAGCAAGCAGCTAGCTATTGATAGAATTTATGATTGCCATTGAAAAAATGTTTGAAAATTATGAAAGCCTTCTTCTGCCAGAGCATTTGAGATTTTTGAGTATGTGAATACGATTCACAACGATGGCCTTTCATTTCATTTCATTTCATTTCATTTTCATTTTCATCTTCATATTTCGATTTTCGTTTGTGTTTCGTTGTTTTTGTTTTTGGTTTTGTCAGGCGAAATAAATTTATTGAAAACACGTTGCCAGCCGCCAATAAATGAAACATAAATTCAAAATATAACATTGGCGACACACATAGCAGACAGACAGAGAGAAACTGAATCACAGACATTTTTGTCTATGATAGATAGTTGTATCTAAGTGTGTTAATGTGCGAGTGTGTGTGTCTGAGTCTGTGTATGTGTGTGTGTGTGCGTGTGCGTGTGTGTGACCGCCCTTAAAACATTTTCTCAATTGCATCGTTAAGGCGTTCCCAAGTGTAACATAACGTTTTGAGGTCATGTGGCGCTTAGTTCCCTGCCCCATTCTCTATTCTCCGATTACCTATTACCCATATGTATGCATGTAGCAATAGCTGTTTGCCGTTACTTTTGTCGTAACCGTAACCGTTATGCCAGATAGTTTTCTGTATTCTCTGTATTTTTAAAGTTGCCTGTGGCCAACTGAAAGGCGGCGAATGCAATTGAAAAGCCATTTAAGAGCGCTTCAATGGAGCCTAAGATGGCGAATATGCTGACGAGACCCAGCAGCTAAATAGTCTGCGGTTTACATGGCGTATTAGACACACACACACACACACACATACACACACACACACATACACACACACACACAGAACACAGCACCATTGAAAGGAGCGCTTAAAGGAGACTCAGCCAAGAAATTGCTGCTACGCTTGCCAACAGCTGCTGCTGCTGCTGCTGTCGCTATTGCTCTCCCTCTTTTGGCTGAAATCAAGAATAAGAATTTACCACAACAAAAGTGCATATAATTCCATTGTCGAGTTGCAAATTTCCGCAGTTTGTTGCATGGCCATTATTAACATGTACATTGTGTAGTCAACAACAAAATGCTTTTGCTTTTGCTTTTGCTCCCAGCTTTTGAATAACATTGAATGCTTTTCGTTCGCTTGCTTACTATATTGTTTGCTATTATAATTGAACTTTAATTTTTTACCTTGTTACATCACAAAAGATTGATAGAAATCGATGCAGTTTGTTCACATCACAATTGGTTGCCATTGCATGCAACAAATATATTTACCAATTAAAATTACAAGTGTCAATTACAATACAAGGCAACACTGTTAATTATGAGATACTAAATATATCTATATGAATCTATTAAATATAAAAATATATTGAAAAATATATTTTTGAAATTATGAATTCAATTTTTATTTGCATATATGATTACTTAAAATGTATTTTATTTAATCTAAGAAGAAGTTTTAATTATAAAGCATTTTATTTGTTAAAAAATATGTAAGAAAGCTACAGTCGAGTGTGCTCGACAGAGAAATACTTGATTTTTTAAATGTTATATATAAAATTAATATACCGCAAATATACTGAAAATATACTAGCGATTATATTTGGTATATTGATATAGTACTACATTCAAAATACATCAGCTAAGCATTGCGGTATTTATAACAATAATATACCAAAGGCTATATTTGGTATATTGATATAGTACTACATAAAAAATATACCAGAGTTAAAAATATACCAGATTATCAACCGAAACAGCTAAGACCCGTAGTGAGCTGGCGTTTTTGTCTATACCAAAGTATTTCCTAAATAATTACTACAATTTTTATCTCATTGCGGCCGCATTTTTTAGGAATTTTGAAAACTAAAGATTCTCTTGGAAGTATGATAGTATGATAGTATACCACAATATATTGTAATATATAAATTTCATTTGTGTAAAATGATGGCCATTTGTTATAATTATAATATTTGATTATCCATACTTATATAATATATTTCTATATTGAAACCTTAAAGAAATTCTTAGCAAAGTGATATTCAAAGTTTGATTTTGTTGACTTCAATTGATCATTTTAGTTAGGGTTCTACGAATGAAAATGTTTCCAAATGTCATTTTCATTGCATGTTGTTTGATGTGGTCAATTTGATTATCGAAAATGATATGGTATCGCATATGGGTGAATCGTGTGCTTGAAACTAAAGGGAAATGCACTTGAAAAGGGGGAATTCAAAACCTCTTGAGCCTCTTGTTAGCTTGTGTGTGTGTGTATGTATGTGTGTGTGGCTCTGGAGAGCGCTTTAATCACTTAGCTTAAGCAAATTTCCTTATGCGTCGTCGTCCGCAGCAGTTAGTCATTATTTCAATTTGCAATTGAGTCAACTGACATACGCGTTGTCTCTCTGTATATAGACAAGCGTGTCTTTCCCACTCTGCCACACATACACACATACACACACACACTTGCAACTGTATCTAACATGCGGCGTCGGTCTCTTGAGGTAAGGTGGACTTCATTCATGTTGCTGCACGCAACAAAAAGGGGTGTGTTGAAGGGGGAAGGGATGGTGTGGCAATTGCATTTAATTGCCAGCTCCAATGCAATTAGTCAAAAGCCAAACGGCAGCCAGCTGCAACAGCAACTGAAATTAACTAAATGCAACACGCGACCACTTCAAATGTTCTCATAAGTAGCCATGTAATGTGACATTGTGCATTATTACAGTCTGTTATATATATACTCGATCTCCTCTCTTCGCTCCCTCTTGCCTCTCGCCTCTTCCTTCACCCTTTAGAGGCCATCCAATGCAGACATTAAGCGTGGCATGCAACACTTAGACATGTGCTGGCCACATCGCATATTCAATAATAATCCCTCGCCTGGCATTAACTACAAATGTGGTACTCCAACTCTCCCTCTCTTTCTCTCTCTCTCTCTCGCTTTCTCTATCACTCTGTCTATTCCTCTGTGTTCGCTGCAAGCTTTCCATCTCTTTTGTTTGCTTGATGCAACAGTACGTGGCACGCTTAATGTCTGCTTCACAATATACTTTTTTTCAAATTAATACGTTAGCAGTCGCTGTCTAGTACAGTTAACACTCAAAATAATGTCTAGACTTGTCTATTTACGATCTAAACATCAACACTAGAATGATAACTATTTTAGTATTTGTTAATTTTCATTTCTAGATATAAAATTATTTATGAATAGTAACAAAAATTTTGTTTTAAATGTGAAAATTTCGTCTTTGCAATGAAAATCATATTTTAGTTTTTATTTGAAATTTATTCTGTATTTTTGGTATTTATCTAATTATCTAATTTTTATATTTGAAATTTTAAAATCTAAAACCTAAAGTATTGAAAAACTTGTTTTTGGTGATTAAAAATGTTATTTTAATATTTATAATCTTGATTAAACAATAAAAATGTTTTTTTAATAGAAAACTTAGTTGTAGAAATAAAAATTTAATTCTTTCATTTGAAATTCTACTTCTAATAAGCAAATAGAAATAAAAGAAATATATTTCAAAATATTGTTCTAAAGATGTAAAAATGACTATCAAATTTCCATACTATAATTCTTATTTTAATAATGAAAATATTCGCTAGCAAATTTCGTCTTGAACGGAAGAATGTTTTGCTAATTGTTGAGCTGCAAAATTTCATTTGCGTACGTTAAGAACACATTATTTTCGCTCTGTCGATAGATCAGAGCAATTATCTTGGCCAATCGTGAAAGCAACTCAAGTTTTGTGTGTGTGACAAAAACTCTTGACAATTCTATGCGGACGACACAAAAATGTATTCAATTGCCAAAGTCCTTTTAATTGCTTGCTAATTGCCACGTTTCCTGTTTGCTCTCTCTTTGTGTATTTGTGTCTTTGTGTGTGTGGTGGCAATCACTTATTGGCTTAGTTGCATGTTGCCACTTTGTGGCAAGTGTTTTCACTTGCTTAACGGATTATACAATATGTATATATTACACATACATATATCACTGCTTACGTTTTACGCAATCAACACTGTACGGTGTACACAGCTTTAGCGTTCAATTTGCTACGAATTTTTTTGTGTTTTTTTTTGGCGAAGTTTTCAAATGTCTGGCGATGTTGTTCTTCTTGTTTGAGTTTCGAAAATGTAACGTTGAAACCACAGAAATGAGTTTATACGCGACACACGACACACACAGGACTCACACAGGACTCGCATAGGACACATGATACACACGTGGCTGGGTTGATGTGTTGGGATGATGCTGCTGATGCTTCTGATGCTGCTCCAGCTGCTTAGTTAACTGTGCAAATATTGGGCACGACCAGAGCAGAAGGCAAACAAGATTTTCCCCAAAGCCAGTCACCCTGTAAACTACTTCTGCTTCGTTTCCCAACTCTCCTCTCCTCTCGTCTCTTTTCTCCTCGTTGCTCTCGATGCTGCGATATCTGTTTGCCCTGAAAGTCAGACATGGCATTGGCTAAAGTTGCTGCTCGCAACTCCACAAACTATAATGTGCGCTTTAAAGCCGATTATAAGCTGAGGAGCAGTGTCATTAGAAAGCATTTCAACACATATCCATATTTTTGGGTAGAGCTAAGTAACATAAAAGAAAATTAATTTTTTTCTTATCAGTAATATACAATATATTTGGGTAGAAAAAGAAATTGAAATATAAAAGGAAATTGAAATATAAATTTATATTGAATCGTTTTGCATTTTTAACAGAAATGTTTAGCAGAAATGTTTATATGTTTTTATTATCAAAATATTTGAGAGAGTCCTTCAAAAGTAATTTTGTTAAATATTTAAAAATTCAGTTCGAATAAAAATTAAATATATACTATATATACTATATATCCATGTTAATTAGTGTATGGTTTGTATCTGTTGTACATACTGATCAACTTCGAAATAAGAAGAACTTTTCTTCAAATCGCGTGTTTTTTACACGATATTCCAGGGAATTAAATATTCTTCACAACCAATAATAGAAGTAAGAGAATCAATATTCAAATAAATTATTTACAAATTGAATTAACAGACTGATTTGTAGAGGAAGCTTATTAAGAAATAAATGCCCTGTATCTAATCAATTTTTATTTTTATACCCGCTACCCATAGGGTAGAAGGGTATTATAACTTTGTGCCGGCAGGAAATGTATGTAACAGGTAGAAGGAGGCATCTCCGACCCTATAAAGTATATATATTCTTGATCAGCGTCAACAGCCGAGACGATATAGCCATGTCCGTCTGTCCGTCTGTGTGTCTGTGTGTCTGTGTGTCTGTGTGTCTGTCCGTCCGTCCGTATGAACACCTAGATCTCAGAGACTATAAGAGATAGAGCTATAATTTTTTTTCGACAGCATTTGTTATGTTTGCACGCAGATCAAGTTTGTTTCAAATTTTTGCCACGCCCACTTCCGCCCCCGCAAATCAAAAAAATCGAATAACAAGTGTAATTTTAAAGCTAGAGCTACGAATTTTGGTATATACAATAATTACTGTAGTAGTTATGATTTCTGAAAATTTGGTTGCGATCAGATAAAAATTGTGGAAGTTATTAAAGAAATACTTTTGTATGGGCAAAAACGCCTACTTACTAGGGGTCTGAGTTGCTTTGGGTGACAATCTGGTACATTGTGTCGTCTATGGTATATTTTGAATGGTGTGCTGTATCGATATACCAAACATACCATTTGGTATATTTTTAGTATTTTTTTTAGTATTTTCGGTATATTTTGAAAATGATACCGCAATATTTTGCCTTTATTAAAAATGGGTAGCGGGTATCTCACAGTCGAGCACACTCGACTGTAACTTTCTTACTTGTTTATCTCTTTATAGGTAAGCACTATCGAACATTAAACTGGCAATGACATCCAATTTAAGGCATCATAAGTATTCAATTAATTCTTATAAACTTTTTGAATTTTAAACTTAATCAAGTTTATAAAACATGTACATATGCAACTTCTTTTAGACTCAGTTGGAATCCATACATGATATTTTTATTTATATCTTTATTAGTATTATTAGTAAGTATGTGATTGATAATTGGCAAGAGTTTGAAAGCTGCAATTAATACACAACAAAGTTGCAGACAATTTAGAAATTCCCATTGCAAACTCTGCGCTTCATTTGTAAATGAAAACTATTTGTTTTTCGGAACAATTTTACGTCTAATTTTATTTGCCAACAAAGGCATATTGAGCATAAAAACAAAGGACAAAGAATAATATTCAAAATTTTGATTTCGTGTTGTATTTAAAAATGCTGATGATTTTTACTATCTTGCGCTCACAAAAAGAAAATACATACAGTTTAAATACAGCTTTATTACATTAAAAATGTTTATAGAATTCCTATATCTCAATTTTGAAATTGTTTAAGTACAATATGTTCATATTTTACCTCATATATCGCCTTATTTTTATTTAAAATAATTTCATTCTTTTCTTTTTTAATGTGGCCAAATGATTACTTTTTGTTGTGAACTTTAAATATTAATATTAATATGAATTTGCTAGTTTTCTTTTTTAAAATATAAATATGGTATAAAACAAATTAGTTGTAAGTAAAGAACACGATTATTGCATTATTTTATTATATCGATTATAGCTACAAAATATAAATGCGACTCTGCCATTTGTGACTTAAATTATGGCATTCCCTTTCCGTTGCGTTGCGCTGAGTGGTCAATTGATGTTGAACTGCGTCAGTTGAACCGCTGTTGATTGCAACCAAAGCTTTGCGCTTCTTATTAGACACTCTGGCCACGCCTCGTTGTTGGACGGCGCTGGGGACGTGATGCGGTTAATGCTACTACATAGAAAATATGAAAAACATGTTGAGTGAAGCGCATAAATTGCCACAAGGGAGGCGACCACGAGAGGTGGGTGCTGCAGTAGGGCGAGGGGGAGTGGGTCAGGAGAAGAGGGAGAGAGGGGTGGGCAGAGGGGGACTGTGGTGGCGTGCCAAACACAATTTTGCTATTAGTGAAAAGGATTTTATTGCAATTAGAAAATGCACTTTGCGCACTGAGTGAACGAACAGGATCCAAACAGGACCAAACGGAATGAATGTAAAAACTGAAAAAGACAGAGATGGCTAGAAAGACTGAGAGAAAGAGAGAGATGGGAGAGAGAAAGATAGAGTGGGAGAAACGTTGCGGCTACTCGTTTGGTTTAATGAAGCATATTAGCCCACAAATTAAGCAATTAAATATGCATGAAGATTATGAATTGCATAAATTATATAATTTATGCGCACTGAAGCAGCGCAATTTCATATTCGAAATTACAAATTCCAAATTGCATTTTCAATTGCATTTGCCATAAAATGGCCGACGCGACGCGACGCGACGCAACGCGACAACTCTTTAGTTGTTATTTTATTTATGTATTTATTTATTTTTCGGCTTGTTTGTTTGTTACCGCTTATTGTTCTTGTTGTTGTCATTGCCTTTGCTATGCAAACTGTCAAGTGCACAAAAGCAGAAAGCAAATTGTAAACACAAGTTTATGCATGCAATTGCAATGTGTGTGTGAGAGGTTGTGTATGTGTATGTGTGTGTGGGGGTGGTGTGTGTGTGTATATATGTAAACACTGCAATCGACAGCTGAGAGATTTCCCTACACAAATATTATTGCATGCAGTTAGCTCCACAAAGCAGAATTCCCTTAGCTTTAAGGCCAACAATATGATGCTGTGAATTATAAAAATTTGTGAGAAAGTTTACGCTTTATTATTATTATTATTAGTTATATTAATAACTTTGCTTCTGGAAATACTTTAAGCAACACTTTCGATTTTCAATTGCATCAACTGAAATCGTTCTCTTCAAGTCGAATGCAATTTGATTCTAGATAAACACATGTGGCAAAATAATAAACAATTTTCCACAATTTGCAAGTTTCCTATGAAATTTTATACGTGTGAAACTTTGCTTTCTTCATATTTCGAAACTTGTTTCATGCAAATGTTTTCGTTAAATGATTGCCAATTTATGTGCTGATTTTTTCCAGATTTTTTGGGCTCAATCAAAATTGTGTGTGTAACGTATAGATTTTTATGACTATAACGTGTGATCGTGTGTGTCTTGTGGCAACTTTCTGCTCTGCTCTGTTCATGCAATATATATTCATACTGTCACACTCACACATTCACACTGACACTGACACTCACACTCATACTCGTTTTTATTGCATTGCTCGTAAATAAATGATATGCTTGTACTAGTGCTTTATATGTCGGCAAACAATCTAATTGATTTGGTAATTGTTCACACGCCTCTCCCCGCCATGAATACATAGCAGAGTAAAAGAGGGCGGCGGGCAGAGGGCGGTGGGCGGGAATGGTGTCTCATTCGCATGCCCATTAATTTTGTAGGGCAGTCGAAGCTTTGTCATTGTGTCGTGGCATTAAATAATTTAGCGCGTTTTCTGCGGTTTATTCTTGTTGTTGTTCTTGTTGTTGTTGTTGTTGTTGTGTGCTCTCTGTCACCCTGTTTAGCTATGGCAAAAGCGCTGACGATGATGATAATGATGATAATTACTTAATGTGTGTTTATACAGAGAAATTTGGGAATATAAATTAATTTAATTCCAATATATTAATTCATTTGCATTAATATCGTGGAGTGGCTCTTGAGTATTTGTTTATACAGGGCATCCGACAGTCGAGTAGAGACTTCACTTCGTTTTTGTTTATGTGTTGACGCTTGTGGAAGCGTCAAAGCAAATATTTCAATTCAAAACACACACACATACAGACATAGATGCGTAGCACATGTGTGCTATTCTGCTCTTTAAAAATAAAATTTGATGAAAACAATATAAAAATTGTTGAAAGCATTTGTCGAAATATTTATAGCGCGTTATATTTCTTGCTTCTCTTTTTTCTTTTTATGTCTTCTTTATGCTCCACAAACAAATCGCCTACAATTATACGAGTGACACATTTCGACAAGCTATGACGAGCAAAAAAATGAATAATAAATTGACCAAAAATATGATATTTTGAAAAAAAGTATTTATAGTTTAAGTACGAGTACTGAAAGTTTAATTGTTTGGCGTGCGTCGTCCCCAATGTTGAAGGCAATGCGGCGTATGAGCGATATTTAATTAGCCACGCTCTGACAAATAAACAGATTGTCTTCTTGTGTATGTGTGTGTGTGTGTGTGTGTTTGTAATTTCGTGTGTGAGCTCTTCAAAATGTAAACAAATTTATTTAGTTAACAGCCGAGCAAATTTATGTGTTTTTCCATTTGCAAGGCAAAATTCATTTTGCAATTCACATTTTTCGAAATTCGTTTTTCTTTTTTTTTTGTTGTTGTTGCATTTTTGTTGCCCCGTAAAATTGTGCAGAAAAATGTTAATTTTAAACGAAAGACGCAAAATTTCGCGAAAAATTATAAATAATATTTTTCTTTCGCGTTGACAAAGTGAATTTCGTTTATTGTTATGACTTAATTAATGCGCTTCGATTTTTTGGGGACATTGGCGACTTGGCCTCCGTCAATGCGTTGTAAACTTTTACTGCTGCTGTGTTCGCTCGGACCATAATTTATCTTATATGGTTTATGATTTATGTGCTCTTGTATCTGCAGGTGTGTGTGCGTGTGTGTGTGTGCGTATCTGTGTGTTGATTGCTCTGCTCTTTTGTATCTTTTGCTTTTTATGGCTGTCCATTTCGTTTGCCAATAATGAATATGACTTTTTCTTGCCACTGTGTTGAGCATAAAAAACAATCCCTCAGCTATTTATTAGCGCAACACTAAATCAAATTATTTATAGACTACGCTTTTTTGGTTTTATACCCGCTACCTATAAGGTAATATAAGTTTGTGCCGTCAGGAACAGGCAGAAGGAGGCGACCTTATAAAGTATTTGTATTCATCCGAATATTCGATATACCAAATATATTGGTATATTTTAGTATTTTTGCGGTATATTAATTTCACATATTTAAAAAATATACAATTCACTGGAATATTCGATATACCTAATATGATCTGCGGTATATTTTTTAGTATTTTTCGAGGTACATTATTCGATAAATTTTTAAAATAATGTTCAATTTGATATACCAAATATAGACATTGGTATATTTTAATATTTTTGCGGTATATTAATTAGACATGGTTTAAAAATAATACCGAATATACAATCCATTGGAATATTCGATATACCAAATATGGTCTGCGGTATATTTTTTAGTATTTGGTATATTTTAGTATTTTTGCGGTATATTAATTAGACTTACCAAATATGGTCTGTGGTATATTTTTAGTATTTTCACGGTATATTATTCGATATATTTAAAAAATAATGCCGAATATACAATTCGATATACTAAATATAGACATTGGTCTATTTTAGTATTTTTGCTATATATTAATTTGGCACATTTTAAAAATAATACCGAATTCTTTGGAATATTCGACAAATATATTATATTATTCGATAGTTCTTAAGAATAAACCAGCACTGATTTACTTTTATTTAAAATGGCTTTTAGATATATCACCGTCGAGCACACTCGAGTGTAGCTTTTTGACTTGTTTTTTGTTTTGCCTTGTATAGATAGTTGTAAGCTATGAGAAAAGTCAATTGGGAAAAGTAAAGCTCGTGTGAAATGCGGTGAAATAAATTCGTTTGATTAAACCTAAGCATCAAAATCTACGGGAATATAGTAAAAGCACGTCGAAACTTGGCCAAAATAAAGGCTGCTGTCAAATAGCAACGACAGCGACAACGACGACGACGACGACGACGATAGAGAAATGGCAGCAACTCCATTTGTTTGCCAGACATTGACGTTGACACCGTGGAACATGTTGTAAGTTGTCAAGCTTGTTAGAGAAATGAAACCAGATCGGATCGCTGGCAATGTTTGCCACAAAACCAATAACCCAAATGGATGTAGTCAACGTATTGCGGCGATGAGATGGGATGAAGGGGAGATGCAAACAGAAATTTGCCTATTTTTAGAATTCACGTAAACGAATTGACTTTTATTTCTTTTTCCTTTTCGTTTTCAATTTGTTATTTCTTTAATTATTGTAATTTCTATTTCAATTTTATGAAGCGAAGTAATTATGTTACAGGTTGAATAAATAATGAAAAGGCATTTTTGGCTAAATGTCAACAACCTTTTCGGCACTTTTTGCTGGACTGAGATTAGTCTTTAGCCGCAGCCCAAAAAAAAAAAAAAAATCATCAAAGCACAAGCCGGAAAAAAAGAAGAAAGAAAGCCGAGACCAACCTTTTCATTTTTCCTTGGTTGCTTCTTGTATTTAGTTTCATTTATTTATTTACTTTTATTATACCCTTCTTTCCTATAAATATTTAGTTGGTTGCATATTTAATAATTACATAATCGAGGTACTTTCTGTGTGGAGATATCAGCGCTATTCAAAAATAGTTTTGCAGTAAATTAATTTCAAATAAAAGTTCTAGTTGTGCAAAATGAAAGAGCTGCTGAAAGTTGATGTGGGCTGCATCCATCCCAACATATGAGTTGTGATTACGTTCAAGGGTATTTCAACTTCGTAACTGCGATAATAGTTGTTCATTTGCCAACAAGATTTTTATTTAATTTGTGGGTGCATTTCTGGTTTCGTTTCTCGTTCGCCATCGTTCCGTGGTCCGTTTTTTTTTTTGTAAAAAGGATCTGACAGAGCTGGCAGAGAAGCCTTTATTGAGCACAGCATATTTACATACAAACAAACACACACACTCGAAAGTACAAACATGTGTAGGCAGCACAAATGTAAAAGTTTTTGAAAAGCAAACAACAACAAGAACAACACGTAGAAGGGCTGCCCAGTTGATTTAGTTGTTGCTGCTTCTGCTTCTGCTGCTGCTGCTGATGTTTCTAAATATTTACCAAAATAAAAATGAAAAACACTACAAAAAAATAAAGAGAGAGAAAAAAAAAACTTTATTAATTGCCAGAAAGTTTTTAAGTCGTCGCTTCTTGTTCGTTTTATTTGTTTGTTTGTTTAGGTAATTAAAAATATGGCCGTGCATGTGTGTTCGTCTTCATTTTTATTTCATTTTGTATTCGCATGTGAGACGAGTTGAGTTTGTGTTGAGTTGCGTTGCCGCCTCGGTAGTTTATGTTTGCTGCCAGAAGAACATCAATTAAAGCTGCCGTCGTCAGTGACGTCAGATCCATCAATCGAGGTTGCTTTAACCAAAATGCTTCGCCCGCTGCTGCTGCTACTACTGCTGATGGTGCCTTATATAATGCCCTTTTTGGCGTTTACCATGTCATATGCGTAATGCTTTGAGCATTTCCACTGGGCGCTCTATAGAGGCGCGCTTACATAAGATGTCCAGAACCGAGCGAGGCGGCAGCAGTTAAGCACGTGTAACACCATATGTATGTATGTATGTGTGACGGTATGTGTGTGTCGGTGTGTGTGTGTGTGTGCACATTGAATTGACACAATTGTCGGCAATGTCAATGCCTTTGCCCTAGTCAGCGTCAACGTGGCAGCTGCACAGTGAAGCAAAACCGACTTGAGTTGACATGTTTTTAAATGTAATACAAGTTTGTTTCTCATTTTGAGTTATTTCAAATAACGTTATTACGCTTTATTCCTTAATCTAAACCAATTTTTGTATTTCGAATTGAATTCATCTGTATATTTGTATTCGTCAATCTTTTCTATATTCTATAAAAATTTATTTCTATAAAAATTTCAAAAATCAGCTTAAAAGTCAAAAAAATACCAAAACAAATGTTTTAATTACCAAAAATCGGAGCAATTTATTTTTGTTTTTATTAATTGCTGTTCAATTGTTCTTAAATGAATTTCTTTCCCACTTTGTTTACATTTGCTTTGGCATTGGCGATTTCAAGCAATGTTCGCCAGCTGCTGCACCACGGTTGTTGTCATCTTGGCCCAAATTGAGAGCGTGTTTTTACCACGCAGGCGTTATGTGTGTCTTTGAGCAAAATACTCAGCACTCAATGCAGCAAACTCGACTCCAAATCGAGTCGAGTCGAGTCGAGTCATGTCGAGTCGACTCACTCATTGAGATCTCACTCATTGCTGGAGTTTCTTTGCCAGATGTTGGTTGGTTGCTTGGTGTTGGTGTTGTTCTTGTTGATATTCTAACGCCATCGTTTTGCATCGTGCGTTGCCCTTGTCGAGATGGTTTGCTGTTGCTTTTATGTAATTACATTGCTCTCCCTTCCTTTCGATTCCTTTTTTTTTTTTTTTTTTTTTTGGTTCAGCTTTTTTCATTTTTCTTATTTTTGTGGGGCATTATTTGTTGCTGTTCGTCCTCCCCAATTTTGGTTGTGTTACCTTTTGAACCTGCTGCCATTTTGTTTTGTATGCCGGCTTCAACTCGAAGCATCCATAAATTGTAATTAAAGCGAATAGAGCACAGCCATTATAAGTGTATATCTATGTGTATGTGTGTGTGTGTGGTGTTTGTTTGTATTTCTCTGTAGAACATGCAAAACATTGAGTTTGGTGTCGGGGAGGCAGATTATAACCAACGATGAGACGAAGCGTTACATTTTGGCGCCAAATCTGTAGGCGTGACATCATTAGGAACAAGTTGCAGCAAACAAACTTTTAATTAGATTACTTCACGTTGCAGCTGTTGCATGTCTGGTATATCTAGCCACTCGTATGCCGCAGATATGTATATATGTATGTACATACATACACATTTGACCTTTACGTATACTTAATGTGTATGATGTAAGACAAGACTGAAGAGTTTTCGCGAAAAAAAACAAATAGGTAAGAAAGCTGCAGTCAAATGGGCTTGACTTCTGAATCCCCGCTACTCATTTTGAATAAAAGCTAAATAGTGCGGTATTCATTTTAAAATATACTAAATTTATATGCCGTAAAAATACTAAAATATACCAAACGCTGTATTATGTATATTGATGGGAATATATATAAAATATACCATAGAGTGCAAAATATACCAGATTGTTGTAGGTCAAACAACGCCCATTGTAATCGGATCTTAGATGCTTTGGCTATCAATATGGTATATTTTCACCTTAATGGTATATTTCGAATGTAGTACTTTATTGATATACGAAATACATCCTTCGGTATAGTTTTGTATTTTACTTGGTATATTTTAAGAATAATACCGCACTCGTTAGCTTTAAATTAAATGGGTAGCGGGTATATTGTATGTAAATTGTAACCAGAAACTTTGAAGAAGGTAGAGGTACAGTAGAATCCGGTTATATCAACTCCAATTATAGTGTCCGTCCGGTCATTGCAGGTCCCCATACAAACTTATATGAAAGGGCACCCGCTTAGTATGTCTCTGCTTTTAGCGCCAAACCGCTTATACCGAAGAAATTTTTCACAATTCAACCAGAAAAAAAATAAAGCGAAGTAATGCCGACAAATTTAAGAATCAAACGACGTGTGTATTTATAAGTGATCGGCAAAACCATTTAATTGAACTATTTTTTTTTTAAATTTTTTGCTTTGATTAAAAAATTAATTTGTTTTATTTTAAAAACCTATTACAAACATGGCAACTAAAAAATAAACAAAAATGTTTGATTTTGCTCCTTTTGGTCGCTATAACCGGATTCTACTGTAATTCGTAATGTCAATTTTTGTAATGTTACCAGACGTAACATATAAGTTGCCATATATTCAACAGCGTATCTCAAAGTCGAGCTATTGGAAAACACGTTCAATTGAGTTTTTATTTATTTATTTAATTTATACACCACGAGCATTCTGCACATTTTGAGAAACAGGAAAGAAGAGAGGGAAAGCTTATTCTTACCGGAGAGGAACCATGATAGTGTGACCATAGAAGTTCTATTAATTAATACCTTAAATACTAAATATGGAATAATGTTATTTTTGCTTGGGAATTACGATATTCCAACACGAGCACACTCGACCTTAGCTTTTATATTTGTTACGAGTATGTTCAATTTTTCTGTCATATTTTCGACTTTCAATCAAAGTAGGCTCCTATATCGATTTGCTGTGTAGTCAAGATAAAATATAATAATAATATCAAGTTTGAACGCTTTATAAACATAATGGAGAGTGCAATTACTGAATTATGCGCCATTTGCCGAATGAGCTTGACGAATGCGGTAAAACTTAATTGTAAACACACTTTTTGCGAAGAGTGTGTAAATATTTATCTTTTCCACAACCAACTCAATCCCCGCTGTCCGCTTTGTCGCTCACGATTATTCTATTATGAGGTAAGTTCGAAAGGGAATCAATTTCGATTGGAAAAGAAGAGTGCATAAATCGTTAATTTGTTCGAATACTTAGCATGTAAATGAAGAAAAGCTAGGACGAGTTTTTCTTGACTATTATTCAAGTGATTCCAGTGATTCCAATGATTAAAGCGATATCGAAAAAGTTAAGCATCCATTATACGATGCTGGCTGCTGATGAGTAAGTTAAAAAGAAACTATCAGCTGGATATTGAAGATATTTAACAACAATTATTTATCAATAATTACAGAAACAATAGCAGCTGCATAAGAAAATTGGCGAGACAATATATTCTTGTTTCTCTTCTTTTAAGTAATTTCTTTTCTTTTCATTTCATTTTATTTATTATTTAGATTGTAAATAAAAGAAGAGAGAAAAAATTGTATTTTTTATTTAATTTGTATCTTCCTTTAATTGCCTTTTTATTGTTTCCTCACTAAACTAAACTAGCTTGTAATTTGTTCATAACTATCTACAATGTTTCACACAATAGTCAAATGATTGAAGGACTGCACCAAATTAAAGAACACTTTGTAACACACCATCGCAACCACGATTTTGTAATTGACTTGTGGGCGACTTCTCTGGAAAAAGTCAGGTTACAAAATAGTCAAAGAGTCCGCTTATTAAATTAACTGATTCTGAGATATTGAAGTCCTTTGGGGAGTTATCTAATAATGTGATAATATTACATGGCCAAAACTGAATTTTGAATAGTACAATTGCGACTTGCTCTTTATTTTAATTTGGGGATTGCAACTGCTCAACGACACTCTAGACTATCGCACTAACAAAAAAAAGGTTCCACACTTTGAAATGTGATAGGATAGTTGAGTGTGCTTTCGTAATGTGGACGCTTCAAATTTTTAACGAGAAATACGCCACGACCTTTTTGCCAAAGAAAAAGAGACAGAGATAGAGAGTGAGAGGGAGGAAGGTAGACTATTGCAGACTAGATCCCGAGACATTGATAGTCGCATGTCATGCAAGGCCATCAAGGTGGCCGCGGGGCAAAAGCGATGCGAGGAGAGGTGGGAGTGGGAGTGGGAGGTAACAAATAGTATAAGGATATGGCCCAAAAGGAGCCAAGAAAATGCCCAAGCCAAAGTGCAATCGAACATTTTGTTAATATACTTTATGAGTTTTGTCTGCGCGACGTGTTGCTGCCTTTTCCTCGCCTTTTCATCCCAACCCATCTCCTCCCCCTCATTCACCCGTTGCCCTCGAGGGCATTGAAAGCAAAAGTGTAGCCTAAAAAGAAAAGCAGAAAAAGGACAAAGAGCAAGGCAAGATGACAACGAACTCGCAATGCTCTACGTGGCAACAGAAGAAGTATTTCACTTCTTAAAGAGAGAAACATATTTTCAATCCAAAAAAGCTGACTCAAAAATGTTGAATAAATGATTTGTGAATCGTTCGATAAATGGATAGAGCAAAGGTAGTTAACATAGTTACTTGGTATATCGCAATGTGCGGAGCTTATGACACATCTGTATTACACAACTATTCGTTAAGGGCATTTCAATTGACATTCCCCAAAGAAAAACTGACAAGTTGACTGCCTGACTGACTGACTGACTGACTGTCTGCCGTTGTGACGCACATATTGACAGGCGACGGCGATGGCGATGGTGACGTTGGCTTCATTGTTGGGTCGAACGACTCTCGACTCTCGGCTTCTGTTGCCTCTTTATCTACCTTACCTGGCAGAGCCCAGCTTGTCTCGGTCCCCAGATCCCTGAATGGTGTTGTGTGTTGCCAACCCAAAAGCCAGCAAAGAAAAGAAAAGCGAACTCGAGAAAAGGCAAGGGAGAACAAAATAGCAACAAGCATTTGGCTGCCGAGTCGAGTTGAGTTTTGTGGAGCTTTTACTTGTCGCGTCCTCCATTCAATTTAGGCAACATTTTATTATTTATATTCATTTATTTATTTATTTATTTCATGCTGGCCGCATAGTTCTGTTCTTTATGTTAATGTCTGCCAACCTCAAAAGCTTTTTACCACATGTGTGTGTGTGTGTGTGTGTGTATTGCGACGCTGTTCGGGGAATTGAAAGTAAATAATACAAAAAAAAAAGAGAAGAAGCGAAATGAACCCTTTAAACGAAAAAAGGGTTGATTTACTTTGGGTTCAGATCGTCAAATACAAGTTCTCATTTTTCCTTTACTGCTTTTTTTTTTGCATTTCCTGGCCAGCTAATTGGTCATGCGATACTACGTATAGAAGATTTTTAGTCCCGTTGCCTTTAAGAAAAGTCATTGCAATCCATTTCCGGTTCGTGGGCGACAATGAGGCATAACATTTTCTGCTGCTGCTGCTGCTGCTGACGGCAATGATGATGATGATGAGGATGATGAGGATGAAGATGATGATGACGTGGGCTGTGCTGCATAATTTGCTAAGGCATTTGCGCCACCTTTTCTGGCACATCCTTGGATGTCATTTCATGTCAATGGATTTCATTTTCATGCGCACAAATCAACGGATATTGTGCACTGACAATTTCCGCCTGCCTACAAATGCGCGCTGCATAGAAGAGCGAAGCAACAAAAACAAGACAGCAAATAGTTGTACACATTTTTTGTAGGTACAACTTCTACACTTCTACACTGACAGCTGAGCATATCATGTCTCAACGTGGGCGTTGTGTAAGCCAGTCAATTAGTCAGCAAGGCCAACACACACACACACACAGATACATACACAAACTCACAGAGAGTAGTCAGTAAAAGCGAGAATGAGGGAAAAACAGCTAGCACAGCAAGAGAGTTAGAGACAGAGCATGAAGCATCGCTAATTGCAATGAAAACACTTGTTGATTGCACGATGTTGCCACAAGCTGCATGCCACATATGGAGCACCGTGGCCAAGAGCAACTACGACAAACGCTTTTTAGACCAAGCGAGCTCATTTGCAAGCGCAACTGAATCTAATTTGCCAACTGTTTACTATGATTTTCTAGTTAACTTTAATTATATGTGTAAAGTTCTTATTAACTTGAATTAATAGCACACTGAAAAAAAAGTTCTAATATCAAGATTTTGCTCTTAGTTCTAAGAATTTTGGTCTAAAAAGTGTTTTAAGAAAACACATCTTGATTTCAAGAATACTTGATAGAATTCCGTATTTGTTATTAATAAGAGGACAAAATCGTATAGTTTGAAGACCAAAAATCTTATTAGATCAGAGAAAATATTACATTAGAGAGAAATTTATACAAATCTCAATGGATTACAGAATTTTGTAACCCAGTATTTTTGATCTTATTTTAAGAATTTGGCATTTTTCAGATTTAAGATTTAGGAATGTGTTCTTAAAGTGGTCTTGTTTTAAGAACACAATTTTAAATTGATTTTAGGAATTTGTCTTTTTCTCAACTCTCGGAATTTCAAATCGTTTTTGATTTTCAATTGCTTTGCTTTTAATATCAGCTTTGGCTTTTCAATGGCTTTATTCTTTTTCACTAAATTTTGTGTAATTTCCATATTCAATATACGAAAATATTTGCATGCTTGTAATATAAGATGTTTGCTCTTTGGCGTAACATGCTCAGCTACTTAACCAGATATTTTAGAAGCAAAAAACATTGCTAAATGGCTCTTTTGACATTCAACCTAACAAATCGAAATCTTAAACGTCAATTCAGTGGGTGTGCGTGTGTGTGTGTGTGCGTGTGTGTGTGCTTGAATTTCTCTAGAGATTATTATCTACATAAATAAGTTGTTCGAAGCAGATAAGAACCCTTCGGAATTGGATAGTGTTTTATTTGGCACTGCGTTGTTTGTTCTCGCCCCCTCGATTGCCCTTTTTTTCTGTTTTCAGTTGAGTTTTATGGCAGTTATTGTAATTTTTAATGTGCTCCTCCCGCACACACACATACATACACATTCACAGAGACTGTAAGACTGTCAGGCATATCGATTTCAAGCTAACGTAGAACAAAGAAGCGTCCTAGTTATATATATTTATATATGTATGTAGTATATATGGACAAGCATCCACTATTATCCATGCTACGTAGACCCATACCAAAGCATACAAAACATATATATACTATATATATAGTTGTAGTCGTATACTATAGCTATGGCTATGACATAGCCATAAGCTGATAGAAAATTCCCTTTGAGTGCCAGGGCGCTTGCTGCCAACATTCATCGTCCTCAAATGACGCTCCACGGACTGAGACTGCGACTGAGACTGAGTCGGAGATGGGCAACGAGTAAAGCAAACAAGCAAGGAATGGAATACCTCTTTTCACTCTCTCCCTCTCCCTCTTTCTCTTTCTCTCTGTCTCTGTCGCCCTGCAAAACAAATAATCTTTGGCTACTGTGCTGTGTGTGTGTGTGCTTCAAAGGCTTATCATATTGTATCTCTAAGTCTAATTCAAAGTGTGTTGTAGGCCACTCTCGCTCTTCAGTCTGGCGATTCTTTGGGGCTACTTTTGTTGCATTAAAATTTCGTTTATTGCCAACTTGGGAGCTGTTAAATCGTCAAAAGCAACTCCCAACTAAATCAAGGAAAACAACAAGAAAAACGCTCAACGTTCTCATGAATAGAGCGAATTTGTTCGCCTTCGCTTGCACTGTTTACCCTTGCCTCGAATAATTTAGTTGCGGGTTTGCCGACAACACTGAGAATAATTGCTACTAGATGTTTTCTACATAATTGACCACGATAAGTCTTGTAATTAGCTTGGAGATAATTCGTTTGGTTGCACCAAACAAAACTGAGAGTTTTTCGCAAATCAAATGGAATTAATAAATCGCTCAAAAATTATTATTCAACAACTACTATGTATTATAATTTCATACAAAATTCTAAAAATATTGTTTTTAGAAATATTTAAAAAATTATTATTTTTTAGAAATTGTTGAGGAAATTTCTTTGTATTTGATATATTTTTTGGTAATATTTTTATTATTAATACTTTTCTAATTTTTAAAATAGTTTTCTAATCATAAAAAATTATTGGTAACTTTGTAAAAAAATCGAAATATTTTCATTCCTTTTAAATATTTCTTTAATTTATAGTTTACAAGTTTTTTGATAATAGTAATTATTAATACTTTAATAATTTTTAAAATTTAATTTTTTTTTGTCATTAAGACTGTAATGTTAAATTTCTTTTGTCATATATTCGTTTTTCAATCACAGTAGGCTCCCATATAGATTTGCTGTGTAGTCGTTGTAAGTCAAGCGAAAATAAAATTTGTAAAAAAATTATAAAATAATAATTATAATAATTTTAAGTCGCAACGGTTTATAAGCATAATGGAGAGTGAAAGTACTGAATTATGCGCCATTTGCCTAATGAGCTTGACGAATACGGTAAAACTTAATTGTAAACACACTTTTTGCGAAGAGTGTGTAAATAATTATCTTTTCCACAACAAATTGAAACGCCGCTGTCCGCTTTGTCGCGCACGATTCGTCTATTATGAGGTGAGTTCGAAAGGGAATCAATTTCGATTAGAAGAGAAGAGTGCATAAATCGTTAATTTGTTCGAATAGCATTTAGATGAAGAAAAGCTAGGACAATTTTTTGACTCTGACTCTGATTCAAGTATTTCAAGCATTTCAAGTGATTCAAGTCATTCAAATGATTTAAGTGATACAAGTGATTTAAGTCCTTTAAGTGATGCCATTGATTCCAGTGATTAAAGCGATATCGAAAAAGTTAAACATCCATTATACGATGCTGGCGGCTGATGAGTAAGTTAAAAACAAACTATCAGCTGGATATTGAAGATATTTATCAACGATTGTTTAACAATAATTACAGCAACAAGAACAGCTTCTTCAAGTTAATATTATTATTAATACTTTACTAATTTTTAAAATATTGTTTATATTTAAGAATTATTGGTAAATGTCTGAAATAATTAGAAATATTTGTTTTTTTGATAATATAACTATTATTAACAATGCTTGCTTTTAGGAAAGAAAAATTAATAGGATGTTAACATAAAATGTTGAGTTGATTTGAGTTTTTTTTGAGTTTTGTTTTGATTTAATGAATGATTAAAAAAATATAAAAAATTAAATCAAATTTAACAAACTAACTGTTAATATACCCGGTTTGAGTGCAAGGGTATCTGTGCATGAATGCAAATTTGCCATTAGACTGAGGTTGGGCCAGTGGCAGATTGATAGCATGAAATTCGGTTCAGTGGTAAAAGTGAGCAATGAAACGATAGCAAATTATCAGCTGATGACTGACAAAAGCGACCCAGCTATCAAATGCTTCAATTTGCAGCTGTAATGAGCTTATGAATATATGTGTAGTATGTGCTCTATCTGCCCGAAAATCTATCGAAATCTCTCTTGCTAAAAGTGTGTGTGTGTGTCAAATTTAGTCTTTCTCTTTCTCCCACTCTGTGCTATCTCTATGTGTCAGTTTGTTGACATCGCAATTGATTTAATTGAGATTATGCGCTCTAATCTGTGCCAAGAGTAAATTATATGGTTGGCTTTGAATTGATACCATCGCACTGTGAAATGCAAATTGAAGTGCACAGCACATGAATTTCAATTGAATGAAACGAGGAGGGGGGGGGGTGTCAGACAGGGGGGGGGGCCTTTTGAACGAACAAAATGAAAATGCTTCTACATCCGGAACACTTGACAGCATTCATTCATTCACTCATTCATTTGTTCACTCGCTCACACACACACACACACACACACACATACACACACTCGTTCGTTCAAGCATCATTTTGGGGCGGCTGACATTATGGGGAACAAATTTCCAATGAAAGCGACGACCAGTCAAAGAAGTCAAGAAAATGCGACACTTTGAGCCTAATCCGATTTTCGCATAGAAAATTCATGTCGTCATTGGACAAACACGAATGTCAAATGTCTGACAACACTCACAAGGCATTTGCTCATCAATTTGCCAGATTCATTCGTTTCTCCTCCCTTTCCCCCCTTTTTCTGCAGCCTCTGCTTCTGCTACGATTCCCCAAAATTGTTCTGAAGCCGTATCAGTTTTGACTTTTGTGTGTGACGTTTGCAAATTTACCTTGCCATTTGAATCTGAATCCAAATAGCTGAAGCACTTTTCGAGACACTCATCGAAACAGACTTTCGGGAGTTGCAAAGGTTAATTAAGTGTTATTCATAACTCATTATTGCAGCTGATGAGCTGAGAATTGTTTATTGTGTGAGTAGTTTTAATTCAAAATGTCTAACCACTTTTGAACCACTTAATGAAGCTGTTCCAGGAGTCACAAATATGCTTCAATTAAGTACGATTCATTTCTCATTGCTTTCTATGATGATCTGTTTATTTGTTGAGTATATTTGTTACGAAATCCTCAACACTTTTCAATCACTTATTGATACTGTACCACATTTGAAAATTCAATTAATTACTATTTATGATAAACTATGCATTGTTTACTTCATCTCTTTTGTACCACTTAACGATACTAACTTCTTAGCTGTAAATGTGGTTCAATTAAATTACATTAGTAGCAAACTCTGAACCACTTTTGAACCACTTATTGAAGCTGCCCCTGGAGTTGCAAATGTGGTTCAGTGAAGTACTATTATTAATACATCGATCGATATGATAAATTGTAAATTGTTTGCTTCAAATACCGGCTTATTTTTTGAGCCACTTAACGAAACTAATTTCTTAGCTGTAAATATGGTTCAATTAAATTACTTTAGTAGCAAGTTTTAAACCACTTATTGAAGCTATTTCTTTATTTGCACATGTGGTTCAATAAAGTAGTATTTTTGTTAAGTATTTTCTAAAAATGTGCTGAACTTATTGAAGCTGTTCCTTTACGTGTAAATTTGGTTCAATATGTATTTTTTTAAAATGTTTTGAATCACTTGCTGAACCATTCGATATTGTATCAAACCGTTCCATTCTGATTGTATTCATCTACAAAATTTGCTCGCCTCTATTTAAAAGAGTATCTGGCTATTCGGACACTTGGTTGAGCTTCATCTTGTCGTGTAATTAGCTGAGTTCAAATGGTTTACCTTTTGTTAAAAACTGCTTGCTAAGCTGTTGAGGAACTGATTGCTAGATGTTTACTGTTTCGGCATTTGGTATTTGGTATTCTGTTTTATGTGTTTGTTTTTTTCTTTTTTCCTTTTTCCCTTTTTTTTTCTTTCATCCGTAATTGGAACTGTGTACCGGCCGTATTTGTGGGCCAAGGTCAGTAGATATTTCTCCCGCCGCTCGCCGGCTGTTGGTGCCGTCGATCTCTGGCAGTAAAATGTAAAAGTTGTATGGACATTTTGTTGCATTTATCTTATCGGGCATGGCAAATGCTCGTAGTATATACGCTTTATGTGTACAATCGAATGAGAAAGCTCATAGGCACTAGAGAGGGGAGGAGGCGAGATTGGGAGATTGGGAGAGTGGGAGAGTGGGGGGTTGGCGCTTCGTGTTGCAGTCAAATGTTTTTGTAATACGCATTTATCTTTCATATGGATCTGGGGAGCAGTGGCCACTGCGTCATCAACAAACATCATAATCATTATCAAGCAAAACAAAATACAGGGGGAGACAAAAATGACAAGCGCATTATTATGTATTATCTTTATATTCATCATGATGATGATGAATCATCATCATCGTCATCGACATCGACATCGACATGTATCTGTGCGCTAGTTTATTTTCATTACGTTAATTCATTTGTAAATATTTTCCTTAACTTTTACAGCCAGCGTCGCCTGTGGTTGTTGCTTCCTTTGTTGTTTATATACCGATTTTCCAGCTTGCCGCCAATGCGCCCCTCTTCTCACCTCTCGCCTCGCCTCTCCTCTCTCACTCACTCCCTTGACTGCAGTGGGGCAAGGGTTGCTTTTATTTTTGCAGATAGAGGACGGAGGCGGCAGTAGTCGGGTGCTCTATTTCATTGGCATTTGTTGTCATTCATACGACCCCATCAGTTCGCACAGTGGGCGACTAATCGGCAGTTAAAGTAAAGGATTTACCCACAGTGATAGAGTGAGTCACAGAAGGCAAGAGCGACAGAGAGAGACAGAGAGAGATAGAGAGGGGACTCTGTCACAATAAATAGAAGAAATGAGCTGCGTAATTGCAGCGTTCTATAGCGATCAAGTCAATTGCGAAATTCAATGCGAAATCGGAATAGTTATAGCGCATTAAATTGGGTTTTTGTCAAAGAAAGATAAAAATGAGAGAATAAAAAACCAAAAAAAATAGTAAGAAAATGAATAAAAAGAGACAGATAAATCATTTTGTTATCTGTTGAGCAAAAAAATGGAGAAACTAAAAATGTATAATGCCGAAAATTATACAAAGGAAGTCAATTTGAAATATATCAAAAGTGAGCAAGAAATCAAAAGAGCATATATAATAAAAGAAAGAAAATGATTCAACAATTAGTTAAATACGTAAATAAGGGATATAATAGTTTGATAGATGTGCAAAAGAAATGAAATTAAAATGTTAAAAAAAAGAGAAAAAGCGACTAAAGTGAGCAAATTCTAAGCAGAAATAATCAATTAGATAAATGTACAAAGAAAATCAAAGTGAGCAAGAAACCAAAGGTAAAGACAGGTAATGCGGAAAAATTAATTTATTCAAAATATATAAAATGTAATAAGATAGATTGAAAAGAAAAATTGAAGTATATTCAACATGTGAAAGACAAATTTAAACAGACAACATATGTAGAAGTCACAAAATTAGTGAAATACTCCAATAATAATTAGAGAACTGTAAAGAAAAAAAAACTAAAAAATAAGCAAAGAACGCAAATCTTTCAGAGTTTATTGAAATACAGAAAGGAATGTGGTAAGGGGATAGAGGCATGAGTGAAACAGAAATATATAAAAAAACAAAGAGAGAAGGAAAATGTGGAATATTAGTGAGGTAAATGCAAAGCAAGTTCAATGAAGAGATTCAAACAGACGACGATTAGAAGAATTCATTAGATTGCAATCCTGTGTAATTTTCCACAATTATGCTTCACTTTTTGTGTGGTTTAATGGCATTTGCATTTGTAGCCATTTTCGATAGCTATGCAACCACTGTGCACAGTGCGCTCTCCTTTTTGTTGTTGTTGCGCTCATCATTGTTGCTGTTTGTTGTGTGTTTAATGTATTTGCATGCCATTTTTTATGGCTCAACACTTGGCGCGTTGTCTATGTTCAGTCCTCGGGCAGTTTGCCCCCCTTCCCTTCTCTTCCCTTCCAAACCCCCCTTTCCCCCCACCTAATGAGCAAAGTCTCCTTTATCTGCTTGTTTGTTTGGCTTTCGGTTAGTTTTTTGCCGTTTGCGTTTTACAGAATTGCAATTGATGATTAAGCGCATTCGTTGGCTATTAATTGCTTGGCCACTGAGCATTTACTTCACTTTTTCTATTTTATTTACATCGCGACTTGGCTACTTGGCTTTTTTGGGAGTTGCAAGTGAATAAATTAGAGTCAGTCCAAGGACATGATCCATTAGTTTTGAGCTTGAGTTTTCAAGTGCAGCAGTCGCTGGGTGTGGCAATGATTTATGCAAATTGTGGCTATGATAAGCATACAGAGCCACAGAGCCACAGAGCAACAAAATCGGGCGAAAGAAAGAAGAATGTCTAAAGGGCAACCCGAAAACGAAAATGAATCTTAAACCCTTTTAACCAGTTTAACATACGAGCGCAGACAACGGCGGGTCAAGAAATAATTTATAGCATTATATTCGTATGCAAATTGCGCTGGACTGCGCTTTTGCCGATGCAAGCAGCGAAAACCAACTTGACTTAGTCGACGGCCAAGAAAGTTAATGTCAAGTCAATCCAGCTGGAGGTTAACTAAAGGGCACATCGAGTGCAGAGCAAAAACTGTTGATAATAGTATGTTATATACTTATTTTATTTGTATACCCGCCACCTATGATGGTATCAGTTGCGATATATTTGAATTTAGTATTCAGAATAGTATATTAATATACCAAATATAGTCATTTGTATATTACAATATTTTTCGAAACATTTATTAGGTATATTATCTTAATAATACCGCAAGTTCTTTAATATTAACTTTGGTATATTTCGTTGGTATATTTTAAGAATAATACCTTGCAATTTTAATATATACCTAATATAAAATACCAAATATAGCCTTCGGTATGTTTTAATACTTTGTTGGTATATTTTTAGGTATATTTTACGAAATTGCCATGCCGCAAAAAATATACTGAACAAATATTAAAGTATTCCAAATTCTGTATTTATTTTTATTGATATGCTACTCTTATTACTAAATTAAAAAAAATACTGAAATATAAATAAGACTGTATTTGGTATATTTCTATGCTATCAAGTTAAAAATTGTTTCTCTTAGTTGTGTTGCTTTAATTGAACTAAACATGCAAACAAACGAAAATAATAATAGCGTAACGCCACAGCTTAAAAGGCATATAAATGAAGAACATTTTTTGCCACGCTTTAGTTTAAAAATATCAACTTAAAAATACACTTTTGTTTGGACGTACTGCACGCTAAAAGAGTTTCCACAGCGCGCACTCGCAATAAATGATGGGAATAAGCAGAGGCCAATTTATTAGAAAATTCCTTGAAAGTAACTCGCGACGTTTCATTGGTTGCTTCGTGTTGGTCTTTTGTCTCTGGCACTTGGCCACTTGGCGTTTGTTATGCCAGAGACAGTTGGGAGTGCTATTTATTTGCCACTTCATTATTGCACACACACACACACAAGGTGCCCAAGGACCAACACACAACACACACAGAGAGAGAGAGAGAGAGAGTGAGAGCGGAGCAAAGGACCAAAGCGCTGAGGCTAACTGGTAAACTGGCAACTGTTGGTTGGCTAACTGTTGTTCGCCGCAGCGGCAGCTGTAAAATTAATTTGAAATGTTGACTGGGCTCTGTGCGATACGGCGCTTTGGGGGCTGCGTGGCGGGGTGACGGGGTGGCACTGTGGCGGAGGGGGTTAAAGCTGCGGTTTTTTTGCGCTGCTGTGGAAAATGGGCAACGCCTGCTTGTGGCGCGCGAATTTTACATTAAGTATTTAAAAGGAAAATTTAAGTAGATTTTCCGCACACAGTTTACAGTTTACAGTTCACAAAAAAAAACAAAACACATTTCTGTGGTTTCATCGTCAAAGAAATCGAAATTCAACTGCTACAAAACACAAAAGTTCACAAATAGTTTGAGCGAATACTTAAAAATGTATTAGGTAATCTACTTTGTTTTGGGTTTGCAAAAAGCGCGAGGGGTGAAAAAGTAGTTGGATGAAACCAGTTTGTTGTTGTTGTTGAGCCTTAAGCCAACTGCCACTGCTCTCTTCATTTTGAAGTCAGCTTTGCATTTGGGAAAGCAAAAGTGTTTAGCTGAGTTTTGCTGACGCAAATCCTTTCATCACACTGATGAAACCTTAAGCAGCCTTGTCTCTTTCTCTCACACCCAGACAGCTCGGGGACGAAGTAGTATTTCAATTTTGAAATTTTTAATTACTGACTGCGGCACAACTGGCTAATTAACAGGCAGACTGACTCACTGACTGACTGACTGACTGACTGACTGACTGACTGGCTGGCAGTCTGTATTATAAGCTGCGCTGAGGCGTATTTGGGCAGCAAAAAGAATTTAATATTAATAAACTAATTGTTTGCAACACAAAGCGAGAACGTCGAGGAGCCGCTTTAGCCAACAGGCTGTGTATCCTTTAATAAAGCGTTTCTCTTTTGACCAGCGCCAAAAGAGAGAAGGGCAAGAGAATCGGAGAGAGAGAGAGAGAGAGAGAGCAACCCAACAACAACCACAAGAAGAAGCACAACAGCAACAACGTGAACCAAAAGCGACAAGAAGAACAAATCGCTGCCAACACTAAAAATAACAATTTCCGCTCTAATAAACATTTCCGCTTCGTGAAATTTAACATTTTACAATAAATTAAGTGAGAAGAAATAACCATAAGCCATAACCATATAAAGATACATGACAACATCACACACACACACACACACTCGCACTCTCACACACACATACTTTTTATATTTTCGTGAATTGGTTTTTAGACAACTTCCCCATCGATAAATTGAAGCTGCGCTTCGTTTTCGCGCTTGTTGTTGAATTTCGTTTATTTCTTCTTGACTTGTAAATAAATTTAAAGACATCCAAATGAAGCGACTTCTTGCAATGATTTTTATATATAATATTTATATATTTCAAGACATGCTTACAATATTCGTCTACTTCATTGCGTTACAACAAATTCAAGGTTTTAAATATTAATGATTAATTTCCTAAATAATTCAATTTCAATAAAATCAGAACATTGTGGCATTTTGCATTTAAAATATACTAAAATAATATTGGAAGAAAAAATACAAAAATATACCGATGGTTATATTTGGTATATTTTATAAACTCTATGGATGGCGGGTGTAAAAATTGAAATGCCTAAATTAATTCTCAAAAATTTAAAAGTTTGGCAACAAAAAGCTGCATAACGGTATTTCTCTGGCAAACTTAAAAAAACACATACACCAAAACAATTTTTCTTTTGATTTAAGCTGAATCTTCTAGGTTTTGATTAACACTTTAATTTGAGCTAAGAATTATATTGGAGTTATTATTCTGTTTTCAGATAATTGCAAAAATGGACAAATTCGATTGAAGAATAAAAAATAAAAGAA
Organism: Drosophila sulfurigaster albostrigata; assembly: GCF_023558435.1. Lineage (NCBI taxonomy): Eukaryota > Metazoa > Arthropoda > Insecta > Diptera > Drosophilidae > Drosophila > Drosophila sulfurigaster. The sequence continues at coordinate 21,734,201 of NC_084885.1, forward strand.
TTTATATAATTTTAGCGTAAAACAGAAAAAGTTCTTAAAATCAATCTAAGCTCTAAGAATTACCTTTACTTATTTTGAAAATTGTTTCGGTTTCTGTTTCAGTACGCGAGAATTACCTATTATATAATGTAAAGTCAGCTGACACCACGTAGCTGAACAAAACATTGAACGGCCGCAGAAAAAAGTTTCCATTTCATTTGTTTTTGATTTAGAAACAAAACAACAACAAAAAAACAAAGCACATTTAATGTAAAACAAAACACACACAGAGAAGAACACACAGTCAATTTTGAAACCAAAATGACTTTTGCATATATTTGTAGAGCAGGAAAGAGGGGGGAAAATGTTGTCGAAGGGAGGTGGGAGGTGCGAGGTGGGAGGCTCGCCGGCTTTAGAAATGCGGCGACTGTCACGTACTTGTTAAATTAAAAACGATTACTTACTCAAATTTGCTGTTGCTTTGTTGCACTTAATTTAAATTGTTATTGTTATTATTTCTATATAAAGTCAGCCTCAATCGCAGCTACAGCTTCAGCTTCAGCTTCAGCTGAGGCAACGCGCGTTGGCAACTCGAAACTGGTAGCAAGAGCGGGGGGCGTGAGGCCTGTGAGTGTATTTCAATTAAAAGGATGTGCCGCAGGATTCATTCGAGGGGAGGGCCTCCTGCAGGGGGCCAGGGGGCAGGAGGCAGGACGCAGGGCGTAGTTGGTGTGCGCGTGGCACTGACAGCATTGAAAACATTTTGTGCCAAAGCAGTCGAGCAACTGAAATGAAAATGGAAAATGCTCGAAATAATGAAATGAATAAAACTGAATTATAAGCATAACAAAAATGAGAAATTATAGTAATAAAATTGAAAGAAGCAGAAACCCGAAACGAAAAATGAAAATGAAAATGCGTGTGCCAAGAGACATAGAGACATAGAGACAGAGACAGCGACCGAGAGAGAGACAAGGAAATGAAGTTAGCGTAAGCCGCAGATTGTGTGTGTGTAGTGAGTCTTTGGTTGGCAATCAGCATGAGTCTTCATGAAAGTTGCCAAAAGTATCGATTACCGAAAATATAAACTGAAAACTACTTGGCGATGAAGCAGTTGCTCGCAGCGCAGAAAAGAATGCTACATAAACCGCTTTACCGGAACTCGAAACGTGTGTGTGCGTGAACCCAAAATGGGCTTTAATGGGTAGCTGAATACAGTTTTTAATTGAAATTGAAATGAATACACCTACCCACACACACACACACACATACATAAGATGCCTAACAGCTTATGCAAAAAGGTTCATCAACTGCAACTTCAGTTGAAGTCTCAATTTTGAGATACGGTTAAAGATCCTTTAGGAGCAAAGTGCTTAAGCAGCTGTTTTTTTGTTTGGTGTGGGAAGCGAACTCTTCTAGCCTTCGTCGTCATCGTCATCAACGTCATCAGGCTAAAGAAATCGCATGACAAGCCGCAATTTTTATGACAGGAAGCGGCAAACTAATATACAAAAAAAAATAACAAAACAAAACTTTTTCATTTACATTGTGGTTAATGTTGTTATTGTTATTGTTAATATTCTTTGGCATGACGTCACTATACTAAAACGTAAACGTATTACAGCGCGTATATCCTGTAAATACTTTCATATTTCGTTCTTTTCTCGACGTTGTGTTCTTTTTTTTGACAGGGTAGAGAGCAGACAATAAGACACAGCATATTATAAAAGTTGAATTGGACTTGTTTTGTAAACAGCTCCTTTTATAAGTATTTATTTATGTATTTGTCTGCAAGTAAATACCTTTGTTTGCGCCCATATACATATATATATTGCGCATACGTCACGTTGTTCCTTGACCTTGGCTAACTGCGCTGAAAGTGAAAGTTGAAAGAGTTCGCTTAGTTCTTGGGGGAATTACTTTCTCACTGCAATTAGCAGACGCTGTTGTATTTTTCCCCTTCATTTCATTGTTGCGGTCATAACAACTTTTCCCCACACTTTGATAGATGCAGCAAAATCGCTTAAAGTTCGCTTAAGGCCAATTAACGCAATAAAAACACAACAAGCGCAAAAGTCGTTTATTATTATAATGAATTACTGCGAGTAACAGAATAATTTTGCTTTTAGGTTGCAAACTGACATTGACATTGAAGTGCTTGTCATTTGACTGCTGAGTGTTGCAATTGCAATTCAAGTCTGGCTTTCTATTTGTGCATAATTGAGTCGAGAGGCAAAGGGAATTTGCGCTTTCTCAATAATGCCATAAATTGACATTTGCATTTGCATTTGCATTTGCAAGTTGGGCCACAATTAAATGTAATCAAGTCCAATGAAGCTCCACAGTTTAGTCGCTTCAATCAGTCAGTCAGCCAGCCAGACACGTTCCAAATTTCATTTAGTTAATTCAATGAACAGCTCGTGGTTTTTCGCTAAAAGCTACTAAACCAAGCTAAAAGAGAAGGCTGAGGGGGAAAGTGCTGCTATTTTAGGGAAGATGATTTTCTTACTTAAGTTTGTATTTGCTTTTTTCTGGCTTGTGCTTAAGACTGGCGGTTAGCTGCTTTTTACTGTGTGTAGCTCTCTAGCTAGTCTTGTGGGTTCGTGGTTTTGGCTGCCAAAGACGTGACGCAGATGAAGGCATCGAGAGACGACGACGTGCTAAACACAGATCAGGAGACATTCCGCATAGGGGCCATTGTGGGACTGTCTTTAGCATACACACACATAAACTGTACATATATGAGTGAGTGTGTGTGTGTGTGTGTGTGTGTGAGTGCGAGGATAAACCCAACAATTGAAACGAGCTGACAAAGCAAACATCGTTGGATTAGAGGCAGAACAAGAACAAGAACAAGAACAAGAGAGCGAGAGAGACTGAGAGGCGAAAAAGAAAAAGAAAAACACAAAAATAAAATGTCAGCAAATAAGTCAAAGAAGAGACATCAAAATAAAGCCATTATTAATATGTATGTATATCGTATATATTTTTATGTTTGAGACTTCACAATTATATGTGCTATGGCACATATGGCACAATCGATGCCACTTACATGCTAATCATCTCTATTCACATTTGTCAAAAGCATTGCCAAATTATATGAATGCTTTCCTTTTCGTAACTAAGAGATTAAAATGAACAAAGCGCCGCATCAAATGTGCCTACAAAGTGCATGAAATGTGCCTACAAAGTGCGAGTACTCGTAGCTTTTAAGGCATTAAAAGAGATTGAAAGTGTATTCGAAAAAAAAAATGCTTACCAAGCATATATATAATAATAAGAATATGTTGATATGATAATGAAAACCTTTCAGTAGTGATATTGATTCAACTGAATTTAATGCGAACTTTCAGTTAGCTCTCAATTTCATTTGGCGCTTTTGCTATTTTATTATTTAGCTCGATCAAACGAATAAAGCTAGCTGTTGTGTCTGAATTTCTACTATCCGTTTCTTTCTTTATTTCTATTATCACTTTACTCATTATCAGCGTGAATAGCCGAGATGACATAGCCATATCCGTCTGTCCGTCTCTCTGTCTGTCCGTTTGAATACCAAGATCTCAGAGACTATAAGAGATAAAACTATAATTTGGTTGCTTTGGCTGAAAATCTGGTATATTTTGCAATATATGGTATATTTTAAATGTATTACGAATACACCAAATATAACCGTTGGTATATTTTCAGTATATTTTGAATGTATTGTAATATAAATATACCAAATTTAGCTTTCAGTATATTCCATTATGTTTTGCGGTATATTAATTTGCTATATTTTGTAATTAATACCGCCCTGTTCTACGTTTGCGGGTATCTCACTGTCGAGTACACTCGACTGTAACTTTCTCTCTGTCATAATTACTTCACGACAATGTTTTTAACACACTTCATTCACGTAATTTATCAGCGCATCAAGTCGTCGGTGTCTGTCAAACATATCAACAGCGTTGTCTTCGTTGTCGCTTCTGATTCAGTTGCATTATGTTTTCTTTTATTTTCTGTTCTTTTCTTTTCTTTTCTTTTCGGCTGTCTGCGCGTTACACATTTCTGTGAACTGAACTCGACTGCGAAATGAAAACGAAAACGAAAGCGAATGCTTAAAGCCGCTTGCTTGCAGTTGGCAAAGAGTTTTCCTCTGCTTAATGAAGGCAACTGTTTCGCTGACTTCGCTCCTTCTCCCTCTCTCCCTCTCTCTCTCTCTCTCTCCGCTCTCTCTGTGTGTTTCGAATGAAACATTTCAACAGAGCGATGTCTTTTTGACACTTTTCACTGGCAATCTGAATGGGCATCTGTATGTGTATTTTTGACTGTCAGAATTTTTGGACTACTTTTTGCTGCTGCTGCATGGCTTAATCAGAGCAAGTATTTTGGGGCCGAACGAACTTCCGCCCGCTTTTTAAAAGCATTATAATAATATTACGTATACGCAGGGAAGGAAGCGAGGAAGCAAGCGAACTGTACTCATATCATAAATAATTAATATACACAAAAAAGCAACATGGCAAATGCCAGGCCATGCAACTGGAGGGTCTAAGGTCAACCGCACAGCAGCCGAAACCACTCTTCTTCCTCTCATTCTCCCTCTCCCCCTAAATCCTCCACTCATTAAAAGTCCCTGCAGGCGAATGCGCGTGTGTGTGCGCATGTGTGTGTGTGTGTGTGTCAGAGTTCCTCTGTGTATTTGTGTGGCTAAGTCTGACCGCAAGCTGCGTCTGTGCTGGTTGCTTGTGACCTGCCCCACCTGCAACTGCCGCTGACAGTTAATAGCCTTCTGACTAACCGCACAGCTATGTAACATGCTCCACAATACACACACACACACACACACACTAACACATACACACGAAAGCACTTGCAACCTAATGGCAAGTTAAATGTAAACGCGAAAATTAAAAACACAAATAACGCACACAAAACGTAAATCAATTTGGCAATTAGTCGCATGGAAAAAAGTCATTAAAAAATTATTTAAGTGCCCCATCAACGTGGCAGCGGAATACAAATTATCCTCATTCATTCATTAATTTCTGCTATTCTCATTTGTTTATTTCTCTCTCTCTCTGTCTTTTTAGGTAAGCTTCTTTTTGGATATTAATCTCCTACAGCGCTGCCTCGCGGCATTTTGGCTCATCAGCTCAAAGGCTAAGCAAGTAAAAGACTCGAAATTACTTTCATTATGAAATTTATGAAATTTATAAAATTTATGAACTTTATATAATTTACGGAATTTATGAATTTCTGAAATTCATGAAATTTATGAAATTTCTAAGCTTATAAAATTGAACTATAATATTTTGCTAATTTATTTGAAATAGTAAAACGATAGCAGAGAATTGCGCGAACTGAAATCAATTAATTGCAATATATTATGCTTTAATTATATTCAGATTACAGGTACTAGAAAAATCTCAATTAAATTTCAATCGGCATTCAATTAAGGGAATTGAAAGTGGCGCAGCGGATTCGTTAAGCTAATCCGGCTGCATGGCAATTTTTAATATTCATGCTGATAATCAAAAAGAAAACAAATGCAATTAACTTTCTTTTTTGTTTTTTTTTGTCGTATATTTGTTTTTGCAGTTGGCCACACACAAAAATGTTCATTTGTTGCTGGTGGCAAAGTCAACAGCAAAATGAGAGTGTAAATCATATAACATCAATTTTCATTAGGGCGTTGACAGGCTTTGGCCATTCTTTGGGGTCAGTACTTTGGAAAGAGAACGAGCGAGCGAGAGAGAGAGAGAGAAGAGAAAGAGAGGAGAAATGAAGAGACAGAGATGGTCTGTGTTATTATGCTGGCAATTTGCTTGATTTGCTTAAAGTTTCTTTGCAGGCGGCGAACAAAATTAATTGCATACAAATAGGCGTCAGCAAATGGTCTGGCTAAATAAATTTCGTTAAGAGAAAGAGAGAGAGATAGAGGGAGAGAGACAATGTATGACAATGACCAGAAATAGAAAATTGTTGTTGTTTTCTTTCTTTTGCTGCATGTGAAACGCACATATCCGACAAAACAGCAAAGCAACAACGACAACAACAACAACAAGTTGAATCGTCGTCGTCGTCGTTGTCGTTGTCGTCAGTCCACTTGATGCTTTTGAAAACGTGCTGCGCATTTGAAGCGATGACAAGGAGAAGACGTCCTTTGCCAGCACTAGAGGCAAGCTCTCCATAGCATGTCGAGTGCGGTCCGACTGGTTGTGAAATACTCCTCGTCCCGACTAGAATTATTCGTTTTTTCGTTTTTTTTTTTTTGTCGCTTGCCCATTCAACGACGTGCGAAAAAATGTTTGACGCAAAATAGAAATATTAACAGCTGCTTTAAGGGCTGCAATTCAATGCGAAAATTCATATTTGTAACAGCTCCCTTTCACATAGTTTATTTAAAGTTTAAAAACAAGAAGAGTTTCAATCGATATTTAATAATTAAATATTACTTTCGTCTGTTAACAACTGTCTTCAATGAATTTCTTAATATTATAGGTGCAACCATTTTTCTACCATTTTATTTAATTTTTATAGAAATGCAGCTATATTAACAGCTGCTTTAAAGTCTGCAGTTTGATTCGAAAATTCATATTTAGAGAAATTTTTGTTTTAGTTCCAAAACAACAATAATTTTAATCACATTTCTATTGAAGTACTTAATAATTTAAAGCTTTAAGGTCTATAGTTAAATGCAAAAAATGTTTTGAAGCTAGATTTTGGTAAAGATAATAAAATATATAGCATTTAAGATTCCCGAAAATTTTATTTGTATCGGATAGAAATCGTAGAAGTTATTTAAGAAATACTTTATTATGATTTTAGCTGCTTTGCCAGACATTCTGGTATATTTCGATATTTATGGTAGTACCTTAATGATATACCAAATCTGGTCTTCGGCATTGATTTATTATTTTTGATGTAGCTGTAGCAATCTTTAAAAAAAATCGCACATCGAATGTAGCTTTCTGACTTGTATTTTATCTATTTCATTTAAAGACATTCGCAAATAAGTATTTAATAATTTTATATATTGCTTTTCACACGTCGAAAACTCTTCGTCTATGCAGTCGAGAAAAAGTTTGAAGCATTTCATGTTCATAGGAATGACATTAAAATACCTTTTTTGTTTCCGATTGAATTTCAATGCTTCAGACACGTCAAGTGGGCTCTGTGAAATTGTATAGGAAACATGAGCGAAAGTCGAGCTGACTGTCGCAAGAAGATGACGACGACGATGATGATGTGTGTGTGCGTTGGAAAGAAAAATGTTAAATATCTGCAGCTCAAAGAGCAAGGACGACAGACTTCAAGGATAATGGAAAAGCAGCGCAAAACTCTTTCAGTTGTAATCAAATGTTGTTCTTGTTGCAGTTGTTACAGTCTTTAAACTTTGCGCTGTTTTCTTTGTAAGGCAAAAAAAGAAAAAAAGAAGAAAAGAAAAGGAGAGAAATGAAATCGGCTGCCAAGGGAAAAATGAAATTGCCTGCCATGTGGCAAAGTGGCAATGACGAGCACAAAACTGAAATCTAACCGAAAGCGAAAGCAAAGTAAAAATTCGTTGCTGTTGTTGTTGTTGCTGTGGCTGTTTCTTATTTATTTCATTCCATTTCAATTTCGCGCTCATTTCATGCATATGATTTTAATTTTCGCTAAACATGTAGATGTGTGAGCTATCTTTGGCCCTGCTGCCCTCTATGCTACTAGTCTCTATGTGTATGTTTGTGTGTGTGTGAGTGTGTGTGTGTGAGTGTATGTGTCTGTTTTAACGCACATTTGCGCCGTTTGTAATTTAATTTGGCTGTGCACAGCACATGCGATGTGGCAAAGTGAAACGAAATTGGCGTAAGGCAAAAACTGGATTCCCATGGAGACGACGAATACGTTTTGCTCTCTTTGTTGTTGTTGTTCTGGTTATACCCGCTCCCTGCGAGGATAGAAGGGTATTTTAACTTTGTGCCTAACAACTACAGTAGTTATGATTCCTGAAAGTTTTTAAGAAATACTTTTGCATGCCAACAAATGGTTACTGCTATTGGGTCTTAGTTGCTGTGGCTGACAATCTGGTATATTTTACACTCTATGCTATATTTTTTTTGAATGTGTTACAATATTGAGATATTAAAATATACTATGAGTCGATATTTGGATATATTTTTTACTGCAATTGGATCTTAGTTGCTTGAGTTTCACTATCTAGTATATTTTGAATGTGGTATCTGTATATATCTATGTATATATTAAATACATAGCCTTCGGTATATTTAAGTATTCTTGCGGTATATGACTTTGGTATATTTTATCAAAAATACAGCACCGTTTTCGTATTTTTATCTTGTACTATATTTTGAATGTGGTTTCTTATCGCTATACCAAAAATAGCTTTTGATATATTTTAGTATTTTTATGGTATATTTGGTATATTTTAACAACAATACTCCACTGTTTTGCCTTTATTGCAAATGGGTAGCGGGTATCTTATAGTCGAGGACACTCGATTGTAACTTTCTTACTTGTTTTTGTTCTATGTTTGTCGTGTGTCGAGTGTGTGGCAAGAAGTGTGCCAGAGGCCAAAAGGCCACATGAAGCATGGACATGGACATGGAGAGTCAGTGACAGCTGTCAAACTGCTGCCAACAGATGGCGCTGCAACACTTGCCACTGCTGCTAACCAAATCATAAATGACATTACAAAGAACGAGAGAGCGAGAGAGCGAGGAGATTGCGCTGTCCAATGGCGGTCGCTGTGTGGCAGCCACTGTGTGGCAAGCAACAGTTGTTCGACCCAACACAACAACACAATTTACGACTGCATTTTGTAAATTAAAACTATTCAATATTATGCATATTATGTATACGACATGTTGGCTGTAAGTCAGTTATGGATAATATCTTTTGCATATTACTCGCAATTTAACGCGCCACGCGTCAGCAGCAGGAAAAACAGTAAAGAAAACACTTGAAGCGCAATTTATGCGTGTTTCAAGCTTAACTGCTGTTCAGACTCAGCTACGAATATGACTCGATGGAGTTCTGAGAAACGAAAGCATATCTTTTGTAGTGATTTTATAGTTAATTGCTAAATTCAATTAAATTAGCTTTGAAATTGTAAAGGTTCGAAAGTAAAAAATTCTACTTACTAAATTATTCTTCTAGTTCAAAATGAAAATCCTCGAAGTATTCACTTTACTTATGAAATTGACGAAATTAAATGAAATCACCCAGAAAGATAAGAATGGCAAAAAGTTGTAAAACAAAGCGAAATGCTGCAGCTATTGACTTGCATTTTGTAGACTATAAAAAAAGGAATTCAACAAAGGAATCAAATTCACTTGAGCTTGTACATTTGAATGTGATTCGCAAATCGCTTGCAATCAAATTTGAAGTGAAACGAGTGCAAGTCGATTTTGTTTATCAGCGTTGGCGAAATGCTAGAGAAATTGAATTGAATCATGCGATGTGATGTGATGTGATGTGGGAGGATGTGAGGTTGTTGTGTATGTGTAAAAAGGAAATGCGAATAACTTGAAAAGATAATTCAGTTAAGCCAAGAAACAAGAATTTACGACTGTTGACAATGTGCACAAAAGTTGCGTCACTTTTTTAGTGCTCAGCGGGGCAAACGATGTGTGAAGCTCTTGATGCCGTGCCGCAACACACAAAAAGAGGGCGTGGCCAACTCGATAGCGATGGCGATGGCGAAGGCAAATCTGCAAAAGGCCAAGACGCAGATAAAGACGAAGGCGTGCAATTTATGCAGCTGGCCTGGAATTTACAACTATTTTTATGAAGCCAAAGCCAGCAAAATGTTTACGACACAAACAAACCAAATACGTGCAAGATAGAAACAGATAGAAAGACAAGGCAAGGCAGAAAGAACGAAAGAAAACAGAGCAGACAGAACAGAGCAGAGTTGAGTTGTTGGTCCGAAAAATGAAGAATAAAGTTGCCAACATTTGTCTGTCTACTGTCAAGGAGCAATCAAAAAAACTGTGTACAGTGTTAGCCACGCATGCAAATGGCCCAAAGAACCAGAGAGAGAGAGGGAGAAAGAGAGAGCGTAAAGTACTTTCTTCAAATGAATCCATTTGTATGGACCCAGAATGGAGAATGTGCTTTGGACCGTTTTGTTATGTTGACAGCGTCATAAAGGCAATAAGACTGACAGACAAAAGCTGAATAAGCTTAAAACCAGCTGGAGAAAAGTCTCCAGAGAGCAAGAATGAGGGAGAGAGAGACAACGGTGCTCATCCATAGTAGTTCAAACGTAACTTGCTTATAAGTAATTTGCCTCATGAAAATGGCCAATTTGACTGGCCAACTGGCTTAGCTGGCAGTCGTTGCAGTTGAAAGAGGGAGAGAGACAGTGGAGCGACGGCATGTCTTGGTGGTATTCAAAACATGTCCACGGGGTGTCGTGAAGGGTGAGAGGGTTGAGCGAGCGAGCGAGCGAACGAGCGAGGGAGACAGGGACTGTGAAAAGTTTTGTGAAAATTGAACGCAGCGCTGAGCGGAGCTCCGTTCTGCTTTGGTCTGGTATGGTCTGGGCTCATTGTTTCTAAGTTTTGCCAAGTTTTTAAATGTGGAAGCAAACACACTCAGGCAGACAGTGTTAAAGCCATATCAAGTTTTCAGCAAGTTGGCAGCCTTGTAAGCGACTGACAAGCGATCGAAAGCAAACGGCGAATCCAAAAAGATGCGAAGCACGAAAAGCAGCGAATTGTCTGTTCACCAAAAAGTTAGACAACTTTGTTCTTAAAGATACGTTTTCGTAATTTGGTGATACCGGCTTGCCGGTTTGCAAATTTATAATAATTTTGCTGTGCTGCCAACTTACGTTGAATGCAATTCTAGTAAAGTTGCACTGGGCAATCATTCAATTTATTTTGGAATAGTATATAAGTTATTGTAAATAAAAATTCTTTTGTGTGGGGCTCAAATTGAAATAGATATCCTTAATATAATGAGAATAAAACTATAAAAACTATAGCGGAAATTTGCCATTTTTTTTAAGTCAAGGCAGAAGATACAAAAGAACAATCAATCAATTGAATCTGCAATAGAATAGAAATTGTTGTAAATTAAAGTAGTTTTCTAAGGAAAAAATATCCCTAATATATTCGAATATAAATAATAAATAAAATACTTTTATCTTTGTCATCAAGTCGTATATAAATTTTAAAAGATATACTATTTATAAAAAGAATAGAATCACAATAAGAAAAATAATTAAGAAATGTGGGCATTTAGTAGTGAATAAATTACATTTATCTTTGTCACTTTCCACATTTTTGTATTGAAGACAAATGCAGAAAATCGATAAGTCGATAAGTTTCAGCATTCCTGTCAATAAAATTGTTATTTGTTATATTTCTAAAGTGTTTACTCATTTATATTGTTTATATAAGTAAGAACGTATTATATTAAATTCATATAATTTTATTCTGTTTGGTTTTATAATTATGTAGTCTTGAGCTATGCGTTCCACTGTGTCTCATTGTAACATTGATATTGATGGAGTGAATGGAGCAAGCTTATGCATTGCTTTAATTGTTCACATGCAAATGAAAAAATGCAATAAAAATTTACTCACCTGGTCAAGAGCAAGAAACAACAACATCACCTCTAATGCTGTAGCTGCTATTGCTGCCTCTGTTGTTTTTGCTGCTGCTGCTGCTGCTGCTGCTTTTGCTGCTAGTCTAGTAGCACATCTATTAATAGCTGTGGATCAGGTGGAAGCAGAGAGGCAGCTATCGATTTTCAGCATACAATATACAAAATGAGACCATCCAATGCATGTTGGAAGGCGCACACAAAAATAGTCCTGAGTACCCCACAAAGGATGTGCACGTGTCCATGTATATATGTACATGTGTTTGTGTGTTTGTGTATGTGTGTGTGTGTGTGTAAGTGTTAATTTTAAAATATTGACCAAAATGGCTGAGTTCTGTTACCACTTGAGTCCATTTGTCAATTAGTTGAAATATGCAACAAAATTTCATTGCATACTTTTCGGGGCCAGCCTCGGAGTTCGGAGTGCGTGTATGTGTGCGTGCGATAATGTTACATTTTTAATGGCCATTAAAATTAATTACATACAAAACGCTTTTAATTATTTAATCAAATAACTGAAAAGTTTCCTCCACACTTGAAATTTATAGTGCGCTGCGAGTCCGTCATCAAATATTTAAATATTGTAGGACTTATAATGAGGCCGCAAGGAGACATCCAAAAGAGATGTGAGCAGACACACACTGAGCAGTCTTTAGACTTCATTGAGTGTGGGGATGATTGAAAATGTGACACGGATATTTTACACACGCTTATCGCCAAGTGAAAATACGTTATTTGTATTTGCGAAGAAAGCACTCTTCGCTTTTTCTTGTCGTATTTTTCGGCTGCAGTTCATGTTGGAGCATTAATTTTATGCATTAAATGCGTTGACAGCTTGTTTGTGGGCACGCCCACAATTGCACAAGCACAATCACAATCACAAGCACACGCACACAAAGCTCATAGTCTGGCGAATTTTGGGTCAAAATTTAATGCACGCAATGCCACAGACACGACCGCAAAATGGTGTGACGGTGAAAGCAACGCGGGCAATCGGGGGCAACAGCAAGGATATCCGCAACAGCAACAACAACAAAGAGCAGCAGCAAAAATGGCACACGGAAAGTGGCTTCGTTTCCTGCGTTCCTTACAGCCAACATCATTCATGGTCTGTGGTCCTTTTTTAGTCCTTACCATACACACAAACACGCAGAATCTGCTGCTGCCGCCGCTCGTAAAGTGTAACAAAATGAAAAAGAAACGAAACGCAAAAGAAAAGAAGTCAGCTAGCTAACTAATTTGAATATACGCTATCAATTAAAAATACTATTTCGGGAATTTTTCATTTAAATAATTAATCAAGGGATTTATGTTCGTAGTACGAATGCTGCTCTGAAAATAGAGTGGAGGATAACTCAAGGTGACAATGGAAGTAAATAGAGAAGTGTTGTTAAGGAGTTGCTCAACTTTACTTTTTTTACTTTAATTTGCCTGCTTAAAAAATAATGTTGGAAAACATTATGAACAGTTTTTATTGGAAAGCAAAGGAATAATAATTACTGTTAATCAATTTATTTAGTTAGAATGCTTGCAAATGTAAGATACCCGCTGCCCACGTTCATTAAATATCCTACTATACTAAAAATATTCAAATATACTTCGAATATACCACACAAATACTGAAATATACTTAAGAGTAAATTTAGTATATTGACATATTATTAAATTTAAAATGTATAGTACATATGTACCACATAGTACAAAAAATATACCATATACATATACCATATAGTAAATAACTTCGACAATTTTTATCTGATCGCAGCCAATTTTTCAGGAATCTTAAATACTGAGGTTATTATTGTATCTACCAAAAATGATCTTCAAAGTGTGTCTGAGATCTTAATGTTTATACGAACGGACGGACAGACGGATCAACGGAAACGGCTTTATTGTCTCGGCTGTTAGCGCTGATCAAAAATATATTTTGGTAATGGGGTCGAAGATGCCTCCTTTAGCCTCTTAAATACATTTTATAGAGGCGCAAAATTATAATACCCTTTTATCATTATGAAAATGTGACATCACTATTATTAGACAAAAATGTTGTAGTAAATTGAGAAACAAAACAAAAATAAAATCACATAGTTAGTTTACTTTACTTTCACTTCACTTGAATTTACCTGCTTAATAAATAATGTGAAAACATTATGAACAACTTTTATGTGCGAGCAAGCAACAGAAGTAGTTAACATATTTAGTTAGTATGCTTGCAAATGAAAAATATCATTATGCAAATGTGACATCATTATTAGTACGATGTCGAGGGGAGGGAGAGAGAGAGTGAGAGAGTGAGAGAGAGCACAAAGTGCTAGTTACTTTCGCCCTTGATAATGGACACTTTAAGCTGACCGGGGCGAGCAACTGATGAACAGCTGTAAATGTCGCAATCGCTGTCAAATTGCCGCGAAGCCAGGCGACGTGATTGATGATGATGATGATGATGATAACGAGAGGAAGAGACAGTGATAGAGAGAGAGAGAGCGAGAGAGTCACATTTACATACTTATATGTGGAAGTAATAGAAGACAGCGAGAGCGAGAGCTTAAGTGACGTTAATTATCAGTGCTAGACGCGCCAGCTGTGAGAGACAAACTCCGCCGCTGCTGCGTTAGAACAATATTAACGAGTCAGTCAATGCACGTCATGAAATAATCTACACCAATAAATTGGCATTAAATGAAAATCAGTTTGAGTTTGATTGATGCATTCGACGACGACGCTGCTCAGAGTCGTGGCATTGACGCGCGACCACCTGAAGTTTGTTTTGATTCGTTTTGTCTCTTGTTGTGCCCCAAAATGTATGCTATTATTTTTATTACAAATTCTGGGACAATCATTTTTGGCTAAAGCTAAGGCTGATGTCAGAGTGCGAGCGAGAAGCGATGCGATAATATTGGGCGAGAACGAGCGATAAACCACTGCAACCCTTTTCATATGCAATCGCTCGAAAGATGTCAGAGTGAGAGCGAAGCGAGTTGCGAGTTCAAGCGAGAAAGCGAGAGCAAAGCGAGAGAGCAGTTTGTAACCTGCTTTATCGCTTCAACTCTCTCAGAGCGTACGATTGTTTTCTTGCATTCTTTGATTTAATTACCGTTTATTTTCAAACCTTACAAAATAACAATGTAACTCGCTTCTCGCAAAGCTCTCACTCTGACATCTTCTCGCTTTGCTCATCGCTTCTCGCATCGCTTCGCTTCTCGCGCGCACTCTGACATCAGCCTAAGTTGCAAAGCGAAGCCGTAAGCTATGACATTTTAAACTGTTTGTCCGAAGTTAAATAAGTTTTTTAACAGCTGAATTATTACAGCAGTTGATCGTAGGTACACACACTCACTCAACTGTGAGCAGCAAGCCAGCAAGGAAATCTTTGTGAAGCTCCCCTGCCGGACCACGCCTACTTATTAAGTCCGCCTTCACGAATAACTTGGTCCGCCGCCTAGTCAAACACACACCAGACATACAAAAGACATACCTCCAAATTTTTGGCAATGTCTTTTTTCAGCCAGATACCCAGCAACTAGACTTACCTTTCGGCACAACTGTTTAGCAACAGTTGATCAAATATACCCTAAGCAAGCAAGGTAATCTTTTTGAACCTCTACTGCTTCACCTCGACCACTTAGTAGATCCGCCCCCTCTTGTAACTCGGTCCGCTGCTTAGATAAGCACCCACTCAGTGTATGAAAGACATAGACTAAAATGTTTGGCAATGTATTTTTACACATGATCGTTTACAATTTTAGTGTTAACATATTAAGAATAGATCACAATGTTAAGTTAGACACCTGAAATGTTAACATAACAGTCTACTCTTAACATATCGGCTGTTTAAGTAACCTGTTGATTAACAGTTGAGCAAAAGTGGCCTAAGCAGGCTTAGCTATCTTTGTGAACGTCGCCTGCCTAACCACGCCCACTTAGCAGATTCGCCTGCATGAATATCTCGGTCCGCCGTCTAGACAAGCACACACACTATGTATGAAGGGCATACATCCAAATTTTTGGCAATGTATTTTTCAGTCTCAGACTTTAATCAATTACCAGCAGATAACTCTGCCAATGCATTATATTTCGCACAACTGCTTAGTAATAGTGACAACTGTTGAGTAACAGTTGATCATAAGTACCCTAAGCAAGCTAGACAATCTTTGTGAAGCTCCTTTGCTTGACCATGCCCACATATCTGGTCCGCATACTCAAATTTGTTGGTCCGCCGCCTAGTCAAGAACCCACTCAGTGTATGAAAGACATACCCTAAAATGCATTTTTACACACGATCGTTTATAATTTTGGTGTTACAATATTAAGAATAGATCAGAGTGTTAAGTTAGACATCAGAAATGTTAACGTAACAGCCGACTCTTAACAAGCTGTAAGCTGTTGAGTAACAGTTGATCAAAAGTAGCTTAAACGAGCCAGACAATCTTTGTGAAGCTCGCCTGCTTAACCACGCCCACTTAGCAGATTCGCCTTCATGAATATCTCGGTCCGCCGCCTAGACAAGCACACACACAACATACGAAAGACATACCTCAAAATTTTTGGCAATGACTTTTTTCAGCCTCATACTCAAATAATCTACTAGCAACTAGACCCATGTCTCACTTTTTGGCACAACTGTTTAGCAACAGTTGATCAACACTTGACCTTAAGTACCCTAAGCAAGCTAGACAATCATTGTGAAGATCCTGTGCTTGACCATGCCCATTTATCTGGTCCGCATAGTCAAATTTCTTGGTTCGCCGCCTAGTCAAGCACCCACTCAGACATAGCCTACAATTTTTGGCAATGCATTTTTACACGCGATCGTTTATAATTTTAGTGTTAACATACATACTATATTAAGAATAGATCAGAATGTTAAGTTAGACACCAGAAATGTTAACGTAACAGTCTACTCTTAACATATCGGCTGTTAAAGTAAGCTGTTGAGTAACAGTTGAGCAAAAGTGGCCTAAGCAGGCTTAGCAATCTTTGTGAACCTCGCCTGCCTAACCACGCCCACTTAACAGATTCGCCTTCATGAATATCTCGGTCCGCCGCCTAGTCAAACACCCACACAGTCAATTTTCATACCTAAATCAAAATTTTTGGCAAAGCCTTTTACAATCACAGACTTAAATCAATTACCAGCAGCTGTTGAGTAACAGTTGATTAGCAGCACCTTAAACAAGTTGGACAATCTTTGTGGAATCGTTGGTCACGCCCACTCAGTAGCACCGCCTTCACTAATAGTTCGGTCTGCCGCCTAGTCAAACACATAGACATACATATGACAAACATGCAGACATATTTTTGGCAAGGCATTTTTACGTACAAGCGAATCGATTACCAGATGATTACTAACAACTTACTCCGTAATATATTAAATTCATTTGCTAACAGCTTACACTATACATAGTATTAATAGTTCATTGTATAATTGCCTGAACTTATTTGTAATTGTAAATTTGCTTTTTCTAACTTGCTCTTTTTTTAAAGAATATTTTGCATATTTTGGTTAAATAATTACTTGACTTGTTGAAGTTAAAGTTTGAGCGAAATGAAATTGAATCCATTGATAGCTGTGAGTTATGAGCTTTGAGCTATTCATGCAATTGCCAGACACTTGAAATATGTAACCGCATACGATGTCAGACACAGAGATAGAGAGCCTGCAGGCAGCTGGTCAACTGACATAGTCTAGGACTATATATACATACAATTACTGGACAATTGAAACAGCCGACAGACATGTCAAAAGTTGCTTTATTGGTTTAGCACATACAGGAAATGGCAACTGACAAACGGACAAGCGAAGCCAAAAGAAGACGTGAAAATCAATGATGGCAAGCCGTTGGAATCCATCTACCAAATACACCTCTCTCTCTTTCACTCTTTCTCTATTTCTTTCACTTTTTCTCTATGTGGTAGATCCTGCTAGTTATGCTGTCTCTCCTCTGTCTATCCATCTGTCTAACTTGTCTGCTGGCAGGCCATTTAACACACATAGAGACTTAACTAAACCATGCGGGTCTATGTAACCTGGTTTCGATAGTTGCCACCAGACACGCAGCGTTGGTGTTATATATATATGTATATATATCTTACACACACGTACATATCTATTCTATTTATGTGTGTGTATGTGTGTTCACACCCACAAATATGCCAGCGCTCCAAAAGAAAATGTAACTGATTAAATTTATGCGCTCTTTGCATATCAAATTCATAGGAAAATTCGTTGTGCTAAAAATAATGAAACTACAACACACATACACATACACACACACACACACACACAAAATGAATAGGCACAAAGCAACCTGACCAAAAATATATATAGCATACATGCGCCTAAATACATAATACTAGTAATTGGACACGTTATTAACATAGCATATAAGAAAAATACGGTTAGACTCAGTTTGACTGCCAGTTGCTCTTGCTGAATTGCTAAAATATTGATTTTCAAAGTGCTTAGACAAATATTTAGCTTATCAAATTTGACAAACTCTTAGACGATATTGTATAAAAGCCAAAGAATCATACTATAGCACTTTTCATAAACATTCTTAATTAATTTCTTTACTTATACCTTTATTTAGATCTCTAAGACGATGTTATACGTATAAAAGCGAAAGAATCGAACTGTAGCAATTTTCATTAACTTCATTTATTAGTTTCGTTATTTATTTTTGCCTCTAATAAGAAATTCAAAAGCTGCAGAAAAATAGTTCCAAAATCATTTTTAACTCTAATTAAAATGCCAATCAGGTGCCACTTTAAATAAAGATAAGACTGATTTTTTAAATTATTTTTTGTTTTAATATAATTCCAAAAATAAACGAATGCATACGAAAACAAAAGTAAAAAGTTGTAAAAAAAAAAAGTTACTAAAATAAATATTAGCTCTAAATAAAGATCAAATACAGAGCTATAAGAAATTCCTTTATTTATTTTAAAGTTTATGTCTTGATCACTTTACATATGTTGCACGCTACAAATTTCGTCAGAGAATTAGAATTCAATATATGTATATAGCACTTTATTATTATGATTTCTTAAAATCTCCTGCAAAATTAAAAATATCGCCAATTTTTTTTCTACCCCTATTTGTTTGTGTATATGACTAATGGTTCTTGAACAAAATATTCCGAAACGTGTTTATTATATATAATATATAATATAATTATTTCTAATGCAATAAAAGTAAAATTGGGAATTTATGTTAAGCGGTTTTTAGTGAAATTTGTTTATCGGAATTTTATAATGTGGTGCTATTCTTAATATCTCAGCTGAATATAAACTATATACTTTCTATACATGCCACTAAACTCGCTATTTGCACTCAACAAAACCATATTCTACAAATATACCAAAAATATTCCATAAAACTGCTAAACTATACAAGCAATAGAAGATATGGTATATATTATATCAATATTTAAGTATCAACAATATTTTTATTTGGTTTTATTTTTTTGTTTCTATACTTTGCTTCAATAGTTCGAAAACTCTGCAATGATTTTGTTTGCCAGCGGCTTGACCTATGCCTTAGGCTATGCACACAATGTGGCACTCACTTGTTACTCTTGCAGCCATCTCTCTTTCTCCTCTCTTCCCCTCTCATTCTCTCTCTCTCTAGGGTTTTTTTTTTGTGTCCTTTGGCTCTTTTGTTTGTGCTAGCCCCTATAACGAGCCGCTTAAAGCAAATAACAAAAGCGGGTAATAAAACATTAGACATGAGAGTGTGCCAGACACGCAATTACCCTACGCTTGAGACTGAATTGAATTTACTAACTCTGATAACTGCTGTGGATACCCGTTGTGTTGTTGACATTTAATGCTGGGTATTGAAATCAGTGAACGAAGTTGCCGTGGTGTCAACGTTGTTAATGTTATTGATGTTGTTGTTCTGCCTGATACTTTTAAATTCGTGGACTCTTAGGTTCAAGCATTTGCAAATAAGTACGAAAATTTTCCAAAGAATTTGGCGGCATAACAATAAGTACACCAGCAACAACCACCACAACAACAACAGCAGCAGCAACAGCGCATGGAGACAGTAATAACAACAACAACAACAACAACAACGGGCAATGGGAACAAAACCAGACACAAGACAAGACACGACAAGACAAGACAAACAAGGAGCAAGCAGCGTAATTGTATGGCTCTTGTGTCACAATACATTTTTCTGTGTTTGTATATGCGCCTGTGTGTGTGTGTGTGTGTGTGATATGCGTAATTATATACATATACACGTATATGGTATGTGAATGTGAATGTACTCATGTGGCGTATACGTATTATAAGAAGGCATTACAATACGCTACGCACCGTCACGTCGAGCATATCAACATCAGGGTCGTTTATATGGTAGTATAGGTGCCAGCATACAGGGTGATTCATACTAATACGTTTTTTATGTTTAAATTAATAATTGTTGTGTTTTAGTAGCATAAAACTTTTACCTTGTTATGCCAACTTAAGTTAGTGTGAAATTAGAAATTTAAATATACAATTAAAAAATATCAAATAAGTGAGCTATAGTCGAGTGTGCCTGACTGTGAGATACCCGCTTCTCATTTCCAATAAAAGCCAACAATTTTTGAATTTGATACAATATCAATTCACCAAATATAGTGTTTTGTATATTTCTAAATTTCTTGCGGTGAAATAAGAAAGTATATATTAAAAATAATAATAACTTCAGTAAAACCATTTTATACAAATATACCACAGAAATACTAAAATATACCACAGGCTATATTTCGAATATTGATATTGAACTACACTCAAAATTTACTTGACAAATTGTCAGGCTAAAAAAAATGGTAAAAATTTGATATACAGAATATAAAAGGAATATTTTTAAATCACTAGTGATTTTTTTTGACGGGTGCTAATATTGTAATTTCTAACCCAATAATAATTATGTACTATATAGCTGTATTTAATTGCTCTAAGATATTTAAGAGCAATATACAAAAACATTGCGTATACGTAATGTGTGAGTGGCCCTGTATTATGTGTGTGAGTGTATGTATATCGCATTCATATGCTACGTTCTTACGCTCTGTGTTTGTGGGCGTGTTGAAGACGAATGTCATTTCCACGCGACTTCCGCTGGCAACAACTTGGCTCCTTGTCTGCTTCTTTCAGTATCCACCCAGCAGCAGCCATAGAATGCGTGTACCAGTGTGTGTGTGTGTGTGCCTGAATGTGTCCTGCATTGCGTTCATTTTGATAGCATACTTTCAGGCTGGTTTACCCGTTTCGCTCGCTTGTCATTACTTGGCAATGGCAGCAACAGCCACAGCCACAGCAACAGCCACAGCGACGTCGACAGCAACAGCAACAGTTGCTGGCATTGTTGCTGATGTTGTTCGCATTGTTCGTTTGTTCGTTTTGTTATTGTTTTCCATTTTTACAACCATTTTTATGTGCTGGCATTTGCCGATGGGCCGCCTTGGATGCCAAATGTGACTAAACCAGTCCAGACATATTATACAAACACATATATGTATATATATAGTAGCTATATATGTGGTATATGTATATGTACATTATATATTCCAACTTGTTGCTCTTTCATTTCAAGTCTTTTGAGGGCAACTTTAACCTTTCCCCTCGCTCGTGTGCTTGTGTGCAACAAAGTGAAGCGCGGCCAAGTAATCAAGGCAAGCGTTTATGTGCATTTTAAATGTTAACGTTTACAATTTGTGCCCCCCCTCGCTCGCTCACCCTCGTTCTCCTCTCTCTTCTGTAATTGTAACTGCGTGTAACTGAGACGCTAACTGTGAATGCAAATGTAAATGGAAATGGAACTGGAACTGTAACTGCCACAGATATTATTCGCCTTGTCCTTGAACCGACGAGCGCGTGTCCAAATTCAATTTGCAACTTCTACACCAACAGCAAAAAATGGAGGCCAACATTTTGAATTGCGAAATTTGTGAAATTGTAAATTCTCTTTGATTTATTTTATGTGATGATGTCCCTAACATATTTCTTATTTAACTGATTCGACAGCAGCAGCAGCAGCAGCAGCAAAGATGGCAACAAAACTTTTTACATTTCCCCTTCTTACTTTAACTTACGCTTAAGTTTTTTTTTTTGGAGAAACTCCACGGGGAGCCGTCTCAGCGATTCCTTCGTGTACCTGATTTCTGAGCATCAAAAACTTTGTTTATTACGCAGTTTACTTTCGCAACCCAGACAAAATATTATATTAGCAACATTTCTCATTAATGCGTCGCAATTTTGATTGCCAAGTCATAGAGTAAGTTGTCTAAGACTAAGACGAGACTCCCCAAGGAGTTGAGATTCTGTGATAAATTAGTGATATTTCATAGACAGAATTTATTTCATTCAGCAGGAATTTAACAAAATGTTTGCACACACACATACACACACATTTTGCCGTGTTACGCATTTAATTTAATTTTTCGAAATTGACAAACAAGCTGTAGCCAATTAAATCTGTGTAGCCGACATAAATGGTTCACAACAACAACAACAACGACAATAAAAACACTATTCAAAATATGTCAAAGAATGCGAACTAAAAATCAATGCCACAGGGGAGCAATAAAAGATAAATATGTGTGATGGTGGACAAATTGGTTAAACTGATTAAGTGACTGACTAACGAAATAAATGGATATCACAAAATGGCAAATTAAATTAGAGAGAAAGTGTGCGATATCAAATTACCACAAATTTTAGCCAAAAAACCGGTTTTGTGCTAAAATTTAAAGGGCAATTAAAGGTTTTATGCAAGTCGTGTATGCTTGACTTTGAGAGTTTTTGCAAGAGTTGAGATGCCATCAATTAGAATCAATCAATTAGTGTGCATAATTAAATTGCTCATTAGGCGAGTCGAAGCATCGACAACAACAACAACAACAACTTCTTCTTTTCCCCCTTCACCCAATTCATTCTCATTGTCTTGGCTGTGGCGCCCACAATCATGTTTACACGCTGCTGCTGATTCAGAGTACCAATTTCTGCTTGCCAGATTTATGCCCCCTGCCGCATGCCCCTACCGCATGCCGCGTGCCACATGCCACATGTATGTGTTTACATTTGCAGCTGCCTCCCATTAATTGCTGCGTATCTGTTGTCGTCTTCGTTTCTGATTGATTCCTGCTGTGTTCTGTCGATTTCTTCATCTCTTCGCCCACTTTTTTCCTCATTGTTTTGTTAGATTTCTTTTTGTGTTACGTGCCTTTGTTTCTTGACCTGGCAATCGAATTGCCTTTTTCATTTTCGGCCAAGATAAATACAAACAATTAAGACGTTGCTCGACTAGCGAAATACTTCAATTGTCGAGTAACAAACTCAGCTGCGCGCACATTAAAATTTACCTTTTAATCCGGGGTATAACAAGTTACCAGCCCTGGCACTTTATGTGACCTTAAGTTGTGCACATTTCATGCCACCTTAACAATTTTATTTACCTGCCTCAGCTCGCTTCTGGCTCAGCTTCAACTTCAGCTTCAGCACTGTGACTGACTCTGACTAAATACCTTAATGCTCCCTGGGGCGCCGCTCAATGGAGAAGCATTTAAAGTGCCATTGTGAGTCGCATAAGAGAGCAAAGTACAGCTCGGGCACAGAGCGAGCGAGGTCTGAGGCCATTATATGAGCCTCATATAAGTGCTGCCGCCTTAGCTCTCTCTGTTCATGCTCTTCATGTTCATCATCAACAACTGTAGCAACAGCAGCAGCCGCATCATCATTATCAGCATCATAATAAGCTGGTCCAGTGTGGAAAGTGTCAAATTCAATTATGCTCTGGCGCAAGTCTCTAACTTTTTGCTTTCACAACTCGCAACTTTTCACAATCTGTGGCAAAATGTGCAGAAAAACCCAAAAACTATTTGCAACTTGTTTCTGTCTATTTCTCTTTTTTTTTTTTTTTTTTTTTGTCTGTTGCATTGTTCTCAGTTCACAAACTGAACGGAAATTCACAAAATTTGTCTAGTCAGTGAAAAATGCCATAAACTACCGTCGAATGCGTATCGCTTTGCATTATAATTAAATGGAACGTGAAGCGATGAGTTAAGCGACTGCTTCGTATTGAGCTCAGTTGATAAAATTAATGAGAGTTTTTCCGCCATTTGCAATATGAATGTGTCTGTGTATGTGTGTGTGTGTGTGTGTGTGTGTGTGTGTGTGTGTGTGTGTGTGTGTCGGCACATTAATCAATAAAATAAGACGACAACAACAACACAGATATGAACATGGCAAGAGAAATCAACTTGAGTCGCAGCATAACTCGTTTGTTGCTTGGGGGTTTGCGTTATCACGCATACGCAGCGTTGTACCTACAACTCGCATTGCGCGTTTGTGTGTGTGTGTAAATGGGAAGTGCAGTCGAGAACCAAGAGCTGCTCTCAAATTATTTGCCATCAAATTCTATTGATTTATTAATGCCGCTCATCATTCGACAGTTTTTGCCATAAAGTTGCCAAGCGTCGCCTCGCCTCGCCTCGACTCGTATCGAATTCAGCTGCTGCGCTGTTGAGTGGTGTGCCCACATCGGGCACATTAATATCACAAAATGTCTCAATAAAAATCAATATCAAATATATTTTGTGCTTTATGGCTTTATTAAAGGCATCACCGTTTTGTACTCAAGATATGCGCAAATAAAAAACGAAGAAAGAAAGCTGAAGTCGAGTGTGCTCGACTGTGCGATACCCGTTACCAAATCAGTGCGGTATTATTCTTAAAATATACCAAATTAATATACCGCGAAAATACTAAAAATATTCCAAAGGTTCTATTTGGTATATTGATATAGTACCACATTCAAAGTATACGAAAAATTATATTTGGTTTATGAATATATTACTACATTTAAAATATACCATAAAATACACAAAATACCAGAATGTCAGAAATAGCATCACCGTTTTGCATTAATAACTTCTACAACTTTTACTTAAATAATAAATACTGTAGATGTTATTATATATACCAAAAATCTAGCTTCAAAATAACGCTTATTATTCGATTGTTATCGATATGCGGGGCCAGAAGGATCGGTGTCGCATCGACATAAAGTTATAATACCCCACTACTCTATAGGTTGCGGGTATAAAAAAAGGAAAAACAAATACGATTCGATTGCCAAGATGCCTTAAGGGCGAAGCGTTGGACCAAGCTGTCACAATTGGAATATAGGAAGACATATATATATATATGTATATTTGCTTCTTTTTTTTGTGTAAATACTAATTTAAATATTCGGGGGCATTTTATGAGGTAACCTGGGAAACATTACAGTTCAGTTGCTTGGGCATTTGCTCTTCTATTTTTTATTATTATTAAAAACTTTTTGCATTTCAATTTTAATTGATTTCATGGAAAACTGTTGATTTTGTTTTTGCCAGACTTTTTTTCAGATATTACTCTTTAAATTAAATAAAATCAATATGTTCTTTATAATAAACAAATTATGAAGTGTATATATCCAAAATAGTCTGGCATCTATTATAGATTAATAGCTGGCAAATAATTATGTTAATGTGCGGCACTACTTTGATAAACTATTTAACACATTAGTGTTGAAATGAAATCAAATTCAAATTTCGTATACATACTATTTATAAACAAATTGTTTAAAGCTTGAAATCTTGTTTATGTGCTTGCCACACTTTTAATTGAGATCGATGGCAATGTCAGGGATTATTTGCCTTTTCATATTTGTAAATCCCATAATAATATTGTCTTTGCCCTTAAATTGTTAAGCTTGTGTGCTCAAAATTGAAAGGACATGAACGTAAACCTAAACCGCACACACACACACACACATACATATTTTTGGGTGAAGTGTCATCTAACAATGTGAGTTTTTGTTGATTTTCGCAATGTGTTGAAAAGTTCTTGAAATAGTTTTGTGCATACTTTGAGGTCGTCAGACAGCTCATTTGGCTTGCACGCCCGAAAGTATGCTTCATAATTTTAATAATTCATTAGGTAAAACAATTTTTGGCTTTGCTACCCAAATTGACTTTGAGTGGCAAGTGAAGTTGACTAGCTTTTGCAGCCATTGTTCTTCACATTTCACCCCCCTCTCTCTCTCTCTCACTCTCTGTTGTCTATGGCAAGTTGTTGAACCCATTTACTTTAGTTGTTGCCGTTGCAATTGTTTGTTGCTTTTGGGGTTTTCGGTTTTTGGGGTTTTGTCATCGTGTGTATGGAGAAGTATGGGGAATGTTTTTTTGACTTTTACACGTCGTTTGCCGTATCTATGGGAACTCTGACATTTAGCTGTTTGTTGTTCGGTTGCCAACAAGTTTTTGGCTTCTACAACAAATGCATATGTGCCAGAGAGGGAAATTTGAGCTGTGGCTTTTACTCTATCTTTAAGTTGAATTGATTTCGAGCAAAACAACATATGTATTTACCCGCTACCTATTTTGAGTAAGAGTAAAATAGTGCGGCATGAATTTTATATACGAAACAAATGCAGAGTGTTATATATATTATATTTCATTGCTTAAATACACACCATTTGGGTTGCTTTAAACACGACTTAATTACTGGCGCATTGCCAGCTAATCCTTGCTTAAAGTAATTCTGCAGTCTGCAGTCTGTAGTATATAATCTGCCGCATTGTATCGCACTTTCAGCTTGCCACATTAAAGTTGCCATTGTGTTGTTGCCAGGTGAATCCCCTGCAGCTTTCACTTAGCTGCAATGCAATGCCCACACACACAACACACACATACACACAATATCTTGACTCGCGAGCTCAACTCGACTCGACAATGATGCCCCAAGTAGAGCAATGCAAGAGAGCAATGCGATGGCAGTTGGACGGACGTGGAACAATGAGGAGGATCGTCATGTGGGTCAGTTTGTGCAGCTGCCGTTTGGCTTGAGTCAATATACCAGCATTCGCACTCTCACTCGTACTCCGCCTCGGACTCCTACATTATACACACTTGTGTTACACATATGTTTACGAGCGAATTACCCAGCAAACAAAATACGAAAAGCGATTGTTTATTTTTTAACTGACAACTTGCTGAATACAATGTGAATAAATCATTTTAGATTATTTAATTTGTTTGTCAATTGAAATATATATTTCTATGAATTTTGTAGCACATTAATAATGCATTTATTTCACTTATTCGCTTTACTTTATTTTACACTCTTTTTAACACTCGTTTGTTGGGTTTGATGTGTCGTTGCCTGTGTGTGTGTGTGTTTATGTATGTGTAACCCACATTCAGTTAGCCAGCGCATTCTTTTGTAGCATACTTTTGAGCGTCGCTCGAATTGTTCAGCACTCAAAGTGACTATTATTGCAATATATAACTGTGATTGAGTGCTTCACTCCGGCCAACCGGATGCATTCCCAAACATATTATCAAAGCAATAGTTGTATGTGTTTTTTTTTTGTCGATTCAAATGAGCGCAAATAGTTTGTTAGTTTAGTTAACAAACCTGAAAAATGGCTACATATGTACAATTTTTAAATTTAAATACACTTTAATTGTAGATGTTATTATATTTCAAATAACCAAAGTTATTGTGGAAGCTTTGAAGTGAATGCCATAATGTTATACATTTTAAGATATATTATTAATAGATTTAAGACTTATTAAGTATTTAAATCAGCACCGAAATAAAGTACCATAACAACACACTCATATCATTAAGATATAATTATTTAAATATTCAATAAAGATTTTCATATTGTAGTAACATGTTTTTGCTTTATTCTTTCTCATTGCAGAAGCAGCAAAACAAGTGCATGCAAAATCGAACTGATGTCGCTGCAAATTGAGCTGTAGCTTA
Source organism: Drosophila sulfurigaster albostrigata (assembly GCF_023558435.1). NCBI lineage: Eukaryota > Metazoa > Arthropoda > Insecta > Diptera > Drosophilidae > Drosophila > Drosophila sulfurigaster. Next base: position 21,761,588 of record NC_084885.1, read on the forward strand.
AGTGGGCGTGGCTGTATTCATGATGCGACTGGCGAAGTTGACACAAAGTTTTACGCTTAAAAATGCGTCGCAAAAGTGCTCGGATCAAACGCACGCCAAGGTTGAAAAGAGAGTAATGAGAATGAGAGAGAGAGAGAGAGTGGGAAATGTGGGGAAACTAGTTATCGAAAACTGAAACTGAACTCAACTCAGCGTTTCTTTTTATTTTATACTTTTATTACTATTGTTTTAGTGCAGTTGTTGCAAGTGTTTACTCATTGCATCTCCATATTCCATATTCATATGTATTTTATGCAGCGTCACGGCAGCAGCAGCAGCAACGGTGCGGGCCAGAGCATTGGAAGCGGCGGGAACGTTAACGGCCTTGCGGCCACGGCGGCAACTGCAGCAGCAACAACGAGGAACGGCAGCAGCAGCACGAACACCAGCGGCGGCAGCAGCAGCCACAACAACAGCAACAGCAACAGTAACAGTAGCAGCAGCAGCAGCAACAGCAGCAACAGCAACAGCAGCAAACGTAAATCAAAGCCGCGAACAAAGTGCTTCGGTGGCACAGTGTTTCGCTGTTGCCTACCTTGTCGCGGGGGCGGCTCCGCAGCCCCCGCCACAAGTCCGCCCCAAACACCCGCGCAGACTCCGGACGAACTGCTGAAACCCAAAGCACAGACACAGACACAAACGCAGATACAGAGACAAGGAACAACACCGCAAACCGATTTGCTGACAGACAACGAGCAACCAGAAAAGCAATCACAAGAGCAACAACAACAGCAACAGCAACAATTGCTGGACATTGAGACAGAGGAACCGTGCGGCATTGCGGGTGAGAAGAAGCATTCGTTAGCGGATACGATTGGCACATCGGTGACAACGCCCATATCCCTGAAGACGCTCATCAACGACGTTGACGAGGACTTGGAGCAACCGTTGAGCGCTGCCGATATCGCAGCCGCAAGTTTGGCCAGCGGTTTGGTTGCCCGACGCGCCGAACCGGAGACACTCAGTGACGCCAGCGTATCGCCCACCGTTGTCGTCTTGCAGCTGTCGAGCACAGTGACAGCGAGCACAGCGCCCAGTCTAACGCTGCCAGAAGCAGCAAGCACTCTGACGACAAGCGTTACGACAACACCCTCAGCAGCAGCAGCCACAGCAGCAGCAGCAGCAGCAGCAACGCTGTTGTCCACAACTAGTAGCAGCGTCTCCCCCACGTCGCCGTCGCCCAGTGGCGTTTATAGTGCCAATCAGCAGGTAACAGGCGGCAGCACATCAACAACTAGCAGTAACAGTAACAGCGGCGGCGGCGGCAGCAGTGGAGGAGCAACAGCAACAACACAGCAGCAACAACAACAGCAGCAACAGCAACAGCAACGTTGTAGTTGTCAGCCACAGACATCACCATTGCCGCACATCAAAGAGGAGGAAGAGTCCGAGCAGCAACAATTGCAACAGGCAAACAATCGCCAGGCGGCAAACAACAGTCCCATCAAGGGGCTCGAGGAACCGCTGCCACCCATCACAATAGCTGGAGCTGGCTATTGTGGCAGCTGTGAGAGTGTTCATCAGTCGTCGGGTACCACCTCATCCTCGGCAGCAACAGCCGGAGGAGGCGGCGTCGGTGGCGGCAGTTCACAACCAGAATACGTTGGTGCATCGACGCCATCGCCACGCATCAAATTAAAGTTCCGTAAACCGCATAAATCGTGCTGGTCGCGCATTGTTCTTGCACCGATTGGCAGCAGCAACAGCGGCACTGGAGGCGGCGGCGGCGGCTCGTCATCGGCAACGGTTATTGGCAGCAATTCAAACGAAACATTAGCTTCCAGCGGCAGCACCGGCAACACAAATACCACCAACAACAGCAGCAGTATCAGTGTCGCTGCCCATCATCGCTTGGCATCATCATCGGCATCGGCACTCGCCTCGCATCCCAGCAACTCGCAGCTGCTGCCCACCAGCAAAATGCAGGCCGAACAGGGCTCCATTGGGGATCTGCAGAAGTACCACAGTCGCTATCTCAAGAATCGGCGTCACACCTTGGCCAATGTTCGGTAAGTTTGATCACGACATTTACAATTCAACTACATTCAATTTATTATTAAAAACAGTTCAAAGCAAAGCTTACAAACTATAGAAAAAATTGACATAAACATTTTTTTGTTTGTACATATTTCAATTTAATAAGCAATGTATGGTCAATATTTATTATCAACAACAATTTACAATTTATCGTATTTTCTGGAATTGAAAAAATGTAGTTCATGTTAAATATATTTCAATTTTTATTTATTTGCCATTTAATTGAAATGATCAAATTTTATATATAATTATATATATAATTTCAAACAAATATAATTGTAATTAAATTCAAAATAAAGTAAAAAAGAAGATTTATAAGAAAAGCATTAATAGTTAAAGTTCTACTTGCTTGACGCATTTGAAATTCAAATAAATGAAATTATAAGAATAAAATATCATTTGCATAATTTCAAGAATATACAAAAATACAAAAATTTAATTCCAAGTAAAAAATATTAAAAAAAAAACTGTTAAATAAAAGCTCAAATAAATTTTTAAATAAGATTGAAATCTTATTTTTATTTCTATAAAATTGTTCTAAGTATTTAACAGATAATATATTATATTATTCGGCTTGTTGATGCATTTCAAATATATTCTTTAATCTTCGTGTTGAAACCCTCTACAAAATTGAATAATCGCTTTTCATAGCTCTGAAATATGCAGAGAAAATTTTGGCATTGACTTGTCACAGAAACTCTTGAACCTCAATTTGCACATGACTCTAGATATCTGTTTGCTCAACAAATAAATCAACACAACGATTTATTTATTTGTCCAACCAACAGCAATTGAAAACAAAATAGTAAAACAATATTTAATTTGACATATAAATTAAGTAAATGGATAGAAAAATTATTTAGCAAATAATTAAACAGTTAAACATTTCAATACGCTGAAATATTTGAAAACAATATTCAAGTAGCGTGATGAAGTTATCATGAATTATTTATTTTAGAATTCGCTGGCAAACTGAATGAGTAAATAAAAAAGACGCCCACAGTTATGCAATACTTTTCATGTCGCTGTTTTTTATTGACTTTGGCCTAAAAAAACGACCAAAAAATTGAAAAAATAAAAATAATAAATATAGAGAGATGAAAAACCCCTCAACAAAAACAAAAAAAAAACGAAAACGTAAACGAAAAATAACGAAAACCCACAACCAGAAAATAAATACAAGCCAAACAAATGCCAAAGTATTATTATTATTATTTTTTTGATATTTACCAATATTTGCACAAATGCCTTGGCGCTGCTTAAAGCCGAAAGCTGAAAGTCGAAAACTCGTTAAGTGACGCTGAGCGCTATCGGCGTAAAGTGCGTCAGTTGTTTGAATTTGTTCTGGCGGTATGGCCGCATGGCCGCATGGCCCCCATGGCGTATGCGCAATCTTTGGAGTGTGTATCGCTCGCTGACAACAAGTTCTTCAATAGGCGCGCACACAAGTGCCCAAGAAAACTTGCCTCTAAAGTTAGATGAGGAGAGCAAAAGAGAGAGAGAGAGAGACGAGGGCGTAAACCAAGCAGCCAATTAGCGACTTACAATGAAATCAATTTGCAGTTAGTCGACTTAATCAAATCAGAAAAGTTAAGTGACAAAACTTTGCCAGGTCACAGACCAAAGCAGACGACAGCTGTCCAGGATGAGTTCAAACTCGCACACACACACACACACACACACACACACACACACACACACACACACACACACACACACACTAACAATAACACTAACACCAACCTGAACTAAGCTGCATTTCATGCCCAACCAACGTCGACCGTTGGGAGCACAAAAGCGACATAATTTATGGCTAAAACCTTATGCATAATTGAATATTTCCAACTATGCTACCAATAAAATCGCTAAATGAACTGAATACAGACTCAATGCCGGTCGCTGTCGCTGTCGATGTCGCCGTCGCCGTCGCTTTCGTTGTCGATGTCGCTGACAATGGCAAATCGAATGAAATAATTATACTCTCTCTCTCTCGTGTGTGAGTGCACAGAACTTTGCTGATTTTCCAATTGTATATTGATGTAGGATAATACAACGTTTTTGTTTGTTTATTTTTTCCAATATGTTGCATTTTTAATGCGTTTCATAGGTATTATAACTTTGTGCCTGCAGAACATATTTGTAACAGCCAGAATGAGGAATCTCTGACACCATAAGGTATATATTATATGTTCTTAATCAGCGTCGACAGCCGTCTGTCTGTCTGTCCGTCCGTCCGTCTGAACACCTATATCTCAGAGACTATAAGAAATAGTAATATCATTTTTTTGTCGACAACGCTTGTTATGCTGCTTTGGCTGACAATCTGGTATATTTTGCACTTTGTGGTCTATTTTGAACGTTATCTTATATCAACATACTAAATACAGTCTTTGCTAGTTGTGATATGTTTATTCGGTATATTTTTAATTCAATACTCTGTGGTATATTTTGATTATAGAACTATACCAAGAAACTAAGTATATACATGATATATTTTTAGTATTTTTGCGGTATATTAATTTGGTATATTTTTAAAATTAATACCGCACTGTTCGGTTTCGCAACACACTCTACTGCACATTTCTTACTGGTTTTTTGTACACTCTAATTTAAAGCCGAGTTGATCTCTTTTTTTGTATGTCACTAGCCTTTTTATTTAATCTGACTTCTGTGCAATGTTTATTGTATCTTTTTTGTGTGAATACCTAATGGTATTTTCACCTGCATAAATTGTGTGGCTAAATTGTAACAGCTGCTTGGCACGCTTTTGCTGCACTGTGTTAAATTGCCGAAATTATGGGAGTGCGAATTAGTTGCGAGTATTTATTCGTTGTTCAAATGTTGAAATTTGCTGGAGAATAATTGCTAGAAAATAAAGATTTTGCTGATGCAATTAATTCATGCATATTAGTTGAAATCAGATGCATATTAACTTCACAGATGTAAATATCGCCTTGGATTATGGCTTTCATCCGAGAAGGCAAAAAAAAATGCAATCTCTGGATTGTAATTAGTACTCACAACTACTAGTTGAATGTTTACGACGTTAATCAAAGTATTTATTATACAAAAATGTTTGCAAGGGAGCAGAGAAAAAAAAAATGGTGCAAAGACGGCGGCTAATTGCTGTGGTCCATTTGAGGCTGGGTGTACATTGGTCTGGCTGCAATGTTTAACCGCGTCTGCGACGAGCGTTGTTGGCACGACGTCTGCTAGCAGCGCGTTTGTTGCTGTTGTTGTTGCGTCTGGTGTTGCGCCTGTTCCTTGTGTTGCGACTGGTCCGGCGACTGGTGCTGGTTGTCCTGCGCTTGCGAGTGGTGCGTCGCACAACTGCAGCTGCGGTGGTTGTTTCATCGTCACTTGACTCGGTTTCGGAATCCGTTTCGCTGGTGCTTACCGATGAATCTGTATCTGTATTGGAGTCAGAATCTGTAGCTGATGGTGCTGTGGAGGCTGTGTCTGTAGCTGGATCTGAAGCTGCATCTGTAGCTGCATCTGTGTCTGATGTGTCAGTGTCTGTTGTTGTTGTTGTGTTTGTATCAGTGTTGGTTTTACTCGCCGCATCATCGGTAGCATCATCATTGCTAACATCATCGGTATCCTCACCTGATTCGGGGTAATCATCATCGCTATCGCCATCCGCAGCCATCACTGTGGTGGCCCACAGAGCGAGGAGGGCGAGCAACAAGAAACACGTACTGAACTTCATTATATTCTTTCTCACTTTCAAATGGCAAACGCTAATTTGATGGCATTGTTGCCGTTGACAGCCAGTTATATACGTGTTGGGGGAGGCCAATCGCAAAAAGCAAACAGCATTTGTTCAACGCTAGTTTGTTTGTTCAACTTGTCGTCGAGTATCAAAATATGTCGCGCACATAACAATAGATGGCGATGAAAACAATGTAAACATTCTATTTTGATCATCCACCAATGTGAGTAATTACCAAGGGGAATAAGAATATTTAACACTAAAGTCGAAGTGGAAACTTCCAAACTCTTTTGCGAATTGATGCGCAAAAATTTCATGCGAATTTCTTTTGTTAGATATTTGTTCATATGAAATGTGGCAGATTAAATGAATACTTTTATTTTTTATTTGAATTTTTTGTTGTTGTATATATAGATCTCGAATTTATTGCTTATTGCCAGTTGAATAAACTCATTTTTAAATTATGAATCAAACATTAGAAGATTGAATTCAACATTCTTGAAAATTTGTTGCGATCAAATAAAAAGTGTTGAAGTCATTTAATAGAAAATTCTGTGCGCTGATGTCAGATCTTAGTTGTTTCGGATGTCAATCTGGTATATTTTGTACTGTATGGTATATTTTAGAAATATATATATAGTACAGTATTTATATATCAAATATAACATATGCCATATTTAAGTATTTTTTTATTATAAGAAAAGGGTAACGGGTATTTCACAGTCGAGCACAAATGGCATTTTTATAGATATAAAAAATATATACTATCTAGTTTTATATATGTATATCCCCTTTAAGAAATTAATCTTACGCATTAATCTCACAGAAGGCGAACTTGTAAATTTTCTAAGAAATAATCTTGCCACAAAATGAATCTAATAGTTAATATGAATTTGAAAAGTGCTGCTGTCAATATCTTAAGAAAGATTACACCAAAAAAGTTCAAATGTTTTTCGAATCCAGAATCACAGAATCAATGATCAATGGCTCGGTTAACCTTGAACTTTATTTTCTGATAAACACATTACAAATTTAGAATGATATCGAGAAGAGATTAACCATATAATTGGGCTGAACAATTTACTATTTAAAGATCGATAATGGTTATATTAATAACAACTCGCCAGTTGCCATTAAGTAAACTGCTAAAAATATAAATATTCACAATTGGAAATAGACTTGCATTGATCAATGCGATGCAGTTGCCAAGCACTTTGAATGCCCTGCATCGATTTCTGAATATGTTGTAACTGCAACTCTTTCACTAAGCTGCTGTTGATTGCAATATGCTCAGTGTAGGGTAATCGCGAGGGCATTTTACTATATAAGCCTAGACGAAAGACACAAACGACAGCAACAGCTACCTCAGCAGTTCCATCTTCCAGCCATGCGCTTCTTTTCGGTCTTCTGCATTCTTGTGATCCTTGCGATTGCGGTCATAACAGGCGGCGAAGCCAACTGTTGGACCCCTCCCAAGTGCAAGCCCACACCCTGCAGGCCAGTGACCAAGTGTCCACCTGTTACCAAGTGTCCACCTGTTACCAAGTGTCCACCTGTTACCAAGTGTCCACCTGTTACCAAGTGTCCACCTGTTACCAAGTGTCCACCTGTCACCAAGTGTCCACCTGTTACCAAGTGCCCACCTGTTACCAAGTGTCCTACAGTGGTGACCAAGCGTCCTACGGTGGTGACCACGTCTCCACCGGTGGTTACAAAGTCTCCCACAACCCAACGCAAGCCATGCGGTAAGAACACAAGGAAGCCCTGCGACAAGCAGCCAAAGAAATCTTGTGACAAGCATCCAAAGAAATCTTGTGACAAGCACCCAAAGAAATCTTGTGACAAGAACCCCAAGAAGTCTTGTGGAAAGGACACCAAGAGATCTTGTGACAAGAACCCCAAGAAGTCTTGTGGAAAGGACACCAAGAGATCATGTGACAAGAACCCCAAGAAGTCTTGTGGAAAGGACAACAAGAAATCTTGTGACAAGAACCCCAAGAAGTCTTGTGGAAAGGACACCAAGAGATCTTGTGACAAGAACGCCAAGAAGTCTTGTGGAAAGGACACCAAGAGATCTTGTGAACACACCATCAAGAAATCCTGCGAGAAGACCATCAAGAAATCCTGCGAGAAGACCACAAAGAGATCTTCTGGAAACACCACAAAGAGATCTTCTGGAAACACCATCAAGAAATCTTGCGAGAAGACCATAAAGAGAACTTGTGAACACACCAGCAAGAATACCTGCGAGAAGACCCCAAAGAAAAGCAAATGTTAAACTCTCTGACTGACTGATGGATCGTTTCCGTTTTACCTGATCGAATTTATTGCTTCGTGTGTAATTGTTATATTTTTTGTTTTGTTTTGCCATGGTTATGGTTCTACTTGTTGATTAATTTATAATTGTGTAGTAAATAAAGTTTCTGCATATTTAATATGTTGTCTTTTTTATCGGGAGGGGAAAGCAAACCAAATGTAAATTAGATTTTGACTCAAAATCAATAAATGATTGGTAATTCTAAATTATTATGATTATGAACTTGTACATAATCATATATTTTGTTAGCGAATTTAAATATCGAAATTAACTCAACTTAGTTAGGTCAACTTAATTACATATTTAATTTGAATATGACGAAATTTCAATATTCACTTTAGCTTAGCAAGTGGAGTTGTTCTCAATAAACTTTATAATTGAATAGAAGTCAACTTATAGATGCAATATATTATATAATATTTATAATTTAGATTTAGACATTTAGCTAGAAATGCATTAATATGCACAATCTATCTACATATATACGCATTAACTTTAATTCTAACTTCAATAACAATGTCTATAAAAGAAACTAATTATGAAATTAAATCGATGAATTCACATCACGGCGTGCTTTAGTCGCTTTAGCGTGAAATTCATGCTTATTCCGAAAAACGAATTTCAACATATAGCAACGTTATAAAAACATACAATATCACTGCTCAGATTGTATTTTTATGCATATGGATGTATTTGTATAATACTATATATCGAAGGGCGTATTAGTCTCATTGAAAATAGTATAAAAACAATTTTGAATTTTATGATTATTATGATCAATTGATGTGCTTTGAATTCGAGAGAGAGTAAGTTAAATTTAACTTGTACTTTCACTCCTCGAAATAGCTCATAATAAACGCGGAATACCCTTTAAAAATTCGCGTAAAAAATTTGGATTTGTTATGTGGAAAAAAGACTATTCGTTTTGATATTTGCTGTGAAACAAGTTTTCGGTGCGCAAAAAAGTTTTGTGTTGTTTTCGCCTTTTTTTTATTTTATTTTGTTGGTTGTCGGTTACGCAACATGCAATCGACTGTTGGCCCAAGCTCCGATATGTGTGTGTGTGTGTGTGTGTGTTTGTGTGGCATGCAGATTTCTATCAATTTTCACGCCCAATTGGATCTGTCACCCCAAACCATATGCACTCTGAATAATGCGTGGACAATTTGATTTACATAATTTCCATTGATGGCAATCAACTGTTGCGTCTTTTCCCACACACACACACACAAACAGACACACATACACACCGCAGACTCCGCAGTCGAATGAATCTGGGCAGCAGCTTGAGGCAAAACCCTTTCAGGACAAACACTTTTGTCACATTTCCGCTAAGCTGCTCAGACGGTCTGAAACTCTGCTGTTCGCTTACTTCGTCCTGCCATCTTTATTTCAGTTTGGTTCGGTTCGGTTTCCTTGTCTCCCTTCTGTCTCTCTCTCTCTCTCTCTCTCTCTCTTATCTACATTCCATATTCTCTCAGACCATTTTTTGGATGGAGGAGAAGGACCTCGACAATAATTTACGCTTGAATGACGCTTCGTTATTGCTAGTCATTGAACTTCAGCAAATGTGGGCGTATGTCACAAGTGGGCGTGCTTTCCATATGCGTGTGTGCCAGTGTGTGTGTGTGTGTATTGCTGGACAAGTCACAGCTTAATCCGATGCGAGCGAAAAGAGAATTTGCGTTTTATTTATAGCTGCACCTTTAGCAGGGCTCGCATTTGCCAGCCCCCAAAAATAACTTGCATTTAATCAATATGTTTGTACATATGTACATATGTATGTGTGCATAAAAACTGGCAAATGGCATCAGGATTTTATTTGTCAGAGAACTGAAAATACTGAAAAACTCAATACTATTAAATCAACACAAGTAACAATCGAGAAAAGTTTAACGGAAATATATATACTACATATATTCTCTACATAAATACGCCTACATGTGTATCGTTTGCTCGCTGCGATTGATTAACGCAGCCTGCGTTTAACAATGGAATCGAATATCTTTTGTTTTTATTCATCAATTTGCATATCAGAAAAAGGCTTTATTTTAACTTCAATGTCGCAACTGATGCTTGCAATTACAAGTCTATTTAATTGACGATTAAATTGACTTTCTTCGATGCAAACAAATTGAAATAATTGATAGCTTGCAATGAAATGATATCAACTGACTTCTTCAATTTCGAGACTGAAACAGTTTTTCTTACTTCAATTAAAGTAAATAGTTATTAAATGAAATGAGTTAGTTACAAAATTATAGAAATTAATGTAAGATTTATGTAAATATATCAAAGAGTGCAAAATAACATATAACATATTGTCGTTATGAAAAGTATTTCTTAAATAACAACTACTATTATTGTCTAATCTCAACCATATATTCAGGAATTATACAAAATTATATTTATTAAAGTATGTATGAAACAAACTTGATATGCGTGCCACCATTATAAGGAACAATTATATCATATGTCTATATCTTATAGTCTCTGAGGTCTAGGTGTTCATAGGGACGGACAGACATCCAGACAGATGTCTAAATCGTCTCGGCTGTTGACGCTGAGCAAGTATATATTCGGAGATGCCTGCCTAGTTATGTTTTATATATTTGGAGGAGTATTTGTTTAAAATAAAAACTTGAAAATATACATTTTTCTTTATAAAATGCTAACTTTTCATAAAAATATCCAAAAAGAATTCAAAAGTTATCAAGATGGATAACTAATTTACTTAATGCGTGGGAGTGATAGATGAATTTGCAAACTTTTAAAAATAAGCTCAATAAACCGCCTATTTTGTTTTAAACTTTTCAAAAATAACAGAACAAGTATTGTATAAAAGCATTTAAAAGTTGGCACAAAAAGCTTTGAACTTTCGCATGCTTAAAGCTATCAAAAGCTTTGTGCTTTCAAACGGAAATCATTTTCGGAACCGGCTATGCAAGCTTTAAGCTTTCGTAATTCCACCACAGTGGAAAAGCTCTTCGTGCTACACTTATCCGGGACTACAGTGCGAATGAGCTATTTTACAACCATATATGGCAATTGCGGCCACTTACTGCTTTAGCTTATCTTACACCGCATCAATTACGGGCAGCAGATGCACAAATCACTTGGCTATGCAATTGACATAATAAGGGTTGACAGTTCATTTGTGAACTACAAACGATTAAACATGTTAAAGACTTATCAATAAATATAATGACAAATACATTTCCATTTCCATTTCCTTGCTCCCTGCTTCCAAAAGGGAAATAGTATGTCAACGTTCATGTTTAACATAATTTTCTCAGTTAATGAGCAGATTATTGGTAATTTGTCTAGCAGAGCTATTTTCTTTCGAAACAAGTTTGTCAACGGATTTTACAAAAAAGCGAGCAGAGGAAATTGCGTTTCGTTCCGTTGAAGACTGTTAGAAGCAAATGAAAAAGGGAAGAGATAAAAATTACTATGAATATTATTTTATTATTTACAACTTTATAAAATCTATTACATAATTTACTAATTGAATTAAAAATTTTATTTAAAGTCTGATAAATATCTCGTATACATATTCAGAGCAAGTATTTTGCAATTTTGTAATTCTTGCATCGCTCATATTGCTTAATTAGTATATGAAGCATGGAGTAATGAAAGTATTTAGTGTGGTTGTCGATTCTTTACGTTCGAGCAATAGAATTTTGCTATAATAACTTATTTTCACAAGAATTTAATAAACTCTGGCGAGAGTTATGCAAGGCAAGAGTTCACCTAAACAATGTGGAATGCAGAATACCAAATTAGGATTAATATGAGTGTGAGCGTGAGTATGAGCAAAATGCAAATCAGTTATTCTTGGCCTTTCCCCCTCGGTGGCACATTAACATTTAGTTCAACTGGATACTTATATATTGAAGATTGAAGCAGAGATGAGTAACGAATTAAATGCAAAATTCAAATTGAAAATTTTTGGCATTTTCACAGCTGAGCAACGACGTTTGTCGAATCTTTCGTTGACTAGCTTTATAAGAGTTTACTAATGCTAAAAAAATTATTGATTAATTACATATTCTCTTATTTCTCACTTTTTCTCTACTTTCAGGTAAGTTTTGCAACTTCATTAACTACATACTTTATTGGGTGGCGACGAGATTGCAAATTTTGCACAGGTGACAACTTTTAATTACCGTAAGTACAGTGCTTGGTGAAAATATTGTGTCAAACGGGGAGGTGAAATTCATTATGATTATATCGTGGGCACACACATACACTTGGTAATGAACTTGCCACACATTTGTGGTCAATAGTGCGATAGTTCTTGTTGCAGTGGCAGGTGAACTAAGTGCAACCATTTTGCTCAACACTTTATGATTGAGTTGCATAGATTAAAGGGCAGCTCAGCAACATGTTCAATCACATAACATATACACACTGACATCCTTTGCCATTGCAATTATGAGACTATCAATAACAAAAGCTGTAGCTGTTACTGTTGCTGTTGCATGCAACAAAGCGTCTGCAGCACAGCTATTATACTGAAAGGCAACCACAAAGTTGAGCTTGACGGGCAAAAAGGAAAATAGTAAAGAGAAGCAAAAGCGACTGCAATAAAAACAAACTCATTTAACTTTCGAATGGGGTCATAAACTGAGCTCAGAACTGAAAACGAAATGGCCTGAGCAACTGATAAGAATGGAATCCAATGAATATATATTAAAAACTACAAAGTATTTGTAATGTGCTAATATCTAAATAGTTCACGAGTTTGAACTAAATAATATTATTGTAAGAAGTTACTGAAGAGCCTTTTCTGGCTATCAGTTGAATTACCTTATCTCATATATTGAATTTATATTAAAAACTACAGAGTATTTGAAATATGCTAATATCTAATATTATGGCAAGAAGTTACAGAAGAGTCTTTTCTGACTCTCAGTTGGTTTACCTTATCTCATGATTGTTCTGATTTGTGCATTAGAGAGACTTATCAGCAGAGACTTATCAAACTGGCAGTCTCTAACTATTGTATTATTTATTTACATATGCATACTGCAAATGCGCTGTCTTGTGATTATCAAATATATGTTTAACTCTTCTATACTTTGTCCTTTTTTTTGAAGGGAATTTCTAAGCTTGTCCAGTTGTGTGTGGCAAAGTGAATTTCAAATTTGTAGCGAGTCCAAGGCTAACCGACTTTTGCTGCCACATACACACACACAACAGACACACACACACACACACATTGGAAAGCTCACAAGTGTAACATTTGTTTGTGCCGCATTGTTGGTTTAATTAGGTAATCGGCTTCTGTTTTCCCTTTGCAGTTTGCATTTCCAACTGCTGTGCGAGTCGATCTCTAAAGCCAGACAAAAAAACACTTGCTCAAACGTTGAGAGAGAACAACTTTAACTTTATTGTTTGATGATGAAATGACTTTAATGTAAACTTGTTGCCAGCACATAAAGATTTCGCTGGCGTTTACTATTTTTTGTTTTTTAAGTTAAATTTGTTTTATGGCATCGTTAGCATCATTCTCTGTGGGGACAATAAATGTGTGTGTGGTGTGTGTGGGTGTGTGTGTGTGCTAATTTTGTTAATAATACGCCGTGTTGCACAAGCTGCAATAAAATGCTTGTGAAAACAATCTGCAAATCCACAATCCACACAGTCGCATGCACTGCAATCGTCACCTCATCACCTCAGCTCTCCATTGTTGTCAGCCGGGCTCTATAACTAATGCGTGTCTGGGATTTGCCAGCAGCAACATCATCGTCGTTGCCATCATCATCAACGTCGTAAGCAGCGACTGCTGCTGCTGCTGCTGCTGCTGTTGCTGCTCTACCTTCTGCTGATGGCCCATCATTAATACAAACCGTCGGGCAGCCAACATGTTGGGCTAGAAACACGCTTGGCAACATGTTGGAAGCGCTCGCCCGGGTCGTATACGTAATCGAGCTCGAGAGCACAGTGGTGTGAGTTTGCTGCTGCTGCTGCCACTTCGTTGGCTGTCGAGCCTTCGCCTTTCCGCTTGTTTCGAGTACTTGCCTTTGCACTTGCTATTTTTTGAAATAACAATAATTGATTGTTGAAATATTGGGAATAGTTCGATTAGTCGATCTTTACTCTCTTTCAGACATCACTCTTTACTTAGCTCTACATTATAAGAGCTTTTGTCCCTTTCTATCTGTTTCAGAGTTTCTACATTTTGTTGTTTCATATCATATTTTCTCTTTGTTTTACTTCTCTCCCTTTGCTCTGTTCTCTCTTCTTTTCATTGCAACATTTTCAAACTCATTTTCTCACCCTTTTCACGTCTCACTTAATTTCTATTCCGCTCGATAGAACAATATGATATGCCAATTATTTGAAGTGCATTGTCTTTTGTCCAGTCCAATGCCCCGCACAGTGGTTGTTGTTGTTCGTTTTACATTGCAAATTTCCAAGCTGTGTGCCAGAGGACAAACGAAGCCAAATAAACTACTTTATGTGTTTAATTTTCAGCAATCTAATTTGCAAATTGCAACAAATATGTAAATTGCAAATTGCTCCACTGTGCAGCAATGTTGCTAGGTTTGCTACGGTCATGTAGCATTTTGCTGCAGTTTATTTATTTGCACTTCTGTTTGCTTTTGTTGTGCTTTGTTTGCACTTTGTTTGCGAAGCGCGCGCGTTGCAGCAGCAGCTTTTGTTGCATGCCACAAGGAGTCGATGCTGCAGCAGCACTTTCACTCACGTCTCCACACACACACACACAGAAATTGTGGGTGTTTGCTGCCTGCTTGCTTGCTGGCTGGCTCGTCTTCTTTTTGTTCGCAACATGTTGAAAGCGAACGCCATGTGAAACGAACCGCTGCCGAACCTGGCCGTCGCCAGTCACGAACCGTTGCCGCTTGTCAGTTGCGTAGCAAACGTCTAGCGTGAAGGTTTAGCACCAGCGAGATTCCAAAACGTCAACAAAAAAACAAAACGAATATATTGTGTACAAACCGCCGGCAGAATTTCCTAGCACCAGCAGCAGCAGCAGCAGCACGTGCAACAACAACAACAACTACAACGATTGGCAACTGGCAACAAGCAATTGCAACAAATATCAACATCAACAACACAAAAGCGTCCCGGTGTGTAAAACTCGTGCACAATTTGACTATGCTCGCAATTTGTTTTCTTTTTTTTTTTTGTTCAGTTTTTTTTTTTTAGTGTAACGTATGTGTGTGTGTGACAGAATGTGTGTGTATGATGTATACGTATATGTGTGTGTGTGTGTGTGTTTGTCGCGTGTTGAGTGCCGAAGGTGCTTTAAAAATGAAAAAAAAAAAAACAAATCAAAGTGCACAGCCCTGGAACTGTGAAGTGAAAAATGAAATGAAAACGCATAGAGAAGAAAATGTAAAATACAACAAAAAAAAACAAAAAAAACAAAAGAGGAAGAAAAGCGAGACACACTTGTAGCAATTAGTGGCGAGAAGACGAGTCTCAGCGCCATTTTCGGGTGCCAAATGGACTTGTTGCAGAGCGCAGACACACATACCACAAAAAAAAAATCATCATCGACTGTATAGAAGAAAACACACAAAAGTCGCAGCAATTGCAATCGTGTTTTTTTGTCAGCCTTTTTTTTACGAACTGTGCACACACTACACTTTTGTGACCCATATATGGCTGTTATAGTTTATAGCCCGCAAAACAAAACAAACAACACAGCAGACAGCGAGATATATATATGCATATATAGATAGTGTTGATTAGGGGAACCCAAAACTCGAAAATTGCGACTGCGATTCAAATTTCAGCGTGGGCTGAAATTCCGAGTTCTGACTTCTCATTCTCATTTTCGGTGGGGCCAATATTTAATGATTGCGCTAAATTAATCGCTTTTATTGATTGTTTCTATTGTTGTTGTTGTTGTTGTCGTTTGCTTTTCTGCTTTTTGCATAAATTTTAAGCCGCCACGGAAAATCAGCTTCATATTGTAATTTATGGCCAGCTAACGAGGCAGATAAAGATGCAAAGAGAGAGATAGCAGGGCGCACAGAAAAAGCGCGGGTGGCTTTAAATTTTAGTGTGATGAAACTACGAGCAGGTGTTGAGCCAGCGATAAGCAAAGAGCCAACAAACAGACGGACAAACAGCAACACAAATCACAATGATTAATCCAATATGAGGGGCAGCCTCCAGACTTTGTTTTTGAGTGGCAGTTGCAAGTCAAATTCAAATATTGCTGTCAAAATGACTCAAAATCAAAAGCATACAAATTTATACGACTTCTTCGTCTGTTTCTTCGCCTTCGTCTGCTTCTTCTTGGTGTCTTCTATCATATCATTTTTGCTATCAATTAGCGCGTCAGCATTTCAGAGTCATCGAACGTTAGCATGAAGCATGAGAGGGGGTGGCAGGGGAGGGGGGAACGATATGACAACATGTTATTAGGGTACTACTTATTTTAAAGTATGAAAACAAATACTGAACTCAGGCGCTGATAGACAATGTCCGAACACTTAGTCAGCTTTAGACAGTTTATTTGCGAAATGCGGTCGAATGTCTAAGAATTTCTTTTTGGCAGCAATCAAAATTATTGGACGGCCACCAATACAACAAAACAAAAAAATAAAGAAAGCAAGAAAGAAACAAAACAACGACAATGTCTAAGAAAATTAACACATTTTCTTTTTATTTGTTTGTGGGCTTTGTGGGGCACTAAACGCAAAACAATTTAAATATATTCATCATGCGGACTAGCGAAAAATGTTAAGCGACACGCTTAGCAGCCTCAATCACAACGGCATGACGAATGCCCTACAATAAAAAATACAATATACTAACAAAAAAAAATACTGCCATACATTTAAGCAAATTGATTGATTGTCAATTATGTAGCCAACAAACAATATTTATAGCACAATTTGTCACAGACAGGAAGTCAAGTTGTTTGGCTAATGATCGATAGAGGTCCAAATTAAATAATCTAGCTGGAAGGATACAAAAAACAAAAAAGAAAGAAAAAAAGAAGAAAAAGAAAAAAAAGAAATAAATGAAGAAGGTGTGAGCAGGAAAATCATTTCAAAAGGCAGTGTTGCATTCAACTGAAATGGAATGGAAAAAGATTAGATAATTGTTTAATTGAAATATCAAGTCGAAACAAAAGAAATCAAGCGGTCAGTTAAATTAGTATTAAATAAATAAATAAATTGTTCAATTTGCGAAATAGACTTTAAACTTGATAAATCAATTTGGCAGTTATGTTTCGTATATTAGTAGATATTTAGTATTAATTGTTAGTATCTTATATAGTAGAATTTTGCTGATACTTCAGCAAGTTTCTTAACAATTGAGAGTAACCAAAATGAGCTAGAAATAATTTCAAGTGGTTTGGATATTATGTAGTATGTATTTAATATATATTTAGTATTAGTTGTTAGTATTTTATTTAGTACAAGTTACAATTGGGAGTACAATTGGGAGTATATTAGTATATATTTAGTATTATTACTTAGTATTTTGTTTAGTATAATTTTCTTATACTGCAGCTTGTGTTT
Organism: Drosophila sulfurigaster albostrigata; assembly: GCF_023558435.1. Lineage (NCBI taxonomy): Eukaryota > Metazoa > Arthropoda > Insecta > Diptera > Drosophilidae > Drosophila > Drosophila sulfurigaster. Next base: position 21,779,208 of record NC_084885.1, read on the forward strand.
TCGAAATCAAACGGTCAGTTTAAGTTGTATTAAACAATTATATAGTTTAATTGCAAAATAGACTTCCAAGATGATAAATAATTTTGACACTCATTAGTATATTTAGTATATATATTTAGTACATTATGTAGTATTTTTGCTTATACTGCAGCAAGTGTCTTTCCAATTGAGAGCAAACTTTCGTGTTTGCTACAAAAATCAGTTATAAATAATAATTTTAGGTGGTATAATGTATGTTTATACAGATTAGTATATATTTAGTATAGATTGTTACTACATTATTTAGTACAATTTTAGTGATACTGCAGCAAGTGTCTTTCCAATTGAGAGCAACCTTTTTGAGTTAGCTACAGCTAAAATGAGCTATAAATAATTTCAGGTGGTTTATCAATTTCCGCTTCCAAATATGCAGCAACATCATCATGACAGATGTCTAGAGGCTAGAGGCTATATATAGTATATAGTATTTTCAAATACATCGAGTGTTGGGCAGTTGCCAACACAAAATAGAAAATCTGTCATGTAAAAATGTAAAAATGTGTAACGAAAAGTGCCATGCAAATGCATGTACTCATTCAAACGCTTTGATTGTAGAGTGTAGAGTATCTATTGTGCAGAAAATAATATTGTCTATGTGGGAATACATCAAATTGAACCGAGTTCTTCTATTTGTTTTTGCGGCAAATGCTAAGTGTGCTCGTGTCGCATAATTAACGCATACCACAGTGCACTACATAAGTGCGCGTCCACATCATTCCCAGCACACGCATTTAATTGTCTCACACAAACACACACAGAGACAGAGAGAGAGAGAGAGAGAGAGTCTCTTTGACTCTCTGTGTATGTGTGTGTGCAGCTGAGCTTAGGCTTGGAAATTTCATTTTGGTGGCCATTTGATGTGAAACTTATTTATTTATAAAACGCGCAGTCGAGTGTATGAATTTGTGTGTGTGTGTGTGTGTGTGTATGTGTGTGTGTGTGCTCTGAAACACAAGCGAAAGACAAGCGACAAAAATTCAACGATAAATATACAAAATATAAATAAACCCAAAAGCAAAAGCAAAACGCGAAACGCTCTCGATGTCGTTGTCGTTGTCGTTGTCGCTTTCGCTGTCCAGTCCAAAAGCCCCAAAAGGTGCAAAACAAGGATATATCAAAAATATTTAATAAAAAACAACAACAACAACAACAACACACGGCATATATAAATTAAAGTAAATAAAACGAATACGAATACGAATGCGAATGCGAATAAAAATAATAATATAAGAACAGCGCAGTGAAGAGGAAAAACCAACAACAGTGTAAAATGTTGTGTTTTTTTTTTATTCATTTTTTTCCCGTATATTCATGCTTTGTTTTCTACTCCTTGCGCGTTAATGCCAGCAGTTTGGATGTTTTAGCTCCCGCTACCATTCACCCACCTTTAAAGTGGGCGTGCAACACAAAAAAAATTCAGCAGAAATTTACAAAACCAAAACACACACACACACACAAAAAAAAATAATATAAACCGAGAAAAAACAAAAACCAAAAAGCTAAAAAGCAATTAAAAACGTAACAAATTGTGCCGTAAGTCAAGTTGGGGGCACTCGCCCAACTTCCCACCAAAAAACAACAGCAACAACAACAACATCAAGTAAAAAACAAAAAAATTATATATAAATACCAACAATAACAACAACAACACGAAGAGGAGAAAATATATATATCAAAAACCCAACGCATCAGTTACAGGAGCAGTAAACAACAAGCAAAAGCAAAAGCAAAAGGTAATTCGCGAGAATTAAAGCGAAACTCGCTCTAAACTATAAACAATTTAATTAATATTTTTTAATTGCTTGACTACCAAAAAAAAAAAAAAAAACGAAGCGCGAATTTTGTTAACTGAAACTCGAAGCACGCACTCGAAAAAAAAGAAAAAAATTATCAAATATCATGCATACGCCAAGTGCGCCAGAGAGAATTTTTGAAATAGCGTTGCAACTGGCAACCGAAAAAAAACAAAACTAGCTAACTACTATATTATTTGTCCAACAGCGTCATCGTTTGCTTTTCGCATTTAATTCGATTTGCGGTTAGATTCGGTTCCAAGGGAAAGTTCAATAAATGTTGGTGATTCATGTTTTGAATTAATTTTAACTGCAACTTCTAGGCAAATAATAATCACAATAGAGAGCGAGTGACTCGCATTTGACATTTGGCTGTCCGAGGGCCAGAGAGAGATGTGCCCACAGTCATAAGCCATCAGCCCACTCGGAGTGTAACCCACAAACACTCACTTGCACTCAGAGACCGAGGCAAGTTGAAGCGCCACTTGAGAATCGCACGCAGTGCAGAGACAACTGCAATTTGCATTGCTGAGAGTTGCCGAGTTGCTGCTGTTGATGTTGATGTGGATGTTGTCGGTGATGGAGCAGATAATTGCCAGCTGAAACAGTGCTGCATAAAATTAACACTTCTAGCTGGCAACAGGTCTCAAATTTATTTATATGGGGAATTACATTGGTGCGGGACGGGGGCGGGGGCGGTGGAGAACTTTAAGTGAACCACAAATGGTGAATGCATTGGCAGTTTATTTATAGAATGCTTTGGCTTTTATGGCTGGCAATTAAAGCAGCCTAAGCATAAGCATTTGGCCAACTGATTTGCCTAAAACTAATCAGTTTAAAAGCACACTACAGCTACACTGCAAAAAAAAAATACTATTTGAAGATGGAGATTTTGATTTTAGTACCAACAATTTTCTTCTAAGAATATGAACATTTTTAAGTTGATCTTATTAAGAAGGGCAAAGAAGATAAACAAAAAAATAATGCATTATATTTTTAAAATTTTTTTTGGTTTTACTATTTTATAATTTACACTCTAAATACAAAATACGAGTACTTATCATCGATTCACACAGCATTCAAAAGAATGGTTTGCAATAGCTCGAACCGCCAAAAAAAAAAGGATTTTTTATAATTTTGTAAACTAAATTTAGTACTTTCAGTATTATATTTTGAGTTTGGTATTTTCCAGTTAAGTTTTTGCACGTTTTGATAGTTTGATCTTCTTCAAGTATACAACTTTTAAGATAAATGTTCTTGATAAAAAATTTAACCTGTTTTTTCGATGGTCTCAATCGAACAACACAACATTTAGGATTAATGTTCTTGCATTTAAAAACTAATCGGTTTGGTCTTGCAGTGTACGGTATAAGGCGACACGTTTCATAATCGTATCACCGCTTTTCTGAGTGCTCTGTGTGTGAGTGTGAGTGTGAGAGTGTATTTGAGCATTGTTCAAACTGCTTTAGCAGTGGGTCTTAGGTAGGCCATAGATAAGATAAGTGCAGTGCTTGTTGCCCGCCTTCCCCCGCTTCCCCCCTTCTCACACCCGCTGCTGTTGTTGCTGATATACAACTCATATAGCACAGACGTGTGTAATACTTATGGGTTAAGTCTCAAGTATTGGGCGCGAGTGCTTTTGAAGAATTGTTTGTTCGATTGTTCGATTGTTGTACCCCATCATGTTCTCGGTGTGTCGTGTCTGCACGAAATTATATAAAAAAACAACAACAACAACAAAATTTTATGTTCAACTCGATTGTTGTTGTTGTTGTTCGTCTTGTGTACTACATTGTTAATGTGCTTGCAATGCACAATCATACACAATCATCTGCGTGATTGACGCATAACGGCGACATTATGGCTGAGAAGCATTTGCCGCCCGCTTTGCCCCTTCGTCTTTTAGCCAAGCCAAGCCAAGCCACAAAAAAAAAAAACAAAAATTAGAAAAGATTTAAATAGCCAGATATTGCCAGTTCTCGGTATGTGCGTTGTCGATTCTGATAAGATTGAGATAAAGTGAGTTTAACACGTAACGTAGCAATTTTTAAACCAATTTTTTTTATGTGTGTGAGGTGTGCCGTGACTTTTCAACGCCACTGTGCTCGCTCAACTCGCTACTAAGACATCCAATGCACTCGCTTCAAGTGCTGTCCACTTCAGCGACACTTAAAGGATTTGCATTTACACAGTCTCAATTACACAGACGAGCGAGCGAGCGCGCAGGGTGTGAATGCAATTTTGCAGCCTTAAATGCTGCCAGGCCGTGAGTTTATTGGCAAAAATGAAGACAAATTTGATCAAATTTACTCGAAATTTTGTCACAGGCAAAAGCAAACTTTGTGTGTGTGCTCATGAAATGAAATACAAAGTGGAACAAAAAGGGAAATTTGTAAAAGACTCGTTTCGAGTTGAGTTTTTATTTCAGCTGGGAAAGCATGAATAGAGATAGCAGATGAAGAGCAGGGAGAAGGACAAACTGTACCCTGGGGGCAATTTACATTCAAATGTATAAAGTAAATAGACTCGACACTGAGGTTTTTAACAGAGCCTGCATACGCCTGAGACCGAAAGAGAGAGAGATAGAGAGAGAGAGAACTTGACTTTATTGGCTAATTTGAAATGTAAGCATTGGCTTATTCATATGCATTTTGTTACGCAATTTCCCAGTCGAATGCCGTTGGGGTATTCACATAGTGAGCGTAAGTGAGTGTGATTGTGGTTGCAGCTGCTGCTGCATTCAGATGCTGCCGGAGGAGAAAGCTCCAACTTTGTATTCATTTGTATAAGCGTTCGGATGCAAAAGGAAACTCACTGACTTTACTGACTGACTCGTTGAAATACAAGTTGCAATCGCAGTGAATACACTCGTATGGGAATGTAATTTACTTATGAATACGCTTACATTCACTTGACTACATTCAAAGTAATTGAACTGCTTGCAAGTGAGTACACACATCACTACGCTGCATACAAATGAATAATGTAGGATATGAAATGATGAAAAAAATATAATTTTATCGTTCTTGATTTGATATGTTAAAATTTTATGTTGTTGCACTTTAATTATCACTACTAAATAAATCGAACTACTTTTGTGCCCATTATAGCAAGTGTTGTGCTTAAACTTTTAATTATGCAACTTAAAATGTTGTAAACACAATTTGACAATTTAAGAAATTTGGCACTTGAAATGCACGAAAATCTGTCGGCACATTCACAGTAAATACACTCACTCACTCACTCACACGCTCATTCAGTTATTCAAAGCAATTTGACAACACTCAAAGTGCATTTGAGATTCCGTCACTTTTGACTCGGCAACGTTCACGAAAAATTCCTTCTCGATTATCAAATATTTAAGACTTTTCATCGCAGTGAGTCGGTGAGTCAGTGAGTCATTTATTCATTCACTCATTTATTCATTCATTCATTCAATCCTAATGCCCCGCCGTCAACAAAATTTTCGCCGCTCTCGCGCATTGAATTTGTGTGCAGAGTCGAAAGCATTTCTATTTAACATTTCCATCAAATTTGTCACTCAAGTTGCCAATACAAAACAATTTGTCACTCTGCTTTGAGCTTTCCAAATTTCTCTCCTCTTCTTTTGCTCCCTTTCTCTCTCTCTCTCTCTCTCTTTCTCTCTGGCTTCTTTTGACTATTTGCCATTTTCAATTATCTTTGTTTCTTTGCTGCTCTTGAGAAAACTAATTGCAAATTCAATTCATCATATTTTATAATGCCAATTGGAATCTGCAAAACTTTTCCCCTCTCTCTCTCTCTCTTTCTCTATTTCTCTCTTACTTTCTGTGCTTCACATGTGTGTGTGTCTGTGGCACTTTGTCATAACAAGGGCAACACTGATAAATTAGTTAAAATTGAGCTGGCCAAACAAAAATGTTGTTGCTGTAATTTTTGGTCAGCAAATTGCTTTGGCTATTTGAACTTCAACTTGACATAAATTGCAGGCGTTAATTTGCCATTAGCACGCCACAACAACAACTGGAGCAGTGACAACAACAAGAACAACAACAACAAGAACAACAACAATGTTTAGTACAATAAATAAGTGTCGACAGGTTGGCAGCTTCGATTTGCTTCTTGTTTTTTATGCAAATTGCGTTGCCCAAACTGAACCTAAGAGCACACACATACACACACACACAGACACATATAAATAATCAATACGTGTATGTCTCTGATATCTCTCTCTGTATGTGTGTAACATTTATAGCTGCCATTTCGCTGTCATGTAGGACGAGTTTATGCAATATGCCAAAAAAAAAAAAACGTAAAGATAGAAGAGAAAACGTGAATGTGAACGTGAGACTCGCATATTGATTGATTGAGCTCTTTTTTTTGGGCCAAGCCAGATAGGCAAAGTGTGGCCTTATCTGTCAGAGTTTCATCGTTGTTGTTCTACACACATCATATTTGCGACCTCTATTTAATTACAAAACTTTTGCAGCTAATATCAGATTAATATCCAAGTGCCTGTGTTCTGCTCTGTTCTGTGTTCTGTTTTTCGTTGCTTAACCGAAAGTTGAAACTGCAACCGCAAAATGTGCGCAAAAGCCAAACTAAGCCAACATTCCCCCTTGGCAAGTGAAAAGAAAAGCCGTACACACAGACACAGACACCCGCAAATACGTAAATCTGCAGCTTGAAACTAAGTGAAAAATGAAATATTGCGCATACGCACAATTGCACCACACAAGAGGCGAACAAACTTAGCCGCAAAGTTAAAGTTACATTAACGATGCGATACGTTGCGTTGCGTTGCGTTGCGTTGCCAGAACAACATCGAATTGCCAATTCACTTGAATACACACACACCCACACACACACGCACACACACACACACACCGAAATTGAAATAACAATGTTTGCAACTAATTGATTTTTTGTTTTGCCTCATTTAATTTGATAGCTGCATTTTAATTGAATTGCTGGCAAATTAAATTAAAGATTGTTAATGAATTGTTAATTAAATACATTGTGATTGCATATACAAACCAAAAAAAAATTTCCAAATTTCTGCTTTGGCCAAGCACTTTGAGCAAGCGGCTGGAGCCGCAGCCAGCGTAAGCGTATTTTGCACGAGAAGCTGGGATGAGCTGGCTGCTTTATGTTGACAGAGATTATGTGACAATAAGCTTAGATAATATATATGTGTTTATATATATTGTGTGTGTACTATATATGCGAGTTGGTAGAGGGATGGAATGGTAAAAAAAACAAGGAAGAAAGCTACATTCGAGTGGGCTCGACTGTGGAATATCCGTTACTTATTTTAAAAAAGAGCAAATAGTGTGGTGTTTTTCTTTAAATATACCAAATGTACCAAAATATACCACAAAATACTAAAATATACCAAATATATACATAATAATATGGTCTTATTCTTAAAAGATGCCAAATAATATACTACAAAAATACTAAAATATTCCAAAGACTATATTTGGTATATTGTTTTACGTGTCAGTGTGGTATTATACCTAAAAAGTACCAAAATATTTACTTATTTTATTTACAATATGGTCTTATTCTTAAAAGATACCGAATAATAACTACAAATATACTAAAATATACCAAAGACTATATTTGATATATTATTTTACGTGTCAGTGTAGTATTATACCTAAAAAGTACCAAAATAATATAGCGCTAACATACTAAAATATACCTAAAGCCATATTTGGTATTTTGATATCTGCGTCTTTAAATATACCAAATGTACCAACATATACCGCAAAAATACTAAAATATACCAACGAATTTATGTCGATATACATAACAATATGGTCTTATTCTTAAAAGATACCGAATAATATACTACAAATATACTAAAATACACTAAAGACTATATTTGATATATTATTTTACGTGTCAGTGTAGTATTATACCTAAAAAGTACCAAAATAATATAGCGCTAATATACTAAAATATACCTAAAGCCATATTTGGTATTTTGATATCTGCGTGAAAACATGTGAAAAAAGTGCTGTAGTCAAATTTTCAGACAGTCAGACTGACTTAGCTTTATCATCTTGACTATTAATATTATATATCATATATAGTATAGGCCTTTCATTACCTGTTAAATACATTTGCTGCAAGCACAAAGCTATTATACTCTTCTACCCTATGGCTAGCGGGTATAAACATAATAAAGGCACAACACAAATGTTGTGTGTTGCTCTCTTGCAACGCAGCGCAGCGAACAGCTGTCAATTGTGTAAATATTTTGTGCCAAAAGTACAAATAGAAATGCTGTGTCTGTCGATAAATCGAATCGAATCGAATCGAAGCGAAGCACATGACCAGCCTTGCATTAACAGCTGTGACTTGTTTCTTATAGGAGACAGAAGCACAAATAATATATGCACGTATTCTGTAATGTGAAAACAAATAACAGCAGCAACAGCGAACATCGAATGCTCTGAAATATATGGATGTTGACAATGCTTTTATGTCAATTACATTTCAATTACTGGAACGTGAATGTTGTTCTTGTTCTTGTTCTTGGCCGATAAAAGCCACTCCAAAGACGACTGTTTTTTTGCGACGCAGCGACTCAGCGACTCAGAGACTCATCGACTCAACTCTCTGGACAGTTGGATGCGCTAATCACAGTTCTGTCAAGAATTGCAAATGCAAATCGAATTTCAGCTCCGAAGAGATAGATGGTCAAATGTCTGCATCTCTATCTCTCTGTGGGGATTGAATGTTCTTCGATCGATCGTCGTCTATTGTTTTGCACTTGCATGCACTATGCAAATTGTGAGAACGAAGCATCCAATTACCGTGTCTGGCATTTATTGAATGACATTTTGCTAGCCACAATCACACACAGAGTCAGACACAGAGAGACAGAGAGTCGCATTCTATGGTATTATTGGCTCTATTATTAACTTGACTATCAACCGCACACACACACACACACACACACATCATGTTTGAACACACCCCAAAAACTAATGAGCAATATGCACTGATTCTACTCCTCGTTGACAGTCAACTCAATGATGATGATGATAAATGCCTAACCACATTTTTGCATTAATGCATTTGCTTAACACCGTTTCTCGAAATTGAATTCCAAAGCAAAAGCAAAAGCAAACGCAACACAATCACAATCAGCATCATCATCTCTATCGCTCAGAATTTGTTGTTGTAAATGAATCGCATTTTGATACAGTAAATTTGCATTTTATGTGGAAAATTCCTTGAACCTTGCGGCAATTTGCTCGATATACCTATTGTTGTTGTTGTTGTTGTTATAGCATCGTTGCATTCATTAAATATCGATAAGCACTCGGCGTTTGGTTATCTAACATAAATTTCGGAAGCGAAAACTCCCACGAGATGCTTGCTGCCTGAAGCTGTTGCTGTAGATGTTGCTGCTAAATGTTGTACTATACAACATATCGGAAATCGATAATTCAAGTGGCTCTGGCAAACGATGCTGCTGCCTTTGATGGACGCGGAGCCAAAGCAAAGGCAAAAGAAAACGCTTAACATTATTTTTATTCGCTTCGCTATCCTTTTGTGTTTGTGCTGCTGCTGCTCGCTTGTATTTGGGCATCATTGATTTTCGGAAGAATCGCAGGCTTTCGAGTCTATGAATAGCATGTCGAAGCCAAACAATCGAATTCAATTATTTCAAGTAATTCAAGACGACTTCGACAATGAGACGTATACGTAATTTTCGCTGGTATTTGAAGATGCCGAGTAATTCCATCTGTGATTGCAGCTTATCATTATCATTTCTCTCTCTCTCTCGTTCTCTTGCTCGTTTACCGATTAGCACAATTAGTGCATGAGTATAATGCGGCGTATACGTGATATACTTAAGGTGAAGCAGGAATATTGCAAAGCAAAAAGGAAATATTAAAGCAACTGAATGATTAAAGATGATGCTGCAAATTTGTTAATTGTTGTTTCGTTTATTGCTTGAAATCGTTTTAAAGAGCAGCTGAATGAATTTTTGATTTGAAATACGCTAGTTAGCAAATTGCTAGCAAATTGCTATCAATTTCATAAGTTTTTCGTTCGATTGCATCAAGTTAAATCTCAACTGTTGACAGTCACTTTTATTGCTTTCCACTGTCTCGCAGACAGCTGGCAGTTGACTATCTGGCTGGCTGACTGGCTCAGTTCACAGCGGATGGGAAAATGCTGGTGGGAAACCACAACTGACCTGTTGTTGCCACTTGCCACTTGCCATTGCCCATTGCCATTGCCACGTTTTACAGCTCATTGTGCAGAGGACAAAGGCGGAATGCTTTCATTAAGGTCATCAAAGCAGCAACGGCAGCAGCAATGGCAACAGCCGAGTAACCAGCAGCTGACACGGCAGCAACACCAACCAAGAGCAGCAGCAGCAACGGCAGCAGCTACTCATAGCAATGCAACTAAGTAATCTTGCTGCCCTTAGCCATATCCATGAGGTTGGGCGAGTGTACAATATCAACATTATCATTATCAACATTTTCATTTTCATTCTCATTATCATGATCATTAGCATTGTCGTTGGTCATTGTGGAGTATGCAACATCATGATGAGGTTTATGCTCGTGTTGAGCTTGTGTTGTGTGCTCTGCCTTTGCCTTTGCCTTTTGTGTGTGTTGGTTGCTGTGTGTGTGTGTGTGTGTGTGTGAGTGTGCCACATCCCGTGCTTAGTCCTTTGTGGCGCCATGTCCTGCCGGGCGTAGACTTCAAAGCGTTTTGTTATTTCTCTCCACTTTCCCTGTGTAGTTCTTGCCACTTCCTTCTTTCCATTTCTCTTTTTCCTTTTCGTCTTTTTTTTCGTTTTTATTTCGGCATTCACCTGAAATTTATGCCGCCCACAGACTCCTGCAACTGGCAGCAAATGTTTCGTGCCAGTTGACGCTCAATTTAGAATTATTTATGTACAAGTATTACGCACAATTATAAGAAAAACAAAAAAGACAAATAAAACACACAAATTTCGAAGAAATTGAAACTGAAAGTCAAACGACTGAAACGAAGAAAAAAAAAACGCAGTCATAAGCACATCAATCAATCGCTTTAATGGCCATTAGATCATTCCACATTTTAGCCCTTTTTGAATAACACTAAACAACGAGCGCACCGAAATCAAACAATTCATATTTAACATTCGATTAATATGCGTCATAAAAATCAACACAATTTGCCACAATCATAAAGCTCTTCACAGTTCATTCATACACTTTTGGGCTGTCCAGTGTTTTTATTAGCAAATATTTGAATTTTTATTTTGTTTGCTCAATTCATAAATGGTGAGCAACAAAAAAAAAAAAGAACTCAAATATGAAAGAAAATAGCGCATATTAATACGTCAAATTTGTGTTGTTCAGATTCAATTGGAAATCTGTTTTCGCTCTGAAACCAAATTACGCGTTAATCAAATAATCAAATTAAAGTGCCCGAACAAATTTCACAGCGGCAACAAAAATACATAACAACAACAACAACAACACCGATAAATTTACGTCCACAAACAAAGTGTTTGACTATGAATAATGTGTTGTCTCTCATGTCAGATTTTGTTGGGCAAAAGGTCGCCATAAATTGTTCATATTGAATTGCTGCTGTTTCGCAACCGTTTTTATACCCGATACTCATAGGGTAGAAGTGTATTATAATTATATGTTATATATTGTATATTTATGGTATATTTTGAATGTAGTACAATATCGCAATACCAAATATAGCCATCGGTATATTTTTATATTTTTGCGGTATATTTTGCGTTGACTGAGGATCTGGTATATTTTGTACTCTGTGGTATATTTTGAATGTAGTACAATATCGCAATACCAAATATAGCCATCGGTAGAGTTTAGTATTTTTGTGTTATATTTTACGTTGACTGGCGATCTGGTATATTTTGTACTCTGTGGTATATTTTGAATGTAGTACAATATCGAAAACCCAAATATAGCCATCGGTATATTTTAGTATTTTTGCGGTATATTTTGCGTTGACTGACGATCTGGTATATTTTGTACTCTGTGGTATATTTTGAATGTAGTATAATATCAAAATATCAAATATAGCCTTCGGTATATTTTTGCGGTATATTTTGCGTTGACTCACAGTCTGGTATATTTTATACTCTGTGGCATATTTTCAATGCAGTACAATATCGAAATATCAAATATAGCCATCGGTAGAGTTTAGTATTTTTGCGGTATATTTTGCGTTGACTCATAGTCTGGTATATTTTGTACTCTATGGTATACATAGGTAGAAACTATATATATCATATTATATATATGGCATATATTACTATTTTTTAGTATATTTGTGGAATACTGTTTTATTGAAAATGTGTTGCGAGCATCTCTAAGTCGAGCACACTCAATCGTGGCTATCCTACTTGATTTTTGTATAAAATATTTAATTCAAAGTTAAAATTATTCGTCACATAGTTTTTCTCATTAACGCAGTGCAAATAACTGAGTGTGAAGATTTGGTTGCGGTGCACTTTAAGTCCAAGTTTGCAGTTGAGAAAATTGTCAGGGTTTATTTTGCTCTTCTTACTGCGAAAACTTAATTCGGATGCCAGCAATTCAACATTGTTTTAATGAGGCACTTTGCAGCGTTGTAATTTACTGTTGTTTTCTATTTTGTTGGCAAAAGTTTTTTTTGGCAAAACATTTAAATCCAATCCTTTCACTTATTTGAAATTCCTTTTTTCCACCGAAATTTCTTTCTCTTGCTTTTTCTCTGAAATTTCCTTTTTTTTTGTGTTGTTGTTGTTGTTGCTTTCGCTCTCTGCCTTTTATTATCGTCCGGCTCTCGGCTGAATGCCACCCGGCTACCTGTTGTGTATGAATTTACAATGAGTTTTTGATTAGCTTTTGACAACACGCACACACATAAGCAAAAAGCAGCAGCATCATGCATAGTCGTAGTCATATAATCTCCTATGGCCGCTTTCACTCTAGCATGCAAAAGTTTTTTGCGGCCATTTTCAAGTTTTATTACGCCCCGTTTTCCATTTCTCCGTGTGTGTGTGTTGAGTTTATAAAGTTGCGCAAAGTGCAAATAATAATTAATTAAGCTCAACTCTGTTTAGCTCAACTCAGTTGAATGGCTAAAACTGAGACTGCTAGAGCTGGAGAATACCCTGCAAAAGTTGAAAGATAACAAGTAAGAAATCTGCAGTCGAATGTGCCCCATACTATTATATATACTAATTACGGTATTATGCTTTAAAAATACCAAATAATATATATACCGAAGGTCATATTTGATATTTCAATGAAGTACTACATTCGTAATATACCATAAAGGTCAAAATATACCAAAATTCTAAAATATACCGGAGGCCATATTTGGTATTTCAATGAAGTACTACATTCGTAATATACCATAAAGGTCAAAATATACCAAAATTCGAAAATATACCGAAGGCCATATGTGGTATTTCAATAAATTACTACATTCGAAATATACACTAAAAGGTCAAAATATACCATTGATGTTAAAATATACCATAGAGGTTAAAATATACCAGAGTGCCAGGCAAAGCAGCTAAGACCCGATTACAGTGTGTGTTATTTGCAAAACACATTTTACTTTCTTCAACGTCCCGCGTGACCATCGCTAAAAGGATATAGAAATAAATTGCATTCAAAGTCAATTAAATTCAACTATAAGTATTTCTCTTCTTTGCTCTGCAAACTTCTTAAAGCGAAAAACAAAATTACTTTGCTTTCTAGTTACGTATTCATAAAACTCTCGAGAATTATGCTTCGATTTCACATCAAAAGTTGTTCCACGAGTAGTAACGACAAACTGAAAGGGAAGAGAGAATCAGAGGGGGAGAGAGACAGAGAGAGGAACAGAGATAGTCCGAGCTTATCCACTGAAGTACAAAAGTGTTGTAGACATTATCGCCCTTGGGTGGGTTTGGCGGCCGATAGCCGTAGTTAATGTGAATGTTATTGGCTTTTAAACAAAAGCCAATAGATAAGCTCTTCAAAACAAATAACAAGTTAGTTGTTAACTGTAGTGTACATCGCTTTGATTATGATTTGATTTACAGTGCCGAGAGCTCCCCTCGTTATCAATTTTCTGCGTTTGTGTGCGCTCAACATCTGCATATTACCAACTAATCGATAGCTGTTTTTGAGTGCTATTTCAATTGCTAAAATTCAATGATGATGATGAGTACATGCGTCGTATGTGTAATATTCCATACGCACTGATTATTCACATTATTTCAATTTGCCATTTTGTGCTTGTGATGATAACTGATGACAATTGAAATTGCCAAATCTTTTGACTTGGCTTGACTTCTCGCATTATTGTGAATATCAATGAAAGTGAGCAACGATTTCACATAACTTAAACAACAATAAAAGTGAGCAACGATTTTATATAACGTGCATATCTGCAATAATCGATTTTATGCATGTTTATTCAGTTACATGTGATGAGTGAATCTAGTTGCATTGATAACCTTTTCATTTATCAAAATAAACAGAATATTTTATTAACTAGAACATAGAATAAAAAACGTGTTAAAATCAAGAATATTGCATCAAGACTATTAGATTATTGAGCCAAGAAGGTTTATTTTTAAATCAACATCAAGATTCTGTACAAATTCTAGATAGCCCAATGTTAAAATTTAAGATTTTACTCTGATTTCAAGAATGAAAAAAAAAACTCAAAATTGAACCAGGAAGACAAAATCTTAAATAAAGATCAAACTGTAGATGTAGATTAAACAACATGTAACAAAAAAAATAGATTTATGTGTAGTTTCTTTTTATATATATTATGTATGTTCTATATAAGTTTCAATTATAAACTCTCTTTTTTATATACGAACCTTTTATAGCTTAAACCTAAGCAAACGGCACTCAATCTCCGAAATTTAATCCTTATTTTATAAGAAGGGAATTCTCACATTTTAAGAGACAAAAAATGATTGAATTTGAGATCTTTTCGATTTTTTGATATCAAAACGATGATTGAAGAAAGAAAACTTGCTTTAAGAATTTTCGGTTTAACAAACTTGTTTCAGGTTCTTGAAGCAAGATAGAAAATTCTCTTTTCAATCTATTTCGAATAAAGCATTCTGGAAACATGATTTTAATTTTAAAATAAGATGTTTTTAATTTAGCAAAAAAAAACCTTAATTCAAGATATTATAAACCTAAAATTGCTATTGCAAGCTTTATTTTTTTAAATGAAAACATCTTGTTTAGACTTTTTATACCCGCTACCCATAGGGTAGAAGGGTATTATAACTTTGTGCCGACAGGAAATGTATGTAACAGGAAGAAGGAGGCATCTCCGACCCTATAAAGTATATATATTCTTGATTAGCGTCAACAGCCGAGACGATCTAGCCATGTCCGTCTGTCCGTCTGTGTGTCTGTGTGTCTGTCCGTCTGTGTGTCTGTCCGTCCGTCCGTATGAACACCTAGATCTCAGAGACTATAAGAGATAGAGCTATAATTTTTTTTCGACAGCATTTGTTATGTTTGCACGCAGATCAAGTTTGTTTCAAATTTTTGCCACGCCCACTCCCGCCCCCGCAAATCAAAAAAATCGAATAACAAGCGTAATTTTAAAGCTAAAGCTGCGAATTTTGGTATATACAATAATTACTATAGTAGTTATGATTCCTGAAAATTTGGTTTCGATCAGATAAAAATTGTGGAAGTTATTAAAGAAAT
This sequence comes from Drosophila sulfurigaster albostrigata, assembly GCF_023558435.1. Classification (NCBI taxonomy): domain Eukaryota; kingdom Metazoa; phylum Arthropoda; class Insecta; order Diptera; family Drosophilidae; genus Drosophila; species Drosophila sulfurigaster. Next base: position 21,794,749 of record NC_084885.1, read on the forward strand.
ACTTTTGTATGGGCAAAAACGCCTACTTACTTGGGGTCTTAGTTGCTTTGGCCGACAATCTAGCACATTGTACAATGGTGTACTATATCGATATACCAAACATACCATTTGGTATATTCTTAGTATTTTTTAGTATATTTGCAGTATATTCGGTATATTTTGAGAATAATACCGCAAAATATATTGCTTTTAATCAAATTGGGTAGCGGGTATCTCACAGTCGAGTACACTCGACTGTAGCTTTCTTACTTGTTTCTCTCTGAGAATACTTAAATAACAATATTTATTTTCGATTTAAAATTTGTATATATTTTATACTAATTTGGGTTTAGTTGACATATTGTTAAGCTTGCTCTAAATACAAAATTGATAAGCAGACACATCTATCACAACTTTGTTATACCGTAGAATGTTCGCACATATTGACACTTTGTGGGCGGATATTTAAATGCAAAATGCTGGGGTGACAGCAAAGTATGAACTAAACTTTTTAGGTCTAATTGAATCAAGCCAAAGTTGAACATTATCAACTAAGTGTGGGGAGGGTATAAAAGTAGGCACAGGTAAAGTTCGGTGCCATTTACAAAGTTGCCGGGCAACAAAATTACACGCTGTGCATGCAATTAGAGTTCAGGGCACTGGCAAACCGACCGAGTAAATTCAACGGCACCTCCATCCATCATCCCATCTGCAACCCTTCTCATTTAAAGCCCAAACACACGACGATGAGGCATGCCCCCTGGCCCTTTTACACCCGGTGGCACTCTGTCAACTCTTTGGCTTGGCAAGCCTGAAAGACTAGCAAAATGGCAGAACTGGACTTCCATGGCATTTGAAATATGCACTGCTTGCTCATAGCTCGCTGCTTTTGCCTCTACCTCTACCTCTGCTTCTGCCTCTGCAACCCAAAGCCAATTATGACTAAGCACCTGTGCTTGGTTGTCTTTAGTGTTCGCTGTTGCTGTTGCAGTTGCTGTTGCTGTTGCCGGTGTCGTTGTCGTTGACGGGGCCAAAGCAATTTGCCAACATTCAGGCCGTTCTCTCTCTTTCTCTCTCTCTTTATCTCTCTCTCTGTCTCGCTGCCCCTTTTCATTTGGCCCAGTTAAGCGATGGCTGCATTACGTCGAACCCTTATGCATTGAGTCGCTTGCATGTCTGATTATGATTGGATTGAAATCATTGAACAGTTTGCTGTCAAACTTGGTAATAATCATAAAATATTAATAACAACAAAGCTACACTACAAACCAAATAAGTTACACAAATGCTAACTTATAACTTATAAAGCAGAAAATAAATGACAAAGTTAAACTAGACAAATCAAATAAAGTTACATTCAAAACAATTATTTTCAAATGAAAAATCCAAGAATGTATATATAGATGAGAAAATAAATGCCAAGCTTAAGCAATGAATAAATATTGATATGTCTTAATGTTTAATTAAAAATAAATCAAATGAATTGATAATAAGTAACAATAAATAAATACATTTATTTTTATATAGTATATTTGTGATAAATGCAAAAAAATAATATGAGAAAATTAAAATCAAATCACATGAATCTAATTGAATAGCATAATGTATTCATATATATTTCTTAAATTAAATTAAAGAAAATATAATTGAATATAAATATATATTTATATATGTTATTTGCTGGCATTTATTTTAACATATTATTTAGAAGAATTGCAATTATTTTTGTTTTAATTTTTGACAACTTATTTATGTTCATCAACATTTTCACACATTATTTAAAATACATTGAAATATCGTATAGCAAACTTTGGCATTTATTTTCGCATATTATTTAAAGCTCTTACATCTGTTTGGCAAACGTAACTTTTGACCAAATACAAGTACTTCGTTGCATAATCCATACGGCTCACCGACAAAACTTTGTCCTGCCATGACCGAAAGTGCCAAAAGTTTTCCCAGCACAGCACAGCACAGCACAGCAGCTCTTCAGTTAGTCAAGCTGGAAAAGCTGGTCAGCATTTGCTTCGCCTTGTGCACGGAGCTGCCTTTTGTTAGCCTCGGGTTCAGTCATTGGTCAGCCATTAAAAATGTACAAAAGGTGTGCATGCCACATTGAGTTGCAAGTGTGCAAGCGAACAATACAACACACACACACATACATACTCTTCAAGTTTATCCCCTGGTACATTTCACTTCTACTCTCTTCTCTCTCTCTCTCTCTCTCTCTCTTTTAGCTGCCTTCAATTCATTTCAGTCACTTGCACACCACGTACTTTTCACGTTTCGCATTTCGCATTTGCTGCACGCTGCGGAAAGTGCGCAACGAATTGGAAAACGAATGAACGTAGTACCTTGTGTCAATTTGATTTAATAATGAGTGGCATTTGCAACGAAATAATGCTCGAAACTTTCAATCCAATGCCACATTCCATTCCATTCCTTCCCTCAAACTTTTGCTAAGCTGCGTGCCAGCTAGTATTTTAATACCAGATGTGTCTAAATATCCAGTTAGTACGAAGCTTGAACTTCGTATTTCATGAAGACAGTTTGTAGTTGAGTTAATTTGAAATTATTGTTGCCTAGTGAGAGAGTATTTCAACACAACACTTTGATTCGAATAAATATTGTTGTCCATTTGGCTAACTCGTTGGAAAATAAACAACTAAGAAAACTGCAGTCGAAATATACCAAATAAATATACCGAAAAGATACTGAATTCTACTGAAGGCTATGTTTAGTACATTCTAAATATAAATTCTAAACTCTCGCATTTCAACTTGTTACACAAATTTCCAGTGTGCTAAAAACTAACTTTGAATAATTTAATCAAATTGATCGAAACAATTTAAAATTTTTAGTTGCAGCAACAACTCCATCCATTAATATTATTCGAATTGTACGATACCTAAAAAATAGATCCTTAAAAAGATAAGAGAAATTAACAATTAAACACGCCGTTGAGCAGTCGCTTGTCTATGACACATTTTGCTTTCCCATGCGTGTTTGAGGTGTTGTTGTTGTTGTTTTTTTGGTTTGTTTGGAAGGTGTCTCATTAGCCGCACAGCGGCCAAAAGCACAGAATGAATGAGTGAGTGAGTGAATGAGTGAACTGTGTGTGGTTTTTGCTCACTTTGTTTGTTTGTGCAATTTTAATGCGTCGACATTTTATTGGCATTTTGTTGTGCCTTCGTTCATCACGTATACGCAGCGTGCGACTGAACATTTTTTTTTTTTTCATTGTTGTTGTTGTTGTGTTTTGTATTTGGTATTTTTTTTGCTGCTTCTCTTGCCTTCCGATTGCCAATGCTGCTGGCGTCGTCGCCTCGTAAGTCTTTCATCATTTTTATTGGTTTTTCTTTAGCTCTGGCTCTCTGCCCTCACCCTCACCCTCTCCCTCAGCCACCAGCTGCCCCCTCACTGCCACTGCCACTGCCGCAGAGTATAGCAGGCGACCTCGGGCGGCTCCCCGCATTGTGTGTTTGTATTCAAAATTTATTAATTCCGCGGGCTCGCAGCTGCTTTAAAGTACAAAAATTCCCTGTGCATCTCATACACATGGGCAAACACACGGCACATGATTAATTACATGTGTTGGAGAGTGTGTGTTCGTATGTGTCTGTGTGTGTGTGTGTGTGCGTGGAAGGGAGAAAGGGAGCGAGGAAGTGCTGTTAACCGATAAATGATGGCCCCCCGGAAAAGTTTTGTTGGTCGCCTCGGGGCGCCTTTGCTTGGGCTCTTGGTTTTGGCATCTTATGGAATCTTGCGGTTACGGGAACGCAACGCATCTGCTGTGGCTTCTGGCCATAATGAGCCCTGTCATTAGCTTGTTTTATGTCGCTAATCAAGTTTGACCACGCCCACACAGGCACAGGTCTATAACTATATGCAGCGGGGAGGGAAATGCTATTAAAGCGCAAAATGGAAACATCCGGGAAGCATTTATATGCGAAGAACTAAGTAAGAACTTTTGCTTTTGCTTTCGGTCTCTTTTCCTGCCAATTTCTCAGACAATTTGATAGAATTTGCTCCAAGTTTCTGACGGATTCGCCTAGTGCTTTCTCTCTCTAGTTCTCTTGGCATACAACATAGCATACTGCCAATAATCCGATCAAGTTGTATTGAAGAAATGCAGCAGACATTTTGCCATTTTGCGATGCGCTATTCAAGAATCAAGTTGTCAAAGAGCGAGAGCGAAAGAGACAGAGAGAGAGAGAGCGTGAAACATAGACAATGCCTCAGCTGAGTCTGCTTTTGTTGCATGTCGGGCAATGCAAATATTTTGCATAAACTACAAGTGTCAGCCTGCAACAGCAACAGCAACAGCAACATCAACAGCAACGACAGCAGGAAGCAAAAGGAAGCGGCAGGAAGTCTAGTGCCTGCAGGACTTAACAACAAGGGCAGCCATCAAACATGGAGAGCATCAATGCTGTCAACTTTATGCCAAACGCTGACAAGCGTGAGTTTCAGCTCAACTACGAGTACGAGTATAGAGAAAGTGACAGAGACAGCGACAGAGACAGCGACAGAGAGCGAGAGAGAGATAGAGATAGAAAGAGCTAGCGATAACGATGGCATTGTAAATGACAGCACTGGCTGACTGTTCAGTCGGTTGGTCGGTCGTCTACTCGCTTCTTCTTTTAGATGAATATGGCAAAAATATGCGTCAAGGATAATAGACACACACACACACACACACACATATACATATAACAGATGGTTTGCACTAAGAGGGAGAACGACATTGAGATAGGCAACCTCAGCCTCCTCGATAGGCAGCCAAAAGGATTGGGCCGCATAACTGGGCAAGTAAAAGTGCCATTTGTTCCGGTTCCAAGAGTCTTAAGCGCATCAGCGTTTACGGCTTTGGCCAAGCAACAGATATTCGATCCGAAGGCAGACACTGTGCTGATGAGACAGAGACAAGTACAGCGACAGAGAAAAGAAAGAAACACTCTGCTCTGCCTTTGGCTTTAAGCCGCTTTAGGCACACAAAAAAGGACTGCAACAGCCAAAAGGAATTGCAAAGCATACTCTATATACATACTATATTATAGTAGTCAAAGAACTTGAAAAAGAAACCATACAAAGTTTTGCAAAAGAGTTGAGCAAGTGAAAATTAGATTTTTCTTTGCTTTCGTGATGAATGCAAATGAAATGAGAAATAGCAACAAACATTATTTTAGCATTTGCCGCTTAATTGAATAACGCACTTTTTCACGTGCTCAGCAACAATAAAGCCAAGTTATTTTCTCTCCACAGCAACCACAAAACTAAAATATTTTAAAGATCTTATTGGTTGCCATAACTACTTTTGATGAACTCAAATGCTATTATGAAATATTTACTAAAAAAAAAGCTCTTTGCTAATTTTAAATTGATTTCGCATGTTTAGCGCATAAAATAAACTTCAAATTCTAGCACAACAAATTGCTCTTTTCTTCAAAAAACCAAAGAACATTGCTAATGCTTTTGTTGAACAAATTACTTAAGCTGATTTCAATGAGTGTTTACAATTTAACAATTTGTTCAAGTTTGTTTGCAGCGAAAGCCACACGCAGACACAACCGAAAGGCGATGGCGAAAATGGGTTTGCAGATGCTAATGATTGACATGTTGTGGCAAAGGCAACGGCAAAGGCAACGGCAACGGCAAAGGCAAAGGCTTGTGCTAAGGGATTGTGTTTGCGTTTTGAGGTCCTTTTTGTGCTCTGCTTGACACTTGAGACGATTGTGTCTATAAAATTGTGTGCACTTGAAAGCTTTTCCGTGTTTGGCCAGAAAGTTAAAGTTTTGCGCTTGTCAGTTTTCCATTTCGTAAATTTGGTTTAAGTCAGCTTGCAAAGTTGCCTTACAGCGGCGATTAAACCTCTTTTTGTTTTTTTGGATTTTCTTTTAATCAGCATCGTTCATACGACCTGTTGTTCGACCGCGATGTCAAGCTGCATCTCAAGCAGCTTTAAGGCCACACCGCAGCAAAAGTGCATTAAAGAAAACGACTTTTCTTTCTCTCTCTCTCTCTCTCTTTCTCTCTCTCTATCTTTCTTCCTCTGCCTATCTCTTTCGCACTCGCTCGCTCTCTGTGCATGTAGAGCTCTATGGCTGTTGTGCTGCTATGCAGCTATGATACTCGATGTGCTACCACCAATCAAATTTCGTGCGTATCGCCAGTGGCCATAAAATGTTGCACACACACACACACACACACACATTTGGAAGAGTTTAGCTGTCGCGTATAAGTGTAGAAGGGTCACAGGCCGGGTCACTTTCAGCTGCAGATTGAACTGAAGCATAACCCAGTTAACCAAAAAACACGCAAGTCCTGAAATAGTATAGTGTAATATAGAAAAGAAATAGAGCAATAATAATGTTATTAATATTATTTTGTGGTATTCCTTACTAGCCTTAAAAATCCAAGACATTATAAGAACTGAATATCTTTTAATACTTTAATGACCAATAAACGAATATGTTCAACGAATTGTTGAAAATTATGAATGGAAATTGCTCAAATGTAAAGAAAACAAATGGGAAATCTGCAGTCGAGCTCACTTGACTATACATTTTAAGTAAAAGCAAAACGATTAAAATATAATTTTAACATATTTTGTTTTGTTTGTTTCTATTTGAACAAAATGCATTGCAATGTATAGTAGTTCAAATATGAATTATTAAAATGCATTAAATTTATCTGAAATACCATATAGAACTATCGCTAATTATATAATCCAGTCGTGAGGTCTGTTGGGTTGTAGCTGTCAGCTAGTCTGACGTTCTAAATTAAAAATGAGGCTTCAACATGGGCCACACAGACCCAAAGGCGATGCTGCTGAAAATTGCGCACCAGGCGAACCAAATCGAATCACACTGCATTGATTTTTTTTTTTTTTTGGGGAAACCAACGGTGCACAAAGCCTGTTCTCTGTCTGCATCCTGATGCTGCACTAGCTCTCTTATTTTTTGTGTGTGTGTTGGGGAAAGGATGATTTGATTACACCGCTTTCTGGGCTCAATTGTTCTCGATTGCACTTTGTCAATTTTGGTTTTTGTCTGGTAATAAAAGCATCATCGAGAAGTGTTCAAACAGCTATGTTCTCTATCAATATTCAACTTGCTTAAACTCACTTTCTAAATTGTAGTTGATTTCTTATAATACAAAATGTGTCAAGTTGTTGTTAACTAGTTCATCAAAGCTTACAATCAAACATAAAGCAATTAATTTTATAAATTTTATATTCTTTCCAAATTAAAAACTATAAAATTTATCAACAAATAATTGCTCTATGTTTGATAGAAAAATTTGAATGAAATAATCAGCAAAAACGTTTGAACATTTGTATTTGAAGAAAACTAAGAAAACAGTTTTGTCATTTGCAGTTGGAGTCGCATTTTTTTCTCGATTTGCAAGAGGAATGTTAAAGTGAATTGTTAATTGTTACCGCAAATTCTTGTGAGGTAATAAACTATGCAGCAAAAGGAAGTCAGAAGTCAGAACAAGAAAATGTCTATAAACATGCGCTGGCATTATTTAATCATAATTCATTTGCTGTACAGTGATATAACAATTGCATTTCCCACACAATTGCAATTGTATTTATATTTACATTCAGTTGCGCTATTTTATTGACTCTGTTCTTTTTTCCCTTTCATTTTGTATGGCTGTTTAACAACATTTTCCGTCGCATAAATCACGATTGGAAGCAGTGAGAGTTCGTTTTGCTCCCCTCGTTGATTCCGATTCCCCTTGCACGTGTTTTGGCCATTCACTTGTAAGGATATTCGCGCTCTCTCTCTCTCTCTGTCTCTCTGTCTCTCTCTCTCAAGCCTTACATAATTCCGGGATGCCATTGCTGTTGCCATTTGCTGTTGCAACAGTCGAGGTAAAAGGCCGCAAGCAGAATGTCATAATGCCGCAAATGTTGAGCAAATGTTGAACAACGACGAAAACAAGCCACAATCCTCCATGTCAAGGGGTGGGGTGCAAGGGGAAAGGGGGCAATGGCAGTGGCAGCAACCTGTTGCCCGAGTCGGTGGCATGCAACATCATTCTGCTCTTTTTTTTTTTGCTCTTGTCTTTTTTGTTGTGTTTCATTTTGGTTTTAGCTTGTTTCCTGCGCTTTTATTGTCGTTTATCTTGTCTGCTCTGGCAATTTACTTCTTGCCCGAACAATGAAAATCGATAAAGTCTGTTTGAAATCAGCTCTGAGCAGTGGCAGCAGCAACACGCAACACATATATAAATGGGGGCACGATGAGCGGGGAGTGGAGCGGGGAGTGGAGTGTATCCCAAACACACACACGAGAGTCATTTTTGCCACAAGCAAATTGGCAAAAATAAAATAAAAATAAACGAAAGCAACAACGAAAACGAAAACGAACAACAAGAACAAAGGCAAAAAGTAAGTCAACGATGTGCATAAAAAAAAAAACAAAGTCAATGCAACGACTGGCGAATACACTGCAAAGAAATAGAAATTTAACGATATTTCTTCGAAGAAAACACATACCAAAAGAGCAGAAATTATATGTGATTTCTTCGAATTAAAAAAGAGAAAAAACTGTACAAAAGAGCGAAAACTTTACTACAGAAAAAAATGAAACATCGAATAAGAAAATGAATTTGAAAAATTAGCTTTATTATAATTACTAAATTCTTACAGTTAAAGGTTAGTCCACAATATTTCATTTTCATATTCATGAATAAATATTTCGGAATTTACAAGCAATTAAATTTGCATTTGAAAACGTTATAGTCAAGCATAAAGCTAAGCTACTTTGATTGTTAAGGCATACTCAGAAAACACACACACACACACACACTCACACACACACTCACATAATAAACGGAATATGAAGCAGCCGCAGAAGTCGCAACATCTTTAGGCCATACAACACTTGGCTTCTTTCTCTTTTGGACGATGCCACAAATCGTTATGAATAATGTTCAAGCATAAAATTTCCAAACGAAAGAGAAAGACAAAGAGAGAGAGAGGGGACAAAAGGGAAAGGGATGGGGAGAGTGGAGAGTGGAGAGAAGAGAGAAGAGTGGCAGGTGGTGCTTGTTGTTTGCTGGTGGCACATCAAATTTCCTTTTGCATAACAATGAAAATGAAAACCTCACCTAATTATGCCAAACATGACTGGTAACAACAACCAACAGCCAAAAGCCAACACACACACACACTCTCACACAAATTACGACAAATTATGTAAAGTTAACTAAAGCAATGACACACACACACAAATCAGAGACAAAAACAAATAAAACAAAATGTGGCATTATAAACACAGCAAATGGGGCAATAACTGCAGGCGTAGAGCATTATTATGAATATGTGAGATACTCTAACAAATGCCATTAACAGCCACAAAATAATGAAGTTAATGATGCATTGCAGCAAGAATTCTTAATTCCTGTAACAGAAAGTAAGAAAGCTACAGTCGGAGTGCTCAACTTGAGATACTCGCTACCCATTTTCAATAAAAATATATTTTACATATATGTATACCAAAAATATATCAACAAAATACTATAATATACTGGAGGTTCTATTTGTTATATTAGTTTAGTACTATATTTCAAATATACCAAATTAATATACCACAAAAAATACTAATATATACTGGAGGGTGTATTTGATATATTTATATACCACGAAAATGCTAAAATATACCGAAACATGTGTTGATATATTCAAAAATATACTAAATTAATATACCACAAAATGCTATAAATATACCAAAGGCCATACCAAAGGTTCTATTTGTTATATTAATTTAGTACTACATTTAAAATATACCAAATTAATATACCACAAAAAATACTAATATACACTGGAGGGTATATTTGATATATTTATATATCACGAAAATACTAAAATTTACCGAAACATGTGTTGGTATATTTTAAAAATATACTAAATTAATATACCACAAAAATGCTATAAATATACCAAAGGACATATTTGGTATATTGATATAGTACTACATTCATAATACAGCATAGAATGTCAAATTAACAAACTTCTACAATTTGTATCAGATCGCAACGTGTCATAAATACTGTAGTTTTTTTTTTATACGTAACAAAAATCTCCGTTCTAGCTTCAACTAACGCTTGCAATTCGAATGTAGTCAATTTGAGGGGACGAAAATGGGCGTGGCAACAATTTGGAGCAAACTTGATCTGCGACAAAGCATAATAAAAGCTGTAGAAAGAAATTATTGCTTTACTCGTATGTCTTATAGTCTCTGATATCTAGGTGTTCATACAGACGGACAGACAGACAGACGGACGGACGGACATGACTATATGTCTAACGCTGATCAAGAATGTATATACCTTATGGAGACTCCTTCTATAAGTTATAATACTATTCTACCCTATGGCAAGCTAGTATAAAAAAAGTGGAAATTATAAATTCTTTTACTCACATTAAATGAGCTACTCCAAAGAATATCATTTCGACCATCAATCAGCGCAACAATAAGCACATAAATCAGCGGCTCAAGCAATCAAAAAGTCCGTCCGTCCGTCAGTCAGTCAGTCAGTCAATTAATCAACAGCTGACTGACGAGCACAATCGGTCACGTATCTCATAAATATTTTTGTCAAAGATTAAATCACTTATTGTGCTATTAAATTTATCAATCGAAAGTCATTTCATTTTGCTACAAATTCATCATTCTTATTTCCAGAAATTCAATGAAAACTTAGCAACCAAATTTCCTTCGCTTTTCAAGTGAAAGTTTTGCAATTGAAAAACCAGAAACTTCTTAATTAATGAAATTAACGTTTTGCAAGCCAAAATAGATGAACATTTTCATCAACTCTAATAACACAAACGATTTGACAACTTTTTAAGTCGTTTAGTTTAGTTTGTTGGTTATTTTATTTTATTTTCATTTTCATTTTTTTTTTTTTGTGTAATTTTTCTTTTGTGGAATTTAATCAGTGTCTTGGGCATTTGCCGCACGACGTGCGAGGGAAACTTTTCCCAAAAACTTGCAATCTCATAGGGTACATAATGAGCAGCTGAAGAGAGAGGGAATTTTTGAGGGTTGGAGTTCGGGGGCGGGGTGCTTTCTCTTGGGGTAACGTAACGAGAAGCTTTGCTTTGTAGTATTTTGTATGCCCGGGCACCTGTCAATAATGTCAGCTGGCATTATGGCCAGAAGTTGTCGTTGTCGTTTTGTGTTGGCGCTGCTGTTGACCCTTATATTTATTTGCCTACTAATTTGTATACAAAACTTGCAAAATAGCCGCCGCATCGCGCACTAACAAAAGCTGCTTAAGCACACACATATTACACGCACACGCACACGCACACACACATGCTAAGGAGGCGGCGCGACTTGTCGTATCGTGTCGTGTCGTGTCGTATCGTGTTGAGTTCTCTCAAGCAGCCCAAGCTCAAACAGCTTCCGTTTCCGCTTCCCCATTTTTAGTAAGGTGCAAGGCAAGGCAAGGGAAGTGGAAGTGGAAGTGGATGTCGTCCTGAGCCTGTGCTCCGTCTGGACTGTGTGCGCAAGGGTTGCCGCCTCGCTGAGCACTCGAGTGCCACAAACAACAACAACAACAACTGGCGAGCAGAACTAATGCAAGGCGTGCTAGTTACATGAGGTTTGCTTGAAAGAGAAAAGCAGCCGACTTTTTGGGATGTGGGGTAAATGTAGCAGAAAGTACTTCATAATTTAATTAGTGCTGCAGCCCGTTAGACAGCTTGACGCGCGACTGATGTGTGTGTGTGCGTGTGTGTGTAAGTGTATAGGTAGCAAAAGAAAATATGAAAGAAAAAAATGAAAAAGAATCTTAATAATAATTAGAGTAAACAATTTCACGCACGTTCTAACTTTAATTGATTGAGCATACCCCATTTACATATTGTGTTAGGGTATAAACAGGCACGCAGTGGCACAGAAACATCAACAGAAAGAGACAGAGAGATAGAGAGAGAGAGAGAGAGAGAGAGAGAGAGAAAGTTGTGTTGTATCTTCTTACTAATAAGGAGCAGAACCTTAAAAGGCCAGCAAATAAATTAAAAACAAATGAAATATGCATGCTCGAAAATGTGAAATATGAAATGTGAAATACGAAACGTGTAGTATGCTTTGAGGCGTTCAACAAATCCAAGCCGAGACAACAAATGTCAGAGAGAAAGAGATAGAGAGAGAGAGCATAAAAGCAAAGCAAATAAACGCACAGCACAGCATAAAACTGAGAAACTGAGAAACCGAAGCGAAAAAAAAAAATGTTTTCAAGTAAACGAAAATAAACAAAATATTTATACAAGCGACTGGGGAATAAGGCAGCTGACTCTAGAATAAACACAACAGAGACAGCGATACAGCTGATAGAGAGAGAGAGAGAGAGAGAGAGAGAGAGGGAAGATGACAGATAGATAGAGAGAGAGAGAGAGAAGGAAAGCGACATCGTTATGATGGTTTGCAAGCCGAGACGCTTTTTCGTGCACAAATAAGAAGCAAAACAATTCCGCTGGCACTGCCAAAAGGCAGGCAAAATAGTTCTTTATTGAGTTTTGTCGGGCTGCCAACTTGTTGCGACTTGCTGCTGCCACACAACTTTCTAATAAACATTTACTGCAAATTAAATCAAAAACAAAAACACGCGAATTGCACTTTGCAACAAGTTTTTTATGATCTACCGCGCAGCGAATTAAAATCAAATAAAACAAAAAACTGAAAACAGAAAGTTGGCAACGCAATAAATAGTTGATTGAGTTGGTGGCGTTGCCAACTTGTTGCCAATCTTGCTATTTGCAATTCCAAATTGCACAACTTTGTTGCAAAAGTGAGTTATTAAAATACCTAAGGGAAGTAGATGAGTAGAGCTACAAAAAAAAATGGAAATGACGAGTTTCAATTTAATGTGAAAAGCGAGCTGTCAACGCGTCAATAAAGTTTTTGAGCACGTGGTAAACAAACTATTGCTGATTTTACTGTTAGACAGCAAGAGGGAGAGAAAGAGTGAGGAATGAAAATGAGCACTGCCAACTTGTCGATAAACTTTAAGCTTAAGCTGTCGCTCTTGTTAATGGCGCTGCCAACTCGTTTTGCACAGCAACCGCAAAAAACTTAATGTAAACCTTGCACAATGTCATTTACATACTCCCACACTCACCTCCACACACACACACATACACACACACATTCGTGACGTTTAAAATTGTGCTTGATTTATTTGCGTCGTTAAAGTAAAGAATTGTGGGGTAACCGCAAATAGACAGTAATCGTAGCACGTGTCAAGTGCCACCAAAGTGACAGAGAACTAACGCCAAGCATTTCGCCAAGCAGCGACTCCACAAATGCCCTACGAAAATAATAATTGCCAAATGCAAACAACAAATCATTGAAGCGCCAACTGAAGCGTAAGTGTACTTCCCCCAAAACAGCAAGCAATGCTTGAACCCAGCTGGCAGTTGGTATTTTGTTTTTTTTTTGGGGCACATGCTTCTCTCACGCGACAGCGACGCGCTTTTATCTATCTTCTTTGTAGTACATAGTTGTGGGGGTCAAAAGGAGGGGAGTCGAGGGGTTGTTTTTTTTTGCGGACTGTTTTTTGTGGTGCGTTTTGTGGCTGTGACACTGAGCAGCTGCCTCGGCAGCCAGCAGCCAGCAGCAACAAAAGCAAGACCACAAATTCTCGTCGTTTTTCATTGCCTACTTTTAGGCGGAGTCGGTAATAATTTCATTCGATAATTCTGTTGTTTATACTTATGCTTTCCTATGTAGTTCCAGGGGAGATGAGTGACAAATTATGCGCACAGGCAGATGAATGGACAGCGAGAGATAGCGGGGGGATAGAGGGGGACAGAGGGGGACGTTCATGTGTTTGTTATTCATTGAATTATTTTTGTTATGTAATTGCCTGCCCCAAAATGTATGCAACGAAAAAGTTAAATCGCCACAAAGTGCCACAATATTGCCTGGCATTCAAGAGACAGAGACAGAGACAGGGACAGAAAGAGAGAGTGAGCGAGCGAGAGAGGCCATAAATATTTTAGGAGTGAACGCTGTGTCAGCAACATTTTTGGACGAATGCTCATCTGTCCAGGTTGATGTATGCTCATCACAGACTCTGATAAGCTAGCTATGCGTGTGCCTGTGTGTGTGTCAGTGTGTGCACAAAACAATTTGCTACAAAATCTCACACACACACACACACACACGCACACATTCACCTGGCGTTTGAAATGCGGCGCTTCAGCTGTTTGCATTGTATGTCACATAAAACTCCCGAAATACGTATGTGTGTATGTTTCTGTGTGTGTGTGTGTGTGTGTGTGTGTGTGTGTGTGTGTGACAAAGGCATGCCTCAGCCCACAAACACACACACACGTGCATTCTTAGCCTTGTCACACGGACAGCAGCTTCCTTCCTGCCAATGCCATTGGTATTGCCTTTAAAGCTCGGAAGCCGCCTAAATGCTAAAAATTCCTCAAGTTTTTCGTCCACATCGATTTTGCATTTTCGTGTTACGTTGCCACAAAGCTCACCCACCACCCTTACCACTCACCCCTCACACACCCTTTGGCCCTTTGCTTCGTTGGCCCCGCAGTCAAATGTGACGTAGCCAAGAGAGAGAAAGAAAGAGAACGCTTCGTAATTCTTTCAATATTTTCTGGCCCAGGGGCTGTCAATTGAGTTTTGGGTCTGTTTCGGTTTTTTTTTTTACTGCTTTTACTGCTGGGGGGAATTGTCGTGAATGACCCAACTCAGACGAAGAGGAGACCAAGCAAAATGATTGACTGATAGAATGATTGGCGATTACGTAACACATTTTATGCCCGTTTTGTTTGGCTGCGTCCCTTGTGAAGGGAATTCTACAAATAGCCCAACATCATTTCTATTTATGTGCGAAGACATTTGTTAAAGCTGTCCCCAAAAAGCTGCTTAAAGCTGCAATTAAGTCAAAAGCTCAAGAATTTTGTCCAATTGTAATAAGCTTATGATTAAGCTAAAGCTTCAGACATCAACTTCACAAGAAAATACTACGAGTATATTGCATTCTTTGTTGTGTTGCGTTACGCCTTGGTTGCACATGGAAAACTTGTAAACTTTCAATGCGAAACTTTTTGTCGCACAACAACAACAACAACAATAACAATGTGGAAATGGAAAACTTTGTCATAATGAGAAGAGTTCTTTTTGGAGAGTTTTATTAAGCCAACTTGTTAGCCAGCTCATTTTCAAGCACAACAAGCTGAGAGTGTTTATCTTCATAAAGATTGTCAAACTTTTTTGTAGTTGTGTCCCTCAAAATACGATGTGCAAGATTTTCCAAAAATACTCTTTCTTTCTTTTGGTTTTCTTTTTTTTTTTGGGTCGAACTTTAACCTACATATCATTTATGTATGTTCCATGTTCGTGTGCAATAAAAGACAATAGATAAAGCTTTTGGACACAACACGACACAAGACTAAATGGAATAAAATATGAAAATTCGTTGATGAAAACTCAAGAAGATGAGCAGAAGAAGCAGAAGATATTAAAATGTGAAAGATTTTACCAAGCGAAAAACACAAAACTTAATGAGTTTTTCAATACATATAGAATATAAGCGAGTGATGAGAACGAGCGAGCGTTGGGCTGCTGCTTTTGACTTATCTCAGCAGCTGTTGCCACACTCACTCATGCCAACATCCCTCAGTGTTCTTCTGTTTGCGACAGGCGGAAGAGATGAAGCGGGGAGGAGCGGGGAGGAGCGGGAAGGAGGGAAGATTCGCCCCTATTTTGCTTCAGCTAACGAGCTGCCCATCAAAAGGTCAGACCTCTGTCAGGTCGACTAGCCTTAAAGTGAACTAAATACAACCTCAACCCCATCATCAAATTGGTTTTGCGGCTTTGTGGCAACATCTCAGTCTATCACACTCACACTGTCACTCTCCCACTCCCACTCTCTCTCTCTCTCACTCCCACTCTCTCTCTCTGTCTCTGTTACAATTGTTGGCGTCTTTAATTTCGATTGCGATACTTTGGCTTTAAAGCTAAAAGCCCACACAGCACGCACAATAAATTAAGCAAATTTATGGCTAGCTGTGCTCTGCCATCAGCTCCTCCCCCTTCCCCTCCTCCTTCTCGTCCCTCTCCTACTGTCGTCTATCGACTTCATTGCTTACCACTTTCGCGTGCCAGTGGCTCAGAACGGAATCCATTGGCTTTGCCATCGACCCGTTCACACTGTGCAGCAAATTTGCGGGTCTCAATTTTGCAATCGCTTTAACTGTCTTTCTCACTTTTTGATTGCATTTGCAAATAGTTTCGATACGAATATTGTTAGATTAGCTAGTTTTGGGGCTGCAAACTGTTTCATTTTAAATAAAGTGTCTAACATAAAATTCGATATTCGTAAAATACTTTTCGATGCTGATCTTTGCTGCCAGTTGATTTGTCTATTTCATTATTTTCGTAAAGTATATTGTATTTTTTTGAATATACCACGTGTAGCCTTTGGTATATTTTCAGTATTTCAGTATTGTCTTTTTATTTCGCAACTGTATCATAGCTAAAATTGTTTGATTTCGCAAACAGAGTTCTTTGTATTATAGTGTTTTGATATTTACCCCTAAATTCATGTTGTCTATTAAATATAAATTTCAATTCGAAATAAACGACAAATGAGTATTATTTAATTGTGCATATCTCTCAAAAGATTTGCAAATAGTTTAAAGTATTTTTAATATCATTACAACTAAATTGCACTTGATAGTCTTTAGAATGCTGCAGCCAACCAACCAACCAACCAACCAACTAATAGTTGTTGTCGAGCACTACTCGTTGCTTTGTTTCTTGCCTGCCTGACTGTCTGACTGCCTGGCATTCTAGTAAGGTTTTCATTAGCATTGGAATTTGGCCCTTGGCCCCCCTCTTCTCCCTTTTCGTCAAAGTTGTTGGCTGGCAAATTTTGTTGTTTAGTTTCGCATTGTGATTATATTAAATACTTGACTTCAATTTCGCCATGGCTTTGCCATGGTTGACTTTGACTTTGGCCAGCCTTTTATGTCTTTGATTGTCGTGTTACCTTAAAGCCAGCCTTGGGTTCGCCCTCTTCTCTTCTCTTCTGTTCACCTTCACCTTTGCCATCGCCCTCGCCTTGGCACGTACGGCTTAAATAAGCTTAAGTAATGTGCGGTGAAAGGAGAAAGCGTCGAGGAGAAGAAAGCATCTAGAATTTCAGCTCAGTTCGCTTGTTGGCTCATTTCATTTAGACGAAAGAGAAAGTACGCGCTGGTATTTCATTATTAATGGAACTTTGATTAAATTGCAAGCCAAAGTCGAGCCAAGTCCCCATTGGTGGCATATAAAAAAATTTACGATGACAAATTTACACAAATTAGTGAACGTTGCCGCTGCCGCCGCCAGACGCATCCGGCATCCAACTGAATCTCCTTGGCATAGAGCAAAAAAAAACACAAAAAACACACAAAAAAAAAAAACCCAATCGTAACTCGCCTGCAATTAGGCTCAATGCAAACGCATAAATTCTCCGAGCACAATTCGTATTCCGTTTGCTGGATTATAGTATTTTCTGCTATGTATTTTTTCCCCATTTTTCCTTTATTTTGGAAGTACATTTGTTGGATTATTTCTTGTAAACGGCTTTTGTGCATAAAGTGGTGTGGAAATTGTAAATATTTAAAAACAATTCTTAGCACTTAAAGTGCAAATTGCTTCGCTATTCTCTTTTACACAACAAAATCATTTCAAATTTCAATCTAAGAAAACACAATTCTTAGATTACAAATGATTTAATATAATTATTTTGTCAGATACATAATTTAATATACTAAATTATAACAAAATGGAACTGAAATGGATGGTAGAAATATCTAAAAACGTAAATAAAAGCTTCAAAATGAAGTGAAATCATTTGATTTTAAAAATTAGATATACTCAGAATTTAATTATGAATTAGTAAACAAAATAATCAATGTTGTTAACTCTGAACTTTCACATATTTGCAATGAAGTTAAGCAAGTTTTAAGTAATTAATTAAGTGAGCACTGCAAAAGGGGTCTAAAAATAATGCGTTTTGACAAGCGCATAAAAGCTTCGACCTTATCAATTTGCTCGGTTCGCATTCGTTATTTTTAATCCGTTGGTCATGGCCAACAGAGATGCATTTTGCCACCGAAGTGTTGTTGGTGGGGCCAAATTAATGTGAACCCTGACACCAGCCTGAAGGCAGCTGAAGGCTAAAATGCAAACAACAACAAAAGTAAAAGGAAAAGGAAAAATACTAAAAGTTAATTTAAATTGACTTTGATGTGAGCAAAGCATAAGCAAATACCTACCACTAAATGCAATATATACGAGTACGAAAGGAAAAAGGATATAAAACGAAAATTGCAGAGAGTTTAATGTGAGGTCTCTCTCGCCTCTGTCGCAATTTTAAATGCCAACTGCCAACTGCCATTTGCCGACCTTGGCGATAAATTAACGTGTTGCCTACTTAGCGGCGCAAACAATGGAAATTACTTTTGCTTTGGCAAAAAAAAGGGAGAAAGGTGCGTGGGTCCAAAGTCAAAGTCAAGCGACAATTCTAGATTAATGACTGTGTTAGCTCGGTGCTATAAATGTGACATAATTTCACTGTTGACCCCCATAAATCACACAATGATCGACGCAAATGAATAACCGACAAACCCTTTTCGACAATTGGCAACTTAAAGATGGAAACTCGTAAGAAATGTGTTTGAATATCAAGTGCAATTTTTTGTTTTTTTGAGGGTTCACTTATCTAAAACCGATTACCGCAGTCTAGATAATTAATCAACGACTAATGACTGTGAATGTCTTAATGTTTCCTCAAGCGATGCGGCTTAATGGCAAACCATTAAAATCCAGTCAAGCTCTCATTTTGCATTCAAATGCCGGAATATAATTCCCCCCCCACATAAAGCTGTAATAAACAGATTTCTTGACATGTGTCTGACAGCTGTTAGCCACTCATTGCTTTCCGTTAACAGCTTTCAATTTCATTTTATAGAATTTTTTCCCTCTTTTTATACCCGCTACTCATAGGGTAGAAGGGTATTATAACTTTGTGCCGGCAGGAAATGTATGTAACATGTAGAAGGAGGCATCTCTGACCCTATAAAGTATATATATTCTTGATCAGCGTCAACAGCCGAGACGATCTAGCCATGTCCGTCTGTCCGTCCGTCCGTATGAAACACTGAATCTCAAAGACTATAAGAGATAGAGCTATAATTTTTTTTTCGACAGCTTTTTTTATATTTGCACGCAGATTAAGTTTGTTTCAAATTTTTGCCACGCCCACTTCCGCCCCCGCAAATCAAAAAAATCTAATAACAAGCGTAATTTTAAAGCTAGAGTTGCGAATTTTTGTATATACAATAGTAATTATTGTAGTTATGATTCCTGAAAACTTGGTTGCCATCGAAGTTATTAAAGAAATACTTTTGTATGGGCGAAATCGTCTACTTACTAGGGGTCTTAGTTGCTTTGGCTGACAATCTGGTATATTGTGCCGTCTATGGTATATTTTGAATGCGGTAATATCACTATAACAAATGTACCGTTCGGTATTTTTAGCATTTTTGCAGTAGATTTGATATATTTTGAGAAAAATCCCGTAAAATATATTTCTTTTATTCAAAATGAGTAGCGGGTATCTCACAGTCGAGTACACTCGACTGTGACTTTC
The DNA here is from genome assembly GCF_023558435.1 of Drosophila sulfurigaster albostrigata. NCBI lineage: Eukaryota > Metazoa > Arthropoda > Insecta > Diptera > Drosophilidae > Drosophila > Drosophila sulfurigaster. The sequence continues at coordinate 21,814,420 of NC_084885.1, forward strand.
TTACTTGTTTTTTTTTAATCAAAATGCAAAAATGTTATTGGGCAGGGGGTAGGTAAAAGAAAAAAATGTTATAATAAAGGAAATGCATTCAGTCGTTGGGAAAAGCCAATTAGGATTTGATAAATCTGTGCATGTGCACATCAATAAATAAAATTGTTCATCGAATTGATTCGTTTGATAAATGTTGACGGCTGTTTTTCGCCGCTCCTCGTCGCACGTCGCGATTCATTCAACTGCGTTAAATGCGTCGTACATCATTTATTTTTTTTTTAATTTTCAGTTTTTTTTTTTTGTTGTACTTCTTTCGCTACTTTTATTTTTAAAGCAATTTAAAAATGTTCAATCCTCATGTCAAGGGCTTGTAAATGAGGCTGAATAAATGCTTCAGCATCAGCATCACCCTTTGGGATTCCTGGCTTTCAGACGCATTTCGCACAAAGTCAACTTTTGATATATATATATACATATATATATGGTACATATATGGCTAATGATGTTGACAGCATGCCAGCGCAACAGAAAAAATGAAATAAGAGTGAAATGAACTTAAAATGAAAATGAAAAAAAAGTAACCGTTGTTGCTAACAATGGCGTCCTTGTCGCTCAAGTTGACTTTTGATGCCGCTGTGGGCTGTGGGCTGTGTGCTCAACAATGGGCGTGGCAATTGATGCAAGCTCATACATGAGCTTATTGCAATTGTTGCGGTTGCAACGCCCACGACAAGTGGATTATACAATACTTATGCACGACTGCACGACGCTATTGCAGTTAATAGCAGTTAAGCTATCGATCGATTTCTCGATTTCTCGATAAACCAATCGAGTGAAGAATGTGTTCGAAAAGCTTCAAGAGTTGGCTAATTTATCGATGCCAGGAATTTTAATATTTCATTATTACCTGAGCTAATTTAACAACTTTATATACTCAAATGACTTCAACTAATTTACAAATGCATAAATCTACAGCAAGTCAGTTTAATAATGAGTGGCTGCAAGAACAATCGATAGATGGCGCCACTCATCAAACGCAGCGACTTGCTGAACAACTGAAACATTCTTGAAAAGCTTAAATAAATGGCTAATTTATATCTAGTATAACAAGTACAAAATTACTTAACGTAAATCAAGTAATGAGTGGCGCCATCTATCATTCTTTCGGTATCACAACACTGTGCAAGAACAACCTATAGATGGCGCCACTCTGTAAACGAATCGACTTGATGTATTTCTGCTTGCTGCTGATTTATGTTTAGCTGGTATTTCATCAAATGACTTGGCACTTTTTAGTCGTTCATATTTTTTAAGATGTTGTTACATTTTGCAACAGAGCATTGGGAGACGAAAAACTTCTATAACATATTGATCATAACTCTTTTACTATTATTTAATATTATCTATTATCAACTCACAATAACGTGTTGATAGTAAAACAAACCTTCAATAATTTATCGATAATTACACATTCCTGTATAACTAGCTTAATCTCTTCCCAACGAGCCACTAAATCATGTAGTTTCCAGCTGAAACGATTCATTAGAATGCGAAATTTTGTAAATTTATTACTTCAGTTTAGTATTAAATTTGAAACGCATGCAAGTGGAAACGCTGCGATATTTCAATTTGAAATTCATTAATGCAAATTTCAATCAAAAACAGAAATAAAAACACAAAAACAAAAGCAAAACTGATTAGATAGTTTCTTCTTTGTGGCTAAAGTAATTAGAAAGTCACGCGATTGGCGACAGTCACTATCAGCAGGGGGCGTGGCAGTCGGCAGTGGGCAAAAAGAGGAAGTAAACATGGTCGCATCTTTAGTTCAACTGTTGTTGTTGGTGTTGGTGTTGCAAGTTGCAAGTTGCACAATGTGGCATTGGCAACGTTGTTGCGCATGCAAATTGATTTTGCTGTTGGCCCTGCCATTGATTTTAAGAATGGCCAACACAAAGTAAGCAAAGCAAATGTGCTTTTCCAACTATCGAACTAAATAAATCCAATGCGTAATTGAAGAAAGTCTGTGGAGAGTGAAATGGAAATTGATTTGGATTTGCATGCGACTTATGTAACTGAAATGTTTTGCAAGCTCCGTCGTCGTTTCCATTCATTATCATCTTCAATTACATTGAGTGGCACATCTTTGGCTTTTTGGTGTCCAAAATCAGTCATTGATTTTATTTGATATTCAAATGTTGTCGAATTATTATTGCAACCTTCGAAGTTCTTCTCTATTATTAAAACCGAATTTGCATCTGACTCTCAGATAAAGTCTCACATTTAACACTCTCGATGGCTGTTCATTATTTATAGAACTTTCGAGTTAACATTTCCACATTTCTCAGTCAGTCAGTCAGTCAGTCAGCTCGTCAATCGGTCATCATTAACACACAAGCCAACCACATACCAAAATTCAATAAATTAATGAGCCATGGTGAAGTGTGTTTTGGATTTTGGCCAAATCAATTAGCACTGCCAAGCTGTGATTTCACTGCTGCCCTTTTGCCATCCTTTCAAGGTGAAAGTTCACACTTCATAGTTTTCCAGTTTGCACTTAATTATGCAGCTTGTTACTGCCACCGAACTTAACAAAAAAAAAACGACGAAAAACTAAAATACGAATTAAAAAAATCCTTGGCAAAAAAGAAAACACAAAATATGAAAAGCTGGGAGTACAACAAAAAAAAAAAGAGACAGATCCACAGCTGGTAGCCGAAAAATATTATTATATACATACATATGAGTTTTTTGCTTTTTTTTTTGTTTTGTTTTGCAATGGATTCCTTTTTTTTTTTGGCACACACTGTGCCCAAGGCCGCAAGCTGCCTGTAAACTGAGCGAGAGACAGAGAGGAGAGGAGGGAAGGAGGCAACTGACGAGGTCGAGGGCGTGTGCCGCTTGCCGCTTGCCTCTTGTGAGCTGAGTTGAGTTGGGTTGAAGTTGTGGGCACTGCAACTGTTGTCTGGCTGCTACATGTTGCGCTCTCAAGAGTGAGAGCAGAGAGTGGGCAGAGACGATGAGGACGAAGTTGCAAGTAACTTTTGTGATGTGTTGAGCGTGTGGCATGTGGCATGTGGCAAAGAGACACACTCTCTAGCATATGCCACACCAATGTTTGCAGCTTACCGCCAGCTACAGTTCAGGTTCCACTTCAAGTCACAGTCAGCGGGTTAAGTGCAATGTGTAGCTATGTTAGCTCCTCCCATCTTGTTCTTCCCGTTGACACTTTCGACCGCAAATCGTTAAACATTAAAAGAAAAATTTCTATATTTAAATGAGCCTATTTTGGTATGATTTCAGCACTTCTGTAAAGTGTCCTAAAGTTTCCGTAAATAACTGCATATTTCACTGCCTCATTTATTGATTAGATTTGTTTTGTATTTACTTTTAAAACTTCTAGATCCATTTTATCTGTCTCACTTTTTCAAACTTTTTAATAAAATAAGTAAGAAAACTACAGTCGAGTGTGCTTGGCTGTGAGATAATCGCTAGCCGCTTTCAATAAAACCATATTCTAGAATTATACCAAATTAATATACCAGCAGCACTAAAATATACCAAATGGTATATTTGGTATATCGGTATATCATATTCTGAATATACAAGAGAGTACAAAATGTCCCATATTTGGTATATTAATACAGTATATTATAAATATACCACAGAGTGCAAAATATATCATATATAATATACAGCTATTATATGACATATATACCAAATATACCATATTGCCAGACAAAGCAACTCAGACCCGTTGGCAGTAGCTGGTTTTTGTTTTTTTGCCATTCAAAAGTATTTCTTAAATATCTTCTACAGATATTCTGCTATCTATCCTCATTTTTTCTTACAATATTGTTTTATATGTGTATAAAAACTTTTTGTGGTTTTGTTGCTCATTTTTTTTGTTCATTATGAAGCTAAAATGACAGTTATTGTATCTTACAAATTATAAGAAAAATGTTTTTCGAAATATTATTCAAATATTTGTGTGCTTAATAGGCAAATAATATGTTTTTTAAGCTCAGATTATATGTTTTCTTCGCTATGAACATTATTTGTTAGTTGTCAAATTACAAAGAACATTCATAAATACATTCATAGATACATCTCTTACATTAGTTCAATGCTCTATGTTATTAGCTTTTTTTGTCTTCAAGAATACACAAATTGGCGTTAAAATTAAATGTATTTATTTAGATAAAATTAAAATTGTGCCAGCAACAAAGTTTTTGCTAATTAGAAATTAAACATTATACACAATAAATAAAACAGCTCTCAATGAATAAAAAAGAATCATTTCCATTTCCACAAAATGGAAAAAAAAAGTTGTTAGTTAGCTGTCGATATTGTTTGTTCCCCAAGCGCCGCAAAGTATGCAGCAACTTTCTAGAGCAAAACGTAAAAAAGAAAATCGATTTGCGAAAGCAATTCGAGTGCACTTTGAGTTTCAGCAAACAAAACAAAATTCGTGCAAACGCAATGTGAATTTGAAATTGTGTGTGATCAACAAGATTTTGTGTTCCTTCAAATACAGCTAAAAAAAAAACCAAAACCAAACCAAACCAAATCAAAAACAAAAGAGAAAACAAAAACCAACGAAATTCCCAACGCGCAGCAGGATGTCTGGCAACGCCAGTAGCGATAGCAATGGGGCAACTCCCGCACAACAGCAACAACAACAGCAACCGCCACCGCAGTATATAATCACAACGCCAAGCGAAGTCGATGCGGACGAGGTGCGTTCGATGGGCGACTTGGAGTTGAGTTCGCCCGGCGATGACAGCGTCTTTGGCACGATCTCAGAGCAGCAACAGTTGCTGCAACAGCAGACAAAGCTAACACACACGCAGAAATACAGCCAGACATCGAGCACAAGCACAAGCAGCAGCAGCAGCAGCAAGCTTGCCACACGCTCCTATTCGGTCACCAGCAGCAGCAGCAGCAGCGCCGGTGGCGGCATCAACTTGCAGCAGCAGCAGCTGCAGCAGCAGCAGCATCAGCAACAAATACAACAACAGACACAGACACAGACACAGCAGGTGCAACAGCAACAGAAGATCATGTCGAGCAGCACACGCAGCCAGAGTCTGCAGTCGAGTGCGATTGTCAGCGAGCAAAGTGGCCACATGCTGAGCACAGCGGCTGCGTTGGCCCAACAGCTGAAGGCGCAATCGTCGACATCGATCATCAGCAGCAGCAGCAGCACCACACGCTATATGAGCTCAACGAGCAGCACAGCACAGCAGCAACTGCAGCTGCAGGGGGCAGCGGGAGCAGCAACGGGAGCAACCACAACATCGAGCAGCACTGTAACGGGCAGCAAGTCAAAGTTTCAGAGTTTCTTGCAACAGCCGGAGGCACACGGCGGCTTCTTGAATGCCCATCAGAAGCATGTGCGGCAATTTGTGCGCTCCACATCGGCACACTCGGAGGCGGCGGCCAGCATGACACCGGTGAGCGGTGCAAGGCCGGAGAAATGCATACGCAGCGCCTCCACACAGATCGATGATGCTTCGGCTGCCAGCGGTGATGTGAACGAGGGCAGCAGCGGCATCGGCAGCGGCAGCATGCAACTGTCGATGTCCAAGCTGGGACTGCAGCAGTCCTCCTCCATACTCATCTCCAAATCGGCCGAAACCATCGAGATGAAGAGCAGCTCAACATCGGCCGGCATGCGCACCCAGCTGACCCTCAGCGGTGGCTTCCTGGCACCGCCCAATCGCAAAATCACCATCCTCAGTCCCATCCATGCCCCGCCCGGTCTCCACGACATACTCAAGCGTGCCGGACGCTCGCCGCTCTCGCCGCGCATCAGTTTCCCCGGCAGCGAAACGGATCTCTTTGGGTGAGTTATTTACACAATCCCAAAAAACTCGACAATTTCCATCATTTTTTTTTTGATGCCACAAAATCAGGCATCGAAGCACGTAAGAAAGCGACGGTTGCTATCCCTTTTTGAATAACAGTAAAATAGTGTGGTATTATTTTTAAAATATACCAAATTAATAAAAATATACTGAATGCTATTTTTGGTATATTTATATAGTAATACATTCCAAACATACTAAAATAATATATCATAAAAATACTGAAGTATACCGAAGGATATATTTAGTATATTCAAAATATACAGAATTAATATACCACCAAAAATACTTAAATATACCAAAGGATATATTTGGTATAATTATATACTACTTTATTTAAAATATACCAAAATAGTATACCATAAACATACTAATATATACAAAGGCTATATTTGGTATATTGATATATTACTACGTTCAAAATATACCAAGTTAAAACATACCACCAAAAATTCTAAAATATACCAATGTATATATTTGATATATTATATTTATATAGTACTATATTCAATATATACCAAAATAATAGACCATAAACATACTAATATATACCGAGGGCTATATTTGGTATATTGATATATTACTACGATCAAAATATACCGAATTAACATACCACCAAAAATTCTAAAATATACCGAAGGCCGTATTTGGTATATCGACATAGTAGACATAGTCAAATGTTTACAGTTTGCTCTAACATTTATCAAATGTCTTTCTAGTAACGTAGTGAATGAATATACAAAGAAAACAAAACTAAGATTTTTAACATGCATAAATTAGAACAGATGATACAGACTTTTGAAGTTGGAGTTACATATGTCTTGGATTCAAATTATATTTACTTTTTCACACATATGTACATTTATAGATACAATGTTGAAGGGAGAAAACTTAGTAATCAAATTTTAGAAAATTTAAATTCACATACATTAAAAAAGTTTGACAACATTCTAAAGATATTTCAGTAATTCACATATGTATTTTATTGTTATTTATATTAATTGAAATATTTTTCAGCCCTAATTACAAATTATATTAAATTCTTTAAAAGCACTATAAAAATCCATTAAAGATTTGTATAATATAGGAAAATGTGCACTTTCCAAATTATTATTTAATTAATTTAATAATTTGATTCTGCTGCACAATAGGAATTTTCTGCAGATACTTCAATCAATCGATAAAATATTCTGATTAAGTTTCAAGCATTCAACTAGGGATAATTTGTTATCACTTGGCATTCAATTTCTTGGTCTTGCAAATTATTTTAATTCACTCAAAAATTCACGTTCTCCAATAAAACAAAAGTTTGCAAATCTCATGTGAAATTTGGAGCAACAGTTGGGAAAAATAATTGTGTTTTGTTTTTCTATATAAATTCACTCATTCACTTTAACTTTCGTATATAGAATACAGTTTGATATATAATATAATATAATATGTATATATATTTGTGTAGAATTTATATTTGAGAACCGAAATGAAAAGTTTTCAGCAAAACTATGTCTTTAGATTGTCGCAAGCTATCAAAATGATTGCATTTTGATTGAGGCACTTATAAAAAACTTTTATATAGAGTCGAAGATTTTGCCAACAAGAAGTTGCAAATTGTCGTTTTCCAAATTTAACACTTCATCAGTTGCAAAGCTAAAACAAATTAAAGCGGGGGGATAATAAAAATCAACAAGAGCAACGACAATCTTTTGATTAAGAACATTGTGTAGCTGTTGCTGTTGCTGTCGTAGTTGTTGCCGCTGCCTTGACGCCAACGGCTAATGAGCTTGTTTATATCCTCGGTCCAAGCTCCTTTTTTGTTCTTTTTTTTTTTTGTTGTTTGTGCTGTGCACGTTTTGTGTTAGCATCTGCGTTTATATGCGTGTCCGGAATTTGTCAGCTCAAAATGCTCATCTTATTGTTAATTGCTGTTGTTGGTGCATATCGCGTATACGCTCCGTGTGCGCTGCGAATGTCATGTCACTCGCAGTTCGACAGTCGCCACAGTTGTCATCGAGCTCTTATTTTTCCCCCAGTTCATGCTGTCTCGCTCTATCTTTCTCTGTCAATCTCTCTCTCTCTTTATTTCTGCCTAACTGTGTCGTTGTCAAAATGCCAAAATTCTTTGTCATAGTCGTATAATTAAATTTAAATGTTTTCGTTTCGAGGCCTGGCAACGACAGCGTCAGACCAACAGATAAGGTTAGACAGCGAGAGTATGAGAGAGAGAGAGAGTGTGAGAGAGAAGGAGAGGAAGAGGGAGGAGGAAGCATCAGAGAATAGTGGCAAAAGCTGGGGCAGAATGTGTAGCGACATTTATATTAATAACAGCAGCCAAGCTGTTAAATTTTTAATGAACCAGTCAAAGCAACAACAACAAAAACAACAACAACATTGATGAAAGCGACAGCTGAAAATTGCCAGCGCACGTTAACAATTATTGAAATTATCCTCCAGGATCCCATCTGATAAATAATCGTACTTATCATAATTGAAAAGCCAACAAAAAAAAAAAACAAACATAAAAATAAATGCGCAAAATCAACAACAACTTAAAGTTACTCTGCATTCGAATTCGTTAAATTTTTAAACTACTTAAAAACGGCAAATAATTAAAAAATATATATTTTCAAATTTCCATATCTCATAAATAAATGTATTTTTTGATTTATTATAATCCTCATAATAATATAATCATAAGTAATGAAGAGTAAATTCTTTAAATTTCAATTAAATGCGAATCGCTTTAAACGATTTAAGCAATTCTTTAAACTACTTAAATAACTGCAAATAGTTAAAAAGAAATATATATATTTTTTCAAATTTCTTTATAAATAAATATATTTTTGGGTCAATATCAATCATAAGTTACACAAACAAATTCCTCTTTACTTTAAATTTCAATTAAAAGCGAATAGCTTTAAACGATTTAAACAATTCTTTAAAAAAATAGAAATATATACTTTCAAATTTCTATGATTCATAAATTAATATATTTTTGGGTCAGTATCAGTCATTAGTTACGCTGAGCTATTTCTCTTTATGTCGAATTTCAATTAAATGCGAATCGCTTTAAGCGAAGCGAAAATCGAATCGACAACTTGAATTTTCTGGCCAGATAACCGTAATTATACAGCTGTCAGTTTTCAGCTGTACGTCGTCTTAATTCAATTGGATTGCATTGAATTCAGTTAAGAGAGAGAGAGAAAAAGAAAGAGAGAGAGAGAGAGAGAGAGAGAGAGAGAGAACTCAACACACACAGATCAACGGAGTTTAAACACACTTTTTGTGCATTTCTCACATGTTTGCACAATTTCATTTCATTTTACATTTGTTTTGTTGTTATTGTTGTTGTTTCGTTTATTTTTTACTGCTGCTGCTGTTGTTATTTATTGGCAGTGTGCAAATTAATTCTCATTATAAATAGAAAATGAGCGCTGAAATTTAATATATGTATATTATGAACATATGAACATTTCGCTACCCTTAATCCCAGAACAATAAACCATGTCAACAACGTGTAGTTTGGCTGACTGGCTAATACCCTGGATTATTGCGTTGACTTTTTGTTTAAAACAAAGAAAAATCTGCGCAGCAAACATAAATTTAGTAATTAACTTTAAATCGAACTGATTACCAAACTCATCTAATTAAAGTGGAAATTTTTTTCTGCATTCCAGATAAATTTATGGAATTAGTTTCCACGATTATTATATTGTATATTCAAATGAGTTTAGGATTAACAACAAAAACTTAATTATTTAGTTGTATTCATTGTACACTTTGTCAATCATTACTTCAACTAAGCGAAGAAGAATATGCTTCATAAATATTATCAGCTGACAAAGTAAGCTGCTGGTAATTATTTGGTACACAAAGTAAAGCTGCAGCTGCTGAAAAAATGAGCTGGATTTCAAAGTGCCTTAAAACTTTGAAGACCATCTCTAGATTTGTCATTTGCAAGGTTTTCAGTTTTTGTTAAATTAAATTTGCTTAATTTGCAGTCGAGTGTGCTCGACTCTGAGATCTAATTTCAATAAAACCATATTCAGGAAAATATACTGTATTATACGGTATGAAAATTTTGGCATATTGATATAGAACTGCATTCAAAATATACCATAGCGTAATAAAAATATCAGTATATTTCAATATTCCAAAATTTCGTTTGATATTCGGTTTTCTTTGATTTCCGGGGAGCGAAAGTGGGCGTGGCAGAAATTTAAAACAAACTTGATCTGCGTGCAAGAAATAAAAAGTGCTGTCGAATAAATTATATCTCTATCTCTTATAGTTTCTGAGATCTAAGTGTTCATACAAACGGACAGACAGACAGACGGATATGACTATATGTCTCGGCTGTTGATGCTGATCAAGAATATATATAATTTGTGCGATGCATATGACTCCTTTTGCATGTTACCCTTTTACCGAGGCAAACAAAAAATCACTTTCTAGAGTTCACCGATTTAAATGACCTAACTTAAATATATTACTTTGTATTATTTTAAATTTTACAAATGTAATATTTTTTTTAATTTTACAATTTACAAATTTTCTTAATTTTTTAAATTTTTTTCGATTTTTTAAATTTTCATATTTCACAAATTTTCTTTAATATTTTTTAACGTACGTATTTTACAAATATTATCTTTTTTTCCTTATTGACTTTACCTTCTCATTGCGCTTTTTTCTGTGTGTTTCGAGTTAGATCAAAGATATTTTTTGCATTTCTTGACGTTTTTATAATTTGCTTTATTGAAATTAAGTGACATCAAATGCACTTCGCAATCTGCCAGGAAAATATGAAAATATGTTGAAAAAGAAACGAAGAAGAAAAGAGAATAAGTTTTCGCTTTAGCTTTAGCTTTTATTTCCCCATCGGCTGTTTTTTGGCTTGTGTCTAAGCACTTGGATTGGACAAGATAAATGACAGGTTGTTTTCTTCGTTTTTTTTTTATTATTTTTGATATTAATTGACTGTCCAAAACTTTTTGCATGTTGCCTAGCTGCCTGGCTGGCTGGCTGGCTGGCTCAACAACAGAACTGTCAATTGATGTCAGTGGTCGCGAACAGTCGCAAGCCGGAAGGCGAAACAATTAACAAAGTTATCAGTTGCATCAGTTGCTATAGAGAGAGAGAGAGAGAGAGAGAGAGGCCAACAAGTGCACATGTTAATTAATAATGAACAGAGCACAGAGCACTAAGAGAACAGACAACAACACAACATAACTGAACCCCGTTCGATGTTCGACTGCCTTGTTAAGTCAAACACACACACACACACACATATACACATAGAGATTGCGGCAGATTTGTTAAATGGAATGTTGAGCTTAACTATGCGGCTGCCTTTAAATTGCCGCTGTGCTCCCCAGAGCAACAACTCATTCGCTGGCTGAGAAAGGGAAGTAAGGAAAGCTACAGTCGAGTGTGCTCGACTGTGAGATACCCGCTATACCTATTAAGAATGAAAAGAAGGCAGTGCGGTATTAATTTTAAAATATACCAAATTAATAAACCATAAAATAATAAAATATACCAAAGGATACATTTAGTAAATTGATATAATACTGCATTCAAAGTATACCAACTAAGCTATGCGGTATTATTCATAAAATATACCAAAATAATATACCACAAGGTACTAAAATATACTAAAATATACATTTGGTATATTGATAGAGAGCTGCATTCAAATTATACCAACTCCGAAATGCAGTATTATTCTTAAAATATACCAAATTAATATATATCTAAAATACTAAAATATACCTAAGGCAATATTTGGTATATTGATAAAGAGCTGTGTTCAAAATATACCAGCTAGAAAGGCGGTAAAATATACCAAATTAATATACCTAAAATACTAAAATATACCTAAGGCAACATTTGGTATATTGATAGAGAACTGCGTTTAAAATATACCAGCTATGCTATGCAGTATTATTATTAAAATATACCTCAAAAATACTTAAAATATATCAAAGGCTACGTTTGGTATATTGATATAGTACTACTTTCAAAAAATATCAGCTAAGCAATGTGATATTATTTTCAAAATACACCGAATCAATATACCGCAAAAATACTTTAAATATACCAACGACTAGAGTTGATTTACACTGCTAAAATACTACATTACAAAATACAACAGCTTAGCAATGTGGTATTAGTCTCAAAATATATCAAATAAATATACCGCAAAAATACTAAGAAATATACATGTACTATATATGAAATAAACTTGATCTGCACGCAGTCTCTTACAGTCTGAGATCTAGATAAATATACTTTATAAGGTCGAAGATGCGTCCTTCTATCAAAGTTAAAATACCCTTCCACCCTATGGGGAGCGGGTATAAAAAGGAGAGGAGATTGCAGCCAAAGCTAACGCTTCGAGTGTACACATAAATCTCTTAAAGCTAAGGGCTCAACTTTTTTTCTCTGTGCTGTTTTTTTGTTTTCGTTTTTTGCTTTATGTATGCGTGACTTATCTTTACAGTTTATTTATTATTTAAAACATAACAGACGGCAACAAACAAAAAAAAAAAGAATACAAGAAAAAAGCTAAAAATTATGCTAGAGGGCTGAGTCAATGAGGCAACTTCACCTCGAGGGGATGCCAAGGGGCGCCTAGGGAGAGTCAGAGGCAAAAAAAAATACTTGACTTCCACTTTCGACTTGGACTCCATTTATATGTGTCCAAATATTTTGCAAAGGCAACGACACCGACGACGACGACGGCAATTCTAATGCTAAATTAAACTGAGCAGCTGAAGGCGTTTTTCGGCAGCCCGATTAGAGGCCAAGCGGAAGCTGCTTGCCCCATGCCCCATGCCACACTCGACTCGGTTACAAAACCCAGCAAACTGTGCAAGATCCAATGACAAACAGGCCAAAATGAAACCCGCAGCCAGCAGCAACACAACACAAGACAACAAAACAACAAAAACAAAGGAATAAACACAAAATGTGGCACAAACTCAAGATATGCGGGCAGAAAAGAGCGAAGAAGGAGGGTGGAAGCTAGGAAGGGATGAGAAACCCTTTTAAGACATTTAGCAAAAACAAAATTTGTTTACATGCCGACGCAGTGCGCGTGCCTTTGTTTGCATATTAAATTCGCGTTGCATACTTTTTTTTATTTTCCTTCTTTTTTTTTTGGTTTTTGGGTGATAATGAAGGCATTTTTGCGCGAATGACTTTGGCGGGTGGCAAAGCGGTTGGCAAATGGTCTCAAGGTGCCGGCAAAAGCTGTGAAAAAGGTCTTCCACAACATAATATGTGTGTGTGTGTGTGTGTGCGTGCGTGCGTCGCCTCAATTAACTGACAAAACGCCGACGACGACGACGACATCGAGTCGTATACTTAATAAGCGAGCAGCGAGCTGCGAACAGAGTTAACCGGAAATCTCGCATATAAAACATAGCACTTGGGTTTTTGGCCTGCATCTCGAATAACTTGCGCAAACATCGCAAAAGTCCTTAAACACAACACACACACACACACAACAACAACAACAACAGCGAAAACAGAAAGGAAATGAAAGATTTGCGCTGAGAAAAAGCGAAATAAATTTTCATTTGCGTGGGTCGCCGATTAAATCTAATTGCACAACAAATAAATTTATGGCTTCAATGACCGTTTTCTATGGATAAATACACACATATATATACATATATGTTTTATGTATATATGAACAAATTTCTGTATATGGGAATTTGTAGGTAAAAAAAGCTAAAGCAATTCTTAAATAAACTTGAAATTGAAAAATTAGCTCACACATTAATTTCAATCCAAAAAAATATATAAATTCAACAAATTTTGATATACGGTTAATTTTGTATCCATCTATCTATCTATTTATCTAACTATCTATCTATCTATCTATCTATCTATCTATCTATCTATCTATCTATCTATCTATCTATCTATCTATCTATCTATCTATCTATCTATCTAACTATCTATCTATCTAGCTTAATATCTATCTATCTCTGCTATTTAAAGTGACAAAGAAAACTATAACAAAACATTTTCTTATTTCGAGTAAAGATGAATCGTAAAGCTCATAAATTAGAGCTAACAGTGATTTTGGAATTATTGTTCTGTTTCAACATCAATTATAAAAATGAATGAGTTCATACAAAAAACATAAAATGAAAGAATTTACATATTTTATTGTAAAACTGAAAGAGTTCCTACAATCAATTTTATCCTTTAATATAGTTCTATAAGAATAACATTTAATTATTTTAAAAATGGTTTCAGTTCATATATTTTTAATTCTAAATAGTGTAGCATGCGAGAAATTCCGCTAAATATATAATATCAAAATTTAATGAATGACTTATTATGCAATATTTGGTCAATGAAACTTTTATAAAAGTGATGCAGCATTAAACAATTTTGCAGATCTGTGAATGCTGTTAAAGTTTTCAACTAATTATGTTGCATACGTTGATGGAAAATCGCCTTCGAATTGAATTGTTTGCAATAAATAACTCGAGAATGTTTGCCAAATTGAAATGCTGACATTTTGCGAATGCCAAAGAGTCAAAAAGAGTGCTTTACAAGAAGGCGTCAGCATTGGCATTTGCATTGTGTGAATCTGTTTGAAATGCAGGTGTTGAAAACTTAGAACACCTGCTGTCAATTACACTTGACAAACTGACCATATTACACACACATACACACACACACATCTTTTGGCACATCCTTTGTCACATCCTTCGTACATCATCCTTGGAATGCCGCAGGCGAAACAAAAACTACAGTAAACACACTTTAGCAAACAAATCAAACATGGGCAATTATTGTAATCAATGTAATTGCTGAACAAATAAATGATTTGACCATTTTCATTATAGTGAATAACTTGAGTTCAGTGTCAAGTGAAGTTATTTGTCTATTTGCACGCGCACGAAATTTCCAGTTTTTGTGCACTGCATTTTCTTTAGTTTATTCTCCAAAAAGATAAAAGAGCAAATAACTTCGAGTCGCCTTTGAACTTCAAAGGAACAAAAGCAAATATTAAATAATAATTTCAATGTGCGCAGCAAAACTTTCAAACAATACAACAAATTTAAAATTTAAAGTGAGCAAAATTCGAATTAAAAAAAAAAACGAAATATAAAATTTGCTGCGTCATTAAAAAGCAACAAAAAAAGCCGTGTTAATTGGCTCTTAACGCAAAACTGTTAATTAGCACATAATGCAACATAAGTGCTCTGCTCGTCTTGTCGGATGGAGATGGGGATGAACAACAGCCACACAAAATAAGAGTGTGAGTGCGTATACTTAATATTAAGCATACGCCACGTGTCACAGAAACGAGTGCCTTGATAAGGATAAGCAGCGGGGATAATCTCAAACGACTGAAGAGTCAGAGTGAAAGAAAAAAGTGAGTGAAAGCAAAGAAGAAAGAGAAAGAGAGAGGGTGACAGAGAGAGAGAGAGAGAGAGCTCAAAGCAAAGCCGCCGCAAAGTATGCAACGCTTTGCTTGCAGCACGTGCAGCAGGCAGGCAAACAAAACCAAGAAGACCTTCAATAAAATTCGACGCAAAGAAAAAAGCATAAATCAGCAAAAAAAAAAAAAAAAGTGAGAAAAAGTGAAATGCTCTTCGCTTTCGCTTTTTACCTGTGCACAACATTTTTGAAGGCTCTCGGACTCGAGCTTGAAAATGCTGCGTTCGATTTGCGTCAACAGTGAAGAGATAGGAGAGGGGTGAGGACTGCAGGGGGAGTGGTGACGGATGAGTGGGCTGTTCGTGCTGAGCAGCTTATTTGTTTGCTTTGCTTTAATGCACATTAGGGTGCCGTTCAATTAAAAACTCTAAGCTAAGCAGATTTCCTTTTGCTCTTCCACTTTTTGTTGTTTTTTTTTGGAAACGTGTTGAAAAACGCATTACAAAACTTTCACCAAAGCTTTTCACCCCACACAAAAGCTCTGGCTTAGCGCGGACATTGTTCGGAAAGCTTTTTGCGAGGGTAAAAAGCGACAAAACTTGCAACAAAAGTTCAACACAAAAAGCTCGAAAAGCTGGCAAAACACTCACTGAGCTTTCTGTTGCTGATGGTCAGGAATTTATTGGAAAGCTTTGGCAAATATAATTAGCGTGTGCCAAATGAGAAATGGAAATTAAATAACGAAAATTCCAAATAATTGGAATTTAAAGCTTTAATATGTTAAAATTGATGCAATTGTATTGCTGTTGAAAGCAAAATGGGAAATGTGGAGGGCAAAAAAAAAGGAATACATCTTAAAACACGCCACGAATTATGTTTTATAAAATGTGCAAAACATTAAACTAATAAATGAGAGCTTCCATTCGAAATATGAATATATTATAAACTATTTATAAAAATCCTTAAATATATATCAATATTTATTAAAGAAATAACAAAAGTTGGAAATTTCATTAAATTTAAATATAAAATGTATAGAAATTGATATTTATTCAATAAGTGTGTATTTAAGTCTGAAATTGCATTTAAAAAATACAAATATAATATGCTGATGAAATTTATTTTTCTTTTGATTTAGTTTTCTTTTTAAATTCGAGTTTATTACACATTAAATATAATATACAAATTTTGAAAAGGGAAATTTAGTCTGAAAACTGAAACTTAAATTTCATTAAATTATATTGGACTTAATATTGCAATGGAATTCGAAATTCAAATTATTGATTTAGTCAATTTTTAATTTTTTTTATTTTAAATTTTTTTTTAATTTCATATTTGTGAAACATAAAATTTAAACATACAATATTTATTTGTTGAATATAACACAATTTAATAAAAATTCATTTATTTCGAATTTCATAATTAAGCATTAAATTCAAATAAAATATTTAATGCATGAAATTTCAGACTTATTTATTAATTAAAGTTATTTTATGCAGCACAGCTCTCAATAATGTCATTTAATGTTTTTTGCATAGAATTAGTTTCTAATTAATTGCTTTAAAAGTTGACAACAAAGTGCATTTTCCAGTTGCGCATTTTGTTGTTTAAAAACTGCTTTCAGACTCCATTAGTTGTCGTCAAATATTGAAATCAAAGTGCGTCAAAAACTTTCGAACTCAATTATGGTAACATTAAATATAATTATTGAATAATTGATCAATTAAAGCTGCTCTTTAAAAATTCTTTCAAACATAGAATAATTGATAAATTAAAGTTTGCTCTTAATACTAAATTCGAATTCGACTAATTTGAAAACGTTTTCTTCTTCTTTTTCATCCTCGTTTTAGGTAAGTGAAAGTCCTTGATTTTGAGCGGATGTTTTTTTTTGGTGTGCACTCTTCTCGTGGGATGTCCTGACATTTTATCCTGTGGTAAGCTGTCAAATGAGCTAAAAACAAAACTGAAGAGAAAACCAATTTGATCAGAAGGGAAAGATTTCTTTTTTTGGGTTTTGTGGATGGAAGTATATTTTGGCATGGCTAAAAATGTGTCTAACGATGATGATGGGCAGCCATTATACATAAATAACAATCAATAAGCTAACTTAGTGCGTGCCAGTTTAAAACGTTGCGTATACGCAACGCAACTGGTTGCCTCGATGGAGGGTCGAGGGTAGCAAAGGGCGGGGGAAGGGGGGATGAACTTGCCCACCTGAAGGCAACCGGAAAAACAATCAGCAACACGTTGAACCTTGGCATTTTTCTCGCTTTTTTTATGATTAACTTTAGGGGCGTTGTTTGCAGCTGCTGCTGCTGCAGCTGCTTGTTGACTTGCCACGCCTATTGCCACCGCCCAACGCCCAACGCCCATTGCTGTAGGCATGGCCAAGAGCGTGAGGCAACACAAAGACAGCAACAACAACAACAACTGCAAAACAGTTGAAGATGCAACAAAAAACAAATATTGTAATAAAAGAGAACGAAAAGGAAAAAGAAAAAAAATGAAATGAAAATTGTACTTTAAAAACGCATGCAATTTGTTGGCTCGCAGCCACGCCCACCCAGGGGGCGGCAAACTGCAGTGGCGTTCACTCTCTTGCTATGGCCATGGCCATGTGTGTGTGTGTGAATGTGTGTGTGTGTGTGTGTGTGTGTGTGTGTGTGTGTGTGTGTAGGGCAGACAAACACACAGCGGGCAAGCAAATCTCAAACGAAAACAGAGTTCAAAGCACAGGAAATTGAACGCATTAAAAAATGTGAAAAACGAGCTGGCACTATTTGTGTAAGTGCAAAGCAACGACTTGGCGAATACCCTGCACAAAAATAAACTACCATAAAAAGTTGAAAAAATAATAAGAATAAAAATAAAAATAATGATAATAGTAATGATTATAATAATAATAATAATAATAATAATAATAATAATAATAATAATAATAATAATAATAATAATAATAATAATAATAATAATAATAATAATAATAATAATAATAATAATAATAATAATAATAATAATAATAATAATAATAATAATAATAATATATAATAATATATATATATATATAATAATAATAATATATATATAATAATAATAATAATATAATATATATATAATATAATATATATATAATATATATATATATAATAATAATAGTAAAAAATGAATACGGTTCCATTATTACTAAAATAATTAAACAAACACAAAAACTTAAAAAAAAGTACCTTACTTTTTGCCAAAAATTGAAAGTGTCCTAAATACAAAAACAATATTAAACATAAAAAAGAATTATTACTAAAATAATCTAAGAAAATTCTAAAGGAATATAAATATTCAATTACTACTAAAATAATTCAAACATAAAAAAGTAACTTTAAATTTACAATTTTTGCCGAAATACTAAATTACGAAAAAAAAACATAAAAATATATTATATTTATATACAATTATTACTAAAATGCACAAAGTAAATAACTCAAAAATAAAAATTTACTAGAAGAGCAGGCGTAAAATAAAAATATACATATAAATACATATAAATATAAATACAAAAAAAAAATACAATATAAAAAATATATCAGATTTACTAGAAATGATGACTAAAGTAATCAAAAAAAATAGCTAATATATAAACCCCTACAGGGTATTTGCTAGTTGAGCATGCGCGAACATCGTCGCCATTTAATTACACAACCAGTTGCTATGAACTTTGACAATGGTATCCATAGGATTAAATAGCGAAAAAAAAAGCACAGAAATATATATAAAATAAAGTCATAGCGAAAAAAAATTTAAATACAATAAAAATTAAATAAAATGTTAAATAAAGAAAATTATGCAATTAATAACAAAGAGTAAATAAATATGCACAATATTTAATAAAAAGAAATGTGGAAAAAATATACAAATTGGTTAAAAGATAAAAACCAAAATAAAAAAAAAATAACAACTTCACTCTTTTGACATTACAATGTTGATAAACAATAATTAAAGACCACAAAGCGAGTATCTTGTGAATATCAATAAAATGCAATTAATTAATAATGCAGCGCAATAATTTAATTGATTTACATTAATGCGCCATACAAATATTTTTGCATTGTGGTCGGCGCGAAAATATGTGCAAAGAGCAACAAAAGTATCTCGAACTCGAATGAAATGTATCTTTTGCTGCAGGCGAAAAAAAAGAAGAAGAAAAGTTCCACACACCAAATTTGGCAGTCGAAATAAAAACTGAATACGAATGTTCATTGTTGTTGTTGTTGTAGAGTCTGCATCTGTATCTCGTATCTCGTATCTCGTATCTCGTAGGTTGTGTGTATCTGTAAAGCGTCTTGTCTCTTGGGTGCCATTTGCCATTCATTATTTTGCTGAGTTGCTGTTGCTTTTGCTGTGGTCATTATGTGATTTGCTGTTGTTGTTTTTTGATTTTACATTTCGCATTTCACATTTTGTTGGAGCACAAAGCACAGCATGAAGCAAAAGCAGAGACAGAAACAAAAAAAAAAAGTAGAGTAAACAATTTCTAATAAAAACTTGCTGAATTCTGAAATACAAATGAAACGTGTTTTCCACTTATCAATTAAACGTTTCAATTGTTTAATCTTTTCATCTATAGATCGAGTTAATAAATGCAACAAAATCTCAAACAATTTTATTGACAACAACGTAATTTTGAAATGCAAATTTTTGCATATCTTGCAACGAAAATCGAAACATTTAAAATGAATTATTTTATTGGAAATGACTTTTAAAATATTGCTCAGCTTAAATTATCTTTTTTTTATATAGAAATGTAAAATTTAAACTTTTAAATCATGTGCAAAAATGTAGGAAGAGTCTTTGAAGTCACAAAAATACTTAAAACAAATTAAAACTTTTGAATTACAGTTTTCATTGCTTATGTTGCAATTCTTTCTGATTATAATATGATACAAAAATTCGAATTTGTACTTAAAATCATGTGAAGTGATATTTTTGGACTTGTCTTAATTTCTCAAATATTATAAATTAATTACAGTTGTATAATAGAAATTCAACTTACTTTTTGATTTTAGAAAATATGTAAACTAGTATAATTTTGGACCTTTATGGTATATTTGGAGTGTAGTACTTCATCGATATACCAAAT
Source organism: Drosophila sulfurigaster albostrigata (assembly GCF_023558435.1). NCBI lineage: Eukaryota > Metazoa > Arthropoda > Insecta > Diptera > Drosophilidae > Drosophila > Drosophila sulfurigaster. The sequence continues at coordinate 21,834,814 of NC_084885.1, forward strand.
ATGGGTTTTGGTATATTTTAGTATTTTTACAGTATAATAATTTGGTATATTTTTGGAATAATACCGCACTTGATTGCATTTGTATAATAGAAAGTTCAACTTATTATTATTATTATTTTATTGCAGTTAGTATTTTATTATTTTAGTATTTTTGCAGTATATTGATTTGGTATATTTTTGGAATAATACCGCACTTGATTATATTCTTATAATAGAAAGTTAAACTTAATTTTATTGCAGTTGATTTTGATATTCTAAAATAAAAAAGTAAATAAATGGAATTTGCTTTTCTGATCTCTATAAAGCCACGAATTTAGAATGATATAAATATTTGTTGATATAAATTATTGTTGAAATCGTTTTTATTGAAATTAGTTCAAATATTATTATACAATGCTTATTTTTAATTAAAATTTGCTATAATAATTGAAAATGAGGTTTATTTTGAAAATGCATCGAAAGACTTTCCTATGTGAAGATCAACATTATTAAGGAATTTGTTGGCACTTTTTGGGGCAACACTTCGGTGCTTAGTTGGTTTCATGCTTAGATCGGTTTATGCTAAATATGTCAGAGGTCAAGCATAACTGAAACGCAGCTGCAACCAAGAAAGAGAGAGAGGGAGGGAGAGAGGGAACAACAAATATCAGCGCATGCAATTGCCTCATCGTTGTTGTTGTTGTTGTTGTTGTTGGCGGCAGCAATTTTCATTTCATGACTTTGGCTGATGGATAACTCTCGACCTGGCGAAACAAGCGCCACATAATTGCAAAGCGAAAGCGAGAGAGAGAGAGTGGGAAAGGGAAAGAGAGGGAAGAGCGGGCGTTGCTTTCTTATTGCGTTTGCTTGCCAAAGAAAATTCCAAACTTTACTGTAAACGCACCTGAGAAGCAACAGCAGCAGCAACAGCTCAAGAGCCAATAACGAAATTCATGCTCGCGGGTCAGTCACGTGAGAGAAGCAAGGGGGGAGGGGGGAAGGTCATAAGGTTAGGTTACCCAAAAGTGACGCCCGACACTTAACTGTGAATGACAGAAGCAGCAGCAGCTGGCAGCTGACAACTTGCAACTCGCAACTCGCAACTGGCTGTGGCAACAAAGTGGAAAGTAGGGAAAGTGGAAAACGCTCCAGAAGTAATCTTGTAATCAAAATTGCCTAATTACACTCTGCAACACAAATGTTGCTATCGAGTTCTCTGTGGTTCCTATATATACTATAAACATTTCAATAATCAACTTTTTTTACATTTGTTAAAAGCAAAGAGTCTTAAGAGAGAGAAACAAGAAATAAAAGAGCAAATCAATTGATTTTATTTTATTTTTTAATTTCTATCACGAATACGACCAAATTTGTATAGCATACTTTTTTGCATAGTATATAAGAATTAACAATTCATGCAATTCGAATCTTCTCAAATTCGTAAATTTTTCTATATAACAATTTTCAACTTCCCCGAAGTTAATGAAAAAAGAATAGTTTTCAGCGAGTTGTTAGAACTGTGTTGGGAATTAATAAATTCATTAAAAATATAACAATCAATAATCATATTATTAAATTATAACATATATCATTAAAAATATAACAATCAATAATCATATTCTTGAATATACACAATTCTTAAATTGTAGAATATATATTTCAATATGAATGTGAAATATATATTTATATTTTACATTATATCGTTAGTATTACTATTATAGTAATGTGATGTATTCATTCTGTAAATTATTTGTTGATAATCATTATTGCAAATTTGCATTCACGATCGAAGGCTTCATGGGGTTCATTATTTTGTAGTGGAGTGTTAGCGAAGACAACAACCTGGAGCGAACAGCAGAAGCAGCAGCAGTAGCAATGGCAATGGCGACGTCAACGTCGGCAGCGCCCGTCACTTGACCCAGCTTAGGCGGATCCATAACAAATGCAAATTCAACTAAGCAGCAAAAAGTTTTGCTTGGACATTGGTGAAGCGAACGGAAGGTGTGATAAGCAGAATGGCAGAGAACGAGAGAGAACGAAGCAGAGAGCCAGAAAGATAGAGAGAAAGAGAGATGCAATGCGAGCAACTGTGCGTAAATGAAGTTTTCAAGTGCAATGCGCAACAACAACAACAGCAACTACAGCGGCAGCAGCAGCAGCCGCACAGCAAGAACAAAAACAACAGAGAGCAATGCTGAGAGGCCTAAGAGAGCGCAGTTGTGTGTGTGTTCCATGGGCTGCGCAAAGAGAGCGAGAGAGAACAAGAACAAGAACGCTGCTATGCTGGGTGCGCTCCCACATGTTGTCGCTCTCTCTCTCACACACACTGAACAGTTGTTGTTGAAAAGCAATTACAACTGAAGCAGCAGCCGATAAGAAACAACAACAACGAAGGTAAAGCTTTAGCATTTGCACAGCTAAAACCAACAATAGCAACAACAATAACAAGAACAAGAACAAAACATTTGCAGTGAATCGTAAATATTGAGCTTAAAGAGCTGCACAGCCTCTCTGCCAGCATCTACTACTATTTGTTTGGTGCGCACTTCATTCAGCAGCATAGAAAAGCGACAGTTGAAGCGACGCCGCCGCTCAGTCTCCATACAGCTTCCGTTGTCGCTGTCGCTGTCGCAGTCGTTGGCTTTTGGCGGCGTGCGTCGTCGTTTGGTCGTTCGTCGGTCGCTTCGTCGTTTTACTCGCACGACGCGTCGACGTCGACGTCGCGCTCTCGCAAATAGCAAAAAAAAAAAAAAAAAAACGTTGGCTTTGGGCTTTTGGGGCCAGTGTTGTGCGGTCGCTGCAGCTGTGAGCATCGCGAGAGCGCTGTCGCCGCGTCGCTGTCTCGACTGTGTTTCTCGTTCAAAATCTCTGTCTCTGTGTGCGTGCGCGTATGCGTTTGTGTTGTGTGTGTGTGTGACAGACAACAAACCGTGTCGCGCTTAAAACAACAACAAAAGCATTTTGCAAAATACAAAAATCTAAAAAAAAAAGGTTGTAAGAGAGCAAAAGAAAAAAAAAAGCTCCTGCATTTCTTGTGTTTTTCTTATTTTTTTTGTGTTTTTTTTTCTGTGACTATTTTTTTTGTGCAAATTCAAAAAGAAGAAGCAGAAAGTGCTTTGGCAGCGCTGCGGGCCGGCGACGCCAAACAACAAAACAAATTACATAAAACAACAGCAAAGCAGCAGCAGCAGCAACAACTACAAAAAGAGCCAAAAATACAAAAAAAAAAAACAAAAGCGAATCTAAATTAAAATCGTAAATCAACGCAAATCACACAGCAGCTGAAAGTGTAAGAAGAAGAAGTAGTAGCCAGAAGGAGAAACAAAAGAAGAAGAAACAGTGAAAGCAGCAGTAAGAAGAAGAAAAAGTAGCAACAAGAAGAAGAAGCAGAAGCTGCAGAAGAAGAAGCAGTATAATAACAAGAACAGCAGCAGCAGCAACAACAACAACAACAACCACAGCTGCCGCTTATCAAATGCCGCGACGTCGACGTCGCGCACCGCGTGCGTGAGTTGTTGCTGTGTGTGTGTGTGCCGTGTGTGCGTGTGTGAGTGCCGTGTGCATGTGTGTGCGTGAGTTAAGGGCAAAGTTTTTGAACTGGCGGCCAAAGGCGACAACGAGAACGGCAACGCCGCCGCCGCCGTCGCAGCAGCAGCAGCAGGTGCAGCGCGTCAACGTCGCAGTCAAAGTCTAACGGCAGCATCAGCGACATCAACATCAACACCAGCAGCGGCAGCAGCAGCAGCAGCACCGACTGCAGCTGCGTCCACACAGACGCCGACAACATTTCGCACTCGACATTTGCTGAAAGCGACCGGCAAAGTGAAGAAGAAGAAAAAGTGGAAGCAAATCAGTTTTGTCGATGACACGCTGCAATCAACGTCGCTGCTAGTGCCAACGTCAGCATCGCAGCAGCAGCAGCAGCGCAAACGATCCACCTGCAGCGCACCTCCAGCATTAGGCGCAGCAGCAACGACAACAACAACAACCAACATCAATTGCACAAATTATCACGCACATTCGCTGCCGCTACCGCTACCGCTGCCTCAGTCGCAGTCGCAGTCGCGCTCGTCGTCGGCTGCACGACGTTTGAGCAAATTCTTAAGGCAAACTGCGCAAAAATCGAGCAGCGACGCAACTGCGCTGCCAACGACGCAGCGACGCAAATCGTCGGCCGCCTCGATCATCGTTGAAACGGCGCTTAACGCCGCTGCCGGACGCTGCGCAGGGGGCAAAGAGAAAGAGAAGGAAGGAAAAGGAGTAACAGCAACCACAACAACAGATTATTGTGAACACATTGCAAGTCGCCACAGCAGCAGCGGCACTGCAACAGAGGACACAACCACAGCTGCCACAACAGCAACAACAGCGACATCTGCATCGGCATCGGCATCGGCAACTGCAACAGCGACAACTTCAACGTGGTGCGGCAGCATCAACTTTCTGGTGTATATGGTTTGCTCATTCTGCTGTTGCTGCTACAACTTTCGCAATTCGCCAACAAGGTTAGTGGGCAGCCAGTTAACCCTCCACTCACTCTATTAACCCTTATCTAGCTATAGATCCCTGATTAAAAAAAAAAACTAATCAATATACAACAATTTCCATATGTATATGGATTTACTCTTTTTTATACCCGCTACCCATAGGGTAGAAGGGTATTATAACTTTGTGCCGGCAGGAAATGTATGTAACAGCTAGAAGGAGGCATCTCCGACCCTATAAAGTATATATATTCTTGATCAGCGTCAACAGCCGAGACGATATAGCCATGTCCGTCTGTCCGTCTGTGTGTCTGTCCGTCTGTCCGTCTGTCCGTCCGTCCGTATGAACACCTAGATATCAGAGACTATAAGAGATAGAGCTATAATTTTTTTTCGACAGCATTTGTTATGTTTGCACGCAGATCAAGTTTGTTTCAAATTTTTGCCACGCCCACTTCCGCCCCCGCAAATCAAAAAAATCGAATAACAAGCGTAATTTTAAAGCTAATGTTGTGAATTTTGATATATATAATAATAACTATAGTAGTTATGATTCCTGAAAATTTGGTTGCGATCAGATAAAAATTGTCGAAGTTATTAAAGAAATACTTTTGTATGGGCAAAAACGCTTTCTTACTAGGGATCTGAGTTGCTTTGCCTGACAATCTGGTATATTGAGCCGTCCATGGTATATTTTGAACGCGGTACTATATCGATATACCACATATACCATTTGGTATATTTTTAGTATATTTGCAGTATATTTGGTATATTTTGAGAATAATACCGCAAAATATATTGGCTTTAATCAAATGGGGTAGCGGGTATCTCACAGTCGAGTACGCTCGACTGTAGCTTTCTTACTTGTTTTTAACAATATTTGTTTCTATAAAGTTTTCATTGCATTACAATGTGCATTGAATGCGGGATCTATCGATAGAACCCTGCGCTATATAGTATAGAATGAAAAAACAACCCAGAATCTTATGTATATAGTAGTACATTTAATTTCCCCTTTCTAAGAAACTCTTTGACTAGGAAATTTATTTTATTTGATTATTTGATATTAAATATGTGAACTTTTCTTGAATATGTATGTATATCACCTACAACTCGTATTATCTCCTTGATATACAATTTCATTTACCATATGTTTCTATATCTGATACTGTCGTAATTTTTAATTTACACTTGACAGAATTTCCACATTTTTGCCTAAGAAATTTACTATACAATAAATGTTTATAGCAAGCATTTAATCGTATTGAATTCTGAGACTTATGTACTAGAGTAGTTATATATATAATATACGTATATGGTTTGTTCTCAACAATTTATACTACTTTCTCAAAATACAACTACAAAGCTTTAAACTCTAATTTTATCTTACATTTTTTACTTTGTTTAAAAACGTTTTTTACTTAGAAATGTACTCGATTACATTTGGTTTTATTTGAATGCGGGGTCTATAGTTAACCCATATATATGTATATATACATAAATATTCCACCAGATCCTTGACAAATCCGCGAACGAAAATATAATAAACCACAAAGTTTGTAACTCTGATTTACTCTCGAATATACATTTTCGATTAAGCAATTGATTTTCAAAGTGATTTATTCTACGGTAAATACTTGAGAGGGAACTATTTATATATACGTGCATATTTGTATTATATGTCCTTATAGAAACTATAAAGTTCTTGGGATTTTTGCGATTGGTTTCACTTTTTATGCTTCTTTCCAAAGAAATTTACTTTACATTGCCTTTAATCTTTTTAGTTGCCTTGCAACTATATCTAAGATCGCTCAGGAAAGTAAAGCTACAATGTTGGATTTATCTTTAGATTTTTTTTAAGCAACCTCGTTTTTCGACGAAATTTACTTTTTATAAGTCTTGATTGCATTTCATTGTATTATTTATGGCGTTCTATTGACAATCGTGACATGACTTATATTTTCGATTTCGTATGCATCCAGCGAACGCAAATAAAGCTGGGTCTTGCCCATACTCAATTATTATTACAGTTCCTGTTTTATATGTTGTCGTTAACAAGCTGAAATGACTTTTAGAAATTGTTATTTATTTGAACGATATCTGTAAAAAAATGGTTTCCAAGAAAACGATGTAGCGAATAGGAAATGGAGAGTAAATATTAAAAAGAATCAAGTAACAACTTGATAAAGAAAAACGTCGAGTTCTAGGAAAAGCGAATTTTCAAAAATTAAAAATAACGGGTATTTTTTTGTAGCACAGTTGAAATATTTACTCTTATGTAAATCGTATTGTTGCTTTCGTTTCTAGTAAACATATAGAAAATAAATATTCCGCTTTAAAAAAACACACTTCAGATACAGCTGTGCACCTGTGCACAAAATAACCGCAATAAAAAAATAAACAACTCAACTGCGAGTTGTGAAAGCTGACAACGAAACAAAATAAAAAAAACTCTCAAGTCTTTACTAAATCCAAATTCACGCGATTTAAATGAACCCTTTTGATAAGTTCATTATCAATAGTCGTTCAAATCGCGTGAATTTAAATCGCGAAAATTGTGAGATGATAAGCTTGTGAACATACGTACTTGAAACAATTTTTAACAATCTGGGATTTCCTAAAAGATAAAGATTATAGCGTTAAATATGACGGAGGAAAGACAGAAATCCCAAATTGCAAATATTTCTCAAACATTTAATTGATAGCAACTTTTAGATCTTTAACGAAACTTAGTGTATTGAAATAGTGTATTGAAACGTTCGCTTTAATCCGATTTGATTGAATCGACAAAATGCATATACTATATGTAAAAACTTTAGTAGGTTTCCATGTAAATGATTAATTTTTTAGGATCAGTTGAATAAACACAATTGAAGTGAACTTCTCTGATATGAACATCGTCTTCGCATTTGAAGTGTTTAAAATTGTCGATAATACGACTAAATTTTGCTTATAAAATACGGATCATATTTAATAATGTTGTTCACATTTTGATGAAACTCTTAGAATATAATTGCAATTGCATTATAAACATTACAATAGACTAAAATTTAATTTAATTAAATTCCTTAAAAACATAACCAGGTATCCCGCAGTTGAGCATGCTCGGCTGCAGCATTCTCTTAATTCTTTATCGTTGCTGCTCGATTTCCATTTAAATTTCTGTGCTCTCAGTTATATTTGCTGTAAATCATTGAGCTTCTATTTACAATCATTGATTTCGATGTTTCCGTTTTTCTCTTTGTTTTCATTCGTTGATATTCTTCTTTTTCTTGTGATTTGTAATCAGCGCTAAACTCTAGCGAGCTGACCATTAGCCCCCTCTACCTGCTTCACCTCCTCTACTTCCTCCTCCTCCTCCATCACGTCTCTCTACTCACACTCTTGCACTTGTGAATCGGGCACAAGATTTCAGCTTAATGGCCGAGAGGCTCGTTGCTATGAAACCCACTTGGGACTAATTATTAGTTTGCCATCATCCAGTTCCATCTCCTTCTCCATTTCTATCGTTCATCAGTCTCCTTCATCTCATTCACGTTGCGAGAGCGTAAGCGTGCGAAAGAGACCGAAAGCGAGCGGACGAACGAGTGTGAGAAGGAAAGCAACTGTCGTCACATATCAAGTCAAGTGGCGACGTCGACAGCAGCCGAATGGAGGTGTGTGTGTGTGTGATTGTGTGTGTGTTTAAGTGGATGAATGACCTGGAATGGGGAGAAGGGAACTTATGGATGGTGGGCGGAGGTACTGCTTTCGGACAGAGGCAGGTCAATCAAATGTTTAGGCGCAGATTAGAATGCTTGTAGCTGACGCGGGGTCAAAGTTCAAGGTTGTCGCACCCACACACACACATACACTTACGCATATGAAAGACTCTTCGCATTTTGCTACCGCTGTGCTCGATTTATTTTATAAAATGCAAAATCCGCAGCAACTTGTCAATCACATCAAAAGCAAGGCAAAGCAACATTTTGTAAAACAACAACAACAACAAAACCAAATATTCGCTCTAGGCGAGCAATGCGTGGCTTCTGAATACCCTATGGTGATTATTGCAAAATGGATTTGCAAATACTTTATATGCCTTACAAATTATTGTAGATATTTCACTATAAGATTTTTCTATGAGAAATATTTGTTTAGTAATTAGATAATAATACTTTAAATATTGAAACAATAGAGGCTTTGTATAGTATCGTAGTAAAATTTAAAGTAAACTTGATCTGTGTATTGACATGTTAAATTTAACGCTTCACTCTATCGTTCGGGATGCTTTCCATTGACACTTAATAGTTGCAATACCCTTTAAACTATAGTGCGTAGCGGGGAATTAGAAGAAGAAGCATCAAGAACAACAGAAAGAACGTCACAAATACCCAATGAGATGAAGTAAAATCACCCAAAAACATTTCATAGCAGCGCCATCTGCATTGGTGCTCTCTCGCTCACTTACCGCTCTCATTTTTACTCTTACTCTCTGCCTTACTCTCTCAGTCGCTGCTTCCATTCTGTCCGTTTACACAGTGCCGTTGTTTCTGTTGTTGTTGTTAGCAGGGAGGCCGGTCCGGCAGGTGGCGCTGCTTATGCGTTCTGTTTTGTTTGTTTGCGATCATTGTAGTTGTAGTTGTTGTTGTCGTTGCTGCTGCTGCTGCTACGGCGGCGGCTGTGGCTGCTGATAAGCGGCGTCGGCACACTTTGTAGGTGCAAATAAAAGCGCATTGTTGTTGTTTCAGTTGTGTGTTGTGTTTTTTGTGCTTTTATCATTGGCGATAAATACATAAGAAGAAGCACAAGATTAGAGCTGGGCGCATAATAAAACGAGAATAGCACTGAATATGAACATTTATTCAAAGGAATTCGATTTGCATTTGCAAAACAGCATGAACGACTAGAATAGAATATGTGTGTCTGTGTGTGACGTCGTCAAGTCATTGTACTTGTGTAAGCTGCAATCTCTGCCGACGACGCCGTGTCTGCCTTTTGCATTTTGCGACGTCTGTCCGCTGTTCTCTGCCTTGTAATTGGATTTCCGCTGTTTACCAAATGCGAGCGAAAGAGAGAGTGAGAGCAGGATATCGAGAGCAGCGCGAGAGAGCGAGGATGCTTGCTAGCTTGGGAGAGTGAACCGGCGATAGATAATACAAAACCAAAAAACAAAAAAAAAAAAAAAACAACAAAAAAAAATGTGAGAGAGAGCACTCACTCAGCATAAGTATTTTGCGGCGGCAGCTGTTTGATGATGAATTTCATGCAAGACTTGCACCCGCTGCTCTGCTGCCGACCCCAAAGCTAACGTTGTGTCGCCTTACGTCGCAACGTATTACAACTTTCAATTTCAATTGCCAAATGCTCTGCTCACTCGCTCTCTCTCTCTCTCTATCGCATTGGCATTGGCACTCATTATATGCCAAAGCACGTATGAAAATGAGGTGGAGCAGGGGGGTTGGGTTGTTTGGCCACCCACCAAGAACACGCGACAAAACTCTCACGCATGGCTCTCACGCCGCGTTCTCTCTCATTCTCTCTCTGAACACAAAACGTCTTGCGTCAGATTCGTGTGCTCACTTCGGCTCGTGTTCGTGTCGCTTCGATTCATTTCGTTGCCTTTGCTTTTCGCCTGCTTGCTTGCTGCTGCCATCTGCTGCTGCTGCTGCGCTGCGCTGTCTGTGAACGCGTTGTTCGTCGCTCGTCGTTGTCGTTGTCGCTGCCGTTTCGTTTTCATCATATAACGTATAAGCAACTTCGCTCGTGCGGCGGCAGTTCGTGTAGCTTTTCTTATGAAAAATTTGTATTTTGTTTAACCGACAACCAAAAAAAAAAAAAAATAGTAGTAATCCAATTGCAACATATGCTCGTAATTATATTTGTTGCTCGCATTAGCAACCATACAATTGCAAACGTGCGCGCGCCTTTTTCGCTTTTCTTTTTTTTTGTTGTGCTTTAAAATTTTGTTCAAATTGTTTTGTGCGTGTTAAAATTGTGTGTGCGCCGTGTTAAAAGGGGCGAAGGGGGTTAAAAGAAAGGCTGCTGCTGCATGGACAGTAGCGGCGGCAGCAGCAGCAGCGACGTCTAATTCACATAATAATAATACAAATTGCAATGTGCCAGACAAATAAATGCAACACACAAATAAACAAAACCCACTAGCAGCGGCGTCAGCAGCGGCCGCAACAACAACATAACACACATAGACCCCAACGCAACACACACACACACAAACACTGTGCACTGAGAGTGGGAGAGAGCAGAGCGCAACTGAGAGCGCCGTCGCCGCCACAAAGCAAGGAGAGAGAGAGTGAGCAAGAGACGTGAGCAGAGCACAACTACTAAAAGTGCAAACTAGCGTAAGACAACACAATAAAACAAGAACAAGCATAAACTAAGCGGCGTCGACGTCGACGGCGACAGCGACAGCGGCGTACGCTCAAATTAATTAGAAAAACAACAACAACGGCCGACCTCATGGCAAAAAATTTTAATGTTTTAAATTAATTGCGAGCAAGTCTCGATAAAAAGACACACATTCACATACACTTTTAACTAGACGTCTACTGTTGATTTTTATCGCGTCGCGTAAATGCGAAAACGTAAAAAACGTAAAATGAAAAGCAACAGCAGCAAGCAAAACGCAGCAAACGCAACTCAATGAAAATCTTTGCTAGCACCCAAGTACGAACAGTACACACACACGTATGTATGCATGATTGTGTGTGTGCGTGTGTGTGTGCACAGCCGCCTTATAAAACGGCGCTAAATTGACATCGGGCTTCCCAAATTGTCGCGTGGCTGTTTGCTTTGAAATTTGTATTTGCACTTGAAACACAGTAAGAGAGAAGAAACAGAATACGCGTGCAAAACAAAAATGCTGCGACATCACACCGAACATCGCACACTCTTCCCCACACACTCACAAAAGTTGCAGGCCATTAATAAATGCACTCGATGCAAATTCATTTGGTAAATACACAAATGTTATACAAAATATAATAGTTGTTAAGTATTTATTTTATTTTTGCATTTTACATGTTGAGTTGCACAGGCAATAGGCTGTAGCATATGTATGTAATTCATCACTTTTCTCTCACATACTCTTTTGTGATCTCTCGTCCATGGGACTTTTGCAGTGAAGTGAGTCAACCTCCCGTCTCCCCCTTCTCCTGTCGCCTACCGGCCTCTGTTGTTCACCTTCACCACACCACTACAACATAATTTCAACTCGAACTTAAACCGTAGTTGTGAGTGTTGTGTGTGTGTGTGAATGGAAGGTGGGAAGCGGAGACAGAAGCAGACTTCGTTTTTTCTGTGTATTGCTTCTATTTCAACTAATTTGATATCATTTCTTTGCCGTTGCTGATGCTTCTTCTACTGTGCATTCAAACGAAAACGAGAACGAAAATCAAATCAAATCAAATTGAATTTTCAGCACAGTAAAATGTTGGCGACAACAAACACCCAACAAAACACCCAAAACCACCCACTTCACTTCACTTCAGTTCACTTCACAACGAAGCGAGATGCTGTGTCCCACTTTGCCTTGCCCTCCTCCCCCCTTCCCCACTCTTTCACTGGCCACAAAACACACTGTACAGAAAGTTGAGTGGATCAGTGAATCAGTTTGCTTCTGCTCATTGAGCGTCATCTAATGCGGTGCGCGCGTTGTTGCCACACTTCTCTCTGCTGCAGCTAAAACGGCTGGCTTAACTCCATCAACAAGTAAGCAATTTGCTGTTAAGTTTGCTGGACTGTAAGATACCCGTTGATAACAATTGCATCTGCTCATTGTTTTTTGAACTGCATGCAAGTTTATTATGTGATCTTGAAAATTTGATGTTGTGAATGTTGATCATAAAAATAAATTCTCGGAGTTGCCTTTTACTGCTTGCTTTGCATAATACCCTTTTAGGATTTTGAGTAGCGGGTATAAAAATGTAATTTACCGTCCAGCAGCTGCTCTGCTCTTCCTTCGTTGCTCTATGGATCCCGGACAACATTTATATTCTATTTATTTGCCTAGCGAAATTCTATTTGCTGCTTGGCTTGGCGGCGCGACGCGTAAATTAAAAGCGCTGGCCAAAATAATAGTAAACAAACGAAGCGAGCGAGCGAGAGAGAGGGGAAGACAGAGATAGAGAGTTATCGAAAGTGCCAACAACAGCAAGAAGAGCAACTGCGCTGCCAACGTCAACGTCAACGCCAGCGTTAACGTCAACAGCAGCATTTTGACGTCGACTTTGGTGCTTTGCATAAACCAAACGCAACACAACTTTTTACCTAAACAAATCAAAAAGTTTTTGGGGCCCACGCCAAGGGACATGAAAGGACAACACTTTGGCTGTGTGCGGAGTGAAGCTGCAGCTTCAACTTTATCTTATTTCTTCTTTCTTCATCATTATCATCTTTGTCTTCTTCTTCATCGTCTTCTTCTTCTTGTTCTTTTTCTTCGTGTTCATCAGCTTCATCTTCTTGGCTTTAGTCTTGTTTATTGTCTTGGGGGTTGAGTGCTGATGAAGTGCGGCAACACTGCCAAGCAAGTACAACTTTGGCCCAATATTTTTGAGCAACAATTAAGGCAAACTTAATTTGATTTAGAGCTTGTCTGTCGACAGGCAAACAGTAGCTGTGACATATTTCCTAATTGAGTGCCGCCCTACCTAGATACGTTAGTTATATTTAAATTTTATCTTAAGATGCATTTGCATATACTTCATTTTATTTTGTTGACCACATATAACTCTTACTTTAACATAATTGATATTCCTATTGTTATTGTTGTGAGAAGCCCTCCACACAGCAGTAAAATGAATGGACACTTTATTTCAGTTTGATAAGTACTTAAAAGGGTCTCTCACATTCTAGCGATAGCAATTGATACCTTCTTCTAACTAGTATGATTTTATGCTGATAATTAATGGGTTCTCTCATAGCCTACAGTGAGCGATTGACGTCTTCTTTAATGCGAAAGTTTGGGCAGCAACTCACCCCAGATTAGATAAGTTGTTGGTTATTTGTTAGTTGTTTTGTCAAAGAACCTAGAACCGACGTTGCTAGGGTATTTCATGTTCGGTTCGAACTGCAAATGGAATCTTTGTTGTTTGCAAGTTGTTCGCGAATATGTAAAATTATTGCGAATGCGAATTGGAATATGAATATGAATGTCTGACGAATGTACGGGGAGTAGATGCTTTGCATTTAGTTAGTTATTCAGCAAGAATTTGTACGTGTCTACTCGGGCTTATCGACACTTTGAATAATTTGTTGTGTGTATACATACATACATACACATAAATATATTATCATTTCTGTCATAGTTTCCCCCAAATGAACACTTACCTATCACCTGTCACGTACTTTAAACTGCGTTTCACAAACAAGAGCGACGTCGTCGAGTGAGAAAAACAAAACTCGACCGTCTGATCATACTCTCTCTGTCTCTCTCTCTCTCTCACTCGCACTCTTTGTTGGCGTATCGAATATTTCGGGACGCGACTGTTGTGTCGTCTAGTTTAGGTGATCTACACACATACACACATCGATACGCATTCGATTGTTTGATTTGTTACTGTTGCTGCTGCTGTTGTTGCTATTGAGGCGCCGTCATTATCGTTATTGTTGCTGCCTTTTGTTTATACTTCTGTTTCGAGTAGCGTTTTTTTCCGCCCATATTGATTTATGATGCCACAGGTATTCAGATTTATCAATATCTCCGCCCTCTCAGACTTAGCGCCTCTTGACGCACAACGAACCTCATAAATCACTCGAGAGCTGCGTAAACCTACCGCAATTGCTTTCAATCGAGGCAGCTTAGAGAGCTCCAAATAATCTGCTTTACCGGGTGTGTTGCAGTCGGATACTTCCATATTTGCATAATTGTGTATTTAGGAAGTTTCCCATTCGTTTGATTATGTCTTGTAACAACTTATTTAATAAATTTTCGATTGATGGGTTAATAGATTGAATGATTGACTTAATAATTAACTAATCGAGACAAGCATTGAAATTGCTTTTGAAAATTGGGAAATATAGATGATTATTTGCATTCGACGATTTCTCGAAATATATATACTGAAAGTTATCGTTTTAGGTTAATATTGTAATTGATTGATTGATTGATTAAATTATCGTATCGATACAATCATGGACATGGTTGATAAAAATCGTCAAGATGGCCAAATATTTATGAGTATTTCAACAAGGTTCCCAAGCAATTGATGATTCTTGAATTTAAAAATAGCCTCGTTTTAGTTGTTGCTTGATTGATTGATTGACTGAATTATCGAAATCGACGCAATCATTGACATGTCGTAGAGATTGCCAAATATTAATGAATAGTTCAACCAATTTCCTAAGCAATTGATATTTTCTTGAATCATATTTTGCAAAATGCCCTCGTTTTAGTTTTTGCTTGATGTTGTAATTGATTGATTGACTGATTAATTAACCAATTGAGACAAGCACTGACATTGCTGATGAAAAACTTACAGATTTGCATGTGTTTATAAACACAGGCTATATTTGAAAAATCTTTAATATTTTGCTATGAACTTTTTATATACTAATGTATGTATAAATATTTCTCATATATTTTCAATGTAGGGTATAGGGTATATGCCAGTCGGGTTGCATTTGATTGCTGCTTGCCCAACTGTTGGTAATTTCGCTTTGTATTGTGAAATGTTTGCTGTCACTTTTGCATATTGTAAATTGGCATTGCTTAACCGATTAGTTGATGTTCTGAACGATCGATTGATTGGTTGATTGATTGATTGGATAACTGATTAATTGATTGAGACAAGCGACGCTTTGGCATTGGTATTGGACATTCGCTTTGATTGACAAAAATGTGCTCGTTGTCGGTTTTGCTTTACAGTTTTTATGCAGTTTTCTGCAATGATTTATTGGCCAATTGCATTACCATGTCAATCGCTTTAGACCACCACGCCTACCGCCTACCGCCCAATGCCCAACGCCCATGGCCCATCGGCCACACAGCGTGAGAGAAAAAGAAAGTGAGGATAGAGCCAGAGAAACACACAGAATTTTATTGATTTTGTTTTGGCGGTTTTACAGTTTTAGCTTCCATTTTTAGTAATATATTTTTTTTGCCTTCGCTCTCTCGCCCTCGCCCTCTGCCTGCCTCCATCCCTCTCGCTTTATTTTCCTTTATGCTTATTTGCCATTTGCACTAAAAGTGTACATGCACACACACACACACACACACACACCTATAGACTTCCCCCTGGATCGCCTCTGGGTCGTCGTCTATGTGTTGGGGTTGTGGGACTTTGGCGATAAAATTTTTATTTATTGATTTTCATTTATGCTTTCCATGCGGTGTCCCGCCCACTAAACAGCTGCTACACTTTATGTGTGTGTGTGTGTGTGTGTGTGCACCATCATCTCCTCTCCTCTCCCCTCTTCTCTTCTCTCTCGTGCAGCTTCCAAATGAGCGGAGCGCATGCTGCCCGCCCCCGCCTCTGTCCCCCACCCTCTTCGGTATGGCAACCAATGTCGACACAACCGCCGAGCAATTACATGTATTACCCACTAAAAGCCGATTTTATGGCTCTTTTTCTGCCTGCCAGCATGTTTCCTTCATTTTTTCTTTTTTTTCGTTCGCTCTATTGAAAAGTTGGAAATGTTAACCTCTGTTCGGAGAGGGTTTTTAATGGCAACTACTACGACGAGCGTTTCACATTTCCATAATGATTGATTGAGGTACTATATTTGTGATGCTCAACTACAAAATGTGTGTGTGTGTGGTGGCGGGGGAGGGGAAGGGGAAGGGGACAGTTTACATGTATCTCATGGATACTTTTGCAAATAGTTTTCATTAGCAACTTGATACTAGGAAATGTTTTTTTTTTTTTGCTACTTTATGGAATTTTCTTCTTCGTTCCGTTGCCTTGTTGATATTACATATTTATGTTGGATGAAATTCTTTTTGGAAAATGCTCGCATTCTTCAAGTAATAATAATTGCGAAAATTCCTATGAGCTCACGAGTGTATATACACATTTACTTCTCTCCCTCTCTCTCTCTCTCTCTCTGTCTAATTTCTTGATGTGTGTGGGTATCGTATTATATAATAAGTACATAATTGGAAAATTAAATTAAAAAATAGCTAAAAGAGAGAGAGGGAAAATGAGCGCCATGGCAACTAAACTGAAGGATACTCAACCTTCAGTTGGCTGCCCTCTGCTCTGCTCTGTTCGGTCTGGACCTCTGTTGTTAGGCTTTCAGGTGAAAGTTTTGCTGCTTCTGTATCACAAAAATGTATGTGTGTGTGTGTGCCACTAAATGATTATGAATGGACCGCGTCCTTCGAAGCTAGCTCACTTGAAATATTTCATTAAATATTGCATTCATTTCCCCCTCCCACAATTGCCACAATTTCTCTCTCACGTTCTCTCCAAAATTTTATCTAGCTTTTGTCTCCAGCTTTTGTCGCTCATTATATTTTCGTTTATTTTTCTTTTTCCTACATTCATTTTTGTTTTTTATTTTAATTATATCTCCCACACATAGAGAGACAAATGTTCAGCTCACATCTCGCATCTTCACATCTTGTGTGTGTGTGCGTGTGTGCGTGTGTGTCGCTCCAAAAACTTGAAAATTCATCCATCTATTTAAACGTTTCTTCTTTATTATGCTACCACGCCAGTGTCTAGGGGGTAGTTGAGGTATTCGAGGCACAGAGAGCACTGAGGACGCGGGACAGAGTTTTGCTCTTGAGGTGGATTGATGTGTCTTCTACAGAAATACACACACACACATATATTTTTATATTCTTGTGTGTGTGTGTGTTGGCACGTTGTCGACAGGCCGGTATGTGGATTTTAATTTCCGTTTTCCGTTACATGCCACTGTCATCGTTATCGTCATCGTCATCGTCGTCGTCAGCTTTTGTGTATTGTTGTCACAGCACTTTCAGCAGCAGTTGCAGCTATTTAAATATGCAAAAAATAAGTAAAAGGAAAACATATTCTATTATTCAAACTCTTTGTTAAGTACTTGTGATAATCTTAAATAGATTGACTATTCGATAAATTATGTTTATCGATAGTAATACTCTTAAGTGTTACTTTTAACGGCATTATCAGTTTAAGTTATTTAAAAAAAAGTAAAAGTAAATCATATTCTATTATCTCAACTCTTTGTTAAGCACTGCTCGATAAATTATGTTTATCGATAGTAAGAGTCCTACTTTTTCCGGCCTCATCAGTTTCTACTATTTAAATATACAAAAAAAAGTAAAAGCAAAATATGTTCTATTATTTAAACTCTTCTTCAAGAACTTGTGATAATCTATCTCCTTTAGATAAATAATGATTATCGATAGTAATACCCTTAAGCAATACTGTTTCCGATTTCATCAGATTCGACTTTTTAAATATGCAAAAAAGTAAATGGAAAACATATTATATTAGGCAAAATCTTCATTAATCAGTTGTGAAAGAGATTCACTCTTCGATAAATTATGTTTATCGATAGTTTTACTTTTTCCGGTCTCATCAGTTTCTGTTATTCAATTATTTAATCTCTTTTTTAAGAACTTGTGACAATTGAAAAGATCTTGACTATTCGATAAATTATATTTATCGATAGTAATACAATCAAGTATTACCTTTTGAGGCTTCATCAGATTCACCTATTTAAATATACAAAACGTAGAAAGAAAACATAATCTATTGTTTCAACTTTTTTTTTTAGAACTTGCTTGACCATTTGATAAAATATGTTTATCGATAGCGAAACACTTCCGCTTCATAATTTCTATAATTTAAAGCAGAAATAAAAATAGCAATTGCCTTAAATTATTTACAACATTAAGACTAATTTATTAAAGTGATTTGTACTCAATACAATCAGTTGGCAATTATTATAATGAGAGAGCATTAACTTCTTAATCTGATTCTACGTAATTTGTAGTTGATGCCCTAATTACGTGTCATCAAATTGTCATTGAAAATGCACTTTTATTAAGCAGATAGATTTTTTTGTTACTCATTGCATGCATCTAGAACAATAAATAAATAACAAAACAATTGATCGTTGCGATCGCGTGTCTATTGCACTAACAACAACAACAACAACAAATAGCTAACTAAATAGGAAATCAGTTAGAAAGAAAAACTGAAACCAAACATTTTTGTGGCTGCGTCGTCGTGTGTCAGTCACTCTCTCTCTCGGTTTTGTTGTCAATCTGTCAGCAAATAACAGGAGCAACTGTCTGTTGACCATTTTGCAGCTGCCAGCAGTTGCCCCATGCACCATGCCACACGATACACGCCACATGCCACTTGCCACTTGCCACTTGCCCCAGCATTTGCACTCCCGTCGCCCTTTTTTTGGCTGAGAGCTAAACAAATTTCCATTACCATTTCCCCATTTCTCTCTCTCTTTCTCTACCTCTCTCTGCAGCTTTGTCTTTGAGCCAAAGTTGTTTGGCAAAACTTTTGCCGAGGCTGTCCCTGCCTCCCCATCCCCCCACCCCTAGAGGGGAGAAGGGGCGTGGCTGGGTCAGGAAGTATTTGAAATTGCATAAAGTCGCTTTGCTGTTTGTGCTCAAAAAAGATTTCAATTAAAGTTCTGCCACACATACCTACACAGACATTTGTCCATGCCACTTGCCACTCGTGCCCCATGCAGCATCCGTTAACAAAACAGCAAAAAAAAAAAGCAGGAAAATAGGAAGGGAGAGAAAAATACTCGGCCAAGCAAAGAAATCGTAATGACAGCGACATGCGATGATGGAATATCTAAAAGCAGACACAGCAAAAGCTACTGAACATTTTCAGCAATGAGAAATATCAAATATATCAATACACACACACACACACATAGGTGTCCATACGTATGTGTGAGTTGGGCAATAGGAGTTGAGAAAAGTGCATAGAAACTGATATGCAAAAGGGCATAAATGACAACAAATTGCACTCAGAAAACTGTCAAATCCCAGCTATTTTCTGCATTTCCACACAACATGCCACAAATTTGTCATCAAGCAGCAGCTTGTGTCACAATTTTGTAATCATTGAAAACTGACAGCTGTTGAGGAGAAACTTTCGAAATAAAAATAAACAGAAAAATTATAAGAGAAGGGAATCAAATTAAGTTAAACAGATCAAAAAAAAAAAAAAAACATTGCAATAAAATATAGTAAATACAAATAATTATAGTATAAAACACTTTATAAAATTATAAACAAACATAATAAAATCAAATAAAAAAGATTATCAAATAAAGAACAATAAAATGAAATATATTAACTTAAATGAAATAAAATAAAATAAACTTACAATCAAATACAATAATAAAAATAAGTAACATAAAACAATAATTGAAAAAACAAAATAAAATCAAATCAAAAAAAAAAAAAAAAAATAAAATTAAGTAAATTAAATGAAATAAATATAAAATAACATAGAGCAGCAATTTAAATAGTCTTTACAATTCAAGAAACTATCGAAAAATTTGACAAAAATTAAATAAAATACAAGAAAATACGGTAAATTTATTAATTATATGTAAAATAAAATATAGGAAAATGTTGTAAAGTAAAACAAAAATTAAACACGAAAATAAAAGTAAAATAAAAATAAAAAAAATATTATAATCAAAATAAAATCAAATTAATAAAAAATAATATAATAATAAATAAAGAAAAGAGCGAAAAATAAAATAATCTTTACAATATACAAAATATTGTAAATTACAACAAAAATATTGCAAAGAAATCAAATAAATAATAGTAAAATAGAATTAATAAAATAAAATTCACTACAAAACAATTAAATAATATAAAGAAAATAAAATACAATTTACTTACAGTTAAAATAAAATAAAATGCAAATTAATAATAAACAAAATAAAGTAAAATAAAATGCATAAAATGTATATAATTTGTTTACTGCAGTTTATTTGTCAGTTCGCCGAATATATTTATTCAATTAAGGATATCTACTGCATCCATAACATATTATGAAAGACTGAAGATTCTAAACCAAATCAGTTAATTTATTAATTAAACAAAGAATAGACTAAATTTGTTCAATTATCGAAGCATACTTCATCAATGAAATCTGATAGGTATAACGATAAGACGAAAAGAAGAAAGAAAATAGAATTGAATCAAAAGAGGTTAATTTGTGTATTAAGGAGAGAGAAGACCACAGTTTGTAGAATATAGAGTTATAGAGAGTTATGCGATTATCGAAACATACTTGCACTTACTTATAGAGTATGTTGAGGGATTAGGACACAAATATTAGCGGCTAACTTGAACTTCTTGCTTCTGCCTGGTTTAACGATGTGTGAACTTATTGAATACCAACATTTTAGGGGGCGTGCCACCGCGACCAACAACAAAAATTGTCCGACCTATTGTTTTAGTGAGACAGAGAGAGAGAGACAGAGAGAGAGAGTGAAAGAGAGACAGACTGAGACAGATCTAAGTAAATAAATACGTGAGCTGCATCACATTAAAGTTGATCTAATGACCGCCTACGTGCGTTGACTGCCCAAAGGGCTTCTTATTTATGGCCTGGCCATAAGACAGTAGTAACGGATGAGCGGCGGGGAGCGAGGGGGAGGGGAACGCCATCTGTGCCCACATCGATTCGATGGTGTTGCAGGCAGCTTCATGGCGGGGAGACGCGGGGAGCGGCGTGCCCATTAATGGCTACAAAGCGGATTAGCCAACAGGCGGCCTTGTGGTGTGTGCACAAAAATAAAACAAAAAGCAGCAAGAAAAAAAACTGCGTATACAAATTTATATACACACACACACACACACGTAGATATATTTAAGCCAAAGAGCATTTTTAATGCAAATTGTTGAGATGCCAGCGAGAGACGAGTAAGAGAAAGCGAAATAAAAAAAATAAAAATAAAATAAATAAATAACATTCACAGGACCACATCGCATCGCTCTTTTGTTACGGGGGCGCCCGCTTATTGCACAAACACAATCAAATTATTAGCGAAGAGCGAGGAGAGAGAGAGAGAGCGAGAGCGAGAGAGAGAGACGGAGGATGGAAGCAAATGCTTAAGCTTGAAGGGAGGAAGCATACAAATGCCATGAAATAAAATTAAAGCACTTAAAAAATTTTCATTGCATATATTCAGGCGCACACAGACTGACGGACAGATAGAAAGAGAGTGCGCGCAAAAGATTGTCGACTTTTTTCTTTATACATATTAATAAGGACATCAGGAATTGATTGAATCGCAAGCGGCTAAAGCTTCAACGCTTTAATAATTCAGAAGTTCACTTGGTTCGCTTAATTTGTGTGTAAAATAGCAAATTTCTATTAATTAAATGCCGCAAATTTAGCCAACAATAAATTTCACTAATAGACTATCGTAATTAAATGCAGCTGCACTCATTAAAGATAAATGCCATTAATAGAAACACAAATGCACTTTTACTAATTCAATTTAATATGCTTGCATTATTCATTCATTTAATTTTCAGTTATTTCCATCACAATTCATGAATGAAATGATTAATTTAAGAGGCATTGCAATTAGTTGCACTAGTAAAATTTACGCTTCAGTTGTAATAAAAGAAATAAAACAAAATTCAGTAATAGCAAATTTATATAACAACATAAATTCGAAAACAATTTAATAAAGCCATATTATCAATGAACAAATATAAAAATCGAAGGCAGTTGTAAAGTGAATATACCAAATTAATATACCACAAAAATACCAAAATATACCAAATAATATAATTGGTATATTGCTATACTACTGCAATAAAAATATACCAACTAATCAATGCGTCACTACTCTTAAAATAATCGTATATCAAATGAATAAAACGCAAAAATACTACAAATATACCAAAGGCTATATTTGGTATATTGCTATAGTATTACATTAAAAGTATACCAACTAAGCAATGCGGTATTACTCTTAAAATATACCAAATGAGCAAATCACAAAAATACTAAAAATATACCAAAGGGTATATTTGATATATTGATATAGTACTACACTTAATAATAACAATACAGTGTGGTATTATTTATAGAATATACCAAATAAATATACCACAAAAATACCAAAATATACCGAATACTACAATTGGTATATTGCTATAGTACTGCATTAAAAGTATACCAACTAATCAATGCGGCATTACTCTTAAAATATACCGAATAAATAAAACGTAAAAATACTAAAAATATACCAAAGGCTATATTTGGTAAATTTATATAGTACATTTAAAATAAACCAGCTAAGCAATGCGGTATTATTTTTAATATATAACAATATATATACTGCTATAATACTAAAATATATCAAATGCAATATTTGGAATATTGATATATAATGATATGCATGTACATGCAAATATACCAAAGAGTAGAAATATACCAAATGGTTAGGCAAAGCAACTAAGACCCGTAGTAAGTAGGCGATTTTTTTGCATAGAAAAGAATTTCTTAAATAGTGGGTATCAAAAATATAATCAAACCAAATTATTGTACTTAAATGTAGCTCGTCATTTTCAATTCAGTATGTGCAATATTTTCGCTGTTAAATCGAGAAAATTGTGTGTTGTGTGTTGTGGTGCGTGATCAGCGAACTGTGGCAAATTGTGTGCGTCACGATCGCTCGAGCGCTCTCTCTCGCAAATTGTGTAGCCTACTTTAATGCGCAGCTATGCGTATACGTGTTTTCATGCGTTTCCCGTGGGCGTTACAGCAACGGATGGGTGGGGAGGAGAGGGAAGAAGCAAAGGGAATGTGTTTTAGGTTGTTGGTTGGAGAAGTTCGAGTTGTTCGCTGTTTTTGGCTTAATGAGTTGCGCAAATGAAATGCAAACAAAAATATGTTAAAATTCAATTTCAACTTGAGGCAGCAGAAGCAGTCAGAATAAAACCAAAACGCAGCTCATACGCGTTGAGTGAAAGTTTGTGTGTGTTTGGGTTAAGTGACAGGGGGTTGGGAGACGGAGACGGGGGCCGAGAGAAGGGCTGACAAACAGCTGTAAATTGTGCGGTCGCCTAATGGCGTTTGGCTTGATGTTGATTAGGCGTCGCTTCAGTTGATAAACTCGCTGGCAACCGCAAAAGCCAGACCAGCTCAGTGCTCAGAGGCCCCAAAAGCAGGCGACAGCCAGCCACGCCCACACGTCGCTTTTCATATGGAAATTGTGTTGGCAACAACAGCAGCAACGACAACAACTACAACATCTACATCGAGAACAACAACAACAAGAACAAAAGTGAAACGCAAAACTTTTTGGCACAAATATTTTTTATGTAAATTGTTTTGGCATTTATTCATTTATATATGCAGCAGCAGTGTGTGTGTGTGTGTGTGTGCTGTCTCCCTCTCTCTCACTCTCATGCTCTCCTCATCTCTTTCTCGCTTAACACAATATCATTGTGTGTTGGAATTTTCATAATTTAACTTTCGAGATTTCACTGAAACCTGAGAGTGCAGTTCATTTTCATTTTCACTGTCGGCAACTTGATTAGTGGCAAACATTTTGTTCTATTTTCCACACTTTTCACATTCACCACCCCGCCTCCATCGTCAGCTACTGTTGCCATTGCGCTGCTTCGTTTTGTCAACAGCAGCAACAACAACAACAACAAGAGCAACAACAACAACAGCAAACAGCGACAAGCAACTTGAAGAGGCTCAAGGATCCTTTGCGCGACAAGTTGTTGTTGTTGCTGTTGTTGCCGCTCCTTTAATATTATTGTTGATGTTCTTCTTGTTGTTTTGCCTTTGCTCTGCTTCTCTTCCCCCTCTCTTTCTCTCTCTGGTTCTCTTATTCACTTTCACTCATGTTGCTTTGTTTTTGTGCATTTTGTTAATGAGACTTTTCCTCACGACGAGTGCAGCAACAACAACAACAACAACAACAATAAAAATAATAATATACAAAAAAGAAAAATACAACACACAAAAACAGCAAGCAGCAAGTATTAATTCAACGAACTGCACTTTAAATACTCTCTCCATCTTTAATTGCAATATTAAATGATTTGTGTGTTGCGGATTATTTAACATACATATTTATTTTGATGGTGAAATACATTTTTAAAGTTGGTTGTCATAATAAATTAAACTTAATTTCCTTCATTCATATGGCAAAATTAGTTCAGTGAATTTTCGGTAACATTTTAATTACTTTATGTTTTTTCTTTCCAACATATTTTGCGTAATTTTGTAAACTTCATATTCTTTATTTTAATATAAAGATAAAGAAACAAAAAGCAACTTTAAACAAGTTAATTAGATTAAATAAATACATATTAGGAGAAGAATTTTACATGAAATGGACTTAAAATGCTTAATTTTAGTATATTATTATTCAAACTGGTTTACTTAGTAACATAAAGCAACAAAATTCCATTTCTATAAACTTAAACATGAAATAACAAGATAGATTAAATAAATATATATGAAAAATTTGACAGTAATTGGACTTAATATTCTTTACTTTAATATATTGATATTTAAACTGGTTTACTTAGTGAGATAAAGAATAAAAGTTGAATATTAAACAACTTAAGCATTTAAATAACAAGATAGCAAGATTAAATAATTAAATACATATTTAAAAAGAAAGTGGAATACTCTTTTCCGTAAAAAAGATTCTTGTTCGCATACAAAATAAATATGAAAACATTTGCAATAGCTCTGCATTAAATTTATGATATCTACAAAATGTTAGAGTATCCACAAAGCAGACAGTGCAAGCAAAACTTGTGCCAAAATGGCACATAAGAGCTTCGCAGACAGTTGGGCTGCCCGGCTGCTTGAATAGAGACAACAAAACAACAAGAGCAAGAGTGATAGAGAAGAGAGAGAGAGAGTGAGGGAATGAGACTGAGACGTGAGGCAACTGATGACGTCGCACACACTTAATGTTGCATACTTTTGAGGTCCTTGTGCCAGTAACGTTTCCGTTCATTCTACTTTTGCACTTCGTTGATTGTATGTACTTGCTATTTGCGCGCCATGTGTTTCTTTAACTTCTCCTTCCCTCCCTCTCTCTCTGTCTTTCTACTCTCTTCTTTTCCCTCTTTGCGTTTATTACGAAAATATCCTAAAATCAACAGCGTCTTTTTGAGTATTATGCAAGTATTATTTAAAAAAAAAAAGAGAAAATAAATAATCGACCATATTAAATTAGATTCAATTCATCACTGTATTATCTAAAGTTTAAGAAACTTTTAATCACAATTAATGAACAATGCTACTACATTTAACTGAATCTAAACTCTAAAAATTCTTTTGAAGAATTAGTTCAAAATAACTACTGACAGAAGCAGATACATATATACATACATTAAATCATTATTACCCAAAGACATTTGCTTATATTCTTGCGAAAACAAATTTGCCTTTCAAATCTATTGTATAAATTGTACAAACTAAGTAACAGTAAAAAAAGTATACAAATTTAGAAATTCGATTATATAAGATGACTTGTCAATAGCAAAGTTTACAAAATAAAAATAAATCTTTTCTAAACGTGCAAAAAAAAACGACGATATTATCTTATATTCCCGTCAATAGTACAATCGATAGTAAGATTCGATAGTTACCTTAGTGACACATCTATAGCGGAATTTTACAAAAATATAAGTAAATAATATAAATAGTTTCTACTTCTGCAGTATAAGTGAACAAAAACGATACAAATTAAAATTTTAACTTAGTATTAACATATATTATTGAACAATCAATAGTAAAATTCGATAATTTCTTTAATGAACAGTGAGAAAAATAATTAGTTTCTAAAGCTGCAGACAAAGTGAAAAAAACGATGTCAATTTCAAAATTAACTTATATATTTTAATCGATAGTTGAAACGATAATAAGTGATGCAAAGAGATGCAAATTAATATATTAACTTATATTTTTATCGATAGTACGATTCGATAGTTGCCTTCGCGTTGACAGCTCTGCAGTCGACGCACTTTAATACCACATTCCATTCCATTCTCATTTTGTTGCTGCTGCTGTGCAAAGTCTCTTTGCGAATTGTCTGCAACATTTTTCTCCCTCGCTTCGTGCGCTTTATTGCGCTTCCGTTTTTGCAATTTTCATCAATTTGACTTCTTCATTTCAGTTGTCTGCCTTTAGCAGTCTGAGCATGTCTTGCTCGCTGTCTCTGTCTCTGTCTGTAAGATTGTCTGAGTGTCACTTTATCGCATTTCTCTCTCTCCCGTTGAATGTATGAGTGTGTGTGTTACCTGAGCGACTTTTGTCGCCTTGTGGCGCCTAAAACGATGCTATGATTTTTTCATGTATGCAGACACTCTTTTCTGCCACTTCATTTGCGGCATGCTATGCTGCCTCCCTCTGCTGCCTGCCTCTGCTGCTGCTTCTGCTTCTTTCTACTCTACTTTCTACTGACTCATGGGCGCCTGTGGCATCTTCTTTGTGCTCCGCCAAGTTGCTTGCAGTTTATATGACAGCTTGTGGCAACGTCACAAAGATACTCACACACACACACACACACTTATCGTTATTTGTAGTGAAGAAAAAAAAAGAAATGAAAATGGGAGAAAAGAAAAAGGAAAATACTGAGAAA
This sequence comes from Drosophila sulfurigaster albostrigata, assembly GCF_023558435.1. Lineage (NCBI taxonomy): Eukaryota > Metazoa > Arthropoda > Insecta > Diptera > Drosophilidae > Drosophila > Drosophila sulfurigaster. Next base: position 21,861,846 of record NC_084885.1, read on the forward strand.
ACCCTTTCAGGCGCCATTGCCTTTCAGAGAAATACGAGTATATATACGTACATATACATATATATACATATATATTTATATATATTAATGTACCTCAATGTGACCGCATTTGTCTCCGTCTCCGTCTCCGTCTTCCTCTTCGTTTTCGTCTTCGTCTCTCCCTTCTTTGCTCCTCATCACTCACTCACTTGTCAGACGCTCTCTCTCTCTCTCTCTCTCTCTCTCTTTCTCTTTCAGTCTCTTTCAAGCGCTTTGCTTGTGTGTATTTGCATTTGTATTCAAAACGCTTAAAGTGGATTTTTATTTCCTGTTTCTGTTACATTCGCCTCCTTCTCCTTCTCCTTCTCCTTCTCCTACTCCCGCACATCAGTCGCTTATCATCTTGCTTTCAATGCTGCGCTGCTTTGGTCTCCTTTTGTGTATTTCTAATGCCATTTTTATACGCATTTACTTTCATTTTGGGCAACATTCCTGTAAGTACATATGAGAGAAATATTTTTATGTGGTATTTTTATATCGCCAAACAACAACAACAACAGCAACACCAACAACAGCAACACGAAGCACAATAATATCAACATCCTTATGCTCCTCAATGGCTTGAAAATTATTGTCGATTTTGCCGTTGAAGGTTACAAAAGATATATATACATAAATGTATGTGTATCTCTCTTGAATGTCGATAGCTTTTCGACTCGTCCAAATTGATTAAATTCGCTCAAAGAAATTAACTTTCAATGCTGAAGACATATCGATTAGTTTATTGTATTTACATTTTTCTTCTCTCGCATTGAAATTAACTCGTTTTCTTTATCCAGCTTCCGATTGCAAATCGTTTATACTTCGCTTTTGAGTCTGGTTCATCATCGAATTACACTTTTCGTTCATTCCCCTCTGCTCCACCCACAAATGATCAATTAAAAGCTTAAGTAATTTTCGCAAATATGTGTGTGGGCTTGGTTGAATTTTATTGTGTCGAAAGGTAAAAAGAAATGCCACGATTAAACGATGAAACGATGCTTCAAATACCTTCTCTCTCCCTTTCTCGGTTTGTTGTGGTCATCATTATCGTCGGTAGTCTTAACGTTATCAGCATTCAGCATCTTCATTATGCTTATCGTCATCATCATCATCATCATTATCTGGCACGCAGTTTATCGCCTGTCGCTATTTAAAGCTCATCATTTAAGCAGTGAAACGTTTAATTTTAATTTAATTTATGCACACACAGCTGCCACAGCTGCTGCTGCCCCAGTTGACGTAGTCCTGCGTCTCTGCCCCCGCCTCCTCCTCCTCCCTACCAACTATATCTCTGACGCCCACGAATTTGCAGCTGACAATTTGCAGTGCATTAAATGATTATAAACTAATTAGTTGTTTTTGTGACGAGAGTTGCACGGGGTGCACGCTGCTCTCCTCATTTATATATTTCGGGCTACGCATTAACCTTGGTATTAGCATTAGCATTAGCTTTGAGATTTGGAATTTATATTAATATGCAATTTTGAATAGATGTATAAGTTTGTGACGGTACAAAAAACCACGATTGAAGTGAGAAATAACTTTGTAAATTAATTTGCGCATAATCATTTTCATTAGTTCATTACTTTGCATTAGCATTGCAATTAATGTGAAATTACCTTGTCACAAAAATGGAATCAACTAAATCAGAAAACATACGATTTTTAAATGATTCTTAGCATTAATTTGAGCATTGTTATTTGCATTAAAATTGCAACTTTTGATGTTGAAATTTGTATAAATTTGACATAAACATGCGCCAATTGAAATTAGAACTAATCACTTTAAATATTTCTTCTTATCAGTACTAATGTTGCTCATTGTTATTGCATTAGCATTTGCATTGCTGTAAAAAATAAAACAGGTTCCTTGATGAATTCGATTTTCTATTTATATTCATATCATTCATTCAAATAAATTTTAAAATTGTACTGAGTAATAATAGAAAAATCAAGCATTGAAAACATTGCTTAATTTTAGCATTAATTGGCGCATTGGTATTTTCATGAGCAATCGCATTGGCTGGCATATTTTATTGGCATTTACATTGAAATTGATTTTAATTGTAATATTCATGTGAATATTGAATGTCACTTTATATAAATATAGTTAATGTGAGCATTAATTTGCGCATTATTGTTAGCATTAGCTCTTTAACTAGCGCATTGTTATATTCATTATACAAATGCCATCAGCTGGCATAGAATCTCTATAATTTATTAGCATTTAATTTGAAATTGAGAATCTTAGTAATCTTAAATTCAACTTTGAAAATACTTCTTAATATCAGCATTAATTTGCGCATTAGTATACAAATTTCCTGGTGGTAAAAGTTCGCTTCGGCATCGCACTCAACTGTAAATGAAATCAATATATATTGCTACAAAAATATATACTATTGTTCGTTTGAAGCAATTTGCTAACAAACAACAAAATTGCGGTATGCCACTCGCCACTCAATTTGCGAGCATTTGTCGAATCGAATGCCACCCGAAGCGACTGTCAAGTATTAGCTTTATTTTCTCGCAAATTGATTGCAAGGTATGTCAAAGCAGATTGCACTTTTGCAGCTGGCTATTGTAACAAAATCGAATCTTATCGCATCGCATTGCAGAGATGAGTCATGGCTCTGGCTCTGGCTCTGGTTGGATGCGAGTCTCTGCTTATGGAGTTCAACTTTGACAGCTTAAATCTTGCTCAGCTTCAAATTGGAAATGGCTTAGTACAATGGCTGTAAACTTTGTCTATGTCTTTCGTTCGTTCTCTCTCTCTCTCTCTCTCTGTCAGTCAATTTGAGGCTTCAACTTTGAAGTTCTTGTGCGGCATCGCACAGTGAATGCCTGCTGGGCACACATGACGTATGAGCAATTTGCCGTCTCGAGTCTTTTGCGGAGGCAGTTCTCTCCTCCTCCTCCATTGTTTTTTTTTTCTTTGCAAGTAACTGCTTGCAGTTTATAGCGCCTCACAAGTGCTATCAATGTGCTGGCACACACACGCGCAGATATATATATACTGGGTATATATATATATATATAGATATATACACGCATGAATACACACAGCAGCCGTTGCTCTCCTGAGTGCCGCATGCATTTTTGTAGGACATTAGCACACACACACACACTGACAACAGGAGCGTCAGCAAATAGCGCACATTATAAGGCAGCAAAAATACACACACTAGGAGACAGTTACACCCACACACACACACACACACACACAGACTGAGAGTGAAGTCGATTGTTGCTACAAGCATAATCGTTGCTTATTGGCAGCTGCTGCCATTGCGATGGTGATAAAGATGAAAACGCTGATGGCGCATTGCGTTGCCTTGCCTTGCCTTGCTCCATGCCCCTCCTTCCTCCTTCCCCCTTTCCCCTGCTCCCATTCCCATTCACAGATTCGCAGCGAATTCGCATGAATATCGCATGTATTTAAAAACCAATTCAGTCGCGAATTCATTTTCATTTGTCGCGCTTTAAAAACGTCAACTGCCAAACAGCTGTCGTCAGCCTAAGAACGAGACAAGTTACACTCTCTCTCTCTCTCTCGCTCGCTCTTACTCGCTATTTGTCACACCTGCCTCCAGCATTTCGGAGCGAAAAATATAAAGCATACTTTTAGGCAGCCATTTTCACTGTCACATTTAATTGAGTTTGCCTCGGCTGGCGCGCTAAAAGCGACGTCATTACCTTAGCTACGTCTCTCCTTCTCCCTCTCACACGCACACACACACACACACACAAATACATATACATTTTTAAGATGCCTTGCCCGCCACTTATTGTTTTGCCCGGCAAAGAGGAGCGCAGCATTTAATTGTCAAATGGCTTTGGCAAGGACTCGAAGCTGCCAGTTTTCTTGGGTGTGGAGACACAGAGAGAGGAGAGAGAGGAGAAGGGAGAAGGGAGTGGTAAGGAGAAGGAGAAGGAGGAAAGTGCTGGCTGTGTATCTCTGACGTGACATTTGTTGCAAGCCAAGCTATTTTTATGGCCCTGCGACTTGCGCTGTCCAAAAATGTTCTTCTTGTTCTTGTTGTTGTTGTTTGTCCCTCGGAACATTTCGCTGCTTTTGTCTTTTACCTACACTACTACATACTACCTATCACCTTCTACTTTGTGCTGGTTATATGCTTCTTCATTTTTCTGCTTTATTTTTTTTTTTGTTTTGTTGGCCTCTCTGACGTCACCGCGGCGCCATTTTAAACGTCCGTTCAATTTTGCCGCTCAATTTGCAGTCACAAAAGAAATTACAACTCATAAAGAGAGATGAAAGGCAGCAAGAGGCAAGAGAGACTGGAGGGGAAGAAGTGCTTTTTAAAAGCGGAGGGGGGAGACTGTAAGTGGCATTTTAAAGAATCGACTGCCAAAAATCAAATGATAAATGCTTCGCTCTCTCTCTCCCTCTCTCTCTCTCTTTATCCTCTTGACTTGCTTGTTTTTCGTGTTCCGTTTCTTTTGATTATTTTTATTGCATTTTGGTGCTTTGATTTCATTTTGGCAGCTGGACAAATTTGTGGGCGTGGCAGAGGTGGGCTAAAGTCTGCTACTGCTGCTTATTTTGGCTACCTTGCCAGCCATTGTGACGCCTTTTGATCTGTCTCCCCGTCTCTCTCTCTCTCTCTCTCTCTCTCTCTCTGTCGTTCTCTTTCGCTTACTTTTTGCCACATTTTCGCCAAGTACTTAAGACAACAATAACAACAACAACCACAAAGCATACAGCACAAATTTTTGTTAAATTCTTCGCCTTTCTTTTTTATGGTTTTCTTGATAAGCCAACAAAATGGGGCGATTTTGGCAGCAACTCTTTTTGGCTGCTTTTCTATTGTTTTTTTTGTGTGTGTGTGTTGGTCTGTTGTTGAAGCACAGCCAAGTGTCAAGCTGAGATACAAAAGTACACACACACACACACAAACACAGAGACACACTCGGTTATAAAGTCGCTTGCAACAAGCTGTCCACTTTCGGTCTACTTGACATCAATTGACTTTTTCGCATAAAACAAACAAATACATGCAAGCAGTACACACACACAGAGACACACACACACACATGCAGTACACACACATATTCAGCAATTAACCCCTTGTTGCCCACTCATAATGATGTTGTCATCAGATTTAATTGAAATTTTCGGACAACAAAATTTAAAGTGCAAAGCATTATGCAACAAAACATATGTATTAGTTGCAAGTGTGTGTGTGTGTGTGTGTGTTTGTGTGTGGCACTCTGCTGCATGCCCAAGTGCATGCAAAGAGGGCAAAGGTGACGAAGTGGCGGGGAGGGAAAGGGAGGCGTGGTCGTGGCCAAGTGGGTTAAGTGTGTTAGCTGCAAATTCATAGCATACAAACAGGCGCCAAGGGACGACGACGACAACAACAACAACAACGCTGACACACATATGCAAATTGCAACGCCATTAACAACAGCAACAACATATGTATGTGTGTGTGTGAGTGTGAGTGTGTGCATGTGAATCAATACGTTTGACACTAATTTGGGCAACGTTTGCATTGAGATTCATTGAAAATGGCATTGTCGTTGGCATCAACAGCAACAACAGCATCAAGGAACATCATCATGAAGAACACTATCATTGTTGTTGAAGGCTCGACTGAAAACACGAGCACAAAAGCTTCTTCAACATTTGCAGCTATGCCAACAAAACTCGTGGGAAAAGAAGTGCAAGAGCAAAATGTGATAGGGGCAACTGAGAACTGAGAATGGAGAATGGAGAATGAATAGCAGCAAGGTTGATGCTGCTGCTTCTGCTACTGCTGGTCAGCTTTTGTGTGTGGCAGCCGTAACGTATACAACCCGTTGTCCGCTTGCGGATTATTAAGGGATGTGTATTTGCTTGGGCCCCCCGGACCGGACAAAGCAAAGCAACCACAAAGCACTGCGCACATCATTTGTCAGCGTTTGAATGAATCTCAATTCAATTTTGAGTGGATTATAATCCGATATTTTGTAATTTTGTGCTTTAAGCGGCTTAGGCAAAAGAAAACGCAATTACTTATTACACTTTCTTCAGTTTCAATTGCAGTTAATTATGTGCATTAATTTGATAATTAAAGGGCACTCAAGAGAGAGACAGACAGAGAGACAGAGAGAGAGATGCGTTGTTGTACATAAATTAATGCATACATTATGCCGTTTTGCTTCGATTCGATTCGGTGTCGATAATTGAATTTGCTTATCTGCCAGCTCTCCATTAACACACATACATCTGTATCTCTGTGTGTGTGTGTTTATTGAATGGTTTGCAAATGGAAAATGGATATATATGTATATATAAAGAGAGAGTGAGAGAGAGAGAGAGCGTGTAATATGTTATGTGCGTGTATGTTTTGCATTATGCAATGCATTTTGTGCTGTTAATGCAGTTTCTGGGGTCGCTAGCAGCTAGCCTTAACCTCAATCAACCTCGCTCTCTCTCTCTCTGTCTTGCTCTATCATTCCGTCCCTCTCTCTCTCTGTCATGTATAAAACATGGCTTGCATTTAGCGCATTTCGGTTTTGGGGATTTTGTATTTTGCACATATTTTGTGTTACATTATTTATGAGCAGCAGCAGCAAAGAGAGAAGGACGTCAACTCTCGACGGCCTGATGATGTTTCTAATGATTGCAGCCATAATCATAATAATGATGTTGCACTTAAACACACACACACACACACACACACACATACACAGAGCGAGTGAGCGAACGATGTTGAGGGTGCACAGCTCGACTGCCTCTTAAAGCTGAAAAGCTGCTTGCCTCTTGAGCTGCTGCTGCTGCTGCTGCGACCTGTTTGACGTCATAGCAGGCCACATGCCACATGCCACATGCCTCACTCTGCTGCTGCTACTGCTGCTGCTGCACTGCTCATTTGATTTGTATAATTGAAATTGCCAAGTCGCCGCCGCCACATTTGTCATGAAAAATACTGCAAAATGCTCTTTGCAACACAGTTTTATTTTTTTGTTGTTGTTATCCTCCGACTTTTGTCTGGCGACGCGCAGTCTGAAGTCCTTTTTCTGACAGTGTTTGCTTCTGTCTTTTTTTGTTGGTACTATGTGTGGCCAGTCACCAAAAAAAAAAGAAAAGTGAAAAAAAAGCATAGCATACTTTTTTGGGATTTCGTTGCAGCGCTTTATTAATGAACATGCCGCTCGCAACGTGTCAACAGCGTGTCGACTGGCGACTGCTGCAGATGATGATGATGATGATGACGATGATGATGATGATGATGATGGTGATGGTGGGACACACACACTCGCACACACACACATCTACACCCACACACTCATAGAAATACAATGTATAAATATTATGTAAACACGCAAACAATGAAGTGATTTGTTGCTACTTAAATTTAGCCCCCGAGAGTGTGTGCCAACAACAACTTGGTTTAGTGTGCTTTGTGTGTGTATGTGTGTGTGGGTGGGGGTGGTGGTGGGGGTGAGGAAGAGCGTTGTTAGTGGGACTGTTGTTGCGTTTGCTTGGCTGCCCTCGCTTCGCTTAGCTGATGCTGCAACTTGAAGAAATCTTTTCTTTCACATTTCTCGACTTTTTTTTTTCTTTCTTCTTTTTGCTCTACTTTGCGCGCCTTGGCAGCCATCTCGTTCACGCGCAAAACGCAGCAAAAGAAAAAAATGGATTTAGTTGCTAAAGAAAGGAAAAAAAAAAAAATAAATAAAGAAGAAAAAAATGAAATTGAAAGGAAATATGTAGCTAGCTGGTCGGCTGGCTGGATGGCTGGCTGTTTGGCTGTCGAGCGCAGTCGCTGTAAAAGTAGCAAACAGCGCCTAAGGCAGCGAAGAGAGGGGAAGGGAGGGAGGTGGTTGGATGGGGTTGTCAGCCTGTTTCTAGCTTGTTTACCAACACTTAAAGCAGCCCCACAGTGTGCGCTGCTGCTGCTGCTGCTGCTGCCTCTGACTGCCTGCCGGGCGCGATAAGCAGCCACAGAAGCCACGCGAGAGCGAGACAGAGCGACACGCAAGGCAGAGAGAGAGAGAGAGAGAGGGAAAGAGAGCGAGTTGAGCTAGCAAAATTGATGCCACTCGCTGTACCTGTGGCTGCTGCCGCTGCCGCTGCTCGCCAGTGGCATTTCTACTCTTTGCTTATTACGATATACGACTCGCTTTATGCTACCATATATACCATATAGTATATACTATATATACTATATACACCAGTCAGTATATATCGTCTATGTGGCACTTACTCGTTGCAGGTTGTCTTGGCGACAACCAACATAAACACTTGTTTAAATTTATTTATATTTATTTTTACAAGATTCTTAGACTTGAAATCACACACACACACACACACATACACACACACACTCGCATAGATTTCTATTAGTTTAGAGTGAAAAATATGACCAAGAACTTGAAATTAAATCAGGCCAACTGGAATTGCTTGTTGCTGCTGCTGCCTAAGCTGCTTTTGTGCATTCCAGATGAGATTCTTCATGCCTCAGCACAGTACAGCACAGTCGGCACTTAAGCCTCATTTCTGCTCTGTCTCATAATCTCGAAATGTCTTTTTCTGCTGGCATATAAATCTGTCTTAAATATATCGTCGCTTGACTCGAATATTTGTTCAGCTTTCATTTCATTCATTTATAATTATACAATTTTGCCATGATTCTTAAGTGTTTTCTTCAACTAAAATTGTTTAAATTTTTTGTTAGTACTCTTAGTATTTAGTTCACCATTTCGATTCCTTATTCTTTTTTATCCTCTTTCTTCGTAAACGTTTTTCTCAAGCAAAAATAATTCTACATTCTACCTTGTTTTCAACGTTTTATTTATGTTCTCCTTTGTTCTGTTTTTTCTCTTATTCATCATTCCTTTCACTCTTCTTCTTAAACGTTTTGCTGAACGTTGAAGAATAATATTCAAACGTTTACGAAGAAGAGGAAACGAAGAATAGGAAAAAAGTGAAAATATAAGACTTACACGTTTGGCTGAACCAGAATTGGTTTTTTTTTATTTTAAATTCTTTTTTGTTTAAAATTTTGTATTTTCAAGTTTTTCCTATTCTATTTTCTCCCTTCTTCGTAAACGTTTTAAGATTTTTCGCAAATTGTTCACTGAACTAGCATTATTTACATTGCCTTTGGCTTTTTTTGTAAGCATTGCGTTATTTTCTCAGCTTAATACTCCTACTTTTTCCTTATTCTTGGTCGGTTATTTGTAAAATGTTCTTTCAGAAGCGTTTCACAGAACTAGAATTGCTTATGCTTCTCTTTAAGCATCTTCGTCGTTTTAAGCTTACCATATCTTCCACTTTTTCTTCTTCTGCTTTGTCCCTTCTTCGTAAACGTTTTCTATTCATTGTTAAAAGTTTTTCTCAACTAAAATTGTTGACATCTTCGATATTTTCTGTCTGCTATTTCACTGCTTTTCTTATTCAGCTTTGTCCCTTCACTAATTTCCATAAAATTTACATTGGTCTTATCTTTTAGCTTGTGTGTCTTCTATTTCTATTTTTTTTTTCTTATGCTACTTCACACCTTCTTCGTAAACGTTTCACACTGCTGCAATTGGGTTTGACTTTCATGTGCCTGGAGTTCATAGAGTTGCGTTTGCTGCACGTCTGCGAATGTTTTAAAGTTGTTTCAAGGACATTTACGGTGCCTTTCTATTAAGTATTCTATCACTCACACCGACACACACACACAAAGTTGCACACGCACTTAATTCACTTTAATTTGCTCGGTCCAGATACCATAAGCGCACTTGCAACACTAAATTGCCACCTTGTTGCTCCTGCTGCCTGCTCAGCTGACTGGCTGTGGCTGGTTGGTTGGCTTCTGGCTTCTGGCTCCTGACTCGTGGCTCCATCAGGCACTTTTTGTGTTGTAATGCAATTTCAACAAATTAAAAAGTAGTGCGTGGTAATTTTACTGCCGCCAGGTGGCAGCTACTCGCATGTGCGGCATGTGTGGCACGGAAGATAGACAGCAAATATGACGTGTACGTTGCCAATTTAGACATAATGAAATATAGCGTATACGCTTATATATAGTTATTCGACTGCAATTTAATTGAAATATTCCCACAACAAGACATTTATTTTTCTTTCTCTTCTGTCGAAATTCAGCTGCAATTGTTTTGGGTTATAATGCGATTACATTTAATTGCATTTTAAAGACACTAACTCGAATCGAATTTAAGAATTGAAATTCTGCTGCTGCAGTTAACTTGAACTTCCAGTTCACTTGCAATTGTGCATTTGATTATCAATGGGAATTGCGCATAATCGCGCACACAGAATGTGTTTTGCCTTGTCCATTCATTCAATCGCTGCCATTCAGTCAATCATGCAATCATTTGGCCAGCAAAACAACTGAAGCGTTGCGTTTTTGCGTTTTGTTCAAATGCCGAAGAAGAACAGTTGCAAAAAATTGCATACACAAAAATGTTGAATAATAACTTTTCAAATTAATTGACAAATGGATAATTTATACATGATATTTCTCTCTCGTTTCCGCCGTGCGCTCTCTTTCTCTCTCTTACTTTAACTCTTCCCTCACTCTGTCTCTCTCTCTTATACACTGTTGCTTTCCATGCGCATTATCTCTCACAATAGTCTGTGTCTCTTCTCTCTGTTAAGTGCAATAATGAAAACGACACACACACAAAACGACAATTGAACTAATTAAAAAGAACAAAAATCGAACATCGAAAATCGAAAATAATAAAAACAAAAAAACGCAGCAACTTCAATGTGAGCGAAAGCTAAACAAACAACAAAAGCAGGAGTCCAGAATGATTGCCACGCTGTTCATCATCTTTGCATTTATACGCGCCTTTCCCCTGGAGTCGACGACGTGCCTACGACGCCGCTCCCGGTCTCCGCCCACCGCTGGCGCTGACGCTCACAACTGACGAGCAGCAGCAGCAACAAGAGCAAGAGCAACAACAACTGCAGGACAACAACAATGGGCCACGCCCATCGATTACAAATATGGGCAACGGTCATGCCGCCGAGATGCCGCCGCGCACACGACGCAAATCATCGAAATTCCATGAGGTCACCTTCAGCGGCAGCGTCGGTGGCGGCGACAGCGATGATGGCGACGCTGCCGGTGTCAGCAGCAACAACGTTGCTGCATCTGCGAAGCGACACTCGCTGAGTGTGACCACCACAACAACGACAAGCAACTCGGGTACGACAAGCAACTCGGGTTCCTCGATGATCCTCACGCCATATCGCACGCTGAACAACAGCAGCGGCAGCGGGAGCAGCCAGCGAGGATCGCGTGGATCGCGTGACTATGCGCAACATGAATACTATCAGCTGTCATCATCGAATGGACAGCGTGGCACATTGACGCAGCGCAGCGACACGATGGCCACCGAGGCGGAGGAGTTTGAGGATGAGGAGCGACCGCCGCTCGATGATGACGACGACGAGGATGCGTCGTATGATCGCGAGACGGAGGAGTTCTATAGCAATATACAGGATGCCGCCGGCACATCGAGCAGTCGCAGCAAACGTTCGTCGCTCTTCTCGCGCTCCGACAGCTCGGCGACAACAACATCGTCGAGTGGCGGCGGCACTTTCACCGGCGGCAAACGACGCTCGGCCGCCTCCATAATGTCATCATCGCTCTGCTCGGATGTCATGATCGGCGGTGGCGGTGGCTTCGGCGGTGGCGGCAGCGATCGTCGCAGTTCGACGGCCACCGAGTATAGTGTGCGTTCCGCTGCCGGTTCGCTGCCGGCGTCGAATGGGCAGCGCAGGTCGAGCGGTCGCATTCGACGCTATGTCTCGCGAATGACCATCGCGGGAGCGAGACGTCGCACAACGGGAAGGTAACATGCCAATGATAATGCTAATGCTAATGCTAATGCTTGTGGTATACCGGTGTCTTCGTTTCACAACTATTCTCTCGCTCTCTCTCTCTCTCTCTGTCTCAGTTCTATTTATTTTATGCTTGTCACTAACACACTCTGAAATCGTCTAAATAATGAACCAATTCCAGTACTATCTTCAATTAATAGCATATCTCGCTTAGCGGCCTCGATTGTTGCCGTTAAACGAGCGTAATCTTAACTGCAACCATAACAATTTTCTGTGTGTTTTCTATGCTAGTTTGGTATTATTTTTGTGGCCGCTAACTGCAAGCAATATGCCACTAAATTAATTAGATTATTAAAATGTGGCTGCTAAGTAAGAAAAGTGTAAAGTTAGCGAAGAATTCATGTAGCTTCAAACTGAACTTGCGTAGAAAGCAATATTTTCAACAATATATAACTAAATAGCCGCTATATAAATTTGGAGAATGTGCCACTAAGTGCAACTTGTGGCTGTATGTAATGTATAAATAACGCAAAGTAAATCTAATATGCATAAATTGGGGATACTTAGAAGACTATTATCATACAACAAAAAAAATATACTACTTGCTATTTTGTTATACTAAAAATGAGAAATAATGGATTAGGAGAATATGCCACTAAATGCACTTTTTTTATAAATGAGATGCTGCTAAGTAGTTTATATTTTTGTTAGATGCAGCTATGAGATATAAACGTAGATCGATGTGACATTTCTTGATCTCTATGCAGTTTCTTATTAACTATTGATATATATCCCCTCGTTCATCGCTCTTTTTAGCCTTTATTCAGAATTCGTACAGTAGAAGGTAAACTTTAAATCGATTGCAATGCGAGTGTAGATTTGTAGAGTTGTATTTGTTATTTGTGTGTGCCTGGTCACGAGCCGTTCTCCTGCTGCCACTGCTCGTGCTTGGCCAGCAGCTTCATGCCCAGTGGTCTAATCTGCTTGAAGGCACGCTCCACATTCGCCTCCTGCACAGCCTGCGACTCCTTGGTCGCCTCCTTGCCACCGCCAACGCCAACGCGTGTGGCGCAACGCATGCGCTGCATGCTAATCTCCTTGCAACCCAAACGTATCTCATCGCCCGTAAAATGCTCCGAACACTTCACCAGCTCCTCCAACAGCTTGGGCGTCAAACTGATGACAGAGCCCAGCAGTCGATTGATGAGACTCGAACGCTCAACGGCACTGGGCAGCTGCACCAGCAGCTTCTTCTCGAAGCGACGCAAGAAGGCCTCATCTATGTCCCACGGCAGATTGGTGCTGGCGAGCACAAAGACGCCGCTCAGCGTATGCTCCATGCCGTCGAGCAGTTGCAGGAGTTCGTTCTTGAAACGCTTCGATGACTCGTGATCCGTGGAACGATCTCGCTTCGAGGTCAAACTCTCGATCTCATCGAAGAAGATAACCGATGGCGCCCGACGCGCTGCCATGTGAAATAAAACACGTAAGATTTTCTCCGATTCGCCGCGCCACTTGGAGATCATAATGCTCGCGGTGATGTTGAAGAATGTCACCTTGTCGCGTGTCTCCGCATAGAGAGCCTTGGCCAAAAAGGTTTTGCCACTGCCCGGCGGACCGTGCAACAGCAGCGAACGCCACGGCTTGAGGCCGTGGGCAAAGAGCTGTGGATACTCGATGGGCGTGAGCACAGCCTCCTTGACCAGCTCGATGGCACGCTGATTGCCACAGACATCGGACCAGCGCAGCTTGAGGTCATCGCTGAGAATGCTCGTCTTGACCAGCTCGGCAAGTGCCTGCCACTCCAATGAGGCAAACAGAGCATCATCTGCCGCATGGCCATGTTCGATTTCAGTGAATGCAGCCAGTCTGGTTTGGTCTGTTGATGACGTTGCTGCTGCTGCTGCTGCTGCTGCTGTTGCTGTTGTCGCTTCGGCTGTTTCCATTTTCCTAATGTGCAATGCCGGACGATGCTGTTGTTGTTGATGGTGTTGTTGTTGGTGTGTCAACTGCTGCTGTTGATCTGTGGCAAGACTGGCTGCTGCTGCGGCTGTGGCAGCTCCAACACCCGCATGCCAACAGGCAACAGCATCGCCGGGTCGCTGCAACGTTTGTGCGTTTCCCTCTCCCTGTGCTCCACCCATTGTTGCCACAGCAGCATTCTTCGCCACGGCGGCGTTTTTCGGAGCAGCATTCAGCTCGAGCTTGAGCTTAGGCGCCACCTTCTTGAGTATGCGCGGATATTTGCCAAATTTCATGTTAAAGAAACTGGCATACTCCAAGTAGATGGCATCCAGGTCAACGTTGTCGCACAGCTCAAATTCCTCGGAGAGTCGTCCCTCGCCCTTGAGCGCCTCGGCGCTGCTATAGAAACCATTCTCGAGCAGATAGCGATGCATCAGATACAATAGATTGCGGCGTCGGGTGGTAAAGTTGCGCACATCTTCGCACAGTATCGTGGAGGCAGCTGTGGCAGCCACGCCATATTTGGTCTGTGGTTTCATCAGTCAGTCAGTCTTCTTCTTCTTCTGCTTCTGCTTCTGCTTCCAGTGTGTGTTAGCTATAAGCTGAGGCTGAGACTGAGGCTGAGGTTCGTTAATGTTGTTGTTGTTGTTCGGGGAACCAAACTGCAACTATCTAATCGAAATTGTAGCTCGAGCGGGCAACATTTGACAACATTCTCATTGTTTGACTGCTTTAAACAGACAGAGTGAGAGAGAGAGAGAGAGTTGCCATAACAAAAGCGAAGCCCGGCAACCACAACGGGGCAACGTTGTTGCAACACACACAACACAGGCAAGGAGCGAGCAAGCGAGCGACCACGTTGCAACGTTTCAAACTGTTGCCATTAGTTTCACTTCATGCTCCAAGCTGCCGCAAACATTCATCAACATTTGCCCTTAGGCAACCACAAATACAAGTCTACTTTATATATATATGTGTGTGTGTGTGTGTGGGCAACAGTTGCAAAAAGTCAACACATAACCCACAATGTGTAACAAAGCAAGAGACAAAGCGAAAGGGCGAGAAATATGCTGCTCGGGATTATCTGTTGCCATTGACAATATTAACCGATTAATGTGGCATCAAATGCTCTCTCTCTCTTTCTTTTCTTTATCTTCCCCCCTGCTCTCTTAGAAATTGAAGAATGAAATACGTTTTTTGTCTTTGAAAATACATATATCAATTTTGTTTCATTGCAAATTTATAAATAGAATAAAAATATGCATTTAGCAAACACATAGCTACTAACGATAATTAACATGATTTTCAGTGTGACCATGACAAATGTTTGTCAATTTACTGTGTCAAATTTAGGCACACATATGTTGCTAAATACGGTCACACCTAAATATGTAGAACTTGCGACCAATTGATTGATTTAGTGTGTCTGCAACATTATTACACAATTCTATTGAAACTATACTAAAAAATACTTACTTAAAAAGAAAACAAATTTTTATTAATATTTATATTTATTTTTTAGTTAATCATATTAATTATTTATTATGTGTGTGTAGTATATGATTTAATTATTCCTTAACGTAATAAAAGTTAAATTGAAATGTTCAGAGAAAATTTGTGCAATTTTTCCTATTTTAATTTCGCTGTTGCACATATTTTTTTTATTTTTAATTATACTTTACGCAAAGCAAATAAAACTAGATTGTTATATACATACATATGTACTACAAAGCACAGCTAATGTTATTGATTAATTAAAAAGCTAAATAGCATCAATGTGCCAGGAAAGCCAATGAACGTGAGTGCAAAAGAGTAAAAGCAACATGGTCGAGGAATCTGGCTAATTAGCAGGTAGAGTTTAGTTTTAGCTTCAGGTTCGCATTGCTTTTTGTGCGTCTGCCATTTTGTGAGCTAATTAAACATGAGTAGAAGGTAAATGCCAGATAATTGACCATCGCCAATATGCAGCTCTGAAGTTACTCCATCTCAGTTTCATCTGTGCCTCAATTACTGCAACATTGCGACTAATTAACAGTAATCAATTATCGACAAGTTGACTTGCCATAAACTCGGATTATTGTTAAGGAAAATCACTTTTCTTCCTCGAACTAGTTACAGTTGTTGTATTAAATATGTTGCAATATGTGAAACAGAAGTTTGCGCTGGTCTCAAAAACTGATTGAGCTTACTGAAAAGCTAATAAAATACTATTTTAGACAGTAGTTGAACTGTTGTGTTAAACAGATTAACAATAACTAGCAAGCAAATAAAATATTGATTTGAATCACATCAAAACAGTGCGGTATAAGGTTTCTAATATACCGGAGGCTATGTTTGTTATATTGATATAGTATGCTCTTCAAAAAATACCATACACCACAAAATATACCAGATTGTCAGTCAAAGCAACTAAGATCTATAATAAGTAGGCGTTTTTTTGCCATACAAAAGAATTTCTTATATAACTTCTGTAATTTTTATCCAATCACAAATACTGTAGATAAATTGTATGTATCGAAAATCATGTGACAACAATTTTAAAACAAACTTGATCTGTGAAGGTAGAAATCTCTAACTGGAATTATAATTTATTAAGCTAATGTGATATCTTATGTTTCAAAATTGATGTTAAATAATGACGTAATTTCAAATAAATGCAAAAGTTCAAAATTAGTTAGAGTTCGAAATGAATTTTGTCTTATTTTGATCGACATTACAATTTACTTGTTTTGTTAAGTTGAACTATGTAGTTATTTTACCGTATTGAGTAGTGAATGATATTTCTGTTACTCATCGAGTGTATTGACTTCAATTGCAGTGATTAGCAAAGTAAATTTAGCTGGCTAAATTTAGCAACAATCAGAAAAAGGGTTTCTAGCGTCATTGGCAAAGTTCAATTCTATTTGTTTGGTAAAGTCAACTAAGACTCTGTGCTGTTGTAAACGACTTTTGGCGCGTCTGGAATTGGTAGCTGATAGTTGGCTGTTAGTTGTCTGTCTGTCTGGCAGTAATTACCATGATTAAGCTATCCAATTGCCAATTGCCTTTGGCAACGAAAAGAAAACAACAACATTGAATATGTGCACCATGCGCAATGTTGCAGCGTAAATTTACGCTGCTGACTCATCGACATCATCAATTGAAATTTGCTGGCTGCTCTTTAATTTTTTTGGTTTTTTGTATTTTCTTTTCTTATTTTTGGCCAATGTGCGTTGTATGTGGTGTGTGTGTGTGTGTGTGCCAAGAGGTTGCATGCTCAATTTGTTTGGTGCCGCTAGGCGACAGCTGCAGCGACGGTTAATCAAATGTGCGACGCAATGAAATGAAAATCAACGATTCTGATGGCTAGCTGCTTTTTTTTATGCAGTTCCCCCCTCATCTTCCTCTGCCAAAGCTGTCATCATTTGCTGCTCTCCACACACACACACACACATACGCTGCCAAATTATGCAACATGCAGATGCAGATGCAGATGCAGATTGGAGGCTGTTGCCCAGCTTCTTTTTGCCGTACACACACACACACACCACATACTTGGAAATATAGTCAAGGTAGCAATTAGGTGAGGGGGAGGGAGAGGGGGGGATGACTGATGCCTTGCCTCTGCTCTAGCTGTGCTCATTTCATATCGCACGCTGCTCGCTCGCACTTTTAATTTGGTTTTCACACAGCAGTGGCAAATGGCAACGCCACCTACAGCTGCCCCCATCTATAGTGCTCTCTCTTTCTCTATAGTATATCCCTCTCTCTGTTTCGCTTTCTTCGTCTGTCTGTCTGTCTGTCTGTTGTCGCAGTCAGTCTCAGGCTTTTGTTAATGGCCTTGTGACAGTTTTTGTTGTTGTTGCTGCTGTGTTTTTTTTTTCTTCATTCTTTTTGCCTCCTACTTGTTTGTTTATCTTGCCCCAAAAGCATCTCCCACCATTCATATCATCATCATCATCATCATCATCTTGTTTATCATCATCATCATTTGCTAGTGTGCTGCATGTGTCGTTCGAATTGGTTTTTTTTGGGTTCAGTTTCAGAGTCTCTTTCATCTTCAGATTCATATTCGCATTCGCATTTTCGCATGGGAATCCTGTGGCCAAGGACTTTCAACGCACGCACACTAAAACACTCCAAACACTCATGCATTGCATTTGTGAATCATGTGAGTGCATTCATTGGGTCTTTTTGCTTTTGCTTTTCCTTTTGCTGAATGAACGACTTAAGTCAACTGCTGACAAGCGTTAACCGCAACGTGTCGAGACTCTGTAACAAGTGGCAACTCTGCGCGTAGCAGCACGTTGCCACACAGTGTGCACACAGAAAATGTCACCAAATTAAAAGAATAAACAGCTTACGAGCTTAGCGTTAATTCTGTCAGCATTGCCACTATGTAGTATGTATATGGCATATACAACATTTCATTATTCTGAAGCAGAGCAGCGAGTAAAAAAATGACAGTTTAAAAGAGCTTAGTGAAAAGTGGATAATCTGGCAAGGTTGCCAGTGAAAAAAAGTATGCGAATTATTAAATTTTGAGTTGCCTTAGAATTTAATTTTAAGTAAAATTTGAAAACAGAAATTATGAATAATAAAAACAAAACAATAATCATAATAAATAATACAAAAATAAATAATAATAATAATATAATTTATAATAATAATAATAATTATGAATAATACAAAAATAGATAATAATGAAAATACATAATAATGATAATAAAAAAATAAATAATAATAATAATAGAATTTATAATAATAATACTTGAGCATTCCTTAAAAAAACCTATGATAAAAGGAAGAATCGAATATGAATAATAATAAAAGCGTTGCCACTCCACTGAAAATGAAGATTAAAGCGTTGCCAATCCAGCAAAAATATGTAAAATCTTAATAATAGGTATATAAATAATTTAATTAAAACAAATCATTTTTACCTTGTCAATGTTTAAAAACTTTTGAAATGCAAAATTCAATTAGCATCAAGAAGTGGAAGAAGTGCAAATATTATGAAAAGCATAAATACTAAATTTAATGGAAGCAAGTCGAAACTTAAGCTACAGCTTGAGTTGTAAAGCAAATATCAAAGAGTGCAGTTGACAGCAGCACTTGCAACGCAGCAGGTGATGTAGTGGGAGTGTGAGGAGGGGATAGAGGGTAGAGGGTAGAGGGGGTGTTGCAACTTGATTTGGATGGCTTAACAGCTCGTGAGTGTTGCATACTTGCAGGCGCTGGCAAATCAGTTGCCGAGTTTCCACATTATTATGGTGACACAGTAGTGACAGGCAAAGACGCTTAATGCCACAACGAGAAGTAAGAAGCGAGACAGAGAGAGATGGGGAGGGAGGTAGAGGATGATAAAGAGATTGGCATTGTTCTCTGTGTGTGTGTGGCAAGGCAGGAAATGTGCCCCACGGCACTCGCTCCTCATGCGCCTAATTATATGTGCAAATAAATGAACGACCCAAGCTGATTGTGATGAGTGTGCGACTGAGTGTGATTGTGATTGTGTACGTGTGTGTGTGTATTGTGATTATTTTATATGTAAGTGTGCGAGTGTGTGTGGCATAGATTCAAGTGATGCCAGCGGCATCATCTCTGCAGAGCAGAGAGTTAAGACGAAAAGCGCTAAGCCCCAAACGCCCAACTTAATTAGTTTGTTAAGGAGGAAGTAGCTGGATCACAAATGATTGTATAAATGAATGCATGAAGTGAATAAGTGACTGCCTAAAGAACCAACTCGGACTGAATAACAAACTGCAAAAGCAAGCGACCAACCATTTGCTGCTGTCAACTTTAAGCAACACAGCTCTCTGCAACATGTTGTGGCAAGTGCAAATGCAGTCGCTATCACCAGCCCTGAAACCGATACACAAGCTGCAAAGTCCTCCCAAAAAAAACACAAAACCCAAAAAGCTGTCGAACTGTAAACCAGCCAAGAAATAACTTCTCGTTGCTCTCTCTCTCTCTCTCTCTGCCCCATAACTTGGAGAAAGTGGCACAAAGTATGCCATGGCAAATGGCGACATTGTTGCGCACAACAACAGCAGCAACAACAACAACAACACTGGGATGGGGGCAAACAACAACTAGAGAAGTGAGAGTCGAGGCAACAACGAAGCAGAAGCAGCCAGCCAGCCAGCGTCAACTTTGTGCCAAGTTTACTTAATGACCCCGATATAAATTTTACTTAAAACATCATTTTTCTTTACGACTTTCGCTGCCAAAAGCGTGGCCTTCGAGTCGGGCTCTGCTGATAGCGCGGTGGCAAAAACAGGAGCAGCGCAGCAACAAAAATTCCAGGCCGTGGCGAGGACACAGCTGCGTCACAGGTCCCCCCAAAAAAAAAACAAAAACAAAAACAAATAGAATAGAGAGAGGAAGTTGCAAAAGGAAACTGCCAGAGCAGCAACTGGACGACAACAGCATCTGCTTTTGGTTATGAAAGTATTTTCTTTAATTATGACAACGCGTTTAGATTGATGCCTGTCACACTTGCTCTCTCTTTATCTCTTTATCTCTCTCTCTCTCTCTCTCTTTGTAGTTGCAGCTGTTGCCAGGGGACAACAGAGCGAACTGCATTTGAAAGCTGAAAACTCAATCAAACTTTTTAGCTTTGCAAAACTCACCGCTGCATTCGTATAAATAATTTGTGTGTGCGACTTTTTATGGGGCATCATTTAATTTATTTAACAATTTAACTTTATATATTGTCGCAAATGAAAACAATGAAACAACAACAGGAGAATAATTATGAAACATTTTGGAATAACTTTGAAATTGTATTCGTTAAATGTCATACGAAAAAAACCATATACTAAGCAAATAAGCAAATAATTTGCTTTCTACATATCTACTGTCCGCCAGGTGGCGCCATCAATATTAACAAGTTGATCCTTGAGCACAACCGTCTGCAACTTGATCGTTGAACTGAACTTTGCTTGGTTGTGGAAATGGTTTTGCTCCGAAGTGGAGTCAACTTTCAGCAAGTTCTCAATAAACTTGGCTACATTCGGTTCGTGGTTGCGCGTTGCGGGTAAGAAAAAAAACAGAAAGTATGTGCGCCGGGCCGTTCTGAGAAAACTTTTCATAAGCGTCGCTGTCGCTGTTGCTGCTGCTGTTGTTGTTGCTGTCGCAGACAACGAACGCAAGGCGAAAAATGTCTAACGAATTGAAAAACTTTAAAAGCGCCTTGTTAGGCGCACTTCCGTTTCCTGTAGGCTGCCTGGCTGTTTGATACCCACTCAAACCTCAAGCAACTTCCCCCCGCCTGTCTTTATTTTTTTGGGCACTGAAAAGTTTCGTTTTGGCGTCTTGTCTGTCAAATCAACTTGGCCGTCAGCCCATTTATAACATGGCTCAAGAGTTTGGCCTAAAAGCGTTGCGTCTGCAACTGTTTTTTTTGCTGTGCTTCCCTTTTTCCCTCCTCCTTCTCCTCCTCCGCCGATAATAAGCAGCGTTGTAATCAGCTAATTAATAACAAACATCTCTTGTTCTTTCTTCTTTCTTACAGTTTCGATGTAGAAAATGGCCAGGGCGCCCGATCACCGCTTGAAGGCGGTTCACCCAGCGCTGGTTTGGTACTACAGAATTTACCGCAACGTCGCGAATCCTTTCTATATCGCTCCGATTCGGACTTTGAGATGTCACCAAAGTCAATGTCCAGAAACTCAAGCATCGCTAGCGAAAGGTAAATACAAACAAAAATCAATTTCATTTACCTATTATACTTAAGCTATAGACATACAAATACCATACATATACGATATATCTTATGCTTATTATCGTTTATCGATTATCGGTTATCGATTCTTATTCAACACATTTCCCCAATTCGATGCATTCTTAATTCTTATGATTTTCTTTTGATTCATACTACACGAAAACATTTCACTCTTATACACTATGCATTAAGATTTAGTACTCATTAAATATCATCTATGTAAATGAAAACCATTCGAAACACTTTTCACACTTCTGGCTTCATCATTTCGTTTTTTAAAGTGTGTGCCTGTGTGTTTTTGGGTGTATTAGGTTGGAGAGCATTATAGAATAGTATATAGTGACTGAATATTGTAGCTTGTGAACAAGTATAAGAGTATTGATAAACTATCGTAAAGTATATCGTTCACCCTTTAGAGTTTCCCCTTTTTACTGCCCTTAATTATGTAGTTGAACTAGCACTTCTACTTTCAGTTTTTTTGCTCTCCCTTCTACTTACAACTTTTCTTCATTAATTGAGTCTATTCACAGCTATAATATATGTATGAACTCCTCATTAAAACAGAAAACAGCGATCAAAGAAAATTGTTTAACATTCTTTTCATTGTGACCATGAAAAATGTTTGTCAATTTACCGTGTCAAATTTAGCCATAGTAGTGCTGGCATAAACGGTCACACTGGAATAGTGTGTGAAGCTTGCGACCAGCAGAATTTATGTAGTACTAGCTTAGGGAATAACTAAAGCTGGTAAAAACAGTCACATTAAAATTTGTATTGCTTGCAACCAACAAAATGTGTTTAATGTGCTTGCTAATGGCGTTTTACTCTGTAAGTTCTTCACTGTGAACCATTTATCAGCAATTTTATGACAAAACTATGTTTTTTTTTAATCTCCAACTCTTTTAAATACAACTTTTGTCAGTCTTTTACTGGAAATATAACTTAACCCTTGCAACTGTTACTCGTTAGCCTATTATAAGGCTATGAAACTAGTCGACTTGTCTTCAATTTGTGCCAATTTATAAACGTATTTGAAGTATTTTGCAACTCGACCAGGTCGAAATGCAACTTGATATCCAATTATTTGTATAACAACTACTCGGGTCGAATTTTGCACAGCTGTAACACAAAAATTTTTGCGACATAGTAACCACATAGTTAGCTTTCAGCAATTTCTTTGGCCAACTGGCATCCATTTTGTTATTGCTTCGACAAGAGCCAAGAGCAACAACATTGAAAAAGGAGTCGCAAGTAATTCGTAGTCGTAATTTGCTGCATCTGTTGCCATTGTGGTTCACTTTTATGCTATGTGCTGTTGCTCAAAGCAAATGGAAATTTGCCACACCTTTGCCAGAGATATGTGTGTGTGTGTGTGTGTGTGTGTGTGTGTGTGTGTGTGGTATATTTCAAGGCACATTGCAGCATTAGGAGAGTACTAGGTGACGCCTTTCGATCTGCAAAACTCATGGCAACATCATCATTCGCATCATCATGATGCCTGAACTCCGCCCCGTTGATGGCATTCGTAGAATTCATTGCAAGCATTTTGCCACATTTAGCTGCCCCTTTTTTCGCCATAAATTCCTCTAGTCCACAGTCGAAAGTCGAATGAGAGTGTCCAATGTCCAAGCATCCAGGGTTCCGGAATGCGAATGTGCGTGTATGTGTGTGTGTGTCGGGTATGTGTGTGTGGTGTGTGTATGCGGTCTAACGTCAGCTGCTATGTTCTCTGGCCTGTAAGCAATCTGGGCAGAACTCTCTGACCATTGTTATGACAACGCTTAAAAGCAGACCGTCAGTCAGTCAGTCAGTCAGTTGGTCAGTCAAGGATGCGGCAACTTTTCGCAAAAATATGCAAAGCCATGCAAAAGCAAAAGCATTTTGACTTTTAGTCCCTGGCTGGGCGTTATTCGGACTTCAATTAGTTGCTGCAAAAGTTCTCTGTGTGTGTGTGTGTGTGTTGGCCGAGTTTTTTAGGCATACCACATATGTATGTATGTGAGTACGTTGCACATACGAATGCGACACCAACTGGAGAACCCGAAAAGTGCTTTTTCGTTTGTTGTTTCGCTTTGCCGCTGCTATTTCTCATTCAAATCATAATGCATAAAGCGCAAAACAATAACAATAACTAACTGCAAACTGCTGCAAACTACAAAAATATCAAATAAAAAAAATACTATTCGTGTATATATATATATATATATATGGTATATACTATGTTATATATCAAAGCATCAGGTAGCAGCGAGATGTAGTTTTGTCGAGGGGCACAAATCTCGCCACCATATGGAATTGAGCGGGCATTTTGGTCACGCCCAGTGCCAACCTTGGGCATAGAAGCATTTTACAGCTATTTTTACACGACTTTTCGCTCCTCTACCCCCGCATCCTCATCATCCTCAGGCATCAGGCATCATCTCATCTATCGCGCACATCGACGACTCTGCCTCAAAGGCGGCGGCCCCACACCAAAAATATAGTACCACAGCAAAAATATCGCGCAAATCGTAGATGAAAAATTGCAAAAATATTTGGACCGCAAAACACTTAAAAACCCCAAATAAAAACAACAATAACAACGAACCAATTACCCAAACATACTTATCTATATTCAACCCAAGCGAAACCACAGCAACAACAATAACAACAAAAGCGAAGAAAAACAACAAGTTGTATGTAGAAACAAAACAATTCACCGAAATGCTTCATACACTAGAGCTCAAATGTATTGGATTAGTTTGTGTAATTGTTTTTTTTTTGTTGGCTCTTTAGTAAACATAAATATCAAACGAAATGCAGATTTATAGCTATTATGCTGAGCAATTTGGCACCTCATATAAATATAGTTTCCTTTTCTTTAATTAGAACGAGAGATTTTAAATAGATGATGATAATTCTCTGACAATATTAAATATCGAGTGCTTGACTAATTGAAATGTCAAACTTTGATAATAATTAACAATAAAATTTCCTAAAATATAATAATAATAAATAATACAAATCTTAGCATTTATATTCTAATCCGTAATAATGAATTTAAAATTAAATAACATTGATTTATAGAGTTTTCATAGCCATGATTCATTTAATAGCCTTAAGCTTCAGAAATGGTTGATTTTCGTTGTCTTGATTTTCAGTGTGACCATGAATTATTTGTGAATTTCTTGAGTCATATTTAGGTACACAAATGTTGACAAAAAGGGTCACACTTAAATTTGTGAGCCACAACAGTCCTCAAAAGATTATAATAAGTTAGCTTTACACTATAAAAACAAAGAGTTTAACTAAACCCAATATAAATTTATTATTATTTTTTTATTGCAATAACGAATACAATTCCTTATTGCACTTATTATTGTAATGAGATGAACCATAGCGACTATATCCTTAAGTCTGAAATAAATCAAAAACATGGAGTAATTTAAGTAGATTTTTGTAGATCGAAACTCGTATTGTAATCATTTGATGGAAGGATTTAAAAATGCATTTAACATTGATGATAAAAAGCTAAAGCATTTTTAACATAATTCGAATAAGTTATGCTGAAGGAAATCTTCAAAAATCTTATACAGAAAGTTAACCTCCGTATAATATTCGAGGAGATTAACGAAATTGTTGGGCTATTTAATTTATTTAATGTCTGATAAATATTGCATAATACAGTCTCTCACTCTCTCACAATCGCTGTGTGGTGAATGCAAATAAAAGCCAAAAAATGTCCTTGTGTGACAAACTGTTGTCTAAAGTTGGATGAGCCCAAGTTTAGTGGCCCATGGCACTGAGCATTGGGCAGAAAAAAACAAAAAGATGAAGGAACAAAATGATTCGAAATGGGGAAACGGGGAGAAAAGGAAACAGGGCAACTCGGTGCTATGTGCTCTGTGTGACGACGACAGCGACAGACTAGGAACATAAAAACGATTTAATTATACATAGTTGAAATAAATATTTTTGGTATTTTTGAGGCATTTTTTTTGGCTCCCTTTTTGGCCATTTGGCAGCGACAGTGACGCAATTTGCATTCCTTTTTCCCTCTCGCTCTCGCTTTTTCGCTGTCCCTTTCGGTCTGTCGCCTGTTGTGCGAAAACTTTTTTGGGTCTCTGCTTTAAAGTTTGGCAGGCCTCTAGTCATTCCGTCCGTCCATCGCTCTGTCAGTCAGTCACCCAGTCAGTCAGTCAGCCAATGTTCTTATCCGCATTTGCTGCGGCGTTTGCTTTCAATCAACTTTCGAATATTTTGTCGGTGAGACATGCGAGAGAGTCTCTCTGCCACTCGGCCACTTTCAAACAATGTTGTTGATGAGCCTGTCAATTGCACACACACATCCTCACACACACACACTCACACACACACCCTCACACACACACTCACAAACTATGCATACCTGCAGTGAGAGAGAAGCTGGGCCAGCTTTTGGCTGTCATGACAACGAGCAAGTTGAGTGAAAATTTCATAAAGATTTCAACACCAATAACAAATAATTAGCTGACTGACTGCGGCTGGCAAATGTCAAGGCCAAAGAACAACAACAACAACAGCAATAACAACGAGATAAAATAAGTGCAATAACAATTCAATTGATTGCGTTAGTGACGTCTTTTAAGAACCGGCTAATAAATAGAATTCGAGACACGAAACAATCGGGCAAAATATTTCTATATATCTATATATCATATGCCACTACACACTTTGGCAGTTCAAGTTCACCGCAACAATTATGCACAGCAAAATAGCTGAGCAAAATAGTTTTTGCGACAGTTCTATGAAAGCATCTATGAAAATAGCCCAAGAAAGATGCTTCGCAGAAGGCAGCTTCAATTGAAGAGGGATGCAAATAGCTGGGCTAAGACAGTAAAGGACGAAGGTTAAGAAAGTTTTAAGGTTCGGCACATTTCATTTCTTAAATAGAACGTAGAAGTTAGCTCAAGGTTAAACTAGTATTTGTTGTTAGTAATCCAATTAAAAAACAAAAATAAAAGTTTATTTTTAGCTGATGTAAAAGTTCTCTTTTAATAATATGGCAAGATTATCAGAAAGTAGTGAAAACACTTCCGAAGAATTCGAATATATTCGAAAATTCAACTTATGATGAATACAATATAATAGAATAACAATACAAAGAATATAGATCAAACAGAATATGGTCAAGAAAAAACATCATAAGAAAAGTCAGTCAATAATTTATTACAATTAAAAATTTTATGCAATAATTAATTTAAAAATGAATCGTTAAATTTATATAACACATGATTTGTTATTAGTACAAAAATTGTTATAAAATAATGGCAATCAATATTAAGTAAAGCTCGA
This sequence comes from Drosophila sulfurigaster albostrigata, assembly GCF_023558435.1. Classification (NCBI taxonomy): domain Eukaryota; kingdom Metazoa; phylum Arthropoda; class Insecta; order Diptera; family Drosophilidae; genus Drosophila; species Drosophila sulfurigaster. Next base: position 21,888,658 of record NC_084885.1, read on the forward strand.
ACAAACAAATATTAAAAATAGTCAACAATTGATTTGAAAATTAACTAAGATTGAACTAATAAATAAATCTAAATGAAGAGAGGAATAATGATAAATAATCCAACAAATATTATTATTCATAAAGCATTGATTAATGTAAAAAATGTTTTATATAAGTTTCTTTAATACAAAGAAAACAAATTCATTTTGAATTAAAGCACTTTTCCCAAATGAACTAAATTTTTTATGTGCAGCTTTCTATTTCGAAAAAATATATGTAAATAATGAAGAAGTGATGAAATAATTAAATATTGTGAAATAATGAATTTATGTTATTAAGATGCATTAAAAGATTAATATTGCTAAGCATTTTTTTAAGAGAACCACAAAGAACACTAAAAAAGTGTAGAAAATATTTTCAATTCAATTAAAAGCGATTAAAAGTGAGTTGAAGATTGTGAAAAGGAAAGGAAAACGCAACTTGCGAAACAATATGAACAAACGACAAAAGATAAAAGTAACTCATCAAGTTGAAAAGCGACCAGAAACTAGTTAATAATATTATTTAAAAATTGTGCAAAGAATTAGCTTGGAATATAAGTCGCAAAAGGTTTTTGTCAAGCAGCAGCGCAGCGCGCTGTCAACTTAAATACGTTAATTAACTTTGATAAAAGTTGAAGAACTCTGCAAACCTCGTTTAAAACTCAAGGAAAGAAAACCAGAAAAAAGAACAGAGAAGAGAGAAGAGAGAATGAAGATGGAAACATGAAGTAACACAATTAGTTAGTTAGCAGGCAGTTTTGAAGAAGGAGCTGCTTAAAGCTGATGCCAAGGATGAAGCAATTGACAGGCAGGATCCATTAACGAGAGCTTTGTTTTTGTGTGTGTGTGTGTGTTTTTTGGTCTAAGAGTTGAGAGCCAGTGAAGCGTGTGTTGCAGGTGTCAGGTCGATTGTTGGACAACATGCAGCAACATGCATAGAAATGCCAATGAAATTTATCTGGCATGTAAATTGCCACTTGCATCGGCATCAATTTTAAAGCCAAAGTACATAACTTGCAACTTGTGTGTGTGTGTGTGTGTGTGTGTGTGTGTGTGCGGTTGGCATTTGCAAAAAAGTTTAAAATGCAACTCAGAGACAATGGCGATGATGTGAGTGTGTGCGTCTGTGTGCGTGTGTGTGAGTGTTTGTTTAAATGTCAACACTTCAACTTCGACTTTTGTGCAGCTGCTGCACATCGCTGTTGTTATTCTCGTTGCTGTTGTTGTAGCTGTGACGTGCACGACACAATGACGTCACAAGAGCGAGGCAACGAGTCGAGTCGAGAGTTGAGTCGAGTCGAGTCGCTTATCTATCAATTGCCCGGGGGTCATTGCCGTTGGTTCGCCATTGTCTGCGTCAGCAGAGCGAGAGGCAACTTATATCCAAGTGACCTCCGCTAATCCCCAGCTCACTGCACACACACAGTCACACACTCACACACACATACACACACCTCAACGCCACTTAACTTTCGCACGTGATGTCTCAATTAAGCTGCTCGAGTCCCATTTGTCTCGCTTACTCGCCTTTCATTGCATACCTTAGGGCGTCACACACACACACACTCACGCACACACACACACACACATACATATGTCTACATGGCATTTTTCTGTTGACTTTTTATTTGCATTTTTTCTTTTTTTGTTTCCTTTTTTTCGCTACACAATAAAATAAGCGTCAATTATTTATGCAAAAAAGAACAAAAACGAATCGAAATTTTGTTGTGTTTTTTTTTGTTTGTTTGCTTATATTTTGTTGTTTTTGTGTTGTCTTTGTTTATGTACATCTCTATCTATATCTATCTCTCTCTCTATATATATATCTATATATTTATTGTTGTTTGTTGCAACTCAAATACGAAATACAATAATTCTGCTCTGTACCACAAAAAAAAAGAAAAATAAGGAACCAACCTCTACTACTATATTTACTTACTTAAAACTTACTTTTAGCCTACTTCTACTTTATGATCGTTATTTGTATACTATTATCGTTGTTGATTATTGTAACCCTTTTGCAGGTTTAAAGAACAGGAGGCCTCTATACTCATTGACAGATCGTACGTATGCCCAAGTTCTTTCTTTCTCTCTCTCTCTCTCTCTCTCTCTCTCTCTCTATCTCACTCACTATCTTTTTGCACTTTATCTGTGTCTTGTCTTTGCCTGCTCAAATGTTTTATTATGTGTATTGCTTGCCTGCTTTTTGTGTCTTTTTGTCTCGCTTTAGTTGAATTTTCAACCCTTTTGCATGCTCTCCATAAAAAAAATAAGTATTTTTTGGCAAATAATTAATAATAACTTGACGCTATTTTATCAATCGTTTTTTATTATATTTTCATCATCAGATTTTTCAATCTTTTTAGTTCTCCTCTCTCACATTTCACTCGATTAGTTAGTTGTTTAATTGATTTAGCACTGCCCAAGTCTCGAAAATATCTAATGCTTAAGTATATAACGTTTAAATATATTTCTAAGATTCATTCAATAATTTTGCTTACTACTGAAACTGTTTCTTTAATGATAAAGTAGTTAGTTGTTTATGAACACATTTTGTAGGTGTGCATTCTAAAGGTCAACAATATTTGTATATGTTTGTGTGTGTGTGTGTGTGTGGGATATTCCGCGTATTTTTGTATTTTTACTATCTCAACTCTCAACTCATTGAGTAATTCCTCAAGATTAGCTTCTCGTATCTGTCGTGTCTGTTGTGGCTGGCTGGCTGGCGGGGCTATAAAAGTACCCAATTTGACAACCACATGAGAGTGTACTATAAAGCAACAACAACAACAACAACAAAATAAGAAAATACGTGAGTCATGTCACGTTGGCTTATTTTATTGTTGTTGTTGTTGCTGCTGCGATGGCTGCGGCTGCTGTTTATTCTTGATTTTTGAGAGACTGAGGGAAAAAACTCACATGATATATTCCGCGTGTCACTCAATTCACCGAATTTATCCCCAGTCATCATTGTCGTCGTCGTCGCAATTAATGCGAGGTGTGTGTGTGTGTGTGTGTGTGTGTGTGTGAGAAGCGGGCGAGAACGGCAAAAAGGGAAAGGCAGCTGAATGAAAGCTGCCAAAGATGTGAAATCAACAGCATATAAACAATAATAACAACCACAACAAGACCAAGACGAAGGCGCATTATTGGCCACGTTGGCGCGACAGCGCAGCTAATTTAAATATGAAAAACATTTCCTATTTCCTGTAGCCGCAGCAGCAGCAGCAGCAGCAAGAAACGAAAACAAAAACAAGAAAAACAAAAAGAAAAAAAAACCCAACATGAAATTCGGTCAGTCGAAAAGTTGTGTTGAGGGCTTGGGTTTTTTTGGGGTGTTCGGCACTGACCGAAGCAATGTCGTTGGCAAAATTCAATCACAAGCTAAAAGCCAACCACACACACACACACACACACACACACACAAACCCCGGCCAACGTCTCGTATACGTTTTTGCCGCCTGCTACTGCTCATTTCGCCGTAGGTTGTCCCTTTTTATGCACAGTTTTTGCCCAGTTTTGCCACATGCAGCGACACGCTGGCGTATACGTAACGTATGTACATAGCGTTGAGCATATGAAGCACACACACACACACACACACACATGCATGCATATTATTCATACGCAGCGTGACATCGAAAAAGTCAAACCAAATGAAATACGTTCTTTTCGCGCATTAAATTTGCCGCCTCAATTGCCGTTGTCGTTGCCAAACGAACAAAATCCGCCCAATGCAAATCACACCCAACTATACACGAGCATCTCTCTCTCTCTCTCTCTCTCTCTCTCTCTCTCTCTCTCTAAGTGTGTGTGTGTGTGTGTGGGTTTTTTTTAGTTCTCATCTCTTGTGCGCTTTTAATAAAAATGCATTTCACAGAAATTTGACATGCAGGCAAAATGCAAAATCGAAATGAACTCATCCTCCACCTCTTCTTCGCTCGCTCAGAAAATATATATGTATTTTAATTTCCATTTCGAGCATTTTCAACAAAGAATGAATGGCATTGCCTTAAAGTTTTGCGAGGATTTGTGTTGCCTCATAAAATAATTGAAATGTCATTCAACTATTTCCATTTCAAGCTGTCGTATCTCTGCTCTAATAATGATTCATAATTCCAATTAAATCTGCAAATATGGCAAATTCAAATTCAACTTCTCTCTAAATGTTGCAAATTCTTTTTCACATTTTAGGCAATAAATTTGCAATTATTTACCCGAGTATTTCACTGTGCATTAGTTCAAAAGCGGGTGATTATTTTATTCCTATTTGCTTAGGAAGCCATAAAGCAGCAAATTGATTATGCCATTGTAAATATTTTACTAGCATTGAAAAGCAACAAAAACTGCATAATTTATTAGCTTGAAGGCAGCCAAATGGCAATTTGAGTAGAGAATTTATTAAACATTAGTGTAGGTAAGTGCGCTAAAATAAAACAGAGAAAAACTACTAACGCAGCAGCAGCCGAGCAACAGAGGAAGCAACACACAGAGTGGAAGGGAGAGAGAGAGGAAGGGAGAATAAAAGAGGGAGTGGCAAAATTAAATTAATTTTGCGTGTGCCAAATTGAAAGGTAGTTGAAAAAGAAAGAGACAGCGACAGAGATAGCAATAGCAATAGCGATAACGATAGATAGAGAGACAAACATCATCAGGTGGGGGGAAAGAAAGCAAGAATTAAACGAAACGAAAATTTTCTACTCTGACTGCAGATAAAGATGATGATGTTTGTTGTTGCTGATGGTTTTCTTGTTGTTCCTAATGATGTGCATCATCATCATCATCATCATCATAATGATAATGCCGTTTGGCTGTTATTATAACTGGCAAGGACGCCCCCCCTCTCCAACTTGCTGCCTTGCCGGACATTGGGAGCTTCTAACTGTGTAATACAGGGTGTTTCTTTGCGCTTGGAAAAATTTCTAGTATTTAGTATTTTGTTTACACATTTTTAGAACTCGTTCCACATTTTTAGCTACTTTTTAAACATATATCTTCTGAATAGATGTTAAGCTAAATCATAAGATTATTGCACTGATAGTTTCAAATGATTTCAAGCTAAAAGATACGGAAATTTCAAACGGATATTTTCAAAAAAATTTCGAGCTAAATCATAAAGAAATTTGTAAACTGATATTTTCAACAGATTTCAAGCGAAATCATGAGGATTTTTTGTAAGATTTCAAGTTAAATCGTACGTTAATTTGTGAACTAATATTTTAAAAAGATTGCAAGCTTCATCACTTTAGTAGTCGTTCTACATTTTTAGCTTTTTATTAATTACTGATATCGTTTGAAAAGATTTCAAGCTACAGAATTTTTTAGCTGAAAATTCGCAAGAACTTAAAGCTAAATCATAAATCAGTTTAAATATCGTAACTTACCATTTATTCGCATTGGATTACTAAAAACATATATAAATTATTTGAAACATGCGATGACTATATTAGTATTAGTACTATTTTATGGCTACAAACTTAAGAATTCGTTTCACATTTCTAGTTACTTTTTAAAGTTAGATTTTTCAATCGAAATCATGCGGAAGTTTGTAAACTGTTATTTTCAAATGATTTCAAGCTAAATAACTCTAATGTTCATTCCACATTTCTAGCTTCTTTTTAAATCTATCTTTTGAAAAGATTTCAAGTTAAATTATAACGAAATTTATATTTTCAAAAGAGTTAAATAACTTTAGTATTCGTTTTACATTTCCAGCGACTGCACGATTTCAAGCTAAATTATTTCAAGCTAAGTTTAAGCATCGTAACTTTAAATTTATAAATGATTTGAAACATGTGATGACTGAAAAATCACTTGAGATTACAAAAAACGAAAGAGTTAGTTCACAATAAAAAAAAAAGCTGTAAACAAATACTCAATCAATTCGTTGCTTTATCTAATTATTTAACTAGAACAATAAAGCTGTCGAATAGAGCGTTTGTGTTTGTTTTCAACTACATTGATTAATGGAATGTGTGTCAATGCGACACCCTGTATAATTCAATAATTGAGCAAATGTTGTACATGTTGTGTCAGTTTGTCGTCTACGTTGCTGTTGTTCAAGATGAAAAGCAAGCAAAAATCTTACGCGCGCGCAAAAAGAAGCGAACACAAAAATGCCCAAGCACAAATGATGAAAATGAAATGACACACACACACACACAGAAAGCAGGCAGCTAGATACACACGCTGAGAAATTTAATGTTATTTATTTATATTTTTTTTTTTTTTTAAGTTGAATATAATTTGTTTCTTACGTTACGTTGCTCAGCTGATGGCTGCCTTCGCTTGGCGCAGCTGCCAGCTGCTGCTGACTGCGCTGTCAACGTCGACATCGACGTCGTCGTCGTCTACTATAATTTTTCTTTTTTTTTTTTCTCGGTGTGTGTGTGTGTGTGTTCGTTCTTCTCAGTTTGTGTTTTGAGTTTTGTGTATTTTCGCTGGCCACGCCGCGGGACGCGCTCATTCTCGGCCAGCGCGCATTCGTGGAAAATTCAAATTGAAAAAGCGTTTTGTCGTTGTCGCGATTTTGCGTGTGTTGTTGTCATCTCATCTCATCTCAAAAATATTCTATCTGCAAGCCACAGTTTTTGTTTTTTGTTTCGAATTCTTACAAAATACAATTGAAAACAAATTGAAATAGGAAAAATCGAATTGAAATCCCATTTTTGGGTCTTGGATTGCGGTGTTCGGTGTGCGGCATCCATTTTATTTATTTTATAATTTATTTATTGTTTGTGTGCGTGTGTGTGTGTGTTTATGCATTTGCGGCACAATGTTGAACAAGAATTCAGCCTCGTCGCAGTCGCTGCCGCGTGTGCACAGCTTCTTCAATATGATACCATCGATAATGCAGGACGATCTGGCCGTAACCATATTGGCCGATCGCGATAATATGTTCTCCATCAAATCGCAGCGCAGGTAAAGTTGCACAAGCATAACCATTTATGGACAGCCAATAAAGTTGTGCCTAACATAGTATATCGAAAATATTAAAGGCCTACTATATATATACTATATTTAACTATATTGCCGATATATGTACATATATACATACATATGTTAGATATTCATAGTTTCTTGTATCTAGTATATTTTTCAATTTAATGACAGAATGAACGGAAAAAAACAATTTTTTTCCACTTTCGCATTTCTCTCGATGGCTATTTGCATATTTCTATTAATTATGATCCATGTTTGTGTACCAATATATTTCAAAAGATACACACACACACACGCACATGGATAGATACAAATGTATCTAAGCAAATATGTCGTTTGTGCGTTGCTTAAATGAATATTTGCTTTAGTTTAATTAGTCAAAGGAAAAAGCCCAAATTGCTTTAAATATTTATTACATTTTCTTTTGCTGGCCACAACTAATTGAATATGTTATTTACTATTTGTGTTTGCGTTTGCATTCGATTGTGATTGCGATTGCGATTTCGATTGCATTAAATTCAACTTCAACTTCAAGTGCAGTTTATTCACATTTTATAGCAACTAAATACAGTTTTGCGAATGAGTCATACACATGTTGTTTTTGTTTGTTGTTTGTTGTTGACTATGCTGTGAAATGCGTCGCAGCATTCATAATCGAAGAAATAAAATAGAACAGGAGAAAAACATAGAGAATAGAAATGAAATGGAATGAAATAAAATGACAAATCAGCAGCAGCAACAGCAGCAAACACAAATTTTCGTCTGGTTGAAAAGTCGCAAAGTCTGGCGACGAACGAAGGGGGTGCGGCTGTCGCTGGCGGTGTAAAAAAGCGGTGGTGGCTGCTGCTGTTGCAGTTGCTGTCCCGCATGTTGTTATTATTATTTATGCTGTTGTTTATGGCTGGCACTTTAGATGCCTTTGGATAGACAAATGCTTCAGATGGATTCTTCAATTGTTGCGACACACACACACACACACACACACACACGCATACGCACACATGTCTGTGTGTGTGCAAACGCGAGACGTGCCAAAAATCAGGCAAACATACCGCAAAAAAACAACATCAACAACAACAACAATAATATTTCTGTTCTGTCTTTAAATGAGTTGGCAACATTCGCAAAACTCTCTGCAATAAACGCTTAAATCGCTTAAATAGCAAACAGCAAATTTGCATTGCTGCAAACAACAACAACAACGACAACCATTTGTTGATAATGAGCTACCAATTGGCTTCAAAAGTTCACACACACATTTGTTGGCCAGAGCGAAACTGTTTGGGAAAGCAACGACTAACAAAATGAACTTTCAATTCCAGAAAATGGAAGCGAATTTATTTTTATTTTGATGTAAAAAACATTTATTAATACGCAAACCTTTTCTGGTTAAACAGTCAGAGTGCGTTCGAGTGCGTTCGACTGTCAGATACAGTGCAGTATTATTCTTAAAATATACCAAATTAATATACCATATAAGTACTAATACCGAAAGCTATATTTGATATATAGATGTAGTAATACATTAAAATTTGTATACCATACTAAAATATACCAAAGGTTATATTCAAATCAAGATGATCAAGACTGTCGAAACAATGCAATATTATTCTTAAAATATACCAAATTAATATACCACAAAAATGCTGAAATATGCCGAAAGCTATGTATATTTGGTATATTGATATCTTATAGTACTATTTTTACCATAGAGTACAAAATATACCAGATTGTCAGCCAAAGCAGCTAAGACCTTTACAAAACTTAACTCTAGACGAATGAAGAACAGCCAAGAAATTGCATGTAAATGTCATTAATGTGAATTTCAAGACCGCAGACCGCAAATAGGATTTGTTAAACACCAAAAATGCTTTCAAGAAAGAAAAATATTCATATACATACATATTTGTAATTGTTTTCGTCAAACTCAAAGATACGACAAACTTTTATTTTCGAATCATTTTAGCAACTATTAAAAGATTTCTTTGAATTTTGTATCGTAATCGTAATAATATATATATTTATTTTATATATTTTAATTCACTTCCCCAATTTATTATTATTATTAGGTATTTATTTTTAGATTTTTTAACTCACTTCCTCAATTTATTATTTTCTTTATTCATTTATTTTTACATTTTTCAATTAACTTTTATAATCTCTTGTTATGTATTGATTTCCACAGTTTTCAGTTCACTTTCAACATTTTATAATTATATATATTTATTTTCACATTTTTTTTTTCACTTTTCACTTTAAATGTTTCTCCCTCTCTAAGAACGTAAATAATTTAGCAACTTTTAGAACTTTTACTTTCCAACGTGCAAATTATATTTATGTATATACGTATATACGTGCACAAGCTAATTATACCCCATTTGGCAAATTTGAGGGTATTAAAAATTTAAAATTAAATATTCAATTCTAATTTAACGCCCGCGGCGACGACGCGTTGTCTTGTGACGCCACAACTGGACGGACGAGTTTCATTTTTACGTTTTTGCTATTCGTTTTTTGTGCTATTTATTATTTGTTTTATTTTATATATAGATAATATTGTACTATTTCTTTCTGTTTTTTTTTTGTTGCCCATTTTATTTTATTAATATTAATTTATGCCATTTTTTGTTTGTCAACGCGAAAAAAAACGACAATGTCTTGGTGCGCGTCTCCTTGCCGCGTTTTTGTTGTTTTTATCGTTTTTGTCAGTTCGTTTTTTTTTTTTGTTACTCATTTAATATTTATTTTCGGCACAAATAAGTATTTCGAGCCAAGTGGCTCGTGTGCCACCATCAAACCGCCAACGTTGAGAAACGTTTTTCCACAATTTTTGTGGCGTTGCTCGTTCCGCATTTCTGTGGAATTTTGAACCTGCATAAAGGCAAAAACCAAAAAATGAAAATTTAAATGAAAAAAAAAAACAGAGCTACTTGAACGTCCTTTACCCCATAATTTACCGCCTTTCCTTTCCTTTCCCTTCCTTTATTTTACTTTCCTTTGTTTTAATTTGTTTTTTATACTTTTTTTGGTTTTGGCAAGTCTATTCGGGGCTGGCGCTGGCGTTGACCTTTTCGGTTGCCTGCCTGATTGCCATGTCATCTAACCATGTGACCAGCGATTGGCAATGTGGATGGGAAATGGGATGAAGAATGTCGCCTACACCGAACAAGCGACGACGAGTGTATTCCATTTGATTTGCCAGCCAATTTGAGTCGAGTACTTTGCCGCATTGAAACTGTTTTCAAATTTACATTTACATTTTGCAACAAAATTATTTGGAAATGCCAAAAATTACACGTACAAGTAGGACAACAAATTGTTTGTTGGCATTTCTCAGAATTTCTCTCTTCTTGTCTCATCTATGGATAATGTACATATGTGGGCGTTATGATCTAAAACGTATCGAAAAGGCAGCAGCTTACTTTCATATTGTATAAGTTGAAGAAGCAGGCAAAGCGAGAAGTTCAACGGAAAGCACAGCCAGTAGCTTAGCGAGAAGGTCAGTGACAAGATGAGCACATTGAGAAGTTCAATACCTAGTGCAAAATGAGATTTTTAACGCAACGAAACAAATCAAATAGCTTAGCAAGAAGTTCAGAAAGAAGCTAAGGGAGAAGTTCAATGGGAAGAAGCAGCAGATTCATATTAAGTTCTGTAAGCGAGTAAAGCGAGAAGTTCAACTGAGAGAAGAGCTCAGTAAAAAGCTAACCGTTAAGTGTAGAGAGAAATTTAGCGAGAAGCAAAGCGAGAAGTTTTTTGGGAAAGAACTTGAACGGGAAGTTCAATGGGACCTTCAAGGAGTGAACATCAATATTAAGCATAGAAAATTTAATTCAAATATAGATTGATATATTAAAAGTGCCTGATAGCTTTGAATCCTTTTTAATATCAACTCGCTGTAGTTGATCAAACTTATATTTAATATTATTTATTATCATACTACCTTGCTCTTGAACTTCTTCTCACATATAATATATTTTCTATACTTTTTTTTTATGCTTTTTCCATTCTTCAAACCATAATGTTTATATTTTATCGCCATTGCTTTTTCACTTTAACTTTTTTTTTATAACTATATGTGCACTTATATACATAATAGATTTTCCTATATTCCATTCTTCTTCTTCTACTGCATGTAACTATTATTATAACTGCATTTCCACTCACAAATTTCGTTCTGTCTCTTTGCAGCCATGGCGAGGATCTCATTGTAACGCCGTTTGCCCAAATTTTAGCCAGTTTACGTTCAGTGCGCAACAATTTATTAAGTCTGACAAATGTACCAGCATCAAACAAGTAAGTTTATTGTGACCTTGACACACCCCCAAAAGCCAGCCCCTTCTTAGCACTCCACACACTGACCTTGCGTCAAAAGCACTTAGTGAATGACCCCGCCAGCGCCCCACCTCCACCCTTTTGCCCCCTCCGGCTGGGCTGATCTCTCTCTCACTCTCGGTGAAACTGATAAAATATACGAATGTGTACTTGACCCATTCCATGCCTTGAGCTCACGTTTTCCCCTCTGCTTTTCCGCAATTATTCCCCGAGATATACGCTCTGCGTGCTCTCTCACTCTCCACCCTAACTCTCTCTCTCTCTCTCTGTCTATCTCTGTGTCTGCCTCTCTTTTCAATATACAAAACTCTCGCTGTCTCCTACTCTCTTTGTCTTGCTGCCTGTCTGTATTCCCCGCTCGCTCGCTCTCTCTCTCTCTATCTCTCTGTGTGCTCTCTCGTTCTCTCAATGTCTTTTTGTCATCTCACACTTTAATTAATCAAACGGCAACAACAACAACAATAGCGACAACAACAACAACTACAACAACAGCTACTAATAACAACAGCATTCAAAGCATTCAATCTTCGTTTACGCCTAACAATAATTTTACCTAAATACATACATGTGTTTATGTGTGTATGTTATATGAATGTTTTACTCTATATATGTGAGTGTGTGTATGTGTATTTGTAAATCCCCTCTGCCACCCTCGACACACACGCACACACAAATACACTTACAGTGCTGCTAAAGAGTAAAGACCCACTTGGAGCAGAAAATGACGACAAACGATGCTGTGGGGGACGCTTAGGCTGATGTAGGTAAAACGATTCTTCGCATGCATGAATGTGTGTGTGCTAGTGTGTGTGCTAGTGTGTGTGTGTGTGTGTTGACGTGCCAAAAATACCGCAAAACAAAAACCATACCGTGCCACACAATTTATTTATAATTTTTTCCATCGAATATGACGGAACTCAAATTTAGACCATTGTCAGTTCTCTTGAACTGTGAGCAATGACGAGTGTTGACGAGGGATGTGGGATGTGGGAGGGAGGGGAAACTGCCATAAACAGACAGAGAGGGAACTCCACAAATTTATGCTTGCTTCTTTTGTTTGTCTCGCTGTTGTTGTTGTTGTTCAACTTGTTGGCACACTAATAAGTATTTGCGTTGAAAGTGGAAAACGTTCCCCCCCCCCAAAAAAAAAATAAACTAACTGCGTGTATTTCCCCCGTCGTTAACCCTGTTACGACACCACCCCCGCCCCCCGCCTCTTTAATATACATATATTATAATACATATCATTATTATTAATCCACCCACACATTTACATATATAAGTATGCAAAATTAATCGATAAGCTAACCGAATTGTTTTTAATTGTTGTACAGAGCAACCTCAGATTCAATTCGATTCAAGTTTTGTTCATATTTTTTTTCTCTCTCTCTCTCTCTCTCTCTCTCTCTCTCTCTCGTTTACTCTCTGTAACTACTGCTGTCTCTCTCTCTCTCTCACTCTATGTGTCTCACTAATATAAATATATATGTGTCTCGCTCGTTCGTTCGACACGTTTATTGTTGTGTTGTGCATTTGCAATAATACCAACTAATAAAAATAATAATCAAATTTGCGATTCTCAATGTTGTAAACACATGTGTATCCCCCGCCTCGTCTCGCCTCGATGTGTGATTGTCTCCTCATTATCCTGCTTCCCGCTCTTATTAATTATATCGCTCTCTCTCTCTCTCTGTCTCATCCATTGAATGTTTACATTTTTATTCATATTCTGTGTTTTGTTTTATGTTTTCCTTGTTTTGTTTTTCTTGTTTTTTGTGATTGTTTCGCTTTCCATTTTAAATTGTTGTTGTTTGTCTTTGTCTTTGTTCTTGTTCAACTCCAATCTCCCATGTTTTCTATCTCTATCCTACACCTCCTTCCCCCCACCAACCCCCACTTGTCTGTCTGTGTGTGTGTGTGTGTGTGTGTGTGTGTGTGTGTGTGCGTGTGCGTCTGGGTATCTTTCTCCTCTCGCGCTCTCGCTCTCTCTATCTCTCTTCTGTGTATGGAAATCATGTATTAATCAAACAAGATCCAGGCGGCCAGCTCAATCATCATCCGTCGGACGGTCCGGAAATGCGGGCGGCGTTCAACTAGCACAGGGCGATGAGGCCTACACACGCCTGGCCACCGATACCATTGAGGAGTTAGACTGGTGCTTGGATCAGCTGGAGACTATACAAACGCACCGCAGTGTCTCCGACATGGCATCGCTTAAGGTGCGTTATCGATAACGATAGTTTCCTTACTATCGATCATTTACTATCGATCATATACTATCAGTCATTTTCTATCAATCATTTATCATCGATCATTTACTATCAATCATTTACCATCAATCATTTACTATCGATCATCAACTATCAATCATTTACTTCAATCATTTAATATAAATTATTCATCATCAATCATTAACTATCAATCATTTACTATCGATCATCAACTATCAATCATTTACAATCAATGATTTAATATCAATTATTCGTCATCAATCATTAACTATCAATCATTTACTATCAACCATTTCCCATCGATCATTCACTATCGATTATTTGCTATCATCATTTAGTAATTATCATTTACTCTTGATCGTTTACTATCAATCATTAACTATCAATCATTTACTATCAATCATTTACTTCAATCATTTACTATCAATCATTTACCATCGATGATTTACTATCAATCATTTACTATCTAATCTATCAATCATCGATCATTTTGATCGTTTAATATCAATCATTTACTATCGATAGTTTACTTATAACTCTCTTCTCTCCCCATTTGCAGTTCAAGCGCATGCTTAACAAGGAGCTCTCACACTTTAGTGAGTCCAGCAGATCAGGAAATCAAATTTCCGAATATATTTGTTCAACATTTTTGGGTAAGTAGACGATATATTAAGAAACAAGTATATGATAATAGTAGTTTAATATTGCCTAACAAACAATCATTCGGTACACATAACTTTGATGTAAAGATATTGATTGTTTAAGAGCTGCTATTTGCATATTAAAATCATATTATCTATGCCTAAAAACTTATTTTTAAAGTGGGGAAAAATTCCCATAAAATTACTTTTTTTTCGCGGATAACAAATTTCAAATTAAATGTGATGATGAACTGCTTATCGAATATATAAAACATATCGATAACTACATCTTCAAAGTTATACATTTTTGTTTGAGAAATAATCTTTAGATACAAATTTCAATTAAATAACTTGAATCATTAATAATTGCTGGACAAATTTTAAATAACTGGTGAATTAGGTAAGAAGTACTATTTAGTTATCGAGTCGCAAATAGTCGATAGAAAATATATACATCGAGTCCATGTTGAAAAATTTTAAGCATATTAAACTTAAGCTGTTCGATTTGCTATCAAATTCTACGAGCTTAAGCAACTTAACTATAGACTGACATAAAACTGCAAGTAATACGCTGGAAAAAGTAAGATGCTATTCAATATCAATCAGCATTAAAATGTCAAATCAATTTGCAATTGAGAAATGTGTCGCAAAGCGCCACCTAGCGGTGGGTAGCGGTGGGTGAGCGGGGGCCAGAAATAGAGAAAGAAGTAATAACTTGATAGGAATAAGAAGCTATAAGTTGACGACTGCTGGCAATGCAAAATGCAAAATGCACTGAAAGTTATTCAAGAACTTGAGCGGCTTCAACTTTTCTTTTGACTGCAGTTGATGACATTCCCCCATTGCTGTTTGCTGTCGTTATTGTTGTTGTTGTTTTTGTTGTTGTTTGGCAACGCACAAAAGTATGCAATAAAATCGCATTAACAACAGCAAAGTCTTCGCAGGATTCCGATCCTCCGCTTACCTCAACGCCACCGCCACCGCCACCGCCGCCGTCTGCAATTAGAAGCACAAGAAAAAACAAAGCAAACAAATGCTGAAAAACTTTTGTGAAATGCGAGACGCCGCGCACACAGTTGAATTATAGTATAAACAACAGTACAGAACACAGCACAACACAACAACACACAACTAAAAACAGTTAAAGCCAAAGCTAAAAGAAAATTTCTAAACAACAAAAAGTGAAGGAAATAAAACTTAAGCCAAACGTCGCTGGCGTCGAATTGAAAGTGCTGAAAATTAAATTATGCAGAGCAGCATAAAAACAGATGAAGTGGAAATTTCATTGTTTAACCTACGAATCCAGCTCTCAACCCCAACACACACACACACACACACACACCTGGCAAGAGAAGAAGCAAAACAGTGGCACCTGCTAACTGCCACCTGGTTTGGTCTGGTCTGGTTCTTGCAACCAGCCTGAGGACGTGTGCACAAACAAAGGCGCGTAGAGCGAAAGAGTTACATAGAAAAACAGAATGAAATAAAATAAAGAACCCCCAGAGTGGACGACAATGAACGAGAGCAGAGAAGTGAAGAGAGGCGAGGGAGCGAGGAAGCGAGGAAGTGAGGTGTGGTCGATTTGGGGGGCAACATATTTGCACATTTGTCCATATTTCTGCTTCGCTGAGCTCTGAGGCAAAGCTAAAGCCTGAACTAAACTCGAAACTCAAACTCAAACTCAACTCGAGTCGAGTCGATTCTCATCTCAAAATGGCCAAGTTGCCAACTGGCTGAAATGGTTCACTTGCTGCGCTGGCTTGGCCAAGGCCTAAAACTGGTTCGGCCAGGCCTACACCTTGCGGCCACTACAGTTTTGTATTTTTTCTCTTCTTTCTCTTCCTACTTTTTTTCGCCCGTTTTGTTTTTATTTTTGTGTTGTTGTTGTCGTTGTTGGGTCTACGCCTTTGGTTAGTTGCCTTCATTGTTGTTATTGTAGTTTATCAAGCATAAAATCGCATTTGGGCCAAGCCAAGCCAAGCACCATCACCTACACACACACATACAGAGAGAGACACACACACACACATGCGATAGAGGGCCTAATGTCCATTTGTAACACTTCATTTGAAACAGAAGCGCCTGACGCTCGGACGACCAAAAAGTCACACAAAAAAAAAAGCACAGAAAAAATGAAAATAGGGGAGAGGCTTAGGACAACGAAAATGTGTCGCCTAGTCGATAAGTCGCCTTCGCAAAATGCAGCCTAGACAGCAACACCAACAGCAGCAGCAGCCCAGCAACAATAAACGTTGTGCGGCCACCGTGCGTATACGTGATGTCCATAGCGTTAGCTTCGCGACTGCCGCATATGCTAATCAGAACAAAATCATTGCAAAAGCACACAGCAAAGGCAAAAAAGGCAAAGTGAAGTGAACGCACACTCTCTGACATGGATTTTGCGATTTAAAACTGTCCGCCAGTAAAGACATAGACACAGCTATGGTATATTTTGAATGTAGTACTATGTCGATATACCAAATATAGCCATCGATATATTACATATATTATATATATTTAAGAATATCGCATTGCTAGTATACATATGTTGAATCGATATACCAAATATAACCTGTGGTATATTTTTCAGTATATTAACTTGGTATATTTCAAGAATATCGCATTGCTTAGCTGGTATATTTTGAATCGAAAAACCAAATATAACCTGCAGTATATTTTTCAGTATATTATTTTAGTATATTTTAAGAATATCGCCTTATATTATATTTGGTATTCCGATTCAAATTATACCAACAAAGTAAGGCGATATTCTTATATTTTTTTAGCATATTGCTTTGGTATATTTTAAAAATAATACCGCAATGTTACGTTAGCTTCGCGGCAATCGCATATGTTAATCAGAACAAAATCATTGCAAAAGCACACAGCAAAAGCAACAACAACAGAGTGAAGTGAACGCACACACAACTCTCTGACACGGATTTTGAGATTCAAAGCTGAAAACCAAAACCAAATCGTATGCAAAATATGTACATATGCCTACAAGCAAACACACACACACACACATGCATAAAACATCTGAGAGCGTGTGCACCGTCAAAAAGGAGTGAAAGACAACAGCAACAACAGCAAGCACCAACAACAACAGCAATGTGAAGTAGCAGCAGCAGAAGTAGAAGCAGAAGAAGAGCGCTCAGCGTCGGGTGTTGCGCCTTCGGGGCATGCTGTCGAGCTGTCATGGATACATTGTGCATATGTGTGGGTGCTAGAGTGTATGTGTGTGTGTGTGTGTGTATGTACTCAACTGTATAATGTGCCATGTGTTTGCAAGACTTGTTCACTTTTGAAAGCACACAAGACACGTGAAAAACGGTCTATTAGATCTCTCCCAATCGAAAAGTGCTTTAAAGTGCGGATGGAAAAGGAAATAACTCCGATCCTATATTAAATTAGCAAAGATTTTAATATGTACCTATTCATTCATTTATAGGTTGTCGTAAAATAAATATATATTTATTTATTTTGAAAGCTTAGCTGTAATTGAGATTTACACACATTCGGCTATTTATAATTTAGTTAATACTTAATATAGTAAAAGGTTAATTCAAATGTTTTGTTAAGCCGTTTTTTTAGTTAAATTATTTGAACGAAGAACTTTGGAAAGAAAATCCCAATACATACATATGTAGTTCCCCCCTGTGAAAGTAAACAAGTCTCTGATAGTCATCACATATTTCTAGTATTAAAGAGTGTACAACGCCTAAAACAAGCTGATCGAATGTCACTTACTCTCGAAACCTCTCGAAAAGTCTTTGCATTTAAACAAACAGATTAATAGTTTATTAAAGAGCACATTGTCAACTGTGTGGAATCAAAATAAGCAGAGAAAATATGCATACAAAATGTTTGCACTTTTAAATCGATTTCAAAAGTAATTTAATATATGCGAAATTTATTCAATTTCAACTTTAAATTTAAACACAATTTATTGTCATACATCTTTATGGCTGGACTGGTTCAACTACTGAAAAATTTGTCATTTGATACACAACAAAAATATTTCTGTATACTACACTTACAGCAGTTTCCAGTAGAATATTATAAGAAGAATATTATAAGCAATGCAATTAGCAATTATTAAAAGAAAAGAGCATTTAAACCGAAATTACGCATACGCACTGTATGCGTGCGGCAAGTGAGGCGATTAACAAAACACGAATATGGTTGTCTGCTATCAATTCGCCAATCGACTTTAAAGAGGTCGAGACCGTCAACCGATTTTGGTTTTTGGAGCGCAATATAAATAGAGAGAGAGGAGCATCCATGTCTAGTGGCTCGTAGTGGAAACAGAGATACATTTGCCACGGCCCAGCCACATATATTTTGTATACTGTACATACTAGAGAGGAGATACGAGCGAATGATACATTTGGAATTTTGAAATATACATGAACTTGTTATATTTGATACTCAAACACACACTCGCAGAGAGAGAGAGAGAGAGAGAGTCACACACTCGAAAGTCAGCAGCCTTTCGCAATGCGCATATTTGGAATATTTATGTGTTGGAGTGGCCTCATCTCATTCCACTTTGCCGCCACCGCCACCACCGCCAACGCCACCGCCTTACTCTAAAGTGGCAACTAAAATTCAACGCAATTCGAATAAATATTAATTTATGCACAGCCAATTTACGTTGTTTTTTTGTTCGCTCTTGCAACAACCAAAAATAATACAACAAAAAAAAAGGAGAGCAACCTAAGAGTAGGCAATGGAATTTTGAATCGAAAATGCGCAAAGTGTTTTCAAGCTTCTCTTTTTCTTTTTTTTCTTTTTTGGCTGTTTTGTGTGTTTTTGCAGCCTCTTGAATATTTATGCATGTTTTACCAGTTGCCACATGTAGAGCTTCTGTCTCTCGCCCTCTCTCTCTCTCTCTCTTATGTACATAACTAGATATTACGTATACGTAACAAATGTTATACCTAATTTAAAAGGGCACATAACTAGGCATTACATACTATATACAAGTAACAAGTAATTTAACAACTTTAAAGGGCTTATAACAAGTGATTTAACTAATTTCGCGTTTCGTTTCGTGCTTATTTCGAATGTTTCAGACAAGCAACAAGAGTTCGATTTACCCTCGCTGCGCGTTGAAGAGAACACTGAACACTCAACCGCACCAACCGCCGCCAACCAGCAATATCCGCGCAGTCGATCGCCCCGCGGTCCGCCGATGTCACAAATAAGCGGCGTTAAGCGGCCGCTGTCGCACACAAACAGCTTCACCGGCGAGCGTCTGCCCACGTTTGGCGTGGAGACGCCGCACGAGAATGAGCTGGGCACACTGCTCGGCGAATTGGATACGTGGGGCATTGAGATATTCAAAATTGGCGAACTCAGCTGCAATCGTCCGCTCACCTGTGTGGCATACACCATATTTCAGGTAAGCAAATCGACTTGGTAATAATAAAAATATAAAATATATCTCAAAATATGCGCAGTAAATTAAAGAAATCAATGCAACGGCTAAAAATGTCTTAACATATCGACTTACTAATAATATTAATATATATAATATAACTAAAAATATGCACAATAAATTAAAGAAATTAATTTATATAGCTTATTAAAAGCTTGAGTCTTTCATTAAGAAATAGCTAACAGCGACGATAGATATTAAACAAAATTAATATCAAAGAAATTAAAAATAAATAGTATAATAAACTTTAAAACTAAAATATACAAAATATTAAAAGAGCGAAAAAGAGTGTCTAAAAATACTGTACATTAAAAGCTTGAGTTTTTCAACGAGAAATAGTTAAAAGCAATGACAGACATTTAAAAAAAAAAAAACTCAAAATAAATATTATAATAAGTTCTAAAAATAAAATATTTAAAAAAAAAAAGTGGTTAAATGGTTACCTTAAAATGTTATAGATTAAAAGCTTCAGTCTTCCAGCAAGAAATTGTTAAAAACGGCGATATCCATTTATAATAATATAATAAATTTAAATTTAAATTTTAAATGTAATATACAGAATATTACAAAAATGAAATGGAAATAATAAAATAAATAAATTTTGAAATATAATAAATTTTGAAATATAATAAATAATAACAATAATATATACTATATAACTTAACAACAAAAAATGGTGAAAAAAAGTAACCAAACTATAGCAATTTATTATTTCCAAAATCAATTCAAATTAAATTTCAACTAAAATCTTAGAGTTCTATAAATTAATTTTAATGCTTCAAATTATTTACTATCTAATATTTTAGTTAATATTTATAATGGCAAAAAAAGGAAAAATATAATTAAACTATAAAAAAAACGTTATTTGAGAAATCAATTCAAACTAGATACCAACAAAAATCTTACAGATATTATTACTTGTTATTTCAAGTCTTAGAATAATCAAATGAATTAAAAATAAACTGCTTATAAATATGAATTATCCTTAATTCACAATAGTCATAAATATAGCAAAAAATTTAAATAGAATTTTAAGATTTTCAATTGTTCAATTCAAGTATTTCAATTTGTTTTGTTTCGCTCTCTCGCAATTTTCACATTACAGAGTAGAGAATTACTGACCAGTCTTATGATACCACCGAAAACTTTTCTTAACTTTATGACTACTCTGGAGGACCACTACGTCAAAGACAATCCGTTTCACAATTCGCTGCATGCCGCTGACGTGACACAGAGCACAAATGTGCTACTAAATACACCGGCATTGGAGGGTGTATTCACGCCCCTCGAGGTGGGCGGGGCGCTGTTCGCCGCTTGCATACACGATGTTGATCATCCTGGCTTAACCAATCAGTTTTTGGTTAATTCAAGTGAGTAATGAACTTGACATCATATGTGTAACATATTTATTATCATTATTTCCATATTATTCCAATTTTAGGTTCCGAACTAGCATTAATGTACAATGACGAATCTGTTTTGGAAAATCATCACTTAGCTGTTGCCTTCAAATTATTGCAAAATCAAGGATGTGATATATTCTGTAATATGCAAAAGTAAGTCGTAAAATTCGTCGCAATTTCGAACTCTTGTTTTCAATATTTGCCATTTGCAGGAAACAACGCCAAACTTTGAGGAAAATGGTTATTGATATTGTGCTCTCCACTGACATGTCCAAGCACATGAGCCTGCTGGCCGATCTGAAGACCATGGTGGAGACCAAAAAAGGTCGCTGGCTCCGGGGTGCTGTTGCTAGACAATTATCAAGATCGCATGCAGGTAAGTGAATTTCGTTTTTTTAAACTCGCTACCAATAGTGTTTAAGGGTATTATAGCTTTCTGCCTACAGCAAATGTATGTATCAAACAGATAGAATCGTATCCAACCCCATAACCTCCTTATCAGCGCTTACATTCGAGAAATATGTCCGACAGAATGTCTGTCCGCAGAGATTTATAACAGACAGAGCTATAGAATATTTCGAATGTAGCACTATATCAATATACCAAATATAACGTTGGATATATTTTTGTGTATATTCATTTGGTATACTTTAAGAATAATACTGCATTGCTTAGGTTGTATACTTTGAATGTATTACTATATATGTATATCAAATAATTAGTGTATATTATTTTGGTATATTTTAAGAATACCACATCCCTCAGCTGGTCGATTTTTAATGGAAATACGCTGTATTTCAGTAGTTTTCGGTATATTAATTTGGTATATTGTAAGAATAATACCGCATTGAGTAGATAGTATATTTTGAATTAATATACCAAATATATAGCCTTCGCTGTATTACAATTTTTTTGTGTTGTTTTTTTTTTGTATATTAATTTGATATATTCTAAGAATAATATGGCATTGTATATCTAGTATATTTTGAATATAGTACTCTAACTTTTTACCAAATTTCTGTATTTTTTTTTTTTTGGTAATTATTGTTTTTATTGTACTGACAAAACTCTAAGTCAAGAAGGCACGTAAATGAACAAAAACAACTATCATGTATCGATATACCAAATATAGCCTTTGGTATATTTTAGTATTTTTCAATGTTTTGTTTTTATTGAAAATGGATATTAGGTCGAGCAAACTCGACTGTAGATTTCTTGCATGTTATTCTACAAATTTCTTTAACACTTCTCTTCCTCTCCCTCTCTCTCTCTCTCGCTCTCTCTCTCTCTTATAGGTGCTTGAGAATCTGGTGCACTGCGCTGATCTGAGCAATCCCACCAAGCCATTGCCGCTGTATAGACGCTGGGTGGCACTGCTGATGGAGGAGTTCTTTCTACAGGGTGACAAGGAGCGCGAATCGGGCATGGACATTAGTGCGATGTGCGATCGCCATAATGCGACTATTGAGAAGTCACAAGTGGGCTTCATCGATTACATTGTGCATCCGTTGTGGGAGACATGGGCCGATCTGGTGCATCCCGATGCCCAAGATATACTCGATACGCTTGAAGAGAACAGAGACTACTATCAGAGCACGATACCGCCATCGCCACCGCCATCGACAGCCGATGAAATACCGCAGGATGAGAAGATACGATTCCAGGTATCAAAAATCGGGTTGCCTTTCACTCACTCTTTCGCTCTTTATTTTTTATCATTAACTGAACAATTTGCAACTGCAGGTAACACTGGAGGAGTCCGATCAGGAGAATCTGGCCGAACTGGAGGAGGAGTGCGACGAGAGCGAGAGTCGGGGAGATGCCGGCTCCAGCAGCACCACTGGCACCACAGCAACTGGCGTTGCCGGCGGTGGCAAGCCGTCAGGGAGTCAAAATCAAGCGCCACACGGTGGAATGTGACGGAGAGTCGTGGGAATTTATCGGAAATTAACGGAGAAAGCGCACAGCTTTTTCCTGATTCGTTAGTGACTACAATTTTAATCAACCACAAAAACCGAAAACAAACAACAACAACAACAACAACCACAAGAAAACAAACATAACTTAGAAACAACCACAACAACAAACCGTTTAAACGTAAAAAGAGAGACAACAACAAAAAACAAACAAATTTATTTAAAATGAATGAAAAAAACCCCAAAAAAAATATATAAAAATATAAAAAACCAAAAAAAAAAAAAAAAAAAAAAACATATATATATATATACATATAAAAATAAAGAATTAAACAAATGTTTAAAGCGTAAAAAAAAACCAAAAAACAGCAATAGCAAACGTACCGTTTAACTTATAGTGAATGAAACGAAGGAAAAGATGAGAAACAAAAGCAAAAACATAAGAAATTAGAAATTTACTTGATGAAAAATGAGATTGATGTGGATTACACAGAAAACTAAAACACAAAAACAAAAATGAAACGGCTAAGCACGGCGTTTAAACCATAAACATTAACATTAACATTAAAGAAGAAAAGAACAGAAAAGAAAAAAAACAAATCTTAAAGCCCGAATCCAAGACAAGTCAACAAAAAACGTACTGCAAAATGCAAAAAAGGAAACAAAAACAAACAGAAAAACCCCAATAAGAACAACAAGCATAGACGATTTTTGTTGCATTTTAAAATTGATTTTAATAATTACTTTGTTTTTTTTAATTAACTGCTAAGCAACAAAACGAAATTTACTTTTTAATGGAAACAAACAACAATAATCAATAATTTTGTTAAGTTTAAGGCAACAACTTGTTGTTTTTAGTTTTTTTTTTTTATTGTATTGACAAAACCCAAAGCCAAGAAGGCATCTATATCAACAACAACAACAACAACTATCAACTACATAAAAAATTATGATTATTGAGTTTTTTTTTAAGCTAATTCTTAAATGCGCAACGCTTCAAGTTTTAAACAAACAAAAGAAACCCAAAAAAAAAAAAAAAAAAAAGAAAAAAACCATAAACAAATTGTTTTGCATGCTTAAATTTATATTTAAATTATTCATTAATTACGCATTAGTTTAAAAAGAAAAAGCTCTTATACTGTTGACGATTGCGTTATTTGTTGTTTAAATTTGAAATTTTATTTATTGAAAAACAAACAAACAAACAAAAAAAACGACAAAGCAAAACAAAAAACAAGCACTAACTGCAATTAGATCTATATACATACATGTAAGCCACTTCCTTCAGAACCCCAAATACCAAACAAAAAAAAACTAATACCACCCTGCAGACAAATCCAGTGAATTCAACTATATTGAACAAAAAACAAAAAAAAATGGAAGGTAAATTCTAAAGAAAACATAAAAGAAATCAAGCAGTCTGCATCAAAATCGATAGTTGTAACTATACTAACTATATGCATAAAAACATAAACATAAACATACATATGTAACCAAAACACACACATACTTATACATATAAATATAATATGTTGTTTTTTTTTAATTATTTGTAAATAATTTAAATGTTGGACTCGAATTTAAAACAAGCAAAGCAGCGAATTGCTTGCAACTAAAAATGAAAACACTTAAAAGAAAAACGAAACAAACAAACAAAAAAAAAAAAAAAAAAAAACAGGAAAAACAAAGCCAAAAAGAAAAAAATGACACAAAAAAACACACGTTTGATTTGCTTGAAACTTAACAAAAGAAACAACTGCATAATTAGTAAAACAAAAGAAAAGAAAAATATATTAAAATAAAAGAAAAGAAAAGAAAGAGAATGAACGTAACGTCAGATTATTACAATTTTTGTTGCTTCCAAGTAAAACGCTGTCTTCGCAAAATATAATTTTTAGTAGTAGAGAAACTAACTGAGAAATGTATGCCAAAACGTTGTTTTACATTTGGATTGATTCTGATTGATTGATTGACTGTTTGATTGATTTGCTTATTCAGACATTTCAAGCACAAGCACTAGCGAAAGCAAAAGCAAATTCACCTTTAACTGATTTCAAAAGCGAAAACCAAAAACTAAACTAATCTAAATTAAACAAAACAAAATAAAAGTCATTGGCTCTGTACCATTAAAAAATACACACACACACACACACACACACACATAAACACTTAGGCATACACCTAGATACATACTTACAAAATATGTGTATATAGAAACTATATATACCACATATAACTATATTAACGAGTCACATATTCTCACGCTGGTGCGTGATCGATGCAAGTGGCAGGCCAAATAAAAAGCGCATAATTTATTATGTTTATTGTTATTAATTTATTAATTCTTTTTTTTCTAACTATACATAAATACACAAACACACACACACACACACACATTGTATGCTATATATGTGTATATTTATATATATGAATATATTTTATTTTGTGTTTAAGCGGGCAGGATCCGTGAAATTGTGTTTTATATCCTGTGCACATCAAAAATAATACATAGAGAAAAGTATTCAACCCTTTTAATCGAATTACTATTGATGTCTCTTTGTCCGTCAATCTCTATCTTTAACTCTTAACTGATTCAAAGCATAAATAAATATCCATACTGAGTAGAACCGATTGTGCACCGGGTATCTGCTAGTCGAGCAACCTCGACTAGACCACACTTGTTTTTTTTCGATTTTTTATTCGATATAATTATATACATACTTATATATATAAATATAAAATTGAAATGCAAATGAAAATGAACCTTGATGGTCTAAAAATATCATTAAAATAAAATTATTATGCACTTAAAACAAATGATAATATACAAAAAAAAAAAAAAGAAAAACAAAAGCAAAAATAAAAATTCATTATATATTGTATATGAGAAAAACAAAACAAACAAAAAACAAAAGCGAGTTGAGCAAGTTGTTGTAACTGAAAGAAGGAAATAATAAAAATGCATCAAATGGAAATAATGAAAATGATAAATGATAAATTATAGCAATTTAAGCAGCATTGTAAATGTGCGCTTCAGATTTACTTTTGAAATTAATGCATTGAACGGAAAGCAAAAAGAAAGCAAACAAAAAAAACAAAATAAAAACACGATAAGGAAATATCTAAAAATAAATTAATATATATATATATATTTATATGTATATATGCGTATATATGTATAGGTATATTTAGATATATATATATATATGCATCTATATGTATGTATATGTCTATATATAATATTATGTATGCGAGTACATACAATAGTTGAAAGCTGGGCACAGTCCATGGCAAAACTGAAAGCTACTTTAACAATTGAGTGAAATGAAATTACAAATAAATGAAACAAAAAAAAAAAAAAAAAACAAAAACAAAAAAAAACCAAATGACTTTTTTCTCTACGAATTCTCGAAATAAAAATGCAGCCTAGTTATACATGTATACAATAAAAACAAACAAACATGACAAAAACAAAAACCAAAAAAAAAAAAATGAAAGCAAAACAACAAACCCCAAATATGATGTATGTCTACATACACACTGTAAGCTTAAGTAATGTATTGTAATTGATTACTAACACTCTGCGTCAAAGCACTAAGCTTGTGTCGTACAACAACAACAACAAGAAGAACTAAAGAAGAGCATTTCATAAAATCAGACACACAGTTACACAGACAGACAGATAGACTAACTATTCTCAACATATGATGAACAAATACGACAGTAATAAGACATTTACATAATGTTGTATTATTAACTGCAATACATGCTTACAAGAAAAGTAAAGTCAAGAAAAGAAAAGAGAAGCGAAGCGAAGAAAGAAAGATATATAATATTACTATTTATAAATAAAACTATGTATGTGTTAAAGTTACTTACTTATATGTATGTATCTAACCATATGTTGTACGTGTATTGTGTGTGTCTCACTGTAATTGATGAATTTAAATATGAGTACTTAAACCCTCGAAAAACCAAACCAAGAAAAACAAGAAACAAAAAACTAAAAACAAAAGAAACAAAATCAATTCTCGCATTGGTAAACCAGAAGCAATTTACATATATAAATTTTAAATTAAATATATCAATTACAAAACATAAAAAAAGAAAATGAAAACTATATATACATATATATATATATATACTATATATAACGAAATAACCAAAGAGCAACTCTTTGTGAAAATGTTCGAACTACCGCATTTCAATCGTTCTATACCTTTCTCTCACTCTGTCCCACTCCCACTCACTCACACTCGGAACACTTAGTCCGTCTCGCTCTGTTCATCAATCTATCTCAATTTCGATGGCTGTGTCCCAGTAATTGCCCAGTTTTGACTGAGATTGCAGCATCGTTTTGTAGTTCTCATACTGTAAACAAAAACAAAAAGCAAAAAGTAAAACTTAGTTAAGGTATTAGCCAATTTCCCTAAACATCGGACGGGCAGTAAATATATATCAGTGTATATATCTATATATATATATATGAGGTCTTACATATACATACATATGCATAGAATTATATACAAAAAGAAAACTACATTTTTTTTTTGCTAGTAAACTACGTCCCATTAAAAATGATATATATATATACATATATATATATATTATATAGGGCAACATTGGTTGGCCAAATTTTTGAGAGTATTACGCGAGTCGGAGAAATTATCAGACTCGACAGGCAGTGTTATAGAGATTCAGTTTCATTGTTGTGCTGGTAGTTGTAAATGGTAAATACATACATAACTTAACATATACATATACAAAGCTAGATAAATGCAAAATGCGAATAGATGTACGCGATTATAATGCGAAAGACACACACACACACACACACACACAGACACACAGAATGAAGGCATAACTGACAAGATGGTAAAATGAAAACTAAAGATAAAGCTAAAGGGAAAGGTCACAAGGCAAGTTTTGTACTTAAATGAAATGTAAAACACCAAAAAATTGAAAACAAAACTCAAGAAAAAGATTATTAAATACCAAAAAAAAAAAAAAAAATGAGAAGAAAACCAAAAAAATACACAAATGTGCGCAGGCGACGGTTGTTAAGGAAAATAACGCTTGAACAAAAAAAATAAATACGTGGAAAATAGTTCAGAGACAGTTTGAGCTACAAAAAACGAGCAGAGATATGAGATATGTATATTATATAATATATATATTTAAAGAAAAAAAAAATTTGTAACGCTGGCGTTACATGGATGCAGTTAGACATTTTTTTTTTTTTGGAAATTTATACAATTATATACAAAAACAAACAGCAGACAGACAGACGCCTACACGAACACACACACACACAGACAGTGACACACACACACACACACACACAGAGAGACACACAATACATAGAGACTTGAAAATCTAGAGATCCCACACAATACACGAAACACGAGATGACAAAACGAATGAGAATAGAAAATCTATGATGCAATTGATCTGTGTGGCAACCGAAGATGAAAATGAGTTAAACGAATTGAGCCGTTAAAATGCCAAGTAAAAAAACAAAAACTAAAACAAAAACAAAAAAAAAGCGAATAGCGAAAAGAGTTTAAGTGTAAAAACTAAAACCAAAAACAATTAAAAAGAAAATGAAACCATAAATGAGATTAAACAGAAAAACTTACCACTGAATTTGATCAGGCGTATTAGGGCGTACTCATAAGATGAACAAAATATATTTATAAATAAATGTAATACCCAATTGCATTCTAGAAATTTATAGGTTTTTTTTGTCGGTCTCTGTCTCTTGAAAATTCCCCTTTCCCCCCATCCAAAACCCCCACTCCATTGAAAAATACCCATATATATATATATACATATGTGTGTGTGAAATTAGCATTAACATTAATGAATTGAACTCGTAAAATCCATAAAAACAAAAAACAAAAAACCGAAAACTGAATACAAAAGTAACTCATGATGCAAAAACTCTAGAAAAGATAGACGAGCGAGGAGAGAAGCACTAAACACAAAAAGTAACGTAATGAAAAGTAAAATTTCAAGCAAGAAGCGAAGCGAAGCGAAGCGAAGAAACGCTGACAAATATGGTAACTACTCGTAGTTCGCAGAGATACATAAATCCTTAAGGCATATTGTAAACCAAGTAATTGGCATACCACAGATATGAGAAGAGTATATATGCAGATATAAAAAATAAAAATAAAAAACAAAGAAAAAACCAATACGTGAAACAAATGAAATGAAAAATTAATAAATCTAAAATTTAAAAAATTGCTATCTTCTTTTATTATTGCAATTATTACAATTACAGCATATGAGAATGAGAAAAATGTATCGAGAACACTTCCCGATAAATGGCAGACGAATGCCCGAAAAGTCTCAATGCAGCTTGTGAAATACCAGGCGAACAGAAGTGAACAGAAGGCAGAAATACAGAAAGCCACTTGCTTAATTGATGGCGGCAACTTTCGCTCCTAAAAGTATGCTACAAAAATTTAAAAAATTTACAGTAGCCTTTGCAAAGCTTTGCACCACTAACCATACAATCACTAACCATACAATACATAGATGCTTCAGCCCATACAAATTTTTGTATCATTAAAAACAGTATTATTGCAGCCCCAGTTGGGCCGTGCGCTGCGATTCGAATTTCGAACACCGAGCCTCTTCGGCTCATTCGAAAATTCGAAGCTCTAACGCAGCGCGCAGCGTTCAGTTCAGTCGTAAATCAAATGCGGAGCGATGAGCACGGGTGCATTTCGATGCGCTCTGCTTTCGTTTCTATGTATGCGTGTATGTATCTACATGCTCGTCTATATTAGTATGTCTATGCATATGAAGTTTTGCAACGTGCAGTTGCCTCATTGACAAGCAGCGAGCGCACGTCAATTTTGATTTGCCGCGACGACAGTCTCGAAGAAGAGGAGAACAACAATTGCTCGCGTTCTATATGTTTGCAGTTAAATGGCATTTGCATAAGGACCGCGTTGGCTCTGCTGGTGGTGTGCAAGCCTAACAGGTTGTGGGTCTGGGTTCAACTCCCGATCGAGAACATACATATATATATATATTTTGTTATATATGTTTTTAATATTTATATTTAAATTTTTTACCAGTTTTAATTTTAATTTATTAGAAAATTTTCTAGCGAAAATTAAAATTTAAAACTAAATTACAAATATGTATTAATCTTTTAAAAAATAATTGAACTTTTAATAATAATAATTGTATTATTTATATTTTCTCTAATTTTCTGAAATGTTATTTTTATTATAAAATGTAAAAAACAAAATTTTAAAGTTCAAACTTTTTTAAATTGGGTTTTAAATTCTTAGAGGACACCATGTTTTTTCGATGTTAATCGATAAATTTCGTTGCAACGAATCGAATGCAACATGTCCTGTTGAAATGTGTAAGGATATAACTGAATAAGGATAGTTTTTCGAATTTACCATAAAACAAGCAATGCGCAGCAAATAACATTTTTTGTAGCATACTTTCAGGCAGCACTAATTTAAATACTCATTGCGCCAACGAACCATAGATGGCGCTACTAGACAGTTTGTGATGATTTAATCTTTATAACTACAGCTTGTCTTGGATCAATATGTTTTTATAAGAGCATAAATGCAAACCGATAATTCTGATAAGATCCTTTACGATTTGACAGAAAAATTGCCAAAAAATTAAAATTCGATATTTTTCATTTTGAAATTCCCGCCTAAAAATAACATTTTTGTAGCATACTTTGAGGGTGCGCCAAAGATCCGTTTTCGAAAACTAGCAATATCACGGCCAAATCTTGGCATATTTTCAAGGGACTTATATTGATAGGATCGCAGGGTTCAACTTTATCGATTGGCATAATAAAAATATGAGGTCATCTAAGAATCCAACACGCAACACGCGGCGCAAGAGGAAACGGTAAAACTTCCAAATTTCAGAATATCTTGAGAACCACAAGGACGATTTGAATGTCCTTTGGTAGACTGATAGGTGCAACTAAAATCTTTCGTTTGACACAGGACCCGACAGGATCAGACAGGATATGACCAAGATATACGCAATTTTTTGTATACAAAAAAGTCACTTTATCTCAGATCCTGTAAGGATTTTCGTCCTTTGAAGCATACCAATTAGATTATTTTTACAAAAGCAATCCTTGTGCCAAAGGACATCACGATCGTCCTTCAAATGACAGAGATACAGTGGATTATCACAAATTTTGGCCATTTTTCTATGCCAACCCCTTGCAAAAATGTCAGCTTAATTGTTTTGTAATATCCTTGAAATCGTTGAATGCTAATCGATAGTCCTAGTGATACTGATTACGAAAAGCTATGTCCTTGCCATATCCTTGAGTTTATTGCTGATTTATGGCGAAAAAACGATGTTCCATGTTGAGCTTTATGCATTTTACATTGCATACTCTTAGGGGCACATTTAATAGACATTTAAGTTAAATGAAAATCGATCATAGCTTGTCATATCCTACCACGTTTTCAAAAAGATACATATTGGTAGGATCACAAGGACCAACTCTAACGTTTGCCATAAATTAAACATGAGCCCATCTTGGTTTCAGACTAAAGTTATGTGGACTTTAATATTTAAAAAATACTTACCGTACTTACCTTTGTAAAAATATTATCCTTTATATTTGTTCATAGAGTGCTTATTATATTTTCCTCTTATTTATATTAATTATAAAATTTAATAACAAAACTAAATATCATGACTTATTCATAAAAAAATAGATTAATAAATATTGAATATTTTTATATATATTCATTTTAAAAAATATAATAACAAATAATACAAAAATATCAAGAAAATGAAAATAAATTCAAATTGAAAGTGTACAAAAATGTATTTTCTTGGAAACGCAATTAAGCTTACCATATATTTGAAATCTGAAAGTTACATTGGCCAAAGCAACCCTTAAGTTGCTAAAGCAAAAAGCGCTCCAAAGCTGAAAGCTCGTGATGAAGTGCAAGTGCACAAACAACCCCTAAACAAGAAGAGAGCGAAGCTTTAAAGCTCTTGCAATAAAGGCACAACGCATGGCCATGTTAGTGTGTTAGAAGCTGTCACTGTGCGCTCGTCGTTGTCTCTGCAATTTGTTCAGCCAGTCAGTTAGTCAGTCAGTTAGTGCGTCAGTCAGTCATTCAGTCAATTGACTGTTTTCGTGGCACACACACACACGCGCGCACACACACACACTCACTCGCTCACTCGCTCACTCCCTTACTCACTCACTCCACTGCAACAACACATGTGGAGAAGGAGATTGGCCAGCTGTTAGAAAGCGGAACAAGCAACTGATTGATTTTTCGCATTTGCAACTTGAGCAACTCGAGGTAAACTTCTTGCTACTTGCCACTGTGCCTGTGTGTGTGTGTGTGCGTGTGTGTATAAAGTGAAGGGAGAACATTTTGTGGACAAGTCATCATTGCTAAACATATGGAGATGGATGCCACACAGGTCGAAGGTCGTCAGCAGGCAGCCAGCCACAACAACAGCAACTGCAACATCAACAACAATAACAATAGCAGTGACAACAACGACGACGAAGTGCAACAAACGACAACAACAACAACAACAACAATTGAGCATAGAGACAGCATTGATAGTCCAGCATTTTCAGGCACTGAACCCGATCCCGATCCCGATGTCGAGGTGGATATTGAGGCGGATGCCGAGGACGAGGCGCAACCGTTGAGCGAACGTTGGTCGCCATTGGGCGCCAACTATGATGATGCGAATAGCGTCAGCTTGGAGCTGCTCTCGGGCGTCGATTGTGGCGACCTGGAGCCAACGCTGCTCGGCCTCGACAAGCTGGAGAAGCATCAGCAACAGCATCAGGAGCTCCAGCAGCAGCAGCAGCATCAGCAGGCAACCACAGTGGCCGTGGACAATGCCAGCGAATTGGCGCGTCTGCGCAGCATCGAGGATGAGCAAGAGCTGTTGACCAGCTCGCTGCTGGCGCTGACCTCGCAGTTTGCCCACGTCCAGCTGCGTGTGCGTCAGATTGTCGAGGCACCCACTGATGAACGCGATCAGTTGCTGCGCGATCTCGAGGATTTCGCCTTTCAGGGCATACCAGAAACGGTGCAGCCGCTGGCTGGCAATGACAAGAACGATGATGACGTTCGTGATGCTGATGATGATGATGCTGGTGCTGATGATAACAAGGAGGCGCAGGGCGAAGGTGAGGTGACTGCTCCACCCGATGGCCAATTGATTGAGCAGCTGAAATCACAGCTAACGGAGTTGGAGCAGCTGGCGTATGAGTCGGGTGCACCGGGTGTGTTGCCGCAGCATGTGCTGCTCGAGAAGCAGAAGTTCATATTGGATGAGCTGCGCACCAAGCTCAATCTGCAGGTGGAACAGCATCAGTTGCCGGGACTCAGCACGGAGCAGCTGCGCCATCAGGTGGACAATGCCATTGGTGAGTTTGTAGGGCCTCTGAAGATGAAGGAGCAACTGGTCGCCCAGCTAAAGACCCAAATCACCGATCTCGAACGTTTCATTGCCTTTCTGCAATGTGACACCGCTGGATCCGGTTCTGGCAGCGGCGTGAGCAGCGCCAGCGATAAACTTAAGCTGCTGAGTGGCGCCTACAACAGCTATGCAGCGAAGCAGACAGCTCGCCAGGCGCCCAAGACAACAACGGGATCAGGAGCGGGAACGAAAGCGGAAGCGGGAGCGGGAGCCGGAGCAGGCACAGTCACTGCTGGCCACAGTCAACTGCAGACGCAACCAGTTGCAATGGAAGCGGGGGCGCCGCGACGCGAGAGTCTGCACAGCAAGGCGCATGGATTGCTGGACAAGGCGTCGCTTCTGATGCAGATGTTTGCCACAACGCACTTTGCCAAGCGGCAAGCGGACTTTCAGCAGAACTCGCTGAAAAAGACGCACAAGGGCAACCACTGGGGGTAAGTTAACATAAGGCAATTACATAGTACTTAGTTGAAGTGCAACAGTGCTCATAATGCATTAAGTGTGTATACAAATAGAATTGTGCATACATTTGACTGCAATAGACCCTTTACTTTTGTCTAATATAAAGTAAAGCTAGTTAATGCTTTACATATTATCTATAATCTGATCGTTGCATTAAGTGCATATAGAAATAAATATGTGATTGTTCATAGTGAACATAAGACTCTAAAAGACCCTTTACTTTTGCAATTCCATATAAAGTTAATGCTTTATATATCTGTATATATAATTTATGTATAATCCAATCATTGTTGCATAATGCATTTACATTAAGTGCATATACAAATAAATATGTGATTGTTGATAGTGAACATTCGACTCTAATAGACCCTTTCTTTTTGTCCAATGCTAATCTACATTTATAAAGTTAAGGTTAATGGTTTATATATTTTGTATAGCATATAATTAATACATAATATAGAATTCAAATAATTTATTAAGATTTTGATTTATCTGATTCTTGTCATTGTTAAAATAATAATCGAATTAAAGAGATGTAGACAAGACTTTAATAATTCAACTGATTCTTGACCAAGCTATGAACATTAACTTAAGGCTTTGCCTTATTATATTAATACATAAAATAGAATTGAAAAAATGTATTAAAATGTTGATCTGATCTGATTCTAGGCATAATTGTGAAAATAATAATGTACAAAAGATTTCAACTATATCACACTTCTGCTCATGCAAATATGATAGTAGTATATATCTATATGAATTGTAATATTTACGTTCTCCGTTTATACTTGGCAGAGATCTGCGCGCTCAGCTGGAGGTGGACATACAGGAGGTGGCAGCACTGGCTGCCACATTGAGTTGCGATCGCGAGAAGTTGGCGAACATTAAGCGTGCGCTGCGCCAACAGCAGCAACAACAGCAACAACATTCAGGAGGCGGTGGATCGCTGGCGCTGGATGCACAGAACGGAGCGTTGACGACGGTGCCACCGCGTTGCAGACGCGCCGCCGCAGCGGCTGTGGCTGGTCACGAGCTGACGCCCTATGCCGCTGGAGCCGCTGGTGCAGCGGCCTCATCCGATTCGGATGAGGATGCGTATGAGCGTTACGACTGGGACAAAGACAAGGCCGGGCTGGGGCGACGCATTGTGCACATGCGTGGCGACTCGATAGCCACCATCGGACGCGAGCTGACGAGCGTGGTGCGCAAGAATTTCGCACGGACGCTGCAGCAACTGATCCAGCATGGTCTGCGCATACCCGCCGAGTCGGCGGCCTCCAGTCTGATGGTTCCCTTCATGCGCTGCCTGCAGCCGGGTGCACAGCGCGTATCAGCAACAACAGCAGCTGGCGGCGGCGGCGGCGGTGTTGGTGGCGGAGGCGGTGGCCTAGGAGGTGGTGTGGCATCATCCGATATGCAATTCCTGGGCATCGGACGTTCGATGCATGTGTGGGAGCTGATCATCGAGTACTATAATCTGAAGAATGGCGAGGAGTACAACAATACACCAGCAAGGAAGCTGTCGCAAAGCTTTCAGCTCGATATCGTCGATGCGCATGCGGTGACAGCGAAGCAGAGTCTCTTGAGTGCCATCGGCATGATCCTGGCCATGCATCGGCCATACAAGCGCAGCTACAATGCCCACTTCAAGGCGCTCATCTGTGCGGGCCTCAAGTGAGTAGAATAAACAAATACAAAATACCCATTATAAGTAACGTAGTATTAGAAAGAGATATACTTATATGGGTAATTCTATGGCTAAAATGTCGCGTGTGGCAGTATCTAAAGCGAAAACAAGTAGCAAAGGTACGGTCGAGTGTGCTCGACTATGAGATACCCGTTACCCATTTTGAATGAAATAAAAACAGTGAGTTATTAATTTTAAAATATACCACAAATGTACTAAAGATATACCTAAGACTATATTTGGTATATTGATACAGTACTACATTCCGAATATACCATCAAGTGTGCAAAATATACCAAATGGTTAGCGAAAGTAAGATCCCATTGCAATAGTCATTTTTGCCCACACAAAAGTATATATTCAATATCTTCCACACATTTTATCTGATCGTTTGATCTGCGTGCAAACATAAATGCTGTGAAAGAAAAATGATAGCTCTATATCTTATAGTCTCTGAGATGTAGGTGTTTATAAGGACGGACAGACAAACAGACGGACATCGCTATATCGTCTCGACTGTTGACGCTGATCAAGAATAAATATATTATATGGGGTCGGAGATGCCTTCTTCTGCTTGTTGCATACATTTCATACAGCCACTTAGTTATAATACTCTTCTACCTTATAGGTAGCGTGTATTATTATCATTACACTAATCCATGATTTAAAAATTAGCGTTTCCTTTCATAAAAATAAAAAAATAGTATCATCTGAATTATTGTTGAGCAAACCTTAATACTAATTAAATTACAGAAAAAAATAAATAAAAAGTATATAAACATTTACCTTTAAAATCCAATCCCATATCGTAAGACACTCTAATCGATGCTGTTCTCTGTTTCTTTCTCTTTCTTTCTCTCCTCACCTCTCTTTGTAGCGCACATCTGCTGGTGGAGTGGCTGAATCTGATACTCAGCTGCAATGAGCTGATCGACACCTATTACACGTCCAATAGCTATGTGGCCTGCACGGGATTTCGGGATTCGTTGCGCTCCATCGATGCGCTGTCCAAGTTCGATTTCGATCTGCCCGTCGATTTGGCCATACGCCACTTTCGAAATATCTAAACAAAACGCATGATGATTATGATTTAAAACAAAACAAAAAAAACCTAAACAAATCCTTTATCCGTAATTCCTTATCCAAGCTCTAGTCAAAAGAAAAAAAAAAAAAAAAAGAAATCAAGAAAATCTTTATGTATAAATATGTGTATATAACTTTAGATATGTCCAATTAACTAAATACCTACTAAATGCAATTGCTAAAACCTAAACCATCAACATTCATTTGAATTCCTGCATATAAAAGTCATGGATGCACTGACTCAACTTCTCGCCCAGCGGTCGCTGCAAAGGTCCACAGCCAAGTGGCGCCAAGAGGAGTCTTGCCTCCGCCTCGCTGCCACATGCAGCATATGCATCCAGCAGCAGCCGCGGTGTGGCATAGGACTCAACAATGGCCAGCGCACGATCGAGTGACAGCGAGTGCAGCTGAAGCAGTTGCTGCACAAAGACTTCGCGCACCGTCAGCTGGGCATTGCGGGCCGAATCCTCGTAGAGTTCCCTAAACTTCAATAGATTCGTTTCCCTATCCAGCGACGTCGTTCTGTTAGCATCCTCTTCCCTTTTGCGACTATGCAGCCGCTTGCCGCCATCCACATAGAGCTGCTGCAGTGCAGCACCGACGCCAGCCAGGTAGCACATGGAACGATAATGATTCTCGGTGCGAACCACTTGAATGTTCTTCGATTGAATGCGTGCATTGGCCAGCGCTTGCTGCAGTGACTCCAGCGGCAATCCCAGCTGCTCATTGTCACCATAGTCCTCGATCAGATAGATGATGTGTGGCAAGCCGCATTGCTGCAATCGATGCTTCTGCTCGTGGAAGCGACCATCGCGAATGCTGCTGGCCAAATCGTCCATGCGCTTGCGCTCCACAATGTACGGCAAGACCAGCTCATTGCCAGCGTCATCGCTGGCTATCCAGAGGAAGTCACCGATGGTCAGGCGACGCACATCGTGCGTCACACCCAATGATTCCAGGTAGCCGCGTGTTTGATCCAGCACTCGTTTGTTCTTGCCACTCGTCTCCTGGATGTCCACGAGCAGCACAATGCGATAACTGCCCGCGGGCATTTGGACCACACGTTCACGCTCCTCGGCTGCTGCCAGCTCCTGTTGTGCCTTCTTTGTCAGCTTTTTGGGCTTCGGTTGCTGCTGCTGCTCTTGTTGTTGTTTTTTCCTGCTGCGTTGCACTACTTTGACCACCTGTTGCACCTGCTGCTCGTACTGTGAACTGTCCAGTGCAGCCTTTATGTTTGTCGTTGTCTGCTTCTCCAGTGTGCGCATCTGCTGTAGTTCATCGTCGATCAGCTGGCAGAGAGTTGGCCCAAAGCCGCGCAGCACGGCGCACTCGCGCCCGCTGTAGAGCGGCAGTGGGTAACTGCGCAACGCTTGAAGCGCTTGGCGCAGCTTGTGCTGCGACTTGCGATCATTCTGCTCGGCGTCGTGGAGCCAGCGTTGCAGCCAGCGCGTGAATAGAGGATTTGGTTCGTGCAGACGAATCTCCAGACGAGTTTCCATCTTGGCGCCCACTGAATGAATAGGGCTGCCAGCGACTGGCAAAGCGTCTGCGTTAAACGCGAATGGCAAAACACTCATTAAAGGCTTGATATAATATTATTTTATATGTATATCGATTAACAGAATTGTGAAAATAGAAAAATTGTCAATATTTTGATTAATTATTTTTTTGGTCAAATAAATAATAAGACATATTAAATATGGAATATTCAGTATTAACAGCGCCGTCTATCGACAATTTTTCAAAAACTTTTAAATTAATTCACTTTTACATTCAAATTATTTACAACGCCAAAGAAAAATAATGTAGACATTTGAAATA
This sequence comes from Drosophila sulfurigaster albostrigata, assembly GCF_023558435.1. Classification (NCBI taxonomy): domain Eukaryota; kingdom Metazoa; phylum Arthropoda; class Insecta; order Diptera; family Drosophilidae; genus Drosophila; species Drosophila sulfurigaster. The sequence goes on from NC_084885.1 coordinate 21,927,122, forward strand.
AATTCATTAAAAGTAAGCGCTTATTACTTGGATTTTAAAACTCAAATTTGCAATAAGTTCAAGACTTTTACATTTGATGCTTTCCATTTGAATTTTGCCGCTTCATCTATTAGCGATAATGTGACTTACCATTCACAAGGCAACGCTACCTCTTACTCTAGTGCTGCCGCCACCTTTTGACAGTCTACTGCAAAGTTGTTATGTGTCACTGTGACTGGCTAAACAGCGGCTCTCTCTAGGGTTGCATGATATTTAAAAAATATCGTATCAGTGATATATCGTTTTTCAAAAATATATCAAATTGATAAAAATACTTATCACCCAAAAATATCGATATATTGATATTTTGATATATTATCAGCAGCCCTAGCTCTCTCACATGCTCGAATGTGCATTGTTTTGACGGACAGCAGACGGCAGAGAAACCATGAGCGCCAAGCCAGGAACCAGTGTCGCCGCCGCTGCCGTCGTTGGCAATGGCAATCCCAGTATTAATGACATCAACCTGGAGGCACTCTCACTCAGCGAAGGCATACGCGAATCACCGGTTTGCATCATTGTGCTGGGCATGGCGGGATCAGGTAAAACCACCTTCACTCGCAGCCTCATCCAGCATGCGCAATCGCAGTTCAATCCGTATGTGGTCAATTTGGATCCGGCATGCCGTGAGGTGCCGTATGCGGCACACATCGATATTCGCGACACCGTAAACTACAAGGAGGTGATGAAACAGTATCAATTGGGACCGAACGGCGGCATTGTCACCGCCCTCAACATGTTCACCACCAAGATGCCCAAGTTTGCAGAGCTTGTGCGTCGTGCCGGCGAACGTGGTCACAAGTGGTGCATCATCGATACGCCCGGTCAAATTGAGGTGTTCACCTGGTCGGCATCCGGCAACATTATCACTGAAGGTCTGGCCACCATGTTTCCCACCATTGTCGTCTATGTGATGGATGTGGTGCGCTCCGCATGCCCAACCACCTTCATGTCCAACATGCTCTATGCCTGCTCCATACTGTACAAGACGCGGCTGCCCTTCCTCGTAGCCCTAAACAAGGTAAATCGAAGTCTATCGAAAGTCTGGCAAGAATCATTTGCTCACTAAACGTTGTTGCAGATTGATCTGAAGGAATGCAGCTTTGTGCAGGAGTGGATGACGGACTTTGAGGCCTTTCAGGATGCCCTCGAAAAGGAGCAGAGCTATGTGAATAATCTAACGCGCACCATGTCCCTCACGCTGGACACATTCTACGAGAATCTGATCACTTGCGGCGTATCGGCCAAGAGCGGAGTTGGCTTTTCCACACTGTTGACGCACTTGCTCGAGTGTGTCGCCGAATACGAGCGTGACTATAAGCCGGTCTACGAGAAGATGCGTCAACAGCGTCTGGCCGAGCAGGCATCGGTTCCCGATCCAGCTGCTCACATCGAAGAAGCTGGCGTTGCAGTGCCCTTAGGCCTGGATCTGAGAGTAAATAATGAAGTTGAAAATACGGTTGTATCTCTATTAATAATAATCTTCTATCCAAACATAGGATCCGGTTAGCAATACGGATAACAGCGTGTTCCTAATGGCGCCCAGTTTGGTGCCGCAACAACTCGATGCCGCCGAGCAGGAGATGGAAACGGACGCCAAAGGCGATCTGGAGGATCAAAACTTCCAGAGTTTCGTACAGAATCACATGACGGCACAGCAAAGTAAACGGGATAAACAACAGCAGCAGGAGCAACAGAATTAGTTATTATGTATTTTTTTTATTGGTAGACTCGTAAGCGCTAAGCCATTAAAGCGAGTGCACACTGTACTCTGTAAACTTGTGAAATATGCCGCTATTTTGTTGTTTGTTATATGCAGTTAGTTTTGTTCTTTATTATTTTATATTCACTTTAACAAGCAAAAACATTCAATATATAGTGTTCTGTTCAATTTGGTATATATATAGATATATATGTATGTATGAGTCAGTGTATGTGTGTGTGTGTGTGTGTGTGTGTGGCATACGGACTTAATGAATAGTTTTGCAAATTATTTATAACAATTACAGTGATATATATATGAAGGATACACATTTAGTATCTACAAATATATGTATGTATATATAGTATTATAGCACATATGTATCATGCATCCTCAAGTGGAATCTTTGATTTGCCTTTTAGATAATAATACATATACGAAAGTACGTATGTATGCATGTCTGTACACATGTATGTATCTGTGTGTGTCTGTGTGTGTGCAAGCAGCTTATATACTTATAGCATATACTATGTATACACCCCTATAGTATATAGTATGTAAATATCTGTATATATCGTGTGTATGTGTGTGTGTAGAATGAGCAAATCAATTGTGAGTGCGCCACGCCTTACACGCCAACTCTTCCTCTTTCCACTCCAAATACCTAAAATACCCCAGCAGAGGGTTTATCTGACAAACTAAACTTCTATATGGACAATCAGCTGAGTTCTTGACTATAACTCAGTTTTATTTATCTTTAATCTACCTAAATAAATAAATATACAACTAGAAATAGTTCACAGAAAAATCATTATTAAAAGAATACACATTTTTTGAAAATAAAAATAAGTTTACATATAATATATAGAGGTCGAAAATCATATTCGATATGTCATACGACCAGTTTCATAATTGTCAGTTAAATCAATTTTGGTCTTATAGAATTGAATTACTACTTACATATTCTTGAACTGTCATTGGGTCAGATCACTTTGCTGGGGTATTTTGTATAGTCGGGGCACCGAATATCGCTTTGCTGTCATGATTTTTGTTAAATATATTACGCTTACAAAAATACAGATCATCTCAAACTACAATTACAACTCTCAATGACTCACAGTTTTACACAGTTTACTCGTATATAGATCGACATCGACATATAGTTATACAGTTACATACATATTCATAAATATATATAGTGTATATAGTATTTCTTTTTATCATCTTTATCATATCCTTCCTTCCATTCCACCTTTCGCTCTGATTTCCATCCGATTTACTGTGGGAACATTATACATATATCCTAATACTTACGATTCCAAAACCATTTTCTGCATATACATCGCCTACATATATATATATATATATATATATATATATATATATATATGTATTTGTGCTCAACTGGACTTAATGTTTACAATAATACGTGATTTTTCTTAATACTTTCATTTTTTGGGGGGGTTTTTTTTGTTGTTGTTGTGTGTGCTTGGCAAAAAGCTGTGCAAGCAGGATATTATACACCAAACACAGATCCACACTCGATCCAAGTTTTGAAACGTTTATGCGGAATGGGAACTCAAGAATTCACGAACAACATTGAAAGACTCTTTTGGGAGAAGCTCATAAACGTTTCAAATACTTCCAACTTTTGTCATCTTAAATGCATTTTAAGCTTAAAATTCTGTTAATATTTGTGCTAAAAACTATATGTATATATAATTTGTTTTATATGTAGTTTTTCTTTTGTTTTTCTCTTTCGCTTTGGGGGGAAATATGCACACATACATATGTATATTCGGGCACACACGCACGCACACATGGAAAAAAAAAGAGGACGAAAAAGAAATGTACACTGATTAACAAAAGTAAGAAAAACAGTCTTTTCTAGGCTTGCTTTGTTTTTGTTTTTTTTTTTTGTTCACGCTGGAAACATAACTGTGTGAAAATTGCTTGACTGTCTTTAAATATGTCTTATTTTTTGAGTTTTTTTTTGTTCTTTAAATATGTCTTATTTTTTGAGTTTTTTTTTGTTATCTTTTTTAGTTTACGCGTAGCTTAGCTTGGACAACATTTTCGAAAAAGTTTCGGATATTTAATACAATATGCTTCAGAGTGCAAATTTATCACCAACAAATACACAAACATTTACTTGTAATACTAATTTACGACGGACAAAAAAAAATATGTTATTCCAGAATAAATCTTGGGACTTTATATTTGCGTATTTGCTGGAGATAATTCCACTCACATGCATATAAATATGATGAAGCTTTTGTATATATAAGTATATATATATATATATAATATAATATCTATAGATGCCTGTATATGTCTTGTATATATCATAAAAATATGTAAATACATATAGTAAATAAAATAAAAATAAGAGAAAAGCAACATCAAAAAGCGTGGAAATGGTAAATGAAATATTATATGGGACACACGCACAGATTGCAAATTACTCGCAGTAGTATATATGTATATATCTAATCTATTTAATCATCGTCGGACAGATTTGTTGTTGTGAGGAGTGTGGCATTATCCTCGGCGCCCTGCTCCTCGATATCCTGTGCATGTTAAAAAAATGGAAAAAAAAAGAAAAGGGTATATAATATATATATATTCAAATTCTGCTGATATGTTAAGATCACTATAGGTTTACGTTTGGAAGATTCTTGTTTGTGGTAAAGACCCCATAAAACCAACTCCTTGAAAAAGACGACTGTAGCTGTTGTTTCTTTAGCATTTTGTTCATTTTTTGTTTCATGATTTTTTTCTTATACAAAATATATTTAGCAATTTGTTGTTACATTCGTTAGGACGTAAAAAACCACACGATCCAAATGGTAAACTAACATTAAAAAGTACTCGATAAACATTTCTTCCTCCATCTTTTTCTCTCATTCACTTTCGTTTTTTTGCTATACACTTTAACAAACACAAGAACAAAAACACATTTGATTTTTATATAATTTTGATTCATTTGTTTTTTGTTTCATTTTTTTCAAGCATTTTTCTTTTCATGTTTCTTTTGTTGTTATTGATGTATGTATAAAAATAAAAAAATTTGTTTATTTCCAAAAAAAATTAAAAAATAATATGTAAAATATGTAAAATTATAGTAAAATTAAAAAAAAAAACTTAAAATGAAATAAACATTTCAATTTGCATAAGTATTTTTACGATAAAAAGTTTCGCTCTATGAGACAAAAAAGAGAGCAACAAAATGTTGTGTGTTGTGTTTTTGTATATGATTGTTTTTGTTTTTTAAATGCACAATAGAGAAAGCCAAAAAAAAAAAGGTTTTGTGTTGTCTAGTGTATAATGTTCATAGCAAAGTGCTTGAGTTTTGAGAGTTCTCTTGATAGTCTGTTGATGTCGTTGTTGTTGTTTTTGTTATCTGTTGATTGAGCTTCTGGAAGTGTGCGGAAGATTTTGTTGTTGTTGTTGTTGTTGCGCTGTCATGCTCTCTCTACTTGAGCTTCTGCTTGACAGGACTGGCCTGATCCGCCTCGGGCAGATCGCTCTCCTTCTTGCGCTTCACCTTCTCCTTGTTGGGCGCCTTCGCCTTCTTCGTCTGTGCCGCCAACAGTTTGGCCTCTCGCTTCGCCTCACGCTTCGCCCTCAACTGTTCGGTGATGAACGAGAACACAAAGTATCCCTGCAGGGCAATCAAGGCGACCAGCGCAAGCAGAGCACGCAACTTGTAGCTGCTGCCAGAGGCGCCGATGCCATAGTGCAACGTGAGCACACCAATCACCGAGGTGGCAAAACGCACCAGCACAAACACGGCGCTGTTCACGATGCGAACGCGAGCCAAACGCTCCTCGCGATCAAACACACCGATCAGCTGGAAGATGTGGGCGAGCAGCTCGCTGAAATAGTGCAGCGTCAGCAGCACAATGGCCAAACGTTGGAAGCTGAGCGTGTAGGCCAAAACGATGAGCGTGAATCCGCTAATGGAATGTATGATCTTGGGCTGTTGCTCCTCCTTGGCGCGCACCTTCTGGAAGTAGAGTTCGGGCAGCATATGCAGATAGTACGATAGCTGGATGATGAAGTAGAATTTGTGCAGGAAGCTCATCGCATGCGCCGTCGGATAGCCATCCCAGAGTTGGGCCACCTGACCCAGATAACCTTCGCGCAACGCCACATGAACGCCCCAGACGAAGGACAGCAGATAGAAGGTCACCAGTTGGCCGGATTCGTTGAAGCGAGCCAGCTTGAATTTCGATAGATGCAATTTCTTGCTAATCTTGTCGAGCACAAACTCCTGGATGATGGCATGCATAATGATGCAGGTCAGCGTATAGAAGAAGATTGCACAGTAATCCTTAATTCCGGCCGCATACGTATACGGCTTGCCATAGGGCAGCTCACGGGACGCCTCCTCGCCGCTGACGTTGTGGTGCAGCGAGATGAAGGCGCTGGCAAATGAGGCCGTCGATTCGTTCATCAGACCAACGACAAAGACCATGGCGATGCAGGAGATGATGTCGGCATGGTTTTGTATGACGAACTCGTGGCTCAGTATCGGTGGATTTTTGTTGGTCGTCTTGCGACCAAGTCCGGGTTTGATGGCCATGTTCTCCTTGTTGTTGTTGTTTTAGCTGTAAAACGCAAGTTTTGCTTTTGATTAGTGTTTGCTTAGCAAACTCACGATAGCTCTCTCCAGTTCCGTCTCTCTCTCTCTCTCTTTCACTCTCTCTCAATGCGCGCGTTGTATGCGTGGCGCGTGCAACGTCATCAGCAGCAGCAGCAGCAGCTGACGGCAGAGCCATGTGCATGCCTATGCCAAAATTGCCCTGAGAAATCAGTGCAATAGTAGCATACATACACACACACACAACACACACATACAACGCGCGCATACACCACAGAAATTTGCCTTGTTGGCACCAACACGCACACACACATAAATACACACAGAACGCGCGCTCACACGACACAATGCGAGGGAGTGAGAGAGCAAGAGAGACACACGCACGCAATTTCTTTTTGCTTTTCACTGGACTTCGCATTGTTGTCGTTGTTGTTGCTTACAGGATTGGAATTTTTGTGCAATCTGCTGCTGACGTAGGCGTCCTCCAGCTAGTTGTTGTTGTTTGTGTGTATCAAAAAGAGTTTTGATTTCTTTTTTACACTCTGCCTTTTAGTTGCAGTTGCTGAAAAGCGAAGAAACACTTTTCTTTTTTTTCGCTGGTTTTTTGTTTTTTTTTTTCGTTTTTCCAGTACGCCTCTCTCTGGTCCAGCCGCCTCTGCTGCCTGCCTGCCTCTGGCTTCTTTTTTTTACGTTTAGCTGCTGCTCACCTGTGAGTGAGTGAGTGACTGACTGACAGACTGAATGAATGTGTGGCTACGTTTCACCAAAAATGCAACAACAAGAAAAACACAAAAACAAATTATAGAAAAAACAACAACAAACAAAAAAACAACCGCTCTGTGAATGCCAAGGCGGCCTACTGCTAGCCAAAGCAGCAGCAGCAACAACGCGGGCAGCGGCAGAGAGCGAGCACAATCAAAAACTGCCTCAGCAGCAGCAGCAGCACGTCCAACAAAACACAGGCCAGCCAAGTCAGCAGCCAGCAACGGTGGCAGCAACAGAGCCAAAGCAGAAAACAAAAAAAAAACAGAAAAAAACTGCCACGCAAACGACTCTCGGCTCCAACGGCAATAGTGTATCGTCGTCGTGTTTTGTTGTTGTTGCTGTTGCTGCTGCTAGCACACACTACCACTTGTTCACGTTGTTGTTTATTGCCTGCTCGCTTCTGCACACACACAACTAAGCCAATATGGCTATGCCGGCTAAACACAAGCGCTCTCGCTTTCACACGCCCAGAGCGCCACAATATTATGTTGTTGGGGGGCGCCCACTTTGCGTTGCCGACGACGTCGCGACGTCACGATGTTTAGCCACGATGCTCGTATTATTCTTTTGTTGTTGTTTTGCCGATTCGTTTACGTTCGCGTTCAGTTCGTGTGCCAGCCAGCCGACTGTGACGTGTAATTTGTTGTCGTTTCGGTTTCGGTTATCGATAGCCACAATATGTGCGGTAAACAACAGTTTTTGCAACTCTGTTTACTTGCCATAGGCTATCTGCAAAACGAAGGTTTCGCACTCGCGTGACGTCACAACTTTCTCTTTTTTTTGTTTTTTTTTTGTATTGAACTCACAAATTTCAAATTTGAGTTACTAACAGCATAAACAATTTTAAATAGTATACACTAAACACAATTTCATTTACACACCATATCACTGTGACGTCACAATTGAAATGGAGTAAATGTGTGTAGTACACACTGTGTACTCTCTGCTTATCAGAGTTGTAGCCATCTAAGCAGATTTGCCACTCACAATAAAGCGCGAACACTTAACAAGTATACGGCGCGTGTATACACAAAATATACGTTAATATTTAAAAATAGGTTTATTCTAATATGATATAAAACTATGCAAATTATTCACACAACCCGAAATAATTTCTATAATTATGGTTAATTCGGATAAGCTTCTGATACGGATACAACAGAGACCCATATTTCTTGTTGTAATATTGCTTCTGAATTACTTCATCAACAAGAAGTATACAATATTCCGAGTCCTTTATTTGTTCTTGGTTATGCATATAGCTGCTCTGCATTGCTATACCTTCATTAAATTCCTTTTGCTTAGTATCTAACAGCATATTAATCCTTTCTAACCATTCATCTAAGTTTTTTTGGTTTTCCTTACAGTTCTGTTCTTCACTATTTGGTATTTGTTTTAAGGATTCCATTCTTTTTTAATTTTTGTCCAACTTCAATGAATAATGAATTAGCTAAACAAACTTTGTGATTTTATTTTATGTAAAGTTACAGCTTGATGGAATTGTTGGAAAGTAGCAATAAAATCGTAGCGATAATGTACGAAATGTATTGATAGTTTATAATTTGTAATAGCTGTCTAATTACAGAATAGTCGCCTGCTTTTATTTTGTTTTGAAACTCTTTTGAATCGAAACCGTTCAAAAGCGAATGTTGGAAAGACAATATGCTATAGATTATATAATATCTATAAAATTGTATTTGGAAAATAATTCCCAAATAACCCAAAGTGTTTTTAATTTATGTTAAATACAGTAATAGATTAAAGGAAGCTAGAATGGATTAAAAGAAGCTGGTAACAACGAAGTCCTTCGACTTTAAAGCAGAATAAATGGTTATAGTAGAAATGTATGTATATTAAGATCAACGTTTATATAACTTTGTAGTCTAGTATTTAATCTTTATAAAAGAGAATAAATGGGTGCAGTGTGTCATGGCAACTGGACATCGAGAGCACAAAGCTAATCTCCGCCCATTATTGGATGCAGCCATAACAAACGTATGCACTTAAAGTAGTTGGTTGCTTGGGGGTTTCACCAATGGAGCACAGGGAGCAACAAAGGGGAGGGCAAGGTTATGCAAAGAGTAATTAAATGCAGTTATACTCACGTTACGATTTCGCTTGCGCACCGAGGAGACGATGGTGCGCTTGTTGCGTGCCACCAGGCAGACCGTTATAATTAGAATCATGCCAATAAGTGCAAATCCAAGCAGGGCGGGCAACAGCACGCTATCCTCAGCCTTGTAGCCCTGCAAAACCACAACGACAACAACGAGAGGAGAATAATAAAAAACCAAAACAAACAAAAACGTTTGTCGAGTTTGTGGCATACGAGGCAAATTAGTGTGGCAAGGTCAACACGTTTACTTACCGACCACTGGACATAGGTGGATGGATCAATATATGCCCAATGCGTGTTCATCCAAGCATTATTGCTCTTATTCTGTGCCACATCCGTGTTGCTAGTAGGCTGTTGTTGTTGCTGTTGCTGTTGTTGCAACTGCTGCTGCTGCTGTTGTTGTTGTTGCTGCTGCTGTTGCTGGGAGTTGCTCTGCGTCTTGGCAAGCACGGGCGGCATTATGGGCTTTTTGGCCGCCGACTTGAGCAGCGGCACTTGAATGATGCGCGTGGTAATTGTGGCGGGCAAGTGACGCAGCAATGGTGGGGCAGCGGTGGCAACTGTTGTTATCGTTGCTGGTGTGCTTGCCACAGCAGCCATTGCAGCTGCAGCAGCCTGTTCCGTTGCCAATGTTGTTGTTGCTGCTGTCGTGCTTGTTGTTGTTGTTGTTGTCGATGTTGTTGTGGTTGTTGTGCTCGAATATGTTGTTGCCACAGCAGCTGCAGCTGTTGTCGAGATGTTGTTGACGTTGCTCGGCATGGTCTTGTTGACTTTCAGAATGAACTGCTCGACACCATTGCGATTCACAATCTGTACGGATTTGCCCACATTCTGGCCAAGCATTGCAGCACCCAATGGGGAAGCCACAGCTGCAACTGTGCTTGCTGTGCCATGTTGCTGCTGCTGCTGCTGTTGCTGTTGCCTGTCGCTGTGCGTGAACGCTGCCTTCGTTTTGAGGAACCATTCTGTGGGACTGGGCAAACACTCGGCCGAGACAAGGAACGGTATGAGCACGGCGCCAATGATGACGGTGCACACAAAGATCAAGCCCAAATAGGCAAAGAATGTGCGACGTTTGCGTGGCGCCCCAGCATTCCGTTTGTGGCAATTGGCGGACGACGATGATGACGACGACGACGACGCTGAAGCGGATGCTGCTCCTGCTCCCGCTGCTGCCGAGGATGAAGCTGAGGATGACGAGGACGCAGCCAGGCGATTCTGCTTGCCCTCGATGCGAAAATCATCGTTTTGCGGCAATATCGTGTATTGCAAACTGTTCTCGCCGTGTCGTATCGTTTTGTACATTTTGACCCGATTTCCGCTCTCGACTCCCTTCTATACTATATGGATATATGTGTAGGTATATATGTGTGTGTATTTATATATAAGCTTTCTATATGTTTATGCGATTATTACTGCACTTTTTCTTTTGTTGTTTTTTTCTCAAACTCTGCAGGACACTTAATATTTTTGAAGATTATTCCGTTTCTTTTTTTTTTTTCTTTGTGGAGCCAATTAATTTGCAAATTGCTTGTTGCCAATTATTGTTATTGTTGTTGCTGCTCCTGCTGCATGCTTCTCGCGCACTAATTTTATGTTTTTATTGATTAAGCGTTTTGTTGTTTTGCCAGCAGGCTCGAAAAAACTACACAAGTTTTGGCGCAGTCGCAATTCGTATTCTGTGCTGCAGTGTTGGAAAACAGCGCGTAACGGTAAATACTACACACTGTCTGCAGTGTTGCACAATACTCGCATACAGTGCTTGCAAGCTGTCGAGCGTCAGTCGCAAAGCTGCATACATACATTTTGTGAGGTGAAAACGTTTCAAATTTGAAAATTCACAATTCACCACAGTTAACTCAAAATGAAGAAATGCAAATTCTATACACATAATTATTATGATATATTTTGGGATCGAATTTGAAAGTTGTATATTTAATTGTTAATATTATTAATATATTTCAATAATCTTTCAGTGAACAAACATTCAATATTGAATACTAAACTTAAAGTTTATATTATGTATAATGTAAATAATAAAGTTTATTAATTTAGTTGTGTTTCAGATTTTAAAATTGTTACTTTAAAAGCTATAATATTTTTTAAGTGAGCACTAAGCGTAAAGTTAATTTTATTATTTATTTTGTAAATCATGAAGACTATCATTGTGGTTAGCAGCCGCATGAACGTTTTAAATGAGCATGTGGACAAAAGCTGTTTGCTATACACCACAATGTACATGACTTGTAAAAATCATGCTAAGGACTGTCATTGAGTGACTCATTATATTAATAAAAGCTTTTGCTGACAATAGCTCTTTGATTTGGCCACTCTTTATTTCATGTAATTACTCACGAAAGCATAATAAACTTATCGCGAAATGCAGTGCATAAACGAAAAGTGCTGACAAGAGCTAATTGATTTTCACCACACTTAAGTTTAGTCAAATTAAATGGGTATTAGATAAATATTTGATTGAACCGGGCTTTACAAAGAAATATCTGATTTAATTCGTGATGATTGCATGCCATTTTATTCACGATTTACTTGAAAGCCTTGTAAATAAGGGATCGTGATATGTAGCGCATAAACTTTTGTGCAGTGACAAAAGCTAGTTGCTTTAATATATGTACATGATAAATGAATACGATGTAAGGATTTGAAAATATTTCGATGTTGCCAGCGATCACTTGGAAATATTCTAGAGATGCAGACAAAAGCTGCGTGCTATTTAAGATCAGTTAACAATTCGTGAATTTACGTTGCGCATAAACCTATGATACGAGTCAAAAGCTAATTGCTTTGTCCACAGACCAAAGCTGTATGTCAAACGGAATTTAAACAAAAAACCGCGAACCAATAACGTTTTTTTGCAATCCTATCATAAATCAACTATATGTATATATAAAAATAAACTTTTGCCAAACAGATTTATGGCCTTTGGCAATTGCAGCATTATTCAATTGAGCAATACGTATCGTGATCGAATGTATAGGCATAGGATAGACTGCGACTGATAAGACTTCGCAGACCCCGTCGATAACTCTTGGGGCGGCCTCAAGAGCGTCGTCCAAAAGTGGCTTGCACAGTGAAGTGGGGTGAAACGCAGGTGCGGAACGGTGCGGAACGACAAACTGTCGCGTTTATCGCTACAACTTGCCAAAGAAGTCAATATGTGCAAATGCAATGGGAAACGGTCAGTCACGTAAAGTCCATCAAACGGATTGGAACATGTACATTCTAACGATAATCTGCCTGAGCCTGGGCCTTGTGGTCGCCCTCCTCAGCCTCGCCATGCTGCTGCTGAGCCGCAAATCGATGCTCATCTTTGGCAAATACCCCTGCAAGGGTATCTTCTATTGGCTGAAGTACGGCATCGCGCTGCTGGTGCTGCGTCACCTGCGCTATCGCATCTACAAGCGGAACGAGGAGCTGCTCAGTTCGTCGGCGCATCTGGCCACCTTGGATCGCCCGCAGCCGCTGACGAGTGATCCCAAGAGCTACGATGTGGTCAGCTTTATGGCGGCAAATGCAGCGGGCCAAAAGCTGATGGTAACGCTGGAACGACGTCGCCTGGGTGTGCTCAAGGCAGCGCTCTATTTGTGGCTGCCCGGCGAGGGTTTATACAGTTCGCCAAAGCTGCCGGATATGGTGCACTTTACCACCGATGGCAAGGAGGAGAGCAATGAGTTCAAAGGCGCTGGCTTTCACATTTACCCAGAGCAATCCATGCGCAGCTGGCGCCTCAAATACGACGGCAGGTTGGTCAAGCAAGAGAAGGAGCAACTGTTGGATGTGCAGCTGGATCTGAGTTTCACCAGCACAGCGGATCACTTCAATTACAATCGGGACTTGAGCTCATCCCTGATTGCGGACTCGATAGCACGGGAAGCGTGGAACGATAGCTTCTACAGCATGCTGAAGAGCGTGGGACACATTGTGGAGAAGCGCACACATTACGAGCAGAATGGCGAACTTGCTGGCAACATTGTGCTCGGTGAGCGTCGCTTGGCGTTGGAGTTGCGCGGCTTTCGGGATCGCAGCTTCGGCACCGAACGTTGCCTCAGCACGATCAATCGCTATGTGTACTTTGCCCTGTTGCTGGACGACGGCAGCAGCATGATTGTGGGCAACCTCAGTCAACCCTCGTTCTTTTTGTCCTCCCTGAAGGTGGGCTATGTGCGCACCCCCAGCGGCAACTATCAACCGATCACTGCCAGCAACTTTGAGCTGTACTCCTACGGGGAGCGTGGGACTCCGCCACAGCATCAGAACTTCATTGTTTACACCGCGGAACAGCAGTACCTCGTGCAGATTCGTGTGGAGCACAGCGCTGTGCGTTTTGTGGGTGGCGATTGGGAGTCCAAGGTGTACAATCAGTTTGTCGCCTGCACTGTCATTCACTGGCATTCCGGGCCAGGGACATGCCGAGTACCTGTATCGCCACAACGAGGGACGACCGGAGACGGTGGCTGCCCAGGATCCCAAGTGGTATCAGCGCATCAAGCGCTTTGAGCGGAGTCTCAGCAACATGGATTTGGTCAACGAGACGGAGGAGTTTATATTCTAATTTATGCTTTATACTTTACACTCACATCAAAACAAACATATAATTTATATTAAACATATACATATGTGATACATTTTCTTTTTTTTTTTTAATAAAGCTAGTTTAAAAGATAATAAAAACTCTTATTTTACGATTAGTCATCGTTTTCAATTGTTTGGAAACATTCTTAAGCGTCAATTAGATAATTTTTTTTTTTTTTGGAAATCAACAAATAGATTTCCTAATAAAGTTGTCAAATATGTGTAAACGTGAATCAGTAGATCTTTTTGAGTTCTCATTAACTTGTTTGATTTATAGCATTCCCCGAAATAAAAATGCCGCCAACTTTCATGAAGTGGACCACTGGCAAGCACTTGAAATAATTAAAAATACAATTGTCATGAGGCACTCGAGTTGCCACCGCTACTTAGTTAGTTAGTTAGTTTGGTTAGTTAACATAGAACATGCATACATAGATGATAATGGGGCCTGCAAGGGATTTGCGTGCTTATAAAGAATCTGGGGATAAGATTACAAAAATATTTTGGGATTTTCTAGCAATAAATATGAAAGAACGAGGCCGGGCGTTAAGAATGTGTATCAAACTAAAATTTATGAACTAAAAGACAACATTTTGCCTTATCGAAAACGCAGGCAGGCATAACACCGCACATATGAACCGTATTGCTGGGATTAATAATAATAATGGATTCAGCCCAGGTGTGTATCAACAGGTTTGTGATAAGGTGCAACTCAAGTGGCCAGCTGATGATGACGATGACGATGATGATGATGATATCATGGCAAAAAACAGGAAGACAGCTCGCTCCATTCATGCTAACAGAGCCAAAGAAACAAAAAATAGAGTTAATAATTTCTCAATTTTCACATTATGCTTTAACTGACCTGGGACAATTAGTTGACGGTATTTACGATCATGATAAGTCGCAGCGATTAGAAGAAGAACGACACAACAACAACAGCAACAACAACAAGAATGACAAGAAGAAAATACCTTAAAGTTGATATCAATATCTAGATAAGATAGCCAACTTTAATCGAAAGCAACTTCCTTTCATACAAAACAGGAAGAACATTTCAAAATGACAAGAGAAATTATTTAAATAGACATATATTTAATACAACAAAAATTGTCGAAAGTTTCCAAATTCAATAAACTCGCAAGATGCACAACAACAGTTCGGATATGAGTTCAAATGCCACAATCGTCAGTGGAGATAATGCGGCATTAAAAACACCTCCCACCAAAGGGTCACACAACAACAACAACAACAACAAGAGGCAACACACTCATAGTCGAAGTCGTAGTCGGAGTCGAAGTCGAAGTCATAGTCCTGGTGCCATATCCGAAATATTCAAATTGAATCCATCGGAATTGCCCTCAAACAGTCGTCGCGCGTTGCTGCAACATATGGTGGCAAGTCTGCCGAAAATATTGCAGAATCGTGTGCTCGCTCTGAAGCACAATCAACTGCAGCAGATCAAGATATCGGAGCAGTTCTTTCGCGAAGTCTACGAGCTCGAGAAGCGTTTCTATGCCCAGAGCTGCACGCTCTTCGATGCCCGTCGCGACATTGTCGCCGGCAATGTGGAGCCACCGAGCATTGAGCGCTATTGGCACGAAGAGCCTGACGAATTGCTCGAGGAGATTAAGAGTAGTGAGGATTTCAAACAGCTGGCCGAACAGCTGCCACAGCTGTCGGCGAATGCTGTGGGTGTGCCTCGCTTTTGGCTGACAGTGTTTCGCAATGTGGCACTCATCTCGGATCTGGTGCAGGAGCACGATGAGCCGCTGCTCGAGTGTTTGCTCGATGTGCGCATTCGCTATGAGCCCGACAGCTATACGATATACTTTCAGTTTCAGCCCAACGAGCATTTGCACACCTCATCGCTGGTCCTCACCAAAAAGTATATTCTACGCCACGAGGCGGACAAAGAGTATCCGTTCATGTTCGAGGGACCGGAGATTGTCCGCTGCGAGGGCTGTCACATACATTGGCGCGATGGCTTCAATTTGACGCTGCAGACGGTGCGACAGAAGCGTGCCCGGAAGGGTGCTCGGCACTTGGCCAAGGTGATGCCACGCGAATCGTTCTTTCGCTTCTTCTCACCACCACAGGCCATGGATCTATCGCTGGCCGATGAGAAGACCAAGATGGTCTTGGGCGCCGACTTTGAGGTAGGCTACTTGCTACGCACACAGATTGTGCCCAAGGCGATACTCTTCTATACCGGCGACATTGTCGACAATGTGAATGACGAACTTGCTGCCACCGCGGACAATACATCGGCATCGGTATCTTCGGGATCGGAGGGAGCTACCAAAGCATAATGCATCGCGATAGTGTATGTTATGTTAATTAAATTTATTGTATAAATAACTCTAGCGCATTTTTCGACTTCACACAACAAGGAAAGAATATAAACTTATTTAAATATGCTTGTGTAGTACTCCTCTTCCAGATCGTAGAGATCCATGGCCATCTCATCCCGTAGCTTCATCAGTTTCTTATCGCATTCGATTTGTGTGGCGCGAAATAGTTGCGAATTATTTGTGATTGCCTCGTTCACCGAATGGAAATCATTCAGTATCAGATATTGCTTTAAATCCGCGACCAGTTTCATTAACGATTCGCCAGCTCGCACTGCACATTTTTAGAAATGATGACGATTGTGTATTAATGATCGTAATGTGTAGCAACAAAACTTACCCATATTGGCTGCCCGCACTTGCATTTCCAGCGCATCCTGTTCGCATTGGGTTATCTTTGATATTTGACTATGACTCTCTCGTCTCGCCAGCTTGAGTATTTCTGTAAACAAATTGCATTCGCACGAATTGCGATTAATAAGTAAAACAAAATCACAGCAGCAATGAAGAGAGTATAACACAAACATTGAGTGTGAATAAATAAACAGAATTGTCTTCTTTGTGGTTTGCCACATTTGCCGTCCACCGCCACTCAAAAGTAGAAGTTGACCGACTTGAGCAGACGTTTTTTCTCCATCTCTCTTCTGAAACATGGGCGCCTCGATGACATTGTTCAATGTCTTTGATCGTTTCGCGGGCATGGAGGATGCCCGTCTACTGATGATCGGCCTGGATGAAGCCGGCAAGACGACAACGTTGTATCAACTGAAGTTGGGCAGCAGTTTGACCAGCATACCAACGATTGGCTTTAATGTGGAGATGTTCAAGCATCGGCGATTGCGTTTCACCATCTGGGACATTGGGGGACAGAAGAGTGTGCGCTCGATGTGGCGTTACTATTACAATGATGCAGCAGGCATTATATTCGTGGTAGATGCGGCGGATACGCAACGTTTCCCCGAAGCCATGTCTGAGCTGCACTCGGTGTTGCATGTGAACGAGCTGCGCAACAGTGTGCTGATGGTGTTTGCCAACAAACAGGACTTGCCGCATGCGATTGCACCCGATGATTTGGCACTGCGTTTGCGTCTCCACGAGCTGCACCAGCGCTGGAAGGTGCACGGTGTTAGTGCCAGAAATGGCAAAGGTGTCCACGAGGGCATCGAGCAGCTGTATCGCATGATTCGTCAGCGTCATTAAAATACTTGACAACCACTATGTGCTATTGCAAATAAATAATCAAATACAACATTGTTCACATTAGTTACCTTCGAAATTCTCCAACATGCTGCGTACGTCGTCTTTGAGGCGCGCATTATACGATTTGAGCAGTGCCTCCTTTGACTGCGGCAATATTGCCCGTGAGCCGCTGGCCATTCTGTCTGTTTGTCTGTCCCTTCACTTCTACTTCCTGGTGTCCTTGAACTTGATGCTAACGCTTATTGCTCTTTACTTCAACTTTGCGTTTTTAATTTTCTTATTAATGCATGTTTTGTTTGTGAGTTGTTTTGTTTTATACGCACTTCGTGACCGCTTGTTTAGTGGTGGTACAACATCGATGAATCGTTTGTTCCAACGGTCACACTGCAGCGATAGTGATGAACACTTTGCACCACACAGTAAAACGTCGATAGATTACAACCATCACAAATAATGCCATTAACTGCACATCCATCATTTATACAAGCTAATAATGCAATTATGTGAAATTTTAAAATAAAATACAAATATTTCAAGGTTAAATTTTCTTATTAATGCAATTTTTTGTAAATTGTAATTGAAATACAAATATGTGTGGCTTAAAAATAATAAATAATACAATTATCTGTAATATGCATTTAAATTACGAATGTTTTTAACATTAAATTCAAAATTCACCCAATTATCAGCAATTATTACAAATGTTTTTGCTTTCACTCATCGAACGTACAAATGCCAGCCGTTGTACGTTTAATTAACAAAACAAAAACATGTTTCAATAATTTAAGGTATTCATCTATAGACAAAGCATTTAAGCTCTTTTCAATGCCTTTATAGGCAATGCATTTAAGCTTAGTTTTGTAACTTGAACTTGAAGTAGAATTGGTAAATCAAAAAGAAAGTACAAAAAAGATTATAATTAAACTACCCAAATGTACTTGCGTTTGTGTTTATAATAAGAAATGGAAAACTTTTTAAATTTTGCTATAAAAATTATCGATATAAGCAACTGCGTAACGGTATCGATATTCGTTAATTTCCCATACACTAATGACATCGATTGTATCATTACACAGTTTGCTCAATCACGATTAAGATCAAATCGATGTTCGAATGACTTTTCACATCACTATTGTGTGGTCATAGCTTTTGTGTGTTCAAGTCGAATGCAACTTGTGTTTTTGTTCTTTCAAGTAACATCTGGATTTGTGTTCCTCATAATTGTTATTCACTATATTTATTATATAATAAATGCTGTTGCTGGTGATTTTGCTATTACCACGACAATAAAAACTTGCTCGAGCGAACCCGATTCCACGAAAGCTTCAAATCATCACAGAGCAACAAAGGAACCAAAGCAGGATCCAATTTTGGTCCAAGCAACTAAAACACCTTCTAAGTCGAGCACAATGCAATCAAGTGATGATGCGAAGTTTATTAAAAAGTGAGTTTAATTGTGTCCATATAAACATTGACTCCCACACATACATATGCACATCGTACATATCTATGTTGATTAAAACTGCACTCAAGCCAGTAAATAAAGAAGTCTTAAGTGCATTTCTAACTAAAAAAAGATAGAAACAATTCATTCAAATAATGTGCAAAAATATAAACAAAGATTTTCACAATTTTTCGGCGACACTGTTTTGCTTTATTGATTTTCCATTTGCTTTAACCTTTCGTTGCCGTTGGATAATATACAAGCACATACACACAAACATTGTACACACACACACACACGCATACATACAGTGGCTCACAGCTTCTATGCTAAGGTTTAACCAGCTGTAACTTAGAAACCATTAGACCTATGACTATAATTTAAAATTATTAAATAATGTGTGTAGTTTATTTTGGGAACAACTGTTATTTTATAAGAACAAATCGAAAACAAAAAAGTCCATGAAATGAGCAGAGGCGGTGTTTGAGGAAACTAGGAAAAACCATATTCTTTAACATTTTTCTTTGCTAAAAATGATTCATTTTTTTAATAGTTTCTTATAAAAGGGGATTTGGCTAGTCATTTCATTCATTTGTTTAACCCATTGAATAAAACACATTAAATTTGTAAATCTTCTAAAGAAATTATTTTTTTTCTTAAGTAGTAAGAGAAAATCCTAAGAGCTTTACAGATCCTTTCAGGGTACAAGATGGTAGTAGCTGAGAAAAGATTGTGTTCGTAATGTACTCTTATTGAATTGCACAGATTTTATAATTATTGTAAATTAATAGTGGAATTTTTTTTTTATTTATTTTATTCAATATTAATTCATCATAATCTTATTTTCAGGCGCTGGAAGGGCGGCAGCATTGAACCACACCCTACCGATAAAGCCTTGATAGTTAACTACCAACTGGAGGCGACTGTTTTTGGAGAACCCAACAATCCCATGATTGAAGAAAAGAAGGTATGAAATTACTATAACAAATGTAATACGGAATCGTGCTTCGGTATTTAAAACAATTGTATAGCCACGAACTTTTTATTTCTGTTAAGTTAGTTTCGGTAAAATTAGTTTAAAATATAATGAGAGTAAATGATAATACAATTAGGAAAAGTATAGCTACTAAAGTGTATATTCCTTATCATTTCATAACTTTGTAAAGCCTTGGACTAACTAATTCCCTTATTAACTGACAATTGTCAGTCAATTTTCAAGGGAAGTCTACTTTATTTGCTTTTGGTAGTGTTACATATCGACATTTTAATTTTAATATTTTGTTTGTTTATTTTATTAATAAATTTAACAATGAAAACTTTTTTTTTAATATTTTAAAGTTTATTTACGACACATTACTAACTCCGGCAATCTTGGCAATGCAAATAATCCCGAACTCACATGATATATAATATTGCACACATCAGTAAGAGGCACAATTGATACTTATTTGATGAACAAAATATGACCTTTCATTAAATAAATGTTAAAGGCCCGGTGGAATATACATTTTTTGGTTTTGCAATGATTATACAATTTCCATGCTAAAAAAATATATAAATATTATGCACAATGGATAATTGAAATTTTGCAAAAAATATACAAATTGCAATTTCGAATGAAATACTGGAGCACAGCTGATAATTGAATTATCATAGTAAGAAAATCGAATTTCATAATATTATGTGATATGATTTTTGTCTGCCAGAATTGCCAGAAAATCATTCGCTTGCGATCATTAAACGCCAAAACAGACCCAGCGAGTCTGGCTCGAGAAGTAGTGGAGAAATGTGACCTTATACACAAGTCGCAGTTAAACGATGTTGAACAGATCATATTCTATCTAAAAAACCGCAAAGACAACGCAACGAACGGTGAGTGTAAGATATGCCTACGAAAGAAGTGGAATACTTATTTTTTTGTTTCTCCTTCAGATATTACTGACAACAGTCACAATAGTAATCGAAGAGCAACTGCTGTTCACAATTCCCATATGCGGTCTTCTGCACGATCGCACAATAACGTAACGGCTATGACCAGTAGCACCATGGGGACGGGATCTGGAGGGACAACAGCACTGACAACGCCGTCGACAGATCCAGTATCCATTAATAACATTGATGAGTATGTGGAGCTCTTATATGAAGAGGTGGCGGAGCGAGTTCGTGGCTCGGCAATGATATTGCAAATAGCGCGTAATGCTGATAATCTTGAGGAACTGGAAAAGAACGGTAAATGAATGAGAACAATAATATTTGGGATACATTAATTTCTCTTAGAATCCGACCTGTCGAACTCAATCATTTTAAATCCTTTGGTCCCACAACCTTGTATGCAGTTAATCGAACTTAACCTTAGTTTAGTACACCTTAAATGAATAAATTCCCTGATACATATGGATCATAGAGAGAACATATTAGTGTAGAAATATTCATTCACTTATCTGACAGACAAAATCATATTCTTTATATTACAGAAGCTTGCCTCAGTGCATTGTCTCGCGTTTTGCGCGAGGATTGGCGCAAATGTCTGGATTTATCCACCAACATAATTTATATATTCTTCTGCTTTTCTACCTACACCAAGTTTCATCCTCTAATTGTTCATTACAAGGTAAATATTTAGCAATTTCGCTTTACCACAGTACACGATAAATTAATAAGTATCTTCCCAACAGATTGGATCACTTTGCATGGATGTCATCGACTATGAGCTGCGTCGATACGAGACCATGCGCAATGAGTTGGACGTGCGTAAGCAGCCTTATGATTCCACTCCGCTTTCTGCTAAGGCTAGTAAAGAGAAACTTAATCGCAGCACTGACAACTTTTTGGATATTATGAACGAAGAGAAACCCAAAGACGTACGTACAATACTGCATAAATTGCAAAATATTCAGGCATTGTCTCTGGCACATTTGTTCTTGCAATTCAGTTGTAAGGAATCACACTCTCACATACTTTTGATCTTTTGTAGATGGAACCACCACGACGACGCATACCCGAGTTAAAGCAGCGTCCAAAGTCTGGCAATTGGAGTAGCTTTCACGGAACAATGTCTTCCTCCTTAATTAAAAGTCAAGTGCTGAACAGCAGTTACCATGAAGCATTGTCCGCGGGAACTGGAACTTCTTGCAATGCCAATTCTAGTGCGATGGATTCAGCGTATTCGGTTGATTCAAAAGCGCAGAGCAATGAGTCCCTAGATCATAGCGATCCTAAAGTCAAAAAGGAGGAATTCGATCGACTCAACAAGCAACTGAAGATGTTTGCCAAGAAACAGGAACAATTGCTGCGCGTTGCATTCTATCTGCTGCTGAACATGGCTGAAAATGTTAAGCTGGAGGAAAAAATGCGTAGAAAGAATATTGTTAAAATGCTTGTAAAAGCACTGGATCGCCAGAATATTGATCTGCTTATGCTCGCTAGCACATTTCTCAAGAAATTGTGTATTGTGGGCGATAACAAAGATGAGATGTCCAATTTAAACATTGTCGCCAAGCTACCTCGCCTCTTTCAAAACGCGCATACGGATCTCGTTCAGGTCACACTCAAGCTAGTCTTCAATCTATCGTTTGATGGTGGGATTCGCAGGCAAATGATTGCGGCTGGTTATCTGCCCATGCTTATCAAGTTCATCAACGATGAGAAGCATCACGCGACTGCAGTTAAAATACTTTATCATATGAGTCTCGATGACAAAGTGAAATCAATGTTTACCCACACGGAGTGTGTACAAATGGCCACTGATGCCATCATACTGAATCTCAACGTAAAGGTGGATCCCGATCTTATAGCGCTGTGCATTAACTTGTCACTCAACCATCGCAATGCGCAGATTATGGTCGAAGGTAAACGACTACACAGCCTCATGGATCGTGCCTTTAAGTATCAAGATGCTCTTCTCATGAAATTGTTGCGAACTCTTTCGCAACACGAGTCGCTGCAACTGCTGTACATCGATTACGTGGGAGATTTAGCCCGGATTTTAACCATATGTGACAATGAATCTTTTATTGTCGAGTGCTTGGGAATACTGGGAAATCTTGCGCTTACTGACCTCGATTATTCCCAAATCCTACAAAACTTTCAATTAATTCCATGGATACGTCAATTACTAGTTCCCTGTGCCAGAATGGATGATCTGGTGCTCGATACCATTGTTTATCTGGGCACTTGTGCTTGCGACGAACTTTGTGCGCTACTATTCTGTCGAGCTAAGGTCGTTCTATCGCTAATCGAGCTGCTAAAAGCCAAGCAGGAGGATGATGAGATTGTGTTGCAGATCATTTTCGTATTTCAACAGATACTTCAACACGAAAGCACTCGCGAGTATATGATTAAGGAGACTGAGTCGCCGGCCTATCTAATCGATCTTATGCACGACAAGAACGAAGCAATCCGAAATGTATGCGATTATTGTCTGGATATTATAGCCATCAGCAATAGTGAATGGGCTAAGCGAATTAAAGTGAGTATATTCATATTCATTTAGATTTTTCATTATGATTTATTTACGTATTTATTTTTATCATTTTTGAATATGCAGCTGGAAAAATTCCGTAATCATAACTCACAATGGCTCTGCATGGTGGAGTCGCAACAGGATCGTGAAACAGAGCAGGACTTTTTAGAAAATAACGATGACGACAATGATTTGGACACGTATTTGCGATCCGAGTACCTAAATAATTGCGACCTTTACAATAGCTCCAACATTAACGAGCGCGATAATGACACAAACAGTACCAATAGTAATAATCCGGGCAGTCCATCTTATAGCAGGCCAATCAGCACGTAAGTTTATAGTGTCATTCTATTTGAGTATTTAGTTATATATATTTTTATGCAGCTACCGACGAAGCCAGGATCTTGACGAATTATACAATATGACCTCAAGCTCGAAGTCACAAGGTTCCAACCAAGGCGTCAATGAAAGTAATTACAATATGTTTAAGCCGCAAGATGGTGATGACATGAATGAAGAGCTGGCATAGTTAAGATATTGAATAAATTATGTAAATTATATCGCAAAATTAGTCAGTGTTGTCATTATAAAGTGTATCTGTTTCTAACAATTTTTGTTTCAAAACGATGTTCACTTGTTGAAGATTTCGTTCGTAACGAAACTTCTAGCTTAAACTGTATTGCACATTGTACAACAAAAACAAC
The DNA here is from genome assembly GCF_023558435.1 of Drosophila sulfurigaster albostrigata. NCBI lineage: Eukaryota > Metazoa > Arthropoda > Insecta > Diptera > Drosophilidae > Drosophila > Drosophila sulfurigaster. The sequence goes on from NC_084885.1 coordinate 21,951,104, forward strand.
TTGGTCTCAGTCCTTTAATTTTGTTTTAGCATAAATTTAAAAAATTATTATTTAATGCAATAAATACATTTTTCTAATGAGCATTATTCCCGAACTTAATTTTCACATGGCTGACGAAAATTCTATAATTAATCCCTCTTTGTAGATGTCAGCTAGGCAATAGACCGAACGTGAACGTAATGGGTCTGGCTGAGCCACGCGATTCTGGGCGAAGATGTTCGGATGGTAACGCGAAGTACCAAAGTTCCTTGGCTTGTACAAAGCGGTTGTGAACACTTGATTATTATGATTTTATTATAGTGTTCCTCCTAGCATAACTAAAGTGTGATGCATAGATTAACTCAGAGGTATATCAGAATGTTTTATTGCGTTCTCGCTTCGGTATATTTCTAACTTAGATGCAATGCAGCTGCCGCCAATGACGGTCCTGCGCTATAGACAGTTAACGATAGATTGTGGCATTTAATTCTATCGTTAACTATCGACAGTTACGGATAGTTCTTCCTTTCATAAATCTAATTCGTTTAACTACGCAAACAATAATTATTGTCAACAATCAATGAATAAACATATAACACATACGAGTATAAGCTTAAGAATATATATATGTACATTAGAATATCGCTCACAGAAGCGATGAGGTAAATATTTGTTTTAGAATCTGCGGCAGTTTTGTAACATCCATACATACAAAGCTTTGACCGGCTGGCATTTCAGTTATGATTCTGGAAGAAAAATAAGTTTAAATTTAAATAATTCGAAATAGGTTTAGTCGTAATTAACAGTTACGTACTCCTCGGCCTCTTCAGCAAGACTGCCAATAAAGATGACGTAGCCTTTAACCTTAGGTTCACCGCTTCGAAGAGCCTTTGCCAGATCCTTGGGTGCAATACCGTAGCGGGCGAGATTGGCATCGCTAAGGACAACAACAGTACCATTTTCATAGTTTTCCTCAGCGCTCAATGAGGTACAAGCTTCGCGAGCTGCTTTCACCGTGCTGTCCCCAGACCAACAATATTGTGAATGCGCATGCATCTGACGTATTGCCATATATCGGTCCTTGTCGTTCTTAGGAGCACTTGCCGCATTCACGAAGGGCAATTCCCATCCTTCGCCACTATGTCCGATAATATCGTAAACGATTTTCTTTTCATATCCATGGAATGCTTCCATGACCATGACAACGGCCTCCAATTCACGATCAAGCCGACCATCATAGCCATTGAATCTGTTAAGCACAAAAAAATGTATAATTTTAATATAATTGAAAATATTGATGGACAGACAGACGGACTAAAGTTCTAACAGTGTTTCAAGATAATTTTCTTACCTGTACATGGATCCAGAGACATCAACAACAAGCTTGAGTCGATTTGGTTGCTCCTGTGCATGATCGGCCTCAGGATTAGCCTCACTGCGCCGTTTATATATGTTTTTCTCACCGGTGATGCCCTCAATGAGACGTGTGTCGTCAAGCTCACCATCGGTTTGATACTTTTGCCATAAGCGTTCCTTGCTCTTTGTCTGCATTGCCTCTAAAATAGCTTTAAGCTGTTGCACTTGCTTGCGATTCGGTTCACTATACTGTGCATAGACTTGATGATCGAATGCAGACATTTTAATCTCTTGCAATTTTTGCTCATATGCCTTACGATTCATTTCTCTTGCCGCACGTTTAATATCCTCTGGAATGGCCGCTTTTTCCTCATCGCTCAGTTGATGCACCTTATGGCCCTTGTCTAATCGAAATGGTCCACCTTTTCCGCCTAAGCCTGCCGTATCTCGTCCACCGGTGCCTCCCGCCCACGTATTGCCACCTACATGAGGCTCATTCTTGGGATCCTCTTTGCCGAACTTGGGTCCCGAAACGCCCAGGCCACTATAACGTTTGACACTTAGCTGGAGCTCCTTTTTCTCTCGCAGCGCTTGTAGTTCATTTTTGGCATATGCCTCAATGGGCAGACCATGCTTGGACAGCACCTGTGTAACCTGATCCAATGCCTCAGGTTGGTAACGATCGAAGTCTAAGACATTGCCCACCAGCTCGGACATGTCCTCGCCCGGATATGCCTCCAAGTGCTTAACAATGTTCACAACTTCACGCGTCGAGTATGGATAGTTGAGCAATCCCTCGTCAGCAAGATTTCGTAATTCACCGAAAGCGTTCACCAATTTTCGTAGCGTTTTAACGGGCACATTCGGTCCGTACTGCTGCAATAGGAAAATCTCCGAGTCTGGCATTGGATTGTCGATGGCATGACAGCTGAAGATATCACCAAGTGCCGCAAAGAAATCGTTGCCCAAAAACGGAAATCCAGGACGATTTGCTAGCACAATCAAACGAAAATCTGGATGCGTCTTAATAAAATCGAATGCGCCATCGGCACGAGTGTCATTGTGAGGCACAATACGTCGACCATCGGAAAGTATCATCTCGCCACTTTCGACTAAATTCCGCAAAATGCAGGTGACATTCACAGGCGCTTTGTCCGCCTCGTCAATAACCAGTACATGACCCGCTTTGACTGCCTTAACCAGCGCGCTGTCCTCGAAAACGATTTGGCCATCGCGTAGCGTTGACTGGACGGTTAAACTGTGTACCGTCGTGTCCCTGTGTAGTTGGATATATTCGCGCGGACGTCGCATAAGTTCCAAGAGCCGATCGATGAGTTTATTTTTGCCCACGCCTTGATTACCAACCAACAGCAGGTGCTCGCCAATTAAATAGTCCTGCAAAAGACGCTCCAGCAGCACAACATGTTGAGACATTTCATAAAATAGAGTGCTCGGTACTTTGGACTGCTGCTCCAATTGTAATTCAGCCAACGGCATCTCAGTTGCACCAATTCGTAGTCTATTGTCAACCACACTAATTTGACTAGTCTTATTTTTGTTGCCAAAGAATTTGAAATTTGAGCTTTGATTGATGCCGGCTTGTTGCATGGCTTGCTCCAATGCCGCACGGGATAATGATGGCATAAACTTTATCAGGAAGGTGTTTTGCAACAGTTCGTAGACATCGCTGTCGGGATAGGCAGCTAGGCGACGGCCCAATTTTAGTAGCTGTCGGGTTGACAGTGTTCCGGACAAACTCTGAAGCATCGAATCCGTTGAACTGCGTAAGATTTGTGCTAACTGCAGCAGTTGTTGCATCTTCGGTTCCACTTTGCCACAAAACTGCAACAACAGTTCGTTCTCTTCACTCTGCTGCAGTGGTCGGAGTTCCTGATAGAGAAACATGCTAAGCAATTCTGGGGTAAGCCAGCTGGCTTTTATGCCGCCAATTTTAGGTGGTTCCGCCAATGCTATAATGCGAAATGATTCGCGTATTGGAAAAATGCCAAGTTTGGTCAATTCGTCTTCACCAAGTCCTTGGCTAAGAAGAGCTTTGTAGCGATCTGAACGCAGCAATGTTGTGCCATCACATAGCTGCACCTCACGTTCATGAATTATTCTGTGGATAACAAATTAGGCTTAATTAATAAATCTTATTTTGATATTTATAATTTAGGCAATATGAGATTATTTACGACCAAAAATTAATGGGATTGAATGTTTCGTTCGTTTAACGGTCCGAACCTTTGCTTAAAAATGTAGATTGTCACCCAAGAAGCGAGCTCAACCTCATAACTTACCGTTGCAGAACAGCAGACGTACTCTTATGCAATCGATGAAGTCCGTTCAAAATAACAACCGATCCTGTTTTTGCTGCTCGTACTAACGGCGAATCCTGCCAGATAGTGTCGCCCTCAGCGTTGGTAATGCGTTGTTGGATCAAATCCCTAGAAGTCATATCTTCGTAGAGCATCATTGGCTCTGTGCTTTGATGAAGTAGCCGCATTAGCTGCTTAGTGAGCGTGAGTTTGCCTACGCCCTTCTCGCCGACCAAACAGATATCGCCCACGGCATACATTTGCAGCAACGAAGCAAGAACTTGGCGTTGATGGGATAGATCCACAAATTTTTCACTTGAAACTGAAATTGATCCACCTGGCAAACTCAGTTGTAGATCATCGAGGTTCACTTTGATTGAGTCTTTCTCTTCCTGGCTGGTAACACTCTTCACCTTGTGGCCGGACACTCGCTGAATTTGAAGACTCGTCAATAATTCGTGTACACGCTTCTGTTGCTCGGCATTTAAAATACTTTGGTATGGATAAACGTTCGAAATCACATCATGTAGAGTGAGCGCTGGATTTGTTTGCTAAATACAAATGATTAATGTTGACATTATAAACATACTTATAATGATATATCAGAGCATAATAATTACCAGCATCTGGACAGCTAAACGCAGATTATGTAAAGGGAAATCGGGCAATTGAATATCCTTGTCAGCGGTTTGAAGCGTCAATGCAAACGTAAGTAGTTGTTTTAGTTTCTCAGCAGGCACATCAGATGCCAGTTGTTGCAATTCATCGTACAGCTCCAGAAATGTGTATGACGCGACATTTCGCGATTGGAATCTCGAACGCAGTGGCGGATCAAGGGGCGTTCCTTTATATTTCTGTGCGGGCAAACCTAGTGCAACGACGCGAAAGTCCTCAGAGACCCGCAGGACACCCCATTGATCAAGTTGCTCTTTTGTGTGAGTCTGTAAAATTGATCCATAAATATAAGTTTTGAATTGCTTAAAAACATTTTAGATGACACACTCACCTCTAACAATTTATCATAACGATCAGGCGCCATTAGAAACTTGCCACTCTCCAGATGCATTTCACGATTCTCCAACAGATTGTTGAGCACTGGCAATACATTGCGTTCAACATTCTCAACACCGTCCAAAACTAAGACCCGCCCATGAAGTGCAGCTCTCACGGCGCATTGATCATAGTATGTTGCTGTTTTATTCTGAATCTCGCGTCGCTGCTTCAGATCATTCTCCGTTGTGTCGCGACTAAGTGCCACGTATTCCAGTTCCCGATTCGTCAGCTCCAGGTACTGCATGACCAGTTGTCGTCTAAGCGGCCCAGGAGAACCGAGAAGAAACATATCTTGCTTTAATGCATCCTTTTGTAGCATCCATCGCAAGTGATGGAGTCGGGACTGACTCATCTCAATTGATCCATCACGTGCGTAATTTACTAAAAAATCAACACTTTGATTTAAAACATTTATTCTTATACGTTTGTGATCACTACTTTTTACTCAAATAAGAACAAAGTTTCTATAAGATTCATGAAATCAATCTCAGAATAAATATTGTACGATTCTGTTTAAAAACGTGGACAAAATTTAAAAACAACATCGATCTGTATGGAATCTTTAAATTAGTTTCCTCCAATATTGTAATGTCTAGATTTATTCAACAGAAAAGTTACTTTGTAATTCATACCAAACTGGATAATTAAATCATGATCTTTCATTTAAAATTTAAATGTTATATACAAGTTTAAAATTTGTAAAAAAAAACAAAGTTTAAAACTGAAAATCGGAATCGATCAAGTAAATAATTAATAGCTGAAGCTGAATAATTCTTCGAATTAGACGCGAAATTAAATTATCAATGTAATTTGTTGTTTTTGTAATCAAACATAGTGTTTACAGAAAATGCATGTAAAACTCCGAGTGTTAATTGACATTCATCTGACTGTATTACTTATCACTTAGATAAATTCGGAGACTATAAGATATAAAGTTACTAATCGTTGTTTGTAGACATCACTTGAAAATATCAAACAACTCTTTTTAATTGTTTAACAATTTCACAATCTGATTACTAAGTAATCTAGGAACTAATAGAAAGCTTATGTCCAAATTATCCAGCACAATGTACAGTCCTCACACAATTAATGAAGATATTTAGCTCTAGGGTCTATAGTATAGATGTGTTACTTGTAGGAAATTGCTTCTTGCATAATGATTGATTGCAATTAATAGGTTGATCTGTGGAAGATCGAAGGCATATCTTTGAGAGCAACTTACTAAAATGGCCAAATAAGATAAATAAGGCTGAATCTATTCAATCAAGAATAAAACTAAGTTTATAGTTGAATTCTTATGCTGACACTTAATAATTATCTATATTTCTCTCATCTTACGAGATCAGATAATCATGTTCTTATTCAAGTGACGAGTAGTGAGTACACATTTGTGTTTGTGACTGGACTTTGGACTTGTGGCAATCAGCAAGTAAACTTTACCATATTTATGCGGTACCAAATGAATATTTTTCGGCTTTTTTAAACGCACAGCTACATCACCAATGGTTATCTGTTCACCATCTAAATCTTTACTATCCCTGGCAATTGTCGCACAGTGTCGTCCCCATACGGTCTTCTGGAGGCTTTGCCGCACTAAATATCCTCCGCGACATTGTAGATGATATATCATAGCAGTTATCGTCGATCGATCAAGAATTTAAAACAAACAACAAACAAGAGGATTCGCCACCGATGTCTACTATGCTAATGTCGGTTTAAGGAACAGGTAGTTAAATAATAACAAAATGATAAACGTGTTGTGAAGCATATGTTCAATTCAGAATAAGTTCTCTTGAACGGTTCCAAAATGATTTAATGAACCACAAGTCAGATGGAAATCATATGGTTGTTCATTTGAGTCCCATTATATCCGTTCACACTGCGGTCTATGGTCTGTCTCTCGAATATAAAATTACGTACTTCCATTTAGTACAATTTTGTTTATATTTGTTTGAATTGTTTTCGAAGGTCAATTATCAAATTTTGCAAAATTATTTTGAGCTTCGTTGTTAATGCATATGAAAAATGTAAATAAAAAAATTTCCAAAAGTGATTATTCACTTTGATGACATTATCGTAAATTAATTAAGTTAAATCGAAATCTTTCTTGAAAGCAACTTTTGGAGCTATATAAAAATATATGAACGCTTTGGTAGAAATTATTTGGAATTTCTTGTGAAATGGTATATTTCTGAAAAATCGAGTCAAAGAGTTTTGAGCTCGATGGTATATTTTAACGGCTAAGCCACGGCCACACTGCTTGAATTAATATGTTTCTGAAACCACCAAAGTTTTAATGTTATTGTTTTTTCTATAATAATAAAAAATCAGACATTGGAAGGGCACTCAACGAAAAAAATTTTGCTTTTATATTAAAATGCTTTTGCATAAAGTAAAAATATACATATTTTAACAAGCTAATGCTGGCCAAATGTTAATGTGATCTTTGTTTTTTAAAATGGTAAACAATTGCTGCAATTGTATTTTATGATTAAATTACATGTGTATCTTTTCCCTGTAATAGAAGAATATTGTTGTAATACTGAGCTTTATTTGCTACATCGCCTCGATCTCGAGCAGCGCCCAGCAATTAGCATCCCCACCGAACATCATTCTAATTCTGAGCGATGATCAGGATATCGAGTTGCACGGCATGCATCCGCTTCAACAGACAATGCAATTGTTTAACATGTTTGGTAGCCAGTTTACACATGCATTTACCACCTCTCCCATTTGCTGTCCGTCGAGGGCAAGCCTTTTATCGGGTCAATATGCCCACAACCACAAGACGTTCAACAATTCATTGAATGGTGGTTGCAATGGTCAGCATTGGCGTGAAAAATTCGAGCCTCGAGCATTGCCTGTACTATTGCAACAGCACAACTATCAAACATTCTATGCTGGGAAATATTTAAATCAGTACAAGGGTGCTGAAGTTCCGCCTGGTTGGCAAGAATTTCATGGACTTCATGGCAACTCACGGTACTACAACTATACACTGCGAGAAAATGCACAAAACGTCAGCTACACGGACACATACTTAACCGATCTTCTAACAGAGCGCGCAGCTAACTTTATTCGAAATGCAATTCAAAAAAAACCGGTAAAACAACCATTTTTTGCAATGATTGCTCCACCAGCTGCACATGAACCTTTTACACCAGCTCCACGTCATGCCGGTTCATTTGCCGATGTTTATGCTTTGCGTACACCCAGCTTTAATGTTCCACACAAAGGTAAGTCAGTTGATTTATACTTAAATTTATTATTTCACCGGCTATCTATAAAATTCTAAGTATCTTCACTTAGCTAACGTCATTTACATGTCCGAGTATTGATCTGCATTAACCCATAAAATTATATAAAAGTTTTAAAAAATATAAGTTTTTCCCAGTTCTTTTTTTTTAACATTTTACATTGCGAAATTATTGCTTAAATACAATTGGTGCAGCTGGTTTGTTATCTAACTGGATTGTAGGAATTTTTTGTATAAAAAGGTACCATTATTTTTCAAAAAGTTAATGTACGAAGAAAACTAAGAAAAACTATATCAGTCATGGTATAAATGTATCAAATATTAGGATGTTGTAAAATTATAGACCCAAAGAACATACTAAAATTTAAATTTCTTACTAAATATTAGGCATACACAAATAGTGATTTATGCTAATTTTATATAATTTAGATAAGCACTGGCTCGTTGGGTCATCCAAACATCTGTCAAATGCTGCAGTCTCCACTATAGATACATATTTTCAAAAGCGATGGGAGACACTTCTTTCAGTGGATGAGATGATGACGACTTTGGTGGCTGTGCTGAACGAAACGCAGAGCCTTACAAATACCTATATTATATATACTTCGGATAATGGATATCACTTGGGTCAATTCGCACAGCCATTCGATAAACGACAGCCTTACGAGACTGACATCAAGGTGCCTCTGCTCGTAATGGGCCCAGATGTGCCCAAGAACCAATTAATACACATTCCGGTTAGCTTATTGGATCTTGCGCCTACTATATTGGAATGGGCAGGCATTTCAGTTCCTGATTATATGGATGGTAGATCCTTTAAGGAAGAATTAGTTGCAGCAAATAAGAATTTGACTTTGCAAACGACGATGCATGAACGCACTTTACTTATCGAATATTGGGGTGAAGGCAATGACGAAACATTTAATCCGTTGTGCCCATGGCAACGAAAAGACCATTTATCCCAATGTTCTCCAGTTGCTGAATGTCATTGTCAAGATGCTTGGAATAATACATACGCTTGTGTTCGTGATTTCCGGTACAATCTCGATCGTATTTATTGCGAGTTTCAGGACACCGAGGTAATAACTTATATAAATTTCCAAAAATAGAAGAGTATCTTAATGGAATAACTTTTTTTACCAACTAGCATTTTGTGGAGGTTTATGATCTATCAGAGGATCCTTATCAACTGACAAATATTGTGAATGATATACTCCCAATTGAACAAGCCACATACAGTATCCTGCTCGATAAACTTAGGAAATGTGCTGGTAAAAAATGCAGTGAGTAAATTTCAGATCAGGGTTGCAAGCCCCGATGATTGTGGATTGAGTTTATTCGGCTTTTTGACCTCAATTGCGAATCAACAGCTATGGTTGGGTTCATGAAACGGTTTTTAGAGCAAACTTTTTTTTTATAAAAATATTTTCTATAAATCTTTAGTATCTCTCAAAAAAAATTGGAGACTATTATATCGTTATCACTTAAAATTTTGGTAAGAGGATTGATGGAAAGTGCCGATATGACAATTGCAAATACGACAGCAGTGAGGCCTACAACGATGGTAAAAAGAAAAATAAAGATGTAGATTTTATTTGTCAGGTTTATTGCCTGGCCTATTAGAATTGCTGTGATGACGAAGAATGCTATTTAAAGATGGTTGCAATATTAAATTGGAAACAAGTTGCCATAAATAATGGATTAACGAATCGTCTATATCATAATATATTGTAAGGTTATTCAATTCATATATACTTTTTTACTACGAGAGAGAAAGAGTTTACAATTGAATAAATTTTAATATTTATGTATGTATATGTACACCATAACGTGAATAAATGTATTCAACTCTGTACATCGCTGTTTACTGTTTTTTTTTTAAATATGTTAAAAAATAAAAGTTAAAAATTCGATCGTTACCAAAATTTCACAATTCAGTGGTCGAAATAGGCGTGGCTAGCTAAATATCCCGGACCGTTGGAGACTAAACTATGGCGGCAGGAAATTTTTTGTTTTACACCAGAATACAAGCCTAATGCTGGACGGGAGTCATTCCCACCAAAGATCGTGCTCGACAAAGAACTAAAGGATATTACATATTTACATATTACATACCTGACTTACGAATATAATGTCCATGCCATCTGGTTGTTTATCAGGAGGCCTTCCAGCAAAATCTGCTTTAAGTCGTTCGCAAATTTTTATTTTGCCAATGCCTCGCATTCTGTATAGAATTTAATTATTCCAGTCTTATTGTAACGGCAACGGGGATATTGCTGGCGACATAATGATTGCACAGTCTTGAAATCAAATGAGAGAACGGCGAAGTGATCATTGATTTATTTATTTTAATAAGTTTGCAAATATCTCAGTACGCAACAGTATCACTTGACAATTATTATTTGAGTAACAATTTACCGGTAAGGATCAAACGCACAACACAGAGTTGCTCATGAAGGAGATGAAATATATCGATTGTTATCACAATCGATAGCTCCCAAGTGCTTATTAAATTTGTACATACATATGCACATATATTCGAAATTGTAATAATATTTATTTCTAGACTTTAATTTATTCAATAAATAATCTTATCTTCCAATCATTATCATACACAATCATTGACTGTTTTTACATTAATATTATACAATAATACATATGAGGTCTTTATAAATATTTTTACTATTTTTTTAACTGATAGTTACCGATAGTAACTGCGTTATATAAACGGTTTATAAAAATAAATTAAGCTGTCCGCAACTAAACAGAAGAATTTTGTTTACTATTTTTTCTATACATTTTTTAATTAAATTAGAAATATATTTTATAAAATACGAGCACAAAATATATATATTCATTTCATTCATAATTATTATTATTTCGATATATATATATATATATATCAACACATAAATGTTTATTTTGTTATTATTAGTAATATTAGCATTAATAACATACTTTGAACATAGTTTATTTAAGGAAAAAAATTACCGTGATAACTAAACATATTCGATAAACTAACTTTCATGTTTTCAAATTTCCTCAAAAGCCAAAACCAAATGTTATTTTATGCTTAAGAGTTATAATAATATTTGTTAATAAATTCAAACAATGCGTCGGAAAACAATTTAAATTCTAATTAGATAAAAATTCATTTCCTTTGTTCCGCTAAAACACCCTTCACGTTCTGTATTGATTGAGTTCATGTACCTGAAACAGCTTATCGTTCAATTCCTACGTTCCTAAGTTTTTGTTAGCTCGATTGTACATTTCCGATAACGATAAGCATTTCATATGGAAACTATTGGCTTTACAATAAACATAAAAATCGATGATTTACTTCCACTGTTTTCGTGTTCGATTTTGTGGTCAAAAAGTTTGAGAATACGTGAATGCCATTTATTGCAGTATTTAACTAGCATTATGGCAATACATGAATATTGAAAATACTGAAGAAATAAGCACAATGCATTTGGTGTATATAGTGCTGCGTGATTGAAGTGAGAATTTGATAAGAAAATCATATTGTAACTATTAAAAATAGTCTGTGATGTGTACTGCTCTTGCTGCTGCTCTTTCGGTGCTGCTGCTGTAGCTGTAGCTGTTGCTGTTGCTGCGTACACACAACACACGTAGGAAACACTACCATGTTGACTACACTCTACACTCTAAATAAAAAGTGCAAGCGAGATGGCTATTGCTACTAGAATCATTGTATACAACATCTTACATATACATGTATGTACATACATACAAGGCAAGTAGCGCGCGGGCGCTCTCGTCGTAGCCGACATCATCAGCTTTAGTGACTACAGACATACATACATACGTATGTACGGTACATACATATGCGTGTATGCATGTGTATGTGTATGTAGTATAAAGAAAAATCAAAAACAATACAAAATCGGTCTACATTATTACGGAACGCGAATCGAATGTATGCAAAATCTATGCACATATAACATCAAACGCGCAAAATTGTTTATACCCTCGCTATTGATGTACAAATTATAACAAAACTGCAACATTTGCTGCTGCTGTGCTGCAAAAAAAACCGAAACGAAAAACCGAAAAAGAAAAAGGAGAAAAAAAATACTGCTCAATGAAAACATTTAAAACAATGTCAATAAAATACATGTACATATGTATATGTGTATGTGCGTGTGTGTATATGTAAATATAATTATGTGATATTTGTTTTGTTTGAGTATTTAATGTGTAATGTAAATTCGATGAATATGTGTGTGCTTTGATTTGAAGTGTTTGCATTATGAATGAGGCTGAAGAATAGTGGAAGGAATAAATAGTGTGCGTGTGTGTGTGCGGTAGAAAGGGGAGAAAGAGGAGAGAATCCTAGTTACTATTTCATTTACACATTCACAGTGTATGTACATACATATATACGTACGTATGTACATATGTAGATGTATGTGTATTTAATTATTGCAATTTGCCGGACTTGACAATTGTTGAAAAATACTGCATCGTGTAATTAATATAATTAATTAACATCATCGATTATTCCACAATGAAATCATGAACAAAATGCAATAATAATATTTGCAGCTTGAGAAGAAGTATTACATCGATTTTTGCATTTCTATCTCTTCAAAAGGAACAACAAGAAGAAGAGCAAGAACATCAACAGCAACAACAACAACAACAACAACAACAACAACTGTCTGGCCTAATATCAAAGACGACGAATTCAATTTGCTATAAAGAAGGCAGAGCACACTTTTGCCCATCGCCAGCAGTTTCTTCAGCTTCGCCAGCTTCTGCTTCAGCTTCACATTATCCAATGGCTGCTCACGTGGATTTCGATTTCGAATTCGAATTCGATTGCAGTGTGAAAGCTTGCATGCTGTAGACGGGGGACACAGGACAAACAGACAGACAAAGCATTAGCCTTTTACATGCCCCCATTGACATGGACACCAGCAACACACAGTTAAGTGCAGCAACAACGCCCGAGTTAAAGTCGTCGTCATCATCGTCGTCGTCGTCGTTTGCTAACTGCAGCCTGCTAGCGGAGACAACAACCACAGCAGGAGCAACTACAGCAACATCAGCAGCAGTCGCCGCATCAGAAGCCGCATCAATCTTGCAACAGCAACATGAATCGACAACACACAAGCGTGCAACGTCGCAAGGATTTAATGCAAGTGCAAGTGCAACTGGAACGCAGACAGCAACGACGATAGCAACGAATACAACGGCTGCCACGGCCTTGAACCTGCCACCGCCTACATCAACGTCAATGCCAAGTGATGCCGCTCTATTGACTTGTCCGCCGCCATTTACAACAGCAACAACTGCAACATCAGCAGACTTACAAGCAACTGGAATAACAGCAGCATCAGCAACAGAAGCAATCAATTGCACATCAAGTGCGTCTGCAACACTTTGTGCTAGCGATTTTGACTCGGACACCGAGCTATCAATTGTTGCAGCAGCCGCCTCACAAGCGGCAACAGCAGCAGCAGCCGCAGCTGGCACACTTGCTGATCACCCAACAACGCCGCCACCGCATCAAGTTGCAGGCGCAACGGGAACGGGGACAGCAGCATTGACGGCGACAACATCGTCGTCGTCGTCGAATGCAATTGGAACAGCATCAATCAATGGCCACAGCAGCAATGCTGCAGCTGGAGGAGCAACGCATCCAAGTCTAAACACCAAACAACAGCGACAACAGAAGCGACGTCGCGAGCGTGCGCAGCGCCTGCAGGCAGAGCGCGATTCAAGTCGCAGTAGCAGCGGCGGCAGCAACAACATCAACAACAATTCAGCAAGTGTTTTAAGCGCCGCCAATTTGATTGCAGGCGCAACTGTTGTCAGTCTGGGCATGGTGACCACAACAACGACAACAACCAGCGGCAATAACAACAGCAACAATAATAATAATGCTGGCCTCGCGCCCGCCATGCTCTTGGCCAACAACAATAACAACAGCCACAACAACAATCACAACCACAACAATAATGTTTTGGGACCCGGCAACAATGCCATGCTATATCATTTGAACAGTGCCGGTAGCATGGGCGAAGATAGCAACAATTCGAATGGTAACTTCACCAGCAGCAGCAATGGCAGCAACAATCTGTTGCCGCCCACAGACAGCATTGCATCGCTACTCCTGAATCCACCGCATTCGCCCGAATGCAACTCTGGCCTTATGGCCTCGCCCAGCGACAGCGAAGGTGAATCTCTCGATGAGGATCTGCTGTCGACGTCATCGTCGTCCACGCTGTTGCTGCCGCGCGATAAGCCTCCGCCAAGACCGCCACCTCCGGTGCGTCGCAAGTTGCCGCGTTCGCCGGTGCTGGAGGAGGAGATTATTGATGGATTTGCCATATTAGAGTTCAAAACGTATGAAGATCTTGAGGTGAGTTTTGGTCCTTCAATATTAATGTCTTCTCAACAAGTAACAAACAGAAATAAATATTTCATTCATGTGAACTTTAGTGTTATTCTTGATAACAATAAGATAGTAAGACTGTCTCTCGGCTTTTATAAAAAACAATATATATTTGAGGCGATGACATTTCATATTGATTTCTATTCTTCATTTCAGTTCGCAATCAAATTGGGCCAAAAACGCAAAGAGAAACGTCTGTCGGCTCTGGAAGAGCTGACGTGCACGTATAGCATCGAGGAAATGAAAATGCCAAAGATCATCGATACAGGACAACCTCACCCGCTTCGCACCAGCAATAACCTGTCCAATAACTTGAAGGAAATTAACCATCATCATCATCCACGGGCCGTCAACATTGGCAGTGCAATTGTAGTTACTACTACTAACAGCAGCAGCACCACAACTAATATTAATATTAATAATAATAATAACAACAACAGTAGTACTGCATATACTGCGGTTCCGCTGGCGCCCGAGTCTGAAGCTGAGGTATCCTGGACTGGAGATCATCAATCGTATCGTCATCAGCAAGAGCAACAGCAGCAGCAGCAACAGTCGCAGCAGCTAACTGGCAGTGCCAGAAATAATAATAAAAGCAGTAATCTAAGCATTAGTCATAATACCAATGCTAATCAAAATGAAATTAGTAATAACCAGCACATGGGCCAATCCAAGCAAACGGAGTCGCCGTCTGTCAACTCTGTGAACAACTGCTGTAATGCATCGATCTCCGAGGCAACCCTATTGGAAAATGGCAATGACAAACCGATGGCAGATCGGGATATCACATTACCATCGTCGATGTCCGTTGGTTTCGTTGTGCCAGACAAGGAGCTGAGTAGTGGAAATGCCGCAATCAATTCTCAAAATTCCAACAGCAATGTTAATCATCCAACAACAGAATATCTTAGCAGAAAAGGCACGAAATCAACAGATTCTTCGACAGCAGTTAAAAGTCAACTGAGTGCCATGCTCTCATCGTCATCGTCATCATGCCCAAAAATCAAAGTGAGTTTTTAAAACGCCATCTTATCGAAAGATTCATTTGTATTAACTCTTCAACTATATCAACAGAAGCTTAACAACTTTGAAAGCAACGAAGGCGATGTGGTTGCATCAGCAGCAGCAGCAACAGTTGAGGCCGCCGGACTGACGCTGCAACTTCAAGACTTTGCGAATGGCTCAACGCAAGTCGTTGAGACCACAAGCATTCTACTTAAGAAAGAACACGATGTGAACGAAGCATTTACTGATGTAAGTTTTACATAAACATAATCAGGCGTGCTCCGGAATTTAATTACGGTATTGTCAGGCTTAAAGAAACACGTGATTTCGTTATTTTTTAACGTTTTATTTGGCTTCATTACATAGACTTTGTTCAATAAGAACCATAACTTCACTTTTAATATGTGCAGATATTCTCGATCAAGCTTGAGAATTTGCAATTGGAATGGTTATTTTAAATTGCCTTGTTTTTAATGTCGATTTGACAGTTTGATTTAACATTAATGTTTTGTATTAAATAATTTCTAAAACCAAGGCTTATTTTGCCACTTGGTAAATTAATTTTAAAACCCAATTGGAAGATCTATATGTACTTAGATATGTAATTTACATTCACAAAAACTTGCGCAATGGTGGTAAATACCGGAGTGGTAAATACCGGAGCACGACTGAATACACATATATATTCAAGATATTTATAATTAAACTATATTTTCAACAGGTTTCAGAGCATTGCAATAGCAACAACAAAGAAACTAATATCGTAAGTATATTATAAATATTTTATATCAATTCAATACTATATATATGTTTTTTTTTTTAATTGCAGTGTGATACAACTCAAGGCGAAAGTACGGTAAGTGTGAACACAAGAAAGAAACGAATAAAGGTGGTACTAAAAAGTCTATCTCAAGCGGAGAATGTGCTAATATTTTGTATATAATGCGCTACAAATGAACTGATTTTTCGTAATTTGCATGTACAACTAAACTTTGTTTTCGTAGGATGTGTTTTAAGTTCGATTAATAATAATGAGAATTAGAAAAAACCGTTTAATAAATTATGGAATCGCCATATAAAATTTTTTGTCCATAATGTTAATAAATTTAAAGACTATTCTCGACCACTTTTGCTTTTTGAAATGCGACTATTTGTTAAACTGTCATTACAATTGGATTTTGAATCTATGATACGGGAGTTTATTTTAGTATATAATCTCAAATTACGGAACAAACTTGTGCAAAAATTCGTAATGCAGTTTAGGAAAAAAATATATGTAGAATCGTGCAAACATTTAATCTTTTAGAAGATCGTCATTATAAAGAATATTTGTTTATTTATGTATAAGTAAAATCCATTACATATATTTCAAGTTGAGCGTATTTGTTTGTTATGAAATATTGAGAGATTACGTAAAGCGAATATTAGTTATGTCACTTTTGCAGAAATACTGCTTATAAACAACATTTTTAATTAATGATTTACAAAAATTACTTAGGCAAAAGAAAAATTAAAATACCATACAACTGTTCAAATCCGAAAATGAATTGCAGTATGTGTTTATCTAATGTTTTGCAAAATATGGCAATTATAAATACAAACAAATTGTATTAAGAGATTTCCAATTATTTACGAATATCGGTTATTAAATTATTGTGACATTTTCCATTCCATATTTTCTTATCTTCAAACAATCTTTTGTCTTGCTCGTTTTCATGTTTCAAAAATATCGTTATGCTAAAAGAAATTATACTTGACATTCAGCGAATAACAAAATACTAAATTAAAATTTGTTATTATTAAATTTTTATATTTTAATTTATATATTTTTTCACATTTTTTTTGAGTATTTAACTTCATTGGGAACTTGCCTAACACATTAGTAAAGATCAAATAAAATTGCGAATGTTCTTTAAAGTCTTGTTCTTTTCGAAGTCGTATTGTTTTCCGTTGTAGATTTTTTTTTTTTACTTGTGGTTTTAAGTAATACTAATATAATTGCCTATTGATTTTAGGAATTAAATGCATATTTATGTATAGCAATGCATTGTTAACTCTTATCTTAATATTATGAAGATCTAATTATGATTTTGTTTTTTATTTACTTTTACAGAGTTCGGAAAACTTGATTGCTTTCGTTTTTCCTTCAACACCATCCCATGTTGCGAGTATTTCACCCAGGCAAGCCACCACGTGCAAGTCATCAGAATATCTTCTACAACCGCAAACGATTCCAACTGAATCTGCGACCGGTGACAGCGATCTATCGAAGACATCTGCAGCCGCTTTATCAACGTCAGAAATAAGTCCGGCGTCGAATTCAACTATAACGTGCACAGAAGCACTTGGGTCCCATACAATTATTAAGAAGAATGGTGGCAGCAGTGGAAACAACTCGTCTTCGGATAGCAGTTTACAACAGAAAAGCGTCAGTGCAACAAATGCTGCAGCTATGTCGACGAGCTCAATGTCAGATACCGGTGATAGTTTACACTTGCAGTCAAGTTCAGATAATCTATTGGATGTCAAAATGGTCCATCAGTCTACGGCGGCTTCCATTTCACAAGTAAGTTTTGACACATGTATTTATTCAATTTGTAGATGCTAAGTATAGATCTCAAGAAATATAAAAGTTATAGATATAACGATGCTGTTTATTACTATCTTGTTTAATGTATGTTAAAATGGAGAAAATTTAAAAGATATTAAGTTATGCTATATACAATGAATACTTGATGTTGAATTGGGGTTATCGGTAATGACAAAATGTGAGCGTTCAAAAGTTTAATAGTATTACTTACATTGAATTGAATTAAATTTATAATTGACATTTCTTTTCTTCTAGGTGTCCAACGCTAGCGTCTCATCAGTTGGTTGCGATTCGCACATAACATCGGCCTCATCTGGACAAGGTAGACTTGGTCAGTCGTCGTCAGCAAATGCTCAAGAAATGATGCTAAGCTCCAAGATGGTAACATCGTTAGGCATCGAAGCTGTTGTGCCGCCACGACCCACAATTCCCCAACTGTTGACTGCGAGCAATCCTCTGACACCAGTTTCTGTGGCACAACTGCAGGGCAGTACGTTTGGAGAGCGAACGTCGTCTAGCATGAAATCAAATGATAAATCAATGATTTTGAGTGCAGATGGGAATAATACGACGCCAGTTCCCATCGATTTGCAGAAGAATCCATCTGCTATAATGCCAGTGTCGATGCCAACGAATCCAGTCGCCAATGGATTCCTCGCGGGCTATTGTGCGCCAGTCAGTTGCAGTGCACCATCAGCGGTTTTATCACTATCAGGAAGCAAGGGGCTTTCAGTACCAATGACCTCGTTGCCACAGAATACAGCCAGCAGTAGCAATTCGATTGCGACAGCAGCAGCTGTAGTTGCCGCCTCTGCTGGTATCACCAAGTCGCCATTTAATACGGGAATGGGTCCCGTTGTTGGATCTGCAGTTGGCTCGTCATTGGTTTTTCATGGTGGACCACCACCACCAATGCCCCATTTAGGAGGTGCTGGTGGACATCCAATGCTAATTCAATCGACGCCATATCGTACACCTTATGCGAACTATTCGTTGTATGCACCGTATAATAGTGTAGCACACGGCCATGGACAATATCTGCCGTCGGTGCTACCAATAGTGGCTCCAAACACATCATCAGCATCTTCACCCCACCGCAACAGCAGCAGTCGAGAACCGCAACCTCCGCCGCCGCCATCAGGAACGGGAGCGGGAGCGACATCACTGAAAGCACCAGTAACAAGTACAACGACATCACAGCATCAGCAGCCGCCACAGCAGCCGCAGCAGCAACAGCTGAACGTCAGTGGGATTTCAGTATTGCGACCTGTTACACCACTTGGTGGCTATGTGATTAGCAGTAGTGGGGCAACAACAACAACAGCAGCAACCACAACTGCATCAGTACCTTTGGTAAACTCGACTCATCCTCCTCATCCACACCCACACAATTTATCGGTATACGCGGCAGGAGGTGTCTTTGGTGTATCATCAACAACGGGGCCAGCAATCACAACAACAGCAACACAACTGTCAGCACCCGTCGTAACGTCCGTTGACGTTACACAGCAACCGCAATTACTTCCATCTGCACCACCTGCATCGCAAATGCTCTCACAATCCGGTTATCCTTCTGCCCATCATCTGACGCCACAATTGCTGACATCATATTCACAGTTTGCACCACCAGCAGCGCCACCAACACAACAACATCAGTCGCCATCGGTGCGCTGTAGTACCACTTCAGCAATGAGCACTGGCAACAACAACAATAGCAATTCTGTTGTCACTGTACAAAATGTAATGACAACGATGTCCTCAACATCGTCAATAAATACGCCAATAGCAGCGTCATCATCTTCATCTGTGATCCAAAAAACTCTTTCACCCAAAAGCGACAGTCCTAGCCGAGATCGGGACGTCAATTACAGGTACACATCAAATTGCTATAATCAAATAACTACAATAGGAATTTCCAATGGGGATAATGAATTTGTTTTATATAATTTGATAAACATGACTTTTAACTATGTGTTACAGACATAGTTTTTTAGTTAATTGATTTATGAAGGCATAAAGTAAATACACATCGTCACAGATACCATATTTTTCTGTCTTTCCGTCCGAGTGAAAACCTTTGTAGATCTCAGAGAAATGCAATTTATATATAATATACATTTTGAAGACAATACTTCTTAGTATTACACAAATTAAATTTTCTAGCCATGATTTTGGTACACTTTATTAACAATTGTTTATAGTTTCGAGGTGGATGTTAGTATTCATGAATGTATTTTAGGTGATATGTCCAGCTGTAATAATCGCAATACTTTGTGGTGGGAAACTAGGTATTTTACAGTGGAGTGCCGTCTTTTATAGCCTTTTTACATGCTAGCGTCTTTTTGTTTATCATTTCTTATTGCAAAACTCAAATAAATTTCATTTTACTAAGAAACCACATCTTTATTACCAGCATTTCAAGCGTTCGCCCAAACAATACCGTATCGATGGCTGGCGCACCTCAAGGCATCACGTTAGGCCCGCAGTTCTGTGGCCTAATGCCATCGACACCTATTAGTGGTGGCGCCTCCGTATCATCGACGACTGCGTTATCAACTGCCACAACTCATTCGGTTTTAGCAGTTACCGGTCCCAATATAGCCAATTTTTCTCCAAAGACAGGGCTGTGGCTCAAGTACGATATTTGAAGAATTACCAGAAACAAATAAAACAAATTCGATTAATATTTTAATTACAGCTCTCCAGCTATGCATCCTTCAGTAATTCCTCCTCCATGTGCATCATCAGTGCCAATTGTGTCGAGTGGCAACGTTCGACCATCACCTTCCCCACTGAGCTCAGGAGCCGTAGTTGGAGCACCAACGAGAGTTATTGGAAATGCATTTTCACCACACGCCTCAACTCATTCCAGCACTGTCGGCAGTGGAAATCCCTCAGCACCAGGAAATTTTCAGTCAACATTCTTCGCAACACCATTGGCACCGCCGCTTTCATCTTCAATTACACCCACATCTATACCTATGGCTATTAGCAGTAGTTCCGTGACGATGTTGCCCATGGTGTCTCACACTTCGGCAGTCATCGCAACGATAACAACAGCGACAACGACAACATCGTCGGTTACCACTGTGGGCACTGTGCAGTCCACAGTTCCGACCGTGTCGAGTGCAGTCACACCGACAGCTCATCCCTTTTCGGCCGAATCTCTCTTTCAACCAAGCAAAAGTATGTATTGTTAACCTAGACTGCAGATTAGCGATGGATAATTATGGATAGTCAGTCTTCTATCGATAGTTTCCATCTCTACTGCAAAACTATTATGTGTATTGGATTGTATACTAATTCTATGCGTTTTCCAATTTATTTAGATGACCAAGCAGACTTATTGCGTCGCGAACTCGATAGTCGTTTTTTGGATCGTTCTGGCTTGACCCAACCGCCACCACCGCCAACATCTTCGTCAACATATTTACGACAAGAGCTGCACCATCATCAACACCAGCATACGCATCTGCATCAACATCCACCACATCCACAGATGCTGCCAACAGCAGCCTCTATGTCGGCCGCTGCTAATACTATTTTGCCACAAACACCGCCAACGTCAGCGCAAATATTTCCACCACCACTATTTAAAGACATTCCGAAAATTCCCGCTGTCGATCCACAATTTTATCGTGCTGGCATCGGACTGCCTCCTGGGTATACCGGTTATAGTCCAGCAGGGCTGCTGCATTCTGGATTGGGTGGACCTACTCCGTTCATGCCGCCAAACCATTTGACCTCATTTGCTCCCAAGGTAAGCATAACTACCTAATTGTTGCATGCAAATTCCGCTACACGGCGACACCACTTCTGCTTTGCTGGTTTCTCCAAGATGCGACACAAGCCCGCTATTGAAAGCGTATGCTCTATGCAAAACTATTGTGACAAACGCCACACATTTTTTAATATGTTCGCTGAAGCGGTTGAATTATCACAATTCTTTACGATGCAGTTTTTTTTTTATGAGAAAAAGGAATAATTGAGAAAGTGCAGCGGTATACATTGTTGTGATTATATACATGGCTAGAAATAGAAAACTCGACATAAATTGTGTTTATTATTACTTTCATAATACACCTGCCTTTTTTCTACACTGAAATGGCAAAAACATTTCCCAAAAGTTCTGTTGAAACTACTGAGTCAATATCGAAAAATGCCCATTTAAATGTCGCAAATCCATTATAGAGGAATTATCAAATTTATTGTATTTTTAAAAGCAAAATGCAGCACCTCAAAGTTTATTGTCTTCATACCATTCTTTATTCTACCTCTGTACTTTATATATGTTTTTATGTATTTTCAAAAATACACGAGTTTTGGAGTAATGCCGTCTCTTTCTTTTCCCATTTTCTGTGTCAATAAGTGGTTTTACTATCGTTTGCACCCAATTCAGCATCCGCATTGTCCTTGAATATGTAATTTGCATTTTACATGCCAGTGATGTTGTAAACAAATAGGTGTACTATATGCATATATGTATGTATGTATGTTTTGTGTATGTATGTATATGTAAAATGCTTATGCCTGTGAGGAAGGACACACATATGAGCAGTATCGCGATATCTTCTCTCTCATTCCCGCTCATATGGTTTACTATCGCATAAGAACATTCAAATATACGCTTACAGTAATAACTATCGGAATTAAATTATTGATGTAATGAATGATTTAAATGATCGATGGTCGTGGTTGAAAATATAGAAAAACCTTGTTGCTCAATCATCAATTTTTACATCACTACTATACACATGCTATGCTATGATGTTGTCTACTGAATATTACAATGAACTCATTTGTTGCACACTTACATATCTATACAGAACACTATGTCGCTACCTTCAGTGTCCCCTACTATAATACCATCGATCTCTAACCCCTCCAAGGTCCTCCCGCAGCGAGTGGTATGTTAAACATTACGTGTTGAGCTACACTTCACTTCTCTAACTACTCATATTTTCTATTATCGTTTATTTACATAGAAAACTGGACGTTGGAATGCTATGCATGTCCGAATTGCGTGGGAAATTTACGCTCACCAAAACAAGCAAAGTTCGGAGAAATTAGTGTGTTCCGCTTCCATGGTTGGCCCAAGTCATAGTAGCTGCAGTAGCAGCATCAGCGTCAACTCTGGTTCATCTGGTGCACCTGGCAATGCAAGCAATATGGTGGGCAGTGGAGGATCAGTCAGTGGCAGTGGCTCCGCTAGCAACATTGTCACATCTGTTGCGAATGGAAACGTGATGGCAGCAGGCGGTCCATCGCCAGCAGCACTTGGCATGAAATCATCTCCGGCATTGGCTTTAAGTACAGCGTCACCGCATTTACTGCATCGATCTGGTGAATTGCCTGCAGCTGCAACATACGCCAGATCGCCATTTGAGGCTTCGCCTCTAGCTGCAAGTTTTATTGGAGCACCACCTAGTCATATTGGTAAGTGGCACGCTTTGGTTTAAGTTAGCAAGAATCTCACACTTTAACGCCTCCTAACTCAACAGGTACAGCAGTTTCCCCTTTTGGACGGTACGTTGGATCGTTTGGTTTTGGAGGTCTGACACATTTTGGACGCGACATTTCTGTCGGTGGGCATTTAGACGCATGGAGGTAAGTCATGGGATTATGATTATTTTGTGCTGAGGACTGAGATGTCCAAACTTATCTTATTTCCACACAAAGTTCCAAATTTCTTGGACTTGCATTTAAGTGTTAGCTTATCACTTAAAATAGTTGTTACGATACAGAAAGCAGTTCTTTTGAGGTGCCAAACCCAACTTATAATTTTCCCTAAGTATAAAAGATAGTTTTGTAGGCATTACTCCAATTGGTTCATACACAGGTTAAGCTGGTCATGCAACTCCCCAGAGAAGTAGAAGACTTGATTTTTGATACACTTTATAATTAGCTCAAATCAAGAGACGTTATTACTGACTTGCTTTTCACGATACTCTAAAACTTAAGGGGGAAAGCTTTATTGGATTTTAGCAGGAAGTAATATAATATTCGTTTGTAATTTATTTCAGAACAAGTTCTGTGCCACGCTCTGTAGCGTATCATCCTACAGTTACATCTGGACCAAGTGGTTGGCCAATTAAAACAGATCCTGCTCTGGAGAATGCACGTCGCGAGGCCGAAGAACGAGAACGGGAACGCGAGATAAGAGAACGGGAGCAGAGAGAACGTGAGCGTCAGCGACGAGAACGTGAGGAACGCGAACGGAAAGAGAAGGAAGAGAAATTGAAGCGTGAGCAGCAGGAGCGTGAAAGAGAGCGAGAACGTGAACGGGAGCGCAAAGAGCGCGAGCGACGTGATATCGAGCGCCGTGAAATGGAACGTGAACGGTTAATGCAGCAACAACGAATCAACGAAAGCAACAAACAGGCATCAGCTGCAGCAGTGTCGTCAGCAACAGCGCGGGATCGTTCACCTCATCGCAGCATCGGCAGCATTGTTGGTGAGCACAATACGGAGATCCGCATTAGGGAGGAACATCCGCGTAGCACCAAAGAGGAACAGGATGTGATGCTTATGCGTGCATCGGCTGCGGCTGCTGCTGGTGTTGCCGTAGGCGATCCGCGCTATCACCCATCATCGTTGGCAGCGGCACAGGCGGCGAATGCTGCGATAGCAACAGCACACCATCATGCCAATTTCATGGTTTCGACAGGTCGGCATGGGCCACCGCATGGATTACCACCGTCATCAGCGTCTCATTTGTCGCGCAACATGATGCCACCCACATTGGGTGTAGGCGGACCTCTCGCTCATTTTGCCCCACCTGTACCACCGCCATGGGGCATTGATGCATACCGCGATCCCTATGGTCCAATCTTGCGTTATAACCCCATCATGGAGGCAGCGTTTCGTCATGAAGCCGAAGCAGAACGGCAAAAAGTCTTAAGTATCTATGCAGCACAATCTGCGGCTCACTTGCGGGGTAAAGAACCAAGTCCCATACCTCCGCCATCGATGGGCCCATTGGGTCCACCTCCAACGCATCTGCGTATGCAGCCACCGCCACCAAGTGTTGGTCTAATGACATCATCAACTGCGCCACAGCCGCCTTCGCAACAATGTCAGCAACCGCAATTGTCGACAATGGGAATGGGGAAGGCGGGACCAGGAGGGGCGCCCGGTCCGCCAACGATGAATATGGCTGTACAGCATATGATATCAGTTGATCCTTTGAAAAAGGAACCTGATCATACCATTGGTATCGTAGTGAGTTCACCTGGGACAGGTATTAGTCATGGTGCTGTACCAACAAGCGTCATAGGCATACCATCGGCTGCTTCTCCAGCAACGCCAAGTCGATGATAACCTATTACAAATATGAAACTGATACCTATAGAAAAATAAAGAAGTTTTGTCAAATTTCAAGCACTTCCATTTTTGTCAATATTTGAATTTGTATTCTGCTCTTTGTCCCTACCTCCACTCAACAACAACAACAACACATCTGAGCCTGACAAACAAACAAACAAAAAAAAAAAAACACCAAGATAGTAAGCGCAACGCTTTTGTAATATAAAAAGAATGAACGATAAAAATATATATTTTAATTTAATTTTAAAGTTGCAAGATGACATATGATATAAACAGAACATATTTTACCTACTGATCAAAAAAACTAAAAATAAAAGGAATCCACGGTCATCAAAAAAAAAGATCCACTTGTTCTAAGATTATATTTATGCGAGCCATAAACTTTCGCAACAAGTTGCTTCCCACTTACGTCTACCCGCAGCGACAGGCACATACTCGTATACATACAACTATATATTATATGTATTTATATATATACATATATGTATAGTACTCCTATGTATATGTATATATATACATATATGTATCTAGTACTCTTATGTATATGCATATATATATATATTATATATAAAATAAGACTTTAAATTTATATAAAAACAAACACCGAATACCTATTAGTTTAATTAGATATTTAGATTTGCATATAAATAATAGAGCATTTGTATTATTTGTATAATTCGTGGACATAATTATACTCAAATGTACATATATATAGCATATAACATATAGGCATACATATTATATATACACGCATGCATACGTAACAAGATACAATTTGATAATAATTAAAACAAAAAACCAAAAAAAGCAAAAAACACAAAAAAACAAAAAACAATTGTTGTATGGTACATTTAGCAACTTGTGGAATCATACAATACCATTCCAATCGTGCATTATATGTTTCCATAAGTAATTTCATGTATGCCGGTAATGTATATAAATAAATTTAAAGATATTGATAATAGAAACATTGCTAATAATTCAACAAAATGTGTTTTTATTTCTTATAAAGTTGACTGTGTTAATACATAGTACTTTAATCATCAGCAGATTTAAAACTTAACTATACTTCAATAGTGAAAAAAGTCCCAATTTTGTTAAATTTCTGGAGAGGTTCGATCTTCGTATTATACACATATATTATATTATTATAAACATATGTGTTTGGGTTTGAGGTATGAGTGAGTTTCTTCAGTTAGTTTGTACTACAACCACTTTATACTTCAAAGAATTTAGGAAATTAAGAATTTGAAAAAATTAAATAATAAATTCGTACAGTATACATACATAAGGAAATAAAAAGGTTTTTTAAATAGATGTTTAAACCCGTAACACGAAATAATCCGATAATTATCTAGGATTTGTTATTCACATAACTTTCGAACTCACTTATATTTTAATTAAAAATCTTCAATTGATTTAAAAATTCATTCACTGTAACAGTGAGATATTTTCAATGCATTATAATAATTTAAAATTTTCTTTACTTTGAAAATACATTTTACTGGTTTTATGTCTCACAGACAATTTATGTTGTTGATCCAAAATTCGTTTCAAACTGATTTCGTTAGAATGCATGGTGGCCGCCTACTCATTCTATCAAAGTACTTGCTTAGACACCAACTCGAAAACTATTGATCATAAAAGACGTAAACAATAAAAGTAAAAGTTCCGAACAAATAAAGCAATGGCGAATTAAAAATACCCTGTACAATCCTCTCAAACATGTTTAAATAATAATTTCAAAAATATTATTCGGCGATTACGCATACAAATAATACCGTTTGCGGGAAAACCAACCAATAAAAAATGTCATTACTAATTTCTTAGAAAACTGAAAAATTACGAATTTGGTATCCGTAGAAGCGACCATATAAATGTTCTAGAACAAGTTATGAAATAATGTTATAAAGTCGAATGCCCTGTTTGTTCATTTGCACTGGGTATAAGTTTTATACACAGCGGATTTGATTAGTTTTTTTTTCTGATGGGGAATTTCCCAAATCAGGTCTAAGTGCTGGCTTACATCGTATGAAGAAAGCTGTCAAGTATGTTTAAGCCGTGTGGCAAGAAATACTCGTGGTGTGGA
Organism: Drosophila sulfurigaster albostrigata; assembly: GCF_023558435.1. Classification (NCBI taxonomy): domain Eukaryota; kingdom Metazoa; phylum Arthropoda; class Insecta; order Diptera; family Drosophilidae; genus Drosophila; species Drosophila sulfurigaster. Next base: position 21,978,500 of record NC_084885.1, read on the forward strand.
AGTGCTTTGTCAATTTAGGCGTTGTTATTGTTTTTGGAGCCATCATATTATTTATGACACCCTTCTGTCTTCTATATACGGAATAGCGAAAGTCAACGGGACAAGATCGACACCAAAGACAACAGAAACTGAGGAGAGCTCGTTATTGTTACCGTCACACTCACAGACATCATTTCTCTTTCAATTTGAACTATTATACTATACTGTAGTCGAGGTACGACAGTCGGCATCAACAGCAGCAAGCTCGGGATAGTTTAGCACAATTGTTCAATATTTATCACGATTAGAAATGTTACTCAATCGTTTAGTGGATATTATTTTATTACTTTGTTTTATAAAATCGATCCCAGCGGTACACGAAAAGTCGGGTAAGTAAGTGAAAGTGTATCATAATGTATCTTGCTTAGAGATTTGCTCTAAGTATAATTTGAAGTTTTTAACTCAATATACATAGGTGAAAGCATACAAGAAAGTTGAATTGAGCCAACTTGAATATGAGACAACTAACATCCAATTCTAATGAATATTCGCACACATACACATATAAACATCGTCATAAAAGATAATAGACATTGTTTATAAATCGAGTGTCTTTGCGAAATGTAAATGTTGTGATTTGTGAAATGGATTATCATGTCTACTCCATACTTTAAAGTTTTCCTATGCAATTAATTAAATAAGTTGCTTAGAAGTATTGAAATTCAATTGTTGTAGTATTGATTTAATTATAGTTCGACAATTTGGAGGATCAAACATTAACAATGGCTTCGGATCGGATATACCAAACACAGGACTAGGACAGCGCTTTGGTTATCCAGCACCATTAGGCTGTCCATTATGTGACTCATCTGTTTACAGCTATTGCTCACACAAGATGATACACGATGCGTGCTGCTGTGATTTCTCAGGTAATTATACAAAATATTATAAATACGTAAACAAAATATTACTGTTATAATTTAAAGATAAACGAAATGTGAGAATAAATAAGAATTTATAAACTGCTCCTTATCAGCTTCCTCATATGAGCCAATAGGTCTTTATTTGTTTGTGTGCTCAAGTATACGTTTTCTTAATTCTTGGATTTTCTGTTTTTTTTTAACAAATTGATAAACAATTAGAATTAAATTACTTATTTTGATTTTACAGCATCCCCCCAGCTACGTCCGCCTCAATGTGCATATTATGACTGCTCGCTCTTGTATGCTAAATCCTGCTATGAACATGCGCTCATTAAAAACTGTTGCTGCAACAATCCTTACTAAAAATGATCACTAAGAAATAATAATTTAAGCTCTTACCTCAATTATTATTATTACTAGCTAGCATGACCCTCTTCATCGTCGAGTTGCACTTCGATATAAATATTTATATTCTAATTAAGTTTTTTTTTTTTTTTTTATTAAGACATCGACAAATTTTTAAAGCTACTAATATTTAATAAAATAAAAAAGAATCCAAACAATAAAAAATTATTATTGTTTATAAAATTAATACTATTATGTGCAGGCTTTCACTGCTTATTACACATACACATCGGAAGATCGAGCTAATACTTTGCCAACAGGAGAGAGATTTAACGGCAATGAAGACGACGATTTAGATTGCTATAGCCTGAAAGTATGCTATAAAAATTCTTTGTGGCACGCTGAACTTGTGGAATCAATTCTATCAATTGACATCTAAAATATTAATAGCGTCAGGCAATAGTGGCGCTATCATAATAAGTTTGAAAATTACTAAGGTCTCTTAATAGTTGATTTTATATATGCATTTTAATGTTTGCGGATACAAAGACTACCGATTGAGCTTTTGCTTAGTGATGTAACTGAGCGTGACATCACTTCGAAGTAATGCAACGAAAGCTCAATGGAGAGAATCGATGGCTGTGAGATTGGCGAGTGTCCGCCTCGTCAATGAGTCTTTTTAGGTGATCGTCAAAGTGCACGATTGTCATGAGTCATTATGGGTTTCTTTTAAAAGTCAATGCATGTTTAAACAAAGACAATGAGAGTGAATTACACGACAACACACATTTTACGAAGGTGAAGACTAAATATAAATATAAATAATGCATCTATAAATGTTGTGATTAATATATATTTATGTGTATTTAGAACTATAAGGGACTCAATTATTTGAAACGATCAATGCTGTAGATTCCAGAGGAAAAAGGATAAATTCAAAAGAAGAAAATTTTCTATCTTAAAAATATACTGTAAAAATGCACAACGCATGTAATATAATTATTTATTTTATTATTATAAGAAGAAATTCAGTTAAATTCATTGAACAAATTCTGTGAAATATATATGAGGTATATACCGTTTTAGCACGATATATTACAAAGTTAATTTAGTTATAATCGATACCTTCCGTAGTCGATTGCACTTGAAAGACGTTAAAAGGGGGCAGTGACTCAGTAGTACTTTCAGGTCCTTCCGTTGTTACCTTTTCCGTTGTGGGCGTTGTGCGCGGGGAAGTGCTGGGCTTTTGAGTAATCGGTTTATGTGTTGTGGTGCTGGGAGTAGTTGGTTTTAAGGTGGTTGGCTTTTCTGTACTTGGCTTCCTGGTTGTGGTGCTCGGCTCAGTTGGCTTCAGAGTGGTTGGCTTCCTGGTTGAGGGACTCGGCTCTGTTGGCTTCAATGTGGTCGGTTTTCGAGTGCTTGGCCACCACGATGTGGTGCTTGGCTCAGTTGGTTTCAAAGTGGTTGGCTTTTCTGTGATTGGTTTCAATGTTGTGGTGCTCGGCTCTGTTGGCTTCAATGTGGTCGGTTTTCGAGTGCTTGGCCACCACGATGTGGTGCTCGGTTCTGATGGCTTCGAAGTGGTTGGCTTTTCTGTGCTTGGCTTCAATGTTGTCGTGCTACGAACAGTTGGCTTCGAAGTAGTTGGCTTTTCTGTGCTTGGCTTCAATGTTGTGGTGCTACGAACAGTTGGCTTCGCTGTAGTTGGCTTTTCTGTGCTTGGCGTCAATGTTGTGGTGCTACGAACAGTTGGCTTCGCTGTAGTTGGCTTTTCTGTGCTTGGCTTCAATGTTGTGGTGCTACGAACAGTTGGCTTCGCTGTAGTTGGCTTTTCTGTGCTTGGCTTCAATGTCGTGGTGCTACGAACAGTTGGCTTCGATGTGGTTGGCTTTTCTGTGCTCGGCTTCAATGTTGTAGTGCTACGAACAGTTGGCTTCGATGTGGTTGGCTTTTCTGTGCTTGGCTTCAATGTTGTGGTGCTCGGCTCAGTTGGTTTCGAAGTGGTTGGCTTCCTGGTTGTGGGACTAGGCTCTGTTGGCTTCAATGTGGTCGGTTTTCGAGTGCTTGGCCACCACGATGTGGTGCTCGGTTCTGATGGTTTTGAAGTGGTTGGCTTTTCTGTGCTTGGCTTCAATGTTGTGGTGCTACGAACAGTTGGCTTCGCTGTAGTTGGCTTTTCTGTGCTTGGCTTCAATGTTGTGGTGCTACGAACAGTTGGCTTCGCTGTAGTTGGCTTTTCTGTGCTTGGCTTCAATGTTGTGGTGCTACGAACAGTTGGCTTCGCTGTAGTTGGCTTTTCTGTGCTCGGCTTCAATGTTGTAGTGCTACGAACAGTTGGCTTCGATGTGGTTGGCTTTTCTGTGCTTGGCTTCAATGTTGTGGTGCTCGGCTCAGTTGGTTTCGAAGTGGTTGGCTTCCTGGTTGTGGGACTAGGCTCTGTTGGCTTCAATGTGGTCGGTTTTCGAGTGCTTGGCCACCACGATGTGGTGCTCGGTTCTGATGGTTTCGAAGTGGTTGGCTTTTCTGTGCTTGGCTTCAATGTTGTCGTGCTACGAACAGTTGGCTTCGAAGTGGTTGGCTTTTCTGTGCTTGGCTTCAATGTTGTGGTGCTAGGCACAGTTGGTTTCGATGTGGTTGGCTTTTCTGTGCTTGGCTTCAATGTTGTGGTGCTACGAACAGTTGGCTTCGATGTGGTTGGCTTTTCTGTGCTCGGCTTCAATGTTGTGGTGCTACGAACAGTTGGTTTCGATGTGGTTGGCTTTTCTGTGCTTGGCTTCAATGTTGTGGTGCTACGAACAGTTGGCTTCGAAGTTGTTGGCTTTTCGGTGCTTGGCTTCAATGTTGTGGTGCTCGGCTCTGTCGGCTTCGAAGTGGTTGGCTTTTCTGTGCTTGGCTTCAATGTTGTGGTGCTACGAACAGTTGGCTTCGAAGTTGTTGGCTTTTCTGTGCTTGGCTTCAATGTTGTGGTGCTAGGCACAGTTGGTTTCGATGTGGTTGGCTTTTCTGTGCTCGGTTTCAATGTTGTGGTGCTACGAACAGTTGGCTTCGAAGTGGTTGGCTTTTCTGTGCTTGGCTTCAATGTTGTGGTGCTAGGCACAGTTGGTTTCGATGTGGTTGGCTTTTCTGTGCTCGGCTTCAATGTTGTGGTGCTACGAACAGTTGGCTTCGATGTGGTTGGCTTTTCTGTGCTTGGCATCAATGTTGTGGTGCTAGGCACAGTTGGTTTCGATGTGGTTGGCTTTTCTGTGCTTGGCTTCAATGTTGTGGTGCTAGGCACAGTTGGTTTCGATGTGGTTGGCTTTTCTGTGCTCGGCTTCAATGTTGTGGTGCTACGAACAGTTGGCTTCGAAGTGGTTGGCTTTTCTGTGCTTGGCTTCAATGTTGTGGTGCTAGGCACAGTTGGTTTCGATGTGGTTGGCTTTTCTGTGCTCGGCTTCAATGTTGTGGTGCTACGAACAGTTGGCTTCGATGTGGTTGGCTTTTCTGTACTCGGCTTCAATGTTGTGGTGCTCGGCTCTGTCGGCTTCGAAGTGGTTGGCTTTTCTGTGCTTGGCTTCAATGTTGTGGTGCTAGGCACAGTTGGTTTCGATGTGGTTGGTTTTTCTGTGCTTGGCTTCAATGTTGTGGTGCTACGAACAGTTGGCTTCGATGTGGTTGGTTTTTCTGTGCTCGGCTTCAATGTTGTGGTGCTACGAACAGTTGGTTTCGATGTAGTTGGCTTTTCTGTGCTTGGCTTCAATGTTGTGGTGCTACGAACAGTTGGCTTCGAAGTTGTTGGCTTTTCGGTGCTCGGCTTCAATGTTGTGGTGCTCGGCTCTGTCGGCTTCGAAGTGGTTGGCTTTTCTGTGCTTGGCTTCAATGTTGTGGTGCTAGGCACAGTTGGTTTCGATGTGGTTGGCTTTTCTGTGCTTGGCTTCAATGTTGTGGTGCTACGAACAGTTGGCTTCGATGTGGTTGGCTTTTCTGTGCTCGGCTTCAATGTTGTGGTGCTACGAACAGTTGGCTTCGATGTGGTTGGCTTTTCCGTGCTTGGCTTCAATGTTGTGGTGCTACGAACAGTTGGCTTCGAAGTTGTTGGCTTTTCGGTGCTTGGCTTCAATGTTGTGGTGCTCGGCTCTGTCGGCTTCGAAGTGGTTGGCTTTTCTGTGCTTGGCTTCAATGTTGTGGTGCTAGGCACAGTTGGTTTCGATGTGGTTGGCTTTTCTGTGCTTGGCTTCAATGTTGTGGTGCTACGAACAGTTGGCTTCGATGTGGTTGGCTTTTCTGTGCTCGGCTTCAATGTTGTGGTGCTACGAACAGTTGGCTTCGATGTGGTTGGTTTTTCTGTGCTCGGCTTCAATGCTGTGGTGCTACGAACAGTTGGCTTCGATGTGGTTGGTTTTTCTGTGCTCGGCTTCAATGTTGTGGTGCTACGAACAGTTGGTTTCGATGTGGTTGGCTTTTCTGTGCTTGGCTTCAATGTTGTGGTGCTACGAACAGTTGGCTTCGATGTGGTTGGCTTTTCGGTGCTTGGCTTCAATGTTGTGGTGCTAGGCACAGTTGGCTTTGATGTAGTTGGCTTTTCTGTGCTTGGCTTCAATGTTGTGGTGCTGGGCACACTTGGCTTCGATGTGGTTGGCTTTTCTGTGCTCGGCTTCAATGTTGTGGTGCTAGGCGCAGTTGGTTTCGATGTGGTTGGTTTTTCGGTGCTTGGCTTCAATGTTGTGGTACTCGGCACAGTTGGGTTCGAAGTGGTTGGCTTCAATGTTGTGGTGCTTGGTTTAGTAGGTTGAGTGTGTGGAGGCTGTGTTGGTTGGGTCGGCTGAGTTGGCTGCGTTGGTTGAGTGTGTGGAGGCTGTGTTGGTTGGGTCGGCTGAGTTGGCTGCGTCGGTTGAGTGTGTGGAGGCTGTGTTGGTTGGGTCGGTTGGGTCGGCTGAGTTGGCTGAGTTGGCTGCGTCGGTTGAGTGTGTGGAGGCTGTGTTGGTTGGGTCGGCTGAGTTGGCTGAGTTGGCTGCGTCGGTTGAGTGTGTGGAGGCTGTGTTGGTTGGGTCGGCTGAGTTGGCTGCGTTGGTTGAGTGTGTGGAGGCTGTGTTGGTTGGGTCGGCTGAGTTGGCTGAGTTGGCTGCGTCGGTTGAGTGTGTGGAGGCTGTGTTGGTTGGGTCGGCTGAGTTGGCTGCGTCGGTTGAGTGTGTGGAGGCTGTGTTGGTTGGGTCGGCTGAGTTGGCTGAGTTGGCTGCGTCGGTTGAGTGTGTGGAGGCTGTGTTGGTTGGGTCGGCTGAGTTGGCTGCGTTGGTTGAGTGTGTGGAGGCTGTGTTGGTTGGGTCGGCTGCGTTGGTTGAGTGTGTGGAGGCTGTGTTGGTTGGGTCGGCTGAGTTGGCTGAGTTGGCTGCGTCGGTTGAGTGTGTGGAGGCTGTGTTGGTTGGGTCGGCTGAGTTGGCTGCGTCGGTTGAGTGTGTGGAGGCTGTGTTGGTTGGGTCGGTTGGGTCGGCTGAGTTGGCTGAGTTGGCTGCGTCGGTTGAGTGTGTGGAGGCTGTGTTGGTTGGGTCGGCTGAGTTGGCTGAGTTGGCTGCGTCGGTTGAGTGTGTGGAGGCTGTGTTGGTTGGGTCGGCTGAGTTGGCTGCGTCGGTTGAGTGTGTGGAGGCTGTGTTGGTTGGGTCGGTTGGGTCGGCTGAGTTGGCTGAGTTGGCTGCGTCGGTTGAGTGTGTGGAGGCTGTGTTGGTTGGGTCGGCTGAGTTGGCTGAGTTGGCTGCGTCGGTTGAGTGTGTGGAGGCTGTGTTGGTTGGGTCGGCTGAGTTGGCTGCGTCGGTTGAGTGTGTGGAGGCTGTGTTGGTTGGGTCGGTTGGGTCGGCTGAGTTGGCTGAGTTGGCTGCGTCGGTTGAGTGTGTGGAGGCTGTGTTGGTTGGGTCGGCTGAGTTGGCTGAGTTGGCTGCGTCGGTTGAGTGTGTGGAGGCTGTGTTGGTTGGGTCGGCTGAGTTGGCTGCGTTGGTTGAGTGTGTGGAGGCTGTGTTGGTTGGGTCGGCTGAGTTGGCTGCGTCGGTTGAGTGTGTATAGGCTTTTCTGTACTTGGCTTCAAAGTTGTGGAGCTAGGAACAGTTGGCTTAGCTGTGGTTGGTTTTTCTGTGCTTGGCTTCAATGTTGTAGTGCTAGGAACAGTTGGATTTGCTGTGGTTGGTTTTTCTGTACTTGGCTTCAAAGTTGTGGAGCTAGGAACAGTTGGCTTTGCTGTGGTTGGTTTTTCTGTACTTGGCTTCAATGTTGTAGTGCTAGGAACAGTTGGCTTCGCAGTGGTTGGTTTTTCTGTGCTTGTCTTCAATGTTGTAGAGCTAGGAACAGTTGGCTTCGCTGTGGTTGGTTTTTCTGTGCTTGGTTTCAATGTGGTGGTGCTGCGCACAGTTGGCTTCGATGTGGTTGGTTTTTCTGTGCTTGGCTTCAATGTTGTGGAGCTAGGAACAGTTGGCTTTGCTGTGGTTGGTTTTTCTGTGCTTGGTTTCAATGTTGTAGTGCTAGGAACAGTTGGCTTAGCTGTGGTTGCTTTTTCTGTGCTTGGTTTCAATGTTGTGGTGCTTGGTACTGTTGGCTTCGAAGTGGTTGGCTTTTCTGTACTTGGCTTCAATGTTGTGGAGCTAGGAACAGTTGGCTTAGCTGTGGTTAGTTTTTCTGTGCTTGGCTTCAATGTTGTAGTGCTAGGAACAGTTGGATTTGCTGTGGTTGGTTTTTCTGTACTTGGCTTCAAAGTTGTGGAGCTAGGAACAGTTGGCTTTGCTGTGGTTGGTTTTTCTGTACTTGGCTTCAATGTTGTAGTGCTAGGAACAGTTGGCTTCGCAGTGGTTGGTTTTTCTGTGCTTGTCTTCAATGTTGTAGAGCTAGGAACAGTTGGCTTCGCTGTGGTTGGTTTTTCTGTGCTTGGTTTCAATGTGGTGGTGCTGCGCACAGTTGGCTTCGATGTGGTTGGCTTTTCTGTACTTGGCTTCAATGTTGTGGTGCTAGGAACAGTTGGCTTCGCTGTGGTTGGCTTTTCTGTGCTTGGCTTCAATGTTGTAGTGCTAGGAACAGTTGGCTTCGCTGTGGTTGGTTTTTCTGTACTTGGCTTCAATGTTGTAGTGCTAGGAACAGTTGGCTTCGCTGTGGTTGGTTTTTCTGTGCTTGGCTTCAATGTGGTGGTGCTAGGAACAGTTGGCTTCGCTGTGGTTGGTTTTTCTGTGCTTGGCTTCAATGTTGTGGTGCTAGGAACAGTTGGCTTAGCTGTGGTTGGTTTTTCTGTGCTTGGCTTCAATGTTGTAGAGCTAGGAACAGTTGGCTTCGCTGTGGTTGGTTTTTCTGTGCTTGGTTTCAATGTTGTGGTGCTGCGCACAGTTGGCATCGATGTGGTTGGCTTTTCTGTACTTGGCTTCAATGTTGTGGAGCTAGGAACAGTTGGCGTCGCTGTGGTTGGTTTTTCTGTGCTTGGCTTCAATGTTGTAGTGCTAGGAACAGTTGGTTTTGCTGTGGTTGGTTTTTCTGTACTTGGCTTTAAAGTTGTGGAGCTAGGAACAGTTGGCTTCGCTGTGGTTGGTTTTTCTGTGCTTGGCTTCAATGTTGTGGAGCTAGGAACAGTTGGCTTCGATGTGGTTGGCTTTTCTGTACTTGGCTTCAAAGTTGTGGAGCTAGGAACAGTTGGCTTAGCTGTGGTTGGTTTTTCTGTGCTTGGCTTCAATGTTGTAGTGCTAGGAACAGTTGGTTTTGCTGTGGTTGGTTTTTCTGTACTTGGCTTTAAAGTTGTGGAGCTAGGAACAGTTGGCTTCGATGTGGTTGGCTTTTCTGTACTTGGCTTCAATGTTGTAGTGCTAGGAACAGTTGGCTTCGCAGTGGTTGGTTTTTCTGTACTTGGATTCAATGTTGTGGAGCTAGGAACAGTTGGCTTCGCTGTGGTTGGTTTTTCTGTACTTGGCTTCAATGTTGTAGTGCTAGGAACAGTTGGCTTCGCTGTGGTTGGTTTTTCTGTGCTTGGCTTCAATGTGGTGGTGCTAGGAACAGTTGGCTTCGCTGTGGTTGCTTTTTCTGTGCTTGGCTTCAATGTTGTGGTGCTAGGAACAGTTGGCTTCGCTGTGGTTGGTTTTTCTGTGCTTGGTTTCACGTTGTGGTGCTGCGCACAGTTGGCTTCGATGTGGTTGGCTTTTCTGTACTTGGCTTCAATGTTGTGGAGCTAGGAACAGTTGGCTTCGCTGTGGTTGGCTTTTCTGTGCTTGGCTTCAATGTTGTAGTGCTAGGAACAGTTGGCTTCGCTGTGGTTGGTTTTTCTGTACTTGGCTTCAATGTTGTAGTGCTAGGAACAGTTGGCTTCGATGTGGTTGGTTTTTCTGTGCTTGGCTTCAATGTGGTGGTGCTAGGAACAGTTGGCTTCGCTGTGGTTGGTTTTTCTGTGCTTGGTTTCAATGTTGTGGTGCTGCGCACAGTTGGCTTCGATGTGGTTGGCTTTTCTGTACTTGGCTTCAATGTTGTGGAGCTAGGAACAGTTGGCTTCGCTGTGGTTGGCTTTTCTGTACTTGGCTTCAATGTTGTAGTGCTAGGAACAGTTGGCTTCGCTGTGGTTGGTTTTTCTGTGCTTGGTTTCAATGTTGTAGTGCTAGGAACAGTTGGCTTCGCTGTGGTTGGCTTTTCTGTACTTGGCTTCAATGTTGTGGTGCTGCGCACAGTTGGCTTCGATGTGGTTGGCTTTTCTGTACTTGGCTTCAATGTTGTAGTGCTAGGAACAGTTGGCTTCGCAGTGGTTGGCTTTTCTGTACTTGGCTTCAATGTTGTAGTGCTAGGAACAGTTGGCTTCGCTGTGGTTGGTTTTTCTGTGCTTGGTTTCACGTTGTGGTGCTGCGCACAGTTGGCTTCGATGTGGTTGGCTTTTCTGTACTTGGCTTCAATGTTGTGGAGCTAGGAACAGTTGGCTTCGCTGTGGTTGGCTTTTCTGTACTTGGCTTCACGTTGTGGTGCTGCGCACAGTTGGCTTCGATGTGGTTGGCTTTTCTGTACTTGGCTTCAATGTTGTGGAGCTAGGAACAGTTGGCTTCGCTGTGGTTGGCTTTTCTGTGCTTGGCTTCAATGTTGTAGTGCTAGGAACAGTTGGCTTCGATGTGGTTGGTTTTTCTGTGCTTGGCTTCAATGTGGTGGTGCTAGGAACAGTTGGCTTCGCTGTTGTTGCTTTTTCTGTGCTTGGCTTCAATGTTGTGGTGCTAGGAACAGTTGGCTTCGCTGTGGTTGGTTTTTCTGTGCTTGGTTTCAATGTTGTGGTGCTGCGCACAGTTGGCTTCGATGTGGTTGGCTTTTCTGTACTTGGCTTCAATGTTGTGGAGCTAGGAAAAGTTGGCTTCGCTGTGGTTGGTTTTTCTGTACTTGGCTTCAAAGTTGTGGAGCTAGGAACAGTTGGCTTCGCTGTGGTTGGCTTTTCTGTACTTGGCTTCAATGTGGTGGTGCTGCGCACAGTTGGCTTCGATGTGGTTGGCTTTTCTGTACTTGGCTTCAATGTTGTGGAGCTAGGAACAGTTGGCTTCGCTGTGGTTGGTTTTTCCGTAATTGGCTTCAAAGTTGTGGAGCTAGGAACAGTTGGCTTCGCTGTGGTTGGCTTTTCTGTACTTGGCTTCAATGTTGTGGTGCTAAGAACAGTTGGCTTAGCTGTGGTTGGTTTTTCTGTGCTTGGCTTCAATGTTGTAGTGCTAGGAACAGTTGGCTTCGCTGTGGTTGCTTTTTCTGTACTTGGCTTCAAAGTTGTGGAGCTAGGAACAGTTGGCTTCGCTGTGGTTGGCTTTTCTGTACTTGGCTTCAATGTGGTGGTGCTGCGCACAGTTGGCTTCGATGTGGTTGGCTTTTCTGTACTTGGCTTCAATGTTGTGGAGCTAGGAACAGTTGGCTTCGCTGTGGTTGGTTTTTCCGTAATTGGCTTCAAAGTTGTGGAGCTAGGAACAGTTGGCTTCGCTGTGGTTGGCTTTTCTGTACTTGGCTTCAATGTTGTGGTGCTAGGAACAGTTGGCTTAGCTGTGGTTGGTTTTTCTGTGCTTGGCTTCAATGTTGTAGAGCTAGGAATAGTTGGCTGCGCTGTGGTTGGTTTTTCTGTGCTTGGTTTCAATGTGGTGGTGCTGCGCACAGTTGGCTTCGATGTGGTTGGCTTTTCTGTTCTTGGCTTCAATGTTGTGGAGCTAGGAACAGTTGGCTTCGCTGTGGTTGGCTTTTCCGTAATTGGCTTCAAAGTTGTGGAGCTAGGAACAGTTGGCTTCGCTGTGGTTGGCTTTTCTGTACTTGGCTTCAATGTTGTGGTGCTGCGCACAGTTGGCTTCGATGTGGTTGGCTTTTCTGTACTTGGCTTCAATGTTGTGGAGCTAGGAACAGTTGGCTTCGATGTGGTTGGCTTTTCTGTACTTGGCTTCAATGTTGTGGAGCTAGGAACAGTTGGCTTCGCTGTGGTTGGTTTTTCCGTAATTGGCTTCAAAGTTGTGGAGCTAGGAACAGTTGGCTTCGCTGTGGTTGGCTTTTCTGTACTTGGCTTCAATGTTGTGGAGCTAGGAACAGTTGGCTTCGCTGTGGTTGGCTTTTCTGTGCTTGGCTTCAATGTTGTAGTGCTAGGAACAGTTGGCTTCGCTGTGGTTGGTTTTTCTGTGCTTGGTTTCAATGTGGTGGTGCTGCGCACAGTTGGCTTCGATGTGGTTGGCTTTTCTGTACTTGACTTCAATGTTGTGGAGCTAGGAACAGTTGGCTTCGCTGTGGTTGGCTTTTCTGTGCTTGGCTTCAATGTTGTAGTGCTAGGAACAGTTGGCTTCGCTGTGGTTGGTTTTTCTGTGCTTGGTTTCAATGTGGTGGTGCTGCGCACAGTTGGCTTCGCTGTGGTTGGTTTTTCTGTGCTTGGCTTCAATGTTGTGGTGCTAGGAACAGTTGGCTTAGCTGTGGTTGGCTTTTCTGTACTTGGCTTCAATGTTGTGGAGCTAGGAACAGTTGGCTTCGCTGTGGTTGGTTTTTCTGTACTTGGCTTCAAAGTTGTGGAGCTAGGAACAGTTGGCTTCGCAGTGGTTGGCTTTTCTGTACTTGGCTTCAATGTTGTGGTGCTGGGCACAGTTGGCTTCGAAGTGGTCGGCTTTTCTGTACTTGGCTTCAAAGTTGTAGAGCTAGGAACTGTTGGCTTCGATGTGGTTGGTTTTTCTGTACTTGGCTTCAATGTTGTAGTGCTAGGAACAGTTGGCTTCGCAGTGGTTGGCTTTTCTGTACTTGGCTTCAATGTTGTGGTGCTGGGCACAGTTGGCTTCGCTGTGGTTGGTTTTTCTGTACTTGGCTTCAAAGTTGTGGAGCTAGGAAAAGTTGGCTTTGCTGTGGTTGGTTTTTCTGTACTTGGCTTCAATGTTGTAGTGCTAGGAACAGTTGGCTTCGATGTGGTTGGCTTTTCTGTACTTGGCTTCAAAGTTGTGGAGCTAGGAACAGTTGGCTTGGCTGTGGTTGGCTTTTCTGTACTTGGCTTCAAAGTTGTGGAGCTAGGAACAGTTGGCTTCGCAGTGGTTGGCTTTTCTGTACTTGGCTTCAATGTTGTGGTGCTGGGCACAGTTGGCTTCGAAGTGGTCGGCTTTTCTGTACTTGGCTTCAAAGTTGTAGAGCTAGGAACTGTTGGCTTCGATGTGGTTGGTTTTTCTGTACTTGGCTTCAATGTTGTAGTGCTAGGAACAGTTGGCTTCGCAGTGGTTGGCTTTTCTGTACTTGGCTTCAATGTTGTGGTGCTGGGCACAGTTGGCTTCGCTGTGGTTGGTTTTTCTGTACTTGGCTTCAAAGTTGTGGAGCTAGGAAAAGTTGGCTTTGCTGTGGTTGGTTTTTCTGTACTTGGCTTCAATGTTGTAGTGCTAGGAACAGTTGGCTTCGATGTGGTTGGCTTTTCTGTACTTGGCTTCAAAGTTGTGGAGCTAGGAACAGTTGGCTTGGCTGTGGTTGGCTTTTCTGTACTTGGCTTCAATGTTGTAGTGCTAGGAACAGTTGGCTTCGCAGTGGTTGGCTTTTCTGTACTTGGCTTCAATGTTGTAGTGCTAGGAACAGTTGGCTTCGCAGTGGTTGGCTTTTCTGTACTTGGCTTCAATGTTGTGGTGCTAGGAACAGTTGGCTTCGCAGTGGATGGCTTTTCTGTACTTGGCTTAAATGTTGTGGAGCTAGGAACAGTTGGCTTCGCTGTGGTTGGTTTTTCTGTACTTGGCTTCAATGTTGTGGTGCTGGGCACAGTTGGCTTCGAAGTGGTTGGCCTTTCGGTGCTTGGCTTTAATGTTGTGGAGCTAGGAACAGTTGGCTTCGCTGTGGTTGGTTTTTCTGTGCTTGGCTTCAATGTTGTAGTGCTAGGAACAGTTGGCTTAGCTGTGGTTGGTTTTTCTGTACTTGGCTTCAATGTTGTAGTGCTAGGAACAGTTGGCTTAGCTGTGGTTGGTTTTTCTGTACTTGGCTTCAAAGTTGTGGAGCTAGGAACAGTTGGCTTCGATGTGGTTGGTTTTTCTGTACTTGGCTTCAATGTTGTACTGCTAGGAACAGTTGGCTTCGAAGTGGTTGGCTTTTCTGTACTTGGCTTCAAAGTTGTGGAGCTAGGAACAGTTGGCTTCGAAGTGGTTGGCTTTTCTGTACTTGGCTTCAAAGTTGTGGAGCTAGGAACAGTTGGCTTCGATGTGGTTGGTTTTTCTGTACTTGGCTTCAATGTTGTACTGCTAGGAACATTTGGCTTCGAAGTGGTTGGCTTTTCTGTACTTGGCTTCAAAGTTGTGGAGCTAGGAACAGTTGGCTTCGCAGTGGTTGGCTTTTCTGTACTTGGCTTCAATGTTGTGGTGCTGGGCACAGTTGGCTTCGCTGTGGTTGGTTTTTCTGTACTTGGCTTCAAAGTTGTGGAGCTAGGAAAAGTTGGCTTTGCTGTGGTTGGTTTTTCTGTACTTGGCTTCAATGTTGTAGTGCTAGGAACAGTTGGCTTCGATGTGGTTGGCTTTTCTGTACTTGGCTTCAAAGTTGTGGAGCTAGGAACAGTTGGCTTGGCTGTGGTTGGCTTTTCTGTACTTGGCTTCAATGTTGTAGTGCTAGGAACAGTTGGCTTCGCAGTGGTTGGCTTTTCTGTACTTGGCTTCAATGTTGTGGTGCTGGGAACAGTTGGCTTCGATGTGGTTGGTTTTTCTGTACTTGGCTTCAATGTTGTAGTGCTAGGAACAGTTGGCTTCGAAGTGGTTGGCTTTTCTGTACTTGGCTTCAAAGTTGTGGAGCTAGGAACAGTTGGCTTGGCTGTGGTTGGCTTTTCTGTACTTGGCTTCAATGTTGTAGTGCTAGGAACAGTTGGCTTCGCAGTGGTTGGCTTTTCTGTACTTGGCTTCAAAGTTGTGGAGCTAGGAACAGTTGGCTTGGCTGTGGTTGGTTTTTCTGTACTTGGCTTCAATGTTGTAGTGCTAGGAACAGTTGGCTTAGCTGTGGTTGGTTTTTCTGTGCTTGGCTTTAATGTTGTAGTGCTAGGAACAGTTGGCTTAGCTGTGGTTGGTTTTTCTGTACTTGGCTTCAATGTTGTAGTGCTAGGAACAGTTGGCTTGGCTGTGGTTGGCTTTTCTGTACTTGGCTTCAATGTTGTAGTGCTAGGAACAGTTGGCTTCGCAGTGGTTGGCTTTTCTGTACTTGGCTTCAATGTTGTGGTGCTAGGAACAGTTGGCTTCGCAGTGGATGGCTTTTCTGTACTTGGCTTAAATGTTGTGGTGCTGGGCACAGTTGGCTTCGCTGTGGTTGGTTTTTCTGTACTTGGCTTCAATGTTGTGGTGCTGGGCACAGTTGGCTTCGAAGTGGTTGGCCTTTCGGTGCTTGGCTTTAATGTTGTGGAGCTAGGAACAGTTGGCTTCGCTGTGGTTGGTTTTTCTGTACTTGGCTTCAATGTTGTGGTGCTGGGCACAGTTGGCTTCGAAGTGGTTGGCCTTTCGGTGCTTGGCTTTAATGTTGTGGAGCTAGGAACAGTTGGCTTCGCTGTGGTTGGTTTTTCTGTACTTGGCTTCAATGTTGTGGTGCTGGGCACAGTTGGCTTCGAAGTGGTTGGCCTTTCGGTGCTTGGCTTTAATGTTGTGGAGCTAGGAACAGTTGGCTTCGCTGTGGTTGGTTTTTCTGTACTTGGCTTCAATGTTGTGGTGCTGGGCACAGTTGGCTTCGAAGTGGTTGGCCTTTCGGTGCTTGGCTTTAATGTTGTGGAGCTAGGAACAGTTGGCTTCGCTGTGGTTGGTTTTTCTGTGCTTGGCTTCAATGTTGTAGTGCTAGGAACAGTTGGCTTAGCTGTGGTTGGTTTTTCTGTACTTGGCTTCAAAGTTGTGGAGCTAGGAACAGTTGGCTTCGATGTGGTTGGTTTTTCTGTACTTGGCTTCAATGTTGTACTGCTAGGAACAGTTGGCTTCGAAGTGGTTGGCTTTTCTGTACTTGGCTTCAAAGTTGTGGAGCTAGGAACAGTTGGCTTCGAAGTGGTTGGCTTTTCTGTGCTTGGCTTCAATGTTGTGGAGCTAGGAACAGTTGGCTTCGATGTGGTTGGTTTTTCTGTACTTGGCTTCAATGTTGTAGTGCTAGGAACAGTTGGCTTCGCTGTGGTTGGTTTTTCTGTTCTTGGCTTCAATGTGGTGGTGCTGGGCACAGTTGGCTTCGAAGTGGTTGGCTTCGAAGTGGTTGGCTTTTCTGTGCTTGGCTTTAATGTGGTGGTGCTGGGCACAGTTGGCTTCGCTGTTGTTGGTTTTTCTGTACTTGGCTTCAATGTTGTAGTGCTAGGAACAGTTGGCTTCGCTGTGGTTGGTTTTTCTGTTCTTGGCTTCAATGTGGTGGTGCTGGGCACAGTTGGTTTCGAAGTGGTTGGCTTTTCTGTACTTGGCTTCAAAGTTGTGGAGCTAGGAACAGTTGGCTTCGATGTGGTTGGTTTTTCTGTACTTGGCTTCAATGTTGTGGTGCTGGGCACAGTTGGCTTCGCTGTGGTTGGTTTTTCTGTACTTGGCTTCAATGTTGTAGTGCTACGAACAGTTGGCTTCGCTGTGGTTGGCTTTTCTGTACTTGGCTTCAAAGTTGTGGAGCTAGGAACAGTTGGCTTCACTGTGGTTGGTTTTTCTGTACTTGGCTTCAAAGTTGTGGAGCTAGGAACAGTTGGCTTCACTGTGGTTGGTTTTTCTGTACTTGGCTTCAATGTTGTAGTGCTGGGCACAGTTGGCTTCGAAGTGGTTGGCTTTTCTGTACTTGGCTTTAAAGTTGTGGAGCTAGGAACAGTTGGCTTCGAAGTGGTTTGCTTTTCTGTGCTTGGCTTTAATGATGTGGTGCTGGGCACAGTTGGCTTCGCTGTTGTTGGTTTTTCTGTACTTGGCTTCAATGTTGTAGTGCTGGGCACAGTTGGCTTCGAAGTGGTTGGCTTTTCTGTACTTGGCTTCAAAGTTGTGGAGCTAGGAACAGTTGGCTTCGATGTGGTTGGTTTTTCTGTACTTGGCTTCAAAGTTGTGGAGCTAGGAACAGTTGGCTTCGCTGTGGTTGGTTTTTCTGTACTTGGCTTCAATGTTGTGGCGCTGGGCACAGTTGGCTTCGAAGTAGTTGGCCTTTCGGTGCTTGGCTTCAATGTTGTAGTGCTAGGAACAGTTGGCTTCGATGTGGTTGGTTTTTCGGTGCTTGGCTTCAATGTTGTAGTGCTGGGCACAGTTGGCTTCGAAGTGGTTGGCTTTTCTGTTCTTGGCTTTAAAGTTGTGGAGCTAGGAACAGTTGGCTTCGCAGTGGTTGGGTTTTCTGTACTTGGCTTCAATGTTGTGGCGCTGGGCACAGTTGGCTTCGAAGTAGTTGGCCTTTCGGTGCTTGGCTTCAATGTTGTAGTGCTAGGAACAGTTGGCTTCGATGTGGTTGGTTTTTCGGTGCTTGGCTTCAATGTTGTAGTGCTAGGAACAGTTGGCTTCGCAGTGGTTGGCTTTTCTGTGATAGGCTTCAATGTTGTGGTGGGCTTCAATGTGGTTGGCTTTTCTGTACTTGACTTTGGTGTAGTTTTAACTGTACTTTGACGTGTTGTTTGTATGGTTGTCTGATATGTGGGCTTGGGAGTCGAAGTTTGTGCCGTTGCTGTTGTGTCTCCTGGGCAGTCGTGAGGTGTGGTTGTTTTGTGCTGACATGGTTGTTTAGTTGCAATTGTTGTGCGGTGTTCACAATTTGGTGTAGTTGGATGATATTTACAAGGTGTGGAGGGTGGGCGAATAGTAGTTGTGTAGCTTGTCTTATTATTGCAAGGATTCCGGAAATGCAATATAATCTCATTGTGATGATCGCCTGGTGAAATACGAATGTGTGGCCCGAAAAGTGTAAAAGTAGCGCCCGATGCGACTAACAAGCATAATATTAGCAATTTCATACTGAAACATAAATGCTTTTGGAATTGCACAAACGCGAATTGTTGACCGATTCGATTGCTTTGTAGGTGAACCACTGTACGAGCAGTCTGACGACGCCCTCGATACTACTATTCAACGGCCCTAATACTTAGTATTTAAGTCGTGGTCATGGTGGTGTCCCAATGGAAGGTATTACAAAAATTTGCAATATATTTTCTATAAATATATTCCCTAAATAAATTGTCATACTACGGATGCATACGCTCTGGCAGGGCACGCACTAGTTCTTAGTAAGTTCTAGACAAACTTACATAAGACATTACTTATCGGAGCTGCGGCTTACTGGCGAGCTCACATATAGGTCGGTATGTGGCTTGAGCTCATTGATGAAGGGCCAGAACAGCACGTAGATTTTCTGAATCATTCTTGTATTGGCTAAATTCTCGTTGGCACGCTTCTACAATATTTTTCAAAAACGTTTTGTAATTTTAACAATTTTTATTACGCTTCTGTAGTACTTTGCGGTTAACTGAACAACTCTCATGAATAAATTGCGTGAAGTGTCACTCTCGAAATGAATGTACTACGAGTCGATTGACAAACGAAATTAAGCAATGCTAATGAAATTGAAAATTTTAATAATATTCTGTTATGGTCAAAGTGATATTTAGACATACCAATTTTATCAAAGATGCAACTGGAGAGGTAAGTTTTAATCCCTATTATATTTTTTTACCAATATGAGTGTTGATATATAGTATATTTTATTAATTTTAGCTACCAGCAAATGTAAATATCAGGCAGAAGTACGAGGGACCTAGATCTTAGAGACTAAAATACGACTAAGTTCGTGGGGTAAGGCAGGAGAGTTCTACGCCTTCATTTACTAGTAGCTGAATCCCATTACACATTATGATACTCAAATAAAATATTATCATTTCTTTATTTATTCTGTATACTTGCCATCATTCTTGTTTTATTCTTATTTTGTAAATGAGTGACTTGACTCACTCGACAAAACAATATTATTTACATACTATACATTCACATTCATAATAGACATAACAGACAATATATAATATTAATTTCACAATCACCTAGTAAAAACCAAACAAATATTGAAAACAAGAACATTCTAGACCCATCTGCCTATATAATTGGCACGTCGAGTATTTTAATGTGCGCATTGAAACTCCAGTAGGAGCTATTGAATACAACGTTCTTAACATACATGTTTCAAGTATCTTTCACTAATATTTCAGAGTTATAGATCGTTTACCTAATAAAACTGTTTCTAATCGAAAACATGAGAACTTTGCCGTCTTCTACCAGACCACAAGGCTTACAAATAACTGTTCTTTTTGAATGTAAGAAGTGTAAATTCAGGAATTACTGAAATCTACAGAGAAGGTAACCTAACTAAATTATCATATTTGGTATAGTGATTTTCAAATGGGTTTGAATACAGACGAATATATAATAGAATCAATTAGAAATCAAGATTTTCAAAATTGCACATTTGTAATATTTTATTTTATTTTTTAGCACGTGTTGCATGGAAACAAAGTATAATAAAGATGTACGATCTAGTAGTCGACCTTGCAAGACAAGCAGCTGTCCTTCATAGGCACTATAAATATTGAACTTTGTATATGCAACAGAGGGCAGTGCTTTCCTTGTCCTCCACGGTAGATAACAAATTCTTTACTATACTTTTACTATACTATAACATACAACTTAAGGCAAGATCGACACGGAGTTCGACAACATCCACACGATGACGGAAGAACAGACTGACATGATAACTTACTACTACAGTACATAGGAAACATTCGACTGTTATATAAATTTGCGCAACGTTATTCAATTACCGTAGTATGTTAACTAAATAGACTAATTTTATTTGTATATTGACTATAACTAGTGATCTTCTATGTGCGTTGAAAGTAATATTCCACCGTTCGATGCCTGATGTGTATAATAAATAGCCCTCGCATCCTACACCTCATCGTCGCTAGTTTGAGGGCACAAGACCTGCTCCTGCCACCAATCGTGGACCTCATAGACCGCGTTTGCCTGATTATTGAACGGCAGCAGTTTGCCACTGCCTCCAATTAGCTGGCTCATCATGGCCGAGGAACTACTGAGGACGCCATGATGATGCGGATGTTGATGCTGATGCTGATGGTGATCCCCATAGCCATGTAGAGCGGCGGTGGCAGCCACCGTTTGATTGATGATCGGATAGTGAAACTGGCCAATTTCACTGAAAATCGTCGATGACTTGTTCGTATCGCGCTGTTTGCCCAGCTGTCCCAGTTGTGCCACATGTGGCAATGTGGTCATCGAGTTCTTCTTCCGCTGTTGACTGCTTATATGCAATCGCTCCTTATCGCTCAACGTCGAACGCTGCTGCGGATCACTTGAAGTGGGTGCCAAAAACTTACGTCCCGCCGAGCTGCCGGTGGAATCACTTCGGTTGAGGGCATAGCTCCGCTTGCCACCCACCGCCATTACGTGACGCACCCCGGTGGCGTGGACATCGGAATGGGTTAAGACAATCGCGGCACTGCTATTGGCATCCTTCTCATCGTTCTCTGTTGAGCTCAAAGTGGGCGAGAAGGCATCGCTGGTGGGCGGACAGGTGCCAGCAACCGCACCACTTATTGTACTAATCGCTGATTTGTCCAGCACTCCGCTGGGTGCCAAATCCTCTTGTACGTTCGGTCGCATCACCGACTGTTCGTTCGTGGCACGCAGACCGGCAATCAATGAGTTTTGTTGCTTCTAAAGAAAATACAAACACAATATTATGAATGCATAGTTTGGGTGCAAATTGAATTACAACTTACACTGGCGTTTTGTGCACGTATCTTTTTGAGGCAGCCTTCCAGCCAGGTACGTATAGTCATTTTAGCTACTTCCTCCTCCACCAAGTATTCGAATTCCTCACGAGCCAGCAACTCCTCTAGCTGTAATGCTTTTCGAATGTCCACCGATCGATACGAAAGCATGCTGAAAATCCATAATGAATTGAATGATATGTATGTACAATATAAAATAGTATTTATGCGACCTACTTGATAACATCGTGGAATGTTACATCCTCGCCATTATGCAGCTTGTCCAGTTCATAGCACATGTACTTGAATAACAACCGATCCTTTTGCGGATCACACTCGAGGCGACCTTTCAAGAGTCGCAAAATGAACTTCACCCGGCGCACAGGAATAACACCCCGCTGATGAATGTCGACAATGTTCCAGGTGTTTTGAAAGTTACGTATGTCTGCATAGGACAACAAGGCATCCTCTTCATTTGAGTAGAATAATGAAAAGTTCTCCATGATAATAGCTGCAAATAAGATTAAAAATTATTGAATGTACGACTCGTACTATATAGAACAGTTGGCTGGTGTTACTGACCCACAAGTAGATTGAGTACAATGTACGTGATGATCACGTAAAATGTGCAAAAATATATCAAGCTTGCTGTGAAATTGCCGCAATCGGTTTCCCAGTAATTTCCACCAAGCGTACAATATGGTGGCTGAACCATACAATCGTGCATGATTTTATTCCAATCCTCGCCGGTAACGATCCGAAATAACATTGCGACGCCAGTCACCGGGGATCCAAAGTTCGCTCGTCGACCAATACCTTCTCCATACTTTACAGTACCTGGAAAAATCAATCCTCATTAGCGAATACTCTACAAATACCTCACTCAGTACAGGGTACGTACCAAATAATATTGTACCAGCCAGGGCATAGAAGAAGACCAAGAGAAACATTCCGAAAATGATGAAGAAAGATTTGCACACTGAGACACCAACCGTTAGCATCAGCATTTTCAACGTTGTATGTTTACCAGTTATAGTAAAGAAACGCAGGATAACTACCATAAAACCAAAAAAGTATGACAAATCATTCTGAAAAGAAATAATAATCATAAAAGATTAGATGAAAGAGAATAAGAAAGAAAATAAGATTATTTTTATCATTAGTATTAGAAATATTGTATTGCATTGTACTTTTCTTACGATTTAATAAATTATACAATAAAATAGTGACATACCCTGAGAATTGTCTGCAATATGATCCAGATGACGCCAGCAACCGTTACAAGCAGATCGTAGCGATTGCGCCTGGACTGCCAGTAGCCCCGAGGTGTGAAGGCAATGTTCTTCATCACAACTTCAACAACAAACACAAAGGTGAGCACGGCGCTAACAATAACCAAACGCTCCGTGTGCACCTCTCCTTTAATCCACTGCAAATAGCGAGTTCGGGTTAGATTTAATTAAGGGCTGGCTAAATTTTTTGCTGTGAACTCACTGTTATAGATAACAACATACTGTTGATCAAGACGACCACAGCAATGACACGCTTAAAGATAATGTGCTGCGTAATGTCGTAGGTAAAGGCACGAATCTTTCGACCATCTGGTCGCGGTGGCAAATGCAGAGGCTGAGCGATCTTGAGACGCTTCTTTAAGTCACACCATCGCCTCTGGTCGACAGTTAACAGCGCTGTGCCTTTGTTCTCCGAGTAGTTTGCGATAACAACACCCACAAAGAGGGTCAAACCAATCATGCAACCCAAGAATATGTAGATGTGGATATAGATAGCATGAATCTAAAAAATGATTGATACAAATCAATTTGAATAGGCGAGGTATTAGGCTAATGATTTTCTTTTGCATTACCGGTCCAACAACTTTAATAAGAACATCGCGAACATCCAACCAACCCTTGAAGGACAACACCTCGAACAAGGTTAACATCGCATCCCCAATGTTGTCGAAATTGAAGCGACGAGGATTCGCCCAGACGCGTGGCACCAACATCGCCGGATACGACTCATCTGGTCCCGGAGTCAGCTTCATTTTGGTCACAAAGACACGTCGCATAAAGACGCCAACACAATCCTCTCGCCGCAGTATCGTCGGATCATTACAACGCGCCAAACGTCCACCGTACAATTGCACACCGTAGCTGGCAAATATGAACATCAGTAGAATGAGCAGAGTGGATACCAATAAGATCTCTTTGAAGCCTCGGCACAGTTCATAGACCACTTTTCTCATATGCGGCACCAGCGTGAAGATTCTCAATGGTCGGACGCAGCGTAGAATCATCAACAGTTGAGCCGCCGAATTTGTGGGTATATTGTGTGGCATCCAGCAAAGAAACGACGTGGATACCACATAAATGAATACATCCAATGCGGCAGCTACATCCTTAATGTAAGCCTTGGGCGTAAAAAACAATCCATCGGCGAGAATCTTAAGCGCGAGCTCCAGGCTCATAAATATGACGAATCCGTATTCGGCTATTTGGAGTGTAGGGTGATCCATTAGACGATAACTGGGTGTCTCGAACATCATGGAAATGCATGAGAGTGTGGTGGCAAAGATCATCACCCAGTCCAGATAGGTGACCAGACCGAGAAAGTTGCTAAAGAGTAAAAATTAAATTATTAATAATATGAAAGTAGCTATTCATAGTGTAATTCTTTGTTATCAACAACGAAATGTAACGATAATACAGTATAATGTCGTTAGTTTCACCGATTGTACATTGTATAATCATATAACTTAACTGCATTGCATTTAAGTGCAACTTTTGAATATTGTCATGTTTTTGCGCATTGAAGACATTTAAGTGCACTTGGAAGACAATTACTTAAAATCGTAGTATGTAGATTGTTTACTTTACTTGTTTGTACTTATCGGCATTGCACATAAGTGCATAATTTGTCAGTTAAATGCTAAGAAAGCAAATAAAAGTCAACCCAAAACTATGTGAATTTTAGCTGCACCTATCGACATTCTGTAATCGAATTCGTTATTCAGTCAACCCATGACCCATTAGCAACTTACTGCAAACTCTTGTACTGCACTTTGCGCTCCTTCCCTGTGAGTGGATCTTTAAGCCGCGCATCGTATCGGGCATGCACGATCTTCTGGCATATCTTGCGAAAGCGACTTTCGCGCGGCACCAGAAACAGCGGTGTGTCAAAGAACGGATGATTCTCTCTTAGATCCTCCTCTCGCTGATTGCGTCGCATCTCGGCCTGCTGCCGTTTCGCCTGCAGCAGCTTGATGTCCAAGTCGTGAGGCCGAGCCCGACCAGAATTGGCGCGCGGAGCGGCCGCAATGTCACCGTTCTCCATGAGATGCTCATAGGTCTGCTTCAGCTTGATCGAGCCAGAACGTACGCTGCGACGTATGGAGCGTGATCCAAATCTGTGAATTTGTAGCGCACAACACATCAAACGAATCATGGGCCACCCCTGGGCAACATGGGTACTTACTTCTTCTGATCCACCCGCCACGGCTTCGAATGCGTTATCGTGCCCTGTGACTTGAGGCCTCCCTTGGTGCCCACCACTGGCAACATGGCTGAGTCGCCCAACATAAGACGTTGATTGTTGCTATCGCTGTAATTTCGAAATGGAAATCAAATTAGAATCGTAATCATTCCATTGTGGATCCGATATTTACTTAATTATGTGAGTGATGGCCAACTTGCGTAGGCTACTGCCAGCAGCTCGCACCTTGGCGGTTTTGTTCATAATGCGGACAGGTTTTTGCTTGCGGAACACAACGTTGGACTCCCAGCACTCGGACATGGGCCGCTTGCAACTCTCGACCATTGATGGATCATCGGTTTCCAGTTCGATGACAAAGTGCTTCATGAAACTCTCGCGTACCTTGGGGAGCATGAAATCGTTTGGGATGCGATGCAGTATTGTCATTTGTGGCGAGTCCGGAAACTTTTCGAAAATGCGCAATCGGAAAGGCAGCGTCTCTTTGATTTCAGCACTTTGCTCACGAAACTTGAGCTGTTTCAGCTTCTTGATATCCTCGTCCAACTCCAAGTTATCCAAAATGACCGCCACGAAAAGACTGAGCACGATGAGTGTGACAAACAGATGGTAAAGTATGAAATATACGGCAACCAATGGCGTCAGGGTTTTACTCGTTCGGATCATCGTTTCGTCCATGACCTCCACCCACGCCTCTTGCGTGAGAATCTGGAACATGCTCATGAAGGCTTCGGGGAACGATTCGAACTTGGTGAAATCGCAGAGGAAGCAAAACAATTGCATTGAAATGCTCGAGCTAATGATCAGCAAACACATGGTGAAGATAATCAGCGAGCCAAGTTTTTTGCCAGGCCCAAAGATCTTGTAGACAAAACCCTCCAGCATTGGCGATGCCTTAATCAGTCGCACCACCCGCAACACTTGGAAATACGTCAATCCCGACAAATAGAAAATGGGCACTATATGCAGCGTGGTGCCAGCGGCCAGCAACAATTCAAATTTGTGTATCGAATGCTTGTAGTAACCACGCCACCCTAGACAGTAGATCTTGAACAGCGTTTCCAGATCGAGCAGGCATGTGAATGCCACCTCAATGTAGTAGTATCTCTCGTAGAATATGTGACGTGGTCGTCCATCATGCTTGAAGGCCATCGTGGCAGTCACAATGCCGTTGGCCAGAATCACGGTCATGACGAGCATGCGAAAGTACGGAGATCGGAGAATGGCATGACACGTCTCGGGCGCCAATCCGCCGTGTTTATTGTCATCGATGGTGACGAGTCGCCAGCCGGAATCGTTGCCGCTAAGTATCTGCGAGGCAGCGGTCTTTTGTATGTGTCCCCGGGCTCCCCACATCTGCTGGAACTGCACGCGTATCTCGTTGAAAGTCTCCGTGATCACGGCTATGAAAACGTTCTTCACCAGCCAGGCGAGGAAGAATATCATTGTGCTGAAGTAGAAAGCTGCTCGCCAAGCGGGCAGCGAATCGATGGCTCGGTACATTATGAAAACCCAGCCCTCTTGTGATGCGGCCTGATAAACGGTGAAGATACTTGTGGCAATGTCCTCGAAGCCATTAAAGCCAATCACGTAGCTGCTCAGGAAGTCCATCTTCATACACCGCATCCCAGGCGAACACTGATAACCCGAGTCGGGATCCATCGAACAGAATGTGTCTGGTATGGCCAGCGAGTTGATCGTTAGTACTCTGTGAATAAATACGGTATACGGTATATAGATAACAAGATTTTATCATTGCGGGGCTGTCATTCAATAAACAGCGATTGATATATTTATGGTATCAAATATACGAGAATCGGAATCGGAAAGTTTATCGTGTAGTCTATAAGGATTAAGAAGCCATCCGATATAATTGTATTTAAAGCGTGATTTCTCTACTACATATAAGCTAAAACTTAAGACTCAGAAATGAACGGAATTCGTATCTACATATGTTTTCGATTCCAGATTTGTTTTCGATTTCAGGCCTGATATGTTGGTGGCATACTTACGGTCTGCCCAGTATATCATACTCCGTATTGTTCATCACACAGTGATTTTTCAGCTCGCCAAAGAACTGCACTCCTAGCAGTCCATACAATGACATGAAGAATAAAAAGAATAGCGTCACATTGTAGATTTGCTGACTCGAACGTCTGAAAATTGGAAGAACAAAATAATGATAACGATTCGTGGTTGTTCGTTTGCCCAAGCCTAGTGGATATTTACTTGAAAATTTGATTGATGCGACTCTTGGGCATACTAAATTTAAGGAAAACTCTCAGGAAGCGTATCATAATAAGAGGTCGAGGCGCTCGCATTATAGATAGATACGAGAATCTGGAAAAGAAAAGAACATATATGACATCGAAATATGTAAGCGTTAAATAAATAAAATAGAAATAAAACATTCACTGAACATAAATGAATATTTATTACAATCGTGATCTTCCAGTTATACATAAATTCGTCGTTAAATACTTTAATAAAAATTCTTCTCATTTCATAAAATGTGAATAAAAGTTTCCATTTAATACTACAACATCTTGTGTTGGCTTCTATTCAACTTACTTTGCCACAATTTCAAGAACTTCAAAGATTTGCAGGATGATGGAGACCCACAGAAAGCTGACCATAGAAGCATCGAACTGACACCAATGATCCTTAAGATATGGCACTTCACCCTGCAAAGCATACAATATGTTACACACAGTTCCACACTTTTGGCAAACAAATCGATCGAGATCGTTGACTCACATGCAGAACGCCCCGAATGTGCATTTTGGCAATCATCTCGGCTGTGAAGAGAACTGTGACAGCTGTGTCCGACACGAATGTTATGTACTGCAGCGATGGATACCGCTCGAATGTCTTCGGTGTGTTGAGTGAAACGGATGCCAGCGAGACCAAGGCACACAAACGCATCAGACGACGCACCCACAGCTTGTTGACCCACTCGATGTCGGCGCTCTCGTTCAGCGATTCCTCCGGTCCATAGTCGGCCAAAAAGGGTTCGCCACCCTTGAGGCTCTGCTTGCGACCCAACATTATTTTATTGCCAATTCCCGTCGCAATGCCCAGTCCAATGGGCGGCACACCCGTAATGGCAGCGCTGCCCACAGTGCTGCTGATGCCGCCACAGATCCCCATGCCGGCTGTGGCGGCCCCACCGCCCAGGCCGCCAATGCCGCCCAGCAGATTGAGGCCTCCGCCCCCAACGCCGCCCACAGGGCAGACCGTGGCGCCTGCTCCATTGTTGTGAGCCGCATTGTTGACGATCGTCGGACCAACTGCTCCCACTGCGTTCGATGTTGTCCCACCAACTAGACCTGCAGGCACAAAGCATTCTTATTATACTTATTGTAATAATTCGAAAATGTAATTTTAAAATTAAACGGTTTAAATCGCACAGAAAAAGAGTACAGCCTGATTTGGAGATATCTTTGTTTGAAGAAAAACAATGTATGGAGCACAAATTAAATGCGAATCTTAGGGGGAGAACGAGTATTTACAAAAACCTTATAAACAAAGTATTTTTAATCAATATAATGTTGTTTCATTTTATTTATTCCAAAATCAACTATATTTTTAGATAGATATTTATGAAAATGGAAAATAGATCGACCAGATCGAAATGCTTTTTATTCTTTCTAAAAAGCCAACATAAAGAGATTTTAAAAATAAAAAAAATGTAATATCTAAAGAATGTAGTATAGAAAAGAAAGTATTTTTTAAATTTCAAAACCAACTAAATTTGTAGATAAATGATAGAACAATTAATAAACCATATTGTTATGCGATGTATTGCTCTAAAAAGAAAAATGATCTAGCTAAAATATGATATAAGTACATATCATATAATGTAGTGTAGTGTAGTGTTGTACCTCCAACCGTCTGCTGCATTCCGAAAGCGGTGCTGCTGCTGCCGCCACCACTGCCGCTGCCTGAGTTCACAATGTTTGCCGTTGGACTGTTAAGCGTGCTAGCCGCATCTTGTCGTGTCCCCAATCCGTTGCCAGGACTGCTTCCCGGCGATGGATTGAAGTTGAAATGGCTAGCTAGCTGCTGCTGCTGCTGCTGCTGTTGCGAGCTTCGCAGATGAGCGTGCTGATTTTGATTTTGATGAGGATTTGATAGCGATAATGAATGCTGATGCTGCTGTTGCGGTGTCAAGCTATTGCCACTGGAGGAGCTGGTGCTTGCCGTCGCTGGCGTCGTTATCCCACTGGCCGAGTGAAAGTTAACGCCACCTCCCGTGCGTTTGTTTCTTGCAGCTGCACCCAAGCGTCGAATCTGTAAGCGGTCAATCATTCATGCAGCGCATACTGGTCCTAGCTGGGCCGTAGTTAATTGTCGCTGGGTTCGATAGAAATAAATTCGAATTACATGTTTGCATTTGTACCCTCAAGTATTTATGTAGGTGCATGTACTCCACAAGCAAGATAGTCGCGATTGATACTTTCATCTTCAATCATGTATGCAAGTTTGTAAACACGTGTGCAACAAAATGTACCCAATCTGATACATTTGCTGCACATTTGTACCACATTTGTGTGTACTTTAATTAATATACATATTTGTTAATATTTGTGTAAATGTTTATTTTGTGCATTCATTATTATTATTTGTCCCCGAATTAAAACAGAATTCAGAACATAATGTGTACGATTGCCACAATTGGTATATTTGATGTTTACTATTATATTTAATGAAAACGTGCTATATAATTCATGAAAGTATGTATCGAATAACTACACTACTTATCACTTTTAGGTACAGTGTGTGTATGGAAGTCGAATTTTGTGAGCATTATCGAATGGTACATTTAGTTCAATTTATTTTTAATGTTAATAGCGTTTTGATTTTCAAGTATTTAACTTAAAGAAGATTTTATTGGTTATGCTTTTTCATCGCCGAAAATTTGTAAACATTTGCGCTATAATTTGCTTTATCGCAAATGTTAAATATGCCGAAGATTTTGATGTGACAACCGTGGTATAGACTTTTCCATATGTACATATATCATTTGCCAATTACTATAGATATTATACCTAGGTATTGAACAAAGGGACAATTAGTTAAAGTATTCTCTGTCAATATTTATATTTGAACAGTTGCCGATGCGAAAAAGTTTGCACCGAACAACCCTCATGACCCGAATACGAGAGCGGCAAATACATACATACGCATGTATAAGTATATATATATGTATACAGTATAGACGTACACATAAACAAAATGCACACACTCACACACACCTATATGCAAAACTATATATGAATATTAGGACATTTTATCAATTTTTATCTCATCTTAAATAACATCAAATGTTTTGTTATTGCACTTTATAATATTATTATTTATTTTTTATTCATTTCACTTTATAATATTATCACTATTCATGAATCTTTAAGCAGGAAAAAAGTCCTTTGTTTTCATTGAGAGATTACGAAGTATTCCTTGTTTTATTTCACTACAGTTTTTCGAGCTTGTGTTGATAAATGATAAATTTGCCCCAATTATATGCCACTTGAATTTACTTTTAATGCTCCAGATGACAATACCAAAACATCAATGTACGCCAAAGCTCCAACTTTACGAATTCCTTAATTTCGATATGTATATTTGAATACATTTGCTGCTACTCGCTGATAATATTAACAATAACTACGAATTCGAATCGCACATTTTAAGAGCTTCTAAATATTGTAACAAAAGCACAGCGAACAAGATACAATGACTAACGAGTCAGAGACGAGCACATTCACACAGGCAGGCAATACCTTAATCAAGCAACTGTCCAACACTTAAATTTTGTCATCCTCCCAGTTGGCGATTAGTGATGCCAATGTGGCTTTTTCTTCGCTGAATTAACTTATTAAGTTGCATTAATTAGTTCGAGCTTATTGGAGCACCTACTTTAAATGTGGAAGCTAATCATAGAGGAATCTGCGGAATTAGCAAGTGATTGCAATTTTAAGTTTTGCTTAATCCATTATTGTTTTCTTCTAAATTAAGCAAAAAAATAATAATCATTGTACATTTGAAGACTTTTGGATTTCACATCCTTCGGAGAACATTTAATAATTATTAAATTTTATAAAGTAAAAAATTTTATAAATAATTATAATTAATAATAATAACGAATTGTATTGTATTGCCATTTAGATAAGGGTAAGTTAATCATTTTAGCTTCTTTAAAAAATTACATGATTTGTATTTTATACAATTACTTCATATTACGAAAATACATATTTGTTTGTAATGTTTTGATTTGAAATAATAGGAAAAATTTGATTGGTTGATATTTTTTTTTAATTTATTTTCAGTTTAAACAGTTTTAATTAAAAATGCGCCAACTTAAAGTAAAACATAAGCATTACTTGAAATCCTCAGCGAAAATTGACATGCATATCTTTATTTAGTATTAATTTTCAGTATAGAGAAAGAATTTAAAATAAAGTTTAGCTAGGGAATGTAGCTATTTATGGCAAGTTTGCACGGTTCGAGAAAAAGTTCAGCTAAGGAATCTAGCTGTTTATGGCAAATTTTGCACAGGCTCATCCTGGCATAAATGAAGAAGAAGCAGAGTTAGCAACACTGTCCGGAGTCTGCGCATTCGCGAACGCTTGCAATGGGTCGATGAATGACAACATGAAACGGGACAACAGAGACGAGTCCATTGTACTGTATACAAGTAGAACGTGAGTTTTCAGTAAACAAAAAAGTAAAAAATGGGCGCCACGGCCTCGTGTAAGAAATCCACAGGCCCAGGCTATTCCGAGGCTGACGATGCCGTCTACCGCAAATGCCAAGAGCTAAAGGCAAGTCCTCTATATATGAGAATTTTACGTAACCTATTCTAATCAAAACACTTAGTCGAGACAATAACCCAGTAATGTATGCATGTACTCATATATTGAACACAGATGGAACGCTGGATACAAATGCACTACCAGATCAAGCAGCGGGAACAGGCGCTGGCCATTGCCCAGCATAGGGAACTCTTCTACTGGCTGAGTGGCTTCTACTTAAGCGCCTTATACGGCTGTGCCAGCTACTACCAACGGGTGAAACGAGCCTCAGCATTGGCGCCTCTGCTGCCGCTTACCTTTGTGATGGGCTACTACACTGACTGGGCTTATGGCAGCAAGCTACATCGCATTCAGGGTGAGTAATATCAATCATCTCGTTTGGTGTCACTTGATTTTCATCTTTTGTTTTTTTTTCTATTCAGCTGAAGCAAATATGATAATGGAACATGAAGAAGAATTGCTGCATTGGCCAGGTGGGCTTCCCACTGTCTCTAGCATTGACGAAGCTCGCGTTGAAGTTGAGATGGAAAAGAAGATGCATCCGCATCACATGTAGACACCGATCTCGCGTTTGGTCTGTCTGCCTTCCTGACTCAATATTAATTGTACTCCATATGTACAAGTGTTTCAACAAATTTATATTAACTCGTATATTTATATTGCTATTACGAGTGTACTTCGTACTCCATATGTACAAGTGTTTCAACAAATTTATATTAACTCGTATATTTATATTGCTATTACGAGTGTACTTCGCTTGTGTAACAATTTGATGCTCAACAATAATTCCGTTAAGAATGTAACTCAATTTTTTTTAATATATAAGTCCAAAATCGATGAATCAATTCTCTCTTTCGCCTACAAATAGTTTGAGGGGTTTTCGGGGTCGCTGTTAATCTTCATGCGTTTTGAGTAGACTATATTAAATTACTTATAACATCATGTTATCCATAAAGACATCAATCGCAATGTCTAGTGCGGCTTATGGATGCCCGAAGTTAAAAGTTAATGGAAGCACCTAACACTGTATTCCTGAAATATCAAAATGAAAGTTATTCATGATAGAAGTCAAATTTTTAGCAGCACATCCTTTTTCTAAATCATTATTTCGAAACGCAAAATCAAGTTGTGATCTTGATTCAGATAGAAATATGCATTTGAAAAACAGGGAGAGAGAGAGAGTGCATGAGGTTCGACTTACCATCAAAAAAGGTTACGATCAAAAAGAGAGAAGTAATTATTCGGCTAAGTATGTATTTATGTATGGGATATAAAAAAGTAATTGTCGCATAACCAAAAAATGCGCCCAGTTATTGATATTTGTATATAAAAATGCAAGGTACGATCAACTCAATTCAATAGTCGACATGTGCGTCATCCAGTAAGTTATGCTCGATGAGAGCCCGACTCTCCTTTTTAAAGTGAGCCTCACAGAACTCAGCGATTCGGACGCAAGCTTCCTCGATCATGGTCGATGGTACCGTAAGAACAATGCGCACATAACCCGGATACTCAAAACAGCTGCCAGGAAGACAAAAGACGCTCTGCTCGTTAACCAGCTCCTGTACAAAATGTGTATCGTCCTTGAATTCCGGAAAACGTTCAATGCAGACCCCAATCATCATGTACATGGCTCCGTTTGGCATTATCGGGTTTATACCGCGCACTTGCTTCAACAATTTGTATGCCAATTGGGCATTCGACTGCGAAAAATCAAACTCAAATTAACCATAAACAATCATGATTTTCACAAATAGAGAACTCACGTAAAGCACATCAATTACTCCGTCGAAGTAGCTCTGCGGTGTCTTGGTCAAAATATCTGGCAATGCGCCCTGAATGATCGTATTGGAGCCAAGGATTCGACCACACATATTCTTGAGACCCGTCAGTGCGTTCCCCAGTCGCTTATGCTGATCGTGGACTATAATCCAGCCCATACGCCAACCGGGCACCAAAAAACGCTTGGTCAGACCACCGCACGACAACACTGGCACTTCACGTGTCAAGTTACTAACTGCCACATGATGTGAGCCTGGAAAGACGAAGTGCTCATAGATCTGCGGAAGAAGATAATATTATTATATGGGATGTAAACACTATGCAATCCAAATAAATAAGAAAGTTACAGCTCGACTGTGAGATAGCCGCTTCCTATTTTCATTTTGGAGTTTGATTTTTAAAAATGTGCCAAATTGATATACAAAAAAAAAATAATAATATGTCGTAAAATTGATAAATGTATTATTAGAGAATTATTTTAATATACATCGAATTAATATATCAAAATATATAAAATTTACCGAAGGCAATTTATATTGATATAAAATTAGAGTGGACAACTATACATGAATTTTGCATGCGAAGGTGTTAATTATTCAAAACGAGTATAACGAATTCATTACAAATGTAAGTAGTTACGTGAGTGCTGTTATGGTAGGTTCTGAGCCGCAATTTTTATGTAATTGAACCTGATTAAGAACTGATTTATTTAAATAATTTATTTAGAACAGGCTTTGCTCGAAAAAAAAATATAAAATATGTATTATGAATTAACTATAAGTTCGCATAACGTTTTCTGGTTTACAAGTTAATCATTAATATTCAAAGCCAATGGTATCGAAACTTGGTTAAAATTTGGGTTCCAACACGAGCTAAACTTTTTTGATATTCACAGCCACATTTACACTAGTCTTCCTACTTCATAGCCAAATATGTAAGTTGGTCTGACTATTCACTCACCTCATCAGCAATAATTGGAAGGTAATGACGCTCACAAATATCGACGAGTTGCATCAAATGCTCTTTATCGAAAACACTACCACAGGGATTACTTGGATTGTTGATCAACAGCGCTGCAGTGTTCTCATCAATCAGGCTCTCCAGCTGTTTGAGATCAGCACGCCATTCCAGTTCAGGCAAAAGATCATAATAGCGCACCTCAATGCCCAATCCCTCGGTGAGAGTGTGATACAAACAGAATCCTGGCCGCGGTACTAAAACATTTTGGCCACGATCTGCAAGAGCTAAGATGCAATACTCCAAGGCAGCTGAACAGCCGCTGCAAAGCACAACATCATTGGGATCGATATCTCCATCAATCCGCTGATGTGCACTATACTTGGCCACCGCCACCCGCGAAGCCTCATGACCCTGCGTATGAGCGTATCCATTAAATTTGCCGCTCTCCACCGATTTTAGTACGGCCTTCATGGTTTCATCGGCGGCCTTCAGGTTACCAAAGATTGTGGGATCTCCTGCAAATAGCGTAAAGTTGTTTCAGTGAAAGGGATTTCGAAAACCGCAGAATTCGACTGAGACAAACTCTTTTTGGTAGAATACCGAAAGAAAAGATTTGTGGCAGGTAAATTTATATAGATGTACATTATATATATATACATTATACTATATAATTATAAGAAAATATAACATTAGCGTTCAAACATCAAAATAATAGATCTCCGTTGCACTTGCTACTATAAAATTGTTACTATTATGCATAGCGTCTAAGTATTTAATCGTGTACGGATTTCCATGATTATATACATTTTAAATTTTCTTATAAAACGATGACATTTAAAATCTACATTAATATTTGTACTAAATTTAACAGATGCAAATCCTAAAACACGCCCGTTTTATACAAAGAACGGATTAACACAAATTGCACTTGCTGCTATAGAGTTTTTTTCTTTCAAAACGATGACATTTATAATCTACATTTGTACCAAGTATAATATCTAAAACTTTTATTGTATCTTTCATTCTAAGTGTTATTTCTAATTAGGTTGAGAGATCCAAATCCAAAAAACACGCCCGTTTTACACAAAGAAGGGATTAACACAAATTGCACTTGCTACTATAAAATTTTTACTCATGATTCTATAAATTTCTTTTCTTTCAAAACGATGACATTTCAAATCTACATTAATATTTGTACCAAGTTTAATATCTGAAGCTTTTATTGCATCTTTAATTCTAAGTTAACCGTTTACCATTAGGTTGACAGATGCAAATCAAAAAACACGCCCATTTTATACAAAGATCGGATTAACACACATTAAAAAATAAAAAATAAAATATAAATTTGGGTCTCTGTTAAATTAATTGCGCATTTTTGAGATTGAATCAAATAAATACCAAATAATTTCGACTTGGCAACACTGCCAAAGCGTTCCGTGCAAACTCTCTCATCTATCTTAAGCTAAATTCTATATAAATAAATGTGGCTTAAAACTACTTTGTATATCCATATGTTAAGGCTGTTTTCAGCTTTAGTGTTATCCTCAAAAATTCATTATGATCTGCTATAATATCTGTAAACTCGTTTAACCCATTCGTTAAAAAAGTTCCCGTCTATCGCTGGGTCGATGATAAGCAAGTGACTATTATACGAAATCAATTTGATTCTTGATCTTGTTTGTTGTTTTTCTCGGAACAGGTGAGACTACATTTTATGCAAATGCATCAAAAACGCGCGCGCACATTGACAATAACAATAACAAAATTAATATGTAACAACAACTGTCCAGATCTCGCATTCTCTTAATTTAATACAAATAGTGGTCGGTCCATCTGGCAGTATTGCATAAAATTATTAGAAACTCGCAATTTGCAGGCATCGCTAAACTTTATATTACCATTAAGTTTTATAACGTTAAAAAAATAAATAAATACATTTATATGTAGTTTGATATTGGCAGATTTCTTTTGTTGTTCTGGTGGAAAAACAGGAAACCGCAAAACTTTCCAAAATTCGAATGTATTGAGATGAAATTGTACCAATAAGCATCTAAGAGTACTATAATTATGTTACACATTTTTTTTTGCAAAACATTTCATTACAGAATTGTTTTTTTTTAAATTAAACTTTATCGGAAAAAATGATCCTTCAAAAAATATACCAGTTTTGTTAGAAATGTACCAAATGCAACTCATTGGTATTCACATATTCACATACACTTGTTGAGATAATCACTTGCTTGTTTCACAAATTTCACTATTTCTTTTCGAAATTTCATGTTTATAACATAAAAAACAATAATGTTCGATTATTTTTTGTGTGGTGACTGCTGACTACTTACGCACCTATGGAAAGGGGAATCATGGGCTTTAGTGGATTCGGTTTAATTTTGAGTGCCTCAACAATATTTCGAATGCGATTGTGCGTATTGAGGGAAAGTGACGAGCCCTTCACCTTCCAGGCACTTCGAAGCTTGTTGGTGACAACAACAGCATCTTGATTGTGGGCGCGGTGAGTATCCAACTGAAGTTGAGCGATCGATTTATCCACCACATCGACATCGACATTAGGAACTACCACCGGCGGGGATCCACTTGAAGTATTACGGCTGCCGATGCTGCTCTGATACTTGTAGCCTTCGTTTGCGACACTGCTGGGCATTATCACCAGGCAGGCGGTATGTTTTTTAATCACAAATCAAAACAACAGACAAAACAACAACAAAAAAAAAGAAGAGAGGAATAAAGCCAATTCGTAGTTGAAATCCAATGCGGCAAGTGAGATTGCTCGTTTCACGTTTCCGATGCGCACAACTCAAATGAAGGTAAAGTTTGTATCCTGTTTTTCATTCCAGACCAGCATTAGAAATTCAATCGGTTGGCTAATGCGCTGTTTGGACGAACGTTTGGCGAAGTGACGATCACGGCGAATTAGGTCGCGGCGAATTCTTGGCTAAAGCAACACTGATTTACTTGGCTGATCTCATAGTGCTTTTATTGGCCTGGCCTGGTCTTGGCTGACTGAACCGTTTAGCCGTATTATTATATACTTACTCGTCTGCGATATACAGTAGATATCGGTTATATGACGCCCAGCTCATAAGCTCAAAAAACATTCCAATACCTACTATATACATATTATATACACGGGTAGTACGTAAATAAATTTGATTTCGATTTCGTATATCTGCAATTGCCCCTTACTGAATAAATCGGATTAAAGGAGTTTTTTAGTTTCCTACATTGTTTATGCTTATAATTAATATAATATTTAAAAATTTCCTCTCACATCGTGTTACATTTTTCAATTGGTTGCGCAAAAACTTTCGCATATATGTATCTTTTATCAATCATTGCTTGTAAGGTGAAATCACGTTGCGTATACGCGATATTTACTGTATGTACGATATTGATAGCCGAGCTTTCATATGCATATCGCACACAGTCTTACAGCGCAACACGCTTCACGGGAGGGCCGATCGAAAGAACAACAACTAACTACTTCGGCTCCGAAGTCGGGCTTCATTCTGATTTGAATACTGGCACTGGAGAAACAAATATAATACTTATGCATATAAGCAATATGTAGATTTTATAAAAATCTGGTTAGACGAGGAACCAGATTTAAGGTTTGATAAGCACAACCCGCAATGCTTCATAAACACGAGTTGTCCAGAACATTTTAGGGAAAATACTCTGATTACGATTGAGTAATCTTGTTTGTTTTCGATCTTATAACGATATTCATCAATGCTGATCAACTGCCGATCGGTTTCTAATATAGTATTAATAATGCGGACAAGCTAGGAAAATAATAGAGTTATATAATATCGAGAACAGTAAATATGAAAAAAATTGCTGCAATCCCTATCCCTATTTCTATCTAATTATCTGAGAATGAATTTAAAATTAGTTTTATAAAACTATCAAAAACCGCTTTTGTATAATAATTGAGTTATCGACGTAACAAAATTTCCAATTGTTGCCAATCAACATTGATGTTAACTATATCGAATTCGACAGAGGTGCTAAAAATAGTCGCCTGAGAAGTTCTTTTTGATGTTTGTCATTTAATTAGCCGCATTACAAGTATTACAGTCTGGACAGAGATGCACATACATAAGTTACCGGAGAAAGCGCAGCAACGCACTTTGTTTCTGTTTTCGCTAATCCCACACGATCAGTCTCGACCTGTAAGACAACCGACCAACCAGCCGGCGAGCGAAAGCTTTGTGTCGAACTTTATGTTACTGCCTGTTTTGACTATAGTTTCTTGTACTCCCGATACCCAATGGCTAGAAGGGTATGATGGCTTTGTGTAAATACTGTATCTGTATCTTCGACCTCATATAAAATAGTATACATACATATATTTCATCGTCAGGTATACATATGTATACCATATATACATATTATTCACCCTCATTAACATACGAGACGACATCTCTCTGAACACCTAGATTTCAGAGACTACATCAAGAATGACACTAAAAACTAAGTTTAAAAGCTAATCACAAAATTACTAATTTAAACTCTGTTGTATTCTCAAGCAGGTATTTTAAAGTCGCGCACTCTTGACGGTAGCTTTCTTACGTGTTTTTTGTTGAATCTTAAATTTTTGGTCCATTTAAATTCAAATCAATTTAGCGAGCAACAAATTTGGATTCTGCAATACTCAGATTCCGTTAAAATTGTGATAAAAACGTATTGTGCTCATTAACGACCTTATAATATATGTGTGTATATATACATATATATTCGTGATCAGTCACAACAATCGAGTCAAATTCAAACTTCAATAACAGACAGATATTTTTGTCTTTTTATATGTCTCTGTTACTTAAATAAATAACTTCATTATCACAATACTTTTATCACACTCTTAGAAAGAATATATGAAAGGGATCCACCAAAAAAGGTTTAAAAAAAGGACGTCTACACATCGTAATAAATTTGACATTGAATATAATGAAAATCAAATATCCAGGTAGCTGAAACGGTTCAGTTATTTTGAACACACTTCATTTATTATTTTCGACATATCAAGTTTTTTGTTTGCATATTGAAGATGGACCGGATTTCTCACAGTCGAGCACTCTCAACTGTAGCTGTTTTACTTTTTATTGTTGACTTTGGAAATTGAATTTCCTACATACATATAATCGAGATTCTAAGATGTGAATACCTATAACAAAATAATTTCCACCAATCTGGACTTACTAAGAATGGTCCAGGAACAAATAAAACCCCAAATTTTCGATTCAAGTCAGTAAAAATATGCGAATTATGTAATAACTCATTATTTATCATTTATTTTTACAAAAATTATATTACAAGAAAAAAAATGGATTCTCTTAATATTATATATAATTAATTATAAGTTAGTTGCGTCTTCATTGCACACAAAAAATTGTGCTTATTAATTAATACTGGAAACATACTAAATATGTCATTTACGAAAATTTTAAATGACATTTTATTAAGTGTATTGTTAGTAAACCGAAAATGGTAATGACTAATCTAATCGAATGTTTGTTGAAGATTGGATTGACTACTTGCGCTTGAACATGTTACTAAGGCGTCGCTTAGGAGGAGAATTCTGCAAGTGGACGAAAGAAATGTGCAAATGTTATGAGAAAAAAATGTGAATTGTGAAAAGTTACACTGCCTGTAGTCATTCGATTATCCTGTTAAACAGCATTTCATTGAGATTAACAATTGACTTAAAAAATTGCATCTATGATGACATGATTAAAGAGTACGAGAACTTGATTGTATGTAGCTTATATAATATCCGTGACGGCATAATCGAAGATCCATTTGATTGGGGAGTTTGTGAATGTAATGTATATATGTATTTGTGGTTGCAGTAAACTGCGGTAAGCGATGGCTCTGAATGTGATCCAAGACGAGGATGACTGTACTCGATGGTGATGTTAGAATCGATGAAATTATCTATGCTTAATGGAGAGGGGAGATCAGTTGAAATCCATGAGAAATCTCAACCCTATCGCTATTAAGACGACGAGTGCAAGAAGGATTCTGCTCCAAAAGCGTTTGTGCAATCGTAATTCTGGCGACCAGCGCCAGTATGAGTTATTCGTAGTCGACGTCTCAACATTAAAAGTAATGGCTGCATTAGGCACACTTCGGGGCAACAACATAGATTGCGTCTCAGATGCTATCTCAGATTGCGTCTCAGATTCTATATCAGATTCCATCTTAGGTTCCACTTCAGATACCATCTCAGTTTCATCCATGTCGTCGTTGAGAAAAAGATTGGCAAACAAACACGTCACATCCACAACCGAATAGTTACGATTGTGCTCGGCAATGCAGTTAGCGTTGTTATCATTGTCGTTATGCTCACTTAGGGTCGATATTGTGTTCTCTTCCTGCGAATCATCCGTTTTATCACAAAGTTCTAGTTGACGCTCCTGATCAAAACGTCCAAAGCGTTTTTCTCGAATTTTCCTTTGCAGCTCCAGACGTCGATAGGCCACAGTCGCTTTTGTAAGCGAGGGCTTGATGCGTGATCTGCCCTTGGCAAAGATGTTCCCGTGCAGGCAAAATGTAACTCGCGCCTTCTCAGTACATTTGTCTTGGCTTGCGACATTGTTGCTTTGAATAGATGCAGCGCTGCTGCTGTCTGCACTGCTTGTGGAAACTAAACGGCGGCGTCGCCGGTTGGTCGATGCCAGCAGCTCGGCATTGGACAAATGTGGTGTGCCATTCGCATTCTGATGGTGTTCCGATGCTGATTCGCCATTATCATGTAAGATCAAACGCTGGCGATCATAGTTCAATTGTCGTTTAACGTTTCTAGGCGTTGATGTGCAAAAACGGCCATCGGAACCAGATGCAAGATGCAGTTTTCGGCCTTGCACAGTCCATAACTGGCGATGTTGAGGCTGCTGCTGTAAAGGATATAAGCTTTGCTTTAAATCGAAGATTGTGGTCCTAACCACATACAATCACAAGGACAACAACGAGAACGAGGACAACGACTGACGACAGGCAGATTACAATAGGCAATATATCATATAGAGTATGTAAGAGTTATTTACACAGAAACAAATTCAAAGATATTTGCTGATTAGAAACTTACCTCATCGCGGGGCAAGAAATTACCACCACCGCCACCGCCACCTGCACCGCCGCCGCCTGTCCCACTTGTGCTGCTGCTGCCCATGCTGAAGCGTGAGGCAAACATTTTAAAGCGCGCCGGCGTTTTGGCCGAGCCATTTTCATACGTTTCGCGTAATACTTCGCGCGGCGGCTCGGAGCTGCCAAAGGACATGCGGCCACCATTTTTACTGGGCGTTGGAGGACCCGGACGTTTGTAATGTGTGCCTATGGACTTTTTGCGCGCATTGGCACCGCCACCATTGCCTGTTAGCAGTGCACTCATGCTATCATCGAGGCTGAGTTGACAGTCCTATAACAAACAAAAATACATTACATACGTTTCAATCTAAATTCCTTAACTATAACATCACATCATTAACTATATATATTACAAATACTCCACTCATACTCATTTTAGTATGTTATGTAGTGCACTTTACTGAAAATGCTAGCCTAATTAAGTAAATAGTATTTTAATGTCTAATAGCAGTAGAGTAATCTTTTATGCAAGGGAAAACAAAGCCTACAGATTAACAACGGTTTTAAATCAATCACATTTTTTTTGTTTGACAAATTTTATAACTAGAACATATACATATAACAAGGAAAGTTAATAATTTCTATAAATTGTGTTATGTGATTTCTTGATTTCTAAACAAAAATTAATTGTGATCCTTGCCAAGTTCACCCAATTTGCGACAAAAGTCAAAAATTAACCCAAAAATTCTCTTTTGCTTCTCTGTGAGTCTGTCTTGAACTGCAGCGATTGGTTTGGATCGAATCAACACGCAGTATCTGTTATTGATGGGCGTTATTTTCAACAACTCTTACAGCTATTCAGATGTATATCAGTAAGGCTTACTTTGAGATCATCTTCCTGAACACCTACGTCGTACTGTGCCGCATACGTGCTCTTCAAATGCGGCGGCTGCAATGAATTACGATATTGTAGTTCCTCAGTGCTGTGTAGGAGTAAAAACGAAAATGATATAAGTATTTATTATGACTATAGAATAAATGAATAGCTGCTTACGTGATATTTGGCACACGACCCGTCTTTAGATCTGTCAAATACGTATTATTGAAGACCTCCCCTTCTTCGTCCTCCATAGTCAGATTACTACCCAAATTAGCAGAAGGCGCACTTGGACGTTTAAATGGTTGCCATTCCTCGCTTGCCGCTTGCTGAGCTTCTTGCAAGTGACGCAACTTTGTACTCAGCAAAGCTTCTTGTTTCTGCTGATCCAAAATCTTTTCATTAAGACGCACAATTTGATTGGAAAGCTTCCTCGTGTGTTCCTCATACTTGGCATTCTAAAAGTCGAAATAAGCATAGAATTATCAAATTTTAAGAGTTGTGGAATACTGTTCAA
Source organism: Drosophila sulfurigaster albostrigata (assembly GCF_023558435.1). Classification (NCBI taxonomy): domain Eukaryota; kingdom Metazoa; phylum Arthropoda; class Insecta; order Diptera; family Drosophilidae; genus Drosophila; species Drosophila sulfurigaster. Next base: position 22,020,435 of record NC_084885.1, read on the forward strand.
AATATTACTTACCTGAGCATTCACTTTTTCCAGTTCGGCCTTCACACCGGCTGTATCGCTCTCCTGTTTCTCCTTCATCCGTGTCACCTCCGCCATGTAGAGTGTGCGCTATAGTTGTCAAGATTGTGTTGGGTTGTAAACACGACAGAGAAACACACACGTTAAGTGCGTTAGTTAAGAGCAGTTGAGTGAGTGGGTGGTGAATGAAGTGTAAGTGAAATGTAAGTGAAAGAGAAGCGAACAACAAATGTTAACAAATAACACCAAGGACAATAACAAACATGGAACTGGCATTAAACATTTAACTAATATCTGCTTTGTAATGTCTCGCTTCGCACGTTACTCAGAAGAATTAAACTAGGAAAATAAATTGCACCGCAATTGATTTATTTTGAAACTACTCTTTACATGTGAATGTAAATAAATAATGTAATAATTAACAATACAAAAAAAAAAAATAAATGATTTCTTCTGCTCTCTCTTTCTCTTAAAATTCTATCGGCTTTCGAGTAATCAATTTAATATCAACATTGTTGTTCAATAGTATTATATAAGCCATGGCGATTAACATCATCAACATTAACAAAGAACTAAAACAAGCATTTTGGCACGATCCACCGATTCGTGAAGTTTTTGTAACTTGTTCATCGAAGTCTAATTTTGAGTCTGTGTAAGATTGTTGTGTGTGTTGTTTTTCTGATTTGATGACATTCTGCCAACAATTTATGGCTTCAAGACATTGAAACTTGCAGTAGTCAATGAAAGTTTGTTTATTAGATGTGCATGTGGAGGAATTTGGTGATAGTGACTGATTAAGGCGGCGCAATAGAGGAAGAAAAGAGGGGAAAAAGGGAAGGATATTGTTTTAAATACGATAAGATAAATGTATTGCATTGTCTATTTTATGTATTCAAATTGATCGAATTGCAACAAATGTGTACGTTAAGCATCGCATAAGCTGACTTGTCGGAAACCCACACTCCATCAATTTAAAAATTAGATTTGGAAAAAAACCTACGCCAAAGCCACTACTCCGAGTACAGTCCCCTTGATAGGTATTTGAGAGAAGTTGCTGTGTTCTATTGAAATTGATTAAAGCTCAACTCGACTCCTATAACAGACAGTCGTATGTATAAAGAAGACGGCATAAGTCGAGAGTAGTCAACATTGAAATACCCTTCCAATAATCTAAATATATAAAACATTCTCACAAAAGAGAAAAAAAGGGCTGAAAATGAACAAACTACAAAGGAAGAAAATAGATGAACTGGACAAGCTAATTTTATGCTAAAAATCATTGATTTTATTATAAATTATTACACCTAAAGAAATGACATTAAAGTGCAAAAAAAAAAACTTTATTACGGTTAATAGTTCTTTATTGTTATACCCGATACGCATTAAACATCTTTCAATCGAGTTGGCGATCGGATAAATGACTTTACGTTAGTTGAAGAAACATCACTTCATATTATAATAATTACTAATTCTATTAATTAACAAGTTCGAAAGCTACAGTCGAGTGTGCTGGTCTGCGAGATACTCGCTACTCATTTCGAATAAAAGCAAAACAAAACAGGGCGGTATTCTTCTTCTAAATATACCAAATTAATATAATGAAAAATACGGAAGGTATACCAAAGATTATATTTCGTATACTGATTCAGAATATACCATAGAGTATAAAATATACCAGATACAGTATATTTCTCGTAGTCTCTGAGATCTAGGTGTTCAAACGGACGGACGGACAGACGGGCATGGCTATATCGCCTCGAATTTCGACGCTGATCAAGAATAGATATACTTTATAGGGTCGGAGATGCCTCCATCTGCCTGTTACATACATTTCCTAGAGACACAAAGCTATAATACCCTTATACCCTATGGGTAGTGGGTATAATAATGATGTGGAGTTTTGAAACATTGACAGGAACTTTAAATTTTCAACATTGAGGTTAAGTATCCAACTTTAAAAGGAGTTATCTACGACCACACAAAACATATACGGTACATTAGCAAGCGAGCAAGCAATCTTAACGGATCTACTATAGTCGAAAAGTGTTTTACAATGTTTATTAACTTGACGTGACATTTATTAAGAATACTAATGTATATCGTTAAAATTCATATTTGGCTTTTAGTTAGTTATTTTTGTAAGAAGTAACAAAGTTACAAAACGTAAATGAGTAAATGAATTTATTTAACGCCACCATACCATAAAGAACGGAAGCATAAAATAAGCACCGCAGAGTACAAATCTACTTACCATTTTTGTTTTCATTTTATCTAATTTGCCTTCCATTTCCAGACGCTGGTCTTTCAACTTTTGCTCAAAGCGTCCAATCTCTTCTTTGGAATCACGATACTTTGCCTGCAGTATCTGGCAATCAAGTTCCAGCTGCTGCCTCTTAGCATTTTCTTGCGTCATTTGCTCCCTTGTCTTTTGCAATGTCTCGCGGCTAATTCGTATTTCAGCAAGTACGGCATCCAGTTCGCTCTGAACATTTTTGTGTGCTTGTCGAGTGTGATCAAGTTCCTTCATAGCTTCAGATAATTGCAGCTCAGCAACATGCAACTTATTTTGTGTATTTGCATCGATTTGGCTAGAGAATGGTTTATTATCGTTCTCGGAAGAAGTCTGAGCACTGCAATCTACTTTTGGTTTTGCACACAATGTGTCTGAAGTGTTAACGCCAACATCTTTGAGACAAAGTTTAACTTCTTCGTCTTTTTGTTTTGAAGCGCTTTCAATACCATTGGTTCGATGCTCAGCCTCCTGACTAAGTCGAAGCTTTTCCTGTTCAGTAATTTTTAATTGTTGCTCAAGCTCGATTCGCTTCATTTCCAAGTTTTCGCAAGTTTTCTCGAGCTCAATCATTCGATCGTGTTTGGCAACACGTTCTGCCTCATCTGAACAACGTTGATGTTCTAAATTAATCAATTTATCCTCAGCACGTTTTACACGCTCTTTGTTCTGCCGTAATTCCAACTGCAGGCTTTCCTTCTCATGTTGTAATGTTCGAAGTAGATCCCATTGCTCGTCCTGGCCGACCTTGGCTTGATTAATCTCTCTTTGCTTTTTGGATAAGACAGCTTGATGTTCGCCAAGCTTTACGGCCATTTTTTCCAAACGCTTGGTGGTGAGATCGAGTTGCGTCTTAATTTTCTCCAGTTCCTCCTCCTTTTTGGCAAGTGTATCCTTAATATCTTTTTCGCCAACGAAATGCTTCGCTTCTAAATGTTTTATTTGATTTTCTAAACGCTCACATTTCTTTCGTTCAACGTCCAGTAATTTGCGATCATCCAACAATTGTTCATCACGTTGCTCCAACTTTTTCAACCTTTCTGTCAATTGCTGTTGTAAGTCGACGATCTTCTTTTCGGATTCTTCCAATTGTTGTCTCTGATCTTCGGATATCTGCTTAAGATCTTCTTCTTGTTTCTTAAGTTGTGTTTCTAAACGCTCACATTTATTTCTTTCATCATCCAGTAATTTGCGATCATCCAACAATTGTTCATCATGATGTGCCAACTTATCTCTCGCTTCTTTTAATTCCTGTTGTAAGTCTGCGATCTTCTTTTCTGATTCCTCCAATTGTTGTTTCTGATCATCGGATTTCTGCTTAAGATCTTCGTGTTTCTTAAGTTCACATTCCAAATGTTCACATTTCTTTCGTTCAACGTCCAGTAATTTACGATCATGCAGCAATTGTTCATTTCGTTGCTCCAATTTTTTCATCTCTTCCGTCAAATGAAGTTGTATGTCTGCGATCTTCTTTTCGGATTCTTCCAATTGTTGTCTCTGATCTTCGGATTTCTGCTTAAGATCTTCTTCTTGTTTCTTAAGTTGTGTTTCTAAACGCTCACATTTATTTCTTTCATCATCCAGTAATTTGCGATCATCCAACAATTGTTCATCATGATGTGCCAACTTATCTCTCGCTTCTTTTAATTCCTGTTGTAAGTCTGCGATCTTCTTTTCTGATTCCTCCAATTGTTGTCTCTGATCTTCGGATTTCTGCTTAAGATCTTCTTCTTGTTTCTTAAGTTGTATTTCTAAACGCTCACATTTATTACGTTGATCGTCCAGTAATTTGCGATCATCCAACAAGTGTTCATCACGTAGCTTTAACTTTTTCAAGCCTTCTGTCAATTGCTGTTGTAAGTCGGTGATCTTCTTTTCCGATTCTTCCAATTGTTGTTTATGTTCATCGGATTTCTGCTTAAGATCTCCTTCTTGTTTCTTAAGTTGTGTTTCTAAACGCTCACATTTATTTCTTTGATCATCCAGTAATTTGCGATCATCCAACAATTGTTCGCCATGCTGTGCCAACTTATCTCTCGCTTCGTTCAATTGCTGTTGTAAGTCTGCGATCTTCTTTTCTGATTCTTCCAATTGTTGTTTCTGTTCATCGGATTTCTGCTTAAGTTCACATTCCAAATGTTCACATTTCTTTCGTTCAACGTCCAGTAATTTACGATCATGTAGCAATTGATCATCACGTTGCTCCAACTTTTTCATCTCTTCCGTCAATTGCTGTTGTAAGTCGGTGATCTTCTTTTCTGATTCTTCTAATTGTTGTTTCTGTTCATCGGATTTCTGCTTAAGATCTCCTTCTTGTTTCTTAAGTTGTGTTTCTAAACGCTCACATTTATTTCTTTGATCATCCAGTAATTTGCGATCATCCAACAATTGTTCGCCATGCTGTGCCAACTTATCTCTCGCTTCGTTCAATTGCTGTTGTAAGTCTGCGATCTTCTTTTCTGATTCTTCCAATTGTTGTTTCTGTTCATCGGATTTCTGCTTAAGTTCACATTCCAAATGTTCACATTTCTTTCGTTCAACGTCCAGTAATTTACGATCATGTAGCAATTGATCATCACGTTGCTCCAACTTTTTCATCTCTTCCGTCAATTGCTGTTGTAAGTCGGTGATCTTCTTTTCTGATTCTTCTAATTGTTGTTTCTGTTCATCGGATTTCTGCTTAAGATCTCCTTCTTGTTTCTTAAGTTGTGTTTCTAAACGCTCACATTTATTTCTTTGATCATCCAGTAATTTGCGATCATCCAACAATTGTTCGCCATGCTGTGCCAACTTATCTCTCGCTTCGTTCAATTGCTGTTGTAAGTCTGCGATCTTCTTTTCTGATTCTTCCAATTGTTGTTTCTGTTCATCGGATTTCTGCTTAAGTTCACATTCCAAATGTTCACATTTCTTTCGTTCAACGTCCAGTAATTTACGATCATGTAGCAATTGATCATCACGTTGCTCCAACTTTTCATCTCTTCCGTCAATTGCTGTTGTAAGTCGGTGATCTTCTTTTCTGATTCTTCTAATTGTTGTTTCTGTTCATCGGATTTCTGCTTAAGATCTCCTTCTTGTTTCTTAAGTTGTATTTCTAAACGCTCACATTTATTTCTCTGATCGTCCAGTAATTTGCGATCATCCAACAATTGTTTATCACATTGGTCCAAGTTTTTCAAACCTTCTTTCAATTGGTGTTGTAAGTCACTGATCTTCTTTTCCGATTCTTCCAATTGTTGTCTCTGGATGTCACTTTGCTGCTTTAGTTCTCGTTCATGTTTCGTCTCGTACTCGGTAATTTTTAAATTATTTACATGTATTTCATTTTCTAGTTGTGCTTGCTTTATCTTGGCAGTGCTGAGTTCGTTTTCTACTTGAGTCTGCTCCAGTTTCTGGTTTTCAAGCTCTTGCCTGGCGAGATCCAGTTGTTGTTGAAGCAACATTTGTTCACTCCTATACTTATTTGTTATTTCAGCAATTGCTGCAGCCTCCTGCTCCATCTGTATTTCCTTCTCGCGGATTATTGAAAGTTTTTGATCTAGAATTATCTGCTCAAACTTCTGGCAATTTTTTCCGGAGTTCTCCAGATCTTGTTGTAGCTCTTTTAATTGTTTTTGAAAGTCATTCACTTTGGTTTGTAGTTCCTCTTGCACTTGTAATTTGCTTGCCTTAACAGCCAGTAAATCTTGTTCCAGCTGTTCATGCTTGTGCTTATATGTTTGGGATTGTGTCTCTAGATCACGCTCCAGCTCAGCAATTTGTATACTGAACTGTTTCGAGCGCTCCAATTCGGTGTTGAGACGCATCTGAATGTCTTTTTCAGCTTGCAGCATTTTCTCAGTGGTATTCTTTAAATTGGCCTGACTCGCTGTCAATTCACAATTTAATTTTTCTACATCGCTTTTCAAATTTTGTATGTAATTATTATTATCGATATTCTGTTGCTGCATTGTGTTATATTGAGATTGCAATTCATTAGCCCGTTGGTGCTCTTGCTCCACCTTAACATTCAATTGTTCCATACGTTGCTCGATAATATGCAGCATATGCGATTGTGATTTTTCAGCAGTCTTCTCAGGTGCCGTCTCCTTAGACTTTTCTAATTTATATTTAAATACGAGCTGCAAAAGTTGACTTTCAATACGTTCCTTTTCCTGCGAATTCAGTTCAAGCACAGAACGCAGCTGATCATTCTCCAATTCCTTTTCACGTAATTGTTTGTCTATTACGGAGGATGCTAAATTTTCTGGAGTCGTATTCATGCTGCTTTGCAATTGTGAAGTATCTAATAGATCCGACGAAGCATTCAGCACTTCACGCCCATTTTGTAGTTCATTGCGGGCCTCTTGAAGACACCGCTCTAACTCCAGTTTGTCGTTCGCAAGATGCTCCATTTCGTCGCCCCTTTCTCTTAGCAATTGCTCCGAACTATTTAGACGCTGTTCGAGTTCGTTGATGCGATCCATACACACAAGCACCTGTTTCTCGGACACCTTAAACTGTGCATAGAAAAAATATATGAATTTGTTTATCAACTTGACAATTATTCTCAGTTTCCATTATAAAATATTGAAAGTCCCTTTTTACATTACTTAGTGTACATAGAATAATTCATATTTTAGCTAAAGGGTCAGAAGCGGATCAACAAGATCTATAAAATTTCCCGAGGAAGGACGTGCAATTATTGTGTTAATATATTACACTCAGTGTGTATCCGAAAAATCGTATGCTTACCTTCACGACCAGCTTGTCATGTTCGGCTCTCAGCTCTTGTAACTGTTCGCTTTTCTCGGAAAGTATATTTTCTTTCTTGCTAAGCTCATTCATCAAACGTCGTTTCATCTGTAATGCAGGTAAAAGTAATGTTTTAATTCTGGATTTGCCGTAGGTCGCAGAAGACTGTATTGCTGGATTTAGAATTACATTGTCAAACTCATTGGTCGCATAGTTATGCTCATCTTCGTTATCGTTTGCTAGTGTCGCCTTCAGCATTATTAGTTGTTTCTTTTGCTCTGCGTTCTCTATAATGATATACAAATATTTGAAATTAGTAATATTTACGCACTGATATACACATGTGGTACTTGCCTCTAGTAAGTTTTTTCATTAGACTCTCAGTTTCCAGAACTTGCTCTTCTAAGACAGTTTTTTCGTACCTCTCTGTTTCAAGTTGAGCCTGTGCGAGACAAACGGCGTCATTGTAGGGATACGATTAATATGAGATTATATATGTACATATATTACAAATGCAGACAGAGATACAAGTGTATAAACATAATGTGCACTACCATATATGTTCGGTATTTCCAAAGGTCGCGTAATTGTATATGCAATATTAGGATAACTGTATAAAAAAGACATATTCGCAAATGTTTTAAATATGTATCTTCATTTTAATACAGTTGATACTGTCATTATATTTTAAACAGGAATAAAAAATAATCATAAAAAAAAGTTTACGATCGGTACTCCAGCAAAATATATGTGATAGGCATAAAATTTGATGTTGAAAATAACATGTGAAATAAAACCATCGCGACAGAAAAGATCTAAATCCCAGACAAGTAATAAACAAATTTGAAAATGGCAGTAGCGAAATCATTGAGCAAGAAATAATATTCAAAGTGCATTATTTTTATTGCTTTATGACTTGAGCCGAAAAGTATTGATCTCTGTAAATGCGTTCGGTTCGGCTTGCTTCGAAATATCCACCACACATAGGCCACAAACCAAAGGCAATAAAGGTTGGCAACCGGAAAAACAGAAACCAATGAGCGACTGCTGATGGCAAACCTTTCAAAAACTAGACTTAATGTCTTTATGGAGCCAAGAGGGAAAAAGGTCGCTCAACAACTTAATATATTACAAAAAAGGGTTCAATTTAACTTACTCGCAATCCAAATAATTCTCGCGTCCGCTGATCAAGCAACTCAGTTTTTGGAGTTGCCGGAGCACACATTGGGATTTCGTTCATTGCGCTGCGGCGCTCTCGCTGCAGCAGCGACGCGGATGAGTTCTCCATCGTCGCACTAACTATTGAAGACGAATCCTTGTTGTTGCTGCTGTCCGCAAGTGATATAGATAAACAGTTTGTGACATCCCTTGGCAATGGTGTGATGCTGGTGATGGACGAACTGCAATTACCATTGCGATGCATAGTTAAACGATCCGGTGTTGAGCTCTGTGGAACTAGAGGAACTAGAAAACTGTCCTCATCAATGTCATTCTGTATTTGGATATTGGCAATGGTCTGCTGCAGGCAATCTCGTGTCAGCTGCAATCCATCTACAGTCTGCTTAAAAAATTCCGCGATACATTGCTGCACAGTCTCTGGTAAATTTTTGCAGATATTGTGAAAGTATTTGTTGGGCTTCTGAACGCAAGTATAATGCATTAACAGTGTATAAACATAAACATAATCTGTCGTTGCTACTCGGCATTCGCCATCGAATATGGGTGTGAAATCTGCATAGATATCTGCAAATTGCATTGATAATTGAATATGAGTTTAGAGTAAAATAATGCGGCTCACACACAATCGACAAACCTTTTAGAAATATTTGTAGAGGTTCCAAACATGATGAATTTTGACCAGGTTCAAAATTAGCGTACTGCTCATAGATGGCATAAAAGGCTTCAATATCTGAATCTTCTAGAGATGTGATATTCTCAATGAAATGGCACTCGTTCACCTTTCAAATATATAACATATTTGTATTTAGATATCACAAATTGATTTCACTCTAAGTAAAATTTACCCATTTCAGGAGCAACTTCTTCCAAGCACGAGGCTCCATTTTTTACACACACAAAAAAAAAAAAAATTTATACAAAGGACGCGTAAGATTTCCTATGGACTTCACTATATTCGACAATGCACTTGTTTCATAATGTTCACAATTATTTGTCTTTTTTGACAAAAAAAAGTCCAAAATTGCAGAAAACTACACACGCATTTACAACACAAAACAGAACAAATCCACGTTAATTTTGAAATAGCATAACCTTATGCCTACAAAATAAGCGCGCTTGCTACGATTGCGATAAATTTCTTTGCATCAAACTCAATTTGGTCACAGGGATGCATTCGGCATCGTTTTCACTACTGACGCATCCTTCTACGCATCAGTTCTGATGCAACACATAAAATCAATATGAACAACATAATAAACTCATAACATTATAAATGATTGTTTATGAAGAAATTGAAAAATATTGCATTGCATTTAATATTTTCGATGTATTTAATCGAAAAACTCAGAATCTACTCCTATATATTAGTATGTTCATCTTAACTTTTGTGCCAAACTACATCAATTTCTTCTTCCTTGAGACAGATTCAGCAAAAGACAGCAATCGATATTCGAAACTGGATGTCGAGTGCAAAATACGAAAATTTACAGTAGCGATGTATCGATGATAACGAAATATTAAATGTATCGATATACTGGGTGACCATTTTCAAGTGTTTGCATGTAGCGTAGGCAAGAATTTATTGAAAAGTGTTATTTAATATTCATTAAATAATTTATGTAATACTTCTAAATCAACAATTCCTTAAAACTATAATATTACCATAGATAATAAATCGATAGCGCACCAACGATACATAGCCTCTAGTGTTGTAACGCGAAATAGTGTTTAGATTTTGCAACACTAGCAAACAGCGGCGCTGCTAATAACGACGGCTGAGCGGAGAGACTGCATAAGTATTCTTTATTTTCGCCACACTCCAAAATATTTTAAAGGTAGAAACCTAATTGTGGTTGTGCAAAAAAACCCAAGCAAGCTATTTACTGTGCGTTCAACGTGAAGCTACGCTCACATGCTTGTCATTTTTTTTGTTGTATTTTCTTTTGTGGGGTCTCTCTAACCTAGAAAGTTACATAATTTTATGTGTTATTGTGTGTTAAAATTGTGCAACGCATAACTGTTAACTGTTAATTGCAGCACACACAAGATGTCGTTTGTGAAGAATGCTCGCCTGTTGGCCGCCCGCGGCGCTCGTTTGGCCCAGAATCGTTCGTACTCCGATGAGATGAAATTGACTTTTGCTGCCGCTAACAAAACGTTCTACGATGCCGCCGTCGTTCGTCAAATCGATGTGCCATCGTTTAGCGGCGCCTTTGGCATTCTGGCCAAGCATGTGCCCACCCTGGGTAAGTGTGTCAACAGATGGCGATCTCTCCATCTACATATGGCGCACAATCCTTTTAATCCATTACATCATCATCTCATGCATTTGTGCGTTGTTTTTTGCAGCTGTGCTCAAACCCGGTGTCGTTCAGGTGACCGACAATGAGGGCAAGCTGACCAAGTACTTTGTGTCCAGCGGCTCTGTGACCGTCAACGAGGATTCCTCTGTGCAGGTGCTCGCCGAGGAGGCTCACAATGTGGCCGACATCGATGTGAATGAGGCCAGACAGCTGCTTTCCAAATACCAATCAGAGCTCAGCTCAGCTGCCAGCGATAAGGTAAGAAAAAAAGAGAGAGAGAGTGTGAATGACAGTGAAAACTCGCTAGCAAACAACTGCACTGCTTTCGAACAACAATTAAGGATAGCTTTCGTCGTCTAAGCGAGTTTTCACTCTGCGCTTCAAATTGTGCAATTAATTTTGCAATGCATTTCTTTTCATGTTATTTTTGCAGGCCAAGGCGGAAGCTGCCATCGCTATCGAAGTTGCTGAGGCGCTTGTCAAAGCTGCCGAATAAAAACAAAACAACCAACCCTATAAACAATTAACATAACAACAAACAACCTTACACCAACAACAACAACATCTGCTTACAATTGTGTTTAATATAATTAAAACATAACAGCATTGTTATGAAACAATAAAAACAAAAGCGAATGAATATATGTAATATCGTAATAACAACGGCAACAGCAGCAGCAACAACAACATCAGTAACAACAACAATCACAGAAACAACACCAACGACCAAGCATCACAGCATATCTTAAAGATGATCAATCTGTTTATAAATGTAGATATATTTTTTTGATATTCATTTTTTTTATATATTTTTTTTTGTGTGTGCACACAACAACAACAACCACAATCACACATCAAAGAAATGATGTTGAATTTAATGCATAATTCATGACAAATGTTTAAAGCGCAGGCGCAACAACTGCGTCGGCAGCGACAGCGACGTCGACTGCAACGCCAACGCGAAGGTCAAGTTTACAAAAGGGCAGCAAGTGATTGAATCTTCTTTTTGTTTTCGTTTTCTTTTTTTTTAATTGTGTTTGGAAATCTTTTTTCCCCCAACTTGAAAAACGCCCCCATGAAGTGAGTGATTGATAGAGTGCAGTGTGGTTTTTTTTTAACAATTTCAAGATTTGTAAAGTGAAGCAATTCAGTAGAAATTGAAATTATTCTGGCGGATTCTTCTATACTTCGAATTAAAGTCAAATTTAATGCACACATTTCTTTCACATTATATAATAATAACTATTAATGCATCAAATTTTATATAATAATGCTATATTTCCCATATTTATGATTATATATAATATTGAATTATATAATATTTTGAAATTGACAAATCGCCAAGTTCGTCAACAATTTCGTTGATCTCCAAACTTTGATAACTGCAAATATCGCAATGCATCTGGAATTTGTTAATGAATTTCTATTCACACTCCTGATAGTGTTAATTTGTTTAATTTATCAATGATCACCATGTTAAACTATTTAAAGTAACAACTGATTGTGTTTGCTGTTTATTAGATTCGCAGCAAGTTTCCTCACTGTAACTTAACATACACCTGTTAACAGCAGTTTCTAATGTGATCCTCACTGTTAACAGCAGACTGTTAATTTAATTTTAAATTCACCCGTTAACAGCAGTCTGTAAATTCAACTGTTAACAGTTTCCCAATTTAAAATGCAATTTTTTCTTTTCAATTTAACAGTCGGTTTTAATTTTCCGTAACAAAACCAAAACAAAAAAAAATATACTATAAAAAAAAATCAAATAACTTAACTTAAGGTTGCTTAGAAGAGTTGTGTGTGTGTGTGTTGTGGGATAGGTCGAAGGATCGAAAGAGTTGTGAAAATTGATTTGAAGTAGCAGTCGAAATTAGGTTCGGAGACCAACTTTGAATGGTGAACTGTTGTGAGTTCGTCTCCAGTGCTGTGTGTGTTGAAGTAGTGCAGTTGCTACTCTTCTTCTTCCTGTTGTTGTTGCTGCTGCTGTTGTGGTTGCTCCACTTAGAACTGTGGTGGTCCATAGGTCTGGGCGGGCGCATGTCCCAGGGGCAGCGGCTGTTGCTGCTGCTCCTCAATGGGAGCGGGCAGACTCAGGACTGGTCCCTGAGCAGCGAAGCTGGGAGCGGGCGCTGACTCGGGCACACTGAGCACCGGCGATGGAGCGGATACCGAGACACTGGGAGCAGCGTACTGGAGAGGAGCTGGCGCTGGAGCGGCAATTGGAGCGCTGTATTGAATGGGCGCTGGAGCCGGAGCAGCGTAGACGGGAGCGGGGGGCGGGAGCGTTGTAGATGGGAGCAGGAGCGGGTGCGGAGATGGGAGCACCGTAAACTGCAGCGGGAGCGAGCACGGGAGCTGGAGCTGGAGCACTGTAAATGGGAGCTGGAGCTGGAGCGCTGAAGATGGGAGCTGGAGCTGGAGCGCTGTAAATGGGCGCTGGAGCGGGGGCGCTGAAGATGGGAGCGGGAGCAGGAGCATTGTAGATGGGAGCGGGAGCAGGTGCGCTGTAAACGGGAGCGGGAGCACTGTAGATGGGAGCTGCAGCTGGACCGCTGTAGATGGGGGGCAGCACCGGGACCACTGTAGATGGGAGCGGGAGCAGCGGCGCCAATAGAGCCGGAGGTGGAGTGCTCATGGATGACGCGCACCACCTTGGTGGGAGCAGAGATGCCGCCGCCAATGGACTGCAGACCTGGGCCGCCATGTCCTGAGCTCTCGTGCAGAACCTTGATCACCTGGGGAGCGCTCTCAACGAGGGGGGCGCCGCCACCGCCGAGCAGAGGTGCTGATTCCTGGTGCACCACCTTGATGACCTTGACGGAGGCGGGACCATGTCCATGACCATTATAGATGGGAGCTGGACCGCCGATGCTGCCACCGCTGCCGCCGCCGCTGGAAATAACCTTCACCTTGTAGACCTGGGGAGCGGGACCGTAGCTGTAGCCACCGGCATAGCCGCCATCGGAACTGCCGCCGCCCTGCTGATGGATGACCTTGACCACCTGGACGGGACCGTGGCCGCCACCATGTCCACCGCCATAAGAGCCACCGCCATAGGAGCCACCGCCGTAAGAGCCACCGCCATAGCCTCCTCCACCGCCACCTCCTCCATTGCCACCCAGGTTGAGACCAGCCTTAAGGCCGCCGCCGTTGTTGTTGGAGCCGCCGCCGCCGCCACCAAGGAGACCCAAGAAGCCAGCGTTGGCCACAGCAAAGAGAGCGCACATGCAAACGAAGACCTGTAGCAGGTGGGAAGAGAGCGTTAGAGTGGATGCACTGCCTCTGAAAAGTGGACAAAGTGAACACTTACCTTCATGTTGACTACTATTCCTGCTTGATTTTGTAGTGGGGGGTGGGAGAATGGATGGATTCGATTGGTGACTCCTAAAGTCAAATTCTGTGCAAACACAACTGATGTCAATTCGTGGAGCAGCGCTCGCTTTTATATTCCCCAAGTTGTAACCACAAGAAGAAGCAGCGGCAGAGGCAGCGACAGCAGCATTATCAACAGCTGTGTAAAAGCTCATCATGATGTTGGATTCAACGATTCGAATTAGCAACGCAATCGACGCAAGTTTTCGAAGATGAAGATGAAGCCCAGCCCGAGTTAAACAAAAGCATTTCATTAACATTTAACATTTGCAAAGGGCCATTTGATGATCATGATGATCATTCAACTCCAAACAACATCATCATCATCATTATCACGATCATAGTATCATCACGAAGATGATGCAAAGTCAACTTGTCTGTTGCCCATCCAATGTATTTATTTCGAATACCCGGCTTTGATTACAATGGAGTGAAGTCTGCGTGTAACTCAGTGTTGGATCCGTCAAAGAAAGCAAAGTAACTATTATTAATATTATTTTCTTTAATATGTATTACTAGAGAGAATTCTGATATTGATAGAGATATTTGCTATATAATTTATATGTCCGTCTGTTTGAACAGCTAGAACTCATAACACTTAAGATTGAACGCTTATAAATCCGGTCTTAAAATTCTAACACAATCCTCAAATCGTAGAAACAGAATATTATTAATTTAAAAAACGTTAAGAATGCATTACAGATATAATATTGAAGGTTTCGAAATTTTATTATATTATATTTTATGTGACAAACTTAAGGCACACTCCATTTATATTTTGTGCCGAATTTAGGAATACAAGAAAATAGTAATAATAATAGAAGATTCATTCCGATCGCATAATAAACTTGTAAGTCATTGCCGGGTGTCTCTCAGTCGAGCAACAGCGAATGCCGCTTTCTTACATGTTTTGTATAGAAGTTGCCGCCGTTGTTGTCGCTTTCATTTTCATTGGGGCCGCGCCCACTTTGCATACGCAGCGTGTATTACACACGCACACACATGCGAGCACCTGCATAAATATCGTTATCGATATCGACAGCCATAAGTATAACATGCATATCGAGCTGTTCTTCATTTCCATTTCCAGCCCATTGCCTTTGACACTTTCCAGTTTTCGTGTAAAGTGCGTAAACGTAACGTAACGAAACGAAACGTAACCTCACTGCAATCTGTTTAGTTTGTCTGCATTTCCGAAATTCCGAAAGCGGCCTTTTTCTGCTAATTAGCATGAAAATGAACTGACCGTGGGCCATTGGTTTTGCTTTTGCATTTGCATTTGGCTTTGCTTTTCGCTTTTTTGGCTTTGGCTTTGCGTTGCCAACTGCCTGATGATAAGACATCAACAGCAGCGCATCGATGAGTGTCATATAGCGCTCCCCCTCACACCCTTTGCAATTTGCATACTTGCCTCACACACACACACATATTGTTTGTCTGTCTTTTCTATCTTTCTGTCTGGTTGCTGCTGCTGATGCTGCTGCCCACGTGAACCATCAAAAGCATCAAAGCGCTGCTGACCAAACCCACAAAAAGATAAAATACAAAACGAAAGAAGCAGAGGGAAAAAAAAGAAATAAATTGTATATTAGTCAAAACTCTCCCAACTCAATCTCAATTTCAGGCCATCATTTCAAGGTGAATCGAAATGGTCTTTGTTCCAAATGTCTGCATGTGTGCGTATGTGTGAGTGCACGTGTATGCAGTTGACACTACTATCCGTGTTTGTGTGTGTAGTAGTAGTTTTGTCAACTGAGCTATTAAGTTGACTTGCCAGCCTGGTTATGTAAAATACCAAACAATTAATACTAACATTGTCAAATGCTCATAAAACTCATTTAATCGCTCCAGCTATGCACACACCTATACACGTGTGTGTGCGCGAGTGTGTGCTTGTGTGTGTGGTAATTGTGTGTGCCAATTAGTGTGGGAATGCAACTGGCAATCTGCAAACTATTCAACGAATTTGTCAACTCTTCAAAGTGCTCACAAAAGATCTCTTTGGCCTGCTTCGCATTTCATTGATAAGCTGACGATGCAGCTTGTGTTGATGCTGCTTCTTCTTCGTCGTCTGCTTTTGTGGAACAGCGTTAATCAAAAATGTGTGCGGAACACATGTAAGTCTGCACTTTCAAATCTATTCATCTAGTATTTTTTTCACATCATTTTTAACTGCTTGTTATGAAATGACAAAATTGAAAATTAAGCTCTTGTGGGAACTTGCTGTTAACTCCTGCACTGCTCAGGGCTGCCAACTCCTTTTAATTTTTCCACGTCTTAACTTTCTTTATGTCATTCCAAATATCAGTAATAATAAAGTATTTGATAGTTTTAATAGATTCATTATTTAGAACAGCTGTTTTAAGTAAAATTATAAATTAAAATATTTAATAAAAAGAAACATTACAGCAACAAATTAAAATCGCAAAAAAGTGGCATTACAAATCTATTTCATTTTAAAAATTAATAAGTTCGATAAATGAATTAAAAGTTTTAAAACAAAAAAGTCACATAATTTCATTTAAATATTAATATGTTAAGAGAATAAAAGTTTTAAAAGTTTTTGTTTTACATATGTATTTATTTCATTTAAAAACTTAATAAAGTAAATAAAGAGAAAAAAGATTTTAAAAACAAGTTTGAATAAGTCAAAGAATATATAAATTGAAAGCTAGACGCTTTAAAACAAAATAATGAGACTACAAAACGAACAAATATTAGAGCTGAAAATATATTAAAGTCATTTTCATGATTACGTAATGAAAATATCCATTTAAGTTGGGTTTATTTTTTTTATATTTGCTTTTTATGCATTTAAAATATAAAAGAAAACAAAATCATCTGCTCTATAGCTGTGTTGTTATACGAAAAGAACAAACGTTTGAGTTCAAAATATATTCAAGATGTTCTCATGATTACTTTATGCAAATATTTATTAAAGTTATCAAAGTTCTTATATTTTAGCATTTTATTTTTATTAGATATAGTTTAAATGAATAAATGAATAATGTATTTCTTAAGCTCTGGCTGCAAAGGCCTTCCGGTTATTCTTTCTATTCATTTAAAATAGAAAAGAAAATTGCCTTTTACAAAAAAATAATAGCTCTATAGTTAAAAGAGCTGCTTCGTAATTTGTTCTATAGTTATTGTTATATAGAGATTGTTATATTTTCACTCCGTTTCTTGTTTGAACGATTCTTGGGCGTTGGAAGCTTGACTAGTTTAGAGTAGATAAACGGACTTGGTCTCCTTGCTGATAAGAGCAGAAAGTTTGTATTCGTTGTCGAATATTTTACGAGGAACTTTAGTATACGATCTTAAATGATCTCTAGAAATCTTAAGCGCTGTTAATATCCACATGTTTGCTACAGATGTTATTGGAGTAATCCTTTTGTGAAATAATACGAGAGTTTGTAGTTAGGAATGTACAGATTTAGGATTTATTCGGGAATTGTAATAACACAAAAAAAAAATGTAAAAAAAATAGTTGATTTGAGAACATTATTCGTTGAGTTTTTTGTTTGTCGAAGTTAGGTCCAGTTTGTTGAATTTGAATTGGATTGAGGATCGAGGAAGCGTTTATTTCTTCTGCTTCAACCAGCCGCCGTAGGCGAGAGGAGACTCGTAGACGGAACCGATGGAGCCGACGCGGACCACAGAGGGGCCAGCGACGTAGGCGGCCGGACGGTGGACGACGGGGACGGCAACGGGCACGGCAACGGACTCAACGACGGGCACATGACGAACAACGGGCACATGACGGACAACGGGCACGTGACGGACAACGGGAACCGATGCGTAGCTTGGACCATAGATGGCGCTGCTCTGGCCAAGAGCCAAGCAGGCGGCGAGCAACAGGCAGGCAAGGAAGAACTGCGAATTGAGGACGAAGATGCGATCAGAATTTTGATGGCGATCCGATTGTGATTGTGAACTCACCTTCATGTTGATTGGATAACTGAATGATTTGTGTTGATTGGCTTTGGCAGTCACTGGGTTTTTATACCCCACAGCAGAAAGACAGACAAGACAGAACCTTGTCCCCGACGATAACTGGAGCAGCAACAAACTCGCAGCGCTTGACAGCCAAACAAATAGAACGGCATTTCAAAAATCGACAAAAAAAAATAAAAATAAAAACAAGCAACCAAAAACAATATTGTTCAAATGAGAATTGAAAAGGCGTTATGTAAATTGCGCATACGTATTTTGTGTCGATTATAAAGGGAGGGATTTAGATGTTTGGCATTATTATTGAAATTCCATATTTGCAGCTTTATGAGGCAACCAATATTCAAACAGAACAATGAGAACTTGTTCCTGCAAACAATCCACAACAATTCGCACTCAAATGCTCATCTTCAACGTCAGAAAATCAAACTGAAACTGAGACCAATCGAGCGCCTCTTGATTGATTCTTTTCATTGGTTAAATTTATCGAGACTTGGGTTTTTTATTTTTATAATTTCAATAGTGTCGAGATCTATCTATAGACTCAACACAAATGCAAATATCCATTGGCCCCCGCCAACTACAATAATAACTAGTCTTTTTTTGGCTAAGCTTCCCCATATGATTTCATTGCTTACAAACAGGTGACAACAAAAAAATAGCAGTCGAAGATCGAAAAAATCGAAAATCGAGAAATACAATAACTTTATAAATGTTATTTGTTTGGTGTTTTTGTTTCTTTCGCTTTTGTTTTCTTTTGTTTGACACTTTTATGCCCTCTACCCATAAAAGCTGTATAAATGGGGCATCATAAATTTTTGCAAATGTCTTAAATTGTTGAAGCTGTTGAGAGTGTTGAGTATTGAGTATATCTGCACCAAATTGGGTATATTAGTTCTATACCTAATTGCTTTATTTGTTTTCAAATGTTTTGTATTCAAATTCAATTTAAAATTTCTTCTAGAATTCATAAATATGTCTTCAGCACATAAAATGTTTTTACAGGGCATCGTCTAGTCGTTCAGCCCGGAGTAAACAACGCGTTGTTTAAATTATGTTGCGGCAACTTGAAGTGTTGCATACTTTTTCGGTCTTCGGTGTTTCTCATCTATTGTGTAGGCTGAAAGCGGAAGTTTTGTTTCATAATAATCATAATCATATTTCGATTTCTATATCTCTTTTATATAATATCGATTTCTTTATATATCTCAGTTTGTATCAATGCTTAACTTTCGCATTTTATTTGCGAGGGTATGCAAATGCACTTTTAATTAATTTCTTTCCATTTTTAATGTGATCTGGTAAATTAACAAGAACTCAAACTTGATCGGACAGTCGAGAATATATACATATGTATATATATCTATACTTATACTTTGGGTTAATCCAAATGAAACTTTTACTCAATACGACGCCCATTCCGGAATTGGAATCGTTAAAACAAGTCTCCATTCATTTTTATTGAAATTGTATTTTTTTTTTATTTAAGTGCTTATTATCGAAATTGTGTTTCGCATTTGAGTGGGAGAATCATTAAAATCGATATAGATTCACATGAATTCACTCTGTGCATAGCTTTGCCGTTAGTCGCTTATCTTCTGACGTAGTGTTGATTAATTATGCACTTACTAGTGTTGCCAAAGCGATTAAAAACGCACACACTTTGCGCTTTAATGTCAATTCTGTTTAACTAGCTAACAATCATTTGCAAATCACTTCAATAAATTATCTCACTTCGATTGTGTGACAATGATAGAGAACTGCTGATCATTTATTTTTAATCCACTTTATTTGACATGTTATTTCTATGTTATGTCACACAAGTGGGTGTGACTTTCTAATAAACAAAACAAAGAGTGCACGAGATTAAACAGATTAATAATCAATATTTAGGGGCAAAGAATTTCAGCATTTATAATCTAAGGTATGTTGCAGCAAACTCTTTAGAACGCTTCTAAAATATTGAATGCTTTAATTGTAATTTCGGTTTAATCGCTTTATAATAAACTTTGTCGATTATATTTGTGTAACAAATATATGTATTTGCATCAGTTGGTAATCGCATTAATTTCTTTATAATTAGTATCAATTTCATAACGAATTCTCGCAGCTGTTTCCTCAACTTGAAGAGTTGTCGAGGGGTTTCCACTATTGTTTTACGTAATGAGTTTCACATTCGACTTTGGGTCAGTTGTAGATTTTGATTTGTTGTTGTTGTTGCGTCTTCTCTGGCTACGACACAATTCGAAAAACAATGCGGAATCAATTTGAAGTCACGGCTAGTTTCACCTCTGACTCTGACTCCGACTCTGACTCAAAGAGATCTCCCGAGATCTCCATATTTGGATCTACTACTCAGAGAGCTCAAGTGGTTTTGAGGCGGTCGCTACCTGATGCTCCCCCTCTTCCCTCTTCCCTCTCTCCCCCCTCTTCGGTCTATCTCTTCACTCTCTTTCTTGGCTGTCTCAAGGGCAATCTATGAAAGTTTTATGATATAACTTTTGGCAGCAGCCCCCACAACAAGTTACCAAATTAGCTTGCCCATTGTTTTTGTTTTCGATGCTGAGGAAAACGGTTTTATAATAGTCGCTTTTTTTCAAATATTTATAATATATATTTATGTTTATTGATTAACAAATAATTTAACAATGATTTCGCGATGATTTAAGCCTAGTAAAAAAAATATGGTAAAAAAAAAACAATTGATTTGGTCTAACTAAGTAGGGAGAGGAGGGGAAAGGAGCGTCTCCCTCTCTCTCTCTCTCTCTGTGTCTTTCTCTACCAACCGGAGCTACCTCCCTGACTCCAGCCACCGCCGCCTGAGCTGCCTCCTTGGCTCCAGCCACCGCCTGAAGCGCCACCCTGACTCCAACCACCCGAGGAGCTTCCTCCCTGACTCCAACCACCTGAAGAGCTTCCTCCCTGACTCCAACCTCCCGAAGAGGCGCCTCCCTGACTCCAGCCACTGCCGCCAGCTGAGTTCGAGCTGCTGCCGCTGCCGCTGCCGCCAAAGAGACTCCAGAGGCCACCGCCTCCTCCCTGACGCTGTTGCTGCTGCGACTGGTCGCGGACTTGCATCACCTTGAGGGTGCCACGTTGCACCACATGTCCGCTGTTGAAGAAGGCGCCTTGAGCTTTGTCCGCACGCATGATGATTGCTTTGCCCTTCTGGCCGAAGGCATCAATCAGCTGTCCATTGAGGGCATCCACATTTCCATAGCCACCGCCTCCAGAGGAGGAACCGCCATGACCCAAAGCATCTTCCTGGAGCACAAGTTGAATGATTTGCGGGAGAATGGCATTCAGCTGATAGGCTGAAGAGGAATGCGAGCCATGGGAATGGGAGTGGGAGTGGGAGGAGCCGCTGCCGTAGCCATGACCTGCGGCATAGGATGAGCTGCCATAAGAGTAGCCACCGGAGGAGCCGCCATGGTAAGCGGTGGGCGCAACGGACGCGGCGGGCTGTTCGATCACCTTGTAAACCTGTTCGCCGTAGCTGCCGTGACTGTGACCGCTGGCATAGCCGTGACCGTAGCTGTGACCTGCAGAGGCACCACCGCCTCCGTGTCCGTGACCATGACCATGTCCATGTCCGTGACCTTGTCCATTGCCATCTTCGAGAATGATCTTGATGAGCTGCGCGGAGCCACCTCCGCCACCGCCGCCTCCTCCGTGACCTCCATGTGAGTAGCCATGACCATGAGCAGATCCTCCTCCGCCGCCACCCCCGCCGCCGCCATGAGGTGTTGCTATGACATTGTAGGTGGTCTTGGTTTCACCTCCGCCTCCTCCACCTCCACCTCCACCTCCGCCGCCGAGCAGCGACAGAAATGTGGCATTGCAGACGCACAGCGTGGCCAACAGACAAATGAAGATCTGCAAGAGCAAGTACATCATCGTCGTCATCGTCGTTAGCATTGTAATCCACAAAAAAGGAGCTCGTTCCCGCTGGACTTACCTTCATGGTGCTTTACTCTTTGTGTTCTCTCTCTCTCTATCTCTCTCGCTCTCTTGTGTGTGGAAACGCTGAGCTGTGCTTCGCGCTGTTCCTGGTCAACGAATGATGCCACTTCCCCGACTGAGCTCAGCTTTTATACAACGTCCATCAGCAGTCGCAGCCATAGATGCGGCTTCCGCCAATATTACCGTTAAGAAAAGGGCCGCCGGGCGTCCGGCTTCAACGCAACGCATTGCAGTCGACAGAGGCAGCAACAGCAACAGCGACGCCGACAGTGGCAGTGGCAGAGGGAGCAGCAGCAATGGCAGCAGAAGCGACAGCAGCGATGTCGCCTCGTGAGACTCTTGGCGGGAGCTGAGATGAAGAGATGCAAAGAAGCAGACAGAGATAGCAGACGAAAGGGAGAGACGGAGAAGAGATATGATGAGGCTGCGATACGCATGTGAATGTAGTACTATGGAGCGAAGGCACATATTTGTGATATTAATCGGCAAATGTAAGTTGCACAAAAGAAATGATTTATTTATTGATCTAGTGAGGGGAAAAATCAGCATCACCTTTTCTGCTGAAAACGTTTGACCAATTTAACTTTTATTACATTAATCAATCACTAAATTATACATGAATAATTCTCTAGCGGAATTACAGTGAAAAAAACATAAATTTAAAAAATAAGTAATGATTCTTCTCATAGCTTTGGATTAGCACTATATTTACAGCTAAGATTGATTTTAAAACATTTTTCTGTTGATTGATAAAATATATAAATTCGTTCATTTTTTATTTTCCGTAGAAATTCGTCTATTTTTGCAATAATTTTAAAACAGAAAACTAATTTAAAAATCATTCTTAGCTCTAATTAAAGTGTCAATCCAAAAGCTACAAGATTCATCTTTACTTAAAATAAAAATATGTTTTGTTTTGTGTTTTGATTTTTTCCATTTTCGATAGAGTCACACGCTACATTAACGCCAGAGAATTATCCGTATAAAAAGTGAGAGTATAGAAAACAAAAAAGTTTTAAATATGGATTTCATTATATTTTGCATTCATTGTTTCAAATTTTAAGAAACTAGTTTCATTCTAGATTTATAATTGTTGAGTTTGACATTATTTTGCTAAAGATTTAAGGTCTACCATTTCCTAAATCACTCTCATAACGTTTCATTACCTACAAAACCATAATAGATATTCCTAAGATAATCGAAAATGAGAGCTTCGGTGTAAAGTAGTAACTCCCTTACCGAACACCTCTATTAACCGGATATGCCTCCTAGCGAAACTTTTCTTAAAGCATTTTCAGCTGTCCCCTCTTTTAGCGGGATACTTCTCTTGGTGAACACTTTTCCTGAGATATTTTCAGTCAAATCCTTTATTAGAAGGACACTTCTCCAGACAAACACTTCTTTTATTCATTTTTTTAAGCGGAGCTCTCTATTAGTCGGATACTCCTCCTAGCGAACACTTCTTCTGAAAGTTGTTACTCAACAAGTGTCCCTTCAAGATAATAATTGTTGATCTCTGCGTTAGGAATTATTTTTGTAAAGAACTTAGTTCAGTATCTTTTTTTGTATGAATTTATCATCGTTAGCGCAATCAAACTGAATTGAGTTCAGTAACTCGGGAAAACTCTTGCCTAGCTTACAAGTTATCAACTAATAACATATTTTTAATATGACTAGCTCATTGTGCACTTGTGCCCATAGTACACGCGTTGGGAATACGCATATGACGAATATCAATGGGCAGTGGGAATTTGTAGCATTCGAACGAAGCGAAGCGAACTGAACCACGCGCTTTGCTAGCTGCGATTGCTCAGCTTCCCCCGTTCCCTCTCTCTTCCCCCTCCCATAAGTCTACTCTCTTGGTCAGCGAACAGCCTCAAGTTTAGCTTCGTCATCTTCTTCAGGTTGAGCTTTTCTCATCCGTGGGCTTTGCCACAGAGTTTTGGCGTTTGCCTCTTGTAATTCACTTAAAATATTTGAAAAATGAACAACAATAACAACAACAACAAGAGTAAGAAATGGTCACAAAAATTTTGTTGGAACAACTCTTGTCGCTGCTCCTCCTCCTCCCCCCCCGCTGTTTGCCACTCACCTCTCTAATTTCATTGTACAGGGTGTTGCAGCCGGGTGATAATTGAATAACAACGTTTAACGGCATGCGAAATTACATAAACAAAATCGAGCAGTCGATTAACCACTGATTGTAATTGATAAACAGTTTTGATAGCACATTAATTGATGAGCAAATTAACTGCACGAGTTCTCTTTCATTTTCATTACATACTCAAAGACATATTCATTTTATTATTATTATTATTTTTATTGAAACAACGAATACAATTTCTTATTGCAATGCCTTTGCATATTCATTTTATTTATCGAATATATATGAATAATAATAATAATTGAATTTTATATGACATATTTATTTCACATTTACAACTTCAGTAATAACCACCATTTGTTCATCAGTTCTTTCTCTTTTGAGAAAACGTTTAAGAGCTTAATTAAACAGCAATTTCAATGCTCGAAAGTCGACTTAATTGAGTACGCAGCATAATCGTTAAATCAAACACAGTTTGTTGGGTATTAAAAATGAATTAATTGTGTGCTTGGTAACAAACAGCAAAAACAACGATAAAGTGCACCCTGTATTTGTTGTTTTGCTTGCTGGTTTGTTTGAAATCCCAAAATATGCAACAATAACATAAGCATTAACGCATCTCCGAACCAAGCGACCCAAATCCCCCGACCCAGTAAACCCCCCTCTCCCCCACCTCTTCCCGTCTCTCATCTCTTTCTTCTCCTCCGCTGCTTCGCTTTGCCGTGTCGTTCGTTCGTTCGGTTCCTCTTACAACAAATTGACCGGCTTTTTGCATATGATTATCGATTTGAGCGTTAGCTTTAACTTTAACTTTAGCGTTATGCTGCTGTCCACGCTTACTGTACGATATACCCTAACTGCTGTGCGTAGGGTATGCTCGAAGTGCTGAAGAACTTGCCTCGAATAAGTACAATATAGTATATTATTATTTTTTGCAAGTATGTAGTTTAGAAAAGATTTATAACGCATTATTGCAATAGACAAATTATTGTATTTCAAATTTTCAGCTGTCACATTTAAATTAGCACTACTATCACAAATACTTGCGCCAAAAAAAACAGCATCCCAAATAACAAAAAAAATACCTCCTTGTGCTAGAAGTATGAGGTTTGGCCCGAATAAGTTTTTCCCTAAATGAGTTATTATAAAGTAATGTTTCAGTTACTTAATTTAGAAATCAAATCTAAAAAAACCCAAAAAATTAAAAAAAAAAAATGAATTTTATAGAATATTTATTACATTCCTTGTTAATTATATGATTTAAAAAAATAGGTAACAATACCCATTGAATATTTTAATTTATTCTTAGATTTCGGTATCGTAATTTATGTACAAGTATTTATGTTATTTGAGAATAAATATAATTTAACTAAATTTAAGCAAAAGAAATAGTTCAAGTTCATTAGATAATTCTTTGTTAATCTTTTAAATATTGATTTTATTTATTTAATTATAGCTTTGATAACACAAATAATTTTTAGTAAATTTTCACAAACGTATACAAAAAGTTCCTTAAAAATATCCGCTTGTTAGGTTATTTGATAGTCGGCGTTGTGGCGCATGCGTGTGGCCCTCATGTTTATGTTATTATTTCGATGTTGTTGCAACAGAAAGCAACTCGAACAGTTGTCGATTGAGCCAATCTTGGTATATGTTTTTTTTTTGTTTCTTTTGCCACAACATTTTGCTTCAATTCAATTCAGTTCCACAGTTTAAGATGAGAGACTGTTGCAGTCGCTGTCGACGTCGACGTCGCAGTCGCAGTCGACGCTCGATTATATCATGACAAGAGATTTGAAATTTGTTTAAGTTAAGTTTTAAGTGTGTGTGTGCATTTTTATATAAATTATTTAATGCGCATTGTTGCGCATATTTAACTCTAGCCTATTTCCCCTCCTCCACTCTCTTCTCTCCCTCCCCTCTCTAGAGTTGTAGCCAAATTAAAAGCGATTGGCATTTTATCACTTGGTATTTTGTAGACAGTGTCAAAGCAGCTATTCAGCAACTTCAACTTCAGCTTCAACATCGATGTTGCTTTTTGTTATCAACTCTTGTTGTTGTTGCTGTTGTTGTTGTTGTTGTTGCTGCCACCGTCATCGTTGCATTTGCAAATAGTTTTGTCACTCGGGTTTATGGTTGATCAATGACCAGCATTCCACTTCCTTGGAATTTGTTTACTTTTCTTTTCGATTTCGATTTTGATTTTTGTTTTTCATTTTGTATTTTTGCGTGGGGATCGCACTCAACTTGACTTTGTTGTCGACTCATTCTCAATTTATTGATTCATCACTTTGTGATTAGTGATTATGCAATTACAACAATTGACAAGCCGAACAATTACTTACATTATGTTTATTATGCTCATTATACTAACGTTTCGTTCGTTTTATTGCTTCATTTCACGTTTTTCCGCCTCTTAACTTGAACTTGGATCCCAGCAATTTAACATTTATACGCTTTGCCACCTTTTCGATTTCCCTCTTCGTCTCTTTCATTTCGCCATCTCAAGCGTTTCACTTGTTAATCTCACAACTTAGCGTAGCTTATTTTGTGTGTACAATTTATTAGATTTATTTGGATTTATAGGATGATAATCATCAAGTGATTTGCATTCTTCAATCTTTCTGAAATTCTTGCATTTTTGATGCAACAGTAGAAATAATATTTACGAAAGATTTCATATCATCATTTCCAAATATTTTTATTTTATAAAATATAACGAAAAGAATGTAAATTAACCAATATAAAACCAATATCTTCACTTTTCTATATTTTTGGCATTCTTATCGCATTATATTATTTTTATTTTAGTTCTTATTAGCATTATATTTCGTAGACTTTGGATTCATTTATTAATAACATAATAATAATCAAGGCAATTATATTCCAAATTAACCTTTAGTACACTATACATTTTTTAATCTTATCTTTGGTGTCATTTTTTTTTTTGGTATTCTCGTTATATTTTATAGATCAGAAAATAATAAAAAATATTTGGGAATGATTATACCAATTCTTTCCAAATTTTTTTATTTTTCTACTCTATGAAATATACCAAGCAAATTGCCAAAAAAAATATAGGGAAGATAAGATAATAAAATGAATAGTTTTATAAAAATATTTGGGAATTATACCAAATCCTTTGCAAATATATTCTTTTTTTTATTCATATTTTGCAAATATTGTTATTTATTCTGTTCTCTATACAATCTTAACTATTGCTTATATCACACAAAATATTCATATTCTAATTGTGCAGATTTATTATTTTGAAACTAGTCTTGATTCTTTTTATTTTTGTTTTTTCTAGTCATAACAATAAAATATTTTTTAAATCATTTAAATTAAAGGAGAACTAATATTTATTAAATCCCAATTGATTTTTTCTTGTTTTTTTTTTCACAATATGTATGCACTTAATTTTTGTTTTATTCATTTATTTTATTCTTTGTTGAGATTTTGATTTGTTTTTATTTATACAAGTTATTTCTTGTTATTATTTTGTTTGTCTTTATACCATCTTAATTATGACAATTAATTGATTATAAATTTAACAAATTATAACAAGAATTTATTAAAAAATGATTTCCTGTGGACGATATGTAAATTTGATTTTGTTTTGTTTTTATTTATAAATTTTTTTTGTTAGTATCGTTTTATGTATGTATTTGCATTATCTCTTAATTATGTCATTTGATTTATTATTGATTTAACAAATGTTATAAGCGATATATGTTTTATAATTTACAAAGTAAAATTGGAAATACATTTTTATGAAATTCTTATTCTATTATTAGAAAGTAATTGCTTATGCCATTTTTACTTTGTAAGTAATAAAACATATATCACTTATACAATTTGCCAGCAATTACTTGTCATCACTCGTCCCCCCGACTGAAGAATTGGAATTCGGTTGCCCAACCAGCAACTTAATTATAAATTTGAGCGATTCGTCATGGGAATTAGCTTATCAAATGTCGCATGTCGCATTCCAAAAATTCCCCCTCCACTGCTCTCTCCCCTGTCTTCACTTCTTCTCTTGGTGTATGAATTATCTACTCTCTGAATTTGGCAACCGGAGAGTTCGATGCGATCGATTTTAGTGAGCTACGCCCATTTCTCAATTTTTGGTCATTTGGTTCGCGCGCCACAGATTTCCGCATTTCGACAGTTTCCAAATGCTTTACATACTCATATATCATCCACTCACACACGCACACACACACACAGTTGCAGTTCGGTTATATCACCGTAAAGATACGTTTTATAGATTTCAAATCTAAAACACACTTTATGTTGATTTACCAAATTCAAATTCATTCATAATTGTGTTGGCCAATCATTCAGCAACGTGAGAGACGAGACTCTTTTTCCCTCCTCTTTTTTCGACTGCTCCCATCTAAATCGAATGCCGCGATGCCTCATTATAATTATAATTATAATCATAATCATAAACTTAATCATAGGCTGCCGCTGCCGCTGCCGCTGCCCTAGAGTTTGCTTTCGGCCATGGAGGTGCCAGAGTTGACACATTCACAAAAAACGCAATTAATTGCAGTTACTTTTTTGATGTAATGTTTTAATTATTAAACAATTGAGCCTGACCCTCAAAACCCGAACGAACCCGTTTTAAACATACAACAAGATAATTTACTATAATAATAGTTAAACTCTTTTTGCCAAAAAACTTACCAAGAAGGTTGTGCAAATCATAATGAAATCAAATATAATTTGCTGCACATCAACAGCGCAGTTGTTTCTAAATTTATTATTTATTTATGAATTTAAAATGTTTAGATATAATTAAAATGAATACTAACTCTATTACTAAATCACTGGCTATAAAGGCCTTCAGCTTGGTTCCCAATAATATATTCATAATGCAGTCTATAAAGATGGATGATAACATATTTTTATGTTTGCCCATTTAGTGCATTTACCTTTTTCGCTTGGCAGTGTATAAAACTGGTATTTGGCAAACTATCAGCTTAAGCAGCGGGCTTATCAAATTGATATTAATCTGTTTTTCTTTTTTATCATCTTCAGTTCGAGTTCGACACGTGAAGCTTTAAAATATCCGGCAGGTGCATAAGCGGGAGACAGAGACAGAGAGGGAGAGGAAGAGTGACAGCGAGGTGTGCCCCCGGGATGATTACAAAATGATCAGCTAATTGGTTTGCGTGGCGATGGCCCATTAGACGCTCCGCTGAGTTTTCTATGCTCTGCCATTGCATTGGGGTCTTGTTAATGCGGGACAGCATTTGTGGAGCTTAATATTCACTTTAAATAACATTTACTCTGCGATTGTTACATTATTTTAATGATCGTAAACATATTTAATTATAGCACTAAAGAATTTAAAATTATTTATTTAATAAAAAATAAAACGACGCTTTAACAAAGCGTAAGCACAAAAGCAAAGACTTATGAGAACACAAATAGCATAATATGTTAGCAAAGGTAAGTAATGAAAAGGATGTGCTATATCCTTAATAAAAAAATAACATAAGTAAGGAACATGTTTTCGTTTTGTAACCATAAATCTTCTAACTTTAACGGTAACTAGTGCAATCGATTGGCATTCAACTATTTCATAGACAAAATTCCAGCATTTCAGAAACTCCACCGTTTCTCAGCCAATGCTACCGTCGAACGTCAAAAACTCTCACTCAGTAAGTAAAATACCAGGCAAACATAAATTAACAGCAAGCAAACGCTTGCTTATTTAGTTACGCCATCTATTGCCCAATTGTGGAATTAAATTTTGAATTTGCACCATCTATCAATTACCAGGCGAGCAGAAATTAGCAGCAAGCAGATGGACAACTGGGCGCACCCTCAAAGTATGCCACAAAAATTTAATATTTTCTATAGCGCGCCAATTTCAAAATTCGAAATTCAAGCAACCGCCAAAAACATCCGTTAAAATTAAAAAAAAAATTTTTTTTTGTTTATTATTATATCGATTTGTTTAGAATATTTTTATTCAAATTTTTAAGGATCTTGCAAGGACTTACCTTTTTGTAATCAGGATATCAAGTTCTGTCGATTGCTATCCATGAATTTTACAAAATTTATCTAAATTTATCCTTCGGCACAAGGATAGCTCTTGCGTATGGAAACCTATTGATACACTGAAAAGGACAAAAGTCCTTTTCCGACTCGAGATAAGATTACATTTTTGATTTGCGGATATCTCGGTAAAATCTTCTCTGATCCTTGTGGGTTCTGTGTCAAATGAAGTCCTTTGATAAGAGCTATCCTAGTGCCAAAGGACATTGAAATCGTCCTGCTGATTCCCGAGTTATCCTGCAATTTATAATTTTCACATTTTTCGTTTCGCGCCCAGGCTGAAAAATTACAAGTGTTTTGATGGCAATCGATGGAGTTCGTCCTTGCGATCTTAGCAATATATGTCCTTTAAGAATCGGACAGGATATGGCCGAGATATAGCCTATTTTCAAAAAAAAAGGCCCTAGTTGCACCCTCAAAGTATGCTCCAAAAAATAATTTTTTTTTCTAGTGGGTCTAGCGCGCCAATTTGAAATTTAAGATTAAGAACTAACCGACAGAAACTTACATAAATCCGTTGCTCGTCACTTCATGTAGTTGTTGCCAACTTGTTGGTCGCTTGGATTTGCCGTGAACGGCTAAAAGTTGCCAGCTCAGCAAGTAAAATACCAGGCGAACAGAAATCAACAGCAAGCAAACGCTTGCTTATTTTGTTACCCCATCTATTGCCCGATGCTAGAATTAAATTTTGCATTAGCGCCATCTATCGTCCTACCTTTCTACTGAATTTTGAAACGACGCACCCTCAAGGTATGCTACACGAAAGTGAGTATTTTTGCAGTGAACTGTGCGCGCTAATTTAAAATTAGAAAGTTTGTTAGCTATATCTCTGGCAAATCCAGGAAGATTTTGCCGGGAGCAAACTTTTTGTAATCAGAAGAGCTTGCTCTATCGATTGAAACCCAATTTGATTAACGAAAAATATTCATAATAAAAAAACAAAAAGATCTTTGAAAATAGTTCGCATTTATTAATCATTTAAAATGTTTGCTTAAAATAGATTTGTAATCCACTAATTTTTTAGTTTACAAAAAAAAAAAATACTTTTGAACACACACACACACATGCACACACACAGACATAAGTAGGTCACACACGTTCAAATATGAAATAGATTCAACAAATATATGTACTATATTTCATCAACTGTATCGATAATAACATGCAAAAAATATGCTCTAAATAGCGAATTGACCAAGTTTTGATAATTTTGGTTTAAAGTAAGTTTCGTTCCGCATCAAAAATACCTATATGATCGTAATACCTTATAGCTAGCATATGTTAAATATAAATAGATGTATGTAAGTTCCTTTCGCATTTCGTTAAGCCACAGCCCAATTGTTTTCCGCTCTCTTCTAGAATACATCTCGATTAACCTCAGCATATAATACCTTTTGATTTTCTCATCTTTTTTTTGTTTTGCTTGAATATTTGTTGTGTGTGTTGCAAAAGCAATTAAGTTATACACACACACATACGCACACACACACAGATATAGGTGTACGGATAGAGATTGTGAAACTTTGATTTGGGAACTTTCAGAATTCATTTGGTTGACCTTCTGTTGATTGATTTGGGGAGAAGAACACACAAGTTAAGGGGGAGCGGTGTGTAAGTGTAAGTGCATTGAGTGTGTATGTGGTGTGTGTGTGTGTGTTGTATGACTGTGTGGCATTTATCTACTAACAGTTAGTTAACTAGAGATTACAGCTTATATCGTAAGTTCAATTGGCCTGTTTTTCTTTAGGTTAAGTTTAGCTTAAGCTTAAGATTAACGTTCTTCCACGTTCTGCGCGAATCTTCATCGCTCTTTCAATTCCCTTTCTTTAGTTTTGTTTTTTGTTTTTGTTGAAAACACAGCACGACATTTAACAATGATTTAAGTACACTTTCAGTTTCTCAATGGTTCTGTTTTAGTTTGCAACTTAAGCTAGGCACAATCACGCACAAGCATGCACACAAAGACAAAGAGGGAAATAGATAAAGAGAGTGAGAAAGAGAGAGAGTATGATGAACAGAGGTAGGGAGGGAGAGAGAGAGAGCGAGTGGGCGCCACTTAAATGCAGCCCAACAAGCACACAACTATCGTGCATACTATCGCTAAAACTATCGCTCAATAATCTTTAAGTGTATATCTAAAATTCGCAAATTCACAATAAGAAATTATTTCTAGACTATTGCTGCATATTGTTACGATTATAATACGCTACTTTGATTAAATTTGATTTTCTTTTTGGTATATTTGAGACTACAACCAGAGAAAACAACCATGTAATACCCAATCTTAAACGAGCAATAACAAAAAAAAAAAAAAGTGTCAAACTATGAAAACTTAAAAAATAAATCACATTAATCACATGCAAATACATGAAATACTTTTAGTTAATGCTACAAAACTGAAGCCTAAGACAACCGACTAACTAACTAACTGACTAAAAATCTTATAGAGGTGGGCAGTGGGGGGTGGGGGCGTGGCAGAAGGCGGTGGTAAGAGTGTGGAAATACGCAGCGCATTGCATAACGCATGGAAATGAGAGTCGGAATGAAGGAAACGGATTCACATTCACACACACGCACACTTAAACACTTAGTATAAGTACTAAAGTAGTCGGTAAAGCTAATACATTTGTTGTTGTTATTGTTTGTTTGTTGTTCTAACTTAAAATCGTTACAAGTTTGCTTTGCTTTTACTTTGCTTACTATGATTTTTGGTGTTTCCTTTGTTAAGTTATCGTAGTTATCGATTCGCCTACAGATTAATCGTATCCAAATCCTGACAAGGTGCTCGAGGACTCATGTCATCGGTGCCGGCATCGCTGCTGCGTCGTGTATCCCCGCTGCCACGCCCATCGCCCCGGATGTCCGCCATGGACGAGTGAATTTGTTGCTGATTGTTTTGATTGTGTCGCAGGTTCGTGTTGTTGTTATTATTGTTGATGTTGTTGCCTTGACTGTGATTGTGACTGTTATTGTGATGATGATGCGGATGATGATGGTGATTCGGACCGCCGCCAGGTGGCGCCTGCTTGCCATCAGCCGAGCCAATGTTGTTGTGCAGCGCCTGCGTCTTCTTGGTGCCCAAACCGAGCGGAAACGCAAAGTCCTGCGGCAGCTTGTGCATTATCTTGCCCGACGTGATCAGCCGGCCAAAGCCCTCCTGCAAATAGACAGAAAGAGAGATGTGAGTAAAGAACTAAAAGATGGAGAGAGGGATCGCTCACCTGATGGGCAAAGGCGTAGCCAGAGCGAACGGAACGACGACCGCGCCGCGACGAAGGCGTGCGACGCACATCGCTTGAGACCCGCGAATGCATCTTCTTCAGCGACTTTTGACGGATCTGCCAAGCAAGAAAGAATTGATCAGTAACTTAGTATAAGTATTAAAGTAGTTGGTAATGAAAATTCATACAATAAGAAATAAAACATAAAAATCTAAAACCGTAAAGTAAAGCAAAGCAAAGTCTCAGCTTAACACCAAACTAAGCATAAGCGCTCACCTTGTCGGACAAGCTGGGATGGACGTCTAGCAGATAGAACTTGTAGGCGAGTACGGGCGCCATCAGCATGACGACAGTGATCAGCATCGTCACCCAGAAGGAGACATCCTTGATGGCCTGCGTGAGCGACCCTACGTACGGTCCACCGATGACATAGTTGTAGAAATAATCGAGCACAAAGTACCAGATGAGACTGCCCCATATGGTCACATGATTCACAATCGTCCAGTACGAAGTGTATAAAGCAATCTGCAATGCAAACAGGTTAACAACAAATATGTAAATGAAGTAGAAACGCTAGAAAAAACTTGCCTGAGCTGTGTTGTCGACAATGAGAATGGTGGCAACAACGGCGCCGAGCGTCATGTGATCTGAGAGTATGTAGCCATTGTGGGAGACGCCATCCTTATAGACGCCATACGGTATAAGAAACAGAATGAGCGATGTGAAGGCGCCATGGAGTACGCTGTAGATGAACTCGCGTATGTTGAACAGTTCGCTCTTGAGACCCGGCGTATACAAACGCGGATACTCGACGCTGTTCTTGTCCGACACGTCCTGCTCGAAGACGCCCAGCGCCAACACCGGCAGCGATGTGTAGAACAGATTATACACCGATATGAACATCGGATCGAAAACGGTCTGAAAATACATATTCATATTAGAATACACATCGTTTAAGCAGGCCATCCACGATAGAATTTGTTCGAGAACATGTTGTCGAGCATGAATTCCATTTGCAAACATTTCTCGCAAATATCAACGGGTATCAGTCTCAAGAAAAATTATTTACAAATGATGTTCGTGCGAGCATTGCCATCCATTGGTGAACATTTTGATTCGAACACAACGAAGACAGAATCATTTATATTCTCTTCGAACACAAAATCAAACATGGAATGTCGAACCGAACACAACCACCAACGACAAACATTTCGTTAAAACACAACATGTTTTCGAATAAATTCTATTATGTTGGCCTGCTTTACACATCACTTTGAATACTCACCTGCGCACTGAAGCCACAGAAGAGCGAATACCAACAGTGGCAGAGCGTAAATGCAAAGTTCTTGTAGAAAAAGTAGCGCAGAAATTTGCACATGCGATAATACGACCAGCGACCGTGGACCAGCAGCAAACGCTCCAGATAACAAAACTGTGCGATCGCATAGTCGCTCGATAGCACCGCCTGCAGTCCCTCCTGACCAGAGATGCCCACGCCAATGTGAGCAGCTGGGATGGAGAAAAGAATAGAATATTAATAATGCAATTTCAAAATCAAATATACGCTTGTGCTTATTTAGTTTAGCTAGGAAAATTTATAAACTCAATAAATTAATAAGTTATTGCATCATTTTTATCTAGATGCATTTCTTAATTCCTTTTCTATCATCTCTTTTATTATTATGAATCTTCTTTTCCATATCTGAACTTAGCTTGCTTTACATTTACTTCATCGTACTATCGAATAACTCCTTACTTAACCAATTTGTTTAGATCCCTTTTCTGTCATCTCTAATTAATCACAGCTTTTTCTCATCGCTAAGCTTAGCTTGCTTTACATTTTACATTTCTTCAATCTCTCAATCTCCTACATTACATAATTCTTATCTAAACCAGTTTCATTTTGATGAGTTCATTTTTCTTTCATCTCTATGCTTAGTTTGCTTCACATTTCTTCGATCATGAAATCGAATATCTTCGCTCTAAATCAATGAATAACAGCTTTTTCCCACCTTTAAGATTAGCTTGCTTAACATTTTACACTTTTCCAATCTCTCAATCTCCTTCTTGCTTTAAATTTTACATTTCTTCAAACACTTAATCTTCCACATTATATAATTCCAATATTAAGCACCCTTTCTATGCCATTTCGAATTAATCACTGATTTTCTCGCATCTCTAGCCTCAACGCGTCAGCTAGTGTGCTCACCTTTGATCATGGAGACATCGTTGGCGCCATCGCCTATGGCCAGGGTGACGGCATTTTTGGCACGCTTGATAAGTTCGACGACCAGCGCCTTTTGCAGCGGCGTCACGCGACAACAGATCACCGCCTTGCACTGCGAGGCAATGTCCAAGAATCTGTGAAGTGAAATAGACGATAGTATTAGGATATGCCGATGTTCATCGATATGCACAGTATACGCACTTGCTTTCCAACTCCGGCGAGAGGCAGTGGACGAGCGAATGTCCATTGACGACGAGTGCAAAGCCCGTCGTCTCGTCAACAACTATTGAGGGCGCGGTTCGTCGGCCGTCGTCGCTTTTCTCGGCATCTCCAAAGAGATCATTGCACTCGGCACTAAACAAGTGAATTTATGGAGAGAGAGAGAGAGAAATAGAACGAGAGAACGTTAATATATATACCAAATGTAGTAGAAAGTGTTTGATGAGTGTTAAAGAGAGGAACATAAAATGTAAAATGAATTTGTTAAATGGATTACGAAACAACATTTAAAATAGATGACACAGAAAGAGAGAAGCAGAGAGAGATAGGAAAGAGGAAGTTAGACAACAGAGCATGCTTTTGTTAGGTTATGTTATAAATCAAAAACGAGAGAGTCAGTGTTACGCTCTGCAGAGAGCAAAGCATTAGTATAAGCGTTCTACGGGATACGATACGATACGATAGATGATACGAGCGTAATAAACGAAAGCCACGAACGACAAAAACAACATTAAGGATATAAACGAGCTTTTTTTTGGTTGTTGTGTGAATTTGGTTTGTTGTTCTGTTTTTGTACTTGAGTTTAGTTTAGTTTTGCATTGAGAATAGAATAAATTAAATGATTGATTGACTTGGACAATGCACGACGATTGGATTTGATTTGTGTTACGCATATTAAATTCAATGAGAATACGAACGAAACGAAACGAAACGAAATAAACGATATTGAAATTGTTTGTATCGAGTTTTGTTGTAGGATAATTAATGTGATATTTTACTTGACGGGCGGAACAAGTACCAATAGAGGGTAACACATCCTTGGCTATACACTAAAAGATTATCATTATTCAAAGGTCTTTTCTCGCTAAGCACATCTAAAGTTAATACGAATATAAAAGTCTATGAAATCATAAAAAGTTCTAGTTCACTTTTTTCCGATTCGATGTTATGGTCAACACATTGAATTAGATACTATATAGATCAATTACAAACAAAAAATCGTATAGAAATCAATAAAAAAGAAGGTATTACATAGAAAGATAGATAGATAGAGAGAGAGAGGGAGTTAGCAGAAAATACAGGGTGACTTTCTAGCTGAGCTAATTTCTTTTTTTCAAGTGTCATTTCTGGTTTAGCTTCACTGCATCTAGAATCGTAGTTATTGAAATTGATTTGGATATTTCATTTCATTGCGGAAGTGCCCTCTACCTGTCCGGTCCGCCCTTATTATCCTTAATTTTGGCATCCCACCTAAAGGTAACCACCGATATAGCCGGCGGCGGCTGTGGGATGGGCGATCCATTCGTGTCCTGCATGAACGCCGATGTCTGTGTCATCGTCACGTTCATGGGATCCATGCTGCTCTCGCTGTGCAGCTGATTCATCGCCTCGGTGCCTGCAAGAGAATAAAAACTCATTATTGATTGATCGATCTTTCGAGTTGTTCGCTTGATAATCTACCGCCAGGTCGAAAGCGATCAAAAATCTTGATAGACTCCTTAAATTGCCGCAACTGCTTCTCGACCTCCTCCACAGAGCTGCCGTCCACGATGAAGACGTCGACGAGTTCATCGGTCAGCAACTGACACGAGTAGCCAATGTTGATGGCAGTTTCTACGAAAGTAAAAATCCATTTAAATTCCCAATTCACAATTACGATAGAACAACTCTCATTAGCTTACCCTGCTTATCGCCAGTCAGCACCCAGATCTTAATGCCAGCATTCTGCAGATTGGCTATTGATTTGGGCACACCATCCTGCAGCTTATCCTCAATGGCTGTCACGCCCACCAGCTGCATATCGCTTTCGATCTCCTCGTACATCGCGTTCAGCTTCTGTTCACGCGAGTCCATCGAGAGAGCCGCCTCCGTCTGGCGCACGCGCCAATCGTTGTAGTACTCCTCGGTCAGGCGGCGCTCGGCCAGCACCAGAGTGCGCAGACCTTCGCCAGCGAATTTCTGCAAAGAAGCAAAACGATTCATGTTACGATATTACGATTTAGGAAATATGCAAATGTAAATGGCAACAATTTTGATTAAAGTCAAAGGTAGACTCAGTATTTCTAATTCAACAAACTCAAATCAACTGCAAAAACAAATGAATAATTAATAAATAGTTTGAGTATCGTAAAATACACTGTGATCAAAATGAATTTTAAAGGAGATGTAGTAGAACTTATTGCCAATATATTACATTTCTAATATAAAGTGAACAATTTATAATATAATTAGAATTTGCAGTAAATAATTTGAAGATAAGTAGTTGGAAGGAAATCTACAACACAAAATGAACAATTTACGATATTCGTGACTTACGTTTAAGTGATCCTGAGTGCGCGCCTTAAGATCCTCTTGCCCGCCATGCAGACGATCGTATATCACATTGTCAGCCCCCTTGCAGTAGAGCACGACAGAGTTGCCGCGTCGCAGAATGACCGACATGCGT
This sequence comes from Drosophila sulfurigaster albostrigata, assembly GCF_023558435.1. Classification (NCBI taxonomy): domain Eukaryota; kingdom Metazoa; phylum Arthropoda; class Insecta; order Diptera; family Drosophilidae; genus Drosophila; species Drosophila sulfurigaster. The sequence goes on from NC_084885.1 coordinate 22,058,537, forward strand.
TTGCGCACATTGTTAAAATCCAGAATGTGCAGTAGTTCGTATTCCTGCAGAGATTGCAAAAGAACATTTATATTATTGTCTGACTAAATACGATATATAAGTAAAAACGAATACTTACCTCTAGGCGACCCATCACTTCGATGGTAATACTGTTTGGTGTGCGTGTGCGAAACACAAAGCCAAAGTTACGGGCTGCCGACACGAGGGCAGCTTCGTCGGGACTCTGCGCCTGATACTCGAGTCGACCGTCGACAGTTTCCGCCATCACCGTGTGACAAAGAGCGAGCAAGCGAAAGAAATTGTGGGCATGCTCCTCATCCGAACGCACGGCATCCAACAGCGTTCGATCGTACCAGCGAAAGTCTGTCTCGTGATGCGGATTCGCCGAGAAGTCAATGGGTTCGACGATCTATAGGAACACAAGAAATAAGTTACGATTAATTCGACTGCAGCGGATGTTGTTGAATACATTTTGTGTACATATATGATGAATGCTTGAGAGAGATTTGTTTTTTTGTAGTTTAGATATTCAGGCATAGCTTAGCGTTAATTTCAGCATTAGTTATGGAAAGAAGCAGAGGCGAAGGCGAAGGCAGAGGCAATACATTTTTAGTTACGATATACGGTCAAAGGCTTACGATACTCGAAAAGATTCCAAGCGATATTTAAAAACAGTGTTACCATATTCTTGCCAACTTACGATATCCAATACAAAGCAATACAGATTTAGTAACGATATATGTACGATCAATGGCTTACGATGGTCGAGAGAATTGTACAATAATTGCTTAGCGAAGCTTAGATGATATTAAATATTGAATAATTATGTTACCACATTGACTAAGATAATCAATAGTAATCAATAAACGCTCAATGACTTACGATACTCGAAAAGCGATGCTTTTAATTATTCACAAATTTGTTATCATATCCTTCAGATGCCTAGTTACGATAAGCAATTAAAAGCAAGCAATACCTAGTAACGATATACGTTCAATGGCTTGCGATAGTTGAAAAGATTTTAGAGTTAAAGCGAAGCAAAATATAAATTATATGAAATATGATAAATTACTTGTGCCTGCGGTATTCAGTAAAAAAAAAACATTTTGAATATGTCTAAGGATTATATTTGTAGGTTACTAAGATAATATTGAAAAAGAAAACTTAATACATATTATTAAAGCACAATCTTAAGCTTAAGGTTAGATTATTATATATCGTAAGTGTATATTGTGGGAAATGAGTTAAAAATAAGCTACGATTGTCTCAAGAGCAGCTACTTTTTATGGAAAGCTGTTAATTTGTTGACACCCAAACACACACACACAACACTAATTTCAACAGTCATAAGAGAGAACACTAAGGCAGGGGAGGGAGAACATAAAAGGCCATTACGATATTGAAGCGCATAAATTATTGATTCCAGAAAGAACGATTGCTTCTTAATTATATCCACATCAATTTTCATGGATATTTCAAAATTTTCCAATTATGATATACAACAATTTAGCGCTGCAATAAACATTTACGATAAACACAATTTCAATATAAAATCCAATTAGCAATATGACAAATAGGTTAAATATGTTAGACACCAATTCGAATATCGTAAACGATATAGACATATACGAGTTTACGATATTCAAGAAATTTATGCAGCTACAGTCACGCATAGTGAACCAGGCGTTTATAGACAAATCGGTTTAAACGCTATTTCAACTTAAGTCACACATAGTTAAACACTCGTTTGACGCTCAAACAACAAATAAACAAAGTAACGAATTTACGATATTGGGAGATCAGGAGTTGGGTGGAGTTGAAACAACATGCATACGTGCACTTTTTGGTGTGACGAACTCCAATTTGTGGCAAAGCGGTGTGTGCTGAGATAACGTTGCTGTGCGGTGCTGTTGCGGTTGCTGTTGCAAGTTGCTGCTGCTGCTGTTGTTGGCAATCTGCTATTGCTGTTGCTGTTGTGGCATCGAAAGGGCGCACAACAACCGCTATCTATGGCTGTGGCTGTGGCTGTGGCTGTGGATGAGCATGAAGCATGGAATTGTCGCAGCTTGCGATTAGTTTGATGCGTTTGTTCGTGCTCGTGTTCGTGTTGCTGTTGTTGGTGTTGTTGTTCGAGTTGTTCTGATTGTTCGAATTGTTCAAGTTGCTCTAGTTGCTGATCATGCAAGATTATTACTTTGTCGCCGCTGCTGCTGCAGTTGGACAAGCTCGACAGCTGTCGTCGCATGCGTGCGCCGCTGCCACGCGTAAAGCAAGCGCCCAACGAGCCGCCGCTCCCCCGCGACGCACGTCCCCCGCCGCCGCTATTGCTCGCTGTTGTTGTCGCCCCGCCCGGATCGTCGAGCTCATCCTCGTTGCTGTTGCTGCGACTTGGCGACAAATAGTGCACTTGTTTGCGTTGCTGTTGTTGTTGTGTTGCTGTGGCTGTAACTGTGGCTGTGGCCAATGGATTCTCCACTGTCTGCAACAGTTGCTCGGCGGCAGCAATACGTCCCTGCAACTGTGTCGCATTGCTGGCCAGCTGCGTGCCACCGGCTGTGGTCACCAGCACGGCGCTTTTCCTTCGTCCATGCACCTCGGCGGCATGCACCAATATTGTGGGCGGCGTGGGCGTGGCAACTGCAACAGGCTTGCTGCTGCTGCCGGCGCTGCTGCTATTGTTGTTACTGTTGCTGTTGCTGTTGCTGCTGGCGCTAGTTTGGAAAATTGCTTGCTGCTATAACGAGTAATGTGAGTTTTGTTTTGCTGGGCGCACAATTAAAAAACACGGACGGGCAGCAGCAAAGTGTTGGGGGGACAAAGTGCTTAACAACTACATTGAATGGTTGGCTGGCTGCCACACACACCTACACACACACACACATACAGTTGCAACACACATAGAGAAAGACGACACAGCTTGCAACATTGCACTATGGGAACTTTGATCACTGTTTCTGGTCAAAAATAAAAGCTCAAGAACGGAGCAAGATAGGTTAAGACAACCATTATATAGATCAAATGTGGGCGTGGCATCGCCTCTTTCTATATTTTATAACATTCTAAGATAACTTGTTTAGATGGATTTCGATTTCTTGGACAAAAGTGGTTTAGTTTTCACTTTTTACAACCTCAATATTGTATGAACAACTTAATATTTGGATTGTATTTTCAAGACCAGCTGATATTTTCTCTGTGGCGCCATCTATCGATAATTCTAGTACTTAAAATTTAAGATTGATTAATTGTGAATACATTGCATCTAAATTATTTCAATCTTCAGAAACTGGGTTATGTCCAGAAAAGTGATAAAATTTGTTATATTGCATTGTTTGCTGTTGCTGCTTCGACATAAAAGGTGCAAGGCACAGATATAAAGAGAAATGCAAAGAGAGTTAAAGAAAAATGCAGAGAGAGAGACGGAGACAGAAAGAGAGAAATAAAGGAAGAAAGCGACACTCGCTCACTTGCTGCTTCGACATAAAAGGTGCAAGGCACAGATATAAAGAGAAATGCAGAGAGAGTTAAAGAAAAAGGCAGAGAGAGAGACGGAGACAGAAAGAGAGAAATAAAGGAAGAAAGCGACACTCGCTCACTTATTGAACTGTTTACACGGACAAACCAACACTTGGTTAAGTGTTGAGCTTAAGTTAAGTGCAGCTTAATTCTAAACACTTTTGCTTGTACTACGATTTAAAATACCCAGTAGTCCTCATGTAGCTGGGCATATTAGCTTTGTAGCAAATGAGAATATTATAGTAAATATGAATAACACAAGGCAGACAATTTCCAACACCATAAAGATTACAAGATATTTGATATAGATAAATTCAAGTTTCAATTACAAACTATGTTCGTTACAATCTCAATTCGCATCGAACATGAATACAAAACTCTTTTCGCTTTTGGCCACGCCCCAAACAAATCAAACTAGACAAGCGGATAATGCTCAATGCATGTTTCGATTTTATGTGCAATCAGACAAGCAAATTCAATTTAACTCAAAAGTTAGTTTTATATCATTTATTTAAAACAGCTATTTAAGGAGTAACACCAATGTACAATTTAAAATAAATTTCATTGTTTTCGCTTAAAAGATAATTTAACTATCGTATCGCTTTTTAGTTTACGAAAAACTGCCCAAATTGGTAGTGAAGTTTTAACTTTTTTATTTAATCGTTTACCTCATTCCCTCTGGCATAAAAAAAACTCAAAAAAGAGTTCCAAAAACAACGGTTACAGTGGTGTTACTTCTTTAATTAGAAATAAAGACTCGAAAGTTTAAATTTAAATAATGTTGTTGTAATAAAAAATGATTCTATACTTTCAAATTTCCCATTCCAAGAGCTATTAGAAAACAAAGATGTTTTAAGTTTGAGAATTACTCGAATCAGAAAACAATTCCCCAACTATATAAACTTAAGGACACTGCATTAGAACCGCGTCCTTGGATTAAGCAATCCACGTCGCCGGAAGACACACTAATGACCGGATTCGATGGGAGACCGTAGACAACCGGAAACAGGATATTAGGCGAATCGACAACAAAACACTTTTCGCGAGAGAGGGGCAAAAAGGGGAATTAGAAAAGTGAACTTACGTCGTTGATATCGATGAGCTCGCCGGTGCGCAGGTCGATGACATCACCGTAGGTGCGACCATTAATGCTGCACTTGTTGAAGGTCATGATGTTCTGGGTCAAGGTGCCCGTCTTGTCTGAGAAGATGTACTGAATCTGGCCGAGCTCCTCGTTGAGGGTTGTGGTGCGTGCTTTGGCATATGTGTGGGTGCGTGCATAGTACATTTCCTCGTCCCAATTGATGAGGAACGACTGAACAAAGCGTATGACCTGAACGAGAGGGAGAGAGAAAGATTAACAAACAAATCAATCTAAAATTATAACATTAATTGAATGCAGTCTACGATAAAAACATGTGTTCGAAAACATGTTGTGCTCGATCGAAATGTTCGGTTCGACATTTCGCGTTCGATGTTGTGTTCGAATAGAGAATAGAAATGGGAAATAATTGTTGATGTTTGCAAGAAATGTTTACACTGATTGCTGGCAAATTAAAATTCATGTTCGACAACATGTTTTCGAACAAATTCTATCGTGGATGGCCTGCTTAAGTTACCACACACTTACCTCTACTGAAACATAGAGGGAGATTGGCACAACTGTGTTTAAGACTATGGCGTACGAGAAGAATACGAGCAGCCCGATCACTGTGGCACCCGATGCCACCATCTCTTGGGGTATTATGTGCTCCCAGGGCAGATATAGCTGAAAGTGCTGGCCGATCAGACCTTCCCACACTGCGCAGCCGATGGCGAACAAAGCGCAGATCGAGACGAGAAAGAGCACAATCTAAATGAGAAGAAGAACGGGGAAATATGTTAGCATAGCATGAAGAATTATAAAAAAACACAAGAGTCTAAGATAGATCGTCTAAGATCAAGCCACGATCAACATAGAAAACTGGCAAATATTCTTCGACGACTCACCCCAATGATGATAAAATTGAGCAGGCGATCGACGCCGGTGCTCTTGAACTGTGTCTTCCCCGAGTTCTGCATTAGCTTCGTGTCGACGCCGGCGAAGACAACGAGGCCGTAGCACCATTGCGTATTGCGAAGGACACAACCACGAAGCAGAATCTTGTCGTTATCGAGAGCGAAACGCTGATTCTTCCAGATCAGAGTGCCCTCGAATTTGTTGAGTAGATTGTTGGGTCGCTCGCAAATGATCTCGCCATTGAAATTCCACAGCAGATCATGTTGATCGCCCAGCTCCGTTGTCTCCATCAGGCATTGTTTCGCCTTCAGATTCGTCTCGCCATCCAGTTCAGCGGTCTCAATGAAGCACAGGCCATTGGGTTCCGATGTGGTCAGCAGTAAGATATCGGCGGCGACAAATTGATTGTTATCCAAACGAATGACATCGCCAACTTGCACCTCAGACCATTTGGCCTCGATCAGTTTACCGTTGCGTAACGTTTTCGACTTGCGATTGTTCACCTGCGAGTCCGATAGATGGCGTTGCTGTTGCGTAGATCATTTAAATTATTTTATATGCATTCAATGAGAGAATATCTAAAAGCATTTTGATCACTTACAATATCATCGTAGGCATCCTTGACAGCAGTTAGCGTTAGCACACCGATCAACGGTATCGCTGTTGTGACGGGCGTCAGCGAGGAGATCGCCGGGATCAGCTGGAGCACCAGCAGGCACAGGAAATAGAAGTTGGCCAGACGCTGGAACTGCTCCAGCAGATTGAACGGCAGGAACGTTAGCAGCGAATACTTCGATGTCTTAATATAATTGTTCTGAACAAGAGAAATATAGAGAGCAAATGCAAGGAATAATGAGATTGAAAAGCTAATGATTAATGCAGAGTCATAGTTGTATATAAATTCATAGTACACTCTTTTTTTGATAAAAAGAATGTTTCAATTCCACTTGTTTCAGCTAGACTTTTAAAAGATATTGTCTTTTTTGGATTAATGTTTCAATTACACCTATTTTAGCTTGAAATGTACATAATTGGATGAAATGATAATTGGTATATGACTTCAATAAAAAGACAGTTATGCAAGCTTAAGTTCCTGTTCCATTTGTTTTAACTGGAATGGCTGAAAGTTTTAAATATTTGTACATTATTCTAATGAATTGTAAGTGGTACATCACTTAATGATCTTGTATTGTTTGCCTTATGTTTTAATTCCACCTGTTCCAACGCACATCACTTTGTTAGCCATAAAAAATGTTTCTTTTTTGAATGATATTCGAATTGAAATATCACTATATCAAGACAAGTGCTCCAATTGCAATATATACTGTTCAGATTCCATTTGTTTCAACTTGATCTTGTAGTTTTGGCCTAATGTTTCAATTCCACTCTTTTCAACACAGAAGCATACATAATTTTTAATATTTCTATATCACTTCATTTTCTTATTCTTATTTTTTCAAGACTAGTGTTCCAATTCCACTTGTCTCATTAATAACTAGATGTTAATGCGAACTTACGTGATATTTGAACTGTGAATTGAAATCTTTGTCGTTGGCGCGTATTCTACGTTCATTGTCTGCAAGTAAACAGAGAACAAAAGAAGTGAGTTTTTCGAGTAATGAAGAGTAAAAAAAATGCCTCAAAAATGAAAAATATATTCTGCAAGCTGTGTCTCGACCCCCGATTTACCCGAGAAATAGTAAGAGCTTCGACGACGTCGCAGCTGCGAGACGCGTCGCAAATTGCGCGCAGAGGCGGAGGCAGAGACCTGTTGCTGCTCCAGTTGATCCACTTGACTGGGATTGCGACGTCTGCTCGGCAAACTGTCCGGAGCACTGCGTCGCCAGCTGGCCCAACGCTGCAGCATCGACAAGCGTGGTTTGCCGACCAATTGTGGTTGCTCCTTGTACTGTTGCTCCACATCAACAGCAACAACAGTTGCGGGGGCATTCGAGTGGGAGTTGTCAGCGGCAGCAGCTTGTGCACTTGTGCTTGCATTGACCAGACTATAGAAGCTATCGTCGCGTCCATTGTCCGAGGCATTGGTCGATGTGGTTGTCGCCGTCTTTGGCGTATTGATTGTCAGCATCGAGTTGCCAATGTTCATCGTTTCCGGCTGCGCTAGACGCACTTGCTGCGCTGCTGCCGCAGTCGCCGCTGCCGTCTCCTCATCCTCGGCATCCGTTTGTGCCTCCAGCGCCAGCTGCAGTTGCTCCTCCTCGCCACAAAGACGTCGACGACTGCGCGACTTGCGAGCAAAGTGAAACCAGCGTGAGCGACGCGTTGCCGCCGCCGTTTGCATCGCATGTGGCAGCTGCTGTTGCTGTTGCTCCAGCTCTTGCTTTTGCTGTTGCTGTTGCTGCTTTGTGGCATCGTTTTGTCCCAGCACCGACAGCTCCAGCGTATCCGGTCGCTGGCGTCCACTCTCTCTTCGGACGCCCTGCATTTCGTCTTTCTTTGCTACGTCGCTTTAATCCCTTTCAGCTGCTGGTGGTGGCATCTTCAACTGCAAATGTTCTGCATGAAATGCGTTTTGCTGCCACGTGCTGCGTTGCAATTGGCAACTGTCTCTGGCATTGAAACCCTCTTCAAATATCAACAACAACGACAACGACAACGACAATAACAACAACAACAGGAAAAGCCATCGCGTGCCATCGCAACTGGAGGTCAGAACAACAGCTGTGCTTGGCCGCAAATGATTCGCATCAGTTTGCTCGCCAAGTTGTTGCACGCGGCGTATGCGCAATAAACAAATGTGCATTTGCACACAGATTTCGCATATTTGCCAGCTGCATGAAGCCGCTACAGTGTGCACTCGCTAAGCACACTTACTTCTTACAAACAAATACTAAAACTTATACTTAGTATAAAATGGCTACTTGGCTAGCACCAAAAAGTATGCTATACAAATTGAATACTCAATAAATGTTTTAGAATAAACATGTTATTTGTAATCTGCCCTAAAGCTAGCAGAAAAGTTGTTTAAAGAATTGTAAAAGTGTTTAATAATAATAAAAACAAGTACAAGAGCTACCCATTTTGAATAAGAGCAAACCAGTGTGGTATTATTCCCAAAATATACCAAATCAAAATATACCAGATTGTCAGCCAAAGCAACTAAAATCCGTAGTAAAGAGACGTCTTTTCCATACAAAAGTAATTCTTTAATAACTTCTACAAATTTTATCAGATCGCAACAAAATTTACAAGAATCATAAATACTATTCTTGTTTTTGTTTGTTTGCTTTAAAATTATGCTTGCTATTCGTTATTTTATTCGATTTGCAGGAGCGGAAATGGGCGTGACAAAAACAAACATTTAAACACAAATTCTAGCCTCAAAAAGTATGCTAGAAATTTGATTATGAATGCATAATGAACGAATTCAAATTTTTTAATATAAAAAACTATCGTATTCGTATCAGAAAACTGAGTGAGTAACTTGGAACAAAAAAAAACTGTATTGAAATTATAAATTATTCTTTAGTATTTTGAACAGTATTTCTTCTGATTAAAGTATTCTGTTAATCCAATCATGAATTAAATAATATACACTCAGATAACTTACAATAAAGTGAAAGACACACGAAACTGCTCTTGAAAACCCAAATTATCTTTTCACTTGTCATTCATTTTAAGATTTTACAACTATTGTTGTGTTCGTCGCAACTAACGCAGCTTAGCGCAAAAGTGTGGTGGCAACCCTGGCAATGCTCACTACAAAAAGGCAAAGTCGCATCGAATTTCAAGCCAACAACAGCTGTGGATTGTCACAAGCGCTGTTCATCAATTTGTTGCACGCGGCGTATGAGTAATGAATAAATAAACGCAATGCAAATCATGAACTTGCGCTGAGGCTTTTCATTGAGAGAGTGCACCGTATTCGGTGGTCTGGCTAAATATTTTGCATTCTCTCATTTGAAATATTACCAATTTTGGTACACTTGGTTTGAAATTGAAATGTTACAATTTTTATGATTACAGGGTATATGAAATAGAACACACATTTAATATACAGTATGTATATGCAAAACTAAAATCGCATGTCAAGCGAAACAAATGAAAATTTCACACCGCAAAACAAAATGAATAGCAAAAGTCAGTGGGGGATATGCGAAGGGAATGTTGAAACAACGTCGAACTGAGTAACAACACATTTTAATATTGGATTCAATGGATTGTTACAAAGAACATAGTTCCGGTTCTGAATTTCGAATTTCGAATTTAAAGCAAATTCAAATATTCAATTATTTTCATTGTGAATTGTGTTCGTAAGTCAAATAAATAATACAACAGCAACAGGTTGCAAAGAAACGTCAGCTAACGCAGCTTCGACGCAGTTATATTATGGCAAACGCATAGAGCATTGTTGCAATTTAATTATGGCAAATGCAAACAAATTCAATTTAATCATTTGCAAATGTATACAAATCAGCTTCTGTCAGCGATGACAGCCATCCGCTAGAAACAAAGGTAATAAGCACAAACAATAACAGCTTGACACTGATGATCATTATTAGCATTACTATTGTGCTTGTTGTTGCTGTTATTGCTCGCCTGTTCTCGCACTCAAGCTAGACTCTGTAAGGAAGGCGACGCTGCAGATGTTGTTACACTTTCGCTCTCTCGCTCGCATATGTTCAGCTTCATTGCCCCCAAGCAGTTGTGACTGCGTGAGAGAGTGTAAAGTGAAACAGAGAGAGACTCATTGAGAGAGCATGGCAGCCGGCAAGGCTGCGCTACTCAAGCATGCATATGAGTGTAAATGTTTGTGTGTGTGTGTGTGTGCTCGTGAGTATGCTTGTACCTAGTCTAACTTTGCTGTCCCTTTAATACAAGCCATGAGTCACGCATGTGAATGTCGTACTCCTTGCTCCTTTGCCGTTGCTTGCTTTGGTTTTTCTTTTCAATTTTGGGTTTTGGTTTTGCGTTTGCTACACTTTTCAATTGCTAGCATTTTGTGAGAGTGTGTGTGTATTTTGCTTTTGTTGTTTTCCGCCATGCGTCACCATGGTTGTTTGGGGCGTTGGGAGAAGGGGAAGGGCAAGGTGACGACAGTGCTTTACCCAAATTCAAACCAAGCAAATGTAAGAAAATTGAAAACTGAGAGAATGTGTGAGAGCAAAAGCAGCAAAATGAATCGATGAAGGCTCAATAATAATTATGCTGAGGCAGCAGCTAAAGACAAAAGTAGAGATGATCAACTCTGAAATACCCGCTACCAGCTACAAAAAAACCCTTTTGCACTCAGCATCAAATTGTGGCGCGCATTCGTTGTGCGGGAGATGCTGTGAGAGAGAGGGAGAGGGGTAAGGAAGGTTGCCAGGTGCCAAATGGCAGATGTCAGTGCATCATCCGCAGCAGCAGCGACGTTAACAGCAGCAGCAACAACAATTATTACATATGTTTTCATATTCTTGTTGTTGTTATTGCATTTACAATACGATTTTGCTATTTGCGTACATTTTTAGCACATTTCTTCTTATTGCACTTTTAGCTTCTTCTTGCACTTGCAAATTTGTTTGACAAAACGTTTTCTTTTCTTTACACTTTTTTTTTGTTGGGTCTTGGTTTGTTTTGTTTTGTTTTGTTTTTGGGGTCGCGCTTATCACACGCAATTATATCATAAATTGTACAACAGCATTTTGTGCAATTAAAATAACATTATGTTTTCTTTTTGGGTATTTTTCTTCTTTTTTGGCAGAATTGTTTCGAAAAACAAAAGAACGGGAGCGAAAAAAAATCAAATAAAACCGAAAAACAGGAGAAACGCGAGAACGCGAAAAAACGGCGACAAACGAACGGCGCGCTGACCAAACGGTAAACAGCAAACGGGCAACTGCCAAAGCGAGCGCACTGCAAAAATGAAACAACTGCGACGGCGGCGACGACGTTGGCAGCGACGACGGCGCCCGCATTGGCAGCGGTAGCTGACGCTGACGCAATGACGGCAGCCCAACAACCTTACACTGGCGTCGACGTTGACGTCGCTGTCGCTGTCCGCAGCCTAGCAACGCCGCAAAAGACTCGCGAGAGCCAACACACAGCAATAACAACAACAAGCAGGAAAGAAAGCTGCCGCTGCGGGTGAGCTCAACTTAAAGATACCCGTCGCTAAAGTCAACAAATTGAGCAACTCAATGTGGACATTGAATAGAATATTGTTTCTTATGTAAATTATGCAATCACAAACAAATAAATTTTTTTCATATGTATGTTCTCTTTATTACATTTGCGATTGTCAGTCTGTTACAATAGCCCTCTAAGCTCTTCGCTAGTGGGGGTATTAAAACGACGAAGACGACGCTAACAACAGCGACAGTGACAGCAACAACAACAGCAACAACAGCATAAAGCAGCGACGCCAATGACGACGGCAGCGCTATTGCCAGGACAACGGCGTCGACGGCTAACGGAAAATGAGTAATGAGAAAAGAGCAAGAGCCAAAGTAAAAGGCAAAGGCGAAACGAAATGAAAGCCAAAGTCAACGCCAGCCAAATGAGAGACTGAGAGACAGACCGACTTCGACTTGGACAAAGCGCAGTACGCATTCCATTGAAAAGCCACTTTAATTCTCTGATGGACCTTGCAATCGAGTGTAGGGTATGCAGTCAATATAACAGTTAATTGGGCAATTAATGCTATCCTATATAATTGAACTTAATTATCATTTCTGTAGAAATTTAAATATTTTATTCATTTGAAATAAATGATTTATTAATATATTATTTATTTTGATAAAACGAATCAAGTAATTATTACCAAATTTATTTAAAAATAATTCAATTGAAATTTAAATTTTAATTAAAGAAAATTTTTAATAACATATGTTATTATAATTTACTAATTTTAAACTTTAAGTTTCTTCAAATTTATTTGCATTATTTTAAAGAATTTAAGATAGTTTATTTATTTGTATAAGCGTTAAATTGCTTCTGCATTTTTTTTCTAGACAACCCTATAAAAGTATTCTCACTTGTGTAGTTTATGCTGATGACGAATTGATGAACATTAATTTAGGTATCAACAGTGTTAATAGCGGCAATCCAAAAATAATAATATGTAATAAACTGCAAGTTATGCTACATATCATAAGCCCATTTGATGGGATCACAGCAATGACAATCCATTTACGTATGACACAATTAAAATCGAAACGATTTTGTCTTTGAACTTTATTTTTACGACTTTTTAATCAGAATATTTATGGCGAGCAAAGAGTATGTAAGCTTCGTTGCAACCAAAAATAGAATTAATAGCCAGAGGTAGAGCATTAAATGGTATGTACATATATGCGAATAATTACGGCATTGTTCAACAGTACAATTCTGCTAGAGGAAAGGGTATGAGCAAGTCGTCAATGCTGCTGCAGTTTAATGTCAAGTTTGTCAAGCGTAAAAATGAGCAAAATGATGAGCAAATTTCGAATGTCATGCAGAGAGAGAGAGAGAGAGTGAGACAACAAGCAAGAGAGCAGAGAGAAGGGCGAGAAATAGAAAGAGAAAAAGAAATAGAGAGAGAGAGCATTCACGCGAAGAGACAACAATTAAAGCCAAAAGGCCAAAGAAAAATGTGTAAATGAAGGAGGAAGCATATGAATTGCCAAATGTAAAGGTGTGTGTGTGTGTGTGTGTGTTCCATTGTATGTGTGCGTGTGTTTGTGTCAACTGGGAGTCGCCCTCGTTTTCCTTTGTTATTGTAATTACAAACCTCCCCCCCTAGGGAGAAGTACTACAAAGGGGGGAGGGAGGTAGGCTTAGCAACAGAAGTTCGTATTGAAGGTAAATTGGCAGACGACTTTCACTGTTTGTCCATCAATCATTGCAGTAATTTGCAAGCTAACACACACACACACATACATTTGACCTTTATTTTAATTCGAATTCAAAGAACAATCAACGTTTATTAAGGCGAAGCAAAATGTGAATTGAAGCCAAAAAATCAACAAAAAGATGAAAACAAAAATTAGAAAATTATTCATATTCATGTGTTTTGAATGTGTTGCATTCAATTCGAATCAAATCGCAACGAATCGAAACGAATTGATTCCTTTCAATTCCATTCGATTGAAGCTCATTCCAATTGATTGTCCGCCCAATGCTCGACTGCAGTAGCATACGAGGGGGAGGCGGAGGCGGTGGCTGGTAGGCAACAGGTGAGCATTTGCCATATTGCGTATACGATGCGTAAGCCGCCTTTGACGTAGAGTCGAGTTAATTGCACAACTGCGACAAGCAAATGGCCAGAAGATAGTCATCTGTCAGTCCGGGGCACGCAATAATAATGCAGAAATCTTAAAAACATTAAAGTACGCTCCCCCCTTCTCAAGCCCTCCGTTGCTGACAATCAACTCAACTCAACTCAACTCAACTGAACAGAACCCGGCTCAAATGACTTACAAATTACGCTACGCTTGCCGGCCAAAAATATCAATTATTGTAAGAGCTTTGCAACGCACAATTGCAGTGAATGATCGACTATAAGATGACCTATAAAAAGTACGAGGTTTTGTATTTTCTTTAACTTTCTCATACTTCCTCTTCTAATACTTTTTTTACTATTGTACTTATATTTCTTCATTCCTTCTACTTCTACTTTCACTTCTACTTCTACTTCTACTTCTACTCTTCTACTTCTACTTCCTCTTGTACTTCTACTTCTAATTTTTTAATTTTACGTAGATAGTTTATTATTATATTAAAACCATTCATCATCAATTTATTTATATTTTAGCGAACTTACTTTTAATCCTTTATCAGCAATCGAATATTCTATTTTTCTTTTCTTAATTTTATTCATTCTTAAAATCATTCGCCATTAACTTATTTATATTTCAACAAACTTGCTTTTAATATTTTATCAGCAATCGATTCTTCGGATACTTTCAGAATATTACGTAAAAAGCAAATATTATTAAAAACATTCATAATCAATTTATTTATTAACAAATATAATTAAAGCCAATATTGAAGCACTTTATTTGCAGTTGTTTATATCAGACAAGTGCTTCATCGATTAAATTGTTTACACTTAAGACATTGCACTCGCTTTTCAATGTCAGAATATTTGCTGACATTATCTTTGGCCTTGCTATAGAAGATATTACATTGCTTCTTATCAGAATGATGCTGATGAAATTGTGAAGCTTTGAACTCAAATTTGTGATACAATATACCCTTTGTATGTCTGCGTTTTATTTACAGGGTATGCGAAACTAGTGGCAAAACTACTGGCAAAGCTGGAGCAAAGGCACAAATCATGACCCAATAAAGTACACACAACGGAAATGATTCCATTAAGTTGAAACACTTTACGTCGTTTGTTGACGTTGTTTTTGTTTTCTGTTTTCTGTTTTTGTTGGCATTCCATTGAGGCGAACATTTCATTCATTCATTCACTCACTCACTCATTCATTCATTCCGTAATAAATTGACAAATTGTGACGTTGCTGTTGATGATGATGATGTTGTTTTTGTTGCTGTGCTTCGCTTTTCTCTCGCACTTCAACTTCAACATTAACATTTTGCATTACCCAGCTCAAGGTCAAGGTGTGATACACACGTGTTTCAAGAGACACCCACATATCTATGTATATATAGCACATTATATGGGATGATTTTGAAGCGCCAAACGTAATCGTGTCATGGCTAAATGACCGTCTGTTGAGGCTTCGACTTTGGCTTTGAGCTTTGTTCCCCAACCGGGTCGAAACAGAGAGAGAGAGAGAGAGAGCGAGCAAGAGAACTGGGCCAATGCCAATGGACAATCATAACCAATAATACGCAGCATGTAATATAATAATAACACACAAAACAATGGGAGCACCAACTGTTCACATTTCATCGAGTCTGCTCCCATTCTTATCGCCCAACTCAAATCAGGACAAATCCGAAAGTCAAGTTTACTTTGCCGCTTCTTTCCTCACCCTCCACGCTTCCTCCACGCTTCGCACACTGATTGAATATGAGAGTTGGGTAAATTAAGGGCGATTTCGTTAAGTTCTTCACGCTAGTAGCTTTTCTCGGAACTTCTTCTACATACTCTTTCAGCTAACTTCTTCCATTTTAATGATATCATCGAGAAATTTGACATCGATGGACTATCATTTATTAATAGCATTCTATTCAAAAAGTCATTTGAGTCTACGGCTAAAAACAAAAGTTATTCAATTTTGAAATTCTCTAATTTTAAATTTTGTTAGTTTTGTAATTATTTCATATTTATTACATATTATTTATATTTAGTTGCTATTAAATTTGTGCCTCAATTAAATGGAAGAAGAAACAGAAGAAAAGCATTTCCGACCCTATAAAATATATACATATGTTCTCGATCAGCATCAAAAGCCGAGACGATATAGAAATGTCTGTCCGTCCGTCTGTCTGTCTGTCCGGCCGAATGAACACCTATATCTCAGAGACTATACGAGTTAGATCCGTCATTTTTGTTTTTACAGCAATTGTAACTTTTCTACGCAGATCAAATTCGTTTGTTTTTTCCAAGCCCACATTCGCCTTCGCAAATCAACAAAAATCGAATACCAAGCGTAATTTTGAATCTAGAATTTTGGTACACACAATAATAGCTATAGTTTCTATGATTTCTGAAAATTTAGTTGCGATCAGACAATAATTGTAGAAGTTATTTAAGAAATACTTTTTAAGGCTGAAAATCTGGTATATTTTGCACTGTATGGTATATTTTGAATGTACTACTAAAAATATAGTATTTACATTTGGTATATTTTAGGAATAATACCGCAATGTTTTGGTTTCATTCAAAATAAGTATCGGGTATCTCGCAGTCGAGTACACTCAATTGTAGCTTTACTTTGTATCAGATAACTGATCCATTAAAATTTGATTACACAAGCGAGAATTAAGATTTCTTTGGAAAACATCTCTTCACCCTTCACATCCTAAAACATTCAAGAAGAGTCTATTAATTTTATCTAAAAATTCTCACATGTATTACATTAATTCCACTTCGTTTTTACTCGCGCATATGCGAAGCACTACTTTATTTTTAAAATCCTTTTTTTTGCAAAATGAAGTCACACCACTTATAAATTTGCATAAAGCATTTAAACGCTCTTCATATTGCAATTTGCATTTTATATGAAATTTTTCAAGACGCTTGCGTGCTAAAAGTAAAAGTAATGCCTTAAAGATTGCTTATCTTTAAACTGAAGATATGCTGATTAAGCGCAGTGATGTATTATTAAACATTGTTAATATTTTTCAGCACTTAAGAACCATTCTTAGAGACACAGCTTGCACCATGAAAATGTTGCATTCGAAAAGATTCATAATTCATGGTAGAAATTTACCTACACTCTTATTCTACTCCTTTTTAAAATTGTAATTTTTGAAAAATTGTAGTTTATTAAAGAAAAATGCATTCTGCACTTACCTTTGGCCAATTGCGGTTGAGTTTTTGTGCCCATTATGAGAGATGATCAATGTGACGCGTCTGTTTGTCAATCAGCTGTGCTGCTGTTGCTGTCTCGCTCTTGCTCTCTCTCGCTTTCGTTTTGTTTCGTTTAGGCTGGCGGTTGGGACTTTAATGACGCTGCTGCAGCGCGACCTGCGAGCTGCCAGCAATTGTCCGTTGTAGTTGTCGCTCTCGTTGTCGTTGTCGCTGTCGTTGCGTAGCTGCCAGCTATGTTACTCGCTGTTACAACACGCACTGTTGAATGAAGCGTCGCTGCCGCTGCTTCTGCTGCTGCTGCTGCTGCTGTCGTTGCTTGATAATGGCTGAGGACGTTAAACGCCATGTGTTGGCCTTGCCTTGCCCTGGCCGCCGTCAGCTGTAAAAAGGACAACAGATGAATAATCATGGTCAATGATTTCGTCAGCTAAGACAATCAGAATGAAAAAAAAAAAACCCCAAAACAAGTGTATGGAAATATCGTATGACATATTAATGTAGTTTTTTTCTACAATTGAGTTTTCTTTCTTTAACTCTGCTGTTTTTTAATAAATTATTGCGTGGCACACTCGAGTGCTGAGTGAAAGGAAAAGACGCAGCTGTTTGAGCCGTCAGGAAGGACACGCCATAAACGACATGTAAATGATATAGCGGATGGAATGATATACATATATTGGGAATATTCAAGGGGGGGAAAAACTTTCCGATTGCCAAGCGAAAGAGTCAAAGCCAATGGCAAACGCATGGACTGTGTTAAGTTTTAAATGTTTTATGCGTGATCCGATTTTAATTTGGGTTTTCCACACGACGACGACGACGACGACGACGAATCACTTTTTGTCGTTTGAGAATCTCTGCAATAGGTATGAAACATACATTTATTCTGGGTCGTAACCTTTGCCTTGTAGACAAATTACTTAACATTCAGAACGCATTTGTCGCACCCAGTGTGGGAGTTGAAACAGCTGGGCCAAAGACTTGCAATTTACCAAATGCATTAACCACAAAAGAAAAACACACACAAATTAAGCACTAAGCAAAGCCATTTGCTCTATTTGATGTATCATACAAATTTGCATTTTAGTCACACGCTGCGTATGTGCAATATTTGCAAGCACCGGAAATACCCTGTCATTTTTAAAGGATTAGCTGTAAAACATAATTTTCATTTTTCTTCAGATCCAAATCATATACAGAATATACAAACTATATTAATTTAAGCTAATATCATGATGAACAGACAACTTTAGAGCTATAAACAAGTACATATCAACCAAATTTGTCTAAGGAAACATGCTTATGAGAATAAATTTTCAGAGCAGAGTGTGCTCGACTGTGAGATACTCGCTACCCATTTTAACATAAATACAAGCAAAATAATGTGGTATTGATTTGAAAATATACCAAACTTATGTACCGCAAATATATAGATACAATACTACATTCAAAATATATGCTTTAAAAAAATCAAATCTAGAAAATATGCTGTACTTAATTTAAAACTGTTTGGCATAATCAATTATAAATTTTAAATGAAAAGCATCAATTTGAAAACTCATTTAATTCATTTACTCCACTAGTTAAGCATAATTAGTATACCCTTCTTTTTTTGAATTTTTTTGCCGCCCTTCGCAATGTTAAGAGACGCGTAAAAACGCAGTTTAACAAACAAATGAAACCACATACTAAAAAAAACCATTGTTAAATAAGGCGTAAAAACGATGCTTAGCCCAAGAGGCGTAGAAGGTTAAGCTGCAGTCATTGGAAACACAAAAACACACAAACACACACGCTACAGTCAGCACTCGCTACAATGTATGAAGTGGACTTAATGGCACAATTACAATTAATTTGTTGCCAAAGCGTAATTACTGTAACTAAAATCGAAGGCATTCAAATGTGACTAACGAGGGCAGACTGAGAGCGAGACAGAGAGAGAGAGGGAGAGAGAGAGAGAGAATTGTGTTTACCGGATGTGGAAGTGAAGGGACAATTTTGGGAGCTGCGATAAAAAGTGCGCGCAATGTTTCATAATTTATTTGCAAAGCGCACACAATAAACTGATGGAGAATTAATAATAGCAACAACAACAACAACAACAACTGTAATAAATGATTAGCAAAACAATGGAGAATTGTGCGTATTTTTGGGCAACCGATTAACCGATTACCCAGCGCTTTACTTTTCTGACTCACTGTGTGTGTGTAAGCGTGTGTGCAAATGAAAGACAAACAAATGTCAGGTAAATAGACACAATACGCCAGAGAGAACGAGAGAGAGAGAGGGAGAGAAGGGAAGCAATTGCTGCGACACAAAGTAAATCAAAACAAATGGCAAAACAAATGAAATGAAAATGAAAACGAAACAATGCGGCATCGAAATACACTGAGATCGCAGCGAGTGCAAGTGCACCGAAGAGCACCGCAAACAGAAAGAGAGTGAAAGAGAGAGAGATAGAGAGAGACTAAGTGCGCTTGACAGACGGGAAGACAACAGAGGAGAGTAAGATGATGAGAGAGACAGAGACAGCTGGCTTGTTTCGCTGTGTGAACAAAGCGTTGCAAATCTGTGCGAACCATAAGCTCAAATACCCTAGAAAAGCATTGAGAAACAGATTAGAAGACTGTCTGGAATACATTTAAAACAAAGTAAATGCTTAAAAGTATTTAAATGTAGCGAATGAAAACAAAAATAATTATAATTGAATCGAAGGAAATCAAATTAATTACAAATTTTTAAACATTTGATAGTTTAAGAAAGACAATCTGCCAAACATTACATTACATAGAAAACCTTTTAATCAGCTAGTCAACTACTTGGAGATCGATCAGAGGCTAGCATAAAATGAAAAGGTTTCTTACAAAAATATAGGAAATATTCAACGGTTTATAAGCTTTAATATTCAATATAATG
Source organism: Drosophila sulfurigaster albostrigata (assembly GCF_023558435.1). Taxonomy (NCBI): domain Eukaryota; kingdom Metazoa; phylum Arthropoda; class Insecta; order Diptera; family Drosophilidae; genus Drosophila; species Drosophila sulfurigaster. Next base: position 22,078,396 of record NC_084885.1, read on the forward strand.
AAAATTTTTCTTGTTTAAAAAGTTAACGCAATCAATTCATTTTAAGCAAAAAACAAAATGCAAAAATATATGAAATATAACAATATGTTATATGAATTAAAAACCCGTTTCTAAGCTTTTGTAGTCTAAAATTCGGTAAGTCATTTTAATTCAATAGAAATGAATGTCAGAAATTAAAGAATCGAAAAACTTTATAATAACATATGTATCCAACAAATCTGTATAAATATCTGAAAGCTAATCCAGAAATAAAAACGTTACAGATTTCAGTATATAAGCGCTTTTATGATATCCTCGAAATTTTCGCAATGATTTCGAGCTTCCTGAAACAGAAATATTGAGTCACATAATTTTTACAGAAAAATAAGTACTGTAAATACACACATACATACATACACAAGTACACATACATACATATGCACACATGAGGTCAGTAAGCGCGGCTTGAAAACCATGGACAACAAAAAAAAAAACCCAATAATATGGGGAATGAAAACGAGAGTCGAAAACGGAAATGGGGAAAATCCAAATCCAAAAACACGAAACGACAAATGAGACACTATGCAAATACTTAAGTATAAGTAAAGACACGCACGCAGCTGGAGACACAGACAGACTGATAGCGAGATAGCGGACGGGCAAAAGAGAGAGGGGCAACGTGGGAAAGTGAGACAAAGACAGAGCAAGGCGTCAGGCTCTCAGGGAGTCATGCGGCAAGTGCTCTGACGAGGCTTCATTGTGGGTCAGCTATAAACGGTACACGCAACGCTGTTAAGTAGCATATTTGTCAGGCAATCACGATCAAAAATACCCTGTACAAATTAGGCTAACGATTGTAACGAAGTAAGTGTTCGAATAGTACAGCTAATAAATAAACTCGTGTATGCAATAAAATAAATAATAAATCAAAGGCAAATGTTCAGATAAAGAATAGATTATTTTCAAAATAAAATACCCTGTAAAAATTAGGACAATTAATGCCTTAAGTAAATGGAATAGCATAGCAAATTAAGTTGTGTATGCAATAAAATTGTGGAATATGGAAACTGAAAATTTAAGAAAATAATCCCCAATATGGAATATGAATAAATATAAAATATTTTTAACACACAAATCTAATAATTTTAATAAATCCAACGCGTGGTACATACAAAAATAAATACGTTATTCATGATTCCTAAAAATTTGGTTAAAGAAGTAATTCAAAAAGTACTTTTGTATGGCAAAAAAGCCTGCTTTGTAGATTAAATTCCTAGTGATTAATAATTGTGATATTTTAATGCACACCCCTACAGAAATTTTGCAAACTGTACACAAGGTAGTTAGGCGTCGATCAAGTGGCAATAAGTAGTCGTCTATTTTAGGAACTTCGATTGGCTTTTGCTTTTGCTTTTGCATAGAGTTGAAGACTCATTCAGTTTAATTGATGCAAGTCGAACAGCTTGCAGCTGTTAAAGATGCGATTACAATTACATTACCTCGTTCCCCCTTCGTCGCTTCACATCACTTCGTTTTGAATTGATTTGATTTGATTTCATTTACTGCGATTGGAGCTCATTAAGCGCGTCCCGTTAAGCGAACATTATGCAATTATAATAAATGCGTAATCCTCGAAAAAAAAAGCACAACCGTAGTTGATTAGCTTGGTTAAACATTGCTGCTTGTAATTAACTGCGTAATCAGGCGTACTTGGAGGGGGTAGGGGGTAGTGGGTAGAGGGGGGGAAACATATTTTTATGTATTTACCCACTTTTAAAGTGTATTTATAAGTGTGGTTATTTTTGTGATACATTTGTTTTAATGAGCCGCGCGAGTTACGCCCGAATTTCGGGATTTGTATGTCATGTCACACGCGGCGTATGCGTAATTTGAATATTGTCTACAATATTTTCATACTATATTCCCATTTAGCATGCGACACAATCGAACAGGACAGCGTGTTTCAACTCCCACACACACACACACACACACACAGAAATTTCTTTGGAAAAATCCAGAAGAACAAACTAGAGGTATTCATGAAATTTTCTTGTAATTACGCCATAATTCTGTGCCTCAAAGAGTTCTGATTGTGAATTGGCGCACAGTGGCGCCAATTGTGAAATCAAATGTTTGCTTGTATTTGTAATTGTGTTGCATCAATTTCAATTTACATTTGACGCAATTAACACTACAAACGTTTGCAATTTAATCAGAGACTGAGACTGGAAAACTCGCTGCCGTCGTCATTGGAGCGTTTAACGCTACAAAAAAAAAATACTACAACAAAAGCAATAGCAAAAAACAGGCAGCAACCCATTAAACTCGCATAAATTATTTACTCAACATTGCACTTCAAATGCCAATGCTAAGAGTTTTCAATTGCAAATGGAAATAGAAATGGAAAATGTGCAACGAAGGTCAATGTTTCCCACAGCAAAGCAAGCAGTCGGGACTTTCGACGAGAAGGAAAACCGAAGGCAGAAGAAGGAAAGTTTACTGTGAATGCATTTTAATTGACATCATGACTCAAAATTGCGGTAAATAAAGCATAACACTGATCTGCTATCGCAACGCTGCCGTCAATATTTACACACAACGCTTCGTATCGCGGTCTAAACATCTCGTTACCCTTATCACACTCCACGCTCAACGCTCAACGACTCGACTCAATGAGGGAATTGCAATGTAAGGCGCTGACGCTAGTTGAAAGTCAGTGTGCGTTACATAGCAATTAGCTTCGGTCAGTCAGAGGAGTGCATGAGCTGCGAGTTGTTAAGTTGGCTGCACCAAGTGGACAGCATTGTTTACAGTGGCGTCAAATATGAATGCACAAATATTTTAACAGAGAGAGAGAGAAAAAAATCTATGTAGATTGAAAAGTGTATTGTAAATCTTAATTCAAGATTTTTTTCGATCTTAAAAAAAAATCTGGAAAATGATTTAGATTGAGGAAATCTTAAATGTGTGCTTTGTTTGCTAAATTTGAGATTACAGATTGAAAACATATTATTTTAAGATTCAACTCTTGAAGAATGTTCTAAGACTGCAAATCTTAATTTAAGCTGATCTAAAAAGTATATTTAGCTACAAAAAATAAATGTTTAAATTAAATAAACTGCTAATTTTACCTAATTAAATAAAATTGATTTTGAAAATGATTTCTCTAATCAAAATTTATAAGCAATAATTTTATTTATTTCTTTGTTAAAGGCATAGACTATAAATTAATTTATAAACTAGCGCTGGCTGCTTTGGCCTTTGGCTATATAAGCAATAATAAAATTAACAAGATTTGGACTTAAGATGAAAGAGTTTTATACCTTTCGAAACAATAGAGAACGCCTCATGGCTGCTGATGGTTTTATTACAATTCGATAGATTTTTAAGGCAAAATATTGCAGTTACAGCTGTGATTACTTTTAATTTAGGTAGCAGACTTAACTATAATTTGTCGCAGCAGTTAATACAACTATTGCACATTTGCAATTTGATGAAGTCTTCAGCATTAACAAATGCATGAAGTGTAATTGAATAATGTAACACCAACCCAATGTGTCAACGTGAACAGCAATCAATTTGCTGTGGAAAATATAATGAAGGGATCTGTTATTTATGGGGTCCACAAAGCGCACACCTTGGATAAGCTGTAAGTATGTGCACTTGAGCGATGTTTTATAGCTGACGATAAGAACTTTCCATTTCAGGCAATTACATACCAATTAATATTAACTTGAATTTTGCGCCGCACCCACCGAACAACAGCAGGACACATGTGGCATGCCACACCGACCCAAGCCAAGCGAACGGTAATGACAATTATCAATGTTAGACTCTGGCTGTGCGTTTTGTGTGCCATTAAAAATGGATGAGTATCGAAAAAATCAAGCACAATAGTTCTGTGACTCGAAGTGAGGTGACCTGAACTCTCTCTCTCTCTCTCCGTTTCTTTCTCACTCTCTTGAAGTCTGTTGCAAGTTGTGTGGATCACGCACAGGTGCGTTAAACAGACTGAAAAGGTGGCCAAACAACTTGTTGAGTTTTGCACGCCAACGAAAGGGAAAACTACAGCAAAAAGAGGTCGCCTAAAAGGTTGCATACAAATTTTAACTATTTGAAAATTGAAAAGTGCTGCAATTGTATCAAGCCGAGTCAAGTGATTGTCTAATCATTCCAAATGAGGTTACACAGCTGGCGTGATGCGTGTGCGCCAACCAAACCGTTGCGTGCCATTTCCTAGGAGGGTGCAAAATAGTAGGGAATGGAAGGCTGACTCGTTTTTTTTGGGGTACCCGCACAATCTCCTCGCACTAACAAACGATTTACAGCAGCAGATAACAAAAGGATGTCTCCACTTCGTGTGGGGGAACAAACTCAACGACCAACCCAACGAATAAAAACCAAATAGAAATGCCGCTACCAAAGCAATAAAATAAAATACGAAAAGGAAAACAGGAGCACAATAATAATACACACACAAATACTCAGACATTACTTCCTTTTAAAAGGATCTGGGCACGCACATTGGTGTGAGATGCATTGTTTTGATGCGAAACGGCGCGTGAGAAACCTTTAAGCTAAAAACGGTGTTTTTATGATAGCAAGATTTGTCTTTGCAGGGGACAACATTAATTAAAGAATATACACAGAAAAAAAAGTTCTAAAATAAAAATTTTGCTCTCAAAAAAGCGTCAAGAACCTGAAAATCTTAATGTTTGCAAACACATAAAGAAAATTGAATATAAGACCCAAGTTTTTATTAATTAGAATGAAGAAATCGTATAGTTTTAAGATCAAAAATCGCATTACAAAAAAAATTAGATTACATTTTATTGTTTTTTTTTTTACTACTCATTTACTATTGGCATATTTTTTGATTTAATTCGTGCACTCCGCTCCATCGAAATTCCTAACCAATTGCAGTCAGGACTTCCTTTATTTTTACCGTCAAATAGTTTTTTTTATTTCTAGTATGCATTCTCCTGTCTTTACCATCTCTGCTATAGTTTTGTTTTAATTCATTCCTGCTTTCTTTTTGTTATCTTTCAACTCTTTAACTTCCCTTCAGGCATCCTCGTCTCTGCTTTTAATTATATTTGTATTTCCTTTAAATATTTTTCTTTACTTCTACTATTCATTACTTTTCTCTTCCATTAGCACATCTTCTATAGTTTTGTTTTAACTCCTAACATTTCCATTTCCTATTAGTGCCCTACTACTTTCATCTTTCAATTCTCAATCTTCCTATTTTGCATTCTCTTCTCTTCGCCTTTTCTCCCTTCCCAGTTCCACAGTTCTCAAAGTCTTCTCGGTTACCGGTGTTTTCAGGCCAATCCATTTGCGACATTGACAATGTCGACTAGGGCAATGTTTATTGTGAATGGCGGACATTGAATGTGGGCCACACACAAGGCTCCACTCCACATCAAATTGGACAGCGCTTGTCCAGTTAGTTGACCGTTATATTAATGGACTGCACACACACATACACACCTACACATGTGCACACACGTGTGTCTATCATAACAGCTGTTTATGTTAGTGTGTGTGTGTGTGTGTGTGTGTGTGTTTGTGTGCAATTGGAATTGCGGTAAATCAATTCGAGCATAGCGCCCGCATTCTCATTTGTGGCTTATATCGACAATATTCCCATGTTTAGTTGTGGTTCATACCCTACACATTGTGCACAACGCAGAGTGGGTATGACAACTTGTTAGGAAACATGTAACAAACACTCATTATAAAACTTAAATGTTAAGCTTCTATTTTAATTAAAAGCGAACGTGAAAAATATGTGAAATAGTCAACCTGATATTTTCTTACATTTTACAGGGTATCTCATTCGCATTTTAGTGATTGCCAAATGTTTTTTTATTGATTACTAAAGTCAAAGACACACAACAATTTTTGTGTACTTGATCTAATCTTTACAGGGTAACTATCAGTCGATCAGTTGCAGCTGTTAATTGTTACTTAGTTTCAGTTTCTGTTGTGTACTTCATGGGAAGCCGCGTCTCGTCGACAATATTGCCATTGGATTGCAGTGCAAATTGCAATTAAGCATTCCGTGCGGCACGACAGCACAATGCTGGCGCCTCCTTTAAATGGCAACAGCTCTCGGCCTGGGCCATGGCCAAGAGCGAACTGCCCCTTTTTTTGATAGGATGCATGTCTGGGTCGAGGCGATTTGCATTTCGACTGCAGACTGCTTGACCAGATGGCTGGCGTTTGGTCAGTTGGCTGCTTGATTAGACTTTTGGTTACGCTAACCCAAAGTCAGAAATTCAGGTAGTAAAATCAGTCGGTCAGGCGGGTATTTCTGATGACCTGTAACAAGATTTTTGAATACCCCGGCAAAAAGTCAGTCGGACAGAAAGTAACGAGTGCGTCAGTAAGGCAGTGAAGTCCGTAAAGCAATCTGGAACTCAGACAGTATGGAAGTGAGGCAGTAAGGAAGTAAGGCAGTCAAGAAGTCAGGCAGTCAGTTAATAAGTCAGTCAGTTAAGAAGTCCGACAGTCAGTCTGAAAGTCAGCCAGTAAGGCAGTCAGTCATGAAGTCAGTCAGTCAAGAAATCAGTCATAATGTCAGTGAGTTAGTCAGAAAGTCAGTTGTTTATTTAGTGAAAGAGAGAGCCAGTTTTTATGGCAATTGGGTGGGCCAACAATAAGAATGTCAGAGGCTGAAGCAGTCGGGCGTTCAGAGAGCTTCCTCTTTCCTTCCTCCCCTCTCGATGAGATCAGTAATAAAGCCAGGCAGGAAATCAGTAAATCAGTCAGAGTGCAAGAAAGTAAATTTGAGGTAGAAGCAGTCATCACAAATTCATAGAGTCTGTCGAAAAATAGACAGGAGTCTCTAAGTCAGTCAGTGATTTAGGCAGATTACCAGTAAGTGAGATAGTAAGACACACAAGCAAGTAATATATAATAAAACTGGGAGTAAGGAAGTCGGTCAGTCAGTCAGACTTTAAGGCAGTCAAACATTGGTTGGTTGGTGAGACAATCAGAAAGATAGTGATGTCGGATGTATAGCTATTGAGGCAGTCGGGAAGTTAGTCAGACTTTAAGACCAGTCTAAATAGGATATAGAGTTAGTAAGGCAGTCAGTTCGTCAGTAAGGCAGTCGGTCAGTTTGTCAGTGAGTCAGTCAAATATTCGGATAGTAAGTTGGTGAGCTAATCAGAGGTCAGCTATATAGATATTGGGCAGCCGTCGATGAGTCTGTCAACCAGTAAGACAGACTCCAGAAAAATAGTCAGTCAGTCAAAATAGGATATACAGATAGTGAGGCAATCGATCAGACAGCAAGAGAGTCGGTCAGTTAGTCAGTTAGTCATACTTTAAAGCAGTAAAACATTAGTTAGTGAGGCAATCAGAAACACAGTAAAGTCGGATATACAGCTAGAGATCCAGTCTGTAGTCTGACTTTTAGGCAATCAGAAATATAGTCAGTCAGTCAAAATAGGATAAAAAGATAGTGAAACAGTCGGACAGTCAGTAAGGCAATCGGTCTGAGGCAGTCAAATATACGGGCGGTAGGTTAGTGATACAATCAGAGGTCGGATATATAGTTAGTCTGACTCTGAGAAAATCAGAAAAATTGTCATTCAAAATGGATAATACAGATAGTAAGCAGTCGGTCAGTCAGTTGGTCAGTCAATCATTCAGTGAGTCAGTCAGCCTCTGAGGCAGTCGAATATTCGGGCAGGAAGGTTAGTGAGGCAATCACAAGTCGGATATATGGATAGTGAGGCAGTCAGTCAGTGAGGCAGTCAGTCAGTTTGGTCGACTAGTCAAACAGCAAAGCATTTAGTCGCGCATGAGCCATTAGGAACACAAAAACACACATTCAGAGCAGACACGCCATGACTTGGGACAGCACCGGACGCGAGCCGGACGTCAGGACGTCAGGGGTAGACGCAATAACTGTAATAATAACTGACCACTCGTCAGCTCAGCTCAGCTCAGTTCAGCTCCGCGACAAGCAAAGAGAGACAGAGAGAGCAAGGGTGAGAGTGAGAGCGACAGTCAGGTAGAGCGCGGGAAGCGGTGAAAAGGGGGAGCACTCGCTAGTTTGGCCAAGAACGAGGTGCCGCCCATTTGGGGGCAGCAGTTAATGCAGCAAATGTTCCAACCTTTTGACAGTTGTTCGATTTTTTTTCCTTTTTATTGTGTGTACTACTTTTTTTTTTTGCCCGTCGGCCACGACATTGGTCGACTTGGGTTGACACTGACCGAAACACGATGGTCAGGCATTGTCCTTCTGTCTGCGGCGCAAAACTCCTGAGTTCGGGGTTTTTGCGATTGTTCAATTCACTTTCCATGCTTTCACTTCAAAAAAAAAGGGGGGACATTTACACTAGTTGCAAGTAGTTCATGTTCTGTTTGCCACTTTCTTGGCTGCTGTCAATCAATGCACAATTTCGAGTGCACAAATAACCGCTAACAATTAGATAGCATATCAAATGGATCCATTTGATTGCAATTCATACGTAATACTTCTCATCGCCGTCTGGCGTCAACTGTTCAACTACTTCGATTCCCATTAATAACAAGTTGAACGTGTGTTGTGAGTTTCTGCAGCTGATTGACTTTCGATTAAAAGCAAATGTCCAAACTCGAACTATTCTATTCTCGATTTAAATCCAGGTTTGCTGCTAATTTAGCCGTTCATTACCATGAAAATCCTTTTAGTAGCATTTTCTGATTTATTGCGACTCTAGTTTTACAAAATACTTCAATCAAGAAGTGATTGCAACTTTGTCACACATTTCTGACTCATCGCAACTCGTTTGCATACCACAATGTGTGTCTTTAGATAAAAAATGCACTCCCTCATGTAGAAATACCTTTTTAGTCTCTTTCTCCCCACTGCGATTGCTCTGCAAATATTTATTATAGTCAAACATTCTATACATTTTTTTTTTGCGCTGACCTTTTGGCTACGAGTTAAACAGAATTTCTTGGTAATTTTTATGGAAACACAGTTAAATTTAACTGTGAAAATCGAGTTTTATAAATTGTTTCAGTTGTTGTTTTGTTTTTTTTTTTATCTTTTTGCTATTGCAATCTGAGAAGAATTTGTAGCTTGTATCTGTTGAATGCCTTATCTTTGTTCTAGGTAACAGAACAGTGTATTGCGTTGAGTAATAAAACGCTAACAACGATCGCAAACATAATTGAAGAAAACAACAACAACAAAATACGAACTAGAAGAGCAACCAATTACGCCCACGTCTAATGCTACTTCACAAAATTCCATTATACATATTTGCTCAAAATAAGTATATATGAAAGAATTGCAGATTTCGGAAATTTGATATTTGTACATAGTCTTAAAAAATTGCAGTTCAGTGCTACTGCACGCCAAAGCTACAGTAAAACTGCACTTTGACAAACCTGCCCATAGGGTAGAAGTTTATTATTAATCTGTACCTCCAAGAAATGTGTGTAAAAAAGGAGATATCTCCGACCCTACTTACAATCTAGTATATTTTGCACTCTATGGTATATTTTGAAGGTAGTGCTATATCAATATACCGAATATAGAATATGGTATATTTGTAGTATTTTAGTGGTATATTATTGTGATATATTTTAAAATGAATACCACACTAATTTGTTTCTATTCACAATGAGAAGCTAGTATCTCACAGTCGAGCACACTCGACTGTAGCTTTCTTACTCGATAGATATAAATTGAAAGCGAATTATCAATAATCGAATGGAAATTTTTGAATTTTCCATTTTAATATTCTTCGAATTCCAATCCATTTTGATAAAACACAATCTAATTTAATACACTTTAGCAAAGCTTCACTGTTTATGCTGTATCCATAAAACATTGATAGCTCGCCTCTAAAATTCTCAAGAATTGCGAGATTGTTTCTAAACAAAACCAACAAATTGCAATGTTCGTTGCTCGTTCTGAAAGCTTTAATTCGTTCAACTAGTTTCTTTGGAACTGGCAACGTAAAATAATTTGCTGAATAAATGCAAATTCGAAACATTCTATTAAAAACACACATAATAATAATATGTGACGACGCAACAATTTAAAGAAATACATAATAATAATAATATATGCAAATCGCATTCTAATTGAAAACAATCAACTATGCATCAATTTATCCAGCTGGAAATGAGAGCTGAGTTAAGCTGAGATAAGTGCTTGATTTTTTTTTGGTATCTATCTAATTATCTGTATCTTCATCTGAAATGAGGTTGACTCTCGTGCTATCGCGACTGACTTTATCTGCCTTTGTTTGTTGATACCGTGAAAATGTGTACGCTTCGGTGTGTATACAAGTAATTACTAAACTTAAATTAGCAAAGCATAAAGTCAGAGGTTAACTGATAAAATTAAAAAAAAAAACAACAAAAGTAGAACTCGCTGAAAATGAATGAAAGAAGAGAAAGATAAAATGACGAAGCTCAGCGGGAGAAAATGCGACTGACAATAATTATTTTAACTATTATTTTTATTATTATTATTATTGCTATTGTTATTGCTATTATTGTTGTGATCTTGCCGTTCATCAGAATTTTGGGTTCTCTTCAAGTGCCCCCAAGACAAAACAACAAAAAAATGACATCATTTTGGTGTCGAACTTGGCTCAAAGTCGCACTTTTTTTTTCTGGTTTCGGAATTGTCGCTGCCAAGATCGTCGTCGATAATAAACGACCGACAAAATAAAAAGAAAAAGAAAAAAAAAGCCAAAAAACCAAATTCAAGAAAGTTGCAAGAGCAAAACAGACGTCAAACGCGTGGCTCAAAATGTCACAGCGACACTGCACAAAAATTTCGACATGCTTGAATTGATTTTCACTAGAATTTTTACCGCTTACAATTATGAATAACAATAGCAATAAATATTTGACGATTTTAAAACAAAGAAATCACAGATAAATTCTATATTCTTTATTTATAGAATTAAAAAATAAAAATTAGCTCTGAGCTCTGCAAAGTTTCATATTTTTGAAAAAATGTGAATTTGTAATAATGCGAAGTTTTATATTTGCAAGATGTTATGCAAGATTTAATGTTTAGATGTTGAAGATATAACATAAATATTTGAGATTATCCATAAATGCAATTACTAAATACAACTTCAATTTGTAAGCAAGTTCAATTCTTTCAGTGTACGCGCAATGGGCGCCTAAATACTTTCGCAGGGTCAAAGTATTCCATTCTCAAAATCTGAACTGCAACTTTCCAATTTTCCAGTGTTAAACGGAACTCAAAGCTCAAAGCACATGGCAAAGATCGCAGGGAAAAAACAACAACAAAAAAAACGCTTCATTGATGATTCATAACACAAAAACAAAAACCAAAAACTGAGAAGTGAAAAATGAAAAATGGTAAAAAGCAAAGATGTGGCAAGTGATAGAGTCAGCTAAAGGTAGCTAACACATGTGTCAAGTATAATGCGCAATTATAGATTGGATCTGACTTGCAATAGAGAGCTTTGTGGCTGGCCCACAAGTCAATGACACAGTTGTATTTATGGGCGCCACAACAAGGATGACTTGACACTAAACTTCAACTGAAACAAAAATAACTAGACTAGACCATCATGTTGTTAATTAATTATTGTGGGTCAAGCACCGACAACAACAATAACAAATCGCCTGCAGTTTTTTGGCTAAGAAAAAAAAACAACAGCGGAAATGCCGCGATGCAGCACACACACACACACATACTGACACACTGTGAAAAGCTCATTGCGACCAACTGTTGACAATGCAAATGATAATGCCATTGCTCTCTGTTTGTCTCACTTCTTCTCCCACTCTATTAACATAAAGCAAAGCTTACCTGCGTTTTACATTCGGTCACACACAGCAGCAAATACGTTTGTGTTGGTGAGCTTGTAGTTTGAAGCTGAGCTTACAACGCCGACGCAGACGTGCCGGCTTTTAAGCTTTCTTCTTCTTCTCGTTCGTAGTATTCTTATAACTGTTGTTGTTCTGCTTCTCTGCAGCTGTTGCATGCGTTGTTACGTTTGCTTGTATGTGTTATTGTTGCTGCTGGCGTTTGTTTTTATTGCTGCTGCTGCTGCTGGCCGGCAAACTGTCTGCTATTGTTATTGTTGGTGGATTACAAAATAATTTGGCAAATTGTTGTTATTGTTGTTCGCAAGTTCTGCTGGCACATTTTCTTAAAAACTTTGATCAGCGCACACAAACAAAAATGTTTCAAGTTTCTCAACTAACACACAAAAGAAAACGAAAGACACGCAACATTAAAGTAAAAGCGTCTTTGCAAATTGTTTGGTTTTTACTAAGTACGAATTGAATAATTTTACTTTTTTTTTGTCGTTTTCTTGTGTTTGTGTTTTACTTTTTTTGGGCAGCAGCTAAAGCGCAGCCAGGCGGCAAAAAAAAAACACGACCGCGCAGGTTCAAACTTCGATTACAACTGAAGCGGCGAATTGTCCCAGGCTAGGCAAAGCGACGACAACGACGGCGACGGCACGTTGGAGACGAGTGCCACACGAGTGGAGAACGCGCCAAAAACGAAGTGAACTAAGCAGAGTTGCCATCCGATGCGACACAAGTGTGTGTGTGAGTGTGTGTGAATGATTGTTTTTGTTCTTGCTGTGTGTTGTTTTAATTTCTTGAGCGTTTTGTTTGTTTTGGTCGGATGGGGCGCGAATTTGTGCAACTCTCTGTCAATCGTCTGACGTGTCGTTAAACGTTATCACTTAAATTACCGCACCCACGCGCGCCGGCGAAACCTTCGAAAAAACTTAAAACAAAAACAAAAGAAAAAAAAACAAAAACAACAATTGAAATTTCAGAAAACTTTTTCATATTTTTGATGCGTCCTTGATGCATGTGCATTGTTTCTATTGTTGTCCCGGGGGCTCTTAATGTTGTCGCTGATTGGCGAGCGTTGCGCAGGCGGTGTGAAATCGTCCAGCTGGTTGACAGCCCTGGCCGCTGGGGTTCATTATTTAACACTCAAAAGCCACAAGAGCTCAATTACTTGGCTGTTCAAATATTGAAAATCGTTTTGGCATTTGGATCAAAAATGCATCGATCGAACCACATCGCGGAATCACCGAATATAAATGACAATCCACAAAAATGAGCAGTCAGCTGTCTGTCTTCTCGCTAGCCTATTGCACTATTCATATGTGCACTTAACTTGACATTACTAAGACATTAGCATAGTGCATTTTTTTGTTGCGCTCAATAATTGCACAACTAAATAACTACAAACTGATATTAATTTATGCCCCGGTATGCGCTACTGCGAAATTTACACGCTGTGGGCGAGATATAATTAGTTAAGTGTTAGTTAAAACGAGTAGCATCCACATTGCAAAAAATACTTTGAACCCGGTCAACTGGTTGACCTTGTAGTCACACAACTTCTCCTATAATCTCCAAGCGTCTGATATTTAGGCAGCGTTTTAAACTAATTGCATTTAAGCAATGTGTATTATAAAATGAAAGCACACACACGCCCTGATTAATTGATTGACAAAACAAAAAACGGCCATAAATTGTTTTGTGCCAACAATTAGCACGCTCACAGGATGTTAAAACAGCAGGATAGCATTTAGGTAATTGGCATTGTCTTTCAAGGTCGTGCCACATCAAACGCGGACACACCTTTCAATTAGCAATGATACGTAAATCTGATTAGCACCAAAGTCTCATTCAACTGCGTGGGCTACGCAACTGATTTGAAGTGCGCGCCCAAAGTGCAGTACAGGTGGCAGCGCTATCGTGTGAACGACAGCGATAACACGATAGGTTAATCGATTGTGCAAGTTTTTTGATTTCAATTTAAATTTATTGCTGTACTGGCTCAACTACTTAATAAATCACAATAAAAAATATATATTTTTTAATTCATTCAGAATATTCACTATAACTTTATTTATTAAAAAAGCAAACTATTTTATTGTTATTGTGTTGCATTTTATGCGGTTGATAGTTGAAAAAGTAGCTATGACAATCAGACAATCGATTTTCCCTTCATCTCTGCTCGTTTAATTTGAAAATTTAATTAATTTTAAATTTGCCGTTTCTTACAAAAAATCTCATTAATTAAAATTAAATATTAATTTTGGGAAACTTCCACCTACTCTCTATAAATTTGTCATGAGCGTTGAAGAGAAGCAGTTATGCGCAGTTTTGGGACTTATCAGGAAATGTGTCATACTTGTGCTGATCTTGCATGTTTATCTGAGCAACAACAATGAATTTTAACTTTCGAGTGTCCAAAAAATATTTAGCTTTGGTTTTTATCACTAGAAAAACGTTTGACTCAGCATAGAGATTTTTTTTATCACAATAATTATTTTTGTTTAAAGCACTGAATTTTTTAAGTGAATTAAGAACAGACGAATATGCTATGTAAATACAACAAAAATATAATAACAATGCTATCCTTGGATTAACCAAGTTTTTTATTTAGAATAAACAAAAGGAGCGGCGCCATCTGTAGGAAATAGCATGTAGCAATAAATCGGGCTAGCTATTCAAATATGGAAGCGCCATCTGTAGCAAAAACCATGCAGCTGAACGTGTAACCAGCTGCTAGTACTGACAATGTAGTATTTCGGTATATTTTTGAAGCATGCTTATTTGGTCACACAGTCGTAGCACATGTTTGTTTTGATTCAAATTGTGGAGCACTGACTGCAGTAATTAGTTAAATTCAAATCACACAATCAAAATGGGTGGACACCACAAAAAGAACTTGCGCGCAGAGAAAGCGAAAGTGAAACTGAAGGGCGCCAAGCTGCCCAAAGGCTTAAATGTGACCAAAACCGATTTCAAGGTGCGCAAAATCGAGATACGCGGCCAACTCAAAGAATTCAGCAGCAGCGGCGAAAGGCAATTGAATCTAAAGGAGATACTTTCGCGACTTAAGCATCACAATCTCAAGTTTCGCACCGATGCATTGCGCAATGTTCGCGATGCCGTCAAACAGGGACAGGCGGAGCATCTAATCGGACATCTGAATGAACTCTTCCAAGGCATTGCAGCCGGTGCACTGGACATGGAGCGTGAAGTACGTCGCGAATCCTGCAAGACGTTAGACGTGGTGCTCGAGGCGCTGCCCACGCAAGCGATAGTGCCGTTCTTTCACATCATTGCCGCCTATCTGCGGTGTGCGATGACGCATGTGCAGCCGGCGATTCAAGAGGATTCGCTGCTGCTGCTCGATGTGCTGCTCCAGCGTGTGCCCGCACGCACGCTGGCCGAGCGCAGCGCTGCCACGATCATTGGACACTTCATTGACATGATATCGCGTTCACGTCACGACACACAGCAGGCGAATCGTGTGCTCACCGTGCGTTTGACCCAGGGACAACAGACGACGGTGAAGTGGCGCAGCAAAGTGCTGCAGCGACTGCAGCAAATCCTTGGCACGCTGCTGCTGGTAGAGCAACAGCCGGAGCTGACCAAGCAGTCATCAACAGCACGTGTGGAGCACTACGATGCAGAGCGTGCGCAGTATTACAATGTGTGGCTGCCGATGAAAGTGGATGGACGTGGATTGCATGCGCTGCTGGGCGAGCGACAGCGTCAGACATCGAATGAGCAGCTGCGTGGGTATGTGCAGCAGTTGATGCCGCTGCTGCAGGACAACTGGCTCGAGGTGCGACCACAACAGCAGCAAACGAAGGAGAAGGAGCAGCAGATCAAGGAGCAACTGCTGCTCAGCGTGGATGCGGCCGAAAGTCTCCATGTGCTGCTGGACATCATGACGCAGCTGTGGCAGCTGGTGCAACAGCACGAGGCGGCCCAACAGCAGCAGCTAGAGCTGGAGCCGACGCACGAGCTCAGCCAATGGCTGCGCGACAATTATGCCCAGAGTTTCCTTCGGCACTTTCTCAAGGAGTGCAGCTTTCCCTATCAGCGTGTGCCACAAGTGATGCCCCAACCTGCCACCGGCAAGCGTCGCAAGCTGTTGCAAGCCTCCGTTGGCGGCGAACTGTGCGTGCCACAGAATCTGCGACTCGTGCAGCTCGTGTGCCGCTTCTTTCCACTCGGGGATCCGGAACAACACGATGACTACGGCTGCCTCTTGCACTATGTGCAACAATGTGTGCGGCAACTGCGCACGCTGTCGCCCGATGAGCAACTGCGTCTGGTGGCCGCATTGCGTGCGCTGCTGCTGGAGAATGGTGCGGCGCTGTTGCAGCTGCAGGCGCATCAAATGGGCGGCCTCATGCAGCTGTGCATCGAGGCGTATGTGGAGCAGCATTTCACCACGCGCGAAGGTTGCGCCACTCGCATGCTCCAGCTGCTCGGCGAGATCGTGCAACGCCGCCAACTCTACGAAGGCTACGGTGGTGAACTTCAGTTCGATCGGCTGCTCAACTATCTGCCACAGTTGTTGCTCAAACCGAGTGTCGCGGATGCCACGTTGACAGCGATGTCCACGCTGTGCCGCCAGCAGAATGGCATTCTCTTAGCCGCACTCGCCGAGCTGGCGCCTCAGGTGCTCGACAATGTGGCCAAGCTGCAGGTGACGGGCGCCGTTGGCAAGGATTTTGAGCAGCAAAAGCGCATCGTCAATCTTTACTATTATGCGCGACAGCGCAGCGAACCTGGACGATTGGAGGCGGTGTTGAAGGAGCTGGAGCAGCAGGAGAACGCGCAACAAGTCGCCAGCTACCTGAAGTGTGTGCTCAGCTATGATTAGAGGAGGAATGGGATCGTGTATTACATTTAAGTAAATTGTAGACTACGCAACTTCCGAGGGGAATGGAAATTGTGGGAGGGGACAAACAATAAACTAATTGAAATGCCAGAATAATATGTAAATATCTTTTGAGGGGATTGAATATGATATGACGATCTTCTATCAAATTCAGTTGATAAAGTTGTGCTTAAATTATAGCCAAAGCTATAAAAATCAAGATAAGCAACATTGGAATTAATTAACTATTTAATTAAAGTGCTGAGAATATGAAGAAGCTGATTCTAATATAAAATATTCCAATCAAATGTTGTCTTCGAAAGTCATGGCCTGAAATCCTAGCATAAAAACTGATCGTAATAAAGGAACTTTAAAAGCTAAGCTACTATTTACAAATAACTAAAGAGATCTTTGCACACAATTGGGCACAACTCATTAAATTATTCTTTACAGACTTAATGAATCTAGAACTTAAAACACTACAAATTGTGTTGTAAGCCATCTGCATTCATCTATACGAGAAAAGTCCTATGCAATATAGCTTGTCAATCTTAATCCAATCCTCTAGACACATTTAACAGCTTTGAAAATTAGTTTCACGTTTTTACTTTTCCTTATTTTATTTTCAAATTGTTTAACTAAAACAAAAAAAATATATAGGAATATAATAGAGTTTATACTATACATAAATTTAATGACCAAACTACTTTTTCGTCTGCTGCTTCTTGACGGGCTTCGCCTTGAAGCGATCGAGAACAGAGCGCGGAGCTTTGGGCTTCTTCTTGTTGGCTCCTTCTGCGCCTTCGTCCTGCTGCTTGTGGGCGGCAATAACGCTCTGTTTAGTCTTGCGCAGCTCCGTGATGAATTCCTAAAGATCAAGAAAGAAAGAGAGAGAGCAAATTAGAATTTGAAACAAGCTCAAATAAAAGTAAAGCATGACTAGAGTTTGAAAGGGGAATTTAAAAGAAAAATCCAATAATGTACAACTCTGTTGTGTATAACTTAAGCAGGGTTGCCAATGCCAATTTATTCATTTCCCCAAAAATCGGGATAAAATTCCCCAAATTTGGGGACAATAATACGCTGATTCCCCACAAATTCCCCACATAGGTTTTTTTAAATGAAACAATAAAAAGCTGAGTATAACTCATATTAGTATTCTTAATTAATTAAAATAAAAACGCAAACAGTTAACATTCATATTCTTTTCCATATTTTTGTGGATAGCATTTTGTTTGACGGGTTGAACTTGACGCTGCCGCCTAGTTCTTTAATTCCTTCTCTTGCAGCATTAAATCGTTATATCGTTACTTCGCGACAGAAATAACATAAACTTATCGAACTCAGCTACGAAAATGACGAAGACAGCGCGCATAACATGTAGGCGTTTAAGAAAGAGAAAAACGGGAATTCCCTGATCATAAACAAAACAACTGTCAATCTACTTGTAGTTTGAAACTAGAGATGTGCTATACATAATATTTTTAAAAAAAGGTCGATGTCGTGTCGATAATGAATGATAAAATATTTACCGACGAGAATAAGATGTGAAAAAATGTAAAAATCCCCGCATTTTCCCCACATAATGTCAATCCCCAATAAATCCGCAATCAACTTAAAATTCCCCGCACTTTGGGGAATTCCCCACAAATTGGCAACGCTGAACTTAAGCCTCCTAGCTCCTACTATTTATACTGCATGATTTAAGCGAGTGTAAATGGGAATTTAGAAAGGAAAGAGAAACCCAACCTTATTGCACAATCAAACACAGTAAACTACTTTTTACAAAGCAGTGTTTTCCTTATAAAAATGTTAACTAATTAAAGTACGGTTATTAACTCTTCAGCCTCCAAGCTCTTACCGCTTGCACTGTGCATTAAAACTTCGGTCAGTTAGTCAGGCAAATAAAAGAAAATAAAGCGAGCCTTTACACTGACAGTTCGACAGCTTTAGCGGACAGATATCGGACGGATATCGGACAGATAATAAATACCCCAAATGTGTGCTCACACTTACCTTGCGCTGCAGATCCTTGACGATCTGTTTGTTGCGCGCCATCTTAGCGCTGCCGCCGCGTCCCTTCATCTTGTGCCTGGGCTGCATGTTGATGCGTGGCGGTTTTAGCTGGAACAGCTGCCTCTTGGCATCCACCTTCTCCTGCAGCGTGGGCGCATCCACCGCCGTAATTTCATGCGGATCTATCGTGATCAATTCAGGCGGAATCTTCTCCAGCAGAGCGTGAACTTCATGCTCCCGTCGCTGTTTGCTCGTCTCATACGGATTGTCCTCCAGGGCATCGTAGTTGGGTTCACCAGCGCCCGGCATGAGCAGCGATTGGAAACCCTTGGCCGTGGCAATGCCCAAGACATCCTCGTAGGGACAAAAGCGCATGCCATGGACAAAGGCATCGCAACGTTGTCGCAAATACGGTAAATTATGGCTATAACGCGTTCCACCTCCGCCGCTGCCAATCAGATGCGTATAGCTCTCCAGATACGTGCCCTGGGAGAGGGCCAACATGCCGCGTTGCGAGACCTCCACCTCGTTGGCCGGCAGACGCAAACGATAGACGGCCAAGGGCTCAGCGGCCAACTGACGTATGTCCCAGACCTTGACCTGACGATCGAGACCTGCTGTGACCAGATGTAGTCCCTTGGGATCCACGGTGAGCGCCGTCATCGCTGTGGTGTGCGACAGCAGCTTGACCAACGGTTCACGCACCTTTGGTGACCACATGGACACGACACCCTTGCCGCCGCCCACACACAGCACACCGTTGGCGGGATTGTGACGCATCAGACGTATATCACCGAGGTTCGTATTGAAGTTACCAACCAGTTGGCCCATCGATACGTCCAGCCAGGACAAATAGCCGGCATTGTTGGCGGCAGCCAGGAGAAAGTGATAGGGCAAAAAGTCGAGACGATTGACTTGCGCCAAGCGCTTGACGCAGTGCAGCTCGGTGCCCTTCTTGTCGTAGAAATACGTCCATTCCTTCTGGGCCACCGCATACATGGTGGGCACATGTAGCCACTGGACATCCGCGATGCTTTCCATCACATTGAATTCACAGTGCAGTTTCTTGGTCACCCAATCGAAGGCGGCAACATGACCACGTCGACCGCCAAGCAGCAAATGACGACCGTTCTTCGTGTACCGCATCGAGTACGGACCGTGTTCGAGTTTCAGCTCAAAATGCTTCGACGCCGACTGCAGATCAACGTTTGCCGCAATCTCCGACTGGCGATAGCTGGCTGTCGTTTCCTCCTCGTCCGCTTCCAGTTGGCCGGCGGTCTCCTGCAGCAACAGCTCCGTGCGTGCCGCCTGCTCGTTGGCATATGTTTGATAGATTTCTTTGCGCTCCTGTTGCGCCTTAAAGTGACGGGTCTTAACACCGCGCGCTTCGACAGCATCGCCGCGCGAATATTTGTCAAGCAGCTCCTGGGGCAATTGATGTTTCTTCTTCTTGTTGTTGTTGTCGTTCTCGGCTTTTGCTGGGTGTCGCTTTTCGTTGTGTGGCTGCTTCAGTTTGTAGCGCTCCTGCATTTTGACGAAGTCGCCAGTGAAATTTTGTTGTGTTTTGCGTTTGAGTTTCACGTGTTTGGCATCGGCGGATTGCTCTGCGCCGGCATCAAAGTAACGCGCTGCCGCCGGCTTTTTCCGTCCGCCTTTCGGCGGTGCTGTTTTTGTCATTGTTGCGTATTTGCGGTGCAGAACTTTATTAAATGCAATTTAGATCTATAAACAAAAACACACCGAACTCTTGCAAAGTGCGCCACACAACGTGCTCGCTGCTATTTATCGTTATCGGCTTATCGAGTTAAGCGGCCTCATATGTTGCGCGTGGCTGCCAACTCGATGCACATTCAAAACGATACTTTGCGCTGTAGCACTCAAATCGATACCCGCAGCTTATCGCGCTACTGATGAATAAATAGCGCTAAATTCAAATTGCATACTTTGAATCGATAATGAAAAGCCCATGTAGAATTAAAATTGCATAAAATTCAGTTCATTTCATCGCTTCCAAAATTAAAACAACTCCAATGTAAAATATAAATTTTTAATTACAATTGCACTGTTAGCATAAACTAAGCATGAACAAAAATAGCAATATATTAATACATATATATTAATTAATTAATGCAACGAAAGCGCATCAAAACGCATTTTCAACGACTGGCGGAAAATGCTTTCAAGACGCCTTCCAAAATATAAACTAAACATAACTTGCAGTTACAACATATTTTGGTATCATTCGTTACAACGAATTATCATGTTTGAGCGAGTGCAGCCACATCAGTCTATAGATTCGAATTTGCTACCAAAACATTTGCCCAAAATGGTTTCAGAAAAAAAAATCAACTTATAAAACTATCATAATACGTCTAAAGTGTTCGCAAATCGTGTTCAATAGACACGTCCATAGGGCAAATTAGTAGGATAGTAGGGCAGAGGCATCAGAAATTTGCCACCAAAACGTGGGGCCGACTGCGCGGATTCGCTGCTCGACGAGAACATCGATGTACAGATTTCGGCACGATGCAATCGGCTGCTGCTATTCGAAGTGCTGGTCGCCGTTCCAGTGCCACTCAAACCCAGGCCACTGCAACGTCCTTGTTGCTGGCGTCGTCGTGTGCGTATCAGCGAAAAGATGGCGACGATTACCGCTATCAGAAAGATGGAGCCGAGTATGCAGAACGAGATGGCCAGCTTGGAGATGGACAGACATAAGGTGCCCTCGCCAGACAGCGGACGCACATGCGGCACATAGTCTTCCACTGCGAAGGTAGAGAGAAAATGAAAATTATTTTTAATGTTTAATAGGTTGCTTATAAGTTAGATAGTTTTAATACATTGCTCCTACATTCTCCAACATGTTGCCCTACAGCAGTTGACAGCCAATTACTTTGCCTATATCAAACGAAAAGAAACTTACCACTCATATTATAGCGGCGATCATAGCGCAGACGATCCACTTCGATCTGCGGCGCTGTCACGGCCAATGAGTTGAACACTTCGATGCGTGCCAAATGCTGATCGGCGTTCAGCTGGAGTTGTTGCTCGGCGAGGCGACAATTGAGCTGCATGCGACAAAAACCGAAAAAAAGAAAAGAAATATGTAAGATGTTTCGTTAAGTTAACACACAGCGGACATGTGTAAATTATACACTGTCTAATGCAGGTGTAAAAGTGCGTGAGTGAGCGTGTGTGTGTGTGTATTGGTGAATACAACTTGTACTTGAGCAATTGTTGCAGTGCATTTGCTTGAGTGCATTTTGGTGCAATAACCACATTAATTAGCGGCGCTAAGCACACACACACATGCACATTCTATGCGCTTCGCTGCACTCTTACACACTCACAAAGACACATACAATATCCAGGCAAACACTTTCGTTTTCATTGCAATTAATTAATATGCATTTCCAGCCTTGTTTATTTTCCAAACACACACATACACTTAGTTTACACTTGTATTGGTGTGCAAATACTGCTTACTCACTTTTGGGCACTTCCCTTTGCAAAGCTGCACGCCACAGCTGACGTGCAAACGCTCGCGATCGGGAAACTTAAAGGCTGCAAATGTGGCCATAAACGTGCGCTCGACCAGATCTTCCTCATGCTGCTTGGACCATCCCTCCTCCGCGGGCTTATATCGCGTATGCAGCGCCGGCATCACCTGTAAATTGATATGTTGAATGCATAATTTACATTTTACGTATATTTGCCACTTTGCAAATTTTGTGAAAGCTACCGTTAGAGTACGATGGAGACAATTAAAAGTACCTATACCATGTGAAAAATTTAAAATATCACTTTAGCGTGTTAGAACGAGATGGCCGTAGGTCAAAGCATTCTAAGGAATATGCGCATAATTGAAAAGTGCGTCGGCACACATGTAAGAGCAAGATGGCAGTACCAGAATTGAAAGTATCATTCTAGCATAAGCAGTATGTCTAACTAGTCTTGGCTAACTGTGCATTAGCTAAACAAGTTCAATTTTGCTGACCGGCCCTTGATGTTGTTGTGTACCTGTTTTAATGTCAACAACGACGTTTATGGTCGGTTATACAATTTTATTTTATGACCGCTGACGACACCACACAAGACGCAACACGTCTATGGCAATGACAATGACACTCTTTCCCTTCCCCAACTACACACTCAAGCCCACATGCACACATTTGTATCTATGTATGAATGTATATCCGCTCTCTTCTGACACTTGCATTATTTGGGCACTTCCGTTACAACGAGCAGGGCAGCAACAACAGAAAGACAAGCAGAGCAACGGTAACAAAAGTCATGTGCCAAGTTCACGGACAAAAACAATGCTGCATGCCGTACAGTATGTGTGTGTTTGTATGTGTGCCATAAGAAAATGTATGAAATTACAGACTCATGTGATTTACGTATTGCTAGTGTTGTTGCTGCTAGCGCAACTCATACATATGTACATACACACATACCGAAGTTTCCACTTGCTACATTGTGTGGCGTAGTACTTGCCACTAAACAGCAAGACACGTTGATTAGCTGCCGCTACCTGGTTTCAATTTACACATCTAAGCACGTGTATTTGCCGTGTGAGAAACTTGAAACAATTGTAGCATTAAAACAACACACAATCCCAATTGCTGCGGAAGTTCAAATGAGTTTAAAAATGCGGATAACAGCAGGACTTCAACACTCACACTTGTATTGTTGTATTCAGTTAATTATTGCCATCAAACTGTACAATTTATGTTTTATCACAACAAAAACACACACACTGAGGTGCAATGGAATACAAGGAATGCGTTAAGTTGGCTGCGTCATTACTACGCAACTACTTTATGTTGGCTGCGCTTGAAAAGCAGGCTTAATTTATACGTATTGGCGTGTTAATCAATCATTAAATTGACTACATTAATTAAATATATGAACATTCATGTTTGGGTCAAGCAACTTGTAAGCATTAATAAGATAAATGATTTCCTTTAAGTTTGTTGAATAGTTTGCATAAAATGTAATTAATAGAAACACATGTTGAATGGCAAAAACTTGTTGCAGTATTTTTTAAATTAGCAGTAATTATGCAAAGTGGGCGTATTGCATAAAAATACTTTTTAGTATTTTAGTGCATGTTTATTGCCTGCACTATTTGTAACCCCATTTGTGTGAGTTTTTCTTTATCTTTTCTGCAATTCTTCTTTCACACTCACACAGCCATACACATACATACTTTTCGTATGCACTGGAAAGCATGCTGTGCTTTTGTATTTGTAGGTCATATTCTGATCCGTATCTGTTTCACTTTTCAAAGCAAGGTGTTCTCTGACCCAGAAGCTATGCCTATTTTTCTAAGCCAAACAAATAATCCAAGTTGTGCATAAATTATTTGTATGCTGGTGCCTGCCGAAAAAAAAACAATAAAACTTAAATGCGAAAAGAAAATGAAAATCTGCGCAAAACGGAAGGCAGCAACAAAAACACTTTGCTGGAATGATCAGAGAGTGAGACAGAACGAGAGAGAGGGGGATGGGGAGATGGGTTGAGTTGACGCAGTGACGGAATAATAAAACAAACATAAAATGCAAATGTTTTTGTTTTGTCTTTGCTGCTGCTCGGCGTCCGTTAAAATAGAAATAAAAATTAAGCCGTGAGATTTTTCTAGCTAGGCGCTTCACAATGGCCAGCCAAGCAGTAGCAGCAGCCACAGCCACAGCAACAGAGGCAGAAGATTTGTTTGACCCATTTTGTGGCATGACATGTGCACAAAGCTGCGACGACGAAGACGTCGACGACGACGACGGGCGACTAAATGCAAATGCTTTTTAACTTTAGCTTGGCCATGTCAAAATGTTAAACGCTAAATATTTCTATGTATTTCACTGTTGGCTAATTGTTGTGACCTCCTAATTTACTCATGAAGAACTGAAGAACTGTTTTGCTTTTGCCCCGCAACTTGGAAGTTGCTTACATATTTTTTTTAATGGCTGCCACCGCTGCTTAGCTGCTTGGTTGGGCTCAGTGCGCAGTGTGCTCTTAACGCCAAAACGCAAACTGTTCTAACGATGTAATTACGTCTAACAGTTTTTCGTTATTCAGTTTTTGACGTCAGCCAGTCGCAAAACATTCATTGGTGTCGTAATAACTGTTATAATTAATGATGCGCTTCGGCTTCGGCTTCGACTACGCCATTGCACAATAATACAGTTGCAATCGAGCTGCCAACGCGCTTCGAAAAAATTGCATGAACACCGAGAGGAAGATGAGTTGAGTTGAGATGAGATGAGCGCTGCCCTCACTTTCGCACGCGTCCGATAATAAAAATGAAAGTTTGCCAATCAATCGATAATCGCACACACGGAGATTAGCTTCATAATTAATGATATTATTGTCTTTTTGCCCTAACGGTAAGCGAGCGTCTCGCAGAATCGTTGTTCGATCACTCGCCTCGGGCCAACTTATGAAAGAAGAAACAGAAGAAGAAGAAGAAGAAACAGCAAGAATGCTCGACTGCGAGATACGCGTTCAACATGTTTATACAAAGAGTGTTTTAAATTGCGAGACGCTGTTAACGCCACACGCTTATCAGCGGGCAGACAGACAGACGGACGGAATGCAAAGCAGCGATTTATGGGGCCTGTCACTCAAATGAATAGCTTAACATGGGGTCAGTTGCTGTTGACTCACCTGCTCATCGATGGGGCAACCGCGAGCGTCGAGCAGCTGCTGCGTCGACTCACCGAGGCCATCGAGTGCCGCACAGTCGACCACGCGTACTCCAATCGTGCCCGGGACGATGGCGCGCACAGTTAAAGTGGTTGCCACGCCCACCTCCACAGAACCGGAACCATTGGGGCCGCCCAGCTCCAGCCAGATGCGCACACGCGGCGTCTCCATGTGATGAGTCGATGGCTGTGGCGTTGATGATGAGTACGATGTTGAAGCTGCTGCTGCAGCCACAGCCAAAGCGCGCATGCGTGCGTTTCTAGCGAGGATTAAGAGGCGGTATTTCTAGCAAAACTAAAGGGAGTAAAGAGTGTGGAGCACTTACCGATCTCGGCCGGAAAGTGGCAATGGCATACCCATCGCATTGGCGGGCAGCTGGCAACGCACCGTTCTCAGGATGTCGGTGCTTTGTCGTAGCTTCTGCGCCGACTGCAGCATGATGCGAACCGTGTACTCCATGCCGCCATTCTCCAGAGGCTCGGCACGCACTCCGCAACCCGAGGTGGGCACACGCAGGGCTATCTCGTTGGCATCCTGGCCACGGGCACGACACTCGAGGGGGAAATCCTTGGCATAGAGCAGACCCCGAAAGTTGCGATCCAGCGTCAGCTGCATGTCCAGCAGCTCCCGCGTGCAATTCACCTGAAGCGTCTGGATTTGCATGCTCGAGGAACTGCTCGTTGTTGTTGTTGACGATAGGGAGGGGGAAGGGGTGGTGGAAGGTGTGGTGGCAGGTGGCGGTGCACTTAACGCCGCGCTGGATGCAATCAGCGAGAGAAGGAGGAGGGGAAGGAGGGGGAGGTGGGGCGACCACACACCGCCCAGCGTGATTGCCGTTCTGGTTGCCCAACCAGCATGACACACAAATTGCTGCTGCCGCCGCTGTCGCTGCTGCTGTTGCTGCCACTGCAACTGCTGCAAGAACATGTTTCCGACTCTCATACCCTGCAAAAGCCTAAGAAGCGGGTGGATTGGTTACACAAATGCAAATATATTCTTCTTCGTCTCAGTTACTGTGTAAGTTTGGAATCTTCTTTATCGCTAGCTTTTAATTCCCAATTTGTAAAAGTTAACATATTTCTAAATCATTTCAACATATATAAAACTTACTAACTTTATTCAACTATAACACTAATTAAAAATTATTTATGTATTATATTCTTATTTATTGCTAGCTTTCCATTCTCAATTTGTAATATTTGTTTGTTCAAAATTCTAAATATTTTGTCTAAATCATTTCAACACACAAAAAAAATTACTTTGTTCAATTTTAGTTTAGAAATAAATTAGTATTCATTTTAATTGTATCTATTAAAAAAAAAAAAAACATAAATATTCAACTTTAAAAGCAAAACGGAGATAAGGAAACATTAACCGAAGCTATGGGAGCGAAATTTCCTTAGATTCCTTGTTTCATTCTGTGAGATCAAATATTAACACAGACTTAAAATTTTAAATTAAGAAGCCTAATCCGTCTATTCCAAAGAGCAAGAAAAATGCACCTTATTTTGAGAAGCTTTAAGAAAATGTGTGATTTTTTTGGTTCCTAAAAATTTGCTTGCAATCAGATTAAAATTTTAGCATTAATCAAGAAATACTTTTGTATGTCATAGACCTCATCTTTAATCGAGTCTTAGTTGCTTTGGCTGACAATCTGGTATATTTTGTACTTAATGGTATATTTTACATGTAGTTCTATATAAATATACCAAATATATGTAGTCAAGAAAGTTAGGGTTTTTTAATTTGATATAAGGCTTTCTGGTAAAGTTAACTTTTATGAAAAATTTTGGTAAAGTGCAAAAGTTGATTTATAATTATATAATCTAAAAACTTCATCGTTGACGAATCTAAACCACAAACTAAAACTAAACTGCTATTTTAATGACAATAAATGAATTTAAAATACATTTAGCAGGGTATCTTGCAGTCGAGTTTAAGTGCAACTTTTTGCGTTCTTACTTGTTCAATTTCCCGTTGCGGCCGACGCGAGGCTTTGGCTTGGCCTGCAACCGCAAATGATGCCACTTGGTCGCGTTGTTGCCGCTGTTGTTGCCACAAACACCTGTTGCAGCCGCCTCTTCTGCTTCTCTTCCTCTCTCTATTTGTGTCTCTTCGTCGCACTGTTGAGGGCGGAGGCGACGTTGGTCTTAATTGGCCAGGTCTTGAGAATCTGGTCGAGCGTCTGCAACTGCGTCTGCGTCTACGACGGCGTCTCCGTCTGCGGCTACAACTGCGAATACAAAGTTTATCCATTATTCGCTCAAGTTTTTACCTAAATATTTGCCAGAGAAAAATTTACTTGAATTTCCACACAGCGATTTTGCTAGCGAGTTAGTTTAACTTGAAAAATATTTTCAAAACTTATGCTAAGGAATTCAATGAATAAGTTAATTTTAACATAAAGAATATAAGTGTTCTATACGAAAGATTTTAATTTCCGGAATAAATTTAACACTGAAGATTATAAATTTTCTAGACAATAGTTTTGTATTTGTTATTTATATGTATATAAAGAAATCTTTTGAAAATCAGTTTTTATTAAAAAGATTTATATTTTAGGAAGAACAATCATATATTTTTTAATCATTTCAATTTTCTATTATTTATTGTTATTTTAATAATAAAGAATATAAATATTCTATATGAAACTTTTGAATTTGTGACTTATGGTATATCTTTTTGATTAAGGTTTATATTTTAGAATGAGCAATCTTTTTTTTTGTAATCATTTTAGTTATCTAATAATATTTAACAAATTTTCTAATAGTTTTCAATATTTTCAAGACAACAAATTGTATATAATAATATAATAATATAAATTGTATATTTCTAGAACCAATCATTTATTGCGTTTCATACAAAAACACTGATCTTATACCGATTGTTACTATGGCAGCCATATAATAGTAATAGTAATCCAATCCAGTAAATATTTATGTATGATCTATATCTAGCAAAGATAAAGAGCAGCAGGAATTTGTATTCATATAGCTGTAAAGCTGAAAAAGTTCTTCGCAATGAACGGCAGGGAAAACGGACAAAGATTGAGAACAATGTGATGCAGTAATCCGATTCTGTCAATATTTATATATGATATATATCTAACGGACATCAAGAGCAGCAGCAAGTTTCATTCGAATAGCTGCAAAACCAAAAAAGTTATTTGCATTAAAAGCCGTGGACGGCAGGAAAGACAGACTATTATTTTATGAACTCAACGATTCGCTCTTATCAGCAATATGCGTTTGAGAAATAACTTCGCCACGGAGCACTTTAAAACGCTTTTCCGACCACTTTGCTTGGCTCTTAGTGAGATTTTTCCCAGCTAGATAATTGCACAAGAAAATTAAGGCCAGCTGAATGGAGAGGGGAAGGGGGGAAGCGAAGTCTGGCAACTGGACGTCTAAATGGCACACACACACAGACACACGCAAAATTGGCCAACAAAAGCGGGTCAAGTTTGCATTTGACTGACAAATCAAATAAGCCCAGTTAGTTTGCTCAGTTGGCGTCTTGCAGCAGCATCCAAAAAAAAAGTAAATACAAATACGATAAAAGCAAATAAAAGCAGCGAGTTGAATCAACATCAACATAATGCGTTTGCAACTTTGCGTAATCCTATTTAACTATTTGTTTGTTGTTGTTGCTTGGCTTATTTATTTATTTATTGGCTGCTGGGCAGCTGATATTAGTCTCTCGATTGTCGTTGTTGTTATTGTTGTTGTTATTATTGTTGTTGTTGTAATCATCACAATTAGCCATAAAACGAAGTTTGAAAGTTGAAATGTTTGTTGGTAAAAGGGCCGAGACCAGGCCTTGTTACCTTGGCCAATAAAAAAAATACGCGCGCGCACTTAACAAGCCAAAAGCGAAAGGCAAAGTAACATCCTTTTGTCATCATTTATTAACATTTTTATACTATTCACATTTGCACTTGTCAGTGGGAAAAATAGACCTATGAAAATATTAAATTTCGAATAATAATTGAAATGTTATTTTTGCACTTACGAATGACAAATATTATTTATATATAAATATATTTAGTTTGTTAAAATTTTGATACGTAAAAAATTATTTAGAGAAATGATTTTTCGCACTTAATTTCCGCACTTAAAAATGTCAAATATGATTTATAAAAATATCTAATTCCTTGAAGTTTTAAGACTAACAAGTAATTTGCACAACAAACTTCAATTAAAATAATTTCAGCCTCCCGCAAACATTATATTTGAAAATATTTAATATTAATTTTTGTACACATTATTTGATGACAATTTTCAATTTAAAAAACAATTGTAAATTAATTTTAAATTATAAGAATTGAATTCATTATATTTAAATTTTAAGAAACAAAATGCACACACATACATATATGTATATTTTTGCACTTAATAAAATAATTGATAAAAACAATTAGCAAGCTTTTAGCACATTCGTTGTTCACTTCATTTTCACAGTAAAAAATAAATCTAAAAAATAAAATGTATAATTTTCAATTTAAGGAAAACTTGCTTACACAATTGCAGCGCATCAATTACAAAATATTTTGCTGCTACCGCAAATTTAAAGTGTTTTAGCTAACGGTCTTCGCGTTGGCCAGGCGCGCGTTTCACACGAAAATGCAGAAAGAAAACGGTTAACGCGCGAGAAGAAATTGTTTGAAACTAATGTGGCCAAAAGGCGGCAGCGAAAATCAAAACACAAACGCACGCTACCGAGTGTGCAAATCAAATAAGCCGCAAGCGAGCGCCAACCAAATGCAATGCACACATTGTCTCTATGTGTGTGTGGTAGGCCAAGAAGTTGGCTAACCGCAAACCGAAGATGGTAATAAAGCAGCAAAAGAAAAACACGAAGCAGAAGAAGACGACGAACGCGAAAACATTGTGGCTACGCAAGCGCATCGCTTTTTTTCTGTTTGCTTCTTTGGCGCGCAAACTCGATTGAAAGCGCGGTGCGGCCAACTTAGTTTAAGCTGCCTATCGATTTCTAGCGAGTATTAGCATCGATACCGATCTTTAAAGAACAAGTAGTAAAATAAACTCATTTAAATAATAATCGCTGCTAAAATGTGCATTATTTTGGAATTTTATCTTTGCAGTTAAATAAATTAATTTGTATCTTGTATTTATAATAACAATAATAATTAAATAAATTAAAAATAATATTTAAATAATGCATGTAAATTAACAGCGCAATGCATCGCCGTATTTGCCCATTTAAAGAATCCTTAGCTACTAAGTTTTTTGCTCAAAGTAATTAACATTTCTTTGATAAATGTTAATACAACAGCTAAAATAATTGTTTTCTTTTATTTGATTTAAATTTGCCCTCATCTAGTATTACTTTGAGCATGGTATATTTTATGTCAAAAACTAGTATATTTTTGTGAATGCACGCTGCGGGCACGCTGGCATAAACACTAATCACAAATGCCACACGATAAGTGAGAGAGAGAAAGAGAGTCGCGCACGGAGAAGCGGTTTAATATAAGCTAAAAGTTATAAATTAAAGAATTACTTAAGCGAAAACAGCACGAATTTGTGCAAAAATCAACATCAATGAGTTTAAACATTGACATGTCCGAGATCATAGAGTTTGTGTTGCCCACAAAAAGCGAATATTTAGATCACGACGACGATGGAGGCGGCAACAACAACGGCTACAACGATGTGGACGATGAAGACGAAGAGGAAGAGGTAGATGAAACAGATGCGGACGCAGAATTGGATCCGGATGCTGATCAGTATGTGGTCTTGGAGACTGTGGACATGGCCGGCGATTACAAGCACGAAGAATTTCTGCTGGTCAACGACGATGGCACCGAAAATGGTTTGTTGCTGGGCAATGCGACGCAACTGCAACATTGTCCCGAGCTGTTGCAGCACACAATGCTGCGCATACCCAAGGAGGAGAGTCTACAGTATATGATCGCTGGCGAAACGGATGAGCTGGACGATCTGGTCGAAGAGGAGGAGGAGGAGGACCAGCAAGAGCAAGAGTTGGAAGAACACTACGAAGAGCTGCAGCAAGTCGAAGAGGAGCAGCAGCAACAGCAAGATTATGAGCAATACGAGGAGCAGGACCAGTCGCGTTTTGGTTGGAACTATGTGCAGCACGAAACCGACGAAACTGTGGCTATCGAGCAGTTAGAATCGAAAACGCACCTACAGCATGGCCTGACCTTTTTAACCGACGAAGAGGAGCTGCAAGAGGAGTTCAATTACGAGGAACTGGAAGAGAGCTTGCCAACAGAGCCACAGCAACAACAACAACAGCAGCACCAACCACCACCTCAGCAGCAACAACAACAACCACAACAGTTGGCCAAACCCAGCGAAAAGCTGCTGGACATGTTCAAGGGACCAAGACGGTATATGCTGTTCGATGAGCTGATCGCCACCATAGTGGACTTCGATGAGGATGGCACACCGATTGTGGAGTTTTCAATGATTGGCTGCCTGCAGGACGAAAAGTTGCCCGTCGAATGTGGAATTTGTCCCGATGTTATGCACAAATCGAAGCTCTCGAAGCATCAGAAAACCCATCTCGTTCCCGGCACAAATCGTTATGCCTGCATCTATTGCAGTGAAACGTATCGCGATTGTAAATATCTGGCGGGCCATGCACGTCGTCACATGGGCATCCGTCCATATGTGTGTGAGCCATGCAAATTGTATTTCAGCACCAAGCAGGATCTGCGTGTGCACAATCAACGGCGGCATCTGGAGAAGGAGCACATCTGCGAGATGTGCGGCAAAACATTTGCGCAGAATACACAGCTGAAGCGACATCGCGAGGCGACGCACGAGAAGAAGCGACGCTTCCAGTGTAAGTACTGCCAAAAGGCCTACTACAAGAACTTCTCCTTGAAGGAGCACATCCGGAATGTGCACATGGGCAAGCGACGCATGCTCAAGTGTCCGTTCTGTGGCATGCAGTGTCGCGACGCCCACAAGATGGCGCGACATCGCAAGGAGATGCATCTCAATCAGGACACGTACGTGTGCCATCTGTGTCACGAGGAGTTCACCGACATCAATTATTTCGATGCTCACAAGCGTTCGATTCAATGTCGCAGCAACACACGACGCCTGGTGGGTGAGCAGGGAGTGGCTAGCGGTGAGGATGTGGCCAGTGGCGAGGATGCGCAATTTGTGGGCGAGGCGGATGAGTTGGCCGACATGCTGGAGGAGGATTACGACGAGGATGCGGGACTGCTGCTGGAAGGGAACTATGTGGAGGAAGAACAGCAACAGGAGGAGCTGCACGAGCAGCATCAGGAGCAGCCGCTCTACGAGTTGGCTGTCAATGGAAATGGTTATCAACAGGAGCTGATCGATGAGGAGGATCAACAACAGCAGCAGCAGGAGCAGCATTATGAGGATGATGGGCTCCTTGTTGAACAGCTGCAGGATGATGATGAAGACGGCGAGCTGGAGGAGCACGTCGAAGACCATGAGGTGGAGCAGCTGCTGGAGGATGATGAACAGCAGTTTCTGCAGCACCAAGCAATCGCCTACCAACAAGAACATCAGCAACAACATCTACAACAGCATTCGCAACATCGACAGTACAACGATGATGAGTTGATTTATGAAATCACTTTGGAGACTGAGGATAACTGAGCAAAATATTCCCTTTTCCTACCACCTAATCTTTGTAAATACCTAAATAAAAGTGTATGTAAATTGTACAATTACTATTTGCAATTGAGAGAAACAACAACACGAATAAAAAAATAAAAGCGCCTTGACAACATTTTGAAACAGCTTTGCAATGCGACAGACAGTGACAACAACAATAGCTACGACAACAACAACATGGCGAATGCAACCCAGGAACCCAGAGCTGTATTCCAATGCTGCCATCAGCATCAAATGCAACCCAGAGTTGTGCGAGGGGGGGAAGTTTGAAAATTATGTAGGGGCAATTTACTTTGTGCACATATACGGGCAATGTATAATTAAATATTCGTATATACATATATGTACATATTTGTATATCTGCATAAAGATGACATCAACATGTGCTGTGTTGGGCGTGTGCGTGTGTAAGCGAGACAACAGCATTGTACGCCTAGAACACACAATGTGGCTGGTCCCCCAGCAGCTAGGTATGTAGTGTGACCATTTCAGCAAGAAAAGCAATATTTTAATTTAATGTGTACGGCATAATGAATAATAATAACGGCACATAGAATTGCAAAAATTATTTTTGGAATGTTATTTAATTACTTAAAAATTTAAGTCACGTTAACAAAAAAAAGCTGTTAGCAAAATTCCACATTTTTGACACCAAATTTCAAATATATTATTTTTTGCTGGTATATTTGCGGCTTAAACTAGTCAGTTTTTCAATGGCCGTTGCGATCACCTTGACAGCAAGCACTTGAACAAGAACTTTTGTTTATTTACATGCAACTAATAATAAATAAATAAATATGCAACAAAAACGGCACACAGCGACCAGTAGCCGGCGGCGTCACTTGACAACGGCCACATCGATCAAGCAGGCGGATTTAAATTTGATTTTGAAGACGCAGCACAAGTAAAAAAGTAACAACAAATTTAGTGTGAATTCAAATATTAAAACGACATATATTTTATTGTGCAGCTGCAACACAAAATGGACAACGACAACAAGGATGACGACGATGTGGAGACCGAGAATGCGAACACTGAATACGAATCTGATGTCGATGGCGAGGACGAAGATGAATCTGAAATGGAGGAAGCCGAGGTGGGGGAAGTGGATAGCTGGGAGACGTTTCAAGCGCACATCGATGCGCTGGTCGTGAACGAGAAATGCGACAAAACCGTGTGCCAAATGGACGACCGACGCCAGCGCATTATGCAACGGATGCGGCAAGTGCAACGCGAAACCCCAAAAGGATTCGTCGAGCGTTCGATGGCCCAGATGAGCAAGATCGATCAGCAGCTGGAGTTGTCGAGCACCCGACTTGGGCAGCTGGTACGCTTCGGTAACGAGCTGGTGACCAACATACGTGTGGCGAACGAACGACGCGAACTCAATCGTCGCCTTTTCGAGGCATCGCAAGAGAAGGAGATGAAAAAGAACCTTGAATGGGAGAACATTGAGGCATTGGCCAATTTCGCGGACATCAAGTCGCGCTGGACCGAACTGAATGAGATCAACGAACCGATGATGCTGTGGGATCAAATCGAGGAGCAAAAGAAACGCATTGCCGAGATAATGGAGCGAAAAGATAAAATGATTGCAGCGTGTCAACAGGAAATTGAACGCATGAATACACGCTACGAACTGGATCGTCAGCGTCAGGCGGCCGATCTCTGCTGCCTGGTGGAGCGTGTCGACAATCAGGTGGAGACACTGAAGGAGTCGTACAAACAGCATCTGGAAATGTTGCGCAACACCGTCGAAGACGAGCGTCAAACGTTCTCACACACAGCGGCGACCAAATGGCGCAGCTTCTTCGATGCGCTGAACACAAACTTCGAGGAGAAATCGAAGTTGGTGCGTGTGCGCGAACAATTCTATTCACTGCAAACCCAACTGTTGCAGGACTCTCAGGACGAGCTGACCAAACAGACGCGTGTACGGCTGGAGAAGGAATGCGAACGCTTGGAGCTCGAGTTGCGACGCACACGCGACAATGTGCTGATGAATTCCGAGAAGCTCGACTACAACTATCAGGTGCTGCAGCGGCGCAACGATGAGAACACGATCATCACCAATCAGCAGAAGCGTCGAGTGGCACGTCTCTACGAGACGGTGGCACGCACTCGTCGCAACTTCAAGCATGTCTTTCACAGCGGACGTCGCACCATCCAGAAGCTGACGAATGAGATTCAACAGCTGCACGGAAGCATCAGCGAGATGGAAGCCAAAGCCTTGCATACGCGCAACATTAATCGCGAGAAATTCAATCGGGTGTGGAACATCAACTATGAGGAGATTAGCGAGCTGCTTGGACGTATCTTTGAGATCGATCGCGTGCTCCACGAACAGCAGCTGGTGATGCCGTGGCAACAGCCGAACATACGCATCGAGAACATCAATAAGCCGCCGGTGCGTCGTCCCGACAATCCCATGGATCGCATTGAGCGTCGCTTTGGCAAGCTCCCGAAGCACTATGGTGGCTCCGGTTACAGTGCTGCGACAGAGACGCAAAAGCAACGCGGTGGCATGCAGGATTTGCCACCGGAATCGGCGCGTCTGATGCGCAACATTTTGCGCAAACTCGCCGATCGTGGTGGCTTCTTGATTGAGGAGCGTTTGCTTAAGATTCTGCGTCCCTATACGGAAAAGGAGCAGACAATGGTGCGTATTGATAACATATTTGCAGCGTTGCGTATACGTAATCTGGATCATGTCATGGAGCTGACGCGTGTCTTTGAGCCCTACACCTATTGCCCGACATGTCAGCCATCTGGCCTGAGTCCCATGAAATGTGCCGAGGTCTTTCTCAAGGACCAGAAGACGACGCGTTCGCTGAAATTGGGCGATGTCAATAATTTGGACCAGGCGGTGTTGCGTGGCAATCAGAAGGACGCCAAGTTTCCACGCAAGCTTGGCACCGGCGGCGCCGCTATTGGTGCTCTCAAGGACACATGTCCCAATCATTATTTGGTAATGGAACCGGCGCTAGTGTTGCATGCCATGAATTTGTATACGAATCAGAAGCATAAACAAAAATACGGCAGCTCATCGGAGTCGAGTTTGGAAACGGAATTGATACGTTTCAATGACAAGGAGATTCAGTCATTTTGGCGACAATTCACCAACATTTTCACGCCCTCGAAGAAGCATCTGTGGAAGACCCTGGAGCATGGCATGAATCATTATGTTGAAGTCCTTAAGATGCGTGTGCAATACGATGCCGAAGTTGTGTTTTTGCGTCGCCAGAACGAAGAGTTGCGGCATCTGCTGCAAAAGTTTAAAGTCTAAACTGTACTTTGTGTTTTTGTCAAATTTTCAATTGTATGCACAACACAAAGAATCGAAACAATTAAATTATTCATTTGCATTGCAAATTTGGTTTGGTACCACTGTGCGCAAGCGAATTGTCTGCTTGCTTCTTATTGGTGTTGTGCTGTTGTTGTCTCACTCTGGCGCGTTTTAAATTTGTCTGCGCACAGTTATTTCAACCAGTGCAGCGCATAGTCTTAATTGCACACGCGCTCTGCACTTGAGCGCCAGCTTTTTAAGCTTAAATCAAGCATTACACTAGTCTACAGCATTTAAGGGGAAAGTTCATTGCGCTGCAGAGAGTTTCTGGCAACACCTTTCCCTCATTATGTTATATTCCTAAAAAATTACCTGTAAAGTCTTACATCGCACTTCAGAACTCACAATAAAATGAAGATCCATAGATTCACACACACAAACAAAAAATTACATAAAGACTAATAAACAGCCAAAAATTACATTTACCAATGAGATTCCATTTATTTTGGGTCAATCAACTTGTAAGCATAAATAGGATAAATGAATTCCTTTAAACTTGTTGAATAGCATAATTAATAAAAACACATGTTGAATGACAAAAACGTTTTGCAGTATTTTCAAAATAGCAGTAATTATGAAAAGTGGGCGTATTGCATAAAAATACTTTTTAGTATTTTAGTGCGTGTTTATTGCCTGCACTCTTTGTAACCCCATTTGTGTGAGTGTTCCTTTGTAGTTCTGCAATTTTTCTTTCACACTCACACAAACAAATGCACAGGCTTTTCGTATGCACTGGAAAGCAGGCTGTGCTTTTGTATTTGTAGGTCATATTCAGATCCGTATATGTTTCAATTTTCAAAGCAAGGTGTTCTCTGACCCAGAAGCTATGCCTTTTTTCTAAGCTATGTATGTACATATGTATGTTAATTTGCCACTTTGAGAATCGCCGAGAAGAGCCCTCCACGTCAGTCGCAGAAATTGATATCCGCTGACAGCATTTCCGCTAGGAATTCATGACTTTGCATGTTCACGTTGTACACAACTCGGAATTTGAGAAATGTGTATACTATACATAGATTGCTCGCCTTTGTTTTTTGAATAGTACTTAACGTACTTTCTTCTGTCATATCACATTTAATTTGCGAACAAAGTACAAGCCATTTAACGCACCTTGCTCGCTATCTTGTTAAAACTTTTTCCCATGATTAACAAATTGCACAAAAATACAAATTCAATTCGCTGACTCAGAGCTGGCAAAAAGAGTTCTGTTTTTCGGCAGCAACTTCAAAAACAAAAGAAAAAAACCCGCAGAGGTCGAATTTGTTTTTATGGGTCAATTTAAGTAAGTTTTACTGTAGGCTATTAAAGCTTTGTGACATGCACAAGATATGTTAAGACTTCCTTCCATATTTATCAATATCAATGTTACATGTGTATGTAAATAGTATGTTCTTGTGTTGGACAGTGTTATCTACTAAGGTTGTGCTTGGCCACATGTCGATAAAGTTTCGTTTAGTTTAGAAGGTTGACCAAACACACACACACATACATACATT
This sequence comes from Drosophila sulfurigaster albostrigata, assembly GCF_023558435.1. NCBI lineage: Eukaryota > Metazoa > Arthropoda > Insecta > Diptera > Drosophilidae > Drosophila > Drosophila sulfurigaster. The sequence continues at coordinate 22,116,256 of NC_084885.1, forward strand.
AGTACACGTGTAATTACTATAGTATGTAGATATGCATGTGTGTAGTACATATGCAAACATCTGATCGCTCAGCCTCAAGTTCAAGTGGTTCAAAGTGCGCGCGAACAAATTGAAAAGAAACAAAATTGCAAATCAAATTACAACAGCAATAACGATTGCATTTATCAATCGATTTTATTGGACGCGGGGCACTACGATAAAATAAATATCAATAATAAAAAAAAGAAACAAACAAAATAAATACGAGACGATACGATCGCTTAATGTACGTCGGTTATTTTTTTTTACCGTTGATTTTGTTGTTTTCTTATTTTATGGTCGCAACAACAACGACGTCGTAATCTTATCGGCTGAAAAAAAAGCGCATAACGTAATAATTAGTGAACGATCGAACGCTGGGCTTGGGACACCAGCGACCGCGACCGCAACCGCAACAGCGAGCACTAGACGAACATGCGGCAGCCGGAACAGCTGTTGGCCCCAGATGAGAGCAGCAGCTATGCCGCCTGCCTCAGCGAGGATCTGCAGCTCTTTGGCCAGCTGAACGAACTGCAGCTGATGGGCAGCGACTTTGAGCTCGTAAGTGGGAACACCTCACATATTCCTACCTCCCAATTGAATACTAATTTCGAATATGTAGACATCAACTCCGATACCCGCTGATGAAGCAACAACACCAACGCCTAAGGCAGGGAAACGTGCAGCGCCCACAAAACGACAAAGGATCAACAGTTGCGAGGTGTGCGGACGATGCTTCAGTGATCCGTATACGCTGCGCATACACAAGATGACGCACACCGATGAGAAGCCGCATGTGTGCAGCGAGTGCGGAAAGGGTTTCCGGCAGCAGCACAAGCTGCGCATGCACAGCGTCATCCATACAGATGAGCGACCGCATCAGTGTGATATTTGTGGCAAGGGTTTTCGCTTTGCCAACTATTTGGCCGTACATCGACGTTTGCATACCGGAGAGAAGCCCTACGGCTGTACTGAGGCCATGTGCCAAATGTCCTTTCATTCGATACACGCACGACGCATGCACATCAAATTGCACCACCACCATCAAGTCGAAGCCAGTCGAATCGCAGAGGAGAGCAGCAGCGGAAGCAGTTCGACAGCATCGTTGAGCTATACCTGTCCCGTTTGCGCACGCGTGCTGAGCGATCAGTGTTATTTGAACACGCATCTGAAGCGACACTACAATCAACGGGACTTTGTCTGCACGCAGCCGCAGTGCGGCAAACGTTTCTTTAGCTCCTCGGAACTGAATCATCATCAAATCGCGCACACACGACTCCGTCCATTTCGCTGTGCTCTGTGCTCTTCGTGCTTTTTGCGCAATTCGAATTACAAGCAGCATTTGAAGCTGCATCATAAAGCAACAGCATCAGCATCAGTGACTCAAACTGTTTAACAATTTTCATTTTTTTTTAAAATATAAGGTTTATTTAAATATACGTTTTATACATAGAATTATGTTTTTTTTTCTCTTTTTTTTATTTGTTTGTTTTTGTTTAAAGTTGTATCTTTATCTTTAGACGCATGTATGTATATTAGATATATGTATGTATTGGTAATTGGTATTGTTTTTGTGTGTGTGTATGTTTTGCTTTTGTTGCTGTAATTGCGCATATGTATATTTATTTTGTATTTTCTTATTTATTGGTTTCTCAGTTTTCTCAGTTGCTTCTTCAGTTTCTCAGTTACAGTTGCATTTACGTTTGGTTCTTCTGTTCTTCATATGTATGTCTGTATGTATTTAGTATGTATGTCTGTCTCTATTACACTTAATTACATTTTAGCAAAAATATGCATTACAAATGCCTGTGTGTGTTTTATGCATGAGAGCATGTGTGTGTTCGTTTAAGCTCAAGTGCCTTTGGCTGTCTGGCAACGCCAGCAAATTGGAGCTTAGTTTGTTGTGCGCGTTGTGCAACACTAACGTAAACAAAATGCAGCCTGCAGCCGTTACACTGACACACACACACACACTCACACGCAACTATCAATTGCCCGTTTTACATGCATTGTATGTATATGTGTGTGTAGGTGTATTTGCTTTTGGTTTCGTAACGAAAGAAAATGATAAAAACCAAAGCGCAGTATTTTTTTTGTTTTGTTTTTCTGTAATGTGTAATGCTTAAAAACAAAATTTAGCTTTCTATGACATAGTCAACATACACAAGCTAGCGAAATTTACTCGTTACGACTTAACAGCTAAAATCCAAAGAGAAGACAATTACAATTACAATAAAAAAAAAAACAATAAAAGAACACGCTCACTTGCTGCCTGTCCAACAAACTGCACAACTTTGTAAAATTTATATGTGGTTCACATCGACACTTCGAATACGATGAAACGCAATTTCCAACTGCATTATCTCGATTTCAAATAGTATGTGTCTTCTTTGTGTCATTTTCAAATGTTCTTCACGACTTTAACGGACACTTTTGAGGTTAGGTTTTACCTAACTCTTAGATTATGCGTTTTGAGGTTAGGTTTTTGTGCAGTTCGTTTATTGTTTTCGTAAGCGGCACCAAGTGTTATTTGTTTTTCATGTTCCATTCTTTTTTGCAACTTAAAACGATCTATGCGTGCTTTACTTTTGTTTTTTTCCTTTCATTTTTTTGTTGCTTAATTTCTGTTAATTTAAGATTTTAACACACACATACTAAGCGAAGAATGTAAACGCTATAAACAACATTCATATGACATATTTGTTTCTTTTTTCCACTTTAAAATATTTATATGTATATTTTCTCTTTGTCTCCCTCTCTCTTTTTAGATAGCTCATATGTGTTTTGTGTGTGTGTGTGTGTAAGCTTCAAGCTTGATAAATCCCAGTTTCTGTTTTATTTTTTTTTGTTCCGTGCTATGCTCAATCTTAGAAAAACATTTTCCAAATCACCTGAAGTTTTCTTTTTTTGTTTGTTTTTAGTTCTTTCACAAAGAATTTTGAATCTCTATCGCGCGTTGTGCAACACTGTTGCCTGTGCTTTCCCTTTTGAATTTTTTCATCTCTATGTACCAAGAAAATTGTCGAGTTTTCTTTACTTTAAAAAATGTCTGGAGCTGCCCCACAATGAATCAATGCTTATCAAACGTTTTGGCTTCTAATGTCTCTCATTCTCCTATGTGCGCTACATACAATTTCTCTGCTTAGATCTACGCACTAAAAATCCCTAATGCAAAATACATGATCTCTGCCTTTCCTTTCACTTTTTATGTAGATAAACATATACATATATATATAGAAGTTCTCTCTCTCTTGTTATATATAATTTTATATATATGATTCTGTTAGCTCTGAGCATACTTCTTTGTAAATGTTTTGTGTGTCTCTTTCTCGCAAAAAAAAAAAAAATTTATCATAATATTAATTAATAATAATAGGGTTAGGTTATATAGTGCATGTACATATAAGTATATAGATCGAAGAGATGTGTTTTGTTTGTTGTGTGTGGTGTTGTGTGTGCTGTTGTTCTTTGTTTGTTGTTGTTGTTATAGATGATTCGCTTACGACATGGAACTGCAGGGCAAACGAGGCGAACCCATTTGGGTGAGCACACGATCCAGCCACTGCAACGGTCCATTCAGATGCAGCTCAATCCAGCAGGGCGTCGATGTGACCGTCTGACGTCGATACTCGGCACCCCAACCCTTCACAAATGACATCCGGATGGTGCACATGCGTGTCAGCTGATAGACGGCCTCGAATCCCTGCGACACCGATTGCGACAGTAGAGCGGCAAACTCCTGATTGTTGAAGATCTTCAGATTGCAACCGGGAGGGATTTTACAAACGGTTGCCGGGTGCCAGCCATAGCGTTGATTGCAATTTGGGCTCTGGACAAAGATCGATGAATCGCTGAGGCATTCGGCAAAGACCTCGCCGCCGATGTAATAGAGCCGGACGCCCTTGCCGATGTGGCGACGCGTCTGCTCGACGACCTCGTTGCGATTGACATTGGAGAGCAGACCCAGGCAGAAGCGTTCCGAATTGGATGGATCGGTGAAACCGTCGACAGTGATCGACGGTTGCGAGGCATGAAATGTTTCGCCAACGCGGGTGTTCAGCTCGTAATAGGAGATGGAACACCAGAAGGCTGGCTCATGGTACATCACGGGTGCCGCATCGGCGGGCGGTGTGAGACGCGACATGTTCATGTTATCGTTGGGATCAATCGGATCGCCATCTTCGCTCATATAGCCGGGCGGCGGAGTTCCGGTGTTTGGGATGCTGCTGCCAACGCTGAGTACGCTCGATTGTGAGTCCATGTTGCAGCTGCTGCTGCCACCGGTGGCAAACGATGATTGTTGTTGTTGTTGTTGCTGCTGTTGCAAGTGTTGTTGCTGCTGTTGATAATTGCTGCTGCTGGCAGCGGCTGTTGTGGTGCTGTTGCTACTGCTGTTGCTGCCACTGCCACCCAATTCCATATATTGTGGCGGACTAAGCGATGCACTGCGGATTATTGCAGCATTATATTCCGTATTATTTGGTATCTGATGCTGATGATTATCGAGCGGATAATCGACTATCGAATCGGGCGGCGTTGGCAGCGATTTCGGCACCAATATCGAGAGCTCAATCTTTTTGTAATGATACGGATTGATGCAGATGTCGTCCTTGCGCAAATGGAACGCGTACTCGCAATGATCGAGCGGTTTCAGTTCATTCTGTGACTGGAGATCGGGCCAGCGCCATAAGCGGCAATAGATGACGTGGGGCAAACCCTTGCGTAAACTTTCGCCGGTGGCAGCGGGTTTGCTGCGCGGCACCGTTACGCAGCGTGTGTTGCAATTCTGTGTGGAGATGGCGCGTTCCAATTCCTCGATCTGTGAGCTCTTCTTGATCTTCTTCACCAGATTGCGTACGGCCTTCTCCGACCACTTGCCCTCGACGCTGTTGTCCTCGTTGCCCTTTTTGAGTGCTAACAAACGTTTAACCACTTGCGGTGTGAATGGCAACATCTCACGTAGCCTGGACACTCAAACGCGCCCCCCGCTGCTTCTAACTACACACTACTCTCACAACAACAACAATTTCCCCTTCCCCAGCTGCCCCCACCACCCTCCTTCCTTTCCAAGACACACGCACACACACAGTTAAACGCAGCAGCAGCGCACTGTGAAATCCTGCAAGTGCAAGCGAGGGAGCACGATTGCGATTCTGATTCCGATTCCAAATTCGATGCTGTTGCTATTGCTGTTTCGTTTCCTCCTCCTTCTCCTGTTGTTTTCAGTTGGTATTACCCAACACTGTTTGTTGTTGCTGCTTGCTCCTCCGCTTGTTGTTGTTGTGTATGATAGCTTTAATTTGTTTTGGTTTTTGTAGATTCGCTTTTGACGTGCCGTTTGTTGTTGTTGTAGTTGTTGTTGTCAGCGTTTCTAAAAAATGTTCATAATAGTTAGTTGTTTCGCTTTCATCTCTGTCTAACACACACTGAGTTGTGCTAAAATAATTAAAACTTGATAATTTGCATGCATGTGTGTGTATGAGTCTGTGTGTCTATGTATATTTTGTGTGTGTCTGTGTGTTTGTGCGTTCGAGAGCTGATAAAAAAAAAGCATGAGACCATATCATGACGATGTTTGTGATAATTACGAGAGTCTGTGTGAGTTTCACACATGTGTGTATGTATGTGTGGATCACATATAAAATCAATCTAAGCGATTTGGCAGCAACAACAACAACAATAACTGCAGCTGCTGTGCAAGGCATCAAGGTGTGTGTGTAATGAAGTGTGCGTGAGACGGGGGCGTTTTATGCCAAGGTCAACTGTCTGCAAAGCCAGACGACAACGCTGTGTGCGTAACAAATGACAGGCAGCGTACGCCAGAGGGCGCCACTGTGAGAAGACTGGAAGTAAACAAGGACAAACTAGCCAAGCACGCACAAAGCGCGACACTTTCCAAGTAGGCAACAGATAGTTACATTGATTACACACACACACACACTAGCGCATTTGTAAAAACATGATAAGAGACTTTTGTATATGTATAATAAATACAAAAGTTATTTTTACTAGGTGCTGTCCCCTCTACGCTACTTCAAATGTTTCCATTCGATTTGCGACTGTTCAATTAAAGTGTGGCCAGCCTCTCGTCGGAGATCTGGAACACAATTGGCAAACATGACAAAATGAAGTTTCCACACACACATACACACATGTTAATGCTTAGTGTAATGTGTAATTGTAAATGTAATTGGTTAGTGTATTGCATGTGTATACGTGTTTATTACCTGAACAACAATTTCCTCATGTAAACAGCAGCAGCAAAAAAATGCAGTATACCCGGCACCTGCGATTGGAAGCTGGACGATCTTTGGCAGCAGTAAAAACAAAAACCAAAAAAATAGGTACTAAATGCAGCAAAAACAAACGACACACACACACACACGCACGTACACTCACTAACTAACAATAACACGCAGCGGCGACGTCAACGTCAACAGCGGCAGCGACGCGAACTGGAACGGGGAACGAACACACAACGCACTTCCACTTTTCTATGCAATTGCAACTAAGCTGTGTTGTTGCTTTTGATGGATTTCAGTGGCGTTGGCGGCACCGGAACCGGGCGCGTACGTCAAGTTTTTTCTCTTTTCGTTTTTTTTTTGTATGTGTCTTTGGGCTTTCAGCTTTTGCTTCGACTTTGTGGGGGAGGAGGGAATAGGGGGGTTTTTAGTTGGTTGCTTGTTCGTCGGTCGCTGATTTCAATTTGTGTATGTCTTGTGCGCGCGCAAGAAAGTGACAGCTAGACACACATACACATACAACGACACATGCACACACACACACAGTTTTATATACAGCGAAATGTTCCTGCTGCTGCTGCTGTCGCTGCTCTGCTTCTGTCGTCTGCTGCTGCTGCTCTGCCTCTGCTGCTGACCTTTCGCACTTTATGATTACTTTTCTAGTGCCCTTTCCACTGCCACAGCTGTTTTTTGATCACGAATTTCTGGTTACCCAGCGTTTTGCGTTGAATACGTTTTTCTTTTCTATTGTATTTTTTGTGTGCTTTATTTTTTGTATTATGGATTGATTTATACTGCGTGTATAAGAAGGGGACCCGAGATCTATGCCGAAAAAGCACACCGTTCGCTCTGTCGTCTGCTGTTTTGTATTTCCTCACAATACATATACGCAGTTCTTATTCGCATTCTCTGCTACAACTGCTGCTGCTGCTACTGTTTCTGCTTCTTCCGTCTGTGTCGCGTATTGTATCTGTGTGTGCCTAGAGTATATGTGTGTGAGTGTGTTCTTTTGTCTGAAATTATGTATTCAGCAAGAGCGATGATTTTTAGCTTATCGATAGTGGCGAGCTTGCAGGGTGACCAGTTACCACTAGTATATTTGTGCAAGCTACAAGATGGTATATTTTAACGGCTACTTACAGCCCTTAGCGAGCTATCGATAACACACTGTCAATTGGCAAATAGCTAATTGGATTTAATTATTTTTGATTTTGTTTTAATAAATATATGTATAAACTTTATACTAACAAGCATTTGATGTGTAAGTTATAATCCAGGACCTATTTTTGTTATCTTTTAACAAGTAACCGCTATCCAAATATCGATAACACTTTGCTAATTGGAAATTTGATTTTATTTGTTGTTTTAAATTTATTAATTAATTTATAATGTCAACCTTTGCACATATATAATTTAAGTTGTAGCACCGACTATGTGCGTGATATACGCCACGATTTTTGTAATGCTTCCTTAATTCGTTCATCTGGCGACGGTGTATCGAATAGAAATCGTTTCAAATTAGAACCGTAATCCTGCCGTTGACACATCTTCAAATGCTGCAATTCCAATTGGGACGCAGCGTATTTCAATTGCGGTTTTCTAGGCTGCGGATAACCCACCGATCTGTCCATAAACTTGCCAATAATACTTGATTTCTCTTCAATTTCTACAATAGGTTGCGATTCGATGTCAGTCTGTGTCTTTAACTGTGTTTTTGACAAGAGTCCAGCATTCAAACGGCTGCGTAAACCATCGCAACCAATGAATGGTATATCAAAATGCTCCGTTACCAGCGTTGCCTTTCGGTTTGACACTTTTGTGGCTGCCTCACGAGGTGGCGCATCCTTTGGCATCGCAATCACAGCGGTTGTCAAATCGATCAGTGGCACTGTTTCCGTGGCAATTTTCAGCTTCTTGACCCCCTGCTCCACTTGCGTCACCTCGGTCAGTGAATTGTTTTGACTGCGCAGCTTGTTCAGCAAAGGAATATTCAGTTGTGGTTCTTGTGGCAATGTTTCCGTGGCAATCTTCAGCTTCTTGACACCCTGCTCCACTTGCGTCACCTCGGTCAGCGAATTGTTTTGACTGCGCAGCTTGTTCAGCAAAGGAATATTCAGTTGTGGCTCCTCCAGCGCCTCACCGCTGGCTGTGCGCAGCTTGGGTATGGTGAAGCCACCTAATGTGGGCAGCTGGCCATCAGCTGAAGACGTCGCCGCCTTTTGTTGCTCGCGTCGTCGCTTGATCTCGTTGAGCAGCAGCTCATTGTGGGCATCGGCTGCACGATGTTGTGCTTCCTGGGCGGCAAGCGCCTCGGCTGTGTTTGGCTGCTGACCCAGATTCAGCTGGGGTATCTTCAGTTGCGGTATGACGAATCGTTGACCAATTGTTGTGCCAAGCATCGTTTGCTGTTGACTGCGTTTGTTATTCTCCTTGTCCAGGTCGGGATCTGTATCTGTGTTTGTATTGGCCATCATCATCGTGAACCGTGGTGTGTTTTATGTATAAAAAATGCGATACGTTTCTAAAAAACAACAAAACTAACGAAATTTGTGTATACAACAAAAACAAAAGTGTAACCTTTGTGTTTCGATAGACTATTTTGTTTACCATTTGTGTTGTTGATTGCAATCAACAGTCAAACACAACACTGCAATAACAATAAACTGGCACATTTCCAACACTGAAACAGACATCGCTTGCACTTCCATCACTGCGAGAGTTATCGCACAACAGTTATCACTTTTAAGTGTTGTGAAGTGTAAAGAGCGCGATTTTTAAAATTCGATGTTTTTAATCAAATTTAATTTCATAAGAGTTTAACGAAACAAAAAACATGCGCTTTTCTAGCACTGCAACACAGTTATCGCATTTATTGTATGTCGCGCGCTAGGCGCCTAATTTCAAATCAGACATTTTAAATAGCATTTCAATTGATTTAAATAGCAAATGCAAAGGTGAAGGAAAAACAAAGAGATGGAGAAAACTAAACATGGTCCAGACGGCAAATGGGTCCTTCCTCCACCATCTTTAAATCGACCTTGGGACCAACCAAGTCACGTATATTGTTAATGCCATATTTGATCATTGTCGGACGCTCCAGAGACAATCCCCAAGCAATCACATTCACATTCTCTGGCAGACCCATGGGCAGCAACATTTCCGGTCTGAAGACGCCCGAATTGCCCACCTCAATCCATTTGGCTAAGCCAGGGTGATAGCAAAAGATCTCCATGCTGGGCTCCGTATACGGATTGTAAGCTGGCTTAAATTCCAGCTGTGTGATACCCAATTTGCGGAAGAATTCGTACAGTGTGCCAATCAGATCGCCCAACGTCAGGCCCACATCCGCGATGACACCCTCCACCTGATGGAACTCGGCCAAATGGGTGGCATCCAACGTCTCGTTACGGAACACCTTATCAATGCTAAAGTATTTCGCTGGCTTGAAGCCGCCCTCCTGATTGGCCAGCTTGAACAGCATGCGCGCACTCACGGCTGTTGTGTGCGTGCGCAACAGATTCTTCTGCGCTTCCGACAGCTTCCAGTCGTAGCCATAGCCCAGCGAACCGTAGCCGCCGGTGGAATGAACGCTCTTCACACGCTGCAAATAGTCCTGTGGAAACTTGAAGCTTTGCGCTGGTCGATTGATGAAGAATGTGTCGTGAGCATCGCGAGCCGGATGCTGTTGGGGTTGATAGAGTGCATCAAAGTTCCAGAACGATGATTCCACATAGTTGTTGGTAGGCATCTCCGAGAAGCCCATTTCCAGAAAGATCTGTCGGAATTCCGTGCGCACCTTGAGCAGTGGATGCAAGTGGCCGCGCGTTGGTGTCGCACCCAATGCATCAAAGTTGTACGACTTGAATTTGAGCTGTTCCCAGAGGCCGCTGCTTAGCATCTCCATGGTCAAATCGGTTTCCAGTTTGGTCAGCGTGGTGGCGAATTCGGGACCTTTGGTCAGCACAAAACTCTTCGTGGTGGTCTCTTGGAGTAGCTTACGCTTTTTGTAGTCGGCCACATCCTTGGCGGGCAGCTGCAACTTACCGCTGGCCACCAATACAAGTTGCTCCTTAACGCTGTCGACGATCTGATCGACTTTGCGACGAATGAGTGGCGGATTCACCGTTTTGTCGAGCAGCAGCCAACCTTGTGACATGGCCTTGCTGAAACCGACCTTGGCATTGGCACCACCAGCAGCCATTAGAGCAGCCTGAGCGATTCCCTCAGCGGGCACCGAGGCATAAACGATTGCTTCATGGCTGCCATGCTGCACCACCGATTGTCCCTCGTCGGTGAGAGCGAGGGTCTTGTGTGTGGCCGTCTCCGCTTTGACGAGTTCACCATGCGCCTGTATGCTCTTGAGGGCGCCGACAACCTTTTGATGGTCCACATTGAATTGCGTGGCAAGATCGAGTGTATCGACTTTGTCCACCTGCTCCAGTTGTTGCAGTATGCGCTCAGTGAGATCGGGATGCATGTCTGGCTGTTAGCAATTCTCGTGCAATGTGTTCTCTTTGACAATAATGTGCACACTTTGTAAATTTTGCAAAATTGTAATGCACAAATTACAAATCGCGTGTTGCTGTTGTCGATACAAAAAAAACTAACACCGGTGCAATCGATACGCTTATCGACTGATATATCGATGCAAATACAAATATATTGAAACACAAACTTATCGCCTCCCGTTTTCACTCAGTGTTGGTAAATCGCGCAAGTGTAGTATTTGTTTATTTTCATGCACAGCAATTAAGGGAAATGCTGAAAGTTGTAAACAATAGTACAAAATGTGCAGAAATCTATTGCAACGCATTAGTTCCGCCGACATATAACATTCTTTGCATATGTGGCAAATATATTGATGAGTATTTCTCATTTTGCGAGCATTTTTACAATGAACATTTGCTCAAACAACAAGATGTGGGAAATCAAGGAGATAAAGAGGAGGACGAAGATCAGACTCTCGAAACTGAAGTGTGTCTTGAGGAACCACTGCTTCAGCTGCCCTCCTCTTCAGACTGTGAAGACGACACGCTTACTGACAACCAGGAGACGAGTTCGAGGCCAGAACGACGCGCGTACAAGGAACGCAACAAACCCAACACGTGCAGCTATTGTGGACGGATATTTCAACGACGTCATCTGCTGGACACACACCTCAACATACACACGGGTAGCAAGCCACATCAATGCCACAAGTGTGGCAAACAGTTTCGAGCCATCACCACATTAACGCGTCACTTGCGAACGCACGAAAAGCGCCAGGAGCATCAACAATGTAAGCATTGCGACAAACAATTCACGCATCGCAGTGCTTTAGTTAGCCACGAGATGCGGCACACTCAGGTGCGTCGCTGGGCATGTAGCATCTGCGACAAAAGCTTCTATACGCGCAATCAAATGGACACTCATCAACGCAAATTGCACGCTAAATTAGCTGAAGAGACTGCTGACAACGCCTCTGGTCACTTGCCTTTTTCTTGTGAGCTTTGTGGGAATAGTTATCGCAGCGCTTCCATGCTGAGCACGCATAAGTTAAAGAAACACTATCGTTTGGCTAAATACGCATGTGAGCAATGTGATAGGAAGTTTGTGGATGCTGAGCGCTTGCAGCAGCATCAACTAATTCATAAAAAGCCTGAAATCGTAATAAAATAACATATTTTTTGTTAACTAATGCAGTTAATATTCACCTTAAAGATTTTTTTAAAAATACCGCAACCACCGACAGTGTTACAGAGTACGAACAGCAAAGCAGCTTCTAAACGCTTTTTAAAAATGGCGCCCATGCAGTCAACTTAATGCAACTGGCTCAGCAGTTGCTTTACTACCGTAAGATGATTGCTGTTTAAAACCCATAAAATATTGTGCAACAGTTGTCTTAAACTTAGAAAACTTTTAAGCATTTAACGACTTGTGCATTTAAATGTCAACGATATTTAAATATGGCACTATTGCAAGTTGTAGTGCTGTGCAGCGTGAAAAAGCTTAAACAGCTGTTGCTGGATGGCCTATCGAACTATCGACTATGGAAATTACAAATTTGTTTGCGTTGATCTCACTCACACACAATACACAACCAACAAATTCAAAACAAACAAATGTGCGGTAGTCGAGTACAAAATAAAAAAAAACAAAATGCTGAAAGCACTCAAACCGGACACATTCGCGGCCAGTGCGAATGCCAGGTGCGGTGAAGTGTATTTCCAGAGCTTGAACAGCTATCGCATCGACTGCGCCTTCTGTGACATGAAGTGCTTTGTGTTTGCCGACTTTCTGCTGCACATACAGAACGAGCACTTTGAACACGAGCTGCTCAAAACGGAGAAACTGCTGTTGCCCACCAAACAGGAGCAGCTGGACGATAACTTGCCAGCACAAGCGCCACAAGTGAATCCCTTTACCTGGTATGAGGTGGCCAACGATGATGAGGGATTGGCTGCCGACGATGATGACGATGACAGTGGCAGTGAGCAAGCAGCTAAAAAAGGAAGACAACGAGGAGGAGGAGGATCCCGTTGATGTGTCCAGCAATGCTATAAGCATCATGAAGTGGGATACTAAAACTAAACGCAATGGTCGCGAATCTTTGCGTCACACACGCGCCTTAAAAGTCGACTACAACGAGGAGTCAGAACTGGAGCAGGAGCTGGATGAGCGGCCCAATAAAGCGCAGCTGGACTGCGCGTATTGTGACAAAAGCTATCAAAGCCATAAGCTGCTCGAGCGTCACATGGAGCGACAACACAAAAGCGAAGGGAACGATGATGATGATGATGCTGGCGATGCTGATGCTGACTACGAGCCACCACCACAGGTGACATCCACAACGTGCCACAAATGCGAACATTGCGATAAAGTCTATCAGGGCAAATACACTTTGCGTCAGCATGTGAAGCGAGATCATGCCATCAACGTGGCGGAAACGTTCATCTGCCTGGAGTGCAATGTCCAATTGCCGCGTCTCCGGTTGCTTGACGAGCATGTGGTCAAGATGCATGGCGGTGCACCGTGTGTGATCTGCGGCCGTCGCTACAAGACACGCCACGAACTGAAACGTCACCAGGTGAAGCACACAAACGAACGGAATGTGGCATGCAATCATCCAGGGTGCGAGAAGCGTTTCCTAACCACACGGCACATGCGCAATCACAGCAAAGTGCACTCGGAGCAGAAGAATTTCGTGTGCGAAAGCTGCGGCTACAGTTGCCGCAACAAGGAAACGTTGCGCGTCCATTTGCGAAGTCACACGGGAGAACGTCCGTTTGGCTGTAAAGTGTGCGATAAGCGTTTCCCCTCGCATTCGGGATTGCGCGAACATATGGCCATGCACTCGACGGAACGGCCGCATGTCTGCAAGGTCTGTGGCGCCACATTCTCGCGACAAAAGGGGCTGTATCATCATAAGTTCTTGCATACGGCAACGAAGCAATTTGTGTGCAAGCTTTGCGGCAATGCGTATGCTCAGGCGGCGGGTCTGGCGGGGCACATGCGCAAGCATCGCGACGTTGAGCTCAATGCTTAATTGTTATCATGTTTAACAGCACGTATCTTCCTTTCAAGTTTAAGCGTTTTGTCACTTTTGCTGCTTATCTGCAATGTAGTTTGTGCATACATACATAAATATATAATGTTTCTAGTGTTTAAGAACTCAGGCAATAGGTTAGACACCAATTAAATTACGTTTTACGTATACATACATTTTGGAAAAAATTAAAACTCTTATCTGATCGATTTTCAACGAGACTTCGTTTTGATTTGAATATGCCGCATATTTACCTGCTATCGTTTGATTAATCGAATTAAAATGAGGTATGTTATCGCTTGACTAATCGATAATCGACATAAATCGATTTAAGTAGGGGGCATTTGTGGGGCAAAGAATCGTTTAATTTTAGCCGTTGCATTGTGACAATAATTAATCGCTCACCAAATGCCAAATTGAGCATTTAATGTAATGCCAATGATTAAATTTAGCATACACACGGTGACAATGGAAAGCGAAGCATTCGTAAGCGCATTGCATGACTAGCATACTAAAATATTCCACAAATTGCACTACAATTTGCAGCAGAAATGTGGCTCAGAGTCCAAGGAGAAACAAGAACCAATCTCGAAGGATGCTGCACTGCGTCATATGTGCGAATATTGTGGCTACAGGACAAGCATACGTGGAAATTTGCGAATACATAGGCGTCGCCATACAGGAGAGAAGCCCTTTTGTTGCACCATTTGTAATGCCAGTTTTGTGGCGCAATATCAATTGACCACACATAAGGAGCGGCATTTGGATGCGAATCAACGGCGTTGTCGATACATGTGTCAGGTGTGCAATGTAGGTTTTCTGAGTGCACGCTCTCTGTATCATCATAGGTCTCTGCATGCGGCAGTTAAGCTATATAAATGCACAATGTGCGACAAGTCCTATGCACAGGCTGCAGGATATGCGCAGCACAAGCGTTGGCATCGTCAGCAAAACGAGCGAGTAACCGCCAAGAGCGAACCGAATGTTTCGAATTAGCGCGCCCACTCACGTTTAACAACACTAGACTGCAATGTCTATCAAACGGCACTTTGCAGTTGTTCGCTTCCTTTCAATTTAGACATATTTATAGCAGCAATACATTTTGAAATGAAAAGCAAAACAGTACATAAGAGCAATAATTAATCAATTAACCTTTATTTTTGCCAATACTTGCCATAGTTCAATCAACACTTATCGTCAGTGCTTGTGTGCTGTCTATCGAACTGGCGTTATCGATAAGTTGTGTTGACATTGGCCTTGCATTGTTTATATTTTGTGTTTTGTATGGCAGCGGGAATTGTGTTGTGGTTGTGTGAATTAAAATTGAACGCACCATGTTAAAGCAGTGTCTAATCAATGTGGACTTTTCGCGGCTCCATGCCAAACAGCAGCTGCTTCCCAAATGTGGCGAAATATTCTATGAGAGCGATAATGAAGACTATTGCAGCTTCCAATTGGTTTGTTGTCTCTGCGAGATGAAGCATTTCGCTTTCGACGATTTCTCGATGCACATACGCAACGTTCATTTCGACCAGCACGGCAAACCACGCACACATTCCATCATTGCCAACCAGGAGACTTCTGCCATCTTAGGAACAGAAGAGCCTTCAGAGGACGAGCAACTGCTGGAGCAGGAAGACGATGAGGAAGATGTTGATTATAAAGATGATATAGTTGAGACTGCATCACGCATTTGTGCATTTAATGAGGTTAAAATTGAGGCGGACCACATCTCGCAGAGCGACAGTGAATTGGACCCAGCTGCCGATCAGGATGGCAGCGATGCGGAAGCCGCAGCTGAAAGCGATCTAGAAGCCCAAACGGTATTCAAGGTGAGTGCGCGATTGCTGTACACCGATTTGCTTCTAACTGATACACAAATTTATTGCAGCGACAACGCCAGCCCAAGGAGTACAAGTGCGAACATTGTGCCGGCAAATACACCACACTCAAGTATTTGAATATCCACCTGAAGATGAGTCATCCGCATCCTAAGGGCTTCAAGTGCGACGACTGTGACGCCACCTTCGATGTGGAGCGTGCCCTGCAGACACATCGTCGCAAGCTCCACACACAATTCAACTGCCATCTCTGCGACAAAGTGTACAAAAGCTCCAGGACACTGATGCGTCATTTGCAGGCACATTCGGGATTGCGTCAGTATAAATGTGAGGTTGCCAACTGTGGCAAATCCTTTAACAGTCAACACAACTTGACGTCGCATCGGCGTGTCCACAACACCGATCGCAACTATGTGTGCGAACTGTGTGGCTATCGATCACGGTATCGCGATGCTTTGATTGTCCATCGACGGACGCATACAGGCGAGAAACCCTTCAAGTGCCAGACTTGTTCCCGTTGCTTTGCCTCCAAATCGCTGCTGAACGAACATCAGGCCATGCACTCCACAGAGCGTCCGTATAAGTGCGACCAATGCGAAGCAGCCTTCTCACGCCCCAAAGCATTGTATCATCACAAGCATCTGCATTTGGGCATTAAGAAGTTCAAGTGCAAGATCTGCGGCAATGCTTATGCCCAGGCAGCGGGACTGTCGGCTCATATGCGTGGACACAAGGCGCAGGCCATGAGTGGCATTGCCGCCGAGGCAGCGGTAACATCGTTGACGCCCTATTAACTAGCAATTAAGGTTGAGAAGCAAAGGCTACCAGGCGACCTCGAATCTGAATACCGCGAATCAAAAATCACTTCATTTTGTGCTTTCCACCGTTGTTATGTATTATGCCCATTGTCATTAGATCTAATCGAAATTGTAATTAAACTTTTTTGTTAAGAAACAACTAACTTTTGGAAATTTTAAATTCATGCTTGCGAAGTAAACGTTTTGAGAATCGCCGAGAAGGGCGTGATCTAAGCTGTTGAATTTGAAAATTTAAAAATAGATCCCTCTCTGTGATTCTCAAAATGTTAAGGCGCAATTTTAAACTTAAATTTGCTAGAAAATTTCCAATTTGTTTCTCGATTATGTTATTAAAATCCCAAGCTAGCATTTTAACTGGGAAAAAATCTTAAAGACTATTTAGACTGATTTAAAGACTGTTTGTTTTTGATTCGTTTCAACATTTATTTCAAACAGGAACTTACAACTAGGCGCATAATAAGTTTACATAGATTTATATAGTACACGAGCTCTGTATTATTATTGTAATATTATTTGGTTTGGGTTGCGTGCATATTTGCCTTTTTTCTAATACTTAAAGTACATCATAGTATCGTTGGCGTAATAAATTGCGTTATTACGCGCAAAACAAAACAACAAAAATATATTTAGTAACAAAATAAAATAGAGAGCAAAGAATGACTGAAAAAACTGTCAACGGCAAGCCGAAGACTTCAAATACCTTGGCAGCAGATTGAAGTCAGGAATTTTGCTCAACTTTTGAATTGCAGCTATCAATTCAAGTAATGAAGAAAGCTGTAAAATTGTGCGAGATTCAATGCAGTTGATTGCTTCAAAAATAAGCTATTAATCACTTTCAAAACCGGACGGACAGACGGACGAAAAGAGTTTCAAATCTCTCTGCCAGGGCACGGAAAACAGCTCAGTAGGTAGGTGGAAATGTTTAACATACATCCTCCAATCCAGTTTCACACATTTACAGTTACAATTCGTATTCATCTTTGGTATCTTGTGGAGAATGCAGGATGCAATATTGCAGGATTTGGGATAGGGAGCTTAAGCCCAGACGCGTATGGTATAATCCCAGCTGCCGGTGGAGAGCGCTGTGCCATCGGGTGAGACTTGCACACACGACACCTTATTTTCATGGCCATACAACAGGCAGACGCGCTCCGACTTCAATGTGTCCCACAAATTAACCGTATAATCGTTATAGCCAGCGAAGAGCAAACGTCCACTAACCGAAAAGTCCACCGAATTGACGCCAAAGATGATGCTCTCCTTGGCAAAGACGGCGACTTCACGATCCGCTCGCATGTCATACAAACGACAGCTGCTGTCATCGGAACCGGTGGCGATGGCATCGCCACATGGATGAAACTTGACGCTATTCACATCCGACTGATGACCCTCAAACGATTGCACCACATGCCCGGAGCGCATGTCCCAGATGAAGGCCATGCGATCACAACTGCCCGACACAAAGGTGTTGCCCGTTTCATTGGGTGCCAAATCAATGGCCATTACATCCCCGGAATGTCCGTGAAAGCTCTGCAACAACTGTCCGGATTCAACGTCCCACAAAGCGCAGGTGGAATCACCACTGCCGGTGAGTATCTGCTGATCCGAGTTCGGATAAATGCAGCAAGACATGTAGCTGGTGTGTGTGCCCACAGTGCGTTTCTTGGCTGCCATTTCCTCATCGGATGTGATGGGATAAACGGTGACTTTGTTGTCGAGACCGCCGCAAGCGACAAAATTCCCCGATGGCGCATAGGCGCAGGCCATAATCCATGTGGTTGGCATGGTCACCGCGTGCTCTTTATTGGTTGTGAACGCATCCCAGATGATCAAACGTCCGTCCTGCGATGATGAGATTATGTGACGTTTATCGGGACTCCAGTCGGTGCACAGAACTTTCGCCTGATGTCCTTTGAGCACTTTGCGTGGCTTAATGTTCACATAGGCGATTTGCTCCAAGCGTTCGGCGACATTTGATAGATTCACATCGTTCAGTTTTTGGCGCTCCTCTTCCAGTTTGCTTTTCAAATTTTCCGCCTCCTTCAGCAAACTGGCCATTTTCTCACTGGCGTTCGCATTGCTCGCTGGCACCGCGCTCTCCGACATTTTCTGCTCACTTCAATTAAGCTGTTTTACACTGGTTGTTGTCGCTTTTGGTCAGGAGTGCCGTAATGTGTGTGTTAAAAGCGGGGGCGAAAAATCAATGAAGTTAGAAAAAAGTGTATACACCGAATACACAACGGGCGGCTGCGGCCAGTGTGTGCAATGCGACATTAAGTGCTTTTCTGCACAACACTGGCTAACAAACAATACTGACCAGCTGAACGACGAGCGATAAGTTCATAACTTTTTATCGGTATTTGAAAAAATTAATAAACAATTAATTAATTAATTTTGTGGTTAATGGTTGTATTCCATTTTTGTATATATGTATATAAGCAAAATCTTGAAGTTGAATTACACAATTTACAAATTATTTGAATAGTTTGCTTAACAGCGATATGTGTTATCGCGTTATCGGGTTATCGCTAGACAGCTGTGAAGTGTTTGGTGCAACGGCGGTTTTGTTTTAGGCGACGCCAAATCTAAATGGACAAAATTCCGGCATTAAACTACCGCCAACAGTATGATTAAACTGGAGCGACCAACAGATATCACCAGCAGCAGCAGCAGCAATTTCAATTTCCGCTGTGGCGACGTGCTGTGCGTGGGTCCCAAACACTACGATGTCTGTTGTGCGCTCTGCGCTCAACGAGTGCCATACGATGTCTTCCCCGAACACTTTCGCCAGCAGCATTTGCCCCAAACCGAAGTCGACGACTGCAAGCTCGATGAAGACCACTTGGATGTGGAGCCAGTGGAAGTCGAAGTAGAAGTGCTAACACTCAAATCCGAGGATGATCCAATTGCATCTAATGCAGGGCAGTTGCAAGTGGATTTGGCGCAAATAGCGCTACTCGACCAACAACATACAGCTGTCGAGGATGACACAATTGCGACTCGACGTCAATTGCGGAGACGTGCCACAACATTGAAGAGCACGACAGAGCTCGAGCCATGGACAATAATCGATGAGGATGATGCGCCGCAACTGCAGCACAATAATGAGGAGGAGGAGGTGGAGTTGGGAGAGCAGCACGAGCAAGACGAGAAGGAAGAAGTGGAACAACAGCAAGAGGATCAGGAGCCAGAGCTGGATGACACACGAGATATGCTCTTCCAGTGTGATCTATGTGAACGCGCCTACAACACGAAGCGCAGTCTGCAAAGTCACAAGCGCAGTAAGCACAATGAACGCAGGCCCAGAAACAAGCACATCATGACTTTGGAGGAGGCGACGCCGGAGCCTACAGCTGCTCCAGTTGCCTGCATCAGCAGCAGCAACAATAGTGCGAGCAGCCGCACAAAATCACGCAAAGGTCCCGCCAAGGTTTACAAATGCGCTGAAAGCGGTTGCAATCAAACGTTTCGCACCGAACGCGATTTGCGCGGTCATCGCTGGAAGCACACGGGCATCTTTTGCGACATCTGCGGCAAACCCTTCACGCAATCGGGCAATATGATGCGTCATCGCCAACGGCACAGCGGGATTAAGCCATACAAATGCCAAGAGCCGAAATGTGAGGCCACATTCTACACACAAAAGGAGCTGACGTCGCATAATATTTGTCACACCGGCCGCATGCCTTGCATCTGCGAGATATGCGGGCGACCGTGTCGCGATCGTGGCGTCCTCACCGCCCACATGCGTCGCCACACCGGCGAGAGGCCAGCGAAGTGTGAGGTGTGCGACAAGTCGTTCTACAGTTACCACGATCTCAATGTTCATGCCGTTTCGCATACGAATCTGCGACCATTTGTTTGCGATGTATGCGGCTCAACGTTTCAACGAAAGAAGGCGTTGCGTGTGCACAAGTTGCTGCACTCAGAGCAGCGCAAATATTCCTGCAAGCTGTGCAACAAATCGTTTGCTCAATCTGGTGGCCTCAACGCACACATGCGCACCCATGAAACGGCCAAGGCGCGTGTTAAAGGCAAGAGTGCAGCGCTTGTAACACCGATTGAAGTGGTGGAGGAGTTGGTGGAGGAGGAGGACGACATCGTGGAGGAGGTGCTACAGCAGGAGGAGGAGGAGGGAGAGAATGATGAGGAGGTGCTGCAGGAAGCCGTCACCATCGAGCTCATCCAGCAGGAGCATGTGGAAGTCGTCACAGTCTCGGCTGCAGGCAGCTGGCATGTCGCCTGAGCTTCCATTAGAAAATAAGCCAAATCATAAATCAGATTAATCCTAGTGCTAATTTAAAGTTCAAGACAATTAGGATTAAATGTGATAAGCACCTTTAGACCTAAACTCTAATAATTCTAAGATATTTTAGATCCATTTAATGCTAAGGTCTTAACTTCATTTGAATGCTCAAGTTGTGTATATACTTTTGTAAGCTTAAGCAGCTTTCAAATTAATTTACTATTTAACTAGATTCATATGCATCTTATTCGTCTAAAGTATATGTAAGTTCATTTATTTGATAGAAAATGTAAATATGTATTAAGCTCAAAGGCTTCCAATTGTATTGAAATTCATCTGCCAAGAAAGAATTTTTTTTTAATATTCTGTAATGTGAATATACTTTTCTGTGTTGTCAAATAAATTCGTCGTTCTTGAAAAGTCAATCTACTAAATGCCCTTTTTTCTATACCAAATCCATGAAACAATAAGCTTTGCAAATAACTGAAACAGAGCTTTCATGTGCTTGACAAGCTCTTGTTTTTAGTATGGAATCGAAAGAAGAATCAGATGTCGGTACAAAAGTGTCCTTTATTCAATTTTTGTGCGGCGCTCGCTATGCTACAAATACGTATGTATAATTATTTCTATATATGTATATATATGATACTGCTTCACAGTTACAAAAATAAAAACAAAAAATAAGCTTAAAACAATAAAGAAAACAAAAAATAAAATACAACAAAATGGAAGTTTTTGCGTGTGCGTGAGTTGGAATGTTAAGTACATTATGAGACTAGGACACAGGATATACGACAGAATGATAGTAGATTAATATAATATAATAGTATTCTAGACATAAATTGAGTATAGCCAATTTGTAATGGAATTGAGGAGAGTGAAGCGCTTGTAAATATATTCCAAAAATTGCCTGATTCGAATTGTAATCGTTGTAATAGATCGCTGTATATATCATGTGTGTATATCTGTATACTATATAAAAATTGCTTGGCTGTGATGTGGTTTAGTGACTAAATACGTTCTTTTCCTCATTCTCTCTCTCTCTCTCTCTCTATCTTTTGAATTTCTTCTAATTCTAGATGTACTACAAAATATACAAATACAATATATATGCGCCTACTACTACTACAACTATTAATATTATTACTGTTGTTGCGGTTAGACAATGTTGATCTCGATCTTGATGAGCAATCGATCGTCGGCACAGAAGCCCAAGTGCATGATGTTCGATATGTTGGCATACTCCAAGAACCCAAATCCTCGAGTGCTAATCGCTTCGTGTGGCTGATGGAATGCGCGTATCTTCGGCTTGGTCATGATCGTGTCGTGTTGCGATAGATTCGCATCCGCCGGATGCACCATGCACAGCTTAATCCGTCCCTTGAATGGCCAATCCAAATGGAAATCATTCTCCGATTGCATCAGATGCACATGCAAACTCAACACCTGCGGCTTACTCGGCTGTATGTTGAGCCGGGCACAAAACTTGTAGCCATATGGCGACGTATAGCATTCGTGTGAATACACCTGATTGTTGGCATTGGCACGCAATCGTTCGACAAGAGCACTCAGCTGCTCCAGTTGCCACACAATGGTGCCATTGCTGTAGCGTGCATCCACTTGGGATTGCTGATGTCGCAGCTGCTTCTGCAGATTCTCGATGCGTGTCTCCTGCTCCCGTGTGCGCTGCTCCAGCACCACAATGCGCTGATACATTGTCTGCACAATCTGCTCGTCCACACCGTTGTTCGCATATTGCGGCGGCGGCGGCAATTGTCCGGCAGCAGCAGCCGCAGCCGCATCATGCTTGTGTCCATTCTCCAGGCTGGACGATGGTTTGTGCGGCTGCCAGCTGGCAATCGCAGTTTGCTGGAATGCCTGCAACATGAGTTGCATGTGCAATGGCATATCGGTCTTCAGATGCTCCTCCAGCTGATTTGTCTCCGGTCGTCCCACAAAGTCACACTTGATGCTAGCAAACGGGCATTTCTCCTCCAGTGGCTGCTGCTGCTGCTGGCGTCGATATGGACAGCTGGGCAAGTGGCGATGCAGCTCAATGGGTGAGGCGATGACCGCACAGCCGTGCGGGGAATTGGGGCATTTGTGCTTCAGTTGTTCGATCTCACGACGCGTATAATTGTCGGGGAAGATGTCCTGGTCCGTGGAGAGTTGTTTGTTGTCCAGTGGACAACATTGATTGTGATTCTCCAGCCAATCGCTGAGGCAGCTCTTGCAGAAGCGATGGCCGCACGATGTCAGCACCGGCTCATTGAGCCAATCGATGCAAATGGCGCACTCGTAACGTGAGTCCGGATAATCGGTGTCGCCTTCATGTTCACCTGATGTGTCAGAGGCAGCATAATTTTGATTCAATGCCAGCGTGCGCGGTGGTGTTATTCCATGGGCGCCACTGGTTGTTGTTGTGGGCGTGGTCGTTGTATTGTTGCTGCCAGCGATGCGGATGCCATTGCTATTGTTGCTATTATTGCTATTGTGCTGTTGCTGTTGTTGTTGCTGGTGCTGCTGCTGTTGCTGGTGATGATGATGGTGATGATGATGCTGCTGCTCGGCGTGTTGTTGCTGCTGTTGCAGCTTCAAGTGCTTCTGTTCTTGTGTTGTGCGCTGCATGGCAGCAAAATAAACAACAAGTATTCGCCTAAAATTTGCAACAAAAAAAAACCTTTTGTGTGAGATGAATCCACAAAAATATTGATGCTGTGTGTGCGGTGAGTGTGTGTGCAGTGTTGCAAAACTCTACCTGAACAGCTGATGAGTAATGCACGGTTGTCAGCATACGGCGACAGATGGCGCTGTACGCACTGAAAAACATCTGATTCGTGAGCTGTTCAACACTTTTAGCTCAGACCAAGATAAGCCAAAATGCACCTGCACACACATTCATCCATACGCATGTTTATTTGCGCTTGGTGCGCGAATCGTAATCGGTAGTCGAACGGCAACGGGCAACGTGTGTGAGTGTTTGACCGTATATAAAAGCGCCAGCGGCTCGCGGTCTGTACGACACTTGTGTGGTGGCAATCGTGACGAACGCGAAACCTTACAAATAGCAAACGAATTTCCACGAAGCTGAATGAAAAACGGCACATATCGTCGATTAGAGGAAAAAGCGTTACATACATACACATATATTAATGGCTTTCTTAAGCGGCGGCGGACTCAACTGCAATTGCATTTATGTGTTGTGCCTAATTATTTTCGCCTGGCAGCTATGCGTTGCTAAACAATTGCCATTGCCCGCCAATGTCGCAGCTGCCGCAGCCACAAACGGTGCAACAACAAATGTTGGCCGTAGCAGCAGCAGCAACAACAACAATAATAACAACAATGGCGGGGGCAGCGGAGGTGTAGTACATCAACCACGTCATGAATCGTATGTTGCTGATGACATTGATGACGAAAGCGATGCAGCCGCGGCAGCGCCACCTGCAGCGCGACGACGACGTCAGGTATCCGATTGGTTCATTGCGCCAAATACGCGCTGGTGCGGTAAGGGCAATTTGGCCAATGGTACCTACAATCAATTGGGCGGCGCATCGATGGCCGATAAATGCTGTCGCACACACGATCACTGCCAAAAATTCATACCTGCGCTCTCCACTCGATACGAACTCTTCAATTATCGACCCTACACACTGTCGCATTGCAAGTGTGATCGACGTTTTCGCACCTGTTTGAAAATGGCGCACGACGAGGATGCCAATACGATTGGCAAATTGTTCTTCAACATGGTGCAGACGCAATGTTTCGTACTCAAAACGGAGTATGTGTGCACGCAGCGCGGCAGCGATCCTGATGATTGTATCAAGGGTTTTGAGCGTAAGAAAGCCTACCTCAAGGACAATCTCAAGTTTTAAATACACACACACAACGTGTTGAGCAGGTAATGCCAGCAGTATATATAATATACTAGTTATATACTTTTACTGACATTGTTGGTTGGTATTTTTGCAGCACCGCATATTATGAATTATCACCAGGCAACTGTTTTCAAAAGAAATATACTATATTGTAGCAAGAAAATGGATTTCCTTTGCCTTAAGTTTGAAACTTAATCTCGTACTTAATAATAGTACTTAACAAAGAACACATACACTCAGAAAACACACGGACACACTCGAATATGTATTAAGTCGTTGTGTACTTATATATTCCTAAACAAATACTTAAAAGTGCTATTATAATGCATATTGCAGTTTAGTTCGTAGTTTTAGTCATATTGTAGTAGTTTTAAACACAATATTTACTGCCTGTAAAACAAAGTTTTAAATAGTTTTTAGCTAATCGTTAGTTTGAACAAGAAAACAAAAAATGAAAAATTTCAAAATAACGAACAAATTGTAACCAAATTTACCCCCCTAGTTAGGCTACAAGGAAGATTTGGATTTCGTACCCGGAACCAGAATCAAGACCAGAAGCCGGAATTGTGACACGCTTCAAGGTCGTTTTTATTTATGAATTAAGAGTATTGTTAAGGCAATTGCCTTGATCGAAATTATATGCTTTATAGCAATAAATACATACACACATACATACAATATATATGTACAAAATATGTAGTCTATTAATTGTGTAGCGTATCAATTGAAAATTTTCAAAAGGAATCTATTAAACGAAAGTGATTATATTAAATGTTGCTGTCTCTCATTAATTAAAAGTAAAACTTTGGCATTTTGTACTTTGCCCCTCCCTCCTTTGCTGTCTCTCTCGCTCAATCGAACATCGTTATCAGGAATCGTTCATGTTCTCGGAACACACACATGCACATGCATATTCATACATATGAATGTGTGTGTATGTAGGTGTACTTATTCGGACAATGTTTAATTAATTGACGTGTGGCTTGTCTCAGTTTTCCGTCACATTGACGCAGCTATTTGCTGATGACCCTTTGGCTTTGCCATCAAACCAAGACGCATTTTTCCAATTTATTGTTGCTAACAATAACATGGGTATTTTATAATATTTTGTATTTACTTTAATCGTTGTTTATTGCTTTCAAAGTTGTGTAAAAAAAAGGTGCGTCATAATTATGATGGAACTTTCCAGGCACGCCTGCAAAAAATGGCAATAACATCCTCCTGCGTCACAGGGCTGATCGATGCCTATCGATTGTCGATCAACAACACTTGCGATTAGTCCTGGCAGATTGAAACGCGCGCAATTTGCATGTTCAAATGTAAAACGAGGGCGTGTCTGTGGTTTGCTCTACTTTCCAGATACTTCCTGATATGACTATGTGTAAAGCAATACTACATATACTTCCACTGATAACCTGAGCTTATTGTAATGCGATAGACTTGTGACGTTAGTTTTGTGTTATTGCTGCTTGCCTATTAATAGTCGAGTCTAAAGGGCGAGAAAGCACTATCAAAACCTGGAACTGTCTGTCATCATACTTGTTTTTGTTTTTATAGCACATTTTCAACAATAAATTTTCGTTTGTATTTTATGTGTTTCTTTTTTTTACGTGAAATTATGGAACATTCTGCAGATGTGGTCGCAAAAAGAGAGATACCAAGGCTATTCTTGGACAGTGCTGGCGACATTGAAGATGTCTCGCAAGAGGATTCAGAGTAGAGCCCTAAATACATTAATCCTAGTATTATATATCACATATTCATCCACAGCAGCGTAACACCAAGTAATCTCACATTGCGACCCGATAAAAGTCGAATGCATTTAGGCATTGACACCTATCAGCATATCGCTCAGTTGTGCAACATGCTCGACTCCCAGAGTTGTGTCTGCGATGCGAAACTTTTGATATTTGCAGCGGCTGCCAATAGCGAAGGATATCGCAGCACTTTGGTGCCCATTCCGCCGCTCTTCATGGGCGAATCCTTCTACGAAATTGAGCGATTGCGTTGCATTGTTGCCATGTGGCCCACTTGCCGTCAAATGCTCAAGGATTTGCAGAGCTCGACATCGAGAAGCACACACATAAGCGCTGGTCACATACATCTGTTGCATTGGGTGCTCATCTCACAGTCGAATCCCATTTTGAGACGCTACAAGGTCCGTCGCTTTGCTGGCTTGTGCAAGGATCTGCGCTTGCAGCATTCCTCGTCGATTCGTCCTCGAGAGGTGTTGAGTGTTACCTACAAGGATAAACAGCACACAGCCAGCAACTGTCGACGCCGTTACGTGTGTCTTGGTTGCCCATTGCAGCTGCTCTATCGCCTGCTAATCATGGGACGCATGGACAACAATTGGGCGGGTCCATTGCGTCTCTATGATCGCGTGGATGCCGCGTTGGCTCAGTGCACGGTCACGTCGTTGCCATTGCCAGAGAATTGCTGGTCATGTTCGCGCTTTGGACGTGCACCACGTTGTGTGTTGATCTGTGAGCTGCTCTTGGATAGGTTGTCTTCGCGACAGCAGCTGTTGAATCAGCACAATGAGCTGATCATCGAGGATACGTCGTGCTTGCTTGTACAGTATATGCTAATCTTTACGGAGCACAATGAACCGCTGCTCGACTTGCAAACTACATCCAGTCGCCAATTGAACTCTCCAACTGGACAGCCGCCCTTAGGCGCCAGTTTCAAGAGCCAGTTTAAGCCACATTGCAGTGCGCAAAGATTTCGCGGGGGCTGCGGCAGCCGCTGGGTATTTCGTCTTTTTGCTTGGCTCCTGGCGCGCATGGGACATTTGCTAGAGCGACAGCAGCGATCATTTTAATGAAAAATATTACATATTAGTGCAATCTTTTGAAATGACAATTTGAATAAAACAGTTTCGATACAAACACGTGCAAAAAGTGTTTATCGCTGATGCAGTTGTTATCGATAACCGATCAAGTCGCGCAACAAGTGTGACCATTTCACATGTGTGGAAAATTTATTAGTTATTTGAATGGCAATTTTATTTGTGTACTTTCCAAATAACTATAACAAATGCAATGCGTCCCTCATAATCAAAATTGAAATTGAGTGAGATGATTTTTTGAATAAAATGATTTCGATAGCCATGCAGTTACAGTTACATTTAACAGTTACAGCTGTTATCGATAAGAGATCAAATCCCGCAACTAGTGTGACCATTTTTGAATTTGTGGGCTGCAGTTACTTGGCAAGCTTATATATGAAGTGAAATGTTTATTTGTGTACTTTGGAATCTAAAATTATATGGATCTGCCGGTGAGCTCTACATTCTCAGCCGTGTAGTTCAACACGCTGCGATAGCGCCGCCGATAATATTTACATTGCCGCATATAAACCCAAATCAAACCCTTCACAACCTCAAACGTAATGGCGCCCAGCAGTATGCTCAGCATTCTGCTGTTTAAATTGCTGTAAAGCGTCTGTCCAATGAGCACCGAAAATGTGGGCAAGCTGAGTATGGTGCAAAAGCGGCAGGTAGCACGTTCAACATTTTCAGTGTTCAGTGTGCCGCCTTGCATCACATCGCCGTCGTCAATGGGTTCCATGCCATCGAAATACTCATCGTCCAGCGGAGCACCCGGCAATGGTTCACCATGCTCATCCAAATGCTCCCGTGCCATTGGCTGACGCTGTCGCCGTCGCAGCCAACGCACCAGCCAACTGTCCCATTCGAGGCGACGCAGAAGCAACAATCCCGCCGGCACCGATGGCAACACAATCATCAGTAGTGTCGGATCATCCTTCATCAGCTGCAAACTGCGCTCATAGCCAGCAATCTGATGCATTGTCAGCGCACCATACGACAATGTGGCAATGTAGAAAACCGTGGCCAGCATGCCCATCAAGACGCTTGGACACAGCAAACCGTAAGTCTTCTCAACACGTTCAAGTATTGCATCGAATCGGCAAATCGGTGGCATCACAATAATGTATTCAGTGTGGCATTGCGGGCAACTAACGGACACATCGGGATTGAGCTGTTGCTTCTCGTCAATCCAGCGGCTGAGACATGCCTCGTGCACCCATTTGTTGGTGCCCCGACAGAGGCAGGGCTGCAGCCAAGTGCTGGGCACTCGCATCTCCTCGTCCGTATTCAAGCATATCCAGCACATGCGCTCCTCAATGCCATGGTCCGATTGATGCCAGCGGGATCGCAGCATGTTGCACACAAGACAGTGAGTGTAAAAGATAAAGAGAGTGAGCGGTGGCAGTGATGAAATCCTTCTGTGTAGCAACAATTTTCAAAGACAACCTTTTGGAGCTGCAATCCCGAATTTTGCCCAAAAGTTTTGTTCGATTTTTTTGGATATTAATTTTGTCAGTTTTTTAAATTTTACAAGTTTTAGAAGCTACATTTAAAATGTAGGCATATTTTCTATACGTCAAATACCCTCAACTTCAAATGAGTTGGGGGATATATCATTCAGTACAAAAGAGAAGCTATAGCATTGTGTTCTTGGTGAAGTCAAGAGGCCGTAAAGTTTAGTTTACATCCTTCCCACTTAATGCGCTTAACAACCGTTCATTTAGCGGCCACTTAAAAAGTAGTAAGTTAGGTTAGGTAACAGAGGTAGGCGAAAGGGAAACTAAGAGCATACACCTTTGAAGGTGTCAACATACTCGTAGATAAAAAGAAAACAAGTGTGATATATCCGCTACCCATTTTGAATAAAAGGAAAAAAAAAACAGTACGGTATTAATTTTAAAATATACCAAAGTATTATACCGCAAAAATATTGAAAATATACCAAATACTATATTTGGTATATTCATATATTATTGTATTCAAAATATACCATTAATTCGTTATATATGTTATCTTTATATAACTTTTACTATTTTCAGTCATCGCCCAAGGTGCAGTTGCACTCGTTTTGCAAAGAATTAAAGTGCAGCCTAGATTTGCGACCTGATAGAGACAGCGAGAGATAATCAAGGAGCGAGAGCAAAAGAGAGAGAGAGAAGCACTTGTGTTCTGATTTTATTGGTTTACTTTCTGCGCAGCGAAATGTAGCACAAGGCAACAGGTTTTTTTTTTGTTGCAAGCCACAAACTACAAAATAGGCGAAGGCCAATTTCGTAGCGAGTGCAACTGAAATGTAAATGGAAGTGGAGATGCAACTTGGGCGAACTTGGCCCAAAGGTGAGTTGCTTAAGCAGTTGATAGTAAAAGCAAGAGCGTGACTTACCCCAATAATATGATTTATTTCCAGCAATAATTAGATAAGCACACATACACACACACACATACAAGACTCAGATTCAACACAACACAAAACGGTCAATCAAGGAACAAAAAAAGAATGAACTTTGATAAATCTGGATGGATGATATTAATAATGATTTAAGCCAAGTTTGCGTTGGAGACACCGACACCGACACCGCGATAGCGACAATGACAACGAAAACAACGACGGCGCTGGGCACTGGACTTGTCAGCTCGAGAGCAGAAGAACATTTGGCCGTCCCGAAAGCCAGAACAGGCAACAACAGGCTGCCAGCCAGCCAACAGTTGGTAACGACGACGACGTCGTCCACGATGCCAGGCTAGACTAGACCACTGCCAACTGCTATCTGCCAGCTGCCTTTCCATTCCACTTTTTCCACTTTGGCAACTTGCTAAAAGTCAACGGTAAAATAACGAAGCTCGTATCAATTGGGCCAAACTGGCCGCAACAATAATTCTTGTCTCATGCTCTTGAACCTGGTCACTTGTTGTGGCCAGTTGGCCGAAAACGCTGAAGATGCCGCCGCTTGGGGGCAAGCTGAGAGAGAAAGGGAATTGATCAATGCCAGTGAAAACTACAGCGAATTTCGTCAGGTAAGCTAATTGAACGCTTTTCAACAATTATCAACTTTCTTAGCTGAATTTAAAGTGTTTCAAGCTATAGATATTAATGAAGAATGGGCGGACTTGAAGCGAAACTCTTGACAGAGAATTTACAAGTTGAGTGGAACTAATAGGGAATTGGAAATTAGGGAATTTCTTATAACATACGAACAATTTTATATATAACAATTTTTATATTATGATTGAAACTCAACTGCGAAAATAAGAAATTCTTTTGGAATTTAAGCTAGAAATGTTGAAAAATCATTTAATAAAGAATTGGCGAACTAAAAGAGAATTTACAAGTTGAGCGGAACAATTTAAGAATTGATTTCATAATTTTCTCCTAAAGAGAAATAGCATTAATTAATATTATGAAAATTGAAATTTAAAATCAATAGGGAATGAATGTGATTTTATTGTTTTTTTTTAAATCAATTTTTTCTGTTTTACCATTTCCGTGCTATATTTAGGGTTATAAAGGTTGGCATGATTCTAAGTAGACGAAAGAATCGTATATTAAAAAAAAGAAACAAAGGCTATTAACACAACTAAGATGTATTTTCTTTCTTATTTGCCTTATAAATATATTGATTGTTGTTTATATTGTACATATTAGTGATGTGTATAATAGCAAAAAAAAATACGATATATAAATATATATATATAATAATAATAATGATCATAATAATAATAATAAACAAAACGTTTCACTTAAATGTCAAAAGAACTCTACCAAATTAATCATATCATCTTTATAGTATTGCCGTATTATGTGTTTTATATGTTATTAACATTTTTCTCATTTCTTTCTTTCGTTATCCCCGATGTTTGTCCTGTTATCCTCTCCTCCCTCCCTTCCCTGTGTAAGCAGTTCATCTAGGTCAATTTCAATATTAATATCTTTTAGAACCTGAGCATTTTTATGTATTGCGTATTATTTTCTTTTCTTTCGCTATTCACTCGGGATGCTACCTGATTTTGTCCTCTCCCATTCTTAGGGTTACCCCATGCTCTATGTTTAACAATTTTTTTAAATTCGCAATATTCATTTTCTGTTCAAACTTTATTTGCAGTGTCGTCGACGATGTAATCATCTTGCTGTGTCGATTTGACTTCTATCTACTTTCGCAAGCAATAAAGCAAGGAACTATTAAATTTAGGAATGATTCTTGTAAGGTCACAAATTCCATGTAAAATCCTAGAAAAATAAATGAAACACATTTGGTATGTATAAAAATAGTTTGTTGTAGTTTTTATTTCTTTTTGCAATTATAATATTTTTAGTTTCGGTTTTTTTTTTGTTTTGCATTTTGGTCTCTGAATGATTCAAATGAATTTGTTATTAATTAATTGTTAATTGTTTAAACGCTAATTTGTACATAAAACTGAGTCGCAAGCGGCATTTTATTATTGCATATTGCATATTTATAGGCGCGCGCACCCTATAAAAAAAACACCATATCTAGCTAGCGAACCAAATCAAAACTCTGTTCGATCGATTTCGATTTTGATTTTAGATTCTGATTCCGATTCCGATACTAATTCTGTTTCCGTTCAAGTTTCTGATCTGTGGCAAACTCAACTTGCAATAATAAATACATTAGACACAGACAACAAAAGGCAATTCGACTACAAGTTTTTTGGTTTTTGTTTTAATGGTTCTTCGGATTATTATTTTCTTTTGTTTTAGTTTTCTTATATATTTCTTTTTTTGATATATAGCACACTCGATGAGGTTGGGAATATTCAGTTACTAAGTTTGTTTTTCTTTTCTTTTTCTTTTGAGCATGAACAACAAATTTGTCTAAATGATAATAGTAATTGTTATTAGGTTTAGTTTAAATAGTTAGTTGACGTTGTATTTTTTTTTTTTGGCAAACAATTCAATTCGATACAACATATGAAAACTAGAGAACAAGCATTTCAAAAAACATACAATATCTCTCGAGTTTTATTCGACGCTAGAGCAGCGCCATCTAGCGTTCAGAGATGTCACATTCGCATGAAATTTAGTTAAAAAAGAAAGCTCTATTTGAAATATCTCGTTTAGAGATTGGGAAGACCGACAGACAATCAGTTCTATTATAGTCTTCCTTGGGACTACAAGGTACAACATTTTGACTATAAAGCATGGAAAAAAAACCTATAGAGAAAAATGCAGTTCTTGTGTTTTTTTTTTATCACATTGGAAAAAAATTGGTGTGACATTCTCTCTCCACTTGATGTCGCTTATGTCGCCTCGATCAAACCAATTGAATTGCAATTAAGTAAATGTGTATAAGCATTATATAGTTACATATCGGGATATACAGTTGTACAGAGTTATATATAGTATATACATACACGCGTATTTGGGATGTATTTTGTAGTAGTCAAAAATTTGATAATATTATATGAATGTTTTTGTTTTTTTCTCTCGGAAACTTGCAAATTTCTTTATATTTATATACTGCAGGATTTCTATATGTATATATATATATATATATAAATATCTGTATAGGGTTAGTATTATAGTTTAATCAACCTAGATCTAAGGGTTTCTTGTATTTCTTTTGTTTTGTTTTTTTTCTTGTTTGTTAGCAACGCGTTTCTATATCGAGCTACATATATATCATTGTTATACATTCTATATTATATTTATATTTGTATATATATGTATTTCTAGATCTTTATATAAACGTTAATTTGTTCAGACTTAAAAATGGAGTTATTGGTGTGTTTGTTGTTGTTATTTGCTTTCTCTCTCTCTCGCTATCTAGCTATCTTCTTTTTCATTTTAGTTCTCTCCTATATTATTGTTGTTCGAGGGGCGTGGCTTGAGGCGTAACGCATTTGGAGACAGTCGGAGATGTATCGGCATATATGTATAAGGCTTTTTTTGTTGATGCTGTTGTTTTGTTTTTGAGTATTTCGCCCGAGGAGAGGGGGATATTCGTGGGTTATTCATGCACACACACCACATA
Source organism: Drosophila sulfurigaster albostrigata (assembly GCF_023558435.1). NCBI lineage: Eukaryota > Metazoa > Arthropoda > Insecta > Diptera > Drosophilidae > Drosophila > Drosophila sulfurigaster. The sequence continues at coordinate 22,149,647 of NC_084885.1, forward strand.
TCATATATATCTTGTTAATTCTCACGCTATATATTTAAGGCAAATCGCACAAGTCGGGGATGGCAATATATATATATGTATGTGTCTATATAGTATGTAACTGTAGCATAAACTTATACAATACGTTTAATATTCGTACATTATATTTTGCGTGTGAACAACTTGAGGGCTACAATATACAAATCGCATATGTCTTCTATACTATACAGTATATATATACTTATGTACTGGTTGTATATATGTCGAATTCAACTGAACATACTTTTGTAATTCATTAATATTATTATATATGTATGTACAGACGCACATTGGCTGAAGTAGAAGTCTCTGGACAGCTTGGATATAGCAAAAGTGAGGTTATGTTGCAACAAAATGGCGATTTTTATGGAAAGTTACGTTGGGATGTGGAGCAGAAAGACATTGAATATTTGCTAGTAGCAAAAAAATTAGGAAACTTTTGCAGAACGCTGGCGAACTAACGGAATTGAAAAACCTTTAGAAATTTGTTGTTGCTGCCAGAGAACTTCGGTGTTCCCTCTACATTTACAATGTTGATTCTACATCTACATCTCCATCTCTCTCTCACTCTCTGTCGCTCTCGCTCTCGCTCTAATGTACGCTTGCTTGAGGTATAAAATGTACTATACAAAAAATTTGCTCGCTCTCTGCCAGTCGCACTCTCTTTCTCAATCACGCTATTGACCTCTCTCTCTCTCTCTCTATATATAGATCTCTGTCTCGATCATTCTATTGCCGTCTCTCCCTTTCTATATCCCTCTCTTTTCATCTTTTTCTTTCTATCTCACTCTCTTTCTACATCTCCTATCTCTCTATATTTCTCTCTCACTGTCTTTCTCTCTCTTTCTTTCTGTTTTCCTCTTTCTATCTATCTATCTCTCTTTCTATCTCTCCCTCTCTCTGTCTTTATCGCTGTAGTCCACTCTCTCTCCCGCTCTGCTCCGTCGCTCCCGTTGCTAACGCTTCCTCGCCGCTCAGAGTCGATACTCGTAGTGTGCGGACCGCGATCGCCTTGCACCCGAATACCAGCGATAGGGCACCCGCTGCTGATGCAACGCCAGACCCAGTGCCAAACTGGAGGCGCCACCAACACCGCCGCCACCACCGACACCAGCGACGCCAACGACGTCTGCGCCCGGGCTACGCGCCAACTGCAAAGTTAGCGCCAGACGCGCCTGCTAGGATGACGACGAGGCCGATGGCGATGGTGTGCTGGCGCTGGAGCCATGATGACGATGATGTCGTTGATGTTGATGTTGCTGCTGTTGCTGTTGGATTGCCGGATTGCTGCTGCTGCTGCTGGGTGACGTAGTGGTCATGCGACGTGGCAGCAGCGGCAAATTGGCATCGAGATACGCCTCGGGACTGAAGCGAACGCGACTGTGCTGCGAACCAATCGAACCTTCCTTCGCACTCAGATACGAACTATCGTCGCTGGTCAATGAATCCGGCGGCGTGGGATTTGTGGGCGTGCCCTGCTGCGATGAGATGCTGCTGCCCCCATTGCTGTTGTACTTTTTCATCGAGCTGCGCAGTTTGCCAGGTTGCAGTTGCAATTGTTGTTGTTGTGGTTGCTGCTGCTGCTGTTGTTGCTGTTGTTGTGGTGGCAACTGTTGTTGCTGCTGTTGCTGATAGCTGAGTGCATGCTGCTCAAAGGGCAAACTCGCTGGTCGCGTCACGGGCGCATATTTACTTTTGGCCAGCGGACTGTGCAACATCCGATTGATGAGCTTAGGCGAACCAATCGCATACAAATCTTGTTTGCTAAGCGTTGCGGCTGTTGCCACAGTTGGTGGTGGCAAACTGGTTGTGTCCCCTCCACCACCTCCACCACCGCCGCTGCCATCGTAATCCACATTTAGCTGCACATTCAAATTGAGATTGTTGTAATCGTACATCAGCTCCTCATGCTCCAGCAGCACATTCGAATTGTTCGACACCGTTGACGGTGTGCGTCGATGTCCCCCCGCTGTTACGCCCATTTGTGGCACCCGTGGTGGCGGCGTGCGCGTCTGCAGTGGCACAACAACAGCTGCTGACGCTGCCTCATACTGTTGCTGCTGCTGTTGCTGCTGGTGATGGTGATGATGATGATAGTCGTAGTAATCCGGCAGCCGATGATTGTAATCGTAGCTGTAATCCGGATACGATTTACAATCGCGTTCGTACGTAAAGTTCAGCTCCGGCCGATAGGGAAAATAATTCGAACCTTGAGGGGGAAATAATTGTAGTTGAGTTAAGTTGAGATCTGAGAGCATGAACCGAATTCAACTTACCAAAGTAACCATTGCGATAGCCACCGCCGCCGCCATCGTTGGAATAACTGGGTCCGTTGCGCAGATAATCGGCGGGCGCATAAAGCGGCGGCGGTCCAATGCCGCCGCCCACGCGAAACTCCTCGAAGACGCCGTCATTGCCACCGCCACCGCCACCCGTTGTTGTTGTTGTGGTTGGATTGTTGCAACTGCTGCTGCTCAGCTTACGACGTGGCGACGGCGTCGGCGGCTGGGAGCCGGCATAAAGTGCAGCCACAGTCTGTGGCGCCATCACAGCGGCGGCACCAACTTGTCCTGCCACAGTGGCAGTCACTAGCTGTTGCTGTTGTTGTTGTTGTTGCTGTTGCGACTGCGTTTGCGTCTGTTGCTGGTGCAACTGATGCTGCGGCGTGCGTTGCACGGGCGTGTAATACGGTTGGCTGCCGCCAACGCGACGTTGCGCCAAGTTCTGTGGCTTCTGTGACGACGTCGTCATCAACGCATCCGACAGCGGCGCATATCTATTGGAGAGTTGAGGAAGAAGATTGCACATTCAGTTGACAACATTCATTAAAAAAGAGTGTAAGGCTTAGCAAGTTAAAAAAGCATAGCATGCAAAGCAAAAGCTAATTTTCGAAAATGAAAACTAGGTGATATTCTTAAAATATACCAAATTAATATACCGAACAAATACAAAACAAGTAAGCAAGCGAGAAAAAGAAAGTGAAGTATCCGATACTCATTTTCAATGAAATCATATTCCAAATGTTATATTTGGTATATTGACGTAGTATTACATTTAAAATATACAAAGGCATACAAAAATAACGGTTTTTTTAATATACCACATTAATATACCAAAAATACTAAGATATACCGAAAGTTGTATTTGGTATATGAAAATATTATTCCATTCAAGATATCATCAAATTATTTATTGAGTATCTTCTTTCGCTTATCGAAACTAAATTTACTGGGGTCATAAAGAATATATTATGGATAGCAGGTATATAAAGAGGAGAGATACTAGAATTGAAAACTAATATATTCTTAAACAAGTAAGAAAGCTACAATCGAGTGTGCTCCACTGTGAGATACCCGCTACCCATTTTGAATAAAATCAATATGTTTTGCGGTATTATTCTCAAAATATACTGCAAAAAATATTAAAAATATACCAAATGGTATATTTGGTATATCGATATAGTATCGCATTTAAAATATACCATAGACGGCACAATATACCAGATTGTCAGCCAAAGCAACTAAGACCCCTAGTAAATAGCCCTTTTTGCCCATACAAAAGTATTTCTTTAATAACTTCGACAATTTTTATCTGATCGCAACCAAATTTCAGGAATCATAACTACTATAGTTATTATTGTATATACCAAAATTTGTAACTCTAGCTTTACGCTTGTTATTCGATTTTTTTGATTTGCGGGGGCGGAAGTGGGCGTGGCAAAAATTTAAAACAAACTTGATCTACGTGCAAACATTAGAAATGCTGTCGAAAAAAAATTATAGCTCTATCTCTTATAGTCTCTGAGATCTAGGTGTTCGGACAGACGGGCAGACACACAGACGGACATGGCTATATCGTCTCGGCTGTTGACGCTGATCAAGAATATATATACTTTATAGGGTCGGAAGATGCCTCCTTCTACCTGTTATAATACCCTTCTACCTTATGGGTAGCGGGTATAAAAACGTGAACCAAAAAGGGATACTATTTATGAGAAATATTGCAAAATACATTGTGAGGTTGAACAAGTTGAATTTAGTAAGACATTTTATAAGTTAATTTGATGATCGATAGGAAGATATATAATCTTCTTAGTTTTAAGTATAGAATATAAAAAAAAAGGTAAAACACATGCATGAAATTATACGCAATCGAAAGCAATAGCAATAGGATAATAGCAAGACAAAGGAAATACTATATAAAATTATATATTAGAATTACGGATTAGTTGGGCTTACCTTGGCGCATTTGATATTTGATTGAGCTGCCTAGTTGTTCCATCCACTTGCTGCTCGTCATGCTCCTCCTGCCGTGTCAGCGCCTGCGACTGCGACTCTAACAGCGATTGTTGCTGCTCCTGCTCCTGCAACTCCAGACACGGCGCCTTGGGTGCCGCCTTCAGTGCAGGCAACTCGCTGAGCAGCGTGGGATGCACCGGTGACACGTTGGACATGCGCACATCGTAGCCGGCGGCGACGCCTGCGAGAAGCGATGCCATGTTGTACAGCAGCAGTTCAATCACCGACAACTTGGGCTTTCGAGCCGCGTCGCCCGCGTATAAGGTGGGCAGCGGGACGTTGGTGGTGAAGCGACTGAGGAGATACGGCGATGGTGACATGATCGGCATGTTGGTTGCCCCCGAGCGCCAATCGTCCTTGCCGTTGTTGCCCTGATAGCCTGTCGATGGTTGATCCATCACCATCATCATCATCATGATCATCGAGATCCAATGGGACAGCAGCATGAACAGTGTTGACAAAATAGTGTTGAGTAAACAGTGGCTAAACAATTTAAACTAACTTTTTGGGGGGAATAATCGGAAGTGGGAATAAGGAGCAGGGAAAGTACCGCAGGCAAAATCCCACCGACACCGCGTTTGATTGATCAATCACATTCGCATTTTAGTTCTCTTTTTTTTTTTTTTTTTTTGGTTTTTTCGTTTTATTGTCAATTTTTGTTTTGTATTATTATTATCCTCTTATGTTTTGCTCATGCTTTTTGTTTGGTTTTTTCCTTTTTCTAATGGAAATTACTTACACAAAAGTACATTAAGGTGTAGACAAACAAAAAAACAATCAAGCATAAAACAAAAAAAAAAATCAACTCTATCATAATACATTTTTTCTGAATAATTTTATTATTTTCTTTTTTTTTTTTTGTTTTATCATCACAGTGTTATTTCTGTTTTTCGCTTTTTGTCCAAATAAAATACTAAAAGTAATTCAAAAATAATTCAAAATTGTGCACAAAATACCAAAAATTATAAAAAGAATTGCAAAAATTTACGTATGTAGACTGCGAGACAAACTAAGTAGACGAAAGAATCGTATATTTTTTTTAAAAAAAGAAACAAATGCTATTAACACAACTAAGATGTATTTGCTTTCTTCTTTGCTTTATAAATATGTTGATTGTTGTTTATATTGTACATATTAGTGATGTGTATAATTAGCAAAAAAAAAATACGATATATAAATATATATATATATAATAATAATGATCATAATAATAATAATAAACAAAACGTTTCACTTAAATGTCAAAAGAACTCTACCAAATTAATCATATCAACTTTATAGTATTGCCGTATTATGTGTTTTATATGTTATTAACATTTTTCTCATTTCTTTCTTTCGTTATCCCCGATGTTTGTCCTGTTATCTCCTCCCTCCCTTCCCTGTGTAAGCAGTTCATCTAGATCAATTTCAATATTAATATCTTTTAGAACCTGAGCATTTTTATGTATTGCGTATTACTTTCATTTCTTTCGCTATTCACTGGTGATGCTACCTGATTTTATTCTCTCCCATTCTTAGGGTTACCCCATGCTCTTTCAAATTCGCAATATTCATTTTCTGTTCAAACTTTATTTGCAGTGTCGTCGACGATGTAATCATCTCGCTGTGTCGATGTGACTTCTATCTACTTTCGCAGGCAATAAGACAAGGAACTGCGTTCTGCAGGACAAGATAAGATCCCAAAATGCATTTTATGCATAGCCTAAAATGCACTTGACATTCCAAGCGAGAGTCGAGTCTATAATACAAATGGGTTCTGTAAGCTAGGAAGGAACACTCTACTTGTCAACAAGCGCAATCCCGAACCCAGAAATGTTGAATTGAATCATAATTGGGAAAAGAACTCTTCAAAACGAGGCTGGACGACATCTATCATTTGAAGAAATAAACGACAGTCATTTTAGGAAATTTTCAACGTCAGATTCTAAGCTAGGAGGAAGTCTCTTTAGAATTGATTGCTAACTATATAAGCTAGGATTTTAAGATATAAACGTCAGTGATTAAGTCTAGTAGACAACAGATTAACAGTAAGAAGTCTGAAAAGATGCCACATTTTGGATCTCCTCGATAAATAAATCCAACCAACTGAAAATATCTTATATATAATAGTAGGGCTCATTGGAAAACTGCAATTTACATTTGTTTAAACAGAGGATTGTAAATAAAAGAAGATAAAAAAGGGGAATTTATGACGTGCAATCGTTATTATGCGCATTTGATAAAATAATCGTCATAATTTTGAAAATATTCGAATTCATTTGATATAACTAACTAGCCATTAAATTTCACATTCTCAATTGACTTTCCTGCATTTCCTTCAGAATTATCATTCCATCATTCCCTTCTAAATAATTTCTCTTATTTTTCCCTGCCTTGCAAATAGTTTCTGTTGAGATTATAGTTCTGGGCAATTAAGTTCTTTTATCGAGTATTTGAAAATCCTATTGTCAGTATAATATATTGCGACTTAAATCTTTAGGCTTTGAGCCTAAAATCGTCGTCGTTATCTAGGAGCTTACACAAGGGGAGCGAGGGGCGAGCCAATGCTACGTTTTAAGATGTCTTCGTATTAAGTTAAGTTTTGTTATCGTTAATGATTATACTTGTATGTTACGATAGGTAGGTATGCAAGTTTTGAGGGAGTCTAGTGTGTGATCGTGTGATGATGTGTCTTAGTCTATGGTTTTAATATAAAACAATGGGCGTTGTTGTATGCTGGCATTATATAGTTCTTGTTGTTCTTGTTTTTGTTGTAGAAAAGGGTTAAAAGCAGCAGCGCAGCAGCAGTTTCACTTTAATTTTTTTTTTTTTTAGTGAGTGATAAATGAATCACAACAACCACAATAGTAGTTTTTTTTGGTTTTGCCACCGAATCCGAAATCAGAATCGCTCCAATTGCTCGCAGGATTGTGTTTGGGGTTTTTTGCTCTTACGCTTTGCCCCCGTCGTTGTGATCGTTGCCACGTCCGTCACCGATGCTGGCAACAACTCTGCGTCATACGGATCGATGGCAGAAAATTCGGCATTGCTTCCACTACCGACGCCGCGTCCAACGCCAACATTGCCCAACTTCGTATACTTTTTCTTCGAGTTGCGCGTAAACAAATTCATCAACGACTTGAACTTGATGCCACTTGTCGAGTGGTGTTGTTGCTGCTGCTCATTCTGTGACTGTTGCAATTGCAACTTGTCATTGCCATCGGCATCCATGGACTTCGATTTGGCCAGCGAACGTAGATGAGGTTGTTTCTTACGGTTCTTCTGCTTCTTGTGCTGTCGCTGCTGTTCGGCGGCATACAACGATTTCTTCATCTTAATGACATCGGGATGCGGCTGCACATCGAGCATATTACGTGTGTGCATAATGCAATTCTTATCGAGAATCAATGCGCCATTCTGTCCATCGTCGACAGCATCCTTCAATATGCCACCACCACCACCACCATCATCATCATTATCATCATCATCGTAATTGTGCGCCATCGTTGGCGCTTCATCATCGCTGTCGTTGTCGTTATCATCATTATCGCTGGAACTGTAGTTGGTGGCGAAACTAATGGAAGCTATTGACGTCTGATGACGTTGACTGTGACTCAGACTTGTGCTCTGACTCAGGCTGGGACTGGGCAGTTCAACGGGCACAACAGCACCGCCGCCGCCTCCTCCTCCGCTGCCGCCCATTTGAAAGGTTACCGAACCTTTGCGCGTTGTGGCACGCATTTGACTCGCCATCGATGTGGAGGCCGTGACCGATGCCGACGCCGATGTGTCAATAGTCGACGATGACGAATGCGAATGCATGTGACGTTGATCCTGCTCTTCGCATTCAACTTCTTCCTCATCGTAATCATCGTTTGCGTTGCGTTGCGGCGTCGTCGTCGACGTCTCCTGTTGCTGTTCGCGAAAGAAACAATGTCGGGGGAATTGCGAACCCGATGCATTGCGTTGAAAGCGACCTTCGTGCGCTTCCTCCGCATCTTCGTAATCATACTCGTAATCGTAGGGAACACCCAAACGTTGTTCGGTCAAGCGGGTGGATGAATTGTACATGGTTAGATCACCGCTCGATTTTGAATTCACACGCTCGCTGCTTGCCAATATCTTTTTAACCACATCGCGATAGAAGGCACGATCATACGTATTATTATCACCGGAACGTTCCGTTCCCAGTTGTTGCGGTGTTATGATCAATGTTGTCGGTGCTGCTGACGGCTGCATTGTTCTTACGAAAGTCGTTGTCGTCATCGGCGGCGGCTGTTGACTGTCTAGGGATAGCTTTTTGCGTCCCACAGCCGGACTGTTGCCCAGACTGCCGCCCAAGCGTGCGTTGGCCACATCCGGATTGATGGCAACCCCGGCGCTCGATTTGAGAAAGTGAAAGCAACCGGTCGTTGGGGTTAAAGTGTCCGTTTCGGAGCTATCATCGGACAGCAGATGCGACACATTGTAATTGAGATGATTGTGATTGTAATGATTGTAATTGTTGTGCGACGACGGCGGCGATGACGTTGCCATGTGATCGAGTCCATAATCCTGGCTGCGTGCGCGTCCATAAATGCTGCTGGCAGGCGGGCGTTTAACGTTATTCAGATTCAGTCGTGGCGAGTTGTGGTTGCTGCTGTTATGGTTGTTGTTAGTTTTGTTATGATTATGATTATTGCTATTGCTATTATTGCTACTATTGCTGATGTTGTTGTTGTTGTGGTTGTGGTTGTTGTGATTGCTGCTGCTGCTGTTGTTGTTCTTGTTGTTGATGTGGTTGTTGCTGCTGCTGCTGTTGTTGCTACTGTTGTTGTTGATGTTTTGGTTGTTGTTCTTGGTATGCAGTATTAAATATGGTATACCTGTCGCCACACCAGCACCCACCGCTCCAATGGCCGCCACACTGCCACCCAAATACATTGGTGTTGTTGGCGCCGATCCACCGCCTCCTCCTCCTCCTACTCCACCGACTCCGACTCCTACTCCTCCTGAACCAACAGCAATGCTGCCCACATTGGAGCTGCCCACCAAGGTATGTGGCACCATCATCATCGCTCCCCCATTGGCAGCAACCGGTGTCAGTTGCTTCTTGTCGAGATTAGGCGCACTTTTGCTGAATGATGAGTGCGTTGAGCTTTGCGGTGGCCATTCGGGCGCCTGGCCACCGAGCTGGGGCGGCAGCAATGACCGCTCACGCTGATGCATTGTCGACGGTCCCCACGTCTTGTTCTTGTGCCCATCAGTCACTGAATACCCGCCAAACGAAACGAGTAAATGAAACAAAAAAATAAAATACAACAGAAAACAGAACAAAGGAAAAAAAATAACATAGAAAACACAACAAAATTAAAGCAATAATAATTCATAGTTTAGAAAAATATAAATGCATGCTAGAAAATCAACATAACTGCTAAGGAAATATATGCAAATTGATCGAAGTATTTCAATTCCATTAACTTTTCACCGAAACAAATGGAGTCGGAACATTTAAAAAAACATTTAGCAAGTTATATTTTTCTTTGCCGTGATCCATTTCAAGTGTTTCTGAGCAACAAATTAATAAGGAACAAAGTGGAATTGAAACATACAACTTCTGGCTACATTCTCGATAAACTTTACATTGTTTTTTTTCCAGCATATTTTTTCACAGTTAACACCAAATTGAATGCTTAAACCTTTCTTTTCTTTGTAAACTTTTATATGTACATAGGTATTTTTACCTAAGGAATATGTGCAATAGAACACTAGGTAAAATTGCAATGTATAGACGGCTTTTTTATGGCTTGCCACACGAAAATGACGCTCGATTATAGAGGGAAATTCCAATTGTTAGTACTCACGTGCTACAATGCGCAATCCGGAGAGCGAGGGCGAACCAGGAGGCTCCACTTTATCGCAGACAGCCGTAATTGTGTGCCGAAAACCCGTGGGCAGTGAGATCTGTGCTTTCTAAAAACAAATAATTGTAATTAGTGGAATTATTTGATGTAAATATAAATTATATCAGCGTTGGGTTCTACGAAAAAAAATCAACGATCCACAAAATTATTAATAAGTCGCATTTCAAGTTAATATAATTTATTAAATTGTTATAAATACTTAAAATTTGTTGAAAAAGTGACAAAAAATATACCTCTAAAATATAGCTAATCCTATATTTGGTATATAGTACTGCATTGAAAATATACCATAGAGTGCAAAATATACTAGATATAGATTTAAATATACCGTAAATTACAACATATACCAGATTGTCAGCCAATCAACTAACCCCCTAGTAAGTAGGTCTTTTTGCCCATACAAAAGTATTTCTTAAATAAATTCTGCAACATTTTCAAACAAACTTGATCTGCGTGCAAACATAACAAGTGCTATCGAAAAAATAGTAGCTCTATCTTCTATAGTCTCTGAGAACTAGGTGTTCATACGGACGGACAGGCAGATAGAAAGACGGACATGGCTATATCGTATCGAATGAACCGTTCAAAATACAGTCGATAAAGATTTCTCGTCTATGTATTCTCTTAAACAATTGATAGATTTAAAAAGACAACAATCGCTTCAAATTATAACCATAATATTTGTATGATGTGCTTTACCTTCTTGATCTTTTTGGGCTTGCGTTTCGATGGCACCGGCTGCACCTGCTGCATGATGAGCTCGCGTCCAAGTATGTTGATCTCACGCTGTCGCAGCTGCTCCTCGAGCTGATGCAACTTGTTGGCCTTCTCCACCTGCTTCTTTTGCATCAACACCAGTTGCTCCTCCTTGTTGCGCAGTTCCTAAACACAGAAAAGAAAATCGACATCAGTACACAAGGTTTGCAAAACTAAACAAGGCAAGACAAGACAACAAAACGATTTTCGTTCAGTGCAGTCAGTAACTCGAAATGTGGTAAGATAAAAAAAAGAAAGATAACCAGGAAAAAAAAAAAACAAGTCATGCAATTACACATTCAATTTGATTTTGTTTTGTTTTGTTTGCGTCGAGGATTGTGAGAGGTAAACAAGGAAATAAACTAAAAATCAAAACTAAACCAATTTTGGAAAAACAAAAACAAAAATGCAGCGCAAAAACAAAACGAAATGCGAGCAGGAAACGCGACAAAGAAGGAAAGAAAAACGTAACCATTTTTGGGGCACACGCCGCTTACCTCTTCGATGGTTTGGAAACGCTTTTTATATATATATATATGTATATAATATGTGGTTAACAAATATTTGAAGTGGATGGAAATTCGATTCGATATTTGGTTTTAGAAAGAAAACAGAAAAACAGAAAGTGTTAAAACAAATAGATTATTACAGAGAGAGAGAGAGAAAGTAGGAAACTGCTGCGACTAATCGCGATGTTACAATTCGTAAAAGGGAATACATAGAGATGTACTATATATAAATAGGAGCTGCTCTTGATGTATATCTATATATATACAATATATGGCGCATTCTATAGACGCTGATTACCTTTTCTTTTTCGCGCAAATCGTGTAGCACCTCGGCAATCTCCTTTTTCCATAGCTCCTGCTGCTGATGAAACGATTCCTGCGGCGTCAGCGTAAACAACGAACAAGCGCTGCTCTCGAGCTGCTCGATAATCTTCTTGAAATCGGGCCTTCGATGCGGATCACTTTCCCAACAGCCTGCAAAAGATCAATAGAATTTAATACAATTGCTTTTTCGCCAGCTCTAACGCTTACTCTTCATGAGTGCGCCCCACGTTTCGGGGCAGGTTTTTGGTATGGGCAACGTTAACGTGTTGACAGCAACGCCATACGCCACGGAGAGCGGATCGAAACCTTTATACGGCGTCTCGCCAGTGATAAGTTCCCACAAGAGCACCCCATAGCTCCACACATCCGAGGATCTGTAGGACAGTAAATTATTAAAATTGAATTCATTCTGTACTTCACATTTCTCTACTCACTTGGAGTACATGCTCCGGCTGATGACTTCGGGCGGCATCCAGGCATATGTGCCCGCCGCACTCATACACTGTGTGTTGTACATTTCGCGTGCCAGTCCAAAATCGGTGATCTTCAGCGTTTTGTGATATAATTGATTGCCCTCGATGGCTTCGTAGATGAGCACATTGGATGACTTCAGGTCGCGATGGATGATCGACATCGGCGCCTCGCTATGCAAGTAATTCATGCCGCGTGCAATTTGTATGGCCCAATCCACTAAGACATTTGGTGGTATCTTGCCAGCGGCAAGAATGCGATTTAAACTGCCACCGCGTGCATATTCCATGACCAGACACAGTTTCGTGCGCAAACAGACGCCACGCAATGCGGCAATATTGCGATGTTTCAATGGCCAAAAGAGTTTCGCCTCCTGCAGCACATTATCACGCATACGTTGCATGTCATCGTCGCCGGTCTGATGGGCAATCTTAATGGCCACCTCCTCGTTGTCGTAGTAGCCGCGATGCACTTTACAAAAGCCACCGGAACCAATGACCTCTTTGATGTCCAGCTCCTTGTATTCAATTTCATGCGGCAACTGCATGGGATCCGTGTCCGTCACAAAGTTGCGCGGAAAGACTCCAACCTAAAAAATCACGCACATATAAATAGATGCGGTTAGTATATACAGAGTGCATGATTCATATGAGTTGTGTATAATGCAACAGCACCTTATCACCGATCTTGCCCGTCCACCAGCCCACATCGCCAGAGACTTCGCTGTCCGTGGAGAGCACCACAACAATTTGACCGCGACGCAGCGTCAACTCATCCTCGCCTTGGGCATTATAGTCATACAATGCGGTCCAGAGGCTGGCGTCCGCTGCCAATGCGGCATCCTCATCCACCACCAGACCATTGGCGGCCGCATCATCGGCATTGAGAATGTGTTGCTGTTGTTGTTGTTGCAGTTGCAGTTGTTTCTGATTGTTGTTGTTGCCATTGTCAACGTGCTGCTCCTCGCTGATGGGGAGCATGGCCAGTGCTTGCTGCTCCTGCTGTTGCTAAACGATTTGCCGCATCCGCATCAAAAGCTGCAACATGTGAAAAGCAAATGTCAATATCTATATAGAGGCGTGGTAACGCCCACTTGTGCAATGCGCCACGCTTACCCAAGTTGGTTTGTTGTTTGCCGCCTTCTTATTGTTGTTGTTGTATTTGCAGATCAGCGATTTCACTGCAACTTGTCGCCCACCCCGCCCCCTTGCAGCAACAAGCAAGATACGCACGCACGCACAATAGAAAACAATCAGAGGCCACACACTCACACTCTAAAATTGTAATAGGCAACGACAACGCAGCTTGAATACGTTTGTATTGTTGTTGTTTTTGCTGCTGCTGACAAGTTCCAATTGGAATCCCAGCTCTTGTGTTGACTTTAAACTGATTGCAGAACTCTTCTTATTGGTATCAGGCAGCAGCATAGCACGCACCTCTGTCTCCCTCTCTCTCTCTTGCTATTTCTTTTCGCATAAATTTGCTGCTGCTGCTGCTTTTCCTTTTTTTTCTCTTTTTTGATTTTATTTTTTTCTCGTTTCTTTTTGCGTTTCTTGCGCGTTAGTGTGTGTATGTGAGTCTTTTTGTCTGTTGTTCGCTGTAGCTGCTGCTGCTCGCTGCTCGTTGTTGTTGGCCCGTTTCGTTTTTAAGCATTGTTTTTACATCGTTTGGCGACTGTGCTGTTGAGGTTTGTTTGTCTCAATTTCGTTTGCTAAGCTCGTAATGTTAGCAGTGATTGATTTCGCTTTTCGTATGTTTTTTTTAAAACATAAAAAAACACTTGTGTTGGTTTTGGTAGGAGAGAAAAACTTCAGAAAATCGACGGGCGATAGACTGCCGGACTAGAGGTGGCGAAACATCGATGACAACTATCGATGATACGATATTTTGTTTTGAGTAATTTGTTGGTTTGCTTTTGAAAATCGATGTGTTTTGCAATTAGAAAAATATAAATTAATTGTAAGTTTAGCAAATTATTTAAACATATTAGAAGAATGACTCAATTCATACAAAGAGTTGCCTGTAAATACGGTTTTATTGAATACTACTACGCAATACCAATATATATCAGAAACTGTGGAACAATATACCAATAGAAAGACTTTCCTGATTATGAGCTGGTTACACCTAATTAACGAATATTTTGCAAAAACCATTTGTATCATAGCATTTTAAAAACAAGTAGTATTTTGAGGAATTAAATAAGTTTGTTTTCATCACTCTTAAAATAATATTCGCCAAAGCGAAGAACAAACGTTTTTATATGGTACTGCCCGATGTATTTTAGTAGTTTAATATCAACAACGGTCACACAGTAAATAAGCGCAACCATTGTGGCGGTGTCAACTCCAGTTTGTTTTGCTCTTTTTTGCGTTAACATCAAGAAGCTACATTACAGCATCAATTTACAAACATGTGGCAGCACTGTAATTTTCTATTATATTTAAATTAATTGAAATACTGAACCTATTGCACACGTTAAACTTGAAATGCATATTTATAAAATAATATACAATTTTCATATACAAATTGTATATATTTTTCAAAAATATACCTACTTATGTTATGGCTTCAAAATAACAGCTGAGCTCTGCTTCTTCTCTGTTATAACAGTCAATACACGCGCGTCTGGCAGCTTCAGTTTTATGCAAAACGCAAAATTTGTTTGAAAATAATTGCGGAGTGAAAATGTGAATTAAATTGGTTCGTCGTGCGGTAGTAATAATGGTAACGCTGCTAGGCCACGCGGAATCTTAAACAGCCGTTGCCCATTACCCGTTACCCACCCGTTGTGTATTCCATTAATGCCGCACGCGCGCTCTGTCTCTCTTACTCTCTCGCCGTTGTAGACTTGAGAGTTTTGTGCGTTCGGCTGTTGGTCCAGCAGCTCAAACAAACGTCGGCTTTTTAAGCATC
Source organism: Drosophila sulfurigaster albostrigata (assembly GCF_023558435.1). Classification (NCBI taxonomy): domain Eukaryota; kingdom Metazoa; phylum Arthropoda; class Insecta; order Diptera; family Drosophilidae; genus Drosophila; species Drosophila sulfurigaster. The sequence goes on from NC_084885.1 coordinate 22,164,821, forward strand.
CTCGGCTGCTGCTGCTGCTGTCGCAGTAAATAGAATCCGAAACTGGAAACAGAAACAGAAACGAAGCCAGCGCCAATGCACGCACGGGGCTACAACACAGCAGCAGCAGCAGCAGCGGCGCATCGGCTAACGGCAAACGGTAAAAACGGGCTGCTGTGTCTTGGTTCTTTCATCGCTCAGTTTAGTTACGCGCAAGATTTCAACACAAATTGTTGTAGCATACTTTACGGTTGCGGACGGCGGTAAGAAACGGGCGTGCGCAGCGCAAAAGCAAAAAAAAAAAAAAAATTGCACACGGCAAGAAATCCCAATCACAAAATCCCGAATCCGAATCAGAATCATAATCAGCAACCAACGGCAAACTACTGCGATTCCGTTGTTGGGGCTACGCTTAACTATTTAAATAATTGTTCAGTCGCGTCAAACACACACACGCATATTTCACGCTTTGTTTTTATTATTATTTGGCGTTAAGTTAAATTTTTTTTTGTGTTTTAGAATTCGCATCATTTTTGATTGCTTAAAATCCGACAACACACCAACAAAATAAAGAATTCGTTGGAAACTTTTGCTACAAATTTCGCAACGCTTTATTTCGGTTTTTTTTTTTGGTGTGTGTTAAACGCGTTGCCGTCGTCGTCGTCGCCGTCGCTGTCACCGTCGCTGCCGCCACTCGAATTTTTTCTTGCTGTGTGCGCGCGTGTATGCGTATGTGTGTGTATGTGAGCTTGCGTGCGTGCATGTGTGTGTACGTGAGTGTGTTACAGTATTTTTTTTTGTTCACGGTATTCGCCTTAATCCCCTCGTATGCCAAACAAAAGCTAGAGCCTATGAAAATGTGAAGCTACATAACAACAACAACAACAAGAGAAGCAGCAGCGAAATCAAAACACCAACAACAACAACAATGACATAAATAATAATGTTAATATATAAACAGATCATAATAATAACAAGAAAACAAAATTAATAAGAGTCAAAACGCACAACTCGCATCAATGAATATCTACGAAAAGCTCTTCGAAAAAGCAAACAAACACCAAAAAAACCAAAAAAAAAGATAAACGAAACGAAACGCACAAAACTAAGTTTAACAACGCATTATCCTAGGTGTCTTACAAGTAATGCTCAAATTTATTAAAATTACATTCTAATTTATTATTATTTGGACGAGTATGCAACGCAGTCGTAGCAATCAGCTTTGAAGTCGCTGCATCTGATCTTGCTGCAGCCTCTCAAACTCTCAATGCTATCGCCTTGACACTATTTTTGGTTCTTTTTTTGTTGTTTGCATATAAATTTGCAAATGAAAGAAACATGAAAAAGCAGCCAACAAATTTGTATATGTGTGTGTGTGTGTGTGTGTGCGCATAAATCGCACACACAAAGCTGTTGCCTGGCCTATAAAATGGCTGCTCTAACAGCAGCGACGTCGACGTCAACGCTGGCAGCGTGGTAAGCAGCGCGCAAGAAGTTGAGGTTATGTCTGCGCCGCAAAATGTGCTTTGGCTGGCCGCGCTGCCCTTGGCATGAAATTGTCGTGGCTGATGCTGCTGCTGCTGCTGCGGAGGCTGCTTTTGCTGCTTGCTGCTTGCTGTTTACTGCTTTCTGCTTGCTTGCTGCTTAGCCCTCCTTTCGATTGGGCGTGCCAGCAGCCAAAGCACGCGTTGCAGCATCCTTTGCTGTCTGTCTATGTATGTGTGTGTCTGTCTGTGTATGTGTGTTGGCTGCTTGTCCTTGCTGTGCTCTACTGTGCTTTTGGGTGCTCCATAAATGACCTAGCCCTATTTTTGGGCATTTGGATTTCGCCCCGTTGAGAGCAGTCGAAAAACTTGCTTGCTGTCGACCGCGACGCCGCTGTCGCAGTCGCAGTCGACGCTGACGCTGACTGTGACATTTTCTTTTGATTTGTGCTCCAGAGTTTTGCGGTTGCTGCCATTTTACTTCTTCCCCTTCCCTTTACATTGCTATTTCGCTTGTTTTTCTGTTTTTCTTGCTTTTCGCATGTGTTTGTGTGTGTGTTTTTCTTTATAGTTTTTTATTGCTTTCCGTTGTGCTTTTGCCATATTTTGTGTGCAGCGCGCCGAAATAATAATAATAATAAAAAGTGTTGCATACCCTGCAGGCTGACAGTTTGACAGGCACTTCGAGACAATGTTTTTTTCGGTTGGGGCGAGGGACAAAGACATTCGCAGGACAATTATGGGGTGCACTTATGTGCAGCTGATAGACAGACAGTCGTTGCATGCTGCAAGTTGCAATATACTGAAGCTGCTGCTGCTGCTGCTGTCGCTGCTTACCCAATTGCAATTGACATTTTAAGGCCGAACACACACACACACACACACCCTCTCAAAGTGTTTTTTTTTTGGTTTTGCGCCCCAATTTACTTAAAGTCAGCGCTGCAACCTTGAGAGCTCTTTTTATGCGACTGCAAATAATTTGCATTGTAAACTCTTTCGGCAGCATTTGTGCAACTGTTGTTGTGCGTTAATGTTGCACAGTCTTTGTGCAGCATTTTTATTTCATTAGTCAAGTTGGGATCTTCCCTAAAGCCCTCATTACAATTCCTTATTTATTCTTACTCTTGAACTATTTATCATTATATTGTGGAGAGTCTTTTTAAGTAAACTACAATTAAACTTATTTATGAAACTGATTGAACTTAACGTATAAAGATTAATCACTATACAATTGATTACCAATTGCAAATATTTTAATTTGATTCAACTCACCATTTAATACAACTTGTTAAACCTTGTTCACTAGAGAAACTCAAATACAGACTGAAGCAAGTCAAGCAATAATGCTTAAGCTTAACTAAATAATTTGACAAAATGTTTGACAATTATTTACTGTTTGCTTAATGCTGTGAATATGAATATTAATTATAATATTTGCTTTCTTTTTTACACTTTCAGCAATACGCACAAACCCAAAACGCCAAAATTGAAAAGTTTAAGGAGTAGTTAAAATACAAAAAATATAAAAAATTAGTAATACTTAGCGCATCTAGCAATTTAAAACAATTTAGATAAATTCATGAATAAAAACATGAGCGATGAAAACAAATTGAAAGTGGAAAAATGTTAACAACAATTGAGGGAGACAAAGAATTCGCAGCGATAGCGAGTTGATTGTGTCTGCCACCTCAATAGGTCTCAGGACAGGAGAATCGAGGCAAGCGAGACACGCGAGGGGAAAGTCGCCGCGCTGCGCAATGCAAGCGAACAGCAGCCGATCCACGTTAAGCGCACAATCCTCGGGCACACCGTCGGCCTCAACGATATCCTCGTCGCAGGGAAAGGTGAGTTGTAGCCACATTTATAAGTAAATATCCTAAGGTGTTTTAAAGCTTGATTGATGCTTTGATTGATCAACTAATTCATTAGCTATTTCATTTGATTGATGGTTAGCTACGCGTGACTGATTGATTGTTTGATTGATTGACTGATCAGTCATTCGACTGATGGCTAGCTAAGAGTAAGGTTAATTCTAGTAAAGGAAGCAACGCTCGACTGATTGATGATTTGATTGATTGATTGATCGATCAATTTGTTAGTTCTTTCATTTGACTGATGGTTAGCTAAAAGTAATAACTATTTTAGTGAAAGAAGCAACGCTTCACTGATTGATTGATTGATAGTCAATTCCGTGAAATAGATTATGTGATTGATTGAACAATCGAAATACTTTTGACTGACAATATTAATAGGTAAATATCCTGAGATGTCATATTGTTGTATAGTTTGATTAATTGATTGATTGAACAATCAATTTATTATGATTTTATTCGACTAAGAGTAATTACTATTTAGTGAAAGAAGTAAGGCTCGATTGACGGATTGATTGATTGGTAGTCAGTTCAATGAAAAAGGTTAAATAATGGATTGAACAATCAATGCTTATTCTGACTGATATCATCTATAAGCATAGTTAAAAGAAACTACTGTGATACAATCAATGCTCGACTGATTGATGTTATGATGGATTGATTGTTAGTTTGTTGAGCTTTGAATTAGGTCAAATGATTGTCTGATCAATCGCTTTATTGCAAATTTGTTATGATTGATGGTAGAAAGTTGATTCATACGAAGATCTTTTGATTGATTGTTACATCGATGAGTGGCGCAAAAGGGAAAATAATTGATTGATCTACCACTAAATGAGAGAGAAATTACTATGTTTGTAAAGGATACTAATGAGTTGAGCGTGCAAAAAGCCATTAACAAATGCAACGCTTGACTGATTGATGCACTGATTGATTGATGGCCAGTTTCATGAGTTCCGTAACAAAACTGAGATGCAGCTGCATGGCTGAACGAGTTTGTTGTCACGAATTCAGTCAGCGACGGACGCAGTCCATTTGCTCAATGGACATCCATGACAATGGGTTGCAAAAAAGAAGAATGGAACGAATGGCGAGCGCCAAAAGAGCGAGCGAGCGTAAAAGGGACAGCACAAAGCAAAGAAAAGGCGAGGGAGAGCAAGAGCAAGAGAGAGAGAGAGAGAGAGAGAGAGAGGTTGTCTCATTATGTGCGCCCATTGGCAGCCCGGCAACAAAGCAGCGTACTTCAATTCAATGCCCATACGCTCCCCAAGGAGCTTCCCTCCCTTACTGCTTCTTCTGTCCCGTCCCCCTCCCCCCATTGGGCAACCCTAACCATTCCCCTTTTCTTCTGCCGTCTCCCAAAAGGACGAGAGCCGCATCGGTTTTGGTTTCATTTTTTTTTTTTTTGTTTTTTTGTGCTCCTGGGCCCTAAGTGCCTTGGGCCTAGGCCCAATTCCCCCTGCTTCCCCTTTGCATCGTCAATCAGTGTATGTGTGTTTGTGTGTGTGTGTGTGTGCACATCCTTTTTCAAGTGTCCTTTGTGTATGCGAGCTATGTTGCGCCTCTCAATTATGCAAGCGTTAGCGATAGTCCCAAAAGCACTTTCGACTCTCCACGTACGTCCATTTCCCATTTCGCATTTCGTTTAACAAATAGCCAATCCATACTCCACTCTCGTACCAAGTCTAACTACCTTTCTTTCACCCCCTTAATTAAGCAATCTATCATAACTCAACTCGCTCCTTTCAACACCCATTTGCAATTGCTTTACAGTGCACAAAAAGGGACACAGCGTTGACAATTCTGCGAGAGTTTATTATTTAGTACTCTATGATATACTAAATATAGTCTGCGGTATTTTTCTGTATTCTTTTACGTAAATTAATTTTGTACTTCTTCATTTTATTCAGTACTCTACGATATACAAAAGTATATTACTTTGGTATATTTAAGGAATAATAGTACTCTATGGTAGACTAAATGTAGCCTTCGGTATATTTTAAGCACCTCTTGATTGTATTTGGTATATTTGCGTATTTTTCACTATAATCATGTTGTATGCTTCAAGAAAAATACCGCATTGTTTTGCTTTTATTTCATACTCTAGTATACCAAATATAACATTCGATATATTTAATTTTTTTAGTACATTAAATTGCTTTTAATGACTGCTTTGACAATCTGCTATGTTTTGATCGCCCTGGTATATTTCGAATGTAGTATATTATTTGGTATATTTTAATAATAATTCCGCATACTTTTGCTTTTATTGAAAGCGAATACCGGATATCTTGTTTTCATTCACTTTACTTTAAAACAATTATTTAGATTTGTATTTAGAAAATTTAGCATGGTTCCTTTTAGGTTTCTTTACTTGTAACATAATTTTTCTTTATTTCAATTTGTATTTAAAAAATTAAACACAACTTAATATAATATTTTTTTTGTACATTAATAATGATGTTATTATTGACCAATTGAATTAAATGCGTGAATACAATTAGTCAAACTACAAGTGATAAATGTCAAATGAAGCATTGAGCTTTGCGTTTTGTGGTAGTCAACATTGTAAAATGTTAGTGTACTAACTTATTTGTGCTGCATTTTTTGTAGTACAATGGATTGCCGCAAATAGTTGTTTTGTGTGGCATTGATTCATTGAATCGAGTGGGAAACTTTGTTGGGAGAGGAGCATCACCTGATGTGCCTGTTGCCATGTTGCAATAAAAGTCACACAAAACTCGTCTAATTAAAATGAAATTGGATTCTCTCCTCTCTTGACATGTGTGTGTGTGTGTGTGTGTGGGTTTGTGTTTCATTTCTCGCTTAGTTGCACGCAAAAATAAATTCGTAAATAATTTGCAACGTTTTCATGCTGCTTTCGCATATCATAATTAAAAATGATAATCATCGTGCTGATGACAATAATTAAAATTGTTGCCTCAAGCTGTGAATCCATTGACATTTGCCAAACAAACACACACACACACTCTGGCAATTAGTTGAACATTTTAATGAGTTAAATACGATTACGATTCTCAGCGAGGGGAGGAAATAAAAAAATAAGTTAACGATGAGTTGAATATGAAATTCAGTGACAAATCACAAATTTACGATATTATTATTATTATTATTATTATTATTATTATTATTATTATTATTATTATTATTATTATTATTATTATTATTATTATTATTATTATTATTATTATTATTATTTTATTTTTTTCAAGATGCTACGCATTTAATTCTCGAATTCCAAAAACAATTACTCATCACCCACCCACGCACATGCGGAAAATTCTCATTCTAGACTACAAACGATTTTCGCGGAAAATGCTTTCATATGGCAAAAGGAAATGCGCGAATGCATTTCACTTTTTCCTGGAATTGTTGCATGGAGAGTCCCGAGAACTGCTCATAATTAAAAGTTTTACTTTCTCATAGATTTAAACGTAATTCAAAATTATCCAATTTTACTTTTCTGCACTAAAAATCAGGTCGATTTTGTAGAAGTTCTATAAGAAATACGTTTGTTTTGGTATATTTTGCACTCTGTGGCATATTTTTAATGTAGTATACCGAATATAGCCTTTGGTATATTCTTAATATTCTTGTATCTTTCTTACTTGTTTCTCTTTTGTTTTCATTCGTTTCTTCGATGCATTTCCAACTTCTTTTCTTTTGTTCATCTCGGTATTTCATTTGATTTGTGATTGATCCATCAAACTTGTCGATAATCACAGTCAATTCAAATTGGATTGAAGCGATTTGATCGATTGTGGTCGAAAATATTTCCCAAGCTACAGCAAATAACTGAATTTTACTCGACGCATTGCAAATGTTTGGGCTTCAGATGCAATGTGACCACAGCACAACTGGAGGAAGGCAGTAATGCCAGCATTTAAATGAAGCAGCAACCAAAATCAGTGGCAAATGCCGAAAATGCTTGCTAATTGCAGAATTTCGTTATTGTCATTGCGCCTGCGGTTATGCTACAATAATTTTTGGGCAAAGCGAGCGAGGGAGATATGCTTAAAATTGCAAGAGATATTGATTGAAATTGTCGCAAGCGCGTGAAATAATTTTGTGCCATGGCAAAGCGAAGACAACAGCCACTTCTTCTTCTTCTTGCTCCTTCTCTTTCCCCTCCTTCTTCGGGTTCTTCTTCTTGTGCATCTTCTGATGCCTTTGTTTCGTTCGCATTTCGCTGCCATTTGCATCGCAGCAACTTTCACGCGTTGCTTTTAATTAAACATTGCCGTTTGCAAGAGTCTGTTTTCATCTCAGTGCGTGTGTGTGAGTCTGTGTGTGGGTGCTAAGTGTGTGTCACACACACACACACACACACAGCTGTTCGTATACAGTGGCCGCTTCGACAGTCAGCTGAGAGAGCAAACGAGTGAAGGGCAAAGCCAAGTGCGAGCTGAGTGCAGAGCGAGAGAGCGAGCGACAGAGAGAGAGAGAGAGAGAGAGAGTGGTGAGTGTGGAGGGAGGGAGGAGGGGGCAGCAGCTGCTGTTGGCCTTGCCCGTCACAATTTGAAGTCGAGTTGACGACGACGACGACGACAGCGCGATATCTTCTCTGCTTGTGTTGCCATGTAAGCTGTGCCTGTGTGCGTTTGTGTGTGTGTGTGAGTGAGCGTGTGATAAGTCATAAAAAGCCAGTAAAAATCTCCGTTTGTCATTACATATTGTCATCATCAGCGGCAGCTTAAAAACAACAGCAAGCAAAACAACAGCTGCGCTGGCCGCACAAAAGTAGGCAACACTTTTTTTGCTTTAGCAAAGCGACGACGACGCACAACAGCTGCTTGCTTTAAAACTGCACTAGCGAGCTTTTTGTCAGCCTTATGCAAATGCAGTGCAGACCACACACCCCCCTCTCTCTCTCTTTGTATCCACCCACTTATTGGCAGCTGGTGTTATTGTTCTTGCTGCTTGCTACTTAAATGCAAATTGCATTCCGTCGTTGGCCAAAATCAATGTTTTCTTTTTGTTGTTTCCGCTTTAACCCATGGCTATTTGCTGTGTCACGTGCTGAGCCAAAACGAAAATTAATTGCATACTTTCAGGCGGCGGCGTACAACAATAACTTAATGAAATGGTCGCTGCTCTCTTAATGTGGCACATTTCAAATGAAATTCAATACAAACGACGCTTTTGCATTGCATTGAAAATATAAATTCCGAAATAGTGCAAAGCTATGACAACATTGTGTTTAAATGCATTTGAAATGCAATTTAATGCTTGACATGTGCGCACTGATAAATCTGAAATCTGGCATAACTGGCATTAATAAATGTAGTAATTGTAGAACGTTTTAATGGAATTGTGCAATAGTTTTGCGGCACTTTCGACACATTCGTGAATGTCACAAATGTATATCAATTTGGAAAGCGAAACGAGATTTTAAGTGCAAACTTGTGCATAACTAACAATTTGGGTTTTATTTACTGTCGCCCACTGCAAAGTATGCTGCATAAATGATGTGGGTTTTATTTACAGACGCCGCTGAAAAGTATGCAAGGTAAATATTGCAACGTCGCGACACATTTGCTTACTTATCACGTGTAGTGTAAGAGTGTGTGTGTGTATGTCTGTGTGTGTGTGTGTTGTGTTGGTGCCAAAGTGTAAATTACGCTAGCGGCGTCTTATGACACCGTCACACACTCTTACAAACACACACACACACACACACACGCACAAGTACACGTCGAGCTGTCCCTCTCGCTCTCACCCCTTGTGTCACACGTGACACACGCGAAGTTGTCAAAACTTTGCAACTATTGCCATGAAATACGAAAAGTTTTTAGCTGTCTTGTTGCTGTTGTTTGCTTCATTAGGTGTAGCATGCGTGCGAGCTTGTGTGTGTGTGAGTTTGCCTGCTTTTAATTCACAAAACGCTGGCGACAGCGACGCTGGCAGTGACGTCGACAGCAGCAGCAGCGCACATGTGTGCTCGCCTCTATGTCTATGACTGTGTGTGCGTATGCGTGTGTGTGTGTGTGTGTGTGAGTGTGTGTGCGGGGGCATTGCGCATGTCATCATCAAGCAACTGGACCGCAGCTCGCAGTCCAGTAAACGGTACATATGCTAACGCTGGCAGCGCAGCTGACTGAGCCGACTAACAAAAAAAAAACATACACACACACACACTCACGCACACACAAAACAAGACATGAAAAACTCTACACAAAGTCAGAGCACAGAGCAGCAACAAATACTTAGCAAGCAGCTGGCAACCGAACGAAACAACAACAACAACAACGACGCAAATAATTGGCAGCCTTTTTTTCCATTTTTGCTTCGTTTTTGTTTGTTCTCGTTGGATGGTAGAAAAGTCTACACTGCATTAGGCTGGCAGCTGGCCTAAAAGTCTACACGCAGCATCAGCAGCCGCCAGCCGGCTTAGCACACACACACACACACAGCTCTCCACACGCAGCGCGCTCTCACTCACGTAAACACACACACACGCAGAGTCTCCCGCTCGCACTCTCCCACTTGCTGCAGGTTCTCTCTTTTCGTTCGTTCGTTCGTTTTGTCTGATTAGCCCGCTTTGCTCTGTCGCCGTCGCTGTCGCTGTCAACGTCGCTGCCCGCATCGCGCGTTGTTTTTGCGCCACGACGCGTCTTTGTATGTGTATGTGTGCGAGTGTGTGTGTGCATGCGTGTGTGCATCATTTAAAACAATATCCAGAGATTTGTTTCGCCATTTATATGTCAAATATGACAAGTCAAGTGTTTTCTGTCATTCTTGTTGTTGTTGTTATTGTTGTTCTTATTGTTTGCTATGCCTTTCAATGCATGTGTGTGTATGTGGGTGTGTGTGTGCGTGTGTGATTAGCAGCTAAGTCAAAGTAAAAGCAGGGCAGATGCTCTGCCTACACACACACACACACACGTTTGGTTGGCGGTTGAAAAAATGTAAAAGTCTTAGGCAGACATACGTCTATATATCAAATATAATTTTATGTTAAAGCGACTACATAAAATAATACGAAGTCGAAAATGTTTAATATGTAAGTAATAAAAGTATTAATAATATTAAAATGAACAAGTTTTGAAATACAAAAACAAGTAAAAAAAACTAAGGTATTAATTTTAAAATATACCAAATTTCTATACCACAAAATACTAAAAATTTACCGAAATACATACATCATACATATTATAAAAATACTAAAAATATACCAGAATTTCTTATATCATACAATTTTTATGTTGACATATTACTACATTCAAAATATACCATAAAGGGCAAAATATACTAAATTGTCAAACAAAGCAACTACAACTTTAGTTATTATTGTCTGTTCCATTCGAGACTTAATTTTTTTCTAATTTATAAATTATTGTAAAGATGATCCATGATTTTTATTCTCGCCTCTTATTACGTATAACTTGTTAAACTTTCAGTAAAAAACAGTAAACAAAATCACATCAATTTCAAAGTTAAAAAGAACATTACCATTACTATTAGTTGGTATAATTGTAATTGAAAGTAATTGCGAATTAACGTTATAAAGTGTATAATTTTAAAATTCATAAAACGTTGCATATTTTTTAGGGCAGCCGCAGCTGAAAACGTTTTAATTAAACCGCGTTACACAAAGCATTGTCATCGCATTGAGGTTACGAGGCAACATTTACACTTACAGTTACTGCAACATGTTTGTAAAATCAGAAAAGCATTGTTTATTTCCTTAATTGCTTCATTTTTGCAGCTTCAGCTGCGAAACTTGCGTTGAGAGAATGTCACACAATTTTCACACTATGCTTTTGCTTGCTAAAATCAAATGGAGTCGCATTCTTTGATAATTATTTATGTATGTTGTATGTTAAATGTGGCCATATTAAATATATCACAATTAGCATATCAAACGTGACCGTATAAAGTTTTAAATATCCTTTATTTTTTTTAATGGTCACACTTGATTTTAACTCTCGTTATTATAGAGCTTCAGTTTGGATTGTTCTTTTTAATGAAGTCTTTTGGAAAAAATTAGATTGAACTAATTAAATCATTAGTTTGAATAAATTCAAATAAATTACAAAGGCACGTGAACTATTTTTGGGATATGAGAACTTTTTTAATTTACATTTATGTTTTATTAATTTAAGTAACATAATGTAATATTGCTGTAAAAAGTACATTTGAGAACCTCATACACTTAAGGTTTCTGTAGTATACCATATTTTCAAAGTTTTCTGATATCTACACAGAATGAAAAAAACGTTCTAAAATGAAGAATAAAATCTTGAATCAAGATTATATGATGTGAAAATACAATCAAGATGGTTTTTTTCTTAAAAATAAAGTAAATTCGAATTCTAATTTTAAAGGAAGGGGATTCCATTATTTTAAAAAACGAAAGAACGAAATTCTTTTTTTGTAAGATCGAAAAAATCTTAATTCAAGATTTGCAATCGTTTTTTCAGACTAGACTTGTTTTCTCTGTGTACTTTCTTAAATATATTTAAATTTTTTTAATGTTTATCTTTTTGACTGCTCTTCTAATTTCTTTTACTTCTTCCCAACTTCTTTCAATATCTCACTTGCTCTTACTGTTTAAGACTTCTTTATTTTTTTAACTAATTTTTTTTTCTTTTTTTTGGTACTCCTTTTCTTTTTTCGGTCACCTCTCGACATCTGGTTTTGTTTCTTCTCTTCCCTGCACATTCTATTTCATTTTCTTTTGACCCTGTTTCTCAGACTCTCTCTCTCTCTCTATGTCGCTTTCTTCCTCACTCCAACAACAATGTCGTGGACATTAATTCTTGAGGTTAGAGCATTTTATAAAGTTGTCGCCCATCTTTCAGCCACTCTCAGTCTTCGTCTCTGTCTCTCTTTCGCACACACACATAGTTGTGTGCGCTATGTGTCAATGTGTGAAATGAGCTTCAAGTACAACAACAACAGCAACAACAACTAGAAGAAAAAAAAGAAGAAGAGCTGACAAGGACGCTCCATATGAAAACAAACGCATAATTTAAGCGTAATTGCTGTCATTTTTCATTCGAGTGCGGCATGGTGAAGGCAGAAGGGGCTGTGATGAGGGAGGGGCGTGGGAAGATGGGATGGGGAGGGGGAGGGGTGAAGTGTAACTGCGACTGTGACTGCTCCAGTTGAGTGTCCATGTCGCCGTCGCCGTCGCCATCGCGTTGTGTTGCGTTGCGTTGTGTCCTCCACACGCCCCAAGAGCATGCACACACATGTCTGTGCTCAAGTGTGTGCATGTCTCTGCATGTCTGTTCCTGTCTGCCCCTCTCTATATATGTGTATGTGGCTGCTGAGTGCCCGCATCCGGCGCTGAAACGCCAATAATTATGTCGCTGCTTTTTTCTCTTCTTCTCTTTTTCCTGTATTTTATTTTCTTTCTATTTTTTTCTACTGTCGTTTTGTGTGTGTGTGTGTTTTTTTTAACGCCCCCTGGCGGCCAGCGGCAGCGGCAATTGACGCGACTTTTGTCGTCGCTTTGTTGCCCCGCGCCTAATCACATCAACAACAAACAGCACAGCAAAAAAGAATATGAAGCACAAGCACGACTATCGTGATACCCGGCATGCAGTTTCATTCACTTGAGGCTGCTGTTCGTCTCAAAAATAAAATTTCCTTATACAATTAGCTTGTGATACTAGAAAAATATTGTTGGTAATGCTTGCAGACAATTCAAAACAAGCAAGAAAGCTACAATCGAGTGTGCTCGACTATGAAATGAATAAAAGCAAAACATTGCGGTATTCATTTTTAAATATATAACATTATTATACCGCAAAGATACTAAATTGCGAATTAAAGCAATTCATTTTAAAATATACCACAAAAATACCAGAAGCTATATTTGGTATATTGATATAGAATTACATTTAAACTATACAATAGAGTGAAAAATATACCAGATTGTCTGACAAGGCAACCAGACCCGAATATACCAAATGTAGTCGTTAGTATTTTATGAACCGCAAAGATACTAAATTGTGAATTAAAGCAAAACAGTGCGGTATTAATTTCAAAATATACCACAAAAATACCAGAAGCTATATTTGGTATATTGATGTAGAATTACATTCAAACTATACAATATAGTGAAAAATATACCAGATTGTCTGACAAAGCAACCAATACCCGAATATACCAAATGTAGTCGTTAGTATATTATGTATTTTGCTTTTATTCACAATGGGTAGCGGGCATCTCACAGTCGAGCACACTCCACGGTAGCTTTCTTGTGTTATTTTTAGTATATTTTGTTTATTCAGAATTGAATACTACATTAGAATTACCAAATAAATACTTAAAGTGCCTTTGAAATGTTGAAAATAAGGTTTCTCTCTTAACTCTTTTTTTGATGATATGAGCGGTCGTGACTAGGATTACTTTTATCCTTAATGTCCAGAATTTATTACTCTAGCTCTTTTAAGGTTTTCAAGTTCTGGCAGTTGAAAGCAAAGGACAGACAGACAGACAGACGGACGAATGGAAATGGGAATGATTTTTAGATAGATATATATATTTTTGATTTGAATACTTACAAACCGCACATCGCATTCTTCAGGTTGTGCCGGGTATGCAAAAGTGTGAAATAGAAAAACAGCCGAGTTTGAAGCGCGGCGCATATCAAATGTCAAGTTGCCATCATCACCTTCTCATCATCATCATCATCGTCATCATCGCCATAATCATCATCATTATCAACATCGTGATGAGCTGTATAATCGTCATGATGTTGAATTTTGTTGCTGTTGTTGCACCTGTGCCTTTTGTGGCATTGTGTCCTGCTCCCTTACGCTTCCCCTCTCTCATCACTCTCTCTCTCTCTCTGTAGCTTTTTCTGGCTGTTTGCCAACTGAACTCAACTCGACTCGAGTTCAGTTCGCTTGAGTTTTGCTTTGTCGAGAGTTTTGTTTGTTTGTTGTCGCTGTCGCTGTTGTTGTCGTTGTTATTAACGTTGTTGTTGTTGTTGCTGTTGTTGTTGTAGTTGTCGCATTCCGTGTTGCGGCGCGTGCCTAGCCTTGCAACAATTGCACTTTTGCCACGCCCAATCGCCGCCCAATTCTTTTGTGTGTGCCACAATTGCCGCAGCATTCGCTTTGTGCCATCTCTATGTTCCCCTCCTCTCCCCCCTTTGCCACTGCATTCCTTCTCCCCGCTTTGCTTGATCATTTGCGGTTTACTCTCTTCTCTCTCTCTCTCTCCCTTTCTCTTTCTCTCTCACTCGTTATCTCACACTCTCACATTGTTTTCCATTCCCAGTTCACAACCTTTCACCTCAGCTCGTTGCAGTTTTTTTTTTCTACAATTTTTCTGTTGCCGCCTTTTAGGCTGCAGAAAAAAAGCTTAAATCAAGGCAATTTTTGCAAAACTATGTACTTAAAAGCTGCTCTAACTGGCATTGTCCCTGATTTTCGTATTATGCACACTTTACGGAAATATTTCAGGGTTTTTTGTTTGCACAGGCACTTTGATTGAATCGGTTTTTATTTTGTGCTTTTCTTTATAAAATTTATTTACTTATTTTAGAAGAAATTATGAGTTTTCTTCATATTTAGCGCTGTTAATTTTCTGTCTATGGCCTTCCAAGGAGCAGCACTATTCAAAGTAATAACTTCAAGCTTTATTTTTTAATTTCGAATCTTCTCATTTCTGGTAAAAATTGCTTATTAACAGTTAAATCTGTTTGTATTAATTAATGCACTTCATATGTATAATACCAATAATTTGTCAATCAATCAATCGCTTAATCAATCAATGTATCAATCAAACCAATATTCAACAATCAATCAATCAGTCAATCAATATATCAGTCTATCAACCAATCAATCAATGCCTGTTATTAATAACAATAATTTGTCAATCAGTCGATCGGTCAATCAAATTGTCAATATACCAATCAATCCATATATTTAAATACCAATATTTAGCAATCAATCAATATATCATGCAATATTACAATATTATTCGCTGAATTTCATAACAAATACTTGTCAATCAATCCTTGCATTTAAGTGATATACAATCAATCAATCAATCACTTTATTAAATAACAAATATTTGTCAATGAATGAATTGGTTAATTAAACAATCAATTTATCCGTTAATTAATTCCTGTATGTATCATTCAATCCCAATATTTTATAACTAATATTATATTAATCGGATCAAACAATCAATATATTTAGTCAATCAATCAAGCAATCTCCGTATTTAATTAAAAATATTTTTCATTTACTCAATCGGTTAATTAATCAAGCCAATATTTAACAATCAAACTTTTCAATCAAATAATCAATATATCAGTCAATCAATCAATCAAATAATCAACCAATTAATCAAACGCTATGTTTTTAACTAATATTTGTGAATCAATGAATCGATCTGGTTATCAATCCATCTTTCTGTTAATAAGTCCCTGAATTTAATAACAATAATCAATAATTAATTGTAGAATTGCAGTTGCAGACAGAGTGCAGTGCTGCTCAAACTGTGTGTACTGCATTTATCGTATCACCGACAAAAGCCAAAAAAGCTCATTACTGCTTGCTATCAGACACCTAAAACGCACAGTGAATACTTATAGGAGAAGGATTGTGAGGAGAGGGAGGAGGGGAGGGGAGGGGGTTGGAGACCAAGCTATTACCCATTCTGATACGCTGCTGATGAAGCTTCAACTCAGCCTCTCTGTCTGTCTGTCCGTCTGTCTGTCTGTCTTTGTGTTCCCAGGTGGGCGTAGCTCCATTGAGAAGAACGAGTCGAGACAAAAGCCGAGGCGGTGTTAGGTCTTACACTACAATGTGGTTGATGGGTGAGGGTAGTGGGTGGAGGGGGGATGACCATGATTGGGGGGTGATCGGAGGGGTGCTCGGTAGGGGTTTTTTGGTCTCACGCATTGCCACACGAGCATAATTTGTTGTAATTAACATAACGAGCCAGCCCAAGCAATAATGGGCAAAACTTCCCACACACACACACACACATTTACCTACACACACAGTTGCCTACACACGCACAGAGAGAGAGAGAGAGAGTGAGAGAGGAAATGAAACGCCTACATAAGAAAAAGCAGCTGAAATTGCGACTCCTGCTGTGAAACGAGCAGCAAATCTAACGATGGAGGAATTGCGGGGGCGAAGGAGAGGGTAGCTCTGGGGGTTGTGCTGTAGCTAAAGGGTAACAATATATGTATGTATGTATGTAGTACTTATGTATGTATGTATGTGGGCGAAGAGGGAGAGAGGGAGAGCGAATACAGCACCGAGAAGTTAGTCAAAGTTGCCCGCATTTGTGTATAATTAATTTGTTTTTGGACAGCCTTCCCCACCAGCTCCGCACTCGCCCCCCCTCCCTGCTTTTCGGCAACCCCATGGACATTTAGAATTTTGTAGCATTTATGCAAATGACTTTATGAGCAGGACTGCAAAAGTTGTAGTAGGCACAGAGGGCAATTTTCAAACAAAATTGTACTTTTCCCCCCCCTTTCTATTGCATACATTCTTTATCTGACAACTCTATTTTTTCTGGTTTTGTCTGTGCAGCAACAAGTTGTCGAACTATCTGGATATGTCATCATACTCGTTGAGAATGCGGAGGGCAAGATTAAATTATATGGCTCGCCGTCCGATCGCGATAATTTGGAAGTGGGCGATGAGATACTCGAGGTCAATGGCCTATCACTCGATAATATATCGCGCACCGAAGCCATTCGCCACATACACGATGTAAGTATGCAAACTATCGATAGTAAGTTATCGATATCACTAATTTTCTTTTTCTTGTCGTTTTAGTGCATCAAATCCTGCACAATTTGCTTGCGAGTGCGCAAGAAAAATGATTCTAGATTGGGTAAGTCTGAATATTATTTATAACACTACCAGAAGATGATCTTTATCTATTTTTAATGGGGTCTATATAAATTAAAAAATGTATTAAAAATTAAATAGGAAGCTAAGTGTTAATAATAGATGTTTTATGTGTAACAAAAAAGTTTAAAAAAAAAATCAAAAAATTCCATGCGAGATCAACACTTTGCAAGCTCAGTTGTTTTCAAACTAAGCGCACAGTTGAGCAAGGCTTGCACTTAATCGCAATGCTTTTCAATCTGTGCACGTTCAGCTGTCAGCTGTTTGCTTAGTTAGCCACTGCAGTTGCCGCACAACTGTGCTCTTTTTGGACACTTTAAGCGCGCTCTATAACGCTCTTGTTCGCTCTCTCCCTCTCTCGCTGCTGTAGCTCGCATCGCGCGCAGCTTTTGTTTTTGCAATTGTTTTTATTTTCCATTTATTTTTGTTTTTCTGTGGTCAGCTCCAAACGTTTTACGCTCCACTCTCGCTCGCTCTCTCTATTTCTTTGGCTGCGCTCTCTGCTGTGGCTGGGCTTGACGTTGGCGCTTCGCAACGTCGACTAATCGCATCAGTTGTGCGGCAACTGTCGACGTTTTTGGTGCCGTACATAGCGTCGCGGTTGTTTCATTTGTTGTTATTTCATTTGTTTTTTTTTCCTTTTTCGTTTCTGTTCGCTGCGCCAAGTTTTCGAATCGTGTCGCGTCGTGTCGTGTTTCGCTCACGCTGTCGGCGTTGTTGTTTTTTTTTTTCGGTGTTAGCTTATCCACGGTCAGAGCTAGGCTCTGTGTGTTGTGCGCGCGCGCAGCTTGCCAGCTTCGACGTCGACTGCAGCTGCGACTGCGCCAGAGCGTTTTGTTCTAACGCGCATATATAATTTTTGTTGTGTGTGTTATTTGTTATTTGTGCTTGTGTCTCAATTATTGAATCCAATTGAATTCAAAACAAGAAAATATAAAAATTCCATTTGGCAAACTTCGTCGCAGCTGAAAAAAGTAAGTGCACAATGTAATGCTTCTCCAATTGTATGCGTGAGCGTATGTGTGTTTGCGTCTCTTATTCTCTCTCTGTCTCTGTCACACTGAGTGTCTGTCTGTTTGTCTGTCGCTTACAGCACAGCCAGCTGGCAGCTGAGCTATGCATGATGGGGCCATGAATCAGCAGCAATGACAGCGTCGTTGCTGTTGCTTTTGGGGCGAAGGGCAGCGCAGCGCGGCTGCTTTTATGCAATACATTTGTAGTACAACAGCAGCAGAAATAACAACAACAACAATAATAATTCTTTTGTTTGCCGGCAACTTGAAAACTGCAGAATCTTACAAGCACAAATGCATGCGTATGTGTGTGAGTGTGTGTGTGTGACTTGCTCTTTATTCTTTACACACACACACACACACACATTTACAGCTAGCTCATACATTGTGAGTGCAAAAACAAAAATGACAGCAAATAGTTAAAAGTCGCTTAGGCAAAGGCAAAGAGAAAATCAAAGCAAAAACAACTACAAACTGGGCAGCATTCATTTCAATGGTGCTTTTTATTTTGGCATCACATTGGAACGAACTGGAAAGGCAAGTGGGAAGTGGGAGTCGAGTTAAGTTGAGTTGAGTTGAGTGCTGCCAAACCAACTGGAAATTATTGAAATAGAAAAAAAAATACAAACATAGCAAATATAAATATAGTACACCAACTTTTATTTCTTTGTTTGCCACGTGAGCGCTCCTCAAACTGTAAATCAAGTAACGGCAACTTAGAAACTAACCTCAAAACGAAACAAGTTTTGTTCGCCGACAGATCTCTGTTGTGATCAGCGACTCTCAAACTGCGATTGCACTTGCATGGGAATCGCCGAAGGGCGTTCCTCAGTTGATAATACCATATAGACAAACAAACTTGCCTCAACTGAGGGGCGTTACGTGAATAATAATTGCATGAAAAAAAAACTAAAATACATATTATCGACAATTTACGGACATACTAAATCAAAATATGCATGCCATACAAATTATAGGCAATGATCACAGATAGTTAATAAAAATTCAAAATAATTGGAATATACGTATTGCTAAAACTTAGAGATGATCACCTGAGTTTAAGTTGCTCATCGTTAAATCGTTCAAATCGAATTGTTGAATGGGTTTTCTTTTACTGATTTTGTCATCTATCAATCAAACATCAATCAACTGCCAAATTCTTCTATTTATTCTTTATTCAGTCTATCGATATCTTAAATATGTGATTACCTATTCTAGTAATATAATATCATAACAACAAATGTCTCTCTGTGTTGCTTTTTCAATTAAACAATCATACAATCAAACATCAATCAAGTTCTTTAAGAACATTTTAATATTTTTGGTATTTCTAGTTTCGTCGTCTAATCAAATCGTGTTTGAAATGCTTTACAATATTTTCTGCAATCGTTCTACAATCAAGTTCAATACTAAAATATTCTCTGCATTCTTTGCTATGCATTCCGCTTAAAGTTATGTTTTCCAATTAACAGTTTTGTGCATCAATCAATCAAGTTTCATTCTCACATTCTCTATTCTATTCTTCTGCAGTTCTAAATATAGATTTAGCTATTAGACGAGTTATGGTTATGTCTTACGCTCTTTTTCCGATTTTCACAATTTTGTATTTGTATTTTTTGGGTCACAGCGTTCAGCCAAATGGGTGCAAGAATTTCCAGTTTTCTTATGAAAAAAACAAGAAAATAAGAAAGAAAGAAAGAAGTTACTTATTACTTTACTTGTTTGCTAACACACACACACACACACACACAAATACACACACACAGTCGCAACATTCCAAAGCCATGAATTTGTTGTATAAAACGAAATCAATAGAGAGACGAGACAACAGCGAAGCGCTGAGAGCGTGCAAGAGAAGAGAAGAGAGCCAAAGATAAAGACAAGGCGGATAGTGAGAGAAGGGGGGGAGAGGGGCGCTCTATGCTTTTTCTATTGCCATTGCCCACGGTCCATTCAGGTGTGCGAGAAGCGCGGGTGACGAGAGAGAGCCGAAGTAGAAGGAGAAGAAGAGACAGCGGAAGGGGCATAGAGAGAAGATGATGAGGGGAAGGGGATGGGGATGGGGAAGGGGAAACGGGGCTAGCTGGGTCAGCATCCAAAATCCGGTAAGGCAAGTTTCTTGGCGTCGCTGCTGCTGCTGCTGCTGCGAGTCAATTGTGTGAGTTTGCCTGACGATTTTACACGCGCTCCGATGATGGCGGCTACAATTGAGCACACACACACACATTTGCACACTCACACACACACATGTGGCTAAGATGCGCTGGGTGCTGTGGTCGATGGAGAGGGGAGCAGAACTGGGACGGGGGGAAGTTGGGGAATGTGGTTGGCCAGCCATGTGCTGCGATGTGTAAAAGTCATTGCCTCAAAAGAGACCCAAAGTGCTGCTGCTGCTTCTTTTTTTTCTCTTCTTATATATATATATTTCTTATACCCGGCAACTAAAAGCGACAGAGGGCATTAAAGTAGTTACTATTTGTTATTATATTAATTTGTTATATTATAATTAAGTTTGGTATTTAAAATTTATATTTAGTATTGATATAATATAAAAAAAATAATATAGCCGGAAAAAAATAATACTAATAATAATAATAATAATATATAGGAACAAAGAATATTTCAAAAATATTGTAAGTTGGGAGAACTAAAATGAGTGGGTTTGATCAAAGCTAGATAATGGCCAAATCGAACTTAAAACAACGCTGATAGTCTTTAGGATTAAACATATAATATAAATAAATAAAAAAAAATAAGAGGTAGAAAAAGAAAAAGGAAAAAGCTTATAAAGCTATTTGGATGAATAACCACTTTTAGCATGAGTTAATGAAGTTAGAAAAAGGACAAATAGAATTTTAGTGAAATGGTTTCTGATACCAATCTTTTTTTCATAGATGATATGTGTAAAGTATGCACAAATGCATGACATACAAATATATTAAAAACTGATTTAATTTTGTGATTTCACGCTTCACATATTTGTGGAAATTTCACAATTTATTATTTACAGTATTTATTTCAATAATAAGCGTAATTTCTATGATTAACCAAAAATGATTGCTATAACGTATTATTGAAAGCTCAGTATTCTGTTATTCCTATTAAAATAAAAAACCAATTTCAAAGCTGTGATTGAATTATTCTATTATTATTTGAATTATTTGAACTTCTCAATAATATTCATAAATTATTTGCAAAAAAATATTATAGGAAGAATTTTATGGCTTTAAAATCAGGTTGCTTTGGTCACACTTATTTATTATATTATTATGACAATTTATAATTTAGATAAATATAACTAAATTATTGGCAAGAGATATTAAAAAGAAATAACTCATTTTATAGCTTGAAAATCAGTTTGCTTTGGTCACACTTAATTTGTTCGTGTAAAGGGTATTTCACAGCCGAGCTCAACTCAAGCAAAGCTTCGTTTCTTGTCATCTGTGTAGTATTTTTTTTTGCTTTGTTTTGTTGACCATGCGCTACAAAGAGAATGGGGGGAATGGGAAAGAAAGGAGCAGAGATTTTGGCAAACGGGGAACGGAGGCCAATAGCTTGACCTCAACATCCGCAACAAGCAACAAAAAATGGCACAGGAGCTGCAGTTGCAGTGGCAATTGCAATTGCAGCTGCCACGTAAAGCGATGTGAATGCGATTGAGTGCACTCACACTCACACTCGCACTCACATTCACATCATCATGTGCGTTTAATATGTTTTGTAAGGTGCCCTTAATCAAACGTGAGACTCACGAGTCATTTGGCGACTGAAGCTGATTCAATTGGCAGCCTTAATTAGTCGAGCGAATCAAATGAATCGTAACGAATCGATATTGTGAATCATTTACAGTTACAGTTGACGTTGTCGCAGTTGTAGTTGCAGTTGCAGTTGCAATTGCCGCATGAGTAATGCACCCAAATATACCCTGCAGTTTGTATGCTTGAAGTTGGGTCGCATCGACTAATTTGAAATAACATTTGAGTAGCACAATTTGAAAAATAATTATTATTTGGCTTGGAATAGAAAGAGGAATTTATATTTTTGATATATTTTACTTTTTAGTCTACTAATTTTCATGTCATGTTTATACTATAAAAATATGCTGCTGATATTGAAATATTGTAAGTTTTGGAAAGAAAAACTATGAAGCTGAAATACATTGAAATACTTTTGAGAATAAAATCTGCTTATTCTCAGCTCTGGTCACACTGCAGCATAAAAAATGTGTTTGCCTTTGCTTTGTGTATAGTTTTGTCAATAATTTTTCAATGGATTTTAATAAGTTGTATTTGAACACGAATTTCGGATATTTATAGCTTTCTCAGCTCTGGTCACACTGTAGCTCAAAGCTGTTTCTTCTACCACAGCAGCTGCAGTCGCTGTTGTTGTTGTTGTCGCTGTTGTTGTCGCTGTTATTGCTTTCGCTACAATGTTTTGTGCTTTGCTTTGTTTTGTTTATTTGCTTAGCGTTTTGCTATTGTCTTTTGTCGTTCTTTTTTATTATCATGTTCTGCTGTTGTTTTTCTGCTTATTTTTCTTGTTGTTGTTGTCGTTCTACCTGCAAGTTTTCTATTTGTTGTTGTTGTACTCCTTCTGGTTGATGTTGTTGGTGCCTTTCACCAGCAGCACCACAGCATTTGTCGCTCCTATATATCGACTATATCTTTCTCTCCTTCTCTCTCTTGGAGTCTCGCATTTCTCACTAACTATGCTAACTGCATTATCCAACAGTTTATTGCAACTGCATACCCTGTAAATATATTGCGTTCACTCGCTAGCTCTGCTTAATAATACCAAAGAACAACTATGAATTGCATATATAGTATGTTGAAATACTTTTGAGAATAAAAACTGTTAAAATATATTGAAATACTTTTGTGAATATTATATTAAACCTAGTAATTAATGGAAGAAAAAAATATTCAAATTTTCAGATTTTCAGATTTCTTTTGGCCGTTGTTTTTCTGATTAAGTACATTGTAAATTATAAATAAATACTTTCGCATTGGCAAATTTTAAATTAAAGATTGTGTTGGAAAAAAGACGTAAACAAAAGAATATCCCTTCTGAAAATAAAGGAATATTTACCATATATGTACATATATTTTGATGTTTTTCATAAAACTTGTTAAACTTAATTGGAATATTTTTAAGAAAATAATTGCGTTGAAAGAAAGTCGTTGAGAGAATAATAAGCTTTTTGATTTATAATAAATACAAAATAATATTTAAATAATTTTGAGTTTGAAGTTTAAAAAAAATATTTAAATCTTTTGATATTTTTCTATGCATCTCCAAGTCTAAAATAAATTGGAAAATGTTTAAGAATAAAAGTAATAATAAAATAGAGAAATGTACAAGTCTTATGATGTTTTTTTATTCTCAAATTTTTCAATTACAATTACTAAATTATAATAATTTAGAATTATTAAATTAATTTTAGAACAAATTTTTTTTTGTTTTCAATTATTTATAGATTATCTTTATATGGTTCCATTAGTATTTTGCTTACTCAATTCGGCATTCTTTGACATTTTTCTGCAGTCGTTTGCATTGTTTACAGGGTATTTGGCAGCCTGGTTATTTTGCTGTTGTTATTTGTTATTTTGCTGTTGCTGTTTGACATTTAATTCTCAGTGCTCAGCTGTCCCATTGTCGTTGTTGTTTGACGTTTGTTTTTATTTTTTGTTGTTGGTTTTTTTTTTATTTTCCATTCTATGCTCTCAACTTTATGGCCATTATTATTTAGATGTTGGCTTTTGTTTGTGTTGTTGTTGTTGCTGTTGAGTTTACCGCTATAAATCCGCAGCGCTTATAATTGGATATGGCCAGATAAGTTTAATAGCCAATTTATTGGTCATATTGCTGCTGTTCTTCTGCTGCTGCTGCTGTTGTTGTTGTTGTTGTGGCAGCCACTTGTTGCCAACGACATAAGCAACAAGAATAAACAAGCTGCCCTTTTTTTTTGCCACATGAAACTCTCTCATATGAATGAAGCTGCAGATCAAGTTGCATTTGTTAAAGTATTAAATGTCTCTCAGGTTTTTCGAAGTAAAAAAAATAACAAGTAAATAAACACAACACAATAACAACTTTCATTGTTTAAGTGTGAGTATTGCTTAAGTGCACGCACAAAAAATATTTAATAAATCGATTCAACTTTTTTAGAATACTTTACTGATTATAGATTTATTAGAACTCGATATGAAAGCGAAATTGAATGAGGCCAATATATTGAATTATTGTTTACACAGATTTGTATACGACGCAGAAACATTGCTGATAAGGTTGGTTAGGAGATTACAGCTATGTATTTCTATAAAGATAAAGACAGGAGAAAATTTACGATTGTGCTACATGTTTTCGTTAAATGAAGCAAGCCTTGGATTGGTATAAGTTAATGTTGTAGCCGCTTAAATGAAATGTGATATATTAAAATAATAAAAAAAATTAATAAAATATAATAATAATAATAATAATAATTTTCATAATTTTATTGCTTGGCGATCGATCGAAAGCTTCCTAAGAAATTTTCCGCTTGATTTTTGCTGTGAATTGAAATTGAAACTGAAAACGCCTGGGGAAAGATTGATCGGATCAGATGGGAAGAGTTTGGGGAGTTGCGACTGCAATTGGAAGACGTCACAGTAACTAATAAGTGACACACACAGAGAGAGACAGAGACAGAAAGCGAAGCAAAAGCAGAAGCAGAAACAGAGAGAAAAGAAAAGCAAACCATGTGTGAGGCAATCAAGCGAGCAAATAAATAAACAAACGTGAGACAATGCGCACCTGAGCAATACAACAGTTGAAAGCACCAGCTGAACAAGAGGAAGCAGAGAGAGAGAGAGAGAGGAGTATAGAGTAGAGGGGAGGGAGACAGAGAGAGAGAGAGCGGGGAAGAGAATTGTAACTGAAATGCCAGCAACCAGCAACGGTGACAATCATCAGGGTCGTCATCATCAACGCGAAATGAATTCAATTTAAAGTTGAAAGTGCTTAAAAGGTAAACACACCGCACACACACACACCTCTTCTCCCCCTCTCTCTGTCTATCTCCTTCTCTCGCTTTTCACCCTCTCGCTCATTCAGTGTTCTATCTGCGCTGTCATAATAAAGGCATTTAAAACTGCGACCGTCCATCAGACAACCAACAACAAAACGTCTGTCATCTCTTTCACCTGCTTTCTACCTCTCTCTCTCTCTCCCTCTCGCTCTATGCTGCCTTAGCAATGCCAACAATTAACAAAACAAAAAAAAAAAAGAGAAAGAGAAAGAGAAACACTCTTGTTTACGTAGTGCTGCTGTCTGATAAGCGAGTGATAAGCGACACTCGACTGCGCGTCCACTGTGGCGTATGAGTAATTTCCTACGTATTGCAAGGGTGCGCAAGAGGGTGTGTTCTCTGTGTGTGTGTGTGTTGGCCAGGCAATCAAATCTGTTTGACACACATTGATATGCATACGCTTTAAATTGAGGCTATCGCATGCCAGACAGCACAAGACAACGTGGCGGGCAGACAGACAGACAGACAGACAGACAGACAGTTGGACATTCAGCAGGGGGGAACTTAATTTAAATGACTTTATCATTTGCTTGTAGTCAAACTGAATAACTGAAAAGTGAATGAATTGCACAGTGTGTGTGTGTGTGTGTGTGTGTGTGTGCGGCAAGGGGGCGCCACTTAACAATAACTAATGAATGAAAATTACTTTTGCAATTGGTTTGCCAGTTGACCGAAGAAAATAATGCTAGTAGTTACCGCTGATAATGCAAGTAATCAGCAAGAAAATTTTAAGGACAATGAAAAGCATAATGAGAAGAGTACAAAATAATGCAAATGATAATGAGAATTGAATAGAATAATGAAAATACTAATGATAATGTTGACTTATTTGAACTTTAATACAAAATAGATGTTTAATAAACTAATAATAATAATGTTAATAAGCAAGAAAATTTTAAGGACAATGAAAAGCATAATGAGAAGAGTACAAAATAATGCAAATGATAATGAGAATTGAATAGAATAATGAAAATGCTAATGATAATGTTGACTTATTTGAACTTTAATACAAAATAGTTGATAAATAATACTAATAATAATAATGCTAATGCTAATGCCAATGATAATGTAATGTAAATGCTAATGATAATGTTGATGATGATTGCAATAGTATTAGTTATTGTACTTAAAAATAATGAAAACCGAATATAATAATGCCAATAGTAATGATAATTATAGTAGCATTGACAAAAACTTCAATTACTTAGTCAATAAATAAATAAATAATAATAAACTAAATTATAATAATGGTAAACGAATAAAATAATGCAAACACTAATGAGAATGATAATGAATGATAATGAAAAACTCAATGACAAGCGATGAAATAGTAGTGGATATTACTGATTTGAACTTAAATAAAAGTCAGAAAAGATTCAATGCAAATCCTAATAAAAGCCAGCTAAAATTGATTACTAAACCTGCTAATAATAAATGAATGCGAAATGCACAAACTCTTCGCTGTGGCAGTAAATGAAAAGAATGTGATGCTTGTAAATTGTAAATGCATGAGATGATTATCTGCAATTAAATGCGGCGAGCTAGGGAAATGCCAAGTATTCGAGAGAGTCTGGCAAAAATAAAAAAACGTCACGTTTTCGAGCTGCAAGTGTGCAGAAATGAGCTGTAAATCCGGTCAAAACTATTACGCGTGGCAGCGCTCGCTTTTTGGCCATAACATTGCGGTTTAAAATAAAAGAGGGAGAGAGAGAGAGCTGACCTTAGAGAGAGAGAGAGAGAGAGTGTGGGAAATGCAATGAATGCTGCTTACCCTTTTTGTGTATTTTTTTTTTGTGGTGTCTCACTTTTATGGTTACAGGGTATAAAAATACTAAATGATGAGAGAGTCGAGAGTCAGAGATTTATATGTTTGCTATTTCTTATCTGTGAACGCAGAAGAAAAAAAAAACGTATATACGAGACAAATAAATCTGTCAAAGAAAAAGCCAAAGAAAAGAAAAGCGAACATTTAATGTGGATTACGTGAGACATAAAACGAAAAACGAAGCAAACTTTTCGTTTTTTTTTTTTGTGTGTGTGTTTTTTTGGGACTTTCTTGTGGCCCAAAACGAAAGTCAAATGCAAAATAAAAACCACAAACACACACAGCTTACTTTCCATTTCTCGCATAAAATTAAGAAGAAGAAAGACTTATCAATATTTATCAATATGTAAATGAAATATTTCGTCATGTATTTAGTATAACAATGATATAGGGGAACTCTAGTTGGCATAGGTTATGTTCTCTCTCTAACGCAAAAGGAAAAAGATGAAAGGGGGCGGCAACCCTAACTCAATTGCTCCCGCCTTTCTCACACACACACACACACACACAGACAGTTACAGTTTAGCAAGCGCTGGAGGGGCAGGCAGGTGAACCGCATTACGGGTTCGGCAAAAGTTCATGGCCCCAAAAGGCTGTTGGTCAGGGACACGAGAGGGACAAGGGACAAAGAGCCGCCACCTCCCACCACCCCCTCACCATTGAGCAGCAGAGTTTTACAGCCGCCGAGCTGCGGCCGCCTCGGAAATGCGATACATCATTTTGCGGTTACATAACCCGCGCGCACATGCTACGTAGATAAAAATACAGAGAAGAGTAGAGAACAGCGAGCAAGAAACACGACAAAAAAAAAAATAAATAAAACGCGAAACATATACATCTATATATATATATATATATATATATATATATAGTATAAAGCGAAGAAGAAGAAGCAGAATTGGCAGAAGAGCCGCAGATAAATACAGACACACACACACACACACAGAATGTGAGTATAAAAACGAAATCTTGTGCACCCAAAACGAGTTTCGCAATGCTTAAACATGGCTAACAGCAACTAGCCATGGCAGCAGCAACAACAACAACAACAACAGCTAAGCAGAACAGAACAAGAAGCAACCATAGAACAGAGAAGAGAAGAGAAGTGAAGTGAAGAGTTGAAAGAGAGAGAGAGAGTGAAGAGAAGTGTGCAAGAAATGCTGAAATAATAATAATAGTACAAATAATAATAAACATAATAGTATTATGCACAACTTTTAGTATATACCAACAGTTAGTATATAGAACAGAGAAAAGAATTGAAGAGTTGATAGAGAAAAAGAGAGAGTGAGTTATGAGATGAGCAAAAGAAATGGTCAAATAATAATAATAATAATAGTAATAATAATAATAATCATATTAGTATTATGCACAACTTTTAGTATATTCCAACAGTTAGTACATACAACAAAGAAAAGAGAAGTGAAGAGTTGAGACAGAGAAAGAGTAAAGATAAGAGCAACAGAGTTGTTCAAATAATAATCAAAATATATATATATAATAATATTAATATGTGTTCAACACGTGTTAGTATATACCAACAGCAATGCTGGTATATACCAAAATACCAGCATCAACTATTCAGAAAACAAGGTTCGCTTAAAGGTTAAAGCAACAGCCAACAGTTAACTCGTTTAGATAAGAATTACACTCGCAACTCTATGCGATTTGTGTATTCAATTTGTAGCATTGCGAATACGCGTTGTATTCACACTTGTTATTCACTTTAGATAAGCACCACAAAAAACACAGCCGCAAAAATTCCGTAACTCTTCATGTTTGCAAAAAGCAAAAGAATTAGAGAAGCGAAGCTAGAGTTGTATAAGTTCAATACGGAAATATAAGCAAGTTGCTCAAATAGTTATATTAAAGTTGAAAATCTTTGAATTGGAAAAGAGTTGATGAGTGGAATAAAGATAATATTATAATAGAGAACTTCGAAGTAAAGTTTAGAGAGAAGTTTAAATAGAAAATTATATTTTAATGGTGAATATTTAATGCTAAGAAAGGAGTACTGGAAACTACATCAATTTAAGAAGACTATTTGAAATTAGACTTATTCAAATAGAGAAGTTCAATTGAGAAAAATAAATTTAGAATTAAAAGAAAACACTTACTTCTAGAGAAGTTTAAATAGAAAATTTTATTTAAATAATGAAGATTGCATACTGAAAATGAAGTTCGGGAAAGTAGAGAAGTTTTAATAGAAAAGTTCATTTCAGTGATGAAAATTTAATTCAGAAAGAAGCTGGCAAGACTGTAGATAACGTATAATATGAGTAAAGTAATATATTATTAAGATAAGAAAAATAAGATAACAAAGATCAGATCTAGTCAAGAATTTAATTTCGAAAAGTATAGTGAAACTTAACTATAAGGAAATCGTAGAAAAAGTTCAGCTTGATGTTGTGTTTCTGCGAGAGAAGTTTAATGCTAGATGTTAATTGAAGTTATAAAGAAAAGAAACCTTGAATGAATATGAGCTTGACATTAAAGTGCACACGCCAAGTGTTGTAGAGAATCAACAAAGTAGAGAAGTTCAAGAGTTTTGCAAAGTAACATCAAGCTGCGAAACTTGTTAAAATTTAATATATACGCTAAGCATATAAAAACGAAACACACACATATAAAACTTGTGTGTGTGTGTGTGTGTGTGGACATAGAGATCAAGCTGTAAGAACTGGAAACTGAACGTAATGCTGTAATAATAAAAATGTTTGTCGCATTTTAACAAGGGGAAAGCAGCAGCAGCAGCAGCCACTATTATAATAAAGAGACAATGTGATGGGGAAGAGGAGAGGGAGAAAGAAAAATAAATAAAAAAAAACAGACGGCAACAACGAAAGCGGAAGCAGAATATGATAATGAAAGAGCAAGTGCAGTTTGGAAGGAAGCAACAAAGCTGCACAACGAGAAAACCAAACTAGAACGCAAAAAATGCGATTTGAGCCAAACGAAACCAATTTGAACCAATGACAATGTTAAATTCTTTGCCAGCATTTTGTTTGCATCATGATATTAATTATTTAATGGCCAATTAGTGAGTGGAGTGGCAAAAAAAAGCAGAAAAAAGAACAGAAATATCGGTTAGCAACCGCCAAAGCGGCGCTAATAATATGCAGTATCCAAAAAATATCACGTATACGCCATGTGTGTGTGTGCGTTGTGCTCGGGCAGCTCTGCTGAAAATAGCCGCACAACAACAAGAAGCTTAAAACGATATCTCGACAACAATAGTTATTCATATGCAATTAAATGCACAAATACGTTCAACAAATACGAATTCACGATGTGCTCACAATTAACACGCGACACATCATTATTTAATTACAATCAAATTTTCATTGTGATTATGATAAAGCGTTGCCCAAGCTGATTAAAGGGCGAAATTGACAAAAATCAGCATAAAATGCTGGAAACAACATTTTGAATTTGGCATCTCGACTGTGAGATGCCCTCTACTCATTTTCAATAAATGCCTAAATATATCAACAAAATTCTGAATTTTTTATTTTAATTACAGTCTATTACATTCAAAATATACCAGACTGAAAAACACTGATATATATCGAAGACTGTATTTGGTATATCTTAATACTATTACATTCAATATATACCATACAGTACAAATTATACCAGGCCGAAAAATACTGAAGGCTATAACTAGTATATCAATATGCCATTATATACGAAATATACCACACTGTTCAAAATATACTAGACAGAAAAAATACTGGCATATATCGAAGGCTGTAGTTGGTATATTATTAAAAATACTATTACATTCAAAATATAGCGTAAAGTTCAAAATATACTAAACCGGAGAAATGATTAAATATACCGAATGCTATTTATATATCAATTCAAAATATACTAGATCAAATAAATACTAAAATATACCGAACGCTATATAAATATACTATTATATTACAGCAATATACAGACCAAGGTAATTAAGAGCCAAAATCAGCTGCTTTTAGTTTTTGCAATATATCTTGAAGATATCAATTAGATATCCATTTTTTACAGGGTATTATTAACAGTAGCGACAAACGGTAATCGAGTATCTTTGTTGTTAAGTGTTAAGCAAACAATCAAACGGTTAAACAGACAATCGCATAAATAAATAATGAAAGTAGCAAGGGTCTCATTGCTATTCTATTACAAACTCGCAACTCGCAACTTGAGAGCCCATTGCGGGCAATTAAATTGAAATAAATTACGTATACGTATGCACACACACACACACACACACACACACACATACGTACATCTTTTGTATGCACAAGTATAAATTTGTGTTTTATGATTAGACAATCTTTTGTTTGCTTGGGAAGCTAGCAAATCACGCAACTCTCTTATCGCAATTTATTTGAGAAAATTATCTAATATAAATAATAATACAAAAAAATAAGCTAGATAGACGACTGTTGTGGAGATGCAAGATAATTTATCTGCAGTCTGCCACAGTTTTTTTGTTGTGCTGCTTCGTTGGCAGCTTGTCAACTCTACAACATGTTCTTTTTGTGATAGCTTGTTTCAGTTTATTGTTTTTGCCTGGTGAACTGAAAAGCGAATGCTTTAAGCTTAGCTGCAATTAAAGAGAAAATAGTTTAACTAAAATAGTTTCAAATTGAAAATAAAATTGGTTATACAAAATTCGAAAATAAAAGTAAATAATTCAATGAAGAGAAGATGTCTGTTAGTTTAGTTTACGCGCTTAGTATTCAAGTCGCTGCTAAAACCTTCTTAACGCAGTTTGACAAGCATTGTGCTTTTAAAACTTTGCTGCTGTGAATGGAATTGTTGTGTTGCCTTTGTCGTTGTCATTGTCTCTGCAACTGGAGCACACTTTTGGTTTATTGTTTAACAATTTGTAGCGGCAATTAAGAGGCGTCTGCTTGCCTTCGATTTCGCCTGCTGAATGGCAGCTGATGACGCTAAGCTGATAATGATAACAATGCCGATGATAAACTTTTTGAATGCACATAATTCATCCGCCCCGTGGTACATGAGTGTCTCTGTGGAGGAGAATGACAGGAAGGAAGGAAGGAAGCTAGCTTGCTTTGGTTTTTCTAGGCCCCATAGCGCCATTAATTACTAATTGAGGTTAATAATATAGCACCATTGGCATCGGAGACAGAACTCAGCTTACAATTTACAGTTTTAACTGTGCAAGTTAAACATTTGCATGTGCGCAAGCCTCACACTCACACTTACACCCATACACACATACACAGGCAGACAAATGAGATTACAAGTCAAGGCAAATGCATAAACAGGGCTGCGACACTAACAGGGCTGGGGTAAATGCAGCGGTAAAGCAGAGGAGGCCGCAAAAGCAAAGGCAAAGGCAGAGGCACATTGCCTGTGGAGGTTCAACGACATATGACGCTGTCGTCGTCGTCGTCGTCGCAACGATGCCTAATTGGATTTGCAACTGCGAGTGGCCACGGCGAATGGGCGGCCATAAGGGCCTCCTATGTGGGCGTTGCACATACTCATCGCACATCGTCCATCGCATTCACACTCACTGTCAACCCTGACACTCACTCTCACACTCACACTCACTCGCAGAGTCAGACTCTCGCAGACCGAAGTCGAAGCTCGCTTACGGCCCAGTTACAGGCTTGAGATTGAGCTACTGCCTTGTCATTGCCGTGCCTGCTACTGCCACCTACTTGCCACACGTTGCATGCACCATCTCTTGCGACTCCGCTGACGGCCACTTTTCGGCGCAATCAACAGACCCAAAAATACTAACAAGCAAAACTTACAACAACTACAAAAAAAAAAACGTTGAAGCAAGAAAATGAGAATGCTCAGCAAAAGAATATAAACTGTGAAATACCCTGTAATTTAAAGAATATCAACGAACAACACGCAAAGAGAAAAAGTTTTATGTAATATAAAGGATATTTTAAAAAAATTTTAAATTAATAAAGTAACAGACAATGAAGTAAGTTGAAATGTGGCACAAACATCGTTGTATTTAAAGGCAAAATAAAGATAACAAGACAAGAAATTAAGAGAAATACGTTTAATTTTTTTAGATAAAATCGAAATTTTCCAAAAATTTGACAACGCTTAAAAATTAAAAAAAAAAAGAGTGGAACGCATTTTATATTTTAATGAAAGGATTTTTCAAAAAAATGTTAGAAATGATAAATCAACTCGAACAAAATTTGATAATTGGAAAAAATGTTAAATTAAAAAAGAATGGTTAAAAAATAATAGAAAAACTGATGCATTCCACTTTAAATATTTGAGGAAGTGATAAAAAAAACGAGTAAGAAACCTACAATTGAGTATGCTCGACTGTGAGATACCCGCTACCCATTTTGAATAATGAGATAAGAAACAAGTAAAAGTCGAGCTAAGGTGCAAAACTATCGTCTTATGAAAAAATACTGTCAATACGAATTTATGAATCACTCAGCAGTCGTTGCCTTAATGTCGTTGCCAATTACAGGGTATCGAAGCAAATGCAAGGGCGTCAAAATGAAATTAAAGTCGATGCTGTGCTCAGGATGCGCTAAAGCCTGATGGTAAGCGGGTGCTTTAAGGCTAGCCCAGGGGCGGAGGAGGAAGCAGGCAACCGAAGAAGGCGAATGGGTGTGGCAGAAGGGAGAAGGCAGAGGAAAGGGAGGGGGAGAGGGAGGGAACATGGATGTGCGGGCGTGCCAAACTGCAGCTGAAAAGCAATAAAAGTGACAGCTAAAGTTGAGTGCGGGCAAAGGCTTTTGGCTTGCCAAAGTGAAGAACATTTCAAGCAGAAGGACGAAGGACATGAGTGATGGAGGAGAATAGTGGCGGAGAGGGAGAGGGGGAAAGCGGGAGATGCCTGGGATTTGGTGCAAGATGTCAGCGCGCTGACAGCATAAAGCGAATTTTGAGCAAAACTTTTGCTTTTCCACACGATTCCTTTGCCGAAGCGCCCGATAAAAACCTAAAGGACGCACACAAAACACACACACAAACACACACATGTGCCTAGTGTGTGTGTGTTTGTGTGTGCTTAAGTGTGTCTACAAATTTAAATAAATATGTATTTATAATAGAAATAGACGGGGAATCTGTCGTCTGCGCCTTTGTGCCACTTGTGGCAGCCACTGAACCCTCCACTCACTTTGAGTGCATTTCTCGCAATAGTAAACTACTACCCCTCCTCCCTCCTCTCGCCCTCTCTTCCTCCCTCGCTTTGTTGTTGCCCTTGCTCAATACTTGTACTCAGACTTATTCACATTCTGATTGAAGCTTTTGTGCGCTTTGCTTTCCGATTTCACTTTTAAGCTGTCTTACTTTAAGAAGCATTCGGATTGCTTGATATTTAGCGATTTGATTGAATTTCCCTTCTGCAGGTGCAGGAATGTGTTTTTAATTCTTTTTGTTTTTATTTTTTATGGCTTTTTGTTTAAATTGCGAAGAAATTAATGAAAATTCTTACTTAATACGTTTGTTTTGCCTGACAATTTGGTATATTTTGCAATATATGGTATATTTTGAATGTAGTTTTAAGTATTTCGGTGGTATATTTTAAGGATATTATTATTTTGCTTTTATACAAAGAGTAGAGCGAGTATCTCGCAGTCGAGTGTGCTCGAGCTTTCTTGCTTGTTTTCATTGTTTAAAACACGTTCAAATTACTATTGAATTATTATCCCCATTTAACGAGATTGGTTCTTTTGTTTTGTATAGCAATTTCCATTATATTTCGATTTAAAATCTCACATTTGAAGTCTGATTAAAGAAGCAACTTCTCCAGAGGCTGCTAATTTTATTTAATATTTTTCCATAGCTGCTTCAACTGGCTGCTGACAAAACATGAAATGATTTAATAGTACTCGCAGTGTACGCAACGTACGTATGACATACTCGAAATGATATTCGATTTTCCAGATGATTAAATCAAGAGTTAAACATTTCAATATGCGAAACTCTGGGCAAGGGAAATTCCGAATTTTCCTCTCGTGCTTCATGCATACTGAACGTCAACGTGAATGCGAATGTGAATGTGAATGCCGCATGTAACTGTATAATAATATGAGTATTCATTCTTATTCACTTCTCATAACTTCATTCCACCTCCTCCCCCTCCTTCTTCTCTTTCTCCTTGCCATTTTTGGGTTACGATTGAGATTACAATACAATTTGCCATATGAATAATATTGACTTGACTGTGCGAGACTCTCTGCATATCTATGTATATGTATGTATGAGTGTATTCATGGGTGTGTGTGTGTGTGTGAGTGTGCACAATAAGCTAGCAATTTGTATTGTTCGATTTGTACAAACGGCGTCGTCTCGACTGCCTATGGCGAACGTCAAACGGAAATGCCTTATTAATGAATATGTTTGGCCACCACACACACACACACACACACACACACACACACACACACACTCACTTGCCAATCACACTCACATTCAGACACTCGCTGTGCTTACAGTGGGGATGCTGTGCTGTTGATTCACACGTATCAAATGTCAAAAGTTGCGTTTAAATGTGCCACACATCAAATGCAGAACATAACAAATATATTTCGATTTGAATATTCGATTAAACGTTGGCGGTGTTTGCAATGTTGTTGTTTCAAGTGGATCGAACCAAGGGTTAACATACACATTACTGAGTAATGAGTTGGTTACAATTCTTGAATGTATTCATAAAGAAAGAATAGATTTAAGCGAGCATCGAAATCGATATCAAATTTAATAAGGTGTAATAGGATAATATTTGAATTATATCCTTTATATTTTATTATTATAAATTTTTTATTAGATTCCCAATTTCTT
The DNA here is from genome assembly GCF_023558435.1 of Drosophila sulfurigaster albostrigata. Taxonomy (NCBI): domain Eukaryota; kingdom Metazoa; phylum Arthropoda; class Insecta; order Diptera; family Drosophilidae; genus Drosophila; species Drosophila sulfurigaster. The sequence continues at coordinate 22,200,714 of NC_084885.1, forward strand.
CGCTTCGATCCTTCCCTAGTTCAAGTGTTGTGTAGTACGTTATGATTACTGAATAATTCAAGGGCTAAGTAATGCGTAACGATAACTTAGATTAAGTGTTGTATAATGTGTAAAAATTAATTGACAACAAAAGAGGCAACTCTGCTAAAGTGTAGAACAAATGTTGATAAATTTGTTTTGCCACAATTAAGTTCTTTAATGCAATATAATTTTGAGAAGTAGTAGAAAGTTTAAAGCAGAATAATTTTATAATTATGTATGAAAACATAATATAATAAAGTTCTTTGATTACTTGCCAAGTTTTTTCAAAATCGGAAATAGAAAGGTGCTCTAATTATATTGTTATGAAATGTATTGCTCTGATAACTTAACTATATTGTTACTAGTTATATTAACTACGTTTTTAGAATTGTTGTATTAATTTTTATTAAGATTCAAAATTAGGTTGATTTTTATAATTTATTTCTTTTACAAATTTTGGCAAAATTTGAATATTTTTATGATCAAATTTCGGTGAATGTTTATAATTTATTTAACTTAAAAGTTTTGCTTGATTTTTATTTTTTCTGTTTAAATATTTGTCGGTTTTTAACAATTTTTTTATTTGGCAAATTTTGACAGATTTTTGAGTACTAATAAAGTCCGATAATTTAAGGTTTCATTCCTTGTTCATTGTTGTACTCTTATATATTCAATTTAATTTAGTTGAAATGTTTAATTTATTGCCATTGTTTAATTGAAGTCTCTACTGTATTTGCTTTTATTTTGTGTGGCCACGCACAAAATGCGCATTGTTGTCGACAACACAGCATAGCATAGATATTGCTGGCTGTTGTTGATGTTGCTGCTGCTGCTGCTGCTACTGCTGTTGTGGTTGGTGGTTCGCGGTTGGCCCGCAGCCTGACAGCAACAGCAACATCGACGGCGACGGCGACTGCGACGGCGACTGCGACGGTGGCAGCAACATCGCATTTGCCCCATAAATCATTTGGCAGCAGAGCTTCAGCTCAGCTCTTCAGCTCTTTGCTCTGCCTGCTTATGGCAATTTATTAATTTCTTTTTGCCATCTCACTCATTCGCATTCCTCTCTCTCTCTTTCTCTCTCCTCTTTTGCAGCTTGGGATATTGGCAACTCGGTGCAGGACGCGTTTGTTATTGCCGTGGAGGAGCACGCGAGGGAGCGTTTACAACGATTGGCGGCCCTCAATCGCGTTACGCCCGTGGATATAACGCAGCTGTCGAAAAAGGTAAGTTCCTGGCAAAAGGCGCAGCCAACTTAACAAGGGGAGTTGCCAGATCGTCAGCCAAAAGTTGAATATACAAAATAGCAATAACTAATTTAAGAGATGCTTCTTAGAACTATTGAAATATAAAATATAAATTAGGATTGTTGAATTCCAATATTTTTTTAAAGAAAAATTTAATTTCGAAAGTGTGCTGATCTGGCAACACTGAAATGTAAGCTCGTGACAAAAGGCGCAGCCAATTTAACAAGGAGAGTTGCCAGATCGTCAGCCAACAAATTAGCAACAACTAACTAAAGTTGCTTCTTATAACTATTGAAATGTAAAACTTAATTAAGGATTGTTGAGTTCCGACATTTTTGTAAAGGCAAGCAGCACTTCGAAAGTGTATTTGTGCGGATCTGGCAACACTGGAATGTAATTGTAGACACTGTATGTTAAGCTGACAACTTAATGCCTCAAAGTTAAAGGCGGTGAACAAGTTTGTGGACCTTAGAGTCTGGTTAAACTATTTGTTCCAATCACAATTTGTATGTTAATCTGGCAACTTTGGTGGCCCCCGCAGCGTTGCCACACCTTGTAGAAATCTGTGTGTCGTGTCTAGCAGGAAACGAGCTTCGACTTGACTCGACTCGACTTGACTTGTGTCTCGACTTGCTCTTGACTTTATTGCTGCTAAAATATGCGAAAAGTTTTGCGCAACTTGTGAATCGAATGGCATGAATCTGCTCGCATTCCGATATGAATAATTGAGTGCAGCAAGGAGAATGGAAAGCAGGAAAACTGCTGCAAACTCGAGTGTGGGGTAAGGGAAATGGGTGGAATGGGCGAAATGGGGAAATCTAAAAGTCAGCAACTCGTTTTTGGGGGCAAACGAAACATTTTTGCAGACTGCAAATTGAAATTGAAATGAAATTTGTGTGGCACACAAACACACACATACACACACACACACACACAGAGAGTAGTGTAGTTTGTCAATATGAATGCCGTGTAGTCTATGCATACTTATATAAAAAAAATACATATAAAATACGAGATGTATTCGAAACCAGTTAAAATAGTCGACGCCTCGCCTCGCCTCGCCTCTTGGCCCCCTTTTTTTGACCGGCTTGGCAATAGCAGAGCAAAAAAAAAATAAAAAATAGCAACAAACCAATGAGGAAATAGTCGCAAATTCAATTAAAAATTCAACAAACAGTGCACAAACAAAACGACACAAAAAAATAAAAATAAAAAAAAAAAAAAAAAACAATAACAAATTTCAGTCTGACAGACGGAAAACGAAATAGAAACTAAAAGTGAAACAAAATGTGGAGACAAACGTTGTGTTAACTTGGGCAAACAAAATGCAAAGAAATAACAGATGACATGCACAGAAGCAGGGCTACGAGATACCCTGTAAAATATGTTAAACAGTTGGTATGCCAATTTACAGGGTATGCTTTCTAAATAGATAGAGATAACCTATAAAATGATTTCGACTTGAAGTATACTAATTTACAGAATAAATAAAAAAAATATCCTGTGAAGTTATTTCAACTTCAACTATTTTACAGGGTATTTTCACTTAATAAAAATGTATGCCCTCTAAAATGATTTCAAAAGTAATTTATAGGGTATGTTTACGAAATAAAATGATTTTAGCTTGAACTACGCCAATTTACAGGGTATGATTACGAATTGAAAAAGCTTAACTAATTACACCAAGCAATAGTTGAGCTTACCCCAAAAAGTATTTTACAGGGTAAGCTGCAAAATACAGAAAACAAAAAACTGTAACTGCAAATCAAGTACAAGTTATGTGTGTGTGTGTGTGTGTGGGGCCAATTGAAAGTGAGTGGGCAATGAGTTCGAGTGTGAATGTGAGTGTGAGTGTATTCAAATTACGCTTGACAGCTGTGCATGATGATTGTTAACTCACAACTCGAGTACGAGTTAAGCATTTGCTAATGAAATTAGTAAAGTGAGTGCACTCACAATTATTCGAAAGCCTTTAACGTATTATGCAAGCCGAATCGAATGAGTCCAAGCGATGAATGCCAAGTGAGTAGTGCGTGAATAGTGTTCGTAATGATTCGCAGAGGGATTTAATTCAACAAATTCAAATGGCTTAATCTCCAACGAATTGGCTTTCAAAACACCTTTGGGAATGCAGAAATTCATTACGATTGTATGGAATATATATATATATACATAAATCGAAATGAATAATAGAAGCGCATAAATTACTGCTGAAATGAGCAAATTACTAATTGTAAAAGTTGCATGACATTTGAAACTGTTATAAATTTAATAAACTCGATTTGAATTCAATAAATTAACATATAATAATCGCATTAAAAGCGTAAATTCGGAGTTGCGAATTTTAGTACTTAAATTACTAGAGTATTTATGATTCCTGAGAACTTGATTGCGATCGGGTAAAAATTGTAAAATGTATTTTAGAAATATTTTGTATGGCAAATTACGCCTACTGCAAATCGGGTTTTAACCGCTTTGGCCTTGGTATATTATGACCTCTCTGGTATATTTCGAATGTAGTACTTCAACGATATACCAAACATGGCCTTTGGTATATTTGATTATTTTTGTGGTATATTATTTGCTATATAGAATAATATGCTTGGTTTTATTCGAAATGAGTAACGGGTATATTATATAGTTACTATATTTGGTATATTTTTATAGTACTACATTCAAAATATACCATAGCGTGCAAAATATACCAAATTCAGCCAGAACAATTGAGATCTGTAGTAAGTAAGCGATGTTGTCTATAAAAAAAGTATTTTTTAAAAATCTACCAAAATTTGTATATAATCGCAACCAAACTTTTAAGAAATCTTAAATACTATGGAATTAATTAATTTATTTATCCTGATCGCAGCTTTGCTTTTCCGTCTATCTCTCTGTGTAGTGTAGCTTTTATATATTTGGTTATACATGTTTCTAACTTGTTGTGTTTTATGCTGATTTTAATCCATTCTAAAGAGTGTTAGCAATTTGTATAATTTAAGAATATATTCTCAATTTTCTATGTATAGTATTAACTAGAAATATTTATTCGAACATCTTCCACACGAAGTCTAGCGCCACTTTGCTTATTTTCATCCAGCTCGTTGTGTTTGCCAAGTGCAAACGCTTTAAACATGGCTCTCGTCAAGAGGCACTGAGAAAGCCGCCTCAAGAGTCATTGGGTGGTGCAATGCAGCCGCAGCTGTTGCGGGTGCCCCGCCTTAGGAGGAGGAGGAGGAGGAAGAGGAGGAGGGGGGAAGCTGGTGCTTCGTTTGGTTTCGCGTCAAGTTATTATTCAGCAGCTAAAGCTATCAGAAGCGAGCGAACACAGTCAATCGCTTATTGCCCCACGGGCAGCAATTGAACCGAACCGAATCGAATCGAATCGAAGCTAGGCGAATCGAACCAAACCGAACCGAACTGAACCAAAGCATGAACCGAACCACAACACAGCCAAAGCGAAACCAAGCTCAATTGAACCGAAAGCGAACTGAACCCAAACCCAAACCAAAGCCGAAAGCGAATCAATGATTATAAGTGCGATAAGTGCTTGAGTGCAATTGCAGCAGGCGAATCGAGGAGCAAGGAGTGTAAAGGGGAGTTCAAAGGGAGTAGGGGGAAGAGGGGGCGGGGCAGGACAGAATGATGAGCCTGCCATCAGCACGCAGCAAAAGACCGAAGCAGCGGAGGCAGCGACGACTCAACGCGTCGCGTCTTGGCTGTCAATAATCCGATAAAATGCGGATGGCCCGCAGAAGAAAATAAACGCAAGAAAAAAGCGCGTGTAAACAGCACTTGCGTCATACTTAATGGATGCTACTCGACTAGCCGATACCCTGCAAAGGGGGAAAGCGAGAAATGTAAAGCAGTGAGAAATGAACAGATCGACTAGAAGATGCACTGTAAAGCGGCGTTAGCTTGGCATTGCAAATTACTTACGCCAAACGGGCGTGATCGACTTACAGATACGCTGTAGAGAAGATAAGAAAGAAAAACAAATAGAAAACAAAGTATGAGAGATAGAGAGAGACAGAGAGAGAGAGAATTGGACAAGGACAAACAAAAGAGAAACAAGAGAAATAAGTGTGAGAGTAAGAAAGAGGGAAAGAAATGTAAGAGAGAGAAAGATCAAAAGAAGTGCGAGAGAGAATGAGAGAAAGAAGTGTGAGAGAGAGAAAAAGATGAAGAAGTGTGAGAAAGAAAGAGAAAGAAGGAGAAAAAGAAGTGTGAGTGAGAGAAAGAGAAATAGAGAAAGCAGAGTGAGAGAGTGAATGAGAAAAAGATGTGAGACAGAGAAAAAGAGTGAAAGAACTGTGAGAGAGTGTTATAGAGAGAAAGAGAGAGCGAGAGACAGACAGGCAAGGAGAGGGACGGAGAGAGCCAGAGAGAGACAGAGACAAAGACAAAGAGATAGAGAGAGTGAAGGTAGAACAAAAGCGAGCAAAAGCGAAAAGCTCTTGCTAGTCAATATGCCCGCTTGGTATGCGTCTCTGCTAGGGTATAAGAACAGCTGAATGCATGAATGGGAATGAGGAGCAGCGGAGTAACGAGTGCGGGGTGAAGACGGAGGCAAAGCTGTTGGAGGGATATTGAAATGAACTGAGCTCGGGTTGGATTTACTATGAGGCAGCTTTACGAGGCGTGCCAGAGGAGGCCGTTGAGGTGGAGCGAAGAGAGAGGAGTGGAGTGGAGTGGTGAAAGGAGGGGAGTGGAAAGGGAGAAAGGGAGGCAGAGAGTCTGCAGCAATTGAACGCACAAGTGGAATGTGCACGAAGCGTGAAGCATTTTGTTGACGGCAGCACTAGATATACTATACTTTTATATATATATGTATATAATATGTGTGCACAACATATAGTATAATATATATACAAAAGATATACTATATATATATTTATATGTGTGTAGTAAGTGCTTAGATATCTGGGCTATACATGTGGCAGCCGCTGTCGCAGTCGCTGTAATTGCATCCGCGTGGGTGGCTAAACTTTTCGCTCTGCTCTTTCCCCTCTCTCTCTCTCTCTCTGTGTTCTTTGCTCTCTGTTGTCTGTTCTCTGTGGCAGCTGTTGCGCCACCTGTTGTCGAGGGGAGGAGGGGGGGGAGGAGGGATAACTGTTATCTGTAGCTGTCCAAAGAGCTTAGCTTTAGCAAAGCATTTTAGGCAATTGCATTAGCCGCAAAAACACCTTTTGCACTTTCATTAAATTGCCAGTGAGTTTTGTCGCCTACAGTTTGACAGCAATTGGTGGGACACACACACACACACACATATATTTATATGTATGCTTGCAATGTTTTTTTGGGGTGCGGTCGCCTTTTGTTTTGTTTGGGACACAGGCGCAGCCCACGCAGCCAGACAACAGCGACACACACACATATATACACACACACACACACACATACACACGCACAGTGGGCACACCCACGCACACATCGCACACAAAAGAAGTCTCACTGGTACAGTGATCATTTGCTTGACGAGACCATAACAAAATGCAATGAGTAAACTTATGGCAAACTCTTTCCAGTTTCCAAACCTTCCACTAGAAAATTGAGCATCATGAATGCTAAAGAAATGCGATACAGCAATTTCTTTCAATTTCATAATAAAGAACACATTTTGTCAGTGGAATATTCAGAAGAATGTTGTTTTATAAGTAAATTCTATTAAAATGATGGCAAACTCTTTCCAGTTTCCAGAACTTCCACTGGAAAATTGAGAAGCATGAATGTTAAGGAAACGCGATAAAGCAACTTCTTTCCATTTTTAAATAAATATCATATTTTAAATTCTTTAAAAGTTATGGCAAACTATTTCAAGTTCCCAGAGACTGAATGCTAAAGAAACGTTATAAAGCTACTTCTTTCTATTTCAGTATTTTGAAACAATGAAAGAATAACTTTTTATTTAAAAATGAAATCATAAATTAGGATGAAATTACAATTATAGCAAATTATTTTGTACTCTTGAACTTGGCATGTTATTTGCAATAGCAAAAATGGAAATTTAAACTGTTAACAATCGAAAAAAGATTAAATAATGAATAAAAATTTCCAGTTTGGTATCAAATTACTGTTATAATTTACAGTATACAACTCTAGTGGAAAATTTTGAGACTATGAAATCATTATTTTCCATGAACTTGGCTTATATATATTTCTAATGGAAAATTGAACAATGGAGCAAAGAATAATTAGAGAATAAAAGTTTTCAGCTCCCATTTACTATGAAATTACAATGCCATTTATAAGTTTTTAAACTTCCAGTAGAAAATTTAAAATATAATTGAAATGTTTTCCACTAAGAAGTTTGTTTATTAATTTGACTATCCAATTACAATTTCAGTAAAATTATGGAATGAAAACAATGATGAAGAAGTCTTGAGAATTAATGCTTTAGGAATATAAGAGAACGACTCTTTAGCAGTTTGTAAAGAATTCATCATATGACAATCGATGATTTTCAGTCTATAAACTGTTTATTTTTTTCGATTTTCCACTTGCATTCACAGTTCTAATTTCCTCTAGAATCTAAAGCGCAGCATCCTTGGCTATTTCAGAATTTTGTGCACGCAGCATTTTCGTGCAGCATTGTTGCAGTCAACAGTTTGCAGCAGCTACTTGAGTGACATGATTATGATTAATGTGATGCGCTTTGCTCCATACTCCGTAATTAAGATGGATACTTTGTCATCTTAGTGGGGCCCCACTGTATGCATATTAATAATGCATATTTCATTAGGCGAAACGCGTTGGCTGCACAAAAGCCAAATCCTCGCTCGAAGAGAGCAGAGAGGGAGAGAGAGGAACTGGAACAAGCCTGAGGCTCTGGCAGGCTTCGCTTTTGTCGCGTCTTGCGTCTGGATTATTTTGGCTAGCTTTATTTTAATGAAATTTGATTGATTTGCATATGCGAATGGAGCCTGTCAGCATCGCTAAATGATGACGATGTTTGCGGGCTGACTTTTTATTATGCCACTGAGCGAGGATGCTGAGGCTGAGGCGAGGAGAGCAGAGCCACATTGTTTGCCTCTTGGCTTCGGGTGAAATGTCGAATTAATGGCTTTGAATACAACAAAAAAAAACACAAAAAAAATAACAAGAAAACAATCGATTAATGTTATTGATATGCGGTCGCTTGCAAATGGGAATACAATGTTATCTAATGGCAATTATGTAGATTTGTTGGCTATATTTAGTCGTCCCGCTGGTCATCGATATTTTTATCGATAACCAGGCAAATTGGAAATCACGTGTCCTTGAGTCTGTACTATGCGCTAATTATTATATTTAGTTTACTCTATGCAATATTTATTCTCCTTTACATAACAATTGTTTGAAATAGTAGAAAACTAATCTTTAAATCTGCTATCGATTAATGCGATTAATCCCTAAGTTGGTGGCAACAACTAATTATATAAATATTAATCGCAATCTTTTAAAGTAATTAAAACTAAAGATTTCTAACAGCAAGCAAAAAAGAACAGTTCTAACAAGTAACGATAGTATCGATAATATCGATAAATGTATGGAATATTTTAAATGCATTATCAATAATCAAAATTCCAATTAATAAACTAGTAATTAGAATACAGTAAAGAAGATAAATTATGACACGAAGAAAATTTGCCACTCTTGTTCCGATTGTATTTATCGATTTATACGTCGATAGCTGTGTCGAATGGTTACAATGGTTTATCAATAATCCAAATTAGAATTCTTTAAAGACTTTGGGGATATTGATTTCTAACAATAAAACAATAAATACTTGACCACTTTTGTACCCATAACGATAGTGTTTATGGATAAATTTAAATGCCGATAGATGTGTCGAATGGTTACAATGTTTTATCAATAATCATATTTAGAATTATTTAAAGACATTAGGCATTTTGATTTCTAAAAATAAATCAATAAATTGACCACTTTTGTACCCATAACGATAGTAAATATCGATAAATTTAAATGCTGATATATGTGTCAAATGGTTTCAACGCTTTATCAATAATTATAGTTCAAATTAATAACTAATTATTAGACTTTTTAAAATGCATTAGAGATATTGATATCTAACCGTAAATCAAAGAATACTTGACCATTCTTTTCCCGATAGTAGCGATAGTATGTATCGATAAATTTACAAAAATTGAAATCAATTTAGAGCATTCTTGGTGTTGTTGATTGACTTGGTCGTGAATCTATACTATACCTATACCTTGCTTTATTTTCCATCTTTCGATTTGCCTCTCTTGAAATGCAATTGCAACAACAGTTGCAGCAAACGAAAAGCGGCAACACGACGAGCCAGAAACAGGATCTAAGTTTCCTCAGCGACTCGACGCCCATCTATGTGACATCGTTCAGCAGCAACCAGATCACCTGCAGCAGTGCCACGATGACAACAGCCACGGCCGGTGGCCCGATAAGTGCTCCCACATTGGCGCCAACGACAGCAACAGCTGCTGCCGCAGCGGCAGCAGCCACAGCACCATCGGCGGCACTCGTGAGTGCAGCGGTTGCAGCGGCAACAGCAGCAGCGGCAGCGAGTGGCGATCGGAATGCGAATAGCTCGACAACGGCGGCGATTGTTAGTGCGACGGCAGCAGCAGCGGCAGCAGCACTCAAGCAACCACCAGCCACAGCAGCAGCAGCAGCGGCTGCTGGCGGTGGCGGTGGCGGTGGCAGCGGAGGAGGCAGCGGCGGTGGGAGTGGCGGTGGCAGCGGGACGAGCAGCGCGACGGGACACATCTATCAGACGAGCCAGGCGCAGCAGCAGCAGCTGCAACAGTTGCAACAACAGCTGGCAGCAGCTGCTGCTGCCGGCAAGCCGCTGCAAGCGAAATCATTGCTCGCCAGCAGCTTGCAACATCTGGCCGAGGAGGTCGACGACGAGGAGATGGACGACGACGATGATGTGGATGGTGCCAACTATTGTGGCATCACCTACATCAGTTACAACAACAAGCACGCCCAGTTGCCGACAACCACATTGCCGGCAACCACAACATTGCCAGCGGCAGCAGCAACACTTGCCACCACAGCGGCGATACATCAGCAACGTCAGCAAACAGCGGCAGCCGCAACGGCAACGGCGACAACAACTGCGCACTTTGTGGACGCACAAACATCGACATCGCCAACGGTTGCTGCTGCCGCTGGTGCTGCTGGTGTTGCTGCTGGTGGTGCGACAACGAAAGGTGGCGTGAGCATTGTGACAGCAGCGGACATCTCATTGCCGCCTCATGTGCATGGAACGACGACGCCGAAAACCGAATATTCAACGGCCATATCCAGCGGGCAATTGCAGCAGGCGTTCGCTGAGTTGCAGCTGCAACAGCAACATCAACACGGCAGCAGCAACCTGAACAACAACAATGGACAGCAGCAGCAGCAGCATTTACTTTTAAGCAACAACAATAATAGCAATAATTGCATCACATCAGGCAACATCAGCAACATTAGCAACATTGGCACGTCCGCTTTGAAAAATTGTGATTTATTAATATCGAATAATTTGTATCCACCGAGACGAGAGGTGAGAGAGCGAGTGGGAGAGAGAGAGAATGATTTCAGTTCGCTTTCTGTTCAAGTTTTCAACATTGATTTCTTATTCTATATATTTTTGTATTTCGTTTTTATTTGCGTTTGATGATTCGCATTATTGATTACACAATCTGCTGCCATTGCTTTCTTTTACTGAGACTATGCTCTTTTCTTTTCCAACACGCAGTTACTAACGCATAACGATGATATCATCATACATCAGTCCAACGATGACCTTGGCCCCCTATTTAATACAACAGCAACATCAGCAGCAGCAGCAGCAGCTGCAATAGCAGCAGCAGCCAACAATAGCAATCTACAGCAGCAGCAGCAACATTTGCTGAGTGGCGCCGCCATCTTTGAGCTGCAGCAACAACAATTGCAATTGCAACAGCAGCAACAGTTGCAGCTGCAACAGCAACACAGTCCCACAAGTAGCATATCAAAAGGCAGAACTGAACTTTTACTCGGCGATCAATCGCTGCGACAAGAATCAAGGTAAGTGCATGCATATTTGCATTTGTTTTAACCTGCTAACAGGCAACCGAACCGGTTTGCTAAGCGGTTCAGTCGAATGACTCTGAAGTGAAATTTGGCAAATTGGGAAGCATTACTTGTGAAAACTATATATTTCTATCAAATCGAACCGGTTCGCTAAGCGGTTCAGTTCTATGAATCTGTAGCTAACAACGTCAGAGTATTGAAACTTCGCAAATTCATAGAAGTCACGTTAATGAGCAAGATAGGAAGGACTATTAGCGAAAACTATATGTTTTTAGCGAACCGAACCGGTTCACTAAGCGGTTCAGTTGTGAAACTCTTTTGCTAATAATGCCAAAGAGCTGAAGTTTCTCATTTGTGTAGAATTCACGTAAATGAGCAAGATAAAATAGATTAATTGTAAAATCTAATGGTCCAGTTGTATTACTCTGTTGACAATAAAGCCAGAGAACTAAAATTGGCAAATGCATAGAGTTCATGTAAATGAATTAATAAATGCACAAGGTTTTTACCATTTTGTGTAGATGCTAACATGTAACCGAACCGGTTCATTAGGCGGTTCAGCTGTGTAACTCTTTTGCTAATAGTTAATAATTTTTCCCATTTTCGCAGAACTCACGTAAATTAACAAAAAAGGAGGGATTACTTGTTTTCAGAGTTCAGTTGAATAACTTTTACAGGCTTACGAATTTCATAGACATTTAGTCAATTATAATGTAAAGCATTTAACTACACAGAGTTAGCAAAGCAGCAGGAATGTGTAATTTATGATAGAAATTTACCTGTTGTGTTTAAGCTGTGATTTTATTCACACATTCAAACTAAGAATTTGAACTTCAATGATTAGTATTTGACAAGAATGCTAATCTATTCAGAAAATCATTGTATGTAAATAAATCCCGTGTTTAGAAATAGAACAAGTATTATATTAAAGTATGGGATAACTAACAAAAAGCCGAAAAAGTACAAATATATTATAATATGGAATAACTGGCTTAAAACGATTCTTAAATATTCAAGTACCATAAAAAAAGAATTTCCTTTTCTTAGTTCAACATTTCGAATGTTTATTATTCTACTATTATTGTATTCCGATAAATTTCCTGCACTGCAATTACAATTACAACTATTTTGAAACGAACGAATTGAATTTGGGCGCAGTTGAGAAGTCATTGTGTCTGCACTAAAGCAACGACTTAAGCAATAAAGTGTTGCCTATCCGACAGGCGCCAGTGACTCTGCAACCCCCGGACAGGCAGTTAGCCAGAGCAGTGACTGTGCAACCCCCGCGCACTCCGCAGCTTCAGCTTCATTGTGCAAATGGACAAGTGTAGTGAATGAGTGTAGGTGTAAGTGTGTGTGTGTGTGTATGTGTGTGTGTGTGAGTGAGTGGATTTGTTTGTTTGTTTGTTTCTCTATTTGCCAAGCATTTATTACCGTTTCACAGCAGCGCTGGAACCTTCTGCATTTCGCATTCGCCTTTCGCATTTGGCATTCACATATTCACATTCACATTCACATTCACATTCAGTTGCTCGTCCTGGCCGCACACTGAATGGGAATCATGTGCGCCATGGAAATACCCCACATATAGCACATGTGTCCATGTCTGTGTGTGTGTGTGTGTGTGTGAACGTTGTTTTTATGACTGCTTATTTATTTACTTGGTTGGCTCGCTGGGTTTTCCAGCTGGCTGGTTTGTCCTCGTCCTCATCCTCGCCCTCGTCCATCTCTCTCTCTTCGCTCTTCGCACTTTTCCTCACCCACTCGCACTCTATGGCATTCTTAGTCTCGTTTTTATTATTATTTCAGTTTTTTTTTTCTGTTTTTTGCGCTCTGTTCTCTGTTCATTCTGCATTCGCGTTTCGCCTTTGGCCAACACAGATATCTTTCACACATTTTTCGCCGTTCGCAGTTTTCTCTCTGCTTTAGCTGCTCTCTGCAGGTGTCTGTGCCTCTCTAACTAAGTGTGTGTGTGTGTGTGTGAGTGTGTGTCTATGCTCCAGTGCGTCTGTCCTCACACACACACACACACACACACACACACACACTACGTCCTTGTCCAGGCGTTGCCTTTGCCTCTGTTGTGATTTCGCCAAGCAGACCAGAAGACCATCATCATCGTCTTTCGCCATTTCCTCCCCAGTGCCTCTCAGTTGCCCCTACCGCCCCCTCAATCTCCCATGCATCTCGCATCTCGCCTCGAGACAAGCGCCACGCGCGCTCTCATTTTATGCTCATTATTAATTAACGAGTTATTTTCCACACCCTGCGCCCTGAATATTTATACATTTTTGAATCGATTTTCCTTGAAAATGCGCTACTCACATCGCATCATCAAGGCTGCTCCCACTTGTTGCTCTTTCTCTCTCTCTCTTGTCCCTCCATTCTTTTTCAAGATGGGAACTTAAAGCGTTGCATCTTTCACATTATAAAATTTATTTATTGTGCTTGACGTTTGCGCATCATCTGATAATTGCTTTTTTCAAAAACATGTTGGAAAAGAAATATTTTTTTTTAAAAAGCATTTAAAGTGCTTTTAATCTACAACTTTGAGGTACATAAAAATAACAAAAACAATTTTATATTCTTAAATAAAAAATAATATATCGCAAAAATACCATAATGTATTAATACCATATTTGAAATATTGATATATTATTGCATTCAAAATATACCATAGAGATCAAAATATACCAAATTGTCAGCCAAAGCAAATGAAATCTGTAGTGAGTAGGAGTTTTTGCCTATACAAAAGTATTTTTTAAATAACTTTTACAATTTTTACCCGATCCCAATGAAATTCTCAGGAATCATAAATACTATAGTTATTATTGTCTGTACCAAAATGCACGACATTAACTCATTCCTAACCATATTTTGTGCTGTTTCTTTAAAAGGTTTCTTATATTCTGTTTGACGATGATACTTAGAATTTTATTAGATTAACAACAATATTTTTTAATTAGCAAAAAGAGTTAAAAAAAAAATGCAGACTACTTAAGAACGTAATTGAGAATTTTTTAAAGCAAAAAATATTTAAAAAATCTCATTGTTCAATTTGCAAAAAATTTGAGATGAATGCGAAATATGAATGATGAGTGCATTAATTGAATTTAGCCTTCGATTCATCATCACTTTCACGCAGATATCTTTACCTTTGTGCTGCTTCTTTTTCTATTCATCGTCTTCTCATCTATGAATGTCATTTGCTTTCACTAATTGCCCCGTTCGCTGTCTCCTGTGGCTGCTGAAGAACTCGCCACACACACACGAACACACAAAAACGGATAAAATTGCAAGTCGCAAGAGGAAAACCTGCTGAGTAATCAGATGCTCAGATGACAACGACAACGACAACGACAATGACAACGGCAATGACAATGACAATGACAGAGAGATGACAACAGCAACAACAATGAGAGTCATAGATAATGCACATTAAAGTGCGTTGCATCAAGTGTTGTGTTGTTGCACATTTTGCAGGCTGACAAAACTGTCAAACTTTGATTGGGGCCACGAGAGACGCAGAGACGGAGACAGAGTTGCCAGACAGTCTGACTGAGCTATCTGTCTGTCTGTCTGTCCGTCCGTCTGTCTTACTGCAGTTTACTCATGCGTCTGTCTATACGTTTTTGTGTCTTTCCACTTACTTTTCCTACGATCCCAGAGCTCGACATTCGTCTTGGCATTCGTCTTGACAAGCATAAGCATCAAATGTCGATGACATTAGTCTTCGACACATTCAAATCCCGAATTTTGCTGTGGCTTTTCAGTCTTTGGGTTTGGTCCGTCACTTTTGTCTTTGCTATCGAGTCAAGTGCAGAGTCAAGCACATCAATTAGACGAGACAATGACACAGAGAGAGATAGACAGAGAGAGAGAGGGAGAAAGAGAGGGAGAGGCAAGGTAAGAGACGGAGCAAACAATCATTTACAATTTTACCTGACTCGAAACGCACATTCATATTCGGAAATGCCTACGATTACATGCCAATTATTTGCAAGGGCACTTGGCACTATGAAGATGGATTTAGACATAAGAATTTGCCAACAACAATAGTCGGCAATTAGGGCAGACAAATTGCCCCAAAGCAATACAACTTTGTGGCAAGTAAATTAAGCGATTTCAGCACAACTTTCAACTTCAGACAGCTCCTCAACTGTTGTTAACTATTCATAATTCTATGGGATTATTAAGTACTCACAAACTCTTCTTTTAATATTACGATATTCTATTTTATTTTATTTAATATATTATATCCCCTTAGCTAGTAGGTCCAAAGAGTTAAGAACAGGGTTCGTAATAATTATAAATTGAGTAAAATAATACAAAAAGTAAGTTTTTAATGAATTTTATTTTTAAAGTGTTATTTGTACAGAAAGGTATATCTTTATAGTACTTAAAAATATTTATTATTTATTTATTTACATGTTAATTATTATTCAAAATAACTAGCAACTAAGGCCATCGACACTAAGTAAAAATAAATTATGTAAAAAGTTTTTTTTTTTAATCCGAATATTATTACTACATTTCGGATAATTTATCTCATACCTTACAAATGTTATTAAATTTAAATCATATAAACTAAAACTTAAATATAATATAGTACTTAACAAATTACAAAAAAAAAATTAATGAAGGATATATAAAATAATATTAATGAGAAAAAGTACAGATATAATAATATTAATAATCAGTTGCTTTTGCTGGCAATGTGGTATATTTTGTTCACTATGATATTTTAAATGCAGTACTATGCCAATATACCAAATATAGCCCTTTGTATATTTGTGTGGTATATTTTACGAATAATACCACATTGTTTTGTCTTTATTTATAATGGGTATCTCATAGTCAAACAAGAAGAATTCTCAAGAATTCTTTCTTAAGCAATAATAATGAGAACGATACTTCTCAGACTCCAGCTTTAATAAGCAGTGTTCCAGTGTTGATAAGCGCCAATCTATTGCTGTTATTTTCGAAGTTGCAGTAAATGTAACACTCAACGGTTTATTACGTTTTGCAACTAGTTTGATGTTTGTTCCTTAATAGGCGATCTTTTTGCTTTTATTGCAGCTTGATGATTGCTTATTTAGTTTCCGCTTGTTTGTTGGCCAATTGAGTTGGCACTCTTTATATGGCCAAATTGGATCGGACAGGAAGTGCAAAAAAAAAGAAAAAAACAGAAAGAAATATATGTGTATGCTTGCGTGTTTCTCACAGTGTAAATTGATTGCAAGTTGCAACATCGGGCAGCGTACACTGCAAACACGGTGCCGCTTCAACTGTAATTTGGAATTTTGCGCATGTCTTGAGACAAGTTTGTTGTTGTTGCTGCTGTGTGTTTTTGGGGCTTTGGCATGCCAACCATGTAGCAACCATGTTGTCAGTGTAAGAGTGTGAGTATGTGTGTGTGTGTGTGTGTGTGTTGTCCAGGTCCCAAGCAGTCGAGACGGCCGCGCTTTGGCATTCGGCATGCGAGGCACGCGCAGGCGCAGCATTTTTGTGGACGCTTCGTTGAGGTAGGACTGACCGAGCGAGCGATTGTGTTTGTTGTTGTTGTCGTTGTTGTTGCTGAGGGTCACTTTCCCATGCATCCACCCCACAAATGACAAAATCAATTAGAGCAGCGTTGCCAGATCAACAAGAGAACAACAAATATTAATTTCCTGCCCAAATTACGTCGTTGTGCCTAGCAACAACAAACGACAAAGCGACAAACGCCCACGTCGCAGCAGAGCTTGGAGAGCAGCAGCAGCGACAGAGGAAGCGCGCACGCAGGCAGCGTTAAATGCGAAGGCAAACACAAACACACACACATACGCGTGCAGAGCAGAGCAGCCAAGAAGGCAGCGAGAGAGGGAGGCAGCGAGAGCGTCGACCCGATTGTGTTTTATTCGTAGACAATATACAAGTTTTCTTCCATTCCCGTCATGTGTAGACACAAGATGCGAAAAGACTTTATCACTTCGTTTTGCCGTATATGCGGAACTGATTTTATACAAGACCCGTCGAGTATAAATTCTGGCCGAGGGAAATTTAAATTTCCCTCGGCTGCGCTGGCAGAATTTGTACTCGACGTTTCTTGTAGAAAATGTGCGGTCCAGCTCTTGCCGAAAATCTGTGCTTAGATTCTAGTGCGTAGTTCGGAATATGCAAAATAAAAATACGCTCAAAAATATATGCAGTAAATAAAATGTTTATTATACTTGAAATTAAATTTATTAAAACTAATACAATGAGTACTTAAATTTATATATAATATTATCTATATAGTTTTACTTATAACTAAATAATATAATAGCTAAAAGAAAAAATTAATTTATTTCGCCGTTTTCAATATTCTTCGCCCTGGACAATGCCTTGTAGTTTCTATTTTTATCATCCAACGTAGCTCTTTCGTGGTCCTCAAAACTGTAAATATAAATACAAATACAAATACAAATATATTTTTTAATTTAAATCAGATTAGAATAGTAGTTTAATAATATTAACAACTTACCTTTTATTGTTTTATAAAATACGCGCAGGAAAAAATCAACTTTCTTGTTCACCACTCACAAAACAAATGACAAATGATACACAAAATTGCACATGTTCGAGAAAAGTAGGCGTTAGGGAAATTACGCGTTGCGCTAAGAGTACACCAGACTCAGTGCAAGAAGCATTCTACAAGACGAGTCATCTAACGATCTACAGAAAAGTCTTGCAGTCTCGGTCTTGGCATGACACGAAACACAATTGGGGAGCAAGTGAGCAGGCGAATAAGAATAAGCACACACACACACACACACACACAGAGTGTTGCTGTGCTGCTATAGCAGAGTAAACTTTTTTTTGAGTTGTTGTTTCTTTTCTTTTTTTTTAAAGTTGTGAAAGAACAAAACTAAATAAAAAGCGCAAACAAAAGTAAAGCGCAAAAAGTTTCAAGAATATAAAATGAAATCATATATATTTGCGTATGTGTGTGTGTGTGTGTGTGCAGCTTGTAACTTGAGATAAATCCGTTATAATAACTCTGGGCAACTGGACTGCAGAGACGGAGCGAGGGGGGACAGCAGGCAAAGACGGCCTAAATGATGCCCAACAGGCACCACACACACACATACATACACGGAGCGCACCTCAAGTGTTGTGTGCTGTTGATTGTATCTTTGGAGGATGCTTTTCTGCTGCTGCTGTGACTACGACGACAGCAGCGACGTCGACAACCCAACAACGACATGTCTTTTGTTTTGTTTTCACTGCGCTTTGCTTTGTTTTTGTTGTTCTTGTTGTTGTGGTTGCTTTGCCCTTGCCCTGCCTTATACGAGTGTACTTCTAACTTTACCTGTTGTTGTTTTGTGTCGTATTGTTTAGTGTTCTAGAAACACACACAACAAAGCGTTCTCCCCTTTTCCCAAAAAAGGAACAAGAATCGCCGTCGCCGTCGCCACAAATGGGAGCAGGCAAAATGGCAGCGCAGACCAAAAAGGTAGCGAAAAGTTTGAATGGGGCAGTTAATTTGTCTGCTCGACAACACTGCACTGTAAATGGCAGCTTAATTACTACAGACAGATCGGCAACACTGCAACGATGCAAAACACACACAATATCGGTTCATTTAGTAGCATTTACAATGCTTAAGCTTATGTGTGTGCGTGTGTCGGTGTGTGATTGTGATTCTTTAGCATAGAAAAACGCAGCACAATGCGTTAATTATTTTTCTTACCTGTGCCGCACATTCGTTCGCTCTCTGCGTCTCACGCTCTTTTTTTTTCGTTCTCTCACGTCACAGGCTAATAACAGCCACCACTACAAGCACAAACGTGCGTGTGTGTGTGTGTGTGTATATCTGTTTTGGGCATCTCTGTGGCTGCCTTTGGAGCTGCGCGCGCCAAGCAGCCCCAGTTGTTGTTGCTATTGCTCTTCTGCTACCTTTGGGCAACGGCCGCAGTCGCAGCATACATAGCTGACTGTTGAGTCACGCACACATACACCGACACACGCACACTCACATGCGCAGCAAGACGGTACACACACCTTTTGTTCTTTTGTATGCTGCCAGGCATTAACAACAGGCTTAACTACATATAGACATACTCAAACACACAAGCATAACATAACTATGTTTGTATGTATGTATGTACATACCTGGCTGCCTTTGCTGCCGGCGTCGCAGTCACTGCTTGCTTGCTCTGCTTCTACTT
Source organism: Drosophila sulfurigaster albostrigata (assembly GCF_023558435.1). Taxonomy (NCBI): domain Eukaryota; kingdom Metazoa; phylum Arthropoda; class Insecta; order Diptera; family Drosophilidae; genus Drosophila; species Drosophila sulfurigaster. The sequence continues at coordinate 22,220,215 of NC_084885.1, forward strand.
TATGTTTGCTTTTGTTGGCATTCCCATTCCTTGTGCAGTGCATGGAGCGCTATCTCGCTTTAGCCTATGCTGCTTGCGCTGCAATTTGCCAAAGCCAAAGCCAATGTTGTTGTTGTTTGTGAGCCTCTCATGTCGCCAAGAGTGCGAGTACTTGTGCATGTGTCCAAGTGTATGTGTGTGTGTGTATCCTTGCCTTTGAGTGCGTTTTGAGTGTGCTGCACTTGCGCTGCGCTGCCCACGGCAGGTACAACAACAATCACCACCATATCCACTCTCTCTCACCTCACTGCTGCTTGTTATGTGTGCTCTCTTTCCATGTGCTGTGCACTTGGCGTGCGCTCTCTCAAAGGTAGCTCTCTCACTCTCCGACTCTCGTGGTCTCTCTGCGCTTGAGCCAACGTTTCGTTTTGTGTGCTCAGCTCAGCTCGCAGTCGCAGTCGCCGTTTTAGTTGTTCAGTCTATGGCTGACTTTGTTCGCAGAGAGAGGTAAAAACGGTTATTCCTTTTGTTGTCGCGCGTCTCGTGCAAAGTGAATCTAAAGCAGCAAATAACAACCACAACAACTACGGAGCACATGTAACCGGCAAAAACAAATAACAATGTGTGTGTGTTTAATATATATTTTTTTGTTTGTGCGAATTAAATTGCAATTAAAAGTCTAAACAACAACAAGATTTTGTCTACTACGTTTTCTGCTACTAAACTGCACTTTTTGCTATTCGCAGCGTTGCCAGATCGCACGTATCTCTTGTTGTTTTTTTTGTTGTTGAAATTGAAATGTGCAAGTGGCAAAAACTATGCGCGCTGCAGGTGTGAATGTGTGTGTATGTCTGGTCAACATGCAACGTCAGTTGTTGTTGTTGGTATTGTTGTTGTTATTGTTGCAGCAGCGATAAAAGCAACAACTGCAACAGCGAAAAATTTCTTTCGAAAGTGCTGAGAAATTGGTCAAGCAACTTTTTAACTGTACGGCATCGTTGTTGTTGTTGTTGTTGTTGTTGCTGCTGCCGCTGTCGTAATTAATACTTTGGTCAATAAACAACAACAACAACAACGAGAGCAGCGCATGCAATCAGTTGTTGTTGTTGTTGTTAGTCGACGTTTCGAATTGCGCATGCGCAGCTTTCGAGTTTTTTTTTTTTTTGTTTGTATGTATTTTTTTTAACGTGAATTTCCATTTGCAACTCTGCTTGTGTGTGTGTGTGTTTTAATAGTGCTAGCAAATAGCTGAAATGTGCCAGGATACGGCAAGGAAAACAAGCAAATAAATAAAGCAAAAAAAAAAAAAAACAAAGGAAAACAAAACAGAACATCTGCAACTACAAAGCGAAGAAGAGGAAGCAGCAGCAGAAGGAGCGGAAGGAGAGGAAGACAACAAATAGCCGCAAAATGCGCATCTTGAAACAATGGTGAGAGACCATGCAACATGCCACTGCAACAGCAAAGCGACTCTGCCGCTTATGTTGCATGCAACAATATATTCTTAAACTTAAGTAAATACTTGTATGTATGTGATGGGTGTATGTGTGTGTGTGTGTGTGTGGGCAAATGCACAAAACTTGTGCAGCTTTTTCGTCTCTTTATTTGAGCAGCAAACAAACAACTAAGTAAATGCAAAAGATGCATAGAATACATACATATTTATACATATAAATGATAGTTGAAAACATTTGAACACATAAAAGATATATAGATACATTTAAACATTCAAAGAGATTCAATCTTAGATACATTTCTACTTATTAATATATAAAGATAGAAACGATACTTTTTCATATTTCTTTATACAAAGACATATAGACGTTTGATAGCTAGATACTTATACATAGAAAGATACTTGGAGTCACTTAAAGATATATAGATACATTTAAATATACAAAGATATTAATTTTTAGTTAAATTTTCATTTATAAAAATATATAGATAGAAATGATACTTTTTCATATTTCGAAATACAAAGGTTATACATATAAAGATACTTAGTCATTTAAAGGAGTCGCTTAAACACCTAAGGAATGCATAGCTACAGAAAAAATATATTTAAACTTATAAAAAGATAGATTTAAACATAGGAAAGATGCAAATAGTTACTGTATACATATAAGGAATGCATAGCTACAATACATTTAATAATATTGAGATACATTTAAACTTTTCAAAGATACATTGATACCCTGCCTCAAAGATACACAGCTGCAGATAGGTAGCTCAACTTGCCTTGCCTCGCCTCGTTTCGTTTCGTTTCGTTCTTGATAATCAGCACTATTGTTGTCTGTGTGTGTGTGTGAGTATATCTAACACATACACACACACAAACACATGCATAATGTATCTCAAAGATAGACGTCGCGCATTTCGTATGCAAAACACGACAACTGTCATTACGAATACAAATATTTCGTGGGCTGTGTGCGCCGCACATAAATGAAGTGCAGTCAGTTACATAAACGGCGCAGACAAATGATTGGCCCATAATTCCGCACATTCCACAAAACAGATCTGGTCACATTACACATCTGCAGAGTACACAGCTCAGGTGGAAAAGCAGCCCAGCTGCTGCTGCTGATGATGAAAACTCGCACAGTTTTCTAGCCAATTTTCGGTGTGTGGCAAATGGCAAAGAAACAAGTCGAAACGGTTAAGTGAGTAAGCTCGACGGCGAGATACCGGGAAGAATTGATTTAGTGTGACCAAAGCAAGTGGATTTTAAAGGATTCTTAAGGATTTTAATAAGATAATGTATAGCATGATGCACAATATGAAAGATTAGAAAATAATCTTTGCTATTGAAGTTGTCAAAATTTGAGAATTCATTTAAACAGGGACATATAAACTTTAGGTTTACCATATGTATGAAATATACCTATAGAAATATTTTAGTTATACCATTAGATAATTATAAATTGTTAGTTTATAATTGAAAATTCGGAAACTTACTTATTTTCATAAGGTTATTAAGATACCCTATTTATTTTTGAATAGTTAAGAATGAAAGAGGATGGATGGAGAATGGTAATAAAAAGGGTCAGAGAGGCAGGAAGAATACTTCGAAAAGTGTGAGAGAGAGAGAGAGAGATGCCATAACTAGCATAGCAAAAGGCCTCAGAAACTATCTTTCGTACCTGCCGCAAAATTTTACGGAGCATATTTTAGTGCCATAACCGTAACCGAAACCACAGCATCGGATGTATGTGTGAGTTTGGTATGTGTGTGTATGGGTGTGTGTGTGTACGTGATGGGCAATGCGTGATTCGTGCCTCCGGAGACGCGTGTTAACGTCAGTTGCCTGATTGATTCACCTGTGAGCCAAATGGAAAAAGGGAGAAAACATGAGCGAGGGCGAACGCTGGGGATTGAGGCGAAGATAGAGATACAGATGGAAGACTGACTCGTTGCGCGATGGAGTCATGAAATTGTTGTTGTTGTCGTTCTTGTTGTTGTTGTTGCTGTTGTTGTTGTATTGCTGCAGCTGACCGCAGCCAGGAAATTGGACGATGTGTCGAGTCATTTAGAGAGACCGAAAACCTTAGATTGTGTGTCGATTGTGTGGCAAAACATGAACATTGACTTTGTATGCGTTCGTTTGTTCACTCGCATGCGACGAAAGTTGCCTCAAGTGCATAGATAGCGAGATAGAGAGAGAGAGAGAGAGAGGAGAGAGAGAGATGACAACTTGCTATGTGCATTTGATTGATATCGATTAGAGATCTGCATAAAGTGAGTTGAGATGCAGTGAATCGAGATGAGAAGAGAAAGGTGACGCATGGACATGAAAAAAACTTTGATTGTAATGTAAATTCAATAGCAGAATGTCGCAGGCCGTTACAAGAGCTTTACAGCATGGGAATGTAAAGGAATAGAAACACTTTTGAATGTTTATTGAAGAAAGTTGTTGACTTTGCGTTTAAGGAAAACTACAGCATTGGAAAAGTAAGAAAGTTATAAATGTATTTGGTGTACAATTCTGAGTAAATGGGAATGAAATGGAACTGAAACACTCTTCTTATAAAGGAAATCGTGACAAAGATTATTACAGTACCAAAAAAAAGAGAGAGGTGAGAGATCTGAGTAGATAGGAATATAATGGAATTAGAATTAGAACATTTTAAATGTTTGGTTTCTTGAACAAAGTAGTTGACTTGTTTCATATGTGTTAAAAAAAATACTATTACTGAGTATATGGGAATGAAATGGAAGTGGAACACTCTTATTAGGAAGAAAGCTACTGTCTTTTAGGGAGTTCTTAGCAGATAGCAATAAAAATGAGTTGGAACGCTTTTCATGTTTGTCAATGAATTTGTTGACGATAAAGTTATGAACTTTTCATTACTTATTTCACATATGTGGAGGCAAAGGAAAAAGTATATTGCAAAAGAAGTAATAAATATATTTTATATGGATGCTGAGTAGGTAAAATATTTAAAAAGGAATTGGAACATGTTTCTTAAAGAATGTGTTTCTAACTTTTCGTAACTTATTCTTGAAAATCTATTTAAAAATATACAGTGAATGAAAGTAATTTAAGTGAGTCAACAAATACAATATTAAAATGTTTGCAATAAAAATGATTTTTCGCATCACTTGTGTGACATTAAAAATGCATTGAGAGTGAGATAGCAAGAGCCAGAGCAAGAGAGCGAGAGAGCAAGAGAAATTGTGTTGGCCGAGGGCGAAATTGCAATATTAATAATTTGCAGTTGGCAAACAAAGATTTTGCGCATCAATTGCTGCCACAAAAAGCAGCAAACAAAAACGTCAAAAGAAATTGAAACAGTGTGGAATGGAACACGGGCGATTTTTGCTTGCTTCAATTGCTGGCAGCATTTGCCATTGCCATTGACTTGTCTGATGACGAAGGCGGCCCTTTGGGGCTTGACCACAAAACCAACACTTGAGAGAGAGAGAGATATGAAGATAGAGAGAGTGAGAAGGAGAAGGAGAAGGAGAGAAAGTGCTAGACATAGAGAGAAGCTGCCGTCTTTTGGGGGCTGTTGGCAATCAATTAAGCTGCATTCCAATTTCAATTTCTCAAATCGAGAAACTGGGGAAAATTGAACTGTACTTTAATTGCATCGTTTGTGGGCCGAGACACGCCTTTGAGTGACTCACTTAAGCTTTTGGGGGAAACCACACGAAAAAACTCCTCACCAGAAATCAAATGAAATTTCTGCAATTGCAAAAGAGTCGAGGAAATTGGAGTGTCTGTGTATATCAGGTGTTAACACTCTCCCCTCTTCACTCCCTCCTCCTTGGCTTTTGTTTGTGTTTAGCTTTTAATTAATTCTCAAGAAATTTGCGTGAGTTGGCGTTCGAGAGTTTATGGAAAACTTAATCGGTTGCAACACATTCGACACTCAAGACGGAGCCGAGGCGAGGCGTGAGGCAGAGTCTCTCGATTGGGCAGGCAATTGAGCGGCATTGATATTGCTGCCCCCTCCCACCCCTCTTTACCGAGTTTCCCATCACAATTTCCTTTTAGCATTTTCCCATTTCGCATTTGCCCATTTAGTTGCCTCTTTTTCGGTTGCCATTCACAATGGCTTATGGCTTTTCCAGTAATTAAACTCGGTTGCAAGTGGCTTTAACTGGTATATACTATATACCACACAATATACTATATATAGAATACATATGTATATATACTGTACTTACGTATATAAATAACTGTGCAATATTTACCTGAAGAGCTTTTTCTGCTGCAATAACAAAGCCAAGAGAGTTGCGTTAAGCACTATCCAACGACTGGATTCGCATCAAAGTAGTTTTTTTTTTTAATTTTATTACTTGGAAATGCAACCAGACCAGAAAAAAACACGATGGAAGTGCGTCACAAAGGCTCGGAGCTCTCTGGATATTTTCAAAGAATTCGGTTGACTATTGAAAGTGCTTTGTTTAAAGCAAACTACGACGACGTCGACGACGATGAGTCTGAGTCTGAGTCTCAATTGAAAGCAAATACTCAGAGTCAGAGTCGTCGTCGTCCTCGTACTTAATTCATTTAATCTCGCAAACATTTTCTGAGTAATTCCAAAGCTCTTGCGTGTTCGAAGATGCGCAAATTACTGCAAAATGCTTTCATTATATATCTTATATACGAAGAGTATTTAACAAATGTTTTTTGAGGCATCTTTCATTAAGCTTCTGCTTGCTGCTGAATTCCAAATTGTTTGCTTACTAGTTTGATGCAGTCTTTTTGAATCCCAGTTACTTATATTATTTCTGCTCTATTCAACAAATTCACAATTTCTGTGGGTTTCATTAAATTGTTCCTTCCTCAAGTAGTGTATTATTTCTAATTCTATATACATATTACAAATTCAAAGCTTTTCTTTTTGGTTAGTTATAATAATTTTGTTCTTTTTTAAGTTACTGTTTAGTATATCAGATTTAAGGTATTATTTGGTATAATTTCAGAATATGGTATATTTTGAATATAGTAGTATATCGATATAACATATATAGGCTGCGGTATTTTTGCGGTATATAAATGTGGTATTTCTTTACAATATTGCATATTTTAAACGTACTATCTTACCGATATAACATATGTATATGGCCTTCGGTATTTCCTAGTATTTTTGCGTTAGATGAATTTAGTATGTTTTCAGAATATGGTATATTTTGAATGTGCGCCTTTATCGACACAACAAATATAGCCTTTGGTTTTTTTTAGTATTTGTTTGGTATACTTCTTTGATGGTGTTATTTTGTAGACTCGATTCGACTGTAACTTTGTTACTTGTTTTCGTCACTGAAGTGCTAAAATCCGTTCATTTTGAGCTGCCTGCTTTAATCAACTGATGGATTGGCTTAAATTAGCACAGAAAAGCAGAGAGAGAGAGAGAGAGAGAGTAATGATGTGACCTACTACTGCTGGCATTTGATTAGCCATTGAGCGGCACTTGTGTGTGCAGGAATGCGAGGACTGAGGACAGCTGCCAAAATTGTTTGCTCTATTAATTAGCTTGGCTTTTGGCTTGCTCCAAATATGGCTTAAAGTGCATTTGGCAACGTTGCGCGCGCTCTCCACAACTGTGGCAAAGCCGCAACTGTTAATTATGATGTAGAGGAATCAACTCGCATGCTCAACGCTCTCTTTGTGTGTGTGTGTGTGTGTGTGTGTGTGTGTGTGTGTGTGTGTGTGTGTGTGTGTGTGTGTGTGTGTGTGTGTGTGTGTGTGTGTGTGTGTGTGTGTGTGTGTGTGTGTGTGTGTGTGTGTGTGTGTGTGTGTGGCAAGCAAATGCCTGAGGCGGGGGGGAGGGAGGGAAGACATAGATTATTTGGTGGCACAATTCATAAGCGGCGGCATTCATCTTGCTTTAGTTTGCAAATTGTTGTGGGTGTCTGACCAAATGCCGCAGCAACGTGGCCAAAACACAGCAGTCGAGCCGAGCCGAGAGAGTCTGAGATATTTTACCTGAGATGCGAGATGAAGTTAGGGGCCCGACATTTCTGTGGTTTGCTCCAATTGCTTAACCCAATGACTCACTCAGCTGCGAGCTGAGAACTGAGAGCTGAGAGTGAAGAAGTTAGGAAGGGGACGGACAATGGACAACAACAACTTCCGCTGTCCGCAAATAAGCCTCTTCCGGTCTGCGTCTGTTCGAGAGCAGCAGCAGCAGCAGCAGCAGCTTGGCCACTTGTTGCCAGGATTGTAGCAGCAACAACAGCAACAACAGCAGCAGTGGCGGCCACAGGTGCGCAATGCGCTGAGGCATGAAGCGAGCACAAGTTGCCACAAGTTGCTCTAGCTGGGTGTGTCGTCTGTCTCTCTGGATGACTGCCGCCTCACTCTACCCCCTCGTTTGCCACAACGTTGCTCTTATCAGCACACACACTCAACTCGCTCGCTCGTTGGCCTGGCTATTAACAATTAGCATGTGGCATGCAACGGCAACTAAACAATGCCAGCAACAACAGCAACAACAACAATGCGTTTGTGTGTCGACTGTCCACTTTATGATATGACAAACGCATGGACAGTTGAACAGCACTTTTCCCCTTCCGCCACGCCCACCACGCCCCTAATCTGGGGGGGAGAAATGCAAAATTCATCTGAGCAATTTGTGCCATATGTTTGTGTCATGCTTTGATTGCCACTCCATCTCCATCTCCCTCACTCTCTACTTCCGCCTTGTCCATTTGCCGCTTTTAATCTTTCTGTCCCTTGTTTGGCAAATGCCTTCATCATTTTTAAGACCTATTTTCGATACTAAACAGAACGAAAGAGAAAGAGTGGGAGAGAGAGAGAGAGAGAGAGCGATGCTCACTTGACAGCGACAGCGACAAACGAGGCTGCTTCTCCTGCCCCATTTTGATATCGATTCCGTTTCCACTTTGCCACTGCCACATTTAGCACAATTGTGCTGAGCTCTTTGGGGTTATTGATGACCAGCCACACTGCCAAACAGGCAGACGGACAGACAGACAGCGACAAGCGAGGTGTGATCTCTCAATTTGTGCGTGCTACAAGCTAAAAGATAGTACTGCCTTCAGCAAACTTGTTTGACATTGCATAATCTTATATTAGAAGTTACTCGCACATTTCTAAATCTCAAGTTTGCAATAAGTTTGTGGTAAACTCTTTAAACGAAAATCGTTAAAGTAGATATGCCACTTTTATAGCTGTTTGCTATGACAATCGTATCTACTTGCTATGACACTCGTAGCTGTTTGCTATGACAAAAATACAAGCTAAAAGAATACGTCACGTTCAATAATATTATATTAAAAGTTTAGTTCAAGTGAGAAGTAGGTTTGGTTTAACTTCCTTACCAAGAACATTAAGTTGAAATCATTGAAAAGCAAACAGCTGCTTGCTATGACACTCGTAGCTGCTTATATATATTATATTATATTGAAAGTTACTCAAATTCTTTTTTAGTTCAAGTGAGATATAAGTTTGGTTAAGCTTTTTGACCAAGAACATCAAGTTGAAATCTTTAAAAAGCAAACGCAACTTTAATAACTGCAGGCAGCCTGCTTGCTATGGCACTCATAGCTGCCTGCTACAGCAAATTGTTTGCTTTGTGATATCGTCGGTGCCAAAATATCGAGTTGACCTCGCGAATGAAGCACATTTTGTTGGGGTTAAGCGCTCATTTGAGCCTCGCCAGCTGTTCAGGTCCGCTGTTATTATTATCCTTGGTTCTTGGTCCTTAGGCTCCCTTCTCGAGCGTAGTTCGTCTGTTGCTCGCTGTTCCCATTTGCACCCTCCATTCCCATACACATGCACTTCACGTCAACGCCAAAGGCATTTTAATTCATTTATCGCAACGTTTTTGTCGCTATCCGCTGCTCCTCATACCCACTTTTGCGTTGTCCTCGCTCCAATTTAGAGTAGGATGTTTTGGTTCTTGGTGTTCCGCTTGCTTACTGTTCTTGGTTCCTCTTTTGGTGTCTCTTCATGTTCCTCTTCCTCTGCTTTTTTTTTGCCAGGTTTTTCCGGGGATTTCTCCAAGTTCCTATCCTAAATCCTATCGTGATTTCTTTTGATTCTTTTTATCCTGATTCTTTTCTGGTGTCTTTTCACCTCCCTCTTCTATTTTTTCCTGGTTTCTCTTTTGTTTTCTATGCTGGATTTTTTTCTAGTTTAGATCGTAAGTTTTATCCTGGTTCTTCTTTAGGTTACTCTATGGGTTTCTTTCCTGATTCCTCTCCGGAGTCTTTTCTCAGTTCTTTTGGTTCCTCTTCGGGTTTCTGTCTTATATCCTATTTTAGTTTGTCTTTTGTTTCTTCTCTTAGTTCCTTTCCAGATTCCTCTCCTTATCCGTGCCTAGTTTTGGTTTTACTTTTGTTTCCTTTGCAAATTTCTCTTCTTAAGCTACCCTACTTCTTGTCCTATTTATTTTTGGCTCCTTTTGTTTTTGGCTCCTCTCCTGGTTTCTGTCTAACTCCCTTTCAGCGACACACTCCTACTTCCTGACTACCTTCCACTTCTCACTTAAGACGCCGCATTAAATCCATTCGCTTCTAATGCACATTTTGCAGCTCATGCATTACCTAATTCATCTGTAATCCTCTTTGCTCATAATTCCTCTCCCGATTCCCACATCTTAGTTTTCCCAACACTCTATTTCGCATTGCTTAACAGCTTCTTTTGTTTGCCCCCCACTCCTTCCCCTCTTATTCTCCACTCTCTTCTAATATTAGCCATGCCTCTCTTCAGCCTCTTTTCTCCCGTTCGAACTCCTTCAATAATTTCCTTACGTGCCGCTGCATCAAGTTTTACAAATGATTCAGCTGCTGCAGCTTTGCCTCTCACTCTTTATCTTCCCCCGTCTCATTTCTGTTTGCTATTCGCATTTGCATCTGTATTTGTATTCACATTCATTGGCAGAGTCCCTTTTGACCAGCTTGCGTCCTTCGGCTGTTACGCAAATTAAATTGTCTTGGCCATTGGCGCATTTGCCGCAAATCGGTTTTTTAATGCATCTACAGCAACGTTCTCATTCTCGTTCTTGTTGTTGTCATCATCGTTGTTGTTGTTGTTGTTGTCGTTATTGTTTGTTGCCTCTCTATAAATAAAGACAAACGTGCCACACGCCATTGACAGCGACATCAGCATTGACAGTCGAGTTGCTGTTGCTGATGCTGTTGCTGATGCTGATGCCGTTGCTGTTCGGTCACGTTGCTGACAAGGTTAGCTTGCAACACCCCGTGGCAGCAACTGCCCACTTGCCGCCCCCGGCCCCGCTGACTGCAGTTTTGCCATCCAAGGCAATTTGTTGTGCGTGCGTTGGAAATTGCTTCTGGCGTTGCATACTTTTAGGCCCCGTCACAATATTCACACCGAGTTTGTTGCACAATCTCGCAATTAGCGTGCCCCATGCCCCATGCCACACGCCCTCACACACCTGCCACATCAAATGCCACTCATAAAGGGGCCTAAAACCTTTAAGCCAAAAGTCGCACAAATTAAGGCGCAAATTGTCCCCTGGCGAACACACGAAGAGAGCGAGACCGAGAGCGAGCACCGAAAGTTTCACAAAACTTAGATGCACAGTGTCGCAAAACCACTCAAAACTTGTATTCATATTTGGGGAACATCTTATACGATTTGCAGTATTTTTGTCGCCTAACTTTTAGTAGTTTTTCATTGAATTCGAGCCTAATATATTTTATGTTTCTTGAAATTTCTTTGAATCTTAAAATTTCTGCCGGAATCAACGTTCTGTATAGACAAATATATAGTTTGATAATTTTGCATCCTTTCTTATTTCTTGATTCAATTGTTGTTTTAGTATTTGTTTTATATTTCTTTAATTCAATTTCAAATCATTTCTAAAGAATTGAAACATTAATATAGAATATGAAATAGGGAATATTGAATATACAAATATAGAATGATAGAATATAGAATCAAAAATTATATAGAATATGGAATAAAGAAAATAAAATTCGAACTAAATTCAAATCTCTGCAATTTCTAAATAAAAAAATATTTCATACGCTTTGCAAATGTAATAAAATGTTTATTGAATTGAAATATTCGAACAATTTTCCAACAAATTTCCCATCGAGAGAGAGAATGATAAAATTGTAATGCATTTTCCTCCACACATATTTTATCGTTGTTAAGCGCGTTATTTTCGCTTCACATTAAAATGTAATTTTTACGCGCACTCTATAAAGAAGAAATGGCAACTGCCATGCGTGTGTTGCCTCAATGTGCGGCAAGAGAAGAGGGGTACGAAGGGAAGAGAGATGAGAGGAGAAGACAAGTTTTCGTAATAAGAAGAGCAATCAATGACTTTGCGCTGGCAAGAGATTCGCAACGGCAACGGCATCCGCAGCCCCAGCATGCCACAAACTTTTGTGGCAAATCCTTCGCACACACACACACAAAAAGATAGATAGAGAGTGTAGGGAGAAAGGGGGAACTGTGGGGAGGGAAGCGCGCGGTAAATGCACCTGAGCCGATTTGTTGGCTGGACCATTGCACACTTGACAGCAGCTGTCAATGTGGCATGAAAATGTAATGAAATTTACGACTACAACTCATGCTTGTGTGTGTGTGTGTGTGTGTGTGGCAAGTATCTCAAGGATACTGTGGGCTGCGTTGCAACGGATTCACTTTGGGGAATTAAAGCTCAGCTCCAGCTGCCGGACACAGTTGAACATAAACTATATCTATATATTGCAAGCAGACTTTCGCACTCGAACTCGACGACGTGCAACTTGTGGCAGAGTGTATATGTGTGTGTGTGTGTGTGTGTGTGTGTCTGTGTTGCACAGTGGCAACAGCAGCTAATTGACAGCACAAATCGATGTCTGCCACGAAAATCTTGTCGACTGCTTCGCTTTCCCCAATGGAATTTCACTCCCAATCGTGCATCTTTTATCCTCTCTCGAAGTCCTTTCACTGCCACACGCTAATTGCTGACAATCAATTGAACTCAATTGCATTCCAAATTGCACAAAAATGTTCGCTTATTAGCAAAAGAACATTTAACATTGAGTAGAACGCAATTGCAACATTTTAAGATTAATATTATATATAATTATAGTTTTGGTTTCTAGATAAAATGCAACAAAGTTTTTGATTACTTTTATTTACATTTGAATTTTGTATTATTTACAATTGCTTTAAATAGAATAGAACTAAATTGACAAGTAGTAAAATCTAAGTAATATCGTAAAAATACTGCAATATACCGAATTGAGATACAAACAAAATACTGAAATATACCAATAATGAAATGTGTTAAAACAATTGTCCAACAAAAAAAAGTGAAAAATGAAAAAGAATTAATATCCCATAAAACACTCAAAAAAACCAAATTGATATACCAACAAAATACTTAAATATACCAAAAAAAAAATAATATTCAATATATCACGTGAAAATACTATAATATGCCAAATAAATATACCAACGAAATACTAAACTATATACCAAATATGAACAAAACAATGTCAAAAGTGGAAAAAAAAATTAAATTTCAATCGGTCGTATAATTTTTTTTTTTTTGGGTGGCAGTGTTTTAAGAGTGAATAGCTGAATGCTTATAAATATCATACAAGTAATATTCTGGCATATTGCATAATTTCCCGCTATTCAAGCGGTACACTTTATGGGTCACAAAAGCATAACTGTGCTCTCTTTTTATACCTATTAAAACTGCAACTGTAATTGATGATTGATGTTAATTGATGGCATTTATTTTATTTGCACGTATCTTTCAGGCCACGCCGTCGCTCCGGCTCAAGTATTGTGGTCATTGATGGTGATGATCTGAAGCCATGTCTGCCGGATGATTACATCAGCGGTCAGCATCATCACCTCCATCATCAGCAGCAGCAGCAGCAACTGTCACAGGCACAGCAACAGCAGCAGCAGCAACAGGCGCTGCAACAGCAGCAGCAACATCAGCAGCAGCAGCAACAACAGTCGCAGCATTATCGCACGCACTCAAGTGATATTAGGGAGATTGATCAGGAAATGCTGACGATGCTGTCGGTGAATCAAGATAACGGTGAGCAAGCAACCAGCAACCAGCAATTGCTAACAGCAACAACTAATGATTGCTGCTCTCTCTCGCTCTTTCAGGTCCACATCGCGAGATGGCCGTCGACTGTCCAGATACGTTTATCGCTCGCAATAAGACGCCACCCAGATATCCGCCGCCCCGTCCACCACAGGTAAGCAAAGCATAAGCCTTTTTTAATGCCAAAGCAACCAAACAACCAACCAACAATAGCCAACACACCGAAAGTCCACTAACCACAACTAACAACCAAATAACTAAGCTAACAACAACCACAAAACATTCACAACAACCACAACAACAACCACAACAACAACCACTCATCACTCTCATTGCATTCTCTTCTTCACCTCAATCACACACAATTGCACCGCATCATTTCAACCAAAAAACCACTCACACAGAAACACCACAAAACCAAGCACACCACCAACACCACCTCAATCACCACCACCACCAAGAACACCACTAAAACTAACAATGATCATGCTAACAAATTGTTAATTGTTGCATATCATTCTTCACATCAACATGAACAACAACAACATCAACAACAACATTCATCAAAAACAACAACAACCACCACCACAACAACAACAACAACTACAACCGACAACATTGTTGCACTCGATGTCGCCACACAAAATATGTACAATCAAAAACAACAATTCAAATTGGAACAAATCGAAAACTATGAAAATCAATTGCAAACCGAACAACAACAACCACAACCACAACCAACAACACAACAGCAGCAACAGTTGCTGGTGGCAGCACAAACGGCGCAACAGCAAACGCCAAACAACAAGTTGCAAGCAGCAGCAACTTTTGGCAATGGCAACAGCAACAGCAGCGGCAGCAACACCAACAGTACCAGCAGCAACAACAACCACAACAGCAATGGCAACGGCAGCAACATGTCCGATGAGCTGCTGTGTGTTGTCGATGGCATCTATCAACGCAGCAGCAAAGGCAGCAGCTCGCCAGCGTCGAGTGGTTTCGACGATGCGCTGAGCACGATTGCCTATCGCCACTTGCAACAGCAACAGCAATCGGTGAGCAACAACAACAGCAACAACAGCAGCACAGCGGCAACCGGCAGCAAGCAGACGACCAGCAGCAATAATGGCAGCAGCAATAGCAACAGCAACAGTTTGAACAGCAGCAACAGCTCAATGCACACCAGCAGCCACAGCAGCAGTCACATTGCCAGCGCCAGCAGCAGCAGCAGCAACAGTTCAACGGTGCCCGATGATCTTAGTCTGGCGCCACCTGGCTACGAGCAGCAGCAACCACAGCAACAACAGCAGCAGCAGCAACTGTTGCTGTTGCCCACAGCAACAACTGGGAAGCAGCAACAATTGCTGCTGGGCAAGCATCGCGAGTTGCCCGTCGATGTGCCAGACAGTTTCATTGAGATGGTGAAGACGCCGCCGCGTTATCCGCCACCCCCGCATCTCTCCTCGCGCGCCTCGCTGCTCTCCAATGCCAGCTCGTCGACGGTCCACACAACGCTCTCCTCGCTGGCTCTCTCCACGCACTCCACGACGCCAGCAACCACAGTTGTTGCTACTGCTGCACCGGCAACTGCAACTGCAACTGCAGCGGCAACGGTTGCTGCAAGCGATGGCAAACGCATTGCTGATGAGGTATAACAACAACCACAATTTGTACTCTCTTCTGTCTCTCTCTCTCTCCTACTTCGCCAACTGTCTGTCTTCCTGCTCTGCGCCTCTCTTTCCACTCTCCACTCTCTTGTGCGTTTCTCTGCTCTCTCTAACTTTCTCTCCTCTTTGCGCCTCTCTTTGTGCGTTTCTCCGATATCTCTCTCTTTTTCTCTTTCCTCTCTCTCTCTCTCTCTCTCTCTCTCTCTACTAACTTTCTCTCTTTTTTTGTGCTGAACATTTCTCGTCTTTTTTGCTTCTTTACTCTCTTGTCTCTCTTCCTTTTTCATTCTTCTCAACTTTCTTCGATTCCCATCTCTACATCTTTCTCTGCCATATTCTTTTGCCCTCTCTCTCTCTCTCTCATTTCTTAATCACTTTCTTTGTCTCTCTCCCTGTTATCTTCTCTCTACTTTGCTTCTTTCCTACTCTTGCTCTGCTTCCTTCTTCACTTTTCTCCCGTGGCCTAACTTCACACTTTTACGTCTCTTGTTTCTCTGTTCACTCTTTCCAACTAACTTTTCATTTAACTCTCTCTCTCTCCTTTTTCCTTATTTATCCTTGTGAATTTCTTCTTTATTGCTCCTTATAACTCTTCTCCATCTCTGTTTTTTCCTCCTTTCTGTATTTTATTCCCTTTCTCAGTCACTTATACACTTCTTTTTAAATGTCTGTTTGTCATACTTTCTGCCCTCCTCTCTACCTGCATTCTCTCTTTCTCTCTCGCTGTTCGTCTTTTCGATCTTCTCTTATTTTTCTCCCCCCCTAATTATATTTCCTCCTACTTTCTCTTTCTCTGTTCTGTCCTAGTTTAAGTTTCGACCGCGTCATTTATGAATCGCAGCGCAAAAATTACTGCCGCGACCCACTTGCAACAGGCCATGCCCCAGACGGGGGCAACAGTCGATTAATCTCTCTCTCTCTCTCTCTCTCTCTCTCTCTCTCTCTCTCTCTCTCTCTCTCTCTCTCTCTCTCTCTCTCTCTACCTTTCTCTCTCCTGACGCTGTGTCGTTTTGACTTCCTTTTGTCGCGTCATTTGCTGCCATTTATGACATAAATCAGCTGCAATTTGCATTTCATTGGCATTTCCGCTCTCCCCCCTTCCCCTCTCGCTCTCTCTCGCTCACTCTTTCTCTTTGAGTTTCTCACACGCCAACAGCAGAACCTACAACAACAACAACAACAACAACAGCTGTATTGCTGCAATTTCCGCATTTTGCTTCAGTTTTTCCTACCACTTTTTATTTTGCTTCAATTTTTTCTTCATTCCATTTTTTTACGTTCATTATTCATAAACTTTTGCCTTGATTTCTGGCACACGCAGTTTGTCTGCGATTTGTGTCTATGTCTCGTTAATGCAGATTGTATTCCATATTTTTGTTGAATTGTCACTTAAAATATCCGCAAGCAAAATGTTGGCAATTATTTGAATATTACTTGCTGAAATAGTTTAAAATCTGACAAATATTCAAAGTCCTAAACTAAACCTAAAGTTTGAGGAAAATCTTTTGGAAAAATAAATATTTATATCACTTTATCTTTTCTTTAAATTCTTCACAACTTATTGATTTAAGAATAACTTTCTAGACAAAGTTCACTTATTAAATTGTAAATTTTATATATTCTTTAACTATATAGATCATAGGAAAAGTTTGCTTTTAATTATTCCCATTTCTATCGCTTATTTAGAAATTTAGGGAATACAATCTTTGACTATTTCATTCTATATTGATTTTGGAATTAGAATTAGAATAAGCTTCTAATTAATTAAAATTATTTGCTTGTTCGAATACATTTTAAATTATTGATGAGGAAATATCTTTTAAAGTTGATAAATATTATATGTTATATTTCAGTCTCTCGACTACAAAATTCTTTCCCAATTCGTTTTGAAAATACTAAAATATACCAAATCAATATACCGACAAACTTCTAAAATATACCAAATATGAAGTATATTACAAAATATTGCCAAGCAAAACAGATTAAAAAATGCAAATTAATGTACCGTAAAAATACTGAAATATACCAAATTCATATAAAAGTAAGAAATATATTTCTCAGTTTCTCGACTACAAAATTCTTTCGCAATTCGATTTGCAACAATTATCAAAATTTATTGGCAATCTACATATTGATTTAGGCAAATCTTTAGTTTACTTTTCCAAATATCCTTGTCTCTGTCATCAACGAGCTTTTCTTTCATTTTCTCTTCAGCTTTTTTTTGGCACTCCCCTCGCCTACAAAGTTGATTTGATTTCTCTCTCCTGGCCATATTTTTGTCTCAGGGTTTAGGAGAGGAGTGGGTTGGGTTGGTGTGTTGTTGGCACGCTGGCAACTGTAGCTGGCCTAATTCCACGCCCACGCCCCACTGCCTCCCCTCTCCATCCTCCCCACCCGTTGAATGCCTTCCAGCGTGAGACGTTGTTGCGTTGCAACGTTGCCCTCGTTAGCAACATAATCCTAAGCTGCCTTCAAGAACACTACGCCCCCCTCTCAGCCCTCTCGCCCGCCCACACGATGTCGCTTCCATATGCCCATAAGCTGTCTGTTGTCTCCTCTTCCCTCTCTCTCTCTCCGTCTCTTTCTCTTTCTTTGTGTATATGTGTGTGTGTGTGCAAAACAAAACAAAACAAAAAAAAGAAATAGTAAGAAAAACACTCGAGTAATTTATAAAGAATTCGTTGTCGATAAATTTTGCAAAAGCAACACACAAAAAAAAAACGTTGCTGGGGTTGAAAAGCAGCAACAGCAACTGCAACAACAACTTGTGCATGGGGCTGATAGATAGTTAAGGGGGCAACAACAAGAACAACAACAACAAACAGGCAACAAATTGACAATGCAAAGCAATGAATGAATGAATGAAGAATGAATCAAATCAAAGGGTAATTGCATTTGTGTTGGCGCTCTTCTTTCTCACCTTTCCACCTTACCATCAGCAACCAACCAGCCAAGGTCCAGTGTTATTTATGGACAAGGATATATATATATATATATGTCTATATGTTTGTATCGTGTATGTATTAAATGTATTTCTGTTGCTCTGTCTCTGTGTGTGGGGGGAGAAACTTAATTAAAAAAGAGCAGCGAAGAAAAGCAGCCGACGAAAGATAACAGCAACCAGCAACAGCAACCACAACAACCACAGCAGCAGCAGCAGCAGCAGCAACAATAACAGCAGCAACAGTCATCAGCAACACACACACACACACATACACATACATACGCATACCAATACATGTGCATAACATACACACACACACATAAGGAACAAACATGCTTAGTATAAAAAAAAAGACTTCAACTAATTATGTTCTATGTATTTCTCCCTCTCTCTCTTTCACTCGCTATCGCTATCGCTGTCTCACTCACTCAGCTGAATGGCAACTCAAAGCCTGTGCCACCGCCTCGTGATCATCTGCGCATTGAGAAGGACGGACGTCTCATCAATTGCGCCCCCCGCGCCTCAGTTGCCCGATCGTCGTGCCCCAACGGGCGGCAACGGACAACTGCAGCAGCAACAGCAGCAACCACAACAGCAACAACAACATCCACTGCAACAGCAGCAACAAATTGCGCAAATTGTGGAACCCACATTGGAGCAGTTGGACAGCATTAAGAAATATCAGGTGAGTGCAACGCAACAGCGTTCAGCGTTATTCATTCTTCGACCCCTTTCACAATCGCTGCGCCTGTTGGTTAGGCTACGAAAAGTTTTCTGCATTATGCGTATGACAGCACAACTGTAAAGCGCGTGCCAAACTGTAAAGCGTAACGCATTCGCAAAGAAGTTGAATTTAAGGTTACATGAAGAAAAAATACGAGTAAATACAAGTTTGAAGAGCGCACATCATTCTTATTTATTACTATTTCATTTTATTATATTGGCATCTTAATTTGACTGACTGAAAATGTTTATCTAATAAGCATTTTATTATTCAGCTTAAGCTTATTAAGCATTTTATTATTCAGTTTGGTTTTATTTTCATTGACTTTCCCTGTGCTGTGTTGTTAAGGTAATTGTAAAATTGTACAGATTTTCACTTTTAAGTAATTCTTTGAATTACAGCATTTTATGCATACTTTTCATATATCAAACATTAATATTTGAGAGCTGACTTTTCGAGTTCAATTTCATCGTTTAGATTTATGCCAGCAAATGTTCTATTTACCTCATTAGTAAACCAAATGTTTACTATGATTAGTTCCATTGTTAATCATCGGAGTTTATAGAATGTTCTCGTTGTTTTTTCACATGTTGAATATACATACACTAAAAAAAAGTTCATCAAAATCAATATTTTGGTCTTAGTACCAAAAATCTTAATATAAGAAAAAACATCTTGATTTCAAGAACATTTGTCATAAGAACCAAGTTCTAATTAATAAGAGGAAAAAATCGCGACAGCTCGACTAACTGAAAATACTGGAAATTAGATAAGAACTGAGTAGGAATTTCGATAGATTATGGAATTTTGTAATTTGTATTTTGAGAATTTGGCATTTCTCAAATGGAATTTGTTTTTTTGGTTTTTCAACGTATGTTTCATAAGTATTTTTAAAGTTACTCACGAAAAGATGCTTTAAATTGAAATCGAGTTGTAAAGCAGATTGTTTGCGTAGTTTATCGCTCGTTGGCAAAACCAAATATTTACTGCATATGGAGCACATAAGCAGTTAATCACTCCCAAACCGCAAGCACACCTGCAGTGGCTGTCAAACTGCGGACAGAGCTGCAATTTCTGAACATTGAACATGGTCACAGTTGAGTTGAGTCGAGTCGAGTTGAGTTGAGTTAAGTGCATGCCCCCCTGTAGAAATAGTCATTGGCATGCACAGCAGGTAGCCGAGGCAGTTCCGCATGCCGCATGCCGCACCGCACACCGTGCCACATGCCACACGACCCGATTCCCCCTCCCTCCCCCTCCCCCTCTTGCTGCTAGTAGTTTGATAGCACCTTTTGTTTGCCCTGCGACAATGGACAACTGATGAAGGCGGCGACTATGGCAACGCTTCCGGTTACCCCTCTACTCTCTCTCTCCCCCTCCCTCCTGTTTCGTTCTGATTCTCGGCGCGCTGGGCCATTGACCATTTACGCGAGCAGTGGCTCTCCAACTGTGGACAGCACGCAAAACTATGACAAAGTTTACCACACACAAAGCGAAGAACAACAACGAAAAAAAGACAATCAGTGTAGGGAGGGGAAAACAGAGAAGAGGGGGAAATGGAAGAGAAGAGAGATAGGGATGGGGATGGGGAGGGGTGGGTTTTATCAGAGAGGCGCAGCGTGAATAAAACTTATTCAACAACTTTTTACATATATATATTTTTTTTTGTATACTGCCGCCGCACTTGAAAATGTGCGCGACAGGAAGAGGGGAAGAATGAAAGAAGGGGAGACAACAGTAATAATAACAATAACAGGTATTTGAAGTGCGTGGGCGTTGAGCGTGGCTTGTACTGAGAGAGGGAGAGGGAGAGAGAGGGGGGCGGCAAGCATTACTCATGGCGGAGGAAATTGTTAAATGCAATGATTAATTATGCAAACTTTTAATCGAATTGTCTGCGTGGGGGAAACAAAGATAGAGGGTAAGACAAAGACGGAGAGAGGGAGAGAGAGAGAGAAAAAAGCGTAAACAAAGCAACGGGAAAAGTAACGCTAAATGCTTAATTAATTAAAAACAAAACAAAAAAGCGCACACAGTTGCACAGTCACTGAAGCGTGGCGGGCAGCTCAAACTGCGCGACGTTAATGAGCATTTAAAGACAACAACAACAACAACAACAGTGAAAAGAGAGAGAGTGAGAGCGAGAGCGAAAGAAGGAGGCTAAACTGAAGCCTTGCATTGGCAGAGAAAACACGAGTGAAGACAAAAGAAGGTACGATGAAGAAGGTGTGAAGAAGGGGGTAAAAAGAAAGGGGAAAGAGAGTGAGTGAAGCCAGCGAGAACAGCGAGAATTTATAAGCTTTACTCTTAAATGGTTTCTATTGATTTTATGGTTAACTTGAGTTAAATCTGATTTCTATTTAACGAAGTGTAAAGTGCTTGCAAAACTATACACCATATCTCTATATTACAGGGTAGCAAACAGTCGTCAACACTCGCCACTGTTTTCGGTCTCTTGATGCAAGTATTTGCACTGCATTTGGCTGCGAGGTATTTTTTAGTCGCATCTATTTGCTCTTGTCCAGCTCAGCTGTGTTTTAAGGGTTGTCGCTGCTGCTGATGTTGATCTTTGTTGTTGCTGTTTGCTGTTCTCTGCTTTGCTTCTTCTTCCTCTTCTTCTTTATCTTCTTGCCAATTGTTGTTGTCTTTGCTCTTCTCATTCATTGTGGTCGTATGTTACTTTTCAGCTAGGTTTTGTCTTTCGCTTTGCGGCATTTTTGTTGTTGTTTTTTGTTTTTCATTTTTGTTGTTGCTTCAACTACGCAAATTAGTTAAACAATTTTTTTGTGCTATTGCTGTTGCTGTTTGTTTATGCGACGCGACGACGCGACGGTGACGGCGACGACGACGACGACGTCAACGGGTTGCCAACGTTCGCTGCTGGAGAGACGTGAATGTGCACACACACACACACACACACACATCGCATTTTGTTTTAGACTTTGCGAGTTATTTTATTTGAATACCCATTAACTAACAGTTAATGGGGATTCACAACTTTTTCACCTGCTTAAAGTTGCATCAACAGTCGAGATTTGCAATTATTATTAGCAACAGTTGCATTCAAATACCTTTTGATTATTTCTATATAAAGCAATATTAAGTTTTTCGTTTTTTTTTTGTCTGAGAAACTGTCGTATTAATAGCATTTATATTGAATATTTGTTTTCATATTCATTTTAATATGATCTCAACAAATTAATAAGCTAAATGTAATCAAGCCTTATTGCATTTACAATTACATATGTTTCAAGAGGTACGATAAAATGCGTGTTTGCCACTTTTCATTTTAGTTTAAAATGTTCACTTAACCCAAGAAGCTTTTAAGGAGCTATTATAAAATGCGTTTTTGTCAGTTTCCACTCTTTCAAAGTCGTCATTTAAGCCAAGACGCATTCAAAATTTGCTTAAAAATTAGTATAATATTTTATGGCAAGCAAACAATAACTTCATTATAATCATAAATCGATATTATTCCATTTTCACATTAAATTCATTACCATTTTGCCAAGATTAATTGGGTAAGGAGCCTTATTCTTATATTAGGGGTATTCAGCACCCATTTCAAATTTGTATAATATAATATTGCAAAACGTCTAGACAAAAAGCATTCATTCTCTTGACAAAAGTTATACAATTATAATATTCAACATCAAACTGAAAAGTCTGGACTAGAATGTCTAGAAAGACTTTAACATAACTACGCATACAGAAAAGCGTGCTAAAATGCGATGATGACAAAATTGAACCAAAAAAAGTTTATTCTTAAATCAAGAATTGCAATCTACTTTTCAATCGACATTTTTTTTCTCTGTGTACAAAAGTGGCAGAATAATATTAATAGACTTTCTTGCTGTACAGCGATAATCATAAAGTATGTACAAAGTTTTATTTTCTGCTCTTTGTAAATCAATTATCAAGAAATATTTACAAAGTTTGTTTCTGATAAGGGGTATTTCATAGTCAGTCACACTTGGCCACTCGGTTTTCTACTTGTTTCAATTGTTGATGTCGTTGTTGCTTTTTGGTCTCGCAACGACAGCGGCCGCTAACTTGGCTCACACACACACAGACACACACACACACTTCCCACTCGACTCGCACACACACACACACACCACTCACCTGTACACACACACACACACACATACTCTTTCACACTCGTGCTCAGTTTACACTCAGTCTCAGTTGTCGCTGTCGCTGAGCACTTGAATGGCAATGCACGGAGAGGGGGGGGAGAACGTTGTAGAATGGGCGAGAGAGAGAGAGAGAGCGAGCGGGTGGCGCCGTGAAAGGGGAGAGGGATGGTGTCTACACACATACACACGCACACAGAGACAGCAAGACAGCGGTTTATCGCTCATTTGTTATGATTTTTCAGCTGGCATTTTTAGTTGTTTTTCTACGCGTTCTGCGATCGGCCGCAATTTTTAGTCGCGGCCCAAAACGTGCGTGTGTCACGGTGACTGTATGTGTGTGTTGGCGTGTGTGTGTGTGTGTGTGTGTGTGTGTGTGCGTTGCAGGCGATAAGCTTAAATGTTTTGTACAAACTTTGTGCATTTCACGAAAATACTTAAAAATGAATTTAATTTATTTATTTACACTTTTTTTGTTGTTGTGCGTGTGTGTGTGTGTGTGATTTGCATTATTTAAAGCGAGTTTAAAGTGCGTTCTTGCCACGCCTCGTAACCCTGCAAAACAGCCGCCCAATCACAGTTTTACATCCATTGCATTGTATAAGCTAGCTACAGTTTGAGAACCAACTGTTTTGTATTTTTTTTTTGTGCAATTTGTTTTCGTTTCTTTTTCTGTTTTTTTTTCGGGGAAGTGAATACAGTTTTGGTAGAAATTAAGGCGTGTCCACATTTGCGCTGAAAGCACGTCGCAAAATAAATCACAACTGCAACAAATTTACATTGTGGGCGCTGTGGGCGTGGCCCACTGTTGTCAGCTAACAACAACCAAACTTATTGTTTATGAACAACTTATGCAACAGCAACAGCAGCAGCAGCATAGAACACAAACTTTTGTTTCAGCAGCAACAATTGCTGAAGAGTAGCAACAGCAACATCAACAGCAACAACAACAGCAGCAGCAAAATTATGCACAACAGCAATCAAAGCAACAAAAAGTCGAAAGGAATTTCGTGGCTGACTCACAATTTGCAATTCGCAATTCGCATTCAATAAACACAACAACAGACAAAACAACTGCGAAGAAATAATGCAAAATAAATAAACAATATGATAAAAAAAAAGAATAAGAAATATTAATAAAATAAAGCGAATTAAAACGTAGTAAATAAACAATATGATAAAAAAAGAATACCAACATATAATAATAAAAAAAATATAAAGCGAATAAAATAAACAATCTCATACAAAAAAGAATAAGGAATATGACAAATAAAATCAATTGACAAAAGTAAACAACTAAAAATGTTAACGAAAAAAAAAAAAAAAATAAAATCAACATTATATTCCACGAAAAAAGAATTCTACAGTTAATAACATTCTTAACAGCTTTTTTAATTTATTTTAATTTTTGAGAAAAATATAACTTCCTTTCCTTTATTATACTATAATAGAATATTGTTATCGATAAACGATAATTGCAGTTTGATCATTGCAAATATTTAGATTTTTACATTTGACGATTAAAGAATTCTACAATTAGTAACATTCTTAACAGTTTTTTAGAATACTTTTTGCGAATTGAATAAACAATGTAATAAAAAAATGAGAAATATAAAAAAAAAATAATTATAAATAAATTTTATGATAAAAATAAATAAGAAATATAAAAAAAATAATGCGACGTAAATAAACAATACGTATAATAAAGAAAAAAAAAAAAACACTTAACAAAAGAAAACAACTAAAAATGTAAACGTTAACGAAAAGTATAAAAAAAAAGACTCAGTTTGCAATGCAACACACGTAAATAACAATTATGTAAAATGAAATGCATAAAAAAAAAAAAAAAAAAAAAAAAAAACGAAAACAAAGTGAAAAGCTGCGAGTGTTTTGTCGAGTGGAAATGTGGCTGCTGTTGCTGCTCAGATTGCTGTTGATGTTGATGTTGCTGTTGAAGAAAAGAACAATTGCAGCTTTCGCTTTCGAATTGAACTGCATTGTTGTTGTTGTTGTTGTTGTTGTGGTTGCCACTCGCAACTGCAATTACAATAGCAGCAACAACAGTAACAACAACAACAGCAACAGTTGCTGCATTTAAATGCGCATTAAGTTGCATTTCATTTTGAGCCACAAAACCCGAAAAAAAAAGTTTGTTCATATTCAAATTTATGCGTTGCAGCTGTCAATGGTTGAAGAAGAAGAAGACTTGTATTTGGGGCGGCTATTTGCATAGTTGGGAAAGTTTCGAGGGGGCTTTTGCGGGGCGTGGCAAAGTGAGGTCAATGCGAAGAAACATAATCGAAAAAATCAACTTGAAATATTTTTTCAAGCAGTCGCAACAATGTGAAGTGAACAGTGTAGTAAAAAGAGTCGTAAAACAAAAAGTGAAAAATATCGATAGCGATAGCGATAACGATAAAGATAACGAGATCAACGATTACGATAACGATAACATGGTGCTATCGACGCTGCACATAACATTGGAGACCACAAATGTTGCAGCTGATGCCGCAGCCACAGAAGCAACAACAACGCCCAGCCGGTTGCCAGTGCTCTGCAACAACAACAGCAACATCAACAACATGAGCAACAGCAACAGCAACAACAACAACAACAGCAAAGTGCAGCAATTGCTGCTCGAGAAGGAGAATGATAAACTGAGCGCCAATTTGAACAACAACAACAACAGCAATAGCTACAACAAATATTGTGATATGAACGGCAATGGAGCAGCAGCAACCATCGAGCAATTGCAACAACAACAACAACACCAACAACGTGCAGCATCTTCAACGACAGCAACGCCACAGAGAAATGGCTCTTCGCTGCGTCGTGGCACACAAATTCAAAGTTCCTCGATGCGTTTGCGACAACAACAGGCAAGTGTTGCAGCAACAACAACATCAACAACAAGAATAACAACAGCAGCAACCACAACGTGTTGCTCCCGTTGACAACCTTCAGGGTTTGGCTATCGCAAACTGGCTTTTATCTACTTACCTATTCGTTGACTACCAGTATGCTAACCAGTTAACAACAAAGTAGGCTAACTGGCTGTCGCTGCTTACAGTAACAACAACAGCAACAACATCAGCAACAACAACCTTAGAACCAGCAACAGCAGCAGAAACAACAACTGGCTGGCATAATAAATGTGCCAGCGATAGAGAAAAAGTTGTTGATTAACAAACACACACACACTTGTTATCGATAGACGATAGTCTACGGTCTGTGTTGTTATCGTTGCAAACATTTCCATTTTTACGTTCCACGAAAAAAGTTACAGTTTCTTTAGAATACTTTTTGAGAAAAATTTAATCTTTTTTTTTTGTTTTCATATATTATATTATACTTTTTATTATAAAACTTTTTATTATAGAACATGGTTATCGATAAACGATAAGTGCAGTTTTATCGTTGCAAGATTTCTTAAGAGTTTTTTAGAATACTTTTGAGAAAAGCTTAATTTATTTTTTTGTTATAGTATTACAAAAGATATTGTTATCGATAACCGATCATTGTAGTATTAAAGTTGCAACATTTTGAATGACTGATTTTCACTTTTAAGTTTTAGTGTTGTTCTTTTGGGAAATTGACAATTTTATGTTCTAACATAAATCAACTATTTTCATTTCCTCTTTTATAAATTAAATATTTGTTTAGCTTTTCCAGTCTTCTAAAAATTAAAAGTATTTTTTCGAGAAATATTAAATTCTTTTTGTAGTATGTAATATAATATAAAATAGAATATTACTCAAATGGAAATAAGGCAGATCTATAAAAGAATGTATAATTTATTAAATGAAATTTTTCAAGTTAACTATTTACATATAAAAGATATTTAGGGGAAATACAAAATGCGATTCAATTTATTCAATTCCTTGTCTTTCCGAATAGTTATCATATTTTATAATACGTGCCTTTTAAATGAGCTAAAAGTGTATTTAAATGTCGAAAGCAAATTTGCGTTTGTTGCTGGAAAATGTAAAGTTTCAATTTCATTAGTTTTAATTAGTTGTTTGCAATTAAATGAATTCTTCAACTCTATTTTTTTTTGTTTTATGGCGACTTCATTTGCGATTCGTTTGCAAAGTTTTTGGTGCTTTGTAAATGAGTTTTGCAAATGTCGCCAACTTTGTTGTAAACTTTGCTATGCCTCACTGAGCGATACTACAGTACGCAATAACAATAAGGCAAAGTTAATAAAATTGTATTTTTTTTTTTGTTCGTTGTTGTTATTTTTGCTTTTTCAATATTTATTTTACGATGTGCGACGAACAAGAAGGCGCTGTTGATGATGTCATGGTTTATACCTGCGAACAACAACTAATGTTAATTTCAGTAAATGTTATTGGTGTTGCTTAAATTGTTGTGGTTGTTGTTGTTGTTGTTGTTGCTGTGGTGATTGATGTGCTCGGCGAGTCGAGTGGGCTTTACGCTTGATCTATAGCGGGGGATCAAAAGAGTGACATTGACAGGGTAGTTGTGAGAGAAAGAGCGACAGAGAGAGAGAGAGAGAGAGAGGCGACTTGTAACGGAGCAGCACTGACAGCCAGTGTTGGTTAATGCCATGCGATCGATGTGGAGGCGTGAGGCATCTCGTATTCTATTCCATGCTGTTTGAGGGGGAAAGATTTTTAATATATCTCTTAAATATACTTTTTATTAAAATTATGATTATATTTGTTAGTTATTATTTAATAATGATTATTATTTATCTTTTATTATTTGAGCCATTTTAATTGTATTATCATTTTTTTAAAATACACTTATTATATTATTACTTATTACTGATTATTTATTATTTAGTATGTATTTTTTATCATTTATTTTTTTTTATTTAGTTCTTGTTATTAAGTATGTACTATTTTTTATGCATTGTTTATCATTTAGTACTTATTATTTTTTTAATTTTTATAATTTAATATTATTATGACTCGTTACACTTCTACCTGTGATCGTATTCTATTCGATGCTGTTTGAGGGGGAAAGATTTATTCTATTCGACGCTGTTTGAGCGAGAGTAATTTTTAATTTCTTTATATGTATATTATTATATTATAATTGATTACCTTTTAATGATTATTTATGTTTTCTTATTTATATTTTATTACGTATTAACAATATATATTTTTTTGTTATTTATTCCATATTATTTAGTATTCATTATTTATAATTTATTATTATTATGACTTCAACCTAAAGCTCTGCTCGACTTCCATTCGACGCTTTTTGAGCGAGAGCGAGCTTTTTTTTATTTTTAGAAATTATTATTATTAATATTACGATTACTACAATATTTCTACCTCTTAGCTCTTAAAGAATGCCACTTCAATGCCATCGCATGGCTATTTCACAGTCTCTTCCCCTTCTTGTGTTCTGTGCCCCTCCACTTGTCTCATCTTTTGTCTTGTATTTATTACGGGTATTGTTTTGTTCTCTTAACTTCGACTTTTATTTGGTTCACATCGCATTTACGTTTTTTCTTCTTCTACACACGTTTGCAGTCGCGTCTGAAGAGCGGCACAGAGGGGGAAACTTCTGTCCCCTCCCTCGCCCCTTGGGTCTGTCTGCATAATTTCTGCTGATGTTGCTGCTGCTGCTTCTTCTTCTTCGTCGTCTTCTGCTCTTATGCAAGTTTAGCAATTTTTTTGTTTCTTTTGTGGAATTTTCAGCGCCTTCGTTTTGCCTTGTTCTTTGTTGTTGTTATTCAATTAAGTTCTTTTTTTTCGCTTCTTGTTGTTGTCTGCTGCTTCTTCCGCATCCCAAAAATACCACCAACAACAACAACAACAACAAAAGTGATGGCAACAAAACAAAGTGTGAGAAATTTGAAGCAGGGCGAAAAGGTCTCATCAGCACTCTAGCTTTGCCTCCCTTTCTCTCTCTCTCTCTCTTACTCGTTCTCACTCTCGGTCAAGTGGCCAAAAGCGGAACCGAAAATTGGCAACTTTGACACGCCGCAAGTTGAGCGCAGAACAAGAAGAAGAAGAAGAAGAAGAAGAAAAAATACCGCAAAATAATAAAACAACTGGCGCTTAATCCATTCACCAAAGTTGCTTTATACATAACATACATACATATATCAACTTGATACCGGGCACTTAATTATGCCATACCACTAATAAATGACCTGGCATTATTTTAGCTTGCACAGTGAAAACTCACTAAGACGAACTCAGAATATAGACACTAAGTAATCGATTTAATTATTATTTTGCATTTTATTTTAGTACTCTAATTTAATTAGAAGAAACTCAATTGAAATATTTTGTTTTATTTCAAATAAGTTGAAAGTAAAATGATTCGGTATCGATTCGCTTGCGATTCGGTTGCGATTCGCCTGCGATTCGGTTGCGATTCGGTTGCGATTCGCCTGCGATTCGCTTGCGATTCGCCTGCGATTCGGTTGCGATTCGGTTGCGATTCGCCTGCGATTCGCCTGCGATTCGGTTGCGATTCGGTTGCGATTCGCCTGCGATTCGGTTGCGATTCGCCTGCGATTCGCTTGCGATTCGCCTGCGATTCGGTTGCGATTTGCCTGCGATTCGCTTGCGATTCGCCTGCGATTCGGTTGCGATTCGGTTGCGATTCGCCTGCGATTCGCCTGCGATTCGGTTGCGATTCGCCTGCGATTCGCTTGCGATTCGGTTGCGATTCGCCTGCGATTCGGTTGCGATTCGACTGCGATTCGCATGCGATTCAATACTTCAATTATTATATTCAAATATTTTAAAAATATAACATAACATTAATCGCGGGGCAATTTATTCGCTCGCGATTCGCCTGCGATTTATTCGCATTATTATTTAAATGATTTTTGAAAAAAAGTTCAAACCTTAGTTATTTAATAATGCTTGTGTTTTCAGACATTTTCTCGCCCCGCGATTCGGTTGCGATTCGGTTGCGATTCGCCTGCGATTCGGTTGCGATTCGCATGCGATTCGCTTGCGATTCGCCTGCGATTCGGTTGCGATTTGCCTGCGATTCGCTTGCGATTCGCCTGCGATTCGGTTGCGATTCGGTTGCGATTCGCCTGCGATTCGCCTGCGATTCGGTTGCGATTCGCCTGCGATTCGCATGGGACCTCAAACCATAGTTATTTAATAATGCTTCAATTATTATATTCAAATATTTAAAAAATATAACATAAGTTGTGTTTTCAGATATTTTCTCGCCCCGCCATTCGCTTGCGATTCGCAAGCGATTCGGTTGCGATTCGCCTGCGATTCGCTTGCGATTCGGTTGCGATTCGCCTGCGATTCGGTTGCGATTCGACTGCGATTCGCATGCGATTCAATACTTCAATTATTATATTCAAATATTTTAAAAATATAACATAACATTAATCGCGGGGCAATTTATTCGCTCGCGATTCGCCTGCGATTTATTCGCATTATTATTTAAATGATTTTTGAAAAAAAGTTCAAACCTTAGTTATTTAATAATGCTTGTGTTTTCAGACATTTTCTCGCCCCGCGATTCGGTTGCGATTCGGTTGCGATTCGCCTGCGATTCGGTTGCGATTCGCTTGCGATTCGGTTGCGATTCGCCTGCGATTCGGTTGCGATTTTTGAAAAAAAGTTCAAACCTTAGTTATTTAATAATACTTCAATAATTATATTCAAATATTTAAAAAATATAACATAAGTTGTGTTTTCAGACATTTTCTCGCCCCGCGATTCGGTTGCGATTCGCCTGCGATTCGGTTGCGATTCGCATGCGATTCGGTTGCGATTCGCCTCCGATTCGCCTGCGATTCGCTTGCGATTCGGTTGCGATTCGCCTGCGATTCGGTTGCGATTCGCCTGCGATTCGGTTGCGATTCGCATGCGATTCGGTTGCGATTCGCCTGTGATTCGCCTGCGATTCGCTTGCGATTCGCCTGCGATTCGGTTGCGATTTTTGAAAAAAAGTTCAAACCTTAGTTATTTAATAATGCTTCAATTATTATATTCAAATATTTAAAAAATATAACATAAGTTGTGTTTTCTCGCCCCGCGATTCGCCTGCGATTCGCTTGCGATTCGGTTGCGATTCGGTTGCGATTCGCCTGCGATTCGCTTGCGATTCGCCTGCGATTCGCCTGCGATTCGCTTGCGATTCGGTTGCGATTCGCCTGCGATTCGGTTGCGATTCGGTTGCGATTCGCTTGCGATTCGGTTGCGATTCGCTTGCGATTCGGTTGCGATTCGCTTGCGATTCGGTTGCGATTCGCTTGCGATTCGGTTGCGATTCGGTTGCGATTCGCCTGCGATTCGGTTGCGATTCGGTTGCGATTCGCTTGCGATTCGGTTGCGATTCGATTCAATTATTATATTCAAATCGTTTAAAAATATAACATAACGTTAATCGCGGGGCGATTTATTCGCTCGCGATTCGCCTGCGATTTATTCGCATTATTATTTAAATGATTTTTGAAAAAAAGTTCAAACCTTAGTTATTTAATAATGCTTCAATTATTATATTCAAATATTTAAAAAATATAACATAAGTTGTGTTTTCAGACATTTCCTCGCATGCGAATCGCATGCGAATCGCAACCGAATCGCAACCGAATCGCAGGCAAATCGCAACCGAATCAAATCTTACTTGATGAAAGATCTTGTTGAGATTATAATACAACACAACAGATTATACAAGATCAATTTGAACTATTTTACAATCTTCATAAAAAGTGTACGCTAGAAAGATCAAAAGTATATTTTTTTCATAGAATAATATAAGTATTTATTATCATTTCATTTACCTAATTAATGTGTGTATTTTTATGTGCCATTTATCATTTCACTTGCAAATCGAACAACTGCGATTGATCAGGCAAAAATAATGCCTATCGATTGCTTTTGTTGAGGCTGACAGCTTTGCAAAACAGTTTGACGAGCGCTCTGCGCGTCGCTTACAAGTGCGTTGACAGTTTGACAAGCGCTGGCCGACGACTGTTTGCCACCCACTGACCTAATCCAAGCACAGCTCAAAGCACATGTGCGGCTTCACAGTTGCTTCCCCC
Organism: Drosophila sulfurigaster albostrigata; assembly: GCF_023558435.1. Taxonomy (NCBI): domain Eukaryota; kingdom Metazoa; phylum Arthropoda; class Insecta; order Diptera; family Drosophilidae; genus Drosophila; species Drosophila sulfurigaster. Next base: position 22,252,186 of record NC_084885.1, read on the forward strand.
TCTCCTCTGCTCGCCTCGCCTCGCCTCGCTTGCTGCAGCTCGCTGTGGAATGTTCATTAGCACGTCACTTGATGCGTTTTGTTCATTGTTGCTGCTGCTACAGGGATTTGTTGCATGCCACAGAAGCGACACAGCGGCACTACGCCTAAGCCTTTTACTCTCTTTCTATCGCTCTCTCTCACTCTCTCTGTTTCGGACTCACTCTAACTGTTTCGCTCTTTGTTCTGGATTTGTTTTTTTGCATTCGTGCCACAGCTGCAACAGCTTGTGGCAGCTTGAACTGCGGGGTATTGGTCGTTGGGTGTAGTTGTAGGGTTATCCACTTGCCACTGACGCGCGGTCTGCGTGCCACAGAAAGCCGCTAATTAAATTAGCACAATTGCCGCGAATGCGGATTAAGTGCGACCAACAATATTAACAGCGATAACAACGAGACTCGCATGTTCCATTCACTGAACCTTGCTCGCTTCCCTTCCGCAACTATTTATTTATGATTATGCTGAACTAATTCTTCATGCCACGTATTTGCGTATTTGCAGGAGCAACTGCGTCGTCGACGCGAGGAGGAGGAACGCATCGCTCAGCAGAATGAGTTTCTGCGCAACAGTTTGCGTGGCTCTCGCAAGCTCAAGGCTTTGCAGGACACTGCCACGGCCACGCCCACTGTGGGCAAAGCGTTGGCCCAGCAACAAACGAACAGCGCAACAGCCGCAACAATCGCCATTGGAGTTGAGAACGAGGCATATCTGCCCGACGAAGACCTGACGCCAGCGGAGCACATCGATGGTAAGTAGCAAAGACTTGGATGATGGAAGAGACGTTGCAGATTGCGCAGGTCAAAATTAGAACAATATAATATTATCGAAAAGGGATCTGAAATAGGTTTGATAGTCTGAATGATCTCAGGGGAACTTTCGAGAATCGCAGACTTCTTTGCAACCTAAGCGAAACTTCCGAGAGCTGCAGGATAGATTTCCGGATCTTGTATGTTCAAGGTAGTTCAGTTGAATAGTTCTGAGATCTCAGTGGAATTCCCGAGTTTAATTCTCAATTTTTTAATAAAAGCTGTCTAGACGAGCTTGCTTTTGTTGTACGGAATATTCCCATATCTAGCTACTCCCTGGTTCCAGTAATTATAACTGAGATGAAATATCAGGGAGCCTAAACTAAAACGTTTAAGAGTTGAGGAAAATTGCCAGTCCTAAGACAGAGATCGCAGTAAACTCAGGAGTTAACTTATTCTAAGCATTCCTTTTAACGTGTTAGTCATTGTATTGAAAAATCCATGTTATCGGGTGAGACTGTTTCAGGAAGTGTGTTAGGTTATTCCCTGAGATCATTTTTTCGCAGTCTATTCTAGAAAAATCTCTCTTATAGGACGAGACTGCTTTAAGAAGTATGTTAGGTTATTCTTTGAGGTCACTTCTTCGCAGCCTATTCCGGAAAACTCCCTCTTTTCGGATGAGACTGCTTCACAAAGTAGGTCTTTTTCACAGTCCTGTTCCAAGTGTCACCCTAGCATGCTCTTCACGAGTTAGGAACATTACTATAGCATAGCAACAAGCCAAGACCCCAGTGATACATTTGAGCTAACCTCTTCTTTTCCACTCCCTTTACCTTGCAGGCTACGGCGAGCTCATTGCGGCGCTGACCCGACTGCAGGGCCAGCTGGCCAAGAGCGGACTAAGCACGCTGGCGGGTCGCGTCTCTGCGGCGCACAGCGTCCTGGCCAGCGCCAGTGTGGCGCACGTTCTGGCCGCCCGCAGTGCGGTGCTGCAGCGACGCAGACCGCGCATCGCAGGACCGTTGCATGTGAGCGCGTTGGGTTTGCAAAAGGAGATTGTGGAGCTGCTGACGCAATCGAATACGGCGGCCGCCATTGAACTGGGCAATCTGCTGACCAGCCATGAGATGGAGGGTCTGCTGTTGGCCCACGATCGCATTGCCAGTCACACGGATGCATCGCCATCGCCCACATCATCGTCCCATGCGGGCGTGACGCCAACGCCATCGCAAACACCGACAACGATGGCGGGTCTGAGCGGTCACAGCAGTCCGGTGGCGGGCACAAAGTCCTCGGCGAACAGCGGCCGCAGCATGGTTGCGGTCTTGCCGCCCGTGGTGCCGCCACAGTCGGTGGCACAGCGCGGTGCCATGCCCCTGCCAGTGGCAGCTGTGGCTGTTGCACGCGGTGAGTCGCCGCCGGGCATGAGCGGTTGCTTTGGCACGCTGAACGATCAGAACGACAACATACGGATCATACAGATTGAGAAGTCCACCGAACCCTTGGGCGCCACGGTGCGCAACGAGGGCGAGGCTGTGGTCATCGGTCGCATTGTGCGCGGCGGTGCCGCCGAGAAGTCCGGTCTGTTGCACGAGGGCGACGAGATCCTCGAGGTCAATGGCCAGGAGTTGCGCGGCAAGACGGTGAACGAAGTGTGTGCACTGCTCGGCGCCATGCAGGGCACTCTCACGTTTCTCATTGTGCCAGCGGGCAGCGGTCCACCGCCCGGCGGCGGCCTAGGCGGTGGTCTAGGCGGTCTCGGCGGTGGTCTGGGCGGCCTGGGGGGCATGCATCATGTGGGCGGCGGTGGCATGGCGCATCGGGATACTGCTGTGCTGCATGTGCGGGCGCACTTCGATTACGACCCGGAGGATGATCTGTATATACCGTGTCGGGAGCTGGGAATCAGTTTCCAGAAGGGCGATGTGCTGCATGTGATTTCCCGCGAGGATCCCAACTGGTGGCAGGCGTATCGCGAGGGCGAAGAGGACCAAACGCTGGCCGGCCTCATACCTAGTCAGTCATTTCAGCATCAGCGCGAGACCATGAAGCTGGCCATTGCCGAGGAGGCGGGCCTGGCGCGTTCGCGCGGCAAAGACGGCACTGCCAGCAAGGGGGCCACGTTGCTCTGTGCGCGCAAGGGGCGCAAGAAGAAGAAGAAGGCCAGCTCCGAGGCGGGGTAAGTGCAATCAGACGTTATACCTCATTCCCCAATAATAATACCTGTGTCTCTTACTTTCGCTAGCTATCCACTGTATGCGACCACCGCACCGGATGAAACGGATCCCGAGGAAATTCTCACGTACGAGGAGGTGGCGCTCTACTATCCGCGTGCCACACACAAACGTCCCATCGTACTCATCGGCCCGCCCAACATCGGACGTCACGAGCTGCGCCAACGTCTCATGGCCGACTCCGAACGCTTCTCGGCGGCAGTGCCACGTAAGTGCAATAATGTCCCTGAGCTACATCGATTGAACTGATTTTATTTGTTGCTCCTCGCTCGCAGTCTTTTATCTGCTGCAGGAGAAGCTGAAGGCGGCTCAGGCCAAGGGTAATAGCCAAAGGGTCGCAAATTGAAATCCCGGCGCATTGCTAGAGCAATTACCCATAGTTGAGCTTTGGCTTCTTACCGCCTTCTTCCCGCTTCTCCTGTTATTTCGTTACCAAGACTAATCGCTAATGTTTCTTCCCATCTCTCTGCAGACACGTCGCGAGCAAGGCGCGAGGGTGAAGTGCCCGGTGTGGATTATCATTTCATCACGCGGCAGGCGTTCGAAGCGGACATCTTGGCACGTCGCTTTGTCGAGCACGGCGAATACGAGAAAGCCTACTACGGTATGTCGCCCTCTCTTTATTAACTGCCATTTCTCTTGACTAACTCCCCAAAATGTTACAGGCACATCACTGGAGGCCATACGCACGGTTGTTGCCAGTGGCAAGATCTGTGTACTGAATCTGCATCCGCAAAGCTTAAAGCTGCTGCGCGCCTCCGACCTCAAGCCCTACGTGGTGCTCGTGGCGCCGCCCAGCCTCGATAAACTGCGGCAAAAGAAGGTGCGCAATGGCGAGCCTTTCAAGGTATGTTACTTAGGAATTGCTTTAGTGGTTCGATATTTTCACCGGAAGATATTAGGAATGAATTTGCTAATATGTGACTAATCAAAACTCTCTCACTTCTCATTCTGGACATCAGGAGGAGGAGCTGAAGGACATCATTGCGACGGCACGCGACATGGAGGCTCGTTGGGGACATCTGTTTGACATGATCATCATCAACAACGACACGGAGCGGGCGTATCATCAGCTGCTCGCCGAAATCAATTCGCTGGAACGCGAGCCGCAATGGGTGCCCGCCCAATGGGTGCACAACAATCGCGACGAGTCATAATGGGGTGCTGCATTGCATGCACACCCAGGTCACAGCAAACCAAACCACACCGCAGCACATCCAGAGACGAATTACAGCCACAACTACAATTACAAGTGCAACTCCCCGTTTAGGAAATCTTCCTCACTTCGGCTTCGGTTCGGTCATCCATTGTAAATACGACGTGTCCACGACTCAGCCATGATGTGGATGTGGAACTGGAATTCGAACTGGAACTGGAACTGGAACGGAAACTGGAAGTGGGCAATGGGAATCCCTTATTTTTCGCTATATGTGTATACTCGGACTTTGGCCCTAATCACTTATTTACTAACTTTTACTTACTGAATTATGTATGTGTACTTTAAAGCCCCCTCCATATCCATAACACCAATTCCCCTTCCCCTTCCCTGACCCATTTTACTAATCGTATTAGTTAAATGTATGTTTTGTATATTTGTTTGTTGCAAATGCATTTTAAACATGAACAAACATTTGCTACGACACACGTTCGTTTTTATTTCATTTAATGCTTTTTTTTTGTACTTGTATTGTATTGTATTTTTTAAACACAATGTTCACAAAAATTGTTATTCAATTTTAAAACTGAAATGCTTTTTTTTTGTAATTAATATAATTTTAATTAATGATGATATTTGTTAAGCACTTCCTTAATTTCAAAAAGTGAATTGAAATTGTAAAATCAAAACCGAATATGAAGAGTAACACTTTAATTTGTTAAAGAAAAACAAAACAAAAAGAAACACAAGAGAGAAACGAAGGTAATATCGAAGTTGAAATCGATATTGTAATTGTAATCGAAATCGAATCGAGATCGAAAAATGCAACTCGTAAACAAAATGTTAACAGATCAAAAACAATCCGTTTGATAGAAAGAGAGAGAGCGACCGTTGACGAGTCCATAAACAACGTGTGAGCGAGAGAGAGAGAGAGAAAGTAAAGGATAAGAGAGAAGAATAGAAGATGGACAGGATTGAAAGCGAATGTTGCAATTACGTAATCTATTTACTTTATATAAATATATACATAAACTATACATCTAAATAAATATACACATAAATTATATGCAGTAATACAATTAATTTTTAACAACAACAACAAACAAACAGAAGAAGAAGACAAATATTAACAAGAAAACTAAATAAGAAGAGATAACAACAAAATCAGTACGTCATTGCCAAATAAAACAAAGAAGTAAGAAATACGAGTATAAAACGAAAGCTAAACTCACACCCAAAACAAAACAAGTTAAACTAATAAGTAACAAAATGAATAAAATGATAAATGAAATAATAATAATAATAATAATACATTTCGCCAGCAAAAGCAAAATAGCATGAAGAATATAACAAAAAACAAAGCGTAGCCAAGTTTAATAAGCATTGTATAAACAAAAAAGAAACGAAAATAATACTAACAATAATCATAATAATAATAATAATATAAACAATGAAAGAATCTAGGCGTTAGTTTAAGCGACATGGAAGCAAAACAAAAAACATATATGAAACAAAAGTAATTCCAAAAATAAGTGTTGTTGTAATTAATTATTTAAAATGCGATTAGTGAATGGAAAAAACAAAACAAAAAAGGAAAAACTCGTGCAGAAAAACTAAAATTCGAATACGAAGAAATAGTTGCAAATTTTAGGCATGAACATTGAGTATATATATATTTACATAAATATATATGTATGTATTAAATATATACAACAAAATTTGTTGATAGACAGCAACAATTTTATTAAGTAATTGCTACAAAACGGCGTCAAGTAATTTAGCAAACTATGTTACACAATGTTGAACACTTGAAAGATTCTAAATACAAGCAAACAAAAAAACAAAACAACAAAAAAACAATATATAAAAAACCAAAAAAACATATATATTTAAAGGTAATATTTTTTTTTGTAGTCAACAAGGTATATAAAATGTGTGTGCAGTAAATTTGTTTAAGTTTTTATTTATACATATTAAAAACAAAACAAAAATCAAATAAATATGAAAAATTAATTAATAAAACTACAAAATCTAGTATATTGTATGTATGTGTATGGTGTAACAAATTGAATAACAACAAATTACTAATAATGCCTGCAGAAAAACCAAGCAACTAAAGAAATTACAAATGAAAGGCAAATTCAATGCAAAATAGGCACGGTTTACAAACAAAAATGTACGATATAAACAAAACAAAATACCCACATAAATGCGGCAAACAAATAAACCAATACTGAAAATATATTGCAACACATTCGTTTATAAATTACTGAGAGGTTTTTTTAAATTTCAGTTACCCGCTTCTGGCAGCGTTGCCAGTCAGTGGTAGTTAAGCCACTTTACAGCAGTGCGCAAAATGTTAAACATACCAGCGCTCTGTAAATTAACAGCCATACATAACTGAATACTTTTCAGTATAAAAATACCAGAAAAAGAATATCGATGTTAAAAAAAAACTGCAATAGCATCGATGCACCGATGAGGCCATCGATGTTTGGCCATCTCTACCTCTCATTCTACTGCGATTGGGCGAAGAGAACGGACGCGTTTTTTTTGTGCGCAACAATTTCGTATCGTGCGGCAACATTTAAGTTGTGTTACCGTTGTGGCTATTTTTTTTACTGTTGTTGTGGTGGTGCTTGTGATTCCAATTGCATTTATTAGTTAGCGTGTACGCGACTGGCAGCAAATGATGTGTTAATCTTATCACAAGCAAGCATGAGTCGGAGCACAATTTATTGCCAAGTGTCGTAGCCATTGAGACCGTAGTGTGGCCTTAGCATTGCAACCGCGAAGCGAAGCAAATAACAACAAAACACAGTACCAAAGTAGTGAGCCAACAAATAATAATTAATAAATAAATAAGAAATACAAAGAATACATAATTCACAATAATGCCAGCAAAGACAGTAACACGACAACAGAGCCAAACACCCGCTCAGCAGCTGCAACAGCAGCAGCAGCGGGACGTTGAAAATGGCCTTTACCCCACAATACCGCCAGAGCAGCGTTCGCCGACGTCGCGTCCAATGCGACCAATGCGCCAAGACACCGTGGACATGGAGGAGATACCGTTGAACCAGACAAATGCCATGCAGGAGCCCGAGGATCGTCGCAAGATGCGCGAAATATTTGATAATGTGAGTAAAACAAGCGCAGCAATTGCATTTACAGTAGTTGAGTTCTTTCTCTCTCGCTCTTTTTGTCGTTTGTTCGCTGAATGAATTTCCTTGTTGTTGCCTAGGAACGTTGTGTTGTGCTTTGCCCTTGGTGAAAGTTGGTCGAGTCATGACGCTTATTGTGAGTCATTTACCATTGCCGTTTCTCGACCTTTTGCCCCCACCTCTCTCAATCTTACACTCCCCCAGTACAACAAACAGACATACGCATTTCATTGCATATTGTCACGCTCTATTTTTAATGCATCCGCTGCGACTGCGCGCCTTCGTTCTGTGCGTGCGCGTGTGTGAATGAGTGAGACGAAAAGAGAGAGAGTGAGGCGCCAAGTGGAGTGCAGCTGAGCTTATCTTACGCATTGGCAAATTTGCACGTCTTCGTGTCTTCCGTCTTTTCACACTTGCATATGGCTTTCAATGTTAACAGTGTTTGTGTTTGCAGACAGACTTAACAGTGGTGGGCAGAAGACAAACTCTGTTATCGTTTGCAGAAGAAGAAACCGGTTATAAGTACAGACACACACATACACACATGTGTTAATAAAGCATTTGTGTGTGGGGAACTTTCTGACTTGGTTTGTTGTTGTTCGCGGTTGTCAGTTCTTTGACATGACTTAGTCACTTGCCGCCACTGTTGCCATTTTAAATGTACATATTATGTTCATATGCCAGGCGCTATCAAGAGTCGCTCCCTGTCATTCATGTTGGTCACATCGCATCACGAAACTTGACTCCCCCTTCCCCCTTTCGTGCTAGTCTGCTCCCTTCCACTGCTTCTTTGTTTGTTTTACTCATTTTGCTTGCGTTGTCTTTCTAATTCACAACATTCCTTCATTCTAGTCTATCGCTCTCCCACTCGCACTCACACAACTAGCTGCCTTTCAGCCGGCTCGCTGTTGTTCGTTCATTGGCCCCTCTCTCTCTCTGTTTTTCTTTTTCTCTTGCTGCCTGGCAACTGACAACAGAATCAGAAATCGCCGTGCGGCGAATTTAACATACAAATTGCATTTCATCATTTTGTTCAACCAGTTTCTGTTTCTGCTTCTCATTCTGATTCTGATTCTTCTGCGAGTTGGATTCATGGATTCATTTACATGTTTGTCTCAATGTTTGAATGTGAGTGCGGTTTCCGTCTTGCTGCGGTAACGGCTGCGGCTGCGGTTAATTTTACATGCATATATAAATAATTAAACATATCTGGAATATCTGGTATTATTAATTCACATCGATGTGCTTTCTCCCTCACGCTACCTGTTGTTTCCGCTCCTTCTTGCCTATCGATGTTTCGCTCTAATTTTCAAGAATTCGCTGTGTAATCTTATCTACGTTCTTTTGCTCGAACATAACGCCAAAAACTTTTAATGGCCTTAACAATTCAGCACACACACACACACATACATATGATTACACAGCTATGCAGCTGTAAAGCATTTGCAGTTTAATTCCGATGCTGATTCAGATGTCGAGTTTCTGTTTGCTTTTGTGTTTGTTTTTGTAACCTGCAATTAATAAAATCGTGTGAGTAACTCAAGCTCTTCCTTATTAATATTGCCCCGCTTCCACTGCACTCGCCTTTCAAACGCTCAACATGAAAACAGCTTATCGCATTTGTGTATTTTGTTCTTACTTTTTTTTTTACTCACGTTTATACCCTGCACTCAAGTGCTGCGCAAGCGGGTGTTTTCAATGCGTGGCAATGCTTGAGACCTTAAAAAATGTTGTGTTGTTTTCTGTTAGTGTTTAAATAGTATTTTTTCAAGATTATTATTTGTTTGAGGAATATTTATAATTCCTTATGTGGATGAGGATTTAAAATAAATAAAAATAAGAATACAGAGAAAATCATTATATAATACATTTTAAAATTTAATAAATTTGAGCGTATTTTCTCTTCACTCGTGAAATAATGTATTCTTTAACTATTAAACGAATATTTTATTGCTGAAAGTTGTAGCAATTTATTAATTGTATTTATTTATTTATAATATTAAATCTAGTATTATAATATACAGAAAAGAGAGTGTTGGCTGCTGAGGTCATCGACTCATCTTAATTTATATTGTGCAATATTTTGGTGACCTAAATCTGATGAATAATTTCGTAAAACATTATTTAATAAGTACATAAATAATATCATTGAATGAAAGTAACGTTGTCCAATATACCAAATGCAACTGTGGAAGTATTTTTTAGTCGAGCATAATCGACAACTTATTGTTTTAGCATTGTTTTCAAATATCTAAGACACATCTACAACTGTTCAGTACAAGTGCTTAGCTTCTCTCTCTCTCTCTTTCTCTTTTCCTTCCACTATCTCGGTCTCTCTCTTTCGCTCACCTCACATGGGAATACCTGTTGTTTATGGCCACTTACTCACAAACACATAACTTTGTTCGCATTGTGCAAACAATTGAAGAAAACTTAACATTGCTTTGCTAGCTGAAATTTTGCTTTTAGCCTTTTATTGTTAGCCATTAGTCATATTGGAACTCTATATAAATACTTTATATTCTGTATTCAGCTCAATGATCTGACGAGTTCGTTTTTTTTTTGCGAATGCTTCAACATTAAATATTATCATTTGATCGACAAAAGAATTGCATATAAGGAAACAACTTTATTAGATCGTAAAACTGAACTCTGAAATGGCATACTCGACTAACAGATGCTCTGTAGATTCTAGGAATTTTCAATTCTTCAAATATTCTAGTTGTAGAAAGTTGAGAAAGCCCCTATATCAAAATTACGCATAAACATTTGAGTTGAGTAAAGCATGTGTTTATTTTAGGAATTCAAGGAAATATATTCGTATAAGTCAATTATTCATATATCCAAAGAAATTCAATGGTCTACCTTATTATTATTAATATTAATGCATTGATTACAAATAAATTTTAAACCTTATGGCATGACAGCATTGCTGAATTCTTGATAGATTTGATGGGGAGTGCCATCAACTGAAAATTTGCAATAATAATGATATACGAGCTCTTTTTTTGATATTGTTTACACAGATGGTTTTTAGTCGAAGAACTAAATTAGTGCCAACATAGTTTGCTCAGTTCATATCACTGACCACAAAATTAGGTTTCATTAGCAAAAAAAAAAACAAACAACTAATAAAATTCTACAAAAAATATTTCGAATCAAGAAAAGAAAGTAAGCGAAGAGAATTATTTTCATGTGAGATGCCCGCTACTCATATTGAATAAAAGCAAAACTGTGAAGTATTTTTCATAAAATATACTACATTAATATACCAAAAATACAAAAAAATATATATATATTGAATGGTATATTGATATAGTACCAAATTCAAAATATACCAGATTGTCAGCTAAAATAAATATTTCGAACCAAGAATAGAAAGTCAACGAAAATAATTATTTTCATTAGCAAGAAACGACTAATAAAATGTCAGAATAGAAAGCAAACAAGATCAACATTATGGAAATTTATTGAAATCTTTAAATGAAAAGCAAACTTCTAGCTACACAAGCTATAAAATATTGAATTAACTGTTATCTGGCATATCTAACAGCTGTGATTCTAATCACTAGACTAAATATCTAGTCTGAGATTATAAGATCTACTTTTTTTAGACTCTGCTTCTATTAATAGAATCTTCTGCTTATAATAAGATAACAAATTAGAGAAGTAAATATGAGAGCTTCATTCATATTCGAAATATTGTTTGTTAAATTGTTAACAAGCAACTTTAAGCCGCAATTCCAACTAGTTGCTGGTTGTTGTGTCACTCTATCTATAAGGTTATTACAACTTATTACAACTGATCGATTGTCAGAGCTGTTTGATGTTTGTTTTTTTTTCGTGTCCTCGTTTTGAGTTATTTGAGTTTGGTTTTGGCCACTTAATAAGACAGCTTTTGTGGACTTCCCCTTATAAGGTGGGCAAGTGACAGCAGTAGATACTTGACTTGCCCGCATTTGGTACCCAACGTTGCACAACCAACATGCAACATGCAATATGCAACATGTGGCAACACCTCCCAACAAATGGCATTTCGTAATAATTAATGCTTGGCCCTCGCTTTATTCGACATTTTGAACAACTGTTGCGCGTTTTTCTCTGTGTTTTTTGCGTGGAATTGTTTAGAGAGCTTTGACTGTGAATTTTGGGAGAATGCAACATTGTTTGACGGCTAACAAAAAAGCATCTATTGTTGCACAGCTGCAGCCAAATCGATTTGGCTGGAGTCATTTAAATCCTTGAAGTCCTCCTCGTGACTTTCATCGTTGCTGGGAAAATCGTAGAATATATCCGCTGGCTGCTGAAGCTGCAGGCTGACCAGCAATTGTTGTTGCAACTGCAACAGCTGCTGGCGATCGCTGCAGACACAGCGCAGATTGTGCTGCTGTGCTTGCAGTAGCCACGAGAATTCCTCGCCATGTGGCAACAGCACATCTTGCCAGTTGTCAAAAGGATCGGACGCTGCTCCTCTTAGCTTTACCTCTGCGCGACGTTCGCGTTCCCGTTCCAACTGTTGTTGCCGTTGCTGTTGCTGTTGCTGTTGCTGTTCTCGCTCCTCGACAACAGCCAGGCGACGATTGGGTCGAGTGCCTTGGGTCAGCGGACTGGGTATGAGGTAGGCACCGAATCCCAATCCCACCAGCGCCATGCAGATGGCAATCACTGTGCCAATGCCCGATGATTCCTCCTCCATATCGTTCTCCTCATCGTCCAGCCAATCGTATTTGCACTGCGTCTCCTCCGGCTGGCCCATCATCCAAAGCAGCAACTGCTTGCTCATCTGCCACACACCTGTCATCCTTGTTCACCTGGAATAAGTTGATTAGTCACGCTCTTGTTCTAAGTCGCTTTTATTGTTCTCTATGTCTGCTTACCTGATTTGTTTGTTGCCTTTGCTTTTGCTAGCCAAACGAAGCACCTGAACTGTAACTGTAACACAAAATGACATCGACTCCTCCCAGTCAGCAACGACGACAAAAGCGTCGCCTGCTTTTCAAATCCTAAATTATTACAAAATATAAAAGTTGAACAAGTTGAATGAAAGTTCAGTATATATTATCAACAACGTGAACAAGGAATGAAGAAAGATAAACATTGCATTTACAAATTTGTTTCATTTAAAATGAAAATAAATAGATTCGATATTTGTTTGTGATCAATTAAAGCATAATATAAATGCTTCAAAATTCAACATAAATGTCAAATCAATAAGAGAAACACAGTTATTGTATATGATATAGTAGTCTGATCTGTTTTATACAAAATATCAATAATGCAAGACGCATAAAGAAAGCTGCAACACCGAAAGAGGACTTTGGAATAGAAAGAGATGAAGTTGAAGCAGTAAAATAGGAAACGAATTATGTACATACATTAGTTAGTAAATATCGTAATATTGAATGATTGTAATATAAATGTAAGGAACAAATCAATACTCACACAACATTTCCCTTTTATCGATTCTCGATTGCAGCACGACTCAGACAGAGACGGACTGATTAGTGTACACGAGCTGAAGAGTCTCATATCGGATGGCTACTGTCGCGACATTCCTCCGCACATCGCGGAGCAGATATTGCGACGCAGTGACGTGGACAATAATGGGCATCTGGACTTTGAGGAGTTCTATGTGATGTCGCTGCGCCACAAATGGATGATACGGAACCTCTTGACGCGCTACTGTCGCTACATTGTGCCCCCACCGAAGCCCCTCGAGGGCGATGAGCCCGACGGTGCGTACGAGAAACAAATGTCCATCTGCCCGCCCCCGCTGACCATGGTCATCTTTTCGATTGTGGAGATTATCATGTTTCTCGTGGATGTCATTTACTTTCAGTAAGTCAATTTTGTATCTGCTTAAGTTCAATGCTAATCTCGCAATTTATTTGTTTACAGAGATGATCCGAATCACAATCAACGCTTGGGCGAAAGCACCAATGGTCCGGCAGCGACCCTCTGCATTTACAATCCCTACAAGCGTTACGAGTCATGGCGTTTCCTCAGCTACATGTTTGTTCACGTCGGCATCATGCATCTGATGATGAACCTGATCATTCAGATCTTTCTGGGCATCGCCCTTGAGCTGGTGCATCATTGGTGGCGTGTGGCGCTCGTCTATTTGGCTGGTGTGTTGGCCGGTTCCATGGGCACCTCGCTGACCAGTCCGCGCATCTTTCTCGCCGGCGCCTCTGGCGGTGTCTACGCTTTGATCACCGCCCACATTGCCACCATCATCATGGTAAGAGATTGAGAGTCTTCTATTTATAGTACCTTCGTGCTTAACTCTCGTTTTTCCTCTTTTTGTAGAACTACAAGGAGATGGAGTATGCGATTGTGCAGCTGCTGGCTTTCCTCATCTTCTGCTTCACCGATCTGGGCACATCGGTGTATCGCCATCTTACCGATCAGCACGATCAGATCGGTTATGTGGCGCATTTATCGGGCGCCGTTGCCGGTCTGCTTGTGGGCATCGGAGTGCTGCGCAATCTGGAGGTGCGTCGCTGGGAGCGCATACTCTGGTGGGTGGCGGTCATCTTCTACTTTGCCCTCATGACCACCGGCATCATCATCCACATCTTTGTGCCCGACTATTTCCCCAAGCCTGAGTACAACTGAAGCGGACCAAACCAACCACCAACATAATCTACTTTAAGATCCCTCTCCATTAGCCTCAGGTTTTTCCTCTGCCTTTCCCTGCCCCTGCGTTTTCTACGTGTCCAAAGTGCACTTGATCTAGGCCATCATTAATTAGGTACTGCGAGTACGTGTAGAGTAGTTTTTGATAGTTGTAACAAAAACAAAACAAGCAATCGATTGTAGACACATTCCTGTGCTATATTTTTATATAATCGTAATTTATTATATACGTAAATATCTTTTATCCGGACTTGTCACTTGTACAGCCGGCAAGCAGCATGTTGATGTTACAACTTGTATATATAGAAGATTTGACAAGTGTCCTTTATGCGCACTAATATGTATTATCCATCCTTTCTACTTATTTATTTTTGTACACACACTTTCTATGCATATTTTACGATATATTTATATATATATACATACATATACATGATACGAAAGGCAGCAAACTTAGCCAACAACACAAACACGCACACAAATTACGGAAGGCGTTGTGAATATATTTTTTATAGTAATTATTTGAAAATACGATTGTCAATGTTAATTAAACCCTTGTTCACTTCGATACAGTGAAGCGTAAAGCGTAAATTCCAAACAAAAACAGCTTAATGTGTAATTAGATGTAAGTTAAATAAAATATATACATTTTGATGTACTTATACAAATGATATGTAGTGTTTTTTCGATAAAGCTTTTTGCTTAGAATACTAAAAAGTCTGTCCTTTCGAAACCCTTAGTGATTTCTCTTAAAAATATAAAATTTGCATATTTGAAATTTTTAATTGGCGCGCGCAGTTCATGGCATAAATATTTAATTTCGTGTAGCATACTTTTTGGGTGCGTCAATTAAAATTTCAGTTGCAAGATAGACCAAAAGATGACGCTACTACAACATTTAATTCCAGCATTACGCAATAGATGGCGTCTCCGAATAAGGAAGTGTTTGCTTGCCGAAAGATGACGCTAATACAAAATTTAGTTCCAGCATCAAGAAAAAGATGGCGTCACTAAATAAGAAAGTGGTTGCTTGTTGCTTGCCGAAAGATGACGCTAATAGAAAATTTAGTTCCAACATCAAGAAATAGATGGCGTCACTAAATAAGCAAGTGGTTGCTTGTTGCTTACCAAAAGATGACGCTACTACAAAATTTAATTCCAGCACCAGGCAATAGATGACGTTACAAAATACGCAAGTGTTTGCTTTCTGCTGATTTCTGTTCGCCTGGTATTTCATCTTCTGAGATGTCAATTTTAAGTCGTTCACGGATGCTTCAAGCGGCCACCAACAACAATCTGAATTCACGTCGAGCACGTCGATGTTCGCCTGGAGTTTCACTCGCTGTGTGAACACATCTTAGACGTTTATGTCGGCATGAAGTGGCCAACAACATCGAAGTGGTTATTGGTTTTAAACTTAAAGCTTTTGCGGCTAGTTATCAATTTAAAATTGGCGCGCGAAAGCCACATCAACAAAATTAAATTTTTGTAGCATACTTTGAGGGTGGGACAAGGGTCCTTTTTCGAAAACATGCTATATTTCGGCCATTTCCTGCCGCATTTTCAAAGGACATATATTGCTATGATCTCGGGGACCTATTCTATCGATTGGCGTCCAACACTTGCAATTTTTCAGCTCCGTTGGATAAATGAAATATTCGAAAATCGTTAGTTTCAGGATATCTTAAGAACCACAAGGACGGTCGGGATGAAATTTGGCTGGATAATAGTCCTTACGAATACGCTTCGATTGACATAGGACTCGCAAGGATCAAAAAGGATATGCCCGAGATATTCGCTGTCTTATTGTATATCGGGTCCTGTAAGGACTTTCGTCCTTGTAAGTACATAAATCAGTTTGTATTCAGAAGAGCAATCCTTATGCCGAAGGACATCCCGGTCGTCCTTTAAATAACTGAGATTTTTAAAATTATTATACATTAATGTTCAAATTTGAAATTGGCGCACGCAGTTCATTGCAGAAATATTTCATTTATTGTAGCATACTTTAAGGGTGCGTTGATTCAATTTGGAATTGTAATTCCAGCATCAGCTAATAGATGGCGCTACTAAACAAGCTACAGTTTGCTTGCTGCTGATTTATGTTCGCCTGGTATTTCACTCGCTGAGTTGGCAATTTTGAGCCGTCCACGGCAGATTCAAGTAGCCAACAACATTGTGGTTATCAATTTCAAATTTCAAATTGGCGCGCAAAAGCTATTGCAAAAATATTAAATTTTTGTAGCATACTTCGAGGGTGTGACCAGGGTCTTTTTTCGAAAACACGCTATATTTCGGCCAATTCCTGCCCGATTTTCAAAGGACATATAATGCAAGGATCTCGGGGACCAATTCTATCGATTGGCATCCAACACCTTTAATTTTTCAGCTCCGTTGGATAAATTATATATTCGAAAATCGTTAGTTTCAGGATATCTTAAGAACCACAAGGACGATCGGGATGAAATTTGACAGGATAATAGTCGTTACGAATACGCTTCGATTGACATAGGACTCGCAAGGATCAAAAAGGATATGCCTGAGATATTCGCTGTCTTATTGTATTTCGGGTCCTGTAAGGACTTTCGTCCTTGTAAGTACATAAATCAGTTTGTATTCAGAACAGAAATCTTTATGTCGACGGATATTTCGATCGCCCTTCAAATAACGGAGATACAGTAGATCTTCGAAATGTTGGCCATTCATTTTAAATTTCGGGCGCGCATTTGCAAACATATTTAATTTATTGTAGCATACTTTGAGGGTGCTGCGTTACTAAATAAGCCTATGTTTGCTTTCTGTTGATCTCTGTTCGCCTGGTATTTCCCTTGCCGTTCACAGCAGATTCAAGTAGCCAACAACAATCTACATCCGCGTGGAGCACTTAAACGCCGGGTGATTTCACTTGCTACTTGGAAAGAGATGGTGCCAAAATTAAATTTAATTGCTGCAAAAAAGTAGGGCAGAGCTTGGATTTATGGTAAGGTGCGAAACGTATAATGCACAAAGCTTTGACAAAAAATAAAAAATAATTATGAAAATTTACAAACCGAATTCAAAACTAACTATTCAATTGGCCGTTTTCAAATTTTGAATTTTATTTTAAGGTAAAAATCAAGAATATCCATGGGATGAGTAAAGTATTTAAACTTTGCGATTGTGTGATAGGCAACGAATATTATGGATTGCAAGGTTTTAGGGAAAAGTTTTTGAAAGTTTTTATATATGTATAACGAAATTTTGTTTTAAAAGTAGTGCTTCAAAACGGTTTTAAGAATGAACGGATTTTGGACATATGTATGTATATACATATATGATAATCGATTATTTTATTTTGTATTGTATGAAGTTGTTAAGGAAATCATGCAATTAAAGACCTTTGGGCATTCAACAGCTTATCGATTTCAGCCACGCCCACTGAAACATGCTATACTAATACCTTATCGAATAACTGAATCGGATTCCGGCAACCACGTAATGTAATTGAAAATATCACATCAAATAATTGCTCACACTCTGGATGCCTTCAAGTGGGTGTGAAACCCGCACCACTCTGGTGGGCGTGGCAAGGCAATATTGATTTTCCAGCTTCCCACTTTTGGGCAGCTGCAGCTTTAGCTTCAGCCTAAACTCCAGCTTATGGTCACCGGGACACGTGTGTGTTGTTGGTTGGTTGACTCGTGGCTGCTGTTTGTTGACTCGACAATCTTATCTTTAGTGCCACACGTGCCACACACACACACACACATACATTGCACACTGCATGCGAGTGATAACAAAATTAGCTACCAAAAGTGGTGCTAATTTGATTTTGATGCTGACGATGTGTCGACTTGACTTCTGACTCCCTTCTACTTCTTTTTTCTTCACTTTTTTTTTTTGTTGGTTGTTGTGTGTGGCAACTTTGATTTGATTGCCTCAAATCCGCTTATGAGCCACACCGCGCTGCTGTCCATTTGAGGGTTGTTGCCACCGCTGGCGCACGACATGATGTCTGTGAGCTGGATTAGGCACAAGTTCTCATCGCTCTCCTCTCCTCTCCTGCCCCAAATGAGCTGGCCAAGTCACTTGTGAAGACTGGTGTCTGGTCTAATCCCAAACTGATGACCGCACCGCGTTCACTTCAAATTGATTTTCCTGCGCCTGCTCATCATCTCCCTATGAATATCAAATGAGTTCAAATTATAATCGGATAAATATTGCATCAACATTGTCAGAGAAAGTTTCCACGCTTTTCGCCAATGTCTCATTTTATTTGGCACTTTCTCATGGATTTTTTTATCTATATTGCTTAATATTGAACATATTTTATTCAATTTTAAAATAGAAAAAATTGTCGTAATTAATAAAGTTCAATATTTGCACTTTCCAACGGTTCTTTAAATTACTCAATTTTTTCCCACCTTAAAATTAACAAACGTTTGTTGAAATAAATGAAATATAATAATACGTTTTGACTATTTTTCTGTTTTCAACATATTGTTTAAGTAAAATAAATATTCCTAATCTGTATCTGTTTGTTCTGTTTTTCCCGAGGGTTAAAATTCAAAAGTATTAAATACTAAATTTAATTTCCAGACTTCGACTCTAAAAATAACATTAAGTATAAACGCAACTTCGAAGCAAAATGTAACAGCTTAATATAATTTACTTAATTAAGTTTTATATAATTCAACAATTTACGCATATATTTTTCAATTACAAAATATCTAAATAAACAATAAAAAAAACATATTAATTAAATTCTATTCAGCTCGAGCTATTCATGGTTCTTTTGTGGTGCGTATTTCGTTATTTTCAACGTGCGATATAAGAAACAAATAGCCAAATCCGAGATTGTAACATATATAATCAGCTACTGTACTTTAAATTCTCTCCATAAGTTGGAATATATTTGTAGTTTAAATAAATGTAACATAAATATTAGAAGCTTACGCTTCAGTGAACAACTTTTCACACAAAAAAAAAATTAAAAATGGAGTATCGAAATCAAATAACAAACTAATGAATTTTACGTTTTTTAATTATTAATATTTTGTAACGCTCTCTTTCCAGTTACTTAACATCTTATTAATGATATTAAAAATCTTTGTTTAATTTATTTACTTTGCAACCATTGCAATTCTCTAATAAAAATTTCGCGTGCGACTTTTTAAAGTTAAAGAAACATTACTTTTTTAATAAAGACAAATTTCGCACTCGACACTTTTCGAAATTGAATTACCCATAAATCTATGTTAAAAATAAAAAAAAACAAATATTAATAAGAAAAAAATAACTTACATAGTTTTACAGCTATTCAATCCTAAATCCTCTCCTTCTGGTTGTAATGTCCTTGATTGACGATTGTAAATTTAAAATTCCTCTCTATATATAATAGATAGATATAGATATATATATATATAGATATAATTATAGTTGATAGATTGCTAGAGTGTTTTGTCACCTTGGGCCAGGAATTCTGTACATTTTGTCATTATGCAACTGGTAATATAATGCCAAAAGCAGATGTCCTGTATTTTCAATCCTCTTGAACTTATCTACCAAATGCCGGCGGTAAAGTTTTGCAAACATGTTGGAACTGAAGAAAATTCAGCGAACTTGGTAGAAATCTTGTTTTTTTTTGACTCTGCGAAAACAACTGAATTTCTTTGATGGAAATTATTTAATAAGTCGCGAGACAAATGAACCAGAGACTGCTGTGATTTTTCAACAAAAGTTGCGGATAGTTGCAGGTGCGGACATCATAGGGGCAAATGGGAGGGGCAGAAGAGAGGGTTGCTCATTGGTCACGCCCCTTTGTTGAGAGCGCCTGCGCCATTCGGCTGTCTCAATGGACAGCTGTCTCGAAGTCCTTCGCTCTCGCTCTTTCTTTCCTACCTCTTTCCAAGAGGTTGCAACCCTGGCAGTGTTGAATGGGTGTCGTAAGCTGAGGGGTTTTGGTGTTTGGGACATCCAAATGCCAGGGCGTGAAAAAATTGGCGTAGGCAAATCGCAAAACTTTTCCATAGCGTTGAAATTTTCACGCTTCACTTGCGACAACTTTTTTTTTTAATCCTTTCGCGTAGTGAAGGCGTTGCAATCATCACAGCGGCATCTTTGCAATTAGCCACAGTTGAGTGGAGACAATTGCCCAGTCAAGTCAAGAAATAAAAGATTGAAGCTTGTGCACAGGCAACTGGAAAATGGAAAAATCTAAATCTAAAATCCATTACAGGTTTTTAAATTTAATTTTTGTACTAAGCTCCGATAAAGTAAAGCTGTTAAGGCAATGAAAATCGTAATTCATTTTTGAAATCAAGGGAATTATTAAATCACGCCTAAGCTTGATGAATTGGTTTACAGCACAACAATAATTTCTAATTTGAATAGCTTTCGTGATTCTCTATATTCTTGACAGTAGTTAAAGCACTTGCGAACCGGTTCACAACAAAGAAAAGTAGTATACATTATGCCTCCTTTAAGGTATGACCATAGCTTATCTAATGCCACCATCTAAACCACTTTTAAACCGATTCATAATATGGACTATATGAAATAGATAATCACTCTACATTATTACAATATACAAAATAAAACTAAATTGACTCAATATCTTTTTGATAAACTCCAATCTTTGAACTTACTAATAAATAATTACCTCATCTAGCTGGATTTTTAGACGCTGAAGTACTATGTAGAAAAAGGATTAGAAAAGTTCTAATTTTGCAGCTTAACCACTGCCGTATCGGTTCATAACAAAGAAAAGTAGTAAATGCTCTCTCTAAATTAACTAATGCACTGAACCACTATTAAACCGGTTCATAACATGAAATATAAATAAATATAGATACATTATAGATAATTAAAATATCACTTGTAAACTTGGTAGAAAAAGAAAATCTCTAGATTTTAAGAATAGTTCCCAATTTACAGCTAAACCACTGCCAAACCGCTGTCATAACATGGAAAGTAGTCGAGTAGATAAAATAGATAATCACTCATTATTATAATTATATAAAAAATTTCACTTACTTTGGTCAAAGTGCAATCCTTGAAGTCCCTCATCAAGTTGGCCTTTTAGCAGCTGTAGTTGTTACTTCAGTTCGGTTCGGTTTGATGTTTTTGTTACTCGATATATAGTTTTAGTTTCACAGTCATAGTCACAGTCACAGAATCAGACACGTATTGCGGTATTCATTCTCTGTATTCTTGCACTAGTAATTCGCAAAATTCTTAGCTAAAACAAACAAATAAACCTTACAGTGTTCTTCTCTCGTCTTCTGTCGCAATGAGCTACTCCAACTTATACTCCAGCACCGTTGACGGCTGTCAGCGAGTGAGTTATTGCCGCAATCCGTCGCTGGATCGCTTCTGGGAGCGAGAACGGGGAGGTGAGTGCAGAAGTGTACGGGACAACGCGACCGGAGATGGTTTGATCATATGCAAAGACCTGATCATTGGCTGCAAGCCGGAAAGCACCGACGACTTTCGCCCCTTCATCTTTGAGCCGACATGGTGTGTGTACATCAAGGCACAGGACCGAGTCGACATGGGTCACTATGTGAAGCGTGTGACGTTCCGGATGTCACCGCGTTTACCCCTGCGTCTTCACGTCGCCGACTCGTCACCGTTCGAGATCACAGAGGTGCTGAGCACCGATTTTCCCCTCGAACTGCAGGTGGACTACATCGATAGCTCGATGACCCCGACCACGTATGTGTACAAGCCGAACGATGTCTTTGATGGCACATACAATGTGGAGCTGCGCATGAATTTCCAGGGACACGAGCGCAAGGATAAAATGTTCTTCATGAGTCCCCCGCTCGCCATGCAACTGAGTCTCAGCACTTTGGCGCCGCTCTCTGGCGTTGTCAAGCCCAAGTTCCAAGTGAAGAGCGTTGCCCTACCCAGAACGGAGAAGCAGGAACAACCGCAGCCACAGACGATGGAGTCCAATGCGACGGAGGAGGAGGAGGAAGAGCTGTCAGCGGGGCTTCCTCTGGCGTTGCCCTCGGTGCCGCGTCCCATCTTCAATGTGCGACGCGGTTCGCTCTTCGAATTCACATCAGAACAGTCGCAGTTGTAGAAAACGATGCAGTACTTTTTGCAGGCACTGTCAGTTGTACACAAGGGTTGCTCAGGCGCCGCCCCTTTTCGTTCGGCAGTCAGCTTTTAGGGTTGAATTTCCTCAGTTCTGCTTCTGTTACCTCCCTGCTGCTCTCTCTTTTTCTCCCTGGTACGCTCTCTGTTCCTGTTCCTCCCCCGCAGTTCGGTGCTGCCTCACTCACAAAGCTACGCCACTGCTTCAATC
Organism: Drosophila sulfurigaster albostrigata; assembly: GCF_023558435.1. Lineage (NCBI taxonomy): Eukaryota > Metazoa > Arthropoda > Insecta > Diptera > Drosophilidae > Drosophila > Drosophila sulfurigaster. The sequence goes on from NC_084885.1 coordinate 22,274,456, forward strand.
CTCGTTGTCAGCTCACTTGGTCACCGAACGTGCAGCGAGTCAGACGTCCTGACTAACCGATGGCTTGGCTTCCCAGCAGCTCCAATGGCGCCGACAATGCGGACGAGCGCAGCACGGCCGGAAGTCACTCCAGTGCCAGCTCCAGCTCAGCGAATGGCGGCACCTCAAGACACCGCACCGACACCGAGACCAATGGAGCTCACGTGAATGGAAGCTCCACAGCGACAACGACAACGACGACGACGACAACGCGTCAGCCGCCCGCTTTGTTGCGCCATGCCACGCCCTATGTGCAGCCCAAGACGGAGTCCATATCCGACGGCGATCTGTCGGACTTTTCGCTGAACGACACCGAGGAAGACGAGGACGAGCTGCGGGATTACATTGTGCTCAACGGGAATCAGGCGGATGGTAAGCAAACTACGATGACGATGATCTCCTCAATTCGCTGACGTCTTTTCTCTTTGACTTTCCCTAGCAAGTCGCTCGCTGTCGAACTCACCGCGCAGTGGCAGCGGTCACAATCTGTTTGGCGGTCAGACGGCGCCACCGGGCAGCAATGCATCGGGATTGGCAGCTCCCGGTCCTGTGCGCAAGGTGTTCACCAACACGCGGGAGCGTTGGCGTCAGCAGAATGTGTCGGGTGCGTTCGCTGAGTTGCGGAAGCTGGTGCCCACGCATCCGCCGGACAAGAAGCTCTCCAAGAACGAGATACTGCGCTCGGCCATCAAGTACATCAAGCTCCTCACCGGCATCCTCGAGTGGCAGCAGCAGCAGCAGCAACAACAGCAGCAACATCATTCGATGGCTGCTGGACTCGATGAGCCCAACAACAATGACAATCGCATGGCAAACGGACATGCGGTCGATGCACTGCATCACATCAAATGCGAACGCCTCGATAGGGAGACGAATGGATCAGCGCAGCGTGGAAATGATTTGCTCATGATTGCGCCCATCAAAACCGAGCAGCAGACACAGCAGACAAGCTACGAGGAGACGCCAACAGCGCTAACGAACACCAACCATTCAGCAACAGGGACAGGAGCTGCTGCAACTTCTACTGTGACAACAGTTGCTACACAGCACAAGGCTGTGACAAGTGGACGCAGCGGCAGTAAGAGACGCCACAAAAAGGAGGAAGAGTTGAATCCCAGCAGCCAAAGTAAACGCCGCAAGCCCTAGAGACATCGGCTCAGGATTAGACTAGATACATTACACTACAATATATGTTTAAATTCGAAATTTAAAGTAAAACCATAAACTATAAAGAACAAACCTTTTTATTACGTCAATTTCGCCAACTTTTTTGTCATTTCTCCTAAATCGAACTCCTCAAAACTCCCCAATATTTCTCCGCAAAGGCCAACTCATCTACAAACTCTACACACTCCACAGTTTCTCCTTGCTTTCGCAAGTCGAATTTTTATATTACGCAAATTTCGCCATGATTCCGTCGCATTTTCGCCAACTTTTCAGCCATTTCTTCCAAATCGAACTCCTCAATGTTTTTTTCTCCAAATCTCGCCAATATTTTTCCGCAAAGGCCAACTCTTCTACAAACTCTCCACACATATCTCCAAGCTCCATACAATTTCTCCTTGTTTTCGCAAACCATTTTTATTACGCCAATTTCGCCATAATTCCGTCGCATTTTCCAAATTAAATTCCTCAATGTGTTTATCTCCCAATCTCGCGTATTTCTCCGCAACGCAAACTCTTCTACAAACTCTCCACAACTCTTCACTGAATACTCCACACATATCTGCAAACTCCATAATTTCTCCTTGTTATTCCCACATAACAAAAACACTTGTTTATAATATTTTTGTTTGTAATTTTTATTGTTTGTTTTTTTGTTTTTTCTTTTTAAATTAATGTTCCTTTTTATGTGTCTCATGTTGTTGTTGTCTGGTTGTTGTTTTTGGTTGTTCTGCTTGTAATTATTGTTGGATTTTGGTTTTGCATTTAGTTTAGTATTTTATTTTATTTTTTTCTTTTGTCTTGTGTTTAAATGTAAGTTTTTCATATTTCCTTTAAGCGAAACGCTGAAAATTGTTTTAATTTTTTTTTTTTTTTTTTTTTTTTGTATTTCATATATATATATTTTCATAGTTTTTTTTATAATTTTTTTCGACTGCCTCTTTTCTTAATAATTTTTGTTCTTTAGGGAAGGGCTTATTTGCGGAATTCTTTTTTCGAATTTATAATTACAAATTAAAGTGAATTTTTACTGTGAATGTGTGTGTGTGTTTGGGTGTAGGTGTGTATGTGTGTGTGTGTGAGTAGATTATTTTTATATATAATTTGTTGTTGTAGTTGTCTCATACATTATACTCTAAAATGTTGTGGAGCTTTTTGTTATTTTTATTTAGATTTGTATTTTTTTTTCTTTTTTTAGTTTTGCATTTCTTTACTTTGTTTATTCTGAAATTATAATAAATATCTTTGCTTGGATATTACTACAAAACCTTCAATAAGTATCTTTTTTTTATTTTTTTGCTTAACTTCTTCAACTTGAACTTCTTAATCGTTCTTTTGGTTCTCTAAGTTTAGAAAAAAAAAATGTATAGGAAATACAATATAAGACATAATGGAATCTAGGAATACATATACATATACAAATACAGTTAGTTTATTACAGTTTCTTTTTTTTTGTTTTTGTCTGTTTTTCTGTTTTCTTTGCTTAAGCGAATTGGAAACATTTGCTAAAAGATCGCAGTGGGGCGGGGGCGAGGGCGGGGATCGGTATGAGAAACAAGGTAGCATTTTTATTAATTTTTTCTTGATTTGGGGGAATCTTCTATAGGCAGGCTCTGAGATATTACACGCTACATAGATATAAATAGATGATGCAATTGCTTTGATCTCTTCTTCTTGTGGCAGGCAACAAAAAAAAACAGTGTTGTGTAATGGTCCGAGGCGGCAACGAAAGCCGCGAGCTTACCATCTGGAATACATCTATTTAAATATGTACGTGTCTCTGTGTGTGTGTATATATGGAATATGCCTCGTGCCATGTGTGTTTGTTTGTTTGTTTGTGTTTTTCATTATTTTTACGCTTTTTATAAATTTTAAAATTAATTTAAATTTTCAATTGCAGCTAAACGTTTACGATTACTTTACAATTAATGCATTATAATCATGGTTACTATTTCGAGAGTTCTCCTCAATCAACTTGCCTCTTCTTCTTCGCATATTTTATTTTCTTTTCTTTTTTCTTTATTTTTAGATTTCTTTGTTTTTGTTGTTTTTTAGATTTTTTGGTTTTGTTGTTTTTTAAGTTTTTTGTTTGTTTTTTTTCTTTTTTGTAATTTCTTTGTATTTGTTGTAAATTTAAATTTATTATTTATTTTAATGGGTGGCGTCGCGCGCTAAAAGCGTTTCCTAATCAGCCCCATTCCGAGTTTCACATTCGCTCGCCGGCGAATTTGCTGAAATTCGGAACAGCGCTGAGTAATTTATTTTCCGTATTCTCTTATTGGATTTGTCGTTTTATAATCGTACTAATAATATATATATATTTATATATATATGCTAGATTTGGACTGTAGAATGGCACTAAATACTTAGTGCATAGGATGACAGGGTGATGGGGGAGCGAGAGATTTCATAATATGGTAGAGAAACAGTTTTACATTTACTTCCTTCGCATGTTTCACATTTGCCGCAATCCAAAGCATACTTTGCGGGGCAATTGCGGAAGTGATGGGAGAGAAAAAGAATTCCGTCTGTCTCTGTCGCTGTCTCTGTCTACCCGACTGTCTGTTAATGTTCTTGTTGTAGCAAGTACGAAATCGGTATGGAGAGTATATGCCTATATGTATGTATGTATGTTGTATGTATATAGTTGTTGCGTATGGGGGAAAACTTGTATTTTTTGTGATTACGTTTTTACTATACGTATAAGTTTTTTTTTTTGCTTTTTTTGTTTTACGTTTTACTTTTAACATTTTTGCATACATTGTAGAAACGATTGAATTTTTTGTATTCTGCTTTTCCTTGACCACAACAACATCACATTAGAGTTGTTGTTGTTGTTGTTGCTGCTGCTGTTGTCGCGGTTAACTATATTAATGTTGTATACGTACTTTACTTTAAATGGGACAAAAAATTTTGATTTATTTCACTAAATTTTCTTTCTCGATTTGCTTATCATTTATTACGTTTTGCTTTTGTTTTTTGTATTTTTCGCAAATTGTTGTTGATTTTGTTTTTTTTTTTACTATAATGTATTTAGTTGCTGTTATTTAATTTAATTTAATTTAGTTTAATATTCTTTTAACATTTTCTCAATTGTGTGTATGTGTGTGTGAGAGATTGTGTGTTATCTGTCATTATATATGCATACGTATATATGTATATGTATGTATGTATATACATATATGTAGTTTTTGTTTTTATCTGTTTTGTATTTGTATTAATAATAAATATTTCCTTTTAATGCATAATTTAGGCATTTGCTTTGCTTTGTGTTTTTTCTTCAGAATTCTCATTTTGTTGTTTCCGTTTTGTTAATTTGTTAAATATTACGCTAAATATTTGCCTTGCGTCCAGTGTACAACACGCACACACACACGCACACACATTCATACATGTTGTCACACACTTTGCTCACACTTTCGCACTGCGGCGGCGGCGTTGTTTTCTTCTTCTTCTGTGTGAAGGGCAAGAAAAAAAGCACTTCGGTTAATCATGTGCGAATGCAATCACTTGCTTTATGTATTTTGCACAATTCAAGTTTCACTGCTGTTAACTTTGCAGGAGTATGTATGTATGTATGTGAGTTTGCGTGTGCATGTTGAAAATTGGCTGCTGTTAAATTTACTAAGGCCTCGCTTTGTGTTCTTACTTTTATGCAAACAAACAAAAATAAGAACACAAAGCGGGGCTTAAGTAAATTTAACAGCAGCCGGGCGAGCGAAAAAATGTTAATAACAGTACGCTGTAAACAACATTTACTTTAACAGAACACCGCCATTATTGCGCTAACCCGATGCACTGGCCGACGCTGCCGCCTGATCGGCCTCTGCTGCTGCGCCGTTGTCACCGCCGCCGTTCCCGTTGCCGCCACCACCACCACCGACATCACCGTCACCACCTGCAGCACTGGCGTCACCACCATCCCCATTACCACTGGCGCCGGCACTGCTATTCAAGGCGCTGTTCGACTGCGAGCCTGCAAATGTTTGGTTGTCAAAAGAGAAACAGAGAGTAGAGTTGTTGTTGTTCCTGTTTGCAGCTACAAAGGCATTCGCAAAAACACATAGTAACAAAGACAGTGATTGAAAGAGAGAGAGGAGGAGAGACAGATCAAAAGAGAGAGCGTGCTAGCGCGCAACAAGTTCACAGAGAGCATGCAAGTACATGAGCATGGAGAAGAAGAAGCAAATACATACATACAACAACAGTTACATACGTATGAAAAGAGTTTCAAATGCAATAACGGGGAAAGGATTTTTTTTCACTTCAGAATCCCCCCGTCGCCCCACCACCCTTGCTAGCAAACAACAAAAACACAAAATGTATAAATGAAATAAGGCGGAAAAAAATATGAATTCGTTTAAATGTTTTTTTTCTGTTTTTTTTTTTATTGTTTTTATTTTTATTATTTTTTATTCTTGTTTTTCAGCATTTCGTTTTTTTTGTTGTTTTTGTTTTTGTAATTTTGCTCAGTGTATGTGTTCTTCATGTTCATTTCCATTTATCTTTATCAACAACTTGTTTCTTTTCGTTCCTTTGTCTATGTATTTGTTATCATGAATATTATTATTATATTGTTATTATTATAGCATTACAATTGGTAATATGTATTTATGTATGCATATGTGTGTGTGTGTTTCGTTATTGTATTTAATTTAATTTAAATCAATTGATTAACGCCAAATAATGTCAATTGTTTGCTGTTGTTGTGTTTGTCTACATTACTAGGAAAAAAGTTGATTTCATTTTTGTGTGTGTATTGTTGTTGTATTCTTGTTTTTAATTGTTTATATATATGTATATATATTATGTGTGTAATTAGCATAATTAATTAGTTTAAAGTGCTTTTATAATAAACTATATAAATAAATATATACGTTTTGTTTTGTTTTTTGTTTTTACAATTATCTGTTAATAATTACGTTATTATTTGCAATTTGCAAATTGTTGAATTCAAAATCAGCAAGCAAGCGCGCTCTTATCTAGGGAGAGCTGCTCGTCCGCAAACGCGCAATCGATATCGGCAGCGATATCGATAACTGTGATTGGCGGAATCAGCGGAGCGGAACCGGTTCACTGATTGAACAAACTCATTTTCGGCTGTTGCTGCGTCTGCGTTATGTGCTGATGTGTTTTCTATCGATTATACACACACATACGAATACACGACGTTAGCTATGTATAGGTATATTTTAGTATAAGTATTTATATATATGTATATATATAAATGTATATATGTATGTATATTTATCTCATTTTTATGTATTTTTATCTACATATTGCAACTAAACCAGCGATACGAATACATTCATACACGTGTTTCTCTCTGTGCCTGTGTGTGTGTACGTGTACGTGTGTGTGTGCCATGTTATCTATGTATATAACTGTATAATAGAGCATGATTTTACTCTCTCTTTACTTCTCCTAAATACAATTATAACTATTATCTCTCAAAAAAAAAAACGTAATTAAGTGTTTACATCAAAAATTGTTATAAATGTTGTGTTGTGTTATATATTTGTTGTTGCTTTTGTTTAAGTAATTCACTAAATTTAATATACATACAATTAATTATTGTATATTTGTTTTGTTATTAATCATGTGTGTGTGTGAAATTGTTGTTGTTGTATTTTTACTTTCATTTTTGTTTTTTGGTTTTATGGTTGTTCCTTCACTCAATGCACACGCTGCTTTCTTCTTCTTTCATTTATTACAAAATAATAATAATTATTTAATAAAAATAATTTATTTATTTAATATGTATGTATGTATGTATATATATGTATGTTTATAATGCGTTTTACAAAAAAAAAAATTATTTATATTTTATTTATGTGTAATCATAATCGTTTTAATTAATTAATGAATGCATTAATTAATTAGGTTTTTGTTTAGATATATAACGCAAAACATTAGTATATTTGCTTAATTTGTTGTTGTTGTTGCAATTTTGCTTTGTATTTTTTTGTTTTGTTTTTGTTTTGTATGTTTTTTTTGTTGTTGTTTTGTTTTCTTTGTTTCAATTAAATTTTCATAATTTTAAATTTAACATAGCATTAACATTATGTTAAGTTGTTGATTTTTTGATGCAGCCATCTTCATCATCTTCTTGTTCTTCTTCTTCTTCTTCTTCGTCTCTTATGTTAAATATATTTGTATATTTTATGTTCTCTTGCAATTTTCTGTTACACTTGTTATCGATGTCAAGTTAACGAACGAACGAATATTCTCTCATTATTATCATCATATTATTTTAGTTTTATTATTATTAAGGATCAACAAAATTCAAGTTTTGCGTATAGTTTTGCTTTTTTGTTGTTGTTAATTTTGCTTTGTTGTTGTTATTATATTTTATTATTATTGTTTTGCTTTTTGCTACACATATCTCATCATTTTAACATACTAAAAATAATAATAATAATTATACAGAAAAAAAAAATAATAAAAATAAGGGAAATCGTTATGCAATGACTTTTCTTTAACTACATATGTGTGTGTGTGTGTGTGTGTGAGTGAGTGAGTGTGTGTATGTGTGTGTGTATTATGGGATGACAATTCCACAGCGAAAGCTGCCAATTTCTTGTTTTTTTTCTTAATTTTTGCCAGCTGTTTGTTATCTATTATAGTTTCTTTATTTATTATTTAAAAAAAAGGATAATTATAATAATCATAATAATAAAAACAAGCCATTATTGGCATTAGCAATGACATTACTATTACAGTTATTATTAGTTTTTTGTTTTGTTTTGTTTTTTTTTGTTGTTTGTTTTTATTTTAGTTTTTAAAATAAAATTAATTTTTATCTATGTAAAATTTTGCATTACATTTGTTGTTTTAGTTTTTTGTTTTTGTTTTTCTAATTTTTCTCATAATATATAATTTGCAGTTATTCTTTTCTCATTTGTTTTTTTGAGTTTTACATAATATATTTTATTTGCTATTTTATATGCATTTTTCTTTTTGATTTTTTTTTGTTTTCTTTTGTTTTGTTTATGAACTTTCTGCAAATTGCTTTAAATGTATTAATTATATTGTGTTTTGTGTGTGTATGGGGAGGGTGTATGTGTGTGTGTGTATTTATATATCAATGTATATATAATTTTATATTTAGTTTTGTTGCCAGTTGTTTTCACTTCTATTTTGTGTTCTTTTTCTCTTTAGTTTATTTTTATTGTATACGCCTTTCTCTCAGTGTATGCGGTATGCATGTAGTGGTGTATGTGTGTGTGTGTGTTGTTGTTGATTTCTTTTAGTATATATATATATATGCATATATATTTATTACTATATATATAAATATATATATATAGATATAGGTATGTTACTATTGCCCCTATGAATCTGCAATTAAAACAAAAAAAAAGAAACGAAAAAGAAAAGAAATTAAATAAAATTCAAAATCAAATCATAACTTAAATCAAATCAAATGAGGTAGCAAAAGATATGTAAACGGCAGCTATATATAATATATATATAATTCCAAACAATATCTGGGGTCGTTCTATATATGCATTTTATAGGATTTTGAGGCACGGGGAAGCAGCGTTTGGGCTGGACTACGCTTAGGTCTACTATATATACAATATATATATATAGAATGAAGATTATACTCGTATATTCGTAAATAAATATGTATATATTTAGCTTCTAAAATAGCGCATGCAAAAACGCAACAGAACAAGAAGAGCTTTCTTCGGTCAAATACCGAAGTTCAAATGGAAATTCCCTTGCAGAGTTAAAAAGAATATATATTTATATTATATCCGAAATGATTATTATGAATATTATCAATCGGACCATAACAATAAATATCTATCATTATTTATAGATCTTTTAATGTTATCTACACATAATGATCGATATATGGTATCAGAATAAATAATATTGATCTTTATTTGTACATCTTTCAAAGGTTAAAGGTTAAGTCAAAGGCTACTATATAGAAAAACTTTGCATTTCCTATGTGAAATATGAAAAAGTTTTTCAATAAACCTATTAAAAATCTACACATAATGATCGATATATGACATCTTAATTTATTTTTTATTATGGTCCGATTAATAATGGATCTTTTTATAATCGTATCTTAATTCATTCATATCATTATGGGCCGATAGAAAAAGTATTGTTAATTCATCTTTTAATCATAATTTCGGCTATAATTGAAATATATTTACAGCTCTGCAAGGGTTTGGCTAAAAAAAGACTAGAAAGAGCGCAAAACAGAAACAAGTAGAAAACTGAATAACATAAAGAGAATGTAGAAGGCATAAATATATATAGAGTTGAAGTTTGGGATCTTTGGGGATGGTGAGGAAAGTGAGACCTGGACCCTAAAACCAATAGACGCAGACACAGCACAAAAGTTAAGCGAGACAATTGTTCCGAATAATTTATTTTTTTTTTTAAGATGTCCGATTTATTAAGCAATTGAAACAGTACAAGCAATAAAGTGTAATAACACATTATAGAGAAATTTCATTCAGGCCAAACGTCAGTATATAGAGCACTTTTTTTTTGACTAAACAATAAAATATAGTGTAAAGAGAGTGAAAGAGAGAGAGTGAGAGAGACAGACAGAGTGAGCGTGAAAAGTAGTGTTTAGACAAATTGGTAGCGCCGAATTGTCGGTAAGTTGGCAGGGCTTAATTGGCGGCAAGTTGGCAGCGCCTAATTGTGTGCGTGTGTGGCAAGTTGGCCGCGCATCACATTCGCATTGAGTTTGACTTGATTCTGGGCTTGATTTTGGACTTGAACTTGACTTTGCAGTTGAACTTGAGCTGCGACTTGAATGAGTTGTTGCTGCTTGCGCTGCGTCTTTGGCACTTTAGCTGAACAGAGACGTAATAAAAACGTGAAAGACAGATAGATCGAGACAGAGAGAGAGAGAGAGAGAGAGAGAGAAAGAGAGTGCGTTTGCTGATGCTGCTGTTGACTTGGACTTGACTTTTGGTTAGTCAAGACGTTTACTCACCTGTTATGTTGGCGCCACCAGCATTGCTTGTGGCAATCGCACCGCCGGCTGCAGTGGCAGCTGCCGCAGCACCACCGCCGCCGCCACCGCCAGCGCCGCTTGCGGCCGCATTCGATTGCGGCGCAGCCGTTGCAGCTGCGGTGGCTGAATTTGGCGCAGCGTTGGTTGCATTGCCGCCGCCGCCGCCGCCGCTGTTGCTGCTGCTGCTGTTGTTGCCTTGTCCACCACCACCACCAGCTGCTGCTGCTGCTGCTGATGTTGCCGATGTTGCTGCTGCTGCTGTTGCTCCGCCTGCTGCTGCTGCTGCTGCTGCCGCTGGAGTCTGCTGTGATTGAGCGCCATCCGCTGACGCGCCGCTGCCCGTGGAGGAGACGCTGGTGGAGCCGCTGGCCGCCGAGGCTGGAGCTGCTGCGCCGCTGCCGCTGCCGCCAGCTGAGGCACGCACTGCGGCATTCTGCAGATGCTTTGGCAACAACTGTGGCACTAAGCTAGGCTGTATCGAGAGTTCTACACAGAAAACAACACAGAAATGCTCATTAATATCGCAGACATGTGTGAGAATATCGCTTATTTTATATGCTCTGTGGTGTACGCACAAAATACAAATTTCAATTAACAAAACAGACATAATACAAAAACATACACAAAAAAAAAAAAAAAAAAAATACACTTAAAGTTCAGCTTTTTTGTTTTATTTGTGATGAAAGTTTCAACATAATAACTGAGAATTTTTCGCCAACTAATTTGAATTTACAATTTACAGCATTAAACTATATAATTAAATTGAATGCAAATAATATGTATGTATATATATATAAATTGTTCTTTTTATTATATTCTACTTAACCAATTGTTTGCTTTGATACATGTTTTTTTGTTTTTGTTTTTGATTGATTGATTAATTCACAAAACTGATTTTATTAGTCGAAAAAAAAAAAAGAAATAAATTAAATTATTTGTTTACATATAGGATTTGTGCGCTCGTAATTTGCTTTAGATAGTTTGTGCCTTATCGCATATACATAACTGATATATATATATATTTTTTTTTGTTGTATATGATAGATATGATAAACAGAAGCTGGGCTCATCAGCTCACTCACCATGCTCTGTGAAGTTGAAGAGTGGCGGCATCTCGCGGCCATTGGGCAAGGTGTGATTGCCCTCCATGCGCAGCTCATCGAAGAACGGATGTGCACAGGCCTTGAGCGGTGTTATACGGGCGCTGGGCGTGTACTCTAGCAGCTGGGACACCAAGTTGATAGCTTCTGTCGGAGTGCGTATACGGAAAACCTGGCAAAATGGAGATTCACAATTAGTTTTCTCATTCAAAACAAACATTCTATAATAATAATAATGGGCGGGAACAATCGCAATATATATCCCAGAATATATATTGTAAGCGTTTCTTTTATACAGCGCGCGACGGAGGGGAAAACGTAGACAGCGACAGCGACAGAGACGTGGGGACAGGACACAAACAACAATCAAGTCAAGTCAAAGCAAATCAATTCAATTCAATTCAATTTCAAATCAAATTCAAATTCAAATGTAATCAATAAACATTTAAGCAATGTATAACACTTTTACAGCGTGTAGCACAGCGCACAGCTTATGAGTTTCAAGCTCAAGCTTGGCAAAGTGGAAAAAGCCATGAATTTGCAAAAGTATTGCGAAGAGAACGATGATAGCTCTGTCCAGTCAACTGTTATACGGTTGCGTAGTCGATAAGTACGAACAGTTATAGGGTGCGTTGTCGATTAAGACAGTCTAATAACGGTTCAATCTGTTGTTATACAGTGGCGTTGTTGATAATGTCTAATTAGGGTCCAAATCGATTGTTATACAACTGTTATACATTTGTGTAGTCGATAAATACTGCTGTTATGCGGTGCGTAGTCGGTAAATACGACTGTTATACAGTTCGTAATGTCTAATAACGGTCCAATCAGTTGTTATACAACTGTTATACGTTCTAAAAGGTGCGCATTCGTATGAAAGCATGGCCGCAATGAGCATTCTAAGCATTTTCGTTGAATATTTTCGTCCGTTTTCTTTTGTAAAAGCAAATTTTGGGTTTTTTTTTTTGTGGTTTTTTGTTTCGGTTTCGTTTCGGCTTACTCTCAATTGTTGTTTCTGGTTTAGGGCGTTTGGAAATTGGGTGCGTTCGAGTAGTGACTGCAACGAATTGTTATGTACACTTCAATTACGATTTGAAAAGAAAACACACGATTAAGATAGAGAGCAAGAGAGAGAAAGATAGAGAGAGAGAGAGAGAGCGAACGGACAAAGTGAATGTTGTTGTTATACGACATTCGTACACACAGTTAGTGACAAAAGGAGAGGCTCAATCGCTGTTTTTTTTTTTGAGAGTGAGATGAGGTTAGAGATAACGAGTTCTTCTTTTTCTTTAGGGGGGTGTGTTCGCGTTATCATTGAATGATGAGGAGGGGCGCGGTTAAGGGGAGGTGGCGCGATCTACGGGGCCCGCGAAGAGAGGGACGACTTACTTTCTGCCATGGATGACTCTTAATCTGTGGAAATTTGAATTCCGTATAGTTTGGATTCATTTCGCGTATTTGTTCTCTTGTCGGTGTGCCCAAAACTTTGATAACCTCGACCAGCTGATCGACACCCGAATCACCCGGAAAGATCGGCTGTCCCAGCAGCAGTTCGGCAAGCACACAACCGGCGCTCCATACATCTAAGAAAGTGAAAAAGAATTCACATTAATAACCAAAAATAGTATTACAGCATGTACAAGTATATCAAAATAGATAGTTACCGATTTTAGTTGTATAGTTGATGGCGCCAAATATGAGCTCGGGTGCCCGATAATATCGGGAGCAGATATACGAGACATTCGGCTCGCCGTGCAACAACTGCTTGGCACTACCAAAGTCGCACAACTTCAGCACCGCCGTCTCGGGGTCGAGCAGCAGATTCTGCGGCTTGATATCACGATGGCAAATGCCCAGCGAATGGATGTAGGCCAAGCTTCTGAACAATTGATACATGTAGAGCTATAAGATTTTGAAGAGAAATCAATATTCAGTTGAAGTTCGATACGAATTACTTGATAAACTCACCCGTATAAAGTTGATTGGTATCGTTTGCTTGGTTTTGGCATATTGACGTGCCACTTTGTATACAGTTTCTGGTATATATTCGAGGACTAAATTCAAAAATACTTCATCACGCTGCAAAGGTGGAAAAGATATATTAATTATACATTTGAAGTATTATTGCTTGAAATTAAATATATTTCTTTTGTTTTGTTTTTAATGAGCGATCGATCAGGCGAGCTCCAAACTGCAAATGCGGGAAGAGTTTTTGTTGTTGTTGTTGTTGGTTTGCAGCGCATGCGCGATCAACGATCAACGATGACGAATGCGATAAACGATAACAAATAGACGATAAACGATACGATTGACGGATTTTGGGGGGATACTTTTTGTAAAGTATTCAAACTAGAAGCTAGCCAAAAATGAGAGGGGTTATGAATCGGATTTATTTGTGGAACTAAACACATGCTAATTCTTCTTCTTTTTGTTGTTCTTCTTCTTGCTAGCATGCTGCTTCTTACACATTTCGCCACAGCTCAAAGGAAAGAGAGAGGGAGAGATGAAAATATATTCATTTTTTTTTGATGTGGAAGAGGCAGACAGACGGAAGAGAGAGACAGATAGAGAGCGATAAACGCATGAGAGAGCGAGCTTAATGTGCGAATGTTCAAGACAGCGAGAGAGAGAGAGAGAAAGAATTCGAGCACGCGACAGAGAGAGAGAGAGCGAGAGACTCTCTCTTCTCGACGCGCCTCGTTTTCGATACCTGCGGCTTGAGCACAGCGGCTAAAATGCCCAAATCGATGGGAAACTCGGCCAACTATGCAATAAAAATAATACAACAATAATCATAATCAAAAAATAATTACAACAATAATATTAATCGAAAAGTCGAACATAAAAAAAAAAAACAGCGCCTAAGACATCAACGTTTCGATATAGTTCCCGTCATATCTAGTGAATATATTACTCTAGTTAATCACATTTCACACACTTACCTTTTCTCCACTCGAATAGAAAAAGTATAAAAGTTTCACAATATTACAATGCTCCAATCTGCGCATTATTTGCAATTCACGATTCTGTAGAAAAGAAAACATACTTTGTAACATAACGAAATGGATTATTAATCAATCAAGCACTTACCTTAAATCGTCTGTCTTGTAAAACTTTTTTGATTGCAACCAGTTCGCCGGTATCGCAGAGTTTCGCCTGAAAGACGACACCAAAGCTGCCATTGCCGATGACTTTTGTATCTGTATAGGAAACTTCTTGAACCCGATCGGTGCCTTGGCCGGGCGTTGCAACGACTGTTGTAATTTTGGAACCATCACGACCTGTAAAAAGCAAGAACATAACACATGAGTAAAGTATCGAATGTGGAGACTTATATAGTATGTAGAGTTAACAGTAAAGTTCAGCTGCACACTCAAATAGTCAAGAGTCAGTCAGTCAACTCTCCACCCTTTTCTTTTGGAGACATTCTGAATACCTGTTGTCTCCCAGGCGCCCTCTAGCTTCTCCTTGCTCCTATCGACCTCCTTTGGAATGGACAATGCGACGCTATGTTCGGGCCACAAATCATTCAATTTGCCGATCAATTGTTTCATGCCTACACCATCAGCGCGTCAGTCAGCAGAGCAGCAGTTGAATGCGACGTTGAGGAGAGTTGCGCGATAGATAGAGATAGAAAATGTAAGTAGAGAGCGACGAGTGGGAAGAGCGGACGGAAGTAAACGAGACACGTGGAGAGTGGAGAGAAAGGCGTGCTTCTTTTGGGAGAGAACATGCAGAGATCTTGGATTTGTGGAATTCAACTTTGCTTTTTAATGATTACTCTATTCATTTATTTAATTTGCATGATATTCTCTTGGTTTTTCGCTGAGTTGTTGGGTTTTTTTAATTTCATTGGTAAACCCAATTTTGTTTTTTTTTTTTTTAATTTTTTGAGGTGGAATGTTTAGATTGGAACCATTATTTTAATATTACTATCTTTTGGAAAGTTATAGCATTTAGTTTATGGTATAATTTATTTATGTGGATTGTTTATCAATATTAATATTGTATTTGAGCTTTTCTTTTCATAAACATATGTATTGTAATTAGATTAGAATTTTTTTTTTAGAGCTTTTGGAATGTTATCGCATTTGAGTTTATATAGCAAATTGCTATAATTTATTTATGTGACATATTTTTATCATGTTTTTAATTAATAGATTTGGAATTTTGTTATTGTTTGTGGTTAAAATGTTGTGGGGGATTCTTGCTTCATTGTATTCAGTATTTATTAGCGAGGTGAGAGAGAGAGAGAGAGGAGGTGCGCTGCCCGTGCTGCTTTACGTGATCGGCCCAATGGCAATCGCGCTGTCTATAGAGAGGAATCTATTTAATTTGATTTTATTTCATTTATAATTAATGTTGGCATAAGCACAAGTTTCAACGACAACGACGACGACGACGTCGCAGCAGCTGCTTTGCCCCATCTGCCACTCGGGAGATGCACAAAGTGATGTGTGTGTGTCTGTGTGTGTGTGTGTGGGGGGAGGCAAGGTAAATGCTGATATGGGCGTGGCGTGGCGTTGCCATGTGAGGTTGAGGTGGAGGTCGTCGAAGCGAATGCACTGTGTGTGAGTGTTTGTCAAGACGGGCGACGAAGCGCAGTAAGTAATTAGGAGAAGCGTAGGTTGAGGGTTTGGAATGGAGGTAAGGGAAGAAGTTGTAAGTTAGACTAGCTTGGGGGTTTGGGATGATATAAGGGAGAAGAAGGGAAAGCTAGTATTGTTTGGGGGTTTGGAATGGAATGGGAATTCCAAGTCTAGTCTAGTTAGTGGGTTAGGATTTGTAATGGGGAAAGGTAAGGGAAGAAATTGTTAGTTAGTCTAGTTTGGGGGATTGGAATTGTATAGGGGGAAGGGAAGGAAAGTAGTAAGATAGTTTGTGGGTTAGGAATGGAATGGAGAAAGGTAATAGGGAAAGTAGTAGGCTTGCCTAGTTTTTGGGTTGCAACCAAATGGGGAAAGGAATAAGTAACAAGCTAGTCTAGTTTGGGGGTTTGGAATGAAACAGAGTGAAAGGAAAGTAGTAAGCTAGTCTACTTCGTGGAATGGAATGGTATAAGGGGAAGGAAAGTAAAGGAGTAAGCTAGTGAGTTAAAATGGAATGGAAGTAAGACAAGGAAAGTACTAAGCTAGTCTAGTTTGGTAGTTGGGAACAGCATAGGGAGAAAGGAAGTGGAAAGTAGTAAGCTAGTTTGTACTTGGATCCTTGTACTGCTTGCCCATCGAAGCCGTGCTGCTGCGCGTCTGCAGCTTTGGCTTCTTGAGCGCGGCCAGCAGCGAGGCAGACGACGATGAGGCGCCCACCAAGCTGCTGCTGGTCGATTTGCCATTCGCCGCTGCCGCCGTCGCCTTCACAGGACGACGACGTGTTGTCGATGAGCTGGGCGATGTTGTTGATGAAGATGATGATGAGGAGCTGTCCGACGATGAGGCGGAGGAGGAGGAGGAGTTGTTGCTGCTCGTCGGTGTTGTTGATGTGGCATTATCAGCCGTTGTCTCCTCATCGGTGCTTGTGCTTCCATCTCCATCTCCATCGCTCGAGTTGGACGAGTCGCGCTTCGATTGCTTTTTGCCAGTTTTCGAGTTGCCGCTAGTTGCAGACTTGGTTGTTGTCTTGTTGGCTTTGGTTTTGGCTGCTTTGCATTTGGTTTTGCATTTGTTGGCGACTTGTGGCTTGCGCGGCGGCATCGGTGTCCAAGGTCGACTGGTGCTGGCTGCCACAGCGGCCGCTGCCTCATGTGCCGCACGCACCGCCTCAATCTCCGCTATGGGTGCATTGTAATAATGTTGCTGATGCTGCTGCTGTTGCTGCTGTTGGGAGTTGGGGGGAGCACTTCCAGGCGCCGTTTCGCCGGCGCCATCCGATTCGCTGGCATCGTTGAGGGCGGTGCGCTTCTTGCGGCGCACCACACGCACCACCTTGCGGAGGCGACTCGGCGCCTGTGTCTTCTCCACTTTGCGAGTGTATTAGTCTCCTCTCTGTGTGTGGCCTAGTTTTTGTGTGTTGCGCGTGTGGGTTTATTTTTTTGCCCACTTGACCAACTTTTCTCGCCGACGTTTGACGTTGAAACGCGTCGCGAACAATCAAACGATTTCGATCGCTTCGATTTCTGTTACAATTTCGATCGATCTTCAAATGACCAAAACAACAACGACAACAACAACAACGAAATAGAAAGCACAAACGAAAATCACATTCACGTATATAGCTGCTTCGCTAGCTATAATCAGTCTATATATCTGTTTTATCTTTTAGATAAAAAAAAAGGCACAACAAATAAATAAATAGGAATAAAAGCAACAACAACAAAAAAAAAAAAGAAACAAAACGACGACGACGAAGACGACGATGCGATCGCTCGAACTTCCGTTGCACAATTGGCCCAAAAGCAGCTTTCTTGTTTGTCTCGAGGCGCAGCGAAAAAAACAATTTGGCGAGGACGACACGATCGATCGAGGCAATGACAACACGAACAAACAAACAAACGAACATATGAACGAACGATTATCAATCGATCCACACAACATACGTTCCACACACGTTCCACACAAAACGCAAGCAAGCAAAAACCAAAAAATCAGCTGTTTGAACACGAAGCTGAAGCGAACGAACGCACGCGATGGCAACGCGCTTTAAAACGCCTTCTGCCTTCGTTCTTTTCTTGATTTTGGCAATTCCTCTTCTCCCCCCTTCTCACATGAAAATTTCATAATTTTCGTGCGCTTTGCTTTGATTTAAT
This sequence comes from Drosophila sulfurigaster albostrigata, assembly GCF_023558435.1. NCBI lineage: Eukaryota > Metazoa > Arthropoda > Insecta > Diptera > Drosophilidae > Drosophila > Drosophila sulfurigaster. The sequence continues at coordinate 22,292,496 of NC_084885.1, forward strand.
GTTTTTGATATTTTAGATTTGCGGGCAAGTGCAAATTTAATTGCAGGAAAATTGCAAGCATGAAGAAAACAGAACATGCGAAGACGATAAGACGAAACGACAGCCGCAAAAGGTTGACCACGATGAGAAGATGAGGGGCGGAGGAAGAGGAAGAGCAAGAACGAGAGGAAGGGAGACAGGTGTCTATCAGCAGCAGCAGCAGCAACAACAGACTTAGAGCCCAACGATGGGTAGCAGCCAAGCGCAGCCAAGCATGTGACAGCCGAATCTAACCTCAATCTCCCTCGACTTGCGACAGCTCAATGCAAGCGAAAGAGAAAGACTGCGTGCGATAGTGTAGGTGCGAGCGAGATGGCCAGCTGTCAGCAATCAAAGGATACGCGAAATGCAATTCATTTCATTCTAATGAATCAATTAAAAACACAAACTAAATAAATTGCAATTTTATGTAAAAGAGAGAAATGCGCCACAAAAAAGGAGGCCAAGCAAAAATGTGGCATACACGACATTGGAATTGTTTGCGTCGCGAGGCGCCACCAACAACAACAATATCGACAATAATGTTGGCATAGCCAAAGGCCCAAAAATCTCGATGACTATTAAGCAATTAACTAAATCTTGACAACAAACTTGCAAACATAGAACATAGAGCGAATAGTCAACATTATTTAACATCAAATTGTCTAGCAAATATGGTCACACCTGAAGAATGTGTGGAACCTTTTCGATTTATTTACTTTATTTCATAAAAAAGAGCTTTTGCATAGCGTCTATAGCTCTATGACTATTAATTATTTAATTTAATCTTGATAAGAAAGCATGGAGCATAGATTATAGGCATTTTTAGCATTAAATTGCCTATCAAATATGGTCACACTTGAAGAATGGGTGGAACCTTATTGCATTTCTTAAAAAACCACTTTAACATTCTAAAGTACATATTCAATAAATATTTATTGTATGTGTGCAATAGAATAGAGAAGAATAAAAATCAGACAAATAAAAGCGTTTCCAAAGGCAAATTCCATTCTGAAGTAAACCATAAACATGAACTTGACTCACTCATGGAAATCTTTTGGATATTCATAACCATATTGTATATGTTAAATATCTCGAAATCGACTCGTCCCATCCACAGTTTATATATACATAGATTATATGAAACCGTCGTCCATCATCATGTCGATAGAATATCCCAAATGCATGTTTATGCCGTATTCATATTTTGGCTTATGTGGAAAATAAATCAAATTATCCACAGCTACCCATCCCTCCTATTTCCCCCCCGCTATTTCCAATATGATGCATTCCCCTCAGCAAACAAAAAAAAACATTAATTTTGCGCTCATTCGAGAGCTGTAAACATTGTAAAACAAGTCATGGGTATATTAAATGGAGCCCAGAGGGAAAAAGAGAGGAGGAGGAGGAGGGAAGCGCAGTGGGTGAAAAGCAATTTTTAGGTCTCGCGTTATTTATTTGTTGTAACGCGACGACGGCGACTAATCGATATACAAACACAGTTGGCAAGCAGAAGAAATCGCGCTCGCACGAAGAGAGCGGGGGATGGAGGGGGAGCGGGAGAGAGCTGCATGTGCAATGCTTATGGCATGACTTGGCAGAAAGAGCACAAGTTGGAGATGGAGAGAGGGCAAAGAGCGCAAAGACAGGCAGCAAAAAAGAGAGCGGGGGAGGAAAGAAGAGCGCAGTAAACTGAAACCAAAAACTTTATAGCTTCCATCCTATTAGCGTGGGGGGTGGGAATGAGTAGGTGCTGTCAGAACGAGAGAGAAAGGGAGAGGGAGGAAGGCAGGCATGAAATCTGATAAAAACATAACAGAAACAATAGAATAGGAATACGACACGTATCCAAATTTAACTTGGGCGTTCAGTCAAATTAGCATGCGATTGCATCTCTCAAGATACCCTGTAATCGGCAGGCGCTTAAAGCGAGCATACGCGACTGCGGACTGGGGCGACTAAAGTTCGTTTTACAGAAATAATTGGGCAAACCTTTTTTTAGCAGCTGCTTTGCGCGAATCGTCGTCATCCGATTATGCTATAGAATCGTCTCTGTTGCCAGCAATCAGCCAAATCACAAACACATTTCTTGGCAATCACAGCAATCGGACTAAAAAAGACTTCAGCAGGTAGCTAAAGTGATATTCCTGAGGTGGAAAGAGGAAGGGGATGGGGGAGGGGCGGCAATAACAATGGCACGCGGTAAGATCACGAGATGACTCGACCGCAGGCAAAGACAAACGTAAGAAGCAGACTGCAAGCGAGTGTGAGCGAGACAGAGAGAGGTTTTTTATCGATGATCAACTCGCATCGAATACATTGTTAATGCTGCGAAAATCGCAAAGCTCGCCAACAAAAATTTTCCATTTAACACTTTGACTTTGATCTGTTGACAATTTCATCGCACTGCACGCTGCATTCGCTCTCTCTTCCTCTCTCCCTCTCTTTTGCTGTGCTGCGCACATTTTACGTTGCATACTTTTAGGTGCTGCGAAGAAGCCACAAAAGTGAAGGCGACCCCCGCGCCGCATTGCAATTGCATAAACGAAGGAGACGTGCGATATGGTGGAAGCCATTTTGCCAAAGAAATCGATAACAAAAGTGAGCGAGAACAAGAAGGGAACAATCAAAGAGAGAGAGAGCGAGTAGTCTGCGCTGCTGACGACAACTCAGCTGCTCAAACAGAGCGCAACAGTTTTCAAGTGTATCGAGCGAGAAAAATAAAAGAAGCAAATTGTATAAAAGTCATAACGAAGTTTGTATACGCTTTGCATAATTAGATTCACATTCAATTAGCTCGATATTACTTAATACTTGAACTAAGAAAACACAATTTAAATTATTACAAATATCAATAGTATTTCGTTTATCGAGCATGCGTTACAAATCGAGTGTTGTTGTGAAGCGACTCGTTAGATCAACACACAGAGGATAACACAGCTGAGCAAAGGCCAGCGAAAGAAGATTAACAATTTCGTTGATGAACTTGTAAATTCGTTTGGTACAGTATTACCTCATTAAGTGCAAATTTGTATAAATATTGTATCGAATATTAAAGTCAATTAGTTAATTGTTTGACTGCTGAGTGCATAATCATGTTGTTATTGGCATTTGATTACGAACAAATATTTATGCAAATCATTGTGAAGTCTACGCGATTTCCGCTCTCTTTCTATCACTACTTTTCGCGCTAATCTAGACGATGATATTTTAAGGGGGGGCGAGATTTGCAGTCGCCGTTTTTTCCGCTGACTAAATACATTTTTTTTTTTTTTTTTTGTTTATTTCGTATCGCATCGAATGTTTAGCTTAGTTTGTTCACGAGTTTAGTTTCCGCTGATCTGAAGCGCTGACAATAAAAAGCTTTGCTCCGATCTTTTCCTATCTGTCTCAGTCAGCAACAACAGTTGGTCGATAAGTGCGTTTCATTTGCGCCCCCCCAGCAAATATTCAAATCAAAATCAAATGAAATTATAAATAAGAACACAAAAAAAAACAAGAAGGAAAATATGAATAAAAAATAGCTTGCAAAACAAGTTGACAAATATTTTCGAAAGTTTTGCCAGCTGTCAACAACGAGAGACACGCCTCCAATTTGCTATATAAAGCTATATATATATATATATATTCCCTATATATACACTCTATCTCTATATTTCCCTCTCTCTCTCTCTCTCTGTCTCTCTCTTTATATATGTGTACTTAGTCTCTGATGATCGTTGGTGTATGCATTATTTTTGGAAATACATATTTCGTTTCATTTCGTTTATGAGACAAGCGCGTGATTGCTAACGACAATGACAACGCCATCATCATCACAAAGATGAAACATCATCGCATAAAGTATGAACAGAAAGTGTATTATAATTATTATTATATGGCGACCATATAGTAATCAACATCTTTCACGACTTGACGCCCTGCTAAACACACTGATAACCTGACAAGAACATGATGAAGCAGCTCAGCCGTGTGTCGTCGCTTGTCTTATCACTCAGCATCTTATAGAGAGAGAGCAAAGGGAGGCCCCAACAATCTGAATGTTATACTAAGTGCTACCTGAAATATAGATGCTACCACTCGTAACGTGCATATAAAACAGATGATCAACTAGTTGGGGGCAGCTTAACTATTTATAAATATTGTTTGCTCAACGTGAGACCTCTTGACACAACAATCGCCCACCTTTTATACTAAATGATTCTATTTTTCATATTTCATTCCATTTCGATCCCTATTTTAGACTTCTCAACACAACAATCGTCCACCATTTATACTAAATGATTTGTCTAATACGGTTTCAACCGGGGTTTTTTTTTTTAATTTGTCATATGTTCCTTACTTTAACCTCTGATTTTTTATGATTTCCTAATTCATTTCCATTACTTTTTATTGACGTTTTACAATATTTTGTTCAATTCCATTTCGTTCCTTACTTTGCCTTAGACTTATGAAGTCATTCCATTACTTCTTTACGTTTTTCAATATATTGTTTCAATTCATTTCGTTTCTTTTTTTGCAATTCCACTCTCTTTTATTCCATTATTTATTTTGGCCAGTTCTATTTCATTTCGTTCCTTACTTTAGATTTATTATGTTATTTCTTAGTTCATTCCCATTACTTTTTGTTGGCGTTTCACAACACATTGTTTCATTCTACTTCGCTTTGCACTTTAGCCTTTTATCCCGTTACTTATTTTGACTAGTTTCATTTCATTTCGTTTCTTACTTAAGCCTCAGATTTTTGATGCGTTTTTATGTTATTCCCATTTTTTTTTGTTCCATTTCATTTCGTTTCTTTCTTTGAAATTGCAATCTAACACTTTTATGCCATTAGTTTTTATGACTAAGTAATCTACCTTAAATGTTAAGCTTTATTATAATGGAACAAAATGTGTGCTATATCTTTATTTTTCTATCTTTCTAATCTTAACAATCAACGTGCCGGCTGTCTACCATATAGTAATAAACTGTATTGCCGCAATTCACCTTTTTTTCGAGAATGTTATGCTAATCTAACGTGTTTCAATGCCAATTCGTTCCGCCTTTTTGGCTAATACACAAAATTTCCGCCCATAAAATGCAAAAACGTTTACAAGCCATGTCGTATAAATAGAGACGGTTTATACGCCTAGAATAATGTAGAAGAATTTCTTTTGAAATACGATGACTTTTAAGACCAACAACAAAAACAAAATAAAGAGAAAATCATTGGCTAACATAAATCAACAGTTGTTCGTCGGTCTTATCAATCTCTGAGCTGAGCAACAACAAAGGCCAGTGATAGCAACCGCTAAACGGGGCGTGGCATCTCCTCCTTAGCCCGCTTTGCTTTCTACTTATCAGTCGACCCAACAACGACACAATTGAAGAAACGCGACACAATAATCATCATAAAAATTAACACACAGCTCTTCTCATGCATTGATGATTTGTGAACGTTGTGTGTGGAACGATCGGTAATGGACTAGTGTAGTGGGCAAATAACGGGAATTTATCAGAAAAAGCAAGTACAAAGTTCGTTCAGTCGGAGTTTCATCACTAGGAAAAATAACCAGACCGCGAAGACACCGAAAACAAAGCGCAAAGAATTTATAATTTATAATCTATATATTGTATATATGTATGTATATATAGTCGGTCGGTCGGTCGTTGTGTTCATGCCATTTGTTTCTGATATTCCCCCACCCATTTAGTAGCTCCGACCATGTACAATGTATTTGTATTAAAGATTAAAAAAAGAACTCGTGATTAGGTCATTAAAAAGCCAGCCGCAGGCAGTCAGATGTCAACAGTAATGCTCGCATTATAATACTAATTGAATCGAAGTACACATCATGGGGGAATCGAATGGAAACGCAGATGTTCCAATGCCACAACGTTTCAGTGATTAAGCGATATTTATAGTCAGATAATGTGCTTTAGATTGTGATTGTCACATAAAGCAAATTTATAATGTCCATCGATTAAAGGAAACGCCAATTGAGGTGTTCTATTACCAGTTGTTCCGCTGATTAGATTTGCTTCTCTAAGAAATTGCCGATCGATAATGTCAAATCGATAATTTATGCTAGTCATTTACACTATCAGAAATTAAAGAAAATTCGAGTGTGTTCTAATTCCAATTGTACCAATTTCAAAAGTCAAAACAAACACAATTGTGTTTTAATTTCAGTCGTACCAATTCCATACGTTTTTACATTTTTTTTGAGTGTGCAGCTTACCCTTTACCCGTTGTCACTAGTCTAGATACACATGGAATTGAAACATTGTCACTTACCTAGAAAGAGAAGAAAGTTAAAAATTGAAATTAGTAAAACAAGTTGTTTTAAAGAGGAACCATAATATAAGGAGATCGATAGAATAATTGCAAGTGCGGGTTTGGGTATCGACAAATCGATAACTCTCGATAACGATTATTTACCTAATATGTGCTTAAACTTTTGCACCACTTTGGTCCAACTAACGCAGGATTGTGTTCTCGCCAATTTCGCAGTCTTAACCCTCTCGAGGCCAGCATCAAGACCGGCCTCAGCTCCCGTCTCATCGACATCATCGTCAGCCGCTGTCGCGGCATCGAGATCGATGTCATCAACATCTTCAGCGGCAGCACAATCGTGCGGATGATCTCGATTGCGATTGCTATTGCGATCATCGGAGTGACGGCGGGCGGATTTAAAAGTGCTGCTGCTGTTGCTATTGATGGTGGCATCATAATGATTGTCATGGCTATGGCTGCGCACTCGCATCTTCACCACGTCCGCATCGGGATCATCATCATGATCATGATGATTTCTATCACAGTTGATGTTGTTGTTGTTAACTGCAGAAGCTTGTTGCTGCTTCTGTGGCACTTGTTGCTGCGGATGAGGCTGCTGCTGCTCTTTGGTATCAATGCCGCTGGCAGCCAAATTGGATGCCACCGTTGTGTTGCGCTTCTTGCGCTGCTCCTCACGCTCCCGCTTTAGCAACGCCTTCTGCTGCTTGGCCTGTCGCTGCTTCTGCTTTCGCGCAAACTTCTCCCGCAACTTGGGACTCCCAAACTCGTCCAGATAATACATTGTATCCTGCAGTCCATCCTTGCGATTGATCAGCTTCGCATCAATGTGCGGATCCTCATTGATCTTGAGTAGGGGGAAATAGATGTGACCGTCGGTGCCCAGATTGCGGACATCCTTGCGCTTCGCAGCGGCCGCAGCGACTGTGAGTGGCGCCAATTCCAGGGGGAGATCTTCTTCGGCCTTTACCAGGGATGCGAGCAACTGTTGTTGCTGCCTCTGGGAGCCGTCTAACTCATCACCATGACCGCCGGGACCAATATTGATGATGATGCCCGACTGTGTGTCCTCCTCATCGACCTCATCGACAGCCACACCATCATCGGCTTCCTCCTCATCCTCTTCGTCATCATCATCGTCGGGATTATCGATAATGTCGACCTCCTCGATGCGATCCTCGACATCGAAACCTTGCGTGCTGTTCGTGCTCTTGTATTTGATGCGACGCAAGGCGCCAACGCCACCCGAAGGAACAACGCCATTCGAGACCCCAACGCTGCTCAGCTCCAAAGCGGATGCCGCTCGCGTTCGACTCCGACGATGATGATGGCTGCTGTTGCTGCTGCCGATGGTCGCAACACCGCCGACAACCTCGTTGCCGCTGCTGCTTCCAAGCGATTCGCTGCTGCTGTTCGATTGTCCACCGCCAGCGCCAACCGAGGAGGCGCCTTCATTGCCCCTCTGCTCAATGCCGCTGTCCTGGCTGAGCAGCAGCAACTGTTGTTGTTGCTGCTGCTGTTGTTGCTGGCGCTGCTGTTGCTGTTGGCGCTGCCATTTCGGCAACGGGCCATGCAAACTCAGCGATCCGCTGCTGCTGCGCACCGGCGGCAACTGTTGCAGTTGCAACAGCGTCGATTGCTGTTGTGCGGCAAGTTGCTTCTGTGAGGCACTCGTCACGATGACGCCGCTGTCCGCAGAGCCCGTTGAGGTTTGTGTCGAGAAGCGTTCACTTAACGGTATTTTGATGGGTGCACTAATTACTGCTGAGTTGTTGATGTTGTTGTTGATGTTGTTGTGGTTGCTGCTGCTGTTGCTGGCAACAGTTGGCGGCGCAAGTGTGGTTGCTGCTGCGACTGTTGCTGCTGCTGCGGCTTTTGTTGTTGCTGTTGTTGCCATCAGGTTTTGTCACTTCAATTTTCAATGATAATAGTTCAAATACTATATACTATATACAGTATTTATTTCAAGTCTGTTTTCTTGCTTATTTTTAGTATATTTTACTTTTTCTTCTTTCTCACTGACAACTTTGGTTGCCTCAGAGTCACATTGCCTATCGATTCGATTAATCGATTAACGATAACATTCAAAACATATATTTATTAGCAAATTTTATTTTTGGCAAATTCTAATTAACTTTTCTCTTTCGTTTTTTTTTTCGCTTTGCTTTGTTTTTATTGCTTTATGTAAACATTGCTAGACTATTTATTTTCGTGCACTTTTCCTTTTCGCTTGCTTCGCTATTTTTAGCTCGCAACAACAATAAAAAAAGCAACAAAAAAATACAAATCTTTTAAAACACACCAACAACAAAAAAAAAAACACACACAAATTGAGAAAAACGAAAATGAAGTGAAAAAATAGAAATAGATGAGATATATTTTTCTTTTTTTTTTCTTTCTTTCTTTTGCTACGCGCCACGCAATAAAAACAAAACACACACCAAACACACACACACAAGCACTAGCAAAAAAAAAAAAGCGAAAGAAAAGCTAAATACTTTTGCTGTGAGACTACGCGCAATTCGTTGTTGTTGTTGTTGCTGTCGTTGTTCTTTACGCGTTGTTGTTATTGCAAAATGTTTGTGTAGCGCAACAGAGAAGGCAACGGCAACATATGTGTGTGCGGGCGCTCTTGAGGTCGCGATTGAACTGAAAAACACAGCAACAGCAACAGAAACAGAAACTCAATTTCCAAATTATCAAACGGGGCAGCGGCGACCGCGACAGCGACTGCGACGTCGCTGCTTGCTGCTGGCGCCTGCTGACGCACGTCAAACGCACACAACAATGAGAGAACGCGCTACGAAATGGCAATGAAACGAAACACAACAGCGAGAACGTTTGAGAGAGGGAGAGAGAGAGAACGCGCGCTTTTGCTGGGCGTCGATGATAAAAGCACAAAAGCGAAAGTCATTAAGTTGGCGTCGTTTAGCGCGCGCGTGTGGAACGCGTGGAATTGAAACGTTTATTGTTCACACTGCAGTCAAGCGAATGCAGCACCAAAAATGGGGCGTGACGCAGTCCTCCTTCTCATCAATGACTTTTACTATACTTCGATGTTTTATCTTATCTTTGTTACCCGAAAAAACCAGAGTTGGAGCGAAGAAAAGACGAACTATTGGTGCTCTCTCTCTTGAAGCGCTGTCTTAACTGTAATAATATACAATTGCAGCACTGAATATTTATGAGGAGGTGTTAAATCAAAACACAACACACACATTGCTGATAGCAAAGAAGACTGGCAGGCAGAGGGGGGATTCGTCTTTAAGCTGTAAAGCGCTACAACACAAATCTCAACTATAAAACAAATGGATGAAGGAAGGGTAGCACATATCAAGGGTGCTGGGAGCCAAGTTAAACTTATTAAATATGTACATATTGTAAAAAACGCGCTCGAGTGTATAAACAACAACAACAACAACAGCCGCAACTAGCAGCACAGAAACGAGAACAACAACCAGAAGAAAAAGAAGGAGAGGAGAAGGAGGAGGAGGAGGAACGAGAACAACAAGCTGAACAACATGGTATAGTAGAAGGCAACATTCAGTTGCCGCCGTTGCTCAAGTGCAAACAGTGGAAAATTTTTTTGTGTTCTCCTCTCCACCTCCACCTTCTCATCCCTGCTTCTCTTTCTCCCTTCTCCCTTCTCCCTCTTCCCCACCACCATCGTTCATCGACTGTCCCGAGTTCTTTTGCTTGCTTTGCACTTGGCTTGTGTCTTTTACCAACATTTCCAATGCACACACGCAAAAGACCGAAACTGTTGACAAAGGATTGGCGCAAAGGGTAGGCACCACTTGGCAGGGAGGGGGTAGGAGGAGGTAGGAGGTAGTAGTAGGAATAGCAAGATGGCTCCTCAAAGGAAGCTCATTTGTATCGACAACAGCGCAATATCGTTGACCGTCGTCGAACGACGCATTAGCGCAAATTAGAAGGAGTGTCAGCAAGCGAAACGAAATGGAATGAAACAAGAAATGACGCTATGCACAGTCCCGTAATAGAGCCACAGTAAGCAAGAGTACTATGTACTTAGATGGTTTTAAATTTCTGATTGCAAAAGCTAAAGGGCTGTTTGTAGTGTCAAGGAGGCTGAACAGGTAGGGTGAAAGGGTTTAACCGAATAGCACTGGATAGAGGTTGAAAGAGCGAAAGCTTGTCAACATATTGCAAATTCCCCCAACAACCTTCCTAAACCTAGTACTGCATATAGGTTGAAGTCCCAATTCAGTTAACATTCTGCAAGTTCCCCTAAGAACTCAACAACCTTCGTAAACCTTTTCCATCATAGGTCATAACCGTAGCACCTTGAGAGCCCCAACTCAATTAAGAAATGTTCAAGTTCGCTCAAACTCATCTTCTTCCATTATATGAGGTCTGTGCTCTAGGGAGTAGACAACCTCAACCTACTTTCTCAGGCGCTAATTGAGAATTATCAGACGAAAAGGACACACATAAATAACGAGAAAGGTCAATAGAACTCGATAAGAGAGTAGCACAAAAGGTATGAAATAAATTTCGATATGTATCAACCACACAAATTAGATGGAACCTGCATCTAAGTAGTTCTAAATAATTTAGCTAGCCCCCATTGACATTTAAGCACTTTCTCCGCGCTAAGTGCAGTTGAGTCTCATCATCATCATCATCTTGACGTAGCATTTGACCCTAAGCTGACCACCTGACATTTAGCTTAATTGTCTGAGTTCTCTTTACCTTCGGTTTGCCCCTTTTTCCCCCTGTGTTTTATTGTTTTAACTGTCGTAATCTCCCCTCCTTCTCTTCTTCGGGTTGGTATCAAAAGCAAGTGCGCAGTTTTTAGGGCGTGTGTTAGTAGCTGTATTTTTTTTTTTCATTCGAGATATTATATATATTTTATCGGGTTGACATTGAGAGTAGACGGGGAGTGACGACGACTTAGATATGCATAGTATACATAATACACACATTCTGACAAGTGGATTTGTTTGTGGGGAGAGGAGAGGAGCGGACAGGTGAGGGGAGAGTCAACCCTTTCGCGCTTTTTATTTATTAAACATAAATCGTGCGGCTAACAACGTTGGCAATGACTTTCGTCTTTCTTTTGAGCTCCACGTGTCCAGTTCCACGACCCCAAGTTCCCCCCGCTCTCTCTCTCTCTCCCTCTATCTCTTACAAAGTGAGGGCTCACCATTATAAAAAAGGAAAAAGTCAACTTCAATTTACATGGCAAATGAGTTGAGTCGTCGTCGCCTGTTGTTGTTGTTGTTGTTAGTGTTCTTTGCTGTTGTGTTGACGGACTTGAACTTGCATGTCGATAATTCCACGTTCTGTTTTTGCAGTCAGGGGTATAAAGGTAAAGGTGGTAAGGGGGTAAAAGAGGGAGGCTCGTTCCTCTATATAGCATGTTCCGAGTGTAGTTGCGACACGTGTAGCAGGCGCCAGTAGTTAAATATGTATAAATAGCAACTGAAAATCAGGCAAGGGTTGTTCTTCTGTACTTTTTTCTCCTCCCTCACCCATAGTCTTGCTCTCTCTGGCTCTCTCTGTCTCTCTCGCTCCTCCCAAGGCCCCGCGCATTCATATCGATTCTTGAGAAATGCTCACAGCAATTAAAAATGCGGTTTGTTAAGGTTAAAAAGGGACTGTTGTGTTACTTGGAACTTCGTATTCCTATGACGAAAGCTTGGCACCTTTTGATGTGCTCTAACATACCCTGTAATTTCATGTAAGCAGGATATTTTTAAAGCTGCACCACTTTACTTGTACCAACACTTGATTACAGGGTATTTCACACTGTCTCTTTTACTTCGAAAGCTAAACCTTCTTTGATGTGCTCTATCATACCCTGTAATTTCATGTAATACAATTTTAGATGACCACTGGACCACTTTACTTTTAACTACACTTGATTACAGGGTACATATCACAGTCCCCACCACTTTGTTTCTTATCGTTTTTCGTTTTTGGGTCTAGGCCGCTTGGCAAGCTCCCAAAAAGAAAAAAAAAAAGTCCCATGATCGTGGATCCAACTAAAAATAATGCCAGAAGGCAGCAAATACGCAAGAAAACAATAAAAGAAGAAAAATGGGCAACTGGGGAGAGGAAAGCAGGCAGAAAATGACAAATTGTCCGATCTGGGGGCAATACGAAAATAGTTTTACGGCACAGCAGCGCCATCTGCTGGGCGAAATGGGAGCGCAACCGTAATGAAAGTAAAAGGTAACATCACAAAAGCCAAGAGACGGGGCAAAAAAAATATTTGCATTTCATTTGCGAAACAACAAAAGATTTTCTTTTGTTTCGTTTCGGGGGGGTTATGGGATTATTTGCCAAAGAAGAAGAGCTTTGGGCTAGGAATGGAACGAAATGTAAACTGTTATCGCTACTCAATTGTTTCGCTTGTCGTCGTCGCCTAATGACCAAAGCCAGACATGCAGACTGTCAATTATCAATAATTGCATTTGGGGAGGAGAAGGAGGCGTTCGTTTGGCATTTAAAAGCAATTACCTATTGATAGAGCGATCGAAATACAGAATTGGAGGAGCACCTGCTGACCAAGAGGCGGGCGAGCAGCTGCTAATTGAACTTTTCCCAGATAACAACAAAGCCAAACACCAAGAGGGAGTTGGAAGCAGTGCTAACTGGTTGACAAGCCACCGCTAACCAGTCAATTATCGGTTATAACTAGATTTCCAACATGGGGGACGGAGAGGGGGATGGGGAGGACAACAGGAACAACAAGGAGCTGTCTCGATTAGTGGCTCGTGTTGACCTCGGCGAAAGCGATTAAGGCAAACACGATTTGATATTTTTGGTTAAACTTGTGCACAAACAATAATCAACTTGCAATTAAATATTCATTCGTTTCGGAAAATATTAAGCCAAAGAGAATCCAAATGATATTTGTCTTCAAAAAGTGGAAGAACTTTTTCATCGAAGATTTCTTTCAGAAAATATCGAGCTAAAGAGTTTCTAAATTGATATTTGTAGAAGAGTTTCATCGTGTAGTTCTTTAAATGAACTTCTTCATCTACGTTTCGTTTCGGAAAGTATCAAAAGCTAAAGAGTTTCCAAATAATATTTTGTTTTTCAAAGAACTATTTCAACAACTTTGCAATATATGGAATATAAAGCTAGAAATAAAGATAAACAAGCAGCAAAAATAATCGCGCATCAGCAGAAATACAAAAGGAATCCAATTTATGTAGAATCATCAAGAAACTATAGCTGCTTTTTTATGTGCAGAGCTCAACACATCTGCATATGTCGGATCGGGGAGGAATGGGGATTGCTCCTTTGTTAAGTAATTGGTTTTAAAGCAAAAGGGAAATATGGGGGGGAGCAAAAGCAGACTAGACGGCAGGCAGTTCATAGATAATCAGGGAACAACTGGGGCGTGGCTACAACGTGTCCCGTTAGTTGTCTGAGCATGCAAACTGTTGACAAATGACAACAAATACACACAAACACACACATAAAAGTGTGTGTGACACGCAAATCGATAAAGACAATAAGATGACGACAATAATGGGACAGCAAACTGAGTTTACTCGACGTGCAGATACCTTGTTCTAAGATTTATTAATTAAAAAAATTTATAATAGTTTTTAGGAACAATAATGAAACTGGACAACAAAAAGACAAAGTATAAAGTGAAGCAAACTGAGTTTACTCGACTTACAAACACCTCGTCCCTTTTCTTTTATTTTGAATTTTATGGATATATTGAAAAAGTATATAATCTTTTTTTTTTTTAGTAATTGGAATTTGGTTGACAGTTGAATAATGCATAAAATAATAATTTAACAATTATATAATGCACATATTCATAAAGTTTACCCACTGTGCATGCATCATCACACCGCACACAGGGTGTCAAAAGTCAATGGGAATGACAAGTGAACGAAAGACGATGCCAGAAGCGACCACAACAATGCAGAAGAAGAAGATACGAGACCACACATAGCACATAACGCTCAATCGTTGTGTTGACGTCGTCAGAAAAGGCAAAGAACATGCCACATTCCATCGTTCCACCATATTGCTATATATGAAAAAGAGTGGAAATGTATTTCATTTGGTTTTTCTTTTTTGTGTTATATCCATATACGATCCACACTTTATTATTACCAACAGAGGTTGGTTTATTTTATTTTTTTTTCTTGTAAAGGTGTTTAAATCACAAAAAACGAAAAAAAAGGAAAAGATATATGAAACACGCGATTTGTGGACGCTGCTGCTGGACTTTATTTCGTTTCGAGTCTTTTAATGAGGCGACCGACTGTACTTTAAGTAAGTACATATAATCATTGTCATGTTCCAAATAGCAACAAGAGCAATAACAAAGAAGCGCTGACTGCGCCAGCCTGCTGACGTTCATATGTTGAATGAAAGACAGCGAACACAACACAACACAACACAAAAGACATTTGGAAGACGCATTCGCATTCACATTCACATTCACACATTCGATGGGGAAACTGAAACTGCGTCTTAGACATTCGACGAAATGCGATAATTTTTTAGTTGAAACTCGCTTTATACTTATTTACGATGATGAGCAATAGTTGTTGTTGCTGTTATTGTTGCTGTTATTATTATACTACACTTGCTATTTAGTATGTATGCTTATGTATAACACACTTGGAATTGGGAATTGTGGAATGGGTGGCGTATAAGGGGGATGGATGAGGGGAGGCGACACATGTTTAACAGTATAATTATATGTTAATTATTTAACCCAATTTGATGACAACGTGATATGAATACACTTAGAAACAATGCGACTTTGTACTCCAGAGCGATTTCGATTAACGACGAGCATCGTTTTCCACACACACACACACAATGTGGCAATGGAACGTTAACGGGAAATGCCCAATGCAAATCCAAAGTGCATTCCACAGAGTAATAACTTAAAGTAAACTTTGGAAATACCCGATGCGCACATGTTGTGCATTCTAAAGTGAAACGAAATGGAAAAGGAACATAGTGGAACGAAATGGAATGAAACCCAATATAAACTACAAGTTAAGAAGTTGGTCAAATTATGACCTGTACCTTTGAAACGAAATGAAAATGAAACATGCATAACCACCAAACATCAAGCTTTTCAAAGTGGAACGAAATGCAATGGAACAAGATATTTAATCCATTTAAGAAGTTAGTAAACCTTACAAGACTGAAACAACTTTACATTGAAACAGATCATGGCCTGTACTTTGGAAACGATATGGAAATGGAACACTGCATAAAAAGCAACTGGGAAAACCGACTGCAAACAAGGTCGCTGACAAGAGAAAAGTGAATGCAGCTTGATTGATTTGTGAATGGAACAAGTAAATACGCATGTAATGCAATCGACATTATCGCTAGATAAAAAGTGAAACACACACACACACACACAACGCAGTTCCTCAATTAACGATAAATGCAATTAAATTGAAATTAAATACGCTGCAAAAAGTAAATAACTAATGAGGCGCCTTTTGCGATGAATTTCACTGCAGATAGCAGAAAACAGGTGGCAAAAATATGCAGCATTGATTACCACCACCACCCCATGATGTTCCATTGCCAACGTTCCGCGCTCCACACAGTTTGGCATATCATTATTATATTAATATTGAGCAATACAGCGATGAGGTTGCTGATGAAGGTGGAAGGAAGGAATCGTTAGACTAATCTTATCTAAAAACGCTAAATGCAAAATTCACGTTAATTAATCAAGCAAAAATAATATAATAATGGTTCAATTTTTATTAGGCGAATAGCGCAAAAAATAGAAAATGAAATAGCGAACAAAGGCAATTAATTATGGCAACTGGGTTTCGTTTGCGTTTGCCCCTAAGTACTTTCCCGTGTTGCAAAGAACATGGAAAGCGCATATCTAGAGTGCTTTGCTCAGTGGCAAGTTTAATTAGAATTAAGTTGAACGGGGGCAGGGGCAGAGGAGACGGGATTGCAAATAGCTGCAACAGATGATGTTTTGCATGATTGACAAAAACAAAATCCGTAAACAAAAACAATGACGACGAACTGTAAACAACAACTACACAATAATCATAATAAAATATAATAAAAAAAAAAGAGGCGACGACGCAGATAATAATTATCAGGCATTGCACATTACAGAGTATAAAAGATTTCTCGCTTCACAATAAATTTACATAATGTCAGCGCTTTTTGTTGTTGTTCCATGACTCAACAAACACAGACACACACACACACACACACACACAGACAGACAGTACTCGCACACCCACAAAACAAAAGTGGTTCCCCTCTTTTGGCGCAACTCTTGAAGAGTTGTCAAGCATCCAATTGAGAAACTAGTTCAAATGGTTCAACAATTGTCATTCCAAGTGCATTCGTTAGTCGAGTTATTTTTCTCTTTTTTTTTCTCGCTTAATTTTTTAACACGCTACCCATAGGGTAGAAGGGTATTATAGGTTTGTGCCTCCATGAAATGAGTATGTAACAGACAGAAGGAGGTATCTACGGCCATATAAAGTATATACATATATTCTCGATCAGTCATGTCTGTGTGCCCGTATAAGCCTAAATCTTAGCTGCTTTGGCTGACAATTTTGTATATTTTACACACTATGGTATATTTTGAATGTAGTACTGTATTAAAATACCAAATATAGCATTTGGCGTATTTTCAACATTTTACGGTATGCTAATTCGGTATATTTTAAATACCGCATTGTTCTGCTTTCATTAAGTATCTCACAGTCGAGCACACTCGACTGTAGCTTTCTTACTTGTTTTTCTTTGTATTCGCATGACTTGCCATTCAGCCCCCGAAAGGGAAATTGCTGTTGACAATTTCCATTTCATTTTCATAATTCATTTTGAACTTAAGGCTAATGGAAATCCTCAACTTCTTCTCAATAACTCTTCGATTAATTACTTATAAATTTCGCAAATTATGATTTTCATTCAGAACTGTTTATTATCACACCCAATTGAATATCATAAATACCCCATTCTCAATAATTATCGATAAGCATAAAATTCGCATATTTCCGTTTTAATAGTATTTTTTGTTATTCGTTATTTTAATCAGGGGAATACCCATCCGGCATTACGGTTAGTCTGCTCTCGGTCATTTATCAGTCTGTCTGTCTCCCATTTTTGTTGGCTGATTCATAAGCTATATTCTGACTCCGGCTTTCGACGCGGAGGAGTTTCGACCGAACCTGATCCGTAAGCTTTGCTGACTAAATGCTGTGTGTGTGTATGACACACAGAAATACCAATTGCTTCCCTCTCGCTCGCTCTACTACACAACAATACCCTTTCAATAACAAACCAAAACCAAAACCAAAAAAAAACACGCTCTACAATTTATGTTGTGGCCTTTCCCGCGGCCTCTCGCTTCTGCTAAATTTGTTTTGATGAATTTGCGGCGCTCGCAAGCTGAGTTATTAATTGCATCAGCCAATTTGAAGGCACGCATACAAACACAAACGGAGCACACGCATAGAGTAGGTGTTATACCAACAACTGGTGGATGTCGCGTGCGGCATTGAGACGATCTCCATGAGCCACGATCGAATGGCAGAGAGAGAGAGAGAGCGAGAGGGTGCTTGGCATTTCATTTGCTTTAAATGCTTCAATTAAAAAGCGAAAATTGATTTTCCTTTTACGCAGCGCATAATAATTCTCAGAATCGCGTCTCCCTCCTTATGTAGTATATATACACACACAAATATTTATAGTTTGCCGGGCCTACCCTGACCCGCCTTTGTCAGCCTCACTCTCCCTCTCCCTCCCACTTGCACTCCCACTCGTCCACAATCACGCTCCAATGTTCCCATTCCCACTCTCTCACTCGTTTCCTCTCGCTCGCTCTGACGACGAAGTGAATGACTGGGCCATGCGTCATCATCGTGTGCGCCCCAAAAAAAACCGAAACTAAAGTAAGCAAGAAAAAAAAAAAGAAACAGAAGCAGCAGCAGCGCCAAATGCCGATGCTCTCTCTCACGGCGCGCGCTCTTCTTCTCCCTCCTCACGCACACACGCACACACAGCACATTCAATTCTCTTTCGCTCTCTGCTTCTTATGTCAGTCAAATGACGCAATGCGTAGCTGCGTTTGCGTCAACCGGCAACGTTCACTGCGTCGACATCGACTGCGCTGCCGACAATCGGCAATAACTTTTAAAGTTGTAGTTTTCGACGACGAAAGTTTTCTTTTCACATAAATGTGTCGCTACACAAAGGTCAATAATACGCACAGTTAGACAGACGGACAGCGAAAGAGAGAGAGAGAGTGTGCGTGTAAAACATGTAAAGTCGTAGTCAAAGTTGCAAAGCGAAGCTAAAGGCGAAGCCATACGCAAAGCAAAGCTGACAGAGAGTGCAGTCAACACTGCTGCTGATAAGAAAACATTATTGTGACGAACTCTCTCTCTCTCCTTCTCTCCCGCTTTGCGGCTAACTGTAAATGCGGTGCAAGTATGCGTGTGTGTGTTAGTGTTGATAAGGTCACACGATGAAAATGAAATGTTAAGTTTGACATTTCGAATGCATTCCACAGAAATTGTGAAATGTAAATTGCAAAATGCTCGTGGCAGCTGCTCTGGAATTTAGCTCACTTCACTTTCAAGTGGCATTTATCAACACTGGCAGCGCAATAGTCCGGCAATAATCATTTTGGACAGTTTCAAAACACCGTTAGTGTAAATTGTGCAATTTAAATCAAAGTTTCAACGTTTAACAACACTGGTCACATTAATTAATTGCTGATATTGTAACTTGTAGAATTGAAAGCTTACAAGTTTTCAGATTTTCAACGTTTATCAACACTGGCCAACATTAGTTGCTGTTAGTGGAAGGTTTACAATTGAAATCTTACAAGTTTTCAAAGTTTCGACGTTTACCAACACTGACACATTAAATTATTGGTGTTACTGTAAATTGTATAATTGAAATTTCAACCGAAAACAAGTTTTCAAAATTTCGACATTTACCAACACTAGCTGCACATTAATTAATTGCTGTTACCCCACACAAAGCAAAGCATTTTGATTACATTGCCCCCGCTTCTGCTAGCTCTTGACACACTGCAACAGCAGATAAGATTACTAGACCCACTTTCTCGAGTGCACTTGCGCAACACTCCTCGCACAAAGTGCTTTCCAATACTACACAGACTGACTGTCTGCCTCTCTCTCTCTCTCTGACTCTCTTGCACTATCTAGCTATATAGCTAAGCACGTAATGCGCTTGTGGGTGGTTTTTGGGTGTTGATGACTTTTCGTGTTATCATCATCACCGTCTTCGTCGTGTGTGCACGTGACGCGCATATATTAAAGAGATGGACAGAGCGAGACAAAAATAAAAAGTAAATTAAGAAAAATAAAATGGCAGCTGTTAATTGTTTAGGCAAATGGAAAAATATTCAATTTAAACTTTGCCAAAGTTTTCTGTGTGTGTTCCCCCAAGTCCGAAGTTCAGAAGAGCAGAAGCGGAAAATCAATATGTGCATGGAGATTTTTTTGACATATAAATAACAAAGTGCTAATTGGGCATTGGGAACACAATAGAATCGAAACGGAATGCGCGGGATGTGAGACAACACACAATAAACAGCGGAAAATTAAAGCAAAGATCCTTTTGAGTGCGCTAATGAAAAGTTTCCACAGTCGTAATCATTATTTTTGCTGTTCCATTTTCAAGTGTTTCCTCTTACAAGAGGAGGAAACGAATTGATTTGGCAGCGACGGCTGCGGCGAGCGTGCGCATTTCATTCTCTATCGTTTCCCATCGCAAACAAATCGTGCTAAATTAATTTGCACTCGATGATGAAGAAGAGGAGCAGAAGCAAATGAATGACACTCGCCCATTAGAGATGTGCTAATTTCGATAGGCAGCCGATGCCATTCGCTAATTGCAGCACACAAAAATATTTGCAGGTCTTTTGTTGTTCCATTTCGCACGTTCCACATTGGTATCTTTACACAATGTGCAGCAGACTGGAAAGTTTCCTTTTCTTTCCCACCAAATACCCCCAAATCAATTGCCGATCATGTGACACGGACGATATATGATGTATACAAATGCGTTTCACACACGCGTGGCAAAATGCTAAAAATAATTAACAAAAATGGAAAAAAAAGAAGTCACAATCTCATCCCTCTTCAAACACATTAGACAATAAATACTACGCTCTGGGCACACGACCGAATCACACAATTTGTATTTCGAGTTTGCATTTTAAAAATAGCCAAGAAAGGCGATAATTGCGAGCGGAAGGTGTAATAAAAATGGATACAAACGTCGTCTATTTTTATCTCAATTGTTTGTGGCGAATTCTTTTTTTTTGGGCGGTTTGATCGATTAGAGGAGCATAAAAACCGGACGAACCGCAGCCTAAAGTCCAAGGCCAACAAAAACAGTGCAAAAGTTTAGCATATATGGTTTATTTTGTTTTCTTGCCTCCCATTTTAAATGAATTTCACGCAAAAAGCCATTAACCCTAGCCGTAGCCATAACTGTAGCTGACAGGTGTACACGAAGGAGGAGGAGACTCTGTGGTAGGGAGGGAGGAGAGGGAAGGGGAGGGGAGGGATTGCTTGGCCGCACAAATCAATCAAACTGCAAATAACTCTCTGGTAACTTTCTAAACGTTTCGCACCGCCGGCGGCCATCGGACTTTGTGTTAATCGTTGACGGCCTTGTCCATAGGGAGGAGGGCGGAGAATGCAGGGGGTTGATATATATATATATGTATGTATGTGTGTATATATCTTTTTTGAACTGGTTTTGGCCAAAGCCAAAGCCAAGTCAAGTCGCTGGCCTCAACGCGAATTGACGCAATAACAAAAGAACCGCAAAGCAATCAAAGCCAAAGCCAAAGACACTTGAAATGCGCTAAATGTATCGTATATCGTTGATCGTTCATCGTTTATCGTCTATCGCTATCGTTACCACAAAAGGTTAAGCAAAAATGAATGACATTTAAATGAAATTACACTCAAGTGTTCCTCTGTCTTTTTACAACTAGATTTATGGCGCTTTGTGGGGCTGGCGAGGAAAATGGAAAAACCGCAAGTTCAATAGCTCTTAACACATGTCTCGCATTAATTAAAAAACACAAGCGTAGAAAATTTCCGCAAAATGCATCATCGACAACGACTACGAACAAAAAACAAAACAATTGCGTGTTCCATTCCCTCGCATTCCCCTGCTCCGCTAACTCTCGCGACATTTTCTAGATAAAGTTAATTATTTTCACCTACAACAAGTGGAATGAAACAATTGCAACCACAACAACAACAGCAACTGGCTATGCCCATAACTCTAGAAAAAATAAATTAAAAAAAAAAACCAGTCGAATGCCACAATTGGAACGAAACATGTTTCGTTTCCACAGCAAAAACTTCAAATTTACAATTTGATTTTTGTTGGCATTTTCTCATGTTCCACTTTGAAATGTGATCGATTTCTTGATTTTTTTTATTTTTGTTTTTGCGCAGTTTAACTACCTTGTAAAATTGGCATGAACTTTGCCGTGAACATGAAGCAAAAAAAAACAAGGCAAAAGAACAAGAAAATTTGATATGAATTTAATAACTGACTGACTAATAAATACTTTATAAACTTAACCAACTAAAAGTATGCCAAATAGTTAACAAAATTCGATTGAAGACTATTTTAATACCATGGAATATTTTCATATGCACTTTCAGTTCCCCATCATACCCGTTTGGTGCATCATGTGCAGGGTATTCATACGTTTCGAGCTGCACATATTATGAATAATGCATAATTAATTAGAATTTAAAGGTATTTTGTTGATCACGTAGTTGCCAACACACAATAATGCAATAAAGCAGTGGAACGCCCGGAATGAAACATTGCAGTACGCTGTGCTTTTTTCGGCATTCCCTTGAGTAGAGAAATATGTGCCTTTTAATTGCCAATCGAAACGAGGGGCGAATAAAGAGGATCGACTTATCGAGGATCGTCGTCTTCAGACGCCGGAAAATGTCGTTAAAAAAAACAAAACGAAATTCCCTTCTGTTGTCAAATCGCGAATCGGGGCGTGTTTGCTGCACTTGCTTTGTCGTATTATGCTATCGAATGTATTTTGTTGTTGTTGTTGTTATTTTTTGCAAATGTTTCTGTTTCTGGTTTGCAGTTGTTCCAGCTGCAGCTCCAAAAATGGGCGTGAGAAATCGCAAACAAGTTGAAATTCGCATTCGCTTATGGGCGTCATCATTAGCGTCATTATGCCATAAATACAACAACAAGTTCGCTCACACGCACACACATGAAAATATTTATAAAACGACAGCAGAAGCTGAAAAAAAAAGGGCAGCAGTTGCACATTTTTGGCATGGAACGCGTGAGAAATGAAACGCCGAGCGCAGAGAGCGCAATAAACAAAATCGAAGAAGAAACAACAAAAAAAAAAGTAAACATGTGAGAGCGGCACGCAACATTGCACGAAAGACAGAGCGAGAGAGCGATGTAGTGCAAAAATTAAAGCTCGCCTAGGGAGCTTTTACGTGTGTGTTTGGCTCAAGCTTTTTTTTTGCGTTTGCGCTTACAACGCCGACGTCGACGCCAAAGCAAAGCATCGCCGATCGACGCTCTACTCTGCTGCCTTGAACCATTGACACATTTTGCGCGTGGGTGCGCGTCCAAAGAGAGCAGAGCCAGAGAGCGCGAGAGCGCACAAGAGAAATTGCACAGTTTATGCAAATTTATTGTTTTAAAAGCAACAAAAGCGTCGGCATGAAAATGAGCAGCAGACGAAATGCTGTTGCTGCTTCTTCTTGCTGCTCCTGTTGTTGTTGTCGTTGTTGTATGCAAACATTTCTTCGTCTGTGCTATTTTTATAAAAAAAATGTACAAAAAAAGAAACAAGCTACAAAAAAAAAAGAAAGAAAGAAAAAAATGAAGCGAAAGAGCGCGCAAAGGCAACAACAACAAAAGAGACGTTGACTGACTTGACTTCTGCTTTGTGCCTGAGGATAGCCGAGAAGGGAGGTCCGGGGGGGCGCAACGACAACACGCCGGCAACACACACACACACACACACATGCGACGGAGCCCCAGTTCATGCGAATTTTTTTTGGGAATTTTCCACTGGCAACACACAACGCAACAGCAACAACATGAATAATTCACTTTTGGCCCAAGGCATGCGCTTGTCTGCAAGTATGCGTGCATATGTGTGTGTGTGTTTGTCTGGGTGCGTGTGTCGCCAATATGAAATTGCATGCACGTACTTGCACGCCCTCCCCTCCCCATGCCCCGCACACACTCACTCACTCAAAGAACTTCTTCGCATGCAGAGATCAGCCTCTGCAAAAAGTAATAATGAGTGAGTGAAAGAAGGATGGAATGATATGGGATGGAAAGACACTTTAACGATTGACTCGCTAGCAAAAGCCACCCAATTAGCGCGCAGGCGCAGCACCAACACCAACAACAATTACAACTACCACTACAACAACAATGTGAAACGAAACTGGTTTGAAGACGCTGCGCTGCTGCTACCAAAGCGACGCTGGCGTGTTTTATTTCTTTTGCTTCTCTTCTTTTATTTTTTGCTCACTTGTTGCGTGGCGTGCGAGCGAGATGGCATTATTGCAAACTTTTCCATTGATGAATTTTTGTTGAATGCCGTTTTGGTGGGAGTAACGAAAGGGGAGTCAGACGGAGGTGGAGAAGAGATTACATGGTCCATTGATTGACTGACAAAAGCTCAATACTACGACACATTTGCAATAGAACTAGCAAAGTAATCGATTCAACGTTTCTATTAAAAGACAAATCGAATGTCACAATTTTCAAACGAACAAACCAAAGTAATTTAATCGATTAACGATTGTTAAAACTCCCAACTTTTGCCAGAAGTTTCCATCCGCAAAATTGTTTCGAATGTAAACTCAACTTAAGTATTTCACATCCATGCAAAAGCCAGGCCCCCAAAAATCTTGTTCGCCGCCAAAACGCTTTCGAGAACTTTCCAGGGAATAATTACCAATTAATCGATCATATAGACGTTTATCGAGAATTTTGATGAGCAGCCAAACATTTCAATTGACATCCAAAAAGCAACATTTGTGCATTTGTTGTTGCTGTTGTTTTAAACATTTGTTTTCTCTCTCTCTTTCTATTTCTACTTTCCATATATTGTGAAATCAAAGCAAATGGCAAAGCGAAAAAAAAAGTTGAATCTAATAACATTAAAATTGAATTAGAATAAGCATTTGGCTTTTTTCATTTTTGCTAAATATACAAATACATATACACATATGCATATGTACATGTATTCAATTACACTGCACTACACACAATTAACAATAAATAATTACCACAACAACAATAAAGTAGAGTATTTTATTTAGAAAAAAAACCAAAAAAAAAGTATATGCAAAAAAGTATAAACGTTTGTTGTTTCACTTTAAGTATAATTATTTCATTTCATTTTCTCACTGCTTCGTTAACTTTTTGCTTTTTTTATGCATGTATATTTTTTTTCCTTTTTGTTGTACGATTTAGAGCGCTCCGTTTGAGAGCAACAACGCTATGCGGTGAGGAGGTGTATGAATAAGAAGGGGGGCGGCGACGGCGTGTGCAGACGTAACGAAGCGAAATGTGCAAAGACGAAAACGAAAACGACGACAAAAATAAAAAAGACTCAACTCGACTACGAGAAACGAAGACACACGAGACGAGACGACGGCGAAGGCGACGAAAGTACGTATACGCCAGTTCGGTAGATTCAACGCGATTGAACTAAACATTTTGCCGCTTCAACCCAGACGCAGCTACGACGACGGCAGCGACGCCAACGCCGCTGCTCTTATATGTGTGCGTGTGTTATTGCTCGTTCCGCATATGCTGTAAGTGGGTATGACAAGTTGTCGGCAATCGAAAATATATGTAACAAGCAGATGGCAAAAATAATAAAAATAAAATAATGGAGAAAACTTATGTCCCTTTTGTTTTTGTATTTCCGAAAAATGTAGTATGGGTATTTGGCAGTCGAGTACACTTAACTGTAACTTTCTTGTCTGTGCTTTTTTTTTCTTCTTTTTCTTTTGCCCTGGAGCATTGAACGTTGTTGATCCACACACGACGCAAAGCAAAGCACACAGGCGGTGGCGAGAGAGCGCGCCATGGAGCGAAATAGAGAGAGCGCCAAGTGAGAGAGAGAGAGAGCGGAGTAAAGTGAAGTGCGCTCACTGGCCGAAAAAAAAAAAGAGCACATGCTAGAAATTCTTGCTAGCAGGCAGTGTGCATGTGTGTGTGTGTGAGTGCTAGTGAGCGTGACTTGCGGTAACTTGTGTAGCATTCAATTAGATGACGTCGACGCCGACGAAGCCGCAATGGAAATTATAATTAGGTAACAGCACAACACAACCGCAACACGAAGCGTGGCTTTTGCCGAATGATTCAACCAAAAGTACAACAACAACAATGCAAAGGACACCTGCAGTTAGACAGTAACAGAAAAAACAACAACAACAACAAATTGCCGGCGCTCGAATTTCGTGTGACGCCTAAAAGTATGCGACACAAAATCCACAAACAAAATTGCATTGCCTCGAGCAAATGTTACGTTTGCTTGTTGGTGTTGCTTTGTGTTTTGATTGCCATTGATACTATTTCATTCTCAAGGCGTTGGACTATTTTATTTTTATATATATTTATTGCAATCCATTGGCCGACGAGCTTTGGGTGTGTTATTTCGACATGGATTTTCAATGCAGATTGCAACACGACAAACGACAAAAATACTTAATTCAACAAAGGAAAAATATCTAATCAAATATGCAGAATCGTCAATCTTATCAATGTTTGGCAAGAATTTAAAACGTATTTAAAATAAAATATATTATCGACTTTCTAGCCACATCGCTATTTATATATTTTATCCAAGTTTCACTACCAAGCGACTTAAAAGCAGCTTAGCTTAGGGTGTTGAGCTTTTAAGCTCTGTCGGCGATATATGAAAAGCTTTCGTGTTTGTTAAAAAAATTTGCTCGCTTACCCGCACTTGCAATAACTGTTATTTATCGATAAATGAAAAGAGTGTTGGTCAACTTACCTGAAAAGAGAAAGGGAAAAATGATTATTATTGTAGTGCAAATAAAATGATGATTAATGAATGATAGTTATTATTATTATAAGTAGTTACGAACCCGAAAGATTCTGCACAAAATGCTTGTCAAAGTTGCGAACTGAGGTGGTGTGTTGGCTGGTAACCAGAGGGGCGGGAACGGGGGGCAGGGGAGTTACTTGCTTGCTTGAACTTGTGGTGGCAAATTTGGTCGTGTTGGCGGTGGTGCCTCCCACACGAGAGGCTCCCTTCACCTTCACTGCACGGTTGGCGGCCGTTTTGAAAGCTTTTCTTCGTTCGACTGACTTTGTATATAATATATAGAATATAATATATACATATATCTGTGTATGTGTGTGTGTGTGTGTGTGTGTATGTGTATAATGTGTATTTGCCTCAGTTGTTTCCTTGTGGAGTTTTTCTTCTTTTTTTTTGTGGTTGTGACTTCTGAATTCAATGCCGAAAATAGTTCATTCGAAATTTGCTTTACGTCCCCAGCAATTTATTGTGGGTAACGAAGTTTTTTGGATATCTTCAATTCAGGGGGATGATGAGAATTACGAGAGAAAATACGATTGTGATTCAAAGGGAAATTTCGACAAATCAAAACGAGTTTACTGAGCATAAACCTCATGTTGACAAAATTTAAAAACATAAGAATATTAAAAAACCAAGTAAGAATTCTACAGTCGTAAGTGCTCGACTGTGAGATACCATAAAAGCAGTATTATTCTTAAAATATATCAAATTTACCACAAATATACTAAATTATATTTCGTATATATATATGAATATACCATAGAGTAGAAAATATACCGGATCAATATACCATACTAAAATATACGGAATGCTATATTTGGTATATTGATACAGTACTTTATTCAAAATATAGCATAGAGTACAAAATATACCAGATTGTCAGTCAAATATAGGTGCTTATACCGGCGGACAGACAGCAATGGCTGATCAAGAATATATGTATACACCTTATAGAGTCGTAGGTGCCTTCTTTAGCCTATTATATTCATTTCATGGAGGCACAAAGTTATAATTGCCTTCTACCCTATAGGTAACGGGTATAAAAATTATGCAGACATTGGCGTTATATTAAAGCTATTGCGGTTAATTAAGATACATCCGTTAATATTAAAAAAAAGGTTCGGCAAATAATGAAATATATACTTTCATGAAATATTTTTGACATATATGTTCAAGTAATTTAGAATTTTAACACTTTAAATCGCAAAATTAACATTCTATATATTGTAATACACAATTAAAAGTTAATCAGTGAAATTAGATATTTAATTTGAACTTTGCGATCATCACCTTTGGAGTGCATTGGCCCAAAAACATATTTATATACATATATACCCTGGAATTCGCACAGCTCGAGTTCAACATGACATTGCACAAAGCTATTGCAGGATATTCACATTGAAAAATACCATTCGAAATGATATTTTGTGAATTTTCATAAATTACACTAATAAAATGCATAAATTAGGGCAACAATTTGGCAAGCAGCCAAAAAAGCAAGAATAATTATAAATGAGAATCACAATTGGAGTAGACGGACGGACGGACCGACGGACACATTTTTTTTTGTTTGGGGGTCGCCGTTCGCTGTTCGTTGGTACCACACACAATATATAGGTATGTAAATACATAAATAAGAATATAAAATAAATATTTATGAAAAGCACACCACCCACTAGAGTGAGAGTGAGTGGGAGAAGGAGATAGGCATTCCCTCTCTATCTTTCTCTACTCGCATCGCATCGCATTGCAATGCGCCGCTTGCTTTAACGCACGGTATGCGCCCCCGTCTGTCTCTATGTGGGTCATTATCTTGTTTACGCCAAAAGACGCTGACGTCGACGTCAACGTCGATGCCGATGTCGATGTTGACGTCGACGTCGATGACGCAGCAAGCGAGAGCAGCACGATCAAATTAACGTACGGTGAGAGGGAGAGGTGAATAAATGTATGTGTGTGTGTGTGTGTGCATGTGTTTGTGTATTTTGCCCTCCAGTGAGTGCGCGTCAGTATTTGATGTATTTTTGCGCACTGTGTGCAAAAGCTGACGAAGAGCATAAAGCACATGTGCATTGCAATGCATTACACACACACACACACACACACACATAAACAGACAGTTGCGTGTATACGTGTATGTGAGTGTGTCTGTGTGTGTTAATGTAGTTGAAAGCATATTTCAAAGTTAATTTCATTTGCTTGCAGCAAATTGCATTGAACTTTCCAGACGAGCAAAAGTCGTGCCGTGGGGGAGAACGGAAGAGGGGGCCAAGTACAATTTAATTGAACTTCCTTTAAATCTTCAAGTATTGCAAAGTCATGCTGAAAACTGTTAAAGTAGTAAAAATCCTAAAATACAGCAATATAAATTGAATTTTGCAAAAACAAAGTTAATTTCAACTTGTCTAAGAGAACTAAATTGCTTTTATAAATACATATGTAAAAACAATTTCTTATTAGTTCTTAGACTTTTTTAATCTTAAGAATATCTACAACATAAGCCTTAATTTAATTGCTCTATTTGATATTTTATAATTGACGGGAATTCCCCCAAAAAGAATCTGAGATGAGATAAGAAAATCTGCTTAATATACAAATACAGATATGAATTTTGAATAATGTCCAAGAAATACCGTTAGTTCTTTTATTATTATGCACAATTATTTTATCTCCTTAGCAATTGACGCAAGTGTCAACAAATTTTTAATTGATTAAGGATATTTTATCGCTGATTAAATGAAATTTAATAATGGTTCTTTGCACGATTATTTTCACAAGCATTGCCCCACTGTGCGTGCCACTTGCCATCATCCACCCCTTCCCCTCCTCTTCGTTTTACCCATGGCTGAACGTCATCGCAGGCCAGCGTGTAAATTGAATTAAGACGCTCACCTGCTCACACGCACGCACACATGCTTATGCCGCCTATGCAACACTCGCATTCTTACACGTTGAATATTCATAATGAGTATTAATTGAATTTAGTTCCTTTTTCCCTTCGCGTTTGCACTCGCCGCACTCCTTGCAGGCGATCATCGTGCACAACGTAAACGAAAGAGAGCGGACAGGTTGAAGAAATTACGTGAGACGAAGGCACTGCACACACACACATATGCAAACACATGTTTACAAAAAGAGAGTGAGGGAGAGCGCAATTTCAACAGGTAACACACAGCTGACTCTTCTACTTTGTGTGAGTGTGTGTGTGTGTTTGTGATACAATTAAAAAGTAATTATTTTTACAGCATTTTTAAAGTTTTCTTTTATTTAATTGTCTTGTTTTTTTCGTTCTTTTTTTATGATATTGTTGTTGTTTTACCTTCAAGCAGTGAACCGCTGTTGATCAACATGCTCGTAGCCTTCACCAGTCAACAGTAGAAGCGAAAGAAGAGAAAAACACTATGCAGCGCAGCCACTGCAACCGCAGCAGTGCGGCCAGCTGAGAGAGAGAGACCGACCGAGACCGAGAGCGTGAGGACGAAGAGCGAATCGAGAGAGAGCGCGTCGATGTCGCTGCTGACCTTCTTATTCAAGTGGCGTTGCCGTTGTGTTCTTCAATTTTTGTTTTTCGTTTTATTTATTTTTTTGGTTTTTATTTTGTTATTATCGTTGAACTTTCTTTGCGGGGGGATGGTGAGGGGACAGTTACACTTTTAACTGCTGCCAACTCTAAAGACGACGTCACGCACACAGCAGCAGCAGTAGAAAAAAAAACACAGTTCGTTGTATTTGTTTCTTTTATTTTTTTTGGGTGTTGTGGGTGGGGAGAGATTAGTTACCCACCACGAATAAGTGTGACAGAGAGATAGAGTGAGCAAGAATTATGCGAAATTGTTCTGCTTCTTTTTTTTTGCACAGCCGAAAACAACAAATTTTCTTCACATTTTTTATACGTTAAACGTTATGTTGTTTGTTTGAGAGGCACATCGCAAACACGCACAAACACTCGGTAAAAAACGAATTGAACAATAACAAAAATTATTTATATACTATAGTTTAATTTTTATATATACTATAGATATTTAGTTTGTTGAAGTTGTGAACGCAGCGCGCGCGCGTTTTTTTTTCTTCTGCGTTGTTCTCAGCGTGACTTCGACGAATTTCGTGTTACTGAAAGTCTCCAGAGCGAACACAAAAAAAAAAAAAGAATATAAGAAACACACACGCACACACACAGAGAGACAAACACACACGCGAGCGAGCAGCAGGCAAGGCAGCAGCGGCAAAATCAACTCGTCATACAACTGCTGTTGTATGCACTGGCGGCGAATCTAGCGGCGAATAACCAAACGGCAAACAGGCAAGCCAAACGCAAGGCAAAACCAAAACGGCAGCGAACGTAACGAATCGATGTCGAGATGTCGACACACAAACGCACACACACATGCACACGCGAGCTCAGTAATCGACCAACGGGCAGAACGTCACAGAGAGACCGACAGAGAAAGAGAGCACAGCACAGTAGAGCTGAGATAGAGAGTGGGAGAGCAAAAGAGCCCCGGCAGCAGGTCGTGCGAGGTGAAACGTTCATGGGTCTGTATGTGTGTGTGTGTGTATCTGTGTGCGAATTCGCTGTGCTGGCATGCGCGTCACACTCGCCATGCGGTGACAGCGGCGAGAACTCTGAGCAGCTCCAATACCTGTATACATGTGTGTGTGTGAATGTGTGTTGAAATATGTTTTTTTTTGTTGGTGAGCAACAGACAAAACAGCGACACTTGAACGTCAGCGTCGCAGTCGCTGTCGGTGCGCGCCATCACCTTTGGTGTGCGCACAGTGTGCTCAGTTATGTGACCGGCACTATTGACTGCATTGCACCACTGTGCACCACACGCAAAGCACAAAAAATTTGCAACTGTGCCATAGAGACAGAGAGAGCAAGAGAGTCGCACCACGGCTGTGGTGAGTAAGCGTTTGGGGCTTGTGTATGTGTGTTTGTTTGTGTGAAATCGATTGAACTTCTCGGTTGGCGGTGCAGGCAAATGAATATTCCCGACAGCTGCTTGGGCGGATCAACAAAGGGTAAAAAAGAGGTGTGTGTGTGTGTGGGGAGATTGGCTTAGTCAACAGCGCGACCCACTGATGATAAAAAATGCGAACCCCGCACACACATACTAACATAAGTGTACACACACATTCACATACACGTAAATATGTTGTTTGCTGCTGACAATTGGCATTATTAATTTGCAATTTTGAATTCACAACTTGAGCAACAACCCTCGACCACATTTTAAATTGATTGCTGCTTAAAACAGTTAGTTCTATAGATTAGTTGTTTATGCGTGTGTGTGTGTGTGTGCGTTTCACAAGTGAAATGCAACAACGCAAAAGCGCAAAACAACAAAAGCGAAAGAAAAATGAAATACGCAACGCAGATCGGATCTGCGCGTGGTTCTCTCACCACTCTTTCTCTCTCTCTCGCTCGCACCTACTTCTATGCTACGTTTGAAAGCTCACAACAAAAACACACTCACACACAATTAGCAGCAGCGAGAGCAAATGAGCGACATATACAGTAGGGGGGGAGCCAAAGTAAGGAGGGAGTATTAGTTAGTTGACAGCGCGTGCTTTTTGTGTGCTGGGCAACCAGCAGCTGGCCTGGTGTGGTGTATTGGGTTAACCGCGAGAGAGTCACAAATTGAGTGAGAGAGAGAGAGGGTGGTGTGTGAAGCAGGCGTGTGTGTTGGTGATGGAGAAGAGGGTGAGGTGAGGGTGTTTGGGTTTCCAGGTGACGCTGCTGCTGCGACTGCGACTGCAGTTCAATCAGCTGTTGTTGCATTTCGATTGCCGCTGATAAGCGAGAGACGATAACGATTACCGAAAGCTGCTGATAACAATTAATCAGGCAGGCGGACGACACAATTACTAAATCGTGTTCATTCCATCTCTTTCTCTCCCTCGCTCACTTGCTTACTTGGAAATGGGGTTAAGCGAATGACTACTTCGCTTTCCATTGAATGACTTCTAGTCTTATCTTTCGTCTATATATCTTCCTCCCTTGTAATTTCCCTGTTCTTATTCTCAGTTTGATTCATCAAGAGGTCTAGAAGTCTAGAAAGTCCAACGCACAAAACTTTGTTTAACTTTCAATTGAAAAGTTTGCAAATACTAAAAAAAAAAACTACAGAACTCATTGTTCTAATGATTTGAAAAATACAGAAAATGATTAAGCAAAGTTTTCAAAGCGTAATGACACGCCAAGTTCAAAGACCATTAATTTAATAGTAGCGGGCCAAGTATTTATTATTTTTACGACTATCGCTATAATTTCAAGTTTTGTCAGAGAATGGGATTTTCCCCTTTATTCGACTAGTTGGTTTTTACTCCAAAATAAATTGCACAATACTTATTTTATGTGTATATATATCGTTCTATTTGGAGTAACGTATATCATATTTATATTTATCACGCTCCTCTCAAATTAAGTCATTTTTGTGGTTAGCTAATATTTAGTCACCTTCTCAATAAAGGAAATTGACCTCACAACTAGAATATGCGAGCAGTGAAAAATCGTTAAGCACATTAAGGATATTCTGATCTTTCGAGCAGTGTAAACATCTTTAGTCACTCCTCCTTTAGTCATTCCTCCTCTGAAAATGCGTTCCTCTCAAGTTAGTTAATTTTTGTGCTGAGCTAAATGGACTTCCAACTAGAATATTTTCATCATTCTAGCAGTGTAAACATCATTAAGCACTTTAAGGATCTTCAGTGTAAACATCATTAAGCACTTTAAGGATATTCTTATCATTCGAGCAGTGTAAACATCTTTAAGTACTTTACGCGAATGTAAAAATGCATTCGTCCTCTGAAAATGCGTTTTCTCAAATGATTTAATTTTTGTGTTTAGCTAAGGAAACTCCCAATAAGGGAAAAGGGCTACTAGGATGTTCCCTTCATTCGGACAGTGTAAACATCTTTAAGCACTTTTGGACATTCTTATTATTCGAGCAGTGTAAACATCTTTAAGTACTTTTATATGCATCAACTTTAACGCAAATGTGAAAATGCGTTTTAATGAACTGAGAATTAGTTTTTAAAGATTTAGTAACTATTGAAATTAGTACTTTCTTCATTTAAGGATAGTGGCAATTGTAACGCGAATATGCAAAGTTTCAATAGTGAATAGAGAGATTAATGAAAGTGGGAAATGATACTTACTGCATGTTTTGACGCCGCCTAGCACCAGACTCGGTGACTGTTTGTTGCCCTCAGCGAATGAGGATGTTCTCGGACGTCCGCTCATGGTGACAACGTTGCTGTTGTTGCTCTCCCTCTCGCTCGCTCTGTCGTTCGCTGCAGTCGCTCTATCTCGCTCTCACGTTGCACGTTATCAATCAATAATCAATTGTTTATTTCTTGTCACTTTGCGCGTGTCGCAAAGTACTATAATTATGAATTGTTGCTATTGTTTATTAGGTATATTATTCTTTATATTTTACTTTTACTTGTATTTAAACTTTTCTTTCTTAACTATATTTTTGTTTAGTTTTGTTTTGTTCAAAAAAAAAAGGAAAACAACACACAAAGTCACACGCGTCGAATTTTCGCACAGATGTTTTTTTTTGCTGCGCTCTTTATTTTTTGTAGCTGTTATTATTTATTAACTTATTATAATTATTATTATTTGTTGTTGTTGTTGTTCTTGATGATTGTGATTTGTTTAGCTTTTTTGTTGCTTTTTGATTTCTGTTCTCTGCACTCTTCTTGCTTCGATTTGCTTGCTCCTTGAGGTGGTGATAATGATGATATTGCTCTGGCTGCTAAGCGGGGGTGGAAGAGGCAATTGGCCACACACGTTTAATTGTTGTTCTTGCTTGTTGTTGTTGATGTTGTTGTTGGTAGTAACACACACAGACACAACACTCGTCAATATGTTAAACGGCTGCAAACAATCGATAGAAAAACAGAAAAAAAAATTCGTAAAAAAATACACACAATTGTATATAAAACTGTAATTTCATTGCCAAAACGAAAAAATAAGTAAACATAATAGATGCTCATATATACTATATATATATACATATATATATTTGTATATGTAATTAAAACTACAACTATACAATGGCAAGCGTGTCACGTGTTTTTATTTCTATTTCATTTCGTAGCACAGCAGCTTCCGTTCTCTCACTCGGTCTATCTCGCTCACACCCACACTCTCTCTCTAGTATATGCTGTTAATGCTAAGTTCTATGCACTCTTCTGTTCTTATTCTTCTTCTTCTGCTTGTTGTTGTTGTTGCTACTGCTCACACACATACGAAG
The DNA here is from genome assembly GCF_023558435.1 of Drosophila sulfurigaster albostrigata. Classification (NCBI taxonomy): domain Eukaryota; kingdom Metazoa; phylum Arthropoda; class Insecta; order Diptera; family Drosophilidae; genus Drosophila; species Drosophila sulfurigaster. The sequence continues at coordinate 22,327,168 of NC_084885.1, forward strand.
ACGAATTGCTTACGTCTTGCTTTAACTTCTCGCTTATGTTTCAATGCCACGCGTTTGTCGCCATATTGTTGCTGGCTCTCTGCAAATTGCACAACACACTGCACACACACACACACACACATGCATACATGCACGTTGCAGTTAGACCGCATCCCTTGGTGTCGTTTTTGTTGTTGTTGTTATTGGCAGCGCTTCAACTTTACTTTGCAAAAATGTGAAATGCGAAAAAGCAAGTCAACATTGAAAGGCGCAAGTGATGGGGACGAGAGCAGAGGGAAGGGGGCATTTCTACGACTGCCATTAGCAAGGCGTTGTTTTTGTTGTAGTTGCAGCTTTGTTTGCTGTCACATAAATAAATTGCTGGCAATTACTCACACACACACACACACACACACATACACACATATTGAGAGACACTCTCACTAAAGCTTTTACTGTGCTGCCAGTTCATCACATTGCATTGGACACATTATTGGGCGTGGCTGCGTCCTGAATAGACTCCAAATGATTGACCCCATTTCAAGTGGACGCCGCTGCGCCGCTCCGCTCCGCACTTTGCGTCGACAGCTGACGCCGGCAAGTCTCTCTTCTTCTGGCCCAACTTGTCGACGTCAATATTTCAGTTACCAACACACAATTCCCAAAACAGTGTTGCCAAGCATTCGAAAAAAAAGCCAAATTCCTTCTATTGAAAATACATTTTAGGTATACTTCTCAGGGACTCTATTTTTCATTTAAAGAAATTGTAAAAATACGTTTAGCAAGCTAAACTCATTTGATATACATTTCGCAATCCCCAAAACAGTGTTGCCAAGCATTTCGAAAAAAGGACAAATTCCTTTTATCGAAAATACATTTTAAGAATATTTCTCAGCATTTTCTATTGAAAATACATTTTAGGTATTATTTCTCAGGGACTCTTCTTTTAAAGAAATTGTAAAAATACATTTAGCAAGCTAAACTCATTTGATATACATTTCACAATCCCCAAAACAGTGTTGCCAAGCATTTCAAAAAAAGCCAAATGCCTTCAATGGAGCTTTGAAGTGTGTCACATTTTTTGAAATAAATAATTATCCTTTGAACATTATTTTATTTATTAAAATGTAAAAATACGAATCTCTTTTCTAAGTCAACTTTAATTTGTTTAGTAAACCTATTACTAATCAAAATTTACTAATCCAAAGGTCGCCTCGGATGCAACTAATTGCAAGTTAAAATAAGTTTTTAAGATTTGGAGAGTCACATTTGTTAAATAAGTAGTGATCCATTTTTAAAAACTTTTTTTTTATTAAATGCAAGAATAGAATTAAAAATATTAGATTAAGATTAGAGTCTTTCTTAACTAAGTATTTATCCCTTTTTAAAATCTATTTTTTTTTTTTATTAAAATGTAAAAGAAGGAGCCTCTTTTCTAACTGAAACTCAACTTCTTTACTAAACATATTACACATCACAATGCAGTAATAAAATGACTTTCTCTCTCTCTCTCTAACATTTTCAAAGTCAAAATTAGAGAAAAAGAAGCCATAAAAAAGCGAAATTGGCATCACTGACTCCACACACACACAGAGCCTGTCTGACGCCTGTGCGTATGCAATGAACGCTTGAATTGAGTGCAGGACAAGATGACAAGTTGATTGAGCGATAGTTATTCGATCCGATGCGATTCAATTCCGATATGCTGTAATTGAATAAGTGCATATTTAATTGCAAAACTACAGCACAAATGCATTGAAATGCCAATAAAACTGCTGACACGACACAAGAGAGCAAGAGCGAGAGAGATATATAGAGGGAGAGAGAGAGAGGGAGACAGTGAATGAGGCGAAGCGATTGAAAGCTTTGCCTGACAATGACACCATTTTGGAATGCACCAAAGGACAACAGACACTGAGAGAAAAAAAAGAAAAAGGGCGCGAGGGCAGTCACCAAAATTTATGACTAACGACCACGCAAGAGCTATGTATATATGTATTTGATCAAAAATACATAAAACAAAAACACACACACACAGACAGAAAATGGAATTGCAAATAAAAATGGCCAAAGGCTGTGCAAAAAAAAAAAAAAAAAAAAAACTGTCAGTTGGCCAAGAATGATGACGACCCCCTTGAGCTAGAAGAGGAGACGACATTGCTGCTGGGTTGACTCAACGTTCCTTTTTATCGTTGTTGTTGTTGTTGCTGCTGTAATGCGGCAGCCGTTTGACCCACAAAACAACGCAAATGTCGCAGCCGTCGTCTTCTATGTATGTGTGTGTGTGTGTGTGTGTGTGTGTGTGTGTGTGTGTGTGTGTGTGTGTGTGTGTGTGTGTGTGTGTGTGTGTGTGTGTGTGTGTGTGTGTGTGTGTGTGTGTGTGCGTGTGTGTGTGTGTGTGTGTGTGTGTCAACAATAGTGTCATCGCTGCTGTCGCCCTCATGAGCTCATTTTCCAAAAAGGGATTATTACAAACAACGCGCGAGCTTTAAGTAAATTTGCACAATCGGATTTTGCATATCGATAGCCATTAATCGATTGCGAAAGCTGTCAGCAAAAATAAACTAATAACAAAATCCTGGATCATCAACCTTTGGCTTGGTATTTTTTTTTCTCTTTTTTTGGTGTCATATCGATTATTTGATCAATTTCGTGGGCAGCCGTGGCAACCCTGGCGCCAAAATAAAATCAATGCGCAACCAAGGCGACAGCCCCAAAAAAAAATAAAAGAAAAGAAGGGGGAAAAAACAACAACAGCAACGCTTCGATAAGCAATGAGGTGAAGTAAAAAGTGGGGGGGGGAGAGAACGTTAAATCTCCATAAGCATACTCCAAAAAGTATGCTACGGTATATATACACACACACACACACATGCATACATTCGCACACACAATTTGCTAGTTGTCGCCCCGTCTTTGTCGCACACTGAGCAAATCCATCAAGGTTAAAAGCGTCATGGCAAACATTTTGGCAGCAAACACCACACACAAACTGAGACAGAGGAAGGAAGAAGTGAAGAGCAGCGAAACGGGGACAACACACGAAGAAGAGAGTGCAAGAGACGAAACGAAACGAAGAACGAAATAAATTGGTTGAGTGAGTGAGTATTCGATAGCCATTCAATTTGGCAGTTCGATTTGCCGTAGTTGCTTAATTGAATTTAAAACGAAATAAATACACAAGAGCACGCACACACATACAGACACACACACACACACACAGCAGTTGCTGCTCGACTTCTTCCTTATGCTGCTACCCACTCTCTTGCTCTTTGCCACGCTCTCTCTGTCTCTCTCACTCTTGCGCCCGCTCTCTTTGTGTGCGTGTGTGTGTGTGTGTGTGTGTGTGTGTGTGTGTGGCCCATTTTGTCGCCACTTGCGGCATTTTTTTTTCTTCTTTTTTATGTTTGCTCTTCTTCTATTTTTTGGTAACCTGACAGAGCCCAAGTGAATGGGACGGAGAGGGGGGTGGGAGGGGGAACTGGCTACTGGGATAACGCCCCCCGCGCTCGCGCGTCATATTTTCAAATTGTTCTTTGTTGCTGCTGCTGCTGCTGCTTCAGCTTCGTCTGCTGCTGCTGCTTCTTCTTCTTCTTCAGCTGCTTCGCACGTATTTTTAGTTGCTTTATTTATTGACACACGCGCGAAACGAAAAACGTTTTGCGTGCCATTTCACCCACCCAATTGGACATGTCTCTTTGAAGCTATGACACGACCATAGCACGGGGGGGCGGGGACGAGGGGAGCACGTATATTATCTTAAACATCTGCTGCTACAACATTTGCCTCCCCGCCTCGCCCCCCGTCGAATATTCAGAAGCACGCAAAAACGCCAAAAAGTAAGCTACAAAATTATGAACGTTTGCTCATAGGCAAATTAGCAGCGCCACCTATCGAAGCCTATTACAAATTATCGATAAATTAGCGTTTGCAAATTGCCAAAAATACAATTCAATTAATTTGCCCAAATTGCTTTTTTTTGCTGGTTATTCATTTCTTGTAATTTAAGTAATTGCTACAAACTATAAAAAGTACAATAGCTATTACGATTTGTAGATATATATCAAAAAAGTATCACATTTAATACACATTCGATTAATATCTGTTATTAAAATGAAAGGAAAAAGTGTTCTGGAAAAAGAGAATTCTAAAATTCAATACAAATAATAAATTCTCTTTTTCCTAGAACATTTCTTTAAATTATTTGTCTTTAAAAGTGTTCTTGAAAGGGAAAGGGACAATTTTAAAATTCAATATTGTTTTTATGAACTTAATTTTTGTTCTTCTTTGAGTTTCAATTCCTCTAGCTATAAATTAAAATAAGCTATTTTACAAATTTTTGTATTAAAAATGTAAAAATTCTAGATTTCTTAAAATCGACTTGTAATTTTTACATTCGAATCATTTTTTATTCGTTAAAAACCCTATAGAAATTTTCTACCTACGGTCGTGTACTAAAAAGAGCGTAAACTTTTCGAAAGTCTAGTGAATAACTCTCGCTTGGCACAGAGTACTTGAAAAAAGAGCAAGAGCAAGAGCAAGCAAAGCATGGAAATTAGAAATTAAAGAAAAATGTAGTTTTATAGCACAAGTTTGCGGTTGCTTTCATAACTGGGTTCCGTGTCGTTCGCTCTTTTTGTTTTTCTTTCGTTTGCTTGTTTTTTGGTTTTGTTATTTTGCTGGAATTTTACCAACAACAAAGTTAAACAAAAGTCGTGAACATATTTATTAAATATTATGTACATACTTGTGGTTATATGCATATCTTTCTTTTGTTTTTGCTGTAGATTTGTGTGTGAAACAAAGAATTGGGGAATAGGTTCATAATCTTATCGAGTCTCGTAAGGTTATATTTTGCGTGACGGAGTTTTAAATTTAAATCTTCACGGCACAACAACAACAAAGGCGCTGAGTGCCTTCTATCAGCAGATATCAAGCAACAAAAAAACAAAAAGTAATGCCTATTGATAAGCGCGGGGGCGCACAATTTGACAGCAGAAACCCAAAAAACTAAATAATAATGAGGCGATTCTATTGAGTAGCGGTATTCCTTTCCCCTTTCATTAAAACAGCTGATCGAGAGCTTTTACCTTTTGCTCTCTCTCTCTGTCTCTCTTGCCGGTTTTCCTTTTCAAGTAAAGATCAAAGCTCAAGAGCTCAAGCAGTCAGCTGAGCACAAAGCACGCACGTGAGACACACACATATACATAGTTACGCATACGCCTACACACGCACACATATGAAACATACATACAAGTATATAAAGTGCAGCAATTATGTAAGCAGCTGACTAAGCTGCTGCCGCAGTAAGTAAAACGAAACAAACGACCGACTAACTTACTAACTCAACTGCTCCTCTCCTCTCCCTCTCTTCAGGTTTCCCTCTACACTTTTTGCTTCACAGCCAATTATAGAGTGCAAATCACACACACACACGCACATACAACAATTGTGTGTTACATTTCACATTAGATCTTAAAACAATAAAAATGTACAACAATACAACAAAAAGATAGAAAGATGAACTACTTTGCTGTTGTTGTTGCTGTTAATTGTTCACTGACGTTCAAAGCAAACGATTAACGGGTAAAAGAGAACAACACAGCCACAAGAACAAGAGCACGAAAACACGCGGAGCACAGGACGCCAGCGTCAAGGCGGCGTCAGCGTTGACTGAACCAAACGAAACCAAACCAAACCGAACCCGAACGCTTCAATTTCTTTTACATTAGCCTGCGCTGCTACGGCGACGTCGGCAGCGACTGTGACTGCAACTGAGAGCCTGGCAGCAGGCAGGCAGGCAGCCTAGCTAGCTGGCTGGCAAGCTGGTGTTTTGTCAGTGCTGCAATGGGCGCAACTAGTGCTGCTTTACAACACTGACTTGACTCTGCGATGGCGGCGGGGCCAATCGATTTGCAAGGCACCACACACACACACACACACTTGCACACACAGGTCACGTATATGTATGTGAGTTGCTGGTGCTGCTGCTGGAATAATCGATAAAAGTTTGCGGCGTGCAAATTGTGTACAAAGAAGTATCGGAATGTCACGCGCAGGCGAAGGACAACGCAGGCGTAAAAGTGTTGCCAGCCCACACACACACACACACACACACACTGGCACACGCACACTGCATGGAAACAGCTGTGTGGCGCAAAAACCCTTTTGAAATCAAAAATAATATTTTATTCTTTTTGTAGAACGACGCCGTTGCCAGGCAGCTCCCTCTCGCTCTATCGCTATTGCATACACGTGCAGCAGTTGCGGCTAGTTGACAACTCTAGCTGACTGTGCTTGCATGTTGTTCGTGTCTGTCAGTCAATGTTCTCTCTCTTTCTCTCTCACTCTCGCTTTAGTGCAGTCTGCAACTTGACGATGACAGCGACAAATTTGTGCAAATTTCGTTTTATTTAATTGAAATTCCTTTGACCGTTCCGCAGCAGCAACGGCAGCAAATAGTTAGTTAAGCAAGCGTGTGCGCAGAACCCTGCACAGTGTGCCCAACTGCAATCAAAACAATGGGAAAATAACCTTGACAACTTTCAACTGGAAAGTGAGAGAATTTTGCAAACAACAAAGTTTGAGGTCATTGTAAGCGAGGTGTTAACTTTTTCTTAACAATAAACAATAAATACAACAAAGGCGCGCTCTGCCTTGCCTTGCTGATTCATTTACTTTATTCCGCACATTTCTGAATTAAATGCGTATCAATTTTCGATTGTCATTAATATAATTGACAATGCACAACAGCAAGAACAACAACGACATCACGTTTACTCATTGATCTGGCACCACTGTGCAGAGAGCAAGTGAATTGGTGGGGGGAGGGAGCAATAGTGACGTCGACACTACATGAAACATGAACGCGCGGCGCGCCAACGCAAAAAATATTGAATCAATGTTTATTACATTTGCATTCATTAATTCAATTCTCTTTCCAACTCAACAAATATTAACTACTAATAATAAAAGGGGAAAATATAAAGAATATATAGTTTATTAAATAGCACATACACACACATTCACATACACGCACGCATACTCACACATACACCCGCACTAGCTGGGGCCAAGCAAGCAAACAGCAGCAGCAGCGGCTCACTCACACTCACGCACGCTGATTAAGGCACTTGTTCTCACCACACTCACACACAAACACATACACAAACTACCACAGCAGCAGCGGCAGCAGAGAGGCTAGCTGAGGCGTCGGCAGAGGCGGCGCGGCAGTGGTAAAAGAGGGGTGCTTGTGTAACGCAATTTCTTCTCTTGTGCATTAGCACACTAAATATGTATGTATGTGTCTGTGTGGTGTGTTTTCTATGCGTGTGTGTGCGTATTAATATGAATGCTTTTTTTTTGTTTTGCTGCTCTCACTTGGTCACACAGAAAAAAAATGTTGGAAAAAAAAAAGAATTGTGCTTTTCATTTGTACATACACACACTGCACATATGTATTTAAACATATGCATATACATTTATGTACATACTTGTAGATGTATGTATAAGTTTTCTTTCGGTTTTGTCTGCTTCTTCTTGTTCACATATACACACACACATACGTACATACATATGTATGCATGTATTTCTTCACTGCTTTCTTTTAGCTGCTGCTGTCGCCGCCGCCTCACGCACACGCACACAGCTGCACGTCACGACACACATACACAGTTCAGTTCAATATACATGCATACATACACACACTCACACTTACATAGGCAGAGCGCGACCCGCTGCCGTTGCCTTTTTTCACCTTGCTTCCGTATATACTTTTTTAGTCGTTGTGAGAAAAAAAAAGAATTTTGAATCGCTGTACAACACACAAAAATTGGTACAAGATGAATTTTTATTTGGCCTTTTTTTGAGGCGCACACAAAATATCTTCTCAACTTTTTAGCACAGTTTTTGTATCACTATTTTTTTTCTTTTACTTTTTTTGTATTGGTTTTGGGTGTTTCGAGTTTCTTTTTCGTTTCGTTTTTCGTATATGATACGCTTTATTCGCTGTACCTATGCGCTGCTCTGCTGCTTCTTCTTGCTATTTGGGGGTTTTTGCTACATTTTGCGTTTGCTTCGTTTTCGTTCTAATTACTTTCGCTGTTCGTCGTTTGTTCTCCACACACACACGTTGCTGCTTTTTTTCTATGCTTTTCTTTTTTTTCTTTTGGTTGGGTTAGCAGAATATGATAATGTCGAGAATTAAATGCTTACTATTTTCTTTTTGTTTTTTTTTTTGTATTGGTTGGTTTCGTTTTATCGACTACCTTTTTTTGCCATTTTAATATGGCGGCCGTGTGTGTATTGTGCACAAAACGTCGCTACTGCTGCTGCTGCTAGTACTGCAACAACAACAACAACACTACTTACACTTTCACTAAACGAAAAAAATAAATTTTGCGCCGCGCGTTTCACGTACCACGTTCACGTTCGTTTCGTGTATGAGAAGCAACTAAACGACGAATGAAGTGCGAAAGCAAACGAATGATAATGAATAGAAGAACATTGCACGATAATTATTCGATATTGTAGGCGTACTTTTAGCTTCTTTGCTGCTAGCCCGTCTGCTGCTTGATGCTTCTTCTTATCCAATCTCAACTCAACTCAATCGCAGCGCACGCTGCCCAACACTGGCCTGCCAACGCAACCATGCGCCTAACATTCCGTTGCGCTGCACTGTTACTTAACAGCCGAGTGGTGAAGCAAATGCACCCTTTGCTGTAGTGGGAGAGAGATGGAGAAAATAAATACATCTTTTAAAAATATACTTGAAAGTGACCAGTCTTCCTATAGCGGTATTTTGCGAGCTGCACTTTCTATGGTATATTGTATGTATTTCGACTAATTGGCCACTCTCCGAGTGAAGTTGTTTTATCTGCTGTGCGCGCCAACACTCAAAATGTAAAATAAAATTCGGATATCGTTTTTTTTTTGTCCAACAAACAATGCAAATTAGCTTGTATATTTCAACATTGGTTTGTTTTGCAACGAGGAAAAAAATATGGGTATAATACGTATATATGTACTATTTATATATGTACACATATATGGATAATTACACAGTGGTTATGTTTTACAATTAGATAAATAATTTTTATATAGGTTTACTTCGCTTCGTATTATATATGGAATTATTTCTGTGGGTGTTATATATTTTCAATTGCCCCGTTATTATATATGTATATCGTATATATATTTATGTATATATATATATATATATATAAGTAATGTTAAGTAATATGCTTCGTGTATACGTATATATGTAGGTAACAAATACATTGTACAACATATTGCGCCTATAATTGATTTAGTATGCATCGTAAAATCTTCGAAAACTTCGTAACAGCTGCTCTCAAATTCGACAAAAAAAAATAGAAAACAAACACAAAAATAACACTAATAAATTACATAGTTAAAAAGGAAAAAAAAATCGCCCAGAAAAGAACTTAAGAGGTTTCGCCCAAAATACACACAATACATTCACAGTAATATAATATAAGATTAATAATACAGCATTTGGCTAGCAATGTGAATTCCCGAAACCCGCAAATAACAAACGAAAAAATAATAATAATAATAATAGTATACGAGGAAATAGTGGGAGGAATAAACCAAGCCCAGCCCTGTTCTCCCTGCTTTGTAAGTATGACGCCCATTCCTTTTTCGGATGTTGTTTAGTAGGGAATCTGGTTTTGATAGTACTGGATCATGTCGTAGGTACGCGTACGGAAATTCTGATACGAATTGCGTATAACAGCCAGCATATGGGCGGCTGCCTCCTTGTTGTTCTTGGTGGCCACAAAACGTTGCTTCAGCAAATTGATCGTCTGCCCTCGGAAGCAGGGCAGACCGGTGTCCAACATCAGGGATACCAGCGAAACGATGGCATCCTGATACGGCCGCACAGCGAGGAAGGCCTGAACGCACAGCTCGCAGAACCATTTGAAGACGGGCGCCTCCATTTTGCCGCCCATGATCATAACCATTTCGTCGGTGAGCTTCATGTCGGGCTCGAAACCGATGTTGCCACCGGGCGATGATTCAAACATGAAGCCAAAATCTGTAAAATAAAGGGTTATAATCGGTGTAAGTGTTGCAAAGTGTATAAACTGTTATACGGCTATATAAACTATGGTAATGTGTAAAAACTAGTATACGTTTATATAAACTGTTAAACAACTAATAATAGAATTGCTAGATTTAATGCAAACTGTTATACAAGCTGCTATACTGCCATGAAAACTGGTATATTGTTATACAAACTGTTATACAGTTGAATAAACATAAATCACATAGCGTCTGCTCCTTACCTATGTGTATTATGTGTCCATCCTTGTCAATCATAATGTTGCCATTATGTCGATCCTTGATTTGCAACAGATAACCGATGAGGGAATAGGCGGCCATTGATTTAACAAAGTTGGCGCGTGCCGCCTGGAATTCCTTGGAGCTCTCATCGCCATACTGATGCTGGAAGTACTCGGATAGTCCCGAATCTGTTTGTCTGCCCAGCTGATCCCGTGACTTGGCATTGGGCACACACTCAATGACGCCACACTAAAGATAACGAATTTAGTTTAAAATCTGACTTAAATTCTGTATGACTTTGAGCTACTTACACCGGGTGCTGTGGCGACCACGCGATAGGGGAACAGGAACAGATCGAGACCGACTTGTTGGAAGATATTCTTAAAGATGGTGATCACCTGGAGGGCGAGCATATCCTGACGCACATCGTCGCCCACCTTAAAGATGGCCGCCTGCCACGATTCCACGCCCAGCGTCATGTGCGCATCCTCTTGGGAGTTCTGTTAAAGAGAATAATATCGTAAGTGAAAGAGTTGGCAAAAGTAAAGGTAAAACTTACGGGATTATTGGACACCTCCATGGCGCGTGTCTCCAGCTCGGTGATGCCGCAGCGATAGACACGGAAACGCGCCAAATACGGCGCCTTGGCAGCACTCTGCATCGGTGTGCCGCTGCTGTATTCAATGTCCAAGACCATGGCCTCGGGGTTCGAGGGTAAATAACAACCCGACTGCACCTTGATGCGACTCAAGGCCGCCAAGCAAGCGTTCTTCCGCTCAATGCCCTTGGGGAAAGAGCGAATTTCACCCGACACCGCTGTGATTTTGCCAAAGAAATCGAATTCGCGTTCGTAGAAACGTTTCGCAGCGCCCGAGAACGAGGCAATTATATTCTGGGTGAGCTGATCGAGAGCCTCATACAGATTGGGATCACGATGCAATTGATCCTCGTCCATGTACATGTTCGTCTGCATATTCCAGATCAATTGATGTGCCACAATCTGCGAACGTTTCGATATGTTCTTGATGAACTCCACCACATAGCCCATCGTATCGTGTCGCAACGCTTGCACCAATTGCGGGATATACGGCAGCACCGATTCCGCCGGATACGAGCTAAGCGTCTTCACCGCATACTGTGCGGTCAACGGATGCGATGGATACTGACGTGAGAAGTACGATAACGCTTGGATCGGTGTTACGGCAGACCAGGAGAGAATGTACACAAGATCGGGACTCTCTTGCAGCAGATTCTTCGTGGTGCATAGATATTTGAGAGCCTCGGGTATGTGACACACGGCAATCGGATCGGAGCAGACGAGACGCGAAACCTCCTCGTCGATCGTCTCGGCGTTCTTGATGCGCTGCGGCAGGAAGACTGCCAGCGCCGGATTGTAGCACCAGGCGAGGCGAGCGTAGTCACGCCATACATTCGGCTTGTAGGGACGATTGCGCCACTCTGTGATCTGTTCCTCGCCTGCAGAAGAGAGAGAGAGAGAGACAGCACAACATGAGTAGGAGCAAGACGGATATAGCGCAGCAAGCAAGAGTGAGTGGGAGAGGAAAACAAAGTAGAACGGAACGTTTACGAATATGACTATAAAAAGGAATGCATGAAAACCAAAGCTGCCAGCAAAATTATGATTGGAGACAGCAAGCGAGTTGACTGCACAGAGCGAGCGAGAGAGAAAAACCGGGTAGAGAAAACAAACGCTGCTGCCAGTGGAACGTTTACGAATGTGACTATAAAGAGGAAAGCGACAAAAAGGGAGGCTGCCAGTAAGACGATTATGAATTCTACTAGAGGAGAAGAATAAAGCAACAACCACACAGAAAAGGTAGAAAAAAAAAACTTAACATAATTACAAAGCGCGAAGTTGCCTGTAAAACGTTAACGAATTGCTAATGGTAAGAACAATTGAGCAAAGCTACAGAAAAATCAACAACGTGTTAGAAAACACATACGAATGTGAAGTTGAAAGAGAAAATTTACTATAAAGCAAAGATTAATGTTAAAATGAAGTTGCAAAGCATTCGAAATTTCATTGCACAGTGCAAAACAGACAGTGAAACGTTCATGTATGTGATTTTACAAAAGGAATGATGGAAAAGAAAACTTAAAGGCAAATAAAAAGTGACAAAGTGCCTGTGAAACGTTTATGAATGCGAAAATAAATGCGAATTGACAAAAAAGAAAGGCAAAAACAACTTTGTTACGAAATGTCTAGAAAACATCTACGAACGCGGCAACAAAATAAAATGCAAAAGCAAAAGTTGAATGAAAACGTTTACGAATCTAGCAACAAAAAAGAAATGTTTTTGTTTTAATGTGACAGTATATAAATCAACTTCAAGTGTACCAATGAAAGAGAAAAAGACTAAGGAAAATGAAAATCAAACTAATGAAAGTACATATTTTATGAGAAAGCAACTCAAAAATAGTTAAAGCGCTACACAATTTCAAGAAAATCTAAAAATAGTCGTAAATCATTGTCGAGAGCGATGATGCAACTCATTTCAACTCAATTGAAGCGAATAATTGGAGGAATGTGAGTCACAACGATGATTCATTGGCAGTGGAATGAATGAGCGAGATTGATGTTGTCATTTGAAGTAGCAGCAATTATTTAGCAAAGGCAAAGTGATGCCAAAATAAATAGAAAATATAAAATACTAGAATGTCTGACTTGAGTTGATTGATGCAGCAAGAGAAATGTGGACTGAAGACAATCTGAATGCTGAAAACGATTGATGTTTGATTGAAGAGAGCAAAGATTGAAGCTTGATACAAATTGAGGACTCACTTTGAACAATTGTTCATAATTTTCTTGTCATGATTGACAATACATAAGCAGAATGCTCATAAAACTGATTGCTAAGGGATTAGATAAACAGATTTGTTTACAATTTCAGTAAATGAACGAAATCTCCGATCGATTGATGTTTAAATAATGAATTTGATATGCAGATTTCTTTACTGTTTAAGTAAATGAATGAAATCTCCAACCAATTAATGTTTGATTGGTAACTTTAGATTGTTTAACTGCTTAATTGAGGTGATAAATGAGATTCGTCGATAAAAGATGGGAAATGCAAATTAAAGGCTGGCTCGCTGAACGATTAAATGAATGCAAAGCTGGGGCCGATTGACGGTTGATTGATGTTCAATAACTAATGGCTTACAATCATGACTGAATATATAGTTAGGTTAAGTTAACTAATTGACCGTCAAAGCTGATTAATAAATCTAAATGAGAAATTGACAAAGTTGGAGACTAAATGCTAAAATAAACTGACTGATTGATTGACTGACATTGAAAGAGAAAATGTCTAAGCAAAATGCAGATCAAATTATTGAAGGTATTTGGTACATATTTTACGAGAAAGCAACACAAAAATAGTTAAAACGCTCAATAAATTCAATTTCACAAAAGCTAAAATTAGATGACTGATTGATTGATTGACTGACATTGAAATTTTTCCCTTTCAAGTAAAATTGATTGACTGATTGACAACGATAGAGCTTTACTTTCTTAGCTTAGCTTACCTGGCACAATGAGGTCGGTGAGGCTGTTGGGATTGTACCACGTGATGAGAAACTCGAGCTCAACGGCGAGCAGCTCCAAAATCAGATTGCGCTTCTTCATGTAATCCTTGTCGTACGAATCCTTCTGGTACTGCAGTCGCTTCGATCGATTCGAACGCTTCGAAAGCGTCGACGTCGAATGCGGTATCGTATTGTACCAGCCTCCTCCTCCTGTGTTGCCCGTGGCACTCATCGATCGTCCATAATCCGCACCGCCGCTGATGAGGGATGCGGTCTCCGGGTTGTTGCGTACCGCCAGCATTTGGGTGGAGCTAACCGAGGCGCTGGTGATGTCATAGTCACCCACCTCTGAGGTGACCAGATGCTTCTTTTCGCTGCGCATCGTTTGCCAGAACTTTAGCAATATCAAAATGTCCTCGAGCAGTTGTTCGCGACTCTGATTCGGACACGTTGGCGGACCGCAGAAGTAATCCAAGGCATTCGAATAGATGCGCTCCCGCAGAATGTTCCGTGCCAGCGATTTGGGTATCGTGTTGCCCTGCAGCAGCGACAGACCGCATTGCAGCAGCTTGAACCGACAACCGACCGTGGCCACCTGACGATTCTGTCGACTGCTCTTCAGGATGGGGAGACATCGATGCAGGAGCAGACAGAACATTTCCACCTTGTCGCGATTGCAATACTTGGCAGTGTCGACCATCTCGGAGAGCAGCTGGAGCCAAATCAAATGCGGTGCAATCAATATCGGTTTGCTAACCAGCTTGCAACCTTCGTACGCAGCAAGGGGATGTGTGATTTCCATTTCCCAGGCGAACAAACCCATCCGCTTCTCGAAGGTGGTCTGCCAGGCGCTAACCATCTCCTGGATGAAACACAACTCCAAATCCTGTCGTGCCGTCAACACCCATTGCCAGCACTCGACGGCCGTCTCCATTGCGGACTCGGTGAACAATTCAAGCTGTGAACTTGCCACCGCATGCAAGAGTTTCCGATCGATCTCAGCACAGATGATCAAATACGCTGTGGCACGCCACAAGGCGCCACGATGCCTGGCATCGCTCTTCTCCGCACACGCGCCCCAAACATCCTTCACCAAGCGTTCAGCGAGTCCCGCTTTATCCTGCTCACTGAGCACCGACAGCAGTCCGCTTATCTCGCCGGCGTATTTGCTCCGCAAGCAGAGAACGCTCACAAATCGCGGGGTATCCGAGTTGACGCAACTCGGACGCTTGCTCAGGCTGCTCAGCGTATTCCCCGGATGCAGTGTCCCGCTGTTTACCACCGAATCGAAGGCGAGAGCCAGTCCACTGTGATGGGCGAGCACTGGCGTCGGTATCTGATTGGGATACTCCTGCAAATGCGATCGGGTTGAGCGTGGCGCCCATTTCATTGCCTCATTCACAATTCCCTGACATCGGTCGGCGAAATCCTTCAGTCGCAACTCCCGTGCCGGCAGCGAGTCCATCAGCTGCAGCGTGTACGGCGTTGAGACGACCCGTAACGTTGGCGTCTCCTCGTTGGGATCGAGCGAGAGGGAATAAGCCAGAAGTTGCAATATGTCAAGCATGCACCACAACACCCGACGATTCCACAGCAGATGGGGAAAGCGATCCACGAGTTGGGAGAGATATTGATCGGCGACCAACTGAATCTGTTTGTGGATGTGATTGAAGTAGACCAACAGCAGCGTTGCCTGCGACTCGAGCACCTTCTCCCGTATCTCATCATGGGCGTACAGCACATTCCGGAACTTCTCAAACACCTGATCGGCGACGCTAAAAGATGGAGAGTGAGGGAGATTAGCTAATGTTTGTAAGATGTATAAGAAATTCATTTAAGGAGCAGCGAGCAAGCGTGGAGAAAGTAAAAGAATTCCTAGACATCTAAGACCTAAATGATTTCTAATGAATTACAGCTTTGATGCAAAAATAATAATGATAATATTTAAATAAATACAGAATACATAATAATATTAACAATAATAATAGTATTAACATGAAAACAGCTGCTAATAAAGCTATACTAAAACAATACTTAAAGAACACGCTAAAGGTTAATGGAAAAACCAAAATATTTTCTAGAGCAAAAACAAAAGATTTAACTACGAGTACTGCACAAAATTGTGGACTCTCTACACAATGCTTGAACTGAAATTAAGTTGTTCAATGATCATTAAAGACTCTCGTCTTAAAGTTGTCCGATATTGATGCTGAAATAAGTCTATAAAATCATTGACTAACTAATTATAAACTTCTATTCTTTCTGATTTCTCTCTTTTTTAATGCAGGCTTGATAGTTATGTAAATACATTAGTCAAGACTAATATAAAAGCCGTCTTCAACCAATCTTTGAGCTATAAATTTATCAAATTACTGTGAAAAGTGTTGGCACGCAGTTTTGAATTACTTGATAAGGAAACAGACTTCATTTGCTACTTTCTTCTTACTACAATACAGAGTTGATAGAAAAATATACTAAGTATAAATGAATATACTAAGTATACGAGAATATACTAGGTATAAAAGTATATTCTAATAATAAAAGAATATAATACAGTATAAGATTTGGGTAAAAGGTGACTTGGACAATCGAACTAAACAGCCTTCTCTTTCTACGAGTTAATAGACGAATATACTAAGAATAAAAGAATATACTAAGTGTAAAATATATTATATAACCATACGATTTGAACAAAACGGTAGCTTCAACTAATAATGATGATCACTTAAAGCCTTTAGACAATCGAACTAAATAACCTTCTCTTTCTACAAGTTAAATAAACAATAATAACGAGTCGTATCAAATCCCTTACTAGATTAACGGATTAAACAGACTTCTCTTCAACTACTTTCGTTCATGTTAAATACAGAGTTCGGACTAGTTGGAAATTTAACTGCAAGCTGCTTTTAACTACAGATTAAGAATCAAAGATTGGACTCTTAAAGGTAGACTGCTGTTCTTCCTCCCTGCTTCTTCCGCTTGTTTTCACCCCTTCACTCACCACTTGACGCACTGCCAGATGCCCGTCTTGTCCTTCTGCAGCGCGGTGTCACAAAGGTAACTCATGATGGGCTCCAGACTGGGTTCATCGGCATTCTCGACGCGCAGCATCTCGAGCCAATAGACACTCAACAAATACGTGCACTGGGCAAAGGTTAGCTTATTAATGGAGCCAGCGACATTGTCGGACGAATGCTCGAGCAGCACAAGAATCTGACTGCGCAGCTCATTAACCGAATCACTTTTAATGGCCAGCGTATAGTTGAGCTCACGCATATCGGATTTGTGCGCTGTCTGTGAGATGAGCAGCGGCGATTTGGCAGCAATCTGTTGGACACCCTGATACCAATCGGCTGGCCAGAGACGGGCATTGGTGAAGCCCATGACAACGCAATAGGCCCAAAAGTCCTTGAAGAGTTTGTGCAGACGCTGGCGGGGATTTTTAATCGGCGGCAGGCGACGCATGAGCACAGCAATCACGGGTATCAGCATGCCCAAATTTCCGGCACGCGAACTCGCCTTCTGTGCCCCCGGCGTATTGTCATACGAACGCTCGCCATCCAGACCAATTTGCACAAACA
Organism: Drosophila sulfurigaster albostrigata; assembly: GCF_023558435.1. Classification (NCBI taxonomy): domain Eukaryota; kingdom Metazoa; phylum Arthropoda; class Insecta; order Diptera; family Drosophilidae; genus Drosophila; species Drosophila sulfurigaster. The sequence continues at coordinate 22,344,582 of NC_084885.1, forward strand.
ACTCCAAGAGTTTGCCCAACAGCTCCAACATCTCTGCATCGCCCTGAATGTTCGCTGCAATGTTCCCCAATGCATTCACCACGGCATCGGATACATGATGGAATTGCTTGCGATGCTCCGGATCCGAATTGTAGGCCAACGATGCCGATTGCACCGTGACACGCGAAAACATCTTCATGATCTCATCGAAGATGTGCGTCTCACACTGCGAAATGATCATGCACCCAAGTTGATCGACAATCAGTGCGTTCTGCTCCGATGGCACTTTGCAGAAGCGCTGTATGAAGAACTGCAGTATGTTCTGCGTTGTCTTCGAGGTGTCCTTGAGGGCGACGGCCACATGACCCAGCATCACAATGATGTTCAGGCTGACCAGCGTCGATTCGCTGAAAGTTCGCAAAACGGAAGAATACATTAGAAGAGTGCAAAAAGGTTAATTGTACATAAAATAAAAGTAAGCATCTTCAATCGGGTTGACAATATGGTACATTTTGTACTTTATGGTATATTTTGAGTATGCAGTAGTATATAGATAATCTGGTACACTTTGTACTCTATATATTTTGGATGTAGTAATAGGTAATACGGTATATTTTGTGTATATATGGTATATTTTGAAAGAAGTAATATATCGACATATGTATGGTATATTTTATACTCTATGATATATTTTGAAGTGGTATAGGTGGTATAGGTAATCTGATATATTTTCTACTCTATTTTGGCTGTAGTATTGATATAGATAATATAGCGTTTGTTTATTTTTTTGCTTATTTTTTTTATGAATACGGATAAAAGTTGAAATATTTTGACAATCTAGTAAAACTAAGAATAGCCTCGACATATTTTAGTATTTTCTTAGTATATATATTTGATATATTTCTATAATAATACCGACTTCTTTTACTTACAACCTGATATATTTTGATATACCAAATATAACCTTGGGTATATTTTAGTATTTTCTTAGTATATTCATTTGGCGTGTTTTTAGAATACTGCATTATTTCTCACTTTTCGCTGTAGCTTTCTTGTTGTTATTATGAAGACAGACAGTTAACATATTTTGATAATATAGTATACCAAATATAGCTTTCGGTATATATTAATATTTTCTTAGTATATCAATTCGGTATATTTTAAGAATGAGGACGGTATACTAAATATAACTCTCGGTGTATTTTAGTATAATAAAATCGCATTGTTTTATACACTCGACTGTAGCTTTGAGAATCTGGTTTATATTGATACCAAATATAGCCTTCGGTATATTTAAGTATTTCCTTAGTATATTCATTCGATGTATTTTCTGCTGCAGACTCAATTGTAGCTTTCTTATTTGTTTTTATTATAAAACCGCAATCAATTGACACTTTTCATCAAAGTAGCACTCACCTCTCATGCTTTTCGGCGGTGAAGAGTCGATTGGATACGTTGGCCACCAACGCTGGCACACAGAACTGATCCAGCGTGTGCGCAGCTCTCAATGCAATCGATAGATTCTCAATGGCGGCATCGCGAAGAGCCTCGAAGGCGGCATAACCGCTGCGTCCTGTGGCGCCAGCCTGCTTCTGATTGTCGCCAAAGATGTCGACAACGGAACGCGAATCCGAATGCTGGACAACAATCTTGAATGGCGTCTGTTCCTTCTCCTTCTTTTGCAGAGCCAGCGTTTGCATTGCATGTGCATGAAGTTTGCCCAAGATGGGACTCGGATCGACGAGAAAGTCGCGCAGATACGAGATCGAGGTGCCGGCAATGTTGGGAAACTTTTGCGCCAGCTTTCCCAATCCCTCCAGGCAGACCATCAGCAGGGGCATGTGATCCATGACGATCTTGTGGCTGAGCACCAGATTCAGTTTCTGTGACAGGCGACCGCATAATTTATCCGCCTCTGTGTTGGCGAGAAAACAAAGCGAGATTAGTTTGGAAATTTCTATTCAAGTTGTTCCTTCTTTGGGGATAGAAAACAAATTGAGGACTCGAACGAGTTCATGCAAAATCAAACTGATCTGAACGGTGTGCGTGTTTTTTGCTTTGTTTTTATTGTTTTGTGTGTGTTGTGTGTTTCGCACATGCCGTGAAAGCAACGAGAACACAAAAAAGAAAAGAAAACAATAGGAACGAAAAGAAACGCAACAACTGGGAACTGCTCTTGACCTTTCTTCAATAAAAAATGCAAGCCATTTTGCAAGGATGGCACGTTATAGTCGACGTCAACTGTAAAAATATTCCGTATCAACTCAAGGAACTCAAAAGAATTGATAAAAAAAAAATGAAAAAACCAGCACACAACTTAAGCTACTCTTTTACGCCTTAAACTCTTTCACTTGTGTCCAGGCAGCAGAATCGTAGAGCTTAGATAAATATCTGAGATGTAAATATAAATCTCAATTAAAGGTATTTTACGCTAAAGCATCGCAGATATACAATCTCGAAACTTCTTTAATTATATTCCTTAAATTCACCGACTAGCAACATTTTCAATAATATTAGCATATTGTACTTTAACTTTCTTTTAAATTAGTTTTACTTCAAAGTATCTTGACACAAATTTCAGAAATATAATCTCATACAATAACTTTTCCCATTTTGTTTTCCTAAATTGTTGTACATTTAAGTTGAAAAAGAAGTTCAACAATGTTAGTTTACCGAAGTGACTTTTATGAATTCATTTTAAAGCTTCAGCTGGATATAATTTAGAAATATGTTTTAGCAAAATTCCATGCCAACGAAAGCTATTTTTAATTAGTTTAAGTTTCTCAATATTGTTTTTAATTTAGTGAATATTTGTAGAAATTTCTTTTGTAGCGCATTCTAGAAGTCTTTCTTTATGAATTCATTTGAAAGTTTCAGCTGTTAATGCTTCTTAACAAATAAACTGTTATTAGTATCACGGAAAGTGAATGATATTGAGAAAACTATAAAATTTACAACTACAAATAAACTATATTTTTATCATTGAAAAAACTATAAAATACTAATCTAATCTATTTTTGTCGAATGGTTGCTGAAGCACATAAAATGAACTCCTAATTACAAAGCATATTGTAAACAAAGTCTAAATCACATTTGGACATATTTGGTTGTCGGTTTCGGATTGGCAAAACTATAACGATCATTATAAGGCAGACAATTAAAATTTGTGGTGCAGTCAAGCACAAATAATTACAAGAAATAAATACATTATTGCTGTACTAAAATGTAGGAAAAATCCCACGAAACAAAAACCCAAAATAGCTAATTTTCGAATGATAATCAGACGGACTCTTTTTTCTCGCTCTCTCTGCTGCCTGGGCACAAGCCACAGCTGCTAATCATTCGATAGTTCAACCTAGAGATGTGTGAGTTAGTTAGAATTAGAGATGGCACACAATACGCACCCGTCTCATCGCGAATGGCCCAAACGAGGAGATCAACGCACGCCGCATTGGCCATCACATTGATTTTGTATTTGTTGACAACAGCAATTCCGTTCTCCTCGCGTCGCTCGCGCTCCTGATCCTGCTGCTTGTTCTGCAGCTCCGTTTGGCCATTGAGAAACAGACGCTTGACAAACTCCTGGACATCCTTGGTGAACGGAGCGGGCAAATCGACCTGATGTTGCAACAACTCACGCAACAATGTGACCAACACCAGATTCAACATCTCCGAGAAACTCTTGTAGCAATTGCCCGTATTCAAGTGCAGCGAGAATATATCGCTGCCCAGCTCATCCAGATACTCGAGCGTATCCTTTGTCAGCAGTTTCTTCGACACCGCAAAGATCGTCTGCAGATGTTGTATGGGAAACGGGGGAACACGATACATCGGTGGCTTACCGCCCGATTTGCTTGGGGATTCGCAAACGTTGTTCACCCGCATGTGGGGAAATTGATTGAAACTGGAGCCGTAGCGTGTGAAGAAATGTGTGCGTGGATCGTAGGGCACCGAGAAGTAACTCTGAAGTGATGGCTTCTGTTTGCCATTGATGCTACTCCGCAAACGTCCTTGTTCGTCCTGCGATGCTACAGCGGTCTGTTGATGCGCCGCCAAGCTGCCCGACATCGATCTCGGGATGATGGGACGAAATTGTGTCGTGGCCAAACGTTCGCTGCTGCTAAACGAACCATTCGAATTGCTGCTGCCACCGATGCCGCTGCTGCCCACCGCACTGCCCCGCATAATGGGCAACTGTTCGGGTGGAAAGATGCGACACAACAGCGGCGGATCGTGGCTGGCATAGCGACCCATCGAGCGGGCCAAACCGAAGAGCAGCGGCACCGTTGCATTGCACAGCACCAGGGGCGATGGGGTCGAGTTGTTGCCATCCTTACTGGGCTTCACAATGTTCGCCAGTGTGCCCAGCGTTTCCACCTGATTGAGTATGATCTCCTCCCGTGAATCCGGACATTTGGCAGCTATGTCCGAGAGCAGGGTGTTCAGGCAGAAGCTAAACTTCTCAGCCGCGGGTATGCGAACACCTAAAAGATGAAGTAGTAGAAGTAGATTACACGGGATTGCTGGAGAGGATTAACTCAGGGACTTACGCTCCAGTTTGGTGGTGCGCTCATCGTGGATGCGCGCCTTGGGCAAACTCTTGGCCAAGCGCAGCAAATAGGGTACAATTTGTGCCTCATGCTGGCAGCCGCCTTCCAGAAAGTAAATGCCCAATGCAACCACAGCATCCTGGGCACGTGAATCAAGGCAAAAGACTCCAGAGGCATTCTCTTGTGGGCAATACCGAAAGAGCGTTTGCACCTGCACCGAGAGAGAGAGAGAAAGAGAGATAGATATAGCAAAGGTCAATAGGGGACACGGCGATAACACGATAACAACACTCTCACCGCCCCCGCCACCCGCTTTGGGGTGTCCACACTACACGCATGTCTGTTGGCTGCCCAAGGTCAACGTTAGTTGCGCGAAATATTCGATTTTCAATTTGCCTAAACACAGTCGTCACCGCCCCCGCCACCGGCCCCGCTCTCACCCTCACCTTCACCCTGGTCAGCTGTGCACTTCCGCTTCCCCCTTCCCTCCTCCACACGTTGGTCATTCGACCCACGACCTCCTCTCCATCACATACGAACCTTGTCCCATGGCGTAGGCTGAATGCCAGCGAGCACGCGGGCCAAACACAGCACTGTCCGCTGATACGTATATTTGTCCGAGGCGCTCATCTTCTAGACACCCCGCCCGCCTCCTTCTTCCGCTCCTCCTCCACACTCTTCCTGCCGCTCCTCTGCCACGCTCTTAGTTCCGTAATTTGCACTGTTTTCAACTACTTTGCGCACACACACACACACACTCTTTTCGTTTATTTCTTTTTTTCGACTTTAAGCGCACACACACACGCGCGGTTTGTACGCTCGCTAATGAGTTTGTTTTAATTGGGATATGTTTTTAAATATTATTGTTGACTCCATTAAACGTCGCGTTCGTCATCGTCCAAATCGTTCGAAATTTTTATTGTTTTGCTATCGCAAGCATCGAGTACTTGGCTGGCCTTAGTACTCAATGGCGATGGCGGCGTTGCCAGCTAGTTGCAATGTCGAGTGTGTATGGGCAACGCTTTTGCAGCTGGGCTGCAACAGCAACAGTTGCTCCTCACGTCAAGCGGCTCCTCATGTGCTGTCAGCTGTTGCAATCAGTGTTAAATAATTGTGTTGCCAGCGGTTAACTGCTTCGTCAAGTTCTCAAATGCACTTAAATTTCAATAAAAGTTGCACATTTAATTAATGTTTATATATATATATTTAAATTAATGTTGTTATTTACAGTCGAATGAACATATGAATAGGCATTTTTGTATATTACTTGGCATTCGTTAAGTTGCCGGCGCTTAACTACTTCGTTAAGCTGCACGAATATCCGCGTAAATTTGAATGTGAATGTAAAAGTCGGTTCGCTGTTTGCTTAAATAATACTGACAATATTTGAAAATATTGCACATATTTGAAATGTTTTCCGCTGTGCTTATAAATTAATATGTTTGTGCTTATTAATTAAACAAAAAAAAGTGTATATATAAAACAAAAATTAAAGGTGGATGATGGCCTTTGGAATTTACTCGCGCCAATCGCCAATGATCTGCGAGGATGGCACCAGCTCCAGCGGTCCGGGGGCATTGGCCAAATACGGCAGCGATGGTGGCATCAGAAATCTGAAATGAAATATTGTTTAACAAAGAGTCGGATATGGCAAAAATATACTTGTACATTAAATTTCTATACAAATAATGAAAAACAAAGTAATGTATGTATGTATGACTTCACTCAAAGTAAGAAATTGCCTGTAACAGTAGCGGTATCCTTTGAGTTTGCATTGTTGTAAAACTTCACACAAAGTAAAAACGTTCCTTGAACACTAAAATAGCAATGTCCGGCTAATGAAGGTATCATATAAGTTTGCATTGTGGTAAAACTTCACGCAAAATATGCATTTGTGTTGAACACTAAAATAGCAGTAATGGAGGTGTCCTATAAGTTTACATTGTGGTACAGATTCATTCAAAGTAACAAATTGTCTTGAAACATTAAAATAGCAGTGTTCGATTAATGGGGGTGCCCTATAAGTTTGCATTGTGGTAAAACTTCACACAAAGTAAGAAAGTGAATTAAACATTAACGGACTCATAGAGGTTTGCATTGTGGTACAACTTCACTCATATTAGGCAATTATCTTGAGCACAAAAAAACAGTGTCCGGCTAATAGAGGTATCCTATCAGTAAAACTTCACATAAAGTAAGAAAGTGCATTGAACATTAAAATAGCAGTTCCCGGATATTTCTTGACTATTCTCACCTGGGTCTTATGACTGGTCCCTGAAGTGCCGATGGCGTCGGCGGCTTAATGGGCAGACTCATTGGCGGCCTAAAGTTCGCCGTCTTCGATTTGACATTGACGAAATTCGAGAGCGGCGCAATGCCAGCGTCCACGCTCTCCAGCGTGTTGCGCATCACATGCGTCGGTGGCGGGGGAGCTGCGCCGCGTGGATGCGGTTGCGGTTGAGATTGTGGACGTGCCAACGTCATGGGCAGTTGCATGTAGCGGAAGAGACGCGGCTGCGCTGCATCCTCATCGTCGATGTCGGGAAAATCGCTGTCGAAAGTTTGGGCTCCACCAACTCCTGCTCCTCCTCCTCCTCCTCCACCGCCAGCAGCTGCAGCAGCAGCAGCGGCAGCTGCTCCTCCATTTCCTCCTCCAGCAGCCGCCGCCGCTGCAGCAGCAGCAGCTCCTCCTCCGCCTCCTCCTCCTCCAATCACGGCCAGCGGCGGCGTGTACATGGCGGATAGTTGTATGGGCACAAAGGCGGGCAGACGCACTTGCACCGGCGTGCCAGGTGGCGGGACTGCCGGTCCATCTCCCCCTCCTCCTCCTCCTCCTCCTCCAGCTGCTGCTCCAGCTCCGGCTGCTGCTGGCGGCGCCGTCGGACGCGGACGTGGAGGCGGACGAATCGGACGCTTGGGCGGTGGTGGAGGAGCTGGTTTCTCCACGGGCTCGGGCGCTGGCGTTGGGGGCGGGGCACTCTCCTCTTCCACCTCTTGCCAGGCTTCGAGGAGCGTCAACAGCTCATCCTTGGTCATGTGGCCGAAACTCAACGGATTAAAGCTGCCCACGCTGTTCCAGCCTAAAGATGGTGGCGGTCCCGATGGACCTAACGGAGGTGCACCGTAGATGGAGCGTTGAGGACGCGCGATAAACAGTTGCTGGGCTGCCGCAATGCTGCCGGAGAGGCAAAGCAGCAGCAGCAGCATCAGTCGTTGTCGTTGTTGTGTAGTCACCATCGTCGTTGTTGCGACACGTTTGTTCATCCACCAGGCGATTGCCACTGCATTTATACTATGTATATCGCCACATGCCATAATCCAGTTTAGTTTTTTGGTGACCGGAAAACGGAAGTGTTGAGGAAAATATCAAAACAAAAAGAAACCAGACCAAATAACAAAAAAAAAGCAGTCGTGGAGCGGGTGAACTGGTTAATGTCATGCCACAAATGGTCACTCTAATCGCCCCGAAAAAAAAAACAACAAAACAAACGATTCATTGATTACAAGTCCAAGTCCACGTCACACATCCAGCCTGACAGCGAACTACTTTTATTCATACCCTGCACATGTCAAGGCTCTTCAATAGGGTGGCAACGACTGCAGCAAGATTGTCTGATTACAAAGGATGTGAAATAGAGTGACCATGTTTAAGAGGATTACAAATTAGATGATTAAAGTTATGCCCAAGTCTCCCACAACCAAACTTTTAGATGAGCAAGGTATATACATTAGAGTGACCATAATTTAGTTAAATAAGAGAGAGAGAGAGAGAGAAAGAGAGAGAGAGAGAAAGAGATGAGAGAGAGAAAGAGGGAGAGAGAGAAAGAGAGAGAGATGAGACTGACCATACTTCGACTGCTTGAATGTTTTGAATGAGTTCGAAAAAAGGGCATAGAAACACAAGAAGAGTAAGAAAAGTACTTTTACATTTAGAGTGACCATATTTTATGTTTAATACTTAACATCCCAGGCTGAAATTTACAGCTAAAAGCTAAGTATATGTAAAAGTATACAGAAAACAATGAACAATATAAAAATTTCTAGCCTTTAGTATAATTAGGGTGACCATTTGATGTAAGTGAACTGTGTTCTAGTGCCGAACAAACATAAAAAAGAATTATTAATACCATAAAAACAAGGAGCAACACAAGAAATAATTATGTCTGTATTGAGGGTGGCCATATTACAATAAATTAAATATTTTCAATCAAAAACAACTCAAGCAGGTAGTCAATGAAAAGTAAACTATATGTCTAAGTATTAAAATGTGCAGAATTAAATGTCTACCATTTGATATATTAAGGGTGACCATTTGACGCAGGACAACTGCGATTTAGAACCGAGTAGACCTACAAGTATTTCAAATGTCATAAAAACAATGGAAGTACTATATTTATATAACAATTTAAGGTGACCATAATGCAATTAAATATTTGGAATGAAATGGTATGGAATTAAATATATATATTTTATATCATTCATTTTACTTGCTAGGATGTCATCTAGTCGAGGAAACGGTATTGACCACATCGTTTATACACTTGTTATGAATGCTGCTGTCGTGGTTACTTTGAATGGCCAACTGCCCAGACCAGCAAATGGCAGACCAGACCCGAGCAGACTCGACCAGACCTGCCCAGACCTGACAGCAGCGTGGGCCAATTCCTGAACAGGCGCCGGCGGCACAAAACTAGTCGCATTGCAAATTGTAACAGACAAAAGCAGCGTTGTTGTATCACATTTTGGACTTGACCGGTTATTAGCGATGGGCTTTGTTAGTGATGTGTCGCCTTGTGGCGTGACACGAAGGCAACTAGAGGTGGTAAAACAAGAAAGAAAGCTACAATCGAATTTTGCGCTTATTCAAAAGTGGTAGCGTTATCTCACAGCTTCCTTAAAATATATGTAGTTAAAATTTAGTTTATACTAAAATTTGTTTACAATTTAAAAACATATATAATTCATTTTATTTTTATAAATTATTTATTTTATTTTATTTAGTTTAAAACAAATTAAAGATGAGCTATTTACTATCACTATGTTTTCCACTCTTATCTCTAATTGCATGTTTTTTTTTTCATTTTACATAATTGCAAATTTAGTTAAAATTAAAAAACATAGAATTCATTTTAATATTTTTTTTAACCATTTATTACATTACTCTGTTTTCTTCTCCCATTTCTAATTTCTAGTTAATTTATTTTATATAAATTGAAAAACATATCGAATGATACATTAAATTATTTTTTTACTACCATCTCTAATTTCCAGCTTTTTCATTTTATTTAATTTAAAATTTATCTTAAACTAAAAAATATATCGAATTAGTTTTTCACCCCTTATTCTAATTGCTTTAATTTATGGTTTCCCAACACTATCTAAAGTCTCAACTTTTATTTACTTTTAAGCAATATACTTTACTTTAACATTTTTGTTTTTAGCGTGAATTGGACTTACACTTAAAAAACATTTAATTATTTCCCAACACAATTTAAAGTATAAATTGGTATTTATTTTTAAGCTGTATACTTTACTTTTACAATTAAATTTTTATCGTTCTTTGTTCTTATTTATTTTGTATAATTTCAAATTTAGTTAAAATTGAAAAAGTTTGATGTATTGATGCATTCAGTTATTTTCCTACCACTGTTTTCCAACACTATATAATATCGCCCTGTGCCCTTCTGGTCGTGACACGCGCTCATCTCTAGCGCTGACTTCGATACTGATTTATGTCGCATATCTGTGCGGTGCTCGAGTCGAGGAAGCGTTTGTAGCAAAATGTTACAGATTTATGCGCATAATAAATTCATGAGTAGTACTCTCAGTACTATAGTTGTAATAGTTGCATGTTTACTCGCGGTTACGAGTAACCAAGTCAATTTAACAAATGCCAAAACGCTAGCTAATCGATTTTCTTGGAATAGTTATTGCGAGGTTCGTTCAGTAACTAAATTGAATTTGAAATTAAAACATTTCTTTACTCACTCGGTACTTGACTTTACTTAACAACATATGAATTTAGTAATTTAAGGAAATATGAAATGTACATAGATAGATATGAAAATGATCCGCATAATTATTTATTTATACGTTTACGTTTAGGAACCTTTTTCTCTTCTACTTTCTCATATTCTTTTGCCACAATTCAGATGGATTTCAGATTAGAAATCGATGTAGGTGAGCAAAATGATCAAAACACCAATACTTATGGTGTCCAATGCCTTCATCTCCGCCTTGGTGCATCCGCTCTTGATGTAACGCGAAAAGAAAACATCGCGCGTCGGATACGCGCAGGGTTCAATGAATTTCGATGTATAGCCATAGGTAAAGCCAGCGGCAATCAAAGTGCACACCAACGGCGTCAACTTGGCGACCATATTACGCTCCGACGACCAGGCGATAGAGGCCCTGATCTGCAAACGCATCGAGTTGCCCAGCTGCTCGTCGCTTCTGCCAGTGTAGTAGGGCATGATGCGGTAGATGATGAAGACGAGGTCACGAGAAGCAGACAGACGATGCGACTTTCAATAGTCACATCAAAATATTCGACGACTTTGCACAAATGCTGCGGAACGAAACGAAAGAATAATACTAAAGTAAGAGATTGTAGATGATAGATAATAGGTTACAATATAGTATATAATAGATAATAGTAGATAATAGATAAAATGCAAAAAGTGATAGATAATAGATTACAGATAATAGTTAGTAGTTAACAGTTAAAAAGTAATAGGTAAAAGGTAATAGATAAATGCTGAAGAACGAAACGAAATAATAATACTATAGTAAGAGATTGTAGATGATAGATAATAGGTTACAATATAGTATATAATAGATTGTAGGTAATAGATAAAATGCAATAAGTGATAGATAATAGATTATAGTTTAAAGTTAATAGTTAAAAAGTAATAGGTAAAAGGTAATAGATAAAAGATAATAGATAATAGTTAAAAAGTAATAGGTAATAGGTAATACATAATAGATAATAGTAGATAATAGATAAAATGCAATAAGTGATAGATAATATATTGCAGATTATAGTTAGTAGTTAATAGTTAAAAAGTAATAGATAAAAGATAATATATAATAAGTAATAGGTAATACATAATAGATAATATAGTACAACAGATAATAGATAATATATAATAGATAATAAGTTGTAGATAATTGATAATAAGTAACAGATAATAGGTAATAATATTAATAATAACTATGTATATTACGCTTATTATTAGCACTTGAAATATTTCATTAATGCATATACGTATACGTAATATTTAAATAAAAACCAAATCAAAAAAAGATAAAAATCTTCTCCTTATATAATATATTATTAATGTTTATTAAAATTACTTTTTATTATTATTTATTTGAATACTGTATATTCAATTGTAATAGAAACAAAGCCACGTATACTTTATAAATACGTATACTTAATATGCTAAAATATACTATTTCCACTTGATTTTTAATGCAATCGAATAATTTATTGCATTTCAGATTGCATTAGATTGAAATATAGAAATCTGATATTTAGGCTAATTTCTGTACTCTAGTTTTCTTTACATTACTTTTCGACTTACCTGAGCTCAATATGAAGATATATCCTTAAGACTTTCGCGTTTTTGTTCCACAAAGGAAAAATGATTCTCGATTATACCAATTCCTGTAAAGTGCATAAAGAAAATTTGAAATGTTAATGGATTTTGTGTGATTGTATCGCGCGCCTTACTTGAATTCCTGACTTTGTTTGTGCTCTCAGTGAAAGCCTATTCTAGATTGATTAGCTGACTGTTGGAAGAACTTGAAATTCATCATCAGCTCGTTTACAAAAATTCAAAGCCAACTTGGATTGATAAATACTTTTTATTTTATAATCGATTTCAAATGTGAAAAAGTTGTCAAAGAAATTAAAAAATATTATTTTGGTATATTTTAAAAGCATAATCTTGTATATTTTGGACTCTATAGTATATTTTAAATATAATGCTACATATAAAAATATACTAAATACATTTTTTGTATATATTTAGTATGTTTGTGGTATATTAATTTGGTATATTTGAAAAGTGTGATCTAGTATGTGATGTGCTCTATGGTATATTGTGAATGTAGTACTATATCGATATACTAAATACAGCCTTTGGTATATTTTTTAGTATTTTGCAGTATATTAATTTGGTATAATTATGTTTTTATGCTTGATCTGTTTTCCTACATTTGTTCTCAAATATGTAAATTAGAATTCCGGCAATAATCCAGCTGCAAAACATAATTGAACTTAATTTCAGATCATTTTCCTTCTTCCCAAAGAGAGACAATCCACAGTTGTGCCCAATTCCCAACTCGTGTCGGACTTACGTCATTGGAAGCTTAACTGAACTTTAAATAGTTGAAACTATTTTCGTACACATTTCTTTTGGTGGTATGTGAATCATAATTGTGTTGTTTTATTTTCTTATTTTCGGGGTGCGTTGCAAGTGTCGCTAATCGGCTCTTGGACTGCGACGTTATGCATTCAACATCACTTGACCCAGATCAACGCGATGTTTTTTGAACCACTGCACATTGGGATGAAATGCCTTTATTTTGGCCATAACCGTAATTTTAAAGCTAGAAACTTGAAACTTGGAGAATTTGCTGCTTATATTATTTGTGAATTTCGGATTTTTTTTTTTTTTTTTTTTTTTTTTTTTTTTTTTTAGTTTTTATTTTTTATTTTTTTTTGTTTTTAATCACCTCTAAATCGTTTTCCGGAAAATCATTTGGAATTACCCAGTCAAAAGAGGCCTTGACATTGCGATTTGAATCCAGCCAAATTTTTAGTTAGTCACCCCGACGAAGAGAAACCTTGCTTGTATCTATTGAAATATTTAACCCCCCCGCAAATTCCCGCAAATTAATTAAATGCTACCTGAATATACACATAATAACTCATACTACCACATAAGTTGTTATTTGTTGTCTGTTGTTTCTTGCTAGATATGCTCCACGAAACACAAATATTTTAAGGTTAGAACCAACAAAACTAATGCTTACGTATTTCATTAAAAACATGACAACACAAAAACAAATATAATTAAAAACTTATACAAATATTTTCTACATACCATGAAGAACATTTTCCAATTTAAGGTATTTTAATAAGTCAAACTGTTTAAAAATACGACAACGCCAAAATTAAGAAATTTTACTAGTCAGCAAGCTTGCACGCACAACGTGGCAAGAACAGCTGACTTTAAACAGCTGGTGCAAGACGAAGGCTGCGCAATAAAATTCAAAAAAAATATTTTCGATGTCTAGGGACATTTCTAAGCTTGAAATAATTGCAACATTATTGATATATTAACATGAACTTTTTAGGTTTTTGCCAAAATAAAGGCATTTCATCCCAATGTGCACTGTTCGCAGTGCTACAATTGATCAAAACTTTAGTCGACGGGGACAACTAATGACGTCCCAGACAGAAAAAGAGAGGTGGCATTCGAAAACTGATGATATCAGTCTTCGTAGTACATGAATAATGAATAACTGAATGAATAACTGAATAATGAATAATAATGCCTAATAACGCGACGCCGCAGACTGAAGTTGAAGTTGAAGCTGAAGATGGAGATGGAGATCGTGTCTTGTCTACAATGGCCACGATCCTCATTACATAAACGAGGCGCATTGCACCAATGATTGTCCCCTTGCCTTCCCCTTTCCACTCTTTCGCTTTTCTTCTCTCTTCGCCTTGCATTCCACAATTCACCTGCTAGCAATTGGCGCAGACGATGACGATGACGACGTCGAATTAGCGTTAATTGTCGCAGCTCTTCAACACACGGTGACAATGTTTTCAATCATTGCTCCCCCCGATTGTTGCACAGTGGGCCAAAATGTCATGGCAATTGTTTGTCAAATTGTTGCTCTTATGTCTTTCAAAGTTTTTGCACAAATATTCCAACACAAATTGTGCATAAGTCGAATGCTTTATTTGATTGTTATAAAATTCACAAATTGTCCTTTATGTAATGGCTTTGTTTAATTATTATAAAATTCTGTTTTATCGAAAAAGTTGACAGCTGTGAGATTAAAAATAGCACAATCTTTTTTTCTACATATTTTGTTTGATAATATAAAACTTTCTTATCATAACATTGTTTGCAATAAATTTCATAATTTAATAAAACTTGAATTGGGTTGTTGTGTTATACTGATTTTTTCTAGTAAAATATTTCTCGCAAAATTAATTTTTAAATTTGAATTTTTGCTTCTAATTAATTAATGAACTAACGTAATAGTTCAACTCATTATTTTGCCTTAATTTCATTTATCTGCTTAAGTATATTATTATTATTATTCCACTACAAAAAATAAATAAATGCAATTAATCTCAGTTTTATTTGATAGTTTTTATGTTTATTGCATATGCTAAAACACTTACTGTCGTTCATTATCTAGCGATCACAAAAGAGTTTTAGCTATTTAAGCTAACAGCATATTTTTTTTTGTCAAGGATTAAAAAATATTTGCATCTGAAAAATATAAGTAAAGTATATTTCAACATATGAAATTATGGTATAAACTTAAGATTTGTTTAATTTTGTATTATTATTTTTTTTATAATTATATTTCTTTCCATTTGAAAACAGATTATTTCAGCGTATAAATTATCGTATAAACTTAATATTTGTTTAACTTCTCATGATTAATCATTTTTTATTATTTTATTTTTTTGTATTTGATAAGTACAAGTACATACATTTCGACCTTATAAATCATAGGACAAACTTAAGATTTGTTTAATATGCCATTATTATTTATTATTTAATTTATAGATTATAGAATAAACTTAAGTTTTGTTTAATTTGTCATTATTATTTTATTTATTTGTTTGCTGACAACAATATTTTGAAGTCGAATATATAGTGAACAAGAGTATAATACGGTTTTCAATAGTATGGTCACACATGAAGTTGACTTCTTCATCTAGTTAGAAATTCGTGTCATGCTTGTGTGTTTTGTGCCCACTGTGCACTGTGCTTCGGCGCCCCCTTTAACGCTTAACAAGATTGCCAGTAGTCGCTGCTGCTGTTGCTGCTGCTGTTGCATTTGCGCTTGCGTCGCTCGTTTAGTGCGAGTGAGATGGCGAGCGAGTTATTAGAAGAGAGAAAGAGAGAGCGAGACAGATATAAAAAGAGGTTGCTGCTAAGTTAAACTCATTATGCAATCGCGACAACGTTGCGCTTAATGCGATTGAAGTTGAAGACCCTTTTGGATTGCCTCCCCTCCTCACCTTCTCCTTCTCCTCTTCTTCCCTCGTTCCGCTCTTTACCAACACTGTAAAACTCTCTCGTTTAGGCTCGACGACGATTTTGTGTGTGGCGTCTTGTGGCCAAATTGGCCAAACAGCAAATGGCCCAAAACAATTGCGCTGCTTTCCATTGATAAATCAGCGAAAAAAAAAAAACAGAAAACACTTGGCCACAAATCAGACGCTTTTACCAGCAAATGGCTTTCAACAGCAAAAAAAAGCTCCCGCTGCTACTGCTTCTTCTTCTTCAGTTTCTTTCTCTTTCTTTCTTTCTCGTATGCGCGAAAGGCGTTTTTTGTTTTATTGTGGGAGTCGCAGTTATTTCAGCAGAACTCGTATGACAACAACAGCATAGAAGAAGAAAAAGAAGAAAAGGAAGAAGAAGAGGCGCACTGACCTAAGCCAAGCAGCCAGAGATGCTTTGCATAACAAGAAAAAAAAAAACAACAAAAACAACAGCAGCAGCAGCAGCAGCATTTTTTCGGCTTTCCCAGCGAGTCACGACCATCGCAATTTTCTTGTCAAAGTCACCCGAAAAACGCGCAGCACACGCAACAAAACGATACAACAACAACACCAACAACAGCAGCAACAGAAGACAGCAGCAATACCAACAACAACAACAAAAGTGTATGCCAAAAACAAAAATATCTACTGCAATGACAAAAACAACAACAACAACAACAGGTACAGCACAATTTACAGCAATTACAACAACAACAAAAACGAAAATGTCTACCGCAATGACAAAAACAACAGTAACAGCACCAACAACAACAACACCAGCTTTACGGCAGCAGAAGTCAAGAAGCCAAGCAAACAACAACAAGAAAAGTCAAAAACACCAAACGAAGAAAAAGAAAAAAGAAGCATCGCAAATAGCAGCAACAACAGCAATTACAACAACAGCTGCGCGGTCAGCCGGCTGCAGGCAGCAGGCAGCGACTTCAACGTCAACGCCAGCGTCGCAGTCGATAGGCGGCAGAGGCAGAGGCAGCGACGTCGATGATTGCAGCGTGCTGATAACAACTATTGCGAATGGGGAGTTAACGGATTTTTTTGCTTAGGAGATTAAGAAAGAGAGAGAGAGAGCGAGCGAGAGAGCTGATTGTTCGATAGTTCTATAATTTAGCTAATAACAATAATTTGTTAAGCGTTATAAATATTTTAGCCCAATGAAATTACTAAAAACAAAATAGCTAAAAGCTTCAAGTAAGAAGGTTTTTCTGAAAGGTAGAGCAATAAAATATAAATACTCGAGTCATTAAATTGAATTTAGTATTTATTACTTCATTTAATACAATAAGCAAATAAAATATAAAAAAAGCACACACAAAATTAATTAAACTTATTAAAAAAAAAAAAATGAAATACACTAAATACAAAATAATGTTTAATTTTGTTATTCAGTAATCTATAAAAAAGAAAAATCTCTAATTGCTAAAATATGTATAAAGCAATATTTAATCAATGTTTAATGAAAAAACATTTTGAAACAAAATGATTAAACAAAAAGTGAATAGAAATAAAAAAATGGCAACCAAAAATTTAATGCAACAAGATCAATATTACTTTTTCTCAAACTTATGTACATATGTTTAATCTAATAATAAAATAAAAAACGAAAACTAAAAATAAGCAAATAAATTATTAAATAAAAATGAAAATTAATAATTAATTAAATTAATAAGAAAAACAATTCTTAAATTAAAATGTATAATAATAAGAAAAAAAAATTATTGAATAAAAATAAAAACTAATAAGATAAAAAATTAATAAATAAATTGCAGTTTATTTTACAATTATTAGCAGAAATAAAAAAAATCGCTGCGTGAGATAACTTAAAATATATTTCAATAAATAAAATGTTAGAAAAAGTGTAAACTTGTTAGCAAAAATTAAAAAAAAACACGTAGACTGCAAATATTTGCTAGTTTTTGGGATAGCTTAAAATAAATTACACTAAATAAAATGCTAGATAATAAATGAAACCAATTCAAATTACTCATAAATCAAATAAATTCAAATTACTCATTAAAACTAAACGAATAAATAGTTGTAACTTGATTGGGAAGACAGCGATTAAAGATCAAATACATAATTGCATACGAAACTGCAAATAAAAAAGAAAAAAAAAGAAATGCAATTTAACAAGTAAATCAAAACAATTCAATTGTGCAAAAAATAAAAAAGAAAACATAAATAACTTGCAAAATAAATAAATAAATCACGATTATCTGTGTATGTAAATTGATCGACTTGCTTGAAGAGTGGAGAGTGGAGAGTTGAAGAGTGGAGAGCGAAGAGTGGAGAGTGAAGAGTGGAGACTTGGACTTGGACTTGGCGCAGCAGCAAAAGAAATAAAATAAAATGTAAAAGAAGAAAGAAGACAGAAAAAAAAACTCCCGCAATTGTAGCTGCGATTGTTGTTGTTGTTTTTGTCACTGCTGTCGCTGCCAGCGTCGCTGCCTCTGCCGCTGCCAGCGCCGACTGCAGACTGGCGTCTGTGGCAGTTTCCATTTCATTTTTAAGCAAACGCTCGACGCGTTCAGCGTTTTAATATTTAATTGTCGTTGCTCGCGAGCGGTTCAAACAGCAACAGCAACCACAGCAATCACAACAGCAATCACAACAGCAATTGCCAACAGCAAAACGCGCGTTGATTTTTTGAGTGTATTTTATTTTTTTTTTGCAAGTGATTTTCTTTTCTACTGTTTTTTTTCGAGTGTTGTTCAAACTGCTTCGATTTTTTTTTTTGCGGTGCTTTAAAGGATATTTTCCGTAAAGTGTTTTTCGTAATTTAATTTAAAATGTGGTACTTGAATGTGGCATTATTATTGTGCGGCATCTGCGTCGGCTTGATTGAGGCACGCAGCTACAGCAATGGATTGATCTTCTATGACCTTGCCACACACACACCGTACTTGCCCCCAACGGTGAGCGTGTCCCGTGGCCGCAACTTGGCCAGCGTCAAGTACTCCGAAAAGGGTTCGATTTGGTCCACGTTCGGACAACCTTGCGTCTGCCGCGGCGTGGCATGCGGCTGCTGTGCCGGCCTCAAGGTCGATCAGTACAAGTTCGATCAGAAGGGTGAGTAAATGAATGAGTGGGGAAGAGAAAGATGGAGGTATGGGGAGAGAAAGAGATAGAGATAAAAGTAGAGACAGAGATAGAGGTAGAGATAGAGATTGATAGAAAAATAGAGATAGAGATAAAGTTGAAGTTAAAGAAAAAGTTAAAGAAAAATATAGAGACAGATATAGAGCTAGATATAGATATAGATATGGATATAGATATGGATAAAGATATAGATGTAGGTATAGATATAGGTATAGATATAGGTATAGATATAGATATAGATATGTAGATAGAGATAGAGATAGAGAGAAAGAAATAGATATAGATTTAGATATAGATAACATAATCATAGAGTCAGAGATAGAGATAGAAATAGGGGTAGGAAGGAGAGACAGAGTGGGTGAGAGAAAGAGAGAGAGAGAGAGAAAACGAGAGATAGACATAGAGAGAAAGAGCGATAGACATAGAGAAAGATACATGCGTAGATATGAAGATAACATTAGAGAAAGAGAGCGAGAGAAAGAGAGGGAGTGATAGGGATATATATAGACTTAGAGATAAAGAGAGCAATTGAGAAAGAGTGAGAGGAAGAGAGAGAGAGAGAGAGAGAGAGAGAGAGAGAGAGAGATTGCGATTGAGATGCAGAGAGAGAGAGAGAGAGATTGCGATTGAGATGCAGATAGAGAATAAAAGGTAAATATAGATATAGAGATAGAGATAAAAGAGTGAGAAAGATATAGAGAGAAAGGGAGAGGGAAAGAGAAATACAGAAGGAAAGATATAGAGAGATAGAGAGAGAAATTGAGAAAGAGATAGAAATTGAGATGCAGATAGAGAAAAAAGGTAAAGATAGATAGAGAAAAGAGAGAGAAAGATATAGAGAGAAAGGGAGAGGGAAAGAGAAAGACAGAAAAAAAGATATATAGAGAGAGAGAGAGACAAAGAAATAGAGAAAGGAGAGAGAGGATAAGAGAGGGAGAGAAAGACAGAAAGAAAGAGAGAGAGAGAGAGAGAGAGAGATATATGTTGTGTGTGGCATGCCACGCCATGTCGTGACACGCTTGCATTTGCCAATCAAAATGCCACAAATTGTTTTGTGTCGCTTTGCCACCCGCAACTTTCCATTTCTCAGCTACGTATTTTTAATTTTTCGTTTCATTTCACTGTTGCAGTTTGTGCGAACATCACTTTTGTGCCACAGCTGGAGGAGGCGCAACTGGAGATGTATTTAAACGAGCGACCATCGTCCAAGTTTGGCATCTCGCTGCGCAACCCGACGCCCTTCTGCATACCCGTCATGATGGGCGTGCCGATGGCGATGTGCGTTCAACTCACCGACATCCAAATGGTGGAGAACAATCTCAACATGTGCATGGACTTTGTGGTCCGGCTGGCCACAACGGATCTCTTCGAGATGCATTTCCAGTGCATGCGCATGGGACTGAGTGGGGTTCAGTATGTGGACAAGAATGGCAAGCCAGTGTTGCCCATTGGAGAGCAGGAGCAGGCGGAGGATGAGGAAGAGGTGCAGGAGGAGGAGGAGCTGTTGGATCAAGATGAGCACACTGATTATGATTATACGGATGTGGCTGAGTCAGAGAAGCAGCAGGAGCAGGCAGGGGAAGAGGAGGAGGGGGAGGAGGAGAAGGGGGAGAAGGAGAAGGAGCAGCAGCAACAGGAGCAACATCAACAGGAGCAACAGCAACAGGAGCAACAGAAGGAAGAACAACAGCCAGATGCGGAGTTGATAATGGAACAAGCTGAGCAACAGGAGAAGCAAGAAGAGCATCAAGAGCAGCATCAACAGAAGGAAGAAACAGAGCAGCAACAGGAGGAGAACACAGAGGAACAACAGCAGCAACAAACAGAGCAACAACAGCAATCAGAGTTGGAGTTGGAGCCGGAGCCATTGCCCATTGAAAGTGAAATGCTGATGGCGGGTGAAGAAGATGAAGCGGCAACAGAAGACTACGAAGAAGAGGAGGCAACCCAAGCAGAAGAGCTGCAAATGCAACAGCACCAACAAGAGGAGCAACATCAACAACAACAAGAATATCAACATCAATCCCAGCAGCAACCTGAGCAACAACAACAACAACAGCCAGAGCAGCAACAATATCAATCGCAGCAGCAACCACAACAGCAACAACAGCAACCAGCAATGCTCAGTCTTGGTCAGCTTTATGGCGATGAGAGCGAGCCAGAGTTCAACGAAATAAGTGAAACAATTGCCAATGAACAAACAGCAGCAGCAACAGCAGCAGCAACGACAGCAACAACCAAAAAACCAACAGAGCAAAAGGAGGCAACAGAGCAACAGCAACTGCAGGAGACAGAAGCGGAGGCGGTGGCACATGACGAAGAAGAGGTGGAGGAGGAGGAGGAGAATGAAAAGGAGGAGGAGCAGTCGAAGACTGAACAGCCAGAGGCGTCGCGTGAAGAGGAAGCAGCAGCAGCAGCAGAAGCAACAACAACAGCTGAAATAGAAAACGACATTGACAATGAGGTGAATGTGGATGATGATGACAAAGTTGAAGCTGCAGCAGAGGAAGCAGCAGCAGCAGCAGCAACGGCAGCCGAAGACATTGACATTAAAACGGAGGCAACTGCTGAACAAGAAGAAGAGGAGGAGGAGCAAGAGGAGGAGGATGGCGAGGGAACGCAGACGGAGGCAGCAGCAGCAACAACCGAAGAAGATAACGATGACAATGATAATGATGATGATGATGCAGCAGAAGATAATAAAGACGATGACCAGGAGGCGGCAATTGCCAACAGCAATGAAAGTGCTGCGAGGCCCAACAACAGCAGCAGCCATAGCAACAGCAACAACAGCAGCAGCAGCAACCACATTAACAGCAGCAACGCTTTAAACAATGAGCCAAATCGTCAAGCTGTTGATGACATAGCTAATGAGATACAACATCAACTGCAACAACAACAACAGCAACAAGAGGAGCAACAGTTGCAGCAACAGCAACAACAACAACAACAACAGCAACAACAACGTTGGCGTCGCCTGCGCTTGCGTCAGCGCAGCTTTGTTTAATTGCAACATTGCAACTGCAGACGATTGTTATTAATTTATTGTAATTGTTAATGAATTGTTAAACGCTAAATGCTTGTTAATTAATACTTATTTATTGCTAGCATAGACAACAAAATTCAACTCGAATAAAAATGCTACAAATTTTTTTATAAAAAATAAAAAAACAAAAATAAAAAATGCTATTAAAAAATAAGAAGTCACACAATAAATTTATTTTGATTAATTAAAAAATTATTACTGTTAAATGCTTGTTATTTATTTATTGAAACGCTAATAAAAAAATATATAAAAAAATAAACACAAATTATATTTATTTTAGTTATTATTAAATTGCAAATGCTTAATAAGAATAATTATTTAATGACAGCATAGACGAAAAATTAAACTCGAAAGATTATAGTTTCAATTGTATGTATTCAAAATCGTGAATTTATATTCAAAATTGTTGTTAAATTTTTATTGATTTGTGGGGCGAAAGTGGGTGTGGCAAAAATTTCAAACAAACTTGATTTGCGTGCAAATACTGTCGACTAAAAAATATATATTTATCTCTTATAGTCTCTGAGATTTAGGTGTTAATACGGACGGATGGACAGACAGACAGACGGACATGGCCAGATTAAGAATATATATACTTTATCCGGTTGAAGATTCCTTCTTCTGCCTGTTACATACATTTCCTGAAGGCACAACGTTATATATACCCTTTTACTTTGTGGGTAGCGGGTATAAAAAATAGCGAAGTACACAAAATACAATTTTAACATTAATAAATTCTTACTGCTAGTTAAAAAATGATTATATATTGATAGACATAAAAAAAAACATAAAATAGAAATTGTTATTGTTAATTTTTTATGTATTTATTGCTAGCAAAGTCTAAAAAGACGATAAATTAACAACAACATAAATAAAAGAAACCAAATTTTGGAATTATTAAGAAATAGTTAATATTAAATGGTTGTTAAAACACTTATAAAGCTCAACAATATCATAAAAAAAAAGTAATACGAAAAACCACAAAACCAATTTGAAAGAAAAACGAAATTTGCAGCGACAGCAGCAATAATTGGAGCAACAATTGTAGCTGCAAAACGATTGCAACTACATTTGCTGCTGCAATCAGTTCGCTGCGGCTGCAATCACTTCTCAGTTGCAACTTGCAACTCTGCCACAAGAACACTAAACTAAAGCCCCGCGCGATCCACGTTCCTTGCGCTTGCGATGATAACGACGATATTCCAATTGATAGCTGTTCACCGCATTGCACAGCTCCAAGTAGGCCAACAGTTGGGGCGAGTTCAATTTCCTGGCGATGGTATTGGTCTTTTGCAGTGAGTCCCTTAAGCGCTCGTGTCGATTGAGTGACGCATGCACCTGACAGATCAGAAACGAGGCATTGAAGCGCCATATCAAACTGTTGCAGGCGTTTGCCTCTGTGGCAAGGAAATTCGACATTGAAAAACTATTCATTTGTAGTCAACTGACAACTCAACTCACCTTTTTCCGCATTGCGTGCCATTCGCACGCATTTGCCAAAGTGCGACTCTTTGAAATGCTGGCGCGCTATCGCAAACATCAGATAAGCTCGCTCGATGCCGAAGCGCGAGTGACGAAAGCGCTCCTTCAGTTTGTCGATGATCAAGCTGCAAGAGATGGAAAGAGGTAGAGAGTGAGATATCTATATATAAAGAGAGAATGCGAAGGAGAGAACGGAGAGAGAGAAAAAGAGGATAGAGAGAGAGAGAAGGAAGATTTTAAAATTTATCGATATACTAAATATGAGTTTTGGTATATTTTAGTATTTTTGCGGCATTTTGAATTTGATGGATATACTAAGTATGACGTTTGGTATATTGTAACTTTTTTTGGTATTGTGAAATTGACCGAATACGACATTTGGTATATTTAGCATTTTTTGGTATTTTTAAATTTATCTATGCTATACTAAATATGACTTTTGGCATATTTTAATATTTTGAAATTGATTGATATACTAAATATGACTTTTGATATATTTTGAAATTGATCGATTTATAGGTTTTTGTGGTATTTTAAAATTTATTGATATACTACTTATGGCCTTGGGTATTTTGTAGTATTTTTTCGGTACTAGGGCCCATGTACTCTGGAGCCTTAGAACCACAACAGCAATGTTAACTTTTACCACATAATGAAATGAAGAATTTTGATATGAAACAGTAGTTAATATCTTTGAAACTTAACATTAAGTATACGTTTAGTTGGCCTTACAGACCGATTTCATTTTAATAAACCAAACATTGATTTTCCTTTTAATTCAGATGTTCCGCTTGTCAGTCATTAATGAAAAGTACCTATGTTAAGAGTTGGCACTTCTAAAAAACCTTGATTTATTGCACTGTGAAATGTAATAGTGCAAAAATTACAGCTTTCTAGCGTTGGTAGCTTGGGCAAAAAGTCAGTCTGCAGTCAGGTAGTTAAATTTGTATATGTTGGCAGCTTCATCTTTTCCAATTTGGATGAATTGTTTTAGTTAATTGTCTTTAGACCTAGTCCTTTTTACCTCCAGTCCTGAAGGTTTCTTTGGAATCCTTATAAATATATGTAGGAATGTATAAAAACGCTCTCACAATTCAATAAAACTTCTTACGCTTCATATGGATGAACTGTCGATCTAAATGGATGTCTGACATCTACAATCCTCAACCGCTCTCAGTCTAAAAATTTTTCTCAATTCAGTAAAAGTTTCCAACTTTATATGGAAGAACTGTCATTTAAAATCCTAACAAGTGAACTGTCTTTCAATTAGTTGGTTTTTCAATAATCGCAATTTTCATATGGATACATTAAATGTTAAGGTACAACATTTTTTTTTTTTTAATTGTATGCCTATATAGATCAGGATTATTATTGGGGACCCAACCTCACCTCATGTGAAGATTGGGATTATTGAAAAAGCAACTATTTGAAAGAGGTTGCTCATTCAAATATAATCCCCATCCCAATACAAAATACTGCCTTTTAAATAGTTGATTCCTTGATACTAATACTAAATTTCATCTGCCTTTTAAATTCTTTCCCTATTGTACTTTGATTTACTTCGCCCACTTACGTGGAGTTTTCCGCACGTTCGGTAGCCTTGGCCACATCCTCGTATACGTTGTGGCCACCGAATATGCTGGAAAAATTTCGCATGCGATCCTTTGGCAGTCTATAGAGTATGTCCTGATTCTTTTGATTCAAGAAGTCCACATCTTTGGGCACCGCACGTCGATCGATGTGAGCCAAACCCAAAATGTTGTACACCTCGTTGATGAACTCGAATTTCCAGGGCAATGTTCGTTGGGTTTTCAGCACAATTTTCGTTGACATTATGTGCTCCACATAGTCGGTGAGACGATCGATATTATGCTCAAGGCGCAGACGACGAACGTCACGCAAAATGCGATAACAATCACGTCTCGTCTGATACTCCACATAATACAGATAGTTCTCACGATGCTTTTCCCAAATCGGATAAATCGGCCTTCGAACATGCATCATTTTCTAAAGATTCAAAATAATTATATATAAAATATATTCTAGTATCGATAGTTTTACCATAAACTTTCGGACTATCGCATATTGTTCGCAGCTGAATTCGTGGATTTTGTCAGCGGTTTGCACGTAGAGCGGATTGAGCAACTGTTTGTTGTTGCGCAGTCCTTGCAACATTTTCACATCGATGGCACTGCTTCCCAGATAATGATAGTTGTACACTTTCTCGGTGACACGGCGACGCGCTTGCTCCAAGGGCGACAGCGATATCTCATTCTTCAGGGTCACGCTCTCGACATCGCATTCCGATTTCTCGCGCAACCTTTGCCACATGGGGCGTGGCACAAAGGCGGTGGTTGTGGGACGATTGCGCAGTATTAATGGCAGATTCTGCAGCATAAACGGATCCAGACGACTCCCCAAACAATCGTCGAGCACTGTGTTGGTCTAAGGAGAGCACGAGGGGGGTGTAGAGAGAAAGAAGAGATGGAAAAATCAGATGGGGGAGGATTCAACAATGTGAAGAAAGGATTGAAAGATAGGAGGAGATTGAAGAATGAAAATGATCAGATGTAATGTAAAGAATAAAGTACTTTTGTGAGTAAGGATCAGAAAATGTGTTCAATAATAAAGAGAAAATGCAGAAAATGAAGTATTAACAGAAGAATGAGAAAGAGGAGATGAAATATGAAGACAAAAATTCATTAACATAAGAGAAAATAAAAGAAAGGAAAAGATATAGAAATCTATTCAGTAAAATTTACGAGAAGGTAGAAGATATGGCAAATAAGAGATGAAGAATAAACTACTTTTATGAGTAAGTAAAGATCAGAGAAAATTAAGTATTAGCCGAAGAATGAAGAAGAGATGAAAAATTTAGATCAATGATTAGAAAGCAAAAAATATATAGAAATTCTATTCAGTAAAAGTTAGGAGAAGGTAGAAGATATGGTAAAGAGATGGAATATGAAGAATGCAAAATTTGAAGACAAAAAAGAATAGCAGCAAAGAATAAAGAAAAAGTTACTTTATGGAGAAGAGAACAAAAATGTGATGTATTTGCAGAAAATCGAAAAAAGGAAAATGAATGAAGATAGACATTTAAATAATTGCACAGAAGAAGCGTCTAAACAAATTAAATAAATGTGTGGAATAATATATAGAAAATTAAGTGTTCGCAGAAGAATGAGAGAGAAGAGTTGGAAAATTCAGATAGAGTAATCGAAAACTTAAAGCAAATAAAAGATAAGAGGAAATGCAAAATTAAATAAACTACTTTTAAGATAAAAAAAAATTAAGTAATGAAAAAATTAAATGTTATATGCAAAAAAGAAAAGAAAGAAATGTGATTAAAGAAGAATAAGAAAGAAGAGTGGGAAAATAAACACAGGAAAAATAAAAAGAACAAATATAACAAGGGACACAAAATGTGAAGTATTAGTGAAGAATTAGAAAGAAAATATACAAAATTGAGTTAAAGGATTCATGAACTATAGAGAGACCAAGCCAATCAAATAAGGAATAGAAAATGCGTTGCATAATGAGAGAGGAGAACTTAGAGAATGATTAGCAGAAGACTGAGAAAAACTAGAGGGAAAAGCATAATTTTGAAAAATATACGCAGATGGAAATCCGACCAGTAGCAAACACTACTGTGAAAATTTGAATGTTTAGGAAATAAGAATCTTTTTAGCGATCTTCCAAACTCACTAGAGCTCTGTGCTTCACGAAGCGATCGTGGATCGAGTGACCGCGAAACTTGGTCGCTTCGTTGTAGAGCTGACAGAGATTCTCCTCGAAGCGATTGCAATCGAGCAGCATGTCGCACTTGTCGAGTATGAGACCCGAGTTCAATTGCCCCTTCAGCTCCATCAGCCGTTGCGCCTCCAACACATCCCTGTAAGCATCCTCATTCTGTGCCATGCCACGATGACACTTGCTCCGCGCATGCAACGTTTTATATGCCTCCAGCTGATAGTGCATCGATTGTTGTTGTTGCACCATTGATGATGGACGAAAGGAGGCAACCGATGGCAATGCCGTTGTGCTCCTCGTCTCCATCTCCCTCGACACTTCGAGGGCGCGACGAAACGATGCCAACGCCTTCTTGTTGCACAGCCGATGGCTGTAGTATTGTCCCCAGTCCTTTAAGAGACGCGTCTGGATTAACGGCGGCCAATCGATGCGTTGCCATGGCTTCAGATCCGGCGGCAGGCCGACAAAGACACTCTTTCTTATCGAACTGTCGCGGGACATCGCAAATTTATAATCGAATTATTGCCACACAACGAAATTTGCAAAAGTACACGTTAATTTCATATACGTCAAATTTAGACATAAATACAATCAAATTTTTTGTGTGTTTATTGACAATATTATTGACATTTTTTTATGTGGTATTTCGCTATATTTTTTATATCAAAGTAGGCAGTCTGAGGTATTCAAACAGCCACAAAAAACTGAATGTATAGTATATGAATTTTAATGACTGCACAAATCAAATAATACGATTCAATTGAATTTGCACATTTTGTACACATGCAAATTGCCTTTGAAACTTGTGTAGTTTATTTATTTTATAATAAAAAGTGTATTTACGTAAGTAAAATAAGCATTTGATAGAATAATGCTAAATAACATCGGAAATTCAGCATAATAACAACAAGATTGTCAAAGTATATGTTAAAGTGTTCATGCAATGTTCTCATTTAAATATGTATGTAAATATCCCAACAAAATACCTCACGAATATACAGAAAAAATATTTCGAAAATACTAACATATGCCAAATGCATTATATATGCAAATATGTCGACAAAATACTAAAATATACGAAACGTTTTATTTTGTATACAGATAATCCAACATACCAATGTAAATATACCGAAAAAATACCTCACAAATATCCATATAGAATACAGAAATATACCAAATGTTTTTTTTTGCATATCGATAATCCGATATATTATATAATATAAATATACTTAAAATATACCTCAAAAAATACTAAAATACCATGTATGTAAATATACTAAAAAACCCCGCAAAAATACTGAAATATACGCTTTATCGATAATCCCTTAATGATGCCATAGAGCACAAAATATTCGTGAAAATTAGTTCTTTGATAATATCTAAGCTTTTTAGGCGATCGCAATTAAATTTTCACAGATCATCAAATCGTCAAGAATGTAGAAAGGCAACACTTTATATCTCATATAAAAGTTAATTGCTCATGCCAATTAATTGAAAAACTAGCATATTACAAAAAGAAAGAAAAATAGGAAACATACGAATTATTTATTTATATTTATTTATTATATTATATTTATGAGATGAGCAAAAGCAACTAAGGCTTTTATACTAACCATAATTATAAATAATCTGTATTTTAGATTCTTGAAAAAGAAAATGCAAAATAAACAAAAGTGCATATGGAAATGTTAAATTCAGTCCCACATCTAACTATTCAACATTGTAAAATAGTAGTAAAGAAAATGCTGAAAGGCGGCAATTGAATTCGCATTTAGATAATCGCAAAAGTGCGCTCCCCATATTTGGGCTTAGAGCAGAGCACAACTCTGTGATCAACAAAGCAGCTTCATGGTGAATCTGCAAAGTTTTTGTTTTGTTTCTTTTGCTTTGTTTCTTTGGCATGGAAATTACAAAGTACTAAAGGTAAACTTGAATGGAAAGTGAATTTTGTGGCTTATCTCATCATTTGATTTGCGCAATCTTTTTCTTTTATTATTATTTTGGGGGGATTCTCTTTGCAGTGCATAAAATGACGCAATGAACTAGAGACCGAGACGGAAAATAAAAATTGTCGGCAAGTTCAACTGATCTCTTCTCACGCCTACGCGAGGGGCAAAAAGAGTGTCTGAAGGGGGGAACTTGAGGGGGAGCTTTTCACACACAGATCACTTAACACTGTAGGCCACGGTTCAGTCAAATGAATGTCGTCGTCTTTGGGCCAATGTTCACGCAGCGAAAAACTATTTGAAATTCCCCCCTTTAGGAAAACAAAAGAGAGAAGCAACGGCAACGGCAACAGCAACAATAAAAATAACAATAACAAATAATGACAAGCGTCATAATCGGGCAATATTTACGAACATTATTATATAATTCTCAGCTGTGGCCAGTCCAAATTATTTAATTACTTTATTTTTCTATCTCTTACCTAGCTGCTTTTTTTGTCGTTTGTCTTTTTTCCTTTCTGGTCAGCTAGACTTGGCCCAGTTGTCGGGCAACGACAACAATTTTACAACAATTATTACAAATATTTGCTTAAAATGTAAACTGCTTAATTGTTGTCATACCCTCCACACGCATTCTACAACCTAAAAGTGGGTATGCTAAGCTAGAAGAAACAAGTTTTGTAACTGAAGTAAGCTTTGAAATTTAAGGCGAAATTGAGGCGACTTTGAATGAAACAACTACGATAGCCATTTCACTAAATGTTATCGATAATAATAGTAATATAATAATCGATAGCAATATAAATTTATTTTTAAATCTCGTTAAAAGAGCATAACCAAAATATTTCGAACAAGAATTTTGTAAAACCGAAAATAGAATTCTTCGTCTATACATCGGAATTTAAGCAGCCGATAGTAATAAAAATGTTTTTTTCTTATCGAGTTAAAGAAGAATTATTTTTTGGCTTTTAAGAAAATTGTTTGTCAAATATCTTTACACAGATATTTAGCAATCTAAATGTACTTAAAAGGCAAGTAAAATATATAAAAATCGATAGTCATATGACTAAATGTTATCGATAACAAGCTTACCAGAATCGTTAGTAATACAAATTTATTTTCAAAGTGCGTTAAAGCCGAATATCCAAAATATTTTGAATAAACTTTGTGTTAAGCCTTAAGTCACATAAAGAATTCTTCCTCGATTTGAATATATCGGAACTTAGACAACCGATAGTAATATAAATCTATTTTAACTTTATATAGTTAAAGAATTATTTCCTTGGCTTTTAGAGCAGTGTGTGTCAAATATCTGTACACAGACATTTATAGCAAACTAAATTCATTAAAATAGAGGCGATTGAAAGAAAATTAAATATCGATAGTCGTTTGACTAAATGTTATCGGTAATGAATTAAAACTATTGATAGTAATAAAGCTGAATGTCAGAAACATTTTATTGGTTTTATAGAATAATTTATAGATATTTTCAAGAAGTTAAAATAAATATCGATAGACACTTGAATCACAGCTATCGATAGTAATAAACTAGAATTGCAGAAGTATTCCAATACGTTTTTATCAATTTAATAGAATAAAGAACTAAACGTTCGGGATTGAATTAAAACTATTGATAGTAATAAAGCCGAATTGTAGAAACATTTCAATAGCTTCATTGGTTTTATAGAATAATTTATACATATTTTCAAGAAGTTAAAATAAATATCGATAGACACTTGAATCACAACTATCGATAGTAATAAAGTAGAATTGCAGAAACATTCCAATAGCCTTCTATCAATTTAATAGAATAAAGAATTGCTTGCTCTATTTACAGGGTATTTGCGAGCCGTGCATTCGCCGTGCTGCGTATTACTTTTGCTTCACATAATTGTGTGCATTTCTTTTGTTTTCATTGCTTTGCGTTGCTTCGCTCGCGCTTTGCATAAGCGGAACACGACGAATTTCAATTTAGTTGACCAGACTGCCTGATCCATCCGCTGGCATTTTGCTCGCTTTTTTGGCCAAGTCTTGGATGGAGGAAAGACAGGTAGAAAGAGAGGGTGAGAGAGAAATAGAGAGAGAGAGAGAGAAAAGAGATCTTGGCAAGCGCGTCGCAAAACTCTTCATTTGTATGCCACATGGGGCTGGCTGTGGGTGTCTCGCTTGCGGAAAGAAAGAAAGAAAGTAACAGAAGACAGCGACGACAGTAAAAAAAACTGTTGCACGAGCTACGCCACTTGAGCGCCAATTAAATGTTGCTGCTGCTGTTGCTGTCATTGCCATTGTTATAGTTGTATTTTTTGTTTTGTTATTGCTTTTGCATTGATTTGATTGTTTGCTGTCTTCATTTTTATTTGCCAAAATAATAAATAAATACGAAACGACGCACAGGAAACTAGCGAACTGTGACGAACTAACTGACTGACTGACTAACTGAGTGACTGACTGACTGCCTGGCACAATGCATTGCATGCCAATTGAGTGACCATCAAACTGTAAGCACAGCACAGCACAGTGCATGCTCAACCGTCAGTTGGAGAGTCGCTCGCTTATTTGCTTGTTCGATGCCAAAGCCGAAAAGGAAACTCACTTGGCACTCGAAACACTCAAACACTTGAGCACGAGTTCAACGAGAGCAAAAGTGAATAGAGAGTGAATGAATAGCACACATTTGTACATATATATATATATATTTGATATTTGATTCACTTTAAAATAGTAATACAATTGCCCATTTATCATAAGAGTAAAAGTTTAGCAAACATTTGTTTAGCACGCGTTGCGCTCGCTTTAATTGAATTCATATCTTTTTGCTCACATAACAAATTCAATTTTATTATGCACTTCAATTTCTTCTTCTCACAAATAATTTAAATAACTTTTTTATTAGATATGACAGACATTAATTAGATTTTAATTAAATTGCATTTGCTTAACTTTTTCAATTCAGAAGACTAAAATGCAAATTGTTAATTTAATTTCTATTTAAAACAAACAAATGCAACAAATGTAATTTTAAGCGATACCTTATCTAATTTTTACTTAGAATTGTAAATATGTAGTTTAAGACATACCTTCAGAAATTCTTTTTATTTACCAGCACAGAAAATATTAATTGTGAAGAAATTTGAAAGATTTGGCTCTTCAATCATCATTTTATTCTTAAGACAAAAAAACATTTCAAATTATGTTTTTGTTTGTTAAAATGTTGGATCCTCATTTAATTATAACCAAATTTGTGTCATGTGGTCTTTGTTCTTGGGTTCAAATTCGGTTTGGTTTGTACATCAAAAGTGGAAAGTGTTAAAATTGTATAACACCTTTTTTATTCATTTAAAATAGTAGAAATTTTAGAATGCATCAAGCATTCTTTGATTTAAGATTTTGGTTCATTTTAGAGATTTTTTCATTCGTGAATCTAGAATTTTTGTAGAATTTTGATCTTGATTTTAGACTAAACATTATTGGTTCAATTTTGACATCATATAATCTTGATTCAATATGTTATTCTTAATTTAAGCACGTTTTTTCTTTCTGTGTGCCCTTAGAATATTTGCTATATTGGCTAGTAGTTAATTTATTATCAACTTTACCACTTTAAACTCTATTCTCGCAACTGCATTGAATAGATCACATGCCAGCCCATCCGTGATATGAAATGAGCTACACTTTGTGGCGTGTTGAGGCGCATATAAACACTCGAGAGTGAAGAACACCTTTGGGCCAAATTAGTTGGCACTTACGTATGTGGCATCAGCATCTCATGTGTTGCCTGTTGCTTCAGGCTGCCACGAGAGCAGCACTCAAAAACAGCCGCAATGCCACTCAAGGCAGCAAATGGTGGCAAAGCAAAGCAAAGCGAAGCACAGCGAACTGCAATTACATGCTGCAAATTGAGTGCAGCATGCCTCATGCCACATGCCACATGCCCCTTACTTACTTACAAGCAACAACAGCAGACACCTGGCCTGCTGGTCACTTTGACTCTCGGATGTCAAATGCATTCGCTCCTTGCTGCCAGAATTAGCATGCAAATGCAACTCGAACTCGAACTCGAACTCAAACTCAAACTCAAACTCGAAAGCAAACACAAATTCATATTCGTAATTGTATTTGGTATTCGTGAATTCCTGCAATTGCTTTACTACTTTATCGAGCTGTAAATTCAAGTGCTATTTCACACTGCCAACTTGCAACTTGCAACTGGCAGGCGATTAATCTGCCAACAAATAGCCAACTGAGAAACACTGCGAGGGCGGCCTAAAAAATTGCTTCTGTTTTAAATGCATTTGAATTTTTCTCAGTACTTTAATTCATATACTAATAAAGAATAAAAGAAAAGAAGCTTTTCTAAAATCAAAATTTTAGTCTAAGCACTAAGAATTTGAATCTAAAAAATGCGCACGAAAATCTTGAACTAAGAAGACGCATCTTGATCTCGAGCATATTTAAAAATCAAGTTCTTTTATCAGAGACTTTTGTAACTTAACTTTAGTATTTTAGTTCTTATTTAGAGATCTTGGAAGTTTTTTTTTTAAGAATAATGTTTTTTTCTTAGTCTTTTTTTAAGAACACAATTATTAAAAGAATTTCGCCCGATTTTAGAAACTATTTTGTACATAGAAATGTTTAAGCTAGAAATTTAATTAACAAATTGAAAGCTGCAGTCGAGTGTACTCGATTGTGATATATCGTGAATAAAAATAATGCAGTATTAATTTTAAAATATACCAAAGTAATATACGGAAGCACTAAGTATATATTATACCAAAAGCTACATATGGTATATAGATATAGTAATACATTAAACTTTTATCTATAACATACTCTAAATCAAATAGTAAAATTGGTTTTTTGTTTATATATTATATAATAATATAATATAATAATAAAAATCAAGCTGAAGGCCTTTACAGGAAGTGCTTTAGTAATAGTGTTAGTGTTAATTTTAATTAGTATATTTAAACTTTTTCTTGAAGACTCAAGTAATTACTAACAACAACAATATAATTTAAGCATTTTTTATATTTGTGTTATTATTTATTTATATTTTTCTTTATATATTATTTTATATATTATTATTGTGTTACGCTGATTACTTATTAGCCCACCCTCGCAACAGTTGTATAGAAAGCATCGTTAGCTGGTAAATTTGAATTGAGAACTATTTAAGCATTTGACAGAGCGACACTTGAAGTCAGACTTTCAGTTGACAGCCACTATAACGCAAAGTATAATTCTAATAAATAATAATAATACTAATTTTTGTATTGAAAACCCTTAAGATAATTAAATTCATTCATATTTAGCAATAACAAGTCGAGTGTGCTCGACTATGAGATACCCGCTGCTTATTTTGAATAAAATCAAAACGGTGCAGTATTTTTCTTAGAATATACCAAACGAATAAGCCGAAAAAGTACTACAAATATACAAAATTACATATTTGACATGTGGATATAGTACTACATTCAAAATTTACCATGAAGTTCTAAAATATAACAGATTATCAGCCAAGAAACTAAGACCCGTATACAAAAGAATTTTCTAAATAACTTCTACAATTTTTATTTGATCACAATCAAATTTTCAGGAATCATAAAAACTAAAGTAATTATTATTATACGGGGCGGAAGTGGGCGTGGTAAAACTCGAGACAAACTTGATCTGCTTGCAAACATCAAAAGTGCTGTCGAAAAAATAAAATATCTCTATTTTGTATAATCTCTGAGATCTAGGTGTTCATACAGACGGACAGACAAACGAACGTACATGACTATATCGTCTCGTCTGTTGACGCTGTTCAAGAATATATATAATTTATAGGGTCGGAGTTGCCTCTTTCTGCCTGTTACTTACATTTCCTACCCTTCTATCTTAAGGTTAACGGGTATTAAAATGAATTTGATTAATATAAAGAGTTCCATTTCATTTCGAATTTACTGCCACGCAATTTCCATTTAGTTCTTTGTCATAATTACGAAAAGGAAATGCAAAACAATAATTATTCATCGCAGCCTTCAAGTTGCATAAAGTTAGTATATTACTTTCATAAGTTTGCAATTTCTAGAAACTTTTCTTTTGACTTGAGCATAAAATGAAGTCTACTGCAATGAGATCTTTATTTTGTCTAATGAAATTATAGAAAAGCAAATCGTTGATGAATTTTATATAATTTTTTTTAAATTCTGTAAATTTTATTACTTTATTATATTGCAACAGTTACTGCGCTTCTAATGCTTCCCATGGCTGTTAGTGCAACTGTTATTGTTACTGTTAATGTTACTGTTAATGTGGCTGCTACTGTTAGCTTCACTGTTAATTTTATTGCTGTAATTATTGTGCTGTTATTGCAATTGATGTGTTGTGCGTTTGTTTTTATTTGTTGTTTTTTTGTCTTATTTCTTCTGTTATTCGACGCAATTTACTTTTTTCTGTGGCACAAATGTGGGCAAAGTTAAGCTGTGCCATGCCCCAGCCTGGCCACACACACACACACACAGACCTCCACACATACATACCCAGGAAAAAGAACGAGAAATGTGGCGCGGGGCAAGTCGCCAATTTAATCGGGACTGAACACACGAGGCGCCAATTCCGAGTCGTGTCGTGTTCGTTGCAGCATCAGCAACAGCAAACAGCAGCAGCCAACGACTGAGTTCTTCAGTTCGCATTTGTGTCGCCCAGTGGCAGGTTGTCTTGCCTCACGCGTCCTGTGGCCTGCCGCAGATAGAAATTCAAACAAAATCCGAGCGACGTACAAAATAACAGTTGCAAATTTGAAACGAGGCGTTGCCAAAAAAAAAAAGTAAAAATTGCTCTTCTTTTTTTGTGTTGTTGTTGTTGCGGATATCTTCACACACGCTGTGAGTATTGATGTGAACATGCACCTCACAGAAGACTGTGACTAGCTTAAGTATGTGTGTGTGTTTAGTTGCAACATGTGGCGGCGATTAACTTGCGCCGTTTAAATCCTGTCTTTCTGTTTGTCTGTTTGTCGAGTGTCCTTTTTCACATTTTGACATTCGGGCAAAAGCCTCTGTAATCTTTCACGCCTGCCACCAACGCCGCGCCGCGCCGTACGCTGTGGCATGCCTCATCTATTATTTAGCTGCACGAAAGTCAACATAACAAAATAACCGAAAAAAAATAAGGCGAAAAATAAATATAAATAAATGAAAGGCAGCAAATCAAGCATACGCCGCATAAACACGAAGAGTGTCACTTGCCATTTGCATTTCACTTTAGTTTGAAGAGCATTGTACAGTTGCAGAAGCACTGCTGGATGCTCTTCTTCGTGCTGATCTTAACTTTCGAGTGATTGTCTTCGCTTGTTAGCTGGCAATTGCATAATGAGTTTGCCGGCGCAAAGTTGAATTTATTATCAACTTTCTGTCTGTAGTTGCCCCAAACTGGGGCATGCCACACACTTTTCTCCTCTCTCTCTCCACTGCTGTGTGCAACAGTTTCATTTTATTATATTCTTTCGCTTGTCCAGTTTAATTGGCTTAGTGCGGCTTAAAAGGTAAGGCTTTAAGTGGCAACAAAACGTCGCGACGTTGCGACTCGAGCTCATTGACCTCGCCTCGCCTCGCCTCCTCTCCCGAAGTGGGCGTGGCAACTGCTACCCTCATGTTGTCGCTATGTCTCTGTTGCTAGGTCGCTAAAGCGTCGTTAAACGCGCCGCATTAAATTATCTTTAGATTTATGACCTTTTGCTCCACACACACAAAAGTGCGGCGCATCATCAAAATCAGGTAAAAATTAATTCTCATAATCCAAGATTTTTATCGTGCATTGTTTTTCATTTGCAAATTGTTGCTTGACGGCGAACAATTTCTTTGCGAAATATGCTACAGAAATTGCTCTTAAAAAAGTACTTGATGATAAAATATTATCAAACTGTCTCCAGTTCGTATGCGAAATACAAATTATGATTGCGAGATATTAGGACTTATAAAAATCATAATTCTTAGTAATGTCTTCAAATAAAAATGAAGAGTGCGCATTTCGAATTGAGGATTCTACTAAATTTAAGAAATATTTAATCACATTATCACAAATTCTTAAACGTCAATTAAGAATTTATTAAAAATATTGTTCTTTATAAATATATATGTAATCACATTTTTGGGTTTATTCAAGAAATACTTTTGTATGGAAAATCTGGTATATTTCGAATGTAGCGCTTCATTGATGGCCCTCAGTATATTTGTAGTTTTTGTGGCATACTATTTGGTATATTTTAAAACGAATGCTACACTGTTTTGTCTTTATTCAAATATACCAAATATGGCATTTGGTATATTTTAGCATTTATATGGTATATTATTTGTTGTATTTTAAGCAAAACACTAAACTCTTTTGCTTTTATTTACAATGGAAAGCGGGTATCTCACAGTCGAGCACACTCTACTGTACTTCGAAAATTATTTTGTTTAATAAATTTCAATCACACTTCAAGCCCATTTGATAGGCATTAAATATGTTTTGAGGCTTAATATAATGACAATTTTTGCTACATGAAAGAATTCAAAATAATGAGCGCATTTTGTTATTATTTCGTAAAAATATAATACCGTTTTTGTCACAAATATAAATATTTGTGTTGAATCGAATTTCTAGAAAACGAACGAATTGTGAAGAGAAACAAATGAACGGATTTTGTATTCAATAAATATTTTTCTATGTTTAAAGAAAATGATGTTGAGTAGAGGAAATATTAAAACATTTCCATCACACATTAAAATGATATGTTTATTATTAAATTACGTTTCGGTTTTAATGCTTATATGCCTACATAAATATTATTGCCGCGCGTTAAAATGTTATTGTTATGATTTAATTGTAATTTGACACATTAATTCTAGGCGACACATTTTTGTGCGTGAAATATAAACTGGTATTATACATCAAATTTAATAGTCGCCAATAAATGTTGTTCAACGGTGTAATGCAATGTGATCTGAGCCAGCTAAATCAGACTAAAGTGTATATGGAAAGTAAGCAGACGAATTCTGGATTCTGAATTGCTGGAATGTCTGAGTCCTGAGTTTGTGCTCTCGTTTCAATTATTGCTCTCCAAATGAAAAGTCCTAAATTACATTTCAAATGAGATTTAATGGCCGAGGCAGAGCCAAAAGTCCAAGCACAATTGCGAGCAATGTGTGTTTGTTGCCTGCTTTTAGGTGCTTGACTTCACATAAAGCTAAACAAGAAAGAAAAACAACTTGGAAAGCTACAATCATGTGTGCTCGACTGTGAGATACTCGATAAGCATTTTGATTAAAGGCAGAACAGTGTGACATTATTCTAATATACCCAAAAATACTGTAATATAACTTACAGTATTATTTGGTATATTGATATACTAATGCATTTCAAATATACCATAATGTATAATAATGTAGAATAATAATAATAATAATAATAATAATAATAATAATAATAATAATAATAATAATAATAATAATAATAATAATAATAATAATAATAATAATAATAATAATAATAATAATAATAATAATAATAATAATAATAATAATAATAATATATTATATATATGAAATAATTCAAAGTCTCATCATTTTAAAAATATACCAAAAGCTTCATTTGGTATATTGATATTCTATTAAATTCCAAATATACCATAGAGTACAATAAGACATTATTCTTAAAATATACCAAAAGACGTATTCGGTATTTTTATATACTATTCCATTCACAGTATACCATAGAGTACAACATATATCAGATTGTTAAACCTCTACCCATTTTGTATAAAGACAAAACAGTGTAACATAATCCCAATATACCAAAAAAGTACTAAAATATAGCAAAGGTATTATTCGGTATATTGACATAGTATTACACTCAAAATATACAATAAATTACAAAATGTGACAGATTGTTAACAGTTTTTTTGCCACATAAAGTATTCCTTGAATATCTGGGGACAATTTTTATCTAATCACAATCAAATTTTTGAGGGAATGATATATACTGTTTTGTGTGTGCCAAAAATTATGACTCTAGCTTTAAAATTGCTCTTAATATTCGATTTTTCCATTTTGAGGTGACCGAAGTTGGCGTGGCACAAGCTTAAGGCAGGTGCTTAGAGGGACATAGCTGATCAAAAATATATATATATATTACTTTATGGTGTCGGAGTTGGCTCCATCTGTCTGTTACCTAAATTTTCTGGTATGCACAAATTTCGAATTCCCTTCTACCTTTTTGGGGTAGCGGGTATAAAGCGAGAAGCCGACTTGCATTTGCTTTTGATTTATGTCAGCTTTGCAGTAACTTTTTCTATTTCGTTGCTGCAAGGGGCTGTACTTTAATAAGGGCAGCTCCCGAGAGTGTAGAAGCGGAGCGATGTCTGCTAGATGAGAGTAAAAGTCTTTTTGTCAGGTGCGCCTAAAAGTAGACTACAATTTGCCATTTATAGCGACAACGTGGGCAACAGCTGAAGAGCTCTCAAGTTGCCGCGCACAAGTTGTTGTACAACGCAACAGGCACAAGTACAAGTTCAAGTCTTACCTCCTTCTCTACCCCTCTACTCTGCTGCCACACCTCTCAAAGTTTGGGTTAAGTCAACTCGACTGCGATTCCTGTTCATCAACGCAAGAGCGAGAGTTTTATAAATTCATTAAGCGCCTGAAATATGCATAAACATAATTTGGTTTTGTAATTAACATTTTTGAGCAAAGCCAACGAGCAAAGCTGCAGCTGCTCTTCATCTCACTTCTCTTTTCTTTTTTTGCTTTTGGTCTGTCACACGCGGCGTATGAGCAATGCGGTGCTAACCAAGCAGCTTGCCTTCAACGTTTGCCCGCTAATTGAATCATTTTTGTCCATCTTCTCTTCTGGCCGTCCCTTTTGTATGTTTTTATTTTTACCGCCGCCGTTGCTTTAATTAAGCAACAAAAAGAAAAACAACACAAAGTGTGGCAAGGATTCAACTATATTCCATGTTGCTTAACCAAAACACGTGCTTGAATTTCTCTACAAAAAATTCGTGCAGCCAAAGACAAAACCAAAAAAACACCAAAAAAAAAAATGGGCAAGAATGTGGAAAATGTTCAAAATGCCAAAGGGCCTAAACGCGATGTTCTTGTTGCCGCTGCTGGTGTTGCCCCCTTCCCCTCAAAAAAAAGTGGTATGTGGGCGTGGTCAAGTTCAAGTTATGTTCAACTTTTGCTTTCAAGCACGACGACGACGACGACGCGCTCGTCATACATATTTGTGTTATCCTGGCCAAAAAGGCCTTGCTAACTAGTGCAAATATATGCAGTGAGTGGCATTAGGGTTGCACACTTCTACATACAACATTTTAAATTGAATTCAACCTCAAGGAACTCTGAGTGTGGTCACATTAGAGCGCCCAAATATCACGTACTGTTTCTTCTATACGCTAGCTTCGAAAATGAATTGAAATGCATGGGAAGATCTCCATATTATAAGCTTTTCTTCTTTCTTATTATTAAATGGTAATATAGTAATAATAATATTATTAATAATAATATATTCTGAACTTACCACAACAAAAACTTAGCTGCAGCTGCGAGTTTATGTCAATCTAGAAACAAATAAAATATTATGATTAGTTATAAATTTTTTTGAATTTTTTACCTATGCCTAGGAATTGTTGGACATAAGTATTTTATGGATTACAAATTGAATATTTAATATACTGAAATATATACCGATTAACTGGACATTCCAATAATTTCAGCACAATTGCTTTATAGCTTCTGACTGATACATTAAAATGGTTTTCGACTTTTGTGCTACATTTAGAAATCGTTTTACTTTCGTAGAAAGATAATTTAAAATAGTTATTGACTTTTAGCACACTCTCAAAACTCATTATACATTCGTAATTTGTGTATAATATTTAATATACTGAAATGTAGACGATTTAACTGCGTATTCTAAAATTTTTAGGCACAGTTTTTCAATGTCTAAGAGAGTCTTTAATAGCCGAGGGTAACTTCTGATGCAGAATTGAAAATAGTTCTTGACTCTAAGCATACTTCTAAAATGCATTTACTAAAATACTAAATATACAATGTTGACCTGCATATTCAGAAAATTACATGCCAAATATCTTTAATGGCCAAGGGTAACTTCTAACTGATTCTTAGAAATAGTTCTTGACTTTTAGCACTCTTAAAAAAATAATTTCATATTCGCAAATTGCAAAACACAAATTGTATATTTAATATACTGAAATATCGACGATTTAAGAGCATAATGTAAAAATTTCAGCATAATTGGTTAACAGCTAAGAAAGTCTTTAACAGCTTAGATATTATCTAATAGATAAAAACAATTCTCGACTTTAGCACACTTCAAAACCTTATTTGACATTCGTCATTTGTTGATTGCAAACTTATTATTTAATACACTGAAATGTACACCTTTGAAAAGCATATTCTTAAAATTTCAGCACAATTGCGTGGCCTAGGGTATGTGCCTAGTCGTTCACTGCCGCCCCATCAATACCAGGAATTCTTTGTACCTTTTTGTCTATATTTCTTCTGTATTTCTTTGCCACTTGTTGAAACTCATTAATTTCTGATGATGGGCAAAAAAGTTTTTCGTTGATTCCAATTGTAAAGGATACGTGCTGACCTTTTTTTTTATGTGTATATTCGTTGTGGGCGGGGTAGCAGGGGGCGTGGTCGTATGCATATCCTTGTAGCTGTAGCTGTAGCTGAGCATTGTTCTGCCTACATTTATTTGCGTTGAGTATTATTTAATTTACATGAAAATGTCAGATAGAGACAAAACCTCTTTCTCTCTGTGGGAGGGGGGCGTGGCTGGGTATATGCTATGGTTAACAGCTCTATAAGCACAACCAACAACAACAAGGAAGCACATGCAGCATGCTTGATATCGCGCTGTTGCCATCCCATTCGAAGGCAGCTGTGCAGAAACCGGCAGATAATCTAAGCAAAACAATGCAAACAGCGATGACAGCAACCACAGCAACAACAACAGCAACAAGGATAACAACAACAACAGCAACAGCAGCAGCAGCAGCAGCAACTGGAATCAGGCTGCTGATGTGCTAAGGATCCACGAGCTGCAGTTTATCCGACTCTGTCTCTGTGTCTGCGTCTGTCTCGAGTGTCCTGCTCTAGAAATGCAGGCCACAGTTGATGCGACAGCACTTGAGACTCGCTCTGTTGCAAGACGAAGAAGGGGGGCTGTTGCATGGGAGATGGAGGGGCAGCTATTTGCTGTGCTCTAAAAGCATGTGGCTTTGACTTAATGTGCATAGTTCGCAGCCAAAGCAACAATATGCCAACTGCTACTCGCGTCTTGCTGGACAACAGCATCGAGACACACTTCATGATTAGCCACACGACTAGCATTTTTCCTGTATTTTTCAAATTACAAAATAATGAAGTGACTAAACAGAAGAATTCTATTAGTTCCTTTGAATTTAAGTTCAATGCT
Source organism: Drosophila sulfurigaster albostrigata (assembly GCF_023558435.1). Classification (NCBI taxonomy): domain Eukaryota; kingdom Metazoa; phylum Arthropoda; class Insecta; order Diptera; family Drosophilidae; genus Drosophila; species Drosophila sulfurigaster. The sequence continues at coordinate 22,387,233 of NC_084885.1, forward strand.
ATTTACTGTCTGCTCCATCATTATTTCCAGGGGAAAGAAACAAATGACCACCACTTTTAGACTGACCGTTTTAGCAACTTTTATGTGCCTAAATTTGTCACGGAAATGGTAAAGAACAAAACAACCACATCACTGAAAAAATTCGCGATATAAAAGTTAAATTATTGAATGAAATAGATTAACAAATACAAATATAAAAATAACCTTAACAACACTTGCATGGAAATTGACAAATATATTGACAAAGCTTTTATTTCTCTTTAAGAACCATTGAGCAATTCTAATTTAAGTATGAGGTGATACATATGTAAGTACCCTGTAGGTTGATACACAGTTCAGGGCAAAGTAACCATATATGTGTATTGTTAAGTAGTAATAGATATTCAGCGCGTCAAACTTGTAGTGTTATTCCATAATAATACCCATAGGGTAGACCAATGCGCCTGTAACTATTAAAGCATAAAAATCATGAACACATTTACTTCTAGCTAAGTATAACAAGTAAGAAAGTACCCATATTCAATAAAACCATCTAAAAATATACCATTAAAATATACCTAAGCCTATGCTTGGTATAGGCATTTTAGAAGAAGATAGTTTTAGAAGATAGTTTTATTACAAATGGATACCTTCTTACTTGTTATATTTAGCTAGAAGTAAACATGCTCATGACATTTAAGCTTTAAGTTTCTAACTGATTCTATTTCAATAAATATAATTTTTCTACTATTTTTTATGTTTATTTAAGAAAATATTTTATTGAGTGCTCCTCGACTTTAACAAGTCCCAATATAAGCTTTTTATAAGAAGCTTTTGTTTTTATATTGCATTTTTTGGAAACTATTAATCCTATTATTATTGTATTAGTCAATCTTATCAAATAATTGAGCAAATACACATTTATTCTTTAGCGAACCTTTCATTGTCAGAGCTGATTGCCAAATGTTGCAATGGCAAATATTTGTGAAGAACAAACACAACTCGTTAAATGCTTTAGCAACACATGCATTTGCGCTCGTTAAGAAGAGTATTTACAGGGTATTAGAGAGAGAGAGAGAGAGGGAGAGGATATAAAATAAAATGAAGCAAGCGAAAGCAAAAAAGGTTGACAGCGCATAAAAAATGTTCGTGAATAAGATTGTTACGACTTGGGGGACTCCCCGCGGTGGCAACCGAGAGTCGTCACTAGCAGCAAATAGAGACGCGAATCACCACGACAGAAAGAGAGAGATGGGTGTGTACAAGAGAGGGAGAGAGTGAGAGAGAGACAGAGAGTGAGAGTAACAAGGGAGCTGTTAAGCGACAACAGAATCGAAGAAATGAAGATGAAGACGCGCGCAACTGAAGCTTAGAAGGCAAAGTGCGAGCTGAGCTTTCAAATACTAATGGCTTGAGATAATCTCTAACAACGAGTGCGAATGCGAATGCGACTATGAGTACTCATAGTATGTATGTATGTATGTGAATGCCCGTTAAGAGAGCGACAACTGTAAGCCGATAACAAGCAGTCGATGGATGCCACAAGTTGTTGCCGCAAAAACGAACGCAATCAATAAAGTTGAAGCTACTTAAGCACAAATTTCAAATTTCATTTAATATTCAATTATGAAATTGCAGCAAAACATTTATGCTGCTGAAATTTGATTTTTGCTTTCGTTATTTTGTGCCAACTGAATTGACATTCTTGAAAGACGACTGCCTCAACCTTTGCTTCCCCCTGAACTCCCCTCGAACTTTGCCTTTCCCCCTTTTTATACCCGCTACCCACAGGGAAGAAGGGTATTATAACTTTGGATAATGTATGTAAAAGTCAGAAGGCGGCATCTCCGACCCTATACAGTATATATTATATATTCTTGATTAGGGTCAACAGTCGCGAAGATATGGGTCTTAGTTGCTTTGGCTGACAATCTGGTATATTTTGCACTCTATGGTATAATTTGTAGTATATAATGAATACATACATACATATGTATTTCAATGTGCCAAACATACACTCTAGTATATTTTTGTATTTTGCGGTATATTAATTTGGTATATTTTTATTGCAATATACCAACCATTACATTTGATATATTTTCAGGATTTTTGTGGTATGTAAATGTGGTATATTTTATATCAATATACCAAATATTACATTTAGTATATTTTCGGTATATTCATTTGGTATATTTTAAAACTAATACCATACTTCAGTATATTTTTTGCATTTTGCCGTATATTAATTCGGTTTATTTTTATACCAATATACCAAACATTACCTTTGATACATTTTCAGTATTTTTGTGGTATATAAATGTGGTAATATTTTTGAGGAATATTAATTTGGTATATTTTAAAACTAATACCGCACTATTTTGCTTCTATGCACAATGGGCATCGGGTATCTCACAGTCGAGCCCACTGGACTATAGCTTTCTTATTTGTTTTATTTTTTCGTTGTTGCTGCCTTTGGCAGTCAGTCGGCAAATATATGCCATAATATTTTTATGTATTTGCTGCCATGTGAATGAAAAACAAGCATGAATAATGCCGCAAGCAGAATGCGTGCGATGCGCGACTGCGACAAATACCCTGCAAGGGGATAAAACGTGAAATGTATGGCAGAGATTTTCAAAGGTTTTGCAAGCACTGATTGGCAGCGATAAATACCCTGCAAGAAAAATAAAGCAGCATACATAACTTAATTGATGCGAAAGCTGACAAGCATTAATGCCAGCGAATTCATATAATTGATAGACTGTGTTAAATACTCTGCAAAACGAACACGAATAGAGCATGAATAAGAGCTGAAATTTAATTTCATAACTATGTTTCACAAGTACTGAATACTGTGATCAAACCTTGTACGAAATCGCGTTGATGAACTGCACTAAATTCCCTGTAAATAAGAGAGTGCGGCAATAAAAACTTAATAGAATCGGGAGATAAAATGCATTACAACGTTTGACAAGCACTGAAGGCTTGATGAATTGTGCTAAAGAATAGGATATAAATAAAAGAAAAACTTCAATATTTGGAATAGGTTATTATAAGAATTAAAATCTGTGATCAAATCTACTTGAAGATTTGACAAGCACTGAATACACTGATCAAACTTAGTCGCAGGTTTATCAAGCACTGTAGACTGTAAAACTGAATTTGCACTGCAAAGTGAGAAAAAATCAAGTTGAAGCTGACATAGTCACAAATTTCTTTGAGATGAAGTGCGTGCGAGTCGTATATACCGCATTGACTAATTCTTGGGAGGGTATATAGAAGGGGGCATAGGGAAAAAACCAAAAAAAAAAAAATGCCACTGGCTGTCGTCGAGAATGGGAGTTTGTGAGTTGCCTGAGCCTGGGCAACAGATTTTCATACAGATTTTTTGGGAGGCTGACGTGATTTCACGAAGGAACAAAAGTCAGAAGTTGAGTAGCAGCCGCAGCTATGCTGAGGGAGGGGGCGAAGGGCAAGGCAAGGGAAAGGAAAGGGGAAAGGGAAGGGCGGCGTCAGGTTAGAGACAATGTCGCAATGCTGGCAAATGATTAAATATCATTGCCAATTAAAGTATAAGTGTGTGTGTGTTTTGTTGTTGCTCCTTTTACGTGCGTGTGTGTGTGTGTGTTTATATAGTTATGTGTGTGTGTGCGTGCCTTTGTGTGTTTGTGTATCGATAACGCTGCGACGCGTTTTCAATTTGTTTTTGCAGATGATTTGAGCAAATAAAACTGTTCTCGACTCTCTCGCACAGTTTCTGTTGCCTTTTTCCATTATGCTGTATCAATAAATGTCTCATTCTTACACACACACACATATGGACAGACTCTCTCTCTCTCTCTTTTAATAGATTTCATTTTCGTTTTCCTTTATCTGTTCAGCTTGTTTACTGGTCGAGTGTTTTGCTTTTGACATAAATGTTAGCTTTGCTTTTTGAATGCATAATGTGAAATTAAAGTGCACTTCGTTTCATCACATCCAATTTTCTACTCTTATGTCACTTTAATTGCTTAGTTTTTCTATTTTTGAAGGGGTTATGGAATATTCAACAGCGTTTTTGAGCGCAATTATTTGTATTACAATGCATATGGGAAAAGTTAATATGTGGTGAGAAAATGTTGTAAACTCGGCAGAAAGTTTCGCAGCAGCAGCGAAAGCAACACACAAAATTTACTCAGCGAAACTTTAGCTTAATAATAATTAAATAAAGTGCTTTGGGCACTGATTTTTGGCATTGTGCGTTAATATTTCCAGGCTAATCCAATCTAATATGCAAGCACATTGTACACTAATTAATTGTTTAACATTTCAATAATTCAAGTTTGTCCCCTTTTAGTCTGATTGGTTTTTCGACAATTAGTTTCATTGTTTATGGTAATGAGTGTCATTATTTACTTATTATTTACCCGCTACCCATGTTGAATAAAAGCAAAACAGTGTGGTATTAATTTTAAAATATACCGAATTAATATACTACAAATATACTAAAATTATACCGACATTGTAATACTATACTACATATAAAATATACCATAGAGTGTAAAATATACCAAAGAGTGCAATATATACCAGATTTTTATCTGATCAAAACCAAATTTGCAGGAATTTTAAATACTTTTGTTATTATAGTATGCACCATAAATTGAGATAGAGCTAAAGAGCATTCAGCTTTAAATTTTAACGAATTTTAATTGAGCAGTTTCATATTAATGATTTTATATTTATTTTTCAAAATTTAAGAGTTCAATTGAAAACAGTTTTCCTATTATATTTGTTATGAAACCCTTTTTAATATAATTTTCTGATTTCAAATAAAATTTGAATTTACAAAATTAAATAAAATCTTTAATCGAACATTTAAATTTTAAATTTTGTGTGCCTACATCTAAATGTAAACTATAATGTTAATAGTTTGATTTAACATTAATTTGTAATATGCATTATTTAGTATTTTAAGCATAAACTTGCTTATTAAATCGGTTTAGTATATGAATTTTAAATTACTAAACTTCATTTGAATTTAGAGCTATAAATTTATATTTTACTATGTAAATTCATATATTGCTTAAGCTTCAAATTAATTTTGCAGTTTATAATGAAACAATTTCCAATTGTAAGCATAACTTTCACAGCTGTAAGCTGACATTAACTAAATTCGATTTGCTTTACTAACTCAACGAGCTGTCATTCGCAATAGCCAGTGTTGTAAAAGCTTCTAGTGCACATCAAGTGCTCGAGATACTTACGCTAACGTTGTATCGTAATACTAGTAAAATGATTTCGAATTCGCTCGTTTGCCTTCAAGCTGAAGCGAGTGTGTGTGATAATATTAACTTAATTGATTGATGAACTTATGCTGCCAAAGTCAGCACTTTCACGTGATGCTCCCACTGGGCTTCTGCTTGTTGTTCGGTATTAATATGTTGACGCTGATGTTATTGAGGATATTGTACGTGTCTGTGGACTAAAATGCCGCTGGCTAACCGCAAAGCATGCACATCACGCTTAGTGTAACGCACTCTCTCTCTCTCTTTCTCTCTCACTCTCTCTTCACAGCCACGCCCATCAATGCGCCCAAAAGCATACAAAAAATATAGACAATTTTTCATCTCGCTTTCTGCTGTTTTTCCCTTGCCCTCCTTGTTGCATTTAGCATTCAATTTATTTGCTGTATGTAGTTATACTCGCTAACCAAACGGATAGAAGGATGTTATAATTTTGTCCATTCACGAAATGAATCAAAAGCTAAAAACTATATACATATGTATGTTTGTATGTACTGTCTGTATAACTGGTATATTTTGTATACTTTGGTATATTTAGGATTGAATGGTATATTGATGATACACAATAGATAGATTTATTTAATTTTTCGTTTTAACGAACAATCTTACATATTTTGTATTTTATAGTAGCATGTAGTGATATATCAATATTTGGTATATTATATAAAAATTTGGTATTTTTTCCTTTCGATTGTCAATCTAATATACTGCATATACTATAGTACATTTTGAATGCAATGGTATAATAATATACCAAATATGCGGCAATACGTATATTTTAGTATTTTTTCGTACTCTATAGTTCATTTTGAATGAAATGGTATATTATATATAGCTTACGGAATATTTTAGCATCATTCAGTTTTGGTTGACTATCTGGTATATTTTATATTGCATTGAACAGTTAGAATGCACTAATATATTGATAAACCACATCTAGCCTACGGTATATTTAAGTATTTTAGTTTGGTATATTTAAGGAATACTGCATTACTTTTGGGTACCGGGTATCTCCGAGTCGAGCACACTCTGATGTGGCATTCTCACTTTATTTTGCCGTTGCAATTGCTGCTGCTCTTGTCTTTTCCCTCTTCATATCTTGGCTTCATTCGCTTGTTTGCCTTCAACTTGCCACCAGGGGGCAGGCCACTTCATGTGCGTATCCCTTGCAGCAGCTCATGCTTGTTAGTGGGCATTACAGTTAGTCTGTTCAGCTGGCAATTCAATGTGAACTCCACTCCTCTCCGTTGCCTTGCAAATTCATTTGCTATTTCATGCTGTCTTGTCTGTCGTGCAATTCTTGCAGCTGACTGCGCTCTTTTCTCTCCACTCTCCTCTCTCTCTCTTTCTTAGAGTGTTTTGAGTGTGTTTTTTGTGGCAGCTAAGCTAAACTTTTGCAATTGTTAGTCAGAGCACACTTGGGTCTAGAGATGCGTGCGCTCCCTGTCTTTAGAGCTTTTCATTTAGCTCACTTCTTTTACAACTCATTTGACTCTTAATTGCTCAGAAAAAGATTCGCTCAAGAGTCTTCCCTTGTTTTGTTTCTTTTTTTTTTTATATACCCATTTGCTTCGTCTAGCTCAATTCCAATGGCTGTCAAACTGCATGCTTAGAATGCCACTTGACATTTGATGTTGCAACTGAATAAGTTGCATGAAATTGGCACGTGCCACATGCCACATGCCATTTGTGAGCACACAAGTCTAAGTAAATTGCCAACTTATTGCGTGTGCGCTTTTTGTCTCGAAAGTCCAATAAAATTTATCAAATGCTGCAGCACTCAATTTAATGCAATATTTATTGCACTTTTATTTGGCAACATTTTGCATTGACTGCCAAACGAAATAAGTTGCAACCGTTCAATTTCCTTGCTGAAGTTTTCTGTTTTCCAAACACTTTCGAACAGTTAATTCGAAACAATCACAGAATTCCACTCGAAACTCTTGAGTTCTCAATTGACGCAGTATGTATGCTATAGTATAGTATGCTATAGTTTTAGCAGCAAGCACAACTTGATTAGCTGGCCACGTGTAATTACGCCTTCCCATTGTGCCACGCCCTGGGTGGACTGACAATGAACCAGCAACAGCAACAACAATGCACGAGAGACATGAACACAATTTTGGCGTTGAGAACACATCGATGTTTATCATTAATTCAGATGACAGCAATGAGCAACCACAACAAGGACATGAAAATGCACTGCAAATTGGGAAATCCACTTAGATACAAACAGAGCGAGAAAGAGAGAGGGAGAGACTGAGAGAGAGAGATAGAGAGAGAGAGAGGGACACATACATACATATATTGATAATGTGTTTGGAGAGTTAATTAAAAGCCAACGTGAAGGTTGCCAGCGGCAAAAGTAACTCAACAATAAAGCAGTAACAACTGAGTAAGGGAAGAGTGCGCAAAAAGATACAGAAGCAGAGGGAGAAGAGGGTGAAGAGGGGCACAAATGCAATTGACAATTGCAGCTTAAGGGTCGAAATTATAACAAGCGACAAAAGCAATGCGATTCTGTTGAATTTGCGAGCAAAGTCGACACGCAGATGCTCTAGCAATAGATCTAAGAAGTCGAAGAAGAATTCCAAGAATTAACCAAAATTTCAAATTGAAAAATTAAATTCCAAGAATTATTTAAAATTAGAATTGAATTTAAGTACTTACCCAAAAAGTATTGCGGCAGATTTCACTGAAATAGAATCTGTAATTAAAGATAAACAACTTTTATTAAAGCATTCAAATAGAACTTGTTAAATATATTATATATAAATAATTAATTACTGGTTTCATGAATGTTGTAGAACTCTCATGAAAAGTTAAATATCGGATTGATGTTTTAATATTTTATTTAATGTTTTAGATATACGTTTTTATTAACGTTCGTAACACTTCCATCACATTTACAAATTAAAGTCTCAGAGAGAGGCAGAGTTAATGAAGTGTTGTGAACGAAATAGTATATCGATAAAATAAAATTTCAGTATTTTTGGTATATCAATTTGGTATATTGTATGAGCTTTTTGGTATATTAATTTGGTATATTGTATGAACTTTTTGGTATATTAATTTGGTATATTGTATGAGCTTTTTGGTATATTAATTTGGTATAATGTATGTGATTTTTGGTATATTAATTTGATATGTTGTATGAGCTCTAAAGCACATATGTGGTATATTTGGAATGTACTAGTATATAAATATACTAAAAATAAATGTTGGTATATTTAAGTATATTAATTTGGTATATTGTACCAAAGCTCTACCGAACGCCCTCGTATATAAACTCGTCCCAAATTCTGTTTTGATTAAAAATCGCGTATATTTTTTACTATGTGGTATAGTATATTTGGAATGTACTAGTATATAAATATACCAAAAATAACCTGTGGTATTTCAGTACTGTTTTGCTTTCATTAAAACCATTGCAATGCAACTCTGAATGAATGTAGCTCTGGGTCACATACTAAACATGCCTTGCATTCTGCAGCTGTCTGAATGCACAAAGCAAACAAACAAACGCCAAATGCAGCTACAAAAGCATGCTTTGTGGCAAAGTGTAAGCATTAAGTTGACCTCCGTTGTCAAGGGTATTTATGGCGTTTTATGCTTTGATTTTATTACATTTCTTTTTCTATTTTTGTTCGCTGCCAGACAGCGAGCGACGAGCGGACAAAATGCACAATGCAGCAGCGCAACTTTTTACAATCAACTGCGCTTGGGCGTCAGATAAGTTCTAATTGAAATTGTGTAGAGCGATGGCTTTATGTGTGTAAAGTGTGTGTGTGTGTGTTTGAGGGTGTGTGTGTTGCGTTTGCAGCGTCTGACAGGCAGCTGCCAAGTGGCGCCCAGGACAAAAGACAGCGACAAGTTTATTTAAGCAAGATTTGAATGACACAAGGATAAGCGACGAATACGACGACGACGATGATCCTTGGATGAGCAATGGGACGAATGTGTGTTTGTGTACGTGAATGCGTATGGATCACATGCAGATGCCGAGCAACATCCTGTGACAGGAGTGCTCATGTCACATGGCTTCCGTTTCGCCTGGCAGAGCACAACAAAGCACACACACACAAACATTCCTCGCTCCTCCTCGCTTCTTGTAGACCTAGAAGCCAAGCCTTGGAATGAGAATAATTCCAAGTGTGTGCCAACTACTGACCTTGGCCAGGACTTTGGGGCCAGGACATAGACTGGCTGGCTGGCTGACAATGCCAACAGTTAGTCAGTGTCGAACAATTTTTGCTTTCTACTGCTGTTTTTGCTGCTCTGGCAAACGATTTGATTTATTCAACTCTCGCTTTGCATATGCCAGAGTCGACAATGGACATGGGATATGGTCACAGGGTCACAAATGTCATGTCACTAACTTATGAGCATAAGCAGACAAGTAACTGAGTCAGACACGTAGGCAAACGGGGGGGAGGAAGAAAGTGAAAGAGAGAGAGAGGGAGATAGGTTGGCAGCCATGACGCGCTGCTGCTTTAAGCGCTTATTTATGGCAACAACAACAACAACATCATCATCTCGACAACTGGTGAAAATATGCCAAGCAAAACTTTAGTTTTCCATTATGGAAAAGTGCGTAGCTCGTAAACAACAAACACATTATGTATAATAAAAACTCTAGGCTAGGCGAGTGTGTGCGTGCCTATGTGTGAGTGTGTGTATGTTACGGTGTGTGTGTGTGCGTGTGTGCTCAGGAGCGGAGTGTGGCAAGCGATAGCTTAAGAAGTGTATAGAGAGCATAGTGAGAGGGTCTAGGTGAGCCTATAAACAGTTTACATGGTGAACACAGTGAATAGATCACCCGCCAAAAGTGGGAGCGAGAAAAGCAGGAAAGAGAATGACAACATATAAAGCTAGACAATTTATAAGAAGTACTAAGACAGCTACAGTTGAGTGTGATCGACTGTAAGATACACACGTTCTCAATAAAAGCCAAACAGTGCGGTATTATCATTTAAATATGCTAAATTCATATATCAAAAAAATACTGAAATAGTGTGGTATCATCAGTTAACTATGCTAAAGTAATATAACAAAAATACTGAAATAATACAGTATCATCATTTAAATATACTGAATTAATATTCCGATAATACTACAATATCATGGTATCATCATTTAAATATACTAAATTAACATATGAAAAATACTCAAATATATACCGAAATGTAATACGGACTGTCAAAAAATGGGGAATCTCTTATAGTCTCTTTTACCCAAAGAAATAATAGAAAGCAAAAATAATTTGCATTAGGTGAGTCTATAAACAGCTTATATGTATAGCGCAAAAAGTCCATAACACAATCAATGTGTCAACAAATAAGAACAGAATGAAACTAGATAGGCATAAATAATGTGGTCAGTTTTTTGACTTAAACCTTGAAAGGGTCTAGCTGAGCCTATAGTATATACTCCCCTCTAGAAGTTGTTTATATAAAACTTATAAAGGGGAGTATATACAATGATCACTTAATAAAAACCATATCAATAATTAATGTGATAACAAAAGGCGATAATTCAATAAACAAGTATTAAGCATTAAAAGGGTCTAGTTGAGCCTATCATATTAATAACTATATATATGTATATAATAGGGAGGAATATATAGATCACTTTAAAGAGCAATACATAATAATATTAATTAATGTGGTTACGTCAATGCGATAAGAGAAAGGATGTGTAATAAAAATCCATTACATAAATGGAAACGAATTAAATTTAGACAAGAATAAAGATATATGCATTATAGAGTAGTTAAGAGTATAGACATTTCATAGCGTTTAACTAATAAACACAGCAGATAAAGGTCAGTAAATTCATCATGAACTAAAATGCTAGTACATAAATCAAGGAATATTTTAGTTATAGACAAAATTGATAATCAATTAATTCGATATACATTGTGGCCATATAAAACTATCAAATTTAAAGTCTCTCACAATTTGAAATTGCCAATGAAATGTATGGTAAATTGAATTACGAGTAAACCGAACTAGAAATGACATTCATAATTTGTGTGTAATTAGCATTGGCAAACCCACAATTTACTATGCAAAATTTGTTTAAGCTGCGTAAACACATGAATTACATTGCATAAATATTGTAGCGCAAAATAACTGGCTCCAAATACAATGATTCAGAAATCGAAGTGGGCTAAAGATAATATTGTTTGATTGATTTTAAATACTTTCCGGCTGAAATCCGACCCTGTATAAGCAGCCCACATTCCACAGCCACACTCAAAGCAAAAGCGAGACTTTGTCTCAGTCTCAGTCGCAATCGCAGTCGCTGTCTGAGCTGAAGAGTCTTGGAGTCTGTGTGTGTTTGCCACTTTCGTGTTTGCTCAAGTCGCTCGGCATCAAAGTGTGTCAGGAGCAAGTCAAGGGAAAGCAGAGAAAGAGAGAGAGAGAAAGAAAGAGGGAGAGAGAGTAAGGACACGAAAATAAACGGAAGGCGTCTGACGACGCTGACAGCGCAAATTTTCGCGCTGCCAAACTTGGCTGAATTTTCTTTCATTTTTTTTTTCTTCTTCATTTTATGACAACAGGCTAAGCAGCTAAACACCAACAACTCAAACAATTTCAACGACAGTGAGAAACAATTGCGTGTGACGTCAAAGTGATGCCCAAACTGTGAGTTTGTCAGGCAGGCAAGCAGGTGACTGAAGGGTTTGAAGATATGAGAAACATGCTGATGAAAGCACGTTTTCCATCCTTTAACTAACTAAAATATGCTATCAATTTAATGGGAAATATGAGAGATAGTTATACCCTTTGGTATATGTGGAATATAAAATATATTCGATTGTCAAGCAAAGCTCAATTATACTAAAACATAGCGTGGTATATTGAAATACCATTACATTCAAAATGTACGAAATATATTAGATATTCAAGTGGCAATCAAAGGGAAAAAATACTAAAATGTGCCTTTTGATTAAAATATATGGCAAACTATATTTGGTATTATCAATATACTAGTTCATTCCAAATATACCATATGACGAGTGTTGAACTCATCACAAAGTCAAAGAGTTTTCATTTAATCGAAAACTAAACAATATTCGTCATCTTGGCATTTAAATTTAAAGAGCACATCAAGTATAAATCTTGAGTTGAGTTTGCATTCAACGCATTTCCAAAGAACTCAATTTCATAGAAAGCATTAACTGAGTGATTGTACTCGTTGAATAAAAGCTTGTTTTTCCACATAATTCGAATCGATATTGCTATAGAAATCGTAAGCAAGACATTTCACAACTGATTAAAGCAATTTGCAAAATTGAATACTGCGCAAATACGTGATTAAATATTAATTCAATGCAATGAATTAATAGGCTGATTAAAGGCACTCCTTGAGTGTCCTTGAGTGGCAAACGCTGTCGGCTGCAAAAGTTTTTCAACTGATTTTTGAAATCGTCCATCATTCATGGCATTGTCAAATGCCTAGGCACTTGCCAGCCAGCCAGCCAGTCAGCCAGTCTCACATAATATCGATGAATCTAACCAACTTACGAGTTTCTGTCCCTGAGATAAATGATGGGCCATTTAGCCCAAAGAGAGAGAGAGAGAGAAAGTTGGATGATATGTCATCCATATTGAAGGATATGATCGGGCCATGTTTATGCTTGAGTGATGAGGACGTCAGCTGCTGCTTCTCATTGTTTGTCACAGCGAGATAAATGGCTCAAATAGCTGCCTGCTGCCTACAGTTTGAGCAGCACTGCTCGAGCTGTGGAGTAGCAATCAAAATGTGATTTTGCTGATTTATTGCGCATTCAAAGTGTTGGCCCAAGGATAACACAACGTCTCAACGCCTGTTGCATGGTCAGCTCTATGCATATGTGTGTGTGAGTGCTTGGGTGTGTGTGTGTGTGTGAGTGTTTACTTGTATTTGCTGAGCTGATTGGCAACAAGATTCCCCAACAATTGCGCATCCAAAATAAATCAGTATAAAGTTTTCATACACGCTACCCATTTGGGTAGAAGGGTTTTATATCATTGTGCTGGCACGAAGTATATGTAGCAAGGAGATGAAGGCAACTTCGACCCCATTAAGTATTGTAAGTTTGTTGCGAACAGATACAAATTCTAGAAGTTATTTAAGAAAAACTTTTGTATTGCAAAAAGAACCGGTTCTTAGTTGCTTTGGCTAACAATCTGGTATATTTTGAATGCAGCACTATATAAATATACCAAATATAGCTATTGGTATATTCTAGTATTTTTGCGGTAAATTAACTCGATTCATTTTGTGATATATTTTGCACTCTATGGTATATTTTGAATGTAGTACTATTCAATATGCCAAATATAGCTTTTGATATATTATAGTATTTTTCGGAAATACTCATTTGGTATGTTTTGTGGTATATTTTGTACTATATGATATATTTTGAACGTAGTACTTATCAATATACCAAATATAGTCTTTAGTATATTTTAGTATTTTTGTGGTATATTTATTTGGTATATTTTAAGAATAATACCACACTGTTTTACTCCCATTTAAAATGGATAGCAGGTATTGCACAGTCGAGCACACTCGACTGTAGCTTTCTTCCATGTTTCTTTTGGGTTTGCGATTGACACAGCAGAAAAGCGAAAAGCTGCAAGTTCTATTTTCGTATTACCTAAAGAAAGCAACAACAACAACAAAGAAATGACGGATATCCGTCACACCAAAACCGAAAAAAAATAACAAAAAATAATGAATGTTGTTTAGCCATGTTGGCAAACAAGAAAAATTAGTTTTGTGCATGGGAAATCCTTTAGAAATCCTTTCTCACCACAGCGATGGCGACGGCGACAAACACAAACAAGGCGACAAAACAAAAAGCAGCTGAAGCGACAATCGATCGACTGATAGATATGCTGTAAAGCTAAATACATTTTAATATTCGTTTATCATAATGTTAATATATTTAACATTTATTTGCTTAGCTATTGTTTAACAAAATGAGTTTCTAAATATAAAAATTAATTTTAAATTAGAAAAAAAAAATGCGATGATGCTTTAGAAACTCATTATGTTAAACAACAGCTAAGTAAAAATAGTTAAAAATATTATAATATAATGAATTATGAAAAGTGCAAAGCTCAAAAGTCACAAAGTTAAACTATCGTATGCAATATTATTAATGGCAACATACGCTTAAGAGTCGAAAGCGTTTTTAATGAGGCAAGGAAAGTATATGATTAAATCTGAAACTAATGTTTTTAAAATTTGATACCTGATACAATTTCCAGTAGAATAGTATAGTATTAAAAATAAGTAGTAGCTGTTCGCTGTGAATTTGCCATGCATATGTTTAAATAACATTTTCTTAGCCTTGCCAAAGTATCGATCAAAAGCATCAGAACCCTTTCAATTGTCCGAACTTTTAAGGAGTATTGCAAATGGAGGCAAAACGGAAGATGAAAACGACGGCCGACAAATTTTAGCGCCATCATCGTCATTGTTGTTGTATTTTTAGTTGTTGCTGCTATTGTTGTGTTCGCTGTTCGCTGTTGTGTGTTGTTTGTTGTCGCTCGGTTTGCCGGACCAAGTGGAAAAGTTATGAGGCGCCGCGAGACTCGAATACAGTCCCTAACAATTTAATGCTCAGCGACTCGACTCGACGCTACGCAACGCAAAGTGATAGCCGGATATACGCTGCGTATACGTAATGTGTTGTACGCTCGGCTTTATGATAAAGTCCCAGCAAAAAAAAAAAAAGAAAATAATTTTTATGGTAAGCTTGGGGGATTTCAATTCGTTTGTCTAATTTTTTATGGCAATCAAAGCGAAGACTGCGAAATGAGTGTAAGGAACACGCTAAGGCTGTTAGTTAAAGATTTACGAGCTGAGCCGCAGATGAACTACGCAACAAGAAAGCACATAAAACAGAAACAAAACGTGCAGTTTTTCCATTTTCTTATTTTGTTTATGGCGAATTGAAGGTGCTAGTGATTTGCGGAATACTCCATTCTATTTCGTTGCAATGAATGGGAAAAAGCGAAGAAATTGTGGCCAGCGAAAAGTCTTATTACAGACAATTAAATGCAATTTACAAATATGAATAATAATTGTGCGTGTTCAAAAAGAAACAGCTAAAAGAAATTAAGTGTAAAGTGTTAGCAATAACAATAACTTGGCTGAATTTAAGTAAAAGTAAAAATTAAATCAAATTGTTGTTATGGAAAAAGTGAACATTAAAAATGCGAGTCAAAAGAGTTGCAATTGAGTTAAGGTAAAATATCCATAATAATTTGCTAGGTAATTTATTGAAATTGAAAGATATGCAAAATTATTATGCGAGTTAACAAATTCATAAATAAATATGGTAATAAACTGATTGCTCGATTATTCACTTTACATAAATGAGGAATAATTATGAGACTTTAAAGAGATACAATAAATAGCATTTATTTGGTCAGTAATTTATTTTATTGTC
Organism: Drosophila sulfurigaster albostrigata; assembly: GCF_023558435.1. NCBI lineage: Eukaryota > Metazoa > Arthropoda > Insecta > Diptera > Drosophilidae > Drosophila > Drosophila sulfurigaster. Next base: position 22,402,950 of record NC_084885.1, read on the forward strand.
AAGTATATGCAAAATAGTTAAGAGAGATAAGAACTGTAGGGAAATATGTAATTGAATTAAAAATGTTATTAGTGGAAAAATTTCTGTATGAGCAATAATTAAAAGACTTAGTTGAGATACAATTTATAATATACTTGAGGTAGAAATTGCTTTAGTGGAAAATAATCCATAAATTCATTTATGTACAATAATTATGAGAGTTGAATAAAACACACAAAATTAAGTTGCGGTAAGAGTTCATAATTAATGTTTGCTAGGCAATGCTTAATAACCATTAGAGAGATACACACAAATTGTTGGCATACAGGCAAAGTGCAACCAATTGTTGGCAAATCGTAAATACACAGAATTCAGAACTGAGGAATGTGCGTATTTATGCATAATCATTGCGGTTCATTTGTGGTATTTTTGTGCTGTGCGTCATACGTTTTAACAGGTGAATCAATTCACCAAAATTATTGCGTTGCGTTGCTCTGCGTTGCGTTGTTAAGAACCGCAAACCGCAACGCAATCGTTGCAAAATTCGAGATGAGTTGGCGTTTGTTGCCTACGGTGTGTGTGTGTGTGTGTGGACTGGGCTTATTTTGCAATTAAAGCGACAACAGCCCGAAAGTATGCTTTAATCTGTGCGTAATTGCAGAACCAGGGACAGAAACGGCATGCGAATGCGAATGCGAATGTGCAGCATGAAAACTCATTAGTGCGTTCATAATGATGCCTTGTGGGCGGCAAAGAATAAAAAGCCAAATACCAAACACACACACACACACATTTCCGATTGCGTGTGTGTTTGTGTTTGTGCTGCACTCGATATACATGCAATTTAATCTCGCTGGCATTCAGCATGGGGATCATCAACAGCATTTCGATGCCTTAAATCTAATTGTGATTACAAGCAAACGCAGATGAGCACAAAATTCCCAGCAGAATGGTTTAACATATAAAAAAACTGAAGAAAGATTGTCCTCGACTGTGAGATATCCGCTATCCATGTTCAATAAAATCATATTCTAAAAATATACCGCAAAAATATTAAAATATAGCAAAGTATACCAAAATATACCGTAGGCTAAAAATGGTATATAAAGATACCATTACGTTTGAAATGTTCCATAGAATATGAAATATGTTAGATTGTTAATCGCAGTGAAAAATACCAAAAAATATACCCTTTGGTATTTGCTATACTGGTTTGCCAATACATTAAAAATATACTATAAAGTACAAAATATACCAGATTTACAGACGGGCATGGCTATAATACTAAGTATAAATGGTATATTTATATAGTATATAAATGGTATATTTAAATCCCTCTACATCCAAAACATACTATAGAATACAAAATAGATTACATTGACAATCGAAGCAAAAAATCATTAAAATATATCATAGGCTATATATTTGTATTAGTTTTACCGATGGATAGGCTTATTTGGTATTATCAATATATATATATACCATTATATTCCAAATATACCATAGTGCACATAATATACCAGTTTTATAGATAGACACAGCTATTCCGCTTCGTCTAATCAAAAATATATTTACTTCATGGGGTCAAAGATGCCTCCCTCAGCACAAAGTTATAATACCCTTCCACCATATGGGTAGCGGGTATAGAAATTGAATGAAAAGAGCAGCTGAGCAAACATTTTTGCTGGACGTTGTCCACTGCGCATTTTTTCTTTTGGTAATTTCAACAGCCGTCCGAAAGTATACAGCATTATTTTTAATTGCGACATTAAAGCGCATCTCTCGCATGCTCCACTTGCTTGGAAGACTCTTTGCTTCTCCTTTGCTTGCAAGTTTGCTGCAAGTGGTAGTAACAAAAACTGTCATTTTGGCATTTGCCAATTAATGTTGCAAGTTTTCTGAGCCAAAGTTGCAAGCGTCGCCGCCACCGCCGCCAACACACACACTGTTAACATTGCCACCGACATTTATGAGTGGCTGCATCATCATCATCATCATCGTTATTATAATTATTATTATTTATGTTGGTTTATTGCAAAGTTTTTGCAGCAGTAACTACGGCTGCCAAATGAAAGCTAACTGCCAGATTATTACAAAACTTCCACTCGTATCTCAAATGAGTCTTGCACTCAAAAGTGTGCTTGATGCATAGCTTCAGTTGCTGGTTGCTGGTTGCTCGATGCTCGGTGCAGGCTTAACCGACTGGCAAATTCTCATCAGTTATTTTGCAGAGATCGCAAGATACGTTTTAAGTAAATGCTGCTGTCAAGGCTTGATGAATTTACTTGAGATTTGCTTCTACATTCAAAATTACAAATTACAAATTGCATTTCATTTGCCGGAGACCATAAACTGATGCTTTAATCTTGATAAATAATATTTAATGTCAAAGTTTTGCTTAGTTTCTAAATTGGATAGTTTTCTTATAAAAGATTGTAGAATTCTTGATACTTCAATAAATTAAAAAAAGACTTTTTTGCATTACAAATAAACAGATCATAAGTCGACATATTAAAATAAAATTTGTTGCAACTTTGAACTTCAAACTTTTGTTTACAAAAAACCTTTTTATACCCGCTACCCATAGGGTAGAAGGGTATTATAACTTTGTGCCGGCAGGAAATGTATGTAACAGGTAGAAGGAGGCATCTCCGACCCTATAAAGTATATATATTCTTGATCAGCGTCAACAGCCGAGTCGATCTAGCCATGTCCGTCTGTCCGTCTGTGTGTCTGTCCGTCCGTCCGTATGAACACCTAGATCTCAGAGACTATAAGAGATAGAGCTATAATTTTTTTTCGACAACATTTGTTATGTTTGCACGCAGATCAAGTTTGTTTCAAATTTTTGCCACGCCCCCTTCCGCCCACGTAAAAAAATCGAATAACGAGCGTAATTTTAAAGCTAGAGTTACGAATTTTGGTATATACAATAAATACTATAGTAGTTATGATTCCTGAAAATTTTGTAGCGATCAGATAAAAATTGTCGAAGTTATTAAAGAAATACTTTTGTATGGGCAAAAACGCCTACCTACTAGGGCTCTTAGTTACTTTGTCTGACAATCTGGTATATTGTGCCGTCTATGGTATATTTTGAATGCGGCACTATATCGATATACCACATATACCATTTGGTATATTTTTAGTATTTTTTAGTATTTTCGGTATATTTTGAAATAATACCGCAATATTTTGCCCCTATTAAAAATGGGTAGCGGGTATCTCACAGTCGAGCACACTCGACTGTAACTTTCTTACTTGTTTGCTTTATAAATAAACATCCTTTATATTCTGCTTACTTTGCGTATTCCATTCATTCCCCATTTCATTTTAGAGTCACTTTAAAGGTGATCTCTTTTGGTCCACTTGCACGTGAAGCAGCGGTGAAAAGTATGCTACAATTTTTTTATTTGAAGCGCGCTGAAAAGCACGCTACGAATTTTGTTTAACGTTAACGTGAAATTTCCGGGGTACAATTTTTATGACACAATCGTTGTTTTTTGGACGTCTTCTTCTGAAGTAGTATATAAAGAGAGACTGCGCTTTAATGGTTGGCTTGGCTCATAACCTAAAGTCTCTAAAGTACGTGAAGCAGCAGCTGAAGTATTCACTCAAGCTGATGAGTGCACCAACTCATTCACTTTTCAAGAGTGTGCGCAGCAAGTGAAATCTGCTCTAGCAACGAGTAGCTACCGAAATTGCATTTCAAGTAACTATCTTGGCATATGAAGCACACACACACACACACATTCTCACACTCTCTCACATACTTAAGGCACATTTGATAGCATTCACATTCACATTCGAATTTCACATTGGACCTTTGGGGTTTGGCTCAAGATTTCATTTGCATTTTGCTGTTAAATTTTGATAAATTTATGTAAACAAAATGCAAAATACTCGGTAAATGGCAAAAGTAAATCATAGCAGCAGGACACACGGTCACAATGCCGCCGCACAGCCTGCTGTGCTCTTCTTCCTTCTCCTTTTTCGCCTCTTTACCCCTTCCTTTTCCCTTTCTCCCTTTCATCTCTCGTAACTGGGTCAAATGCAGCTGCCAGTTGAGTGCTTTGGTTGTTCGTACGTTGATTTTTTCGTTTGTTCTTTTCTTCTTTTTTATTTTTGCGTTTTTCGTTCTCAGCAAATTGTTAAAAATGAGGTGCAACGTTTTGCAACGTGCAATGGGGCATGCAACAAGCAAATGACCAACTACTGCTGCTGGTGTTTCATTGAGTTATTCATGCAACGAATGCATTGCATTCATTTCGCACTCACTCTCGCATAATAAGGCAGAGGCGAAGGCGGGGCCGGTGTGCGAGTGGGCGTGGTCATCGAGCAGCTTTCGAATTGCGGTCATCGCATGAACTTTTATCGAGAGCTGTTGCAAACAACGTGCCACGCCAAGCGCCTCGAGAGTTGTTATTGTGCTATGTGATTGCAGTGCGCACAGTGGGGCAAATTAGCAAATGAATTAATAGCTATATATTCTGCTTGCTGATTTTTTGGTGGAATACCATAGAGAACAAAATATACCAGATGTTTAACAAAAGCGAAAAATACTAAAATAGACCAAGAGATATATTTGGTATATTGATTCATGATAGCACATTCAAAAATATACCGACGGCTTTATTTGGTATATTGATATACTAGAGCACCCAAAGTATACCATAAGGTACCAAACATAGCAGAATGTCAACTAAAGCCAAAAATACTACAATATACCGAAGGTTATATTTGGTATATTGATATACAAATACACTAAAAATATACCATATAATACAAAATATACCGAAATGCCAACAAAGCGAATAATACAAAAATATACCGAAGGATATCTTTGGTATATTGATATACTACTACCCTCAAAAAATACCATAGAGTTCAAAATATACCAAATTCCCTATCAAAGTAATGACGACTTGAATCAGTCGCAGACATTATAAAAATATTGTATATACATATATACATATTAACATAATTTGATCTACTCAAGTAGAGCTCAAATCTTCGAAGTGTTGTTTTCAGTATTATTTTAATACTACATTTAGCTTCCTTTTACTAATTATTAAGTTCCCTCGAACAATTATGATTATAACTACAGCACTCTCTTAAAATATAAAAGGAAATTCTAAAGAACTGATTAAATTAAAGAGAATCCATTTAAGGAATGCATTTTGCAATACAAAACTTTTTAGTGTTAAAAGTGTTTAACAAACTCTCATAAATAGCTTTGGATTTTATCATAGCTGTATATTCAGCATTAGCTTTTTTCGAACTATTCACAGTGACCTTCTTTGGCCCACTGTGTGTGGGGGCCAGTCTTTACTAATTACGCTGGCAACATTAATCCAACTGCTGACAGCATGGGCGTTGCGGGGGGGCGTGGCACAAATCACGAGCTGATATATAGTTGCCAGCTTAAAGCACATAATGCTAATGATGATAAGCGTTCGCCAGCTCGTTTCGCTCGTTTCGTTAACCCAGGGCAGAATGAGTTGCCTGCCTCACACCTCACTCTGCCACATGCCACCATGCCACCACATTACTCGCACATTGCCACACTGTCTGTATGTGTGTGTGGCAGTGTGCATAGCATGTTGCGTTTACGCTTCCGCATCAGCGCGCTGAGTTTGTCGAGCTTGAACAAAAAAGTCAAAGCGCAACGAAAGCAAAAGTTGTCAGAAGTACAAAAAGCAGAAGAAGAAGGCCAAACAAAAACCAAACTACACAAATAAAAAAAAAAAACTGAGTGTGAGACTAAAAGAGGTTGGTAAAGAAGAGGGGGGAAAGGAGAAGAGATGCTGTCATGCATGTTAAAATGATGTCAACGGCGACAACGCGCAAAGTGCTGCTGCTGCTGCTGCATTAAAAACTCGCTCAGAGTCTATAAATAAATATGAAAGATACATTTATAATACGACTTTTATCCCCATAATGCTGTCTCCCTCCCCCTCGCATAATCTCGCTTTTACAATCGTTTCGTTTCGTTTAATAATAAACTGCGTTCTGCTTTTCCATTTTTTGTATTGACCCAGTTTGGCAATTAGCAATGTCGAATGATAAATCACTCTCACTATTAATACTTGCGGACTACGCGGCGTATGAGCAACTTCTAGCGAAAATTTAGTACACTCATTTACATAAATGAAAATTACAGAACATTTTGCCCAACTAACTTTGTGAAAACTAAACGGATTAACATGCGAAAACTATTTTTATTCAGATTACAAATTATGAGATTAAGTTGAACTTATTATTTGGTTTATGAAGTCTGAATTATTTACTAATCAAAATTAAATTTATGGATTTAAATTTGATGAATACAATTTTTGGTATTAGAAATTGACAGTTTTAAAATTCTTTTATTAAGACTAGACTTTATTCACTTCGACTTTAAATAAGAATTTCAACTAAAATGGTCTGTAAAGTCGGAATTAATTCTTTACCTTTATAAACTTTTTAGAGCAGTTTCTTTAAAAAACATTTTTGGTATTAGAAATCGTCAGTTTAATGAATTTTTTTTAAAGACTAGATTTATTTAGACTTTAAATTCAAATTATAAATAAAATGATCTATTAATACTGAATTATTTCTTTAAAAATAAACATTTTTAGAGCAGTTTCTTTGAATACATTTTTGATATTTTAAATTGGCAGATTCAGGAATTTTTCTAACAATTTTTCCTATATTTTTCGCTGCCAACTTGTTTATAACTTACTTTAAAATGCACCAAACAAAACAGTTAAACAATTTAACATATAAAACTGTTCTTTCATATTTATGGCATTGCAGAGAATTTTATAAAATTGTTTTAACTACAGTTGTGAGCTGCCTTTGGGCAAACTAAATCCAATTTCAAAGAAAACAATTTGAAAACTGTTTTTGATGCATTTTAATTGTGTTTTTATGTTGAGTGTGTGTGCATATGTGTGTGTTTTAATATAATAATACCACTTTCTCTCTTTCTCTCTTTCACTCTTCACACACACTTCACATCACCCAAGTTGAGTGAACAATTTGATATTGTGGAATATTCAATAAATCGAGATAGTTTTATTGCGAGTGAAGCGGCAACAGTAGCACTTTGGCGCCATCTGGTGTGCATGTAGTGTGTGTTATGCATATTGCATGACATGCATATAGTATTTTTATATACTGAATGTACATACATACATATATCCTAGGGTATATACGATACAGCATGCCGTAAATTGTTTGCAAACTATATTTTCAAACACACATGCTGTGGCAAGTGGGCGTGGCACGTTGCATTGATGTCAGGCTGCGGCAAGCTGCATTAAAATTGCAGCGGAAGTGCAGTTGCCGCACTCAACATTGACATTCCACAAAATGGTAGGCAACAAAAAATTGTCACACGCAATTCACGGCAGCAAAGGGGATGAGTGGAGAGGGGGGTGAGAGGGGAAGTGAGCTGAATTTATATGCAAATTATATCAAAGTGACACACACACGCTCGCTCACTCACACACACACACACACACACAGGCAGTGATGCAATCTCCCAAAAGAGAAACAAGCGCACTTGATTACAGTTTGAACAGCACTGGACACAAGAGCACAAGCAGCCGTTGCCACTGCTGCAAGTTATTGTGGCGCAATATTGTGCGGCGCCTGTTGACAAACAAACTTGCAACCCCCCTCCCATCACAACCTGCCAAAAAAAAAGCAAGTAAGAGTGTGCTCGACTGTGAGATACCCGTTACCCATTTTGAATAAGAGCAAATCAGTGCGGTATTATTCTTACAATATACCTCAAAGATACTACAAATATACCAAAGACTATATTTGATATATTGACATAGTAACACATTCAAATATACCATATGGTCAGCTAAAGCAAGTGGAAGTTTTACCCCATACAAAAGTATTTCTTAAATAACTAAATACAATTTGTATCTCATTGCAAACAAATTTTGAGGAATCATAAATACTGTAGTTAATATTATTTGTATCAAAAATCGTTACTATATCTTCAATATTACGCTTGTTTTTCGATTTTCGAGGGAGGAAGTGGCAATACGAATGGACAGACGGACTTAGCTTTATGGTCTCGCCTTCTGATCATAAATATATTATATATATATACTTTATAGGGCGAAGATGCCTTCTTCTGTCTGTTATAATACCCTTCAAGCTTATGGGTAGCGGGTATACACAAAGGCGCAAGTGCCACGCCTGACACGACCTTTAGACGCTGCAAGTGAAGTTGACTGATGGCCAAATGGCCAAACTGACAAGCTAAAGCCTTTTTCAAATGAACTGCACACAGCAGTGTGGCATGCAACACAATCGTTGCACAGTCTATAACGAGGGAGTGAGAGAGAGAAAGAGAGAAGCGAATGTGCGTAACCGGAGCTGACCCAAAAGGTTGGCTCCTTGATAAATGATGATGAGTTGCCTTTCAACCTTCTTCCCAAAAAACACACACAAGTTGTCGAGTGTGCTCGACTATGCGATACCCGATACTGTTCATACAAAATATTTGCAGTTTATTAACTATTTGAAATTTAATTCTTTGGCAATGTGTGACATAAAACTGAAATTACTTAAATACTAAAAAAAAACAAATCGAAAAAAAAAACGTAATACGTGATTCAGCTCTGACTAAAAGTTAATGAAATGCCTTGAACTCTGAAGAATATTATTATGAAATTTGATGACACCAACTCGTATAGTTCCTGAGATTGAAGTGTTTATTTAAACGGACAGACGGACAAGATTATTAAAAAAAAAAGATACTTATATCAGCGTTAGTAGGTCTGACTAAAAGTTAAGTAAAAGCCTTGAACTTTAAAGAATATTGTTAACAAATTTGCTGATACTAGATTTTATAGTTATTGAGATTAACAAGTTTATTGTAACGGACAGACGGATAACAAAAGCTCAAATAATTCTCACAATTAACGAGTTCTTTTCAACGGACAAACGGATTCTATCAAATACTAAATGAAATAAACGTAGAACGTAGAATCCTTAAGCATATTATTATTACAATTTGTGAGATCGAAATATTTATTTCGACGACGAACAAGTCGAAATCAAAAGCATATAAGAAGAGCATACATTGTGGGATAGGCGCTGCCGTTTCTAAATTGTTTTGGGGAACGAACTCAATTTCGATTCCTTAAGTTGTTGAAAGATAAAGAAAAAAATTGAAATTATATAAAATACTATACCAAAATTTGGCAATACCAAAATTCAGACAATAGAAAAGTTGACTTAACTAAAGAAGACTTAAGAACTCAAAAAAATTAGGTTTTTTATATTAAGTTTGCCTCAGTAGAATATATTACTTGGCTGTCCTGTGAAAACAGGTAAGCGCCATCGCCGATTGAACAATATTGTTGAATACAGAGTTGAATGCTTCCCTTTTAATAACAAATTACAATACCCTTTACTACTTTTGAGCAGAGTGTGCGGTATAAAGCGGCGCTCCACAAAAAAAAACAAATTGCACAGGTCGCCGAAGACAAAGCGCTAGGCAGAGACAAAGACCGAGAAAGTGAGAGAGAGAGAGAGAGAGAAAGAGCGTGCATTTAAGTTGCGTGTTTGTGTTTAAAAGTGACATTTATTATTGCGAGGCTGCCCCCAAGAAGAGCGCTCCATGGTAGGCGGAAATAAGCGCCTTGTTTTCCGCAGTTGTTTGGTGCACCGCAGTCCAATCGCTCAGCTGCAGACTCTGCACAAAGATGGCGCCCAGATACGCCTCCGACTGGGTCTCTGCTTCCGTTTCCATCCTCGTCTCCCGTCGACACTTGAGACCAATGTCCAGCACCCGCACCGGTCCATCGAAGCGTGCCACATAGTAGCGCATACGCCAGCCCTCGCCGAGCAATCCATGCTCCGCTGGCAGCTGCTGGGGCACCAGATGGCGCGGAATGACGCCGTTGATCGGTTGCAAATAGCAGCGACCCGGCGTGATGATGTGTTCCGCATAATCGCCGCAGAACAGATACAAGCTTAGCTGCTGCCCTTGGCGACGCAACGGACAGCAGCGCAACACAATGTCCAGCTGCTGATGCTCCGGCTGGTGCGAGGTCAACTTGTAGGCATAGCCCAAGAGTAGCACGCCCAGCGGCAGCTCAAAGTCGGTGACAAACAGTCGAAAGGCGCGCTCAAAGTTGAGGACACGCAAAGCGGAGCCGCCCTCGAAAGCGGTATCAAAACTGTGCTCCGCATTGCCATGCAACGGCACCGACGGCTGCAGCGATTGACGCGCCAAATTGAAGAAGGCTTTGCTCCGCATATGACGCGTGCCACGGACATAGTCCTCACATCCAGAGCCAACGCCAAAATCCGTGTAAAATGGCAAACGGCGATACGGATGCGTTGCAAGCAATTGCCAAATACTCGACCACCATTTCTCGTTGCGTTGCAAGAAGGCCGCATTGAAGTCAGCGTTGCCGGCCTCGTTGCGTATGTCGTAACCGAAATCTTGCAACGTCTCGTAACACCAGGCGGGGGCAAAGATCCCGGCGGAGAAGCCACGACTGGCAACCCGTGCCAGCGTCTGTGCACTCTCAAATCCAGCCAACTGATTGCGTCCAAACACATCGAGGCCCATGAAGACACGTTGCTTAGGCGCCGCCTCTCCGACGACTGTCAACTCGCTTATGGCGAGATTTTTATCGTTCCACGTGTAGTTGATCAGCATGCGTTGGCTGTGGCGAAAGAAACGCACGTTCTGCTCATTCAGCTCGTTCTGCCAACGCAGCGTGCCGCTATCAATGATGCTGTCGTACCAGAAGACCCGACCATGCGGCACCTGGGATTCGGTCGCGCGACGCAGCTCGTCCACAAACAGGCTGCAAAACGAAAAAGGGAAACAAATTAGTAAATGCATTTTGTAGCATACTTTTGAGGGCGACACTATTTAATGCACTATGGTCCAGGAATCCACTTTTGTTGATATTAACAACTCCTGAACTACATAAGACTTTTTTATTTGAACTAAGGAATGCATGAAGTGCAATAACGAATACAATTCCTTTAGTCAGTATACGTATACTCAATACAATTGAACCTTATTGGGAACGTATTCCAATCTCTTTCGAGTTGCATTTCTAATCTACAAACCAAATGGAAATATGAAACTAGCTGAAAGTCTTTATAACAAACTAAAAAGAACATTCAAGTCGCATTTCAATTTGATTTATTTTCATTTTAGACTCTGAACTATGTTAATTAGCTAGAAAGCTGCAGTGCCACTTTGAATAAAAGCAAAATATCGTCTATTCATTTTAAAATATACCAAATTTATATATCGCAAAAAAAAAAACAAGAAAAATATCCGAAATGCTATTGGCACGTTGATATTGCCAAAATATCCAATAGTGTTAAAATATACCAGATTATCAGTTAAATCAACTAAGACCCTTAGTAAGTAGACATTTTTTTCAAAAGTATTTTCTAGCCTCCAGAAAATAATACCCTATGGGTAGCGAGTATAAAAACTTGCCAGAATGTTAGTTTCAGGTTCAATGTACATAAACATATCAACAGATTTAGCTAATGAGTGCAATGTAAATGTATACAACTAGAATCCCAGCTTGGAAACTTAAAGCTTTCAATATTGATATCAGCATTTTGCTCTAAGTTATCTTTAAAGTAAGCACTACTCACTATAAATTGGGCATATAGCTCTCGCGCACTGAGTGCTCCACATTGATGAGCCAGCCCTCGAAGCAAAAGTGCAGACAGAGCCGGGTGAGGGCGGCAACAGCGCGTTGCACGCTCTCGCGGCTGGCCAGGAGTTCCTCCAGCAGCTGGTTGCCCGCGGATCCTTCCACTATGTAGGTGCCCAGCACTGGGACACCGTGACGATGGGCGGCATTGAGCCAACCGCTGGGCGGAATCGTCACATAGTTGTGACTGAAGTAGCAGAAATAATCGACAGCCGACCAGTGCACAAAACGATAATCGTCGAACTTTTGCGAGCTGTGATAGTGACTGGGAAGGGCAAAGGGAAGGAAAAAAGTATTAGAATGGTACATATATAGTATATTACATATATGAAGTATATATGGGGTAAAGGGAAAAGAAGAAATATTAGAATGGTATATGGTATATAGCATATATTAGATAGTATATAATGTACAGTAAATAGTAAATAGTATATTATCTTTATGTGGTATACAGTATATAGTGATTAGTTTTTAGTATATTCTATACTTAGTATTTTTTATTGATTATTAAGTATTTAGGGATTAGCATATTGTATACTTAGTATTTAGTATATTGTATATCTAGTATTAAGTATATTGTATACCTAGAATTAAGTGTTTAGTATTTAGACTTTATTATTGGCACTTAGTTTTTAGTGTTAAGTATTTAGTATATTGTAATTTTAGTATTTAGTATTTATCATTTAGTATATAATATATAGAATTCAGTATTTAGTATGTTACTTAGTATATAATATTTAGCATTCAGTATTTAGTTTTTAGTATTTTATTTTTAGGTTTTGGATTTTAGTATTTCATCTTTAGGTTTTAGTTTTTAGTATTTCATAATAAGTATTTAATATACACTATAAATAGTATATATCTAGTATATTTCTGTATGGTATATATTTAGTATATTGTAATTTTAGTATTTAGTATTTATCATTTAGTATATAATATATAGTATTCAGTATTTAGTATGTTATTTAGTATATAGTATTTAGCATTCAGTATTTAGTTTTTGTATTTTATCTTTAAGTTTTGGGTTTTAGTATTTCATCTTTTGGTTTTAGTTTTTAGTATTTCATATTAAGTATTTAGTGTACACTATATACATTATATATATGGTATATTGCTGTATAGTATATAGTATTCTGTATTTAATATTTAGTAAATATTATATATACAGTATTTCGTATTCAGTATATATCTGTTATAAAGCTTACCGATCGGCCAGATAGTTGCCCATCATGTCGTGACAGACGAGAAGTTCGCGTTGATTCTCCGCGTTCACCTCGCGCCGATGACCGCCCAGCAGATCCGTGTGTGCGTCCAGATAGACACCCGAGCCACGCACCTGAGTGTCGAGGGGACGGACATATCGTCGCCAATCGATGTTGCGGCTACGCACCTCGAAGTTAAGCAATTGGGTGTTGTTCAACAGCGGCTGTGCCTCGAGCTGGGCTGCAATGCGGTGTGTTAGCATTGTTTGATGCATTCGTACTCGTTGCTGCAACTGTTGCAAGCGAAATAACTAACTGTTTAGCTAAGCTCTCTATATTTATCTCGGTTGCATAGCTCCATTCTGTTTTTTTTTTCTCAGCAAATTGTGTGCGGAAGTGTCGAGGTCGTCGAATGATTTCGATTAAATGTATTAAGCTTGCCCAACAATCGTTGCCTGATTGCACAATCTTCCTCTCTCTCTCTCCTCTCTCTTTCTCTGTATCTCTTGTGACAGCATCTCGAACAAGTTTCGACAAAACCTTAAAACTTTGTGTTCCTTTTGTGGGGATTTTAAAGTCAATTTGGAAACAGTTCCAAAGTGGTTTTTGGGGCTTCAAACTCACATAACTCAATTTCAAAGTTGCATTTTAGCGAACATCAAGCAAATAGCTTAAATCAATTTCCCTCTATAACGATGCACTTTAAGTTTATTATGCCACAATATCCCACACACTCAATGCATATAAAACCAAGCTCAATTTGACAACATAAGTTGTGATTAAGTAGAGAGGGGAAAAGAAACCATCTTTAAAGATCCCATTTTTTGTACTACAGTCCCCATAAATGCATTTTATTTGCAAGCAGGTTTTTATTTGGTTATTTTACAAATTTAATATTCTTTTTTATCTTCTTTTCACAATAAGCTTAATTTTATATTTAAAGCTTAATTGCAAATCTGCAGCTAGCTTTTCCAAGTGATAATAATTTGCATCAGAAGTGCTGTTCATTTATAATATTGTATTAAAGTCGTTGACTTTAACATTGAAAATGTTTACTAGGCAATGTGGGTGTGGCATGGGCGTTATCTTGAAGCACACTCAAAGCGCAGTTGGAAACACAAACACATAACGATTACGTCTTATCGCTCATTTCACTTCATTTTCTACGGGTGCACAGCACACAAAAAAAATACAAAATTCCGTAAAAAAAAGCAATGTTCATTTGGATTTTGTGAATAATTCATGCGGTCAGCATAGAGAAATAGATTCGGATTCGGACTCGAATCCGGGCAACGTAGTGACCTTCAAGCCACTTCAATTGCAGTTTCTAATATGCAGCAACAGTAGCTGCCACAGCAGCAACAACAGCAGTAGCAGGCGTTGCAACAGCAACAGCAACAGCAATAGCTGTTACAACAGCAGCCGCATCACTATTGCCGTTTCCTGTGGCTAAACATTTCTCTTTTTTCTTCTTCCTATACCCGCTAGCTAAAAACTGTCGAAGGGTATGCTCAGTTTGTGTCAGTCGAAAATTGTACAGAGAGAAATAAATGGTTTAATATCGGAATACTTTACATATAACTGATTCACTCTATATATTATAATATATATATACAAATTGTATTGCAGTGTGACTCAAGCAGGCTATAGTAAGGCAGTCAATTTATTTCAAAATAGTAATAATAATAATAGAAAAGATAAGTGCCCAAGTAAAAACAAGCATTTGCCCTTAAGTTTATTGCTTCTTGTAAGATTATTACTGGTAAACATTGCATGCACTTTTCATTTATTTATTGCGAAAAATTGATAAGATTGGAATACTTAGTTCTTAAAGAAATGTACTTAACTTAAGACGCAAAGCAATAGTGTCTTAAAACCTTCAATGCATATATTATATTATTTAGGGCAGTTTCGATAGATTTTCAAAAGCTGCTAATTATAGAATTAAATTCGCAAAATCATAAAAAGTTATAATGGCCACTTGTGATATTAAAAACTATCGAAAACAGCTGTTTTAATTATTATAAACTAATTATAGAAGCAGAGTCCAGAAAAAATAAAAATACCTTGAACGTAATAATTAACAGAATTTGAATAGCTGCTAAGAAGTTCAATAGAAAGTATTTTGGAAAGCAGTTAAAAACACTGCTTGATTGTGTTGGTCACACTAAAGAGTGCACCGAGTATTTTAGAGTCGAGTGTGCACACTTTTTTTTTACGTAGCTGCTGTAGAGGAGGGTGGGGATGGGGGTTGTGTTGGAGTTGCCGCCATGTTGTGGCTACAAAGTGGGGCGCAGGCAACAAGCAGGAGGCATTTTGTGCAATTTGTGCGCAACGAGGCGTCTGAGCGGAACTTTAATCTATCATTGCTGCTGCTGCTATGATATGGATTTTTGAGCAGCGCCCTTCACGCATACCAATGAGCTCTGATCTGCTGACCTTACCAACAAACCGAAAATGGGTTTTTCATGCAGACGAGCAATACAAGTGTGTGTGTGTGTGTGTGTATGTGTGCATTGTATATGTATTAGTATGCCATTAGAAGATATTATTCTTTTGAGGTCGAAACGAAAATACTTAAAACTAATAAGCTTCGGCATAACGGAGTGCATATTGATTGGCGTGTTCTACTTTCAACGTACATAAGTATTTAAATTTCGTACTTACGGCAGCCACAGGTGCACTCCTGTGTGGAGCAAAACTCACACAGCTGTTTGCCCGCGAATTGCGCCTCATAATCGTAGCCGGCATTTGGCTGTGCCTCCACAATTTGAGACGCCGCTGGCAATTCGTCAGCAGCAGCAACACCAGCAACGTTATCTTGCTCCATTTGTACACCTTATCACACTATCACTTACACTCACTCACTCACTGAACAAAAAAATAAAAAAAAACACGTAATTTATACGAAATAGAACAACGCAGCGCGAAACTTTTGTTAGCTTTTGTTTTTCTTGCCAATCAGCTGAGAGCGTCGCCGGCTAGGCCGCCATATTATAGTGTTGCATAATAGTGTTGACTAACAGCGCACAAATTGCGAAAGGTGCAAGCAGTGCGCACTACTTGCTACTACTTTAAATTTGAATTTAAGAGCGCGACATTTGAAATTTATTGCTGCCAATTGAAATAGAAACTATAATAGCTTAATATCTTTTTCACTTACAGAACATTTGACTTGGCACTGGCAAAATCAAGCCAAGGCCGCAATGCAGCCGAAAATAAATTGTAATTAAGCAAAGCTACTGAAGGAGACAGTAGAAAAGAAAATAAGAGTTGGCGGTTTTATTGGCAACTGTTGGCAACGGAACGGAACGCCAAGTTTATTTATTACGCTGTGCTGTGCAAACTTTTCTTTGGCAGCCAACAAACCAACGAAGACAAACAGATTAAAACAAAAGCAAAATGCCAGCAGGTCGTGTGGCCGGTAAAGCCGGCTACTCCAATCACTATTACAATGGTGAGTTTAGCTAATTTAAATAATTTATTTAAACATTTGGCACCGAATTGTTGCCCATTCAATTGCAATAATGCGCATCGATTGCAGTTGAAAAGCATAGTACACTGAGTGCTTGAAATTTCATTTAAAATTCATCCTCTGTATTCTCTCTCTCTCTCTCTCCCTCTATCTCTCTCTTTATAGGTCGCTCGTATGTGGGCATCAATGAGGAAATTATGTGGGTTAGCATTGGCATGGGCGTGACTATAGCGTTGCTTATAACGATTGCATTGTGCTACATTGCGCGAGAGAAATGCCAAAAACGTCAACGTGAATATTACGTGACGGCATAGTTAATGTATGCAGCCTGCCAGCGACACGACGAGAGCGGGGCTGAGGCTGAGGGGGGAGCAGGCGCCATGTCAACGGCAACGCATTGCATTCTCCACATGGAGGACATCGATGCGGATATTGTTGTAGACAAAAAGCAGGCGTTGTCAATAGCAGCACCCGAGAAGACAGCGGAGGCGGAGAGGGATGCGACGCAGGAGGCGCCAGGGGAGGAGCTGGAGCTGCAGGTGGAGTTGATGCCTTTGCCGGCGGTAACCATTATGAGCTGGGCTGTTGTTGACATTTGTGGGGCTCGCAGCTGGGGCTAGCCAAAAAAAAACAAAAACAAAAACACGAAGAAAGAAAACAAAATAAACACAACCCACCATTTAAAGCAAAAAAAAAACACACACACTCACACACACTCTCTATATATGTATGAAGCATTCTTTGCATCAATTGTTGTACTAATTTTTTTTTTTTTGTGATTGTAATCGAGAAATTGTTGTAAGCATAGAGAACAGCCACGCAGCGGCACATTACTTTAAAGTGAAACATGTTATTAAATTTGCCAAGATATATATATATATATAAATAAATAGCGAAACTCATTCGTGTTTACATTTTCTCGGGAGTTTGAATTGCGCGCTCTCAGCACGCATTGGCAACACTGCGCGGCGTTGCCACCAAACACTGCGCTGTACATTTGCACAGCTTGCGCGCGCACTGCTTGTGTGTCTGCACACTGCTTGCCAGTGCTGGTCAGCTGTTCTGCCAGTGCGTGGTAAGAAGAAGAAGCGCGCGCACGTTTTTTATTTACAAAATTTGTTCTTAGACAAACGTATCGAATGCGCCATGGATGACAATATAACGTTCAATGTAATAACAAAGCCGGCTATTAAAACAGTGAAAAAGGTAAGCGTTAGCAAGCAGCATTGATAGACTTTACATATGTGCTTGTATTGCAGGCGGCGCCTGTGGCAAAGGCGCTGAACAAAAAAACACGTGCAGCAGCGGCGGCGTCGTCGGGATTTGAATTCCAGTTCAATGCAGAGAAGCCCAAGGTGAAGGCGCTGGTGGTGCGCCGTCGTGTGGCGACACAGCCAAAGGTGCCGGCAGCAGTCACAAAACCGGCAGCGCAGTTAAAAGAGTCCTCAAAGGAGCAGCCAAAAGAACTGCCCAAAAAGTCCGTTAAACCTGCTGTTAATGGCAACAAGGATGCGACTGAGGACGACAACAGCTTCATGTTCAATGTATTCACCGCACAGCCCAGCGTGCCCGCTCCCAAGCCCAAGGTGGTGGAGCCACCCAAACCGCTGCTCAACGATCTGCGCAACAAAAAGCAACTGCGTGCCGCTCTGCGTGGCCAAAAAGAGAATCCCAACAAGCAGCCACGTGCCGGGGATCTGTTCAAGGCGAAGCTGGATGAGGAGCACAGACAAAAGCGTGCCGCCGAGCAGCCAACAACAATAGCTGCTGATGCTAAAGAAGATGCAGATGGCAAGCCAAAGACGCCAGCGCAGACGGCAAACAAGTTTCGCACCAAGAAGATTGGACTCTTCGATCAGAGCGATGTGGCCGCACTTAAGCAACTGGGACAACGCGCCGTCAAGCCCGTGAAGGAGACCATCTTCTCGGGCAGCAAAGTATCCAGCTTGGGGCTGCATCCACATGCCGAAAAGAATCTGGCCGATTTGCTAAGCATCACCGAACTGACCACCGTGCAACAGAAGACCATCCCAGAGGTGCTGGCAGGCCGTGATGTGTTAGTGCGTTCGCAAACGGGATCGGGAAAGACGTTGGCCTACGCTTTGCCCATTGTGGAGCGTTTGCAGGCTCAACAGCCGCACATCAAGCGCACCGACGGTGTGCTCGCTTTGATCATTGTGCCAACGCGTGAGTTGACGCTGCAAACATACGAACTGTTCCAGAAGCTGCTCAAGCCGTATACCTGGATTGTGGCGGGCACATTGCTCGGCGGCGAGAGTCGGAAGAGCGAGAAGGCGCGTCTACGCAAGGGCATCAATGTGCTCCTGGGCACACCTGGACGTCTCGTTGATCATCTGCTGCACACGGCCACATTTAATCTGTCGAAGCTGCGTTTTCTGGTGCTCGACGAAGCCGATCGTCTGCTGGAGCTGGGCTATGAACGTGATGTCAAGCAGCTGGTGGAGGCCATCGATAAGCAGCGCACAGAGGCAGCCAAAGCAGAGGCAGAAGCAACTCCAGTTGCCATGCAGAGCATGTTGCTGAGTGCCACGCTCACGTCGCAAGTGCAACAACTGGCGGGATTGACGCTCAAGGATCCACTGTACATCGACAACAGCGATGAGGCCGCTCAGGCGGCGATCAAAGGCAACGCCAGCGGCTACGAGAAGGAAACCATTGAGGCACAGCTCGCTGAAGGACTCGGCGAGTACATGGAGGATCTGACTGGTGTGCTGAGCATACCGGAGAATCTGCAACTCAGCTATGTGATTGTGCCGCCAAAGCTGCGTTTGGTCACCATCTCGGCGCTGTTGGCCAAAGAGCAGGCGGCGAGTCCAAAGCAGTTTAAGGCCATCATATTTATGAGCACCACTGAAATGGTGAATTTCCATCATGATCTGTTGAACGAGGCGCTCACACGTCGCGTCCTCGACGAGGACGACGAAGAACTGGCTGCCGAACAGGAGCAGGCCAATGATGGTGAGAAACCGCTGCTTCAAGGACTGCGATTCTTCAAGTGAGTGTTTGATGATTGTTTAATGTCGATAATTGCAACTATATTTGATAATACTATGATGTCGGTAATTGCAACTATATTTAATTGCAAATCCAAGTTAATTTCTTAATTCGTATTAATGCAGCACATCTGAAGCATTGATTTAGTTTTGTTTTGTTCGTAAACTTTACAGTTTGATAAGTTAATTGCGAAATTTAGCTTATGTGCACTTAATTCTTTAACTTAAATGCAGTTGTTTTCTCGAAAGCTTTTAATTGGAATGCATTCCGTATTTCGGATTATTGCAGCACTTCTGAAGCATTCATTTAATGAGCTCTGCTTGCAAAATGTTTATATTGAAAAGTTAATTGCAAAAAATAGTTTATCTGCACTAAGTTTTTTAACTTAAATGCAGTTCATTTGATTCAAACTGCTTTAACTGAAATGTATTGCGTATTTCATTTATTTTAATGCTCTTAACTGAAATGCATTTCATATTTTGGATTATTGCAGCATTTTTGAAGCACAAACTTTGCTTGAACACAATTGAAAAATCTTTAACTTATGTGCATATAATTGCATATTTCACATATTTGCAAAGTTGTTGGAATATTGCTTTCTTTCTTTTCAAAAAAAATGAATTGAAAAATGTAGTTCGAAAAGTTTTCTTTTCTTGATTTAAATAATTACTAAGCAATGGAATCGTTAAACTTTAATTGCATATCATGAGAACTTATTTTAGGAAAAGTAATTTCTAAACGAAAGTTTGAACTAAAACACTTATTTGCTTTTTATGAAGAAAGGTTCATATGCAAAAGGTAAACAGCGCTGCTTGAAAAATATAGTAAATAATTTTTGTTTGGAAAAACTTATAAAAAACATTCTATGTATAATTGTTGTGAGATTCTTTTGAAGTGCATAAGATTGCACATAAGTGCAACTTTGTTTGACTGGTTTGCATTTATCGACAGACATTGTATTTCTCAAAAGATGAACTTTGCAATTAATTTCATTGATTTCTATGCAGGTTGCATGGCTCGATGACGCAAACGGAGCGACAGGGCGTCTTTCGTGGCTTTCGCGATTGCGGCAGCTGTGTCCTGCTGGCCACCGATGTTGTTGGCCGTGGCATCGATGTGCCCGACATCAAGCTGGTGGTGCAATACACCGCAGCACAGACGACAGCGGACTTTGTGCATCGCGTTGGACGCACAGCGCGAGCCGGTCGACGAGGTCGAGCGGTGTTGTTCCTGGCGCCGAGCGAGGCGCAATTTGTGCGTCACTTGGAGAACAAACGCATTCGCATTCAGCAGGCGGATATGTACAGCTATTTGGATGCGCTGGTGCCGCGGGATCCGGAGGCACGGAATGTCCAGGAGGCAGCTTCGAATTTGCAGCATAAATTTCAATCGCTGCTCGAGGATGATCGGGAGCTGAACGACAAATCGTGCAAGGGTAAGTTCCCATGGCAGTTGTTGGCTGTGACTTTTACTCCCCATCCTCCATCTCCATCCTCCATGTCCCATTTGTAAACGCAACTAGCAATTTAATCCTTTCACCCAAAAGAATATTAACTTTGTAATTACGATGTACATATACATATATATGTATGTATTTTTTTTTCGCTGCTCTGTCGAATGGCGCAACGCGAAGGGGGGAAGGGGGAGAGGCAAGTGATAGACACTGTTTTTCCAATTATAAGTTGGACATTCGAGGCCACGCCCACTTGTATAGCGGCTGGCAACGCGCGTTAAAAAAAAAACAACACGGAAAAATTATTTCATATTTGAAGTTAATTTCGATTGCGTGTCGAATCGACTGACTGTCAGACTGACTGCCACTCCCCCTTCCCCCTGATTCCGCCCACCACTCCACGCTGTGTAAAGTGACCAGCACTCCTGTCGTCGCCACCGCCATCGTCACCGCATATCCTTGTGCTCGTTATACCCTTTCCGTTAATGAGGCTGTCTGCATTCCAACGACATGAATAATGCGCTTCGATTACTGCACTTGATTTGCTTTCTTTGGTATTATTTTATACCATAACTTTGCAATGGTTTTTGTGTATTATTTTATGCTTTCGATTGCTTTATTGGTATTATTTTATACTATAAGTTTTCAACTTGATTTTATTTTTCCTTAAATATACTTTTTTTTGGTATTATTTTATACTATAAGTTTGCAATGCTTTTTTAGTATTATTTTATGCTATTAGTTTGCAATGCTTTCGTTGTCATTTTTCAAACAATTGTTTTTTTTGGTATTATTTTATACTATAAGTTTTCAATCTGACATCATTTTTTTCATATATTACTGTTTTTATATTATTTTATAATATGAGTTTGCAATGCCTCTTATTTAATTTTTCTATAAAAAGTGTTTTTAGGTAATATTTTATACTATAAGTTTGCAATCTGAGATAATTTTTTATATTGATTTTTTTGTATTATTTTATACTTTAAATTTGCTAGGCTTTCAATATAATTTTTCTTTAATTTACGTTTTTGGCATTATTTTATATTAAAATTTTATTTGGTATCATAATTCTTCAAATTCGTTTTATGATATTATTTTATATTTTAAGTTGCAATAGTTTTTCTTTAAATTGATTTATTTGGTATTATTTAATACTATTAGATTGCAATCTGATTTTTCTTTATGGCCGTATGAGAGTGCCAAATAAATCTAGAATTTTTGGCATAGAATTCCTGAGTCTGAAAACAATTATTTTATGCATTTTTGTGTATTATTTCTAAATAATATTTAAATCTATTCAACTCAAATTTAGCTTGTTAACTAACATCAACATTCAGCATTAATTGCCTTGATTCAACTTTCAAATTTATATTGCTTTTCTTTATAATATAATTTAATATAAAATTACATTTCGTTGTGATCTTTTCTTTGTTCTCATTCATTCACCGATTGAAGATCAAAACAATGCCAAGCAATATAGTTGACAAAATTCAATCATGCAGCAAGAAACAGATTTTTATCACTGATTAAAGTTATTATGATGAATGTTTAGAATTTTCAAGTTTTCTGTTTATTCATCAAATCAGAAAAAAAAAGGTTTTTTGTTTTATCAGTTAATAACTTAATTAATTGCTCCGTTTTAGTAGGAAATTGAATTAATAAATTTTATTAGCTGATTTGTAGTGCTTTAAAAAAGTGCCAGGTATTGTTTAAAAAAGTATAAAACTCAATTCAAGGGAAGAAAAGTGTATTTGCAGCTGCGGTTTAGCCACTCAATTGATGTAGATATATTTTCATTCCCTTTTTTTCCTTGTGTTTTTTGCTCTGTCCTGTTAATGTCCTGTTGAAATTGTAATTGCAGCGCGGTTGAGAAATAAAAAGTTAATTAGATGTTACCAAGGCAGAAGGACGACGCAATGCGTTCCCTTCCCCCCCCCCAAAAAAAAAGTGGGAAGAAAGCTAAAGTCGAGAGTGGGAAAGGGTTGACAAGCTATAGTCAGGGGAAAGTCCGAGATAAGGGAAAGGGAAAACAAGAGTTGAAAGGAAATTGATGTGTATCTGTTTGATTGGAACTAGTAAAGTGCCACGCCCACGTTGATTAAAATGGGATGCAAATGAATCATGAATCACTCAAAAATCGCAACAGGAAACGGAAACTGTGAAATGCAAACGGCAAAACAACAGGAATGATACACAAAAAAAAAGGAGAAGAGATATATATAACTGAAGAGAAAACCATGATAATAAAGATGAAGACAAAAAAAACAAGGAGAAGGAACTGTGAAGCTGAAGCTGAAGTTAAAGGCAACCAGGCAAAATGGCAACTCAAATTGCACTTAAGCGTCGAGTCAAGCGTCAAGACAGGAAGCCACTTGGTAAAACTTGGGCGAGCAAACAAAGCGAGAGAGCGAGAGGGAGAGATGGAAGAGGAGTAGAAAGAGAGGGGAGAAACTGAAGCTGGTTGCAGTTGATGTGCTCTGCTGTGCTGTGTCCAATCAAAAAGCCATTAAAAAGTATTACGCTTGAACAAAACTCTACAAAGCAGCAGATAAAAGCAAACTACACGAAAATAGAAAACAACTACTCGAGCGAAAGAGCAAGAAAACGATACACGACAGAAAGAGAAAGACAAAGAGAGAGAGAGAGAGGGAGATAGAACAGTCATTGCACATCCTTGGGTCAAAGGAGCAACGTAGTGCTGGTTGAATAAGTCGGGACAAATGTTAATTGGCAACAGCTTCCAGCTAAAATGCACTCTTGAGGTGTCGAGGAATTTCGTTTAGAAACAGTAATTGCAATTAGTTCTATAGTTAATACAATATTTGGGTATACATTTTTTAATGAAATCAGTTTCTAGTTCAATTCTTAATTCGATTAATTGCTATAATGTGAGCAATACATTTTATAAAGATTCTATAATATCGTTGTTTTTATTATTGTTATTTCTTAAAGAAATCATGGTTTAGTTCTGTTTCCTATTCGATACTACTTCAATTCTTAATTCGAATATGAATAACAAATATTATAAAGATTCTAAAGATTCGTTGTTCTTATTATTGTTATTTCTTAAATAAATCATATTTTAGTTCTATTTGGTATCATCGGTATCAACTTGTTTTCTAGTTCAACTCTTAACTCGATTAATTTCTAGAATATAAACAGTACATTTTATAAAGATTCTATAATATCTTTCTGTTATGTTATCTAGTGCAATATCATTAATTTTGTATAATTTCCAAATAATAATAATAATAATAATGCAGAAAACACTTGATAAAATATATTACTAGGAACTCTTAAGTAATCAAATCGATGCAAAGCGAATGAAATTGAAATATTTCGTAAGCAAGGGAGCTTAGAAAAAAATAGCCTGAAGGCCCGAGGAATTGTATTCGTTATTTTAATAAAATAATACTAATAATTTCTGAATCAATTCATAGTAAAAATGTTGCGTGTCTCCAAGCTTAATAACTAACAAAGATATAAATTAATCCCTTGATTTATATTTTTCATTACAAATCAAGCCTTGTACTTCTTTCTGCAATTAGGATATTTCTTAAACATTATGTATTAAAAAGTGTTGACTGGTTACAAACTAAAGAACTTAGAGATATGCAATCCCTGAATCAATCTTTTCGATTTCAGTTGAAGCTTTGTTTTCTCTTTCCTGCTTAACTATAATATTAATTTGCAAAGAGCGCTCCTCCCCTTTTGGAATTGTGTTGACATTAAGTTGGGAATTTTTTGACGAGCTGTGCACCGTTAATCATTCAATCATTAACTAAACATCAAAGCCTGTTGCCATTGTCCAGTGTAACCACATGATTAAGTGCTCTTAATACTGAAGTAGATACAATGAACATTTTAACTCTATACTTTTGTCTGCTTGTGTGTGAAACCACACAGAACTGAAGCTGAAAGTCGAATCCTGTCGACCAAAAAAACAAAAAAAAAAAGACAAAGCAGGGAGCGTATTTGCGGTCGAGAGGGAGAGACAGAAAACAATCACAACAATTTGCCACGCCTACACAGTCGAAAGAGAGAGAGAGAGAAAACCACATGGACACGCGCGCTTTATAAAAATATCCGCTTGCATTTGCCGTCGACGGACGCATTAGTTGAACCACCTCCCCAAAAATTCTCCTCCTCAATCCTCCCCACAGCTAAACAATGGAAATCGCTGAGGAATGGGTGAGGAAAAGGGAATGTGGTGGGGGGACGAATGTGGCATAAAAAGCCATTTTGTGCGGTTTTGTGCACTGGCTGCTTTTGGCACGACATTCGGTCTTTGGGCTCTCAGATTTTTGCCTTGGGCTTCACGGCTTTAGCTACCCTCAGACAGACAGACAGAGAGAGAGAGAGAGTGAGGGGGGCGAGAGTGCTCGAATGACATTTATTTTATTCGCAACTTCCGGCTTGCAGACGTCTCCAAACATCCGGGCTCGTCATACTTTTTGTTTGTTTAATGTCTGCCACTTGACTGTAATCGCATTTGCGGCAATTAAGCAGCCCCAAAGACAAGGGCTTGACTTTGAGACACCCCACACACACACACACACACACACTCAGAGACCGCAAAAAGGGACTAACGATGGACGGACGGACGGACGGACAGACGGACGGATGGCGTTGAGCTGCGCTGAAAGCTGTGAACGTAACGAAAGGATGAAACGGCGACTGTTGCCAGTTAATTGCCGGGGCTGAGCTGCTGCGTCTTTGACTTTATGTCTTCTACATCCCCCTCTTGCTGTGACTCTCCTCCTCCTCCTCCTCCTCCTCCTCATCTCTCGCTCTCCATTTCTCACAAGTTGAGCCTCGATTTGGGATTAATGCGCTCACTGCTATTGTTTAGCTAATGATGCCAAAGTTAGTCGGTATTTTTCACCCAACTTTACTTTACATAGCGAATTATTTATTGCTGTGAACCGGTTCACAGATGGCTCAACATGTTTTTATGCTTTTATGTGTATTTATTTATACTTTTGACTAATTAGTTGGTGCTGTGAATTGGTTTGGAACTTTGACAAACTGTAGCTGCTGCTATTTCAATAATATGAACCGGTTCAAAAGTGGTTCAGGCTGATAACTTGACAGTGCTTGTCGCTAAGTTGATGAAATTTCCTTTATTGACTTAACAAATTTGATATATTTCAAATTTAGTTTGAGCAATATAAATAAATTATTTAATGACAGCGCTGTAAACCGGTTCAGAAATGGTTTAGGCTGATAACGTGACAGTGCTAGTTGCTAAGTTAGTGAAACTTCTTTTATTGACTCTGCTTATTAGATCAATTTCAAATTTAGTTTGTACAATAATAAATAATAAATACACTATTTAATTGCCTTGCTATGAACCGGTTCAGCTTCATAACTTCACAGTAGTAACTTGACTTGCAGCTATATTGATGAAACTTCTTTCATTAAGTTTATAGTTTATATGTTGTTAACATTTTGTTAGAAAATGTTAGAGAACTGTTTAAATGCGCTGCTATGAACCGGTTCGATTGTGGTTAAGTACAATTGCAACTGAAATTGAACAGAATAAACGCTTCGAATTGAGTAGCAAATAGTAACGATGATTTGCCAAAGGAGTGAATGACAATTATACGCCTCAATTTGCATGTTAAGATAGCGATCTATATTCATATGTATTTCGGGTTCGGTACAAACGTTGGATTGAATTGCTCCCATGTGAACGGTTCTCACTTGAGAAGCCACTTTGTGGCCCAATCATTTGTCAGACTTTATCGTCGAGCACTTCACAGCTGTCTCTCTCAAAGCAGGACAAAGAACGTTAACATTTCACAACACATTTGCATGCGTTAGAGGAATGAACGAATGAAGAGTGAGAGAGAGAGAGAGAGAGTGAAAGGGAAGAGTAGTCTATCAAAGATATGGGAGCTGTCTGTATATTTGGTAGTATGCATAATGTCTAACTGATGTTTATCAGACTCACATGCTGTAAGGACAATTGCGGCTTTGCGGTGCGCACGTTGCGGTAATTTGATATCATTGTTGTATAATTTGGCATTGGCTGGCATAAGTGCTGCGTAATTAGCAAGGACATGCCCACAACACACACACACAGACGCAGGGACATAAAAAGGCAGTCAGCGGAGAAAGGACA
Source organism: Drosophila sulfurigaster albostrigata (assembly GCF_023558435.1). Lineage (NCBI taxonomy): Eukaryota > Metazoa > Arthropoda > Insecta > Diptera > Drosophilidae > Drosophila > Drosophila sulfurigaster. The sequence continues at coordinate 22,429,915 of NC_084885.1, forward strand.
ACGGCAACATCGTTGCTGCATTTTTTTTTTGTTTTCGAGGGGGGGATGGCAACGCGAGAAATCCTTTGCTGACAATGCTCATTTGTCATTTTAACAAATTTATTTTGTAATGAATGCCACACACACACACACTCGCACACTCACACACACACACATGGCAGGCACTTAAGCCAACACATCAATTAATTCTGAAAGCATTAACATGCTACAACTCAACTCGACTCTTCTCTTCTCTCATTCTCTTTTTTTGTTGTATATCTTTTTTTTTTTGGTTTCTGCAGCCTTTGTCTCGTGGATGAAGTTCTATTCGACATTTCCCAAGGAGCTGAAGTCCATATTCAATGTGCGCGTCGCCCACATGGGACACTTTGCCAAGAGCTTTGCCCTCAAGGAGGCGCCCAGCAAGTTTGCCCACAAGCATGCCGCCCCCAAGCCGGCACCGCCCACCAATCGTCTCACCTACACCGAGCGGTAAGTCAGCTAATGAAATATGCACATATATAAATATATATTAAATATATATCTCGTTAACAGTGATCCGGAGAAGCTGCAGCAGGCGAAACGGGCCAAGAAGCGGCTCTATACGACAACGGTGAGCGGGGAAGTGCGGCAAATGCAATCGCAACAGCAGCAAGCAAGCAAATCAGATGGCGAGCGGCGCCATCTATCGGCGGGCGGCGGCGGCGGTTTCGGCAGCAAAAGCAACTTTATGAAGAGCTTGAACAAATCGCGTGCACTCAACATATCCGAATTTGATAGCGGACTTCCAGCTTTGCCAGCGCCCAAAAAACGCAAGCAGGCGTAGTAGAAAGAGACAGAAAGAGAGAGGGAGTGAGAGGAGGAGTGAAGAGAGCGGCATTTTAGGGAGCTATTCAAGCATTTAATCGAAAAGCAGAGCAGCTACAAAAATGCTAAAAAGCCGAAGCCGAAGCAGAAGCAGAGAGAGCCTCATAAAAGTTTCATTTTTCTCAACTTTTAAGCCCGGACGTCCTGCGGGAAAAGTTGGAAGACTCGCGGACGACGACGACGACGACGACGACGAACGCAGCGTAGCATATTTTAAGCTCATCTTTATAGAGAAAACTCTTTTAAACATACATTTTTTTTTTGTGGTATTTTCTGTAATATGTTTTTTAAGAGCAAATATTAGAAATCCATTTTCCGCTCAGTGCAGATTCATTCAGTTTTGAAAATGTCAATCCCTGTTGCTGTCACAGCAGCAACTAAGCGATGTGGCAAGAGGGGGAAGGGTGAGGGGAGTGCGGCACGTGTTGGCCGCCTTTTTGTGCAACTGAAGCGCGTAATTTGTTGGACAAGCCATAAATAAATATGAAACATAAACGCATAAAAAAATCAAACGATTTGCTTTCATTTACTTTTCCCATCTAGTTCGTCTCTCTATTTTTTTCTTCTTTCTTTTTTCTCCCCTGCAATATTTGCGCAGGACACGTGTCGAGGATATTGACAACATCAACAACAACTTCAACGGCAACAAAATAAAGTACAAAAAGGAAACATTCGCTGGCTATTATGCACATTAATTGCTGTTCAGTCCAATTAAAAGCGGAGCTCAGCGATTGATTTTTAATTAGTCTGCGCTTATCGAAGGGTTTGTTTAGCTCTTTTTTTTTCTCTCTTCTGTTTTCTTTGTGTCTGTCTCAACTCGATACTTAAATTGGCCCAGCCAATCAAGCGTGTCCAAGCAACCCAACTACCAACCTCAAGTCTGAAGTCAACTTTGAATGGCGTCCTAATTACGTGCTACGTGCGAGTGTCAACATATGAAATAATATTTTGATTCAATCCACCTTCGTCGCACGCAGCTCAAGCGCTGACTTTTGCACGGCAGCGTATACCCTACATTATCTTGGGGTGTATTGCAGAGCAGATCGGGTGTGACTCACTTATTTACTATATATATAATTTCTATTTTGAAAATTTGTAGTACAATTATTTTTGATTAAAATCAAATGTGCATAAGAAAACCAAATTCCAATGATTCAATTATGTTTTGTTGAAGTGAACTATGCATAAGTAAATCAGATTCCAAAAAAATAACTTGAAACTTTTCTTGAGCTAAGTCTGTTGTTGAATATATGATAGTTTATGGAACATTGAAATTATTTTTCGATTGATATTTATTCTTGGATTAAATCATTAGCGTTGAGCTGAAAATAAAATGATGCTAAATGATATTACTCTAGCACAAATAAGATTCAAATGTTTTGTTTTCTTTATGTATTTTAATATGTTAGAAATAGAAATACTATACTATATACAAGTACTATTTGATTTTAATATGGAGAAAAGATTAATAATATAATTCTCCATATTAATTTCAACTGTAGACAAATGAAATGCCAATTATGATATCTTCAAAGATTTCAAATATGAAAATATTTGATAATAAAATAGAAAAGGCTTAAGAACATTTTTTTTTAAATTTTCTTTTATCACACTCTCAACATACAAAATAAATTAGCCTATAAGATTATCAGATCCAGTAGAGCAGATAAATTTTGGGTGATAGGAAAGTCTATTAAAAGAAGAATTTGGTCTGCAACCGGAAGCAGCTTAAGAACATAGGATAGGTAAAATAACTTTTAATAATAGTTATGTACATATAATGAGTGCTCTGAAGATAAATAAAACGTATTTTATAAGTTGAACAATAAAAATATAAATAAGAATAAAAGATAAATACAATTTAATTTATTAGTTCAACAAAAATAAGAGAAATACAAATAAAGTTTAATTTTTTTTTACTAATATACTCGATTTTTTGTAATAAGAGTTCTCTATAAAATTTAATTTAACAAGTGAGTCCAAATAATAGAAATAAAATCAATGCTTCAATTTTTATTAAGCTATTCGATTTAATTAAATAATTTTTAATAAGAGTTCTCTATGAAATTTAATTTATTAGTTGAGTAAAAATAAGAGAAATAAACTTAATATTTCATTTTATTTTTTATTAAGTTACTTTATTAAATTGAGTAGATCAAACATCAGAAAAATGGAAATACATATTTTTTTTTCATAACTTTGATAACTGATATTTTTTCTCAAGTGAAATGAAGTGATTTTGATATATGATTAAATCCATTTGCTGCATTCAAGTTAATAAGACAATTTGTTTTTACAGGGTATGCAACGCTTCGAGTTACTTCGTCGAATGTTTTGTTCGCTGTCTCGTTGGTTGGTTGGTTGGTTGGTTGGTCATTTGCCACTTGGCAAAAGGGTTGTCGAGCGTTTCTAATGTGATTGCACTAATGGCTCGAATTATAGACGCATTAGGGTAAATTAAAATCCACCTCGCTCGCTAGTCAGCCCTCCCCCCCCCATTCATCCACCCATCCACCCACTCCCTCATTCAGATTGGGGGTTGTCCTTCCTTCGTTGTGTCGTTGTGTCGACTGCCAATAAAAAGGCAACTCACTTAGGACCCACAACGCGATGGCTTGACCTGGCTCAGCTCTGACTTGTGGGGTGGATTTGTGAGTGCTCGAGGGTGGAGAGGAGTTGGGGATCTGGGGGGTTGGTAATGAAGTTGTAGCGGCTGCATCAACAATGCCATTGTCCAAGTGTTCTTTTGTGGTCAGGTGCAAGTGTTGCAGGTTTTCTGTTTTTTACCTTTACCTTTACCTTTCTCTTTTTTATTCAAATTGAAAAGGGCGAAATTCCAACAGCTGTCAGCATTTCTTTACAGGTGGACTAAGGAGGCGTTGACCGGGGGGCGTTTCACTTTGATTATGAAAATGCTGTGACCCGTGCCACAACGTTGACAATTGTCGAGAGCAGGCTGAACCCCCCACTCCCCCCTCCAGCGTGGGGCATGCCACACAAGCAGCGGCTAATTGACGAAGGCCGCGTGGATTTGACACCTTTTTTCCCTTTATTTGTTGGTTATGCAAAGCACCGACTATAACATTTCAATTGGCGCACTTCGAGCAGCCAAAGCTGCAACTAAATACAATAATAATAATAATAATAAATTAACGAGCAATTTATGATACTTTTATAAAGTTTATTCCTTCAATATAATATAATAATTGTTCAACAAATTGTGGGAGTGAGGTAATTTATTTTATTTTAAAAGGCTAAATATAATTAAAATGAACTCTGACATATAATATTTCGGCTTCGGCTTTATTTAATATCATCTATAATAAAATTATTTAAATTTTGAAGTTTTATTGTGAATTTGTTGCTATATTTTTCATAGATTACTCTCAATTTTCAATCAGAACTATGCAGAAAGTTTTTTAAGTGTTTAATCCTAAATTTAACCCATCAATGTTTTAAACGCAAATCGATAAGTTTCATATTTACAAGTTGTCTTAAAATTAGAAAACTAGGTTCATATAGCGAATCTTTACTTATCATATTCCAATCTTATTTGAAGACATTAATATTACTAACTATGTAAGTGTTCTACTTTCGTCATTGACTATGATTAAGTAATAAAATTACTCATATGTGAATTACATGTAGAGTATTTTATAGATTTGTTCTAAATATATTTGTCTCCTACATTTTGTATATTAATTCTATATTAATTCTAAATATAATGCTTATTTCAAAGTTATTACTTTACGTCCTTATGAGATAATTATCATATATGGTTTGGTCTTGATGAGTTTTCCCTAAAATGTGTTGTTTTGGTATTTTATTGCTGTATTAGTTCAACTATTTAATAAACCAAAATAACAAAGAAAAGTTATTATTATAAAACATTTTAATCACCCAACATCCAATTAATTGAATTCATTATCAAAAATGTTTCTTATATTGCTGTGATTAAGAAAAACAAATTGTTTGTTAGCAACTATTGCTTATCTACACGCTACTCATAGGCTGGAAGGGTATACTATATGTATATATTATATAGAGACAAAACGAATCATCTCCTAAGTATATACATATATTTTTAATCAGCCATGTTCGTCTGTCCATCCGTCCATCTGTCTGTCCGTCCATATGAACACCTAGATCTTAGCTGCTTTGAATGACAATCTGGTGTATTTTGTATTATCTGCATGGTATATTTAAAATGTTGTACTATGGCATATTCTAACATATTTTCGGTATATTAATTTGGTATAATTTAAGGGAGAGTAGCGAGGATCTCACAGTCGAACAAACTCAAATATACCAAATATAGTTTTCGGTATACGTTAGTATATTTGCGGCATATTAATTTGGTATAATTTTAGAATATGTATTAATCGCAAATGAAAAGGATATATTTTTAATATGGTATTATATCAATATACCAAACATAGCTTTCAGTGTATTTTAGTTTTTTTTTTTAGTATTTTTGCAGTATATAAATTTTGTCGAATTGCAGCATATGGTTTTATTTGTATTATTATTACAATAAAAAATGGAAAAATTTGAGTTAGCATCAAAATTGTTTTGTTGTTGTATGCATGCATTGCTAGTTATATGAAATGCAGAAGTTACAGGGTCTATTCTGTCTGATATCCACAGCGAAACAACAGCCAAATGCCTTTATCGAAGTTCGCACAAGTTTCGCTTGTCGTTTTTATGCCTTTTCTCAGCCATTTCCAATTTCCAATTAGAACGCAATGCGATTGCGTGCACGAAATGACAAGCTTTTATGAAATCGCGATGGTTTTTTTTGTTGTCTTTTTTTTGCCAGGGGCAGGTGTAGGCGTGAGGAGAGAGTGAAGATAGAGACAGAGACATGGAGAGAACTGCCTTTTAAATTATGATTTCATTTGGCGGCGCTGTCGATGGCCAACGCTGAAGGTGCCACAAGGCCACAAGGAGTTGAAGTTAGAGTTGAAGTTAGAGTTGAAGTTGATGTTGAAGGCGAAGTTGAAGGCAAAGTCGAAGCACCCACAACACAGACCGGAAATCAGGATGAACACAAATTATACATATTTTATATGCAATGTTGTGTTGGTTCTTTTTATTATGGTTTCCCTTTTTGGTCGATGTTGGCTTTTTATCCAATTATGTTCATTAAATTGGCATTTGAAACGAGCTAAGCACATTAAAGAAAAGGCGCTGAGAGTGGGGGAAAAGAGAGAGAGAGAGAGAGAGTGGTGGTGGTGAGCTCCTTTCATTGGTTTGCTTTGCTCTTTGGGGGTTGCAGCACATAAACTACTTAATACTTATTTAATTTGAACTGATGTTGATGTTCAATCTGGAGCCTGCGAAATGCATTCGGTCGAACACACACACACACAACTGTCATAAAAATCACGCAGCGGAAATTATTTTGTCACCATTTATAATTGCATTGTCACAGCAACAACTGCGACTACTATTTGAGTCGTGTTGTTGTTGTTGTTGTTATTATTATGCTGATTGGAGGGTGTTGAAAGTAACACCCCGCACATTAAATCAAGTGGCTGCGGGCAATGTCATACATAAATTATTGAAAAATCATTCTGCAAATAAACCCAACGACAGTCTGTCGTCTGTCGTCTGTCGACTGTCGACTGTCGACACGGGGTCAGCGAGTAGTGACTGAAGTGAAGTGGAAAGTGGAAATGAGGGAATCCACCACCAGAGACCAGTTAGATGAGTAGCGAGTGGATAAGGCCACAAGGAAGGATATTTGTATGTGCACACTGAGGGACAGATGGACATATTGGAATGATTGACTGATTGACTGATTGACTGACTGACTGGCAAACAAACATATTCATATGTTTACTAACTAATTTGTTCGGCTCTACAATAATAATGTGTTCATATTACCATCGCATCCTTAATCAGTTTAAGCTAAAATGCTCTTCTTCTCTGTTCATTAAATTCATGCTATTCAAGTTCAACTTAAATAAAATAGTATGTAATATATTACAAATTGTTTGTTCTCTTAATTAATATTAATATTTTTTTGCTTTCAACACACTTTGTTACTTAAAATAATCTGCTATTAATAATGTTTAAAATCATGCGAACTATCTTTAATAGCTGTTACTAAATGTAATTTTAATTCTAGTTATTTGAGCATTTTGTTCTTAATTGAATATTGTTTACTACTTAATGTGTTCTTCCATGTTGTTGTTCTTTTTATTTCAATCGATGTAAGCTAAAGTGCTCTTCTAAACTAAGTAATTCTTTCGTTCATTAAATGCAATGCAAATTATACTTTGTTTTTCTTACATTTTACTTTAAATTTGAAATTTACTACTTAATTTGTTCTTCCATGTTGTTGTTCTTTTTATTTCAATCGATTCAATTAAATTCATGTAATTCGAATTCAATTGCAGCAGCTGACAATTTGGTATATTTTAGTACTCAATGGTATATTTTGAATTCAGCACTATGTCAATATACCAAATATGGCCTTTGATATATTTTAATATTTTTTTCGGAATATTTTCTAAATAATACTGCACTGAATACGCTAGTTATGTGTTCATCTTTATAAAATAATAATCTGTTTATAATACTCTTGGATAATCAATCCATATTGGGAAGTAAGTTCTTCTAAACTGTTTACATAAACTGCTTCTCTAATCTGTCGTGTTTAAAATGTTGCGATCTGTATTATTATTATATTATAATGGTATTTTTAATACAAGTTGCTCTAACATTTAATCATTTTGTTTAAAATTAGTGAAGTTTTATACACAAATTGTTCTTCTACATATTTTATCATCTTGCGAGTCTTTTATTTTTAAAACTTTTCTTTGAAAATGTTTGTTTAAAAAAAATATATAATTAATCGTTATATAGTATTATAAATCATATCTATAAAAGCCTTGTTTAGAACTGCAATTGAAATTTCTGCAGCTTCATAAATTTCGAAATTCGTGTTTCCAGCGTCAAAAGGCATTCTATCAAAATTGTAAATATTGATTTTAGAAATATCTTCAGAATTGACGAGCTTAAATTTGGATGGAAAAAATTATTATTTTTCTTATATGGTATTTCTTTAATTTCATTAATTTGTTTCTAATCTTATTGTGTATTATGAAATGATTGAAATGAAATGAATGAAAATGAAATGAAATGAAAGTAAATCATGACTGTAGAAAGAAAACTTTTGAATTTGTTGTGAATGAAAGTGTATATTTGAAGTCTCAGTACATTGCGCATACGCCGCGTGGCCCAGAAGGCAGTGTAAATATTTGTGCCACACTCCAAGGCAAGAGTGGAGGAGGGAAGGGGGAAGGGGGTCGAAGGTGTGAGCTTCAGCTAACTGCCACAGCATCCAAATCCAATTAATTTCATTGCGCCTAAAAACTTTAAGCAGAGCCAGAAACGGGGATGAAGACGAATGGAGATGCTACAACAGAAGCAGAAGCAGAAGCGGAAGCAGAAGCAGAACACCCTTCCCCCCTCTCCTCACCCACTGGGCTATGGTCACACCCTTTGGCAGAGGAGTCGAAGAGTCGGAGAGAGTTGGCTAATGGAAAGCGACGATGACGACAACGACGTCTATGTGTGTGTGTGTGTGTGTGTATGTGTGTGTGTGTGTGTGTGTGTGTGTGTGTGTGTGTGTGTGTGTGTGTGTGTATGTGTGTGTGGCGTCAGTTCCGTTTCCGTTTGAACGATTTGCCATCCGAACGGTGGCTGCTTCTATTTATTTGCAAATGCAACTTGTCCAATTTGACAGTTGTCGCTTGTAAATGTCACAGCTGAGCGGTGGATGGAGGGGGGAAGGAGAAGTCAGTGAAGCGTGGAAGTGTGAAAGCCTGTAACGAGGCATATTGCGGATTGGATTTTGTGTAAATTTATTTATGTTAATTAGTTTCAATTTGATTTAATTTGCGCTCAAGCAGCTTCAGTCTAAAGGCAAAGGCAACAGCAAAAGCAAAAGCAAACTGAATTTCGAAATGAACTGACAATTAAAAGCACGTTAAAAACGCATTTAGCAAACGTTGCGAGAGAGAAAGAGAGAGAGGGAGAGGGAGCCAGTGTGTGAGGGAGATCGCAGAGTGGTAAAAAGGGGAATCCGTTTAAGCCGAAAACGCCTAATGACAGCTGCATTAATCCTGTGCGCTAACAAAGCGTTGAAGAAATCACTTTACCAGCGGCGGCGGCGAGCAGCTCATAAAACGGAGACCCAGAGAGAGAGAGAGAGAGAGGGAGGGGAATAGGGAGAGAGAGGAACATGCTGAGAGAAGAGAAATGACGGGGCCAAAGAGGAGACGCCGCCAAAATCAACGAAATGACAACGAGACATGCAAACAAATGCAGCGAAATGATGAGCTTCAGAGCTTGGCTTCGACGAAAAGTCTAATTTGTTGATAATTTGCGACCGCCGCCGCTGACCGCCAACGATGCCCCACGGCCACAGGCGCAGAGACACACAAACAGGGAGAGAGGGAGAGAGAGAGGGAGAGAGGGAGAGCGAGAGAGAGAAGGCCAAACGATACTTCCGCTAAGTCGTAAATGGAAATGGAAATGCAGTCAAGAGTTGGAGCCGAAGGAGACTGAATTTAAAGACAGAAAAGAAGAATAAGGTGCTGGAAGATCAGAGGCAGAGAAAGAGGGAGAGAGAGAAAGAGAGAGAGAGAGGGAGAGGCAGAGAAGCAGTTCAAGAAGACACTGAAGTTGTTGGAGATGTAACGCAAAACAGAGAAGCTTGAAGTCGACTCAGGAAAAAGGTGATATGAATGAAAGGAAAAGAGTTGAAGTTGAAGATGCAGTTGAAGTTCAAGTTAAAGAAGAAGCAGCACAAATTGAAGCTGGTTGCACTTGCCTCGTCTTGTCTTGTCTTGGGTGCCGTTTGGGATTTATGATGCGTTGCGCCAACTGCCAATTTAAAGGCCATTTGGCCAAGAGGCGCGATTTCGAACTAACTAAATTGCCATCAGCAGGGGGTGTAATACACATTTTCTTTTTGCTTTTCTTGCTTTTTGTTTTTTTTTTTTTTGTTACTTCTCTGACTTGAGGACAGTTGACGGATTGGCGGCAGTCGAAGTGAGCGTTGAACCTAATTAATTGCAGTTTAATGTGCGTGCAACGGCAGCTAAAGTAGAAAGTGACAAGGAACAGTGGGAATGGAACACCAAAGTAGGCTACCTACAAACTAAAACAGGCAGGGAGGCAACTTGGAAAGGATTTAAGTGGGAAAATGGTGGAACAATGGAATTGAAACAGTGATAAATTGAAATGGAACAGCGCAATTTTAGATAGGAAGTTTGTATTTCAAAAATATGCGATTGAATACTGTATAATGATGTCCATTGTGATGGCAAGCAGTTGCAAGGCGGAACGATGGGAGTGTGAAACGATGGAATTGGGCACAGTTGATTAAACACACCTTGTGATCAATAATTTTCAAAGTAAGTTATCAAAGTAGAGCGGAGCATTGAGAAAGTGAAACAGTGGAGTAAACGATGAGAAAGTGAAACGATGGAAATGGGAAACAGTTAAATAAACTCGATATGTGATTGCAGCTTGCTAAACAAAATTATTAAGCTAAGATGGAATAGTGTGAAAATGAAGCAGTGGATTGAAATATTGAGAAAATGTAGCCAGTGGAATATTGAAAAAATAGTCTCAAAGAATAGTGTTGAGAAAATGAAACGATGGAATTGTGAAATTCCTAGGCAAAGTTATCAGAGTTGAGCGGAACACTGTGAGAAAATGAAACAGTGAATTGAACGATGAGGAAGTGGAATGTTGGAATTATCAATCAGATGAAGAAACAAATGAGAAAGTGAAACGATGGCAATGTGAAACAGTTAAGCGGAACGCAGTTTGAATGTGGAACAGTGAATTGAACAAAGAGAAAGTGAATCGTTAAGACAGTAAAACGATGGAATTGTGAAACAGTGGAGTAAACAAAGTTGAGAGACAACAGACGAAGGAACAACTAAGAAAGTGAAGCGATGGAATTGTGAAACAGTGGAAAGTGGAACACAGTGAGAATGTGGAACAGTAAATTGAACAAAGCGAAAGTGAATCGTTAAGACAGTAAAACAAAGTTGAGCGGAACAAAGTGAGAGAGTGAAACAGTGAGAGACAACAGACGAAGGAACAATTAAGAAAGTGAAACGATGGAAAACAGTTTAAAGTGGAACGCAATGAGAAAGTGGAACAGTGAGGGACAACAGACGAAAGAACAATTAAGAAAGTGCATCGATGGAATTGTGAAACAGTTGAAAGTGGAACACAGTGAGAATGTGGAACAGTGCAATAGAATATGCATTCCACTCAAGTCGTTTGAAGTATTAAGGAAGAGGAAGCAGTTCATCAATTTCGCTATACCCTTCATCACTCACCCCTTGACTCTATAGTCTCCTCCTCCCACCTCTCTCTGTCTCTCTTTCCTTCTCTCTCTCTCTCTCTCACATTCAGTACTCCAATGCGCTGTCATCAAATTTGTGTCCATTTGGCAGCCGTTGCTTTGATTTATGTGCACTTCACGCTTTGTCGCAATTGCTGCCACGCCCCTCCGCCCAAGCTACTAATGTTGCTTCTAAACACACACACACACATAGAAAGAGAAAGAGAGAGAGAAGTGCTATGCTGTGTGGCATTATCCTGGACACGTGTGCGCACAAATTGATCCTTTATGAGCATTTTGCGGTTAATAATACTTTAACGTTGAACTTGGCATGAATGGAAGAGGGTGGAGGAGGCGGAGGCGGAGGCGGAGGAGGGGTCAATTGCTGGACAGACGCGCATGAATCCGTTGGATGCGGCATGCAGGCACGTGCCACCGCCACCGCCACCGTCACCGCCATTGAGAATGTCGCTGAGCCTTTAAGTGTAAATGATAAGCTAAGATGAGTTGCAGTTGTGTGTGTGTGTGTTTGGGGTTAAATCGCGCCACGCCGACAAACTTTGTTGTTTATGTTGTTTGTTTGTTGTTCTCAAAAAGCAAAAAAAAGTACAAAAAAATGCTAGAGAGTGATGAGGGGAGGGAAGGGAAGGAGCTCAGTAGCTGCTTGACATGTGACACCTTTTGTGAGCGAATGTCAACGACGTTGAACCTTTTGTTTAGAACTTGGCTGCAAAGGCGCTTAAGAGTCGACGATCTTTCGCATCCTTCGCTGACTGCAACTCTAAGCGTATGTATGTGTGTGTGTGTGTGTGTGTACATAAATCCCAAATGCCACTTCACACTTAATTTGCTCATAATGCCCAGCGTAATCCCCCCCGATGGCGATGTCAGTCAGTGAGATTTTCGGTGTCCCTTTCTGCCTGTTAATATCCTGGCAATTACGCTGACAACAACAATATTTGAAAATTGCATTAACAACAAGGACAACCACCACCACCAGCAACATCAGCAGCAGCAGCCACCCCCTTCTCCCTCACTCACTCTCTTGTGTCCAGATTTTCTGCTGCATTGGATTCTTATCAGCTCCTTCACATATGCTGCTGCTGCTGCCTTCTGTGTTAATACTTCTAATGTGACAAATTCATCCATCGACTTGTCTATATTAAGCTGTCCTCTCTCTCTCTCTCTCTCTCTCTCTCTGTAGTTGTCCTTTTTTCAAGTGACGCTCAAATTCACAATCGCTGATAAGACTTAAATCTCTCATTCTTTCTCGCTTACTTTCTCTCCTCCCCTTCCCTTCTGCGTTGATTGCTTTCATAATTTGTTCGTGCGTTTTATTTATTATTTTCATTTTTCCTTTCCCCTCTTATTTTATTTTATTTTTTTTCCATTTTGCCGCATTTTAATCTCTCGGCCGACGACAAATTGCTCGAATTGCTCAGATCGTTGCGATGCGATAGAAAATGGCAACAAATGTTTTAATTTTCAGCGGCAGCTAAGCCAACGGCAAAAAGTGCTAAACTACAAAAAAGAACGAGAAATCTTTCCCTTGCCACTTTTGTTCCGTTGACGGGGAAGTTTTCAAACTGGCCGCCAGAATAAAAGTTGTGAAATCTACTTAAATTAGTTACGAAACCATGGAGATTTTGAACATAATGGGGTAACTATTTAATAATTGCCACAGCACGTGGCGATTGAACTTCAATTGAATGCGCATGAAAATAAAAGGTTATAAATCAAGAAAAACATAAGTAAGAAAGCTACAGTCGAGTGTGATTGGCTGAGAGTTACCCGGTATTCATTTTTGAATGAGAGTAAAGCAATGTGGTATAAATTTAAAAATATAGTATTAAAAATATACTGCAAAAATATTACAAATATACCAAAGATTATAGCGCTACCCATTTTGATTGAGAGCGAGACAGTGCAGTATTAATTTTAAAATATACCAAATGAACATACCAAAAAAATACTACATATATACTATTCAGAATGAGAGCAAAACAGTGTGCTATTAATTGTTTAAAATATACCAACAATGAATATACCACAAAAATACTAAAAATATACTAAAGACTAAACTGATACCCATTTTGAATTAGATCAAAACAGTGCGTTATTATTAATTTTAAAGTATAGCAAATTAATATACCGTAAAAATACTAAAAATATACGAATGGCTATACCCAATTTGAGTGAGAGCAAAACGGTGCGCTATTAATTTTAAAATATAACGAATTAATATACCGCAAAAATACTAAAAGTATACCAAAACTATACATCTTTCCATTTTAAAAAGAAAATAAAAAACAGTGCGCTATTAATTTTAAAATATACCAAACTAATATTCCTCCAAAATACTAAAAATATACCAAAGGCTTTATTTGGTATGTTGGCATAGTACTGAATTGAAAGTATACCAAAGAGTGCAAAGTAATAATACATTAAAATATATCTTTCAATTCAATTCAAAATTATTTCGAAATAAAAACGTTTATTCTTCTAGCTTTAAGTCATTCCTTTAATCTGCAATCTATTAAATATTTTTATCTATTTCATTTGCGAAATACTTTAAGCAATGCTCTGCACTGCATGACGAGTGGAAATTAATAAATTGCCTTTGTGGTTTCTGGCCTCGATAAGGCGAGGAACAGCTTGAGCTGCCACTCGGCCAAGAAGAAGAAGAAGGAGCCGAAGGTATTTGCATAAATATAACGGGGAGTTGCGTATAAATCTTCTATATGCTTTCTATTTAACTTTTACTAAAGACTTCCGACACATTTCGCCAGCCAACTCACCCACCCAAAGCACGTTGAAGCAACGTTGCTCAATTTGTGGCATGCGGTCTGAGTCTAAAGTGGAGCGTGTGGAGAGGGTGGATGGGAAGGGGAAGGGGAAGAGCGCAAGTATGACAATGCACCTGCCTGCAGTTACTTTCAACACCTACACACGTCTCCTTTGGGCTTTGGGTAGGGTGCGACGATGGCGTGACTGGCCACCATTTCAATGCGGCGCCTCAAGTGGCCAACATCAGTCGCAGTCGCAGTCGAGGCACAATTGTCTCTGTATGAGTTTGTGTGTGGCAAGTTGATTCGTGGCCTGTTTTGGCCCTGTTGCCCCCGAGGCTTGTAACTTATCTAAATGCACACAATTATTGAATATAATCGCTGGCCGCAAAACAAACAAAGCGAACATCGCATTGAAATTTGCATGCCGCCTTTTAGGCGATTTGCTGCGCTTCAGCTCCTCTCTTTGACTCACACACACACACACAGAGAAAACACAGAGCCCCGACTCTCGCATACTCTTCTCACTCTATTAATTGTTCACCTTTTTTTATTGCTTCTGCTATCTGCGCTTTGTCGCCGCAATTAAGCGCAATTTCCGCTGACTGTCAATTTGATAAAAGTATGTGAATGGCAACAAAAAAAAAAGCTGCAGTAAAACAATGTATTAATGCATTGCATTTTACTGCAATAAAATTAAATATTATATAGTTTTAGAAATATATTATTGTTTACTTTAATTGCATAGTTTATAATTGGTAATGCATGTGTTGTCAGCTTAGTATATCTGAAAAGAAATAAAATGTTCATTTACTTTATTTAATTTCAAATAATATTCTAATTACAAAGTTTTGAATTTTTGTGGACTGTAATAAAATTCTTAAAGATTATTATTTTTTACTTTAAATACATATTTTAGAATTCCATAGGCATTTATTGTCAGCTTAGTATTTAAACAAAGCTAAAAGTGCACTCTATGGTATTTTTTGCATGTAGTACTATATCAATATACCAATTATATTATATAATATATATTATATTTGTATTTTTATTAAATTAATAAAAATGTTAAAAGCTTACAAATACTTTTTCTCTTTCACTTCATTTTCTCTCTCAACCTTTTGCCAAAGAACTTTTGCTCTCTGTTAGTTAGAAGATGCATCAGCGGGAAAATTGAAAAAAAAAACTATAATTAATAATTCCACCCCTTGACACGCCCCTTTCCACTACGCACATCGACAAGCGGCATATGCCAAGTGTCAACGGAAATGCAATCGAGAAAAATTAAAAAAAAAAATTGAAATGAAAAAATAGTGAAAAATTATTAAAAATTAAACTGACATTAAACTGTGAATAAAATTGTTGACTTTCCTTTCGCATTTTCATTGGAATTTCGATCTTAATGTTTTCGTGGGCAAATTGCACATTTGTTTAACTAAATGGCAGAGTCGAGAGTACGACGAGTAAATTGCCCCTGGTGGCCATAAGCTGTCTTCAGCCAGAAGTTTCATCTTCCGTTTGCAATTTCGACTCGAGCCTCGGGCTAAGTACGAGTATGGAGACTATCACAGACTATATCCGACTGAGTGACCCCTATCGCAAGCTGACCTCAACCCCTAGCATAACATAAAATAGTATTTGCCTTAAGGCTGAATTTCTGAATCGTGGGCGTACGTCCGGTTCGCTCGTTCAGCCCACTAAATTTGCCAGTTGCTCTCTGTATTTACCTGGTAAATGCTTTTAGATAGCTAGTTGAGCCACGGGAAATGCCGGCGAACGCAGAGCCACAGCTTAAGCTAATATTAATCGATATATTTAAGTGTGCGATAAGTAAGGGAAATGGTAACACAATTATTTCGCAACGTGCATTTAGTATGAAAAGATAGAGAATGGATGCGGCTTAAAACTATAATTATCGATTACAGATTTGACGATTATATTAAGATAATTAAGAAATGTAGTCCAAAGCTATAATTATCGATTACTGATTTGTTACAGATTTGACGACTATTGTAAGATAGATAAGGAAATGGACGTATTTAAAAACTATAATTATCGGTTACAGATTGACGACTATTGTAAGTGAATTGCTTGATTAAATTAGTATAAATCGAGGCTGAGTGCGTGTTATCGATAAGGTTGGCAATCGATAAATATATCTACAAACTTTCAGTATCCTTACGTACTATTCTAGATCAATCTCAAAGTTAGTATAAATCATTCGCGGCATGTTAACGATAACGATAACAACCGATATGTATGTACATATGTGCATCGATAACTCTTAGAAAATTACTGTATTTAACTTACAACAAGCTCCTTGTTCGTTCTTCACATTCGCTCTCATTTTCTGTATTAAATCGATAATGATAACGATAACAACCAATGTGTACGTATATAGATAACTTTTAAAAATACGTAGTATTCAACCTTCTTTTCACATTGAGCTTCTTCAATCATTAAGTTGTTTCATTGAGAAAAATCATTCTTTGAATTTAATTGATATCGATAACAACAATACTCTACTGATATGTCGATAGAAGAATCCTTAATTTTGAGTAACGTACTTTTCATTTGGAGCTTGTTAATTCTTCCTTTTTAGTATTAATCGTTTTCTGCATTTTATCGATTCCGATAGTAACTAAGCTATCGATAACTTTAAGAAAGTGAAATTATGTAACGAACCCGTTCTTTTTGTGAGGTAATCCACTCTCAAACCAGTTGCAATTTCGACACTTTAACATTAATTTGAGTCGTCGCATCGCTTTGCCCGGCACTTTGTTGCTTTGCTGCTGCTGTTGCTGCTTTGATGACAAATCTCACACGCTGTTGCGGCGCGCGCGGACGCTGTGCTGACAGACTGTCACGCCTCCATCTGATGCTGCCTCAACTCGACTCGACTCGACTCGACTCCTCGCAGTCCATCCATCAATCCCCTCACCCAAGTCTCTGTTGCTTTTGCTCCTGCTTTTGGTGTCGCTTGCTTTGTACCCAAGTTGATTGCTTAAGCGAATTGCGGTGCCTGCCCCAGTGGGAGGCGACTCGGTCAGGCAGTGGATGGGGGAAGCTGTGTACGTGTGTGTGTGTGTGTGTGTTGGCTCCCATGCACACACAAAAATATGCGACTAATTGAAGTTTATGTTTTCGTATGTTTTGTGGAGCTCCCCCGCAGTGTGTCTAGAGTGGAAGCGGAGGTGTGGAGGATTACTGGTGTACATTGACAGGCGACGGCGGCGACGGCGGTTTGCTGCTGATTTCCATGCAAATTGATGTTACAGCACAGTAAGCAGCCAATATTTCAGCTTCATTTCATAAATGCGCCCAGCGAATTCCCCAATCGCATCCAATCCAATCCCCGACGGCGCTCGTCACCAGCTATCCAACCATCCAACCATCCAGCCAGGCAACCAGGCAACAAACCAACCAACCAGGCAACCAACCAGTCAGTCAGTCATCCATCCATCCATCCATCAGTTGCCAGAGTTTGCATATCAAAGTTTATGGATGCCCCGATATCGATAACGACGTGCCACATGACAAGCCTCTTGACAGATTTTTATCTCCCTTTCTCTTCCTTTTTTTTTGTTGGGTGTGCGTCCTTTTTATTATTCACACCTTTAATGTATGCATGGAAATTACTCAATTATTTACTCTGACATCATTTTGCGCCACAGCGTCGAGAGTCGAATGTGCCTAGAATTATGTAAGATAATAATTTCAAAGTGTTTACTACTTGATCAACTTGTTAAGATATTGTTTTATTCAATTGAATGTTAAGCTACAATTGGTATAAATCAAAATAAACTAGTTGGGAATTTCATATAAGTATTCATATATAATAAACTCGAATTAGAAATTACGAAATTTACATTCGAAGCATTAAATTCTAAATTTATCTTTTATCTGATTTTTAATATAACACTAAATATTGTTTGTTTGTTGATGTGAATAAAAAGAATAAACTGGAAAATTACACATTTAATTTCTCTAGTATTATCTTTAATAAAGTTGGTTAAATAAAAAGATTAATAAAGTTGAATGAAAATTAAAAAATAAAGCTATGTGGTTTTTCTTTTAAGCATTATTTCTAATAAAGTTCAGCAGCTTGATTCGCTTGACAATGTATTTTGAATGGAATAGTATTTTGTATTTGGAATGCATGGTATATTTTGAATGTGATAGTATATCGATATACAATATGAATAGTATTTGGTATATTTTGTACTTTATAGTATATTTTGAATGCGATAGTTTATCGATATATTATATATATCAAACGCTATATTTTATAATCTATGGTATATTTTGAATGTGATAGTATATCGATATACCATATATAGTATTTGGTATATTTTGTACTTAATAGTATATTTTTAATGTAATAGTATTTCAATATACCCTATTTATCATTCAGTATATTTTGTACTCTATGGTTTACTTTGAATTTATTAGTATATCTATAGACCATATTTGATATATTTTAGTATTTTGTGGAATATTAAAATGTTAACTTTTAATACAAATCTTATTCAAAAATTGCCAAATTCATCGTGCAATTTATATTTTTTCAGCCACAAAAGATCTGTTGAGCTGTTGTCCAACACTGGCTGCTCGCTGGTCAACACTTGGTAGCATTTTGTGGTCTGCGTTGCTTTCGGGCCAATTTGGCCAGCAATATTGCAGTAATTAGCAACATTTGGCTACCGACAACGATCGAGTTTAATTGACCGTGCCCACACACAAGTGACTGAGAGAGCTCAAGAGAGGTAGACAAATTGGGTAGAGAGAGAGAAAGATAGGGGGAGAATTCTGGCCAGAGAGAGAGAGAGAGAGAGATGACTTGTGGAAGGCCGCTTGAATGTGGCAGCTTTGTGTCATTTGCCTTTAATGAACGGTTGCCTTCTCTTGTCTCTTTCTCCCCCTATTTCTATCTCGCTTTTTCTCTCTCTTCCTCCACCCCTCACCATCCTCGTCACCCTTTCTAGAATATTGTTCTCGGCCGTTGCATTTATTGTCCTACCAAGCGTCGCTTTTGTTTTAAGCCAACAAACATTAACATCGCTGCCAATTTGTCGGCGGCGAAGGCGCAAACCAGAGAAACGCGCGTGTCTCGCCCCCCTCTCTTTCTCTCTTACTCTCTCCCTCTTGGTTTCCCTCTAGCTCTCTTTATAGGGAGAAGCGTGCACCAAAATGTTTACTTGGGGTGACTGACAACAAAATCGCCACACGATGCAGCCAAACATAGCAAACTTTTAGTACTCGACAGTTCATAAGAACTGCAACCAAAAATATTCAAATCACTAAGTTTTTTAATTTAATTACAACTTGTGCAGATTATTCACTTAATAAATAAATAGTAAAATCTAATACTAAAATGTACTAATAATATTTTAATTAAAACATAAACATGACAAGCATAGAATGTTGTAGAAATCACAAATCAATTTTAATGGTTTTTTTACCTTGTGGATAATAACAAGTAAGAAAGCTACAGTCGAGTTTGCTCGACTGTGAGACACCCGCTTCTCATTGTGAATAGAATCAAAATGGTGCGGTATCAATTTAAAAATATACCAAATTAAAATACTAAAAAAAGACCAAATGCTATATTTGGTATTGTATATTGATATATTAGAGTGTTTAAAATTGCAAAATAAATTATAATAAATTGAAATAATATTGTTTTTTTTTATTTTTATCAAATTTATTGAAAAGCGCTTGAAGTAAATTTTATATTAAATTTATTTTTAGGCAACTTAAGGTTGAAGTTTGGTTTATTCAAGTACAGGTATTTCAAAGTCTGGCGATTGTTTAATTCGCTTTACAAATGTGAAAATATCCGGCATATGAATTATTAGAATGTATTGTAAATTTCATTCAAACGAACTTGAGTTGAAATTTGCAAAAGTTGGCCAGGCTAAGCTGAGAGCTGCCTGCTGGTCAGCTGCTCAGTTGTGTGTCCTTAGCTTAACTCGAACGTTGCACGTTGCAAGTTGCCGTTGCCTGAAGCGTTGCTTGCATGTGGCAGCGTTGCACGCAATGCACTCAAGTGAAAGAGAAAAACAAAAACAAAACAGAACAGAACAGAACAGAGAACAACGAACAACGAACATTAAACGCTGTAGACATGGACATGGTCATAACTGTGCAGTCGACAGTCGTCAGTCAAGAGTCGAGAGTCGAGAGAGAGAGAGAAGCCGAATGTAAACACAGTAAGCAGTCGGTTTTTAGTGCCCAAAACAACTTTGACCAACTGGCATATAACATAGCGAGGCACTTGGCATCAGCTTTTGGCCTAATAAATGCACTAATTGCGGTTAAATGCATTTTGCATGCAATTATTATCATTAGGGGTTGGCGCTCTTGCTCAACAACCCGCCTCGAACTCCTTACCTTACCACTTCCATTTGCAGTCCTCCTTTACCCATGTTGATTATTAATTTTAAATGCAACTCTCGTTTTTTCTTCTGTGTATTATGCTTATCGACAAATTGAATACACTTCTCCTAGATATTTCTCTTAATTTTAGAGTTTTTTTATTGTATTCTTTTTGTGCGACTCATCTCAACTTACTTACCTTCAAGTTTGCCTTGGTTAACAATATGGTATATTTAATACTATATGGTCTAATGCGAACTTCGTACTATATCAATATACCAAATATATTTTAGTATATATCTGGCATGTTTTGGAACTCTATGGTTTAAATAGAATTTAGTACTATACCAAATATACCAGTATATTTTTAGTATTTTTGCAGTATATCTGGTATATTTCGACAATCAAGCCAATTAGTATATTTTGTACTCCACAGTATATTTTGAATGAAGTACTATATTAATATACCAAATATATCCTTTGGTATATTTTTAGTATTTTGTGGTATATTAAATTGGTATATTTCAATTTTGTTACCGCACTATTTACTCGACTTTAACTTTTTTGCATGTTTTTTTTTAATTACACTCACCAATTTTCAATTACTGCGTATAATATTCTCGACAAATTGAATGCACTTCTCCTAGATATTTCTATTAATTTTATTTAGACAAAAAAATGTTTTTTTTTTATATTTCTTTTTTCATTTTTTGTTTTGTATTCTTTTTGGATTACATTTACATTTTACATATACAACGAGCACATTTTTGTTTACACTAATATTACAAAAAAAAAAAACTCTTTAAATAATAATAAAAAAATAATTAAAATGCAATATCTATTTAATTGTTAAATGTATTCTGTGTGTGTCTTAACTTATGCACATACTTTTTTTTTTGTTTTCTTAGTTTCATTTAAATTTATTTGTTTTGGCTGCGCATCTCTTTTGTTTCTTTACAACATTTAAATAAATTATTTTTGTATGCATAATATATACGAATTAATTGTATTTTTATAGCCTACAACCTAACCTGGGGGCACAAAAAAAAAATGTATTTATATGTCTTATTCTATTTACGCGTTTAATAATTGTTGTTGTGGTTAAGTTTATTGAATTTCTTTGTTTTAATAAATTACTAAAAGCAAAACGAAATAAATAGCAACACGCACGCAAATACAATATAATACAACACTAGCACACATACACTCATACTCACACACATACTCACTCACTTACTCATACATTCACTTATAAACTCTCTCTCTCTCTCTCTCTCTATCTCTCTATTTCTTTCTATTTCTCTCTCTTTCACCAACTTTTCTTCCCACTTCATTTCATTTGTTTAACAACGTTGCTGAATTTGCAGTGTAATTTTCCTCTGCCTTTTCCTAAGCTGCTGAATTCGCTGTGTAATTTTCCTCTGCCTTTTCCTACGCCTCAAACCTGCAGCTGATCCTCATCGTCGGACTGCGCCTGTGAACTGTCCACCGATCGTCCGGGCGGACTTCCCGGATTCAGCGTCGGACTCGGCGTCGACGGCGGATGCACTGGCGATGCGCCCGCTGAGGCGCTGCAGCCCAACGCCTGTCCTGGCGATCCGCCAGCCAATGCCAGCGGCTTGTGTATGTGCCCCGCTGTGGCGGCTCCCCCTCCACCTCCTCCTGCTCCTCCTCCAGCTGCTGCTGACGTTGGCGGTGCTGAGGCTGCTCCACCAGCCGCTGCTGCGCCACCATTTGCTGCTGCTGCGGCGGCCGCTGCACTTTGATAGTAGCTGCTGAGGGACGACAACGAACTGGAGGCGGATAGATGCGAGAAGGGCGTGGCTGCTGCGCCCAGCGGTCCAACGCCCACACTGGGCACGCCCGCATACAGATTGTAGGGCAGCGGCTTTTGCATCGCAGCCGCCGCTGCCGCCTGACGATAATAAATATCAATGCTCGAGTGCGGCGGCGCTCCATGCGCTGCTGCTGCGGCGGCTCCAGCGCCCGCTGCTGCCGCATATGGCCAGGCGCCCAGGTACGGCGACCCTCCGTACAGACGCTGAAACGCTGCAAAGTTGCCGGCCTCGGCGAGCAGCTCCAAGCCAACGGCAGTCTGACGCTTCCACTTGGTTCTGTGAGGGAGAAGCGAGGATGAACAAAGAAAGACTTTTAGTTATTATATTCAAATATGTTTTGGCATGTTTAGAGAAGAGAGCGAAGCGAGAAAGAGTCTTAGTTAACTATTTGAACTGAATTTAAGTTTTCAGAGCAGATGGAAGAGTTCTTATTAAAGTTAAATATAACAAAAAATAAGCTATAGTCGAGTGTGCTCGATTGTGGAATATCCGCTACCCATGTTGATTAGATGCAAAAGAGTGCGGTTTTATCATAAATAATACCAACTTTTGAATGATACTATAACAATATACTTAAATCATAGATTTAGGCATGTTTCAGTATTGTGGCGATGTATCAATTTGGTATATTTTCGGGGAATAATACCGAACTGTTTTGTCAAAATGGGTAGCGAGTAGTTTTTTCACTCGTTTATTTATTTCTCTACATGAATTAAGAGCTCATCATTACGTTCTATTCATTTAAACTCCTTATACTCCTTTTTACTTATTTTTCTATTCTAGCAAATTGTTCTAATTACCATTATTATTTATCTATATTCATACTAGTGGTGGAATTTAATCTGTTTTAGTAGAAACTGAATAGAAACTAATTTTTTGTTTTCTTTCACTTATTTCACCACTTTTCTTCATTAATTTATTTTACGAGTATAATGTTTTTTATATTTAATGTTATTTTATTCATCATTATGTATTTATTGTAAATACTATATTCATTCTGCACATCCTTAACAACAATTCAAGCTTTTTTCTATTATTTGGATTCCTATTTCTTTCCTATTTACTATATAAATATTTAGTCATTCTCTTTTAACTAGAAGTTTGTATTTTCTGTTTTGAATTACCTGCGATTTTGATACCAGGTCTTCACTTGGCAGTCGCTCAAGTCCAGTTTGTGCGCCAACTCTTGACGCTCCTGGACGCTGAGATATTTCTGCCGCTCAAAGGATTTCTCCAGCGTCTGCAGCTGATGATCGGTGAAAGCGGTACGCGCCTTGCGCTGCTTCTTGCTGAGACCGCTCATGTCGCTGGTTGAACCGCTCTTGATGCTGTTGCCATCATCGTCTTTGGCACCTGGAAGCGAGCAGAGCGAGAAGCAAAACGCATTAAGTGGCAGTCGATAAAGAGACATAACAGACAGATAGAAAGGAAATGGTAAAGTGAGTAAGAAATATGGAGAGGGATAGTTAAGTATATTTTAGTATATACCTAAAACGAAAGCATTCTTAGTAATGTATAGTATATTCTTAATACTAAAATACTAAAAGTATATTAATACTAGAGTATTCTTAGTATATTTTGAATACTATAGTATTCTTAGTATATTTTGAATACTATAGTATTCTTGGAACATTTTAGTATATTCCTAATACAAAATACTAAAGTATTCCTATATATACTATACTGTTTTTGTATTTTCTTAGTATTTTATTAGATATTCTTAATACTATGGCATTCTTAGTATATTTCAGTATATTCTTAATACTAAATACTAAAGTATTTTTTAGTATTTGATAGTATATTCTTCATACTATAGTATTCTTAGTATATTTTAGTATATTCCTAATACTAAATTTAATATTTACTACGGTATTTTTAGTATTTGATAGTATATTTTTAATACTATAGAATTCTTAGCATATTCTAGTATATTCTTAATACTATAGAATTACTAGTATATTTTTGAAAATTCTAAGTACTCTAATATTCTCAGTATTTTGTGCAGTTAAGTACTATCTTTCTCTCTTTTTTCTCCCATTCTCTCTCTCTTTGGTGCTCTCCATTTAGTACATTAATTGTATGCAAATTTAACTGATTGCGGTTGTGCGATAAGACGCTGAGGCCTGCAGGCTTACACGGCCATGGTCATGGCCATGGCCAAGTGGCTTTGGCTTTGTCTTCTGGGCCAACGCACACAACCGTTAAATTGGTTAAAGCGAGAACTTGCCAAGTGCGCAGCGCATTGTTAAGTCTACGACTTTTCGGCCATTGGTCTGAACAGTTTTGCCTAAGGTAACGCAAAGTTAAAAAAAAGGCAGCCCCAAAAATTGTATTGGCCAATTATGAAAAAACGCACCCAAAAAAAAAGAGAAGAGTATAAATGCAAGCAGTGAAATCAAGTTGCATTCCTAAGGGCAAATCACAGTGCAGCAATTGACTTGCCTCTCCCTCTCTCTCTCTCTCTTGTCATCTCTCTCCTGCTCTTTCTCTCTCTCACTCGCTCCTTTTGTGTAGCTTAGTCTGCAGGGCAACAAGCGGCGACTACCGTTTATAAAAGTTCCAATTGCGCACAGGAAATTGCTGTAATAAATGGCAGCTTCATCTGCCCAGTGACACACGCACAACACACACACACATACGCACATACACACACACACTTTTAGCTGTTGCTGCCACAACAAAGTTGAAGCTCTGAAGCGTCTATTAAATGGCTTTAAATGCATTTTTTTTGTTGTAGCTAGCTTTTGCTGTTCATAACAATTTGCACAGTTTAATGAGTGCCAAGCAAAGACTGAGAGAGAGGGAAAGGGAGAGTGAGAGGGAGACAAAGAGAGAGAGAGAGGCATATCTGGATGGCAGAGACAACGATTGCGCAGCCCTAAACATATATAATTATATTTTGTAGCATGCCTAACTGAAAATTGCACTCTACATTCTATTCCCCTTCCCCTTCCTCTGCTCCCTCGCTTGCTGCCACGCCCAACAAAAAAAAAACAATAATAAAATACTAATAGAAGCGCTGCCATTATCATTCGTTTGCTGTGTTCGCTGTTTAAAACAATTTTGCTGCACATTTAGGAATGGCGCTCAAAAAGTGACTAAGAGAGCGAAAGAGATGGAGATTTAGAAGGAGGAGGAGGGGGAGTTGAACAAACAAAGCGTGAAAATGCAATTTTTCAGCAGCAGGCAGCACAAGCAACTAGAACATGGCATGTTCGTGCAATTTTTACAGTTTGTTTTGCAAAGCGACTTCGCCCCCCCTGACACAAGGCAAAAAAAAAAAACTTGAAAAAAACAAAAGACTCAGGCAACGAACTTGCCCTCGCATTCACTCAGACAAAACAAACAGACAGACAGACAGACAGCGGCTCTGATGGACGGTTAGAGTAACAAATGGATTTGCATTCCGATTGGTTATCACGAGATACACAGACAGACGGACGGACGGACAGACAGACAGACAGACAAAATATAGACATTGCTAGAGACAGAGCCAGAGAATGCGATAAATTAGTCAATCAATAAAATATTCTATTTGCCTGTTATTAGCGAGCATTTCAATTACAGCATTTTGCCAACGGTTGACATTCTATTTGGAATTGGCAACAATGTCAAACCGAAAGTGCAAAGCTCAAAAGTCACAAAGTTAAACTATCGAATGCATTATTATTGATGGCAACATGTGCTTAAGTGTTGACAGCGTTTTTATTGAGGAAAGCAAAGCATATGATTAAATCAGTTTGCTGATGTTTTTTGCAATATATAAGAGCTGATTTCTATTTTCAAGTGGTTATAGAAAAAAAAGAATAGTACAGTATTGAGAATATACTTAAAAAATACTAAGAATGTTATACTATTAAGAATATACTAAAAAAAATACAAAGAATTATGCAGTATTAAGTATATGGTAAAAAGTAATTCGATTTCTTAGTATTTAGAATATACTAAACATATTAAGAGTATGATAGTATTAAGAATATACCTTTAAAAGCGAAGAATACTTAATATAATAAATAAATTTCGAAATGCTAAGAATATTCTAGTATAATAATATACTAAGAATACTGAAGTGTTAACCAATTTACTCAGAATACTATAACTGTCATAGTATTAAGTATATCCCAATACATACTAACATTACAATAGTATTAATAATATGCTAAATAGCGTGCTGACATTAGATCTTAATTTTTATCGACCGTAAATACAGCTTTGATAGTGAACTAGAATTTGCCTGAAATTTCTTTTGTTGAGACAGAAACGTTGTTGAGATGGAAACGTTCTTGCAGCGTTTTCTAGTAGAAAGATATCTAAATATCTCAGTACATTACATCTTAGCATTTATTTATACTTAATAAAAAGCTATATTATATGCCAGAGTAACTAACTGCTTGAGGTACTAGAAGAGGCAAAGTAAATATTATTATTTATTGATTACATTAAATCTTGTATTGAATACTAAATTTAATTTATAGAACAAAGAGATGCTGGCTGCTGGGGCCTTCGACTCGAGTAGAGAAAACATATTAAAACATCAGTTGCTTTGACGTTATATTCTTATATCATTCCCATTCATAAACTAAGTACTCTATTAGTATTAGCTCTTTCGTATTAACGGCTAGTAATATCAAAGAGCGAGTTCTTCGAGTACTAATATAATAAAAGGAATGTTATCAGATTATATTAATATCGGCATATGCAAAGTCAATTCTATGGATCATTAGATTGTTCTCAGTTCAGTTTAAGCAATAAAAATATGCAATCTCAAAACGAAATCTAGATATTTATTATTATTGTGAGTATTGTGAGTACAATCTCAAATCAAAATGTTGATATTTATGGATTATTAGATTATTCTAAGTACTAAGTTTAAGTTTTCGAAATCTAAATCTAGATATCTCTTGGTTATTTAAGTAATTTCGATTTTGAAACCCCAGTTGATGTAAATTTGTTCACAGCTTTCTTAGAGCACTTGGAACTAAGTGTAAAAGCGTAATAATGCAAGTTATCGCAATAATTATTTATGCAAATAGTTATGAGCTGCTAAGCAAAGTACCTCATTACTCAGTTATTATATTGATATGCTAATTTTGCGACTCGAGTGCTAGCGTTACCCTTGTGTTCTTTTTTGTTCTTTTTGACTGCCCTGAACGCGCGAGATCCCGCCCGAAAAGTATACAGAAGCTCACCTCACCATTACTACAAACGCTGTGATTATCCATGTGTCCGCTGCCGCCGCCGTTGTTGCTGCCACCCGCCTCATCGCTGTCGCAATCCTCGTTGTCCTCATGATAATCGCTGCTATCATCCAGCTCCGCAGCCGATGGCGTTGCTCCATCACTTCCACCTCCAATTCCAATTCCACCTCCAACTCCGACTCCAACTCCGACTCCAGCGGCAGCAGCTGCCGCAGCAGCAGCGGCGACTGCGGCATTGTTGCGTGCAGCGGCAGCGGCGGCGGCAGCGGCATAATGCTGTTGCATGGCCGCCGCATATTGTGCCACATTGAGACCGTTCGAACCCATTTGCGTGGTGGCGCCACCAAAGTGCGAAAGTTTCGCGACATGCGACGGATGCGAATGCTGTGCATGATGATGCGGATGCGATGCCAATGGATGCGGATGTGGATGCTGATGTGGATGCGGATGGGTGTGGCCATGCAAATGGGCGTGCGTGTGGGCGTGGGCGTGACTATGCGGTGACTGATGCTGTGGCGGCGGTGGCGGTGCCAAACCCAACGAAGGCGGCGGCGACGAAGCGGCCGCTGAATCCGTGTCCAAATGTTCGCTGCTCCCGCTGTTGTTGTTGTTGTTGTTGCTTAGAGTGTTGTTGTTGTTGTTCGTTGTAGTGTTGTTGTTGTTGTTGTTGTGATGTTGCTGCTGCTGCTGCTGCTGCTTGTAGAAGGCAGCAGCACTGGCGGCAGCTGCACTGCCAGCTAGAATATCGTTGATCATGAAACGCGATCGATTTGGCTTTAAGTTCGATGTGGACATGTTGACCGCCGGCGGCTGTGGCAACTGTGTGTAATGTGATTGCTGATGCTGCTGCTGCTGAAGATACTGCTGATGATGATGATGATGATGCTGGCTCAACAGCTGGTGATGATGATGCGCAAGTGGCGACGGCTCGATGCTGTTCGCAGTTGTTGTTGGCAGCGTTTGGGTTAAAATGCTCATTGAGTCTTTCATTGCCGTAGCACTTTTTTCGGTTGTTATTTACTTTTTTTTTTTTTTTTTTTTATCACACTCACTGATACACTAAAAATCACTTTCGAGCACTAAACAAAAAATGTAGAAATGTAAATTTTTGTATAGTATTTATATTGTAGAAATTTGTTCGTCAATTGGTTTTGTCGCTTTTGCAATTTTTCTGTGTTTGTGTGTGTGCGTCGCCTGCGCTGAGGAGAACGTCGCGCTGTGGCTGCCAAAACGAGACTAAACGCACCTGCAGCACGGCAGCGGCACAAAACTCCGACAACGGCAACGGCAACAGCGACGACGACGACGACGACGACGACGTCGGCAACAATTTTGCCACTTTGTCATAGGCGGTGGTGGCTGCTGCTGACTTTGCTGCCTTTGCTGTTGCTTTTTTGGTGGTGGCTTTGCTCGAGGTGCGTCTGAGCGAGCACGCTGCTTCAGCACTACACTATCCTTCTCTCTCTTTTGCACGCTCTTTCGTTCGTTCGCCTCTCACACACACAGCAATTTGCTGTCTCGCTTTGGCACAGCGCCATGTTGTTAGCTGCGCTCTGCTGTGGTGAGTTTCTTCAACCAGCGTTGACCAGTTTTTATAGCAACTCGGAGAGCGAACAACTGAACACACACACACACACAACTGAACACACACACACACTGTGGCAAATGTCGGTCAAACGGCGGCGAAACGATTTGGCAACAATTTTTGTGCGTTTTTTCTTTCTTTCTTTCGATTGCTTTTTTGGCAAGTGGACAGCGCGCGCGATCGCTGCAGTTGGCAGCGCCAGCAAAACAAAATGGCTACCAATCGTAGACAAAAACAAAAAGTTGCATCTCATCCTATTTGAACTTTGACAATTGCTTTGCCAAAAAACCAAAAAAAAACAAAGACGCGTTCAATTTACTGGCATTTTATGCAAATGAAGCAATTTACTTTTTATTATTTGCTCGCCATAAATTGAAATACGCCAATCGATTGTTAACAAATTAACAAAAAGACGCGAATTAATCAAGTTCAAGCTGTAATCCGCAAAAATATATTGTCCACAAAAAAGTTCAATTTTGTGGAGAATTTAATTAATCAAAATATATTGGTTAAGAAAAAAAACATTTAAGAGCAACGCGTTTTAATTAAAAGTAATTCTGCACTTAATTTATATTTAATACTAAAATAAAATTATTTGGCAACATATTTGGAGCGAAAATTCGTATTTTTATTAGGAGCTATTCTTTTTTTTTATCAAAATATATTGCTTAAAAAAAACCATTTAAGAGCAACGTTTTTTTTATTAAAAGTAATTCTACACTTAATTTAAATTAAATACTAATATAAATGTACATAGTATGATATTTCAAGTCAAATTTCTTATATAAAATATTTAAGTTTTTTTTATGGATTATATATTCCTAAATAAGTTCTGTACGATACTAAACATACTTACCTAGTTAAAATTGTTTTAAAGTTAAGTCAGTACATTTACATTACGTGACATAACTTGTATGTTTTAATTATTAATAATAAAAATTGAAAAATAATATGCATCATATTTGTAAGCAATATTTGTATCTAAAATATTTCAAAATTATTGCTGCATAAGAATAAGCTTTTCTTAATAAATATAAATGAAATATGAATAGTTAGTTAGTTTCATATTTGAAACCCTAAATGAGCCATTAATACAAAAACTTATATAACATTTTTTTTAGTTTCAAAATAGATTCTGTACGATGCTTAAAATTCCTACATACTTAAAGTTGAGTAAGTAATTTTGTATAAAATAACTTTACTGTACCTAATAATCCTTAATAATAATCATTTAATATACTTTGCATTATTAATTCAAGAACATTCGTGTGTTCTTAAAATAAAACCATGTTAAGACAAATTCTTAAAATTTAGAACAAAATTACTAGGTTTCGATTACACAATCTATCAAAATTTCTAGAAATTCTTAATCTAGTTTTGAGTGTTTTCGTTCATGGCTCAATTTAGTCAAACTGTCGCGAACCATTTTTCATTAGAGTCTAAGATAGGATGTCCTGAGTTCTGGGTTCATACAATAAATTGTCACTGTTTCGTATTTCGATTGATGTTTAGTATTATATTTTGCAAATTTTATTTCGTTTTCATTATTATTTTTTTAATAATTTGCTTTTAATTTGTCAGTAATGTTTATTACCTACATATGTATGTTCACTTGATTCATTGTCTTCCCAGACAACTCTTATCTCTCCTTTTTTCTCGCGCTTAATGCCAGCAGCAGGGACAGCAAGTGGTCAGCGCCATTGTAGCCAGAGTTGGCATGTCAGGTCAGAGCAGCTTCTGTGCTGTTTGGTTTTTCTTTTGGGCAATTTGTGTGAGCGAGCGCCAATTAAAATTTCACGCCAATAGCTCAGGCCTAAGCATTAAAGTGGCCACATGTTGCCCCCGAGTAGAGCATTAACCCAGGACTAATTACTTCTCACAGCGGAAGTGCGTAGACACAAGTCGAGACCAAAGAGAGAAAGAGACTCGAAAATGCAATTTGTCGAGCGGCAAACGTTTGATTGATATTGATTCGGACATGAAATTGGAGTGATGTGAATTGAGGAATTGTGGAATTGTGGAGTTGCAGGTCAGGTCATTAGTTGTTTTGTTAGTGCGGTTAGGCGCAACGAAAATTAGAGCAGCAACTGACAGAGAAATAACAACAGGACGTCAGTCAGGACTATGACGATGACGATGATGAGAGGAAGGACGAGACGCATGCGCGCGCTTCAATTGCGGGCACGAACATTTAAAATAATTAGTATTTTGTGTGCCAGGATCCGAACCGATGACTGACTTTGTCTCTCTCTTTCGTTCTCTGATGACGGTTATTGCATTTAAATGCATATAATTGCGGATATATAGAATACGAATACGAATGCGACTCGAAGTCGAAGTCGAAGTTGTATCCTTGCGGTTGCGACGCGCTCTCTTTTTGCGGTCGAATTCCAATTGAATGCTTAAAATAATTGTACAAAAGTCGCCAACCGCAATGCGCAGTTGCCGGTCGCATTGCCAGTCTGACAGTTGCACCCTCTTCTACCCCCCACCTCCATCTCTCTCTTGGCTGGCCAGTTTTTCCGGTCGCATTGTGCAAAAGACTTTCCACCAACAAAGTTGCGCCACCTTCTGCACATTCTGCGAATTTTGCCTGACTGCCTGGCGGACTAACTCGACTGCTGCCTGGCTATCTAACTATCTAATTAGCGTGTTTGTTTGCCGGTTAATGTTCACTAATTTATTGACTCGAGCTGCCTTATCAATGTATTTGCTCTGCTGTTAACAACATCCGCAACACATACACACACACACACCCAAACAGTCACACAGCTCCTTTCCCCCTCACCTTACCTCAGCTTTGCCTTTGCCAATTTATCATAAGCAAACAGGCAACCAAAGCAGCTCAAGATATTAAATCCACATTGACGCCGAGTCTGCGTCTTGTTTGGGCATCGGAAATGCGTTTGATTTTTAGTTAGAAAAACGCAGCTTTTCTTTTTAAGACTTTGCTGCGTTTTAAGCTAATTCATTGCTAACTTCATTAGGTACAACTTCTTTATTATAAAATTCGTGTACTTAATAAATGAACATAGTTAAATTATTTAACAAGAAAAACTATTACTTCTCTATTTGAAACTAACGAAAATTATTAGTGTTTAATTAGCATTACAAAAGTAAAAATTATTTAAATTAATGTTTCATTCCTTAAGTGAACAATTTTGTAATGAAATCCCTTATAATTTTTATAAGTTCTCAGTATCATATCGTACTTTTAGTATAATAAAAAATCTTACTTAAAATATAATATGTTACTTTAAAATAATTTTTATGTAATGTGCTGTAATTCAAAATTCATTTAATTCAATAAATTATATAAAATTGTTTTAGGCAAATGTCTACTCATTAAATATTATTTTGTTAAACAGCTCAAGTCAAGCTAAAGTTTACTTTAAGATAATTGGTGGTAAATTTCACTCTATGTAAAGTGTCTGTAGTTATTCAATCCAGAATAGAAATGTATTGTAACTTTAAGTCTACAGGAAACGTATATAATTGATATAAGGTCAATCTAGTATATTTTGCAGTCTAGTCTGGTATATTATGTATGTAGTAGTATATTGATATACCAAATATATACTCTATGGTACATTTCGATCGTAGTATATCGATATACCAAATATAGTTGTCGGTATATTTCAGTATTTTGCGGTATATTTGTATATTGGTGTTTGGTATGTTTTAAGAATTATTGAAAATGGGTTGCGTATGAGTTGATTGCACTTTCAACTTCAGTTTTATGTTGGTATATTGGTAATTAGTATATTTCAAGAATACTACTGCTTTGTTTTACTTTTATTCGAAGTAGGTAGCGGGTATCTTATAGTCGATCACACTCGACTGAACGTTTCTTGTTACAGCACGATAGATTACAAAAAAAAACGTTGACTTCAACACTAAATTAAACATTTTCAAACATGAATCAAAATTCGCTAATAAATCACAGTTGAACCTCAAACTATTATCGATGTGCTCTAATTCTTGTTAGTTCCTGAAGTCTCTCTCTCTTTCTCTTTCTCTCTCTCTCTCTCTCTCTCTCCCTCTCTCTCTCTCTCTCTTACTCTTTCTATGTATGCAAATGCTGTGTGATTGCTGCCCACATAAAGCATCTTAAAAATTCGTATCCCGTAATTTAACAACCTGGCATCAGAGTGTTTTCTCTCTCTGTCTGTATTTCTTTGCATGTAGCTATCTCTGTTGCGTTCGGTGTGGAGAATCTTAATCGGCATCTTTGATATTATAATGTTCGTGTTACTGCGTGGACAAACGTAATAAAATAACTGATCGTTGTCGCTGATAAGTTAATTTACTTTTAATGTGTTGCCCTTCACAACGACTTCGACTTCGACTTCGACTTCAACGACGACGATCCCAATGATGTCCTCTCTCTCTTTCTCTCTGTGTCTCTCAGGCAAACAACGTGGGGGTAAATGGCTTTGTAGGTGACAAAGGGATTGCGATCCACGAAAAAAAAGAGTATATAAAGAAAGAGAGGGGAGGGGAAGGGAGAGAGGAAGATTGAGCAGCGCGTGTGCCGAGCGTCGACTGATTTGTCAACAAGAACGGGCCAACAAAGGTGACTGCAATTTATCGCTGCTCCAGATCAGCCAACACACCAACAACAACAACAACAAGAGTCTGATTAAAAAAAAGAATCAAGAAGAAGAAACTACATAAATAAATAAATAAATAAAGGATGCGAGATGCGATGCCTCGTAGAACGGCGCTCGTTTAAATTGATGTCGTTTGATGCTTTGACTTTTGCGGCAACTTTGACTCGTTCTTCTTGTTGTTGTTGTTGTTGTTGTCGACTAAATGACCGCAATTTAAATTTTTAGTGCCAGCTTAAGCCTATAAATTCTACGCATCTCTAGCTTAAGAAGCTGCGCACACCTTCTTCACATTTTTTTTTTGCTTACTTTTTTTTTTGGCACCTGTGCAAACTTTTCGCTCTCACTCGCTTCTCTCTGCTTTTCATTTTTTTTGTGTGATTTTTTTTATAGCCGCCAGGAGACCGCTTGGGGCGCCCAGTTGTCCAATTGTCCAGTTGCTGAGAGGTTCACAAAAGGCCACAATCAACACCTCGTTGCGTTCTTTGCAGCGTGCAACACGAGCTTGCTTCAACGGCCATAGGCGAATGCACATGCAACTTGCATAATCAGAAACATTTCGCTGCCTGCTGCTAAATAATAATAGTTAATTATTTGCTTAATTTAAAAAATGGGTAGCGCTTTAATTCAATATTTTATTTTAATAATAAAGAGTATTCTATTTAATTTAATTTGTAAAAATGATTCCTTAAGTGTTGATTCAGTTATTTTAGTTGATAAAGTAAATCTGTGAAATGTATATTTTATGACAATTTAATAACAAATGGTACTGAAGTCACTTCTAAGGAATTCTATTTAATAAGGAAAGTAACAAAATAAAACTTGAGGAATTCAATTTAATTTCAATAATTTTGCTTATTTATTATTATAATTACTTTATTGAAATAACAAATACTATTGCGTATTGCAATGACTCAACATATTTAAAATATACTTTGTATGACATATATATGGAAATAACAAAAAATGTTGAAAATACTGAAAACAATACCAAACTTTTATTTAAATACATTGAATGATAAATTTTTATACCCGCCACCCATAGGTTAGAAGGGTATTATAACTTTGTGCCGGCAGGAAATGTATGTAACAAGTAGAAGGAGGCATCTTCGATCCTATAAAGTATATATATATATATCTTGATCAGCGTTAATAGCCGAGACGATCTCGCCATATCCGTATTCTTAAATTATAGAGATATAATTTTTAAATGTACAGGCAATAACTAAAGTTTTTGTGATTCCTGATAATTTGGTTGTACTGTATCACTATACCAACTATAGCCTTTGGTATATTTTTTAGTATTTTTCTGTCTCTCTGTCCGTATGAACACCTAGATCTCAGACACAATGATAGATTTTGAATGAAGTATTATATCAATACAACTAATGTAGCCTTTGGTATATTTGTAGTATTTCAGTATGTTAATTCGGTATATTTTAAATTATTATCGCACTGTTTTGCTTTTATTCACATGGGGAAGAAAGAGAACTCCATTTAAAGTTGTTTATTTGAATATTTACATAATTTCCAAGTTTAGCAAATGCTTTTCCATATTTTAGGGTATTAGCTAGTCGTAGTTCAATGCATTGACAGAAACTCTGCTCTTTCCACTGGACATCGTTAGTCATTAAGTCTGCTTGACTCTCTGCTTATCGCCGGCCAGGCAAATTTTTTACTCACTCTGCCCATAAAACATTTCAAAAATGTTTTTCCCTCCCGTTCGCGTTGCTCGATGTTCCACTTGCTGTTGGAGTTGCCATTATGAAAGTGTAATACCCTGTCTATATAGCTCTATATACCCTAACTAGATTTCTATTTGTTAATTAGATGAGTAGTCAAGCTACCAAAATTGAGTGTGTTCCACTGCAAAGTACCCGGTAATTGATGTTGAAAATAAAGGAAACAAAATCACCTTCCAAATTTGCAGCTGTCACTTCCAAAATTTATACGCTTTTTCGATTGTTTTGTAGGGTATATAAATATGCTTAACGCATTTCAAATGCATCACTTAAGACGTTTGCCGCTCGTGTTGCAGTTGCAGTTGTGGAGTTGTGAAGTTGGAGTTGCAGTTTGGCGAGTTGAAAATGCATTTTATGACTCAATTTGGTGCACATAAAAAAACATAAATTTGTGGCTCGGCGCGATACAACAAAGTGCAACATTGTTGCGCCCACGTTATGTGTGTGTTGCCCCCAAAAGGTGTGATAACTATGTGGTTGCTGTTGCACCGTTGCATCGTTGCATCGTTGCTGTGGCATTGTCAGGTGCTTTGGTTGCTACTTCTTCAGCTGATTGTTGTTAATTTTTATGTGCAATTAATCGGCTACGCGCATTGAGCATTTATAAGCATTTCTCGCACATCTCTCCCTCTCTCTTCCTCCCTCTCACTCTCGCTCTATCTCCTTCTCTTCTTCTCTCAAGAAAGGTCGCAGCGGGAAGCAAAAGAAATTAAGTCGTTTTGAATTAAAGTGAAATGCAAAAAGCAGCCGCCATAAAATGTCTGGCAACATTGTGTTCCGTTCCGTTCCGTTCTCGAATTCTCCTCCTCCTCCTCCTGCTCCTCCTCTCGTTGGCCACAATTTAATGATGGCCCATAAAAGTGGGCAAGGTGTTTGTGTCCGGCTCAAAGCTGAAGCTGCAACAGCAACTGAGGCAGCTGCAGATCGCTCATTGTCAGCGCCACAGACACAAAAAATAAAAAGGGATTGAGGATTGAGGTTTTATGCTGTTGATTTGTTTTCTTTTTTCATCTTCTTTTTTTTTTGGGTTTGAGTTGCGTCCCGCTGGGCAGCGCTTAAGCCGATAAACTGTTGGGCACTGGGCAGTCAGAGGCCTTCTTTGGACAACAAGCCGCGATGAATGCTGAGTTATCGATAGTCGATTTAAAATGAAACGTTTAACAAACAAGACCAAGCTGATATCGATAAGTAAAACTAATATAGATTTATTTGTTATCGATAAATTATCGAATATATCTAGTTTATGGCTTAAAGTTTTGCCAAGGAATACTGTGTGTTGCTCCAAGTGTCAAAATAGAAAAGAAATATTCGATAAGTTATCGAATGTGGAATAACTATCGATATTGATAATTGTTGTTGGTTTACCTAATATTTTGAAAATTCGTAGTCAATTAATGATTTATCAAATGATCGGCTACTTATCGAATATTAAGTTCAAAAAAATTAGTAAAACGAATATAAGCAAACTTTACATAATATTCGATTAACACATTTCTAAAGAATATACGGAAATTTATAGTCTACGGTTTCTAATGATTTATCGAATATAAAATGGTCGATTGTTTATCGAATAAAAATCCAACAACCATTAATGTAGTGAACATAACCTAGCTTTACATAATATTCGACTCTATTATTTCTATCGAACATTCGTAAAATGCATAGTAAATGGTTACCAATAAGTTATCGAATATGTGTGGGTATGATTGATTATTTATCGAATAGGAATGTAACTACAATAACTAGAACGAACATAAGCACAGATTACATAATATTCGATTTTACCATTTCTCTTGGTTTCTAATGATTAATCGAATATGTGTAGCAATGATCGAATGTTTATCGATTACTAAAATAAACAGCAATTACCCGCTACACCTTTGCAACCATTTTGGTAAGTGTTATGAATGTTTTTCATAGTTTCTTGTTAAAGTGCAACTTCTGCTGACCTTCAGCTAAGTCATTAAACAAAGTCCTCGCCTTGCCCTTGACCCAACCGTAAGTCAGCTTCCAGGCCTAGTTCCAGTGCTGCTCATTACACTCCTCGACCTCCCGTTGCACTTTTCTGTTCCACTTCTCGTTCCACATGCACAAAATCAAGCCAATTTGGCCTCCTCCTCTCTCTCTTTCTCCCTCTACTTCTCTCGCTCTCTCTGACGCCCTTGCTGGCTAATTGCATAATTTCATATTCGGTTTTTGCAAAGCCTTTTGGAGCAGCCCCCTAGACTGGCGCCTACGAGTGGCAGGAGCGTGGAGAGGGGAAGGGAGGGGGGGGGGGTTGGAGGCGTTTGTCCACTGGCAGTTTGCTTAATTGCCACGGCCAAAAGTGCCAAAGAAATGCAGCTCACTAATTACAACAACAAGAACAAACAGGGCCACGACAAGCTTCCCCCCCTCCTCTGCTCTACCAGTCAGGCATATCCTTGTATGTGTGTGTGTGTGTGTGTGTCCTTCAAAAGCCAATTGAAGTGTGGCAACGTTGCATGCAACGCGTCTGCCATTGGCATGCAAAGGCATGAAATATATGTAGAATTTTAAAAGTCATAAAATTGCGGAATGTCGCCAATTAAAATAGTTGCACTCGCCTCGGTTCGCTCTTTCTCTATGTGTGTGTGTGTGTGTGTGTTCGAGTGTGTGTGTGTGTGTGTGTGTCAGTTGCTGGTGTTGGCCGTGCGTGTTCCACATGTGACGTGACATAAATGCATGTCATGTTCGTTGGCTGTTTCGTGCGTTTTTCTTGCTCTGTTTTTTTTTTGCTGTGGATTGCCCCAAACCAAACCGAAATGCAGCAGCGGGGAGAGGAGAGGGGAGCTGAGGAGAAGGGTACCTTCGACTGGGCAGCGCGCCAAAAACTATGCAACACAATGCGCGCAAATTGCGCAATCAAATTACCAACGAACACATTTCACGTCTCTCGCTCTCTCTCTCTTGATTCGCACTCAACTCGAGCTTAGGCAATCAATTATAATTTTAGCATGCAATGTGACGGCGGGGGCAAGAGGGAGGGAGAGAGGTTTAGTTTTTGCTGCTAGGGTTGACATTACAAAAGAGCCTTTTAGAGCCTGAACAGCAACAGCAACAACACAATTGGATTGGGGGTTATTGTTAGTCTAAGTACGGGTCACAGCCATTTGGTGTCAAAGACGAACGAGTCACGAAAACTGCAACAGCAACAATGGAGAAGGCAAAGGAGCAACGAGGGGAAGGGAGCTGGGAAAGGGGAAGGGGAAGGGGAACAGGCGAACAACTTGAGGCTTTTAATTTGCAGCGTTTAACGTGAACGCGTGCAAAATTCAAGGAGCCTTACGGCTCCACTCGCCACACTTTTACAACTTTGTACTCTTTAGCACTGTTTAGTTGCGCTTTGCATATGCCAACAACTCTCAACTCAACTGAAGCCAAGGGTCAGGGTTGTCACCCTCTCTCAAAAAAGAAATAAACTGCTGTGCTGGACATTATCGATATCGCGCGTATTCACGGTGACAAATGACGCATTTCACTTTAGTCACTCAATCAATTCCATCAATCAATCGCTGAAATGCGTTGCTGACCATTTCAATTGCGTCACACGTGGCGTATGATTAATGTTAAATGCGTCTGACTTTCATGCGTATGATATTTGTTTAAGCTGTTTGCTCACACAAATCCTTTTTCACTCTCACTTTTGTGTTTACATTCACTTTAAGTGTTTCACAATGATTTTATACATTAATTATTCGTAATGTTCACAAAATTGTATATTTCAAACACTTGAAATAATATTTTAAAATACTACAAATAGTTTAATGAAATACTTTTTAAAATACTATAACAGTATTAACAGTATTAAAAAATACTATTTAGAGCATTTTTGATAATAGTAAAAACTACTAAATACTTTAGTATCTTAAAAATACAATTTCGTAGATGCTGTTGACAAATTAATATATAATACTATTCAACAATATTTCTAGTATTTTTAAATAGTATTTAAAACATCAGAAATAGCATTAAAATACTAGAAATAGTATTTTTTAAATAGTATTCTTAAATACTATTTTTAAGTATTTAAAATATACAAAGAAAAATACAAGAATAAAATATTAGAAATAGAATTTTTAAATAGCAGTCTTAAACACTATTGCTAGTATTTTAAAAATTTAATTGTAAACAACTGTTTTTTAATACTATTTTCATTGGAAATAAAAATGGAATAAATTGTAAACTGATTATGAGCAATATGAATAAATGGAACTGAGTTAATTTACTATAAATTCATAAGACAAATATTAATAATAAATAAAAAATAATGATTAAACAATTACATTTGGTGATGAATGTAAAGTGAGACTAAATAAATCGCTGCTGTCGAAGATATGAATGATATTGAAATCAAGAAAGATGAACTTTATTATGTTTATCTTTAGAATATTTTAATCTTTGTGTCTGCATTAGTTATTCCTAAATTGAAATTATTTCCTAACAAAATGTTTAATTAGCTCTTGTTGTTCTGACTTTTGGCGCCAACAACAACTAAAGAAAGACCAAGTCGAGTTAACTGTTTTAATTACAGCAGCTGCAACAACTTTAAATCTGAACTAGTTAAAAATAGTTATTGTTATTGTTGTTGTTGTTGCTGTAACTTGACTGTGTGTGAGTTAAGCTTTGGCTTTGGCTTGGCTTTTGCGGTATTTGTTTCCATCGTTTGCAACGTTTCCATCGGGTTTCCATCGCATTGCAAATTGTGTGAAAATTGTTCGCTGAGCTTGTTGCGGTTTTTCACAGGCGTCGCTCGCTTTTTGCTTTTCATTTTTCTGCTTTGTTGTTGTTGTTGTTTTTGGTTTTGCCAAATGTTTTCCGCCTAAACCTATTGCCACACCTCTCCTTCTGCCTCTGCCATCGCCAACCCAACCCAACCCACTTCAATGTTTGTTAACTCTGTAAAGTTTTCCAATTTCAACCCCGGGAAAGCGCGCGCGCTCATAATTTGCGATTACTGCCGGTTGTTGGTGTAGCTGCTGCTTTGGATTTTAATTAGTTAATTATTATTTGTTATTACCGGTGCAGTTAGATGGGCTTTAACTAAGCTCGTTAAGTAGCTTGTGGCATAGTTAAACAAAGCAACAACAAAAAAATACCACACAATGCCAAACAATACGAAAAAGACCTCAAAATTTCCAAATGCTTTTCCAAGAGGTTCGCTTCATTTTCGCCCCATCTGCAGCTTCCCACAGGTTGCTTATACTACATTTACTTCCCTGCAGTGCACATTTTATGAAAGTGAATGTGCACAAACACACATCGCAGAAGGTCCAACAGGTGGCTCAGAGTCATAACTTGGCTGAACTCTCGAGATATGGCGCTGTGATGGGAACAAGAGCTAAACTTTTGTAAACAATCGATTGTGAATGCAAATGGTTGTGTGGTTAATGATTATATCAATGATAATTGCAATGAAAAGACTCATAGGTTGTGTATAAATGATTATATCAATGATAATTACAATGAAGACTCATAGGTTGTGTATTAATGATTATATTAATGATAATTGCAATGAAAACATTCATTATATATATAAATATTATGTATTAATGATTATATTAATGATAATTGCAATGTAATGAGTTCCAAATATCAAAATGTCAATAAGAATTGCAATGAAAAGTCTAATAATGATTATATCAATGATAATTGCAATGAAAACACTCATTATACATATGAATGTTATGTATTAATGATTATATCAATGATAATTGCAATGTAATGAGTTCCAAATGTCAAAGTATCAATAAGAATTGCAATGAAAAGTCTAATAATATTGTAATTATTAATGCATTTCTCAATGATAATTGCAATGAAAATTCTAATTATTATACATAGAATTATTTTAAGTGAATATCAATCAAATTTATACATAGAATTATTTTATGTGAATATCAATCAAATTTGCATTGAAAGTTCTTATAATAACAGAATTGGTAATGAATATGTCAATGACAATTCCAATGAAAGTTCCAGTGAAAAGTCTAATGATAATTGCTTTATTTATTTATCAATGATAATTATAATAAAATGTTTAATGGTAATACAATTATGTTAATTGCAATAAAAAGTTTATTAATATTAGAATTAATTCACATATCAATGACAAATCTAATGCAAGTTCGAATAATAATGATATTGTTTTATGGATCAACCGAATCATAAATGACAACTCCGGTAAAAAAGCAAATGATATTCAAATTCGTAATTGCATGTGTATATCAATGACAATTCTAATGAAAAATGTAATGGTAATGGAATTGCTTAAATTGCAATGAATAGTCGAAAATTAATAAAAGGGCAAATGTAATTAATAGTGGTATTTATATTTAATATATAACGAAATAAATCAAAGGCAACTGTAATGAAAAGTTAAATAATAATTGATTTGATCATGTGAGCCACAATGAATATTCCAATGGCAACACTAATCAAGAGTCCTTTAATAATTGAAGTATTTAATATTTAGTTTTATGGAACCATTATGCATAGAGCTTAAAGATAATGAAGAAATGAGGGATAACGATAGGAAAATATTCATGGCAATTATAATACAAAATTTATAATAAACATTTTAATGCAAATTCTAATTATAAAACATAAGTTAAAAGAATCAATTAATAATATTAGTAATGTTAACAGAATAATGACAATAATAGTCTAGTCGAATAAATACTAATGCCCCCAATAATCAGCATAAATAGAAATAATAATACAATGCGAATGCGAAAATAATGAAAATCATTATGCGATTATAGGAATAATTAAGTGCTGCTGTTGGTGGTCTGCATGCGACTGAATTAGGCCAAAACAAATGTGAAAAGCTGTGGCAACGTTAACGTTAACGCTAATCGCAACTTAAATAAATTGCATAAAAACGTTTTCCAAAACGAACTGGCAAAGGGAAATTCTTTGCAGCATTTTAGTCACATTTCCCTTTTTCGCTCTCCCCCACACTCTGCTCTATAATAATATTAATATTTTTGCTTTGCTTTGCTTTGCTTTTGCTGTGCTGTTCTTTTTATTACATGCTCTCATGTAAGTGCCACCATTATGCAAAAAAAAGAGAAGGAAAATGGGAAAAGGGGGAAAAACGCGAACCCGCAACGAGCACGAAAATTAACTGTACTATAAAAGGTGGAAAATTGTGCAAACAACCTACAAAGAGAGGCCCCGGCCAGCTACAAAAGCACGGCGCACAGTGGCAACAAAAAATTTGCATAATTATGATTAATACCGAGACTGAGAGGGAGATACGAAGCGAGAGAGAGAGAGAGAGAGAGCTGAAGTTGGGGGAGCAAAGTAGGCGAGTTAGCCATGGACTTTTAAATGCATTCGGAAACTGCGCGAAACAGGCTGGACTCTATATACGTACATATATATGTATATATATATATATTTTTTGGTCTGCGACTTAATGCCAAGTCCGTTTCCCGTCTGGAGTTCGCTTGGGTCAGTCCAAAAGTGGACTTCAGGAATGGGCCGCGTGTTTTCCGGCATAAACGCTCGCAATCAAATTCACATAAAATAATTCACGCAACAACAACAAACTGTTTGTTGGTCATGCAAAAGTAAAGCTGCTACCCCCCTTCCCACCTCCTTCCCCTCTCTTTGCTCGTTTGCTTTCACATTGACGCGTAAAATTACAACAACCAAAAGCAAAAGCAAATTCAAAAGCCAAAGCAAGGCGAGAGCCATTTGTTGTTAGCCAAACAAACCGTCGTTTAGTGGACGCTGCCCCACAGCGACAGAGACAGAGCAACAGAGAGACAGAGAGCGAGATAGCTTTAGACAAAGGGCATTTAATTTGTCTGATTAGCATTTTTAGTCACTTACTTAAAATGCGCGCACGCATAAAACGCATTAAAAACAACAAGCGAGTTTTTCTCTTTTCCTGTTACCATTTTTTTTTTCTTCTTTCTCACAAAATGCATAAAAGCTATAAATAAATCGAGATGAAATATGCTGGAAAATGTTGTTGTTGTTGTTGTTGTTGTGTACACGACACAACAAGCCACACACATTGAGCCAAGGGGGAAGAGAAAAGCAATGGAGACAAGCCCAGAGATAAGCGAAGGGAGAATTGTTCTCGTTAGTCAAGGGTAAGGACACGAACTATGTAGAGAGCTCTCTTGCGTTAACGGTGACGAAATGAAACTTGTTAATTGTTAAAGGTGCGATAAGCTAATTACCAA
Source organism: Drosophila sulfurigaster albostrigata (assembly GCF_023558435.1). Classification (NCBI taxonomy): domain Eukaryota; kingdom Metazoa; phylum Arthropoda; class Insecta; order Diptera; family Drosophilidae; genus Drosophila; species Drosophila sulfurigaster. The sequence goes on from NC_084885.1 coordinate 22,473,492, forward strand.
ACAGAGAGAGAGAGAAAAAGTAGACGTGTGAGAGAGAGAGAGAGAGGGAGAGAGGGAGAGATAAGTAGCAGCAGGATATAGTTAAGAGACGCAAATACAAACTGAATTATTAATAAGTTACATTTTATATAACTTTGCTAAAAGGGTGAAAATGAATGTAGACTAGAAAGAGCAAATGCAACTTTACACTATTGGAAATAATATAATAATGATATAGTTCAAAGTCAACGAGAAATAATAATTATCAGCATATTTAGAATTATCAAAAATATAAATGATATTTGCAGAATTCGTTTCTTCTTTTTTCATTCTTTCTTCCTAAAATAAACTTTAGCTCTAAAAATTTTTAAAATTATGAGAACTTGTCTAAAAAATTGTGTTCTTAAAAATAGACTACTTTGAGAACAAATTATTAAAACTGAGAACATAACTTTGAAAAAAGCTAAATTCTCAAAATAAAACCATACATACTGGACTTAAATTTCTTTAAAGTTTTTATCTAACTTTGAGTGTTTTTGTTCATAGGTCATAGTTAGTTGGGCTGTCACGAATCATTCTTCAATACAGTCTAGGAGAAAAGGTCCTATTTTTGAAATCAAGATTGGTTTCCTAATAATACGATTTTTCTGTTCTTGAGGCACTTTTTAGATCAAAGTTTTAGTACTAGGAAATTTTAGTATTGGCTAAACAGAGCAACAAAAATTCGACAAGAAGGGAATGATTATAATAATATTATACTCAACATATTTATTTAGAAATTTGAAATATCAAAGTAATTTATACAATGAAGGAAATATGAAAAATCAAAGTAATTTCTATAATAATGAAACAATCAAACAATAAAGTAATATTTTATTATACAGTTGTTTTTATGGTATTCTAGTCAAAGCAAACACTCTCCCCAAATCTACGATATGCCACTCATTATCTGGTATTTACATGAATAAAGTTGATAAAATACGAAATATGAAACGTATGCAAGTTATTTTCGTGCCAAAGTCCATTAGAAAATCATTAATACCCGAGTTAGGGGTTTATTTTTGGGCGTCCGTTCGTTTTTTATGTGTTGCTTTATTTAAAAGTGCAGTGAAATTGTTTCAGTTTCAGTTATAGTTTTTTTTTTTTTGGTTTGATGTCTTTATTGTATTGTGTTGTGTTGAGTACTTGATATTTATGTCGCTTTCATGGCCTTTTTTTGTGACAAATCATTGCTGGATCATCACTCAATTTGATGTAGAGGCGCGCTTATCCTGCGGAACTGTACTCATCATCCAGCTCGCTCTCTCCCTCTCTCTTTCGCACAGTGTTTGACTGACAGCTGATGAAGCTGTATGTGTGTGTGTGTGTGTGTGTGTTGTCTCACATTCTCCATTTCTTTCACTGGTTTTGTGACCGCAGTGTGACCGTTGTTCTTTGACGTTTGTTGACACATTTCGCTGTCATGATTGACGATGATTCTGAATCTCCCTCTCTCTGTCTCTCTTCATCGCTCATCAGCTCTCTCTCTCTCTCTCGCTATTAGTGAGGGGCCAACTGTCAAGCACGCGAGGCTGTTGATTTATTTATGCCCCTTCGGAGCAGAGCTCTAGAAAGGAAGCGAATCGCCTCTTCACTCCTCTCTTTTCCTCTCCTATTCTTGCCTCACTCCCCGCATCTGTTAGATCTGCTACCTCGAGACCTAATGAATTTCAAATGATGCGGCAATTTTTTCATAATTTTTTTTTCCATCTCTTCCACTCTACTCTTTTAATTTCTCTCACTCTTGTTGTTGTTGTTGTTGTTATATTTTTTGCCATCATCTTTTAGCTCACATTTTCCTGCTTGTTCGTCGGCCGTTTTTTAATTGCCAAAACAATTTTCTGTTACACTTTGGCGCCGTGTGTGGCAGAGTGTGTGTGTCTATGTGTGTGTGTGAGTGTGTGTGTTGTCCATTGTCTTTGGGACGCGCGGAAATGCGCTTCAATATGATTGCAAGAGGCGGGTTAAGTTTTGTGGGAAACTGCGCGTAACAAGCACGCAACTTCGGCCCAAACAAAAGGCCCACAAACTTGCGACTTGCGAGTCTCTCAACACCAACAACAACAACAACAGCAACAACTACAACAGGAAATACCATTAATAGCTATGCGTTTTTTTACAGTTTGTAGTCCATCATCTGTCTATTCTCTATATATGTCTTTAATAACTTTGCCACTTGGATTGATTGATTACAAACCAATCGAAATAATTTTGTTGCTGTCAGTTATTCGATACATTTAAGCACTTTTAGTGTTCAATCTCAATTATTTACAGCGCTGGACTTCTGAAATTTGGCATGTGTGTTCTTTATTGATATAATACTTCAAATATATTCCACTGATAAAGATTTGTAATGTATTAAACTTAAAATTATAAAAAAAATAAACTATTTTTGTACTATATTTCATTTATTACATATTTGCATTTAGAATTTACTTTATTTACTTATTAGATTAAATCAACAAAATGATTTAGCAGCTAATGCAAAAGATTCTGTACTTCTAGATGTGATAACACCTGAGTTCGCTGAGCACAGTCCTTAAAAACTCAGCTAATATAGTAGCTATAGTTCTGAAATTTGGCATGTGTGCTCAGGATTAAATTAGTTCTCCATCTAAATACGAATAGTGTACATTAGTCATGTATTTATTATTAAAAAAAAATACTTTTAATATTATTATATAAAATATATATTTTTTTTTACAAATTTAAATTAGCAATTCTCTATAAGTTTGCAAAGAAATAATATTTGATTCTAAATATGCCAAAGATTTTATACTTCTAGGTGTGCTAAGACCTGAGTTCGCTTGATACAGTCTTTTTGAACTCAGCTAATATAGAAGCTTCAGTGCTAAAATTTGGTATGTTGATCTTAAGTTACTTTGCTGTGACTACTAGAGTACTTTTGCAAAAGTTTATGTTGTTTTAATAAAGTTATTATGAAATTCAGTACACAAATATTACATATAATTGAATTGTTTAAGGAAACCATTTGTCAAAACTTAAATGTCTAAGAATCATCTAATAATCTCAATAGTAATGATAATAATTTTGTATATAAGTTCGTTCAAAACACAGAAGTTTGTTATACACATGAAATCATCTAATCAAACCTCTCTCATTTGCTTAGAGTAAACAATAAATTGAGCATATGATTGAGTCTAACTTGCGGCGTAACACGAATTCAATTGATACACATTATTATTATTACCATTTGAATCAAATATATACATACTATATATGGTAGACACAATTTCGAGCTCATTAGGCGCTACCCCCCAATAAAAAACAAGTAAGAAAGTCGAGCACACTCGACTGTGAGATACCCGCTACCCATTTTTAATAAAGGCAACATAACAAATGCTGTCGAAAAAAAATTATAGCTCTATCTCTTATAGTCTCTGAGATCCAGTGTTTCATACGGACGGACGGACAGACAGACAGACGGACATGGCTAGATCGTCTCGGTTGTTGACGCTGATCAAGAATATATATATACTTTATAGGGTCGGAGATGCCTCCTCCTACGTGTTACATACATTTCCTGCCGGCACAAAGTTATAATACCCTTCTATCCTATGGGTAGCGGGTATAAAAAATCTACGACAATTTAGGTTATGGAAAAAGTGAAACAAACAAGTCGTTTGGGGGTCGTTACAAATCTTTTTGGGCAAAGTACTTCATAAATATCTTAAATGAGTTTCCTTTTGTTCCACATTTTATAGAGGTTCGCATACACTGATGTACTTTTGTATATATCAAGTATATGCGAACGAGTCAAATATTTACGCCATTTTGCAGCAGGAGGCTAACGACAGTTATGATTATTGTTTTTCTTTCTTTCCCCCAAGCCGTGGGTTGCGTTGTGGCAGTCAGTGTTGTGTGTCGTGTTGTGGCTCGTACCTTAAATCATATTGTGGCACTATCGGCACAAACATCAAATGCCTTCGTTTAAATGCGCGATAGCGAAAGGCGAAACAGTTTCCCGGACTGCTCGACGAAATTCACGCAATTAGTTTTTGAACTCCCCCTTTGCTACCTACCTCCCTCCCTCCATCATCTTAATACGCACACAGGACGTTAATGTCGAAAAGGCGTCGGAATTCGTTTGCCTGCCAAAAGGGAGAAGGAGACTTTGGGTTTCCCATTCTGTTTTTCTTTTTTTTCGGACCGCCTCATTAACAATAATTTCGCTTTAATAAATAACGCTAAAACATGCGCTAAATAACATTTTAGCTGCCAGTCGACGAAAATTTGTAAGCTCAACACGCAGTGCAGGTTCTATGGACGCAAGGGGGAGGCAAAAAGAGAGAGAGAGGTGGAAGGGCGTTGAAATTAATGTAGCGCCAGCGAGGGCGACACTAATTTGCCTGTGAACATGTCAAATCAGCCCAAAAGACTGAATTTTACGCTGCCAGCAGCGACCCGCTTTGCCACCCCTAGCACCCCCCCGAAATGTACCACCCTTTTCGCTACTCCTTCACCACTCGCTGCGCACTTAATGAAAAGGTCCTTAAGTGCTTTCCAACGGTATTTTGTTTCCGTTTGTAGTTGCTCTCCCTCTCACACGCTTTCGCTCTCTCGCTGTCTATCTTTCTCTTTTTCTCTCCCTCTCTCTCTCTCTCTTTTTATTTCCCGCTTGCTGTTGATTTGTTATTGTTGCCTTTGGCGAGCATAAATCATGCTTGGACCTCGTCTAGAGCAACGCTTTTTAGTGGGCACACACGTCAGTCAGTCCCCACACCCAAAGTACAGCACTTGACTTTGACTTCGACTTGAGTTGAGTTGAGTTGAGTTGCGGTTCTCAGTGGTTGTTGGTGGTAGCTTTCTTGTTGTTGTTGTTGTTGTTGTTCTCGGGTGGTTGAGTGTGTTGCCTGCTGCCTGCTGCCATGGGAAGTGATTAAAGTCATTTAACCCACTCTGAACACGCGGTCGAAAAACAGCGCTAAAATTAATTTCTAATTGCGCACAAAACTAGGCAACAACACACACACACACACACACACACACACAGACGTCTCTGAGTCATATGTGTGTGTGTGAGTGTGCCACAAATCGATTTCGCCACAAAATCGTCAACAACTTTTGTATAAACTTTGATTTTGATTAATTATGCGACACAAAGTCGCAATCGCATTCCGTACCCTTTGCTTATTTTTGGCTCGCCAGAGTTGCCACCCGCTTTGCATATGCTAATTGAGCTATAAAAATACTTTGTGAACCCCACAACCAAAAAAAAACATATATATATGGAGAGAAAAGCAAACACAGTCATAAAAATGTGACCTCCCCAGATTTTGTGGCGCAGATTTTTGCCGCTTTTCTTTTCGAGACTAAGTCTGATAAAGCTACCCGCAAGGACGAAAAAAAAAAGAAGGAAAACCTCATGCGTGATGCTTTCACATAAAAATTATGGCATTCAGGGCAAATGGAGCTTAGTGCTCTCACATGGCTTTTTCTTAAGCTGCTTTCCCCCCGCCCCACCGTTTGGCCACCCAACATTCTCCTCTCCTCTCCTCTGAGGTGGTTGCTGTGGCGTTAGGAACATGATTTTTATTTTACGCAACTTAAGTGCGAACAATAAAAACGATTTGAGGCAGATTATGGCAACCGGCGACGCGTCTCCTCGTCTCCTCGTCTCCGTCTCTCGCTCTCTTCTTTGCCATATCACACATAATGCAAATTAGTCATGGCCAACGCATATGCAAAAGCCTCAACCAGTAGCCAAAAGGTTCGGCTTCTCTTCTCTTCTCTGCTCCTAACTCGTGTTTATTTGCCTTGGCATTTGTTTAGATTTATGAGTGTCAGCCGTATTATGACCAACCACTTGACTTCCTGCCACGTGTGTGTGTGTGACATTTTATGCCCCACACGTTTCACATAGACCTTAGTCCTTATTCTCATGCTATTGTTCTCGCTTTTCACTTCTCGACGTCGTCGTCGTCATCGTGGGCGTTGCTTCAATTGGCCACACGGCGCATACGCAACATCCGTTTGACTTTTCGCCTTGTTTGGTTGTTTGCCTTTGATTTGTTTGCCATTCCCCATTCCCCTTCTTCCCTCTTTCCTATTGACACCAACCATCCCCTTCCCGTTGGGCAATTAGCGTCAACTCAACTTTTATTCACTTCCATTCACAACTGATTCACACACGCATGGACACGAAAAGGCCGAATTATTATTATACCATAGTTTTGGGTTCCTAATTGCATTGAGACTATATTAAATCAACGTTCATGAGCTGTGAGTACTACGAATTTATTTCGTTGTTAGCTTACACACTATTTCAGATACATTCATTATACACATCGGAAAATATGAATATATATATTTATTAATTTGTAGGAAAATTTGATTAGCATTACACTTATTTTTGATGCATACTTAGCAGCATTATTTAATTCATATTTCTTTGTTTCCTTTTATTTAGAAAGTTTAGAATCTGTATAAATATAACAAGTAGGAAAGCTACAAAGAAAAACAGAGCGATATTATCATTAAAAATACTAAAAATATACCGATTGCTATATTTGGTACATCCATATACCAATAAAGTTAAAATTTACCATGAGTACAAAATATACTAGATCGAGAGACGTAAGCAATCTACCGAAAAAAATTAGGTATACCGAATGCTAGATTGGCTTGATTGGCAGACGTAATTAATATACTAAGATTAAGATTGGCAGGCGTAATTAATATACCAAAAAAAATACTAAAATATATCGAACGAGATATTTGGTATACCACTAAATTCATGGTATATTATGAATGTAGTAGTATATGCATATACCAAATATCTCATTAGAAACATTTTAGTATTTTTCGGTATTTCGCTTTGGTATATGTAAGTAATAAAACGCCCTCTTTTGCTAAAGTTCAAAATATATAAGATTGGCAGAAGGAGATCAAGAATATCTATTTTATATGGGATCGGCGATGCCTCCATAGAATACATACTAAATCTCAACACATCATATACTATTTACTTTATTGTGATAGTATTTATTTCAGAACTCTTCATATTTTATATTAATTACCAAATCTGAATACACCAAACAGTATTATTATTATTAGTATTAGTATTAATATATTATAATGATAGCATTTACTTTAGAACTTTTCATAAAATTTTATATTTATTTCATAGTTTACTATTATTAGATATTAAGTATACTAAGAAAACAATCTCAGCTCCTGATTTTTGTTTTTTTTTTTTTATAAAAATAAACTTTTCGTCGGTTTTGAATACACTTGTGAGTGTATTCACTGGCCATTTGCAGCGCCATCATTTGCCACCATTTCTTTTTCGAGTCTCTGTCAGCTTTTAATTTAATTGTGAGCCAACAAATTTGCGACTTTGAATGTGAGTTTTGTGAGTGAGTGAGTGACTCGTATGTGCTTTTGGGTATTCATTTTCTTCTTCATCATCATCATCATCTTCTTTATTCGCCTTTGTTCTTTATGACGCAACTTTGTCGCAGTCGCCTCATAATCTTCTAGCTCAGCAAGTTTGCATAAAGCACACACACACACACATAAACACACACACATGCTTGTATACCCCTTTAGTCTGCCCTCCCGCCTTTCCCCTCACCTCTATACCCCCCGCGGGTTTCATCCCCTTGGCCAATTACAAGCGACTGTCGAGGCAAATTGACTACAAAGGCAAATGATATTAACATATAAATTGCACAAAGTGCCACTGATTTAGTTTTATTTGCTTGGCAAGGCAGACACACACATACACACAAAAAAGCACACACACACACACTCTTACACACACACACTCTTACACTCAGCGCCTTTTAGCAGTTTGTTTTTACGTCTTTCGGCAAACATTTACGTTTATTATGCCGATTTTCTAGCGCAGAAAAATAACGCTTATGTGCACACACACACACATACATACACGCATACACATACACACATATATACCCACACACACACCCCCTTCCACACATATATAAGCGTTTGTGTGTTGACAAAAGTTTGATGAAAGTTTTGCTTAGTTTGTTGTGCCACTCGCAGCTGACGTCAGAATGGTCTCCATCGTCGACGTCTTCTTCTTCTTCTTCTGCCACCCTCTTGGGCCAAGACACCACCCACAATTGCCACCCCCTTCCCCCACCCTACACCCCTTGCATCCTCCTGGGAAGAGCGCCATCTCGCTTTAGCGCACATTTCCGCTGTCTTTGCTGTCAGCTGCTTCTTCTTCTGCCTAACGCTTATCCCTTTTCCCCCCTCCCTCTCTCACTCTATCTCTCTCTCTTTCTCACTGTTGCCATCTCTCTCGTTTGCCCTGCGCATAATGTAACGCTTTTAGCTGCTTTCACATACAATTTACTATCTTCTCAATGGCAACAATTTATGCTCGTCTTTAGTCCTTTTTTTTTGCAGTTTTCTTGGCTCGAGTTTTATGGGCAAAACGTCGCCAGCGGAAATTGATATTTGTGGAGGAAAAGTTTGTAAAAGACTTTGGCACACATATGAGAAAGCTGCCGCAAGGCGGACAAACGATTCAATAAGCCAAAAAAAACGAGCTACAGTAGAGCTTCGACTTACGCGACTTTCAATTTGTAAATTGTGAATATGAAAAAGGTAAAGAAAATTTAGTTTTCTCTCTTTAGCTTACTTTAGAATTTGATGTAAAAGCAAAACAATAAAATGATATCAAGAGCTGTAAAAATGTATAAAAAAAATAATCATTTTAATATGTATAGAAATATTTATAATGATAATAGGAAAAAATCTTAAGGCGAAGGAATTTATTATAAATTCTGCATATTGTAATTAAATTTAAGTGAATATCAAATGAAAGCAAATAAAAAATTAATAATTAGTAAAATCCAACAAATTTCAATAAAACACAGAATATTTTAGGAATAAAGAATGCAAATTTTTGTTAAATGCATTTTGTAAGGATTTAAAAATGTATAAAATTGTGTTGCTTAAGTGTTGCATTTTAATTAAGTAAAAAAGATACAGTCGAGTGTACTCGAATGTTAGATACTTGATACCCATTTCAAATTTACCAAAGGTCTTATTTGATATACTATAGCAATTAAATACTACATTCGAAATGAAGTGATGTCGAAAAAGAATTATGTCTCTATTTCTTATAGACTTAGAGATCTACGTATTCATACAGACGGACAGACAGACAGACAGTTGATGCTGATCAAGAATATATATGATGCGTTACATACATTTCATTTTCATTTTTAAATGTAATTTTTAGCGAATGTTTACTGTGTGTGTAAATTGGGCTTTTGGCAGAGTTCAAAATGCAGCGCAAGGGTTGAGAGAGATTTCTTTTGTTGTGGAGTCAACTCAACCCCCAAGTAGGAAACTGAATGAAATGTATTGTGGAGTGGGAGAGAGGGAGATAGAGAGAGGTCAGAGGAGAGTAGGAGAAAGGGAGCGCAGTCTTTTGGGGGCATTGTGTGCTTTGTATTCATTTTTAAATGCACGGAAATTGTTAATTTTATGGCCGGCTATATCCGTTGGATAAATCGCAGTGGCCCAAGTCAATTCAATTTGCAGCAGCTGCAACAACGAGAAGAAGAAGAAGCAGAAGAGTCAAGCTTGTGGCCTGTGGCATTTCCAAAATGGCCGCCTCGTGGCCAACTGGCAACTAAATGCACCAATCGCATTATGTGGCCAACGTCCAACGTTTTGGCCTTCTCAAAATTGCCAATTGCCAATTGCCAATTGCAATTGCCATCGTCTCTGTATCCGTCTTCGACATGATGGCCGATTGATCGATCGTTCGTTCGTTTGCTGGGATCGATGCAGGTTCTCCTCCCTACCTCCCTCCCATCCCATCGCACTCTTCCCCTACTTCCCTAAGGCAGTTTGGCCCACGTTTTGCAGACATTTTGCTACGGACTACTTATAGTAATTTTGTGTTTGGGGTCTCTCTCTCTCTCGATTGCGACTCCACGTCGACGTCTAAATAAAATGCATTTTCTTTGCACGTCCTCGTATCCTGCGGGAGCACTCAAGTCGTGGACAGCACGGTGGCAAGAGGCATGGGGGCATGCAACAGCATTTGTGGCTCTTTGTCTGCCATATAATTTGCACAAATTGCAATTTAGAGAAATAAAGGAAAAGCACAAATGCTGCAAAATACAGCAAAAACGAACACAGCAACAGAGACAACAACAAATTCGAAAAATTATTTTTTATTTTTCATAATTTCTTTTTCTGTATTTTTTTTTTTTTGGTTATGCTACGCTACGTTTTATGGGCATTTCATTTGCTACAAAGTGTTTGTGAATTGCCTGATATAGCAATCAATTACAGCAAAATGGCAATCAAATAAATAATGCAATTAAATCGACTACAATTAATAAACATTTATATAAGCATGAGTAAATTAGACACGATAAACTATTTTAGCAATTTCAAGTATGTTCAATGCTGAGCAGATACTAAATACTAAATACTAAATACTAAATACTAAATACTAAATACTAAATACTAAATACTAAATACTAAATACTAAATACTAAATACTAAATACTAAATACTAAATACTAAATACTAAATACTAAATACTAAATACTAAATACTAAATACTAAATACTAAATACTAAATACTAAATACTAAATACTAAATACTAAATACTAAATACTAAATACTAAATACTAAATACTAAATACTAAATACTAAATACTAAATACTAAATACTAAATACTAAATACTAAATACTAAATACTAAATACTAAATACTAAATACTAAATACTAAATACTAAATACTAAATACTAAATACTAAATACTAAATACTAAATACTAAATACTAAATACTAAATACTAAATACTTAATACTAAATACTAAATACTAAATACTAAATACTACAAATGTAGCGCCTTTAGTGAGCCTGTCTAGCCGCAATCTCCTTGTCGCAGCCCCTATGAAAGCTGATCTGCTATAAGCCAGATCGGCGGCGTCGCTGTCTTCAATGTGGTTGTTGTTGTTGTTGTTGTCGAGGCAGTTCGTTACTGAGTGGGAAACATAGAAATCACGTTTCAGCCATCAACGACGCAAATGCAACAATTTTGAAAGAGAGAGAGAGGAACTCGGGGGGGAACTCGGAATATTTCTTCATTGTATTGATTATCGGTTGTAATGTTGCAAATTAAATGGCAGTGCCACAGTTCGAGCAGCAGCATTCATTCGCATTGAAGTCAGCCAACAATCAATCAAACAATCAAACGCAACTGGCCATCAATCTAGCAGCAACCCAGAGCCAGAGACCTCAGACCGGTCATAGTTGTTGCTGTTGTTGTTGCAGCCTGTAATTTTGGATTTTTCGAGCATTTTTATGAGAAAATTTAGCAAAAATTAAATTGCTCGAACATGTTGTTTGGAAGACTCCGCGAATCGAAGTCCAACTCGAGTTGAAGTCGCAGTAGAAGTCGAAGTTAGCGATTACGCAGCGATACGACAAGGAATTTATGTGAAAATTAAATGGATCCAAAATTAATGGGCTGCAGCAAAAGCAAAAGATTGTTGACTGCGACTGCGACTGCGAGACTTGAGTCTGATCCTATTGCTACTTCTATGGCAGTTTGCTGTTGCTGTTTGCTGTTCGCTGTAGCTGACATCGTTCTCAGCAGTCTAAATAATCGCGGCCAGATCTGCGGCTGTGATAAAAATTAATTATGAATGGAGACGAGCTGCAAGTTGATGTCGGAGATCGGAGTTGGAGTCGTCGTTGGCGATGTAATTGAAAATGCAAACAACGCGCAGAAACCTAAAACTAAAACTTAAAAGTAAACCTGTGTGTGTGTAGTTGAAATTGTGGCAATTGTTGTTGTTGGGTGAAACTCGTTGTGGCAATTAGCAGACTCAGTGGCAACGAGATTTACTTAGTGGAGCATCAAGAAATATGCTCATAATGAAGCACTTAAATGAATTTAATTGTGAGAAAGCGCTGAAACAGCCCTCGCATCTTCCCCATCTCCATTTCCATCTCCACATACACATATTGATAGAGCCATTCAGACGTTTGCAAACAATGCCCAGCAAAATGAGTGCAAGCGCAATGATTAGGCATTTGAATGAATGTGAGTTTTGCACTCTCGTATGAATAGCGAATCGGGAAGTGAATCCGAAATTAATACCTACCTACCCACAACTAACAATATATTATCCATTATGTGATATGCAGATTTAATAATAGCTCTCATCTCTAGCTGCAATTTCCCCTACAATATGTTTATCGTATTGTTTACAGTTTTTTACTCTGCGAATTCTAACTTCGAATAGATCTGATGCGATTATTTCTCAGTTCCATAAATCTATAGACTCCACTCAAGCGTAGATAAACACCAGAAAGTGTCGATATCGAAACAGCTCCGTTGTGGCATTATAATCAATTTAATTATGTTAATAACAATGATTAACGTTGTGCCTATGCAATGCAATTTATGTGCATTAATTACAATATTAACAAACATACTTCATAGTTGAATTATTTAATATATGCTTTGGTTAATCGTATGCAGAAACAAGTAAACAAAAGCAAAACAGTGTGGTATTATTCATAAAATATACTAAACTAATATACAACAAAAATACCACAATATACCGAATATTTGGTATATTGATACACTTGAAATTTATATACCACATAAATTAAAAATATATCTAATGCTGTATTTGGTTTATTAACATAGTATACATTATTATACCACAAAAATACTAAAATATACTAATAATACTAAAAATATTTTTGTTATATTGATATAACACGACATTCAAAATAAACCGAAGATTATATTAATATACTACAATATTCAAAATATACCGAAGAGTACAAAATATACCACATTGTCATATATTTTGCATATTTAAGTATATTTAAGGTATATTTGGCGTTTATAATTAGCTATTTATTCTATATATTTATTTTTTATATTAAAGTAAAAGAAGGTATATTTGTTTTATACATTCAAGTCTTTTAGTTGTGTTTATTTTGTATGTTTAAGTATTGTTGTTATATTTTTGGCATATTTAAGTATTTTTGGTATATTTTTCGATATTTATTTTGGCCAACTTTTGATTATTATGCGAGTATCTTACAGTCGAGCACATTCGTCTACAGCTTTCGTAATTGTGTTTGAATTGTACCATAATTAAATAAGTAAATAAAATTTCCTAGAATTGAAAGTCAATTTTCCACTTACGTTAATATTTGCAAACTGAATTCCAAAAAGATCGAAGAAGAATTTTTGCTTTATTTCTTTGCGCAATATTGTGTAATAAGCGAACGAGTCGAAGCTCCAAAGAAATCTTTTTGTAATGCGGTTGCATTTGATGTGGCATTTCCTGCCTGAGTTTCAGTTTCAGTTTCAGATCTTTTTTGTATAGATCGTTCGTCGAATATATGTATATAGTATACTACATACATACTCACACGATAATGATAATGGCCTTTTGACTGATCGATCGAACGTTTTGTAATTGGATCCATTGTCAATAACGCGAGCTGCGTTGCCCAGCCAAGGCATTTAAAGCTGAAGCCACAGCGAGGAGAAGGAGGCAGAGGAGAAGGAGGAGAAGGAGGAGGGGGGCAAGTCACCCACCTAACACTAAGAAATGAACGATACTCGTCCGTAGCTCGGATTACGGATTACGCATACAACACGCTATCAAAGATTGTTTGCCACAAATGGTGTAAATTATTATTGCAAGTTTGTTAATAATAAATGTTTAAGCGCTTGATTACATAAAATTGCAATTTGTCGCTGACTTGAGTAGACCACAAAAAGAGAGAGAAAAAAAGTGTTGCCTCAACTCAAAGTGAGACGTAACTAATAATAATAATAATAAATAATAACAATAACAATAACGATAACGATAATGCCCTTCCATCTCTTCCATCTCCTCCTCCTCCTCCACACACAAACTAGACTCCAGTAATGAGCTGCTATCGATTTACAGTGCCAGCGATCATTATATGGCCAAAGACTCAAGTCGCGGCATTATTAATAAGCCACAACAACAATTACAACAATGAACAGCTGTAGCAGTAGCTGAGAAGTGAAGGAGGAGGACGGGGGCAACGAAAAAAAGTTGGCTTGTTGTAAGTAGCCCGAAACAATTTTGCGGCCTAAACTGCGGAGAGGAAGCTGTAGCCGAAGACGGTGCGAATGATTAATGTTAGGCAATCAGAGCCTTTGACTTTTGGTTTGACTACTGCGTTGGCCGCCTCCACGCATCCATCGGAGAGACCGAGAGTCCGAGAAACCGAGAAACTGAAGCTGGAGTCCATTACAAATGAAGCGCTGTTGACTTGGTTTTGTTTGGCGACTGATGAATGCAGATAAAGACCTGAAGCCTCGAAGCTTTTGTGGACTTGTGGAATGCCTTTGATGGCCGACGGCATCGGCTGTAGGACAAAATGCAACAGTTGACGAGCTGCAAGAGCTGTGTTGGGTTTGCAACAGTTGCTGTTAATGAAACCGACTGATGGTGATTGATGGACTTGCCTGCTTGCTTGCTCGCTTGCTGCTGATGCTGAGACTGCGACTGCGAAGATTGCGGCGCGAGGAATTAAATTGAAATTAAATTAAAGGCGAGCCGAGGCGAGGACGCTGTGAATGCGATTCAAAAGTGTGAAATTAAAATGCAGCGCTAATCAGACGGGGGGCACACGTTCCCAAAGCATGTGGCACGCTGTTGGAGTTCTCGCACTCTTCGCTCTCATTCTAAGAACAGATGATACGAGTATTGAAACAGAGTTGCAACTCCAGCTGAGCTGATCTAAGCGCATCTTGTAAATTGTAACAGCCAGCCAGCCAAAGTGTGATAAGCATCGCAATTGCCTAGCCAGGTTGCATCTCTCCTTCCTTCCCCTCTTGCCACACGGTGTCGTCTGTCAACATTTTGGCAGCGTCTGCATAAACCAGCTGCATTCTGCCACCCAGTCAGCCAGTTTTCAGTTTTCAGTTTGTAAAGTCAGTTGCAATATATTCATATTCCCATCGAAGAATCGTCTCGACCTCTTTCCCTTCCCCTTCCTCTGCTCCTTACCCTTCACCCTTTCCCTTTCCACAACGCGCGTTGCACTTTTTGTGGTAATTTACATTTGGTTTTTCGGCTCTTATCATTGGGTTGCCATCTTCAATCATCGGGGTGAATTCCAACCAGTCAAGGGTGGAACTCAGCTAGTTAGCTCTTGCTGTAGTTGTGGCTGTTGTGGCAAACGCAGCCACCCTGCACCATCCTGTTGCAACAATGGCAATTGTGAGCACGTCGCTTGCACTTTTGACAGTTGCCAAAATTTACAACTCATTTCAAGTGGCAATTTGATTCACATTTACGTTTACGTTTACGTTCCGGGTACTCATTGTACTCAACAACATCAGCATCATTCGATGCGATTTATGCGATCAGATATGCGCAAATGCAAACGTTTACGTTGCAAATTTACCAAACAACAAGCAACTGCAACCAGAGAGATAATCACAAACTGATGCTAATTTACCAACTATCCAAAAAAAAAAAAACAACAACCAAGCCTATAAACTGCTTAACACAATTTCTGTAAAGGGAATACTTAATCCTCTACCCATTTTAAATAAAAGCAAAATAGTGCGTTATTAATCTCAAAATATACCAAAGGCTACATTATATAGTAAAAAATATACAAAATTTTGCCAGTCAAAGCTAATTAGAACCGTTATAGGTAGACGTTTTATCCCTTACAAAAGTATTTCTTAAATAACTTCAATAATTTTCAGCTAATTGCAACCAAATTTGAAGGAGTCATAAAGAATACAGTTGTTACAAATTTGAAACAAATTTGATCTGCGAATAAACATAACAAATGGTATTGAACAAAATTATATCTCGCATCTCTTATAGTCTCTTAGATGTAGGTGTTCGTACAGATGGACGGACAGACAGACATATTGTCTCGTGTGCTGACGATGATCAATTAAATATTTACTTTACATGTATAGGGTTACTGCCTGTTACATTACATATCATTAAGGCACAAATTTATAATACCCTCCTACCCTATGAGTAGCGGGCATAAAAATTATTAATATACTGAGGCAGTTTAAATTTTGTTGAGTCCTAATACCACCCAAAATAAAAAAGATGCAATATCTGTTAAGCAAAATTATCCATTTCATTATATGCATAGATTTTATAGCAAATCAAAGTGAAATCAAATGCTTAATTGGAACAAAAATCATTGCAAAACGTTGACATAGTTAATTTTTGTATATTAATAACTGTTTCTCAAATGGTTTGTGAAATACAAATTAATGTTAATAATAAGTTGTATATCTATGCCATAACATTATCATTTTATACATTTTATTAATATATAAATAAATAAAAATACATATTACAAAAAAATATAATCAATATTAATCAAAATTTTTAATTTTTAAGATTTTTTCATTCTTGAAACAAAATTATAATCTTCAATGAATATAATAGATTTCTTGTAGATCTTCTTGTCAATTTTCATTCAAGAATAAACCTTCTTGATTAAATTTTGTCAAACAAACAATCTTAATCCAAGATTATATCCTTGATTTTATCACGTTTTTTTCTTTCTGTGTAGTCGATTACACCTCACCAACAGTGAATAAAACAAGGAAAGTTCGTAGACTTGGCCAAGAGCTGGCTGCTTGTTGGCTAATTGAGTGCACCGACAACTGTGCGATGTGGGTTGCAGGATGTCGTCCATGAGATCCGTGTCCATGTTTTATTAACTTTTTTACTCATTTTTTTTTTATTTGTTGGCGGCGGCGGCAATTGCATTTTGTCCCGCGGCTGCTACTGGCTTTTCTGACTGGCCTGATCGCCAGTGATCGTCGATGATCCGTTCGGCCATATGCTCGCTCACACTCGCTGCATCTGGAGGAGGATTAATGAAATGGAGTCTAACTGCGCGCTGCCGTTGAAAAATTAATGATCAATGCGTTGGTTATTAATGAATGTGACTTGTTGTGCCTTCGAGGCACAGCCACAACTGTTGGCATCTTCCAACTTGCAACGTGTAACTCTCAACGTGCAACATTCAACTGGCAACTGGCAACTGCCAACTTCATCTTCATCGCGGTGTCGACTCTCGTGCCGCTTGTTATCGAAATCTTTTAGCCCAATGTGGCTACTGTGCATCCAATTTAGCCGCCTTTGTTTGCCCGCTGTTGACTGTTTGTTCTCTTGCCGCTGCCTGGTTGCAAGCATTCGTTGCACGATAGCATCGCATCCATGAAAAATGTTGCATGCAGCACATACTCGTATGTATAAGAGTCGCAACTATCGCATCGAAGCCACCATGAAACCACTTTGGTTCTATGATCAATTCCAAAAGCCAAAATTCAATTAGTTCACTTATCACTTTGCGGCCTTGTGGGTGGCCAGCGAAGAACTCTAGAATAAACTTTTGACTCTTCTACATGTTAATTAATGAATCAACTAAATTCTAGGAAGAACCTTCTTTAGACTAAGCTTAATATTTCCGGTTCTATTAGCTAAACTTATTCATATATTAGAAATTATTTATTGTAGTAAAATAAAATTGCATTGACAAGTATTCGAAAATATTTTTATTCAAGCGTGTTAAAAATTTACATAATTTATGAATACATTTAGCGAATTTTATACTTTACTTAAGCAACTTTTAAATGCATACGAAACTTATATTTTTACATTTCTTTAATTTGTGCTAAGGGCAGTAAATAGTTAATTTATTAAATATATTCTTCTTTATTCGCAGAAAATGATTTAAAAATAAATAAACTATGGATCGGCCTAGTTTGTGAACTAGAGAAATGTTGAAACCTAACTCAATATATACTTGGTTATAAATAAAAAGATCAACACAAACTTTTCAGTGAAGAAATTTCTATACATTTTTGTAGACTTCATTTCCAAAATAATTTAAAAAAAGGTCACAAATTTCTAAAGTAATTGGAATTACAAAAAGTGACTTTACCTTAAATCCATTATTTTTGTGTCTGTTGAAAAACTGCTTTAAATAAATAAACTACTTAAGTAATGTCTGAATTTCTCAGTATTTTAACAAGTCATCTAAACTATCTAAGCATTAATTTAATAAAGTAAAAGAAAGTAACAATTTCTCATGTTATTTGATTAATATAAAATGTGTCTTCATCTGAAATTCTTTAATTGTTCTATCATTGCTAAAATTATTTTAAATAAATAAACCACTTCAAGTCAAGAATTTCTTAGTGCGGAACTTCAGTATTTAAAAAAGTCATCTAAACTATCCAAACATTCATTCAATAGAGTCAGCAAAGCGCCTCTCCGTAGGCCCAATTGAACTTTAAAATGAAATTAACAGCTCGGCTGGCGATTTTGGGGCATTTTGATTGCATAAATGCATGAGTGACTGAGCCTCACATTCAAATCGAGTCGCATCGAGTCGTTACGAATCGTGGCGCCTAGATATTCCTTTATGCAAATTATCCTTCCCCAAAGTGGGGAAAAAAAGGAGAGAAGAGGGAAGGAGAGGGCAAAGCACCGACTAGGCAGACCGACAACTGTAACTGCCCTGAACATCCAAACTACCATCCGTGAAAAATCTCGTGTTCAAATATTTTACAACATTTTTCTCAACTGAATTTTTTGTTGTTGTTTTCTAAACATAGGCAGCGAGCCTATGGAAATGTGTGGACTGTGTGTGTGTCCTGCATCCTTTTTCGGCAACAGTCACAAGCCACTAAACTGCGAGTCGCGTCGTCCTTTTGCTGCACTGTCCTGGCAAACCATTTGAAAATTTCGTTTAACACGAGAGAGAGAGAGAGAGAGAGAGAGAGATAAAATATAAAAACAACTACAACAACAAGAGTAGCAAAAAATTTGAAAAAATCAAAGCGAAAATCGAAACAGGATAAATAAATGTGCACATTTCCGTTTGGAGCGCATATCCTGTCCGCACTTCCTACCCAAAAACCAACAGTGAGAACCCTGATTGAGAGAAGGAGGGGGAAGGGGGAGAGAGAGCCAGTCAGTTGAACAGTCTGCTCCCCTTGTCTCTATTTTATATAAAGTATGTATTATTGATCTGCCGCGCATAAAAAGCCCATTTAAAAATGCCCAACAAAAAAAAAAAGAAAAAAAAAGAAAACCGAAGCAAAGGCAAAAACAAGCGAAGCGGCGCGAATTGAGCCTCAGTCCCGACAAAATAAAAAGGACCAAAATTGTGTAGAAAAATTGTCGCGCAACGATAGCAACAACACAGAACAGGAAGAAAATGGCCAACAACAACAATTTCGAAATTGTAAAATTGGCCATTTTAGCTTTCTGGTTACGCTGAAGCGTTTTTTTTTGTTGGTTTTTTGTGTTTGGTTTGCGATTGCCAATTGAAAAGGGCATGAGGTTGGGAGATTGTGTTTGGGGTTGGGCTTTGGTCATGCTCGTGGACCGTTTGGCGCTCCACTGTATAACAGAATTTGGCTGCATTGAAGCAGAACGCAGCCGCCGGTCGGCGTGGCAAAAGAACAAATACCAAACACAAAAAAAAAACAAATTTTTTTTATATATATAGAGAGAGAGAGAGAGCAAATAAATAAAACGCTGTCGCATGTTTCTATGTAAATGCGCTACAATGAATGACTGGATGCTGCAAGGAGCAGCTATCATTCGGGTACATTGATTTCAGAAGATTACGTAAACTGTTATACTCTTTAGAATTGAAATAAAATCAATTTTAATATGCGAAATGACAAAAAGGAGCTCAGACAAAGAGATTATCGGTATTGTTTCCATATGTAAGTCGATCTCTCAATTTGTTATACTTTTTAATATCGAATATTGATTTCAGTAGACAAATCAAACTGTTATACTCCATGCGATGTAAGTAAAATCAATCCACATATGCCAAATGCCGAAAGGAACACGGACAAAAAGATTTTGGGTATTATATTCATTAGTAAAATTTTTCAAAAGTGTTATACAAAGTGTTATACACAATCCTGTGGTTGCTAAAGTCATAAAAATTATACTATTTACGCAATTGCGTGCTTGTGATATTGAAGCAAACTGTTATACACTCGAAAGCGTTATACAAAGTGTTATAAATAGTGTTATACACATTAAACTAAATTGTTATACACTCGAACGTGATATACATAATGGTGTGATTGCAAATATTATAGCTAGAGCAATTGCGTTATCCAAAAATCTGTTATACATTAAACAAAGATTTTAATTTTCTGCACGGCGACAAAGTTGTTCCCAAAATGCAGAGAGCCGATTGTGGTAGCGCATCATTTGGCAGTTCACGACCCGTTGCACTTTTGAAAATCGTTTGCTCATTGCCCATTTTCATTTTAATTTCACGTACAATTTTCCCTTTTTCCAACTGTTTGCCAGTTTACCAGTTTTTTTTTTATCTAAGGTTTGCTTTTTTGTCGATTTTCTTTTTAAGTTTATTTTCCTTTCTATTTTGTTTTTTTTTTTATTATTTCCATTCCTTTTTGCAGCGTTTTAGTCTCTTTTATTCCTCGTCGATTTCCATTAAAATTCAATTGATGTGCCATAGATACACAGCGAGAGAGAGAGAGAGATAGAGAGAGAGAGTGAGGAGTGGGGAATGGGCACAGTTTGGCGGATGTGCTAGCCAACTATCTGTCGCAATCTACAGTGTATGTGTGTGTGTGTGTGTGTGTGTGCGCCTGAATTGGCAGTGATTTATCGAACATTAGAGTAACATTCAAAATAAAATTTTTGGTTAAGTGCTTGGCAAAGCAGAGCATTTTATCAGCAATTCATGTGGGATTTTCAAACGTCCATTGGGGTGAACTCTACACACACACGCACACACACTCGCACACACACACGTACACACACATGTGCCACACACATGGTTACTTTGTAAGCAGTTTGTTTTGCTTACAAAGTTGAGAAAATTTGTTGAGCAAACGTCAACGAATAAAGCGAACGGACTTTATAAAGCCATCAAAATGCAATTAACCCTTTTTTTCACTCTCGTCTGTCTCTATTTCCGATCTATGATTATTACAAACATTTCAGATTTCCGTAAAGCAAAAGAGAGGAAGATAGATAGATAGATAGATAGATGGAGAGAGGGAGTTGTGAGAGTTGGTAAATTAAAACAAAAGTCGTTGTTGTGGCCTAAACGGAAGTCATTTTCTATCCGTGTATAATAAAATAATTTTGGTATAATGTAAATTGCTTTCGAAATCCCAAAAATGATGACGCCGTACTTATAAGCTACATATATGAAGTATATACACTGGAAGAACAAAATTGTAATTCAAAAGTAGATGGCAAATCTTGATTTAACAAAATAATCGTAAAAGAAGATAACAACATTTTTATGCAAAATCTGCATTTTAAAATTAGAAACATTTTATTTGAGGATTGAAATCTTGTTTCAAGAATGTTTTATTCTAAAATGAAAAGAAGATTGCAAATGTTGATTTAAGAACTTTTCGATCTAAGAAAAATAAATCTTAATCTTAAATTAAGATCACAAAAATTAAAAACATCATAAGATTAAAATCAATTTCAAGAATGTTTTATTCTAAATTAAAGTTTCTGTATTGAATTTTGACATAATATAATCGTGATTCAAGATTTAATTCTTTATTTTCTTGGTTTAATGTTAATATCTTATAATCTTATTCAATATTTTATTATTGATTTCAGTACGCTTTTTCTTTCTCTGTACATATATGCAGTGGCATTATGATATTTAAATGTGTATCGAAGCGATAGGGATAGAGAGAGAGAGAGAGAGAGAGAGAGAGAGAGCGAGAGCGAGAAAGATACAAATGCGGACACAAAAAGCGGGAAGGGGAAGCGTTTCCAGCATCTACACGTCGCATCTGCATGACAATGGGTGCAAATAAAATAAAGGAATTCAAGTGGCGAAAACTAATTAAAGCGTATAAAGTGGCGCATTACAACAATGCCCCGGACAGCGGCAACAGCAGCAGCAACAGCAGCCGCACTCAGGTGGTTGCATGCATAATTTGAATTGAGTTTGAGCGACGAACTCAATTAGATTCATGTGCGCAAAGTTTTTCCTAAGTGATACCGATCTGCCATATCTCCACCTCACTCTTTCGCTCTCTCTCTCTCTCTATCTCTCTCTCTTTTGCCCCGTCTTTTGTTTAGCGCATTTTCACAAATTAATTGGCAAAGTCACAGGCAAGAGCTGAGTGTAGATACAAATGTATCTATGTGCATACTAAAGTATCTGCTGTTGCCCGTATCTGACGCGTAATTATATCGTAGCGCACAATAGACATTTGTGAAATTGTCACTGTTTAGCATATTTGGTCACGAAACGCTTCAATTTACTTCACGTTACGCCTTTTGTTGCTGTTGCTGTCGCTGTCGCTGTTGTTGTTGCCGTATTTTATTTGTTATTTCTCTCCCCCTCTCGCTCTCTCTCTCTCGCTGACGTCTACTATTTGGCTTTTTTGTTTTTCGTATTTTGTATTTTTTATGAGCCATAACAATTTATGCGTTCCAGCTCTTTTTTTTTGTTGTTTGTTTTTGTGAAATGCCGCAGGAACTGATGCGTGCTCTTCGGCTGCTTCTACTTCTACTTTGGCGGCTTTGCAGAATTCAACTTAATTCGCTAAAGAACAAGTACACACTGTCTGTCTCTCACTATAACTGTAAGCTGACAAGACTTTTGAAAGTACCAAAAACGAAGCACAACAATTAACAAAGTCTACACTGCAATAAAGTTGCTCTACCCTGGCAAGAAAATGTATAACCTCATTTGAAGAAATTCGTTATTTAGTAAATTTTACATTGTGTTTCAATAAAATCTAAGTTTTGGAACACTTCCTCCAACATTACGACAAACTTATGCATTAATAGTTTAGATTGTGAGTGAGTTGAGAGAAAGAATTAAATATACAAAGTTAGAGTATGTGACAGAGTAAGCTGTTGGTAATCGATTTATGTATTTGTGTCACTCCAATCTCCAAAGCAAACTTTAGATTGCTTTTCAAATGCCTCAAAATTTTACATTTTTTGTATATGGTATTTTGTTTTTATTAGTTTATTTTATTATTTTGGTATTCCACTATTTTATTGATTAAATAGTTTAATTATTTTTTTTATCCTATTATTTTAATATGTTTATTATTTTAATTTCCTATTATCATTATTCTATTATTATATTATTCTGCTATTCTATTATTTTATTATTCTATTATTATATTATTCTATATTTCTAATATTTTTATTATTCAATTTTCCTATTATTTTCTAATATTCTATTATTCTATTTTATCTATTCTATTCTATTCTATTGTATTATTGTATTATTGTATTATACTATTATACTATTATACTATTATACTATTATACTATTATACTATTATACTATTATACTATTATACTATTATACTATTATACTATTATACTATTATACTATTATACTATTATTCTATTATTCTGTTATTCTATTATTCTATTATTTTATTATTTATGACTCAATTAGTTATGACTAATGGACATTTAAGAATACTTTTCGATTTTATTCAAAATTTTAATTTTAAATTCGAGTCAATTTTCGATTTTTTGTAACCAAAGTTTTATCCATGAACTTTTAAGTATGTTGAATCTAGACTTTGTTCTTATACTTTAAAGCAAGCTTTGCGCTACTTTCTGCCCTCACAATCTTGTTGCCTCTTTTGCTGCTCGGCCATTAACCGTAAATTAGCAAATTAAATTGAAGTTTCAACATATTTCCGCTTATAGTGTATGTGTGTGTGTGTGTGTGTTTCTTTTTCTTCTTTTCAATGGCCACCAAAATGGCCGGCAAATCAAATAATAATAGAGACAAGCAGCTCCGACAAACCAGATGCGAATATGTATTTTGTTATTGTCTGTATCTGTATCTGTATCTGTATCTCTCGCTCTCTGTGTATCTATAGCTGTTGCTGTAAATGTATCTGTATCTGTATCTGTTGCTGTTTGCTGTTGGGTGTATCGGCTGTATCTGTTACTTTTGCGTGTTAAGTTTATGCCGAACGACAAAGCCACAAAAGCCGTGCATAATTATGCACCGCATACGCGTCGTATACGTAATTATTAATTATGCGCACATTTGCGCCACAAATGCTATCCAAATCGAATCAGATTTGAGAGCCCGTGCCTGCTTGCCTACTTGCCTGCCTGCCAGAGCAACCCGAGCAACTTGTCTGTCTATTTTCGTGCCAAGATCTGTGCCACAAGAAGCACTTTGCTGCTGACCCAAATCTCAGGCAACAACGGGGTGCCTGATGCTGATTCCATTGCAATTAAGTGTCGCATGCGATGGGCCTTAACTATGCACATAATAACCCAATTTGAGACACCAAAACCAAGTCAAAGCAAACCAAACCAAAAGCAAAGATGCTGTGCCGACTTTCGCCCCCAACTGTTGCGGGTTGGAAATTCATGGGAAAATCTGTTGCAATTAGCTGCTCGCCTTTAGAAGCAAAAAAAAATATAAAAGAAAAATGATTATAACAAAAAAACGTAAACACGCAGCGAAAACAATTTCTAAACGCGCTCAAAACGACTTAATTATGAGTGAGAAATATGCGCGGCAACGTCGCGAATCTCGAACTGTATTTAACTGTCAGTAACGTGTACGAGATACCGAGCACCTTCCACCTTCTTCCCTCCTTCCTTCCCTGCCACAACCTTGCCTCCTCCTTTGCTTGCTTAATTGCGCCCACTCAATCAAAGCGGGGCAACTTCATTAGACATTTGCGGTAAAAAAATCAACGAACAGCTAACAAACCTACAAACCGAGTTCACACGCGCTTCGTCTAAATAATTACTGCCAACTATCAACTGCAGGCTGAGAGAAAGAGACAGAGACAGAGAGATAGATAGAGAGGTAGAGAGATACACACATATGTGGCAGTCACTTAGTTGCACATGCATATTTACATTTAGTTTGAGTACAAATTTATTATGCTTCTTTTGAGTTCAGAGTTTATCCCTGAAAACTGGGTCAGCTTCTATTCCTCTCAAAATATACCGAATTGATATACTGAAAAAATACTACAATATACTAAAATCAATATTTGATATATCTTTATATTATTATATTCAAAATATACCATAGAGAATAAAATATACCATACATTGAACATATACTACTTTTCCCTGTTGCGCCAAGACACTTTAAATTAGGATATGTAAATAAAAATTATGACTATGCAAATAAAAAAGCTATCCATTAAACAAAATCGAAACAATGCGGTATTATTCATAAAATATAGCATAAAGGCACACCCAAACAAATACTAAAATATACCATATGTCATATATTTGGTATATTTATATACCATATGAAAAGTAAATATGAAACCGAACGATTTACCAAAAGTAAAACATTGACATTTTATTCTAAAAAACATACCAAATTGATATACCGAATCAAATACTAAAATATACCAAAAGTTACATTTGGTATATCGATATATGTATATATTTTAATATACATTTTGAATGTAACAAAATATATCAGATAGACAAACGGACATGACTATTTGATATCGATTGTTGATGATGATCAAGAATATATTCTTTATGGGGTCGAAGATGTCTCTTTCTGCCTGTTACATGCATTTTCTGTTGACACCAAATTATAATACCCTTATATAATACCCTTATATATACCAATTACTCAATTAAACTTTAACAAATCTTTAAGCCTTTTATTATTAATTTCAATAAGTAAATATCTTATTTATTTGCTTACTTTAAAAACTAGTATTTTGATAGTTGTGATTGTAATCTACACTCGATGCAAGCGTCTCCTTTTACAGGGTATCATAAGACGCTAAAGCAATAAATGGAATCTGTTCTTTTTGGGTTCACGAGTCAATTTACATTCTGCCCTCTAATTTGTGCAACTTTCATGCAGTTCTGCGCTTTTTTGGCCGCCCTATTGTATTTCATATTTGGATTTAAACATTTTTTTGTTGTTGTTCGTTTTTTGTTGTTGTTGTTGTTTTTGTTTTTGTCGTGCTCTGTTTTTGGGAAACCGTAGAAATTTTCATCGTGCGCCGAGGGAAATTAGCAAACAATGTAAATAACAGTTAGTAGCTACTTAAGTGGCAGCACCCCCGCCTCGAACAGTTCCAATTCCAATTCCAAGTCGAATCAGTCAGTCAGTCAGTCGGTGAGTCAATCACTCAGTCAGTCCGTCAGTCAGTCAGTCATTCATTCCTTGTCGCTGTAGCTAACCACAGGCATGTTCAGAGTGCTCCCCTCACTTTAACATCGAGTTGTGTTCTCTTGCCTCTCTCTCTCTCTCTCTCTGTCTCTCTCTGTTGCAGCTTTGGCTTCGCACACACTTCATTGCTTGCGGTCAATGCGGCTCCGTTCCCCTCCGCCCGCCGCCCGCCGCCCGCACACTCTCTGTATCTGTATCCCTTGAAGCGAACGGTCCGCTTGTCAACGCAACAACGTCTTGGACTTTGTTAAACCTTAAAATTAGTTTAAGTATTTAGTTACCAATTTAGTGGGAGCGGTGCAGGGCAATTGACAAGTGAAATGAAGATGAAGGCACCGAGGATTGTGAATGCTATATCAGTCTTGGGGGTCTGTTGATGTGTTCGTACACACACACATACATAAATGCGGTTTGCGGTGACCACAGCGAGTGAGAGAGCTGCAAATGCACGGGGGGTTGGGGGTGGTGGGAAGAGCAAGAGTGTTTGGCAGTTTGTCAACGGTAAAAGCTATCTGAGTACTTGTTTAGTAATGCATGCTAATAATACGTAGCAGCGTGATTGAGGGCGATTGACAGTCGATTGATTGTAACAGAGCAGCTGGGAAATTATCGCAACTAAATTAAATGTATCTTGAAATAGTGAAAACAATTTAACACGTCTTAAATTTCGCATATTTGATCGATTGATTGATAGGTAACTTAAACCGCATATAATTGGATGATTGACAAGTTGATTGACAGTTGAACGACACTAGAAAGCACAAGTTTCGGATTACAGCAACGAAAATTATAATTCAAATTATAATTACAAATAATTTAAAGTAATATGAAGACTACTTGATTGGCTGATGATTGACTGATTGATGGAAAAGATTGATGGCATGTTAAGCGATATTGCAAAACAAATTGTTTTGGATGTCAACATTAACTAATTCGAATTTGAATAATAATTAATGTAAAGTAATACACTATATGCTTGACTGCTGATTGAGTGATTGATAACGGCGATTGATGTCATGTTCAGCCACATTGAAAAGCGAATTGTTCTGAATTCCAGCAGAAAAGGATTAAAATTAATCTATAGTAGTAGACCATTGGATTGACTGCTGATTGACTGATTGATGGATAAGATTGATGGCATATTAAGCCACATTAAAAATCACATTGTTTTCAATGACAGCAGTAAACAATTAGAAGTATAATTATTGTAAAGTAATAAACTAAGTATTTGATTGACTGCTGATTGTTTGATTGATGACGATGAAAGTTGAAGTTGGACGACACTAAAAAACTAGTTATTTAGCATTAAATCAGCCCAGAATTAGAATTATAGTTATTATAAAGCAGTACAGATAATTTTTTTGAATTCTGATTGACTGATTGAAGAGGACAAATTTACAAGTTAAATGTAAATTTCTCACTACGGTCTCGCAGATGCGAGATGCCTTCAATCGTTGCTCATGCGTTAAGCAGCGTTTTACAAAAGCGGTGCCACAGCATCGATAGATCATCGGCAACGTGTCGCTCAAAATGTATCTGGCAGCTACAATAACTTGTAGTTAGTTAGGTTTCATATTTATTGTATCACTTTTTTCTGCTTTTTTTTCGGTATTCGGTATTAAATTGTGCGGTTTTTGCGGTGGTGCCGGACTTAAGTACCACACAATTTCTACAACATTTTCCACTTGACAACGCGAACGAAGAAGCCACAAAAGAGGCTTCGTCCAAGTCGACGACGAAGACGAAAACGAAGGCGAAGTCGCACTCAAAGTTGTGCCTTCTTCTTCTTCTTCTTCAGGTGGACGATGTCATCGGAGAGCTCTGGACTCTGGACAATCATAGCGAGAGCTGTGCGGCAAACAACTTGCGACTATTATGGCCAGTGGTCAAGCATTTAGAGTGTGTTTAAAAAGAGGCATCGTCGTATCTGCTGCTCTGCTCTGCTCTGCTGTTTGCCAATTTGCACACACAGAGTTGAAATTTCAAACCGCTGAAGCGCAGCTAAACGTGTTGAAAGCCGCACACAGACCCGACACACACACTCTTTGATTGATGATTGCAGTTCGGACTCAACTCGGGATGCCTTTCAACTGCGCATTGACCAAAAAAGAAAAATATAACTTAAAGAACCAAAAAAAAAACAGCCATAAATATATTGTATATATGAAATTGCAGGTGCTGGTCGAGAGCGAGCGGGAGATATCTTTTTGGGGCTGGGCCGCAGATCATGGCTTCGTGATTAAGCGCCAAATGTATTCAAAAGATTGTAATTAAGGCCACAAAAGCTGCAGATCTGCAACGGCTGATAGCCGCTTGTTAACGGCCAATGGCCAGCGAATTGACTGACTGACTGACCGAATGAATGACTGAATGACTGACTGACTGACTGTATGAATGACTGACTGCATTCCCTTTTCATGTTTGTTAGTTGCCAGTTTACAGCGTCTGCTGACTCATGCTGACGCACAATTGACTCTTTGACTCTTTGACTCTGCCTCAAAATGCCCTTTGTCGCATGCAAAACGCCAAAAAATTAGTAACGCAAACCAAATCGATGCTGCGTATCTGTATCTGTATCTGTATCTGTATCTGTATCGAAGCTGTGCCTCTCTAACTGTAACCGTATCTGTATTTATATCTGTATCTATTCATGCCCGCCTGGGTGGCATCCATAAAGCGTAAAGCTGCCGACCGTTGCTCTAGTAAACCGAATGATGCTTTTCTCTCCTTTTTTTTCTATCTTTCTCTCTGTTAGAGTCGCTCTCCTATGCGATGCATCTTTGCTTTGAGATTACGTTTGAAGGGACTTTATCTTTCAGATACTTTCATAAGTTAAAAATCATCAAAAAGATACAATTCACATAAAAATTCTTTAATTAGATGATAGCATATATTCCTCCATTTATCTTCAAGATATTTTTGCAAGACATAAAATACTTGCATTTAGTTTGTAGTTACACTTAGAAGTATCTATAAGATGCATTTAATATTTTATGCGTCAGTCATTTAGTCATTTATCTCTAGGATACTTTTGTCAACGAGTTAAAAACATAAATTTTTTGTTCTATCTGAAAATGTTCGATAAGATACAGTTCACATATTTATGCATTTATTTACTTATCATAATATAGTTGCATTAATTTTTGTGGTCATGCTATAAGCTTAGAAGTATCTATGAGATACATTTAATATACTTATTCCATAGCCATATGCTTGTTATTTATCTCAGAGATACTTTTGCCAAGCCTACCTAAATCTTTTGTTTTATTTATGATTTATCTCTGAGATACTTTTGTCAAGCATAAATTGTATAAGTCTGAAAATGATCAAAAGATCTTTCTTCAACTAGAACTTTTCCGTAAACGTAATTTAAACATTTTGTTAGTCTACTTTTCATTGCCTAGAGTATTGCAGCTTCGACTTTGTACTTGGGCAGCTTTTTTTTTTTGTATTTCCTGCATAACTCATTTAATGTATTCATTTGGCGGCGTTTGGCTTTTGTAGTCCAGAAGTTAACGTTTCTGTTTTGTGCTTCATAATTTATGCAAAATCATTGGCCGATCGATCAATGGAATTGGCTCCCGCCCGCCGTGTTCGTTCGCTTGCCAAAAGCTACTAAAAACAGGCAGAACCAAAAACCGAAACCGAAATTGAAATTTCGAATTGAAATATGAAAAGCAACGATTGTTGGGGGAGAGCAAGAGAGAGAGAGCAAGAGCATGAGCAAGAGGAAGAGATGCCGCACAGGTGCGAGCAGGAAACGAGCCACAAACTGCAAAGCATTTAATTGGATTATGCGGTAAATCCTGTCACAGCACAACTATTTCACTGACGCACCCACACAGAGAGAAAGAGAGAGATAGAGCAAAAGAAAGAGAGAACACGGCTCGAGCTGTGCTCGGCCTGCAACTAATTGCAATCGAATTAGTCAAGGAGCTCAGCAAACTCGGATGGAAATGGAACTGAGAAAATGGAAAGCAGCCTAAAAGAAAAACGCACAAGTTCTATTCACCATCTCTTCATCTCGCCATCTCCATCTCCTTCACCTTTGCCTTCACCTTTACCTTCATCGCCTTCGTCTTCGTCTTCGTCTTTGGCCATTTCCGGCTGGCGTCAGGGTGGCGCCTGCGCACGGCATTTAAAAGTGGGCGTGCCTGATGACTTAAAAGGTTTTTAAATGGACAACGCTCTCTCTCTGCTGCTGCTGCTGCAACTTTTGCTACTGGCCTCCGTTTGTAGTCTTTGTTTTTTTTTTCTTTTTCGGTTTTGGTTTTGGTTTTTCGGTTTTGGTTATTTGACTTTGCTCTTTGCCGACAGCAACGCCTCAAGCACCTTTTGCTGACCAGGTTCATTGATCCATATTTTTCCCTTTGCTGCTGTGGCAACCTTTTGTTGCTCTCCGGCAATTATGAATCGACGCCGTGTTAAACGTTTTCCATGCATTCATCTCCATCTCCATCTCTTTCACTCTCTATCCAATTAAAACACATTGTCATAATCTTTTCTATGGCTTCCTAATTGTCAACTTTGCTTCTTCAATGGAATGAAACTGATTCCCTACGATTTGTTCTAGCTGCTTTGATAGCTCAACTATCTACCACAGAGTTATTAACATGTCATTGGGAAATAGTTCAAATTCACAAGTATTTTCAATAAACATAAATCAATTATAATAGTTGTTGCTGTAAGTGTGCCCATCTTTTATAAATCATAATTAGCATAACAAACGTAACCATATTTAGTTTCAAATACACTGTATTTGGTTCTATGATCACACTTGATCTTAACAGTGTCTTTTGTCTATACATTCGGTGTGTTTATAGATAGACATAAGTTCATTGCATACTACAATTAAAACTAAACCGATGTTGTGCAATTTATTTGGAAACGAATTTTGAAAATTATTTTCTTTCAACAATTCGAGTTCTTCATAAATATTTCAAAAGTTTTGTAGTATTACTAATGTAAATTACTTGATAAGTTATTTGAGGTTAGCATTCTCATTTTATTAATGGGACTTCCTCTTTGTACTTTATTTTTATCAGATAATTAATAATCTTTAGGCTTGTATCCTTAGGCTAGTTTCATTTTCTTTCAATTCGAATTCCTCATAAATATTTCTGAAATTTACTACTATTACTAAACTCAATTAGTTGTTGAGTAATTGGAGTTTACCATTCTCATTGTATTAACGGAATAATAATCTTCTCTAAGAACTTTTTATACCCGCTACCCATAGGGTAGAAGGGTATTATAAATATACGGAAGAGGCAAAAGTAGGCATCTCCGACTCTATGAAGTTAACTTCCGCCCCGCTAACTGACAAAAATCAAATAATAAACGTAATATTGAAGTTTTTAAGATTCTAAAAATATATACATAGTTATTCAAGAAATACTTTTGTATGACAATAAACGCTTATTACAATCGGATCTTACAATAGATGCTTTATCTGACAATCTGACATAACATATTTTGTATTCTTATATCGATATACCAAATAAAGCCTGCGGTATATTTTTGTATTTTTAAGGTATTCAGATTGGGTAGTGAGTATCTCACTGTCGATTACTCTCGACTGCAGCCTTCTTATTTGTTTAATCTTAGAACGATGTTTGAGGAATTAAATCTGGTTTAATGAATTGTTCAATCTGAAATTCTTATTTCAGGAAATGTGCTCAACTTTCAAGAGAATATAAAAAATACTTCATTAGCTTATTATTGTAATTTATTAAAAAGTAATTCCATCAATGAGAACAGCTATTCGTCTCATTTTCTGACTAGTAACTGAAACTGCAAGCGGAGATGTCAAATTATGTTTTTCATAATTAGCCAGAAGTGAGACTGACTATGGAGCTGTCTTTTTTCTCTATGTGGCATGTGAAATTTGTGGGATATTCTGCTAAGAAATAATTAATATTGACACACACACACACTCACTTAGAAGACTTTCTTCTTGCCCATTCACAGATCTCTCTTCCCATTGATGACTTCAGGTGTGTGTAGTTGGAATTCATTCAACTTTGGCCCAACCTTTGTTTTAGGTTGTTCTTTTTTTTTTTGATCAACTTTGATCGAGAGCGGATCCCCGCAATTTGTCCCTTTAACAGGCAAGATCTCTCTCTCTCTTTCCAAATATGCCGTGTTTGACCACTTTGACCTCTTTTCGCAGCTCATTTTGATTTCTTTAATGATAATTTTTCATGTTGTGTGTATTTTTTTTCTTTCCTTCTCCTATCTCTCTCGTTCATTATCTATCGTTTTTTCAGAGTTTTGGGTTTGAAATATTTAAATGAGCTTTTAAAAAATTGTTAGCTACTGTTTGACGCACTCGAGAAGCCCGAAAAGAAAAAAGCCAACAAACCGAAACCTAAACCGAAGCCGTCGATGTCGTTGTCGACGTTTCGGCCTCAGGCCCGAGACTTGAATTCAAAGTTGGCGTCGGGTTTTCTATACAAAATTATCAAATTGCTATTATTAATGATTATAAACGTTTTTTGTACACTTTACTGGAAATTGACAAGCGCTTATTAACGATCTTATAATAGCGACTGATCGACCGATCAACTGAGATCGAACGGCCCCATTGTCCTACCTCTCATACCTCCCTCTTGCTCTCGCTCTCGCTCTCTGTCGTGACGTGACTGTCGGCAAAAAAAAACAAATATCGATAGCTCAGTTATTCGATGCGATATCAACGCTGACTTTGAAATGCCAGAAGCTAGAAATACACAAAATGCAAACAAAGAAACTCCGCATAGACAATAGAAAAGTTGAAATATTTGCTCAAGACAGGAAGCCCTTTTACATTATTAATCAGTTTATAAATAGCCAACAGATCGATCAGGAGGGAGAGAAAACAGTTTGAAAAGTCATTCGCTTGTATGCTGGTAACACAAAAAATATGCAACTTTTATTGCTAATCGATCAATGCAAGAAATTTCATTTTCATGAAATGTTTCTTATTTAAGTATTCAACTTTTAGTTGTTAATTTTTGGAAATAAGTAAGAAAGATACTTTGAATAGAAGCAAAACAGTGCTGCATTATTCTTAAAATATACCAAATACCAAATTAATATACCGCAATAATACTAAACATCTAAGAAAGGTACCGTCGAGTGTTTTGAATAAAACAGTTCGGTATTTTTCTAAAAAATATAACTCAAATCTACTAAAATATTGGTATATTCATATAGTACATTAAAAATATACAATAGAGTACTGAAATATACAAAATTGTCGGCCAAAACTAAAAAAAAATTGCTTAAATAACTTCTACATTTTGTATTTGACCGCAACCAAATTTTCACGAATTATAAAGCTTATAGTTATTATTGTAGACACCCTTTTGCCCTTTCGCCTATGAGCTAAATAGCTAGAAATAATCTCTGGAAAAGCGCTTCAAAAGCATTTAAACTCAAATAGTAGCAATCACTTTTTTACTGTCATGATTCGATTAACAATCAAGCAATAATTAGCTAGTAATTAAAGCGTTTTTAATAATAGTGCAATGCAAGTGGAATCAATCTGCAGTAAAACTTTTGCAGCTGTGGTTGCCTGCGTAATTATAAGTTGATCGCTTGGGCAAAGTGTCGTAAATGTGGCACAGTGCCTGCCCAGACGGTTAGACGATGCAGTAATCTATTGACGCACTCACGCATTGCACGCACAAAGTGAGTTCGAGACAGAGATAGAGAGAGAGAGAGAGAGAGAGAGAGAAAGAGATGGCGACCCTAAGTGCTTATTTAGCAAAAGCAAAGTGCTTGAGATCGTTTGGGATCGCAGACAACGGGCTGAACGGTTGTTTTTATACCCGCTAGCCAAAAGGTAAAAAGGTATTACAATGTTGTGCTTAGGGGATCATAGAAGAAGGTGTCTTCGACCCACAACAAATATCAAGTTTTCTGAATGACTATACTGAATGAATGGTTTATTGTGTACATCGACATACTAAATGTAGCATTTGGTATATTTTGTATATCAATATTCTAAATATAGCCTATGATAGAAGTGCATTACAGTGCAGTGCCTAGAGGAGATGAGAGAATTGAAGGAAATACATACCTCTGATTCGCAAAACAAGTGCCAAGCTTTTTGAATGACAATCTGGTATATTTTGTACTATTGGTTTATTTTGTACATCGATATACAAACAATAGCATTTAGGTGTGTATATATAGAAAATGTAGTATATTTTGCACATATGTATGCTATATAAAATATATGGTATATTTTTAATATTTATACTCTATATAAAACAATTGGTTTACTTCGTACATCGATATATAATGTATAACATTCGGTATATTTTGTACATCGATATACTAAGTATACAGCACTTAGTATATTTTGTACATCAATGTACTAAATATATCTATAGTTATATTTTGCATATTGATATACTAAATATTGCCCTTGGTATGTTTTGTATATCAGTATACTTATTATAATATTTGAAATATTTAGTATGCATATTTATATACCATTTGGTATATTTTTGAATTTTTGTTTAACATTTTTATTTAGTATATTTGGTATTATTATTATTATTATTATATTATGGTATTATTATTATTATATGGTATTATTATTATTATAGTTAATAATACAACTTTCGCGTTGTTTTTCTTTTATTGCGGGTATCTCACAGCCGAACACGCTCGACTGTAGCTTTCTTACTAGTTTTTTGCTCAAATGGCACTTGAAAGTGGAAAGGGGAGAGAGGGAGGCTTCAGTAAGCGGACCACTAAATTGTGCGCTTTGGGCATCAAAATTGTGCATTGCGTGCGCGTTTTTCTATTTTTTGCAGTGCAGTGAATGCATGTGAATGTGAATGCGAATGCGAATGTGAATGTGCGAGGGGGAATGCCAAGCCAAATGAGTGCGTAACTAAACGCATAATGTCAATGCACCTTCCGTCCGCCCCCTCATCAAGCTAAATATGATCGGGGTGTGCGTGAGTAGCAAAGCTGTTTGTGGGCTCGTTATAACTATTATTTTCTTCTCCTCAATATATATTCCATTTTCCATGTTTTTTTTTCTGTTTTTGCTATACTCACACACACACACGCATTTAGACAGTTGTCATTTTTTTTTAGCAAATTGCCAGTTTCCGTTCGTAAAGTCGACGGCCAAATGGGGGAGAAAATGTACGCTATACTCAGTCGATAGAAACTTCATTAGAGACACACTCCTAGAGAGAGAGGGAGAGTGAGATAGAGAGAGGGAAGCACAACAAAATTCACTGGAAAAATGCTTACAACTATTTTTCATTTATTTTTTTTTTTTATTTCTATATTCATATAAATGGGCAATTTATGAGCACAGTGAAGCGTAAAGAAGGCCCACCTAGACCAACAATCGCAATCACAATCGCAGTTGGAGTCGAAGTCGAAGGCGAAGTCGAAGTCAGTGTTGCAGTTGCAATTTGTAGTTTGTAGCTCAAGTCAAAGTCCAGTTTAGGTCGGACTTGACTTTGGCTCAATTGCAAATTATTTAGTGCACATCTTTGAGATGATTGCATGCTTCATTTAGATACTAGATTGGATTCGCTGAAAAGTATCTTCAGCCCAGATGAGAGAAAGTATCACGCATTTTGCTCTCATATTTCCCCAAGATTAGTTGACAAATTCTCAATAGAATTACTATGCGAATCACATCTCAATTTAAGCTTGAGCTCTAAAGTAGACGGACAGACAGCCAGACGGACAGCAAAACATCATCCAATCCAACCGCTTAATAT
Source organism: Drosophila sulfurigaster albostrigata (assembly GCF_023558435.1). Classification (NCBI taxonomy): domain Eukaryota; kingdom Metazoa; phylum Arthropoda; class Insecta; order Diptera; family Drosophilidae; genus Drosophila; species Drosophila sulfurigaster. Next base: position 22,509,484 of record NC_084885.1, read on the forward strand.
ATCTTCTATACCTATAAGAAAATTAAGCTAATCTGCGAAGTTTCATCAAAATCGTTTTAATACTTAAAGATTACTTGACACTTAAGCGTACGGACGGACAGAAATAAAATCAAATAAGTATTCCAAACATTATCCAATCGAATTCCTTTCAATATGTGCTATATCTATAAGAAAATTAAGTAACTATGCAAAATTTCGGCAATATTGCTTGATAGCTCAAAGAAAACTCGGCATTTAAACACATAGACAGACAGATAAAACTAATGTTGCAATATCGAAGTTCTAAACTTAAACTTCTTAACGATTACAATAAAATTTCTGCAAAGAATATAAAAGTACAATTTTGCTGAGCTTTTGCTGAACACGTTAACAACTTTCCAATAACTTCTGCTTCTGTCTGGCAACACAAATTGTATTCAACTTGATTATAGCCCGGCAATTTGATGGACAATACAAAAAAGCCTAACGATATATTGTGCAATTGGAAATCTGTCAGAAAGTGTTCGATAATTGAATAGGAAATGCGTGAGTGTGAGTGTGAGTGTGAGTGTAAGTGTGTGTACTTGTATTCGTAGTCGAGCGATCGATAAGTGATCTATTAGCAGTAGTAAGTAGTTTCACACATTCCAGGGCTACCATTTAAGCTAATGAACTGCCAAGCTGGCGAATCTCTCTAGTGGCAACTCATCATCTTTCAGTTGCTGATGATGATCATTGTGGCGATGATGATGATGATGATGATGATGATGATGATGATGATGAGGCTGATCTTGAGCGATCATAAGCAAAGCGAACCGATTGGCCATTGTGTCAGAGCAAAAGGCCAAGGAAGAGTTTTGAGGCAATGCCGCGTCATCCTCAAGATCATCATGATCTGCTGCTGAAGATCGCTTCGGCAAACGCCCTCGTCATTGTCGGTAGCAACTACCGGCTGACGCTTTGCCCCCCCAACCGAACTCCAGAGAGAGAGAGAGATAGATGGAGAGAGAATCGATCGAGGTCGTCGCCAAGGCGGTAGGCGCACAATTTTCGCGCCTGATCAAAAGGCAGCGATCATGCTGGCAGCTGAGATCACACAGACAAGGAGAGGGAACGAAGGTGGGAAGGTGGAGAACAGTTTGCTGACGATTGGAGGCGGCATTCGAGTTGCTCGATTATGAACAAAAATAAACAAAATTCACTCGGCGCAGATCAAAGCGTTGATCAAGCTTAGCTTTAAGTTGTTGTTGTTGTTTTAGGGATCGCTCAAGGTGGGGAGAGGAGTGGAGTGTGTGGGATGGGGGATGAGGGATGAAGAAGGGCGTGTCATGATGAGATAAATGCACAGTTTGCCGCATTTTAATTTCCTTCAAGTCTTCGATTTCTGTTTTATGCTGTTTGTTTTCTAGCCATAAAACAAAGTTAAACATATACGAGGAATCTCAGTAAGCGAGAGGGAAAGAGAGAGAAAGAGAGAGACAGCGCGGAAGCCAAGTAAAATCGCAGCGCAACAAAAACCAAAAAAAATATATATATGTATCTGAAGTGGGTTGGAACCACTTAACACAAATTACGCAGCAAAATGTCGAGACGAATTGAAACGTTGAAAACGATCAATGAAAATGCCGTGTGGCAGCCACAGTTTTGGAGTTGCGAGTTGAGTTCTCAGTTGAGATATATTCCCATTCATAAGCGGGGGCATCATCAATGAAATGGCAAAAGTCAGGCTTGAGTATCTAACAGATACACGAGTAATAAAATCAACAACAATCGAAATCGAATCGCACTCGCAAGAGTATCTCTTTAGCTCCTTTCTCTCTCTCTCTCTCTCCTTCTATATGTCTATGTCTATCTCTATTCCTCTATCAGTTCTCACTACAACTGAACAATATATTCTAATGACAAGCGCCTCAATCGCAGCTACCACTTCGATCAGATTAACGCAAACAGCAGCATCAGCGATATGGACACGTTTAGGTGTCTCTCTCTTTATAATTATAACACCTCGTTAGTTATTCTTTGTTGAAGCATTTAGGCTCACACACACACACACACACAATCATACATTTACTCACTTACAGTTGAACGGGAAGCACTTTTGTTTTTTTCTTTATGTTTTTGCTTGCTTCAAAGAAGTTTCATTGATTGATCGCCTCGTTTGTGGATTGTGGATCATTTTGTGGTTAATGTGGCTCTTCGAAGAATTCCAATTGTTTGCCTTCTAATTAAGCATATGGCATTAATTGCTCATATTTTCCGCTCTCTCTCTGATCAACAGCTTTATTAACTAGCTTAAGATTGTTTTATTTTTTTTTTTAAATCATAATAATATTTAATAGCATTTTTGTGCACACTTCGAAGAATATTTAGTTATGTTTCTTGAAACGAATTTATTAAATTAATTAGTATTTTTATGATCTCTAACTGATCTCTATGGTTACTTCGCAATGCTATAACAAAGCAACATTATACATAAAACTATTTTACTTGAACTTATATTAAATTATAATTACATATATATGATAGCTACTTTGTTGGAATCCGAAAAATATGATATAAAGAATATACTTTAAGATTTTATGATATCGACTTAATACTTGTATATGTCTACTTATTAGACTCTTTAATTTAATAAGGCCACGAATTAAATATAAAAGTAATTCCAATGATTACCCAATATGATTATTTCTTTATTTTGTACCCTTAATTTGTATAAGGCTGTGTTCATTGAAATAACAGTCCTTACAACCTATTATTATACCCGCTACCCATAGGGTAGAAGGGTATTATAACTTTGTGCCGGCAGGAAATGTATGTAACAGGTTGAAGGAGGCATCTCCGACCCTATAAAGTATATATATTCTTGATCAGCGTCAACAGCCGAGACGATATAGCCATGTCCGTCTGTCCGTCTGTGTGTCTGTGTGTCTGTGTGTCTGTCCGTCCGTCCGTATGAAACACTGGATCTCAGAGACTATAAGAGATAGAGCTATAATTTTTTTTTTCGACAGCATTTGTTATGTTTGCACGCAGATCAAGTTTGTTTCAAATTTTTGCCACGCCCACTTCCGCCCCCGCAAATCAAAAAAATCGAATAACAAGCGTAATTTTAAAGCTAGAGTTACGAATTTTGGTATATACAATAATTACTATAGTAGTTATGATTCCTGAACATTTGGTTGCGATCAGATAAAAATTGTCGAAGTTATTAAAGAAATTCTTTTGTATGGGCAAAAACGCCTACTTACTAGGGGTCTTAGTTACTTTGTCTGACAATCTGGTATATTGTGCCGTCTATGGTATATTTTGAATGCGGTACTATATCGATATACCACATATACCATTTGGTATATTTTTTTAGTATTTTTGTAGTATATTTGGTATATTTTGAGAAATATACCGCAAAATATATTGCTTTTATTCAAAATGGGTAGCGGGTATCTCACAGTCGAGTACACTCGACTGTAGCTTTCTTACTTGTTCTTATTGAAATTGGCAAAAATAATTTAAACATTATATTATATTAATACAAAATTTAGTTAACAACAAACAAAACAGTTTTTTTTTATAAAATTTACCAAAAGTTTGGGCACTTTTTTGTAAAAGAAAATTAAAAACTGATATTTACAAAAACAAATTGTTCTGTTTCTATCGCACTGCTATTTTAATAAACATATCTGTATTGCTATAAATTTGTTATTGATATTCAACATATAGAACACATTTTAATCATTAATTTTATTTCTTTTGCAATAGTAAAAATCAAAAAGATTTGCTCTCACTCTTTCTATATTTGTTTTCACTTTTCACAATCAAGTAATACTTTCATAATAATTCTTCAAACGAGTCGTCAGCGATTTGATGGATCGATCGCTTCAGCATCGCAGATCGTTCGCTCATCTGCATAATATATCTTCATATATGCAGATGCAGAGATGACCCAAGCGATCGCATGACAAAGTAATTAGCCTAAGACGTTAGCTTGGAACTGGAATTCCAAATCCCCCCCAAAAAAAGTAAAAAAAAAAAAATAATAATAAAACCAGTAGCCAATATTTAACTAAGCGAAATGGCTTCACGAGGCGTCTTCGCTTCAAGTTCTGCAGTTAATTGAGCCAAAGATTGCCATAGAAAACAGTGGCAGACATAAGGCACGTCAAGATCGACTGCTGAGATCGACTGAGATCGACAGATCGGAGAAGATGGAAGAGTAAGCGGGGGCCATTTACCATTTCAGTAGCAACCATTTTTCAACAATTTTGCATAAATTTTTCGAAAAAGTCGTTTTCACAACCAATAATCAAGTCACGTTGATTGCCAACCAGTCAGACAGAGAGAGCGAGAGACAGGGAGAGAAAGAGAGAGGGAGCAACGATTTCAAGAAAAAAAAAGATTTAATGAAGTTTAGCACGATCATTCCCCTAAGAGTTTTGGCTTGAAGAACGAACGTTGAGCCACTCTAATTGGATGCATTGAATGCAGCATCCTTTTGTCCAGATTCAGAGTGAGAGAGCGAGAAAGATAGTGGGAGTGCGAGTGAGAGGTGGAGTGGGTGTGCTCTCTCGGCCCCCACAGATAAATGATCGAAAACTGTGGAATAATGAGATAAACGCGAAAAATTAGCGATCGAAATGGTTGCTCGGCACGGATTTTGTTCCTTTTGTGTGTAGTGTTGTGTTGTGTTTGTTGTTTGTTGTTTGCTGCCAGCTTTTAATCCAATCACGCAGCTGCATTTACTTGCAACAACAACAACTTGTTGTTAGCCTAATTATATGGCCATAGCTGCTGCTGCTGTTATTTTTGCATACTATTTTGCAATTGTTATTGTAATTGGCCCATCATGGCGGCTACAGCAAGTCTGCTACGATATACTACTACGATATATGGCCCTAATGAAGGCCTCTGTTTTTTATGAGCATTTCGATCAACTCCTCTCGTAAACGAAAACGTTTTAAGGCTTTTCATAACCAAGAGATTCATGCGTTGTTTTTTGCTGCCTTTTAATGAACCATTTTCGCATCATTCGATTTCATTCGTCTCAATCCAATCTTGAACAAAAAAAAACTTCCGACAAAGCTTAACGCTCTCGGTCAATGACAATTTGGCTGCCCTACAATGAGACAATGTGAGTCGAAGGCTTTAACATTTCCGGCTTAAATGATTCCATGTCTTCGAGAGCTGCCGTAATTACTCTGCGCCGCGGCTCAACAGACAAAGCCAGACAGAGACAGCGCGAAACAGAGAGAGAGAGAGGGAGAGAATGACAGCAGCGAGAGCAGGAGAACGATCAGTGATCGTGGCATAAAGCTGGAGGTATTGTTGGACTTATTTGGACGCTTGAGGCCAAGATCAGCTGGATGCTTAAACACATCAAGCTGAGGCGTAAAAAGATCGGACTGTAAGCAACGATCTTGTTACTTATTACTCTGAGATCACTGATCCCATCGACAGAGTTGACGACTGAAGAATACGCAGTTCCGTTGACCTTGAACTTAGGTATCTGTTGCGTTGAAACGAACTAGCCTGAATAGAATTTGCATAGTTATTTAAAGGGAAATAGTAAGAAATTTAAGAATAGTAAGAAAACAGGAATTGTAAGAAATTTAAGAAATTACAATGCTAAAAAATGTAAATGCTTCAAAGATAATTTGCTAATCGACAACAGAGACAATCTCTAATTATAAGTAAAGTAAATTATACTTTCATATAAAACTTAGTTGAAAATGATTTTTAAGATTATTTACACAAAACTTGAAATTAAAACCCTAAATACTATCCCACTTTACTCGGCGAGTATTTTGAGCAGCGTTCTAAAATTTCACATGCAAGTCACTCATCATTAAAATACCACATTCTTCATATTTAGCTTAGTTGAATACGATTTTTAGACATTTACATTAAACTTAAAATTAAGAAGGGTTCTGAAATTCTTTATTCAGCTTATTAATACAAGAAATTTGACTTTCTTTATAAAAAAAATAGTTCATTGCCATTTTTAAGACTATTTAAACTAAACTTTTAATTAAAGCTCAAAGCACAATCCCACTTAACTCGGATAGTATTTCTCATGCAGTTAATTAATAAAGGAAATTTGACATTCTTCATATATAGCTTAGGAGAATATGACTTTCAAGTCAATAATCAAATATTATCTCACTTAACTCGGCAAATATTTAGAGCAGTATCCTAAAATTTCTCACGGAGATCATTCATAAAGAAAATTTGATATTCTTCATGTATAGCTTAATTAAATATGACTTTTACGTTAAAAATCAAAGACTATCCCACTGAACTCAGCAAGTATTTAAAGAAACGATCTGAAATTTCTCATGCAGATTCTCTAATGTCAGAAACCTCCCTCTTGATAGGTATTTTTCAAATAGAGCTAACTCTAGATCCATTTTTGATACAAGTTGTTTAACCAAAATGCTGGGATTACCGTTAAATTGTAGCACAGTAATGCCCTCTCTATTATTACGATTTAAACTAAATTTTAAATTAAAAATCAAAGACTATCCCACTGAACTCAGCAAGTATTTAAAGAAACGTTCTGAAATTTCTCATGCAGGTTCTCTAATGTCAGAATCCTCCCCCTTGATAGGTATTTTTCAAATAGAGCTAACTCTAGATCCATTTTCGATACAAGTCGCTTAACCAAAATACTGGGATTACCGTTAAATTGTAGGCCAGTAATGCCATCTCTATTATTACGATTTAAACTAAATTTTAAATTAAAAATCAATCACTATCCTATTGAACTCAGCAAGTATTTAAAGAAACGTTCTGAAATTTCTCATACAGGTGCTATAATGTCAGAATCCTCCCCCAATAAAGGTAAATTTTACCTAGAGCTAACTCTAGACCCATTTTCGACACAAGTTGTTTCGCCCTTAAATTACCCAAACTGCTGGGGATTACCGTTAAATTGTGGAACAGTATCGCCATCTCGCTCGCACGCGCGTTGTGCATTTGCTGGTGCATAAATCAAATGAATTTGTTAAATTACTACCATTTGCATTTAAATAATTTTGAGTTCTTGAATGAGAATGTATGTGTGCTGTCACGATTTGTGCGCTCAGCCACTTATTATTATTATCATTATAGCTGTTGTTGTTGCTGTTGTATATAGATATGTAGTTTCATTTGTATATTCATTTTTTTTTTGTATTCATATTTTATTTTGTATTTTTTTTTCTCTCAACTTGCGCACACTTAAAAATGAATTTAAATAAATTTCACGCTTGGTTAAGCCAAACAGACAGCGACAGGCGAAAGCGACAGAGAAAGAGAAAGAGAGAGAGAGAGAAAGGGAGAGATACAGATACAATTATAATAATAATCATTTACATTTGACATTGGCTGACTGAGCGACGTCGACCGCATGATAATTTATCATTTGATTTCGTATTTTATATTTTACGATCGTTTCGTTTCGTTTCGTTTGGTTTTTTTTAATTTTTCGCAGCTCGTGAGAACAATTAGAGAGCTGCTTGGTGGCGTGTTAATGATGCACAGGACACGAGTAGATCTCTCTCTCTCTTCATCTCTCCATCTCTCTCTCACTCTCTCGCTATCTTTCTCTCCATCCCTTTCGATTCTTAGCTGACTTCTGTTGCATTTGCATAAAAAACGCATAAAGTGCGTGTGGCAATTGACTTGGCTAATTGAGCGCTCAACTGGAAGCTTTGACATTTCTCACAGACATTTCTCACTTGACTTTTCTCTGCCTGAAGTTGTCTCCTGGTTTTTACACGCGTCCAACATTTGTTGGCAATTAATTGAAGTAACAAGAAACAGCAACAACAACAACAACGACGACGACGACGACGATGACAGCAACAACAATTGTCAATTGTTGCATTAGCGTTAATTTATGTGCGGCCATTTGCCGTCTCTTTCTATAGCTAGCTCCGTCTCTCTCTCTCTCTGTTAAATAATTGCGTCTCGGGTGTCTCATTAAAACTGTATTTCGTGTTTTGTTGCTTGTTATGCACACTGTGTCTATTATTGCGTCTAAACTTTTATCGCTTTTTGGCATCTAACCAAAAAGCCAAAAGCCAAAACCAAAATCCCAAAACGCGACCACAGCAGCTGGAACAATGCGACGCCAAAACTCAAAGTAGCATAATTATAATTATAATTATAATTATATCAAATTTTGAAACCATTTAAAACGCATTAAACGCCGCCGACAAAAATCCCACTAACCAAACAGAACCTCAAGCAACACGCTCTACAAAGAGCGAGCGAGTGAAAGAGAGATAGATAGAGTAAGAGAGAGAGAGACAGAGAGAGGGAATCTGTACAAAAGCTGTGCAAGAATAATTACGTGAAATTGCTGCTGCTTTTGTGTTCAATTATTTATAGGCTAGTTTATTAAAGAGCTCCCCTTTCCCACTTCTCCTTCCCCCTCTGCCGCTCTACCTTCTTGTTTGCCACGCCCCCTGCTTGGGCGCTCTGACCACGCTCGACGAGCAAATGAAAAGTGACCGAAAATTGTTGAGGGCCATTCATAAAGAGCTCTTAATGGGGCTATCGTTAAGGAAACGCTCTGCAAAAGAGATTTATAATCACAGACTCAACGAATGCTGCCCTCGATAAATCTTCACTTGGAGCTATGTACATCAAAACTCTCCCATTTCAATTATGCGCACATAATACACACTTCATTTTCCTCATAATTAGCTATAATCCAAAGAAGGATCCACTTATATGATTGTGAGTTGTAAATGCATTTAAACGTTATGATATTCAAACATTTCTTTTTTCCATTTCTTGCATTAGGATTTGCATTAATTCAAATTTTGCTCATTTCGTTATGTTTCGCAATTATTTATTGTAATCATTGTCATTAGAATTTGCCTTAATTGAAATTATAATCATTTAATTATTTTTCACATTTATTTCTTGCAACTATTCTCATTAAAATTTTCATTCAAATTGTTTCATACATTATTTTGATATAGATTTTTATAATTAGTTACTCTAAGACCGTATTAATCTGTTCATTACAGTTTTCATTATTTTCATAATGAGTCGTTATTGCAACTATTCTTATTAAAATTTTCATTGTAATTGTTTCATACATTATTTTGATATAGATTTTTTTAATAAGTTACTCTAAAATTGTATTAAACTGTTAATTACAGTTTTCATTGTTTTCATTATGAGTTGTAATCTAAAGCGGAATTATACAATTGAATATGCAATGCTTAAAGTTGCAATTGCATTTCCATATTTACTTATTCTAACACTCATCATTAGAATTTTCATTAGATGTTTTCGCATGTTATTTTTATGTTTTTGAAGAATTTGTTGACTATTTTTTGTTTAAACATATTTCGCAAACATTTTCACAATTCATTAAAATTTTCATTGTTTTCTATATTAATTTTTAAAAAATCTACAAATTGTATTATCTGCTCTTTCTTCCGTAACATTTTGATACATATCATAGCAATCTTCATTAGAACTTCCTTTGCTAATTTATTAATCAAATATTTCATGTTCATATAATTCTTAATTTCAGTAGCATTAATATTAAAGTAATTATTGTGCACAGCATTGCAGCACAATTATCCAAAATTGTTATCCATTATCATAATTTTAAATGCAATTATCGTGCATCGATTTATTATGTTCACTCTAAAATAATGATTAATACGCAGTCGTTTTTTTTTGTTGCTAAAAACTCGCACAATTACTTTGAGTTTCCTGCTTAAGTGCAATCATTTTCATGAGTTTAGCATGTGGCCATTAGAACTTTTATATTATACATGCACTTTTAAATAGATGCGTTGCTTCGATATGGACGCGAATTTATCGTATACGTGATCTGGCAAATTGGATAATCGCGACTGACTCAAGAAATGACACTCAAAATATCATTATGACAATTATGAAAACGTGTGTGTGTGTGTGTGAGTGTGTGTGTGTTTGTCGAGGTAATTGCGTTAAAAGTGCTGACAGACTCAACAACACGACAACTACACACAACTGAAACAACAGAGTCGAAGTGGGAGAACAGAGACAGGAAGGTATATAACTATACTACATATATGAATGTACTTTGTGAGGCGGGAAGCACAACGTTGATAATGATGATGGCCACAATGATGATGGCGATGATGGCGATGATGATGACAGCACTTTGTTGACAAAACAGCCAAAACAGTTAAATGCATTTTAGTTCATATTTTAACAGTTGGTTAAGTTTTGTTTAGTGATTTAAATAATTGCTCGACGTCCGTCGACAGCTTCAACTTCAATTTCAGTTTTTTAGCCTCAACTGCAACTGTCACACACACACACACACACACACACACACACACACACACACAGAGTCGCATTGCCTCATGGCGCATGACACGCAAACTGAGCTTCGTGGAAATAGAATTTCGAAAATGGAAATGGAAATGGATGTGAAGGTGAATGTGAAGGTGGAAAGAGAGGAGAGCAGTCAGACGGTGCTTGGAACCGCAATTCGCGCGACAGGAACAATTAAACGAGCGTCGAAGCGCAACATTTATCTACCCCCCACCCCTCCCCGCATTCCCTTCCCTGCATTCCACTCCCTCCTCTCCTCTGTTTTTCCCAAACTCACAACGCATTCGTTCTATATGCAAATGGGAACTGTCTCATTTATCAGGCGCGCAGGCGCAGTTCGAGAAAATTTCTCGCACTCGCCAAAAGCGAATTTAAATATTTTAATCGCATTGTTTAACAGCCCAAAAACAACAACTGAAACAAGCAACTAAAAACAGTTCAGATAGCTCAAATTAATCTCATTCGCACCGCACTCCAAATGCCCTGCATAAATAATGATAAGATAAGCAAAGAATTTTCTTCTCACAGCTCATTTCGATACGAGATTTTGAGCAATGAAGAATGCAAGGCAGTGACTGAGTAATCATCTGATAATCCATTAATTTTTAAAGTGTGGAAGTTATAATTAATTCTGAGACTAAGTGAAGACTGTTCTTGTTAATTTGGTTATTCAATGCGAAGCTTCAAATAAGAAAAGATTTACTATGGTAAAAGTGACAAAGTAATCTTTTGGTAATCGATTTGTTGTAAAAGTAAAGATCTAATTTATTCTGTGGTTAAGTGAAGAACGTTCCTTAACCATCTCATTTGGTTTTTCGTTATAAAGTTTTAAAACAAATTATAAAATGTAATATTATTATAGTATATTCACAGTTATTTAAAGTGGTGACAAAGTAATCTATTGGTATTCGCTTTAGTTGAAAAGAGAACTACGCTTAACACAGAATTAAGGCTAAATCAAGAATGCTCTTTAAACAGCTCTTGTGACATTTCATTACGACATCTTCAACAAAGCACAAATTTAATATAATACAAGTATAATACAAGTGTTGTAAGAAAATGACATAGTAATCTTTTGGTAATCGATAGGTGGGGCTCTAAATAATGATGTAACTGTAGGAAACATAACAAATGTAAGTATAAAAAAGTAGCTTACTGAACATAAAATAGTTAAGTTTAAATTTCAAAGATTTTGTTTTCGTTAACTTTGTTGTCAATAAAGTGTCGCTTACTGAAAAAGAATTTTTATCTGGAATATGTTAACAAGTAAAATTATAAATATTTTCTATAACAAGATTCGTTTTTATTCCCAAATTTGTATTATTTCATTGTCTCCTCTTTAGTTATAAATCTATTATATTCTTTTCAAAGTAATGTATAGATTTTTAACTACATTTTTAAAACAAGTAAAATTATAAGAAATTTCCTTAAGAAGTTTAGTTTTTTTCCAGACTTTTATTATTATATTATCTCCTTCTTACTCTTCTAAATGTTCATTCTCAAGTAATGTATTTATAGAGACTTTTAACTACACTATATTGGTAGTTACTTTAATATCGAAAACAAACAAAGTATTCCAAGTCAATTCTTACTTCTCTATTCAAAAATTCGATTACTGAATAATTGAATAAAGTAAGCTATAAATTTTGTATTTCCTAAGAGTGTTTTCAAAGTATCGAACTAGGAACGGAGTTATCCGACTAGCCGTGATACCCTATAAACGAATGTATTACTGAGTTTTGAGCAAGTTGTTTTGCCAAATCGCCAAATAGCTTTGCATTTGGTCAGAGACAGGGAATGAAACTGGGAATGGGACTAAAACTGAAACTGGGACTAAAACTGGGAGCGATAAGCATCGCTTCCGGTGTGTGGAAGTGCTGCTAGTTGCTGTGGTGTTGCTGTGGTTAGTGGTGTGTATCAAATGGGGTCTGTGGCACCTCGCACCCGCCCCGAGTCCATAAAAAAAAACAACAACAAGCACTGAAGAACAACAGCAACGCAACGCAACTAAAATGCGTCTCTCTTTATATATCTTTTGTTTTGTTTCACATTCTGTGTTTTCGAGATAGAAAAACGCGATACTAATTTTTGGTACCAACATTTAATTTTTACTATGTTATATTGTCTAGCCTGTGCCTCGTGCATTTTAAATGGAAATCTGTAAATTTGTTTTTATTGTCATTATAATTTTGTCGTTAGTTGTGTTGGTTGTAGCTGGTTCTACTTGGCTGATAGCGTTTAGCACCTGACATTTTTAGTGGCAATTATAACAGCGAACCGAGCAAAGAGTCAACGAACCTCAGCTCACCAAAAGGGAGAAAGATATATACGTAGGAGAAAGAGAGAGAGAGAGATAGGAGAGAAGAGAAGAGAGAGTAACAATCGCTGTGTAGCGGAAGAGATCGTCAGACTGCTTCTGTGTTTCATTAGAAGACCATTAAATAAATGCAGAGTTTAATCTATCGCATACTTACACAAAGAACGAGACCAATAGAAAGAGCGACAGAGACCGAGAGAGAGCGAGAGAGAGAGCAGAGTTTAGTCAGTTAGTTAGTCAGTCAGTTAGTCAGTTAGTTAGTGCAAACTTCGGGCCACAAAACGAAACGAAACGAAACGTCATGTTGCATGTTGTCATGAGTCATAAAGCAGAGTTGCATGTGCAACAACACGGCAGCAAAAGGTTTTCTTTTTTGTTTTGTTATTGAAAGTCGCAGCTTAAAATTAAATTAGAAAATAAAACTGAAAAAAAAACTGAAAAATACATATATGAGAAGGAAGTGCAAATTTGTGCTCGACTGGCCAAAAGCGAATCACGAGTGCTCTGCAAACAATTGTTGTAACGGGAAACGGCGGCCGACGACGACGATGGGCAAATAAATTATGGAAATCATAAATTAATAACAATTAAAGCTGGCATTTAATGTATATTTTATTCAATTATAATGATTACTATCTCGAGGTGCTTAAGCGATTTATTTACACATGTGCTGATTATATTTTATGTGTTGTCTAAGATGCCAAGAAAACGGTTCTTGATTTTGGGTCATTTAGGCTTTAAGATTTTATATGATATATAATATTATTTTTGTATTATATTTATAATATTGTTAATGTACTCATTATATATAATATTATTGAATCTGAACCAATTTAAGATTTATGTATTTTGATTAAACCATTTAAATAATAAACCCTAAAAGAAACATTCTAAAAATGTATTTCACTTTTATTTAAATTTAAATTGAGTTTTAATTAATTTGACCAGAAACAACCCTTTAAAGATTATTTCAGAGATACCTAAATAAATTGTATTTTATATAATTGATATTTGAAATAAAAATGATTAATTTAATTTTTATTGTTTTAGTAAATTTATTATTATATTTTTTTTTTTTAATATTATGAAATATTTGTTTTAAATAAAATTTTTTATTTTAATTAATCATTTTTAACTTCGAATAATCAAAAAAAAATTTTAAATTTTTTTGTTTTAGTAAATTTATTATTATGTTTATTTTTTTTCTTTTTTAATATTATGAATTACTTGTTATAAATATAATTTTTTATTTTAATAAATCATTTTTTGAGTCGCATAATCAAATAAAAAATTTAATTTTTTGTTGTAATACTTATATTAATTTTTTTATATTATTTATAATTAATCCAAAATGACAAAAAAAAAATTGAGTTTTTTTTATATTTATATTATTTTTAATATTTTATTTCCAACATTTTTTTTAAATTAAATTTAATATAAATTTTTTTGTATATTATTTATTACTTATTATTAATATATATTTTTTTTTATTTATTTAATCATTTTTGCTGCTATAATAAATAAATATGATAAAATGTTTACAAGTCGTTTTTCACCTATCACTATTTGCAGGCGATGGCAACCCTGGAAATCGCAGTGCTTCGTGCACTCGTTAAAAGGCGAGCTTCAATGCACCGCACTTCCCTTTTGCTTAGTTGCGAGTCTGCTTTACTTTAGTTTACTTTACCCACTGCAATCTTCCTACTCCTCCTCTTCTCCTTCTCCTTCTACTCCTACTCCTACTCCATCCATTGCCAACTGGGCTTGGGTGGCTTCCATTACGTTTTGTGTAGCGTTTTTTACTACATACTAAGATTACGTTTACGATTACATAAGAATATAATATCGCAATTAATCGCATTTAACACAAAAATGTTCGGACCGTTTCAAGGCAAGTCCCGAACTTTGCGTGTTGTTGTTGTTGTTGTTGTTGTTGCTGTGATTGCATTTGCCATGTTTGTTGTTTTTGTTGTTGTTGCTGGTGCAATCTCGGCACGACATACAACAATTAAAAACTTTTTTAATAATCGCGCCGTTTTTTCTTGAATTTAATTTGATGGCTTGTTGGCTTTTTGCCGGCTTCAATTGGCATGCGATTTCATGTGTATATATGTACATACTATATATAATCGCATATATGCAGCCCTTTTTATAGACAGACGAATGTTTATTTTCCTCTCTCTCTCTCTCTCTAATTTGGTTTTATCGATATACATATATTATTCCTCTCCATTATCTTTGCTGTTAGAAGAGTTTCAAGCCTCTTATCGATATATTCATTCCTCTCCATTATCTTTGTTTTGATCTTAACGAACTTTTGGGACGTTCCCAATTCCTTTTGCTAATTTGTTAGTAGAGTTTCGAGAACTGTAAATCGAGTTTAATCGGACTTACCACTTACTTTTTTGATCTTAACGATCGCCCACGCAATTTCAATTAAAAAACGTTGATCGTGTCTCGATTTATCTTTCCCTCTCTCTCTCTCTCTCTCTCTCTCTTAGGGTTTCTATCGCGTTTGAACGTGAAGATCTGTGAACGTTTTCTACAGGTTTATTATGCCCAAAAATAGTATTTTATTTGGTGTTTAGATTAAAAGATTTATGACTACAAATTATGGTACTTTACTGGGCGATAACATTTCCGTTCGTTTGCCTCGTTGAATAAAAACTACTTAAACTCAACTTAATTTGGTTTTTTTTTTTTTGGAACGGGACGAGACGAGAAAATGAGACCAGCAATAAAAAATTAACAATTAATCTCGAATAAAAAATCTAACGGCCAAACTCGAAGCCATACAACAACAACAACAACAACGCCAAGTCTCGAGTCTAGGCTTTAAAAAAAAAGAATCCAATTGAGTGCCCATTATTAACGCCAAAGCCTCGAGAGCGACTCATAAAAAACTGAGAAATTTATTCTCACACCCAATTTGAGAGTTAAGAGGGGGAGAGCGAGTCTCTCGCTGAGACTCTCCTCCGGATTCTCGGGCTTGAGCTTGGCTCATTAACGCGCCGCGGAGGCCGCTGCAAAACACACACCTTAATTTGTCATTAATTTGCATATGGTCAGTGGTCAGAGAAGACCAGAGAAGACCCAAAGACGATCCACCCCCAATGGAGTGAGGCTTCTCTCTCTCACTCTCTCTATCTCTCTCTGTTTTGAGCAACAACAAGACAAGTTTAAGATTAGATTAAAGACGAAAAACAGGGTTGGTGTGAACATAACTCTTAAAGCAAATTACAATAAATCATTCAGAAAACACATTCCACTTTTCACCTACTACCTAAAGATATCTTTTGGGAGTAATTCTTCTTCAGAGTGAGCTCAGAGTGAGCAGCATTTGAATAATGTGCTAATAATAGACGCGCTTCAGTTAATGTAATGAGTAAGTCGATGGATGTGAAGAGGATGAGGGGGGAAGAACACTTGTTCTTCCTTCATTCGGCTTTCGACCCTATAAATTAGTTTTCTTCTACTTTTTAGCAACAAGCATTTAACGTCTAACGAACCGCATTTGAAAATTTCCATTCTACTTTACGACTATTTTTGCTCGCTGTTCATTTTTTCCGCCTCAGCGAACAGTTCCACACAATTCCTCCCTCGCCAACGAAGATCTATCTTCAAGACAATTAATCACATAGCCAAATTATAAAGACACACACACACTCTCATTTAGTATGCATATTAACATTTGTACTTAGCTAAGCAGCTAACTAATAGTTGCTTCTGCTCGCAATCTGAGATCGCTGACCATAATTATGCGTATCTCTCAGCGATCTGTGTGCACAACTTTTGCTCAGAAGTAAAACCTACTTGTTTTATGCTAATTTATTCAGGAACCCGAATGTTTTGTGTTGATGCGCCTTCGTTAGAAGCAAATGATCATGATTGGCACTTCATTAAAAGCATCTAATAATTTCATGTATGTTATGAGTGTTAATTACAGGTATTCGAATTATGAATAATGAATTCAAAAAGATTTTGTCCATACATTAAGCAATACACTAAAACGATTTATAAAATGTACTATATAGTACATTTAGTATATTCAGTACATTTCATATACTAAAAGTATATTACTTTCTTTTTGTGAGTAGACTCAAAATAATTTCTGTGGCCAACAATTTTAGTATTGAATTTATTATGACAGTTAAGTTGAATAAACAAAAGAACAAACATTAGAACTGAAATTATTTTCATCAAAATAAGTCTATATATCATAAGTATAACTAATTTCTTCATGTTTTCAGTTATTTTGATACAATTTTCATGGACTTAAATGTTATAAGTTCTATAGTGACTATTAGAATTAATATTAAAATGATGTTTAATATTTGCATTTTTATTACTATTAAATGTATTAATATACACTCATTATTGCATTACACATTAATAAGAACTGTTAATATAAGAGAGTAAGAATAAAAATTGTAATTAAATTTAATTTCATCATTAGCATTTTAATTACTATTAAAGTTTACTTCATAATTGCAACAATGTTGATATTATTACACGTTTAATATTGCATTACAAATCAATAACAGTTGATTTGACAAAGTAAATAAAATGAAAATTATTTATATCATTAGAATATTCATTACTTCTTCATTAATTCACCTTAATGTGCACCATATCATTGCATTATACATTAATGGGAAAATTGAGATGTAAGACAGAGTAAGTATAAGAATTTAAATGAATATTAGTTTTATCATTAGAATTTTCATTGTTTTATCACAACATCAGCAATATAGTCATTATTTTACTACTCTTATACTATCGAAATTCGTAATTAATGCAGCCAGCTTCGATTTACACATTAACGATATCAGATTTAAATAAATAATATAAATAAAAGAATGAAAATGAAAATTATTTGAATCATTAGAATATTCATTACTTCTTCATTAATTCGCCTTAATGTGCACCATATCATTGCATTACACAGTAATGGGAAAAATTGAGATGTAAGAGAGAGTAAGTATAAAAATTTAAATGAATATTAGTTTTATTATTAGAATTTTCATTGTTCTATCACAATATCAGCAATATAGACATTATTTTACTACTCTTATACTCTCGAAATTCGTAATTAATGCAGCCAGCTTCGATTTACACATTAACGATATCAGTTTTATTGTGAGCATGTGCAAAAGCATTGATTCAATGCATTAGAATTATCATTGCCATTGACATTAAGATTAATATGAAGTTTCACATGCGGAATACTTATTTTGGAATTATCGAAATTGTGAGACCGCATTGATGGCAGCGCTAATAGAGCGTTAGATTATTAAATTGCTGGCGATTAAATGACAAAATGATCTGCAAAGTTGCAAAGTTGTCATGTTGGCAATGTGTTTTTTTTTTTTTTTTTGCACAGTCCACCTGAGGCCACAAAACCGATGAAAATAAAATTAGCGCAACGTGAAAATGACGATGGGGCGGCTCGCTGAGCTCGTTGAGCTGACTACACGCTGCTTTTCAACTTCTAGAGTTGTTGTTCAACTTCTTCTTCTTCGTCTTCTACTTCTTCTTCTTCTTATTTGACTACTTCAGCTTTGACTTCAGCTGCTGCGCATGCGCGAAACGTTGGCGACGCCGCCAACTTCCGCTCTAGACTGAAAATTTATGCAGTTTTAAGTAAATTTGTTAAATGCGCGCTTTAATGCTTCGTTAACGCTTCGTAAATTTTTCACAAAAAACAAAAGCGAGCAAAAAACAAGATGGGGAAGAGACGAGGCGAGGCGAAAGGAAAAACTGAGTCAAGACATTTAACAAGGCAAAGAGCGAGGCGCAAAACGCAAACTGCTGCTGAGATGTTGCACAGAGTTCGCTAGAAGCGAGCGGCGATGGCGATCAACGAGAAGCAGCATTAAAGTCAACCACCTGTAATGAACTGACGCCACCGCAATTTAATTCAGTCCGCAACACAACACAGTCAAACACAACACATTACACTACGCTACACAGCTCAAGACACTTGCAACTGCAGCAACTTGTGGACCCTTAGCGACCCAGAGACTCGGACTGGGACTCTGACATCGAGTTTGGCCCATGGTCAGTTAGTCACTCAGTCAGTTAGTCACTCAGTCAGTCTCTCTGCAGCGGTGCAAAACTGTATGCACCGCTAATGAGCGGACAAGAGTGTGTTGTGTGTTGTGTGCTGTGTGTTGCGCTGCTTCCCTTGGAGTGAATGCGAGAGCGCTCTTAATTAGTCATAGTCATACTTTGTGAGTCTCGCCCAGAAGACGGACAGACGGCCTTGCTGCAATTCTTTACACTCGCCAAACAAAGCCCAGACGAGCATCATCACTTTGCGGAACTCTTTGCAATGTATTACATTATCTTATATATATAAATTTATTTATTTATATTTGCTCTTGTAAGTAGAACATTTTAAACTATCAGTCTTATATTATATTCAGTATTATTTTACATTTATAAATTTATTTCTATATTTGTTTATATTTGCTCTTGTAAGTAGAACATTTTAAACCATCAGTCTTATATAATATTATATTCAGTATTATTTTACATTTATAAATTTATTTCTATATTTGTTTATATTTGCTCTTGTAAGTGGAACATTTTGAAGCATCAGTCTTATATTATATTCAGTATTATTTTACATTTATAAATTTATTTCTATATTTGTTCCAAAAGCATCAGTCTTTAAGAATTTCTAGCTGTATTTCTATATTTCTTCTATACTAATTTTTAAATTAGTTTATGTATAGCATTAGCTGGCATTAATATCATATTCTATATTCATTTTAATTTTGACAATTAGTTTTATGTATTTGATTTGTAATTTAACTAAAATGAATTAAGCATATCTATATTTCATCATTTTTATACCCGGTACTCATGGGTAGAAGGGTATTATAACGGCTTAAAACGTACGTGACAGGCAGAAGAAGACATCTCTGACTGAATTATCTAATTAGCCTACTTTTGTATAGCTTTTATGATTCCCGAGGAAGTTATATAATGAATACTTTTGTATGGGCAAAAACAACGCTCATATTCGGGTCTCCATTGCCTTGACTGGCAATCTGGTATATTTTGCTAAACAACAGTATATTTTGAATGTCATTACATTCCATATCAATATACCAAATATAGACTTTGCTATATATTTTAGTATTTGTCGGGATGTTATTTTGGTATATTTAAAAAATAATACCGTACATCTTTATATTTAATTTTTATTATTTATTTATTTACGTGTTTAATTATCGACACTATTTAATTTTTAATTTTTAATTTTGGTATCATTATTGAATTTCTAATCATTATTATTATTTTTTGTTTTAAATACTTAGTATATAAATTAATTTTATTGTCTCATAATTAGTTTAATTTAGATTAAACTTGTGAAATTTTGGTAATTTTTTCAAAAATTGTTTATTATTAGTTTACTTTTACTTTCACTTCATTTGACCTAATCCCCAATGAGTATCTCGAGAGTCGAGCACACTCGAGTGCATTATTCTTAGCTTGTTGCGGTTGAAAATGTTCCTTTGAAATTTAATCTATTGTAACTAATTAAGCTTCGAGTGGTGTGGCCCCCAAAGGAAAACGCTTAATTTGCTGTTAATTTTGCAGCTTGCGGCTTTTGCATCAATCGCTGATGCGAACTGCAAATTCAAATGCAAAATGAAAAATGCAAATGTTGCAGTTGCAGTTGCATTTGCAGCTTTTCCCCGCCTCCCTCTTTCCGTATGCCTTGCAATTGTTTGTAAATTGTTTGCATAACATTTTACACCAGTTTATTTACCGAGTTGGAGCTGCGCATCTATGAGATACTTTTTTACACCGCAACTCATAATTACGACTCACTTGCTGCTGTTTTTATTGCTGTTGTTGCTGCTGTGGTTAGCATAGCTCAACTTGTTGTATTACTTACTACTTATTTAATGCGTTACCAACTGTACCTGTTGTATCTATCGCTGATGTAATCAATCCTCCACAAAAGCAAATAACTCACACAGTACTTAGAGAAATCTAGTTGATGTGTTGAATGCTTCGCTTTTCTTCACATCTCTTCAAGATAACTCAATTATTCACAAGCTTACTTTATTGTACGCTCTTGAAAATACTTTAGTTTTTTGATAAAAATAATAATTTACTATTATTTTCTATATTAAAGTTTTTGTCAATTCGATTTCTATTCTGATTACTGAAAATTTGTCTACGCCTTTTTAGTTCCGGCTTTAATTGCTTTTGCAGACAATCTAGTATATTTTGAACTTGAATTGCAGTATATCAATATTTTTGCGGTATATTAATTTGGTATGTTTCAGGAATAATACCGCACTGATTTGCTTTTATTTGAAATGAGTAGCGGGTATCTCAAATTGGAGATATAGATCTATATAGATATACCACCTATGGTATATTTTTGAATTCTTTCGGTATATTTTATGAATTCATTTGGTATATTATATGAATATGACTTTATTGCAAATGGCTAGCGGGTATCTCATAGTGTAGCACATTTGATCTCTATATCTCTCTATAGATACACCTTCAGTATATTTTTGAATTGTTTCGGTATATAAATTTGTATATGGTTTTATTGAAAGTAGGTAGCGGTATCTCACAGTCGATCAGATGTCACAATTTCTGTATTTCTTATATATTTTTCAAGTTTGTTGTTTGTTATTGCCTTTTTTATGAAGTATCCACTTTAATTGAACATTTCCTAATTTTTCTTTGATTTGTTGTGACTGTTATTTTAATTCCAATTATTTGTTAAATTTGGTTTTTTTAGGCTCTTATTTCACTCTCTGTCAAAGGCACTTCAGCTCTCATCATTTTGCACTTTTATTACATTTTATTTTTCTTAATATTTTCAATGTAACTCTTAAATACATTTTTTATCTCGAATCTGCGTATTTCTAATGCTCATTTCCATTTAAGCTTATTATAATAATCATTAGCTGATATTAAGTTTGAATAATAATTAGCTTTTTGTCATGTTTCCATAATTTCTTGTGACTTATATTTTAATTCCAATACTTAGCTTATTTTTCCTTAATTTATTAAGCTTAAAATACTTAATCAGTTCTTTGTTGTTTTCCTAGATTTTCCTCCCTCTATGTCTCAATCAAATTTTCTGTGCATTTCGCTAATCCTCAATTAAAATGCTGACTGAAAAGTGTTGCATACTTCACGTCGCATCGCGTTGCAACGTGTTTTGTTTTGCTTGCATCGAAAGGCAGCCAAAAATTTAAATGAACCAATCGATTTTATCGCTGGCCATAATTGAGCGCTGTGGCATTAACACCGTAACACATTTTGCGCCTCACGCCGTGCCTCGTTGCTGCTGCTGCTGCTGCCTGATTGTAATTCTCGTTGTTTTTGCAGCGTGCTGCATCCGCAATCCGAAGCTGAATCTCAAATCTGAAATCCGCATCCAACACCGAGGCATCGATATCTGCAATTTGCATCTGTATCTGCATATTTGTATCTCCAGCTATATATGTACATATGCTGTTTTTTTCTATATATATATGTGTATCTGTAGCTGTAGTTGTAGCTGTGACTGCGTCTCTTCAAATGGCCACTTTTAGGCGTGCTGTCAATATTCGTTAAGCCATTTCATATGTCGTTTGTATGCTAAAGTGTCAAACCTGACAACAGTCGCGACTTTTGCTTAATGATCTCTCTTTCTTGCACTGTAGCTATCTCTTTCGTTCACATACTATTACTCTTGCTTTTGCTTTTGCAGTTACAGCTACACAGTGATTTTATTTAAAGTTAACTGCTTATTTATTTTTATATACAAATTAATATTATATATATTTTGGTATATCAAAATACTACTACAATCAAAATATACTGACATATACTTAAATATGTCGAAGTTTATATTTGGTATACCGATATATCACTACAAATAGTAGGAAATAGACTAACAATTACAAAAATATTTAGAAATTTATATTTGGTATATCGGTATACCACTAAATTCAAAATATACCATTTGGCAATACACTAAAAAAATACTAGAATGTCCTGAAGTCTATATTTGATAAATTCAAAATATGTTAGAGTTTTTATTTGGTATATCGTTATATATATCGTTGGTATATTTTTAATGGATTGAAAATATACCATAGAGCATCAGAATATATAATATTAAACAGGCAAAAATAAAAAAGTAAATTCATATTTATTCCAAATAATCAATATCAAATATACATATTTGAAAAAACAAATATTTTTTAATCATAAATAGAATAGAAATTAATTTAAAAATAATTTTAAAAATAATAAATATTAACTTGTAATATTTAAAAAAATTATTTAAAATAATAAAGAGATAACTAAAATAATGATAGTTAAACGATATATACCGTATCATCTTAGCATTTTTCTTTAGACAGAAAAACTTTGAAAGCCATGACGAACCTTTTTTTTTGTACAATGAATTCAATTTGTTGAAACTATTTGAATTATAATTGCTTTTTCATTTGAAAATTTTTTCGAGTGTATTCGAAGCGTAAATAAATCATAAACGCGAAATCAAGTTGACGCTTTTTTTCTCCTTTGCAATTATCAGCATTATGTTTTCGATAAAGTTGCGTTGCAAGCACACCCCTGCCTCCCCTCCACCTCGCTTTAACCACCACCAGCCACCCCCTGGCAAATTGCTGTGCCCCTTCCCCCTCCCCACCCGTCACAGCGCGGTGCAGTTGGAGTGCATCTTAATAAACTTGTTGGCCGAGCAGCGGGCAGAGAAACAGAAATTATAAATCGTTTCTGACATTTCAATTGACAGACACCAATGAGCGAGTTAATTTTCCACACACAGCGCGACAGTGGCTGCAAAAAAGCACTCGACACTCGGACTTTGAATTGCTCCCCTCCACTCTCCTCCCCTCTGTCCACTCCTAGGTAGGCAGCTACTGTGTTGTCGCTGTCGCTCAAAGTGGCGATCAATGCCGAGCGAGGCGACACAACGCAACGCAACGCAACGCGGCAACAAATCCAAAATGTGATTAATTTCGTGCATATTAGAAATCATTTTTCAATTACCAAACTGTATATTTTTTCCCCCCGCGTGCTCACCATCTCACGTCTTAAATCGCAATCCGGGGGCTACTTACTTGTCCCCGGCTTACTTATGGCCTGTTATGATTTCTGACAACTTATCAAATCGAACGACAGAAAATCAAAAGTGATATCAATAAAGAGATCAACGAGCCGTCGTGTAAAACAGTTAAGAGAAAGCAAAGCAACAACAACAACAACCAGAGAGAAGAAAAAAAACAAATACTCGAACGAAAAGCAAAGCCAGACTGATGAATGAATGTGTAAGAAATTGTTGTTCGAAAACTGCCAAAGTAGTGACGATCAGACGATCGCACTCGATCTTTGTGCCACGGTCAAGCAGACAGCCAGGCAGCAGCAGTAGCTCTGCCTTCCTCCCTCCCTCCACTTACTGGCTTCCCTTGCCTATCATCTAATACCCTGTCTGCCCCCCTCTCTTCCTCATCGCGATCTTCAAGTCGATCTTGATCTGCTTCCCCTCTTTGGCTCTTCGAGGCAACGCAACGCAACGCAACGCATCGCGATCTTTAAGCTGCTTAGGGGATTAGTGTTTTGAGACATTTGACACGTTAGCGTTGCACGCACACACACACAAACGAACACACACACATACTGAGAGCGAGGCAAGTAAACAAGGCGAGTGGCAACTGCCCTATTGAATGCCACAGAAAGGAAGTGCGTTGCGCCGCTTAAGAAAAAGCAAGTAAGAAAGCGACCGTGGAGAGTTCTCGACTATGAGATACCCGCTAATTAATACATCAAACAAATACTAAAATATACTGAAATATGCCTACTATATTTTGTATGTCGACATACTAAAAATTTAAAAATATTCCATAGACTACAAAATAAACTTTACAAATATCAAAATATAATATCTATACTTGATACATATATTAATATACTAAAGCATTCAAAATGTACAATACAATACAACATATACTAAAAATACATCTACTATATTTCGTATATCGATACATATGTTAATATACTAATAAATTTCAAACATAAAATATACTTATGAAATACTTAAACATACCGGACATATGTGGAATTCAAAGTATACCATAGAGTACAAAATATACCATATAAAACGATTTATTTCAGTATATTTAAGAAACGCTAAAGTATTCCTATAGTCTTTGGTATATTATTATACTACTATATTCCAAATATACCATACAGTACAAAATATACGTCGGATATCCTAAAATATACCTGTCAAATGTGGTATATCAATATACTAGCACACAATACAGTACAAAATATAGCCAAGATATACTAAAAGATACAGACAATATTCCAGTACATTCATGTTATCAAATATACCATATTAAATTATTTCGTATTATACCCTTCTACCCTTTTGGCTAGCGGGTATCAAAAATGTATCCAATGAATGCGCACAAAACTCAAGTAGCCACAGTGGAACCTCGCCACAGCGACACGCCAATTAGAGCTGCTTTTGTATATGAGTGCGTGAGCATTCGATTGTTGAATGTTGCGTAGTTGCGGTAGCTGCTGCAGCAGGTTGAAACGAATGCATTGTCAGAGAATGAGTGAATAACGTAAATTGCTACGCAACTTTAATTATTTAATGTACTCGCGAATTTAACAAAATTATTTAACCGAAATAAATGAAACAATGATAATTAAATACTTAATTTAATAATTCAATAAAAGTGCAGGAAATTTAATGAAATAATCATATTAAATTCAAATTCTATTAATATTTATTTATATATTGTAGAATTCATCGATAAGTGCGAAATATACTTTAAAAATAGTTAAATATACTTGCTATATTTGGTATGGCGATATACTAGTACGTAAAAAATATACTTAAGAGATACTAAAATATATCGTATGTTCAAAATATACCACACGCTACAAATTATACTACGTATATACTAAAATATACCGACTATATCTCGTAGATCGATATACTACTAAATTTAAAATATACCGTACGCTACAAAATATACTTAAGAGATACTAAATTATAGGGATATACTACTAAATTTAAAATGTACTATACACTATAAAATATACATCAGAAATACTAAAATATACTTCATATATACTAAAATATACCGGCTATATTTGATATAGCGATAGACTTATAAATTTAAAATATGCCATACGCTACAAAATATACTTAATAAATACAGAAAATGTACCGCATATATTTGGTATATCGATATACCACTAAATTCAAAATATACCATACACTACAAGCAAGCAATGTTAAAGACAATCATAAGTTATTCAATTACTTATGGATGATACGCTTTGAACAGACTTGCAAAGTGTAAATTTAATGAGTCTCGCGCATTAAAAGTGATTCACGTTTGATTGAAAGTCGCGTTGAGTTACAGTTATATATTGATGGTGAGCCAACAAGCTGTTAAGCTAATTCACTTGCTGCCATGAGCTGGTTGCACTCACTCCACTCCACTCACTTCACTGGCGACTTATTCACACTCATTTAA
Organism: Drosophila sulfurigaster albostrigata; assembly: GCF_023558435.1. Lineage (NCBI taxonomy): Eukaryota > Metazoa > Arthropoda > Insecta > Diptera > Drosophilidae > Drosophila > Drosophila sulfurigaster. The sequence goes on from NC_084885.1 coordinate 22,535,662, forward strand.
CATGCATGCAACATTCCCATCGATCTTTTTCTAAGCGAATTCGCTTCTCAGTCTCTCTATCTCTATCTCAGCTGCTACTTAGCTGCCAGCCCCTGCCCCTTCCCCTCTCCCCTTGTGTCACCTGCTCGCCACCGTTGGAAGAAAACGTTTAAGACACCTTTTTGGTTACGCGCCAATGCGCAGCAATGCAACTAAAGAAAGACAACAACAAAAAAAGAGAAAAAGAAAAAGAAAAACGAGGCAGCCAAAGTTGAAGTTGAAGTTGAAGTTGGAGTCGCAACCGTTGCTGCAATTCCTTATCTTAATCTTGGCAAATTTAATTTAAACTCAATACGCAATTTACGCAAAAAGCATTTTAGATAAAGGACACAAAAAAGTGAGCAGCGCCCGCTGCGAGAGGCAGCCACAAGCGGCTTATGCACTCGATGCCGCCACTGTTTTCGTGCCACTCCTTACTCTCTCTCTCTCTCTCTTTCTAGATCTCCCTCTCTCTCTCTCCCTCTCTCTCTTTCGCTATCTTGTGGCTGCTGCGCATGCGCAGTGCAGCGCATGAAAGTTGACAAATGCCAAAATGCAAGCGGATTGTGTGTGACACTTCTTTTGAGTGGTCGCAGTTGAGGAGGATCCCAGCACATCTTGCCTCATGTCTCATGCCACATGCCCCGCGTCTCCTCTTCTACAAACAGTCGCGCGTTCTCGAGGCGACTTAACGCAACTTCACTCCTGCTGCCTGTTGCTTTTTGCATAGAGGGGAGTTGAGTTCGTGTCGTGACACGACGCGTGCTTTCTGAAGTACTCATTTAATATGAATAGTCCAAGGTTTAAACTACATTTGTAACACTTTTTACACTTAAGAATATTGTTCCTCATTTACACATCATTTTATTTAACTTTATTTTAATCTTTATTTACAATAATTTTTACATTTAATTGGGCGAATGTTTATTTTTTTTAAATTTACTTGGTCTCATTTTATTTTAAATTTTATAAAAGATTCGTATTTTATTTAGCCAATATTCTATTTACGACATATATATTTATATATTTTTCTTTAATAAATTTATTTTCATTTCGTTTTAATTATATTTTTAAATATTTAATAAATTTAGTCCAATTTTATTTTAAACTTTATAATATATATTTATAAAGTGTTTTGCATTGCAGATCGAATAGAATATTATATTTTTATAGTATAGTTCTTTATGCATTTTGTAAAAACTTGCTTTGAACATATTTCCATGTATAATTTTTCCAAATATTCTTTTAATTTGATGTAATTAAAATTAGTTTTTCTTTTTTTTAGTAATGCTTTATGTAATAATAATATCAGTCTGAGAGTCTAAATATATGAGTGTTGTATAGAATTCAAGTACAAGTATCAATATAATTAAATAAATAAATACGCATAAAAAAAATCAAATTATTTTGCCTTAAAAAAATTCTTTGATATTATATATTTATATCTTATTTATATTAATAATGAAACCATTTGATTCCTCTTCGAATTGAGTCCAACCTCAATATTCGTAAAGAACTATCGCACAATCGATGTCATCTCTAGTTCGTGTTGTGTGTTTGTTGCAGCTTTAGATCGGAGATGCATTCAATCGTTCAAAGCGTTTTGCGCTAAAACTCACGTGACGAGTGCAGCGAGAAGGACGAATCGAAAACAAATGAAGGCGACGACTCTGGGGGAGCAGTACAAGGGGGGAAGGAAGCGGATGAAAAGATGCTCCCTTTAATGCTATACTTTTCTCACTCTCTGTCTCCCTCACTCTCTCATTCTCTCCCGCTCTCGGTCTGTGTTGTTGTTGGTTTGCTCTTTATCAGATTTCTTAAGTGCAAAGCGAACTTGTTGGCTTTTTGTCATCTTGAATGTTTGAGCCTCAAGTTAAATGTGACACTCGCATTTTGATTTTGATTGGATTGGCGAAGTGGACGCGTTTCGCATTCGTGGGAAAGACGCAAATTGCGAAATGCACAAAGTGTTAAATACTCGAACGAATATTGAATTTAGCTAGAAATTCATCATAAATTATTTAATTCAGTATTTACTTCAGTATATTCTCAATATATTTTCAGTATTTACCTCAGAATTTACTTATTTATTTATCAGTATTCAGTATTTAATTTCAGTATGTAATTAAGTATTTACTTCAATATTTCTTTCAGTATTCAGTTTCTTAGTATTTAGTTCATTATGAGTTTTAGTATATATTTTAGTATTTTTCAGCATTTAATTCAGTATTTACTTTGGTGTTTATTTCAGTTTTTACTTGAGTATTTATTTCAGTATATTCAGTTTTAGAATATCTTTTAGTATTTTTTCAGCATTCAGTATTTACTTTAGTGTTTATTTCAGTTTTTATTTAAGCATTTATTTCAGTATTTTTTTCAGTTTTTAAAATAATTTTATATCATATATATTTTCAGTATTTACTTCAGTATTTAGTTCATTATTTATTTCAGTATTTAATTCAGCATTTACTTTATGATGTATATACTTCAGTATTTATTTCAGTATTTACTATATAGTACCTATTTCTATAAACATATATTTCAGTATTTACTCACGTATTTATTTCGGTATATATTTGAGTTTTTAATTCCTAATTTTTATAGTATTTAAATCAGTATTTGTTTCCGTATTTTTAGTGTTTCCTTCTGTATTTATTCATTATTTCATTAAATATTTATTTCAGTATGTATTTCAGTATTTGTTTCAGTATTTATTTCAGTATTTTTAGTATTTCTTTCTGTATTTATTTTATTATTCAATTAAATATTTATTTCAGTATTTATTCCAGTATGTATTTCAGTATTTACCTCAGTATTTATTTGTTGTCATCGTTTTGCAATTGAAACCAGTCAAATGCCAATTGGCAACTTAATTATTGAGCTCAACTCGATCTAAATCAGAGCAAAGCGGTGTTGAGTGTAAAAGAGTTTGGCGGCGGAGTGAAATGAATAGAGTCATAAAAAAGTTATGCTCGAAAATTGAAAAACCATGTTAAAGCAAAGATCAAAGGCACAAGGAAAAGAAAAAAAAAACAAAAACAAAAAAAACATACGGCGACACACAAAGCGACACAGAGAAACATTCATTTTGATTACTGATTGAGACAAATGAAACGTTCTTTAAACTGGCAAAATAACAACAACATCAACAACAACGAGTACAACAAAACTAACGACATCAAGCAGAGACAACAACGACAACAGCAACAACAACAACATTTTGGCCACACGCCGCTTCAAACTGTTGACTTCGCTTCGAGCCTTGTCAAAATGCATAAAAATTCAAATCAGAACCCGCCACAGCAACAACAACAACAACAACATCGAACATCAAAGCGCAACAAACTCCAATTCGAAAAGCAACTTCAACTCGCAACTCCAAACTGCAATTCCAAGCTTCATCTCCATTTGTGGGTTTTGTTTTTCAAAGATTCAGTTTCAATTTCAGTTTTTTTTTTTTTTCGGTTTCTGTATCGCTTTCTGTGTGTCACATTTCGGGGTCGGTTTCGTTTACGTTTTCGCCTTTTCGCCTTTGTCTCGCCTTGTCGCGAAAAACAAAAAAACAACTCAAGAAAAAAAATATACATACATAAAAAGGCGGCGATCGTTGGCCCAAAACTGTGAGATTTAATGCTTATTTGGCCAAAGTCAAAACAGATCTTGTTGCCCCGCTCTAGCTTCAGCTTCAGCTCCAACTTCAGCTTCGGATTCAGTTTCAGCTTTGCCTCTCAGCTTTGCCCCTCAGCTGCCGCTGCCTCGCTTTGCCCCCGCCTCGTTGTCGTAATCATGACATAAAAAAGCGCAACAAAACCGATTTTCAATTCAATTTCAATGCGCGCGGCAATTTAATTAAAGTTTTTTCTTACCCACTCCTCCCCTCCGACCACTTCTTATACTCTTTAACTGCGGGCATATCAAATTGTTTAGCTCATATCGCATTTAGTTGAACAATTTTATGTAAAATTCAATATAAGATAAAAATATATAAAAATGATAATCAACATTTTGCGCAAAATCTTTAAAAATGTATAAAGTGAAATTTTAAATGTTAAATTAACAAATAAAATTTAATGCATAAATAAAATTACAAGCTCTGCGCTAAATCCTTTTCTAAAATTTTAAGTGTTTCAAATTCTATACCAAATAAAATATATAAAGAAAATTCAAAGTTGTACTCAAATTTCTTTAAATTTATTTAATGTAATTTAAATATTTGCTTAACATATTTACTTTTAGTCCTGGCATAATTTACATTTCCAATCTTAAAATATATAAATATTATTTTTCTCACAATTAAAGTTGAAAATTCGAATCCTATTTTAACGTATTAAATATTGCAAATTTGCATCTATAAACACATATATAAATTGTTTGGTAATATTTCTTACTATGCAAAATCCCTATGAATTCTTTTCTATGGGAAACATTCCTATTATTAAACAAAAATGAATAAACAAGTTTCATTTGTAAATTCCATCCTAAGCCTTTTTTTATTCATATTATTTTTAATATTTAATGGAACTTTTAAATCTCGTGTAAAAGCTTCTTCGTTTTAATCAACTCTTAAGCCAAATCACTTTCAAAAATGTTTTGTAGTGTATTATCTAGTCGTGTTTGGTTGCGTATTTGTTTTGTTGTCGCGGTTGTTGTTTGTTTGATTTGCTGATCTCGAGCCAAATGCATGCAAATTGTTTGCGATCTGTGAGCGGTGTGCTAAAAGTCATTAAATTGGACATGCGATTAACATTATTTCACTCTAAATGACATTAAATGCAACCAAGTTGCAGCCACAGCTGACTCAACGCAATAGATTAGCCTAAATGTCTGAATCGCTGTAAGATGCTGTGTTTGTTTGTGTGTTTGTGTGTGTGTGTGTGTTTGTAAAAGAGCTTTAGCTTAATTCAAACGGAGATGCATCAATGTGAAAGCTAAGAAAACTGATTGAAGCTTTAGAAGCGAGATGAAAAGATGAAAAGAATTAAGCTAGAATGCGAATTTCAGATTGATTGAATGTTGCTGTACATTTCAATTTCCATAAGAAGAGCTTTCAAGTAAGTCAAATCGCAAGTTTATTAAGTCGAGCTTTTGGGAACATACTTATATTAAACTTTTAATAATTGAACTTTGACTTGAGCAGCAGATGATTCAAAGTTTAATTTTAGGATTGCTTGAATATTGATGTAGAATAAATTTATATAAGTGCTTTTAATTAAGTCAACAGCAAAGTTGATTAATTTTTAGCTTAAGCTATGGCTTAAGGTGATTCGCAGTTTAATTGTAAGTTTTCTTATATGTTGATTCAAAGTTAATTTATATAGAAAGAACTTTCAATAAATTGAATAGCCAAGTTTCTGAAATCTTCAAGCTTTTGTGCTTCAGAACAGTGCAGAAGCTTTATGTACTTCGAGTTTTGATTTAAGCAGCATCTGATTAGAGTGTTTGATGTTGGTGGAAACTGAATTGCAATTAAGTCGAGCGACAAGCTTATTTACTCGAGCTAAATCAAAGCTTTTGGATTCAAATAGAAAGATCTTTTATAAATATGGGCTAAGACTTAAGCAGCATTAATTTTAGCAGATTAATTTTAAGTTTCCTTGAATATTGCTGTAAATTTAAATTGAAATAAAAACAGCTTTGAATGAAGTCTAAAGCCATGTTTCTGAAATGGAGTTTTCTGCAAGCTTTTGAGTTTCAATACGCTGCAGATGCAAAGCTTTTTCCTCGCTGTTTTCTAGTTTAATTTTAAACATAGCTGAGCTTCTACTTTAAAATGAAGCTCTGCGTTTCGTCGATTTGTCAGTCAGCTGACCTTGAAGCGGACACGTGTCTACTGAATATTGTTTTTTTGTTTAGTTTTTCATTTGCAATTATCCCCTTAGTGAGTTTTAAGCAATTTGCAATACGATTTGGTGATGTGTATCACACACTCTCTGCGATTTGTGAATGCAATTTGCAATTTATGTATGGCATTCCCTTTTTGCAAACAATGCCGCACAGCTTCCCACTGCAAACACACAAATAGATGCAGCTACAGATACAGATACAAATGTATCTATAGGCAGCAATTAAAACAAGGAGTGAGGGGGCAAGAGCGGAGTCTGAGAATGTTGTGTGGCAGCAGTGGCGACGCATTGGATAATTGGCAAACGGGCAGCAGCAATAGCAACAACAACATCAGCAGCAGCGTTAAACAAAAGGAAATGTTTAAACAAATTATTTCGAATTAAACCGCAGGTATTTATTAATGTTTTGCGCTCGGCTAAGCATGGCCAGACAATCAGACAGCAATGCGTCGAGTTGTTGCAGTTGTTTTTCGTTGCTTTTGCTGATTTCATTTCATGTTTGCTGGTACAAAGCGGCGTATGCGTAATTTGTAAATGTTGCTGCTGCTCCCGTGCCACACTGACTGCCAAAAACCAAACAAAAACAAGCGAAAAAACGTTTCAATTTCGCTACTCGTTGCCAACACGGAAGTGCCTCGTTCGTATGGCATGCAACATGGGGCGCAGGCGAGCCAGCAATTAATGCAATGCCGCAGCTTATGCAACACGCTTGCTCGATCGGCGATTTACACAAATGCAAGCAAAGTGTGAGTGCACTTAAGTATGCCGTTTATACGAGTTAAGCAACTCTGCTTTGTGTGTGTGTGTGTGTGTGTGTGAGTGTGTGTGTGTGTGTGTGGGGGAGACAGACAACTTGTCTATGACTAAGTTACTTAAACACTAAACCATTTAAGTACTTAATTGCAGTTAATTAATTAATTATCTTGCCATATGCGGATTAATCACGTTTTAAATGCCCTTGCTATTTTATATCTCGATTTTAATGCATTTCCATTGAATTCACATTTAATTGCATTTAACTAATCAACTTTCGCTCAATTTAGATCTCTTCTTCATTCTCTTATACTTAACTACTATTCTTAGATCTTTTTTTATCAATGGTAAAATAATGAGAGATGCAAAACGAACTTAAGAAAAGCCAAATTTCTTTATAGCTTAAGAATTAATGAATTAATTGACACATAAAACTCAGTTTGAGAGCCAGCTTAAAATTGCCTAAGGAATTTTGTCTAAGATAAATTTCCCTACAGCTTTTGTCTCGAGTAAATTTCGTGAAAATATACCAACAATAAGTGTTCTTTGAAAGGCACAGAAAAATTTAAATAAAAGAATGCATGTAATTTTTAATATTTATTCGCGGTTTTCGTTTAATGCATGCTGTTTACAAATTTATTTTGTTTTGTCCGCGCGTCAACAAGCCCGTGCTTGGTATCGCTGGGCCACTTGATGGTACTGCCGTTAGTACGTCAACGTCCAAATAAATTTACTCACCCACACTTAAATCCATGTGAAATGCCTTTGCTAAAAAAAGTAATAATCCAATTGCATACGGACATAAAGTTAAACTTGTAAACACAAAAAAAAAATGAAAAAAAGACTCAATTATTTTTATATTTAGACAATCATAGTCACAAAAAAAAGGGGGGAAAAAAATACTTTTTATAAGAACAAATCTCACTCATATATTTTCACACATCGAATAACAAGAAAAAAAAAAATCACCCACTCGAATATAAGACTGACTCTTATATTTACATTTCACTTCTAAGCACGGATGTGTGGAGCAAAGAAGGAATTAGAATGCGCGATTCACTAACACCAACACAATCACGAACTTGCCACAGCAGCTGCGTGTAAAAGAGAAACGAAAAAAAGCGACGCGCACTTTTTGCACTTTCACAGAAAAAAAATAAGACTGAAAATGCACTTTGACTTTAGCACATATGTAATCGAGCAATATAATTGCAAACTAAACACAACACACAACACTTTAACAAAAACAAAGAAAACAATTGACAATTTTTAACGCGTATTTAAATTGAATTAATTGCAATACTGAAGAAGAGCTGCGTTGTCGGTCACTTTGCGTACAAAACTGAGCCGCGAAAATTGTCCCCTCAGCAAAGTCCCTCGTGGGGACATTTTCAAAGGATTTTTTGTTCTCCGTTTTGCAGCGATCGAATGTTTGTGTGAATGTGTGTGGCAGAAGAAGGAATTGAAAACGCACGCCAAATATTCTATGCAACGCACTAATACCAACACAATTCCGTCAGCAGACATGCGCATGTATGTGTGAATGCATGTTGCTTGCAAGTGGAGCTCCGCAAGACAAAACTAAATACGTTGCACTAATGTTTTGTTTCATTGACATTGTAGATGATTTTTTATTTATTTTTGTTTTTAGCTAAGCACTTTTCGCGAATTTAAATGCAGCTGCTGCGCATCTTAATTGCGCTGTGCGCTTGTTTGTCACTTACTGACTCCTCTTCTTAATGACTAAGCTGCAAGGTACTTTTCCCTAAAAATACCCTTTTGGACGGAGTGGGTACAAATTAGGCAATTATGACAGCAATGTCCTAGGAACAATGAATTGCTTTGGAGTGTGGGAGTGCAAGCGAGTGTGCGATAGTCGATTGTCAAAGCGCAAGTTTCAGCTGTTCTTGTCTATCACACTGCAATGTGCACAGTGGACTGTTGTTGCTGTTGTTTGTCAGTATTTGTCTATGATTTATTTTCTATTCAAAAACTTAAATATTAATATTAAGCGCTTTGTTATGTAATCTTAAAATAAGATAATATTGTGCTATTAATTTTATATAATTGCAATTTATTTCAATATTGATATTTTGTAATCCTTTTGCCTAATATCAAATGATGGGAGTAGCATAGTATAAATAATAGATTCATCTTTAATACGTAGTTTTCTCAACCAAAATAACTTCAAGTCACCAATCGAATATTCGATTTATATAATTGTCCTATTTCAGATATTAGTTTCCATTTCTAATTGTATTCCTTTTTCAATCGCCTCAACATAATCTCTCTGTCTCTTTCTATTTCTCACCTGAACAAACTGCTGTTAAAAATAACAAATATAGCATATCGACAATTATTTAACACATTTTGTAACAACAACAAAAAAAAACAGAGCAACTTAAGAGTTGACAACGCATCAAAAACTGTGAAGGGAAGCGTTGAGGGGATTGGAGAATGAGGCATGACAAAGCCAAGAGCGAAGAGCAGACAAACAATAAGCGCAGCTAAATAAGCAGAAACAACAACAACAACAACTACTATATAGTAGGCAAGTCTATATAGGCATGATAGATATATGTCTCCGCTTATAAAGCGGACTGTGTAACTGTCATAATTAAAGTAATTTGGTAGAAAATTTTTAGCCAATTAACCAAAAAGACGCAGAAAATGTAAGGCGAGAGTGGAAAAAAGTGATGGACAGACGGAAAGACGAACAGACGAAGAGACAGACAGACAGACAGAGAGACGGAACGCTAGACAGAGAGCAAATGCTACTTAGTTTAATACTTTAAAAAGCCATAATAATAGCAACAACAACTGTAACAGCTTTTTGTCGACGATGACGACCCAAAAAACAAACAAAAAAAATCAAATGGAAAAATGCCTTAAAAAATAATAAACCAAAAAACGTGGCTAACAAACAAAATAGTCGAATCAAGCAATAAAATTACCGAAAAAAATAAAAACAACTAAGTCACGAGCTGACTTTAAAAGACCTGCTCGGAATTTGTTTAAATATTTATGCAAAAATATTAATAATAGAATTCAATATTAATTTCTACAATATTAATTCCCTTATTTTTTTCTTTCTAACTCAATTCCCTCATTGAGTTTCTTCTGTTACTTCGTCACAAAGTTAACGAAGAAGAAGAACAACAACAACGCAACAAATTTCATTACACATACACCGACAAACATTTAGCTTAATATGTGATAGACAAATACAACAAATCTTTGCACTTCGGCAATTGACTATCTCTCACTCGCTTGCACTCGCACACTCTTAAATCATGCCTTGCAATCCTAAATGCACTTGCTCCTCCGCATAGTGGGACATTGCGGTCATAATTGCCCAAAATATGTAAAATTACTTAGTCATGAAGAAGAAGAGTCAGTAAGTGACAAACAAACGCACAGCGCAAACAAGATGCGCAGCAGCTGCATTTAAATTCGCAAAAAGTGCTCAATTAATAACTTAAATATCAATTTATCGTAAACACTACAATACTATAATATAATAACTGCAATAACAATCGTTTTTAGCTTTGTCTTGTGTTAAATGCGTTGCTCCACTTGCAAGCAACATGCATATGTACATATGTATGTATGTACGTACATACATATGCATGCCTGCAGACGGAATTGTGTTAGTGTTAGTGCGTTGCGTTTACAATTCCTTCTTCTCCCTCACACATTCACACAAACATTCGATCGCTGTTAGATGGAGAACAAAAAATCCTTTGAAAATGTCCCCACGAGGGACTTTGCTGAGGGGGCAATTTTCGCGGCTCAGTTTTGTACGCAAAGTGACCGAGAAAGCAGCTCTTCTTCAGTATTGCAATTAATTCAATTTAAATACGCGTTAAAAATGTCAATTGTTTTCTTTGTTTTTGTTAAAGTGTTGTATATTGTGTTTAGTTTGCAATTATATTGCTTGATTCCGTATGTGCTAAAGTCAAAGTGCATTTTCAGTCTTATTTTTTTTCTGTGAAAGTGCAAAAAGTGCGCGTCGCTTTTTTTTCGTTTCTCTTTCACACGCAGCTGTTGTGGCAAGTTCGTGATTTCGTTGGTGTTAGTGAATCGCGCATTCTAATTCCTTCTTTGCTCCACACATCCGTGCTTAGAAGTGAAATGTAAGTATAAGAGTCAGTCTTATATTTGAGTGGGTGATTTTTTTTTCTTGTTATTCGATGTGTGAAATTATAAGTGTGAGATTTTGTATTATAAGAAAGCATTTGTGTTTTTTTTCTTTTATTTTTGGTGATTATGAGTGCGTTTATATGAGAATGAGTGTTTTTTTTTTTTTTAATTATTGTTTTTTTTTACAAATGTAAGTGCTGTGTTAGTATGCCAATGGGATTTTTACAACTTCAGCGAGGGAATTTCAAAGGGATTTAAGTGAGAGTGAGTAACTACACATACTTACATACATATACATACATACATACATTTCTATTTATTTGCATGTGTATTTGCGTGCTAGAACGATTTATAGGGAAAAGAAATCCTTTCGTAGGATCTTCTCACTCAGCAGCAGAATACACAAAAAAAAACAAAGCAAAGGCAATCTAATTAAAAGAGCTGACCACTTTTGGCGACTTATGGGCGTGGCAGCGCAGTTGGAAATGCGTTAGCCAAATAAATAAATATTGCGAGAATTGCGTCAGAAGTTTGCCGAGACGAGACATTGCGGCGACGTTTGTTCTTTACCTCTTCAAACTCCTTCTTCCTTTTTCGCACTCCTTACTCCGCTTCTTTTTCTTGTTCTTCTTCTTCGACTTCATCTTCATCTTGATGTTCATCTTTGACTGCGGCTTCGACTTCTTCTGACCGCAAAATTTTGACGCTTAATCAGCAAAATCAGCAAAGCGTTAATAATGCCACGCCCTTTTGTCTGGCGGCCCATTCGAATTGACATTGCCCGTGTCGCCAGTCAAATGTCACAAGAAATTTGTCAAAATGTGCAGATTGCAACGCGACGAGGCAGTTGCAAGATAAAGAAGGGGATGGTGATGGGGAGGGGGAGGGGGGAAGTCGCTTGAGTACCAGAAGCGGGGTGAAACAACTCAAAATCGAGTTGGAATTGAAATTGAAAGCAAAAACGAAATCCGAATCGAAGTCAGAGCTGAATCGGGGTTGTATTTCCTTCACTTAGAACAATTGCTACAAATTTCCAAATTATTCTCTTAATTTTTTTCTTTTCTTTATCTTAAAGTTGGAGAACTCTTGATTTTAATTTTGTTATAACTACTTTGCAAAAGTTAAGCTATTTGTGTTTGCAGCTCACAAAATAAATTTACTCACTTAAGATTAAGAATTTTGCACAGAATTTAAGTTGGTCTCAAGATTATAAAAATACCATCTAAAAACCATTCAGATTTTATTTTTTTTCTTTGCTGCTTATTTGTACTTTGAAAAGTAAAACTTACACAATAAGGAAAAACGTGCTAAAAAAAAAAATAAAAGATTATGTCAATAATTATATTATATAAATAATACAAGATTTATTATATGATGTTAAAAATCAAGAAGATTTATTCTTAAATCAAGATCAATATTCTACAAAAATTCTAGATTGTGCAATCTTAAAAAAATCTTGTTTTAATAATGGAAAAATCTCAAAATTGTATCAAGACGGTAAAATCTTAAATCAATATAGATTTTGTTCTAATTGTGGTATAGGATAGGATTTGTTTTAACTCGAATTTTTGTATTTTTAATAAACATAAATCACAATCTAATAGGAAAAGGATATTTAAAAATTCCCATACAATTATTTTGCTTCAATGCTAAACAAAATTTCTTTTAAATGCTGATACGTATAACTAAAAATTACAATTTTTAATTGGTAGGTGAAAACTCTATTTATTAAAATGATAAATTGAGAAGATGCTTGAATTGAAATTTCTTTAAATTTAGATTATACATATAAAAAAGAATAGCTTTTTCTTATATTTGTATACAAATAAATGATATTCATTAATTTTAATTACTTAAATTTCAATTTCCGACTTTTAAATTTTAATTATTAGTATACAAATGAATTTATATTTCATATATAATATTTTATACATATAAACTATATTCATTAATTTCAATTACTTAAACGTTTCAATTCGAATTAAATTAATTTCAATTTCCGACTTTCGTTTGTACTAAAAATGATAAATATAATGTGAAATATTTAGAAGATGTTTGAAATTCAAATTTCTATAAATTTTAATTATTAATATAAAAATTAATTCATTTTTCATATATTTTATACATATAAACGATGTTCATTAATTTCAATTACTTAAACGTTTCAGTTCGAATTAAAAGAATTTCAATTTCCGACTTTCTACTGTACAAAAAATGATAAATATAATGTTTAAAAGGCAACACTTCAACGCGTTACGTTGGGAGAAGTTTGTTCCAATTGCCATTGTCTCTATAAGATATGTGTGTGTGTGTGTGTGTGTGTGTGTAACTGTTGCTGTTGTGATGTTGTGATAACTGCGTGGGATTCCCATATGTGACATTTTGGTGGCATTCAACGCGAGCACTTTTGATTGAGAAGCATTATAACATAGAAAATTTGTAAGTTGGCTTTTCATTCAGTCATGCGTCGGTCGTCGGCCAGCCGCATTGAGTACTCACTTGATTCACACTCATTCATTCATTCGGTCTATTCATGCGTTCATTCATTGACACAAACTGCAATCTCATTGTTTTTGTTGACCCACAGTTTTGTCACGCAGCTGACCTAGGAAAGGCAGACAAGAGGTGGAATGGGGAAAGGGGGAACACTTGGCTACCGTTGAACAGTCTAGCTGACAGCCTCTACCCCCCTCCCTCCCTCTGATTCCCCATCAACCAGCTAGTGAAGATCGAAGCATCGCCACAAACAAAATATTAAACGAGAGAGGGAGAGAGAGAGAGAGAGAAAAAAAGACATGCCATAAAAATCACAACGCAAGAAACTCACCACGCTCTAAGAGTGGTGTGGGGAGAGAGAGAGAGTGCGTGTGTGTGTGTGAGTGAGTGACCATGGGGAGGGAGGGAGGTAGGGGGGGTAAACCAGTTGTCAGGCAAATCGAAAGACAACAAAACTCTGCGCACGCATCCCAATTGTGTTTCGTGTCATGCCAAGACCGAGACTGCAAGACTTTTCTGTAGATCGTTAGATGACTCGTCTTGTAGAATGCTTCTTGCATTGAGTCTGGTGTACGCGCCCTCTTAGCGCAATGCGTAATTTCCCTAACGCCTACTTTTCTCGAACATGTGCAATTTTGTGTATCATTTGTCATTTGTTTTGTGAGTGCTGAACAAGAAAGTTTATTTTTTCGCTTCTTTTATAAAACAATAAAAGGTAAGTTGTTAATATTTTTAAACTACTTTTCTAATCTGATTTAAATTAAGAAATATATTTGTATTTGTACTTATATTTACAGTTTTGAGGACCACGAAAGAGCTATTTTGGATAATAAAAGTAGAAACTACAAGGCATTGTCCAGGGCGAAGAATAAACAAAGCGGCGAAATAAATTCATTTTTTCTTTTAGCTATTAACATAGATTATTTAGTTCTAAGTAAAACTGTATAGATAATATTATATATAAATTTAAGTACTCATTGTATTAGTTTTAATAAATTTAATTTGAAGTACAATAAACATTTTATTTACTGCATATATTTTTGAGCGTATTTTTATTTTGCATATTCCGAACTACGCACTAGAATCTAAGCACAGATTTTCGGCAAGAGCTGGACCGCACGTTTTCTACAAGAAACGTCGAGTACAAATTCTGCCAGCGCAGCCGAGGGAAATTTAAATTTCCCTCGGCCAGAATTTATACTCGACGGGTCTTGTATAAAATCAGTTCCGCATATACGGCAAAACGAAGTGATAAAGTCTTTTCGCATCTTGTGTCTACACATGACGAAACTGGAAGAAAACTTGTATATTGTCTACGAATAAAACACAATCGGGATGTCACTTAACCCGGCACATTTGGCAGCTGCAGCGCTCAGCTTTGCTGTGGTGGGTTAACTGAAGAGCAGGAGGAGGGGTAATGGTGGGGGGAAGGGGATGGAGGACAGTTGGGTGGTGGTTTTGGGTTGCGTCTTTGTCCGCTAAGCTGGCGCGTTTAAACTCCGCCTTTTATTTTCTAATTGATTTAAAGTGTGTTAACTTCCGCTGTCGATAATTTTCGGTCCAGCCAAAGCAGCGCTGCCTCCGAAACTCAAACTCTCAATCTCTCAGTTTCTCAGTTTCTCAGTCTCAGCATCAGCATCAGCCTCGCTCTCGCACTCGGGCAATTTGATGACGTGCTCTCGCACTCTCGCACTCGCACACACGCACACGTTGCGCCAGTTGACGACGACGCCTGTTGACGACAGACCAGCCGTCTCGCTCTAACGCACGCATCAATCGCCAGCTGAACTTTCGCACCAATAAGCAGCGGCGACTGCCAAAAACCAAACAAGCAAAAACCAAAAGCACTGTAAGAATACAAAAACAAAGTAAAGTAGAAGCAACAACAAGAACAACTTGCTTTTTACAGCACAAATTGTTAATTAATCTTTATGGCGCCCGCTCTCTCGCTCTCTCTTGCTCTCTCTCTCTCTCTTTCGCTCTGCGTGGGTGTGCAGAGGAATTCGCTTCACAGTGGGTGGCTGACTTTGCCATTACAATTTTGACACCTCGTGTCGTCGCGACGTCGACGGCGACGGCGACTGCGACGCTGACGTCGCTGCTCAGCTGCTCGCTACGTTGGCAGGATGTTAAGTAAAAAGCATTT
Source organism: Drosophila sulfurigaster albostrigata (assembly GCF_023558435.1). Lineage (NCBI taxonomy): Eukaryota > Metazoa > Arthropoda > Insecta > Diptera > Drosophilidae > Drosophila > Drosophila sulfurigaster. The sequence continues at coordinate 22,551,061 of NC_084885.1, forward strand.
TAAAAGTTATTTTATGGCATTTAATGCAGTTTTGGATACAGAAAAACTGTGCGTTTAGATACTTTGACTTGAAGTTTGCACACACACACACACACAAGCACTCACACACACACAAACACACACTTGCTCACGTACATAAAGCGAAGAACTTTACTTAGTCTCGTCGTCTGTTTCGCTCTTTCGCACGCTTTGCCTGAGGACTTTTTCTTGCTTTATGTGCTTCAACATGCTGTGTAGGTGTGCGTGTGTCTGTGTGTGTGTGTGTGTGTCTGTGTGTGTGAAAATGGCGTACGTAACGGAAACGCTTTTATACAATTAGATGAGAGTACGTGGCAAGGATTAAGCATGAGACGCAAAGCCAGAGGAATGCTTTTGCCTCTCACTAGAATTTTTCCTCTCTCTTCTTTTTCTTCTTCTTTTATTGTTGTTGTTGTTGCGGCTAAGTTAGTTCCAAATCGTTGCAAATAATACGAACTTAAAGCTGAGCAGAGTTCAATGGCCCACGCTTAAGTTAAGTTAAGAGCAAAGCTAGCTTAATTGCTTGCTATAAAGTTAAATAAACGTTGAGATAGTTGTCCCTTGAAATTTAGTTCCATTTTTTATTCTGTGATTTATTAAAATGAAGTAAAATTAACTTAACTTAATTTAAAAACTAAGCTAGCTTAAGATCTTGCGATAAAGTTAAATAAAGTTATTTATTCCTATTATGAAAAATGCTACAGATAATTGTTGCTTCAAAATTTTGTTCTTTTTTATTTTGCAATTACTTAAAAATGATTTCAGTATTAAAAAGTCCTTTTGAAATGTTTTCCTAAAATATTTTGTAATGGTATTTTATTGCTGAAGTGAAATTAGAGATAAGAAACAACCAAAAACCATGTTAGTAAAAATGTTTAATTATTAAAAATTAAATATAATAAGCAGTTATTGCTAAATTTAGTGTTTATGCTGTGTTTATAAAAGTAATTTTCAATTTTAAACGTATAAGTATACGTAAGCACTGCTATTTCAAAGTTCACTGCAGTATATATTATATTATACTTTTGGTTGATTTGACAAAAAAAAAAATCATCAATTAATTTTGCAACAATTTTAAAATATATATTTATTGCTTTATATATACTTCATATTTTGTAATGAGTCAAAACAGTATAATAAAATACTACTATTATAATAATAATGATAATGCAATGGATATATGTAAGTTTGCTTATATAAATGCGATTCGAAATCATAAATTAATCTTGAAACAATTGTAAAACACATATTTAAAGTTTCATAACGAGTTTGGAGTGTAGAGTTTAGCAGATGTTCAGTGACAGTGGAGTACTCGGTACTTAATAAAGATTGTCATGTTCGTTGTTGGAACTTTGCAACTTTGTTGCTGGCTAACAAATGTGTCATGTGTTGTGTGAATAATCATCATCATAACAGAGCAACAACAACAGTACTAATAATACTGCTAGAACAGCACAACAAGCAAGCGAGTACAAAAAAAATAAATCGATAGCTAAAACATTCAACGAGAGAGAGAGAGAGAGAGAGAGAGAGAGAGAGAGAGAGAGAGAGGAGTACGATGAAAAATAATAATCAAAATGAAATTGCTTACAAAATCAACAAACAAGCGATGGCCATGCAAAGTGACCCATTACCATTAATTAGTTGCGTTTAAAAAAAAACGCCAACAACGACGACAACTAATGAAATGGCCAGAGAGTCGATAAAAAATAAAAACAAACAACAACAATATGAACAACAATGTTGTTGGCGGCAGTGACAATTTAAGTGCAATTAATTCTTGTGTTGCATTTGTTGTGCATTTAATTTGCAGTTGTGTGTTTATTTGTTTTGCTTTCGAGTCTGCCATGCAACACATGCAACACATGCAGCCTTGGCTCTGCGCTTGCTTGTTGCCATTGTTTGTTGCCAAATTGTTTGTTGATTTTTCACCCAGTTCAATGTGGATTGCGGGAGTGGAAATCGGAATGAGAATGTAAATGGGATTGGGAATGCGAATGCGAATGGGATTGGGATTGGGAGTGGGCAAATAAATATTATGGCGCTATTATTAAATATAATTTGCTGTCACGCCATGCCGCACACGTAATGTTGATTATATTTTAATTAATTTTTATACTTTAATGCTTTAATAATTTCATTTCATTTTCATTCCCCATATTATCCATTTTTTTTATAATCGCCACAAATGCAAAATATTATTTATTTTAATTGCATTTCATGTTTGTTTGGTTTTAGATTTATTTATGCCGCTTTATCAACGCAATGGGCTTATAACATAATTGTATTGAAAGGTTTTGCTGAACGAACTATGAAATTGATATAATTGTTTATGCTCGCAATTAATATACCGCAAAAATACTGAAAATATACCAAATGTTTTATTTTATATATTTGGTACATTCAAAATATACCATTGATTGTATAATCTACTAGGTTCTAAAAAATATACCAAGCTAATATACCGCAAAAATACTGAAAATATACCAAATGCTTTATATGGTATATTTGGTACATTCAGAATATACCATAGAGTACAGAATGTTCCAGATTCTTAAGATATGCCAAGTTAATATACCGCATATCCTAAATATACCAATGGCTTTATATAGTATATTGATATAGTACTAGAAAGGTATAAAATAAGAAGGTATAATAAGCTAATATAGAAGGAATAATGAAAAGTATTTACTGTATAACTGTTGAGTTTGTTTGATGACTAAACAAATAATGTAAAAATTGTAAATTCCTTTACAAACCGAAAAAAAAAGGAAAAATGGTGTTCTCTCTTAAAACTCATCTGAAATTGTTATCCATGCTTTTTGCTTTATTTGCTTGCAATTTCAGAACAATCATATATTGCTATAAGATTATATCATATAATAAGTTAAGATAAAACTGGCTACTTTTCACATTATCGAAAGGAACACTTAGCCATCACTTTTTTATTAAAGCCAAATACATTTTCTTAGTATTTCAGAGTAATCGTACAAAGCTAAAGAATTGTATTATATTATATGATGAGATATATTAATAAACTGGCCATATTATCAAAGTAAAACATTGCCATGGCTCTTTAAATACTATATTCCATAATTTCACAAAGTTTGAGAGCAATTTGATTTGTAATTCATTTGAAATTTTCTTTACACTTTTCACTTTATATGCTTAAAATTTCAGAACAATCGTTCATTACTATAAGATTATCTTATAGAATTAGTAAAGATATTAAGTCTGCATTTCACATTATCGAAATAAAACACAACCATCACTCTTTCATTGAAGTCAAATACATATCCTGAAAATTTCAGAGCAATCGTACAAAGTCGCATAATTATATTAGTAGTATAGTAAGATAAGATATATAAATAAGAAGCTGGATATATTATCAACGTAAAACATTGCCATCTCTCTTCAAATACTATATTCCATAATTCCACAAAATTTCAGAGCAATTGCTCATGATTAAACGGTTTTTCAAATCAAACAATGAGGCTAGTAAAGCGATAAAGCTGCAAACACAACGCGATGATTATAAATATGAGTTCTCTATCGCTTGCGGTTAGAGGCATCTGATGAGAAATGACACGAAAACTTTCAAAGTGATCAAAGCTAATACTTTTATAACAAGTGCCAAGGGTTGGTTGGATTATGGGTTTTCAGCTGAGGCTTCATGCCAATCAGCTGCCCATAACAGTTAGTTAAACACTACACTTAATAATTGGAAACGGAAATATGTTGGTCAACAATTCACTTTGGGCCCTCAGCCTGAAGTGGCCTAGAAAACAAAAAAAAAAAAGAAACCCAAAAAAAAAGTGAAAAACCGAAATGAACGAAATGAAACCCAAAACCAAACAAAGCGCTGAGGTGACCCGACAGGCGCGCTGTTACGTGTAACTGTAATTAAACGAGTCAGCGATACATGATTTTAACGCCTGTCGCCGCCGCCGCCGCTCGTAGCACACCACAGGATAAACAGGACACGGCGAGCGCGGCAAGAGAAACACCTGAAACGCAAACAGAATGAAATGAAAGAAAGAATGAAATAGAATAGAGCAAGGGACGCTGCTGACCGGTAACAGGTTCACATTACCCTAGCGCTAAGCGGCTTTTAAGGACCTCGGACCAGGACACGGACACGTTTGCTGTGTTTATCTAGTTCAGGACAATGACGCCACAGAAAAAAGAAATAAACGAGGCACTGCAAGAGAGCGAGAAAACGCTGCCATGCACAACAACTGATACTAAAAACATAATGCAAGCATGTGTGTGTGTGTGTGTGTGTGAGTGTGTTGTCCTGTCATGTCCTGGCCAGTTTTGTTTTCATTTGCGACGAACATAAGTGACCAATTTTATGTGTCATTAAAATTGGACGCGGCCACAGGACAATCGCCTTTTGCTTTTGCGTTTTCATTTGCTTCGTCCTGCTGCCTGCTGCACATAATTAAATTACACCTGTCCCTGTTAGCCCCGCTCTTTGGCTTTGGCTTTGTGTCCTTGCTGCTGCTGTTACTCTTGTTGTTGTTGTTGTTGTTGTTGCCGCTTTTGACCACACAGTAGCAACGCTTAAAAGTTCATTAACGCGCCTGCGCGCCAGCTCTCGAAAAGCGCTTACCGGAAATGGCTTTGGACTATGAACTCAGCCTCAAACTCAGCCTCAAACTCAGTCTCAGTCTTCGTCTAGTTATACCCGCTATTCATAGGATAGAAGGGTATTCTAATTTGGTGCCGGCAGAAAATTGAAAATCATTGCATAGAAAGCGTAAAAATTGTAGATGCTATTTGAAAAAATACTTTTATAAGGCTATTTGGTATAATTTGTACTCTATGGTATATTTTGAACGTATAAGTATATTGATGTCCAACTATAAACTACGGTATATTTTAATACATTAGTACATATTTTAAACGCATTAGTATATTAAAATACCAAATATAGACTTTGGGATTTTTTTTATATTTTGTACTCTATGGTATATTTTGAATGTACTAGTGTTTTAATATACCAAATGTACCCTATGGTATATTTACATATTTGGTATATTTTGGACTCTATAGTATATTTTGAACTTATAAGTATATTGATGTCCAACCATAAACTACGGTATATTTTAATACTTGGCTAATTTTTACTCTATGGTATATTTTTACGCATTAGTATATTAGTATACCAAATATAGACTTTGGTAGGTTTTTCATATAATATTATAATATATATTGTGCACTCTATTGTATATTTTGAACGTACTAGTATTCACATATTTTTGTATACTTTGGACTCTATGGTATATTTTAATGTATTTGTATATTAGTGCCAAATATAAATTTTAGTATATTTTCATATTTTGTACTTTATGGTATATTTTGAACATACTATTGTAGTATATTGTTATACCAATATTAAGCTTTGGTATATTTTCAGAATCTTATTTGAGAAATATTATAAATAGATTTATTTGGTATATTTTAAACGTAATAGTGTATAAATATTGACTCTGGTATATGTTTAAAATTTGCTTTTATTGAGTCCGTGCATCGGGTATCTCACAGTCGAGCAGACTCGTCTGTAGCTTTCCTACTTGTATTGGTTCATAATTAGTCGAAACTGTTTTGCTACACAGTAGCCACGAGATGATGACGCTGGAACACCGCGTTGCATGCCCCCGCTGCGCTATTTTCTTTCATTGATGAAACATGAAAACTGTGAGGTCCGACAGATTGTGGCATGCAACGTCAAAGAAAAGGGTAAAGTGATGGCTTAAATGCACAAACTCGCTCTCAACTCTGTGTTGAGTTGTGATCAGCGGTTTATTGTGCTACCTGGGATAAAGGAAGTGGCAAGCATAGCTAAAGCTGAATTATAGCGGAGTAAATGCAGCTGAAAATATTAATTAATCGTAAATTACAGCTAGTAAAGCTAGTGTTGGGGAAATTACGAAATAAATTTTGTTAATTGTTGATCATTTTATAAAATTTTAGAACAACTTTTAATCGCAATTTAATTTCGACCGTAATCAAAAATGTTTTTTAAAGTCTTGGCTTACTTTATAGAATAATATTCGCAGAGAGTGTTGTGGAAATTGCAAAATGAAATTCTTTTTATTTATGATATGATTTTCTTATTTTTAATTAGATTATTCAGTGTTATTTGTTGGGCTCATTTAAACGGAATGTAAATATTAAAAAACATGCAAGGAAACATTTTAGTATGTAAGTTTTAGAGAAACTTTTAATTATATAATATATACTACAGAGTTATATCATTATACCAAATATTGCTTTTGGTATATAAATTTGGTATATTTTTAGCTCAACTTTCAAACTAATCTAGAAGTTATTCGATGTGGTTCTTTTATACGGAATGTAAATATTTTCCTTTCTATTGGACAACATAAAGAGAACAAATTTAGTATATGCTAATTTATAGTCATTTAATTTACTATGAGGTATATCGATATACCAAATATAGCTTTTGGTATATTTTTCGCTTCACTTTCTAAGCACAGCTATTTTTATATTTTGATATATTTTCGATATTTTAGTATATTTCGGTATTTTCTAAGCTAAAGTAACTTTTTTACTTGTTATTTTGTCTTTCATCACTTTTGACTCATAAAATATAGTCAAAGCTATATACTTGCGCTCATTTCCTTTGGCTTAAACTAAAACTGCGTTAATTTCAATTAGTCAAGACTTGTGGGGTCAGTTTTTTGGCATGCCCCAAAGGCAGAGAGCACGGGAAGTGCGTTACGCTTTTTTTCTTTCGAAAATTGATATCGAATTGATGCGCATCGATTTCGATTTCGATCCGAATCCGAATTGATTTGATTTCGTTTCGTTTTACCAACTGAGCTAAGCCAAGTCGCAGCTTCCAGTTGAAGTTGGGGCAATGAATGGCTTTCAATTTAAAACGAATCTTTTGGTTTTCTGGTTTTTCTGTATTTTTTCCTCTCTTTTTTTTTGTTGTGGGGCCTAAACGCCGATCATTAAAGGATCATTAGTGCTCATAATCTGATTATAATGCGCTCAGTTTGACTCTGTTTTAGACTCTCGGTGTATTTTGTATTTCATTTAGTTTAGTTTTCGTTTTATTAACAACTTTTACCTGATTCGCCTTTTTTTTTTGTTCGGATGCTGCCAAAAGAAATATAATTTTTGTGTCTCTCTCTTGGATTTTTGTTGTTTTTTTTGTCTGATTTTACGAGTTGGACGCCAATTAATGAAGCACATCCCGTTGAGCGCTTGGATCGCGTGTCAGCGACAAATCTTGCAGCAGTTGAAGTGAGGGCGGTGGAGAGGGGTTGAAGAAGAGGGGACAACTGATTGACCCCTTGGTCATGGGCATGGGAATTTCATTTGGTTTTGTCGGTTTTATTTTTTTTCGGGGGTTGAGTTAATGTGCCGGAAATAGAATTATGAATACAGCAGCAGCAGCATAAACTAGCTAACTAACTAAAAAAGAGTGTTGCAACAACTTGGGGCAGGTTGGCGTGCGTAATTTATGCCATTGAAAAATGGCTCAGTTAATTGTTGGCAGTGCGGTTGAGGCCAAGGCTTTTAGATTTATCTATGGCCTAGCACTAAATAAACAGAGCAGAGCAGCGCAGAGCAGAAAACTCGCTTGCAACATGCTGCATGCTGCAATGCTGCAGACGGGGCGTTATAATTTACACTTGAGCTAAAATATTGATACTCGAAAAGCAATTTAGATAAGACGCCGAGAGACGAGAGCCGAGAGCTGAGAGACACCTACAGTCTGCGTCTCAGAAAGGTGTGAAAGGTGTCAGCGTGTGTGTGTGCGAGTGTGTGTGTGTGTGTTGGCCTGGCTAAGTGCGTGGCAGGACGCAGCGAGGCAGCTGTCAACCGAAGTCGAAAGGAAAACAACATCGACAGCGACGACGACGACGTCGACGACAAACAACTCGTCTTGGCCTTGTTAGAGGCCAACTCAACTCAACTCAACTCAAGTGCTACCAGCTGTCAACAATTGCCAGCTAAGCTGGCGTCGCTGGCCACGCCCCCCACCCCTCGGCTGTTCGCTGCCAACGCCTTCGCTCATCATTAATGAGCCTGAGCGATAAACATCAAAAGGCTAGACATGATTTGTCAGAGGTCAAAGGGCAGCAGCAGCAGCAACAGCAGCAACTGCATCGTCGTCAAGTGCAGCCTGGTTCTCACACCGCCGACAAAAAGGAAGTCAAAGCGTATAATTAACGTTCATTTATTTTCAAATTAACATTCGATCAACGTGGCAAATGAGAGCAGCAAGAGAGATGCGCCAGCAGGCGCTGCGACGGGAGAAAGGCGACGGGGCGTGGCTGTTGATCATTAGCAAGTGTTGCGCCCCCCATTGCTTCACTTGTAGCAGTTGCACCAATTTGCAGACAGCAGACAGTTGATTTTACGCCGTTTACATTTGCCATCAGATGAATCACTCAAACTTGGACTATCGATTTCAGCTATCGATAGTCAAACAGAACTAACAAACTATTTAAACAATCTATCACCATCGATTGAAGTATATGCAATTTATAAATATCAGAGCATTTTCATAACCAATACTTCATCTAAATCGATTCAAGAACAACTCGTTTATCTAAGCGATCAATCGATAGTAAGGGAAACTGTCATCTGACTATCGATATTAGAGTATAAATCTAATAAACTTGGCTGTATTTGCACGAACTGCTCTTGATATATTTTGTTAGTATAAAATTGATGAATAGTTTGTACATATTTAAGTTATAAATTTGTCGGATACATTAAAAAACCACATAATTATCTAAATGATCTATCGATAGTAAAAAGCACTGTCATTTGACTATCGATAGTAGTGTAGCAGTATGATAAAGTTGCCAGCATTTTTATAACATACCTCATTTAAATCGATTAAGGAACAACTGGCGATCTATCGATAGTAAGGAGCACTCTTTGTTGACTATCGATAGCATATAAATTTTAAAGAATTTCTACGAAGTACTCTTGCTAGATTTTATAAGTATAACATTGATTTATATTTTGTAATTGCCTTGCCTCTCACTGCACATATGAGCACAATTGCTAGTGTTAAGTTATCGATAGTTTTATTACTGCACCTTTTAATTATATGAATCAACAGTTTTCATTCGATGTTCTACTAACTATTATTGATGCATAATATGCGTTAATTCTTTTCATTTAACGAATTATTAGCAATTTGAATGAATTGAATATAAAAGACGACAAATTATCAGTTATCGATAGTATACAAAAATAGATTTAACTAATTCAGCTGTTCTTAAATTATATTTTAGTTGTATTCAGACTTTAATTTACTAGCAAACTAATCACATTGTCGTTGATGCTTTACTAGACATATCGATAATTGAATTTACAGCGCGGTTATCGATAACTGGGTTTACTTAGTGAATGCTTTTTATAAGCAAACATTGCAATTGTTTGCGCTTTGACTAATGGCTAACTAAATTGGTTGTTTGCCTCTTCTGAGTGCCACTCGACTTAACTTTTAAAAAGCTGCTCCACTTTGGTCCACCACAATTCCCCCACACTTTCTTTTCGCTCTTCGCTCCTTCAATCCACAGTTGACTAATGACAAAGTTGTTGTGTGTGTCCTGTGAACAAAGCAGGAGCAAAACTTGACCGTGCTTAAAAACAAAGTTGTGCTGCGCATTTCACGGACGGCAAAAAGTGACGCCAAAGAAAAGCTGTGAAAAACTGAAAAAAAAAATGCAAAATGTTTTTAATGTGAACACTTTTAACACTAATGGTGCCGGAATATTTAATTTGGCCAACGACACAAAAGCGCGGGCGGAGCAAGGGAGGCAAAAGCAGAACCAGGGTTGGGCTCTCGCCCCAAAAAGAAAAGTGAGAGGGGGGGGTGAAAGCACATTAAGAGCGAAAAACAGCAAGAGCAGGTGGATGAATCAGGCGACGCGAAAAGCATACCGCAAAACATGTCAAATGTGAAGCGAATACCGCGCTCCACTTCCCTTTGTCACTACTCCGTCACTACTCCACCACTCCGCACAGGTTTTGAGGGTGGGTTGTTTTTTTTTCTTTTGGGTTGCGAGCTGTTGGAGATGTTGGCGTAAATTTGTTAATTTGGCACCGATGACAGTCGCAACAAACCACCCCACAAGGCAACAACAAAAAGGAAAACACGCACCAGCAACAGGCAACTTTTTTTTTTTTGGGTGGGGGAAGGTGGGGTTGAAGTTGGTGTTGCACTTGCCACCCACAGTGGCAGTGCAGTGGTTGTTGTTGCGCGTTGGTGTTGCGAGTTAAAATTGTTTTAATGCCGGGGCAAATTTATGCAAATTGCGCTCTTTTTGCATATTTAAAAAGCGAATACACGAGCACTTTGCCAAAGTAATTTGTTACATAATGGAGAGCCAGCCAGCTTTGCTCTTGCAACGCACTTCTCCCTCTCTCTCTCTCTCTCTCTCTCTCTCTACACCTCTCTCTTTCTCTCTTTTGGTCTCGTTGTGCGCTGAGATGCTGCGCCATGTTGGAAAAGTTTAATTTGCCATAAGTGCGCGCCATTTTGCAGCGTTTTCTGAACTTTTTAATGGAACCTACAAAAAGCTGTCAACAACAACAAAAAAATACACGCAAAGGAAAACCCAAAATGCCCAGCCAAAGGAAGGAGGGGGGAGTGGAGGAGTGTTGAGCATATCACAAAATTATGCAAATGCCGTTTGCCTGTTAAAATATGTTAATGCCGAGCAGGCGTCGAGTTCTCTCTTCCTCGGTCTCTGTCTCCGTTTCATATTTTTGCCGTGCACATTTCAACGCAAATTCTCGTCATTTGTCATTTCGCATTTGTCTCGCCTTTTTTCGCCATCGTTTTGCCCATTTGCGCATTTCACATTGCGCGTCTGCTTTTGATGCTTTTAACAAATTTTAACAAATGAGCCACACTGCCATCCCACTCCCTGACAACACATGTATGTACATATGTGTTAGCTGCAAGTGTGTGGCAAGTGTGGCAAGGTGGCAAGTGTGGCAAGGTGGCTGCCAAATGCTATCAGTTGCATTTGCCCCAAGGCAGAGAAGTGTCCTAGTAATCGAATGTACAAAATTAAAAAAGTAGTATTTATATTGTTGGAATTATTATCTATTTGAACTCATCAACTTCAACTTTAATGCTCTGATTAATTAAGTTGCTGGAAATTCTCAAGTAATTATACCATATATAGTCATATCTGACAGTATGAACACCAGATCTTAAAGACTATAAAGAAGTTAGAAGTTATTAAAGAATTTATTGCATATGGCGAAAAACAGTAAGAACTTAATTACTTCGGTTTATGGTATATTCTTAATTTAAGAGTATATCAATTAAAGCTTTCGATATATTTTTGTATTTTTTCGGAATATTAAATGATATATTTTCAAAATAAAAGCACTCTCTAAATGGGTTAATGTAGTACATTGATGTGCCAATTATAGCTTTCGGTATGTTTTAGTATTTTTTCAGTATGTCTATTAAATTGCTTATTAAAAAAAATAATACCGCTATGCCTTGATTTTTTTTTTTGAAAATGTGTGAATAAAGTAATATATCGTTATATTAATTATAGCTTTCGAGTTTAGTATTATTTCGATATATTAAACAGCATATTTTTTTAAATAATACCCCACTGTTTTAATTTATTTTTAATGTGTTAATGTAGTATTATATCGATTCATTAATAATAGCTTTCGAGTATTTGACTACTTTTGCGGTATATTAAACAGTATATTTTAGAAATAATACCACTCGTAAAATGGGTTAATCGATATAATACTATCGATATATCAGTTTGGTATTATTTTCGGTATATTATATAATATATATTTAAAAAATACCGCACTGTTTTGTATTTTTAAAATCGGTTAATGTAGTATGTATTCGATCGATTCGGTATATTGAATAGTATATTTCAAAAATAATACCGCAATTTAGTAGTATGTCGATATATGAATTATAGCTTTGGTATATTTCGATAAAAGAAGCCAATAACTGCAATTCGCAATTCAATTTAAAATGGAAACGTTTCTATTATATATCTGATGGATTTGGTTTTATTATTCTTTCCAAAATTGATTTAATTGAATATTTTTCAGCTTAATTGTTTGTAAAGAAACCTAATGAATTAACTCCCCGACATAGTGTGAATTAATTTACTTATGTTTTCACCCAATTAAGCATATTTTAATGCATAATTTAATGATTAATTAATTATTTGTTTAGTTAGCTAATTATTTTTGGCACAACTTACCCAATAAACCGTATTCAGCTCAAGGCATCATCTTCGCCTCAAAATACTAGCTAATGAATAGTTAATTAAAACTAAGATAAAACAACTAAAAATGAACAGGTCATAAAGCAATAAGTAATATGGCCATTAACTGAGCAGCACAAACTCTTACCTAAGCGCATTATTTCGATATTAATTTTAATTAAAATCACAACCAAGTCTACTCCTCCTACTCCCTCTGCCCCTCCCTCTCCCTTGTGTTCTCCCCGACTTGATTCGAGTTGGTCAGTCCAAAATTCAACTTTCCAAAAACACCTACACTAGAGATTGAGCAGATGGATGGATGACTGGATGGATGGATGGATGGATAGATGGACGACGATAGCAAGAGCAATAAATTGCCACGCCCCAGAGACACAGAGACAAAAGGCACGACAAATATATAATAATAATAAAGTGAGTGAGCCACTGAGATAGTCCACAGACAGCAGCTGAAAAGGGAGAGCGGGGGAGTGAGGGAGTGAGGGAAAGGGAATCGGAATCGGAGCTCAATGTCAGCATTAAAAGCAACGCGTCGGGGCAACAAAACTTGTCAACCTCTAACGATAATTGAGTCATAAACTTTATCTAATGACAATTTATGCCATTGAAAATGAAAAATACACAAAACAAAAACAAAACAAAAAGCACAGAGAACACAAAACGCACTCGACACCGGAAAGATCGAGATATATACAATATATATATACACTATATAGTTAGTTGGATACATAAATTGTCTTCTTGCGGTTTTAAATCATCATTTTCAGCACTATAATAATGAACACGATCAAAATGTTGTCTCATTAGCAAAGGCGAGGACATTACAATGACCCGTTAACCAAGAGATAGTTTCTCTCCATCTCCCTCTCTCTCTCTCTTTGCTATCTCTCTCTGTTGAGTTGGTCATAATTTGTTATGCGTCAATTACAGAAACCACAGCGAGGGAATTCAGAGTTTTCATGCGTAAATTTTCACCCAAAAGCCTAAAAAGAGAGCGCGCGCGAGAGAGAGAGACAGAGAGAGTCAGAGAGAAACGCGCACTAATTAACTTAAATTTCAATTAAAATGTCTTTTGTTATGTGATTTTTATGTGGTCGGGTCGACCATTAGTTCATAGCCGTGGCGAACCGGAAACTTTTGTCACCCGAAAAAAAAAATATATATAAAAAAAAGAATGCTAATGAATGCGCAGCTCACAACAGGTCGCCCCTTTCTCTCTCTCTCACTTGCTCTCCCTCTCTCTCTTTCTTTCTACAGCCTACAGCATAATGTCACCTATGCCAACAATCTATCCGAGTGCTAGTTATTATTCATTTTCATTCATTTCATTTGCTCTGCGGTTTCATGTGTTTATTTGTTAATTTTTGCCTCGTTTGCTGTTTACTGTTTGAAAATTTCTTCATTAACGCATAAATTAGCTTTAATTACATTTTAGTTGGCTTTATTAAAACTCATCTGGCAGTCAGATCGAGTCAAACAATCGCTTTTCATTTGCCAAAATGGCGTCAACAGCGGAAATGCGTTACGAAAAACTTCGCTTTGGGGGAAAATCGCTCTTTTGTTCTAATTAATATCTAGTTCAAACATCAACTAAAAACAATATGTATAAACAATACAAATACACGTAACTTATTAAAAGGAAGTTGTGCAACCCACGTAAAAAAACCAAAAGCTTTTCAATGTTACATTTTTAATAAAGTGCTTTTCATTAGTTACACAATTTAATCATTAATCATGACGTGTAATTGTACTTTGAAAATAAACTGAGACATTTTATGATGGCTATCAAAATGTTTTAGTTAAAGAATTGAATAAAAAACGGAAATATTTGTAAAGTAAATAGTTTTCTTTACTTTTAACATAATTTTTATATATTTAAATTAAAAAGTTTTCCTTTTGTTTCAAATTGTATTATTAGCTTATAACATGGGAAGATACTTCTCAATGTGAAAAACCGTTTTTGATAAAAATATTTGAAATAGAAAAATAAAGTTATTTTTTTACGTTTTTGTAGACAATATTTAAAAGGAATAAAGCTGTACAAATATTTTAAACTATGTTATTTTGAAATTGAATAAACATATTAATGTAAATTTCACATTTCCTACCCACAACTTTGAACAAAATAATTTTCAAATGAATAGAACAGAAAAATGATAACGCTTATGATATTGCAATAGGAACAAAGCTTTCAAACTTTTTATAAATAATTCAATCGAATATCAGCTTATAATTTAATTTTAATATATATTTATGGACCACATTTTATGATGATGATCATTAACCTTAATAATTTGTATCTACTTTAAAACAATTTAACAGCTGACAACTTACAACGTCAAAAATTTATTAAGTTTTATGATTTTGCTTTCTATCTAATATGCTATTTCTTTTTCGAAGCTATTTAATAAATACATACGTCGATATACCAAATATAGCCTTTTAGAATATTTAAGTATTTTTTCGATATATTAAGTTGGGTATATTTTATGAATAATACTGTTTTGCTTTATTTAAGATGGATAGCGGATATGTCTTGGAGATTATATATTTTTTAAGTGGTTTAAATATCAAAAATACTTTTGCTCTTTAGTTGCAAAAGGGATCCGAAGATTGTCTGCCAAGGCAATGCCACAGTAATCTCCCCTCGTGGCTTGTTAACCAACATTTGGTGGTAGCCAAAAGTCAGCTAAAGCATGTTGAGTGTTAAGAGTTCAACTGGTGTATCATTAACACACACACACTCTGCGTTGTTGTCTCCATCAAAGTTGTTGTAATCAGCGATAATAATGCCAAGTACTCTGTAAAGTAGTAACTGAAGTATTTATTTTGAACTCGAGCTGAGTTTGGAGCATTAAAAATGCATCTAGCTGCAATTACGAGTGAGCACGTAAATGCCATTGACCAAATCCCCAGCATATAAGTGGCCATAAAATATGGTGGCCATTGTGTTGTTGTGGCCATGTTTTTGAGATTCGGAGGCAATTGTGAAGCTGTTAATGGTGGCAAATGATGTGGCTTATTAGACCAAATTGCGTCTTAACTAGTTGCGAATTACATGCGAAACATTGGCATTGAGAGACACGATGTGATGTGACACCTGTGACCCTGCCAGAGAGAGAGAGAGAGAGCGAGTGAGAGGGGAAAGGGGTTTGAGTCGCTCCCACGATAGTTGTTCCATCACTTCATTAATCACATACCATTAGCCCAAGCCCAAGCCCAGGCCAATCGATTGTCAACTGAGAGTGAGAGCGACAGCAAACAAAAAAAAAAAACAAAAAAAAAGAAACAATTATATTTATTTACTTTTATCGTCGCTTATTTATCTTAATTACTTTTTCTCTATTGAGTGGCTGTTGCTTTTGCTGTTGCTGTTGCTGTTGTGCTGTGTCCTTTGCCTCCTCCTCCTTCTTCTTCTCCAACCACTCCTCTACCCCTTCTTCTACTCGCTGCGTTGTTGTACAATTCAATTTGGTTCGTTGGACAGCTGGAAAACGACAAGCGACAACATACGATTAATGAACGTCATCGAACTGGCTCGACTAGTAGATATCCACTGAAATTTGTAGGATTTTGTTTGACAAGTTGTAAGACTATCGTGACATAAATGTGATTGAAATTTAAAGAAATAAATTGAAGAAAATTAAAAATTTAAGAATAAAAGATATATAAGAAAAGTTGCCAGCAAATATGCAGTACTTAGAGGATTAAATTGTTAAAAAATGAGTTAGGAATTGGAAAAATATAAATAAATTAAAAATATTGTACCTCTTGAAATATGTTTTATTTAAGAAAATATTCAAAGTGATAACAATTTCTAGAATAAATACACGATGGAAAAATTATCTTCCAAAACTGTTATTAAAATATTGAGCTTAAGAATCTTCGAATGCAAAAAAAATTCATACAAGATTTCATCGTCTTCAATCATCGTTTTCTAAAATCAAGCTATTTTTCAGCACGATTTTTTTCTGGTTTTTCTATTAAACTATTTTGTTATATTCATTTATTATATTTTTAAATAAAATTGTTTTCATTTTAATAAATTTGAGTTACACATAAAATTAATAGACTGAGAGAAAAATTATATTACAAGAACTAGAATAAAAATGTTGAGTTGAAGATCATGTCGATCATAAAATAAATCATGAAACAAGATTTTATTACCTTTAATCATTGTTTAATAACTTAAATAATCATCATATTTTTTCAATGCATATAATTTAATATTTGTATTAAATCAATTTTACTTAATTATTGTTTTAATAATAAAATGTTATATTTATATTAATGTTATACATATTTTATTATTATATAAGTTATATTTTAATTATCTCACTTATAGCGTTAAGCATTACCTGCAACATATTTACCCAATTCAGAGGGTATCAAAAACAAAGCCAAGAGACGGCGACAAAACAATTCAATCAACTGCGGCTCACTCACAAATTGTTGACGTTGTTGTTGTTGCTATTGTTGTTGTTGTTGAGGCCGTGTTATCGCCTCATTGATATCCTTTTTAATGATACCGAGCGCTGACCAAACCTTTTTCAAGCGTTTCAACAATTAGAGAAGCCTTCAGTCCCCGCACCGAGCCCCGAACTGTTGACGAACTGCTTGCTTCCTCCTCTTCCCTTCGCTCCTCATCATCTTCATCTTCATCATCATCATCGTCGTCGTCAACGTGTCGCGTCGCATTGCGTCGCATTGCATTTGCCGCGTATCAATTTACGCTCTATGTATAGAGATGTGAAGTGAGAGAAATTGAAGAGGTGAGAAGGGGGAAGCTGAAGACGGGGGCGAGTTAATGTCCAAGGAACGGGGCACAAATATGTCATCAAAAAATGAACGAGATGAAGAGGAGAGCAACACACACACACACACACACACACACACACACACACACACACAAAAATGGTGTCGTTTTGATTCACCGCAAAACAAAATAATTCATCAATCATGCACACTTGACCGGTCCGGACCGTGTCCGTCCGTCTGTCCGTCTGTCTGTCTGTCCGTCTGTCCGCCAGCCAAATGGCAACTCACAGCCTCACAGTGGGGAGTGTCAATCGATTCTCGATAAATGTCAAATCAAAAGTTACAACTAATTGCAATTGCCGCTTAATGATGTCACTTCATCTGCAACTTCATCACAAAATATATATCTCTATCTTCTAGCCTTAATCTCGAATCTAGAAAGAAGAAAGTGATCTGAAAATGCAATTGATAATTAAATCTTCAAAATAACATTTAATGGTCAATTAATTTATCACTTTTTTTCATTTTTTGCTTTACTTACTTGGAACAATTCAAATTCATCATTAAAATATTGAAGCAACAGGTCAATAAATACTGTATATAAAAAGCAAGATTGAAATATGGATTATATTAGTAATGTTCATTATTTTGAATTAAAATTTTTCATAATAAAAAGTAGAACTTTCATAAAATTACTCAAAAAAAAAATGCATTTAAGAATGTATGGCGCAACTTAACCTTTATTATATTTCAAAATACTAAATAATGCATACAAAATTTGGTCTTGGAAAATGTACCACAAGTATGTACTATTATTTACCAAAAAAGGTAAAAAAAATGTGTGTAAGCGAAAGACGTTAAATAAATTGAATAAATAAAATTATAAAAAATTATAAATATTTTTACTCATAATTGTTTGAAAACGATCAATACAAATTTACATAGATGATATTTTAAACAGGCAAAAATGAAGAGAATCAATGTCAATAAATAAAAGCAAAGCAGTACGGAATTATTTCTGAAATATACCGAATTCTATATTTGCTTACAAATAACTTGTTTTTCTTAATCACAGCAAAATTAGAAACGTTAAAGATGACTAATTCAATTTAAGGGATGTTGGGTGATTAATATGTTTTTCAAATTTTCAAATCAAAATTAATTTTGAATGCTCAATAAATTGAAGCAAAAAAAGGGATATTTGAAAGGCTGGAAGAAAATCTTTTAAAAATGGGAAATTTAATATAATAATTATTGGAATTACTCTTAATTTTATATTGGAATAAGTATTTATCAACTCTCTTTAAGCATACTGCATACTTTTCTTTGATTTTCTTTTCGAATAAATATTATTTATTATTCAAAAAAAAAAGTGAAATAAGGATTTATTTCTTACATTTTCGGGGTTTGTTCTGATCTTAACTCCCACAAATTGTTCCACCGTGCACACATTTTGCTCTACTAAAGTTCCTTTGAGAGTGTGTGTCCACCTTTTGAATAACCTCAAAATATACTCACCTCAAGTTGCGTCCTGACGCGTCGAGTGTGGCAATCGCAGCCGCATCCTTTAACCAAATTGATGGCCATCGCAGTGACAAACGATCATCAATCACATTGCGTGGGGGTCGAGGTCGAGGAAACTTGAGTGTGTCCTACAAAGTGCCACGCCCCCTCAGCAGAGTGCGCCTCTCTCTCTCTCTGTATCAATGACTTTCGCACGCTTAACGATTGAATAGTTTGAAGCAATTTAAGCCAAGTTATCAACAGCTAGCCAAGTGGCCAACTGGCCAAGTGAATGGCCGAAGTCTTTGTGAGTGCTTTGTGAGTATTCATACTCGATACTCACACTCACGTAGTATTAAATGCAAATTGGCAAACGTTCAAAATGTAATCAATGCGAGAGATGCCTTCGATGTGTGTAACTGAATCCCATGAGTTGTTGTTGTTGTTGTTGTTGCTGTTGTTGTTGTTGCTTCTACTCCTACTTCACTTTTGTGGAGCGCCTTTTTGACCAAGTTAAGTGCTCATTAATGCGTAACACGGAGATTGGCTTCAAAAGCCATGCACCGAATGCCTTTAATTGTTATTAAATTACCAACTCAGTGCCCAGAGCCCAGAGCCAAGTGCGTTCACATCGCCATCAACTAGTGAGTGCGAGTGTTAATGTGAATGTGCGTATGAATGAATGAGTTGCTGCTGCTGCTGCTGCTGCTGCTGCTGCTGCTGCTGCTGCAAAAAAAAGAAATATTGAAACATAAGAATACTCTGAAATGATCAACTTGCATTTACCCTGGAAATTCATCTAGTTGACATGAAATCTATTCTTATATATTGGTTTAGTTTCAACGGATATGAATTGTGAATAATGAATAATACAGGAAGGTAGGAACAAAGAAAAATATAAATTACATTTATTTGCATTTAAAATAATTTAACCAAGTTATTAAAAATATATAAAATATTATGTTTCTAAGATATTCTTAAACAGACAGACTCAAGCGACTTTCATCTGATCTTGTAAATAGAAGTAATTTAAATAAAAATTATAGTTATAGTTATAAATTGAATAACTTATTTTATTACTTAACAAAGAAATTGTTGAACAGAATATAGAAGATTTACAACAAAATTTACTACTATGTTAAGGAACATCAAATAAATGCATACAATTATTAATATAATTATTTGTTATATTCGTTTTCGATTAAAATATGAAACAAAATTATGACATTGACAAACAGTTTCTGCAGTCGTATTATCTATTTAATAAAATATATATTTTCTTTTCTTTATTCAAAATACACTTTGGAATATAACGAATAATTCTTTTAATAGTCATAATACATAGTACAAAGCTTAATAAGTCTATGTTCTGTCTCTTTAGAGGCTGCTGGTTAAAGCAAACCTATCCCTAGATAAGCAAAAAAGGTCTTAGTTATAAATTAACTGTTCAATTTATAGTTATTATTAATATTAAAGACTTTTCATTCACTTCATATTATTAGTAAACAAAAAACGTTTCAATTTTGGAAAATCTTATTCTTTTCATGCTGGTGTTCTACATATCTTTATAGAATATATCAGAACGCAATTGAAGTTTTTTCTTTCTTTGCTGAACTCGCGAAAACTCCCCATTGTTAGACGTTAGCTACAGGGTATCTGATAAGGCTGACTGCTGAAGTGGACCACACACTGGTTGGCATGAGAGCATTTTAAAATATATTTTGATTTTGTTATAAATATTATTTAGCGGCCTTTTGTTGTTCTGGCTTTCGCTATAAAACGCGATGATTTTGCATATTGCCAGAGGCGAGAGAGAGAGAAGAGAGAGGGAAGAGAGGAAAGTGTATGGAGAATGGGTTAACTAGCGAGAAGTTCATTCAACTGTTCAACTACTGAACGATGGATGGATGGTCTGCCCCCAGGGGCAGGACAGGGTTCAAAGCTGCAGCAGCACAGTAGCCAAAAAAAAGAAAAAAAGAAAAACTATAAAACTGAAAAATGAAACAACGAATGGAACAATAAAATCGAGAAGCAAATCCAAATTATTGACACTTGAGGTGAGACGAGAGCCCAAGGGCAGGGCAGCAAAATAGTAAAGGGAATTTCTAGAAAGAGACAGCAAGAGTGAGGGAGAGAGAGCGAGAGAGGGAGCGCACTCAGCTGCCTGTCTTCAACTCATTTTCGTGCGCAAGCTACCGAAAATTGTTCATTAATGAAACTTAATTGATTTCATTCATTAATCATTAAGCGTCGCTCTCCCTCTCTCTCTCTCTCTACTCCATCTCTCTCTGTCCCTTTTGAGTACTTGTAAATTGGGCCCAGAAGAGGCGTCATGTCATGTTAGACACTTCCGCTGTAGGTCGCAAAAGGGTTACTCGAGATGACGCAGCTTATGGATATCAATACCTACGATATAAAGCATACTAAATTCATACTTTGCCGCTGACTTTCACTTGACACACACACACACACACACACACACACATACATACATAAAGGGGGCAAGCTGCTGAGATGCTCAAATTACACGCAGGCAGATCGTAAACTAAACATTGCCATATATCATCTTCCTAAACACTGAACATTATTTATGCCATCAACAAAATAATGAATTGCTTCGAGCAACACACCGAAGCATTAAATACGCTTTAAAGTATCAAAACCATTTAAAGCATTAAATATGTACAAAACTGAAATAAAAAATAAAACAGATAAAAACAAAAAAATGTATTAAAAATAAATAAAAAAATGTATAAGAAAATTTTTTAAATAATATACAAAAAAACATGTCAGAAGGCTAAGAATAATAGAATAGAAAAAAATCTAATAAAATTAGCTCTTAAGTGAAGTTAAAATTATAAACAAGTAAGACAGCTACAGACGAGTGTGCTCGACTGTGAGATACCCGCTACCATTTTTGAATAAAAGCAAAAGAGAGCGGTATTACTCCTAAAATATACTGAATAATATACTGAAAATACCAAAAAAATGCGCCGAATTGTATATTTGGTATATTGATATAGTACAAAAATATACCGTATAATGCAAAATATGCCAGATCGCAGCCTAAGCAAATAACATACCTAATAAGTGGGCGAATTTTCTCCGTACAAAAGTATTTCTGTTATAACTTTGATAATTTTTGTCTGATCGCAAATAAATTTTCAGAAATCTTAAATTCTTTAGTTATGTAATAAAGCTCATTAGCCTCAAAATTATGTGTGTTATTTGATTTTTATCGATTTGTAGGGGCGGAAGTGGGCGTGTCAAAAATTTGAAACAAATTTTTTCAGCCTGCAAACATAACAAGTGCTGTCAAAAAAAATTATGTCTCCATCTTTTATAGTATCTGAGATCTAGATGTTCATGCCAACGGACGGACAGACAGACGGATACAGCTCATCAAGAATATATATATTTTAAGTGGCCGGAGATGCTGCCTTCTGCCTGTTATAAAGTTATAATTCGGGTATAAATATATTATATATAAATTAAAATAAATTTATGTAATATAATATAACATTAAGAGCAATATATATGAACAAGAAAAAAAATAAATTTAATTAAATTTTAACACAACTTAATTAAATAGTAAAATGCATAACGCAAAACTCCGCTAAGATAGTATTTAGGTAGGTAGTATTAATATACTACTATTAATATAGGCACATAGTATACTAATATTGAAATATATTAAGCAATTTACAAATTGCAACAGTTAAATTCAAAAGCGTATTCCATATGCCAGTTAATTTACGACTGAAATTCCCTAGAACTCAATGCAATCAAAAGTCACTTAAAAGGCATTTAAAAATGTCGCAAGTCGCCTGCTTCATGCCAAATGCCACAGCATCGAGGGAAGTCAATAATTTTGATTTAAAATGTGCGCAGGCGCAGCTCAAAACTCAAAGCGAACCGCGACCAAAAAAAAAAGCACTGAAATAATCGAAGAGTGAGAGAAATAAGAATAACAAAAAACGAACGAAAAAAAAAAAGAAGACTCCACACACACGGGCAATGTGACAAATTTATGAGACGGCGATCCCAGAAATCACTTGGTCAGTGTTGTGACAATGAAATCTTTTTTTTTTGAGATGGAGAAGGAGAAGAGGAAGGGGAAGGGGAGCAGCTATTGAAAAGCCCGCACGAATGATCACTTAGCAAGCGGGACAAGGAGCAGGGGGAATAACAGCAAGCAGTCGAAATCGGAGGTTGAGGCTAGTCCTCAAGAGGAGACGCAGCGGCAACTCCGCAACCTCAACATCAACTTCGACTTCGACTTCAACTCCAACTCCAAAGTTAAAGTTTAAGTCGAGCAGCGGCGTCGGCATCGCTCTTTGTTGAAGTGTGTTTTGTGTTTTGGGTGTTAAATTTATGTTTGGCTTTTAGCTAAATTCAAATTCTATCGCTCAATTATGTTGAGATAAAAGGAAATTGCTGCGACATTAACACTTTCTTAATCTGATGTTCTGAATTTATGTGCGGCCGTGGAATTTTCTGAGGCGGCGTCTCCGCCAACGATTCCGTTTCGAATCGAAATCGAATCCAAAACCAGATTCAAAAGGCCACAACGCAACGCAACGCAGCATTTGCCACATTAAATGCCACGCGAGCGAAGCATCTCTCTCTCTCTCTCCCTCTCTCTCTGTCACTCTTTAAAGGGTTTTCAGAACGAGATCGAGAACAAACTGAACCGAACTGAACTGAAACCGAAACGAGCCCAAAAACCGTGCGCTGTTTATTTTAAAATTTATTACCAAAATTATCGACTAAACGATGCAAGCAAAAACAATCGATAAAAGTGAATTCTTTTAGTCACAAGCAACAGAGAAAGAGAGAGCAACAGAGAGAGAGAGAGAGGGAGAGAGAGAGGCAGATGCGACTCCGTTGGCCAGTTTAAAAGCCATTGCATTAAACGTCAAGAAAAACCTTTTAATTTGCTTGTAACAAAAATTTGTTATCTCCTAAACTGTGCCATAAAAAACGACGAACGCAAACGAGGTTGAGGTTGAGGATGAGGATGAGGATCGCAGACAGAGCAAACAGTTCGTTGGCAAACCTGGAACCTGCATCCATTTTAATATATCACACAAGCAATAAGGGGAATGGGCTAAGGTTTGGGATTGGGAATTGAGTTTAGGTTTCTTTTTTGTTGATTTGAGTTTATTTTTTTTTTTTTGTTGGTGTTTTTTTGGGGATAGTCGACATTCAGTCTGGGACGCAACTCTGGCTCTTAAAAGGTGTTGATGTTTAAGTTTAACATTGTTTCTCGTTATCGTTATAGTTTAGTGGCAGCAACAACAACACAGAGAAGGAAAACAAGCCTTGCTTTTAGAGCCTGGCTAATTGATGCAACTTTTATGGCAGATAGAGAGAGCGAGAAAGACAGAGAGAGAGGAAAGTATTTTTAGCTCACGTTTACAACTCGTCGATAAGCATCGCAGCACTTGAGATAACAACAACAACAACAACGAGAACAACAACAACGAGAACTACACTCGCTTGGATTGTTGGCATCTTGTGGAGTATCTGGAGCACTCGCGTACAACTTTTACATTATGCACTTTGAATACATCTTGTGCGATAAGCTGCGCTCTTGTTGACCGGCTTCTTCCCTCTCTCTCTCTCCCTCTCGCCCTCTCATGCTCTTCTTCTACTCCGTCGGGTTGTTGTCTTGGCTAAAATATATTCATCACAGCACACAGCACACAGCATTGCAGCTGATAGCCAGGCGCTTTAATGAATGACCAGTTCTCAGTCTCTCAGCCCTTTTGGCCTCCCTCCTCTCTCTCTCTCTCTCTCTGTCTCTGTCTCTCTCGCTGTCTCTGTCTCCGCCTTTAGGTAGGTGTGCTAATTGATGTGCCATCTCATGGCCAGAGCTTGACGCACGTTGCACGTCGTCGTCGTCGTCGTTGCAGCAGGACAAACGTTGCATGCGGCTCGCTCGGCGCGTGGGCTTATCGCTCGCCCCAAAGTTGGGGCGTCATAAAGTTGCACGTTGTCAACGTTGTGTTGCAGCCTCACACACACACACACACATACTGAACAGGAACACATTTGTGTTGCCGTGGCTAATGCATCAATCTGTGGGGCAACTATTTGATTTATGTGCTGTTAAAAGCGCTCCAAATCAAACTGCGGAATGCAGCGCACAAGCAGAGCACATCCAAAAAGCCGGAAACTTGCCACATAAACACACGAGCATAACTCACACACACACACACACCGATACACACACACACTCATACTCTGGCACACACATTTATTCACTCTGTATTCAAATCGAACTCAAACCATTCAAAGTCATTTAAGAGATTTATGTTCTAGTCCAAAGAACTCTCAACTGTCTTCGTCGGCAGTTTATTTTGCTTTATTTTTTTTTTTTTTTTGTCTGACTTTTATTCTATTTGATTTAACTTAAATGAAAAACTTCTTGTGTGGAAAATCGTTGCAGTAATTTTGTTTTTTTATGGCAATTTGATTAGCCATTTTCATTTGTTTTCAATGCAATCTCTATTAGACAACAATTATATCATTATTTATATACCCGCTACTCATAGGGCAGGAAATGTATTAAGAGACATATATATATATTCTTGATCAGCGAAAACAGCCGAGACTATACAGTTATTTCCGTCTGTCTGTCCGTCTGTATGAACACCTAAATCTCAGAGATAAAGATATAATTTTATTTGATAACACTTGTAATGTTCGAACGCAGATCAAGTATGTTTCATATTTGCCACAACCACGTCGAATAAGAAGAATAATCTTAAAGCTAGAGTATATTGAATAATAACCTGCATATTTGGTTGCTGTCATATAAAATTGTCAAAGGTATTTAAGAAATGCTGTTGTATACGAAAAACGCCAACTTTCCAGTTGTTTTGGACAAATCAACAAACAAATCAAGCATTTGGTATATTATATTTTTGGTAGTTTTAAGGTATATTCACTTATTATTATTTAAGAATACGGTTCTATTGGAAATAGAAATGGTATATTTTGAATGTAGTACTAAATCAATAGACCAAATATTGCATTTGGTATATTTAAGTATTTTTATGGTTTATAAATTGTATGTAATTTTATAGTAAATGGTATATTTTGAATGTATATACCAATATATCACTTGGTTTATTTTAAGCTCGAGCACACTCGACTGTACAAACATTTCTTACTTTTAAAAATAATAATACAGGAGTGACATAGAAATCGGGAATTGGGAAATTATAAATTTACTCCACAGAACACATTATTTATTTTAACAGAAATTAATCGCAAATTCAACACTCTTTATGAATCAATAAAACTTTTTACGTAAATGAGAAATCAAAAGTTCTAACAACATTTTTGGTATATTCGAAACCACTGTAAAAAGGTGAAATTGAAGTGAAATTCGAGAGGAAGTGATTTCTGTGCCACCCCGTGATATATTTCCTATTCTAAGCTACTATAAAATTATAAACAATCAGTCGAGTCCATTTAATTTCTTGCAATTATTTAAACTTCGCCTCTCCTCTACTAATGTACGAAATTAAAATATCATACACAGAGCAAATTAATTGCTTAATTATTTTAATGGGTATTTTTTAGTGAGATCATTTTTAATCTCACACATTCTGGTGAGACAAACTTGTAAGCAGCTTGCTAAAAATTAATGTTGTATGTATAATATCGACAACAACAACGACTGAAACTGATTGGTGCCGTTTTTTAGGCCACATTCTTCATTTTGGCAGCAAACATTTGGGGCTGCAAGCAGCTCTGACATCAAGGAAATAACCCAGATGCGAAAATAAACATTTATTTTCAACTGAATGGATATTTATTAGATCATTTTTTGTCATATGTAAATCTGTTGCGAATATCGCAACACTTACTCATCCAACAACTATGCAAACACTACTCTATAATCCGTCTGTCTGTCTGTTCGTCCGTCTGTCTGTCTGTCCGTCTGTCTGTCCGTTTATCTGTTTATCTATTTATCTATACTTATGTCAGTCTCGATTTGGTTGCCATACAAAAGACCACTTAAAATCGATGGCAATACGAATGCCACATTGTAGGCACACTTATTAAATCAGACGGGGGTTAGAGGCAACAACAGAGCGAGAGAGCAAGTGTGTGTCAAAGCGAGTGAAAGAGAGCGGGAGAGATAGAGAGGAGTCTAAAATGAAAAACTAGATAAATGTTGTACAAATTGTTAACTGCTTTTTTATGTTAATCGTCGCATATGTTTAGACATAGACCAACTAACAACAAAAAAACTAGTGATAAAAGACTAAAGACGAAATAAATAACAAGGAACTCACGAATTCGATATACACTTTTATTCAATACAAAATTTTATTCTATGAGAACTTGAAAATTGGATCAAAAAATAATCTTTGAATTGCAATTGCAAATTTACTTATTTCACTTATGCAAATTATTTTCTGAAAGTTAAAATATCTTTGAAAATTTCTTTATTCAATAATTGTTTTATTCAACAAATAAATGTGTCAATATGTGATAAAAAACGAAGCTATAAAATGCAATTTCAAATTTATTTATTTAAAAATTAATGAATGCCTGAAATTTTGATTTAAAATATGTTATAAATGGAAGTGTGCAATAGATTGCAATAAATTTGCTGAAAAAGTTGTATTAGCAAATAAGCTATAAATGCAATTATAAATTTATTTACGATACAATTTTCTGAATACAATTGCAAATCTATTCGTTAATTTTAAATTCGCATAAATTTTTGAAAAATAAGCTAAACTTCTTTTAAGGAATCGTAAAATTTTTAATGTGAGTTCTGGAAAATATCGAATGAATGTTGTAAGAATATCCAACAAGACTTTCTCGTTTGCTGACTAAGCCAATAGACCCTTTAAGTTTAAGTTAGTGTATCAAAGTGGCGAGAGCAGGCAGCAAAATAAATGACAAAATCGAAGCGCACGACAAACGTTTGAAATTTGCTGTTGAAATGTGGCCAAAAGGCAAATGTGGCCAAAAGAGCAGGTGAATTTTAATTAATTATAATTTTAATTTATGAAAAGATAAATACATATATAAACAAAAAAAAATGTATAAATGTGTATATAGATATAGATTAATATGAAGCCATGTTCGGCTGATTCCACAGCAACAACAACAACAACAATTCGCACTCTGTATCTGTATCTGCAAAATGTAAATGTATCTGTATCTGTATCTGTTGCTGTTGTATCTGTGGATGTGGATGTGGATGAGTCTGGCAAATGGCTTGCTAAGTGGTTTTAACACTTTTATAGCGTTAAGTTTTTAATTTTATTCGCTAATAAATAATTTAAGTCAATTCACAACATACTCACATTGTCTCTCTGAATGTGTGAGTGTGAGTGAGTGTGAGTGTGCATTCATTAAATTTTGGTTGCCCTCCACGTTTGTGTTTTCGATTCCGAACTCGACTTCGATTTAATTCGTTTCGATTTCAGCTTACAGACACAGATATATGGCGTATATATTATATTTGTGCCTTACATTCATTTCATTCATTCACCAAAAATAAAACACTCACACACTCGTGCGGTCGGCAACAAATTTGACGACAGCCTTTGTCAGTGAAACGCATTTGTTGTTTTGTTTAAAATGACATTTAAGTAATTATCTAATTAAGTTAACATTTTGCTTAAAGATAAGTGCTAAATTATTTATTTACCAATTTCAATTTCAATATACGACTTTATATACTGCATACGTAAGCGAGAGCATCGCATATCTTATAAATAGATTTCATACTCTTTGTCTCCTTCTCTCTTCCTCTTCACTTCCACTTTGTTGACACCTTTGTCGTTTTTTAATGACACTTTGTTATTTCGATACCCTTTCGACTCTCGACTCGCATTGCAATTGCTTAAATACTAAATAGGGAATAGAATTTTTAAGACTGTAATTCAATTAAAATAAGCTGGGTAAAGAAATTTATTCAAAGATATTATATTTAAGGAAAGTTATTTAAAGTTTTAGCAATGGAAAAGTGAAGAAAAGTAAAAGTAATAAAACAAACATACTATATTTGGTATGTTTATATACTGGAACATTTCAAATATACCATAGAATAGAAAGACTTTAGAAATTAGTTTTATTTACATGCATTGCTCCAACTCAATTTCTTGTTATAGGCTAGACAAAGAAATTAAATTCAAAGAAATTTAAGGCAAGGTATTTAGAATTATGGCAATGAAACAATTGAGCGTTATTTTTTATACAATTAAAAATAAAGCAAACATACCAAGAGCTATGTTTGGTATATTTATATACTACTACATTACAAATTTATCATAGAATAAACAATACACCAGATCTCAAAATAAATCAAATATACCAAAGGCTTTACTACCATCGAAATACTAGCATAAATAGTATAGAAAATATACCAGATCTGAAAATGAAACCAATATACCAAAGGCTTTATATATATTTATATTTATATATTCGCATAGAAAATATACCGGATTTCAAAATAAAGCAACTGTACCAAAAGATACATATGCTATATTTATATACAACTACATTTAAAATATACCATAGCATAAAAATATACCAGATTGTATTGAATTATATTTGTAGATCCATTTGATATATGTAAAATAACATATATCAATTCTTATTCCTATGTTCATTCCTCTTTTCTAGCTCTAGTTTCATTTCTGTAGTGTATTTAATGATCGCTCTAAAACATTTATTTAACTTTTTCAATATTTTTGTTTTTATTTTGAGTAAATTTTTTATGCATTTTTATGGAATTTGTTAATGCGCCCGCTAAAATATATTTCTTGTCGATTATCTTTTGTGCTGGTTTTTATCTAATTTATATTGTGATCTCAATGTTGCCTTTTTTCATTGTCTGTTTTGTTCTGTTTTCAGTTTTTTATTGACTTGGCGGTTGGCCAAACGCATTATGATTATTGATTTGTTTGATATTTTTACTATGCTCCAAATTGACTGAGCACAGAGAAGTGAGTTCATGTTTATGCCAAAAGAAGAGCAAAAAAATCAAAATAAATAATAAAAAATAAAAAATGCGGAATGCCTTGAGTATTTAAGCGCTTGTAGGTCATCCAATTGCCCCCCACACTCTTCAAAAAAAAAAAGTAAAACTGAAAAGAAAACACTTAAAAAAAAATCAATTTTATCAAGGCCATGTAATCAAATCTGTATAAGGATTCAAGTGCATGCAACAATTGCCGCAATTTCAGCTTTGGTAATTCGAGACGCTTACAAAGTTCCACTCGCCACTCGCAGCGGGAGCAGGAAAGAGAGAGAGAGAGAGAGAGAGAGAAATGGAGGAGGTAACTTGCAACACACCGCAGCACTTTGCACCCAAGAGTTGCTCGCAGTGGGAATTCAGTTCAGCTACAGCCAAAATGAAATGTACATCAAAATAAATAATCAAAAGTAATTTCGCAATCAAACAATAGCCAACAACGACGACAACAACAATGACAGACGGCACTTGAAGCTCTAAAATCGGCATTAGAGTCCATCCATCTACTATACAAATACATATACATACATATATATCCTGGGCGGGTTGATCTGGTCACAAAGCGTATGCTACACGACGACGGGGTGCTGTCGACGTCGACATCGTCTCTTCAGCTCCGTTCTCCCCTCTTCCACTTGGTTTACCGCGCACATCAACACCCTCAGCTAATTGATGACAAATTATTATGAGCTCAGCTCCCTCACTCTCTCTTTCTCTCGCACCCAAAGCCAATTTTGATGAATGGAAATGAAAATTGTAATGGAAATGAAAATCGAAATCGAAATGGAGATGGAAATGCATTTGGGCGATGGCCAACTGACGTTTTGTTCTGCTGCTGCTGCGGCCAACAACTGTCAAATTAGCGAAAGGACCAAAACAGGACTAAGCAGGCGAGCCAACGAGCTGGCAAACACACAAAAGGAATTAAGGCCAAAGGAATTACATTTTACATACTCAAAGGACAGCAATAGCAACAGCACGAGCCAAGGACGCTGCCTCTATTCAAATTGCCAACATGCTGCGAGGGCAGCAAAGCAAGTTGTGACAGCAAAGTACTTTAAAATATTATTGAAAAGTATAGATTTGAAAGTAATTAAATGGAAAATACAATAATTTGTAGGTGTAATGAAGTGATTTGTATTTCCATGATTAGCTTTCAATGATAATTGTATCTATTTATTATAAGAAATCAATATATGTATATAATATAAAGTGAATATTTAGTAAAGTAAATAAATATAAAAACAAAAAATACTCACATGCACAAAAATACTATACCATTGCTTTACCAATAGTGTTAGTATTCATTTTAATTAGAACTAACCTTTTAAATAAATAAATAAATATACCGAAAAAATACTACAATTATTCAAACCATATATTTGGTATATCGATATACTAAATACATACATCATGCAATGAACATTTAGTATAAAATATAAATATACCAAAGCAAATGATATTCCATTGTGTTAAATTCTGTCAAAAATAGTTTTTTTTATGAAATGTACAACATAAATATACCTAAAAAAAATACTAAAATTAACGGAGCTCTACAAGTATGTTTGGTATATCGATATACTAAATACATATACATATAATATACTTGAGTACAAATTATTTATGCTTGTCTTCTAAAGCAATTTTATTATATATATAATATTAATAATGTCCTATGTTAAGCATAGATTATTGATTTAGTATTCTCTGTTACTTGGAATTTAATTCTATAAAGTGATAAGTGATGATATTATTATCGTTATATTTATGATTTCAAATGATTAATTTACAGAGAAACTAAGTTTTATCCAATTATTTAAGCAGGGTTTTGCTAAATGTATAATTAAAGAAGTAACCATCAAATACATTAATCAGTTGTGTCTTATTTATTATTATTTGAATGCACTAATAAGGACTTTTTGAATATGAAAAGTTGATGAAATGAAATGAGTTATTCATTGTTATTTGAATGAGTTAATTCGGATTTTTTTTAAATACGAAAATTTGTTAGAAAAGAATGCAAAAAGCAGCAACTGTTGTTGCCACCCTCGCGGCAATCATCCTCCCCGCTGGTGTGTGGCAAGGACATGGCGTGTCAAAGAGACTGCGTGCATCGCCTGCTGTTGCCTTTTTCTTTTTTGTTTCGTTTCGTTTTCTTTTTTTGTTGGTTGGCCGTGGCACAATTGAAAATTGGCTCAACTCGAGCTGCAAAGTTTGTCGCGTCCGGCAACGGAATCGGAATACGAATGCGAATGCGAATAGGCATCGAAGTTGAAGTCGAAGTCGAAGTCAAAGTCGAGGCGAGTTGAGTCGGGGGGGGAGTCATTCATTGTATGTGCTACATAGTTGCAACACGGGGTAATTGGATCCCCATGTGCAACTGTTTGCATTCAGCGCTTTTGTTTGCCCATTAACATTCGAGTCGAGTCGAGTCGAATTTTTGGTGCCGGCGGCGCCTCGCTCACAGCTTGCGGTCTGTGGAAGCAGAGATTTTGAGTTTGTTGCAACCCTGGGCGCAAGGGGCGAACTTTAGCAGCGCCTACGGCAACATTTAGTCACACTTCAGTTGTCATTTTGTTTGTCGTCGACGTCTCTCCGGTGTGCCACGTGCCACGTGCCACACAACAAAAGGGCATTTTGGTGACTGTTTTGTTGCAAGACAAATTTCAAAGTACTTGACTCTCTCTCTCTCTGACTTTGTCTCTGTGGTGTGTGGCGCCACTGAGTGTGTGTGTGTGTGTGAGAACCTTTTGACATTGGCGTGTGCCGGGGCAACGACTCCACTGACTGCCCCTGCCTCTCCCCCACACCCCACACCCCACACATGCCGCATGCGTGGCATGCAACATGCAGTTGATGATTGGCCACAGCACAGTTAGAATTGATTGAAA
This sequence comes from Drosophila sulfurigaster albostrigata, assembly GCF_023558435.1. Lineage (NCBI taxonomy): Eukaryota > Metazoa > Arthropoda > Insecta > Diptera > Drosophilidae > Drosophila > Drosophila sulfurigaster. Next base: position 22,583,532 of record NC_084885.1, read on the forward strand.
ATTGGTAAACCGCAAATGCAATTGCGCAGCGAATTGCAAATCGAAGCGGCAAGAAGAAGCAGCTACAGAGTGGCGGAGAAGGGGTGAAGGGGGATGAGGCGAGGGGCAAGCTGGATGCCCTGCACAAAAGTATCGCAAAATGCCAGATGCGAATGTATCTGCCAGATACAATATCTCGCATGCAAATTGGGCCGCGCAGGTTCAAAAACCAGTAGCCGACGTTGCAAGTTGCCGTTGCAACGTCGCAACGTCGCAAGTTGTAAGTTGCAAGTTGCAGGCGAAGCCGCAGCCGCAGAGTCTGAGTAATTTGCAGCGTTTAACTGGCGACGAGGGCCACCGACAAATCGATTTCTGCTGCTTGTGGCGCCACAATGCCATTTACAATAATTTAAAGGCAGCCGCCAAGCAGCACAACTTGCAACCATCCCCCCTCCACCTCCTCTCCTCTCTCCTGAAGCAGATGCAGTTAGCTTACGGCGAGGCGGGTCAGAAACTGTGACTCAATATTGATTTAGCTTTAACCTTGCAGCAACCTTAGCCTCACAGCTGGTGCTGCTGCTGCTGCACTTGCAACAAAAGTCAAAGTTGAACGCTTGAGCAAACAAAAAAGTTGCCAATAACTCTAATTAAATTAGTAAACACTTTTCAATAGAGGTTTTATCTGGCTTTTAAATTCTGATTTATAATTTATTAAATTATATTGCTTGATAACTTTTGTTCAAATTATTTCTAAATATTAATTCGATTTAAACTATTTTTTATCTTTTGCAGATATGCTTCTACTTCATCTTCTAGTTTCAAAATGTTGTTTTAAAACATGTAAGTCTGCTATTCCTACAATTAATATATTTAATATATAATTCACATTTTTGGTGACCTATTTATACCCTCTACCCATAGGGTAAACTTGCTTAGAGGCAATGTGTGTGTGTAACCGGCTGAAGGAGGCATCTCTAAAAGATATATATTCTTAATCAGCGTGTGGTATATTTTGAATGTAGTAGTCTATCGATATACCAAATATAGTATTAGTATTTTTTGCACTCTGCGGTATATTTTGAATGTGGTAGGTTTTCGATATACCAAATATAGTAGTTGTTATACACTGTGGTATATTTTGAATGTAATAGTATATCGATATATGTATGTGCTTGATATAGCATTCGGCATATTTGAGTATTTTTTGGTATACTTTTAGAATTCTACCGCATCTCTTTCTCTATCTGTTCTTAATCAGCGTCAACAGCCGAGCCGATCTGTGTATATCCGCCATTCAATCTAGTATATTTTGCTGTAGTGTATTAATATACCAAATATAGTATTCGAATTTATTGTACTGTGCGGTGTATATTGGATGTAGTAGTAAATTAATATACTAAATATACGATATTTGGTTTATTTGAGTATTTTTTGGTATATTAATTTAGTATATTTTACGAATACCGCACTATTTTGATCCTCTCCTATTGAAAATAAGTTACCTACATACTCTTTTATACCAAATATTTATTTAGTATTATTAGTATTTTGTGGTAATTGGGTATTTTTTTTCGAATAATACTGCATTGTTTTTGCTGTTATTGAAAATGAGTTCTCACTTATTTTATTTATTTTATTTTTTTTCAGCTAACCGATTTTGTAAACGCATAGAAATCTCTTTCAATTCTTTCGATATATATTTGCAGTTGCGAAATAAAATTAGATGAACAAACTTCCTGGCTATAAATCGTGCTATTAGTTAGTTTGCTTCATTTAACTGCCCCAAAATGCGACAAAGCATTGCATAATTGTGTCCTAATTTCGCAGTTCATTTAGCAAGCGATTAGCATACAGATGAGAAAGAGCTTCATAAAGAGAGAGAGAGAGAGAGAGAGAGAGAAAGAGAGAGAGAAGAGGGATGCCTTGCCAAGACAAATCGATAGTTTCATCTACTAGAACCCAAAAAACTGGACACACACGCCTTTTGTGTGCTGGACAACTCTTTGCATAATTTGTTTTTATTTTTTTTTGGCACAATTCGCCGGATCTGGGCATTAGCATAATGCGCGAAGCGAGCAATCTTGGACTTGGCCCAGTTTTCTTTATTTTTTTTCGGGCTGTCCGTTTCCTTTTCTGAAGAAAGAAAGAGTCTAATGGCGAGTTCTTTGTCCGTTGAAGCTGACAAAATGCTTTCATGCCGGAAGCAAACGCAATGCGTTCAACGTCGTCTCAGCTTTGTTAATTGACAACTTTTGTTGTTGTTTTTTTCTTCTTTTTTTACGCTGTCTTTTGTGATTCGAATTTGTCACAGGATGACACGAGTCCTTGTAGGGTTAATGCTACACACACACACACATCGACTTTCATTACACAGGCAATTTGTTGCACACAATGCGGCAACGTTGCGTCGCCATTTCCGTTATCAATAAATTTGTGCGCTTAAATGCGTGTTTATCAAATTAGTTGACAACCGGCAACTGAGACGAGCCGCAGAGTCTCTCTCTCTCTCTCTCTCTCTCTCTCTCTCTCTCTCTCTCTCAAGCTCACCCGCACACTCCGCAATCTCCGCTCAGTCCATGGCCGGAAGGTAGAAACTGTCCTTCGTCCTTCTGATACAGGAAATTCGGCAAATTTATGTTTCTTACACTCGTCCAACAAAAAAAATTTGCCTTGCTTTAGCTTCAATTTTTTATGGGAAATTTCCGAGCACAAGTCAAATTGATTTCATTAAATGAAATCCAATATTATTGCAAATCAAGCGTGAACTTTATGTAGAACAAGAAAAAATCTAGATTGAGTTCAGAACTCTTCGATTTTAAAACAGAATCTTAAAGCACGAATTCAAAAATGAGAAATTATCAAAAACGAGCTTTTGTTCTTGAGATTACAAATCTTTCTTTTTCATATATGCACAATATTATATTAAGAAATAGAATCAAATGATTAGAATAGAATTCAAATGCAGCTCACATTATTATTATTATACTCATATTATTATATATATCCAATAACTGTCCCTTCAAATGCATAAAATATCATAAGGGTTTCGAAAAAAATACATAAATAAATTTATAATATATAAAAATATAATATGTTATAGGATTATCATAATCGTGACTTATCATAATAAACACATAAAAAATGTTCTGGTAAACTCTAATTTTAATTTTTTAATAAAAATGTAATGCCGAATGCATTAATATCATTAAATTAAATTATGAAAATTAATTTTGAAATTGTATCTAAACATTTATTATGTAAAAAGTTATGTTTTTCATTTGATAGGCTGCTAACGAGCTACAAACTTTTAACTACAATAGTTTGCTGATTGAATGATCTGAACTAAGTAAAACCGGAAAAATGCGCCATTAATCGAAATGCCATAAAACGAATATTATGATTTACAGAATAATATTATCTCTTTTAAGCCCCACTATTCATAATGATGTGAGGTCGTAAAACGAATTATTGATTGACCACAAATTATTGATTGCATAAAGTTGATGATTAACTTATAAAATGATAGGATATTATATAAGATATAGATATTATAGTATATGCTGCAAACATAATAGAGTAATAACTACAATATATTATATGATTTCTGAAAATGTGGTTGCGATCGGATAAAAATTGTAGAGCTAAAATAAGAAATACTTTTGTATGGAAAAAAACGTTTATTCTTCGATGCTTTGGCTGACAATTTGGTATATTTTGACCTTTATGGTATACTTCGAGTGTAGTACTTCATCAATATACCATTGGTTCTAGTATTTTTTTGATAATACCAAATATTGTCTTTGATATATTTTTGTATTTTTGTGATACATTATTTGCTATATTTTAGGAATAATACCCAATATGGTATATTTTTGTAGTTTTGTGATATTTTAAAAATAAAACTGCACAGTTTTATTTAATTGACAATGGTAGCGCGTTTCTCACAGTTGAGCACACTCGATTGTAGCTTTTTGACTTGTTAAATATTAAATATAGTTCAAAATTAATTCATATTTTAATGAAAGAAATAGGATGACGATAAATTAAAGAAAATCATATACAAGATACTTTAAATTTGTGAAGCTAAAATCAAAAAGTCAAGCTCCGTTTGCAACTTAACGGGGAATTATTCAATGAAGTGATCGACAAGTGCCATTGATTCGATTCAATCGATTCGCAGTCGCAAAATTTCGATTCCCATTCGAAAGACAAAAAACATAACAAAAACAAAATGAAACAAGAAGAAACTACGGCAAGGAGCAAAATGTTCGCACGGTCGCATGCGGCACTCATAAATTTATAAGTGGCACTCATAAAAATGCAAATCGTTGGCAAGAAAAACCGCAACAAATAATCAATTTGTTACAGAGGCGTTATGACTGACTGACTGACTGCGTGTGTGTGAGTGAGTGAGTGAGAGAGTGAGAGAAATTCGCACAAAAGTCGAGTCCGGAAAACCGAAGCTAACCCACGGTCTACGCTCTTTACGCACAAAATATCTCGCGAACCCTTCGCACTTCAAACTTTTGAACTATGACTTCGATTTGGATTGGGATTTGGGTTTCGATTTCGATTCGAGCTGCGAACGCTGCTGCGTTTGGCCACTTCACGCAACGCAGCGAGAATTCTTGGAGGGGGAGGCTGCTGAAAGGCAGCGCAAATTGCATTCGCTTAGGCGCAACCCCATAAATTAAGTGACACCAAGGGCGAGAGACGGGGGCGAGGAGAAATAGAAACTAGTTCGCAAGCGTCTACAAAGTGTGTGAGAACGACTTTAAAATACCCGCTAGATATTCTTATATTGAAATATATTAAGTATCCGAAAGAAATCTTTAAGCTTCCATCACTTAACTTTAATATTTAATGCTGTCGCCAGAAATCATTAAGAATTTGTATTATGAAATTCGCATATAATTCTTTATATTAATGAATAAATAATAATTATATCTTAAAAAAAAAGTTTCGGTTCGTAATTCTTCACAAATTTGTCTTCTTCCCTTCAACATTGTGAGTTTTATTCAAAAATAAATCGATCGTAATGAAATCACATTATTTTTATTATTGATATTGCTCAACTAATTTGAAATATTTGAAATATTTCATCAAAATCTTGAATGCTCTCTCCCTAAACTTTCGAAAACCTTGTCTTCTTCAATAAACTAAATATCTGCTTCGAAGAAATCATAACAAATGTTATTATTGAAACGTTTGCTAAAGTTCACGTTGTAATTCTTAGATTTCTTAAATTTCGTGAACATTTCAGAACTAAGAATATGCTCAGTAAATTTGGTATGCATAGCTTTGATAGTCTCTGAGTTCTAGCTGTTGACAGACGCGGACAGACAGAAAGACGGACAAACTTGTTCGCTTTGGCACCAAGTTAAATAACCCCTTTGATGGCCGTGTGTGGCGGGTATCAAAAGTAGCGAAACTGGCAACAGGCAAAACAAACAGCCAGACAACTTGGGGATGGGGTAGTTGCTGCTCTCGCCCTCCCCCTCTGCACTTGAGGGTTGCAACTCAATTAGAAACGTTTCGTTTGCCGTCGAGCCACTCGACGACAGGGCGCAATAAAAAATATATGTATATGTATGTATATAATACACAAAAAAGGCCAGCGCCGTCTTTCAACTTGAGAAGCGCAAGAGTCAAGCGTCGTCGAGAGTTTGGAGAGCCGAGAGAATCGCGAATCGAGAGCGTCGAGCATCGAGCATCGAAAGTCGAATTGAGAGTCGCACTCGAGAGCTGAGAATGTTAACAATTTTGTAAGTGATGCCGTTTAGGGGCATGCCGCGCTTCGCTTCGCTTCCCATGGCCTTCCATGCCTCGCAACTTCTTCCACACAAAAATGCAACAGTTTTTCAAGTGGCCCAAGCTCAGAGGGCCTGAAGAGGTCCTTGGAATTCGGCACAGGACTCGTGTGTGTCAGCTTGCATTAAGCTCAATCCTTAAGGTTCTGCCAAGTGAATGATTCTTTTGTTTTTTCTTTTTCTTTTTTTTATTGTATTTTGTTCTTTTTGTTTATTTTCTACACACAATAGACGTCTTAAGACTAGGCAAAAAAAATTCACAAAAAAAAAATAATCAAAAAAAAAAGTTGTGTTCATTTCACGTTTTTTTTTTTCTTTCGTTATATATGTACAAAACATTTACAAAAATTTACAAAATTTATGCGTTAGGCTACGTTTTAAATAGTTTTAAATATAAGTATTATTTAGACAAAAAAAATGTGTATTAATATTAATGTTAATCATATTTTTTTGTATATTTGTGTTTGCGGAGACGTTTTGCGTGGATTTTCGAATGAGTTGCTATTGGAAGTGGAAAGTGGCCAAGCTTTAGCCGATAATCAAGATAGAATTCACTTTCCAATGGTGTTCAACGGTATTCGTTATTAAGTTATGTGTGTTTATTTCCAGTTGTAAATTGAATGGAAATGCCACTGGAATGTCTTCTGAATATTTCGTTTGTGCTTGTGTCGAACTGCCAAACTAAAGTCAAAGAAAGTCGGCATGCTTATTTCCAGTTAATGGAAATGCAACTGGAATGTCACTGGAATATATCAATTATTTTATGTTGTCCTCGCACTTGCAGTCAGGATATTTATTGAATGTATGTAGCTGCAATATATCGCTTACAATTTGTTGGAATATCACTGGAATATATAAATTGTGTTTTATTTCAGTTGCCAGTCTGTACTTCCAGTTTCCAGTTTTCGCACTTGCAGTCAGCATTTTTATTGTACCATTCAGTTGTCAATTGTGTTGGAACTGTTGAACTTACAGTAAAAGATCCGCGCGTCTATTTCCAGTTGTAAAGTCAATGTATAGACTGGAATGTTGCTGTAATGCTGCTGGAATGTCGCTGGAATATCGCTCACATTTTATTGGAATATCACTGGAATATATCAATTGTGTTTTAAGTTCCAGTTCCACTTTCCAGTCTGCACTTCCACTTTCCAGTCTGCACTTCCAGTTTCCAGTCTACACTTCCAGTTCCAGGCTCCACTCTGCACTTCCATGCAACCTTTCCAGCTTCCAATTGAATTTCCAATGCTGCAACTGCCTTCGCACTCATTCGCTTGCACACTTCCCTTCCACATTTCACTTGTCTCTTGCCACTCCCCCAGACCCTATCCCCACATTTACCCCCGCTCTGCCCTCTCCACCGCCTGTGTCTGAGATCCAGCTCGCATGCCTGGCTCGCCTTAGACGTCCAGCGCCAGCTCCTCGTCATCCTCATCCTCGTCCACATCGACCGCAGGCAACGAACCCAATTCGCCGCGTTCCTCCTGCTCCCCAGCACCCGCTGATGATGTTGTTGGTGTTTTTGTTGGCGCCGTCTCCTCCGCTGTCTGTTCTCTGCGAGGTGGCGGACTGCCCGGATTCAGAGGCGGGCTCGGCGTCTGCAGACGCTGTCGGCTGCTGCTGCTGCGTTCGTATTCCGCCTCGCTGTTGGCGCTCTGGCTGGTTGCGGGCGAACGTTCGCGCTGCGGTTGCTGTTGCTGTGGCGCCAACGCCGGCGCATAGTAGCCGCCCAGCATGGGCGTGGCACCCGGAGGAGGCGGCATGCCGGGCAGACCCATGCCCGGTGGCATCCGACTGGGATACATGTAGCTGGCGGGCAGCGCAGGCTTCTGCAGCGCAGCCGCCGCTGCCGCCTGCCGATAGTAGATATCAATGGCCGAGGGAGGCGCTCCGTGTGGTGTCTGGGCGGCAGCGGCTGCCGCATATGGCCAGGCGCTCAAATAGGGCGTGGCACCGCCGTACAAACGTTGAAACGCCGCATAGTTGCCCGCCTCGGCGAGCAGCTCCAATCCCACGGCTGTCTGGCGCTTCCATTTGGTTCTGAGAGAGAGTAGAGTGGAAGGAAAGAAAACAGTTCATTAGTTGTTTGTGGTGAAAGCGCAGCGAATGCATAAAAAATTAACCAAATTAGGAAGAAAAGGCGCAACTACACTGACAAAAACGATATAGGGAATACAATATACCCCAAAAATACTAAAATATACCAAAGAAAAGTATATTGATATAGTACTAAATTCAAAATATACCATAGAGTGCAAAATATGCCAGATTATCAGCCAAATCAACTAAGACCCGATCTCAGTAGGCGAAAGTGGGCGTGGCAAAATTTTAAACAAACTCGATCTGCCTACAAACATAACAAGAGCTGTCGAAAAAGAATTTTAGCTCTATCTCTTATAGTCTCTGAGATCTTGGTGTTCATACCGACGGACAGACAGACGGACAGACAAGGATATATATATTTTATAGGGTCGAGGACACCTTCTTCTGCCTGTTACCTTCTTCTTCTACCCTATGGCCAGGCGATATTAACGTATTAAAATGCTTAAAGTTAAATTAATATGAAATTGGAAAAAATTACTTCAGTTATATGCAATTTTGCTATACTTAAAGTGATTGAAGTAAAAATATTACAAAATTGCAATTGAAGTATTAAAATGATTGAAATGAAATATTTGTATATCGTATATGAATTTAGGTACTTAAAACTTAATATTGAAACAAAGCTGAATTCAGTTGAAAATAATTTGGAAGCTGTAAAAATTTCAAATTTGATCATTTATCTAAGTTTTTATTCAAGTCGACTGCCCACTTTCTCGCAGTGTATGCAAAGAGCGTAATAACGGCGGCTGTGGCAAGCTGTGTGGCAAGCCACATTAATCATGCCACAGAGTGCTGCATCATGCCGCTGACTGCGCGTGTCCTGGCCGCCTGCTGCGTGGCCCAGACAAGGATGCGAGGATGAGACTCGAGACTCGGAGACTTCGACTGAGGTCGACTTAGCTATTATTGCTGTTTATATTTCGCACTTAATTGTTTTGTCATTTATCTTGCACTTCAAAACGCACGCCCACGCATTCAGCATTGAGCATTGAGCTGGAGTGAAAGGCAGACGAGGGCGGCAGCTCGGAATGAGCACTAATTGGCAACGGCACGCCCAACTCAACTAGAGAGAACTCAGCGGAGAGAGAAACAGAAAGAGAGAGAAAGAGAGAGAGAGAGAGAGAGAAATGGAAGGAAAAACAATTTAGGGAAATGAAATACTTCGTATTCTTTTTGGCAAATCCTTTAATCGCCTCTAGGCGCCAGGATCGAGGATCCGAGGATCACTTTTCGATCGCTTTTTCTGCGCACTCATCGTGTGCAGCTGTGAAAATGTTTAAGCGAAAATTAAAGGCGACTTTTGTTGCCCTGCGGCAGCTGAGCATTTTGACTTTGACAGGCAACAACACAAAAAAAGAAGCACACAAAAAAAAAACATAAACAGCAAACGGTGTAAAGAAAATAAATACGAAAAAAAAACAATTTGCAACGGATTTGTAGCGAATGTTTGACAGCTTCTTGCGAGAAGAAAAAAGGCAAAAAAATTGTAAAATTGCCAAAAAGATTCTTTAATGGATGAGATCTTTGAAGAGTCAACAGAAGTCTACTTCGAGTTGAGTGTAAAACAAAATATTTTCCTAATATTATCTGATTTTTTTGCCACTGAATTTGTCATCACTTCCTTATTTTAAACTATTTTTGAACAGCAATTATAGATCACAACTAATTGTTGTCTTAAAATAATCTCTGCGCTACTTTTTCATTTATTTGTCACTCTATGTCTAGCAATTTTTTCAATCAGATATTTGATTAACGTTTATACATACATATATTTAAAATATTATTCTTATAGAGAAAATAGAGCTTTATATTCTTATGTGTGTAAATATTGTTGTCGAAATTCTTCATTCTATATTTCCACTTCTTTTTCCATACATTTTATTAAGCCGTATTTATATTAAATATTTTTCACTCTTTTTTTCATTTTATATCTGAACTCATTTTTTTATTCATTGAGTTAAAATATATTTATACTAATTTTTAAATCTTTTACCTTTTTTCTAAATTTGATTAATCTGAATTTATATCTAAAGCCTGCAATTTTTTATCTCTCGACATTTCAACTCCGTTTCCTTCTTCACTCATTTGATGAATCTGTACTTAAATCTAAATTCTATATTTAGATATTTTTCGTTATTCATTTGATTAATCTGTGTTTATATCTGAATTCCACTATTTTTGCTATATATTACCTTTTTTCCTTATTCAGAGTAATCAATCTGAATATAAATCTAAATTTTTCATCTTTCGATATTTCAACTTTATTTCCGTCTTTATTCATTTAATTAGTTTGTATTTATATCTAAATTTCTTTCTTAATTTTTCTTAATTGTTCTTAATTTCTTAAGTGTTCTTAATTTCATCAATTTAATCTTGTGTAGCGCATTTGGCAGTCGTTGCCAATGAATTTGCAAACAAGCGAAAGAAAAAATATGTATAAAACCGTTGTTAATATCCGGTTGAGTTTTCGGCTCTGGCTCAGCAAGAGGTCTCTCTCTTTTTATCTGTCTCTCTCTCACTCCCCATTTGTCTCTCTGTTTTTTGCTCTGTTGCTGGCGTTGTTAATGCCCAAAACGAAATGTGACAAGTCATTGGGCAATAATTAAAAAAGAAAATAAAATGCTATTAAACGTAATAAGGCAGCAGCTTTGCCATCTATTTTTAAACAGGGGCAGCTGTCGTTGGCAGCGACGTTGGCAGCGACGTCGACAGCGGCGTCGACTGAGAAGGCACAGAAATGATATTAGAAATCGAATCAAGAAGCAACCGAGACAGAGAGAGATGCTGGAAGTCGAAACTGATATTGAAAACGAATGACTTAGGCAACAAACTTGCGCGCCGAGATGGGAGCAAAAAACAAATAACGAAAAAAGAGAAAAAAGTAAACAACTCATTTAATAAACAGCAAAAGGCATTTTACGACTCTTGCGCAAAATGCAGCAAATTAAGCAATCAGCATAAAAACAAAACGCATAAACAGCGCCAACTTGATTCCCAACCGGTTACCGAGGGGGTTGGGGGGAGGGATGGGGAGGGGAAGAGGAAAGGGAATAGAGAAGTCGTTGCCGATGGAGAGCCATTAAAGTGATTTTTATTGGAAAAGTGCGCGAAGAAATGGGCGGTTCCATAAAAGGCGCTGATTAGCAAAGACACTATTCCTTTTCCTCCCCACTTCATCCCCTTCACCACACTCCAAAAACAATTAAATTGCGAGCGTCAAAGAAACCGCCACAGAAGAAGAAGAATAAGAAGAAGGAGAGAAACTCACCTGCGATTCTGATACCACGTCTTCACCTGGCAATCGCTCAGCTCCAGCTTGTTGGCCAACTCCATGCGATCCTGAACGCTCAAATATTTCTGCCGCTCAAAGGATTTCTCCAGCGTCTGCAGCTGATGATCGGTGAAGGCGGTGCGCGCCTTGCGCTGCTTCTTGCTCAGCGACAAACCCAAATGCGAATCCCCATTGGCGCCATTGCCATTCTTCAAACTATCCTCGCCATCGTCGTCCTTCCCGCCTGCAAAATAGTCAAAGAAAGGAATGAAAACTTTTATTAGTAAATAAACTTTAATTTAAAATTTAGAATATGGTAATAGGGTATGATAGGAAAGGGTTTGAAGTAACTGGATGTAACAGGCAGGAGGAGGCATTTTCAACTCTATAAAGTATATATATATCAGCGAGAGCTGATGATATAGCCATTTCTCTGTCTGTCCATCTTGTATGTTTACTACTCTATGGTATATTTTGAAAGTAGTTCTACATCAATATACTAAATACAGTCTTGGGTATATTTCGGTATTCTTGCGGTATATTAATATGGTAATAATTTGAAAGTATATCATCATAACAAATATAGATTATGGTATATTTTAGTATTTTTGTGGTATAATAATACGGTATATTTCAAGTATATATTAATTGTAATACTATATCAATGCATCATATACAGCCTTTGGTATATCTTAGTATTTTTTCGGTATATGAATATGGTATATTTTGAAGTGTATTTTAAAAGTATATCAACATACCAAATATAGCTTACGGTATATTTTAGTATTTTTGTGGTATATTAATATGCTATATTTTAAGTATATTTTAATTTTAATACTATATCAATGAATCATATACAGCCTTTAGTATATTTTAGTATCTTTGCGATATATGAATATGGTATATTTTAAGTATTTTCAAAGTATATTAACATACCAAATATAGCTTTCCGTGTAATCGCAATATTTTTGCGGTATATTAATACGGTATATTTTAAGAATAATACCAAACTCTTTTGCTCTTATTGAATATGTGTAGCAGGTATCTCACAGTCGAGCATACTCGAACGTAGCGTTCTTATTTGTTTTCGTCTGTATCTTGTCTGCCTTTTTTGCTGCTCAGATTTGCGCGCGCTGTTTAATTTGATGACTGCAACGCATGCAACTTTGTGGCATGCCATTGCTAATTTGCAATTAAACACTTTATGAGCACAAATTGCAAACAACTAAGAGAATAACTACAACTACAACTACAAATACACAACAATTGCTGCCACTTGAATTCATTCCATTCCAACTTATTGTGTAATAAAAAGAATTTAAGGAGCATACACCAAAGAGTAGAACTATATAAATGACGCCACTCAAAAGAGCATTAACTCATCTGGAATTTTTAGTTTTTAATCCCCCAACTTCAATGCTTTACCACTAAAAGAAGATGTTAACAGCTGACAATTTCTCATAAAAGTCTTTAGTTTTTTAAATTGTGATCAAATTTGTTTTGTTTGCTTTTTAAATTTTCAATAAAGTTTCCCATATTTATTCACATATCATTTTGATTGGCAGTCACTTCTTGCTTTTGATTTAAACTAATTGACGCTTTAATATATGTATATTTCAATTTCTTACATTACTTTTACACTTGAAGATGTTGCTTAATTTTTAAGCAATTTGTTTACGCTCTAAAATTTCAGACTATTAATGAGCAGGCTTCTAAGTTACTTGGCCGAATACTTTTTGTATGATCTGCTTTGTTTAAATCAATTTTAAAGCTTTCTCTGTTCTTTATCATAATCTCTCTCTTAGCACCTCTTGAACTTATCGATTTTGTTTTCCAACTTTTTCTGTCTTAGTACTTTATGATGTATTTTGAATGTAATACCCAAGCCATCTATATTTTTGAGTATTTTGTCAGTATATTTGCTATATTTTAGGAGTAAATAACGTTTGTTGTAAAATGATTTTAATGTAATAGTACATCGATATACCAATTATAGTTTTCAGTATATTTTTTTTTATTTTCAAAACAAATAACAGTTAAATGTAATAGTATAACGATATACCAAATATCACTTTTGGTATATATTTTTTTTTTTATTTTTTTATTTTTTTGGTATATCATTTTTATATATTTTAGAATAAATTAATACTATTTTGTAATACCAAATATCGACTCAGACATATTCTTTGAATATTTTTCAAATAATACCACATTTGTGTGCTTTTATTGAAAATGCTTTGTGGGTATGCAGCTTTCTTACATGTTTTCCGTTTATTTTTCATACATTTTCCACACATTTCACTTCCTCGCCTTACGCTGTCTTCTTCCTATTTGCTTCACATTCTTTTGCCTTCTCATGCGCCTCTTTTTTTTGTGTGTTTTTATGTTTTATTTACTTTTTGCTATTTTCTGCGTGTTCCCCCTCACTCTCTATTCCTTTCTCTCTTTCTCTCTCTTTCTCTCTGCCGCATCCATTCGTGTTAACAACAAGAAACCAGTCAGCTGGCAGCTGCTTCGGCTGCGGCTAGTCAAAAAGTCAGTTAGCAAAACATTTCCGCAATATGTGAAACCCTCGCGCATAACTCTTGAAGCGCCCCTCGCACCCCTCCGCGCTGCATTAGTAATTAAGTGCTTGTGGCTAAACTGTATTAAACATGCTTAAGTGTGCAGCCAACAACAACAACAGCAGCAACAACTGCAGCAACAACTTCCTTCTACCTGGCTGACTGCTGAGCTGAGAAACTAAGAAACTAAGAAACTGAACAACTGAGCAACTGAGAGACTCTTGGCCAAGTTGTTGTTGTTGTTGTTGTTGTTCGTCTGCATTTAATTGCGCATGGCAGCAACACATTTGCAATTGGCCTTTTTGCATTTTAATTAAAGCAACAGTAACAACAACAACAACAACTACAATGAGCTCTAAGCATGCGTTGTTGTTGTTGCTGTTAAACGTTTATCAGCATTTTGATAATGTGCACGCTTAAATGCAGTGAGCAGCAGCAACAACAACAACAGCAACAACGATTGCTTCGAGCTCATTGCAGTTGTTGTTGTAAATGCAAATGCTACAATAAAGCTTGCATAACGGTAACGCGATTAGTGAGTGTGTTTGTGTGTGTGTGTGTGTGTGTGTGCGTCTGCATTATCATATATAACTAAGCATTGTCTGCGATTTAACCAAAAAAACAACACAAAAAATGTGCATAAAAATGTTGATACAACATGAAGAAGAAAATGTGAAGAGTGAAAATGTGGCAGAGAAATAAAATAGAGCAAAAAATAGCAAACTATATGTTAAAAATGTTTAAAGGAATGAAACAAAATTAATAAATAACAAGTAAGAAAGCTACAGTCAATAAAAGCAAAATATTTGCCATATTATTATTAAAATATACCAACTGAATATACCGAAAAAATACTAATATAATATACTGAATGATTTTTTAGGTATATTAATACAATTCTACATTCAAAATATACCATATACGATTTCCTGTCGGCACAAAATTCTATAACCCTTTTACCCTAAAGAAATTGCAAAAAAATATCTTAAGACTTAAATTAAAATTATTTTTACAAAATCATCAAAAATATTGCGAAGAAATTAAATGATAAAATGTTAAAAATGTAGCACTATACGTACAAAAAAACAATCCGTACAAAACCTAGAAAAAAAAACTAAAAATTCAAAGTAGTGAAACAAAAGACTTAGGCAACGAACTTGCTACAAGCACTTGTCAATTGGAAGTGTGAATTGTGCTTATATTGTAAGCAATGCAATTGCAGCAGAAGTTGTTGTATTCGCAGTAGTTGTTGTTGTTGTTGTTGTTTGTTGTTGTTGTTGTTGAGGCCACACGCTACGATTTTGGAAGCCAACGAAAGGTTCAAGTTAAAGTTGAAGTTAAAGTTGAAGTTGAAGGAACGCGCAAAGGAACGCAGCCAAAAAAAAGGCCAAAAAATATCAATTTCAATTAGTGACGAAAACTGCTCAAAGCGTACGACAAGAGGAAGCAAGCGCTAAGAGCGAAAGCGAGAGAGAGAGAGAGAAAGAGGGAGAGGGAGAGAGGAGGCAAAGTGTGATGCGAGTGTCTGCTTGTCTCGCCGGATCAGCGCACAGTTCATTTGACAGCTTCGGCTAAGCTGCACGCTGAGCAGAGAGAGAGGGAGAAAGAGTGAGGGAGAGAGAGAGAGAACGTGGAGTGTAGAATGCGACATCAGCTGAGCAGCGTCTCGAATCGAAGCCGAATTTGGCTCAATTTCAAACGCGACGGCAACGGCAACGGCAATTGATCCTTCGCGAAAGGAGTGGAGAAGAGAGGGGGACAGAGAGGGGAGCACAACTGTCGCTCGCACGCGTCTCAAGTGACGCGCGAGTGTCAACCGAAAATTTGAATTATGAGCAACGAGCAACGAACAACAACAACAACGAGTTTCGCATTCCTGCGCTTCGTTGTTGGGCTTCGATTAAGCCGTTAAAAGCGGCGTTTTGATTTTGAACGACAAAAAAAACGAATCATAAAACTTTAGCTGAAAATTAACCGTTGTCGCAGCGTGGGCTCAAAATAAATAATAATAATAATACAAAAACTTGCCTCAAACTGTGCTAGAGAAACGGAGACAAGTCTCTATCTCTTGCTCTCTCTCTCTCTCTCTCTCTCTCTCTCCCTCTCATGCTCTCTCTTTCGCTCTCTGTGTGGGCTGCATTTATGGCTTTATACATTTCTTTGCGTTTGGCTTGTGTCTCAAATCAAAACAACAAATTTCTAGAATTGACAGCCTAGCGGGAAGTCTTCTCTCTTCTTCTTTTTCTTCGTCTTATTCCCCTCCCTCTTCCCTTAATTTTAATTGACTTTGGCACAAGTCTCGAAACGAAATTAAAAATGCCCATGAAATTGCTACGAAAATCATATTTATATTTTGAAACTCAAAATTAAACGCAACGAATCGATAATAAGTTGAGCTTTATTTTTATCGAGAATCGAATCGAAATCATCAACGAAAAAAACAAAAACAAAACTTTCTTTCTTTCTTTCAGTGATTTATATTAATCAGCTGTTGAATTCATCTATTGGATTATTTAAATGCCGCCTTAAGCCGCTTATATTGCAATTATTTACTTAAATGAAACTCTTAAGCTGCTAAATAAACAATTAGTAACTGTGTAGACGACTTTGTGATACTTTGTAAAATGCTTTCAAATTTCTGAATATTAAATATTTTCAATTCATTTATTACAGCTTGCTCAGAAAGCGAATGATTACGGGGTATGTAATTTATATTTGTTAAAAGCTTGAATTATTTTGTTGCCCTAAAACTAAATTCTAATTTATTGTCTAAGTACATCTTTTGAATATTTCAATTAAATCATTAAAATTGTAGTAAAAGGAAATGAAGTTAAATTGCATGCTATCAAAAATTTTAGAAAGAAATTTTGCAATTTCGATATTTTATTTAGTGAGAGATATCGAATTTTTAAAAATAAAACTTTAATAAATTCTTGTTTGTATTGCAAAGCTACGTGAATGAAAAATATTATAATTTATATGCATTTTGTAATCGGACTTTGTCATGATAAATAATAAAAAAATGCAAAAAACATATAACAATTATTAATATTTTCAACAGAAAATATAACAAAATATAAAAAAAAAAATATTTCAACGAGTGTAAGAAAATTTATAGCTTCCATATTGTTTAAATCTTATTGATTAAACAAATTTCCAATTCTTAGCAAATATTAAAATGAAAATATTAAGAAGTAGAATATCAGAAATAGAAGTAGAAATAGTATAGAAGAAGTAGATGAAGTAGAAGTAGAAAAACTTTAATTGTCTCGTCAGCACTGCTATTTCAATGAGCACAACTGCATGTGGTACAGTGTATTTCCCTTTATGAATGTTGCTTTTCCTACAGGGTATTTGCTTGTCGTTGAACCTGATTCACAATCTATTTACACAACGCTTTGCCTATCTGGCTAGACTTCCCGCCTTCTATCAGCGCTTGTCACACACAGATAAGCACAAAGCTGCTCCCAGACTTGCTCTCTCTCTCTCTCTCTCATTCCCTCTCTCTCCCACTCTCCTCGCTCTCTCTATCTTCTTTGCCAGTGTTCGCTGTATCTTAATTTTAATACACAACTCTCTGTTGGCATCGAAATCAATTTCCAACGCACATTTACGACTATTTAATAGTAATTTGTCATAATTTGCATAACGTTTAAAAGCGCTTAACAAATAAATAATAATAATAAAAACAAAAAAACAACAACAACGAGACAGCAACAAACGATAAAAGAAAGAAACAAACAAACATTAAAATCAATTAAAAATTGTTGCATGCTAAAAGCTGTCAACTTTTTAGTCGTCCCAAGTGGCAAGAGGCAGGGGCAAGAAGCCAAGCTATGTGGCACTTGGGCGTGCTGTCAAGGGTAGCGAGTCTCGCAGTTGTAGTTGTAGTTGTTGTTGTAATTGTGCAAATCGCTGATCGCTGATCGTTGAGCGTTGATCGCAAAATGTGTGCTTAAATAAATAATTAACATTTTCATTTAAGCATTTTTTTCGTTTTTGCAGTTCACTTTGCTGCTGCTGCCACACAAACTTGCCACACACAGCTGCCCCTTGCGCTGTCTCGCTCAGCTGAGCAGCAAAACAAAAGTGTTTCAACAGTTTTCATTCATGTTTATGACTGCATTCGCTTGGCAGTTCCCTAGAAACAATTTGTTTTATAAAATATATAAACATATTACTAACTATGAAGAACTTACAGAAAAACAAAGTTTGAATATTTACCATAAATTAAATATATGTAAGATTTACAAAAGGCGATTAAAAGCTGCTTAAAGCTGCCTTAAAATCTTTGACAAATAAAATGCTAGCTAGTATAGTATTTTTTTGTAGTCAACACTATCTTAAAAAGTTGTTAGCTTCATTTTATTATTACAGTTTCAGTTTATTATTACAGTTTAAGTTAGAAATTATTCAAAATTAAACGACTTTCAAACTAATCGACTTAATTCGCTACAAAGCTCATTTAAAAGCTAGATTAAAGCTTCTTAAAAAGCGCTCCAGCAGCTTACAGATTGAAAAGAAAAGAAACCTGAACATTCAAAGCTTTAAAACTTATTAAAAAGCTCTGCAACAGTTTAGAACACTAGTCGAAGTCCTCAAAAAAAAACTGAAGGATTGGAAACTGAATTACTTCTTATTAGCTGAAAGCTTCTTAACTGCTTTAAAGCTCACGCTTAATAAAATTCTGTAGTATAGAAACTCAACACATTAAAATCAACAAATAAAACTGAAGAACTTGTTTTGAAAGCTTCTCAAGAAAATTTGCAGCTTAAAAGCTTCAAAAAATGATCAAAGCTTAGTAAATGCTTCAATTACAAATCGTTAAAAAGCTCTCCAACAACTTACAGCTCAACTTCAAATACGAAGAGAAATCTAAACATTCGAAATCTAAATAACTTGCTGTTAGCTGAAAGCTTCTTAAAAAGTTTGGCAAAAGCTTAAAGTACAGCTTCAAGTAAGTTGATAAAACTTGAAACTATGTAAAGCTTCTAAACTTGATCAAAGCTCAGCGAATGCTTCAATTACAATTTGGAGCGAATAAATTCGTTGAACTTTACTCTTAAAAAGCTCTTCAACAGCTCACAGCACAACTTTAAATACGGAGAGAAATCTGAACATTTGAAATCTTAATAACTTGCTGATAACTGAAAGCTTCTTAAAAAGTTTGGCAATAGTTTAAAGTACATGTTGATAAAACTTGCAACTATGTAAAGCTCTGGAACTTGATTAAAGCTCAGTAAATGTGAGAATTACAATTTGGAGGAATAAAAAACTGACTTAAAAATAAGAAAGAAAACAAATAGTTGAACTGAAACTCACCGCAATCGTCGCTGTCGCTGTCATCGATGGTGCTCGCCTGATCGCCGCTGATGCTGCTGCCCGTGCCCCCAAGTAGCATGCCCCCAGCACTGCCATTGTTGTTGTTGTTGCTACCATTATTGTTGTTGTTGTTGCTGCCACTCAGATTGTTGTTGTTGTTGCTATTGCCCATGGAGTGGAGAACGAGGGGAGAACGCGATCGATCATCGTGCCCCTCCATGTGGCCAGCAGCAGCCGCAGCAGCGGCAGCCGCAGCAGCAGCGGCGGCAGCAGCAGCAAGTGGCACGTTGCCGCCATGTCGATGCAGCGCCTCGATGCGTTCCC
This sequence comes from Drosophila sulfurigaster albostrigata, assembly GCF_023558435.1. Lineage (NCBI taxonomy): Eukaryota > Metazoa > Arthropoda > Insecta > Diptera > Drosophilidae > Drosophila > Drosophila sulfurigaster. Next base: position 22,602,902 of record NC_084885.1, read on the forward strand.
GCTCCCGCTCCCGCTCCAGCTGCAGCTGATGATGATGCGCCGCATGTGGATGCGGATGCGAATGCGGATGCTGCGAGTGATGCCCAAGCTGCGGATGCGGCGGATGCGTGTGCGGATTCAAAGCTGCCTGCTGCTGCTGTTGTTGTTGTTGTTGTTGCTGTTGCAAAGAAAAATGGCAACAATTTGTTATTGTGAAAATCGAAATTCGTTTAAAAAAACCCTTTAAGTCAAAAGGCTTTGCAGTCTGTGTTTTAGAAACAACTTAGTTTTAAGTTTCATTATATCTAACCTTTTTTGAGTAAAATAAATCAGTAAACTCTTTATGTAATCTCTTAAGATCTACTCAAAATTGTGACATATAAAAACAAAATAAGAATGTAAACCCTTCATCTAATCTCCTAAGAATCTACAAAAATTCATTTAGATTCCAGCTTTACACACAAATAAATTTCAACTCTAATTAATTGAATTACACACACTTGAAAAATGTATAGCTAAGTGCCTTATTGTTGGATATTATTTAGTTTGGGTTTTATATTAAACGTTCATAAAATCGAGATATATTTTTTTTTATAACATTAGGATTTTCATGTTCTTAACGCACTTTTCAAACCAAAATTCGTAAAAAAAAAAATCTTGATCTATCCTCTTTTAATACATCAATAAGAACTCGTCTTATATATATAAATGTTTATAATTAATATTTCATTTTTATGAATCACATTATTATCACCAAAAAACTATCTCTAATAGTGATTAACATGTTTAGCTGCACTGAAAAATAGACCAAGTTCTAAAATCATGAAAAGTGTGTTACTTTAGGAACAAATTCTTAAAACTAAGAAATTCATTGTAAAATATGCCAAATTTTTTAAAAAGGATCACAAATTCTAGATTTAGACTACAACATTTTGTTATCCATAGAAATTCCTATAAATTTGTAATCCAGATTTAAGTGTTTTTGTTTATAGCAATGAAGCTACAGCTTCATACTTTTATTGAAATTTATTTATTTGAAAGAAATTCTAACATTAAATAAGGTAACTGATTAGACGTTATATATTGTAATAAAGAATTCTTTTTCACTTTTATAGAATTAAAAAAAACCAAAATTAGTATTTGTACAAATTTGTCAATTTTTTAAATTAAAATCTTTAATTCAAAGCAACGTTTGATGAATTTGTAATATGGAATATTTTTTGTAAACCGCTTTTCTCTACAATAAAACTGCAAATAATTGAAGCAAACTTTTTTTAACACTAATTTTAATGCTAGGCAACTAAAACAATATTCGTTTTGTCTATACAAATAGCTAACAGTAAATCTAGATAAACAAAAATAAGAAAGAAGTCGTACATCGCAAGTACATATAAACTTTTAATTAAAGTTGGTACAAGTTATTGTGGAATCTTAAGCTATAGTAGAAGCTTTAAGCAGCTTTAAGCTATGCAATACAACTTTTTTCTGACTTTTGCTATAGAAAAGGTCTAAGGCATGTTAACTTCTATTTTTATGCTTTAATTATAATATTTCCTTCTTGCAAAATCTATGTCTATCTTTATCATAATTATTAAAATAAAGTGTTTCATAAAAATGCTCTTGTTGAGCATAACTTTATAGACAAAAGGTAGAATTGAACAAGAGCAACAAAAATGTATTTAATGAAAAAATATGAATGCAAATTCATTTCATTTAATTCAATGAATTTGTTAACAATTTAGAACCTGAGGTCTTTGCTATTATCATAGAAGTTCAGCAGTGTTGATGAACAAATTTTCCTAACCAAAAGACGAAATGTAAACTATTCAAAATGAATTAACTAAAGTGAATGTTATTAATTAGTTCAATGCATTTCCTTTAATAAATTTATTTAATGCATTTCTTTACAGAACAAAGTGTGAAGTCTTTGCTATTACCAAAGTGATTTAACAGTGTTGTAAAATGAAATAATTTTTCTTAGCAAAAGACAAAATCTTTTACTTCTTCTGAACTATTCAAAATGAGTTAAGTAAAGTGTTCTATATTGATTAGAGATTGATATCTTGGAAGCAAACTTCAACTAGTGTTTTCTAACAACACTGCAGCTGTGCAGTGTTGGACAACACACTTACTGTGCTCCACGCAGCGGCGCCGTGCAACTCCTTGCCCAGCGACGTTGGCGGCGGCGGCGGCGAAGCGTCGCGACTCGACGCCTGACGCCCAAAGCGTTGCAGATGATGTGGATGTTGTTGTTGCTGTTGTTGTTGTTGCTGTTGTTGCTGCTGCAACACGGCGTAATGGCTGGCAGGCGGAAAGTGCGCCAACAACGGCGCCACATGATGATATTCACGCTCTCGCTCTCGCTCGCGTTCTCTTTCTCGCTCACGCTCAAAGCGAAGCAGTTGTTGTTGCTGTGCCAAATAATGTTGAAGTGCCGCTTGTTGTTGTTGTGCCTGTTGTTGCTGTTGCTGCTGCTGTTGTTGTTGTTGTTGTGGATGCTGTGATGGAGGATCACGAGACGTGGGCGAAGGCGCATAACAATCCTCGGGCGGACTGGCGGATTGACGTCCAGCCGAAGCCGCAGCGGCCATCGCAGCGGCAGCGGCAGCAGCAGCGGCGGCGGCGGCAGCGCTGCCGGCCAAAATGTCGGTGATCATGAAGCGGGAGCGCGGCGCCTGCGTCGCCGTTGGCGATGGCGTCAAGCTGCCCGGAGTGTCCCCAACGGCGGCCGTAGTTGTGGACATTTCCGGTGGCATTGTGGTCATGTGGTTGCCCAAATGCTTTGAAGATCTCTCCCGCTCTCTCTCTCTCTCTCTCTCTCTCTCTCTCTTTCACTCACACACACTCACTGCACTGTTTTTGTTTTTTTGGCTGGTTGTTTGCCGACGGCACAAAAAATTAAAAAAACCGAAACGAAAGACCAGTAAAACAAAAAAAAATAGAGTAGCAACAATTTCTCGAATTGAATCGTTTGCAATTGGCAAAATTGAAATGCAGCAACTGCTGCTTCTTCTTCTTCTTCTTCTAGTTCACACGCGCTTTATTCTTATTGTTGTCTTGTTTATCGTTATTATTATTGTTGTTGTTGTTGTTGTAGTCGACGAGCCGAGCTCAACAAAAGCCGTGAGACAACCGCTCGCCTTTGGCTTTCAACCGAAACTGAACTGAACAGCGAAAAACGTTTCAAGCTGCTGCTGCTGCTTTAGCTGCTTCCTCTTCTTCTTCTCTTTTCACTAACTGTTAACGGCCAAGTCCACGCACCTGTCGTCATCTCGCTCACACACACACCCGCAACTCTCAGGCAGCGTGGTGAGTTTCATTGTTGTTGCTGCCCCATCTATTGGCTGCATTTATTGGTCGTAATTGGCAGCAATTGACATTCATTAGGTTTCAATCAGCCAGCGCTCTCACTCACTCACTCACTTGCTCTCTCCCTCTCTCTCCCTCTCTCTCTCTCTCGCTCGCTCGCTCTCTCGTGTGGTGTGGTGAGTTTCGCAGCAATGGCCGCGACGCGTCGCTTTGCCATAAACCTATTTTTTATGGCAACACGCTGTTTTTATGGCGCTGCCGACGTCGCGACGTTCGGATGCTGCAACCCTGCAGGGCCGCAGCAGCAGCAGTAGCCGCAGCATCTGCAAGCTCCGCCCATTGAAACTGGTTAGCACCGGAGCACACACACACACACACACACACATGCACATGCTCATACTCACTTGCTTTGCGGAGAGTCAAACTTGAGCGCTCTCTTTGTGCTAGCGCTGGCTCGCTCTAACGCATGCCAAGCGCAGACCATGCACACTTTGCTCTCTTTGCTTTGTGCGCGCGTTCTCTCACCGCCTGTGTACGTGTGTATGCATGTGTGTTGGTGTGCTGAGTATCTTTTGTTATTTTTGCGCTTGTTAACACTTTTTGTTTGGCATTTAAACAGTAAATTGGCAGCAGTTAAATGATGCCCGCTCTCTCAGGCGTTCGTGCTCTCTCTCTCGCTCACACTAGTTGGCTGTTGCGTGCGTTCTCTCTCTCTCTCGCTCGCTGGCTTGCTTGCCTGCATTTGTATTTGTACACGTATTTGTATGTAGTTTTCAGCTGTAGTTGTTGTTGTTGTTGTTTAGTATCGATGTCAATTTGCTGCCTAATGTGCAAGTGAATGACTTTGGCAGCGTGCTAGAGGAGAGCGGTGAGTGTGGGGATGGTGATGGGGGAGGGGCGGCGGGGTTGCCTACGCGCACATAATATAATAGTGTAGACTGCAGGTGGTGAGAGAGGGGTGGGGGTGGGGGGAAGGGGGAAGGTAGGGAAACACTTGGGGCGGATGCTGTGACTGCTTTCGTTGTTGTTGTTGTTGTTGTTCCTGTTTGTTGCAGCTGCTTTGTTTGTGTGTCGACACACACACACACACACACACACACATACACGCATGTGTTTGTACATGTGCTTATGTAGTTACATACTTTTAAAAATGGCTTCATTACAAATGACAGCAATTAGCTTCGTTGTTGTTGTTGTTGCTTCTCCACTACATCTTATTATACTTAGCTCTCTGGATATGTGTATATATATGTGTGTGTGTACTTACTGTGTGTATGTGTGCTGAGCAATGGCTGTCTGCAAGGTTTTTGTTGTTTCTGCTGCTCAAACAAAATTGAATGGAAATAATGAGTGTACAAAAGCAGCCAATAAGAAATATATGTAAATATCTTGTATATACGGGAATAGAGCGATCTTAGACATTATTTTTATATATTATTCTATATGCTTGCAATTTTAAAACATTTTCGAGTAAAGTTAAAGTTTACATTATTATAATTTTTTGTGTTCCATTTGCTTGCAATATTGAAACATTTTACAGAAAAATTAAAGATCACAAATAAAAACACTCTGAAATTCGAGTCAGTCAGAAATTTGATGAAATAAATGTAATTGGAGTGCTAATTTATGGTTTCTTGTATTTATGCTAGATACAAAATACATTATTGATTACATTATTCATTACGTTATTCATTATTTTCATTAGCTAATTTGTATTAGTTGAGCAGAGTAAATAAGATTAATATTGAATTTACATTTACATTTACGTTTATTTTAATACGTTTCTTATTATGTGCTTAAAGGTTCATCCTTAGAGGAATTCAAATTTGATATTGTCGATGTGTGAACAGAAAACAGATTCGTTTTTATTAATTAAACATATCATCTTTTGACTCTGGCATAATATACTTAAATTATTAAAAAAAAAAAAAATCATTTTTGAATTTAGACTTTTTATCTATTGTTGTTTTATTTTGTTTTATTTATTTATTTTTTTTTTTTTTTGAGAATTGTGAATCAGTGAAATATTAAGATATATATAACGAGCTTAGAAAGGAAAAAACATTAACTATGTGACCCATGTTAATATTGTATATTCTAATAAATATTTTCAACAAATGAAATGTAATAATAACTTATTTAGTAAGAATTTTAAGGTTTTTTCTTATGTTTCTTTATTTGATGGAATCTAAATGACTGAAGAAGAAGAAGAAGAAGAAAGGAAAATAAAAGAAAGTGTTTGTTGATTAAAATCATAAAAGTAATTCTCATATTTAAAGTGTTAAACATATTCCAAAACATATTTTTATTTTGAATAAAGATGAATAATTTTTCATTTTCTTAAATTTATTTTTGTATTTTAAAATAATTACTTACATGACAATTCAAATATTGCTGTTCACAAAAAATAAGCCAAAAATGTTCGGAGATTCTTCTTCTTTTTTCGTGGCCGCCATTTTGTGTCTGTCTCTGTCAATCTGCAGCTAACGGGAGTTGCTGGTTGCTCTTCCCCTCCTCTGCCCCCTTCCCTTCTACTCTCATCCAAGTGTGATTCATTAAAAACAAAAAAAAACTGAGTGAGAATGAGTAAAAAGAAAATGTACACAAATTATTGAAAAAGACATTAAAAGCGACATACACACATGAGTTGAGAGTGTGTGTGTGTGTGTGTGTGTGTGTGTGTGTGTGTGTGTGTGGTCAGTGATTGCTTGTGCTCATTAGCAAAGCGAGACAGCAAGAGTGTGGGAAGGAGAGGGGAAAGAGCGGGCGGGGGTTGCTGCTTGGTTAGTTGTGTGTAAATTTCACACTTCTGTTGGCCAACTTATTTTAATTAGCCACTTGCTCTAAGTGTGGGCTGGCTGGGGGTGTAGGTGGAGGGAAGATGGGGGAGGGGAAGGGGGTTGTATCAGAGACTGGGTGAAAGCATTACAGAGCAATTTGCCAGCCTCCCGCGCGATCTCTGTTGACAAACCCCTCGGGGATGCGCTTCACTTAAGTGGCTTTGGCAAGGAAGGCGAAAAGGGACGCAATGACGCTTTGAAGGTGTCGTAATTGCACTCAGCTCATTCAGATGCTTGCCAGATAAAGCCAGAGAGACAGAGAGATAACAAGTGTGAAGGCGGAGAAGGAGACGGAGAAGGAGATGGAGATTGAGACGGAGAAGCGGAGTCAAGGGGAAACGCTTCAACGCAAACAAATTAAAAAGCACTTAACAGATGAGCAGCTGAGTTGCGAATCGAGCAGCTTCTTCGTTCATCGTCTCATTCTCATTCTAGGAGCTCTTCCTTTGCTTTTACTCTTTCTCTGTCTTTGCCTCTGTCTCATTTGCCCCTTCCGTTCCACATTCTCGCATTTCCTCAGCTTTAACCTCTATTGTCCCTCCTTTCTGTCTCTTCAACTGTTTTGGGTTCAACTTTACCGAAACAAATTTATATTGTTCAATCTCTTTTTAATTTTCTTTCCATTTTTTAATAGTTTTGTTTTTTAGTTTAATAAAATGGCATACAGTCTTAGTATTAAGTTTGTTTTTACGTTATTTGTAATATGACCTTACAAAATGTTAAAATCAACACTTTTTATATCGGTCCTTAACGATGTATTTAAACTTTCTTACTTTCTTGCCTTTTCTGCATTATCTACGACTGCATGTTTTCCTTCTCTCTCTTTATCCTACTTTTGCACTTCTACACTTGACTCCTCATTTGCTTCTTCTGTTCTAGTACCTCTACTTCATGCTTATTCTTTCATTTCTTTCATTCCTCTCCTTCATTGCCTTCCCTTTTCTTCTTGTCTTTTTTTCTTCCATTCCCTTTTCTTCCGTTTCTCACTTTAACCCATTTTTTTCTTCCTCGTCTTTCTTCTTTTGATCCTGTTCATTCCTTTTCTTAAATTTCTCTTTTTTCTTCACTTTTCTTCTTTACTATTTACTTGTCTTTCTCTTCTCTTTTTCCTCTTTATCCCCTTCATTTTCTATTCCCCCTAGCGGGTCTTCCTTTTGTTCTGCCTCCAGGTTCTACTTTGTCTACTTCTCTTTCACATTATCCTTCCTCAACTTCGCTTCTTTCTTCACTTACCTCATCTCCATTTTTTCCTTTTCCTTCTCTTCTTTCTTTACTTACCTTCTCTCAATTTGCTTCTTCCTTCGCTTTTTCCAATACTTCCTTTTCCTTGTCTTCTTCTTTCGTTTCTTTCTTCTTCTCCCTTTTCTTTTTCCTTCGTTTCATTCTTCCCCTATTTCCTTTCCCTTTTCTTCTTCTTTCGTTTCTTTCTTCCCTTACTTCCTCTTTGATTTTTGTTTTTCCCATACTTCCTTTCTCTTTGCTTCTTTCTTCCCATACGTCCTCTCTCTATTTTTCTCATTCCTTCGTTTCGTTCTTCCTTATCCTCCTCTCCCTTTTCTCTTTTTTTCTCTTCTTTCCTTACCTCCTTTCCCTTTTCTACTTCCTTCGCTTCTTTTTTTCCTTCCATCCTCTACCTTTAATTCTTTTTCGTTTCTTTCTTCCCTAACCTCCTTTCCCTTTTCTTCTTCCTTTGCTTCATTCTTCCCCTATTTCCTTTCCCATTTCTCCTTCCTTCGTTTCTTTCTTTTACCTCCACTCTATTTTCCCATTCCTTCGCTTATTTCTTCCCTAACCTCCTTTCCCTTTCTTCCTTCTTTCGCTTCTTCCCATACCTCCTCTCCCTTTTCTACTTCCTTCGTTACTTTCTTCACTTACCTCCTCTCCCTTTTCTTCTTCCTTCGTTTCTTTCTTTTACCTCCACTCTATTTTCTTCCTCCTTCGCTTATTTCTTCCCTAACCTTTTCTGCTTCCTTCGCTTCTTTCTTCATATTCTTCCTGGGTTTCTTCCTTCCCTTACCTCCTCTTTGTTTTTCTTCTTTCCTCACTTCCTTTCTCTTTTCTCCATTCTTCGCTTCTTTCTTCCCTTACGTCCTCTCCATTTTTTTTTCATTCCTTCGCTTCTTTCTTCCCTAACCTCCTCTCCCTTTTCTCCTCCTTTCTCTTCTTCCCTTACCTCCTTTTCCTTTTTTCCTTGCTTCCCTTCTTTCTTCCTCTCCATCCTCTCCCTCCCTTTTCTTCTTCTTTCGTTTCTTTCTTTTACCTCCACTCTATTTTCCCATTCCTTCGCTTATTTCTTCCCTAACCTCCTTTCCCTTTCTTCCTTCTTTCGCTTCTTCCCATACCTCCTCTCCCTTTTCTACTTCCTTCGTTACTTTCTTCACTTACCTCCTCTCCCTTTTCTTCTTCCTTCGTTTCTTTCTTTTACCTCCACTCTATTTTCTTCCTCCTTCGATTTTTTCTTCCCTAACCTTTTCTGCTTCCTTCGCTTCTTTCTTCATATTCTTCCTTGGTTTCTTTCTTCCCTTACCTCCTCTTTGTTTTTCTTCTTTCCTCACTTCCTTTCTCTTTTCTCCATTCTTCGCTTCTTTCTTCCCTAACCTCCTCTCTTTTTTCTCCTTCTTTCGCTTCTTTCTACCCTAATCTCTCCCTTTTCTCCTTCTTTCTCTTGTTTCCTTACCTCCTTTCCCTTTTCTTCTTCCTTCGCTTCTTTCTTCCCTTCCATCCTCTCTCTTTTCTCCTTGCTTCATTTCTTTCTTCCCTTCCATCCTCACCCTTTTCTTATTCTTTGTTTCTTTCTTCCCTTACCTCCTCTTTGTTTTTCTTCTTTCCTCACTTCCTTTCTCTTTTCTCCATTCCTTCGCTTTCATTCTTCCCTAACCTCCTCTCCCTTTTCTCCTTCTTTCGCTTCTTTCTTCCCTAATCTCTCCCTTTTCTCCTTCTTTCTCTTGTTTCCTTACCTCCTTTCCCTTTTCTCTTTGCTTCGCTTCTTTCTTCCCTTCCATCCTCTCCTTTTTCTTCTTCCTTCGCTTCTTTCTTCCCTAAGCTCCTTTCCTTTTTCTTCTTCCTTCGCTTTCATTCTTCCCTAACCTCCTCTCCCTTTTCTCCTTCTTCCCTTACCTCCTCTCCCTTTTCTACTTCCCCTCACTTCCAATCTCCCTTCCTCCCAACCCTGTTGCTCTATCAATTCCTCAGCCCACTCAGCTTCCTCACTATCGACAACCTTGTCCAGGCGCCGCTCTTCTGAGCGTCATCTTGTTCGTCTTGGTGATTGCGTGAGCTGTGCCTCGCCCAAACATCATTTATGTAGATCTCTGTCAACGCCGCGAGCAGCGGAGCAGCGATCAGCGATCAACGATCAGCTTCTCAGTGTTGGGAAGCTGCAATCGCTTTGAGCTCGTAAATTTCTCGAGACGTTGTCTTCAGATTTTTTGGCGTGGCGTGTGGCGTCAGTCAAACCCAATTCAAATTGCCCACGTTAACATCCTGTTGGCGGCTCTGTTTGGTGATCTCTACACTTCGCTCGCCGCTCTCTCCACTCCGCTCTCCACTCCGCCTCTCCTCACGATTCTCAACTCGCTTCTTAATTGAGGTTTAACACAACATTTACCGCTTTTCGCTAATCGCCTTGAAGCCGCCGCCGACGACGACGACGATCGGGGTGTGTCTCTCTCTCTCTCTCTCTCCAGACTCCGAATCGGACTCGAACTGCGTCTCAGCTTAGCTGAGCTCTAGCTCTGTCCCCCGCTCTTCCTTCCTCTCCTTGACACTAGAGCGCCTTCTACGTGATTTCATTCATAAAAATCGCGCTCTCGCTCCCTGCGCTTTCCTGTTTTTGTTTTGGATTTCGGCTTAATAACAACACGTCATGTCATTTCATTTGTCGGCCAGGCTCGTCGCAGACACCTCCGCGCTCCCCCTTCCCCTCTCCATCCACCACTCTCCGCTTCTCTTGACCCATTGAGAATTGTTAATCACGCAATGTCGCGTCCAAAATATTTTTAAGCACTCACGCGGCTCTTTTCATCAGCTCTCTGCTGTTGTTTTTCTTATTATTATTTTTGTTGGTGTCTCCCTCTCACTTACTCCTCGCTCTATCTCTCTCTCTCTCTCGCTCCCTCACTCGGTTCCATTCAATTTATATTAAATAATATTGACGTTTGCCCATTATTGACCCTCGTTAGAAGCAAACGCACCGCATCAAAATTTATGAATTTCTTAACCATTTCTGATTGTTTCGTTGCCCATTTTTTTGATTTTCGATTTCGTTTCCATCTCTTAATTGTTTCGAATTGCAACTATTCGATCACATAATTTTGAGTCGTTTTTTCTTTTATTTAACTTATTGCATTCCAATTGCTTTTCATTATTTTCATTCAACTTAATCCAACTCAAAATTTACCAGCTTTTATTTTGCTGAATTATGCAAAAGTTTCAAAAATATACTTTCTTGATTTATATTATAAAATACGTTTTTTTTTTCCAACAACTTTAATGTGTATTTAATTGTTTCTAAAGCATAACTATTTAATTATTAATTTAATAATTGCCATGCATATTTAACTAAATATAATGTTTTCAAAACTTCAACCGAATAAATAAGTATATAAAACTAATATAAAAATAATCAAACATCCACTGAAAAGAAGTTCTCTAATAAAGTTTTTGGTCTTAGTACTTAAAATTTTCCTTTAAAAAATGCGTCAAGAACATGAAAATCTTAAAGCTAGAAAAACACATCTTGATTTCAGAAACATTTGATATAAAAAGTTCTTCTTAATATGAGGAAAAAATCTTATAGTTTTAAGAACAAAAATTATTGACAAGAGACACGAAAAGATTTTTTAATAGATTAGATATATGAAATGAATATAAAAGAATACACAAAAGAAATATATATTTATAATTTCTATATAACCGAAATTTATTTGAAAACAAAAAATATTTGAACAACTTAAAATAATCGAACCTAGGCTAGCAGCTTAAAATTTTTAAATTTAAGTTTACTACAAAACAAATATTCTTTCATCTATTTTAGTTTATTTTCGATTTTCAATTTTATTATTATTATTATTTTAAGAAATTCAATTATTAATTTATTTTTATTATTAATATTCCTTTAGTTTGGAAATATAATATAATGTAATGTAGTCATATTTTATTATATTGAAAAGTAAAAAAAAAACTCAACTGCATCCAGAAATCGAAACATAATTAATACTTTAAGTAACATAATAATTGTAATAACAGTTAATTAAATAACTGACATAAAACGCATGTTAAATAGCCGCAAGCTCAAACTTTGACTGCGATTTGAAGTTGAAAATCGAAGAAAATGTCAGCGATTGGTTTCCTTTCTTTTCTGTTTTGTTGTGGGGTAAATTATTTATGCACACGTTGGGGGCGATTCGATTGTGCGTTATCGCCAGTTATATATCACGATGACAAAACAAAGAGCGCGACCAACAAAGGCGAAGACAAAATCGTACAAACCTTCAACGACCAGAAAGACAAAAAAAATAAAGGCAAAGCAAAGTTAACTCTTTGTTTGTTAATTCTTCTCGCCTCTATTAACCAAATGGGCTGTGACCAATGACAGCGACAAACAAACAACAACGAAGACAACTTCAATCCAGGCGATAAATGTAGCAAGTTGTATGCTAATTTCATTAGCACTACATACGAGTATATATATATACACATATATATGCACATTTATATGTATCTGTTTAGTATAAAAAGTGAATCGATGCGTTGGACAAGCTCAACAAATAGAAATCAAATTAAATCAATTTAAATATGGCATAAAATAAAAGTACAAAATCATGTTAAGACTAAAAGGCAGCGCACAACAGCAACAACAACAACTTGACTTTGGGGAGGGGAAGAGTATCGAGTGGGTTCGACGGCAAAGTACCCGGTAGTACTTTCCAGTTTTCTTTGTAATCTGAGGAGAGTAAAACAAACCCTTAAAAAAACCTTCTTTAAATCAATCATAGCTCCAAAAATAGTGCTAATTCAGAGCTATAAGAATAAAGAGAGAATTATAAATATATAAATACATATTTACAATAAATCAATTCTCTTATGGAAACTGTATGTTATAATTATTCAGTTTTGATCAAAATTGGAAAGCTTATTTGAAATTATAACAACTAAACAGTTGATGACTTTTGTTTAGTCTGTATACAAATTGTCGAAATAAAGTTTCTATGTCAACTACATACATCGAATACATCATAAAGTACTCCAATCGAACAAGTGCTCATCATATGTTATAACTACTAAAGAAATAAGGTTTTCAACCGAATTTCATAAACATAACTGCTAAATTGTAAGTACAGTTTCTATACAATCCAATGGACAGACGGGCAAACGGTCAGATATTCTCCCAAGAAAGAATGCTAATCGCCGCCCATTTTCAATAAAATCATATTCTAAAAATATACCAATTTAAAATGCCAAAAATATACTAAAACATACCGAATATAAAAACAAGTGAGAAAACTAGCCGCTAACATTTTACTAAAATATATCAAAAATTAGTAAGAATGCTACCCAATTTGGAAAAAACCAACTTATAAAAAGATACCAATTTAATATACCAAAAAAATACTAAAACATACCGAATATAAAAACAAGAAAACTATCGGCTACCGTTTTACTAAAATATACCAAATATGAGTAAGAAAGCTGCCCAAATTCGATAAAACCAAATTATAAAAATATATCAAATTGATATACCAAAAAAATACTAAAATATACCGAAAAGAAAAATAATTAAGTAGACTATTTGTAACTCATTTTCAATAAAACCATATTCTCAGATATACCAAATTAATATACAGAAAAAATACTAAAAATTATACCAAAAGCTATATTTGATATATTGATATATAACTACATACATTCCAAATAAGATATAGAGTATAAAACATACCAGATTGCCCGTTTTCTTAATACAAAATTGTTTCTCAAATCACTTCTACAATTTAATTGATATTTTATAATATTAACTCTTATTCAGACTTATTCAGACGACACTTTTCTCAATTTCCACCAATCGAAGCCACTCGTTGTTAGTGTAATTACCGGGTATGAGCGAGCAGACAACAAATGGAGACTGAGCGCATATAACAGAACTCTGTTAATCTACATTTGATCTCTCCACGCCCGCTCTCCGCCTCCGCCTTCATCTCTTCCTCTCCCTCTTTCTCTTAGTGGCTCTTTGTCTAGCGATAAGTTTGTTAAGCGTATCGAATTCAAATTGAATCGAGTTTATATTTATCGCAGCATTAAATAGCGCTGCAATCGCAGCAATCGCACAATTTGTGAAATTAATTTACAGCTAAACTTGAAGTTGAAGTTGAAATTGAAGCTGAAATTGAAGTCGTGAGAGCGTCGAGAATTGCACTTTAAAATGCGCATAAAACGCGTCAGTTCGGTGCTAATTATGGCCAAAAGAAACACACACACACACAAAGACTCTTGTTAGCCACCCACTAAAATGAGTTGATTGTCACATGCGAGAGATAAGTTAAAAGCGCAACTCGCTCTTTTGGTAGAGGCGGGAAGTGGGGAAAGGGGAAAGACGGGGCATAAATCGCAGACACTCGCATCAAAATCTTATCGCCAGAACACATCAAAAGTCAAAGTTTTTGCTTAACAGCAACGACAACAGCAACAACAATAACATTAACAACAACAACAGCAACAACAACAAAAGTCGCGAGTCGACAATATTTTTCATGCTAAGAGACTTTTAAGCTGTCAACGACGGCGCTCATAAAAATCGACCACCGAACTGGACATGGACAGCTGGACAGTTGGACAACTGCCACATGCCACATGCCACATGCTGCATGCCACAGTCAGAGTCAGAGTCAGATTCGAAGCCTGCAACAGCGTCAAACTGTCTGCCATTGTTTCATGCATTTAATGTGCCCCAGCTTCGATTCAAGAGATCAGTTGCATGCCACAAAATGGAATGTCCTGCTGCGGAGGCGACACACAATTGTTTACTAGCGTTTATCGCGAATTGACTATAATACTTATTTCCATATTTGTTGTTAAATAATTTCATTTACGATTAAGAAAATATGAAAGTATTTGACTTCAATTAAAAAGTCAGAATTTATTATAAATAATTGGTATATTTATATTGTACTACATTCTGCTGATAATCTGGTATATTTTTATAATATATGGCATACAATTTGGTATACTTTTAAAATCCACGGTATAAAATTTGGTATACTTTTATAATCTATGGTATAAAAATATACCAGATTGTTAGCAGAAGCAACTAAAACCCGATAGCAGTTGGTATTTTTTTGTTATTTAATTTTGTATACCCGAAAACCATAGAGTAGAAGGGTATTATTGATATTGTACTACATTCTGCTGACAATCTGGTATATTTTTATAATACATGACATACAATTTGATATACTTTTATAATCTATGGTATAAAATTTGGTATATTTTTATAATCTCTAGTATAAAAATATACCAGCAGAAGCAAATAAGACCCGATATCAGTAGGTATTTTTTTGCTATTTAATTGTGTATACCCGAAAACCATAGAGTTCAACTTATAAATTTATTTCGACAGAACTTATAATACTTACAGGCAGATCAAGTTTATTTAAAATTTTTGCCACGTCCACTTCCGCACCTGAAAATTGATACAAATCGAATAACAAGCGCAATTTGAAAACTAATGTCGCGATTACAATAATACCTATAGTTTTTATGATTCATGAAAATTTGGTAGTGATCATATAACATAATTTAGGAGATGTTTAAAAAATACTTTTGTATGGACAAAAACGCCTGCTTACTACGAGTCTTAGTTTTTTTTGGCTGACAATCGGTATATTTTGCACTAAATGGTATATTTTGAATGTAGTACCATATTTTTACTATTTTTTCTGTATATTAAATTGGTATATGTATGTTAATTAAAATTAGCTTTTATTCAAAATGGATAGCGGGTATCTCACAGTCAAGCACACTTCACTGGAGTTTTCTTAGATGTTCAGTCTGTAATTCTTGCTTCGAGAATTTTTCTTTTAGGTAGAAAGATTTTAAAGATTAAGATTTGCATTATAGAACTTTTCTATCTAAAATTTGTGAATGTGTGTTGTTTGACTTAAATGCTAGATCAAGGTATTAAAGTTAGGCAGACAGTTGGTATATTTATATAGTATAATATTAAATAAATAAAGATTTCATTACTATTTAAAGTCGCTTTCAACTGTTGCATGCCACATCAATAGCTTATCACGCTGCTCTTGAGCTTAGACAACGAGTGCGACTTGTTTTCGTTGTTCTAATTGGACTTGAATAGGACTGCAGCAGCAGCATATGCCACGCCCACATTATTACAGCCCCCCTCCCAAGTGATGTTGATAAGAGAGCGAGACGAGGCGAAGCGAAGCGAACAAACAAATCAACAGTTATTGGCCATGTAACAAGTTGCCATCAACACGTGCCTACAAATCTCCAAGTGTGTGTTAGTGCGTGTGTGTGTGTATGTGTGTAAGTGTGTGTGTGTGTGTAAAAGATGCTGACAATTGGCAATTGCTGCTTGTAATTCCCAATCTATGAATAACAAATAGGCGAGCGTCAGACGTCTGACGACGACGCCAGGCCCCCAAGCAAACTAACGAATAAAGGGCAAGAAGGGGAGAATACACACACACACACACACAAACACACACACACACAGAAGGTGGGTGAAGGGAAAGTGGGAGGGAAAGGGAAACGGGGCCAAAAGATGCGCTTGACTGTTGTTTGCTGCTGCTGCTGCTGGGAAATCAAATCATAATCTGAATTTTAAAGCAAAGCACAAGCAGTTGCTGTTGTTATACCCGGTAGACACTGTGTTGAAGGGTAGCTTAAGTTAATTTCAACTAAAACTACATGTGATACTTACTTTTAGTAAAGAGCAGTCAAACTTACAATAATGTGTCCATATCTACCATAATTGTCTGTCTGAACACCTTAATATCAGTTTTTATCAATTCTTGTTTCAACACAACTGAAACGAATTTTCCACTTAGAAACAACTTAAATTACAAAGGCTAAAGTCTAAATACTGTTTGGTACATATCATTAGTAAAAGTTTATTTTGAATAATAATAAACTTGAAATTTATTCAGAAAACATAATTTTAATAATAATTCATTATTATTATTTTTACTATTTAGTTTTCTAATTTCAATATTAATAATACTTAACATTTTATTGAATTACTTGACTCACATTTAAAAAATCCTACAGCAACGTTTCGAATTTCAAATATTGCGACAAAAAAAATTTTGCTGTTCAATCAAAAGGAGTATGGGAAACAATGTTTTTTTTCCAATTTTAGTACCTTACAAAATATATGTTTATTTTCGAACTAAAAAGTTGAACTACACAGAAGAAAAAATTCTAAAATCAAGATATTTGTCTTGATACTAATGAAAATCTTAAAGCTAAAACACACATTTTAACTTCACAAACATTTAATATGAGACCCAAGTTCTTATGAGCGAAAATACTTTAACCTAGATAAAGACTTTATAGGAATTTCAATAGATTACAGAAGTTTGTAAACTGAATCTAGAATTTTTGGTTTTATTTTGAAAATTTTACTAATGTTCTTAGTTTTAAGAATTTGTAAGAACACAATTTTTAAGACGAATGTTCTTCATTTAGAAACTTGGTCTTTTTTTGTACTTATACGTATAAAAATGGTTTATTATTTACAAATTGAATAATACATTTATTTATTTACTTTTTGAATTAATTCTACTTGAATTTTTTATATTCTTTCAGATAAAACATTTGTATTATGGCTCTAATATCTGTTAACTTTCAGGTAATTCAATTAAATTTCCAGGTTTTGCTTTAAAGTACCAATTCAGTATTGAATTCATTAACTTTTTATTTAACCGAGAGATAACTCAAATCGGAAGACGTAGTTAAGAAATGTCTTAAATAATTTCCCAATCAGCTGTAGCCACACTGACTAAATATATTTGGTTACACTTAATTTAATTTGTTGATGATTAGCGGGTATTTCGTAGTCGGTGCATTCGATGGCAGCTTTCTGATGTGTTGTTTACGCTGCGCTTGTTGTTATCCTTGTTGATGTTGCAGCGATTGTTGTTGTTCCCATCGTTGTTGTTGTTATTGTTGTTGTTGTTCGAATAGGCAAATGCAATTTTACAACGTTGTTACATGAAACGTTTGACAGCCTTGTTCTCATTGGACGAACGAAGAACGGAAGCGGAAATGGAGAGTGGAGACGGGAGAATGGAAATGGAAATGGCGTCGACTTCGTTGTCGTCGAAAATGAGATGGCATGCATTATGCGATATATATATGTGTGTGTGTATGCTATGTATGTATATGGGGGATTACGCTTTGACGCCTTTTGATTTGATTGTCTATGACATCGAGTCCTTCCACCCCCCCTCCCACGAGAGTCCCCTTTCTCCATCCGCACCTCATCGACATGTGCGCCATTTGTAATTCAAGTCAAAAGCCAAACAACGTTGCTGTTGTGGAGGAAGACTCTACGGATTATAATTTCTTTTCCGTTTCAATGCATTTCATTTCCGTGCCCGACGCACGAATTCACACATCTATAGCATATTGTATATACATATATATGTACTATATATGTGTGTGTGTGTGTGTGTTTTGCATTTTTGACTCGATTATAATTTTTCATGCAAAAGAGCAAGAGCAAGTGGGGGGCGATAGGGGCGTGGTCTGGCAGTCAACATAAGTAACGGCACTTGTAATCTGATTGCATAACGTGATCAAATTAAAATGCATGCAAGTATTCATATTTGCCATGAATACACTCACAAACACTCACACTCTGTTTTTACTTGCTTATTTCGGATGTGTAATTTCTGGGAAATTGGAAAATTCAGTCAACTGGCAGGAGACACTCACACATACGTATATACATCCATACATATGTTATTTCCATCTTTAATTATTTCAGTGCAATCATCAAAAGTGAGGTTAAGTTGAATGGGCAAAACGCCCGAGGCGGCAAGTCATTAAAAATATGACAAATATGAACTTCAACAGTTCATTTTGTATGCAAGAAGAATGCATATAGAATCAATTTTCCAAAAGTGAGGTTAAGTTGAGGCGATATTTGTCTAAGCTCTGGAGTTAAACTGTAATAAACTTGTATATCATCTCTGAATCTACCGCAAAGCGAAGCTACAAACTACAAAAGCGAGCCATTGTACGCTTATTCCATAAAATTCTTTGTAATTAAGGTGAGGTTAAGTTAAAGCGATAAAACTATTATAAATAACTATAGCGTAATTGGGTTACAAAGACTAAAGTGTAGCTGCAAAGTGAGGTTAAAAAGAAGCAGCTTCAAAAATAATTTGCTTGACTTTAGAGACTTGACTTATTTGCATGCAAATAAAACCATATAGAATTCATTTTCCTAAAGTGAGGTTAAGTTGAAGCGACAAACCCTAGGGTAAAACTATGGTAAACTGATATATCATAGCTGAATCCATCGCAAAACGGAGTTATAAACTACATAAGCGAACCGCTGTAAGCCCAGAATATGAAATTCTTTGTAAATTGAGGTTAAGTTGAAGCGATAATTGACAAAACACTAAAGGAAAACTACAAGCGTAATTTGGTATCAATTTCTAAAGTGTCATTAAATATATGGAACTCAACTATTCGTTTACATGCAAGATAAAACATTTAAAAAGCATTTTTCAAAAGTAAGGTTAAGTTGAAGCGACAAACTCTAGAGTAAAATTGTGCTAAACTGTTGTACATAGCTTAGCTAAATCCATCGTTAAGCGAAGCTACAAGCTATATAAGCGAACCGTTGTAAGCCAAATCTATAAAATATAGCAACAGCTGTAGCGTTATTGGGTTATTATACTAAAGTGGAGCTGCAAAGTGACGTTAAAAAGAAGCCTCTCAAAATATATGAAAATATATGACTTTACTTATGGGGTAAAAGAGCCAGCGAACTTTTACGAGATTTAAGAAAAAGTTCTGAAAAGTAAAAAAAAAAGAAGTTGGGAATCAATGTAATATAATATCAAATATAAGCATCACATAATATAAAAAACATTAGTAAATTTAAAAAATAATGTTTAACGACAGAGCCTTTTATACAAACATACATATGTACTATATATCTTCCAGATTTACAACTATTTCCGAAATATTAGTAATGCTAATGCATCATCCGAATAGTTTAATCGCGGGTTCAGTTCCAAGAAATGATTAATCAGACATCGTAAGATATGCAGGCATCAAATTAGGCATTATATAATACAATCAGATTCCAAGAATCCAAAATATACATTTTGTCATCTTTCCAACATCATCAGTATCAAAATCGTTATAGATTAAATCATTGAGACGCTAAAAAAAAAATAAATGCTAAAAAGCAACGATAATGAAAAGACTTGCAACATTTCTTCGTTCCTCTTTCTTTCGTTCAATAAAACACTTAAAACTACATTTGTTACAGGATTGTTTTGACAAAAAGGGGGAGAAAAAAAAAACCATTTCGCTTATACATAAAACCATTTCGCGCACATAATTAGTTTTTGGAAAAATTTAGAATTGGTTTTTTGAGTGTGTTGTTCTTGTTGTTGTTTTTGTAGTATTGTATGTGTGTGTATGTGTGTGTTTGTGTGTGGATTTGTTTGCGTATCGAATTGTAATGCTTCGATAGACAAATTACAAAATTATTGTAGATCTACAATAGAGAGAAGAGCAATATAGCATATGTAATCAAAATTTTGTTCTTTTCACATGAAATTTGAATACGAAAATGACTTTTGACAAATTGACAAAGAATTTTGCACATTTTTTGTTTTGTATTCCAAATTGAATTGTTTGGAATATGTAAAAGAAAAAGAAGTTAGAGAACGACAGTCGAGAGTGCTCGACTGTGAGATACCCGGTAGCCATTTTCACAGACGAAATACTAAAATTTAACAAAATATCCATATACTACGGAAGAAATATTAAAATTGAAAAAAAAATGTCACTATACAACTTACTCTATTCAAAATATACTATAGAAATATACCAAAAAACTATAGAATCGAAATTGTACAACAGCTGTGACAAATTATTTTTTATCTGATTGTTCTTATTGCTTGGGTGTACGGAAGTGGAAGGGGAAGTAAGATATATGTAGTTGTTATATACGGAAATACGGACAAACAGACAAAATCGAAAATGACTGATCGAGAATACATTTACTTTATGGGTAGCGGGTATAAGATTTAAAGATGGCGAGTAAAATGTGCAAAATCTCATTCAAAAGCATTTTCGAAATTTAAGAGAAATCAAAAGTGTATTGTTGTTGTGTGTGTGTGTGTGTTGTGTATCATGTGTGTGGGTGTGTGTGTGCAGCGCTGAGCTCATTGTGTATGCGCGGTTATCACGATTTTGATCTGTGGATAAACTTCTGGCTTCGCATCCGATGTGATCAGCTGCACCATGCGCTGCTGCAGCTCATCCTGGCTGGCCTGCGTGCCCGGCGGTATCATCCAAATGGGATCTGCAAAAACAATATTCTCAATAAAGAAGACATTTTTGATGTTTCTTATGGATAACTTGCCGCCAAAGTGCCAGCCGGAGGGCGTGGAGAGGCGCCACATAATCGCCGGCTGTGTGGGCATTAGATCAGCCAATATATCACAAGTTTCGCCAGGACGCAGGGACGGCACATTGATGCGTTGCGTCTGTATGGGCGATGTTAGAAAGCAGCCGATGGGCCAACGTTCGGTGCCATCGTTTTGCAATTGGAATGCCTGCTGTTGCGCATTCACATGCAGCCCCTGAACGATTTTCATCGATGGAAACGATTGCGCGCTGCAAAAGTCCAGATAGCAACCAACGGCAGTTTGCAAGTTCCTAAAAACACAAAACGAAAACAAAGCGAATAAAAGATGAAACGCACTTTATATGGGGAAGGAAAGAGAACATTCCAACTAACCAATTGCTCATTTCTAGATAGAAACGAGATGACTCGCGATTCATTTGATTGTTCATGAGACTCTGGAACTGACTGATCAGATCCTCATGATCTGTGGTGCCCATGCAACTGAATTGTTGCAACAGCAGCGAATCAATATCATAATCGTTCGTTGGCAGCGTTGACGACGACGGCGACGGCGAAATCAGTTTGTTGTTCTGCGTTGTTGTCGCCGCCTGTGTCGCTGACACAACCAAACCCATTCCTGGTGGCGGTGGCAGCGGTATCGCAATGTTGTTTGTGTCCATCATTGGATTTGTGGTTGTTGTCGTGTTGGTTGTGCTGCCAAACAGCGGTTCGCATTGCATATCCTGCAGCAGTTGCAACTGCTGCTGTTGTCCTTGTCCAGATTGCTGCTGCAATTGTTGTTGCTGCTGTGGCGGAGTCTCTGTGGCATTTTGTGATTCGTAATTTTCCTCCACATCCATGGTGTGTGTTGTTTTGTTTTGTTTGTTTGTTGTTTGTGATATCTCGCGTACGCTTTTAAAATCTTAATCTGCAAGAGGGTGGAAAATGCGTTGTAAGCATATTGTTTTTGTTGTTGTTCTTATACTTGTTGTACTGTTGTTGTTTTTGTTGTTGTTGCTCCACTGTCAAGTAGAAACAATGGAACACAACCGTCTCTACATACGATGTATATAGCAAACCTTTTATTATTTTATATATTCCCCCCACACCAAATTCTCTTTGTGATCCAGCACGGTATATTTTTGCAATAGACGGCACTCGATTCGAAACTTATTTGTTTAGCTGCTGTGCGCACATTTATGCGCTTGGCGTTTATGTACTTTTTGTTTTACATAAAAATAGACTAAAACATTAAAAAAAAAAGGCAGCAGTGCAACAAAATACGCAGTGTTACCGTTCTACGCTCAACTTGTCAACTTCGCAGCACAACAACAGAAAATACCAACAGTAATATACTGAAAGTGCTGTCAAATGTTATCGACTGCTTGAATAAGTGCTCTTTAGCATATGTTTTCGATAAGCACAACGATGCGCTCAGCAATGGTATGCTTCGTGTGGAGCACTATTGCTGTTAACAGCTTTGCAACCGCACGCAATGTTAATTGAGGAGTGCGAAAATGTTAAGTGTGTGGAGTGGACAGTTTAACAGTTTGTTTAACAGTGAAAAAAGTGCTGTGTTTTGAAGTGAAGCGCATTTGTAAATGCATTTGCCAATAAGATTTAACAAAATGAGTGCGTCAAAAGTGATTAAAAACGCAAGTCAACCAGTTAGCGCACCAGTACAATTGGCGAAATGCGCATTACACGCGTACAAACAGCTGGTAAGTGACAAAGTCTATTTGCCGCCCTTAGCGAAAAGCAGTCTGCATTGTTAAAAGATGCAAAAGCTTTATTTCGTCCTAAGTATTATTTGCGGGGCAGATGTTGTTTGTAGTTGGAACCAACAGCGTCGCGTATGTTAGCATAGCCTGATTCTTTCAGCAGCATCGAGAGTTCCTCCTTGATGCGATCCACCAAATCGGGGCCTTCGTAAACCAGGGCCGTGTAAAGCTGCACAAACGAGGCGCCAGCTTGAATTTTCTCGAATGCATCCCTGCCCGATGAAATACCGCCAACGCCAATGATGGGCACACTGCCCTTCGTCAGCTCGTACATGCGTGCAATTTGCTTTGTGGATCGCTCTCGCAGTGGAGCACCGCTTAAAGCACCGTTACTATCATGCGACACCAAAGATGGCGACAGATTGTCGCGTGTCGCCGTCGAATTGGCCACAATGAGACCGTCGACTCGGCATTTTCGCATAGATATGACAGCAGCTGTGTCTTTCATTTCGTCTAGCGTCATGTCGGGCGATAATTTCAATAGGATCGGCACAGTTTTCCGTTGCTGCAGTTGCGATCTGGCATTATTCACTGCCGTCAGTACCTCAATCAATTGTTTCTTATTCGCCCAGCTAGGTTGGCTGCTTGCTGTTGACGCACTTGTTGCATTCACCACCAGAAAATCAGCCACAGGGCCAAAAGTCTTGACACCTGTCGCATAGTCTCGAGTAGGCGTGGTTGAGCTCCGATTGGAGCCGAGATTAACGCCGACAATCGCCTTGAAATCATTGCGAGCGAGCGCCCGCCTCAAACGTTGCATCACCACATAATGTCCGTGGCTATCGAAGCCATCGCTTGATCCCATGATCAACCGATCTTCGTACAGGCCAAAGAGACGTGTTCGGCCTTTGCCTTTCTGGGCCATTGGTGTCACGCTGCCAATCTCGATGAAACCAAAACCCAAATCCTTTAGGCCATGCAGTGCCTCAGCGTTGCGATCGAAACCGGCCGCAATGCCAATGGGATTGCTAATGAGTCGTCCGAAGAACGAGGTCTTCAAATTGTAATCATCCAGATGTTGGGACACGGGATTAATCCGATATTTGCACGCCAGCAACGCCAGATTGTGCGACATCTCAACTGGCAGGCGGCGCATTGCCGGCATTATGAATGTCCGAATGAGATTATCCTGGTTCTCGTAGGCCGTTAGACCCATGTATACTGCGGTCACACTGGCCACAAATATGCCCAGTGTTCGCAGTGGAGCCTAAATGGGGAAATCGTTTAGCTTTTTCCCGCCCATCTCATTTTATTTTACAACTCACAAATCTCTTTGGTTGCGGCGCCATTTTTTTTCGAACCAAGTTTATGAAGAGGTTAAAAAGAAAGTTGCGGATTGTGTTCTGTTTAGTTTAGAAGGTTTTTTTTTTTGGTTGTCGTGAAGTTTTAGTCCATTTGAATTTACATGTTAAAAACGACAAATTTTTGTGAAATGCTTTTTTTATGCCTAAACTATTGTCTACAATCAGATGTATGAACTCTCATATTTATTTATTTGATTGATTTTACTTATTGCTGATTTCTGTGTACAAACTTGAGTTGAAATTTAATTTATTCTATTTTAAAGACCTTATATTTTTCAAATCTGGCCACACAGTTTTCAATGCAACCCTGCAGAATCTTCAGCTCGCAGCCATTTTAAATGCAATTGTCAATAGCTTTATGTATACAAGCACTTACATATATAATATATATCAGGAACGTAAACTTTGAGTTCGGTTTTTTGTTTGCTTTGCTTATAAAGTAGGTCGTAGGTAGGAGATCAGAATTTACTTGCCTACGCAAAAACAATATTTCAACTGAATTTCCTTTTTTTCTTTTTGGAACTCTATACAAAACTAAATTTAATCTGATCCTAACTGTCTTATAGCCCCCAAAAACTGCAAGTTACTTGCATTACATTCAATTCCATTAGCAATTAGAAGAAATCATTATACTCAATCATTTTCGAAAATGTTGAAAATTCACGACCTTTATGGCCAAACATTTGCCCACGAATTTCAGGTAAGAGGGAGGCTCGCTTCCGTTCTCTACTTTTCCCACACTATTTCCCGATTCCATTCCCCCCTCGAAATAGTTTGCGAATCCGGACTCCATTAAGAATGCCGTTAAACGCTACAACATGCAACGGGCAGCCGAGCGAGAGGAGTGCAGAAAGGACAAGGAGCCGCACAAGTTGAGCAAAATGCGTTTCTGTAAGATGCGCAGCAGTGGCAACGATGTGCTCGGCATGGTCACG
Organism: Drosophila sulfurigaster albostrigata; assembly: GCF_023558435.1. Classification (NCBI taxonomy): domain Eukaryota; kingdom Metazoa; phylum Arthropoda; class Insecta; order Diptera; family Drosophilidae; genus Drosophila; species Drosophila sulfurigaster. The sequence continues at coordinate 22,627,667 of NC_084885.1, forward strand.
TCCCGGGATCTCGATGTGGAGACCCAAATGTCGCTGCAACTTAAAAACAGCAGCAGCAGCTCTAGCTGCTGTGGCAACAACCTGGCTTGTGATGCGCCATTCTTGCAACGTTTAACGGGCGGTGCAGAGAAGTCTCCACGTTGCAGGGCGAACACCAAGAAGCTCCGCAATTCGCCGCGCAAACCGAAACAAAGTCGCAAGTCGTCCACGTTCGAAGATGCGTATGGAGCGCATATTGCCGGACTGCATCGCGAACTCTGCGCGGAGCTGGAGGCGATTGCGCCTTCCACAATGAGACTGAACGAAAAGAGGAGCAAAGCAAAGCAACGACGCAATAGGAAACAGCCAGCACAACAGCAGACACCCCAAAAGCTGGCACCCCAAAAGATGGCACCCCAAAAGCTGGCACCCCAAAAGCAACAGTATCAGCAAAAACCAAAGCTGCAACCTAAGCTGCTACCAAAAGTGGAACAGTTCGATGACAACGCGCAGCATGAGCAGATTATGGCACGCCTTAAGCAAGTGCTGAGCATCAATGAACCACCGCCACCGCCACCGCCTGTGCAACAAGTTTCCTACGCAAACTACACCGCACCCATGTCCCAATGGATGGACATTATATCCGACGGTCCGCAATTGGATGCAATGAATGAGCATTTCTGTCGCGCATTGGACACAACGCCATCACTGGCGTGTCTTTTTATGCAGGAGCATGGCATTGGCATGACGGAGCCACCACCGCCACCGCAACCGCCACAGATGCCGACCTATGCGGAGGACAGTGATCTGGAGCAAGAGTACGCCGATCGTCCGGGATATATGCGGTACATTGAACGCTTGCCATATGCGAGCAATGTTAGTGCTGCGCCTAGTTTGCAGAAGTTGCCGTGCTTTGTGGAACTCGAACCACATCCGCATTGGATACGCTTGCAGCGCAGTCTGAAGCCGATGCATTATACCTCGCAGAGATCCGACACGGATACCCTGACGTTGTGCGAAGTGCCGGAGGAACATCCGCAACCCAAAGTAGTTCCCAAAACTGAACGAAAGACTGTGGCATCAAAGCGTCGCCCATTGGTGAAGCGCAAGACAGCAACGGAGCAGCAGACGACGGTGCGACGTCAGCCGGGTGGACGTGAAAAACCGACGACAGCAGCGATTAGTATCCTACCGAGCACAGCAGCTCTGTCACAGCAAATCCCACCGCAACAGCAACAGCAGCTGCAGCCGAAGCGACGCAAGCAACGCAATGTGATCTGCACTCGGTCACTGGAGAATCTCAAGTATCAGAAGATGGCCATCTACAATCGCATCTCGTTGATGCAGGAACGCATCATCACGGCGCTCGATCGGTTGCAGGGTAAACTGCTTCAGTTGCAGATGCCGACGTGCAGCAACCAGGAGAAACAGCGACGGGAACGCAACGCATTCGAGTTCTGTGTCCGCTTCTCCCGTAACTTTCTGTATCCGTTGCGCGGCCTGATCGAGGATGTGCGTTGCACCCCGGTCGGGAGTTTCCACAGTGCCAACTCGAATGAGGCCAGCCAGCGTGTGGTGTGCGTCTATGCGCTGATGCATAACTCGATACGCAGCTATCGGCGCAAGTTGCGGTACTTTCTGCTCGACAAGGTGCCGCAAAAGTTGAGCGCCCTCATCGAGATGATGTACACGCTGACGAACGTCTGTTTGGACAAAGGTGTGCTCGATCGTCAGGATCCGGTGGTGGAGTGCTTGCAACAGCGTTGCACCAGCTTCATTACCTTCATCGAGGACATGCAGCAGGAACGTTTTCAGCTGGCACGCGAAACCTATCGCCGCATGCAGAAGCATCAGCGTGCTGGAGTTCGGTCAGCAGGTGGACGTGGAATGCACGAACGCTACGATCTCAAGATGTTCCTCAACGACCTCAAGTTGTATGAACCTCGTCTGGTGCCCAAAGAGAAGAGTCCGGAGAAACGACGTCCGCGCGGTTGGTTGCGGAGACATTGCAAGCACTTGTCGCATGCCAATGGCCAAGTTCAATCAAATGCTCAGTCCGGGAATGAGGCGAACTCCCCTCATGAGCAGCAGCAGCAATCGATGAAACGCGATGTTGTCGAGGTGCCAACGCATATTGAGTGCGTCCATTGCGGTGATTGTCGTGATGCCAGCAGTGATTACTACGAGCCCAGCGAGGAGCAAAAGCTGCAGTTGTCCAACATTCTGGCGCTGTTGCAGCAGCCGCACTACGAGAAGCACGAACTGCATCAGAAGCTGCTGCAGGCCATGGAGCATGTGACCAAGTCGCAGGTGCGCGAAGTTCTCGATCCACTTGTACGCTCCCTGGGCGCCATCCTTGACAAGAAGTATCACTAATGCGGCACGCTTCACCACCAATGACTATTCCCTTTCCCATTCCCAATCGTTGATATAATCCTCAAATATTTGGCCAACTTTGTTTTCGACCCACCAAATTTTTTAGTGAAACTATTGAATATACAACAACTTTGTTTGCTTTGATTCGCGGTTTAAGCAATAATCTATTATTATAATTCCTATAATCGATATGACTTTATCAAAGTTGTCAACAGCAGAGAGTAAGGAAATAGAGACTAGGGAAAAAGAGAATGGGCAAGTTGAAAGTTGGAAAATGGGGTGCAGGAAAGTGTAGAGTAAAATAGTACAGAGTAGGTAAGTGGATGCTAAGATAAGGGAGATGAAGATGAGTGTGGAAGTGGAAAGAAGGAAAGTGAAGAGTAGGATAGTGCAGAGTAGGGAAGTGAAGAATAGGACTGTGGAGAGTAGAATAATGGTGAAGAGGAAAGTGTAGCGTAGAATCCTTAGCAGGAAAGTGGAGAATAGAATGGTGCAGAGTAGTAAAAGTGGAGGCTAAAAAAAGGAGAGTATGAAGGTAGAAAGTAGAATTGTGGAGAGTAAGATAGTGCAGAGTAGGATAGTAGAGAGTAGAATAGTGGAGAGTAGAATACTAGAGAGTAGGATACTAGAGAGTAGGATACTAGAGAGTAGGATAGTGGAGAGTAGGGAAGTGAAGAATATGTCTATAGAAGAATGGTGAAGAGAAAAGTGGAGCGTAGAATCTTGAGCAGGAAAGTGGAGAGTAGAATGTTGCAGAGTAGGAAAGTGGAGGCTAAAAAAGGAAAGTATAAAAGTGGAAAGTAGAATTGTGGAGAGTAGGATAGAAGAGAGTAGGATAGTGGAGAGTAGGATAGAGAGTAGTATAGTGGAGAGTAGGGTAATGGAATGTTGCTACACTTCGGAAATATAATCTCTTCTCAACTTCGTTCTCGACCCACCAAATTGCTTAGTGAAAATTCTGAATACATAATTACGTTTGATACCATCTGAGATTTAAACAATCGGGTGATTAATTCCTATAATCGATCGTTTGAATGCACTTTTCTACACACTTTAGAAAAAGAGCGCAATAGCATTGCTACGAACTAGAGCGAGAGAGCAACAGAGCACTGATCTCACATTCAAAATGAAATAAGACTCCGGTGATCATTATTGATTAATTTGTCAAATATATATTTTGTATTATATTTTAATAAGATTGTTTTGAGAATAACAATGCGATTTAGAAAGAGATAACATGATAGAGCGAGACAGATATATCGAGAGTAAGAAAAGAGAAGGAAAGGCGTGATGAGCTAGTCAAAGGTTTCTTGTTCATGCGTGTATAACAACTAAATACAATTATATAGTTTAATATTTGAATAATGCACAGGCCTCCTCCTCTCTTTCCTCCTTTCCCCTCTCTGTGTCTCTCTATCCCACCTTTTTTTTTACTCTTCTACTCTGACAGTTTTCTGTGTGGCAGGTGTCTTCAGTAAATGCATTTCTCGTGTACAAATTGTTGCATTTCATAAATTATATTATATATATAGCTTAGTGCGTGGTCCGCCAGACGGAGAGGAGAGGGGAGAGAGTGAAAGAGAGAGCGAGAGAAAGGAGGGAATATATGTATATATATTCTTGCCTGACCTTTCCGTTCATTTCTTTTCTTTTCATTTAATTTTGTGTTATGTTTTTAAAGTTTGTTCAACAATTTGCGAATTCTACAAAATACCATAAACATCTATAATATACATCGATGTGTGTGTGTGTGTGCTTGTGTGCGTGTTTGTTTGTGGGTGTGTTTCTTTGTTTGTGTGTGTGTTTGTGTGTGTGGGAGGTAAGAGCATTCCTTAGCCAGAGCAAGCCGTGCACAGCGGCAAATTATCCTCCACGGCAAACGTGCTCGCCGTAATGGGCGAGGCGCATTTCTGCAACAGAAATAAGAAAGCAAGATATTAGAAATTGTTTGAGATTATTTTATGTACACAGAGAGAAAAGCATTTCAAGGTTACTATTTAAGTTTGACCAAACAAATTGCATTTAAAATTTATACTAAACGCAATACGCTTCATTATTCATTGAACAGAATCTACTTCTAGGCTGATTGGTGAATTTATGAAATTTTGTACAAATTTCGACTGCGTGCCCCCGCAAATCGATAAAAATCAAATAATAAGTGTAATTTTAAAGTTTGAATTTTGGGTCAGACTATAATAACTACAGTATTTCTGATTGCGGAAATTTTGGTTGCGATCGGATAAAAATTGTAAAAGTTATTTAAGAAATATTTATCAACTGACAATCTGGTATATTTTTCACTCGTATGTTATGTTTCCAATGTAGTACTCTAACAATATACCAAATATAGCATTTAGTATATTTTTAATACGTTTATGGTATATTTAATTGGTATATTTTAGAAATAATAACCGCATTGTTTTTTATTCATTATATCTCACAGTCCAGCTGTCTCATTTTTACTTGATATTTTTTTTAATTTCGTCAACTGCATTTTAACATTTCCAATATTGTTGCATAGTATTAGCATTAAATTAACATTCGATTCTGAAATTGTTCATTTAAATTCAATAATTCTATATTGTCGGCTCATAAATTCGGAAAATTGGTGATCGATATATGGGAATTCTTTTCTCTCTGTGTTTAAAGTATAACCTCTTCAACATTTCTCTCGTTCTCTGTGTCGATTTTGCTCACCTTGCACTTGAAGCAATCGCGATGCCATTTGGCATTCAATGCAACAATGGCATTCTCCGTAATGGGCTGACTGCAGCCGGCGCATCGTGCCGCAAACAGTTGCTCAAAGTCGATGCGACAGTAGGGACGACCCTCGCGCTCATAGAACGAGGTGCCCACCAAGGGCTTCTTGCATGGTCCGCCACAGACGAAGCACTCCTCGTGCCACGTCTGTTCCATCGCCTTGATCGTGCGCTGAAATGATTAAAATATATATCGAATATTATTTGTTGATCAGTTTTCGATAAGCGTTTAATCAGAGCCAATCAATCGCACACACACACACACTCAGACACACCCATCGCATCCAATCAGCCGACGACCTTGTGGCATATATATTTATATATAGCATTGTGTGTGGGCGTCAAGTCAATGTTTAGGTTGTGATAATCGCACTATGAATGCTCTATTCTATTTATATTCGAATAATGCAAGAATTGAGTTTTCATTTATTGACTCCCTGACATTGCTGCAGCCCTGGCAATTGCATGCAGTCGACATTCTCTTATAAGAATCCATAATAGAATAGATGAATTAATATATCTTTGCATTATCGTTTTGATAATATTGAAGAAGCATTTATAATTAAGTTATTAAACAATAATTTCAATTGATATATTATATAAACATTGATTATGTGCTTTATTCTCTTATTAATCGAGCAACTCACGAATTGAGTTTGCATTTATTGACTCCCTGTCATTGCTGCAGCCCTGGCAATTGTGTTCATTCGACATCTTGAATGATTCTTTTATAAGAATCAATAATTGCATTCAGAATAGAATAGATTAATGAATTTCTTTTGAAATGAAAAACAATTTGCTGCTTTATCGTTAAGATAATATTGAAGTGGCGTTCATAATTGAGTTATAAAACAATAATTTGAATTGATATATGATCATTGATTAGCATAATAATACGCAATGCGAAAACTTGACTTATTTGACATTGATCGAAAGCAGATGCAGTTAAATTATATAAATATAGATAGATAGATTTAATCTGTGAATCATATTGCACACGCTTCAAGTTCAATCCTGACCTAACCCAAAATTATTCACATGATAAAATGAGCATCATTAAGAATCTTGTACAATTTTTGCTCAGCATGAGACGACGAACAAATTTAGAATCATGTACAGCTGTTCACTAATTGCCCAATGAATAAACTGATTGTATCAGTGATTGCGATAGAGATAGCGATAGAGAGTTAGATAAATTCAGATAGAGATAGAGAACTGATTGCTTGACTAGCTTGTAGCTTGTAGCTGGATAAACAAGCTGTGCGAGTCATCATATAAATAGATATTATTATAATATCATTTGCTGTTCTCATATACGCTATGCATTACAAGTTTATTGGGTGTATATATACACAGAGAAGAAGCAGATGAAGCATATGAGGAAATGTTGACAATTTGACCATATAACAATTGCTGTTCATAAAACGCCAAAGTTTATGGCAAACAGACGACGCCTTGACAGACGATGTCATCAATGTTGATCTTGATGACTGTGCCCCATGCAATTGCGTATTTCGATCCGGAGAGGGCAGAGCTTGGGCTGGTGTAGACTTTATACTGTTGGAGAGCTAGTGTTTAATAAAAGGAAACGATTTCTCAGAGTGAATTGCGGTGAAGTTATGTAGTTATTAAGTAGAGCAGTGTAGAGCCAATAAATATAGAATAGTGGAGTACAAAATTGGAGAGTTACGTTATATAGAATTCAAGGTAGTAGAGAATAGTAGTGGACGTAAGAGTAGTCTAGTGAAGATTTCGATGGTGAAGAATTTGACCGAGGAACGTAGAGTCGGGGGTAATGGAGAGTTGGGTAGCTTAGCAGTCTAGTGGAGATTTGGGTAAAGGAGTTGAATAGTGGATAATTTCAGTAGTCAAAAATTTGGATAGCAGAAAGTTAGGTAGTGGAGAGTTCAGTAACGCAGAGGTAGTGGAGATTTGAGTTGTGGATATTTGAAAAGTGAAGAATTTGGATAATGGAGAGTTTGGTTATATTAAATTCAAGGTAGTAGAGAATAGTAGTGGACGTAAGAGCAGTCTAGTGGAGATTTTGGTAGTGAAGAATTTGGCAGAGGAATGTAATGGAGAGTTGGGTAGCTTAGCAGTCTAGTGTAGATTTGGGTAGAGGAGTTGAATAGTGGATCATTTCAATAGCCAAGAATTTGGATAGTAGAAAGTTAGGTAGTGGAGAGTTTGGTAATGGTAGTTCGGTAAGTTAAAGTTCGGTTACGCAGAGGTAGTGGAGTTTTGAGTAGTGGATAGTTGAAAAGTGAAGAATTTGGATAATGGAGAGTGTAGTTATATTGAATTCAAGGTAGTAGAGAATGGTTGTGGATGTAAGGGCAGTGAATAAATGTCTAGTGGAGATTCGGGTAGTGGAGAATTCAGCAATATAAAGTGGTAGTGGAGAGTATATGTGTTGAGAGCAAGCGTTAATGGAGAGTTGGGTAGCGGAGCAGTTGGGCAGTAGATAGTTTGCTAGTGGAGAGTTGGACAATGAAGAGTTGGATAGTGTAGAGTTGGGTAGTAGATCATTTGATAGTGGAGAGTTGAGTAGCGGAGAGTTGGGTAGTGGATTAGCGGAGTATTGGGCAATGGATAGTTGAGTAGTGGAGAATTTGGACATTGGAGAATTAGTGAAGTGGAGAGTTTGCAAGTGGAAAGTAGGAGTAGAGAAGAGTAGAGTAGTGAATTGGAAAGTAGGCTACTGAAGAGTGTAATAGAGTTGTGTAAGGTTCTCGCCCTTAAGTGTAGAGTTGGCTAGTGCAAAGATTTCACAGTGTTTACAGAATATCTGGACAAAAGCTGCGCTGTGTTAAATAGGAATAGACTTGTGTATAGAACTCACCTCCAAGATGGGCTGCTTGCAGCCAAAGCAAGTGCCCGAATAGTTGCTCACAAAGCAATCGGAGCAGACGGGCTCGTCGCTCTGTATGTGAAAGGTGGCCTCGGTGATGGGGCGATTGCAGTCCTTGCAGGCAAAGTGCTCCGGATGCCAGGTCTTGCCCAGGGCCGTAATGATGCGTTGCTGTATGACCTCATTGCACTTGTGACAAATCGATGCCGGCTCCGACTGAGATTTTGGGAAGAGAGACAAACAAACATTGAAATGGAAATGGAGTAATTAATATGAACATCACGTGGGAAAGGCGTTCAAATATTTCATAATGCTTCTTAAATGAATAACTAAATGACTGAATGAATGCCCCCTGAATGTGAGTGAATGTTGGGAGTACTGTTTTTTTTTGGTTTTTGTCTGATCTAAAGACTCGACGTACACACTCATACAGATATTGACATGCCTTGAGTTCATAAACCGCAACAACACCGAAAGATTTGCGTAACTCAATGCAAATTCCAGACTCGAGAGACCCCAATGTGGATTCCCCTAGACCCCTCAAAAGCTCATAACTCAGACCGCAACACAAAGAACAATAATAATAATAATATATAATATGTATTTAATACTAAAATGATGAGCATCAGCATTAAATCATTTTTATTGCACATTATAAAGTAATGTGTGTTGTTGTTGTCCGGGGTTCATATCAAAAGATTGCCAACGCGTTTATACGATGAACTTGCCTGATTTCGTATTTGTTTTTGAGGTGTGTTTTCTAGCAATTAATCTGGAAATCGTTGTTGTATAAGCACCGCAAGTAACTCATTATTTGTATATGTATTTATTATACCCGCTTCGCATAAGGTAGAATGGTATTATAACTTTGTGCTGGTATATCAATTCGGTATATTTTAGTATATCTGGTTTATTTTGTAATCTATGGTATATTTTGAATGTAGTACTATATCAATATACCAAATAAAGCCAGTGGAATATATTTTAGTATTTTTGCGGTATATTAATTTGGTATATTTTAAAACTAATAGCGTTTTAAAATGGGTAGCGGGTATGTCACAGTCGAGAACACTTTGTTACTTGCTTTAATGATGAATCAAATCTAATTGAGTTCCTATTTGCAAGAATTAAACGAGTAACCTTATGTCAAAGATTAAAGTTGGGTGATTAAAACGCTGCTGAGATTTTGCAACATTAATCTGATGATCATGTGTCATCGAAATGGGATGATTAAATCATTTGTGAATCATTTTGAATTCCATTCTCCAAAAACAAAAATGAGAAGAAAGCATAAAACAACATTAATCGGCAGAGTTAAGTTTGCAAAAGGTTTGCAACGCCAAAAAGTAGGCAACGTGAATTTATGGCGAAATTAAAGAAAAATTGCAAATTCGCAGCAATTAAGTGCAAAGAAAACATTCATAAATATTAAAATGAATTATGGCCCAAAAAGTGCAGCAGCAGTTGAATTGCAATAATAAATGTTGTGCCTATGCCAAATTTGGGGGGCATTCCCAATTCCAGCAACGCGAGTTAATCGATATGCAGCGATAAGTTTAATCGGTTTTTTTCTGTTTTGTGTGTTTGCTAGTCTTAAAAGTTGAAGTGAATGAATTATTGTTATTACAGTTAGAAGGCAATAAACATTAACAGCGGCAATAATAAACAATTTTGGCAATGCCGATCCATCACAATGGAGGTGAATTCAATTGAATTGAGGTGTTTTTTTTTTTATTTTTATTTTTTGTTTTTGTCCGTGGCCAACAAGCCTTACAAGTCGCAAGTCGCAATGTCTGCCAATTTTATATTTTCTTTCGGGCCACCCACGACGTCGATTTAAGGCAAATGGTGTCAATGTTGCAACAAACAGTGTAAATTTGTTGAGTTCTCCGTTTTGAATATGATAACGCAATTTGAAATCAAAATGCACAATTTCGAATATTAAAATGAAAAATCGCAGCAGCTCGTAAATTAAAGGCAATTGCCCCGTCGACTGCACTTTTGTCGGGGGGGAATTCTATGAGTGTGTGTGTGTGTGTGTGTTCTCCAAATTTAATTTGCACGAATTAAACGCACATTAATTTCTCGACTGGCAAATTGTGGGCAGCGCACTCGGTATAGTTGTTGTTTTATGCCAGATGTGTAGCAGCAACAACATCAAAATTTTGCATAGAAAAAGCAAAGACGACGACGACGACGACGACGTCTCACTTAGATCATCGCTAGAGTTAGAATTGAATTAAACAAATGAAACACTCAAAACAGCAGCAGCCAAGAGAGCCGCAAATTGCGCGTGAGAGAGCGAAGTTTGCCCTACACAACAACAGGCAACAGGCAGCTAAACGACAGCGTTAAATTTAATGAACAATTTGGCGCTTAAAAACGAGCAAACAAAACACACACACACAAAAAAAAAAAACACAATAAAAACAAGAAGCTAAAGGCATGAAAAAACAACAAACGATAAACGTACATTGAACCTTCACACACCGAAGTGCAAATACGCTGCTTAGACAAAGAACGATGGAAAGCATCTCAACGAAAACGCAATGAGTTGGCAGCTCCAATTCCACACAGAGTTGACAGCTCCAATTTACAAGTGCATTGGTCACACTTTAATTTTATTATTGCTCGCTCTCTAAAGTATTAATTACCTTTTGCTTTTAATTTTCGCAATGAGTTGGCAGCTCCAATTCCACGCAGAGTTGGCAGCTCCAATTTGCAAGTGCATTGGTCACACTTATTTTATTGTACAATTAAAAACCATTTAATTTTATTATTGTTCACTTTCTTTCTTAGTATTGCTTAGCTTTTGTTTTTAGTTTTCCTATTTATTTATTTAATGCTTTAGTGGTTTTCAATTTGTTCAACTCGCGGGATTTCACCTGCTAAGCTAATTCATTAACAAAGGCAATAAACTCTTCTAATGATTCTAAGAACCATTTACTCAGCACGATGCCTCACAAAGCGAGCGTAGGCGACGTGAAATTACCCTGTCAAGTTTTTTTTGATGCGAATATTATATTTAAATTAATTAGAAATGCCCATAACATTTGATAATGTTAAATGTGAATGTCGTCATCATTTCTCTTTTAAAATTTGCAATTTCACTGTACGCCGTTCTGTATAGCAAATTAAATATAATAAGTAAGAAAACTGCAGTCGAGTGTGCTCGACTTTGAAATACCCGCTACCCATTTAAAACAGTGCGGTATTATTCATAAAATATACCAAATAGTATACCACAAAAATACTAAAACATACCGATAGTCATACTTGGTATATCAACATCAAAATATACCAGATAGTCAACCGAATAATATACCACAAACATACTAAAATAAACACAATGTCATATTTGGTATATCGTGATCGAAATATATTAGATTGTCAACCAAATAATATACCCAAAAATACTAAAATACACCAAAAGTCATATTCGGTACATCGATGTCGAAATATACCAGATTATCAGCCCTTCTACACGAATAGAAAAACAAATGCTAAGAAGCAGGATATGCGAATTATAAATAAACCGAAACTAAATGCACATTTGGAATATTACAAAACTAAACAGCATTTAATAGCAAAGAAAAGCAATTTGAATAATTTCGAAAAAGTTCAATCAGAAATGTTATTGGAGGAAAAGTTTCTCAATGCAGTTCATATTTTCATAGAATTCTGCGAGCTGTTATCAGTTAATTGCAACAATCAGAGAGCCGACGGCGCTGTTGCCAAGTTGCCAAGTGAAGCGGCAACAACAACAAATAGAACAACAACAGCAATTAATAATAAGCGTAAACAATTTATGCCGGCATAGTTTTCCCCTTGAAAAGCCAACAATAACAACAACAACAATCGAACGAAGCAGGCAAACACTAACAACCATAATGAGGCGCTGCGAGGAAACCACAATAATAAGTCAAAACAATTCATTTCGATTTGTATTTGTTGCTTATTCAAATGCGATAATTAAAATATTGCACAAATGAATCATACTCAAAGCAGAATCTATGTCTATGTGTGTAGGTGTTGGGCATAAAAAATAAAAAAACAAAAACAAAGGCAATTGTTGTAGTGCCATCAATCAGAGCTGTCAATCAACGGATTGGCCAAAACATAAAAAAGATCACTTAACATTTGGCATACAACAGAAGAAAGAAAATTGGATGGAAAGTGTAGGAAAATCAGGGCAGCATATTGTACATAGAATCAATATCGATCGATAGATAATTCATTTATTTCACTGCTGAAATTTGATAGGGGAAAATCTATGAATAGATTGCAGATCGATCGACAATTCTTTTTCAACTGAATAGAAAGTCAATTGATTGCAAATTGAAGTCTTTAAAACTGATATTAAAAGTTTATTTTGTATATATTTGCTGCTCTTTAGTGTATTTTAATAGAGCAACGATTACAATATTTAGTTTTATTTTTATGGCACTTTTACAGTGCATTGAAAATAATATTATTTGTATATTTACTTTGTATTAAGTTTGCATAAATTGACTTTCAGAAATCAATTGAATTTGAGAGATAGAAACAATTTCAGCTTTAAAAAAGATTTTGACAGCTGAGAAAGCTTTTTAAAAACTTTTACTTTAATGATACAATTTTATATTCAGAAATATAAAAAGCAACCTTCAAAACTTTTTCTTTAATGATACAATTAGATAGTCAGAAATATAAAGTGCAACATTCGAAAGGAATCGAAGCAAAACTCCACAATTGATTTTAAATATTATTTTCTAAAAATATATTTGCTACTCTTTAGTGTGCTCAACGATTACAATTGTTAATTTGAAGGTATTTTTACTACTCGAAAACAATAATAGTAATAATCTATTCACTTTGTATTAAGTTCGCTTAAAATGACTATCACAAATCTTTTCAATTTGAGACCACAAAAAATGACAGATTCAAATTGGATTATGACAGTAAAGAAAACTTTCTTATATCTTTTGCTTAATTACTACAATTTTATATTCAGAAATATAAAAAGTAACAATTAAAACTGCGTTCAAAAATTTTACTTAAATGATACAAAAATTGTATACTCAGAAATAAGAAAATGTAACATTCGAAAACTTTGCATTTTTTGGGTGCAGCATTTTATGATTCTCGTTTTCAGAAATTCAAATTTTTACAATTTTATGATACTGGTTTAAAAAATAAATTTGAACAATTTATTATGAAGACATTACCGAAACAAGTTAATTGAAGTATTTAAAGATTTACGTAGAAACCGAACCTGAAACTGAGCGTACTTAATGGAGAAATTAATCAATGTGATATTTAAAGCAAACTCATTTCGGTTTGTTGTTAAGGAAAGTGAAAATGAATCATTCAGATCGATTGATTGCCAAATTAAGTATTGGAATGTAAGAAAAAGAAGAAGACTACAAAATGATGTCAGAGAGCAGAGCTCCAAAAAATAAAAAGAAAAAGAAAAGGAAAAAACAAAAACAATTCGATTATCGAGTTCTATGCGATCATCGTTAGATCTGGATCTGTGATCTCTTAGCTCAACTCAATTCGACTCGGATTCGACTTGGAACTGTTTTCATATTTTTTTTTTTTTTTTTTGAGTGTCACTTTTTGGCTTTCCCAGCTGGCGAACGTGGGACGTTGGCTCAAGTGTTTGTTGTCAACACTTGCAAAACATTATGTTATTTTATTTTATTGTATTTCATTTTTGTTTGGGAAAGTTTTCGTGTTCGCCCACTGAAGGTGGCCCAGGCCCAAAACTTCAACTATTGGAAATTGTTTTTTTTCGTTTTTTGGAATTGTTTTTCAATGCTGTGTGGTGTGCGTCTTTTATTTGTATGCTGTGGCTCTTTTCTTACGTTTAGTATTGATAATTAACATAAATACTAATATGGCAAAGTCGGGGCCAAATGAAGAGACGATGTAGAGGAGGAGTGGAAGAGGGGGGGGAGGAGGTACTGTTGTTTGTGTGCGTGATTTTTGGGTAGGCAGCTCGTAAAAAGCTCAAGAAAACGACAGTTTTGAGTTTGTTTTCTGTTTTTTTAGTTTGTAACACTCGAAAATTCCACACGCTATGAATCTTACACCAACTTTGGCGTCGAGCGACACACACACAGACAGACACACACACAGACACAGACACTTCAAAGCAGCAGCAGTAAACGGACGTGGCATGTGTGGCGTATACGTAATGCGGCAACCTGTTTGCAAGCCAAGTGAAGCGAGCGACCGCCCACGTGCCACAAGCACACACACACACACACACACAGCTGTTTGAATCAGACTCTATGAATGGAGATCTCCAAACTCTCCAAGTGTGTATGTGTGTGTGTGTTGCATGTGGTTGGGGCAACAACAACAACGAGAAACAGATGACAAACGATTCGAGTCGAGAGATTATCATCGAGACTCGCCATCGATCGCATTCCCCTTCCCCTTCCCCTGCCCCTGCCCCTCTCTCCATCTCCTTCGCCTTCGTTAGATGATTTGTTTTGACTGATGCGTTATTTATGATTGTCCCAAAGGGATTTGCATAGATTTATTTCAGTTTTTTACTCACCATTTTTGTTGCTTCTTCTTCGGTTTGTTTTTCGCTTTTAGCCGCTTGACTTTCAATTTGTTTTATTATTTTTTTTGTTGCGCTTTTTTTTTTTGCACCAGCGAGTGTTAAACTTTAACAACAACAAAAAAAAAAATATACAAGTAATTAACTTGGTTTATTTAATGTATTGACAATTAGACGACGCTTGACGCAACGAGTGAAACGAACAAAAATTAACTCTAAATGATAAAAAAAAAACAACAAAAACAAAAATTAAATAAATAAAAAAACAACAATGAAAGCAAAAATAGTGAGAGAAATAAATAAAAAAAAAATCAACGCTGTTGCCATGAGACAAAGCAGTGAAGCTTCGCTACAGCAAACCTAAAATTTTATTGATTTATGTGCTTATAATTGAATCTCATTAGGTTCGAAAGAGGCATCAAATGAATTTAGTAGTGAAACAGCATTTAATGAAATCAAGATTTTAAATCAAGCAGAGCTAAGAAGATTGTTTAAATTTATGAAATTAATAAATCGAAGTGCAATTTATTAAATATTGCACTTCAACTATAATAACACATGATCATTTGAAGAGAGAATTCTATTTTTTTGATGACACTGATCTTTCTGAAGATTTGACTACAAACAATGGAAACTTTAATAATAGGTTGACTGAGGGATAAATGACAATTTTCTTAATCTGATTGTTCATTAAAGCAAAAGTACGGCAATAAATTGGCGATCAAATTAAGCTCAACATTTATACAGCTACGATCTTGTGATTGATTATAAATATAAATATATTCTGAGATATAAATGTATTCATCACAGAGTTAATTATTGTTCTAGCAGCCCTCGCTGAGTTGTTGAGTTGAGCTACTGATTTTTTTTTTCTTTTTTTTTCAACATAACAGTGAGAACGACGATGCATTGGAGGGCAACCTAGTTAGGCGCAATCTGTTGACACCGTGGGGGGTTGGTGGGGAGTGAAGGGGCGAGTGAACAGTGAAGAGGTTGACAGACAGTCAGCAATGACAACAAATGAGGCGGCAGCTCAAAAGTCAAAGTCAAAACAAAATACACACACACACAAATACACACACACACAGACAGACAGTCGCAGCAGAGAGCAGCAACGAAATAGGCAGAAATGAGAATAACAACAACAACAATAAATGAGGGGAAAAATAAATTCATATGAAATTAATAAACATCAAAAAACACAAAATTTCGTACAAATTTCAGTTGAGATTTTCCTTCGGACAGCAACAACAACAAATACAAAAAAAAGTGAGGAAATCAACAAGAAGAAATCGAATTCGAAAAGATAACGGAAACAGAGCAGAGGACAGCAGGAAGAAACCGTTAAGCCGTTTAACCGCTAACAACAACAACAACAACAGCAACTGAAAAAGAATAACAAACGAAAACCGTTTTTACTCGTGTGTTTGCAAATCGCAGAAACCGTAAACCGAACCGAACCGGCGAGCGTCGACCAAGAAACTGAAACCGAAACCGAAAACGCCGACGAAGCAGCAAGCAGCGACAGCAGCAGCAGTAAGCAGCGACTGTGGCAGCGGCAGCAGCAGCGATGGACGCTAGCAAATTGCTGACAGAGGGCAACGCGCGCAGGCGCCGCAGCAGCGCAACGGCACCACGAACGCCAGGTGGCGCTAGCAGCATTAGGCAAAGGTGCGTAACAGTGGCGAGTCGCCAAAATCGCGACAACAACAACAATGTCACCCCAGGACACACTTGCACACGCCCACATCTGGACACGCCCAGGCCAATGGGCAAACCTTTGGCAGCGGCGCACGAACAACTCGAGCTGCTGCTCACGCGCATTGAACGCGACAGCGACGACACCAGTCAGCTGGGAGGGCAGCGACGTCGCAAGCCGCCAGCGCGTGCCGTGCGCCGCCAGATGGCGCTTCCGCCACCGGTGCCAAATGCAACGCCGCTGAGCAGCGCCCGTTACAAGCAAAAGGAGCTGCAGCCATCAGAGTGCAGTCAACAACAACAGCAACAACAACAACAAGTGGTGCCGCTCGCACACAACCCGCAGCTGCTGTTGCCGGCACAGCGGCGTGCGCTGCTCGAGCTGCTGTCGCATACGGAGCAGCCGCATGACCAGCACATCATCCAGATGCTGACAACGACTGGCCATGGCGACGGCGACGTCGATGTTGATGTTGCCGGCGATCCATCGCGCGATGCCATGCGCCTCACGCTGCAGATGCTGTAAGTACACAATTGAACAATATGTATGCTAAATATTAATTTTCCCCCCCCCCCCCAATAACAATAACAATAACAAATTCTGCTGCGCTGTCGACATCTCGCAGTCGCAGCTGACGTCGCTGTTCATTTCGTGTGTTCGCAAATGATGTCATCGGTCTCCACCATTCGCCTTCGTAGAGAGCAACGCGAAGCAGCGAACGCGCCTCTCTCTCTTTCCACACTCTCTTGCTCTCTTTGATTTTGTCAGTGTGCTTACACACACACATTCGCGTTGCGCAGCTGACGCCATCGACGACGACGTCGCTGCTTTGGTGGAGTTACTCACCCAAGAGCAGCGAAGTCGACTTCAATGTTCCGCGCGAACGTTTGCAAATAAAGCAGCAGCAACAACAACAACAACAACAGTGCCAAAGTTTTCGGCTCCTCTTGTTGTAGTTGCTGTTGTTGTTATACCTCTTTTAGTAAGGGTGATAAAATGGGGTATGCTAGGCAACAGTTTTAGGTTGCTGCTGACTATCTAAACAAAGCCTTTCAACTCGGCTGTTGTCGAACACTACAGCAACAAGTTTTTGCTTAACTCGATAATTTAATTCAGTATTTCGTATTAGATTCAATTTAATAATAAGAAAAAGACTCTTCAGCTATTATAGCTAGAGTCTTAAACTTAGATATGCTTATATTTTAAAATCAAATTATTACAAGCAACAATTCTATTCGTATATGAATATCAAAAGTCTATGAGAGCTTAATACTTAAATTTGCAATATAGTTTTTTCCCATTTGGTTTAAATTGTTCGTATTTTTCTCTGACTTTATGACAACCAAACCTTTTAAATTTGACATCTGGTTTTCCTTTGTTTTCTTTTAATCCCTTCGGGATCAAAGTCACTCATAAACACAACATTGTCGCTACTAAAAAGACCGAATATCATATCATATCTTGATTTTTGTTTAAACTTTTTTTCTTCAGCTTTTAGTCAATGTTTTTTTAATTTTTTGGGTCTGCATTTCAGCATTGCCAAAGTATTATATATTTGCTATATAGTAATAATATCATATTTATATGCATATTATTTGTAAAACTACAATACAACCAACTGACTAAAATTTAAGTCGATTCAAAAAAAATTAGTGAATCAAAGTTATGCGAATCTTTCGTTTTTGTCCGTAACTTTTACTGAAAAAAATAACAAATTAAAAATTTTGTCTGTAAATTTTGCTCGAAGAATTTAAAATATGGGAATTTTTCCTTTATGTCCGTAACTTATTTCGAAAGCAGTACAAAATTAAAAATATGGAAATCTCTTCCATTTGTCCGTAACTTCAATAAAGATTCTACTTTAATCTTAAAGGATTAAAAAATATGGCAAATTTTAAACATTGCTTTATTTGGTTTGGAATTTTTCTTTATCTCGAATCAAAGTTTCACAATTGTTGATATTCCAAGTGTTTTGTCTTTAAAGGGTATCTTATAGTTGTGCATTAACAGTTTATAGCTGTTGACGTGTTGTATTTTCGTTTTTGTTTGTCGCGCAGCGTTGTGATTAGAAATATTTACTACCGACTGCTACCTCTACACACACACACACACACACACACACACACACACACACACACACACACACACACACAATAGAGTACACATATTTGGTGCTGCTGCTCACCTGGCTTATCAACAGCGCCCATTGACAAGCGTCATCGTCATTCGGTGTCGAACCTTTAAGTTGAACTTGACCCGCTAAAGAGACGCAACTCGCGACTATTGTTATTATGATACTTATGGCATTTCCTAGTTCAAAACTAGTTGACTTCATAATCACAATTGATGTCTCGGCGCTATCTATACTCCGCTATCAATCTTCATCAACATGGGCTTTACATACATTTCGCTAGTTCAACGTTAACTAGACGACGGACAGCAGTGCAGACATTAGGAAATGAGTAATGAATTGATAAGAAACGATCCCACAAATAATGTTTAGTTATGTATTCCATACTTCTAGGGCATCTGCTAGTCGGTCAAGCTTCAGCTTCAGCTTCAGTTCACATTACATTTTAATTACAGCTCTTGGCGTGTTAACATCGCAATGTTAACACTTCTGTCAGCCTGTCACTTTAACATTGTGACAAGTTACAAACATTCGTTCCACTTGTCATTTAAATTATGCTTATGCATTTATTAGCAACTTTTAAGTCATCGTTTTCAACTCTTAGAATTCGTGTTGTTATTCACAGATCTTTTCTTCACGTTTCTATTTTCAACAGTTACTGAATGAAGACCAAGTTTGTTTTTAACATTTGACTTGCTTTGTAGATCAATTTGCTTACATTAGTCTTGATGCTGTTTGTTTGTTATTGAAATGAACATTTATTTATAGATAAATTTGCCATTATGAAGAGCTTAAAATGTTTCTTATTGTAAAGTTTCTTTATTAAACTTTGTTATATTTAAATTTATCTTGATCTATTATATATGGCTTCGTTCAAGCTGGTTTTTTTTTACCAAAATTTCGAATATTTCATAGGTTAACATAGATCATATGATTTTAGTTTAAGCTCATTTTATGTCTGAATTGACAACGTAAGTGATTGTAGAGATTCTTTCAGAAAGATTTCATAGTTTTATTTTTTATAGCATATTCCTTTTAGGGAATTTTTATGCGTGGTAAAGCTTAACCGTTTTTGGCACCAAAGTTGATTAAAGGCAAAATTGTAGTTAGAACACAAAGTCGCTATTATATTTTTCGATATCTTATTAATATTTATTTTTTGTTCTACATAAGGTAGAAGGGTATTATAATTTTTTGTCTCCATGAAATCTATGTAACAGGTAGAAGGGAGCATATCCGACATATCGTTGCGATGGGATAAAAGTTGCATAAGTTATTTAATAAATTCTTTTGTTTGGTATAAAAAATGCCTTCTTACAACGGGTGTTAGATGCTGTGATATTAATTTGGTATATTTTAAGAACATTAACGCACTATTTTGCCTTTATTTAAAATGGTTAGCGGGTATCTCATAGTTGAGCACACTCGACTGTAGCTGATTTACTTGTTTTTTGTAGTTTAGTGAACTGTTCTTTTGCCTGCATTTAAGCAAAGTGTTGTATAGTCTTAGTATTACATTTAATATCATAATAATTTTAGTTATATCACACATATCAAGATTCATAGATTTCTTAAAGCGATGCTGAAGGAGTTAACATAGATGATTATTAATAAGAATATTTAATATGAGTATTATAATAATTTGATATCATTCATTTCTTACGTTACAGAAACTTGCAAAAAGATCTATGATTAATGGTATATATTCTTTAAGTGAACTCTATTTTAGAATACATTCTCTCATCCAGATCTTGTTATTAAAAGCTGTCTGTATTAAACCCGTCAGCCCCTAATTCCCCTTATCGCCTGGAACATTGCTTAAACTCTCCTCATCTATAGGAATACTCACTATATATGCATACAAATGATATTATGCTGACGAGTTTACGTATTTCCAAAAAATTCGTACTTAGTTTGTACTTGCAAGCGAGTGAGCGAGAGAGAGAGAGAGAGAGAGAGAGAGAGAGGGAAAAGGAGAGAGAGATATGTAGAATATTATATTCTCTTTAATTTTTCCCTCTCTCAGCGGTAGCACCTGAAGCAAAGCTATTTGGCAACTGTGTTGTTTCGTTATGTTTTTTTTTTTGTTTTTGTGTTATTTTTTGCAAGTTTTTTTTTGCGCTCGCCTGATATGAGGAATTCTCGTAATCAAATACTACGAGCAAAAGCCAAATAATCGACAACTGTTTGCAATTGAAATTCGCGCTGACTTTTGAGATAAAATTTGCACATTCTGTGAAAAATAGTTGTGCAGTGGAGGGAGGGGTAAAGGGACAGCTCTCTTTCTCTCTCTCTCTCTCTCTCTCTCTTCCATCTCCTTTCGCAATCAACTTGAGCTTAGAATGCTAGAAACGAGGTCTCGATGACTAAACTCTATTTTGCTCTTTGTCATATTTCAATCGAGCGCTCCTTCTACTTATTGTTTTTGTTGTTGTTGTTGTTGCTGTTTGCTGCGCTTTATTTGTTTGATCAATAAATTTGCGCGTTCCCCCCTTCCCCGCTCTGCTAAGCTATGTAAGAATCGTTGGCTATGTCAGAGCTTGCCTCATCGCGGTGCGGTTTATTAATGAAACTGCTATTTCAATGTTTTCCTCTTTCCATTCACCTTTTTTATTTTTGTGTGTTGGTTTTTTGTCTTTAGCGTTTGCCATTTCCATTTTGCCCACTTTGATTGTGTCATATTATTTGCTCAGCTGCAAAAAAAAAGAACTGGAGTGCTAAAGGGATAGAGACGTCCATAGATGACGATTAACATAGCAACCTTAACCCTGATGACCCAGACCCGAACCCGAGACGTAGAGACAACACATACGCTAACTTACAAAGAGTTCGCTACATTTCAGAGAAAGAATGTCCACAAAATATCGCATGGAATTCGGTGAACTTTTGACTGCATTAACCGATAAACTAAAAATGTGCTAAGTTTATATCTTATCCGCATTTTACAGTCGAACTTCGCTGCAGAAATTTGGCAATTAGTGTTGATAATTTCAGATTGAACTTTAGAAATATCTAAAATAGCTTTCACTAGTTAACTTTTGCTAGCTGAATATCCCAAAATAGATTTAACGAGTTATCGATCACTGAGAACTGCAAGATTTAACTATTTATTGGATACTAGAAGATAGTTCAAAGCTATAATAATTTATCGATTGTAAGCTGAATATCCAAAATAGATTTAATAAATTATCGATTGCTAGATGAAAGCTGTAAGAATAAAAATATGATCGATCACTAGATGAAAGATGGAAAGTTTTACAATTTATCGATTGACAGCTGAATATCTTAAATAGATTTAACAATTTATCGATTGTTGAGTCTTGTCAGATTTAAAAAGTTATCGATTACTAGTTGAACTGTAAGAAATTGATTTAACAATTGATCGATTTCTAAATGGAAGCTCTTAAATTTAACAATTCATCGATTGCTAGATGAGAACTGCTAGAATTAAAAATTATGGATTACTGTATAAGAGCTGTAAAAAAATGGTTTATCTTTGGTCTGCCGAATATCCAAAACATATTCAACCATTTTTCATTTACTTGAAGAGAGTTCTAAGAAATAATTATTTATCGATTGATCACTGAATAACCAAAATAGATTATATCATTTATCAATTGCCATATGAGAGCTGCAAGAAATAATAATTTGTCGATTGAGAACTGAATATCCAAAAAAATTACAATTTATCGATTGTCAGTTGAAAGCTGTTAAAATCAACAATTTATCGATTGCTAGTTGATAATTGTAGGACTTAACAATGAATCGATTACTAGATGAGAGCCGTAATTTATCGTTTGCCAATTGAATATGTAAAATTGAATCGATTAATGAATGAATGATGATGAATATCTAAAATAGACTTACACATACATCGATTGCTAGCTGAAAACTGTAAAATTAATAATTTATCGATTGACTTCTGAATATCTGAAATAGATTTAACAATTTATCGAAAGTCAGATGAGAACTGCAAGAACTCAAATATCTCACTAAAATTTGCTTGATTAGCAGCTTACATTTTGTACTTTATAGTCAGTTGAGACTGTGGCAAATGATTTAATTGCACTGCAAATTGAAGCTAATGAAATTCTTTTCGGCTGGCAAGTGAACTGACCCCACGCGAATTTGCAGGGTATACAAACAGTTAGCTATTTTTGACATTGGCCTTGAGACGCCTTTGCGCCTTTTCTGCCTTTTCTCCTCGCTTTGTTTTGATGAGCATTCTCTCTTACTCTCCCTCCCTTTCTCTCTTTCTCTTTGTCTTTCGCTGTGGGGAATTGCGTGTCGACAGGCCATATGAAACCCCAAAATGGAGACACGCTTCGGGACTCCCAAGGGGGCGGTTGGGTGGAGCGGCCATGCGATACTATGACGCTATCGGCGTGCGAGGCTGATGCAATTAGCCGGCCTGACTTCTCTCTCTTTCCCTTCCTCTCTCTCTCGCTCTCTCTCTCTCTGTGTGTGTGTGTGTGTGTGTGTGCTAATCATCCAAATGGCAAACAGCAACTTCGACTTGGAACGTTTTGCTTTTGATTTATTAGCGCCAATTTTGATGTTTATCCCAAAGTAATCTTACCTAACCATTCTCTTCTTCTTTGTCTCTCCTTCTCTCTCTCTCTCTTCTTCTCTCTTTCGTTCTTTCTCTCTCTCCTTCTCTCTTTCCCTTTCTCTTTTTCTCCTTTATCTCTTTCCTTCTCTATCTCCTTCCCATTTTTTCTCTCCTCCCTTTGCTTCCTTTCTTTCTCGCTCTCTCTCCTTCTCTATCTCTCTCTCTCTTTGTAGTCCGCTAGCGCTAAAGCCCGGAGATTCGCCGTATTGCAAACGCTTCTGGGCAGGTCATCGGTATCTCAAGGAACGTCAGAAGCTGCATCAACAACTTGGCCCGAACGATATGCGCTACAAAGAGGTGAAAATCTTGCGATCCTCCAACGGTAAATTCTTTCTCTCGCAGACGCTCGAAGAAGAGTTGAAAGACGAGAAGCAGGTGCTGGATTTTATTGACTCGCAATTGTATCAAAGTCAACAGAAGGCGTTGACACCCGAGCAGCGGGAGAGGCAACAGCAGGCGCTGGACGAACGTGCTGAGCTCGATCGGCAGAAGCAACAGGTGAGCGAGTGGCGACGACGTCATCAACAACACGAGCTGAAGAGGGCTAAGATCGAGGCCAATAAGTTGTTGGCCAAGCAAATGCGTCAGAAACCAGTTCAACGGCAACTGCAAGTCATTCCGGAGGAGGCGCACCTGGATGATGGAGAGGAGACGCCACGTCCCACAGCTGGACAATTGGCCATGCCGGAGGAGCTCAAGCAACTGTATCTGCAACGCCAACAGTTCCAGCAGCAGTGTCAACAGAGCAATCTCTACAACAATCCCAATTGCGCAGCGCCCTGGAAACTCTTTGCCAAGTATTCTATGCACCTTTTCTTATCTATTCTTCATTACTAACTTCTTCTTCTTCTTTTGCCACACAGCGTTGCCAGCAATCTGAGCGCTCAGCTGACGTCGCAAGCCGATGACGAACTGCATCGCAGTATTGCAAGTTACCTCAAGGATTTCGTGGCAACCGAAGCGCGTTTTGGCAATCAAAGCGAAGGCTAAGCTTGGAGTCTCAATCCATTTTCTTGATTTAAATGTTTCTCAATTCTTTTTTGGACTGTCCCTTAAACAAACATATGTCTTCCTCTGTCCTCAAAGGGCACATCAAATTATTATGCAGCGTAGGAACAAATTCAATGTACATTCATTTCGATATGACCTTAGCACAAATTTTAAAACGGAATTAAATAAAAAGCGAAATGTTTGAAATAAGCAGACATGAGAATTACATTGGGAACAGATAAGGAAAATCTCTCACAATCTTATAATTCTATATAACATACATATGAATAAAATTCAACGGTTAACACACATAAAAAACAACTTCTCAAATTGGGAAAAACCTTATTTAACTTGTCTCAATGCATGCCAAAGGACATTCGTAGTGTCCTTTTAGTTTTCAAGTTATAACTAATTTTCTAATTTTCACCTTTTTCTTAAAAAGTTATATCGCTTGTACTAAGAGCATGCAACAAAATCGAGTAGTTGTTGTGGTGCATAATCTTGTTGTTGTAGTTCATGGATTAGTTCAGCAGTTGTTGGTTGGTGGCTTTGTCGTTGGCCACTCGAATCGCGAACGGCTAAAAATTTTCAAATCACCAGGTGAAATACCAGGCGAACAGAAATCAGCAGCA
The DNA here is from genome assembly GCF_023558435.1 of Drosophila sulfurigaster albostrigata. Lineage (NCBI taxonomy): Eukaryota > Metazoa > Arthropoda > Insecta > Diptera > Drosophilidae > Drosophila > Drosophila sulfurigaster. The sequence continues at coordinate 22,652,252 of NC_084885.1, forward strand.
AGCAGAAACACAAAAAATCATCTGACACCTCAAAATTACGTTGCATACTTTCAGGGTCAGTCAAATAACGATGCATCTTTCATAGATAATATTTATGTTGCATACTTTTAGGATGAGCCAAGTAAGCGAAAATTACTGAAACATTGCATACTTTTATGGGCCTGCAAGAGAATTATCTTCATGGAAAAAGGCTCATAACTTGGCCATATCCTGTCACATTTTGTCCGGACTATGTGCAATCAACTCGTAAGGATGAGTTCTATCGATCGGCATCAAAAAATTGGGGGATCATCTAGGAATCCAACACTTGAAAAATTGCAGTTCAAGGCCTGCAAAAAATTGGTCGAAACCGCAAAATCCAGGATATCTCGGAAACTACAAGGACGATTTGCATGTCCTTTGGCCAGTTGATAGAGCTCACTAATACAAGTTGGTTGCCACAGGATTTGTCAGGATCCGTCAGGATATAGCTGAGTTTTGTAGTATTTTATGTTAACAAAAAAGTCCTTGTAACTCGACCGTTTGAAGGACTTTCGTCCTTTTCTTTGCAGTTTCAGACATTACTCACTAAGGACTATCTACGTGCCAAAGGACATCCCCGTAGTCCTTCAAATAGCTGAGATACAGCGAATTATTGGATTTTTATACAATTTTTACATGGTACCCCCTTGTAAAATTTATGAAAAACATTTTTGTTGGAAATCTCGAAATTCTTGAATGCAATTCGATGACTAAGCTGTTCCTTATTACAAAAAGACATATCGTTAAGCACATGACCAATTTACAGCAAAAAAAAGAGTACACGTTTTGTAGTCTGTGTTTCTGGTGAAAAAAAATTCGTCTTCTCTTTTTAATGGGTGATTTTACGCCGTGAAGAACGAACGCATCATCGATACAGTAAATTCAATTTATACAGGAACTTAGCAGCTACCTAAGATTACAGATTACTACGCACTATAGAACTATGGAATTATTATGTGGTCATTTCAGGCATTCTACTTAAGCATGTTAATTAATTACGATACTTTACTTGTACATTTTTGACAAATGCATTCAAAATTGTCGCAAAAGATCGTAAAATTGTGTGTGTGATGTCAACAGTGGCTTCGTTTTGTTAATTTGTTGCAATTCGTGGTCGGAGAACTACAGCTAAATTATTCAACATATACTAATTATTATAGCTTAAGTCTTACAAACTAGATTTATTAGCGCGATTTGTTTTGTGTGTGTTGTGTGTTGTGTCTGGCATATCTCCATCTATATCTGTGAGTTTGTGTGTGTGTGTGCTTGGATGTTAAAAAAAAGTACAATAAATATGTGTGGCCGAACTAAGGAATTGTACAATTGTTGCATGTCCATTCGCCTCCTCCTCCTCCACTTCCTCCTCACAGCAAATTGGAGCAGCTGACTTCGGAGGCGGCGCAATCCGTTGAGCGTGGCAGGAACTGTATATGCTGCCAGGTGGCATTGAAGCTGCACCGCAACGAAAGAGACAGAAAGATACGAGGTTAGTTAGGTGTAAAGTGAAAGTTGACTCCGGACTCACAGATAGCGTTCGGCCAGTTGACGCTCAACGTGCGGCTTGATGCGCGCATAATCCTTGTCCGCAATCGAGGTGCTGCAATGCTGTTGCATGTAGGCGAGCGTAAAGAGCTCGTTCTCATTGTACGAACGCAGTCCAGGCACACGCAATCGCTGTGTTAGTCCGAGTGCATCGTAGGTGACCACCTGATCGATGCCCGCTCCTTGGATGGCATTGCCCGCATCGATGGCGGAGACAAAGCTGCTCAGAGCACGTGCTGCAGTGCGTGCCGCACTCAGCGTGACATGGAAACTCTTCAGAGCCTCCTGTGACATTTGACGCAACTCCCAGGCCAAATGCGGTGGCTGTCCGGCGGCCAAACAGTTCACATCGGGCTGAGCGTATTCGATTTCTGGCACCGCATCGCTGATGTCCGTGCCCTGGGCATTGAATTGCAGCAGAAAGACGGACAAATTGTTGATCAAAGTCTCGAGGATGTCGGTGCCAATGCGAGCAAAATTGATAGCACTAAAGGAAAGAAGGATTATTAAAGGGAGTGTAACATAAATTGAAGAAATTTCAGCTTACACCGGGTAGCGATAGTCGTAGTAGTTGTTGTTGACGAGCACACGCGAAATGAGCAACATATTCAGCTTGTTGGAGTACGCAATGGGCTGCGGATGATCCCTTGTATACATCTCGGACACAATGCTGCAAAGTAAAGTGAATTAACTGATTAAACTGACCCCAAGTAAACTTCTTTCTTCTACTCACACATCCAGCATATTGAGCGTCTTCAATTTATCCTCCATGCGCGCTCGGCGGAATGTCCAAATCGACTCGAGGTGCTCCACAAAGTTAAGATTGCTGAGCAACAGCTCGTTGTAGTAATCGCTAATATATTGCGGCTGATCGAGCACCTCGCCCGGGATGCCAAACTGCAAACGCATCTCGTTTAGTTTCTTGTGCAGAAATTGTCGTGCCGTCGGCTCCAACCAACTCGCTTGACTCAGCGACTCCTGCAGTTGATTGCGCAGACTGTAGAACATCAATTGCAAGAACTTTTCATTGCCCAGCGTCTTGTTCAGAGCATGCGGATCGATGCCGTTGCGCACACGATTATTGTCTGCTGCCTCGAATTGCTGCTTTGGCGGCTTCTGCTGCAGTGCATCGACGGCAAAGGGCAGCCAATCGCGCACAACTTTGCTGCAGAAGAGCCAACGCGGATAGCTCGCCGTGCGTCCGTAGATGCCATGATCAAAGTTCTCGGCCAGCGTGCGATATTCCTTGGACAAATGAGGCAGCATTTGGCGCACTAGCGACCACACGATAAAGTTGTGAATTGGTCTGTAAAGTAAATGGATTGTTAATACATTTTAAAGAGATGTTGCATGACTGGTACTTACTTCTTGTCCGATGTGGAGATTAGCGTGGACAACTCGTGAAAGACTTCAACATTGCGCACCAGCACTTCGGTGTCCTCGGTGATGTGTGTATTGGGAAAGATGGCCTTAAGGGACTCCAAAATGGGTAGCTATAACGTGTAATCGAAGGAGTTGGAAGAAGTTATTGGTTGTTGATGTTTCAAATTGAGTTCTAACCAAGGAACTTTGCAGCCAGGGCTTTAGAAATAAGTTAGGTGAAATTTTAATTAAATCTAACCTTTTTAAATAAATAAACAAATTGAGTTCTTAACGCTGCCTTGCAAAGTTGATGAATGTGCTTTTTTATTTTATATTCTACTATTGATGAAAGTGCTAAACACTTTTTTTTATAATTTTCTGTTTCGTAATCGTATTTAGTTGCTGTCTTAAATTGAATACTAAACATTGTCTTGCAATGTTGATGAAAGTGCTAAACAATTTTTTGATTCTGAGCTCTATTTCTATTTCTGTATAGCTTTTATTTATGATTTTAAATTAAATTTAAAGCTTTCTAAAACAACTTCGCTTGTTGTCCAAATCAATTTGAATAAAGCCAAGCAGTCTTTCAATCGCATTAAATCTTAACTTCTCCTTCTTTAGCTTTCTTCGATCTACCCTTCAGCTTTTTCTTCTACTGTTCCGTAATCGGTTTCAGTCTATCTTTGAATATCTCAATTTTTTGTTTTCAAGTTACAATTTGAATCTTTGTTATCCGCTAAACTCTAATTGCATTACATCGATTTTTGCTGTAACTATTTCTGATCTCAAACGCATTAAATCTAAATCCCTTTCTTTCATCAACTGTCCCTCAGCTTTTTCTCTTCCGGTCTGATTCAGAGCTGACTTTCGACTATGGAAGTGATTAAAGCCAGTTGGAATTTCGGTTTAGAGATCATTTGACTGCCTGACTTGATTGCCAACTCGTTTTCGCAGGGATTCTCAATCACTAACTGCATTCGCTGCCGCTTTGTTTCATGTTTGCTTACCGATGGCGCAATACTTTTGAGCTCCGCCAGACGCAGCAATTTGTTTAGCTGTCGTTCTCCCGTTGCCTTGGCGGACTCAATGTGATTGACAATGCGTTGCTCGTAGTGGAAAATGTCATCGGCAAATAGATTCGCCTCTCGCGCAACCATTCCTGCAATAAAGTAGATTCTTGAAATCGATTTTATTAATAGTTATTCCATCGACTTACCCATGTTGATGGCAAAATCACGTAAGAGCAATTTGTAGCCATTGACAACATCGATGTCCGCATCGGGGCCATAGAAATACTTGTCGGGCAGACCCAATTCGCCTTCGTCGAGGGTAATGATGTAGTCATAGGGTATCGTATAGCTGTTCTCCACGCTGACACGATAATAGGGAAAGATGCCGTATTTGGCATGCAACAATTTTAGGGCATTCTTGTAATCCCAATTCTGTAAACGATTCGAGGCCGAAACTGCCTGCCAGTCACCTGAGTGAGAGAAAGGAGATTCGGTTAAGTAATCAACAACAAATCTTAATCAAATATCATGCGGTAATCTAATAATCCGGATTGCCGGGGAATGACCCAGCAGACCCAGACACTGGCGATCCGTTCGATCAGTTCGTTAGTAGCCGCAATATCGGGCGGCGCTAATGAAATTCCCCAGAAGAGCAGAGGCATGAGAAATTATTATGATTATTATTATTGTTTTTGGCAAAGAAAAAAAACCAGATAGTAGAGCTGCATATACTATAAATCTATAAATGTCTCTCTATGTCTATGTCTCTGCTTTTGTCTATTTTTTTTTCCTTTTTTGCTATCTCCCGATTTTATGTTATACCAATTAAAAGCGCTAAAATGTTTGCCTGCAATGTCTTCGGAAATTTCGGAGCGACAACCGTATTGCAGCCATAAACAAAGCCAAAAAAGAAAAATGAAACAAGAAAAGAAAAGCACCGTAATCTAAACGCACCGCACTACGAATGCCCTAAAAGAATGCGAAACCAAATTGTTCAGAAAATCATTAATCGGAAGCATAAGCATTAATGATTTCTAAAATAACTTAGCAAAAGAATTTAGCCAACCAATGAACCAAAATGTTGTTGAAATTTCAAAGTAAGATTTAATAATATAAATATTAAGAGAATTATTATATCACAGGATTTAAAATTGCTTAGAAAGCTTTACACAAAGATAATCAGAATCGATAAACAAAAATTTGTGTAATATGAGAAAGAACTGAAGAGAATTATGTAACCAACAAATGAACAACAATGTTGTAGAGATTTCAAATAAAGATTAAATATACAAAACAATAAAATAAAATTTAAGAATATAATTGTTTCATAGTTTTTAAAATTGGTTAGAAAACTTTACACAAATACAATCTGAAGCATATTTCATATTCGATAATCAAAAAATTGTGTAAGTTGAGCAGGAACTTAGTAGAATTGTAGTTGATATAAAATATAATGAATAAATAAAAGAAGATGATTGTATCACTGTTTTTAAAATGATTTTAAACCTATCACTTCATAGAAAGTACTTAAGAAAATCTGAGAAAATGTGAACCATTAAAAGAAAAACAAATAATGTCGCAATTGTAGTCATCATATCTATAAGAAACACTTAAGAGTAGGTGCTGATAGTGGGAGAAATCAAGAGCTATTGATGTTTATAGCACTCTTCTTAACCTTATGGGCCGCTTCCCCCAAAATCACAGCAAGGTCTTTCGCATTGTTTGATGCAATTAAGAAATGCTTAGTTCGGTTTTTATAGCAGCTAAAGCATTAGTAACCCAATTGAAGCACTTTGCATGGCCCTAAAAATCGAATCGCAGCCAAGTGGAAGATGACTTTGACATCGTGATAAAGTTAAGAGTGTGTGTTTTTGGGGAAACTGAAACTGAATGTGAACTGGAGCCAAGTGTTATCCGCAAGCTGATGGGCGACACATATGGGTAAAACTTATTTGGGGGAATATTGATTGTGTCAGCTGTGTTTGCGATAACAATTAGCGCCTGCGAATCGAGAAAGAGAAGAAACAAAAAAAACTAGGCAGCTAGCCGGATTTAGTGTTCGCTGTGTTGTGTTATAGTTATATTTTATTTGAACAATTTTAACAATTTATTGCAAATCAATGCGGAGCACTTTAATTAACTTCAATTAAAAGCATCTGCCAGGTATTTGGAGCCAGGTATAAAAACTGAACGCGGCCACCAAGCGACGCATCAATCCAGTGCAGCAGCTCCCCGAGCAAAGCATCATCTTTGTCGTTTTCCCCACGTCCACGTTCTCAGTATGAACAAACTTGTGGTAAGAGGATTAAGATCTTAACTTAAGAGAATCTTTTGATATTCCCTGTATTTTCTTTTCTTTAGTTTTTGGCCTGCCTGGCTGTGGCTGCGGCACGTCCTGATCTCAGTCGTCAGGCGTATCGCTATGAAGTCGGACAAAACGATAATGTGGTGACCACTTCCTATCAGCCCACCGCCTCGGGCACCACCTACTTCAGCAGCTCGGGCCCCACGGTCGGACAATTGAGCAGCGGCGGTGGCGGCAGCAACGGCGTCTTCTACAGCTCGGGTGGCAGCTCCGATGGCATTGCCTACACCTCGGGTGGCAGCAACAGCGGTGGCGTTGGCGTTGGCGGTGTTTCCTATACTACGGGTGGCAGCAACAACGGTGGCGGCGTCTCTTACACCTCGGGTGGCAGCAACAACGGCGCTGGCGTTACCTACACCACCGGCGGCAGCTCGAACTTTGGCAGCTACTCCACTGGCGGCGTTGTCAACGATGTGATCGGTCTGACTGGCATTCACCCGGGACCCGAGATCAACTACAAGGAACAGGAGGCGTACATCAGCCACTTGGCCAACTTCCAGCCAGCGCAGGTGACAAAGCATTTCTATCTGCACACCGCACCCGAGGATCATGATGAGCAGCAAATTGTCCGCTACGTGAATGTGGGCAGGCCCCAGAAGAACTATCGTGTGGTGTTCATCAATGCTCCCGCATCGACCACCAGCAAGGCCAAGATCATTGCCAACATTGCGCCCGTCGAGGAGAAGACCGCCGTCTATGTGCTGTCGAAGAAATCGAATGCTCTCGATGTCAGCGCCGAGGTTGTCACACAGCGTCCCGTCAACAACAAGCCCGAGGTCTACTTCATCAAGTACAAGACACCCGAAGAAGCTGCTCACGCTCAGCAGACCATTCAGGGTAGGTTTTAGCAGCGATTACTCCCGACTTTCAACTTCATGGTTTAATCTTTTTCTCTTCTGATGATCGTAGCCAACTATGATGCTCTTGGCGGCAGCTCTCAGACCAGCGATGAGGGTATTGTGCCCGTCTCCTCAGTCATCAACAGCCTGGGCGACAACGGCGCCTCCGGTGTGCTCTCCGATGCCAATGGCGCCGTCAACATTGTCGGCACTGGCGGTGTTCCCGTCGTGGAGTCCGGTGCCAGCAATCTGCAGCTCGATGTCACCGGCAGCAGCAGCAACACTCAGTCATCGGCCACACAGATCGGAGGCGGCGTTAGCAGCGGCTCGCTGGTGGGCAACAATGTCATCCAGACCACATATCTGCCCGCCAAGCCCATCCGTTCGGTCAAGTACTAAACGCGAGAGACAAACACAACACTTCCTTGTCCTTTAACCAGCCCTTTATCCCTGCCAACCACCAACTACGTGCTCGACTCGATTGCTTCTAACTTGAACGATCGCGAAGAATCGTTCTTCTAGAATTTGTTCATGTAACTTTTGCGATATATTTCTTAATTCATTTTTTTTTTTCAACTATTTTTTTTTAATAAAAATTAAGCAACTCTTAAGGCATTCAAAAAATAATACAAAACAGGTGTTTCAAATGGGATTGATAATAAGACAATGAAAGCATTATGTGATTGATGAAATATGATTTCAATTTCATCACATATCATATGGAATATCATATTGAAGGTGTGTTGGAAGTAAATGAAAGATTACACTTAAGCAACAGCTTGCATAACAAACTTCAATAAAATTACACAAGAATTTTAAGAAAAAAAAAAAACAAATTGAAAGACAAGACAAAACAAATCAATTGCAAAACTAAATAATAAAATTGACTATTTTTAAAAACGTCTACGAATATTCATATTAAAATTTTATTTATTTAAGTGAAGAAAAAAAAGGAAGAAAGCTACATTTGTGTGTGCTCGACTGTAAGATAGAGAGCAAAATAGTTCGGTATTAATCTTAAAATATACCAAATTAATATACCGCAAAAATAAAAAAGGCTATATTTGGAATATTGAGTCAAGTGTGCTTGATTGTGAGATAGAGAGCACAACATCGTGTTATTATTCTTAAAATATACCAAATTAATATGCCGAAAATACTAAAATACACCAAAGACTATATTTGGTATGTTTTCATAGTAGTGCACTCAAAATATACCATAAAGTGCGAAATACACCATAGTTTAGGTCAAAGCAACTAAGACCCGATTGCAGTAGGCGTTTTTTGTCATTCAAAAGCATTTCCTAAAAATCTACAATATTTATCTGAAAAAAAAAAATTAGGCTTGTTATTCGAAGTCCTGCTACCCTATAGGTAGCGAGTAAGGAATTGAAAAATCAAATGATGTCTGAAATCATAAGTGAAATGCATACAAAATGCAATATATCACACACAGTACTTTCTTCTAAAGTTCTTAATTGACATCAAATCAGAAAACAACTACAATGCAATGAATCTCTTCTGCAATTGTGAATAAAATGATTGATATTCTTTATAAAAGATGTACTAACCTGAACTACGATCATATATAGTATAAAAGTAGATCGAAAAGAAATTTAAATGGAAAGTTTCAAATGGTGCCTTGCACAAGCAGATATCTAGCTGTTGCTTCCCTTCCCCTCTCCCTGCACCTCCACCTCATCCAACTGGTTGATCTTCTGCCTGGGCAAGCCAAGTATTTGGCAAGCTCTTCATAATTGTTGAAGCGGCAACAACAATTGAAGCGCGATCACCGAAAAACGTTGGCAAATAAATTAGCGTCTTAAAAATAAAAGACAACGACAAGAAGAAATACATATAAAAAGCAAGCAAAGGCAGTCGAGAGTAGGAAAACAAAAGCCAAAAGCCAAAAACCAACTGGAATCAAAATCAAAATCAAATCGGAGAGCCAGACAACCAGACAGAGAGCAAGATGACTAGCTGCAAGGTCAATTCGCGCCAATGCAACTCATTAAAATACCAGAAAGTATTAAGAGAGAAATATAGAGAAATAAACACACATATATATTTATATTGTATAGCTGATATCTGATAGGGTAAATCTAGCCCAAGTTGCCACGCCCCGCAGCACGACAAATTTATGCATTACTATTTTGCTGTGTCCGATAGATACAAATATATTATTTAGATACCTCAATTTGGTATTTATTTTTTGGTATTTTCGTGTTAGGTATTTTTCGCCGCTGCTGATGCTGCTGCTGCTGAGGATGATAATGACGATGATGATGATGATGATATCGTATCTCTTGCATCTGCATATTAATGGTTTTTGTCGATCTTTGCATAAAGATAATCACACCTACTAAATAAATGATACGATCTCTGATCTCTGTGTGGCTTCAGTCGATCGATCGATCGAATTGATACCCAAAAAAGCAACAAGAAAAGCAAAAAAAAAAAAGAAAAAAACATTTGTCCCTCGGTTTTTACTGTCAACGTTCATAAAAACTTCCATAAATTTTCATATTGTGTGTGGTTTCTTGCTCAGTGATTTGTGGGAGGCGGGTTCGAGGGGAACATGAAAATTATTGATATGGATATAGATATGCATTTGGATATACGATATGGAATGCCTAATTGATAATTATCGTTTTGTTCGCTTTCAATTCAATTCAGCAGCGAGCTGCTAATAACTGAATTAGTCGCGATCAGCTGTTGCTTCTTTTTTTTCTGTTTTCAATCAGCTGTTTTGTTAAACGATCCTCACTACCACGATCAACGCATTGGGTGGGGGGAATTATTAGGCGACGATCGATTTGATTTAATTATTGTATCAAATAGTCGACCACCAAATTGACAAATCAATTGAATGCACGATGATCGATATAGAATGATCAATTTTGATCTACAACGTTTTTAGTATAAATTTGTTAACAAAAGTAATAAAAATAAAATGATAAATGATTGATTCCATCTGTGAAATGTTTTGCTTGTTCAACTAAACGTTTGGTTGTTTCAATTTGTAAAGCTGTCATTAATCGGGGATCGAGCTTACAACTTTAAATGTGATGAAAAACATTTCAAATATACTAATTTGAATATTTTGTATTTTATGAGAGAATATATTTAGTATCTTTCTATTTATTCATTCGCACAAAATAAAATTTATAGAATTGATTAAATAGAACTCAAATTTTAATGTGTCTATCATATTCAACATTTAGTATTTTGTGAATGAGTATGTATATTTTCAGTATATCGGAATTTCTTCATACGCTAGAATAAAATTCAAAAAGTTATAAAATTGAATAAATCGAACATAAACTTTAAATGTGTTAATGACGAACATTTAAAATTTATAATTTCGAATATTGAATATTTAGTATTTTGTGGGAGAATATACATATATACTATTCTCAGTATATCCAATTTTTTCATACGCTATAATAAAATATAACAATTTCTGCAATTACATAAAAGTATTCAATCAGCTAGCGAAATGGAATCATGTGGAATTATAAACTATCGATCGAACGAACGATCCGATTGAATGAGTAAGCTCATAAATCGATTCACCCGATGACAGCACCATATGCTAATCTATAACCATATATATTCATAACACATATACTATCTGTATCTATCTATAGATACAAAACTGCTTCCACATTTGGCCAAATTATGTTTTATGAGTTTATATGGCGCTCTTTTGTGGCGACCTCCAACTCAACTCCAAAGCGCCTCATCTTCAGGTGAATGTGTCGCAGTCTCAATTCAATTTGTCGCTTGGGTTTGTGCATTCGCTAAGACCACAAAACTGACTCATCATCAGCTTTAGTGATATATTTATTGCTACTGCTGCTGATGCTGAGTGGTTTGGGAGGCCACCTCATGAAGCCATTGTTTTTGGCATGGGAAACACAGTTTACAAATATTATAATCATATTTATATTACGAAATTTTGGCATGCGGAAGATGTCAGCAAAAAACAAAAAAAAGCACATTTTTGCATAAACTATCTGATGTTCTTTTCTTCGTATTAGAAACCCATCAAATTTATTTAGTATAATTTTTAAGTAATTAGTATTTGAATAAGTTTCCTCATCAAATTTACTTGGTGTATGTACTTTTTAATTTATTAGTAATAAGATTTGATTGATTTAGAATTGACTTCTTAAATATTTTAAACTGTTTTTTTTTTTAATATAAAATCCATCCAAGATCTCAAATCAATTTTCCAATAAAGACAAAGTCAATACAATTTGAGAACTTAATAATAAAATTCACCGGATTGTCAAAGAATTGCTGAAGCTAATGAAAATGCTGAAATACAATTGAACTGTAGTTAAAGTTATTAAATAACAATTGCTCCTCACATATCAAAGAGAAATTGGATAAACAAAGAAGCAACAGACTGAATTGAAATTATAGATTTTTAAAAGAAATTGTGCTAAATGAATTTATGAAAATGCTACTTCCTATCTTTAAAATTGTTTATTTTCCATAAAGCTATATCATAAAATGACATACATACAGGTATCAACAAACCGAAAAGCGAATAATTCGTTGTCATTTTGTTTTTGTCGCACTGCTATTTCAAAGTTCACAGCTATACATACATGAATGGCTTAAGGAAGTTTGCACCAATAAAAGAACAATGAAAAATATGAAAATAATAAATCACTCAGTTTTTCTTTACGAATTTAATAACTTTGAACAATCCGTTATTGTGCATTCTAAGCATCAATCAAATGTTCGAGGCTCAAATACTTCTTTTGCATATGAAAAAGCATAAACACTTTTGGCTTTATGTAAGTCAACATTTGATTCGCATTCAATCAGAGATGTTGTCACTCATATAGGGGACGCTGTATGAAATCATCTTTTAACTGTTTGCAAATTTGCAAGTTAATCGATCAACTTGAACAGTTTTTGATCAAATTTGATCAGAGAGGCAACAGAAGCAGCATATGAAAAACCCAAATCAAACTTGTTTCGGAGACTGGAGGCCTAAAGGTGCCGTTTAATGAGATGCACAGCGGAGCCGTCAACAAGCCTACAAAAAAAAAAAAAAAAAAAAAACGTTGCCAATTTTTTTTTTTTTAGTATATTAGCGACAGCATTATATGGTATGGCAGAGATATGCTCGATGAATATCTATTTATAATGTGTTTGGTTTTTGCTGAGGCCAAAGCAACAGTCAAGTTCAATGCCAAAGCTGCCAAAAGAAGCGATTGTGAGATACATGACATCAAGCAGCAGAGAGGTAAGGTGCCAGGGGGAGGGAGAAGAGGCAGGAGGGCAACAGAGATAAGCGGCTTTTGTTGAAATGTAAACCATGGCTACACAACACTCAAGAACTGAACCACGCCCCGACTCTAAAACTGAAGTGAAATAGCAACAAGCACATTAACTGCAGTTGAATCTGCTCGACTTTGAGATACCTGTTCAATTGGGATGGAAGTGCCGCCAAAGAAAAAATTATTTGTTTATCTTCAACTCTTACTTTTCTACTCCAGTAGAGTGTGTTCTACTGAGAGGTGATATTCGCTCCACATTGTCAATAAGGAAACAGTGCAGTATGATTCTTAAAATATATCGAATTAATATACCACATACTAAAGGCTATATTTGGTATGTTGATATACTAAAAATATAACATAGTGTACAAAATATAACAAACCAATCAAAGCAACTACGACTCGACCAAAAAATACTAAAATATGTCTATATTTGACATATCAATATAGTATTACATTGAAAATATACCATTTTTGGTTACATTGGTTTATTTTGTATTCTATGGTAGATTTTGAATGCATTAGTATATCAATATATCAAATAAAGGCGTTGGTGTATTTTAGTAATTTTTGGAATATTAGTTTGGTGCATTTTATATTTGGTATATTTCGTTTGTAGTAGTATATAAATATACCGAATATAGTCGTCGGTATATTTTAGTAATTTTGGTATATTAATTTGGTACATTTTAATCATAATACATCGCTTTTTTAACTTTATTGAAAATGTATCTTTCCTACATTCTCACTAGCTCATTATACCCTTTCACCCAATTTTGTTAGCGGGTATGCAGAGCAGTCCAGTGCCCATCAGTTGACGCATCGCAGCATCGAGATACATTTGTGCATTCGAAGATTTGAATAAATTTTAGGTCACATTGAGCGCTCCGCGACGAACTCGCGCGCCTATGAATCTTTGTGTCTCGAATGTGTTGATTCATGAATGTTCAAACATCTTGAATCTTTGAAAGTTGAATGCTTTTTTGGTTTGGTTTGGTTTGGTTTGGTTTGATTTTGTTTTGTTGGTCCAAAGTTGAAGAAGAGAGCGCGACGCGAAGAGAAGAGCTTTAGATATAGTAGCTGAGAGTTCGCAGATGCGATTTACATAAAGTTACAACAACAAATCGAGTGGCAACTGCGACGTCGACTGCGCTCCGCGAGGGAAACATCTCGCATATAAGTCAAGTGGAGCGACAAGAAATGCAACCATTACCCCAAAGCGATTCAATCCAACTTCACTCGACAAACGACAAACGCGACGCAGCAACATTCGTATCGGCATTCAGGATAACACAAAAATCGAACACATAACTAACGTGATGAAGTGTCAACAGTTTTTGCTCGCCATCGTCATGGCTTCTGTGCTGCTGGTCACGATGATCCAGGCACGTCCTCAATATGGCTACGAGCAGCCGCAGGCCAGCGATTTGCTGCTCGGAGGCGTTGGACTCGGCGGCGGCGGCGGCAATCCCGGTGGTCTACAGTTTTTTGCCCTCGTCATCGTTGTCGTCGTCACATCGCGGTGGCGATAAATATCTGCCCCCCAGCAAGCACCACCCAGGCACCGATCATCAATAAGAAATTCTATTTGGTCTCAGCACCCGAGGATCACAGCAACGATGGCAAAGTGAAGCATCTGGTGTTGGGCAGGCCGCAAAAGAACTATCGTGTCGTCTTCATCAAGGCCCCAGCTGGCGATAATGCCAATGTGAAGTATTCGGCTGAATTTGCCCCGCAAGAGGAGAAGACCGTGATCTATGTGCTGAGCAAGAAGGATAACGATCTCGATGCCGGTGATATTGCGACGCCAGCGCCCACACAGCCCAGCAAGCCGGAGGTCTTCTTCATCAAGTACAAGACCGACGATGAGGCGAATCAGGCACAGAAGGAGATCCAGGGACAATACGATAAGCTCGGTGGCACAAATGAGTATCAGGAGGATAACAATGCTCCCATCACTTCGGTCATTGGCAGTCTCGATGGCCTCAATCCCGATGGCAGCTACAACTATCGTCAGATCAATCGTCCCGGCAATAACGGACATCCCAGTGCTCAGTATCTGCCCAGTGGACTCAAGCATTAGAAATCCTCGCGACTCTCCCTTCAACTCCTGCATACCAGTCCATACCAATCCATTCCTTTCCTCCCCCCCCTCACTTTGTTGTGTTGTTTAGTTTTAAGTATATATTTTTTGGAATTTTTTTTTTTGTTTGTGTTAATAAATAAATTGTATATTTAAAAAGTACGCAACGTCTTTTTTTGGGGGGGCTCTGGCTCTGGCTCTGGCTATAAGGTCGCGTAGTTTCCGCGCCATAAAATGCCATTTAAAAAATTAATAAAAATGCCATAAATAAATTGAAATGTTGCTCAAATCAAGCGAAAACCCAATAAAGAAGAGCGAGCAAAACTCAAACTACGAGAAAAAAAGGTCTACACACATACATACGAAGAAGAAACCTTATACTAAAATTCAAATCAATTCAAATGTGTCCAAAAATTCGACACTCAACAAAGCGTCCGGCGCCTGAAATAGCTCAAAATTAGCTTAAATGAAGTGAGAAATCAAAATAAGCTCATCAAATTTAATTATAATTGAATCAAACAGCGCATCTTTTCTTCGGCCGATCGTTAAACTGACGCTGCATGACAAAATATGAACCAAAGAGCGAGAGAAAGAGAGAGAGAGAGATGCCAAAAAACCAAGAGCCAAAAAGGAGGAACCATAAAAAAACACACACATAGAGAGAAGAGATACATAATTATGTATTTATTGAGATGATTTGGGAAATTCATTAGCGCTGATAAATAATGAATTCAAATACAAGATTTAAGACTTTACTAAAAATACTACAAAATTTAAGGTTTCAATACAAAATTAATTTGAAGAGAAAAATCTGAGGAGGTTGATTATAAGGAACTAAAAGATGAAAAAAAAAAATGTTGAGTAAAAATTGAAATAACATATATAATATTAAAGAATTAAAAATACACAAAAAAATAATAATAACAAACGGAAAAATATCAATTATTTAAAGAGCAAATTTAAATTTAAATAACTAAATAAATAAAAAATCTAAAGAGAATAAACAAAAATTTAATATAATACAAATTTACATAAATTATTTAAAACATTCGAAATGTTTGAGGAACAAATTTAAATTTAAAAAATATTGAAAAGAATACGCACATTGTAAATAATAATATTACATAAAACAGAGAATTGAAAAGAATAATAATAATTTAAAATAATATAAAAATGAAAAAATAAGAAAAAATAAATAGTAATAAAAACGAAAATATATAAATTATTTGATGAATTCGAGTTATGTGAGGGCAAAGTTAAATTAAAAAAAACAAATAAATATGTAGTCTAAAAAACTGAAAATAATATAATATTAAAAGTATATAATAATAAAAACGAAATAGCTCGAATTTAAATTAATTAAAAAATAGAGAATAAAGAAAAATACAATTATAATAAAGGAGTAAAATATAAATTATTTGCAATGGAAAGAAGTAATGCCAAAATAATAAAAAAGCAAACGAAGGGTAAATTACAGAATCAGCAAATAATAAGCTATAATAAAAAAAAAAAAAAAAAGTGATGTAGAGCAAAATATACAAACAAAAAAAGAAGAAGAAGTGAACTCTGCAACTGAAATCGGCTGTCGAGCAACCTTCGCAGAGCGATCGCTGTGAGCGAGCAAACATCTTCATAGGGCAATCGATGGAAGCAATTTTTCTTAATAAAAGTGAACATAAATCAAATTAGCTGCACCATTTTGAGCAAATGCGACATGAAAGTGTGGGAATTACGCGTCAATTTATGCTAATCGATGCGCGCATGCGAGACCTGAATCGACCTGAAATCCAAATCCAAATCCGAATCTAAATCCAAATCAAAATTGATGTCAAGCTGATGTTGATGCTGTTGAATTCTCAACAAAAAAAACGAAGAAAAAAAATAGATATTGGTTGGCTTGAGCTTGATATTTTAATTGTCTGCCGACTTGTTGACAACATCGCAGCAGCCAAGCCAAGCTAAACGAATTAATCTACTAATCAGCCACGAGGCTGCGCAACGCAACTCCCAGCCACAATGGAAGTTGAAGAGCCAAAAAAAAACATTATTCAATGCAAAAGGCGCAGATTAGATCAGAGTTAAGCGCAACTCATTAGTCAAAAAAAAAAAAAAGAGAAAAAAAAAGAGCAGAGAAGCAAACAATAAGAAACAAATATACTAAAAACCAAGCGCGGGCGTTGAATGATGTAGACAAAAGATGTGGACGACGGCGATAAATGATAAATGAGCCTACTAAAATGAGCCTCAGCCCATAACGAGATCTAATTAACGAATGCGAATAATGGTGTTCGTTCTGTGGCGCAGCTAATGAGATTTGATGCATAATAAAATGCAGCTATAAAATTACAGCAAATATAGAAAAATGTTGCATAAGTAATGCGTAATTAATGAAGCGACAAATCTATCAAATTATCAGAAGACGAAACCGTATTCTAACAACATACCAAAAATATACTGCAAAAATACTGAAATATACCAAAACATATACTTGATATATCGATATTGTCTTAAATTCAAAATATACTGTATAGAGTACAAACAAAATATTTTCTAAAGACATACCAAAAATATACTGCAAAACTACTAAAATATGCCAAAACATATACTTGGTATTTCATTCAAAATATAGCATATAGAGTACAAACTAAAAACATACCAAAAATATACTATAGCTTATATTTGGTATATTGATATTGTACTAAATTACTATAGAGTACAGACCCATTTGCAATAAAACTATATACTAAAAATATACATAAAATATACTGCAAAGCTACTGAAATATACCATCGCCTACGCTTGGTATATCCAAATTCTACTAAATTCCTTCTGCCTCTCATAATACCATTCTACCTTATAGCTAGCGAGTATAACAAACAATGATTAAAGTGCTTTATCGCGAACTTTGCTGATGACACAAAAATGTTTAATCTCAAGATCTGCGAAGCGATAAAGCGATGTTGTAACTTAGTTGCGTTGTGTTTTGCGTTTCCGTTTAAACGCACAATTAATTTGTGGCAAGTTCGTTGCCTAAGTCTTTTGTTTTTGCACACTAATTGGGTGTGCAAAAGAGAGCTGTTCTCACTCGAAAGTTCATATAAAAAAGGGAAAACAAATTTGTAGCTGCATCACTCAATCGGTGGCATCCACAACATGTTGAACTCAGTCGCAGTCGCTGTCGCACTTTTCGCACTCCTCGGTACGGTTCAGGCTCAGTTTGCCTCGTCGCCGTCGCGTTACTATTTGCCACCGGTGGCAAGCGAAGAAAGCATCACGCCACCTCCTCCACTCATCACAAAGCAATTCTTCAGCGTGTCAGCAGCCGAGGATGCACAGGACGCACAGCCGCGCAGCAAACATTTGCTGATTGGCCGCGCCACGCGAAACTATCGAGTGATCTTCATTCGTGCACCGAGTGCACAAAGCGATGCGATCAAATACACTGCCGAATTGGCGCCACAAGAGGAACGCACCGTCATCTATGTGCTGAGTCGCAAGCCGCAGGAATTGCAGGCAGAGGACATACAGCCAGCGAAGCAGCAATCACAGCAAGCGGCAAAGCCCGAGATCTTCTTCATACGCTACAAAACAAACGAAGAGGCGGCGGCCGCACAACGTGAGATTCAGACGCAATACGACGAGCTTGGTGGCAACACCGAGCATGCGGCACCCTTTGTGGCACCCGTGCAATCGGTGGTGGGCGCCCTCGATGCAACACCAGCGGGGCAAGCATTGATGCCGCCTCCATTGCCAGCGAATGAGGGCTACGATTATCAGCGACCGTTGGCACGCCCATTTTAATGGTGTGTCAATTTAACGATCGACGATCGACGATCTTCGACCCACGCGCATTCAGCTAATTAACATTGCCGGGTAGCTGTATTTGCATACAAACTGATAAGCGTTCAAGAAGAATACAATATAGATAACGCAAGTAGATAACCAAAAAAAAAAAAAAAAGTAGAAAAATAAAACCCCCAACGATCATCATCATCCACAGCAAGCAGAGTAACAACAATAACGTCGTCATAAAAGATAGCGAACGCGTAAATAAAAAACTTCGTCGCGCAGTGTTTTTTTTTACCTCCTCATCATTATTTTTTTTGTATTTTTTTTCTTGTTGCAAAGTTTTGTGTTTTATGTATTTTATTTCAATTTTTATTATTTAACAAAATGTTGTTGCTGCCTTTTTTTTTGCAAAGTGCTTTGACCCTGTGCCAAACGAGAGGCGGATTAACTACGACAAAACTAAACACGGCGAGCATATGCGCAATCAAGAGAGCAAAGGATAAGAAGTAAGCTTTGCATGGGATTAGCAAATAACTGCAACATTAGCTGAATGAAAATTTCATAGTTTAGCATAGAAAAAGTACACAATATTCAGAAAAAAAATACAGAAAATTTTGCAGAATAAATCGAAATCATTTATAGAAAACTTCGCAAGCTATTCCTTCATTATTTTATCATCATTTAAGTGTTAAGTTTTGTCAAATTTACTTTGTTTTTATATAAATAAATTCCTATTATTGTTACAACGACATAAAAACTAAATATTTTGTCTTGATCATTTGTAAAACTTAAAGAAATTTTCAAGAACTATTCTTTCATTAATTAAGTGTCAAGCTAAAAACTTTTTTTTTTACTTAATAACTTCAAATTTTTATTACAAATTAAATTTTAAAATGTTTTCAGTAATAATAGCAAAATAAAAAACAAAATATAAAAGTTCTACAACTTTTACAATATAAATCCACACTTTGAACGAAAAATGTAAGCAAATAATTTAGTCTTTTAAATATTATATATTATATATAGTATTTTTATTTTATTTTGATAATATTTGCCCGATTTTCAATTGTCTACAAATAAGTCTTTTAATGAAAATTTTTGTTTTGTTTTAAATCGATTTTACAAATTTATTTAAAAATTGAGCGCGAATTTCAAAATTTTTCATTTTCAAAATTTACAAATTTGTATTCTTAAAACCAGCCGAAGTAAAACAAAATATTAAACAAAATTTGCCAATCTGAATTTTCAGAGGCTTTGCAGTTCGTCTATGATTTGTGCGAAAACGACTTTAGTTTAATTTACATAAATTTTGCAAATAGTTAAAACACAGAAAGATGAGGATTGACAAAAAAACAAAAATAAAACAACTAAAAGAAAACCAAAACGCGACGGCAATGCATCTTGTTTTGCCAATGTTTGTTAGTGTTATAGTATGTTTATATATATTTATATATATTGTTGGCTTGAGCTCGTGTAGATTTATTTTCATTTGCATTTAATTAATGGGATTTGGAAGCAGCAGCAGCCATATCTGGACATATCAACTGGGCGACCTTTTTGTGATTGGCAGCCAAACCACACAATTTGGCAGCTATTAATCTTCGCAATAAGCAAAAACCAAATCGAAAAAAAAAATAAACGCAAAACACAAAAGAGGAAAAGAAGTTTTGCAAGCGCGATGCTAAATACAAGGCTAGCAAAAAGATGCAATCAAGTTTGTGTTCTAAGTCATTCGTCCGCACCTGCACTTGACCCACAACGATATTCGATTGATACGATTGGAGCAAGTATTTAAATTACGAACTGACTTCCCAAAGTATTTATTTTATATACACACATTTTTTTTTGTATTTTTTTTTTGGCTTGGTTTTCAATCTACAATCGGCTTATTTCAAGGTGCGCATAAATCATAACATTTTCGGCCAAATAAAATGTGGTCTTAAGAGAGGCCCGAAACTGAAACTAAAACTGAAACTGAAATCGAAACGGAGGCTGAACCTTAACCTAACTGCGACGGCGACTGCGGCTGCTGCCTACACCACACACAAATTGAACCACCGACAAAGCTCGCCCCAAAGCGCATTCAAATTATGCCAATTATAATGAAATTTTTCAAATACACACAATATCAAATAAATAAATACAAAATAAATATTAAGAAAACAACACGGCGTGGAATTTTTGCTTTTAGCCGCTATCCAAAAATACAAATGACACAACATAATCGAGTCATCTTTTTGTTTAGATGCCGACTGAGACTGAGTCTGAGTCTGAGACTAAGACTTTAACTCAAAGCATCTCGCTTATCAAATGGAAATGCTTTAATTTATAGACAGACAAGACAATCAGAGAGAAGAGCC
Organism: Drosophila sulfurigaster albostrigata; assembly: GCF_023558435.1. Taxonomy (NCBI): domain Eukaryota; kingdom Metazoa; phylum Arthropoda; class Insecta; order Diptera; family Drosophilidae; genus Drosophila; species Drosophila sulfurigaster. Next base: position 22,672,923 of record NC_084885.1, read on the forward strand.
TATGAATTGTTGCCACCTGCGGAATTTAGTAATATCCGACTTAAGTCTGGCGACAAGTGTCTGCAGTGAGGCAACTCACAAGTTGACACTTAATCTGTGGACTAGACTCAATTGGAATACATGTTTGTTGTGCAAAGAGTTCTATATTATCTTTTGCTATAAATGTGGAAGAAGTAACGTAAACTGATTCTTTGACAAGATTCAAGTTTCTCCTGGTTATTACTCATTTTATTTTGTTAATTATTTTTTCATTTATTACAATTTAGGCTTTGTCACGCATGTCTTTTAACCAAGGAAAGTGAGCTAAACACCATCCACGTTTAATAAATCAAACATTTTTAGTATATCAATTTACATAGAACTTTAATAAATGCAGCTTTTAAGTATTTTCAGTATACAAATGTGATATATTTTATGAATAGTATTATAATTCTATTTTACTTTACTTATATGTACTTTAAGAATAATACCACTGTAAAATATACCAAATAATACCGCACTAATGGTATACAAATTTGGTATATTTAAGAATGGTGTGGTATCATTTGGTATATTTTTGAAATAATACTACTCGTATTGTAAAATATACCAAATAATACTACAATTTAAAAAAATATTTTTAATTTACATATATACCGAAAAATACTTAAAAGTATTAATTTTATAAATATGAAATATCGAACTATTCTTAATAATAATAATGCCAAAATTATATACCGAAAAAATACTAAAATTTTTGCATTTATTAAACATATGCTCAAATTTATATACCAAATAAATGCTAAAAAAATATATATATCTAAATGTATATCAATATTCTAAGAACCACCTGCAGCAGTTGTTTTTTGTCGTATAACATTATTTCTCAACATTTTCAGCAGTCTTCTCAATTTAGAACCTTAATTTCTAATAACCAACTAAGCATTCGCCTCAAATCAAATCGCATGCCTAACTACCTCAAGTCATTTCAACTTTATCTACATCAGAGCTCGGCATTGTCATTAAAATTGTATTTTTGGCGCCAACAGGCAAGAAACAAGCTAAAATCAATCCCAAAAAAGAATTAGTTAAACTCTCGTTCGTTGGCTTACACACACATAATTAAATAATGGCAATAGAATACGTCAAACAAAAATCCCATTGCGGAAGTATCGCGAAACGTTTTCAGGAGGAGGCGATCCAAAGATAAAGTTGATAGCGCAGCCAGACAGCAGACAAATTGTGTCCATTAATAAAAATCCATTAGAAAACAAGAATTAAACAAATGAATATTTTAAGAACATAATCTCCGAAGAGAGTTGGGAACGATAAAGAGCAGTGAGAAAAAATGAAGCCAAGAAAAAATGAATTAAGAGAGCCGAATTTCTTTATGCTTAATTCTTGTAATGATGTAACTAAAAAAGAGAGCAGAATTTTTAATTCACAAGAAGCACAAGACTAGATCGCACACTAAATTAACGGATCTCTTAAAAAAGAACTTGATTCTAAATACAATACGATTGTAGCTTCATAAATGCAAATAATAAAGCTTCAGTCGAGTATGCTCGACAGTGAGATACCCGCTGGACATTTGCAATAAAATCAAAATTGTGTTTTTTTATTCTTAACTTGTACTCAATTAATATACCGATAAAAATACGAAAATATACCGAAAGCAATTCTTGGTATATCGATATAAAACAGAGCGCATAATATACCAGAAAAAAAACAACTCAAAAACAACAAAGAATTATTACTTCAACAACTTCCACAGTTGCAGGACTATTATTGTGTGTACCAAACTTGAAAAGCTAAATTTGAATTCATATTTTACTCGTCGCATTAACAGTGACAATAACAGTTACACTTAATAGAGAAGTCTCAAAATGCAGATTCTCCGGGACAGCTGCCAGAATGGTGTGAAAAATGCGATTCTTTTGTGGCATTCCTTAATAGCATTGTCACCGCTTTTGTGCGAGAATCGACAGCAGCTTTGGAGTGCGGCGATTTGTAGATAAATTAATTGATCAATCGATCACTTTTGGCGGTCTCAAGGTATCTGCATTTAGCTGCAAAAATGCAAATTAGCCAACGCCGAATAATGAACTCAGAAGTTGCAACGGAAACTAATCGAATAGTTATTGATATTGAATGAATGCCGCCGCCGTTGCCGCCGCCGCTGCTGTTGATTTGCCGGCATGCGTTGTCAATGCTGATCGCTGACTGTTGATCGTTTGATCGCTTGACCGTTGATCGCTGAGCGGTGAAGACTTGCAAAGTGATCACTTGAAGGCATGATTTATGGCCAACAGCAATCAAACAACAGGTCACATTAAAAGGAAATCCAAACATGCGAATTACGAGTTCGACACGAGCGACAGAGATCGAAAGTGATCAAGAGAGGGCGAGTGAGTGAGAGAGATGACGATCGAGTCAAATGTCAGAGGTTTCGCGTAGCCAAATAATTGAGCAATTAATTAAACACGACATTATAGAAGAGAAAAAACAAATATGAATATTGAGTGAATATATTTTTGTGAGGATGGATCGCCGGATCGCTCTGGGGCCCAAATATCCGACTATAAAAGCCCAAACCCAATCGAGGAGCAGCAACAGTTCAACGGCAACTGAAATCAACTCCACTTCCCCTAAATCCTATCAAACATGCGTCTCTTTGTGGTAAGCATCAATGGATCTAAAGGATTAACAACAAGGATTACACAGCTTCAATTCTCAATTGCAATTCTCCCCCACACAGACTCTGTGCTCACTTCTGGTCTTGGCCCAAGCCAAGCCACAGGGCTACAACTATGGCAGCGGTGTCTCAGGCACCTTGACCGGCGGCGGCGGCAGCAGCTCCTCCTTCATTGCTGCGCCAAGCAACTCGCAGGGCGTGGCCACCTATGGCCCATTGGGCGCCTTCCAAGGTGCCAGCGTTGGCTCGCTGCTGAGCTCTGGTTCCGGTTCCGGCTCTGGACATGGTGGCAGCACCTACTCTCAGGGAGGAGGCAGCACCTACACTCAGGGCGGCGGCAGCACCTACACCCAAGGAGGTGGCAGCACCTACAGCAGCGGACCCAGCTACAGCAGCGCTCCCAGCTACAGCAGCGGTTCCTCTTCCTCCTCTTCGAGCAGCAACTTTGGCAACTCAGGCAGCGCTGGCTTCGCCGGCTTCGGTCCCTCGCCCAACATTGGCTTCGGCGGCCTCGCCGGCTATCAGGCACCCACCTATCAGCAACAGCAGCAGGAGGAGCAACGCGCTGCCTTCGAGTCGGCGATTGTGCACAAGCAATTCTTCACGGTGGCCGCACCCGATGAGCATGAGAATCTGGAGCGTGTGAAGCATTTGGTGATTGGACGTCCGCAGAAGAACTACCGCGTGGTGTTCATCAAGGCGCCATCGTCGAGCAGCGCCAACGTCAAGCTGTCCGCTGAGTATGCCCCCAAGGAGGAGAAGACCGTCATCTATGTGCTCAGCAAGAAGGATTCGTCGCTGGAGGTCAACGATATTGCAACGCCCGCACCAACTATTCCCAGCAAGCCCGAGGTCTTCTTCATCAAGTACAAGACCGATGCGGAGGCCAGCCACGCCCAGCAGCAGATTCAGGGTGAGTCCAGTCACTGGCAAGCAATCAAACCATTCTCTAATCCTCTCTCTCTCTCTCTCTCTCCTTTCTTCAGCTGAATACGATCGCATTGAGGGCACCTCAGAGCACACCGATGGCGGTGTGGCTCCGGCTCAGTCTGTTGTTGGCATTCTGGATGCTGGCCACAGCAGCGGCAGCAGCAGCGGCTCCGCTGGCGGCATCATCAGCTCGGCCAGCACTGGCAGCGGCATCATCAGCACCTCAGGTGGCAGCATCGGTGGCGGCATCGGTGGCAACATCGTTAGCGGTGGTGGCAGCAGCGGCAGCTCGGGCAGCCACATCATCACCAGCTCCGGTGGCAGTCACAGCGCTGCTCAGAGCGCCACTTACTTGCCTCCCAGCAAGTAAATGCGCCGCATTGCAGCAGCAGCCAAACAACAACCTTTTCTCTCCAATATTCCCAATTTTTTTTTGTGTGCTCCTAACTCAAATTGCTCCCCAATAAAATGACTAAAAATCGAATATAACTATGCTGTTCTTAATGCGGCGGGAATAATAAAACACAAACTGTGAAACAAGTGTTGCGAAATGCGGAAATTCAAATGAAATTCGACAATTTTTTTCAGTTTTTGTTAAAGTTAAAGTGAGAAAACATTGTACAGTGAAGAATGCAAGTTGCAAGTAAGGAATCTCGAGCAAAGAGAAGTCACTTTCAAAATGAAAAGACATTTCTTACATCAAGAAATTTTGTCAATTTGTTGAAAGACATATGCTACAATTTGTTAAAAGACTACAGCTATGCTTTCATTTAAAAGCAAAACATTAAAACAAATTGAAGTCAATAGTTCAAAGACACAAAAAATGTAAAGTTGAAATGTGCAGCTATAAAGTTAAAACAAGTCTTTGCAAAAAATACAATTTTCAACAACACAGTTATCACTGTTTAGTGTTGAATATTAATATCAATTATATTTAATGTGAAGCGACATCAAAACGAATTGGAAATGTGCTATAATCGATCAATAAATCGTTGATGCTTGATACTTAGTTAGTGTCTTCACTAAGCACTGGTTGAAGTACACAATATTGTTTATAGCTCAACTACAACTCAACTAAACTTATCGAAGAAATGCACCCTATGAAAATCGCTCTTCCTAAACACAATCCCAGTAATCTTATATCCATTATTAAACCCAAATAAATGCCTTGAATGGCTCACTTACCCACGGGTTTGATGGCCTGTCTGAGTAACAAATCCGATTGGCTTTTGTCGAGCGCATCGATGTCGCGGCAATTGCGATAAAGACTGCTTATTGTGGACTCAACGGGAAACGAGCCTTCGGCGGAATTGGGCAGCATGGATATGAAGCGATTCAGTTCATTGAGCTCTGCAAGCAATAATTTATAATGAATATGAATAAATGCCAAGCAAATAGGTAAAGTCACTCAGAAAAACTTACCCTGATACTCATTGTAAGTCTTGTAGTTCCATTCGCCGCGCTTGATCACAAAGTAATCGCCATCGGCATATTCGCGAGCAAATTTGCCGCACGCCCACTCGTAAGTCTCCTTGCACGGACTCTTCGATGTGTTGGCCCACAGCAGCAGTTGACGACTGCTCTCGACGCACTCGCGTTCCAAGCAGAGTGGGGCACGCATGTAGAAGGGCACCTCGGGCCAAAAAGCCAGCAGCAGGATGATGATCACCAACAGCAAGGCGCACAGGCAGGCGGTGGCCACATAGAGGATGCGACGTTTTCGCGACAGACTCATCAAAGCATCGAACGAGCGACGTCCTGGAAGCAGCAAGGCTATAGTACACATCACACAGCAAAGCACGGCAACAATCACAAGAAATGAACAGATGAACATGAAATGAAAGCGTGATTATGAGATAATGGATTAGCGAACTTGCAGTTATCTTAATATTAAAACTACAAATCAAAACTTTCAACTACCTATTTATCAATTATCACAGTTTAGTGTTGCATAATAATATCAATTCAATTTAATAATAAACGACATCAAATCAAAGTAGAAATGTGCTTTAATCGGTCAATAAGTGATAGTCGCTTAAATTGGTTAATGTCTTCGCTAAGCACTGGTTGAAATACAAGCTGTGGTTTATATCTCAATTAAACTTATCGAAGAAATTCATATTTCGCTCAAGTTGCTAACTAACTAAACTTTATGACTGTGAATTAAATAGTTCTACTATCACTTTATAAGTTATCGTGGTTTAATATTTATCAGTTTAATACTTAGCGACAATTAAGTGCATACAATTAAATATGAATTTTATTTAATAATATTAATAAATATCTGTGCTTTCTGAAATTAAATTGATGTACAATTTCTATAGTTGCTTAAAAAGTGGTTACTACTTGCAATTAGTTAGTGTCCTTGCTAAGCATTGCTTGAAATACAAGCTGAGGAATGCATTTCAACTAAAATTATGAAAGAAATTAGATTGAATGAAAATAAAATTAGCGACTAACTAAACTCAATGCTTGCTTGTATTAGAATAACGAATGAAATTTAAACTTTAACGAACTTATGCACATGAAATTAAATAAACGTAAAATGGTTATCGCTTATAATTGCTTAGTGTCTTGGCTAAGTATTAGAACTAAACTTCTCAAAGAAATTACATTAAGGAAAAACCGATTAAGGTAGCCGCTTATATTGGAGTTGCGAATAAAATTTGAATTTTACGAAATTAAATATTCTAAAATGAAATCAAAGTGTAATTAGCTATTATATGTGGTTTCTGCTCTAAATTGGTTCGTATCTTCGCTATGTTCTAGTTGAAATACACAAGCAATGGTTTGTGTCTGAACTAAATTTATCACAGAAATTCACACTCGAAATACTCTACGATAATCTATCAAGTTGGTAGCTATTTTATGAATGTGGGCTGAAGTGATAACGAAATGACTTCTCCTCCTCCTCCTCCTCCTCCTGCTTACCTCTCAGTCCATTTGCAGAGGCATGCGTCGAGTTGGGCGTATTTGCAGTGGGCGTCACCCCGCCCACAGCTCGAGCCTCACTGAGCGCCTCCTTGCGAGCAGCCTCCAACTCCTTGGGCGTGAGACCCGCATCATCGATGTGCAACTTCTGTTGATTTGTGGTCAACGGCGCCGTTTCGCTTCCCTCGATCTGTTGCTTGCTATTCACGTGACCGATGCGCTCATCATCCTGGCCCGTGTGCAGTTTATAGCTGCGATCGTCCACCTCATCGATGGCACAAATTGTTGGCTTATATTTGCCCTGATTCAGGGCCATGCTTGCTGCTGTCTAAATCAAAAGATCTCGCCTGAGACAGTGTGTGTGTGTATGTTCCTCTTGATTGTGTGCTAATTTAAGCGCATTTTAAGTCGCGTAACTGCAAAAAAAAAAAGTGAAAAAGGGAAATTCGGGGTAATAAATCATTTGAAATCACAGCCGGGCATGTCAATTGGCCAAACTGGCCAATTCATGAATGTCTTGGGTGAATACTACAAGGCAATTGATAGTCATGAGTTGGAAGCTCTAACGTAACGTGCTGATTATCACAAAAGATTACCTTGAGACATGATATACGATTGAGACACAGTCACCCACAGTCAGTCGTCACACACACACACAACACAACACAACACTTGCGCAATAGACTCTTCTTGGTATATGGAGCATCACAGATAAGTTGAAATCGCGTCGAGATAACACACCACAACGATAGCTCTCCTATATAAGTATACACAATGTATGAGCTATAAAGATCTACACTAAAAATATATACATATATATATAACTTGTACAGTAGCTATAGCGTGTGTGCATTCCTGTCAACATTTGACTTCTTTTCAATTTTAAATTGACAACAATTGCTGCCAATTTGCGAAGCCAACTCACGACGAGATTCCCACTCGCAAAGAACGTCTCCACAGCACAACTGCAATTTGATATGCTTGCTGACTGTCTGTCTGTATACAGCTTATGTTCTGTATATAGAGCTGAAGATCTATCGTCGATTCGGTGGCAAATTGTGCATAAATTTTAATTGACGAAATTAGCCAAAGATAATGCTAAAGTGCAACTAATTAAAAGTGCACGCAACTCTGGCGACAAAGTCGATTGACTCCATCATTTGTTCATCTATCTTTCGCTTGATCGCTTGATTGATTGATCAAATGTCTAATCAACTTCATGTTCCTTGCTTACGCATCGTTGCGTTGCCTTTGCAATTAGCAAGTTTATTGCCAGCTTCACATATTCTTATAATCTTCCGGATAAGCTGAAAAATTCTTAAGCAGCTCTAAGGATTTGCTTAATTAAGTGGAAAAGACCATAAAAGTTCATTAACTGCATAGTTTGCAGCTAGAAAGAGTTCCATAAATATAGACATAAGAAAGTTACAGTCAAGAGTACTCGACTATGGAATACACTTTCTCAATAAAAGAAAATAGTGCGGTAGCACTTAAATATTCCAAATGAATATACCGAAAATATATTGAAATATACAAAAAAAACAACATAGTTTTGGGAAAAAACTTTCGCAATTTAAATATACCAAATTAATATACCGAAAAAAATATATATTTAGAAGAAAAAACAATCGAAAGTTAAATATACCAAATTAATATACCGAAATACTAAAAATAAAGCTTTAGGAAAAAATCGATCTCTATTTAAATATACCAAATTATTACACCAAAAATACAATAAACAAAGATTTAGGAAAAAGTTAATCGTCATTTAGATATACCAAATTTCTATACCGAAAATATATTAAAATATACCAAAACACCGACAACAAAGCTTTAGAAGAAAATATACCAAATTAATATACCGAAAATATATTTAAATATACCAAAATACCGATAACAAAGCTTAAGAAGAAAAAACTATCGTCATTTAAATATACAAAATCTAATCGGTAAAAATACTAAATATAAACTGCAATATACCGAAATACCGACACCAAAGCTTTCGAAAAAAAGACTATCGCCAACTAAAGCAAATGCTTATAAAGATAAGAGCGCAAATTATAGATTCGAGTACTTTTTTCTATATTTAAAACTATAAAACTATATTCCACAATCTTTAAAATTTATGCAACTCCAAAATAAATGTTCCCATCTAAAAATCTTTACCTACGCCCCTGTCAATATAGTTACACATGCCGGACATATCTATTTAGACTACAAATGACCTATGACTGTATATGACTTTGAGACTGTCACCGACTCGGATGATTTATCGTAGGTTTAAAAAGAAAAACATCATCGAAAGCCTGCGGGATTATGATATGCGTTGGTCAGTTTGGCCAGATTACGGACTGTCCCTGGCCAGGCCAGCGATGCAGAAGGCAAGAAGGCAAGCAAGCAACGGGGACAGGCAATTTAGCCCAGGTTACTTAAATGATAACCTAAGGGAAACGCTTTAAACGCTGCTCGTCGTCGTCGTATCTTATCGGCATAGCGCGATTATTGCCTTATTCACGTCCACTTTTTAGTCATTGGCACTAAGCAATAAAGAATGTCTCCTATCTCAGCATTGTATATGATGTGTGTGTGGCAACAATTTGAGATAACTTCTTTGCTTTTTGTTTTTTGGGACTAGCCAAATAAATGAAAAAAAAAAAAATTCTTTAAACCGTGCACAACAAGAAGTCGATTGCTAAATTTGTAGTTGGTATTTCTAAGCCTATTGTATTTATTTAATTAAAAATATTGCATACGTACGATTTTTCAGCAATTTATTTAGTACAATAAAGACAACAAACAGAAACTACCCTGACAATCTGTATTTCTCGATCCAAGGGCCACTTCAAGAGCCCTGGCCTGAAAGACGCGAGGCACTTGAGCAATAATCAGATAACTCGAGTTTCGAGTCAAAAGTCTAAAGTAAATATGCATATCAAAAAACACGCACACACACACACACACACACACGCAAATGTCCATATCTGTATGGAGATAAATCACAGACACACATTCGCCTTTTGGATATGAGATCATCATCATCTTCGTCGACTGTTAGATCTTCCTCATGTGTCACTTGTTATCAGTCATTGTGAGACGTTGAGATTTCCAGCTGCCTGCTACGAAACTCAGCTGCTTGCTACGAAGTGCAGATGCTTGCTACGAAACGCAGTTTATTGCTATGAAACTGTGCATATTGTAGCTGAATGCTATAAATCAACTTGATCAGCATATTCGCTATAGATTATGATTGCTAATAAAGTTATTGATTTATTTCACATAAATTCAGCTTAAAGCAAACACAAAAAAAACACAAATCTTTAACACCATTTGTTTGCCTATATTTATCAACTATATTCTGTATTCGCATTCGCAATAATTTATCAGCTGACCCACAAAAGTAATGTGCTATAAAACTGCAACCAATTCTATACAAAACAACGCTGCATAAATCATTTCTAATTACAATTCTTCTCGCCTGACAAATCACTGACAAATTATCATAACTCATTTGAAATACTGCAAAATTTCGGCAAAAAATTTGCATTTATTGTATGACCGAAAAAAATGTATATAAATGAAATGAAATGAAATGAAATGAAATGGAATGAAAATAAAAGAGGAAAAATGCAAATGTCAGATGATTTTTAATAGGTCGTTCGGCGATGACGATGACGATGAGACGCGGTGTCGTTCATCAAAGCCTTTGTGCCGCGGCGGCACTTTTTAAAATGAGCACACGCTTCAATACGAGTGCACACACGCACAACAAATACACACACACACTCACACACACATGCATATGTGCACATGTGTTTATGAGGAAATAGAGAAGAAGCCACTGCATTATTGTTTATGGCTTGTATCGAAGTCTCGGAATGATAAACTGACCAAAAAGCATTTCATCAAAAACGCTTAATTCGCATTATGCAAACGGGTTAGACCCCCAATTTGGAATAGTCGTAGGAACTGGGAGGGGGCAACAACGAAGACGAAGACAAAGACGAATTTCCTGTTACGCTTATGGCCACACTTGCCACACTTTCAGCTCAGCTGCTGCTGCGCATATTGCACGAGGGTGGAACTGAGATTAGTGGAATGAGATGATGATGAGCTGATGATGATGATGATGACACTTGCCACAACAACAAATATTGCTGTAAGACGCAATTTGAGTTGGGAGATTTTTTGAATGCAGCAAAAATTACGTTGTTTACAGCGATTCTATTTTGTTTGTTTGACTTGATGCTGCAATTTAATAAACAAGATTTGGCATTTCGTATTTATTGATTCCTATCATATGGGAAAAAGCGATACCTTCGTTGTGCACATGTCAATTGAGAATATTCTTGAATTTTTCATTTAATAAAATAAGTTGTAATTTCATAAAAATAGTTTGAAATCTTTATAACTGTATAAATTAAACATTAAAAATAAAATTGGCAAAAAGTATGATGATGACGTGATCTATTTAAAGAATGTTTTCAATATTTCTTAAAAAAAAAATAAACATATCAAGTGAAGATAAGTAAACTAAATGAAATAAAAGAATGAATAAAGCATAATTTTATTCAGGGAAAGTTTTTAAAAAAAATTTCAAATTAAAACGTAAACATAAATACATCAAGTGAAGATAATTAAAAAAGCTAAATAAAATAAATTAAATAGTATATTATCTTTCATATAAAATATTTGTAAAATCAGGAACACTCGTCTTAAAAATTGTGTTCTTAAAAGAAGAACAAATTCTTAAAACTAAGACTAATCTTAACTTTAAGAATTTATTATTGAAACCTAATGTTATTAGTTTTAAGAATTTGTGCTTGAAGTGGTCTAAACAATGTTAAATTCTCAAAATAAAACCAAAAACACTAGATTTAAGATACAACAATTTGCAATCCATCGAAATTCCTTTAAAGTTTGTATCTAGATTTAAGATTTTATATTTGTTCCACTTACTAAAACTTGTCTCATAAATAAACTGTTCCTCAAATCAAGCAGAGTTTTCTAACATCATGATTTTCATGTTCTTGGCACACTTTTTAAACAAAAATTAGAACTAACAACAAAATCTTGATTTTAGAACTTTTTCTCAGTATAAAAAGTAATTATGTGTTTTATATAGAGAATGTTTTCAAAATTTCTTTAAATTAAAAAGTAAACATAAATGTATCAAGTAGAGATAAGTAAAAAGCCAAATAAAATAAATGGAATAGTATATTGGTATTTTTAATCTTTTACTTTTTAGATAGAGTAAAGAATTATTCCACGTTAGTTTACTAAATAATAATCATAATCATGACATGTTTAAGCTTTTCATGGCCTGGCGCAATTTCACCTGCTAAAGAGAACGTGTTTATTTGTTAATCATGCTGAATATTAGATATGATTTCCCGGCAAAAACTTCAACACCTTCTTCATGGCGTCGACTCACGCACATTCGTGAAGAACTCAGGCGAGCGGCCTGCAGACCAAAAATGGGATTACGACGTATACGCAACCGAGCACAATTCATTTAATTATGTCAAACTACCAAAATGAAATACAACAATAAAAAACAAAAGGAGAAACACCATAACAATCGTAAAAATGAAAATAAACCGTCAAAAGAGACGCCAAATTTGACACACATTAAAGTTAATAATACTGCTGCCTACGCATTGATTAACAAACAACAATTTCAAAAGTAAACATTCAAATAATTTAACGCATGGAAATTCAATTTGACGGCATGCGTAATTAACTGTTGGATTTGCGCACCTGTCAAACTGCTGTCGAATTGACAAATTGACGAGCTCACATTTTATTTTCCGCTTTTTTTTTCATATACATTTCATTTGTTGCTCTACTATTAGCTTGTTCCGCTAATTGTTATTGTTAGTGTTGTACTATTGACTTTTAATTTGCTTTAGTGGCGCACCAAAACATCGTTGTCCATTATCAGAAATTGTCGCCAGATACTTCAAGCATCAGGCACTAAAATTGCAGCAACAAAAGTAGACGATAACTAGATACCCTACACTTACACTCAATGATAGTATTAACAATAATTGCAAAGGCGAGTCATCTAGATTATTGGGTATATAAATAATATGTTGAACTGATTATATGGTATATAAACACAAGTAAGAGTCGAGTTTACTCGACTTTGAGATACTTGCTAGCCATTGTGAATAACAGCAAAAAAGTGTTGTATTTATTTTAAAATATACCAAATTCGTATACCGCAAAATACTAAAAGTATATCAAATGCTATTTTTAGTATAATACATATATTGATATGAACTGATTATAGGGTATAGAAACCCAAGTAAGAGTCGAGTGTACTCGACTTTAAGATACTTGCTAGCCATTGTGAATAACAGCAAAAAAGTGTGGTATTTATTTTAAAATATACCAAATTCGTATACCGCAAAATACTAAAAGTATATCAAATACTATTTTTAGTTTAATACATATATGGATATGGTACCGAATTAATATACTGCAAAATACTAAAAATATACCAAATACTATTTTTAGTACTACATTCTAAATATACCATAGAGAACCAAATATTCCAGATTCTCAGCGATTGTTATTACGCTTGTTCTTCGACTTTTGTCGATTTGCGAAGACGAAAGTGGGCAAAAATTTAAAACAAACTTCATCTGTATGCTAACATAAGAAATACCGTCAAATAATAATGATAAAAAGTAAAATTCATTAATATTGTAAAGTATATAGTATATATGTATTTGTTGACACATCTCCTAAGTATTTTGTATACAAGATTTGTCCTTTACCTTAACCTTGTTACAATTCGCTTTGACACTGAACTTCGATCACTGCGATCGACTGCTTACAGGGTATCATCGATCGTATTGGGCAGAGCTCTCTCTCTATCTCTGATAACCTTGTCTCAACTAGGTGCTTGTGCTTGCACAACCCAAAACACTAACAACAATGGCAGCAAACACTGTTGTTGTTGTTGCAGTTGTTGAAGTAAATGTGTCAACAATTTGTCAGCCTAGTTGTAGTTACTAAGCAGCGACGTCAACTGCGACTGCGACAGCGACAGCGACTGCGGCGCTGTTTACGCTCAGCTGTGCACAAGGCAATGCAAATAATGTTTGATCGGCACAAAGTGATAAGAATGGAAGCGCAACGAAAATTGTTTTAAAACACAATTTGAACACTGCATAGAAATAAACTACAGTGCGTGTCGCCTCTGATGAACCAGACAATGTTAAATACTATTTGTTAATTGTTCCTTACTTACACTAATTTCCAACGTTTCTTCTTTCTTTTGAGAAAGCTAAAATCTTTTTTTCTTCACTCAACAAAGTTCAAAATGTAACTGCCTCACGTAAACTCTTGTAAATTGATCTTCTTTACAAATTGCGCATTGCATTTCCCCCAATTTAAGCAGCCAATGAACCGATTCAGTTGGATTCGCATTACGCCAATTCTGTGTCAATTTCCGAAGTTCAATAAAAGTTCTTGATCTGCAAAATCGATTTAGCCATATATACACTCTCACACACACACACACACACACACACAAATACATATATTTGGTAAGCTGAGAGTCGCGACTCAGTGTTGACAGCGTTTTCGCTGTTAGCTCAAGCGTAAATCAGAAGTTCAAGCGTTTAACGGAAAAGGTGCGGTTACCTTGTATAATAATAATGCTTTTACATGTGTGTACACACTTATTTGTGTTGTTGATGGGTGTGTGCACACACTGGCATTAATCCCCGTATGAAGCTCGTTTTAGAACAATGGCAAAAAATATAACATGAAAAATGCCAAAGTCGAAAAGGCAACTCGACAACGAAATGCTCTACATATTTATTTAGTCTTTTACTTCCATGTTTAATCTCAATATTATTAAATTTTCTTAGACATATTGTCTAAGTTCTTCAAAGCGATTAATTAAATTTGGAAATCTAATCTTTACTAGCCACGGAGATCTAACAAAGACATAAAAAAGCTAAAATATGAGACACTTATGAGACCCTGCCACTAAATTTGTTATACCCTTCCATCAATTCCTTTGTAAGTATCGATGCGCGTACGACAAAAAATAAAAGAGACATAGTTCGATAGCGGACGGAGGATGCAATGCAATGTGATGCGATGATGCGGGCAAAAAGGTAAGGCAATAAAATGTTGCTGAGTGCTCGGTAACAGTGTCTGCATTGAAAGTGATAGGGAAGGGGGTGGAGAAATCTAAAGCGGGGGAAACGTGGAGTCGGCGAGTTCAAGTCGTGCGTGAGCGCCACAATGCGCAATTGCAAATGCAAAAGTAAAAGCAAGGCGGAAAAGACAAGAACAACAGCAAAAGCAAAAAAGGCAAAACACCACTTGCACATGCTCAAAAGCAAAAGGCAGCAAAAGCAGCCCCAGCAGCAGAGCGAAAGAAACGAAAACGTTGTTAGAGATGCGCCAAACTAACTGATGATGTCGTGCAAAGCACTCACACACACACAAACACACGCACGCATAGCGGCTCTTTGAATGTGTGTGCGCGCATATCAATTTTATGGTTATTGTTCATCCCTGATCGCTGGCATCGCTGCCAGCTGCGACGCAGTGCATTAATTATGGGAATTTCTTTTTCGGAAACAACACACATGTGTGTGCACTAAATGTGGTTGTGGGTGTGAATAACAACAAAACAGAACGATAATGAAGGAAGAAAAAGCGTAATACAGAAATCACAGCATCCTCTGCAAAGTAATAAAAAAAAAAACAACGTTGCTGCCCTAACAACAGAACAGCGCAGCATAGCATTGACATTGGCTCTCGCTTACTCTGCTGTTGCTTCTTCTTCCTCTTCTCCATCGCCCTCTCCTGCTTATTGTTGTTGCTTGTCTTGGTTTGGTGACTTGCCGAACCGGTTGTGCCGGCATTTCTCACAAAAAATCACACACTCACACACATACTGCGACACTTTTAAGTTTTTAACTACGGCTTTAAAGTGCGCTCGCTCTCCCAATGTACTCAACTCGCTCCACATTTAGAGATCTCTTGCTCTTGCTGTCTGTCTTGCATTCCATTACACACACAGTCTCACTCGCACCATACATAACACACACACACACACACACACACAAGCGGGCACCTGAAAGCGCAGCTTAAACAAATGTTTGCTTTTTACCTATTTGCCGTGGTTGTTGGTTGCTGCTCTCTCTCCCTCGCACTCTGCTTAATCGTATTTATTGTTATAAAAAAGATATCAGCGATCACTTAGCAACATTTAATTAACATATTAACGCGACAACGCACTTAAATACACGCTAAAAATTCGTTTTTATTGTTGCGTCGTTAAATTTTCGCACACCTTTTTTTTTGTATCTGAGCTCTTCGCTCTTTAGCCTCACTTGCGGCTCATGCACTTTCTATGAAACAAAAACACACTCACAGCAAAAAAAAATAAATCATTAATTACAAATTTTTTCAATTTTAATATTTGTTTGTTTCAAACAAACAAGAAAAACAATTGCAGTTTTACGCGTACAACAACAAAAACGACGTCCGAATGAAAACTACGCAACACACGTTGGCATCGTCGACGTCGCGCAACGTTGCTTTCTCAATGACTACTAAACGAGAAAGAAAGAGAAAAGTAGAACACAACAACTCAACTGAACGCGACAATTACCGTTCTATGTGTGACGTCGTTGTCGTCGTCGCCGTCGTATTCCAGTTTCGAATGCAGTTTACGCGCTGCTGACGTCGCCCACAGGCGACCAATGTGTGCGTGGGTACACCGAAAATGTTACCGTCAACGTTACAATTAGTTTATCAGTTTAAAAACACCGATTTAACCATGGAAATAACAATTAAAACAACTTTCGAATTACAAATTGTCGTTGTTGTTGTTTGTTTGTGGGCGCGCGCACTCAAGAGTGTGTGACCGCATATGGAATTTCCAAAAAATACTATTTAATATAGAAGTATATACCAAATACACCAGAGCCCATTGCCTGCTTGGTTACACTGCAAATGTAATAGTGCGAGTATTTTCGAAACCCCTTGCAATTTACATGTGCAGTGGAAAATCGAAATATTGTTGGTCACACTGCTAGTCAGTACACAAACCGCTGTAAGCGCATCGTCGATGCAGATGCACTGCTTGCAGCGTCAACTGCTTGAATTTGAATAAGGAAAGTATGCTTCGTTTATTTTTTACAATTCGACCGTCATTTTATTTGTAGTTTTTATAATAAGAAAATTAAATTTAATACAAAATTAGCGAAAAAGTAAAACACACGCATTTATAAGTACAGTTAATAAATTAAACAATAGCGAGTTGTGTTTAAATAATAGGTAGAGACGACAATGGGTTCATGGCTACATTTTCTACCCATAATTTATTTCGAGAGTACACCAAAAGAAGTCGGTCTGCGCTTCTTGCGGTGTAGTTTGGAAATAAATGCATATTAATTGTAATAAACGCCTTAATTGTTTTTATATATGTTTTTTTGTTGGTTTGTTTTTTTTTAGTATATACACAAATAGTTTTACAATTACGAAAAAAAATTACACATTGTATTAATTAATAGTTTTGCATTAACACATTTTGGCGTTGCAACTTGGCAAACTTTGAGTTTGTCAAACAATTTCAAAGAAATCAAAAATAATAAACAAAATTAAAAAGAAAAAAAATCGAACATGCTCAATAATCATAATAATTAGGTAAGTTATTAATGATATAGAAAAAAAAACATCCTAAAGTAGCACCTATTATTTGCTTTATGCTATATATTTGTATGCTACCTTTGGGCCGCTGGCGCCCATGGGCGTGGCAGTAAAGACGACACCTCCATTGAAAGCTTCTCTGCGGGCAGCATAGATTCGTGTTTAAAAATAATAATTGATTTCTATTATTATCATCATTTCATTTCATAATTATTTTGTTTGTTTTGTGGTCTCTCGTTTTCAATTATATATGTATGTATATTAACTAACACACAAGCAGGCATTCGATTCATGCATTCAATCATTCACACACACTCATTTGCACTCGCATTCACAACAACTTAGCATAGTTAACTTCTTTAGTACAGATTAATATAGCACTTGTAACTGCTCAATCAAATTTGCAAGTTCCATCGAACAAAAATTGTAATCATAATTATATAAAAGAACATAAACAAAAATGAAATAAACCTTTTCGCTTTCGAAAGTTCTTAATTTCGTGACTAGGCAAGTTTTACGTGTTTTTCTTTCTTTGTAAAAAAAAAAAAAAACTAAAAAACTCATCGCAACATCGATTCCTATTGTTTTTGATTTCTCTTTTTTTTTCATTCATTCAAATAATTCTTTGTTTAGCTTGTCGTAGCGCGCTTTTTGAAAAGGCGCGCGCGCATGGGTTTGAAACTTGGCTAAGCGTTCGTTGGTTGATTGGGTTTGTTTAGTAGGTGAAATTGTTTTAGAACCGTTTCATGTTTTTTAGTACATTGTTTTTAGTGCGATGTTAGAATTGTTCGTATTCATGTTAGGCGGGTGTTGGCCGCTACGTAACTCGGGCATGTCAGCCGTTACGTAACGTAAGCGCTTTACAGATGCTCATCGCCATGGTAACCGTTGCGCAACGGTTGACGCTCCTGCGAATGATCCGTGGGCCGATTGCGCTTGAAGAAGCCGCACTGAAAAACACAAAATGTTAAATGAAAATGTTAATGTCAATTCAGAGAACTTTGTGATGTGCCAAAGCTTAACTCACTTTGTAGAGTAGCAGCACGAGCAGCAGGAAGATGAGTGCGCCCGCACAGGCGGACAATACGACAGCCCAAAGTGGCACCACATCCGGCACCTGCAACGGTTCCGGTTGCGCCTTGTAGAAGATCTCGTGGGACTTCTTAATCTCCAGCTTGGGCTGACCGATGAACGGCAATTGCGTGACCTTGGCAATGGCCTGTGTGGACACATTCAGTGGCGCATTGAAGGCCACCTTCTCCATGGTCTTGGCCACCATACGAGCGCGAATGGCCACAAAAGCAGCATCCGCATCCTCATAGCCGAGATTCTCCACATAACAACGCAGTACACGACAATTGATGCCCTGACACGGTGCCGTATTGTTCGATTCATCCAGACGCAGTTCCTCTGGCGTTGGAAGTTCGCGTCTAAAGCGATGCGACGAACTCGAACTTGAGCTTGAGCTCGTGCTCCAGTCCTGAGCATTCTGCTGCTGATTGTTGCCATCGTAAATGCCCTCGTTCTCACGTCCGAAATACGGTCTGTTGCCACTCGAGCTGTAGGTGACACGATGATGCACCACCGGCTGTTGTTGCTGTTGCTGTTGCTGCTGTTGAGCGTACTGCACGTTGTGGCTGTTGTGCAGCTCGTTGTCCACGTTGCCCCTATTGATGCCCATATCGAGTCCGCCTGTACGGAAGTTGCCATTGCGTCCGCCATAAATGGATTTGTCCAACGCACCGCCATAACCTCCGCCACCGCCAGCCAAGTAGATCTTCTGCTGCTGCTGTTGCTGCTGCTGCTGTGGAGGCATCTGGTAGTTGGAACTGGAACTGCTCGACCTAGAGCTGGTGTACACTTGTGGCGAAGCCATCTGAATGTGTCCATGTGTGCTGTGTCCCATCAACTCAGCGCTGGGTGCACCACCACCGAAGCTTGTGTGGGTGAAAGTGGCACTTGTGCGATTAATGTTGTTGTTTGCGTCCTGTTCGACGTCCGCTTGATTGGCGCGATCCAAGTGCACATACGAAGCATCGCCGGCCGCATCCTGGGCATCCTCACGCTCCAGCACCTCCTTCTGTCTGTCGGTGAGACTGCGCTGTATCTCGTTGCCCACGGCGACGCCCACATTGCTGCCGGTTTGCACACCATGCGAGATCTCCAGATGTCCTCCGCTTGTTTCACTCTCCTGTGTCACTGAATTACTGATGGCACCTTGGGCATGCAGATACGATTTGCTGCGTTGTTTCTCGTTGAGCTTGAGGTTCAGTTCGTTGGCATCGATGTGATCGCAATGGATTTTGCCCCCCGTTTCGGGCTGATCGAGTACGTACATCAGATGATCGCCGGCGAGCGTCTTGTATGGGTAATAAATCTCAACAACGGCGCCTTTGATGAACGAACTCTGATTGTTGCGCAGCTCATAGATGTGCACAACTTGCGGTCCGAGATCCTCCTCGGTGGTGGCATTCTCCGGTGTCTTGTAGTCAGCGGCCTTGTACACCTGATAGTCGGGCAACGATGTACCCTTGATGGTTAAATCGGTCCTCACATCGATCACAATGCTCTTGCTGCCATAGTTATCCAGCTTGGAGTTTTCCCTGTCGGGATTCGTGGAGTTGGCCTCCCAGTAGAAGTTGTAGCTGTTGGCCTTTGTGTGTTTCTCGGCGGGCACAAAGCTAATGGCAAAGTGTGTCTGTGCAAAGTTCAAGCAATAAGTTTAGAAGTGAATGAAATGAAAAATAGGGAAAACACAATGCAAGCACTTACCACATGGTCGCCTGGCAGCGGATTTCCGATGTCGCATTTGATGGTAAAGTTGTTGTTGCCATCGGGAGCCGAACAGGTGATGGGCATGTCGATTTTGTCGCCCAACTGTTGCAGCTTAGTGAACTGCAGATCGCGTGGCGTCATCATGTAGAAGGCCGCTTCGAAGGCATCCTCATACTTGTTCTTGATCAAGACCTCGAGGGTCAAAGGCTCCGGTGAGCCAAAGTAGTATTTGTCGATAGTTCTGTTAGGGTTAGAGAGGAACACAAATTAGCATTTAACACTATAGTTGACATCCCTTGCACTCACTTGACATCCACATGCAGATCGGGCTCACAAATGTTGTCGTCACCGCAATTCTTCTGAATGTTGATCGCATCGCGTAGCACAATCTCACGATTCTGATCGATGACCGGCTCAAGAACATCGCGACGACGTCGCACCAGCGATTCAGCGGGACGATTGCTGCGCAGATTGTAGCGTGCTTCGACTTCCAATGGCGTCAGTTTGTCCTGCACACCATCCATGAGATAGACGGTCTCGTTGAGGCAATACCGCTGGCCATAGTTAAGGCGAATGGTCTGATTACGTATGTTTTTGCCTTCGTCGCGGAGGAAGAACATACGGGGATTGCGTGTCTTCTTCGCATCGAGCAGCCAGGACACATCAAAGTCCAATTGCATGGGCAGATAACGTCCGGTATAGCTCCAACAGGTGCTGAGCGGCATGCAGGGCACCCACTTGTGATCGCGTTGCAATTGACACGTGCGCTCATCCAAACTGATCAATTTCGTGGTGCTCGAGAACAGCGTCTCAGCATTGACAGCGGCCACGGGACGCGACCTGAAGATATAAACCTGATCGGAGGCATAAGCGCCAACAGCTAGATCGGGGTATGTGTTGTTGTCCATGTCAACGCCGCCGGACAGCGAAAAGCCAAAGGTATGCGGATAGGGAGCGGACTCCACCAGCTGTTCGGCCCGGATGATTTGCGAAGGTTTCGCCAGCGGACCCGTCTCTGAACCATGATAGATGTACACGACACCGCGACCCTCGGGACCGTCATAGGGTGCGCCCACAGCAAAGTCACCGTAGCCATCGCCATTCACATCACCCAACGTGGAGAGCGCCAGACCAAAGCGACCCTTGGTATGGAAGCCATCGCGAATGTGTTCCCTAGTCCAGTGTTCGGCCTGCAAGGTGTAAAGCGGTTAAATAAGTTTGGGGATATTAAGAGAACCCCGAAGGAATATTAGGAAATCGCTTTGGCCTTCAGAGGGTCACCAGAAATCCCTGTAGAGCTTTAGGGAACATCAACAAATCCCACAGGGCTTGTATTTAAAAATAACTTGGGAAACACTTAAAGCGGTTAAATAACTTTCCAAAAGGGCAAACAGCTTCTAGGACTTAAAAATAATTTAGGAAACACATAAAGATTTAAGCGAAAGTAAAGGTACGTTTCAAGGAAAAGAGGACTTTTGGAAAACTGACTTTACAATATGTAATGATCCTCTTCAGTACCTCAGTAAGTAATTTAGGAATATTTTCAGTACGACAGGGAAGTTCCTCAAGAACTTCAAATTAAATTAGATAATTCCGCAAGACTTACCGGTGTGTTGCCGCCTTGCAGCAGAATGTAGACACGTCCCACATCGTACTTGCCCTCAACGTTGCCCGGTTCGGTGTACATCGGTGCACCAATGATCAGATCGTCGAGACCATCGCCATCCACATCGCTGGTGGCCAAGGCATAACCAAAGTACTCGCCAATCTGGCGACCGGTGATGTTAAAGATGTTCGCCATGTTCCAGCGATTGACAACGATCTTGCCCAACAAATTGGCACCACGTGGCATGCCAATGGCAACATCTTCGCTGCGATCGGCATCAAAATCACCGGTGATCATCGAGTAACCCAAATACGAATCATCGTTAGCCGATGTCGACTCAGCGGTAGAGAATACTTGATTCTCCGGCTTGGTCACATCCTGTGAATACGCTTGACCTGTGAATATTGTGGTACAATGATTAAGTGGCTCCAAAATGTTGTGCGATTTATTCACATTGTTGTTTTTTGATTGTTTTATTGGTGTGAGATGTGTTTGTGTTTCCATTGTGTTTAGCTACGATTATTGCGGCATGCTGGATGATAACAACAACATCAACAATATCAACGACAACAATAACAATAACAACAACAACAGCAACAATAGTAATTGTAAATAAGTCAATCAATAGTTCTAAATAATTGTACTACAAGTTCTACGATACAAACTACGAGCTACAATTTGTTGTACTACGAATTGAAGATATTATTAGTCTTTAGACCCAAAATGAGGCATGCGCTAGGTGATACATGCAACAAAACACCCTGAGGATCACATTACGCTACGATCCTCGACCGCGGTTAGTAACACAACTTAATAGCCAAGACCCGAACCCATAACGAAAGCTCATGCGCACAGCTTAAAGGAGCTTAAAGTTCGCTTACAACTTATTTTCTTAGTATACTTAATGACGTACGCGGCTCAAGCGAGAGAGTGCGAATATTGCTTGCTCTCAATTAAATAGTTTAATTGTAGACAAATAAGGTTCATGTTCATGTCAACTATCACGTTAATTGAGACTTTATTTTTGCGTTGTAATGTGTGTCAAATTCGTGTGCAACATTGTATTCAACGAAAATTGACAATTTCTTAGCAAGTGGGCAGCACTAAGTGCGAGGTTGAGAATTACTAGATTCTACGTTACGTCTTTAAAATATAGTATGAGAAACTTTTCTTAAATTCAATATTTTATTTGTTTTATTATTTATATACATAGAATTTACTTATTATCTTTAGATAGATAGATTGTAAATAAATAAAAAAAAAATTATTTATATACTATATTGAAAATTTGTTTTTGATTATTCAAGTTTTTACAATTAAAAAAAGCATATTTTATCAGCTTTTTCCAATAAGCTACACTGAAAGTTAACATGAACACAACAGATTGTAAGGAATTTAAATACCTTACTAAGTGGCAGCACCAGAGTAGCAAGTGGGCAGCCCTTAAATCTAGCTTGAGCGGCGTGCGCAGATTAAGACTCTGATATTATATACTAAATGGTATGATACGTATACGTAATACGTATGGATGTGTGTGTGTGTGTGTGTGTAGGTGTACTAAATATGTATGTGTGAGCGATGCTTAGTGGAGACAACAACCAGAGCTGCAGTTGATGTGCACCTAGACGAGACGAGACGAGAGACAGGCAGACATGACATTTTGGCGCGTTTTTTTGCGTATTCCTCGTGTGGTGCTTGGATGCTTTATCGAGCTTTGCCGCACTCGTTTCGTTGGTGGGTTAGCGAAGCGTTCGATGAGTGGGCGTGGAGCGTGGGGGCGTGGCGTAGGCGAATTTAGCGATCGCTGTCAAATCGTGGACAGGGGAATGACCACTCGTAACGATAGTTTTCTGCACCGACTTGACAGCCCCTCGCAGAGATAGATGATGAGTTCGAGTTCGAGTTCGAATTCGAGTTCGAATTCGAATTTGATTATAATATTATCACACACCATTGTTTATGTGGGGGTAGTAGGGGGAGGGAAGGAGCAGGGAAGCGGGCAAAGGGTTTAAGGCCATTCATCAATTATTATTTATATATTTTCTTTTTTACAATTTGAATTATTTAAATTGTTTGTTTGGTTTTGTTTTGTTTTTTTGTTTGTTTAGGCACTTTATCGATTTCATAGTGTGGTGTGGTTAATGTTGATCGATCAATAATAAATGTTCTACATAAGGTATTTCTTTTTGCGGTGAGAGAAGCGTAATTTGCGTTTATTATTTATTATTACCTCCAGTGCCGAAGGGCTGATAAAAAGGCGGCTTAAATGGAAACTCGGCATCGGGCGGTATTGAGTAGGTTTGTCCTTTTTTTTTGTTTGGTTTTTGTGGTTTAATATTTGATATAGATTTAGGGTTTTATATTGTTGGATTTATTTGGTTTTAATATAGCAGAAGTTTTGATACGGTTTTTGGTTTATTTTTGTTTGGTGATTGGTTTTTGGTTGGTTGGTTGGGTTGAACAACAGACACAGGTCATGGCGTTCGGTACAGAATGCATACGATTAGATCGATTTGGTCGATTAGGAGGATGATCACATTTTTCAGTTCATTTCAATTTCGTATTTGGGTTTGTTCGAAACATTTGAAAAATTTTGTTGTTGTAGTGCATGCATTTTGCGCCGACAGGCAGACAGAGTGTGAATAGAGGAGCAAATACAGAAATATAAATAGAGAGGAGAGAGAGAGAGAGAAAAAGAGAGAATACATAATACAATATTAATCAAATGGAGACAAAAAAAAAAAACAAGGTAAAAAAACGTCATCAATTAGGAGAAAACATGACGCGTACAATTACAGTTATCGTTATAAAGTTATAAAGTTACGATTACAGTTTACAATTACGATTACAAAATACGATTACAATTTACGATAATATCGATATACAGTATATATATTTATATATATTATATTCGAGAGCGATTGAGAGATGTATACATTGTCAAAGGAAATGCAGCTATAACTCGATTTGGGGTTAAGTTACGATACAATTACAATAGTCAATAAGTCAATTTAACAAATTATCATTAATTTTATGGAGCTGACTACACGATAAACTTAATATGTGGTTAGTTCCTCGGCGCGTCGAGCGTTGTCGAGCTGCACAAATGCATTATGAATGTGGTTTTTGCTTATTTAATCTGCGTTTTTTTTTTTTTTTTTTTTTTTTGTTGTTGTTTTTTCAAATAGGTTTCATTTCTTTGTACTGTTTTTTTTTTTAGCGGCGACGACATTGAACGCACATTAAGCCCAATTGTGTAATGAACTTTGGATGACGACAACAACACTCGACAACACTTAAAAACTCATTATGACAAACTTAAGTGGCAGTCAGGCGATAGTAAACGATAGTAACGATACTATCGTCCAGCTGGCCAAGGTTGTGTTCCTCTAGCCAAACATGCACGAGACAACGCATCGCAATTAGGACTACAAACTAAACTAAAAATGGGCATCTTACACTATTCGATATGTGTGTGGGGGAAATATTTGGGAAAAGAGGAAAATAAATCTAAATTTCTAGGTTAGAGACATACATCGGGTAATCGATAGGTCAACTCGATAGTTTCATCATTAACAATTGCAATTATCCCAGTGTGTATTGTGTGTGTGTTTGTGAGGTTAGGGACGTTCTAAATTCTAAAGATGCTGGGGGTTCAAAAAATTAAACACAACTGAAAACTAAAATTAACACAAAGTTCAAAAAACGTAAATTTAACTTGGAAATCAGTGGAAAATTGAGGGACATAAAGTTCGAATGCAAAAATAACAAGACAAATTAAAGAAAGTTGTTCCTTTTAAAGGGGGGAAAGTATAAAAATGTGTATATCAAACCAGAAACTACGGGACTACGGCACTTTGTCTGTGTTTATTTGTGTGTTTGTGTGTATATCTATAGGAAAGGGGCTCAAAAAAAGGTTTCGTAGCTGGGCTTGGGTTGGGGGGATTGAGTTGGTAATGATGCTTAAAGTTCTAGAAAAAAAACTATATAACTAGATACAATGGATACAGTAGCCGTTGTACTTAGAAGGTATCGATACGATAGTACAAATACAACAAATATCGAAAGTATCGAATATCAAATAATACAAAATACATACAAAGTACAAAGGTAATCTTGATTTATGTTCAACTTGACAGCTGCTTCTTTTCTTTTTCGCTATGCTTAATTCATACTAGAGCGTAACTATCGGGTATTTAGCACGTCGTGCACTTACCTTGCCAGTACCAACTGCCGGGTGCGCCAATGAACAAACGTGAACCATTCTGCAAAAAAAAAGATCCAACGAATAAGAGAATCTCTTGTAAATCTTTTTCACTTTTCGATGCTGATTTCGATTGCGATTGTGATTGCTTATGCAAATGCTATGCCACGATTGCAACAAGGTGCCAACTAAACGTGCCCACGCCACATGCCGCATGCCTCACGCCTCACGCTTTACACCTAATGCAACACACTTGCAACCAATCCCCAAAAAAAAAAAACAAAAATCAAAGAAACTCCCCAAACCCAAAGAATTCAAGCCCAAAACCTATCCCCAATGGCAATGGCATGCACATAATAACTGGAAAGTATTCAAAGAAGCCAACGAAATGCACGGCATGCCAGACTGATAGATACTCTACATTTTTGGTGGATAACTATTATTTTTTTTTATATTATCATCTTTTCTTCTTTTTGTGGATCTATAATTTGAAAATACATTTTCGAATTATTTTCTTCTATATGATTTCTTAGAAATATATATGTTTTCTATAACTTCTACAAAAATGTATTTTAATATTTTGTTAAAAACTCCTAATTTTAAATGTATTTGAATAATTTAATTTAAATATTTGAATATATGTTATTACTTCTCGTAAATATAATTTATGATGAAACGTTTATGCTATCATACATCAAAAAATGCCTCTAGACTCAATAATTTTTTAGTGAAATAAAATACTCTAAATTCATTTCAATAATTTAAGCCCACTCAATAATTTTCGAAAACTTCACTTATAGTGATGAAATATCTTCAACCCATTTTCATATATTTTCTAGTACTGTTTTGAAATATCAAATCACTATTAATGAGAAATGAAAAAATATGCAAATAGCTCGACAGAATTTTTAAATAATTTGAATTAATTTCAATATTTCTAGATAATGCCAAAGTGACACTCATAACTGATGGACTCGCCTGCTTATAATGTGTACTTACACTGTTGACAGCCGCACTGAAGCCAGCTTGACACGAGCCCTGTCGATGATATCCCCAGAGGTCTGCAAAAAAAAAAAAAGAAGAGAGAATGATGATAAAGAGAGAAGAGAGAAGAGGAAACGATGAAGATAGGATGTCAGTTACAATTTCCGAATTGAGATTACAGCAAATGCTTATTATCTTCTATGTGTGTGTGTGTGTCTGTTTACTTTTGTATTGTAATTTCGTCAAGAGCAAATGCAGTTGTTAAAAGACGAAGCGAAGGGAAAGCGGCAATAAATTGCAAATAATTACCAGAGCAATGCAATAAATTGAGCCAGTGATTTGTCAGGCAATGCAAAATGAAGAACAAAAAAACCAAAAAAGAACAACCACACGAACAACATAAAAGGATTAGAGAGCGCGCACGCCTGGCTTTTGAGAGTCTGAGAGTATGATCCTCAAGGCAACAACAATGTGCACAACAGCAACATTGAACAGAACTGCGAACTTCGAACAGCCAGAGAATGGACATTGAAATGAAAATACAATAAACTACAGCGGCAGATTGCCAGAACAAAAGGCTGCAGACAGGCCCAGCCCCAAAGGCCAACAAGCAGCAACAACATTAGCAGCAGCAACAGCAACAACAACAACAACAACAGCAACAGCAGCAACCACATTCATTGAGTTGGCGTCCGCATCCAAAACTGTTGACCACAAAAGCAAGCCTCCACATCCTTTTGTCGCTGTGCCTTTTTTGTGCCTGCTGTTTGCCTTTGCTACCAAATAAAAATCACGCAATGCTTGCGGCAGCAGCAACCACTGGCAGCAGCAACTGGCAGCAGCAACATGTCGCGCTTTTTTTTCCAGCTTTTTTGCCTCGGGCAGAAAATCAACAGGCAGATCGTGCGTTTGATCAAATTAAACGATAACAATTTGTCTCCGAAGTGTTTCAATTTGAACGTTCAACAACGTTGCAACAGCAACAACAACATGTTGCTGGCGTGTTGTTGCTGGCTGCCTTCTCGCCATAAGTCAACTTTTAAGCAACAACAACAACAACAACAACATTGAGTCTCTCTCTCACACACCGGACAACAGCGCATTGTGCGTTGTGTGTGTGCAGTTGTAGTAATTCCCATAATAAAATCGCCCCCGTCTTGAATTACAATTAGTCTTAGCAAGGGCAGCAATAGCGACAGCGACAGCAACAGCAGTTGGACAACTGCGGAATCGGACTTGAACTGAAGAAGACTGAAGAGACTCCACAAGACTGAACAAGACTCTAAAGCGACGCGCCACTTGGCGGCGGTTCCTTCTCAACGATTGTCGCTCTCTTGGGCAGCTTTTTTTTTGTTTTTCTTCATTTTATACCCGCTACCCAAAGGGTAAAAGGGTATTATAACTTTGTACCTCCTATAAAGTATATATGTTCTTGATCAGCCGAGACCACATAACCATGTCTATCCATCCGTCTGCCTGTCTGTCCGTATGAACTCGTAGATCTCACAAACTTGAAGAAATATGGCTATAATTTGGTCTTAGCTACTTTGGTTGACCTCTATGGTATATTAGACATACCAAATAAGACCTTTGGTGTATTTTAGTATTTTTGCGGTATATGACAATCTGGTATATTTTGCCCTTTATGCTATATTTCAAATGTACTACTTCAACGATATACCAAATATGGACTTCAGTATATTTTAGTATTTTGCGATATATCATTTGGTATATTTTTAGAATAATACCGCAATGCTTATTTCGAACGTGCAACTTTAACAATATACCAAATATAGCCTTTGGTATATTGTAGTATTATGCGACAATCTGGTATATTTTGAATTTATTTCATCTATATACCAAATATGACCTTTTAGTATTTTTGTGGTATAATATTTGGTATATTTTTATAATGATTAGCGGGTATCTCACAGTCAAGCACACTCGACTGTCCCTTTCTTACTATTTTTTTTTGTTGCTCCCTCTTCTTAACCCTTTTTTCTCCATTCTTTAATTCTGATTTCTGCTCTTTTCATTTTATTTATATTGTTTTCTTTTTTTGTATGTGTGTGTATGTTATTCGCCTTAACTATTAGTTTGGTATTTTGTGCGTTAAGTTGGTATTTATTGCTTTCAGTAATGTCGGAATGTGCTGGCCCAACTGTCATGTGATGAGTAGCTGCTGTTGTTGCTGCTGTTGTCGCTGCTAATCATTTCACAACAACAACATCGACATCGACAGCGACAACACGACAACATTAATAACGCAACAACACCACTGGGTATTGAGTATTGTGGACATTGAGTCGAGCAGCGTCTGGAAAATGCGTTTAGAATCATTAAATTGGCCCTCAATCGAAGAATGGGAATTCGAATTGGGCTTCGATTGCAGTCAATTGAGCAATCGCTGCGCGAGTGTTAAACTAGTTCTGCGAATTTTGATTGCCTTTTTTCAGTATTAAATACATATTTAAATAAGCAAATAATCGATGGGAGATTTAAGGAATTAAGGAATTGATATAAATAAGTAAAACAAGTAAGAAAGCTTCAGTCCTTTTTGAATAAGAGCAAAACACTGCAATATTATTCTTAAAATATGCCGAAATTATATACTAAAATATACCAAAACCTATATTTGGTATATTGCTATTATACTACGTTCAAAATATACCATAGAGTACTAAAATATACCAGATTGTCAACCAAAGCAACCAAGACCCGATTTCAGTGGACGTTTTTTGCCATACAACAAAATTCATAAATAACTTCTACAATAATTCCAATTGCTCAATAAAATTTAAACTTAAAAATAAAAAACTTCCGTCTCTGCTCAATGCCAAATTCCAAATCACTTTCATTTGGGATTATCTTTTTCAGTGTCAAGAAGAAATGGTTCACTAAATGAGGAGATCATCTTGCAAATTATAAAATAAAGTCAGCTGATAAAGCGGTTGGCAGATTAGAAATGAAGAGTGGAAAGTGGAGAGAGTAGAGGTCTGCTAGGTGCAGAGATACTATATTGTATATATATACGCGTAATCGTGTGTATAATCAAGACGATGTGTGTCTCTATATGCTCTGCATCTGCTGTCGATGCTAAAAATAATCAAGAGCAGCAACAACGCCAGCGACCGTGCCACATGTGTGTCTTCATGTCCAGCACATACAGAGATATAGCGACTATATATACATACATATACATATATATATATAAATATATGTGTGTATATACAACATGCGTATATAGCAGCCACATCTAATGTGATGACTAAGCAAACAAATTGGCAGTGAGTTGGGCATTAACCAAAAATATCATCCCTAATGCAGCACAAAATGATATCTCTCTGATATCTATATAGAATATTATTTTATGTTGCTACTTTCACGACACGAAACAACATTAATAGAGCATCTAGTATACATATACGTATGTGTGAATAGCATATT
Source organism: Drosophila sulfurigaster albostrigata (assembly GCF_023558435.1). NCBI lineage: Eukaryota > Metazoa > Arthropoda > Insecta > Diptera > Drosophilidae > Drosophila > Drosophila sulfurigaster. The sequence goes on from NC_084885.1 coordinate 22,703,160, forward strand.
TGTCGCAAGTCACGGTCCGTTGAGTGCTATAAATCTATCTTCGGAAGCAAAAGGAACTGTCAGGCATATTATAAAATGCTGGAGAATAACAACGCTGAGCAGCGTTTCAATCGATCGAGCGTTACTATCGATAGTAATAAATAACTCGCCTTAAATTCATGCAGAGCATCGATCAAGTTTTCTAACAAACAAATAAATCGTATAACAGCTAATTATTCTTCCCTTCATCTTAACATATTACTGAAATGCAAAAAATAAGATTAAATACTTAAACTCTTTGAAAATTATTTCAAATATCGATCAATACTATCGATAAAGGCAGCGTTCGAAAGGAGATTGAATAAAAGTGTGATCAAAGAATCGAAGCCTTAAAACATTCAATTAGAAATGATTTCTTTATATAACTACGAGTAAGTAGAGTAGACAACAATTTATTATCTCAATACTATTGATACTATCGATTAAGGCAGCTTTAGAAACGAGGGTTAATAAAAGTAATATTTTATAATCGAAGCCCTACAAAATATTATTAATGATTCATAATTTGCTCTTTGTACAACCAAAAAAGTATGGAGCACAATTTCATTGCCTAAAATCAATACTATCGATAAATCCAAGTTTAGATAGGGTAAATAAAATGTTGCAAGCCTTCAAAATATAATTGTCAATTATAAATTTACTACTCCAGTACTATTGATAAGGCCAGGCTAAAAAAGCACACCCGCTAATAAAAAATAAAATGGCTCTCAAATTGTTCAGTACTATCGATTAATGCAAAATATTAGCCGCAGCTTATGGCTTACAGACACTTGATACTTGAAGTTCACACGGCCTGACTGTGGTTCTTTCTGTCTGTGGTTCTCTTTTCGACACCTCCGCCTCAAGTCCTGGCCTTGGCTTTATAATACAATTTTTGCGCTTCCCTCGGATATTTTTAAAGTATTTTTTTTTTTAGCTGCTTGCTGGTTGTGTAATTTGCGTTTAAAGGGATTCCCTGCTCGTACTGAGCTCAAATTACGTATAGAGTGCAAATCACATGAGTTGCAGTTGAATATGTTTCGTTTTTCGTTCCTTTCGTTTCGTTTTGGTTTATGCAGTCTGCGTTTCTGTCTGTCTTTGATTTCGAGTGGTGCGTGGATCTAATTCGGGGCGACCTACTTACTTGTGCGACACGGCGATATCTCATGGAACTGCTTGAAGTTGTGCGAGGTGAAGCAGGTGCCGACCGGATCATAGCGCAGCGCCCTCGATGGCGTCATCGTGTGGAAGACATAGCGCGGTGCGCAAGCCTGCAAAAACAAAACAAATACAAATACAGTTTATAAATGAAAACATCTGTGGAAACTGGTAGCAAAGATACTCTGCAGTAAGCGTGATCTTTTCTTGATTTGTCGTAAAGTTTTAGAGTTCAAGCGCTGTTCCCAGATGAACAAAAAACCTGCGAAAAGCTTTCGCAAGTTCCACAAATTTTAGAGTGACCGTTTTTGTCAACCTTTATGTGCCTAAATTTGGCACGGAAATTAAGATTTCGTTCATCTGGGAACAGCCCTTAAAGGATAAACAGAATTGCTTATAACTCCAAATATGATATGGCACACATTTCAAATTCTATTAATCTAGCAATAATTATTATGAATATGTGGCATACTTGACACGCATCAAATTTGATAGCTCTAGCTTTAGTAGTAGCCGAGTTCTTTAAGATTCAATTTTTAAATATGAATACAAGTATAGAGTATTTATTTTGAATTTAAGAGACTTTTCATTAAGATTAAAAATTTAGATTCTAATTTAGGTTTAACTTTTCTTCAAAATATGAATATAATTATAGGGTATTTATTAATATTTAGTATTATATTTTCTTTATAAAAAATTCTACTAAATCATAAAATTAAATTTAACATAAGAAGTTTCCGTATACTCATAAACTTAGCACAAAGGTATTCCAAGATCATCGATTATACTCACTTGGCATATTGTTTACAGGGTATACATAAACAACATGAGAATTATTTAGCTTTGCGGTCAGCAAATGCCACGTTGTGAAGTTGTGAAAATGTGAAACAATGGCATCAAACAGATCATGAAAATGCTGCAGAGCCTAAAATGGCCAAGGCGAATTACAAGATGAGGACCGAGTCGACACGAAGCGAGGCGAGAAGAGCAGACAAAGACGAGGAGGAGGAGGTGAATTAAGTCGAGTTGAGTTGAGTTGAGTTGAGATGAGGTAAGCCGAGCTGTGTGCGATGAGGTAAGCTGAGGTACGTTATGGTACGCTACGCTACGTTGCAAGGCGAGGCGAGGCGACCCTGGAGCCTCCATCTCCATCTTCAACTCCAAGCTTCAGCTACAACTGTGCCTTGTCTGTCTTGTTCGCTCGCCTGTCTGTCTGACTGACTCTCTGTTTGCCTGTCTCTCTGTTCTTCTGTCTGCCTAGCTGTCGTTGCGTCTCACCGTTTGTCCCTCAGCCTCCCGGTCTCTACCGCTTGTCTGTATATACAAATATATATATATATATAGTTTTATAATGTATAAATGGCTGGCAGTTGGACATAAAACACGCACGCTCAGCGACAACGACGGACGCAATACTTGGGCCTATGGCCCATGCCAAATATGGCTGGCATGCAGCTACAGCTACAGCTCGAAGCTCGCAGCTACAGCAGCTTCGGTCCGGCTGCGGATCGGAATCGTAGTGGCATTGTTTGATGCCCGCTCTGTGGCACATATGCCTGCAATTACTTTTACAAATTTATACATATTGTGCCATTTATGGCATTCGCCAGTGGCAGGATTGCAAAGCCAGCCCAACAGCAGTCGCAGCAGCAGCTCTATTGACTTGCCAGCAATCTTGAGCCTCTCCAGCTTTACCGCCTCTACCTGTGTTGTGACTGTGTCGCTGACATAAACTCCAAAATGACGCGCTATCGCCAAAAATGCATGCTGATCACATCACATTGCCAAGACGATGTCTCTCTCTCTCTCTCTCTCTCTCTCCCTCTATTTCTCTTTCTGTTTTTCTCTCTGGGCTACGCCCAGCTCATTCAAATGCTGCCCCCATTGAATCAGGCATGAATCTATGCAGTCGCATTATGCAAGGCAAGTCGCTGCCAAATCACAGCAACGTCCAGGGAGTGAAGCAATCAAATTGCTCATCGCTGTTGACTGTTAAATATTTATTGCAGCCCTGGCTGCTGGCCTCAAGATCTGCATAGTCTGCATTCATATCGCTGTCGTCTCAGGTGCACTCAATGCACCCATAAAATCAAAATAAAGACAATCAGTTCGCCGCAGGCAAAGAAGTCCTTAGTCTGCAGTCTCCGTCCTCCAGTCTCTTCACGTTTGGGACCCATTGAACAATTCAATTGAATTCATAATGCGACTTCAGCGTCGTATCTTTCTTTGGTCCAAGTCCAGCAACGACCCGCAGCAGCAGCAGCAGCAGCTTGGTCTTGGCCCACCGAGCGCGGCCAATAAGTTAATAGCATTTTCCTATTAAAAACTTTATTATCAGTCCGAGGAGTGTAGAGAGACCCAAAAGACTGCAAGTTGTTTGCTTTTGCTTCGCTGTTCGCGGTAAAGATAGTTAGATATGCAAATGGCCGGGCAGTCGCCGTGAAGTGCCCAGCTGCCCCACGTTGAGCGCCATTTGGCCATTTCCAGTTCCTCATAACTTTAGCCATAACTGCATATGTGAGTCTGTATGCTTGGATTAGCTACTCCAGTTAGTGAAGATCATGCCATAACTTCATCTTCATTAGAGACTGGGTTAGATCAACATTGAATACGCAGAGTTTGACTTTACCGCATTTACATAATGCTCTCTTTGTGTGTGAGCCACAATTCTAATAGATGAACTCATAACTCATAGCTTAGGCCACCCACAAGTCATCTTGTTAGCTTACATGTACATGTATATAAAATTGTGCTTTGAAGCTTTGCCGTAGGGTCGTCCTACGTTGGGCGCCTTGAAGCGAAACTCACTCAATTAATGCGCTAAACTGCAATTTGAAAGCCTATTACTTGGCTTGTTTGATCTCTCAAAGGGGCATTAACGGTGCTTGCAAACATATTTTCAATCGTTTTTCATTTTTTTCCCCCTATTTTTGTATGAGTATCTTTTTTTCGTTGGTTCTGCGGTTTGTTGGTTTATTGCCCATGTTGGGCAAGCAGAGTGCATACCGAAATGCCAGCGATAAATTTTTGAGACATTAAACTGCACTTTCGGGGAGAACGTAGCGCTGTTGTTGCGCTGCAGCAACAACAAACTGGCAAAAAGTCAAAAGTCAACACGCTTGACATGGCCGACATGCAGACGTTACCATTGCGAATGCAAAGTTAAAAGTTCTGCGCAAGGATGCGAACGGACCCTCCGCCTTTTATTTTCGTTGTGTTGCTGCCTGTCCATATTTGAGTTCAATAGCGCTTTGGCAATTTTACAGAGATCGTGTCGATGATCATGTCGCAATCGCAGCAAAAAGCAACAGCAACAACAGCAACAACAACAAACAAAACGCGAAACGAGACCGCACGACATGCGGCACATGCCCCAACAGCAAAGCTGCAACACGGCTGCCCAAGGCAACGTCCGAATGCACCACTCCCAATACCAATACCAATACCAATACCAATACCAATGGCAATAAGAATAGCAATAGCACCAACCACAATCCAATCCAATCACCAAACCAAACCGACAATTGGCAATTGTCGATCTCGGGTTCAAAGTGATGTCACCTTGGCATCGCAGTTCGCATTTAGTTCAGTTCGCAACAAATACAGAGCAAACACAACAAAAATGCTGTTAATTTGTTCATCATTCGCATGGTTTCCATTTAAAGAAAAATCTAATAAATTAATCTACAAATAGCAAAACTTTGCCAGCATTCCCCTTCGAAGAGAGTGTGAAGGCTTTGAAGACTAAATTGCTATAGATTGTTCATCTTATTGATGCTGAGCTCGAAATAGCTACGTAACTAAATAATAAAACAAATATATAAATATAAATTGTATTTAAATAATAAACATCTGCTTTGGTATAGAAAAATATATAGATTACAAAGTAATTGAATAAAAAGAATATTGCAATTCTAGATTTCAAAACTTTTTGATCTTAAAAAAATATTTCTTGATTATTAAAATGTTGGAATTCCTTTCAAATTACAATTACAGAATGTTTGGTGTTTTTGCCCAGTAAGTAGAGAAGTAGAGATGCCGCAAATCATTGTCGATTAATTTGATTTCAGATATTGCCTTCTTGATTCAATTTTGAGAGTTTTATATTCTTAAAACAAGATTGTAATCTGGAATTTTAAGATTGGGCAATCTAGAATTGTATGTATGTAGAATTTCGATCTAAGAATAAACCTTCTTGGTTTCATTTTGGCATTAAACAATATTGATTCAACATTTTATTCTAGATTTTAGCACGAAATTCATTCTGTGTACCATATATATATATATTTTATAATTGAATCTAAAGCTTTACTATTTATTAAGTTGATGAGAAATTGTTTTCCAATTTAAAGAAAATATCTATTGATTAGATAAACTGTTTTGCGAAGAGTTAATTTATGAATTAAGTTAGAAATTAGCTACTTTTTAGAAATAAAAGTTTTAGAACTTATCAAATTAGATCCCATTTATCATATTTTATATCAGCACAAGCATAAGCATGTGTAGCTTTAAGCAACAGCGAAACTTCTAACGCACTCTATACCATTTCATAATTGTGAGAACTGCTCATGTTGTGTTGCCATTGTTAGCTGTGGATGATGTAGTTCGAGTCGGCAATTGGGCGCACTTGGTGCACACATTAATCGATGGCCTCTTAATGGGCATTTGAAGGCCAAGCGAGAGGAGACTAGACCAGAGTGGAACGGAACGGAGCAGAGCGAAGCGGATCAGGTCAGCAGTGGGTGCCGCACGTGGCGGAAGTGACCTGGACATCGATGGTCAACAAAGCAACAAAAAAAAAAAAAAAAATGAAAAGAAGGAAGGTATCAACAAAAGGACGTCGCTGTTGTTGCTGTTGTTGTTTGGGCTATCAATGTTAACGGTTTTCCTATGTGCTTTTGCCAAATCAAATGGGCCAAATCAAAGTTAATTGAGAACTAAAGTGAAAATCAAATGCTCCTCTCGCTCTCTCTCTTTCGTCTGTGGGTTGATGGTTTGTGGCTTTTGGCTTGGCCACCGACGCCAACGCAATTAACCAAAGTTGCGACTGTGGCGCACCTTAAACAGAGCACACACACATACACTCGCTGTGTGTGTGTGTGGTTTACTTGACGCAATCGAAAGAAACGACCACGTTTAATGCGACCACAAAAGATGACAACAAAATCAAAACGCATTCAGAATATTTCGTTGTCGCCCAGCACCAAACAACAAATCAACCTAAGACAGCAACAAAACACAGCTGAACTCTGAGTGTGAGCAACAAGTGTGACTAGCAAATACCCTAGAAACCTGAAACAGCTGAAAATTAACTATGAACCATTACAACTTATATTCATTGCTATGGAAGCTGCTCAAATTTTCAGAATATTTAATTAAATTTGTTATTTTTAAGTGAACCAAGTTGTAAAATTGTAGCTACCGAATTGCACTTTTTAAGAGTTTTATAAAAATTAGCTATGACGTTGATATCTGTTGAGATTTTCAGTATTTTTAGTACAATTTGTGTGATACCATTAAAACAATTATTAAAGCTTTAGCTTAACGTTTGCACTTTTTGAGAGGTTCATAAAAATTGTCTATGACGTTGATATCTATTGAAATTTTCAGAATATTTAGTTAAAATTGTTATCTTTAAGTAAGCCAAGTTGTAAAACTTTAGCTACCGAAGTGCATATTTTAAGAGCTTTTATATAGTGTTGAAATTTTCAGAATATTGATGAAAAATTTTAATATACATATTAAACAAGTTGTAAAGCTTTAACATTAGAATTGCATTTTTTGAGAGGTTTACTGAAATTGTCTATAGACTTCGTATTTTAAAAAGAAACAAATTCATACCAACTGTTTCTTATTATATTCCATTACAGGGTATCAACGTGTACAACGACATGCACAGACACATGTAACGGCATTGCACACCCACCGCAGCTGACACAAAAAAGAAGAAAAAAAAACCGAGCAGTAGAAGAAGAAAAAAAAGACTAAAAAGACTTGCGTACGACATTGTCATAAAAAAAAAGAAACAAAATGTCATTTCGGATTTGTGTTTCTTTTCCAAGTTTCATTTTCAGTTTCAGCTTTTATGCGCCATCGCCCACCTGTTTGGTATTGTGAGCTCCAGAGCTCCAGAGCCCCATTTCCCATTTCCCCATTTCCCATCTCTCATTTCACAGTTGCCCCACACAGCTCTCCCAATCTGTTGTCTGGCTGCTTGCACTTTCAATCCCAGGGGAGCGCGAAAGAGAACCTCAGACGATGTCATTTAACGAGCTCTGGTATCGTTGCGTTCTTCGATGATGCCATCGAATGAGCATTAAAAATCAAACAATCAAGTTGGACAAAACTGTAGGTAAAGGAGGTGCAGTCAGTCAGTCAGTTAGGCAGTCAGTCAGTCAGTGGGTCAGCTGACTGGGCGGTCGTTGAAAGCGAGAGTCTCATTATGGTATCACATTAACATGGACAGCGATAAAGTAACCATTCAATTGGGATATTTTGCGGCTTTTGCCTTTGTGGTCGTAATTTCCTAACAATGTATGCTGCGCAACTAGTTCAAAGCTAAACGACATGCCACAACAAACTAGACTAACTAAAGAGAGAGGGAGATAGACAGAGTGAGGGAAAGAGAGAGAGCGTATTACTTAGTATGCTTTAAGCGGGCACATCTTATCTTGAGGTATTTTAAATAATTCTTGTAGGTGTTGAACTAAAGCGATTTATCTAAGCAGATATTGATGTGTTAATTTGTCTGCCCGCTGGCTTGTTATAGGTATGGTATATATTAGAGCTGTAAACTGGGTCAAATATGTAAAAAGTAGAACAATATTACAAAAAGATATTTTCAGTGTGTCCTAAGAGTTAAACAGTGTGGTAGTGTCGCGAAAATATATCAAAATAATATACCGAAATGTATATTTGGTATATTGATATACTACTACATTAAAAATATACCAAGTTCTCGACCAAAGCAGCAGCCTCTTATGTACCAAAGTTGATATTTAGTATAATAATATATTCCCACATTCAAAATATACTAAATTCTCAACCAAAGCAGCCGATTTTTATTGTCATATATCAGTATTATCGTTAAAATATATCGAAAAATACTATATATACTGATATGTGTATTTAGTATATTGATATAATCCTACATTCAAAATATACCGATTTCGCAGTCAAAGCAGCAGCTTTTTATTGCCATATATCGCTATTATCGTTCAAATATACCGAATTTATATACCGAACAAATATTGAATATACTGAAATGTACATTTGGTATATTGATATATTACTTCATTTAAAATATACCAAAATATGCCGTATAAAATTGTTTCTGACTAACTCCTAAGATTTTTAACGCTTCCCAAAGTAATTTTAAAGAAATGTAAAACAAAACCTGATCTAAACTCTGAGTTTTACTTAAACCCTTCAATAAAAGTAATGTTATGAATATAATGACGGAACCAGGTCAACTATTATTATATCTATCGGAGCATTTTACACCTTTTGTTCACATTTTTAAAACTAGTTTTAATTTGAGTACTTACCACAACCAAATCACTGTGTCTGCCTGTAGAAACTGTTGCGCCAAGCCATTGATATGACTTGCGATCGATGATTTCGCCTTTGGTATTGCGATTGTTGCCTATGGTGGAAAGGAAAGCACAGCAATTAGTATAAGAAATTCAAATGACATTTATCAAAAGACAGAAGACAAAAAGTAAGAGAAGCACACATATAAACGAAATGTGGACTTTAAATTCGAAAGCGTCGCACGCAAAGTAACCAACACGAAATTGGACGGAAATGAAAATTTTGCTGAAATTAATATGTTATTCTAAAGTGGAGGAGAGGTCAAAACCAAGAGAGGGGTATAAGAAAAAACGACAAACGAAGAGCGAAGAGCGAAGAAAATAATATGTGAAAAATAATAAAAAGCAAACTAATTAAGTTGGTCGAGAAACAAGGCACTTGGGCAAATAATGGCATAATGGCCACTTCCGTTCATGTTTGGCAATGATTTATGACGAGACTATATACGAGTATATGCTATATACAGCTATATTTATGCTAGGGGTAGTGCTGTGCTATAAGTGGACTTGCCTATGTACAGGGTGAGGTGTTGATTGAAGTGCTTACAGCATTTGATTGAATGTCGCGTAAGATTAAGGGATGATCAAATGAGTTTTTAATGAGATATGATGGATATGAGAAAAATATTATGAAACGAATTGCAATAACTGAAGAGTACTTAGAGATGGACATTTATGAATAGGTTTTTAAATGCGAAAACAATTTGCAAAGCAGACGAAACACTAATTGAATACTTTGATTGACATTGATTGAAAGCTGAGGGACAGCAATAATTAAACAACGATTGCTGCTTAAATTATTGTCACATTTTAAAAACGAAAATTATGCTTAATTTGCCAACAATTATGAAAATATTTGAAATGTAATAAAGATAATATAAAATTGAAATGATTTTTAGCAAAGATAATACCGAGAAAAAGTTACTAAACTTCTCCAGATTGATAAACAATTTCCGAGAACTTGCAAAAGATATCTTGCGATTGAATGAGTTGCGTTCATCTTGCAAATCTGCAAAATGATTAAAGACTGAATTCAAGCGAATTGATGAATGAATGATGTTTATTTTTTTTTTGTTGCTGGTGGGTGAGAGTTCAAGTTGTGCATTTGTGAATGTGAATGAATAGATGAATACACTCATATTTAAAAATTCGCATGACTAATCAATACATTTGCGATGAATCAGTGCTGAGATCATTTGCATATACGCTTGACTAATTCTAGCAAAACGATTAGTGTATCTTTTCGTTGTTTTTTTTTTTTGGGTTAAATGATGAACCAACCTGCGAGCTGAATGAAGCACCTGTTGACTCCTTTTGTGTGTGATATATATTGTAAGATTTAAGTGTGGTGTTTTTAGCAAGCATACGATAGAAACATTTGATTGTTGATAAGAGAGAGAGAGAGAAGGCTTAAAAGGTAATATTACTAAGCAAACACTTAGAACCCCGATCATAATTTATGCATCTCACTTTGGGCTTGCCCCCATCACCATCACCATCACCATCGTCGTCATCATCATCATCATCATCATCATTGTCCTGCCCCTTTCGCCCCAGCTAACCCCGCATTCGGCACGCGTCAGCAATTTGAGTTTTTGAGGTGTTGGCAGCTCAGCCGCCAGTCACAGCAACAACAACAGCAACGACAGCAGCAGCCACAAAATGAAATTGCATATTTATGACTGGTTCAGATGCAGGTTACAAGCCAGTCAACCATATGCAAAAAAGGCGCCCTATACAACATTCGTTGCTGGACTTGCTAGATATCCTTTAAATACTGCCTCATGAAATATTCAGAATATCAAATTTACAGCTTCAACTCGAGCTGAGCAGAGCAGCAAGTTCTTAGCTTGTAAAATGCAATTTTAAATGAAGAATGAGAAAAGTCACTAGCATAACAAAGAAAGGGAATTGTAGATACATTTAATTTTGTGGAATTTAATAAATAGCATGGCGAATAAATAGAATTATGGATAGCATACAACTATTTTTAGGGAGTGTAATGAAAAAGTCAGAAGCTGAGCAGCAAATTTGAAGTTAAATAATCTTTCAAGCTTTCATATTGTTTGAGAAAAGAACGAATTCAACTAATGGTGACATAACTATTATATTGTAGCAATAATTTTCATGAAACTCTGAGAATTTTATGATAATATGCTAAGAGAGAGTTGGGCAACATAATTGTGAATAGATTACAAATTTACTTTTCTATATGGAAAATTAAAAGAAAAGTATATTTAAAGTATTGGAGAACTAATTATAATAACTATACTCAAATGGAAATTTGAAGAATATTAAAAAATTTATTAGAATAACTTTTCTCTATCGCAAATCGAATGGTAACAAAGATGAAGAGTATTTAAAAATTTATTAAAACATCCAAGAAAAATGCTTGATAAAAATGTTTTCATTTTTCAAAGATCGAAATATATAATAATTTCAAAAACTTTCTTCTATTGCAAATCAACAGAAAACTATTTTTAAGAGTATTGAAGAGTTTAATATAATAACTTTATTCAAATGGAAATAAAATTGAGAGTATTCGAGAATATTATCGAAAATAAAATTGTAGAATATTAGGATTCGCTTTACCAACTATATTTTCATTTTTCATGGATCGAAATATATAATAAAACTTGAAGGATTTATTATAACTTTACTCAAAAGAAAACAAAGTTAAGAAATATTAGAATATTTATGAATTGAGAAATATATTTTCATTTTTCATAGATGGAAATATAGAATAATTTCTAGAAATGCAGAAGAAATCAATTCAAGTGAAGTCAAATAATGCAAAAGCTAAGTTTGTTGCACAACTCTTTGCTGGGTATCACAGTCTCTGGCATTGTAACATAAGTGGAAGTGCAGTCGAGCACAGCACATGCCACAGCACAGAATGTAGCATGCCACACCACAGCACAGCACAGCAGAGCACACAGCACTCTCTGTACTCTGCAACGCCATCAACATCAACATCATCGTCATCGTCATCGTCATTGTCGACAAAGCGAATAATTTTTATTTGCGCATCCGTTGCAGCAAATTGTCGAGAGGAGGAGCGAAAGAGGAAGTGTACAAAGAAGAGTGAGAGAGAGGGAGGCAGCATATTAAAGAGAAAGAGAGAAGGAGTAAAGGATGGAACAAGTTGGTGGCAAGGCGAGAAGAGTTTGTTAATGAAGGTGCCAGACGGGTGAACCTTGAAAATGGGCGTCTGTTTATTTTCGAGGCCGCCTGTTTATCATTTCCGTTTGCGCTTAAGGAAGTTGCGATGCCAAAGAAATGGCAATATGGCAATATGCAACACTACGTCTAAAAATAATAAAAATAATACTCATAAACGGCAGCCAAGCACAAAACTCCCCTCCCTTCCTCCCTTCCTACCTCTCCATCTCTTTATATTTCGCACTCTGTTTCCTTAATGCTATTTTGCATTTTCGCATTTTGCATACTAAAACTAAAACTAAAAAACGCTGCGCATGCGTGTGAGCCATAAATAACTAATTGCATTTTACGCTGCTGTTGTCACTGGCGCCAAAAGCGAAAGCCGCCGTCGACTGACTGAAGCGCAAAAGTTCATTGAGAACTCGCCCTAAACTGGCGCCAGTTTCCCGTTCCTCCCCGTTCTTCTTCTTCTTCTACATTCTCTTAACTTCACAGGCATTAAAAAACAAAAGTAAATACGCACCTTTCGAATCGAATGCGACCAGCTGGCAATCATCGTCCTGCATCGTGCACTTGAAGACGGCGCCAGCCTCCTTCACATGCTCCTGATACGTCGATGTATCGTACTTTGGTGCACCCACGATCAAGCTGCAAAGATACAAATGAAAAAGTGCATGAGATACATGTCCGAATGTCAATAAAACGATATGATTGATATAACTACATATATAAGGCATAGAAAGCAAATGAAATACTAAATAAGACAAAAGTATTTCTACACACAATTACTTCAACAAAGTACTGGAAATTTTAAATGTATTTTATTTAGTATTTTCAAATTAAATGAAATACTAAATAAAACTAATATATGGTATTTTTAAACATAATTATGTGCTAAATATATGCAGCTCGTTATGTAATTCCTTCAATTTGAAATTTAAGTATTTTATGAAGTTTCAAATGCAGAATTATTAAGACAAAAATAAACCAAATAAAGTAAATAAAACATTAAACAAATGAAAAATATAATATATATTGAATATGTATTTATATATACTGAATTTATATATACTGAATTGTTTAAATGTTAAATTCAACAAGATTGTATTTTAGTTAATTGCAGTAATCATGAAATATAGAAAATATAGCATAAAAAGTATTAGATTTAGTATTAAAAATATACTGAATTGCTTAAACTTTAAGTGAAGCTATTGTTTATTTAAGTTAATTTCAGTAATCAATATATTCTCAATGTCTTAATAGTTAAAACCACTTTCAAATACATATATGTAGATGCTGTTGCAAATAGAAATATGTGAAGGAAATTCAGTATTCTTAAACATTTTAATACTAAGTTATGCAAATATGAGTAAGGCCAAAAATGCAAATAAAATAGTAGTACATTTTTAAGCATAGAAATACAGCTTCATTGCAAAAATATTAACATATAATATCAATATAGTCTCCCCCTCTACCTCAACCTCTTTAAGTAAAGTTTTCTAAACCTTAGTTGAAAATACAACAGTCGATAGCTAAATGCTTTTGTAACCCAAGTCACCAAGTGCTGAACCATTCGATGCCCATTAACAAGACTTTATTCACTTTGCATTCACTTTGATTGAGTGCAACATCATTCTTTCATTCACTCATTCATTCATTCATTCATGTGCGCTTAGAAATTGAATACTTTTGTGCTTGTTGCACGCATCTGTGCGGATTTTGGCTCATCTCTTTTCGCGCTCTCTTATGCTTTCTGCGCTTTAGTCAAACGTCAAATTGTTGCATGTGGGTAGAGTGCGGCTGTGTGGCATGCGGCAAGCATTGGGGGCAGACCCTTTTTGCCGAGGGCCGTTTTTAATCAACTCTCAAGTGTTTGATTTGCCGTTGCCGTTGCCGTTGCCAACTGAACACAACTCAACTCAACTCGCGTCGTATATTTATTTAGAGAGTTCAGTTTTATTATTTTCAATTTTAATGAAGGCCCATTTACTGCACCCCAGTCTCAGTCTCAGTCCCAGTCCCAGTCTCAACCTCTCCTCTATCGCAGTCTCCGTCCAGGCAGCGGCCCTTCAATGAGTTTTTGCCGCGCTTCCGCAATGAATGCTAATGACAGCTGTCAATGTGCGTGCCATGATGTACTACTATTCGGTATTCGGTACTCGGTATTCGGTATTCGGTACTCACAACTTACGGGCAGATCTCTTTCTCCCTCTCCCCCTCTCCCTCTCCTCCTCTCCCCATCTGCATAGTCGAGGGTGCTTCTATTGTCCATGGCCAACATGGGCAACCACCTTCATGTCTGCTGCCAGCATATATCATATTAAGAAGCCACAGAGTCGTAAAAGGATCACTCTTCACTTTTCCAAATTGAATTAAGCCCTTGAAAACAATCAACTATATTTTAAGGCACCTTTTGCTGCGCTTCAGCTGGCCTCTTCAAAATAATAAAGAGCACAATTTCTACTTCAGAAATGTAACTCAAATTGAGTGGAACAATTTTAATTCGCTCAGAATGACATAATAACATCTTGGCTATTTGTTTTAAGTGTTTAAATTTATATACAAATATACTAAGTATTACGTTTGGTATATTTTCATATTTTGTGGTATATTTGAAAGGTATTACCTATTTCGAAAGAACATTTGTATATTATAAAACCTCAATTAATGCTTCAGAAATGTATCTAAAATAGAGTAAAACAATCTTACATACTCTCGGAATGACATAACAATATCTTGAGTGTTGCTTTAAATGATAAAGTTTACATACAAAGTATCATTTTTGGTATATTTTTGTATTTTGTGGTATATTTCAAAGGTAATACCGCATTCGCATGATTTTGCTTACATTGAAAAAAGCTTTCCAAATGTTTTATAAATAACATTCATATATAATAATAATATTAATATAATGAAGAACTATTCCAACTGGCAAATAATATAGTAAAGTATTTAAAATACTAAAAAATGTATTTTCTAATGCAATTCGCATTAATTTTTGATTCCTGCACATTTCATTTCAAATTATTTGTAATACTTCATATTTAATTGAGTGTTGTCCAAAAGAATTTACACTTAAAATATTTGATTTTATTTTCTTCCCCTCTCTGAATGATATCATCTGAAATATATTTACAGCTTTGCTCAACAACTGTGTAAACTTTTTTGAAATTAGCCAAATTTCAGAGTTGAAAACCCTTTTTATGTTTCTCGCTTTGGCAGCTTGTTAACTAATACAAACGGTAAGGAAAACCAGTTCAAATTTTCAATGTTAGCCTCAACAAATAGTTGGTTAATTATTATACAAAAACAAGCTCTTATCACGCAAGTATCTGTTTTATCTTTCTCTCTCTCTCTCGTTCTATAATTCGCTCTCTGTCGCTCTCGTTTGCTCTTCGATCTATTGCTGACATCATGGCAAACCATTGAATCACCATTTGATCATTCTCGCCGAATATAATTAATAGCAATTTGTGAATACACACAGAGAGCAGAGAGAACGCAACAGGTTCCCCCACCCCAAAGCAACACCCATTCAACTACTTCTCCTCTCCCTTCCTCAATCTCTCTCTCTCTCTCTCTCTCACTCTCTGTCTACGCTTCCCTTTAAATTTGAGGTCGAAACAAGCACAAATTCAATTGCATGCCTCAAGCAGATTTCGAAACTCATTTGCATATCATCGAGATGAGGCGAGAGAGACTGAGAAAGAGAGCTAGAGAGAGAAATCTATATATTCTATAGATCGTACTTTATATATATATTCGACAATTTATCGTGTCAAAAAATAAAAACAAAGCATGCGTCACTTGACTTGCAAAGAAAGTTGATTCAATTGATTTATTAATCATGCAAATCATTTTGGCATTCCGTTAATATGTGATCAATAACACACAGCGAACAGCGAACTGAATACACAAAATTTATGAATAATTCCCCAAAAAGTGTATTACAAAAGACCATCTGGAATATTGGCTGCTTTTAAAAGCCTATTTTCACAGTTGCGAAATGAGTTGTAAAGAACTTTTAGGAAAAGAAATATATTCAAAATATGGAAGGAAGAATGAAACTGTTTTGTTGGAATAGAAATAACAAGCTTTGTTCTCATATTCTCAAACTGATTTTGTTGATTTACTCAGATTCGCTTAACAACAAACTGCTCTGAGAATATTTAAATAGTTTGTTAAACAAGCGCACAAAATTGTTGCTAAAAATTGCAGTTCGTTTAATTCTCGGCACTCGTTAAACACTTTCAATGAGATCGTCTAGGGGGCCACAAGATCGCCTGAGGCTGGCGTAATTTTCAAATAAAGCAGCACGCGTCAGTTGTGTATGTGTGTGTGTTTGTGTGTGTGTGCACTGAACCAGAGCCACAACAACAAGAACACACACACACACACACACGCACAATGAGCATTATAGAGCTGAATGCACAACAAGCAATCAAAATCAATGCGCTTCAATTAAAAATGGGCAACACACGAAACATAAACAAAAGAAAAGAAAAACCAACCAAAGCTGCATTTCAAAGTGAACGCATTCAAAATACCCTGTAATTTAGCTAGGTTAAAAAACTCTGCTCTAAACTGATGTTTACCTAATAATAAATAATAATCGAAAATATTATTAAATAAGTATTGAAAGGAATATTTAAAATATTATCAAAAATATTTAAAATATTAGCAAAAATATTTAAAATATTAGCAAAAAAGTGCAAAAAACATTTTTGGGATAATGGCAAAATAAATTTGTGAAACAAATAAAACGCTTTGAAAAGATTCTCCAATAATCTCAAAGAAAATATTATGAAATATAAAGTGTCGAAAATATTATTAAATGCAAAAAAAGTATAGAAACAAATATTTAAAATATTATCAAAACAAAATATCTACTTAGCAAAAAAATACAAAAAACACTTTTGGAATAATGGTAAAATTAATTTGTGAAACAAATTGAATTGAAAAGATTCTGCAATATTGTTATCGAAAATATTATGAAATATAAAGTGTCGAAAATATTATAAAATACAAAAATAAGTATTGAAACATATATTTAAAACCTTATAAAAATAAAATATTTACAAAGTGAAAAATACCCAAAACAAAAGAAAATTTTTACAAATTTGTGATTTTTTTAATTAAAGAATGGAATTGATTTGTAAAATATAATATGTTTGTAAAACGTAAAATTATACGAAACTAATTTTTAGGCAGTGATACAATATTATTGATAAAAAGTGTTGAATATATATTTTAGAAATATATTAAACACTTTGCAGAACGAACTTGGCTTTAACTGTTTTTAGAATTTATGCTTAAACTCGTCTACAACTGTTTTCGAAGTTAGATGAAAATATTTAGAGATAGCAAATAGTTAGTTTCTTCACTAATAAATGATGTTATTTACCCTGTAATGTGCACCGAGCATTGATTAGAATAAAGCAACGTGATGAATGGCGGAACATCATGAAAGGCGCCAAATAACAAAAAAAAACAAGAGACAGCTAGAGAAGGAGACAGTAAGAGAGGTGTGAGAGAGATGGAAAGATGCGCGTGTCTGGCGCGCCGTGAAAATGGGAAATTGGAAAATTGTTTCAATTGTACGTTTTGGGCAATGTCTCAATTACATTAACAAATGGCCAGCACACACAAAAAAAAAAAGCAACACGAATGAAAAAAATGCTCAGCAAGGCCGTCGCAAGTGAAAAGCGAAACTCGCAATGCATTTCAAATTGAAGAATTCTTTTTGGGGTGAGGGGGAAAAGTATTTAAGGCGAAGCCATAAGGAAAAGCAATTTAACTGGAACTGGGCAAAAGGAGACCGAAGACCGAAAACAGAAGACAACGACTCCTCAATACGCTCCTCGTACCTTTTTTTTTTCTTTTGCCGCATCGCGCATTGAATTCCAAATCGAAGTTGTTGTTGTTGTTGTTGTGCGTCGCGTGCAGCAGCCGCAATAAAAATTATGTTAAAAATAAACCAAGTTGTTGTTGTCGTCTCTCTCTCTCTCTCTCCCTTTCTATCTCTCTTTCTGTGTCTTTCCTCTCGCTGTTTCTACCTTTCGACTGTGCGCAACACATGCACAACATCCGTTCCGCAGGATAGCACGGGTCTCTGTATGTGTGCGTGTATGTGTGTGTGTGTTGTTATGTGGGTGCATGTGTGTGCGTGTGTGAAGCTGCGCATGCTTCCTGCCTGCCTGACTCTTTGCCCTCAGTCAGCCAAACAGTCAGTCAGTCAGTCAGGCATTTCGTCTGCTTGTCATGCAAATGCAACTGTGAATGAAAACCACGTGCACAGTGGGTACGAAATGTATGCTCACCCCCCAGTCAAACCAGCTGTCAATCGAAATTGACTTAAAAGTGAGATAAATACAGAGAAAGTGAGAGAGAGAGTGGGAATGGGAGTGAGAGAAATGATGAAGAAATTTAAAAATAAAGTCACCATCTGTTGATCTCTAAGGACTCGAGAAATGCAATATCTTTTATAGAACGCAATAAATTCAAAGGAAGTACTTAGGAAATTGATTGGAGACACTCGATGGGAATTGTAGAAAGAATTTCATTTAAAGATAATCCGTCAAATTTATGATTTTAACTTAGAAAATAGAGAAACTATTCTTTGTATTACAATAAAGAGAACAATAAAATACAAAATAATGTTAACTATTAAGTATAGTAAAAAAAAGATTGTAATAAGAAATATTATTCGTAGTATTATAATAAAAAGAAATAAATAAAATAAGAAAGTAACCTAACTTTACGATATACTAAACAAAATATGATTTCCTAACATCATGAATATTCATCTTGAAAATCTAAGACCACTTTAAGATCAAATTATTCAAATTCAGCTAAAATTATAAATTAATTTAAAGAAAGCCAAGTTCTCAAAATAAGATCTAAAATAGTATATTAATTAAAATTTGGTCTTGTATCAAATGTTCTTAAAATCAAAATGTGTTTTATAACTTTAAGATTTTCATGTTCTTGACGCTTTTTTAAACCAAAATTTAGTACTAAGACCAAAATCTTGATTTTATAACTTATCTCTTTCAGAGTGTCAACAATCAAACATTAAGATTCAAGATTACCAATTTTAGAAAAACTTTTATCAATTTAATTCTCATTACATAGCAAACTTTTAATTTCAACATTAAAGATTACTAATTTTAGAACTATTTTTATCAGCGTATTTCGCATAGCAAACTTTTCATTTCATCAAATTAAACAATTAGTAATGAATACATTGCATATTTAAGTGCAAGTTACCATTTAGTAGTTCATTAAATATTTACATTTTTTAGTTATCTAAAGCCATAATTCATCAGTAGCGTAAATTCTTGAAATTTTTAGCAGATTGTAAGTGGAATAACGTAACGTTAAGATATCGCTTTGTCTTTAGATAGATACGAAGATGTGGCAATACACAAATGTCACGCAATCTGCTTATCAAACAGCATCTGCTGTTTATCTAGCTAGACTTTTAGCACGCACTGTAAAAGGGGTATTGTGTAGCAATGAAATCGCAAAGTCATTACTCGAGGGTCCACAGTGTTTGCTTTCGCTTATTTGTGGAATGAGGCACAGTGGGTTTATCCCTGCTGTCGAGGGCGTTTTTCGGGGCGCTAAACATGTGTGTGTGTGTGTGAGTGTGTGTGTGAGTGCGCCTCTAACTTCGAGTCGGGTCTGGGTCTGGGAAACAAAAACTAACTGTTCACACGTGACGCTGCGCTGCGATGCGATGCGCTGCGCCGGCGCTCAACGTGCCACATGCAACGTGCCCCGTGGGCTTTATTGTTTCTTTCGACCATTCATTGAGTCATTTACCCAAAAAAGAAAGACATTTGTGTGCGTGTGTGTGTGTGTGTGTTTTTCCAACACCTTTTTTACACATTGACACTTCCGTAGACAGGATATGCGGTCGAGTCGTAGAAGTAGCAACAACATTAAATACTCTCTCCTGCCCACATCTGATCGCCTAAGCCTGATCCCAAGCGATCTTTATCTTTATCGCCGCCACTCGACTCCGCAATCAAGCGGCAATTAAATAAAGCGAAGAGAGAGAGAGAGAGACTGGGGAGGTTTTAGTTGCCAGCCAGCCAAATGCCAAAGTGTATAGAAAAGTACAGTAAATATTTGAAATCAATTACATTTCATTGTCTACAACAACTGCGACTGCGACTGCGACTTCGGTTGCTGCTGCTGCTGCTGCTGCTGCTGCTGCTGCTGCTGCTGCTGCTGCTGCTGCTGCTGCTGCTGCTGCTGCTGCTGTTTGCAATTTCATAACCACAACAAAGACAAACGACCGACCGAAGAGATCGATTGATCATTTGCCAGCAGCAGCTGGAACCGGGCATCCATTTATAGGACAGACAGCCCAACGTGGAGAATGAGGTTAATGGGCAGACGGACAGACAGACAGACAGACGGACGGACGGACAGACAGACGGGCAGGCGGATAGGAAATTTGTGCAGTTCCTCAAGTGATCAAAACGTTTTTGTATGCCACTCGCATAACTGACCCACTTCAAAATTGATTGCCAAATCAACTTCGTCTATTCTATAGCATTTCAAATTCTGTTTGCCAAAGTATCATTAACATTTTATGGACTGCAAAAAGTTCTGTTTTAATTTTAATGTCAAAATAACACTTTTAATCAATTTAGACAATAATTGAAATAATTGAAAAGAGAAATAG
Source organism: Drosophila sulfurigaster albostrigata (assembly GCF_023558435.1). Lineage (NCBI taxonomy): Eukaryota > Metazoa > Arthropoda > Insecta > Diptera > Drosophilidae > Drosophila > Drosophila sulfurigaster. The sequence goes on from NC_084885.1 coordinate 22,723,788, forward strand.
CTGAATATATAAAGTGAATTTTAATTTTAAATAAAAATTATACATCAAATGCTAAAATATGAATTGCAAAAAGTAATGTTTGAATTTGAATGTCAAATAACACTTTCAAACAAAATAGAAATAGCTGAATATATGAAGTGAATGTTATTTATTTTATTTTTATTTCGAATGTTTTACTTTAACGATATACCAAATATAGTCTTTGGTATATTTAGTCTTTGGTATATTTAGTATTTTAAGAATAGTTCCGCAAATATTTTGATTTTTAATAAAATTGAGTAGAACTATAGCAATATACCAAATATGGCCTTTACTATATTTCAGTATTTTTATAGTATATTGTTTGGTATTTAAAAATATACATATTTTGAATGTAGTACTTCGACGATATAACAAATAGAGCATATGGTATATTTTTAGTATTTTGAGGTATATTTAGTAATTTAAGAATACTTCCGCACTATTTTGCTTTTATTAATAATTGCTATTTTAAGCTTAATACCACACTGTTTTTCTTTTATTCAAAATAAGTACTTGTTTCCCTTTGGAAAAACATTTTAAAAGTGTTTAATTCCAAATGTTAAATGCTATTAAGGTTTCACTTTTAATTATTTGCAATTGACTGCAACTTAACTGTGAAAAGTAAATCACTGTTAAAAGCACTTCTCAGAGAAAACGGATCTGTGAGTCGTGATCCGTGTGGATTGTGGATGATCGACCCTATATGCATGGCGAGCATAACCCAGATTTGGCTCAGCAATGTGAACGAGGCCAGGCTAATGAGCAGACGATCAACCTGATGCTGTGTGCGTGTGTGTCTTCTATAAGGAAACCTGAAGCAGTCCGATGATCGGTCAGAGAGTCTGACTGTCTGGTAGCCACCTGCAGCAGCAATTCAGCGGGCTTCTCTAACGGGCTTCATGACTTATTTGGCCAATTGGGTGAAGCGGACCAACCTTGTGCCAAACACTTGACCGTAAATAGCACACGCCAGCAATCGCAATCGGAGTCGCAATTGAAGTCGAAGTCGAAGTCGTAGCATTAACTATGTCACAGCGCAGATACTTGTGGAGCTACAGATACACATTTGTATCTTTATTAATTGCTTCAGGGCAAACCACATTGGTCAATGGCTTGCTTGCCTTATTGACAATAACCACAACTAGTTACACAGACAATAACCACAAGATGATGCCGCCTCACTTATTCTTCTTGCTCACTTCGCAGTCATCTTTAGCAGCATCCAGCACAGGTAATTTTCAGGCTTTTAGTGGCTGACTTTAATGCCGCCTGCTGCGGGGGCAGCAAACTCGCACTCAAGTGGGGAATATCACTCAACAAACCGAGACTTAAGCTCAAGCAAACACACATGTGTTAATTAGAAGACAAACCCAAAAGCCTCCAGAGAACAATTCTTGTTATAACATAGTTTCTGTATTTTTTTTCTACTCGCTGTCCATAGGGTAGAATGGAATTCTATTACACATCGGTATACCAAATATAGCTCATGGTATATTTTAGTATATTTTAAGATTAATTATGTAAATCAAAAATAAAATATTTATAGCCATGAAACAAACATATATAAATCGGGTAGAATGCATTTCTATCACATATCGATATACCAAATATAACTCTTGGTATATTTTAGTGTTTATTCAGTATATTTTATACTGAGAAAGTTTTTTTTTATAATAGTTGAGATTTATATGATTTAAACTTGATTCAAACATACATAAATAGGGCAGAATGCATTTTTATTGCATATATATATAAATATAGTACATGGCATATTTTCAGTATATTTTCAAAATAATACCGCAATGGTTTGCTTTCATAGAAACTGCGAAAGAATGCTCTCTTATTATTTAAAAAATCTGTTACAGCTAAATGTGTGTACAATGTCGTTAACCAGCATTATTTATATAAATTAACCCTGAAACAAATATATAAATAATAACAAATAACTGATTATTTTCTAACAAAGCTTATAATGAAGCGAACAAGTTGAGGAAAGTTATAATCGCGATATTTTAATGTGAAACCGCAGTTCGTCATTGGAATCAAAGGCTGTAACTGGCTGTAACTTTACAGGGTATATGCTGGCCAGTGATTCCAGATACTCAGATACTATTGTATCTGTATCTGTTGTAGCCGTATCTGCATCTGCATCTTAAGACTTGGAGGTCTCGGCAGTTCACGCACGCAATGCGCATTTTGTGCTCTCTGTTTATCAGCGTCTGTTTATTGAATTGTAAACATTTTAACGCTGCATTTAAATAATGTTCCTCTTCTCGATGTTGTTATTGTTGTTGTTGGTGTGAAAGCATTGGTAGCATTTAAGTGCACTTTAAAGTCACAGACGATCGGCTAAAATGCACATGAATTACGAGCATAAAATGAGCCACAAACAGCGTAAAGTAAAGTAAACTTAAGCTCATCCACAGATACCCAGTGATTTATAATGAAAGTCTTTCGACACGCACATGAATCACTTTTATAATCTTTTATTATGAAATTCTATTTTAAGATTGCAATAAATCAAACATATATAATATCATATTTAAAGAAACCTTAAGCAAAGAAGAAAACTTTAGCAAATTAAACCTCCCAATACAAAAGCATCTTCAATTAGCATTATTTTATTTGCAAACTTTCTCAAAATACAATTTTTGGGTCAACATTTAAGACGATAACAGAAATGTTTTAAAATTGTTTACTTGGGATTTTGATTTTTTCATTTTTTTTTTTTGCTTTTTTGTGGGTGAACATTGCGAAATTTCAATTCGATTTGTTTTATTTTTAGACTCAAGGCTGACGTGATAAAAAATATAAAAAAGCAGCAAATGAGGCATAGGTGAGGAAATGATTTGGCTACAGTAAATGCTTGTTATAACGGACAGCTGAGCATTTAAAACTCTTCTTCTCTCTCTTTCTCTGGTTTATAGGGTATAAAAGGAAATAAAAGCTAACATTTAAAAGGGTATATAAAGAATACTTGACTAACATTTAAGACTCTCTCTCTTTCTCTGGTTTATAGGGTATATAAAGAAAACTTGACAAGCATTTAAAACTCCCTCTCTCTTTGTCTGGTTTATAGGGTATATAAAGAAAACTTGACTTAAGACACAGACACGTTCAATGTGATGATAACTCCAGCTTTACCAATCTCAATGTCTGTCTATCTACTAACACGCTCTCTCTCTCTCTCTCTCTCTCTCTCTCTTTCTTTTACTGTCTTTCTCCATCTCTTTCACACACGCTCTTTCACATTTTCTCTCACGCTTCTCCGGCAATTCTATCAATGGTTCGTATCTCTCGCTCTCGGTCTTCATTCTTCGGCGAGTGAACGTGCGAAAAGTCAAATGTCTGGCATAGTCATCTTACCATCTGGATGCTGCATGCAACTATGAACACTCTCGAGTGTATGAGTGTGTGTGTGAGTGTGTGAGTGTGTGGCTGATTAACACGCTCAGTCCAAGCGAATGGTTCCCGTTGACGAACTTTCAAAGTTCAATAGGCTATCGGCCACATGCATGAAGCATGCGAATTTTGTAGAGGAAACGTAACGAAACTACGCTAAACAGAGAGCGAAAGAGAGAGGGCTAAAGTGTGGAGAAGGGAAGTGGAGAAGGAGACAGAGACAGAGACAGAGAGAGGGAGAGGGAGAGGGAGTCTTCAATCTCAGAGCCCATTTGCCATGGGTCAACTGCATTCGGCTAATAATGGTTGCGGTTCAATCTCGAAATGGAACATTTAACACAACGCCACATTGAGCAAATGCAAAAACACTGAGCGAAAAAAATACACTTATAATTTGCAGTTCAGATCATTAATAAACAGTGGATCACAGCTTATTTCAACCACCTAGCGACAACTTTAAATCATTATACTGGATTTTAGTGTCAACATAAAACACAGAACTTTACTTATTTTCTCACTTTTTATAAATATTCCACATAAATTCGATTTTAATAGTATTCTTTATATACAGTGTAATTTCTTTATTTCTTATTTAATATTTCATATTGTCTCAAAGCTTGTTTTACTTTTATTTTATTTTGTTCTTTCATTTTATTTTATTTTCTGTTATAATATATTCAGTGTTATTTCTTTTATTTCATATTGTCCGAAATTTTGTTTTGTTTTTATTTTAATAAATTTTTTCTTTTATCTTATTTAATTTTACAATCTGTTATATAATTTTATATTAATTTTTATTTTTTTTATTTATTTTGTATTTTGAATTTATTTTATGTTATTTATATTTTATTTTATTTTCTGTTATATTTTATTCAGTGTTGTTTCTTTAAATTTAATGTTTCATATTGACAGTTGCTTTTATTTTAATTAATTTTTTTCTTTTATCTGTTATATTATTTTATTTTTATATTATTTATATTGTATTTTATGTTGTTTTTTTTTATTTTATAATATTTTATTTTATGTTATATTTTATTTTATTTTTTATTTTATATTTCTATATTTTATATTATTTTATTCCATCTTTTTCTATTTTTCTATAATTATTGAGAATTACATTTGTAGATCCCTTAAAATGCAATTTTATAAATTTACACATTTTACAATGAATCATATTTTCTTCTATAATCAAGCAATCAAAATAAACTCTCAGCGTAAGCTTTCGCCTTCTTTTCTCTCAGTGTATTCATATGCACACATATTTATGTTCATTTAGTGCAATAGGACACGCTGTCGACCATAAATTTTGATTGGGCTTTGCATCTTCCCCACGCGCCTCACCTCGCATTCGCATTCGATCTCAGTCGATCTCTTCTCTCTTCAGTCTTGTGTCTTCTGTTTTGCTTTTGCCTTGGAAATCGAAATTGGTCGCTGCTCTGATTGAAATTAATGGCATTTAGGAGTTTTTATGGTGTTGACACAAGACACCAGACAGTTATGGCTTTAAATGGAACAACATGGCATTCATTCACACAAGTCCATACAAATACACAAATATCAGATATAGTACAAAACAGGGGGACGGACTGCATTCTAATCGTAAAACTAGATCACTTTGTTAGGGTTGCCCCTCTAGAACACTTTATAATTACATTTGATCGTATGGTATATATATTTTTATATCGATGCCATCAACGCTTCTTAACAAAAATATAATCGAGCAGAAAGTTGAGAGTTGAAAATATTATATAAAGATTGTTCTAAACTATTCGAATATACTTAACACTCAATATAAATACTGAATGAAATAAAAGTTTTCGTGATAAAAAATATCAAAAGAAATAAATTAAACTTAAAACAAAAAGAAATTGTTTTGAGAAAGAAATCTAGATTGAAAAGTAGATTGCAAATCTTGATTTAAGATTTTTTCGATCTTAAAAAGAGAAAATAATTTTGTTCTTGTTTCTTAAAATAATGGAATTCCCTTTCTTTAAAATTTAAACTGATTATTAACCAAAAAATCATTTTTCTTATGTGATTTGAATTTAAGTGAATTTGAGTTATATTATTATTCCATTCCTTCTCAAAATTATATGACATTATTTTAATAATGTATTCCCTAAGTGAATTTAATTTATATTATTATTTCATTCATCTTCAGCATTATGTGTTGAAGCTTATTATACATTATTTAAATAAATGTATTTTTACATATTATCATCTTTCTGCTTTAATTTCGTTATTCATATCCCATGACTGTTCTGAAATTTCAGTTCCTGTCGAATTTTTAATGACATTCACAATCATATTAACCATCGCATAAACAAAATTAACGTCACTGCCGAACCATTGAAGTAGTCATCAACTCTTGATATAAATATTTGAAATGAATGTTGTGCTGATTGGTGGTATTTAGTTATAATAACATATGTATGTATATATCAACTTATGGCATGCACTTAAGCCTGTAGCTCTTTATTTTTCCATCTCCATGAACCCATATTCAACTTCGGAGACCAGTTATCAGTCCAAGATTCGGCTGAGCTTCTGTGTGTGAGTGTGCGTGTGTGTGTGTTTGAGTGTGTGTTTTGTTACTGCCACACTTGCAGCACATCATTAGCTCAGTCAGTGATAAAAACACAATGTCGCTTAAGCACTCATCTGCAGTGTTGTTATCACAAGGCGCAGACTCTTTTCTCTCTACCTCCCTTCCTCCCTCCCTCTATCTGTGTCTCTCTCTCTCTCTCCCCCACAATCGCTCGCTCTCTTTCGCGCAGCCCAAAAAAAATATTGAAGGAAAATGGTTTCGAAATGTTCTTGTTCACTGCATCTTGAAGATAGTTTTTTATTTCATGGCTCATTGTTTCCGGCGCGCATGCGCATTGTGGCATTGAAACTTGCCTTTGAAACATACCTACATTACATATACATATATGTACATATACGTATGTATATGTGTGTGTGTGTGTCGGTGTGTGTCGGTGTGCATATGTCACTGTCTGTCGTTGGCGCTGTCTGTATCGGGTGTCAGAAGGTCGTTTGCTTCATTTACATAAGTACTTTTGTTTCGTTTCGTTTCTTTTTTTCTCTTTTTCGCCTTTCTACAGTGATAACTGGCTGCTGACAACCCAAGAATTTTGCTATCGCTTTGTCACAAAAATAACTCAAATTCAACAAGTTTGAAAATTTGAAAACAAAGGTGATAAGACTTTCGTTGGTAATGCGCGAAATTCGCACATTTTTAATGGAGGAGACCTTGAGAAATGCAAAACTGTGATTAAAATTCTTATTTAAAGGAAACAAATGTTTCGCAAGAAATATAAAGCGGTATAGAGCATTTTATGTAAAAAGTAAGCAACATTCTGGATTGTCAAAATAATATTAGCGAATGAACAAAACAATATTCAGCAAATAAACAAAATGAATAGCGACAAAATTTAAGGAAACATTTTGTAAATGATGAAAATAAGAATGAAATATTACGATTGGCACAAAACTGAGATAAGTGGCATATTTATGAATGAAAAATATAAAAAAGATTTAAATGAAATGCTGGCATATAAAAATAGCATACAGAAAAAACAGAGAACTTGATAAGACAATAAAGCTATACAAAAACAAAAAGAGAATGAAAAGAATTTGTAATTGAGCTCCTCAATAAAAAAAAGTAATCATTGGCGCTATAGCCAAGTCAGACTGTACTACATAACATAGCAACTGTTAAAGTGTAAGCTCAGTGCGCATAGACAAATATGTGCATAGATAAGTAGCCACCTTCGATTGTATGTGTGTGTGTGTGTGTGTGTGTGCTCACACGAAGTGAGCTGAGGTGAAGTTTATGGGGTGGGATATGTATGTATATGTATGTTTGTATGTATGTATGTTTGTAAGTGGGTGGTGAACTTACGAATTGAAGTTGGCGTAGCTGCCTCGTTGCGTATGCAGTGCAATGCTGAAGCCGAACATCGAGTTGCTCGGGTGACGATGGCGCACGTAGCTCGGCAGATCGATGTTGTAGGCGTGCGTGACCTGCAGCAGCATCAGGAGCAGCGCCAGTGGCGCAAAGCGCCATCTGCTGTTCATTGTTGTTATTGTTGCTGTCACTTTTCCTCTCGTCGTCGATGTTGTTGTTGTTGGTGCTGCTGCTTCTTTTACAGCCGTTTAACTGTTAATGCTGTTGTTGTTGTTGTTGTCGTTTGCTTTTGATTTTGTTTGCTGCGTTTCTTTGGCACTTTTATTTTTTATTGCATTTTCGTTGGTGTTGTGATTGTTGGCGTTGAATTTGATTAAAACTGTTGCAATTGATTGAGGATTAAACGTTGCAAATCTCGCATATGGTCAATATACATAGTAGACACCCACACACACACATTTACGCACACCCACACACACACACTCGCTCGCATTCACATGTACACACAATAGGCAAGTTTTTATTTATTTTATGATCTCAAGTTGTCGCTGTCTGCAACCTTGGCCGAAATGACTTCAAAACAAATGAAACGACGAAACGAAAAAAAGCAACAACACATTTTTTGAGAAAACCGCTCAGCTAAGCGAAATTAAAAAGCAGCAGCCGCCAAGAACTAATGCGCACACACACACACACACACGCATGACAGACACTCTCGCGAGATATGAAAATCAAGTTTTTTTTTTTGGACATTTGTTTTTTTTGTTTTGGCATTTTGTTGGTTGTCGCTGTTTTTTCTTGTTTATTTCAGTGCTTAGCATTTTGTTGATTTCTTTTTTTGTACGTTTTTTATTTCGATTCTTTCGTGCTGACGTAACGTCAACACACACACACACACACACACAAACAGGTTGCCAAAATCTAAATCAAACATTTTTGACATGTGCGCGCCCTTTAGCCGAGACAGGAACCGTCAAAGCTGCAGCAGCAGCAGCGATCGAAATTGCATGCTTATCGATTGTAGGCGTCGACGTCGGCGTCGACGTCGCTGCTGACGTTGACTTTTAACTTTTACGTGCAGGTAACATTTGACAAGTGGGCAGCATGCACATTTTGCATGTGTGTATGAATGTGTGTGTGTGTGTGGGCGCTACAAATACGAGCTCATTGATGGCTGCCATTCATTGAGCGTGGTGCACAGTCATAATAGCGACAAGTTTTCGTGAAAAAAAAAAATGAAATTGCGGTGAATGCGCCATATGGCCAAACGATATACAATTGAGCATGTTAATATATACATATGTGTGTGTGTGTGTGTGTGTTTGTGTGTTTGTGTGGGCGACATTAATATGCGAAGAAGGTTTGGCGACTGTGCTAGAATTGCAAGTACATTCTGCCCTCTGCTTTTTCTTCTTGTTCTTTCTTTTTGCCGAAAACCGAACGAAGAAGACTGTGCAGCAGTCAGAGTAGACAAACACACACACACACACACACACACATGTGTAGGGAGAGAGAGTTAATACACGCGATCGTTTGTCTAAAAATAAATGTGACTGCGAGAGAGCACACACACACATACACATACACACACACACGTATGTGCAATACATGCATATGTATGCTCTCGTGTCGATGCCAGATGCTAGAAGCGCGCTGATCCCAAAGATATTCCATAGATATACAAATCACTCTGTATGTGTGTATGTGTGTATGCATTAGTCAGCGAGACTATTTTAAAACACACACCAAATAAAAGAAGTAGACAAAAAATACTAAAACAAACACAACAAAAAAATCAGCATCTTCCTTTGGGCTGCCAACGCAAGAAAAATTGCAAGCTGTGCAGCAGCCCCCAAAAAAGCAGCCAACAACAAAACGAACAGCTGAGACAACAACGACGTGCTCATAATTAACAGCTCTACATGTATGTGTATGTGTGTACATATGTGTGTGTGTGTGTGAAGGTTAAAGCTTGACAGCAACTTTATTTTCAGTCAATGTTTTATTGTTCAATTAATCAAATTTTTCCGCTCATGCAATTTTTTACGTCACTTTTCACACAAATTGTTCAATTTTTTTATTTTCATTAAATTGAAAATAATTTTAAAAAAAAACTATAATGAGAGCAGTTACGTCAAAAAAAAAAGAAAAAATTAAAATGTTGCGCGCCGCGTTCTGCGTTTAATTTAGTTTATTTTTATAATAGTTTTTAATATTTTGATTAATTTGTTTTTTTTTTGTTAATTTGTTATTCGTTTGGCAACAAAATGTGAACACACGAAAACTTGAGTACGAATCGTATTGTATCTATTAGATACGTCTCAATGTATCTGTATCTCTCTATCGATGTTATGTATCTCTAGCTGTATTGCCAATGCTGTAGTTTTCTTTTTGCCGTACTTCGTACCTGTAGAACGCTCACGCTGCCAGCGTCGTCGTCGTCGTCGTCGCCTACTCACAAAACGCTGAGAGAGCAAACGATCTCGAAAAAAAAAAACAAAATTAAACACAACACAGATAGAAGAAAAAACACAAGCAGCAAAGCTGCAATCGAACTGTGCTTGACTTGAAGATACCCGTTAGACAATTGCAGACAATGTTTAGCATTAAATATGAAATTCACTTTTAATTATTCAATAATTAAGAAAACTCTAGCAGACTTGGCCAAGTTCTAACAACTTTTTCACATATATTAAGCACTGAGAAGAGAGTCTAGCAAATTTCACAACTTCAGAATTGATAGTCTCTGAGATCAATGTGCTTGAATCGACGGACAGACAGAAAGACGGAAAAATTTGTATGCGAAAATTGCATAAATATAACAAATGTATAAATATATACATTTATAACATTGTAAAGTACTAAAACTAAGCACAAATATGGAATTTAAAATAACTTTCAACCATGTTACCCTCTTAAGGCCATTTAGGTCGGGTATTGAAAGCTCTAAGCTAACAGCAAAACAGCATTGATAGCAAGAGCCAAAATTTTATTAACTAGCCGATTGGTAGATTGTTGTTGTTGTTGTTGCTGTTGTGTTTTGGTTTTGGTTTTGATCTGTGTGGGTTGCATATAAGTTTGTTGCTGTGAGTAGGCAGCCAACATATTTGTATGTAATTTACGTTAGCAAAAGTTTTGATTTCCTTTAGCTTTGCTTGATGTGTCATAGCTGTCGAAAATTATGCAGAATCAACCTATATAAGCTATATATATTCGTTTTTGGTTTTTTCTGTGTATATAGAGCAGAGCAAACAACGCCCACGACGTTGAACGAGAGGCAGTTTCTCAGGTGAAATCGCTGAGAATTCTATTTCAAGTTCAGTTTACATTGAACAATTTGAAATATTATGTATACGTCGCGTTGTGCAGCTCAAATGTATTCAAACGATCAGCTTCTTCTTCAGCTTCAGCTTCAATTCTAAACACTCGCAAATAGTTTACATAGACATCGAGAGCGAGAGCGAGAGACAGTCAGAGAGAAAGAGATAGCACAACGGAGCGTAGGAATGCGATATGTTTTTAATGTGCATAATCGGCTGGATCGGCGATCTTTATTAACTACAAACGGGCTCGCGCTGGACAGTTCAATTTGCAAAGCAAAAATAATAGAAATATGTAGATGAAAATTTGCGGCAGCTGTTGCATGTAATGTGTAATTGATTGTAATGCGGTCGTTGAGATTGTAATTTAGATGCACTATTCCTTCGCTGTCGCTGTTGTTATTTATTATCAACATCTATAATATTCTTAACACATAACACGCACACTGAACAAAAAATAAAACAATATATATTTGCTTTTCTTCATTTTCATTACCACTAACAATTGAAACAATTGTGCAAAAAACACTTTTCGAATTTTTCAAAAACAAACTTGAAAAACTGTTCGTAACGGTCAATGTGGTTAAGTGGAAGCTGAACGGTCGCCGCAGCACAAACAAAAAAAACCAGAGCGCGCGCACACAACTGTTAGGTTTCGCTTGACGCGACCGAATAAGGGGCAACTGACTGAAGTGACTGAGTTCATAGTTGGCGCGGTCAGCTGGCAGGCTTGTCATTTCACTGCATTTCGTACATACGGCAGCACCAATACAATCTACTGGTCTGGCAGCACCACCAGCTCCGTTGCCACTTAGAGCAAATAATCGATAAGACTACGTCCAAGCGTTGCCACACTTGCCCACTTGATAACGGACCAGCGATCAACGGAATTAATTTCACGTTTTTTTTTTACAAATACAAATAAAACAATTTAAATATCACAGCTAATTATGAATATACTTCTTTATGTAAAATGCTCCGTAAGGGACTTTTTGGTATTTTTCAAACATAAAACTGCTACCACTTACCAATCTTTGCTTTTTCTCCATTCGTTTGAGCAAAAGTGCCGTTACTTCTTTTTGTCGACTGCTCATTTTTTGCGTAAATGTTTTTGATGAAAACCTTTTAACCAATGCGCGGAAGTCACTTCAACAATATCAAAAAATTGTTTAACACCACTTCACGTTTGCCTAAAACACGATGATAACAACAAGCTGAGTAAAAACCGCGGAAGACGCTACTAACGTTTTGGCAAATTTGTGCAACTTTTACGCAAGTGTAACCAGATTGCATTCCTTGGACGTTTTATATTTTGGTATATTCCTTCGGCACAAAACTATATTTCACTAGAAATGTTAATTATCGTCACATCCAGCGACAATAAATAATAAATTTAGAATTATTATTTAGCTTCGAAAACACATCAATGTTTGTCTAACAAAATCTCGTGCTAGTTGCTTATGACGAAAATATCGTTTTTTGAATATGTGTTTTAATTTAAATTTTCATTAACACATGCGCCATTGTTGTTGTTCGTGTTCATTGCGATTCAGTTCGCGCATGCTGTTAAGCTCGTTTGGTGCTGTTAAATGCTAGCCGCTGTTTAATTCGAATTCGAATCCAGTTGGATTTTTCGCTATCATCAAGTGTCAAATTCATACTGCACAAAACTAAGATAACACAAAATAAATAAGAAAAAGTACCAAAATTGAATTGTGCGTTGAACTAAAAAATTTCAAAAAGTTCTAGGCATTTCCAGCAGAAGAAATGTTCTTGTCTGTTAATTGACAGACTGTTAATTGCTGTCGTCGGTTTGTGTGTGCCTGTGTGTGTGTGTGTGTGTGAGTGTTATTCAGCACTCAGCTGTTTTCGCTAGTCAGTTGTTCCAAGACGTTTGTTTAAAGTACTCATAAACACAGATAAACGCACATACATTCATTTTGTAGTCCTTTTCGTGCAGCAAGCAAACAAATAAAGAAAAAACTCAACATACACACACATGATGGAACAAATAGCAGCAGCAGCAGCAGCAGAAGCAACAGCAGATAACAATGTGAAACCAATACGCAAAGAGATTCTCAATCCAGGCAACAAATACATTGAGCTCAAGCCAGGCACCAGAGTAAGTTGAAATGCGATATAAAAGTGGGCAACAGTTGTGCAGCTGCTGTTGCCCCTAAAACTAAACTAGGCCAAGGACAATATTGATGTATGTACGATGTATGCGCCTGTTGTGTGTGTGTGTGTGTGTGTGTGTAGGTGAAATTCCATTTCCAAACACGACGTGCCAACGATGTGCGAATTGTGGACGACAGCAGGAAAATGGATAAACCCATGGAACTGGTGCTGGGCAAGAAATTCAAACTGGAGGTCTGGGAGCTGATTGTGCAGCAAATGTCGCTTAACGAGGTCGCCAAATTCACGGTCCACAAATCGGTAAGTTATTACGAAATATATCCATCATTTATACAATATTAATGCCAAATCCTCGCCAGCTTTGCGCACAATATCCGTTCATATCGAAGACACTGCGCGACATTGGCAAAAAGCCCGAGGAACGTCGCCATTGCTGCGGCATGACGCTACAGAACGAAGGCATGGGCTACGAGGATCTCGATGAGCTGCTCCAACATCCGCTCGATCTGGAGTTCATCATTGAGCTGATCTCCATCGAGTTGCCCGAGCAATACGAAAAGGAGCGCTGGCAAATGAGCGACGATGAGAAAATGCTGGCCACGCACACGTTACGCGAACGTGGCAATCGTCATTACAAGGCCCAGGAATACGATCAGGCGGAGGTTTGCTATCGCGAGGCAGTTGGAATGATTGAGCAGCTAATGCTGAAGGAGAAACCCCACGATCCCGAGTGGCAGGAGCTGGCGAATGTGAAGGCACCGCTGCTGCTTAACTATGCCCAGTGCCGTCTGATTGCTGGCGATTATTATGCGGTCATTGAGCATTGCAGCGAAGTGCTCACCCTCGATCCATGCAATGTGAAGGCGCTCTTTAGACGTGCTCGGGCGCATGCTGGCGCCTGGAATCCGGCACAGGCACGACGCGATTTCATTGAAGCCCTCGGCTTGGACAGCACATTGCGGGCGACGGTGGCCAGGGAATTGAAGGCGATCGAGGAGCAGCAACATGAGCGCAACGTGCAGGATCGCATCCACATGCAGAAGCTGTTCTAGAACATAAGTTGTGCGAACGTGTTGCTCATGCTGCTGGTCTATTGGACCAGCTATGCGCAGCGTTAGCAGTTAACCAACGCTCTGCTCTATTGGCTAAAGGATAACGTCGCCTATTCGATGGCCACCCACTGTTCCAAGGTGTTCATCATGATCTGTTTGCTCTTGAATCAGGTCCTCTGCTGCTGGACGCTCTACAAGACGCTGTTGGTGGCGAAACGCCAGCGTCTGCTCATCCACATCATTGAGGCGCAACGCCAGCGGCAGCGACATCAGCAGCAGCATCATCAGCAACATCATCAGCAGCAGCACCAGCATCATCAGCAACCACAACAGCGTGGCAGGAGCAGAGTACGTGCCACATGGCGTAAAAGAAAACAGCATTAGAGCAAGAGCCTCCCTCCACCTATCTCTATCTCTCTCACTCACGGTTTCCACAACACTCTTCTCTCTCTCTCCCTCTCTTTCTTTGTGTAGTCAGATAAATGTATGTATGTATTGTATATTCCCACCCTTTATATAGTATACTATATAGATATGTGTATATTAGATGTAATCAATTTGTAGCTCCTCCATTAATCGATCGTAAATGTTTTTGTCAAATTGTACTATATATATATACATATATATACAACATATACCTACCTATACAGATGATATATATTTATCAAGATATATAGCATGTAGAATCGTAAGACTCTAGCGAATTGTGTCCAGCATTAATGTGCTTTGTTTTATTGTCGCAAAACTCTTCAGTCGTCAATAACAAAATTTGCTGAAATAATGCTAAGAACATTCACACAATATCCAATAAAAAGACAAAAACTGGAACATCTATTATATATTATACTCACATTGTGGCATGTATGATTTAACTCTCTGTTTATAGCATATTAATTATCTGGGTCATTGCAAATTGTTCATTAAAATGGTTTTAATATTGCAACAAACAAATCCAACGAGTATTTTCATTATTCATCGAGGTTTCGCTTTAGCAGCATTATGGCAATTAAAATGAATTCAAGTCAGCATTAAAATATCCCCTAAAGAAACTGAAAATAGTCACAACAAAGTCGATAGCTTAACCTTGTTTATCATAGCTATTTATTAACCAATCTTAATGAAACATTTAGAATATCTTAAGTGTGTTGTTGCAGTTAAGATTAACATGGCATTAGCTGTGTATTTGCACACAAATTGTTGAAAATTCGAGTATAACAGGTTTCAAAAACACTTTTGGTTATTTAGCTCATTAATACTAAGATTCACTTAACGGCATATTTTACTCAATTTGGTTGATTTTTGCTTAGCACCCTATAATTTAAATGTCAGCTGAGGCCGCTAAGTGAGATTTCGCTGTAACTTACAAAAGGGCTGAAAATCGTATCGAAAATATGACCGCACTTGATTTTCAAAATCAACCTAGCACACACTTAACGGTCGCTGTTTTTTCTGAACTTGCACTTAATGGCACAAGTGTATAATGCACATTATTACTAAGATTCACTTAACGGCATATTTTGCCTGCGAGTAGCTTGCGTAAATCAACAGAAAACATGATAATTTGGTTCAATTTTGCTTAATGTAAATGTCAGCTGTGGCCGTTAAGTGAGATTTGACTGTAACTAATTGTGTTTTCAAGCTAAGTGGAATATGCGTGTGAATTGCCAATAACTTGACGAATATTAAATTTCGCGTGACGACCTTTAATTTGATAACCAGTTGAGGCCGTTAAGTGAGATTTCTGCATAACTCATCGGCAAAAGTCTTTGCAAGCATTAAAACTTAATGTTAATAAAGTTGATGCTTAAAAATGTTATGTAAATATTTGCCATCTCTGCTAGAGACTTAACAGATAGCAAATTCCTGCTTAGCCATTAAATATTTATTAAACAAAATCACTCGGACAATTCCTAGCTACAACATTCAGCAGAATTTCAACACTCAATTTTAGCTAAGATTATTATACAGATACGTATATATATATATAGATAAGATATAAGTTAATATACACAATAAATACAATAATTAGAATGATTTAACAGCATTAGAGACGCCACAAGCGATTGCTATTGCCACCGGCAGCTCCCTCGGCCTCTCCACGCAGCTTATTGTCATCGGTGCGCCAGACGAAGGGCTCCAGGCGATCCTCATCGTCCAGAAAGTTGTTGATCGCCTCCAAGCTGGCGATATTCTCATGCAACAGCGAATTGCAGCGACTCAGCTGCTGCGAGACGCTGCGAATCTTGGCAAATTGCTCCGCATACGAAGCATACGTCTTCTGCATGTCGACGAACTTGGCAAAGAGCGTCGTGATCGAATTGCTCACAACCTTCGTGCGCTCCACCAAATGATTCTGTTCGCTGGCCACATGATTGGCGCACAGATTCAAATGCGTCTGCATGCGTCCGCAAATGTTGAGCAAATGCTGCGAATGCAAACGCTCCAAGATCTCGGCATCTCGCGTATAGGTCGCCGAACTGATCGATTCCCTAAGCACGGGCAGAAATTGTGGAATATTTCGCAGACGGGCCAAATCCGGATCGATATCGTCGTGTGTATCCCGCGCCCCAGGCTTAACGATCACAATGTTGTGACTGGAGGCCGTCGATTGCGGACGCTTTGGCTTGATCGTTGTGGTTATGCCGCCTGGGTGCGATTTACGGGCTGCTGCACGACTGGCGCTGCTCTGTTGCAGCATATGAGCGGGACGATTGCGTATTTTCGGTGAATCCCCAATCGGGCGATCCGTGTAGGAAACATACGGCAGATCGGAGCAAACACTCAATGGCGGCGATGGGGGGCGACTTAGTTCGGAGCTGGTGGGCGATGCTGTCTCCGAGATGATTTGTTTGCTGGCAATCACAATGCTGGCGGGTCCGTTGGCCAGCTGTTGCTGCTGTTGTCGCTGCTGCTGCTGCTGCTGATGTTGCATGCCACCGCCACGACGTTTGTTTGTGGCCGCTGCGGCAGCTGCTGTTAATGCCATGGCGCTGCCATCGCTGAGATGCATCCCAGTTGCTTGCGATGTGCTGCTGCCGCCTCCGCCGAGCGCGCCATCACGACGCTCGAAGATCTCATGGCCATCAGCCTCGATGCGTTGCTGCGAATGCTCGGCGCCCATTATTAATTATTGATTAATTTGTTTGTGCCTGCAGCAGCCGTTTCTGCTACTGCTGCTGTTGCTGCTACAGCGGCAGTGCTGCGTCTTCACTGCCTCTTTGGATGTTGCTATTAACTTGTATATTTATCGACACTTCCTTTCGCTGTAATTTAAGCTTTTCTGCTGGCTTTTGTTATTTTTTTTGTTATTGTTGTTTTGATATTTCTTCAACGATAGCAGTTAAATCGATAGACCGATAAAAAAAAACGGGGCTGCCACAAAAACAGTTCCTGCGCATAAAAAACTGGCAACGCTAAATAGCTGGTATTTTTCAATTGGTCTCTCGTCACTGCATGTGTCATTCGCTTGTAAACGAAAACTAGTATTTTATACGCAAAGCTTTCCAAAATGGCTGTTAATTTGAAAGTATTTTTATTTTTGTGATCACTTTGTAATTGTAATATTCTTAATTTACAACATACGCCACGCCAACTCGTATTATAGATTTAGTTATTACATAGACCGTTATTTGATTGAAATGTTCAATTTAGTATTTTATATTAGTATTTTGAATGCAATTCATTGCAGTGTTGCATTGATTTCGATTACTTTTCGATTCAAAAATTCTCTAATGTCACATTTAGGAAGCGTTACAAGACATTTTGTTTTCTTTTATTCTTTTAAGTCTTTGCACGTTGCATGTGTCAAGACGCAGTTGAACATTTTCTTTCATGTAAAAAATTACTTCTTCCATATTGAAAAGAAAGGTAAAGTGGTAAAGTTTAGGCAAATATCACACACTATTCTTAATAAGTTTACACAATCTAGGCCAGTTAAAAAAAAAATGAGTTATGAACAGCAACCAATGCCACCGCATGCGCAACAGCAAATGGGATTAAATCCCGGGTATAATATGTATCAACCGATGCCGGCAAATATGCATCCACATCCACCGTATCCACAATTCATCCAACCGCTGGCCATGCCGATCCCACCCAATATGGCCATAGTCATGGCCCCACAACCTGTACTGATGCCACATGTGATGGTGCCACTGCCACTGCAACCACCAGCAATGCAAAACATGCCCCACTATTCGTTCCCATACAACAACGGCAATCATGTTCATCACAATAATAATGCCCCAAGCGCTGCTCAGATGAACTTGCGACTTCAGAACGAGGCAACCACGTCGCCGCCTGAGCAGTCAATGCCAAAGATGAAGCCGGAACCGAAAAAGCCAGAGCCGATGCCGATGCCGACGCCAAAGGCAAAGCGAAACTTGGTCTTGGAGCTAACTGCGAATTGTGTGGTACCGAAAAATAAGTCCGTCGAGGGTTTGCTTTATGATCCCGAATTCCTGGACGCTGCACAATTGGAGGCCAACAATTACCTGATGGCAGACAACTGGTATGATGATTATGATCATATGCGAGACGTAAGTAAAGCAATCTGAGTTCTATTTCTTAAGGCACTTCAAATTACGTCAATTAAGAATTGATAAACTTAATTTTAAAACTGATATTGAAATATTTCAAAATTCTTACATTATTACGTAAATTTCAAATCGGTTAACATTTTTACAATAAGTTTTTTTCTACTTCAAAATTTGCGAAATACATATTTCAAATCTTGATACTAAAATATTTCAAAATATACGTATTAACCGCTAAACCTTATTATTATATACATAGTTCATATAAGTAAATATACATATATCAAAAATATACATAATAGTAATGCAAAGTTTTAATTTATGTAAATGTTAATATTTTTTTTTTCTGTATTTATTTTTCTTTAATATAACTAATTTAAAAATCTAAAAAAAAAACTTTAGAAACTTTTAGATATATTTATTTTATTTTATATTTTATTTATTTTTCTTAAAAGTTAAAAAAAAAAACTTTAGAAACCTTAACTTATGCTTACAGTTTTTTTTCGAAATTAAAATTCGAATTTAATATATTTTATAAAAAAAATAATTTGAATATTTTTATGTATGTAAACATTTTCATTTCATTTCTATTATTTTCCTTAAATATAAATATTTTAAAACTAAAAAATGTAGAAACTTCTAAATATGTTTATATGTATATAGAAAATTGATTTTTCTTAAATATGTATAAATATTTGAAATGCTAAAAAACCCTTGGCAACTTTTGGATATGTTTAATTTTATTTATTATAAAGAAAATTGATATTTCTTTGGAATGATATGTTTCTAATTTTTGAATCGAAATCAATTTCTTTGCTCGAATCCCTCCAATAACAGACCACTCCACCGATCGAGGGCGTGTGCTTCCACAATCCGTTCTATAGCACTGAACCCAAGATACCGAAGAAGCCGAGGCACCATCGCCAACATCATCCGAGCCCGGTGCCGTACACCAAGCCATCGCCATCGGGAGCACTGGCCCAAGGATTGCCGCAGTTCCCTTCGCCCTCGGGATTGCCGCAGTTCCCTTCGCCCTCGGGATTGCCGCAGTTCCCTTCGCCCTCGGGATTGCCGCAGTTCCCTTCGCCCTCGGGATTGCCGCACTTCCCTTCGCCATCGCTATCGCCATCGCCATCGCACTGGCAGCTGCCATCGCTGCATCGTTTGATCAATGCCAACGATGTCAATGGTCATGGTCCCTCCATGACTCCCTGGACCGAGTCAGAGGAGCAATGGCACATCAATGGATTGGAAGAAGAGCGCCAGCAGCAGCAGCAAGAAGCGAAGAATCAGAATCAACTAGATGAACTGGAGCTGGATGCGACAACAGCTGCATTTGAGGCAATGCAGTTTCCAGGCAACAATGCTGCTGCGGCACGTTCACGTCGCCAGAGACGCAATCGCTGCCGCGGCCTAACCCAATCCTTTGGCATTGTGGCGCCCGTTTTACCCAACAACTCGGGCAATCGCAGCAACAACAATAACCAGGCTGTCAACGATGTGATGTCCTTGTTCGATGGCAAGCCAGTCGAAGAGAAGATGCCACCAGCTGCTGAGGTCAATCCGAACAATGGACTGCCGGAGCAGGAGCAAGGCGAGTGGCCGCTGCTCTTCATCCCGAATCGTTCAGAAGGGAATGTGAAGTCAACTTCAACTCCAGCGCCAGCCAAAGCTTCTATATAAAACTATAAAGCTTCAAAATGAAACAAAACCCAAACTCAGGCCTATAAATCATACTTCGAAAGGAAGAAACCCAGAACACGAAAATCAAAACATAAAAAAGACCAAACAATACAATACTATATAATTATCTCTTGAAATCGTTATAAATGTTGTATACAATTAAACATTGTTTAAAGACAATGTCTGATTGATTAACTTGTATGCAAAAGTTTTCGATAAAATGAGAAACCAAAAAAACAAAGAAACATTTTTGAAAACATTTTGTTTTCGATGAACTGAGAAACTATAAAAGCAACATCTTTGATAACATTTTGCATTTTTTTTTTCAAAAATATGAGAAACTTAAAAAGAAACATGTATTACTTATAAAAAAAAAACACAATTTTTTATAACATTGTTTTTTCAAAAATAAATAAATACGCAGCAACTATTGTTTTGGTTTTGATTTGTTTTTATTTAATCAATAAGCGTTAGAATAATTACATTTCCAAGATACAAGAAAAAAAGAAGATAGAAACAAACAAGCAAAACTGGCTTTTGAGAAAAGTGTAGAAAAACGAAAAGAAGAGTGCTTGCGAAAAGCGTAGTCTATTGTCTTCTATTTAAAAAAAAGAAACAGGAGGAAAAGAAAAGAAAAGCGTGCTTTGCTTCCAAGTACTTGCACAACAACATTTCATTATCATAATCATTCTCATTACATCATTTTTATCATCAGTTATATCATTTTGTACGTGGCGGAGTTGAATGAATTTTGTATTTGATTTTCCTTTTGATGCGTAACGCATTTTGCCCTCCTAAATGAAATGCTTATCGGAGGAGGGAGCGAGGTGACAGTTTTCGCATTTCGCAGTTTACAACTGGCTACGACGTCTACTGTCGATATATGCATGTGTGTGTGTGTGTATATATAATATATTTATAAGACTATGGCTTTTGTGTGTGTGTGGGATTAGCTTGGTTAGCGACGTTCAGCGTCCCATGATGTTGCGTGACCATTGTTTAACCATCGGCTTGGTTTTCGTCTGCTCGATGCGCTCAGCCTCCTGCATTTGCTCGGCGAGCTTGCGTTGATTCTCCCGGAACTGACTGATGGGATCCTCGAACTGACGATAATAGTGCAGAACCTCACGCACATCATCCACATCGTTTTGGGCAATGACTGCAACACATTGCAATTATTGAAGTATGTCGCATAAATTCATTCATAAAAATCCAAACTCACTCTTTAAGAAGGCAATCAAGTCGAGCAGCTGGGCATCGTCGTCATTGCCATGCCAGCGTGCAATGCCGAATGTGTTATCCGGATGCATCTTGGTGGCATTGTTATCCCAATCCACAACAATAACCTTTTCGACAAAAGGAATTCGTTAATTCATTTATAGAATTGTAATTCTTGTTCACTTACACGACGCAAATCACGATTCAAGTTGTCCAAATTCTTGACGTGATGTCCATCAACGAAATGCGTTGCATCTCGCACCAGACGATACATGATGAAACCATTGGGATCGAGGGCATCCAATATGGGAAACACGGTCATGCCCTGTTCGGCGGTAAAGACAACAATTTCAAAATCTTTGGCACACTCCTGCAAAAAGTGATCGACGCCCGGACGCTTCTTGAAACGCCAGCCAGTCTGGTATGTCCAATCCGGATGCACCAGCACATCCTTCATCTCCAGCACCAATGTGTAGCGTGGCTGCACATACGGATGCTTGAGGGGATCGGGCAAGAGCTTTTCACGCGACGGCTCCTGTATCATTTTCTGATAGTAATGCAATGATTTCCACATACGCTGCAAATATTGCTGCACCAGCGGCTTATTTGTGAACTCATCCTCAATCGTCTGGCCCTCTGCATCCACCTCCGGTTTGCCAAACTCATAGATGCCCCACAGTGCGGCCGCAAAGCCGCCGCCTCCAAAAATGGCAAAACTACAAACAAAAGCGAGAGACTGATTATTAAATAACGGGAGTTGTTTAAATTTCACAATTTTACCCCAATTTCATGCGCTTCCAGGCACGTTCATTTTCCTTAGCCTCATCCTCCTCGCGCTTCTTGCGCTCCTGCTCTGCACCACCGTCTGCATCGGGTGCCGTTTGTGGGAAAAGCTTCGAGAGCAATGGTGCCGCTGCTCCGGTCTCTGGTGTTGCAGCTTGATCCTCTGCGTAAGCGAAAAGTGTGTTGAGTAATCGAATTGGGGGTTAAGTGAGGAGTTGAGGTGTTTATACTTACTTGCCTTGCTGTAGGCACGGCTGCTGTTCAACCAGCTGTTGGACTGCTTCGCCTTGTATGTGTGTATTGCGCCAGACGTTGACTGCGACAACAACAACGGCGAAGGCGACGGCAACGACGACGACGACTGATTATTCAATGCGAATGTGCGCCGAAAGCGGTTGGCGAATGTGTGAAGGGAAGCACGTGGAGCATTTAAACGCATTAGCTGTATCACTGGCTTTGCTGGCGCCATGCTCATCTTTGCGGCCGTTGCACAAATTCCTTTGCTTTTTCACTGAAAAAAACACAACAATCTCCAACAAAAAAAAACGTCCTATTTTCTTTGCCAGTTCGAAGAACATCCAACCGGCATGGCAGCGAAAATTCTGTGAATATACCTACGCCAATATGGTCACACTGTCTGCCCTGCAATTGTCATCAGCTGACCCAAGCTTTTTATGAGAGGTCTGGCAGCACTATCACATAGCAGCTGACTAAAGCTATTAAAATTGTGCAATTGATGTTGTTATAAACGCTAAATGCATTATGGCTTTATGGCTTTACTGTCTACATTGCCATTCACAGTCTCAGCTGTCAAGTGTAGCGGTCAGGCAGCGCTATCACAAATCAGCTGTCAGCTGACCAACGCTAATAAAGCCATCGTATGGCAACGCTGCCACTTAGAGCTGTGTCTGTAAACACAAGACAAAATTTGGTTTGCTGCAAACAATGTCAACAACTTTGTCACATCAGGACATTATAAATGACGACGAACCGGATCCACGCAATTGTCGAACCTGCAATGTATTAACCACCCGCTACTTATCGCTATACGAGCCCTACACGCACGCCGGCGAACTGACAACGCTAGCAGCGCTGCTGAGCAACTGCGCCAACCTGGAGATTTTACAATCGGAGCGCTTTCTGCCCAGGCACATGTGCGAGCAATGTGTGGAGCTACTACTGCAGTTCTGCGACTTCCAACGCATGGTATTGCGCACAGATTTCAAGCTACGCAAACGTCATGCGCATACCCAGAGAAAAGTGAATGCGTCGCAGTTGTCCAAGTGTTTGGCAGAGCAGCAAATAGAGGAGGATGCGGCTGCCACTGCGGATGAATATGTGTATGTGCTGGAAGAGACGGTCGACAGCATAGTGTCCGAGCAGCGTCTCGATACCTCGTCGCCCAAAGTGGAACTGTTTGAGGTTGACTTCGAGCCGGAAGAGAAGTATGTAGAGGAACAGCACGAACAAGAGGAGGAAGAAACTTCAATAGCTACAGTGAAGACAGAGGAAAGCAATATCAAACAACGCTCCCAGCATCGACGTAAATCCTATAATCCCGCTCTACAATGTCCGGTTAGACTTTAAGCTCAATTTTTGTATGTAAATCTAACTCAAATTTCGTTTTTTTTTTTAGATGTGCAGCAAGCAGCTGAGCACGAGTAACTCCTTTAAGTATCACATGCAATTGCATGGCGAGGATCGTCCCTATGTGTGTAACATTTGTGGCGATTCATTCAAGACACGCAACGCCTACGATGGCCATGCAACGCTCCATAATCCCAACAATCCCAACAAATGCCGAACGTGCGGCAAAACGTATCGTCAGGCCTCCTCGCTGCGTTCCCATCTCTTGAGCCACACCGGCGTCAAGCCCTTCACCTGCGACATATGCGGCAAGGGTTTAACTCAAAAGTCCGGCTACAAAAAGCACATGCTGACGCACACCGGCGAGAAGCCTCACACCTGCGACAGCTGTGGACGCAGCTTTCGCTACTCCAGCAATTTGATTGCCCACAAACGTTCGCATTCCCGCAAAGTTAGTGCCGTCGATCAACAAAAGGCGCAGCTCGAATAATGCTATACATACGACTATATACATATAGAAGAAGCCACCAAGAAGCCAAAACACTTCCACCTTATGAAAACCTTATGTACAAGAATCAACAAACATCGATCGGCAAGTTGCTGTTAAGTTTAGTTCTAAGAGATTAAGATTAAAAGTTCGGCTGGCACCGCAATTTCCAGTCTGGATATTCATGCCCTGCGGCAAACTTAATATTAACATAGAATAAGTAAGATACACTTTAATATTTTTTAAATATAGCAATTCGGCAGCGAAAGTTTTCCTTGTAATTTCACTTATTATTGTTGAAATTATCGTATCTTTTTATTTTGCAAGAGTTGTACTTTAATTGACATTTGCTACTAATATAAATCTTGTTAATTATTCTAAGAGTATTTCAATATATTTATAATTTTTTAATTGAAAAGCTCCCTTAGAATTTCATTTATTTCCGCTACATTTAAATTCACCCTGAATATTTATAAATATTCCAAATGTTTATGTAAATTATTGAAATTTATCTCTACTCTTACCCCGAAGATTGAACGATTAATTAAAATGTTGCCTTTGAATTTCACATGTTGTTTTTATTGCGTTTTTACATTGTACAACTAATTACAGCCCTTTGATTTTGTTTAATTATACATACTAAAATTTGAAACATACTAAAAAAAAAGCAAAAAACTATTTACTTGCATATTGCCGTTTTAATATCAATATTACAAGAGGAAATTAAAAAAAAAAAAGGAAATTGGTCAGCAGTAATTTGTACGATTTCAAATCTAATTGAAACCTTGATGTTTATTTGTCTGTCTGCTGCCAAAAAAGAATGTTGTTATGTGTGCGCTTCTGTTGTCTGTATTTTTTTATTCTAAAACTAATCTTAGTGACTAGGAGAGTGTGTTGTGTGTGAGTGTGTTTAGAGGACTACAACAACCTTGGATGTGGACACCTGCTGATCACTGACATCAGGCATTGCGCTTGCGCTCATCACCGTGCGACGTCCAGCGACCGTTGTTACCCGTTCCGACTGCTGTTGCTGCGACTGTGCTGTGCTATTGGTTGTGCCGCCGCCGCCATCGCCGACGCTGCTGCTGATGGTGGCAGTGACGGGCGCCTCCTTGTTGTGGACACGCATATGGCTATTGAGGCGCTTCTTTGTTGGGAATGCCTTCATGCATTTGTCACACTTGAAGGGCTTTTCGCCCGAATGCAATCGCACATGGGCATTCAGATTGCTGGTGAAGGTAAAGGCGCGTCCACAGATCGGACATTTGTGCGGCTTTTCGCCGGAATGCACAAGCATGTGCTTCTTGTAGC
Organism: Drosophila sulfurigaster albostrigata; assembly: GCF_023558435.1. Taxonomy (NCBI): domain Eukaryota; kingdom Metazoa; phylum Arthropoda; class Insecta; order Diptera; family Drosophilidae; genus Drosophila; species Drosophila sulfurigaster. The sequence goes on from NC_084885.1 coordinate 22,749,236, forward strand.
CAGACTTCTGGGATAGGCCAACGCCGCAGATCTCACAGGTGAACGCCTTCTCGCCCGTATGACTGATTTTATGTTGCCGCAACGAGGATGAATCGTAGTACGCCTTGTCGCACAAATCACACGCATACGGCCGCTCTCCGGTGTGCGTCAGTTTGTGACGACGCAGATGATCGAAGGCCGCATAGCTGCGTCCGCATTGATCGCATTTATACGGCTTGTCCTCGGCATGGGTGCGCATGTGCGCCGCCAGGCTGGAGGTGGTCCGATAGAAGCGTTCACAGACGGGGCACTGATGGGGCTTCACATTTGTGTGCGTCATCATGTGCTCCTTATAGTTGCGCAGATGTTTGAGCTTCTTGCCGCACACTTCACACGTGTAAAGCTTCTCGTCGACGTGGGAGCGCAGGTGCTGATTGAGGCGACACTGTTGGCGGAAGGCTTTGTTGCACACATGACACACATGGGGCAGTACTTCGCCGCCAGCATTACCAGTTGTTGCCTGCTGCTGCTGGGAGGCGGAGACAACGACATTGCCGGTCGTTTCGTCCATGCAACCGTCAAGGTAATCTTCACCCTCCTCGCTATCGCCAGTCAACTAAAAAGCGCAACCTATTAGCAATTTCAATTGGCGGGCAGTAGTTCTTACTTACCAAGTGCTCTTCGCGCTCAATGTCCAGGATGTCATCGGCATCAACTTCGCCAATTACCTCATCTATTTGTTCTTCGCCCGATATGATGACCATTTGATCGTCGAGCATCTGCAGCTGCATTTGCTCGCTGACCATTTCTAGCTGTGGCGCCTCATCCATTACCTCAATGTCATCGTCCTCCTCGGCCTCCAGTAGCTCGTCTTCGTCCTGCTCAGGTTCGGCCTCGGCCTCGATCTCTTCCTCCTCCACCTGAGAATCGTATTCACTTTTAATGGTCACATACTCAATGTCAGCAGGCTGAAAGTCTCCCAAAGACTCAATGGGATCATCGGTTTCTGTGTCCAACTCATCCACCTCCGTCTCGGTGACCTCCTCGACCACGTATTTCTGTCCCGGCTCCGGCTGTTGGTTGTATGCCTCCATAAGAGCGGTCACATGATGTGGACCCGAGTTGCTGCCTTTCGCTGAGGCCACCGCTTCAGCCTCATTGGCGCCGTTGCCGCCCAGCAGCTCGATCACAACATATTCTTGATTGGCAGCGGCAGCGGCAGCACTGTTACTGTTATTATAGTTGTGGCTGCTGTTGGCATTGTTGTTGTCCACCTCCTCGAGGCCCAAACGCAAAAGTTCGTCCGAATCGATGACCATGCGCTTGAAATTGAACGCTTGCTCCAACAATTGCAAACAATGCATGCAAATGTGCTGTGGCATTGCGGCGCCATCTTGCGGCTCAAAGGACAAGCTGGAGCAATAGTTTAGCATATTCGCCAGCGTTGTGCTGCCCTCGGGCCCAATCTCGATCTCATCCTGCAGCGATTTGTATTCTTTACATGCCCGGGTGCATGTGCGGCAATTTAACACCACGCCCGCTTTGTTGCCGCTCATCTTGATTGCATATGTTTTGAAGTTTGTTTGGGTTTTGAAGTTTGTTTGGATTTTGAAGTTTGTTTACAAAAAATAACAAGTGCAATTTGTGCCAAAGCGCCGATTTTAATGCGCAACTTCTTTGCTATTTGCCATTCACGTGTGCTGTGTGAGTAAATTGAAAACACACACACCAAAATTGTATAGCAGTATTAAAACAGTCAGTCACACACACTCGTCGCTTGCGCTCGCTTCAAAATGGCGTCGCAAGCGACCAAGAAGAAGAAGCAGCAACAGCACATGACATACAGTGTTGCATAACCGCAATATTTTCAAATGTGACCCACGCAAAAATAATACTTTCGAAATTATACTGTATTTACAATTTGAGTATTGTAATTAAAAATTTGAAAACAATCAAAAATAATTATGGAGCAGTACACTTTTTTGATTCACTTGGCGGAGTCCAATAAACAGCAACAGCAGCACCAAATAACAGTGTTGCACAACAGTAACATTTGCGAATGTAAACCACATAAATTAACAATTTTTTTTTTTGTGTTTTAAGTTACCACCTAACAAACACTTAATTGCAATAGTATTGGTATTATAAAGAATTACAATTCGAATGAATGATTATTATAATGTACAAAACTGGTAATGCCGTTTGATTCTTGATGTTTTTGCGGCTCAACAGATTCTGATCGTTTTCGCTTTATTTGCTGCATACTGTTGATTGTTGTTGTTGTTCTTCTGGATGCCGCCAACCTATCATTTGGCGAAGTCGTTCTTTGACGTATTATGCTAAAAAAAAGAGCATTTACTTTTATTATATATATATTTAAATATAGATTAATGTGGGCGATAAACGAACCGCTGCTTTGCCTCTTCTTTGCGAAGTTGAGCCTGACGTTGCACTTTTTGTACCTGGAACTCGAGCTGCTTGCGTTCCATACGCAGCTGCTGGTGATCAAAGTAATGCTTACGAATGATTTTCTGCGCCAACTCCAAATCCTTATCCAATTTAATAACTTCCCTTTCCTGCAAAAAGGTTGTTGTAATGATAATACAAATCCACATATTTTCTTTACCTTTCTCGCTATTTGCTGTTCGAGACTTTTTTGATGTGCTTTCTGAAAATTATCAATTTCTTCATGCTGCAGCCCATCGTTCCATGGTGAAGGATGCAATAAGTCCTTGATATTTCTAGGCAACGCATTGTTCACCACGCGTGCTCGCACCAATCTTTTACAGATGGGGCAAGTGTATGTAGCAGCATCTGCGGGAGTGCGTCCCAATTTCGCGGTTACACATTTATTACAGATGAAATGATTGCAAGCCAATAAAAATAATATATTCTCGCGATCCACGAAGTGCACAAAACAACAATTGCAGTGTATCCACATGCGCATTGCCCTATGCATATCAACTGGTTTATTTTCCTTATCCTTATCCATATTAACATTTATGTTTCCAATTTCATCAGTTTACAAACGTATTTTTCCAAGATCCGCCATCTTCATAACGGTTCTTAAGTGCCATTCACAATTTTGATATAAGGTAACGATTGCTGCAGAACAGCTGGTATGTCTGTCACCCACAACAAAACAAATTCCATGTTTTACGCGGTGTGGCAACCTATAACTCCATAAAATAGTTTTTTTTTGGTATGCTGTTCATATATTAAGTCAGTAGGTTTATTTAAATCTAATTACAAACATAAAAGTTTAACTACAATAGATGACCAAAAATATATTTACAATATTTAACTTAAATTGCTTAACACAAAAAATGTGGTTTGCTTGCTCATTAATTGAACAGCGTACTAGCCTTGGCACAGTTAATGTTCGTAAAGTATGTATTAGAGACGTATACATTTGTAAATAGCCTTTTGCAGTAAAATGTTTGGTTTAAGTTATCGATTAGCTTTAATATTAATAATTGTGGCTGTGCTGGCGAAAGTTTACCAGCGACAAATTGTCGAGATATTTGAAATTGCAGCTGCGCGGTATTTAGACTACGCCACCACAAAGGATGGCGAAAGTGTCGCAGTTGAGTTTACAGAAACACGCGGCTCCGTTCTCCTCCTAACACCCGAAGAGTTGGCCACGTATAACGGGGAGCAAGGTCGTCCCATCTATTTGGCACTGCTCGGCGCCGTCTTTGATGTGTCACGCGGCATTAAGCACTATGGACCCGGCTGTAGCTATAATTTCTTCGTTGGTCGCGATGCATCCGTATCGTTTGTAACTGGCGAATTCGAGAATTATGATCCCGAAACGGCGGATGATGTGCTCAGCTTGAAGGGAAGCAGTCTTCTTGAGCTGGCAAAATGGCAGCAGTTCTATGAGAAGGATTATGAGTACAAGGGCAAGCTGATTGGACGTTTCTATGACAAGAATGGCAAGAAAACAACATATCATCAAAAGTATCTGGCACTCTTGGATCAAGCTGAACGGGCAAAGGCCGAAATCGATGAGCTGCGCAACAAATATCCTGGCTGTAATATCGAATGGTCGGAAGCGAAGGGCACCCGCGTCTGGTGCACACCAACGAGTGGCGATGGCAAGCCAAGGGAGTGGAGCGGATTCCCAAGGAAACTATATAACCGCGACAATAAGAATTTCCACTGCGCTTGCGTCCCTGAAGCGGAGTTAGATGACCCCATGTTCAAATCGTACGACAACTGTGATCCTAATGCTGACGAATGCTTTTATCGTGTGTAATGCCTTAACTTAATAATTGTAAAGTAGTAGTGTAGGTTTTTTTTTTGTAAATGATGACCAATAAAATTAAGTTAAAAATATCTCATTCATTTATATTTTGGCTTTAAATAGTGATTGAAATATCTGGCAACGTTAACTAACTTAAAATCGAAAATAAGCTTATTGGTATATTAATACTGGGAATGATGATAAGAAGTGCTTTTTCTTAATAGCAAATTTAGTTTAATAACAAATTCTCATTTTTAATTAAAAATTTAATTGTGGAATTCGTTAAAAAACGAATAAAAATTGCTAAATATATTAGGGTACATATATCAGGCAATTAATTTGAAAGTAGTATATTTGTCACATTTTTCGATATATTTAAGACTCGCACCTGTGGTCACGCTGCCAATTAACAGAACAACAACAAATACACGACAATAAAGACTGAAGGCTAGAGCGAGAGCAAAAACCAAAACAAATTATTTAATTTTCGACACTTAACCAAAAGGAATTTCAAATCAAGCAAACAAAATTGAACGTAAAAAGTAATATACAGATTTTCGCTCTTCTCTTCTTCTGCTCACAATTCGACTGATTTGGATGCCAGCACCAAAAACAAACAACCAACAATAACAATAACAGTGAGTATTGATAACATACGACGCAAAGTGTGACCAGAGAGCGCCGAGGTCAATCTAATGCAAATTATTGCGCGTTTACCCAACAGAAGAGAAGCCTTGTGTGATATAATGTCGCGTACACTGAGTCGTTTATTTGGACGCTGTTTAATAAGCAATGCACATGCGAAGCCCCTGCAGGATAACACGATGCGCACCGTGCTCAGCGTGAAGCCAATACAAATCGCCTGCTCCTCCATCGTCTTCTACTCAAAGCGCAACGGTCCGCCGTCCGATGCGGGCGAGTCATTTAAAACTGTCACTAAGTCGCGCAGAGTCGATAATGGTAGGCAAACAAGTATCTACATATATGTTAGACGTAATACACTATCAAATTTGGCACGCAGATGACACGAACATCTTGGAGGGCGAACCTAATTGGGAGCTGACATCGAAGCGTCACAATCGCTTTTATTTACCAAATGCCATTGGACCTGCCTGGCAGGGCGACACATCGACCGTCGGTTTGATGGAGCCACTAGCCCAACTAGTCAATTTCTTCAAGGACGACAATGTGGATCGATCACGCCTAGAGTTCTCGTGCTGTCAGTGTCCAACATTGATACGCGACTCAATCTTTGAGCTGTTTCCAGTGCGTGCAATTGGACAGCGCGATTATGCCATCACACTGCTCACACTCAGCTACGAGGGCGATATTGAACAAGGCGCAGCCAAGGCAAATTTAAAACTATCTTTACCCGCTTATTTATCTCGCTCATTAACGCCTCTTTCTTAATGTTTTAACAGTTTGTGCTGGCCGCTAGAGAAATAAGTGATCGCTTAATGTCATTGGGCTACTGGTCGGACTTTTTGAATCCGTTCAGCGGACGACCATATTTTCTGCCACGAGATGCCTCCATATTGTACAAACAAGACTCACGCTTTCGTGGCGTCAATATGCGATTATCCAATTATAATGACTGCGTTCTTATTGCACCCGAGGAGAATGACAAGACATGTTTCTCGGGCACCATCTTTTGCACAGCGCCCAACAATTATCCCATGCTGGTGGAGCTGCTAGCGCCCACAGAGTTTCAAATGCGTGTGGCACCCGATCCCGAATGACACGACACTGCAACAAGCAAGGCGACTACATAGTTTTTAGTAGTATAATTTCAAATTCAACACACCTAGTGAGAATTATCATCAATCAACAGCAGCATGATCAGCAAGAGACGATAAACTAATTGAAAGACGAAAACGTTGACGTAGCCGTAGCCGTTTAGTGATTGACAACTGTGTTAATTGTCAAGTTATTTGTTTTCTTTTGGACTGTGTACACACAACATTAAAATTGAAACATTTTGCGTATGCATAATACATGATCTAATCTAGTAAACAGTAGTACTATATATATATATATCTGTATGTATGTATAATATTGTATATATAAACATGCAATTTTGTGATCTATTCAAGTCAATTTGAGATTTAAGTGATGGCCACCTGATTGCAGTGTCTTTCAATGTCCTTTAGCCGATTAATCAGCGAATGTAGCTCCTCGGCATTGCACATGAACTCCACAATGGTGACACGCTCGCCGCTACTCTGGCGATACTGCCCCAGATTGATGTGGAAATGCGGGGCACCACTGCTACTGCCGGAAGTCGAGGATTTCACATCGCAAACGATGCGCCACTGCACATCGGTGATGTGTGGAAAATTGTGACCCAACTGCAGTTGACGCAGCACCAGCTCCTTGCGATTGTCCTCATAGACGCGCGTCAGCTCATCCAGTGCGCTGGCATGTAGCCCATGAGCTTCAAGCTGCTGGCGCAGCGTTCCACTGTCCCATCCATGTTTGGTGGCTACCGCATAGAGCGTAACTACAGCATATTCACTCTGTTTGGCGCTGGCAGCGTTCGTTGCATATATTTCTGGCACTGGTGCAATAACTACGAGCAGCAGATATTACAATCATTGTTTCAGAGCGGGTGTATATGTTGCTTACTTGCATCTGGATGGAGTGTCAATTTCATTGAATTGGCAATAAGTGTTTTGCTGATGGCTGCGTTTAGTGTGGTGCCCAAATTCTGTAGACCGGCCACAACTGTGGCGGAGAGCAGGCCACTGTTGTTGGCATCTTCTGAGTTTGCGTTAGATGTGGAAGACTGCGTTGCGGTAGCCATATGAACAAATTACAAAATTTTGCAGCCGCGGTAAATGAAAATATTCCAAATAATAATAACAAACAGCTGATTATTTGTCATTCGCAGTGCACGCAAGCACATCAACATAGTAGTGCGATTCGATAAGTTATCGGCAAATATAGTTTGAAAATTATAATCACCGGTTCACTCGAGTTATGGTGTAAAATATCGCAATTTTTTACTTTTTCATGGAAATTTAATCAATGGGAGCATAATAGTTGAATTGACAAAAAAATGTTTTAGATGAGATCTGGATTTCAGCATACAATGGGGCTAGTATATATTATCGGCGATAAAGCGTTTTTGGTCACACCTGGCTAGAAAAAACAGTTAGTTTAAAAAAGTTCGTTCGGGAAAAACGCGTTAAAGAAAAGTGATTCATTAATTTGTACTTTAAATTATATAAATTCATTATTTGCCAGCATAAATATTGATTTTTCACGTATATCAAATCGAGGACGTTTAAAGTGATTTAAAAAACATCAACCCAAGAAAGAAAGAATAGCATATGTGTATTTTGTAATGCTTCTAAAAATTGTTTATTAGTTATTAACCTCGGAGTGCTTTTACGTGTACAAACAACAATATCTATTGACTTGGGCTAAGGGCATGTGTGTAGTATGTGGTCTTCTGCTCCAATCCGCGCTTGATGACATGAGGAATTTGCTTGGGCTCCATACTACAAAAGAAAAAAATGTTTTTTTTCATTAACAAAACGTAACGGTACAATTTCAAGTTGCTTTACCGTATGCAATCGATGATGGGACAGACAGAGACGCACAGTGTGCAGCCGGTGCAGTCGTCGTTGACGTGTGGCAAATGTGTGTCCTTGTCGAACTCAATGGCCTGATAGCCGGAATCAGCGCACGTCATATAGCACTTGCCGCAGTTGATGCACATGTCCTGCATATGAAAAGAGAACAACAACAGTTGCACGAATTAAAAGAGCGAGTACAAGAAAGAGACAACAACTATACTCACGTCATTAATGAGCGCCACTTTCTGTTGCTTATTGTCCAAACTCTTATAGGCGCCAATGCGTGGCAGTGCAGCGCCCACAACGTCCGCCACCTTGGGCGCCGCCTTGCTGGGCTTGTCAGCGATGTCGCCATTTGTTTGAGCTGCCTGCTCGGCATCCCAGAAGGCGCCCTGCTTCTTGCGCAAGTCCGACAATTTGATGTCGCGCTGCTTCTGATATGGACCAAAGAAGCCCAATGTCTTGTTGCTGCCCTCGCCAGTCAAATGCACCACCGGCTTGCCCTTCTGATGCACTGGTGTTGGTGGCGATTGGCCATCCCAGAAGGCGCCATTCACTGGTGCCGGATTCGCCTTAAGGTAGAGCAGCGCCCGCAGGCTGCTGCAATAGTCATCGATGACGGTGAAATCTTGATTCTGCACCGACGAACAGATCTGCAGCACTGTGGCGCCCGCCTGCAAAAATTGCAATGCCACCTCACCGGAATCGATGCCGCCAATGCCCAGAATTGCGAATCCTGGCAACTTGCGCGCGATCTCAGAGACGGCACGCAAGCCAATGGGACGCGTGGCGTTGCCCGAGACGCCGCCATATGTGGTGCGTTGCTCCTTGCCAATGGCTGGCCAAGCGGTGGCATCTGCCTTCAGACTCATCAGACCCTGCACCGTATTGATCGCGGAACCGCCATCGGCGCCACCGCGTTGAGCGGCCGCCGCAATCGAGGTGATGTCTGTGATGTTGGGCGTGAGTTTGATAAAGAACGGCACCTTGACCGCCCGGCGCACCCAGCGCGAAATGTCCTCGACAAGCTTCGGCTCCTGGCCGCAAGCCAATCCCATGCCACTCTCACCCATGCCATGAGGACACGATAAATTCAGCTCGAGTGCATCGGCACCGGATTTCTCCGCTGCGGTGGCCAACTCTGTCCAGTCAGCCTCGTTGTAGCTGCACATGATGCTGGCAATGATGATCTTCTCGGGAAAGTCACGCTTCAGCTCGCCAATGGAACGCAACCAGTACTCAGCACGTTTCTCCGAAATGAGCTCAATGTTGAGGAAGCAGCCCTGCTGTGGTCCATAACGATAACCGGACGTGGTGCCGCGCACAATACGCGGCGAGACATTCGTCACCAGATCCTTGTCGAGACCAAATGTCTTGGTGACCACAAATCCCCAGCCCTGCTCAAAGGCGCGTCTAATCATAGCCGCACTTGTGGTGGGCGGTGCAGAGGCCAAGCCGAAGGGGTTCTCGAATTTCAGGCCGCACATCTCCACGGAAATATCGACGGCATCAATGTCCGTGTAGAACAGGGGCAAAGCCGCTGGCGTATCGAGGGGCAAACCCTGCAGCTGACAGTGAATGCTCCAGGCAGCCACCTTGCCATCGTTCACCGACTCGACGGTCGTATTGGCTACGCCAGCCAAATCGCCGCCCAGGAACACTTGTGGCACACTGCTCTGCATGGTCTGGCGATCGACGACCGGCAAACCGGAACGGAATTGCAAAGGAGCCAAGGCATCACGCACCTCGATATCCTGCAGTCCCGAACCGAAGGCAGAGATGACAAAGTTGGCCTTCAAGCGCACCGTTTGCTCCTCATCCTCCACCCATTCGTCCTGATCGTTCTGCTCGGTGCGACAGAACTCCATGGCCGTTATCTGACCGTCCTTGACAATCACCTTGCGCGGACTCAAGTAAGGCATCAGCTCGCAGCGTTCTTCGCGTGCCAAATCCACCTCCTCGGGCACGGCACGCACCCCTGTTGTGCCCTTGCGGAAGACGACAAAGACGCGTCGAGCGCCGCAACGCAGCGCTGAGGTGGCGCAATCGAAGGCGGTGTCACCGGCACCCAGGACAATCACATTGCCATAGAGCTTGGGCAGAGCCTGGCCGGACTTGCAGGCGCAAAGTCCAGGCTTCGAGCCATCGGAGACCAGCGGCAAAAAGTTCTTGGAGCTGTAGAAGCCCGCGGCAATGTCTAGGCCATTGAACATGGGCTCCAGCTTGGGTTCGGGCAGACCAATGCCCACATAGACAGCATCATGTCCCGACGACAGTAAACCCTAAAGACGGAATATGATTGATTATAAGAAAACGATTTGTAATATGTGGCGCGATTGTCACTCACATTGATGGTCAAATCTTTGGTGCTGAGTGCACGATTCAGTTCGAACTTCACACCCAAATCCTTGACGAGATCAATCTCAAAGTTGACCACATCGATGGGCAGACGATACTGCGGAATTTCAGCGGCGCTGAGGCCACCCAAATAGCTGCGTCGCTCATAGATCGTGATGTCCTCGTAGCCCAAACGCGCCAGGAATGTGGCGCAGGACAACGATGCCGGGCCGCCGCCCAGCAGGGCAATCTTCTTGTTGGGCTGCGCGAGCTTTGGCTGATGAGGCGAACGCCGTTGATGGACGCCCATCTGCTTGAACACATCGGTGGCAAATTGCTGCAGTCCCCCGATATTAATCGGTCCCGCCTCGGATGCCTGCAAATTGCATCCGCCCACGCACAGATCGGAGGTGGGACAAACCATGCCGCAGGTCAAACCGAGCGGATTGTCCGAGAAGATCGCTTTGGCGGCGCCATAGAAATTCTTGTTGGCAATGCACGAAATGAAGTGCTTAATGTCCAGCTGCGTGGGACACGATTTCTGGCACGGTGCGTCCGCGCACTTGAGGCAACGGGACGCCTCCTCGAGAGCGCCACGTTCCGACAACGTTGTGTGCTTAATGTCCTCAAAGTTGTTGGCCAACGTGGTGCAGGGGGCAGCCATATGATCCGCATTGCGCTTCCAGTGCTTCTTGTTCTCCTTCGTCTGCTTCGTGGGCACCACGCTGCAATGCGTCTTCACGCGCGGATTCAGTGCCAACAGATCCTGCACAAGGAAAGACGAAAAGGTAAATTTGCATTCATTTAATTCCGTCGTTCCGTCTGTCCGCTTATTGCACTCGCAAATATTTCCTCAATTTTAAAGCTACATTTGCAAAACTTTGCGACGATGTCGCTTTTCGATGTAGCTGATATATATGTGAATTCTAGCGAGATCGGTTTACTATATTTCATAGAAATTCACAATCGGAGTTTGTAGAACTATTTTGATGTTTACAGAATTCATTACATGAAAAGTTGATCGTTTAAACAGCTGCTAATTACTTGTATTTCATAATTGTGCAGGTATTTAATATTAAGAGGTATTAATATCTAAACATATGTGTAAATATTTAGATATAGTTTGGGTTTTCATAGTAATCAAAAAGTAGTTTTATGATATTTGCTACTTTCAATAATCAAGTTCATGTCTGTCAGTTTAGTTCAGTTTTTATATTTTTTTTTAAATATCTGATCTTGTATAACATTAATTTTGCGCAGTGTATGGCGATTGGTATTTGGATAATAATCAAAAAGTATTGTCAGCTAATAGAGCAAAATTTCCATTTTGAAGTTATTTACAACTTTCAATAATCTTTCATTCTTTTCTGTCAGTTTAGTTCGGTTCTTATATTTATTTTAAAATGTCTGTTCTTGTATAGCATTCATTTTGCGCAGTGTAGTTAATGGTAATTGGTATTTGGATGTCAGGTAATAGAGCAAAGTTTCCACTTCAAAGTTATTTACAACTTTCAATAATCTTTCATTCTCTTCTGTCAGTTTAGTTCGGTTCTTATATTTATTTTAAAATGTTGTTTGTTCTTGTATAGCATTCATTTTGCGCAGTGTAGTTAATGGCAATTGGACCTACCTCAATGTCGGGCGTGTCTTTGCTCAGCAAGGCCGGTGGACTCATCTTGCAAAATTGACTTCAGGCTGTTTTGGGATTGTTTGGGGTGATTGACTGGACTTGGCTTCCTTATTTTATTTTCTTGAATGCGATCTGTTGACGAGTATTAAGAGATTTAGATTATTAAATGCGACTGATAGTTGGTTGGTCGTCACAGTTTCTGATGTGCGATGTAGTATATAATGTGTATATGGAGCAGATCTAATCGCGGCCAGGGGTCTTACAGTATGTATTCAGTTGTGTTATCATCGAACTGGCGTGGTCCGATGCTCGGAACACTTGAAAGATTAACGCATTTCAAGAGTTCGCCCTGTGGCGGCGCTTGCCAACCAATTATTTGTTGTATCTATGTGCATATATAGACACCAGAAATACTTAATACATATAAGTTTACGAGACTAAATATGTGTGTATGTATTTATTGCGTATATAGTTTGTTTTTTTTTTCTCATTTTTTGGGTTGAGGGTAAGGCATACGCATATGTTAGTTGTGCCCATATGTTTTTGAAGCGTCGTCTTATCATTTAACTGTCAAGGTTAATAAAGATTGTGTGTTTTCTGTGTGTGTGTGTGCCACGTCTTTTAATAAACTTTTTATGCCTCCTTCTACTGTATGTGTGTGTCCACCAAACCCCCCATAAATAATAGCGCCACCTGCAATTGCCTTCGTAACGAACTGCGAATACTCTTCTCTTATCGCAAATACTTTTGCTATTTAAATTTAATTCTTTTTTTCTTATCCTTTTCCCAATTTATTTTATTTCTTTAATTATTATTTTTCTGTTACTTTACTTTATTTATTTTGTTCTTATTGTTTTGCTTTTTTACTTTGGTTATTTTAATCGTATTGCTTTGTTAGTTTACTTTATTTCTTCTATTCTTATTATTTTACAACTTTGCCTTATTTTGTTTATTCTTATTGTTTTGCTAATATATAATTTTCCAACTCACTGTTTTTCCCTTATTTTATATTTAATCAAACTCCTTCAAATATGCATCTATTAACTTCTTATTTGTTTTCTCTACTCCAAACTAAATATCTTACCTTGACTTATGATCTTTATTTAAGATTCTTCAATTTGTTTGTAGCATTTCATTAAACTCAACAGTAAAGCATTAGCAATTTATATGCTACTGTGATACACTTTATCAAAATTTAAATATTTGCGCTTATCTTTAATTACTTTCTTATTCTGAGAACTGTTTTGCAAACTCTTTTTAATCTAGCTTCGAATATAGATAACTCGTTTTCTATAAAGATCAATTAATGATGTTTACCCCTAAATGTTGCTTATGTTTGCATGAATCATTTATTATTTCTTTTAGAATTTTCTTTGTTTTCTTTATATGATGGGTGCTCTCTTTTTGGATAGGTCATGAAAAGTAAAACTTCCTCAATTGATAAGACACACTAAGTGGATGGACAGACGACTTGTGTGCGATACCTTTCCACTTAAGTAGAATGCAATTTGAAGTGTATAATGCAAGTACCAGGAATATTATCACATCAGAATATTAACAGACACTTGCTTGCTTTCATTGTTGATTTTGTAATCGTAATGCTCCACGTGCAACCCCATAAATAAAAAAAATAAATAAATTAAGAGACTTAGTAGCTCATGAATCAAAACATATTTGTTTGTTACGACTAGATAGATAGATTAAAGGGGATTGCGGAGGTGCGCTTTAGTGCGACGTCATTTCACATCACTAACTACAGTGAAGTGTGGCAACAATGCGAAAGTGTCAATAGGATTAATTTAGAGGAGCTTTTATCAGCAACTGATACACAATTGAGTCGAAGGCCCCAGCAGCCAGTACTCTCTTTTCTATTAAATGTAGTATTAAATACTAGATTTAATATAATAAAAAGATAACTGATACATACTGAAGATTGGCAACATCGCGAAAGTTTCGATAGGATTAATTCAAAAGAATGCTTTACGATAGAAGAGCTTTTGACACTAAATTATGCACTTAATAGTTTGCAAGCTTTAAGCTTCGTGTACTCTTTCGCAATGCTTCACTGTAATTGAAAACAACAGCAGCAGCAGCATCATTATCAACATCAGCTGAACATTTAAACTTTTAGCAAAGACGCCCATTATCAGCATCAGCTCTATCAATATATATTCGAATTTCAAGTTTCATTTTCGTTTTCGTTGCTAGTTCTCGATTGCGATGCGATTGTTGTGTTGCGACATCGAGAGTCTCTCGTACCTCACACAAAGTATCACAGACTAGTATGCTAATATGATAATAATACGATTATGAATTCAAAATTCATATTCATATTCGTTTTATTTTTATTTTTTGCGGCCACCGGTTGAACAATGTTCAACAATTCTGGTCGAACACTTAACGAACATAAAATAGATTCATGTTAATTGATTGAACAATTTCGTTTTATTTTTCTGGGTTGCGGTCAATTTTAATTGATTAGTTGAAAGAACAAACCTTTATGCTAGATTCGATTTTTTTTAGCAATTGTTTGCACTTGTGCACTCGGAATATCCAAAAAAAAAAATCCAAAGTAGTTGTAACAGAAAAAAACTAGTTTTGTGGCGTTGTTTTGATTACGATTATTTTGCACGAATTCAAACGGAAAACAGAAATCGGTCTTCACACTGGAAACGCACAATTCCAAATGATTTTTGCGTTAGAAACGCTTTGTTGAAAACTATGGAAACGTTGATGTTGATTGGGCGTCGTCGTCAACGTCGACGTCGGCATTTAATATACGGTTATCTACGCACACATGCACACACACACACACACACGCACATACATTAGATACACATAGCCAGCCCTAGGCAAACAAATACGGAGCAAAATATTTGCTCTACTCTTAGTATTTGTATTTGTGATCGTAAATGATCGCAATATCGATATTGCCGCAAAGCTTTGCAATGCTTCAAAGCTTTTGCTATGCATTTGCTTGAGCTTGCAGTGCGCGCCAATCTTTCGTTCAAATAGCGTAGAGATCATTTTGAAAAGATTCGTCAAGTTGTTTCTATTTAACGAAGAAATTCTCTGCTGGTCTGGCAGCGTTTAATTGCAAAAGTAGTGTGACCAGATTGTTGAATTTACATTGATTTTAATTTAAAGTTTAATTCAAATCAAAATTTAATTTGATTCAATAACGATCGCAAGTTATTTATATTTTGAGTCAAAGTCTTATTTATTTATAAAGGTTAGCTATTCTTAAAATTAAGACTGACACTATTACTAAAGAACTGGCTGCAAAGGTCTTCAACTTGTTATTGTATTAGAAAATTATATCATGTGCATTTGTTATTTTGAAATGCAGCAGCCATAATGATCTGTCATTTATTTACTTCAACAATTTGAGAATCTCCGAGAAGAGAGCTGTCAATTCACTAGTTAATTTAAATTGTTCAGTTAAAGCTGTTAATAAGCAAAAAAAAAAGTAAATTTCAATTGAATTCGTTAAATTAACAATTGGAGAATCGCAGAGTAGAGAGTGAAATATTATAAAACTATTGTGTATATGTGACTTTATAGAAATTGTAGCCATAACAACTTTGTTTCACAAGAAAATAATTTTTACGATCAAGTCTTACAAATTCTTCAAGAAAGAAAACGTAAATTATGCATTTGACAAAATTCTAAGAACAGTTTGTTTTTATTACATTTACAATGTGGCTGAGATAAATCCGATTATTGATGCGTTTTCAAAATCAAATTGTACTTGCAATATAATTTACGGAATTACCCAAAATTCGAATGCCAGCGGAAGGAAGCACTACTGAAAGCTTAATGTGAAAAATTGCCCATTTCAAATGTCAATTTAGAGGACAAACAATGTATGTATGTATGTATGTGTATGCACACATACATATTTAATGTAGATCATGCAGAGATCGTTGCAGTTTTTAAGTACACTGCACTGGAATGTGAAATTGTGGCCCACCCACCGACAACAGCAGCAGCAACAGCAACAGCAGCTAATGCCAAAAATTTATGGGCACTTTCTCGGTGGTATTGGTATTGGTATTGGCCATGTTCATTAAGAAGGCATAAATTACATGCGGTTCGGCCATGAGAAGTAAATCAAACCGTAAAATGCGCATTTCATTATTATACATATGTATGTACATATGTACGCGTACTTAACGCTTGCGATTAGTTAGCATGCAACCGTGTCGAAAATAAATTACAACAGAAATTCAAACAATAATAAACAAAATGTTTCGCTTCATGAATATTTCAACAATGATTTCCGTTTCCCCTTTTGCCGGTCGATCGATCGATCGATCGATCGCTATGTCACAGCAATTATACAATGCAGACCATCACATTAATTATCATTTGTGCTTTAATTGCTTAGCACATAATTAAATAAAGCATATAACCTGCTCAGTGGCGCCATCTGTTTCTCGTTATTAGCTGTCAAAGTATGCCATTACTTTTGGCTCACGAGGAAGGCGTTGTCCAAATAAGCAAGCAATTTATTATTATTAAATTAAAATTGTAGTCGGCAGTTAAGTTTACCGATTGAAGACGTGCAAATTAATTAATTAAAAAAAAAAAAGTTTATTTAAATTACCTGTTTAAAAAAAAGCTACAATCGAGTGTGCTCGACTGTGAGATACTATAATAATTTAAAAAAATACTGAAAATATATCATAAGCTATGCTTGGTATTTTGGTATACTTAAACATTAAAATATACCATAAAGTGAAAAATATACCTGAAATGGAAATGCCCCAAAAATACTTAAAATATATCATATGCATTTGGTATATTGACGTAGTGTTCAAAATATATCATAGAGTCCACAATATACCACAATAAAGCCCGTAGTAGGTAGGCGTATTTCTTAACTAACTTCTACAATTTGTATCTGGTCACAACCCAATTGTCAGGAATCATAAGGACTATAGCTATTATTATATGTACTTAAATTCCAAGCTTCAAAATTACGCTTGTTACTCGATTTTAGCAATTTGCGCAAGCGAAGGTGGGCGTGGCAAAGTATGAAACAAACTTTATTTACGTGCAAGCATAAAAAGTGCTGTCGAAAAAAATTATAGCTCTATATTCTATAGTCTCTGAGATCTGGCTGTTCATGCGAACGGACAGACAGACGGTCAGACGGACGGTGATCAAGAATATATATATTTTACAGTGTTGGAGATAACTCCTTTTGCCTGTTTCCTGGAGGCACAAAGTTATAATACCCTTCTAGCCAATGGGTAACGGGTACACAAATTTAAAGACTTCTCAGTTTTTGTTTTTTTTTTTACAAAAAGTGGCATTGCAATTTGTAATATTTTGTGCTAAATTTGTGTTGCTTCATTAGTCTCGAGATGGGGATTGGAATGTTCCTTTATAATCTGTAGGTATATTTATAAATAAATACATGCTGAAAATCAAAATACGATTGCCGATGAGTCGAGCACATAAAAAGGCGACTCAAATATGCATAAAAAAAACGAGAAAAAAAAAAACGAAAAGATTGTGTCAACAGTTCTTGAAGTACTATAATATATTGCCGTGGGCAATTAAAATATGCGAAGAGATATATGCCTTATAATCACATCAAAATCTGCGCAGGCACCAAAAAACAATAAACTGCCATAAATATTTGCTATAACAAAAGCAATAACATCAACAACAACAGGACGAAAATCAGAGCAGCCGCCAAACAAATTTGAGAGCTTCGAAATCGTAAATAAAACTATAATAAAAATTGCAATAAATTATGCCACATATAGAATGACGATCTGCACAATCTAGAATTGTGTGCGTGTATCTATCTATCTATCTATCTATATTACTATATGTATCTAGATCTCTTCATAGATACAATATCTATCAACGTGTGTAGTACACGCATCGCGCCAATCTTTTTGATCATCAACCAACAACTCAACCGACATTCTGATCATCATCGTCATCTTCTAAGGCATGTCTGTCCTCAGTCCTCTGTCCTCCGTTTTCTGCCCGCCAACATTGTCGCACATGCTGCCTAATCACAAATTGCTTTTAGCCTAAACAGCAAATGTGTTGAGGGGGAAGGCCGAGCAAATTGGTTCACATTGCTCTTCGGCCAGTTGATTAATGAGAAGCCATCGCTTAACCTAGACTAATCCACAACGAGCTTTGATATGACAGCTCAAGTACGAACATTATCATTTTATCACTGCGTAATGTAGGGCGAAATCTATTACAATGGGCTGTAAATAGTCGTGTTCAACAAGAGAGAGCTATAAATATAATCGCTTCTATATGTGTGATAGTGTGTTTTATGTACTATCTACCTCTTATCTTTGGAATGTTTTTGCAATTCAATATTGTAGACAATTAAACATTTCGAGTTTTCTTCTTAAACATCATTTAAAATTCCATTCAATCATCGATTCAATAAGAATAAGGAATAAGGAATTTTATTAATTGTTTCAATTATTTTAAAATTCCAATTTGTATCGCTGCACAAACTGTGTTCCATTCTTCTTTATATTTAAATTTATGACTCGATTGATTGCTTAATCTTAATTTTGGAAATTCCTTAATGTAATAAGCATTTAATATATAAATATTGATTAATGTTATATCGGAACTGTTATCGACTTTAAAGTTAAGAAAGTCGGCACAATACATGATATTGTGATCTAAAGAAGAACTTATAAAATTAAAGTACGAAAGTGTTTAATTATTTATAGTGCTTGTGTGGTGTAATACTTAAATGTATTATTGTTTCAATATTAATCTTAATCGTTTCAGAAATCCCATTCCATTATTGAACTTTTAATCATTGCATCTTCTTCAAGGATATTGTGTGTGATCTTAATGTGATTACGAAGTAATTTAGCCATAAAGCTGCCAGATTTAGCATAAAATAATCGTGTAATTCCCATATTTTAATTCTCGCCAAAAAGAAATTTCATTTTAATGGGCAATTTAGTCGAGCAAGATGAACTAAAAACAAAAATAATATTTAAGGCAGCGTAACAAATATTTATTACACGTTGCAACCAAAGTGTACTCTGTGTGTGTGTGTAGTATTTTGTGTGGGTGTGCGTGTGTGTTATTATTGTTGTTGTTGTCGTCGGTTGGCTTAGCCGCAGATTGTGTATGATGCACAGGGTTATAAATATAGTATAGTAGTACAGTATACCGCATTATAAACGGGGGCCGCCACCGTCGTCGTCGTTGTCGTCGTTGATGTCGACTTCTTTGGCCGCAGGCGTCTCGTCGCTGGCGACCCGAAAATAGATGCGGCCGCCAACTTTTTAACGGCCTGCAACTTTTTATGGCAAATAAAACAAATGTTAACAAATCAAATGAAAATCTAAATGCGAGAAATGAATTTCAGAAAACTTGAAAATTTCTCATTTTTTTTCGCAAAAACACTGCGCTTTTCACGAACTATCGACGAGAAAATGCCCTGCAATTGATATGTTCTCATGAGAATATCAGCACATATATAGCGCAAGATGAAATCTCTTCATATTCAGAAATGAGAAATATTTTAAAATCTGAATACTAAAGTGGAAATTGAAAGCATTTACTGACTCTGAAAAGGAAACTCAAGAAATAACGCTATTTTTATCGTTAAACAACAAATATGGAAAACAACTAATAATTTAAACATTGCTACGATTTGTATATTTATTTAAACTGACTTTTCCAAAATATCGATAGTAGTATTTTAAACCTTAACTCTTGTTTAGTTAAGTGCTTATTTTTCTGTCTTTAATTTACTTTTATATATGGATACACAACCTATGATTCATACTTTATCGATAGAAGGATTTTTAAACATAAAATCGTTGCAATTTAGTTCCTGTTTCCACCCTTTTTTAATTGACTTCTATATATACATACTTAAACTAACATTTCCATTCAGTTAAACCAATTACAACTCTCAGAAAATATCGATAGTATTAATCGATAGTCCGACTTTAGCTTTTGATACAATTTGTAACATTCTTTCACATTTACTAAAAATCAGTATTCCATAGTGTAGAACCAATTACAACTTGCAGAACATATCGATAGTATTAATCGATAGTAAAATTTCATACATGAAATTTCACATTTTACGACGCGTTACATGCCTTCTATCCACGAAATATACCCCATTTTCGGAATGTATGCAGGGTATAGCGAACTAAGAATTATCACAATATTCATAAAGAAACTTTCGCTGACATTGGGATTAGAAAACGTTTTGACAAATCGATGCTAAAGCCAGCAAGCAATGCGTGTCTGGCGTTCCCAAGGTGCAAAGAAAACAAAACAAAACAATTTAAAAGAAATGCGAATTCAAAAGAAAACAAGAGACGAAAGTGTTTTAGTATGTACGAGTATGTATATATATTTTAATTGATTATAAATAAATAAATACAAATACGAGACGACGTAAAACAAACACAAAAAAAAAAATACGAGAAGTGAACTGCTGTCGGGGCTGGGATTGGGATTGGGGGAAAAAGAGGGAGCATTAGCACCCAGCAGGATAGCAGAGCAGGATAGCAGATCCTTAGGCCTGCTCTGGGGCAATAGCGGTCGCTGCATCGCCATCGCCCTCGACAGCCAAGGCGGCAAGCAATTTATCGGCCTCGGCTGCCTTCGCCTCGAGTTCGGCCTGTTGACGCTGCTTCTCGGCGAGCTCCAGTTGCTTTTTGGCCCGACGCTCCTCCTCCTTGCGGAACACCGTCTCGAGCTGTGTGCGCAAGAGCGAATCACCCAAGCCCAGCTTGTCCATGACCTGTGTGATGTCACGACAATAGCGCCACTTCGTACTCGACTCCAGATCCTCGTTGCAATCCTCGCGACCAACGGCAAGGCGATTGAGGACACTCATCTTGGCATCGATGACCACATAATTGCTGTTCGGTATGAAGCTGTCGCTCTTCTCGTTCAAATAATGCACCAGCGTACGCAACGAATTCGAATTGGCCTTGGCATTGATGGCACCGCTTGCGAAATCCTGTGACTTCATCATCTGAGCATGCGTCGATTTCTGCTTGCACACCAAACAATTCCAATTGGGATGCGGCAGTCCCGTTATCTCCGGGACCACGAGACCCGTGCAATTGGTGTCGCGACAGTAGAGACCCGATATGAAGGCGCCTTTCTCCTGCAATCAACAATGTGAGAGATTTCAAACGGATTAGTTGGAAGTCACTTCAAATGGTTCGCTAAGGCAAACAAATTTCTAACATTCCTGCTTGAACAGATGCGCTAAAAATACGCCACAGAGATATATATCTGTCCATCTATCTATAAGTATATCAGAGCTAACTCAAATTTATATGTATATGCACGTTTACGTTTCTATGCAGATCATAAATAAATTGACACATAAAAAACATGGTGATTCTTATTAACGAATTGTATGGAGAGACAAGGGGAGAGAGAGAGAGAGAGAGAGAGAAAGAGAGCGAGCGAGAGATCATTTCGAGATCTGACAAATATCCAAAAATGCCAAAACCGATCGACGAGATTTGAAAAGATCTCAAAAGCTTTAGCTGCCCCCATTTCGAAGGTTAGACACGTCATCGTTTCTTTAATTCGTTCAATTTTTTTTGTTCCTTTTTTCCCCGTTTTTTTTTTTTTTTGAGCTGACGAGATCTTGGAATATTTCGGCTAATTTGCAAGCCATAAATTTCAACGAAAAGTACGACAGTAATAAATTAATTGTGTACAATGCTTTGAATTATGGTTGCGTTTATTTTCCCAGCAACTGATTCGCATATATCGACTATATGCATCTGAACATTTTATGTGCCTTGGCAAGTGCACGATAAATACTTTGGCGTCGACACTCGGTGTTGTCAATTGCCTCAAATTCTCGAACTTTAATGTCTGTCTGACTTAAGGCTATAACGCTGCCCACTTGTCATTCCGGTGCTGCCACTTTATATGTTAAATCTGTTGTACACTGTACAATTGACTCACATTTAAATTTAAATAAATACAATATTATACCATTTATATTAGGTCTATATTTTTCCCGCAAGCAGTTAATAATGAAAAACATTATTAATATTTGTCATCAAAATGAAATATATTCATGGCGTTTACTTTTGACAGAATAATTTAAAGCGTCGTTTCAAAGTCCTTTAAAGTTGCGTTGGTTTCTTTTTTAATTCATCAAATGCGATAGTTTCAAGCACATTCGATAGTTTAGCATGTGACTCATCTCTAGCGAGGCCCTAAAACATTTAATTGCAAGTTCAGTGAACCGACGATGAACTTGAGGCCTTTCTCGCACCCACGCAGCCTTTTTGGGCACCAAATCTAAGGCAATCTAAGGCACATGCAAACAGCAGTTTGCCTGTTGACAAATGATGTACTTAAGCGCCATGATGAAGATGCTGGCAATTATTTCGGTGGCACTTAAATAGCTTTTAATGATATCGAGGAGCCAACAGTAAACAGAACGAATGTCAAATCAAACCACACGCTTTCTATCTCTCTGACCATGGCCAAGAAAAAAAAAATATAGAGAGAAGATCTCTAGCTGTAGCTGTAGATGTCTGTGTATCTGAGAAATGCCAATAAAAAAATGAAAAGTCATAAAACGCGCGCGACAAGGCGAGGGCCATTCGATTGAGCACAGTGGCTGAACGAAATGCCAAAGGGGAGCAATTTTGATGACTGTCGATCATCATCATATAGCTATCTAAAAGTGGTGGAAGACTGCATATATATAGCGATACAGATTTTAGAGGCACGCGAAATTCCAGTTAAGATATTTACTTTCGTTATGAAGAAAAAAATCACAAAGTTATTCTTATCTTTATATCTTTAACAAAGAGTAACAACAGATATTAATTCAAGGGTTTCGACTATATTCAAAATATCGATAGTATTAATCGATAGTACAACTTTATATTTTAAACGCCTTTCGATTGAGATAAGTGCCAAATGAAACCATTTTTTAAGCTTTCAGATTATAATTATTTCGTTCTAAAAGTTGTGGGAGATAAAAGACTGTAAAGAGATACAGATACAGTCTTTGAGATATTTACTTAGATGAAGAAAAAAATCGCGAAGCCCGATATTTTGACAAATAAACAAAAAATATGGGAAAAACAAATAATATTTAAAAAGCTTTGATCATTTGTAATTTACTTAAACTGACCTTTTTGAAAATATCGATAGTATTAATGGATAGTAACGGAACATGGCGAGGGACTTTTGATTGAGTGAAGTTGGAAAAGGAAATAACTCAAAGATTTCGACTATGTTTATACTTATAATTAACTTAAACTGACTTTCAAAATATCGATAGTATTAATCGATAGTAACGGGGCAAGGCGAGGGACGTTCGATTGACTTTCGAGTGAAGTGCGAAAAGAGTCAGTTTTTGATGACTGTCGATCATCAGGTAATAATTCAAAGATTTCGACTATTTTGATACTTATAATTAACTTAAACTGACTTTCAAAATATCGATAGTATTAATCGATAGAAATATATTAAACCTGAAACGCACGACTGCAAAGATACAGATACAGATACCGATTTTGGAGGCATGCGAAATTCTATTTGAGATATTTATGCAAGTTGAAAGCGTATCGAAATACATATTTATTTGTGATTTAATTGAATTGCCTGTGCGTTGTTGTTAAAAATAAACACACACTCACATTTGTGTTGTGTTGTTGTTGTTATTGTTGTTGTTGTTGATATTTTTGTGTTGTTTTTGCGCGCGCGTTTTGCAATTTTTGCCACTTGTTGCTGCTGCGCCTGGAAGCTGCGCGCAATTTATGGCCACAACGGCCAACAAAAATAATAACAACATCAGCAGCAGCAGCAGCATCAACAACATCAACATCAACATCGACATCATCAACAGCAAATAACAATAACAGCAACAAAAACATTGTGTGTTTAATTGCCGGATGAACTGCGATGGGCACAGGAAATCCTTAATGTGCATTTTCATTGTTTTGTGCTGCTCGAAGCGAAGACTCGACAAAGACAAAGCCGTCGGTAGAAAAAATAGAAAATTCAAGTGAAATAACTAAACTACAACTACAACTACAATTACATTTGTAGTTGGTATGGAAGATTGTTGTCTTTGATGGATGGATGGTAAGTTCCATGCAAATAAGATCGCCCAATTCATTCCATTTACCTCACTTTCGATATGTGCACACTATCAAAACAAACACACACACACTTGTAGTCGAACAAGTGGTAAAGTAGTTTATACAGCTGCTCGGATCAATCGACATCTTCATCACAATTGCCTATCGATTGAGATGAGATATTCTGTTGAAATCTCTCGCAATCACACACAATCGAAATCGCAATCGCAATCGCAATTGCGATCGCAGTCTTTGGGGATCGCTCTCCACACTCAATCAAAAGTCAAAACAGTGTGCCGCAAAAGTAATTGTTGCATTTGCAATTTGTGTCTTAACTAGCAAAACGATCCCATAAATCGTTGCACACTGCACAGAGGCCGCTTCTCGACTCGACTGATGGATACTCTCTCTCCTCTTAAATAAGCAATTTGTTCAGCTGAAGCATCCAGAATCTTAAGTTCTGTAAAGTCAAAAGTTGCCAAGGAATTATTTTTAAATTTCGTAGCTCCATTTGCAATATTTCTATTTCTATACTTAAAAAGAGACAAAGTTCTAAAACCAAGAACATTCGACTTACAAATTGTGTTCTTCAAATAAGACCTCTTTAAAAACAAATTTTTAAAACGAAGAACATTAGTCTAAAAATTAAAAATTTTAAATTTTCTGGATTTGGGTCACAAAATTCTGTAATCCATCGAAATTCCTATTAAGTTATTATCTAGATTTGAGAGTTTTCGTTCATAGCTCAGTTAGCCATGGGCTTAAAATCGAGATGTGTTTTCTAACAATAAGATTTTTATATTATTACCGCACTTTTGAGACGAAAATCAAAATTTATTAACTTTTTTTTTGTATTCTTACTTTTTGATCCATTAAAATATGTTTTACATATCTTGAAATCCAAAGTTCAGTTGAATCACTTTTCTTATTTCATTATCATTTGTTTTAAAACACTCCCAACTTTATTTTACTTTGAGTTTAACATTTCTACACTAAACGCTTGCCAAATTTATTTTGCATCTACAATTTACTGTTTCCTCTTCAATAAGAATTATTTGTCTTCAATAATGTTAATCAATAGCTAAAATTACATATCAAAAATTATTATTTTATTTGTGATTTCGTATTAATAAATTTCTAATCGTTCCACTTTTAAAATACATTTAATATTGAATATAAAAAATTATTCTTTTATCCGTTGACTTCGTTTTAAAGAATTTCAAACTTTTCCATTTTTCCATATTGAATTTTAAATAATATAATTTCTTTCAATATTGAATATCAAAAATTTTGTTTATATCAGCTTGATTTCACATTAAAGAATTTCTAATCTTTCCATTTTTAAAATACAAAAATTATTATTTGATCCGTTTGACTTCGTTTTAAAAAATTTCTAACTTTTCCATTCTTTAAATTTATTTAATATTGAATGTTAAATAATATAATTTCTAATCTTTCCGCATTTATAATACATTCAATATTGAATATCGAAAATTATTATTTTATCCGTTTCACTTCGTTTTGAAGAAACATTTCCATTTTAAAAATTCATTCAATATTGTTTATCAAATCTTATTATTTCACTAGCCTCGTTTCGTATTAAAGAATTTCTAATCTTACCACTTTTAAAATACATTTTCTACTACAGCATTCTATTAAAATATTCCCACTTGTTTTAAATGTTTCTGACTCTTTTGTTAGCTAAACATGGATCTTGAATTTAAATGTTTCAAGTTCTCAACTTGAAAATCTTAAAGATTATAAATTATTCCCTAGATTATAAATTATTCCCTATGTTTGAGTGTTTGCTGCAAATCAAGAAACATATTGATAAAATTATTTTCTTACCGTTGAATCGGAGCAGCGTGGACACTTGCAAGTGAATCCCTTCTTCATCTTGAGGAAGAGATGTCGCGCAATGTTGCCGGTGAAGAGTTTCGTATAGGTTGTGGTTATCTCCTCGCCCTCGAGGATATCGACAGCGGCACGCACGATCATATTGTTGGTCTTCTCATCGAAGGTGTAGTAAGAATTGGGAATGCAATCGTGATTCATCACACCAAACAAGGGATAGAGGGCGCGATAGTTGAACTCCTGATTGTCTGTCGTCCGGTCCGTTGTCTTATCGAAGCCATTCGTACGCAACACGGCGACGGTGCGATTCATGATCTCCACCAGCTTCTTGTCGGTGGGGAAATTCTTAAAGCATTTGGCCGCATTGCGGACTTCGGTGCGATGATTGTTGTCCAAATTGGCCTGCAGGCAATAGATTAAATCGCGTTGATCTTTCGACAAATTGATGGCACGCGCAACGCATAGCAAACGAATGATCACGGAATTGGCCACATCCGGTTCGTTGGGGCCCCACGACTTGAACATATCGCAATCGGACTTGTGCTGTTTCTTCTTCGAGCACAGACTGCAGACGGGCAAACCGCATCCCTGGCGGCACATGAATCTCGTATCCGGCAGCACTTTGAAGCACACGCTGCACGAGTTCAACGAATCCTCCTCGTGGGCAGCCAATCCAATCAACAGCGGACTATCCTGAAAGATGATCTCGCCCCGCTTCAGATGTCGAGTGGCCATCACACCGCGTCCCGCAATCTTCGAGACGCCCACCTCCCAGGCGGGATCCTTGTCCTTGAACGGCGCCAGATGCAGATCCAGCAACTCCGATGTGCGCTTCGGGCAAATCATTTTGCTTCAACTTCAAATCGAAACGAATCGAACTTTATGCACAGCCTTGAGAGTGTTTAAAGACACACACACGAACACTCACACACACACACTCACACTCACAGTTCACAAACAACAATAACAAGAAAAAAAAAAAAACACAGTTTCAATATTCAGTCTCAAAAGTCAGTTCAATAAATTTTCAATTAATTTGGAATCGCACTTTAAATTCTTAAAAAGTTTTCTTTTTTGGGGGAATTTTGTTGAGTTCTCTTTTCTTTTCTTTTCTTTTCTTTTTTTTGGTTGGCGCGTATTTCGCGGCTGCCGTTTGCAAACTGTCGCCGTTTTCCAGTTTTACATGATTTTTATGTCGGAAAATGTCGGAAAATGTTTTCGCACAAGAGCCGAAAATTCATTTGGCATTTCGGCTGCTTGCCCGACGACGACGTTGCGAGGCGTGGCGTGGCGGGGGGAGGTGAGGTGAGGTGAGGTGAGGCGAACGTGCTGCGGCGGCAATGCGAAGAAAAGTTCTTTCCCATCATTGAAGATCGCTAATAACGCTAATAATGATCATTAAGATCAGTACGATAATCATATGCCTAGATTACTTTCGATTAAAATTATTATAATTTTACATGTGACTAGACTAATTAAATAATTAAATTAGCTGTGTGTAATTTATTTATTTATATTACAATTTGTTTCATTCATTTCATTCGAATTTCGAATTTATTTTCTAAATGTTAACACCTCATGTAGAAAAATACAAAAATAATTATTTAAAATCTTTTCTACATATATTAAGAAGACAAATATTAATTTCAACAATTGATTTCAGATATTTCATTCACAACGAGATGACAATGTTTGATATTGAATTTTAAGTACATGTAAGTGGAACATGAAAATAAGAACTTTTTTTTAAGAATATAAAGTAAACAATCTATGGAATCTATGTTCTATATATGTAAGTTTAAGTAATTAAGAATCAATGCATAGAATCAGTTGAATCACTTATATCTATTTAATATAGTTGCTTTCGCGAAACAGTTTTAAGAATCGAACAAGTTGAAACCGCTTTGAAATGTTGCCATTGAGAGCAGGTGAGGCAAAGTAAGGGATAGCGTGTGGATTAGAGCGACAGAGACGGCGATAGTTGAGAAAGTGCAGCTATAGCTACACCTACGCTCCTGTCAGACGATGGAGCGTGGTGAGTAGTGTGGTGAGGTGAGGTGAGATGGGGTGGGGTACGGTGCTTGGCAATCATCAGACACTCAACAGGCAGCCAGGCAAATGCGGATTACAAGTGTTAAGCGCAACGATCGGGCAAGATTAACGATGCCACCGTACATAGCTGACAGCAACGGCTGCAGATGTCTATTGCTGGATGGATTGATGTACCTACAGAAGAGCATGTAGCACCACTACATGTGTACATACATGCATACATACATACATCCATGTGTACACATTTATACTACACACTTCGCAGGCAAAACAAACATTTGCGCGCCCCGTGCGGTTGAATGCCTCAAATGCGCTGCCCGCCCAGTTGAATGGACGAATGAGTTCGGGCGGTACAACTACCCCCCAACCCCGCACTTCACCGCCCTTTCACCCCCGGTGGCATCGTCACGGATTTGTGCAATTTTGACAGTCTTCTGGAGTTGCGCCAAAAATGCCGAATGGAGCGATACGGTGACTGAAACACTTGCTGCAACCAGAGATCGAGGGGAAAAGTGTGTACCGTTGATGTACATATGTATGTATGAATGTATGTACATATGTACATTCGAGAGCTTAAATCATCTGACATTCCTTGCGAATTGTTCGGCTTGCTGCTGTTTGCTGTTTCTCGATTGTTGTACCCGATGCGATCCGTAATTAATCGTCTCGTCCGTCACATAATAATATGTGAAATATGCGCCGATTGTCGACGGCCGACCGCCTCGTCGGACATGACATCTCGCTCAGGAAGCAAATAGCATCGACCAGATAATCTATTATTGTTGTTATTAGGTATTTGCAAATTTCGTACTAATTCAAGTAATTAAGTCAATAAATATGCAACAATTTTGTGAAACATTCGCAGCAGACAGCCCGTTTTACGTGTGAACGGGACAGCTATAAGTATGTAGTAAGCACACATGCACATGAACTTCAATAGTTGTCTGCTTCTCTGTCGCGCATGCTCAACAAAAATATGGCAGACGCGCTTGCTCTTTTGCTCTGCAGCAACACGTGCGTGAGTTACTTACGCACACACACACACTCACATCAATGCATGCATGCCAAACAATGTCACACTTATACATGCGCACAAACATTCAAGCTGAATTCCGATAAAAATGTTCATAGTTGTTATCGAATTGACCATTCAACGATGAACAAAATGAGCTTAATTTTAAATTCATTTGCATAGCAGATGCGGCAACATTTCAAAACAGTTTAATTAGCTGACAGTTGGGTCTAATGAATAAATATATAAATACATACTTACATATATGTAAATATGTACATATGTTTTTAATTGCATGTACATATAGGAAATCACGTGCACCTTCCCATTCATTTACCAGTAGTATGCCAACAATATTTGATAGACAAAAACAACTTGCGAATTGACTAACGCCCATGCCGCCAACATGTCCTGTTTGCACTATTCATGCAGCACCACCACCACCCCCTTCCACCTTTGTCCCCCACTTTCCCACCATACTGACGGGTTTGACACATTGACTATTTGGTTCAGTAGGCATCGTAGACTATAAATTGGCGAAAAATGTTGCCAACGTAAAAGATTCGCGTTGCCAACGAAAGCGCCGCAACAACAACAACTTTAATTTAATAAAATTGAAATAAATGAAAACAAATCAAGCGGACGACTCGTGTGTGTACTATTAATGGCAATTGTAGGAATTGTAGGCAACAACAACCACAACAACAACAACAAACATTCTCATAATAATGTAATAAAATTCAAGAATTGCAAAATACCTTGCGAAATGAAATGCTTGCATTATTTGTTGCCGCTTTTTCACGCGCCTGCGTTACGCGCCGTTGGCAATTGAGAATGTGACGCCATTGCTATGTCATCGTCCATGTCAAAAATTGTCGCCCTAATATCGCAACAGATCTCGACGCTATTCCCTCCCCCACTCTCCAGCCCAGCATTACGGCAATCTTCAAATAAAAAGCGCTCCACTTGCCAACCTGGCCTAACGTCATGTGGCCAACGCTTCCGCTGTAGCAGAAATACTATAACAACAACAAGAAATACTACAAAAAAAAATACTGGCATGTCTGACTGTATATACATATGTATGGGTGCGCGTGTGTGTGTGTGTGTCACACAACATACAAAAACACGTCGCGTGGGCCGAAAATGCAACAAATTGCTGTAAATGCCCAAAGACAACAAGTGAGAGTGTTCTCATGGCAAAATGATCGAATTGAGCATACCCTGTTAACAGTAACAAATACATCTATTCGTTGTGCTAATTATGTCTATGCCGCAGTCTTGGTATTATTGTTATCGATGACTAATTTTAGCTGGAGGTCGTTCGATAACTATAACGAAAGCTTAGTATTATTGTCATCGATAAGTAATTTATGCAGGAGATCGTTCGATAACTAAGTAACGAACACCAGATTCAAACAGCAAGTGTAACAAAGATAACATTTTAATGTAGTCGATCTAGCGCTTTGCAGCGAACATCTGCATACTAAAATAATATTTTGCAATTTATTGCACACAAAAAAATAAACATATATCTATGAAAATTTGCTGAAAATTGTGAATGCCGAGCTCGCCGGCAGCGATGCTGCTGTTTTAATTTTCAGAGTCAATTAAAAATTGTTAATTTTACTTATAATTTTAAGGTAGCAAAATGCGAAGCGACCAACGCCAACGACGGTCACGACGGCGACCAACAACAACAACACCGACAACAACAACAACAACAAATATGAGAGAAAAAAATTGCAATTAAAATATTTGCGCGACTTTGTCATGATGGCGACGACGGCGTCAGTTGATGGCGGCAAATTTGGCGTTGAGTTGACATGCCCACATTGCCCCGCAGCGTTTCTCCCGCCGCCCCACAGTCAACCCCTCCCATTCATACTCATACGCACCGCAGTCAACTAGTGTGCCATATAAATTTGCAATTAAATGCAATACTTTGAACGAAATGTTTTCCTGTTCCGTTGCATACAACCAAATGTGCAACCACCTCTATACATATAATACATATTTCTCTCTCTCTCACCTGTCGCTGCCGCTTGTCAAACTTGAGTGACATTCTACCACATTGTCCAATTGCATTTTGCATTAGCCAAAGTGCCTGACAAAGCCATCATCAATACCTGCAATACCTTGTCATTGTCAGTTAATAATTTCGAAATATGGTAAAATCAAAATCCTGGTTTGCACATTTAGCTGTCAACGCTGACAACTGATAATGTCAAACTAATATTGCCATTAGCCTAATTGCCTGACTCATCTATCCACACTATTTATATAGATCTATATTCTTTGGTGGTTTGACTTCCTGGAAAACAACAGAAAGGAATGCGATGCAAATGGATTCTAATTAGAACGATACGATCATCAAGTTATTGTGAGATTTTTGGCCATTTTTATTTCCTTA
Source organism: Drosophila sulfurigaster albostrigata (assembly GCF_023558435.1). Taxonomy (NCBI): domain Eukaryota; kingdom Metazoa; phylum Arthropoda; class Insecta; order Diptera; family Drosophilidae; genus Drosophila; species Drosophila sulfurigaster. The sequence goes on from NC_084885.1 coordinate 22,780,456, forward strand.
ACTTCATGATTATATGTAGATCAAATAAGTCGACGTCCTTCATGCAAGACGCGATCATTCATTGCCGCATCTTGTGTTCTCTGCTGGTTAATCCAATCGATGGCATATTATAGTATGACTGACTGATCTTGGTACATGCCAAACTTGGTTTATCGTAATGTCAAATGTGCGGGCGACATGGACATTTTCAAAGAGATTGCAAGCGATCGCCCCTCAATGATCACGTCCAGATGGCAGATCCCCTCCCGCGCCCGTCTACAATCAACAGACTATATAGTGTATATAGAGAACCCGAGGAGATTTGCTAAATTTCTATTTGATTTTAATACACTTAAACGCAATCAATTTTATTGCGCTCGTTTCGGTTGCCTGTCGAATCGAATTCAATTTGATTTGCTTTTCGATGTGAACTTGGATCTGGCACTGAGAGCATCGAAGTGGGGGTTATGGATTTTTCTTTTCCTTGTTTCTTTTTTTTTTTAATTTGGCATTTGCAAGATCACAAAAAATAATCGAGAAAATCGCGTCGAAACACACAAAACCAAAAAACCAAAAAAGGAAAAAAAAGTTGTTTACAAGCAACCAAAATGCGAACGTTGGAATCTTAGGAAAAATGAAATGCTGCCGCTGCGTTCCATATGCACATGATCCACATAGACACATCGTAGATCGTACATCTATCTGGCTATAATCGTATATGTACGGCAGATACAGATACAGCACACCGCACTCTTTGCGACTTATGTGTTAACATAAAACAGATGACGAGCAGCAGCTGTGACTGCCAATCGAATTCGCTTTGGTTACCCAACTGGATATGGATATCGCATCGCTGTTGGGCTTCTCATTCACGTTACGTTAACGTGCCAAATGCCCCTTGCTTACGTCACATTAACCTCCCTCCTGCCACGCTCCACTGATTGCAGCAGTCCAATATGAGTAGAATAGAGAATACTGGGCTGCCTGCTCTCCAGTTAATCCTCAAGTGAGATAAGTGCAGTCTTTAAATTAATAGTTGCTTTCAATTTAAATCTCTGAGTATTTGCAATGTTTTTTCGTCTCAGTGCAGCTTCATCTGTGGACCCGAGATGATATTAATACAATGTCAGTTCGTATTAACGTTACTCGTAAGTCGATTTATACCATTATTTTCTATACCAGTTAAGCTAAGATAAATTGCAGCTTATGCAACTATCGAAAACAATTAAATTGTATATATACAACTAAATTAAGCTGTCACATAGATAAAAAAAAAATTACATGCAGTTCAAAACCGATAGGTCGATAAACAGCAGTTGAGTTCAGTTAATCGAACTTTGAATTTTGTAGTTCACACTGCTGCCGCTACTGCGCGCGAGGTCGCCACAATCGCTGGCTATAGTGCGCGCACGTGACGAATGCGCTCACAGCGGTCGGCTAACAGCCGAACAGAGACGAACACTCGATCGGCTCGAGTATGCGAACGAGCTGTGGGTGCAACGCTATCTGCACTGCTTTTGGACGCAGCTGCAGCTGTGGGAGGATAACGATGGCTTCAATACCATGCGCATTGTGCAGACCTACGGTGGACCACATCGCTTCAATGTGGAGCAAGCCTTGCCAGTCATCGGCGGCTGCAATGCGCATGCTCGGCGCACTTCGACGGGCAACGCCATCGACTGGTGTTACAAGGCGTTTGTATGTATACTGCGCACTCCAGTGGGCGATTGGTATCGACACTATATGCTGGATATAATCAATGGCAACGCTTAAAAGTAAAGTCAAAATAAATAATCGATGCTGCTTGCTGTTCAATGTTCGTTAGTGTGGTAAGTATAATCGATTATCGATAGATTACGAAAAGATTGTTTTTCATTGTTTTTCTATTTGACAATGTTTAGCATCTCAAGGCGGCAACAGTAATCAGTCACAGTAGACTTAGGCAACAAAATTCAACAAATTGAAGACTCTGAAGGCTTTGACAAAACCAATCTGAAAACAAATAACCGGCAAAGATGGAAAACAGTAATATGCGCGATTTTGGTAAACCGAAGGATGGTACAATCGACAAAATTGACTCGGCGATAGCCACCCAAATTGATACAACTGCCAATAGCAGCTCCTCCCCGCAAATCAACGCTGACGATATACTCGACGGTAGTGACAAACAGATGGCCGATATTGCTTCAGTGAACAGTCATTATAATCAGGACGAGAGCAAAGTCCAACCAGTTGCTGCCGATGAAGACAATGGAGCTGCCGTCTCGAGTGCTGGCGGCGCTGCAAACGGAGCTGAACAACAACCGGAGGAGCTGCCACCGAAGCCAAAAGGTTGTGACAAGTGCGGCAAGAAATTTGGATTAACCGGCGGATTTGCGTGTCGCTGTGGTGGCACATTTTGCGCCTTTCATCGTTACAGCGACCGCCATGATTGCAGCTTTGATTATCGCGAATTGGGTGCCAGCGAAATACGTCGCGATAATCCAGTAATTGTACCCGAAAAGCTACGCAAATTGTAGTACGCATTCATTCTGTATTGCTGTTGTAATTCCTATACTACCTACCCTCTATATATTTGTTTATAAATTAAATTTCGTGAATTTTTATTTTTGGCATGAACTAACACAACATTATAAAAACGCTTAAAGCGCAATTGCACAAAACAGACAAAACGACAAACAAAAAGCCTGTTCAGATGTACAATAAATTATTCCAATGTATTATCATATATTTAGTGATTAGCCAAGGATTTAAAGGACTGTTGCAAAGTTCTAATTGTGTATTCATTTGAATTGTGTGGCGCCAAATAGGAACCTGTTGTTAGCGCCATCTATGGGGAATTTTGCAGCAATGCAATGCACAGATGTTTCGTTCACCTGTCGCTGAACTAGCTACGCGTGCCAGCTGATTCCAACGCAGAAAGCCGTACAGCCCGAAACTATTTCGTTTTATGTATTTACAGGTTTTTTTTTATAAGTATCAATAAATTATGTTCCATTATACAGTAGTTTATGGTATGCATGAAGCTCACATTTATATATTTTTCGTCGGCCCTCGCATTGGCTTATGCAACCCTGTCAATTATGCCTGTAAACTATACAGTTCAAAAAACAAATGCCTGTAATATTAATAAATTAATCACATTAAACGCCGATATATTTAACAAATTATTTAAATGTTTTTGTTATATTTTCAGACGAAAATCCAAATGAATATAAATATAGCAATGGTATATTTGTGAACAACATGCCTTGCAGACGCGGTGTATATTTTGGTATATTGCGCGATTGTGCGGTGCGGTCACACTTGTGTGTGTAGCAGCAACATAATTGCAAAATAAACGACGCCACATAAACATAAACATAAACAGCTAAAACATTGTAAATTGAGTGACAAGAAAAAGGCGCGAATAGCGGATTAAACACCAAAGTGAGTGTGTGTGTGTGAGTGTGAGTGTGTGTGTGGTGCATGCATGTAAATGGAGATGGAGAAGAAGGCCAAAGAGCAATTGCGTCGGTATAAGAAGTCGCGACATGCGCACAGCAGCAGCGACAGCTCCAGCACCGACACCGATAGCGGCAGCAGCTCGTACAGCAGCTCCGACAGCGAACGGGAGGCCCACCACGGCCACGGCGGTCATCCGCATCAGCAGCAACGTTCGGCCGAACGGCATCATCGCAAAAAGAAGAGTTCACGGCGAGCGGGCAGCTCGTCCGGCGACGAGCGACGGAAGCGTGACAAGCGCGAACGTGAGCGTGACCGCGATCGGGATCATGTGCAAAAGAAGCTGGTGGCCAAGCGCAATCATCTCAAGCGCAAACTTAAGGAGGCGCGTCTCAAGAAACGCGCTGCAGCCGCCTTAAGTGGCCACGGCCACCGAGCGTTGTCCCCAGCCACGCAGGCCAAACTCAAGAAGCTGGCAGAGCGCAAGCATTTGCGGGCCGAGAGCAAGGAGCAGCGTGAACGCGAGCGCGAAAAGTTGCGCAGCGTGCATCGCGAGCGAGAGCGCGAACGGGAGCGTGATCATCATCGGTTGGGCGGCAGCAGCCGGTCGCCAACGGGTGCAGCGAGCAGCACCACGACAACGACGAAGATACGCATTCACCAGGATGTGGTGGGCAAGCGGCAGAAGAGCCCGGGCGCCGGTGGCCTCTCCGGTGGCCTTGGCGGCGGTGGCCTGGGTCCCAACGGCAATGGCGGACCCGCGGCACGGCAGCTGCATCATCAGCTGATGTCGCGCGAGAAGATCATCATACAGACGCGCACACGCGGACGTACACCGTCGCTGGAGCGTGAGCGTGAACGCGAGCGCATGGAGCGTGAACGTGAACGCGAGCGAGAACGCGAACGCGTCGAGCGTGTGGAGCGCGAGCATGAGCGCCAGCGTCAGCACGAGCACAAGCTGCAGCGGCACGATGATCTGTCGCTGCGCGAACGTGAACGCGATCGCCGCGAGCGTGAACGCGAACGTGCTGAGCGCGAGGCGGCTCGCGACAAAGAGCGCGCCGAGGCGCTGGCCCGTTGTCAGGAGCGACAGCGTGAACGCGAGCGTTTGGCTCGCGAGAAGATGCGTCGCCAGGCCGAAGAAGACGAAGCGGTGGCCGGTGGCAAGAAGGGTGGACCGTATGGCGTCGCTGGAGGCAGTGTGCGTGAGCTGGACATGGCCATGCAGCCATACGGAAGTCGCGAGCGCTCCCTGGAGACGGTGGACCGTGTGGGCGGACGACATGTGCGCGACAAGCGCGAACTGGACGCCTATGAGCGGGAGCAGGAGTTCTTGGAGGCGGAGCGTCATGGGCTGATCGACGAGATGCGTCGCTACGGTGGCCAGAGGCGTCGAGAGCTCAGTCCGCTGCCCGAACACTATGCACAGCGCATGCGCGATCCACGCGACATCTACTCGGAGGAGGAGCGCGAGCGGTAAGTCAAATGATCAACAGTCAAATGACAGACAATCGTTTGATAGATGCAAAATATGTCACTTCTTTATTTCTCCATCCGGCTGTCTGTCTGTCCGTCTCTTTAATCATCTAGAACTCAACTGGTTTGACAGCTAGAGACACCAAATTTGCTGACAGCGTTTCTTAAGATGTTTAAAAGAAAATAGTTTCACCAATGACACATTTCGAAATATGTAACTACAAATTCTGTATCCTGCTGTCTGTCTGTCCGTCTCTTTAATCATCTAGAACTCAGCTGCTTTGACAGCTAGAGACACCTAATTTGCTGACAGTGATTTTTAAGATGTTTAAAAGAAAATAGTTTTACCAAAAACACATTTCGAAATATGTAACTACAAATGCTCTATCCTGCTGTCTGTCTGTCCGTCTCTTTAATCATGTAGAACTTTGTTGCTTTGACAGCTAGAGACACCAAATTTGCTGACAGTGATTTTTAAGATGCTTAAAAGAAAATAGTTTCACCAATGACACACACTGCAAATTCTCTATCCTGCTGTCTGTCTGTCCGTCTCTTTAATCATCTAGAACTCTGCTGCTTTGACAGCTAGAGACACGAAATTTGCTGATAGCGCTTCTTAAGGTGCATAAAAGAAAATGGCAATAGCAAAATGGTTTCAGAAGTTACCTTTTTAAGAACTGCGAATTCTGTTTATCATAAATACATCATTTGTCTTTTATATGTTCTGAAGTATGTACCAGCTAAGGTGTTTAAACTTAACTAAAAGAAGAAATACTCTGGAGTAAATTTAAATATTGAAGATAAACTCTCTTTCTCTCTCTCTTCCACACACTTCTAACACTTGCTGCCTTTATCTTTTACAGTGCCTACAAACGCGCCTATCTCGATGCACGCTACTCGCGGGAGCGCGAAGCTTGGCTCGATGCGCGCGAAATGCGCGACTATCGCGACCTGGACGCCGAGGTGGCGCTTTATGCCGACGAGCGAGAGCGCATCTTGCGTGATCGCGAACGCGAGCGAGAAAGAGAACGCGAACGTTTGCCAGCGCGTGGCGATTATCGCGCCGAATGGGAACGCGACTGGGATGAGGACAATGGCGGCGTCGGCGGTGGCGGTGGCATCGGTCCAAGCGCCGGTGGCGGCGCCAATGGCAGTGGTAATGGAACGCCAGGACGTGCCAGCGGCTTTGTGGGCGGTCCCAAGCGTGGCGGCGGCGGACCAAAGCCACCGACAGCGCAGTCAGCGCAGCAGCAACAACAACAGCAGCAGCAACATCACTCGGCCTCGGAACCCGATTGGGATGCCGATGAGCGTGAGGATGGCGTCGGCGGTGGTGGAGGCGGAGGTGATGGTGTTAAGAATGAGCCCGCCTGGCTGGAGCATGATCAACGCGAGAAACCCTCACGTCCCTGGCAGCAATCGAGCAACGATTGGCGCGACAATGATGAGCCCAGCTTTGGACGTGGCGGCGTCCAGAGTAATGTGAACGCTGGCAACGACAGCGGTTCGGTGGCACATCATGCGGCCAACTCGTCGCCGCATCATCATGTGCATCCGCGTGGCGAACGCGGCGCCGGACGCGGCTTTCGACGTGGCGGCGGTGGCGGAGGCGCTGCCCACAATCACGAGCATGGCGAGCGTGGCTATCGCTCGCATCCGCCTCCGCTGATGACGCTGCCCGTGCAACCTCCGGGTGGCTATCACGGCAGCTCGCGCGGCTTTCCACACAAGCGATTGCCTTATGGCGGAGGAGGAGGAGGCGGTGGCTTCCTCAAGAAGCAGCATGCGCACATGTCAGCGACAGCAGCCGCTGCAGCAGCAGCTGGCGGAGGTGGAGCTGCGGGAGCCGCATCACAGTTGCAGCAGACGCAACATCAACAACACCAGCAGCAACAGCAGCAGCAACAACAACAGCAGCAGCAGCAACAACAACATGGCCAAGCGAAGCCAAGCAATGCGGCAGCTCAGGCCAGCGCTGTGGCAGCGGCAACAACAGCGGTTGCAGCAGCGAAGGCAGCTGCACAAAGTGCTGCGAATGCGACCACAAATCCGGGCATTCTAGCTCAGGTGAGCAAGCTGGCGACGACGAGCATTAAGCAGGAGGATGCCAGCGAGGATTCTGCGGGCACACCCGAACCCACAACCACAAGCAGCAGCATTGGCAACGCCTCCGAGACGGGTGCCGGAGATGCGGCGGCAGCAACAGACGCTGCCACGTTGCGGCAGCTGCAGCTGAAGCAGGAGCCCAAGACGAACGGAGAGCTGAGCGAGATTAGCGACAGCGACGATGACATACTCAACAAAACGGACAAGGTGAAGCCCAAGTGTGAGCTGCAGCTGGAGGTGGCACAAGAGCTGTCCGCGGATGCGTTGTCCAACAGTGATGAGCACATCAAAAGCGAGCCCGAGAAGACAGCAACAGCCACAACGCCAACGCCAACAGCAGTGGCAACAACTGGCGCAACAGCAACTGTTGCTGCACTGACTCCAGCGACAGCTGTGCAGGCGTGCATCAAGAGCGAGGATGTGGACGAAGTGCTCGACTTTGAGGAGATCTCCGATGGCGAACTCGAAGAAGACGCCAGGCACAAAGGTAAAAGTAAACGAAACAAACATTTCCAACACACTTTTCACTCTCCCTCTTTTTCTAGGCATTGGCGATGCTTTGGGTGTTGACTGGCAAGGCTTGATAGCGGAGACACGCAAGCAGGCCACGGATCATGCCGCCCAGCAAGGCGTCGAGCGCAACACATCGGCCAAACAACGCTGGCAACCGCATCATGTGCTGCTCGACATGGGCATCAGCTTTGAGATGGCTGGGCCGGAGTATGCGCGTCGTGTGCTCGACGAGGCGCGTCAACAGTTGCGCCAGGAGAAGGAACAACAGCAGCTGGCATTGATCAAGACCGAACCGCAAATGGAGGCAGCAACCACAACAACATCGACAACCACAACCACAGCAACATCCGCTGTCAAGAAGCCGCCTGTGCACGATTATCGTGAACTCCTCGATCCGGAGCATGTGGAGCCGTTGGCTTGCGTCCAGATGGGTTTGCGAAGCGCGGCAGCTGAACGTTTGCGTCTTGTGGGCAATGTCTGTGGTCCCGGCAGTCGGGCGCTTAGCGCTCGTCAGGATTTGCGACTGCGACGGCAGCTGTGCGGTTTACCTGCCAGGGAATGCGATTTTCCGCGCAACGTGCCGCTGGTGAGCGAGGGACTGCGATCCCTGGCCATGCACATGTTTCAGCGCACGCTCGATGTCAAATGAGATCCGCTCGCTCGACAGCGGCTCGAGCAATTTAGCTATAGACTAGACATACAGATCTACATGCAATGCCATCACCAAGGCAGCGATCAACTCGATGATGACGAAGATGATGATGAGAATACAGTTTAAGAATGGATAAAGTGCATGATGTGTCCTGAGCTAGACGAGTTCAATTACCTTAATTAACAATGTTCGGATTCCAATTAATGATGGAGCGAAAAGCAACTAAATAATGCTCCATTTTTGAAAACGTTATATAATAATATATATATCCTACTATATTGCAATTGTGTAAAATAATTCAAAGATTAAACGTGAATATTCAATGAACTTGATGCAAACACTGAGCAAACATTTTGATGGACGGCAGCAGCTGAGGCCCAGAAGCATTGTCAGCAAAAAGAAAAGTAAATAGTAAGTTAAATAAAGAGTGTGGTCAACGTGAATATACCGCGCACAAAATGTAAGATCAATGTTGCTTTTTAATACTATTTTGATACCGATCTTTAATGTGTCTAGACTTATAATTAGACTTAAAAGTATTCTATTATATATGAGTAATTCTCTGGCGAATAATGTTCCGTGCGACACTATGTAACAGGCAGAAGGAGGCATATCCAACACTTTAAAGTCTCAAACATCTCCTGCTACTTCTCTGCTCTCTCCTCCGTAATTGCTTATCGCGTAAACAAATCACTGTTCTACATTCAAGCTATAAACAAAAATGACACACACTTGTAATCGAAACTGTTTCCCAAGGCACAAATCAAAGTCAAAAATCAACTCAATGCTGACAAGTTTTTGATCATCCGTCTGCCTGTCTGTCCGCCTGTTTGAATGCAAATTGCTCGCTCTGCGTCGAAGGGATCTAAATGAAACTTGGCGTCGATATTTAGTGCACTATACATCATATATTACTATATCAATATCAGTTGGATCGAAACACTATAGCTTATATCAGGGATAAGAAGAATTCTACAAACTTTTTGTTTAAATAAAGAAACAAAACAAAGTAAATCTAAAGATCGGTATGTGCCCTAATCCAGTCGTTGAAGTAGTAGACACGAGCATAGCCATCGGGATAGACATTACCGCAGCCACGGTAGACGAAGTTAGAGACGCCCACAAGCTCGCCATTGTAATGCGCCGGACCACCAGAGTCGCCACTGCAGGCGCCATTGTTGGCCGGATGAGAGAGGCACAACATGTTCTCATAGCCAAAGAAGATGCTCGCCTCGCAGGCCTCCAGCGACATCGATGTCAAGGTGTTCCACTGCAGATAACGTGGCATATCACCGCCATAAGTGAGACGACCCCAACCGGAGATGATGATGTCCGCATCCGCTGGCGTATTCTCGCTGGGCAATGAAATGGGCTGAATGTTTTCCGAGAAGATGAACGGAGGGTCCACCCGCATCAACGCCAAATCGTTACGGAAATTGCCATAATTCTCGTGCACAATGATCTCGACGACTTGAACCAAATCTCCGCCACTGAAGCGATCGTTGCTGCCGGCGCGGATGTTGAGATTGCTGGCGGGATAGACGACAACGGTGCCATTGTCATAATTATTGCTCACGCAATGGGCAGCGGTGAGCACCCAGTATCTGGAGAGGATCGAGCCACCGCAACTGTGTGAACCACTGTTCCTCAGCGATATTTGATGCGGGAATTGCGCTTGAGTGGCATCTACACCACCAACCACACGTCCATCGATGCTGGGCGCCGCCTGACAACCGACGACAGCGAGCAAAAGCACTGAGAGTATTCCTTGGAGCAACATGTTCACAACTGACAGTTGTCCAGCGACGAACTTGCACTTTTATGGCAAACCCAACTAAGCTCTCCAAAGTTATTTATTGTGCACATTTGAGCACTCAGGGTGCGCTTAGGAAACTATTCGCTTATTTGTTGTTACCTCTAAGATTTCGCCTTGCGAATATCTTATCGACACTCGAAGAAACGCGTGCGATTTACGACATTGATCTAATCTTTAAATTCTCATTACTTTCATCATCAAACTATCATTGTTACTGCTTTGACTCTTCGAATTCTCATTATCAATTGTTTCGATTTGATTTAATTATTGCCAGGATGACCACCGATTGATGTTTGACATCACAACTACAATTAAGCTCGCGAAGCGCAATAAGTCCTAAATCAGCAAGTGAAATAGCAGGCGAACATAAATCAGCAGGGAGCAAATATGCAAACTATGATTAGGCTAAAAGTAATTTCTATATTTCTGTTTTAAAATTACATTTTTGGACTCGATACACATAGGGTAGAAGGGTATTATAACTTTGTGCCTTCAGGAAATGTATGCAATAGGCAAAAGGAGGCATCTCCGACCTTATAAGATATATAAGGATTTCAGATTTCGTCTGTAAGATCTGAGCATTTGAGGCTTCCAACTTTTAGCGGCCTCTCTTATCTCTTATGCTTATCACGTAAACAAATCACTGTTCATTTGCTAGCGAGTTAATTCTAGCTATAAACAAAAATGACACACGCTTGCAATCGATAAGCTTAATTCAGCAAACGCAGCGAACGTGAATCTCTTCCACTTAAAGCTTATCGCTATAGCAAAATATAGAAATGCTAAAAATATTGCACAAATTGCGCAAGGCATCGATTAGAGATTCCCCAAGGCACAAATCAAAGTCAAAAATCAACTCAATGCTGACAAGTTTTTAAATCATCCGTCTGCCTGTCTGTCCGCCTGTTTGAATGCAAATTGCTCGCTCTGTGTCGAAGGTATCTAAATGAAATTCGGCGACGATATTTAGTGCACTATACATCATATATTACTATATTAATATCAGTCGGATCGAAACACTATAGCTTATAGCAGCCATAGTAAGAATTCAACAAAAATTTATATTTATGTAGAGAAACGGAACGAAGTAAATGGTAAAAAAAAAGTTTATTGCAACTAAGGAAAACTTCATGAGCTCTTCTAAAGATCGGTGTGTGCCCTAATCCAGTCGTTGAAGTAGTAGACACGAGCATAGCCATCGGGATAAACATTACCGCAACCGCCGTAGACGAAGCCAGCGATGCCCACAACCTCGCCATTGTAATGCGCTGGACCACCAGAGTCGCCATTGCAGGCGCCATTGTTGGCCGGATGCAAGAGGCACAACATGTTCTCATAGCCATAACCGATGCTAGCATTGCAGGCCTCCAGCGTCATCGATGTCAAGGTGTTCCACTGCAGATAACGTGGCAGATCACCGCCAGCACTGAGACGACCCCAGCCGGAGATGATGATATCCGCATCCGCTGGCGTATTCTCGCTTGGCAATGAAATGGGCTGAATGTTCTCCGAGAAGATGAACGGAGTCTCCACCCGCATCACAGCCAAATCGTTAAGGAAATTGCCATAATTCTCGTGCACAATGATCTCGACGACTTGAACCAAAACTCCGCCACTGAAGCGATCGTTGGTGCCGGCACGAATGTTGAGATTGCTGGCGGGATAGACGACAACGGTGCCATCGTCATACGAATTGCTCACGCAATGGGCAGCAGTGAGTACCCAGTATCTGGAGAGGATCGAGCCACCGCAACTGTGTGAACCACTGTTCCTCAGCGATATTTGATGCGGGAATTGCGCCTGAGTGGCATCCACACCACCCACCACACGTCCATCGATGCTGGGCGCCGCCTGGCAACCGATGACAGCGAGCAAAAGCACTGAGAGTATTCCTTGGAGCAACATGTTCACAACTGACAGTTGTCCAGCGACGAACTTGCACTTTTATGGCAAACCCAACTAAGCTCTCCAAAGTTATTTATTGTGCACATTTGAGCACTCAGGGTGCGCTTTGGAAACTATTCGCTTATTTGTTGTTACCTCTAAGATTTCGCCTTGCGAATATCTTATCGACACTCGAAGAAACGCGTGCGATTTACGACATTGATCCAATCTTATCACACTTACAGTTGAAATTCTCATTACTATCATCATTGCGCTATTGTTGGTTGTGGCTTTGACTCTTCGAATACCCATTATCAAATGTCGTTTTTGTTCTGTTTTGATTTGATTTAATTATGACCAGGATGACCACCGATTGCTACAACTATATTTACTCTACTATCTGGGTTTATTTCTATTATGTTGAAATTCCAACTGTTTGTTTTTCGTGGTCCCAGTTACAGTTTCTCTAGAAATTCACTTTCAACGTATTTCTTGGAACGAAAAACAGATCAACTTATAGTATGACACATTAACAGTTTAGTATAAACAATATACAAGAATTTGCTTTTGATATCATTATTATAAATGTAATGCTTCAATCATCAATAATAAAAGCATTGAATTCTAAGTTGATACTTGACGTTTGTTTCTTCCTTGGTTATTACCACTTACAATAAAATATTAATTGGCATACATTCATCATAAAAAAGGGAGAGCTGTGCTGTGATGAAAAATCTAATTTGAAAAGTTTGTTTAAACATTTTGCAGCATTAAAACTTATAAACTAGTTCATACTTTTGCGCTACGCCATTTAACAATCTCAGCTGCCTGATTAAAAAAACCATTGCATACTTTTACAGCCATCTCTCAATTGGTGGCAATTCTCAAAAATCATGGCATACTTTCGGGGGCAATGTGAAAGCCAAAAAAACAGCCAGAAACAGAAATATCCTTGATATCTCAGAAACTACAAGGACGATTTGGATGTCCTTTGGCATGTTGAAAGACCTAATCAAAAGTCGTTGATTGACACTAGTTTCAACCGGAACCTTCAAAGGATTTTCGAGTTATCAACAAATTTATGTATACGAAAAATGACGTTTATCTCCGCTCCTGTAAGGACTTTCGTCCTTTTTCCAATTGATTCTATAATTTCGTGTCAAGAGCTACCTCGTTCGCATCGCAAGGACAAACTCTATCGATCGGCATCAACAAAACATGGGGTCATCTAAGAATCCAACATTTGTAAAGACCAAAGGAAACATGCGAAGAACACAAAATCCAGGATAACTCGCAAACGGAAATAACGATTCGTATGTCCTTTGGCTGGCTGATAGGTCTATCCAATACCCAACGTTTGTCAGGATATTTTTGCAAGGATATGGCCGAGTTCTAGCCTATTTTAGCTGGAGGAAATGTTCACATTATCTCCGCTCCTGTAAGGACCTTCGTCCTTTTTGTTTTGCAGTTCGATAAACCTCGATTAGTAGTGTATGTGTGCCAAAGAAAATCCTTGTTGTCCTTCAAATGACCGATGTAAGGACCATGTGAGGTCATGATTCAATGAGAACTACTCTGTTGTATAATTGATTTATTTGCTATTGCTCATAACAATGCGGGCAAAACTAACAAAGATTAATAATATAATATTATTATTAGAGAAATACATCAATAATGGATATTGTCTTAAACTAGTTCATACAATGATTAAGCCTATAACTAAACGTGGACAAAGATTATGTTTAAAATGGGAAAATAGACTTTAAAATAGCACAAAAAGTGGGGCAAAATGGAATGTACGATTTGTTTTCTTAATGAACAAACGTGATTAAAAAATAACAAATGGTCGTGGGAAGAAAAATACTGAAATTTAAGTGGATGCTTTTTAAGTGATATTAAGCTAAAGATACTCTTCTTTTTTTTTTTTTTTTGTTGCTCTTTGCATTTTTTCTTTATAAATAATTGTGGGTAAAGCACTCGTAGTATAAGTTGTGTATTCAGTACGATCGAAAAGGACTGCTCAGGACAGTTCAATGCTCCTCCCCAGAACTCCTTCTAGACGGTGTAGAGGGTGCTATTATCCGGCTCTACTGGAATGGCCTGGACAATGAAGCGTCTGCGATCCGAATAGTCGCTAGGTGCTGATGGCTGTTCAAAATAAAGAGAAGATACAACATTATAAATAAAACAAAGAAACAGCATATGCTTGACATTTAAAGCGTTAGTTGGATAAGCAATTAATATAGACAATTTCACCACGAATTCGAAACAATCGTTGAGGATCTTTGGCGGGATTTTTGGGGGAACGCAAGCACATGCAAGGAAGGAATTACAAATTATTGATAAACATGAAATACTCACACAATGCAACAAATACAATTGTTGTTCCTATTTACTTTTTGGGCCTCAACTCAGCTATAAGTTTACAATTTGCCTTAAACATTTTTCCTACATTGCCAATAATTATTACATTTTTGTTTTACATTTTTTCTTACATATCACAAAACGGTCCAAAAGATTGTTAACATTAATGATTAATTTATATTTGTCTTTTACTCAGCTATTTTGTTGGCTATTTTTATAGTGTCAATAGTGAAAATTCCTAACAATCTTGAAATAAAGCTGCCTTTTATTCTTATCACGGAATTTCACAATATTCAAACGAAATCCCATATGCAAAAGTTCGCAAATTGGAAAACGTTTGAACATCAAGACAATAACAACAATGTTTAGGTGTGTGTGTGTGTTTTTTTTTTCTTTTTAGGAATAATACTCGAGACTTTTGATCTAAAATGAAACAGAAACAAATACAAAAACAGTTTTAAAGGAAATGCAGGACGAACAACAAATGTGCAATGAAACAACGTTAACGCAAGTGAAAAACTGAACAAATGTTTTTAGGGAAAAGAAGCTGTGCAAAATCTAGAGCTGATGTTCCCCAGAATAGAGAAAACTTTAACTATTATATTTATACTTCTGTCACAATTATTATTATTAGATGTATTACTATTGTATTTAAACGTATACTATCTATTCCTCATACTTTGGATTGACGTTTGCTTTAATTTCCAATTACTATCCCAGTGTTCTTAAGGTACTTATTACAGTACAGGTTCTCCACTGAATAAATGATTAAAAATATAATAAGTTATTATTGCGAGAAATCAACAAGTAACTCTACGATTTTATGTGTTGTCCACAATATAAATTAAAAATAATAAAACAAGTTATTTTTAATACCTATTCAAGTCTAGCAACATTTCAAATTATCAGTATCGAATACTGTTTGTTCACTTCATTTTTGGAGACTCGCTAATAAATTAATGAAATGTTTACAATATAAACTATTTGAAAAATGTTACCTAGTCACTTTGTGTTGTCAAATATTAGAATTATATGAAAATAATTAGTGTTATAATATCCCTCTAAATTACGAAAATATACCAAAGGCTATATTTGGTATATTGATATAGTACTACATTCAAAATTCAGATTGTCAGCCAAACCAACTAACTATTTCATAAATAAGTTCTACAATTTGTATATGATCGCAACCCAATTGTCAGGAATCATAAAGATTATAGTTATTATTATATGTATTGCGACTACAGCTTCAAAATTATGCTTGACATTTGAGTTGCTCTTACAGTCTCTGAGATCTAGGTATTCATGCGGACGGACAGACAGACAGACATATCTAAATCGTCTCGCCTGTTGATGCTGATCTAAGAATTTATATACTTTATGGGGTCGGAGATGACTCCTTCTGCCTGGTACATACAAAGTTATAATACGGTGTATAAAAATGTAATTTTTAAATCAGAAACATGGAAATACCTTTTAGACTAATCATAGTATGTGTTGCTTAAACAAACCGCAAATCAAAAACATGAAATTGAGAACGCTTCAAATACAAAACTACAACAACAAAACTTTAACATTTGAACAATTAAAGAAAGCAATTGCATTGTGGAAGTGTAAATAAATAACGGAACGGAGAAACCAGAGACCAGGACAACCACAACCACAAACTATAAAAAGGATCCACCACCACAAATTGGTAAATTTCAAGGTAAGCGCAAAAACGTTGAATAGCTAAATGCAAAATGTCGATGATGCTGATGCTGGGTGGAGGAGGGAAAGAACGGGGGATTGTCCACTCACATCGGTGCATTTGCATTGCGACTCATCGAAGATGGTGCCGGTGGTGCAGCTCTGATTGTAGCGACAGGCGCAGGTGCAATTGGCATCGTCCCAATACTTGTTCTCCGATTGCTCCAAGCACTTGTCACGGGCATCCGTATTTTGGCACTCGCAGCGACACAGATCCTTGCGATACTCCTGATACGAGTTGCAATCCTCGGCACGTATCCGGCAATCGCATTTGCATTTCACATGCTGCTCCACCGTCACAATCACATACACCTTCTTCTTGCTATTGCTGCCATCCAATTTACGCACTCGCATCTGCAACGCCTCCGTCTCCGTCGGTTGGCAGGCAATCAACGTGGAGCCGCAGCAGCCGCTGCAGCGATTGACGCGTGTGCAGACTGGAGCATAGCGCACATTGCCGCCACTTTGCTCCGCCTCCTCTTGGCCCACATTTAGATCCACGATTGTCGGTTGTGGCGAACAGCTGGCGGCCATCGCCAAAGGCGGTTGATCGGCACTTCGCTTAAATTGTTCTGTGAAACAAGTTTTTTTTTTTTTAGTTTATTAATGGTTTCGCACTTTGAAGTTCATCTGTGTACACTTACCCCTCGAGCTGCTCTTGCCCTCAACATCTGTGTACTCTGTCGTCACATTGCTTAGCTCGAGAGACAGCTACGAGAGAGAGGGAGAAAGATATTAGTAGCTGATTATAGTAACTTCTATCTCGCTTAACAACCTAATTCCACAGTCGCAGTTACCTGAGATTGAGATAAGCAACAGAAATCTTCTTTCATGTATATACAAAGATATATTTAAAGATATGGTTTTTTGTGTGGTCGTTAAGTGAGATAATGTATGCCGTTAAGTGAAAATGACGTAAAGATTTAAAGTTATGATTGTGGATATAATCTTATCGCATTGTCTATACAATCCGAAGAGTATCTTAGCCATATTTTGCCGCTAAGTGAAAGTGGCCATTAAGTGAAAAGAACGCAAAACAATCAAATTATGCTTCAGAATAAAAACTAATCATATTCTCTATAAAATATGACGAGTATCTTAGCCAAATTTTTAAATAGGCAAATAAAGCACACAATATGCCGCTAAGTGAATGTGGCCATTAAGTGAAAATTACGTTAAATGATAAAGTTATGTTTGGGGATAGAAACTAACCATATTTACTATAAAATATGAAGAGTATCTAAGACATATTTGAAAACAAAGCTTATAATTCACCGCTAAGTGAATGTGGCCGTTAAGTGAACAATGTCGTAAAGCGTTAAAGTTATGCTTGAGCATATAAACTACAAAATATTTAAAGTATATCAACCATATTTTAAAATAAACAAATATGCATACGTATAAAAATAAATAAAATCACGTTTCGAAATATTATCGTTAGCGGCAACAACGAGAAATGCGCTTAAGCGATAGTTCCAGCAACTTGCGTTTGATACATCAAGCGTGACCTTTCACCCGCTTTATTGCTGCGCAAATGTCAACAGGTTGTAGTCGATAAGAGAGACCGTAACACATTTCATCCAGGCGACGAAACAGCTGCACAAAGCAACCCGAAACCAAAACAAAATGCTTGTCAAAGAATGAGAACAGCTGAGGAATCACTCAATGGAGAGGTGGAGCGGGGAGATCTCCTCACTCTTAACGTAACGGCAGCTTAGTCATTTGGCCAGGTTAACAACAACGACAACAACGCAAACCGAGCGATTGACGTCGCTATCAGACATTCCAACGAATTAAATGGAAACACGCGCAGCGCATAGAAATTCGCTATTGAAATGTCTCTGGCAAAGAGAGCACCGGAAACATCTTTGGCGACAGCTGAGTCAACTTTGCACTAAACCAACTGACATTTTACAGGTGTATGCGTATGTGTATGTGTATGTGGCTCAAATCTATTCCCTGTAGAATCATAATCGCCACCAGGCAACAAACATTGACGTCGACATCTGTTAACCAATTGACCAATTGACACGTCGCGTGTATTTCAGTTTGTTGTTCCATTGTTCCATTCGTGCCTTGGCCATGATTCACGACAACGACGACGACGGCGACGGCGACGCCATTTAGTGGTTAACTAATTAATCGTTAACAAAACAACAAACTATATTCATTCATATGCAAACATTGGGATAAAAGTTCAGGGCCGGCAAAGAAAGCATCTACAGCTATAATTTTGAGACTTGAAATTCTTAATTAAATTTCACACTTTTGATAGTAACTATTACCTCAGCTTAAACTTTGAATTCTCTTGTACAACTCTCCTAATCAACTGTTTCTTTATTTCATTATTTATTTCTATTCTCATACTTTGCTTTTGCAATTGATTTCATATTTTTGTTGTGGAATTTTTCTCGCTAAATCCACGTTTTGCTCATTAGCACCGTTTTTTTTTCTCTCTCTATGAAATTAACTGTTTCAGGTGGCGCAGCCAACTTAATAGCATGACCTTGCCAGGGTTGCATAAATGCCAAAGTGAGGTTAACAAACTTTACGTGTTGCAGTGCAAACGCAAAGCTTTTAAAGCATTTTATATTATTTTATTTGGGAAAACTCTCAGAGAGCGAAATTGATAAGTTAATTTGTGTAGATAAACTCAAATGATGCTCGTAAAATGAGATTAAAATGCTGTTTTCATAAAGAAAACGAATGTTAATGATTTAAATTTGAAAGATTGAAATCTTGAAATCATGTTGTAAGGTAGATTTATGCATCACAGCCGCTTTCTGTGGAGATTTTAAGCTCTGCAAAACATGTGATCGATAAATCGATCAGTTACTTAAAGAGAACACGACGCAAATCGAATTCTTGGTACAGTTGCGTTTAAGGAATCAAAACAAAGGCGGGAAATGCGATGCTTAACCATGCGAATTGTTTGTTTTTCCAATCGAATTATTTACATTTAAAGAATTGTTATCTGCAGCTGTAACTGTAACTGTATCTGTATCTGTTTCTTTATCTCTATATGCATCATCAGCTGTGTCTATAGCGTTAATGCTTATTTATTTTGCCAAAAATCGCAAAAACAGTTTCCGCTGCGGCGAAATTAGAAATCGAAGTTGAGGGCGGGAGAGAAGAGGGAGAGAAAGGAGGGGAGATTCGGGACTTATCTCATTTTTTAATTGGCTCGCAAACACAAGAAAATGTCGAGCGCAAATAGAGATGAATATGAGTAACGCCTAATTAAAAGCGTAATGCAAGTGATACAACACGCGTATTTGCTTTTTTGGAATCCAAGTCGGCCATTATCAATGTCAGCTACGACGAGGGGGCTACGAAGAGGGGGGTGGCAGACAGCCAGAGGCGCCGCTGTCCATTTGCAGTGCGTTATCAAAATGTAAACAAAAGTATGATCAAGACAGCGACTGTAACTGAAGCCTGCTGCTGACCCAAATAATGCAGCATCATCGCAATGTGGCGCCAACTGTTAAAAGTTGCTGCTGCTGCTGCGGCTGCGTTGACAGCGTTTACTCACCGTGACAGGCTCAGCGCCGGCAGCGGCAGCGCCTTGGCAGCAGCTCGACGCATCTGCTGTCTCATCGATGACACTTGCTGTCGCCGCTGACGCTGCTGCTTGACGCTGTGTTCGCACCTTGCTGGCGCCATGTTGTGCATCCGATGTTGATGTGTAGTAGTAACGGGACTGCGCAGTCGCCGCTGCGCTGCAGCTGATCAAAAGCAGCAACAACAATGCGAAAAACTGCGTTGACATTTGACGGCGACGTCGCTGTTGCGCATGCTGTAAATCATTGCTACTGCTGCTGCTGCTGCTGCAGCTGCGTGTCGTGTGCTGGGTTCGTGTCATTGCTAAGCGATGTCTCTCTGTTAAACCACTGTTAACGGCACGAGGACGCTGCTGTTATCGTGTTGACTATTGTTCTTGACTGCAAATAGAACAAAATGAAGGGGGAAAAAGAGTTAGTTGGAGCTCGAGATAGTATTTGTATTGTAAGTTAAAAGCTTTTTTCTTTTCTTTTCTTTTCTGATTTATGGCTCCCAAGAGTTGTGAGTTGTAAGCTGTGTGTGTGTGTGTGCTCTTCTCGATTTATTTATGACTACAGGTGTTCTCCCTCCACCTTCCCCCACGACTATACAACGCCATCCCACCCACTGGCAGACAGACGAAGACACTGAAGAATTGGGGTCAGTATTTGTTGTTATACATATTTGTTGTCAACTGTAAATGACAAAACCTTTTTATGGTTAACTTGACATTGATACAAAAGCACACACACACAAAACAGAGAGCCAACAGCAACAACAACAATAACAGCAGAGGCAAGTGCATCGTTATCATAATTAAACACAGACGAATACACCTACACACACATACACACACATACATGCATGCGTATAAGGTTGCGTGTGTTTGTGTGTGTGTGTGCTCACAATCATGCGTCAGGCATATCAATAAGAAAACCATCAAAATGATTACATGACACTTCGTCAATTAATTACGACATCGACTAGAAGATACCCTGTACTGAAATATTTATTCAAGTGAGACATTTTATAAAATATACATTTTTATTTAAATTTTTACTAGAATTTTCTGTAAGTAAGAAAACAATAACTATGAAAAATCAAAAACAAATATTCTATAATGTTCGATGTGTCATGAAATAAAGCAAATGATTTATTTGTAGATCTATTTTAGCTTTCTTTTACCGAAAGTTTTTATAAAAACACATCTATTTTTCTTTGTAAATCTATTTAAGCATTTTTTACTGAACATTTTTATAAAAACACATTGATTTTTGTGCTCTACAGTGGTTCCATTTGTGATTTGTGTATAATGTCATGCGGTTTCATTTATCTCATTTGAATATTTAATTTGCTTCTTAAAACTTTCAACTAGTTGCAATAGTTTGCTACAAATGCGAGCATACCCCTTGAGCTAATACCGTTACAGGGTATTTGTCATGTACAATTGAATTGCCTGGCACTTTGAGCCATTTTTGGTCGCAACAATGAATGGACACCGTTTGTTTTGTTGGCCTGGTTGCTTGAATTGGAAATCAGCTGGCCAAGAGTGGACCTATGACTGGATTTAATAATCATTACTTTGATAAAAGTTGCGTGTTTACTTTCCGTTGCAGGAAGCAATAGAAAAAGACAAACAGAGAGACATGTAGCGTAAGAAAGAGAGGGAGAGTAAATAACAATGACAACAATAAGTCTACGGGATACACTCATACCCAATGATCCGCAAGGTGCTGATGATTAAATACCCTTAAGTTGTATAATAATAATACAAATTGATAATCTTATCATGAAGCAATGTCATCAAATATTGTTTAGTTTATATTTTTTATTGAGGAAAGACTGATTCATGGAGAAGATATTATTATTACATTTATGTAACTTTATTTGCACTAATTGTTTACTAGCCAAGTTGCAATTTCCGCTGTGACTTTCTAATTTCCTGTCATAAATACTTCTGCAACTGACGCATAAAGGAATAATTTGTTGAACACCTTTGCTTGTGAATGAATTGAAAGAAGGAAGAAGAAGAAAGTGCAAAGAACCGATCAAAGTAAAGTAATCGATTTCGATAGGCAACTAGGCGTATCGATTTTAGTGTCATAACCAAGCCATGGGAGCGCATTTTGTGCAAACGTAAACATTAAAAAGGAAAACAAACTTTTTGCAAACTGCGCTTGTGTGTGTGTGTGTGTGAATGTATTTGTGTTTGTTTTGGAAATTGCGATGCATAAATATGAAAATTCTTATTATAGGTCAGTGAGCGCGCGAGCTTCAGAGTTTCACTTTCAGCTGTTTGCTGCTCAGTCGATTGTCGATAATGTTGCGCATAACAGAAATAATAACAAAAACAATGCACGGAGTATTTTGTATGCAAGTGTATTTGTGCTGATAGCGCGGCTCAAGGCAGTTTATCAGCTAAACAGCAGCACCAGCAATAATAATAACAACAACAACAACAACAACAATGCTTTGCGATTCATTCATAAAATTGCAACAATATGCAAAATGAGCCCCCCCACAAAAGCAAAGAATGCCACGCATACAACACATACAAGAACAACAACAACAACGACAACGACAAGAACTAAAACAAAACAAGGCGAAAAATACCAGAAGTGGAATACCAACAAAGATATGGCGTGTGCCTGCATTGGTGTTGGTGTTGGTGTTCGTGTGTGTGTGCGTGTGCGCTTGCGTGTGTTTAAAAATAGCTTAAGCTGCGATTTTCATACAGCAGCCTTACCGTTAGCAAGGGAAGAGTTTGCCTTGGAAACTTTCGAACAGCTTGAGCAAGCACAAAATACACGCACAAGGCGCACGCGCGCACCCACACACACACACACACACACTCCATACAGGTGTTTGTTTGCACAGCGCTACACATACAACCAAACACACAGTTGACTGTTATTGTTGCGGTGCTGCTGCCGCTATCATCTTGTTATTTTTTCTCTTATGCTGTGCTTTTATTTTCTTATGAACCCATTCTGCAAACAAATGCTGATTGATATGACAAAACCAAAGATATTGTTATTGTTGCTCACACCCACCTGCATGCTATATGATTCATCATGGGTGGCTGCAGGAAGCAAAAAAAAAAACTACAGACTTTCTGTTAACAGTGCGCTGTTAGCATGACTCAAGGCTGTTAAAACTGCAAGACGAAAAATGTCGTCGCCGTCTGTGCTTTCGGCATATTTTCGTATGCAGCTCTGAACACATGTGTTATATGCATCTGTGTGTGTGCGCGTACCTAGACAAAAGCTACGTGCTTACACTCTGCTGCTGCGCAGCCGCCGGCTTTGCTTATCACTTAACATATGTATGTACGTGGGTTATTTACTTATGTAGCAGCAGAGAAGCAGAGGCAGAAACAGCGACTGCGACAGCGCATGTCAATGCCGTCTATGACGACGCTGCCTGCGTACAGATTACAAAATTAAGCACGTTTTAATTATGTATGTGTGTCTGCGGTTTAAATCGTTCCCATCGGCGCCGACAACACCAGAAGCAGAGAGGCATCGCTGAACGGTGCGTCATGCTGCTGCCCAGGTTCACATCGCCCGCCAGGTTGTCATTCAGAGTTGCCAGATCAAGCAAACTCCCACCAAAGCGATCGCCACACTGTGTGTGTGCGCTTTTGCGTGTGTTAGTGTGCAAAGGAGTGCCAATTTCAATTGCCAGAACAATGCCACCCTAATAGCTGTGACAGGGACAGCAACAACATTCGCATTGGCGACGAGGCACGAAGAGAAAACAAAAGGGACACACAGACAGGGAAAGATAAGAGCAGCCGCTGTCGCAGCAGCAGCAGCAGCAGCAGCGTCTGCGCGCAGCTCACGCACAGAAAATGCAAATCAATTACAATTATGAAAACAAGTAGGAGTAGAATGCAATGACAGTTGACGACTATCGATATACCCTGCAAATATGCGTTTAGCTGTTATTATGCAATTACAATTTGTATTTTGTATACAAAATTACAAAAAATTAGCATAGTTTTTTATTAAATATTATGAAACAGTTGCTGCATTTCAATTTATACAAATTATATCAAAAGTTTTACTTATGAGTAAAAAAATATAAATTATTTTGAACTTTTATCTTCATATATACAAATTATGAAACAATTGGGAATTTTTATTTAAAATGAAATGAATCAATTTTTTACTACGGAAAATTCAAAATGAAAACTGGATTAACTAACCAGCTTAGTCATGAGAGTACAGGGTGTGGTAATAATTCCTACATATCAAGAGGAAAATATTCGTAGAACGCTTAATATAACAACATGTCTGCTATAACTGAGGTAAAGGGCTACTGCGGGATACTGGATGCTGTGTGCAGGGGGATTTCAGAGACACACACAGGGTCTTGAGGGCGAGTTCTGTAAATGTAAAACAATTTTTTTTTTTTTACAAGATAAATTGTGGATTTGATGGCCCCCCAAGCGGTCTACTCGGTGGTCGGTGTTGGTCGAGAGGGCATAAACCCAGGAAAACAATTGAAACAGAACGCGAGTGTGAACGATAAGCAGACAATAACATAAACAGGGGCAGAAGACGATAAGACAATTGTGATCCAAAAGCCATTGGATTCCCGATCGATAATATTTATAGTATGTATAGTGAAGATGGTATCAAGATAAAAGTAAATATTTATGTTTCAGTTTTCTTGCAAACCTGAATATTATAAAACGAAAACAGTCGCGCTTTCGCAGTAATGAAATTGGATATTATAACCAGTTTTGGCTTAAAAGTTCAATACTATATAATTTCGGTATTGCTTACGTCTTTTATCACAGACTTGTTCTCAATTTATTTTTTGTTTATTTTTTAATCAATTTCACCAAAACACGTATTTCGAAAACTGAACACAAGTGACAAATGATTTAGATTGGTCGTGAAAGTGCACAATTAGCAAATAGATCAGGATTGACAATGGTCTTTCAATACAATATATATGAGTCGGATTTCCGTTTGAATATGGAGCACTCATTCCGGTGAATAAACACAGCACAAAACACAACCATTCAAGCTGCAATTACATTGTGATTGTTATTCGCATTCACTTAAAAAATAAAATAAAACAGCATGCGTTATTCACATCTTGGTTGATTTAGCTAATTCAATTTGCACATTAAGCTAGGCGCCTAAAAATATATATAGACATTCTGACCAGTTAGGGAAGAGAGTCGGATCAGTTGATAGCACGTGGAAATGCAGGTAACGGACATTGGGTATAATTTTTCAATCTACAGAATGCAAACATCTTTAATTCCGTCCGTCTGTCTGTCTGTCCACTTGCTAAATCGTCGAAATCTCGTAGACTATTAAAGCTACAACTACCAAAGTAACATATTAATTAATTGCCGGGTATCTCGCAGTTGAACTGCAGCTTTTTCATGCTTGCTTTAAGCCACGTTTAAACACACACACACACACGCATTTGTAGGGGTTTAGTCAAGCGCAACGATTTGCACGGGTTTTTTATGTGATTTTTTTTAAAACAGAGAACAAAACACAAAAAAAAAGCAAAAAAGCAATTACAACTTGCGGCGATGACTGATAAAAATATTGTTCTCATTTGAGATTTCAAAGCGCAATAGTAAATTATGTATAAAAAAATAAAATAAAAATAAAGAAACAGCCACAATCAAAAGCAATAGTCACAATGCAGCAGCAACCAAATGAAAAAGTCATTATACATAACAAAAACCAAAAACAAATAAACTTAACAATAACAACAAATAACAAAAAAAAAGTTGTTGGCGTTCGAGGTTCGCTACTCGTTTTAACTTTGCTTGACTTAATTATACTTAAGTTAAACTCGGTTATTGTTGTTGTTTATGTTTTTTGTTTTTGCATAAAATGTGAATGCACTTACGCGAATTGTGTTGTTATCGCAATTGGAGAACGTTCAAAACAAAACAAAAATTTTCAAATACAAACTGCTGTTGACTTTGGAGAAGTTTTGTTAACAGAGGAGTAGAAAAATGTGCACGTACAATAAATACACTATAATGTAAAACACGCACACATAAAAACACAACAAAAATGCTTTAATTCTTTATATTTTTTTGTGACGATGTTTTGCGTTGGCGTCGCAGTCACAGTTGTCGTCACTAACACACAACGGTTAATAATCCAAACACTAGCACGTTTCGTTCAAAACTGTCGTCTGTGTGGGCCAAGTACGCGACTTTAAATGACAATAACGTTTTTTTTTCGCCGCGCTGTTGCGCTCAGTGCGTGCTGCCGTGCTTCTCTCCCACTCTTCTACTCTCTCGCTCACTAACTCGCACGGCTGCTGCGATCGTCTCTTGCTTTTTACAGCTGCTGTTAAGGCGTATGCGTGCGTACGTGTGTGGGTGCGAGCGAACATTGCTGCTGGGTGCAGCAGCAGGTGCGCTGTTAATTAACAGAGTTTGTGCAGGCGCCAAAATGTTAATATGCAAAAATACACGACTGTTTTTTCCTTTGCAATGGTTTTACGCGTAAATATGTTATTAATCGTAAATAAAACTGTGCAAAATGCATATTTTAAAAAAACAGATACTACTAAGAAATAAATACCACATAAACACTTTAAATTTGTTCTTTTAATCAGAACCAACTGTTTAAGCACCTAGATCTCTGATACTAAGTGCTACCATGTCTGTCTCCTGTTCGGTAGTCAAAATACCTAATTCTCACAGATGATTAAAGTTAAAGACTCTAAATTTGGAGTCATTTCCTATGAGCTCAGATTTAATTTGTTATTAGAATCTCGTCACACGTCTGAACTGAACTATAACTATATTAAAAGAACCCTTTGGGAACTCACCAGTTATGCTTAAGCTGATTGTGGCGCAACAGGTCAATGGATCGAAAGAACTGCGTGTTGCACAGTTGACAGATGTGCTTGATGTGACCACGCTCCGACATCAGATGCTCCGTCAGGTGAATGCTCTGGGCAAACGCCTTGCCGCACTCTGGACAGACATGATGGGTGCGTTGCATGTGCTGACTGCGCATATGCTTCAGCAGATGATCGGCCGTGGTGAAGTCCGCCTGGCATTCGGAACAAATGTGGGCACGCAACAGGACATGTTGACGCTGAAGATGGGCACGAATTGCCTCTCGATTTTTGTGCGTTTTGCCGCAGAATATGCAATCGAGTGGATTGCGTTGATGCGATTGCTCCACATGGTTTAAGAGGCTGATGCCGCCAGTGAAACCATTTGCACAAATGGGACACACATATGCACTGGGTTTGGGCTTGGGATCGGCAATGCACGACTCTTTGTCTAGGTCCATGGGCCAGCCGAACGTGAGATCATCGTCCCAGTCTAGCATTGGCAGCAGTTCGTCGATGTTCTCCTCCAGCATTTCCAGATCCTCCGTTTCGTCCACCACACTGCCATCACAATTAATATGCACCTGATGATCGTTCTCGGCGTGCTCCAATAGGCGACTCATCGAGCTAAACGCGCGGGCATCGTTGCAGCTGTCGTCGGCACACATTCCACAGTAAAAGAGCGAGTGTTCGCCATGCCAAGATACGACATGTTTATAGAGAAAAACCGGGGAGCTATAACGTTTGCCCGCTGTGCCGCATTGCAGGCACATGTAGCGTGTGTCGGTGTGTTTGCGTTGCATGTGCCGCTGGCGCAGCTCCTCATCATCAAAGAGCGTTAGGCAGTATTTGCACATGTGCAGTCGCTCCATGCGAGCATCGCACAGCTGTTCATGCGTCTTGCAGGTGAGAAAGCGCGAAAAAGCGACCAAGCAACACCGGCAAAAGTAGCGTCGTCTTGAGGATTGCCGTTTTTTCGTACTTGCATTTTGTATAAGGCCAGCGAGTGCACCTTTCTTATTGTTGTTACCCAAATGTGCCTTGGGTAGTATACGCTTTGGCTCCATTTTGATTTACAAATTTTACTATTTACTGCTTGCAATTTTAACCCGACTTTGTTGACATGGTATCGATAACTGAGATTTGGCGGTGTATCGATATCTACAAACTGCTTTCAACTGTTGCAATGCATTTCAAAGTGCATTGTAGGTAGTTGTAAATAACTGCGAATAAATATATATTTATTAAGAAATCAATTATTTATAATAAATTACATAAACTGACATCCACCGGCGTTGTTTAATGAAACTGACATCATCAGCAGCTTGCACATTGGCAGCACTTGCAGTTGTGTGCACGTAAATTATCGATAGGCATTTTGGTTGCACCCAAAAGTAGTAATTTGGTCATACTAGCAGGCGCCGCTGTTGTGGTATATTCCGAAGACAACGTCGTTTCATAGAAAAGCGAAAAAGTCGTTAGTTCAGATTAAGCTTTTCAATGTGTTTTCTACATTTTTGCTACAAATTTATTTCTTTGTATGTACATAGATTTTTTATATTATATAAATGTTAGCTATAATTAAAATTAATACTAACGCTATTATTAAAGCAATGGCAGCAAAGGCCTTCAGCTTAGTATTTACATATTTACATAATTATGTACATAGATTTATTATTGTTATAGTGTAAGCAAAAGTTTGAAGTTTTTTAAAATATGCGCGCTGTTAATGCACTGCTTGGTGGTATATTTTTTTTTGTAACCCAGCTTTAATTAAGACATTTTGGCGATTGCAATTGCGGTCACGCTGGCGCCATAATTCGTACATCCCTCCTACACTGTTGCATTTCGCAAATGCATAGGCCAAAATAAAATAATAAAAAACAACAAAAAAATGCCAACCTAAATACATACATAAATACATAATTTTGTTTGTTGTTGTTGTTGCATTTCGATTTCGATAAAAGACGAATACATTTAGGTAGTGACGTCTAACCCCCCGCCGCCCTTTCCGCCCGCCGCCGACGAGCCGCGTTGAGCCGCCCAAAAAAAAAAGCGCAGAGTGCAGTAAGCTGAGCAACGAGGAAAACGCGACGCGGAAAGAAAGTTGAGCGACGCATGCGAACGCGAACGTGAACGCGAACAGCAGCGCAGCGAAAATTGCGCCTCGCCGAAAAGTGCATCAGCAGCAGCATCGGCAGCAACAGCAGCAGCAGCAGGCACGACAGCGACGTCGATGACGTTGGCGTCAACAGCCTTGGGACTCAGCACAGCAACAGTCGCAGTCACAGTTGGAGGACAGCAACAACAGCAAGAGCTATCGATGGCAAGTGGCAGTGCAGCAACAGCAGCAGCTGCTGGACGTCAACAGCGTCCCAGTGATAGCGATTTGCGGGAGCTGCGCGAGATTAAGCAGCTGCTGTGGGGCGATAATGTGCGCGAAGATGTTTTCACGCGTTGGTCTCAAGGTAAGCAGAAGCAGAACACAAAAAACAGAAAAAGCCAAATTAATGCAACGCGCGCGCTTTTCGCTGTTGCGTGCGTGCGTGTTTGTGCGTGTTCGTGCATGTTTGTGCGTGTCGATTTCGCTATATATGCATCTATTTGCATTTATGTTACAGGCTTTGAATTTAGTGATGTGGAGCCGTCAGCTTTGGTGCAAAAACAGGGCGGTCCTTGTGCTGTGATAGCGCCCGTTCAGGCGTACTTGCTGAAGAGAATCATCATGGACAAGCCAGGCATCCAGCTGATCGACGTAAGTTCGCCAAAGCGTCTCTAGCTTGCATTTACACTCACTCCCTTCCCCCCTTCACACTCTTTTAGCTGCCACGCGAGGAGTGCGAAAGTCTGTTGATACGTGCGCTGTGCAACATTCTGAAGAATTGCCGTGCGCATCGCTATAAGATTGTCACCCTGCACCCTGATTGTCGTGCAACCAAAGAGCGTCGCCTGACGCCACCAAGTGTCGCCGCCGCCGCCAACACCAACACCTCAAACACAACAACAAATCCGGCTGGCGCTGCTACTGCCGATGATGCTACCGTCGAAGCGGCCATTGAGGCCGAAGAGCAAGCCACTGAGATGGCAACTGGCAATGCAAGTGCAACGGGAATTGATGCTTCAGCTACAGGTACAGCGACAGCAGGAGGAGCAGGAGCCGAAACAGCTGCTGACGGCACAACGTTGGTGATACGCATGCAGCTGAATCTGACGCTAACGCCAGATGAATTCCATGATGGATTGCATACGGTGCACTTTCATCATATCACCGATGTGGCACGCTTCTACATGCAGAACTATAGTCAACTATCGCATACATACGGTGTGCTGCTCTTCATGTATTCGGTATTCCTAACCAAGGGCACGGAACAGGTGAATGCCGATATATCGGATACATCGGAACCGCTGATACATAGCACATACGGTTATGGCGCTCAATCGCTGATCAATCTAATGCTGACGGGTCGGGCTGTCGCCCATGTCTGGGACAATGAGCAGGATGTCGGTGGGCTCAAGTTGCGCGGCATCTCTGAGCAGAGTGATATTGGTTTCATAACGCTAATGGAACAGATGCGCTATTGCACTGTCGGTTCATTCTTTAAGAATCCACGCTATCCCGTCTGGGTTATGGCCTCCGATACGCATTTAACTGGTAACCATTTTGCATTGATCTTAACTCTTTGTTCCACATTTAAAAGCTGCTATTTCGTTGTAGTTTTGTTTAGCAACGAAAAGAGGCTCGTGTCGCCGGAGACACCATCGGAAACGGGACGTCGCGTCTTCAAATCGTACGATCCGGAAGGCAATAATTTCATATCGAGCACCTTGCTGCGTGATGTGTTGGCCACACTGCATCTGGTCAGCGAGCCGGGCTAGTAAGTTGTCTACTATATTAAGAGAGAGACACATATAAAGATAGTATCTACATATTTTATTGAACACACAGCGTTAGTCTGATGCAGAAGCGACTGGATCCCGAGAATCTCGGCATTATACTCCTCAATGCTTTTATGGATGAATTCTATCCGCAGGAGCGTCGGTCCACACCGGACACATTCGAGCTGATGCACTACAACGGCATACCGGGCTCCAATGACAACAATAAGGTGTGTTTTCAAACGAAAATTTTGGAGTGTAGCAGCACTTATTTGAACAATTTTAGGAAACTAAGCGTCGTCTATGGGATACCATTTATCTGTAATCTGTCTGTCTATCCATCTGTGTCTGTTTGTCTGTCTGTCCGTTCATATAAACACTTGGCACAGAAAGTGCATAAAAGCTTGTATCGCAATATTGAATAACAACACTGATTTAGGTGAAATGAGGTGTTGACTTTGGGAAATAACTCTAGCTGTCCCTGAAATAAGTTGAGTTTTCAAAGGTCACTTCTGACTATACTCTAGGCGTTTTCTATACCATCTATTATTTCTGTCTGTCTGTCTGTCCAGGCTGTAAAACACCTGGAACTTGACGACTATGAAAGCTAGCGTCGTTAAATTTGCTGACATCACTCTTGTGAGTTCTACGCAGCTCAAGTTAGTTTTAGACTACAAAGTTTTATAACCATTGAAAAATAACATATGTATGACTAATTCAATAAGTTTTTATTCGTCTCAGGTGCGTTACTATTGTGGCTCGGCCATATTGCTGGAGGGTGATCTCAAGTCGATATGCACCTCGAATCCCATGGTCACTTGTCTGCAGACCAAGTGGCCCAACATTGAGATCAATTGGCATGATGCTCACATGCCTTCGTTGAATTGACGGCCACACTAAAAGAAGAGCAACAACAACAACACAAACAAAAGAACAACAACAACAGCAGCTGAAGTAGGCAGCTGCAGCAACAGAAACAAAAGTAGGAGGTAGTGAAAGAGAAGCCGAAGAATACGGTGAAGAGGAAGAAAACAGCTGTGCAGCAAGTGCAAGCAACAACAATTGGATGCCAAGCACACTTTTATTTCAAACACCTTTCAATTGTTTATTGATAATTTATTGAGAAAAAAAACGTTTTAAAAACAACCAAAAAAATGCAAACGCAAAAAAAAACAACAAACAAAAAAAATGAACAAGCAACTAACACACACACTTACATATATATATTGAGATATATATATATATATATATGTTTGTATATCCTACATAAACACACACACATACAACAACACTTATCCCCCAACCTGTGCATAAAAATGTTATGCAGATATTAAATTTTTTGCAACACATTTAAAAAAAAAACAATTTCAACATGAAACACATGAAAAACAAGCGAAAAAAAAAAGAAAAAACAGAAAGCATAAAACATATTGAAGTGAATGTAATTTTAGTTTGCCATTGTAATTTATAAGAGCCAGCGAAAATGATGATAAATGTTAAAAGCATAAGTCATAAACAACCAACAAATGCATGTCACATTAGCGAAACAAATACACACAAACAACTCACACACACACACATGCACCCAATGCGCCCCTCTCCACACACACACACACACACACTCATTCAGAACAAAAAAAATTTTTGTTTATGGCCTTTTAACAAATTAATTGTAGTGTTTAAAACAATTAAATAAAATTAACAAAAAAAACTAACTAAAATGCGTTACCAATAAATACACGAAACACAAATGCAAAATAACAGTCGAAATAGAGAAGGATAGCGCTAATGCATGAGAGCGAGAGAGTAAGATTGAGAGAAGTATGGCAACAATGCACTCAACAACAAAAAATAAAAACCAGAGAAATAATAATAATAAAAATGTTGTAATCCAAAAAAACGAAAACTTGAAATTGTGAATAACTCTTTGCGAATGTACTATATATATATAGATTTTGTTGGAATTCTACGAACTTATTTATTGATATTGTTTTGTTGTCGAACAAATTCTTACATTTTGTTTCTTTAACTGAAATGCAATTTCTATTACTTAATTAAAAAACCGCTTAAGTTGTTCCCATATCTAAAAGAGGAAAAAAAATTGACAATTGGCAATTTGAAGGTAACTTTTCTATCGATAAATTCCAATTGAAGTGTTTGATGATCACGATCGTGACTAATGCAGGCACATTTATCAAATCGCTAATCGCAAGTCAATAATCTCAATAAATAATGTGAAGTGATGATGAAAAAAATCAAAGAAACGTCGTTTTGTTTTTGGAGATTGTGTTTCTTACTTTAATATTTTTGTAATTGATATTTAAGCAAAATTCATTTTACTCGCGAAAACGAATTTTTCAATCAATTGTTTTTGTTTTTTGTGTTTTTTTTATTTAGGTATTTTGTTATGTTTTTCTTTATATTCTTTGTTAAATAACGAAGCTGTTTTTAAATTTAGCGCGCATTGTTATCCTCCTGTTTCTCTGTTCCGACTATAGCCAACTGACAGACGAAGAATGCATCCATCATCCACTCTTCAGCACTCTACTTCTCCTCACACCATTCGTTCTCCTTGCGCACCTGCTCCTCCTCTGCTGGCGTGAAATCCTTCTTGATGTTAAATGTCTTGCGTATATCCTCCGGAGTCTTGCCCTTGATCATGTTGGCCACAGTCTTGCACGTTAGCTCCAGCAATCCCTTGATGTCCAAATAGTTGGCAGCCAAGATCAATTCAAATAGGGTGCCCTGATCCACTTTAAGGAAATCTGCATCCCACGATGTGATGTCATCGGTTCGCTTCTCCTTGCTCTCATCGTCCTCGGTGGGCTGTGGATCATCCTTGTGATAATTCGCCCAGGTTAGGACCTTGCGCAATATGGTGGAGTTCACATTGGGCAGCGGAACAATGGCATTCTCATCCTCCTCCATGCCGCAATCCTCGAGCATGGTCCGAATGGTGCCAGAGCATTTGGCGATTTGTATATCAGTATCAAAAATCTCCTCATCGGAGGATTGCAACTTGATGGTCGGCATATTGATCTACAGCGAGAGTCACAAAAATGTTACATATCAAATAACTATTTTGGGAATCCACAGCACACAACAAAAACAAAGGACCGCCATGTGCACAGTCATGCGTATGCATATTGTTGTTGCATATTCCAGTACACAGACATTTGCACACACACACATTCATGCTTTCCAACTTGGAGATGGCGTCTCATGCTTTTACTCACCCCACCATCTTTCTTACTACCCGCACATTTCCTATTAATGATGATGATGCACTTACCACAATTGAAAATTATTAGAAGGCTTCAAAGTTTTCTTTGTAATGTTTTCGGCTTTGATGAATCACGCGGCGAAACTATGTAATAAAAAAAAAAATTACCTCTTTTATAGAATGCGAAATGAATGCAATAGCGAAATTACGTTGCTTTGTACGATAACTTTGTCTTTTTTGTTAACTAGCATGTAATCGATAAGTTTTATTTTCCCGAATTTTTTGCAAGGATTATTGAACAAAAAGAGCGAAATAAAAAGTATATAGAATAGTAAGCAATGTGTGGAACTAAAACACAACACGCACCTGACACAATAAACCAAAAAACTTATTGCAAGACAACAATAATGCTTCGAATTGTTTGCTTAAATTCCAGACTTTTTTATTGACTTGTTTTGTACCTTACTTGCGTTTCTCTCGGCTATGTTTTTCCTCTAGAGATGACCAAACATCGATAACTCAA
This sequence comes from Drosophila sulfurigaster albostrigata, assembly GCF_023558435.1. Classification (NCBI taxonomy): domain Eukaryota; kingdom Metazoa; phylum Arthropoda; class Insecta; order Diptera; family Drosophilidae; genus Drosophila; species Drosophila sulfurigaster. The sequence goes on from NC_084885.1 coordinate 22,814,441, forward strand.
TCGATGTTTCGATAGCGTTTCTTATCCATTTATTTAAACATTAAATTTAATATAGAGAACATGAATGCTTATTTTATTTCTCAAACTGACAGTAAGCTCAGCTTGACTCGATTCGCTAATATTAACTTTACTTCAAATATATTATATTTGATATTTATGCTTAGCAACACTTAATAATTGCTATTTAAAAAAAAAGTGTTCAAAACGCCGCAATTTTTTAAACACGTATTATTCAAAAAAGAAATGAAAAGTTAAGAAATGCTTAACATATTTTTATTTAACTCAATCTATAGGTGAAAAGGAGTTAAACGAAATATTACTTATATATTGTCCCAGCAAATAAAATATGGAAATCGATTATCGATTTTACTTAAAAATGTATCGACATCAACCCTGTATCCTAAAAAATTCCATTGCTTGGTGATTTAACATAATTAATGCTAACAGAGTAGCGTTAACAGTTTTTTGTGCGAATTGTCGTGCAGAGGAAAGCTACTGTTAGTTAACATATCAATTTTGTTGCTCTCAGTTTTTGTCAACACTGCGCTGTCCCTTGTCCTCGCTGATCGAATATTTTTTTTAAAATCGGTTTTTTACACTGCGTACGCATTTGTTAGCAGTGCGGTAATAGTTGTTACGGTTCCGCATGATACAAATGATATACATCAACAAATAAAAAGGGAAAATAACCGAAAAAATACCACTGAAATAAATCAAATTAGGTGCGCGTGTGTGCTGAACATCTTTTTTTTTGCATTTGAATACATTATTTTGTGGCCGTTTAAAGTTTTGTTGAAACATTGGAACATCGAGCGCAGGTCGCGACAATTAAGTACAAAAGCAAACGCAAAAGCAAAAGGCAAATCAAAATCAACAGGTAAATAGCAACAATAAAGATGACACATGATGTATACAAATATACAATTCATATAAATAAATATATACATATGTATATCTAAAGCAATGTATATATGTATGTTTGTGTGTCAAGCAGATAACTGCAAATAACATATGTACATGCAGACACACACGTACACACATATATATTAAATGCGTGACATGTACGTGTGTAAATAGCAATAGTATGCGTGTGTGTGAGTGGCAGACATCTCAGTTATTAAAAATGTCTGCAAAAAGAGAACAACAACAGCAACAACAGCAGCCGGCAGAAACAACAGCAAGAGTAACAACAACAAAAACAACAATAACAGTGACAGTGCAAGCAATTTAATTGCGCTTCAAAATTTCCAAGGTGTAAAGTGAAATGCGACTATAGAGGGCGCTAGAATTTGCCCCCTTTTCCCCCTCCATCACTCCCTCCTTTTTGCTAATCACATTTCTCAGCTCCATACTGCCGGCTTACCCATCCCCCCACCTCTCTCACACACTCTACACTTTGTGTGCGAAGGTCAGCTCAGTGTGTAAGTAACGTGGAGTGAGAACGCGGTAGGGAGGGGTGACCCTGCACTTGCCGCTAAATTATTGATTTGCTCAACAGAGCGAGCCGAAGCGAAAAGCAAAAACAACTACTGCTCCGTCGGTAGCAATAATAATAATAATAACAGCAACAAAAAATATATAAAAAAAAACAGCTGTCAAACATAAAGTTTTGTTATACCCTATTTATATAAGGACCCAGAGCAAGCGCGACAATTGATAAATAGAAAAAAGTTAACATTTGCATTCAATTGCACTTGGCACTTGGCAAGTGTCTTCTAGCGGCGAGTGGCCTCCCAAAAAAAGGAAAAACAAAACAAATACAAGTAAGCCTAGCAATCGCGACTGTGGGTGGCGCCATCTAACGTAGGGTGGTGTGGTGTGTGCCGAAAACGCAGCTTTGAACTCGAGTTATTTGGTCGATTGATGTCGTTGTTTTTCGTTGTTGTTGTTGTTGTTGTTATTATTGTTGCTCCTGTTGCTTCCTCCACACATCTAACGCATGCTTAATGGATGAGGTCATTTCGTAGTCGACCTAGCAAATTTGCATGCCACTGCCACTTCCAGGTTACAAGTTCTATTCTTGGCCCTGTCAGACAGTTTCCGATATTACACACACACACACACACACACACACATATATCCATATACGCACTTGCTCATTTGGCATTACTTTACTGTTGTGTTGTTGTCTCTCACTCTCACTCCGTCTCGCTCTCGCGTATTTATCGTTTTTATTTTCGTTTACATGGCTATTCCAACATTGATACGAGCGATAAGGTTTATCATAGCATTTAAGTAATTACACGGTCACACTTAGCGAACGCTGTCCGTCTGCCTGTCTGTCCGCTCAGTTGAGCAGTGATAACTCTGTCGTTATCAATCCAATGCTCTCACTCTCATTGGCTGATCCATCAATCAGGCTGAAAGCCAACTGCCCAACTACCATCAGCTGACCTCATTGCTCTGACGTTGCCAAAAACTAAATCAGAAATTAAATACATATATAAAACCCAACATCAAGTGGGCAACACTTCAATTCCGCCCACTTCTAATATTCCATAGCCATATCCGAATATCTCGCTATACAGATCTCTGACAAAACGTGCTGCCTTTATCTCGACGCTCCCCGATTGTTATGTCAATTCAGCTGTTTTGCTTCCCGTTTTGCATAACCAACTCACGATAATGAATGCGACTCTATAACATATAGTGCATATATGCAGCTTGTTTATCAAGCCTAGAACTGTGTAACTACATTTAAAATGAAAAAAGAAAAACAGAAAGATAAGAAAGTTGCCACGAAAACAAGGTGAGTTGTATTTTGATAATAAATAATGAGCTGTCAGCTTCTTAAACGTGTCGCTCTTTTAGGATGAATCCAAGGAACGCAATGAAGAATGTTCTATTTCTCGATTTCTTATAAAGCATATAAATACCAGAGAGACGGAGCGAGAGAGGAAAATAACTGAGATACTTGTTTCATTAATTACGAAACGTCTAGACGCAAAAAAGAATGCAAAATAACTGACTCAAACTAGCTGTGACGATAGATAGAAAGAAGCCGAAGATTGGCTGCAAAATGATTTCACAGAATCAGAATGAAGATGAAAACAAAACAAACAAAATAAATCCCAGCGGAAAGAATGAAAGCAAATAAACAAACAACTCCAAGAAAAATGTTACAATCTCGAACCGGTTTATTTGTTCTTGATTTGATGTGTGCAAAAAGATTCCATAGATGATGTTTGTCATGTGATTTTATGGCAACTCATACAAAAAGAAAGGATAATCGAAAATAATTAGTGGATGTTTTATTTTCACAATCGAAATGCGTTGAGAATGATTTATTAACAGAAAAGGAACAAAAAGATATGGAACTTATTTTTGGAGACATTTGAAACAGAAAATGAAAAAGAAACTTTTTGGACTTAATCTGGATGAACAATCGGTACAATTGAACTTATCAATTCAAACAGCATAAGCTAGATAAAGCCTGGCGCTGTCTTTAAATATAGACGAAGGCAATTTCCGAAGCCAAAAGAAGTCTAGATTAGGTAATGTCTGGAAAAAACAGAAAGAGTTCGTCAATTAGTTGCAAAAAAAAAGAAAAGAATACAGTTCAAAGCGATACGAAATGAATTTGCGATATGTCAGCTTAATAGATAGATTACTACAAACAAACTAACGGAATGATATCGCCAATTTGGTGACATGTGCATCAACCGCTAAAATGTGCCACGTGACGCATGTGGCATAATGATAACGGAGTACATTGTCGGTAAAGTCGGTGCAATGGATGTCGGAGATAAGATATCGGATATCTGAGGACATCCAGAGAGAGAGAGAGACACGCCCACATATCCCAGATTAAAACGTATATATATAGTATCTATATAAATACCTATATATCGATATAGTCTGCATATTTGATTGACTCGCTGTGACTCGACACAAAAAAAACTTCAGACGTTGACCGCCTTTTGGCTTTTGCCTTGGCTTATCATCGTCATCATCATCATGGCAATAGAAATAGAAAATAAGAAAATATTCGCCAGAGCGCTGCTTCGATATCAGTATCTGTCGTAAATTATAGCTGGCGACAAAATACTAAATACTTCAGATGGAGCTGTATATAGTTGGAACTAGCTTTAACCTGCAGCGTCGGTCGTCATTAGGCGATAACTTGAACCAAAATTGCGTCTGAGTGGGCGATTGAAGAGCGATTGCAGCTGATGTCGCGTGAATTTACTGGATTGTATAACTGTCAATTAAAATCATATTTACCCACCATAAAAATGTGTCGAGTTGGTTCTAGAATAATATAGCATTAGTATAATCTCGCCTGCTATAAAGAATTGCTTTATGACCAGCTCTGTGGCATTAACTTTCGTTAATTAGCAAGCACTTGTGAGCTGTTTATTTTCGTTCTTTTTTTTCTTTTTACTATTTGTTAATAATTGCTCATTTCACATTACGGGAAAACTCGAGTTCCGCGAATGCCGTGATAAATATCTATTGTAATCGATATTTGTTCAAGGATTCAAATAGAAATGCAATCCAAATCACTCACTGAATGTTCAAATGTTTATACAATTCATTTAATGTTCGTTTACACAATTGTTGAACTATCATAAAAAGGTAAATGCTAATAATAGCAACACATCTGCTTATCTCGCTTTTCCCTGGCTTATCAAGATGTTTAGACAAAGCATTGCTAAGCTAAACATTAGCCATAAATCTACATAAATGTTGGAAAGTAAGGCAAAGCTCTTTTTATTCACATTTATATCCATTCATATACTCTGTACAACTGTTGTTGCAATTTATAATTATTTCAGTTGTATTTCAACTTTAATTTTTGCAAGTTAAGATCTTTAGTATTCATAAGCTTAAATTCAAAATTTAAGGAATTGCCTCAACTAAAGCATAAACTTGTTCTTACTATAACTCGATTCTTTTAAAGATAGTCTCTATTGCAGTTAATATATTAAAAGTATTGTCTGACACATTTATTGAAGGACTATCTATACAATACTAAGATAATAGATTAGAGATCGAAACAGTTTTAGTATAGTATAAAATATGATGATTGAAATGCAATTTATATTCTTAAAGTATGCCTAAAACTACTAAAAATATACCAACAACTAAATTTGGTATATTGTTATTGCCAAAATATACCATAAAGAGCTAAATATACCATATTGTCAGCCAAAGCAATATATTAAAAATAGTTTAAAGACATTTCGATATCGGTATCATATCATATGTCATAATATAGAATCTATCTTTTAATCAATTATAGTTTAAATAACTATAAAGATAAGATTTAATAAGGGATATAGAACATAGAATACAATATGATGATTGAAATGCCATTTATATAAAATATATGATATATTAAAAATAGTTTAATAACATTTCGACAGTATCATATATATATTTTCTTCATAAAATGTGTATTTTCGGAATTATGTTTATGCGCAGCAATCAATCAAGTTGAACAAGTGCATTAATGACAATTTAATTGGAAACAAGTTGTCCACCTTTAATGAAGCCATTTGAAATGAATCAATTTGTGGAGCGATTGTTAATTGATAACAAACGTAAAAGAATGAAGAGTTATTTGCCATGGCTTAAGCACTTATTTTAATTGTAAACGACTCAGTTGGGACACACGCAATTTGCTGTTGCTGTGTCTCTAGCTGTGTCTGACGTCCTCAATAGTTGTTTATCAAATATTTAAGAACTGGCAATTAGATAACGAATCGATATTAAATGCAATTGTCGGAGAGAGAGTGAGAAAAGTGCAAACACGACAACTGAAGGCTCTAACTGAATATTTAAAGCGAGCAAAGTAGTTGAAGCAGCAGGTGAAGGAAGCGTCTATTGACATTGACCTCTTGCTTTACACTTTTCACGCACACCTTTTCTTTCAATTTGTCAAATGGGTAATCAAACATGGCTAAGTAAAGTGCACGAGATGCACTCAAAGCGAAACTCTTTCGATTCTGTCACGCAAGCCATTTAATGATATTATTTGCCTGCCTGCCTGGCTGCCAGTTTTCAATTTCCATTTGACAACAACACAAAAAGATAAACAAAAGAAAAACAAATTAAATGATTTTACTTCCATTTGCAGGCAGTGAAACAGAAGCGGAAGAAGCAGAAGCGGAAGCGAAAGCGGAAACGCAAGTGCAAAAGAGTTGCTAGAGAGGAGAGGAGCAGCAAAGGCAGACGGACGGACGGACTTTAAGTCAGTGCCGTCGCATTAGGAACTTACACACGCCGGCGTCGAGAGGAACAGTCGCCATCACGACGTCGCCGCCGCAAGCGCCGCCGCAGACAGCCGAGCATTTGGAGGACGCCAGTGCTGGCGATCGCGGGCGTGTCTACAAACTGAGGAAGAAGAAATACCTCAACAACGCCCACATCACATAGATCAGGTTGAGCATCGTCATCATCGTCGTCGTCGTTGAAGTTGAAGTTGTTGTTCTTCTTCATTTTTTTTGTGGAAGTAAAACGAAGAAGAACGTTCAGCAGCAGCAAGGTGCAGGAGCAGGAGCAGCTTAAGAAGTCATAGCTATGCCAGTGCAATCGCCAATCGAGATCAGCAATCGTGCCATCGAGCATATCGACGATGTCGATCCACTCGAATATCATGGCCACTGGGAGCCCGTTGGCGTTGCCCGCGTCCAAAACACTGGCACCTCGGCGATGGTCACGTTCAGCAAACGCAAACAGCAGCCGTACATCATTGGCGGCGCCCTCGATACGAATATGTATGTGTTCGAACAGCTGCATTTCCATTGGTCCGACTCCGATGAGTCCGGCTGCGAGCACACGCTCGAGGGCATGAAGTACTCGATGGAGGCGCATGCCGTTCACTACAATGCCAAGTATAAGGACTTTGCCGAGGCCAAAAACAAACCCGACGGTCTTGCGGTTGTTGCATTCTTCATTCAAGCCTGCGGCGACAAGGATTGTCCCGAGTTCAAAAAGATCACCGAGGGCATTCGCATTGTCCAAAAGATACACACGAACGCCTCCCTGGACTCGGGTAAGTTTTGGTTTTTATTGGAAATATGTTTTGAATTCCGATTGCTAATCATCCATCTGTTCATCTTTTAGATTGCCTATCTTGGATTGGTCTGCAGGAGCTGAGCAAGCATTACTATACCTATAAGGGATCACTGACCACGGCGCCGTACTTTGAGAGTGTCACGTGGATCATCTATCGAACGCCCATCTACGTTTCCCGCGGTCAGGTAAGCAGCTCAACAGCCAGCCAGCCACATCGTCTAACGTGCAGCTAACACTTCAATTCAATATAAAAAGATTACAAGAATATAACAAATGATAAATTGTAATCATATGTGTAAAAGAATACGATTCAAAAAAAGTACTCCAACACTTCAATTTGTGAACTCTTTTGATTTGAATGCAACAAGTGACAAATTGTAATCATATGTGTAAAATTAAAATCCAGCCACATTATCCTAAGCGCTGCTAACACTTCAAATCAAATCAGAAAGTAAAGGAATACAACAAATGATAAATTCGAATCATATGTTTAAAAGAATACTTATCAAAAAAGTACTCCAGCCTTCATAATTATATACATATATGTAAAAAGAATAAAAAGAACTCCAACACTTTGATTTATTGAACACTTTTGCTCTGTAATCATATTATAAAAAAACAAATCGTAACAAAGTACTTCTGTCATATCATTTAAAACGTTTAAAGTTATTTGAATTGTTTCATTGGTTTATTTCTTGTTTTTTGTTAACTAAATGTACTCAATAACTTTATGGAACATTCTTTTTATTATTATGTATTCGTTAACGTAAATCATTACCTTAATTATAAATTCTCTTTATACAAACATTTTATTTATAATTGACAGGTTTTAACCTTTTAATTTCATTAACACTTTTGCTCTAAATGCAACAAATGACAAGTTACATTTCTGTTATAAGAATACAATCCAAAAAAGAACTTTGTTATTTAAGTAATTGATTTATTTATTGTCTTTTGTTAACTAAATGAACTCAATCATTAACTTTATGGCACATTCTTCTTAACTAATTCATTTTATTACTATGTGTTCATTAACGTAAATTATTAACTTTATGTTCGATTCTTTTTATTTCAACGCTTTCTTTATATTTGTAATTTTTCTAAAATCTTTTCTCTTTGCTCCTTAAATGGTTTAAATTTAATTCATAATTCTACTACTACTGATACTTTCATCATCAAACATTACTCACTTAATTTTGCTGCTTTGAATCAGGTAGATTATTATTACTATCGTATGGCTGATAGTTGCAAGGACGCAAAACCCACAAAAAATAGTTTTTGTTAGCTTTTTATTAATATTATTTGATCTAAGTTTTTGTTCATTCATTCTTAAGAAATTCTGGGTAATTTCCAAAAATTCAAAAAATAAATTAAAGTACATCTTTGCATATAGAATTGTTTTATGTTGTTGCTGATAGATATTAAATATAATTGAAATGTACAATGAATGAAAACTAATTCCACTTTATATTTCAGGTGAGCGTGTTTCGCAATCTGCAATCGTGTCCCAAGGACGAGTCCAAGAAGATAGTCAACAATTATCGTGAGATCCAAAGGCCGCACAAGGATCCCGAAATCTTTTTCGCCCGCAATACAAACACCAAATCCAAATTATGATGTGCTTGCTAATTTCTACTACCAAAAACTAAGAAGAAAAAAACAAAACAATCTAATCCTTAATCCTCACCAAAACACTCAACAACAACAACAATACTGCTGCAACAACAACAACAACGACGTCAAGGGATTCTCTGTGCTGGGATTTCTGGTCATCAAATCTTTTTTGTTTATTTTTTTTATTATATATTCTATATATATATATATATTATTTTTCCTATTATGCTATAATTCTATGGTTGTCGATAAGCTTTTTTGTTAAAATTGCCTCATGTACATATAGATCTATAAACATAATAATAATACTATAACTATATATGAATTTGATATGATATCATATTAGAACTTGGAACACACCGTTGCCTTGCATGTTAAATATTTCCTCCCCAACAAAATATTTAATACTCTACAATCACAACTAAAATTTAAAACAAAAACATTAAATATGTAAAAAATAATGAAAAAACATTTAAACTAGGTAAAAAACCAAAACATTTTTGTATGCAAAAAAAAAAAACTATGGAAATTACAAATTACACATGTATAACTGTATATATAAGTACATAGGTTAGGTTAGGTGGGACCGGCTGCGCCTGTACGGGGCAAAGCATAGACCAGTGGAGCTCCGTAGCTGTACCGGTAGAGCATATCTTCGTCTCAGAAGTCGCACAGTATGGATGCATGTTTGGCAAAAGCCAGCCGCATCCTAGGAGGTAGCCGTGAAACGTCACGTAGATCGTTGTGGCACGGCGAATTGAGGTATTTTAGCCGGAGTCGGGATAACGCTGGGCATCTACAGAGAAAATGCTCAAGTGTTTCCTTAACCCCGGGCTCGTTGCATTTCCTGCACTGATCACTGTTCGTAATACCCAGCTTTACAGCATGGACAGCTGACAGACAGTGACCAGTTAAAATGCTTAGCATTAGCCTGCAGTCTTTCCTTGAAAGCTGCATGACGAATTTCGGTTAAGTTTTTGTTAGTAGAGGCACACATCAGCCTTGCAGTTTTGCACGAGTTGGCATTGCGCCAGCTCGCGTCCCACTGAAGTCTAGAGCGCACCTCAATTTCACTGCCTAGAGTTCGCAGGGATATTGGAACATTGCACATGTTACCGACATCGAGCCCCATTCCCTCTTTGGCGAGAGAGTCTGCGATCTCGTTGCCATCGATGCCCTGGTCGCTTGGGATTTAATAGATACGCACGACGCAGATGCGTTCAGCGACTCTATTGCTCTTCTGCTGTCCAGGACAACTTTGGACTTGACCACATCAGAGTGCATTGATCTTATTGCAGCCTGGCTGTCAACAAAGATGTTAATGGAGTTGTGATTACGCTGTAAACCCCGAGCCAATTCAGCAGCCTTGCCAATTGCAAAAACTTCCGCCTGGAAGATGCTGCAATGGTCTGGGAGTTTATAGGAATGTTTGGAGACCGGGTTCCCAGTATACGGCCGTCGGTGAAGACGTTGAGGGCTTCGGGAATGCATAGCCCTTCCCGCCAGCAGTCCGGTTCCAAGAATATTGTTTTTATATGGTCAGTACTGGTAAGGGGGATAGTATAGTCCAAGTCTCTACTAGTCTCCCTACCAATGGCGCTGTGACCATAGCCTAGCAGACCCAAATTGCCTGTTGCGGCAATCCTTAGGGACGATTTTGCGGCTATGGATTGCGCGTATAGGTTCAACGGTTCGACACCAGCTATTACCTCGAGGGCTTTAGTAGGCGTCGACCTGATAGCGCCTGTGATATACAGTAACGCTTGACGTTGTGTCCTTTTTATGATGGATAGGTACGTCCTTTTTTCCGTGGCCTGCCATCACACTAGAACACCATAGATGAGGATAGGGCGAACAACTGAGATGTATATCCACCGCATTAGATTAGGAGAGAGGCCCCACGTGCAACTAAGCATCTTTTTCGCCATGTACAAGGCTCCGGTGGCCTTCTTCACCCTTTCTAACACGTTGAGCTTCCATGACAGTTTGCTGTCCAGGACCACACCTAGGTATTTTACTGCTTGGATCGGCTATAGCATAGTGCAGCCTATTTTTGGGGGGACCACGCAGGTACCTTATACCGCTTCGTGAAGAGGATAAGCTCCGTTTTGTCCGCGTTAATGCTGAGCCCGGCTCAGTAAGTAAGCTAAGTAAGTTCCATTACGGAACGGAAAGGGTGGTTGGGCATTTCCCAGTTATCAAAATGCTAATGTCATCGTCTAGCGGTTGACCCACTTGTGGATCGCTGGAGCCGTGTTAACAGAGGTAAGGCCCTTCATAATAGCGTCAGTAGTGACGTTATTGAAGGCGGCTTAAATATCTAGAAATGCACCCAAGGCATATTCTTTGTAATGGACTGCTTTTTCGATGGAGGCTGTCTCAATGGACTTGCCCTTAGTATACGCATGCTGATTTGGGGACAACAGATGCATTGAGTTGCTTCTGATGTGCAAATCAAGTAGCTTTTCAAATGTTTTTAGCAGGAAAGAGGTTAGGCTGATAGGCCGGAAGTCATTTGGAACCACATGACTGCATTTGCCCGCTTTGGGCAGGAAAATGACTTTCGAGGTCCTCCAAAGAGTGGGGATATGACCCCATGCGAGACACGCCGAATAGATACCCGATAGCCACGGAACAATCGTGGGCTTGCTGGTCCATCGAGACCGGGCGACCTGACCTTCGCAAAGGAGTCGATAGCCCAAATTATTTTATTATTTGTAATTAGACCGGCAGGGGGTCTCATAACTGGGAGAATAGGAAAGAGCTGCCAGTCACTGTTCTCTATTCCAATACATCCCGGAAATGAGTTGAGAGCAGTGCTTCAAGAGTTTCAGCACTACTCTCCGTCCACACTCCATCGCCCGACTTGAGCAGACTAGGACTGGAAGCCTGCTTGGACAACAGCCTTCTCAGTCTGGAGGTGTGGAGGTGTATATAAGTACATATATATAGATCTGTATATTACATATCGTGCGTAAATCGGCTATATTTATACATTCTATCTATTCTATAAATGAAAAAAATTCTAAAAATATTTATCTACTTTAAAGTGGAGAATTCCGCTTAATAAAAAGCACTAAATTGTAAAATATGTTTAACTACTTTTTCCCTCTACTTTAACTCTAAAAATTTGTAACTACTATTTTCAAATTTTAGGTGGACAAATAAAAGCAAAAACTTTTTCAAGTTTTTATCTATTTTTAAGTGGAAAACTACAAAATAAAAAGCAAAAAATTTAGCTACTAAAATATTTAACTATATTTCAAATTTTATATGAATAGTATTGCAAAATAAAAAGCTCCAAATAGAAAAAATATTTAGCTACATTAATTCCAGAGCACCAATGTGGTTTTAGGAGTCAGCATGGAACCCCTGAGCAATGTCACAGAGTCTCACAAACGATTGTAAGTTCATTTGAAGACAGGAAGTACTGTTCCGCAGCGTTTCTAGACGTAAAATTCGATCACATTCGATCGAGTCTGGCATTTAGGCTTGCTTTACAAGCTCAAGTCCATGCTACCAGCTCCATTCTTCCTGCTGCTGAAATCCTACCTGCATAGGCGCCTATTCTTTGTTAGATGCGAGTGGGCTGAGTCCGAAATTTTTGAAATAAAAGCAGGTGTACCCCAGAGAAGCGTGTTAGGACCTATTTTGTACACCCTCTTCACTGCAGACATTCCAGTGCTTGAAAGAGATGATCTCATTATTGCTACATACGCCGACAACACAGCATTTTTAGCCACCTCAACGGACAATGTAGAAGCATCAGCAGTCCTGCAACTACAACTCACAAAATTGGAACCGTGGCTGCTAAAATGGAACGTTGTCCTCAACGAAAGCAAATCAGCGCATATAACAGTATACCAAATATACCAAAAATCTACCGAAAGCGGTTTTTGTTACTTTGCATTTTCAACAAATGCAAGACTGCGATATTATCAGTAAAATGTAACAAATGGATATACCGAAAAATACTGAAATATACCGAAAACTATATTTAGTTATTTGCATTTTCAACAAATGTGAAAATGCTAAAATATACTGAAGTATTCTGGAATATATATTCGGTATATGGATATACTATTAAAATTTAAACATACATAGAGTGCTAAATATACTAAATCGTTAACCAAAGTATTTTTGCTGTATCAAATAATTTCTTCAATATATTCTAAGATATTCTTTATCTGATCGCAAACTTCAAAGAATTATAAAGAGGATGATATACTCGAAAAATACTGAAATATATGGAAAGCCATATTTGGATTGTCGTAAAAATATACCATATGAATATACCTAGACAATACTGAAGTATTTTTATTATAATAAAAAATAACCCAAATTAACAAACCGAGAAAAGATTGAAATATATCGATATACTACTATGTACATTCAAAATATACCGTAAACTGCAAAATATACTAAATCGTTAACCAACGTATTTTTTTGCTATACAAAATTCAAGAACTTCTGAGATATTTATCTCATCGCAAACTTTTCAGAATCTGAAATAAATATATCGATATACTTCTTTATTCCGAAAATATACCATAGATTGCAAAATATACTAAATCGTTAACCAAAGTATATAAATATATATAAAATTCAAGAACTTCTGATATATTTATCTATTTGCAAACTTTTAAGAATCATAAAGACACTCTACACAAAACTTCACATTCTGACTGCCTAATTATGATAATAATAATTTCTATTTAAGCGTAAAAGTAAGACAATATTAAATATTACTTTAAACAGCGCAACAATTACAGTTCACAGTAAGTAAACCAATTAAAAATTTAACAAAATTCACATGCTTTGTTTCGATAAATTGAACAAATGAAGTGATTGTTATCAAGAAGGTAAAGTTTATTTTTTATAGTTGCATTAATTGTAAAACAATTGTAAAGCAATAAATATTGCACAGCGATCTGGCAGCTCTGATATGCGTTAAGTTGGCAGCGCCAGCTTGACAGTTGGCAGTTTAGTGTGCTTAGTATGCAACCTCCATAAATGTGGATGGTACTGCAAAGGAGGACTGACGAATGTGTTTAGTATGCGGTTGCGACAAAGTTGAATGTGCCACGAATGAGTTTTACCAACAAACTAACTGAGAGAAAACCCCGAAACGAAAACACTAAACACTAATCAGCGCCATCGTTTGCTTAGCAAACAACAAAGTTTCACGCAACGAAACTTTTTCGAGTTGAATCATTAATCATCGACTCGCAGGACAAACCCAAAAGCGAAACAAACGAAACTCGCTTACAGTTGAAACGGCTATCGAAAGATGAATATAACGCAATTGGTTGCCACTTACCAGGATCGCTCCGGCGAACAGATGAATCAGATCAACGAGTATGTGGCCCGAGCTCTGCTCCACGTGGTTCACACACACATCCTGAGCGTGACGCCGTCGCTGGTGCTAACGCTGTGTTGTCGCAACAATCACACGTGCAACTTCTACAACGAAATGATGAGCATCCTATTTCGCAGCTGGGGCATTGCGCCTGCGTTGCAGATTGTCACCGTCGAACAGGGCGTGGGAAGGCAACGTTATGTGGCCGGGCGTCGGCATTACAATATGATCTTCACCGATTCGTATGCAGCGTTTGCGGAGATCGAGGTGGAAGCGTATTCCAAGGAGTACAATTACAATGAGCACTATTACATCTTTCTGCAGGCACGCGATCACATGCTGCTGAGCGAGATGCGACGCATCTTCGCCCATTGCTGGCGACATCAGCTCATCAATTGCAATGTCCAGGTGCAGACGGCGAATGGCGACATCAAGTTGTACACGTATTTGCCCTTTGGCGTTGGAAGTTGTGCCAATATGACGCCGACGCTGATCAATCACTACAACGGCAGCCAGATGCAGCATCCGCATTTGTTTCCCCGCAAACTGGGCAACTTCTATGGCTGCCCCTTGCGTGCCGCCTTGTGGCACATGCCGCCGTTCATCTAGCTGCAGGGCAGCGGCCCTCAGGCTCATGTCAGCGGCGGTCTCGAGGGTCGATTGCTGCAAACGCTTGCGCTGCGCCTCAACTATAGCATCGTCATCCATCCACCGCCAGTCGAGGAGGCGGAGCCCATGAGCAATGAGGCTATCAAGATGGTGAGTCGAGGTCTCGAACTTTTCTCTCTTTTTTTCTAATGACAGCTGCAGCTAATCCGTTCGTCTCTCTCTCTAATGGAAGCTGCAGCTAATCCGCTCATTTCTCTTTCGCTAATGTGAGCTGCAGTTAATCCTTTCATCTCCCTCTCTCTCACTCTCTCTAATGGGAGCTGCAGCTTATCTGCTTATCTCTCTCTAGCTAATGGAAGCTGCATCTAACCCGTTCCTCTCTCTCTTTAATAAAAGCTTCATCTAATCCGTTCATCTGTCACTAAAGGAAGCTGCAGCTAATCCGTTCATCTCTCTTTCTAATGGAAGCTGCAGCTAATTCGCTCATTTCTCTTTCGCTAATGGGAGCTGCAGTTAATCCTTTCATCTCCCTCTCTCTCTCTCTCTCTAATGGGAGCTGCAGCTTATCTGCTTATCTCTCTCTAGCTAATGGAAGCTGCATCTAATCCGCTCGTCTCTCCCTCTCATTCTCTAATGGGAGCTGTAGCGAATCTGCTCATCTCTCTTCATCTGATGGGAGCTTCAGCTAATCCCTTCCTCTCTCTCTTTAATAAAAGCTTCATCTAATCCGTTCATCTGTCACTAAAGGAAGCTGCAGCTTATCCGTTCATCTCTCTCTCTCTAATGTAAGCTGCAGCCTGCAGCTAATCCGTTCGTCTCTCTCTCTCTCTCTCTCTCTCTCTCTAATGGGAGCTACAGCTAGTCCACTCCTCTCACTCTTTAATTGAAGCTTCTTCTAATCCGTTCATCTCTCTCTAATGGGAGCTCCAGCCAATCCGCTCATCTCTCTTCCTCTAATGGAAGCTGCAGCCAGTCCACTCTTCTCTCTCTCTCTAATAGAAGCTGCATCTAATCCGTTCGTCGTTCTTCCTATCTCTAATGGAAGCTGCAGCTAATCCGTTCGTCTCTCTTTCTCTCTCTAGTAGAAACTGCAGCTAATTCACTCCTCTCACTCTTTAATTGAAGCATCATCTAATCCGTTCATCTCTCTCTCTCTCTCCTTTTCTATATCTCCTCATTGCCTCCTCCTTGCCAGCTGCAACGCCATGAAGTCGATCTCTGCCTGGGCGGCGTGCGTCAAACGGTGCCTCGCAGCTTGGTGGCCACCTCGACGCACAATTATCATCAGACCAGTGTGCGCTTTGGCGTCCTCGGTGCCAGCTATAAGCTCAGCTCGCTGGACATTCTACTCTATCCATATCCGACGAGCATTTGGCTCGGCATTGGCGGCGTCTTTGTGCTCGCCGCTCTTCTTCAGTTGACGCTGGAGCGTCTGCTGCCTTCGCATCCGGTGCGTGAGTTCATTGTGCATCTGCTGAACTTGCAGCTGATCTTTGTGGGCATGCCTATGATGCAGGCGCCCACGCGCTACAATACAAAACGGATTTATTGCATTATGCTCATGTTTTACACATTGCTCATACGTACCGTGTACCAGGGCAAACTCTATCACTTGATACGCACGCATCAATTGAATCGTCTGCCGCAGTCCATCGATGAGCTGGTGGAGCACAACTACACCGTCGTGCTGTCGAACGAGATACATGAGATGCTCGCCGAGATTCCCACTGTGGAATTCATGCGATTTCATCGTCTGGGCGGACGGAATACGCCCATGGAGAGCTTAGAGTATTTGGCCGCCCGACCGTATGATAATCGTTTGGTCGCCGCCGCTGGGCTCGATTTCTTTTTGCGCTTCAATCGCTTGGCTGCGTATCAAGCGCAACTGGAGCAGGAGACGCCGCCGAGCTTCGAGCTGATACCGCAGGACATCATTGATCTGCAGTTGACGATGTATTTGCGCAAGCATTCGTTTCTCACCGACGAGTTCAACGATCAAATCATGTGGATGCGTTCCGTCGGTTTGCTCGCCTTTTGGGCACGCTGGGAATTGGACGAAAACTCTTCGGGCATGCAGCTGGCGAACAACTTTGAAATGTTTGGCCTGCAACAGTTGTATGTCATATTCGTGATGGTGCTCGTTGGCCTGTTGCTGAGTACGCTGCTCTTTGGCCTCGAGCTGCTCTCGAAGCGATCACCGCGTCTGCAGCGTTGGTTTTTATCACATTAAAAGCGATCTATTTTATTTGAAAATCATTTGATTAACCGCGCGTTTGTTTTTACAAGAACCTTTAGCAGCTAGATGGCGCCAAACAAATTTCAACAAGTTAGCAGCTCCGCTATATCCAAAGTCTGTTAAGTAACTTGCAAACTTAACAGCATTTGTCGCTAGCAGTGCTGTTAAGTTTGCCAGCGACAAAAGTCGGTTTGGTTTAAATTGTGCATGAGTTTAGTTTGCAAATATTTTTGTTTTAGCACGTTACATATAACTCATTAAAAAACACTCAATTTGTTTTGTTTTTTGCCATTCACAATGCGTTCGCATCGTAGATGGCGCCAAAACCAAAAACCAAAAAAATATAATTTATTCTCACCGTCCAAAAACACGTCACACGCGTCTAAAAAAATAGCGCGAACTGAAGCGACGGTTGCCAACAGCGCTGTTAACATAGAAAGCAGCATTTTTCTAATGTAACTGAAGTTGGTCACACACAATCAAAATGGCCCCCAGCTGAAACTTAACGGTTGAGAAAAACTTGCATTTATTTTTGCAAAGTGTATTTTTATTTTTTTACGTTTTTATTTTAATTTTTCATCATATCTAATTTAATTATTTTGTTTGCGTTGTAACGAATTAACATTAAGTTGTTGTCAGCTTTAGAAACGATCACAACATCAAAATTTCACAGAAAATGAGTAAAAAGAAGAACTAGAATAAACGAAGAATTGCTGCGGTGCTTAAAATTCGTGATCCAGCTCAGGCCTGCTCTTATAATACAAGTACAAAGTCTTGCGGGTCTTATACACTGCCTTATTGGATTTTAGCGATGTGTCGGTAACATAGCCCCTTATCTTATTGACTATCTCCTCAAGTCTATTATTCCGTTCGTTCAGCTCGAAAATTGCTTCACCATGGCCATCATCATCATCAGCAGCAGAGGAGCGCAGAGTTTTGACAATTGAGTCCAGGTGGTCTCTGCTGATCCTAGGATCGACCATCGCATCGACATCTGTCATTGGTGACACTTTATCTGACACTTTATCTTTATCTTTTTTTGAAGGCTCCTGCTTTAAACCATTATTTGAAGCTTCTTCCTGCTTTAATGCATCATTGCTTGAGGAAGAAGCATGCTTTGAAGGATCATTATTTAAGGATGCTTGCTTTGAAGCATCTTTTTTTGAAGATGCCTGATTTGGAGCATCGTTGTTTGAAGACTCCTCCTGCTTTGAAGGATCATTGTTTAAGGATGCTTGCTTTGAAGCATCTTTTTTTGAACATGCCTGATTTGGAGCATCTTTGTTTGAAGACTCCTCCTGCTTTGAAGGATCATTGTTTACGGATGCTTGCTTTGGAGCATCATTGCTTAAAGATTCCTGCTTAGAATTATCACTGTTTGGAGACTCCCGCTTTGGAACATCATTATTTGAAACCTCTTCATGCTTTGGAGCATCATTGCTTAAGGACTTCTGCTTTGGAGCATTATTATTTGAACACTCCTGCTTAAAAGCGTCATTGTTTGAGCATACTTCCAGATTTGAAGCCCCATTGTTTAAATATTCCTGCTTAGAATGATCTTTATTCGACAACTCTTCCTGCTTTGGAGCATCATTATTTGCAGACTCTTTCTGTGAAATGGATTTCCCTGCTGTCTGAAATTTATTGAAAAAGATCTCTATGATCTCTTTTGATGCCTCATTCGATGATGTGGCGAACATCTGATAGCTGTTTCCCATGGAGTCAGTCTCGACTTTTTTCCATTTGGTCAAGCGGAGCTTAGGAATCCTCGAGACGAAATCCATCATGCAAGGCTCAGCAGCCAATGAAGATGCTGCTGGTATATGAAGGAAATTTATGGTTAAACAAATGAATGCAATTTTGTTAACATTGAATCTTTACTTACCATCTTTACTTAGCATCTCCGGCCTATTGACCAGACTCTGTGAACGCGGCGCCACACGAATTTTGTGTGATCCCTGCTGATCTGCTGGGTTGGAGGGGATCACGATGCTGCTGCTGCGTTTCACTTGCTCGTTCGATAAACGACGCGACTTTCTACTGATTCGTTCTTCCGTGTTCTTCTTGTTGTGCATGTAAAATTTATGAAACCAGAGCAAAAACTTTTTGTTGGTCAACCTTTTAATGCACTCCTGCTGCGCTGCATCCCGAAAGATGCGTAGCTTGGCAAATGCAAGATGCAATAGGCAAAAATTTTTATCGATTTCAACGGACAAAGTGCAATTGAAGATCACCTTATTCAGATCCATCACTTGGGGAAAGAGTTTGTGCACCAACTGACAGTAGATGACGCCGGTCTTCATCACGCAGAGATCCTCGAGCTGAATACCAAGTTCATCATAGACCCAATTTAACAGAAAACGAGGCGACTTCTTATCGCTGTCCAAAAGCGGAACATACTGAGCACTGACAGAAGTGGATCTACTCATCTTGATAGTTATCTTCTGTTACTTTGATGTAAAACCTCTTGGAGAAGAGAAGTGTGGAAATTCTTTAGTTAATCTTTTCAAAAGAAGCGTAAGAATTCTGTATTCTTTAATTCTTTTATTGTTATCTATCTTCATTTCCGACAGAATTTCGAAGAATTAAAGTACTTACTCACGCGATTAATCCAATGTATACTATAGGAATTCTATTACTATTTTCTGTTATCTATCTTCTATTCCTTTTAAATTTAGAAGAATTAGATTAGTTACTCCTAAGATAAATCCAATAAGCTAAATTAATCAAATTCGATTCCTGTTCTAAATGTTTACTGTATTTGCAAATCTACGCTATTCATGTTCAATTAACAACAAAACTATGGTGGTTTAAAATATTAAAATTGTAAATAAACAGCTTTGTTAATTCTTAAGATTAACGTTTATCAACAAGGAATTGTTAACCGCGTTTGAGAGTACCCTCAATTTAAAGGATAGAAGTGTAGAAAGTCTATTTTTACTTCTTCTTCTTTTTCATTTAAATTAAGATCATACTATATGGCGATACTTCACTGTATACTATATACTATAATAATTTCTGATCTGTTTACTACATTTGTAAATCTCCGCTGTTTATTTTTAATGAAAAACAAAACTATGAGAATTAATAGTATTTAAATGTCTTAAAGAACTTTAAACATGCATGCAAGTTCGTAGCTTAGATAATACTTAAGATTAAAGAGGGAGAGATTGTTGATCGCTTTATAGACACTACTATTAAAGTTGTTTGTACTCACCACTCGCTGTTTAATGTAACCAAACTTGTAACTTTATTAAAATTTATAAAACGTTACAATATATATAAATATTTTTTTTAAGAAATTTGTCTAGTAGAGATGTAAAATTCTCCGAAATTCGAATTGTAATAATTGCTTAGACTGACTGAGCGACAAAGCATATCAAAAATTCTCACCGCTTGCTTTGATCTTAGGAAATTTCTTTTAAGCATTTAAAATCAAAACTTAAGAATTTATCTTTCGAATTGTTGAACATCTAAGATAGACTTAAAACAAAAAATCAATTCTAGCTGAAGTTTCCATTTAAATTATTGAACATCTATAGTAAAATCAAGACTTAGGCACACAAAAACTTTTCATGGGGAAATTATCTTTCGAATTGTTTGCATCTAATATTAATTCATAGAACACAAAAATTATTGACGGAATTTCATTTAAAATTGTTTAGCATCTAAGATTACAACTTAAGAACCCAAAAGCTTTTCCTTGAGAAAATTCCTTTCGAATTGTTTACCACCTAAAGTTAAAACTTAAATTAAAACTTGTCATCTAATATTAAGACATAGAACACAAATTGTTTAGCATCTAAGATCAAGACTTAGGAACACAAAAACTCATCTTGGTGAAATTTCATTTCAAATTGTCGAACATCTAAGATTAAGAGATAGAACACAAAAACTCTTCTTGTCTAGATTGAGCTAACACGCTCCACGTTTAATCGATGATAGAATGGTACATTGAGAATTAGAATTAGAGACTGTAGTAGAACTGTCGACTGTCCAGATAGAGAGCGATGCCCACCCAGACGAGAGTGTTCCACACGCTCTCGAGCAGCAGCAGAAAATGCGTGTTCATCGCCCCAATGCGCCAATGCCAGGGCAACATTCGATGCATCACTGTGTGTCCCACATACATGATGATCGCATTCATGCCGCACTCGGTGAATGGATAACCGGACCACCATTGACGCACATCGATCACATAGTAGAGCAGCGAGAGCAGCAGCAAAGCCAACGCGACTGTGACAAAGACAAACGACAGCGACCACAGATTCTTGTTCACCGGAATGATTCCGTTCTCCCTCGAAAATCCACACAAGGCACCGCCCAGCAATCCCAACAGCAAAGCCCCAAGCAGCCAGCGCTTGAGACGCGACTGCCAAGTGGGATGCACCAGCAGAGTGACGCCTGCGAAGGCGCCCAGCAAAGTTTGCACCACGCTCAAGACGCAGCCTAGAACGAGACGGAGACGGAGAGAGAGAGAGAGAAGTAAAGAAAGGAACTTGATTAGAAAATTTCAAATTTTACATAATTTTCAATTAAAAGAAAGATTATTTTTATAGGACTATATTCAAAAATGTAAAGAATTTTAAATTTTAAATAAAGGATTATTTTTTAATGAAGTAAAAAGAATATTCTTTAACAAATTTAAAATTTTACATAATTTTCAATTAAAAGAAAGATTATTTTTATAGGACTATATTCAAAAATGTAAAGAATATTAAATTAAAAAAAAAGATTATTTTTTAATGAAGTAAAAAGTAAAATTCTTTGACAAATTTCAAATTTTACATAATTTTCAATTAAAAGAAAGATTATTTTTATAGGACTATATTCAAAAATGTATAGAATTTTAAATAAAGGATTATTTTTTAATGAAGTAAAAAGAATATTCTTTAACAAATTTAAAATTTTACACAATTTTCAATAAAAAGAAAGATTATTTTTATAGGACAATATTCAAAAATGTATAGAATTTTAAATTTTAAATAAAGGATTATTTTTTAATGAAGTAAAAAGTAAAATTCTTTGACAAATTTATATTTTTACACAATTTTTAATTTAAAAAAGGAATCTTTTTAAAATGTATAGAATTTTAAATTAAAAAAATAAAGATTCTAGAATATTTTGCAATCTGTGGTATATTTAGGATATAGATCTATATAAATAGAAAGTTCATTAGAGCAAGAGAAGTGAATTTGTTTAACAATTTCAAATTTTACATAATTTTCAATTAAAAGAAAGATTATTTTTATAGGACTATATTCAAAAATGTATAGAATTTTAAATTTTAAATAAAGGATTATTTTTTAATGAAGTAAAAAGAATATTCTTTAACAAATTTTCAAATTTTACATAATTTTCAATTAAGAAGGATTCGTTTTCGTAAATTTGTTTAACAAATTACATTTTTTAAATTTGTTAAATTAAATTTAATGGCTTCTTATCTTCTACAATTTAGGATTATCTTCTAAAAAAAAGTAAAAAGTCAATTTCATTGACAAATTTATATTTTTACACAAGTTTTAATTAAAACTTGTGAGAAAGCTACAGTCGAGTGTGCTCGACTATGAGATACACGCTACCCACTTTGAATAAAAGTAAATATTATTTTTTAAAAATATACCGAATAAATATACCACAAAAATACTAAAATGTGTTAAAAGTTATATTTGATATATTGATAAAGATCTAGATCTTAAATATACTACAGACTAGAAAATAAACCAGATTGTCAGCCAATGCAACTAAGTAGGAGTTTTTTTTTCTGCCATACAAAAGCATTTCTTGAATACCTTTTACATTTTCTATCTGATCGCAATCAACTAACCAATTATAATATTTTATGACTCATTGAAATTTGGTTGTGATCACATAGTAAAAGTTATGAAAGAAAAACTTTTGTATGGGCAAAAATGCCTACAATCTGGTATATTTTGCAATCTGTGGTATATTTAGGAACTAGATCTATATAAATATACCAAATATAGTCATAGTTTGGTATTTTTGGGACTCTGATTAATATGCCCCAAAAATACTACAAAAGTACATTCGAAATATACCAAAATGTATTTTTTATAGTAGTTTTGCGGAGTATTAATTTGGTATATTTGAAAAATAATACCCTCTCTTAGCTTTTTTACTTGGTATAGATTTCACTTATGAATACAATCTGGTATATTTTCCAGTCTGTAGTATATTTAGGATCTAGATCTATATCAATATATAAGTTCTTTTTATAGTACTCACCAAAGATGCCCTCGGGATCGAAGGCTGTGGCATCGTAGACATACTTGGCCGTCGGATGCTGATAGATGTGCGCCTGGCCAAGCACAAGCTCATCCACATAGCCAGCAGCACCGCCAATGCACTTGGGATTGGCGGCATTCTGTGACTTGCCCCCGGGACCGAGGTAGCCCAGCGGACAACCCGGCACGGGGAGGCCAAAGGTCAAGCCCAAATAGGTGGCAATGAGGGCGAGGAGCACAGCCAACTCGCCGCTGAAGAGGCAGATGTCGTAGATGGCACGTTGCCAGGCACGCTGTGGACTCAGCTGATCGCGTCGACTGCAGAGCGTGTGCAACACGCCGGCAATGAGATAAGCGATGCCGAAACGCTGCAGGACGCCCATCAGACGCAGTTGCTCCAGTTGCGGGCCACTCGCCGAATTGAGGCAGAGACCGATTGCAAACAGTTTGCAGGCACGCCACACGATGCGGAGGCAAATCTGAGATTTGCTGATGCCACGCGACAGTTGAGCCTTGATCGAGAGCGGAATGCAGACGCCCATGATCCACAAGAAGCTGGGGAAGACGATGTCGGCCAAATGGAGACCATTCCAGGCGGCATGCTCGATCCATTGATAACCGCCGCCGCCGCTGTTCACGAATATCATCAACACAATGGACAAACTGTGCAACAAACAGAGATTTCATTTAGTTGCCAATTTTAGTTTAACAGCATCTCACTTACCCGCGAAACGTGTCCAGACTGCGCAGCCTTTTGCGCTGCGTCGCCTTAGCGGCAGCATCGCCAATGCTATCAGCAACGGCGGCAGCTTCGTCATAGCGATAACGATGCCAGGCACAGCTGAGAAGCTTCAGCAGAATGAGGAATGCGGCCACCAGAACGAATACAGAAAGGAATGCTGTAAAGAGCAGATAACAGCTTTTAAGTAAGGCAAGTTAACAGAGCAAAAACAAATCCAACACGAATACAGAAAGGAGTGCTGTAAAGTGCAGGTAACAGCTGTTAACTAAAGTATGCTAATAAGGTAAGTTAACAGCGCTCGAACAAGTGCGGAACGAGTACAGAAAGGAATGCTGTAAATTGTAAGTTCAGCTGTTAACTAAAGTATGCTAACGAGATAAGTTAACAGAGCAAAAAAGAGTGCGGCCGCTGTTAAAATAAAAGCAACGTACGTTAACAGCGCACAAGCAAGTGCAACACGAATACAGAAAGGAATGCTGTAAAGTGCAAGCAACAGCTGTTAACTAAACTATGCAAATGAGGCGACTTAACAGCGCAAAAACAAGTGCAGTACGCTGTTAAAATAAAAGCAAAGCAAGTTAACAGCGCAAAAGTAAGCACTGTTCAATAAAATGATGCTAATCAGCTTTGTTGATAAATTATGCTAATCAGAATTGTACAAATTGAGCATTTGAAATGCTAAAGGTTTAATTAGAATACAATTTGTTGTTTTCTAATGAAATTGAATGTGATTTGAGATTTGAGATTTAACGCTTGGTTACTCACCATAATTGATGGGTACACCCGGTTTGTCCACAGCAAAGTTGCAGCTGCCGTTTGAGAGCAGTGTGAGATTGTAGACGCCAAATTCTTGAAGATCGCTGCGACGCAACGCGCACAAAGCTGAACTGCCGGTTGATGGCGTGGGGGGGACGGACGGGGGGTGGTATAGCAGGTGCAAGAAAGAGAAATCAATAGAGTTGATCGAAAACAAAACACAGACAATACGTATGTAGGTGTGTGTGTGTGTGTATGTGGCCATAAAATGTATACAATAAATAGAGGGAAAGAGCGAAAGTTGCATTGTGAGAACAATTGTTGTTGGCAGGAAAACGAGGCGTAAGCAGATGATGATAATGATCATGATGACGACAATGATAACGTAATCGCAGTCATCTTCAATTTAACATGCTCACTCAAGTCCGCCAGAGTGTCCGAGTGTCGAAAGCGCCCTCTGGCGGACTGATGAAGGATGTAAAATTGAGCAAAGCAGCTAATCACTTACAAGTGGGTCGTAAATACACACAAACACAGACACACACACACGTACACACACACACGACGTATAGCGACTTACACATTATCGTAGGCATAGTGACCCTGATCGTGTGCATAAATTTTAAAGCTCAACGCGTAGTCTGAGCTAACCGTTTCCACTAACGCCCCAGTATCAGGCGGCAGAGACTTCACTTTGGTATAGGGACACTGCAAGAGGATATCACATTTAAAAAAAGAGACCTTTAATTGGCGCCAAACGAGTTCCACAATACCGTATAGCAGTTGTCCGATAGCGTATAGAGATAACTATGCTCGGCGTACTGTGATTCCAGATACAAATACGCTTGATCGACGCTCAATTCACGCATATCCAGATCCCGCCAATGGGGATCCGTGTACTCGACCAGAAACGACATTGTTTGTTTGTTTTGTTTTGTGACTATGGGTACACGAGGTCAATTATTATTGTGTTGTCGAAAGCCACTCGATGTGAATTATTTTGCACTCGATATGGTGCCGTTGACGACTAAACTAACTGCGCTCAAGTTGCGCTGCAAAATTGCCATATCGACGCCTCTTTTTCGTGTATACAAAATGAAACCGAAACTATTTCGAGTGCGCAATAAAAACAAAACGCAAGTCCAACAACAACCGCAATAACAACAATCACAAACAACACAGAAAAGAAAAGCAAAAACAAGAACGGATATGCCTCGAATCACGACGTCTGAATACACTTACCACACAATTCGGCATTGTATGAGGTGTTGTGATGAGTAAAGTGATTAGCTAAAGTCAATCAATAAACAACAGCAACAAATGTATACTTATATATAAGCATTTGCTTTATTTTGCAACAATTATAATATATTTGGAATGCATTTCTAAGTACGCTGCAACTTGAACAGAGAAATCATAAGGCTCTGCATAGCAAGTGCCGTTGACACAAACTCGTTATAGTGTTGCGTAATGGTCGATCTGTGTTGTGCAAAATGCCGATGTTAATGTTAAACTAATCGATAACATTTAGCGCTGTGCCTGTTGGCCGCTCTAAGCAATTTGGCGCCACTGACTTGAAAATTGAAATTTTAATACGTATACGTATAATAGTAAATATTATGAGCTTATTTAAACAAATTCGTTCAATTTATTGAATTTCTATAAACTTTGAATGAAAAACGGTTCAGTTTAATATCTTTTAATCATTAATTTTTCAAATTACTTGTTGTAATGCTTGACAATTAAAGATGATAATAGAACTTTCGCTTATGCAGATATAGAGCAATGGCCACCCAAATCATAGTGCACCATACGTTTTCGCACAACCGCAGAAAATGCGTGTTCATCGCTCCAATCGCCCAATGCCAGGGTAACACATTAAGTATAAACAAATGACCCAAAAACAAAATGATGCCATTCATGCCACATTCAGTGAAAGGATATCCCGACCACAGCTGCTGCACATCAACCACATAGTATATTAGCGAGTACAGCACCAAAGACATGGCAACCATGACGCAGACAAACGAAAGCGACCAGAGAGTTTTGTTAAGGGGTATGAGGCCCTCTTCCTTGGAGAAGCCACACAAGCCGCCACCGAGCAACCCCAAGAGCAAAGCGCCGAGCAACCAGCGCTTGAGACGCGACTGCCAAGCGGGAAGCAACTGAATGGAGATGCCAACAAAGGAGCCCAGAATAACGTGCGCCACGGCCATCACACTACCTGTGTGAGAGTGTGATGGATAAGGGTGTGTTGCTCACATAACCGAAAGAGACAGAGACCGAAACAGAGAGACTTACCAAAGGGACCCTCCGGGTCAAAGGGATACGTGTTGTAAAGATCTGTCGCACCATATGCTTCAGATAAGTTCATCGTGCCCAACAGCCGATCCACTAGGAAAGCGGCGCCTCCCGTGCAAAGTTGATGGGCAAGATTCTGTGACGTGCCACCGGGGCCAAGGTAACCCAGCGGACAATTGGGCACGGGGAGGCCAAAGGTCACGCCCAGATAGGTGGCGACTAGAGCGAGGAACACGATGAGCTGCACACAAAATGGAAGAAGATCACGGCCGTCGAGCAGCTTGCGACGAGTACACAGCGTTTGCAAGAGGGCAACCACTAAGTAGCTAATTCCCAAACGTTGCAGCACGCCCATCTGACGCATACTTTCCAGTTGGAGGGAAAACATCGAATTCCAGAATATGCCCAGAGCATATAGTTTGCAGGCGCGGCAGAAGATGCGCCAACAAATCGTGGATTTGCTGATGCCACGCGACAGTTGCGCCTTGATCGAGAACGGAATGCAGACGCCCATCATCCACATGTAGTTGGGATAGACAATGTCCGCTAAGTTGATGCCATTCCAGTAAGCGTGAGCGATCCACTTGTAATCACCGCCGTCGTTGTTCACAAATATCATTAGCACAATGGTCAGACTGTCAAAAATAAGTGAGAAATTAAAATGCACAATCGAAATTCGAATATGGAAATCACCCGCGAAATGTGTCCAGGCTGCGAAGACGCGCCTTGCGCTGTTGCGTTGATTCGTCGGCTTCATCGTTTGCGTTATCGGCAAGGACGATAGTTTTCGCATATCGATAACGTCGCCAGCCGTAGCAGAAAAGCTTTAATAGCAGCAGAAATGCAGCCGTTATCAGAAATACAGAGAGAAACGCTGTAAGTGTAAATTATAAATTGTGTTGGTTTTAATTTAATTTTGCATGCCAATGGATTGAAAGTCCTACTAATTTGCCTAAGTTGGCAGCTCTTTGCCGAGCCAGTATTTAAATTTAACGGCGACAAATTGGATACAAACCGTAATTGACATTCACTCCTGGCTTGTCCATGACAAAGTTGCAGCTGCCATTCGCAAAAAGCGTCAAATTATGAACACTAAATTCTTCCAGACGTGCTCGAGACACCGTGCACATTGCAGAGCTGCATTATGAATAGAAAAGTATTTAAAGCAACCTCTAAAAAAAAGAGTTCAAGCTTGACCCAAAACTTACACATTATCGAACCCATATGGCCCCTGATCTTCGCTATATATTTTCCAGCTTGCAGCATAGGCAGTGTCTACAGGCTCTGCAGAAATGTTACCAGCCGGCAGAGGTTTTATCATGGAGTAAGGACACTGCAAAGAAAAATCATTGAAATGCACAATAAGGATCAAATTGTAAAGCACATACCGTATAACAGTGATCGGTCAGATAATATAGATAAGTGGTTTCGGGATATTGCGACTCCAGATATACAAAGGCTTGATCCACAAGCAGTGAACGCATATCCAGATCCCGCCATTGGGGCTCCGTATATTCTACCAGAAACGACATTTTGTCAAGAAGAGACATGTTCAAATAAAAATGTTTCAGCAACGTCACCAGCTATACTTAAATTAAATTGGCATATCGAGGAATCTGTTAGTTATAGCAAATTAAACCGCATCAATATGAAGAGTTAAAGTCGGAAAAAATCGAACAGTTGATACTCTAACCAGTGAAAAATGTATTTTATTTTAATATATTTAAATATTTAATTTTGTTCTTATAAAAGTAAATAAATTAACGTTACAATTAAAATAACGTTTATTTTTGGTTTTGCATTTGAATAAAAATGATAATTGAAGCTCTGTTAGTGTTAACAGATGTCACTGTTAAAGTTTACACTGTTGCTATTAGTCAGCCAGCAAGCTAATTATCACTAAAATGTGAGCACAATTAATTGCTTTTTCAATTGCCTAAACGATTTAGTTGGATTATGGGATTTACTAAAGAAAACTGCTATTAAAATTAACCAACCATTTAAAAACTTTTGCGCTGTTAGCGTTAGCAGACAATGAGACTGTTAAAGATATCGATTGCACGATAACACTGTTAGCGTAGTCAGCTGTTGCCGCTTTTGATGAGTGTCCACAAGTAATTGTTGCTGTGCTGTGTTTCGGTTTTTTTTTGTTTCTTCGCTCTGTGTGTGTGTGTTTTTTGTGTGTGCCCTGCAAATGGCCAACGCAACAGCAGCAACAAACACAGGAACATCAGCATCAGCAGTGAATAACAGCAACAAATTGGAGACGCGACGCCTGTGCGCTTTAACATTCTTTGCCAAGCTGCATCCGGGCGATGTGTGTGGCAGCAATGGATTGCCTTTAACGCCCAATTCGATTGCAATTCTGGGGCGTTCCCAGCGACTGAAGCAGCTGCAACATGCGAATCTCTGTCAGTACTTGGATGTGGTGCGTGGCAAGCATGGTAAGCAAAGAGATCTCCTTTAACTCTATGAATTACCTCCTCTCTTTGGGTTCTTAGAACGCACCATTGTGGTGTCGGAGTATGTGGGCCACACGCTGGAGGAGCATGTGAAGCGGCATGCCAACACACCGCTGAGCAACACACAATTGCTGCGCATCTTCTATCAGGTGGCCAACGCTCTGGACGTGTTGCATGCGCACAAACTCGTCGTCCACAATCTGGAGCCACGGCACATACTCATCGAGCAGCGGCAGCAACAGTTGGAGCAGGTAAAGCTCTTCAACTATGGCCTGCATCACATGACCAAGGGCGGCGCCTATGTGCCCTTTCCGTTGGGCAATGTGCGCTATATGGCGCCCGAACGTTTGCTCGGCGCCAACGGGAGCATCAAGAGCGATGTGTGGTCGTGGGGGATGTTGCTGCTGGAGCAGCTGTTGCATGTGGAACTGTGGCCCCGTCTCAAGCTGAGCAACATTGCCTGGAAGCTGTTGGCATTTGTGCGCAGCAATAGCAGCAGCAGCAGCGGCGGAGCTTTGGTGCTGGAGAAGATTGCACGCGAACATCAGCGCTGGGAGATGTATCAGGAGTTGCCCCACGAGTTGCGTCACCTGCTCGAGCGTTGCTTGAGTGTGTTGCCAGCTCAGCGTCCACTGCCCTCGGAGTTGTTGCAGCACAAATGCTTTGCCGATGCCGCTGAAATGTTGCAAGCGGCTTCGGAACATCAGCAGCTGGAGCAATTGCCGCTGCTGTTGCGCTGTCCGCTGGCACAGATCTATCATCTGTGGCAGCTGGCTGGCGGCGATGTCCAGGCCGAGCTGAAGAAGGAGGGATTAATACGCAGCGAGGCGCCGATATTGGCTCTCCCGCAAATTGTTCGACTGAGCGGATCGAGCGTTTGTCCGCCTCGGAGTCAATCGTATTTGATGGACGAACGGATTGTGCTGCTGAAGTTGCAGCCGCTGTTGCAACGTTTGAGTCGCCTCCCCGCCAGCGTTTATTTCCCGCTGTTGCAGTCGCAACCACGCCGGCAACAACAACAGCAGCAACAACAACAGCAGCAGCAACAAGAGCTGCAACAACAACTGCCACTTTTGATCAGGGAACGCGACATCGAGTATCAATTTCGACGCGTCCGTCTCTTCACCCGCCTTCTACACGGCTTTCCACACACCGCCGAGCAGCTGCAACGTGAGGCAGCCATCGATATTCCGCCGCTGTTGCGCGGACCCGTCTGGGCCGCTCTCCTCGGTGTCCTGCCCAATGCCAGCTATGGGAAGATCGATAAGTTCACAGCGACTACAACCGATCGACAGATCGAGGTCGATATTCCCCGCTGTCATCAGTATGATGAGCTGCTCTCCTCCCCCGACGGGCATCGCAAGCTGAAACGTCTGCTCAAGGCTTGGGTGACCGCCCATCCGCAGTACGTTTACTGGCAGGGACTCGACTCGCTGACGGCGCCCTTTCTCTATCTCAACTTCAACAACGAGGGTGAGTTGAGCATGCAATAAGAACATCATTAACTCTGACTCTAATCTCTGATCTTTGCTTACTCAAGAGTGAGATCGAGGCAGCAAAGTCTAAAATGAGGTGGAAAAGAGGCGACTTAATGCTTGAGGAAATGCCAAGAGTTTGCTGCTTTCATATCCTCAATCATTAATTCGCATTTTTCCATCTCATTTTATTTGCATTTTAGTTAGTTTATAAATTTTTGAATTGAAAAGCTTGTATATTAGAATATCTTTATTATAGATTTACATCTTATATGTAGATACTAAATCAAGTTTATAGTATATTATTTGTATACGTACTATTTATTAAATACTATCTAGATAGATTATTTTTGTAATTGAAAAGCATTTATCTTCCTGAAAAGATATAGAGTTATTGAACTATTTATAATTTGATTATAGATTTAAATACTAAATCAAGTTTGTAGTATATTATTTGTATAAGTAGTATTTATTAAATACTGACTGCTTAGACTATTATTGTGATTGAAAAGTTCATCAAAATTATAATATATATAGTTCGATTATAATTATTTATATCAAATCATGTTTATATATAGTAATATAGTCAATAATTAATTAATTAATTTTTCTATCTTATATTATTTTAAGGGAACTCCATTCCATCTCATTTCAAGTTGGATTATTGATACTAAATCATGTTTATAGTATATTATTTGTATAAATAGTTTATATAAAATACTCTCTAGTTAGATTATTATTGAAAACTTCTAACAAAATTATAAACTTACTTAAAGCTAACGAAAAATTAGGATTATAGTTCTATATTTATTTATAAACTTACTTAAAGCTAACGGTAAATTAGGATTACAGTTCTATATTTATAGTTTGATTATTTTTATTGATACTAAATGATATTTATAGTATATTGTTTGTAAAAATACTATAACTATTATGATAGAAAAGCTCTAACAAAACTAAAATCATGCCTCAAGCTAACGCTAGATTATGGGCTATAGTTACAGGTTCATAGTTCGATTATAATTATTGATACTAAATTATGTTTATAGTATGTTGACGCCCCCTTTTAAACCCGCTACTCATAGGGTAGATAACTTTGTGCCTGCAGGCACGATATGACCATGTCCTATCCGTATAAAAAACGCTAGATCTCAGAGCCTAAGGGGGATTTAGCTATATTATCGACAGCAGATTTTATGTTTATAAGCAAGTAAAGTTTATTTCACATTTTTGTCAAATCCAACATCGCAAATCGAAAATAGCTCGAATTTAAGAATAGAGCCGTGATTTTTGATACATATAACAATAACTGCAATATTTATGGTTCCTAAATTTTCATTGCGAACACATAAAAATTGTATTTAATATAAATTAGTCATTTCATAAGCTCAAATTATTTAATAAATACTGTTGTATGACAAGAAAATGGCTATAGCAATCGTATCTTCGTTGCTTTTGCTGACCGGTATATTTTGTAAGCTATGGTATATTTTAAATATACCAATGCGTAATTGGTATATTTTCAGAATATGTTTTTAGTGGACTCACAGTCGAGCACATTTGGCTGAAGCTCTCTTATTTGTACTTAAAACTTGTAGCTAAATTATCAATTTGATTTCATTTTAATTATGTTATACACTCTAGATGGTTGCCCTAAACTAGCGATAGTTCCATTATTATCATTGATATTATATCGCGTATGCCTGACTGATTGACGATCCTGTTATTCTCTTCTTTTTCAGAGCTAGCATTTCTGAGTTTGTTTCGCTTCATACCGAAGTATCTGCAGTGGTTCTTCCTGAAGGACAACTCGGCCATCATCAAGGAATACCTGAGTAAATTCTCGCAGCTGAGCGCATTTCATGAGCCGCTGCTCGCCCAGCATTTATCGAGCATCAACTTTATACCCGAACTCTTTGCCATACCCTGGTTTCTCACCATGTTCTCGCGTGAGTAGATGAAGCATTTCAATTCCAGCAAATTGTTAATATAGTTATCATTTTGTTGTAGATGTATTTCCGCTGCACAAGATACTGCATCTGTGGGATAAACTGATGCTGGGCGATAGTTCGTATCCGCTTTTTATTGGCATTGCGATACTGAAGCAGCTGAAGAGCACGCTGCTCAGTTCGGGCTTCAACGAGTGCATTCTGCTCTTCTCCGATCTGCCCGACATTGTCATGGAGAACTGTGTGATCGAGTCACAAAAGATGTACGAATGCACGCCCAAGAGCATCACGCATCGACAGCACGCATTGCGCACTCAAGCGCCGCATGTTTTGGTAAGATCGTGACTTCAACTCGAAGATCTCTTACTCACTTTGCCTTGCAGGACATTGGACTGGCGGAGGTGGAGCTGCAGCATCTGCAGTCGGAGCAGTGTCCTCGGATCAGTGCCAAGGATGTTTACCAGCTGCTGCAGCAGGCGCCCAACGAGCTCGCTCTCATCGATCTGCGCAGCGTTGTCGAGTATTCCCGGGTCCATGTGCCGCATAGCATCAACATTCCGTTTGCGACGGTGCTCCTTGGCGAGCAGCGTCTCGAGGCCC
The DNA here is from genome assembly GCF_023558435.1 of Drosophila sulfurigaster albostrigata. Lineage (NCBI taxonomy): Eukaryota > Metazoa > Arthropoda > Insecta > Diptera > Drosophilidae > Drosophila > Drosophila sulfurigaster. Next base: position 22,847,812 of record NC_084885.1, read on the forward strand.
TCAATGTGCCCTATTTGGAGGCACAACTGCGCGGTCGCATTGTCGTCTGTGTCAGCAACATACATCAGCATGCCGTGGAGGTAAGTTGTAACTGAATTGCATTGTAAGTTTAAACAATTCTAAACGTTTTCTCTTCTTTCTTTCTTCTCGCAGTTCTCGCACTTTCTGGTTGCCTGTGGTGTGCTGCGCACCTGCATTCTACACAAGGGCTTCAACGTCCTCCACTCCATTGAGCCAAATATACTCATCTCGAATTAATTAAGCGAGTCGAAAGGGGAATAATAATTCCCCTGCCTGCTTATTTTCCTACTTATCGTTATCATATCCCCTAATCGCTTTGCTCGCTTTGTCCGTAACTTAAGGCCATCTATCCGAAAGTGTACCATATTGCAAGCAATTTTTATTATGTATATGTAAATAAGCATAAAGTAACTGTGCATTATGAAAACTTTTATAAATCTGCATTGTACTCGAAATTTCAATTGTGTGATTATTTCGCGCCCTTTAACAGCATATGTTAACGGTTTATTCACGTGAAAGCTGCTCAACTGCTGGCTGAACATCGACTTATCGAAATATCGATATTGTTTTTAACAAACAGCAACTATCTAGAAAATTAAAATTAATTAACTTTATATGAAAAGACAGCAGAGCGATGCCGCAAACGAAGAAACTTTTTGAAATCAATATACTTAAAAGATGAGTTTTTTTTTTGGTATTTTTCAAGCTCTCATACTTTTGTCACTTACCAGGTTTTACTTCACCGACATTCGTACGGCAAAAGAAATACGGTACTCATTTTGCGGTCTCATATTTTTACCAACAAATTGCTCTTTTTGAACGTAAATCTAAGTAGCAAAAGAAACACACTTGAATGGTAAGTATATGTGTTCCACACGGCTGCTAAACTTATCAGAAAGTATGTACAAAGCTGCTTAGAATGAGGCGCCATTTAATATATACAATGTATATTATACATGTTTCGAAATATACCAAATACGAGACGGGTGTTAAAATGTACATTTGGAAGTGTTATTTGTGGTCACACCACATTACAGGTGTTGAGCTTTTTTTTAGAAAAGCTTGGTGTTTTTTTTACGCAAACTACGTTTGTTTACTTGTCGTCGTTCGCGTTAGTGTCTTCAGTCAGCTTCAATTGCTACGATTGCGCTGTAGTTGTACAACAAATTTTGGAGAGAGACAGAGAGAGAGAGAGACAGAAACGAAAAGAAGGCAAAGAAAACGAAGAAGCAGAAAACATTTTGTGTGCGCGTTTTGGACGACGTTCTTCTCTTCTTTCTCTCGCTCCAGGTGCGAAGTTGCAATACGCGAAATAGTTATAATTGCGTCGTGCAATGCATTGGCATTAACTAAATTGGCCACGCGTGCCAGGTGTCAAACAGTTTGTTGTCATCCATTATTTTGTTGTTTTCTTTTTGTTTTTTTGTACATTTGCTACATTAAGCAACGCAGCGGACAGCAATGAAACAGGTGGGCGCACTTTTTGTGGGGGTGTCGTATTTTTGTGTGGTATTTGTTGGTATTTTGTTTGGTATTTGATGTGATGTGGACAAAAAAAAACGCTGCTGCTGCTGCTGCTGCTGCCGATGATGTTATGCGAATGAATTGTGCAAGGCAAAATAATAATAATAAAAAAAGAGACGTGCTGTTGTCCAGTTTAGAAGAAAAATAGCGTCAGCGTTTTTCTGTCCCCCTTTTTATTATTGCAAATCGCACATCAAAACACACACACACACACACATACATACATGCACACATCTGCTGATAAAAATGACAACATGTTTTCTATGCGAGTGTGAGTGTGCTGTTATTTGATGCCTTTGTGTGACAGTGAGTAACAGCAGCAGCAGCGGCGTTGACCGCGGCAGCATCATAAAAAAAACAACTATTTGAGCTGAGTGAATCACTTAAACTAAAATGATGAAGTCTTTTATAATCATACATACACACACACACGTATTGCGGTGGGAGGGGCGCACAATCGTATTGTTGTTTATGACGCCCTCATATCGCTCTGACCGCCAATTGTCGACTGCGACAGAGACGCCGACTGCGGCTGCGACAGCGGCATCGGCTGCTGTTGTTGGATGAGTTGCGCGTGCCAGCCCAACAAGTTTCTTATTGGGATGATAAACTGTGCGTGATTGTGTGTGCGCAATGCGTTTGCGTATGTGTGTGTGTGTGTTCCAAGATGATTCCTGGGCATATGACGCAAGAGCTTGTGCCATTTTTTTTTATTGCATACTTTTCTGTGTGTTAATGGGTCGAGTGTACACACATACACGCGCGCACACACACACATACACACTCGCTGTGTGAGAGCTGTTATTAATATGGCCGTCGAAGCTACGCTGCTGGCCATGTGTTAGAACGAGAGGCAGAGAGCGAGAGTGATTGTAAGTATGAAAAGAGAGAGAGAGCACATTTTACGGCATAACTCATTACAATTTCAATGCAAATTTTTTGCCATTAAGCTGCGTGTGTGTGTGTGTGCGTATTTACATTTGAGTTGATTAAATTTTTGTGATGTATGTCGAGAGGGAGTGAGGGGGGGGATTTATGGTGTATGTGTGTGTGTAAGGACAACAAGTATTGATTGCAGACCAATGGGACGTCAGGATTGCCGCTGGGCGCCCACAAAAAAAAAGGAAATATTGCGCACTAGGCCTAGCGCAAAAAAAAATCAAAGCGCTGCTCTGCGGCAACCCTAAAACGATGCCAAGCGACGCGACGCGACGCGACGCTGCTTTGCATAACTGACCAACTCAGTGAGTGTGTATGTGTGTGTATTTCACATATACATACACAGTTGAGAGGCAAGCGAAAAGTGTTGAACGTGAACATGAACGTGCACGTTCAGTTTCAGTTTCGACTTTCCTTTTGGCCAAAAAGAACGTGCAAACGTTTTCCTCCTCTTTACTGTGCATCACAGTGAATTACTAAACTTAAAACAAAAAAAAAACCAAAAAAATAAATAAATTTATAAAAGACACCCACGCATTAAAACACCTCTAAATTATGTACGTTAGTTTAAATAAAATCAAAGTTACTACTATTAGCTCCAAAGGGGTTTGTGATTAGCTTGTTGTGGGTGGCGGAAGGGGGCGAGGAATTGTTTGCTTTGCGCTTGCTACCTCAACAGATTTATGTGTGTGTACGCGTAACTGAGAGTTCCTCTGTGTATATATGTATGTGTGTGTGTATGTGTGGCAATCGTGTCATGTGACCGCGCGCGCAAAAAAAACACGAAAACGAAAAAAAAATCTCGATTCCTCGACACTTTTATCCTGACAACGACGACGACTACGACGACAGGGGGCGCCACCTCGTAGCGTAAGCATGCGCATCAGCGCAGCTACTACGACACAAACACACACAAAAAGCATGAAGATTTTGCATTTGCTTAATATCCAATCAGTTGACAGTGCAGGAAGGAAGCAAGAAACAGTAAAGCAATAACAATAACAACAACAGCGCCCAGCGTTAGGCAACAATAACTGTAACACAAGTGAGAGAGAGAGTGAGAGCGAGAGCGCGTTAGTGAGTGAGGGTGGGAGTTGGGTTATAAGAGCAGTGTGGGAGAGCGCGTGCCAACCAAGAGAGAGTTATAATTTGTGTGTGTGGGTGAGAGAGACAAAGAAAGAGCACTCAGGCAGGGATGACACTGACACGAGCGCGCGCTGCTAAAACGTCCTCGGCCTAGTGAGCAAGCTCGGCTCGTCTTCGTGTTCGTGTGTTCATGTGTGCTGCTCTCGCAAGGTGCAAAAAATGCCTTTACACACGACGCGACGTCGGGACGAACGATCCAGCAGGAGCAGCAGCAGCAGCTGAAGCAGCAGCAGCTCAGCAGCTTTGGCATCAGTTTCAGCTTGAGCAGCAGCTCCAGTTGCCAACTAACAACCAGCTAACCAGCAGCATTTTTCTCGTCTTAACATATCCCCCGTGCGTGCGTGTGTATGCGTATTTTACTGTGCCTGTGTGTATGTTTGTGTGCTTGTTCTTGAGACTTTGACTTCGACTTTCGACTCCGTCTGCGTTTTGTGCCGTTTGTCTCGTTGTCGTTGTCTCCTTGTGTGTGTGTGTGTGTGTGTGTATGTGATTGAATCTCTGTCAGCGTGCTTGTGTGTGTGTGTGTGTTTTTTCTAGTGAAAAATCAATTGATACACATATTTTTGTTTATTAGTGCGCAAAAAATGTCTTAAATATGCTATGAAAAATACCAATGTGAATAGCTAACCAAATATATAAATATAAAAATAAAAACAATTACTAAACAAAAGTCAAGAAATTGAAAATAACTTTTATAACGCAATTGTTTCAAGTCGTGTGTGGTTATTTTTTTTCTGTTGTTGTTGTGTACTAAAAGTTGTTACCACAAAACGCACAAAAAGTATAAGAATAAGGAATACGAATATAAAAACGGCACAAAGAATTGACGAATCAAAAGAAGAAGCAGAAGAAGGAGCGGGCGCGGGCGTCAAGCGTATATTAATAAAGATGTAGTAAACCCCCCCTTCAACCCTATCAATCAAGTGAGTAGCAACAAGCAACTTGAACTAAAAGAAATACGAAACAGAAACGGAACAAATCGCAAGTTTCAAGTGTGCGTGTGTGTGTGTGTCTGAAAAATCTGTAAATCGAGGTTATCTATACGTGCACACATACACATACACTTCTCTAGGCATAAATACATGTAATACATACACATACACACACATGCGTAAGAGCGAGAGTCAGAGAGGCGCTTGTATGTGTGCGAGTGTGTGCTCAGCCTCCCAACTCCAAGCGCGGTGTTTACACAGGCAACAACAACAACAACAGCAGCAGCAGCAAGCGATGGTATTTTAATCATCATTAGGCAGCACACACACACACCCACCCAACGTCGTTGTCGTTGTCGTCGGTCAGGCGCCAATATGTGTGTGTGTGCTTTTTGTTTGCGCAAATTAAATTTAAAGTATGCCAGCGATTTTGCTTTTCTTTTCACTTTTTCTTTTTTTTTTACTGTTGCGCGCTTCGTGTCCTGACGACCCAGCTAAATACACACACACATATGCGAGCAAGCAAGTGTATGTGTCTGTGTGTGTGTGTGTGTGTATGTTTGTTCGTTTGTTTGACAAAGCGTAAACAATTGCAAATAAGAAAAAGGCAACATGGCTGCGATGAGTGTGCGAAAAATCGATTTGTGTGCCATCCCAAAAATAAGTGCAAATACACACACACACTTACATACACATAAGTATATATCTGTATGTATAACCTATATATCCATATACATAAATTTACTTGTCTGTGTGTGTGAGTGTTTGTCATGTTGTGCAACAACATGTGTGGCAAACAGCGATTTTCAATTATATCCATTTAACATTTGACTCTTGACACTGCCCACAGTCACATTTATCACACACACACACGAACACACACACACACACATTTCATTACCATCCCCCATTGGCATTTTAATGCTGCCATCTCACTCGCTCTCAGTTTAACAGTAACAGTAGCTGTAACAGAGGCTGTGCAAGCAGCGACGCTGGCGTCGAAAACGCAGCTCGCGTTTTATAGCGCGCACCTTTTGAATGTTAGCACCCCCCCTTCCCTCTCACCCAATCACAGCAATTGCAGTGCAAATGAAAACGAAAACGAAAATGAAAATGAAGATGACACTTGAGCAAAGCGTTTGCTCAATTCATTTATATCGTTAACGATAAATGTACATATATGTGTGTTTTTTTTTTTTTATTTAGTATGACTAATGTGTATAGTACAGTGTAATGTAAAAACTAAATTTAAAGTAAATAGAATGAAGAGCGGGAGATAGGAGATAAAGAATGCCAATGTGTGTATGTATGTACATATGTGAGTGTATGGCGATCTCATATCGCAAAGTGATTTATTTAATTTGAGTCTTGTAATTTGGTTGAAGCACGCACTCAAAGATCGAAAGCAACAAGTTTTATTGAGCACAAAATGTGTATTGAAATCATGATGACCTCTAAAAGATAAGAGACCTCTTAATGGGCCACCTCTTCCCCTCCCTTGTCCTTTGTTGGCAGCTGAAAAGTATGCTAACGATTTTGTACCTTGTGGTTTTTTTTTTTGCTCTCGTTATCCGTTCAATTGTTCGATGTGTGCGAGTGTGTGTGTGTGTGTATGTGTGTGTGTGTGTTTGCACTATTGCATCATCACATTGTCAGACAGGAATTGATGAGTGTTGTATACATGTGTGTGTGTGTGTGTGTAAGGCATTGTTGTAAGCAACAATCCATTAACACGGTAACATGCAACAAAACTTTGCGATTAATGTACGATGTACTTTTCTTTGCTTACAGCTCTTAATTCGACTATTGCTAACCTAGTTTCACTTCCCCAACAACTACAACAAAAACAACACACAACAAAAGAAAACTCCCCGAAATAATAATTAAAGCAAACAAAGGAAAAAACAAGTGAATAAGGAAGAAGAAAAATAACTGCAGCAGCAGCAGCAGCAGATTCTTGAGATTTCTCATCCTTCCTGTGAAAACACAAAAGATCTGGCTACAAAAAAAAAGAGCTACAAAGCTTAGAGAAGAAAAAAAAAAGAAAGCAACCACATTTGGGTTTTTTTTTTTGGAGAATATCTAGAGCAGGCAGCGGGCGAAGCGGAGGACGCAGACTCATGTTAGAAAAATGAAAAAGTTCACATTCAAAGGAGTTCTGGATGGATTTCGACAAACCGTACAGCCTCAAGCCATACGACAGGAGCAGGAGATCCAGGAGCAATTGAAGGCCGATCATTTCACACTCAAGAAAGTAAGAGAAAGAGAGCAACAGAATAAACTAGTGTGCAAAAGAAAGAAAGAGAGAAATGTTAATGAACATTTGTGGTAGCTAGCGGATGTTTTATTTGGTAGTTGTTTTGCAATCGTATCTATCATAAGACACACGCGGCTATCACAGAATTGTTAGAAAAGCAACAAACAATAAATAAAAAACAACTCTCGATCAATGTTCGTTTATCCACAATTAATTCAAATTGATTAATTCTTTTTTTGCAGACCTTTCGCCATGGCTTCCCATTTTCACCCACATCCTTTGCCTTCGATCCAGTACAAAAACTATTAGCGATTGGTGATAAATCCGGCTATATACGCATGTAAGTAGTTTCATTTATTAATCATTATTTGCTAAAAGCAAGCTAAGGAGCTTGAGCTAGACAGCAATCATTCAATTGTATAGGAAAAACAAGTTAGCTTGATCAGTTAAATTTAAAAGCCATTTGGTTTGTGTCTTGGATAAGCATTGGTTTGTATAGTAGTTGAACTTAACGAAGAAATATATAGGATAAAGTCCGTTTGCTTAGTTAAATTTCTATGGAATATAACCACGTGGTTTGTTTCTTGGATAAGCACTTGTTGCAGCGCATGCTATGATTTGTATCGTGGTTTAACTTAATGAAGAAATATGTAGCTAAATTTCTGAACGATTCAATTTCCTCCAAAAACTTGTGTAGACATCGCAGCCTCTTGGTCCTTACCATAAAAAAATTAAAGTAATAATTTAAATATGTAGAAAGTTAGTTACCTTGATCAGTTGCATTTGAAAGCCACGTGGTTTGTGTCTTGAATAAGCACTGGTTTATATCGTAGCTGAACTTAATGAAGAAATACATCGAAAAAACTTGTGTAGAATTTGCAGCCTCTTAGCCTTACCTATAAAGAATTGTAGCAATCATTTAATAATATAATAAAAACTAGTTAGATTGATCCATTCCATTTGAAAGTCACATGGCTTGTGTCTTAGATAAGGTTTGTAACATGGCTTAACTATACGAAGAAGTTTGCATAATGATCGAATTTCCTCAATGAAGAAATTGCAGCCTCTGAGCTCTTACCGTTAGTGTCAGTCACTAAGAAGATATAGATATATCATTTATAGATAGATAACACATATAACACATTTAATAGATGTAAACAATTTAATTGACTTGGACTTTCAATACGCAGCTTGGGACGACCGGGCGTTGACGCACATGCCAAACATGAGGGTGAATCCGAGTGCGCTGTGCTCTTTGCCCAATTCCTGGTCAATGAGGGAGCCCTGGTCACAGTCACCGCCGATGACACCATACACTTGTGGAACATACGCCAAAAGACGCCGCGCATAGTGCAGAGCCTCAAATTTCAGCGCGAGAGGTAAACATTTCCACTGATATTTATCACTTATTTCAATTGAATACAAACTATTTTCTATATTTTGTAATATAGGGTCACATGCATACACTTGCCCGTGGGCAGCAAATGGCTGTACGTGGGCACTGAGAAGGGAAACATACACGTCGTTCACATAGATACATTTGCACTTAGTGGATATATTATTAACTGGAATAAAGCAATTGAAGTGTAAGTATTCAACTGATCAGAATAAAGTTTGTGTCTTTGAAACACATGCCATGGTTTGTGTCGCAGCTGAACTTAACGAAGAAATACATATTGAAAAAATTTCGTCTTGTTGAACATTGCCAGTAAATTAATCTCTGATATTTAAGCATACGTTTAGCTTTAAAATGCATGTCTAGATTTAGTCTGATTAGCATGAAGTTCATGTCTTCAATAAGCCCTGGTTTGAGTAGCAGCTGAACTTAACGAAGAAGTGTAGTTAAATTCCTATATTATAGAATATTGACATAAAATTAATCGCTAATATCTAAGAATACGTTTTTTGCTTTAAAATTCTTGTCTAGATTAAGGCTGATCAGAATGAAGTTCATGTCTTCAATAAGCACTAGTTTAAACACATCCTATGGTTTGTGTCGCAGCTGAACTTAACGAAGAAGTATAGTTAAATTCCCGTCTTTTAGAATATTGACACCAAATTAATCTCTGATATCTAAGAATACGTTTAAGCCTTAAAATTCAAGTCTAGATTTAGTCTGAGCAAAATTAAGTTCATTCTTCCATAAGCACTGGTTGAAACACATGCTATGGTTTGTGTCGCAGCTGAACTTAACGAAGAATTATATAAAGCAATATTCGCTTATGTAGCTAAATTCCCACCTTATAGAATGTTGTCACCATATACATTTCTCATCTAAGAATACATTTTTGCTTTAAAATTCATGTCTAGATTAAGTCTGATAAAAATGAAGTTCATGTCTTAGATAAGAATTGGTTAAAACACATGCTCTGGTTTGTGTCGTGGCTAAACTTAACGAAGAGATAATCTTTCACATGTATCTAAGACGATGCTTTATACTTTACATTGATTTCATGACCATTTCCTACTTTTTGTCTTTAAAATTGATTTGTGTTTTTTCTATTTCAGGGTTAGAACTAGTCATCCAGGTGCTGTGATTGCGTTATGTGATAATCCATTGGATGCAAACAAGGTAAATCAATGCTTTGTACTTACTCTTTCATTTAATTAATCTAATTGTTGCCATCAACAGTTGCTTATTGCATTTGAGTGTGGGCTGCTTGTGTTATGGGATCTGAAAGCGAAATGCGCTGAGATACGATGGCAGGCAGCCGAGGCGGTTAAATCATTGGCCTGGCATTATGAGGGCAAATACTTTGTATCATCGCACACAGATGGTTCCATTTGTTCTTGGCCCACCAAGCCGCAGCCGAAGCCCCAGTCCCAAGTTTGTCCGCATGGTGAGCGTAGAAACTAACAAAGTTTCGATAAAATAACAAATCGTATTTCCATTTCGTATAGCAAAAATCAACAAGGATGGCAATGCGGAAAAATGCAAACCGATTTATAAAGTTGACTTGAAGTCCAGCACAACTGGGTAAGAATTATAATTCAATCAAACAAGGAGATAGCTCACTCAATTCTTTTTTTCTCGGTAGCGAAACCTTTACAATTTTCTCTGGCGGCATGCCATCGGAGAAGGGCTCAAAGTCGAATTGCATCACCGTTATGGTGGGTAAGACCACAACTGTTCTGGAAATGGAGCATGCCGTTTGCGATTTCATTACGCTCTGCGAAAATCCCTGGCCCTGCGGTTAGTCTTCAGTTTGTTGTACTTGATTTGATCACAATTTTATTATAATATCATAATTCATATCATATTTGCTTTTGCGTTTACAGAAACACAGGAGCCATATGCGATAGCTGTGCTGCTTCAATATGACTTAGTATTAATAGACTTATTAACGCCCGGTTTTCCATGTTTTGAATCGCCTTATCCAATGGACTTACACGAATCACCTGTTACATGTTGCACATATTTAACCGATTGCCCATCGGATTTGGTTCCTGCTTTCTATTCTGTGAGTACTCTCTCTCTCTCTCTCTCTCTTTCTCTTTTCATTTCGAGTATTTGTCTTTGTTCTCTTTCTAATTTGTTTGCTTGATATTTCTTATTTTTTTATATGCTTCAGGTTGGTCGCACAACGACAAGTAAAAAAACGGGCTTCTCGGAGCGTGAATGGCCCATATCTGGCGGGGAATGGTCACCTGCCTCCTGCAGTTATTCGGAGATTGTTATCACAGGACATCAGGACGGCAGTCTCAAGTTTTGGGACTCCGGCGCTGGCACACTCCAGGTGCGTCTAAAGAGAGGAAATCACTTTGATAGCCACTCAACTTTGATAGTGAACTCAACAAAGCTTTCAGATTGCATACGTTGCAAAAGGATACACAATGCAATAAGCATATTGTATTGTTTGAAGTCTACACAATGGTCTTGTTAGCCATTCAATCTATGTCTGTGTATAGAACATATTGTGTTCACTAACTAACTGACTGTACAGCAAAGCTATGAACTAAGTGTAAGAGCTAGGAGGCTGACAATTCAACTGAGTGAAAGGGAAATGAAGTGCATTCATTTGTAATTGTAATTAGAATTTTAATTGAAATTGAAATTGAAAAATCAAAACAAATTCTGTACATTCAATGTAAGAGCTTGGAGGCTGAAAATTGTGCCTAACATAATAATATCCAAAATTGAGTGAAAGGGAAATTAATTGCATGCATTTAAATTTTTAATTTCAATTGATAATCTTAGGTACTATATAATTTCTGTTCATTCAATCTAAAGTGTAAGAGCTAGGAGGTTTTCAATTCAAGTTCTTAGTCTCAGATTCTGTAGATTCAATATATGCCAGTATATAGATCATTTTGTTAAGCCAATCCAAAGTGTAAGAGCTAGGAGGCTAAAAATTGTGCCTAATCGAGTGAAAGAGAAATTATTTTGATGTATTTGTAATTGTAATTCGTAATCTCTGCAGATTCTGTACAAACTGAAGACAGCCAAGATGTTTGAGAAGCCGCGTCACGTCAGCCACGCGACCGACAGCGATAATCCATTGGCTGTGCATTTGATATTTTTGTGCTCGGAGTCACGTCGCCTCTGTGTCGCCGGTGCGATGGGTCAGGTAATGTTGTTCAAATTTCGCAAGGTCGAATCGACATCGGAGGTCCTGGTGCTCGAGATACCAATACTCTATGAGAATTTTGATGACAATTATGGCACCAGTCCCGAATGCGATTTCCTAACCGGACATCAGGTGCAAAAAACCGAATCAAGTGATTCAGATAAGGTAAGGTGGAAGGTGTGGAAATAAGGTTAATAATAATAATGCGAATTAACCTTCTCACTCTTCGTTTCTCAAATCATAGACGGAGTGCACGCTCAAGGTGCGTTTTGGGGCTCAGCGTAAGCCGCCGGGATTTCAATCCCAATTGGTTTGTTTGACCACGGGGCCGAATCGTCGCACCGTGCAGGTTACCTCGTTGTGCATCAACTCTAGCTATGGCTTGTAAGTAATACACACCTAAAAACACACACACACACTCGCTCTCTCTCTCTCTGTCTCTCTCTCGCTCAATACACACACATACACGTACACACACACACAGCGCCGACACGCGGACAAAAAAAAATAAATCAACTAGTGAAGTATTTGTAGTTTTTGTATGCGTATATCTATATTGTGCATGACACGTTCTCTGAAAATAAAACCAAAAAAAAAACGCCTGACAAAACAAAAACTTAACTTAGCGTCTAGTCGAACAGTAACAATACCCTATATCTATATCCTCCACCAACGCGAACGAATCGCCAACGTTGTTCTTAGATCGCGCACACCCTTTCCCTAAAAAAACCCCGCTTAACTGTGATTTGATTTGTCTTGCCTTGCCTTATTGAACGTAGTTGCCAAAGAGAACGAGAACAGATGGAATTCGTTACTCGTTACTCGCTACTTGCTGTAGCTGCTGCTATGTTACAATCGACAATCCGACACACTCGTTACTAGTTATACGTACATCTAGAATATTTGATATAGCTGCTATTACTCGTTACTCGTCAGTCGCTACTCGCTAGTCTCTGTTTTTGCCTTAAGCAGTCCACGTAGTTACAAATATACAGCTAGAACGAGTACGAAGCGAGTGCATTTGCTCCTCAACACTCGTTACTCGTTACTCGCTACTTGAGTCTCACTCGCTACTCGTTAGTTTGATACTCCCTCTTTGCGTTCTTACGTTTACTAGTCAAAAGCTTTAGACAGTACTTTTCCGACGACTGACCGACTTTAGTGCCTGGTGTTTGTGTGCGTGCGTGCGTGTGTGTGTGCAAATGTGCGTGTGTGTCACGCAACAATGAATTTCAAGTATATCAGAAAATTATATTAGATTTTTGGTTTGTGTTTTATTGAATTGGACTTTTTGAGTTCTGTTCGGAATTTGGCCTTTTTTTTTGTTTCGATTTCCATTTTCATTTCAAATTTTTTTGTTGGTATTATTTTTGACTGTATGCCGTTGTGTTATTGTGACATGATGCCGTGTTCTTATCTTTTTCTGTTTATAGAATGGCTTATGGTACCGAATATGGACTTGTCATAATTGATATAATCCAAAAAATTTGCCTATTGAGTGTTGCATGTCCCGATCTGTATGGCGCACACGATCCTTACTCGCGAACACCAAAAAGTCCCAAACGCATTGAGAGCAAAGAGGAGCAAAGTCGTTCGCCCAGTTCCGATCAGGTAAGTGATTGATTGATTGATTGAACGTTACTATAACTACTACTGATGATGATGATGATGATGATGTTGGCTCTTAACCCAAATGCTAAATAATGACAATTGATTGATCATGATTGATGACATTGGATTTGGCCAAAGTAACTATTATTGAGCACTCAACTGATCCATGATTGTGCACAATAATCGTGAGCAATGATTGATCAGTGTTAAATGCTGTTGCCGCCTTCAATCAGTGACAAGCACACATACATACACACAGACACACACACACACACACATACTGAGAAGCACACCGACACACGCACATACATACAGTGACAGACAAATAAAAACACACACACTCATAAAGTGTTAGACAAATTGACAAATATCTGAGCCAACAAATAAGTAATAAGCAAAACAAAAAAGAAAAATTAACTACACGCATATTTTAATCAACTTACAATATATTATTATATATATGCATTAATGATTGATTACTAATTTTATGATGATTGATGATGGACATGAAACATGTAGTACAAAAAAAAAAATAAAACAATACGCATTTCTTTTATTAGTTTACTAAGCTAACTTATTAATACCGTACTCGTAAATATTCCCCCGATCCCACCAAAACTCCCCCTCAAACTGCCAACCATCCAAAAAAGTAAAACATATATAACAAAACACACACACACACACACATATTTGCATTTGTCTGGCATTTTTTGATTGAAGTGCATAAGAAAGTTTTTAGTTTAAAGACACAAACACACTTTTCCCTTCCCTTGAGTTTGATCCCCTCATTTTTAGTACAAAATAACGAGACAGACATCCACACAACAAAAACAACAACAAGTACAACTACACACACACACACACACACACACACACCTGCAAGCAAGCTACATACAAAAGTGTTTAGCCCAAAAAAAACAAATTTTATACAAAATATACAAAAAGCATTTAGACACATTTCTCTTACCATCTAAGTAACTATCTCTCTCTCTCTTTACAAAATATATAAATAAATATATATACATCTATTATAATCTATATATATATATATATCGTACTCCTATGTAGCCTATATACAGTTATATATATATAATATACTTTATTGCCCAAGTAGTGGTATTTCTTTTAAATCGTTATCTCATTAGCATTCATTTTACTTTCTCTTCAAGTATGTTTATCATTTTGTTTATCCGACCTAAACGCGTCCCGGGTCTAGCTCTATTTCTAACGCTCTCTAACCGTACAACTAACTTTCAATCTCTACCTCTATCTCTCTGTCTGTCTCTCTCTCTATATTTAGAAGTCTCAATGTCCTTGTTTTTTTTTCTTAATTTTTTTTTGGCACTTTGATGCTTTTAATTTGCTAGCGAAATAATAACTATTTTCCATTTATCTTATTTGCTAGCTATTTAGTAATTTATCTTTTAAATATACGCTATATAGTGCCGTGATTGATTTTGATTGAGGAACAGTGAACTTTCAGGTCCTTTCAAATGCGCTCTCTCTCTCTCTCTCTCTCCATCTGTCTCTCACTCTGTGTCTGTTTTCAAACTAAAATCGTATCATTATTTGACCAAAGAAAATGCACAAATGTCTGCATGGTAAATCATAATTGATTGATTGATTGATTTAATATGTATTTAATGTATCATACAAATTTAAAGTAAATTATTTGAAAATTCATTTTAATGCACATACACATACATAATATGGTTTTAGATGGATGTGTGTGTGTGTGTGTATGTTTTGCACGTTGCATCGACTAACATTGGTTGATTGATTGATTGATTGTTACACGCTGTCACATCTCACCGCTCGCATCGCATCGCATCGATATTGTTGTACATCATTTGATTGATTGGTTTTTGATTGCTCTTTGTGTTGTGCGTCACATCTCTCTGTTGCCTCTCTCTCTCTCTCTCTTTGCCTCTCACTCTCTCTCTCTCTGTCTGTCTCTCTCTCTCTCTTTGTTTCTCGATGAGAAACCTTAGCGTACACCCAACAAAGACCTACATTTATTTCTCTATTCTCTCTCTCTGTCTGTTCTCTCCACTAAGTAGTTGTAAAACTGTATAAACATCAAGTTCTTTTTGATTGATTGATTGATTGATGTGCGTGTTTTTCGTGTATGTGTGTGTGTATAAGTATGTTTTGTTGTGAGGCCTTGAAGTATTAATCATTAAATCTCAATTCCATACATTTGTACATCTTTTCTGACAACAAATAATCGATCGTCTAAAACCCAAAAACACCCAATAAAAAAAAAACATACCAAATCAATCCAACCACCCTCCGCCGATCAATCCACCAAGCTAACATTTCTTACTATCCACATTCTAATCTAACGAATTCAAAAACTAAACTAAAAATCAAACTAAACTAAAACTAAACTAATTAAATTAACCAACCAACTAATCTAAACTTAACCTTAAACTACAACGATTAATTGTTTATAAGTGTTTATGTATAATTGCCCATTGATTGATATTGATTGACATTGATTGATATTCTTACTATATTCATTACTATTCTAAATTAGTTCGTAAATTATATACATACATATTTAAACCATAAAACAAACAAAAAACGAAAACCTCGTTAAATTGCCTGCGGCATAACTGTTATATTGTACTACATTCTACCACCACTATTACTGTTCTACGTATAACAGTCTAAATTATAAAAAAAAAAACAACAAAACAAAACGTTGCCTAAACTCCAAAGTTTTCCCCCCAAGTTTTCCGCCTCCACTCTGATTGTATGTACTTTAGAGTTGTGAAGTTGAAACGAAATGTCAACTAAACCCTGTTTTTTTTATCCCGTACTCTTCCCACCCACCTTCTTCTCTCTATCTAATATCTTTCTATCTCTCTCTCACAAACACACACTCTTTCTCTATCAATCCCACTTATATAAGTATCTCTATCTCTCTCTATATATATATTGAATAAAATTAATTACACAACACACAATATTTGCGTCTGAAAGCAAAGCAAAAGATGCGTCAGACAAACACACAACAACAACAACATCAACGAGAAGGCTGAAGAATGCAACGAGTAAGACAAAGTGAAGTGCAAAAGCAGCGTAAAGTAGATCATGACTGAAATTCTATATTAGAGATTGAAGCAATTCATTTGTTTTCATCAAATATTTAATTGAATATGCGATTGCTTCAATCTTATCTTTGACGAGTACGAATTAGTTCCAACGAGTGCGAATTGGTTGCAACGAGTATTAGTTTGTTCCAAAAAGTAATAGTTGGTTCCAACGAGTGCAAATTGGTTCCAACGAGTACAAGATTGTTCCTTCCAACGAGTGCGAGTTGGTTCTAACGAATGCGATTTCAGCACATCATTGTCGCAAAACTTGCATTTGCTTTATTACTTAACAAGTTGACTAATATACGATATTTTATGAATTTCTGACTAACAAATGTAACGAGTACATTGCACTCGTTAATTCGTGGAACGCTTAGCAAGCTTTTAATGCTTAATTTCTGAACAAATCGATAACGCGACCAACAAATTTAGCCTAGGAAATTCGACTCGCTACTTTACGCTCGCTCTTGGCAACTCGTTATAGTTCGTCTCGTTCTCGTTTACGATCTCGTTGTTGCTGTTGTCGTTTGTTGCGTTTAGCGCTTGCCTCGTTTTTGTTGCTTTGCGCACGTCTGTTTTTTTGGATTTGTCGCCACGCCCCTAATAAAAACACGCTCCCCCAAAAACAATAAAAGAAATCTATACAGTTTAAGTCGTCAATTTGTTAAGCCGCAACGATATTAAAACTTGTGCCAACAAACACCCCTTCCTCCCCTCAACCCACTCGTCGATCTCTAGCTTAACGACACCACAAGTCCGGACAGTCCATCGATCGAATTCATACCGGAGGCAAACGAGGCGTCTGTTTGCGGTGCGGCACCAGGATCAGGAGCAGCGGCAGCGGCGGACTCATCAGCATCGGCATCGCGACCAACGTCGCCGCTGGCCATCGAACAGGTGATCAACAGCAGTAAGGAGATGCTGATCAGTGGCGCTCAGGCGCAGATGGGAACAGCGGCTGCATTGGCGGCCACCAAAAGTCCGCAGCGAGATGAGGCAGCGGCGGCGACGGCGCCAAAAGCTGAGCTGCAAGATCGCCGCAAGTCGATGTCATGGAAAACGTTCAATTTAAAGCGTCAATTATCGAAAGTCAATATGAAGATCGGCGGCAGTCTCAATCAAGAGCTGGAGGCCATCAAGAGCGGCAGCTCATCCATTTTCTATGCCACGCCCAAAGAGAGTTCGCCCGAGGGCGCCAGCGAAGAGGCGACGCCAGGCGAAGCGCTCGAATGTCGCGAAGACGATGTCGGCTTAGCTGCAGCGACTGCAATGCTCAATTGTGATACTGAGGCACAACAACAGCAGGCGGCAGTGACGCCGACGCCAACGCAGAAGCGCGTCGATTTTGAGCAGCCGCCAGAGAGCGGAGAGCGACCCAGCAATTTGCCATTAAGCGAGCAACAACAACAACAGCAGCAGGCGCCATTGAAGCCAACGCGTCAGAAATTCAAAGAGAAGGCACGCGATCAACGTTTGCTCTCAGTGCCCAACATCAAATATCAGCCTAGAGAGCAACGCGCTGGCTTAGGCATTGGCATAAGCAGCGCTGCCAGCGGCGGCAGTGGCAGCGGTGGGCGGGTGAACAAGAACGATGTGTCGCCAATGATGAGCGGCAGTTTATCCAAAAAAATACGTAAGTATGCCAGTCAAAAGCTCAACCTAAACTCTCCTCTCCCAACTCCCCCCCTCTCTCTCTCTAACTCTCTCTTTATTTCACTGTCTATCTCTCTCTCTCTCTCTCTCTCAACGACCAGCACAAAAAGGCAATTTAAGCGATAGTGTAATGAAAAAAAAAAAAACAAATGGCAGTCAATGCGTGTGCCAAAATTCTCTCCTTCTACTTTTTGGCCGACCCCCTCGCCCACGACCTGACCCACCCTCAATTTCGTTGACAACTGCGGCTGCGAGAGAGCGAGTTGTGTAGAGTTGTATATTTGTATTTGTATTTGAATTTGAATTTGCAAGCACCAGAGAGAGTCGAACGTCAAGTTTAGTTTCAAATTATCAAACACACAAACACATACACACATACAGAGTGCTGCTGCGACTGCTGCTGATGCTGACTGCTGATTTACAAGATTTACGATTTACCATGGGCATATTTGTTGTTCTCTTTTTCTTTTTCGTTGTTGTATTATTTAGATTGATTTTGATTTTTCGTGTTTGTCGTGTGCGTTTCTTACTTAGGTCGTGTCGTCTCCATCCTCGCTCCATGTCTATCTCCCACTCTGTCTCTCTCTATCTCTCTGTATTTCTCTCTCTCCCCCCCATGTGCTCTTTGTGCTCTGGCTTTTATACGGATGCTTTGTATGTATTGGTATGCAAGCCGTAGTTAATAAACACTCGTATTGTATTTGTTGTAGAATATGCAACCGAAAATAATAAGAATAAGAATACCCCTTAACCTCCACCCTCAACCCCCGCCCCACACTTTTCACTTAGAGAGCGTAATTAAAAAAAAAAAACGAAAACAAGTTGAGTTTTTGGGGCTGCTTCATTTTTTGGTTTTTCAAATTGCATTTTGTATAGTGAACAACAACAATATAACAACTATAACAACAATATGTAGCGAACTTTTATATTACAACATTTAGCAACAACAACAACAACTACAACCAAATACAATGATAATAAAACAATAAAGTTAATCATTATAATACTACGTAATAATAATAATAATAATAATCATAATACTGATAAGCGCAACATGCACCAAAAAGCAAAAACAAAAACTAAATGAAAATCAAACTGAAATTCAAATTGAAATTCTTATCTATTGCTTCTTTCTCCTCTTCTGACAACTAGGCAACGGATGCAGAAGAGCTGCAATATAACTGCCTTTATGTGATTGTATGGAAGTTCTTTGGTAATTCTAACAACAACAACAACAACATTCACAAATGCACACACACATACACATACGAGCACCTTCACTGACTCACACACACACACACACTCTCACTTCGCACTTGCAAAATTGTGAGTTGTAGAAACGAAGAAGATGATGTGAAGAGATATTGAAAATGTATCACACACACCCACACACACATAGACATGCATACACAACCAACTTACACATAAACACATACACACACTTATGTTATGTATTTATACTTAGTAGTGTGACCTCAAAATCTGATATCCCCGCGTCTGTTAATCCCCTCTCCAACCCCCTCCGCCCAACAACTGAAATGACAAGAAAACAAAGCACCAAAGTGGCGGCAATAAGAGATTATCAAAGAACAAAAACTTAGAATTATGAATGAAGACAAACTGTAAAATCTCTCTTTCTCTAACTCCCACACTGACTTTCTCTATCACACTGTATCTCTCTCTCTCTCTCTTTCTTTACTCTCTACTCTAAATATACATAAATGTGTGTATATGTATGCGTGTATATACCAAAAAACAAAAATAAATCAAAATACAACGCCTATTATATAGTATGCATAACTGTTGTAACCAAAGCAAAAACCAAAAAAAAAATAACAAAAATACCAAACCACACAAGAAAAAACCACTTAAGCATAACATATTTGTCTCACCCAAAAAATTATCCTCAAAATCGTATTCTGTGTATGCACTGTGCAAAACAAAACCAAAATTTCCTAAAGGAAGACATATACAATTATATATTCAAATTTACTAAATGGGTTGTTAATGACTGTTGTTACGTTACACTTTTCTGTGTGTCAAAGTTCCATTACATTCAACTTTATTCATCATCCAACACTATAAAATATCAACAACGACAAATACCAACATACAAACATAAGCAAATATAAAATCCAGCTGTGAATATTCCCGGCTCGTTTTACCAACATACAACGTAAAACTACAACACCGCAAAACAAAAGCGTTTCTATGACAAAGCAGCGTCCGCCATTTTGTTGAACGAACAAAATACCAACAACAACAACAAAATACTACAATTTGAATGGCTGTGTGAATGCGTGGGCTTTGTTTGCTTGCGTTCGCTCTGTGAATGTCTCGTCTCTGTCAACTCCCAACCCACCACCACCACACCACACCCCCTCAAATATCGATAGTCGATAACTTGTCGTGTGTCCCTCGTTCGCTGTGAATTGCCGCGAATATCGATTGCCAGATTGTGATCGATTGAGCGTACTCTGTATATTCGTTATCGATAAATATTGCGATCATTAGTTTTGTTTCTCTAGTGCCTTAAGCTTTATTAATACTAAACGAAAACTCGTTCCTTTTTGTATATACGAATTGCTTTCAATTTCGTTTTCTTTTTTTTATTCTTGTTTTTTTCGCTTTGTACTACTTTTATTTCGTTATCGATAAAAGATAAACCAACAAAAAAATCGCTTGCAACGCCATTTATCGTTGCTTTGTTTGCTCTCCACACACTGTACAAAATGAAAAATGAAAAAAAAACCGTCAACCTAAATAATAATTATAATAATTAAGCCATCTCTTGAAATCAAAGTCATGTCATATTATGTATGTATAATACAACTACGATATACTATATTTCTAGGCTTCTATCGTTTTTGTAAGCAGTCTATTTATGTTATATCATACACATACACATATATATATGTATATGTAATTACTCTTTTTTACCATTTCAAATTTACTATTATTATAATTATCGAATTAATTACTGTTCTTGTTCTCGTTGCGCGTGCTTTAATGTCTCATATAACATACAATATATGTATTTTTTTTTTTCGTTCCTGCCCCTCACCAGCCGTTGTGCTCCCCACTCTCTCTCTCTCTCTCTCTCACACACAAACACTCTCTGTTACTGTCTCTCTGTCTATCAAAAGTCTCTCATAAGTGTTGTGAATAATAATAATAAGAAAACAAAAAATTTGTTACTTCCAATTCAGTTTCATACACATTGTACCATGCACAATCCACCTATCGATAGAGTTATCGTTATCGATACCAAATACATTTGCATTCACCCCTCTCACTCACACACAATTGCTTGAATGGCACTCCACAAAACCATCAACAACAAAAACACTTGACTGCAAATATTAAAACGGGCAGCGGGCATTATACTACTTTCTCACTCTCACTCACTCACTCACAATGTAAGTCACTACTTCACACTGCTCACATACACAGCAAACAAAACAAAGCTTACACACTCTCACACGCACACGAATACGTTATGCATTCGTTTAGTTTCAATGCGCGTTCCCCTTCCCCGCCTCTTTCCCCACACACAAACACATCACAAACGAAGAAATGAAAAAAAGAAATAACGGCAAAAAGTATGCTACACATTCACTCACTCACACACACACACAAATTATATGTACATGTAAAACACACACACAACCGCACAGAGCAAAGAAAACAAAAAAAAAAAAGAAGTAAAATAATTAACGAAAAACGAAAACGAACAAGAACAACAACAGCAACAACATGAAATGAAATGTTATGATGCTCCATTCCAATCATTTAGTGCATTTATCTCTCTCTATTTCTCTCCTCTTCTCTCTGTGTGTATCTCTGCTCTCTCCATTATTATTGTGTTTATTTTCTTTGCAAATATTTGAGCAGATCAACGGCAGTGCGACTGCGACTGCGACTTCAGCAGCGCAGCAGCAGCAACAGCAGCTTCAGCTACAACAGCAGCAGCAACAACAACAGCTACAGCTACAGCAGCTACAACAACAGCAGCAGCAACAACAACAACAACAGCAGCAGCTTCAGCAGCAGCAGCAGAGCTTTGGCGATGCTCAGTCCGCAGCAGCGACAGCAGCAGCAGCGGCGTCGGCGGCGTCGACGTCATCGTCGGCAGCAGCAGCGGCGTCGTCGTCGTCAGGCGTTTATGGTGCGGACGATGCAGGTGCGGGTGTTGCTAGTGGCGGTGTCGGTGGCGGTGGTGTTGGTGTTGGTGGTATTCGTGGTAGTGGTGTTAGTGTCAAAGCTCTTGCGGGCGGCGGTGGCAGCGGCAGCGTTGATCAACAACAACAACAGCTGCAGCAGCAGCAACAACAACAGCAACAACAGCAGCAGCAACAGCTGATTGGCTTCTCTTCGTTTGACGCCGAGTCCTCCGGTGATTGGGCAATTGCAATAGCGAGTGGTGGTGGTGCATCAGCAGGTGCGCATCATCAACATCAATATCAGCATCCGCATCCGCATCAGCATCAGCATCAAACATCCGTTATACAGCAACAGCAGTCAGTGACATCGTACGAGTCCCTAAAAAAAAGTCCAAATCTCAAGGTGGGAGCACAACAGAAGAGAGCACTGTTAACCACCCAAGTACAACAACAACAACAAATAGAACAACAACTACAACAAGAACATCAACAACAAACAAACAAGAACTGCAAGAACAACAACAATTGCACCCCAACAACAACAACTACAACAAAAAAGCATCTCTTCGTTTCGCTCTCTCTTAGTCTTTATCTATCTTAACATATGTCTCTCTCTCTCTCTTCTCTCTGCATTTGCTAGTACATCAAATACAAATGCAAATTTTCTTGTCTGTGTGTGTAAGCAATGAAAGTCCATCACACGCACCCACACACACACACACATACACACATGGCACGCCACGCATTAAACTTCACTCACACGTACACGCCCACACACACACATGCACACGCAGGCAGCAGCACATTGCTTGTGGTTTGCCAAACTCTTTCTCTCTTGCTCTCTCTCTCACACACACACGCTCTTTGTCTGTCTCTCTGTTGTACTCTTCAGTCTGCTTCCCTCTCCTCCGCCGCCCACACCGACGGCGCATTTAGTTTTTGTTTTATTTTTTATTTTGATCGCAACTCTCGGAAATCGTTTTTATATATTGTTATTGATTTTCGTTTTATTTATTTTATTAATTTTCCTTTTTGGCTAACATTTGTAATTTGTGTCAGTTGTTTGCTCATCGTTGGTGGGCTGGCTCGATTGATGGAGGAGGGGGGCGGGGTGCTTTTGCTCAGCAGCAAGATGGCGGCCTGTTGACTGTTGCGCATTTCGTTTGCTGCTTGATGTTTGAGGTGTGGTATTAGTAGTAGTAGGGGAGGGGTGGAGGGGGAGGTCTAAGGATTGTGGAGGGGGGCTGGGGGTTGGTGTCGTTTGCATATGTTTGTAAAAGGATGGATTCGTTTCTTTGCTCGCTCGCCTCTTTCGCTCTCACTCTCTCTCTTTTGACTTTAGTCTTAGTCTGACTCACTCGCTCGCTCGCTCAATCCTTCCGCTCGTTCGTTCGTTCGCTCGCTCGCTCGCTCTCTCTCTCTCTCTCTCTTTCTCTCTTTCTTTCTCCCTACTCTACTGTCTCTATATATCTATTTCTTTCTATGACTGTCTCTCTCTCTCTCTCTATATATCTCTTAAATATGTTAATGTAATTTGTTCACATATACAAACACACACACTCTCTGTCTCGCTCGCTCGCTCGCTCTCGGTATTTGTGCACGCTTCTAATTAGCAACTAATAAATAATTGCAACAACAACTACAACAACAAAAGCAACAATTTAAAATGCAACAACAATAACAACAACAACAGCAGCAACAACTACTAATTGCAATATCAAAGCTCGACAGCAAATTCTGCATTGGCAAATCGTATTTTTGCATAGTTCACACGCACTCACACACACACACACTTAACACCTGAGGACACACACACACACTCACACACATAAACAGTCACTAACACACACATACATTTTCACATAGATCAACAACAACAACAACAATAATTAGCAGTCTAGTGAAAATAATGCAGCAAGAAAAGAACAAAAAAAAATAAATAAATAAAAAACAAATAAACAATCGACAAAAAAAAAGAGAAACTAAATAAATCGATTAACATAATTACTAAGCAAAAGTTATGCCTACTACCGCCCGCCGCTTTCACTCTCTCTCTCTGTTTCTCTCTTTCTCTCTTGATCTATCAGTCTGTATTTCCTTACTTCATTCCTTATCTCTCTCTCTTTCAATATATATTTCTTTCTCTCTCTCTCTCTATAATTTAAATTCTATAAATTCTTTCTCTCTGTTACAAATTGTATTGTGTAATCGTTTGCCTCTCTCTCTCTCTCTTTCTCTCTATCTGTCTCTTTCTATCTCTCTCTCTCTCTTTGCTGTCCCGTTATAAATATCGTTATCGATAACTCCTCATTTATATCGCATTTGCAATAATCGTTGTCTCAACCACACACTTCACTCCCCAATCCGCCTTGCAGATAAATTGGATGGCACATTCTCGAGATCCAGATCGTCATCAATGTCCAGCATTGATATGTCTTCCTCTGAATCTGTTACCTGTTTAGCTTTTATCGAGAGTTATGCTAAACGCAATGGTAAGTGTGACCAGTTAAGAAGAATAACCATTGCATTTATCGATATCGATATTTTGCTCTCTCTTCTAGATATTTTATCGCTCGTTCCTACTTTGTGGATTGGAACTAGTTTCGGTTCAATATTGACATTGTTCATCACAATGCCGGAGCGCGATATGCGCAAATCGCAGCCCGTCTTGGTTACAATTAACGGTAAATTTATATTCATTTAATTGATTATGGACTGTTGTATACATTTCTGTTTCTTGTTTGATTCTATTTTTGGTAGGCGGTCCTGTGGTACGACTCAAAGGCTCCATTACTTCCATGTCCTTCTTGGACTCTTACGGCTCGATCATACCCTACACGTTTGAGCCTTGGCGCGATGAGAACAGGGACAAGAAAGATCGTAAATTCAATGCACAATTTTATCTATTATATATATATGATAATGAATCGGTTTATATCGATTATGGGTTATGTGCTGCATAACAAGCTGACACTCTGGCGGACAAAGGCGTTGACATGTCATGAGTGCTGTTGGTGTATTTCTAAGTTGTCCGCTAGAGGGCGCTCTCACAATCTGGCACTAGCGGACAAAGGCACTGACATGTCATGACTCATGAGTGGTTCAAGGGCTGACATGTTTGTCTGCTTGGCACATAACTGATTCATTCAAATCTTCAAATATGAAATTGTAGTAATCACGATGTCCGCTAGAAGTCGTTGGCAATCTGACACTCTGGCTGACATGGCATCTAGCAATTCCTTACCTCCTGAATGGTACAAATCTGATTAATTCAAATTTTTGAATATGAAATTTTTGTGATCAAGATGTCTGTCAATCTGACACTCTGGCTGACTACAGCACTGACATGTCATGAGTGCAGTTGGTGTCCGCTAGAGGGCGCTAGCAATCTGAATCTGCGGCTGACAAAA
Source organism: Drosophila sulfurigaster albostrigata (assembly GCF_023558435.1). Classification (NCBI taxonomy): domain Eukaryota; kingdom Metazoa; phylum Arthropoda; class Insecta; order Diptera; family Drosophilidae; genus Drosophila; species Drosophila sulfurigaster. The sequence continues at coordinate 22,873,137 of NC_084885.1, forward strand.
GCACTGACATGTCATCTAGCAATTCCTTGCCTGTTGAAATATTGTTGTCATGGCGATGTCTGCTAGAGGGCGCTCTGTCAAGCTGACACTCTAGTGGACAAAATAATGCCATGAATGCAATTTGTGTCCGCTAGAGGGCGCCTTGACAATCTGACACTCTGGCTGACATGTCCGCCAGCAAATCCTCACCTGCTTCACACGTAACTTGATTGACTGCAATTTTCGAATATGAAATATGAAAACAATGAATTGTAATCATTCGCTAACTCATTCTTGCAGGCACTCCCACTAAGAGCAGCAGCCGCACCAGTCCCACATTTACACCAACAACTGCCAATACAATATCAAACACTTCAGTTGCTGGCGGTGCGGGGGCAGCTGGCGGTGGAGCAGCGGGATCAGCGGGGGCTGGTGGCGGAGGCGCCTCTGGCGGCAGCGGAAGCGCACCTGGAGGCGCAACTGGAGCTGCAGCTGGAAGCGGCGGAGGCGGCGGCGGAGGCAGCAGCGCAGGTGGCATCAGCGGTGGCATCAGCAGCAGCAGCGCCAGCAGCAGCGGCATCAGCGGCAGCGTTAGCACCGGCCTGGAAACACTCACCGATCGACAATATATCGTTATAGCCAGCGAAAAGCAAACAAAAGTCTTCGATGTGGCAAATCAATGCTGCATCAATCGCATACAATTATCGGAAATGGATTTTGCAGTCAAGGCAGAAACTATCACGATGAAAGGTCTTAATCTATAAAATAAACTAGTTTAATCGAGAATATTATTAAAGTTAAGTTTTCCTTTCTAGATGGCTCTTGCTTAGCAACCTATCTTTCGAATGGCCATCTAATGGTACATAGTCTTCCTAGTCTAAAACTGTTATTGGATACTGATTTCTTACCGCTTATGGACTTAAGGTGAGCTAAAGATCTATGTAACAATATTATCCAATTTCATTTCTTGCCGTTTTTTTTCTTTCAGTTTTCAAACCAAATGTAAACAGGGAATTGTCGATCCAATGCTTTCGATATGGGGTCAACAGATCATTGTTCATGAAGATACAACTCAGTGAGTTTTCTCTGCTTTATAGAATCCTTCACTGTTATTTAACTTCTCTTCTTTTATTTTTTGTTGTAGAATATCAAAAATATTTTGCTTTAGTCATAAAGGTCATGGATTGTACATGGCATCGCCCACCGAAATTCAAAAATTCACGATATCATCGGAATTTTGGTAAGTCATAATTAAATTCGAAATAACGTCATTGTAATATTTTTAAAATATCTTTTATATATAGGGTAGAAGGGTATTAGAACTTTATAAATTTAAAAATTAGACAAAAACTAAAGAAACCTAACCAGATTTTTGCTTGTTTCTTGTCTCAATATTCAATTTTACAAAATCAATGGCAAGCGATCAACTTACAAAAAAGAATATGAAAAAAAACCGTTATGTAGTTTTGTTTCTGTCGCACTGCTTTTTCAAAGTTCACACCTGTATGTAAAAGACAAAAATAGTCATCTCTGACTTTATTCTTGATCAGCGTCAGCAGCCGAGACGAGACAGACAGATGGACATGGATCTGTCTGTCCGTCCGTCCGTCTGTATGAACACATAGATCTCAGAGACTATAACAGATAGAGCTAATATTTATTTTCGACAGCATTTGTTATGTTAGCACGCAGATCAAGTTTTATTTCAAATGTTCGCCCACATATAAATATACCAAATATAGCCATTGGTATATTCTTAGTATTTGCGGAATATTAATTTGTTGTATTCAAAAAAATGAATTGTACCAAATATAGCCTTTGGTATAGTTTTAGTATTTTTGAGGTATATTAATTTGGTATATATTCAAATTAATATTGAAATGTTTTGCTTTTACATATACAAAATGGGTATAAGATATCTCACAGTCGAGCCTTTGATATATTCTAAGTATTTTTAAAATATATTATTTTGGTGTTTTTTTTTTAAATATAATTGTACCAAAAATAGCTTTTGGTATGATTTTAGCATTTTTGAGGTATAACATATTAATTCGGTATATATTAAAATTAATACACAATGGGTATCAGGTATCGCACAGTCGAGCACACTCTAACGTATCATTCTCAATTTAAGTGTAATATATTCCAAAGCTAAAACTCTGCATTAACAATAACATTTTTGTAGTTATGTGTATTTTACAAATTTGCTTAAAATCATTTCTCTTTGCCTCTTTGAATTGCAGTCAATTTATTTTGGAGATGATGGGTGAGTTATATACGGTACACGAAATGCCCGAACAGCCGAAGGAGGGTTTCTTTAAGGGTCTATTTGGCGGTGGCGCCAAGCTTTTGGATCGCGAGGAGTTATGTAAGTAAATCTACTTGTAATTGGTTTAACTTTTCATTTCTAAAGATTTCTTATTTCCATCTATATTGCATATTTCTCCTATCTCAAAATTCTCCTTTCTTGCTTGCAGTTGGTGAACAGAGCGGGAAAGCAAATCGTTCCGTTGCACGGCATATACCCGGCCCCAATTTGGAGCAGTTGGGTCAACGTGCTTCCACAGCGGCGTCGGAAATTAGCCGGGCGCATCAGTTGGCCATGGAGCGTGGCGAGAAGCTCAATTTGTTGGAGGAGCGCGCGGAGCGTATGGCCAATACAGCTCAAGATTTCAGCGGTACAGCGCATCAATTAATGCTTAAATATAAAGACAAAAAGTGGTATCAGTTGTAAAATATCTATTTTAGGAGCCAATTCTACCACAGTTATTGTAATATTGCTTTTATAACACTTTCTACTACATTACGAGTAAAGTACACTTATTTAATTTCTGTTTTCAAGTCGTCACGTTATTTACAAAAACAAAAACAACAAAAACCAAAAAACAAACAAAAAAAACAACAAAAAACCAAACAAAAAAACTGTTTTTAATAAAAATATATAGACCAAAAACAAACAAAAAAAAAAAAAAAAAAACAAACCAAGTTTTCTCTGTGTTTTCAATTCAAATCCAAAGCATTTCGTATTTTTCAGTCTGCTCTCAACAAACAAATCGAAAACATCTACAATTAGACTTATCACCAATAATATTTTAAATTTATATTTTTTTGTACATTTACTACGTGGATTATCAAGACTATTCAATAAGCGTTGATAAATAACATTGAACAACAATTGTTGGTACGTAAGAAAGCTTAACTGATTTTTTGCTGAGACCTGGTTCAAAAGTGCACCTTACACTGATTAAAGTGCATTGTTCAACACTGTACTTGCATTGCCAACACGAACAGGTAATCGATAGTCACGCGTGCTTACCAATTATTCGTTCAATTTGTAGTCGATAATTCACGAATGACTCGTGTTGCAAACATCGACTCGTACAAATACTAATAAAATCTACCAGAAGTTTTTTTTATGGTATATTTCCAAATCGCCAACATCGTAATAAAAATACCAAACTCTTTTTGGTGTTTAGCATTTTACAAATAAACAAGACAAATTTATACAATTTACAATTTAAGCATTTTATTAGCAATTAATTGGTATATATAATATATACTGTTTTCGCTCATTGACGCAAAAAAATATGTAAAAAAAGCACCGATGCATCGATATTAATTTTTTTATTGTTGCCGTATTTATTTATAAATAAAATACGCAATTATTTAGTTTTTAAATAATGCAATTAAAATACATGCTGTGGTATTGTTGGTCGTGTTGAGTAATTTGTCTATATTTCGAAATTGTATACTTTTATTAAACAAAAATGGCGTATACGCATTGTGTATGGTATCGTCGGAACAAGTTCACCAGCTCTCAGATTAGTCATTCATTTATTTTGAACATCTGTTAAACCACATAACCCATAAAAGCCATGTGTTTAATTACTTTTAAATTAAATGAACATAATTTTGGTTAGTAAAATAGAAATATAACTACAATATGGAATAATTAGCCATTTAAAATGTTGCGCCGTTGTTGACAAATCAGCAGCGCGCTACGAACGAACCAGCGAATGGATTGTGGTAAAATTTAGATGATTTTTGTCATTGCGGAAGTGGTATATTGTGCGCTGCAGAACGGTATATTTTGAGATGGAACTTGCGGCCACACTGGAGACAGCTCTACTAACCATTTTATTTTAGTTAATAAAATACATATATTTCCTCTTTTTTTCGTTGTGCGCGTACGAAAAAGTGAAAAAAGACATTCACGCGTCCGTTTGCAAGTACAATATCGGGCTTGCTCGCTGTTTAAAGACTACGATTTGATACGAAATTTCACACATATAGCTTGCTCAGTTCCAATTTTTTTTTTTGTCGTTCGTCGTTTGGCCCTCCTACAAAATAGTAAAAACGCCAACCTTGAGAAAAACACCCAGCACAGCAGTTTCCAACAGTTTCACTGCTCTCGCTCTCGTTGTTTCGTGGTAAGATTTTCGCCCCAACAAAAATAATATTCGTAAACGGGAAATTTTTAATGAAATCGCAACATGCGATTCCAATGCGGGCTCAATTTTTTTCTTTTGTGTAAAAACGAATGAAAAGAAAAAAAGCGATGTGAAAAAAAAACATGTAAGGTGCAGTAGTAGCAACTATATCTGTGTGTGTGTGTGAGAGTGAGTGAGTGTGAGTGCTTGCAGCTGTATGTGTGTGTATATGCTGTGTGTGCGTGTGTATGTGTGTGTGTATGTATCAATGCTAAAGTGTTGGTGTCTGCTGCTGCTGTTGTTGCTTATGTGTGTGTGTGCGTTTGCATGTGCATACGTATGCGTGTGTGTGCGTATGTGTAATGTGCATTCCAACGGGGTAAAGAAGAAGCGAAGTACGTTGTACCTGTCATCGTAGCTGTTGTTGCTGTTGTTGTCGTTGTCATTGTTGTTGCAGTTGCCGTTGCTTATCGATTATCAGTGGTCCGTCTGTTTATATTGAAATTCATATATGAAAATAAATAATCGATCAACAATTTGAAAGAGTCTGTTTACGTCTCCTCTCTGATGACTATACGACACTGCTGTTTCTCTATTGTTGTTTCTGTTGTTGTTGTAGCTGTTCAATATACACATACACACACACACAGACAGGCTGAGAGACAAACTCAGTGTATGCTTGGTCGGTCTATCGATTCCAAATGTTTTAATTACGTTATGAAAAATGCGCAATATTCGCACAATTTTTTTTGGGGGAAACGAGACGAAAGCATAAATGTGAAAAGAGAGTGAGCCAAGCAGAAAAAAGACCATAACAAAAACAATCTCGAGTCGCAGTCACAAAAATGTAACAACAGCAACAACCAACTGAAGCAATAACAACAACCACAACAACGACGACGACGACGGCGACAGCAACAACAAAAATAACAAAAACAAGACATCGAAAAAAAAAACCAAAAATTCAAAAAGAAAGTGTTTAGTAGTGGGTTTTTTTTATTTGGTTGTATTTATTTTTCTTGGCGCCAACTTCACAAATGTCGCAAACTAATTTATATATTCTTTCATCTTCTTTTCACAGTTTCTTTTCATTTTTTTTTTCGTCGGGAAACAAGAGATCGTCTGCCTTATTATATATATAAAATTGATATATATATATATATATAAACCAATAACAACAACAATATATATATGTATAAATATATATAATTCGTAAAGGAAAAGCAATAACAACAAACAACAAAAACGAACCAACAAATCTTGCAACTTCTTCAATTCTCCACATCTCCGAACTAATCGAAATCGAAGTCGCATTCGATATCGAAAACCCCCCGAAGAGGAGGAACCCAAGAAGAGACACGAGGAGCGAAACAACACAACAGGCGGAGGAGTGATCTTCACTATTCAACCGACAACATGGACAAGATGCGGCTGCTTAAGGACGTCCGCTCCGAGATAATTATCGGCGGCAAATATCGGGTGATACGCAAGATCGGTAAGCTATATACAAAGCATACATACGAACTACTTAAGAAGTCACTTTTAACTGTTTGTTTGCTTTGAGACCAGCATAAATATGTATATCGAATATATTATATATGTAGATATAGCATCACACGTGCTAAATGAAATACGTTTTGTGTCCACAATTAAATCCAATTCATTCCACGATTTCTCATGTACAGGATAAAGTGATAGTTAACGATGGAAAAAATCATAGCAGATCATATAGAATTTGGGCTGTTCTATAATTAAATAGGCATATCGAATTTTGATATCTGATTTTAATGTGGAGTTAGATACCGCTAGCAGAAATTTATCATACAGATAAAGTAACATTTAGGCTGTCTTATAGTTAAAAGTGTTAACTTAGGAATAAAATATTCTGCGAATTAACGAGTTAAATTATAAATCAAACATTGAGAGAATTACCCTGAGAGTGCTTACTTAAAAGTTTGCTTATCTATAATTCAAAGTAATAAAGTTAATATATTAGCTCGTCTTGTATAAAAAGTAAACTACAATTAACTTCCAGACATTTAACTAAATCGTTATTTAGATTATATTGTTTAGTATCTACATTTATCTATTAGGCATATCAAATTTCTATGTCTGATTTTTCAGTTAACTGTGATATACATTTATAATAGAGATAAAGTAAAGTTTAGCATATCCTATAGGATGTCGAATTTTGGTGTCCGATTTCTTATGTACAGGATAAAGTTTTAGTTAACGCTCGGATAAATTGATCATACAGATAAGGAAACATTTAGGCTGCCCTATAGTTAAAGAGTTAGCTTAGAAATTATATATTGAGCGCATTAACATGAAACTTGAAAAGTTTGCTTATATACAACTCAAAATAATATAGATAATTGTCGAATGTTGATGTTCGATTTCTCACGTGCAGAATAAAGTGGTTAGTTAAAGCTCGAATAAAGTTATTACTCAGATAAAAGGCGAATTTAGGCTGTCCTATAGTTCAGGTGTTAACTTATAGATAAAATATTGAGCGAATTAACAAGTTTAGTCAGAGATCATATATTAAGGGAATTAAAAGTTTATAAAAATTGCTCAGCTACAACCCAAAATACTAAGTTAATAAATATCGCGTTGCATATAAGGCAAACTTCGACTAACTTTCATATATTTAAGTACATCGATAAAATCTATATTGATAACTTCATGATGATTGCAGCCTTTTGTCTTCTCAAATGTGACAAAATAGTATTCCAGGCTGTATAAAATTACAATTGATATGGCAGATTAATTAGAATGTCGGTGTCAAGGCGACTATTCCTTATAAACAAAAGAAAAGCTTCAGCTCATATATTCATATTCACATTCGTATTGTTCATTTGTGATTTCGATTCGTGGTGAAATTCGAGCTGTGAGTCGAGAGAGAAAAGCTAAAGGTTTATTTCTAGAAACTTTTAAATGTGTAGTGTGTTATCTGAGAGAGTTTCCATAGTTGCAACTGAGACCAAAGACAACAAAATGCAATTTGAGCTATGTAAATTCTATAACTTCGTTTCTTTCTTTCTTTGCATTCTGCAATAAAGATCAGCGAAATATTCTTAGACTAAACAATGCTTTTATGGTAATTGAATACTTTGACAAATCCATCGATAGATCACAACTCAAACTCAACAATTTTCCCATAATTGAAGAATCTTATTGGGTAGTAATCGTAGTAAAGATGGAAAAGATTGATATGGGTAATTATCTAGTAGAATTTATCGCTTGTGAAAAAAACATGACTGAAGCAATTTTAAAAATAAGTAGAGATTATTTTTCTAGCTTTGGATTATCACTATATTTAGAGCATAGAAGGATTTTAGTAACTTTTTCTGTTTTACGATCAAATATATAAATTCGTTCATTTTTTTGATCGTTCATTTGGATGCGATCAGATAAAAAATGTTGAAGTTATTCAAGAAATACTTTTGTATCGGTTCTTAGCTGCTTTGGCTGACAATCTGGTATATTTTGAATGTAGTACTTGATAGATGTACCAAATATGACATTCAGTATAATTTTTGTAAATTTTCGCTACATTTTTGGGTATAATACCGCACTGCTTTTCATTTATGCAAAATGTGCTACTATGTCAGTATACCAAAAAGTGTATTCAGTATATTTTCGAATAATTGTAGTATATTTTAAGAATATGGTTTTAATCAATCGGGTTTTAGTTGCTGTTCGGCATATTTTTAGTATAGCATCACGCATATTACGAATAATACTGAACTGTTTTACTTTTATTAAAATGTAGTACTACATACATATGTCAGTTTACTAAATATTGCAATCAGTATATTTTAATATCGGAGTGTTTTACTCTTACTCAAATTTGTTGGCGGGTATCTCACAGTCGATCAGACTCGACTGGAGCTTTCTAACTTGTTTGTACACTGTGATATAATTTCGGTATAACCATATACCGAATATATTATTGGGTATATTTTAGTACTCTTTGGTATATTCGGAATTTAATAGTATATTATTCTAGTATCCTAGTATATTATCCATTTGGTAGTATGTCGATATACCAAATATATTGTTGGTATATTCTGGTATATGTGGGAGTTTAACAGTATATTGATATACTAAACATATCATTTGATACATTCCAGTACTCTATGGCATATATTTTCAATGTGTTCGTGTATCGATACACAAAATATATTATTTGGTATATTTTAGTACTAAATGTTATAATTTTGTAATTTAACAATTTATAAATCTACCAAATATAACATTGGATACACTCTAGTATTCTATACCAAATATATTATTTATTACTTTTTACTATAATAAAAACTCTCCTTATTACCTAACTTAATCCATAATTTTTTCCTTTCTTTCCATGCAACGTGTGCAGGCAGCGGCTCGTTCGGCGACATCTATCTGGGCATGAGCATTCAGACCGGCGAGCAGGTGGCCATCAAGATGGAGAGCGCCAGCGCACGCCATCCGCAGTTGCTGTACGAGGCGAAACTGTATCGCATATTGAGCGGTGGCGTTGGCTTCCCTCGAATCCGTCATCACGGCAAGGAGCGCAATTTTAATACGCTCGTGATGGATTTGTTGGGACCATCACTCGAGGATTTGTTCAACTTTTGTACGCGCCACTTTACGATCAAGACGGTGCTGATGCTGGTCGATCAGATGATCGGACGCCTTGAGTACATACATTTGAAGTGCTTCATTCATCGTGATATTAAGCCCGATAACTTTCTCATGGGCATTGGTCGGCACTGCAACAAGCTCTTCTTGATCGATTTCGGACTCGCAAAGAAGTTCCGTGATCCCCAATCGCGTGTTCACATTTTGTATCGCGAGGACAAGAACTTGACGGGCACCGCACGCTATGCGTCGATCAACGCTCATCTGGGCATCGAGCAGTCGCGTCGCGACGATATGGAATCGCTCGGCTATGTTATGATGTATTTCAATCGGGGTGTGCTGCCCTGGCAGGGCATGAAGGCGAACACAAAGCAGCAGAAATATGAAAAGATCAGCGAGAAGAAGATGTCAACGCCCATCGAGGTGCTGTGCAAGGGTTCGCCAGCTGAATTCTCCATGTACTTGAACTATTGTCGTAGCTTGCGCTTTGAGGAACAGCCCGACTACATGTACCTACGTCAATTGTTCCGGTAAGTAAAATGCTATATAATTGCTATATATGTATATTCCTTAATAATCATGCATTTTTCTCTCTTTCTATTTAGCATTTTGTTCCGAACGCTGAACCATCAATATGATTACATCTACGACTGGACAATGCTGAAGCAGAAGACCCATCAGGATCAGGCGAATCCTGCTCATCTCTTGGAGCAGTTGGAGCCGCGCAACGATCGCGACAAGGAGAAAGAGAAACCGACCATCAAGCCGCTGCTCACAGATTAAAGCAGATGCGTGAGATGATGATGGTGATGAAGAGATGCAGCAGCAGATGATTAAGAGATGAGATGAGATAAGATGTAGGAGAGCAGCTCTCAAAAAGAAAAACAAACACAACAGAATCGGAGCAGAATAGAGCGAGAGGGAGGGACATGCCGAAAGAGAGAGAGAAGAGAGGGAGAAAGATGGAAAGTTAGGATGTTTCTTAATATTAATTTAAATTCAATACTAAACATATAAGGAACAAACAAGCAAGCAAGCAAACAACAACAACAATATATCTAAATGGAATTCACCACAACAACTTCAAACATACACACACACCACACACACACAACACTCACACACACATACACACGCCGAACATAGCAACAGCTAAACTTAGCATAATAATAATAAAGTGAGAGAATCGCTGCAGCCTGGAGAAATGATGCTGCAGAAGAGAGAAGAAGAAGAAGCAACAAACAATTATGATAAAAAGCAGCATCAACAACAGCAACAACAAAGTATATATATACACGCATATATATATGTATAACAATAATATTAATATTAATAATAACATAAAATGCAAATTATATATGTATATAACAACAACAACAACTACATATATACACAAACAACAATTTGTCTCTCGTATGTGTATATTTGCATATACATATATAAATATATAACTAAATATCTATATATATATATATATCGCCGTATATATATATACATATATATATTTTGAATTGATTCATATAAAATGCGAAACATTAATACAACAAACAAACAAACAAAACAAAAACAATGCATATGCAAATGCAATAAAAAAATAAAATAACTAATTAAAATTGAAATAAGCAAAAAAAAAGTGAACATCATGATGCAAGTAAGGCCAAGCGAGAGAGAAGAGTAAAAAAAAAAACAAAAACAAAACAGAAAACAAAAAAAAAAAAAAAAAAAAAAAAAACAAAAAGAAAATAAAAAACAAAAAAAGAAACAAGATGAAAACGCAAAACTGCAAAGTAATTTTGCATATTAAGAAGCAGTAATAATTATACACATAACTTATATTTAATTTTTTGAATTACATCAATAAATATGTTGAAATTAAAATACACACAACAACAACAAAGCGGCAGCCAGTCAAGACCAAGATGTAAAAGACGTTTATTGAGCCGTCGTCCTCTTCCAACTCCTCCTCTAGCATAGTAAACAGGATCAGAAGCAGCAGCTGGACTGGACAAAGCGCTTCCTCTACAACAAACTTTTATCATTAGGAACTAGGTCAAGAAGCAAACAGGACAACGGCAACGGGACAACAAAGATGAGGATTGCTCTTCTTCATTTCATTTGGAGCTGTTGTCCTGCTCAACCAACTCCTTATGCATTGCTTCACTATCAAGGATAAAGCTTTATCTTCTGGATAATTGAAATATATCCTTTTAGACGCCTAAACCCGTTGCTTTTAGCTAATATAAGTTTGACAAGAAGTTACAGCTCTTCGGTTAATTTGTAGCAATAAATAATGTGAAGTTGAAAATACATACAATCTGTTAAGGACTAAGCTAATGTCCATTTGACAAGCAGGATACGTAAGGATAGAGCTATGTTGTGCGCAATGTCCGTTCAACCAAAGAGTCTTTGCAACTCAGTTATTAAAAAGACTTGCTTCATTTGAGTTATAATTTAAGCTAAAGTTGTGTATTTAGATCAAAGGTTTTTACGTTAATCCTTATTTAGCGGAAGGACTTGTTTCATTTGAATTGCATCTTCAGCTAAAGCTCTCTAAGGACTATGTGTAAACCAAAGGATATCACGTTAATCTTTAAATTCATCAAGAAACACGTGATTTCGTGTTTTTTGAACATTATTCAGTATCCTTTTATAAAAAAAATCTCTAGCTAGCCTTTATCCTTGCGGTATTTATCAACACAATGTACTATAAGCCTTTTAAGGACCTCTCACACAGATCTGCATCAAATAATTTAATGGTCATCTACAAAACCATTTTCGCTATAGAAAACTCGCTCAAAACACAAAATCCTTGATAACTCGAAAACTAAAAGGACGAATTGAATGTGCTTTGGCCAAATGGTAGCCCTAAGTGAGACAAGTTGATTGGCATACGATTTGCCAGGATACGCAAGGACATTCCCGAGTTATAGCCTATTTTCTCCATAGCGGAAAGTCCTTGTAACTACGCCGTTTCAAGGACTATCTTCCTCGGAGTTGCATGTGCAAACTTCTCATCAAAAAGGCCACCCGCGTGCCAAAGGACATCGCAATAGTCCTGCAAATGGCGAAGTTACGGCGGAATTTTCGATTTTAGTACAAATTTCCTATGCAACCCCCTTAGAAAAATTTGAGGCGAAATTTTTGGGAATATCCTGAAAATCCTTGAATGCCAATCGATAGTATTAGTTACCGTGATCATAAAAATATGCATCCTTTCAGGATCTGTAAGGATATGCCCGAGTTTCAGCTAAAATAAGAATATCCTTTTTACAAAAATAGTCATATCTCGGCCATATCATGCCGCAGGATGTCGGGACATGTCTCGTTCAAATCGCAAGGACAACCTCTACTGATCGGCATTAAAAAAATGTGCGGTCATCTAGGAATCCAACACTCGGAAAATTTCAGTTCGAGGGCCGAAGAAAATGAGTCAAAAACACAAATTCCAGGATTACTCGCAAACCGCAAGGACGATTTGCATGCCCTTTGTCCAGACGATAGACCCAACTAATATGCAGCGTTTGACACAGGACTCGCCAGGATATGCAAGGATATAGAAGAGTTATAGCGAATTTTGTGTTAGGAAAAAATGCACATTATCTTCGCTCCTGTAAGGACTTTCGTCCTTTTTATTTTGCATTTCAATAGAGCTCAACTAGTGTTACATGTGTACCAAAGGACATTCTTCTAGTCCTTTAAATAACGAAGTTACAACTGATTTGGCGATTTTTGGCCAATTTTTCTATGCAACCCCCTTAGAAAAATTAGACTCCAAATTTTGGGGAATATTCTGAAAATCCTTGAATGCCACTCGATAATATTACTTACCGTGAACAGAAAAATATATGTGCTTACAGGATTCTGAAGGAGTCATATTTAAAACTAGATTATCCTTTTTCGAAAAAAGGATCAAACTTGCGTTAATCCTTGCTTATTTGAACGAGACTTGATTTGCTTTGTTTTTAAGGATTTGTTTTACTGAACTGCATTAAAAAACGTGTTCGAATTATCTAAATTATGGAGCTAATTGAGAAGAGTTGTTTACAAAAGGGTACGCAAAGATAGAAGGACTCAGTTGAAGCCAATTAATAGCATTATGTTGGACATTTTGTACAAACATTAAGAAGAGTTTACAAAATTGAGAAGAGTTGTTAACAAGAACGTACGCAAGGATACATTATACAAGGACTCGGATGTAGCCAATTGATATCATTATGTTGGACATTTGTACAATATTTGAGAAGAGTTGTGTACAAAATTCAAAAGAATTGTTTACAAAATTCAGAAGAGTTAACAAGGCTACATTATACAAGGACTCGTTTGTACAAACTTTGTTTTCGTTTATTTTTACTGCCAAGATGCTCGCTCGTGACGAGTTACACAATAAAATGCAAATTCCAGAGCCAAGACGACAACACGATGATGATGATGACGATGACAATCAGACAAAATACGCCGCCAGCTGAGCCATTTTATCCTTGGGCGGTCGCCCGCCATGACGTCCGCCACGTCCAGCGCCTCCGCCGCCAGCAGCTGCGCCAGGACCTCCAGGACCTGCGGCCGCATTGGGTCCACCGCGTGGCGCATTTGTGCGCACCTGACGCGAGGCGACAGCGCGATGCTTTTCCACCAGATGCGAGAATTCGGCAGAGCAAAAAATGCAGCCGGTCTTCTCTTCGCTGCCATCCTTGAACTTGGATTTATCCGATTTGTAGACGACGTTGACCAGTTGGGCACCGCAATCGCTGCACTTGGATTCTGCACGAAAGGGAATAATTAATAAGCAAGCGAGATTTATAGAGATTGCATTTGTGCTTACCTTCAACTGCAATTTTGGTGGCACCCTTAAAACAATTGATGATAACATCGCAGCGATTGCAGCCGAGTTTCCAGCTCGGTGAGAGCGTGCTATCGAGCACAAGGACACCCGTCTCGCATTCCACACAGCTGGAGATGCCCAGCGTGTTCAACGAATGGGGGCAGGTGGGATGCGTGCAGGTGTTGCAGCCGCCAAATTTGGGCATATCCCTGAACGGCGGATGATTGTAGCAATACGGACAGAAGGGATACGATCGACCCTTCACCCCCGTGGAGAACGCCAACAGACCAAAGTCATCCAACGGGCATTTGAACTCGCGATACACTTTCACATTGCCATTGGGAAGAGTATAATTCTCATCGCAATGCGAGCAATACAAACGCGCTGGCTTCGTCTACAAGAGAAGAGAACAAAAGACTTTAAAGATATACATATATAGAACAAATTACTCTTTCAAAATTTTTGCCAGACAAGAGTACTTATTAAGTAAATTCTACAATTTTCCTAACCATATCAAAATATACCGCAAACAATTAAAAATATACCAAGGAACTCCTTCTAAGGAGAACATAATGAAAATGTACAATTCTATAATAAAAAACAAAGAGAATGCTACAGTCGAGTGTACTCGACTGTGAGATACCCGCTACCCATTTTGAATAAAATAAATATATTTTGAGACCCAGTGTTTCATAGACATGGCTAGCTCGTCTCGGCTGTTGACGCTGATCAAGAATATATATCGGAGATGCCTCGTTCTACCTGTTACATACATTTCTTGCCGGCACAAAGTTATAATACCCTTCTACCCTATGGGTAGCGGGTATAATTAAACTTAATTTATGATAAACATAGTTATTTTCGAGTCAAAGACCCAAATAACCAGCATTCTTTTCTCTAAATTAAATTTAGTATTTCATACTAGATTTAATGCAATAACTAAATTTGCATTACAAGGATTAACTATTTTTCTTGTCATTCTGTAAAACAAATGATAAATTGTGTGTGCCTGTAAAAATATACCAAAAAAACATACCTCAAAAATACTTAATAATTTATACAAAAACCGTATATTTGGTATATCGACATTGCACTACATTTAAAATATACCAGATTGGTTGCTTTGGCTAGTAAGACCCGATTAATTGAAACTATATTCTTAAAATGTATCGCAAAAATACCAAAGCCTTTATTTGGTATACCATAGAGTACAAAATATACCATATTGTCAGCCAAAACAACTGAGACCCGATTGATTTAAACCATATTCATAAAATAATATAATCATTAATCATCAACACTTTAAAGGAGTAAATTTCAAAATAAATATTATTGACGATTAAGGTTTATATTACTTTTAAGCAAACAAAATAAAACTAGAAAACAAAAAACAAATATTTATGGCTTCGATAAATACTTCTTCTAAGAGGAAATAATCTATAAATAGCTTTCTATATGGAAGTTATTTATAAGTCCAAAAAACAAAAGCGAGCCTGGTTGATCACTTAAAGTTTCTTTTGTAAGAATATCAAATTATACTTGAGTTAAATTACTTAAAAGTCTTAGTTACTCACCTGAATGTACTTCATGTAGCGCCTGCATTTGCCGCAACGCGAATGCGCCTTCCCCGACTCGGCGAGGGGGGAGAACGAGGACTCAAAGAGCATGTCCATGCTGGCAATGTTTTGCACAAAGAACATGAATTTGAGCTTAAAGATTTTCGTTGCATGGCGTCGCACATCGTTGAAATCCGCCGAGCCTTTGGCAATCAATGTGAGCATGCGCTCCACCTCGGAACGCATTGTGGGCAACACCAGCTCCGGATCGATCTTCTGATAGCCATGGACGAGGACAATCCCTAGAGTCGTTGGTATCAGTTTGCGTCCGCTTTCGATGCGAACATAATTGCGCTGGCAAATGTTATTGATGTGCACGGGAATCGAGGCATCCGTCCCGATGCCATGTTGCTCCATCAACGTTATCAACTCCGCTTCGGTGAGATAATCGGGTGGCCCCGTTTGAGACTCGGCGAGTCGGACATCGTTGATGGCCACCTGGCTGCCTTGGACAAACGGCGGAGCCGGTTCGTCCTTGCCAAAGGCTTGCCATGTCATCACCTTGGTGAATCCGGCATCGAGCAGCACATTCGCCGTGCACGAGAATGACTCGAGGCCAGCGCGCAGCTTGGCCGTTGTGGTGCGATACTTTAGATCACGCGACACCGTCCCCATAAAGTGACGGCATATGAAGTCGTAGACACGCCAAGTGTCGCGATCAAAGTCGTTGCGCGATGCCAGCTTCATTGGTGTGATCGGAGGATGGTCGCCGGCATCTTTGCCCTTGCGTGGCGTCTGGAAATCGGAGGCAATCGATCGCGCCTCGTCGCCGAATTCACTCGACGGCTGCAGCACACGGAGCACGGCGTGCAGATCAAAGTTCTCGGGATACTGATTGGTCTCGGTACGCGGATAACTGATGTAGCCCTGCGTGTACAGACGCTCCGCCACCTGCATCGCCTGGAAGGGACCAATGCCCAGGCCCGAGCTGCAAATCCTCATCAGCTCGACGGTGTTCAGCGCCTGCGGTTTGCTCTTGAACGATTCCTTGCTGCTCACGCTCTCCACGCTGTAAGGAGAAGAGAGAAAATGGATTATTTCAAGACATTTTGATTATAATGGTAGAAGAGTTTGTTTTAAAAACTTACATTTCTTTTATCGCAATAAATTGAATACAAAGATTGTTCTTTCTTTTGCCCACTAAACTTAAGATACGCTAAGAGAGACAACAATTAAATAGGACTGCACTTTCCTAAAGTCGTTCTGGTCACACTAATTACATTCTGCTCTACTCTTTCCCTCTCTCTCTAGTCGACTTACAAGGCCTCTTTATAATTACGAATTGTATATAAAATAAATTAAAAGTTAACCTAAGAGAGACAATTAAGTAAGGCAGCACTTTTTGAAAGTCATTCTGGTCACACTAATTATAGTCTTATCTGCTCTCTCTCTCTAATCAATTTACGTGGCCTCTTTACATTTACTTATTGTATACAAAATAAATTGAATCTTTTTATATAAAAACACTTTCTTTTGCGCACTAAACTTTACTTAAGTTAAGAGAGACAATTAAGTAAGGCAGCACTTTTCGAAAGTCGCTCTGGTTACAATAATTACATTCTCTCTCTCTCCCTCTCTTTCTACTCTACTTGACTTACGTGGCCTCTTTATGCTCCTTGACACGGTTCAGCAGCATGATGGCAATGTCCTTCTTGAAGACGCGTCCACGCGCCCATTCGAGCGTCACCTCCGGCTGCCCGGCGGACAGCTGCAGATACCAGAATGTTTCGGGCTTAAACGTTTGGATGTCATCGTGACGCTTCACACAAAAACCGAGCGTGGGCGTCTGGCAGGGACCATAGGAGATGAGTGAGGAGTCCAGATCGCCGTAGCGGCCTTGAAAGAACTTGGTCTGAAAGCGTGTGAAGGCGCATCCGATGCGCAAATCGAGCTCCTGACGTGCATCCACCGACTTGGCCTCATTCTCGTTGGGATGCCCCAGCGACTCCATTGCGCCCTTGATGTCCTTGTCCGTGATGGCCGAAAAGTGGGCACGATACGTGACATTGCGACTGTATACGTTATGTATGACATGCTGCACTGCATCCATGACCTCGTAGCAAATATTTTCGCCCTCCTTGTCGCAATCGAGCCACAGCACCAGATAATCGCAGCCGCGTGCTTCGTGGGCCAGAAATGAGCGCATCTGTTGCTTGGGCGTGCATTCCTTCTTCTCGGTGGGGCAATCGAAGAGCTCGACGGGATCCACTTTGTCCCACGATTGATATTTGCTGGTGAAATCCAATGACATCACATGACCGCACACCGATGTCATCCGAAAATGCACCGCGCCCTCATTGCGAAAGTGTCCCGTCCATTCGTGGGTGGAGCAACCGTTGTTACCTGTCAAAATTCATTGTTATTATTGATAAATACATATTTTGAATTGAGATTCCGGTCTTACCTCGCTTCGCCGTGGAGCGTCCATTGGAGAGTATGGCAGCTAAGGAGGCAGCCAGCGATGGCTTCTCTGCCACCATCAATACATTCTTCATGGCCTCTAAAGCTGATCTGATGATCGCACACACTGCTTCCCTCTCGCCCTCGCTCTTTCACTCCAACACCTTTACTTATTGTTGCTGTCGTTTTCTTTTCTTCGTTTTTTTTTTTGCACGATGATACTGCTCTCTCATAGATTCGTGTACATGTATGTATGTGTGCGTGGGTGTGTGCGTGCGAGCGAGGAAGCTGCTGCCGGTCTTTTTTGTTGTAAGCAACGCCAGCTGCCCTGCACACCTTATTGTGCTTATTGGTTGATATACGCTCCTCGGGCTATTGTTTAATTGTATATTGTTTAACGCACACACACGCACACATTTAATACTTGCTTTTTTATCAAATAGTTTTTGCAAAAAAAAAAATCGCTCTAGCGTAGCTGTGTGTGTTGTTGGTGATGCATGAAAAGGCAACAGCGCAAAATGCACAAATTTTTTACCTTGGAAATATACCTTGCATGGTTGCATTCACGGCACATTTTGAACATTTGTCATACTGCTTTTTCATACTGCATAATAAAGGAAAATTGTTGCAAAAAAAACATAAAAGGAAATATTTTTTGTTAAACATCAGTCATTATTAATATACGTGTAGCAATTGAATATTTCCAAAATATACTAAAATAATTAGTTGACAACATATCGATTGCTCACATAATCGATTGCGGTTTTTCGATATATCACCGTTTTTTTTTGCAATATATTATCGCATAGGTAAAAAAACGGCGAATAACAATAAAAATTAAACTTAACAGGTTTTTAGTTTTGCATTTGCCAACGGTGCTGATTTTGTGTTTTCTAGTAGGCAATTTTAAATATAATTGAAAGCTCGTTAGCTTGTTAGCATTTCAAATAGCGCGGCGAATATGGCAGCACTGGTCATAGAAACAACCACCCAGCACTGGGGGCTCTCCCACATACAAACACACACACACACACACAGGCAGACAGGGAGACGCACACACTCACACGCACACTTGCTCAATCAGTGGACTGACTTGCTGCAGATGCAGCCAGAGTTAGCAGCAGAGCCAGAGTCGCAGCCACCGCCAAGCGCTACAAAATATCCGCTATACTGTTTGCTTTTGCTACTCAGTTGAGTTTTGGCCGTGAGCGTGTTCAGGTGCGCGTCATTGTCTCTCTCGTCCGTTGTCCGTTGTCATTGTCGCCGCCGCCGCTTTCATCGTCATCGTCGTCGTCGTCTCCGCCGTCGTCGTTAGCGTCAGCGGTGTTGCCCCGTCTGTTGTTTACGTGTGTGTGCGTCTGCGTCTGAGTAGTGTACGTTTTTGTTGTTTTTTTTTTTCGTATGTTTTTTTTTGTATTTTTGGCGACAGTTAGCAAAAAATTTTTGAACGCAAATGTATACAGCATATACATACATACATATTTATAAATATATATAGATGTATACATAAATATATGTATAATGTTCATGAATATATAGAAAAATTTTTTAAAAAACTTATTCACATTGAATAAGAAGAAAAGTTCGTTGTGTTCACCTTAATACTATACAATATACACGCATACATACATACAAACGAATTTTTTTAAACATCATCTGTATACTGTGTTTTTGGGGTTTTGGACGTTTTCGTTTTTTTTTGGTTTTTTCGTTTTGGCCAACAAAGCGTAGCAAAGTAAAAGCAGAAATTGAGAGTTGTTTTTTTGTGTGTGTGTTTGTTTTGTTGTTTTTGAGCGCGTTTCGAGTGCGTTGCAACAACAAAAACAAGCATTGGCAACACTAACATTACCAACAACAGTTACACCTACGCATTATGGGCATCACCGGCAGCAGCTTTTTGTTGTTGTTGTTGTTTGTTGCTGTCGATTGACATGCCGTCGCTTTCTTTTGCGTGCCCATGCTCACCTCTTGCCCGCCTCTAACACACCCACTCTCTCACTTTTACACACACACACACACACTCACAAACAGGCGCTCTCTGTTAATGCCGCCGATTTGCAATTTCGTCTGTTTGTCCGTTGCAAATTTGAATATTTGCTTGCAGTTGTTGCTTGAATGAAATTTCTCCCCTGTGATTTGATTTGTGAATGAATTGAAGAAACAACAAAAGTCTGCAAACGCAAACAGCAACAACAATAACAGCAACAAGAGCTACAAGTAACTGAAATTGATGTTTATTATTTTGTCCGTTGCTTGTTGAGCATAGAAACTTGTCCTAAATTCACTTCAAAAACAACAAATGGAAAATGAAATAAAAACTCGTTTTTATGAGCTTTTCTTGTTGTTGTTGCTGTTGTTGTTGGAGCTTTAAAGTTATTGCTTTTTTTTGCACATTTCATAGTTGTTGCCATGGTTGTTGTTGTTCTAATAAATGACAGAACAATGGCAACACTAAGCTGAAGCTCTGATTTTGGATTTGGCTTCCAAGCTTCTCTTCTCTGAGCCGTTGCTCTCTCGCTCTCTCGGTCTCTTCTTGCTCTCTTGGAGCTGCAGCTCAGCAACAAAGTTGAAGGCCTTTTGCATACGGCAATGTTACGGAGTAGTAACAACAACAACAACAACAACAACAACAACAACAACAACAAAAACGACAAAAACAAAAATAGCCACAACAGTTCCTAGGCAGCTTTAGCTGCTGATCACATAAAAATGTTAAACTGGTTTGCCGTAAAAATTGTTGTTTTCTTTTCATTGGCATTTAAATACATACATATTTACATTATATACATTAATGCGCATATGTAAATGCGTGAACACTTATAGACATACATACATATTTATGTAAATATACGTGAGTGTTTTTTGACGTCATTTTGCGCAATGCAACACAAATTAGTTGCAGAAATGCAATCGACAATAGTCATTATGTTATTGTTATTGTTGTTACGTCTGCAAAACAGCAGCAACAACACACAAACAGACACATGCACAAACCCATTGAAAGCTCTGCAGCAGCAGCAGAAGCTGCGAGGTTGGCAACAGCAATTTAATGGACAAACCCATAAGCCAGAGTGAGAGAGCGAACGATCGAAGGCGAAGCTTGGCTGGAAAGCTAAGCTTACCACACACACACACATACACACACACTCTCTGTGTTTACCTGTCTAGCCTGCTCTCTCTCTCGCTCTCTCGCATTGATTTCGCGCTCTCTTAACAACATTTTTGTTAACTCTCTCGCACAGTATTCGACATGTGGAAAGTTCATAATATTTAACCCACACACACAAACACATAATCACACACACACACAGAGATATACATATAGTTGTGCATATAAGAGCCAAGAAACAACAAAACAAATTGAAAACAATGCATTTGTTTAAATCAAAAACTACGCTCGTCTTGAGAATGTCGAAACTCAAAAGAAATTAGCAAAGAATACAACAAAAATAAAAGTGCTATTCCCCCCCGCCGCTGCCCAAAAGCCGTCTCAGCAAGCATCAAAATATATATTAGCACACCTATAAAAGGCTGCAACAACAACCAAAACAACAACAGCAAAAGCAGCAACAACCTATCAACATCAACATCAACATCAGCAATCAGAGAGGAAGAAGCCAAATAGCAACAAGACGGCCACAACATGTTGTACACGCTAAGCAAAGCAACAACAAGAATTCGACTCAAAACAACAACAACAACAAATAATCGCTGGATTTGGAGTTTAACATTTTTGGCTGCATTTTGTGCGAAGGTAAGCAGCAAAAGCAAAAAGCTTTTTCTTTTCGATCATCAACTTTCTTTTGAGTCGCGCAATAAATGTTTAGCAACATATTGCGTGGCTGGCCACATTAGCAACATGCATTTCGGCAGCACACACGCACGCACACACACACACACAAGCACAAGAGAGACAGTCTTAGATGTGTGTACATACATAAATCACAGCTGCACTTGCTGCGTGCTCACATGCTGGTCTCTCTCTCCCACTCTCTAGCTCTCTGTCTGTTCTTGTGCACGTGTTGTTGTTGTTGTTGTTGCTGGAGTCTTTCATTGTTTTTGTTAGTGGAGCGCACATTTCCCATGTTAATTAAATTCAATTATTTCGCATCGTGTTTTTGGTTTTGTTTGCGCCTTGCAAAACTTGTATTCTCTACACACACACACACACACACAGAACGCTGGTAACTACATACAAGTATATAGGGGAGGATGGGGAAGGGGAGAGGGGGGGCTAGAGCGGAAGGGAGTGTCGGGCTATCAGTCGTGAGAGACCTTGAGAGTTAGGCAAGCGAATTATTTGCAAGCCAGTTAAAGTGAATGAAATGAATATGCATTCGATACTGACAGCAAACAGCAACAACAACAACAACAGATACAGATACAGATACATTGGCAGATTGCGATACCCGCATGTTGTCGATCACAAGATACTTGCTTAGTTATTTACTGTTAGATTGCACTGCCAACCAATTGCATAAGCGCCCTCCTAATGAAGCCTTCCACATCAATTGATTATCTACAATTTTTGTGCTTTTTTTTCTGTATTTTTTGCCAAAACGTGAGCAAGCTCTAAATCAATCAATCACGAATAACCAGAAATAGCCTCGCATACTAAACTTCCTAGCTAAAGTTCACAATAGAGAATAGCAAAATAATACATTTTAAACTTCCCAAAAACTTCTTCAATTTCATATTGAATATATTTTATAAAATAGATCATTTTGTGTGCTAAACTTGAGTTCTCAAAAACCTTTTTTATAAACATGAGTTTAATTCAAAGTTTCCCAAAAACTTCTTCAATTTCATATTGAATATATTTTATAAAATATATTATTTTGTGTGCAAAAACTTCTTCAATTTCATATTGTTTAAACTTTATAATTTTGCGTTCTAAGCTTGAGTTTAATTCGAAGCTTCCTAAAAACTTCTTTAAATTTACATATATTATATATACTTTGTATCTAACGAAAAAAAAAACAGTTAATACTATACTAATAGAAAAGCTAGATAAGCTAAATAATTCTGTGTTTTAAACATAAGCTTAATTTATGCTTAATTTAAATAAGCTTTTCGTATTCTTTTTATAAAATTCTTTACTATTAAAAGACTATTATAACTATCCACGATTTGAATATCCAGAACAATACACTAAATAAGTGTAGAAAAAATTTTAACCAAAAAATTAAAAAAGAAAGATTTACTTTTTATCTCTATAGAATAGGAATAGCCAATTTTTTTATATTTTAAGTTTTTTTTTTCAATATCTTTTCCAAAAGTTTATTACTTTTTATTTTAAATTATGTTTTTCCTAATCTCTATAGAAAAACTCTATAATTTCACATTTTTTCCTGAACATTGTTGTAAATCATAAAAATTAAAAAAAAATATGTACTTTCTCATTAAGTTGAGCTTTTCTCAATCCTTATAGAATAGTCTATTACTTTCTACTTTAAGTAATTTTTTTTTAAGGCTATTATTTAAACTCCAGTATTTATAACTCTAATGTTGTGTAACTTTATACTGGTAAATTCTTTACAATATAATACCATTCAGCAAAATCTATGAAATAAATTCTAAACATTCGCCGAGTTCAGAGAGTTTTGTACATTTGTCAAGTAAGTCGATGTTAAATAGAATGATTGATGATTGCAAAAAAAATGTATTACAATGTATGCAATTTAGATAAATTTAAAATTGTACTATATAATAAATATATTACAGTTGACGCAGTTGAGTGTTTATTTTCCTGGTATTTCCCAGCAGTTTGCCATGAAAGGCATCTTTATTGTTTCGTTGTGTGCTGTTTATTTACGAGTGCAAGCGATAACCGATTACCGAATGATTACCGAGGCAGGCAAGAAACAGGAATGTGCTCATTAGGAGCGCTCTCGGATCGTAAAGCTGAAATTTAAGGGCGCTGCTTTTTAAGGGAGGAGGAGTTTGCAATAACTAACTAACTAAGAAACTAACTTGCTGGCAAATAGCAAATCAACGTCACGTACTCGTCATAAATAAATGGCGAAACATGTTTAGTACTTTACTATTTAGCATTTCGAAATTCGCATCAATTTTGCGAGTGGCGTTTAGCAAATTGCAAAGAATAAATAGACTTCCTCTCCAAGTTCCTGATTGCGTTGTAGGACAGGTCAAAAAGTGCTAACAAATAGGAAATTTACAGTCGAGAGTGCTTGACTGTGAGATAAACGCCACCCATTGGGAATAAAAGCAAATTAGGCAAATTAATATACCGCAAAAATACTAAAAATATAACAAATGGTGCGTTTGGTACTATATTCAAAATATGGTATAAAAATGCGGTATACATTTTAAAATATACCAAATTAATACACTAGAAAAATACTAAAACTGCACTAAATCATACATTTGGTATATCGATATAGTACTATATGCAAAATACGGTATATATGCTATAAAAATGCGGTATATTATTTAATATATACCAGAACAACATGTCACGAAAATATCAAAAATATACCAAAATGTACCATTTGGTACTGTATTCAAAATATGAAAAATATGGTATAAAATTATGTTATACATTTTAAAATATACCAAATTGATATACCACAAAAATACTAAAAATACACCCTCCGCTATATTCGGTATATTTTAGTATAAAATACACCATATAGTGCAAAATATACCAGATTGTCAGCTAAAGCAACTAAGACCCTTAGTTAGTAGGTTTTTTTTTGCCAATAGCAAAGTATTTCTTTAACAACTTTCTTTAAAAACAAATTGCATGTAGTCACAAACAATGTTTCAGGACTAAAAATTTGAAACAAAAATTTGAACTTTGAAATAGCAGTGAAAAAAACTAAATAACGGATTTTTTGTATATTCCTTCTTGTACATTTCATGAAGACAATAAGTTATAATACCCTTCCACTCTTTGGATAGCGGCTATAAAAAACAATCGCAAGAATTGTCATTGTTTTGTCTATTCGATAAATGTTGGCAAAAATTCGCCATTTAGTCACATACGACGACGAATTACGAGCCCAACAAAAACAAGCAACCAAAAGGCACGTACGCCGCACGGCGCTTTATAATAACCCAAAGCAAAGCACCCGCTCTTAACATACAAACAGACACTATATACATATATAGGTAGTACCTACGCTATATAGATAGTATATAAATATATATATATATATATATATTTAATATTAATGTGCATGGGTTGAAAGCAAACATTGCACTCAGGTTTGTCTGGTTCAGCGAACTGCGAAAGTTGTTGCCAAAAACACAAAAAAAAACACCGAAATGTTTGTTTATTTGTTTGACGTCTGTTTCCCTTTTTTTTTTTTTAATTGGAGATAGTTGTTCTTCTCCTGCCAAATATTATCATTAAGAATCGATATTATTAACTAATTTTTGTTGATCAATAGTTAACTGATAGCTTGAACAATTATTTCGACGTTAACCAACACTGAAACAGTCTTAGTCGCAACTTAAAAGAGTTGTAATTTTACTATACTTGGATTAGTTCCAACAAATTCGATTTCTCCATCAAAATGTTTACTTTAACACATTATTTTTCCTTTAGTTAAACTCTTTAAGAAGAAAACTCTACTCAAATTATATAACATTCATTTAAGTTAAGTTTCACCTCTCAAATAAAATGTTATGCATATCTAAAGTGTATAATTTTAATTGAATATTCGAAATGATTTGTCAGCGGCAAGCAGGCGACAGCGTTTATCTGCTTGGCGCAGTGCAGATAATGTCAAAGAGACAAAAAGATACAAAGATACGTAGCTACAGATACCGATGATGGCTAAGTGCAAAGGGTTAAACGCTAGCTGATAAATTAAGCGCAAAATGCGGCCTAATTTGCCACAACAACAGCACAGAAAAACAATTAAACACAATCCGAAACTGAAACCGAAACAGCAACAAAAAAAAAAAAAAAGACAGACAGAAGCGAGGCCAATTCGGTATGGGAATTGAAATCGGCCGAATCGAAATCGGAATTGGTTGTGGAATTGTGCGTCTGGCCCGGTTTGATCTGATCTGGTCTGGTCTGGTCTGGCTTGTTTGTTTTTCGCCGTTTCTCTTCCCCGATTACTTGCTGCTGTATCTTTTTTTTCTGGGCGTGGGCTCCATGGCAATTAAATGCACGTCCGCAAAAGACTGAGAGAGAGAGAGAGACAAAGGCCATGGCCACAGATGCGTGTCGCAGATAAAGTCCGCCCACCACACTGAAACGTGCCACGTGGCTGCCCAAAACTAACAGACTCAACAGCAATAGCAACGGAGGGGGAGAGACTTTTGAAGGGCAGCAAATTGCAAATCAATTAAGCCGCAGCTTTCAAGAGATTTAAGCTCTTTAAGACGTCTAACAACACTGCAACACTGCTGTTGCAGTAAAAGTCTCAGATTTTTGAAAGATTCAAGCCGTCTAAACTGCAGATTTGAAAAGATGCAAACTCTTTAAAATGTTTACCAACACTAAAGCACTGATGCTGCAGTCTAAGCCGCAGCTTAGAATAGATTTAAACACTTTAAGATGTTTATCAACACTACAACATATTGAAGCTCTTTAAGATGTTTACCAACACTACTGTCGCAGTTTAAGTCTCCGATTTTTAAAAGATTTAAGCCGTCTAAAACGCAGATTCGTTTACCAACCTTGCAACTCTAATGTCGCAGTCTAAGCCGCAGCCTAGATAAGATTCAAACTTTTTAAAATGTTTACCAACACTACAACACTGATGCTGGAGTCAAAGCAGCAGCTTAGAGTAGATTTAAACTATTTAAGACGGTTATCAACACTACAGTCGCAGTCTAAGCCGCATCGTATATTAGTTTCTAACTTTTTAAGACGTTTACCAACACTACAACACTGATGCTACAGCCTAAACGGTAGCTTAAAAAAGTTTATGCTCTTTGAGACGTTTACCAACACTACAGCACTGCTGTAATAGTCTAAGTCGCAGCTTAAAGAAATTCAAGCTGTTTACCAACACTGTTGATACAGTATAAGCCTCAGCTTATAAAATATTTGATCTCTTTGCGATATTTAAGCACAGTTTAGTATATATTCAAGTGCGCTTTATGTCGTATACCAACACTAAATATACTATATGAGTATACTAAAAACAAGCCGCAGCTTAGAAAATATTAAAATACTTTATGTCGTTTACCAACACTGTAGCACTGCTAACATAACTTAAGCCTCAGCTTACAAAAGAGTCAAGCTCTTTAAGATGTTTACTAACTTTGCAACACTGCTGTCGCACTCTAAGCATCAGCTTAGAAGAGATTCAAGTACTTTATCTCGTTTATCAACACTACAACACTGCTGCTGCGGTCTGCGCGCATTGCGTGCGCCACAAGCCAAAAATAGAGTGCAACATCAACATCAAGTTTGCCGGAAATGTGCCATCAAATGCAAAAAGCGAAAAAGAAAGAAAAAAACACAAAACAGCGATATGGATAAAGGAAAAGTGAAAAGACGAGAAAAATGTTAAGAGAAACATGCAGCGAGACCACTTTGAAGTGCCAGAGACATCGGAAATGGCAAACGCCACTTTTTTTTTTATTTTTTTTATTTTCGAGTCGAATGAAATTGATGGACAGACATGACAGACAGACGGACAGACAGACAAACTTGAGTGATATTTCTTACATCGTAACGTACTTCACTCATTTATGGGCTGCTATCTCGGTAGGAGTTGCATTCAAGTAGTGTTGACAACCAACTAAACAACTAACTAAACGACGACAAATCGCGGAAGTATTTTGCACACACACACACACACACACACAATTCAAATACAGAGCAATAGTTTGCCACCCTCCCTCGCTTCCCTTTAGAGTTCCCATCAAACTGCAGCTGGATAATAAAAGCAGTCTAAGAACGTATCGAGCAGCAATGCTAAATATAAATACCCTACTCTATTGAGACTGAATTCGAAATTTCGAAAAGATTATGGTGTATTTTTGGTATAATTTCGGTATGTTTTTGGTATATTCATATAGTATTTGAGGCAGTTTAACTGTATTCTAATATTAAAATATATATTTTGGTATATTTGGTGGCCATTTAGCTAAACTCTGAAATTCAAAGATACCATGCGTTTCTATGGTGCCCTTTGATATATTTTGGTATGTTTTCGGATCATTTGGTATATTTTGAGAATATTAACCTGAATTCTCAAATGCCTATTTCGGTATATTTTTGCATGTTTTTAGTATGTTTTCGGAATATTCATATAATATCTTTGAGGCAGTTTAATTTGAACAGATTCTGCATTTTTATGCTGTATTTTGGTATATTTTATGTATGTTTTCGGTACATTTATTTGGTATATTTTGAGGCCATTTAACCTAATTCTCAAATGCGGAGATTATGGCGTATTTTCGTATGTTGTCGATATTTTTTGGTATACTTGGAAGCTATTTAATCGATTTCGAAAATTCGAAGATATTATGAATTTTTACGGTATGTTTTCTGTATGTTCATTTGGCATATTTGAAGGCTTTTAAACTGAATACTAAGATTCAAATAGTATATGGGCAATTCTCTGGTAAATGTCGCGCGCGACCACCTTTACAGATAAAAAAAAACATAAACTAAAATAATTTTAAAAATAAGTGAAACTTATTCCTAAAGATTAGCACTATTTTTAGAGCTAAGATTGATTTTAGAAACTTTTTCTGTTTTACGATAAAATATATAAATACGTTCATTTTTTGGTTTTGTGTACGAATTTGTTAATTTTAGCAATTATCAGAACAGAAAACAAAACAGAAAGAAAATTCCAAAACCATTATTAGCGCTAATTAAAGTAACATACTTATGTATTATGTAGGGCTAGTATAAGAGTAACCTTTTCTTATTTTTAAAATTGTTTCAGGTTATGTTTTTTTTTGTTCACTGAAAAGATGGTCATATGTATTTTGGTATATTTGTTGTATGTTGTCGGTATGCTTATTTGGTATATTTTGCCGACATACCCTATCTAATAACTGAAATAGTTTAGAAACTAATTTCGAGTGACTTTCTGAATTAGCTGCGTAGACATAAATGTAAATAAAACTTTTACTAGATTTCTACAAAAATAAAATAAAAATTAATAACAATGCTAAGCCTTAGAGACCCGTTGCAAAGGGCAAGAAGAAGATTGTGTGAGTATTTGGATATTATTTGCTCCCACACTCAGTCAGCGAGGGGTGACTTTTGATGCACTGAGTGTGTGTGTGTGTGTGTGTGTTATTTAGTGTAATGTAGTGTAGTGTTCTCCCTCTTTCTCTTCTCTCGCTCTCTTAATATTTAGTTGTATGTTGTAAGTGTAGCATGAATCATGCATTTCTATGTATGATGGACTGAGACTCTGAGACACGACGCCACGTCGAGGGTGAACTGTCCGTTGCCCCCTGATCCGCCACGCCCAGCCTTGACTCGCCCCTGGCCACTGGATATATTTTGGGCTTTTGGGATTCGAGTCTGAGTTCAGCCCTCGTGTCGCTAGTTTTTGCACCCACTTCAACTTTATTAAAGTCATTAGATACACACAGCGAAACAATGCAATATAATACTCAACGAAATACACTTGACGAAAACATGCCTCAACTTTGTTTCGCTCAAAAGTATTGTCAAATATTATGGCACAACTATTTCGGGCGGTGTATAGTGAACTAATTATATTGCTACAGAAAGCAGAGCACACAAAACATGTCGAAAATGTTTGCTAAATTCGTAATAACTCCGAAGTAAAGCAAAGTTCATAAAATTATTACAGCTAGCCAAGAGTTGAGTGGAGTGTATGCGACTGCAAGATACCCTGTACACAGAAGAGCTAAGCAGAGAAATAATTGTAAGATAACTAATAAAAAAACTTGAAAGAAAGAAACAGAAAATGTTAAAGAAAAATAAAGATAATGATGGAAAAAGAAAGTAATAAAGAAAATATTGAAAAAAAAGAAAGAAAGGAAGAAAATAATGAAAAACTGAAGTAGTATTTTAAAAATATACCAAATTATTATACCACAAAAATACTAAAATTATACCAAATGCTATATTGAGTATATTGCTACAGTACTACATTCAAAATATACCACAGAGTGCAAAATATACCAGATTGTCAGCCAAAGCAACTAAGATTCCTAGGAAGAAAAAGAATTTCCTTAATAACTTCGACTATTTTAACTGATCACTATCACTTTACACTTCTTTTTCGATTTTTATCGATATGCGGGGTCGGAAGGGGGCGTGGCAAAAATTGACACGAACTTGATTTGCGTGGAAACATAAATGATGTCGGAAAAATTAGTATCTCTAACTCTTAAAGTCCGTGAGATGTAGATGTTCATACAGACGGACGGACAGACAGACAGACGGAATATATGTATTTTATGGGGTCAGAAATGCCACCTTCTACATGTTAATAGTGGGTTTAAAAATGCAGAACATAGAAACTAGGATCACGTACATATATTTCGAATATTTAAGTCATTTTTAAATATATTACTTATAAACATATTTTCGAGGAGTTCAGACATTCATCATATTATCGTTCGACATACAGACTATTGTTGCCTTCGGGATCATTGTAAAATATAGGATAAATAATCTCCTTCGGTTTATCAACGGAATTAAAGTCGAATTTATGAGGATCTTTAGTGCAATCATTTTCTCTCTTCAAAATATCCATTTCTTTTTCACGCAAGGTTGATAAAAAACTTGAAACTTCCGCTGGCTTCGATGGATTTTCAATAAGGTTTCCATTGAATCGATTTCCCGTTTCTCTTTGCGAATCCATTTTAATCACAACAAAAATAATTTATAACTTTTCAAATTTAAATAAAAAAATTTCAATTTTAGTTTTTGGCTGTGCTGTTTGTTTTAGCTCTGAAGTCTGAGAAAAGAATAAGCTCAGAGTATGTGAAATTTGTATAGAAATATGAAATGAAATTAGTTTCAAGGCATACTAAATGCTTTTCTTTAAGAGGAACTCTATACTGTAATTTAATAAACTATTCATACTTGATTTTATTTCTCTATAAAAATGAAATAAAATTAAATTAGATGCCTTTCCCTTTCTCTCGCAACTATTCGTAATACACCTACGTAATTAGCATATTGAAAAGGCGAAAAAACAAAAATGAAATTGAAATCGATTTCCACAATGCTGCAACGCCACATAAAGCAATGAGCAATGTGCTAAGCACAATGAAAGCAATTTCAATAGTGCGAAAAGTGTGCGACTAGCAGATACCCTGTGTACTTAACAACATAGTATGAAATGCAGAGACTTTATACTCTTAACAAAGAAATTTCGATATTTATTGAGTCTAATTAATTTTTTTTGAGATATTAAAAAAATAAAATATATTTATTTTCTTGTTGAGATATTTATTGAATATAATATACATTTTTTTAAAAGATATTTTGAATATAAAAAATATTCACTTTTTCATATCTTAAAGTTCAATTCAATTGTACTTCATATCATCAAATTGAACTGCATTTTAATATATTAAAAAGAGAATATTTAATATTCAATTTATATTTTTAAAAAAATGAATATTTTATATATATATATATAATACAAATATTTGTTGTTGAAAAGTATTTCGATTTCATTCGTTGTCTGATTTCAGTAAAAAGATCAAATTCTTTAATTAGCTTAGGAACAAAACGACCCTACTTCTTGGGCACTTTACAGGGTATGCACAGCAAAGAAGGCGAAACAAAAGAAAAACTATAAACAATAAAAGCAAGTCAACTGCAGTGGGAAAATACGATGCACTGGCCGACGTTTGCTTAATTGAAATTTATTGAGTGCTCATTGCAATTGCCCGCCTTGTTGTTCTTGTTGTTGTAGTTGTTGTTGCCTAGACTGGGGATGGGAGAAAGGGGAATTGGGGGGGTTGGGGAATAGGCTCTTTACACTCCCCAATACAGCGACTACTTGAGGCTGCTGCCGTCTGTTATGATTACAGGATATTGCCCCTTGACTTTATTATTTCTGATTTGCTTCTCGGTCATCTCTTTGCATCCTACTCCCTCTCTCCCACTCTCTCCCACTCTCTCTCTCTCTCTCTCTCCCTCCTTTCAACTACGCACTCCATTAGCCTGCTGTCTGCAGCCGTTTCCCCATTAGCATCTCGCAGTGCGTTTTGTTTTTGTGGGCGCCATTCGAGAGTTTTAATGCCATTTTAATCAAACACTTCAGTTGCCGAGGAAGTGCTTGAGTTATTATTAAATAATCCCCAGCAAAAGAATGCCAAACTAAATTCTTAATCATATCCGATCGAAATCTAGTTCGATACTCTATATAAAGAGCAGAGAAGTGAACATCCCAAACTATTTGACTTTAATTTTTATGTGAAAAACACTTCAATACATCTAAATATTTCGCCAGTTCATATGCTAAAGATAGAATCGTATTGTTAAAGAACATCATAACTTACATATTTTCTACAAATTTAAAAGCTTTTCAAAAGAATGCTTTATCGGCACTATCGATAGTAAGACGCTAACAAGCTACGATCGATAGCAACAGACACTATCGATAGCACATTGTTATGTGTAAAACCGTCAGCAATTAAGAAAAATAAATACATATGGATCGTTTTTTTAAAATGGGTTTGTTTAAAGTATTTAACATAAGTAATTTGATCGATAATGTGTCGAATTTAAGATAAACGTGAATGGTCGTAGAGATGTTAGACTGCGATTGCAACAGCACAGAATTCTGTACTACAAAAAAGAGTAAAATTTCACATGTCTGGAAATATTTTAAAAGGTCAGTCGACTAAAAATTTGCCAAATGCTTTGACTGTATTGATTTGTATGTGGGGTGATATTATCGGCAACAATCGATGGCTCATAATTGGCAATCGTCGAATATTGATGGCGCCCACTGTCGATAGTTCTTCTGAAAGAAACTATTATTTAGACGCAGAGAATACGTAAACATGCAGCTTAGTGATATGAGCGTGAGTCACGCGAGTGCCATCTCAAAGAGCAAATGAATTAGTGTGACTAGCTCAGATTAAATGTGTTTGTAGAAAGTGCAATTTGATATTGTGCTTTGCACACTTGCATTGTATTTTCAAAACAATAACAAACCAAATCAAAAACTTTAGGCAACTAAAAACCAGAGCACGAAATAAGTATTAAAGCAAGAAGACAATAACAAACCAAATCAAAGACTTTAGGCAACTAAAAACCAGAGCACGAAATAAGTATTAAAGCAAGAATATTGAAATCTCGGCTAAAAGTTCTAAATATTTCGAAACTTGTGCAAAAAAACTCTCGTAAGATCATAAGAAAACTCATCTCACTGCGTTTCTTTGTGAGCTGTCAATCATTTGAGTAGTGATGTCTGCGTGAGTCACGTGAGTGCATGAGAACTATCGCTAATTGGCAGTGTGGCCAGTCGTGTGCGTTGATTGACACCTGGCAGCGAGGAAGAGAGAGAGAAACGCAACAAAACTGGGCCTTGTATATTAGCGCATCTGTCAGTCAAAGAATTTGACAGTTTGTCAGCTCTGACAACTCTGACTATGAGTGTGAATGGACTTGGATCAAAGCGAATCGAATAACTAATGCATTCTGTTGCAGTGAACATGCAAAGTTTATGACATCCATTCAGTTTATAAGCTTTATAAGCTTGTGCGTTCTCTAATTGTAATGAACTGTGAATTGTTGCATCTGAAATGTCAATAGCCTAAGCGACTACTCATTTCCTCATCCCACACTCGAATTGTGGGGTGTGAATTCATTTGTAGTTTTAATTATTAGTTTCTGCTCTAGC
The DNA here is from genome assembly GCF_023558435.1 of Drosophila sulfurigaster albostrigata. Classification (NCBI taxonomy): domain Eukaryota; kingdom Metazoa; phylum Arthropoda; class Insecta; order Diptera; family Drosophilidae; genus Drosophila; species Drosophila sulfurigaster. The sequence goes on from NC_084885.1 coordinate 22,906,807, forward strand.
AACGGGAATCGAATAGTGAAAACGACTACGCATCGCAAAAGGGGGCAGAAAAAAAGAAGGAATGAGGTCTCATCTGGGTCGGGGTCAGGGAATTACAATTGAAACGAGTTCAGGAAATGCGTGCCATGTACTCATAATGACCGATTTGGTATCGCGAGCGATGCGAGGGTGACTCTCAATTTTCTTCATTCCGTCGTCTATTATAATTTTTTTTGTTTTCTTTTTGGGATTGTCCAACCCCTGCAGTAGTGTTGCCTCCCCCAACTTTTCGACTCGACCTTGATCGAATATCTTTGAGGCTAACCCAATAAAATACAGAATATATATTGCACCAGCAGATTCTGTGATATGGATACAATAATTCGATTGAGAAGATCTTAAGGTACTGTCTCATAAATTGGATCAATAGCTAAATGCTGATAAATCACATAAAGACTGCGCAAAGATGAAAGCAAATCAGTAACAATTTGATTAAATGAAGAACTCGAATTTTTCCAGAATTTAGAGTTTGACAAAAAGCAAGAAAGAGAAGAAATTATATCAAATTCATTTCTAGCTTTTGTAGTTTTTTAGAATGTGAGATGAACAATTTTTTAAATGCATAAAATTCTTTTTTTTTTAGAATTTAGAGATTGCCAAAATGAAAGACAATAAAGCATGCTTGAATATTAAATTATTTCTTGAATTAAAAAAGAAGGAAAGAGAAGAAAGTTTGCTTCAATATATAATAATAATTTCCTGAACTCGAATTTTTCCAGAATTTAAGAATTTCGAAGAAAAAAGAGAGAAGAACAATTTTTCTACATAAATATAGAAAATTATTTACAGTATTCGAATTTTTCTTGAATTTAGCGATTGAAAAAGAAACAAGGAGAGAATTGTTTGCTTGAATATAAAACTATTTTCTAAATTCAATTTTTTTCCTAGAATTTATACATTGACAAAAAGAAAGAAAGAAAATTGGGATGAATATAAAATTATTTCCAGAATTTAAATTTTTCTAGAATTTAGGAAAAAAAGAGAAGAAAGTTTGCTTGAATATGAAATTATTTCCAGAACTCGAATTTTTTCAGAATTTAGAGATCGGCGAAAAGAAAAAAAGAGAAGATAGATTTCTTTAAGAAACTTGCCTAACATAAATAAAGACCAGAAAGTTTGCTTGAATATAAGATGATATAAAAAGTATAACTAAAAATTTGTCACATTTTATAATTTCTAAAATCGGTTCAATAGCTGATCTAAATACGTTATGCATTATTTATACATGAAATTGATGGCTCTTAGGATATGCGAAATGTTTGTGAATAATTTAGTTGCCAATCAGTCGAATGAATAATATGCATGCATTTTGTTTGCCAGTTAATTTTAAATAAATTATGGCTGCCAAGAGCAGTCCAGAGTGAGGAGTGAGGAGTCGGAAGTTCGGAAGTGCTTAAGGGATTGTCTGTCCGTGACAGTGGCTGAGAGTAATGTGCATATATTTTGCAAGGAGCTAAAGCCGTATTCGTATTCGTATTCGCATCCGTATCCGGACTTGAGTTGATGCCAAGTGTTGCTGCTGCACACGTCTGTCTATATTTTGTGTTTGTGTGTGTGTGTGTTGTGGCAATTATATCGTCTGCCTGCCACGAAATTTACGACTCCCTGGTGCATAGTTTTGTGCCCTTTGCATCCCTCAGAAGAGAAGAGTCGCTGCTTGCATCTGGCATTTGGCCAATGTGTTGCATCTTGAGTTCTGTTGTTGTTGTTGCTGTTGTTGCATGTAACTGCAGGTTAAACAAACGTTTAGCATACGAGGAGGCACAGCTCAGCACTGCATCTAAACTGTTTGCATAAACAGCGAGCACACTCAAGCAATGCGATGCGATGCAACTACGTGCTAAAGTGCACTGGAAGCTGTTGCCTCGCCGCAAAGGCAAATTGAATTCGCAACAACTAGAGACAAGGGGGGGCAAGGGCGCGTCACTTATGAGGACGCCTCCTTTGTAATTCGCAACTCGTTCAAGCCGCAATTGAGTTACATTGCTGCCCACTTCGCGTCCCCCTCCCCCCCTTTGCCGAACTTGCCACGTGCCACAGTTGCTTCACTTCTAATGTGCAGCAAATCAGTGTAGACAGCGGCGTTTTTTTTTTATACCCGTTACACATAGGGTATAAAAGGGTATCACAGCTTTGTGCCTGCAGCAAATGTATATTACATATATAGTATATATATTCTTGATCAGCGGTAAAAGCAAGGAAAAACAAGCTTATAGTTTATAGTTTCAATGTAGTATATTAATATACCAAATACAGCCTGCGGTATATTTTTAGTGTATTTCAGTATATCAATTTGGTATATTTTCATAATAATTTTGCACTGTTTTGCGCTTATTCAAAATTGATAGCGTCGGCCTCTCAGAGTCGATAATCTAGTATATTTTATGATATTCTTTCAACGCGATAGTATATTCATATACCAAATACAGCCTACAGTTCATGTTAGTATATTGTTTGTTTTATTTATAGTATATTGATATACCAAATATTGTCTACGATGTATTTTAGTATATTTCAATACATTAATTATATTATTATAGTATATTTATAGCATACTGATATAACAAACACAACCTACGGTATATCTTAGTATATTTCAGTATATTCATTTGGTACTGTCTGTGGCATATTGATATACAAAATATATCTTATTTCACTAAATTGCAGTATATTATTTTGGTATATTTGAAACGCACTGTTTTGCTCTTATTGAAAATGTGTAACGGGTATCTCAAAGTCGACTGTAAATTGCTTACTTTGTTTTTTTTTCGGTTGTGGCCTGCATTTTTAACACTTTTGCAACGCGCAGTTTGTTTCATTTTTTTTTTTTATGTATTTCGCTCACTTTTCCCAGGGGTGGCAGGCTCTCATTCACTCACTCATAGTTTTAGTCGCTGTCATACTCGCTTTTCGTGTCTGTCGTCCTTTCAGGGTGAGTTCTGTGTCCTGGCCGCCGGCTAACTTCACAACTCGCATCTTGCAACTGCTGCTGTTGATGTTGCTGCTGTTGCTGCTGTTGCTGCTGCCATCGCATACCGCGTTGCCATTATTGTTTATCGATTGGCATTCGATTGGGCCTGTGGCGGATATATATACGAGAGAATATATATTTTTTTTCGGCTGCCAATAACACGGGCTGTCAACGCTCTCTAAGGGGTTGCTTTTCCCCTTTGTCTGCTATTCCTCGGTGCTTTTCTATCGTTTCCCTGCTATTTTTTTTTTGTCGTGCCAACTTTACGCAACTTTAAAATCTCAATCTTTGCAGCTTCATAATAGCCAGCGGCAAAATTTTGAAGGCTATCGAAATGATTAACCAAAAAGATTGGAATTTAATTGGTTTTGGGGTTTTTTTTAAAACAGTCCTTTCAATGAAATTGATGTCATTTAGGCATTTAATTATGTTGCAATATAATAATAATATTCGTAGTAATTATTATTCATATAAAAAATGTATCTTCGATCTAGTTAAAGGGATCGATCAAACTGATTGTATTAGTTAGTAATTTTTATATGCATTTATCACAATAAATTGATGTATTTTTGCGTAGTCTTTACTTAGGTATTGAAATAAGTTTCAGTATAATTATTATCAATTATTATTATTCATAACAAAAATCTAACTTCTATTAAGCTTAGATTTATTTAAGGCATGGAAGTACCTTTTGTTTTGTCCCATATTGGATGGGTATAAATTTCAGTTTACAGTTGGAAAATTAACAAGTATTTTCAAAAAAGAAAAACTATACGGTATTATTCTTAAAATAAACCGAATTAATATACTAACAAATACTGAAATATACCGAAGGTTATTTTTGGTATATTGATATACATTTAAAATATATACCACAGAGTACAGAATATACCAGATTTTAAACTAAAGTAACTAAGATATACTATTACCTTGAAAATATACCACAGAGTATAGAATACCACATTGAAAACTGAAGCAAAAAAGATATATTTTTACTTTTCAAATATACTATATATTCAATAATATACCAAAGACTGCATTTAGTAGATTGATATACTATCACATTTAAATTATACCATAAAGTACAAAAACAAAGCAACTAAGCAAAAACTGAAAACAAACTTGATCTGCATCATATCACTATATAGCTGATAAAACTGTTAAGTTAAGATAGTTCACAATCATTATAGGAACATATGTTTTTATCTGAGCAGATTTGAGCACTTTTCCCATCCTCTCAGCTAGCCTAAGCTTAACGACATTTTGAGCCACGTTCATCTGCTTGACTTTAATCCATTGGGGACTATGAAACCCAAAAAATATTTCATATGCACTGCACTGCTATTTTTTTGAGTTGTGTATGCAAAGCAGAGAGGGCTTATAAAAAAGGGACACACACAAAGTGCAGAAGGGGCAAAGTTGATTTAGAGATGCCAACAGATGTGACACACAGCATCGCCTTGTTGTTGTTGTTGTTTTCCCTTTGACGGTCAGGTGATGATGGCAGCGAAAATGATGCGTGGAAATGCGGAAAAACTTGATGCTGCAAGGTTTTGCTGTTGTCTGTGGAAAGGTTAATGCACCCACCCGCCAGTCAGTCAGCTAGTCAGTCCGTCCGTCTGTCTGTCTGTCTGTCTGTCTGTCCGTCTGTCTGTCCGTCTGTCTGTCTGTCCGTCTGTCCGTAACAACCACCCGGAAAACGCTGTCACTTTTCTTTAGACTCCTGCGTCAGGCGACATAAAAATTGAAATGTTTGCGCTCTAATTTCATTGCGCCAGGGGTTAAATGCAGCACACACACACATCAAGCGAGCAACAACAACAACAACAACAAATGACATTAATAATGCTTAGCACAATTACAACAAACTCACAAGAAGGGGGCAAACAAAAAGAACAGAAAAGAGGAACTCGGGTCGAGCATTTATAATGACAGCAATAACAATTCCGCTGCAGTCGGTCATGACATCAAATTAAGTTGTTCTATCTCTCTCTCTCTCTCTATCTATCTCTTTTTCTTTTTCTATCTCTTTTCATTAGTTTTCTTTGCCATTGACATTCGTTCTTTTTTTTTTGCTCATAATTTGAACATGAAAACAATCTGAAGCATTTGCAATGTTCGCTCATTGTTAGCTGGCTTTGATTGATTGATTGATTGACTGGACTAAAGTGGACTGAAGTGAACTGGCTGCCTGATTGATGGCGTGTCAATTGCGCCAAATAGTTGCTCAACATGCAAAGCATTTAATAAATATTTCATAAGCTTACGTCTTCCACTCAATGGAGAAGAAGCATCAAGAATTTTCGCATGAATCATAAAGAACAATTGCAATTGTTGAGAACTGGGCAAAGAGGCCAAGGCATGCAAATATTTTTATTATTTAATTATGTGATTATTACTATATATGTATATTCTCGACTAATACTCTTTTCAACTAATTTATTCCCGTTTCAGGTATGTAACTTGATGTGGATATAAACATGCTTCTCCATTTACCTGTAACACTTTTGCCTCGCGGGTTACAGAAAATAAAAAACAAAAAAAAAGGGTCGAGAACAATGCGGTAAGCTTAACTAAAGCTCAGATCACGGCTTCTGCATTGTCGACAAGTGCTGACAGCAAGCGTGCCACAGATACAGCTACAGATACAGCTACAGATAGAGATACAGCTAAAGATGCTGATGCAGATGCAAATGCAGATACAGACAGGCATAGACTTATGGAAGCTGGGGACTTATGCATTTATGCACAAGTCTTGTGGCCATAATTCAAGTTTATTGCCACAGCGGGACAAGCGGAGAGGAGGAAACAAAAGCCACTCTCCGCAGTCAAGTGTTTTCGCTTGTATGAATGCATAAAAGGTGGCTGCTGCCCACACAAGTCTGCATCTAAATCAGGCGCAAACAGAAGGACGATTTTGAATTCACCTTTTCCCCAAATATTTCAGCTTACGTTCTAACCAGTTTTTTCCATATTTACTATCGATATTTTATGTATACTTTACTAATCGATATCTATATTCCTCGATATATATATTCCTCGTTACTGTCGATATTTTATGTATTCTATGCTAATCGATATTTGACATTCCTTTTTACTACAGATATTTCATAAATAGTGCACTAATTGATATTTGTCATTTATTTTGTACTATCGATATTTTATGAATTGTTTACCTATCGATATTTGATATTCCATATTTACTGTTGATATATTGTGTTTTCTGTACTATTCGGTATGTGAATATCAATGAAAAGGGTTATTCTAAATGAATATCTACAATTAAAGCTGGCTTATAAAGGCAAACAAATAACTTTTCAATGTTTTGCATTCGTTATTTACTTTCAATATTTTATGTGTTGTGTAGTAATCGAAATTTCGCTATGAAAATGTTAGTTCTAAAGTTGGCTTATCAAGGCAAATAAATAACTGAACAATATTTGAATTTGAAACCTCATTTTTATCAACTTGTTTTATGTTATTCAAATAAACTCAACGTCTTGCACTCAAAGTAAGCAATATTGTATGAGAATCTATTATAATATATAATATAATATTTTTAGTTGTGAGCTTAGTCTAATACTAAACTCATTAGCTGTTAAATTTCCTTTTTCTTTCAACAGTACCGTTAAAATGTGTTATCGATATACGCGCTATCGCTGCAAGTGTTATCGTCTGACTGCTTTCGCTTCCTTTAGCACACGTTTTTCAAGTGCGGCGTCTAATGGGAAAGAGAAATCGCTTTGCATGCAATTATGCGAAGAACGACACAAGCAAAGTCACAAAGCCAAAAGCCCCAATTGAATGTGGGGCGTGGCACACACAAACACACACGCACACACACACACACACATCAAACACTCGCCTATTCAGTGTGTTTGCCTGACTCTCTTTCCGCCTTCCCGTCTGTTAGGCGACATTGCACTTGTTAGCAACCTGTGTCCGTGTCCCTTTTTAATCTCCCCACTCTTTATTCCCAGTTTCACCCTCTCTCTCTCTCTCACTCCCCTTTTGGCACTTCCCTCTCAGTTTGTTTTGCACTCTTTTCTGTGGTTTATTTCTGTCGTCTGCCTGATTTCCGCTTTTTAAATGCTTCTCTGTCCTCAGTTGTTGCTCTTGCTTCGTCTGCTCTGTCCTTCAAACTCGCTGGTCTTTTTCTCCCTACGCACACACACACACGCACTGCAGAGGTGTGACTGTCTGTCTGTGTGTGTGTGTGTGTGAGTGTGTGTAAGTGTGCATTATCATTGCGACAGCAACTGCGTCGCTCGTCGGACCACGTAGCCTAAAACAGATTTATTACCCTGGCTTATACACTGCAGTTAATTTTTTTTTCGCATACCCATTCAATGAGTGTGCTATGCAGCGGGTATGCTCACTTTTTAGTGATAGCAAACAGTAGAATATGCAGTATATGCATTCATCCTTGCTACTCGTATATACTAGCTTCTGTCCGTCCACTTGCATTAACGACTAGAACTCGAAAACTAGAATAGTTAGAAATACCAAAATTGGTAAGAATACTCCTGAGTTACAAATCTCAAATATGTTAAATATATTTAAACATTTCACAGCCATACATAAGTGTTGAGTACTCTCATCCGTCTGTCCACTTGCGTTAACAACTAGAACTAAGAAACTATGATAGTTACAAACTTGAAAATTGGTAGGAATACTTTTGAGCTTCAAATCTCAAATATGTTACATATATTTTAACATTTCACAGCCGACCATAAGTTCTGTGTTGAGTACTCTCATCCGTCTGTCCACTTACATTAACAACTAGAACTCGGAAACTATAATTTGAAAATTGGTAGGAATAATTTTGAGTTAGAAATCTCAAATATGCTAGATGTATTTTAACATATCATAGTCGAAAATAAGTTCATATTTGATCACTTTCATCCGTCTGACCGCTTCCCTTAATATCTTTATCTAAGAAACTATAATAGTATGAAATAGCAAACTTGCTCAGAATACTTTCTGCTCTTAGTAGCTTAGATTGTGTATCCAAAATATATATTTAATACCCTTATCCGTCTGTCCACTAACATTAATAGTTAAATCTTGGCAACAAGAAAAACAAGAATAGAATAGTTTAAGATTAGCATCCCTAATAAAAATCTAAGTAATCGCGAAAAAAGTAAAATCACATTACAGTCGAGCACACTCCACTGCAATGTTTTTTTGAGCCCCATTCGTAGCAGTTATTCTCTATCTCTTTGCCTGACTTTGGCTGGCGCCCAGGTGCTAAATGAAACGGCATGCGCGACCCTGACAATTGGATGGATGGCTGGATTGTTGTTGACTTGCTCGATGGTTGGTTGGGTTGTAGTCGTAGTAGTGGAGTGCTGTGTGGCTGGTAAAGGTAATGCAAATAGCACGAGGGTCGTGCAAACTGTCAATTGATCATTCAGCAAATAAATTAGCAGCTCGTTAAATGTGCGAGCGAGCTAGCGACTGCATTACGAAAGTGTTATCGCTAACAAACTTTTGCGTTATAATTGAGATAAGTTTAGAGAGTACTTACCAAATGTTGGCTGGCAAAATGATTTCTTCGAATTCACAACAATTGTTGAAAAACTGCAAAGAAACAGAAGTTAAATGAGTGAGTAAATTTTGCATTAATGCAAAGTGATTTCTTTTACCATAATCTAGTATATTATATAGTATATATAATAGGTATATAGTATATTAGTTCACATTAGACAAACTATAATAATAAACAAAATTATTGATAACACTTCCATCTCTCTCTCTCTCTCTTTGCTTTAAGAGTTGCATTAGCTATTCCCTCTCTGCCTCTCACTCTCCTCCTTAATCGAAACTAATCAAAGCGCTTTGCATAAGCTCTTCAAATAGCCTAATCTCGAGCATGAGTGTGTGTTTCTCTCTCTCTCTCTCTCTCTCTCTCTCTCTCTCTATCTGGTTTATTGCTCTGCCTGACGACTTAATTCAATCAATTAATGTTGACGGGGTGACCAGACCGCAAGAAAGGGTCAACCGCAGTCTGGTCAAAGAGTGAGAGAGAGCGAATGAGAGATGTGGGCCATTAACTGTGGCTTCTGCTGGTCACACTTAAATCGCATATGCAAATTGTTCTAATTATGCGTGTGATGCGAACGATCATCATCTCGTTGAATGGGATGCAACGAGGGTAACTTTTGCCCAAAGCGAAGGCTAATCATCAACTCGAGTGACGCAGGGCGAGGTCACACTTAATTGTGCAACAGTTACAGTTACACTTTTTTGTGTGTGTGACCAAAAATAAAGCGGAAGATGTGCAGTGGAAGCCATTAAGGATACACAAAAACGGAAAGCGAAATGTTAAAAGCAAAATGATTAATTGCATTTGCAGGTAGATGGCAGAAATATCAGAAACAAACCCCAAAAGTTGTTGAAAAGAAATCAAAATAAACTGGCAGCACGAGAGAAAGAAAGAAAGCTATACCGCCCCCTTGGGCGCTGTTTCTTACGCAAAATACTCGGTAGTTAAAGTATGCAAAAGGGTAGCATGAGCAGATAGAGTTAAGCTGAATATTCTTGGCTTTTACCTGGGCTAGTTAAAGTGTTGCTAATTGTAAAAAGTATAAAAAAAACTTCTTGAAGGTAATAATTTTAAATAGGTTTCAACCATGTCAGTAAACTAAACAATATTTTTAGTTTTCACAAGATTTCAAAATTTGTTTTCAACAAGTAAGAAAAATAGTCAATAGCTATTTTCAATTAGAGCAAAACCACGCGGTATTATACTTAAAATACACTTAAATACTATAGTAAAATATACCAAAGGATACATTTGGTATATTCTTATACTACTATGCTCAAAATATACCATAGAATAACATATATACTAGCTAGCCATTTTCATTGTGCACTATAATTCTTGAAATTTAAATTTACTAAATTAATATAATAAAATATACTGAATACGCTCAAAATATACCATAGAGTACCAAATATACTAGGCAGTAAATCAATTAGAGCAAAACTTCGCAGTTTTACTTTTAAAATTTTCTAAATTACTCTATTAAAATATACTGAAGTCTATATTTGGTATATTGGTATACTACTACGCTCAAAATATACCACAGCCCAACAAATATACCAAATTGTCAACCAAAGCGGATATAAAATGCAATTAAGTAGTTTATGAGTGTTTTAAATAAAAATAAATACTACTTTAAACTTAATTGTAGTTAGTCTTGAGTGTTTTAAATTTATCAAACTTTCGTTTTTCTTTTGCTTGGCACAGGTATATTGCAGTTGAGTAGAGCCGAATGTCTTTGGCAATCTTGAGGGGTTGTTTTGTTGCCTTTGCCGCTGATTAATTAAATTGAATTTCGTGCCAGTGTCGAAATCCGTTTAAACACAACTTTGTGCTGCAACCAAGTCCAACCCCCCGAGTCGCACTTTTTGCGCCCCATTCTATGCGCCCCACCTTCATCATCAGCATCATCATCATCAACATCAACATCAAGTGTGTAGTTGTTGTTTTGGCAACAAGCAAAGAGCAGCTGCTCCCCTCGCTTCGATTTTCGGGTGGTTTTCCCTGATAATTTCGGGATTTCTCTATGAATTTGTCCCTTTCCCTTTCCCTCACTCTCATCTCCCTTTCTCTCTCTTTCTCCCTCATCTCTTCCTTACTCTTCTCTCTCTCTCTCCTTCCCTCCCTCGCTCTCTTCCCTTTCACATTCCCATAGTGTGCTTCTGTTATTTAGCTTTTCCTTATTCTTACTATTACCATCGCCTTTCCCCCTTTATTTCCCTTTTACCAACAAAAATCCTGCTGTGCTTTGACAGCTGTCACATTGCTTTCATCTTATCTCGTTGTTGTTGTTGGTGTTGTAACTCATTTCTCATTTCCGTTGTGATTCGGCTTTATTAATCGACAACATGAAACAGACTCTCCAACATTTCGCACCTAAGAATATGTAATCACAAGGTAATGGATGCGTTTGCAACTTCTAAGTAAAGTTCTGAACATAGTTCGAAAATAAAACAATGAATATTGGCATTCAAACTTGGTCAAGAATAAGAAATAACGATTATTGTTTGAACTTATAAAATCACTTTATAAACGTCGAAGAAAGAGAATCGAAAAGATATCTGTTAGCGAATGACAAAATTATCCTTTTTTTACCTTTCCTAGATATTGTATACGAAAAGAAAAGAGTTGCTAGACAAGATATTATAAAAAAAAGAAAAGAGAAATAAGTTCTGCATTATATTGAAAAATTAAACAATGATGGTGAAGAACAAGAAATATGAATCATGAAATAACGATTATTACTCAAAATTATAAAAACGCTCTATAAGCGTTTAAGGAGGAAAAATTGAAAATATATCCTTATATATTAGATATTTATATGTTTTATATGCAAAGCAAAGAAAGATAGAAATTTTACAAAAAAAAAAGAACTGGATAAAATACTATAAAAATGAGACAAATAAGTTCAGCATAATATTGAAAAATAAATCAATGATTATTCACATTAAAACTTGGTCAAGAACAAGAAATAGGAATCATGAAATTTCGATTATTATTTGAAAACCCGGCTTTTAAAACATAACAGAAAGAATAAAGAAAATACATAAAGATGTAAGCTACATATTAACGTAAAGAAAAGAGAGATAGAATTAGAATAGAATCGAAAAAACAAGCTAGACAATCTACTATAAAAATGAGAGAAATAAGTTGAGCATAATATTGAAATAGCATTTCCCATTTGGCTGGCAAATGATTCTCAAGTGGTTCATAAAATAGTTCAAAAGTGGTTCATGACCACAAAATTCGTTCACTGAAATTTGGCAGACAGCAAGATGGGATTTACTGGCTGCCAAACCAAAGACACACAATTGAAGCCAGACGCCAGCCAAAGTCTTGAGTGGAAGTGGAAGTCGACGTCGTGTAAATGGCGGCTCTGCTCTTCCTGTTGCTTTCACCCGTCTCTGGCAAGAATCCATTTGGATTTACGACATTTCTCAGAGACAACTGGCGACACACAATGCAATGTAGTGGGAGACATATGTCAATTGCTCATTGTCAGCATCATCATCTTTGGGCTTATCAAGTGGTTCAGCGCTTTGGTTCGCGTTGATTATTGTAATCAGAATTGAGAGCCAGCTTACAAATCGCTGGCAATTGGCCAACTTGTTTATTTGTCAGTTTGACAGTTGCCAAAAAGCTCTCAAGAGTTTGGCAACATTTTTGCAAAAACAAAAAGAAAAAACAAAGAGAAAATAAGACTGCTCAACTGTAAAATACCAGTTGCAATTAAATGGAATAAAGTTCCTCAAATTTTCTTGACTCTTGATATATAATGAATATACTTCAACATGAAAATATACCATAGAATACAAAATATACCAAATTGTGATTATACCCTACTTTTAAGAATCTTAGCTTATATTTGTTGATATATTTTATATACCAGATTATTGAAAATATACCGTAGAGTACAAAATATACCAGAATAAAAGAGAAGTTATAAGAGAGAAGTTCGAATAAAAATTAGAGAAGTTAGTATTGAGTTAAAGAAGAAGGCTAGAATTGAAGAGAGCAAAAGCAAAGCGTTAGAGATTAGAAAATTATAAGGAAAAATAATTGATTACAAAAGTGAGTAGTCGAAAGTTAATAGACACTTGAGAATATGTAAACAAAAAAATGCAACGAAAGTTTAAAATTTTTAAAATTTTAATATCAAAGTTCTTAAAATGTTCTCGACTATCATTTCTAGCATTCTTAGCTTATATTTGTTGACATACTTGATATACTACAACATGGAGAATATACCATAAAGCACAAAATATACCATTGTTAATATCCTTGATATTCTACAGTATTGAAAATATACCATAGAATACAAAATATACAAATTTTTGATATACTTGTATGTAACAATTTTAAAAATATACTATAGAGTACAAAATATACCACTGTTTATCGACTACAATATTGAAAATATATCATATAACACAAAATATACCAACTAAGGACTTTAAATTCATAAATTTTTGAATTGTTTTTTAATCTAGCCAAATTGTGATTATACCCTTCTAAGCATTTGGTCACCGGGTAGCAAAAAGTTGGCAACATTACAGCGATTGCCTCGTAGTTTGTCTCATTAGCGGCATCATTAGCGGTTCGGCAATAGTTCAACAATATAGGAGAGAATCGGAGAAGTGAAGTGAAGTGAAGAGAAGTAATGGGAAAGGGGGAAGAGAGCTTTAGCAACGAGTTCAACGAGTCGGTTTCATTTTGCAGTCGTTAACAAAGGAGTTGCCTCAAACATTTCCGCTTTTGCTGGCAATTCCTGTAATTTGCCGCAGAGCATTTGCCACCGGCCGCCAGGTGTCGCTTAATGTCGGCCATTGTGCGATGAGGAAATTGCATTTGCCTGCAATCTGCAATCTGTTGTCCTTTCAATTCCCATTCCCATTCCCTGTTTGTTGCTGTTGTTGTTGTTGTCGTCTCGTTGCCTACATTTCCGTTACAGACAAAAGGGGCGTGGCTGTTAGACGCCCCCTTGTTGTTGAGCCGCCACAGCAACAGATAGTGAAAACAATGTGAGAAGCATTAAGAGAAGCTTCAATAGCAAATGAAATGATGAAAGGATTGCGAGAAGCGTAACAGAGAGAAGCATTGAGAAGCGACGAAGAGAAAGAAAGAGAAAAGTTGTAAAGAAGTGATTCAAGAAAATAAAGAGAAGAGCTTAGAAAAGTCAGTACAAATTTGAAGGAGAAGTTCAGAAGAGAATTGAAGAGAGCAAATGCAAAGGGTTATAGATCAGAGAAGTACAAAGGAATAACTAAAGGGAAGAATGATTAGAGAAGTCAGTAAACAAAAGATAAAGGAAAGTTGCAATGAAAGAGAAGAGATAAGAGAAGTCAGTACTAAGTTTAAGGAGAAGTTTAGAAGAGATGCAATGCAAGAAATTAAGAGAGTAAATGCGAAGGGTTCGAGTTTGGAGAAGTATAGGGAAAAGTGATTAGAAAAGTTTAAAGACGTTTGAGAATAAGTGAAAAGAGATGCACCGAAAGAAGTAAAGAGAGAAGTAAAGCGAGAAGTAAGAGAAGAAGTGTTTAGAGAAGTACAAGTGCGAGATAAGGAAAAAGACAAGAATAAACGAGAAAGCAATGACAAGGCTTATTAGAGAAGTCAGTGCTCATAAGTTAGAAGAAGATTGGAAACAAGTCCGAAGAGATGGAAGGAAAGACGTAAAAAGAGAAGTAAGAGAAGAAGTGATTAGAAAAGTACAAAGGAAAAGTAAAATAGGTGTACTCCTCAGAAAAGTTAGTATTCCTCTTTTAATTCCGATTGTGGAGAAGTCCGAAGAGCTACAGCGAAAGAAGTTAAGAGAACAGGCAGATAGAGACTCATTAGAGAAGTTTACAGTGAAGTAGCTATTAAAGAAGCAGGAGTTACATATGAAAAGAGAGCTGCCAGCAAACGAATGACACTTGGTGCAAATGTGAAAAGGACTCAAGTGGAGTCAATATGCAAAAATGAAGTTGAGAGCAATAAGATTGCATTAGCTACCATTCAGTGGCACAATCTGTGTCTCTCTCTCTCTCACTCTTTGCCTCTCCCTCTTCCTCTCTCTCGCTCTCGCTTGATTTCACACCAAAGTCAGAACAGTTGCCCTTGGAAATGGACGCAGTCAAAGCTAATTTTCCATGCAATTTCCCAGTCTGTTTAGTCTACGATGGGGGACAAACGACACTAGACAGATGACAGACGACATACGACAGACAGAGCGAAAGGATGTGTGTATGTCCTGTGTGTCCTGTGTGTGTGTTTTCCTTGTACCCCAGAGATGGGATTTTTGTTGCTCGATGCTCGTTTTAATTGCATCAGTGACGCTTGATTTAACCACTTTGCACAGATTCAATATATGAAAAATGGACACTGCAAATGCTGGACAAACATTCGCTGACACCAACACACACACACACACCTGGGCAGGATAATCAATGAAAAGCTCCTTTTTTCCCTTTTTTTTGGTGGGGTGCTGGTAAAATGGGTCAGAATTGGAAATAATATAAAAAAGGCTAAACAAAGGCAAGCGAAGCACGCAACAGCGCAACAAAAGCAAATGCCAACAATACAAAGAGCAAGAGTTGCAAGTTTGACTGACGCAAAGATACCCTGTAAATACTGAAAGAGACTTAAACTGAAATATTTAATACCAAAAGCGTTTGGAAAGCAAAAAAAAAATTAGCAGTAATGTAAAGTAAACTAACAACAGCATAAAGAGTAAAAGCTGCAAGTTTAACTGACGCTAACATACCCTATAAATGTGGCAGAAATTCTGAAAGAGACTTAAACTGCAATATTTAACCCTTGAATTCATTGCAAATGTGCTTGAAAGCAAAAAAAAGTTATGCTCGAAGTAACTTGAAATAAAACTACAGCAAAAGTCGGCGATGCGAATGCTTTTGATTTCAAGATACTTTCAAGCAGGGGCACTTGAAGCTCACATGGCGTATACTTGATGTGCAATATGAATGAAAATGTTGAGTATACACTGTGAAAAAAATCCCAGTTCTAAAATGTGTTCTTGAAATGAGAATACTTGAAGAGCAAATTCTTAAAACTACGAAAATTTGTTTAAATAATACCAAATTTTCAAAATAAGACCAAAAATTCTGGATTTAGGTTACCAAATTTTGAGGAAATGTTCTGGGTACTTAACTGAATAACTTAATGCACTAATGAAATCATTAAATTGGAAAATAGCATAAAAAAAAAAACAATATATAATATTTTTTTGATCTTATAATAAGATTGTTGATCTTATAATGAGATTTTTTATCTTATAATACATTTTTTGATCTTATAATAAGATTGTTGATCTTAGACTTATAAGATTGTTTCTTCTTATTAATAAGAAATTAGGTCTTATAGGAAATGTTCTTGTGTTTTCTATTATTATGATTTTCGTGTTTTTGATGCACTTTAGAGACCAAAATTCTTAGTACTATAACCAAAATCTTGTTTCAAGATTTTTTTTACCGTACATAGTAAAGTATATTACTTTAACTATGCGAGTGCATAAAAAAATCCATATTGTTCTTTAATCAATTTGAAATTGCGCGTATTTAAAGTGCGCATAAAAATTCATTGTTCATTTCATTTACAGGGTATGAGAGAGAGTGTTGTTGTTAGGTAATTTATTTGGGGATGAGCAAATATTTACGACAGCAACAACAACAACAGTCACAGAGATGTATAATGACAACAGCAACACTATAATAAAAATAATCATAACCATCAAAATTCAAATTCCGGCAACATTTTTCCCTCCCTCGTTGCCTTGCTCCGCTCTCTCTCTCTCTCTCTGAGTGCTGTACTCTCTATCTTTGCCTGTATGTTTATGTTTACTCTCTCTCTCTCTCTCTCTGTCTCTCTTTCGGTTTGCCTTTGCTTTGGCCTCTGCTCAACATTGCGTATACATAATAGCATCACATAAAGTCGCCGGCAGCATCAGGAAGTTGCCTTTGTCTGTCTTTCTGTCGCTGTGTATGTGTGTGACTGTATGTGTGCTTGTGTTTTGTGTGCGTGTGTGTGTGTACTCTGCTCTGTGTGTGTATCTGCCGAAATCTATTGATTTTCTCTGCTCCTTTTTGAGCATTCTCGCTGCTTTGTCGTCGTCTGCCAAGCTTGCTTTTATTATTGTTGTAGTTCGTTATTGTTGTTGTTGTTGCTCTTGTTTTTGTTGTTGTTGTTGTTGTTGTTGTCGGCAACATTTTGTCAGACACTTTTTTTGTGTGCTGTCGCTTCAAGATATGGCACAACAGCCACGGCAACAGCAGCCGCCAACTGCAGATGAAAGTTTCATTTGCCTCGTTTTTTTTCTGCTGCCGGTTTTCATTTTCTTGCCAACAACAACAACAACTTTGTATATATATTTATATATATATATATATATATATGCCCACAATGGGCAACTATTGGAAGCAGAGAAGCTGCAGCAGAGGTCTCAACTCGGGCAGCCCACATGTCGTATGCTTGATAAAGTTTCGCATTTTGCCATTTTTGTTGTGCGCTGCCATTTTGCACAAAAACAAGTTGCAAACACCTTGCAGCTAAATAACCATCCAAACTATGCATTTAAAGGCTGCGAACTGAACGGTGAAAATAATCTGCAACTCAGCACAAAAAGGTTTGCAATTCTATTCACTATACAACAAAATGGGAAATTAAATTAAGAAATTTGCTTGACTAAGTGAGAGCTGCTTACAGGGTATATGCTAGGCGATCACATCGATGTTGCCAGCTAAACATTAGGTTGAATCTTTAGTTTCCAGAGCCGAATCTTTAATTGTGCTAAATTAGTTCAAAACAAGCACTCAGTTTTTTCAATGTATAAGCTTTTACAACGAATGAACTAACATTTAATTTCCCCAGTTGATTTTTCTATGGTTATCAAACCAGGTTTTTGTTTTAACTGTAACTCTTCATTTAGAAATAATTTGGAATGGCAAATGGTATATTTTGTAGTAGTTGTTGAATATCTACCAAATATAGCCTTTGGTAAATTTATTTGGAATATCTTGCCGACTTTGATTGACAATTTTATATATTTTGTATTTTATGGTAAATTTTGATTGCAATAGTATATCAATTTAGTATATCGACGATAGCAGTTGCTTTAATTGATAGTTTAATATATGTTGTACTTAATGGTATATTTTTAGTACAATAGTATATCAATATACCTAATGTAGCCTATACTAATTAAGTATATTGTTGTTGTATAATTGTTGGAAGCAGCTGTCGAGTCTTAATTAGTCTATGTTCTATGGTTAGCAGCCTGATATATTTAATATATCAAATACGCCTCTCGGTATATTTCAGTATTATTCGGTATATTTTCACAATAATACTGCACTATTTTGCTATAGTTGAAAACGGAAAGCGAGAATCTCACAGTCGAGCATACTTTCTCATTATTTAATGATTTTTAGATTTAAAGCCCATACAACGAATTCATAAATTGATCAAATTATGCGAGTTTTTAATGTGTGAAATAAATAGAAAATGTCGAAGAGCCTTTTATCAAATTTGCCAAATACTTTAACTTATTTAAATCAAGAATTCAATATATAATTCTATAAATGAAAGACTAAAAATGTCTCTATACAAATTTCAAGCGAATTAAATTGTTATTCTCATTGTATGTTGAGAGCATTGCAATATCGTTGTGTATTAGAGTTCTTTTCGTTTTTATGTATTTTGCTTGCTGTTTCGCACTTCCGCTTTTGCTTGCCGGCAACTTCCGCTGCCTCTCGACTATGTCAGTGTGTGTGTGTGTGGGTGTGTCTGTGTGTGGGTGTGTGTAGATGTAGGTGTGTGTGTGTGTGTTAGAGTTGTTGTGTCTGCCGTTATTGCTGTGCCAAGCACCTTTTTCAGGCCATGAAAAAACCATTTTGCCGAGTTGCTCGAATTCAATTCAAGCCCTAAAAAGAAACGAAAAGAGCGAGGAAAACCTGCGTGGAAACGCTGGGAAAATGCTAGGGAAAAGCCATATGAAGAGTTGTTTTGTGTGCTGTCATTTTCTAGTTTTGAGGCAACAGGCAAAAGTGAAGGTGCTTCTGGAAACGAGATTTACGATTTACCCCAAAAGCCAGAACCTGAAGCCGAAGCCCTAGCTTCACTTTCTGTCCGTCTGTCTGTCTGTCTGTCTGTCAAAGGCAGCCGCCGCACAAAAGCTCAGCACCCACATAAGACTTTTTTTTTTCTTTTGCCGCCCACTCAGACGCATTGTCAGCGAGAAAGAGATAGAGAGAGAGAGCAAGAGAGAGAAGGGAGGAGAAGGAGACAAACGTACTTTTGGCCCAAGAATATTTGTAGGCTTGAAATTATTAAAGTGCGTTTGGCGTTTACTTTTTGTTCTCTTGCTTTGCTTTTCCCTTTTCGTTCCTTCTCTCTTCTTTTTTCGGGTGCAGTGAAAGTTTTTCCTTTGAATTTCAATGCGTTGATTAGCCAGCGGGGAAAATGCTGCTCAGGCTTAGAAAATATGCCTGGAAATAGGCAAACATTTGCTTTTGATGTGGAATTTGATGCGTGGGATAATACTGCGCACTCTACTGGATTCTATTCGATTTCATCTTCGCATGCTTAGTGCTATTATAATCGAAAAGTAGAGCGAACAGGGAAGAGTTTTTAAAAGGCGAATATAAATTTACATTGTATATATTTCGAATTGTTTAAATGGAAGCTGGATCAAGAGAGCACATTAGAAAATACTTAATGTTATAAAACATAAACAGAAAAGTAGAAAAACCCAAATTAATATACCGAAAAGTAATTAAATATACTAGAATCTATATTTAATACGTTGATATGCTGTTACACTCAAAATATTCTATATCAAAAAATAGAAAATTAATAAGTAAAAAAATAAACCAAAGGTTTTTTAAGGTTAAGGTTTAATATTCTATAAAAAGTACCAAATATACCAAAAAAAAAAAATATCAAAATCTATATTTGGTATGTAGATATAGTATTGCATTCAAAATATACCACACCAAAAAAGTAGCAAATACGAAATTAACATACCGAGAAGTAATCAAATATACCAAATTCAATATTTGGTATATCGATGTACTACCACACTGAAAATATAAAAAGTATCAACATATCGACATACTACTACATGCAAAATATACCATAGAATACAAAATATACCAGATTGTCAACCAAATTAAAACTGGACAATTGCAGCAGCATTTATCCCTTCTATAGCAAAAACGATCTATTTCAAGTCGTATGCGCTTTGGCCTCGTGACCGCCGTTAAAGTCGCAATTGATTAATCAATCAATCAGGCAGCAAAGAGCTCGCAAATCTTTGCGCCACCCTCAGAGCGCTTCTTCAACCCTTTTTTTTTTGTGTTGTTTGCTAAATGCGTTTCTTATAACGCAAGAAACAACAACAAGGCAAACTGAATGGCCCATGTTAAGGATGTGAGGACAGGACACGTAATGCCAAATGCCAAATTGATGTGAGTTCTATGCGAATTTGATGGTTTAATGGCCAACCATAAAACCGAAAGGATAAGCGCAATAAAAAAAGCGGATTTAACCTCACTTTTCCCGCATTCACCCCAAAACTTGAAATCTTATGTTTATTCTTCTTGTTGCTTCGTTTTGCAGAGAGAAATTTGATATGTTTTTATTTGAGATTTGTCAACTATAACATTGCATTGTTTGTTCTTTTATAATTCCAATAAAGTTGGGGAGTAGTTCTCTTTCATTTCTTTTTGAGGTTATGGAGATACAAATCTTGAATACTATAACATTTATTTTAGTCTTCTAGTTTGATTTCTCTTTTTGAGGTTATGAATTTATGAATCTTCACTTCTATAAGATTTATTTTATTTCTATACTTTAATTTCTTCAAATCTCCTTTTCCCAGAGTATCTGCTAGTCGAGCACGCTTCTGTTTGTTTAATTGTTTGAGCATTTTCGTGTGCTTTGCACGTTTGCAACCCTAGAAACGGAAAAGTAAAAGAGGAACCTAGCAAATGCTTATGGAGTGTTTGTTGTTGCTTTGCTCTCGCATTTCGATTGTCTGGGGAAATGTGCTAAACAAGGAAACAAAGCACAGGGAGAGAAGGAAGAAGCAGCAGCAAAAAAAGAAGAAGAAGAAGTCAAAGAAATGGCGAACAGAATTAAACAAAAGTAAAAAGAGAAATGCGACGAGGCAGACGACGTTGATTTATATGCGGAGGCAAGCAAAAAGTGGGAGAATTCATAGCTAAAAAAGTGTCCTTGAAAGAATGCGTGTGTGTTGGTGTGTGTGTGTGTGAGTGTGTGTGTGTGTAGGGATAGGGTAGCCACTTCACAGCGCACAGGTGGCACATAGCCACTGGCAATAACAACAAATAACAGCAACAACAACGGCAACAAATACAAAATTCGTCTTACAAATGGACGCCATTTTGTTTGCTGGCCAAAAATGGAAACAGCGACAACCCTGGCAGCTGCAAACAGCATTTTCAATGTGTGCTTTAATTTATAATTCACAAAACTGAATGCAATTAATTTGCACAAGATTTGAAAGCAAAATTAGAGACACAAAGTTTCAGTTTTGGTAAAGTTGAAGATGGTGATGACAACCCTGGCAGTAAAGACGGCAATTAAACTGCGTCCAGCAATAAAAACAATACAATAAAACTGCATAATTCAAAAGCCAACAGTAAATCAAAGAAACATTGTTTCAGTCAAGTTGAAGATAACAATGGCAACCCTGGCAGCAGTAAACTGATTTCAATAATTTGCACAGCAATTACTTAAAATGTGAATTCGAATGAGAATTTCATATTACAGAAACATCTTCTAAACATTGTTTCACTTTTAGTGAAGTTGTAAATAGGGATGGCAACCCTGGCAGCAGTAAACTGATTTTATAATGCGCGCTGCGATTTGAATGTCATCAATTTGCACAGCAATAGTTTAAAAAGCGATTCCTTTAAACATTGCTTCAGTTTGGTTCATGATGACAACCCTGGTAGCAGCAAATGGATTTTATACAGCGCGCTACGATTTGAATATCATTAAAACTGAATTACAATATGAATTTTATATCATAGAATAAAGTTTTGAACAATACTTCAGTTTTTGTAAAGTTGAAGATATTGATGACAACCCTGGCAGCAGTAAACTGAACTTATACAACTGAATATTATTCAATTACAGAACAGAACAACTTTAAAACTGAAGTATAATCTAAAATGTATATCATAGAATCATCTTTTGAACATTGTTTCAGTTTTGCCAAGCTTAAAAATAAAGCTTAACACAAATCTGAGCCTTTTGCTATATCATAAAGTTAAAAAAAAAACAAATTTAATATGTACATTAAAATAATATCGCTCTTATGCAATATTTAAAGTTACCTGGATATAACAAGAGTTCAGAAGAGTACAACAAAAAAAAATGCTTATCTACTCAAAATACCCTGTAAAACGAGTGGTTGCAAGTTTTATTTGCCCGCGTTGCAAGTAGCAACGTCTCGACAGCGAAACAATCGTAAAGTTGCAGATGCAGAAAGGCGAGGCAAATAGTTTCATTTTGGTGTGCAAACTTTGTGGCGCATTTAATGCAGGCGGCAGCTAAGCAAAAAGTTTCTTGAACTTGCTGCGGCGACACACAAAAGTGGCCAAAAAGAAGATTGCACAACATAAACTTCCTTGGGAGTGACGCGCTGAATACCCTGTAATAAAGTAGCGTCTTTTGTTAGGCAACTGCAAGGCATAAAAAAGGGCAGAAAGTAGGAAATGCTGTCATTGCTGATGTTGCTGCTGCTTTTGTAATTGTTGCCCCATAAAAAGAGACAACTAATTGCATCATTAATGGAAATGTAACAATGCGCGAAACTGCAGCCGAGCTGTGAAGAGTGAAGAAGAAGGGCACACAGATAGAGAGAGAAAGAAAGAGAGAGAGAGAGAGGAAGATAGAGAGTGGCACTTCGCCAAGTCGCGACAACAATTTAAATCATGAGAGCAACTGTCGCGCCCATTTTCATTGTTAGCTGCATAGATAGACGCTACGAGTACTCGAGTTGCCTCACAGCAATGTAATCCAATCAAAATCTCACAAAAAGCAAAAAATGCCCAGATTTCCACAGAGAAAAACAGAAAAGTAAAGGCGGAAGTTGATTAAATATCTTTGATGATCTCACATTATTTGCTCGTTTTTATCTCAATCGTTGTTTAGCTCTACTAAGCAACTGAATAGTGTGTATTAAATACGCATATCAATCATTCAATCAATTAGTCAATCATCTAGCAGGAAATCAGTTACAAATTTTGGGATTGACAAACTATTAAGCTATTTATCCACTTAACATTTGAATACATTTTACTGTAGAGCTCATTTGATCAATCAATCCATAATACCAATCAATCAATCAACCAAATATTTCACTACAATTATGATCAATCAATCAACCAAAAATTATGTTCATTCAATCATACAATCAATAAATTATACCAGTCAATCAATCATTTAACAATAAATCATTCAATCAATTAATTATACAAATCAATCAATCAACCATTTAACAATATTTATAATCAATCAATACTGCATTTCTATACAACTCATATGATTAGTTAATCAATCAAGACAACATTTTAACACCAATCAAGCGTTTTTTTTATGATCAATCAATCAATCAATCAAGTTAACATTGTAATGATAGTCGAAAATCTCTTTTTGCAGAGCTAATTTGATCAATCAAGCAATCAATATTATAATACCAATCAAAATCCTCGTAATGTAAAGCTAATGCGATGCATCAATCAATCAATCAAGTTAACGATAGTCAAATATCTCTTTCCGCAGAGCTAAGTTGGTCAATCAAGTAATACCAATAAAAATTCCTTTTTTTAATAAGGCTAATAGGATGCATCAATCAATTAATCAATCAATGGTGGAACTGTTTTTATTTTACTTCTCTTCTTGATCTCATTCAATCCCAGGATTCCCAGCTACCTCTTCCACTCTCTTTTTCTTTCTAAGTAATGACAGACAAATGGAAGTGCATCGCAGAAGTCCAAGCTTTTTGCTATGTCTGGCTTAGATTGGCTTTTACAGAGATTAAAGAGCCTGACACGTATAGAAAACAGATTGCAAGTTATCGAGCAAGATAGCAGAACGTATTCCATGTTTTCTTTTTGTTTTGTGTTCACAGCCTCTTTTTTGTCGTTCTTTGTTTTTATCAGCTATCATCAGCTTCGGAATGCAGCAGGTGATGTGAAGTAGGCTTGGGGTTGGAATTGGGGATGCTTTTTTTTTGTATGTTAGCTAGGAATAGGGACGATGCAAACAGCTTTTGGTTCAACAAACTTCAATTAATGTCGCACGGCTGTCGCTTTTGTTGCCTTTGTTGTTGTTTGTTTGTCTGTTTGTCTGTTTGTCTGTTTGTGTGTGTTTTGAAACTAGCGAACGGCGAATAAGAAAAACATCAGCAGCAACAGCAGCAGCAGCAACAAACTTGCAACACTTTCAAGTGTCGGCTGCTGTTGCTGCCTCAATAACGAGCAACCTCCTCCAATCCACTCCCCTCCGCACATTTGTGCCCCTCTGGCCACACGGAGCTGTGTTCCATTCATAAAGAAAATACTCTGAAGCAAAAAACAGAAAAACAGAAAAACAGAAAAAATGGGAAAATTATACTGAAAAACTATTCAGCAAACTAAACGCAACGCCTCAACGAGCTCGCCCATGTGGGCGTGGCATCATTTGCTCATTCATGCACAAGTGTATGTGTGGGTGTTGCTCCTCCCCCTCCTCCTCCTCCTCTTCTTCTTCTTCTTCCCCTCTATTCACCATCCCTCCCCATGCTCTAGTTTAGTTTATGCTGCGCATTTGTTGATTTTTTTCTGCCTTTTTTTCTTGTTTAGGCAAATGTTGATTTTAGTTAAAATGTTGCCATAAAGCGAGCATTGAGAACGATTGACGGAGAGAGAGGGAGGGGAGGAGACGGAGGCGGAGGCGGGCGGAGTCTGTTGCGCAAACATTTTTGTGTTTAGCAAATTTTAAAGGCATTTTTTGTGTGGTCTTTGGAGCATTTGTTTTTGCTCATAGATTGCTTTTGGATGTGACAAGCATAAGCTTATGATAGTTTTGTTCGAGACACCGAACAAAACGACTTACGGATCATAGAAAATGCTATGAACACAGAGAATTTGCACACAGCGAAGGGAAAAACGTTTAATCAAGGGAAACATATTTTCCATTTTGCAAAAAAATCATTGATTGATTAAGAATGTGCAAACATTTAGTTCACATCCTAAACAAATTCTTAAATTTGCATTCTTGCTTAAGGAACTCCAAAACAATGATAATATAAACTTGAATTTTTGCAAATTATAATACCAAATGCTGTTAGTCTTACATAAACGTCCGAAAAAATACTAAAATATATCGAAAGTATATTAGTATACTATTACAATCAAAATATACCAGATTGTACACTACATGTTAAAGAATTCATATTCTTGATTTAAGTTGCAAATTGCAATGCCAAAAACTGTCAAAAAAAGTTTTAAAAAAATACTAAAACACTACATTAAAAATATGCATTACAAAATATACCAGATTATACACTATGGTTGCAGGAATTCAATGTCCTGATTGAAAGTTATAATGTTAAAATCTGTTAGTCCTAAAAAAGTCTGAAAAATACTTAAAAATATTGAAGGTATATCAATATATAACACAGTGTATAAAATATACCATAGACTACAAAATATACTACAGAGTATAAACTATACCATAGATAACAAAATATACCAGATTCCACACAATGAGTGCGGCAATTCAAATTCTTGATTTAAGTTGAAAATTATGTTAAAATCTGTTAATCGTAAAAAAGTCTGAAAAATACTCAAATATATTGCTACTACAGAGTACATAACAAAACAGAGTGTAAAAATACCATAAATTAAAAAATTTACTATAGAATTAAAAATATACCATAACCTATAATATATACCACAGTCTATATATACCATAGAATACAAAATACACTATACACTATATATATACACCAGATTCTACACTATTAAAAGTAGTCGGTATACAACTTTTTAGATTCAAGAAGTCTTAGCGCATGAAATCAATGTCAAACAATTCATCTACTCTTGATATTTGAAACAGAAAACAATTTGTAGAAACATCGTAGTATATTTATGTTTACACTACACAATTGGGGAGAATCAATTAGAAGGCAACACTTCTGGCTAGACGACCACCTCGCAATCATCGTTGGTGTAGAAAAACGTGGAGATGCAGGCACAGCTGCCAAAGGCGATGGCACGATTGTAACGCCTGGCCAAATGGATCATGTAGATGATGATGAGCAGCATGACAACAAGGCAAACAATTGGCAATTTACAATTGACGAATTGATATCGAGATGCGGCACTTTTGGCCGTTGCCTTTTGTTGTGCAATCTCGATGCGCATTCGATGGCCGCACTCGCAGCAACGCACCTGACTGAAGATCTTGAGCAGTTGGATGCATCGTTGGTGATTATATCTCTGAAATGTTGCATACAACTCATCCAGCAGCCTCTGCGCCTCACACATTGTCGCCTCTTCCACTGTCAAATTACTAAATCAATTGATTCGATCACTTTTTTGCCAACACACAAGAAATTTCATCTTCTACACTAAATTCAAAACTAAATTGTAATATGATTTTAAGTGTGATTAGTAGTGCTTAGACATCTGAGATGTGTTTGAAGAGCAACTGATAAAACTCCACAGATCCTTGGGTTTATATTCCACATTACGTATACGCATTAAGTATACGCAACAAATTTCCATTCATGAATAGTTTTGTTGCCCTTATTCCTTTTACTTTCTGCTCAAATCCATTTAATCGCTTTTTAACTTCTCATTGAAATATTGTGTGCAAACTGCTAAGTAACTAAATTTTCTTTAAATAAAACAAGGTAAGCTCTTAATTGCGCTCGCATTTGTCTTTAACCGGGTATTTTGGTCGTCGAGCACACTTAACGCGCGCTAAACAGTTGCATTCAGGCAAAAACATTTGCCAAACGCTACACGTAATCTCAGTGCCAGCAAATTAAGGCCACATAAGCTAACTACTCTACACCAAGGGAAATGTCGACTGTTGCTTGCAACTTGACGTATTTTGGAGATATTAAAAGAATGTTAATATGATCAATCAATCAATCAGTGAAGTTAACACTGTAATGATAGTCAAATATCTTATTCTGCAGAGCTAATCTGATCAATCAAGCTAAACCAATTAAAATTCCTATTTCTGTAAAGCTAATGGGATGCATCAATCAATCAATCAATTACAGATACATTCAGTCAAGCAATCCATCAATCAAGTTAACATAATGATAGTCAAATATTATATATATTTCTGCAGAGCTAATTTGACTAATCAATCAAATATATTTTTTTGCAGAACTAAGTTGATCAAGCAAAATTCCTCTTTCTGTAAGGCTAATGGGATGCATCAATCAATCAATCATTTTCTGGTACATTCGATCAAGCAATACCAATCGAAATTCCTTTTTCTGTAAACCTAATGGGATGTATCAATCAATCAATCATTTATATTTACATTGAATCAATCAATATCAATCAAATATATCTTTTTACAGAACTAATTTGATAAATCAAGCAAAATCAATGAAAATTCCTTTTTCTGTAAAACTAATGGGATACATCAATCAATCAATCAATCAATCAAGTTAACATTATAATGGTAGTCAAATATATCATTCTGCAATTGAATTAATATTTCTTTTTCTGTAAAGCTAATGGGATGCATCAATCAATCAATCAATTACTTTCTTTTAATATATTTATTTTCTTGTTGCACTTTGTTTTTTAGAGTATTTCTTTAAATCAAAAACGCTATAAAGAGTATTCAGAGATCGGTCTGTAAGCTTGGTAATTGTTTGGCCAGTTGAGTTATGAGTTGAGTTGGCAATACGAGCATTTGGGTCGCAATGTTGCAAGCTAGTTTTCTGGGCTAAGATGCGCTTGCCCCAGCTGCTGTTGCAAGTGCAGCAAATTCGCAGCCAGGCAACCAGCCGGTAAGCCAGGCTAACAACATCGGCATCGAATCCTTTCAAGTCGCCTGCCGCTTAATTAAAATGTTCTTGCATGCCCCTTTTGTGCAGCATTAATTAGGATTAATGTAGTTTGCTGCACCAACAATTGGACACCGTCACAACTCCTCAAACTCTACCCCGCCCCCCTCTTTTGCTGCCTATGCAGCTCATCAAAGTCGTAACTCGGTTTTGCTTATTTGTTGTGTAGTAGCGCAACTGACATTGACTTAATTAGTTTTCGCTAGGCAAGAACAACAACGGCAATTTGAAATCGCAATCCCAACTGACATTTGAGAAGCTACAAAAAGAAAAACTAAAAAAAAAGAAAGCCAAAACGCTTTGCGCTTAAATGCCAAGAGTCTAAGGGCTAAACGACAACAATTGTAATTCCCTTCCTCTTACTCTCACTCTTTTTCTCTCTCTCTCTCTTTTATGGTTGTATTCGCATTTCACTTAATTGCATTTAGATTTTTTGTTGCGAAATACCCTGTAAATAGGCAACTTTGAAATAAACAATTTACATACTAAAACATGCATCGAGTGTGCTCGACTGTGAGATACCCGCTACCTATTTTGAATAAAGCCAAAACAGTGCAGTATTAATTTTAAAATATACCGAATTAATATACCACAAAAATACTAAAATATACCAACTGTCATATTTGGTATATTGATATAGGACTCCATTCGAAATATGCCATAGAGATCAAAATATACCGAAAGCCATATTTAGTATATCGATTAAATACTATATTCGAAATATACCACAGAGATATCCAAATAACAAAGCAATGTGTCATTATTCTTAAATATAGTGAAGAATATACCACAAAAAATACGAAAAATATACTGAATGTCATATTTGGTATATCGATGAGGTACTCCATTCGAAATATACCAAAGCAACTAAATCCCGATTGAAGTAGGCATTTTTTCTTTTCGCAAAATATTCTGTAATTAAGCAATCTCGAAAAAAAACAATTTACATACTACATAATTATGTAGAACAAATACCAAACCAAAATAACCGAAAAAAAGGCATTTCGTTTTTGAAAGTTCTGTCATTTTTCATTTAAAATCCATTCCACTTACAATTCAAACTAAGTACAGGGTCTCTGACAGTTAATACTTCTTATTTGTTGCCTGGCCAATTTGATTTTTTTGCCATTTCCGCGCTAAGCTATGATTACCATATAAATCATTAATAAAAGTTAAATCGATTTCAACGTTTTTTGTTTCTTTTTGGGCATTTTAACTGTTCCCAATTGGGGAGCTATACAATTAACTGTTATGGCCAATTAGCGGACCTGCTCCGCCAGTTAAAATATTACGAGTTACACAAAAAAACACACAAAAATCATAAACATAGAAAAGAGAAACAAGTAAACACACAACCAGAAACATAAACTCATAACTTTGGATTTACCAATCAGTGTAAAAAACGCAGGGGAATTAAAAAAATAAGAATACTTTTGATATGGGAAACTTCCTAGTTCTTTCCTAAATCATCCGACAACCGTTCAGAGATATTATTCCATCTATTCCTAGACTAAACTCACATTTTTATTTAGCATTTAAAGTTGCACCATCAATTTGCATGCATTGCACATATTTTCGACATTTATTGGAATACTACTCGATCGGGCAGTATATCATTTCCCATAATAGATTACCATCGCTCTCTCTACTCGTACTATTTTCATTTCTTCCCTCTGCCTTTCCCTCTCTCTTTGTGGCTATATTTCTTTCTTTTTTCATCTTTTTTTTTGCTTTGCTTTTATGCATCTCTCTCTCCTGGTGTCATAACGAGTATTGATTTTCATTGTTGCCAGGCGTTTCTTGTGCTATGCAAATGATTCTCCCCTCCTACTCTACCCTCCTCCTTTGTGACCCCATCGACTCGCTACAATCATAAAATACACATACAATAACTTACCTCCGTCTCTCTCACTCCACTCCATTTGGGGGCAAGCATAATTTATGCACTTTAGAGCAAATGTGTGCGGTTATTTGTGGGTTGAGATGGCAAACTCTGGCCAAGCCCTAGACCCAGTCGTAAACTTGGGCCAACTTAATGAAAGCTTTTTTCTGGCATATCCTTAAAGTTACTCAAGTTTACTTTCTATTCGACTGCAACAAAATTAAATGAACATTATATTTATAGTTATGAACGTTTTCTATTGGTTCGGTTGGCTTAAAGTTTATTGCAGATAGGAAACAATAGCAAAGTAAAGTAGTAGAATTATATGAACTCACCGAATTAGACGTAAAAATTTAAGAAAATAAAAATTGAAGTTACGCTATAAAATAAATCAGTCGACCACACGAAAATTTCGTTTTTTATATGCGGTATAATTGCAAGTAAATGTTGAAGGCGATTGATTGATGGCTTGATTGATTGATTGATTGCAGTAAACAGTGCAAAGTGAAAACGAATACGAGCGTGTTGTTGTATCAATATTTAATACGTTGTTTGTGAGGTGTTTAATTACTCGACTGGGCGAGCACGTTAAATAATGCAAAATGCTCTTTTTTTCCCAACAAGACAAACAAATAAACGCAGACCGGCTCCCAACTTTCCTCATACTTTTTGCCTTCCCCCTCCCAATGGCAGGAAACGACGACGACGACGACGAGAGGAAAAAAAAATTGTAAAAATGTGTGAATATGAAAATGTTCAACTGTCTGCCACTCGTTGCCTCTCTTTCTACCCTGCGAAACCTTCTCTTTCACTCCTGAAAGCGCGCGAAATGTTCAATAATGCAAGAACATTTGCGGAAGGCAACAGTGCGACATAAAAGTCAATATACGAGTATGTTCGTAACGAGATCAGCCACATTCATGTAAGAGAGCAGTTGGCACGATGTCAAAGAGAAAAATGCCCGACAAAGATATGCATTACCGGATAATGAATGCACATTTTCGTATATTCAAATATATATGTAATAATAATAAAGTGTATTTTAGGAACAACACAATATACCCGCTATAGCTGATAGCCCCATTACAGGGCATGCGAACAAACAACGAGTCTATAATTTATGCATGACTTTTCAATTTGCAGCAATGCTACTGGGCTGCGATAATTTGAACCCAGCCCTGGCATCGCCTATCGTACCTGCCTCCAACTGACAAGTTGTCAATTGTGCCATCGAAGGCGAGAGAGAAATAAATAAATAAATGGTACAAATAAAGACATGTGCTCTCTTTCGGTACTCTTTATTCTCGTCGAAATGAAAGGGATTAAGTGCAACTGTATGAAAAGTATGCAAGGGAAATGAGCATGAACTTTGGACTGCAGTCGAACTCGCTGACGCCATCTTTTGTAATTGTCTAGGCTCTAACTTTATGGGGCTAGAGTGAGTGTGAGAGCAATTAACAAGATGGCGCCTCAGAGCATCAGCATAAAACTTAAGTCGCAACTTTTCAACGCACACACACACACAAATGAAGCTCGTTGTCACGCACAGAGCCTGAAAGCTGCTTGCTCTCTTCCCTCGCCCCCTCCCGGCAGCCACCAGGAAGCATCCTCTGGAAGTCGTAACCATTCAGCAAAGCTTCTTTTATATTCCTATTTGTCACAATATTTGCTGTGAAAGGCAACTAATAAATTCTCTTACTCTCTGCTCCACTTTGACTGCAAGTTTCGCATTCACACACACACACACACACACAAATATACGCACACACAAGAGAGTGATGTGTGTGCGAGGCTCTTGTCAACACTTTGCAAATTGCGTTGCAAAATTGCGATCCAAGAGGAGACCAAATGTGCCATGTCTAAGTGTATAGTCATGTCATCTCACTCTCACTCCCGTGCCCTGAACCTTGCAAATAGCTTGAGGCAATTTTCTAATTCCATGACTATATGACTTTGTGTGTGTATTGTGTATTGTGTATTGGTTGTTGTTGTTGTTGTTTGAGTATCTAATTCGCATTGTCCAATTGTTGTTCATTTGCTATGATAATTGATTTGTTATTGTAATATTTCAATTATGCAAAAATCAAAATAGAAACTGAAGTTGAAGCTAAGAGTTCACAAGAACTAGTTCACTATGGAACTATAAATAATCGATGCGCTTTTATTGTGCACTCACGCACTCACACACACACACACATGCACATACGCAAAGCGACTATCCAATGGCCCCTGAAGCAATTTCAATTTAATTCAAGCTTCCTGTTGTCATTGCTGCTGCTGTTGTGCCCACTGTCTTTAAAGTATTTTTATGTTGCTGCGCTGCAATTGTCGTTGACATTGTTATTGTGGTTGTTGTTGCTGCTGTTGTTGTTGTTGTTGCTTTGTCGCGCATTTCTTATGTGCGCCGCTGTTATGACAACAACACAATCAACAAACAAACAAGCAACAATTCTAGTCACGCACACACTTAGTACATACACACATACCTATGTGCCTACATATGCACACACATTTAGCATCAGCTGAGCGCGACTTAACGAAAAGTCTGAGAGAGCGCAAGAGAACTGAGAGCAATGCAGTTGAACAGACGCGCGCTCGCTCAACTTAACTAAGCTCAGATCAGAGCTGTACTGTTGTTGTTGTTGTTGCTGCTGGTGGAGAGGCGGCAATGCGAATGGAACGTGCAATGCATGTCAAAAACTAACCGAAAATAAAGAAGGAAAAAAATGCAAAAAGGGGAAGCGAGCAGCAACAGTAGCAACAGACAGAGACAACAACTACTTGTACATACATACATAAATGGGCATAAATTAAACGAGGGCTGACTGAATTGGACTGGGTGTTGTACACACACACATACACACAGAACTACATAATTATGTAGGTGTGTTTGTGGGGTTTCTTACACGCAATGCACAGGTACACAGACAGACACAGACACACACACCCACATCTAGACTGGGCTTAGCTTACAGAGTGACTGACTGACTCACTCACTTAGTCAGTCATTCAGTTACTCACTCACTCACCTATTATTTGTGCTGCGCTTTGTGGATTCTCGTCGTCGTCATCGCCAAGGCAGTCAACCTGAAACTTGCAGCCAACTTTTCACACTTTAACACGGCAGCAAACTAACCAACTATGCATTTACATTCAGCAAAGCATTCGTGTCTGTCAGTGCAGCACTTTATGCTAATTGCGCTACGTTTGCCTTTTGGTCAGGTAGCAAAAAAGCAACAACTACAACTACAACGCGCGCGCGGACCCATCGAAAAGTCAAGTGCGGGTGAGCAGCGTACTAGAAAAAAACAAAAATGCAACTACTGAAGGGAATGCCAAATGCGATAGATGGCGCTGAGGAGGCGAAGCCTTTACAAGTGCGAATGCGACAGGCTACAACAAGATGGCTGATGACAACTACTCATTAGAAATTTGCAAGGAAAAGGTTGGGGGCCACCTGTTGGTAGTGACATATCGATAGACATATTTATCGATTAGCACGCAAAGCGTTGTCACACATTCAAATTATCAAATTAAAGCATTATCCTGTTATTATTAGCACAATTTCTATAGCATACTTTTTGTGTGCCGCAATAAGGAAGTTATTTGCTAACGAGTAGTATAATTTTCTATGCAGCAAATGCAATGAGAGTATCTTGTCATGTGTTTGGGGTTGACTCTGGCTACATTGCTTGAATTATTCAAATAATGTTTGCTTATTATGGTTGTTGTTGTTGTTGTTGTGTATTATTCATTGTTGTTTGTTTTAGCATACGCTGCTGACATGTTTGTGTGTTGTTGTTTGCTTTGGTTTTGTTTTGTTTTGTTTTGTTTACTCGCTTGTTGTTTATATTGGCCTTTGTTTGCCGCCTGTCACAACAGCAATGCAGCCAAAGTTAAAGTTTAGTTATATAGTATAGACGTACATATGTCCACAATAATTATCTTATACTTGTATCTTGGGATAAGAAATTGCAAATATTTGCAATAATTGTCTAATTTATTTCTAATGCGTAGATTGCAATAACAAGTACAACAGTTGACCGCATAGATGGCGTTGTTGAAATAAACAGAAAGTAGTTCAAGTGCTTCCAAAGCGACCTCTCCTTTTCATAAATACTTTTTTTCATAGCTGACCACGATATACTCGAATATACTCGATAAGTTTCAAGACGACCCTGGACGAGTCAAAGCCAAAGCCAAAGCGAAAATCAAAAGCGAAGGTTAACCGCCACTTTTGTTGATAATTATTATTAATTCATTCTCTTACTGTTGATGTTGTTGGTAATTTTTGCAAATACATCAAAAAAATAACTGGTAATTGTTGTTGGCTTGAACCAATTTGAGGTGACGGGCGATGAGTCACATTAAGCGACAAAAATGCCCAATAATTAACTCTGCCAATAGCAAGACGTTCACTATTAAAGAGAGAGAGAGAGAGAAAGAGCAAACTACCAAAAGATCGCAAGAGCTTTAAGTTGTGCTTTGCGTTTTTTGTTGTTGCTGTCGATAATCGTTAACTCCATTGCTGCGAGTATTGGCAATTGCATAACGATGTGTGTGCGCTAATTATAATGATTATCAGCATTCGCATTCATAAAGCACAGCAGCGAATGTCTTAAGAGCAGAAGCAGCAGCAGCAACAGTAAGCAAAGCATCATGTAATGCGCCCAAATGCGAAAAATGAAACAAACAAAAAAAAACAGCCAAAGAAATGAAACGCACAAATTATGCAATGCAGCCAAAGCGAGACCGTGCGAGTGTGAGAGAGAGGGCAGCAGGTGGCGCGCACTCACACACACTTTTCTACTTTGCTTAGCAGCCAGCCATATTGCTATTATGATACCCTGATCAAGCAAAGCACTAAAGGGTATATACATAAATTATATATAATAAGTACATTATTATTAAGCAGCTATATATTCAAACTGTAAACAAATAAAGTAAAATGAAAATGATTTTACAATTATAGTTTGAATTCCCTAAAAATGAATCACGGGTATCTCTTAGTCGAGCACATGCCACTGCAGCTTTCTTTCGTGTTGCTGTTTTTGTCATTTCAGGCGCCGCCGTTTCGACGAGTTTCGTTGTGTTTCATTTCTACTTTTTCTTTACCTACTTATGTTTGGCATGCACGTGTGTATGTGTGTGTGTGTGTAAGTTGTGTGTAAGCGAAAGCGCAACATAAATTGCATTTCAAATTGCCGCCCAGTTGAACAACAACAAAAACAACAATGGCAACAAAAAGAAGAAAAACGAAACGAAACAAAAAAAAACTTGTTACAAAAAATGTTGCGAAAAATGTAGAAACAACAAATAGAAGCAGAAATGTAGAAAAGTGTAACATTGCACACAAAGTAATTGATTATGTGATGACAGACAGCGAGCAGCTAATTGAGCGAAAGAGAAAGAAACAATAACAGTAACAGCGGCAAACGTATAAAAGCTTTGCAATTTCAATGCATATGCATGAAATGTGAAAGAGAAGCAAATAATTAACTTATTAACTGACTGACTTAATTGATATGCTCATTCCACTTTTTTTTTTTAGTCGTTTTTGCTCCCATATTATTGCCATAATAACAGTAGATGATGTAAATTTTGAAATGTAGCTTGGGTTTCTAATTTATGCTGCCATCATTCTGCACTTAACTGGAGAGTGACAAGTTTTATGGCTCTTCTCTATGTTCGTGCTCTCCGCTATCGACTCACAATATGAAATGCAGGCAGCGCGTTTATGCGTGCGCGCATATCAAGATAAACTATGTTTTGGTAGTACATATTTTAAATCACTACATTGGGACAACTAAAAGAGATATTAAATACCGAAAGTATTTACTTTTTTCAATAATTAAAAATAAAATAAAAATCAGCTGTGCTCATTTCTAAAAAAAAAAAAAAAAGCAAAAATAAATATGAAAATTAAAAAAAAAACCTTTTCTTTAAGCATCTAAAAATTTTACAAATGACTATTTAAGATTCAAAATAAAAATTAAATTAAAATTAAGATTAAAAAAATTAACAAATGGTTGTCTAAAACCTTCCTCAGTTCATGAACTACACACTGAACGCATAAACGTTTGCCGCATGTAATTTTATTTACATTTTACGCTTTTTTCGCGCTACTCATCAATCATTTGAGCGCGTGCTTTTTGACTGCGCGCCGCCATTTTGCGACCCGCCCACAGAGCAACGGTTCATGCGTCCGTCTGTCCGTCTGTCCGTTGCCTTGTTGATTTGATTAAATTGCAGTCCTCGCAGCCAAATAATTCAATTGAACAAATGAAATTCGGAGCGTTTTTCGTGTTATACGTTTTTTTTTTTTGAAAGAAGAAAAAAGCAATTTGCCATAAATTATTGTTAGCTGCGCGCAAATGGTTGACAATTAACGTAAAATTTTGCCGAATTCGCGCAACAAAATAAAACCACACTATTGATTTTAGTGGAAAGCGTAGTGAAAACAATTTGCTGCAGTGTCAAATTAAGGGGACTGGGAATTTAATGATGCGACAGCGATTTATGATCAATTAAACAACGCTGCAAATTAACTAAATTTGCTATAATTTGACAGGCAACAATTTTACACACCTTAATTATAAATCAAATAAAGCTTAATAAATAAATATACAGTACAAAATTGGTAAACGGTTCTTTTGAGCTCTTTACAACACTGCTAGCGCCGACATTTTGAAGTTACAATGCAAGTCTCGAACTTAACCAGTCTGAGGGACGGACGAAAGTTCTCAAGAGCCAGACAGACTGGAGTCGGAGACGGAGTCGGAGTCGGAGTCGAGGTCGGAGCATTGAGAGCAAGGGCGTGCCCAGCGCAGTGCATTAAAGCAAACAACTAATGCCACACTCTTTGCGCACTTTGCAACACTACAAACATTTCAATAGTGCATAATTTGTGTGCACAACTTGCCGGCTCTTTTAATCCATTAAACGGGTGGCGCCAGCTCCCCTGTCCCCCCTGTTCCCTTCTTCCCCCTTCCTCCTTCCCCAGACTTGCATTCATTATGTGTTGCAGCTTCCTCTTTATGATTTTCATTCGCGACGTCGCGAGCAACGAGCAGCGTCATTGTTTGCGGTGTTAATATTTGGCGTCTGCCACCACCAGGCAAGGACAGCAAGGACAACAAGGACCCAACATCAACTCGTCATCAGTCATCAGGCGCCGTGCGCCATTTTATTGTCAGCTTGTTACTTTTGCCGGCTTATTGTGAATGTCATTGCACTTTTTGCAGCCTTTTCTTCCCTTTTCAACTTTAACTCCCCAACACTGCGAAATAAATGTCCCAACTATACGAGTATATTCACATTGTTTTGTCCGCTTCTTTTCTTTTAGCACGCTCTTGGCGCAGATCTAGCCATTAGCATACCGAACAATCCGGGCCTAGACGATGGCGCCTCCTATCGACTGGACTATAGCCCGCCCTCGGGCTCGCCGGAGCCAAACACAACGATTGCCTCGCGAGACATTGGTGACGAGATCCAATTCTCCAACGCCTTGCCCGGCACCAAATACAACTTCTGGCTGTACTACACCAATTTCACGCATCACGATTGGCTCACCTGGACGGTAACCATAACAACAGGTAAATTTCCAGTCTCAATTTAGAATAATCTATTAAGGACATGAAAGTAAAAACCATTTGTGCTGCCAATAACTCTTCTAGTCTTTGAGATTGAAGTATTCAAAAGCGCAGACAGACAGAAAGACGCAAAAATGTCGATATATAGATTTGAAATTATCTAATACTTATATTTGCACTGTCTTAGGTAAATCTATGAAAGTCATGAGAGTAAAAAACACTTTTTATGTCAATAACTCTTTTAGTCCTTAGGATTGACGTGTTCAAAAACGCAGGCAAATAGAAAGCCGAAGAATATTTGATATATGGATTGGAAATTATCTAAATTGTGGCGACTTAAATTATTATATGAAAGGCATGGAAGAATAAACCACTTTTCATGTTATTACCGCGTCGAATCTTATAGATTGAAGAGTTCAAAAGGGCGGATAGACAGAAAGACGGAAATAAGTCTTTATACGGATTTGAAATTGTCTAATACTCACGTAAATAACTCTATATAGGGATTCAAAATTATCTATTACTTAGATTTACAATGTCTTGGGTATATTTATAAAAGTCCTGAAAGTAAAAACCACTCTTGATGTCAGAGAGATTGAGATTGAAGGGTTCAAGAGGGCAGACACACAAAAGTACTGAGAAACGTCGATATATAAATTTGAAATTGTCTAGGCAGCTTCAAGGAAAACTTGTTAAGAGTAAAGAATAGAGAGAGAATTTAAGAATTGTCAATTACAGTACGGTTTCATTATATTTTTATTTAGAAATATCACCAACTCAATCTATTTATGCCGAAATTATTTTATAAATTCTCAACAACTTTGCTAAACAAATAAACTTTACAATACGTTGTTTATTTAACGCATAACATTGAAAAAGGTCTTAAGCAGATCAATAAATATAGTTCCTATCTTTGCGGTCAAAAAATAGATGTCAATAGGGGCAAAATTAATGAAGCTTTCGTGTGTTGGCGAAATCACGAAGCATCGGTGGTTCAGTGGTAGAATGCTCGCCTGCCACGCGGGCGGCCCGGGTTCGATTCCCGGCCGATGCAAAAAACACTTTTTTGAATTACTTTCCCACAAAAAAACAAAAAAAAAAACAACTTAGTTTTTATATCGACGTAACTGAGGTCAACAAATTTTCGTAGCACCCACTTGTCGTTGACCAAGGCGTAAAAGAAAACTTTAAACTCATATATTTATGCGATATTATTATATCTTGCATAGTGTTATCTCACTCTCGCACGCACACTCGTTTTTGTGCCGTTGTGTCGTTAAATTTGTTTTCATTGCTGTCAAAAGTAGAAAGTGAAAGATTGCTACGCAAGCAGATCGCACGATTAAATGCAAAAACAAAAGCAAAAACACGCTGCGCAGCAGCAGCAGCAACAACAACTACAAGAAAGAGACGAGACGATTGAGCGAGCACTCAACTATGGCGCTTAGCTAAAAATAGACACACGCACACACACACACAGAGACAGGCAGACATGGCTAGAGTGACAGACTGAAAGTGCGGGAGAGACACAAAACAGCATTGATAATGTGAAAGCTTTTAAGCTGCAAGCTTGCATGAAGCATCGGTGGTTCAGTGGTAGAATGCTCGCCTGCCACGCGGGCGGCCCGGGTTCGATTCCCGGCCGATGCAAAACTAACTTTTTTTTTTTTTTTTTGTAACTTTTCAGCACCCGATCCACCATCGAATCTGTCGGTGCAGGTGCGCAGCGGAAAAAATGCAATCGTATTGTGGTCACCGCCCACACAGGGCAGCTATACGGCCTTCAAGATCAAGGTGCTTGGCCTCTCGGAGGCATCGAGCAGCTACAATCGCACCTTCCAAGTCAACGATAATACATTCCAGCACAGTGTCAAGGAGCTGACACCGGGCGCTACCTATCAAGTGCAGGCCTATACCATCTACGATGGCAAAGAGTCTGTCGCCTATACGAGTCGAAACTTTACCACAAGTGAGTTATATAGTATATTGAATTATATTCTTCCATTCTCTGCTTTCTGGTGTCGGAAAATATTAATAACTATAACAACAACAACAACCATATTATTCTCTGTTCTTTACACACTCCTAACTCTCTTGTGTGCATCTCTTGTAATTGTAACTAAAAAAAATACAAAAAAAATACAATATAAAAAGGTCGAAGGACGCGGCATAAAGAATTGCTGGATATTAAAATTTTGAGAGGTAATGTAATCCCATGAAATTTTCGGTTCGTCTACAAAAATTGCATGCCGCACAATTTGCTCGTCGTTGTTTGTATTTTGTTTTTTGGTTTTTCTATTTAAATTACTATACTATAACTGCCACCCCTGACTGGTGTGCAACCCTGACCCCAAGCCAAGCCAACCAAAACTGACCGCTGGCAATGCGCCAAATTCATTTCACCAGCCAAAAAAAAGTAAAGCAAAAAAAGAAAGAAATTGCACAGCAACCATTTTGGCACTTTCTCCAACCACAGTCGCTCCCTCTCACTCTTTCTCTTCCCTGGCTCCATCGGCCTTAACCTCAACCCACATTGTGCACGCTATTTGCATTTGCCACCACAACAAAGTGCGATTACATACACAAATATCCTTATATCCCTGCTGCACAGTTGAACATTTAAGCCATGAATTGCATGGATTTTTATGCTGATGCGACAACTCTATGCAATATGACCATTTGGCAATACTGTTTCATAAGCCTATTAAGTTGGCTGCGGCTGACATTAACCATAATAAATGAAAGGTAAAAACCCAAAAGTAGGGTTAGGTAAACGTTGTAGAAGAACTCATTTAACAAACAAAATTTTACAAACTTAATGCGTTCCCACTTTGAGTGGGTCAAACTACGTAACTAATCCGTCTATTGTCAAATGTAGCTATTCATTTGAACTAATCACAACTGATAGCTTTATTTAACTATTTATATCTTTGTAATAAACCTAACCTACCAAATTTGAATTCATTGTTGAATTTTATAACCACTGTGCAACTGTACAAAGAATACTCTTGTTTGCTTGCACATCAGTCAAAGCTACATACGTTAGTTGTATGTTAGCATATGCATGGTACAATGGGTCGTATACGCAACCCGCTAAAGGAACATTCCCTTTATTTTAATCCTGTACTCACTCTCTCTCTGTCTCTCTCTCTCGCTCTCAGAACCCAACACACCTGGCAAATTCATTGTGTGGTTCAGGAACGAGACAACGCTGCTGGTGCTGTGGCAACCGCCTTATCCAGCGGGCATCTACACGCACTACAAGGTCTCGATTGAGCCG
Organism: Drosophila sulfurigaster albostrigata; assembly: GCF_023558435.1. Taxonomy (NCBI): domain Eukaryota; kingdom Metazoa; phylum Arthropoda; class Insecta; order Diptera; family Drosophilidae; genus Drosophila; species Drosophila sulfurigaster. The sequence continues at coordinate 22,947,227 of NC_084885.1, forward strand.
CCCGATGCCAACGACAGTGTGCTGTATGTGGAGAAGGAAGGCGAACCTCCCGGTCCGGCGCAGGCGGCCTTCAAGGGTCTTGTGCCCGGTCGGGCGTACAACATATCGGTGCAAACGATGTCCGAGGATGAGATTTCACTGCCAACAACGGCACAATATCGCACAGTGCCGTTGCGACCGTTAAATGTGACATTCGATAAAGATTTCATCACATCCAATTCGTTTCGGGTGCTGTGGGAGGCGCCCAAAGGCATCTCCGAATTTGACAAGTATCAAGTGTCGGTGGCCACAACGCGACGACAGTCGACAGTGGCCCGTAGCAATGAACCGATTGCCTACTTTGATTTCCGTGACATTGCCGAGCCGGGCAAGACGTTCAATGTTATTGTAAAGACAGTCTCCGGCAAAGTGACCTCGTGGCCCGCCACGGGCGATGTGACATTGCGACCGCTGCCGGTGCGCAATTTGCGTAGCTTCAACGATGACAAGACCAACACAATGATCATCACCTGGGAGGCAGATGCGGCAAGCACGCAGGATGAGTATCGCATTGTGTAAGTACGGATTGACAAAGTCCTGAGAGATTCCTGCGATCGAATTTAAACTCCCTGCCAAATTCCTGGGGTTTCCTGTTCGATTACTGATCTAAATGAAATTTCCTCTCGAATTCCTGCAGTTGCCTCTTCCGGAACTGATCAAAATTGAGTACCCTGTCTAGTTCCTCTTTCGGAATTCATATACATTTAATTCCCTGTCGAATTCCTGAGGTTGCCTCTTCCAGAAAAGGAAAAATTGAACTCCCTGCAGAATTTAAACGGTTACCTCTTCCGGAACTAATCAAAATTAACTTTCCTAGTTATTTTTCGGAATTCATCCAAATTAAATTCCCTATTCAATTCCTAAAGTTGCATCTGTCGAAATTAATCAAAATTAAGCTCCCTGTCAAATTCCTGTGATTGTCGCTTTTGGAAACGACTTCAATTCAACTCTCTTCCTAGATCCTGAGGTTTCCTCTATCAGATTTAACCTAAATTAAACTTTCTTTACGCTTAGCTACCACGAGCTGGAGACGTTTAATGGCGATACCAGCACTCTGACCACAGGACGCACTCGTTTCACACTCGAGAGTCTGCTGCCAGGCAGGAATTACTCGCTCTCCGTCCAGGCTGTCTCCAAGACAATGGAATCGAACGAGACGAGCATTTTTGTGGTCACGCGTCCCTCATCACCGATCATTGAGGATCTGAAGAGCATACGTCAGGGCCTCAACATAAGCTGGAAGAGCGATGTCAACTCCAAGCAGGAACAATACGAAGTTTTGTATTCCCGCAACGGAACGAGCGAGGTGCGCACCCTCATCACCAAGGAGTCGCGTTTGGTCATCAAGAATCTGCAACCAGGCGCTGGTTACGAGCTCAAGGTCTTTGCCGTTAGTCACGAGCTCCGAAGCGAACCACATGCTTACTTCCAAGCAGTCTGTGAGTACACAATATACTACATATGCAACATTTTTTACCGCAACTCAATTTTTCAAATTTTTCTTTGTTTAGTTCCCAATCCGCCACGCAACATGACGATTGAAACTGTGCGCAGCAATTCGGTGCTTGTGCATTGGTCACCACCGGAAAGTGGCGAGTTCACCGAATATTCCATACGCTATCGCACCGACAGTGAACAGCAGTGGGTGCGTTTGCCTAGCGTACGCTCCACCGAAGCCGACATCACAGACATGACCAAGGGCGAGAAATACACCATTCAAGTGAACACCGTCAGCTTTGGCGTCGAAAGTCCCAATCCCCAGGAGGTCAACACCACAGTGCCGCCAAATCCCGTCTCGAACATTATTCAGCTGGTGGACTCGCGCAACATTACGCTGGAGTGGCCCAAACCCGAGGGTCGCGTCGAGTCCTACATCCTCAAGTGGTGGCCCAGCGACAATCCAAGTCGGGCGCAAACCAAAAATGTTTCGGAAAACAAGTCGGGTAAGTCCTCTTGACTAGATCTAAAATAAGTAAAAATGTGTGTGAAGAAAAACGACAGAATCGATTCTAAACATCAGGAGAAAGCAATAACATTTTGGCAATATCCCTAAGACAACAAAGGAAACAATAATAGAATGAGAAAGCATGAAAAACAGTAATCTGTTGAATACTCCCGTCGAGTACATCTAAACTAAGTGGATATATGCGAGAGGAACAACGAAAGTATCGATTCTAAGCTTCAGGAGAAATCGGACCATTTCGGAAGATTCCCTAAGACAAAAACAAACAACTACTTACAAAAATCCGAGCATGAGAAATAAAGACAGAAAGAAGACTGTTGAATGCTACTGTCAAGCTGGTCTAATCTAAGTCGAAATGTGTGAGAAGTACAACGAAAGCATCGATTCATAGTTTCGGATGAAAGCAGGAACATTTCGAAAGTATGCCTAAGGCAAAAATCAAAGAAGTAGTAGAAAGCAGACTGTTGAGTGCTCCTGACGAGCCGATCTAATCTAATAGAGGCAAAAGGATCGTTTCTAGGCTTCTAAAGAAAGGAGGAACAGAAAACAATAATAGCTTAAGCTTAGGAAAGCATAATAAATAGACTTTTAATAGATTATAAAAAGCTGCTCTGAAGTAACCCAGAGAAATGCATACTCATAAGATAAGCCAAATTCCTGAAACCCAGTTCCACAATTAAATATAACCCCTCAAATCAATAGCAAAGCGTTTGAAATCCGAAATTCTTAAACACAGGAACATCATTGCCCAAAATGTGTCATCTCAAATAAACCCTTAACTTATAAACGACTTCTTGCTACCCGTTTTCTTGCAGCGGACGATCTGTCGACGGTGCGCGTGCTGATTGGCGACCTGATGCCCGGACTGCAGTACAAGTTCGACATTCAGACGACATCCTACGGCATTCTGTCGGGCATTACGAGCCTTTATCCCCGCACCATGCCGCTCATACAATCCGATGTGGTGGTGGCCAATGGCGAGAAGGAGGACGAACGGGATACAATCACACTGAGCTACACACCGACGCCCCAGTCGTCGTCAAAGTTCGACATCTATCGCTTCTCGCTGGGCGATGCCGAGATCAAGGACAAAGAGAAGCTGGCCAATGACACCGATCGCAAGGTGACATTCACCGGCTTGGTCCCGGGACGTCTGTACAACATCACCGTGTGGACGGTGAGCGGTGGCGTTGCCAGTTTGCCCATTCAACGACAGGATCGTCTCTATCCCGAACCGATTACACAACTGCATGCGACAAATATTACGGATACGGAAATCTCGTTGCGTTGGGATCTGCCCAAGGGCGAATACAATGACTTTGACATTGCCTATCTGACGGCCGATAATCTCTTGGCCCAGAACATGACCACACGCAACGAGATCACAATCAACGAGCTGCGACCCCATCGCAATTACACCTTCACCGTTGTGGTGCGCTCCGGAACCGAGTCATCGGTACTGCGCAGCAGTGCACCGCTCTCGGCGAGCTTTACGACGAATGAGGCGGTGCCGGGACGCGTGGAACGCTTCCATCCCATGGACGTGCAACCGAGTGAGATTAACTTTGAGTGGTCATTGCCATCGAGCGAGGCGAACGGCGTCATAAGGCAATTCTCCATAGCGTATAGCAATGTGAATAACGCCAGCGATGCGGGAGCCCAGGACTTTGATTCCGAGGAGTCGTTCGGTGTGATCAAGAACCTCAAGCCGGGCGAGACGTATGTGTTCAAGATTCAAGCGAAGACTGCCATTGGCTATGGACCGGAGCGTGAGTACAAGCAAACGATGCCGATATTGGCGCCACCTCGACCAGCCACTCAGGTGGTACCGACTGAGGTGTATCGCAGCTCGTCAACCATACAGATCCGCTTCCGCAAGAACTATTTCTCCGATCAGAATGGTCAGGTGCGCATGTACACGATCATTGTGGCCGAGGATGATGCAAAGAATGCATCCGGATTGGAGATGCCCAGCTGGCTGGATGTGCAATCGTATAGCGTTTGGTTGCCGTATCAGGCCATCGATCCATATTATCCATTCGAGAATCGTTCGGTCGAGGACTTTACCATTGGCACCGAGAACTGTGACAATCACAAGCTGGGCTATTGCAATGGTCCGCTCAAATCGGGCACCACATATCGCGTTAAGGTGCGCGCTTTCACCGGTCCCGACAAGTTCACGGACACCGCCTACAGTTTTCCCATACAAACAGGTATGTTTAAATTGGCAAACCTTACGCCCGCCCCCGCACCTAATCATATAACAACCCTTATCCACTTTAACCCCTTATCGTATGTCTTGCCTTTTTGCACGTTCATAATAGAACTGCTGAGCTCACCGGGTAAGACACCTTATTGCGTTTTCATCATCAACAAAAAAAAAAACCAAAACCTGCTGTTCCTATTCCTTACTGCTTGCATTTAACTAATCAACTCTCTTTCGCTTTCGCTTTTATTCCCCCCTCAAACGAACTAGATCAAGACAACACATCGCTGATTGTGGCTATTACGGTGCCGTTGACCATCATCTTGGTGCTGCTGGTCACACTGATGTTCTACAAGCGGCGACGCAACAATTGCCGCAAGACGACCAAGGATTCGCGTGCCAACGACAATATGTCGCTGCCCGACAGTGTCATCGAACAGAATCGCCCCATTTTGATCAAGAACTTTGCCGAACACTATCGCCTAATGTCCGCCGATTCGGACTTTCGCTTCAGCGAGGAGTTCGAGGAACTGAAACATGTGGGTCGGGATCAACCTTGCACATTCGCTGATCTACCCTGCAATCGTCCGAAGAATCGTTTCACCAACATTCTTCCCTACGATCATTCGCGCTTTAAGCTGCAACCCGTTGATGATGACGAGGGCTCTGATTACATCAATGCCAACTATGTGCCCGGCCATAATTCGCCGCGGGAATTCATTGTCACCCAGGGACCTTTGCACTCCACACGCGACGACTTCTGGCGCATGTGCTGGGAGAGCAACTCGCGTGCCATCGTCATGCTGACGCGCTGCTTTGAGAAGGGACGCGAGAAGTGTGATCAGTATTGGCCCAACGATACGGTGCCCGTCTTCTATGGCGACATCAAGGTGCAGATACTCAACGACAGTCATTACGCCGACTGGGTAATGACCGAGTTCATGTTGTGTCGGGTAAGTTCTTCTTCTACTGCCTGCCTCCGTCCTGCTCGCTCTCCTTTCCTTACCTACCATGCGCCCCTCATTTTTGTCCTCCTCATGCAAGCTATTTCAATTCCAATTCCTATCTTCTATTGAATCCTATTAACTCCTTTATGTTGTTAATTCAGTATATTCCTTGTCCTTGACTCAAAGCATTGAATCCTAGTGACTCCGTTAAGTTGTTGAGTCCACATATTCCTTGTCAAAGTCTTATTTTTCGATTTCTCGTTTTATTTTCAAAACAAGCTCCTATCCATGTTTTGCTTCTCTTTGTCTAAGAAGTTTTCCTAATGATTGATCTTTGTTTCCTATCCTATCGGTATGTTTGTTGTATCCCAATCTTCGAGATTTATGTTTCAATTAAATACTTTTTGATTTCATGATCTCTCCTATCCATTGTATTCTTTGTCCACTTAATATTTTCCCATTCGTCTTTGTTGAAGAGGAATTCTATCTCCCTTAGATGTTTTCCTCGTATTACTCAATTGATATATCCAGTCTCTATTCAAGAGGAATACTATCTCCCTTAAAAGTTTTCCTCGTATATTTATTGAAGAATAACTCTGTATCCCTAAGAAGTATTTCCCAATTGATCTACCCAGGTTTTATCAACTCTTCAGCTCTTGATTCTTAGAAGTCTTTCTCGTATTTTCCAATTGATTTGTCCAGTCTTTATTGAAGAGGTACTCTACCTCCCTTAGAAGCCTTCTTAGAATATTTATTAAAGAGGTTTTTCTCAATTGATCTACCCAGGTTTCATCAACTCTTCAGATCTTATTTATCAATTAATATTCATATTTGTTTCTCGCCATCTTCTCTTCTCGCCCACAGGGCAGTGAACAGCGCATCCTGCGACACTTCCACTTCATCACCTGGCCGGACTTTGGAGTGCCAAATCCGCCGCAGACGCTGGTGCGATTTGTGCGCGCCTTCCGGGATCGCATCGGTGCCGAGCAGCGTCCGATACTGGTGCACTGCAGCGCTGGCGTTGGCAGATCGGGCACCTTCATCACCCTCGATCGCATACTGCAGCAGATCAATACGTCCGACTACGTGGACATCTTTGGCATCGTTTATGCCATGCGCAAAGGTCGGTTCAAAATTGGGCATCTGAATTGAGGACATTAATTATTCCCTTCCTTGCATTGCAGAGCGCGTTTGGATGGTGCAAACCGAGCAGCAGTATATCTGCATACATCAGTGCCTGCTGGCGGTGCTCGAGGGCAAGGAGAACATCGTGGGACCCGCCCGTGTCATGGAAGACAACGAGGGCTTCGAAGGTATGTACCCAAATTTCATTCCTTCCCTTTCCTTCCCTATTCCCTATACAAAACAAATTACGTTGCCTGGTGCTGGGCCTGCTTTGGTTTTTGGTAAAGCGACTAATCCTAACCTGAAATTCCTCAAAACAATGAAAAATCCACAATTTGGTGACGGGTTCTCTCTCTCTCTCTCTCTCTCTCTTCTAACAAACAAATTTCTGCTAACACAAAATACATTGCACACGCATCATCAAAACAAAAAAAAAAAAAACGAAAACGAAAACGAAAATGAGTAGGCGGCGATGGTCAAATGCAGCAACAAGGCGCCATTGTGGCGACCATTGAGGAACATCATCAACATCATCTACATCAGCAGCTGCTGCTGCAACCGGACGAAGCCGAAGCGATCGACGATGAGAACGCCGCCATACTGCACGACGATCAACAGCCGCTAACGAGCAGCTTTAGTGCTCACATGACAAGCTTTGGGGCAACGAATGGCTTGGGACTGCAGTTGGCCTCGAATTCGATGAGCTCCTTCGGTGTGGTGGGCAACAACAACACCTCGGCGGGATCAACGGGAGGAGGTGGCGGACAGGATCAGACATCACAGGACAGATGACATTCGGTTGTCAATCAGAGTGATAACAACAATTCGGTGGTTATTGTTCTGGTTGACAACAAGCCCAGCTCAATGATCTGCAAGGAGGGCAGCAGCATCGATATCGATGTGAAGAAGGAGCCCAATCAAGTCATTGCCCCCAATGGGGGCTACACAACATTGCAGCATCGTCGCAAATCCCAGCTGATCACATTCAGCGCCAGCTCATGTGACATCAAAAACAGTCTAAGCCATGAGCTCATCACAACAGCAGCAGCAGCAGCAGCTGCTGCGAATTCCTCCGCTGCGAATTCCGGTGGAAATTCCGGTGCCGGTAGCCAACGAGCGAGTCGGGCGAATGTGCGTCTCAGTTTCGCCGAGGAGGATGTCATGATATTGCCCCCAGCTGTGGCAACGAACACAGTTGCACCACCTCCGATGGAAGATGATGTCTTTCGACGTCGTCGCTCGATCCTCAGCGAAGTGGAGCTCGGTGTTGAGGCGGGTGAAGAGGGCGTCGAACTGCAGCTCGAGGAGGAGCTCGAGGAGGAAATAGAAGAAGAGGAGGAGGAGGAAATCGAAGAGGAAGATCTTTATTTGCACGACGAGTTCGAGACGCACATCGATGCCAAGTCGAATAACGCCAACGATGACAGCGGAGGCGGCAGCTATGAGGATTCCCATGCTCTGCACAGTTCGTTGGGTGGCAGCAATCGGAACAGCTTGGAGAAGGATGACGATGACATCGAGGTGGATGTGATTAGCACCGATGTCAGTTGCTACGATCAACTCTTGGGCAGCAGTTGCAATACGACGCGAAATGGCGATGACGATGACATTGCCACGCTCATCGGTGATGGGGATAATTACACCAAGCTATCGAGCAAACATCAGTCGGCAAATGCGTCAACTAATGTGCCATCTAATGCTCAGCATAATGCTGTAACTGTGGGTGAAACAGTCAACGCAGGAGGTGGAGGAGGTGGCGGTGGCGGTGGTGGAGGTGGTGGCATCATCTATGCCAATCCCTTCATGGGTTTGTAGTCTTCTCATACTTGCTCTCCCTCTCTCTCTCTCTGTTTCTTTTTGGTATGTTATCTCTCTCTTTCTCGCTCTCACTCTCTCTCCCTCTCTCTCTCTCTGTGTATCTCTGTATTTTGCTTTTGTATGCCGCATGCAACTTGTTGCCGCTTTTTTTTTTATTTATTTACTATAAACTTTTTTATATACTTTTTTTGTAGCATGTTTTTGGTTTTGTTCTCGTCAACATAGTCCAATAACTAATTTGAACTTTCCATTTTTGCAGATGACGAAGGCATCGCGGAATCGGGCATGTAAATGACAATGTTTCTTCCTCAAACCCTGCCCTCCCCCCAACTTTGCCTACCCTCCGCAGCATCAGAAAACAAAAGGAAAAACACTACATCAAATTTAATTTACTTAAGTAATTCGAAAAGCAACGCTTGATATTATACTTGATACATCATATATATACATATATATACATATATCGTACACCATATATATCGTATATCGTACAACGTACTATACGAAACCCACTCAAAAAAAAACATTGAATTGGATTGGATGCGCAATAATTCAACTTTTATACATACATCTCAGAAAAAGAAAAATCTAAAATATTTCGAAAACAAAAAAAACAGAAAAACAAAGACGAACTCAACTGCGGCTAGCCGAAGTTTTAATGCCCTTACAGAGAGAGCTTATAACTTCTACAAATTACACAGAAGAAACATTTTTATAAAATGATTTTATCTATTTAAAATAACCATTTCATAACCTCACTTTAAATAATTCCCTCCCTAGCCAAGCTTAAATTTGTTATAGTCAGGTATAAAGAAGTTTTTCAACCAAAAATAAGTCCGATTTCTACTTTTAGAATTACCCAACGATCTTAAAGCAATAATATAGTACATATTCCAATTCCGATTTAAAAGATATCTACAAATCAATAAGTTCCACGGTATAATAAAGTCATGCATCGCTCGCTCTCTGTCAAGGTGTGCGCTAAAGGGTATAAAATTAGAATATCTACTAAAATGATCCAATCCTGTATTTGTATTTGTAATTTGTACTATCCGTATTTGTATTTGTAATTTGTAATCGCTGCTAAAATACTGATACTACCGATATTATATAACTGATTGTCAACCTAAACATATTTTTATTGCTAGCCACAATTTTTTGTAATGTTATATAATTATACATATATATATATACAATATATACACTATATACCATATATATATATATAGATATCAATATATATATATATCGTATGTATCTTCCAATTTTTGTACACTAAATGTTAGTTGAAAACGACGAAGTTGAAGAAGAAAAGCGCTAATGGTTTTTTTTATATACATATATACTATATATATATATATATACTATATATACCATATGAAGATTTAGGGTATATATGCCCGATATTGGGGCGTCAAATAACTACTAAACCGAAATGCTTGAAAATATATACATATATAAATTATATACATATGTACATATAAATGTATGTAATCAAATGCAATAATTCAGTTACATAGTTTTTAAATGATAACAACAAAAGAGAAAAGAATTAATTTTTAGTCCATATTCCCCGTTTTTTTTTACTTTTTACTTTTTACCGATTAAATCTACTTACTGTATATGTAAACAGTATCTTTGTATATGTGTGTAATTTTGTGTATGTATGTGCTACTTTAATGTTGTTTCTACATAATTAATATATATAGAATTTTATTTAAAAATCATCGTTTTATTTTTGTGTTTCTTTTTCGTTGATTTGAATTTTTATCGATTACGGTAACGATAACGATAACGATGAGAGAAAAAACAATACATGGCTAACAGCGCACAATAACTGTTGAAAGCACAAGACGCTGTTAGCTTAACGAACTGTACACCGACAACAGCAGCACAACAACAACAAGAACAACAACAAACATGAAGAGAACAAATGACCAACGCGCATTTTGTAAGGCGATAATCATTTACAAACAGCAAACAGAACAAAAACAACAATTTTACATTTCTTTTGCCTTGTATATGTATGTATGTATGTTTGTATGTATACGTACAAGTACAAGTTACGGAAACTTGCATACAACATGGCTGATTTACATTTTAGTGCTCAGCAGGTGCCAAAGCAATACACACACTCACACACACACACACACAGACATGGAGTAGGGAAGTGTGTAAAACAATAAACATGAGAATGTAGCAATAGAGAAAATGTAGTCAAATTAATTTGCCAGTGCAATAGAAATGCTTTTAGACTAGGTTAATACTACACATCAACAAAATGCAATACTTACAACGAAAACAAACTGCCCCTCCCCCCACACACACACACACAAACACAAAGTGTCATACATACCGAGTATATACATACCATATATGCAAAACACATATGCAAACACATAACTAACAAGTCTGTAGTAGAGAACGCATACACATACATATGCTTGACTTGATATACATAGAAGCATAGACTATATATGAATGGAATACATATGCATATGCAATATATACATATATAAATACGTATATATATATATAAATACACACACGTCTATATCATTGTAATAATTATTTGTAATGTTTATCAGTAGAATTATGATATGAAAATGAAAAATGCATATTAAAAACGCAAAACTCACCAAATGTATTCTAACGGAATCACTTTCACTGTTTTATTTGGCGCCCTTTAACGCATTACTAGCGATGCAGTGGAGAGTATATTATGTTTATCGATTGGAATATACTGCATGCCAGCAGTTATCGATGGCAATCTAATGTTTGAATTTAAAGCGATGATTCTGATCTTACATTCAAATTTTTCCCGTTTTGAATTCTCTACATAAATCGTTTTTAATTTAGCTTTATTTTGCGCCTAATATAGATTGAGTTTTGATTAATATCGATTAAAATATACTGCAGGCTTTCACTTTTATCGATGACATCTCAATGATTTGGCGGCTGATTCAAAGCGAGGATTTTGATTTACAATTTAAATTACGTCTTTTTTGTTTATAACAATTAAATATACATACATTATCTTACAAATTAGGCACAACAGAAATGAGTAAACTAAAACTAATGCAATCTAATTTGATGCCTTCATATTGGCCAGCGTTGCGTCCAATTCAGACTGAATATGTTCGAATTGATTGAACAGCTGCAGGAGCTCCGGCTGCGTCATCTCAAAATTAATATCCTCGCCGGCGCCCGTCTTTAATTGCAGCACTGCCAGCGCCGTCTTCTCCCGTTGCTGGCAATGCGAGGCAATCTCAACATTCAATTTCCATGCCATGTCCTCAATCACATTCGACTCGTAGCGTTCGCTGGCCAAGTTGTTCATCATGGGCGTCGTTTGACGCACCCACAGTCGCAATATGGCATCGATTTTCGCCTCGTCCTGCAGCTGGAGTTTCTCGCGCAGCTCACGCTGCAAATGACTTGGCTTGATGATGAACGTGGAGATGCGACGCAAAATGTAAGAGAACGTTTTGATTAGCAGCAGAAAGTCGGCACGCGGAACGCCCACCAAACGTTCCAGCTCCTCCAGCGTATATTCCGGTTCACTGCTTGTGCTGCTGCCAGCTCGCTCCGTTGTTGTAGTCGTCACACTGGTGCCCACTGTAATGCTGGGCGCTGGCAAACCAGCTCCACTGGCGCCACCTACACCACTGCTTGCGGCAGCGCTGCTCGAGGGGCTCATTTGACGATGCACATAGAGCAGCACCGTTGTGAACGTTTCGTAGGGCAGTGCATTGATGATTTTGATGCCCTCGCGTGCCCTAAACAACAATATGGAGGAATAAGGGCATTCAAGTCAATTTAACTTTACGCTTACCGCTCGGTGATCTTAATCCAGTTAATGCTCATTGCAATTGCAAATGTGTCACAAAATCAAATAACAAACAACTTACAGAAATGCAATGATTTATACTGTCCAGTGTGACCACACCATATTCGATCAACAAATATACCACAAATGCATTACACTTCTGCTAACAAAAAATCCCAATTTCAATGCATAAAAATACCAAATTAATGAAAATGCAAATGACTGCAGTGTGACCAGCTAAATAGTACACACATTTTAATAGAAACGGATATCATTACTGAATCTGACAACGGTGAAATAATATTCTTTGTTCGTTACAATCTTTCTACAATTTAAATTCACATACAAATTTATTCAGACAGTTCTTTTAATTTTTAATAACTGTCGCCTAGCTCTGGTATTTTCGAATATACCTTGAACAGTGCGACCAGCAGTTAATTGTGAAAGCAGTATATTTTGTGGTATGTTTGTGGGCTTTACGTAGCAAATTTTGAAATCGGACTTGCGGTCACCCTTGGGTGCAGTGAAAGAAAGTGCGCGTATATAGAAATTATTAGAGACGAAACTAATTTTATTAGTAATTAATAAAAAATTATCAAATGCGCAGACAACTATAAGACTTATGTGCACAAATACAACATAAATCCCACCACTTCAAATTGGACGTAAAAGTAAGAAATTCTTAACATAAAAAAAGCAAATTTGTTTATGTTTATTAGTGCCGAAGTAAATAAACACAGGGGCAAGGCGAAAGGATACACAACAACAATAGGAATACGAAGAAGTAGAAAAGGACGCTTAGTCCACAAAGTGTGTAGAAAAAAATCGTGAAAAATGAAAAAGAAAAAATGGCTAGGCAATTATTTACCATTTTTCCCGCAGTCAAACAACATGTTAATGTGCGGCTTTTGTTGTTGCTGTTGTTGGTGTTGTGTTAGACACTTTCCCAACTCGAAATGTCAGACTTGGGTGCTCTTTCAATACATATGCATATTAAGCTACAAATGTATATTATCTATGTGTTTGTGTGTGTGTATTTAATTTTTAATTCATGGTGTTTGTGTGTGTGTATGTTGGCTCAAAAGTTCTTGCAGCTCTTGTAAAAATCGATAATGTGCAGAGCGCAGCAGCAGCGCAGCGTTAACGCTTGTTTATTTTATGCTTCGTCTGCAATTTGCAGCCCTTTCTCTCTCCCTCTCACTCACTCTACCGTTTCACGCTACTTGCACCCTTGACTACTCACACACACACACATAGACAGACAGACAGTCAGGCATGCCCACAGAGATACAGACACACATTCACAATTAAATGCAGACAATATTAAAAACTATGATTTAAGCTCAGCTCTCAATTTGACACTCGCGCTCTCTCTGTGTAGCGGCATCCCGCTTACACTTCAGCCTCGCTGTATCCTGAGCAAACAATCCTCTTTCTCGCTCGCTCTCTTTCGCTGCCGATCGTTTTGACTGATAGCGGCAAAAACAAAACAAAATAAAACGAAACGCAAACGATACGCAATGAAATGAAAAGTAATTCACTTGCATTTTTATATCTTCATATTTAGCACATTCTTCTGCTTCTGCTTCTGCTTCAGTTTCAATTTCTGCTTCGGCTTCCTCGTTCCGCGTCTCTTGCCCACCATTTGCAAATATTGAAAAACAACAACAGTTAATCCAATTAACAAAAATGCAAGATAACAAAAACTAACGTAGCCAAGTCGACTTGTCGAATACTCTACAGGAAATGTTTTTGTTGCTTCTAGCATAGGAATAAGGAAATACAAAATATGAATTATAAATTCTAATCAATTTCAACATTTTCAACTTTTTTTTAATAAATTTTAAAAGAAATTCAATTTTTCTTAAATAAAAAATAATTGTTATGCATTATTTTGTAATAAAAATATATGATAACTTTGAAATTTCATTTTGACTTGAGAAATTAAGAATTTTGTTCTTATAAAATGTACAAAATGATTTAAGAATTTAACTTTAATTTGTTTAATGTTTCATTTATATTAAGCAAAAATTATTTATTAAAAAATATTGCATTTGTTTTTTTAATTTTTCGTACAAAAACTAAACAAAAACATTTTACATTTACCAAAAAAAAAACCAAAAGTTTGAAAGAGGTCAAACTTATTAATAAATTTTGGAATTTTAAATTATTTGAATTTGTTTAATTATTAGTAACTTGTAATTTGAAAAGGATAAATTGATGCAGACCTAATTAATATTATGAGGAATTAAAACAAATTATATTATTTTAATATTAAAAATAAATGCGAATTTTTAAATTTTAAATTATTTAAACTTCGTTAAGTAATCTACTATTTTTCAAAGATTATTTGATGATATATTAATTGACAAATTGAAATAAGAAATTGAAATAAATATTTCCATTTATATTTCAAAATTAAAATTTAATGAAAATTAGTAATTTAAAATGAATTTGTTGATATAATTGATAAAAATGAAAATGAAAATAAATACTCCTATTTTTATTTCAAAATCCAAAATAAATTAAAATGGAAATGTAAAATGAAAAGTTTGCTTGTCAATAGAGTTCATACAAAGTTCGTCTAGACCCTTTCCGTACCATTTATGGGGCCAGAGCTATTGACAGGTCTGCAAGCCAAAGCTACGCTTCAGTCTCTTTGGTAGCGCGTTTGGGTCAAGACGTTAAATACGTTGTTGTTGTTGTTTTTTTTTTTCGTTGGGAGAGGGTCAAAAAGAAGAAGATGCACTAAAGATATAACCTAACATAACATGCCATCATTTGCAGCGATAACGTCGTCGTTAGCCAAAAATGGAGCAACAGCAACCGAAGCGTTCCTCATTGCATTTTACTGCCGAGCTAGGGGCTGGAACTGGAACCGGAGCTGGAACTGGAGCTGGAGTTGAGACGGGTTCAAATTGTTCGCCGGCAACAACTCCGCTGGGCGGCGGAAGCAATGGCAACGCTGGATTTTTGCCCGATATGCCGCAATGGAAGAAGGATTTGATACAGCGACGCAAAACGAATGTGGCACGTACAAATGCAGCCGCCAGCTCACCCACAGCGTCCACAGCTGATGGCAGCAGCAGCAGTTGCATGGCTTTCACTGAACCTGCAGGTGAGTTGATTCCAAATGCTCTTATGCAACTGCAAACTAGAATGCATTTAGCTCACAGTCTCAGTCAGCATATCAAATTTCAATGACGTCGCATGACTACGAAGCGAGTTACACGCTTCAAACGCTTCTGAACCGGTTCACAGCATTTCTGAAGAGTATTTTTGTATTGTTGCGGAAGTAATATGCAGTAAAAAGTATTTCTTTATTTATTTTAACAATTCCTGAACCGTTTCAAATCACTTGCATAGCTCCGACTTTAACATTTTCGCCTTCTGAACCGGTTCAGCATTACTTCAAGCGCATCAAACTCTTTAGCCGGATCATATGTTTTTAAAACTAGATCACCGCGTTTCAAAGAGCATGACTACAAACGCTCCTGAACCGTTTCACAGCATTTCCATAGAGTATTTTTGGATTGAACCGGTTCACAGCATTTCCATAAAGTATTTATTGTTGTAGGTGTAATAATCAGTATTTAGTATTTACTTATTTACCTTAACTATTCCTAAACCCTTTTAAATTACTTGCATACATAGCTCCGTCTTTAACAGCACAATAATAACCTTTCGCTTTCTGAACCGGTTCAGCATTATTTGAAGCGCATCGAACTCTTTAGCCGGATCATAGGTTTTTTTGAAAGTAGTTCATCGCCTTTCAAATCAATTCACACACAGCTTTCAAATAGTTTTGCTCATGAACCGGTTCGCAGAGTTATCAGCAAGACAAAAGCAAAAAAGATCGCTTGAGTAATTATCAGAACAAGACAAATATGTGTGTGTGTGTGTGTGCGTGTGCGTGTGCATGTTTGTTCATGTTTCGAGGTATCGATATCGATTCATGAAATCGCAAATGTGCAAAGTGACAAATGCAGCTGGTGCTTAATTAGCCACGTTAACAACAGAAAACGAAAAAAAAAAAAATAATCATTATCAACAGCTGTGTTTCGTTGAATGTTATTGCAACTGCAAAGCAGCCGCATCTGAGTTGTGCTATCGACTATCGATAACGATAACAACACAGCAGTGCATTCACAATTTTGAAAATTAAAGTGAATTTCTGGAGAAACAACCAAACATAAAAATTTAGAATTTGGCATAAACGATTAAATTTATAGATAGCTAAAACACATCAATCGCAGTTCTCTTAAATTAGCTAAACAAAACATGCAACAGTTAAAATGATTCACACTAAAAGTAGCTAGATGTAGCCATAAAGTAGCCAAAATGACATCACAATCACACAAAAATTTAGAAATTAGCATAAAATAAGATAACGATTAAATGGATTGATAGAAAAAAAAACAAATATATCTTAATTCTAGCCACAACATAGTTAAACAAAACATGCAACAGTTAACACTAGATTTATCGAGCCAGTCAAAATGACTGCTGTTGGTATAAATAGGTATAAAAATTTCTTGGTAAATCTAGTGTTGAAATGACTCACTCTAAAAGTAGCTAGATCTAGCCATAAAGCAGCCAAAGTGGCAGCCCTGATATACATACACAAACGCAATCGCTTGGTTATCAGCAGCTAGATCTAGCCATAAAATAGCTAAGAATAGCATCACTGATACACACGCACACACACAAACGCAATCGTTTGGTTATCACCAGCCAAAGCAAAGAGCGAAGAACAACGATGCTTTATCAATTAATAATTGGCTTGGCACTGAAAATTCGCTTCGTACCCCATTTATGACTTTTTTTACTAATAATAATATTTTTTCGTCCGTCGTCATTGACAGTTAGTTTTCGAGCTTGAGCAATTCACATAGTTTAAAGTTGTTGTCATCATTTCTTTTTCTACATTGTATATTTCTTCTTTTCTTTTCTTTACCTTTGCTTTTTTTTTTTGTTGTGTGTTTTGTGTTTTGTTCGTTTTTTTCGCTGCTTCTGCAGAGTCAGGTGCGACTGACGCCAGTGCAGCAGCAACAACAACAACAATAACTAGTCAACAGCAACAACAACAGAAGCATGTGAAACGAAATGTAAGCCAAACAACAACAACAACATTAAAGACTTCACCAACAGCAGAGGAAAAGTCTGAGAAATGTTTTATTGGAGCTGGAGGTCATCAAACGCTTCCAGCAGCAACAGCAACAACAACAACTACAGCATCATCCCAAAGTACACAACAAGGCAAAGAAGCGACCGCGGCATTTTCAGCAGAAACCGCAACAACAACAACGGCACCAATACCAAAGCAGCGATCAAGTTTATTTAACACAAGAAGTCAATCAACTGGCAAGGAGCAACAGCAAGAGATTCTAAATTTGGACTCTGCAGAGCGCGGAGAGCGAGAGAGTGAAAGAGAGCGTGCGTGCGGAGAGCGTGACGTTGAGGTGGTGAATATGTTGAATAGCAGCAGCAATCGAGTGCGCTCTCGCGGCAGCGTCGTCGTCAGTGGTGGTGGTGGTGAAGTTGAAACTAGCACAGCGACAACTGGAGCATTAACAGCACTGGGCAGCAGCAGCAGCGACGTCGGCGCAGCAACAGCAACAGCGGCGACATCGTCGTCGTCAGCAAATCAGTTGCAAACGAAATGCAAACTTGGCCAGAGCGTTGGTGCTGAAGCAGCGGCAGCGATCTTGCCAACAACAACACTTTTTGTTGATAAAAATTGTAAAACGAAAATATCCGATAAATTGCAGAGCAACAAGTTCATACAAAATCAACAGCAACAACAGCAGCAGCAGCAGCAACAACAACAATTGCCTGCATCGCCCACGAAAGTAGCGGTAAAAACAACAATGGTCGCCATGCAAGAAATGAAAAAGACAACAACACAAAATGGCCAACATCGTCATCATCATCATCATCATCACCACCATCATCATCATCACAATCAGCACAATGTGAAAAACGACGATGTCGTTGGCGTCGTTAGCATCGATGGCGGCGGTGGCGGTGGCGACGGCGGCGTCGTCGTTGGCGTCGAGGATTTAAGCTACGGTCCCGGCATTGTGTCGAAGCTGCGCTGTCGCTATCTCAGCTTGGCGCTGCGCTGCGAGGCGACGCGACAGCAATCGCAGCAGCAGAGCCAGCGACTGCAGCGTTCGACCAGTCTCAATACGCTGCTCGATCGCAGCGATAACGATCACGATCACGACGATAACGTCGATAACGATGTCGATGTCGAGGAGCCGGTTAAACAATGCAAAACTGCTGTTGTTGCTCCGCCGCCCATTTTGGGCGTGAAACCAACGGGAATTGCAACCACAGGCAGCGGTTATATTAAAAGCGTAACCATTGCTCAACAACAGCTGCGCCAACAACAACACCAACAGCAGCAGCAACAACAGCAACAAATCGAACAGGAACAACAACAACGTTCGCGTCACTTTAAACGCGGCAACGAGGTGATGAAGCGAGCGCGCAGCGTTGAAGCTTTGCTCTGCGAAAAGTCACCGTGGAGCAACAACCACAACAATCACAACAGCAACAACAACAACAACAACATCATGACCGCCTCAGTTGCGGCGCCGTCAAGCAACAATGTGGTCACCATCGAGGATAAAATTAATAATGCACGCGAACGCTTGCACAGCGGCACCGATGCAGCGCCCCCCAAGCGTCTCAGTTCGATAATCGATGACACCGAACGTCCGCCTCCGGATTTGGTTAAGCAAACGTTGAAAATGTTTGAGGCGAGCGCCAATCGGCGACCGCGCAGCGCACAGCGCAGCAACGGAGTTGGCGGCGTTGCCAGCAAGGTGGCCAATTATAAATCGATAATCAAGGAGCAGAAATCGAATACAAATACGAATTCGAATTCGATAAGTTTGCCGGGTGGCGCTTTGGCTGCCTCAACACCGAAGCAGACGCAACAACATCAACGTTCATCGACAAATTATGGCAACAATGTGCCGGATATAATACCGCGTCAATTGGATGCCAACAACTATGAATCGCCGATGCTTGGCAAAATGTTGGCACGCAAGCAGCAGCAGCAACAACAGACTGAGGTGGGTTCGCCTGCAATTGTTGTGGGCGGCGGTGGAGGTGGAGTTGAAATTGGGGGTGCAAAACAGCAACAACAACAGCAACAGCGCTTAGTCAGCAGCAGCGTCGTCGTCGTCGATCAGAACAGCGACAACGACGATGAAAACAACGAAGACAAAGTCAATGACGATGACGTCGCCGTCGCAGCCGAAGACGTTGGGGAGGAGAACAACGAAGAGGGAGTCGGAGACGACGGCAACGACGGAGACGAAGCTGATAATAGTAATGAGCACAACGCCGACAACATTGACGAGGTTTGCAATGGCGTTAAGTTGGGTGCGGCAGGCGGCGATAAGTTAAAAGCAGCAGCAGCGCAGTCGCTGGAAGAGACGACAACGTCTACAGCAGCAGGAGGAGGCGTTCAGCGTTCATTCGCGAGCGCCTTGCAAGAGAATGCGCACGTAACATCGACAACGACAACGACGAGCAGTAACATCAACAGCCGAAAATTGCCTCAACGCGCCGATAACAACGATTCCTTATCGATAAACAATACAACCACAACAACAACAACAACGAGCGTGACGACCAAACAAGTTGGTGTTATACGGCCGCTCTTAAATCAAGCAGCAACGAGCAGCAGCAACAGCAACAACTCTTCATCATCCACGCAATTAACCAGTCGCGAAATTGAAAAGAATCGCATTAATGAAATGAAAAAAATCAAACGCATTGGCCGCTGATGCAGCTGCTCTAGCCGCCGCCGCCGCCTCTGGAGGGGGGGTGGCAACCCTAGTCTCGATAACGTGATAAATACGAACAAGGATGCCAGCGAAACGGACACAGCTGCTGCAGCGGCATCGAATGCTTCACCGATCTGGCCACACTTGCGCAAACGCCGTCAGCCCACAGCAAGTGGTGGGGCGGGCGGTGTAGGCGGAGGTGGCGGACATGGCAACTCATTGGCGGATAACAACACATCGATGGTGTTCAATTTCTCCAAGAGCAGCAAGGAGGTGCCCGACTACATTGAAAGCGACGTTGTGATCTACAGGCGGAAACGGGAACTGCCAAAGGTAAGTCTATCTCCCTTACACTCACCCAGCAGCAGCAGCAGCTGTTTTGCTTTCATTTCTCTCGTTATCAGCAGCAGAAAATCACCCAACCCACACTCACCCCCTTCCCCTTTCCACCCCTGGAATGTGGCGCCGTTGCGCATTATTCATGCTTATTTTCATTATGAATTATTTTGCTTCTTAATCTTTGCAAGCCCCCCTTACAAACACACACACACACAAAGCCCCAAATACAAACACATTTTGTTTGTGGTTTTTTTTGTGTTCTCTCGTCTCGTTTCGTTTCGCTGCCGTATAAAAACAACAAAATACGAAAACACAAAGCGCCCACCAACTGTGCGCGCGAGAACGAGAGCGAGAGAGAGCGTGTGTTCAAGTCAAGAGAGCGGCATAGGCAGAGCTAGAATGAGTCGAAAAGAGCGTGGAAGAGATCATGCGCATTTTGGAAAGTTCAAGCAGCAGCAGCAACAACAACAATAAGAAGAACAGCAAATATGTTAAGAATGTCACAACTCACTTTTGGGCTTTCCCATGGTCATCAATTCCAATTTCCAGCTGTATTTACAGTTGTATATAGATCCTTCATTTTTAAATATGGCAATAATAATCAGCAATATATTGTTCTTTTAGACATGTAGGAAGCACAAACTCACACACACATACACACGCAAACAGTTTTGAAATTCAATTCCTTTTACGACACTCGTGTTCTCTCATTCACACACACTATGCTAGGCGTCTTCGTGACCTTCTAAAATGTGCGAGAAGACGTGATGATGATGCTCCATGTATGTGCATCTATGCAAGTGTGTGTGTGCAAATTGCATGCGCTCTTCCAAGCCTGACGTTTGACGTTCATCTGTTGTTGTTGTTGCTCTTTCCAACCTTGCAATTGAAACGCAGCCGATTAATCGATTCTTGCAAACTATGCAAATGCAAGCTGATTCATTTTGCCTTATGCACAACTCACAATACATACATGTACATATGTACATGTGTATGTGTAGCGTGCATATGGCAGTTGCTTTGTTTGATATTAAAACATGTTGCGATTGGCAAATTCTTGGCTCCTGCGATTGCATTGCGAAAAACCAGTTCTTTACAAACACACACACAGTCATATGTCAAGCATGTGCTGCGATATTTTTTTTGTTCGTTTTATTCTTTGCTTCCTGCTGCCGCTCTATATGCACACATGCAAACATACATACATTACATACATCTGTACATATTTACTATGTGCGACAGACAAAGATATGTACATATGTATGTTTGTATGTAGACTGTTGCGTGGTGGAGCAGGAGCAGTGAACGCAAGGCAAGGCAATCAAAAGGGGAGAAGGGGGAGTGCTACTGCCGCTGCTGTTGTGGTGAATAGCAAGCAATGTACACCGGGGAGAAAATGGGGAGTGGAAAACGGTTGGACAACGCATTTGGGTGCACAGCTGTTTTGAAAAAGTAACCATGTTGAATAAACTCAACTGCTCCCGCTCTCGCTCACTCTCTCGTGTTGTGCTGTCACTCTCGTTCTCCCGCTTGCGCGCAAGCTCTCTCGGCCTAAGCTGTTAAACTCGTTTGGTCTGATGTATGTTTGTTTGTTTGTATGCGTTCTTTGCGTTCTCTCCGGCACTGAACTCAATTTTGTCAATTCTTTTTTGATGTACAATTCTGGTCGGTAGCTTTTTGCTTTGTATGTGTGTGTGTTGTGTGCTTGTTCTTGTTGGTCTCTTTATGTTTTGTATGTTTTTTATTTTTTTTGTGTTATCTGTGCCCTGAACTTTATTATTATCTGCCGTTTTCTGACATGGCGAGAAATGGGACAGCTGTGATTCAGTTTGTGCTTGTCCCACTCTCTGCTCTCCCCCTCCCATTCCCTCCTCATCCATACCACTCACTGTTATTCCTTTTAAAAACGTATTTTTTGTTTTTCTTGTGTTTTTGACAGCCAAATGAGCCTGGCTTCGTGTTGCTGGGCGACCTCTCGGTGGAGACATCGACAGACACCGATTACGATGACTACTCCATGTGCCCGCCATCACCATGCGATGTGGAATTCGAGAATGCAAATATTGTGATCGATGGCAAGTCGAGTATTCGACAAAAAGCCAAAGATTCATCGGTGAGTATACATACATATGAAGAACATTCATTTAGTGTTTGCGGAAATGGGAAATGCGTTATTGGGATTGACCTCAATACAATGATGATATGATGACTAACGACATGTTGAAGCTTGATTATCGCTATCGCTTTAGTACGTAGGCTGTGACTAATCGGACCCCCCCACCACACACACACACTTGATTACCGATAGTGTGGGTTCTTTTTTTTTTGGTATTTTTTTTTGTGTATTGTGTATTTGCAAAGGATAAGATAAGATTGGTTGCTGACTGGGCTTCCAATAATTTTTCGTCGGCGTCGCAAGCATTTTTGTGTAATAAAAGAAACGGCTTCGATTTCTACAAATTTTATGCTTGACCATTCCGGTGGTGTCTGTAGCATAAGTAGATAACACATACATATCTAGTTATTTCTTTGCCCACAGGGTATGCTGAGTGTGACCCACATTTCACTTTCGTTTGGTATTTTAATCGCTGGTAACAAAAAAAAAAGTGTTGTCAAAACAATTAGCAGTAATTATCGTCCAAATCTCTCCATCTCACTCGCACTGTGTGCAAAAGCTAATGTCGCAAATTTTTTTCTTTTTTTTTTGCAATTAAGTGCAAACAATTTGTTTGAGCCACTTTCATTTGTCTCGTTTCGAAGCTGTTTATCGTCTTTCGATACATTTGTAATCGGTGCTCAGATTAAAAGATGTTAACAAGCTGTTAACACGGCATTTGACATGCTTTAGCATGTTTTTAGCACTTGTCGAGGGTATTTCAATAGTCGTGCATAAGTTAGTGTTTTATTTTTGTGTGTCGCGTTTTTCATTTCCTTGTGCGTTATCATTACTTATTTATTTATTCAGTCGCTATTATTAATCAAACTGCATTATAAGTGGCTTATGTGGCGACTTAAATAGATTGTTGGAGAAGGGGAGGGGTGTGTGTGTGGTGAGTTTAACAATAGTATGAGAAAGGAGGGAGGGGGAGGCCTTGGGTGCGTTTCATCAATCGGACAGATATCGACAGGTTTTTTTTTTTTATTATATGTATTTTTATTTTGCTGCTAATAACAACAAATAACAATGTGTTTGTTTGTCTTGAACTCGATTTCGATACAGTTCCGCGTACAATTCAACGATACGTTAACGTCAACGTTTGAATATCCCTCCGAGGCATCGCAGATCATTGATGACCCACCGTATGCCGATCCCTATGGCGGCAATGTGAACAAACATCATCAGCTGCTCTATGAGGAGCAGCTCATTTTGCAACAGCATCAACAACAACAACAGCACCATCATGTGACTGTCGATGAGATAATTGAGCTTCCAACATCCACAACAACGCCATCGACATCCTCGACGAAAACATCAGCGACCAGCGGCATGCTGGGGAATTTACCACTAGGTAAGTCTGCAAATTCAACACAACACACCACACACACTTCTAAGTATGTGTGTGTGTGTGCATGCATGTGAGCATGGCTTAAAAAATATGCGCTCTTTGCCTGCCGCCGTCGTCGTCGTCGCCTTCGTCGTCGCGACATCGCTGCCTGTCGTGTCTGCCCGTCACACTATCATTCTCTCTTTATCTTTATCTCTCTCCGTCTCTCTCTCTCTGTCGCTGTCTGCCTCTATTTATTTTATCTCTCTGAATTCTCCGTTTCTGTTCTGTGTGTCTTCAAATTATATACATACAACCATACATACTGTAGTTATGCTGTGCTCTCTTGAGTTTTGTATCGTTTAACACTTTTGTCGCGGGGGGGTCAAACATTAACACTAAACTCACCACACCACATCACACACACACTCCCTTTAAGCATCCTTATTGTTACACACACACACACACACGCACATACATAATTACACATTCAGCATTTTGACAACACACTATCATAGCCCTTAGCGTGTCATAGCAATCAGCTTTTTGACAACACTCACACTATCTCATAGCCCTTAGCATTTGCATGTCCTCTAACTACCGCCCTGCCTGCGTTGCCAAACAGCCAGACAGTTTTACAAAACAAAACGAAAACGAAAACGAAAAGAAAAAAAACAAATTTCTGCACTTTACAGAAAACGAAAACGCCACTGTTACAGTTAACATAGCGATTAAGCACAGCACAGGCCACAATGTTGATGTCGCTGCTGCTGCTGCCGCTGTTGCTGCAGTATCCGAATCCGTCTCTGCCACTGCCACGCCCACAGCCAAACCAACTACCATGACCAGGGACAGTGCCAGGGCTGCACATTGCGGCTGCAGCAGCAGCAGCAACGGCAGCGGCGACTGTGACAACTGCTGTTGTTGGCCCAGAGTGCAGCAGTCCTGGCAGTTCTTCGTCTTGCCACACGGCAGGCAACTGCTCAAAAGCTTACGCAAACTCAGCCAGCTTATCAGGTGGGTGTGCGTAGCTAACTTCCACTTCCACCCAAGCCACTCGTCGTCCCCCGCGCCCTCTTATGTATACGCTATAGACCTTAACCTCTTACCTGTCTTCCTCCCTTGACATTTTTTTGACCCAATGTTTTCCTAAGATCCGTTCCTCCCGGAGATCTGAACCCAGGAGCTCTGAGTTTTGATCCCCGGTATCTAAACCCTAGGGTATGAAACCTGAGATCTTTTCTACGACCCCATTTGCTATAGACCTCAACCTCTTGTACCTGACTTGATCCTTTGACATTTTTTGGTGTTATAGACCTGACACAAAGACATCCGGAACCCAGAGATTTGACTTCTGACTTTTAAAACGTAAAAGCTGAACCTTAGGATTTGAATCCTAAGATCTCTTCTCCATTCCTTACGCTAAAGACCTAAACCCCTTACCTGACTTGCTCCTTTTTTTTTTGGTGTTAAACCTATAAAACGTTCTTACATTTTTCCTCAGAACCGTCCCTCCCGAAGATTGAGCTCATAGACCTGACCCAAAGATCCGTTTTCCCGGAGATCTGAACCCAGGAGCTCTGACTTTTGAACCCCGGGATCTGAACCCTAGGATTTTGAACCCTGAAATCTCTTCTCCGACCCCATATGCTTTAGGGGTGTTTAGCTACAGACCGTTCCTCCCGGAGATCCGCTCTGACTTTCAAACCCTGAGATCCGAACCCCCCTAAGATTTGAACCCCGAGATCTCTTCTCCGACCCCGCACAGTCCAAGCGCAGCGCAGCTGTCGTCTGTTGTCGTTAGTTTTAAATGAGACAAATAAGAGTTACGTGCGATCTATGAATTGGTAATGGAAATTTATACTGTTTCAATATTTATGAGCTGCATAACTCTTATTTGCGATCCCTGAAAGAAATCACACAAACAAACAAACACACAAAAAGCCTCACGCATATTTGCAGATTACCCAAGTTTAGGGAGGGGTATTATTTTGCCAGAGCCGGAGACGGAGCTGGAACCGTCGCCGCTGCCGCCCAAGGTATTGCCAACGACGTCGTCGCGTCCACTTGCCGTCGCAGTCAGCAGCAAGCCCAGCATCAGTCTCAACAGCAATAATCCAACGCAACGGCGTCGAGCTTCGGTGCTGTTGAAGCCCCAGTACGCCTGCTTTCTACAAAATGATGCAGTGCAGCCTTCGTCGTCGTCGCATCCAGCACGCAAAGCGGCCTCCTTCTGTGGCAAGCAGCAGAGTAAATATGCAACACCATCAACACAACTAGCAACAGCAGCAACCACCTCGAACAGCAGCAGCAAGCGATCCAACAGCAGCATCAGCAGCTCGTCCTCGTCCAACTCCCTCGCCAGTCGCCGTCGCACCAGTTTGCCTAGCAATAGCATCATCAGCAGCACCTTTGCGTCCACGTCCACGTCGCTAGCGCTACCCAATGCCACGACAGCATTGCTGCAGGCACGCATACCAGGCAACACGCTTTACTATGTGTGATTCCATCCTTCCAACAATCACTCGTCGTCAGCAAAATCCTCAATCGTGTGTTGTTGTACTTGAACTCGTCCGTCTCCAACTCTCCCGTCTAACTATGTCAACGAAACGTAGGCAAGCACAATTGCTTTTATTTAAAACGTATATTCCCTCCACACTATCAAATTCTCGTTACTCGCTACTTGTTATACAAGTGCTCTGGTATTTGGCCCTCTAACTGCAGTTGTTGTTGATGGTAACTCGCAGTGTTCGTTACTCGACTTTGGTATTGGCCCTTAAAATCCCAACCAAATAATTGTGAATTTTATTTAGTCGCTATTTGCTAACTCGACTCGTTAGTTTTGAGCGTGACTTGCTGCTTTTTATTGAAGGTTACACAATTGCGGTACTGGTCCCTAAAATTCCAATTACACTCGTTACTCGCTACTCGTCAACTGGTCCCTAAAACTCCAAATTACACTCGTTACTCGTTAAGTTTTCCCGTTACTCGCTAATCGCTACTTGTTGATTGGCCCCTGGTTAAAAGCCCCACAACTAGCTCGTACCTCACTCACTGTGGTATTTTGTTGCTAATCCGTCGCTAATCGTCACTCGGTACTCGTCACTACGCACATGTACTCGCCCTCGCCTTGATTGATCAGTTGGCTCTGCTGTTTAACTTGATATTGACATCATTGACGCAACCAATAGAAAAAACTGCATCTCTCCCTTCGCCCTCGCACACTCACAATCCTCCTCATGTAAACTGTAAATACTCGTTACCAAGTCAAGCGAACTGGCAACGCAACGAATTCTGCACATTTTATGTAATGTTTTTTTTTTGTAGTGCATCCCTAGCAGTAGCTTCTAAAAATGTAGCGTAAAAACCATCATCAATCAATCCATCATCAATATTTATATACATACAACTAAATGCGATATTCTTTTTTCATTTTGATCTTTTGTATTTTTCTCATGCTCCCAACAACCTCGTTTTGTGCTCCTTTTGTTTTATACTAATTTCTTTTTGCAGATATTATTTAAATCTAAATAACAGACAGCTAAGCAAAAAAATAAAAAAAAACCAAAAAAAAAATCCAAATCCAATATACTTTGAAATAATAATATATATATAAACTGTATAACCACAAAAAAAAGAAGAGAAATAACGAAAAAAAACAAAAATATAACGAAATAAAACAGAAGCCAACAAATTTGTAAAATGAAATGAAATATAAAATGCAGTCAATCAATCAATCAATCAGCCAAGCAATCTAACCAATCCGCTGCTGACCGCTTCTGGTGTTGGTGAAGAGTCTAACAATTCCAATCAAAACTAATCGCCAATTCATATTACTTCTTAAGGTAACTAACCCCCAACTAGACACGAACACACACACAACTACACACAAATACACACACACTTGATATTTCAATTTCAATTTGCACATTAACCAATTTTGTTCAGCGTTTTGTGCCACTAACCAACACTAATCAATCAATCAATCAATGAATCAAATCAATTGCAATCATAAACTAATTAGATTCTCCATTTTGCAGGCTCCACGGCTTTAGGTTTCTACACGCCCGTCAAGGCATCGCCCATGGACAGCCTCTTTCAGCTGGGCGTGACACGCTACACGACTCCCGATAGCGGCAACAGCAACAGTAACAGCAGCGTTGGCAGCGCCGGCAGCACCAATGGCAGTCCCTCTGCTGGCGGTGGAGCAGCGGGAGGAGGAGGAACAGCTTTTAATGGCAATGGCAGCATTGTCGGCATTGGCGAGGGTCTCATCAAGGCGGACGATAACGGGGCACGAGACGAGGACGAATATCCGCTGGCGTCTGTCTATAGCGAGGGCGCCCAAAAGACGGATTTATTGTACTGAATCGATCTGGGATATCGAGAGACTCCATCGCCTCGCCTCGCCTCTGATACTGATCTATCTATAATAATATATTTATAGATATATATATATATATATTACTATTTTGTAAGTTGTAGGGCTAAACAAAAAAAAAAATAATACGATATGTGTACAACAACAGAAATGATAAACAAAAAAAACAATTGCAACTTTTTTTTTTATATATATATATAAATATTTACATATGGCATAATACTACATACATATACATATATTATTATGATTATTATTATTATATTATAATTACTATTATTATGATTGTGGCAAGTGCATTTTGTATTTGTATTCCATATATACAGCAAGCAGTATCTACAAGCCTATTTTTTTTTCTATACATACTATATTTAAACAAATATACTTATGATTGTGTACTTTAAAAGAAAACAAAAAAAAAACAAGAGAGAAAGAGAGAAAAGAAAACCATGTAAACACCGAGGTTGAGCCACTGGTAATTAAAAAGCCCCGTTGTGTGGAGTATTAATAAACCATAAGCATTAAGCAAACAAAACCCACTTGCAAACTTTTTTTTAACACCAAAATCCACCCATAAGCGAAAGACTATTCCCATCATTAATTCCAAAAACCGAAAATTTTTTAAACATTTGCCTCATAAATATTACATGCATAAACATTAGCGTCTATTTAAAATTTTTTACAATTGTATTCCATAAACCGATATAATTAAAATATATATACATACAAAATACAAAAACATATATGTCAAGAATAAAATCAAATCAAAAATACATTTAAATTAGAATTTAAATCCGCAAATGGCGCACCAATGACGCAGTGGCAGCCCTGCTTGTATCGCAACGTTGCTTCGCGCATATCGATATGCATATGGGCAACTGTGTGCGATAACCTTATCGAAATTATTTTTGCTTATGCTGCACTGGATTTTGTAATGAAAGAGTGAATAAAAATAATATAAATGTTTGCTTAAAATTAACCATATTTTTACACAACTGATGGTAATTATTTGTGCAACATCGATGGCAGTGTAACCCGTTGGCAATTTTTAGTATATTTTTGGTATATCACAATGACGTTAAAACGAATATTTTAGAAACATGACTTGTGGTCACACTGCATCACAGGTGTTAAGAAAGCTCTTGTTTTAAGATAGAAAAAGTCGGAAATCATCGAAAAGAATTATTGATTCAATAATAAATGAATTGATAATATTATTTGGCTGCATAAAACATCGATGTGTTTGAGCAATTGCAAAAGCATCGATGCATCGATAGTGCCATCGATGTTTCACCACCTCTATTTGTGATTGTGTGTGATCCCAAAATACAGGTTTTGTGTTTTATTTTTATTTTGGTTTAAATTTGACCGTAAATCGCAAAGCCGCAAAGTGATGACCGGAATTGTTACAACACAAGATAACAGTGCACTGTTGTTCGGCAGACGTATGTGCAGCAAAATGTGTTAAACTCCCCCCAAAAAATGGACAAGAGTATTACTTTTAACCTTAGTTGACATTGAAATGTACCCGCTGCTAGAGGCGGAGACAGTGCGTCGACGTCTCTCTGTCTGTTTCAATGTGTGTGAGTGTGTGCTAGAAAAGGAGAACAAACCAAAGACAAATAAACTGCATGCAGAGGGTCCCAATGAATTTTTATTATTTTTTTTTTGTATTTTTGTATTTTGTGACACATGTGCTTTACAAACGATTATCGTCGTCGCCATTGCCGTTGCTGATGCCGCGCCCCCAAAACTCCAAATGCGAAAAATGAAAAGAGTGTGAAATGATAAAAGATTAAACGAAACTGAAACTCACCTGCTGTGTTCGTGGAATGGTAAAGGGGAGAGAGGTGGTGGAGGCAGGTCGATATGTACGAAACGAAAGCAGCGGCGGCAACTGCGACTGCGGCAGCGCGACTGCAGCTGTGGCTCGGCTTAGTTGCAGTAGTAGATGAGAAACAGATCAAAACAAACCAAAGTCAAAATAGTAACGGTAACAGAGATAGAGCGCAAAAGCGAGAGCGAGCGAGGCAAAACACTAAGTGTGGGTGTGATTATTGAATGACTGAGTGAGTGGGGGAGGGCGATCGTATGTGTTTCTCTATGTGTGTGTGTGTGTGTTTGTGTGTAATTACAAAATGTGATAAAGTTGGAAAGCATTTGTCGCCGTTTAGATTTATTGGGCCGACGACGCGTTGTGTAATCATTCATAAAGCGCACTCACTCAGAAGTAGAAAATAGAAGTAGAAGAGCAAAAGCAAAGGCAGAGCAAAAAAGGCAAACGCGAATGTGAATGCTAATTCTATTTCATTTCAATTTGATTTTATTTGATTTCTCTTCTCTGTTCTGTGTTCTGTTTTAAATCGATTTGTTGTAGTTGTTGGCATTCGCTATTAATTAAATCAGCACCCGACTCGCAGCCTTTTAACAAACCAACAACAGCTGAGAGTGTGAACGAGCGAATGCGAGCGAGAGAGAGAGAGCGAGCGAGCGAGCAATGTGGAAATGAGAGAGCAGAAACAGCAGCCCACTTTTGACTTCCACAAGAACACCAGCAACGAAAGCAGCAACAACAACAACAGTAATTGTTTCTTACACCAGCCCAAGCTGCAAAACACCGGCACAACAGAAACAGTAAAAGCAGCAACAGCAGCAGCGCTGCCAGCGATTTGTTGGTAATTAAAAGTAAAGCAAATACAACAACTACGCAGCAGCAGCAGCGTAGCAGCGACGTCGACAGCAAACGGCAAGCGACGACGTCGTATAACGGAACAGATTCAATTCGTGCATTGATCGTGTCGCGTCGCGTCAACTTGCGTCGTTTTATACAAAAATAGCAACACGCCAAGGAGTGAGCGAGACTGAGTGAGTGGGAGAGAAAGAGCATTGTATTCTGTGTTGGATTTGGATTACACTTAATAACCACAACAACAAAAGCAACAATAATCATACACGACAATAATATCAACAACAACAACAACAACAAATAAACAAACAAACAAACAACAGCACAAGCAACCAGCAACAACAACACCAACAACAACAGCAAGTGCGAGTGAGACAGAAGCGACGCTGGTGTCGCTGCGACGTCTCGAGTTGCTGAGAACGCCGCCAAAATTTCACTGGATATAATGGCCAAAGACGAGGAGGATGATCTGCTGCCCGACAAGGATGCGGCCAAGGGCTTCTATGCCAAATATGAGCCCAAGGAAATACTGGGCAGGTAAGATCAGCTCGATATAACACCTAAACGAATATTTTATATATCTTAGCTGAGACTTAAGATGAGATGATTATTATATACAATTGAAGAATGCTAAATAAGGATAGATAAATAATTTTAGGTAATTCTTTAGTAAGATCTCCCTCATATAACCCCTAAAACGATTATTTTATATATCTTAGTTGATAGATACTAAAGATGACTGAAGAAAATATTAGTATTATATACAATTGAAGAATGCTAAATAAGGATAGATAGATAATTTTAGATATCATCATTGAAATCATTGAATTTACATATATATTATAGATTATAGATCATAGACTTTACAAATTTCCCATTCCTATTAGATAGATATTTCCTTAGTTACAACTCAGGTTACAAGAGACCTCTCTTTGCTGTTTTCTTATAGATCAAAATTAAATCAATTATATAGATATAAATTTATTTCGATAGATATTATATAGGTCAATATAATTATTTCAGGTAATCATTTAATCTAAGTATAAAGAAGAAATTTAAGGATCATTCTGACTAGATAAAGACAGTTTCTTAAAATTTTAGTTGTCAAAAAGTATGTTGACAAAAAGTAATCTAATTCTTACAAATTGTTCATTCCCTATTTAATTTCCTTATTCAAAACTGAGTTTATATGAGACCTTTATTTGCTAGTTTCTTATAGAGATAGATGTTGAGAAGACAAAACAAAATTAAATGAATTATTAATAATATAGTTTGATATAGATCAATGTAATTACTTCAGGTAATCATTTATTCCAAGTATTTGGGAGAATTTCGGCTAATCTTTTAGGCGTACCATGGCTGGAAAATTTCTTAAACATTTTAGTTGAGGAAAAAAAGTATTTCAAAGTAAGCAGATAAAGAAGATTTAAATATTTTAATAGGGAGAAAAAGTATTCCAAAGTACGATCCTGGTTAGTTAAAGACAATTTCTTAAATATTTTACTTTAAAAAATAAAGTATTTAAAACTATTCGAAGTTAAACATTACGAATTTCCAATTAAATTTCCTAAGTCACAACTCGGGTTACATGAGACCTTTCTTTGCTAGTTTCTTATAGAGATAATGTGTCAGAAACCTCAGCAAAACACGCCCCACAACACATATCATTGACCTTTTGGGCAAAACAATTTCATGCGATCGACAAAAATTACTCATACAAGTAAATTTTGTGGAAGACTAGACTTACTGCGAATTTAGCTAGAAGTGGGCTAGAATTACAATATTTCTTCTTATTTGGGCATATAATGTAGAATTGTTTCACATTTAAATTGAGTCATTTTCAACTGGAAGACATAATGCTGATAGATGGATTTAAAAATATCAAATGACTTTCGTGATATTCAAGGTTTAAGTTAAAAGAATAATAAGCGAGCGAATATCTGTTAATTGTATAGAATTGGAACATGGAATAAATCAAACGAGTTTTGGGACTATAACTATTAAAATGATATATTTTAAGGTAAACTAGAAGATATATTGCTGATACATAGATTTAGAAGTATTAAATTCTGTTCATGATATTTGAGTTTTAAGTTAAAAGAGTAATAATCATATAAAACTATCAGATATTTGATTATTATTCTTTTTTTTTTATTTTACACGAGTTTTCTGATTATAATAATATAAAAATAATTAAATATAGAATGTGTCTTCACAATTCTAAATAAATAATCTATTAAATATTAAAAACAAATCTTATTTCCAAAATAAAGATGAAATGTTATGTTTAATCGTAAATTCGAAAAATTCCCTTAAGATAGAGGAAAAGTAAGCTAAAATTTTGTTACTATAAAATCTCATAATTTCTCTCTTTAAGTTATAGGAAAAGTATGCTAAAATTATTCTATTATGTTATCGTATACAACATTTTATTGAATTAATCGGAACTGAAATATTACCTTAATTTCCTATAAAACTATTAATTTCTCTCTTTAGCTAGAAAATAAGAAAGTTACAATTTTTATTTTTAAAAAACTATTAATTCTCCCTTAAGTTGGAGAAAAAGAAAACTAAAATTATGTTAGAAGAAAAACTATTAATTTCTTTCTTAAGGAGAAACAAGAAACTGAAATTTTGAACAAGAAAAACTATTAATTTGAAGTGCAAAATAACTAAATATTGAACTAATATAATGATAAATTATAAGCAATCTTTTAGTGTATATAGTTTTTCACCTACTAGACAAAATCGCGCTATATCGAGAGGGCATTTGTGGGTGCGAATTGTGCCCAAAATCGAAAGATCCAATGCGGGGTGCATAACATATTTAATGTTATTATCGTTGGCTTTATGCAGAGTTTGCAGAATTCTAGACTTTTGTTTATGTTTTAAATTGGAGAAAAGACGCAGAAGGGTTGCCTCAATAAGACTATAAGACTATGACTCAGAGACAGAGGCACATGTGGAGACGTGTGAGAATTGTCATTGTTACATTACGATATCGAGATCAACCTTGAGTTGAACTTCACAGCGAGGCAAATAGATCGTAAAGCTGTAAAAGTGATTATGATCGTAATATCCTCTCCAAGTCGTATCTTTTGATAAACTAGCATGTTCAAACAGTGTGTTAATTTCGGACTCAACATTTTTACAGGGGCATCAGTTCGACGGTGCGACGATGCATCGAGAAGGAGACGGGCAAAGAGTTTGCCGCTAAGATCATCGATCTGGGCGCCACAACGGAGGCGGGCGAAACGAATCCATATCATATGCTCGAGGCAACGCGACAGGAAATCTCAATTCTACGCCAAGTGATGGGTCATCCCTATATAAGTGAGTCGTAATATTCAACTAAATTAAACATTAATAATAATCTTTGTTTTTTTTTTTCTATTTCCTCAGTTGATTTGCAGGACGTCTTTGAATCAGATGCATTTGTATTTCTCGTCTTTGAGCTGTGCCCAAAAGGCGAACTCTTCGACTATCTGACATCGGTGGTTACGCTATCCGAGAAGAAGACACGCACCATTATGCGACAGATCTTTGAGGGTGTCGAGTATATACACGCCAAGAGCATTGTCCATCGCGATCTGAAGCCCGAGAACATATTGCTCGACGAGAATCACAATGTCAAGATCACAGATTTCGGTTTCGCACGCCAACTGCATGATGGCGAGAAACTTTCGGGTAAGGAAGGGATTTTACATTCCCAAAGCAGATTCGGGTTTTCTTCATACATGACTAATTCTTTCTTCAATATTAGAATTTCTTTTATAAGCTATTATAAGCGCATATTTAAGCAGAGATTTTTCTTTTATATACTTGACTATTTCATTCCTTAATATAAGGTTTTCTTTTTTCTATTCAAACAGAGAATTTTCTATATACTTGACTACTTTTTTCCTCAATATTAGAATTTATTTAATAAGCTATTATAAGCGCCTATTTAAGGAACCCTAATATTGAAGAAAGAAGTAATCAAGTATATTAAATTTAAATTAAATTTAAATTTGTTCATATTAACAACAATCACTTAACGATTTAACTTTAAATTAGAATATTCAAGTTAGAATACGATCTAATTTAAGACGATTTTGGATGTGCATTTCTTTCGTTAACAGAAATTGTTCTCTAAAATTTCACAAAACTAGCTTGTGTATTAGCTGAGTTATATAATATGCATTTCTCATGCAGTTTCTCATACAAATTCTGTCTGTCTCTCGAGAAATATAAGAATTTCATAAGTGGGTTGTTAGTTTTATATAAAGTTCGCTTTACATTGACTTAACCATTTAACTTTAAATTATAATATTTAAATTATAATTTGTTCTACACCAAAAAGATTTTAGTGGTTAATTTCTTTCGCGAACAGAGACTATTCTATAGCATTTCATAAATGCTTTTCCAAATTATTTCCTATACACATTCTGTCTGATTCTCCCCAAATATTAGAGTTTCTTTAATAGAACATTTTATAGAACATTGACTTAACGTTTACTTTACCATTTACCTTATATTTACATTTAAATTAAAATATGATCTACACCAAAAAGATTTTAGTTATGCATTTCTTTCGTTAACATAAATATGTCTTTCAAATTTCATAAGCCTAGCTTGTGTATTAGCTGAGTTATGTGAAATGCATTTCCAACTGATGCTCATGCACATTCTGTCTGTCTCTCTCTCTTTCACTTTTGATCGCTATCATGCTGTCTCTCTCTATTCCATACAGATCTGTGCGGCACACCGGGCTACTTGGCCCCCGAGACGCTCAAATGCAACATGTTCGAAGGTTCTCCAGGCTACTCACAGGAGGTGGACATGTAAGGAAGGAAATCGAAATCGAAGTTCTATTTTTAACTATGGTATTTTGTATTGTTTTGCAGTTGGGCCTGCGGAGTTATAATGTTCACTTTGCTTGTCGGTTGTCCGCCGTTCTGGCATCGTAAGCAGATGGTCATGCTGCGCAATATTATGGAGGGTAAATACAGTTTTACCTCACCGGAGTGGGCCGATATTTCAGGTAAGTTTATCACATCACATCTCGTTTAATCGAATCTATCGTTGATCCATGGTTTTACTTCATTCTCGACAGAGGATCCCAAAGATCTGATACGCAAATGTCTAGTCGTTGATCCTGCGCAACGTATCACCGTCAAGGAAGTATTAAGACATCCATTCTTCAATCAAATGGTAAGTGACGATCCCATAGAAACCATTCTAAATGCCCCGATCCGGTCCCCTAGGCATAACGTTAGTCGTGTTCAGGTCTACTACTATCACACAATAGATATCTATGCGTATTTATATTTTGTATTCTTAAGTCCAACAAACTTCAGGAATTAGAATTATACACAAAAACACTCAACAATTGTGACTCACACATATTCCCGGAAAAACACAAACAAAACAGCCAATTAACTGCTTCTTCTTCTTCTTTCTATAAACTTCCAACTATATATTCACATATTTAATATATATAATCCAAGCCAATTGATATTGTACTGCACCTTGGGAGTCGACACATTTTCTATTTCAAATTTTTTCCTTCAATGAAACTGATTTCCCTTCCTACTTTTTTTTCGTTCGTTGTTTTACATTTATTTTAGTATTTATTTACTTAATTTATTTTATTTTATTTTATTTTTTTTTTTTTTTTTTTTGAGAATTTATTATTATTATATATACGTACATTTTTCTCTTTTTCTTACATATTAAATACGTTTACTTAAAACTTAAAAAAAAAAACATGCAATTATTATAATAAAAAAAAAAACGAAAAAACAAAACCAAATACAAATGTATCGTACCTCTGTCTCTCACGTCAATAATCGAATAATCGATATTCGATAACACACGTAGTTGTTCGAGCAAAACATTGATGGCCTCAAGCGCAGCCTCTCGACCAAGTCCAGAAGAATGAGTCGCATCACTGAAATCGCACTGGTAACGAATAATGTCTGGACTAACAAATACTCTATAATAACTACCACAACCACCACAATAATAATAATAATATCGATGATAATAATAAATAAATCAACAACAACAACAAATCACATACATATCAACTTTGTTGCATTTTGTTCTTGATCGAAATCGAATCGAATCAAAACTTGTCTAATCCGAATAACTCTCAACTCTTTAACACCAGGTTATTTTTTGATCTCTTCCTGTTTTCGTGCTCGTGCTTGTGCTCGTGTTTGCTCAGGGATTAAGCTTGAGCATTGTCCCATCTCTATATATAACCTTCAACAAAAAAAAAACAAATATATAGTTAATTAATGAATTAATTACTTAATCGTTTGTTGCTGCTTCCCATTTCCTACTTTTTATTTATTTATTTCTACATTATTGTTTTTGTTGTCGCGTTCTTTTCTACTTATTATTTTGCTTGTCTAATTTGTTTGTGTCTCGCTCTTTCGCTCTTTTCGTGATCGTGTCGCCCGTCGTCGCGATAACAATAACGATAACAACCGATAACAAAAGCCGCGTGCATGCATGCCATCTCTGTCTAGCATTTAACGAACCCATTTGTCCTTTTGTATGTGTGCGTGCAATGAGCGAAAAAAACAGCAAAAAAAAACAAGATACAAGGTGCATATAGTAAAAGAAGCAATGATGAAAATGGTCCTTTTAAGCTAGCTTAGGTTTATTTATTTATTTATGTACTCTATATTTATTTGATAATTTAAATAATAAATCGATTTATGTCGCTCAAATGCAAACAATTTAGGTATTATTTTTATTTGTATACCATTTTTGATTATATTTATAAAATTCTTTTGATTTCACTTTCGTAAACCAAAATCGTAAATCCTCAAAAACCAAAAAAACACCCAAAAAAACAAAATCGATCGGTTATCGATCTCAGGTTCTAATGAACGATTTGACAATGGCGTGGCATCCGCCAGCGATGCGTCAGCATTCGCAAACAGCGACCACATCCAGCCGAACCTACCTCAATCATGCGATCATGGAGCCAACGAGCAGCAGCAGCTACAGTGGCAACAACAACTCCTCCTACATTTACTACAGTGCACCTCAAAGCTCCTATTCATCGAATCGATTGCGGGATGTTGCGCTCTCGCCCGACGCCGAGCGACAACAGCAACTCCAACAGCAACAACAACAACTCCAACAGCAACAAGTGTTGGAGGCAGCAACAGCTGCAGCGGCAGCAGTAACGGCAGCAACATCGTCGCTTTCCAACACTGGCAGCTCGTCGATGACGCTAACGGCGACTGTTTACTATTCACAACAACAACAGCAGCAGCAGCAACAGGCATCGATACCAGCGATAAGCGGCGATATCGATAACGATAAATTGATATATGCAAATGCCAAACAACAACAACAGCAACAACAACAAGCACATTTATTATATCCCACAGTGCAGGCAGGTTTTTCCTTATCCTTTTTGGTTTTGTATTTCTTATTTTTATTGCCACGTACAACTTATTTACTTAGTTTTTGACACACACACACACACTTAGTTGCTTTTGAGTTGTTGAAAATTATGTTGAACACACACACGCTGAGATGAAAGCCATCAAAAATCACACACACACACACACAAATACACCAATACACTTACACAACGGCGTCAAGGCACTTGAAAAATCATGCTCATATTCCACTATCTCTTTCTATAACTATACTATATAATATATATCGATTGTATTATTGGTAATTGGAGTCATTAATGTTAATGTTTAGTTTTTGAAACACACCTTGTACTATTATTATATTATTAATTCTTTTTTTTTTTTGTTGTTTTAGCCAAGTAAATTGTATTATATGCACCTTTGTAGAAGTATTTAGTTTATTATTATACATATATTATATCTAAAAACGATAATTTTGATGGTGGTTTTTATTTAAGTATCGCTTTTGCACCCCGATCACTAATAATTGGCTCAATCTGTGTAACTAACTTTGATTTCTTCTCTCGCTCTCATGCTATCTGTCTCTTTCTTGCATGCCACTTGATTAAGTTTCGATTTTTAGCGTAGCGTTTAATACATCACAAAATACTATATACAAATACAAATACACCATTTACGAATCGAAATGAAAAATGATATAAACAAACAAAAAAAAAAATTATACGCTTTACCGATTTTCACTGACGATGTCTTTTGTTTTTGGTTTTAATTCTCTCTCCTCTGTATGATTTGTTGATATACACGTTTTGTTTTGTGTGTCTGTCATGTTCTCTCTATCAATATTGTCAGAGTCTCAACGCCCTTATAGGATGTGTGTCTATAAGTCGGTGTTGTGGAGACTCCCTTGTGAGTAAACCAAAGAAAAATGCTGAGAATATACAAAAAAAAACCAACCAAACTATTAGTTACACCTACCACACATACACCTACATACATACATATACATATACTAGTCTCTCTCTTTCTATCTCTCTATTATATATGTGTGTGTGTTTTGTCCTAGAGTGTCGCTCACCCATTATACTATATACTACATATTTTGTCAAAATTAATACAAATTTTCTGTTTTAATTATATTTATTTGCTTTTGCTTACAAATAACAAGAAACTGAATAATTACTCCCCCTCTTCACATTTCACATCAAACTCACGCACACTAACACAAATGCAGCGTAGTTCAGGGAGAGGAAAGAGGATCTAAGCAAAGCAATGCGAAAGCTTTCGTTCTCCCACTCACACACACTGCAGTTAACACAGCATGCAAATGCAAATGCAAAAAAAAAGTCTAGCCTAAGAAGTCTTTCCACCCTCTATCTTGATCTCTCTCTCTTGGTCTCTTTGGTAAACACACAAACATACACACGCACACGCACACTGTACATTTGTCTTAAGGCGCAAGTTATGTTGCACTTTTCTATTTATTGCTGTAACCGTCTAACAACATAACGTAACGTAACAAATGAAAAACAAAATTATTACTCACACACATACACACACACACACACACATTTTGTTGTATCAAAAACAGCTTCTAACATTCATATTAACCCCAAAATGGCGAATGGAAACTAAATCTAAACTAAAAAACAAAAATAAGAAACCCAACATAAATCAAATGAAAATAATAATAAACTATAAATATCAGTATATGAATTAATTAACAATTTTCTCTTTATTTTTTTTTCTGTGTGGTATTCATATGGAAAAAATATAGCTGCGGAAACAGAGTCGCTTCAATGCACGCAAAAAGTTCCAATTTGCCATATTAGTGATACGTGCCGTGATCAGGATACGTCGACTGCGCTACACTGCAGAGCCGCTGCATGTCGAGGAAGCCATACGCGATCCATATCGCGTCAAAGTGCTGCGCAAGGTGAGTGCAAAGCAAACACACACACACATACATACATACATAAGCATACACATATTCACCTCTCACTTTGCAGGTCATCGATGGCTGCGCTTTCCGCGTTTACGGCCATTGGGTGAAGAAGGGCGAGGGACAGAATCGTGCCGCCCTCTTCGAGAATACTCCGCGCACCGAACTCCATGCGCTCTACATCAACAATCTCAGTCGATAGGCATCGATAGGAAGCGGAAGACGCACATCAAACACAAACACAAACACTTGCACATATAAACACACACACAAAACACGAAAATTAGCAAAAGTAATTAAACGACACACACATAAAATACGTATCAAACACACACACACACACACCAATAACAACAACAAAGTGTAATCAGCAATCGGTTCGGTTCTGTTTGTATGTACAATTAATTTTTTTTCTTGTTTTTTGAAATCTCCACATCATTATTATGTTGTGTATGTACAAGAGCTGAAATGAAAAAAATCGAAGGAGTTAGTGTAGAAATTAATACTATACACCCAAACATACATATACTACATACATACATACATACATATAATTAGTATGCTAGTTTTACCTATGTACATACTTACTTACATACATACAATTAAACGCGAATTGTCGCCAATAATACAACGACAAGAAGCACAACTACAACATGAGAAGATATGAGAAGGCAACAGATGTGCATGTAGTAGTGAGAGTAGTAGTAGTAGTGAGTACGAACCGTAAAAGGCCTTTGCCTCCCCCTTTGCCCACTCCCCCCCCCACGCTCGACATACATAACGAGTGAGTGAAGAGGAATAAGAAAACACCAACAACAACAACAACTACCAATCAACAAATCAAGCAAAAACAAACATACATAGATGCATATGTATTTTCTGTTAACGATTTTATTAAATTATTTAAATATATTGCTAAGCGTTTACATTTTAATTGTTATGTTGTAGTATACAAAATAAATAAAAAAAATACACAAAAAAAAAACGAAACGAAACAAAAACAGAAACAGAAAAGTGCAACAACGTGAGTTATCGCTGCTGTTATCGTTATCGATGACAAAGCTTAAATGTGCTTGGTGCAATCATACGAGCGTTCACAGCATTCGGGATAGTTACGGTTCGTGTTCACAAAATCGCGCTGCTTGCAGCCCTTTGGCGGTGCCTTTGCCTGGCAAGTGCGGAATTCCACATAACCGTTCTCCAAGCAAGTGACGCCGGCGCACAGATGATCGGGTGCCTTGCCAGTTTGTCCAGGCGACATAATCACGTTCGAGTTGAGCACACATTTGCCGGGATACGCTGCAAAAAAAGCATCGATGCGATTACAAATAAGTAAGTTATGTTTTTTTTCATTTTCTTTATAAATTGCCACTTACAAGGATTGCTAAACTTGACGCGTGCAATGGCCGCTTCGGCAGACTTCGTGCTGAGCACGAAGAGAACGACAGCGCAAACGAAGAAAGCGACAATTTTGAAGTGCGCCATTTTGTAGTTGTAGTTGTTCTTGTTATTACTGCTGCTGAGGTGAAGGTGATGCTGCTGCTGATGCTGCTGTTGGTGTGTGTTGTTCACAATTGGATTGTAGGACGGCAAGTGCTGTTGATTCTGTGAATGCGGCAATGTTTTATACGCTTTGTTATCACAATCACAAAAAATACGCCGTCGACTTGCGGCTTATCGAGAGCTAAGCTGCCAACCGAACTTGACCTTGTCCAATCCCAATCCCCAATATTGCGCTCCTTTTCGCGCCCATGCCGGTTTTAGCGACAGCTGCCTGTTTGGCGACTTTTTGTTTTGTTGCCGTCCGTTTGTTGTTGTTGTTGCTGCTGCTGCTGACTTCGACTTCCCTGCGGTTCATTGAGTACTTAATTATATTACGCGCTCAGTA
The DNA here is from genome assembly GCF_023558435.1 of Drosophila sulfurigaster albostrigata. Lineage (NCBI taxonomy): Eukaryota > Metazoa > Arthropoda > Insecta > Diptera > Drosophilidae > Drosophila > Drosophila sulfurigaster. The sequence goes on from NC_084885.1 coordinate 22,989,065, forward strand.
TACACGCATATAAATAATTTTGTGAAATACTTTAATTGTTAATTGATGCACACACAAACACAGGCGTTTTTTATGAGCCTGCTGCTGGCGCTTATCACGTTTTCCATTTCGTTGTTGTTGTTTCTGTCAATTGGCGCCTGCTTAATTCTTGTTGTTGTGATTGTTGTTTGGGCTTTTTTGGGAATTCTTTATTTTTTTTGTTTTGGCATTCCTGTGGTTGCTTCAACGTTGACTCAACATTTCGCACACAAATCATAAAAAAAAACAATCTACAAACTTTCACCGAACAATCAACCGGCTGCTGTGGGATCTTCAACCTTTGCGCCAAAAGTTCAAAATATCAATCGATATTTGATGATGTGCGTGCGCATGCGTGCGTTTGTTTATCGATAAGTGTCATTGACACTTTACTCAAAATGGCAGCAGTGCGTTGGTACTTTTCACAGCGGGGTCTATTCTTACATTTGTACATTTTGCTATTGCAGTTGGCATGCAATGGTACTTTATTTGCAGCGTTGGCAAATTGGTTTTTTAATAGGATTGTGGAGGAAATTGAAGGTTGCCATGCAGCTTTACTAAAAAAGATTTTTTCGCAAATGGGACTTTTTGCTTTTGCAAAGTAATTGACAGCAATTGCATAGCTATGATTATGGGACATTTCGCTCCGGTACTTTTCGCCTAGTATCCAGTTGCCTGTAAATATGAATGGTACTTTTTGTAGCTCGGCAACTTCTTCGGTACAAATTAGTGCAAATGGTACTTTGCTTGCTTTGTCCCATTTCCTGTTGCCTGTAAAATTGTAATTGGTACTTTTGTGCTGTCGAAATGAAAGAAATCCATGTTTCGTTTGTTAAATTAAAACATTACTATTTATTTGTTGTTGTCGTTTCTTTTGTCTATGTTACAGAGGATAAACTATATTGCGCGTACTTTGAACCCTACTTTTGCATGCTTAAACTTAGTCTATATATATATATATTTAATTTATATATATATATATATATATATATATATATATATTTGTGTATTTATAATATTACTATATATATGTATATATTCTTTTCTTGTTTGTCAACATTATTTTTAACTTCTGCGGCTTACGAGAAATGCAACATTTGCTTGCTAGTTTTGTTTTGTTTTTGTGTTACTTGTTTTGCTTAAGAATGAGATTCGAATGCGTTGCGAATTTGAAGAAAAAGAGAATTCTCGATTAATATCATCAAAAGTGTCACGTTACGTTACGTCACGTTACGCGTTACGTGGAATGAGAAATAGTGCGAGATTCATTAGGAGTTGTGTTGTTGCTTTGCTGTTTGTTATTTGTTGTTGGACGTTTAGACACCGTTGTAAACGGGCAACTTGGCCGTCTCGACCTTGTCGATGACCTTAAAGGAGGGGAACAATCCACCCTGATTGGTTCGCGTATTCTTGCCCTTGGAATTGCCATCCCAATGATTGCCCGCAACCGAAACCAGATCGCCCACCTTCAGCTGCAGATCCTCATGGGATCGCGGCTTGTGAGCAATTACCGCTCGTCGATTATGCGGATTCTGTCCGCCATAATAGTAGATGTCATCCAGGGACTTGAAACGATCCGCGGCATTCGGATACATCGTTTGCATGATCTCATAGGCGACGCGACACACCTGCGAGGAGAATGTGCACACCAGGTAATCGGACATCGAGAGCAGATGAATGTCCAGGATGATGCCATTGAGAGCGGTGTCGGTGTAGCGTGTGGAAACGGCGGCCATGCGTGCCACCTCCGGATCACCGACGATCCGATATTGCGGATACTTTTTACGCGCCTCCTCGATGACACGCGCATCGTCCGAGGCGAGGAAGATGCGACGCACCACGCTCGTCCCATTGATCTCCAGCGTGCGATAATAATCCTCCACATGGGTCATGTACTCCTCAATGCTGTGGAAGGCAGCCTCGGTGCCCACTTTGTCTGTGCGTCGGACATGTACGCTGCGGAAAAGTTGTAAATGGGTATAGAAAAAGTGATTTCAAGCTGCAAATATTGTAGAGCAATGTCCTAATCCTAATCTAGTTCAGTGTACCTACCCGACTATGGGACGCTGCCAGCCCAGATTGCGCATCCCCGAGTTGAGGAAGTCGCGTGTGCTCGTCTGCGGTCGCAGCAAGTATTTGAGAAACTGTCCCACCCACCAGACAATGGGATCGCCATGCAGACGCTTCAATCGCGGCGCCAGATCCTCGGGCACTGCCAGCGGCAAATACGGCGGACGCGGCATCAGCGAATCAATGATGGGCAACACCAGCACCTGAGTGTTGGGCTTCCCCGGCCAATTGTACGCATTGGCGGTGCCAGCATCGTGACAGCTGTCGGAGACGGGCTTGAAAACCTCCTCCCAGCCACCTTTGTGATAGCGCCAACCGCGCGACTTAAGGATGAGCGTACGCTCCGTGGCGTAGGCCACAATGAAGCAGTAGACCACATGATGCAGTTGACAACCGTAGCCGCAACCCTGGAAAACGAGACGAGAGATGAGACGAGGAACGATGAGAGAGAGAGAGTAAAAGGACCCTCACCTTATTGAGCTTGCAGACCAGCTTTCGTGCATTGGCACAATCGCTGGGATTCTGCAAATGATGCAGACGTCGCTGCACCAAATCGCTCAATTCACTCGCTTCCTTGTGACGCCACGCTTCGTAGCCATCGACGCGACGAAGATGCTCCATGTCGCTCAGAAGCGAACGCTTGTGCTCGGCACCCTGCAGCAGCACCTGCTGTATGGACTCCTCGAGATCGGCGTTATTCGGACCGAGAGATTTGCGTATTTTGCCCAGCTCGCTGCTAAAATAATTCCAAATCTCTGCGACATTTGTTTGCACCCGACGTCGTGCCAATTCATACTCGAGACTCGGCTCGACGCCCGCCACGCCGCCAAGTGGAGGTTGCCCAGCTGGTCCTGAGTCGATTGCAGCTCCGCCCGCTGCCTCAAGGCCACGCTCCATGTCCGAGTCGGCGGGCACGACCTCAAAGAGCGTATCATCCACAAGAAGTCCAGCATCGTTGCCACCTCCTGCTCCGTTTTTGGGTGCAGCATCCTGCTCTAGTCTTTGGATAAGCTTCAAAGCACTCTGCTTGTCGAGCTGCTCACTGTAAAAGAACAGGGAGAACAGAAAGAAACCGAGAGAATGAGAGAATGCAAAAGAACAGACTTTGTGGGTTTATGTGTGACGTGTTCACTGCTAGCGTGAATAATTCCTCATTACACCAACGTGTCAGGGGCCGTTTAGCATATGAATGCCACGTGATTATAAAAGCATGTCGAGTGCGGATTTGGGGCGATTTCTGTGCTGATTTCGGTGGTCATTTCAACGAGGTCTCAGCTGAGATTTGAGGTGTTGTTAGGGATGACTTAAGAAGCAATTTTACTGCGCGCGCTTTCTTGGAGAGACTTCAGGGAGTTTCTGGGGATTACAGCGGAAGCTTAAGAGAGATTGTTGGATACTGAAATATAACTGCGCGCTTTCCTGGGGAGACTTCAGGGTGATATCATGTGATCTCAGTGAAGTTTCAAGGTGGCATTTATGGGGATTATAGCGAAAATTTGAAAGAGATTGTTGGGTACTTTCAGTGCGATTTCACGCGGAGCCTCGAGCATAGTTTTGGAGATGAATTTAAAGCTAAATCGAGGGTATTTCCGATGGAGCGTTTTCACGGCCAAATTTCTGAGCTCATGGTTTCAACAAAACTTATGTGATAACCTCAAGGGTCACTTGCGATAAAAATTAATATCGGTTTGTGCAAACCACATAAACAGCATAAGAGGAAGTTAAGCAGGTAAATTACAGCGGCGTTCCCAGGAGATTTGAAAGGTCGATTTCAAATGGTATTTTTAGCTGTTTAAGAAAGATTAGGAGGGTAACATTAAGCGTATTTAAGGCACGTTTCTTAAGGAAATCTTATAGGAAATTAGTAGGCTGCTTTCAGGGAAGATTATGGGGGGTAACATTATGTGAATTTAAGAAACGTTTGTTAGGAAATCTTATAGGACATTAGGAAGTGATTCTAGTGATCAAATCAGAAGATTTCAATGAGGTAACCTCAACCTTCCAAAAGGACTTTTGTAGAAGGTGATTTCAATGAGGAAATTTGAGTAGTATTTAAGGGGCGTTTTTAGAAGAACTTTGAAGGTTTTTTGTTGAACCAGCCCAGACGAATTCAATGGAAGATTAGAAAGCGATTTAAATGGAGACTTCGAAGACAGGATCTCGGCAATAAATTCGACGTGTCATCAGCGTTGTTTCCCCTTTTGGCAGACTCACCTCATCAGCTCATCGATGAGCAGCTTGAGCTCCTCGTTGCGCTGCTTCGTGTGCTCAAGCAGCTGCATCGCCTGATTGATGCGTCGCGTGTTCAGCTCATTGTCACCATTCGATCCCAGCGAAGCGGATCCATAACTCTGGCCTCCCTGTCCACCTTGCCCTTGACCAGCAGCCTGCTGCTGTGTGTTGGTCAACTTGAGCACGAAGACGTAGACGAGCACCGCCCACGCAAGCACAAAGATGATGAGAGCACGTACCCAGGAATTGGATGAGGAGCCAAACAGCTGGCGCACCAGCAACATTGCTGCAAATCTTTCCTACTCTCCAACTCACAATAGCTTGCCTGCGTGTGAGTGTGTGTGTGTGTATGTGTGTGCGGGTGTCGTGTCCGGTGTGCGTGCGTGCGAGAGTGTATGTGTGTGTGTGTATGTGTGTGTGGCACAGCTTGTTAATGGAGTGTTGTTGCTTGAGCGTTTTTTAGCCGTTTGGCTCGTCGTCGCATAGTCACCAACCAAACGAGCAGCGCTTTAGCTGCTAATGCTTATCATTATTGCGCGGCACTTCATTGCTAACCACAACGACAACAACAACGTAAACAACACAAACGGCAATGCAATGACACAGTTTCCGTTTTTCCTTTTTTTCTCGTTCCTTTTGGCGAGAATAAATAAATAACAAAATACTAGAATAGGGATGAAGCTGCAGTCTATCGATAGATATCGCCGTGCACTTTATTCTTATTATCGGTATATTTCAGTTTTAGTATATTTTTGCGTTCGATAAAACACGATTGCTGAATAAAACTAACGCCGGCTACACCAGCAGCAAATTCACAGGCCAATAACATACTATGAAAGTCTGTTCTGCATGTCGAACACACTTGAAAAATATGCGAATACCAAAGTCGGCAAACGACACGTAACCCAACCATCACACATGCTGATATCGATTGGCAGAGTGGCGGTGTGTCGATAGTCCAACTTGATTGCATTATTGGTACTTCTGCGGGACATTCAAAGAGAGAAATTCGCTATGTTCTGTTCCATGCTAACGAAGAGGTATCGTTGTTTTTGGATTATTCATTTTGTTTTTGCAGTATAATTTCACAATCCATTGCGGCTTATGCTAAGTGATTCTAAGGAATTTAATTTCATGTTTCCCCTATTTGGTGGAAAGTATCTGTGAACAACTCACTCACACTTTCCAATAGCCATTTCCAAAATTTCCACAATTACAATTTGCAACTCCAACTGCAATTTGCGTTGTTGTTTTGTTTTGTTAGATCAGCGCCAAAAATGAATGCGTTTGTTTGTTTTTTTTAATGCTATTAAAATTTAGGTTGTAGTTGTGTTGTTAAATCAAATGAAAAATTATCGTATAAATTATAAAAAATTCAGTATTATATATATATATAGTATTAAAAAAAACGTCGTACACATAAATTATAAATTATATTATTACAATTACGACCACAAAAATTTCGTACTGTTTCAAATGAGTGTGTGTTGTTGTTGTTGTTTGTTTTTTTTTTTCATTTCATTCTTTTTGCTTAGTCGACGGCGGCGTCTAATGCTCCATGAGTGTGTGTGTGTATGTGTGAGGGAGTTAGAGATGTGGGTGTCTGTCTGTGTACGTGTCTGTGTGTGTGAGAGAGAGAGAGAACGCTTGCCGATCAAGCGGCAGGCGGCTTTTTTTCTTGTTGAAGGGGGGCGGGGCGAGGGGTGTACGATGAGCTCTGAATTTGTATGCGACAAGTTTTGATTTATTGTTAAATTTAAATACTTATATAAATTACTTTTTTTTATTATAATTATTGTTTTTTTTTTGTTTTCTTTCATCCGTTTCTTGTATGTTTCTTGTAGTGGGCAACTGCGGCATTTGTAAATTTCTTTAATATTTAAATGTTGATTTCTCATATTTGTTTTTGTTTTACGTTTCGTTTCTCATTTGACTGTGTAAAAATATCAATTTGTTTCTGATTTTAATAGTTACTATGTTGTATTTTTATGGTAATATGGTATTTTGCTTTTCGTTTTCTCATCATCTACATAATTCTTCACGTGTTTTCACGTTACGTTGACGTTACGTTATCGCTGCGGCAAATTGGGGACTTTTTTGTTGTTGTTGTGTGTATGGCTATTTGCTATTTTGTTTGTGTTTGTTTTGCTTTTTTCAACATTCAATTCGTTTCCAACTTCAGTTACTTGGTTTTTTTATGTTTTATGTTTGCCTCCTCTCGCTCGCACTAAATATATTTTGTTTTTGTTGATTCTCGCTTGCTCCTAGCATTACGTTCTATGTCAGTGTGTGTGTGTGTGTGTCTGTGTGTACGTGAAATGGTTCTGCTGCGTTGTGTATTTGTGGTTCTCTGTTATGGGGGCTTTTCTTACGTCTCTTCTCTTCCGTTATGCTTACGTTATGTTACGTTATGCTCTAGTATGTGTGTGTGTTGGTGTGCTGTGTGCTCCTTGCTATGTTAAGTTTCGTATGTTGTGTGTGTGGGTGTGAGTGTGGGGATCTCGTTATATGTGTGTGTGTGTGAGTTGTATATATATATATATATTATATGTGTATAATTAGTTGTTTTTTTTGCTTAATAGTAAAATTTCTTGAATGTTGTTGTTGTTGTGGCAAAGTGTAGGTAATGTTTTGCTCTCAATCAATGTCGACTCAACTGCACTACATACATACAATGTGTCTTTCCACCAGTTATCCTTTTCGCTTTTCTTTTTTTCTTCTCTTACGTTTATATGTTGTTGTTGTTGTTGTTTTTTGTTGTTGTTACCCTTACCCAACCAACAGATCTGGATGTATGTGTATTTGTCTGTGTTGTGTTGTGTGTGGGCGGTTGGGTGTTCGATGAGCAGCTCAGTCGCTGCGCAGTTTCTTTAGCTCTGGTGATTTATCGGCGCCTGTGGCGGCTGCAGCAGTGGCGCCATCTGGCGAGCTGGCATCCAACTCGCAGTGCAATGCCGTACGCTTTTGGCCAATAGATGGCGCCGTTAGCGTTGCACTATCTGTTGCCGCTGCTGCTGACGCTGTTGTTGTCAAATGCTGCTGCAGTTGTTTCCTGCTGGCACGCAAATTGTTGCTGCTGCTGTTGCTCTCATCAGCCTCTAGCTCCTCATCCTCATCGTCTTCGTCATCCTCCTCCTCATCGTCTTCCTCGTCCTCATCATCGACATCGTCGTCATCCAACTCGTCTTCATCCTGCGCCGTTGTCGCCGACGCCGCAGCAGCTTTTCCATTGCCATTGGCCGGCGGAGGAGCAGCTCCAACTCCATCAGCAGCAGCAGCTCCATCAACTACTGAAGCAGGAGCAGCTGTTGTTGTTGTTGTGGTGGTGGTTGCAACTGTTTCGCCATTGTTGTTGAGCTGCTTGTTGTTATTGAGTTGTTGTTGTTGTGGAGACACTTCAGCAGCGACTCCAGCTGCCGCAGGCTGGGGATGATTCTTGTGTTGTTGCTGTTGTTGTTGTGGTGGGGCCTCAAGATTGCTTTCGGAATCGTCAGAGGCCAAAGGTCCTCTGTCCTCGCCATCCTCTGTGGACGTGGTGGTGGCCGTGGTCTGTGTGGTATTATCATCAATGATGGGCTCCTGCGAAGTGGAATCATTCGACACGAAATTCGAGTCGCCGTCCTGCAAAGCGTTGTTGTTGCTGTTGCTGTTGTTCTTAGCTCCGACAACGTTGACGCTCGTTGCTAACGGCGGATTGATGTTGTCATCAGCAGCTGCAAGAAACCGAAACGAAGCAAGAGATTAGCACACACACACAAAAGAGAGAGATGTGACCGATTGAATTTTACCTGCACCAAGACTTTCGTCATCGACAACTCCAACGCCATCGTTGGTATCATCGCCATCGAGCACTTTGCTGCTCGTCGTCTTGCCATTTGTGGCCATCGCTGTGGCCGCCACACCCGGCGGTGGCATCTCGTCGAGCAGCTCGGGACTGAGGTCGTTGGCCACATAGTGCGCCCAGAGCGCCAGCTCGACACGATGCGGCGACCAATGCGGCGTCTCGCCGCCGACCTCCGCATTTAGACGCTCCACTGTGGACTGTATGTGTTGCACAAAATTGAGGTACTCCTTGGTCGTATAATCAATGCCCTCGATCTCTGGTATGGCCATCAGGCACTCGTCGGCCATAAACGGAGCCGAATCCGGTGCGGCGGCGGTCAACAGAGCCGATGCCATTGTTGTGCCCACACCCTTTAGATTGGACAACGCTGTGATCGCCTGCTCGAGATTGGGCAGCTTGCGGAACGCTTTTTTTGTCTCCTGAATGACGGCACGTGGTGTATTCACCTTGACCAGATACGATAGCTGTGGATAGAATTTGCCACGCGACTGTTTCCATTTCATCGCCTGAACGAGCTCATCGTACACCAAATGGGCGTCCTTCCCTCGTGCCTTGATCAACGTGGGCAGCTCGTTTTGAAACCATTGATCGAGTCGTATCAGCTCCTGGGGCTTCTTGCTGCGCTTCTCAGCCTTCATTTTGAGCACCTCTGGATACAGTTTGTAGCAGTATTCGAATTGTGTGGTGCTGCCATTCTCGAAGAACGACGCTGTCGCTTTGCCGTTTGCCATCTTTCTTAGTCGTCTGTTTGTCTGTGTGTGTGTTTGTGTATGTATATCGATCTCTGTCTCTGTGTTTATCACTTTACCAGTTATCGCTCCTTGCGTGTATCTCTAACAATGTGTTATCGATATATGCCAATATGTCGATTGATGATTGTTGTTGTCGTTGTTGTTATTGTTGTTGGTGATGCGCCGGCGAAACGTTGGCATGATGATGAACACACAGCAGCACATGATGAAGAAGAAGCACCAGCAGCAGCAAACGAAGAGAGCGGGAGAGAGAGAGAAAGAGAGAACACAAATTAGCATTACATTTTAAAAACGCAGCAGACAATGAGAGCTTTTTTTTTTCGTTTTCGTTTTTTCTTCTTTTTCTTTTCTAGCGTTGCTGCATATAAGTGTGTGTGTGTGTGTGTTGTTGCACGTGTGCGTGTGAGTGACGGACGGCGAGAAATGTTTGCGAAAAATGTGAGAAACAACAATTTAATTACTTTCACTGTCCGTCTGACTAGCCAAGCTGCTGCTGTTTGCCGCCTTGTGTCGTTTTTTGGATGGGGATATATTTATTGTTTCTTTTTTGTGTGTGTTTCAATTTCGTCGCGAATTTGTCAGCATTTTCAATAATAATAACGATAATCACATTTCGTTTGCAAATTTGCAATTTTTCAGGGCAGCACACACAGCACAGCGCACACAAAAAACACACAGGCACAAAAAATCAAATCGAATTTTTACTCTCAAAAGCAAAAGCAAGGCAGCAGCATAGTTGCAGTTCGCAGTCGCTGCTTTCGTTGTGTCGTTGTCGCTTGGTTCGCACCAGTCGGGTTTTTTTTTTTTTTTTGTTTCTCGTTGTCGGCGAACGTCGTTGTCGTTGCTTGTGTCGGTCTTTCGCACGCACACATTCAAACACACACAAACACTAGGCAGCGGCAGCTTTAGCAGGCACACACACACACACATACACACAGTGACTGACAGGCAAACGCACACACATACACGGGCACACTCACACTGCTTGCAAACGGGGCAACGAAATTTCGTTTCTTATACGTTTTCGTTTTGCTTGCTGTTGTCGTTGTTGTTGTTATATTGCATTTTGGAAATATGCGTTCGGTTTTAAACTAAAACAAAACTAAAAACATAACAACATTGCCTGTCAGTCACATTAACAGTCGTGCCGTCACAATCGCAGCTCTTCAGTGTTCAGAGCTGCCAGTGTGGCCGTCTCTCAGTCGTCTTTGCCGTCGTTGTTGTTGTTGTTGCTTGGTTGGTTGAGACGGGTGCCAAAGAGGCCACCAAGCAGCGAATTGGCGAATTTGCGAATGCGAATCTCGAACGCGAACCGTGAATAAAATATATTCGGTGTATGCAGCAGATGCTGATGCTCTTGTTTGTTGTTATTATTGTTATTGTTGTAGTTGTTTTGTGGTGCTTACCTCTTTGTATCATCAAAAAAAACAACAAAAAAAAAAAATAAATAAAACAGAAACAAATCAACAAAAAATAAGAAAAGCAACGTTCGTTGCTTTTTTAGCCGCCGCTCTTCGTTATCCGTTTGTTTCGCTGTATATTTGTTGTTGTTGTTGGTGCTTCGTTGCGTTGCGTTGCGCTGTTTTCTTTGATTATGTATGGTTATATTCCTCTTATGATTATTATTATTATTGATATATATATGTATATATATGTGGGATGTACTCGAGAGTTTGTTCTCTAGTTTCGGATTTGAATTTAATATTAAAAACAATTTCGCTTGCGACCGCCGCTGTTAGTTGCCGCCTGTCTTTCGTTCTGTCCACAGCGAGGCAGTCAGCCAAACAGCCAAACGCCAGCAATCGAGCCAAGGCAGCCAAACGCAGAGCGCAGAGCAGAGAGCCAGTCAGCCAGCGCGAGAGAGACAGAGAGAGAGAGCCACTGTAGTCGAGTCGAGTCAGCCAGCAATAAAGCTGCTTCTCTGTTCCTCTGCCGCCGCTCTGCCTCCCTTCCTCTCTCTCTCTCGCTTGCGCTGGCAGTGGCGTCGCTGAGCGGGGTTTTAACTGTCGAGTGTTTGTCGTTCGTTTTTCGCTTTTCGTTGCTCGCATCCGCATTCGTAATTCAAGCAAAAAGGATGCAGCTGCCTTCGCGAATCCAATTACGCTGCCTTCGCTCTCTCTCTTGCTCTTGCTCTCGCTCTCAGCAGAGCAGCTAAAACAATAATAAAAACAACAACCACAATAAGAACAGCGGCAGCAGCAGCAGCAGCAGAGCGCGCGCACCCCTCAAAGCCAAAGCCGCACGTCTGTGTGCGCACCGCTTTATCGTCGTTTCCACTTTCGAGCGTTCATTCGTATTCAATGCCTGTCGCTGTTCGCTTCAAGCGACGCTGCTGCTACCCGCAAAAGGCACCTCGACAGCGGCGTCGACGTCGTTTAAAATGGGGGTTGTTGGCAATGCAGATGGTCGATGGCGATGTCGATGTCGATGACGATTAAACGACTGTCAAGACATGCACAAAACTAATTAGACACTTTTTCTGTCTCTGTCAATGTGATCAAAGAATATTTTTTAATAAATCGCTTAACGATCTCAACTGCTTAAGCGCAACAATTGTAAAGTGAAGCACATTTTTATATTTTCTTTGTACATATATCTATTTTTTTTTTATTTTATTATATTTTTTATTATATTATTTTGTATAATAATTAAACATGTAAATAAATAATATATTTTTTTTATTCTAAGCCAAATATGTCGCTAAGCGAATTTTAGTAATATAAACATATTACTAGTCTGTTTTAAGCATTTATTAATACATGCCCAGAAATAAAATTATTTATTTATTTATTTACATGTTACACGTTAATTATTATACAAAATAATATAACCAAAAGAAGGGAGTGCTAGCTACTAAGGCCAACGACTATAAAAAAAAGCAAAAAACGCAACTTGTAAAGCTAAAGCAACATTAATTGGTATTCAGTACAAAGTATTTAGTATATTTGGTTGTTGTCTACGCGAATTTTCGTAATGTATTATTATTCATTCTTTTTTATTCAAAGCTAAATATGCCGCTAAGCGTATTTTAGTAATATAAACTTATTACTAGTTCATTCTTATGGGCTATTTTCACTGTCACTCAGTTCTTTTACGTTTCTAAGACCAAAGCAACATTAGTTAGTATTCAGTATAAAGTATTTAGTATATTTGGTTGTTGTCCCCGCTGTGCTTTAATCACGTTACGCCTCTGACAGTTTATCGCTCCGTCCGCTCCGCTGCTTTTGCCATTGCCTGCATTCTACGTACTCGAGTAGTGTGTGTACGTTCGGCGTTCAGCGTTCCCGTTCGTGGTTCGTGGTTCGCATTCACATTTCGCTTCGTTTCGTTTCGTTCGTTTGCCATCTGCGCCTTGTGTCTCGGTTTTATCTTCATTTGCGTTTTGCGCTCATGCTTCGTTGTTGTTGTCGTTGTCGTTGTTGCTGCCCGCCTGCCTGCCTGCTTGCCTGCCTTCATTTTACTTACCCTATTCGCTGTCGTCGTCGTCGTCGTCGACGCGTATAGCAGCTGCAATTTAGCTCTGTAGCGCTGTTGACTGTTTGTGGTTCGCTTATTTTTACCCTATGTTCGTTCGCTTCACACAACACACAACACATAGACAGAGGCACATCTGTATCCGTCATGTTAATGTATTGTTTTGTGAGGCGCGGCGTTGCCACATCGTCTCAACTTGGAAACGAGTTTTACACAACATGCATGAAATGAAATGTTGAAAATATGAATCTGAAATTCAAAGCTGCTGCTGATGTTGTTGCTGACTCTCTTACTCACGGTAACACACACACACACACACAGACAGACAGCATGTCAGTTGTTGGTGTGTACTGAAATTATTAATGATAATTAGATGAGAAGACAAATGATGATAAAGCAGCAGCGTCGGCAGCGTCGTTGACAGCGACAGCGACTGCGGAGTGGTTCATTGCGCTTGTTTCACGCTAAGATACCCTACAATGGCAAGCTGAATGTTTTCTTTGCTCGTTTTTAACAAAGCGCTAGATATACGACAAACTTACACACACACACACACCCATGCACACAATGTACATGTGCACATACACGTGCATACCGACAACACACAGCAAACAGCAAAGCGAGAGCGTAACACACGAATGCACACACAATAAACGAATAAGGGGAGCAGAACGACAGAGAGAGAGAGAGAGCGAAAGAGAGAAGCCAAAGTCGCACGTTGCTTGTGTGTTTGCTTGATGAGTTCGCAAAATGTCTCTTCCTCTTCTTGTCCTCTTCGCTGCTCCCGCAAATTATGCCATATTTAATATTGTATTTTCCTCCTTTATAGCGCAAAATGTGTTAAAATGTCATTCAGGCAATTTATTGAATGAAATATTTACATACCTATTTTTAGCTATTCGTTATTGTTGTAGCAGGATTCTACTTTGAACAACTTTACCAAAGGCGGCTTCGGCCCCCGGCAGAACACTTGTCGCCTATGTAAATGGAAACCCGTTATTCCACTTTAAAAGCTGCGACGACACACTTTTTGCTTAACTATTCATTAGACCTCAATAATAATAATAAAAACGTGTGTCCCATATTGACATTTACTTGTGTCCTTTGAGGCTTTTTAAATGAATCAGCGATTTCAACATTATTATTATTTTAACGATTATTACATACAAGTGGTAATGGTTGCAAAAAAAATTGTCAGTTAATGCTAAAGTAAAAGTTATATTTGTATATTCAACAAATTTATCCAGTTACTTAAGACAGTAATTAATGAGGATTTATTTATTTCCTTTTACTTTATATATGATTAGGAAAATTTATTTCCTGACCTAGAAATATTTAAAATTTATTCAGTTACTTAAGACAGTATTTAAGAAGACTTTATTTTCTTCTTTCAATTTATATATGATTAGAAAAATGTATTTTGTGACCTAGAATTATTTCAAATTTATCCAGTTAAGACAGTAGTTAACGAGAATTTATTTATATATGGTTAGAAAAGTTTATTTCCTGACCTAAAAATATTTCATGGCATCGCACAAGCTTGACTTGTAAATAGAATAGTCTGATCGTTGAAAATATTCATTCCATAATTTATTTTTCAAATTATTAGCAAACTTGGAAAATCAAATAAACAAGTTAAAAGACAATAAAATGTTCAATACTCAATCCAAAAACATTTATTCAACATTTTTCAACGCAGTCTTCAATTTGAGAGCTGATTACCAACTGGTGAATTGAATTTGTCATCTCTAAAAAATGATAATAGCTAATTTAATCTCAAAAGAGAGGAGAAATAAAAATATGAATTATTTTATTTTATTTTGGTTTCTTCGTGTATATAGTTTTGGTGATACTCCTTTGCTGGGCTAATAGCCATCGTGACGCAGTTGGTGACGCAGTTCGCGCATCGTAATCTGTAAAAGTCAGTCAACGATATTAGGATATATGTATGTATGGATAGGCTTTGTTTTCATCTTTAGATACATTTCGGTTAGATACATTTTGATGTTGAAAATGAGAAAACTGGTGATTATGATTATTCTTATTATTTACCTTTAAGAAAATAAAGTCAGTGTTACAGTCGGCTTAAGAACTCTGATAACAAAATCGAGTAGATACTATATATGTCTATATATATATATGTATGTAATAAGTATTATGAACATAACAACAAGATAAGTTAAATTTTGGGACCGGATTAGAAATGCTAGAGAGGGGAGAACTCAATTAGATACAATTGAAAATTTAATAACTAAGATCTTTCCAGGTATAAAGGACTAATAGGAGTAGGAGGAGTATCAGCTTTGGGTGATCAATCAGTAATTTATAGAATTCTTTTGCAGTTAGACATAAATGCGGGCTGTATTGGTAAATTGGTATTGGTATCGGGTGGATGTATCAATTCATATCTATATCTTCCAATCGTACTGGCTGCGTGTACGGTATAACCGACTTTTTGTTCACATCTCGTGACAGCGCCTTGCGCATATCTGTAAAACGAGTTCAGATTGACATTAGAGAGGAGATTCGAGTGAATTAATGATGGGAGTTCACTTGCCATACGCATCCTCGTCTTGATCGCCGGAATAATATTCAAGTATAGTGCGATATATGATGTAGCCCAGATTAGTGTACATGTTAATTGCCACCTTGTTGCTCTTGCGTACAAATAGATCCACAAAATAGGCGCGTTTCCTAATGGTCGGAATAAATATTAACGATAATAATTGAGTTTTTCGATTGGTTGCTATAACAACTACTTCTCAGATATGTCTTCGAGGAAGTTCATCAGCAGAGCCGCTAATCCCAATCGCCTGTAATCGGGCGAAACTGTTAACGCCGTGACATGTCCATGCCAATTATCCATGTGTCCCTCTACTTTGCCCATGACTGTAACGCACAGAGCATGCAAGAGAGTGAGAGAGAGAAATGCATTTGCAATCATCGATCGATTACATTCTTATTATCGATGAACTTACTGTAGCCCATAATGTGCTCGCTGGGTGACTCCGCCAGTTGAAAATACTCTGGCCATTTGGCCAGATATTGCGTGTAGAACGATAAACCATAAGTTTCAGTCAGCGGGTCGAAGTTACTGCAGCAATAGATTGAAGTGCAATGAATTACAAAACAGATTAAATACATACATACATATATGGAACACTTTAGTACGTACACATTATTGAATTTAAATAGGTCATCGCAAGTAAACGGCCGCAGCGTGGTCATTGTTATGCTATTATTAATTAATGCACCTTGTTGCTTATTTTTGTTGTGACACCGGGCGCCCTGAATGGGATTAGCAGCAGTGTGGCCGCACAATTTGTTGTGTGGTAGTATTTTTGCTTAAAGTATTTTCTAGCGGCCGATAATCGTGTTTAGTATATTTGCTATTGAAATTTGCTATTGACCACAAATTTTTGAGGGAGTAATTTAATTTGGTTTTCAAAATTTAACGAAGTGTGAAAAATGAAATTTTCTTTTATAATTCTGCACTTTTAGTTATATGAATGAAGGCGCCATGTAAAATGTGGATATTTGACAAATGTGGTCTCACTTGACACTTGCGAGCTGGTCACGTTTTCGTTCTTTTGAACGCGTGCACTGCTTGCTGGCGTGCATGAATAAGTTCACTTGAACTCGCACGAACTGCTTGCTGTTTGGTCGCTGCTAGTTTAACTAGTTCATTTGACACAGGCTCAAGTTACAGTAAGCGTCGTGACGTCACGCGTCATTGGATATAAAACAAAACAAAACAAAAGTTGTTTTTCTTGTAAGAAAAGTGTAATAATATGCGCAAGAAGCAAGAACAAAAAATAATATATTGTGTGTTACAGCAAAACATTTGTGGGACAAGTCATAAATTGCGCGCTTTAATTTGAAATCGAGTGAGTTTCCCCCCCGCCAAATGACGTCGTGATGCGCAGTGGCCGTTGAACAAAGCTGCGCACAAAAATTATTCGGTTTGGCCTTCGTTGTTGCTGCATGCAGCATAGAGCATTTTGCAAGCGGATCAGGACAGCAGGAAACTCGGTGCACAAACATTATCCAGTCCTGGTCTAGTGGCGACTGGCGACTGAGGTCAGCAGCAGAGTGCAACCTCTTTACAATTGTCGCTACCATGCAGCCACATTTGTTGTTGAGCGTTTAGGAGAGGCGCAAACGGTGCGGAACGAGCGCGTGCAACAGTTGCGTTTGCGTTGCCCTTGCAACATGGCAGCAGCAGCAACTGCAACCAAGTGTGGCAAGCCACAGGATGCGGGCAACCTGACCCGCGATGACTTTGATGGCGGCCCGGTTAGCATCGATGAAGTGGAAACGGGTCTCTTCTTAGGTGAGTTACTTTCTTTCTATTCTATTCTATGCCATGTGTTAATGCTCCCGCACCGCACCCTGCTTGCAGGCAATCTGACGGCTGCCACGCACATGGAGACGCTCAAATCGTTCAAGATCACGCACATTCTGACGCTGGACTCGGTGCCGTTGCCACAGCACATTGTGGACACCAGTTTCCTGACCACCAAATACGTGCAGAGTGAGTGCGCGTTGTGTGCTTCCTTACTACTTCTGTGCCTCTTCCTTTTCCTGCTTCTATGCCTCCTCAGCGTCTATGAGCTCCTTCTCACCTTCCTTTCGTATTTCTACTATATCAATCCAGCTATTATTCCCACATTCCTTGTTAGTATTACTATTCCGGCTCTTATTTTTCCATGTACAACTTCTGTGCTTCTTTCTGTTCATATTCCGGTTTCTGCTGCTTGTTTCTTCACTTCTCATTTTCCTTTCCTATGTCAGCAATATCAATCCAGCTGTTATATTCGCTTTCACACTTAGTTTTACTGTTCCAACTGTTATTTTTCCATCTATTACAAGCAAAATAAGGAGTCAAGAGACAAGATATAGGGAAAGGAAGAAGTTTTGTGAATGAGGAGTAGGAGCAGGAAAACCACAGAACTTATTCCTTTTCCTGCTCCATTCCCATTCCTAGGAGGAGAAAAAGGAAGAAATTCTATTCTCCTGCTTGTTTCTTGGCTTCTTATTTTCCTTTCATATTTCTGCTATATCAATTCAGCTACTGTTTTTTGGCTCCTTCCCATTTTTCTTTCATATTTCTGCTATATCAATATCAAGCTACTATTCCTTATTTCTCTCCTAGTATTCCTATTCTGCCTGTTATTTTTCCATCTATTCATTTTGTAGCTCTTCCTTTTCCTGCTCCTATGCCTCTCACTCGCTTCCTACCTCCTCCTTTGTTTCCTCCTAATCCTTGACTTTATATTCTTTCATATTTTTCTCTTACCATTCCGTTTCTATGCCATTTAAGCCTATTCTCCTTTATGTGCTTCTATTGCTTCTTTTATCCATTTTATTGCTCTTTCAACTTCTGATCGTTTTCGCCTTTCTTTCATCTACTATTCCTCCCTCTCAATACTATTCATTTGGCCTGCACCTCCTGCTCAATCGTTCTCGTCTTTCTTTTGTTAATCCTCCCACCCAATGCTAATCACTTTGTCTGCAACTCTTGCTCATCTCTTCCTCCCATTGCAGTTGCTGACATGCCGCGCGAGGACATCTTACAGCATCTGGAAGCCTGCGTGGAGTTCATAGCTAACGCGCTGGAACAGCAACAGAATGTGCTTGTGCATTGGTAAGCCAAAAACAATTGCCCCAATCTTAAACTCTCAATACTAATCCATGTTGTAATCCCTTATCAGTTATTTCGGCGTCAGTCGCAGCTCTTCGGCGGTGATTGCGTATGTGATGAAGGCGCATCAGCTGGACTATCAGGCTGCCTATGAGATGGTGCGTGCCAAGCGACGCTTTGTCCAACCGAATGCGGGATTTGTGGCCCAGCTGAAGTTGTTTCGTCGCATGGGCTACAAGATTGATCCCGGCTATCAGCGCTATAAAATGCATCGATTGCGTTTGGCTGGCGAGCAGATGCGCAAAGCGAAAATCTTGCCGCAAAGCTTTCACAACGTTGTACGTCCCGATCCGGACATAACACGCGAGAATCCCGAGCCAATTGTGTTTCGTTGTCGACGCTGTCGTCGTGTCCTCGCCACCAAGTCGCATGTGCTCGAGCATCGGGCTCGCAATGCGCCACCGCAGTCGCAACCGCAATCGCAACCGCCGCCGCCATCCACAGATGCTCCGGCAACAGCAGAGGGAGCGGAACCTCCACGACTGCTCGAACAGCTGGCGGAACGTATAAGAAAAACATCGCTGGGTTCGCCCAGTCATGAGCAGACGTCCCAATGCCGGAGTTTGCTCTTTGTGGAGCCCATTGCCTGGATGCATCGCATCATGCTCAACACTCAAGGGCGACTCTATTGTCCGAAATGCGAACAGAAGCTGGGCAACTTTAGTTGGGTCAATGGTAACAGTATCTATATAACAAATAGTGGACAATCATTCATTTAAATCTCTCTATTTATTGCAGCTTGTCAGTGTCCTTGCGGCGAGACAATGACGCCCGCTTTCTATCTGATACCTTCCAAGGTGGAGCTCTCCAAGGCGGTGCAGAATGTGCAGACGACGGTCTAAATGAGGCAAGGAAAAAGAGCGAAATAAAAGGAAATGTTCATGATTTCGGCTGCAGCTGAAAAAGGGACGGAAGAAGCATTTAGTATAAGCGTGGAAGGATTCAAGCATGAAAAGGAGAAGCTTCAATAAGTTGTAAAGAGCAAGTGGACCAGCCATTTGAAGCGAGTTCCAAGGTTGTTATTTAGTTAGAGCTCAGTAAAAGAAACAAAACTAGCTTCGATTTGGCAGGCCAAACAAAAATATAGAGAAAAGCAGCATAAGCAATGTTATGTTAAATGAACGAAGAATGTTATAGTTAGCAAATGAAATTCGCTAATGCTGATATATATATGTATATGTATTCCATATTGAAATCGGTTTTATGCTGTTTCCATTTTGCATTTTACATTTGCATCGCTTTTTTGCATTACACACACCTAAAAAAAAACATGAAAATATTGTAATAACTAATTAACGATTATAAATGTACTTTTTGGAAACATATTTTGCGCATTGTTGTGTGTGGACCAGCAAATGAAATGGCCACAAAAACATAATATTATTAATATGATATCATTTTGCAAAAGTGCAAAACGATTACACAAAACAAAATCAAAAAGAAAAGAAAGCGAAAAACTGTAAAGATTTTTTTCGGTGACAATATTTAAAGTTAAAATTTTTGCATTACGCTACTATAAATGTTGTACGTCGTTATATTGTTAATAACTCACTCACACACATACAAATTGTCCGCCAATCTTAATAATTGTATCATAACAAAAAAAAACTAAAAAAAGAAAAGATATTCAAATAATGTTTGTTCGCCAATTTGACAAAGATGTCAAGATGAATGTGCGCTCTCTCTTTCTCTCTCTGGCTTTCTCACTCACACACACACACGCACTTTGTCTCGCTTGCAGAATTATCGAAATGTGCATAGGAAAAAACAAAAGAGCTTCCCGTTTAAATCTAGTCATTTATAAGTATATATATATATATTGTATTATATCAATTTGTGATCTAATTTTGATAAGGACGCTCGAAGACCGAAAGTTTACTTTAAGCAACAAGCACCTGAAAACTGAATAAGCTTTTGCACTAATTAAAATCGATGCTAATCGACATCAAGTTGTTATCGATAAACGATTATTGTGGCAGGAGTGAGAGGGAGAGAGAGCAGAGAGAGAGACAACCTATCGATGTGCTTTTGAATTATATTGTGAAATATTCGAAGAACTCGGTTTTTTTATTTGGTTGGTTCGTTAAATTCTGATCTTAGCAATTCTATATTCTCTATTAACATATCCTGACAAATTTTACCAGGACATTCAACAATTTGACACTCAAGGATATCGACAATCAACTGAAAAATTTTGATTCGAAAAAGGTCATGATAAGACAAAATTCAGGATTACAGCTAAACTACAAGGACAATAGGAATGTGCTTTGATCAGATGGTAACTCTCATCATTTCTCGTTTTTCGACATACGACTTGCCAGGATACGCAAGGACATAACCGAGTTATGTGGTATTTTGTCTACACAAAAAGATCCTTGTAACTTGGCAACTGAAAGGATTTTGGTCCTTTGAAAAACGCATTCTGTTAGCATATCATTAGCACTTTGTGCATGCCAAAGGACATCGCAATCGTCCTGCAAATGGCAAAGTTATAGCTGATTTTGTCATTTTTGGCCATTTTGATGCAATTTTTAAAACATTTTTTTCCATTTATTTTACTTTATTGCTGCACTGATTCATCTACTCAATAAATCAAATTAAAAAAAAAAATGTTGTTTCGAGATGCTGAGTCGCTAGATTAGAACATTAATTGCGACTGTGCATGTCTGTGTGTGCGTGTGTGTGTGTGTGTTCGTCTCGTTTGCAGCTCCGGCAATCGATGCAAAATGCCAGCTGAATACCAGGCGAACAGAAATGAGCAGCAAGCAGCTGCACTAAAATACAGCGAGCATCTTTTAGGCGCTAGTTATTAATGCTTGACAGCAAAAGTATGCAATGGTTTTTTTTTTTTTTGCGGGCAAAGTAAGCACTGCTTACTAAGCACTGCTTTTTAAGCAGCTGAGGAGCAACAAATGAGGAGCAACAGCTCAAGAGCTTGAGTTGAATTTTGAGCAACAGCTGCAAATCGAGTGCAAAATGAAGCGATTATTTTGAGTTGCATTTCATTGATGAAAATTCGATTTTTTGTGATAATTATATTATATATTAATATAATTTATAGAATAAATTTTAAAAATGATTACATATGGATAATTATTTGGTATCTAAAGTATAAAAATCAAAGACCAACAAAATTTGTTTTTTTTTTTTAGTAAAGACGAATCTTTTAGCTCTTAATTAGAACTGAACTAAGAAAATTTGAAAATTATTTTTCTGTTTTAGGATACAAAATTGATGAATTTATATATTTTATCGTAAAACAGGAAAAGTTCCTTAAATCAATCTTAGCTCTAAATATATGTAGAGCTAATCTAAAGATATTAGAATAACTTTTACTTATATTTAAAATAACTTGAGTTTGTGTTTTTTTTAGAGACACACGCCACAAATTCCGCCGGAGAATTACAAAAGTAAGACAACAAACTATGTTGAACTATGTATATTTTCAATTTGAAGGCTAGAAAAGTGAGGTTAGTTTTTCCCATTAGAAATATTTTGTTACGTATAACTGATGAACAAAATTAAAACTACACTTGCTGCTGTTAATTATTGTAACCGCTTGAAATATGATATCAAAATTGAATTTTCAAACGCAACATTTTCAAATTCAAAGGCTAGAAAAGTGAGGTTAATTTTTCCCATCATACAGAACGAATATTTTATTAAATTAAAACTACTTTGAGCTGCTGTTAACTATTTAAACCGCTTGAAATATGATATTCAAATTGAGTTTTTAAACCTGTAAACACTGAATACATATTTTCTATAAAAAGTGAGGTTAGTTTTTTCCATCACACTTGACAAATATTTTGTATACGTAAACGATGCTGATAATGAAGATTGCTGGACACGTGCTGCGACGACACAGAACTTGGGGGAGTGTTAGGCTGGTCCATCAACGACTCCTCGCCAGCTTTGACTTTGATCACACGATTCTCAATGGCGATTGCTATGAGACAATCGAATCATTTTTGGATCCGCGTTACAATCGCGACGAGTTGCACTCGCTGAAAGCACAATTCGGATGGATGGCGTACATCGAATGTCTGCTAAAAACACTGCAAGAGGAGCAAGGAGTGCGGGTCGAGGAGATAGCGGAAAGTGTGCGAAAGTTACGAACGATGCCGGGCATGGAATGCTTGCTGCGACGACTGGAGAAGCGACCGGAAACGGATCTGTGCATTATCAGCGATGCGAATAGTTATTTCATACGACAGTCTCTCGAGGCGAATGGTTTAACTGATATTTTTCCCCCCTCGCGGATCTTTACGAACACGGCGAACGTGTTGGAAAATGGGGAATTGCAATTGGCGCCGTATGAAGAGCAATCGCATTGCGATCGCTGTCCTGCCAACTTGTGCAAAGGCGGCATAATGGCTGCCCTGATGCAGTGTGACCAGTCGCAGCAAAGTTACGATCGCATTGTTTACTGCGGCGACGGCTGCAACGATTTGTGTCCCATGCTCCAGTTGCGTCCGCAGGATTTCGCTTGCATTCGGCATGGCGAGGAGCTTCACGATCGATTGTCCGCCCATGGGGGGGAGATTCAGGCTCAAGTGTTGATCTGGCGGGATGGCGATGATCTGCAGCAGCAACTAGAAAAAGCTGGCTGCTTTGAATCCACTTTCACTTCCACTTCCTCATCTTCATCCTCTACATCATCTTTATCATCTTCTTCATCTTCGTAATCGTTGTAGTTGCACACAGAGCAATCAAAATTTGTTGGTAAGGCAAAATTATTAATGCTGCTTGTTTATTTTCGACTTATTCTGCGTAAATATATATATATGTATATATATATACTATAAGTGTATGTGTGTGTTGTTTTTGTGTTTGTTGGGTGTGTATTATAATAATTCACTTAATAAAGGACTTATTGCATACGAGTTTCTGAATGGAAAATTAGATTTTTACCAAACACTGCTGATGCGTTTAAGTAGACCGATTGCATTACGTTACGTTACGCTACGTTACGCTACACGTTACGTCGTCAAGTGTGGCCACACTTTTTCATTTCTCTTTCCTTTGCTTGTGCTTCAAAGATTTTATATATACGAGTGTGAGTGTGTGTGAAGCATTAGCGTTAATTACATGTATAATACATCCTTAATATCTAATCTCTCATACATAGTAAATATTCTTGTTGTTGTTGTTGTTAAAGACACTACTAATATGTACATACAAACACACGCATACATAAGCACACGCACGCACCCACACACACATATGCATGCGTGTGCATTTGCATTTGTATTTGGCTCTTAATTAATTTACATCACTAAACTTACAACTTAAACAAAATACACATAATTAGTTTCTTTTTTCTTTTTCTGTTTGTTTTTTTAGGTAGTATTTAGAAGTATAAACACAATTTGTAGTAGTTTATACATATATATGTATGTGTATATATAAAAAAAAGTTTCAGCCCAATTAGCGCAATAATTTTTTTGTTTGTTTTTATTATTATTACATACAATAATGTTAGTTGTTTTTTAATTTATCCATAGTGTGTATATATATATATATATGTATTTATATGTATATTATTTGTATAGTACAATTGTATAAGCTAGCCATACATAGACATGATTTTTGTATGATATTTCTCTTTTGCATTATTTCGAACGCACACAGTGTCTGCTGTGTGTGTGTGTGTGAGTGGATGATGAGGGGTGGGGGTGGGGGAGGTGTGTAGAGACAACACGGATAACAATTGTAATTTAAATTAGTTAAAACACATACTAAAGTTTGTAAATACGTTTCATAAGTGTGATTTGTTTGCTTGTTTGTTGTTGTTTCTTTGCAGCCAGAGCGCAGAGTTGCCAGACAGTTTACAGTACACTACATGATGATGACGATGATGATGGTCAACAGTCTGGCAACGCCAAAAAGGGACGCACACAGAAAACAATTAAAAATAATTCAACTAAAATGCAGCTACTAATGAACTCTTTTTTGTGTCTATGTGTGTGAGTGTGTTGCATGTGTGTGTGTGTGTGTGTGTGTGTGTGTGTGTGAGAAAGTTGTGTGTTCTTAATTGCTAAATATACTAAACAATTGAACTTAGGCATAGAAAGAACATAATTTGTTGATCATTTTCGTAATTTGTTATTGTGTGTGTGTGTGTTTGTCATGTATGTGTATGTGTGAGTGTGTGTGTGTGTTGTAATTAGCATAATTCGCACTTGTTGCTCTCTTAAGTAACATAATTGTATGTGAATATAATATAAAACAATTACAAATTAAACAAAAAAAAAAAACTATAATAATAATTATTTATTAACATACGCCAAACCGCAGACATGTACAAAAATAGCGGCGCTTTCTTTTCTTTTCCTTCTCCTTTTCCTCCTTTCTTCGTTAATACTATGCACGCATTTGTGTATGTGTGTGTGTGTGTGAGGGGATTGGGTGGGTGTTTTTGGGGGGTGTGGTGACTGCACCGCGACCCGCGCTATCTCTCTGTCTCTCTCTCTCTCTTGCTCGCTCGCTCGCTCTTACTACAAGTCCGTTAGAGTGCGCTTGGCACAATAACGAATAACCCCCACTCAGGCAACAACCGGCGGAGGCGCTATCCCAATTGATGATGACGATGACGAAGACGAGGACGTTGCTGTTGTTGTTGTTGTCGTGATTGTTGCTGTGGCTGTTGCTGTAGTCGACGTAGCCACTCCTCCATCAGCAACCAACATCAGAGCACTGTCCACCACATTGCTGCCATTATCCTGTTGCTTCTTATAACTAATGTACATGGGTTCAAATGCCGCTTCCCTGCTGCTGCTGCTGTTGCTCTCATTTATCATCTCGACTGCCGTCGTCAGCTGCCGTCGCTTCGCTGTCACAGGCGTATTGCTGACCGCCTCAACGGGCAGCGTTGTCGTTTGCACCATTGGAGACGCTGTGGGACTTAAAGCTTGCTCCGTTGTTGTTGTCGTAGACCCATTTGCCTGTTGTTGTTGAACTGGCGATGCAGCTGCTGTTGCTGCCGTGGCTGAAGGAGCAGAAGGAGGAGGCGGAGGAGACGACTGATTGTTGCTGGCAGTCGCAACTGCAGTTGGAGTTGGAGCAGGAACAGCTGGCGTACGTTTGGTGGGCTTGGCGCGTGCACACGGCACACAGAGCATCGAACAGTGTTCGCGCAAATTGGTGATGTGATCGATGCGATACTCGTTCATCCATTTCACCTTTTTGTGCTTGACCGGTTTGACCAGCGACGACCCATCGACGGCGACACCGTTGGGCGGTGAGACAATCGTTGGCAATCCTTCGGGTCGTGTGGCACCGCAACGCATACAAATCGAGCAACGTTCACAGCTCCAGCGACCTACAAAATAATATACAATTTATGATTAGTTGTAGTTCCAATTACAATTCTATTTCAATTTAGAGACTTACCATCAGGCACTGTTTTGACGCCTAGGCAATAAATATGATAGCCGCGATCGCATTGCTCGCAATAGAGCATTTTACCGGGTCGCTGGCTGCTGCGGCATTTAATGCAACACTTGCAGTCCGCACATTGCCAATTATAATTGCGCACGCGGTTAACCATGCGCTGTGGCATCTCAATACAGCTGGGATGCACTGTAAAAAAGTGAAATTTAATAAGTATTTCATTGAAAATTGTATTCTTAAGCTAGGTACACACAACACAACAAACAATTTGCAGCAAGTAGAAAATAATTTGCAATTTGTTTGCAGCAAAATGGTTTCACTCGTTTTTATACAACTGTGAACTTTGAAATAGCAATGCTAGCGACAACTAGCGACACAACTTCCAGATAAAATTTAGTTATAACAGCATAAAGTATTTAATTTTTACTTTGGCTAATTCAATATTTTAGCTAATATGGATAATGTACGTGCAAATTTGATTGCAGTAATCAATTTAAATGATATATAAAGTTTGGTTCAAATAAGTCTTCTTCTTTTCTTCTTGCTGTACTGGTTCAAGACTTAATAAAGATTAATTAAGTTAAAAAAAAAAAAAAAAGGTATTCAACTTGCTGCAAATTGTTTGCATCGTTTGTACTTAGCTTTAAAGCGATTAACAAGTTCACACAAGTTGGCAGCACTGACAGCAATCGCTTTCCAACTTACCTCGACGCCGACAGCTGTAGCAGCGTATAAAAGCTTCGGGCATGTTTTTCGCATTGCGATGCTGACTGCGCAAACAGACGCCACAATTCGTCGTCGTCGTCGTTAATCTTGCGTCCTGTTCCCGCTGCTGCGACTGCGAGTTCGTTGCGCTGCCGCTGCTGCTGCGACTGCTTTCGTTACTGCTGCGACTGCTTGCACTGCTTGCGCTGCTGCTGCTACTGCAGCTGCTGTCGCTGTCGCCATCACTCTCCTGCAAAATTTGCATATGATTTTTTTTGGGGGTGGGTTAATAAAGAGCGTAAGAGAATGCCAAAAAGACAGAGAGAGAGCGAGAGAGAGTGGAAGAGTGAGAGTGCGCGTCGTGCTTACCGAGTCGCTGTTGCTGCTGGCTTCGCTGCTGCTGCTGCTGCCGCTGTAGTACGATGCGCCGCCGCTGGACGTTGTTTTGGCTGTTGCTCCCATTGTTGTTGTTGTTGCTGTATCATTGTGACGATGCTGGCGCGCAGCTCGCTGACTGCGTCGCACCGTTGCAGTCGCAGCTGCTGTTTTTGTTACCGTTACCGTTGCTGTTGTTGCTGGCTCTGCCTTGACAACAGCATCAATCAGCTGTTCTTCTTGTTGCTGCTGTTGTTTTGGCTGCTGCGGCTTCTCCAGCACTGTGTTTAGCGGATAAGCTCTGCAAATTCCAGAAAAAGCAATTAGTAACAAGTAAGAAAGCTACAGTCGAGTGAGTGTGCTCGACTCTGAGATACCCAATACCCATTTTAAGTAAAAGCAAAATACTGTGGTATTATTGTCAAAATATACCAAAATAATATACCACAAATATACTAAAATCAAAAATATGCCGAATGGTATATTTGGTATATTGATACTACATTCATTAGTACATATATCTTGAATGTAGTACCATTTCAATATACCATATCATGTACATACATATTTTTTTTTTAGTATTTTTAGAGTGCAAAATATATCAGATTACCAGCCAAAGCAACTAAGACCCCTAGTAAGTAGGCATTTTTGCCCATACAAAAGTATTTCTTTAATAACTTCGACAATTTTTATCTGATCGCAACGAACGCAATTCTTAGGAATCACAACTACTATAGCTATTATTATATACACCAAAATTCGCGACTCTGGCTTTAAAATCATGCTTGTTATTCGAGTTTTGTCATGTGGGCGTGGCAAAAATTTGAAACAAACTTGATCTGCGTGCAAACATAACAAATGCTGTCGAAAAAATTATAGCGCTATCTCTTATAGTCTCTGAGATCCAGTGTTTCATACGGACAGACAGACGGACGGACAGACAGACGATCATGGCCAGATCGTCTCGGCTGTTGACGCTGATCAAGAATATGTATGTATGTATACTTTATAGTCCCTCTACCTGTTACATACATTTCCTGCCGGCACAAAGTTATAATACCCTTCTACCCTATGGGTAGAAATAAATTGTTTTTCTCATCTTTGGACTTACCGTAACTCGGCGGGCGTTAGCTGGCGATAGCTGGACGAAAACTGACCAGGCACCAAGGCCAAGGGATAGGCGTAGTCGACTCGCTGATATCCGGCATCGTAGACACGCGACGGCAGCAATGTCGGCGGCTCCGGGATGTTCTCCGCCTGGGCAGCCGATCGCACCGCATTCGTGATCGAACGATGCAACAACGTCGAGCTGGGCGCCGATCGCGGCACCGGTAGATTCATTGTGAACGTCTGCAGATCGAGACACGCCACACGCTCCTCCTTGCGCCTAAGAAACGGAAAGAAATGACACGTGGAAGAGGATTGCAAATTAGTGTGGGAACAGAGTTGAGAAAGAGAACAACTGTGGTGAGATACTCGTTAGCATAACTTCAAGATTCTCCCATTCTAATCATGAGAAAATTCACTGAAATGATTTGAATAACTTAACTGACGATCTTTGGAAAAGACTTGGAAATAATGTATAATACTTAGCTGGATATATTCAATATTCAAATATCAAATAAAAAAGATTAGCAAATATTATTTGTAAAGAAGTTGGGAGGCCTGGGAAGATTCTTCTAAAGGAATAGTTTTTCACAAAAGGAATATTCTTCTACAGAAAAACAGATTCTTTTACAGAAAGAAGATTCTTCATTCGAAAACAGTCTTTTTGGAAAATAGTCTTCTTTTATGGAAGGAAGATTTCATTTGCAAAAGGAAGATTCTTCGATAGAAGGAAGATTCGTATACATAAGGAAGATTTTTTCTACAGAAAGAAGATTCTTTTACCGAAGGGAGTTCTTTCTAAAGAAAGATTCATCTACAAAAGGAAGATTCTTCATCTAAGAAAGAAATATTTTTCTCCAGAAGGAAGGTTCTTTTGCAGAAAGAAGATTCTTTTACAGAAGGAAGATTCTTGTACAAAATGAAGATTCTTCTACATAAGGGACATTCAATAGAAAAAGGAATATTCTATTACAACAGATTCTTATAAAGAAGATTCTTCTGTACACAAAAACTTCATTAAACAAAACAAGTATTTTAACCAATTTGATAATGTCCATTTAAAGAATGGTTTCTCTTACGTTTTGTTGAAGTAGACGTTCCATTTGCTGGTGGAGAGCATGGCACGATCGCGGGCCTGCAAGCCGCGTCCATTGCCCACGGTGAGTCCGAGCGCCTTTTGCTTGGCCTCGATGTCGCGCAGATGCTTCTGGCGTATGTATTCCTTGTACTCCTCGTACTTGTCATAGAAATCGGCATACATAATGTCCAAGATGTCGGAGGCCCAGACCGCAGTGATGCCCAGATCGCACATTTTCTCGCTGACCAAACCCTTCTCCTGGAGCCAATTGCGTTCTTCCATGTCGACGGGACGTCGCGGTAAATCGGGATATTTGCGCTTGAAACTGGTGATGCCCAAGTAGAGGGCAACCTGCTCTTGGATCATGAATGTATCCCGATTCTTGGACGGACAACAACCCTTGGGTGGCGGCCAATCGTATTCCGCAATCGAGGAGGCATTAAATTCCGTACTGTTAAAATTGTGAGGTTAGAAACGGCAAAGATTTTAGCGAAACTCCAACTCACTCTTCGGCTACGCAAATCTCCATCTTCTTCTTCTTGGGCCGCTTCATCGCCGAACCGATGATGGCGTCCACCGATTGACCCTGATTCGAATCCATCAAACTGACGCTGCTCACCATCGATGATTGCGATTCCTCGTTGTTGAGAAAGTCCAGTTGTTGTCTAAGAGAGAGGGAGATAGTGAATAAATGTTCCCAATTGAAAATAGAAACAGTTTACTTACTTTTGCGGCGTTAACGGTGGCTCCATGCTGGTCATTGATTGATTGCTGTTGTTTAGATCGGCGCTCATCCGTGTGTCCTCCTCAAACACCTGCGGCGACTGCAACAACAACACAACAATTATTAATGTAATCAAATTTGTAAACAAACTCTTTTCTATTTAGGACATTTTGCAGTAATCTTTTGTTTTCATTTTTTTTTTGGCATTGATTTTGGGTTTCGCGCGCTCTGCTCCAAACAGCAGCGCCAGCCGAAGCTGCGCAACCAGCAGCAGCGACGCCGGCAGCACTAGCGTCCCACAGAGAGAGAGGGAGAGAGAGCGAGTGAGTACAGCGTTGCCAGCATGCAAAAAATATACAGCAACAGCAAACCGTGGGGAGACTGCAGCGTGGTTCTGTTGAGTGCGCTCTCTCTCTCTCCCTCTCTCGCTCTGCCGCACTCTGGATGCTCTCTCGACGCAGCAGGTGTGGTGAAGGTGGCTTTTGCATGCCGTTGCCGTCGGACGCATATTAAAGAGAGCGAGCGAAAAAAAAGCACCAACACACTCACACACACACAGTGACACAAAGAAACAGACAAAAAAAATTGTTCA
The DNA here is from genome assembly GCF_023558435.1 of Drosophila sulfurigaster albostrigata. Lineage (NCBI taxonomy): Eukaryota > Metazoa > Arthropoda > Insecta > Diptera > Drosophilidae > Drosophila > Drosophila sulfurigaster. The sequence goes on from NC_084885.1 coordinate 23,019,135, forward strand.
GCTGATTAAAATCGCAGGTGAAGAGACGACAACAACAACAACAATAACGTCGCGCTTCGTTCGCATGCTGCTGTCGATGCCGCTGCTTTTCTTGTTGTTGTTGTTGCTATTGATGTGTAGTTAGTAGAGCTGCTACTGTTGCTGTTATTGTTATTGTTGCAATTGGTTGCGTTTTTGGTAGCAGTTGGCAATGAATGCAGCGCGCGCGCGCCTTTGATTTTAATTACGACACACAAACACACACGTACACACACAGAGCGCACTTTGTGCAATGTGTGTGTGTGTGTGTGTAGGTTGGTTTAGTTCTGTGTGTGTGTGCTTGCTTGGGTGTAAGCAAGTTTTACGTAATAAAACATAAACAAGATGCAATATAGTAAGACAATGAAAATTAGCCAAAAAATAAAGAGCGAACTCACACATAGAATACCTCCCACTCACACACAGACATTCGCACACGCACGCACATGTGCTTGGCCACACAGACAATGTGACATCCTTTGAATGAATCATGCCGCGAAGAAGAAGCAGCACACAAACTAAAAACTTTCATGTTGACTGAAATGCGCATACCCTGCATTTGGCCTTAAAGACTACTTCTATGTGCTGTGCGCACCGCCAAATTAAGTTTTTTCTCTCTCTCTCTCTCACACTCTATTTTTTTTCTTAGTCAGTTTCGCTCTTTATATTGACATTTTTTATACCCATTTAAATTTCTTGCCATTTAAATTGAAATGAAATAAAACTTGAAAGCAGCTCAGAATGAACGATGCAGTTTAAATTTTTCAAAATTTAGTTTTTTGTGTTTAGAGTCGGAATGTTTACACAAACTACATATATTCCATATGGGGTCGGAAATGCTTCCCGAAATCTTAAACAAACAGTATACAATAATGCCACTCACCGGACTGAAGAGACCCTTGAGTCGCTCTGGATCTGGTTGATGCTTGAGTCCGCCGACGCAACGCGGTCGACTGAGTGCGATGGCTTTGGCCACGGCGCTGGCGCCGCGTCCCATGCGCGGCAAACGTGGCTGGCCGAGATTGCTGGCATTGTTGCCGCCGCCACGTCCCGTTGCGCTGCCACTGCGCGCAGATCCTGAGCCGCCAGCGCCTCCCCTGGATCCACGGCCACGTCCGCGACCACGGCCAGTGGGCGTGGCAGGGGCTGGACTGCCGCCGAAAGTGGCGAGAATATTGTTGCCCTGGGCCGAGGATTCATCTGTAAATGCAAGTTGTACTAGTTATTATTTGTTGTAAAAGCAATTGAAAAGAATTACAAAGGAAACATTTTGGTCTTTTCTAACGCGTCGGCGCCAGGTCACGTAAATAACGGCGCAGCAGCGTTTGGCGTGTGAACATTTCGTACAACTTTTAAGGATACAAATGTATTTTAAAATGTGATAAATTATTTCTTTAAAAATATCGCTTTAAAAAAATGTATATTTTTTTTAAAAACAAAATTGTGTAAATTGCAGTCCTTGAAGGATACAAATATATCGTAAAATGTGATTATTTCTGTAAATAATCGATTTAAAAAACCGATATATTTTGAAAAACAAAAGTGCATAAATTGCAGACCTTGAAGGATGTAAATACATACATACCTATATCGTCAAATGTAAAAAAATATTTCTTTAAATAATCGATTCAAATAATCAATATTTTTTGAAAAACAAAATTAGATAAATTGCATACGCCGCAGGCCACCGATAAAATCGACGGCTTAGCTACCGAAGCCGCCGATTCACCACAAAGGCTACGCCGCCGCCGTCGGTTTTTCTTGGTCTCCTAAGCCATTGTCGGTGACCAAACCAACGGCGTAAATTTCAAGTAATGTTTAAATTGCAACTTTTTAATAAGTATTTTTTGCAAGCTTACCACCAGAATGCTCCAGTGCGCTGAAGTTGTCCTCGTCGTGGGAGTCGCTGTTGCTGATGCTCGAGCTGTTTGTCGTGTGCGGAAAGTGCATGATGCTGTTGTTGCTGCTGCTGCTGTTGTTGTTGCGCAGCTGCTGCGTTGCCATGATGGAGGAGAAGTCATTGGGCTGAAAGATGACATCGGGCAGCGGATCCGACGACGACAATATCGTTGTGGGCGGCAACATGGAGCTAATCGTTGTTGTTGCTGACGCTGCTGCAGTTGCTGCTGTTGTTGTTGCTGCTGCTGCTGTCGGTGCTGATGACGCTGTGTTGGCGGCGCTGCCATTGCTGGTGGAGGAAGAGGAACTGCACATGGTCAAATCGATTTGAGCCAAAGCGAACATGTTGTTGTTACTGCTGCTATTGCTGTTGCTGTTATTGTTGCTGCTGTTGTTGTTGTTTGTCTCCTCAATGAACCGCGAGAGATTTCGCAACGCTGCCTCCTGTGCCGCTGCCGCTTCCACCGCCAACATCGAAGCCTTGCTGATGCGTTTGCGCGTCGCCTTCGCTGGCGTTGCGGCCGCTGGCGAGGCAACAACACTGCGTCGTGTGGCACGCAGTTGCCGATGATCGTTGCGTTGTCGCGTTGTTGTTGTCCCTGACATCGCCGTCGCCGTCGATGATGATGTCGTCGTCGTCGTCGTCAGCATTGTGGCCAAACGTTGGGCTGCCTCTTCGCTGCTGCTGCCATCCATGTGATTATGCTCCGCATGATGTTCAGGCAACAACGCATTGCTCTCCAGCTGCTCCTCGGCACTGTGCACCATATCGATGGCCAGTCGCTTCCTCAGCAGCTGGACACGACGCGACTTGGCCGCACTTTCGGCCTGCGCATTGATGGGCGTGCCTGGTGTTGCTGGTGTGCCGGGTGTTGCTCCTGCCGCTGTGGCTGCTGCTGCTGCGGTGTCAATTGCATTTCTCTTCGGTCTGCCGCGTCTTTTGCCAGTTGTCGTCGTTGTTGTTGTCGTGGCTGCTGCTGCTCCTCCTGCTGCGGGCGTGCCAGGAAATGCTGTTGTTGCCCCTGTTGTTGTTGCATCCAAGTTATTCACATCAATGGCTGCTGCTGCCACCGACGACAGCAACAGATTGCCATTGCTCAGCTGCTGTTGTTGCTCCTCCAAATCCGTGTTGAGTATCCGCTCGTGTTTCTGCTTCCGACTGCGATGCGGCGTCGGTGGCGTTGTCTGTTGCTGCTGCTGAACGGTAGCAGCAACTGTTGCTGGTGTGTCGTTGCTGCAGTTGTGCGTTTGTTGGTCGTTCTCATTATTGTCCAGGCGCCGCTGTTTGTTTGGCGGCAACTGCAAAGCGACAATAAAGCGAGTTATTCAAATGCTTTCTTGTTCTAAAGTTGTTATAAAGTGGTTCAACTTATGTTGGGAGTGGTTCGCAAAGTGGTTCAACTAAATTTAGCAAATCTTAACAATAGTTATCTGTGCTCTGATTGGTTTATAAAGTTTAAAATGTGTAAACCATTTTAAAAGTTTTGCAAGATTGGTTGAAAAACCGGTTCAGCTTAGTAGAAACGATTTAAGTTGAATAATCAAAGCGGTTCACTTTCTCGATTCACCATTCGCTTTCGTTTCCTAATCATCCTCTTTTGTTGTTTTAAACGTTATTCAAACTTATCGTTTACATAAATGACAAAACTGAAGCAGTTTTTCATTCAAACTGGTTCAAAAAGCGGTTCAGTGCAACAATTTGAGAATAAACAAAAGGAAAGGAAAGGAAATGATACAAATTTAGCTGCAACAAATTGTCTTAAAGATGTGAAGAAAATGTTGGTTCAAAAACCGGTTCAACTTGAGAACTAAAGTGTTCAAAGTGATTTAAACTAATCCGTTTTACAAATTACAAGATAATTTTAGAGAAACTTGCGAATTATATTTTTTTTTAATGCAAAAAACCGGTTCAGCGTTATAAATTTCGAACCATACTTTAGATCGTCTCTGTATGCTACACTTACGCCACTGGGAGATTCTGCGTTTAGATCCTGCTGCTGTTGCTGTTGATGGTGATGATGTTGCAGCTGCTGCGGCGACTGTTGCTGTCGCTTCAGATGGTTGTTGTCATTGTTGTTGTGCAACTGCAATTGAAGTTGCTGTGGCGACGTCTGATTGTCGTTAGTTGTTGTTGTTTTGTTGTGGTTACGATGCTGGTTAAGATTCAGATTTAGATTCATATGCGCTTGGTAAATGCCAAGCAACTTTTGTTGTTCTTGTTGCTCCAGCTGCTGCTGCTGTTGTTGTTGTTGTTGTTGCTGCTGCTGTGTTGGTGGCGGTGGCGTTGTTGGAGCATCCGTTGACTCGTCGTAGGCACTTTGCATGTAGGGCGTCAACTGTGGACTTCCCTCGGGCGTGTCCAGAATCTCAATGGAATCGATGATCGATTCTGATGGCGCAGTTGTTGCTGTGGCAGTTGCAACGGTTGCTGCTGCGGCATCTTTGGCTGCTCCGCCATTGGCCATGAGACGTTCGGTGAGCTGCGGATATTTGGCAGCGACAGCAGAGTTCGAGTTCTTGTTGTTGTTCTGGCCGCTAAAATTCTTCGGCGGCGCCGTCAACTGGCTGAGCAATATATTTGAGATGTTGTTGCCAACAACAGTTGCTGCTGTGGGCGCAACGGTTGCTGCGGCTGCTGCTTGTGCCGCCTGCATGCGCAAACATTCAAGCAACAGATTCTCTTTTTGCCCCGACGTAAAGCCGCAATCGCTGCTGTTCGTTGTGCCGCCGCCGCCGCTGGCAGCAACTGTTGCTGCGGCATAATTGTTGCTGCTGCTGCTGCTATTGACAACATGCGCTGGCGAGGAGCCGGGCGATGGTGACGACGTCAGATCCACCATGTCAACAATGTTGTGTTGCTGTTGCACTGGCTGCTGTTGTGTGGCTTCGATGCCATTGCTGGCAGCAGCCACAGCGGCAGCAGCAACTGTTGCTGCTGGCAGATTGTGAAACATTTTGGGATCATGCTCCTTGGACAGCGCATCATCAATGTCCATGTCATCCGAGTTGCGACGCAGCTCATCATCAACAGCAGCAACAGTTGCTTCCGCTTTGCTGTTGTTGCTGCTGACATCGCCGCCGTTGGTGAGCGTCAGCTTGGAGCTGGTGTGCGTCACAACCTTCTCCTCGAGCACAGCGCGCACCTTGTGCTTGGGTGAGCATAGATTCTTGATGGTCAACTTGAGCAGCGGTTGCTGCTGTTGCTGTTGTTCACTGTTGCTCGTCGTTTTGATGGTGAGCTTGGGCACCAATTGTTGTTGTTGTTGTTGCTGTTCCTCCTCTTCGTCCAGTTCTATGGACTTGGTCTTGATGGTTAGCTTGGGTATGCACTGAGCATTCTTGGCATCGTGCGTCATGATCACCGTGTGTTGTTGTTGCTGCTGTGGTTGCTGATGCTGATGCTGCTGCTGCTCCTTAATGTTGATGGTTAGCTTTGGTATCTGTTGTTGTTGCTGTTGCTGCTGTGGTTGCTGCTCCTCACTGCTGATGCAACTACTGCCAGCGTGCGTTGTCTTGATCATCAGCTTCGGCACCGTCAATTGCTCCGACGATGAAGCTGAGCTTGTGGATGAGGCGCAAGAGCTGCTCGCTGAGGCGGGCGACAAACTGCAGCTCAACAGTTGCGTCTCGCTGCCGTTGCCCTCCAGTTTCGTTGTCGTCTTGATGGTCAGCTTGGGCAGCAATGTGGGAGCAGCTGTTGCTCCTCCTCCTCCTCCTCCGCCTCCAGCACTTTTGTGGGGACTTCCGCCATCGCCGCTATCGGGCATTTTGATAATCAACTTGGGCACCACGCTGCTAACACGCTCCTCGTTGGCTGCTCGTATCGTCAGCTTGGGCACAATGTGCGGCAGCTGCTCGTCATCGGCATCGGCATCGGCATCGACATCAGCGTCCGCACACGATGATGAGGAGCAGGAGGATGAGGCATCCGAATTGGATGCATTGGCAGCATCTTGTGTTGTTGGCTTTATCGGTCTGATGGTAATCTTTGGCACCAGACTTGGTTGCTGCTGCTGTGCTGTTGCTGCTGATGCGGAGGAGGTTGCTGCTGCTGCTGTTGAGGAGGAGGTGGATGATGAGGAGCTGGGCAATTGTGTTGGCAATTGTATGCGCAGCGGTTCAACGCGACGCTCGTCATTGTTGCTGTTGCTGCTGCTGGACGACGACGACAGAGATTCGCTGCCATGTTTGGATAGCTTCAATATGATCTTGTGACCAACAGCTCCTCCTGTTGTGGCTGCTGTTGTTGCCAGCGCAGCTGTTGTTGTGGTTGTTGGAACGTTGTTGTTGTTGCTACTGTTGCTGTTGTTACTGCTGCTGCTGCTGTTGTTCTCTTCGCCATTGATGTCTAGGGCCGTGGCGGCCATTGCTGCGACAACCGGAGGCAGCTCAGTTGTTGTCTCAGCTGCTGCAGCTGCTCCAGTGTTGTTGCTGTTCGTGTTGCTGTTGCTGTTTGGCAGCTGCGCATCGTCGCGCAGTCGTTGCTGCGGCGGCGATGCTGTAGTGCTGGTTATTTGACCCACCAGCTGTTGCTGCTGTTGCTGTTGTTGTTGATGTTGCTGCTGCTGTTGCTGCAACTGTTGCTGCTGCTGCAATTGTTGTTGGTGCGTTGCTGCTGCTGGCGACACATTCAACTGTTGCTGCTGCTGCTGCTCTGGCTGCTGCTGCTGTTGTTGTCGCTGTGCCGGCGACGATGTTGAGCTCACTTCCTGTTGCTCTTCTTCCTCCTCTTCAAGCTGTTGCTGTTGCTGTCTTTGTCGCTGAGCTGTTGCTGCTTTGTAGTTGTTGCTGGTGTTGCTGCTGCTCCGGCTGCCGTTGCTGGAATTCGAATTCGAATTGGAGCTCGAACGTGGACTCACGTTGGCGCTACTTGTGTTGCTGCTGTTGCTGCTGCTGCTGGTGTTGCTGCTGCTTGTGTTGGTGGCGGCGCAGTGCGGAGCTGCTGCCAGGCTGCTGACTGAAGACGATGTTGCTGCTACCTGTACCTGTTGCTGGCGTAAATCATTCATTGCTTTCAACTTTATCCACACCACACGCAATTGCCTGCAACAAGAAACGAGAAAAACGATTTCATTAGTTGGATTTGTATAATTAATAAAAACAAATTCAATAAACTAAAGCATAGTCTTGATGCTTGTCTAAAATTAAAGAGCATTCGAATTTCCATTAAAAGTATACATTTCCATTATGTTTCCTTTGATGAAATTTATAATAAGTAGAAACAAATGAAAAATAAATGAAAATGTACAATTTTATAATCAAAACTAAACTTTATTCATAATAAGTGTAGAAACTTTTTTCGAATCAAAGAAACCTAGTAAACTCTTCTCTAAAATGAAATACTAGATTAAATATAATAAATAAATCAATAAAACAATTCAAAAATGAGCTTCAAAGATAAATTGCAATATTTATATTATTATAACTTTATATACATAATACAAATCCTTCTTGCAATAAGATAAGACTAAAGTCTTCAGAGTAGTAACCTTTCTATTAATGCACTCAACTGCACATTCAAGATAACTGCATCAATTATGAAATTCATGACAATTTTCTATAATTTTTCGCTCTGCTAAGTTGGAGATATTGAAAGTGGCTTTGAGAACTATAAATTTATTCAAGCGTTAACTTAATGACGCTTTAACTTTAGCGCTTTGCACTTAGCGACAGTTTTAGGTTAAATGCCAAAGAGAACACTCTTTAAGCATTATATGTTTCATTACTTTAACTGGCTATCAAATAGAGTCGTTTACAGTTTATTTCAGTAAACAGTTTTATTTCATGATTATGAATGTAATGCTTAAATAACGTCTTCTCTTTGGCAATTATCCTGAGAGAGCAGTTAACTGCAAAGCTGCAACTGCAATGCAAACTCAAATCAAAAGCCGAAGCTAAGTTAAAAACAATGCTAATAAATGGCATCAATTGGTGAACTAATAGAGCATTAAGATTTAATAAATTTATCCACAGCTTAAGTCTTTAAGATGGTAACAATGTTTGCACAATGAAAGTAAAGCAAAGAAAGAACCGTGAGAAAAAAAGAGAGCGGGAGAGAAAGATCAATATTCGCATTCTCATAATACTAAGATTTAATGCCCCGTTTTCCACAGTCACTCATTTTTTTTTTTATATAGTTATTCAAGTCCCGTTTTGGCGTTTCCACAACCACGAAATGGAAAACAAATTTGCAACGGTAAATTTCTTAGTGCAAAACAGATGCGCAAATTATCAATAAATGAGCGATCATCATCAAAAATATAATCAGAATGATTTTTAAAAAATCAGTAGTGCAATTTGCATAGCTTCGAGCCATTTTTATTATTAATTTTTGATATGGTGAGCTCCGATTCGATTTCACATCGATAAAATATGGCGTGACTATTCAAAAAGTGTGTTCGATATTTCTACGCTTGATATCGATATGTTCACAAAGCTTACGAAACTAAAAAATTCGAGTTTTTTTCTTATAGATTTTTACATGAAGCAAATGTAACATTTGAACTGAGAAAACCGGAGTTTTATGGTGCTGTGGAAAACTAGAGAAAATTTCGAAGAATATCTACTCGCTATCAAATACAGGGCATATATACTGCACTCACCACTTGGCTTCAGATGTCTCAAGAGACGCAAAATGAACTGAGGTTTTTCCTAGAGATTGTAAATCAAGATGTTCTTGATCGTGTAAACGCAGCTGCTAACAGCGTGTAAACGCCGCTCGAAGCGAGAAGAGCAGCTGCTGAGAATCGTCAAGCAAAAAGGGGAAAAACAGGGTGAACACAACAAATAAAAGCACACAAAATTATCGAGTATCAAGGCAGCAAGCAGCAAGCGTATTATTTGTTTACCCAATAGTTAGTTTTGGAGAAAAAAGAAAACACAAAAAAGAAAGGAACAAATGTTGATGTCACTGCTGCATCCGTTGATGGAGCATCTTTGCCTCTTTCGCGCTTTGGCCACCGGCGAACGCATTCCGGGCACAAATTTAATTCTGCTTCCAGCGGGATCCATTGCGGCATCCAGCAGGATGCGTTTCGGACGCATGGAACAGCTGTTGATGGCTTTGGCCGGCGGTTGGTTGCTTTTTCGTGTCATTTGCTGCAAGCTGGCCGACGAGGACAACAACAACAACAACAACAGCAACAAGGAGAAAGAGAAACAACGGCCAGCGAAGAGAACAAACAATAGCAGAACTACTTCGGAACTGGACATGGAACCTGAACTGGAACTGGAGCAGCACAGTGAACAGTGGAAAAGTGACGAGGAGCAAATCTATTGGCAAGGGGGAGGCAAGGATAACGGTGGATTGCAGCCCATGTTGCGTTTTACACAGCGTCAGTTGGATGTGTTGTTGCGTCTGGAGGAAGAGAGTGACGATGATGAGACTGCGATGGAAGTTGATTCGGAATACTTGGACATGAGCGATGGCGGGGAAGAAAAGTTCGATCAACAGGAGAATGAGATAACTGAGCAGCAGCAACAACAATTCAAAGGATGCCAAATATGAAGAAGAAGAAGCATGTGTGTGTGTGTGAGTTTATAGAGATCGCTTGATGCAACGAAGAGCGAGGAGAACGAACTCAACGCACACACACACATACGCACAAGAGAGACAAACAACAAAAAGCGTGCACACACGCAAACAATTGCAAGCAAACTTCCACACACACACACATACACATTGTAAGTAATTTGTATGTGTGTGTGTGCATGGAAATTTGCTAGCTTTGTTTGTGTCTATGATTTTAATAATAGTAATCGCTTGATTAGCTGCACATAAATTCAATGAAATCGCAATGCTTAATGTTTGTTCTCTCTCTCACACACACACGCACACATAGGGATTGCCGCTTGCATATGCATATCAATTAAGCATACATATTATTTCGTTGTGTGCGTGAAAGCTAAGCAAAAGAGAGTAGTAACGAGAGAGAGGGAGAGCGAAAGAGAGAGAGCAGCGTGTATGCGCTTGTATTGTTTTGTTTTTGTTTTTTTTTTCAGCAAACGGTAACTAAAGCTTCAAACAACAGCGACAACAAACAACAAAAAATGCTCACTATGCCGGCAATTACGAATTTTGATTATTACACACTCCCCTCCCCGAAAATAATAAATATCAAATAAGTTGCTCAAATATTAGTTGATAACTAACTCAAGTTGATATATAATAATTTAAATATTTGAAAAAGATAATTAAATGTGGTTTTTGTGCGGAGATCGCATGAAATAAGCGGCGAATAAGAATTGCCGCGTAAACAGTAAAAAAGGCAGCGACAACGCACACCACCGACAAAAACAAGAAGAAGAAGAAGCTAGGCAGCTCTGGCTGGGGAAGCCTGCAATAGTAACAACAACAAGAACAACAACAAACGTTGTTAATAATGCGCTGCGTAAGCGTGGAAACATGCGCGGCAACACAGCTGTCTGCTCCAGAGCAGGCAGAAATTGAGAAAACCGCGCCACATTGGTACGCCAGCCATACACTAACAACAACAGTAGTGCACAACACACATAGAGAGCGCTGCTAAATGACGTATGTGTTGGCAACACTGTTCACACACAAATTCACCATGGGCCCGAGACGAGCTACAAATTCACCACAGCAGACACACACACACACACACGCGCGCACAGAGATGGACACCAATACTAGCATATGAAAGGCAATCGCCCGTGCCGCAGCGCTGCATGGAGAAAATACATACACATACACATACACATATGCACGTTTATGCACGCACACACACACACATGCATACTTATGTATGCAATGCATTTGCATTTGCTTTGGCGACGACCCCCGCGCAACTAACGAAATGACGGCGTTTGTCCAACAACAGTTTCTTAAAACAAACACAAAATACATGCGCTAAGCGCTATGCGCAAAAAAATCATAGAAAAGAAAATCAAAATACGAAGAAACAGCGAATAGGGCAAAAAATACAACAGCAAAAAACGCACAACACAACAAGACGCCGAAAACTGACCCAACAACGACAGCGACAACAACAACAGCAGCAGTCAGGCAATAAACTCACCATGCGGCAAAACGTCAGACAAAAGAAGATGGAGTAGAAGTTGAGCGCCTTCTCTTTGCATGCAATTCGCGTGTATAACGTAGTACAACGGTGTGCGAGCGTGTGTGTGTGTGTGTGTGAGTGCGCGTGTCTTTGTGTGTTAAGCCATTGAACATGTTTTGTTTTTATTTGCAGCCAGACAACACATTTTTTGTCAACATTTCGTTGCACTTTTATTTTTTCTTGTCGTTGATATTACTCTTCATTTGTTGGAATATACATATGTATGTGTATATGTATATCTTAATAAAAAAAAGTAAAATAAAACACACACACTGTGAGGAGACTCTGCCGCTGCTGCTGACTGAGACTGCTGCTTCTGCTGTGACTGTAGTCGGTACAAATTACCCGTACTTGCACACACACACACTAAACATATACATATACACATACACTACACACAACACACAATATTAACACACATACATCCAAAAGCGTAGCGCTGCTCGGTTGTCCCACTTTCCGTGTATTGGTTTCTCGTCGTACACTTTTCCACGCACTTTTTTTTCTTTTTTTTTTAACGATTTCGAGGCGAGCGAACAGCACACAAAACGACGACGCAGAAATTTGTTTGTTGATTGTTAACAATTTGAATTGTCCGCATATGTATGTATGTGTAAACGCAAACTGCAAATTCGGCGCGCACCTCTCGGTTTTAACATTTCATTATTAAATAAATGTATATATATGCCCTGCTCGCGCTGTCTGCCAGTGTTTTTGGGTTTTTCGCTTGGAATATAACACTAACAGCGTGACCGCAGCCATTCCCACCAAAATCAGCCATTTTCGCTCACAAAATATACTGAATATACCGTCACTTCCGCAATGCGCAAGCATAATCCAAATATACCAGCTCTGATATTATAGCGTTTTTCTTTTCTTGCCACAACCAGAAAACAAACGAATTGAACGTAATCTATTCCTTTCACCAAATTTAGTAATAATACAAATTCATTTGTCTGATCGAAATTAAATCGAATATGTGCAAGCGTGCTTCTTAAATGTTATCGCATTCGGTTTAAATAATTGCAAATTTTCATTATAAGAACACTTCCTATTTTTTTTTAAGAATTAACTTAGCTAAACACATTAAAAAAGGTATTATCACAATATATTATAATACAAATACGCAATAAGAATGAGTAACACTCGACTATAATTCAATGTTTATCGATAACACGAGGACATTCAACAGCATTTGCAATCAGCGTGTTTGCTACTGCTGTTTATTTTATATATTAATTATAATTAAATTTTGACAAATCCCAATAGGCCTGCCTGGCTACCAATAAGCTTGCCAATAAATACATATATAATTATTAAATTAAAATTTATTTTATATTTGAAGCAAAAATTCCCATTTTAAATTATAAACAGTAAACTTTGTTGATTGTATAATTAAAAATAAATAAAATAATATTTATTTTGAATAATATAATCTGAGTTTAAATAATAAGTTAAGGAAAATAACATAGTTAATTTATTTTATATGCATTGATGAATCTTTTTAACTTTAACTACTATTAACTTTATTAACATATGTAATTAGCTCTAATTTAATCATACAACTACTTCATAATATTTTAGTTTCAAAATAATTATTTATTTAGTTAAAATATAATTTAGTTCAAAATGAAAATATAAATGAAAAATAATTTTAAAAAACCAAGTTTTTAAACAAAATGCAAAAAGGACCAAAACTGCAAAAATACCAAAAGAAAAGTACAACTGTTACTAGGGCGAAACAGCCACACTGTTGGAAACATAATTTGGCGCGTTCTTCTATAGGTGAAGCAATATCGATACCATTTCCAGCACTATTAATGGCCAAGTACTTTCTCGGAATGGAGTCTCTTCACTGCCGATATTGCATTGAATTTATGCAAACAACTAATATTCGTCCGTTTTGAATTCACAGGCGTTTATAACTGTTTCACGGTTTTATAACACTGATTTTGTCTATATCATTTGGGACTTAAGTAAAATTATTTGAATGCCAAATATGTTAGCTTCTGAAAGTAGAGCTCGGAACATGAAGAAGGTTTACTGCTAAGAATACCCAAATAAATATTTTTATAAAACCTACAGATTATTTTTATAAATAGACATAGTGAACGATACTGATGACAACTATCGATGGCATACAAAAACACAATCGTCCGGTATCGATGGCGCCAACTATCAAGTTTGCTCCATCTCTAGTCCTTTACCCCTTGCCAGACTGTCAGACGGTCAGCGACTGTCAGTTAGTTGAGTTGAGCAGCCTAACGGATGGCAACGCTGCCGTCGCGCATAAAGTTGCTGCAAAAGCGCAAGCCTACGCCTGGAAAACGCATACAGAGAAAAGCCAAATATTAATTGCAACTGCAATATAGCAGCAGGCGACTGCCAAGCAGTTGGGAATTTGTTTTTATTTTCAAAGTGTTGTGCTTTGCAGCAGTGCCAAAGTCAGCAACAGGCCAACAACCAAAAAAAAAACAACAAAAATTTAAAGATGTCCTCCAGCGACGCCAACGCAATTGCAGCGAACCTTCCCGCCCCCTCCCCTTCTGCCAACGCCTGCGGCACCGCCAACGCCACCCACTCTACTGGTGGTGGCCTTGGGAAGCAGCAGCGTCGTCGTTTGGCCGCTTTTGATTTCGATCACACAATTGTGTCGCAAAACACGGACACTGTGGTCAGAGATTTGCTGCCCAACGAACTGATTAGTTCGACGCTGCTCAACGAGTTGATGGAGAACGATTGCTGGACCGAATACATGTCCGAGGTGTTTCGTCTGCTGCACGTGCAACAAGTGGCCGAATCGCGTATACGCGACACCATACGCTGCATACCCGAAGTGCCCGGCTTTGTGCGTCTCATCAAGCATTTGAAGAAGCGTCTCAATTTTGATTTGATCATCATTAGCGATTCGAATAGCGTTTTCATTGAGGAATGGCTACGGGCGCACAATCTATGCGATTGCTTCGACGGCATCTTCACCAATCCCGCCCATTTCGATGACAACGGACAGCTGCAGGTCCGTCCGCATCATCAGCAAACCGATTGCAAACTCAGCGCCAGCAATTTGTGCAAAGGACGTGTGCTGGAGCATTTTGTCATTGAACGCGATTTGCGTTTCAATATCCGCTACGATCACGTCTTCTATGTGGGCGATGGCAACAATGATATTTGTCCCGTGCTGCGGCAGCGTGCCTGCGATTTTGCCTGTGCCCGACAAGGATTCGCCATGGAACGGCATTTGATTAAGAATCGCAATAAATTGAAATTGCGTGCGAATCTCTTGATATGGCGCAGCGGCTTTGAGCTCCTCGATCAGCTGTGCGCCTTGCCACAGTTGCAAGGACCGTTGCAGTCGCAGGCGGAGCTGGCACGTCGTGCCTCGGCCATAGACGGAGCAGCTGCGCCACAGCAACAACAACAGCAGCAGCAGCAGCAACAACAGCCGCAGCAGCAGTAAAGTAATTTTGTCGATTTACACACACACGAAAGTTAGTTATACGAAATGAGAAAAAAGTATGTATATAGTATGTGCATAATACGCAAAATGTGATCCTTTTACCTCCCCTCCATCCAACCCCTCTCGTCACGCTGCTGTCCGTTTGAAGGCGTGGCCGTGTTTCTCGGTGGGGCGGCAAAAGAATCACATTATAATAATAATAATTACGCTAATAATACGCAAGTGAAATTGAAAACCTTGATGTGATCAATGTTTGTACTATAAAAGTAAAAAGAAAAAGAAAACTGCATATATTGTATTCAACCTAGATATATACGAGTAATTTACGCATACATTCATACATAGATTATCCTGCACACACACACTGTAAAGCTGAATAATTCCAATTGTAATGGGAGGGGGAATTCCCCTTGCTCCCCAATTTTTGTGGTGCGTCGTCAATTTTTTTGTGGTCGCAGCTGTTGCTATGTAGAATCTTTATTAAATGTGTACTTGTGATGTTGTCATTAATTATATATATATTATATATCTGTATTGTTTGTATATGTGTATATATACATGTGTATTATGTGTGTCCATAATAAATATGTGTTTTGAACGTTGCAATTGAAAATCACAGCCATCGCATTTGATTTTTGAACGAATTTAAGCTAAGGCCATTTGTCAGTCGGTTGACAGGCAACAGATCTAGTGCAAATTGCACGCTTTTCAGATGCATAAACAAACAAGTTTCAAGAGTACACAAAAGTCCAATTAACAAATTTTTTTGTTTAAATGCGCAGCAAGTAACGTTCGCCACGCTGGCGCCATCTACAGTGCCAGCCAGTCAATTGTGCTGCATGCGCCATCTATAGGCGCACTTGCAACTGGCGCCATCTATGAGTAGTTGTGCCCAACGACAGCAAGAGCAAGGTCATTTCTTGTTATTGCTTCTTTTCTTTTCACAATCGACAAATTTGTTTTTTATTTGATTTAAATGTATACATGTTGTAATCAGTTAATATACATTAATATATTTATATTGTAATTAGGTGTAATTACAGCTAAGGACTTGTAAATGGTATTTGGAAAGAGCAACAGTATTGTTTCGATAGTATTTTAGTGTTTTGTTTGTTTGTTTTGTATGATTTTGTTATATATGCAAAGCTCTATTCGAATTAACAAAGTTCTTAGAACCTAAGATCATAATATAATTTATTAACTATCGCAGCAGCAGTGCGGACGCAGGGCAGGGCTTGAGGTGGAGGACACTTAATAATTAACCAAACAATGCTTAACTGCTAGTATGTGTTTTTGTTTTGTTTAGATAGAGTCTGGGCAGTAATAAGTAGTGTATTTGGGGTTGAGATATACTCTCAACTCTCTTTCTCTCTCTCTCACTTTATCTCTCTCTCTTGTTTGGGATGTTGTTGATGATATACATATGTACAGTCTAGGAGCCCAGTGGGGACATGCCAATTTGACGGGGATCTGCGCCTGGCGGCTGTGCGGCGCCCAATTCTAGATTCTTGATGAGCATCTGCAGCCATTGCTTAGTGGATTTGTCATCTTGCAGGCACTGTGTGAATGTGCCATCGCGCAGCTGATCAGGCAAACATTGGCCAAGTGCTTTGCGGGCACTGCATACAATAGAAAGGGACAGCATGATATGCCAGTTTGTGCGAAAGAGATGCAACTACTCACCGTGTGTTGTCGGAGAGTCGAAGATAGCAACGTACAACATGTTTCAAGAGGCGCGCACAAGGATCTTTAGCCAGTTGTATAACCATTTTACCCTAAAGCAAAAGTAAGCGAAATGAAGTGAGAACAATTACAAAGCGGACTCAACTTACCAGCGTAATGGCCACATGAGAGAAACGCTCATAGGTTTGACAAATGTACGACAATCCCGATTCGTCCAACAAGATCTTTTGAATGATGAACGTGGCGACGGTTTTGCTCAGCTCCGAACCGCTGTCCATAATGGTCAAACACAGTGGCACAATTTCGGTGGTCAGCAGAAACGTAATCACCTCCTGCTCATCCGTTTTCACCAGCGCACCAATCACACCCAAGCTGGTCAAGCGCAGATATTCAAAGGGCCGCGTCTTCGAAATGGTCGATAGAAATGGATACAAATACAATGGGATTTGCGCCTGCAAGAACGCTGTTCGCGTCTCCGGATGCGAGGCGACGCACTGCAGCAACGCCAACGCATTGCACACTCGATTCGATTGGTGCGCCGTCAGTGTCGGTGGCATTATCGATGGATAGATGTTGACAATCTCTTGAAGCAGGGCGCAAGTGGTGCCAAAACTGTTCCACAGCATCGGTGCCAAGTCCGTTTCACGCTTCTTGCTCAGCTCCAGCAAGGCCGTCTCTCTTGTATCCGGATGCGCCAACTCGTTTATCCATTGATAAACCTACCGACGAGAACAATATACATATAAATCAATGTACACATTGACAGAAAATCACTCTTTTTACCTTTTCCTGCTCGGTAGGCTGTTGCTGTTGGGGATTCATGCAGGGACTCGGCTGTGCACTCATCTCGTAAGCTTCGTTGTGCCTATAAAACAAGTAAGAAAACTTCAGTTGAGTGTAAGATATTCACTCAAAGCAAAAGACTGCGATATTATAGTTAAAGTATACCAAATCAATATAAATTTGGTATATTTATAAAGAAAAATGTATATTTCGTTTATCGATATACTACGATATTCAAAATATACCATAGAATAGTAAATGTGCGAAATTTTCAACCAAAGCAACCCGACAACTACAGTCAGCTTTGGTCATGAATAACTTTTAAGTTTCTTTTTGATCACAACCAAATTTAGAAATCATAAAGACTGTGGCTTTTATTGTGTGTGCCAAAAATCGCAGCTAGAGCCTTAAAACTAAACTTGCTATTCTTTTTGTTCGGTTTTCTTGGACGGAAGTGGGCCTGGTAAATATGCGTGCAACAATATCAATATTGTACAAAACAATTGTATCTCTACTATGATAGCCTATAAGATTTAGGTGCTCATACGGACAGTAAGACGAATATTTGCATATCGTCTCTGTTGACGCCGATTACGAAAATAAATACTTTATAGTGTCGAGGATAGCTCCTTTTGCCTGTTACACACATTTCTCACGGGCACAAAGTTATAATACCCCTCTACACTGTGGTAGCGGGTATAAGAAACAAAAGCACAACACACAAATGAAAACAACTACAACGTTACAACTTATTTTGTGAAATGTACCGTAAAAGTTTTTGCGCCTATCTGGAATATTCTATTTCGTTTACGTGGCGTGCAAGTGAGATTTGCATGTAAGTTGAACAAAAAAAAACACCGTCTTACAATATATTAATCGCCGGGCAAAATATTCGTATTGCAAATTTGCAATTATCACAATAAAAGAAAAACACTGACAAGCAGCAAAATGCCGACCGAAAACTAAGATGTCGGCCTAGAGCAATGCCAATCAGCTGTTTTGCATGAACTCCGCGCAGTGTGACCACATCATAGTCGTTGTCATATATAAGTCACCTCAATCAAATATATGTTTATTTAAATTACACGAATATACATTTGCATACAGCATTTAATAATTGTATATGCGTTTGATAAACAACTTGAAATTTAGTGCACTTTTAACTTGAATACATATCAAAAGTCATGTCAACTGACACTTGCATAAGCGCCTTTGGTCACACCGCGCGACATGCAACACTGTCGCTTTGACATTTTGACGTGGACAGTTGTCAAAACAAATTCGTGTTGTAGCAGCCAGCACGATATTGCACGAACAATCATTCGTGTGGAAATTTTCAAAGTAAGTGGACGTGCGTGTGCTTGGATTTTAATTTGCTGTGTGTGCTACTCGCCTAAAACAAATAATAGTTTAGTAAATCACTTAAAAGTTCGGCTGATATTTACAATACAAAATTAATGTGTGTTTACTTTTACTGAACAAATAATAACTGCAAGTTAAAAGTTCTTAAAATTTGTATAAAGGCTGCAACAAGTGCAATGTTTTTGCATGCGTAGCTGTCGACGCCGCAATAGAAATCTTAATTTAATTAATTAAAAGAATTTGCTAGCAAAAGACAGTTAATTAAGGTTTAAGCTTGGTT
Organism: Drosophila sulfurigaster albostrigata; assembly: GCF_023558435.1. Classification (NCBI taxonomy): domain Eukaryota; kingdom Metazoa; phylum Arthropoda; class Insecta; order Diptera; family Drosophilidae; genus Drosophila; species Drosophila sulfurigaster. Next base: position 23,037,697 of record NC_084885.1, read on the forward strand.
TTAAGAGTTGTATTTATCAGTTAGCTGTCGGCTTCGTGTCAAGCGAAATTTCACCTATGACGTTGACTTCGTTTCTTTTGGCGACGTGGCAGCGTCGTCGACGTCGTCGTCGTGACGTTGCCGATGCCGTCGTCGTGTTTTGTTTGTGAAAGTGGTGGCAGGTCGATTCTTTTTTTTTTCTTGTGTTTAACCTACATATAAGTGTATGAAAGTGGCCGCAGGTCGATCCTATTTTTTTTTGTTTTTAACCGACATACATATGTAACTGCTGAAGTACGAAAACTGAATGTTTATCCTTTTGTATTTGCAGCTCATCAACTCTTGATCACATAAATCAACAAAAGAACTATGGACAAAGTTGTTAAATTCGCTGAGCCTGGTCGCCTGTTTGCCAAGGATTCGATTCGTCTGGTCAAACGTTGCACGAAGCCAGACCGCAAGGAGTTCCAAAAGATTGCTATTGCCACGGCGATTGGTTTCTGCATCATGGGCTTCATTGGATTCTTCGTCAAGCTGATACACATTCCCATCAACAACATCATTGTGGGATCGTAAAGCCGAGATCAACAATATATATATCTATATATATGTGGCAGTAGGCGCAGAACTGGAAGAACAATAATTATAATAATAATCATCATTTTAATGCCTAGTATATTTCAAAAATGTTTTCTTTCGCGCCGATGCAACAACAACGACATTATATAGATTATACACATTTTTTTTTGTATAGTTAACCTCCCCCATTCATTATGTACATTCAACGAATGTCCATTTGTTTTTGTAACAAAATTTTCATGTATTTGTGAAATGTATTGCAATAATGTCGAGAATTCCATTCACACGCAACATGAACGTTAGTTATTAAGCTGTCATAATAAAAACCGAGAAAACGATTGAAATTATTGAATGAATGCAATGCGTCCAATTGGTTGAGTTAATGCATACATATATACTTCAGTTGGGAATTATTACAGTTTTCGTTTTTCAAACCTATTTCGCTCAGTGTATCGTATTCTGCCGTTTGCGTTTTAGCTGCAGATTGGGATTTGTATCGATCAATTATCGATAGCTATGAACATTGTGGAATATGTGGCACACAAACATGACAGAAAATTTAATTTGTTTATATACATTTTTAATAATATATATTGCCTATTAATTAAATAGAAAGGCAGTTAACAAATAATAATTTATTTCAAACCGTTTACGTTTTCATTGCATCAACTGGAGCTTGGTATTTTTTCGATCGATAGCTATAAATATTTTGTATGTGTAAAAGAGAAATATGAAAGAACAGTTTATTTATTTATGCAGATATCCATTACTAAATCGCTCAACTAAGAAAATTGGAATACAGGTAATAAAATAAATGGAAAGAAAATATAAAAATTGTCTCTCACTTTGCGGCAAAAGTGTTGCTGCTGATACTCTAGTATATTCTTAGCACGATGGTATATATTTCAAGTGTATTGAAGTGCGGTCACGCTGTGCGTGACGTGGAACGTATTATTTTTGTTGAATATTGTGGCCGTGTCGTTGTTAGTTATTTAGTTGGTTATTAAAATGTTGGACTTTGTGGTGGTCTTCACGAAAGGCGGTGTCGTGCTGTGGAATTCAAATGAATCCGGCCAGAATTACTCGTCGTGCATTAACAGCCTGATACGTGGCGTCATATTGGAGGCAAGTAAAACTTCGTTTGTTGTTATTGTTATTGTTGTTAATAAATGATGTTTTCTATTGTTAGGAACGTAATACAGAGTCCAAGTACTTTGAGGAGGATCATCTGGCCGTGCAATTTAAGCTGGACAATGAACTCGATTTGGTTTACGCGGCCGTTTTCCAAAAGGTCATCAAACTCAACTATTTGGACAACTTTCTTACAGAGATGCAGCTGGCGTTCAAAGAGAAATTCTCCGAGATTGCACTGGGCAACGACTATGACTTTGAGCAGGAGTTTCGCAGTGTGCTGAGCGCGGCCGAAGAGGCCTCAGCCAAGCAGGGCAAAGCACCCAAAGCGATGCGCTCCTACAACGAATCCCAAAAGTCCAAGAAAACAGTTGCCTCCATGATAGAGGACCCCAAGAAGTCGTCATCGTCGGCGACGACAGCGGCGAGCGAGAAGCGCGTCAATATACAGGAAAGTCCGCCATCATCAACAGCAGGCTCACCGCGTAGCAACGAAGACATTATCCAGGAGAATCGTCGCAAGCTGCGCGAGAAACTCACGCCCACCAAGAAGGCGGCGCAAGAGTCGCGTGCGAGCAAAGCACAGCAGTCGACGCAGAGCGAGAAGGCGGGCAAGAAGCCGCGTGTTTGGGATCTGGGCGGTAATTCCAAGGACGCAGTGCTGCTTGATCGCTCCAAGGATGCGCCCGAGGATCAAGTGCAAGTGCCAAGCATTCACAATGAGGTGAGAGCAGCAAAGCAAAACAATTTGCAGTTTGCTGAACTAAATTGTATCGTTTTATGTGTAGCTGGTGGGCACGATGCAGGGTCAAATCCCTGATCTGGATGAGCAGAGCGATTCGGCAAGCGACGAGAGCGATGTCGATGACTACGAGGAGCAGCAGCAACAGCGTCGTCAGGCGGCGCCAACGCAACGCAAGCCCAAAAGTTCCTCGGGTCTGCTTTCCTACTTCAAGGGAATTGTGGGCGCCAAGACGATGACACGACAGGAATTGCAGCCGGCGCTGGAGAAGATGCGCGATCATCTTATCTCAAAGAATGTGGCCTCAGAGATTGCGGCGAAACTGTGCGATTCGGTGGCCACCTCGCTGGAGGGCAAACAGTTGGGCACCTTCGATAGCATTGCCAGCCAGGTGCGCGACGCTTTGACGCAATCGTTGGTGCGCATTTTGTCGCCCAAGAGACGCATTGACATCATACGCGATGCGTTGGAATCGAAGCGCAACGGACGCCCCTATACGATCATCTTTTGTGGCGTCAATGGTGTGGGCAAGTCAACGAATCTGGCCAAGATTTGCTTCTGGCTCATCGAGAACGATTTCAATGTCCTGATCGCCGCCTGCGACACATTCCGTGCCGGTGCCGTGGAACAATTGCGCACGCATACGCGACACTTGAATGCCTTGCATCCGCCTGCGAAGCATCAGAATCGTCAGATGGTTCAGCTGTATGAGAAGGGCTATGGCAAGGATGCCGCTGGCATTGCGATGGAAGCGATTAAGTTTGCCCACGATACCAAGGTCGATGTGGTTCTGGTTGACACAGCGGGACGCATGCAAGACAATGAGCCGCTGATGCGTTCGCTCTCAAAGTTGATCAAGGTCAACAATCCGGATCTGGTGCTGTTTGTCGGCGAGGCTTTGGTGGGAAATGAGGCTGTCGATCAGCTGGTCAAGTTCAATCAATCGCTGGCGGATTATTCATCGCATGAGAATCCCCACATTATCGATGGCATCGTCCTCACCAAGTTCGATACGATCGATGATAAAGTTGGCGCCGCCATCTCCATGACTTACATCACCGGGCAGCCAATTGTGTTTGTGGGCACCGGACAAACATATGCGGACCTCAAGGCCATCAATGTGAATGCCGTCGTCAGTTCGCTAATGAAGTAAGCAGGCGAGATGAAACGGAGAAGGAGACGGAAACGAAGACAAGACGACACAGGATCAGGAACGAACTTTTATGCTAGTGCTCTAAATTAGTTTTGCGATTAGCGCTTCGATTATTGGATGTGACCGGCTAATAAAATGTACTTTTTACACTCTATTGTTGAATATAATATATATTATGCATATATATGTCGATCGAGAAATCTTTAGATTGGCTGAAATTAGCTGTCTAATCAGACAACTTCTTCTACAGTGGATCACAGCTTATTTCAAGAAGCTCCAACAAACAGCTTTAAATCGTTACACTGACCAAACTAAGAGAGGTGCTGAATTTATTTAAACGCAGGATTTTAATTTAATGTTTTCAGTGAAAACTTTTCACATAAAAAAATTCATTCAGTTATTTTCTATCTTTTTGTTTACTATATAAATTAAACAGGTATGAAAGCTACAGTCGACTGTGAGATACCTGCCATTTTAAATAAAAGCAAAACAGTGCGGTATCAATTTTTTAAATAATCCAAAATAAAATACCACAAGAATACTAAAATATACCGAGTGTCATATTTGGTATATTAGCATAATACTACATTCAAAATATGCCGCTGAGTTCCAAATGCTAAATATACCAGATTGTCAGCCAAAGCAACTTAAATACGAAAATATACCAAAGGCTACATTTGGTATATGAGCATAGGACTACATTCAAAATGTACCATAGAGTGCAAAATATACCAGCCAAAGCAACTAAGACCCGTAGTAAGAAGGATCAAGTCGCAATCAAATTTTCAGGAATTATAGATGGTATAGTTATTATTGTCTGTACAAAAAATCTCAATTATAGCTTCAAAATTACGCTTGCTATTAGATATTTGTTGATTTGCGGGGGCGGACGTGGGCGTGGCAAAAAATTGAAGCAATTTTGATTTGCGTGTTAACATAAATGCTGTTGAAAAAACATTATAGCTCTATCTCTTATAGTCTCTGAGATCTAAGTGTTCATACAGACAGACGGACAGACAGACAGACTACTATACAATTATTTGTGCTGACTCATGAACGGAATAATCAACACATATGCTACATGGTAAGAGCTAGGAGGCTGCTGGAATAGAGAGTTGCACCAAATTCTTATTCAATTTAAAATCACAAATTAATATTTTCGGCATATTTAAAACTTTTGAAATATTCAAATTTGTTATCATTACAATCCAATGTCGTTTGTTACAATTTCAGCCTTCCAGCTCGTACCATTGTGATAATGAGTTTATAGTTAATGATCGAGTCAAGACAAAGAACCCACAAACTAAATACCCAAAGAGTATAAACACTTCGCCTTTATAAAGGATATAATATATATATTTGTTTTTTATTTTGTTATTAGTCGTAGCATTAAGTTTACCAACGGGATGAGGGGGAGAATGGGGGGAAGGGAAAGAAAAGTGTAATGCTAATCGGTCCGCTCTATTTGTAGAACTCGTGCTCCTGTTCGTCCTTCTTGATGTTGTTCTTGTAGCCCTTCTCAAAGTCCTTGGCCAGGACAATGTAACGATTCTCACGCACTGCATGCATGCCCGCCTCCTGGCAAATGGCATTGATATCCGCACCCGAAATCTTATCGGGTCGCGCCACAAACTCCTCCAAATCGACATCCTCGCTGAGGTTCATCTTCGATGTGATGGTCGAGAACACAAGACGTTTCTGTCTGCGATCGGGCAGTGGGAATTCAATCTTACGATCCAAGCGACCGGGACGCAGGAGAGCGGGATCCAAAGTGTCGGCACGATTGGTGGCCATGATGACCTTCACATTGGTCGTCTGATCGAAGCCATCCATTTGATTGAGCAGCTCCAGCAAAATACGCTGCACTTCACGATCGGCGCCAGTTTGAGCATCGAAACGTTTCGTGGCAATGGCATCGATTTCATCGATAAATATGATCGCTGGCGCATTCTCCTTAGCCAGGCGGAACACATCGCGCACCATGCGTGGTCCTTCGCCCAAATATTTCTGCACAAACTCTGATCCCACGACGCGTATAAAGGATGCCGTTGTGTGATGTGCCACAGCCTTGGCCAACATCGTTTTACCGCAACCGGGAGGACCATACATCAACACACCGCGCGGAGGGTCAATACCAATCTGTTTGTACAGCTCGAAGTGGGTCAGAGGCAGCTCAACAGCCTCGCGTATCTCTTGCTTTTGCATGTCCATGCCACCAATGTCGGCATAACTGACATCGGGCTTCTCATCCGGCTGTAGCATGGAAATGGAGCTATCTGCCTCTGGGGGCAGGACATCGACCAAGGCATTGCTATGCTTGTGCAGTGCCACCGATGCCGATGGCTTCAGCAGCTCACGATCGATGGTGGACAAGATGCGCACATAGTAATTGGAGCCGGTGGTGGAACCAACAATGCCAGTGTTCTGATCGACAGCCTCGAGGAACTGGCCAATCACCAGGGGCACAGACTGTATACGTTTCACCTCCTCTTGTGCATGTAAATACTCCTTTTTCAGATTGCGCTGCTCATCCTTGATGTACTCTTCTTGCACCTCAATGAACTCGAGTGTTTTTTGCAATTTCTACAAGCAATCAAGTGTTTTATGTTGGGTTCACATTATATTATAGCTAGACTCGCTTACCTTGTATCGCACATACAAATCATCCATGTCCAGTTCATCCAGCGAGCTGTGCGCATCTTTTGGCTTCAGTTCCAAATCATCCTGCAACAACAAAAAATTCGGCGATTAACTTTTGCTATTTTTGCCGTAAATTGAAAGGTGGATTTTACCCTTTCGGCTGCCAGCAGCATGTCCATGTTGTGTTGTTTTCTTTTTTCACTTTATTTTAATGCAAAGCTGAATAGTAATTTGTTTGTATTGCCGCCGTCGCTTGTTCGATGATAATCACAAAAAATATAAATTGTAAGCAGCAAGCAGAAAATCCAAATGACTCGTCAAAAACAAGCTGACCACAGTTCGGTGTGGCCGACGCAATTGCACAAAATGGTAGTATAAGCAATATCTTGGTCACACTGCTGCTATCGATATTTTTGTGTCACTTTCAAGTGTTTGTTTGTTTTTTGGTTTTGAATAAAATGTTAATTGCTACGCGCATATAATTGGTAATTGTGATTATAAAATTGATATTGTTTTGCTGCTTATGTTATTCGTGAAATATTAGTGTGGTTGCCGGGAGTGCATGGTATCGATACCTGCCAATCAGAGTTTTTTCTTCTTCACCAAAAATCAGCATGCACACACTGTTTCACCTACTGCACTACGACCATTTTTGTGTGGCCGATTTTCGATTCTTTCTCATAAGAAAAACACATTTATTTTGGGGGCCCCATATCTAACTATATAAATATGTGTGTGTGCCATTGTCGTTCGCTGCTGTGTGTGTGTGTGCGTGCGTGCGTGAAGAATTGACAAATAAATAATCTAGTTAAAAATCGTTAACAAAACAAAAACAAAAGCCCCAAATGCCTAGTGACAATTCAAAGTGATGGGTTAGTGTTGTTTCTTTTTCGTTTTCTTGTCAGTTTGTTGTATTGGAAATGCGGCAAGTGAAATGGAAATGGACTCGTGCCAGAGAAAAATCGTTCACCACCTCTAACTCTCTCAGTGTCCTGTCGCCGTCGTCGTCGTCGTGGTCGCTGTCGACGCCGCTGCTTCTGGTTGGTGCTGCCTCTGTCTCTGCCTCTGCCGTCGTTGCTGCCGCTGCTCTCTACGCACGCATCGATTTGGGCTAAACGTTAGATACCTCCTAACGCAAGTTGTTAGGGTGGAAAAAATAATAAGTACATCATAATAAATAAAAAAAAAAAACGAAAGAAGAAAACGAGAAGAAATGCTGTGCATTTTTTTCATTCAATTTAACCATATGCAACAACAAATTCACATGCAAGTGCAATATTATCAAACGAACTAAAAACGTAACTAAATCAAAAACCAAACCCAACATAAATAATACGCCAGCACTGTGGCGCTAAACAACGACGAGCAGCAAAACAAAAAACAAAAAAAACAGAAATATATATAACAAAAGGGCCCAACTAACGAAAAAAAACGGAAGATAAAAAACGCAACGAAAAACGTTTTTTTTTTTTTAATATAAATGTACTATATATAATAAAAGGCGGCAGCTCAGCGCACACAGGCGGCAAACAAAAAGCGGGGTATACGCCATAAACAACAACAAAAAGCGAAGAGCATCAAGAAAAAAACATAATAGTGTGTACAAAAAAAAAAATGTTTATTGTATAATTTTCATTACAACTCACACACACACACAGACTCATACACACTTGTGTCGTCGCGTGTGTGTCCGTGTGTGTGTGTTGGTGGTATCACAGCGTACATGTGTGTGTGTGTGTATAGTTTTTTGTTTATATGCTGCTGGCTGTTGTTTTGTAGTTTTTGCGATTTGTTGCTTTCTCGCACTATTCGTCAACAACAAATTGTGCAAAGCTGGAGCCATTTTTATTTTGTATTTTTGTTTGCCTTGTCTCGCGATTGTTTTGTGTGTGTCTTTATTGATTTTAAGCTGCTGCAGCAGTTGTGGACACACTGACAGCTTACACAGACGCACACACACACACGCGCATAGAGTAATGTAGACAAACCACACACACACACACACACATTGCAATTTGTAAATTTTTGGCATTTGTTTATTGTATTTTTCGCAGTTTAACATAGCAAGGGAGAGCGAGCGAGAGAGCGTCGAGTGCGAGTGCGAGTGGGAGCGAGAGCGAGTGAGTTAGAAGATATACGATAAGACGAAGCAGGAGTGGCAACACTGGCAAAGGCGCACACATGAAGACGATGTCGCGCTTTGGCCTGCGCCGTGGCTTTAAATTCTCCGAGGAGCAGCAGCAGCAACAGCAACAACAACAACAACAACAACAACAGCAGCTCAATGGCAACTGCAGCAGTAGCAGCAGCAACAACAACAACAGCAGCAGTAGTAACAACAACAACAGTGTTCCAATTGGAATTACACACAAGTTGGCAACTCCGCCGCGCAAAAAACGCAATCACAGCTTGGCCAGAGAACCGCAGCAACCACAGCAGCAGCAACAACAGTTGCCAACGGAACCTCTCGATGTGGAGTTGGAACTCGATCGACAGCAGCAACAGCAAGCGCCTCCGACGCTCATTTGCAGCGTGCCGCTCGAGCGTTTGCCGCGTTTGCTCGAGAAATTGCAACAGTTGCAACAACAACAGCAGCAACAACAGCAGCAGCAGCAGCAGCAGCAACAACAATTGGAGACGACGCCATTGATAAAAGTCTTGTGTTTGTACTGTGATAAGAAGTTCGCATCGAGCAAGCTGCAAGCGAAGCATGTGGATAAATTTCATACGGAGCGCAAAGAGCGACGTTGCAGCAATCGCAACAGCAACAGCGCTGGCAGCCACAATTCGATTGGCAGCGCCGGCCAGCCGAGTGGCAGCGCCAATTTTCCCGGTTGCCAGCACTGCAGCAAATCGAGTGGAGCAACAACAACTGCAACGCCAGCAATCGTCTGTTTGCCATCGCCACAATTGGAGCAATTGTTTCAGCATTTGATACGCAATCATGGCGACAAGTATTTCGGTTGTCAGCAATGCCAGCTGCGCTTCGGGGATGTCCACCAGCTGCACACGCATCTGCGGCAGCAACATCAGCAGCAGCAGCAGCAACAGCAACATCAGCAGCAACAACAACAGCAGCAGCCGGCAATGATTGGTGGCGAGGAGCCAGTGTTGTTTCGTTTGGGCTTGACGCAGAATCGTTTGCCGGGCCAGCGACAACGCAATCGCAAGCAACAGGAGGAGATTGCTGCTGCAGTGCCCAAGCAACAACAGCAGCAGCAACCAAGAAGCAGCAGTCGCGCTGCACAGCGGCAACAGGCAGCAGCAGCAGCAGCCGCTGCAGCAGCCGCAGCGGCGGCAGCAACAGCAGCATCCGCATCAGCAGCCAGCAATGCAACGACAGCAGCAACAGGCACAACAACAACAGCAGCAGCAACAGGCACAAATGCGCTGTCATCGCAGCCAGATGAGCAACTCTTTCGGATGCCCGGCCATAGTCATGTGTTTGACGACAACTTCTATCAGGATGTGGTGCTCAATGTGCGTCACAATCTCCAGCATTATCTCGACGGTCGATTGCGCAGCGGCCCCGCGCCCCCGCAACCGTTGAGCACAACAGCAACAGCAACCGCAACAGCAACAACGACGCCTGCTCCACAGCTGACAACAACAGCCGCGTATCCAACGCTGTTGACAGCCGAACAGTTTGGTGAACTGGGCCACGGACTGGACACGTTGCCGTTGCCGTTGGTGAAGGCGGCGCGACGGCCGCACACGAAGCACAGCTGGAAATGGAAATGGGATTATGTGAAGAAGTTCACGATCATCAACGAGGGCGGGCGGCTGGTGAAGAAGCTGAAGCAACCGTTTATGGGATTGCGAGATTTGTCCCGATTGGATATGTGGACACAGCTGACGATGCGGCAGAAGCATGACTTGGAGTTGGCACAGCAACAGCAGCAGCAACAGTTGCAGCAACTGCATCAGTTGCTCGATCGTCGATTGTTGCCGCAAATCACGCGCGAACAAAACGAACAAGCGATCATCAAGTGTGAACTGGAGTTGCCTTTGTCGTCGTTGCCATCAACAACAACAGCAGTTAATGTGAATGCAACTGGGGCAGAGCAAAGTTTTCTGGCACTGCTGCAGCTGCAACCACAACAGCAACAGCAGCAACAACAGTTGCAGTTGCAACCAGCAATGCAGCAAACGTCGCGGCTAGTTTTAAGCGGCGAATGGGCGCGTCCACGTTTATATTTGTGCATTTGTTGCGGCGCCAAGTTTGAGCAACGCAAAGCTCTCGAGGAGCACAAAACGTTTCGACATTCGCACATTTATGCCACGCATTACGAGCTGGTTGGTCGCGAGTTGCTCGCCGGCAATTTGTTGCGTCATTTGTTTTTGCCCAAACGTGCATTAAGTCGCTACGCTGCGGAGCAACATCAACAGCAACAGCAGCAGCAGCAACAGTTGCTGACAACGAAGCAGGAGCGACAACTGTTGGAAGTGGAAGAAGCGAACTCGAGTTCATCGAACAGCAACAGTAGCAACAGCAACAGCAACAGTAATAGCAACAGCAACAGCAACAGCCATGCAACTTCTGTGGAGGACAATGACAATGACAACAGCAGCAGCGATGTGAAGCAGGCGAGTTGCAGCTCAGCGTCGCCAGCCAGCAGCTACAGCAATTGCCACAGCAACAGCAATAGTAATTGCAACAGTAACAGCAACAGCAACAGTAGCAGCAGCCATAGCAACAACAGTAGCAGCAGCAACAACAGCAGCAACAACGGCAGCAGCAATTGCACGAAATGCGGACGCAAATGCAGCGGATTAATGGATCTCTATCGTCACATGCTCGATTGCTCCGGTGATTATGTTTGGTCGCTGGCAAAGAAGCGTAAATATCGCTACTATTGTGGCTCGAAGAAGCGTCGCAATGCTTGCAATTTTGCTCAGTTGTTGCGCAAACAGCAGCAGCAACACAATAGCAAAAAGTTGCAAGCCAAGCAACAGCAGCAACAGTTGCAGCCGGGCAGCAACAGCAACAACAACGATGCTGGCTCTGAGGAGAGCTCGCATTCGAATTTGAATTCGAATTGCCAGAAAACCAAAACGCCGCCACGTCAACGTCCCAGCGATGGTGAGTCCAAGCAACCAGCAACCAGCAACCAGCAATCACAACAACCAACAACTTATTTTCACTCTCTTCTCTTTCAGCTGAATCCATACGCAAAATGCTGGAGAATCTGCCGGCGAAGCGTGTGTGCAAGAAAATCTTTCCCACGGACAACAAGAAACGTTCGAAGGGCGCCAAGGCTGGCAAGGTGAAGCCTGGCAGCAACATGAAGAAGAAGAACAAGCAGCTAACGCGTGGCGCTAAAAAACTCTACAATCACCATCATCATCATCATCATCACCACCATCATCATCATCATCAGCATGCGCTGCGCAACACACGAGCGCGAGCGCGTCTCGTGCGTGCCAAGCCAACAGCAACAGCAACAGTCACCTCAACAGCCACTGCTGTTGCTGGCAGCGAGCAACAGTTGCAGCCACAGTTGCGCAATCGCCGCAAGCAGCCAACGCAAGCGAAGCTGACAACAACAATAACCAACACTGCCCCAGCACCAGCAGTCGAAGCAACCACAACAACAGGAACCACAGCCATAATAATAACAACAGCGGTAGCAGCAACAACAACGACGACAACAGCAACAATTGCTGCTCAGCAACAGTTGATGCCAACGCCGCCAACAACGCCAGCGCCAGCAACAGTCACAGCCACAACAACAACAACAACAGCAGCAGTAACAGCAACAGCAGCAGTTACAGCAACACCTTTAGTCACCGCAGCAACAGTTGGCAGCAAACAGCAGCAGCAGCAGCAGCAACAGTTGCCGCAACTGAAACGCAGCAAACGCATTAGCGATTGCATTGCAATGCTAACGGGCAAGCTGGAGGAGAAACTCAAGACTGAACAGCAGCCACCCGACAAGGAGCCACAGCAGCCACAACAACAACAACCACAGCAGCAGCCAGAATTGTTAGAACAACAGTTGCCGCCAAAGACGCCAAAGCGCAAAGCTGTCTCCAGGCGCATCATCAAATCGAACAGCGAGTCAACAGCAGCAACAACACCAGCAGCAACAGCAACCACAACAACCGCAGCAACCACAACAGCCACAGTAACAACGCCAACAGCAACCACAGCTAAAGCGACAATAGTTGCTGCCACCACAGCAGCAACACTCCCAGCAGCAACCACTGCTACACCAGCAACAGCGACAGCGGCAACAGTTGTCCAAGCAGTCGCTACAGCTCCCGCAGCAACACTTGCCGCAGCAGCAACACTGCTGGCAGCAACAGCAGCCAACAACCCGGCCGTATTGCTGGCAGCAACAACAGTTGCTGTTGAACCAACGCTGAAATTGCCGCTGCCGCTGCCAACACAACGTGCCACGCCCACTAAGGCGGCAGCCAAGCAAATGGCAGCGCCGCAAATCAAGCAATTTGCACTTGAGCAGCAACAGTTGCAACAGTTACAACAACAGCAGCAACCACCGCAGCCAAAACAATTGCCGCGGCAACAGGCACAGCAGCAGCAACAGCTGCCGCCGTCGCTAGCGCAGTCACAGCAATCTCAGCAGCCGCAGCAGCATCAGCTACAGCAGCAACCAATGAAGCAGCAACCACAACAATCGCTGCAACAACATCAACAGTTGCTCGCTGTGCCGCTAACGTTGCCCCTGCCCCCGCCGCCAACAGTGGCTGCTGTCAGCGCCACAGCAGCAGCAGCAGCCGGTACGCCAGCAACAGCAGCAGCAGCGGCGGCAGCAGCCACATTGCTGCTGCCAAAGTTGCCGCTGTATTTGCCGATGCCAGTTGCTGCTGGCTACGTGTTGGAGCCGTTGAATCTCAGTCATGTAAAGCCGCCGCTGCTTGTGGCCGCCGAGGCACATCAGCAGCAGCAACAACAACAGCATCCCCAGCAACAGCAGCAGCAACATGCACAGCAGCAGCCACGCACTTCAGCAATGCCCGCGCGTCGTCAAACGATTTGCGGCTTTGAGGCGCGAAATTTGCTGCAATTGGATGAAATGCAACCGTTGGATTTGTCCAAGAAGTCGCAGCAATGCAAATCGCCAGTGCCAGCAGTAGCAGCAGCAGCAGCGGCAACAGTTGCTGCTGCTCTTCCATTGAACAGTTGCCAGGAGTTGCCGCCACTCGGTTTACCGCTGCCGTTGCCAGCGCATTATTATTCGAATCTGGAGTTGCTCAAAATACCGCAAGTGCGTAATCCCGTGTTGCCATTGCCCGTAGCAATGCCTGCTGTGCAGCAGCAACCACAGCCAGCAACAACTGTTGCTGTGACTGCTGCTGCGGCTGCTGTTGCTGCACCGGTGAAGACGCCATCGAAGAAACGCGCTTCGGATGTGAACAGCAAGAAGGAGAAACCAAGTTCAACGCGAATGGACGAGGTGATCAACAATCACATCGATGATGCCATCAATTCGGTGATACTTGCTGTCCAGGAGGAGGAGGAGGAACTTGAGCAACAGTTGCTCAAGCAACAGCAGCAATTACTGGCTGCTGCTGCTGTTGTTGCACCCGCCAAGCATTTGACGCCAAAGAAGCGCAACATGCGCTCAAAGACAATTGACTGCCGCTCAGCGTTGCTGCTGCCAACGGAGCCAACAGCAACCACAACAGCAACAACAACAACACTGCCGCTGCCAGCAACCATAAATCCAATACCATTGCCATTGCTGCTGCCGGAGCAAAATGGGATTGCAACGGTTGCTGAGACGCCAGCAACATTGCCGCAGTTCGAGACTGAACCGCAGCAGCAGCAACCACCTCAAGAGTTACCAGCAACAGTTGCTCCAATGCCCGTTTCAGTCATTTCAGTGGCACCACCAACTTCAGCATCAGCAACAACAGCAGCAGTTGCAACAACAACAACAACCACAACCTCAATATCGACAACAACCTCGACAACGCTGTTGCGTCGCAGCGCCACGCCGAGCAGCTCATTGCTGGAGGAGCACAGCAGCAATATGCACAACAACAACAACACCTCGTCTGGTTTTCACAGTCTGGCGCCTGCCAGCGCCAAAGAAGAAGACGAGGAGCAACCGCAGACGCTGCTGGAAGTGGAGGACGACGACGTCGAGGAAGATGAGGACGATGACGATGAGGAGGAAGAAGAAGCAAGGCTGGCCAAGGAGGAGGCGGAGAAACTTGAGCAGCAACGCCAGCAACAACAATTGCTGCTGGAAAGGGAGCGGGAAAAAGAAAAGGAAAGGGAGCAACAGCGCAGGGCCCAAGAGGAACGGGAGCAACAGGAGCGTCAGGAACAGGAAAGAAAGCGACAGGAAAAAAGGGAGCAACAGGAAAAGAGGGAGCGCATTGCGAAGGAAAAGGAGGAACAGGAATTGGAGGCGAGGAAGAAAGAGCAACTCCTGAGGGAGAAGCAGGAACAGCAGCAAAGGGAAAAGGAAGAGAAGCTGCAACAGCAGCGCGAGGAGAAGAAGGAGAAGCAACGCCTGAAGCAAGAGGAGAAGAAGCAACGGAAATTGGAAGAACAGCAACAGAAGCAACAGCAGGAGCAACTTAAAAAGCTGGAACAGGAGAAGCAAAAGGCGGAAGCAGAAGAACAAAGGCGGCAAAAGGAGGAACTGGAAAAGCAGCAACAATTGCTTGAGGAGCAAAAAGTTCCTCAAGCGGAGATTGAAGCGGAGGAACTCCAACAACAACAACAACCGATCAAAGAAGATCCCAACAACAAGAAGAAGCAGCGACGACGACGCAAAAACGAATTGGCTGCAATTGTGGCGGATCAGTTGCTGGAGAGCTTTAAGATTGACAATGCACGACGCGATAATCTGAAGAAGCTGGAGAATCTGGCGTACGAAAAGAGCGAGGATCTGTTGCTCACGGGAATGTTGCTCATGTCGAGCACCAAGCGCAATGCAACGCTCCAACAGCAGCAGCAACAGGCGACGGCAACGCCAGCAACTGTTGCTGCCGAAGCAAAGCGCAGCAAACTGGAGCCGACAGCAAACGAGACGACACCGACGGCAACTCGCGGCAGACCAAAGCGACGTCAGAGTTGTTATTATCGTCGAGGCAAAGCGCCGGCGGAGACGAACATTAGCGCACTTAAATCCTCGCTGGAATCCTTCTCCATCGGCATCGAGAAACAGTTGCTGGCAAAGGAGGCGGCAACAGCAGCGGCAGCAGCCAAGACCCAAACGAGTAGCATTCTACGTCCGAGTATTTTGTGCACAGCAGCCAAGGAGCAGCAACAGCAGCGCGAGCAACAACAGCAACACCAACAACAGCAGCAGCAGCAACAACAGCAGCATCAGCAACAGTTGCCCGCTGCAGCTGCAACAGTTGCTGCTCCCACTTACAGTCGCGATCCGAGGCTCAACAAAAACATACACAAAGAGTCAGCAACTGGACAACAGCAGAAACATCAGCAGCAACCATCGGCAGAACAGCAGCAGCAACAAGAGACAACGCAACAGCAACAACATCTGGAGGAGGAGGACAACTATCTCACCGAGATTGCAAAGAATGTGAACGAGAAAATCATGTCGGCCACCAACAACGAGGACTTTGAGTTCGCCAACGATGAGTTCGATCAGGAGAAGGATAACGACGACAAATTCTATCGTCCTCCGACCTCAATGAGCGTCCGCAGCGCACCGAACTTGAACGATGAGCACTCGAACTTTGGTTCGGATGACGAGGACGATGATGGCGAGAACACAAACACCGAACTGATGGACATGGATCTCGATGATGAGATGAGTGTTTACACCAGTTACTCGCAGGACTTGGGACGTTCGGGCTTAGGCAGGCGACGACGACGTCGCAGGCGTAGCGTGTTGTTCACACGACGTCCCAAGAAGCGAACGTCTAGGACCGCCCAGCAGCTGGGTGAGGATGGGGCGAAGTTTGCCTGCCAGCTGTGCGGCAAGAGTTTCTACAGTGCCACCTCGCTGTCCAAGCACAACATGACGTTGGCCCACGTCTCGAAATTATCGGAACTGGAGTATTTGCAATCGAAGAGCAATGCGCCACCGAGTCCCAAAAGTCCGCGAGCCTCTTCAGAGCCACGGGAGGACGTCACGGGAGAGTTGCCCCGCGAAGCTATCGCCGTGAAGGAGTCACTTAAGTTTAGTGTGGAGCCGCCGCCGCAGCAACAGCAACAGCAACAGTTGCGCGCCTCTGTGCTCATGCCGCCTGTCCCTGCCGTCGCCTCCACCGCCTCTGCTTCTGCCTCCGTTTTAACGCCGAATCCCGCCCCCGCTCAAATTGCTGCTGCTAATGCCAGCCATCATGTCATCACTGAGGCGAGTCTGCGACTCCACGACAACCAACAGCAGCAACAACAGCAACAGCAAACGAGTCCCGCCCACAGCGCCGCCCGCCTCAATCTCAATCCCGACGAGCGGCTCTTCTACGAGTGCTGCAACATCCTCAAGAGTGCCGAGACCCCGCGCCTAACAACCACAACCCTAACGGCTACAGCAACCCCTACGCCCTCGGTGATTGTTAGCGCCGCTCGCAAAACATTGGAACCGACTCCGACAGCACCTCGCGTAGTTCAGGAGTTACCCGCAACGCCGGCGTCACCCTCACCACCTCCGGCAACAGCGTGCACGCCTGCAGCTTCTCCCATACCTGCTGCCTCCGCCCTAGTTCCAGTGCCTGCTCCTCCAGGGCCGACTGTCTGCCATCAGCCCGTCATTCAGCAGCTGTTCCGCAATCCGCCCGCAGCCACACCCACAACGGCAGCTACGTAAGTAATCACGAGAGGAGGGGAAGGTATTAGAAAGTCCGGAAAAAATAGTCAGGAATTTGTAAAGAAGATGAGAAACAGAAAGTGCAGAGCTCGGAGATATTAAAAGAAGGAAATAATAGTCAGGAATTTTGTGATATCAGAATGTCCAGAGTCTGGAAAGAAGTAATAGGAATAATAGGAATAACTAAGAAAATTTCTTTCAGGGTGATATCAGAAAGTCCGAAGATAATGAAACAGTGCAGGAAGAGTCAGGAATTTGTAGGAATATATAACTAAAACAATTCCTTTCGGTGGAGAAAGGAAAGTCCGAAGTCAGGAGAAATTCAATCAAAGTAAATCAAAATCAAATAAAGAAATATACAGCATTAAAAATATAATTATGAAAATTCCTCTTGGTGGAGATATCATAAAGTCCCGAAAAAAAGTACGGGGTCCGGAGATAGAAAAGTTGCACTTTTAGCTCTTCCTAATTTGTGTAGGTAATTCCTCAGTCTACAATCTCCTATCAAGCACCGGTTAGTACTCGGAATATATGAATAACATAGTAATAACCTTAAGTATTTTAATCGGTCTAAGGTTAGGTTAGGTTAGTTAGATGAGGAGTTGCAGACTCAATAAACTAAACTGATATTAATTTTGGCTTCATTCGGTTTTCACAGGAATCATCATCATCATCAGCAGCAGCAGCAACAGTTGCAAGCCCAGCATCCTCATCATCATCACCAGCAACAACAACAACAGCAGCAGCAACATCATACGCAGCACCATCATCATCATCATCAGCAGCAGCAGCATCTCAATCATCAACAGCATCTGCCGTCGCATCAGCATCAGCATCGCTTGTCGCCCAGCTACTCGGCAATGTCACAGTTCTCGGTGTCCGCGGTAACGAACATGACGACGTCACGGTTCAAAACGAAGGCAGCCATGAAGGGTTACGAAACCAACCTCGATGTTGTCGATGTCCTGGCCAAATCCTCAACGCGTGCGGTGTGCAAACTCACCGAGCTGGCGGACATTGCGTTAGGGAGCGAAAAGCCACCGGGCGTCGATTATCTGACAACGCCAAGCAGCAATGTTGAGCAGCCAGCGACGAGCATTAATGCAACCGAGCAGCAGCAGCAACAACCGCGGACGCATATTGGGGCCGCTGTGACGCCGGCGGTGGCTGTGCAAGCCACAGAACAGAGCTCCACATCCTCGAAGACGATCATGCATGCCTCATCGATCATTAAAGCGACCGCAGCGACGGCGGCAGCGAGCAGCGCCAATTTGCCGCCCGTCTCGGGTCGCATCATAATACCGGAACGTCCGTTCAAGAACATTGGGCTGGAGGAGAAGGCGAGCATAACGTTCCAGAAACCGAAGACGACGGTGAATCTGCTGACCGAGGACAACAACAGCGTGTCGACGGCCAGCTACTCGGATCGCGATGACTACGACTTTGGTACGCTTAGCTGCGAGGATGAACAGGAGGTGGAAGCCGAGGCGGAGCGGGAAAGGGAACGGGAACGTGAGCGCGAAAGGGAACGGGAAATGGAAAGACAAAGAGAGCAAAGAGAGCACAATATGGCAACGGGTCTGAAGTCGGGAACGATTACGGGAACGGGACCAGGAACAGGAACCGGAGCGCCAGCAGTGATTGTCGGTTGCTCGGCAATAACGACGTCCGCCTCGAGCAGCTCGAGTTCGGCGAGCTCCACGTCCCAGCAGAGCAGCAACAGCAGCAGCAATTCGAGTCGGGCCACAGCCAAAACCTTCGAGAATAAGTCCCTGATCATGGGACGCATCTTCAAGCACGTCAGCAAGCCAACGTCGTCGGCTCATCCGCATGTGTTGCCCGCTGTGCAGCCGGTGAAGACGGCGCCCAAGGACAAAGCGCAGCTGGATCAATTGTTCGATGAGTTGCGTGGCGCTGCCAAGCCACATTCCGAGCCAGTTGCTCCGTCGGTGGCTGCCACGGTAGCAGTGCCCACCGTGGAGCGCTGGATGGAGCTGGAACCTTTGGCAGTTCCGGCGGCATCAACGCCACCAACCGCTGCAATGTCAGCGGCCGTAGCTGCTGTGACAACAGCCACTGCTAAGGGAAGTAAAGCCAAGAGCGGTAACCGAAGAGCAGCGGCAGCAGCAGCAGCAGTTACGGCAACAGCTAATCCTCCCAAGAGTTCGGCGCGTAAGACTGCAGCAGCAGCGGCGGCAGCTGCAACGGCGGCAGCGCCTCGGAAAGATCTGTCCAAGCTGCAGACGGAGTTGGGCATGAGTCCCGAGGAGCTCAAGCAGCTGATCGATGAGGGACAACGCAAATCGAAGCGACGCTGTGCCACGAATCGTCCCAAGAAACTGGTGGAAACATGGAGTTCCGATGAATACGAAGAGTTCCTCTCCACCAAGGACATTATAGCGCTCATCGAGCAGAAGGAGCAGCAGGAGCAGCGACGCAAACGCAAGACCAGCGAGGCAATTGTCCAAACATTAGAAACCGGCGTCAGTTCCGCTTCCAATCGTCGTGCGGATCGGGAGAAGTCGACGCAAACGATGCCACCGGTGCCGGCAAAAAGTCGCAAGAGCCGGAAGCAGCAAAAGGAAGAGGAACCACCTCCTACTCCACCATCACCACCGCCACCTCCTCCGCCTCCTGCGACGGTGGCAACGCCTGGCAAGCGTTCAAGGCAACGTGTTGCGGCGGTGGATGCAGTTGTGCCCCCCACCACGCCCCTCAAGGCAACCGCGAAGGCGTCGCGTGGCAAGCCATCGGCAAAGAAGCTGCCAGCGACTACAACGAGTGGCAGAAAGCGCGGTAAGACTGCGGCTGCTCCACCACCTACTCCTCCTCCCCCTCCTCCTCCTCCTGCGCCAGTTGCAGCACCAACTGCAGCCGAGTCTCGTGCGGATCGAGCAAATCAACGCACGCGCAGCAGTCGCCAGCAACGACAGCAGACGAAGGAGCAACCGCTGGACTCGGAGGTGAATCACTACCAGGAGACAGCGCCGCCTAAGCCGAAGCCCCGCTCAACTGTTGCCACAACTCCGGCCGTTCCCCTGGTTACTGCTGCTGCTACAGCAGTTCCTGCGGCCAACAACAACAACAATAGCAGCAGCAGCAACAAGAACCTCAACCTGAAGACGAAGCGCAAGTCGCAAACGAATCGTCAGTCGCCGGCGCGCCGGAAGCGTCCGGCGAGCGAGAAGCAGCTGTATTACTGGAGCAGCTCCAGCGACGATGAATTTGGACGCATCGTAGACCCCGATGCGGATGGAAATGATGACGAGCATGCAGCGGAGCAACAAGCGGGTGACGATGATGATGACGACGATGAGCTACAGCAGCAACATCCCCAGCACCAACATCAGCAGCAGCAGCAGCAACAATCGTCCCGCGTTGATCCAGTGCTGCAAATGTTGCCAACGGCAACAGCAACCTCTCAAGCAACAACCATGCCTGCAACTGCAGCGATAGCAACAGCAACGGCAACGGCAACAGCAACATCAGCTCCCAAGCACTTTGAGGAGAGCGAGCAATATCAGAAGCACGGCTGGATCGTTGGTGACTCGCACAAGAAGCTGGTGAAGCTGCTGGCCATTGCCAAGGGCAACAAGAACAACAAGGTCGACAACAATTGCGGCGGCGTGAAGCAACGTCGCACGCCGAAGCGCAAATGCTAGGAGCGTTTGAACTGCAGTCGAATGGCGCCATTGTTTATTGGGGCAACAGTAGCGATAGCGATAGCGCAGGCAGCTATCGACTTCTCCAGCCATCATGAACAACAATCGGCAAATGACTACAACAACAACAACAGCAACAACAAAAAGAACAGAAGAAAGGCTTATAATGCATACGAGTATATTAAAGCAGAAACACGAAATATTTTTCTTTCTTTAACAACAACATCTAAGCGTTACATTATTTAGGTTTTTTTTTATTAAATGTATTTATAATTAATAAACAAACAACAAATAAAAAAAACAATGCGAAAACAAATAAATATTTGAGCACAATTTAACTATCGATCTATCGAATTCTTGGCTGGTTCGCAACTAATGCTAAATCAGCACAATCAATGAAATTTAAAACAGAATTAAAACTTAAAACTGAATTAAAATATAATTTCGCTTCCACTCGATATTTGGAGCCGCACATCGATAACTATTTGTAGTGAGCCTTTGATTGTTTGGATTTCCTAAGCACAGGGTGATTACGATTTTGCCCTTAAATATACCACACAATTCTTATAGGCACACATGCATAATTCTTGCTCAATTTTATTAATTTATACATCAATTAACTTAATTTAAAGAATAGAACTGACTGTAAAACTGATTCGAACACAACTAGTATATTATATACTTTTAAGAATATAGAAACACTGAAAAATATCGAATAAATTCATAGCATACATTTTAATAAAAGAAATCTTAATTCGATTCTACCATACGCCCTCAACAATTTGCTCAGAAGTGGTCTCCTAAAGGTAGATTCAGACATAATTTTTAATGAAATATAATTTGGTTCAAAAGGTCGCGCACTTTTTAAAACGCATTTGTGAGAAAATACGATTGTAGCATTTGGAGTGTTACCAGCTCATTTTTTTTATAAGCATTTCTTGCGACATCAATTAGTCCGCTTTTTAAACTCAATCTCCGGTCACGCTGGCTGCAGAGTTGTTTTTGCAGTTTAAGCTACGCTCGGATGAGAAAATTTAAAATAAAATAGTTTCTCTTAATTTAAATACGGTTCAAAACGCATTGGAGCTGTGCAAGTGCAATAATTGTGAGTAAATGATATCGGTGTTGTAAACGGCAGGTGGCATTTCCATTGCGAAAAATGTCGTTTACGCCTCAAAATTTTTCACTTGCGTCGGAAGTTTTTCTTTCTCTCTCGCTCTCTCCCATTTGGCTTCACTTCATTTTTTGTTGTATTTACGATGCTGATTCGTAATTGTCTTGTTGTATACACGTTCGCTCTTTCTTCCTCTCTCTCTTGTGTCTTTGCTGCGCGCGTGTGTGTGTGTGTGTGCCAGTGTTGTTGAGGTGGTATGTGTTTTGTGACTGCTGCTGGCTTTGGTTGGAAAATAATTAAAGCAAATAATATACATAAGTGAACAAACTCCAATTTGTAACACATTTCATAGAGTTCCGCAGTGGGCAATTCATAATTATATTGTGCATCAAAATAAATACATCCAGTGATTGCATTGTGATTTCAGATTGTTAGTATGCATAAGTGTGTGTATTTCTGTTAGTGTATGTGTGTGTGGATGCTGTTGCTACTGATGGCTGGAAAGGAGTATTAGAAGAAGACATTTGGATGCCATTCGCAGCATCCACAACACAGTCACCATCTCCACACACACACAGACAAACGCGCACACACAACGCTATCGGAATCGGTGAATCGACCACTGGACTCTAGTTTTTTTGCTACTCCGTTTCTGTTTCTTTGCGCCCCGCCGCTTTCTTTGTGCGCAGTTGCAGGTAATCACACAGTGTCTGTCGCCCCCTTCGTTCCCCTCTGCACCACACACATATACACACACATACACAGTAGTTGGGGCTGGCTAAAAAACTCAATGAAGTTACGAAAAATTGACTGGACACACATTAAACATTCGCTGCACATGCAGCTGAAACGTTCCTTCTCCCTCTCGCTCTGCCTTGGCCACCACTGCCTCCCCTCTTTGGCTCTCCCGAAACGCCCACTCCTGCGCCCAAGACAATTGAGACGAAATCAACAACAACAACAAAACGTGTATGGCAACGCAAGGCGAGAGAGAGCGAGAGGAAGAGAGTTTTGAACAAGGGTCGACGTCGTCGTCGTTGCTGTCGTTATCGTAGTTGTTGCTTTTGTTATTGTTGTGCAGCCCGGGAATGTACATACATATGTGTGCGTGTGTGTGTGTGTATGTGTTGTACAGGAAATCTGTTGCTGGGAAACTCTTAGCACATCTCAGCATGAAGCGAACTTGATGATTCTGCGTGCTGCACTTGCACTTCTTGCAGCAAGCAGCAGCTGCACTTTCCCCATCAAATGCGACGTCAACATTGACTGCATATTTGTGTAATTCTTATATAGCCGGAAAAACTCAATTAAAGTTCGAGTGATGTTGATTTTTATTGAAGTACACACCCACACATACACGCACATATACAGTTGCAATTGCTTGTAGGATTTGCGTTTCATTCACAGCCCCAGAGACAGAGAGAGCAGCAGCAGCAGCAGCAGTCAAAAGAGCAGGATAAAAGTAACAAAAATGCACACACAACAACAACAACAAAGCCACCCACATTTTACCGAACTTTTGATGCTCCCTCTCACGCTTTTGCTTTTGCTTCACTGCTTGCTCTCTCTCAACCTGTGCACACACACACTGTGCTCTCTCGCCTCGTCCACCTACCTTATTTGAGCACGCTCTTTCTCGTTGGCTCTGCATATGCATGCGTGTGTTTGTGTGTGTGCTCTCTAGCAGCCAGTGTGCCCCTGTTGTGTTTTCCTGCTCTATGCTCTGCTCTGCTCAGCTTGCTGGTCAGTTGTGTGCGCTCTCTGTATTTCTAGCTTAGTTGCCGTTTGTCAGCAGGAGCAGCGCAGCAGCCGTAGCCGAAAAAGGATTTTTCAGTTTGTTGCCAGACATTTTTGTGTGCAAATTACCACAAAAACAACACACTATCTTAACATTAATAATTAATAATGTTGTGCAACTGAACAAAAAAAATAACACAAACAAAATCAAAAAAACAAGAGCGAGGTATAAAACAAACAAATGAGATGAAAAAAAAAACATTTCACAATTCTGTTTAATTGAAACTGAACAAACTGTGTGCGTGTGTCAGTGTGTGTGTGTGTGTGTGCATAGGGCGCGTGAGTACGAGATGAAAAGGAATGAAGGAAGGGAGGTGGGGGCAGGTGGCAATTTGCATTCGCCTGCGCCGGCTGTGTGTGCGTATAAATTGTTCGTGTGTTCGTGTGTGCCTGCGCTCAGCGCAGTCTCTCAGCACAGCACAGCTCTCAGTTCCTCTCAGCGGAGATGTCCAGTCGTGGATGTATCCCTATGCGGTCCCCAGTTCCTCAGTCCCTCTCTCTGCCTCTTCTTTCTTGTGGCGCTTGTTGTTGTTGTTGTTGTTGTGGTTGCGCTTGTTATTATTATCGCCGCTGTTGTTTTTGGTTTTTCTTTTCTTATCATAGACTGAAAGAATAGCAAAGGAGTTGCAAGTTTTACATTGTACGTTTCACACTATCTCTGTAATCCAATGATAATCACAAATAGCTAGCGATAGAGCAATCTATTAATTGTATTCCTATATATTTTTGATAAATACTTATGAGCAAAGCTTGAAGGTTTTTATTAGATAATAAAAGGGTAACTGGTGGTCGATCAATCTGTTTTATTAGTGTTGAATTCAAATTGGGGTTTGTCTTTGTTCTAGGCTTCGAAATGATTCTAGGACAACTGTCTTTCGATTTATGCGATATTAATATTATATATTATTATAATATGTTTTAAATAACGTTAAATCAATTATTTCAAAGTGTTAAATCTATAGGGTATCTGCTAGTCTAGCATTCTCCATTTAATATAAAGAATAATTATAAAGTGATTCACTGGGATTCACTTTGATTAACTTTTAAAAGTAATGCAAAAGGAATTCATTTTGCCTAATTATACGGAGTATCTGTTAGTCAGGCAAACCTACGTACCACTTTTGTTGTATCTTTGTGAAAGTGACTGAATTAGTTGAAAATGTGATAAGTGAAGTAATGAAAATTATTTTTGATCGATAATACAGGGTATCTTTAATACCATATCCTAGTGATATAAAAAGCGGGGTATCTGATAGTCAAGCATACCCTAGTGATATTAAAAACAGGGTATCTTTCAATCGAACCCCCCAACTTAATTGCTTTTTGTTTGTGTGCCTTCGTTAGTCAGTCAAACCTACCTATCAATTTTGTTGTATCTTTTAATTGAAAATGTGTCAAGTGAAGTAAGAAAAATGATGTTTGCTCTATACTACAGGGTATCTGCTAGTCAAGTATACCCTAGCAGGGAATCTGCCAATCGAACCCCCCAACTAAATTGCTTTTTGTTTGCCTCCCTTCCGACAGGTGCGTCAAGATGCGTCAATTCAACATTTCGGTCATTGGACTATCCGGGACCGAAAAGGATCGCGGCCAGGTGGGCGTGGGCAAGTCATGTTTGTGCAACAGATTTATGCGGCCGATGGCCGACGATTACTTTATCGATCACATATCAGTGCTCAGCCAGAGCGATTTCAGCGGTCGCATCGTGAACAATGATCACTTTCTCTATTGGGGCGAGGTGCGCAAAACGACCGACGAAGGCGTCGAATACAATTTCAATATCATTGAGCAGACCGAGTTCATGGACGATTCGACGTTCCAGGCCTTCAAAGTGGGCAAAATGGATCCATATCTGAAGCGTTGCACCGCCACCAAAGTCTTCTCCGCTGAGAAACTCATGTACATATGCAAAAATCAGCTGGGCATCGAAAAGGAATACGAACAGAAAGTGATGCCCGACGGTCGGCTGAGTATCGATGGCTTCGTCGTTGTCTTCGATGTGAGTCCCGTGCCCAATCGCAGTGTGGAGAAACAGGTGGAGTTTGTCCAGAATGCCATTGCGAATATATTGAAGAACAAGAAACCCCTTGTGCTGGTGACCACAAAGAACGATGATGCCTATGAGCTGTATGTGCGGGAGGCGGAGAAGATCAGTCAACGGAAGGATTACAAGAGTACGGTGCAGTTGATTGAGACATCGGCGCACGAGAGCATCAACATTGATCTCGCATTTCTGATGCTTGCCCAAATGATCGATAAGGTGAAGAATCGCGTCAAGATCATTTCATATCAGGAATCGGCGAAATCACGCAAAGAACTTCTCGACATCCGATCGGAGGCGGTCACGCGGCTGATACGCAATCAAATTACCGATTATCATGTGCTGTGGTCACAGGGCTCCAAGATGCTGTCGCAGTATCGCGAATGGAACGAGTTCCTCAACATTTTTGGACACGAGGCCGGTCAGAAGTTGTTCCGTCGCCACATGAAGAAGCTGCGCGACGATCATCTCAACAAGAAGCTGCATCAATATTTGGATAAGTTTGCATTGGCCCTCGAGTATCTGCTGCCCGATATCAGTGCGCTCAATATTAGCGATGATGATGCGTGGGAATGTGCTCGCAACTATCTGCAGAATCACATTGAGTTCGAGCAGTATTTCTTCGAGTGTCCGCAGGCCACATGGACCGAGCTATTGGACATGGATGAGGCTGAGGATGAGGCGCGTATACCGTTCGATGTCCTCGAGACGAACGAGGCCGAGACCGTCTTCCGCAACTACTTGAACTCGGTGCAGCAGGACAAGAAGAAGATCGGGTGAGTGATCAATCAATCGACATCGATCGATCAATAAATTGCAGTGTATTATTTTAAAGATACATTTATCTAGTTAAATTTTACTGAGTTTACACTATGTTCGATCAGTAAAATGTTTACTCTAAATGATCTTTACGATCAGTAGTTAACTTCTTTGTTTTCAAATTATAATACCAATAATTTGCAGTATATTACTTTGGAGATACATTTATCTAGTTAAGTTTTATCGCCTTTACTTTATGCTCGATCAGTAAAATGTTTACCCAAAACGATCTTCACGGTCAGTAGTCAAGTTCTTCAGTAAATCGATTTTTCAAGATAATTTCATTAAATTTCTTATAGTAGGTCTGTATATTTGATCTGCTCAAGATAGTTTAAGTAAATTCCTTATAGTAGATCTGTATATTTGATCATACGATCTCTCTTTTAGGTCTTCTCTTAGTCATCAGCCCCTTGAGCTGCGCATTTCTCTATTAGCAACTCAGCTACAATTATGCATCTAATACATATCTCAAGCTTGAATCAGCAGTTAACTCAAAAGCATCTCGCATTTCAGTATTAGATCAGCAGATATTTTGTAGTAATTAGTAAATTGTTATGTCGCAACTAGTATCTTAGAATTGTGCACAAGCATCGCACATATTTTTCTTCTTTGAGTCACAGTCGTCTGTAATTAGATACAATTTGTATCTAGTAATTGATCATTGAAACTTTGCTGCAACTTATCTCGTATGTAGCTGACACCTCAACACAGTGTGAATGTAGATACTTTTGCTTTTGCAATTTGAAATTGAGATACTCTCTACACTATATACAATATTCCAACAATACAAGTTTTAGATCAGCGAAACTGACAACAAATTTCTAAGCCAATAGGCTTTCTTGGATTCAATTACGTGCGAGTTACTGACCATAACTTTTATAGCTGAATGTTATGCATGGATGTACCTTTAGTCGTGTATTATACCCGCTAACCGAAGGGTGAAATAAATGTTTAAAATTTTACGAAATAATTGTGTACAGCTCAAAGGGTTTGGCTGATAATTTGTTAAATATTCTATTTTATGGTATATTTTTAATGTAGCAACATATCTACATATATACCAAATATAGTCCGCGGTATATTTGCAGAATTTTTTGGTATATTAATTTGGTACACATTTAGAATATGGCTTTATTTGAAATGCGTGCCGAATATTTATGGTATACCTTCAAAGTAGTGCTCTATCGATATACCAAAAATACTCTAATATATGCGCATATTTTAAAAATTCTAGCGGGTATCGCACAGTCGAGCACGCTCGATTGCAGAAGACTATGAGATACCCACTACTCATTATAATGAAAGTAAAACAGTGCGGTATTATTTTTATTTTATACCAAATGAATATACTGCAAAATATTAAACAATTTACTCAGTATATTTTTACTTAGTATATTTATATAATATTATAATTAAAATATACCATAGAAACCAAAATATACCTCAAAAACACTAAACTAAACTAAATGCTGTTGGCATACTGATATTGACATTGAAAATATAACATAGAGTGGAGAATATACCAGATTCTCAGATTATATAACTTATATACATTTAAGAACAAAGTTGCATTTATTGCTTCGGCCGCCTTTGACTTTTCTCTGTACAAAGTATACCTCTAAAATACTAAAATATATTAAATGCTATTGATATTGACATTAAAAATATACCACAGAGTGGAAAATATACGAGATTGTCCGATTATATTCCATATATACATGTAAGAACTAAATTGCATTTATTGTTACGGCCGCCTTTGACTTTTCTCTAAAGGTTTTAAATATATTACATGTAGATAGATAGATAGATTCATCATAGATTCATCTTAGGCTGAATAACTTTTCTCTTCTTACTCGAAAGTAAAATATATTATACTTCGTTTATGAAGTATTATTCATCACTGCAAACAAAGTTTTAATTTTTTACTTTCTTGACCATATTCTTTTGCCATTGTCGTTTCGTAGCTGGAAGCAACAGTTCAAGATGCTGCTGGAGGAGTCCGGTTTCGTGACGCCCGGAAAGCAGCTGTCGGAGGTTCGGGTACTGTTCATGGGTCGTGAGTGCTTCGAGGCGCTGTCGGAGCACGATTGCCAACAGATCTACGATATACATCAGGATGAGATCATTGAGAAGAGCAAACAGAATTTCGTTGAGCTGCTGCTGGAGCATGCGCAATACTTTCTGCAGTTCAAGAACGTTGATATCATCACGCAAGAGGATGTCCGGCAAATCACGGATGTGATACAGGAGGATTCGCGTTACAAGATGCTCGATCGCTTGGATCAGGAGCGACGAGTGATGCTGGTGCAGCATTTGCGCTTCATCCATTGCCCCATACGTGATCATTGTCCGTTCTTCAACAATTGCGTTGATAACTTGATCGAGGAGGTGCTCTCCGACAAATCTTCGGCTGGCAATCACAAGTCGTCACATGCTGGGGGACAAGTTGGAGGGGGTTGGAAATCGACACCTGGAAGTGGCAGCGATCGAACATTGAATCTGCTGATCGTGGGCTCGGAGCATTTGGCCAGTGATCTGCTCAACGATATACGCATCTGCACGGGCAGCAAGGGCGAATACATCTACGAGAATCAAACATATTATCTCAACTATCGCATTGCGAACGGCGACATGGAGGCCTTCAAGGCCATCGACGTCTATTCGAGTGGTCAGTATGGGATTATAAAATGATTTTGAATATCGATTTTGATTGCTTTTTTTCGAATCGTTTTTCAGGTCTGATTTGTGTGTACTCTAATCAGCAATCGTTTGAGACGCTCAAAGACAACTTGGAGCGCACTTTGCTCTGCAATCTCGAGCTGGAGGATAAGTTTGAGAATCTACCGATTGTGTTGGTCTATCAGCCGCAGGATCTCAAGGAGAACGAAGTCGAGTATTTGCGCAGCGAGGGAATGCGTCTATCGGAAATGTTGCACTGCGATTTCATTGATCATACGCAAAATCATCAGAAATACGTCTACGATATACTCAACATTGTCATTCTATCGCTCAAATTGAGCGAAATGAAAAGCTACGAGCCATATCCATCGTCCAATCACACCGATCTACGCATCTTGGTTTGCATCTACTGCGGCGATCAGTATGACATCGAGAACATTGTCCAGCCATTGTTGGCCGAGTCCAGTTTGGTCAAGGCCAACGAGCATTGCATCGTTGTTGATGTCTTTATTGGCGATGCGAAGCGACGCGTTGAGTTTATTTTGTCATCGTATCATGGCACCAATCAGTATCGCGATGAGCTCATCCACGGCTATATTTACATCTATTCGGCCAAACGACGCTCTTCGCTGGCCAATCTCAAGTGAGTAGCAAAACTTTGCCTGCCACTGTGTATAGACTGAATGTTATTCTTCTACCTTTTCTTTTCAGCATTTTGGCAGCACAGAATGCCAACATTCCATTGCAAATTGTGGCGGTAACGGAGAGCGGCGGCGTTAATGCGTTCTTCAACAATGAGATTTGCCAGTTTCTCATCACCGAGGGCAATGCGTTGGCCGATCGCTTCAAGGGCAGCTTCATGACCTTCTCCGCCGATCAGTATGTGAAGTGTAAGTGCTCAGAGAATGCATTTTACTTTCTATTATACTAACTTTACTTTCCTTTTCAGTTGCCTTTTTATAATCCATTCCTGAAGACGGCCTGGGACAACAAATACGAGGTGGAGAATCTGCATGTGGAGGAGTCAATTACTTTAGATTCGGGCGAAGGCACGCTTGAGAATTCAGTTAATCAAATGCCACGTCCGCCACCGAGACACGAAAGCTATATGCTATCCAATACACTTGGTACAGATGGTTCCGGCAGTGAGAATTACGAAATGCTTCCTACAAGATCTCTCAACTCATTAAATGGTAAGCGCGATATTTCTTTCTTTTACGTTTTTCGAATTTTCTAAATCTCTTTGTTTTTTTTTTATATTTTATTTTGCAGAAGAAAGAGATATATCTTTAGATGAAATCTATGATGACAACAACGAAAAACCCAAGCACCTGCATCAAAGTAAGTTCCATCATCGTTGACTTCTCAGCCCCCTTTCTCTCTATCTCTCTCTCTATATATATTTCTCTCGCTCTCTCTCTATATATTGTCCAATCAATTGACACCTCAGTTATACGACATTCAACCATAAAATCGATATGTATATCATCTTTTATCATGCGTCGTCGTCTCCCTCAGTTTTAAAAATATCATAACAATTGTACATAAAAAAAAAAACGTATTGTCATGAATCGAATCACTCGAGACGCCTCAGAAACAAGAAAAGTATATTAGTTATGAAAAGAAAGTTGCAGTTAGAATACAGAATTTCGAATTTAAACCGACAGAAAAGAAAGCTAAGCAAAAGTTTTGTTCTTATTCGGTTTAAAAGAAATGGTTGCTTTCACTTTTCAATAATATTTCAAGGTTTTCCACTTAGTCGTTTATAGTAATATCTATTTGAACTGAACGAATTTAACCCTCTAGTCCCCAAGACCGCCTTTCAAGCACCGTTATTCACAGTACTTATTGCTTTTGATCTTCACTCATAATTTTTCTAATTCAGGGAAGTCCAAAAATTATGTTTATTGCTATAGATGTCAGAGCTTTCGTCAGCTACTGATATCGTTTGAAGTTGAAAAAAAGGTGCAATTTGGTCAAAATAATTATTTTGGCAAAAACCCGACTAAAAAAATGTTTTGCTTTAATACTTTAAGAAGTTTGTTGTTCAACATAAAATAACTATAATTTTGCTGATAGTCTCTAGGAAGCAAAACAAGGCGATCTAAAGTTTTTTTCTTATAAGTCTCAATACGTACAACAGCAAACAAAAAATTGAGAATAATCCTTTACTGTTAAGAGATAAGAAACACAAAAAAAAATTGGGCACTAGAGGGTTAATATAATTTACAAAGTCAAGCAGAAAGCTAAACTTTAGGCAGAGTATTCGCGTTGTCTCGTCCCCCGTATCATACTATATATCTATATAAGTACTCTCTAATGATCTCTTATAATGATTACATCTGATTAATGATTAACCGTATAACAATTACATATATTTTTTTGTGTTTTTTTATATCGATTTATCTCTGTGTGTGTGTATTTGTTGTTGTCATTGCCTATTGCATACCAAAAAAAAACCAAAAAAATTATTATAAATACCAAAAAAAAAAAAA
Source organism: Drosophila sulfurigaster albostrigata (assembly GCF_023558435.1). Classification (NCBI taxonomy): domain Eukaryota; kingdom Metazoa; phylum Arthropoda; class Insecta; order Diptera; family Drosophilidae; genus Drosophila; species Drosophila sulfurigaster. The sequence goes on from NC_084885.1 coordinate 23,069,288, forward strand.
AAAAAAAAACAGGATTCCAGATATTCCCTCCTCCAACAACTCCTCCAGAGCCAGCCCCTCCAGATCATCAGCTCATTACATGCACATATAAGAGTCAATTCGTTTCGGCTTCAGAATCAAGTTTGGAAGAAATAACATGTAATCTAACTAATTGAATATTTTCTTATATACTCGTTTAATCGTAAACATTCAATTCAATTCAATTCAAAACGCTCTTGATTTCCATTCGAATTTCGCTTACGTTTCGTATTCTTATTCGTAATCGTTTTTTTCTTCTTCTTATTCGTTTGTTATTTTGTGAAGTCTTCCTTTTGGTTCTATTGCTCTTCCTTTTGCCTACGTTCATTGTGTTCATTTTGTATGCGAAACGCAAACTGTGAATAATAATCGCAATTCGCGAACCTTTTCGTTCTCCTCCATGTACATAAATAACAAACATAAATAGCATACATATAGATTTTTTAATACTATACTCACGATTGTTCTATGTACATAATACGTATTTTGTATATATACAAAAATTTGTAAAATCGCGCCAATCGCCAATTCTCTGTATTATATATCCTTGTATTTTTGTTGCTCTTTGTCTCGCTTTTGTATGTACATATTTTACCTGCAATTGATATTGTGTGTCTCGACAACAAAAACGTCACGTTGCGCTCAATATTCGCAACTCCTCTATAAAGATACCTTTATACTCTACAGCAGCATCAAAAGTCGAAGCAAAGCTTAGATTTCAGATATTATAAACAATTATAGACTTACAAATTATTACCTAGGTTTTTTCCGATATTCAACTTGAATAACAACCAGTAGATACTAAAATATACCGAAAACTATATTCGGTAAATCGATATAATACTACAAAATATGCCGTATAGTGCAAAATATACCAGATTGCTAGCCAAAGCTACTAAGATCCATAGTAATAAGGCGAGTGTGCTCGACTGTGAGATACCCGCTAGACATAATAACAGTGTGGTATTTTTTCTTAAAATATACCAAACAATATACCACAAAATACCAAATGCTATAATGGATATAGTACTATATTAAAATTATACCATAGAGTACAAAATATACAACAAAATACTTTTAAAAAAATACTAAACGTTGTATTTGGTATATTAATATAGTACTGCATTCAAAATATACCAGATTGTCAGCTGAAACCCGTTTGCAGTAGGCGTAATTGGAAGTTTATAGATTCGAAAAAGATGCACATCTTTAATAAAAAGAAAGTAAACTACTTACTACAGAAAAGAATTGTAATCGAATAAAATACCGAGAACTGCAAAGATTTGCGGGCATACTTATCTGGGAAAAACTCAACTGCTTTTGATCTGTGCTAAGTTCGAAATGAATCACTTCTTTATAGCTGAACTCAGTTTAAAAGGGTCTCGCGTAGTCGAATTGTGAAGCGAATAATTCACATTCGATTAATCGATAGCTTGGCTTTTGTTGCTGTTGTTGGATGTGTTTTGTTCCATTACGCCACATACAAAATGACAAAATGTACAAATTACAACAACTCTACTCGGCACACTTACAAAAGTACAGCGTTATCGTTATCGATTTCGTTTGCTTTCTTCATTTATCGTATGATTTTTGTGCGTGTTTTTGCTTTGCTTCTTAAATTCGTTTCCGTTTTGTTTGGTTTTCTTTTTTGTTGTTAGTTTTTGCGTTGTGAATCTAACTTTAAGCTTAGATGAGAAAGCTCCGAAAGTTGAGCTTCGAAAACTGATATCGATCAATTTTGATGCCAATTATAATTTCGTTGTGTCTTCTTCTTGTTGTTCTTGTTGTTGTCGTTCTTCTTTCGTTTCGTTTCCTTTTTATCCTATTCATGCATTTCATAAGCAGCGGATGTCAGCGGGTCGAAGGATTCATTGGCCACCCATGATGCAGGTTAACATTCCACTCTCTCTCTCTCACTCTTAGTCGTTTCTTCCCGCATTTCTGTCTGTCTGTCTTCTCTCTGTACCATTCTCTCTGTCTAACACACACACACACACACACACATGCATACACATTCCTGCACGAATTGTAGCTGCCTCTCTCAATCTCTCTCTCTCTCTCTACCTCACTCACGCTCTTCCCCCCTCTTCCCAACCAACAAAAAATACACTTTGGAGAGTCGCCCGCCTTTTTGTTGCCGTAGAGCCTAGAGCACTTAGTATTAGACTAAAGAAAAAAAAAAGTACTCCCTGCCTCTTCCTCTCCCCTCTCACCACTTACCCCGACTGCACTGCTCGTTCCTTTCTTAGCTGCTCTTAGTGCTTAGTGTTTTTTTTTATTATTTATATTTTTCTCTCTTATTGTTCTGTCATCAATTGAACACATGAAATTTTGATTGTTTTATGATCGCGGCATAATTGCAGAATGGCTCGAGGATAAGAACGATCCGCGTCGCAGCAACATGAACAAGAACTCGATATGGAATAATTTCAGCGGATCGACGCATGCTTATACCACAGGGAGGCGGCACATTGATTCCAATTTGAATAAGATACGGCCCAAGGGACCGAGCCAAACGCTTAAGGTGGGTGAAGCGCCCAGTCGAAACTGTGCCATGAGCTCCTCAACTTTCACGCTACCCACACAGCAACCGGGCAAGCTGAATATGAAGAACTTTCAGCTGGTCAGCGATGCCGTCGCCAAAATGAATTTCACCAGCAGCGGCAGCATGGGTGAATCCTATTTGGGTGGCGTCGGCGGTGTCGGAAGCGATGGCATTGTTGGTGTTGGTGTTGGCGGCGATAAGGATGCCAAGCGTTACGATCACGCTCAACTCGATGGCGAGGACGAGGACTCCGAGGAGCTGGCCGAGTACGAACAAATCTACGAAAACGAAGGTAAGGAATTTTACGATTTATATTTTCGATGTTATACAGAATTAGTAAACGTCCTGGTAAAGTAGAAAGTTCACTTTTGACTACTAGCCTCTTTCTTGAGAGTCCTGGTAATATTGAAAGGTCTCTCTTGAATAGTTAACTCTTTCTTGATTGTTTTGGTATCCTGATTAAGTTGAAAGGACTCCCTTGAATACTACACTTCTTCTTCATTGTCCTCAAAGTTCAAAGGTCCCTCTTGAATACTAATTTCTTACTTGATTGTCCTGGTAAAGTAGAAAGGTCTCTTTTGAATAGTAAACTTTTTCTTGAATGTCCTGGTAAACTTGAAAGCTCTTTCTCAAATACCCTTACTCTTTCTTGATTGTCCTGGTAATACTGAAAGGTCTATTTTGAATGCTAGACTCTTTTCTGGTTGTCCTGGTAAAGTAAAAAGGTCTCTCTTGAATACTAGACTCATTCTTAATTATCCTGGTAATACTGAAAGGTCTTTCTTGAATAGTTGACTATTTCTTGATTGTCCTGGTAAAGTTGGAAGGTCTTTCTTGAAGACTTGACTCTTTCTTGATTATCCTGGTAAAAGTTGAATGAACTCTCTTGAATACTAGACTCTTATTTATCCGGATTATCCTGATAATACCGAAAGGTCACTTTTGAATACAAGACTCTTTCTTTATTGTCCTGGTGTCCTGGTAGAGTTGAAAGGTCTCTTGAATAGTAAACTCTTTCTTGATTGTCCTAGTAAGGTCTTTTTTGAAGACTAGACTCATTCTTAATTAGCCTGGTAAAGTTGAAAGGTCCCTCTTGAATACTGGATTCTTTCTGGATTGTAATATCGGACTCTCTTTCTCTCTCCCAAACTTTTTCTTTAGACTGTACCGAGTCGGATAGCTGCGCCAGCTCGACGGAGCGTCGGGTGCGACAACAGAACGCCTATTACAAGGCCAACAAGAAGGCTGCTACTACCAAGAAGAACAAAAAGAAGAAGGTCGCCATTCCGGTGCAAACGCCACGCGTTCCTCCCTTTGGATCCTACGTCAGTCCCCCGGAGATACCGTCGCACTATCAGCGCATGGCCGCCGTTGCCGCTGCAGGTGAGAAGAGTATGTGTCGTGTTCTTTTTTATTTCATTTCATTTCACTTAATTAGTTCTCATTTAAGATGGTCTGTGTTAAGATTACGTTATGTTTTACGTACTTATACCGACTTAAACTATTTTTATTATATTCCCCCAAATATTGAGGGAAAAAAAACGAAAAGGAAACGTAAATTCTTAATTACCCATATACTAAATATAGCAATTGGTATATTAATTTGGTATATTTTAACGATAAAGCGGCACTGTTTTTGCTTTTATTGAAAATGTGTAACAGGCGCTAAGATTTTCTTGTTTTTTTTGTGAATCCTTTGTAAATTTTATAATTATTAGTATAATTTAAAACTTCTAAAATGATTATTATAATTAAGTATTTCATTTGAACTTACTTAAGAATAACTTCTGATTGATTATTATCATTTAGTATTTTATTTTATTAACGTATCCTAGTTCTAAAATATGTTTAGTCGTAGCATTCCCATTTACATTTATATCTTAACTATTAAGAACTTCCCTCTAACTTTCTCATTTTTCCCATTTTCTCACTCGCTTTCTGCCTGTAGAAAAAGCTGAGGCTGTGCCCGACTTCATGAAGAGCGACAAATCGCCCGAGGTGAGAACGTTTGCTCATAAATTCATTGCATTCAAACAATCTGAATATTAATCTTTTGCCAATTTGTAGTATTCCATGGTGCCCGAGTTAACGGCAGCGGGTATTTTTGGTGCGGAGAATTCGCCGGAGTTCAATATGAATGCCAAATGCTTGAAGGACTTTGAGAAGCTGGAGAAGCGACGCATCAAGGAGGAGACAGCACGATTGCGCAAGCAACAGGAGCGTGAAAAGGAGCAGGAAAAGAAGCTGAAGCGTAAGCTCAAACAAAATGCCAAGGGTCTGACCGAGACAACCGAGGCACAATTTGGCAAACTGATGATCACATCCGACAAGGACGAGATTCCCATTTTCCTCATCAAGTGCGTGGAGTTCATTGAGAAGGAAGGTCTCGACTCTGAGGGCATTTATCGTGTCCCCGGCAGCAGAGCTCACGTCGACATGCTCTTCCAGCGCTTTGAAGAGGGTACGTCGCATAAATCTCTCGAGTCCCCAATTGGATTATAATATGAATATTGTTTCTAATGACTTTTTTAGATACCAACACGGTGATTGATGTGCTCGATATTCCAGTGAATGCTGTGGCCACGGCGCTCAAAGATTTCTTCTCGAAACGTTTGCCGCCGCTGTTCAGCAAGGACATCATCAAGGAGCTCGAAGAGATTGCGGGTGGGTAGCAAGAGAAGAATAGGGGAAAGATAACAAGAAAACCGAAAGACAAAAAAGAATGAACCAAATTATAGAATTAAACCCTTTTTGATTGGTAACATCATTAAAATTAAAAAAAAAAATCAATTTTTTGCTTAAAAAATAGTTTACGTATCCTAGAATACAGTAAAAAAAAATTAGGCGGAAAAACGAGAAAAAAACGACAGTGGTGTTATCCCTTAAGATTCCTTCATTTGGTTGCGATCATATAACAAATTGTAGAAGTATTTAAGAAATACTTTTGTATGGGAAAGATCGTCTACTTACAAAGGTTCTTAATTGTTGTGGTATATTTTGCAAACTTTAGTATATTTTGAATGTATATCAATATACCGAATATAGCCTTTGGTATATTAATAGCATTTTTTGCGGTTTCTTAATTTGGTATACTTTAAAATTAATACCTCAATTTTATCTTTTTCATTCTTGTTTTTTTTTTTATATACTAATCTTTTTTCACTTCTTTTCTCCCTTCTTCAGGCTCTCGTGGCGTCGGCTCGTCCAAGCTGAATGTTGAGGTTAAAACCGATCGCAGCTGCCGTTTAATAGCTTTAAAGTCCTTGCTGCAAAAATTACCAACCATCAACTTTGCCATACTCAAATACATATTCCAGCACTTTGTGCAGTAAGTAAACTTTTTTACTACATATGTATATATAGTAGACTAAATCTAATCGTGGATCAATTTCTTATAGTGTCTCGGATAACTCAAAGCTGAACAGCATGGACAGCAAGAATCTGGCCATTTGCTGGTGGCCCACCTTGATACCCATCGATTTTACCGACATGGGACACTTTGAGCAGCTGCGGCCCTATCTCGAGGACATTGTCCAGACGATGATTGATCAATTCCCGTATCTCTTTTGCGGCAAGGATGCCTTTGTCATGGTCTAGAGTCTAGCGAAGAAAAAGGCTTGCGAGGACTAAACACACTCATGGAGCAGCAGCACCATCATGAACCCATCGATCGATTTACAGATCATTAAAAAGGAAAAACAAAAACAAAATCACAATAACGACAGCTAAATAGAAGAAGAAGAAGAAGAAGAAGAAGAAGAAGCGAGACCCTTTTTACTTTGTTGCAAAAGTGTGAAGGGTCTTTTCAAAATGAAATGAAGGCAGCCAAGTCGCCATTTTTTTGTAAACGCAACAGTATGAGTGCATGAATGTATGTGTGTGCGTGTGTGTGTGGGTGTGAATGCGTTTGTATTGTAAAGTATTTGATATGGAAACGAAAAGTATATAAAGAGAAGACGAGGAGGAGGAGGAGCAACCAATTAGTTAAGTAGGGTATATATTTATTTTTTGATATGTGTGTATGTATATCTATATATGCATGTATTTAACCACATTTTAACTGATTTTATTGTATTTTAATTCTGTATTTTTTTTTGTATTTTTAATATATACATATATATACACATATATAGATATACATATTTTGTATTTAATGGCTTTGTTGTGTTTCCGTGATATATGTAAACGCATAATGCGTAAAGAACAAAACAAAAAAAACAAACAAAAGCGCCCAACAACAAACGCGCCCCGCACCACGCCTGAACCGCTCCTGAACTTGGCTTTGCTCACCAACACTTGCTTCGTTCAGTGTGTGCGTGTGTGCATCGGTGTGTGTGTTTGTCGTCGGCGTCAGAAGAGAAAAATTCAATAAATGTATTAATTGTGTATTGTATGTTAAAAGAACAAGAAAATAATAAGAAAAAACAAAACACATAAACAAAGCATAAACTAAAGCATTACATATACACATATATATCTATATATTTGCTATGTATGTCTAATTAGAGGACGAAGCAGCAGACGAAGAAGACGAAGATGAGCTGCAAAGTAAAGCGCAAACGCAAATGCAAATGCAAAATTTAAAACGCAAACTCAAAACCAATTCCAGCTAAACTAAATGTGAATCTCTTATTGTATGTGAGTCTGTGTCTGTGTGTGTGTATGTGCGAGCGAGCGAGTGAATGTCCTGTTCTTTTATGTGTATTTATGTGCGTGTGTGTGTTTGTGTATGTATTAAGCAGGCAGCAAAACAAATTGTGTCTAAAAGATGGCAAGCATGTGTATTAAGTAATTAGCGCTAATATTGATAAACAAAAAAAACCAAAAACAATGGTACTCCCCGCCCCCCAGCCCTGATCCTCGCCTGTGACCACCACCCCCCGCGGCCCATATGACATGCAACAGCATTGCAGTATGCTGTCTATCTCACTCACTCTCTTTGTCTCTAGGCTCTCAGCTATTATAAATGTGTGCTCTACTCTTACATATGGCAAAAAAATAAACAAAAAAAACAAACACAAAACAAAAACAAAACTCATATACAACAACTTCGATATATATATATAATATATATGTATATATACGTACATATATATCTATATATATATATATACAATATATATGTGTATTTTAACTAAAAAGCAAACAAACAAAAAAAAAAAACAAAAAACGTAGACAACGTAAGCGTAAGTGTTATTTCTTGTAATTGAGCATTAATTTTTTATAAACCTAATTATATAATTGTGTATCTTGTGTCTGAACGGACCTCAAACTTAAAGCAAAACAACAAAAAAACAAAAGAAAAAAAAGTAAAACTAAATAAAAAAAAATTGATGTGCGAAAAAAAAACAAAACAAAACAAAAAAACAGAGAGAAGAGAATGACAAAAAAACGCAAACAAAATAACCAATATATAGTATAATTTGTATAGATGTGTGTCTATTGCATTATTTGTACATGAATGTACATGCACATACATACATACATATATGTATATACAATATATGTATATATGAACATATACACGCAGGATGCAAAGCTATATATGTATATGTACTTGTATGTGTATGCATTTATTTATATACGCTACAAAACAAAAACAAAACAAGAGAAAACAAAAAAGAAATGCAAAAAAAACAAAACAAAATATGTCTCAACAAAAATGTAATTCGACGTGATGTGTAATGATATTTTTAAAAGCAAATTTTACGCGCCCTCCAAAAACTACAATATATCCAAATCTCCCCTACCCACGACAAGCCCCCCGGCCCCTCGCTCCAAGGTATCCTTCCATTAACTAACCAACTCATATCTATCCCTTTCTATCTCACGGTGTGTGTCTCTCTCTCTCTATCGCAAACGTGTGTATCACATGCGCGAAATGGCTATAAAAGGAGTGAAAGAAGAAGCAGAAGAAAACAAAAAATAAATTTGTGGGCATTTTCCAAATATTTGTGAAGCATTTCCGGTTGCATTTTTTATATTTGTTTATTTATTAATGATTCAACTATCGTTTATCGATTATCCCCCCTATAAACCCCCAACAGGTGGCGCCATCTTAGCTGGCCAACAAATTGGCTGCAATGGCTTCCGTATCGAGTAACGTTAATCGTTGCGTGATACGTGATTTCTTAAACGCTGGCTCATCGTTATCGTCATCGCTATCGCTATCGTTGTCATCATCGTTATCGTCATCCTCCACATCATCCTGCTCATCAGCTGACTGTTGCTTCTCAACGCCGCTGCCAGGTTTCTTGTTGTAGATCTTATCGGGATCGGGCAACCAGCTGAGATCCACAGAATTCTCGCTCTCGCTGTCCACAGCCATCTCATCCTGTTCCTCCTCATTCTCATCTTCGCCGTCACTCTTCTGCTCCTCGACCTTTTTGCGCAACTTCTCGCGCTGCAGTTTGTGACGCTTTTTCACGAGCTCGCGGAATCGTTGTTTATCATACTGATCCTCCTCATTGAGCAGCGCCTTGGACAGCATCAAATTGATGCCGCCATCGTCATCCTGCTGACTCTTGTTCGTGGCCAGCGCCTTCATTTGATTGCGTTCATCTGCCAGCGTTTCGCCTTCGTCGTCGAACTTCAGCTTGGAGTTTACTTGCAATTGCTTTTTCAGCGCCTTCTTTGCCAGCGCTGCCTTTGTCACCAGTTTCGCTTCACGTTTGGGCACCACCAGCGGCGTCTCCTCCTCATCCTCATCTCCAGTTGCTCTCCGAACGGCGTCCAAGGCAGCCAAGTCCACAGGAGCACCTTCGACGTCGTGATCGCGTCGCTTGATCTTGATGAAGTCATCGTCCTCGTCGCCACTCTCTTCACTGTCGGAGGCAAAGTTTGTGAGCTGCTGTTGCTTCTGCTGCTCCACTTCGACGTCCTCGTTTTCTTCTTCGTCCTTCTTCTCTCCCTGCTGCTGCAGTTGCTCCTTCTGCTTCTGCAGCCAGTGGTGACGTATGAAGGGCACACGCGGCGTCACCGCCAAACCCAAGGATTGCGCATACGCATCCAGATTCAAGCTGGCAACATTGAACAGCCGCTTGTTGCGCATCAGGAACACAGACTTTAGATAGGAGAGGAACGCACGTTGCGCCGAGGCACGCAACTCTGGGAACTGTGCCAAGAATGCCTCGATCTTGACCCGTGGCGAGAACAGCTTCTTGGGATCGATCTGTACGTTGCGTATGCTCAGATTCAACTGCTCTTGCAGGGCATCGATCATATGCTTCTCCTCGTTGGGCGTCAGCACCAGCAAACACTCGCCGCGCGTTTTGTTGCGTGCCGAGCGTCCGGCTCGATGAATGTACTGTGCCACATCCTCGGGACAATCGAGTTGCAGCACCCAATTGACAGCAGGAAAGTCCAGACCACGCGATGCCACATCGGTGGCAAACATCACGACATGACTTTTGCGCAAGAAATCCTCGTAGATGGCAATGCGACGATCCTGATGCAGAGTGCCGTAGAGCGCCAGGAGACCAACACCCGGACGCAGTTTGCAAAAGATCTCGTAGAGATATTTGGCCTGTTTGCAGCTGGCAACGAACACAATGATCTTTTGCTTCAGATGATTCTTGATGAACGACCACAACATGGTGATCTTCTCCTCCAGCGGCAACACCACATAGCTCTGCTGCAGCAGCTCCGGCAGCGCAAGGAGCGCTTTCGATGTGGTCTGCTTGGATGCCTGCTCGTAGCCCACATAGACGGGCTCCTTAAGATTCAGGCGGGCCAGGTCAGCGAGTGAATTCGTTTGTGTAGCTGAGAACAGCAGCGTTTGGCGCTCGGGCGGAAAGTTCTCCAGTATAGAGTTGAGACACTTCGCAAATCCCATGTCCAGACAACGATCGGCTTCGTCGAGCACCAGCATCTCCATGGTTGTGGTATTGAACAGCGGATTCTCGTCCATGTGCTGCAGCAATCGGCCGGGTGTGCAAATCAAGATGTTGCATTGATCCATGCGTGTGCGTTCGAATTTCAAGTTTTTGCCACCAATTATAAGGCCGGCGGAGAAGTCATGATGCTTGCCCACCTTTTTCAGTGTCTCAAAGATCTGATACGCCAGCTCACGTGTGGGTGAAATGATGATGGCACCAACGCCGTCGGTTCGGGACCATTTCTGCATATACAAATGCTCCAGCACCTACAAAATAACCAACAATAACTTAAGGTAAACAGATTGTAAAGCGAATGCGCCACCTACCGGCAAGAGGAAAGCCAACGTTTTGCCGCTGCCCGTTATTGCAGCCCCAAGCACATCTTTGCCTTGCAAAGCGGGTCCAATACTTTGACGTTGCACTTCCGTGGGCACTGTGTATTTGGATTCGGTGAGCGCTCGTTTGGTCTTTTGTGAGAATGGAAAATCTGAAAAGGTTTTAATGCTGCCAGCATCGATGTCAGCGTATTTTGCACGTAATTCGGCAATTTCTGCATCTGTTGCTGCCAATTTCGAGATGGCAAATTCTTTGGAGCGCTTCTGCTTGAATTGATGCTGTGGTTTTCCTCCGGTTTTGTGATTGTCGCGTTTGGCTGGACGTGGTCCTGGCTTGCCAGCACCTTTAGGTTTTTGCTTTTGCATGGCCACAACTTATTAATTCAATCTGTTGACTTTATTGTTTAGCTAAACACAGACAAAACACGTTGGGTTCGCACGCGGAACAGCGATTACAGCTGTCAGGCTATCGATTGATATCGATATCAACTTGATTGCGATAGTTAAAATACTAGTCGCTGGTCACACACACGGTATATTTTGAGCTTATCGATATCCTTGCGAGTTGCGAACTATCGGAAAAGGTAGTTTTTAGTATTTTGCAATAAAAGCTCACTGAACTCTTGTCAAATTTAAATTCCATTATTCGATTTGTTGGTTTACTTGCAGTCAATAAGGCAAATATTTAGTTGGAATAAATTAATGTTGATTTAATATAATTATGACAGACATTTTTATTTTTAATAGAGAAAAGGGCTTTTTAAAAAGTTCTGCCGTTTTATATACAGTTTTGCGAAAATACCAATGTATTCCTTGGAAGTGTAGCCAAATGGCAATAGTCATTTTGGCATTTTTTGTGTCGAAAATGGGTATATTTTCAAAATAGAAATAGCGGTCACGCTGGTGGGCTGGATGGCTGGCTGGCGCTAGGCTTATTGTTGTTGCTGCTTTAAGGATCTGTATCTACAACAAGGTTGGCCCACACATTATATGCTAAATATGCTGTGTTGTGGTGCAACAGTTCAAAGTATTAAATCAGCGCGCGGCGTGAACGAGTTAAATGCAATTATCATCAACAACTGCTGGCTGTGAACGGAGCAGCGAACTTCCTTCCACCAATCATTCATCAACATCATCATTATCATCATCAACAGCAGCAGCAGCAGCTTCTCTCCCCACTCTACACTCTCCACTCACACACATTACAATCGCACACTCCAAACACTCTCACACACACACACATCCATATACAGAACAGCATCGTGAATTGTGTGCGAATTGGATGTGAATTTGAATTTCGATAGAACAGCAGCAGCAGCAGCAATATGGGCACAATATCTTCGGTTCTACAATGGTCGTGCAGCAAATGCAATACAATTAATCCAACGGAATCGCTAAAATGTTTCAATTGCGGCACCGTTCGAAAGGTATTTCCCAGTCCTACCGCAACATTGTATCATCATCATCATCACCAGCAGCAGCAGCAGTCACAATCACAGCAAATGCAGCCGCCGCGACAGCAACAACAACAGCATCATCGACAACGACAAAACGCTGGAGGAGGTGGAGGAGGAGGAGGCGGGGGCACAGCCACTGTCGCGGGGGTGGTGACGGCTGCAGCGGAGTTGGCCACTGAGTGTGATGAGGAGGTCGCGACAATTGTTGATAAGCACAAAGCTGTGACCAGGTAAGCATGGATTTACATATACACATGCACTGTAAACGTGTACGTATGTATGTGTGTGGGTGATATGCAAGGCAAGCACACAAAAGCTTGCCCAACTTGCATACGTATGTGTGTGTGTGTGCGTGCCGTGTTTGTCCTTTTCTCTCGTTCGGTTTGTTCGTTCCGTTCGTTGGCAACTCTGTCTAACTGTTATTTATGTATGTCTCTCTGTCTGTCCGTCGGTCTGCCTGTCTATATGTGAGTGTGTACACACTGAATAACAACAACAACAATTGGCAGCAACTGCAGCAAAAAAAAAAGAAAAGGAACTCACTTTATATATATTTTTTTTGGGGGGAAAATCGATTTGGGGAAACAAAGCGAAACTTTGTTTACAATTTTATCGATTGCGCTCGCCAAAGGAAGTGAAGAAGAAAAAAAATATAGCAAAGCAAACGAGTTAAATTTAAATTGAAAAAAAAAAGAAACAGAATACAAAGTGCAGCAGCAGTACAAAGAAACAAAAATAATTGCGACCACATTGAAATAACCTTGCACTACACAGACAGTGGAAGAAGAAGAAGCAGAAGGGGGGGAAGAAGAAGGAACAGAACGTGGAGCTAAGTTTGCTGTGTGGTGGCCCTTTGTTTTGTCTTTATTCCCCGCTCTCTTCACTCCTCTGTTCACTTACCGCTTGCAATGATCTTCTCTGGACAGCAGACAGGTGGCGCCAGGCAGTGGCATTGTTATCGATAACAAGCACGGACATGTGTACAAATCGCTGCTACGCGGCTGCTTGAAGCGACCGCAACGGAATAGCCAAAATTTGCCCGCAAATTGCGGGAATTGCGAGGAGACGCGCAAATATATCAAGAACTCCATTGAGCTGTATCGCCACTTTTCGAATCCGGCACTCAATCGTCGCTGGAGCTGTCGCGCCTGTGAGGCCGATAACAATTCGGTCACCTGGCATTGTGTGATCTGTGACACGGTTAGCTACTTGGCGCCCATTTACAAGGAGACGCTGCATACGCATCGTCATGAGGCAACAACAGCGACAACAACGACAGCTGAGGCAACCACAACGACAACCACAACAACAACTGGAGGAGGAGGAGGAGCAGCAGTGCAATTGGAGTTAAGCAGTCAAGTGGAGCAGGAGCAGAGACAGAAGCAACAGGAGCAGGAGCAACTGGAACTGGAGGCGGCACATGCCAATCGACGTCAGCAGAAGTCACGACGCACAAGTTTCAGCTTCCGACGCACTCAAAGCCTGAGCACAAGCATTGACAAGAGCGCGCATCCAGCGACGCAACGAAGTTGTCACGTTTGCTACGTGAACAACTTTAGCAAGGACATTTTCAATCTGCCGCCAGGTAAGTGAATTGAAATTGAAAATGAATTAATCAATGACTAACTAACTAATTTGTCTCTTCTTCTTTTGTTAGCTGTGCCCTTGGCTGCTGTGGCAAATCCGACGCCAACGCCCATTGCCAGCAATTCGCGTTTTGCCATTGCCAATGATACGTTTTGTCGACGCAAGCAGAACAACAACAACAAGAATCAGAACAACAAACTGCGCGAAGCGTGCGCCAAGAAAAGATATAATTTTACCATCACAACGCTGTCGAGATCGGCGCAAAAGCCACCGCCAAGTGTTGTCTCGAAGCCGTTGCGTCAGCTGCCGCCTAAGTTGCAGCAACAGCAGCAACAATCACAACCACAACAGCAGCAACAGCAACAGCAAGTGCAACAACATCAGCAGCAGCAGCAGCAACACAAACAACAATCGCAGCAGGTGCAACAACAGCAGCAACAGCGTCAGGCAACGACGAGTAGCAACAACAGCAGCAGCAGCTCCCAGTTCACAATTCCACGCAACGGCGTCTTTATAGCGGTCAACGATTGGAGCAGCAACATGCCGCAGCACTGTGATACAACATCATCAACAACAACAACAACAAGCACAGCATCAACAACAACATGCAACAACAACAACAACAATGTCAACAGCAACAAGCTCTATGAGAACGAATGCGTTGCCATTGCACAGCAGCAACTGCGCTTGGAGCAACAACAGCAACAGCAGCAGGTGACAACGACGACACCGATTTATGCGCAGGTGAATAAGCAGCACAAGTTGCACAAGAAGAAGCTGCTGTGCAACAACAACAGCAGCAATAGCAACAACAGCAGCTTCGAGTTGATCGACGGCAGCTGCGAAGCGGCAGCAACAACAACAACTGCAGCGGCCAGCAACGAGCTTAGCCATGAAGCGCACGTGGAACCCTCGGAGTCAACAACAACAACAGCAACAACAACATCGACAGCAGCAGCAACATCGACAGCAGCAACAGCAACAACAGTTGCAGCTGTAAGTGCAGCAAGTGAATTTTATGCGGCCTCCGAGCATTCCATTTATGCCAAGGTGTGGAAGGGACCGCGCAAAACGACTGAATCCAAAATGTAGGCATCAATCAAAGCAACCACAACAACAACCACAACACCAACAACCAATCACAACAATTGTTGCTGCAGCAACAATAACAACAACTAATTGCACACTTAACAATTGCGCTTCTGTTTTTCGATTGTGTGTTTTTTTCTTTCGTTTTCTGCTTAATTTGCTGATTAGTCATACGAATGAAAATTGCAAATGTACACGCAACTATAGATCTATAATATATATATCTAGATCTATATAGCTGTGTGCATATATCGTATAAGAACGTTTGCAGTTTACGATCGTTCGCTTTATTGCTTGCTCACCATGCGCCACGCTTCGTTGATCGAATGCTCTACACTAAGAAAAAAGCGAGTCCATTAGTTAGATTACAATTTATTAATTTAAGACATATAGAATATTTATGTATATGTCTTAAATTAATAATTTTATTACATGAATATTCATATTTATGTCTTAAATTAATTGATTTTAATATTTATGGGTGTGGTTATTATTATTTAAGTAAAACATTTCGATTATAAGAGATATTGATATTTATATTTATGCAGTTTATTTATTATTTGTCACTAAGAATTCAACTCTCCGAGTTTCATTTCTAAATAATTCAAAATGTGCTTAGGGATTAATTACTCAAAATTCAATTGTATTTTCACTAGCCGTTTAAAAAGTGCTTTGGAACTTTGCAATTGTATTTGAAAGACGCAATTGCTTGGAACTCATTTTACATTCATAATAATACTTCGAATTGCGTAGTAATGTATTTTGAATTAATTAACAATTCACGAAATTCAAATACTCTCATTACATTACTTAACTCTAGCAGTTAATACAATGCGTCACACTTTATTATTCAATTTAAATATGCTTTTTAAAAACATAGAAGGGTCTTTAGCTTTCAATACATTTTGCATTGCATACTGAAAAGGGTCTTTATAAGTCAATACATCGAGTGAAGAGTTATTAATTAATATAAATACTCTCTTTTCATACTTGAAAGGGTCTGTAACAGTCAATACAAAGGGTCATACCTTATTATTTAATTCAATTATTCTCGTTGCACACTTAAAAGGGTCTTTGGCAGTCAATACATTGTTTGACACTTTATTAATCAATTGAAATATACTTTAAAGGGTCTCTAGCAGTCAATACATTGGGTGTCTCTTTACCGTTATACCAGCTATACGTATTTAAAAGGGTCGCTAGTAGTCAATACTTTGTGAGATGCTTTCTTTATTATTCCCTTTTATTAATCACATTTCATATTTGAAAGGGTCTCCAGCAGTCAATACACTAGGAGTCTCTTTATTATCATGTCAGCTTGACTCATGCGACGCTCGCTCTAATCAAAGCATTTCGATACTTCGTCTAACCGAAGATAAGGCCGAAGTCAATTTGCGGTTTTTTTTTTATTTGTGCTTTTGCGTTAATTTGCTGTATGTATTTCTTTGTTACTTTTATTGCTAATTAACAAGAGTCGATTTATGTTTGTTGCTATTTTGTTGTTGTTTTTATTTGTGCATGCAAGCGTAGACTCTCTCAAGCTTACTCACTCTTGGCTCTTGCTCTCGTTCTCGTTGTTGTTCTATAGCACGCATGAAGCGGCAGCAGTGAGTGCTCGACTCATTCCAGCAGCGCCACGCAACGACAATAAGACGCAGCAATCACAACAGCAACAACAGCAGCAGCAATCGATGCTCCAGGGCAGCCGAAAGTTGCGGACTTGCGGCAAATGTTCCTACGCCTACAATCGCCTCTGGTCCGAGTCCTGTGAGATGTGCGACCCATCGCCGCAGTCTCAGTCGCAGCAAGATCAACCAGCACCAGGTGAGTCACAAGCCAGAAGAGTTCTTCATTATAATATTGTGTGTGTTGTGTTTGGGAATTTTAATGATGGAAACCTTTTCGTCGGGTTTATAAGGGTAAATTATATACTAGAAGAAAGTGTTTATAATATGGGAAATTCCTGAGAAGTTGTTTCCATTTATGATTCATCACAGTGGAAATCAAACCCGTAGTTAGTTCTGATTATCGTTTACAGTATGCCAAATTCAAGCCTTCCTTTGCGATTCTCAAATTGTTAACCTTACAATGGTTGTTTAATGCCTCAAGACGTTGAAGTGTTATTTTGTATACCCGTTGCCCATATGGCAAGGTATTACAGTATTGTGCCTACAGGAAATGTATGTAACAGACAGAAGGAGACATCTCTGACCTCTACAACCGAGACTATAAAGCCATGTCCGTCTGTCCGTCCGTATGAATACCTAGATCTCAGAGACTATAAGAGATATAGATATAATTTTTTTCAACAGCACTTGTTAAGTTTCCACGCTGATCATAATTGTTTCAAAATTTTGCCACGCCCACTTCCGCCCCTCGCAAGTCAAGTACAATCGAATAACAAGCGTAATTTGGTGTTGAGTCTCGATTTTTATGGTTTCTGAGAATTTGATTGCGAGCAGGGCGAAAATTGCGGAAGTTATTTCTTATCTAAGTTGCTTCGGCTGACAATCTTGTATATTTTGCACTCTATGGTATATTTTGAGTGTAGCACTATATCAATATATCAAGTATATCATTTGTAGTGTTTTTGTGGTCTATTAATTTAGTATATTTTCGGTATTTTCGTATACTAAATTAGTATATTTTAAGAATAATACCGCTCTGGCTTGCTTATACTGACTATCGGTAGCGAGTATCTCATCAATATGCCAAATATACCAATTGGTATAAATTCAATATCGTATGAGGTATATTAATTTGGTATATTTTTAGAATATGATTTTATTTAAAAAGCGTGACGAGCATAGGCAGCACATTTACAGTGTTTTTTGGTATATTTATTGGGTATATTTTAAGAATACTGCACTCTTTTGATTTTATACACAGTTGAGATCATTCGTCTGTAGCTTTTTTAGTTGTTTATTAATCCAAAAGTTGTTTTTCAACAAACGCATTTAGTTAACCATGAATAATAGAAAATGGGGAACATATAAAAAGACTGTTCTGTTTATGCTTTATATCGACATAAGTCTTGTAGACAACAATTAAATACTAAGAAAACTGAAAAGATTCCACATACTAAATAAATTCAAGCAACAGAACTCATTGGATAACTGCTTTTTCAGTGAATTTTAATATTCATTATACAATTTAATTATTGTTAATACAGACAGATTGTAAATAAAAGTATAGAAAACAAAATATCGACACTAATTGATCCTCATCTTTGCTCTGTTTATGTTTATTTTATATCCCCACTAATTCCTCATTGATCCTCATCTTTGCAGTTCCTGGCGCGCTGTCGCCGCGCAACGATGAGCCGTGGACGTGCAAGAAGTGCACGCTGGTCAACTATGCGACGGCAATGGCGTGCATCGTGTGCGGCGGCTCCAAGCTGAAGAGCATCTCATCCATCGAGGACATGACGCTGCGCAAGGGCGAATTCTGGACGTGCAGCCACTGCACGCTGAAGAACTCGCTCGCCGTCGGACTGTGCAGTGCCTGCAAATCGATGCGTCTGCTTCCGGTGATGATGGACGCGGTTCGCGAACGTCCCGATGGTCAGTCCTATGAGGAGCAGGATCATGCATCATCATTGATCACTCAGTCGCTCAGCGAGCTAGCAATAACAACAACACCTCAAGCACCGCCGACGCAGGTGTCGCAGCTCCAGTTGCCACTGCCGGCAACGCGTCTCTCGCGCAGTCCATCGCCTCGGGCTGCGCTCCCGGTGGCCACAGCGCCCATGGCCAGTGCAGCTCCGGCAGCTTGTGTCGCCACAGCGCAGCAGCAACAGGCTGGGATTCAGGCACCGACGCAACGGAGCTCCTCGGGTGCCATTCCGAAGCGTCACAGCACTGGGGGCTCGATTGTGCCACGTCAGCAACATCCGCTTAACATTGCCAGCAGCTCCAACTCCAGCTACAATCTCCAACAGCAACAACAGCAACAACAATCTACGGTCAAGAAGTGGCAATGTCCCGCCTGCACGTATGAGAACTGTGCCGCTTCGGTGGTCTGTGAGATTTGCTCGAGTTCGCGTGGTTTGGTCAACGCGGTGCTCTCCGATGCCTTGGCACGCAAATCGATGCGCGTCACGAATCTCAGCGAGTTCCGGCAGGAGAGCAAACTGATGGAGAACTTGCGACAGCTGGAGGAGACCGAAGCGCTCACCAAGTGGCAGAACATCATTCAATATTGTCGCGACAACAACGAACTCTTTGTCGACGACTCGTTTCCACCCGCACCCAAGAGCCTCTACTACAATCCGGCAAGCAGTGCCTTGGATGGCGGCAATCCTGTTGTCCAATGGCGACGTCCCCACGAGATCAATTGCGATGGCGGCGCCTATCCACCGTGGGCTGTGTTTCGCACCCCATTGCCCTCGGACATTTGTCAAGGTGTCTTGGGGAATTGTTGGCTGCTCAGTGCGCTCGCTGTGCTCGCCGAGCGCGAGGATCTCGTCAAGGAGGTGCTGGTGACGAAGGAGATTTGCGCTCAGGGCGCCTATCAGGTGCGTCTGTGCAAGGATGGCAAATGGACCACAGTCCTAGTCGATGATCTGTTGCCCTGCGACAAGCGCGGACATTTGGTTTACTCGCAGGCCAAGCGCAAGCAACTCTGGGTGCCGCTCATCGAGAAGGCGGTGGCCAAGATTCATGGCTGCTACGAGGCCCTCGTCTCGGGTCGTGCCATCGAGGGACTCGCCACCCTGACGGGAGCGCCCTGCGAGAGCATTCCATTGCAGGTAATTCGAAGGGGATTTTCCTCATTTCCGTTATCCAGTTCGATTCCGGGAGAAGATGAAACAATCCTTTTAAGAATAAACAGAATGTAACTTAATTGAGATTAGGAAACACAATCTAGGGAATAAAATTGAAGTAGGCTCAAAGAAAAAAGACCGATTGAACTGACATTAGGTTTAGGTAGAACCGGCTGTTCCTAGGAGAGAGGGCAGCATAGACCAGTAAAGGTTCGTCACCGATTTTGTTCCGGTGGAAGATCAGGCAATCCTTATAGGAATTAACAGAATGTAACTTAATTGAGATTAGGAAAGACAGAAAAGTTAAAATTAACCATAGACCTGTAAAGGTCCTTCATCGATTTTGTTCCGGTAGAAGATAAAACAATTTTTAAAAGAATGAACATAACTTGATTCAGAGAAAGAAAAGAAAGATGGACAACAAATTCTAATCTAAGGAACTAAATTGAACCTGGTTCACCGATCAACAAAAAGAAGAAGTCCGAGCCAAGGTTAAGGTTAAGGTTGAGCTTGAGGTTGAGGAGAGAAAGAAAAGAAAGATGAACAACAAATTCTAATCTAAGGAACAAAATTGAACCTGGTTCACCGATCAACAAAAAGAAAAAGTCCGAGTGAAGGTTAAGGTTGAGCTTGAGGTTGAGGTTTAGGTTTAAGTTTAGGTCTCAGGTTTGGGTTTAAGCTGTCCCTAGAACGGCGAAGCATAGACCTGGAAAGGTCCGTCATCACCTCCTGTCAACAAAAATGTAAAAACCAATTGAACTTACATAGGATTAGGTTTAGGTGGAACAGGCTGTCCCTAGGAGAGTCGGAGCATAGACCTGTAAAGGTCCGTCACCGTCTTTGATATACAAAAAGAGAAACACCGATTGAACTTACATATGTTTAGGATTATGTAGAACCGGTTGCTCCTAAGAGAAGCGGAGCATAGAATAGAAGTCCGTAGCTTGAACTCACACTTAACTAAACACAAATTTTGCAGGCCAGTTCGTTGCCCATGCCCAGCGAGGATGAGCTGGACAAGGACTTGATTTGGGCGCAGCTGTTGAGCTCGCGCTGTGTGCGCTTCTTGATGGGCGCCAGCTGCGGCGGCGGCAACATGAAGGTCGACGAGGAGGAGTATCAACACAAGGGACTGCGACCACGTCACGCCTACTCGGTGCTCGATGTGAAGGACATCCAGGGACATCGACTGTTGAAGCTACGCAATCCATGGGGTCATTATTCGTGGAGAGGCGATTGGTCCGATGATTCGACGTTGTGGACAGATGATTTGCGGGATGCTTTGATGCCGCATGGCGCCTCCGAGGGCGTCTTTTGGATCTCGTTCGAGGATGTGCTCAACTATTTCGACTGCATTGACATTTGCAAGGTGCGCTCCGGTTGGAATGAAGTGCGCTTGCAGGGCACTCTTCAGCCGCTCTGCTCGATATCATGTGTGCTGCTGACGGTGCTGGAGCCAACGGAGGCGGAGTTTACGCTCTTCCAGGAGGGGCAACGCAACTCGGAGAAGTCGCAACGCTCCCAGCTGGATCTCTGTGTTGTGATATTTCGCACACGCTCGCCGGCGGCGCCCGAAATTGGGCGACTCGTGGAGCACAGCAAGCGACAGGTAAGAACAAACTATACTAAATTTCCCTCTATCTCATTCTGATCAACCAAGCAGGGTTGATTTTGCTAGAGATGACACTTTGATTATCAAAAACGATATCACAAAATCATGCGATTATAATTATTGTTTTAACTTTTAAACGATACGTTTTTCCCCCCTCATAGGTTCGTGGATTTGTTGGCTGCCACAAGATGCTGGAGCGTGACATTTATTTGCTCGTCTGCTTGGCATTCAATCACTGGCACACGGGCATCGAGGATCCGCATCAGTATCCGCAATGCATATTGGCCATACACAGCTCGAAGCGTCTGCTCGTTGAGCAGATAACGCCATCGCCGCATCTGCTCGCCGATGCCATCATCAGTCTGACACTGACCAAGGGACAACGGCACGAGGGACGCGAGGGCATGACCGCCTACTACCTGACCAAGGTAAGTCTTTCACTCCTCAGTTGTTATTCATCTTATTTTCTAATTTTGTCTACAGGGCTGGGCTGGTCTGGTCGTAATGGTAGAGAACCGGCATGAGAACAAGTGGATACATGTGAAGTGCGATTGCCAGGAGAGCTACAATGTGGTGTCGACGCGCGGTGAGCTCAAAACGGTGGACTCGGTGCCGCCCCTGCAACGGTGAGTTGAGTATGAAGCTAGCTAGCGATAATCGATAGTAATAGTCCCGACAATCGATAGTATATATATTATATTAGTTAATTCAAATACAACTAATTCACCCATACAAGCTGAAGTTTATAACCTGAAGTTACTTCGCTAAATTTTTTTTTAAAGCTTCTCATATAAGTTTGCTAGTGATAATCGATACTAATAGTTGCGACAATCGATAGTATATATACTAGATTAGATATATATTACAAATTAATCGAAAGCAGATATTTCAATTATAACTAATTCACTGATACAAGCTAGAGTTTATAAACTGAAGTCACTTTACTACAAATTTTCTACTCTAGTCTATATTTGAATTAAATTATAGTATCTGGCATAATCTCTTATATAAGCTTGCTAACGATAATTGATAGCAATAGTCGCAACAATCGATAGTTTTAGAATACGTTTTACAAATTAATCGATGCAACGCAGTGAATCCAAGTATAACCATTGATGAAGATAGCTAGCTATAGTCGATAGTAATAGTCGCAGCAATCGATAGTTTTATATTATATACATAGTGCTATAGTAATCGATAACTAATTTACTGATACTAGTAGCTAATGTTGACTGAGTGATGATACTATTTAATAAATGTTTTCTAGTCTAGTATATCTTTCAATTCAATTTTATTTGGCACAATCTCTCTTTGATACTGATAAACATTTTGCTACTTATAATTATAATTCTTCCTTTATATAATTGCAATTTAATTTTAACCCCAACGCCTACGGTTTTATCTATCTATATTTTCTATGACTGCAATAGTTTTTAAGTTCTATGCTTACTTCAATATCCTTAATCGTTTTCTCCTTCTCTTCACCCCTAGGCAAGTGATCATTGTGCTGACGCAGCTGGAGGGCAGCGGCGGCTTTAGCATCGCACATCGGTTGACGCATCGGCTGGCGAACTCGAGGGGTCTGCATGACTGGGGTCCACCAGGTGCCACCCACTGTCCGCCCATAGAGAATGTGCACGGTCTGCATGCGCCACGGTTGATAACATAATCGAGGGGATCAGGGATGAGCAACAGGATTAGGATCAAGATCTGGAAGGAAGAGCATGAGAGAGAATATTGGGAGCAGTGATAGTCGACGTTAGTTCAAACACACTCACACACACACACACACACGATATATAGCATATATATTTGTATCTATGTGTATTCCTTTTTGCCATTTGCATTTTGTTTTCTATTTCGTTTATTATTTTTTTGTTTAATTGCATATTCTAGTCGATGTTTTGTCAACGTCATACGTACACACATTTATATATCTGTATATGTATACTATGAAATAGTTAACGATCCACACACACACATATTGAAAACCAACATGAACAAGAAAATTCCAATGAAATGAAATGATAGAAAGTTAAAGAACAAAAACAACCCGAATGAAACCATGAAACGGTAACGGTTGCCGCATAAACCTATCGAGTTTTCTTCATTTTATCGATGTTTGTATTTGTATTTGAATTTAAGTGCATGTGCGTCACGATCCAGCATACATATAAATATGTCGTATTGTTTTCAAAATAAAATACTACCAGTTATAAAAGCCAAACTGATTTCGAATTCTTTTGTTGTGAACACCAAACTGTACAGTTTGAGATCAAATGCATTGCCGGTGTGCTATGCAACACTGGCGTATATACCCCAAACTGTACAGCTAAATCGAATTATGCTGTTATAATTTATTTACGCATTTTATATACTAACCATCAGTTTACGAAACAGTCTAATTGCCAGTTTTAGCTCAAATATAAATAAATTAAACAAAAAAAAAAAACATTTAAAGTTACAAGAAATGTCAGTATATTTGGCGGTATTTTTGCACTGCGCAAGTGCAAGTTGTGTGCATTTGAGTTGAAAGCGCAAAGGTATATTTTGAAATTGAATTTGCGGTCACACTGCCGCGCTAGTTCATTTCAGTTCATGAGCAACATATTTTGTTCGTCGTTTAATTTTTGTTTTTTTAAAATGGCTGATACAAAGGGCGTAAGTACATGATTTATTTTGCAATCAATCAACTATGTGAAAAATGCTAAGTGCAAGTGAAGCAAGATGTGCGTGTGTATGAGAGTAATTGTGTATCAATGGATAGCATTGAATTTGGTCTCTGGGCGCGGTTGCAACTCGAGCTTCAAGACGCGTATTGAGATGGCGTTCTTCGTCTTCGTCTTCCCCCTCCTTTTTGTTGTTTTTATTGCTTATCATGCAAATTCCTTGGCATGGAAATGCATTGTGCACAGACACACAGACATTATCAGCAAAAAAAAGAAAAAAAACTGTGAGTATGCGTTGTTAATTAAAAATGTCGCAGTCGAGAGATCTGTGTAGCAGCAAGCAGTAAATTCAATAAAGTGCATGCATGATTCACACACTAGCCGGCAAAAACCAAAAGGCGTCGGCGTCGACGTTGCGCCATGTCGTGTCGGGTCGTGTTGTGTCGTGTCAACTCGTGCCATGTCGTGCATTGATGTGTGGCCATCCTTTGTTGTGTTGTGTTGTTGCCTGTGACCTACATACAAGTATGTACACACTTAACACAAACAGTATGTACATACATACATAATAAATAAGTACGTACGTACGCAAATATGCACTGCTGTGTAGTGTCATTGGCTTTAAGACTGCCGCCGACATACTTAAGTCTGGTATGCACACATGTGTGTGCGGGTGCGGGTGCGGGTGTATGCGTATGTGTGTGTGTGTGTGTTTGCAAGAGAAACTCGTGCGTGTCTGCGCATTCCAATGTGGCGACGACGCCGTCTACACTTTCATTGAGCGAGGCTTTCCCAAAGCCAGCCCCCCTCCCGTTCCCTTCCTCAAGCCACTCTCTAATTATACCCGTTAACCGATGTGTGTTTTGACTAGCTGTCAATTAATACCAAAAGCCATCCGGCGTTCTGTCTGTCCAGCTCTATACACAGCTGTATTTTGCGAAATAGGAGAGCTAGAGCTACCAAATGTGGATAGCGGGTACGGGTATTTCACAGTCGAGCACACGCCAAGTACTTTCTGTTTGCTGTCGGGTATCTACAGCTGCTTGAACTATTAAATTAGGATATATTTAAATATCAGTATATATTTACTCACTTTGTCCCTTTTCTTTTCTCAATTTGCAGTTCTCGAGCATTGAAACACCCGGCTATGTGGGATTTGCCAATCTGCCGAATCAGGTGCATCGCAAGTCCGTTAAAAAGGGCTTCGAGTTTACGCTGATGGTGGTCGGTGAATCCGGTTTGGGCAAATCGACGCTGGTCAACAGCCTGTTTCTCACCGATCTCTACCCCGAACGCATCATACCCGATGCCATAGGTGAGTCAATGAATTCACAAACGGATTGAAGTGAATCATTCATTAACTTCATTCACAGAGAAACAGAAGCAGACTGTCAAGCTGGAGGCATCGACGGTGGAGATCGAAGAACGTGGCGTCAAATTGCGTCTGACTGTGGTGGACACACCGGGCTTTGGCGATGCCATTGACAATTCGAATAGCTTTGGCGCCATACTCGAGTACATCGATGAGCAATACGAACGCTTTCTCCAGGACGAGAGCGGTCTCAATCGTCGCAACATTGTGGACAATCGCATACACTGCTGCTTCTATTTTATATCGCCCTTTGGCCATGGGTAAGTTGAAAGTATACCGTAAATTGTTTAATCGCAATCCCTACAACTATTATTTTCTGTATAGCCTGAAACCCTTGGATGTGGAGTTCATGAAGAAGCTGCACTCGAAGGTGAACATTGTGCCTGTGATTGCCAAGGCCGATTGTTTGACCAAAAAGGAGATATTACGTTTGAAGTGCCGCATCATGCAGGAGATTGAGAGCCATGGCATTAAGATTTATCCACTGCCCGACTGTGATTCCGATGAGGATGAGGACTACAAGGAGCAGGTGAAGCAACTGAAGGAAGCTGTGCCTTTCGCCGTTTGTGGCGCCAACACATTGCTCGAGGTCAAGGGCAAAAAGGTGCGCGGTCGTTTATATCCCTGGGGCGTTGTTGAGGTCGAGAATCCCGAGCATTGTGATTTCATTAAGCTACGCACCATGCTAATCACACACATGCAGGATCTGCAGGAAGTGACACAAGAGGTGCACTATGAGAACTATCGTTCCGATCGTCTAGCCAAGGGCAGCATCATTAAAGGTGCCGGCGGCAAGGAGAATGGCATCGGCAACAAGTCGGACCATGGACGTGACAATAGCACGCAACAAGTGGTGGCAAATAGTGTGCTCTCGGAGAAGGATCGCATTCTGCAGGAGAAGGAGGCGGAGCTGCGACGCATGCAGGAGATGTTAGCTCAAATGCAGGCGCGTATGCAGGCGCAAAAGTGAGAGATTGATATAGAATCGAAGAGAGAGAGAGAGCGCACGATTGTGCAATTTACATATAAAAACCAACAAAGATATATATTTTTTGTATGCAGTTTCTAAGTTGATCAAGTATTTGTTTGGCATTCTATATATCAATATATATGTATATATAAACCGATATATATATATATGTATATATTTATATACATATGTACATATGTGTAAGACATGATATAACTATAACTCTATATATATATATATATATACATTTAGCTAAAGTGATTTTTATACCTACTACTCGAAGATGTAAAATCAAATCTCAAGGCAACTGAACACATTCACACACACACACATACACATACATACTCACTCACATATACACAGACAAACACACACAAACTCGAACTTCATATCACTCCTAAAAGAACCGAAAACGATTTATTAACTAAACTGTATTCCTATTATATGTATTTTAGCGACATGATATTAATTAACATTTCAATTTTAGAACGTGTATTTGTGTACTGCATTTAATTTAAGTGAAACGCATAACAAATTCAAACCTACCATGTTAAACAATTCATATTTTATCAGTCTCAAATTTGTGACCAAAAATTTAACAAACAGTCTCGTGTATCTTTTAATTATACTATTTTTAAGTTTTTGTGTGCGTTCATATGCTCGAAATGTGTTTTGTAAACGACGCAGCAATTTACTATATTTTTTGTATATCGTAAATGTATTTGACATTTTTTTGTATCAATTATTCATTCTTGATTCTCGCAGCAGTAAAATTGCTTAATGTATTTAAAAGAAAACAAAAAACGCGCCGCACTTAATGTTAATCGAGTCCTATTTCCTCTTGCTCTGTACAATTTAATCCTTTACATTGCTACTCCTATGAATACATATATAAATATATGCTTTTTATACGATTTACAAAGTTGTCTTTTCTGTTTTACATGTAACCGGCTTATTTGAATTTGAAACAGTGTTGCCAGATGGTTGTATATGGGAGTGAGCTGGCAAAAGCCCAATCGATAAGCCGATAGTCATGCGATATTTTTCCGAGCTTTCGTAAGCAACGGTCACACTTGCGCGCACATGTTGGTGCGGTAACATTCGCAACGTGCCGGCTGATTTACTTTTCGGTAGTATTTTCAATGTGAAAAATAGGATGGAACCAAAGCGAAACGAAAATGTATAAGAGCATAAACTGGACATTGAGGCAGGCCACCGGCCAATGCAGCTGGAAACGTTTGGCCGCCTATCGTGCGCTCTGCACAACGTTAATGAGGTCATCAGCCGATGCAGCGACCTTGTCACCAGACGCAGTGCAGCGTCAACTCTCAGAGCTGCCCGTGGAGCGTATACGCAACTTTAGCATCATTGCGCATGTGGATCATGGCAAAAGCACGCTAGCCGATCGTCTGCTCGAGCTAACGGGCGCCATAGCGCGCAATGCTGGGCAAAATCAGGTGCTCGACAATCTGCAGGTGGAACGGGAGCGCGGCATCACGGTGAAGGCGCAAACCGCTTCCATATTCTATAAGCATCGTAACGCGACCTATTTGCTGAATCTAATTGATACTCCCGGTCATGTGGACTTCTCGAATGAGGTGCGTTAAGTTCTTTCCTCAATGATCCCCCAAATGAAGTTCCATTTTCTTTTAGGTCTCTCGATCGCTGGCTGCCTGTGATGGTGTCATACTGCTGGTGGACGCCTGCCATGGCGTTCAGGCCCAAACGGTGGCCAACTATCATTTGGCCAAGCAGCGACAGCTGGCCATTGTGCCAGTGCTCAATAAGATCGACATTAAGCATGCTAATCCCGATCAGGTGACCAAGGATATGCAATTGTTGTTCGGCATTGAGCCCGCCTCCGTGTTGCGTGTCTCGGCCAAACTGGGCACGGGCGTCGAGCAGGTGCTGCAGCGTGTCATTGAAACGATTCCACATCCGCGAGTGCAACGTGATTGCGACTTTCGTGCGCTCATCTTTGACAGCTGGTTTGACAAATATCGCGGAGCACTCAATCTGATCTATGTTCTAAATGGACAACTGCAGCCGGGTCAGGATATACAATCGCTGGCCACCAAGAAGATGTACAATGTGAAGACGTTATCCTTGCTGCGTCCCGCCGAGTGTCCATTGGAAACATTGTCCGCTGGCCAAGTGGGTTTGTTGGCCTGCAACATGCGGAACAGCAAGGAGAGCATCATTGGCGACACGCTGCATCTGAAGCATCAGGCTGCCACCGCCGCCGGCAGCTATAAGCCACAACAGCCAATCGTCTTTGCCGGCATCTTTCCGGTGGATCAATCGCGTCACGTTGCCTTGCGCAGTGCCATCGACAAGACGGTGCTCAACGATTCCGCGGTCACAGTGAGCGTGGATTCGAGTCCGGCTCTGGGACAAGGCTGGCGTTTGGGTTTCCTTGGTCTGCTGCATCTGGAGGTGTTTTGCCAGCGTCTGCAGCAGGAACACGATGTGGAGCCCATCATCACAGCACCCTCGGTCACCTATCGCATCGTTCTCAGCAATCCCCGGCTGATTAAACAGCATGGACGCAATACGCTGGACATCTCGAATGCAGCGCTGCTCCCGGAACCGAACAGCATTGAGCAGTACCATGAGCCGCTGGTGCTGGGCACGATCATCACGCCCAGCGATTATGTGGGTCCGATCATTGGACTCTGTGTGGAACGGAGAGGAGTGCAACAGAGCTGTGTGAATATCGATGAGCAGCGCATGTTGATGCAGTATGTCCTGCCCTTGAGTGAGATTATCTTGGACTTTCACGATCGCCTCAAATCGCTGAGTTCGGGCTATGCAAGTTTTAGCTACGAAGATCATGGATATCATTTAACACATTTGGTGCGTTTGGATATTCATTTAAATGGACGAAATTGCGAGGAATTGTGTCGCATTGTGCACGTGAGCAAGGCGTTGGGCGTGGCACGACAAATGGTGAACAAACTGAAGGAGCTGATTCCCAGGCAAATGGTGCAGATTGCGATTCAAGCTTGTGTGGGGAGCAAAGTGTTGGCGCGTGAAACGATAAAAGCCTATCGCAAGGATGTCACCGCTAAGCTGGTAAGAAGCGTTGCCAGACCACAGCAAACAGGTGTTTGCTCTCGATAACACTCGCTCTCTTTCTATCTGTCTCTTTTTCGATATACGATAAATAGTATGGCGGTGATGTGACGCGTCGTATGAAGCTGCTGAAGCAACAGGCGGAGGGCAAGAAGAAGATGCGCTCGATTGCCAACATTCGTGTGCCCCACGATACATTCATTGATGTGCTGAAACGCTAGGTGAGTGAGTGTTCAGAGCAATAGAAGATAGGATCGCGCTGTATAACAACAGCATCCCTCCTCCGTCAGCGTTATCAGAGCAGCAGCAACAACAACAGTTTTGTGCGCTTATCGAGCCTTAGTCGATAACACGGTTCTACCGCGTCTCCGCCTCTTCCGCTTGCCCGTTGAAATGTTGTCGCCTTATCATTCGCATTCGAGTATGCTCTTTGTTTTGCTTGAAATAGATTTAAAAAGCAAAACACACACATGCATACATACATATATTTCATTTGTTTGCCTGCATATGTATGTACATATTTGTATATGCTGCTTTATCGGTTATAATGCGCGGAAGTCAGCTGCCTTCATTTAAATACACATGTGTATGTGTGTGTACAGTGCATCATGTATGTATTGGTGTGACGCATAGCTTTTTCTTTATGATTTATGCATTTTTAAATTCATAAGCTGCCCCCTTTTTAACTCTTATCAACTGCATTTTTCTGTCTAATCACATTTTTATTTAGTTTCAAATCAATAAAAGTATATTTATATTCAATTAGTTAATTGATTAATTAATTAGCGTCCAAACTTTTTGTACTTACTGTGCACACAGTTCATTAACATTCGCGTTGTTTTTTTGCAAGCCTGTTGTTGCTGTTTTGCTCCCTTCAAAAATGATTGCATTGTCATTGTCTTAAATTAAAGTCTTTTTAACAACAACAACCACAACAACAACGAAAAAATCGAATTTCCCTGACCCTGAAAACTAGCACGCACAAACACACACACAAAATTACACACATATAAATGCATAACGGTATATCCTCTCGTTGCCTTTGCGCTCCCCAAACAACAAAACACACGCACACATATGTATATATGTATGTATGTGAGATAGCAAGTTTGAATGCTTGTGTTGTGCTCCCGGCAAGTTTTGTTTTTGTGAGAGCGAGAGAGAGCGCAAAACGAGTGTCAAAAGAGAGCGCATCGAACGTCAAAGACAGAACAATTGAACTCAACTGATGTCGATGCGATGATGATGATGATGGTCGGTGGGTGTTGGGGACGTTTTGTGTGTGTGTGTGTGGCGTGTGTTTGCATGTATGTGTGACCTTGAAAAACAATAATACTCGTTGCTTTGCTTTTGTGTAGGCAGCTCGCGCTGGGCAATGCAAATGCAAACAAACAACACACAAAAAATACAAACTGTTGAAATGATTATGCAATAGACGAAGCTTCCACTTTCAATTTGCCAAAATGTCAGAGGGGAAAGACTAAAAGGTAAACAACACAAAACAACTGACCAGTCAAAAACCTCACACACACACACACACACGCACACATAAAGAAATCGTACATATGTACAGAAGTAAACGCAAAGACAACGATCGGGAAACTTTTATTTGGAAAAACATTTTGCATATGAAAATCAGCTGCACTCGATTTTCGCAACAAAACAACAAAAGAGGCAAACAGCTGAGTTTGAGCCCCACACGCAAGTGCAAGAGCACAACACCATAATAATAACAAAAACCAAAACTTGAGAGAGTGAGAGCAAGCGTCGTGAGCACAAAAACACAAACACACCAGCAAAGGCAAAACAGAAACAGCTACAGCAAACGTATGTAAGGTGCAAAAGCAAAAACAACAAAAACAGCAACAGCGAGAGGAGAATACAGTTTTCGTTGTTTTGCCGCTGCTGCTGCTGCGCTCAATTGAACGAAACAGAACGACGACAACAACGACGACGACGTCGCTGTCGCTGTCGTTGTCGACCGCACAATACAAAAACAGTCAGTTTTCATTCTCATTTGACATCATCAACATTGAAATTGAATTAAAACAAGAGCAAAAAAGAAGCAAGCAGCAGTGTTCTCGAGTTCGATTACGATTCTCCTACCGATTACGAATTCTTTGGTGAAATTCAAAGTAAATTATTTAATTGACTCCCAATTTGCAACTGTATTTCATTAATACGCCATTACGCTGCGAAAGTTTTCATTTAACAATCTGACCAAATAATAATTGCAAGCGACATTTGCATTTCGTTTTATTTTTTTTTCGTTCACTTTGTACTTTTTTTTGTTTTTCTTTGCAAAAATAATCAGCGCGAACAAAATAACAAACGTCATCAGCTGTTCTGTGCTGTGGGTGTATGAGTGTGTGTGTGTGTGCGTGTGCCTACGTTGCCTCTATTATATGTACGCATGTGTGTGTGAGTGTGCGTTGCTGCTTTCATGCTTTGTTTTCATATAGAGCTGAAAAAAGCTGTGAAAATATATCACATTAAATGTTATAGAACGTCTAATAAATTGTTGCACTCTCAGATAGGCAACACCTCCCATTTCTTCGTTCACTCCCCCTCCCGCATACACAACATCAACGTCTCTCCCCACCCCAATTAATTTGTCGCGTAGCAAAAAAAAAAACGAAACGAAAAAAGCGACACATAACCTAGAAGAGAATTTAGAACGAGAACTTGTTGTGTGTGTTTGAAGGTTGCGACGGCGGCGCCACTGTGCAGCCCCCAACCCCTCCCATCCCATCGTCCTCTGCACTCCACTTGTCTCTCATCGTTGCTTTTGGCCTTGACCGTGTGCTGCGACAGCAACAACAACAACTGAAAAGCGACGGTGTAACAGCTGACAGCTGCGCGCTCTTCTGGCAGCGACAGAGATGGCGACAGCGACTGCACTTTTTGACAGTGCAATTGCGTCAAGTGGCAACGCTGATGGGTGGAGATGGTGCTCCAAGACAAGTGTACAGTGTACATGAACACACGCACACACATGCGAGTACTGGTGTGTGATTAAACAACGTTTAAGCGCAGTACGTCGTCGTCGTCGTAGTCTCCCGCATACTAATACAAGCGCTCACACAATCAAGTTCAAAGTAATCGCACACGTAAAACGGGCAACGGCATCTCCCGCACACACACACACACATACAAAAGAACTGCGCGCATTCGCACTCTCGCTCTCCCACACACAGACATGACACACACATACGTGTAAACGACATCTCTGTACACGTAGCAGGCGCAGTGGCAGCGCAGTTAGCAGCAGCAGTGAATGCTCGCAGTAGCTTTTATTTTTGTTGTTATACGAATTTCAACGGTTGCAGACAACAAAAAAAGAAAGAAGAGAAAAGTCAGCAAATTGCAAATATTGTGCAATAGTCGTAGAATTAAAGAGTGAGCGCTAAACGAAAATGTTGTTAATTGATTAACATGTGTTAAACTTTAACTTTAACAAAGTTTACAGTAAACTGCACAAGCAATAATATATGTAAATAATAATAAGTAAATAAATTGGCTAGCTGGCATTCAGTGTTGACAACACGTAGAGATAGTGTTGCAAAATATCGCGTATTTGCAATTGGAAACGTTTCGTTTTTTGTTTTCGCGCTGCGTCGCAGTTGCCGTTTTGCTGTTTTCCCCCGTTTCTCAATTCTCGTCGTTCGTGTGATTTACAACAGTGCGTTTCCACTAAATATTATGTAGTGT
Organism: Drosophila sulfurigaster albostrigata; assembly: GCF_023558435.1. Taxonomy (NCBI): domain Eukaryota; kingdom Metazoa; phylum Arthropoda; class Insecta; order Diptera; family Drosophilidae; genus Drosophila; species Drosophila sulfurigaster. Next base: position 23,102,370 of record NC_084885.1, read on the forward strand.
GTGTTTGCTTCTAATTGATAATTGATTTATGCAATTGCAAATAAAATTACATACATACATATATGTATGTATGTGGCCGCTGACGTTTCAATTGTTTGTGCACGTAACACATACGTATGTATGTATACACATACATATATTTCATATGCTGTGTTCATACATGCAAATATACATAAATACATACATACATGGATATTTGTGCATAGCAAGAGAGTGAGAGTTTTGTTTGCAATCAACAAAATCAAAACTTGGGTTTTTTTTTGTTATTTTGATAAACATTTTTCAATCGTAATACACAATAATGCGAGAGTGTGCAAATTGTGTTTTATTTTTGTTTTGCGACTAACGGGCCAATGGCAAACACACGTACACATACGCATGCATATTCACTTCAAACGTCACACAGCTGATACGTGTTGTTGTTAGTGGTTGGCGCACACGCACATTCCTCCACACACACACACATACGTGAACGAATGCGAATATCATCTGTGCACTCTATCTATCTCACTCTAACGCTCGCATATTGCCGTTTGCCACCCACTCTCGCTGCTTTATTTTGTAAACAACTCAGAGCAACGGTGTTGCCAGACACTCGCAATTTCCAATCAAATTGGAATGGCAGCACTGTTGGTATTTGTGAAATTCATTGCTATTGTGTTATTGCTCACTTTTTTTTTTGTTGTTGTTACTCTTATTGCAGTCGCCAACGAAATCAACAAGAATCAATGCAACCACCAAACAGGACATAGAAGAGAGTGACAGTGTGTGAGAGTGAGACAGAGAGATCAAGATGATCAACAGCTACAGTGCTGTAAGTGCGGCTGCTGCTGCTGCTGGTGGCACACCAGTAACTCTGCATTTCAACTATAACAACAACAACAGCAGCAACAACAACAACAACAGTGGTCTTAAAATGCTGCCAGCATCAACAACAACAGCAACAGCAATCGAGCACAAAAGCCACAACAATAATCATACTATCAACAGTGCTGCCCCAACAACAACAACAACAACTGCGAAACTGTTTAAAATCACACAAAATGAAGTTGTTGAGGGCAAACATTTCCTACAACAGCAACAAAATCAGCATCAGCAAAAGGTGGGCAAGGGGGGGGAGCTGTAGTCAATTGGGTGGTGCCAGGGTTGCCATCATCGTCAACAACGACTTGTATAAATACCTCAAAGAGCACCAAAGAGCCGCAGCACTTTATCCAACTCAACGTCCAGTCAACCAACAACAAAAACAACCACAACAATAACAACAACAACAAAGAGCAACAGGTGCAATCAGGAACAACAACAACAACAGCATTAACCAAAGGTGCCTTTATTGAAGTGATGATGACAACAAAAAACAACAGTGCCACAACGCACTGAGGACCAAGAAAATGCCTTTCGCCGCATCGAGGATGTGCACAATTATGCCAAGCTCCAGCATCATCATCATCCACATTCACATCATCATCAACACCACAATCAACGTCATCGTAGTAATCATCGTCATCACGACATCAGCAGCGATGAGTTGGGCGAAGATGATGATGATGATGACGACGACGACGATGATGATGATGAAGAGGAGGAGGAGGATGATGAGAGGGAACTTCACTTGAATGCTGCCATAGCAAAGATGAAGAAGAAGCGTCAACCAGTCAACAACAACAACGTCGACGAAGAGGATGAAGAAGATCAAGTGGAGGTCGATGTAGTCACTGTTACACCAACAACAACAACAGCAATGCCACAACAACAACAACAACAACACCCAATAGAACAGGAGCAGGAGCAGCTCATCATGCGCCCCGAGCATCATGCTCGTCGCCCCATGAACGCATTTCTTATATTCTGCAAGCGTCATCGCGCCATCGTTAAGGAGCGTTACAAGTCGCTTGAGAATCGGTAAGAAATCGATAAACTATCGAAACAAAACAAAAATATCAATTTTGATTTTTCAATGCGCAGTGCTATAACCAAGATACTTGGCGACTGGTGGGCGGCCCTAGACGAGCAGGAGAAGCTGTGCTTCACCGATCTGGCGCAACAGGTGAGAAACATTTATTTTGCATAATATTAGTGCAGAGTGGTCGCCATTTTGGTTTGCTGCACTTTGCCAAGTACGAAAGTGGCCAGATCGCTTGTTGAAGAACTTGCATGGTGACATCTGGCAACACTTGTAATTCAAATTTGAAATTTGCCGCGTCCTTTGTTGCTCTCTCACTCTTATTTAAACTTGCTTTGTTTCTCACAGTTTAGTGTTGTTTTTTTTTTAATGTAAAACTAATTATCAAATTCTTTGCACACCCTTCTTTTAGTTATATTATTTGGTATAATATTTAATATGTAAATAAATAAATGTGTTGGTTTGTTTTGATTGCAGAACAAGGACGCTTTCTTCAATGCCAATCCCAATTTTAAATGGTACAAACTGCCAGCGCCGCCGTTGCGTACGCTTGCAACACGCCCCAGCAATGCAACAGCAACAACAGCCGCACATCAAAGCGACGAACAGTTGCAACAACAACAACAACACCAGCAGCAGCAGCAGCAACTGCATTGGGAGCCCAATGAGGTGGCGCATGTGCTGCGTCGTAATTATTTTAAATTTGCTGACGAGACGCAGATGGGCGAGTTGAGTGTGTTGCTCAATGTCCAGGATAAAGATTATGCGCTGCAGCAGGCGCTGAGCGAAACGTCGCAGTTTCTTAACGTCCACATGCCCACCAGCAACAAAAGCAACAACAACAACAACAACAATAATGTTAAACGTGGCGCTGACAGTGCGAGCAACTCCAGTGAGGAGGAGGAGCGCGGCTCTCCATGTAAAAAACTCAAATCATCGCGTTCGTGCAAAGGCAAAATATATCAAGAGCTGATCAATTCGGGCCAATTGGCGGCAATAGCGAAGAGCAAGAGCAAATGCCGCTTAAATAGCGGCAGCAGCAGCAATGGGAGTGGCAGCAACGATGCCAATAGCAGCAACACGCCTCCAATATCGCCAACAACAGCAGCAGCAACAGTTGCTATCGAATGTCAGCAACAACAGCATGAAGTGACAACCACAAGCGCAATTCGTGCAGCAGCAGCGAGAGGATTGGGTGTTGGAGTCGGTGTCGGTGTCGAGTTTGATCTGGAGGAGAAGATCAAGGAGTTGCCAGCGCTAAGCTTGGATGTTTATCTGCAGCGCAAGCGCAGCACCAAAAAGAAGAAGAAATTCAGCAGCAACAAAAAGCAACGCAACTCGCACAGCACCAGCTCAGCAACTGGAGCAGCAGCAACTGCCGCTGGAGGCGTGCCAACTGCCGGCAAGCAAACGCGTAACAAATCCGAGTCTGAGGTTATGATATCGCCCACAGGCTCATCATCCTCATCCTCAGCTGCCGCGGCTGCTGTTGGCAGTCAGAAGCGCAAGGCGCGCAAGGAGAGCATCACACGTCGCGATGTCAGCGCCATTGAGCAGGAGGTGGCCTCCATTCTGCCGCTGACCATCAATGGCTGCTACTATTTCAATCAGGCCCAGTTGCTGCCGCCACGTCCAACAACAGTTGGAGCAGGAAATGCAGCAGCAATCGCAACTGCAACTGGAAATGTGAGTGCAACTGCAGCAACAACTGCTGCTGCTGCTGCTGTTAACTTGGCATACGATGTGACATCCACTACCTCAGATCTTCTAATACTGGCCGAAGTGGCCGCCAATCGCACTGAGCTGACCAAGTCGAATTAGCCTCAGCCAGCGTTGTTGTCTTGTGTTGTTAGAGAGGCCGCAGAGAGAGAGCAGAAAGAAGAGCTGCGGCTGTACTTATATATATATATATATCCGCAGATATATCATATATATATATATATATATATATATATATTGTATACTAGACTAATTGTTATTGTTTGATTTTCTTTGCTGATTAAGATGATGAAGATAATGTTGATGATATATTCGTCGTGCCTGTAAATGGAGACACTGTAATACACTGAGAGTAAATAGACATTCGTTGATCTACAATTTTAGTCAATAATATAATACGAACACACTCACACAAACACACACACACGCATATGTATAAACAAAATTTTAGATCAAATTGAAAGAGACAAGTTTATGTTTTTCTTTTTTTTTTAACTAATTTGTTATTTGTTTTACATTTTTCTCTCTCGCAATAATTGAATAATGAACTTGTTGCTATTTTTTTTCTCAATTGTTTTTGTTAAGTTTTCAAGATGCAAACAACAAGAAATACAAACAAAAGGAATATGAAATAGAAAAGAACACAAAAGAAATGAGATGCATATGTGCTGCGCTTATTAAATGTTAATTAATATTATTATTATTATTTTTCTAAAACATATATTGTAGTTGTAATTTATTATCTATTATCTATTGTGAAAGTGGAATAGATGCAAAAACAACATATACATAATACATACATATTATATACACCACAACATATTCATATAAAATCGATTAGTGTTTCTTTTGAATTTGCCGCCAATCGATAGCGATATCGATTTTCCAGTAACTTTTTTCGGGGGTGGGCAACGCAACGCGTCAGCGTTGCCAGATGCGCTGCTGCTGTTATGCTTACCGAATACCGAATAGTTGCCGGCTTACATGCGCGTGTGTGCGTATGTGACTGTTTTGCAAGATAAGAAAGCAATCAGCTAGACAACCAACCATTGACTGCATAGATAAGCTCAGGCATTCTAATTGGGCGCAAGAGTGTGTGAGGATCGCGATCATGCTTACTCACAGTACACAAAGTACTGCCAAACAAGATGGCTGGCGCGTGATTTACGTGCACCCGGCTACAGCTCACGTGCAAAGTAGCAACAACAAACAGCTGTCATTTGTCGTTCGCACATAGTGATAGGTACTTTTGCTACACACATGTGTAGTGTGTGTGAGTGTGTGTGTGTACATAGCCGCCATTGCTTCTATTCCCCGTACTCGCACTCGCTTTGCTGTCGCAGCCTCTGTCGCCGCCTCTGCCTCTGCCGCTGTCGCTGCTCCACGCGGTTTCGGCTTTCGGTTTTGACCCATTCGCAAGCTTCGTCGTCGCGTGAGCTTTCGCCAGCAGTTTCGCTTCAATGTTGGCCTTAATTTAGTTTGTTCGCGCATTCAGACCCTTACAGTTCATGTATTGTATTTTGTACATCAACCAACACCAACCAACCTACCAAATAAATAAATACATGCTGACAAAAACCGCCCGAAAAAAGCATCGACAATTAGAACAGCAAGCGAGAAATATTTGAACAAATTTGAACGAGGTAGGAATCGAATGCTGTGCATTTCATTTTGAATATTTCTCAAGTTGTTTTGCATTTCAAAAGTTTTTTTTTTGTTTTTATTTTTTTTTTGGTATTTTGGTTTTGTTCTTACTTCTTATTTATTATTTGATCAAAATTAAAAAAAAAAAGTTCGTTGTGTCCAAAAGCGCGTATGTATGTGTGTGTGTGCATGTGAAAAAAACAGCATAGATACATTTGGTAAATGTTGTGCACTGTGAGTAAGAGAACAAAATAGCGACAGCAAGAACAACACAAGAAGAGAGTGTGTACATACTTTCATGCAGGTATACAATGTGTACATAAATAAATCATTTAAATAGGGGGAAGCCGCAACGGCGACGGTGACGAGTGTCATCGCTAGTCAGCGACAGTGGCAGCGGCAGCAGCAGCGACGTCAATATGCATATGCATATGTGTGTATAGGTGAACATATGTATGTATGTGCGAACTACATGTGAATGCGTAATAAAAGGATCTGTGTGTGAGAGAGTTATATAACTATCCATGCAATATGACTGACTGAAAACGAGCGAGCGAACAGAAAGAGTAGAAGCGGGAAAGGGAAAGGGAGAGTGGGATTTTAGCTAGCAACAAGAAGTGTTGCTTTTCTGATGAATCTGCACATTTGCCCAATTGCGCGACGCCAACGCATTTACGCTTGCTCTCCACCTCTCTCTCGCACTACGCGAATAAACAGACATACATATATACGTACGTACGTATATACGTAAGTACGTAATATAAACAGTCAGCAGTCAAGCAACAATAATAATTAAGCGTAATGAAATCTCCGTGTGTGTGCTTGCAATGGAAACCCGCTAAGTTTGATTTTAATTTGATTGCGGCGGCGGCTGCTGTGACTTCGACTTCGACTACGACGGCGACTGCGACGTTTTGTCTGCTGTGAGTTTAGCATGATGCTAATAAATTAAGAGAAGCAAATCACAATCTTTTAAATGGGTTTCACTTGCACGTTTCTTGTTGTTGCTTTTCGTAATTAACACCAATTAGCATAGAATGTGCAATTGTCGTTGTGGCGCATTTCAATTGAAATGGTCAGTGCAAAAAAAAACAACAAACAAAAACAATTTATCTACCAAAAAAAAGAAAAAAATTCACAGCCGCCCTAATCACAATCGCAATCACAATCAAAGCCACCCCGTTGCTTTGCCGTGATAGCAAAAGCAAAAACAACAGCAGGAACAACGAACAAGCAGGGGGCTTGTGCGCGTGACGTCACGCAACGCAACGCAACGAATGGGCAATTGAATGGGAGGAAGAGAGGCAGCAGCAACTGTTATGTAAGCAGCGCAGGATGAATGCCTTTTTCTTCTTCGTCTTTTTCCTTTTCGCCTAGCCGAAGCACAGTGTGCTGCTCGTTTGATGTTCGTGTTGCGCTCGTTTTGCTTTCGTGAACGGGCGGCTGAGCAACGGGCGCTTTCGGTTGCCATTTCGCCGCCGCCATCGTCTTGCGACAGTTTGATCTGTGCTTTTGCCGTAGTAAAACGTATACGCAGCGCGCATACAAAATCAGAGCAATAAAAGAAGAAAAGCAGGCAGGTATACATCAAGCATAAAAAATACTATGTGAACAATTCAAGCGCAGCAGCTTAGCAACTGAAATTGAAATTCGTTTTTAATTTAATTTTATGCACACATTGTTTAGCTCTAAACGCGTGAGTGTTGTGTTGTGTGTATGTGTGTGTGTGTGGTACGTGTGTCTGTTGTTGAGTGAGCGCAATTAACGTGTGTTTTTGTATGCGAGTGATTTTTTTTGTTCGCCAGCACTATTAACATTACTCTCTTTATTCTATGTCTCTTCCTCTCTCGCTCTCACTCTCGCTGCTATCTGCTGTGCAATTGTTGTATAACAGCTTCTTGTAGGAGGACGGAAGCAAGCAAGCAAAAAAAAAAGCTCTAAATTAACCGTAAACACAGCAAACGCATCGACAAAAAAAGAAAGAAACGTGAAAAAGCAAGTGTAAAGTCAGCTGTGCGAAATTATTTATTGTTTTTTGCATAAGAGAAGATTCAAGTGTCAATTGTGAAAAGTGTGCCCAAGTATTAGCAATCAAAGCGTAGTAAAGAAAAAATAAATACCTAATAACACAACCGAGAAAAGAAGCTAACGAAAGTGAGAGCAGTGTAATGGCTCAACTGCGATCCGTGAGCTGTCAACGTTCAATTAAATTGGTCTACTACTCTTGCAACAGTCCAGGCAACAGCAGCGGTCTCTTGGCGGCAGCCTCGCGACCTCTCCATACCGATGCCTTAAGAAACCGCAAACAACACCACCTACAGCAGCAGCAACAACAACAGCAATCTAATCATCATCAGCAACGACTTCTGCAACGCCATCTGCAGCAGCAGCTCTTCTGGCAATCCCCTTTGTTGGGGGCACGTTGCCTCAACTCGGCCGAACAGCAGCGGCAACACGCTCAAGCGGCGCTCGCCGAGAGCAAAGATGAGAAGAACGCCGGAGACGGTCGCAGGCCAAAAGGCGCTGCGAGAGCGCCACCTAACTTCGAAGGAACGCCGCAACGCGATCCCCCTCGATGTCAGCTTCAATGATCCCATTGCGGCATTCAAGAGCAAGACAACCTGGGAGCTGGTCCGTGCTTACATGGTCTACATGATCTGCAGCAGCGAGAAGCTCGTGGAGCACAATATGAAGGTGAGTTCGAAATTCGAATGCAATGTGACATGTGTACGCTGATCGTATAACAGTTGGCAATATTGTTATACTCATTGCGGTAGTTGTAGTATCTCTCGCCCTTCCTCTCGCGCCTTCCGCAAAGCTCAGCTTTGCGCGCAGAGCTGTCAAGTTAGCCAAACTTGTAACTACATATGGCCTTTTATTCAATTGGCCGAATATGTGCTCTATGTAATTTTAGTTTTGATTTCATTTAAAATCTATTTCGTGAATTGATGAATTAAGTCGATGGCCTTAGTAGCACTCCCTTATTTTAATTATATTATTTTATATAATAATAATGCATTGATGACTTGTTAGTTGGCGAGAAAACTTACTGCAATAATGTTTAAAAAAAAAAATATGAACATTTAGAGACAAGTTCGTAAAATGTCAAACTGTGCGACGTCGCTTTTTATAAACGCAAGTTAGTATTCATATTTCTATTACTTGGAAATACTTTACTTCAAACCAAAGGCCCCAGCAGTCAGTACTCTCTCTTCTATTAAATATAGTGTTAAATACAAGATTAAATCTAATAAAAGCAAAAAAAACCCAAAGGCAAAGCTCCAGCAAATCAGTTTGCAAAAGTGATATCACTTGAATCAACAGACATTAATAATAGCTCTAGCTTTACGTCTAGCTTCTTTAAGGCTGTTTAAAAATATACTCGCTTTTTTTTATAGTTGGCAGCACTCTTTGCTTGCCGGCTACCCGACTTGTATTTGCCGTCTCTCTTCCGCCTCAAGCCCTAAGCAGCTGTTGTAGTTCCCCTTTATTACAAAGTAATGCGGTCGTCATTTTATACACGCTAAACTTGGTTAATTAGTAACTTGAAATGTCTTGTACTTTTCTTCGTCTTCTTTCAATACACAGCAGATATTTATTTTCGTATTTGTGCTTTTAAATGGCATTTCTAGAAAATTTGAATGCATCTCTAATTGTATGCGTGATTTGTTTTTTTGAAGGGGCGAAGCAAGAGAAAAACGAAATGTTATGAATGACTTGGGCATTACTTGGCGTTTAAAAACAAATGCAATATGAGAATATTGTTGTGTGAGTTCAGTTAGTTGAGAAACAGAGAGTGAGCCGTGTAAATCATCAAATGCGTTTTGACGACCTTGTGGGAGGCCGATGCTGCTGCTTTGTTGCTGTTGCTTTTGTTACTGCACCAGCCAAGTAGACGCCAGCAGCGATAAACACACACACACACACACATGCATACGCTGCCGAGACACACGGACACAGGCGGGCCCCCAAAAGAGAGCCAATCAAAACTGAACAACGATAGTGGACTCTCTCTCCCACCCACACACATGCAAATTGTGCACACATGAGTCAGAGTGTGTGTGTATGTGTGTGAGTGTATTACATATGCGACTTGCAACTGTCTATCGATTATTATGACACCAGAGTCGCAAGTGTTTGATCGATTTAATGGCAAAGCAATGACTACACAAATAAACACACAACGAATTGCAGACAAGTGAAGCATTTGTATTTGTGTTTGTACACGAGTGTTTATAATTACTCTCAGCTTCTTGCTGCTTGTCGCATTTCCGCTGTGCTATTTCCGCACTGTCTTCTCTCTTCTTATTCTTATTCTTGTCATTTACTTACTGTCTGGTCTCGTGATGCGGGGGCAGCACTCAACAGCCAACAGCATTAGCATTGAACACCTGTGCTCACTTCTTTTTATTTGACATTTTTATGTTGTTTTAGCAGCCGAAATACATTGCCAAATTTTATGTAACCTGTTCTTTTTTATTTCACTGAAAAGCAATTCGTTTTGTACTTATCGATGTGCGCTGCGCGTTTTTTTCCCCCCCGTCTCCTGTTTTGTCATTCTGATCGCGTTTCTCTCAACCCCTCCCCTCTTGGCTGTTCAACCTGCTTAACCGGTTCACTGAGTCGTCAGATCGTCCATCAACACGTGCCTTGTCTCGCCAAAGCTCCTTTAAATGATTCGTGTGTGTGAAAGCTTTTAACAGCAGCTGTGCTGCACTCTTTCCCCCTCCCCTTCTCATCATCATATGGCATCACTTGTCTAAGAGACCAGCGAGTGTGACAGAAATGGAGACAGCAACGAATCAATATTATGCGCTTGGCCTTGACACAATATGATCGTCTCTCTCTCGCTATTGTTTTGGCGCTATTCCAACTGATTTATGTGTATCGAAAAGAGCAAAAACAAACAAGCTGCAAACAACAACAAAAACATAGAGACGAGGACAAGACAAGACAACAACAAAACACGATCTACAAATAATTAAATTTTCGACTTATTCTTCTCGTCTCGACATTTCACATTTGTTATATGATATTTTAAATGATTTGTGTGCCTTTCTTCCCACCTCCCACCCTTTTCTTCTTCCCTTGCTGCTGCTATCCTTAAAATTGTTTTTGTTTGTTTCTCATTCGAATATCGAAATATACCGCTATCACACAGCTGATGAAGGCGGCAAAAAAAGTCCTCGGTACAAAATTATTTTCAGTATTGATGAAGGCCACATTCTATGGCCATTTTGTTGCTGGCGAGGATGAGGAGAAGATCAAGCCAACGCTGAAAAGGTAAATTGTTAAACTGAACATTTGATTGAACTAACGCCATCTCTTCTCTCTTCTTTTCTTTTCTTCCATACACACACACACACACTCTACACACACACACTTACTTCCTTACTGCTTTGCTGTACAAAAAAACAAAAACAAAACCGATACCGATACCGATAAATGCCAACGATGACCGATGACCAATAACCGATAATTGATAAACGATTAGCTTTTAAAAGTTGCTCGCACCGTATTGGGCAGCAAACTGTTCGTCCTGCTGATGAAGTCCAGCTTCTATGGACACTTTGTGGCCGGCGAAAATCGCCACACGATTGTTCCCACGCTCGAGAGGTGCCCAGAAAAAAGAAAAACGAAAAAAAATCAAATGCTTTTAACTCACTCACTTTGACTAACTTTTGATAATAATTCCATGTGGCATGTGGCATGATTTCTTTTTTTTTTTGTCGTCCGCCTTCCTCAATCCCGCATAACCACAAAAACCAGATTAAAACTATTATCATGAAACAAAAATAATGATTTAGAAATAAAAAAAATTACACGCTTACAGCAAAATCAATTACACTAAAATGATATCATGCATGATTTAGAACGATTATGATTCATTTTAAGTAATTTAATAAATGATTTACGAGTTATATTTTTGAGCAAAGAAAATAAAAATTATAAATCATGATTTTAATTATTACTTGCTTGTAAAATTTATCAAATTACGTAAAACAAATCATTATCGTTGAGAAAAAAAAGATTAACACAACTCAAATATAATCATTATTATTTTGTTTTTACAATGTTTACGGCCCCACACTGTTAAACTGTTAAACAACCCAAATAACCGACACCTCAGAACAGCAATAACACTTTTACACTGTCCAACAAACTTACTCGATAACAACACTTACCCACTTTTCACACTGTGCAACAATATGCTCGATTCCTAACCGTTCCTCACCCATAATTGTATATTTTTTGCTCGCATCCAGTTTTCTGTTTTATTCCGTTCCGTTTCAATTCACACTGATCGTCACTAATCTTTTTCGCAGACTTCGCTCGTTTGGCGTTAAGCCCATCCTTGATTATTCCGTCGAAGAGGACATCACCCAGGAGGAGGCCGAGAAGCGTGAAGTTGAGTACGTCGTTGACAAATCGATCGATTAATCGATCGATATCAATTATCGTTCCATGCCATTTCATACCATTTGGCTTGCAGATCTTCCGTTTCGAGCGCTGGCGATGATGGCAACAAAGACGCTGGCGCCTTGCCTCAGTATCATGTCGACAAATCGTTTGCGGATCGTCGCTACAAGGTGAGCAGTGCTCGTACCTATTTCTATCTGAATGAGGCAACCTGTGAGCGCAACATGGAGATATTCATCAAGTGTCTGGAAGCTGTTTCGGGTATGTTTCGGGTCTGCGTGCCCACTTCACCATTTGCTACTCTCTTCCCCCTTCCTAATTTTATTCTTATTGTTAATCAACAAATAATCAATGCATGCGCTGTGCATAATCACCCTGTGTACTCCCAATAACCCAATGCATCCTGTGTTTTTCGATAGTTGCACCAATTGTTACTGTTCGGGTTTTTTATGTTTCCATTTTACTTTGTATCGATCAGGAAATGACCTTTAACATACGCTTTTAAGGGCAGCGGAATTCGTTGCGATCAATCGAATACGGAATTGAACTAAAAAATGTCATTGTCATTGTCAAAGTGAAAGTTAAATTGGGAACAGACTGCAATTAATTGATTCAGAGCAACGAACAACATTGACCAAACGAATTGCATGCTAGGCATTGAGTAGCACTCTCATATTTTTGAAAACTTGATAACTTTGTCTATCGATAAGTTTTGCATTTGGAATTTTTGCAAAGGTCTTCGCTGAAACATGTTTTTCCAGTTTATGTTGCATACTTTATCACATCTATTAGAAGTTTTTGCACATTGAATGCAAATATTAACCTTAAATGCTTGTTAATCGATAATTGTCGATAGACACTGTTATCGATTGAGGGATAGAAATGCACGAACTTGCTTGCAGAATTTGTTGAGTAAGCTCTACCTTGGTTTTTTGATGTTTGCCAGACAAACCGATACTTATCGATAGACAGTGTTATCGATTGAAAGATAGAAATGCTCTTGGTTCATTTGATGTGTTTACCAGACGATATATATTGTTATCGGTTTGATAAATTTGTCAACCGATTCTTATCGATAGTCTGTGTTATCGATTGGGGGATAAAAATGCACGAATTTGCTTGAAGGATTTTTTGAGTAACCTCTTGGCTTATTTGATAAGTTTACAAGGCGATATATATTGTTATCGATTTGATCGATTTTCATTGCAATTCAATTATCGAGGGAAGTGGTAAATCGTTTTCTTCTGGCATGAGATCTGTAGATGCTTTTCGATATGTAGTACAATATTTGCTATTCTCTTCCGTATACTTGTGATAAAAAAGCTGATTGATTCGATTATAATTTTGATTAATTTTCTCTCGAATGAATTTCTTTTCCACATTCATTTTGAATACCGTTTCGTAACGCTCCACAATGCAAATCGACGATGGTGCTATCCACTTACCTCCCTTTCTATCAAATGAAACAAAACGAATATTAACCGATAAACGATAACCGATTAACAATAACCTATTAATGCAACTAACAAATCGAAAACTAAAACTTGAACTTACTCGAATAACAAAATGTGCGCATTTGAAAATCGAATCGATAATGGGTAACTGTGAATGTTGTGTTGATGGTTCTGGGTGATGTTGATGTTGATGTTGATGCTTTGGTGTATGTGATTAACGCGTGTTGTGTTGTGTCGTCAGCCGATGATGCCAAGGAGCCGCGTGCTCAGGCCACTGGTAAGCTGTCATTAAAAAAACACCAAACTAAAAACGTTTCAAATCGAACCAAAAACAAATCGAAAGCTCAAGCCAATTGTGTAATCGAGTAATCGATTTGTGGGGAGAGATTTGTATTTGATTTGATTTTGGTTCAAAATCTTGATTTCATTTGTCTCGCCCGTGTGTGTTTCTTTCTTTATTTGTTTAGTCTTTTGCGTTGTTTTGTATTTGTATTTTTAGTTTACGTCTACCGTTATGTGTTTGTGTGTGCGTGTGTAAATGTTTTGTGTGTGTGTGCCGATTGCATGCCTATCGAGTATCAAGCTACAATGTCGCATTGCCTTGCCTTGCTTTTGTCGTCTAGTTTTCGCTTTGCGTTGCTTTGCCTTCTTCCTCAGCTTTTCCTCTCTCTCTCTCTCTTGGGCTTCTCCCGCACTTCGTATCGTGCATTCAATCACTCACTTACCTTTCAACTGCTTCTCATTTCCGAACCCAACGATAACGATTACGATAAACAGGCGCCACCTTTGGCACTGGCATCACCGCCATCAAACTGACCGCTTTGGGCCGTCCACAGTTGCTGGTAAGCTTCTCCCTCTCTCTCTCTTCCCCCTCTTTATCGCATCTTCCACTGACTCTCTTTGGTATTTTTCCGCTGCACAGTTGCAACTATCCGAGGTCATTATGCGCACACGTAAATACATGGAGGCACTTGTCGGCGGTCAAGGCAATGTGTTGACCCATCACAAGACGATCAAGGATCTCGAGCAGTATTACGCTGGCGTTCACGACAACAAGGATGTCCAACAGTTCTTGCAGAATGTCACATCCGACAAAGAGGGGTAAGTTTTAGATCTAAAGAACTACCGATGGCACTATCGATAGTAGTACACACTTTCGATAGTGGCGCAACCAAATGCCTTGAATGCGGCAAAGAATACGAGGCAATATGTCAAAATTTGATTGTTTCTAGTAGAGAGGGAGAACAATCGATGCCACTATTGACACTATCGATGGCTCACTATCGATAGTTCTTGACCTCTAGTAAGTTTACATTGGTTTACATTATTAAGTTGACTGCGCCACATAGAAGTGCATTATTAAGTTCACTGCACTACAAAGAGTTGTTAAGTTGGCTGCACAACACAGAGTCTTTAAGCTAGATGTGCTAAACGGACATGTTAAGTTGGCTGCGCTAGACAGACAAGTGCTGTTAAGTTGGCTACAGCGAAGCTAGATCATTATTAAGTTGGCTGCGCCGTGCAAGAGTTGTTAACTTATCTGAGCCACAGCAAAGTGGCAACATTATTAAGTTGGCTAAAGTTGTTTATCAATCTGTCTCTTGTCTATTGCAGCATATTGCATCTGTTTCCATGGTCTGGCATTGTGGACGAGGATTCGCAGTTGAGCGAAACATTTCGGGTGCCCGATCCGACAACAGGTCAGATGCGTCGACTGATCTCACAGATATCACCCAAAGAGGAGGAGATGTTTAGAAATATGATACGTCGTCTAAACACAATTGTAAAGGTAAACTAAATGCTTCACTTCTTCACTTCACTGCATTCAATACTTAATGATCACTCTCTCTATTTAGACTGCCGCTGAGTTGGATGTGCGCATCATGATCGATGCGGAGCAGACCTATTTCCAGCCAGCGATCTCGCGCATTACGCTGGAGATGATGCGCAAGTACAATAAGAACAAGGCCATAGTATTCAACACCTATCAATGCTATTTGCGCGAAGCTTTCCGTGAGGTAAGCGAATTAAATTCATAATTCATTATGACATGACATTTAAATTTTCAACCATCCCAAAGGTGAGCAACGATCTAGAGCAGGCGAAGCGTCAGAACTTTTACTTTGGCGCCAAGCTGGTGCGTGGCGCGTACATGGAACAGGAGCGTGCACGTGCCCAGGCTTTGGGCTATGCTGATCCCGTGAATCCCAACTACGAGGCGACCACAGATATGTATCACAAGACCCTCGCCGAGTGTCTGCGTCGCATCAAGGCAAGTCCCCAATCATTAATCACAGTTTTTAAACATTGAAAAATTAATGAATGTTTGTTTTGCTCAGGTCATGAAGGATTGTGGTGATGAACCTGGCAAAATTGGCATCATGGTTGCCTCGCACAACGAAGACACGGTGCGCTTTGCCATTGAGAACATGAAATCGATTGGCGTCTCGCCCGAGGACAAAGTGATTTGCTTTGGCCAATTGCTCGGCATGTGCGACTACATCACGTTCCCACTGGGTAAGTGGAAGAAGTGGAGTGAAGCAACCAACAATTAACACAAATTGACTTACAGGTCAAGCTGGCTACTCGGCTTACAAGTACATACCGTACGGACCCGTCGAGGAGGTGCTGCCGTATTTGTCGCGTCGTGCGCAGGAGAACAAGGGTGTGCTCAAGAAGATCAAGAAGGAGAAACGGCTGCTGGCCAGCGAGATTCGTCGACGCATCTTCCGCGGCCAGATCTTCTACACTCCCAAGGGCAACTATGTGCCCATTTAAACGATCTTAGCTAATATCGATCGTCGACTCTCGATCCACACACATCATCCAACAATCGACACCCGACAGCGAAACTAAAGACACGAACGAAAAAGCAAGTGACAGAAGACAGACAGAGATGATGATGATGGTGATGTTGATGTTGAAGTTTGGAGGAGTTACATTTAATTAACTGTTTTGTTCCGTTCTAAGTGTGTTTTAATGTTAGACGTGCGGCTATTATATATATTCATACATATATATATGTTAACATATATAGAAGAAGAACCTTGACGCATTTGGTAAAGTGAAATGAGATGAGATGAGATAAGATGAGTTGAACTGAGATGAATAACAAAACAGAAAACAGAATCATATGCGAAATATTTTAATTCCTTTTTCAAAGTAATGTAGTAATAATATTCAAATCAAGTTCGACTTCTCTATGTATGTTTAAAAAGTAAAAGTAAAAACAGCAAAACCGCAAATAAAGCCCAAAACCAAATGATTATTATTAAACTTACAGCAGGAAAAGAGAACAAATTAGTTAATTATAATAATAATTGAATGATTTATAATAATGAAGATGATGATAATGATAGCGACGCGGAAACACGAAACACACACACACATGACATTTTTAGCAACTTAATCGTAAGGATAAAGTATAATAATAATATTATATACAATATACGAGAGCAAGCTGTTTATACTATATACGATATTACTATATATATATACATAAATATATAGAGAGGAAGATATACATATATATGTATAGTCAATAGAGTCTGTGGCTGCATTTTAGTCCATTGAAATTGTTCTGCTTCTCGTTTCAACTTTGTTTGTTGTGTGTGTTTTTTGTAGAAACAAAAAAAAAAAAAAACAAGTCATACTCGTATTCGTATTTGTATTTGTATTCATATTCGATATTCGTATTCGTATGCGCTTAGCCTGCTTTCTCCTCCTCATTCTGTGTGATCTATTACTATTATTTGATATATGTTCCCTTAAGCATTAAGCAGTCTCTCAATTGCAGTTCTGTTCCTTCTTAAAAGATACTATATATATAGTATATAAAATATATATGCCACCCAGGGATACACCTAAAAACAAAAACCTAATGATTTATTATGTTTATGATTACGATTATTATTATTATGATTATGCTTATTTTTATTGTATTTTTAATTTAGAGATTGTAAACGAATTGATAAATAATCACATTGTACTTGTTAATCTCGCTTTCGCTCTTCACACACCTTCAATCCTTTCTCTCTCTCTTCGTTTCCGTTGTGTTCAGTTTTTATCGCATATATCTATAAATTGATTATCGATAAGGAAAAAAACAAAAACAAACTTTGCATCGCTGCAATTAAATCGAACTTTTTCGTGGTTTTTTCGTGTCCCTCCCAAGCAAGAAAAATACAAATTTACAGTTGAATTTGTGCTATATTTGTGTAATTGAATAATACAACACTAAAAACAAAAACAAAACAAACAACTATACATTGCATATGTCATAAACGTAACGATAATAAATCAATGCGAATCAATTGTATGAATGTTAACTATTTCAATGACAATAATAAAATGTTAAAAAAAAAATAGAAAAACTCAATTGCAATTTACTTTATTACGGAATACAGCTGGCACGAGTTGGAAAGAGAGGCACACACAAAAAAAAAGAGGGTAGAGAGAGAGAGAGAAGAAAGGTGAGTGAGATAGAAATATTTACACTCTAGTTGCTGTTTTTATACCCTCTACCCATAGGGTAGAAACTATGGATATATAAATAATATAACTTTTGGCATATTTTTAGTATTCCGTGGTATATGAATTTGGTATATTTTTAAATTAGTATTGCACTGTCTATTGTTTATTTAAAATGAGTAGCGGGCGGGTATCACGCAGTCGAGCATACTCGCCTACTTACTACAGGTCTTAGAAGCTTTGATTAACTAGTATTTATATTTGCACACTATGGTATATTTTGAATACTATGTATATCAATATACTGATTATATGCTTTGGTATATTTTTAGTATTTTTGATTTATGTTTTTGTATACATATATTTGTATATATTTTGAGTGTGGTACTATATCAATTTGGTATATTTGTAGTATTTTTGAGGTATATTTTGGTATTCTACGGTATAATTTGAATAAATATAGATTTTAGTATATTTTTAGTATTTTTGCGGTATACTAATTTGGTATATATTTTGAAATTAATATCGCACTATTTTACTTTGATTCACAATGAGTATCTCACAGTTAAGCACACTCGATTGTATCTTTTTTAATTGTTTTAAATTTCAGGCACGCAGAAACTGAAAGAGAGAGATAGAATGCATCGCATCGAGTTGTCAACGTTACGTTTTATTTGAAAAGTAGTAAAAGACATCGCTGAATAGGAGTCGACAGCTCTCACAGCTCACTTACAGACTACGCATAATAATCTTAACTAGGATCAACATCAAGGCAGATAAAGAGCTTTTCCATGTTGCATGTTCACTTGCTCACTTGGTCTTCTTCTTGCGCTGTGTGAAATTGCGTCGTTTGCCGTAGTCGACTTCGCTGACCATCAAGGGATCATTGCTCTGGCGTTGAAACGCCGCCTTGCCGGCGGACATGCGGGGCTGTTTGGCAGACGAACCGGCTCCAGTTGGTCGTGGATTGACCGCAACACGCTTCAGCGCCTTGGGGAGGATGTAATCGGGCACGTGGCTGAGATGCGACTGCTGTTTGATGGTGCGCGTCGGTTTGTCGTGTCGCAGCGCCTGCAGATCACGTTTGTTCTCCTCGAAAAATCCCTTGAGCTTCTCGCTGTTCAGGATCTCCGTTTTGATCTCCTTCAGCCGAGTGTCGTGGACAGCGACGCGAGTTGCAGCACGCCAACAATCCTGGGCACGATACCTGAACGCCTCCACCTCCTCCAGCTTGAATTGATAAAGTCTGCAAATGGAAAATGTTATTAAAATAAGTGAGAGATTGCGATTCAATGTCTCCTTACTTGATCATATCGTTGCTGTCCACCTTCTTGGGTCGCTCCACATAGTTGCGACGCAATTGCTCCACCAGCTTGGTGTCCGCCTTCGACAACGTCGTCTCCTCCCCATTGGGATTGGTAATCGGTTTACTTTTGGCCGGCGCATCATCCCACTTGGGCAACGTTTCGCGGGCGAAGCAACGGCGCAGCTTCTGTTCGACAGCCTCGTTGAGGGGCAACTCCTTGACGCTCACAAAGGAGAGCACGGAGCCCTTGTTGTTGCCACGCGCTGTGCGTCCGGCACGATGAATGTACGAGGTAACATCGCAGGGAAAATCAAAGTTGATCACATTGTTGACACCCTGGAAATCGATGCCACGCGATGCGCTCGACTCGATGTCGCCCTTCTTCGACTTGGACTTTGCGTTCGCCTTGCGCTTATTGCTGCCGCCTGGCTTCTCCAGCATGTGCTCGTCGGAGGCAATGATGATGTCGTAGCTGCCGCGATTAAACTGACTGATCGTGTGTATGCGAATGTTTGCCGGCAGCTCCGAGTTCAACACGCAGACACGGATGCCAAACTGTTCCAGAAACAGGCGAACCCTAAACGAAACAACAAAAAAAGAAGCAGTGTTAATAGACAGTTGATTGTATGGATTGGAGATACACGAGCAGATAAAGATCAGCGAGAAGATTAGATTAGGTCACGCATGCGCCAAACTGTTGCCAGGCTGCGCATTCCCATTTTGAAGATAATTGTTGTCATCATTTGCTATTGCCATCTATCATCCATTTCACACTTACTTGTAGCAGCGATCCACGTTGTTCACAAAGATGATGCTTTTGCCTTGGATGAGTGTGAGCTTTAGTAGTGCCACCAAAATCGCTGGCTTGTCGTTCTCCTCGGCGAGAATGCGCTGATGCGTGAGCTGCTCGAGCGACACCAAGTCGGGCTCCTCCAGCTTCAGGGTGATGGCATCGTGCAGACACAAACCCTTCATGCGCACCACATCATCCGAAATGGTCGCCGAGACGAGCACCGCCTGATAGATGGCCGGCAGATGTTTGATCAGACGCTTAAAGTCTTGCTCGTAGCCAAAGGCAAAGATCAGATCCGCCTCGTCAACCACCAGCGTCTCAATGTGCCTCAAGTCCACCACATTCTTGCCCGCCTCTGCATGTGCTAATATTTTCGCTGGCGTCGAGATGACAATATCGGGACGCTCAGCGAGCGCGTGCCGTTGGGTGGCCACATCATTAGTGCTGCCCGCAATGTCCGCCACACGCACCACCTTGCCACACGACTCGGCCAGCTGTTCGATCACCTGTCGCGACTGTCGGCACAACTCTTTGGTGGGCGCCAGAACCAAAGCGCTAACGCACTGCTCACTCGCATTCAGCTTCGAGTTGAGAATCTTCTGTATTAGCGGCAGTGCATATGCCGCCGTCTTGCCCGAACCTGTGCGTGCCCTGACCACCACATCCTTGCCCTCCAGCAGCAGCGGAATCGCCGTCGACTGGATAAGCGTGGGCTGCGACCAGCCAAGTGCAGCTATTGCCTGTCCAATTAATTGATCGTTTTATATATTTATTATTATATTTATTTACGTGTTTAATCATTATATATAAATAATATAAGAATGGAGTGCTAGCTACTAAGGCCATCGACTCGAATAATATTCTAGCCAGCAAAAGCCACTTCACTCCACTCACCTTGAGAATACGCTGGTCCAGCTCCAGTTCGTGGAACTGCAGCGTTTTCTGTTGTGTGCTGCTCATGGCGGCGAAACGCAATTACAATCACAAAAAAGCGTGTGTACAAAATAAAAATACGTGCGAGCGCAGCACGCGCAATTGAAGGAAGAAGAAGAAGCAGCAACAGCAGAAGATGGCCACATCAGTGTGGCCATAATACAATAATAATACTGCAAATGATTTATCGATACTCCATCGATTTGTCCGTTTTGCAACACTAGAACTCCCCACGTGCAGTCGTCGCAGCTGCTTGTACTTTTGTTTTTCTTCGAAAGTGCGCTGCATTTGTTGTTTATAATGCCCGAATTTAACGACAGCAAAGATGTGAGTATTTTATACATAAATTAGGGCAACAAGCTAAAACTCCCACCTGGTTTACAGTTTAACGTTTCACTGGTGAAGGGCGAAACGACGAAGGGCAGCAACGATGCAAAGAGCGCGCACAAATTGAACAAGGCGTGTAAAAAGAAATACCTGGAAGAGATCGAGCACACGGAAGTGCATAGCAGCGAATTCGACAGCGAATGCGCCTCCGAACTCGGAGAGTTCGATCTGGCCATACATGATGCTTGGGTGCTGCAGTGCCCCAAGGGAATGGACCTCGCCTCGTTGGCCGGCAAACGCATTAAGATGCCTGGACGTCGATTCGTTGGCGATCTGCAGGTTCGGGCTACTCCATATGCGGAACCGTTGCAGCAGTCGGTTGGTTTCGTGAATGCCAGGGGCAAGTACTCATTGCGTCGTGTACCTTTGGCCGGTCACATGATCGTGAGCAAGCGCCTCAATCAGGAGAAACCCGACGCAGATGCTGACGGTGACGATGAAAGCAGCGCATTCCCCAAGCCTAGCAGGCCACAAAAGTTCAAGCTGCCGGTGCGTCATCCGTTCTTCGGCCGCGACTATCAGGAACGCATTGAAGTGAACAAGAAAACATCGAAGCAGCTGCGCCATGCCGAGAAGAAGAGCTCCGAGGCGACGGTGCGACTGCGGAATACTTCGAATTTCTATAAGATACGCAGCAAGTTGCTGGCCACCACACAGACACTGGAAGAGAAGGAACACGATGTGCGTCAGTCTGTGCTCACTGGTGTCTTGCCCAAGTTCATGGCCGAAACTGTTCCTCCCAGCTATGTGGATCTGACAACCGGTGACGATGACGAGCCAGAAGCGCCCAAAAAGAAGCGCAAAAGCAAAGCCAATGGTGTGGTCGATAATGATGTTCCAGCTCCAGAATCGTCCTATAAGAAGAAGAAGCGCCAGGCGGAGTCCAATGAGGAGGAGACGGTAGTGAAGCCTAAAAAAGCCAAGAAGCTGAAATCAGCATGATTGACACCTTAGACTATTTAAACTATTTTAGAGTTTTTGTTCTAGATATATATAAACACAGAATATACAATTATGTATGGATTATTTTAATCAGTTGTGTAATAAGTTCATTAAAATATATGAATATCAAATTCAAATGTTGGCGCCATCTTGTGAGCTATCTGTCATTGGCTAAACTATTTGTGGTGGCTAAACGATACGTCGATATTAAAACAAAATCGATAACTCGCGTGTTCTATCGACCGTTTTCCACCTCTAACCAAGAAGCAATAGACCGACCATAAACAAAAAAAATAATAGCACTTTAAGTAGAGAGAAATACATTAAAATAATGCAAACCGAACACTGGGGCGTCTTGCTCAATGATGACGACAGTGGTGCCTTACCGGCCGACAAGTATGTGGCCACCGGTGCGAAAAAGCCCAAGCTGGACGAGATACGACAACGCGGTGAACAATTCCCGGTGACAGATTTGCAGTAAGTATTGCGAGCGTCTTTTTTTTTTAATATTTACATATAACAAAATGTTTTTACAGCCACACAGTGGAGCTAAAGAGCTCGGTGGTGACGCAAACCATCGAAGTGATGAAACAAACCGAAATGCTGCAGTCCCTCATTGACACCTACTCGACGAAGAACGTAAGTCTCGAATTAGCAACAATAAACATATATATTTTACTAAGTTAACCGTCTACAGGGCAGCTCCAACTATCTGCTGAATCCCTGCCAAATGATACCGGAAGTGGACTTTCCGCCAGAGAATGCCGCCGACCTGGTAAGCGAGCAAAAGTTTCAGAAACCCATCTGGTTTATACCCACAGTGGATACGCCATATTCACGCGGTGATCCGCAATCGTATCCCGAGCTCTCGAGCAACACTTGCCGACACACGCTGCGTAAAGTGATGTGCGGCCTGTTGCGACTCGCCGGCTTCACCGACTCCTCGGAGACGGCGGTGGTGCTGCTTACAGATGCGGCCGAGGATTTTATGCGCAGCTTTGTGGAAGAGTATCGTGGCTTCTATGACATTGAGCCAAAGCTGCAGAAGTCTACAATGCTGCGACTGCAGCCACTGGAGCAGGCGTACTTCAGCATGACGGGCACATCGCTGACCCAGGTGCACAACTATTATAAGCACAAAGTGATAACGCGCAATCGCACTGAGATTGCCGAGTTCAACAGCGTGCTGCAAGAGTACGACAAGCTGATGAAGGAGAGCCAAAGCAGTATGCAGAAACAGCAGCAACATCAACAGCAGCAGCAGCAGCACAATCATCACGAATTCAATGGCCATGACTTTCTCAACATACTCGAAATGCAGCCGGGCAACGGAAACAGCGGCGGCGGCGGCGGCGTCGTCGAAGATGGCAACAACAGCACCACGGGCAGCAACAGCATGGGCAACATTATGGGCGAGATGCTGCAGGAGTTGGGTGGCAGCACCAATTCCAGCATCTCGCTGAGTAACGTGAGCAGCAGCCAGCAGCAGATGATTAGCAGTAATGCCTTGTATGGTCTTCTCGAAGGTCAACTAACCAATAACAACACCAATTCAACCTCAGCATCGAATGTGCCTGCCTCCAGTTCTGGCTATCAGGCTAATTTCGATACCTAATCTTAAAAATTGTAGTAATTAACGTAGTTAGTAACAACCCACAAACCACAAACCACATGAGGACAGCCGCTGTTTTCCTCCTTCATCCCTGTTGGTGGGCGAACTAAATTTTCCACTGGGGCGGGGCTTTGCAAACGCATTTCCCAATCGGTGATTCCCAAGCAGAGGCAAAAATGTTGTGAAGAAAATATGTTATAGGGATTTGAAGGTGTGCGCAGAGCACGAATGTAAGTAGAAATACGAAAACTAATGAAATGTATAAAATTTAATGGAGAAAATAAAGATTTCAGCAGATTTTGACACACTACCAATAGTTGTTTTCGAGTAGTGGACAACGGCACACCAACCAAGGCACGGATCCGGTGCCAACAATCCCAATAACTTCAAACTCCGGTTTTCACTTTCCGTTTAAATTTAGGGACCAAATCGTACGTTTTCCTTCAACTTTTTGGTCAACGATTTGTGAAAGTGAAACCCAGAACATGAATGTATAATTAAATTTTAGCATTTAATACTAGATTTAACATAATAAATAAATAAAGCATGTTAACAGCCATCAGGTTAATTTCGAAACCTAATCATAAATTATAGCTTGTTAACAAATAACACAATAAAACAATCCTAAAGACTTTTAAAACAATATGCCAACGTCTTTTCATTTCAATCCTACTTAATTTCACTCAATTGCAATTCCACTCAAAGCACTCAAATTTAAATTTACCGCCACGCTCAAAAAATTGTCATATGCCGTTTTTATACCTACTACTCATTTATGTTCGCCTAGTGCTCGAGCTCAAAATTGAGGCTCGCGGCGACCACATCGACAGCCCGCAAAAGTCGAAAATGCCAGCTGAAGCACCAGGCGAACAGAAATGAGCAGCAGGCATCAAAGCTAATTTTCAGTGTGCATCTTTTAGGCGCATGTTAGAAGCAACTCGTGGTAAAAGTATGCCACGGTTTTTAATGCGTTAAGGGCTTTCAGTGCGCGGCCTAAAAGTATGCAATGGTTTTTAGTTGCAGGCTAAAAGTATGCAATTTTTTGCAAATCATGCCAGCTGATGGTGAAGCTTTAGCAATTGTAAACATGCCAATTTGACATTTCAAAACAAAAACAAATGTGTTTAGTTTTCTTTGATTTTAATCTTCTTTTTGCATTTTTTGCATATCTTGGACTCATCCCATTGGTTTTTGAGACGCAACGCGGTGAATTCATTGGTTGGTTCTATTGCTTGCAGATTGCGTCCTTCGGTATCACAGGATTTGTACTCAAAAAGTTTATTCTTCTTCGGCTTACGCTGCTGCCAATGTTGCATATCTTCCCCTCTAAGTATTACATCCCCGCTGACAACAACCCCAGCCAGTGCAGCGTTTGTTATAGGTGCATCATCCTCCAAGCGACGTCGCTTAATCTTTGGCTTTTTTGTCGGCAGCTTTTCTTCTGGCGTTTCCAATTGAATAAAACAATCGGCACCCGAAAGAAGTAACACATTACTGGGGTTTGCTGTGGTCTTTTCCTCCAGTGGCGCAGGCTCCGGAGCAACGAATTTGATTTGCTTCTCGATAATAGCTCCGAGTTTCTTCCAAATGTGTGTCTGCATGTGTTCTGTGATTTGTAAATCGGCGTCACCCGAACTCTTGTGTTCGTCCAGATATCTCTCGCTCTTGGGCAGCTCTTGCAGTGGGGCGCCAACAGTTGCAACACCTGCAACAGTCGATGAAGACACGTGCTTCGTTGTTTTCGTCAGATCTGTGGCCGGCTTTTGGAACATGTTGTTGTTGAGCAGCGTGTGGTCGGCGGCCTCCATGAATTGACGCATTTGTGCCATATCTTCTTCGTCGGAGTCAGAATCCATAGCTGCCATTTTATTTTATAATGCTAAACCGCAAACAAACAATATTATTCATTCAGTCGCAATCAGAAAATTCAATTTTTCTTACCAAATTCCTTACGTCTGCCTCAAAAACAAATCAGAAACTAAGTTATTGCAAAACGAGTGTGACCAGAGGAAGTATTTTCAAAATATACTCTCGAAGGTGTATAAGCTTTGGTATCTGTCAGTATTTTTGACCCTACGCATATTAAGTGCTGCCAGATCTACCAAGCAGTCGACAGCTTGCAATGATGGGCAGCACTGGGTGTGGCGGCAAATTCAAATCCAGAGCGATAAATTGAATGACATGTTATAACTAATATTTAATAAAAAAAAACATTTACGTAACAGAACTATTTTTAAAATATACCCTCGAATGTGTATATGCTTTTGTGTTATTTTTTAGTATTTTTGACCCTACGGACATTTAGTGCTGCCAAGCAGTGCTAGCAAGCAGTGGACAGCTTGCGATGATGGGCAGCACTGGATGTGGCGGCAGATTCAAACCGAGAGCGATAAATTGCATGACATGTTATAACTAATATTTAATAAAAAAAAAAAGTATTTATGTTACAGAACTACAAAGGCCGCAGTTGCTAACGGGGCACATTTTCATCTCGATATCTTCGCCCACACGCACCACGGCAGCCATGCCATTCTCCGAGTGCGGCGATATGTGACAGTGGAACATCCAATAGCCGGGACTGTTTGAATTGAACTGAATGATGGTGTAACCAAAGGCGGGCACCTGCACAGAATCCTTCAACGGAGCACCTCGGCCACGCCTAGCCAGCGGCGTCTGCTTGTCAATCTCCTCGATCTGGCCAATGCGCTGCTCCCCAAGGACGCCCATGCCGACGACACGAAACGTGTAGCCATGCAAATGGATGGGATGCGGAGTATTCGATTTGCTCGAGATGACAAACTCCACATTCTTGTTCGCCGGCACATGAATGACATTCGAGCACTTGCAGTGACGACTCTTGCAATTGAATCCCAGCGACGCTTGCTGTGAGCTGTTGCAGAACATTTGGCCAATGCCCAGATTGCGGGTCTGCAGAAACGAAACCTTCGGCATGCTGAACGTAATGTCATCCATCTGGAAGCGAAAACCCTCGCCGCGCAGCTCCCACGCATTCATGCTGGTATAATACGTAACCGCAGGCGTCAACGCTGGCTCAATGTGTCGCGCATTGAGGCTGACCAGCGGGATGCTCTGATCACTATTTGCGTCGTCGCCCAGCTCATTCAACATGATGCCAGGTGGATCGTAGGCATAGTTAAGCGTGTGCGTATCAAGCGAACGTGTGTCGGCAT
The DNA here is from genome assembly GCF_023558435.1 of Drosophila sulfurigaster albostrigata. NCBI lineage: Eukaryota > Metazoa > Arthropoda > Insecta > Diptera > Drosophilidae > Drosophila > Drosophila sulfurigaster. Next base: position 23,129,144 of record NC_084885.1, read on the forward strand.
CCTGATAGTGCAGCACAGCCTCCTGATGCAGTTGATTGCGGGCACAAAAGCTGTAGCCCTTGATGCGTATCCAATAGTTGGCCACATCCTGATTGGCGTGGAGGACAAAATCGAATCGCTCGGCGCCATGGAACATGATCTTCTGCACCTCGACGGGCTCAATGTCGTTGCCATCGCTGGCAATCACAACCAGATCGTGATTGTCAATGCTCATGCTGATGGGACAATTGGAGACACCTGCAAAGAGCGAGCAACAGTTAATGTGATGCGTTGGCATTTTTGTCGATTAGCACACTCACCATTGAAGATGACACGGAAGCGATAGCGTCCGCCTCGTATGACGCCAAAGGTGGCATACAACGTCGGCTTCGCTTTGGTGTCCTTCTTCATGTTGCGGCCACGCCCATTGATCAGTATATTCTCCGCCACGCTCTCATCAAAGTTGTGCACCCAATCCTGTATCATAATCACATGCTCCGACCTATCAAAGTCATACAGATGCGCATGCGGATTCAGCTTCACTGGCTGTCGCACAATCAACGGCCCAGCGAGGCCAAAGGCACGCTGATGCTCGGTGTGACTGTGCCACCAATTGGTGCCCGCATGATCCACCTCGAAGCGATAGCGAAACGCCTGGCCAGGCTCAATCGGATACTGCGTCACATGCGGCACTCCGTCCATGTGCGGAGTCGATCTCTGGTGCATGCCATGCCAGTGAATCGTCGTCGTTTCGTGCATGCTGTTGATGATGTCCGCCACAATCGTATCCCCGTAGCACACCTCAATCGATTGGCCCGGGAGTTGACCGTTTACCACCATGATGGGCGACTCAAGGCCATCGGCATACTTGCAATCATCGTTGGTCCGCGGCTCCAATTCGGCCAGCTTGAAGGCATCGATGTACTCGCGACCATTTAGCTTGAAACGATATTTCGACTGCAGATAGCGTTTGCAGGTGTCGGTCATCGTATCATCGTAGTGCACCACCATGTAGTAGTAACAGGTCATGGGCTGCTGTTCGGCACAGTCGCGCTTGCAGGGATGCTGCAGGTCCTTGTCGGCGTAGCGCCATTGCGAGGACTCACTACTGCTGCTCGTGAGCTGTGGATACAGCTGGCTGATGCTCTCGTATTTGCTTACAATTCGCTTGCCATCCGCATCTGCAAATAGAAACAGAAAAGAATTAGAGTAGAGTTGGAAAAAGTGGACAGGCCGCAGGTGACAAGTGGGCACCCCTCAGTCGACAAGTGGGCAGCCGTTAGGCGATAAGTGGACAGCCCTCAGGCGACAATCGAACAGGTCTCAAGTGAGAAGTTGATAGGCCTCAGGCGACAAGTGGGCAGCCCTCAGGCGACAAGTGGACAGCCCTCAGGCGACAAGTTGACAGCCCTCAGGCGACAAGTGGGCAGCCCTCAAGCGACAAGTGGACAGGTCGCAAGCAACAAGTGGCCAGGTCGCATGCAACAAGTGGACAGCACCTTGAATACCATCGATCTGCACAATAATCAGGCTGCTAATTAACAATACAATCGATTTGACTAAACTAATATGCATAGTTTCTTTTCTTTTTGCTTCTAAATTTTAGCTTCTTGGAGGCAATTTCTTTGCTTGAAGAATGCCAAAATCAAACTGTTGATGAGTTTCCGCTGTCGGTTACCTTTTTGTCTGTCAAAACGTGCATCGCGATTGAAAATTCGAGAAAATTGGCTAGAATTCGCTTGTGTTCCTTGTCGAACAAGTCGTAATGGTTAATTGAAGATTGTTTGCAATCTTGTTGCCCAGATAAAGCAGATACAGATACACTGACGATAGAATAAACAAAATTCTAATTTCCAAACGCAAACGCTTCTTTCTTGTCTGATGTTGAGTGTGCTGATTCACACAAAATTCTCAATCGAAGGGGAATAACTGCACAACTTAAACTTCAACATCTATTTCACATTTCCTTGGCCCATTTTTTGAAGTTGACCTTCAAAATTTAAATAACTGCACAAGTTCAATTTCAACATTTCCTTGGCCCATTTTTGTACGTTAACCTTGGCGCGCTTTCAAATTTCGAATTTGAATTTCAGTGTTGGACAACGCAACACACAAAATGGCAGTGCTCCAAGGGATGAAGATATTGATGCTGCTGTTGATCTTGCATCGAATGAACTTGACAATAAATAATTTTTGCACACTTTGCTCCCACTTCAGGCACCATTAATTTTTGTTTATACTGCAAGTATTATCTTGTGATAAGAGCAGCAGCAATAACAACAACAACTGCTTCGCAGGGTGTCGCGCCAAGCTAATCAAAATGCTCAAAGTGTCTCGCACTCTGTGTGTGTGTGTGTGTCAGGTAGTTAGATTACATGCATGTGTGTGTGTGTGTGTGGAAACCAAGCCTAAGAAAAGAACATAGTACTGAATTAGAATTTCGTTTTCATTTACTTTTATCTTGTTTTGTTCTTTTTTTTGCTCGCCTGCCTGTGTTTTTTTCTTATGAGTGGCTGCACTAGGCGGGGCCCTGGGGTCCAACAAGATTGTTGATTATGCAAAAAGCAAAAACAAAATAACAAAAGTACTACATATCAACGCATACATATAAAAAGCAAAAGAAAACAAACAAGTAGCGCGTACAGTGCAACAAAACATTGTACATACACACACACATGTGTAGATGCAAATAAATACATAGCGGTAAAAATACAAGCTACACATAAAAACAAGTTTGAACGCGTCGTCGACTTTGGCAGCTCTTTGGCCTGTCATGAGCTTCATTAGGCATTTCATATTGCAGTCGAGCAGACGCAGCTCAGCAGCAGCAGCAGCTCCTTTTATTCTCCTACAACGCCACCCACAAGTGACCACAACCGCAACCACAACTATAAAGCGGGGAGCAACAACAAACAAGAGTAAGAAGGGTGGCAACGCCACACAACAACAGCAGTTACAATTTACCTACATAAATGCGTGCCAATGGAATTTCCCAACATTGGTTTATTTCACAACAACAACTACAACTTACTAATTACTATTGCTACTATTTCGATTTGCACACTCACCATGATGATGGCAGGAGAAGAGGCACAAATTGGGATGGAGACCTCAGTACACTCCGCTGGCATTGCCGAGGTTCACAATGTGCCCATGGAGGTGATCAAGCGACCCATTCCCTCGGTTCTCGATGAGCTGAAAGTGCAATCACTCATGGACACCATCAAGGTGCGTTTCACTTTTGCGCCACTCTCTCTCTATCACACTTCAATTAATTGCCTTCTATTAATTCGCGCAGGCGGAGACGGGAGAGAAGAATGTGCCACCGGTTGACATCTTGTGGATAACGGGCAGCAACGGCGGCAACTATTATTTCAGCTTCGGAGGCTGCCATCGCTTTGAGGCCTACAAACGCTTGAACAGACCAACCATAAAAGCGAAACTAGTCCGCTCCACTTTGGGCGATCTTTATCATTACATGGGCTCTAGTGCACCCACTTATTTGGCTTAAGTATCTGTTTTTTTTGTGTCTTAGTTTTTGCAATTGTTATCACTTTTTTATAAATACAAATTTACATACTAACATGTATGTATGTGCGTTGTTTTCACTTTATCTCTTCGATAGAGATGGAGGAACACCGATGTTTTTATATCGATAAAGTTCTGCCATGAGCTTTGCTTAGGCTATCGATTTCTCAAGCCAGGTCAGTAATCGATACGCAAATAGATGGCGCCAGTGGGCTTGTTTTCAAAGCTGCGCTTTTGTTATCGATTGCTCAATCTGCAATAATTATCGAATTGGCGCTTGTTTTGAATGAGCTAAATTTAGAGTCAGCTATAATCTTATCTCAAGTGCAGATTAGAATGGAAAGTGATTGGGAGTTTACTAAGATAAAGTATGTATGCAATGTACAATATTCACATATTCATCATTTGCTACGCATATTCGATAGAGATACATACAAAAATACTTAATTAACTGGCAGTTTCACCACAAGAACGGCGACCGCTCTCGCAGAATACGCAGTCCATAGCGCTGCCATTCGCGCTGCGATATCCACAATTCGCGTGCACTCTCCAGCACCGACATTATGGCCGCCCCCTTCCACGCCACCATGCCCACATCCATGCCCTTGGTGAAGACATTCACCTCGACGCCCGGCGGCACTTGTTGGCTGATCCGCTGCTCCAGCCAGGCGGCAAGGCCACGGAGCTTGGCGCTGCTGCCGACGAGAAGAATGGCGCCAAACATTTTGCGACGCGTCTCGTAGCTGAGGCAACGGCCAATAGCACGGATCACTGCCTGATCCAAGGGCACCACTTGGCCACCCACATTATAGAACCAAGAGTTGTTCGACTTGGATTGCAATTGTTGGTGCTGCTGCTGCTGCTGCTGATGATGATGCTGTTGTTGTTGCTGCGAGTTGCTGTTGCTGCTGACTGTGGTGTCATCCTGATCAACGACAATCAGCATATCATCATCGTCGGCTGTAATGATGTTTGGCAGCTGTTGTGGTCCACTCTTCACAGCAGGCAGCAGACTAAGATCCCCAGTTCGGACGCCATTGCGACGTCCCGTTTCCTTGAGATACTCGCCATCGAAGCAATCCTCGCAATCGTATTGCTCCTGTGCCGATTGTTGCGTGTGCACCGCTCTCGTCTTGCCGGTGATGTTGAGCAGCTCGGTGTGGAAGAGCGACAGCGGTGCCATGATCACCTCATCGCCCAGCTGCAGAGTGTAGCGCAGCCATTTGCCCGCCTCGCTGCGCAGCGTAAACTGCTGCTCCTGGGCACCACAAACATTCGCATGCAGATGACAGAAACGTTGCTTCAACTCATCCAGCAGATGGGCATCCGCATAGCTCGTTTCGACGCTGCACTCGCGATAAGGGAATCCGCATTTGCGCAACAGCATCAAGAGCACTTGATCGATGTCGCCGCCGCCATAATTGAGACGCACACGCGCATCCAGCTGAGAGATGCCATCTTCGATGCAGGCAATCGATGTCTTTTGGGCACCAATGTCCACCACACAACCGTAGCCAAGGCCGGCGCCATACGTGGATGCCACGCTGTCCTGGACGAGGAAGCAACGCTGAAATCCCATCCGTTGCAGCAGCAGCGTCATTTGTTCCCGCAGATGGCGTCGCACATAGACATCGTTGACCACAAGGACAGCGCTGTGTGTGGTCAGGTCACGTCTCGCAATGCCCAGACGCTGCTCCAGGGCATGGGTCCAAATGCGCTCCACATGCGACAGTGTCGCCTGCAAAGATCCTCCACGTCCCGCGTGAACATTTAACTCGCCTCGCTGAATGGGAAAGTGAATGTCATAGTTGCGTGCCTCGGCAGCAGTTAGCCGGAGTATTTGCTCATCGTACAACACCCTGGCATCTTCGTTGTTATCGGTGTCTTCATCGGCTTCAGATGGCGTCACTTGCTCCGCGACGCTGCTACGATTAAAGTGCGCCAATTGCTGCGGCGGCGTCGCCACTCGCAATCGATTCTGTTCATCGACAATGCAATGTTGCAGCATCCGGGAGACGGCCAGACGTTGCTCCTCGAACTCTGTTTGTAGTTTGCTGCCAGCATTTGTTGCGTTGTCCAGCGGCGGCAGCAATGGATCGTGATGCGGCTGCAGTGCAGCATCGTTGTTGTCGTTGTTGTGGCATCTGTAGGCAACGGCATGAAGTAGTGTCAGCGGATTGAGGTCAGCTGCTCGTCCTATGCGCAAATACTGTGATCCCGGATGTATTACGATTATTTTGAGTGCCTCAAGCGGCTGTTGTTGTTGTTGCTGCTGTTGGTGTTGTTGTTGCTGTTGATTCGGCGTCTGGCTGTGGGAGACGCGGCCACTACTCGTGCTGCTCGCACGAGAACGCCTGCGTGATGATACATTTAACATAATGCTGTTGCAACTATTTATGCGTACTCACTGCATTGCCTCATGTAAGAAAACGTCAGCACAGTCTTTTATTCATTAAACATAAATAGCTGTTTGAACTATTCTTGAGTTGTGGTGTGACCGTAGCTTCCAAGAAAAATGCTGTGCCAGTGTTGCCGTTACAAAGCAACCAGCTTTGCACAGTGAACACTTTGCTAGATGCCAGCAGCCGATGGCTTCTATTTTGAATTATTAATGCAATAAATGTGAACATAAATTATATTAAATTAATTAATAATTAAATTCAATTAAAAAGTCCTGTCATTTCAAATTTAAATAAAACAGAAAATAATACAACTAGCAAAAATACCAACATACCTGGCAGTATATTTGCGCACGTAATTTAGTGCTTTTCGAACTTGCCAAAATACGAAACACCCTGTGCACGAGGAACGTGGGGCACTCATTGTTGTTTTTCAGTTAATCATAAACTCGTTGTGAAATTCCAAAACACTTTGCTTATAGAAATAAAAAACACAATACATTACCAGAGCATAGAAATGTCGAATTTTACGTGCATCAATTGCGATGCTCGCTTCGCCAATGCCGAAATACAGCGAGAACACTACAAAACCGATTGGCACCGTTACAACCTAAAGAGGCGCGTGGCGCAGTTGCCACCAGTGGCAGCCGAGGAGTTCCAGCAGCGTGTGCTGACCGCCCGCAGTGCGACAGAGACGGCAATCGAAGAGCAACAAATGAGCATCTATTGCACCGCTTGTCGCAAACAATTTGGCAATCAAAAGGCACACGACAATCACCTCAATAGCAAAAAGCATAAAGATGCTCTTGCACGCTTCGTGGAAACTGAGCCGCAATCGTCGTCGCCAGCTTTGTGTGTTAAGAGCCGCGTTGAGCCACGCCCACATCCTGCACTGGCGGCGGCTGCAGCTGGCAAAGGTCGCTTTGCATTCGCGGAGCGCGCAATGCAAATCGATGAGGATGCTGATGACGATGACGATGCCGACTTTGAGGATATCGAAGAGGAAGAGGTAAGCTTTTTACATCGTGACAATTTACTGATTGGCATGACACTCGCTGACATTGTTATTGCTCTTGCAGATCGATTCTGATGAATGGGATAAGATTGCCGAGAATCCGCTGAGCGAACGCGATTGCTTGTTTTGTTCAGAGCAAAGCGAGGATTTGGTGGCGAACCTCAAGCACATGTCGGTGGCACATTCATTCTTCATTCCCGATGCCGAGTACTGCACAGATATGGAGGGCTTGATCTACTATCTGGGCGAAAAGGTGGCCAACTATTTCATCTGCTTGTGGTGCAATGATCGCGGCAAAACCTTCTATTCCCTAGACGCTGTGCGCAAGCACATGCTGGACAAGGGTCACTGTCAGATGCTGCACGAAGGTGTCGCTCTTGCCGAGTACGCCGAGTACTATGACTACAGCAGCAGTTATCCCGATAACGTAAGTGGTATATCGATAACAATGAAATGCATCTACTAATGCCATCTCGCTCTCTTGCATGCGCAGAAAGAAGGCATGGATATCGATGAAGAGGTTGTGCCCGAGCTGCTAGATGGCGACGAATATCAACTGGTGCTGCCCTCTGGCGCCGTAATCGGGCATCGTTCACTGCTCCGCTACTACAAACAACGTCTGCATCCCGAGCGCGCTGTTGTCCTCAAGAAATCGGATCGTAAGCTGCATCGTGTGCTGAGCGAGTATCGTGCACTTGGCTGGACGCAGACGCAGCAGCAGGCGGCGGCGCGGAAGGCGAAGGACATTCATCTGATGAAGCGAGTGCAGTCCAAATGGCAAATGCAGCTGGGCACCAAGGCCAATAAGCTGCAGAAGCATTATCGTGCTCAGGTGCTCATTTAAGTCACTCGAGCATGGCGACAACAATAAAAAAAATAATACTGATTTCTCGTGTTTTTTTTTTCTCGCTTAAATTAAGCAAAATTTGTTTTCATTTTACAACTACTACGCGTTCTTCAAATAAAATTACATAATTTAAATTAAAAATTAAATAAAATTTACTTTTGATTTAGTAGTAAGTAAAAGTAGATCGTTAATATTACACTTACAGCATAACTTTACGTTCATTAAAACTATGTAAAAATAAAAAAAAAACTTGAGCGCGATGCACGTCGTGTGAGGCTGTGAGTGCGAGCGAGACGGCTGCATTATGAGTGTGACTTAAATAAACCGATGCTTATGTGTGTGTGTGTGTGTATGAGTGACTGTGTAAATTTTTGCTAGCTAGATCTGTAAGTGTGTGTGTGTAATGCGTGTTTGTGTGGGTGCGTATGGATGTGCAATAAATAGCAGTGTTTGCTGACGAGAACGCAAGACAAAACAAGTAAGAAAGCTACAGTCGAGTGTACTCGCTGTGAGATACCCGCTACCCATTTTGAATAAAAGAAATATATTTTGCGGTATTTTCTCAAAATATACCGAATATACTGAAAATACTAAAAATATACCAAATGGTATATTTGGTATATCGACATAGTACCGTACTCAAAATGTACCATAGACGGCACAATATACCAGATTGTCAGCCAAAGCAACTAAGACCCCTAGTAAGTAGGCGTTTTTGCCCATACAAAAGAATTTCTTTAATAACGTCAATTTTTATCTGATCGCAACCAAATTTTCAGTAGTTATTATATATACCAAAATTCGGAACTCTAGCTTTAATATTATGCTTGTTATTCGATTTTTTTGATTTGCGGGAGCGGAAGTGGGCGTGGCAAAAATTTGAAACAAACTTGATCTGCGTGCAAACATAACAAATGCTGTCGAAAAAAAATTATTGCTCTATCTCTTATAGTCTCTGAGATCCAGTGTTTCATACGGACAGACGGACATGGCTATATCGTCTCGGTTGTTGACGCTGATCAAGAATATATATACTTTATAGGGTCGGATATGCCTCCTTCTACCTGTTACATACATTTCCTGCCGGCACAACGTTATAATACCCTTCTACCTTATGGGTAGCGCGGGTATAAACACACGCACACAAAAAGCCATTCACAACGAAAGCTTACATATGTATATTTACATATGCATATGTGTGTGTGCGTGTGCTGCTTTTGTTTTGCGATCGACAGTACAACACCATTAAGAAAACGAAAAATAAAAACAGGGAAAAAAAATTTGCAATAAAATAAAATAATTAAATTATGCATAGTATATAGTAGAGACGGCAGGCAGGTAACGCTAATGTATAACTACAGGATTTTGTTGAACACATACGCCCACCATGGGCGACGACGATGACGCGTCGCTGCTGGCGCCGGTGACGCCGCTGCCGACTGAAGTGGCGACACTGCTGCTGCTCGGCGTAGCTGCCGACGCGGGCAGCGATGCTGGCGACGAGGCCGACGCCGAGGTTGGCAGTGGCAGCGGTGCCAGCTGGGGATGGTAGAGCAGCGCCGTATAGGAAGCGGGACCCGAGCCAGCCGGAATACCGCCGGCAGCCGAGGCGCTAATCACACTCGAATCGGTCATCATGAGGTGTGACGCCGCTGCCGACATGTTGCCATAGTGATGCATCAGATCGAGCGGCAGCGATGCCGGCGCATAGCTGTGATGCTGCTGCGGCTGCGGCAGCGACTGCAACTGTTGATGCTGTTGATGGGCGGCGGGTGGTGGCAGCGATGGCAGCAGCAACGGCGCTGCCCCATTATGCTTGATCGTGCTAAAGTTTTGATGGGCGCCAACGCTGCGCATGCGTCCGAATGGCGGCTGGCCAAGTCGCAGCGCTGCCGCTGCCATGGCCGCAGCCGAAGCTGGCGGCAGCGGCGGCGGCGGCATTTGCTGAGCATGCGGTGGATCGCAGTCCATGGCATGCGGATAACTGTTGTTCATGTACATATTTCGCCGGCTGTTGTTGTTGTTGCTGCTATGATTTAAGCTATTCAGACTGTTGTTGTTATTGTTGTTGTTGTGGTGGATGATGCTTGTTGCTGCTGCTGCTGCCGCCGTCGTCGTTGGCTGCGCCTGCAGACTGAGAGCCGAAAAGTTCATGGCATTCGCCGTCGTTGTGTTGTTGTTGTTGTTGTTTGCGTGATGCAGCAACAGACCTGAAAAATGCAAATGTTAAACTGTTAAACGTTTGCATAACAGAGACTGCAAATAACAGCGCCATTTTGTTTGTTGTCGCCCTCTAACTACAATTCCTTTTTGTATTTGCTTGTTTTTTTTTTTTTTTTGTTGATTATATCATAAGTTTTTATTGAAGGGTTTTTCGCTTTTTTTTTTTGTTTTGGTAATTTTTTGCTTTAGTTTTTTTTTTAGTTTTCTGTTTTTTTTTGTTTTCAGTTTGAATTGTTTTTCTTGGTTTTTAACTTATTATTAGTAATCGTTTTTGTTTTCAATTATTTCGTACTTATTCAACTTAAACCATCAGCTTTGTTATGTTATTTTTTTTCTTTATATTTATATAAATGCCACATATGCGTGAGAGTGTATGCATGTGTTTGTGTATGTGTGTGTGTGTGTGAGAGTGAATTGGTTTTGCTGTTTGTATGTTGTTGTTGTTGTTTTCGTTATCGTTACATTGCTAAACAACTAAATGCATTTCATTTCATTACATTTCATATTTCAAAGCCAGTTTGCTTCGCTCTTCTTTCGTTATGTTTCTTTGTTTTGTTTACTCGCAATACTGTTTTGTTTAACGCTCATAGCTATGTATGTATGTATGTAAATTTCGTTTTTTGTTTCGCCTATGATTTTTGCCGGAAAAAATATGAATGCTTTTTTTTCTCGTTGCGTTTATGCATGTTTATGTATGTACATACGTGTGAGTGTTCATGTGTATGCATGTGTGTGTGTGTATGCTAATCAAGAGACATGTTTTCGGTAGGCCGCCATCTTGCTTGCGACTCTCTTTTGATCTCGCTTGCTCTCGCCTCTGTTAATGCGCTGTTAATCGGCTTTGAAATGTTAGCAACATGCTGCATACGCTGAGGCGACGCCTGTTTTATTTTTTTTTTGTATTTTCTTTTTATGCTTTGTTTCGCTTTGTTTTTATTAACCCTTCGCTTTTGTTTTAATTTTGCTGTGTGATTCCGTTTCTAAATATGCATTTTTAGTTTCTTCTTTTTTCGTTTTTGGTATTCTTCATTTTTGCCTAAATCTAAATGCTTGTAATTCTTTTTAGTTTGCCTTTCTTTTCGTTTTTTTTTTTATTTTCCCCCAACTCAACTGTGTCTGTGAGTGTGTTCATGTGTGTGTGTGTGTGTGTGTGTGTGTGTAATGAACTTAAACTTGTAACACTCGTTTTGCGTTTGTTTACTCTTTAAATATATTACATAACTCTTTTAGCAAGTTGTATTAATTATATATTCATTTTTCTTTACTTTTCTTTTCTGGTTGTTTGTTTGTTAAATTCTTGAATTGTTTTCTCGGTCTACCACTAAATTGTTGAATTATTTAAACACATATACATATGCATATTCTCGTTCGATTGCGTCTCTGTGTGTTTGTGTGTGTGTGTGTGTGTCTTTTCTGTGTCCTTGTGCCTCCTAGTAAATTAATTGATTTTTTGTTCGTTATCGATTCGATATCGCGCATTTCGATATACGCATACTCCTACAACATACATATGCACATATGTGTGTATGTATGTATAAATATATGTATCGCGGGGTATGTATGTATGTATGTATATGGCTGTGTGTGTTTTATTTTTTATTTGTTAAATGCTAAAGTTTTCGTTTAGTACTGATTTAAGTTTTTCTTGTTCTTCATTTTCTTTGTTTTTTCTTTTTCTTCTTGTTCTTTTTGTTTTTGCTTTATCGATCTCTAAATGCTAAACTTTTTGGTTTCTTTGTTTTGTCTTTGCTTCAATTATTTATTTCGTTTTTGCTGATTTTGTTTTTAACTTAGGTTTTATTTGTTTTGTTGTATATTCATTAATTTTTGCTATTTTTACATGCCTAAAACTATGATTTGTGTTTAGATTTTTGTTTTTTTTTTTGGTTTGTTCGCATATTTTTTATCGATCGCTTTCGATCTCCGCATTTCGTTCGGTTCGATAAAAACTTGATGTGTTTTTTTTTTTGCTGTTAACGGGGCTGTTAGTTAACAGTCGCACAGCTCTGTTACTTAACATTGCTTTTACCATAAAATTAAGCGCAAATTGTTCATTTTAAAGGGATTTTGCATGTTCCTGGTGAATTGTTGGTTTTACGTATGCGACGAATGTTAATGTTTGTGGGGGAAAGGGGGACATTTTTTGAGGGGAAGGGGGTTGCACTCTTCATGTAATTATGTACACAATGTGTGTTGTCTAACTCTGAGCGAAGTGAACGAAAGCTCTCTCTCTCTCTCTTTGAGTGAACGTAACTCTCCCTCTCTCTGGGTGTAAATGAGATTTAAAGAATTGGAAAGAAAGAGAGAGAGTGATCGATCAAAGGAGTTTAATGGGCGGGAATATCACAAAAAGCGGCGCCTGAATTCACACACTGGATAAAAATGAACTGATCGCATAATCAACCACACATTGACAACCATTTTGTTTTTGTTTTTGCTTTTGGATGTGAACTGATTTTGATCAACTTTGACATTAACATAAGTTTATTTGCCATTGGAAGATGCGTGGCTTCGATTTCGAATCGAGAAATAACTGAGAAAAGAAATTGCTCATTAGAGGTGGAGAACTATCGATGGCACTATCGATAGTGGCACATACTTTCGATAGTGGCGCAACCAAATACCTTGACTGCGGCAAAGATTACAATAATACAAGGCAATATGTCAACATTTGTGTGTTTGTATGTTTCTAGTAGAGAGGGAGAACAATCGATGGCACTATCGACACTATCGATGGCTCACTATCGATAGTTATCCACATCTATAGCTCGTCAATGCTTGTGGGGAGAGAGAGGCAGAGAGATGTCTTGTGTGTGTGTTTGTGAGTGTAAACAACCAAAAGAGTAGACAAACACTAATGTTTGAGACAACGAGATGGAGAGAGAGAATGCGTGTGTGTGTGTAAATTACAGTTATCTTCATAGATATTTCATTCATAAGGAGAGAGTACAATCTATAATGCGGCATTGCATACTATTGCAATCTTTATGTTCACACATACATATGTAAATCTTCTGTCGCTGTTATCGTAATCGTTATCGTTACACTTATCATATATATATATATATCGATTTATATTTGAATGTGAATGTGTGGAATACATACACATATGTATGGCAGTCATTAAGAAAGTGGTTTTTAAGGATTCCTCTCGCTTATACTTTTAACAGTTATTTTCATTTTTGTCTTTTTTTTTTTTTGCGATTTTTATCTTTCATTTTCATTTTTTTTTTTGTTTGTTTACTTTTTGTTTATTCTTTAAGTTGCTTAATTGTACAATACTATGGCCCTAATTGCTTACAATTAAATGCTTAGCCGTTAGCGTCATATCAATTTAAAAAAGGAAAAATACAATAAATAAAATGTAAATCAAAACAGATTAAACATTTGCTTCTAACATTCGATTGTATATCCCAACTTTATACTTTAACTGTATGCTAAGTGCAAAAAAATAATTTTTTTTTTTTTTTTATATATTTATATATATATATATGTATATCTTAAATATCATGTATGTATAGTAAAAATAAAAAAAAAAAAAAAAAAAAAAAAAAAAAAAAAACGAACTAACGAACGTGATTTAAACGCGCGCGCCACACATTAGGAAAACAATTGTGATGGGTGGCTTTTTTGGTAGCCTCTGGCTATTTACAGAGCGATAACATACTAGCCCTTAACAGCGTCTGTTAATGTTAATATGCCAGTTGCCAATGCTGCCGGCTGTAATCCTCTCCTTCTGCTTATTCTTCTTCTTATCGACTAATTCGCCATTGTCTTTGCTGTCGCTGTTGTTGTTGTTGTTGTTGCTGTCGCACTCGCACTCGTTGCCGCGGCTGGTCATCGGCGCTCATCTGTTATCGTTATCGGTTTTGTAATTGCATTTTATTTTTGATTTCGATTTGATTTTATATGCATATTTCATTTGATTTGTTTTAACAAGATAAAAAAAGAGAGAACATACGATTTGAGCATAAATTAGTGCTTACATTTTAGCCTTTTTTTTGGTCTTTAACAAAATAGTAAAACAATAAAAGCTACGTTTGACAACACACTGTGTTTTTTGTTTTAGTTTTTTTTTTTGGCTGAGAGAGAGGAAAACTACCGCTAAGCAACGAACTAAACACACGTACAATAATAATTTGTGTATTATGCTTATTTTGTAATTAATTAATTAATAATATAAGTTGTATGTAATATAAAAATAGTTCAAAAAGTGCAAATTAATCAATATTCATTGAAATCATAAACATAATTAATAATAATAATACTTGTACAATTTTCACATTTTTCTCAATTTTTTTCTTACAAATTTGTCAGTGAAATAATAAGAATTTTTGTTTCATAATTTTTTCATGTTTTTATTTTGAAACCAATTTGTTTTTTTTATTCGATAACACACACACATACATACAAACAAATGAATTGTGATATATATATTTTATTTTGTATTTTGTAAGTCATGCAAAGGGAAAATCATTTTAGATTCGCAGCTGGGTCTAAGTTTCTGTCTTGATCGATAACAAAATATAAAAACGTTCACAAATCGCTCTAAGAATATTTTATGTACAGAAACAAAAACATGTATTGAAAATAAAAAGTGATTCACTACGAAAAAGAACAAAAAAAAATGGCGGCTACATAATGTGAACTACTCTACGAAAAGAAGAAGCAGCGAGCACTTGAAAGAGCGAGATGAGAATAGAGATCTCCACCCCGAAAGAGAGAAAGAGACGGATAGTGTGTGCAACTCACCTAGACATTGGGGATCCAAGGCGGCGCCGCTGCCGCTGCTGGACATCAACTGTTGTTGTTGTTGTTGCTGCTGCTGTGCCGTTGCGTTGACTGCGCTGCTTGCTGCGCCGCCGACGCCAGCTGCGACGCTGGAAGAGACAACGCTGCTGCTGCTACTGCTGCTGGCGCCAAGACCTCCTCCGAGGACAGCACTCGACGTTGATCCGCCACTTGCACTCGCTGCCCCGCCTCCTCCTCCTCCGCCTCCAACTCCACCACCTGATCCGCTGCCTCCTCCAGTTGCACCTCCTCCACCTGATCCACCGCCAGATGATGATCCGCTTCCGCCGGCGCCCGCATTCGCTGCATTGGCGCCCGCTCCGCTCGTGTTTGTCGCCTCGTCCGTGGTGCGCTTGAAGAAGTTGTGTTGCAAGGCATAATATGGTGTGACTCGCGTCTTTGGATCAAAGTCCAGCATGCGCAATATCAGATCCTTAAACTTCAAATAATCCGCCACCGAATGACCCGGCTCATCCAACCTCCGACCCGACGGTCCGCCCGTCTCCACGCCAAGGATGTCGTGGAGCTTGCGGGAACCGGGCGGCTTGTATTTGCGACCATTGAGCGTTTTCTTTAGCACATAGGAGCCGTCGGTGACAATTTTGTCAAAGAATTTGCGCGTCTTGTGCGCCTGATCCAGCAGATATTTGGGCGGCATGCCGAGCACCTCGACGATCTTGTTCATCTGATCGAACTCATTGCAGCCGGAGAAGAGCGGCTCACCGGTGTGCATCTCGACCAGAATGCAGCCGAGGGACCACATATCGATCGCCAGATCGTACTGTATGCCCAGCAACACTTCTGGGGAGCGATAGAAGCGCGACTGGATGTACTGATAGATCTGTGTGGGGAGATGAGATGGAGAGAGAGGTTAGTAACACAAATTTTGATTGATTAACGAGGTAAGAAAAGCAACCCAAAATATATAAACTAGTGTGTCAAATTTAGGCACTCAAAATTAGTTAAAAACGGTCACTCTGACATTTTTGGAACAAATATTTTGGAGAAACCAATTTTTAATTTTTAGACTTTCGCAATTTTCATATTGGGATATTTTCGTCATAAAAATATTCCATGATATACATGATTTATAAATATATGTTCCCAGCTAAGCGAAATCGCTTTTATTTCACTAGTGTGCCAAATTTAGGCACACAAAACTCGTTAAAAACGGTCACTCTGACATTTTTGGAACAAATGTTTTGGAGAAAGCACTTTTTAAAATACATATTTCTACAATTTTGATCTTGGCATATTTTCATCACAGAAATAGGGAACGAATGTAAGTCATCTGTTTCTTTTAATAATTGACCACACATTTTTTGTTGCTTACAATTTCAGTACCAAATTTAGTCTCACAAATGTAACTAAAAACGGTCAATCTAAAATTTGTGGAATACTCAAAATATATAGCTATAATTTACAATTCACAATTGCCAAATTAACAAAAAGAGAATCATCAAGAGGCGTATCTATTATCTAGTTAAGGAATTAACGCTCTCCTCTACGATTCTCAAACTATTAACTTTCAATTCACAAGCAATTGTAATATACTACACTAGAGGTGGAGAACTATCGTTAGTTAGCGTCATTGATATTCGACGATATTGAATTTTATACAATCGATAGTATCGCAGGAGGGGTCTATTGTTCTCCATCTCTAATCAACACCCTAGCTAATAGTTTTGACTTTAAAAAGACGCAAAAATGTTAATTTCAAGACTTACGCGCTGGCCCAATTGACACGAACTGCCAAAGTCAACAATTTTGATGGCCGATCGCTTGGGATTGCAGAGCAATATGTTCTCGGGCTTCAGATCACAGTGTATTATGTTCAGTTCGGGGGTGCTCAGGAACAAAAGAGCCGTGCACAGTTGCTGCGCAAATTTGCGCGTGAGGTTCAGCGATACGCCACGGAAATTTGTGTTCCTTAGCAGATCGTACAGATTGTACGACAGCAGCTCGAAGACGAGGCACAGATGATTGCGCCACATAAAATGACGCTTGAGCTTGACTAAAAAATCGAAGGAAACAACAATCGGTTAAATTTCGATCTCAATCAATTAATGCAAAATTCGATTACTCACCGATATAGTATTTGTTTTCAGCATCCGCACGATTCATCATCTCGAGCAGCTTGACTTCGATTTGTGCCTGATTTAGGAACGGTTTCTTATTTTTAATTATCTTGATTGCCACCTGGCATTGCTCCTCATGATCGTAGGCTTTGACCACCTGACCAAAGCTGCCTTTGCCTGTTTAAATAAAACAAAAAAATTAACGATTGTATATCGATAGCTACTATCGATAGTTATGCGATTACTTACCAATCAATGAATCAATCTCGTAGCGATCCAAAAACTTTTCGCCATTCTTGATTATATAATCGTGATTATCGTCATCATAGCCGTCGTTATATAATTTACGCTCCTTTTTATTTGACGAATCATCCTCGCCTTGTGTCTGCTGAGCACGACGCTTCTTCTTCGCATAATAAACCTTGATAAGTGTAAAAGATAAATGTCCGTTGCATTAATATTCATATAATTCGAACATAAATAAAGAAGTTCACATATCTAGAGAATTTGACAGTCGGAATGGTTTTTAAGCGCATTTGAATTTAAAGTGCGTTTATCGATAGTTTGTTCTCACGCTGTTACCGGTCTACTGCACTGTTAACAGCTTACTGAACTGTTAACATCCTACTGCACTGTTAACAGCCGAATGTACTGTTAACATCCTACTGCACTGTTAACAGTCTACTGCACTGTGAACAGCCGCCTGCACTTTTAACAGCCTACTGTTAAGCTCGCATTAAAGCTGTTTACTGTTGCATTAGCATTAACGTATAAGTAATTCGGTCCACACATACTCACCCACACAAATATATATTTGCATTGTACGAAACTGTTTTTTTCTTAATCAATTGCGTTGTGTCTGCCTCGTATTTGATTTAAAATAATTTATGTTTGTGCTTCTCATTTTTATGCAGATCACACACACACACACGCACGGCCAAAACGCTGCCCTTATCTCGGCCCTCGCCCTACAGTTGCCTCTCCCCTCCCCATTGTTACTCTGCTGGCCAACAACCTGCTCATTGGTTTGGTGAAAAATTTGATATGCAGCTGGCTGCTGCTGCTTGGCACGAGAAAAAAAAAGTTGTTGCTAACGCCGCATGCGAGCGTCGGTGCGAAAGAGCGCGCTGCGCTGCATATGCCCGTCGACAGAGACAGCGACAGCGGCAGAGCGCCGCTGAGAGCGCGAGCGCGCTTTGCAGCGCAGCAGAGCACAACGTTGGTGTAGAGAGAGAGAAAGAGAGCGAGTTTCAACAACGCCTAAAAGAAGGCTGCACACAACTGCTTAGCTTGCTTGCTTGCTATGCCCATTTTTGGGGGCTGACTGCGTTTGTTTGTGTGTGTGTGTGTTGTTCTTGTTGTAGAAATAATCATGTGGAGCGCGAGAGCAATGCTCGAAAATGGGTGTATGCCGGCGTCACAACTGCCGCTGTCTTCATTTCTGCTGGCTGTTGCTGCTGCTCTGTCGCTGCCGACAGCGACTGCGACTGCTGCTGTTGCCTGGCAATGACGTATATGCTGAGCTCGGGGCAGCAACGTCACAGTTAATCGCCATGATATGCGCGCACTCTTTGTTCTTCTCACTCTTACTCTCTGAAAAGTGTAGCATACAATGCTGCGATGTCTGCATATGCCTTGATAAGGCTGTGAAAAGGCCACACACACAAACACAGACACACACACATACATATGTATATATGAACAATGTAACAAGTAAAGCGAGCTCAAGTGCGCTTTGGGTTTGGTTCTGCTGCTGCTGCGCTTCTTCTTTTACTTTGCTCTTCTCCCTTTTCTTGTGCAACAATTTGTTGGCCAATTAAACGCTGATGTTGATAATGATGATTGTTATTAGCAGCGTGCCAAGGTGTTACCTTCATTAGCAGTAGCAACAACACAACACGATTCGTTGCGAATCGACTTTCACTCTAACCTCAATCTCTTACACGCTGCACGTTGTTTATATTGTGCTGTTGTTGTTGTTGTTGCGGCTGCTGTCTTTGCTTCATGCATTATACATTTATGCATTTTACACTCTCTCCATTTCGCGGACTTCGATTTGAGTTCATTTCGATTTGATTTGCTTGTTTTGCTGCTGCTCTCTTAATGTATGCCGCATAAACAGTCGTAACAAGTGAAAACAAATTCAAAGTGTGCCCAAAGAGCAGGCACAACTTAAGAGAGCGCAACAACCACAGCTTGATCAAGCGAAGCTTTGCAAGAGAACAACTTCATGCGGTTTGCTTAGTATCAATTAAGAGAGCGCAAACAGCAAGCAAAGAAAAAAAGGCGCACTCCAGAAGAAGTTCGGTTAGCTAAAGAGTGAGCGAGAAGTGTGACTTTTAATTTTGTAGTTGCTTTTCTATGATTTCCTGACATGAGAACTAGGAACTTGGCAGCTTATATGTGTTGTCAGTTGCGTGTGGCCGTCTACGATGGCGATGCCAAGTTGAAGAGAGCGGCGGGTCAAGGATAGAGAGAGGGAGGCACGCGCCGTTGGCATTACTGAAGAGTTGCCAAGGTAGCAAGTAAGAAGAGAGAGCGGGTGAAAAGAGGGTGAAGAGTACTTACCTCGTTGATGTGCTTGTAGGTCTTTATCAGATCGACGCTGAGCTTGCGCAATGGTGCCAGGGCCGGATCTCGAAAGTGTGCGGGAATGCGAGCTTGCATGGCGCGCACCTCCGACGAAGATGAAGGACTAGAGTGCTGTGTGCGACAAAAAGAAAAAGATATATATATATTATGTTGTGATTGATTGTTGTTTTTTTAACTATTCACTTACATGATGCATGACATCACGATGCGTGGCAGGCAGATCCTCTTCGACCACAAAGCGACCGTAAAGCGGCGCATGTCGCTGTCTGCCCCCGCTCCCGCTGCCCTGCGATGTTTCCACGGCGCCCGCACTGGAACCATATCCAGCGGATACTGCAAAAAAAGAGAGCAAAAGAGTGTTAGAATGTTAGTGAGTGAATAATTGATGTTTATTGCTTTCTTTGTGGTTCATTGACCGTTGGCTTCTTCTTCTTCTGCTTCTGCACCTGACGCGATGATGTCGCACCTGAGGGAGGCCGCGACTCGCCAACGAAACCCAAAAAGCTGCCGCATCCCAAAAATAAGTTGCGCCGTCTAAATTTACCCTCTAGACAGTGTGCTGAGAATGCGCGGAGATGGTGGAAGGAGGAGGAAGAGGACGAGAATTATTACACAATATGCAGGCAGCAGACTGAGCGACAGAGACAGCAATAGCGAGTACTTGACAAGTTCTATCTGTCTCTCTTTTTGCTCTTTCTTGTGTTGTGGTTTGCTGCGAGTCAAAAATAGCATAGCCCAAAGGGTGAGAGGGGGCCGAAACTGATATTGCATTTCGCAATTTCGCTGACAGCTGGTAGAAGAAGAAGAAGCAGCAGCACTAGCGACAACTGTCTGAGGAATCTATATATCAACAAAAGGTATAAACGACATTTTGTACATTAAACTACAGCTTTCACTTAATTCTGGGAGAGCTTTCTAAGCCAAAGCTTAGATTGAAAGTTGTTAATTGAGTTTTAAGCTTAATAAATTATTCCGACATCGCAAAACAACTTTTGTTGCCAATTTTTTCATATTAATTTAACTCTTGCATTTAGCTGAGCTTTAAATTGTTAAATTTTAACATGAATTTCGTAATTTTATACTAAATAAAAAGCTAGTTTAATACAATATGAAAATATACAAGTGTTAAAATTAACATTTGAATGCTATTTTCAATATTACAGTCGTGTGTGCTTGACTGTGATATATAAATATACCGAATTATATACCACAAAATACAAAAAAATATACCAAATACCATATTAGTTATATTTATATAGTAATACACACAAAAAATATCGCAGATTACATACTGCCAAATACTAAAAATATACCGAATGCTATATTTGGTATATATTTTAATAAAGCCAAAAAAAGTGCAGTATTAATTTTAAAATATACCGTACAAATACTAAACACATACCAAATTCTGTTTGGTATATTCATATATTTCTCCATTCTAAATACATCAACGCTAATATACCGCAACAATACTAAAAATATACCAAATGATATATTTAGTATATTGTGACAGTATTGCATTTAAAATATATTCCAAATTATATATTTAGTATATTGGGATAGTACTACATTCAACTTATACCATAGTTATACCGCAAAAAATACTAAAAATATACCGTAGTATGATATAGTACTACGTGCAAAATATACCAGATTTCCAGCCAAAGCAACTAAGCCATACAAATATTTTTCTTTGATAACTTCTACAATTTGTATCCAATCCCAACCAAATTTTCAGGAATCATAAACTCGTTAGTTATTATTGTCTGCATTCGGAAATTATCAAAATTTGATTTGAACACTTTAATCTCAGAGACTACAAAAGCTAAAGTTGGCAACAATCGAAATGTAAATCGATAAGTTAAAAATTTAACGTTTTCAATGGTCTTATTTGCTGAGGCTTTCAACGCTTTAAGCTTACAATCGTATTGCTGCTGTTTGATTGTCGTCGCTGGCTTGAAAGAAGCTTTGTTGCCATCAAAATTGTTAACTGTGTGCTGACATCCGATCTGGGCCAAATAATGCGGCTGTTGCAGCTGCAGATGATAATGAGCTGGTTGTGTTGTTGTTGCTGTTGCTATGTTGCATGTGGCACTCCAGTTGCGAGCGTAAGACGGTCGCTGTTGCTGTTGGAGTTGCCGCCAATCGCAACCGGTCACAGCTGAAGTTAAAGCTGAGCCTGCAGCAGATGGCAGCAATTCGATTGTTTGTTGTGTCCCCTCATCATCATCATCATCAACATCAACATCGAGGCTGCCGCCGTTCAATGATTGCCAGTAGAGCAAAGCAGTTGCTGTTGCGGACATTTCGCGTACCGAACCGCACGGAACGTAATGAAATGGAACACAAAACAGCAGGAACTTAACTGAAATATCTGGGATGCCTTTTCACTCTCTTCTTATAGAGTTGCTTTTTAATGTGTTCCTTCTCTTTCCTTTACATTCAGATGGAACGTAATGAAATTAAACACAAAACTGCAGAAACACTGGGGAACGAAACGGAACGAAACTAATCAGAACTTAATTTAAATATCTGTCGAATAAGCGACTTCTTTTCACGGCTTTGTAGAGCTGCTTTTTCCATCTGCTTTAATCAATTATTGTTTATTTGTGCTGCACTTTCATTGTTCCACATATGTTAAATCTATACTATATATAAATATATATATATTTTATATATCTATATCGGGGCGACAACTCGTTGACTACTCGCGCGATCTGCGTCGCGTGAAATTTCAACGCAAACTGCGTCAATTTTTTTTTTAGCTTCTGGCCCCAAAGTCGACAAGCGATCATCAGGCAGCCAGCAACAAGTCAGTCGCGAGTCTCGAGGCGCGACGTCTGTTTTATTTATACGTTGCGTTCACGTTCATTTTTATCGCATTTCTCTTCCTCTTCTTCTACGTCTTCTTGTTGTCATTGCATTTCTTCTTCCGCTGCCAAATCGACACAGAGCGAACAAAAACAAAATCAGACAGCAACCAGGGGTAGAGAAGCACACAGAACACAGTATATAGATAAATCTTGTTGAGCTTTTGCTCGATGCTTAAAGAAAATTGGCGTGATGCGCAAATAGCATCCATTTCAAAGAGCTTTTAGCATCCATTTCAAATAGCTTTCAGCATCCATTTCAAAGAGCTTACAGGTGCTTTAGGCAATATAAAAATAACGAATTAAAATTTACCCAGCAATAAAAGCTTTACAGCTGTATAACATGAGCTTTGTTAGAGAATAAGCTCTAAGTGTCAATTATCTTTTAAAGCAGATTTGCGTGATTCGCAAATAGCATCCATTTCAAAGAGCATCACTTAACGAAATTGTTCAGGTGTTTTAAGCAATACAAAAAGATCAAATTAAAACGTACCTTACTGTAAAAGTTTGAAAGCTGTATAAAATGAGCTTTGTAAGAAATTAAGCTCAGTTTATTTAGCTTTTCAAGGAAATATCCGTGATATATATTTAAAAGAGCTTTTTCCATTACTTAACGAAACTTTTTACATGCTATAGGCAATATAAAAAGGGATCAAAATTTCGAAGAGATTTGCCTCAAGTGTTATTTAAAACACGAAACTTGCAAAATTACAAAGCTTAATAAGAACTTCGTAGTCCAAATTAAATGAACTTCTGAAGCATTTCGAGTTTAGAAATAAAAATCAATTTCTTTACAAACAAAAAGCAGCTGCTTGCTTTTCTTTTTGCACAGCTGGATTCAGTTGTTGCCACAGCTGTTTTACCAAACTCAATTGGCATTTCCAAATGTTTTCCATGTGGAAGTGAAAGAATTTCCATGGCTTTAGAGATAAGCGAAATTCCAATCGAGATTGCAATTCAAATAATTCCGTTATGATCACAAATGTTAACGGAAGTAAGAAAGTTAAAGTCAAGTTCATTTGTTTTCTTCTCCTGTCACGACAAACCCAAAAGGTGAAGAGAAACAAACGCAATATATAAATGAAATATATCAAGTCCAACCCTTTTTTAGGTGTAGTTCCCCTATTTGTACCCCCTTTACACGCTCCTAGGTACCAGCTAAGAATGTCAAGGAAGTCCAAAGCGTAAATGAAATGCGAAATTAATTTAATTTTAATTACAGCCACCACAACGATGATGTCGAGCAGAGTGAGGGGGACTAATGAGGAGACTTCTTGCATTCCCACAGCAGTGATGCCAATATTTTTTCGAAAAAAACAGGAAAAATAAGATGCAAATATTATTAAAAGGATAGAAAAAGGGGCAAAAAGTTTGTTTACAGTAATTTAATTTTTTTATTATTAAGATAATAGTTTTAAGGCAGCTTCGATTATTTTTCCTTCGTCATTATTGCTGTCCTCATAAGTAACCATAGAGCCAATTATTTGGAGATACTTTTCAGGCACAGAGTGTCTGTAAGACACTACATTTTTAATAAGGTTAGTGCACTTGGTTCTGTGCAATTTAACCTTCTTGGCGTCAAAATGTGTTTTTACTAATTCACTTAGGTGGCTACATAGCTATCGCAGCTTCTTGGCGACAAGTTTCTGAAGATTTGACCGGCTTGAAACAAATTTTACTTTGTTTCACTAAACTTGATGTATTTTGCGTATGTTTTTTTGTCGTCATGTGCACTCTTAATAGGTCAATTTTACAGTTAATACTGCATTTGCAGTATTTGAAATAAGCCTTGTTAATGTCTGAATTATGTCGGCTAATCCAATCTTTAAAATCGGGCTGCAGTAGCCAACAGTCCCGAAACTTTTGCTTTTACATTTTTTTGACATTTTTAATTTAATAATACAAATTTTAAAATTGTGTGTTCAGTATCGAAACAGAGAGTGCAAGTAAACCGTAAATAGAGTTTTTCGATTAATTTTTTACCAAACTGCCGATATAAGTATGGCAGACGTGAAAAGTTGCCACCTGTTTCATATTTTACAGCTGATAATAAATTTAAATTGGAGTGCGAAAGCAACTATTTTAGAAAAATAAAGAATTAATATTAGATTTAAAAAAAGGACAGATTTCCGGATGAAAAATCTAAAAATAGGAAAGATTTCAGGTATGCGGATGATTTTCAATTTTTTCCGGATGAAGCGTTAAAAACAGGACAGATCTGTCCGGAAAAAGGACAAATTGGCATCACTGTCCCACAGACCGCTCACCTAAAAACGAACAAAAAGGCAGATGAACAGTGTTGCTACAAAAAAAAAAAAAAAATAGCTACATTTCTTAAAAAATAGTAATTTGAAATACCCACTAGTTTTTAATACAAAATAATTAAATTTTTGTGCATCAATTGTACAGTATTTCTTTATTAAGCTAATTGTTTAAAATTTGACCAACCTCCTCGGAACTTAAGTACTTTCCTATTATACCAATCTGTGTAAGATAGTTATTTGGAACGTCGTACTCAAAACAGCATTTCTCAGCTCGATGCAAGTCAAATCTTTTTTAATGCAGTGGTTAAATTGGGCATCTTCCAACCAAGAGCATTTTTTTGTTTATCTATTTGAATCAGTTTTTTTGCAAACGATCACCATAAAAATTAGTTAATTTAAATATAGAGATGGTAGCATTGCGATCGCGAAACGATGTTCGGAAAATACCCAAATACTACAAAGGGTAAATAATATTTTAGTACTAATAATACACAATTCGTGTTTCAATCGATAGCTACACATATACTACAAATTATTTAAAATAGCTGAAAAATAACTAATTATTTTTGTGAATTAGCTAAAAATAAAAGTCACCTGCTAAATTGAGAGCCGAATCTGGTTAGAAAATAGCTATATTGGCAACACAGCAGATGAAGGAAAGGAAGAAGCAAGTGAATATTATTATTGAATATTTGGAAGACTCCCTTTTCCCCTTGTCCTCTTTCTCTTCTTCTCTCTCTCTCTCTCTCACTCTCCGAGGGAAGTGTGTGCGGTTTATTTTTAGGCAAAGCTCTGGTCTGCGATCGGTTTTGTTGTCTTCTTCATTAAGGAAATTTAACGAGGGTTGATCAAGGAGAAATTGGCATTTTGAAATGTTGTAACAACTTTGTAAATTTTATTGATAAATTTCTAACTTTGCTATGATTGAAATTCTTTTGAGTTCCTTGTGGCGTCTATCGAGCGACCGCCGCCTGAGCCCAAAAATAGTTGCGACGACATTTTCACATCGCAGCAGAAATGCGCCGCAAGGAAGGAGGAAGAGTGTGTGTGTGTGCAATATTGCGATGCTCAATGCGAATGTGGGAAACTAAAGAATGTTATCACTAAAACTGGATTACTAGCGACACTTGTCACCACACATCCGGCGCACTTTCCCCTTCCCTCCCCCTTTCTCTCTCTCTCTCTGTCGGTCATACTGCAAGTAAGTGACTCACATGAATGACCCATGAATGATTGCAATTGTTGTCGCCGCACAGTTCAGAATTTACAATCACTTGACAAATTGCCGGGCAGACGGCGCCCCCGGAGCTTCAACAACCACCCGAGCGACCTCTCTCTTGTCTTTTCTTCCCTCCTCCATTCGTGGAAAAAAATTCACTAGATTATAACATCATCATCATTATCAACAACAACCACTATAACGGAAAAGCGTCATATTGACGCTTTAGTCACGACAGGAAAACCAAACAAAATCGCAAAAGGTGCGAAAAACGATAACAGCGGCGAGTGAGATACCAACAGGTGCAGTCAAGCAACAACTGAGTGCTACGGAACTCAAATCTGGCAGAAATTGTAGCAGAAAAAAACATGCATTTATAAACTATACTTAATCACAATAAATATTGTTTCTTTTTAGAATGCAGTAAAGAACTTGTTAATGCCTTTTTTCTAAGTTTCTTCTTCGCAACATTCAGCTTATTAGCAAAGCATTCCCCCATTAACAATTCGTAATGATTGCAATAAGAATGCTGACTGCTATGAAACAACAAGCTGAAGCCAAACGAAGAGCTGAATGCTATGAAAGCATTTATTAGCTTAAGGACTCCAAAGCACTTGTTTTGTGCGTATGCACAGTGGGCGATTTGGTCTCGCTAGCGGCATTTAATTCAAATTTTCAAATTTAAAAAACCGTTAATATTTTTTCACATATCGATAGCAGATGCTTTGATTAGATTTTTAAAAGCTTTTTAAAAGCTCTACGATGAACTGATCATCAGCTGTGAACGGTCAAACACACGAAATGATTTTGCAAAGAGCTCTAGAAAATTCTTTCTTTTTTCGTGCATTGATTTCGAATTCCTCGGAAATTTACAATTTTTAGTAAATTTGTTAGAAGTTTGGTTTTTTATTATATTCAAGGTATGTATTTCCAAAAAAAATCAATGTTTGTGACCGGTCTATAAATGTGTAGCTCATAAAACGTAGTGGTAATTCAGTGTATTAACAACGAGTCCGGATTAGCGTACACCTGTCTTTCGTGGAGTCGAACTTACTTTATTCAAGTGGATTCAGTCTAACTCTTTAATTAGCCGAAAGTGTGAATCAGTGGCGTCCAAAATGTGTAATATTAACTGCTAGTACCTGCTAGCCTTCAAACTATGGTACTTTTTAGACACAGTGTTAGTAGCAAAAAAGGTATCTTTTTTTAGTATTGCACTCAGAAGTCATCCCATTTTTTTCCATCATCCCATCATTTTTTAAATAAAGTTTATATATGAAATATGTTAATTGAAGTTCAAATAAAATAAAAGTACAACAAAATTTTAAATTTAAAAAAAAAATTTTTTTAATTATAAAAAAAATAAAAATTCAAATTAAAAAAAAAATATTTTTTAACTTAAAAAATTCTGATTTTTCTCTGATCAGTGAAAAAAAAACCGACTGAAGACATCTATTTTAGTTTAGAAGTTATTAATTAAATGCCGCTAGCGAGACCAAATCGCCCACTGTGTTATGTTGTGAATGCAATTCCTACTTTCTCAATGATCCCAATAAGAAGCAATGTACCAAACAAAAAAGCTGAATGCTATGTAGGTATTCTCTACATATCGTTAATCGATTACTTACATTTCTGTTTGTTCTTATCCATAACGGCGCCGCTATTCGTATCCTCCAATCTATACATGTGGCTGCTGTTGTTGTTGCTGGTTTAATGTTTATAATGATGAATTGCAGAGTGTAGTATACCTAATTATAGGTACATACATATACTTATATATCCAGTTAATCCAGATATATCTCTATATTTCTATATATATTGCGTTTTATTTGATCATAAATGGTAAATGTGTTTAGTTTTTCTTTCTTTTTTTTTTTTTTGTTTTGTTGATTTGGTAATGAAATTACAAATTAAATTAACGTTGTTGCAGCAGTTAATCGGGGTTTTTTTTTGTCGTTGTTAATTTGGTAACTGATTTTGTTTTGTTTGTTTGTTCGCGTATGTAATTTATATATATATAGATGTATATATATTATATTTTTTTGGATTTCTCTTCGATTTCTCAAATACTTTTTTGCTTATCCGCTTTTCGCATTTATGTATGTGTATATTGTATGTATTTTATCCTTCTTCGATCTCGCTTTTTGTTTTGTTTTTGTTTAAAGTAATGAACACACTTTTTAAGTCTTTTGTTGGATTTTTGCTTTGAATGTTGTGTATGTCTATGTTATGTTGCTGTTATGTTACTGTTACTGTTATGTTATTGGTGTTGCTGCTGTTGTTGTTGTTCTTCTTCTTGTTGTTGTTGTTACATTCCTGCTGCCGCTGTTATTGTTATTATTCTTCATATGTGAATAAATTTCGGTGCAATTTTTATGACAATGATGACGTTGCGCATTTCATTTCATTTTACTTCATTTATTTACACACACACTCGCGCACTCTGTTTTACAATAATATCTGTTTCATTGCAAGAACAATGCAAATCCATTACACACACACACACATGTGCGTATATCCGTGTGCGTGCGTGTGTGTGTGTGTGCGCGCGGGCGCCCAAAACGAAAACAAAAACAAACACAACACTTTCTTCTTTTCTCGCTCTCGCTCGCGGACGCTCTTGTTCTCTCTCTCTCACTGGCACACACACACTACGAAATGTGAGCGCCTCTCAGGAGAGGGAAAGAGAGAGAAATATGATGTTGGCTGGTCAATGCCGCCGCCAGATGCCGAAAAAGCTACTTTATAATTTCCCCTTAAGTTATTGTTGTGGTCGTGAGTTTATTACTGTTGTTGTTGTTGATCTTTTTGCGGTTATTACTTAAATTGTTGTTGTTGTTAGTTTTAATACAAAGTACTGATGTGCACATTTTGCATGGGAACAAACATTTCACGAGAAGCAAAACCAATTTTAACCAAACACACACAAATTACACGCACGATTATTATTATTATGATTATATTATTAGCTTTTGAACACAATTGTTGTTGATGGATTTTCCAGTTGATGGTTGTTTGCTGTTGTTTTGGTTTTTACACTTTTTATTATTTTTTTTTGTTTTACTTGATTTGTTGTCGTCGTCGAGAGCTGCAAAGAAAAATAGAATAAAGAAAAGCTTAGTTGGGCATTTTATAAACAATACAAACAAAGACACACACAGACATATGTATAGTATTCAAAGTGCAATAATTCAATAACATTTTGCGCGGCGCAAAAGAAACCAAATAAAGGAAAAACACGCGCTGCTCACACGCTGCTCTCGCTCGCTGGCCTCCAAGAACTCATACACACACACATACACAAACACTTGTTCGCTCTCTTTGCAAACTGAACTCTCTCTCTCAAGCTATCTTCGCAAGCACGCGCGCTCTCAGAGCTCGGCAGGTGAACGAACGACACGCGACGCATGTGAGTCGCAGTAAATGTTCATGACTGTCGCTTGTGTGTGTTTGTATGTGTGTTCTAGCAGCTTGAGCCATGAGCAAGTTTGCATACATGTATGTGTCTGTGTTTAGCTTGAGCTCCACGCGCACACACACACACACACACGTTCAGTCATTGCAACATACACAGAGAGAGGGCGAGAGAGAAACAGCAAGAGTGAGACGTACACAGACTTTGTCTGGCATAGAAAGCCTGACTCAAAGCTCTGTGCTATGTCACAGCTGTTAAGCGCCCTCTGTGTTGTTACCAAGCAAAGAAAGTTTTTAGTATTATTTTTTATTATAATTAGATGTGTGTTTGCTGTGTGCGCACAAATGTTTTAATGAGTTGAACAGTCAATTCACTTGGCCTGGCACCCCTGACACATACAAGCTCACATACATACATACAAACAGTCTCGCAAGTGAGCGGCAAATACGTTTTGCTGTTGTTGTTATTGTGGTGAAAGTGGTCGCAGTTAAAAGCTGTGTTGCCGTTGCCTTTGTTGTTGTTATTCTGACATACTATTTTGGCATTTGTTTTCGCTTTGCCGTTGCCATGCAAATGCGCGCCAGCGTTGCCACACTGTTGCAATTCTGCAGAAAAACATATTACTCACTCATACACAAACACACACATTACATTGCAATCTTAAAAAAAAAAAAGAAACAAACAAACCAGTTCTCCATCCCATGAATGATTCTTTCAGTTTCTGATTCACACGGTGCAAAAAAAAATACAAGGAGGGGAAAAAACATTTGGCGGATGCGTCACGGCGACGCGACGACATTCAAATGGCATCTGATAATCATCATCGACAACACTGGCCAACACAACATGCAACACACTATTCGAGTGATCCATCAAAATCACAGCCAGTTAAACACTAACTTGCTT
Organism: Drosophila sulfurigaster albostrigata; assembly: GCF_023558435.1. Taxonomy (NCBI): domain Eukaryota; kingdom Metazoa; phylum Arthropoda; class Insecta; order Diptera; family Drosophilidae; genus Drosophila; species Drosophila sulfurigaster. The sequence continues at coordinate 23,159,270 of NC_084885.1, forward strand.
TGTGCGTATGCTCGTCGTCGTCGTCGTGTTTGCTGCTTATCAATTGCACGAGTTCTGCTTGTGACCGATCGATAGATCAAGTCCAGTCCAGTTGTGACGTCACAACATTTACTCTAATGTCGCAGCAATCAGCTTGTGTTTGCATGTATAATTCAAACATAAGCAACAGAGAGCTTTGAGTCTGTGTGCGTATTTTTAGTCAGGGCAGCAACAACTTTTGCATGCATCATAATTTATTTTTGGTCGGCGCGATTCAAAATTCAACAGCGCCCCCCACGCACAGAATCCCACACAACGACAACGACGCCAATTAAATTTCACGCGCAGCTGGCAACTCTGCTTCTTTTTTTCTTGCTTTTTTTTTTGTGGGTGGCCGTTGCTCCTTTCCCCCCTCGCTATCCACAATGTATCAACGAACCGCCATCTCCTGCTATTCGAGTGCATTAGTCGAGAGAAAAGAAAAGAAAACAGAAAACTTAACGATCCAGCACCGTTTGACGTCAGCGCAGAGTGAGCGAGCGCGTGCTCTTCTGCTTTCGCTTTACTCTCCCACTCTTATGCTCTCCTCCGCTCTCTTTAGCTGGCCAAGCCACCCACCACCAGCAACAACAACAACAATAACAACGCACGCATGCTCTAGTCAAAGCAGACGAAGAAGAAGCGCGCGTTATGCGTGACCCAAATAGTTGTTGCTCGGCTCTTCTTTCTTATTGCTCGTATATTATAGAATTTGGGCTATATTATACTTTTCTTTATTGAATCAATTCAAATTAAATTCATCAAATATTCGCACACACACAAACACAAACACATAGGCAAGCAAGTCTTTTGCGCAACATGTGGGCGACAACAACAACAAAACTACATTTTGGTTATTGAATATTATACGAGCTGCTGCTGCTGCTTTCTCACTCTTTCCCACTCGCGCTCTCCCTTCCTGTGTACGTGTGCATGCGTGCGAGTGTCTGTGCTGTCTGTGTGTTAGTGTGTTCCCATTTCTTTTTGTATTTTTGGTACTAAAAATACTTTGTAGGCGTTTTCGGTGCGCGCTGTTTGCGCTGATTAGCCACAAAATAAAAAACGACAGCAACTACAGCAACAACAACATTAAACGGTTTTTTTTGCGCTTTTGAAAGCATTTTCTTTTACTTTTTTAATGGCCTGGGATTGCACAAGTGGCGGAGTAAGCGAAGGGCCAAGACCGGGGGAGGGAGGAAGTGAGGCGGGCAGAGTAAGTGAGAGCAGATGCTTTCTATTGTTGTTGTCTCTGTCTTGCGCTTAAGTGCGTAACGGAATGCCCGCTGGCAACAAAACAAATACAAATACAGACACGCCGACAGACAGTCACACATACAGCAACAGAATTTACATTCTCGCTTCGTTTATTATACACTCACATACATTCTCTTATTTTTGTTGCTGTCGTTGTTGTTGTTTGGTTCAAAGTTCAATGACCGATTTCGCCGCAACGAATTCGGCGGCGCAGTCGCCAAACGACAAAGCGAAAAAAGAGTCGCGCAAGCTTTGTTTGCGCTTTTGTCGTCGTCGTCGTCGCCGCCGCCGCTGTTTGCTGCTGCTGTTGCTTACTAAACACACACAAGGTCAGCGCAATAAAAAAACCATACACTCACACACACAAAGTCGCTGTCGCTCTTGCGCCCCGAAGCGCAATAGCACAAAAATATAATAAGCATTAATTAAAGCGACAGAAAACATAAGGAGAGGAAGCAGCAAACACACATCAAATGAAAACAGCAACTGGCCCTGTAATCGCTAATCGATAACTGCTGTTTATCGAAATATTCGCACTAACAAAAACAAAGCTTTGCCGCCGCCATATTGCAGTCAGAATTCTCATTACACATGCATATGCGTGCGTGTGACGTTCTGCCTGTCTGTGTGTGAGTGTGTGCGTGAGTTCATCAATGACAACAACGACGACGACGGCGACGCTTGGCTTTGACACTGGCATTGAAATTGCTAGTCGGCTGCGTTGAGTGATCATGCAAACAATAATAATAACAACAACAACAACAGTGACGACGACGACGTCAACAGCAAGTGCAGTTCGTAGAATAAATTCCAATTAGATATTTCCGACTCGCGACTCTCCAATTCCAATTGCGACTTTGCAAGAACGTTGTTTATATTATTGTTATTATTTCGGTTTATTCTATACACACACACATTCACATGCTATCGTCTGCGCTCTCACATGTGTTCTCTCCCTGTCTCTCTCTCACTCTTCAGCTATCAGTTGCTCTGGTTCGCTTGCTTGCGCTGATTAGAATAATAGCACAACAAAAGAAATGACGTTTCTTTATTTTCGGAATACTTTCACCTCCTCTTCATTATCGTCGTCGTCGTCGTCTTCGTCCCACGACAATGACGCGACACTTTTTCGCACACATCGCGCATATCTTTGTGTATTTGTTGTGGCGCTTTTAAAGCGCAGTTCCAGTCAGCGCCACCCACCGACAACGACAACGACAGCAACTGCGACAGCGACGTCGACTGCGACGCTAGCAGCGACAGCGGCAGCACGTGTAAAGTGTCTGTCAACTTTGTTTTGAATGCATTTCGTGTGATCAAATAACCCTTAGCCAACGTCCCCTTCCCCTCCCCTTCCCCAACGCCTACTCTCTGTCCCACCCACCAAGAGTCTCGACTCACGTGTCTGCGTTGCGTTTCTTGTTATTGTTGTTGTTATTTCGATTTGGCAGCGTCGTCATCGCGTTCAGTTGCTGCGCAATAAAAATCAAAAGGCCCCAATACACAATTTTGTACACATTTAAAACGCATTTAACTAATCTGCGCTTTTAAGTGGCACTGCAATGAGCTGCGTCGCACAGGTGCTAATGCAATACTTCTCTCTCTATCTCTCTCTCTTCCTCACACGCATTTAAGCGTCTTCATTCATCTCATTTGCATTTAACAGTGGCTACTTAACAGCGTGAAGTCCTGTTAATTGCAGTGCACAAGAACAGAAGCCAAAGCAAGCATCATCGATAACATGGAGCAAGTTAGTATTTATTTAGTAATAGTTATCGATGACATGGGGTAAGCTGAATGGTATTTATTTAGCACCAAGTGATCAATAAATAAGCGATTAAAATCTTCAAAAAATTTAAAAAGAATAAATTTAAAAAATTAGTAATGCAATTTGCATAGCTTCGCACCCATTTTTATTATAAATTTTTCTGTTTCGGTTTCATCTCGATAAAATATCGGATGACTGAAATTATATACCCTAAAAGTATATTCGATATTTCTACGTTTGTTATCGATATTGTCACATAGTTATTTTTTTTATTTTTATTTTTTTTTACATGAGGCAAATGTGACATTTGAAATGAATAATGAATGAATGAATGAAACGGAGCATAAAAATGTCTAAACAATTTTTATTTTATGGTTTTTCTATTTTAAATTTATATATAAAATATGGATAACAAATTTAAAATTAAGAATTATTCCTTCTTTCTTTATTCCTTTCTTTCTTTTAATAAATACTCAATAATATTGGAAACCACAAATTCTTATATAAAAATGATAATATTTCTACTTTACCCCAATAATAAAGTTTTAATAGCAAGACTTTAATATTGATTTGACATATGTAAGGTAAAAAAATAATAGATATACATGTTCGTTTTCGCCCTGTATAAACTATTTCCCTTCGAGAGACGCTGGGATATCAATTTCAAAAACGATTTGAGAGATTCGGAATATGAATTGGATTTGTTGGATTGTTCTAATCCTGTTGCTGCCACAAGCGCACTTTGAGGAGCAGGTGGCCGACGAGGAAGCAACTGATGAGGAAGTCGACGACGACGTCTCAATCTCAATCTCAACGACAACGCAATGCAACTTGAAAAGGTCCACAGACATGGACATGGACATCGTTATCGCAAAGATGGCAGCAAAGGCGGCACAGGAGGCCACAGCAGCCAACGATGAGCAATCGCATGCCGCAGCCTTGGCCTCGAAGCAGGTGAAAATGCAGTTGGCTGAGAAGGCGAAGCAAGCCTCCAAGTCCGTGCAAGCGGTTGTCACCTGTAAGCGAGCCTATGTCAACGCATTGCACGATGAGCTGCGTTCGGCGGAAGCATTTCGCTCACAAGTGCAGACTTCGCTGCAGCACACCGAGTGCCATAGACAGAAGGTCGAGCATGGTATCAAGGCATCGAGTGAGCATATCAAGCGACTTGCTCACCTGAGGGAGTCGCTCCATCGCAACATTTGTGGCGGCATCGCCAGCCTAAGCAAGTTGGTACAGGCGGGCTGCGATGAGAAGCGTCAAATGATTGCGGCCGCCAAGCGACGCAACAATCGTCTGCAATCCCAAATCGATAACATGCGTCGCGGCTGCGAACAGATCAAGGCGGCGGCCTATCAAGCGGCTCGTGCTGCTGTCGAGGCCAGGAAGAAAGCCGAGGCAGCAGTTGAACGAAGTTGTCAACAAAATAATGGCATACAAATTCAGCGCCAATTCGATTAAGTGGAAGAAGAAAGCTTCCATGTGCTTTTGAGCTTTTGAAAGTTCATTGTTAATATTTTAAAAATTGTGAAATTTATTTATATTGAAATTTGTGTTAAATAAGCAACATTGAGTAAGCTCTCCAATAATCTTATTTAAGCTTTCGATTAATTAAATAAGTGTATTTACTCAATTTCAATGCTTCAAAATGTGCTTTTGAGCGAAAATGCATTGTTAATATATTGAAAATTGGGAAATTTATATTGAAATTTGTGTTAAATAAGAAGAAACGTTGAGTAAACTCTCCAAATCTTATTTAAGCGCCAAAAAGCTAAATCTTTAAATTCAGGATTCGATTAATTGAATAAATTATAGCTTCAATGTGCTTATGAGCGAAAGTTCATAAATAATATTTTGAATTTTGTGTTTAATAAGAAACATTGAGTAAGATTTCCGATAATCAGAATTATCCACTCAAAAACTGAATTTCTCAATCAGTTCAGAAAATCCAACTGCTCGACTAATCCCAACAACTTCGATACTTGAATATAATTTTAAATTCTATTTTTTACTCGCTAAAGGAATTGGGTTCCCTCTTGGAATTAGCAATATTCCAAAACTTTTCTCTATATAACATATAATTTAAATTAATTATACTATTTTGAATCTCTTTTTTTCTCCGTTCGAATTAAGGTTAAACTTTCTGCCACAAAAGCGTCTTTCTAGTCTTATTTGTATTAATGCAAAACATTTAATATTGATACGATCAATGTCAGTAGATTAATATCTTCTATGCTCTCTCTCTCTCTTTCTCTTGTTTTCAATATCTTGTATCTATAATTTGTATTGAAAAATGTGGCACTGTTGTTGCACCTGTTTGTGGTGAATGCATTTAGCGTTTACTATATTTTTTTCCTTTTGCTACGACGCTTTCTTATGCATCTTAGTTGCGTTTATTGTTTGTGTTTCGTGTTGTTTATGTGGAAAAGTATTGTTTTGCATTATTCCGCTAAAATGCGTGAGCGTATTTCCAGTGAAAAATGGTCAGTCAAACAGGCAGGCAGGCAGGCAGAAGCAATAACAAATAACAACTAACGACATAAACAAACCGAAAATGCAAGGGCAAATAAAACGCAAGAGGAGTAAAAGTCACGAAGCACGAAACACAAGGCACGAGTCACGAGACAAACACCATGAGTGCAAGGGCAGAAGCAAAAGAAGAAGCAGAGGCAATGACCCAACGTAACTGAACAAACGCATCTCGCATCGCAACATTTGTTCAATGTGACCAATTGCCAAACAGCTGCTGTTGCTGGCGCCCTCTACTGTCCAGCTGTTGACGACCATGCGGACTGCACATTGACTGCAGTTGGCTGAAGCAAAAGTCCGAGGACTAAACGGGGAGAGCGAGAGAACGAGAGGTGGCTATTCTGCTGCTGTTGCTGCCGCTGCCGCCGGCAACGTTGTTGAAAACTTTTGCTTTGAGCTCGCGAGCAATGCGAGAGAGAGCAAAATATTATTGCGCGCACACTTGTACCTTGCGCGCGCTCACTCTCTCTCTCTCCCTCTCTCAGAAAACGAATCCCTTGTGTCTACTGCTGTTGTTGTTCTTGGTGAACAACACACAAACTGTAATTAAAATGCAGTCTGCAAAATACTGAGCACGCGAGAGAGAAACAACGCTCGCTCTTTGCTCTCTTATCATGGGCAAACATATGTCTGGCTGGCTCTCTTTGTTTATGTGTGTGTTTCTCAATTAAACAATTTAGTTATAATTTCAATTAGCATTTATGCATGCGTTCAAAAACAACAACAAGACTAACGACAAATACAAATAAAAGCAGCGTCGTTAACTCACTCTTTGTGCAGACAACACGTCGTCGACGTCGTCGCTGGTAAAGGGAGAGTGAGTGAGAGAGCAGAATGAGAGCGCCAGCCTGCCTGGCTGTGTTGTAGTTGTAGCTGTACACGGCCGTCTACCTATACTTCTATATAATATGTACATATGTATGTGTATATTTTTATATTCATGTGTATGTTTTGCTGTTTCAACTTCAATGACGCGCTGCTCGTTCGTCAGCCGCTGCAGCAGCGCTGCTGCCCCCTCTCTCTGTTCGCTCGCTCGTTCGTTCTGATGGCGTCAATGGCTTTTTTATTTAATTCTTGTTTGCCTTTTGCCAGCATTGTGTGTGCGTGTGTCTGTGTTTGTGTGTGTGTTTCTGATGCGCTGTTACCTGGCGTGCACACACACACACACACACACACACATGTATGCAAACAGACGCTCACTCATTTACAGACCGCAAGCAAAAACCACATGCCTTCGTTCCAATCAGAAACAGAAAAAAGAATTGCACACACACACATACATAGGTACACGCAGAGAGGTAGAGAGAGCGAGAGAAAAATGCCGGCAACAAATCCAATATGTTTGTGGACCAATACATAGAGCAAGCAGCAGCAGCAGCAGTGATGGTGACAGCGCTGCCACCGTATGCGCGCAAAATGTAACACAGTGGCAACGCCGGCAGCGACGTTGCGTTGACGCCAGCAGCAGAGCGGCATCGCCAATTCAACATAACCAAACAAATTTGATGCTGCTGATGAGACGCAACACACACACACACAAACATACATGTATTAATAAAAGGCAGCACTTACATTTTGACTGATGATTGTTGTCGTTGTTGTTGTCAATGCTGTTTATGCTTTTGCTGTTGTTGTTGCAGCTGCTCTTTATTTGCAATTAACGTTGTTGTTGCTGTTGTATTATTATTGTTGTTGTTGCTGTGGGTAATATTAAAAACATGTTTCACTTGGATTCAAACGGCGATGCTGCTGCTGCGCTGCTTCTCCTTCTGCTTACCAACACACGCACACACATGCAGGCATATGTATGTTTGTGTGTGTGTGTGTGTGTGTGTATACACTTGGATTTTGTTTTTGTTGTTTTTCACGCTGAAAACGTTTTTAAAATGTACATATATAAATTCATATAAAAACAGCAAAAGAGAGATGCAGAGAGAGCGGGCGAGACATTAAAACATATTCAACAATAAACTTTAGCACATACAAAAAAAAAAAAACAGAAAAAATGCTGTCGCACGCATACACAGACAGCTAAGGCGACAGCAGCAGCAGCAGCGACGACGCTGCGGCTTTCAAAAGAGCGCGTCGCAACAGCGGAGGAGGCGGAAAGCAAAAAGAAAAAGAAATGCTCACAGACAATTCCATTATTGTTATTTTTCGATTGCTTTTCCGATAACTAAATGCACTTTTTTGTGAACAGCCAACTTTAGTTTTAGTTAAAAAAAAAACATAGAAGAGGAGAAAATACCGCAACACAATAACAAAAAATAATGCACACACACACAAACGCGACGGCAGCCGATAACGAGAACGGGCCGACGACGACGTCGTCTATAATATTTTCACCAACCTTTTTACTGCTGCTGCTGCAGCGTTTGTTGGAACCATGCGCAAGAAAAAACGACGGGCAACAAAAAAAATGAAAAAAACACGGTAGGCAGCAAAGAGCGTTTTGTTAGTAGTTAAAGCAAGCTACATATGATGTACATTCTGTTTGTACTGCTTGCTTGTGTTGTTGCTGTTGTATTGTATTGTATAGCTTTCATATTTTGATATTTGTTGCCACCACACACATAATAATAATAATAAATAACGGGCGACGAGAGAAACCACGAAAAATCAACGACGACGACGGGACGACGACGAAAAACGCGCGCGCTCAACTCACGTCTGAACGGACCAAAGAGCAAAACGAAAATGAAGAGAAATACAAAATACCAAAATACCAGCAACGTGCAAAATACACATAAAATACTGCAAGCAAAGCAGTGCTGATAAGTGCTACAACACGCACTCACTCAATCGTGGGAAGTGTTGGAAACTGTTCGTTTGCTTGCATACACACACCCACACATTTATTGGAGACAGACATGCTGGAAATGCATTTTTATTACGAGTTTCATATACTTGTTTTGATTTTGTATTATTTATTCGGTTATTAGAGGTCGCCACTAACAAATCTACACAATTTTGTCAATTCAAATTTGCTTTATTAAGCGCTACTTAAGAGCTTGGCTTAAGATTTTTGACGCCAGTCTGCCTGCTGCTTCTTTCCACATATGTACATATGTATATACATATATATATACATATATGCTTTGCATCTTTCTTCTATGCGTTATTTAAAAATCACAAGCTGTCTGACAACACTGAGCACACCCGACAACGAACCTCCCGTTTGTAGATAAACAATTGCGTTATCGTGAAGTGCTAATTGAAATCAACATTATTTTAGTTTCCGAGCGTTTGCGTTTTAAAACAAATTCGAGTTTTTTATTTATTACTCCAGCCAGAGAGCAGGGCTGGCAATTGCCAATATTTGTTTACCAGTACTGGGTGGCAGTGTGACCACAAGTGCAGTTTCAGAAATATACCAAGTATAACACTTGCGTAAGACTTGGCTGGTTACACTTTTTGCTTGGGTCGGGCGCCGCTTTTTGAAAATGCTAGCTATCAATAATGCCAATGATGCTTATATATAATAAAATTTTTAGTGACTGATTTGATACTTTATTTGTATGTGTCTTCGAGTAAATCAAAAATGTGGTAAGCAATTTATTAATTTAAATGCGATACACGAAAATCTTTGTTTTTTTCTACGAATAGAGGTGAAATGAAGATTGGTAAGTGACAGCAGTACGATGTTGAAGACATACCAAAAGATACTGCATCTCTTAATTTTTATTAATGGCCACACTGACTGGGTGGGTGTCAACTATCGATGCAGCTGCCCAATCGAATGAAGCGGATGTATTATCAAACATGCACGACAAAAGTAGATAATGAATATGCATTGAATAAATACAATAGTGCATTATTGTTTATGGAAGTCACAAGTTTAATTTAGAAAATTATTGGATTACCGGCTGCAACTTATAGGCGAATGCATAGAGTGGAGGCGGTTCGATAGGCAATCACCAATTGTAATGCTATCGATAATGATAACGATGGTGCAACAAACAAACAAAGACAATTGTGTGTATTTAAACCGGTTAATTGGCTGCTTCAATCGGTTTCGATAACAGTCACCTACGTGTACTTTAGATAATTGAAGCCTTAATTGAAGCTGATGAAAGAGATCGCCTTGTGCGTAACTCAATCATTCGCATAGTGAGCAAAGTACGCACAAGAACACTTAACAAGATGTCAACGCCCCAGCAGCAATTGGACTTCATTGAGCGCCATCTCGTCTACGATATCTCCAAATACTTTGGCAAGGATACAACTTTGATCGCCCATCGCGTTCAATGCTCCACCGGTCTCGATGGCTTCATGTCAGCGGTTTACACCGTCGAACTCGATCTGCAGATCGACGACAGTCGCGTGAAGCAAGAGCTCGTCCTTGTCAAGTTCATGAAGGGTGAAAAGACGTTCCGTGAGTCGAGCAAGGCGTACGTTCAGTTCGCCAACGAGATCTTCCTCTATGCCGAGATCCTGCCCGCCTACGAGCAACTGTTGCGCAGCAGCCATCTCAACACAACGCTGGTGGAGGAGTTTGTGCCGCGCAATTATCGCGCCCAGTTTGGCATCATTGAGGGTGAGTCGCCAGAAATTACATCATACATTTCCTCATCCATTTTCTTTTACTTCTCTTGCAGGCTTGAGCGAGGAGCGTGAGGCTGTGCTGGCCTTGCAGCATCTGAAGCCCGCTGGCTATGCGCTTGGACCACGTCTGACGCTGCGCCACGATCAGCTGGACGCCATGTTCGGTGTCCTGGGTCCTTATCATGCGCTCGGCTATGCGATACGCATCCTGCAACCGCAGGTGCATCAACGCCTGCGGGCCGGATTGGTTGATTTGTCGTTTGTGTCCAAGCCGGACGAGGCGAATCTCTTCGCAGTTCTTTATCGTGCGGCATTTGATCGCTTCTATGGCTTCTACGATCGTTGCCGGGAGCAACTGCTGCAGTCGGACGGGGAGAATGATGTGAAATTCGCCGCAAAGCTGGAACAGCTGCGCTCAAGATACTTTGAGCAGCCAACTGAGATTTTGGAGCACATTCGCACCGATTCTCAGTCGAGCAATTTTAGCACATTCTTGCATGGCGATTTCAATCGCAATAATGTTCTGTTCCGCGAGGATGACGGCGGCAAGGTTGACAACATCAAGATGATCGATTTCCAGGAGTTGCGCTATAGCACAACGGCCATTGATTTGAGCTTTACGCTGTACATGAATACGCCACCGGAGGAGCGTGAAACGATCTTTCCGCATCTGTTGCGTTTGTATCACAAGAAGATGCACGAAACGCTGGAGTTGGTGTTGCAGCGCAACAAGGATTCGCTTAGCGAGGAGCAGCTTGAGCAGCTGCTCAACGATTACAGGTTGAACGAACCCTCATTACATTAGCATTAACATTAACATTACCAAATCATCTAATCTAATCTCTCTCTCTGGTTTTGCAGCTTTGAAAACTTTGAAGCGCATTTCAAACGTTATGCCTTCTATGGCGTCATGATCTGTTTGCACTTTTTGCCTTGGTTGTTGGGCAACGAGGCCGATTGCGATCGTCTCTCTAAGCTCTTTGAGACGGACATGCATGGCCCGGAGTTCCATCAGCTGTCGATCGATATAGCCGGTGACGAGGCCAATCACCGCATGTTTGCCATGGTGCGTCATGCTTATGAGCAGGGATATCTCGATTGGATTTAATCTTAATCTAAAATCCGACGTGCCAATATTATCAGAGACGTTTGATTACCCCGACTGCCTTCATTCCTATATTTTGTGGAAACTTAGAAACTTGTGATGCATCTAATTATTATTACGAAGAATGGCACAATATTGCAATATATTTTATATACTATTATAATCAAAATGAAATGTAATTTCCTAAATATACACACAATTGTTAAAGTCTATAAAAAGCCGTCAGTAATCTATGGCAATTTGTAAACAATTATTTAAATTTTGTAGTTTCTTTTTTTGCGCAATTGATAAGCAGCTCGCTGAAGGGTTTTTTTTTTTTGCTTAGCAATGGCGAAATGCAAATACACTAACCATACTTTTTAGATTTATTATTACTCCAATTTCATGTATTACAAAAAGCCAGGTTCAGTATTCATTTAACTTTATTTAAAAACAGAATTTTATTTGAGATATTTATAAACAAAAATTTGACTTCTGATATTCTCCTTTTCCTTTCTCATGTAATATTCTTTTCTTTCTTTTCTTTCTTATTTATTCTTTTTTTTCCTTGCTTATGCTATTTTTATACCCGCTACCCATAGGGTAGAAGGGTATTATAACTTTGTGCCGGCAGGAAATGTATGTAACAGGTAGAACGAGGCATCTCCGACCCTATAAAGTATATATATTCTTGATCAGCGTCAACAGCCGAGACGATATAGCCATGTCCGTCTGTCCGAAAGAAATTATTGCAAGTACTTACCGGATCAAATTTCACATGCGTCAAACGAAATCACGACAGGGTTATGCCCGCTTACGTCAGGTAGGGCAAGGGTAGTTAGTGTTATCAGCAAAGTCAAGCTATAGTTGAGTTCCAAGTTGGGAGTTGTGGTTGGAGGAGTGAAAAGTGAGGGCAGTAGATTGACCTTGATTCACATTTTGTTGAATTGCGTATGACGCCAACATTTCTGGTGACATATGGCCAACAACACAGAAATTTAGAGAGCAGGAGAGAGCCGAAGAGAACGACGAAAGTGTTTTGTTTTTATTTGGGTATTTGCACAACTGTTGGCCGCAAAAAAATGAAGAAAGAAGAGAGCAATCTCTCTATATATAAAGGGGACGTCAATTGGAGCTTAGGAGTTTAGAGTGCAAACATGCGTCAGACTTTGACATTGGTGTTGATCGGATTACTGGCTTTTACGACAGCGACAGCCAAGGCAAAAGAGCAGGCTGTTAGCTATGCGTCGGCTGGGAGCGAGGATATTTATTTCCAGCCCGGAAGCATCGAGGAACAGTTCGACGAATCTGATGGCTACGACGGCGATGATGATGATGATCAGGGAGAGGGCGAGGAGGAGGAGGAGGAACTTGAGGTGAAGCGTGGCGACAACATCGAAGCCATTGGTGAGGATGCCAACAGCTGTGAGTACAGCTGTCCACGTTATTATCGTCCAGTTTGTGTGCTCCGCAATGGCCAACCGATCACCTATGCCACGCCCTGCGAGTACTACAATCAGCTGCGTTGCACCAATGTGGCACGAAGAGTGGCAAAAACAGCTGCAGCAGTGGCAAAGCTTCCCAGCTTCGAGTTAATGTACAACACTGCGTGCAGAGATTGAATCTCGACTTCATTCTAAAATAATATACATTGAATTAGTCATAGATGGCACACAATTCCACATGCAACTTGAGTGTGTTTGTGTGTAGTTTTTAATATCAGTTTTTTTTGTATGTACACTCGATTTATATACAACTCGAATGTGCTCTTCTTTGCCTTGAGCCAGTCTCGCGCTCCTCATAATTATCAAAAATCCCTTATTCGAGACAGAGAGAGAGCTTACAACATAGTTTACTTAGGCTTAAAAATATAATCAATGTTAGTCTTACTTGTGCTTCCACAATAAAGTTTATCTAAATATCTAAGTAATGTATTGGTTGACATTCTTAAATTGTGTAATATCAACGTTTATTTCAAGTGTTACAAATGGAAGAAAATTAATGGATTGTGAATTGATAATGTAAGAACAAAAATATGTGGAATATGAATTGATAATGTGTAACAAAAATGAGTTTATAATTAGGAAGTGATTCTCAATTATTATAAACATATTTGGACATTTTAATATGTGTTTTTTTTTTAAATTGTGGAATATATACGCCTATGTATTTCAAAAGTGTTACAAACGGAAGAAAATCAATGAATTGTGAATTTATAATGTAAGAACAAAAATACGTGCAATATCAACGATAATTTTGTGAATTGATAATGAGTAACAAAAATGTGTTTATAATTAGGAAGTGATTCTTAATTATTATAAACACAAATTGACATTTCAATGTGGCTTTTTTTTTTAAATTATCCAATATAAACGCTTACTGCAAAAGTGATAACAAAATGTTGATAATTAAGAGAGTGATTCATAATCTAATTACTCATCGAATTATATAGATTATAGATGAATTGATAATTTAAGAAAGGGCTTAAAATTCAAGAGTGATTCTTAATTATGGTACATCAACGCTTATTTCAAAAATGTTTTAACTGATAATATGAAAAAAAAATGTGTTTATAATTAGAGAGTGATTCATAATCTAATTACACAACGAATTATATGGTTTATAGATTTGTTAGAGAGTTGAGAACCTGATGGAGTAAGTTATTATTACTATTATGACGACCAAACTTTGTGAGTTTTAAGTGTGTCTTGTCTATATGTAACATAGATGTATTATGCATAACATTATATATAGACAAGACATATTAAAAAACGACAAAGTATGCTCGTCATAATAATAATAGAACTTATTCCATTGTTCCATCAGGGTTTTAAACTGCCGAACAAATCTATAATCTACACCATTTGTTGTGTAATGTATAACATATTAATTGAGCATATATCACTTCACTTATAAATACGATATTAAATACCTATTACGTATTAACAAGAGTGTGTGTCAACTCTTAAAAAAAAAATATAGTGTGTTTTATGAACTATGACAATGTTGATCCATGTGGCGATGGTTTCAGGTCTAATCCGGTTTAAAGTTCATGTCTAATGCAAACAAGGACGTTTGCTTAAAAAGGTTTTATACTGTCTATTGCAAACAAGGACGTTTGGCTAAAAACATTTGTCCGGGGTCCACATAAGTGTTGCGTCGCTTGGCGATGCGTTGCAGAATGGGCAGCGGCTTGGGGGGGGGGAGCGACGGCAATCGAGGAATTCGGCAGGATTTGGATTTGCTGCTGCTGCTGCTGGGAAGGAGTTGCTGATTTTCCAGTAAACGATGTGTGCCAGATTACGTTGGGTTTGTTGATGGGACGCACCGCCAACTGTTGTTGCTGTTGTTGTTGTGTGAACAACTGCTGCATATCGTTAGGATTCAATGTCTTGCGACGTTGCTGAATCCGAGGCATCGTTGTCGGTGTCGACGTCGTCGTTGTGTTTAACTGCAGCGTGGCGGTGACATTGCGTGACTGCAGCTGACTGAAAAGCATTCGCGGTATTGGTGGCTTGGCCGCCTTTCTGCGTAGCTCGTTGTATAGCTGATGGATGGCACGTTCGTGACTAAAGCGAGTGTCACGTAAACTGCTCTTGCTGATGATGAGTCCGTTTTGAAATTGATACAGCACCTGCATAAGGAACTTTTTCAGGTCATCATACGGATGGATGACATCAAAGTTATCCACTTGATCGCGATGACTCGAATAGCAGTGTTGTATGTACTCATCGAATCCGCTGTTCAAGTGCTCGGCGCACAAGTGGCAGGTGCCAAAGCGTTTGCAATGATCGAGCATGTGACGCAACGTTTCCAACTCATCCACCGAGGCGTACATGCAGAACGAACAGTGATAGATAATCGTGTTCTTCACCAGTCGAAAGCTAAATGTATCCTCTGCATCCGAATGCTCCACGGTTCCGTGTTGCGCAATTGCCACACTCGATGGCATCAACACCCGACACAGATTACATTGATAATACTCGTTCTCGGTACTTCCCATTTCGATCAGTTCGTTGAGTTCGCCATCTGTTAGATTCTTTAGATCGTTGGCCAGATGCGCCTCGACTGTCATGTGTTGCACCAACTCTGGCCACTCTTTGTACGTCTTGTCGCAGTAGCCGCATTCACGCATTTGACGCACATCACAGGCCACCAACGTGCGGCGATGATGGACATTCGGCAAGTGCTCCTCTAGCAGTGCCTTGGCACTCCCCTTGAAGCCGTAGCATACCGGACAGCACAGCTGTGGTTGCACACAGAAGTAGAAGGGATGCTCGGGATGCTTGATCGCCCAGTGTTGCGATCTCAGTTCGTCAATGTTGTGACGCGTCTCCGTGCAATGCGAGCACGCGAACTCGTACTGCTTCTGCAAGAGAGGAAGAGAGAGAGAGAGAAAGCGAGATGTCGATTAGGTAAACTTTATTAGAGATTACAAATAAAACAAGCTATAAATTAAGCCTCCAACTGAACAGCTATTGGTTACTATCGATAACGATAGTAGTCAGATATCGATTGAATTGGCTGTTTTCCTTGATTTATAATTTTTTTTAAAATTACAAATCAAACAGCCTATAAAATAAGCCCCCAACTAAATAGTTATCCGTTACTATCGATACCGATAAATATAGTAATATAAATGTAGAAGCACAAAAACGTACCTGAGCAGACGCAGCGTTATTCGTTTGGTCATCCTCTTCATCCGACGACAACTCGATGGGTTCAAAGATCTGAATGGCCTGCGCATGGTTATTGGAAGCGATTGCCTCAGGTGGCTCAACGTGACCCTTTGACGAAAATATTTGGGCCATGTTCCAAAAGTCATCGTCGGGCATGTCATTGGACAAGCGATCGAACTGCTGAATGGGTAGACCTGGCAATCCGGGATGTTCCTGCGTCATATGAACGGCGACAGGGCGATACTGAGTGTGTCCAAAGTCACAGTGGCGACACTTGTACTGAAAGCGATTCAAATGAACCTGCAGACAGTGATTGCCCATCTTGTGTAAGCTGTTGGTCGGCTCATAGCATGTGTTGCAAATAAAACCGAGTGTTTGGCGATTTTTGCACTTAATGCGCAGATAACATTGCAGCGGTTGGATGCGTTTGCTGGCATGGCTACGACGTATGTGATTGATGATTCTCGTGAGATCCTTGTAGCCGAAATCGCAATACGGACAGCAGTACTGATACATACGCTGGTGTGCCACCGCCGTGTGTCCAATCATCTGTTGCTCGGTGGCGAGCACAGCGTGGCATAGATTACAGAACCATTCATCGGTCGAAGTGTGCGGCAGATTCACTAATTTAAACAAGAATGGAAAATTATATGAGACAAAGCACACTCGACTGTATCTTTCACATTGTTATTGTTATACCAAATACAACGTTTAGTATATAAAATCAAACGTGTGGAATTTTTTTTTTTTTTAGCATATTTTAGGTGTAGTTAAACATAGTATAATAAATCAAACTTGTGCAACATTTCAATATATATTTATGGTATATGTATTTGGTATATTTTGTTAGTTATTGTATTTTTTAGACAAACTTACGCGACTTGAACCAACGAACTCCCGCTAGCTTGGTGTGCATTGTCAAATCATCACGCTTATGGATAATCACATCGACATCAGCGCCCAACTTTGAGGCATGCTTGATGTGAATATGGCGATCGATTAGGGAGCGTTTCGGCGCAAACGAGCTGCACGCACCGCATTGATAAACGTATCGCTTATGATACTTCAAATGTTCTAGCACCTTCTCCAGTATTAGTAGATGATCCTCATAGCGACAATGCGGACACTTAAAGCAATCTCCATAGCTGTGTTGAGTGCTCAGATGCTGGCTCAACCCCATCTCTGTGTCGAAATGCTGGCCACAGTCGGGTACACCGCACTTGTAGCGCACCTCCTTGCGCACAAAGTGAAAGCGTGGCGTGACCACCATTTGTTTTCCAGCTACCGGCGCAATAGGCAACTCAACCTCGCCGGCATTTGGCTGAGCTACGCTTTGGGCTGATGTCGATGCCTCGACTGTGGTGACGAGCTCCTGTTGGTTGGGTTGGCGAACATCCGGTATCGCTTCTTCGGGGGGATACGCTAAACGTACCGCTAACTCCCTATGCTGCAGCAGATGATTATAGAGATCCTTGGAATAGGTTAAATGCTGGCATTCCCCACAATGCAACTGTCCTTGGCCACCACCGTGTGTCTTGGCAATCAGATGCATTTCACTCGGCCTGTAGATCAATTTGTTGTTAGTTCGTCGCAAACGCAACTCCTCGATCAAACGGCTCAGGAAATCCTCCATTTGCTTCTGAGCAAACGGTTGCTCCATGGCGCTAACCCAACACTTGGGCATTGCAACCCCATCGAATGCGGCCGTGAGGTCGAGGAAGTGTTGCTGACAGTTTAGCTTCTGGAATTCCGAATTGTGCACGGCACGCACGTGTTGTAGCATTAAACGTTGATCCACGGTCGTCTCCAGGCAAATGCTGCAAAAGTATTCGTGACGGTGATGCATGTGCTGCAGATGGGATCGCAGTGCTATGGGTTTCTCGAACATCTGGCTGCAGAATTTGCAGATCAATGGACCTGCGTTTGGATTGCTGCTCTTGTGGTAACGCACATGGTTGACAAATGCCTCCTCGGTCAGATTGACATTGCATCCCTTAAAGGGACACGCATAAAGTCTGTCGTCTGTGCAAGGTTGGGAAAAAAAAAAACGCATTAGGTTAAGCTACTTAGTGTTAGTTTTTCTTGAGTGAATTAGAGAAACAAAGGAACTCGCTCGAAATGCTCAGGCTTTTCCGACTCACACAAATGGGATCTGACTTTTCAATGTATTGTGTGCTGATCCCTGATCAACTAAGGTATTCTATTTATAATCTTACCCCACTCCCGCTATTATAGAGATTACAGGGACTCTTAAGGAACATCTATTATCAAATCCCTCTAAAGATTTCTAGATTTTTGCTTTTCAAACTGTGGTTCAACTTTATCGATACCCTTCGATATTTTTATTTGATAAAATGATCTAGGACACTTACCGGTAAATCCTGTGTCCTTAAGTAGCTCGTCGATTATAGCACAGATGGACGTATTGTTGTTTGCTTCCGCCGCATTCGTCGTTACTTCATCTAGCGTTGTTAGAATAATCGTTTGATTAGTGTCGCTCGCGGTTGCTGCGCTTGTGCTGAGTGCCAATGGAGCACGTCGTTCCTTGAGCACATCTCGTATGCGTTGACTTAGTGCCACAGAGGTGGACAAATTGGGTTCCTGCAGCTCCTCGCGACTGGCCAAACCGTGCTGGAGAACACCATGCTGAACATATTCGTCGACATCCTTGCCGACATGAGTGCAATAAGAGCACTGCAGATAGTCCTTCGGTCCGAAACTGAAGCTGTGGAACTTCATGTGCTCCCGTATGCACATAACTGTGTGGGAGCAGTAATTGCAATTTGGCGCCATACAACGGAATCGGTTGCCAGCGATTTGTGTGCGATCTTTCCTTGGTGGTGAACTTGTCGGTCGGTGTTCAATAGAAATGTTGATCTCCGCCGGAATGGGACCCTCATAGTTTTGGGTAAGGCTCTGGGTAATCACGTAGTCATCATTGGTGGCGACAGGCAAAGGCACCGTCTCGCCCGTTATGAGAGGAATGGATGAATCAGCGAGACTATATACATGATTGATTTGGAGTCCCAATTCCGAGTCGCGATTTATAACATCGGGCACATCCACAGTCGTTGGCGGTGTCTTGGCGCACAGAAACTCTCCGACACCGGCGGCGTTCAGCTGCTGTTGCTGGTGACTTGGCGGACGCGATTGGGCGAGTAACAAACTCCTAAGCGTTGTATTCTCGTCAACGGGTTCTCGGGGCACAGCTTCCGATTCGATTCCAATTGCTTGCTCGGCCTCTGGGACTAAACGATCTCCTGTGAAACGACGCACACGCAGCTTGGGCAGCACAGGTTCTGGTGGCGCAACTTCAACAGCTGGCTCCGGTGGCTTAGGCGCCACAATTTCAGCCACATGCACTAACGCCATATGCTGCAGCTCCTCGCGAATGCTCAAATTATCGGGCACTTCCTTGACGGGTAGACTGCACTCAGTACAGCTGCCGTTCCAACGCAGCGACGGATGACTGCGTGTAAAATGATTTTCCAGACCTTCTATCTCATTCGAGAAGAGAAACAAGCAGTCTGGAACTCGGCAATAATATGCAGGCTTCAGGGTCGGTGAGCCTCGCAAACGGAATGCAACATTCTGCACACAAATCATATACTGTATGGGGATTATTTCGGTTTCAGATGGCGATACCGTAGGCGCTGATGGCAGGTCGACTATCACTTCAGGTTGGGAATTTAGTTCCGGAACTTCGCACTCGAGGGAGCTGTGGTCGGGTGAATTTGAGGGTTTGCCCTTGACGTTACTGCTGCTAGCACTTCCGATGCTATTGGTGCTGCTCGACGTAGAGGAGCGACTTCCACGACTCTTCAACTTATTGCAAAACTTGTTAAAGTTGCGGAATAGTGACTTGTTGCTGCTGCAGGAACCCTTACGCCTTTGTTCCGACGTCAGTTCTTCCTCTTCATCTGGCTCCAATTCATTTTCCTTCTGTTCCTCCACATGCGGTTCCTGTTCCACGCCCATGTCCACGTCCACGCCTAACACCTGCTGTTGCTCTATGTTCTGTTCAGACGTCTGTTGTTGATCCAAGTCTTGGTTTGCGTCCGGTTGCGACTCTGACATTTCCTCATCTGCCTGTTCTATTGCGACTTGCGGTTGTTGCTCTACTTGCTGTTCCACTTGCTGCGGTTGCTCTACTTCCTTTTCGGGCTCCGGTTGTTGAGCTACTTCCGGTACTTCCTCTTGCTCTACGTTCCGTATTAACTCTTCAGCTGTTGATAATGGATCTTTTTCCGCAACGCTCACATTAGCCAATAATTCCCTGGCATAGGCAAAGCCGATATAGCAATTGATACTTCCAGCTTTGGAGATGGTGTGTCGTCCACATCGAGCTCTACTTCTACGTCTACGTCTGAATCCGACTCTGCCTCTGCAGGAGGCATCGTAGTGTCTTTAACTCGCTCAGCCTGCGAAGAGCTCTGTAGATAATCACTTTGTTCCAGCTTGCACTCATTGATTACCAGCAGCTGCTCCTCGTCCGGCCGAGTTGGCGGCATGCCTAGGGTGACACTGCCCATCGATTCTTTTTGAGGCTCAGTCACTGGCTGACTGTTGGCTTGCTCAGGGGGCTCCGTCTTGGCCTTCTTTCTGATAGGCTTCGTGCGCACTTTTGGATTCGTCTTGGATGTTGGCGACTGTTTCTTTTTATTAAGCTTCGCCATCTCACTCTTGTGACGTGCAATCAAGCGCTTGGCTGCCGCTTTTGAATTGGCCGCGGGCACATTTTCGGTAGTATAGATAGTGAGCTGCTGATTGAGATCCATCTGCGTGGGCTCGGAGATCTCATGATGAACTTGCAGATGCTTCTTCAAATTTTGCTGGCTCAGTTGGCAAAAGTTGCAAAGGCGACATACATAGATCACTACCGGTGCAGTCCGTCGATAGGACGGTAGAGTTATTAAGCGCGCTCCGGGTTTACATTTCAACACATGTTGATCCCCCTCATGTTGACGATACCGGGGACTTTTACAGCTCGAACACTGAAATTTAAATTCGCCGGTGTGACGCGCATAATGTTCAACCCAACTTGTGTTCGCTATCTCCAGCTGCTTCTGGCAAAAGACACACACATGATTATATTTGGGAAGCGATCCGCTTGTGCGGTAGATTGGACGCGTGAGCTTCCCGGCTCGCAAGTTCTCCAGCTCGTTAGGTGGCAAACGAGCACCGTAGAACTCGCCGTGATGTTGAACATAATGCGACATTGCGAATCTAACTTCCTGGGCACAAATTACACAACTGGTGACGGCCGATGACTGTGAATGCCATTCGGGATTGACGTTCTTCACCAGACACGTCGCATTCTTCGTACGAGCTGAGTTGTTTTCTTTCTTCGACTCCTTGAGCATTTGCTCTAGTTGAGCACAACGTGCAACACGCACTCGGAGTTTCTTGTTTGTCTTACGACGCAAAACCTGTTGTGCCTTAAATGCAGCACGATTAAAGCCCCGACCAGCCTCATAGTGACGTCCGCGACGCGCCACATTACGTATATACGGTGCAAACTCAGCGCTGGTGCTGTTACTAATACTGCTACTTGTGCTGCTCCCGCGTCGTTGAGCGGAGCATGCCCGACGTCCGGTGGCGTGAATCACATCGTTTGCATAATACATTTGGGCAATGTCATCGTTGAGCTTTTCCAGTTCACTGCGTTTGGATTTCTTCTTGGGCGGTGGTGGGAGCAGATTCTCAGCATCACTTGCAAGCGCTGGTGGAACTGCGGCCTTTGCCGCTGGCTGATTTACTGCCTTGTCTGGAGACTCGTCAGGGTCTTTGCGGGGTCGCCCCCTTTTGCGTTTGGGCGAATCAGCATTTGCCGCAGCCTTTGAGGAGTCTCTTTTTGGCCTGATTGTCCGCGGATTGAAGACATTCCGGCTGAGCTGTGTCTCGTTCAGCGTTAGCTCGTTCAGGCGCGATCGCCGCTTGCCGGCCAAAATATTTTGCGTTGAGATGCTGCAATTGTCGCTGGTCTTTTCGAACATGTTGGCCAAATTTCTATTGACACGTTGCTGCGAGGACTGCGCAACTTCAATTTTCTCAGCCGTCACCTCGTCACTAGCATTGAGCTGTTGCTGTTCTCGTCGATGGTCGACGAGATCCTCGTAATTGAGGCTGACACCACCAAAGAGTTCCAACTTATCGACTAGCGGTTTACTCGCCGTCGGCATCATCGATTTGCGACGTTTCAATATGCGTTTCAACTCTGGCATTTCTTTCAATGGTGACTTTGTTGTATTTATTGCATCGCTCGGTATAACAACCATTGCGTGCG
This sequence comes from Drosophila sulfurigaster albostrigata, assembly GCF_023558435.1. Lineage (NCBI taxonomy): Eukaryota > Metazoa > Arthropoda > Insecta > Diptera > Drosophilidae > Drosophila > Drosophila sulfurigaster. Next base: position 23,181,433 of record NC_084885.1, read on the forward strand.
CATTGGGTCCCAGCACTACTTTTAGCTTTGGCAGCTTGGGCATCCCTTCGGACCCTACTTTTTCTTGCTTGCACTCGATTGCACGGTGTTCAGCATTTTGTTCAACATTCGGCTGAGCCACAGTCGGTACCGGATCATCTTCGACGGCAGTTTCCTGCGGTTCATCGTCCTTTCTTGTTGGACTTGCAGTCGACTTGCTGCCCTTGGGATGTTTACTTTGGCTGCGATTGCGTTTTGCGGACATTTGATCCGAGTCTGCCGATTCCACTTCGGATTGTTTGTTCGCTAATTGTTGCTCGTGAGTTTCAACCACGCTTGGTGGTTCATTTTCAACGTTGTCTGTATTATCTGCCGTCGGTTTCTTTTTCTCCTTGTTCTCGGTCGAATTCGACTTTTCCGCTGGACTCTTATCATTGCTCGAATGCTTTGTCTTTTCTTTTTTCCGGTGTTTCAGGTTTATTGGACGTTTCGTCGACATCCTCGTCTTTCTTATTTTCCGATTTGTTTTTTTTCGCCGCACTACACGAATTATGCTTTCCGTCAGAATTATCCGTTTTATCCGTGTCAGCTTTATCGACTCTAACCACTTTCTTCGACTTGTCCGCTTTTTCTTTATCAACCGTTTTATCACTTTTAGGCACTTTTTCCGAACTATCCGATTTTTCTTTATCAAAATGAACGGTTTTTGCCACTTTATGGCTCTTACTCGATTTGTTTGTTTTATTCGACTTGCTGGAGCTTTGCTCTTCACTATTATTATTGTCAACGCCGATGGACTCTTCGCACTTATTGGTTTTATCACTATTCTGACCTCTTACCTCATTTGTTCGCGAAACTTTTTTCCAAACTCGCCTTCTTTGGTATCTTGAAGTCGAGCTTCTTGTTGGTGGTGCCCGTCAACACCACATTTCGATACGATGTGTCTAGTTGGACATTATCGCTCTCCATGCGGGATGGTGCCGCAACCGCTTGTCCGTCGTCTAGCTGCTTCTCAGCTTCTTGCAGCTTTCGCTTTTTTTCTGCCGCCGCTGCCGCATCCAGCTGTCGTTGCTTTTCAGCGGCTTCAAGCTGTCGTTGCTTTTCGTCTGCCTCAAGCTGACGTTGCTTTTCGGCTGCCTCAAGCTGACGTTGCTTTTCGGCTGCCTCATGCTGACGCTGCTTTTCGTTCGCCTCCAGCTGACGCTGCATCTCCTGCTGCTTGGCCTTGGCCGCCAGATGCTCGCGATAAGTGCGCGGTGCCCCTGAATATGGCGGACCGTTGATGTTGTTGTTGCCGGGTCCTTGAGGGGCATTGGATACACCGCCACCGAGACTTGTAGCACGATTGAACATGGGTCGGTTATTGTAGTTGAAATTCGGACTTCCGTTGATAAAGTGACCGTTGTTATTATTGTTGTTGATCCAGCCTGGATTATTATTATTGGTGTTCCCTCCATTCGGATTGCCACCGGGATTGTAGCTATTGTAGTTGCCTGGATTATTGGATGCCTGCCAACCGGATGGACCTCCACGCCGTTGGCCGCCTTGTGGTGAATACTGTGATCCTGTTGGGTGTTGTTGAGGTTGCTGCTGCTGTTGGGGTCCATTGCTCTGACCCCATTTAGCACGACGTGGATCACGTGAGCCCGCACCGTTGATTGCACCAAGATTGCCATAGCGTCGAGTACTAGAGGCCTCTTGTCCATTATTAAATCCGTTGGCAAAACCATCAACATTACCTGTCGACAGGTTATTCAGATTCGGTGCCCTATTCAAATTGATTGAACCATGCAATGCGTTCGGCATGTTCAAGTTGACATTGTGCTTGCTGTTGTTGTTGATGTTTGCTGGAGAGCCAATCACCGGGATCGATTTGGTAGTTGGCGGCGATGTGTGAGTCGTTGGTTTTGCCGAACTACCGCTGGGTGATCCAATCACTGGAATGGACTGAGGTAATGGAAATTCCTTAACTGGAATGTTCTCCTTTCGGGGCCAACTAGTCGGACCTTTCGCACTCGATTGAATGGGTGACACACTTGCCTTGGGTGGTATTTGGATGGCATAGCTTCCACTGCGACCACGTGGATCAGTGCAATCAGATGGTGAAGCAGGTGTTGTTTCCGGTGTAGCCGCCAATGCCGCCAACTTCTTGCGCGCCTCCTCTAAAGCAGCAGGTGCCGGAGGATTCGATCGGCGCTGAGTCTCCGCATCAGCTATTGGAACGGGAACAACCGCTGGTCGTCGCACGAAAACTGACGACTTGGGTAACGTGGCATCGGTCAACGAAGTTGGATGCATTGGCGTTTGTGTGTTCCTTGGAGATCTACGCACATAATCCACGCGTCTGCTGCCAATCGACGAGTCTATGTCGGATAATCGGGCAGCAAGTGAGGGTTCGAGACCCAGATTTACACCACTTGTTGGCTTTGTCGGTTTAGGCGGATTCGAGCGACGCTCAAAGTCAGGCTTAGGTGCCGAAATCTTTGCTGCTACAGGCTCACGATCAACAATCGTGGCAGCAGTCGACCTCCTTTCCAACAGGTCGTCCTGAACAGTTGTTAACTCAGGACTGGGAGCTGGTGGATTTGCACGACGCTTTTGTGATGCAATTGAGCAAAAGTTCAAAGGAATTGTTTCCTTGACAGCAGTTGACATCTCCTTTAGCTGCGCTTTCTCAGCTGCATTTTTAGCTGTTGTTGTCTTTGGGTTTGAAGCCGTTGGAGCTGGTAGATTAGCACATCGCTCTGGTTCCAAATTTGTTGGATTTGCTGTTTTTGGCGTTGGCAATTTAGCTGCCGGCACAAAGGGTTTGGTTTTCGTCTCTGACGCCTTAGCAGCAGGGGCCACAGTCTTTGAACGGCGCAACGTTGCCGGCGATTTCGTCTTGGCGGCGGCACTTGAAGTGGCAGTTGCAGAAGTGCTAGCCTCTTGACTCTTGCCTTTATTCGCTCTACTTGCATTGCGCCTCGCTGCTGTGGAAGTGCTTGGCTGGTCGCCATCTATAACGATCACCTCCGTGGGATGCAATAACTGAAAATGAATGAATGAAATAATGAGTTCAGAAAGTCCGATGAGATCGATAAACTATCTACTTACAGGTTCATATTTGGACTTGACTTTGTTTATCATCGTCTCAATATTTGTCAGCTTCGACTCCGTACAGCGCGCAAACATCGCTGACGACATGCTATTTAGGAAGATTTGATTAGTATTGAAATTATGATTATTTGTAGCAAAATGTAGTACTTCTCGCTCTCCAAGAGTTCCATGAGCATGTTAAGTTTTGTCCACTGCTCTTCGGCCATCTTATGTTTAAAGGTCGTGACCAAGGTCCTCACAAAGGGAGCACAAGCGCGTAACTGCTGCAGCTTTGCCCGACTATATGGGGAGTCCCCATTTACCTCGATGACATCATCCCCTGTGTCACTCATTGTTGGGCCCTTCTATTACAGGTTCTGGTAACATGAAATGAAATCCCCAAATGAGGAAAAAAGAAAAAAATAAATATTATAATTAGGCTTTAAATTATAACAAGTAAGAAAGCTGCAGTGTTCGGCTGTGAGATCTCAAAATATACCAAAATAATATACCACAAAATTACTAAAAATAAAAAATATATATGAAAATATACCAAATATACCATTTGATATATATTTATTTTTTAATATTTATGTGGTATATTAGTTTGGTATATTTTAAAAATAATACTGCAACATTTGGTATATTGATATGGTTCTTCATTCAATAGTATATCTTGATATCTTAGTTGCTTTGGCAATCAGGTATATTTTGCACACTAAAAATACAAAAAATAAATATATCATATGGTATATTTGGTATAATGATATGGTACTACATTCAAGATATACTATTGAATATAGTACCATATCAATATACCATTTGATATACTTTTTATTTGTAGTGTGCAAAATATACCAGATTGCCAAAACAAAAAGACTCCTCCTAGTAAGTAGGGGTTTTTGCCTATACAAAAGTATTTCATTAATAATTTCGACAATTTAGATCTGACCGCAACCAAATCAGGAATCACAATTACTATAGTTTTTATTTTGTATACCATTCGCGACTCGATTTTCGATTTTTGTTGATTTGCGGAGGCGGAAGTGGGCGTGGAAATATTTTAAACAAACTTGAACTGCGTGCAAACATAACAAATACTGTAGAAAATTTATAGCTTTATATCTTATAGATTCTCGGATCTATGTGTTTCATACGGATAGATGCACATAGCTAAATCGTCTCAGATGTTGACGCTGATCAAGAATATGTATACTTTATGCCTGTTACACACATTACCTGCCGGCTCTAAATTATAATACCTTTCTATTTTATGGGTATACAAATTAAGAATATTAAACTTGATAGTTGTTAGTTGTTCAGACTTTTTTTTAAACTGCTGAAAATGTAGACTGTCATTCTGACAATTCCTTTTCTCTATCTTTCTCTTTCTAGGCTCACATTACAGTATGACAGTTGTCATGTAACTGTGTTCTCTTCTTCTTCAATCTACGGTCACACTTGAACCTACATTTCTTATGCGGCTCTTACTTTTTCTTTCCCTCTCTCCATTTTTCTTTCTCTGTCTGTTCCGAAAATCGAGTCCTTAAAGTTTTATCTGTTCTGTTGCGCAATTCGCCTAACAAGATCCAAATCTATATTAAACCGATAAATTAGACACATTCAAACGATATCTTCTAAAAATAGTATTTTGTCGTTATTAAGTTTTCTCGGAAACTCTCTTTTATTTCTGTAACTAATTTTCTCTTCTATTTAGTTCATTAATCTTTTTTTCGCATTACTCTCTCATTAGTGATTATGATTATGAATATGTCGTAAACGCAAAATAAAGTCTGCCCAAAAAGCAGACACGAAATGACACAAAACACGCGACCATCTCTAGAATTGCATTCGAGAAACATATGATGCTTTGTTACTTAGAATACAAGCTTATTTGTTTGTATGTATGTGTGTGTAAGCGGCATACGCGTACACATGTGAACGAATTGGCAGGCAACACAACAACAACGTCTATTGTCTGTTGGTAATTTTTTTTATTTGCGGCCTAGCAAAAGCTTCTGCACACCGCCAACATAAATTAATATGCGTTTCTAACGGCGGCTCAGCTTATGCACACATACACAGGTACTTTGACCGCACTACAACTACAACTGCAGTTAACAAAATTAAATAAAAAAAAAATTGAAAAGGAGAGAGAAAAAACTCTACGCACCGTTTCCTTAAGCACATCAGCAACAACAGTAAAATTTGCAGCACACGCGCCGGTCTTTTTTATTTGTAGTTGCACTTTTTACACACTTGCAATATTTACACTAATATTACACACTATTTTTATTTTTATATCACAACGCAAAAAAAAAACACAAAAAAAAGGAGATTTAGCGAGACAACATAACACGCGCTTAACTAAAATCGACGCGCAGTTCCTTCGTTGTTGAAATTCGAATGGCAATTGAGAATCAAAGTAAATAAATGTGTGAGCCAAAGGCATTGTCGAGTTGCCAGACTACTGCGTTTTTGTATTTCTTTTCAACACAACTTTCACAAATACGCTGCGTAAGCGTAAGGAATAATTGCAAATAATTTTATTTACAAATGTAAACAGTTTGCTGCATATATACAATTGCGTTTCATTTATTAAAAATGTCCAGTCGAAAGACGAACAGTGTGGCAACTCGCTGCAGCTCAACAACAGCAGCTGGTCACGAATTCGCCGTATTTCGTTTTGTTCTTTTTTGACGCTGTTGCTTGTCGTGCATTTAGTTGGTGGCATTGCTGTTGGCGCCGCTGTTTGTTTGTGTGTTTGTCGCGCTTGCGTAAGTGTGTGTGTGTAGCGTTCTCAGGGTGGCTAACATGTCGCCCTCATTTTGACGATCTCTTTTGCTGTGCACATTCTTACACTCAACTGAGAGCAATATGTAAACATTTTTCGTCCGGACGAAACACACACACATGCAAGTTTTGGTGCTTCTTGCTTATCGTATTTTACCCACACACATACGCATCCGAGTGACCAACAGTGAGTATCGGAATATACATACATACATACATATACATATAATATAATATTGCGAATATGTATTTACTTTTAAATTATTTTACGAATTAAATAAACAAAACATAACAAAAACAAAGTTTTATATTCAGCAAAATTTTCTGCATACTCAGCATTATATTTACAAATATACTACAGTGCCGAAATTAATTATTTTCACATTAATTATGTCACATTGGACATGTGTCCTATTTCTTCTACTACTTTCTTTATAACAAATGTTGTCGGATAATATAATTAGTTAATTACGTTTTATTTGAAATTTTAATCTCTCGGGAATGAAATCGACTGAAATGAAGTGATTTCAAAATTCTTGTCTTCAACAATTATTTTAATGTGCTTTGAATGATGCAGAAAAAATGTTCGATTGCTTTTTAGATACCTCCCCCCTCTTTAATAGAAGCGCTATCATGGCTTTCGAATATTGGGAGAAATTTAATATAGTGAAAGAAGTAAAAGTAAAAAGTAAAAGTCAAATCGAAAATGTGTTCACCTTGGCTGTCAGTTTTTTTTAATATTGTGAAAATATTTTTAATATTTACATATGGGTAATACTCTCACACTGAAAAAAACATAAACTTAAACAATTTTAAAAATAAGTGAAGCTTATTCTTAAAGCTTTGGGTTAGCACTATATTTAGAGCTAAGATTGATTTTAGGAACTTGTTCTATTTACGATAAAATATATAAATTCGTTCATTTTACATTGCGCACGAATTTATAAATTTTTGCAATTATCAGAACAGAAAACATATTCCAAAGCCATTCTTAGCCCTAATTAAAGTACTAATCTAGAGCTATAAGAGTTACCTTCTTTTTATTTTTAGAATTGTTTCAGTTTATGTTTTTTGCTCACTGTAAAGATGGTCGCACGCGATATCCGTCAGAGAATTACCCATATAATAAACAGAAACTTAATAATATAAAAAAAAACTGGTGAGTCGCCTATATTCTCGGAAATTTCTTGGATAGCACCCGTAAGCAATTTTGATCAATGTTGTCACATTTTATTCCGACAGTAATCTGGTTCTAAAGTTATAATTGCTATTTATAAAAACCTTCCAAGTGACCGAATGCTGATAGCTGTATTGCTTATAGACGACAACTGGCTGCATCAATGCAATGTAATATAAATTCCAACTATATAGTCACATCCTGTCTACAAGGTCATGATATCTCATTATCGCTCAAAGCTTCCGTTAGCTTTTATTACTGAAACATCATGAACAGAACAGGGGTACGAAATACAAAAAGAGCAAAAAAATAATTACAGCAATTGCAAAAAAAACTGCAACTCTAACGCCGCGATTTGAAATGTTGATCACTGACAGATTAATGAATACTTTGAAAATATGTATTTACAGAAATATAAATTATTCATATATAAATTATTATTATTTATGGATAAGCTATCAATAATATAAAAGCAAACTAATTTTTTAAATATTTTTTTAATTTTTGAATTCCATAAGCTATCAATAATATAAAAAGCAAACTAATTTTTAAAATATTTTTTTAATTTTTGAATTCCATAGAGCCCAATTGGATTCCTATTCGATTTAATTTATCGAGCTCTCAAAAGATCAATTTTCGAAAGACAAGAAATGTTTTCTATTCTGCAGAATTATTACAACAACAGCTATAAACAGTAATTTGCCTCATTTCGAGTTTACAATTATAATTTAAAATTTCATTATACAGCTCGCCAAAATCTGCAGTGCTTTTAAATGATTAAGACTATGGTCCATGATCAAGTATACAAACAATTCGTTCTGTCATCCAATATAGAATATTTCATCCCAATTTGTTGTCTTTCATAGGATTTGAAGTAATATAATAAAGGTTTTGTTGTTTCTTTTCCAATTTCCAATAATTTTGTAATTCCATTTGACTGTATATTTCCGATTTTAAATGTAATAAATTCCTTGTTTTTTTTTTTATTTTCTTTGGCATTGCATCTTTTTGTCATCTTTATAATTTGTCCAATCATATATATATATGCCTTTTTATTTCTCATCCACTTAGTAAATGTATGTCGCTTCTTCATTATTAAAAAAAATAATGCATTTCGGAATGGGGGATTTCATTTTATTCATAATTTCAAAGATATAATATACATATAGCACATTCTTCCTAAATGTACTGATTATATCTGTGGATAAAAAAAAAACCGAACAACTTCGGCTAACCATCGTGTGACATCAGCATTCCAAAATGCGGTCACACATTTTCTCTTTACTCACTTGCTCTCCTTCTTTTGACTGATTTCTCACATCCCCTTGTTCGTCACGTCGCTCACTTAAGAAACACGAAACACGAAAGAGAAACGAAACCGCCGCTCATACAAATACAAATACAAATACCCGCACATGCACGAACACGCTCACAAACACGACACTTTGATAGAGGTTGCGCAAGTAAAATACACACAAATATTCACATGTTCATAGTATAATATATATTGGAGATAGTTCTTGCAAATAATTTGGCGTCGAAAATAGCAAAACGAAAGCAAATAAACAATTAAATCAATAAGCAGCTAGCATACTAAATAAATATATGCTTTGGTAAGCTTACCTGGGTAATATTAACTTTTCCTTTTCAACATCAAACGATGTGCACAGTATCCAAATCGAAGCTTCAATGATGAAAAATGTTTTGTTAAAGCGTTTTTGTAAAAAAAAAAGAAGGTACGCGCTCTCATCACAATGTGACGCCACAACACTCGGCAGCAAACTAAAATTGCGTTCGCATTAAATGTATGTATTGACCTTCTAGCAAGAATCGAAACAGACGACGAGTGAGCAAGCAATCCATGAATTCGTCTCAAACAGAGCTAGCTTATCGTTGTTTACTTTTCGATTTTTTAAGTCGTCTGCCTCCTTGTTATGTTTCTGCTGCCTTTTCTTCGCCGTTCAGTCGACGACTACGACTTCAGCGGTCAGTCTCTGATCGTTGTCGACAGCTGACGTGTGGCGTGAACGAATGGAAAATTGACAGAGACGCAAGACAAAATAGTATTTTGAAAATACTGCGACCTTCCCTTAATACTAATAGATTGAAGGGGCACACTCTTTTCCACTCAATAGATTAGATAGATAGCTAAATAATAATACTCATGCTTGAAGGTAAAAATATGTATTATATTTTTCTCAATAGCAAATTATTGAAGTTAATAATAACTTCATGTACTGGGTTTATGAATTTGATACTCTGCTTGCACAGTTTTATTTTTTATATGATACAAAGAAAGAGTAATACGATCATTATAAGGTTACTATTTTCCTACCCATATTTACTTTTGCTTTTCCGACGTCTTTTGAAGTTCAGTATGAAATATGAAGTCGAAATTATTTTAGTTTTCTTGTTTGTGTGTTTGTAGCTTGTAAATTTCCCTTTGTTTATAATTGATAAGTCAAATAATAATTTACTCATCAGTTTTCTTAATAGGTTGATCAATGTTAAAACATATGAAATTGCAAGCAATTCAAATTGCAGAAAATGCAAGAGTTTTTTTTATTCTCGAGACGATGGCCTTAGTTGCTAGCACTCCCTTCTTTTAGTTATTATATTATTTTGTATAATAATTTATAAAATAAATAAATAAATATAATAAATAATGTTTTTTAGCTTTACTTTATTGACCTTGTACTTTAGATTTTAGACAGTTAATATTCCATAGCACCAAAAACACAGTTATCATGACATATTTTAATATATTTGAAGTGTCACCTTTGCCCCTTATAAAATCCCATAAGAAAATATCTTTGCATGTGAAATGTGGAAATATCGGCGAACATTTATCGGTACAGTTTATCACTCACCACATGTTTATCGAGGTAAGACCCAAACGAAGCTCACCACAACCACAAAATGAAAAATTACTGACAGTTTTAAATTTATATATGATTGGATGACTCCCTTGTTTATAATTAATTGGTTACATTTATATGTTCTACATCGGAGCGGCTGCGTATTATTAGGAAATTCTATCAATTTCTTATTTGGTATTATATGAGTGCAATCTCCAAATTGTTAGCGGCTCCACAATTTATCTAGTCCGATTAATGCCACAACTTTCAAAACTTAGTTGTGACCAAGTTCATAAATTTTGCGCCTCGATATATGTATCAAAATTAGAATTTTTAATATCCAAAGTCCAGCAATCGCTAAGGATGAATATCAATGTCGTCCCAATACTATGCAGAAGTCCAGACGGTCCAAGGAAATCAATTCTTTTCTGGCGAGCCTCATCATCCACACGCTTGCGATCGCAACCTCCATGGTGAAATTCTTGTCATGGGGGTATTTCTTAGATATCGAATCAGTTTTCGTGCACAGTTATTTTAACGATATACAGTGCCGAACATTAGTGGATACATGTTTGACACTTCTGACTTTAAGATGATGTAAAATTCGCAAAAATATGTTCATCGATTTAATTTCTTTTTTTCCAATAATCTTTAATTATTTCAATTATATATAGAAAAAACTAATTTACAAAAAATAAGTTGCATATACATATACATATATATATACAGTAGATTCCGGTTATAACGACTTTCAAGGGATCGACCATTTTACGTCGTTATAACCGGAGGACGCACTAACCGGAAGGAGCAAAAAAAATTGTTTTTTGTTTATTTTATGGTTGCCAGTTCGTAATAGGCTTCTAAAATAAAACAAATTAATTTTTAAATAAAAAAAAAGTTTTTTGAGACATTTTGCGGGTGTAATGCACAAGTGGTCGAGCTTAAACTAAATGACCTCTTCATTGCGCATTTTGCGCATTAACTCACATTTGGCGAAATTACGCATTCAAAAAGCAGAAAAAACTAGAAATATAACGGAATAGGCTATGTGGTCTGCACACGCACGCTGTAAACATTTGTGTGACGTCAGCATTGCACTTCGACTGTCTCTCTCTCTAACAGCAGCGTTGCTAAGGCGACGGCTAAGACGGACAGAGAGAGTCTAAGGGCTTCGTGTCGCTGATACGCACACAAGCAAGGGCGCCGATCACTGATAAATACATACATTTCTAATTACGCCGTTTGATGCTTAAATTTGTTGGCAATTTTACGCTGAATTTTTTTTTCGTCGCTATATCCGGTTGAATTCTGAAAAATTTCGTCGGTATAAGCGGTTAGTCGCTAAAAGCGGAGACGTTGTAAGCGGAGGCGCTTTCATATAACGCGCGTCGGTCTTAAAAATATAAGTTTGTATGGGGACCAACCAAGCCATCGAGTTTTCGTCGTAATAACCGGTCGGACGCTATAAGCGGAGTCGTTTTAACCGGATTCTACTGTATATTTTTTTAATTAAAAAAAATGCCAAAAACAGCCTGTTTTACGTTTGGGCTTTTTCATATTAAAATATACAGGCATGCTCCGGTTTTCACTTTTAGTTTTCGTTTTCGTTTTGGGACCAAAACCGAGATTTTCGTTTTTAGGTGCTCCGGTTTTCACACGTTATTGGTCATCGTTTTGCTATCGGAACGTTTCATTTTTTACTGCTAAAACAGCTGACTTGTGTTTTGGTTAAAAGTAAACAACGCTAAAAAAATGTCTTTGGTATGTCCAATTTCGTGCGTGGATTGGATAAGGATAAGGACATAAGGATTTTTTTATCCTGCATAGTTTATTTATGCTTCCCCTGAATGAAATATATTTGCCTTTTGTCTTTTTTGCAAAGAAAGATTTTAAACTTTCTTTAAAAAAATCAGTTGAACGGCAATCAGCTGTTTCCCACAAAAAATGGGGATGCCACCTTTTTAATGCATTTCATTTCGGTTATTCCAACAATTTTTTTTATAAAATTTTAACGTATAAGTAATTAAATTAAATAAATTAATTTTTAAAAAACAAATTTTACCCAACTTCAACAAATTTATCGCCATCCGTTTGATTATACAAGTATTTTTAACTTGCTTTTTCATTCTATCAAAAGTATGGCAGCTTAGGCGATAACTCATGGTGTCGGACTTATCGGTCGTTTTCAAAACGAAAACGAAAACCGAAAGTGAAAACCGGAGCATGCCTGATAATTTTTTTTAATATTTGGTCCAAAGGGTTAATCTTTAATTACACTTTTAATGTGTATAGGCATATAATTAACTTAATTTTGCATAATTTCTTCTGGAATTTTTGTTCGCTCCGTTTGTATCCTGGGTCAAAGGTCATCAGACCCCTGTGATGAACTTTCGTACTTTACCAGCCGTTTTTTTTGCAGATCTCATTGATTTTTAACAGGATTCAGATCCAGACTCTAAGCTGGTCACTGCATTAGCTAAAAACTTTGATTGGTCAGCTGATTTGTCACGATTTTAGCCGGGTGTTTGGGGTCTCCATCTTGTCAAAGAACCTTTTCACCTATGGGATGAGCACTTTTGTCAACGAAAGCTACGAAATTTTGTTCCAAAATATCAAGATCTTTCGAATAATGCCATCGATTTTCACCAACTGCCCCTGGCTTCATCACGTGACACGGTCCCACACCATCAAGGACCGTCCTCCATGCCTCATGGTTTACTTAACGTGATATTTTTCATGTGGTCGGTATCAGTAGTACTCCTTGCCATTGGACTGAAAGCGGTTTATTTCGATCTCGTCTCAGAGGGAGCAGGTTTTTTTCGTTGAAAGTGATGATGTCAGTCCAATGCTGTGCAGATCTCTGCGTGCTGACGATAATTTATGGACTTGTTTATGGTAGAAGGATTAAGGATTATCTTCTACTTTATGGTCATAAGGTGCTCAATAGCCCCCCGTTAGGGACCGTGGTCACTTTGCGTCATTTTTCTGATTTGGAGAACAGTTCGTGGACAAACACCTAACGATTTGGTGACGTCCCACCCGGACTTGCTCTCATTAGTCATTTCCACAATTTTATTTTCCAAGTTTGGTGGAATTTTTTCTTTTTTATAGAAATTAAAGATTATCACAAAAGACGATCAATATGCGTCCATTTTAATAATTAAATGGTGCTTAACACAAAGTAACATAACAATAATATCGAAATTTTCGGGTTTCCACTATTTAACAGAAGTTAAAATTAGAAAAAATGTTAAAAAAAACATAAAAAAGCCCAAATTTGAAAAAGGTTATTTTTGGCATTTTTTATATAATTTTTTTTTTTAAATATAAACTACTTTTTTTTTTGAAAATTTTTTCTTTTTATATATATTAAAATAATTAAAGACTATTGGAAAAAAAAATTAAATCGATTAACATATTTTTACGAATTTTACATCAACTTAAAGTCAGAAGTGTATCCACTAGTGCTCGGCACTGTATATCTTCAAATTGTCAACGCATTGATCGTTATCTCGATTACAAAATCAAAGCAATGAATCCAAATTCTGATTAGTTATAGTTGAGAATGTTTGAAGTCTTCATACAGTGCAGTCAATGTTTTAAATGATTATATAATAAATTTAATTAACAACATATTTATATGTTGTTGCATTTTAAGGGAACTTAGTGATTTTCACTTGAGTTTCCACTTTTTAAAAACATATTAATAAATTATTATCATTATATTAATATTAATATTACAGTTAATTAAACATCACAATTTTGTATATTCGCACTTGTACTTAATTACATGATAAAAGACTGAATAGAAATATGATCACGATCGATGAAAGACGAAACCTCGTCATTCAATAAGACTCTAAGTGTAATTATTGCTTGCTTTCAGAGGCAAGAAAAAATTATTATAGTATGTAAGTGTTCCCGGAATTGATTTCATCACAAACTCTAAAAAATTTAAAAGCGAAGTGCTTAACAATTTGAAGCTTTTCGTATACCATCCAGGGTCTAGACATTATCTAAAAAATTTAAAAGCAAAGTGCTTAAAATTTGAAGCTTTTCGTATACCATTCAGGGTCTAGTCATTAATCTTAGCTAGATCGAAATACTTCAAAAAACATGAGTTTTTTCTGAAAGACTCCGATTACAGAAAATTCTAATTTTAATTTAAATATAACACTTAACATTTTATTGCCAAATATAATCAAATTAATAAAACAAATATTTTATTTAAAGTAATTGTATAATAAGTAATTTATCAAGAGCTCAAACCTTTTAATTTGGATAAAATAAAAGGATAAGCCATTTATGTATATTCGTTTTAAAACTTAAATACATGGTTTTACAGCTTTCGATCGCATACCGTGTACTTCAAGCTTAAGCAGACGCAACACACACACACACACACACACACACACACACACACACACACACACACACACACACACACTCACATACTTCTCACTTGCAAGAAAAAAAAAAGCAGCGACGGAGAAACGTGAAAAAGGGGAAGAAAAAAATGCCGCGACGCATTTAATAATTATACATATATACTATACATACGTACATACATATATTGAATTTTGATACGCGTAATAAATCACCACACGACCAAGTGCAATATGTGCATAAAGAAAATATTTGTTTATGCTTTACTTACCATTAAGGGCTGGGTGCTGAATTTTTTTTTAAAATCACTTCTAATACATGTGCACTTGTGTGTGCTAGCGCAGCGTTGTTGTTCTTGTTGTCACTTCTGCCGTTAACCGCGCGAATCGCGTGATGCGTACACTTCAAAAGTTGCAGCTCAACTGACGAAAATCGTGCACACATTTAGTGAGCAAAAGCGCTCTCTTGAAGACAGCAAGAGAGCATGCAATTGTGACGTCACAGCGGACAAAGACAATGTTAAATACATATGTATGTATTCATTTATTATCTATAAGTAATCGAAATCAATAATTTCATAAAATATATTTATGCCGATTTGTTTCAATTGTTAATTTAACGCATACGAAAAATATTAAATATGTACATACAAACATTTTCTTTCGCAAGCACATTCTCACACATCTTCATATTATGTACGTGTGTGTGTGTATGTATACATAAATTTGTTGCTGTAATTCGCCGCAACGCGTTGTTTTCAATTCGCCGCAAGCAGTGTGTGTGTGAGAGGTGATTGTGTTTTTGTTCCTGCTATTGCTTCTTCCTTGTGAACTGAAAATTAGCGCTCTTTACGTTCAGTTTCCATTTGCGCTTTGCTCTTGCAAGTACAGTTGTGTCGTTGTGTTATTAGTGTAGTGGACAAAAATGGTGTGACTTTATTGATCTTTCTTTCTGCATTTTCGCAGTTGGCATATCAACAGTGATGCCACAGTGGCAATTTTGTGGCTAAGCTGGCCACTTTTTGAGTAAACTAGCTATTTCATACGAAACAAAGCTAAAAGGGGAAGATGAGCAGTCAGTTGATATTCATCCGCTGACTGGATTACATCTCGGCTGCGCAAATTTGAAAATCTATTCTATTTAATCAAAACCGGAATAATAAAATTCATTTATTCAGAATGTCGGAATTTTTGCGCAAGAATTCTCGCGCTCTGCCCTTGATCTCAATTTCGGACACTACAATAATTGATAACAAAATAAAACAGTGTACATATTTGTAAATTATTTCAGAACTATTATATTACTTCGACAAAAAGCATTGGGACTGGGCCAATTTTATTTCCACGAACTTTGGACACCGAATAATGTCAAAAATTGATCCTCGATCGATGGAAAGGATCAGTGAAAATGACTTGAAAAAAACCTTTTGGGTTTAATGGGAACGAAAAAAAGAGGAAAATTAACCAAAATAAGTAATTGGATGGACGAAGAATTATATTCCGGAACATAACTTAGTATATTTTAAATACTCCAAACTATTGTGTATGAAATAAATTTCGAAAAATAAATTAAGATTTTAAAGTCCCAATACTTTTTACCCACAATATGTAGACAATATACAGTAGAATCCGGAACATAAATATCCGTCCGGTTTTTGAGACGAAAACTCCAAACTATTGTGTATACAAATTAAATTTCGAAAACATTAATTAGTTGATTTTTTGTAAAGTAAACCAAAATTTTTCAACTTTTTGTACGGATATAACACTTGATAGTCATATGATTCTATATATATATATATATATATGCATATATCGGTTATATTTACTAAAATCGATTAAGTACATCATTAGTGCTTATTTAAGAGAGTCATTTATTAACATTTTGCAATCAATCAAAACAACTTAATAGCGATAGTTCTTCTCTAAGCTTTTAATTTAAAAAAAACTTGCAAAGATCGAAATGAAATTTTGTTCTTTCGCTGCATATAACCGATATGCGCAGTATAAGGTACAATTGGGCAAGTCTGTGTACTTGGCTATAGCTTGTACACAGCTCACAGACTTATGAATAGATCATTTTTTACAAAAATAATAAAGATCAATTACTATATTACATGCGATACAAAAAAAAAAAAAAAAAAACGTTTTATATATATAGAATACGATTAATGTCTATGTCTAGATAGATATCGATATGCATATAGTATATATAACATATGCAGCAGAAAGCACTTGTCGACGGGGTGGAGAGATTTGTGTGTTGTCTAATACTACATGGACGAAGAAGAAGAGGAAGGAGTCTACAGTCTGCTGCTCTCGGCGGCGCCATTGTGACGAGCTGGCATCGACTTGTCGTAGCCATTGTTCGACATCTGCAGATGCTGAGGCTGCAGCTGGGCAGGACGACCATTGGCAGCGGGCAGTGTTTCGTCCACGCTGAACACCGAGTTGTCATGTCCGTGCATGGGACGAGCATTGAGAACAGCATCGCCGCCGAGTCCCTTGTGCTGCGACTCCTGGGCGGCAACGACCTCCTCTGTCTTGGGCTTGCCCTCCAGCAGGAAGCAAGTGATGAGGAAAAGAATTGAGCCTGTAAATATATGTATTAGTTGCAATCCAAAAGATGGTGTGAAAATCAAACTTACTGATGCCATAGAAGCCCGAGTAGAAGATCATAATGGAGCCGCGATAGCCGAGCATCTTGGCAACGGGATCCACAAGAATGGGCAGATTGCCGCCAATGTTGTTCATCACAAAGAGGAAGACGCCAATGGTCGAGGAGCGCACACGCAACGGGACAATCTCGACGACAATGGCAAACACAATACCGAACCACATTTCGGCAAAGAAATAGCTCAGGCCCAGCGTGATCATGGCCCACAAGGGATCAAAGTAGACGGAACCAAAGGCGGGCAGCGTGGCAATCAATTGACTAAGCGCAAGGACAAAGGCACGCGATCTGATGCCCATTTTGGCGACAATCTTGTCGGAAACAATGCCACCGACAACGACACCGACGCTGCCAATGCCAATGGTGACGGCAAAGAGCCACCAGCCGAGATCGACATCGGGGAAGTAGGTGTTGTAATAGAGATCCGCATTGTAGGCAAACGTCATGCCACCGCAGTGACGTATGGAGGCGGCAATCATCAGCATAATCATGGCAGGACTCTTGATCACCTGCCACAATGTGACGGGTTTACCGCTGGCCGTTTGACGATCTCCCTCACCGATTGCCTTCCGTTCCGGTTCCTTCAGCGTTGATCCAGTGAGTGCGGCCACAATGACGGTCAGGACACCGGCACCCAGATAACACACACGCCAGCCCAAGTCGAAGAAGTTGAGCTTGGTAATGTAACGACCCACGGGGAAGGCAATGCCATAGCCGCCATAGATGCCCCAGTTGAAGATGGCCATGACCAAAGCGCGTTTGCTTTCCGGGAAAATATCGGACATAATTCCGGTGGCGAGGGGATTGCAACCGGACTCACCGGCTGCCATTATCATGCGCAATATCACCAGATGCCAATACTGCTTAACGGTGCCCTGCAGGAAGATCGCAATGCCATAGATCACCGTGCACACGGTGAGCATCTTCACACGATTGTATTTGTCGGCCGCAAATCCCATGAAGACACCGGCTATGGTGAAGACCAGAATGAATGTGGGACCCGCAAGAATCTGATAATCGATGCCCAGGCCATTGTAGTTCCATTCGCAGTAGCCGGTGCCATTGAGATCGAGAGCATAGCAACTTGTCTCGTTCTTGACGTCGCCGCATTGCGTTGTCAGCTCGTGACGACTGAACATGCTGTTGTTCTGCTGACACCCATGATCACCGTAGTCCAGCTCAATGGCGGTCTGCTTGGAGGTGACACCGATCAGATAATGACCCAGCTCGCCCAGGATATAGCCGATGGTCAGTATGCCCAGCACATAGGCATTGTAACAGCCGCTTAGTCTGTCCAGAACCGGAATCATTGTGACTGCAATGAGAGGAAAAAGGAGGAGGAAAAGCGAATGAGTAACAATTTATGGCAGCTTAGGGAGAGAAACGGGATAAAATAACGCAAGAAATTTGAGTTGAGTTTTACGTAAAAGAATATTTACAATATTTTATGAAGAAGGTGGAAAGTAATATATACATATAGAAAATATATTTAAAATATAGTAAACGGTATACTTTTTATGATTTGCAACATTTAAATTCTTATTACGTAAAGCAATTTTTACTTTTCTTCATGAAGTATACCGATAAATATACCTAATATATACCAAATACATAAAACAATATTTAGTATATTTTACGAGGTAAGCGGAAAACGACTTGATTGTTCAAGTATACTGATAAATATACCTAAAATATATTAAACGGTAAAATTCTTAATAAGAAAAGCAAAATTGTGCTAAAGCGTCTTGATCCATAAAATATACCAAAAGATTCATTTGGTATTTTAGCGAAAAGATCGAATAAAGAGAGCAAACATCAGATGGATCTTAAATAATATACCTGGAAGTAAATGGGATGAACAAAATAATAACGTAAGCAATTTAAATTCGGAGATAGCAACACAAAGTTTGAGCAAAGTGAGAGATAGGAATATATACAAAAATCATTTTAATGAGATTACGAAAATACAAGAGTCTCAAATGCTGTCTTGGAAGAAGAATAAACTAAACTGCTCTCTTAGCTTTGTTTTCGCTATCTCTGCTAAGTGTTTAAACAGAGCATCGAGGGTAGAAAGTCCATTGTGCTCAGCGATTGTGCTCGTTCGCTCACTTTGTATAGAAGACAACAAGCAATGCCCCCCATTTGTAATCAGAGACTCAACACATGTGGCTCAGGTACTCGTCGTTGTGTTATAATCAAGCATCGCGACATAATGACAAACAATGAAGAGACGTCTAATTAATGACTTGTTACCTGTTACCTTGTCTCTTTCCTTGCCTTTCCCTTCACTTAGCTATTGCCGCCTCGCAAGGCAATCAAATTTAATTGATCCAAAAAAGATGCAAATCGTGACTGGAATCGCGTCGGTCGAGCGACAGATTTAGCGCCATAATTCTTGACTTGAATGAAAGTGAAGGCGTTTCCCCCACATTGCGTATACGCGATGTGTGCGCTGAATACTCTAATAAAGCTTCATGCTTTTAGCGATGATATGAACAATAGCTTAAAAGCTCACACAATTGGTTGATATATTCGATTGAAGCTAAAGCTTGCACAAGTTGAGCTTAAAAGTTTCCAGATAGAGTAACCGAAACTCGGCTTAAATTGCATTCGAATTATGTGAAAGGCGTTTGTTGCACTCTTGATACAATTACGATTACGAATATGAATATGGAATATGGAATATAAGTTTGTGTGTCTCGAGATTGTGGAGTGTGCGTTGAGTCAGCCCAAGGCAATTAACGGGCGGAGTCGCTAAAGTTAACTCAACATTCAAGCATTTTGATTTATGCGCTAAATGGTCAGCCAAACGGAAGTACGCACATATCTCAATCTAAATCCCCAAGACAACGCAAAAAAATAACCTACGCAAATATTTGATTCATGGCTGCCTTGCGCACGTGTAGCAAACCAGAAGAAACCACAAGTAAATCGACTAATTAGCCATGGCGATGGAATGAAAAGTGAGCTTGCTCGACAGCCAAATACTTCAGCTTTAAGTGGATAACTTGTGTAGACAAATTCTTTAAAATGAAGAAACCATTTAAGCTAGCATATTTTTCGTTCATAATTGATTAGAGGATCTAAAAAGAATTTAAAAAACAGCAAATTGAAGAAGAATTCAGTTAATTATGCGTTGTATTAATAGCTGCAATTCAAGTTCTTGAAAAGATTGTCAAAATGTCAAGAGATACAATGACACCAACGATGTTAGCTATTATTATGAAACCCGGCTAGAGATTGAGTTTTGAGTGGGCACAAGGTAGAGAGCAAATATGCACCACAAAGAGATGTCTAATGAATCTACAGCTGGCGAAATCAATTTGGCCAAAGTGCCATTAACTCCAACTACAACGTGGACTGACAACTAAATGTTTTGGTTTTTTTTTCTTGTTTTTTTGTTGCCCGTTTCCCAGATACATTTTGGACGTCGAGCTGGAGGCGAGCTTGAGTTTGAGAGAATTTCTCATTGTTGTTGTGCTTAATCAATCAAATTTCAAGTTAATTTAATTGCTGTGTTGGTTTGTTGGTTTTTTTTTCTTATTTGCCATAAAAGATACAAAAATTACTTACGACCAGCTACAGATACATACTTGCGCGTATCCGTATCTTTTACATACTCGCCAAGGTCAGGAACGGAACGAATAGTTCAGCACAATGAACTGTCAAGGCTAGACAAAAAGATACAAAATGTATCGATCGGATATGGCAGCTAAACAAAAAGCCTAAGAATGCGGATGCTGTACTACAAACATAGAGAAAAAAAAAACATTCTAACGATCTTACCAGTCAAACAGTCAGTCAGAGTTAATCCCCCGCTTCCGAATTCGAAGTTTCGACATCCATTCAAATGCAAACGCGTGCTGACACGTTTTATGCGCCATTTGACCGCGGTCTAATGGCACTTTGATTTGATTATCATAATCATAATCGTCGTCATAATCATGCATCATGTAATGTACTGTTTGCTGTAGTACGCTTATAGTATTAGCCTTGATGCGGCTTGATTCATAACTCGATACAAAAATACCTGTTCCATGTTCCGAGCCAACTGAAGTTCAAGCCGAAAACTTTAGCTTATTCAAGTGCAAAGCTGTTCACGCGAAATCAAATCACATGATTTTCAGTTCTTTTGAACTCTCAACTAGTTCGAAAGAGTCAAAATACCGTTAAAGGGTTCATTTGATCTGCAGTTTAAATGTTCCTTTAAAGAGTTAGCTCTACTTTATTTGGTAGTTAGTTTTGGCTTCAATTTCTATAAAAATATTATTCAATTCTAAAATATAACTCTCAACTAGTTCGTCAAAGATCTTAAACCGGTTCATTTGAAAACTTAGTAAAATTGCTTTATTTTATTTGTTATCTATTGCATATTCATCTCATTATTACTGTGGACTTCAATTTCTATACAAATGTAAGTATTCCTCATACATATCATATAAAAATAAGTTATTCCACGTGCATTTATTTATATACTTGACTAACTATTAATAAAGTGTTTGCTATTTTCAACAAACCAACTGATAATAGTGTTTAATGAAATGAGGAATGTGATCAAGGGTCAATAAATTTGATAGATTGCTGACACAATTCTAATTGCTGCAAGACGATTAACAGATCAAAGAGCAGAAGGCCAATCGTATTTCGGATTTTCCATTTCTATTTCTATTTCTAGTTCAATGTCAAGGCTGAGAGAAAACGGCACTTGCTCTTGATCCCGCAATCGACAACAAAACCGGACTCAATCGAAGACGTGACTCGATGCGACGCGTGGCAAGTGAATGAATGGGGAGAATGGCGAGTGACGAATGGCGAGTAGCGAACGGCGAGTAGCGAGCGGCTTTCTTCGACAAGGTCACGCGACTCGTTGCCATGTTGCATTTGCAAATGCATTGAGGCGATTAATTTTGCCACTTCGAGAGCTCGTGCTAATTTTTTATGTCTTTTTAATGCTACATGTCGACGAACAATGAAATTCAAATTCTAATTGAAATGGAAATTCAAATTGCAATCGCAATTGGTGAATTGAAATTGAAATTGCTTTACGGTCGCGATTTAATAATTTGCATTTAATTAGCGCCGCAAAAACGCCAATGCAATTAATAAGACGTTCTTTTTATTGTTTTGATTTACCCCTGCCACTAATAACTGTAACTTAAATGAGCGTATCATAGAACTGCATAACCATATGCGATTTGTTTTTCCTTTATTTCCATTTTAAAGGTCTGTGGCCAATTACAATACTTGTAATATCATTTACGACCGCTTCCCTTAAGGTAGAGCCTTGATTTATGGCTTACGTGCCGTTTAGATGGTCTACTACATATACTAAGAAATACCCTTCAAATTATATGTTAAATGTTAATGAAAGCACTGAATTAGTGCAGGGTATTAGCTAGTTTAAGTTTATTTTGTATTTAGAAGGTGTTTGAGGTGCAAATAACTTCAGTAGGATACAGGGTATCAGCTAGTTGGGTACTTAGCCTTTCTTAGCTTCCAATTGAATACGATTTGAATATTCCAATGACTACAACACACACATTATATTACAGGTTATCTGCTTTAAGATGAATCTACACTAAAGGGTATCGACAATTGGAGTCTCATGTGTCACCAGAGACTTCGATAGTGACTACAACACATAACTTATATATTACAGATTATTTGCTAGCTGTTTTACGATGAATCCACACTACAGGGTATCAACTAGTCAAGTCACGTCCGTCACCAGAGAGTCTAAAGTGACTACAAATTAAATTGCAGGTTATCTACAGGGTATCGACTAGTCGACGTCTCGTGAGTCACCAGAGACTTTGATAGTGACAAGTTCACAGATAATTTGTCTATGTCATTGGCTATGTGATTAGACGACATTCTCCACGAACGTGCAGCAACCCACACACTCACACACAGTCTGTGGCACTTGCTGCACTTGCCACATGCAATGCCACAGAGCAACAATTGCTGTAATAAGTGCTCGCGAGTCATGCACACAACACTCGATGAGGCTGGACAGCAGCAACTCGCCCATGTTCGTGACAAGATTGGACCAAGTACACACACTTAGCGATTGAGATACACACACATACTTATGGACAGACCTCAGTTCAAATAGTGATGCAAAAGGCCTCGAAGCGATGTTTGGGATAACAAAACATCCTTGATTGTTTCGATATATTAAATTTGAAACCTTATTTATGCACATTCTATTATAGATATATACAAAAAGTCCTATTTTCACGCTGTTGACTATCGATAAGAATATCAATAGTCGAAACGGAATAAGGAATACTTGAAGCTTTCTTTTCATTTCAATCAACATTTATGCACATTCAATTAAAGATATGTATAAACAAAAATTCATATTTTAACGCCGTTTACTATCAACAAGAGTATCGACAAAAAGCCTCTCGATAGTATCGATTGTAGGTGGATGTTTTTTGCATCACTATGTCCAAGCTGCAAACGCTTGACTGATCACAGTTTCAATCGCATTCACATTCACAATCAATTCAATCGCAAAACGTGACTAAGTAATGTGCCTACGCCTTGGTCTCAGTCTCAGTCTCAGCATACCCCACAAGCCACACACACTGACACAAGGGTATTAGCTAGTTATAGTTATATAGAGCTAGCCTATACGATTTGGCATTCACTGCAAAATGCTTCCCAACTGAACTGGAAACGCTGCAAAGCTCAAGTCCGCAATTACATTTTTGCCGAGCTCAAGAAACGGATCTCAACTAATTTAACTTTAAAACTGGTTCAGCTTATTTGCAGAAAAGAGTACGAAAATATAAATATAAATAAATCTAATAACGAATATAAATGTATTCAAATCAAAGCTTTAGTGATTCATCTGTATTATGGAGACATTAAATATGTAAGCTGAAAATTATGATGTTACAATAAATTGTGATTAACTGCTTCATTATTTTCAACACAACAAAATGCAATAAACTTAAATGACATTAAATATGTAAAGTCTATTGAAAAATTCTAATTTCTGTTAATAGTCACTTATTGTGCTGTCTCCAATAACTCATCGCACATTAAAAAGTTATCTTTATTAATTTTGTTGTGTCGAAGAATGTTAAGCAGTTAAGCACAATTTATTGTAGAACCGTAATTTTCAGTTAGCGGTCACAAATTTAGAATCTAATTCACTTAGCGGCCACACACGAAACTAAGAAACTATAGAGAAATCATAAAACAAGTATTTAAGCTACTCAAATATATTTCATTGCTAACTAATCATTTTTGTATTTAATAAAACTTGAAAATAGTTATTATATTATAACTTTACTATATAATGAATACTCTTCACATTATGTATATTCACTTAGCGGCCACTTTTCGTGATCAGCTGAGAAAATAATAACTTTTTACCAAGTCTTAAAACCAATAATCAATCATAATTTAATAAAACTTAAAAATTGTTATAATCTTATAACTTTTTTATACAACTTATGAATACATTTTCACAATAAAAACTTAAAAAGCATTTGCGCTTTTTTAGTGACCAGCTGAGGCCGCTAAGTGAGATGCCAGTTTCAAAACTCAGCCTCACTTCTTAATGGGTTCAAATCTGATATTTTAGCTGAGTCACAAGTCGATCGATTGCTCATTTCCTACTCTACACATGAAGTAGACACTTAACATTTATATTAACGTGCCGACATGCGTACTTGTTGTTGTGGTAATTGGGCTCTTGAAGAGTGCTCGCCACGTAAGCGCATAATGAGTGTCGCTCAAGCATGATCATAACGTCACGCCCCCTTAACGCCCCCGTCCCGAACGCTCCGCTAGATATTAACTAACTTGGCTAAAAATGCGGTTTAACATTGATTCAACCGCTAACTGAGTATTCCTCCTCTATCTCCCTCTCCCTCTCTCTCTGTATCTATCTCTCACTCGCTCTCTCTCTTTCTCACTCGTTACGCTCATCCTCTCGCTCACACGCTCGCATTGTAACCGCAGTCAAGGTTAACCGGCGGCTGCTTTGCTTTGGCCATTGTCTTCGGGGTGGAGTCGCGCACCGTGGGGAGGGGAGCGGAAGGGGGAACGGGAAGGGGAGGGAGGTAAGGCAATGCGACACCGTTGCATGCAAATGGCAAATGAATTCATTAGCTGACGCCAGGTGGCGCTTTTTTTACAATGTTTTATCAATTCAACGAGAATACTCGAAGATTCCTTGCATAAATCTTACGAATATTTATTATTGCATTATTGCATATCGCAAAGCGACAGACCAAAACCGTCGCAACAGGTGTCTCAAAGCAACTGCTGCTAACTTGGCTAATAGTCGCTGCCAATTAGCAGTTACTTAACACCACCCACACACACACACATCCCCTTCTACCTCCTCCTCTTCTATCAATCTTATCTAATTAGAGGCTCGAATCTCGCGTGCTGCAATCGCTGTTTAGCCGTCGCCTTGGCTGATCAAGCTCAAGAGTTATGGCTAAATCAATCATTATCACTACGACTTTTGTGTTGCGTTCCAGCTGCCAACTTGGCTCACTGATTCCGACTGACTGACGTACGGTTTTTGCTCGATCAGGCGCAAGCATCTCACTTTTCGTGTCTCTAGATTGATTGACAGCCGATTGACTGACTAAACAATTGCATTGCTTGGCAGAAATTGACTGATTGAATCACTAATTGCTTGAGTTTTCAACTATTACAACTCCTACTAGACATTATTTACCATTTTGGATTGATGTGATGTGATTGATCTGTGTGATTGACTGATTGACTCATAAATTGACTGATTGAAACATTAAATTGCTTAAGTTTTCAACTAGTATAACTAATAATAGAAATTATTTACCATTTAATATATTTGATTGATCTGTATGATTGACTGATTGACTTATAAAATGGGTGATTGATCATTGAATTTCTGAAGATTTTGACTAACATAATTAATACTAGAATTTATTTACCATTTTGGATTGCCTGTCTAGCGTCGCCTATTTGATTGAAGTGTATGATTGACTGATTGAATCATTATTTTGCAAAAGTTTTCAACTAATATAACTAATTCTATAAATTATTTACCATTCAAGTGTTTCCTATTCGATTGATATGTATGATTGACTGATTGACATATAAATTGGCTGATTGAATCATTAAATTGCTTGAGTTTTCAACTATTACAGCTAATACAGACATTATTTACCATTTTGGATTGCCTGTCTAGCGTCGCCTATTTGATTGATGTGTATGATTGACTGATTGACTTGAAAATATAGCAATTCTCACTCGCGAGCAATGCCGCTTGCTATGCAGCAGTTGTCTATTATAAAGAAATCCATCCAACTCGGTGGCATATGTAACATGTTAATTGGGGGGTGTGGTTCAGGTGACGCCCCGTAGACTAGTTGAGGCCATAGCAAATAGAGCCATCAAGTGATCTGAAGTGATTTTAATCTGTGTTTATCAATCTGCTGCTTTGGAGTGTTGTTGATTGAGAGTGGTCAGTTACATTAACAGCGAGACAACTCATCTGTTGCTCTTGTTGTTGTTGTTGCGGACTCAAACCGGAAAAACACCAAATGTGTCATTAAGTCTAACCTAAACCTGAACTTGTATAAAAAAACAGCAAAAAACTGGGGCGGAGGCTGCTGCGTCTGGTCGATAAATAAGCAAATTGAATTGCCAATCAGACAAGATAAAAACAATATTCAAATTGTGGTTAATCCCCCGCCGGAAACATTTAGCGTAACAAAAATCACACACACACTTTGAGCTCGATTCACAGAACTTTCCTTAAGCCGATTAACGAAAGTGTCGCTAAATGAATAGCTTAGTCATCTTGTCAACAAAAATAATATGATTATAAGTCATATTTCACTGATCAAGGGAATCTTTTTGCAAACAAGAAAGTAAAGAGTGATTAAACTGGAAATTTAGTTATCGCTATTTAGTTGCGTGTGAAAATGTTCAATTGATTCTCATCTGCTAATCTTGACGACAAAGTGATCAATTAATGAACTTGTCGAAATTTCACACCCTTAAATCACCAATTTTATAGACGAACTGATTAGCTACTGATCACTCATCACTGATCGTTAAAAGCTTGATGAGGCAAAAACAAAAGAAACTAGAAATCGGAATGTGACGATGACAATGACGAGTATTAGGAATTGAGTTTTCTAGAGTCGCCCATTCATCATGCACTTGATTGTCGTGCACACGTGGCAACCCTAAATATGCAAAACAAGTTCGAGTACTTGGTAACAGCAACAGTTGAATAACTATGAGAGAGAGAGCGCAATGTATTTGACTTATAGGGCAGTTAATTGTTTAAGTGCTTGACATTTGCATAAATTTATAGTTAAAATGCGCGAAACTCACTTGGGGAAACTGGAAAATGGGCTGATGATCAAAGAATCAGCACTCAAAGTTGCAAACTCATCGTGTGGCGATCGTGGCAATCGAAAACGTATCGCGAATCACATCTGGCGATGATGATTCGATCGCTTATTATCTACAGATGCAAAGTATATACATATGTATGTAGATATACATATACATGTACATATATAATTCTTGATAACCCGAATCACGGGTAATTACCTCGAATGCGCATGTGCCACAAATTCAAATCAAGGCGGACGACAAAAATAAAACAAGAAAGATCGGCTTTAACAAGTCAGTAACTATCAAAAAACCGACGATTGAATACGCTTTAAATTAAAGATACAATTTCGGAAATACGAAGCATCTATTTCAAGTATCCAAGAAGCTATGAAATATTTTTAACTATTCCAAAAGTATCTAAGATGTTCTTAAAGCATCTTCAACTAGCTGGAATATTTTCCACTATTCCAAAAGTATCTAAAACGTTAAAGTAGTAGTATCTTTAACTAGCTAAAAGTTCACCAAGCATTTCGTAACTGAAAATATCTGCCAGTTGTCAGTTGTCAGTCAAAGTATCTGAGTATTTTTTGCCTTGACACTGAGAAGCAAACGCCCAGCTGCAAAAGCAAAGTTACACAGCCTATTGTAAGTGTATAAGAAAGAACCTGAGACATCGAATGACTTGGAAACAAATCAGCTACGAAATAAGAAGAAAAAAAAAAAAACAAAGTATTAATTATATTTAATTATTAGATAATTGCACAGAGTTTAAAGTGAACAGCTGTAGCTTAGACTTAGACTCTAGCTGTGAGTGCCTTTGGTGACCGGGTCAATAAATTAGCGATAAATACCATGATCGCCGTATAGATACAACATACTATACTACGATACGATCAACGATCGAGTAATGGGAGAGAGGGCATTAGAAGTTGTCTAATTGCTGGACCTCTCGCATAATTACACTTGGTTGGATATGAGTCGCAGATAATTATGACACCTGAACTTAGTTTGGCACAGGTGAGGAGAATGTTTCATCAATTCAGTAATGAACTCTCAATTGTCGCCACTGAGAAAGTAAAAGGTAATTGCTATTGCAAAATGTGACCAGTCACTCGTAACTTAATTAACAATCTCCAATCTCGAGCAAATAAAGTTCACCTGCTGCCTCCCTTTCTCAATCGCAAAGTGTGTCCAATTATCGCCACCGCTGATCATCTATGCAATTAGAGCGACATTCTTAATTGGAGAATGCAGTCTGTGTGTGTCTGTGACACTTTGTGTGATATGCAGAACGTAACCTTTGATTGATTTCTCTTACATCTGGCGACTTGTTGTTCTAGTTTTTAATCAATTCCCTTCATTCTTCACTTCCTTGACTTTCTGTCTGTCTGTCACATTCTTATCTGTCATTTTCCACTCAGCATTCAACATTTAATAGTCAACAATTACAACATCGTTTGGCATTTACCCTTTTATCGATATCGCAGCACAGTTCTTGGTACTAAAACTTGATCACAACTTCTAATTAAGTGCATATTTCGCTGCTACTGATCAGAATGTTAACATATCTTAAACACATTTAACATTTTAACACATCTGCATCTAAAGAAACTCTTCATAAACTATTCTTTATTTACTCCGAATTATCGATGTATTTATCGATCACACTCCATACATCTTTATTCCAATTACTTGAAACTCTTCTTAAACCTTACTTTAGCTATTACATAACATCATCAATCTTTAATTCAATAACTAAGAACTCTTCTTACACCTCTTACACAATTAGTTGCCGCTCTTCATATGATCGATAACTTCATTGATAACACGTATTTATACAATTGACAACTTCTTCGTAGAATATCTTATATCCTTAACCGATTTTTGCGCGTTATCGATAGTAAAATAACATTCACTTTACATAAACTAGATGAAATCATTAATCTCTATTAATTACTCAACGCTCTTCTCACACCTCTTACACAATTAGTAGCCGCTCTTCATGTGATCGATAGCATTGATCGATAATACATTAGCTGCTTCAGACAATGAATTCACAGCAACCGAGTCTCTTGCACATCTATTATACAAATTAACAATATCAAGATAAATTATGAATCAAATGTTAATCGAATGCCGTCACAGATGCGATGTACCATGTAAAAAAAAAACATTTCAATTCCTAATGAATTACAATTTCAATAATGTTCGTGACAGGTGATCACAGATCGAGGCACAACCCACAGACTTTTGCTTGCCCAACTGTCCAGCATATTCCGTGTGTTTGTGTTTGTTTGTGTGTGTGGGAAGAATTTGCGATTTTAATTTATCGCGCATATTTCGATAAATTGAATTACACGTTTTAACAACCGTTGAGATAAATTAGAAATGTAGTTGCATAACATTTTGCCCGCCTTTTTTTGAAAAGGAATGAGAA
Source organism: Drosophila sulfurigaster albostrigata (assembly GCF_023558435.1). Taxonomy (NCBI): domain Eukaryota; kingdom Metazoa; phylum Arthropoda; class Insecta; order Diptera; family Drosophilidae; genus Drosophila; species Drosophila sulfurigaster. The sequence continues at coordinate 23,211,182 of NC_084885.1, forward strand.
ATCAGAAAATGTCGCAGGGTATTTTCCCAATTGTCTCAATTGATTGACTTCTTCCGCTGATAAGGCCCAGTCTTGTCAACTATTTGTTTTGGAGGCGTGGCATAGTTTCAGATATCAATATCGCTAGACCTAGACCGAGATAGAAAGCTCTGTGGGCATCTCCCCCATCGATTGCCATTAGCAATTTGTGTGTGTACAGGTTTTTGTTGTCGCGCGCAAATATTGAACAGCAAATACAACAAATTAAGTTAAGTAACCTGTGGAGTGCCTCTTCAACTCGCAAGTGAAATCACAATCGCAATCGTATCGTATCAATATTGATATCGATGGCGCAATCGAGGTGAGACATCAAAAGTTGGCTTTAAGAGTTAAAGTTCAAGGGCAATGCCACTTGAAAAGATCACGAAAAACGAGCCGAATTGGAACAGGAAGATGCTTAAGTTTTATAAAATTAGGTAGTTTAGCAAAAAAAATCTTTATTTAATAATTTTAAACAAAAACTGAGCAAAACAATTTTTTTAATTTAAAACAACCAGATTAAAACAAATTATTCTTCACTTTTAGAGACACTAATTGTGAGAAAACAGGATTCAATTATTTTTAAGTTGAGCTATTATCCCTGGAAAATTTAAATTAATCTTTAACATAAATTGATCCATCAATTTTTAATAATTAATCCAAATGCGTTGGACTAGATTTCAATTGAAATTAATAAAAACAACGGCACTTTTAAATTGAATTAATAAGAAGAAAAAAACAACACTCACACTTTGTAGTTGACGGACAAGGAGCTGGACGGCAGGAATGCGGGAACGCTGGAACAATGGAAAATAGAAGATTCGCTTGTCGCGCGTTTTTGTTTTACGAGTCGCGTGTCGCAAACTTATAAAGTAAAGTCAAATGCGCTACGCAATGTCTTTATAATTTCGATCTATCAATTGGGGTAATTGATGTGAATTGAACACGACGAAGAACGCGCACAATTGCAGCAAGAAAAAAAATTGTGAAAAAAAGTTTTCAATGCAAAAGTTTTTTGTTCTTATGCTTCTGTCACTTCCACCACTTCGATTTCGAGTTCGCGCTCAGCTTCCACTTTGACTTGGATCAGTTCGTTGTTATAGTGAACTTCCACCTCTTCTTTGCTTGGCACACAACCAATTGGCTGCGTTTTGCAAACAGAACTAAAACGCGGCTTCGAGCGGCAACGTTTTTAAAAAGGAAATTTGCCCAAGCCCAAGCGTCACCGTCTACGCCGGCGTCGCAGTCGACATCGCAGTCGCAGCTAACAATACAAATTTGCAAAGCCGAAACCGAAACCGAAAGCGCGACACGAACAACGCAAAGAGAACAGCTTGCCCGAAGCTCGTTCACTCTACCTCGCTCTCTCTCTCTCTTTTGATCTATCTCTCATTGTTGTGCGCTGGCGTTCTTCGTGTGTTTTTTGGGCGACATCCGTTAATTGCATGACATGCAAAAACAAATTATGCGTCTAGAATGCCAAGAATAGTTTTTTGCTCCCACACTCACACACACATGCACACACAAAAGGATGCACCGTTGCGCAGGCGTCAAGGGAGTTGTGAAAGGAAGAGCAAAAACTTACAGGAAAAAAAATAAAAGATGGCGACATTTCACTGCACTGAACGCAAAACATGGTGAATGTGGTCAACGCTCTGCAGCTCCAAGTGCTCCTCACTTGTGTAAGGATCAATGTAAAACATTAATAAAAACCAGATAGAACATTAAACTAAAAATAAATTATTAATAAATCAAATTAATTGCCGCACAACGAATACGCTTTCCAACAACGCGCCGCGCTACTATTAAATGCAGTGTGGCAGCAAAAAAGAATGCCGCATTTTGTGTGAGAAAGGAAACGGTGATATATCAAGGAGCCTGTGACAGTCGTAAAATACTTGTAAAATAGAGCATCAATTAATCTTAGCTTGAGGATACAGTGTGACAGTATATTTGAGGCAGTGCAGCGGTATATTTGAATACTAAAAGAAATTCAGTTTTTTTGTGAGCTTGGAATTGATAATAGGAAACGGTGATGTAGCAAGTAGTTTGCGAAAGACTTCGAAAATTGGCAATGTAAAACTTAAATTACTTTTATATTCATTTAAATTGCAAACACATTAGTTTATTGATTATTAAAGAATGCTAGAAGTTTTTCATCTATCAAGTTTACAAGGACCTTTCGTCTATGAAGAAATAAAAATACCCGGCAAGGGGCAGCGTATACTTAACTGGACAGATAAGAGCGATAAAACACCCAAAATAAAAACAAAATAAATAATAATAAAAATGCAAATACATAATAAGATGATATCAAAAGATCAGGGCAATAAAGGCATGTGATTCTACATATATATATATATATATATATATATTGTATATTGCTTTAGTTGTATGCATTAATTTCGACTTTTACGTTTAGAGTCTGAGATGAGACGCTGATGATTCGAATTCTTCTCGCACTCTCTTCAGTCCGCTGTCATGCTGTTCATCATTTTCATAACACACGCTGTTCGTTTTGTAAACAAATTGCTAATTTAAATATTCGATTCATAGAGCGCCCAGAAAAAGACGAAGCTACTGAGAAGAGAAGAGAGTAGCAAAAGCAAACCAGTTAAGATTGTATAAAAAAAAAAAAAAAAAAAAATCCACGCAACATTGTCGATTGTCGTCACCTGCTCGTAGTTCCCCCAAAATGATTAGCTTCATAATCAACATCGCAGCCTCAGTCTCAGCCTCAGCTTCATCATCATGATCACAGTCTTCTTTATGGGATCTTTCTTCTGAGTAACCCTCATCGTAGGCTTGTTTCTTCTACTCCTCAAGTTGATGTTCTGCTCGACTTTCGACACAGTCGTTAAAAATAACAAGCTATCTAGAGCAAACAACTCAGCTAACCGCACTTGGAATACCCTAACTCTATAATCTGTGAATATGGAAATGTAGTATAGTTAAGAATTCTTCCCATTTTCTTCAACACAGTGGGAACTTTCCAAAGTTTCACCCAGATTTCCCCAAGAAATTACGTAGACAACTAGATTCTGGAAGATAGTCTTTGCAGCTGTAATACCCGACAAGTTGGGGATTAAATCCAGTTTTAGTTTGCTTAGTTTCAATTCATTTTGTTGGATTTTTTATTGTCATGCAGTTGCAGAAAGGAATCGAAGCTTGGGGCAAGTTGTGCGTGCACTAAATTGGCAGGCACTGTTTATGCGTATCCCTGACCAAGACTGTAGACTTCAGACTTACTCATACGCTGTAACTTGAAGACTGGAAGACGGCAGACAGAAGACTCGTAACTAAAGACTGTAGAAAACCAGTTTTAGTGGAAACATAGGGGTTTTTTTTTTTTTTTTTTTTTTGGTTTTTGCTGTTTTGAATTGTTATTGTTATTGTTGTGGGTTCCTCAGGTGTTGGCATTGTCTTTCGGTAATTCTCTCTTGTACAGAATTTAAGCCAGTTTTCTTGTGACGTCAGCGCAGTGCTGGCGTAAGAGGCGTGGCAGTACCAGAGCGGTACCAGAGAGCTGGGGAATTGCCATAGCGCCGTGGGTGGTTGGTTCTGTGGTCGAAAGTTTTGCTTGAGCGACTCCCAAGGCGAAACCTTGTGTTCTATACCCGGCAGAGGCTACGTGAGCGATTCGAAGACTGTCTGTTTAGTGTTTATGATCGATCCTAACTAAGTGAACTCGATTCTCCGGTGAGCTGCAGAGCTGAAATTTGGTAAGAGGCACTACTTGGAATTTAGTTTTTATACAACAAAGTAAAATATTCCGCAATTTTTATACAACTTATTTTCTTGAATATATTTAAAATACATTACATTATTTTCTTGAATATATTTAAAATACATTTAAGTAAGTGTTTGATATCAATTACAAATAATATTAAATTTTTCCTCTTCTCTATATAGGTTAACTTCAGTGAACTATGTATTTGGGGTCTTATGCCCTCTGACCTTTTTGCTTTGTAGAGTGCCGTTAGAGTTGATCTCGTAAGTTAACCAGGCTAATTGCAGTACGGCACCGAAACACCTGCAATTAGGCATGAATCACAAATCATGAATATATTTACATATATTACGTATATCTATATATTTGCGCAAATTCATTCGATACATCATCACAAAGAAGGCTACTAAAAATATCAACGGACTCAACTTAAAATCTTCCTCCTCCCCAATGCTTGAAATGCTTTCTGATTTTTGGGTTGTTTTACGACAAGTTTTAACACCCTTCGGAATTTGATTTGATTTCCTTCCCTTCTCCTTCCTCTCTTGCAAAGATTTTAATTAGCACGCGCCGGTGACTAATTTGCAAAAAAAAAGCACACGCAAAAAAAAACAAAGTTCATCCCGGGAAGTGACAGTTCATCAAACGTCAAACATCACACTTATCTTGGACTCGTTTTGTGAACTCGGGTGTACGATTCGGGTTTTGATACCCGTGACGATTGCGCTTCCTCTGTCATCGATTAGAAAGCGGGACGAATGCAGCGCCGAAATAGCTCAGCTGGGAGAGCGTTAGACTGAAGATCTAAAGGTCCCCGGTTCGATCCCGGGTTTCGGCAGCTTTCTACTTTTTGTAATTTACCGAAAAGTTCTTTCTATACGGATTTTCTTGATTTTTATTTAAAAAGTAATAATTTGATCAACAGACAATTTGTTTGTTTGTTTTTAGACGCGTTCCCGAGGCACAATGTAAATAGAGACATATTTTTTTGATAGCTTTGTGAGATCATAAATAACAACTACAACACTACTCAAATCAATAAAACTGTTAACGTAGCAGTAAGCTTTTTACAGCCTGCAACGCGCTGCAGGAGCAAGCTTTTTCCAAATTCAAAAATGTTGCTGTCTCTGTGTGAGTACATTAAACAAAATTAAGATACATTTATCGTTTTTAAAAATTTTTAAATGCTACGTTTCGGTTGAGCTGAGTATTATTATTGAAATGGTTTTACATATATATATATGACGATGGAAATATTAAAACAAAACAAAAATCTATTTAAAAACTAACTAAGCACTACACACGTGTATTTGTGTGTGTAGGACAAATAATGTATGCATGTAGTTATACATATGTGTGTGTGCGATTGCAAACTGTTTGCACATACGACAAAGTATCAAATCTGTCTATCCCTTTCTCTTCTTACGAGTAAATACAGTATGCCTGGAAATCAACAGTGTAGATAACAGCCAGTTAACATGCCCAATGTTAATGTCAAGTGCTCGCACTCGCTCTCTCCCACTCGCACTCTATGCGATCTTCACCTCGGTTGGCGTTGGGTGTTTGCTGTCAGTTGCCGTCGATGGTTTTAACAGAATGAACTTGGCATTGGCCGCCACCGGTGTTATGGTTACTGTGCTTGATGCCATGGCGATTATGGCGGCCGTTTGATTGCTGGCTGCCAACGAGGATGCCGGCAAAATGTCGGTTAAACCGTTTTCATGATGAATAGTGTTTGCACTGTTGAATATTGCATTCATTTTATAATTGAGCTACTGCTGTTGATCCCACTCCACTTACATTTCCATTTCCAGCACTTTCTTTTTGCAATTTTCACTTAACTTTATTTAACAAATTGTATTTTTAAGTTTAGACTAGTAATTTTACTTTGCTTGTAGTGGTTGCCAAAATTGTTTTCTTTTTTGCGCTATCTGGCAACTTTTTGTTTGTATTCTGAGTGCATCTAGCTGGCAACGCTTCACAATTTTTCGCACACCATTTAAATTTTCAAAGAGTGAAGTTGCATTATTTGGTAATATGTGTGCTTATTTATCTAGTTAGAAATAAAAAATAAAATAGAAAGTTAAATTTTAATTACATATAATGTCAACTAATATTTTGAATTGAATTAAATATCTTTAAAAATGTACATACATTTTTTATGCTATAAATAGAATATAAACATTTTTTCAATATTTATACCCGCTACCCATAAGGTAGAAGGGTATTATAATTTTGTGCCGGCAGGAAATGTATGTAACAGGTAGAAGGAAGCATCTGTTTCCCTATAAAGTATATATATTCTTGATCAGCGTCAACAGTCGAGACGATCTAGCCATGTCCGCCTGTCCGTCTGTTCGTCTGTCCGTGTGAAACACTGGATCTCAGAGACTATAAGAGATAGAGCTATAATTTTTTTTTCGACAGCACTTATTATGTTTGCACGCAGATCACGTTTGTTTAAAATGTATGCCACGCCCACTTCCGCCCCCGCAAATTAAAAAAATCGAATAACAAGCTTCATTTTAAAGCTAGATTTTGGTACATGTATATACCATAATAACTATAGTAGTTATGATTTAAGAAATACTTTTGTTGAGCTATCAGACTACTTAAAAGGGTCTTAGTTATTAAAGAAATCTTTTATATTGTACCATCTATGGTATATTTTGAATGCGGTTTTATATCGATATACCAAATATACAATCTAGAATATATATAGTATTTTCGGTATATGTATTTTGAAAATAATGCCACAATATTTTGCATTTATTAAAAATGGGTAGCGGGTATCTCACAGTCGAGCACACTTGACTGTAAATTTCTTACTTGTTTTAATTTAGTTTAAAATAAAAATTTTTTCGATAGTTGTCAAATTAATTGTATCGGATAGATATCGAAAAAGCAAATCTATCGTTTAGGAACTTCTCACTCAAGCAGCCGCCATCTTACTTCATCTCTCTCGATGCAGAAAATTCAGCGCATTTTTGCACTTAATCAATTTGTTGATGCTTGCTGCTCATTTCTGTTCGCCTGGTACTTCAATAGGCGATTTTCCTCATTTCGACCGCTTTCGCGTCGATAGCTGACTGACAATGTTGACGAGGATGCTTAAGCATGATGAGCGACATACGAGCTATTGCATACATCATTATTATTATTCATCGTATATCAGATTTGCATACATCACACTTCACACCTCTCTTCACAGCGCAGTAAATCATAATCATGACGCTGATAAAGCGCGAAGAGCTAAATATCGACTAGCTGAAATGCCAGGCCAACAGAAATCAGCAGCAGGCGCTGCTATTACAAAAAGCAATGCAATCGCTAGGTTCAAATTTATTAATTTTAATAACTAATATTTCTACTTAATTGCGTTTAACAACTTTGAGTGCATTAATTTTATAAAAAATAACCAAGAACTTAAATTGAAGTACAGTTTATAAATATGAATAATTTATTTTGTCAAACTTGAATGGCACTTTAGGAACTTGTGATAATAAGTCCCTTGGTAGCTCTCTTACTTACAAATCTTATCATTCAATGACTTTGAATATTTTTATTGGCATATAGATAGCTCAATTATTTGATTTTTAAGTAGCTACAGATTTATCTTATCGCGAAAATGACAAGAAAAAAAAAAAATCAAACTGAATACGGCTATTTCACAATTTGAACTAATGCAAAAAAGTATAGCCTACTTCAAGGGTGGTTTATAAAAAAAAGTGTTGCATACTTTCACTTGTATTTTCTATCTTTCATCGTAGCTCTTATTTCATTCATAGATTACGTGAGGAATTCGCAAGTGGCTTCGTGCGTGGCGCTCTCGATTAGTTCATATCAAATTGTACTCTATATATATGCTAATATAATGATCTTAAGAGCACCCTCGTGATAGATAAGATTAAAGACTGCTGACCAGTTTAACAACATCCAAACTTCAAATAACAACATTACTCATATTCACGTGACGACACGTGAAATGTGACAATCGATAAAGGCCAGAAAAATAAAAGTGCACATAAAAAGGTTGACCAGATTAAACGACATTATATTTTGAAGTTCATTTTGGTATTTCCCAATTTAATAGAAATTGTGCAAGTTCCATTTTCCACCGAATAGATGGCGAACCTTTGATTAGATACAATTTTAATTTGGCAATTCTACAAAAGTCATAATCCACAATTAATGCGACTTAAGCAATAATTCAATATGCCAAGCATATAAATTAGGTGCTCCAACTACTAATTTGAATGCTATAAAATGACAGGGCGCCTTTTGATGACTAAGTCGATTGGTGGATCGCTGCTGGTGTCCCCGCCAGACAAGCGACGGGCAGTTGGTTAAGTCAAGTGGTTGGGTTTTCAGCCATAAAGTAGGCGCTGATCGCTGAGCTTATCGCATTGGTTTAGTTTCGAATACATTGATTAGTTATTTATTTCGGCGAGTCCTTATCTCCCCAAACGTTTTCACTATAAAATATCCAGCTGCGCAACGCCAACGCAATTAGTATAATCACAGAAGCTGAAGCACAATGGTTGGCAGCCACTTAACGCTAGTGCTACTGTGCATCCTTGGGATCGCCAGCGCCAGGATCGAGGATGTGAAACAGCTTAGGGATGTAAATGTGGAGGAGATTAACACTGACAGCTATCAACGCATGATGAAAATGCGTCACTTGGCCATCGAATTTTTCGATTACTACGAGAATATCACAGCGACCGATTTGATAGTGCCCGGAACAAGGTTGCCCAACCTTCAGGATCTGCAATGTCTGGCCGAAGTGGCACAACTCACACAGGCCCTGCAATCGGGCAGCCTTTGGGCATTGCGAAGTAAGTGTACTAACAGGTGAATTGAAAAGTCCTCGGTCTACAAACCGTTAAGGAGTAAAGTTTAATTTCAACTTTACGGACTTAACATTTAGGGGGTACTTCCTTCAGGACTGTTAACGACAAAATCTTAAGGACTGAAGTTCAACTTCAACTTCTAGGACTTAACATTTCGGGACAGTTCTTTCAGGACTCTTAATGACATCTGAAAAGAATTTAATGGGTAAAAGTTGAGGAGTGAAAATCAATTTCAACTTTAGGGACTTAACATTTCGGGGTACTTCCTTCAGAACTGTTCATGGCAACTGGGAGAAATTTCATTGACCAAAAGTTAAGGAGTAAAGTTTAATTTTAACTTTGCGGACTTAACATTTCGGGGTAGTCAGGACGTCTGCGAGAAATTTCAATAACATTATCTTAATGTTAATTTCCTTTTCTCCCTCTCGCAGTGATTGATTCCTGGGGCCGATTGCCAGCTGGTTTGCTGTATGGCAACATGAGGGATTTGGGCAACTTTGATGAGTGCATTCGGGTGAATCAAGAGATTGCATTGACGGGACAAACGATACGCGGCAAATACTGCTTCGCCAATCTTGTGTCGGTGAGCTTGCTCAGAGTCAGGACTGCCGTCTGCTTTCCCTCTGCCTGCACTGCGGATCATATGGACACATTGCTGCGTCAGTTGTATCAGCGACTGTTGAACATTGAACTCAATGCGAACTCAAGGTTGGTGGACGAAGGCACTTGCCAGACGTCCGAGAAGGAGCCCCTAGATGGTCTGGCCATATTCACGGTGTAAGTACAAGTTCACTTAATCCTATTTATCCTTGTGATTTAATCCTCAATATTTCCTTCAGCACGCTGATTGGTGTCTTGCTTGGCATATTGCTGCTTTGCACACTTTACGATTACTTTTTGTGCGAGGATCAAAGTGAGTTTCTCTATTCGATATATTTCTATTTGCTTTACTCATTTCATTTATTCACTCTACAGAGAATATGCCCGTCATAGTTAAGATCTTTTCGGCACGCGTCAATTCGCGCGAACTCTTTCGCATTGTGGACAGCAAAACGAATCCAAACGTTATCGACTGCCTTCACGGAATACGCTGTATGTCGCTTATTTGGGTTGTCTTTGGCCATGACTATGCCTTGGTAGCTGTGGGACCCAATATTAATATCGTTGACTTGTTGCCAGTAAGCAAAAGTGGTTTATAGATTACAAATCAATTTATAGCCTAGCGTAAATTTACTATCGCTGGCTAGGTAGAAATATGATTAATTTACTAACAAAAGAATTCATTGTATTGAATTCTTTGCTTAACTTACAACAACAAAAAAAAAAATCCTAATCTCATTTTTAAGAGCTTTTTAGTTATATCTAAAAGTTTGAGTTGTTATTTAAATGTTTAAAAAAAAAATTTGGTACATTTACTTACCACTCTCTCTGTCTCTTTTGTAGTGGATGAAATCGGCCTTCAGCATGTTCATTATCCACGGTCTCTTCTCGGTGGATACTTTCTTCTTTTTGAGTGGTTTGCTCGTTGTCTTGGTTGCCATGCGCGCCGTGGAAAAGTATGTACAAATGCCAACCTAAAAATGTGACAATCTTTTAACATTTCTATTATCATTTAACACAGATCGAAAGGCAGAATTAATGTGCCGCTTATGTATCTGCATCGCTATTTGCGTCTCACACCCATGGTGGGATTGGCCATATGCGCATATATGTCCATACTTCCCATTCTGGGCACTGGTCCGCTCTTCAAGTCCTTCGCCGCCAGCAACTCGAACTCTTGCCAGGAGACCTGGTTCTGGACGCTGCTCTACTTGCAAAACTATGTGGTGCCGGAGAAATTGGTAAGTGTAAAACAAAAAAAGAAACAAGCAAGTAAGAAAGTTAAACAGTGTGGTATTAATGCTAAAATATACCGAAATAATATACTGAAAAAATAATGAAAATAAACCAAATGATATATTTGGTATATTGATGAGCTAGCCTCTACGTATTTTGGATGAAAGCAAAACAGTGCGGTATTCATATTAAATTATACCAAAATAATACTCCGCAAAAATACTAAAAATATACCGAATGGTATATTTCGTATATTGATGAGATAACCGCTACCTATTTGGAATGAAAGCAAAACAGTGCGGAATTAATTTTAAAATATATCGCAAAAATACGCAAATATACCAATAGCTAAGTTGTGCGATGATAAAGTTAAAATATGCTAAATTTATATTCCTTAAATATACAGAAATTATACCAAATGATATACTTGGTATATTGACATAGCACTACATTCAGATTACAAGCCAAAGCTAAGTTTTACAATCCGATCGCAATCAAATTCTCTGGAATCATACATCCTATAGTTTCTATTGTGAACACCAAAAAAACAAAATTTGAATTATAAACATGGGTGATAAAGAATATATATACCTCATAAAAATCCATTGCCAAAGTTGATCTATAATTTCAAAATGCAATTTATTTTCTGCAGTGCTTGGAGCACAGTTGGTATCTGAGCGTGGACATGCAGATGTATCTGTTTGCTCCCTTCCTGATTATGGCGCTCTACAAGTGGGGTAAGAAAGCTGTCGCTGTGATTGTGGTGCTCACGTTGCTGCTCGCTGGCTGTCTCTTCAGCATGATGGTGATCAAGGGATACTCCATGTAAGTATTGAAATACAAGCATATCATATCCTACAAATAAATTAAATTATGTATACTTTAGCAACTCGGGTAATCACATGGATAAGATTTACTTTGCCACTCACACGCGTGCCTCGCCATGGGCAATTGGTCTGCTCTTTGGTTACTTTTTGCACGTGAATCGTGGAAAATCCTTCAAGCTGAATCATTTGACTGTCTGGGCTGGTTGGATCTCTTGCTTGGCTCTCATCTTTGCCAGCCTCTTTGGCCTGTATCCATATTCCGCCAATGGTTATTCGCTGCCCATACTCAATGAAGCCTTCTACGTGACGCTGACTCGCATCGCGTGGCCACTCGCTTTGGTCTGGGTTGTGTTTGCCTGCAAATATGGCTACGGTGGATTGGCCAACAGTTTCCTCTCCTCTCCGCTGTGGCAACCGCTGTCGAAGCTCTCGTATAGCGCCTACATTTGGCACATCTTGATTGAGCAGTTCAACACTCACACAACCAGAACGAACACCTATTTCAGTGATTATCAAGTGGTAAGTTGAAATTGATATAATGAGAATTTCAAGTACTTACTTATGTCTTCTTCTTCTTTCATCAGATGCTGCGCTTCTGGTCGGACTTTGGCTTCTCCGTGCTGTTGGCTTATGGCATGTACATCTTGGTTGAGGCTCCGACGGGCGGATTGCAGACGTGGCTCTTGCCCAGTGGCAAAAGCAAAGCGAAACCCAAAACTTTAGCCAACGAAGAAGCTTCTGCCCCAGAGCTTGAGCCGAAAGCTGTGACTGTGACCTAGATTTAGAATATAGTATAGAAAATATTTAGTTAATAAGATGGAAGTTTTTTTTTTAGAATAAAATACTGCTTACGAACAAATAGTCAGCAATGTTGTTTTATATTCATGTGGAAAGTTCATAAGGGGAAACGTACCAGACTCCATAAAAAGATTAGCTAATTGAATGTCTTATTTGGTTTTTTGGGCTTATGAAATTTGGCATAGTTCTGACATCAACCGTTTAAGTATTCGGTTATTTTTTGGAATTTGTTCGTTCATCAAACTTTAGCCAAACAATTGAATTAGGCATTAAATTATGCCTTTTTTTTTGGAATTTGTTCTTTCAGCCAATTTTTGTTAACAAATTTACTTGAGGTTTTATAACCATTTTTGGTATTCAAAATGTCGCTTCTCTTTTTATCAATTTGTTTGGTTTCTTTATCCAAAATAACTCGTTATCATTTCCGTATTTGCGAGTTCAAAAAGTTACAAGGACACTAAATCTGAAAATCTGAAAAGTAGGCAAAGTTTCGCATTCTTTAGATATTTTCTTATCGCCAGACAAGCAATAATATATGTACTATATGTTGTAATTGGGACTTTCACTCGATCGTTCAAAGTCTACACCGTGTGTGTGTCTGGGAATGGGAATAATGGCCTTGACGCCAATCTGATGGACGATGCAAAGACGGACCGTCTCGCTTTCGCGTGTAGGTCTGGGTCTCGATTAGATTACAGCACAGCCCAGCCTGTTGACCAGTCTGACATCAAAATAAGTACGAAATATATAGTCGAGTGTGCTCGACTGCGAGATACCGGCTACAGATTTTGAATAGAAGCATAAATATACCACAAAAATTCTAAAAAAAAAAATATATACCGAAGGCTATGTTTAGTATATAGATGAAGTGCCCGACATCCATTTTATTTTATTTTTATGTGCAGTATTATTTTGAAAATATACCTACTGATATATCACAAATATACTAAAAATATACCGACTTACATAATTGCTATATCGATAAAAATCCTACATTCGAAATATAACAGAGATGCAGTATTATTTTGAAAATATACTTATATAAAATATACCACAAAGTACTACAAGTATACCAAAGGTCATATTTGGTATATCAATAAAGTTCAACATTCGAAGTATACCAGAATGTTAGCCAAAGCAGCTTAGATTCGATTGCAGTAGGTATAATTTGTCATGCAAAACTATTTCTTAAATTAACAATTTTAACCGATCGCAATCAAATTCTCACGATTCACTAATATTATAGTTATTATTGTCTTAACCAATATTACACTTGTTACTCGATGTTTTTAACTTTGTGGGGGGCGAAAGTGGGCGTGACAAACGTTTAAAACAAACTTGATCTGCAAGCAAACATAACAAGTGCTGATCACAAAAATTATATCCCTAACTCTTATGGTCTCTGAGATCTAGGTGTACATATAGACGGACAGACAGAGAGACTGAGATGAATATATCGTCTCGGCTGATCAAGAATATATATACTTTATGTGGTCGAAGATGCCTCCTTCTACCTGTTACATACATTTCTTGAGGGCACAATGTTATAATACCTTTCCACCTTATGGGTAGCAGGTATAAAAAACGAATAAAACCCACGCAGAATTCGTAACAAATAATAATTGGAAAAATTTGTTTTGTCTATCATGCTGGTCATGCAAAACGCCAATCTTTCCATAAATATTGTGTTGGATTAGTCCAAGTACAAATGACTAAGTTCTTATTCTGGTTGTGTGTTTTGTTTGTTTACTTCCCAGAAATCTGAAAATTAATTACCCCGAACGTTCCGGAGAAACGTGTTGATTAGATTCACAATTCACAATTAGTTTTTCACCAACATGTTTTTGTGTGACCCTTTTTTAGCATATTTGTATCCCTGTTCCGGTTGGAAGTGTTCTAACGATGACAATCGGAAATCAATGAAACACTTAAGTGTTTTCCATACGATCGATCAATCGATCGATTGGTGAAATCACTACGATTGAACCTCTTGAACCTATGAATGACTAAGTTGGTTATGGCTTCTTATTCCACATATATTCCTCCCTGCCTGTGCCAGACAAACCAATTTCAAGTGGCTTGCGAGTGCGACGAGTGAGATAAGCAGCAAACCTCATAAATAGAACTCGCAAGCACTGATCGCGTTCAGGGACCGCTTACCGCTTATCGCTTATCTCAAGGAATAATAATAATAATAATAATGATTAACTTTAATCGCTTATTATTTGGCAATAGAGTCAGATGGAAATACTAACAACTTTATCACGCTTACATTGTGCCATGTATAAAAAAGGCCAACCAGCTGGCGATCGCAAATCGATTCGATCAGTCGCAACCGTCAAGCCAAGTTGAGTGTCAAGGAGCCTCCGCCGTTGTCATGGCTAGATTAAATTGGACACTTTGGTTCTTCGCCACGATCGTCGGAGTGATCAGCAGCGACATCACGAATGGCAACTCGAGCATGGCAACATATCAACGTATGATGAAATTACGCCATTTGGCGGTCGAGTTCTTTGACTTCTACGAGAATGTTACGGTCACGGATTTAAAACCGAGAATTCCTACGGAACAGGATTTATTGTGTGCCGCTGAGGTGCAGCAACTTGGACAGGCACTGCAATCAGGAAGTCTTTGGGCCTTGCGAAGTATGTAAAAAAAAGCACCTTCAAAAGTGTCTGCTTAACATCATCATAACCTAATCCTAAAGACCTGAGTCGGTCTCATTGCAATAAGGAATAGTATTCCTTAAAATAATAACATCAAAAGTGTCTCCTTCATTCACTTTCACATAATCCTAAAGACCTTAGTCGGTCTGGTTCATCTCATTGCAATAAGGAATACTATTCCTTAAAATAATAACGTTAAACACTTCCAAAAGTGTCTGCACTTTCACAAAATCCTGAAGACACCTGGCTCATCTCACAGTCATCAACGAAAAGTATTCGTTAAGGTAATAACATAATTTCACTTTCATGTCCCTTGCAGTGATTGATTCCTGGGGTGGATTGCCATCCGGTTTGCTTCATGGCAATCTCAAGGATTTGGGCAATTTTGATGAGTGCATTCGTATTCAGCATGAAATGACAACAACAGGTCATTTACTACGCGGTAAATATTGCAGCGCCAAACTGCCTGTGGGCAGCGTTTTGGGTGGAAATTCTCCGGCTTTGAGTTCACTCAGTGCACAGACCGCTGTCTGCTTTCCCGCCTCCTGCTCGGCTGAAAACATCGACGCCTTGCTGGGTCAACTGCTGCAGCAGCTGCTCAACATTGAGGTGAACACGCAGCTAATCAATGAAGCCAATTGCCAGACGGCCGAGAAGGAGCCTTTGGATGGACTTGCGATTTTCACTATGTAAGTTTTTTTACCCGCAACCCATAAAGTAAAAGGGTATTTATAAACGCAACCCATAAAGTAGAAGTAGTATATTTGATTCATGAGAGTTTGATTGCGATCGGATAAAAATGTTTGAAGTCTATTTAAGAAATACATACTTCTATATAAATGAAATAGATCACAGTCGAGCACACTCACCTATAGTTTTCTACTTTCCTCTTTTTTTCCTTGCAGTGTGCTCTTTAGCATTCTCGCTGGCCTCATGTTACTGACCACCATCTGGGATTACTTTTTCTGCCACGATCAAAGTGAGTTTCCAGCTAGTGAGTGTTTTGTAATGAAAAACCATCTAATAAAAATAATATTCTATAGAGCGACTCCCCGCTGTGGTGCAAATCTTTTCGGCACGTGTCAATTCTCGTGCCTTGTTCCGTATCTCGGACAGCAAATCAAATCCGAATGTTATCGACTGTCTGCACGGAATACGCGGCTTGTCGCTTATGTGGGTAATATACGGTCATGATTATCTGATGGCGGCTGCATCGCCTAACATCAATCTGGTGGACATTGTGCCGGTAAGAAATCATTGCGCGCGCTTACACTTTTTCCTTTTCAACTACAATTTCGAGTGGGTTCGAACTCTGTTTTTCCAGTGGTTCAAATCTCCGTACAGCATGTTCACCATCCACGCTCTCTTCTCGGTGGATACGTTCTTTTTCCTGAGTGGTTTGCTCATTGTCCTCGTCGCTTTGCGCACCATGGAAAAAACCCGAGGCAAACTGAATGTTCCCTTGATGTATTTGCATCGTTTCCTGCGTCTCACGCCTGTCCTAGCCTTGGGCATACTCGGGTACATGGCAATCTTGCCCATAATAGGAAGTGGACCAGTCTACAGCAGCGTCATCCTAGCCCAGAAGGCGAACTGTGAGGAGACTTGGTTCTGGACGCTACTCTATGTACAGAACTATGTGGCGGGCGAGACAATGGTAACGGTGATACAACATTTCTTGGGAATTGCTTTTAATCTAACCCGCTTTCTACTTCGCATTCAAGTGTCTGGCGCACAGTTGGTATCTGGGCGTCGATACGCAGCTGTATGTGATATCACCGCTGCTGTTGTTGGCGCTTTACAAGTGGGGTAAGAAGGCAGTCGCTGGCATTGTGGTCTTCATGCTGCTCCTCGCCGCCTGCCTCTTCAGCATGATGATGGTCCGTGGTTATACTTTGTGAGTTTGCTTCTTTGTCCTGTTTACATTTGGACATGCTTTAACACTTCCACTTCTTCTTAGGCAACTAATGGTGGATTCCAATAAGATTTACTACACGACACACACGCGTGCCTCACCTTGGATAATTGGTCTGCTCTTTGGTTACTTTTTGCACGTGAATCGCGGAAAATCCTTCAAGCTGAAACCTTTGGCAGTCTGGGCTGGTTGGATCTTTAGCTTGGCATTGATCTTTGCCTGCCTCTTTGGCATTTATCCATATGCAGCCAATGGTTATGAGTTGCCCACGCTCAACGAAGCCTTCTACGTGACGCTGACTCGCATCGCGTGGCCACTCGCTTTGGTCTGGGTTGTGTTTGCCTGCAAATATGGCTACGGTGGATTGGCCAACAGTTTCCTCTCCTCGCCGCTGTGGCAACCGCTGTCAAAGCTCTCGTATTGCGCCTACATTTGGCACTTTTTTATCGAGGAACTCAATGGCTTTAGCACACACACAAGCACCTACTTCAGTGACTATCAAGTGGTAAGTGATCAGAGCTTCATCATTTTATTTGCATTCACTTACATGGAAATTACGATTTAGATGCTGCGCTTCTGGCCAGACTTTGGCTTCACCGTATTGTTGTCGTATTTGATGTACATTCTGGTTGAGGCTCCCACGGGTGGCATTCAAACACTTTTGCTGCCCAGCGGCAGACCGAAGGCGTCTCCACCAAAAGCAGATGCACCAACAATTGAGCCGCGAATTAATGAAGACGACAAGCAAGCTGCGCCTCCGGTGGCGTTGAAAACGCCTTTGGATGGTTAAATTCACAAGTTACTTGTCTCGCTACTCACGTATTTAATATTTATTAATAGCTTTGAACAAATTTTATCACAAGACACTCGCGCGCCGCTTTTTGGTTGCAAGTGTTGCCAAACTTTTGCAAAGTTCGATAATTGATCATCGATAACGTCGATATCATATACGTTATACATATATAAATAAATATAATTAGATAAAATATAATTTAATTAAATAAACAGAATTAATTTACGTCTAAAAAAATACTCACATCAACATCTTTTAATTGCTGTGAACAATTCAGACATTAGACATAAAAAATTCGATAAGCTGCAAGCAGCCATTTTGTCTGCAAGTGTTTCCATACCTTAGTGAATTTCGAAGCTTGATCGCACGCTGCTTGAACAAACATTTTATATGCACACATAAATGTATAATTAATCATTATCGCTTTACGAGTCACATAAATACGAAATAATCATTTCAAGTGCTGCTTTATTTGCAATTAATTGGTTGAACTTTGCCTTGCAAAGCGAGCAGCAACAATTCGGTAAGCAGCAAGGACGTCATTTTGTCTGCAAGTGTTGCCAAATTGTTACAAATATAGAAACTCGTTCAAAGAAGATACATACATACATACACGTGTATGATTAGCGCTGCCTCCTTTGAACGAGTTTCTATACATACATATATGTATGTATGTACATATATGTTTATACTATGTATAGGCATTAAAATATACAATTAAAACGCACGTCAATATGAAATCGTATAATTGCTTGCGAATGTTTTGAAGCTCAGCTTAATTTGTATTTAATTGCTTGAACTTCGCCTTTTCAAGCTGATAATCTGTAGCGTGCTGCCAAACTGCGACCGGAAAAATTCGTAAAGCTGTTTTGCAGTGCAATACACACACACACACGCGTACACACAGTGACATTGACCGTTATGGAACAGGGTGATCGTTACAAAGTAGATGACAACAGGGTGTGCAGAAGAGATTTAAAGTTGCAGCCCAAAATTATGCAACGTTTCATTTGCAGCTCTTTTGAATTACTTCATTAACAACCTCTTTTAGGTTTTTTTTTAAAGAATGTACAGGGTATTTGCGAGTGCGGTAGTATTCACTTAAGATGAGTAAGTATTGTTTTAATAATAGTTGAACTACTTATAACAACTATCAAACTGTCCCTGTCCCAGTCAGTCAATCAAATTTTTGATCGGTTCGCATTGTATTTGAAAGATTTGCATTACCAGCAGCTTCTAATTAAATGTGCAATTAGAAACTGAGCGATCTTAGAAAGCGTCAATTGCGTTCGCTCGACTCGAAAATACCCGGTCAACAAAATATGCAGCTGTGCTTGTGATTTGCAATTCGATTTTTGGTTAAGGATCATTTTGGATTCGGTTTATTAGATATTTTCCAGCCAAACCTTTAAAAGAAATAGTCTGATATGTTACTTACACTCTAGAAACATTTTCATTTGCCAGTGACCAATCATGCTCTTCCGTTATCTTACTACCGGGTATAACAAAAGGGAGGGTGAGAGAAGTTCCCACGTCGCCCAGTCAAGTTGATCTCCGGCGGATCTCGTCCAGATCGCCGTCGAGTGTCATGTGCTGCTCATTTTGGTGCAACTGGAAATCCCATCATCATCATCATGCCCAATTATAATTGCAATTAATCGCTGTCGCCTCCCTCAAAACGTCACTCAGGTGATTTGCCCCCCCTTCGGTCCAGTTGAGGGTGGAGAACAAACTATAAAATGCTAACGCCACCAACAGTGAAGCAATCAAGTGCAAATCATTCACCCAACGTTCAACATGTCGCCTTACACTTGCTTGTTTGCCACACTTCTGGTCGCTGTCGCAGTCTCGGGAGCACCTCATGAGGACCTCAGCAAGGAGCATGCCGCCGAGGTGGCGCAGGAGTGCAAAACGGAGACGGGAGCCAGCGATGAGGATGTGCAGCATATGCTGCAACATGAGCCAACCGAATCGCATGAGGGCAAATGTCTGCGTGCCTGTATGATGAAGAAATTCGAGATTGTAGGTGCAAATTATCTTCCAATGTCTTCCTCATCCAATTAACCGTTTCTTTCTCTTTTGGGGTAGATGGATGATGCCGGCAAACTGAGCAAGGAGCACGCTTTGGAGCTGATCAAGCACATTAGCAAGGATGATGCCGAGAAGGAATCAGCAGGCGCTGAAATTGTCGACAAATGCGAAGCCATCGAGGTGCCCGAGGATCAGTGAGTGTTCCCGACTCCTTTTTTGGAGATTTCCCATTTGATTAACGCTCATTTCTTCCTTCCTTTGCAGCTGTGATGCGGCTGCTGCCTATGAGAGCTGCTTTGTGGAGCACTTGCATGAGCACGGTTTGTCGCTCGCCGAGATCTAAGTGATCGAGTGATCCGACCTATAACTGCGTATCCCTCAAGACCCTCATGACAAGCGCCACGCTGGCAATAAAATGCTTCTAGCATATCTTTTTTAATATGTACTTAATACAACTCTAGTGCCTAAGTCGTAACTGAATAAATCTGTGTCAACTGCAAGAAATCAACTTTTGTACTTCTTTCGAGTAAGCTACAATCGAGTGTGCTCGACTGTGAAATACGCGCAGCTCACTTTTTTAATGAGAGCAAAAACAGTGCGGTACATTTTTTAAAATATACCGAAAAAAATACTAAAATATACCATATTAGGAATATCGTTGATGTATATTCGAAATATACCTTAGAGATCAAAATATACCATACTTCTAAAATTATATCGCGAAAATACTGAAAATATACCGAAGGTCATTTTTGGTATATCGTTGATGCACTACATTCGGAATACTGATGACAAAATATACCAAACCATATTCTACGAATATCCTACAAAAGTTTTTAAAATATACCAAATGTCGTATTTGGTATATTGTTGAAATAATACATTCGAAATACACCAACGAGCTCAAAAGATATCAACAGCTAAACCTCGATTGCAGTAGGCATAATTTGCCTTACAGAAGTATTTCTTAAATAACTTTTAAAATGTATCCAATCGTAGATCAAATTCTCAGGAAACAATTAGCCGCCGTTGGAAAACGCAAACTAAAAACCAAATGCATTCGCTTACCCATTCAACATTTTCTATAAAATTTCTTCAAAAGTAAAAACGGTTCGATAAAGAAAATTAAACAACGAAAAAAATCAAAATGCATTTGGCTTACAAATTCTATTATTAAATAGCTGTCGATGTTGTGTGAGTAAGAATTGTGTACTTAAATAATTATACGCATTCATTTTATCATCATCCGCTTAAACCCTAATAATCAGTTATTACAATGCGTTATCATTATTATTAAATTTTTTTTGTTATTATTTTTGTTTTGTTTTTTTTTTACTGATTTATATGAACTTACAAGACTACAATGTTATTGTGTGTTGGGTGTGTTTGTTTTACCTTAACTAATGGACCGTGTGTTTGCATCGGTTCCGATTCTAATATATTTATATATGTAATATGTAGATCTAATAGGTAAATTACAGAGATAGAGCAGCAAAGAACTAAAAAAAAGAAGGAAAAACAAACAAAACTACAAATCGCAAATCGCTTTTTAGTTTTGTTTGTATGTGGCGGACAATAATTGGAAAGTATATATGTATATATATATTTTGCATGTTCCAAAGAAATTACAAATATATATATATATGTATCTATGTGTGTATATTAAAAAAAAAAAAGAACAAAGAAACGCAAACTTAAATGTTATGCTTACAAATAGGAATCGTTTCAACGTTGGTTGGCTTATCAAATGATCCGAGTTGATGTGAGAAGTGAATTTGGAGTGTCTTGAATGAGTGATGATGAAAATGATGATGATGAAAATGTTGATTGGGAGGGAGTTGTTGTAGTAGTTTGTCTGCGTGTTTGTTGTTGTGGCCCATTGTTGTGTATTTGTTTATAATAATTGATTAATTTCTTGTTTTTTTGTTTGTTTTGTTTTTGCTTGAGGCAGGCAGGCAGTTATCAATGTTGCAGCTTGCGGCCAAAAGCACACACACGCAAAAAAAAAAAAGAAAAAGAAGTCATAGTGCAATTTGCAGCCGCGCTTTGTTTCCCATTTCAGTTTCCCATTTTGCGCCTTAAAGAAAATAATCGGCCTGCGGCTTTTTCGACGGTATGCCGCGACTCTCCTGTGGTGCGGCCTCAAAGATGACAAAATCGCGATGCAGGTACTCGTTCAGTTCCAAGATAGCTGCCACATTGCCGCAGCTGCAAGGCAGAGAATGTTAAATGAAACATTGACAAATATTAGACAATTATACGAACCGATAGCAATAATTGGGCGCTGACCACACCGTTAGAACGGTCTCATTAAAGTGCCACTTAAAGCCCTCCATAACGAGTTGATGGGCACGACATATCATATCGATGTCATTGGTGCGATTGAATTGCGAGACCACATCGGAGCCAAACAAATAGCCAGCTCCGCGTGGCGAGACGCCCCAACCAGTCTGATCCTCGGGATCACTCCACAGCAGATCACACATGGGTCCATCGTGTGGCACCTCCTGTTTGCGATCGATGCTCCGTATCTGATCCAAATACTGTATTGAGGGCGAGAGGCCGCCATGCACACAGAATATCTTGCCATCAATGATGGCCGATAGGCTGAGGTAGTCAAAGATTTCGGTGCAATAGCGCCACACAGCTGTCGAGCCATATTTGCGCAGGCACTCATCGTAGAAGCCATATACCTGGGTGATCTGGCGAGATTCATGATTGCCGCGTATCAATGTGATGCGATCCGGATAGCGAACTTTCAGCGCCAACAGCAGCAGGAATGTCTCAACGCTGTAATAGCCACGATCCACAAAATCGCCCATAAATAGATAATTCTTTTCCGGCACATCGCCGCCCACTTTGAACAGCCTCCTTGAGGTCATAGAACTGTCCATGGATGTCGCCGCATACGGTGACCGGTGAGTCCACACGTTGCACATTCCCCTCCTCGACAAGGATTTCGCGTGCTTTGGCACACAAGGCTTTCACCTCGTTCTCTTTGATGATTTCACAGCGTTTCAGCTGCTCAATTTGACGATCCAAATCGCTGTAGTCGACCATTGTGACAATGTGTTGTGTGTGTGGGGGGAGTGGAGGAGCTGTGTGGTGGGGGGATCTTAAAGCAAGCAGCACAAGCGAGGCGGTGAGGCAAAGCGGGCGGGGAGAAGGAGCGTCACTTAACAACGGCCCTTCGCCAAACGAGCGGGGGCGGGGGCGGAGGAGAACGAAAATAAAACCAAATACTTTTTCGTACGCTGGCTCTGCCCAAGCTGCAAAAGAAAACAAGAAAACACGAAAACACACGCATTAATATACAAGTTTTCTTCGTTTTTTTTTCTTTTGGTACAAGTTGTTTGTGTTTTTGCATCATCTGCATGTATGCGTGTGTATGTGTGTTTTGCATGTGTCTGTTTTTATTCTGCAATTGCTTATATGTGTGTGTGTGTGTGTTTGTGTGCGGCTTGTGGCCTTTTGCCGCGCGCGCCGCACAAGCAGCATTTTTTTCGCGTTTCATTTTAGTGCCAGCAAGTTTGCTGCACTTTACTGTGAAACACACTAGGCGCTGAAATAAATATGTGTGCACAAACTTACACTAATTAAATGCTACAATTTCATGGAATCTTTTGTTTTCAAACGAAACACTCGCACGCACGCTCACTATTAACAAAAAAAAAAATTTAACTAGATACGCTTGACGTTTTGTGACGATAACTATCTCTTGTGTGGTGGTGCAACGATAACTCATACGCATATATCGATTAGCTGCACTCATGTCAAAAACAGCACTTTGGCGTTGCCAGACTGTTCAAAAGGCAACATATTACCGGAGCTTACTCATATTTAAATGTATTTTTGTTTAATTTAGTTTGCATTATTACGCAATTAAGTAAGTTGATCATGGACGAAACACAGGCCAAACAGCAGGCGACAGAAGTCCCAATAACACAAACAACAACGAATCCCAGTCGTAAGGAAGTACAAGCTCTAGATGTGGATATTTATCGCGACACTTTCATACGCTACATGGGTAAATAAATTAAGAGATGACGATGATGATATAGTAATTACTACTATGACTAATTAATTGCAGGCTATTCGAATGAAGTGGGCGAAGCCTTTCGACCACTAGTGCCCAAATCGATAGTGGCCGCATCCTATGGCATGGCCATTGGATACGTCTGCACCGATACCTTTGACAAATCCTTGCGTGCTCAGATGGCGGGCTCCAGCCAACGTGAAGTGGCCATAAGAGCGGCCGATGTCTTTAGCTGGCAAATGCTTGCATCCGTCATACTGCCCGGGTTGGCCATCAATCGGTATGAAAAGAGTGCTCCTTTACATATGTATGTATGTATGTATGTATATAATGTATACATTTTGATTACAGCATCACGGCGGTGAGCAAATTGATGCTACGCAAATCACCAGCTATAGTGCTGAAGACGCTGCCCACGGTTATCGGTTTGGCAAGCATTCCGCTGATTGTGCATCCCATCGATAGTCTCGTCGATCGCTTCATGGATGCCACATTCCGTCAAATGGTTCGGTAGTAATTTTTTGGAATGTGAAACTTTTCTCACTCGGTGCTAATTTTGGAGTCGTCTGTGTGGCTTCATTCGACAAGCATTCCAAAGCAAATGTATACTACGTTTTTTGTACTACATTTTGATATACATTACAAGTAGAAACCTATGCCCGATCCCATAAAGTATTCCTATGTTCTAGAACAGCTAAAGCTGTCAAAATTTAAGCAATTGTTAAATGATTTTTAACTTAGATATTTAAAAACCAAAAGCTGTTTCTCAAAATGCAATAACGGGCTTAACAAACTTTAGGTTGCCATACGATATAGTAATTATATAGTAACTATATGGTTTCTTAGCAATTTTATGGACAACTGTTAAAAAATCGTGAGTCCACTGGGTTGTAGCTTATATTATAGAATTTGAATACTAACAACTGTTATTGTCTTATTTACATTTAAAATTTATTGCATCAATTACAACTCTACAAGCATTACAAAAATAATTTTTATATATTTTATACAATCGTTAAGTAAGTTTTTCTTTTTGAAGGCAAGGGAATGCTTCACATATATACGATATTTATATATATATATATTGTCGACAATTAATAGTAGCCTTCTTCCCCGTCACTGTCGATCAGATATGGACTGTCCAAGGCGCCCAAGCCGGCGGCAACGCCACCTTCGTTCGCCGTGGACAGCTTGGTGCGGAGCATGTGACCCGCCTGATAGTTGTGCACAATGGTATCCGCATCCCCGATGACCACACCAAAGATGCCCAGCTCCGACACCATGTCGACAATCTGTGGCGGCATCTCGCTGCCCGGACGGACCATATAACCCTGCGACAAAGGCGGATGTATCAGATCCATAAGGATCCAAGCGGATCGCTCCACACGTGTCATGCGCTGCAAGCAAAGGAGTGAGGAAATCAATGAAGTACTATAACTCGATAATGTTGAGTGTGTTACATACCTTGAGTGCATCGGGTATATCGACGCCATAGACATTATTGCCGCCACCTTCGCGTTGTGGTTTGAGCACAAACTTCTCGGGCGTACGCAGTGCCATCTCATAGTTGGCATTGCCCGCGTCGTTGTCATCCAGCGAATACAGACCGGTAAAGATTTTGCCCACCGCCTTAATCTCCTCTGGATCGTTGATGAAACGCTCCAGTACAGCCGGTTGGGCTAAGGCTTGTTGCACCTTCTTCGTGCCCGCCAAATGGTAATGAATCGATGGGCACTTGATGGCCAACGAGGTCTCCATCAGATAGCGTGCATCCCACTCGCCTTGCGTGGGATAATGCGCTGGTTCATAGCCGGCACGGAAATAGATGACAGCTACCTCCGTTGTGCCACTGCAAGGAGGAGAATCATATGAAGAAGTCTTTTGGAATAATTTCCCTTTACGGATACCTACAGCAACAGCTCTTTGCGCTGACCAAGTTTGCCCTCGCGATGCACCTCGGTGAGTGTGCGACGCAGGACCTTGATGTGTGGATACGTCTCCCGGATGTAGAATTCATGGAAACGCTGATCGCATATATTGTAGGAGATGTCCTCAATGATGAACAGAATAACCGATTCGGGTTTGCCATAAATATCCCACGCCTTGACCATGCCATCGCATAATCCAGCCAGTGCATCGTTTTTCGGCATCTGCAAAGCGATAACAAAAATACTTAATAGTCCTGCCGATAAACGATAATCGATAAAAAATATACTTACGTGTTTGAGCTTCTCGGCATGTCCCAATTCTCTTAGCACAAAGCTATTGTTGTTGTCGGTGTTGAGAGAGAAGGGAAAAAGAGATATAAGTTTTGGCAAGGGACAAACGCAAAGACACAACACAAGGTAAAACAGTAAATAACAAACAACAGGTGAAGTATTTTTAATTTGTTTTTTTTGCTGGGAAGAAGGGTTACGTACAACAAAATTTATTAGCAGGCAATTTTAGAGAGAGAGAAAGAATTGGGAGTGCAGGAGTTACAACAACGGGCAATAATCAAAATAGTTAGGATTGATTTTTCAGTAGCATCCACAAAGCTCAAGTCAAAGCCAATAACCGTTGTAAGCCAACAAAATGTGTGTGTGTGAGTGAGACACCAGTGTTTTTGTTTTGTTTTTTTCTTTGTTTGTTCTGTGCTTTTGTGTGTGAATTGAAGAGAGAGACAGATAGGAGAGCTATTGCATGCCAATGAGAGAGAAAGAGAGAGAGAGAGAGAAGGCAGTAAACAAACGCACATGAGCATGGACCAAAATGTGACTAACGGTGCTAATCAAGGCGCCCACACACGATCCTTTTGTTTACATGTCGTATCTTGTGTGGGCCACCGAGGTGAGTTCGTGCTGCTAATGGGAGTGTGTGTGTTTGTGTGTGTGTGTGCAATTATGTATGGTATTTAAATACTAAAAGAAGTGCAGTGTAAACAGTAAGTAAGAAAGTGATGGAGAGAGAGAGAGATAGAGAGAGAAGAGCGATTAATACTTCTGCAGAGGCACCAAGTGTGTAGCAATGCCACCGAAACTGGAGGCAATCGTGTTGATTTCAACCTGCTTTATTGCACAGCCCTCGTACACGTGAGCCAAATAGTCAGAACGTAATAGACCGACGCTATAAGCCTGCAATTATGATCAATTTACATTATATATTGTTTATGGTATATGTAAATACACAGCCCTTAGCCTAAACTAAATTTATGTAAGTGTCTTATATGAATCTGCTAAAATAATAATATACAGTAAATTAAAAAGAAGATAACTGAAAAATAAAATAAGATCGTATATCAAGGGACGAGAGAGAGAGAGAGCGAAGCAAAGTGTGTCCACTATTCTTCCAATTAAAGCGTCATGAGAACCAAAGCAAATTGTGTATATTATGCTATTTAATAACTTAAGTTTCTTGTTCTACCATTATTCTAAAATATAATTTATTACAATTATTTTGATTGATTGGGTGGTTTTGGTTTAATGTATGGATGGCTGGGCATATTAAATGGTGTAATGACACTCACTCTTTCCTCCTGCCAAGCTGGCTAGATAAAAACAACAACAAAGCATGTAACTTTTGAGCGCGTCAAATTTTCTACTGAATACCAAAATATTGAGTAGGCTTTGGTCATATTGCAGCGAATTCTGTTCCTAGCACTGAGCTTATGACACTGAACAAATAAGCAAACGCACACACACATAGAAACAGGTGTGAATGCACAAAAGGATATTGTTTCTATTGACATTGAAAATTGATATTTAAACAAGAGACAGAAATTAATTGGAATAGCTGTTATTGCATAAGCTGCAATTAATATGGAATGATTTGTTAAGCGGCACTCGTAAGTAATTATAAATAGAAATTGGAGTTTTTCAACACCAACTCATCAGCGAATACCGCAACACCTGTTCATGTGTGTGTTTGTGTCGGTGTTTATTTCTCATTTGCTTTTTACCCAGTTTTATGGTCAACTGGTGATAAGACTAGTTTGTGTGTGTCTGTGTGCGTGTGTTTGAATGACAGCGCAATTTATGCACTTGTATTTCAACATATTTGTTAAATATTTGTATCAGCTTTCTTCTATAATTTTTGCTACATTTATTTGCGCTGTAACAAACGACACCAAAATCTAAATAAATTTGAAAGACAGATGAATAATCATTACTCAGCAGTTTTTCAAAAACAAGACACACATAACGTAAAGGGGGCGGGAGGCGGGGGTGAGCAACACACATGTCATGCGTATGCGCAACAATGTGGAATAGAAAGAGACAGAAAGAGAAAGAGCAGGAGTGGGAGGGCAACGCACAATTCAAATGATTTTGCGCATTCTGGAACACACGAGAATAATAAATAGCATTTAAATATAGTAGGTATATGTATGTACAGCACGAAATAAATAATTGTATATATAGCAATAATGACATGTTAAAGGGATAAGAGGTGTAGGAAGAAGCAGAGCAGCACAGCAAGCAGAGGCAGGCAGACGGGCTTGTGGGCGTGGCGGGCGTTAGGCAAGTGGGCGGGAAGAGCGGCGTTTCAAGCATAATTGAAAACTACGAAAAAAAAACAAATGTTGCAATTCACAACTCATACTTAAAGAACGAACAGTTTTAATAAAAATAGATAATAAGTAATAGGACACACACAAACACACTCACGCACACACACGCACATACAGAATAGGAGACAGAAAATATAAGAGTGAAAAATAGAGGCAAGTCATGTTAGTAGTAGTGAGTAATTTAATATAGTATTTCGACAGATTATTTATTCAGCTGATCCATCATCATACGGGTATTATAAATCATAATGAACGTATGCAAATATAAATCAATTTCCATATAGTATGTAAATACATATGCATTTAGTTATCGATTTCCAGGAATTGACTATCGACTTTAGGGAATTCAATTTGGGTATTTTTAAATTTGCCCTTCATTTATGGGCAATTAAACTTTGTCTGTGTATGTGTGTGTGTGTATGTGTGTAGTGTTTGTAGTAGTAGTGTGTTTGTGTATGTCTATGGCTTTTGTTAGGCTTTACAGGCAATGCGTGTGAATGCACGAGCGAGATAAAAGATATATAGATATAGGGCGAAAAAAGATAATAGAGATAGAGAGGAGAGAGAGAGAGTGAGGATATAGAGAGACAGCACCTTTGTATGGTTTTACTTGCTGGTCCCAAATGGCCAAAACCCGATGCTATCGTATTGATCTCCACTTGTTTCCAGCAGCAATAGGCCGATTTAGTCGCACGCACAATGCCAACATTATCCACTTTCCCATTTGCCTCCGCCACATCGTCGTCGTCGTCGCCGCCTCCGCCAGCGGTAGCAGCAGCAACGGTTGTTGTTGTAGCAGGAGCAGGAGCAGCAGCAGTTGCAGTCGATGCCGCCATATTGTTTTCCACGTGATGTAACATGGGCGAGAGCTCCGGGCAGCAGGATTCCAGCATCAGATCGCTGCGCAGCATGCCCAATGAAATGCGCTTTTGGTTTTCAAATGTGTGTGTAAGTGTGTACGTGTGTGTGTGTGTGTGTGTTATATGTTCACGATAATACAGGAAGCAACACAAATATAGTGGATACATTGTGTTCGTGTTTTGAGATTTTGTTTATTGGGTTTTATTATTGATTCGGATTGGATTAGTTTTGGATTATGTTTATTTTAATTTTTTTGAAACGAGGAAAGCAGAAAAGTCAAATCAATGTGTAAGTAATTATTTTCTTGGCTTAAAAACATTAAACTAAAAAAGGAGCATCAAAAAATAAGCAATTAGAGCTGCCAAGCCAACGATATTACTTGCTGTTTCGATAACATTGATTTCAAGTGCAACATTCATTTGAAGTTATCGGTAGCTTTGGCAGATCCAAGTGCAAGAGTAGAGCAGCAACAGCAGCAACAACAACAACAACAACATCAGGGGACAACAACAACCAGAGTGACCGTTTCATGGTCGATCATGCAGCGGTCACACTGACAACAATGCAAGGACATTGTTTTGGTTTTTTATGTAGTGAAAAATAATTAAACAAAAAAATTAAATGGAAAAACGAAAATGTTGCAACTGTTGCTAGAGCGATTTAGTTTTTTAGCGATGGCGTTTGACAACAGCGTTCCCTGGGTCCAGGATGAGCGCATAAATCAATTGTGCGCGCAACTTGAGATTAGCTGCAAGGCGATAAGATAGCCGCCGATTAAGTTTCAACTCGATTGTGTTGGCCGGGGGGACGGGGAAGTGGGGAGAAGCACTTTCAGGAACTGGGGTGGGTAGGCTTTAAAGAGCGCGACAGAGAGAGTGAGAGACACAGAGAGAGCGAGCGAGCAAGAGAGAGAGAGAGAATCCACTACTGATCAAAAATGGAGCACATGATAAAAAAAAAAAATGCCGGATGCTTTGGGGATGTGACGACGGATGGTATTTTTTTCCTTTTTTTGGTGGGTGGCGTGTGTGAGCGAAGAAGATAACAGCTATTAGCTATTTCGTTCTTACCTGTGTGAAACCATGGGCTAACACCTTGCGATAGATGTTAAACAGATTCGCCGTAAATTCGTCCACTTTAATCGTTTCGGCCAGTGTTGTTGTAATGAATTCCTCGTCATGGGCAACATTGTGCATTAATCGATTAATTATCGGCTGCAAGGCAATCGCCTTCTCGAACTCCTTTCGCGGAAACGACGATGGCACCAGCACAAAAGGCGCAAACTAACATCAAATTCTCATGTTAACTGGCAAATCCAATTGGGATTTCAGCACACAAACACACTCACATTTAACGAATCCGGACTGAAGGCGGTTTTCGAACGCATTGCGGCTCCATGCATTATCGCATAGTCCTTGGCCTTGGACGTCACTTCGAGCAGTTCATCGTTGGCCAGCGGCAGCTTGATGCAGCCACGCAAAACGGGCGTATTTTCGTCGTTCGACATGATTTAATTACAACAGTAAAACAACAGTACAACACTCACACTCACTCACACACACTTTGCTGGCTGGACTGCTCGTCGTACACTGCGACTTGCTTTTATATTGCACTCTCTATTTGAGTCGATAACTCCGTTTGGTGTCACTGTCGTTCGACGTCGACGTCGTCGCTGTACTTGTAGTTGTTGTTGTTTTTATAGATATCGTCAGCTGTTGATGTACTAATATATATGTATTTACATATGTATCACGCTGTTCTGTGGGGTTACCTGTTGCGGTCTTTGTTGTCGTTGTTGTTGTATCTTAATTATACTTTGCATAAATTAAGGAGGCAGATTCACTTGCGACTTAAATATATTAATCACAAATTATTAAAATATTTGCTTACTCCACCACGGCACAGACGTTTTGCGATTATTTTTATTATTGATATGTACACACTGGACCACTGACAGTAAACACCGCTGACACATTAATAAATGGCACCATCAATCGGGTATCGATGCTTCGACAAAGTACTTTCTGTCTCCTATCGATAACATCATCGGTGCTGCCAACTTTTGCAAACATTTAAAATGTGCGCCTATGCAATTTGAAGTCTCGCTTTTTATTTTAAGTTGACACTGCCCTATGTGTCTCTTTATGAACCAGGGCACATTGAAATTCAGTCTCAATTGTCGCACGGGCTTGTCAACTAATATTCCTTTGAGGTATTCAGTTATTATATTGCTTTCCTATATTAGCAATTAGCAATGCCACGCGGTAAGTTCTTGAACCACAAAGGTCGCAGCCGCCAGTTTACACCCATCGAAGAGCTGCTGCGGGAACAAGAGCTGGAAGTGAATCTCGATGTAAAGAGCGAAGGCAATGGGAATCGAGTGCAGCGTCAGTCAGATAACGATAACAATGACAATGTGTTCAATCAATTTAATAACACAAATGCCGATATACAAAGGATCAAGAAGGTGGGCGGACCTGTCGAAGGACTCATTGTGATCTCAAATCCAAATCGCCCACATAAATCCAAATCCGTCAACGATTTGCTGCTGGTCGAGGACTGTAACAAGCGTTGCATTGAAAAGGGACGTGGAACTGACATTCAGAAAACTGTGAGCGAGGTCAGGGCGGATCTAGCTCGGTTGGCGCTGGTGCGTAAGAATCGAGAGGCAGCTGCTGAGATCCGTTTGGCTGCGAAGCGAGATAATAATCCGAAGCCATTGGTGGCTCCCATTATTACAGTTAGCAAATCGTTCAAATCTAACAGCAAATCCACTCCCTCGAGTCCATCGAAGGGAGATGACATTGTGACGAAGAAGAAGAAGAATCGAAAATCTGCACTCGGGGCCAATCAGTTTCTCAAGTCGGATGACGATAGCTACTACAACAATACTAGCAATGAAAACATTCGAAAAATAATGAAGGTGCGCAACGGGAATAAACGAAATGTTCGCATGCATATTTAAAAACGAAAATCATAGCAAGCATGTCAGCAAACTGAATTAATAAAAAACTAGTCATTTCGATATAATTTCTAGTTTGTTTTGATAAGTAAATTTTGAGTAATAATCACAAATAAGTTCAAAAAGGAAATTCTTTTCCTCTCGTGACATTCAAATTTATTAATTGTAAAGTGTGGCAACACTTAAGGTAACATTTGTAACGGTCACATTGATCTCAATACTTTTCGGTATAAATATTACAATTCATATTTGGTATACTGCGAGCTTTATGTCGCGGTCACACTGCTTTAACCACCATTTTTATATTAAAGTTGCAGTAGCAGCCGGCAAAAAAAAATTCCAAAAAACAACCAACGGCTAAGGGCTTTTGCAACATTATTAAAATTCGAGTAAGTACAGAAATTTAGAAAATGGAAGTCAAACCGTTGAAACGTATGCGCTCCGAAGACGAAGAGTGCAACAATAATGTTACACAGACAAAAGTTTGGGTCAACGAGAAGATTCTTGAATCTCGTGATCCCGACAAAATGAAAGCTGTGCATGGTGCGTACAATAAAGAATTCAATAATAATAATAATCTTGATATGAAATTTGTATCATTTAAATGCAGAAAAAACAACAAAAATGCTATTCCAAGCGGCGGCCGATTTGAAAGCAACAAAAGCTGGAACAACAAATGGCATCCAAAACACGCCATCTGAGCGCCGTCAACTGCAGCCCTATGAACAATATCAATTAATTGGCGATGGCAATCTCATATTGCGCGACTTGAATCCGGATGCCGTAAATCCCGAGCTGGTGCGTCACATGTCCAAGTGTTGCCGTCGTCCAACGTTCATACGCGCCGCATGCGCAAATTGCACATTTGATTTGTGTGAAGAGTGCGGCTATTCATGCGTTGAGTGCCAGAAGTTTATTTGCCGCACGTGTGTAACCTTGTTGTAAGTCAGCTGCGCATGCCCATTCCCAATTTCCATTTCTCAAATATTCCAATGCATTCCAGTGGCAATCGTCCTGAGGAAGCTGAACGTCCGTTGTGTGAGAGATGCCAAATGTTCTTTTGAAAGCTGAAAGCTGTCAACTCATGAACGCACACACAAACACACAGAGAAAGACTAGAAGAGCACGCATCACACACACACACATACACCACCAAACGAGTACAAAAGCAAATTGCAAGTAAATGATGCGTGTGTTTTGTTTCATGGAAATAGTCTTAGTATTAAACACGCACACACACATCGAGCCATGGCGAAACACACACACAAACACATCACATGTAAGAATACATAAATACACATGTCAAAATTGGAAGTTAACACAAAAAGAAAGGCAATGAAAAAGAAAATACCAAAAACGTAACGCTTTACAAGGATTTTGCGACTGCGTTGACGCAGTACACACAAAGTGATGTAATCATACATTTGATGTAAATAATATAATTAAAAACTAATCGAAAAATTTAAAGTCAAAATGGCGAATTTCAATTACAATCAAAATTGAGTCAAGAGTACAAATGGAGAGCCAAGAGCAAAGGACTTAGGTAAACAATTATATTTATTCATTAAAATAACGAATGTTATAATAGATAAAAAAAAATACGAGTAGGTCAGCAAATAATTCTTGCACTTATACTTTGCCCCTGAATTTGTGGAATTTGTCATGCTCCTTGACCAGATCCTGGTATAAACGGGCGCCCGCCTCGTTGCTGGAACGCAAAATAAAGTGTCCGGCACGATGATCACACAAACCAATCAGCTCGTGACAAATGCGATCCAAATGTACCTTGATCTGTGAAGAAACGAAAGGAGATGCAAATTTTTAATGAGGTTAGAATGGAAAGAAGAATCAAGCGAATTCACTTTACCTGTGGAAAGAGCGTTGTGGAGCGTTCGGTGGTGACCATTTGCTTGATGGTCGAGATGAGGAGGAAGGGCGCCACACGCTTGATGGCCAACGCCTGTGGACCCGCAGCAATGCCAGCCAAAAGTGTAACAACCTTCAGGGCCAATTCAGCCAACGCATCCAGCTCCTCGATGGTCAAACTACTTGCCTGCTGGCGATCGCTGCGATAGCAAACAATCGCCTCGACCAGATCCTGAACCAAGGTCGTCAACTGTGCAGCGCGATCGGACATCAGTGTGGCATGTTGACGCAACAACAGCAGCAAATTCTCTGAGATGGCGGCATGCAGTTGCTGCAGATCCTCCAGCTGGCCGCCGGTGCTCATCAATCGCTTGATATTTATGTCCAGCATCGTGCCCAGCAGCGTGTCGAGCGTCTCGCCGGTCAGCGGCACCGTTCGATTGCCGGCGAGAGCGCGTTGTGCCTCCAGCAGACGCAGCAGATGGCGACGATAGTTGGCATCGCCGACGACAGGCAGACGCTGCGACACAATCCCATTGATCAACTCAAAGTGCTCGTTGAGCATCTGCAAAATTTAAGAAGGGATGTGAATAATGTTTGTAAAACTTATGATGTTATGGTTTTTGCTTTCACTAAGCACTGGTTGAATTACTCGCTATGGTTTAGGTCTAAGCTAAGCAAACAACAAGTATGTAATGAGAAACGAATCAATGATTGCTGCTTTTAATAAGCACTGGTTGAATTACACGCTTGGTTAAGCAATTAAGAAATATATAATGAGAAACGTATTAATATTTGGAAAATATGCTAAAGTACTTGTTGTTTTTCACTAAGCACAGGTTTAAGCCTTGGCTAAGCCAATAATAAATACATAATAATAATTATGTTTGTAAAATATGTTTAAGTGGTTAATGCTTTCACTAAGCTCTGATTGAATTACTCGCTGTGGTTTAGTTTTAAGCTAAGCAAGCAATAAATATATAATAAGAAAAGTATCACTTTTTAGAAACTATAAAAGTTGTACTTTAAAATTTTCCGATTCTAACTTTTATTCGGTATCCGGACAGCCGGAGAACCATGACTTTTTGAACTTACCGCTCCCTTGATGCCGCTCAGCGTGCACTTGGAGCACAGCTGGAGCAGGATGAGCACATTCTGCAGACTGCGATGCTGTGCCTCCGTCTCTGGACGCTGCAGGGCCTCGAGTTGTGCGATTAGGCGACGCAAGAGCAACAGAAAATCTTCGTTTGTCTTGTAGTCAATGATCAGTTTGATCGCTGCGTCAATGCTGTCAATATCCAATGCGGCCGCCTCAATGTCTGCATTCACCTGACGCCAATAGCTGTCCAGCAGAAACTCGATCTCGTCCTGATCCAGATGCAGTTGCTGGCGATAAGTGAGCGCCACATTCAGCAAACGAATCGCATGTGGATTGCGGTAATTCAGCTAAAATGAGGAGTTAGAGAAGACGTCTTAATTGATGGAATGTATTTGAAATGTAGTACTATGTAAATATACCAAATATAGCCCTTGGTATATTTGAGTACCTTAATTGCTTTGGCCGACAATCTGGGATATTTTACCCTCTGTATCCATAAATTTTGGATATAGTACTAGTAAATATAGTTGTCTTTTGGTAAATTTTTAGTTTATTTATGGTATATTTTTAAATTAATACCGCGCTGTTTTACTTTTACTCAAAATGGGTAGCGAGCCTCTCAATATACCGAATATTGTATAATTTAGTATATTTACGGTATATTAATTTGGTATACACTGTTTTGCATTTACATAAAATCAGTAGCAGGTATTTAATCAATATACCAACATATACTTTGGTATATTTTCAGTATAATTACTGTATATTAATCTTTTGATTTTATTTAAAATGAGTAGGAGTATCTCATCAATATACCAAAAATATAGTATTTGGTATATTTTGTCGGTATATTAATTTGGTATTTTTAAAATTTAATACCGCACGGTTTTGCTTTTATTTAAAATGGCTGGCGGGCCTCTCATCAATATACCAAAAATATAGTCTTTGGTATATGTTTAGTATATTTACGGTATACTCACTTCCCGCACTGTTTTACTTTAATTCTTGTCTTGAACTCCGCTTATTTGAAAGTTAATTTGAAGCTTGAAGATCTGCTTACCGAATGTCCAATATAAATTTTGCAAATGCGTCGCAGATTCTCATCAATGGGCGCCAGCTTAGATTCTGTCGCTTCCTTTGGCGTCTCACTTGATGCCTTCTCCTGCTCTTCAGACTGCTCTTCCTGCACAATTTTCTTCGACTTCTTTTCTTTCTTTTTGGTCTTGATTTCCAGTTCCACATCCTCAACGTTCTCCTTGGATTGCTTCTTTTGCTCTTCCTCCTCGCGTTGTTGTTTCGCAGCTCGATTGATGCAGCTGCTCAGATAGATTCCAAATCCGGCGATCGTTTGCTGCACAAACTCCGCAGCATCCGATGGCGTCTTCTTCAGCGATCGAAACTTGTGAGCCACAAACTGGCCGTAGATCTCGAGCAGTGGCTGCAAATGACGTTGCATGCGTTTCGCCTGAGCGCCCGTTGCACTCGCCAGCGTCTCAATCGCCAGCAGCAGGAGACGACACTGCGACGGCTGCAGCGACAGCGAAGATGCTCGCAAATGATCCGCACAGCTGGCGAGAAAGAGATCGCTGCCAGGACCGAGGCGTCGAATGCAACGCTCGAAGAGCGTCTCATAGAAGCGCCAGGCGACGGAGTCGCTGTCATCGATGGGCACCAGCTGCAGCAGTTCTGCAAGCTGCGGGAAGTGACTGCAGATGGGCAGCGGCTGACCAAAGTGAAGCAGATCTGGAGAGGAGAAATACACAAAAAACGTTTAGAAGAGGGTATTTAAAATTCGTGTGGATTCGGTTATCAGTGTGGCTACCCATTGTGAATAAAAGCTAAACAGTGTGGTATTGTTCTTAATATATACCACATTAATATACCGCAAGAATACCACAAATATACCAAAAGCTGTATTCGGTATATTAATGAGATACCTGCTACTCATTGTGAATAAGAGCTAAATAGTGTAGTATTATTCCTAAAATATACCA
Source organism: Drosophila sulfurigaster albostrigata (assembly GCF_023558435.1). Classification (NCBI taxonomy): domain Eukaryota; kingdom Metazoa; phylum Arthropoda; class Insecta; order Diptera; family Drosophilidae; genus Drosophila; species Drosophila sulfurigaster. Next base: position 23,248,013 of record NC_084885.1, read on the forward strand.
AATTAATATACCATTAATATACTAAAGGCTTTATATTGTGTATTGATAAGACACATGTTACCCATTTTTAATTAAAGCAAAACAATGCGGTATTATTTCTAAAAATATACCAAATGAATATACCACAAAAATATTAAAGTATACTGTAAGCTGTATTTGGTACATGGATGAGATAACAGCTACCCATTTTTAATGGAAGCAAAGCTGTGTGGTATTATTGCTAAAAATATATGAAATTAATATACCGCAAAAATACTACAAATATACCAAAGACTATAATTGGTATTTCTATTTAGTAGTACATTCAAAATATCACCTCTATGGTACGTGTTAATTTTAAAACATACCAAATTAATATACTACATACTAAATTAATATAATACTACTACTACTATAAAGGCTACATTTGGTATACCAATAAATAGTATGGTATTCATTTTAAAATATACCTAATTAATATACATACCTCTAAAATAACTAACTCTACGTTTGATATATCGATGAAGTAGTACATTCAAAATATACCATAGAACACAAAATATTCCAGATTATCATTAAAATCAAGTAAGATATCAAGTTGAGTTTTTTCCCCACACAAAAGAAATTTCTTAAATAACTTCGTTTTACTACATTTTCTATCTTGAACTGCGTGCAAACATAACAAATGCTGTCGAAAAAGAAGTATAGCTCTATCTCTTATAGTCTCTGATATTTAGATGTTTATACAGACGGACAGACGGACGGACAGACTCTATAGAGTGGAAGATGCCTCCTTCTACCCTTATAAAAAAGTGATTTTTTGAATCCTTTACTCACCTATAAGCTGCTCGAGCAACTGATCCGCTTGCTGCTGCAATTCTGCGCGTCTCACATCGAGATAGAGGGTGAAGATGAGCAGCCACAGCCGCAACTTGATGCTGCTAACGAGCTGCGCCAACGGCAGCTGCTGCAGAGCAGCAATCAATTCGCTAGTCGCCTCCAGAGGCAACGTTGGTCGCTTCTCGCTGTCACAATGCTGTCGCAAGGCAGCTGCCAACGTTGCCTCCGATGGCAAAGTATCCTCTCCAGCCGCCAGCAGCTGCTTGCAGAGCAGCGTGTGTTTCACCTTCTCGGCCTTCAAGTTGGTGGCATAATCCTGCAGCAGTTGCATGGCCAAGAGTTCAACACATTCGGCATCCGCCAGCAATTCGCTGCGCTGTTCCAAGGAGCGGCAACGCAGCTGCTTTTGATCGCGACTCAGATGTGGCAACAGTTGACTTGGCAGCAACTCGACCAAAGTAGCGGGACACGGTTCATGACGCTGCTGTGGAAGGAGCAACCAACCAGCTTGGACCAGTTGCAACTCCAAGCGCTGCAAACGCTGACGACACAAACTTTTGCCGAAATTGTGCACACGCTGACGGATCAAATCCCATTCATCGCTGGGCAGAAATTGCTGCAATGGTGGCAGCTGTTCCTCCAGTTCCTCCTCGGTGTGCTTCTGCTCTCGAGGCAATCCATCGGGCCAATAGTAGGCGAGCAACAGCTCCAAGCAACTGGCACGTTCGACGCACTCGAGGAACGCATTCATTGTGCTGCGATTGTGTTCACGCTCCAGGAGATGACGACCAAACTTCTGCAGCACTTGCGCCATATGGCGACGTCCTTCTTTCAGTTCCGTTTGATGTTGTGCCACCTGCTCGGCAAGGCGATTGCCGAGTAAATATTGCGAGAGCAGAGCTACTTGCAGTTCGATGGCGAAATTCAAATTTATGTGACGCACCGCCTTCGTTTTGGGCTCCAGAAGTTCATCAAAGGTGTGCAGCAGCATTTTCCATATGACAATCGATTGCTTGGCCGTTAAGCTGCTCACCAGCCGTGTGAATGCGGCGCCCGCTGTGGCACTTGGCCAGGCTTGAGCTAAGCGATCTGTTGTGCTCGTTGGTTGGGTGGCAACGAGATGCGGTTGAAAGATCAGCTCCATGTAGCAATTGAAGTCGATTAGTGAAGGTTTCTCTGTCTGCTCCTGCTTCTCCTCGTCCGGCTCCTCTAGACGACTGCGTTTGCTATCGTGGTTGGGCAAACGCAACTCGAAGCGACGCAACCAATCGCGCAGCGCCTTCAGCAGCTGCATCACAAAGCGTTCGGTGCGTCCCAAGCGTCGAAACATGTCCAGCAATTGCACCAGATAAGCGGCATATAAGCTCAGCTCCTGTTCGTTGCTCTTCGTTCGCGTCATCATCCAAATGGTGTACTGATACACATTCGGTTCGATCAGCAGCGGATTCAAACGCAGCGCCCCACGAAGCAGCATCAAAACCTCACGCAACTGCAGCTCTTTGCACTCGTTGACCAAGCCAAAGATGCGTTTGCTTAGAAACTCCACCGCCGTACTATTCTCGCTGTATTGGAACTGCAGTTCAACGTTGTGTTTGCGCAGCGACTCCAGCGTGTGGATCGCTATCGTCAAGCGAGCGGCGGCCGCCTTTTCATCATCGCCTTGGGCGCGACTCTCGAATGCGCAGTGCAACAGTTTGGCTTTCTTTGTGGGCTCCAGATGATGGTTGTAGAATGCCGCCTCCAGTGTGAGCAGACGCACATGCATTGGCTGCTTGGTCAGGCGTTTGATGGCATCCACAATCTCCAGGTCTTCGGTCAATTGCAGTTCAACTGCCGCCAACTGGGCAAAGCCACAGATCGCATTGGGTTGAGCGCGTAGCTGGAGAAGGAGTTCGCACAGCGGTTGCAGCGCCGTTGTTGTGTATGCCTCAAGCAAACGGTCACGATGCTGGGCGCGTTGCACATAATCCCGCAGCTGTTGCAGCAGCGGCAGCACAAAACTCGCCGGATCGGTGGGAATCGTAGTTGGTTGCTTTAGACGCCGCTCGTAGCTGGCGAAGAGTGTGGCGTATGTGGTCATGAGCAGCGTGTAGTCGGCACGCAGCACATCCTGCACCAGCTCAAAGTTCAACACACTCTGCAACAGCTCAGCATGCGCATTCTTTCCACCTTCCTCCTCCTGCTCCTCCTCCTTTGTGATGCGTTCGAGGAGCGCTTGTATTAACTGTGTTTTGGTCTGCACACTTACCAGTCCCGGTTGGGCGCGCAGTGCGAACAACTGACGCAGCTCGTCCGCCGGCAGCGGAGATGCTTTGGCCAGCGATTTTGCCAACCATTCACAGATCACTTCGTATTTGTTGATGTAACTGAAATCGGCCGATTGCCACACTTTGATGGCAAATTCCAGGCGTGATGTGTACGCTTTGCTTTTGTCTTTCAGCCATGACTTGAGCTCTGCATTAAATATGTATGTATTTAAGTGATTTTTATGTTTTTTTGTTGTCTTACCTTGATCAATTTCCATGTTGCTGCAGCAAAGCAAATACAAAATTCGATTACGATTACGATTTACGTGCACGTGTTGCGCTCAACGGCCTGGCAATTGTAATCGATTCATGTTATCGCACGCAGCGTTGCATTTGGCAGGGTATGTGAGAAAATGTGAAGGTTGTGCCGTCATTTGTAAACACTACGTATTTTTTTTTGTTATCTTCTGACAGACAACAAACGAGGTTATTAATTGCAAATTGGAAAATGTGAATTAAACACACAATTAAAATTAGGAAAAAGCAGTTTTGTTAATACGGAAAAACGGAATTTTTCGGATCGTTGGCATGCAAATGTAACCTTTACACTTGTGTGAATATTTTCGGCTCGCAAGCAAATCAGCTGTTACTGTTGTTTCAAAATTCACAAGTTGTTATATAGCTGGCCTGGGCTCATTTTTGTTTTTGGGCCGTTCGGGTTGTTGTAGTACTTTGTTTGTTTGTTTGTTTTTGACGAACGAGAATAACAATCCGATCAAGGCTGTATTGGTTTTATAGTTTTAGTTTTTGTTGATTTTACACATATAAAGTAGGAAAGAGTTTTAACATCATTCATAATGTTGTTAAATTACACACGGCTGAAACACGTTTGTACAACTTTACGGGTATCCCAAATTCCCTGCAACGGCATCCGATACATATCCTTTAGTTCATTAAATCTGCACAACAATTGCGGACTATTGCGGCAACCGCTGCTGCAGCTGCTGATCCGCCCACATCGCCCCTATCATCAACTATTCCGCCTACGTCAGCCAGCTGCAACTGCCGCCCGTCAATTACTTGGCTCCTCCTCCTCCACTGTCGCGTCATCGTCGTCGTTGTCCGTCTTTGGATCCCGTTGGTCGTCCCGTTTGCTGTACCTCAGACGTTGCCTGACCACCAAGGCAAAGGGAGCGTTAACAAAAAATGCGCGTGGAGTGACTACACCAGCTAGGCGCATCAAAATGGGCAAATCGGAGTATATGCGTCTCTACAACTTGATCAAGACTGAGAAATGGGTGCTGCTCGGTAAGCTAAATGATATAGTATATCCGTTATTCAAGGTTTCTCTTTTATTTTTAGAGGATATGTCGCTTATCCAGCCTTACGTAATTGCGTTTTCTGCCGCTGTAAGAGCTAAGAGGTCAGCAACATTTTTGGTGACAATTTTCTTATGCAGCTTAGCCTTCGGTCACGCTTAAAACAATTCACTTTTAAAGCTCATTACTTGATGTCGAGGCTTCACCAAGTTTCTGAAAGTTTAAGAGCAATCGCTACCCAAAAAAGTTTCGTTCTATGCTGAACTCACCAAATTCTGTACCACGTAAAATTTCTTGTAAAATCTTGCTACTCAATTCGATATAAATCGTATGCCAACCGCAAATGTAAAGCTAGCAACTAGAAATTTTATACACATCATAATAACTTCCTCCTTCATAGATTCTGAAAGTTTCATAACAATCGATCCATCTGTCCGTCTATAAAACCTATTGTAAATCGAACTTTTCAAGTTAGCCATTTACGTTTTCGTACACATCATAATAAGCAACTTTGTAATACGCTTCCTTATAAATAAGCTAAATATTAACTGCTCTTTCACTAATTTTCCATTACAATTCTCTCTCTTTCAGTGGGTCTCATCTGTCTGGTGGTTTCATCGGCGATCACAATGTGCGTGCCGTATTTTATAGGCAAAGTGGTCGATGTGGTGTTCAACAAGAACGCGCTGGATTCGGCTGCAATGAATAAATTACGCGAATATTCAGTAATGTTATTCTGGATTTTTGCACTCGGTGGCTTTGCAAACTTTGCCCGCGTCTATCTATTCGGCTCCGCATGTGAGTACAGTAGAGAAATTTCAATATTATAGACATAAGACAACAGTATAGTTGAATATATAGTAAATATTTAGTATTCCCTTGACAAAGGACAACGGTTTTGTGGATCAACTTCTTTTGCGATCATTTAAAAAAATCAGTTCTTTTTTTAGTTTATAAATATTGTTTATATATAGCTATAGAGATTCGATTACTTTTGACTCAGTGAAATTAATTTAAAAAAGGCTAAATTTGTAATTCACTTACAATAATAGATGTGACCCAAATGATCTTTGAAAACAATTCTAACAGATCCTTTTAATATTCCGATCATTTCAGTAAGATTAACTGACAATTTTAAAGCACTAATTCCTTCACTTCATTGATGTGTTGGTCATGTGTAAGGTCCGAGAAGCTTAAGTTTAACTTAACTCCTTATTTTTTCTACTGGGGCAGTATCTGTATGTTTAATAGAATATCCCTATATCCTTATTTCCTTGCTACACCTTGGTTTTTGCTTAGTTTAGTATCTATCTATATGTCTAATAAAATATCCCTATTTTTCTATCTTTGTCTTTCTCTGCAACACCTTACTTTTTAAAGTATATCTATATGTTTAATAGAATATCTTTATCTCCCATCCTTGTCTTCCACACCTGACTTTTTCCCTATATTAGTATCTAATCTATATGTGTATTAAAATATCCCTATCTTTATATCTTTGTCTGCAGCACCTTACTTTTCTCCCCCCAGCATTACCTATCTATATGTCTAATTGAAATTATCCCTTTCTCACATCTCTTTGTCTTTGTTTGACCTGACTTTTTTCTCACAGTAGTATCTATATCTAAGTCTAATTAAAAATATCCCTAACTCCCATATTTGTCTTCGCTTGCAGCTTTGCGAATTGTGCGTCGACTGCGCTCCAATCTGTACAGATCGATGCTGCTTCAGGAGGTGGGCTGGTACGATTCCCGCGGTACTGGCGAGTTGGTCAATCGTCTGAGTAACGACACCTACTTGGTGGGCATCTCGTTGAGTCAGAATGTATCCGATGGCATGCGCTCCATTGCGATGATTACCGTTGGCTCCGCCATGATGGTAAGTTCTATTTCTAAATTCCTTACTCTTTACTACTACTCTACTACTATATGATGATGTCTCTTGCAGATCTTTACCTCACCCAAGCTGGCCTTGGTGAGTGCCATGGTTGTGCCCGCCTTGGCTACCATGGCCATTGTCTATGGTCGCTATGTGCGTCGCATTACGCGTGTTGAGCTGGACAAATACGCTGATATTATGAAGTATGCCGAGGAGCGTTTCGGCAATGTGCGCACCGTCAAGCTCTTCTGTCGCGAGCAAAAGGAAGTCGAGGACTTTAACCAAAAGCTTAATGAGGCTCTGGAAATCGGCTACAAGGAAACGCGTGCCCGTTCCATATTCTTTGGTTTGGTAAATATGCCATTACTTTAATCATTATACCCGCTGCCCATAGAAGGGTATTATAAGGATACAAAGCCATCTCCGACCCTATCAACTAGATTTATTCTTGATCAGCCGAGACGATATAGCCATGTCCGTCCGTTCCTTTGAAAATTTGTTTCAAACTTTTGCTTGTCCCCAAAAATCGCATATCAAGCTTAATTTTAGAAGCTAGACCAACGATTTTTTGTATATACAATAATAAGTAAACTATTTATGACTCCTAAAAGTTTGGATGCGATCTCCATGGGTAGCGAGTATGTAATAGTCGAGCACACTCGACTGTGTCGTCCTTTTTCTTTTACTGATTCCCTTTCATTTTTTTCAGACTGGTTTCTCGGGCAACTTTATCATTATTTCCGTGCTGTATTATGGCGGCACTCTTGTGCTCGGCGATGAGCTGACAATCGGTGCGATGACCTCGTTCTTGATGTATGCCGGCTATGTGGCAGTCTCCATGAATGGTCTATCCAATTTCTACAGTCAGATGAACAAAGGCATTGGCGCCTCGGAGCGCATTTGGGAGATCTTCGATCGTAAATACCAAATACCCATTGATTTGGGACATATACCGACGAACAAAGTAATTGGCGAAGTGCGTTTCGAGAATGTGGACTTCAGTTATCCATCGCGACCCGATACCAAAGTCCTGACCGATTTCAGCCTGACGCTGCCGGCGCACAAAACCACGGCGATTGTGGGACGCTCGGGTTCCGGTAAATCGACAATAGCATTGCTACTGATGCGACTATACGATCCCATGATGGGAGCCGTCTATTTGGACGGTGTCGATGTGCGCACCCTGAATCCTCAATGGTTGCGTCGCAACGTTGGCGCTGTCAGTCAGGAGCCGGTGTTATTCTCTGGCTCCATACGATCGAACATCTTGTACGGCCTGGATCCCGGTGAGGCGGGCAATGAGCAGTTGTTGCAGCAAGTTGTACGGGACTCAAATGTGATTGAGTTTACACAAAATTTACCCGACGGCCTCGAGACGATTGTGGGACAACGTGGTATGTTGTTGAGCGGTGGTCAAAAGCAACGTGTTGCCATCGCCCGTGCCCTGATCAAGAACCCAAGCATATTGCTCCTGGATGAGGCAACGAGTGCACTGGATTCGGTGTCCGAGCAGCTGGTCCAAGTGGCGCTCGATAAGCTAATCGAAGGACGTACGGTGCTAACGATTGCGCATCGTTTGAGCACCATTCATGGTGCCGATAATATCGCTGTGCTCGACAGTGGTCGGGTGATTGAACAGGGCAACTACGATACACTGATGGCCAATCCAGATGGTGCATTTAGAGAGTTGGTGTCGATGCAAGCCTTCGCCAGCGGATTGCCGCCCGCTCGGCTGGGAGAATATGCGGACGCGGAGAGTGAAGGTGAACGTACACCGACGAGACAACCGCCAACCCCACCGCCAGGACCACCACGACGATAAGCGTAAACCTATTGAAAAAGAGGAACAGAGAAAACGGATCGCAGTAAAGTATCGAGTATATGGAGTACGAGCGGTATCGAGTATGTTCGTTCAGTAGTATACAACAATGATGGCTTAGACCAATACCAAAATTTCTACTAGTTCTGACAAATATTCAATCGAAAAAAATTTCAGTTGTCCAAATTACATGTGATCAGTATGGATTCTGATTCTCTCAAATCTTTTGTCGATGATAACAGAAAGGTTTCGTACGCTCTTCTTTTTTACATATATACATACATAGAGAGAGGTATATTGTATTCTTATAGATATTTGATTAGTTTCTTACTAAACTAATGATCGGACTTTTTTTTGTAAAAAGTGAGATTGAAAAAAAAATTGAAAAAGCTAAGACGAAAATATCACACACTCAAAAAAAAAAGTAAACATATAGAAACTAAAAGAGAAATAAATAATGGGACAAGACAATGACAGTTTGAGTTTAGATATTCACATAGTACAATTATGAATTTGAAAAAGCAACAAAAAAAAAACAGTTGTGATCGCCATTGAAGTGAAAATGTTCCAGCTGAGCTCTCTTTATATTAAAAGCAACAATTGTATAGAGAAGAGGCTAATACTTACATACATTTTTTATAGCCAATGATCAAAACTGTAATAGTTGAATCAAAAATGCTTTTTATATTTTCTTTTGTGCACTTTGCTGCACTTTAGTTTCAAAATTATAAATTGTAAGCAGCATATTTGTATAAGTGCCAGTTTTCTTGGTATATTTGTATAAGTGCCACGTTTGTTGGTATAATTATTTTGGGATATTTTTAATGGTGAAGCCACGCGGTCACACTGCTGGCTGGGAAAATGGTTAAAAGCAACGGAAAAAGAAAAAACGGATCGTTTTTTAACAAAAAGAATTTGTTTCATTTTATTTATACACTTTTTAATTCTCTTTACACTTTAGCTTAAATTCTAATTAGGCACACAAAATAAATGCAATAATTTCATCGTCCGTTGACGCACAATACATATACATATATATATATATATATGTATGTATGTGTTGTGCTTACTTCATGGTGGGCATGGAGACAGCTGCCTGTGTGTGTGTGACATCGGTCTCACGCCACAGCTGTGTAACGGTCTTGGTCTGTGTGTAGAACTTGATGCCCTGCTTGCCATAGAAATGATGATCACCACGGAAGGAGCCACGAGTGCCGGTGAACGAGAACATGGGCAATGGCACTGGGATGGGCACATTGACGCCCACCTGACCGGCATCGATTTCGTTCACAAACTTGCGGGCAGCGGCACCGTTGGTGGTAAAGATGGCGGTACCATTGCCATAGGGATTGGCATTCACAATGGAGATGGCATCGTCCAGAGTATCGGCATTGAGGATCACCAGGACGGGGCCAAAGATCTCTTCGGTGTAGCATTGCATGTTGGGCTTGACATCGGCCAGAATCGTGGGACCCACAAAGTAGCCATCCTCATAGCCGGGCACATTGATTTTGCGGCCATCCAAAATGAGCTTGGCACCCTCCTTGACACCGCTCTCGATCAGCTTATTGATGCGCTCCCGGGAGGCGGCACTGATCACAGGTCCGACATCGGTGCCGGGTAAATGTCCGGCATTCACCTTGAGCTTCTGGGCGCGCTCGACAAGATCGGGAATCCATTGCTGGGCATCACCGACAAACACCGCCGTCGACAGGGCCATGCAACGTTGTCCGGCAGCGCCGAAAGCAGCGCCAGCCAATTGGTTCAATGTGTTCTCCTTGTTGGCATCGCTGAGGACGATGCCATGGTTCTTGGCGCCCATGTTGCTCTGCACACGTTTGCCATTCTTGCCGGCACGCTCATAGATGTACTTGCCGGCGGTGTCGGAGCCCACAAAGGACACGGCCTTGATTTCGGGTGCATCGCAGATGAAGTTCACGGCATCGTGTTGGCCATGGATGACATTGACCACACCGGGCGGGCAACCGGCCTCGTTGAGCAGCTCCATCAGCAGCATCGTGGCGCCGGGCACACGCTCCGAAGGCTTCAGCAGCATTGTGTTGCCGGTGGTAATGGCCACGGGGAACATCCACAGCGGAATCATGGCGGGGAAATTGAAGGGAGCAATGCCAGCGGTGACACCGAGTGGCATCACCAGCGAATAGGTGTCCATATCACGAGCCACATTCGCCACGGTCTCACCCATCTGCAGCGATGGAATGCTGCAGCAATGCTCCACCACCTGAAGACCACGGAGCACATCGCCCTCGGCATCGGCCAATGTTTTGCCCTGCTCCTTGGTGATGTTCTTGGCCAGCTCACCCATGTTGTCCTTGATCAAAGCCTGCAGCTTGAACATGACCTGTTGACGGGACAGCACCGATTGATTGCTCCACGATTTGAAGGCCTTCTTGTTCGACTCCAGAGCCGTTTGCATCTCGTCCTGTGTTGCCTTGGGCACACGGGTGACGACTTTGTTGGTTGCCGGATCGTGCACATCGATCCATTCCTTGGTCTTCGACTCAACGAATTTGCCATCGATGAAGAGCTTGGTGGTTGGAGCAGCGGATGAATAGCCACGTTTGGCCATCATCAGCGCCTGTCAAAACGAAATTCAAATCAAATCATGGAGAAATCGTTATGGTTATGTAATCATCGCAACGCAAATTCAAACGCAGCAAATAGCTTATCGACATTCAAAGCGTAGGTGTAATCTATCGAAATCAGGATAAATATCGAAAACGACCTCGAATTTTAAACGCAGCAAATCTGTTATCGACATTCAAAGCGTAGGTGTAACTTATCGAAATCAGGATAATTATCGAAAACGACATCGAATTTTAAACGGTGCATCGAGGCGTAGGTGAAACCTATCGAAATCAGGATAATTATCGAAAGGCGAAAATGATCGAAAAAACGGACAACGAAATCAATGCGAATATGAAAATGAAATGTGTGTGCACTTTTGTTAGATTAATATGCAAAGCTGCTCGTATCGGTCAACATAGGTAGGCTGGACTGTACCAAATTTATATCTTTCGAGTTAAGAGCTTTAGTATGGCCACTACACACAGGTAAGAAATTGCCTGGCAACATGATAATAAACACACACACACACACTGACATAGTTAAGGGCGCACAGCTGTGCGCCACGCCTATGCTTATCACTGACAGCAGCCGCCTTCAACAGCGGCTCATTTATATGGCTTGTCTAATTAAAATAAAAAACGCTTTACACACGCACACACACGAACAATTTATCACGCCTTCCAGGGAGAGACATTGCCTGTGTCCATGTGTGTGCGTGTGTGTGTGTGTTTTTCTATGTCTTCAGCGAGTTTTTCTGTTTGCTGTTGTGATCGTCGTATTATCTGATTTGCTGCAAACCAAAAATTACGTAACATGTGCTTCGTTCCATATCAATTCTTTTCTATTCTATTTTTCTTGTTATTATTCGCTTAATTGAGCAATTGCTGCAAGTTCACACATACAAACACACTTTCACGTTGTTGTGCATTTCAAATTTACATGCAAGGTAAATTTACATGCACACATTCTCATACTCACACACACGCCCACTTTTAAAGTGAGTGCAATTTGTGCAGTGCCTTTGAGCTTTTGCAACACTTATTCTAATAAGACGAATTATCGATAAAAAGCTAATGCATAGCGTAAAGTGAAAAACGTAATTATGTGGAATTTTTTTGTGCTCACCTCGGAACCAATTAAACGCACTAAGGACATCTTTGCACAGGTGAGCGTAAGGTCAGGGTAGCTTAGGAGAATGTGGAAATACTGCTCTTCTGGTGGTGCGGCTGGCCCAACCGGTGGTTTCACTAGAACTGAAAGCAAAAGCTGAAGCTGCGCCAACACTTAGGGCCCCCAGCGCGTGTGGCGTGTGTGGTGGTGTGATTGTTGATATACGACGACAACGACAGCGACAACGGTTCTGACCGGCGAATCGTCGTGTGTTCCACGATGCACAGTGGGGCATGAATTACATAAAGCAATTGTTTACAAATATTGAAATTCAAAATTTTATTTTATGTAAATCTTTTTTATTTTTTCATAAATTTATTTATTTAATTTATTATTATTATTTATTTTTTTTCATATATGTATGTATTTTCATATATTTAAAAACTACAAGCGATACCACTGTGCCTCGTCTCGTTATAATACTAGCTGTACATACAAACTTGCATATACATAAGCAAGTGCCTATGTGGATATACATATATATGTGTATGTGTGTCGGCGCAGCCAAGAACTTGAAGCCGCAGCTGTTTGTTGTTGTTGTCTATTACGCTAACTCGTTCGTTGGGGGCTCGTTTGTGTGTGTATGTTTATTTTTGCGACGTTTGTTTTCCATTTCCAATTGTATATGTCAGTATGTGTGTGTGTGTGTGATTGTACTGACATACGCTGTTACAAACATACATATGTACATACATATGTATGTCTATTTATGAAAATGTGTGTATGTATTCACAATTGTGGACACGTGTATAACGAAAATCATATGTTTTATGTTTACAGCTTTGCGTTTGAAAATATGTACATACATATGTATGTATGCATGTAGATATACATATTTACCTGTATATATGCAATTTTGTGTGTATGTATTTATATTTTAATGCTTAAATAAGTGCATAAATGTGTCTCATATTTATTTAACATAAAATATAAATACTCTGAATTTCAAATAATATAGATATGTATACGTATGCATATTGTACATTTATGAATACATAAAGTTTGTGAATGATGAACAATTATGAGCAATTGTTCATCATTCATAAATTGTATGTATTGATGTACATATGTATAATACAAATTAATAAACAAAACATAGCCACATACTTTCAGTGCGTTCTTTAAAAAGCCGCAACAAAAAGTGTAGCATACTTTTGGTCTGTCTAAATTTGAACACTTTGTAAATAAAAGTGTAGCATACTTTTACGCTGCGTTTTTTGGAGTAATCTTTCAAAGAGATCCCTTTCTATTTATCTTTATGTTGATTTTTATTACTAACTCCTTTTTATATATTTGAGTCTTTTATTATTTTAAATTGCATTATTTAATATAGTATTACATTGGAATATAATTTTTAACCAAATTTGGGGAAAGTGAAATTGGGAATTTCCTTTGCCTGCACCTGAAATGAAAATGTTTTGTGTCCGTCCAAAAAAATGACAAAGCTTTAAAGGAATATTTTGTTCGCAACTGTTACATTTTATTTTCCATAGTAATAATTCAAATTGTCGTAAAATAATTAATTAATTTATTAAGTACATATAACCGCTAAGTACATATAATTTAATTTGATCAATAATGTGGTTTTTGTGTGTGTGTTTTTGTTTCGCTTTTGAATAAAACTCGTTTATATGTGAAATGCTTTGGTTATTGCTGTAAATGTCGACTACTTTATATGATTTTGCTTTCTCTCTATATATATAATTATGTATAATTGTGTGTGTGTGTCTTTGAGTGTATGTATTCTATGTGTATAAGTATGCATAATATATTTATATAATTTTAAAAATTAATTTTGTGTTTTTTCTTTTAAGCTACAGCAAATGATTTCGACCTTTTTCAGGGAGTTCTCCCAAGTGATACAATAATAATAATAATGTAAATATATATAGTATAAGTATTGTATATAAGTATGTATAATATAGTTGTATATATATAGTAAAAAAAAGCCACTTAAGACTAAATCGACTACAATTAATATGGAATGCGTATTTCATGCATTTTCAATTATGATTATTAAGCCACGTTGCGGTTAAAGGCCTCAAAATGTACATTTTCCAATGATCAATCAGATTATCTATATCTAGAAATATATATCTATATAGTATATATGTATATACGTATGTAAAACACATAGAGCACTACCAAGGCAATTTTCTTGTACAAGTTTTACTCTTATTATTATATTTTCTCTTTCTATCAAGTCTTTTACTGTTTTTTTTTTTTTTTGTTTTATGTTTTTTTTTCGTTGTTGTGTTTTTGGTTTCTCTTAACTTTAATCAGAACTTAAGACTAGAGAAAAAAAAAATAGTTGAAAAAAATTGTACTTAAAATTTAGAGCGTTTTAATGCACATTTTGATTAATCGTTGACATTTATCAGATTTTTTCCTTAATTATTTGACAATTCCAAGATTGGCAACAATTTGCGAAATTCATTGCGAAATTGTTGCAAATATGGAATTGAAACTGACTGTTGTTTCGTTTTCATTTTGTTTCTGTTTCAGTTTCGGTTGTACCGCACACAAAACTTTCGCTTAATTCTGCTAGCAAAAACCAAAAAAAAAAAATTATATAATTGTAAAAAAAATTATAATAATAATAATCAATTTAATAATAGTTATTATAACAGTTTTCTTTTTCTGTTGCTTTTTCTTTATGCTTTAGCAAAAAACTATTTAGGCTTTGGTATATGTATACGGGGGCGAAAATTACAAACATTCTGTGTGTGTTTTTCGCATACAGTTCAAAGTTTAGCAATGCTCCAATGTTGGAACATGCTGTTAGAACCCTTGCAGCGCTCCCTAACTCAAGGAACTCAGCTGCCCGTTGAGGTAGCGAGCTGAAACTTCGTATATAATCTTTACTAACAGCTCCTAACTCAAGGAACTCAGCTTCCCATTGAGCTAGATGACTGGAACTGGCTTTGCAGCGCTTCCTAACTCAAGGAACTTGGCTGTCCGTTCAACTAGCGAGCTGAAATTTGGTATTCCTTTTTGCTAACAGCTCCTAACTCAAGGAATTCAGCTGCCCGTTGAGGTAGCGAGCTGAAATTTGCTATACAGCTTTTACTAACAACTCCTAACTCAAGGAACTCAGCTGCCCGTTGAGTTAGCGAGCTGAAATTTGGTATAGCTTTTGGCTATCGCTGTCTGTGCGCGACTGCAAGGG
The DNA here is from genome assembly GCF_023558435.1 of Drosophila sulfurigaster albostrigata. NCBI lineage: Eukaryota > Metazoa > Arthropoda > Insecta > Diptera > Drosophilidae > Drosophila > Drosophila sulfurigaster. The sequence continues at coordinate 23,263,022 of NC_084885.1, forward strand.
CATAACCATCGTTCGGCCAGACCGAAGCACCTTTTTCGACTTGACTATAGTGTGAGGGTTTTCTTTATAGACTACTGAGCTGGGTGTGGTGTTAGTTTTCTTCTTTTTTTTTAGTATATATTGTTAGTATATGTTGTATCTGGCAACGTTTTGTGGGGTTAGTTTACCCCAGCGGTCATCGCTTGCACCCTCCTTCTTTCGCTTACTTGTCGACGCCCAGAAGCTTGGCTGCTTCGTCAGCGGAGGAGAGCAACTTGTTGAGAATGCCCTGATCGCTGATGCCCAGCAGATTGCCAATCAGATCACCGCTGGCCACAGCCGCCGCGGCGGCAGCAGCCGCAGCTGCAGCTGCAGAAGCAGCAGAGGAAGGTTTGCTGGCTTCGCCGATGTTTTCCTTGTGCTCACCGAGATGACTTTCGCGCCATTCGTTCGCCTTGTCCAGGAGCTCATGCAACTTGGGCAGACGCAAGCTCTGCTTGTTATTGTTGTTGTTGTTGTGGCAAGTGTTGTTGTTGTTGTTGTTGTTACTGGTGTTGTTGTTATTGTTGTTGTTGTTGTTATGCGTGGGCGTAGGAGTGCTGGGCGGACTATTCAGAGCGCTCTGCTCATCATCGGAACAATCGGATTGTCCCTGTTCGCCGTTGTGACTGCGTCCGCTGTGCTTTTTCATGTGCCGCAACATGCTGTGCTTCAGCGTGAACTTGCGCAGGCAAATGTCGCACTGAAAGGGACGCTCCCCGGAGTGGGTTCGCATGTGACGACGCAGATCCTCGGTGGACCAGAAGCGACGAACGCAAAAGGCGCAGATCACCTTGCGGTTGCTGTAGTCGGGATATTTGTTGCGTGACGACGGATTTGTGGTGCTGTTTTCCTCATCGGAAGCGGGAGCAGGAGGAGGAGGCAGCTGCTGTTGCTGTTGTTGATCTCCGCTCTCGGTTTCGATGGCGCCCTTGGCGAGGAGCAGAGCAAATTCCTGTGCATGCTGCTGCTTGATGTGATCCAAGCACTGCAAACGCTCCGCAAACGAATATTCGCACAGATGACACTTGTAGGGTAAATCGCTGCCTTGTGCCTCGCCTGCACCCGGAGCTGCAGCAGTTGAGCTTGCATTCTCCCCATTGAGGACGGCGGCTGCTGCTGCCGCTGCGGCCATTTGCTGACTGAGCTGAGCTGCTGCCGCTAGCTGTTGTATCAGCTGCTGCTGTTCACGCTCCTGCTCCAGTTGACGTCGCTCCCGTTCACGCTCCAGTTCCTGTTCACGCTCCCTTTCGCGTTCCCGTTCCCGCTCACGTTCCAATTCCCGCTCGCGTTCACGTTCACGTTCCAACTCGATTTCGGCAGCCTTGCGACGTCGCTGCTCCTCCAATTCGATCTCCTCAACGGACTTCGGCACCGGTATCGGTTCGCTAACATCCTCGGTGGGAACGTAGACGCTCATTGCGGACTCGACGTTGCCGTGCTTGCGCAACAGATGGCGATCACAGTTGCTCTTGGTGGTGAAGAGCAGCGGACAATGCGAGCACTTGAACGGCTTCTGGCCGGTGTGTGTAAGGATGTGGCGACGCAACGAGCTGCTCCAGGGGAACATGCGTTGGCAATACGGGCAACTGACACGATTCGGGGCCAAGCTGTAGGCGGACTTCTTTTTCGGTTCATTGCTGCTGCTGCTGGTCACATCTTCGGTGCCGGAATTGTTGCTTTCGGAGGCACTGCCGGAGGCAACTAAGCCCTCCTCATCGCTCTGCTCCATGTGATTGGCCACATCGCTGGGACGAAAGTAGCTGTTGAACGACACCTGATTGCTGGTGGCATTATCGACTAGCTTCGACACCGGCACCAGATCCTGAGATTCATCTTTGAACGGTGAGCTGGCCACATCCTTAAGCGATTTGGCTACTGACTCGGCTTGGGCTATTAGGGTTTTCATCGAATGCGGTGCGGGAGGTGTTGAGGGGGTGGGAGTGGCTGAGACTGGAGTCTTGGAGAGCGCCGCTGTGTCGGATTTGCCTGCCTTGATGGCCTGCTCGAGTATGGTCTCGGCCACCTTTTTGGCTGCCTCAATGGGCGTAGAGCTGCGGGGCGTCGACTCCTCGATGAGCTCGGGTTCAGTCTGATCCTCCAGCTGTTGTTGCGATGGCTGTGGCTGTTGCTCCTGCTCATCTAACTCCTCCTCGACATCGTCTTCATCATCCTCATCCTCCACCTCATCGAACTCATCCTCATCGTCCTCGTCGATGATCAGCTTCGGCGGTTCATCGTCATCGTTGAGCGTCGCGGCATGATGTCCGTTGCTCTGGCCATTGCTGTTCGCAGCTTTGTAGCCAAAGTGCAACAGCGGATTGCTGGCGTTGGCCACACCACCAACCACGCTGCTGGAGCCATGAGCGAGCGCCTGCTGCAATAGATCCGTGTCCTTGCGGGCCTTCAGCTGCTGAGCGAGTATCGCGTACTTCACCTGATCCGAGATGTGCGGATGATGTGGATGATGCGAATGTTGTTGCTGCTGCTGCTGCTGTTGACTTAGATTGGACATGGCTGCTGCGGCTGCTGCTGCCGCCGCTGCTGCTGCTGCGGCTGCGGCACTTGAGGACGCGGCACGTCCCCGCATCACATGATGTCCGCTGCGCTGACGCTGAGCATAGAACTGCGGATGCTGTTGCTTCACATGACGCTCCATGTTGGAGCGGAGCGTGAAACGCGCCGAGCAATGCTCGCAGGCAAAGGGACGTTCGGTGCGATAGCGACGCTGCTTCTGCTTCGGCATCAGCACTCCGTTCTTGATGACCATCTTGACGGGTCCGCCGGCTGGCACCGGAACGCCCACATTCGGGAGGGGCAGTGGCAGTCCAAGGGGCGTGCCAGTTGTGGCTGCTGCTGTTGTAGAGCTAGACTTATCAGGTGTGGCTGCTGCTGCGGCTGCTGCTGCTGCTGCGTTGGGCGGCGCCATGAAACCGAAGAAGGGAAATCCCGGGGATTGCTGGAACATGAGATTCCTAAACAATTGCTGCATATACTGTGTGGCTGCCTCGCCAGCGCCAAAGAGTTGCTGCTGCTGTTGCTGTTGTTGCTGTTGCTGCTGCTGCAGCAGCAATTCGTGTTCACGCTCACGCTCCCGTTCACGTTCTCGCTCTCGTTCCCGCTCCCGTTCACGTTCGCGCTGCTCGAGCAACTCCTGAGCCAGCGTTGGCTTCTTGCTCAGATCGAGCACATCCATGTTGAGATCCATGGCTGCCGTTGGTTTCTCCACCAACTGATCGAGACTCTTCACCTGTATCTTCGGTGCTTCGGCCGAGAGTAACATGTGCTTCAGCTGGGAACTCGTTGACTCCGATGTCGTCGGTAGCGGCGGCGTTGCCGAGCGATAACTGAGCTCAGCGAGCTCCTGTTGTCCAGAGGATTTGGCATCCTCGCAGCTGGCATCCTCGGCGGGATGATAGAGTATGGCACGCTTCACCTCCTCGCGACTCGTTTTGCCATGACGATTGCGCAAATGTCGCTCACAATTCGCCTTCGTGGTGAACGCATAATTGCACACGGCGCACTCATACGGACGATCTCCATTGTGGGTGCGCATGTGACGCACCAGAGCTGCTTTGTCGCACACCGCATAGGGACACATGTTGCAACGGAACGGACCTGCGGGACCCACGGCAGCGAGATGGACACGATTGTGACCTTTGAGCGCACGAAGATTGGGAAAAACAGCGGTGCAGAGCTTGCAGGGGAATTCGCCGCGGAGTTTCATGCGTCGGAATTCGCTGGTGAATGCATCCTGCGCCTCCTCATCGCCATCCCGACCATCCAGGCTGTATTGACTGGAGCAGGGAGTGTTCACCGATTGCTCAAAGTTGCGCAAAAAACTCGAGGTGCAACTGGAGCTGGTCATGTTCAGAATGCTTTGAATGTCCGCCAAATCCTGTCGACTATCATTCGCATTCGCCGGGGGTTCGTGTTTGATCGGCGAAGGCAACGAGGGCTGTTGCTGTTGTGCCAACGCTGAGGATTTACCCTTGAGATACAGTTGCTGAAAGAAGTCATTGCGTTCGCTGTGTCGCTGCGCTGTTGCCTCCGCATCATCATCATCATCATCTGGAGCGACTTCCTCATCATCAACGTCCTCATCTCCGACATCGTCGTCATGTTCCTGCTTGTGCAATGGGGATGAGCTGGCGCCGAGGAGCGGCAACATTTGCATGCGACAGCTGTGCGTTTGCAGCTGACGATGGCTGCCAAAGATCACATCACATTCGCGACATTTCGCCGGTATATCCGCATGCTGGGCATCCAGATGCTGGCAGAGTGCAGGCAACGATTCGAAATCATCCGCCGCACAGGCGGGACAACTGAGCAACTGCGTCGGTGTTGTGCCCCCCGATCGGGAGGAACTCGCCAGCAATGTGGCCACATCGGGAGTGCTTGTGATGACTTGCGTCACTTCCGATTCGCTGTCCACATTCTCATCTTCATCCTCATCGTGCTCGGCTTCGGATTTCAGCTGTGGTTGCTCCACCGCTTCATCTTGATCTTCGGCGATGTTGTTGTTGTTGATGTTGATGAGCTTGTGGCGTCGCTGTTTGTTGTCCAACTCCAAGTCTAGCTCATTGTTGTTGTTCAACTTGCTGTTATTGTTGTTGTTGTTGTTGTTGTTATTGTGGAGGGAACGTTGGCTGCTGTGGCTGCTGTTGTTGCTGCTGCTGTGACTCGCTGCACTCGAAACATCCGTCGAGCAGCTGGCATCGCTTTCATAGCTCTCCGCTCGTCCCGATGCTGTCGCAGACATCTGCGCTCCACTTGCAGCTGTTGCCGCATGTTGCTGACGTCGCTGATGTGGCTGCTGCTGTGAGTGCAACTGTTGCTGCTGTGCGGATGGCTGTTGCGACTGTGACTGTTGCTGCTGCTGTGACTGTGACTGTGACTGCGACTGCGACTGTTGCTGATGCTGTTTGTGTGTGCGCATGTGACGATGCATGTTGCCGTTCGTTGTGAATGTCAGGTGGCAATAGCGGCAGTTGAAGGGTCGCTCCCCAGTGTGCACCAGCACGTGACGATCCAGCGACGAGGCCGACGACAGCACCTGTTCATTCCATCGAGAAGGGTGGAGGGAAGAGAAAAGAGAAAAAAGGTATTAGGCAACAGTTCAACAACAGTTCAGAACTCAAGTAAAAAGCGGGTTTCTTACTACTACTTGGTTAACTTGTAAAGACCCTTTCAATAGACTACAAATAAAAAAGTTGTTCTTACTACTTAGTTGAGTCGCTAAGACCCTTTATTGCTATACAATTATTATTTTCTTATTCGCTAATTACTTAGTTGACTTGTTAAGACCCTTTCAATATTTTGACAGTGTTTTTCTTATTACAGTTGACTTGTGAAGACCCTTTCAACAGGCCAAAGTAAAGCGTTTTTCCTACTACTTATTCGACTTGTTGAGACCCTTTCAGCCTTAGTTGACTCTTTATCGCTATGTCATTGTTAGTTTCTTATTCACTTTTAATATGACTTTGACTGTGATAGACCCTTTATGAGTGAAAAGAAAAGAATATAATTCTATAAAATTTCTGATCTGCTTCTTAAAATATGTATAGACATTTTAGTTTTGACTGTGATAGAACCTTTTATGTTAAGTAGAACGAAAAGAATATAATTTTGTAAAATTTCAAATCTGATTTAAACTTTATTGACTAAAACATGCTTCTTAAAGTATAGACCCCCTAACCTAGACCCTTTGTGAGTTAAAAGTGAAGAATATAATTCTAGACCCTTTTTGATTATATAACATATATAATTCTATACAAATTTCTTGTCTCATTTTAACAATATTGAAGATACTTCATAAGCTTTGACTGTGATAGACCCTTTTTGAGTAACAATAAAAGAATATAATTTCTGATCTCATTTCAACTTTTTTGACTAGAAAATAGTTCTCAAAAATTAAGAGACTTAGCTTAGCATATCATAGCAGTGCTATCGACTGTGATAGACCCTTTGTTTCTACTCAAGAAAGCGCTGCAAGGTATTCAAGGCTAAGTCTCTATATATAAGGGATATAATTCTATAAAAATCTTTGATATGCTCGACTATAGAATACCCTAACACTTACCTTTGAGCAGATGCGGCAGGTGAAGTTCTCGGTGTCGCCGTTGGCGTAGTTGTGGCAGCGTATGTGATTGGTGAATTCGTGGGGCGTGGCCGAAACAACCTCGCAGATGGGGCACAAGTATTTCATGTGCTCATCGCCAGCTCCGATGCCGGACTCGGCACTCGACAAGCTCAGTCCGCCTTGAGGCGATGAACCGCCCGAGCTGCTCGACGACATCTGTTGCTGTGCTGCAACTGCAGCTGCGGCTGCTGCTGCGGCGGCGGCAGCGACTGCGCTGCTACTTCCGCTGCCGCTGCTGCTGCTGAGCAAATAGCCGCTGTTGGCGCTGCTGCCATCGACGAAGCCCGATTCGGAGAGATCGCCATTGGCGGCTGCGCTGCTGCTGCTGCGATTGAGACGAAACTTTTTGCGCAGCGAACTCGCATCGCCGCTGGCGCTGTAATCGACAACGATGCTGGCGCTGGCTGCGACGTTGCGTCGCTGCTTGTGTCGCAGTCGCTGCGCAGTTGTCTCCAACTGCATTTGTTGCTGCTGCTGTTGTTGTTCTTGCTCTTCATCGGACATTTGTTGCTGCTGTTGTTGTTGTTGTTGCTGTCGCAATTTGCGTTTGCGTGATGACGTCGCCGTCGACGTTGACGTCTCGTGTGGCGTCGACGTCGGCTGCGGCGCTCCGCTGCTGCTGCTCAGCTTCTTTGGTGTGCGTCCCAAATCGAGATGCTCCAACGATGATTCCGATGTTGTCGAATCACGTCGCTGTCGCTCTCCATCAAAGCTATGCCCATCATCGCTGTGGGCAACTGTTGCAGATGCCGCTGCTGCCGCTGCGGCAGCAACTGTTGCTGCTGTCGCTGTGTGTTGTTGCTGTTGTTGTTGTTGTGTGGCCAGCATCTTTGCTGCTTTGTTTTGCTTTGCTTATGAACTTGGCTGCTAAAACTTGGCTAATTGAGATCGTTAACGACTGCGAAAGAGATTGAGATAAATGGGTTGTAAAGTTAGTTCAAGTCACAAGGTTAAGGTTCTTAAAAATACGATAAAAGATTGAAAATTATTTCAAATATGTTTTAAGGTTCTTTAAAATGCGATTAAGTATTGAAAATTATTTAAAATATAAGAACTTTCTTTTTTAAGTTTTCAAAAATACGATAAGGGATTAACAATTATTCGAAATATAAGAACTTTTTTCTTTTTAAATATGTTTTAAGATTCTTATAAATACGATAAAAGATTGAAAATGTGTTAATATATGTTTTAAGGTTCTTAAATATGCGAAAGTATTGAAAATTATTTAAAATATGTTTTGATGTTCTTAAAAATACGATAAAAGATTGAAAATTATTAAAAAAAAAAAAACAAATTTGTTAGATCATATAAAATATGAGAAATGATTGATACTTTATTATACTTTATTCACTAATTATATTATATTACATGAAAAGTGCTTCAAAATAAACATTTTGAAAATTCTTTAAGCTTTAATCTATATTCTCTAGCTTCTCACTGTTCTTAATAGAAATCTCAACTGTTTTCTATAATATTCTCAAAAAAACTATTTAAGTAAGCCCAATGAACTCGGCTACAGTTTGTTTTAATAACTGGAAAATTGCTTTGCTAAACATTTTTCAATATTATAGTAAAATTTTCAACATTTTCCATAATAAACAATTTATTATAATCCTTCTAAGATACCAATTTTTCTGGTTAAAACGTTCGTTTAAAAGCGAATGCAAAGATTTCGACTTTAACTGCATATTCTGAAAATTTCATCTAGATTTCTTGATAAACACAAGAGTTGTGGAAAGTGAAAAGCTATTGCAATTATTTAAAAGTAATTTGCAAGTTCTTAGTAAAGCTAAAGCGCAGATATCGGAGGAGAACATTATTGTAATTCCTGGAATAATGGCAAACAAATAAGAAAACAAATAATCGAAATCAGTCATTGATGATTGGAATTGGAATTGGTTATTAGATCTGTTGATTTAAGGGGAACGATCATCATCAAGATCTTTGAGACGCTGATCGTATCTCAATTTCTGGCGAAAAGCAACAGAAAAGTAAACGTTATGAGGATCACACTGAAAAAAGTTTAAACAGCTGATCTACAGTGAATTTGTCAAATGAGACGCTCAAAAACAGTTGTCACACTCTTCTATTGCTATTGCCGTCGCCTTCTAGTGCACAAAGAAAGCAAATTTTAAGAAGCGAGAGAGTAGTAGACGGCTGTAGAATAAGAAAAAGTGGGAGTGGGGGTGGGAGTAGAAATATAAGTTGAAGTACTTGAGTATAAGTAGATAAATACATATTTAGTTGAAGATTGGAATTGGAATTTGGACATTATTTTACATATGTTGTATTTTATACTTTATTTAAAATCAGTTTAGTAGAAGAAACAGTTCAAATGAAAGTTACACGTTTAGCATCAGAGGTAGAAGTATGCAGTATAAGAAGAATACATCTAGGAGTAGAAGTCGAAGTAGAAGAGTACTGAGTACTTATAGAACATGATGTTGAATTACGCAAATATTTAGTTGCAGAAATTTTAATTTGTAAAGTATTTTATATATGGTATATATTGTATTTTATTTCAAATCATTTCAGTTGAAATGAAATCAACACTTCAAGCGCAGAAGTTAAAGTCAAAGGCGAATAGCAGCAGCAGTATAAGAAGAAGACTTCTAGAAGTAGAAGTCGAAGTTGAAGAGAGCGAAGTGAACTGCACATGCAGTCAGAGAGTTGCTCTCTCTTTGAGTGTGCTCACGCGCTCTCTTGCTAGTTCGTTTGCTTGCTTGCTTGCTCGCTCGCTCTCGCTTGCACACGCTGTGCGTATCGATTTGCTATCGGTACTTGTATGTGTGTGTGTGTTTGAGTATTTGTTGCATTTCCATTTGCTGCTCATTAACATTTAACGCTTATCAGTTGGCAATTTCATTGCGTCGCTGTTGTTGCTCCTGCTTTCTGCTGCTGCTGCTGGCGCTTAGGATTTTGAATTGGCGACAAAAAAACAACAGCGACAACTTGACATTTTTAAAAATAAAACTTTAGCGATAACAAGCTACGAGTGTCTTCCTTTCTCTTTCGCTCTCTCTCTCTCTCTTTCGCTATTTCTATTTGTATTATTGTTGTTATTATTATTGTTATTGTTGTTTTTGTTTGTGTTCTTTCATTTTGGTTGGCTGATTTCAATTTCGTCCGTGACTCATCGCCACGGAGAACCCATTGAGATAAAGCCACGCCCACTGCGCCCTAGTCCTTAAGCTAAGTAAAGCCCCACATACAGTTAACCCATTGATGCCTGCGTTTAACCCATTGGTGATAAATTTAAAGCAATTGAATTTAATATAGATCAAATAATATCAATGAGAATAAAATATATAACACATATTTAAAGAAATTAATTGAAATGGCAATAAAATATATATTTAAAATGAAAATAAATAATTTTTTTTAATATTTGCAATATATTACTTAATGAAAATCCGATTGAATAAATACAAAAATTTCACATTACGATAATAATTATTTTCATATTATTTCAAAAATATTTGTCATAAAGTTATAAACTGAATGAAAATCCTATATGGAAAAATAGCTAAAAAAATTCATATAACGATAAAAATCATTTGCAAATTATTTTGAAATATTTTCTGTAGTTCTCATAAAGTTTTTAACTGTTTTTACTGAATGAAAATCTGATAAAATATTTCAATTTCATATTTCTAAAATTCTTATACTTTTAACTTTCAAGAATAAAAAATATATTTAAAGAAAAATTATTCCAAATATTTAAAAAATTCTAAAGTTATCATTAAGTTTTTAAACTGTTTTTTGGTAAATGAAAATCCAGTAAATATAAAAACAAAAATTTCATATTACGATAATAATTATGTATTTCCAAATTATTTTTAAAATATTTCAAAATTTCTATAGTTCTCATAAAGTTTTTACTGAATGAAAATCTGGTGAATTTCTAGAGTTTTAAAGTTTTTAACTTTCAACAATCGAAATATATTAACAGAAAAATGATTTAATTAAATTCTTAGGAAAAATGTTTTTATGAATCAATTACTTTTATGATTAAAGCTTTCCGAAATGTGTATTTAGGTTTTCCCCAATTATGAATCGATTTCGTAAGGAAATTCATTGATTACGGATTGAACTATTCAGCATGATAATCATATCTAAACGATACAAAGTTTTATGACAATCAAATCGCGTTCATGTGGCTGACGAAATGTCGGAACACTTTTCAATTACAAATTGTGACAACAATTCAACCCTTTTTTTTAGTTCTTTTTTTTTTTGGTGAAGTTCACAGTTCAACCAAAAAAAAAAGGGTCAATCAAAGATGAACTTTGACAGGATTTTAAGGTCGTAAAACATCAGAAAGGTCAATTGCGTGTGAAACCCTTAAAATTAACACAAATTAAGTTAACAAATAATTTGAAAAATATATCCAATAGGGAAATGAAAAGCAAATTTAAATCTAGGAAAAACCTGTCCAAAAAATAAATTGATGAAAATCCGATGAGGAAAAAAATAAAAGTAACTTGGAAACTTGAGATTAATAATCCATAGCTGCTGCATTTTTAGTTAATTGCACTTTTTGACAAAAACACTTGGACAAATTTTTGTGTGGCACAAGAAAAAAATAATAGAGTATTTATTTATTTATGTTTTCGTTCTTTTCTATTTTATTTATCATTTTATTTTTATTTTGGATTTTTACCTTTGTTTTGTTTTTGGTTATTTGAACAATTTGGCGGCGGCATTCGAATTTTTGGTAGCCGTGTTTTTTTTGGTAGTTGTTGCTGTAGTTGTTGAAATTGTTGTTGTTGCTGCTGCAGTTGTTGTTGTAGCTCTTGTTGCTGTTGTTGTTGTGGTTTCACTTGGTCACTTGAAGTCACTTGGTTGTTTAATTATTTATTTAATTTCATTAATTTAGTTTTAGTTGCACTTTTTGATACACTTTTTCTCTTTGGTTTTGCAATTGTTGTTTAAAAAAAAAATTAAAATAAATATTTGAAGTAATTGTATTAAGTATCCAAGAAAAAAAAAATATATGCACCTTTAAGTGTTTGTATATTTTTGTATTTTATTTATATTGTGTTTGTTTATTTTATTTTGATGTTTTTTCGGAGCGCGCCGCAGATGCTTTCACGTTGACGCGCACACGAGTTCTGAGCGCAGCCGCAGCGCAAGACTTTGAGTTGAGTCTCGGTTGTGTGTTATTTTTTTTTATCTAATTTGTGTGTGCAGCTCCCGCTGCTCTGCTCTGCTCTGCTGCAGACACGTACGAGACGAAGTGTGTGAGTAACGTGTGTGTTAAAAAAAGAAGAAAATAACAAATTCAAGACGTCTTTTCGGTTCGACTTCTGAACTGTATTTGAACGCATCTATGAAGTTGTATTTATAAAAGCGCACGGCAGAGCCACCACAACGTCGACAGCAGCGCGACGCAGCCCAGCTCAGAGCAGCGTGAGGCAGCGCAGCAGCAGCAGCAGCAGCAGCAGCAGCTGACACGAACATCGGACATCTGAGCGAAACCCGAGACGGAGCAAATGCGAGAGAGAACGCAATGGCTGCCCCTCTTGCTTGCTTGCTTTAGCATTCGTGAGCATGTGTGTGTGTGTGTGTGTGAGAGCGACTGTGGCTGCGGCTGCTGTTGTTGTTGTGTTGGTGGTTGTCTTGCATTGGTATTGGTTAGATAAAAACCTGCAGAGTAGCGCAGTCGTCGTCGTCGTCGTCGTCGACGTCGCGTACGTCACGTCGTTCGCTCTCCCATCAAATCTTTGGCGTAAAAGGAAGCAGACGTCGCAGCCGCAGCAGCAACAGCAGCAGCAGCAGCAGCTTTGCCGCTTCTTTCTTTGGATTTTTCTTTCGTTTTATTTTTGGAGGCAAATAGGATTACAGCTCGATGTATGTGTGTGTGTGTGTTGGGTACACGCATGTCGCTTGCGTGCTTTGCGTACGTGCGCGCGTGTGTGCTAAAGCGAGAAGGCGCTATGTACCATTGCATACGTATGTATTCAATGTATGTTTGTTTGTTTGTACTTGGGTTGTGCATATTATGTATGCAGCCACCAGGAGAGAAGTGCTCTCCTTTTCACATATGTATACATGTATGTATGTATGTATGTATGCATGTGTAGTCAGTCATGTATGTATTTCTGTGTTATGTACTTTTGGTGGTTGACAGATTTACAATACTCTGGACTGTCTCTCGACTGCGCTTCGCTGCCGCTGCGTAAAGTTAATGCAAGAGTTATTGGCTTTCGTTCAGTTGATTTATCTGCTGCATTCTGCATTCGTTATGTTAATTCAGATGTTTTTTTTTTGCTTTTGCAATTTACTGCCGTTCGTGGCGATAGTTGTATTTTTCTTTATTTTTTTTTTTGGTAGTGTATCTTTTTTTTATTTGTTTTTTCTTAATTTAAGTTTCGCTAAATCTGCGTTTCGTAAAGTTAATTAGCATATTACTTATTGGCTGTCGTTGAGTTCATTAGCGTGCATCTTAAATAATACACAATTAATGTGTTGCTCTTTTATTTAATTTATTTTCTGATACGTGTTTTGATTTTCTTGTAAGATAATTATTCGTTAGGATAATTATAGAGATTAGTTGGGAGCGCTAAGCAAAATGTGGTTAATTGCTTTCTCTTTAGAATTGTTTTTCCTCTTTTTTTCGTTGAATTTTAAATTTGAATTCCGTTTTATTTGGAATTTTGTCCATTGCGGTTTAAGATAATTATGTTGAATTAATTCGTATTTTCTTTTCATGACCTTTTATTTTTTTCGTTAAATAAAATGTTATATATATTATTTTCTGATTTTAATCATAATGTTAAAAGTGTTGTTATCAGCTCTTTTTCTGCATTTCCATTCTACTGTTTTTTTTTACTTTATTTTATCGTTTACTATAAAAATTAAAAATAATTGTGATATCTTCAAATCTGTGTTAAGTTATTTAAAGTATTAAATGATGAACTCTTCCTGAACTTAATGTAAGCATTATTTTCAAATTTATTCTCAGCAGCGTTGCAATTCTTGGGATCATTTATTTAGTTTCTTCCGTCGCTTCAATCGATCATTAATCGTCTGCACTTGGAACTACACATCAAGAGGGGCGTCCACAATGCGTTTTCCCTCAACCTTCACCTCAAACTTGAAAAAAAAACTCATTCGGAAAACGGAAGTCAAAGAAGACGCTTTAGACGTCTCTCTCGGTCCCCCCTTCCCATACTCTCGCATGATTTTGTCGCTCTTGCTGTTAATGTTGTTGTTGTTGTTGTTGCCCATGCTGCTAATGGTGCTGTTCTTGTTGTTCCTCTTGTCACAGTTGACCGCCCCAACAAAGGTGTGCAAGACATACACACACACACACACTTACGCAGTCAGCTGCCGAAAAATGCAAATGAGTGTAAGAGGGGCTGGCGTCATTTTGCCTCTCTCCCACACACTCACACATACATACGCCTGCTTGCTTGTTCTTGCACTGACGATAACTCTGTTAACAGCATCGCGATGTGCAATCAATCGATAGCACGATGACCGATAAACTGCAGCAACAGCAGGCGGAACGCAAATTTATTGCCAATAAGCACAAAAGGCGGCGAAAAAAAAACACACAACAACAAAATTAAAACAATTGCAATAACAAAAGGCAGCAAAAATATTAAATGCGAGCATACAGACATACATACATACATACATATGTATTAATGCAGAAGATATTGTGCAAAAAATGCAGCAAGAGTTCAATACACTCGCCCACACACACACACTTACACTCACGCACTCGCGTGGTGGGAGAGGGTGTGTGTGTGAAAGAGAGCGCACTACACGTGCAATAACAGTGTCGATCAAGCACTGTTTGTATAAATTTAATAATATTTACGTTTTATATTTATAATGAACTTGAAATAAGTGCTATGCGCAATTTGGCACCGTGGTTCGCCACCTGCAGAATATGTCGATCAAATATTTTGTTTTGTTTTTGTTTTTTTTTTTCGTTCAATAGCTTTTCGCCTAGGCACGCATCACAGTGTGCGCGTGGGCGGGCGACGCGACGGCAACGCCGGCAGCGACGTCGACAGCGCGTGTGGCAATGCGTGTTAAATAAACATTAATGGCGGCGACGACGACGGCAACGGTGCAATTTTTACTTTACGTTATTTTCTTTCCTCTTCTTGCTGCTGCCTGTGTGTTTGCAAACAGCTGAGAAATGGTTTCGGTTTCGCTTTTTTTTTTGTTTTTGTTGTTTTCAATTGTTCGCCATTCAATGAGACTGAAAGTGATAATGGGCAGCCAACAATAGCAACAACAGCAACAACGAGTCAACAGTCAACATAACATAATTAAAGCTGCAACAACAATAGTAACAAGAAGAGTGCGCGACATTACCATTTAATTGCAAGCATTTAGTCAGCATTTAACTTTGCATAAAACTTACTCACACACACACACACACCTGCGTGCACATAGTAGACAAAAGCTCTCTGCTCTTTCGATCCCACGCTTAACATTAACATTGCCATAACAGCAGCATTAACAGCAATCGCGGCTCAACAGCAGCTTCCATTTTAGTCTGTGATTTGCCCTTTTTGCAATGCAAGCGAAAAAGAGAGAAGAAAAAAGAAAATCAAAGCGAAAGAAATGCACTTTCGATTTCCAGTTGTTAACATTATCGAGATGTCTGCGGGAATAACAAATCCAAGTAATTGTGATAATTAAACGTGCGTTACAACTATTATGTGTTATTGTTAATGGATTTAATAAGCTTCGAATTGCGGCGTCTGACATGTCAAGGTGAGTACACAAACACACGCACTTACACACACACACGCACACACATACAGCTACGCACTCAAAAATTCGTACTGTGCAAATTCATGCACAGTCAACACAACAACACACGAAAGCAACAACAGCGTGATGGGGGGGGAGCATAAACATTTGTTCGTCATTGTTGCTGATAAACAACAAATTATTGTGTATAGTAAAACAATTGAATAACGCGCGCGCGCCTCTTTTTGTTTTTGTCTTTTTTTTTTCGTATGTTTTACTTTTTTTGTTGTGTTTAAACTTTGCACCACCCGCGCTTTGCATGGGTGTGTGTGTGTGTGTGTGTGAAGTACGTTACGTTAGCATGAGTCAGAGTTTACGGCTAACGGCGGAATACCTTAGAGTTAAGCAAAAGGAAGTTGTGAATGGGAGAGGGGGTGGGGGAGGGGGAGGGGTAGCTGTTTAAGCGAAAAGGGGAGCAGACAAAATGCAAATAGCGGGACTCAACAAGTGGATCAGCGGTTAAATGAGCCAGCTTCAGAATAAGCGAGCGAGAGAGAGAAAGAGAGAGAGACAGAGAGTAAGCGAGAGTAAATGCATTTTCATCATGATACTTGTTATGATTATTGAAGGGTAAAAATAGCAAAGCGAGCAAATGTTGACTATGAGATGTATGAATATGTAATCGATAAATTTATCGATTAATTATTAAATACCTGCAATTTTAAATAATTTACGTTTATATTGAACTTTTTATATGTTAAATATATAAAAAAAAAAAGATATATAAATGCAGTACATCTGATGTTTGGTTTATTGATAAAAGTGCTGATTATAAATCAATTTTAATTAAAAAAAAAAACATTTGCTCATATACATATTTGTGAATAGAAATAAATGTAAATGAAGGATTTATCTGAAAATATATTGATTAACGATAAATTTAAATAGAATGGCAAAAAGTAAAAAAAAGAGAAAAAATAGTACATTTAAATTGAATCTATAGATAATTGCACACAGTTAAATTGAAAATAAAAACACAGTATACCTAAAATTAAAGATAAATTTAAATCGAACCAACAGAAAATTGTAAAAATACAGTATACCGAAAATGAATGCTAAATTTAAATTGAACGAATATAATTGCACATAGTAATATTGTAATTGCACATAGTAAAATTGTAAAAATACAATATACCAAATATATACTGCATATCGATAAATAGTAATTGCAGATAAATATTAGATGTATGAGAAATGCACCTTAGACTGCAAGATAAAGAATGCAAGACATGACTCAGTAAGCGTACTTATCACTTGGGCAATTAATAGTTTACAGTTTATATGTATACATATAATCTAAATAGCCGAGACTCTGAAATTCCATATGCAGCTTATGCAATCTCTCTTTCAAAACACACACACAAACACATACACTTACAATACGGTAGCTAAGCTCATCAGAAACCAATTGACTCTGAAGGATCAACGACACCAGACTGTCAGATCATTGACGGCTCTCCGAGGTGTCTCTCTGTCTTGAGGTCTGGGTCTGGCTCTGAGTCTGGCTCTAGGTCTAGGACTCTCTCTCTCTTTCTCAGGAGTCTGGCCATCATTTGTGTATTGTTTTTTTTTTTTCTTGTTTTGGTATTGAACAGCGATTAGCGACACGAGTCGCAGTCGCAGTCGCTGTCGGCGCAGGTAGAACCCAAATTATATGGTCAGACATTTTATGGCATTTGTCTGATGCTGATGCAATTTGAGAGGCCAAAAAGGAAAAAAAGAAAAACGCACACACGAAAAGAGCTGATAAAACATGAATGACCATTTCGAGTTAAGTTAAGTGATAAGCGACGTCTATAATTCAAGTCACGAGCGAAGTTTTCTGCGTTGGGTTTTTCGATCGCAATTAGGTCAAATGATCATCAGCACATGATGCGGTAGCAAACTTTCCGATAATGTTGTTGGGATGTCAGCAGATTCGTTAATTTATGAGAAGGTGGTGATAAAAACGCGCGAAAAATGTTGATTCAATTCGATCGATATGAAATACAGATGAAATGAATTTTTGCGACAGTAAAAATAATACCAGAGAACTGATAAGAATGAATGAATTTGCCATATTTCCAGCTAAATCTTAGTGATGAGTGTGTGTGTGTGTGTGTGTGTTACTTTTCTTTCAAAATTTTGTATAGTGTGGTTTTGTTCGATAAGCGAGTGTTAAGCTCCCCAGTATCTATAAGAATAACTGTGTGCTATTTTTGGAAACAGAGAGGGAGAGTGTTGGGTTTTCCCATACTTGAACTGAAAACTGAGAACTCAAAGAATCGAAGTTATTTCGTCAATCGGTAACAATACATCATGTTCCAGTTTGTCGATCTGATATTATATGCATCATCATCATGGTCAATGAGTTTTGGGTTATTGTAGTTGTGTGTAGTTGTATCTGTATCTGGGCATGAATCAGACGAGAACGACGACGACGACGACAAGTACACACACTTGTGGTTGCCTTTACTCCCCGCCCCGCCCGCCCCCTCTTCACTTCACTTTACCATCGTCACCATCATCATTATTATCATCAGCAGTAACGTTCATTGAATATCGAACACCCCACCGCGCCCAAAGCTCGTAAACGATAAGCAGCTGCTACGTTCTAAGTACTATATGTGTGTGTGTGTGTGTGGAGGGACTGATAGGGGAACTCTGATGGAGTGTTTAGCTTCGGTTTCGCTAGAAATCATCGCACTCATTTTACAACTTTGTTCTGTTAACACGCTTGTCATTATCTTAGATCTTTCGAATTTGTGAAATCCATTCTTACTTTTTTCTCTATCTCTCTAACTCCTACTCTATCTATCTATCTTCATATATATTTCTAGGTCTCTGGATCCGACATCTATAATCGGCTGTCGAGACGCAAACAAAGGTGTGTATCATCATCATTATTATTATTATTATTATTGTGATGTGTCTCTCTCTCTCTGCTCTGCTGTGTGGGTGTGAAATCAAGCCAATGCCCAAGTTATCATAAAGATCAATATCTACATCCATATAAGCATTGATAAGAGCTGGCAAGAAAGAAAAACCAGAACAAGACCACTAACAGATCATTGATCGCATATCAGCGACAAAGATCTTTGATCATTGCAGCACCGCATTGCGTCAGTTGTTGCTTTTAATTAATGATTAAGTTGAATTGAAATTGCAACATTATAATTGTTATAACCGTAATAATCCTGGAAGCAACGAAAAAACGTGGGAAACAAAGCGAAGCGGTAATATTAAAAATACTAAAAATATACCGAAAGGTGTATTTGGTATATTAATATATTCTTAAAATATATTATCATTCTTTAAACACACAGAATTATTATATCGAAAAAATACTGCAAATATACCAAATGATATTTATTTAGTATATTAACTTAGAACTACATTCACACAAAACAGTGCGGTAACTATTTAAAATATACCAAATTAATATACCAAAACATACTAAACATATACCAAAGGCTACATTTTGTGTATTGATTGAGTACATGTTATTATAAAAAAATATACTGAATTAATATTCCAAAAATACTAAAATAAATTGTAACATTTGGTATATTAATGTACAACATATCATTATAAAAATATACCAAATTAATGTATCACAAAATACTGAAAATATACTAAAGGTAATATTTGGTATATTGATAAAGACTTACATTAAAATTATACCAAATTATATGTTGTCAGCTAAAGCAACTAAGACCATTAGTACATAAGCGTTTTTGACCATACAAAAGTATTCTTTAGGAATATACAATATACTTAATAGGATCGAAGATACTTCCTTCTGCTTGCACGCAGTTATAATCCCCTTCTACCCTATGGATAGCGGGTATAAAAAGCTAAGAAAAACGTTTGTCATTTGATTACTCATCTGGTGAGCATCTGAGAGCTTTGTGTTTTTCCCACAGCTTCTCAAATGCAAAGACAGCTGTCAGATAGTTGATATATTTGCTTAATATATATACATGTATATATATATATATATAGACATGATCATATCGCATTATCAGTCGTAAAGCGTCGCCGGTTTTGTTGCTGCCCAGATTTATCTCACATGACAAGCGAATTGGAGATGTTGGCTGAAGCTGAAGATGAAGTTGTCTGAGAATGTTTATAGCTCGATAGCTTTTCTGTTTTTGTTTTTCTGACAGATATCAGAGGCAGCGTCTCACCTAGACTTCCCTCCATCTCCCCCACTCTTTTGACGAGGCTGTGCCAAAATAAAACATTGCTCATTAGGGGTTTTGGGTTGTTGTCGACGCGACGCGACGCGACGACGCAAAACGCAACTAGAGAGTTTTGAGTTTCCATGTTTGTCAGTCTCTCGATCTTCACGCCATCTCCGTTGTCATTGTCTCTGCTTCTGCTTCTGTTTTTGTTGTTGTTGCTGTTGTTGTTGCTGTTGATATTTACTCAAGTGTAATTGCAAATTGTAAATGCGACAACACAGATGCTCGTAATGATTGTGGCCCGCTCTGAGCGTGAGACTTGATCATCATCATCAACAGCAGCAGCAGCAGCAGCAGCAACAAATGTTTCAAGTCTAGGATTGCTAGACTAGAAGTTACTGAAACAAACTATTCTTTGTAGCAATCAAGCTGAAATTATTAGGAAAATATCAGAATATATATATACTAATCGAGCTGAAATGTATAGGATATGTAATTGAACTGAAATTATTAGGAAAATATCAGAATATATTATACTAATCAAGCTGAAATTTGAAGGATATTTAATTAAACTATTAATCTACAAGTTTTTGAAAGTTCACGTTTGCTAAGTGCAAATTTAAACTGCTTAGAAAACATTCAATAACTGTCGTGATAAAATTAGTTGACAGTTCTTTTGAAATATATTAAAGTCTCTGTAAGCTAAGTACTTCTAAGAACTTTTTAAAAACAATTCTAGTTAATTAGATTGCTAATCTTGATTTAAGATTTTTTCGATCTTAAGCAAAAAACAATCTTCAAATAAGATTTTTAGGTTGAAATAATCTTAAATCAAGATTTTTACTCAAGAATGCTTTAACATATTTTATATTGAAAATTAGATTGTAAATCTTGATTTAAGATTTTGTCGATTCTAAAAAAAATACAATCTTGAAGTAAGATTTTTATGTTGAATGAATCTTAAATGAGGATTTGTTATGCTAAAAGTTAAAATCGTGATTCAGGAATGTTTTATTTTAGATCGAGAATTAGATTACAAATTTTGATTTAAGTTTTTTTTTATTGATCTTAAGCAAAAAAGAATCAAGATTTGTACTCAAGATTGGTTTATTTTAAATAGAAAATTAGATATCAAATCTTGTTTTCAGTTTTTTTGCAATCTTAAAAATACTTATAAGCTTAGCATCTTATTCAATGGACTCCATTTGGAACAGGGCTTTACAGGGTATCCACATTAAACTGAACTCGCAGTTTCAATATGCCCGAAAAAAGCATATAACGAGACAGCGAGACGTGCGCTCTGTACCGTGTGTCATTATTTGAGATATATATTATATATATATTCGACATACGTTCGATTCCAATGGCCTCGGGTTCGAACCTGGTCAGAGTTTTCACTTGGCGAGAGGAAGAGAAAAGAGGCGGAAGAGAGTTGCCAGCTTTTGGAGCTTATCGCAAAATTGTGCTCTCCTTTCTTGTTTTTTTTTGTTTTTGTTTTTGTTTTGTAGATGTATCTCTGCAGCTGTATCTTGAGCTGTGTATCTGTATCTGTACCTTGCGCTATTTGTATCTTTTATCTGTGAAAACAGACAGAGAGTAAAAGCAAAAAAAAAAACAGTTCAAAGTATTTTTGTTCGTCGTTATTGTTTGAACGTTGATTGTCAACTGATCAGTGTTTACTCACCGAACCGAACCGAACCGAACTCAACTCAACTGAACTGAACTAAAACATCCATCCATCCCCCAGCTCTGAAAACAGCTCCCATCACATCACACATCACACATCAGTCATCAGTCGCATCCATCGCTTGGTTTTGCCAGGTTGGAAGTCTGAAGTTTTCAATTTCAATTCGAGACTGGAGCTACACTTAAGCAAATAAGCGTGTTTAGCTTTGCATCTGTATCTGTATCTGCATCTGTAGCTGTAGCTGTAGCTGTAGCTGTATCCGTATCTTTAGCTGTAGCTCTAGCTGTATCTGTATCCATATCTTGTGGATGGATATTGTTTTCTTAAGACGCGTTGAATTTCTTGTTTTTATTTAAGTTTGTTATTGTTTTGGCTTTGGTTTCTTGTGCAGCCAGTGTTCCCTTTCCTATTATCGATTATTGCATCTTTCGAGCTGTAGAAAATACCCTGTAAACTAGTTAAACATGTAAAGAAGTAAACATTTAGCTATATGGAATGATAATCATATATATTCGATATATATTTGGTTTTCTATATGATTTTATCTTCAGGAAACTATTTCTTGTTTTTTTATGCTCTTCACTTTTCCTAGGGTATCTGTGCGTCTTGAGCCTTGGCTGTGTTTAAGCCTGCGCTTACATATTGTTCTTTCACTTTTGTTTTCTCAGCGCCAACACAGACTTGAAGACCTGCGCAATTGACTGACTGATTGACAGATGGACGCATGGACGGACGGACAGACAGACGGACGGACAGACAGACGGACTGAGAGACTGATAAGAATATTTGCTAATAAGCATGGCAAACAATATTGGTCTCTCAGTCTCTGTGCGCCGTTGTTTACTCATTCATCTGCTCATCACACTCACAACACATTGCACACACACAACACACACACACACACACAATACACACACTTGCGCAAATGCATACAAAACATGCACAACATCATTATGATTTCATTTGTTTGGGATCAATTCAAGAAATGATGATAATATTTGCGGTTAATTGACGCGACAAAGTGTCTTCAACTATCTTCTGCCTGATGATAATATGTTAGTTGTGGATGCTCAAAGTTACCTGAGCGGTAAAAGTTGCAACTGTTTGACAGGAAATACATGGCATGCAATTAGATGAGAATTTTGATTAGAATAATGAGGAAAGAAGTTTTTCAAAAATGAAATATAGCCTTTAAATTCTACAAAATGCAGTAAGGAAAATATTATTCTATTTACAAAAACCATATACCACAGTAAACATTCATTTAAACTGCTTGCTAAAATGAGAATATTTGCAGACTGCCTAAATATTAGGTTTCTAAGCTACAAATTAGAGTTACACTTTAGATTAATTCGGGTTTTGTATATTATATTTTGTAACTTTCATGCTTTATACCAAATATACATTTTGGTATATTGTATATTGGTATATTCAAATGGATACACATTAGGTTATAAACTTAAAATGAAAGCTATCTATTTGTAAAGTTAGCATAACTGAAATATTTTATTTGTTTTGTTGTATTTTGATACGTTCGTGCATTAAATTAATATACATACTATATATGCATTTTTATATAGTTTTGTATCTTGGTATATTCTATTAATAATACCACAATTTTCTTTTCGGGTGTCTCATAGTCGAGTACACTGCATAAATATTAGGTTATAAACTAAGCTAATTAAGCTAAGGAATATGTATTTGTAAACTAAGCATGACTCAGATTAATTCTGTTTTGTATTTCGTAACTTTCATACATTATACTAAATATACCAAATATACATGTTGGTATAGTTTTGCATTTTAGGAATATTATATTTTGGTATATTCTAATTATATTCTATTTCATTGCATTCTGTTATTTGTTTTATCTCTTTGGTCTTGCTATACTTGAAAAGTGATATTAATATGTTTGTATTGAATCGAAATTTTCTTTGCAGATAAATGATACAACAACAAATAGAATGAAACAACAACACATAGAAAGAGCGAAATGATTATAGTAAAACGGATTTCAAAATGATGTGAAATATATGAAATTTAATAAGAATAAAGTGAGTTCAAGTAAAAAGTGTATAAAAGTGACATTATTATAAAAAAATGAAAGTGAAAGTGCAGAGAACAGAAGTGGAGGAAAAATGTAATAGGAATATAGTGAGTGAAGGTGTATGTGAAAAGTGTTTAAAAGTGGCATTATAATAAATTCAAATCAAAATTATAAAAAGTAGTATTATTAATAAACTTAAAAAGGAGTGCAGTGAGCGAAAATGCAGTGTATAGAAGTGGACGTGAAATTTAATGGGAACAAAGTGAATAAGAAGAAGGATTAAGTTAGTAAAAATATATGTGAAAGTGCAGTGTATAAAAAGAAGTGTTTTTATTATTGAAAAATGTAATAAAAATAAAGTGAGTGAAATTAACAAATTCAATAATAAAGCGAAAGTGAAAAGTGTATTTATATATGTAAGTGTTCTTATTATTGTAAAATTTAATAAGGATAAAGTGAGTGAAAGTGAATTTGTGATAATTGTGGCTAAAATCTAAAACAACGCAATCAGATGTCAGTTGGAAGTTGGCAGTTGGCAGTTGGCTGTTTGAGTTGAGTTCGACGGCTACATTTGTCAGTTTGGGCGATCAAAGAAGCCGCGACTGAGACTGATAACGGATGTTGTGGATATGCATGGATGTGGATATATCGCTGCGCTGATACGTTGTGAATGTATGTGGGGTAAGTACCTCCCCAAAGTATTTGCTCGCTACACAATGCCGATATCTTTTTCACAACTTTTGTGGTGGGTGTTGGCCCCAACACTGTGTGGTGTGTCATCATCATGATGATCATCATCGTCATCATGATCATCATCATCGGTGGTCGCGCCACATCGCTCAGCAACTCATTAGCAGATAAAGATACTTTGAATGCGACATGAGACGTAGTCTATTCTCCCCCCTTCTTTACTCCCTTTCCCTTTCGACCCACCCACATCTGAAACTGCCTCTCAGTCAAGGTGTTTAAGTGTGATTGAGAATTGACACCAACTTTGTAGCTATATCAATCAAACGCTGACCAATGATGGACTTTACCACACACATAATATAGCAGACACAGCACATGAAGAAGTACACGCATTGGGCGGATGGGCCCCATCGAGATAGAGCTCCGAGATACGTGTCACAGTGCTACAGATTTCGATTCGATTTCGAAAGCAAACCAAAAGTCCGCAGCGACAAAGAAATGTTCGATAGATTAAACCAAACACTTGCACAACACTTGAATACCCTTTCCTTTTATGTTAGAAATTTGTATAATATTGAAAAGTTTACTTTTAAAGATTGAAACATTGAAATAGTCAAAATTATTATAGAAATTTGAATCATAGGGAAAATCTTTATTTTAAAAAATTGAAATAGAAAAAAAATGGAAATAGTTGCAGTGAAATAGTTGAATACCCTTTTTTTTTTGGTTAGAAATTTTATTTACTTTAAAAGACTTAAATATCGAAATAGTAAAAGTAGAAATAAATAGGTAAATACTCTTTTCTCTATCTTTTTTTGTTAGAAATTTTATTTATTTAGAAAACTTTACTTTAAAAAAATAAAATATCGATATAGTAAAAGTAGAAATAGTTAAATTCTTCTTTGTCTATTTTTTTTCTTTTTTTTTTTTTAGAAATTTTGTTTATATATAAAATTTTACTTAAAAGATTGAAATATTGAAATAGCAAACAAATAAATATTTAAAAACCTTTTCCTTTTTGCCTGTTTGAAATTTTAATTATATAGAACTCTTTACAGATTGAAAATATTGAAATAGAAAATTTAAAGAGAAAATTCTATATATAAATTCGGAACATTTTTCGATGATTCAATATCTAAAATTTTATCAAATCTTCATTAAAACTTTTTTTAATGACACTAATAAAAAGAGTAAGAATTTTACTATAATAACTAGAAATAGCTTACAAACTTTTATAATATTTTTAGGCAACTAGAAAATCAATCCTTTTTACTATTATCAAAAAGTTCTCCTCTCCTTCACATTCTTTATAGAACAATAGGTAGACTCCATTTGTGTTAGGGTATCTGCAACGAAAGATTCGTATAAATAGAATTTTTTGGCATCGGAAGGCGTAGGAAATCAAAAATATCAAGTGTTGTGAACGTCGGGGACAGCGAAAAAACAAACTTAAACCGATAACTGCTATCGAATCGATATCATCATCGACATTCGACATCATACGAGCTGCAGTTGTCCCTTGATCACAGCCACATTAGATAAGCCACATCCGAAATCTGTTTCTGGATTAACTATAATATACCATATATTGCAGTATATACTAAATATATGATAGTTACTCTGCCACTGTCTGGTTCAACATTCGACTTCATACGAAATGCTGTTGTTCCTTGACTATTCGTAGATAAGCCACATCCGAAATCCGTTTCTGGTCTAACCCTATATACATAATATACATATAATATACCATATATTGCAGTATATACCGTATGATAGCTACACTGCCTCTGTCCGGTTTTTCAGGTGCTAAAGTTAAATGAGTTTTATCAACAGAAGTTTGGCATTTCCTATTCCCGAAATTATTGATACTCACTTGTGATAGCAGCGAAGCGGGCGTTACGTTAACCCATTGTTGCCAACCCAATCGCATTTCTCGCCTAATTTACGTTTTGATTGAAATGTGACGCGTATTTTCCACTTGTACTAAAATTAACATTTCTTTTTTTTTTCGATTTTTACTATCAAATCAAATCAAATTTGTACTTGAGACGAAAAAAAATAATAATATGTTGATAATCATGAACTTTTTTGAATAATTTATTCTTCTGTACATTTTTTTTTATCTGTGCTGTTTTATAAGCAATTTCTAATCAATCACGATCGATAGTTTTCTCGAAAATTTTCCATCAATGGGAGGTTTTTTTTTTTTATTTTTTTGCACACATAAAACGGAACTAGATTTTGTTTTTAAGGTGAAGAGATTATGAGTGTAGAGTGTTGGGCGTGTTTTGCTGTGTTTCTGGGCGGTGCAGTTATCAGTGAGCTGGCGCCTCGTAATTTCCACAGAAAATCCGACAAAAAAAAAAAATAATATCGACTTTGCACCGACGTTTTGTTAGAAAAAAATCTTCCCCCAACTCGCTTTTTACGATATTTCTGTTTAAAGTGCGAGGCGATGACTTTGTCATCCATCCGCCAAGTTTTTGCTCATCGTCTCTCTCTCTGTGGCATTATTATTATAGACTATAGATATATTATTACTGTTGCGCGTCTTCAAACAACACAAAAAAAAAACCATATTTTTGTGTGAACTTCTAAGACGGAAAGCCGACACGACTTGATGACAAACAGAAAAAAAATAAAGTGGAATATATAGAGCAAAAGGTATTACAAATTATCGGTGCAAGTTACAAACTCATTCGCTACACATATATCTTCTAAGTTATTGGCAAATAGAGCACACAAGCGGAAGAGAGAGAAAGAGAGGTAGAGAGGGAGAGGGAGAGAGAGAGATTGTGAGCATTAAGCTACGCGCCTTTAGACACGATTTTCGCCATGATTTTTCCATGCACTTTGTTCAATACATTTCGATGCCCAAGCACCTCTCCACCTCCCTCTCTTTCCCCCCTCTCTTTGTCTCGCTCTTCCATTGCTATATATACTATATGTTGTTTGAGTCTGATAAGATATTTTGAATGATGATGTGCTGTTGTCATATGTCTACAGTTACCACAGCTACAGCAACAGCTCTTAGCTCCCTCCCTCTTCCTCTCCCTGTCCCACTCTGCCTCTCTCTCGCTCTTTCTGTCTCGCCATAAGCATGGGGGATTTGTCGTGGCATTAGATAATATCTCCCCCCTCTGTGTGTGTTCTTTTTTTTTATGTGCGGGCGCGTAACTTGGTTAGCGACAGACAGACACAAAACAAAAAAAAAAATACCTGACAAGGCCTAGAAGTTCTCTTCCAAAGTTATTGAAATTCTGAAGCTCAGTTATCTGCAGTCAGCGAGCGAGCGAGAGCATTATTATTATTATTATTATTATTTCTAGGTGTAACTTTAATTAGGTTAAATATTTGCAGCGTGTCGTCGGTCGTCGGTCGTTGGTCGACATCCGATATCCGCTCTTTGGCAAGCTTTGCTCGCTTTGCACAACAAAACGTTACAGCTGCTTGCCACAGACGCCGCACGGCGTTGCCAGATCTGCTGCAGAGAAGCTGATCTGATAAGCAGACCAGCTTTTAAGCAGTTTACATTCTTGTAAATTAAAACAATGTTTTCATTGCATAGAATTTTGACAATGAAATTGAAAGATGTTTTTTTTTAAGGAATTTCAATTCTTCTAAAGTATCATTGTATTTATTTATTGCATAAAATATTTAACATGAAATTTAAAGATATATTTTTAACAATTTGAGCCGCTTTTAAGGAATTTGCATTCTTGTAAAATATTATTGCTGTTGGCTCAAGTTAAATGTATAAGAATGCTTTCATTGCATAGAATTTTTTAGGTGAGATTTTAATGTTTTTTGAACAATCTGCCATTTGAGTTAAGGACGACAAATATCCTTTGGGGAAGAACTAAAATGGAATTAAAATTTTGTTTGTTCAAGCTTTTTGTTAAAACTATCTATAAAACTTAATTCAATAATAGTTAATAAATGAGGTAAGGATAATGATAAAGCTCCTTTGGAGATGGATTAAAAGAGATGTCAAAGCTTTTTTTTACTATAGAGAGTTGCCAGATCGTTTAACTATCATTCAAATCTTAATTGAATAATGATTTACAAATTAATTTATTACCGTTTAAATAAAGTTAAGGATAAGATATGGTTCATCTCACAAATCATTTGCTTGTCTTTAGTTTGAAGTATCTCGCTAAGTTTATTATTTTCACTTTTCAAATATCTTTGCTTAAGATACAAGTTCAGGATAAAGCATCGACAAAACTTCTCGAAAATTGATATTATTTGATATTATTTCGAGATTTGAATTTGATTTAAAGTGAACTAAATTGAACCAATTGGCACAAATGGTTTTCTTTCTGTAACCAAGATGAATCACTGTAGAAAATTGGCATTATTTTCAATAGAAATATGCTTATATTTAAATGTAGATTAGCTGCTAGATTTTTGTTGACTCACGATGATCATTTCAGTTTCTGGGGAGTATCAAAAAATAAAAAGACTGCTTGATATCTGCTGGAATTTCTCGTGATGCAACGGAGCTGTCAGTATTTTCAACAAAAAAGTGTCCCCAACAACAATGGATCTTGTTATTGAGTAGAGCAATGACTGATCGCTTAAGCAGCTCTACCAATTGAATTTCGTATCGCTCCCCAACCCCAAAATTCTTGTTGTTGTTTTTGTTGTTGCTGCTCTAAATAGATTTCTAAATAGATCGTCTTTTGCCTCGCCATGATCTGCGTCTCTCTCGCCACCTTGCTCTCTCTCTCTCTCTCTTGATTTCTATTCCGCTACAGCTATCTCTGTCGTTTGCACTTGGCTCTTAGTTCTGTGTGTGTGTGTGTGTGAGTGTGTGTGCGTCTCTAGGGCGTTTCGCTGTTTACTTCCAACAAAATCCATAATGTGCGCCCCCATTTATCAAATGTAGAAAATCTGGCGTCGCCTTTGATAAAAATAAATAAGAAAATGGCCAGCGATGTGGGCCGTGTTTATTTTCACTGTCTCCGTGTCTGGGTGTGTGTGTGTGTGTGTGTGTGTGTGTGTGTGTTGAACAATCGCTGCCATTGAGTCGTCGTTGTCGTCGTTGTTGTCGTCTTCTGTCTTGTGTCTTCTGCGTTGCCTTCTGTCTTCTGTCTTCCGCCCTTCTGCGTTCTTCCGAAGCTCAAGTGGCTCATTATAATTGGACGTTGAGCATTTCGTGTTCCAAGGTGTGCGAAGGGCTTTGGCTTTAGCTTTGGTTAAGTTGCTAGGCGCCGTCGTCACTCTGACTCTGCGACTCTGTGTTGTGGCAGCCACATGAATAATTCGCCTCCCAAAAAAAAGAAGCCGAGAGGGTGCAGAGAGCAACCACACACACACACACACACTCACACACAGTTAATTTACCTTCACCCCGAATGATTGTACCATATATTCTTTTCTTCGTTCTTCGTTGTTATTCTTTTATACCCGCTACCCATAGGGTAAAAGGGTATTCTAATGTAGTGAAGGAAGCATCTCCTGCGAGTAGATATATTCAGGCTTAAGATGCTTTGACTTACAATCTGGTATATTTTATACTCTTGAATGTAGTTCTATATATATTAATATACCAAATATAGGTCTTGGTATATATATATATTTTTTAGTATTTTTGTGGTGTATTAATTTTAAATGTAGTACTATAAAATATAGCATTCGGTATATTATTGATATTTTTGGGTATACTAATTTGGTATAATTTCAAATTAATACTGCACTGAAGTATAATATTTATATACCATGTATAGCCTTTGGTATATTTTTAGTATTTTTGTGGTGTATTCATTTTAAATGTAGTACTATAAAATATAGCATTCGGTATAATTTTGGGTATATTAATTTGGTATAATTTCAAATTAATACTGTTCTGTCGTACCACATACCATATATGGTATAGCTTTAGAATTTTTGTGGTATATTATTTTGGTATATGTTTAAATTAATGTTGGACTGTTGTACCATATACCCTTGGTATATGTTTAGTATTTTTGTGGTACATTAATTTTAAATGCAGTACTATATCAATATACAAAATATATAATTTGGTATATTTTTAGCATTTTTGGTATATTAAGTATGTATATTTTAAAATTAGTATTGTACTGCATTACAATATCAATATACAATATATAACCTTCGGTATATTTGTGGTGTTTTTGTAGTATATTAATTTGGTATATTTTGAAATGAATAGCGCACTGTTTTGCTTTTATTCACAATGGGTAGCGGGTATCTCATAGTTGAGCTCACTCGACTGTAGCTTCCTTACTTGTTTTATCTTTCGACTTTGACTCGCCTTGTGGGGCTCTACATATTGTATGACAAATGCCAATAGAATGCCATAGAAATCGAACAAATGAAATGACCAGCGGAAGATTAGGTCAAATGCTTACAATGCATCTTTAAGAAAGGGTGATGAAATTTTCAAATATACTTTGTTGGGAAATAGGAGACAAATGTCCGAAGAGATCTGAATACAATATCAATATTACAACTTATTTACATTATAAAATAAACTACTCAGTTTGTAATGAACCTGTTTAGTCTTTCAATGTTGCTGTACTGGTAAATTAATGGCACTGAATTGTATTTGAGAAAAATGCAAAATATATTGATGCCATAATCATTTAATAATAATTTTTCGAGTAAGGAATGTAAATATGTATTTGTGATAGCTGCTTCTTAAACCTTTTCTTCACTTCCAATGCAAAGCACACAAAAATTCCTCAATAGTTTTAGCGGAGAAACTTGAATCGATGGAGGTTCTAATGTAACTTTCAGCTGAAGTCAGGCTTGGCATCGCTTTGTACCGCTCGTGGGGGATGTACGTGTAGATTTCTGGAGAACATGGGAATCGGAATCGGACTCGTTGAGCCAATGATCCAATGAACGTGCCGAGTGCTGGATTCTACGGAATATTGGGTCTTGAGAAGAGACCGAATGAGTCAACACGAATCGAACTGATTGCAGATTGTTTTTTCTTTCTTTTTCATTTTGTTGTTGTTGTTGTTGTTGTTGTTTTTAGTGCTGTCGTCGTCGTTGTTGAGTAAAGTGTAACCAATAAAAGAGCCAATAAAAGAAAACACAACGAAATACATTGAACAAAATGCTGTTCGTATCAGCAGCGACGACAGCCAGCGATAAGCGCAACATCTGTTAAGCAAGCAGCTAGCCAGCTCCCAGCTGCTCCTCCTCCTCCTCCTCCTCCCCCTCCGCCCCTTTCCCCACTTGATTAACCCCTCTTTACGTCTCCCCTTTGATTGCCAAGGCGGCAGACGCAGTCACAATTGATCTATCTATAGACATGTTCGAATACACAAGGTCTTAACTGGGGTATTCATTGTGTGTGTGTGTGTGTGTGTGTGTGTGTAACCAGGTTTAGTAAGCAGCAAAGAGAGAAAGAGAGAGAGACAGAGAGAGAAGGAATCTAGACAATGGTAAAGGAAAAGAGGGAGACAACATGACAATCTATAGAATCTAGATCAACTTTACTAAAGCATGTCCATTATTTTATTAAATTTTCATTTCCGATTTTAAATATGAAATATGTAGAAAAGAGATCTCAAGTTATTCCGAGTATTGAATATATATTTTTATGTAGCATTTTTCTTAAAAGATTTCTTATTTATTAATTTCTTTTCGACATTTCTTTGTTATATTTATTTATTTTAACTTTCATTTCCGTTTTGAAATATGGAAGAGACCTCAAATTCTTCTCAGTATGGAACATTTTTTTTTAGAATCATTCTTACAAGAGTTCTATTTTATTTGTTTCTTTTCGTTATTATATATATTTTTTACATAATTCTTACAAGAATTATAATTTATTAATTCTTTTCGATATTTCTTTGTTAATGTTTTTTAGCAGCATTCTCAAAAGATTTATAATTTATTAATTTATTTTTGAAATTTCTTTTTTTTTTAATTAAATCACAAAGCTAACGTATTGTTTTTGAATTTAAAATGTGTATTATACAAACTTGAAATTTTTCTTAAATATTAAAGCAGCTTAGAGTTGCGTTTTCTTCTATAATTTAGCTCAAGTTTAATTTAGATTTGCAATTAAAAATGCTTGTCGAATTTAGGTTGGGATAATTGAGCCAAAGTGTATGCATTGGCAATCGTAACTGAGAACTGCAAGCTGAAAGCTATTAAACACATCGAAAAGGAGGCTAACACACTGCAAACGATTGCTAGAGAGGGAAAGAGATAGAAAAGGAGAGGGAGCGAGAAAGAGGGAGGAAGCACTGAGAACATAGAAGGGAGAGCGTGTGTGTCGATAGCGAAACAGCAATCTGCAGCTAATTGCATTTCGACGACAATTGTAAAATGTTTTGAGCAAAGATTTAAGTGAAACGTAACTTCAACTCACTGACCGACTGCCTAATACCCTGTAAGGGCAACAAACAGATTGAGGTGGATACATGATAATGGATTATTTATTTATTTATTATACTAAAGCTAGTATTAAATACTAAATTTGATTTATTCGACTCAAATAATGGATTGTTTATAGATAATGTCTGAAAAGAAATTCTGATTGCTGATTCTGTTACTTGAAATATGCTGATTGATAAATAATAAAAGTGAAATTCACGTATATTTTACTAAAGTTCTTAGTACCCTAGAAATTTAACTGTAAATCTATATATATATATATATATATATATATAGCTTATCATAATCCTTTAGAATTTTCATTCATATTTTTCAATTTTAAAATAATGCTATCATACTATTTAGTATTTTTGTATATATTATTTCTATAGTACGAGTATTAGCGATTAAAGATAATTTAAATTTAAGTTTCAAATCATTAAGTATATACTCTAAAAAAATATAATACTGTACTATATTATACAAAAATACTATATACTTGTAGTATTATAGTTTTCCTTTTTTTCATTGTGGAGAGTTAATGATTTGAATTTTATATGATATTTAATATTTCATTTAATAACAAAATAATGCAATAATACTATACAGTATTTTTTAAAATTAGTATTCTTTTATATACTATATAGTATTTTTGTAGAGTATTTCTTTTTTCTAATGTGCACACTTAATGATTTGGAATTTTACTTGGACTGAACTTAGAAAGTCGAGCATACCCCGCTGTTACACACGCTTAGGGTATTGGCATGAGAAGTGCTATTGGAGGCGCAATTGGCAGCGGCCAAAGCCAAAGGCAAACGCAAAGTATCTGCTATTTGCAGTATGTTGCTATTGGCTATCGGCTCTACATAGTATCGAGTGTGCAGATAGATTATTATGACTGCTATAAGGAAGCATTTCGAGTCCGAGTTTATGTAAACAAAACGCAGCGAAGGTCATGCTCTATCTCTGTCTTTCTCTCTCTCTCCCTCTCTCTCTGTCTGTCTGTCTGTCTGTCTGTCTGTCAATCGCAGCTGGCAGTTGGACATCTGCTGAAGAAGCTGTGACAACAACTAATAAGACAAGAATACCCAATTTTTTTGTGTTTTTAAATTCCCAGCACAAATTGAATACGAGAAACCGCAAGCAGACAAACCTTAATGCTACACTTAGGCACTGAAGCTTGCGGTTTGTTGTGTTTGTGGTCACAGTTTTGATCGGAGACGACGATCGGAGCAGAGAGACCCAGAAAGACTTTTGCTGATAGCAGCTGAAGAACACATGGCGCTCCATGTGTGATAAGTCAAGTAAACTGAAGCTCAAGTCTTGCTCGAATGTTTCTATAAAATTTTAGATATTGCGATTATTTACTACGCTAAAGAATTATTATTCAAGCTGGTTAAAATTTGAAAAATGATATAGATCGATAAATAACTATATCAAGTCCAATCCTTTTTAATATCTGAGAGAGTTTAAATAGTTAATAAAGCTACAGTCGAGTGTGATCGATTTTGAAATACTCGCTACCAATTTTGAATAAAACATTGCGCTATTATTCTTAAAATATACTAAATTTACATATCACAAAAATACTTAAAATACCAAGAGCTAGATATGCTATATAATAATAAAAACTAGTAAGATAGCAACAGACGAGAAATACCCTCTTTTGATTGTGAATAAAAGCAAAATAGAGCAGTATTATTTTTAAAAAATACCAAAATAACGTACTACAAAAATACTAAAAATATACCTAGTAATGTATTTGGTATATTGATATAGGAGCACATTTAAAGTTATTATACCACAAAAATACTAAAAATACCAAGAGTTATATTTAGTATATTTGGTGGTTATATTTCCAGGGTGTTTCTCTGTAACTTATAAAATAAAGTAGTTTCGAGAATAAACAAATTACATAGATTGTCACTTGCTTGCGGTTGGCATGGCAACATTTCGAGTAGCCTAACAGAGCAATTCAGAATGAGAGAAAACCATAACCATAATACTATGATTATTTTGAGTAGTTTTTGGTTTTTGTTATACTTAAGATAAAAGACACTGAAAATTTGCGGTCATCTTGTTTGGCATTGGAGTGAGTGCTTGACTTTTGGCTCATGGGAACAGAAGTTAACAAGTGATTACGATGATAATTGGTCTGGGGCTGGATTATGATGACAAGAAGAACAAGAAGAACACAAGAATTTCCGAGAATTATGTTGCATTCAAAATGCGAGAAAAAAAGTGCCAACAAAGTTGAATAAAATATTGAAAATTCTTAAGAGTTGGCAAAAAAATGCATTTTATGAAAATCAAATCCGATTATATGGCCGAGCGAGCATTGATCTATATAGACAGAGAAAGAGAGAGAGAGAGCGAAATGCGAAACATCAGCGAAATCCAACTACGATAAATCACACAGAAAACAACAGCGATATCAGCAACGTTCTACCTGTTCCTATATATTTATGTACATTTATATTTTTGTGTAACAAGAGCTTGCGTATGCACTGGGTATAGGATGTCTTCTTATAGAGAGGGACTCTCTTTAAAATGATGACGAGATTTCAAAGCTTAAGCATTGAACATTTACAGACTTGAGTCATTTATTTTTCAAGTTATAGTTATAAAGTAAATTTAAGAATTTTACCTTAAGGAGAGAATTTGTTCGAAAAGAAATTGTGTTGCGCAGATTTTTGCTGATTACAGTTGAAAATACATATATGCACTTGAATTTAGTGCTGAGCAATATGTTTTTATTTTTGATCTGCATACTCCATTTTCTGGCTGTGCAAGTGTCATTCACCTGCAGATCGGGTAAACAATAAATAAGCATATCAGCCGTCGACTGAATGATGACTGACTGAGCGGTCAGTCTTTTGATTCTGATTCTGTGTCTGGCTAAAGTTCTACTTACTGTCTGAGATTCTTAATATAGCACGTGTTTCATATGTGTGCTACAAAGTATCTGATTACTTTCTCTCTCTCTCTCTCTCTCTCTCTCTCTCTCTCTCTACTGTTGCACTCTAAAGTTGCACTGATCATGCGGTTGGTTTATAATATCTTTATATGAGGGGGATCATGCGCTTTTGAACATGCACTTGTCACTCTCACTCATGCTCTGTCTCTCTCTCTCTCTTTGTCGCTGCACCTGCAGTTATATGCTCCATAAGCATGCTCGCACCTTACCATAGCCACAACTCAATTATAACAACTCATACACCTTTGGGGATCAATCAGTTTCAGAGATTTCATTAAGATGCACTACAAAAAGAAAATGCAATTAAAATACTGTACATTTAAAATGCAGTACTTTACCTACATAAAAAATAGAGCTTTTGGTATATTTTTAGTATTTTGTGGTAGATCTCAGTATATATGTAGAATATGGTAAGGTATATTTTGTGATTTATAATATATTTTGAATGTACTTCTTCATCTATATACCAAATATGGGCTGTAGTATACTTTTAGTATTTTGTGGTATATTTTAGTATATATGTATGTAGAATATGGTCTGGTATATTTTGTGATCTATGGTACATTTAGAATGTAGTACTACATCTGACATACAAACATATATACCAAATAGATCATTTGGTATATCTAAGTATGTTTTTAGAATATGGTTTAGAATTGTCTGTTATGG
The DNA here is from genome assembly GCF_023558435.1 of Drosophila sulfurigaster albostrigata. NCBI lineage: Eukaryota > Metazoa > Arthropoda > Insecta > Diptera > Drosophilidae > Drosophila > Drosophila sulfurigaster. The sequence goes on from NC_084885.1 coordinate 23,298,560, forward strand.
TATATTTAGAATATTGTATTACATCGATATACCAAATAGAACCTTTGACATATTTTCGTATTTTTGCGGTATATTTTTAGTATATTTATAGAATATATATTTTGTATATTTTGTCCTCTATGATATATTTAGTACGTAACACTAAATCGATATACCAAAAGACCCTTTAGTATATCTTCGAATGTTTGTAGAATATCTATATACCAAACACATAATTTGGTATATCCAAAATCATTCTTAGCTCTAATTAGTACTCGGCAATTTGTTCTCAGTGTTCTCAATATCTTCTTGACCATGTCGCAATGTAATGATTCTGATGTCATTGAACACAGAACAAAAGATGTTGCGCACTCAATAATTTCCGATATGCAAACACATAATACTCGAATATATCATTTTTTTTATTCGTCGCCTTCTTCTTCAGTTTTTTTTTTCTTCTTTTCATATTCGTATTTTTATTATAATCAGTGATTTTTTGTCTTTCTTCATTAAGTGTGTGTGTGTTTCATTTTGCTTTTCCGTTCGTTTTTGGCCTGAATTTTATCTTGCGAATGCAATTTTTTGGTACCGCCTTGCGTTGCGCAGAAGATATATTACCATATCGGATCCATATCGCATGGGTGTATCATATTACAGACACCGTCGCTGGATGGTTCTACACTTTGCTCTTTCCCTTTCTTTTTTTCTCTTTGATATTTCGAAAAAACAAAGAAAAAAATTCGCTGAATCTGTGGAAATTGAGTTAAATTGAGAGTAGAGTTCTTTTTTTGTATAACTGCAAGTGTAAGATCTGAAATTATAAAAAAATTAAGCGAGCTAAGCATGACTTCAGTTTAAATATATATAATTTCAATTAGAAATCAGATTAAATATAGTTCTTTATTTTTTGATTGACATTATAAAAAATTAAGCATATTTTTATTAAAATACGAGTATATATAATTTCAATTCGATGTCAGGTGAAATATAGTTCTTTAATTTCGATTGACATTATAAAAAAAATTAAGCGAGTTAGATATGTTTTCATTTAATTTAAAGTATTCTAATTAAAAGACAGATTAAATCTTTACTTTCTTCTTATTTATTTTCGATTGTAATTATAAACAAAAATTAAGCGATTTACAGTTTATACATAATTTCAATTTGAATTAGAAGATTAAATATAATTCTTTGTTTTGATTGAAATGTTTCAAAACACATCAGCGTTATTTTATCGTTACTATTTTCGCAGTTGTTTTGCTAGTTCAACTAAAGCTCAACTGTACCTATTTTTCTGTAGTTGTTGTTGTTGTTGCTTGCTGTCTCAGCTAACCTCATTCTCAGTGTAATCTGGCTTCAATCTAACCTCACAATGTGCCTGCATCCTAATGTGCCAGCACATAAAACACACACACACATATGCATATACACATACATAGTATATATGTATTTAGTCTCTGTCCATCTATATTGATTTTTCTCGACGAAAGCGCAGACGAAGAAGAGCAGCAGAAAATGCTGTAAAAGCGAGAACAAATGCTACGGATGTGGTGGGGGCAAGAGAGGGGGGAGCAGAGAGGGGGGCGCACCGTGGTAGGCAGAGGAGGATACACAACAACAGCAACAACAACAGTAAAACACACACACACACATACACACAGGGGAGAATTTATCAGAATAACATCAGAAATTCAGAAGAACTTGCGCGCCTCCCTTGTGTTCCCCCCCTTCCCCCCCCTCCCGCAAAGCGCTGTGGCCATGATGTGGCTATAGTATATAGAGAAGCGTATATAAAGCTTACATATATATGTATATGTATATATATGCGCTGTGTATGTACTGAGAATCGGCCAAGGCAACTGTGTGGCAACAGAGCAAGAGCAAGAGCGAGCGAGAGAGAGAGTGAAGAAGGAGGAGGCGACAGGTGAGAAGAGCTGTAAAAGCAAGCGACTAAAAACGACGACGTCATCGTCATCGTGCATGATGTGGAAGTGAAGAAGAAGCAGACACAGTGGGAAGGAAGGGGAGTGAAATGGGAGGTGAGGAGAGGGGTTGTGGTGCTGGTGCTGGTGTTGGTGTTGGTGTCTGTGTCAGGTGGCTTGGTGGGCGCTGTAGTAGAGGTCACATAGAGGGTAGTGGCTGAGCTGCTGCAGCTGCCGTTTGCTTCTGCTGCTGCTGCTGCTTCTGTTCTTGCTTCTGCTGCTGCTGCTGGGGGTGATTTCTCAGTGGTGGTAGTTAAAGCTACCTGTAACAAGAGACGAAACGAGACGAGACGAAATGAGACGAGCGCCCAACGAAAGCCGAGCCGAAGCCGAGAGCCGAACAGCGAGCGAGGTCGACAAAAAAAAAGAACAACAACAGAGCAACAGAAATTTCATAGATTTTTTCTTAGAACTAGGGAAAATCCAATTAGAAATGCGCACAGAGGGAAATAATTCACCTGTCAAAGCACACACACACACACACACACTGAAAGAGATAGAGATAGAGAGAGATAGAGTGTGTGAGAGAGAGCAAAAGCTAAGCAAGAGTGAGAGAGAGAGAAAGCGAGAGGGGATGGAATTGAAAACTGACGAGCTGACAAGGCAAACTAAACTGAAACTGACTGACTGAATGAATGAAGGCTCCGCTGCTACGCTGCTGCGTGCGTAGGATGAGAGACGGAGGCAGAGCAAAGCCCAAGGGCGTGTGTGGGAGAGAGGGAGGTAGAGGCAGGGGAGACCTAGGGGTTGGGGCTGGGGATTTACGGCTGGCAGGTAAATTAATGACAAGCGAGGGTGGCTGCACAGTCGGCCTGGCTGGACAAAAGTAGCGTTGTTGGAGGTCGTGGCGAGGGGAGGGAATAGAAGGAAAGGGAAGGGAAGGCATGCGGGTGCTGTTAACGTCGCAGTCAACGACGACGCCACGCAGCCAGACGTTAAATGATGGCGCGTCGCATATTCCCAACTCTGCGTATGTGTGTGTGTGTGTGTGTGTGTGTGTGCAACGGAAATGAGCAAACAGAAATACAACAAGTTCGCATACGCCCAAACAGCGTGCGCGACTAGCAGCCACCCCATAAAAAATACAGCTCCTAATCCTAACCTCTTCATAACTTGGCTAATAGCTAAGCTTTTCAGCTGAAATTTTCAGAATATCGAGAAAAGTCTCAAAATTATACTTAGAGCAAAATAGAAGCTTAGAAATCTAACAATTTAGTTAAAAGACGCTGTTTAGAATAATAAAAATCCATTCTTAATACATACCTTTTAGTAACTTGGCTAATAGCTAAGCTTTATAGCTGAAATTTTCAGAATATCAAGCCAAGGCTGAAAACTATATTAAAGCGAAAAAATAACTTGGAAATCCAAGAATTTGGATAGCAAGGCAGTTTAGAATAAAAAATTAGACGTCTGTTCTACCTTACCTCTTGGTAACTAATTGCAAATCTTTTCAGCTGAAATTTTCAGAATATCAAGCTTAGTCTCAAAACTTTAGTTACAGCAAAATAAAATCTTGGAAACCCAACAATTTAGTTAACAAAGCCTGTTTAGAATGCAACAGATAAAGATAATAAGAAAGGCTACCAATCTTTACCTCTTTATAACTTGACTAATTGCTGAGCTATTCAGCTGAAATTTTCAGAATATCAAGCTAAGTCTCAAAACTTTAGTTACAGAAAAAATGAGCTTAGAAATCTAACAATTTAGTTAACAAAAGCTGTTTACAATAAAAGAAAAAAACATTGTTAATCCTTACCACTAAGTGCGGAGGTTTTCGCCTGAAATCAGAATAGCAAGTCAAGTCTCACAACTATCAAACAATTTAGTAAGCAAAGGTTTTATTTTAGATATGTGAAATATAATAAAACTGGCTTGATCAACATGCTACCCTTTATAGTAGACATCCCCGACAGGGTATAGGAGCAGAAAACCAAAGCCATGAATCTGAAATTCTTTGCTGCTTTTTTGCCTCAAACTCGAATGACAAGCGGCTGACATGGGCCGTGATGAAGTGGGGCCGCTTGCTTGCTTGTTCTTCTTCTGCTTGTTGTTTACTGGGGTGGTGAGTGTTGGGCTCTCGGCTCTGGGCTCTGGGTTTTGCCTTGCCAGGTTTGAGGTACAGCAGATTGCGGTAGTTGGAGCGGGGAGCAAGGGGCTGGCTATTCCAAATGGTAGCAGGACATTGTTTTCTTCTATTTCCTTTCTTTTTTTTTTGCTCTCCTCTTCTCTGGTTGGGTTTTTTTTGGGTTATTGCGCATTGATTTGCTGCATTGCGTGCGGCAGGTGGATGAAATACTGATATCCTTACCTTCTGCCAAGCGATTAGTCATCAACATAAAAGAAAGGAAGAGCATATGGCCATTAAGCCGGGAGATAAACACACTTAATGTAGTTAACTAAAGCTGATAGTGTGGAAGCAAAGAAGAGCAGCTCTGAAAAAGCTAATGGAAAACATGTATGAAAACCGGAGGAAAATTCCCTAGGAATACAAAAATGAAACTAGGCTGCAGCCAAGTTGCAGCTGCATTAAAACAAAATAAGTTGTTAATTTCGCTTAGCGGAAAAAGTAAAGAAAAAGCTTTTGGAAATCATGCCTGAAAGCCGGAGGAAAATTCCCTAAGAATTAAAACTAAGATACAGACGAGTTGCAGCTGCAATAATGAGTTGTTAACTACGTTTAGTTAAAAGTAATGAAAAAGCTAGAGGAAAATTGACTAGGCTACAGCCGAGTTGCAGCTGGATTAAAACAAAATAAGTTATTAATTACACTCAACTAAAAAAGCTAATGGAAATCATGCCTGATATCCTTAGGAAAATTCCCTAGAAATCAAAAATAAAACTAGGTTAAACTCAAACCGTAAAAAAACATAAAATGATATGCCTAGGTGTAAATTACTCTTGGCAAAAAGTGGGCGGGAGACTTCCTATCCTCTCCAAGGACATATAATAATAGCAATAGCTCATGTAGCAACGTTATCTGAAGGCTGAAGGCAGTCAGAAAAAGGCTGCAGTTGCAGTCAACATGATTTACGCGTTGGCGTCGCCATCGTCATCGTCGTCGTCATCGTTGTTGCCAGAATGCCAGCTGCATTCTAGCGTTGGATGTCAACAAAACATGACCCCAAAATGTAGCTGCAACGCCGTCAACCGCATACCTAGATTTCTAGTTGGTCTATGCTACTCCGTCTTTGGCAACAGCAGCGACAAATGTCACATAAATCCTCAATGCGAATGTTTTGCGGATTTCGTAAGGCTCGAGAACGCCTTTCGATATAATTCTAGTGGAAGAAAATTTGCATAGCAATGCCATCCCAGGCAGAGGACTCAAGATGATGACTGCAGAAAATACCCTGTAAATGTGAGCCGAAAAGCAAAAAGGATTTAGAACTTGGCAAATTATGTTTTTTCATTCGGGTCTCAGATTGTGCAATAAAGCGAAAAGATTGCAAGTTATTTTGCGGACTTTAAGATTAGAATTATGTTTAAAATATATTTTTCTTTAAGGTTTTTTCCACAAAATAAATCTGCCAGAAATATTAGTTAGAAAATAATGTTTAAAATATCTTGTTGGTTTAGGTTTTTGATAAAGAATAAATCTTTGAGAATTAGAGATTAGAAAATAATGTATAAAAAATATATTTGTATTTTAGCTTTTTGCTTATAAATCTTCGAGAAATATTTATTAGAAAATGATGAATATCTTTTTGTTTTAGGTTTTTTCTAAAGAATAAATCTTCTAGATTTAAAGGTTTGAAAATTATGTTTGAATTATTATTTTGTCTTGGGTTTTTGCTAAAATTTTGAGGGGGTCTCAGGTTATCAAAAGATATTTAGAGATTAGAAAATAATGTTTAATATATTCTTTACCTTTAGGTCTTGAAACTAAACCCCCAAGTGCACCCCGAATTTAATTGGATTATTGAAATCTTTTGTTTCGAAATTTAGAGATTAGAAAATTATGTTTAAAGAATATATTTTTTTTTAGATTTCTGCTTTGAATAAATCTTAATACTTGAAAGAAAACCCCCAAGTATACCCCGAATTTAATTGGACTGTTGAAATCTTTTATATCCTCCTTTTGCTTTGATTTTGGGATGCCAAATTTAGCTGCATTTCTTCAGTCAACCTATCAGCGTAGCTTTCAAAATCCTTTTTCAGTCAGAATGAAACGTCTGCCATCTTGTGGCGTCGCAAGGGATGTTCAATGGAGGTCGCATTACGCGTGGGCAACAGACTTGAGTCGTAGTTAGGGGCAGCACACTCAGCATGTGGCAAAGAGGGTGGCATGGGGAGGGGGAGGGAGAGGGGTGGAGAGGCAAGTGAAGAGGGTGTCTCTATGCGACAATTTCCTGCTTTCAAAGTTTTGCGCGCACACAAACTGAGAAACACGCAGAGCGAGCAGAGAGAGAGAGAGAGAGAGAACTGAGCGCATTAAATTGAGGCCCAAGTTACAGCAGCGATAAATTCGAGGCAAATGTATCTGACGATTGCCGTTTGGGCCAAGAGTCAGCAACAACAACAGCAGCAACAACAACAACACTGTTGTTGCCCCTGCCTGCGGTTGGCGTGCGGCAAAAAAGTTCGCCAGGTTGTTGTAACCCTCGTCATACCCATTAGCCAAAAGGGTTGCAAGGGTAACATCGTTCAGTAGCAGTCGAAAGCATAAAGAATTTCTATTATTTGCTGTCCGCTTAGGCTCTTTATCTGTCAAAGCTTTTGTTTAAGCAATCTGAGAGTCTGACAATCTGGTATATTTTTTACTTTACTCTATGGTATATTTAAAATAACTATATGGTATATTTTGTACTTTACTCTATGGTATGCTTAAAGTTACTATATGGTATATTTTGTAGCTTACTCTATAGTATATTTAAAATGTCGTACTATGTCAATATACCAATTATAGCTATTGGTATATTTTTTTGTATAATATTTTGCAGTAAATTTTCAGCATATTTATTTGGAATATAGCCTTAGGTATATTTCAGTATTTTTGAGCTGCATTTTCGGTATATTTACTTGGATCATATGTTGTTATTTTCTCATTTTGCGGCATATTTTCTCCACATTTATTTGGAATATCATCTTAAATATATTTCAGTATTTTGCAATGCATTTTCAGCATCATTTTAGATCATACGGTATATTTTTTGGACTTTGTGGTATTTTTTTGGTATATTTACTTGCCTTCGGTATATTTTCGGTACATAGTCTTCGGTATGCGTTTGTAGTCTATGGTGTATTTTAGGTATATTTTAGTATTTTAGTGGTATTTTATCTATATATTCATATGAATCATGTAGTATTTTTTTGCATTTTGCGGTATATTTTCGTCATATTTATTTGTTATATAGCCTTCGAGATATTTTAGTATTTTGAGGTATGTTCTCGGTATATAGTCTTCGGAATGTTTTTGTTGTTTTGTGATATATTTATTAGTTATATAGCCTCGGGCATATTTCAGTATTTTGGCGGTATATTTTCTGTATATTTATTTGCTGTATAGCAGACTTTAGTATATTTATTTGGTATATATAATCTATATAATAAAGTATACCATTATTTTTGTGACATATTTTTAGAAAATGATTTCATTGAATATGGCTAACAGGTATGTCAAAGTTAAGTACACTCGACTGTAACTTTCATTCTTGTTGTTTATTTTGGTATCAATTCATATCACAATTTATATTCTATCGAATTGATTCTTACAAATGACATTTTCATTAATTTCCGACCAAATTTAGCAATGTTAACGCTTAAGATGTATGTTTATATACAAAATCAGAATGTCTACTAATGTTCGGGTATGTTGAAGTCGAGCACACTTGCCACGGTCCGTTAGCCAAGTTAGTTTGCTTTGCTTGCAGCGTTTTTGCATACGAAATGCGAGCTGTAAATTGTATCTGTGCGCTACTTAGATACACCAATGCGAGCGAGCACGGGGGTGACTCGTCTCATATACAACCCCTAGCCTCCATCTCTCCCCTTCCCCCCTCCTACTCCCCCTCCCCATCGCTCAGTTCAGTTGAACAACACTTCGTGTTGCCGTTTTTTCGGTGGTTTCGTTCGTTTGCCCGCAATTGGTTGCCGCAGCAACGTTGATTTAATAGATTTTTCCGTTTGCAGCTCAAAATGTGCTTTTGCAGATACGATACAGTCAGTGTCGTAGTATGCCCCTAACATCCCTTCAACGACATCACCTCCCCTTCCCCCTCCCACCCCACCTCAAAAGCAGAGGACAACTTTTGTGACGAGGACAATGACGAGGGGAGACGGAGACGGTGAAGGAGACAGGGGGAGGGAGGACTGCGAGGACATGGACATGGACACGAATTGAGTACGTGACACGGGGTTGCAACCCCCAACCCATGCCACCCCCACAACCCCCCCTTGCTTGCTCTTATAGCAACCCTATCTAGACTTTTGTATCCCATTGCCATCATCCGCTTTATTTTTATTTTCGTTTTTTTTTTTGTTGCTGTCGCATTTGTCTGCATCCGAAAAAAAGCAGCAAAGTTTTTTCTGTGTTTTCTTTGCTTTTTGTTTTGCGTGTCGCCACTCGAGGGTTGTGCAACCTCACCCCTGCGTGTATGCATGTGTGTGTGTGTGTCTCTGTGTGTGTGTGTAATTAATGCTTATTGCCTTCGCTTAGCTGGCGAATTGTTCGCTTTTGGTTGGCCAAATCTGCAAAACGCAACGCAATGAGACAACACCACGTGATTTCCAGCGATTTCAATTCGAATCACCCTCTAAAGAGGGGTGGGGAGAGGTGGGGTTGGGGGTGTTTGTTATACACTGAGAGGGTTGCTTAAATCAAAGCACATCATTGAGCTGAGAGCTGCTGTGCTTTAGCTACAAAATGGCGTCGCTTTTGAGCTTTGCCAAATTCTCCAGGGTTGCTGATGATGATTTTCACACGATTTCCGTTGGCAGCCACCAATTAGAATTGAGTTCATCTCAAGATGGTTTCTATTTTAGCTAAAGTCAGCAGAAGCTTCATCAACACCCTCGAATTCGAATATCGCTTGTAAAAAGAATCTCAATTCCTAAAACTTTCGTTTGTCGCAAAGCAATTGAATCCAAGTGTGTTCAACTTATTCTTTCAATATATCAAAACAGTTTCGTGCTATTTTTTTCTATAGTAAAATTTATTTTTTGTATAGTTTTTTTATTTCTTCAAAAGGTGTATCTTAACAACACAGTTTTGCATCTTATACAACCCAGATATTATGATCAAAAGGATTTTGTAGCACAACATTTAATTACTATTGCAAGATAGATTGTCAATCAAGTAAATATTACAAGTAAAGAAAATGTTTGCAGTAAAATTGATAATGAAAACAGTTAATTTTGAAACTTTATACACTGAAAGTAAGCTAAAGTCATATTTGAGCTGCATTCAATTCAAGAAAAGCCTAGGTTGGCATTCTTATTCTAAAAATTGAGCTAAAATCTCTGACTTTTTGTTTAAACTTACCAATTCGCTTTAGATTTTCAAAGCTTTTTATATCCGCCTCCAGGAAATGTATGTAACAGGCAGAAGAAGTAACATCCGATCCTCTAAAGTATATATATTCTTCTTCGTCTGTCTGTCTGTCTGGCCGTATATATGAGCACCTAGATCTCAGAAACTATAAGAGATAAAGATATAATTTTGTTCGACAGCACTTGTTATTTTAGCGCGCAGATCAAGTTTGATTCAAATTTTTGCTTTTTGCGCCTCCGCAAATCCACAAAAATCGAATAGCAATCAAGTCTAAGTTGTTTTGGCTGACAATCTGGTATATTTTGTACTCTATGGTATATTTTCAATGTAGTCCTATATTAATATACCTCAATTCGGTATATTTTAGTATTTTTGTACTATACATTGATATATTTGTAGAATATGGTGTTATTGAGAATGTGTAACGTGTAGAAATAGTGTTCGGATTTTTTATTTTGTTCAATCTTATTAATTGATTTTAGATTTGCTTAGCTTTGTTAGAAAATATACAATTATATTAACTAATTTTGGAGTGATAGAAGTATTTAGTTTGGGATGCAAAAGCAGCTTAGTTTCAACTTCATTTATAATATAGTATCTTCTCAATTAAGTCTCTCTCTTAGTTATAAACTGAAATGTTTCAATTCGCTCGAGCTTTGAATGCATATACTATTTCTTTGGCTTTACACAATTTGCGTTGCTTTCTGTCTCACTCACACTCACAGCGAGCTCTCCTTGAATTGCATGTCAGAGCTTCCAATGCTGTTCCCTCCCTCCACTTTCCACCTTTCCACCTGCCCCCCTCCCGCGAGTGTCTGCCTGCCGCCCTTCGCTTGTTGTTGTTGTTGTTCGTGCCATCAACTGGTCAAAAGGGCAGGCGACAATCATCATCATTATTATCAGTAGCAGCAGCAACGTCATCATCATTATTCATATGGCCCAAAAGCGCCATCATAAAGCAGTCAACAAATGTCGTTGTAACTGTCCCCCTTCCCCTTCTCCTTCCATCCCCTCTCTTCCCCTTCGACTGTGTCTAGAGCACTCTCCAAGGATTCAGCTAATGAGCTTGTTCGTGTGCATGTCCTCACTGATAATCAGCGACCACAACACTCTCAGGTGACTCAGGTTGAATGGTTGAATGGATGGATGGATGGATGGATGGATGGACGGATGGATGGTTCCTTAGTTGGTTGGGACAACAACTCAGCCCAACCCAAGCCAAGGCTGCTGGAGTTGAGCCTCATTAGCTGACTGTACATGTACTACATATGTCTCTCTCTCTCTCTCTCTTGCTCTCTCTCGCTCTCTCTTTGTACATAGTACTTTATAGCAAGTACAGACCCTGAGCTTCCATTAGCGATGATGACGCTGAGGCTTAACGTGTCGCCGCATGGCAGGAGAATTTTCCCCTCTCTCTTCCTCTCTCCCTCTCTCTCTTTTTCTGTCTCTGTTTTTGGTGTGCGTGAGTTCATGTTGATGGCGCTTTGTTTGCTCGGGGACCTCTGAGCTTACATAAATATGTGAGTGTGGGAGTGAGAAAAGTATGTCTCTGTGTGTGTGTGTGTGCGTGTGTGTGTGGAGCAGAGCACATGCTGCGTTGCACACTCCAACTTCAACTGCGACTTTTACACTGCAAAAAAAATCGTTGTAGAATAAAATGTTGATCTAAAGAACATAAAATTCTTATTGCTCGAAAACACATATAGATTTAAACAGCATTTAAAATAAGACCCAAGTTCTTAACAATAAGAGGAAATAGGTAAGAAATAGGTAAGGTGTTATTCTTCAAATATACCAAACTAATATACTACAAATTACAGAAATATACCAAAGTCAATATTTGGTATATTTATGTAGTACTACATTTTAAAATATTATACCACAAAAATACAAAAATATAGCAAAGTCTATATACCAATATACCATAAAGTGCGAAATATACCAGATTGTCAGCCAAAGCAAATAAGATCTGTAGTAAGATTTATTCACACACATTTCCTGAAGGCACATTATATTATAAAACCCTTACAACTTATGGGCAGACGGTAAAATTATAATTTATATAATATTGTACAAATATTATGGTATTAATTTATAAATTATAAGCATTTAAAACTATGACCAATATCTTGTTTAACACTGATTTTGCTAACGCTTTCACTCGTAGTATAAATTACATATTTCTTAACAAAAAAACCTTCATCAGTTCGTTTCCAATTCTGAATACTTTCTTCGGGAGCTTCACTTGATTCAAATGTTGAAATAAGAAGAATTAGCTTTAAGTCTCTATTTCGATTTGTAAGCTCTAAAAATCCGGTATTTATACAGTAACAATAAAATCAATTTGCATTTAATTTAAAAGATATTTTAGCTGCTGTATTTGTATGCGCATGTTTTGTACTTATTTTTGGTTTTTTTTTTTGAGGATTATTCATGGTCGTTGGTTCCGCGTTGTAAGCTCGGTTGGGAAGTCGGAAAGTTTGGGAAGTTGTTTCCTTGCGACGACGTCTGCGTTGTTCTCTGTTTGCCAAAGGTGTGTCAATGACATTGGGTCGGGGAATATGGCGAGGCGAATGAAATGAGAGTAAAGGAAAGTAGAGGAAAGGACAGAAGAGGAAAGGAATGGAGGGGAGAGGAAAGGAAAGGAAAGGAAAGGAAAGGAAAGGAAAGGAAAGGAAAGGAAAGGAAAGGAAAGGAAAGGAAAGGAAAGGAAAGGAAAGGAAAGGAAAGGAAAGGAAAGGAAAGGAAAGGAAAGGAAAGAAAGGGAGAGGAAAGGGAAGAGGGAATATGCCATGATTGTGGGCACAGCGGATGCATGGGTGTGGCATGCAACCCCACAGAGACACAGCCAGCATCTGCCTCTCCACCGCTCGCTCTCTCTCACTCCCTCTCATATTTTGGCTATTGATTTTCGTATTTTGCCTTTTTGGCGCACGCGATCAAAGTGAACGAACAAACGCACGCATGCTTCGCTCCTTCACTTGCCACTTGCCACTCTTTCCCCCTCTTTCACTTCGCATCCAGTCCAGTCTCTTCTCTCTCTACACTTCCGCTACCACTGTCTGTCCGTCCGTCCGTTTGTCGTCATCAGCGTCTTTTACATGCTGTGCACTCAAACGTAACGCCAGCTAAACATCGAGTGAGTAAGAGTGGGAGTGGGAAGAGGAAGAGACAGAGGTAGACAGCGGGAGGGTGATTCCAATGAATTGCCTGCTCTGAAGATGCGTCTACAGTGTTCTACAGTCTAGACGGTGAAGAAGGCCAACACAGTCTGAGGCTGACCCTCAGCTTATCAACAAGTTTTGCTAGAAGAGGAACCGGTTCAAAGGCGAATTGCTCCGAATTGCGAAAAGAGGAAACACAGCTCGGCAGAAAAAGATAGGTTTTCATTAAAGTATCTTAAGCTTTACTAAAATAGGAATAGGATTTGAATAACAACCAACAATAAGTTGGAAAGACTTACTTAATTCATATTACGAGACTTAAGAAATTGAAATTTGTCTGTTAATTTAATCTGTCAAAAAGTTGCTAACACTTTTCATAAATTTCTTCAATAATAACCAGTATTATTTCAAAAATATACCAAATAATATACCACAAAAATACTAAAAAAAAATTACAAAATGGTATATTTAGTGTATTAATATAGTTTGTATGTATATGTTTGTAGTAGACTGCAAAAGCGGGTATAAAAATTAACCACACGATATACCAAAAAATACTAAAAATATACCAAATCATATAATTGGTATATTAGTACTGTAATATATTTAAAATATACCATAGAGTCCTAAAGCGGGTGTACAAATAATTAAAAAATATACCACAAAATACTAAAAATATACCAAATGCTATATTTGATATAATGATGTGGTAATGCAATTAAAATATACCGCCGATTACAAAATATTGTGCGGTATTAATTTTAAAAATTACTAAATTTATATACCACAAAAATACTAAAGGTATACCAAATGCTATATTTGGTAAACCAAGAGTATTTCTTAAACAACTTTTAGAATTTTGATATATGGTCTCGGTTGTTGACGTTGATCAAGAATATATATATATATACTTTATATAGATCGGAGATACCCCCCACTGCCTGTTAAATATATTTTCTGGAGACACAAAGTTATAAAAGAATGTGAAGCACATTCAATTATAAAGCTAAACTGAACTGAACCAAGCTCATGCTGTTTAACGGATGTTAATTAATTTATGGACAAGTTGTTCACCAGTTACTTGTCGAATGACTCCGTCAAAAAGTTGTGCTGGACCAGCAGCCAATCGCATTGCAGTTGCTGAGATGCAATCGCAATCAGAGATCCAATAAAAAGCAACAAGCGACATTTGCCCGCTTTGCGTGGCAAACAAAGATGAAGTCAAAGTGGAAATCCATGTGCTGTGGGGCGACATGAAATCACAGACAGCTACAGCAACAGATACAGATACAGATACACACATACAGACTACAGATAGAGCTACAGCAACAGATACAGATACAGCGAACATTTAAAGCCGCAGCGAAAGAAACGAAAAAAAAAACGATGAGGAGGAAACGAGGGAGAGGGAGAGGGAAGGGAGCTGGGGAGCAGCGAAGCAAACGCTGACAGAGATTAATGAAGCACTTATGGGTGAGCACACACACATACACACACAGACGAATGGGCGCAGATACATTTGTATCTGTATCTGTGTGTGGCGGCTGTGCGCGTTGATCATCATCATCATCATCTGTTGCTGCTGCTTGTTTATTTGCTGTTGGCTGCCGGTTGCCGAGATTTCGACGCCTTCATCATGGCTTGGTAGCTGTGCGTGTATCTGTATCTGTATCTGTAAATGTATCTGTAGCTGTGTATTTATATCTGTATCTATAGCTCTCTCGCTGTGATGGCTGTAAAGCAAAGATCAAGGCGAGTCACACCACAAACACAAAGCTATTTATAGTATCAACACTCGTTCTCTCTCTCTCTCGCTCTCTGTCTTTGTTTCTCTTTCACTTTGTGATGGCGCTGGGGAGGAGCAGCAGCAGCAGCAGCAGCAGCAGCAGTTGAGTATCTTTTAGATGAGCTGCTAAATCTGCAGGCGGAATCAATCTTCCCACACTTGCGCTTAAGTCTTCCGCCTCTTTTGTTGTCCACTTCGCTTGGTCACTTGGCATTGACTGCAGCAAAAAAACAACAGAAAAAAAGAACCATTTGCATTTCTGTCCATCCGCATCTGCATCCCTGACTTTGACTTTGTCTGCGATTCTCACTCTTGTCTGTATCTCCGTATCTGTATCTTTAGCTGTAGCTATATCTTTAAACTGTGTATTGGCGCTCTTAATTCGCCATTGTCTGTGGCTGTGAAATTCTCTGAAATTCCATTTGAAAAGCAATCTTCTGACCAACCAAGCAGCCAGCTAGTTAGCTACACAGTGCGAAAACAAATCGAATATATAGTATAACCATACATCCAGTTTTAGCTTTAGTTGTATATATTAGTATCTATATAAAAGCTCAACTCACTATTGATAACGATAGACAAAATTCAATTCTTTAAATTGCAAAATTTTTGATTTTATTTGCTCTATTTGATAAAAAAAGAAAACAATTTCTTTTTAGATATTTGCTTTATTTATTTAGTATTTGTATTATTATTTATTTTTGCATTTATTATTATTTTATGTTTTTCTTTTATCATTTTATTATGAAGTCTGTATTCTTATTAGTTATTGCCTTTATTCATTTTTGTCATTTTGCCTTTTATTTAATTTAATTTAAATTCATTCCTTTGTATTCCATTCTATTTCATTTTAATTCATTGCATTTCATTTCGATTTCATTTCATTCCATTCCATTGGATTATGTTCTATTTTATTTCTTTTCATTTCATTTAATATCAATTAATTTGATTTAATTTCATTTGAATTCTTTTAATTCCATTCCATTTCATCTTATTTCATTTTATTCTATTTTATTCCAATGCATAGCATTCCATTCCATTCATGTCATTTCATTTAATTTCATCTCATTCCATTATATTCTATTCTGCTCTATTTCAAATTATTTTATTTAATTCTATTCTATTTCTTTTTAATTTATTTTATTTCATTTCAATTCATTTGTTTTGACTTCATTTCATTTTCATTTCCATTTCATTTTATTTCATTTCATTTTATTTTATTCCATTGCATTTCGCTCTATTTCATTTCATTTTATTTTAATTAATAATTTCATTTGAATTCATTTAATTTCTTTTAATTTCACTTGATTCCATTTCATCCTATTTCATTTTATCCATTCACTTACATATATTTCATTTTATTATGTTTAATTCAAGTATTTCTTTTAAAGTTTATTTCATTTTATTTCCATTTCATTTCCATTCCATTCCCTTCCATTTTATTTAATTTCTTTTTATCTGACTGCATTGCATATTAATATTTTTATTTTTGATTTTTCCAAACGTTGCTTTCTTTTATGCTTGTGACTTTTCTTTTATTCATTTGGAGTTATTTTTTTGTACAGCTCTTTAAATTTTATTTCATTAATTAGTGTTGGTTTATTTATTTTTTCGACAGTGTTTTAAATATGTTATGTGATTGAATCACACAAACCCGAGAAGGCTATCAGATAAGTCTGCGTTTATTTATTTATTGTTGAGCGAGAATTAAGATTGTTAATACCCAGAATGCTTCACATTGGCAAAAGCTGTTATACATATTTCTGTATTTCTGTATTTTTTCGTTTTCTCAATGACTTTATGACTTTGTTCAGTTCGAGTTGGAGTTGGAGTTGAAGTTGAGTTTATGATTTGCTCACTTGGATGCCCCATTTTGCATTTAACGCGCGCTCTCGCGAGAGTTGTTCTGTGGTGTATCTGCAGTTATCGAGGGGCAGTTCCCCTCAACCGCAACAGCAACAACAACAGCAACAGCAACCGGCTTCACATGGATAGAGTGGTAGATGGCAACTTGATGAAAAATCAAGGTCTGACTGCCTCGCTGATCATTAATGTTGCACACACACACAAGCACACATTAATAAATATGTATCTGTACTTGTAGTTGTATCTGTAGCTCTGACTGTATCTTTTATCTGGCCGGGAAGCTTGGCGTTGACTCGACGCCATTTAACAACAACAAAACAAAAAAAAAAAAAAAATAGGGAGAAAAGCAACGAAATATTGCGACGAAACGGGAGGAGTTGAAGCCAGGTTAATGTCTGCCTGGAAGATGATCATGATGATGATGATTGTGACTGAGATGATGATGATGTTGCTGCTGTTGCTGCTGCTGTTTGGTGGTGGCGGCAATGATGACGACGCAGATGTGGACGCACTGAAAGCAAACGTTACGCTTGGTTAAAGATCATTACCGGCAGCAACAACATCAACAATGAAGACGACAACAACGACAAACTGGCAACTGGTAAACCGGGCAACTGGCAACGGCGACGGGGCGTTGTCAGGCAGCCAACATTGCCAGGGGCACTTAAAAGAGACCCAGACCCAGACTTAAAGCCAGTCACAGCCACAGATACAGATACAGATACAGATACACAGCCATTGCTAGAGTTAAAGATACAGATACATATACAAATACACATTGAAAGATACAAAACACTAAGAGCTAGGCACATCTTCAGCGAAAGATGGAAATTTTTGTGGGGCTGAATATTCGGCGCCCAAAAAAGTTGCAGCCAACAGCTTTGACGCACTGCTTAAATACCCTGTAATGCACGTTGTGTAACTGTGGAGTTGCTCCATGGCAGCGCTGATCGAGGTTTAATACTGATCCTCTGTACTAGGCTCATGTTAATCTGCCAATTCAGATCCTGTAATTATTTTACTTTTATTTTGATTACTTTCTTGATTTAACAGCAAGAAAAGTAGACATGACTTGAGAAGATTCCAAGATTAATTTTGTAGCTAAAGCTAGAGCTATTTTTGGTATTTATACAGAATTTATGATACATGCAAAAACTGTAGAAGTTATTTATGAGCAAAAACACCTATCTTAGTTGCTTTGGCTGATGATTTGGTATATATTGTACTCTATGGTATAATTAAAATGCAGTGCTTTATCAATATATCAAATATAGCTTTTGATATAATTTAGTATTTTTGCGGTATATTAATGTTAAATGTGGTACTTTTTCAAAATACCAAAAATAACCTTTTGTATATTTTTGCAGTATATCATTTTCAAATGTGCGGTATATCAATTTTATATGTGACACCATTTCAATATACCAAGGATAGATTTTGGTATATTCTATTATATTTGCGGTATATTAATTTTGGTATATTTTAAGAATAATACTGTACTGTTAAGTTTTCGTTCGAAATGGATAGCAGGTATCTCAATATACCAAATATAGCCTTTGGTATATTTTGGTATTTTTGCAGTGTATTAATTTGGTATATTTTACATTAAGTAACGCACTCTTTTACTTTCATCTCACAGTCGAGTGTGCTCGATTTTCTTACTTGTTTTTAATATTCTGCAATCATTTGCGGTATGTTGCTCTTATAGAAATTGTTTGCTTATATCAAAAATAGTAAGTTATCGCCGCTATGCATTAATATGTGCAAGTTAAAGAGTTATAGGATATCTGCCAGTTCAGCATACCCTTAATTTTTGCATTCTATTTCTATCAAACAATCTGTATTCCCCATTTTTTAGCACGAAGTTTTGAAATTTCAACATTTACATTCTCAATGCGAAGTGTCGGTGACTTGCAGGGTAGCTACTAGTCGGTCAAGCACTTTTGCATTACAATGTGACAAACTTAACACGCTTTTTTCATAATTACTGCAAATTATATCTCCCAAATTATTATTATTTTATTTAAGTAACGAATACAATTTCTTATTGACTAAGACCAAATATAAGTTTACTATAGAACGATCAACAACAAAAGTGTGAACTTACAGGGTATCTGCTAGTGCAGTCATTGACACAATCATCGTGCGACTTTGCAAAATTTGAATGGCGTTTTATGATCTTGCGCATTTCGCATCCATTCCGCGAGTCAGGTTGAAGAGTAGCATAAAGAAAAGGAAAACAGAAATAAAAAGAAAAAAAAAACAACCACAATGGCAACTGCAGCTAAGCAAAGCTGCA
This sequence comes from Drosophila sulfurigaster albostrigata, assembly GCF_023558435.1. NCBI lineage: Eukaryota > Metazoa > Arthropoda > Insecta > Diptera > Drosophilidae > Drosophila > Drosophila sulfurigaster. Next base: position 23,317,125 of record NC_084885.1, read on the forward strand.
CAGCTGACTGACGTTTACCAACACTGATAATGGGTAATAGGCTGCCTGACTGCCTGACTGTTTGACTGTTTGTTGTTGACTGCCTCTCTCAACGGCTCAACGATTTTTGACCAAGAGCAGAGACTCAGACTCAGTCTGGAGAGTAGAGGCAACATCGTCGTCGTCGTCGTCGTCGTTGTCGACCTCTTGGCGGGGCGGCTGCGAGGCAGTCAGGCAGATCAGCGCGCACGCCAAAGTCAAGACCCCCGACTCCGGTGCAGACTCGAGACTCGAGACCCGAGACCGAAGATCGGACCAGACCAGACCAGACCAAAGGGGGTCTCTCTCTCTATATGATCATCATCATCATCATCATCATCATGGCATGCCAGAGTCAGCTTCGAAGTCGAAGTCAAAGTCGGAGCTCATCCACAGTCAAGATGACGGATGTTGTGCCGCAATTCTCCCCCTCTTTCTCGCATTTTCTTCCTCTCTCCCTCTCTCTTTCGTTCGTTCATGCTCATTATCTTCCAGCTTCTGCTTTGTCTGTTTCTGTTTCTGTTCAGTTTCTCCCGTTTATTTCTTTTCTTCTCTGTGTGTGTTTTTTTTTATATATTTTTTTTATTTTTACATCCAATGATCACTGAACCGTTTACGTTTTTGAACTGTTTCAAGGTCTGCTCCGTTCTTCGTTCTTCGTTCTTTGCTGTGCTTCCTCTTCTCTCGCTCTTTCTCATTGGACATTTGCGACTTTTTGGACAGACTCGCCATTGTTCCCAGCTTTTGGAATCTGCTTCTCCAGCAGCACAAAACCTATAGGAACTCAGCAACTGCAGCAGTTATTCAGCTCAGTTTTATTCTCTAGCTACTTGAGCAGCTAAATCTTCAATTTATATGAGTTGGGCTTGATGTATTTGCATATTTTGTTTTATGTTTTATTCAATGTGACCTTTGGGTTTTATTGTTATTTTATTGGCTGCTTATATTGTTCATACCAAATACAGTCTTCGATGTGGTAGATGAAATTTTCGGAATAATTATGGCTTCAGTTTTTATGTTTAACAATTTGAATATTCGAAAAGTTTCAGGTTGATCTATAAACATTAATGATAAATTAGAAAGAACATGATAGCAATTTATTTGTGAAGCTTTCACTAGGTCAGCAGATCAGAACAGTTTATGCTAGTACAATATCGATATACCAAATATAGACTTTGGTATATTTATTGGTATTTTATTCAAAATTCAATGTTTATCTGTTAGAATTGTGAAATATTTATAATATAATAACAATTTACATTTTGGGCTAAATAAAAACTAGACAATAACTTAAGCGCTTAAAAAATAACTATGTTCAATATCGATGTACCAAATATAGTCTTTGGTATATTTTAGAATTATTTTTGGATATACAAACATTATAAAAGGTATTTAAGAAATACTTTTGGCTGATAATTTGAACTCCATGGTATTTTTTGAAGGTAGTACAATATACCGAATATAACCTACGGTATATTTTTGTGCTGTATTTTTGGATTATTTTTAGAATTTGGTTTTATTGCAAATGGGTAACTTGCATGAAGCCTTCGTTATGTTTTAGTATACCTTAGCGGTATTTTTGGTATATTTTTAGTATATTGTTAGTATTGTTAGTAGTAGGAAGCCTCTCATATTTCTGCACACTCTGTCATATAGATTTCGGTATATTTTTGTATTTTCGCGGTATGTTTTTGGATATACAAAAACTGAAAGAGGTATTTAAGAAAATACTCTTGGCTGATAATCTGGTATATTTTGAACTCTGGTACAATTTGAAGATAGTTCAATAAAATCACATACCGAATATAGCCGTCGGTATGTTTTAGTATGTTCGCGGTATATTTTTGGTATATTTTTGGAATATGGTCTACACACTCTGTAATATAGATTTCGGTATATTTTTGTATTTGACAGTTTATTTTGTTTTCATTAATTTCACAATATTGCCCACTCAACTGTAATATCATAAATTGGTCATTCTCAAAATTGTAAAAACTAGGTAATAACTTAGACACTCAATATTTTAAATGTTTTCTTTTATAGAGATTTTCATTCCATTTCAATCTTTTGGGTTACAACTCAAGTGAAGTTGGAGTTAAAACGTATGAAAAGCAGTTGCTGTAAGTGCTGTGATGTGCTGTGTTGTTCACCTGTTGAAAATGTTCTCTCTGTTAGCCAACTTTCTTTCATTGGAAAGTGCCATTTGCTGAACCGTGTTAAACTGTGTTAAACGCAGAAGGTTAACTACGATTCGATTCTCGTTGTTGCTGTAGTTGTTGCTGTTGTTGTTGGTGCTGTGGCTGTTGCTGTTGTTGGTGCTGTGGTCATGCGGCATGATTGATTAGCGGTCGCCTCCGATGGGTGGCTTCATTGACCATTGTTCATTATTATTTCTTATTTTTTTGCTGGGTGGAGCTTGTTAACTGAACTAGATTTCGAGTGCCACGTGGCGTATGCGCAACGCGAAGCGAGGGAGACCAAAAAAAAAGAAAAAAATGAATACGAGAAATAAATAAAATAAGGCAGCTGCAACGAGTTGCGAGTTTGCTGCAAGTTGTGAGTTGTGAGTTGAGTTTTACCCCCCGTTGCAGTTGAATGTGGCAGGTGTTGCAGCAACGTCTTCTTGTTGTTGTTGTTATTGTTGTTGTCCCTGCGGACCGGACTCGTGCTCATATTTGTTGTAATAGTAGTTTAGTAGTCTTCCTCCCTCCCTCCGTCACCATTCTCAGCTCATCGTCGTCGTCGTCGTCGTCTTCGTCGTTGTCTCACGTGCATTTGAACATGGCATGCGATCACGAAATTAATGAGCAGCAACGTAATTACTTCTTAATGGAAATTGGGCAAAGGAAAACGAAAATAAACAACTGCAAATGAAAACGAAAATGAAAATGAAAAGAAAATGCGCGGCAAAAAGAAAAGCAAGCAACTATCGCTGCTGTTGCTTTTGTTGCTGTTGTTGCTTCGACTATCTTATGACAATGCCGCAAGAATTTGTCCAGCTTAATTGAAAACTGAAAGTGAGACGAAGGCAAGTCAAGTTGCTTCCACTAGGCCAGAGAACACTCTCTTCTATGTTATATACATATGCATAACACTTGCTCAGGTTTCTCACACTCTCAACACTCTCTTATTCTTTCTCCCCTTACAACTCGAACAATAATTGCATAATTTGTTGAGTATTAACTAAAGAGTTGTGCAATTTAAGTGGAAAGAGAATTTTTCAAACACGATATATTTATTATATGTTAAAAAATGTAACCTATAACTCTGAAATCTGTTCTATATTCATCTGAAATCTGTTCTATATTCATCATATCTGATTTATATTCAAATTGTCGGCTTTAGTATTGAAGTATTTCGGTTCACTTGAATACAAATTTATTTTATTTGGTTTCAAAATAATGAAATATACTTTTATGTAGATGTAGATAAGGACATGATAAACGTTTGCTATATAAACGAATTCCCAACGAATCTTTTATATTCTTTATTCTATTGTATATTATGGATAGTAAAAAGTAAAAATCTTATTTTATCTTCTGCCAGTGCTTATTTCTTTTTGACAAACTTTTTGAGCACTTTAAAGTATTCGAAAAATTGCATTTACATAAAATATGACTTTTTAAACTTTTATCAATCTGTTAAGAAAAGTTAGCTTTGATCTTTTATTTCGTATTATAAATACATACACACTTTTGAAATAGAATTTGTGAAAAAAAGTTTAAATTTTACTTAGAAAGTGAGTTTTTATATAACTTTTTGGGGGATGGAAATATATGTAACAGGTTCTGCCTATAACCGACGCCATAAAGAATATAGTATATTCTTGATCTACCTATAAAGTAGGTTTTTAAGAAAATTTGGCTGAAAATCTGGCATATTTTGAATGTATTACAGCATCGATATACCAAATATAGCATTCGGTATATTTCATTATTTTCGCTGCATAATTTTGGTATATTATTGGAATATGGTTTTATTGAGCGCCGATATATCAACATTTTAGATGTTATTCAAGAAATACCATTTGGTATACTTTAAACTCTACAGTATTTTGTATGTATTACTTTCTTGATATACCAAATATAGTCACTGGTATGTTTTAGTATTTTCGAGGTATATTTTTGGGCTATTCTAATACTCTTTTGCGTTTTTAGTATATTTCGAATGTAGTAGCTAAATCAATATACCAAATATAACCTTTGGTATATTATTATTCTTATACCCGCTTTTGCACTCTATTGTATATTTTGATTTCAGCACTATACCAATATATCAAATATATTTTTGGTATATTTTCAGTATATTATTCTGTATATTTTTAGTACAATACTAGTATTACTTTATTGATATACCAAATATAAAAATAAATATTTTTAGTATATTCTTTGGTATATTCTTAGAACAATACTTCACTGTCTCTTATTCCAAATGCGTAGCGGGTATCTCACAGTCGAGCACACTCGATTAAGCCTTGCTTATTTATTAGAATATGGTTTTATTGAAAATGAATAGCTTGCACTTTTGTGCACAAATGAGTCATTTGCAAAATTGATGAAGCACAAATTGCTCATTCTAAATTACAAGTTTAGCAAGGAATTGTAAAATATTTGTATTTTAATTGATTTATTTAAAAAGATTAGATGTAATTAAAAGCTCTACTTGTAAAAGACTTCGTCATATATTTATATTATTATAGATTTATTTTTAATTTTTTGTATGTAAAAAATAGTGAGATATTTGCCTCCAGCTTATATTTATATCAGATTTATGTTGTGTATGTTAAGATACTAAGAGATATATTTGAGTTCTGATCGATTTAGCTTGAGAGTCATGAAATTCTTGCAACGTTTTCAGCAAGTGCAGCAAATTCACTTGTTCGCTTTGGTTGTTGTTGTCGAGTATTCATGTAATATTTTACACCTCACATTCAGCGTGTTGTGCGCTGCCTTTGTGATGCAAGCGGCGCATGCTAGAAAATATTTTATAATATGGTAACAATAAGCAAGAAAGAGAAACAGAAACTGAAACAGAAACAGAGGTGCAACAATTTCGTTCTTCTCGCATGGAGACGCATTATGCGAGCATTTTTGTGGCACGTAGTCAGCGATAGAGAGCGATGATGAGAGCATAATGGAGCACAGCAAAAAGCAACAAATTGGGTAACAAACGAAACCCACTAAAAAAATTGAATTGCTGACCAATTCAAAATGAGTTTGTGTTCTAGTTACGTGGCGCCATGAGGCTGCGAAATGTGAAATGCGAAATCGGAGACGAAACTGATGGCGATGGCAAGCAACAAACAGGTGCAGGGTATAGAACACTGCAAAGAGGGGGAAGAGAGGGGAAAGAACTGAGCAACTGAGGAACTAAACTGCATTTTTTGTAGCGCACGTTTCGCAGTCGTATATATATTTTGTATATGGAGAGAGACCTGACTGACTCGTTGAGCTCATGTCATGAGATACATTTAATGGCCCGATTACATTCTATGACTTTCAGGCATTTCCAATTCATACTTGATGAGTTTCAGTTTCCATATACAAACACACAACAATCATACGTATGTGTGCTGGCTTCTCTATTGCCAATCGATCGCTTATCACAGCACTCAGACACTGGGGATTACTAGCTGCAGATACCCGCTCAAATCAAATACTCATTTACAATCGCGAGGGCAGCTCAAGTGGGAGTCACAATATTTTGCTACTCTTTTGATGTTTTAGAGCAAGCAAAAGTAAAATATGTAAGGAAGAAGATACCCACTATCCATTTTGAAGCCAAACAATTCGGTATTTTTCTAAGAATATACTAAATAATATACCGAAAAAAATACTACAAAATACCGACGGACATATTTAGTATATCTATAAAGTACTATTAGTATTATTCTAAAAAATATATATCAAATAATATACCACAAAAATATGGCAAATATACCAAATAATATACTATAAAATACTAAAAATATACCAAATGCTATATTTGATATGTTGTTAAAATACTTCATTCTGACATATTTGGATGTAGTAGTAGTAGTAATAGTATTTGTAGTACTTTATAGATATACCAAATATGATCATTGGTATTTTTAGTATTTTTACGATATGATATTTGTTATTATAAAGGTGAAAATATACCAGATTGTCATTGCAGTATTTGCCAGTGCAATTTTACAATTTACATTTCTTTCAGCTTTTCAAAACTTCACTTCCTATTCTCTATAATATAATAATATCATTATAAAATTTTTCTTTTTATTAAACAAATTTAGCTGGTAAAAAATTAATAATTAATTATAAATCTATTCTAATTGATTCTTAAATCGTAATCATAATTTTATCAACAATTAAAATAGAAAACAATTTGTAAAATAAAGTTTGTGTTTGTCTAATAGAATTATTTAGTTGAAAAGGAGATTTTTAGTTTTATATCGAATAATTAAAGATTATTTGAACAAAATTGTTATGTTTAAAAAGGAGACCTTAGTCTATAAATTATTTTTGAATATAGTAAGAGAGTCTTTGAATAAAATTGAATTCTTTACGTAAGAAAAAATACATTTAACGACAGACTTTCCTTGAAATTTGCTTTTTCCCACAAGTTTTCTCTATGAAGTTTATCACATAAAACCTTTTCAGTAGCTTAAATGAAATATACAATTTAAACATGTTTCTCTTCTATAATTTTGCATTATTTGCAATTATTATTTGACATTCTCTACTTTATGAAAACTACTCAAACTCCTCTCGCAGCGAAAATATGTGAGTGTATGTTTAACTTGTTATGTGTTCAACGGGTGATAAGAAGACTGCTGCAGCATGCCATACTCTATAATTTATAGAGTAGTCAAGCGGGGGGGTCGGTACAAAGTGTGGGGAGTGGGGGGAAGTAAGACAGAGGGATTGAGCTTATGGCTGGAAAAAAGGGGTCGAAACGGAGGAAGCAGCACGAATTGTCTTGACTTTGTTTGCATTGCATTGCATTGAACACAGAAATTGACTTTGAACACGTCTTCCTGTTTTGACCAACTATTGCATAAGCCAGCCCCCTTATTAATATATGGCTCAACAGTGAACAGAGAACATGACGTGACACAGCGGTCAGCTCGGCTCCAGATACCAAAAATAATTCACATTCAAAATACACTGAGCGAAAGAAATACTCTCGAATTAGATTGTTAATGTGCATATTTTTTAGTTAAGACTGCAAATAGCTCAAAATATTTTGTTAATTACATTAAAACATGAAAATGCTTATGTTATACCTTTCTCTCTCTTTACAGAATATTTTAAACGTATTCTATACCAAAATGTAAGTACTTAAATTTTTATTTTATTATTATTGTCATTTTAAGGCACTTAAAATATTATTATTTTTCAAAAATGTTGATTCGCTCAAATATTATTTTTTATTCCAAAATATAAATTTGTTATAATTTGAGTTTGAGCAAAAAGATTTCCCAAAAATGTAGTTTATATTTATATTTATTAAAATTACCAATTAAACAGCCTTAAAATATTATTATTATTAACTAAAAATAGTAAAATTTCTATCTTAAATATTATTTAAATGTAATAATATAAATTTGTTATAATTTGAGTTTGAGGAAAAAATTTCACATAATTACTCTAATTTCAAATAGAAAATATAGAATACAAATTATAAAACAAAAATTTGGAGTAAAATTCTTTCACTTTCTTAAAATTCATATTGTAATAAATTTATATTGAAGTATTGGTATTTAATATTATTAAAGTTGCCAGCTTTCAATGATAGAATTTCTCAAATAAGGTGATTAAGTAAATTTTATTTGAAATGGAAAAATATAATTTTATTTTAGTTTGAAATTGAATTTTTACTTTTATTAAACAATTTACTCTTAAATTATTTATACTTTAAAGTGAAATACTTCTGTATTACAATTTGTATTCTATTTTTGATTTCATTTCACATAATAAAAGTTTCTACTTTTATTCAAAAAAATATAGAATAAATATTGTAATACAGAAATACTTTAGTTTAAAGCTAAAATAATTTTGGAGTAAATTTATATTGAAGTATAAACAATTGAAAATCAAAAAATTGTTCATGTGCTCAAATTCATATTTTAATAAAATTATATTGAAGTAAGTTAAGAAAAAATTTGTTTCATTTGCTTCATGTTTTAATGAAATTATTTCGCGCAGTGTATTTTCTGCATTAAAATGAACATCGCGAGCATGAGAATCAAATTCGAAATCGAAATCTGAGTGTTTGGCATTTCCCTCCGCCAGATAAACGATTTACCTTGACTAAATATACACCTACATACATATGTATATACCTATCTATATACATATACATATATTAAAACACACACACACACATACAGTGGCAGAAAAAAAAGTGGAGCATTCATGCGGGGTAAGTCTGCAAGATTAGAAGCGTTATGCTAATATGAATAGCTTCGAACACCTTGATAGAGTTAATGCCAAGCGCTATCAGCGCACAGTTTCATTGATTACGCACTCACACACACAAACACACACACACGCATACATACACACACATACATGCAAAGAGAAAGAGCCGTGCACATTTGTGGTTTATGATCGAATCTTGCGCAAGATGTGGGAACAGCATTGAATGAAAAGTACAGTTGCGTTCTCTATGCGTCACTCGCCCCTTCCCCCCCTCTCACCCTTCGCCTCCACTCCCTTCTCCATCCTTTACGCCACCATTCACCATTCTTCTATCTCGTCATTTGCCTTGTGACTTTTGGAATTAGAACTGAAGCTGGAAACAACGACTGACGACGACGACGCAACGCGCCATAAAACATGTGAAATCAATATATAAATATATGCACTTCGATACCCTGTAATCAGTAGGCACAAACGGGCAACTGGCGAGACTTCTAATCATACAAATTCAAAGTGTTTTCTATCCTGTAATTATGTTGAAAACTGTATTGAGTTAGTTTGAACATGTTTCAATTACCGTATTAACATACAATTGTCTTTAGATACCCTGTAATTGTTAAAAGACAACTCGAATGCATAGAGAAAAAAGGAAGAGGAGAAAAAGAAATTTTAAAGAAAAGATAAAGATGCCATGAAACATGTGAAATCAATATATAAATATATGCACTTCGATACCCTGAAATCATACAGAAGGCACAATAGGGTAACTAGTTTTTAATTTTAAGGGAATCTTATTCTAATGTCCTGAAATTAAGTTAAAATATGTATGGAAGAGCGTTAGCTTTAGACACAGCTTTTAGTTTGAAATTTTTCAATTATTTTAAGATCACATTTGCTTTTAGATACCTTGTAATTGCTGAAAGACAACCCGAATGCATAGAGAAAGAAGGAAGAGAAGAACAAGAAATTTGAAAAAGAGTAGAAAATTGAGTTGAAATCGAAAATAGTTAATAGGAGAGCAAGAAGTTAACGTTAGAGGTTAGAGAAATAAAATCTAAAAGAAGGTTTTATAGAAGGGACAGAAATCGATGAGAAGAATATTAATAGACTATGCTTTAAGTAAATGTTTGCATTGTTGATGGTGATAATACCCAAGAATATATAAATATGTCTATGCAAACATATAATTTTCTTACAATTTGAGTTTGCGTAAATAGATTTCACATAATTATAGTTTAAACTTTCATTTAAAAAAAATATAGATTAAAAATATTAGTACAGAAATTTCTTGGATTAAAGTACAATAATTTTAGAGTAAAATTATTTAATTTGCTAATTATTTTAGTGAATTCAATATTGCATAAATTGATTAATAGAATGAATTTAGAATTTAGAGTGGAAAAAGTTGTTAATTTTATTTTATTTATCAATAAAAATAATTATATAATATAATGATTGTTGAAATAGAACTCAAGTTTTAAAAACAGTTAAGTTGGAAATAAAAGAAGAGAAAAACAAAAATAATTTAAGCACAAATTGTTTATTCCAAAAATATGAACAAAATACATATTCCAGGGTATTTAGGTGTCGATAGTGAGAATCGTTATCTGCTGGCGTTCGTTAAATAATCGGTATGTGTGTTCTTATAATTGTTGTGCCTATCGGAAGGTGTCATAAAAATACCAAAAATAAATGAGGAGATTGCAAGGCCAAAGAAGAGGGGAAGATGACAGGTAGAAGGGGGGCAACAACAACAACAGAACAGAACATAACAAAAAAAAACCAGAAGCCAATGAAACAAGGCAACAAACACAGCAAAGCTTCCCCCTCACATTCCTTCCCTCTCTTACTCTCTTTCCCTCTCTTTCTCGCACTCTGGTATCTGCTATCTTCAGTTTTGTGGCGTCGCAGCTTCGCTAATCTTGCGTGGGGAGGAAGGGGTGAGGGAGGAGAAAGAGGAAAACGGCGACGGCGACGGCAACTGATGAATGCTGATTAGATAAGCGACCACATCAAAGGCGCAACAACAGTTGTTGGAGAGTGCGAGTGGGAAGGGAGAGCGAGGGGGCAGAGCTGTGAAAATGGGAGAAAAAGTTGAGAGGAGCACCGATAGAGAAGAAGGAGTGGACGCTGAAAGATGAGCAGGAAAAGAAAAAGGAGGAAAAGGCTAAAATAGAAAAAGAGGAGAAAAAATTAAAGGAAAGAAGAAAAGGTAGTGAAATAAAACAAATTAAAGAAATAGGAAATAATCTATAAAAGATGAGGTATGAAAAGAGTGAACAAAAAGTTAAAATGGAGAAATAATAGGAGAGCAAAAAGTTAACGTAAACAAGCTAGAAAGAAAAGCTAGAAGAGGGGGTATTAAAGAAGGAGCACTGATAAAGGAGAAGATTTGGAAGCTGAAAGATGATTAGGGAAAAAGAGAGGAGAAAAATGCAAGAAAGGAGGAGACGAAACTTAAAGAAACGAAGAAAAAGAGAAGACAAGAAAAACTAATCAAAGAAAGATAGAGTTAAAATGGTTGACGAGCAGAAGGAGAAAATAAATTGCAAAAAAGCGAGAAACATGAGGTGATCAAAGAGTGGAAGAAATAGTTGAAATGGATAATAAGTAAGAGGAGAGGAGGAGAAACTTATTGTTAAGGAGGGAGAAAGTAAAGCTTAATGAGGGAGACACAAATAAAGTTGAAAAATTGGGAGGAGCATCGATAAAGGGGAAGAAATGGAGGCTGAAAGATGAGCAGTAATAAAAGTAGAGAATAATAAGGCAAACTGGAAAAGGTGGAGACAAAAATGATAGCAAAAAAGAAATGGAAAAGAATAAGAAAAGACAAATTCATATGGATAAGTAATAGGCGAGCAAAAAGTTAACGTTCAAGAGGTAGAAAGTAAAGCTAAAAGTGGGTGTTAAAGCGATGAGAAGACAAAGCAAAAGTACAGGATGTGGGGACAACAACAACAACAACAACAACAACAAAAGCAACAGCAACAGCAACAGCAGCCGTTCAATCATTTGTGGCCCAGAGATAAGCGACAACAAAGACGGCCAAAAAGCTGACCAAAAGCCAACGCGCAGATAAAGAGGAAGGAGAAAGAGCATAGATAAAGTAGGAGAAGTTAGTGGAGCGGGGGGGTGGTGGGTGGAACAACAACATTTTTGGCAAATGAGACAAGCAGCAAAGAACTTGGCTGCTGTTGCACCTAAAAGAACTTTGGAGAGTTAACAACGGAAAGAGAGAGAAAGAAAGAGAGAGAAAGAGTGAGAGAGAGACAGCACGCGAGCGGGCAGTGAAATATTTGGAACTATTTATGGTTATTACGCGTCTCGTTGGCGTGTTTCAATTTTAAAAATAGAACAAGCAAAGAGCCAACAACAACAACAGGAAAAGCGACGCTAGCATCGCAGTCGCGTCTGCTGCGAGGTGAGCGTGGAAATTGGAAAAACTGCCAGCCGCAATTAGTCAACAACAACAACAACAATTCACAGCAGGGTCAAGGACAACGCAGTCAAAATGCAGTCAGAGCAAAGTCGGGGAAAGCCAAAGCGATTAGAGCTGAACATTAAAATAGCAGTGCTGGGGACTATACTATTATAAACCCAACTTCCAGAGACAATTTAGTTATAACAGCTTAAAGTATTTAATATTTAATAATTAAACATTTTTTTTCATTTTGGTTTGTTCAATATGTTAGTGAATAATAACAAAAGAAATTGTGTGCTTTGTGAACAACTTTGAAATAGCAGTGTTAAAAGAAAAATTTAATAAATTTGAATAATTTTATAAATAACTTATAGACTATATATGTATATATAGAAGACATATCTTTAGGTATTCCAGCAGCTCCGTGTTGGCCAACTCATTCAACTCAATCGCATGAGTCACGAGTGCATTGGAATCGCAGCATTGTGATTTCATCAACACACAAAAAGAATGAAAAACCACAAGCAACAAAATCGATAAGGATAATCAATGATTAATTTCATAGTTTCGTTGGAGCTTGAAATCCAATTGTCATAACTGAGGAATACATTTTAACTTTGCTCTGAAGACATGACTATTTATTCGTTTTAAGATTAATAATTTAGAATCGATTTTTTTTTAAACTTTGCTCTGAAAACATGACTCTTTATTATTTTCAAGATTCATTAATGCAATGGAGTAATCTTTGTAGTTATACAATTGTTCGAATCAAGATTTAATAATATGCGATAGAATAATCTTTGCAGTTTTATAATGGTTCCAATAATATATTTATATATACTATGTATGTATATACATATATGTTTTTTCTCTTAAGTTTCTTTCAGTTGATTAATCAATATGTAGAATGAATTTTTTGTTTTTCTGAACACTATTCAGACTTCTGGTGTAATATTAGCTTAGAAAATTCATATTCAAATTCTTTAAATAACATATTTTAATTATATAATTAATCTTTATTTTATATGTTTTTTCGATTTCTCGAACAATAATTTTCTAGTCTTTTTATCCATTTCAAGGTTTTCTTTTGTTTTGTGAGATGTAATGTCTTTAATTTATATAATCCAAGCAATCGAATATATTTATAAAATTCATTTCATTTTTCATAATTTCATCATAGATAGACGAACAACAAAAAGAAAAAAATGTATTGCCTAGTAACGCATTTTAACATTATCATTATTATTTCGGATAAATTGAGATCTATCAAGTAATTGTTATTATTATTATTTCGGATAAGTTGCAATCTATTATCCGAAATCACCAAACTAACTAGTACAGAACTGATAATAGATCTCAGCTTGTCGGATAAGTTACTATCTATTATCCGAAATCATCAAACTAACTAGTACAGAACTGGATAATGTTTTGGCTGCCTTCGGATAATAGATCTCAGCTTATCGGATAGGTTGCTATCTATTATCCGAAATCATCCAAAACAATATCGAGTACTATCCAAACAAACTAGTATAGTACTGGATAATGTTTCGTCAACTTTCGGATAATAGACCTCAGCTTATCCGAAATGAGACAGATCCCAATTAACTGTGCATTATTCATCGCTGTCATCAACTTTCGCTCGCTACAGCTTCATTATGGCCCACAACTACTACAAATGAATATTATAACTGTGGGGGGGGACTCAGAACCAACTAGCCAAAAGAAAGAAAAAGAAGACGAGGAAAAAAAAAGGGGGAGGAGGGAGAAATAAAACGAAACGAGACGAAAATTTGCTGACAAACAATGAAAAGAAAATGTCGTTGATAGTTAATTAAAAAACAATTTAAACAAATTAGAGTTCAAGCTGAAGTTTGGAGTAACAGAGAAGAAAAGAGTCACAAAAGGTGGCAGAGAAAGACAGAGAGAAGATGACAACAGCGAGAGCGGCGACGAAAATGAAACATTAAACATAAAACGTAAAGCGTAAAACGCATTAACAACAACAACAAAAACAGCCAAACGCAAAAAACCGTAAACCTGGCGACGAAAATTTTAACAAATTTTCCAAAAGCAACAACAAGAAGAACAACAATAACAACAACAACAACATTGCCGCCACACGCTCATTACAATTCAATTGAAGTAGCGACAGCGACAGCGACGTCGACGTCGTCGGCTCACGAGGCGAGACGAGAAGACACGAGGCTTGCGTTCAACGACATTGCCGAAGACAAACCAAACAGCAGCACTTTTAGGTATAATCAAAGCGCATAGCCAGCCGCCACAGCAGCAGAGAGTGTTCCTCTCTCTCGACATCAACAGCAGCAGCAGCAGCAGCAGAGAGAGACAGTGAAACACAGACGCACACATGCCGAGCGCTCACACAGATAAGTCACATAGATACGTCAAGCAGGCACGAAGACAAAACGAGCGACGAGAGAGCGCAAGCAACACACACGACGACTGCAGCACACGACGAAGAGAGCAAGAGAGCGCATGACGCTGACGTTGACGCAGGCGACGGCAGCACGCTGCTGCTGCTGCGTTGACGTCGCATCTGTGTTGGGCAAGAAACGCTGCTGATAAATTGCTGCCTGGCAATTGGGCAGACGAGGAGCAGCCGCAGCAGCTGACGACGACGTCGCTGCGAGCAGCACAGCTTTTGGCGCCGTGTGTTTCCTTCGCATTCGTATGTCTGTATGTATTTCCTTTTGCTCATTTGAGATTTGTTCTCGTTGTGGCGCAGGAGCAGCGCAGTCGCTGTCTGTGCTGATGTGTGTGTGTGTGCATGTATCGCTGCTGTGTCTGTGTGTGAACCAACCACAGCAGCCTCTCGGCTGCTGCTATCTCTGTCTCAGCTTCTGCTGCTGCGCAGGACCGACCATTTACATCGTCGTTCTATTCTCTACACACGCACATGGGCAATGATGGCGCGACTGTCTGCCTGTGTGTGTGTGTATGTGTGTGTGAGTGTGGGTTAGTGTACATACATCTCCCGCGTGACTTGCGTTTTTGTGATTCGTTTACTCTGCTCTGCTTGCGGTGGCTGCTGCTGCTGCTGCGCATTGATTTTTTTGTTGTTGTTGTTGTTTGTTACACAGCATAATGCCCGACTAGTCATGCCAGATGTATGTGTGTGTGTGTGTTGGTGTGTACATATATAACGCACACGCCCGCATTTAGTCAACGAACCACAAAACATTCGCAGCTGCAGAGACGATTGAAACGAGAACAGTTTATCGATTTGCTGTTATTGCATCCAGCAGCAGAAGCAGCGTAAGCTTGTTTTACCTGCTGCTGCTTCTTCTTCGCTCAGATGAAATCATGCGGGCGAACAAAACTGAAGGTGGCGGCTGGCCAATGACAACATCAGCCAAAGCAGCAGCAGCAGCAAAAGTAGCGCACCCGCAGCACACAGAGCAGAGCAGAGCGAGTCTGGGAGGGGATGTGAGAAGGGGGAGGAGGGGAGGAGGGATCCACCCCTATATATAAAAGCATATGTATGTATGTATAGGAAGAGAAGAGCTGCCCCATTCCCAACTTGCGTTTTGGTTTGTTATGTACAATTCTCATGGTTTTAGTTACCTGGGCAACACTTGTGTATCTGGGTATCTGCAAGATACACACACACACACACCTATACACAGAGGGGATGATAAAGAGTGAGAGAGGAAGAGAGAGAGAGCGAAAGAGACAGAGTGGATGGGTGGGTGGAATAGCAGCAGACACAAAAACCAATGTTATCCCCATTTTAGTGCTTCTTCAGTTGGCCAGACAGCGAGGGGGAGGAGGAGGAGGAGGGGGTGAAGCAAAGTGTACACTGAGTGAAAATAGTAGACACCTAAGTGATATTTAATTATATATCATAGAAATATCGCATATGAAACTAATGCAAAGCAAGTTTCCGATATAAAACTATCATACATTTATTTTTATAGCTAAACTAACCAACTGAACTCGGCTAAGAGTGAAGTTATCGAACTGAAATTTTTAGGATGTGCTTACTATAGTCATCTAAACTATTATATACGAAAAGCTTTTGATATAGTACACTATCATTAGTTTTGCAGCTTAACTTACCAAGTGAACTCAGCCATTAGATGAGTTTTTGAGATGCAAACTGCTGGAAATGCTGCTATTCAGCTATATTCTGCATATGGAATCTATATTTTAGATCTGTAATAACTATATAACTAAACTAACCAACTGAACTCGGCTAAGAGTAAAGCTAAGCAGCTGAAATTTTCGGTATATGCTTATTATAGTCTTCCAAACGATTATATACAAATAGTTGTTGACTAAGTAAACTATCATAAGTTTTGCAGTAAAACTAACCAAGTGAACTCAGCCATTAGATGAGTTTTTTCAACTATATTCCGCATATGGAATCTATGATACAGATCTATAACAGCTGTTTAGTTGTTGTATTAGATTTCTTTAAATTCTAGATGCATAACAGCTGCATCGGTTTATATATCTTTAATATAATGTGAAGTGGGCAAATGAACTTTTCTTTTCAATAAATATATGCAATATTTGATAAAAGTATTACCAAATCAATATTTATTTAGACCAAATATTTCATGTGCACTTTACTGTATTGCAAACTCGTCATTTCACTCAGTGTACAATCGATAATACATAAATGATGGACAGGTGGGCAAACTAGATGTGGGAATCGGTTTCGGGAGGTTTTCTCCATGAATTATGCGTTCGCATTTATTGATTGAGGGAGGAATAGGACAGCACAGAACAGGACATCTAGGAAGCACTCGAAATTGGGTTCGGTAATTATGTATGAGGAGCCAAAGTACATTGTAATATGCCATCAAAATGGTCAATTATATAATGAGTTTAACTGGAAACGATTTATGGGCCCAAATGTTGGTCACACACCACTCAAACACACACACACACACACAGACACACACACACATACACATACACGGACGCTTATCGACAGCGTCATTGGCCAATTCAAAGAGACAAGACAACGAAAAAATAAACTACAACTAAATGATGTACGCTGCGATTAGGTTTGTCCATAGATAGATACAGTAAACGTAAATTATTTCGTTTGTTTTGTTTTTGGCACTGATAGGGAGCAGTGTTAAGCACTACGTAAAACCCCCATTGAGAAGCCAAAACAGACCCTGAACCGATGGATGATTCATGCTTCATAAGGCAGCTGAGTCAGTGCAAAAATGAAAAATGAAAGAAGTAGTGAGGGAAATGTGTGTGATCACCAAATTGCGATCACTGATGCAATCGAGTATTGACAAAAGTCTCAATCAACATTTGACAACCATCGCATATCATAATATCGTAACATCGACTTAACTTTGTGTTGTACCTTTTTTTTTTTCATTTATCACGCGCAGGGGAAAAAGGCTTAAAAATCGTTTACAGCGTCTTTGGAACTAAATCCCCCGAGAGAAATATACAAACAGATACGATACGCGAGGTAGCTAGTAAGATAGATAGATAGATAGATAGATAGAGATACTTTTTGGGGGGCTTTGCTGGGGCTCAACGATTGGCGTCAACTCAACTTTGCAGTGCTCAATGCAATTCAAAGCGTGTGTTTTTTGTTTTGTTTTTTATTTGTAAAGTGTGCTGACTATCTTGGCCAACTCAACTGTAATATCTCTTATCTCTAGATCGATTGATAGATAGATCTAGCGATCGCTTTTGCCGCTTTATGGCAGCTGCCTCTTACATCACACACATCTGCACACACAGCTAATCGAGTGTTCCTATAAACAATTTTATTTATACAATATTCCACTACACTGCAATTAAATAGTTTTTGTAAATTTCTTCAATCTACATTTGTATCTTCTTTTAATTTCAGTATTCAATTGAGAAGTATCTTTGAAGTCCTTGTTATGCTGCTGGTGAGTTAACTTACAATTGATATTATCTTCAACTTGTCAAGAACTAGAGAATTTTCCATCAGAAAGAAGGGAAGATTTCCGAAGGAGTACAGTCTCCTTTGGAATACAGTCTTCACTTTTAGTATAAGCCGATTGTATTTATGATTTCAATTAACAAAACAATTGAGAAGTATCTACATATCTTTGCTATGCTTGTGGGAGTGAAATTAGGAGCTAGTGACTTTTCCATCAGAAAGAAGGGAAGATTTCCTTTGGAATACAGTCTTTAGTTTTAGTATATATCGACTATATTTATGATTTCAATTTACAAAACAAATGAGAATAAACTTTACATCTTTGTTATGCTGTTAGTTAGTAAATTAAAGAACTAGAGAATTTTCCATGAGAAAGAAGGGAAGATTTCCTAAGGAGTACAGTCTCCTTTGGAATACAGTCTTCACTTTTAGTATAAGCCGATTGTGTATATGCCTTCAATTAACAAAACAATTGAGAAGTATCTACATAGTTTTGATATGCTTGTGGGAGTGAAATTAGGAGCTGGTGACTTTTCCATCAGAAAGAAGGAAAGATTTCCTTCAGAATACAGTCCAACTGTAGTTCAACTTTAGTTATCAACTTAGCACACCATGAGAAGACTTCTCACAGTTCAATGAGTCATTGGGTCGATGATGGATTGAAATTCTTGCAATTGGTTTTTGGTTTTTTTGTCAAGTGTAAATAGCTTCATAAAAACAAGAGGCATAAACAACAAGTTGGAAAACCAGGCTAGTCGAGGGTATCATAAAAAATTGGCGAGGCGCAGATAGAGAGCGAGAAGGAGATATACATACATACTATATAGTGTAAAGAGTCCGAGATAGAGAGAGCAAAAGACGCTGAAGACGTCGAAGCAAAGACGCATTAGAAGTGCATTTCGGAATGATTATTTATTGTGTATATATCTCGACTGTATAATCGAGCACGTGACATGATTTAGCGGCCAATCAATTGGGAGCGCAACGCGTCTTAGAAATTATAAAAAAAAAAAATACACAAAACAAAACCGAAAACGAATTCCGAGGTGGGGAAAAATGAGGCCACAATAAAGATAAACAGCCAGCCAGCCAGCCAGCCAGAAGACTCAAGGCGAATCGAGCCATGGAATCGGTTACGGCTCTGCTTACGGTTGCGGTTACGGCTACGTTTACGGGTTACGGGTTACGGGTTACGAGTTATTTTGCTTAGCTTTGTACCCATCAATAGAATACATTTCTACACAGCGAGAAAAAGTTGGTAATGCAAAGCAAGGTTATAAACGTGACACTAAAATCACTTGAATATTACAATTGGGTTATAAATGTGACAATATAATAAAAATTAAAAAATAAAATATAAATAAAATATAAAAAAATTCAAAAAGAAAATATAAATGAAATATACATAAAATTAAAAATTAAATATACAGAAGAAAACTTAATATCAAAAATATAAAGCAAAAATAAACGAAAGTCATGAAATAAAGAGAAGCAAATATAATTTAACGAACGTTGATAAACATAAATACCATATAATAAAAGCAAATATGAAATAAAAAAGTTCTTTCTTTAACAAAGTTAATGTAGAAATAGTTTTTAACATAATAATAATTGGGTTATAAACGTGACACTAAATTCACTTCAATATAAGGGAAATAAATACTGAGAGAAACTTAAAACCAAAGAAAATAAAAATTAATGTAAGTCATAAAAAAACATAAAAAATAAATAGGCTAGATTAACAGAAATATAATTAAATCAAAGTAAAATAAATAGAAAAATAATCAAACAAAATTTCTTTATTTAACAAAGTTAATGTAGAAGTCGCATTTAACATAATAATCGGTAAAATTGAGTTTTAAACGTGACACTAAATTGACTTCAATATAAAAAATAAATAAAAAAAATAAATACTGAAAGAAACTTAATATAAATAATAAGTCCTAAAATAAAGCTAAACAAATATACAAAATAAATAGGCATAGATAAGCAGAAATATAATTAAATCAAATTGAAGTAAATAAATAAATAAAAAAGACTTATAATATAATATATAATTAATAAAGTTAATGCAGAAGTCACTTTAAACATAATAAAAGCAGTCAATCGATCACAATATGATTAATTCATGTAATTGAATAAGTTCTAATTTTGTATTTACTATTGTTTTTCTCGCTGTGTAGCGATACGTCGGTGCAATGCAAGAGATAGCTTCGGACTTGGAGGACAGAGTCTATAGTTAGATAGATAGTCGTAGCCCCTTTGGAGCACAATAGATCATTTGTTTTGTTCTTTTGTTTTCTTGTTGTTGTTATATTATTGATTTGGTGATCTGCACTTTGGCTTCTTCGATGACCTTAAGGTGCTCTTTTGCGGGGCGGGGAGGGGGGATGAAGAGTGCGAAGCGTGCGGCAAAATGTGGAAACTTCAAGCGTATTTGGAGCAAACCGAGTCCACACACAGAGTCTTATCGCTAATGATGATGGATCGTGAATTTGAGATGATCGATGATTTTGCCAAGCGATAAGCGATATACTTTCCACCTTCAACAATCTACCTAGCAAGCTAGCAAGCAGCCACCGCACTCAGCACCTCTTTCGATGGGGGCCAAAGGGGGAAGATTTCCTGTATGTGTGCGCGCTCTTGAGATTTAAGCCGACGACGACGACGACGACGACTTTTGATATCAGGTGAATTTGTTGTCGGCATTGTCGATGGCTTTTGGGTTCTATGCTGTTCTGTTCTGTTCTCTTCTGTTTGCGTGTTCATACCCTGTAATCTATTAGTGACTGCTGAGAAGGTAACTAAGTGAGCAGAGTTAGGAAATTGAAAGTGAAATAGTTTGTTGCTTATATATAGTAAAAGAATCATAGATCTCTCATTAAATATCTTTGATTTCTCTTAAGCAAGAGCTGTAAATATAAATACATTGCTCCATAAAAAATACGAAGAATAGTATTTTAGACACTATCAATTTATTTTCATTAGTAGTTCATAGCATATCAATTTATAATTTTGTTTAGTATTTTTCAGTATATCATTTAGTATTTTTAGTATTTTAGAGCACATCGATTTAGTATTTTACAACACATCAATTTAGTATTTTATATCATATCAATTTAGTTATTTCCTTAATATTTAACAGCATATCAATTTAGTTTATTATTTAGCAACAATTTAATATTTTAAAACATATCAATTTAGTATTTCCTTTAAAATTTTATATCATATCAATTTAGTATTTTTTTTTAGTATTTTATAGCACGTCAGTTTAGGAGACTCTTTAATATTTTTCAACGTATCAATTCAGTATTTTTTGTAGTATTTTATATCATATCAATTAGTATGTATTTCAGATCATATGAATTTTGTATTTTTAATATTTTACAGTACATCCATCTAGTATTTTCTCTAGTATTTTAAAGCATATAAACATAGTATTTTCTTTAGTATATTATAGCATATCAATGTAGTATTTTTACTTTTATACATCATATCAAATTAGTATTTTTGTAGAATTATATAGTTTATCAATTTAATATTTTACTTAGTATTTTATAATATGGCAATTTAGTATTTTAAAGCATATCAATTTAGTATTTTAGTCAGTATCTTAATGGATTCAAATTTAGTATTTGCTTTAATATTTTATAGCATATCAAATTAGTATTTTTAATATTTTGCAGTATATGTTAGTGTGTTTTTTAGCATACCAAATTAGTATTTTCTTTAGTATTTTATACACATTTATACACATCAATTTATAAATACGATTTAAAAAACAATACTAGTTAAAGGAATATAGGGTATACGCTCAGTCGTGCATACTCGATGTGCTTACTACTTTGGGTTTTTCTTTTAAGAGTTAAACTGAAACGAGGCTAGAGCTGAAGCTAGAGACGTTTGCTCACGCGTTATCTATTCTCTTGATAGTGTGTTACCGACTTACATACAGATACAAAAACTTATTTTTATTATTATAAGAAACGACGTAAGTATATATAATAATAAAGTATGAGTAGAGTAAAGTTTAGTGTGTAGAGTATATATTATTAGTGGAGATAGGTTTCGACTTTGGGTTATTGCCTGATGTTCGATACGCGAAGCGCGTTGACTTTGCCTTTGCCTTTGCCTGGGACAAATGACAAACGAGACGGAAACCCCGATTCGCTTAGATCAAGATCAAAATATTGTACGGTGGGAGGAGAGGGAGGAGGAGCAGGGGGGGACGAACACAATGATAATGGATCGCCTATAGATATTTCGTAAGGGCGAACTAAAGTCGATAGCTGTCTTTTCCTTCTCATTCTCCGTGAGTCATTCGCTGATTACTTTTCGGGATTATTCTTTTGCACTTACATATTATAAAAAGCATTGCTAACATACGATTCTTGCAACGAATGTTGAAATAAATAACGTTCACCTTCTCTTCCGCTGAAAACTTGTTTAAATTATTATCTGTCACCTTGTATTCACTCTATGTGAAAACGATCTTTACTCTTTTCTCTTAACACTTCACAGTTTATTAATTGGTTTCTTGCTTAAAATATCTTTATTAATAGCACTTCAGTTAGAGTCTTGTTTTCAATTTTGTAGTAATTCTATTCCATTATACATACATTATATTTTACTTTAAATGAAACCGATCTTCACTTTTTTTATCTAAATATCACAACCTACATTTTAGTTTTTAGAATATTATTATAGGACTTCATTGCAAGTTTGTCTCAATTTTGTAGTAATTTTTCTCCGTTCATTCTAAGTTTTTAGATCAAAATTGTAGAGGTTATTCAAGAAATTCTTTGGTGTGGAGAATATTTGGTATATCTTTATACCAAATATAGCCTTTGGTATATTTTAGCATTTTTAGTATATTAATTTGATATATTTTTGTAATTCATAGTTGTATTTCTTCTCCACTATATCTTCTATCTCTTGGCTTACTTCCTTAGTCTCCTTAGCTTTGAAGTAAAAGGGATCTTCATTCCTTTATCTAAATTTCACAACTTCTTAATAGCCTACTTTCCATATCTAGTTCTTAGAATCTGTTTCTTTATAGCAATTCATTCTAAGTTAGTTTTTAATTTCTTCTGTCTTTAGTTTTTAATCTGCTTCAATTTTGTAAAAGTATTTCTTCTCCCTTATAGCTTTTATCCTTTGATTAACTTCTCTAAATGAAAACAATCTTCACTCTTTTCTGTAAATATCACAACTTCTTGTCACATCTAGTTTTTAGCATATCTTTCTTTATAGGACTTAATTCTAGGTTTTTTTTTCCATCTCTTCTATCTTCTGTTGCAGTCTCCTTCCATTTTGTATAAGTATTTCTTCTCCGCTATATCTTCTATCCCTGTATTTACTTTTCTAAATGAAAGCGATCTTCATTCCTTTCTCTAAATATCACAATTTCTTAATAGACTTCTTGCTACATCTAGATATTAGAATCTTTTTCTTTATAGGACTATATTCTAAATTTGTATTTCATCTATTCTGTGTTTTGCTACAGTCTCCTTCCCTTTTGTACTAGTATTTTTTCTCTCTTTATTTATACAACTTAATTCTTCATTATTTCTTCTTCTCTTCTATCTTCTGTTACAATTTCTCCTTCAATTTCGTAGTAATATTTCTTTTTTGTAATATCATCTATCCCTGGATTTACTTAGTTTCGCTTGCTTTGAGCTAAATTTTGCGGCTCACGACAAACGTGTGACTTATTTCCCTTGTTCTTTCCCCGCTTTCTACTCCCTTCGTCTTCTCCACTCCCCAACCAGCAACTGTGTTGAACTCACCCCTCTGGAAATTCACCCTCTGGCGGTGCTAACGGTCGGTTCAAGCCACGATTGCGAGCCACCCTCGCAACATTACAAACTGATTGAATATTCATGTGTTTGCTTCGACTTCGATAGCCATGGCAACAATCTTTAGTTTAGTTTTCCATGTTCTTGTATCTATCTCTATCCGTATCCGTATCTGTATCTGTATCTATAGTCGCATATGTGTATCTGTATCTGTATCTGCAGCAGTCGAACATGTCGCTGTCCCACGCAATAGGCGACAAGCAAAATAAACACGAGCTCGACAAATGCATCTGCGTGCGCTTTTTTTACCCTCCCTGTGTGTGTGTGTGTGGCATGCCACACGTCGCATGCCACAGCTCCTGTTACTCCCACTCTTGCAGCAGCAGCAGCAACTGCAACTGCAACTCGTTTCATTTCGTTTTTATCATTCAACTAAAATATTTACTTAGCGTGGCAAAAAACAATCCCAAAACTCGAATCCCAACCCTAAATTGAGGGAGTTAAAAGGAGCTGGAGAAAAGCGACGCCGGCTGCATTGCGTATTCAAATCTAAAACGAAACGAAATGAAACGAAACTCGCAATTCATAGTCAAAGACTGATGTTGTATCTTGTATCTCATATTTGAACTGATTAAACTATTGACTCAACGCCGATTGACGCGACTCTCGTCTGTCGATTGTCGTTTTTTGGTCTGACGTCTCTGTCAACGTCAGCAGAGACCCAAAACAACACACCTTCTTGCCAATGTTGTTTAGATTTTGGTTTTTTTTTTCTTTCTTGTTTGGCTTGGGTTAAGGTTGCCCTTGTAATCAATACTCACACTCTCATATTCACAGTTGACGCACCTCTGTTTGCACACAGATGAGTTATCTTCTTCAACTTTATTACTCGGGTACATCCCAAGCAAAGTTTCACTGAAAATAGTTCGATGTCATCAGTTCACAACATTGACAACATTCAAATTTAACAGTAATTGCATTAATAATGTGCAATTTACACAGAATAAACTTTTCATTTCTATCAGCAATAATCAAATGTATCTTTATACCCATTACCTATAGGATAGAGGGGCATTATAACTTTGTGCTTCCAGGAAAAGTATGTAGAAGCAGTTACATATCTCCGACCCTATTAAGTACTATATTTTCTTGAATATATTTTTGGGTGTAGAACTATTAAAATAACAAATACTATATAGCTTTTGGTATTTGCAATCGTGTATATTTTTAATGATTATGGTATATTTTGAATGTAGTACTATAATAATATACTAAACATAGTAGTTGGTATACTTTTAGTATTTATGTGGTGTAATAACTTGGTATATTTTATGAATAATATCGCACTCTTTTGCTTGTATTTAAAATGTGTATTAATGTGTATCTCTACAACTTTCTTACTTGTTGATCGATTTATAAGATTGAAAATAATCTATGCCATAAAAATACTTTGAATTTTATTATAAGAAAATCATATACAATTCATTTTGAACTAATTTGTGTGTTTTCTTTTTGTACTTGCAGTAAAGTGTCTACTATGCATCATCGCTTTGGCTCACATCGTGAAAAACTAATTGCAGCTACTGTATACCATTTATGTAATGTTTGTTTTTAATGTCCTAAAATGTATACTAAACAAAATCCTATAACATTGTCACGATAATTCATTATAAAATGGTGCTAGAATAAAATAAATTTAAAAGCAAAAAACCGAAGCATAATAAAAATCCTTGAAAGCAAATATGAGGTGAAATTTTTTTTTAAGAATAAAATCTTTGAATGGAAATCGTTACTAATCGTTATCCTGATTCTAAAAAAGTATGTCCTAGCCAGATCTTTAAGGATTCCGACGAGTTATAGCGAAAAAACGCATATCCTTTTTAGAAAGCAAGCTATATTTCAGCCATATCCTGCCGCACATTCAAAGGACACATATTGCTAGGACCACAAGGACCTCCTCTATCGATTGGCATCAAAAAACTATGGGGTCATCTAAGAATCTAACACTTGGAATTTTTCAGTCCGAGGGCTGAAGGAAACAGGCCGAAGACACAAATTCCAAGATATCTCGAGAACCGCAAGGACGATTGGAATGTCCTTTGGCCAATCGATAGGTCTCTTTAATACGCACCGTTTGACATATCGCTTGCCAGGATACACAAGGACATTCGCGAGTTATAGCCTATTTTCTGTATGAAAAAATTTCCTATTATCTCGAGTCCTGTTAGGATTTTCGTCCTTTTGAAAATGCCAATCGGTTTGGATTTGCAAGAACTATCCTTGTACTAAAGGACATCCCGATCGTCCTTCAAATGGCTGAGATACAACGGATTTTTCAAAATTTTGGCAATATTTCTATACCTACCCCTTGAAAAATTTTCAGATGTTTTTTTGGCAAGGAAAATGAAAATCCTTGAATGCAAATCGATAATATTAATTATAATGATTACAAAAAAGTATGTCCTTCCCGGATCCTTAAGGATTTGACGGAGTTATGGCGAAAAAGCGAATGTCCTTTTCAGAAAATAAGCTATATCTTAAGCATATCCTGACACAATATCAAAGGACACATATTGCTAGAGTCGTAAGGACCAAAGCTATTGATATGAATCGAAATTTCTGAGATATCTCGTTAATTAGGAATGTGTTGCTTACAGTTTATTTATTTTGAGTGTGTCTGAGTATTTTACAAAATATTAACAATATACAAATGTCATTTAGCTAATTTATTTACTACTTATTTGGTAAAACATATTTCAGATTAGATTAGAGATCATTTGAACGCTGTACTTGTAAATTGGCAAATTATGTATATATGATTGATGTCCAGGATGTGAATCAAGCATTTCAACGCCACGTTGATGTCCAGGATGTGAAGGATGTGTTGAAGTCGAAGCATCCATTTACTACAAGAACCTTCCATAATAAGCGTAGTCATCCACCTAAATAAGAAAAACAAAAATGTATTTTAGTAAGCGTTTATGATGATTGTAAATAAAAAAGAACCTACCAAATAAGAAATATTCCTGAATTCCTTCTGTATGTAAATACGAATAAAATATGTCATCGGTTACGTATACATTAAACATCTTTCTTATCTGTAAATATATATTAAAAGAATAGCATATTAGATATTAAGTTTTAAATAAATCCTTTACTTTGTTGTATTATATGGTCATACTTGATCTTAAATATTTCTTTCTACTTGATCTCAAGTCACTCTTTTCGGTGTGGTTAGATGCGCAGTGCATAACGAAAATATAATTAAAATTAAAATAATCAATATATAGTACAAAGAAAACCAAAAAAAATAATAAATAGTAATAAAATCAATAAATAATAAAATCAAGATGTTTTTTTTACTGTTCTAAGAAACCGAAATTCTTAGTACTAAGAGCCAAATTTTCCATTTCAAACTTTTGTTTTCAGTGTACGCAGTTTGTGCAACTTCACAAAAAGAAACTGATAAATAATTTGCAAAATAAACCGATTACAATTGCAGAAAGGCAAGTAAATTGTGTAGAAGGAATTTGTAGATACAAAGGGAATGGATATATAGATACTTTGGAATAGTTTTGCATGGGCATTCGCAATTTGAGAGACGTAAAACTGTTTGACCTTTCGAGGCATGCGAACGAACAGAGGGCGTTGTTACTACTCCTGCTTCATTGCCTCTTAGTCTTCCTTGTGTGTGGTGTGTGTCAGCTGAAGGACTCTACTTTAATAATAATGATGAAGGCAACTGCATTTTATAGTTCAATAAACTGAACAGCGACCGTTGATCCTGGCCTAGCTCAAAGGACACACAACAGCGTTTGCTTCTGCGCCAGCAGTTGAATGAACGCCGAACGTCCTGGCGGCATGAGGGATGAGAGAGGCTGTTTACCCCCAACTCCAAGTTCCCCCGAACCTTCCCCTGTCCCTGGAGCTGACCGAGCTGCTTCCTTTTGAACGGTTTTTCTGCGTTGTACCTGTTTCAGTTACGTCTGCCAGCCACGTCTGCTGTTGCCTTTTAGTTCGAGTTCGAGTTCTTTAACGCCCGACACACGTTTTGCATTACACTCGAGCGCACACAACAACAGGAGGAGACTCGAGCAACCCCTGGTGGCAAGTGGCTGCAGTTGCAGAAAGGTGCATCCTTGCATCATCACGATGATGATGATCAGCTGTAGCTGTAGCTGTAGCTGGAGTAGTGCACCTGTCATTGCGGTAACCGTTTTTCCAACCGACTGTTGACTCAGCGCAGCTTGCAGATCAAGCGTCAACGGATCATTGTCTGGCATCAAATTACACAGCAAAAGAACGGAGGAAGGAAGAGAGAGAGAGAGAGATGTTCGGACAATGTCCTGCCAGACCCCTGACACATTTCACAGAATCACCAACAGAGAGAGAGATAGAGAAAGACACACAACTTGCTTGGATAAAAGTGTTTAATCAAGTGGAAGGCGGCAGTTAAACTTCAGTTGAGAGTCGAGAGAGAGAGAGAGGGGAAGTTGCACTTGCACTTGCTGCGACCCCTTCACAGTTCTCTCTCTCTCTTTTTTTTGGCATTGCTCACATTTCAGCAATATGAAACTCACATCGGAAGTCGGAAACGTGGCGTTGTAATGCTTGATTGGACTTTGCACTTGGATGCCCCACTCTTCGACTGCTGCGCTGCTTCCCTTTGCCTGAGCCTGAGCCAAGGAGCAGCCAGGGAAGCTTTACAAGGCGCATATCCCATGTCATGCACCAGCTGAAAGGCATCTGCACAGACGTTTTGGGTAAAGAAGTCAACTAACAGCAGACTCAGTGGGATCTCAAGCTTTAGGGATGCTGGAATTTCACTTGAGTGAAGAGAGATAAAGTCAAATGATAGCTAAACAATTTCATCTGCACCGAGGTTTTTGATAAAGAAGTCAACTCGAAGGATTTTACCAAAGTGAATAAAGAGATGATTCAGATAAAGTGAAATGATAGTTAGATAATTTCATCTTCACCGACGATTTGGGTAAAGAAATCACCTAACTGCAGACTCAGTGGGATCTCTTAAGTTTTGAAATAATGCTGAGTAAAGAGAGATAAAGTGATATAAAATGATAGCTAAACGATTTCATCTCCACTGACGTTTTGAGTACAGCAATCAACTCAACAGATTCGGAGGGACCTTTAGCTTTAGAGATGCTGGAATTTCACCAGAGTAAGGAGACATAAAATGATATGAGAGCTAAACAATTTCATCTTCATCGAGGTTTTTGATAAAGAACTCAAATCAACAGACTCGGAAACATCTTTAGATTGTTAAGCTTTGAAGGGATGCTGGAATTTCACCTGAGTGAAGAGAAATACAGTGAAATGATTCCTAAATAATTTCATCTCCACTGACGCTTTGGGTAAAGAAGTCAACTAACAGCAGACTCCGAACGATCTTTAGCTGCTTAAGGGATTCGAAGGAATGCTAAAATTTCACCGGAGTAATGAGTGAAATGATAGCTAAACCATTTAATTTGCAGCAACTTCTTAGTCAAGAAATCAACTAACAGCAGACAGAATGAGATCTTTGGCTAGTTAAGCTTTTTTTTTTGAGAAAGAAATCAACTCAACAGATTCAATGGGATCTTTAGGTTGAGAGGATGTTAGAAATTTTACCCGAGTGAAGAACGACAATTGCCAAAGATAAAGTGAAAGGATAGCTAAACAATTTCATCTGCAAACTCTTCACACTCACACTTAGCTAGTTAAGCTTCTTCGAAGGGATGCTGGAATTTCACCCGACTAAAGAATGATGAATAAGTAAAGTGAAATGATAGCTAAACAATTTTGATGTCACTTCATCGCTTGCTTTCTTGGCTAGTTTTGAATATTTTGTTGTCATCAATAAATTGCTTAATTTCTACAATTATCATAATGAAATCACTTGGAATTGCTCATTTTTTGTTGTCTGTGCTGCGTACGACGACGAACATTTAATGTTTGTCGTCTTCATGTTTTTTTGGGTCAGAATCGTGTGCGTTTGCGCAGACAACTTTCTCGGTCCACCAACCAGTTCGTTGACCATGGGCCACCTCTACCGCCACCTTCTTGTTCATACCGCCAGCCAATATCAATATCGCATTGCGCCCATACGCATATCCAAATCCAAATCCAAGCCCAAACCCAAACCCATATACCCATACTTAAACTCAAACTCAAAAAGCATACCCAAAACCCATACATATCTATGCATGCTTAATTTCTCCGCCTTCGTCTCGCATAATGAATTTATTATTAAACAAATCTCAAACGCAGCTGAACACCGAACACATCGAACACCGCAACAACAATCCAACACAATCCACACACCACATGTACATATAATTTTTTAATAATGCATAGTTTGTCAATAAATTTCTTTTATGATGATGCCTCCACTGTCTTCACCTCCACCTCCTCAGTGACTTTCTGCTGTCACACGTCTCAGCAGAGACACGATTTTGTCGCTTGCTGTTTGTAGGGCATCTCTGCGAGTCGATCAACGATCACTGATCGATAATCGATTATTGACGATTGTCAACTAACAAACAATCAGCAGGTGAGGAAACCAATAATGCTGCGAAACTAATCTCAGAAATAGTTTACAAAGCCCCATAACGCCTTTACTAGACAGGAAAGGCAAAATAATTACCTATAATGATGTCGATAAGGACAACGATAACTTAAAAATCGATTGTCAGCAACCGAAAATAGTATTAAATACACAAAACACATCTAGAATTGGAAATGAACAACTTTTTACAGACTTCACTTCAAACTAAATATCGACAAACCTTACTATCAATATGCCAATTATTACGATAAGCTGTAAAAGTTATCGAGAATGTCAAAATATTTACCTACCATATCGATAACGACAACGATAACTTGGTACTTTGATTGTCAGCAAGCGAAAATAATATTAAATACTCAAAACAAATCCAGAACTTGAACTGAAATTCTATTTTTAAACTTAAATTTAAAATACACATCGATAAACCTTACTATCGATTGGTTAATTATTGTCATTAAAACGATAAACTGAAGAAGTTATCAAAGTCATCAGCTGAAAGCATCGAATTTGTAATAAATTATAGTGAAATTCTAGCTACTTTTTACAAACTTCACATCAAAATAAAGATCGATAAATCTTACTATCGATAGGATAGTTATAATCGTTAGAACAATAAACTGCAAAAGTTATCGAAGTCATCATCTCAAAGAATCGAACAAATAATGAATGATAGTAAAATTCTAGCTATAAATTGAATTCGACTGAAATAGTTTTACCCCAAACTTCACTTCAAACTAAATATCGATCAACCTTACTATCGATAAGATAATGATTATCAATAATACGATAAACTGCAAAAGATATCAAGCTCATCATGGCAAAGAATTGAACAAGTAATAATAGTATGTAGTAAATATCGATAAACCAAATAAATATCGATCAACCTTACTATCGATTGGATAGTTATAATCGTTAGCATGATAATAGTTAGCGAAGTTATCACCGGAAAGAATCTAGCAACTACTTGCTACAATAGTGAAATTCGACAAGTACTATCGCCATCGCTATCGATATTTATCGCTAACTGCGGAAACAAAGCATACACACGTCGTAGTGTGTGTATGCGTGTGGGGTGTTAGCTTTCCACTCCATTCTGTTTTTTTTTCAATGCGCCGATCACGATTTCCAAATACATTAACATTGCGATGGGTGCACGATGATGATGATGATGATGGGCATCGACATGGGCACAGCTAAGCACAGGTATCAATACCTGCTGCTGAGCCCTACGTAGATGTACATATGTATAAATGTCTGATGGCGGCGACTCTAGCGATCCGCAATTTCACGATCACCACAGTGGCTATGGCTGCTGTTGGCCCGGCTGCCTCTTCAGTTGCCGGTGTTCAAACGCCGCGCCAAATACGAAATCACAACCAAAAACAACAAAACTTCAAAACATGAAAGAATGCTACAGCAAAGGCTGATCGACTCGGAGTGACCCTGTAGTGAACTTGGACTCAATTGGAGTCACTAATGTTCTTCAAATTTATCGCTACTTTAAAGAATAGTTTTATGTAACTAACTTCTTTAACCTTTCATCTAACGCCTTTAACTTTTCATTACAAATCCTTTAGCTAAGTTAGACGTTATAAAGTTAATTAAGATTAACTCAATTGGAGTCAATAATGTTCTTCAAATTTATCGTTACTTTAAGAAATAGTTTTATGTAACTAACTAACTAACTAACTCCTTTAACCTTTCATCTAACTTCTCTAACTTCTCGCTTAGCTACCCTCTGCTGCTTGCTTCAGGGTACAGGGTATTTCCACTACTCGTTAAAGAGCAGCACAAACAATTCGAATCTTACGGCTCAATAAAAGAAAATGTGCGGCAACGTTTATGGTCGTGCCCCACCAGCAGCGTTGCTTGCCCCCCCAAACTTGGTGATTCTTCATTAAAGATTCATGATGTGTGTTTTCTTTAAGCCAAACGTACGCCATGACAACCGATGGCCCAAACGATGGCTCAACCGATGTCGATGTCGATGGCGATGTCGTACCCCATTAACCACCAGCTCTCCCAACTGCATAAGTCCCCACTTCTTCACTCCTCCCTCTCTTCGCTCAGTCTCGACAATACAATATGTTGCTGTCCAAGTCGAAGTCGAAGTCGCTGTTGTCGTTGATTCGATGTTGATTCGCGGCTGCTGCTGCTGCGACGCCAATCTTCAATGAGTGATGGGCCAACAACCAAAGCCAAAATCAAAGCCCAAGGTCCAATCATAAGACACACATCAGACTACATCGACGAGCCAATACCCTATGAGGGTCAACTAAACAAAAGAAGTAAGTTCAGTTCTAATCAACATTCGACAAATTTTGCATAGACTTTAGCATTCTTACCAAAAAATAACAAGTAAGAAAGCTACATCTTAATAAAACAGTATTCTGCAAATGTACTAAAAATATATTGGAAATATGCCACAAAATACTACAAATATACCGATGACGGTGTCATAATATACCACAAACTACTAAAAATACCAAAGAATATACCAAAATATACCGAAATACTGAAATTCGTCTGTTATGCTAAAAATATACCGAAAAAGTCCAACAAATTGAAACCAAAGCGAATCTCTCTAAGAACTGAAAAATATACAAAAAAAATAAGTAATAAAGAATTATAAAAATACAGTGGGAAAAGTTGCAGCATAAAACTCTAAGAGAAATACTCTAAGCATACTTATTCTTAAATAAAATTCTTTGCTAAAACAATTCGAACACATTAACACCAAAGTAAACCTCCCTAAAAGCAAATCAAGAACAATCGAAAGGCCAGCACAATAGTAAAACTAAATTCAAAAGAAATATAAATTAAAGATTCAGTGGAAAGCATGTATCTCTAAGGCAAAAACTGAAAGCAGAGTTAAATTCGTAAAATCAAAACAAGTCCAACAAATTGATACCAAAGCGAATCTCTCTAAAAACAGAAAAATATAATCAAAAGGCCAGAACTTCTAAAAAAAAAAAAGTAGAAGTAAAGAAGAATTATACAGATTCAGTGGGAAAAGTTGCAGCATAAAACTCTAAGAGAAATACTCTAAGCATAATTATTCGTAAAATAAAATTCTTTACTTAAACAAGTCGAAGCAAAAAATGAACACAAATTCAAACCAAAGTAAATCTAATTCAAGCCAAAGACTTTAGAAATACGATAGTGTTAATTTGAATTATATCTGGTTTTTTTAATAAATAAATATATCTCTAATTCCACACCTAACTGATTGGCATGTGTACCAAGTGAGCAGAGCTTTTTATAGGGTATAAGCCAACAGCAGCAACAGCAGCAACAACGACAACGACTTTCTTTTTGACCAAATTGTCGCCAGCTGTCAAGATTGAAGAAGGGGGGAGCAGGAGGTACAGCTCGCCATCTATGGACTGTGTGCTTGCCATTGGGAGACAGCAAGCAAAAGCGAGATGGAGAGAGAGAGCGAGAAAAACGAGAGACGGACGGACAGAGAGACAGACAGACAGTGGCATTGTCGATGGCTGCTCAATGGCAGCGACTTCGACTTCGATTTGTGATTGTTGCTGTGGCTGCGCGAGTCAACTCTGCAGCAAAGAGCTCTTTTGTATAGTTTGGCTTTCGTCTGATTGGCTTTGGCGTTGGTTTCCAATTGGAATTTGTGTATTGGATGTTGTTGATGTTGGCACTCGACGAAGACGACGACGACGACGACGTCGCCATCGCCATCAACATCGCCATCGCAGTTGGAGGCCTCGGGGCCGTTGTAGGCCGTTGGCCTAAAAATAATAAGAAAATTTCTATATTAAAATGCTGTGCCATGCCTCAACAACAGCAGCAACATCAGCAACAGCAGCAGCAACAACTAACGTTGTATGGTTGTAGTCTTGGAAATCTTGTGGTTGTGTAGATCTTACATTACCTAACTGAACGCACTGAATATATAATGTTAAATGGCCAGAGAGTCGAAGACTCTCAAGACTCTTAAGCGTAGAGATGACAGCGCGTAATGTGTCTTTGCCAGTCGTGACACGAATGACAGCCACAGAAATTTAGACAGTCAGACCTATCGTCAACTATCCAAAGCCTTACTTAATGGGAGCAGGAAGTGTTTGTCTATAATTCGTATATTCGTAGTATTCAATTACGACAAGCTAGAAGAGAGTCTTCTATTCTATGTAAAAGACTTTGACGCACTGAATTTATCATTCTATTCGAACTAGCAATGCAAAGTTAAGGTAAAGAACCTTAAAGTGCATTTTAATACCAATTAATGGAAGGAACACTTAAGAAAGCTAGTAGATACGAGCTGCGCATGTTGAATAAAAGGAAAAACAGTGATGTTTTAATTAAAAAATATACTAAATCATTATACCACAAAAATACTATAAATATACCAAATACTATGTTTGGTAAATTCATACTACATTCCGAATTTACCATAGAGTACAAAAGCGAGTATAAAAATACTAAAAATATACGAAAGGCTATGTTTGGTATATTAATACATACTACATTCCGTATATATAATAGAGTGGAAAAGCGAGTACAAACATAATCCAAAAATATACCACACAAATATACCGAATATACCGGCTATATATGGTATATAAATATTCATTCAAAATATATCATATGATTTAAAAATAAACTTAAATTCAACCATTTTTTGTATGTATATCGTCT
This sequence comes from Drosophila sulfurigaster albostrigata, assembly GCF_023558435.1. Taxonomy (NCBI): domain Eukaryota; kingdom Metazoa; phylum Arthropoda; class Insecta; order Diptera; family Drosophilidae; genus Drosophila; species Drosophila sulfurigaster. The sequence goes on from NC_084885.1 coordinate 23,351,902, forward strand.
TGGATATTGACGCTGATAAGGAAAACATATACTTTATTATTTATTTTAAAAGCACACACGCACTTTTAAAATATTACCTTTTGAGTACCAAAAACAAAGTTTATATTTTATATAGAAAGTGTTTTTCTATAACTTTGGGATATCAGAAAATGTATGTAACAGGCAGAAGGTGTCATCTCATATACATATTAATTAGTCGCAAAAATACTAAAAATATACAAATTCTATATTTGGTGTATTTATGTAGTACTACATTCCAAATATATCAAATATATATAGAGTGAAATATACCAGATTGGGTAATGGGTATAAAAACAATAATCAGAGACGTTTGTCAAAGGTTAGTTGAGCTACAATGAAACTAAATGTATGACTTATCAAAGTAATTCATTAATCTCTTTGTCAGGTACTCGTCGTATGTACTTTCCTAAATTTTAAAAATATTTTATTTTAATGGTTTATAATATTGGAAGTAACATAATTCATTAATTTCTTTGTCATTGCCTTTGCTAAAAATGCATTTAATTTTAATGCAAAAATTCATAATTTAATAAATATTGGCTTCATTAAAATGAAATACCAATTAATGATTTAAAATAAATATTCAAAGGATGATGATACATCCATATTTTAGATTGATAATAATGATATACTAGTATCAAATTTACTTAGGTAGTTCAAATGAATATGCCCATAAATGAATCAGCGTTGAAACTCCAGCTGAGTTGAGTTACGCATGTTGTGGGTCAATTTTGGACGAGATAGGAAACTGAGTCAGCTACCGAACAGAACAGAGAACATAGAACAGAACGGAGCGGAACAGAAGTGCATATAATAAATGCAATGATCATGATCAGTAGCGGAAATTGCTAAACCGAGATTGCCTAATGAGCAGCCCTGATACCTGAGAGAACTGAGTTTGATCCTGTTGTGTGTGTGTTGTTGTTGTTGTTGTGCCCATTTTGCGGTTGACATCTTTATTGAAGGTCAACCAAATGCCAATGTCATTTACATTTACATTTACGACATTTCCAGCAACATTTTTGAAAACAATTTCAGACAACAGGAAGTACTTCCCGCAATGGAGTTTTTAGTGAAACTGGGAGCACTTAGTGAACTCGGCATAAACATCAACACCAACATCAACATCAAAACATCAGCAGCAGATAAAAACCAAAAACCGAAACAGAAACGGAAATTCGATTAGCCCTCAACAACGACAATTGGCAATTCTATAATTCTATTTTATTTGGGTTTTGGCTTTGAATTGCTGTCTATCATTCTCTCTCTCTCTCTGTGTGTGTTTGTCTCCTGCTCTGTCTGTGCATATTTTAAAAGTACACAACATCGTTATAGAGGAGCAACGACAACGAGAAGGTTCTGCTCGTATCTCCATAGGGCAAAGTGTCGCCTGTCGCCTGTCGACGACTCGACTCGATTCATTTGCATAGATCAGCAGCAAGCACAACACGCGAAACATTCAGCGTTCAACAACACACACAATGAGGGGAAGCTCAGAGGTAGGCTAAAGAGAGACAGACGGATGCGAAAGGGGAGCCAATGCGAAAAGGTTACGCCTCAAGATCAAATCTAATAAACATATAAACGTAACTCAGTTCTTTTGATAATACTAGTAAAAACAACTAAGAAATCTACTATAAGAACGTCTAAAACTATTTGTTTGATGCACTGAATTAATAATTGGATTCAACTAGAAAATGCAAAGTTAAAATATCATAAAGAAGCTTAAAGTACAATTTGACGAATGCAATATCAATTATAGGAATGAACAAGTAAAAAAGCTACAGTCGACTGTGAGATACTTTTAGAATAAAAGCAAAGCAGTTAAGTAGGTATTAGTTTGAAAATATACCAAATAATATACCGAATAAATACTAAAATATACTCCATATGAAATATTGGGTATATTGATATACTACTACATCGAGTGTACTCGACTGTGAGATAATGAAAGCCAAAAAGTGCGGTATTATTCTTAAAATATACCAAATTTATATACCAAAAAAATAAAAATAATATACCAAAGACTATATTTGCTACATTTTGAATAAAAGCAAAATAGTGCGGTATTATTCTTAAAATATAACACAAAAATACTTAAAAAAAAAGGGTTATAATTGGTATATTTACATAGTACTACATTTAAAATATACCATTGAGTACAAAATATACCATATTCTCAGCCAAAGCAATTAAGACCCGTAGTAAAAATAACCTTAAACTTTGTAGCTTAAAAAACTTTTACAATTTTTAACGGATATACATATGTATGTATAATCTCAACTTTTGATGCTTTATATACGATATATATTTTATAGGGTCGAAAGTGCCTGTTTCTGTTTAGCTAATCACAAATTTAGATATATGTACATATGTATGTAGGTTTTTTTGATTCATATTTTATATATTTCCCTCTCCTCTACTTTTTTCCGTTTCACTTTGTCAGCGATCGTTTTGCTATGCGATAGTTCTACTCACGCCACCATCTTTAGCTGTGCCAGACTCACAGAATTTCACTCTTTACTTTATTTAGTTTAATTATTTTCTGTCTGTTTTTGTAGGCCTAGTCAAAAATCTAGGCATCATGTGTTGAAATTTTCGAAATTTGCAAGCTTCATTTCACTTTTTAATGGCATGTCTTCTGGCTTCTGTCTTCTGGTTTCGTTTCCTCAAGTGGGAAATCGGACACACAAAGGAAAATACTATAGAGAGCTTGGCTTGTGCTAGTTGTAATTTCAAGGTAAATCGCCAAGCGAGTCAATATAAAATATATGCAGCTCACATTTTAGTACAAGCTACTAATATTGTCTCATTTATGAGTCTTCTTTCTCTCTGTCTGTGTCTCTGTGTGTGTTTGTCTGTCTGTGTGGCGACTTCGCAACCTTTTCGTCTATCTGAATATCTGTCACTCATCAATATTCAACGCATTACAATTGCAATAAGTTGCCACAGACCAAGTTCCACCAAAGCAATCGATCCGATCCAATCCAATCCGATCCGATACGATCCGAGTCGATACAATCCGCCGATACGATCCGTTGAAATCAACGGCCCATCACATACGGATTTTTATGCTGATTTTGACCCAATTGAACCCGAAGCAAGTTGTCAACCGATTAATACGCAACGTAATGCGTCAGCTTAAGTACTTATCCGATCTTGTTGTTGTCGTTGTTGTTTTTATTAACGCCAATGATCGCTAAATGACACGCGATATTCGATCACACCATGATCCATGAATGACAACAAATCTTGCACAGTCCATAAGAAAATCAGCAATTTATGTATGCCTAATCTTTGTACTCTTTGTTTGTTTTCTTTTTTTTTTGTGATCTTTGTCTAAGGTCCATTAAAGTGATCTACAGAGCTGAGTTGCAGCTGGTTATTAAATCTGTTCTTTCATTGAATCAATTCAATATATTTAATTAATTTTATTTCAACAACTTCCGAATCATTTTACAATGCATTCGTTTTTGATTTTCTGTGCAGTGATCTTCATATTTGCCTAGCCGAAAATTATCTATCATAAAAATTAACTTCAATTGTTTATTCCTGCTGTTCATTTACCTATCTTCAAATATCAAGTTTATTTTTTGTTTAAAGTGATCTTTCGCTTTATTTTCTTACACAACATTTGATCTTCTGTGTAGTCTGATTTGTGTTCTACTGATATTTTGGCCACAAAGTGATCTGCAGTTTCTTTGAATACGATATTCATCATCGAGAGCGAGAGCTAAACAGTTAAACAGAAACCAATTTCTAAAACATTTTTAAACGCGATCGTTAAAGTCAATTACAAGACTTTCATCTTCTGCGAAATGATCGCCATATTTGCTTTGCCAAAAATGATCTATCAAACAAATAAATTTGAATTGTTTATTTCTGCTTTTGTTATAGTAATTTACCCATCTTCTTATTTTTTTTTTTTGGTTTTCAGCTTCATTTTCTCACACAAAATGTGATCTTCTTTTGACATTGCCAAACCCACAAAGTGATCCGCAGTCTCTCTGAATACGATGATATTCGTTATCGAGAGCGAGTGCTAAACAGTTAAACAGGAACCAACAGGCCGTAAAAAGATGTTGGCCACGCAATGAGCTTGGCATGTGGCAAGTTCCGGCCATAATGATGATCAACATTAACCTGCCAACATCTTTACGATCATAATGATGAATATACACATATCTATAAGGCAAACATACATGTAGATATATGGAGCATCACAGAGTGTAGCAGATAAAGCACAAAGATCAAAAGGCCGCCAAGAGTCAACAACGAAAAAGCGACTGAGATGCCAAAATATGTGAGTGTGACAGACGGAGAAACAGAGCTGTATATTAAACGGCGTCAAAGCTGGCACAAGAGATGTTTAATATTTGTTCACAAGATGCGATAAGCTGAGGCAGCGACAGTTCCTCTCCTCTGTTTCCTCAATTTCCTTCCAAGGCAAGAGAGAGAGAGAGACCAAAAGCAGCCGACGGACGGCGCAGCGAGTGATCTTCATCTGATATCTGATTTTAGGCCACCCGTTTAGACCAACTTGGAGTCGTTCTCTCTCACTTTGTAAGTCGCCGCTGCAGTTCTCGTTTTACGGCTCTAATCATCTTCATAAAAGTTATGACACAGGCTCTACAACATTTCGTGTTTTTTTTTTTAGACTGTGCGCTACTGTTCATCCTTTATGACTTCTTATGACTATGGTGAATGTTTCCCATTCTTGTTTTTCGTTTTGTTTTTATGTGTTTTAGGGAACTTGTTACAGATCCATGCTTTACATTTACTTTTAAATGCATTTAATTGCAGTTCCCATTGACTTTGGTGGTCCATCATTCTGTCTTTCTCTTCTCTGTTTTTTTGTAGCACTCTCGTTTTCGATTTCGCCCTCATTTCGTTGTTTTGTGGGCAAATCGCAGCAGCAGCAGCAGCAACAGCAGCAAATTGGTATGCAAAGTGCGCAGTCCGTCACAGCTACTTGGCTTAATTCGAAGCCGTTTCGTTTAATTGCTGGGCCACATTATGTGACAAAAAGCAGAGCAGACCCATTCAGAGGTTACCCACAACCTGCCCGACAACTCTCGATTCCCCCTCTTCCCTCCCGCTGCCTCCCTGTCTACTCTTCAATCGTCACTCTCCATCGTCACTCTGAACAGCTAACAGCTCACAAGTCGCTTGATAATACATCGCCAGTCAAATAACTCATGTAATAAAATGCCAAGAAAACATGAAACAACACTGCAAATTTGACACACCGAAGCAACAAATACACTCACTATAGTAGATAACTAGACATTAAGACAAAATATTTACTTACATTTAATTGAACATTATCTAGTTTCAATTTCATTTTGACCTTAAGTTGTTCTATAACATTTTCTAAATACTTTTCTTACATTTCTAAAATTATATTTATCGATACTTTGTATTCTCTCTCTACAATATTCCATTATATTTACCTAAATTGAATTGAAGATTATCTAGTTTAAGATGTTCTTTAACCATTTCTTAACACTTTACACTTTACACACAATCCAAAAATATTTTTCGACTCTAGATTTTCTCCACAGTTTTTGACATTTTCTGAATATTATTCCAATCAAACACAATCAAAATATATGCTCAGCGATGCTTTGTACAATAATTTGCAATTCTTTTTCTATGATAATCTATTATCTTTAGCTAAATTGAATTGAAGATTATCTCTTTTAATTTTCATAGGTTTTTCTTTAATCTTTTCTCGATGTTTAAAAAAAAAAACTTTGAATTCACTCTCTAAATCGAATATTATCTAAATTAATAAATTAATTCTGACTACGTTTTTCTTTAATATTTTTTTAATACTTTACTATCTACACCTTTTCCAAATATATTTTTCCATAACTCTGAATTCTCTCTCTACAATAATCTGCTATTCTTACCTAAATTGAATATTATTTAGTTTAATTTTAATTCTGACTACGTTCTAAATATATTTTTCCATAACTCAGAATTCTCTCTATTTTTTTTCGAAAACAAGTATTTCCTTGACATTTTCTTAATTTTATTTCAACCAAACACAATCCAAATATGTACTGGACTAACTATGAATTCTTTCCGTTATAATCTTTTTAATTTTCAATTTAAAATATTTCATTTTTTACACCCAATTTTGTGTGTTTCAATCTACTCCACTTAATAATGACATTAATAATAGTTTCTTCAACCCAATTGTCAAATTTCAGCAAAAAGCAACGCTAATAGTTGTCAAGATCTGACCTCGAACCCGAAAATTATACATAAAAGATAAGAGCAATAGCCGTTATGCCCGATAGCTGGTTAGAGTATGCAAAAGTCGCAGCCACTGTCAAAGTGAGAGAAACAGAGACGCGACGCGAGGCGCAGAGGAGCCGCAAACGTTTTGATAAAATAATTAAAATAAAATTAATCTCGCCGTTTCCCACGGTCTCACACACACAGCCCATTTTGCTCCAGTTTTTCCCCGTTGTTTATCTTTCTTTCGTGCTCTCGCTCTCGCTCTCTCTCTGTCTCTGTCTCGTTCTCACTCTAACCCGCTTTTGTGGGTTTCATGTTGCGAGTGTTTTTTATTTTTTTTGAAGTCTGTGGCGACAATTGGCGCAATGATTATAAGTTAATTTTATGTTAATTAGACAAAGCGCCCAACATTTACGAGTTGAGTTGAGTTGACTTGGATTGGTTTGGTTTGGTTTCCATTGCTTTGCTTTGCTTTCGCGTCTAGCTTTTGGTTGGGTTCATTAAATGGAAACGCGCCTCCATTTTCCAATTAGCATGCAGCGTGTCAATTGTCTTGTCCCGTCTTCGTCGTCTGCTCTTTATCGACCAAATTGTACTTGTACCTGGGTAAACAAGTCCCAAGTCAAAACTGCAATTGAGGCGACCTCCTCCTCCTCCTCCTCCCCTCTCCTCTTCCCCCCTATGACTGAATGCTCTTATCTCTAACACTTGTCAGCGAAGTCGGTTTTGCTCCAATTCGTAAAAGATATTCTTATAGCACAGCACTTAGCGTATTAATTTGAATAATCCAATGTGGCATATCAAGTGGGAAAGCTTCACCCAAAAACAAATTCCCATTATTATCTATGCAATACTATCTTCTTTCTGACTCTGTTACCTTAATGAGCACACATATGTAAACATCCCCGTTGACATATCGCATTTCCAATGCAATTCTCAATACTTCAATCTCCTCAATAGCAATTTCTGCTGCTGCTTTTCTTCCAATTACTTTGTGCTATCAGATAAGTACAACTGAAAAGTTTCTTTAGCGAATCATTTAAGATTTTAGTATTTGTTTGGGAGATTTACAGACAACCGATGAATGTGTAAAGAAACAAGTATGAAAGCTAGATGAGTGTGAATAAAAGCAAAACAGTGCTTTATTCATTTAATAATAATATTATACCACAAAAATACTAAAAATATACCAAAACTTGATTTGGATAATTTAATACTCAACATTATATATACCAAAAGATTTATTTGGTATATTAAAATAGAGCTTAACATTATGAATAAAGCAAAACATTGCGATATTGCTCTGGAGATATACCAAATTGATATACCGTAGAAATACTAAAATATACCAAAATGTATATTTGGTATAGTATATATATTATACATCACATACAGCTCAACATTGTAAATAAAAGCAAAACAATGCGGTATTAATTTTAAAATATACCAAATTAATATACCGTAAAAATACTAGTATATACCAAAAGCTTCATTTGGTATATTGTTATAGTAAATATCATATAGAGCTCAACGTTGTGAGTAAAAGTAAGTCAGTGCGATACCGCAGAAATACTAAAAATATACCATAATCTATAGTACTTAATTGAAAATATAGCATTGAGTAAAATATATGTCAGAAGAAGGGACAAGATTATAATACCCTATGTTTACTGAGTATAAAAAGCGGGAAACGAACTTTCTTGAACCAAAGTGGATTGCAACTCCTGAAGCTCATTAAAAATTGAAGAACATAATTTGCTTAAAAAGAAAAGAGGAACAAGGAAGAATATCCTTCAAAAAGGGAAAACTTTGACCTAAGCGCATTTTTGTGGCATCCTCAAAAAAGTAATAGACTAGTGACAATTGGGGTTTCATTTCGTGGAAAATGCGTGTACAACAGTTCAATTATATCCTTCTTCAAAGCGCTAGCCATATGATATATTATGTATATCTAGAGTTCAAAAATTCCTTGGAAAGTTGCATTGAACTCGGCTGACAGCTTGAAGAAGGAGATGAAGAAGGAAAGTGTAGCTACGGAAACCCTACGCTTGCAGATTCCCAAGCCAGTTAGTTCTCCCATCATTGCTGGCATGTCAAAAGGTTACAACTCAGACTCAACAGCCAGAAAAAGTGGCTGACGAAAAAAGAGCAGCAAAGATCAAGTAGAAGTTGTAGAAGACTCGACTCCAGCTTATCAATCGAGATCAGGTGTCGCTAACGCAAACCACACAAAGCGGCAAATGAAATCAATAAGACGACAATACAAAAAAAGAACAAAGTGTTGAAAAAAAAACAAGCGAACAAGCAACAAAAAAAAAAAAAAAACTGTGAACTGGCGACAATAAACGGAAACAATTAGGCACCTGACTTCCTCAGGATGCCCCCAACAACAACAGGAGAATGGTAACTGATCACGTCGCATCCCAAGCAGTCTGGGATTAAATTAGGGATGGTGATGATCATGCGTAGTAGTTGGGGGATGATTCGTTGATCGATCCGAAACGAAACGAGTCGAAACTATATGAAACGGTTGTTGTGTGAAGTCTCGTGAAACATGCTGCCTGATGATGACAATGGACATTGGGACAACGGACATTGGACATTGGACAATGGACATTGGACGATCATACGATCATGCATACACAATGTGGATCATATTTCAACTGTGATGGCAACGCTGATGGCAACAGCAACATCTACAGCAACATCAACATCAACATCAGCAACGGCACCTGATGAGAAAACACAATGAGATACAAGAGTGGCTACAAGTACCAAGGCAGAGACTGCGACAGAAACTGAGCCAGCATTGGGCAATCACTTGACCTCTTTCAGGATGTGTTGTTGTTGTTGCTGTTGCCGCAGCAGCAACAACGGTACTCACATTCACGCGCCTGAGGTTCAAGTGCGTATCTCTGGCTATCTGTCACAGCGTGTGTCTACCCTATACCCTATACACACCAACGCAATGGGGTGGCTTAGTCTCATATAGTAATGTAAATGAGTATATAACATCATAGCATCAGCTATCTAGAAGAAAAACTTATCTATCAAGTTGAAGGGACTTTAGAAGTATGCAACATTGTGTCCAAAGTAATAGTTACTCAAAATTTACAGGGTATCCAAAAGAACTTAACTGTATGTGAGAACACAAATACAACAGCTCGTTTAATAAGCTTAACAATAACAAGCATCAGCCAACTAGAAGCACAAATTATCTATCAAGTTGCTCAAAAATGATGGAATTTTCGATGTACGCAACATTCTGCCAAAATTACAGGGTATTTAAACGTCACAGTATGTGAGAACAGAACATTGTGTCAAAAGTAATAGGTATTTAAAATGTACAGTGTATACAAAAAAAACGTCACAGTATGTGAGAACACAACATTGTGTTTAAAGTAAAAGGTACTCCAAATTTACAGAGTATCTAAAACACAACAACAATCTTAACAATGTAAGTAAAGTCCAATCGCATAACTTTCCTACAGGGCATCTTGAATTCGAGCATACTCTTCGCTACAACACTTCGACTATAACTCTTCAGAGCCGAACGCAAAGGAATGTTTGTACTCGAAGGCTATTCTAGTCCAAGGACTATTTGCAAAAAGTGATGCGACTGCATAACAATCACGATATAATATCTTGATCATGATATACTTCGTTTGTATTACATTAATATTTTAAATAAAAGTCAGTTGATAATCAAAAGTAATTCAAAGCATGTTTTTCTTAACTCAAAAACAGCAGCTTTATCTAAACTTCATTTCAAAAACAATCATCGAAAATTCGAATTACTCTAAAGCTAAAACTCGCAAGTACAGGGTCTCTGCATGTTGATAGTACTCATTGTTTGCTTTGATTATATTACGTCTACAATATCGAAAACTTCCCACTTAACTCAAAAACAACAGTCGTTGCTAATCTTCATTTAAAAAACATTGACAGAAATAATCAACAACTAGAAAATTCATATAATTCTAGTACAGGGTCTCTGCAAGTCGATAATACTCAGCGATAGCAATCAGTGTTGTTTGTTTTCATTATGTCACCTCAACAATGACGAAAACAAAAAACAAAACTTCGAATACCGAATCCAAATCCGAAACCAAATCGGAATCGGAATCGGTATAAAAAATAGTCGCAGTGGAAGTCGAAGTCGAAGTCGTCGACGATGTCGTCGGTGAATGTCAGTTGGCGTGCGCATATTATGAGGGCCATTGATGATTCGACTGGCATATAAATAAGCCCAAAAATCACAGAGAGCGAGACAGAGAGAGAGAGAGATGCTTGAGCGAGATGGAGCGAGTAGGCATCCTCACGTTTTCCACATAAAATACATTTTCGACTGAAATTTGTTTTGAGGTTTTGGTTTTTTTCATTTTTTTTTTTTTTTTGTAGCTGTTTTGCCTGTTTAAGTGATTCCCACGCAGCGCAGCTACCGAAGGGGCCGAAGAGTGTAGGCGGTCGGTGGCAGAGAAAAGGAAGATGCGAGTCGAAGTCAGAGTCAGAGTCGGAGTCGCAGTTGAGTTAAGTTGAGAGGCCTCTCACATTGAGGCTTGCCTAACGCATCACATCGCATCACATCACATCGCATCGCATCGGTTTTGGTTTTGGAATCGGATGCACAGATCATCCGGCAAAGCCAAATCATACAATTAGTATGCAGCACGATGAGCGGGCTGACAGGGGCCATTAAATTGTGCGGAGAGACGACGATGCGACAAGAGACGACCTCAAAATGGCAACGACAAACAAACATGTTGAATGATCATGCTCATGATCAACGCTGATGATGATGATCATCCTCTCTCTCTCTCTCTTTTCCTTCTCTTCACTTTACTTCTCCTGCCATCAAGTACCAAATTTAATGGCACACAGACTCAGCTCCAAATGCCAATTAGTATGCCAAGAGCAACGCAGTATTCCCATTCCCCCCTCTGCTCGAGTGTCAAGTGCCCCCAAAAAGGAAATGGCTCTCTCTCTCGCTCAAGAGGATCTCGTAATGATGCTCTCACTACCTCTCCTTCCTCCTCTCGCTCTCTCACTCTCTCACTGCTCACGCCCACGCCTTTGTCTTTACCTTTGATCTAAGCAAGTCTTGACGTCTTTGTTTTTTTATGTTTGACACGTTTGACGATTCATTTGCTTTAACTACCTTTTGCCTCTAATATTCTACAGCTTCTTCTTCTTCTTCTTCTTCTTTTGCTGGCTATAACCATCCCGAGTCGTTGCATTTTATTATCCAGACGGATAAATCTGCAGCGTCGTAAATATTGTCTACAATGTTTCAAACTTTTCAAGTGATTCTAAAGAACCCTTTTCACAGACGTAATATAGATAGATTATAATCGACTTACCGATCAATGAATTGCAAACAGTTATTCAGTGAAGCAATAAAATGATTCCTCAAATTCCTGAAACAAAAAAGAGAAAAATACTTAATCATTACCTAAATTAATAAATGAAAATAAACTTTGTGTTAAGTTAAGAGATGTTTCTTCCAAATCTTGAATTTCAAATTTGGAAAATTAGATCGGAGTTTTCTTGAATTCGAAATAACCTTCAACTTACCGATTATTAAGTTGCAAATAGTTTTTCAGTGATTCCTGAAACAAAAAAAACCAAAAATACTTAATCATTACCTAAATTTATAAATGAATACAAAGAGATATTTACTTCAAATTTCAAATACCAAATTTAGAGAATTAGATCGGAGTTTCCTTGAATTCGAAATAACCCTTTTAAAAAGTGATCTGCCACACGTTATGAACAAAATCTACTCTTTCTGATTTGATTGAGATCTCTTAGCTTCTGTAGTTGGTTATCATTTTGAATCTCTAAGCAAAGTTTCCTGTCAGAAGCGATCAAGAAAGAAGGAGAAGAAGAAGAACAAGAAGTAGTAGAAGAAGAAGAAGAGAAGAAGAAACAAGTAAGAAAGTTACAGTCGAGTGTGCTCGACTGTGAGATACCCGCTACCCATTTTTAATAAGGGCAAAATATTGTGGTATTATTTTCAAAATATACCGAAAATACTAAAAAAATACTAAAAATATACCAAATGGTATGTTTGGTATACCGATACAGCACACCATTCAAAATATACCATAGACGGCACAATGTACCAGATTGTCGGCCAAAGCAACTAAGAGCCCTAGTAAGTGGGCGTTTTTGCCCATACAAAAGTATTTCTTTAATAACTTCCACAATTTTTATCTGATCGCAACCAAATTTTCAGGAATCATAATCACTATAGTAATTATACTATATACCAAAATTCACAGCTCTAGCTTTAAATTTACGCTTGTTTTTCGATTTTTTTGGTTTGCGGGGGCGGAAGTGGGCGTGGCAAAAATTTGAAACAAACTTGATCTGCGTGCAAACATAGCAAATACTGTCGAAAAAAAATTATAGCTCTATCTCTTATAGTCTCTGAGATCTAGGTGTTCATACGGACAGACGGACGGACACACAGACGGACAGACGGACAGACACACAGACGGACAGACGGACATGGCTAGATCGTCTCGGCTGTTGACGCTGATCAAGAATATATATACTTTATAGGGTCGGAGATGCCTCCTTCTGCCTGTTACATACATTTCCTGCCGGCACAAAGTTATAATACCCTTCTACCCTATGGGTAGCGGGTATAAAAAGCCATTTACTCAAGACACGGAGGCTAGGCACACACAAATTTGGACTGTGTTGGGCAGGCAGCCAGATTTTCTGTTCAATAGACCGATCTGAGCAGCCTATTTAAAATTCTAAGAGCAAATCAGAGACCCAGACAAAGGCATTCGACATCGGACATCGGACAATGGGCATGGGCAATGGGCAATGGGCACTCTGAGTACATTGAGTACTCCATTCACTCTGTTTCATTCTGTTCACTGGCCATGGGTAATGGGCAATGGGCAATGGCTTGCCGCCAAAGTGCGGAGAAATTATCAAAGTGAAAGACGAGAGACCCCAAAGACAGGCCAAATGAAGAAATACTCGCACACAAAAGATAAGCGATGTCTCTCTCTGTGTGTGTGCCATATGGGTGGAGGAGTAGGTAAGTAAGTAGTTGGCTGGGTGGAGGGGGAGGGGAGACTACATATAACGACTACCTCTTAAAATGGACTGTGTGTGCGCAAACTCAAAAAAGTAGTGACAAGACAGAGAGAGAGAGAGCGAGATATCGAGGCAATGACAATGCGACAGGAAATGCTCTTTGCCGCGATCATTTTCCATAATTAAACGGACGCAGCTCAAGACATTGGCCACTTGTAGGTTAAATGGGTTTGTTGGCCCCGGCCCAATGGGCATACAATTTATATGATGTGCCTAACGCTAACGCTGACTGACACGCGGTACGGTGGAACCTTCTGTTTGCGGCAGATAAACGCATAAATTAAATGTAGCTACGATTTATTAACTTTTGTGGATGCAACTAGATGTGTCCTTATTGTAGAAATGTGCGTACTAAATTTGATTATTCTGCTTTAAGAAATCACTGAGCAATCAGTCTTTAAAAGCGTGGACAGACAGACAGACGGCGTGGGATAAACGTAGTAACTGCTTCTTAATATTTCAATTGTTAATTGTAGAAATATGCACACTAAATTCTCTGCTTTATAAAGTGACTAAGAAATCATTCTTTATAGGCGTGGACAGACAGAAATGGGATAATGGGATAAATGGATTAGAATCTACTTCTTCGTAAACTTAGCTTCACTGTAATATCTATATTTACTTTCTAATACTAGTAGAAACATGCAAAATGAATTTGATTGATCTGATTTAAGAAATCACTGAGAAATGCGTCTTCAAAAGCGTGGACGGACAGACAGGAATGAATGTATTATATTCGACTTCTTCATAAACGTAGCTTCACTGTAATATCTATAATTATTTATAAAATAATTGTTTAATTTAATTGTCTTTTAGAGTTTTAGCAATGACTTCGTTTTAGCTGCGCTTGCAAACTCTCAGCGCTCTAATAACTTCAACATTGATTCATTGCGAATCGACTTTTAATTGAATTAAACTAAACCCAAGAATCCAATAACAATAATAATAATACATACAATACAATACAATAATACCGTACGTATAATTGCTCTTTAGGAGGATGTTAACTCCCCTTGACTTGAGCTGTTCGATTGCTTCGCTGATTTCTCAAGGCATCGCCAAATGAGTCATCATCATCGTTCAATCGGGCGGCTGGAGACGAGTCTTCACTTCAGTCTTCAGTCTTCAAAGTCTTTCAAGTCTTTAATGTGTTAAGGGGTGTTCGGTTGTTGGGTGGGCGGATGTGCACAGTTTAACTTGGCTTGACTTGCACATTTGGCATTGCATGTGGCTAACACGAATGCGAAACGCGTTCAAGAACCAAGAACCAACTAAAGACAGAACCTTCGCTGCAGTTAATTAGTCGAGTTATGCGAACGAGATTCAATATTAAATATATACATAGTCAATTGACGTTGGCGCCATCTACTGTCAACCTTGGAAGTTTTACAACTCATTGGAAATATTGAACGAGAATTCAAGAGAGAAGAGACAACCAACTACTCATAAAGTGCATCAATTTAAAATGCACTAAATTTTCATTTATATATTGTTATATAAATAGTTGTTATAATGATTGTTCTATTGATTGAATGTGAGAAGATAAAAGAAGAATTTATACTTAAATATTGCGAAGGCTATATTTGGTATATCGATATAGTACTACTCTCCAAATATACCATAGAGTAAATAAGTAAGAAAGCCATTCGATACCTAAAGCAACACAATCTTAAAATATACCTAAATTGTACAGCAAAAATACCAAAAATATACCGAACTATATATTTGGTATATCGATATAGTACTGTATTCAAAATATACCATGGTGTAAACAAGTAAGAAAGCTACATTCGAACTGTGCGGTATTATTCTTAAAATATACTTAAAAACCCCGAAGATTATGTTTGGTATGTTGATATAGTACTACATTCAAAATATACCAAAGGATATACCGATTGCAGAAGGCGTTTCTTGCCATACAAAAGTACTTCTTAAATAGCATCAAACATTTTTCTCTGATCGTAACCAAGTTTTCAGGCATCACAAACACTGTAGTTAACACTGTACGACGCTAGCCTTAATATCATAAAATTATAATAACGTTCTATCCTATAAGTAACGGTTATAGTAGTAACAATAAATGCTTACTATCTAAAATAATATAGAATATTCATAATTACAAAGAGGTAGCATTCATTTTTCTATATACATATATAGCTAGATAAATCAGTTCATCTATCTAATGGGCCATCTGCCCGTTCACCCATTTCCCTATTTGCGTGGCATCCAGTTAGAAAAGGCTTAACAATCCCAACACAATTTCCCACAAGCGTGTGCACACACAGAATTTGTTGATCTATGATAGGAATAGGAATCGAGTTTGCTTTATTGACACATCACACAGAACTCTGGTACTCTCTGTGGTCTATGTGGTCTATGTGGGTGCTCGATAAGCTGGCCAAATATTGAATCAACTGAAGCGCGGGACTAAACTGGGATCTCTCTCTCTCTCTCTCTCTCTCTATCGAGACTATTTCCATTGCACAAGACGGACACCTGCATGTGTCGTTATCAGTTAGCAAAGTCAATCGAATTTGTTTGTCTTGACTCAAAAATTGAGCTAAAGAACGTTCGTATCTATCTGTCCGTTACTCTCTCTCTCTCTCTCTTCCCCTTCTCCTACATAATATGATTATCTATCTGTAACCATGCTGTGGGCATGGGGCATCAACATTGACATCATCATTACCATCGTCATCGTCATCGTCATTGGCATCCCAGGTAAATAGTGTTTGTGATTATAGTATCTCTATTTGAATTTGCTCACAGATCGTGTGAATGCCGCAAAACCAAATTGTTATTGCACTCTACTTTGGGAACGGGTATGCTAGCTTATTTAGACAGTTTGACCGATAATTTCGTTAATGTAGTTTAAAGAAATATCAACAACAAAGCACTTAATTAAAATTGAATATAACAATGGGTTTCCCCTTAAGTTTATAACAGTATTATAAAAACACAAAATGAAGATTATATGTATCTATATTGAAGGCCAGGAATAGTATTAGCTTTAATTTTAATTACAACTAACCTTATTAAACATATAAATATCTAAAAGATTGCCAATCTTGACATAAAAAATGTAGGCTAAATAAATGTTTAAACAAAACAAGACCGTTTTAAGATTTAAGAATCTTCTTTTAAGCAAAGCTTCCAAATTCCAAATTTCTGTACTTTTTCATACAACAAGAATCTAATATCTTGGAAGTGTGAACGTTCCCTACCTATTAAATTAGAGCCTAGTTTCAACTGTTGTTGCTCTTAGCTCAATAAATTTGTTCGTTGGTCCTGGGTTCAAGCTCTAGTCGGTTCGTTTATAAACGGGTCTTTTTATACCCACTAAAGTTTGTTATTGGTAGCAAACTTATTATAGACAAAAAGCAAAGACTCCTCTAGCTGGTAAGGGTATTTGATCAGTCGACCAGCGGATGCTTCAATTCTCAATTCAATGCTTCCTTGACGTTCGCTGTTGCTGTTTATGGTACGTTATCTTATCGTTTATTACTTGTATTTATGACACTGTGCAATGCCTTTCGAGAGCTGAGAATTGAGAGTTGACCGAACGAAAGTGTTGAAGAATCTTTTTCAAAAAACAATCTTTGCCATCTCCCTCTCTCTCTCTCTGCCTCTCATCCCGAACACGAACGCATTTTATCCGGACGGATGTGAGCATTACTTTTTATGGATATTTATGTAGGGAACGTGACAGTCGTCAGCACACACTCGAAAATAATAACAACAAGAACCACAACAACAACAACAGCAGCAGCAGCAGCAACAGTAACTGAAAACGTTTAGTTAAAAAGACTCTGAAGAACTTTTTCAAAAAGAGTTGCTGTCAATTCTTTTGTTGTTGTTCTTGTTGGTGGCGAACGCCAGGCGATTTTTAATTTCGTCTTGCAGGAAATCCTCACCCACACAACATCTAATATCACACACACACACACACACGCACAGAGTGTGAAAGAGGGAGCTGGCAATCATGATAAACTACGATTAACTGTAAAACTCACCTCGTGTGCATTTTCCATCCCAAACGTTGTCGCCTTCGTGCGCTTTCTCTCTCTTTTTCTCATTTTCTCATCCGATTACGAAAACTAAACTCAGACACACTCAGCACAATTTGGCAGCGACACTTGAAAGCTGATAACTACAGCACAGTGTGCTGCATTATCTGCTTGACTAGCAGTTACCCTGTAATAAATCGAAAAGTATTCGACGCGTCAGTTACCCTGTAATCGCATTGCATTGTTACTTTTATGGTAATATGTAAAAAGAAAAAAAAGTTACACATTTAATTTTTAGCACTCGAATTGCGACTTTTAGATACCCTGATTCCATAATACTTCAAGCTCAAAACCTTTTACAAAGAAGGCTACAGTCCAGTGTGTTCGATTTTATTCTAAAAATATACCAAATAATATACCACAAAAATACTAAAAAATGTCGAATGTTATATTCGGTATATCAATGAATTGCTAAATTTAGTGCTCAAATACCGAATGTCATAATTTTATATATCGATGAAGTGGTACATTTAAAATATACCATAGAGTATATACCACAAAAATACCGAATGCCATATTTGGTATGTCAATGAAGTACTAAATTCAGAATATACCATGGAGTATATCTATGAAGTGCAAGATTCAAAATATATGTACCATATAGTATATACCACAAAGATACTATAAAAAATACCGAGTACCATATTTGGTGTGATGAAATACTACATTCGAAATATACCATAGAGTATTAAACATTTCAAATTGTCAACCAAAGCAGCTAAACCTCCATTGTACATGTATTCTTCTCCCTTTTATAGTATATTCATATTTACTTTTCCAGCCGACACAGAGTTATAATACCCTTCCACCCTTATAAAAATGTGTGATTTGCTTTCACACGGTAAATTAAAGCCTGCAAACTCAACTAGGTGATACCCTTTAAAAAGTTTGACCATAAATTACGATAAAATACTCTTTAAATCAAAATTACATGCTTAAGCCTAATGCACAGCTGAGTTCAAATAGTTAGTTTAATAAAAAATGCTTTTAATTTAATGAATTTTAAGTCTTATTCTTAAGTAATTCCCCAAATTTCTACATAATAATCTCTCTCATTTTGCAACTTATTTAAATTGCTAAAGTCGTGCGTCAGCTTAGCTAATTTACAGCTTCCTGATACCTAAGGAAAAGCATCGTCTTACCAAAAGCCCAAAAGAACTCTAAGCCAGGAGTGTGTGGTAATCTGAGCATGAGTCTCTGCTGCAGTCTTTGGGAACTGCATTGGCAGCGACTTTGTGGTCTGCAGAGGAAACTCTCAAAGCGTGTATGGAAAGCGATATGGATCACCTTGACAGAATATTCTCAAGGTCTATCCGGTTGTATGCAAAGTGTGTAAGTTGATCTCAGAGTTCACTTGAGGAAGTGTATTACGTAAATCAATTGGATTTATAAATGATTTTAGTTTATTTAAATATTAATCGTGATAAAAAAGAAAGCTGCTGAGTTTCAATTATGATAAATTGGAAATCTATGTCTGACTCCTTAACTATTCGCATTTTACTTTGCTAATATTATGTTAATTTACTGAAAACTTTGGCTGCTTTAAAATTTGACTCTACACTGAAAAAAACACCTGTTTCTAAAGTCAAGAGCATTCGTCTTAAAAATTGTCTTTAAAAACAAATTCTTGAAACTAAAAACATTAGTCGATTTAAGTTCATATTGTAATATACAAAATTAAAAGTATAAAAAAAAAACAATAAAATAAATAATATGTAATACTTGTTCTATCTTATAATAAGATTTTTGGTCTTAAAACTATTCGATTTTTTCCTCCTATTAATAAGAACTCGGGTCTTATTGAAATCAAGATGTATTCTTTTCTTTTTAGACCAAAGTTCTTAGCAAAAATCTCGACTTTAAAACTTTTGTTTTCAGTGTAAATGATGCAATATAATAAATTGCAATCTTTAAGTGCTAGTGAAATCTTTATCGATTTTATTCTGAGACTACTTGTTATTTTATGGCTCAAATGATTGATTAGCATTATGATAATGTTCGAAGGCATAGAAATGCCAAAATTATGATGGAGAATTCCAGTGACTAATGCATTAACTTTGTACTCGCTTGTAAATCTTTCAATTCTTTCGGTTTTTTCGCTTTCAAATTGATTGGCAAACTGTGTTCTCAGTGATCAACTTATCGCTTATTTTCAGTGCTTAGCTGTGATCACTCAATGATTGCAAACGAGCTGCAATGCAATCTTTTTTGGCTGCACATTTTGTTGCTGTTGATTTAACAACAAAGAGGCGCAAAGCAAACACGATAGACAAAAGCAGCAGCAGCAGCAGAAACAAAAATGGAAAATGGAAAATCAAAAATGAAAATGAAATCATAATAAAAATCTCGCATAAATGCAACAAATTTGTGGCGCATGCGCAACCAAAACCAAAAACGAAGCTGCTGCCATCCCGCAACCCACTTCCCTCTCCCTCTCCCCTTCCACCCTCCGTAGCTACTGTTGCCGTGTAATTAATAAAAACAACAGGCAGTTGCTTTGCCCCGCCCACCCCGTCGTTGTCGTGCTACATTGTTGCCGCCTTCGCAGCCGCCACAGCCACAGTTGCCTCTGCCTCTGTTGCTTCTGCTGTTGCCTGGCGATGAGCTAACAACAATTTTCATTTTCATTTTGTTATTGTTTTTGTTTTCTGCACTTTTTGCAGCTTTTTGTTTTAACGGCCGTTTGGCGCGCACGGCGCCGGCACGCGCTACGAGCTGCGAGCTGCGAGCTGCGATGCGATGCAATTTTCGTATCTGCAAGATACAAACGCTGCTGGCGCAAACAACAAACCAGCGCAGCAACGCTTTTGGCACATGTTATACCCTGTAATTGCACACCAAGTGTTGCCTGCTGCTAAGCGGAAAGCAACAACAGGCATTGAAGTAGATAAAGATACAAATTTTACACAGCCCAACTAAAGTGTTTATGTTTCCTAATTTCACTGAGAACAGATAAAAATTGTAGAAGTTACATATTTAAGAAATATTTAGTTACTTTGGCTAACAATCTGGTATATTTTGTACTCTGTGGTATATTTTTAAAGTAGTACAATATAGATATACCAAATATAGCTTTTGGTATATTTTAGTATTTTTGCGGTATATTTTCGGTATATTTGCAGATTATGTTTTAATTGAAAATGGGTAAATGGGTAGAACAATATCGATATACCAAATATATTCTTTTTTTTGTATATTTAAGTATTCCTGTGGTATATTTTTGGTATATTCGATTGCTTTAATTGATAATAGGTAATGTGCTACAATATCGATAAGCCCTGTATTACTTTTACCATGTTTTAGTATTTTTTCTGGTATACTTATAGATTATGGTTCTATTGAAATGGAAACTATATTTACATATAGTTATTATAAATTAATTTGTTGGCGACCTATTTAATAGATATTCATGTTTATTTTTAACTTTTTTTCAGAAATTGAAATACTCTAAACCCACTTGAGACACTCCAAAACAATTACTAACATATAAATTTCAATAATAACTAGATGGCTTCACTTGACAAATTTATAATAAAGATATATATAAATACATATCCATTATTTGCAGACTTTTCTTCAAATAGTTTTGTTTGAGCAACATAATCAACAAAATGTTTCCAAGTTTAATATTTGCCACATTTTTCTGTAAAAGTTTGCTAAACTTCACTCTTGTATAAAAGTATTTTAGATTTCTTTATAGTGTCTCAAACTTTTGTACTGCTTTTTGCAGGGTATCTGCTAGTTGATTGCCTGTCAAATTGTTATATATTTTATGATTTACGCTCGCGTTTCGCTTTATATAATCCGCAATCACTGCACATGGGCGCACTTTGCCAAGACACACAAACACAACCAGCTCTCAATTCGCGAAAGCAGCAACAGCAGCAACAGCAACAACAAGTGCAACCAAAATAATAAAACAACAAAACAATTTCATAATTGAAAAATGGCGCAACTATTTGGCTGCTCTTTTTTTTGAGTATGAGTTTATGATGGAGGCAGCTCAACTTCAACAGCACATCGCGTCACTTATCCATCCATCCATTCATCCCCCTTTAACTGCAACAGTCCATCTGTGTCTGCTCCTCTGTCCGTCTGTCTGTCCGTCTGTCTGTCCGTCTGTCTGTCCGTCTGTGTGTTGCATGTTTGATTTTCGTTAATAATGCAATGCGGCATCTTGTTGCCTCTGTTGTAATTAAACACACAAAAATGCAACTCAAGAGGAAGTATACTGCAAAACTGGGCAAATTGTGCAGACTGAGCTTAATGCTTCAAAAGTCTACCGGTCCAGCTCGACGCCACATGCCACATGCCGCATGCCACATTAACGAGCTGACCAATGGATCAGCTCAATCGCAATCCACTTTCAACTAACAACCCAATGCTATCTTTTAAGTCTGTCTTTCATTGACAAAATAATAACAATGTTCATATATGTTTTGTCATACGAACAAACTATTTTGATAAAGATATTTGTGGATAATGCGCTTAAATAAGTCGATAATATATTGCCTTATTCGTTGTCTTTAAAACATAAGTAAGAAAGCTACAGTCGAGATATCCGCTTCCCCCTTTGATTGAAAGCAAAAGAATGCGTTATTAATCTTGAAATATACCGAATTAATATACCACAAAAATACTAAAATATACCGAAGGCCATATTTGGTATATTAATGAAGTACTACATTCAAAATATACCATAGTGATCAAAACAAGTTTAAACATAATCCAAAAATATACAGCAAGAAATCTAAAATATACCAAAGAATATCTTTAGTATATTGATATACTATTTTATTCAAAATATAGGTATAAAACAGGTCTAAAAATAATCTAAAAATATACTGAAATATACCGAAGGCAAGATTTGGTATACTTATAGAGTATAAAATATAGCTGATTGTCAGCCAAAGCCAAATAAATTTTACAAAATTTATCCAAAAGTGCTCTATGACAAAAGTTAAGAAAATGTTTATATTTTTTGTAATTATAAATATAAATAGAAATCGAAATAAAATGTAAAATAACGTTCTACTAGAGTTAAGTTTTATGTAAAACAGTTCTTGGCAAATCTAAACGATGGAATGGCGAAGTGAAATAATTCAAAATATATTCTATTTCTTAATTTCAGATTGTTGCTGAAAAACCTTTCCGTTAAATTACATCACAAATTGTTTGCTATGGCTACAATATTATCTTTTAGTTTAAAATTCTAATACACAGTTGCAATAGTTGCAAAACTTAAATGAACGTTGCATAACAAAATCGCTCAGCTCTAATCTGGTGTTGACCTTCAATTTCGATGACTTTCGACGGTACTGAAGATGTTGTTATCCGATGTGTTCCCAGCTTGGGCGCAAGTTCAAGTGAGTGCCTGGCAAATGGAAAACGCAGACAGACGGACAGACAAAGAGACAATGCGACAGACATGTAAGACATAATTAAGTTTCTTTGTGATTTTGTCAACAGACCAAAAAAAAAAAAAACTAAAACCAAAAAATGTGTGTTGTGTCGTTTGAGTTATGACAAATGAACGCAACGAGACGAGCTACAGCTACCAAAGAGACAAGAGACCAGAGACCAGATACCAAGCAAAGCTGGAGCTACAAGCTGGACAAGTTGCAGAGGGCTAACGGAAACTGTTGACCGACCAAGCGACCGCCCAGTTGAGCTGACTTGACAATCGGTAGTTGGCAATTGGTGCACTGAGCGAAAGAGTGTGTTAATATGATACTTTTGGATTTTAACTAATACTTAAGATTGTCTATGCTATAAAGAGAAGAAGTCTTTGAGATATAGGAAGTAAATTATTTTATAATTAGTTCTAATTTGATTTTCAAAATTCAAGAATAAGAAAGAAAGACTTGAGAGTATTTGATGAATATTCAAGATTATCTATGATATAAAAGTTGGGAAAAATAGGAAATTATTGTAAAATAAATAAATAAATAATACAAAATGTAATTAGTTCTAAAAGAAAATGTACAATTTAAGAATATCGTAAAACAACGAAAATTTCACTTGTGTCAAATTCCAAATTAATAAATAATGAATTACTATAGAAAGTATTTTCATAATCATTTTTTTCGAAATATATATTTTGTGCCCGCAACAACTGCCGTATTTTTTTGGCCAAGTGTAGCCGAAAACAGTTGGAAACAGTTGGTCAGTTTCCCAGTTGCGGAGCAGCTCGGCTAGCTTTCATCTAAAATGTTAGTGTATAAGTATGTTGTGTGTAGTATCTTTTATGGCTATAAAACATGTGGAGTTTGTCGCTTCATTTGTTAGTCTGGGGCGCAGTTAAACAACCAAAAAAAAAACCGAAAATCCAACGACACGGGTCAAAAGGTGCTGAGAAAGAACCCGAAAGACGAAAAAAGACCCCAAGAGCGATGTCCACAAAAATGAAGCAAATAAAATTATGATGATCATAATGACAATGATGCTGAAATTGTGCTAACCCCAACGAAAACTTGTTTCACATTTGGGAGCTGTCCACTAAGCGTTCGTTACTTCTGTTCTGTTTTTGGGAAATATGAAATTGTTGTTTCACAGTTTCCCAAATGGAGCGCGAGCTCGCTTTTTAAAGAAACAGTTTCGTTTACGAGGCGCCGAAAGAACCTCTTGACTAATTAGGCGACAGCTGAAGCTGAAGCTGAGACTATTACGATTGCGATTGCGACCTGGAATGTAACCCAATTAATCGCACGGACAATCCGTCTTAAGCTGCCACCCCAAACAAGGTATTTTAACACGCAAAGATCTTGCGGCCAGTCACAATGCATACACAATGCACACACCGAGTACTTCATCTGCATCTTAAACATCATCTTAATGGGATGCTGGAATGCTCTGATCCTGAATTGCTCGCTCTACTTTCGCCGCAGGCCTCGCAATACCGTAAAACGAAAAAGGGGCCAAACTCCATCCCAAAAGGGTTGCGCGAACCCATAAATCAACAAATGTAAACCAGTTTATCGACTTAGGTCACCTTTCTCACTTTTCTTATAAGGGTTGTTGCTGCCTTACCTTAAGGTATTCTTTTCTTTTCCGCATGTCCTTTTCGTCACGCTAGAATGATCCCAACGACACTGCTGACCAATGTCCAGTGCGCAAATGATAAAGTTTTTAGCTAAAATGAAAATGAGAAGAAAAAAAAACAACATTAATTGAATATGCTGCTCTTAGATCTCTGATCTCTGAATCTTGAACCTGATCTTGATCTCGACATTTTTCATTAAAAATGTCCTATTTTGTACCTTTACCTTTTGCGCTTCTTCTGGGGTGTGGCATCCCTCTATCCTGAGTGTGGATGACCTTAGTCAAGCAGGGTTGCGAATCAAGGCAATTAAATATGGCTTTTTTGGGTTAGAAAATGTCAGTTTTTCTTGGCACATTATGATTGCCCTCGATGATGATGATGATGATGATGTTGATGTCATGATAGCCTTGGACCAATTAGAAAACTGAGCTCACCCAAAATGGCGTGCATTTGACCTGTAAGAAAGAGATCCAGAGTTATTTTGATTTAATGCGAAATTTTGATATCTCTATTTAATATTATATTTATTAGTATTACTTTCCACGTTCTTACGCTTATTCTTTAAAACATCACTAAAATTATTTTAATGTGATACTTTTTCAAATATTATTTTCAAAGTTTCTTTTGTACTCTAACTTTCTGCATTCGGTCTTCCCTTCACTACGTCCTGTGTCTTATTTTATGTTTTCTTCTACTTATTTCCCTCTCTCCCTCTGTCTCGCTAATTTATTCTTTCTGTTCGACTGACCGTTAGGTATTAGCTTGTTTTTAATCTCAGGGCAAACCTGTCTTAGATGCCTTGCTCTAATTTTCATTCATTTTTTATTGGACACGTCCCGTTTTAGCAGAGTGCTGAGAAAACGAAAACCGTTACTTCAACACAAACAAAGCCCCGAGAAACTGACCCTCAAAGACAAGCAGGCAGATCGTCAGGACAACGGACAGACAGACAGACAGCACTATCCGTATTCCGCGCAGTCACTGACCTCATTTCAATCGAGTTCGTCCTTAGATTTGCCCTTTGCGCAAAGTCCTTTGGGATTCGAAAGGGCAACAGATGAGATAGAAGAGGGAGGAAATTGAGCGATTCGAAAGATGAAATAAAGTGCGTAATTTTAGTTAATGATTACTTTACAGAATAAGTATGCTTTACAAATAACTATATTTAATATATGTATGTATTATGCGTGTGGTATTTTAGTATATAAATATTCATTTGGAAATATTTATGCTTAGTTTACAGAATAAGTTCATTTGAATAGAACAGATTTTCAATTCGAAAGATGATGATAAAGTGTGTAATATTTTAGTTAATGCTTACTTGAGAAAATAAGTATGCTCTAAGAAAACAGTTCCTTATCTTTGCAAAAGATGATAAAAAGTGTGTAACATTTTAGTATGTGGATATTCATTTAGAATTGTTTATACTTACATTAGAGATTAAGTAAGTTTTAAAAAACATATTCTCTTTGTGACAATTAAATGCAAAAAAATACATTTTTTAGTTTTCCTAATTGGAACTCGAACGAAGTCTCAAAAACCCCTGATACAAAATTCAAAATTTCGCAATAGGTTTAAAATTATGAAAATATCTTTAAATCTCAAGAGACCCAAAGACTATAAACGCCAAGTAAATGTAAATTTTTAAAATTTGCTCTACTTCGAACAGTTATCAGAAAAATAAGCCACAAAATTTAGAAAAACCCAAAAGGAAAGGAAAATAGCTTTCAACACATGAAGATGATGTGATTTCGTTTCAATAAGCTCTACACCCATCAATAATATCAATCAACTATAAGACGATGTTTTAAAATTAATGATAAGATGATATGAGATAATAAATAACACAATTGCCATCGCCTTGAACCTTGAGCTAATGAAGTGGAATTAAGGCGATAAACCAAAGATAAAACTTGGGCAAAGGTTCAAACTCTCATTAACCCGAAGTGAAGGAAAAGACCGGCTGACCGGATCAATCCATAAATTATCATTTTAACGGACACACACGGTCGAGAAATTACGCAGTCATAAAACAAATTTGAATTAACTGCAGGAGGATCGAGGATCAAATTGTAATACGCATGTCCCTCCCAGCGATGGTCGAGATCTTCTAAACTGGACCTCGCTGCATGAAATATGAGTTCAGGTCGCAAGAAGCAGGGGTAGGGGCCATGAGGCAAGAGGCAAGAGGCTTGGTCAAGCGTGTAATGCCAAAGGATGTGAGAATGCGTTCTAGTTGCAAGTTGTCCGAGATCAAGACGAACACCAAGACCAAGAGCAAGAGCAAGACTCTAGGGCAATTTCACAGCGAGCAAATCAAGGATCATTTGACCAACCCAACTAATATTCAAATGAGGTCGACCGGATCAGTTCCTGGGCCAGAGCCAAGGGCAGGGACAGGGGCAGGAGTCCGTAAATTAACAGGCCAACTGACCAGCAGCCCAAAAAAAAGGGTGAAACAAGCGCAACTCATTACAATGGGAGCAAAAGCAGCACAGGACATCAGCAAGGGAAGGGGCAAGGGGCAAAGGACATTGCGTAAGAAAATTGCATTAAGCAACCCTTCGGAGCAAACTGGACAGTGGTCAGCGAGTCCGCGACCCGCGACCCTCCTTCGGCTACTTAGTGGCACCCGAAAGACAGAAAAGGACAGACGAAGAGTGTGTGAGAGAGAGAGAGAGAGCTAAGGTCTTCAGGTTCGAGTTTGAGTTCATTTTTGTTTTCGGCCTCGTTCTCGTTTCGCTTCTCATTTGCATTTGGCGCCTTCTCAGCTTTTTATTTATTTACGCGATGGGAACTGACCGTTGGTCAACTACTTTTTCAATACTCTCTCTCTGCTGCAGTTTTTGGACCTATTGTTTAGACGCTGTCTTTTGTTTTCTTATGTCATGTCGGACACCAAGCTGGAGAGGACACAGAACACAGAACACAGGACATGGGACATTGGACACTGCGCTCTAGAATACTGTGCATACTAGACAAGACAGAACAAAGCAAAGTTTCTCTCTCAGTCGAAGAGGAAACTCGTTTGTCTAGCCCACAAGAAATAAGACATATTTCGCGGCAATCAACAGTCACACAGCTGTAGGTCCTAGTGCAAAACCCAATCCCAATCGCAATCCCAACTTCAATCCTAGTTCCCTTCCCTGCTCTGCACTGCTCAGCCACTTCAATTATATGCTTTGATGCGATTTTGGCGCCAAACTCTAAACGAATTCATTAAATTGTGCAATCCTGAATTTAATGTATGCAATATTGTAAAGTCATTAAAAGTATTGGAAGTTGTTTACAATTATGAAAAGTTTTGGCTTCATTAACTGCAGCTCTTATATGATATTGATAACTAAAGAGATGAGCTTTGAATTGTGAAATGTTGTACTAAAACCATAAAATAAGCCTGAAGGCCTTAGACGCTCTAGGGCTCATTTTATTACAATAAGAAATTTTATTGTATAAACACAATAAAATTAAAAAAAAAAAAACTTTGCACCATTTTAACTATTTCAAAACAAATTCAGATACATCAAACGAATATCCAAAGCTGCTCTAGTCATAACATTTATTTCTGAGCTCACCTAATAACACATAATCAATTAATAAACTATCGCTTCCTCCCCCACAAATTGACAAAAATCAAAAAGAAAGCATAATTTTGAAGCTAGAGCCCCGATTTTTAATACATACAATAACAACTACAGTATTTACGATTCCTGATTTGGTTACGAACAAATAAAAATTGTAAAAGTAATAACTTTTAACTTTTAAGAAGTGCTTTTGTATGCCAAAAAATGTATACCTTATATGGGTCTTAGTTACTTTTGCTAACAATCTAGTATATTTTTGACTCTATGATATATTTTGAATATAGTACTATATCAATATACCAAATATAGACTTTGGAAAATACAATCTGATATATTTTGCACTGAAGGGTATATTTTTAATGTATTGTAAATGTATTATCAATATACCAAATATACCCTTTGACATATTTTGGCATTTTGCGGTATATTCATTTGGTATATTTTAATATTAATATCTCAGTGTTCTACTTTTATTCTATATTATATTATAAATATACTACTCTATTAATTTAGCATTTATTCAAAATGATTAGCAGATATCCCGCGGTAGGACACACTCGACTGTAGCTTTCTTGCTTATTACTTTTGTTGTTACTATTTTCTGGACTAATTGCAGCATCTGCTTATTTGACAACTAAATATTCAATGAATAATCGAGAGAGAACAAATAGCATAACAGTTAGTTTAGTTGATAAATCTAAGGACATTCATCAATTTAATGGGCTTTCGCCACAGGATGATCAGCATACAGAGCAGGAGAAGGCAGATGATGATGATGATGATGATGTGACCTGAACTTTACACACATTTAATTACTTAATTTCACGCAGTTTATGTGTCGAAAGCCAAGCCCAGAACCCGAAAGCCAAACCATCCCTCAAGGATTAGAGCGCAGGGAGCGCTGAACTGAAACTCAAACTGAAACTGAAACTCTTCTGGGGCGGGATGTAAGCTTGTGGGATGTGCAGCATTACGAAGTAGCGGGGGTGCTGCCATATTAAAAGAGGATAAGTGGGGGAGTGGCATAACAAAAAAAAAAAAAAAAAAAAGGTGGAAACAGCAGGCATAAGGCGAGTGTCGACGCTTAATCGTGACTTTTAACGCTGCGTTAGCGTTAAGGGGTAAAGTTGAATGCCTGACATTAGGGTGTCCAAACGAGAGTCAGAGACAGAGAGGCGGCGGCGGCGGCGGGGGCAAGTCAGGGTGTGGCAGGCAACAGCCAAAAAGCATCTGCAACTGCACAACGAATGAGACTGAGACTGCGACTGAAATTGCGTCAGAACAGATTGAAGTGCTTGCAACACTCGCTGACTAATCCCAGCGGCTTTGGCATTTCAATGCAGACTGCGCTCTTTTTCATCTAACATAATTGCATTTGGCACGGCACACAAAGTAACAACAAAGTCATATTCTGGGGCCTTAGTGCCAGACTGAGACTGGCATTTTCGGGGCATGCAGCAGTTGCAGCAACAGCAGCAACAGCAACAACGTTAACAACATTGGGGAAGTGGCATCTTCCGTTCAGCCGATAAACCCACAACTCGACCAGGAACTTCAGCAACGGCTTCCTCTTCACATTTTTTACGCTACAAAGCATTCCCCACATATATATATTATATTATATATACTTAATCCAGCTACATGTATAATGAAAATGAAAATGGAAATAATAATAAAAACGAAAACGAAATCGAGATAAAAACAGCAGCAAGCGGGAGAAACATCAAGAAATGAGAAATGAAAATAAATGTAATACAAAAATCACATAAAATGCAAACGCAATTATCACGTGCATGCCATGAACAAGAGAAGCGTGTTGTGAGAAGCGCAGAGAGAGGCGCAATGCAGTACAGTAAAGGAGAAGAAGAAGCAGAAGCAGCTGCAGTAGCAAAAAAAAAAAGTAAGAGGTAATCGCAATGAGCAGATTACCAAATCACATAACAATATCTCAAGGTGTCTGAGCTGAGTTGAGCTCATCGAAAACGCAACGATCAAAGGTAAATTACAAACGATTTATTATGTGTTACGAGTATTTACTACAGATACTACATAAATACAAGGCAAGGGAAATACAGTCAATAGTTACTATACCCGAAGTAAATAAGTGAAATTAATAGGGATAAAGTCAATGAGATTAAAATGAAATTAGTTAATGTTGAGCTCAATTCAATTCAGAAGCTCAGCTAGGAATAAGATCCCAAAAACTCGGTTCAGTATCTCGCTAGGCTAAGGAATAAGGAGCTCATTACCTTGGCTCATCAAAGGCAAATTACAAATGATTTATTATGTGTTATGTTTGTGTGTGTGTTACTACAGATACCATATAAATAAATGCATACATTCAACAAAACAAGGGAAATATAGTTACTATACCCGAAGTATAAATATAAATTAATAGGGATAAAGTGATTGAGATTAAAATAAAATCAATAAATGTTGAAGTCAACTCAATTCAGAAGCTCAGCTAGAAATAAGACCCCAAAAGACTTTTACTGCAATACTCGGTTCGGTTGAGTTTAAAATGAAATCAGTAAATGCCAAACTTAACTCAGAAGCTCAGTTAGGAATACGACCCCAAAATACTTTTACTGCAATACTCAATTCGGTATTGTATCTCGACTTTCGCTAGGGTTGGCTAAGGAGCTGATCACTTTAGCAACTTTTATATCCCCAAACGCGATATGGAATTTCCCACAATTGGGCGTCTTGATTTTCCCACGCAACCAGAGCAAACTTTATCTTGTTGGAGCTTTGCGGACCCGCATTGAGTGCTGAATACTGAATACTGAATACTGAATACTGAATAGGGAATACCAAGTGATGAGTGTGTGCTGAGTAGTGTTCCCAAGCACCAAGCGAACGACTAACTACTTGGCTGATAAGAAGCGAGCCTCATAAAGGTTGCCTCCATCGTCTGTCTGTTCGTTCGTTTCTCCGACTGTCAAAAGGTGCTGCGTGGATTTTTCCCGCCATTTGCTCAGCGAAGCGAAGACAAACCGCCAAGACAAAAACCGTCACAGTTGTTTCTTGTGCCTTGTGCCTGCGATAAGAGTCCGAGCGAGCGAGTGAGCTCTCTCTCTCTCTCTCTCTCTGACATCGCCTGCTGTGTCTCATGTAACGGCCTGTGGCTTATTAAATGAAGGAAAGCCAGGACACGTCTAACTCTTCCTTGTTTTTTTTATGACAGTTCCAGCTGACGTTTGGCGCGTACCAAGCCAGAGATTAGAAGCATGCCCACAGGGCTAGAATCAACTGGATCACTCAAGCGTTCGACACCTACTCGTCAAGAAGCACCACAAATTGACCAGCTGCAAAAGACTCTTGCAACTTGCAATACACAATATGCAACGTGCAACGTGCAACGTGCAACGTGCAACTTGTCATCTTGATAGCTTCATGTGGGTTGCTGTCGAGGGTCACCCCAAATTAGAGGGTCGCTGCTCTCGGGCTTTACTTTTCTTTTCGTTTTTTGCCAGTAAAGCTGCTTAACTTCACCAAGCAGCAGACACCTGACCTTTCTCGCACTCCTACTCTCTTTTATGCTACCTTTAGATGACAGATTACATGGAAGATATTGTGCTATGCACTATGCCCATAGCGCAGCAGCCCCGAGTTCAAAGACTCCGAGTCACAACATCTGACGCTTGACGCTTCAGCTTCAGGGTAGATCAACAACAACGATCGACGAAAGAAGAGCGAAGAGCAGAAGACAGAAGAAGAAAAAAATGTCATGTGGGTTCATCGAGGGCACCACTCAAGAGGGGCACGTGCCCTCTCAAGCGAAGCGCGAAACGCAAAGCGAACCGAATGACGAGCCAAATGCAAGTCGTCGATGCCACGCGAAGATGCCACAACAACAATAACAAGAACAACTTGCACTGTCCGATGCAACCTCCAGCAATTGTGCGCTCTCCCTCACTCCCTTTACCTTACTCCCGCTCTTTCTCACTATCTTTATGGGCGCTTCTTCATCTGCTTCTTTCTCGAAATGCCTGTTTCGACTTCCAGGCCCTTGTTGTACCTGTACACTGCGCAAAAAACCTACATACTACATATAAAACATTTTCAATTCATTAAATATTTAGTTTGTTTAAAAAAGTTATAGTTAGTCCTTAAAGTGAAGTCCTCCCGCGTTTATAAACTTTCTTTCAATTTCAAAACCAATTTTTAATATCTAACTCCATTTTTCTTTCCAATATAATATCAAATATCCTGCCTCCACAATTTCCAATATTTAACTCCACTTTTCAGTCTAATACAACATTAAATATCCCGATTCCACTATTTCTGATATCTGACTGCAATTTTGTATTCCAATACAATATCAAATATCCGTGCTTAAATTTAAACTTAATTTCTAATATCTGACTCCACTTTTCTTTCCAATACAATATCAAATATCAACGGTTTTTTTAAAATAAAATATATATTCAGTCAGTCTATCTCAAATCATATCAATATCTCATCCTTGACTTCATTATAAATCTCTTTCATTAAGTTCAAGTCTATTCTCTTCACTCACTTTCATTAAGTTTAAGTCTCTCCTCGCGTCTCCTTTTAATTAAGTCCAAGTCTCCCCTCTTCTTTTCTCCCAGTGTACACATTTCCTTAGCAAACTCCCTCTCTTTTTTCGCTCCCTCTGGTAGCTGTGTGTCGCGTAACCTGCACTTCCGGCGCTGCGGTTGACTGTTCTCTCCTACCCGTTCCTTGACTTCATCATCATCATCAACATCGTCATCATCTTCTTCTTTGTCATTCTTGACTTTGTTTTCTTTAATTGCTCTCTACAGTCCGCACACACACACACACACACAGAGACTATCCTGTCCCGCAGGTTTTCCCTTATTTTCTTACGTTTCCCGCTCTTTTCCTTTATTACAATGGAGTGTATTTTTTGTATTCCTATTAAAGCGAACCCCGAACTGCAGCTAAATTAGATTAAGCAGTCATGCACATGTCTCCAGTTGCCTTCGAGCCGCAATGGGGACACTTTGAGCCATGGCTAAAAAAAAGAAACACAAAAAAACAGACGGCAGCTAGATACGGGGGGAAAAACATCGGTTAACTCTGCGCTCTAATTGATAATCATAGACATTGTCCAGCTGTTGCTGAAAGAAGCTCCATTAACCAACTGGAGCTAATGACTTTATCTTATATTTGAAATTGAAACATATTTTCAAAGAATAAGAATCAAAAGCGGTTGCAACTATTTGATGAGATTTAATAGAAAATATGCAAACCCCGATAGTTTATGAGGCCAAAGGGTATCGAAAGAGATTTAGAGGTTCCGAAAGTTAGAGATATCTTGCAGTTGCTGAACAAGATTTATTTTAATGACCTGACCTTACACCCAAATGTTTTTGCTCAACGTCTCATGAGATAGAAGGGCAAAAGGCGTCTAAAAGGCTACATCCGCCGGATTTGCCAGCTAGGCTTATATCCTAATCTGTCTGTGATGTATATATATATAAAAATTACTCTAAACGTATTGTAAGTCTAGTCCTGATCTACCACTGTGTTACTATATAATAATCAATATGTGAAATTTTTAATATATAATTAGGTTAAGCTGTTTGCTAATTTAAACAATCTAAATAAACTGAATAACTTCTATGGTATATTATTAATGTGCTATGTGTTATGCTATGGATAGCGGCTTAAACGAAGGAGTGGAAAACAATCACAAGTATCTCTGAACACTATACAGGATTGTTTTGAGAACATGTCTTAAGTATTATTCCTTAAAAATCGTTAGAGTTAGTTAGAATAAAAATATCCTTAGTATTATCCTCAGTAAATTTTAGTTGCTTTTAATGCTTTAATTTTGCAATTCAAATTTTCTATGGAAGCTTTTACTGAGGATATTTCTATCATTTATATTCAAAACGATAAAAAAGTAACATATTTAAAAAAAAAAATAAGCAAGCTTTGTAAAGTACTTGTTAGTAATCTTATAAGCAACTTACAAATTAGGCTAAACAATAAAGTTTTCCACCTTTTCGGGGAAACGAATTTCGATAAGGAAAAACGTTTTGATAGACTGACAAAATATTCAAAAAGAGCTACAGGAGAATACAGGAGAGGACATCGAAGCACAAATTCTGTAATTCTTTGTTAGCCTTGAGATCGAAATTATCTGCAAGAGGATATAAAAAATAGCACGCACTATTCCCGCAGGACAATTACAAGAGAGAGAGAACGGACGCTGCCGCAACAGCCTGTTGATCTTAGCGATAGTCGCAACGGGGGCATTCTACATTGATGCTCGGTGCAATGAACCTAGTGGCGAGTGCAGCGTGCAGCGTGCTGCAGAGGAGAAGACACGGTAGACTGCATTATTGTTGCTCACTTTGGACCCCATTTAATAGGGCTATAACAGGTGCAGTTGCTGCCAGACAGTCCCTTCTGCGCGGATGTTGCATTCAGCGAGGTCCTTTTGCATCCTTGCATCGTATCGTAAATAAAACGAGACACGGGCCACGTGCCCCTTTTGTTCTACTCGACGCTCGACGCTCAACGCTCGACTCTCGTCATCATCATCATCTAAAGTTGCCCCTAAACCGTTGTCTGCAGTCGGCACTTGCCGCTGCCGCTGTTGCTGTTGCTGCCCCTGCTCCATCATCTTCGTGATGAACAACATCTTGGGCAACTGCAACATCATGTTGCAGGCAGCAGACAGGCGGCAAGCAGCATTCATGTTACCTGTTGTGTTACCGTTGACCATTTGCAGCAAGCTGCAAGCTGCATTTTATCCACTCTTGACTCGTGCCCAATTCCCAATTCTCAATTCTCAATTCCCGTTTACCAAGTTCCCTGATCTTTGGTTTCGTTTCCTCCTCCTCCTTTCACCGCTTGCCTCGTGAGAGGCTCCAAGTTAGCGCGTGGCAAGGACAACAGCATTGAGTGGTTAGTCTGCATCTTGCTGCCGCTGCCGCTGTTGCTGCTTTATAATTAACTTGACGATCGGTTGTTTTGCGGCTCTGCCTCTCTTGTCTTTTGCCAGCATCCGAGAGGAGCGCCAGAAAAGCAGCTGCTCCTTTGGCTTGTGCTGCGCCTTGATCTTCCAAGGTTTAAGCAGCTGATCTTTGCGCCAAAGACTGACGACCTTTTTATTACTATTATCTTTTTATTTTCTAACTAACTAATCAATGTCCATTTCACGTGACAAGACAAGCATCGAATTGATGCAACTTAATGCAGTTGAAACCTTAAGAACTGAAAGAATCTTTGATCTTAAACTGATCTGCAGCTAATTCTAGTTATTATTTTGAATACTGCAAATATTCACTGAGATATTTTGATATAGAACCGTTGATATCTGCGAAGCACAACGTTAATTGTGTTTCAACATTAAACATTCATTAAGACAACTTCACTAATTTTATAAAGAACTTCGTAAAAATGCTTGGCTAACAATTGAAATATAAAACAAGTAAAAAAACTTCAGTCGAGTGTGCTCGAATTTTGAATAAAAGCAAATTAGTGCGTTATTTATTTTAATATATATCAAATTAATATACCACAAGAGTACTAAAAATAAACTAAAGGCTATATTTGGTATAATACTGCATTCAAAATATACCGAAGAGTGCCAAATATATCAGATTGTATATACCAAAGTCAATATTTAGTATATTGATGTAATATTACACTCAAAATATACCATAGAATGCAAAATATACCAGATTCTAAGTTAAAACTACTAAAACCCGGCTATATCGTATTGGTTGTTGATGCTGATCAAGAATATATATACTTTATTACATACATTTTTCGCAGGTACAAAATTATAATACCCTTCTTTCTTACAGATAGCGGGTATAACAATTTTTGCATTTTATTAGTTAGTCAGTCAGTTTTTCCGCTAATTAGTTTCTGGCAGCTGATCCCTAACGGTATCGCTCATTCAAACTTTATTAAATTGCTGATTTTTCACACCTTTTGATCTTTACGATGTGCATTTAATGTGAGGCACATCTACAACTGCAGTCATCATCATAAGACAGACAGACAGACAGACAGACATACAAAAAGGCATCGCAGACGTCAGTTGCCCAATTACGCATCCAATTATGACTAAATAGACGCACCTTTTTTTCTTTCTTTCTTCGTTTTTTTTTTTGGGACAACGCCCACGCATTTGCTCTTGACTTTGCTCAAATCATTGCGTAACTAGGCACAAGCCAAGAGCAGCAGGAACGAGAGCAAACCAAAGAGTAGAAGGAGGAGGAGAAAAAAGAAGAGAAGGAAAAACAGACAGACAGACAGACAGACAGAGAAAAAAGGAGCAGCTCGTGAAACATCTGCCGAGGCAACTGAAACTGCCAAAGGGATCGAACCCTTGGGCAATCTGTCGACAGCAACTGGCATAAAAAAAAACACAACAAAATACGCTGCGAGGGTTGAGCTCACACCTTGAGGCAGCTAGAGGGGAGAAGGGGGAATGGGGAATGGGGCACAGGGCACGGGCCAAGGAACCTCTCGAGAGACGCGCACTCGCAGTTGAAGAGTCGCAGCTCGAGACTTAATCAATACGCTGCCATAAATCAGTAGGGACTAACCGAGTGTGTCGAAACGCGGTGGAAGTGAACGGTTTGCTCCACAATTCCAATTGCTTTCTCCTCTTCTTGCTACACAGAGCGAAAAGAAAAGGTTCTAAAATCATGAACAAAATGTTGAATCAAGATGCTAAAAGCTTTAAAGAAAATTCTTTATAGATTTAAACTCATCTTCAGAAAATAAAAAAAAGATTCTCAATTTCTTAGTTCAAGTCTTCTGAAAAATACTCATTTTAGTTGTAACTGTTTTAAAATTAAAAGCATGCTTATAAGAATGAAAACTTTTCTTAGTTCAAGGACCTCAATCTTTTGATCGTTTTGCCTAAAAGAAAATTCTTTATAACTTTAGACTCATTATCTCATGACTCATGTATCTTACCTGAAGATAAAATTTTCAATTTCTAAACGAAAAGTCCAAATACCCATTCTTTTGATAAGTATTTATGATTTAACTGAAATTCTCATATTAAAAATATTCTTTAAGAATATTTTAGTTATAGAAAATAAAAGTTGTCTTAATACAATAACTTAATCTTTTGTTCGTTTTGCCTTAAACAAAATTCTTTATATCTTTAAACTCATCTTCAAATGCGATAAAACGTTCTCAATTTCTGAACGAAAAGTCCTAATTCCAATTCCAATCCAATGATAAGTATTTTTGATTCATACTTAAAGAACATTTTTTTGTAAGCATGAAATTTTTTCTTAATTCAAGAACTTTGCTATTCTTTGTCTTTTTTTGTTAGTTTTGCCTTAAGTAAATTCGTCAACATATCAAATGAATTTTGAATTTCATTTAGAAGGTATTTCACAGTCGAGCACACTCAACTGTAGCATATTTTCTGCGTATTGTTCTTTGCTTCGCCTGTCTTTAGCTCGTGCCACACAAAGTGGGGCACATCTGAGTGACCGCAAAAACAAATTAGGACCAGTTTCATGTGGCCAATGACCTGCTTGCGGTGCTGCTGCTGCTGCTGCTGCTGCTGCTCCTTGCTGCAGCTGCGATCCCAGGCGGCTCGAACAGCTCAATTCTTTACAATTCCTACAGCTCCTGTTTCGCTTTGCTACCCGAAGTGCAAGGACCTCTTTCAGTTATTAATTACATAAAGTAGCAAGACGCAGCCAAGTAGCCAAACAAAGCCATAAACTAACAACAAACTAGTCGCATTAAGCGACAGCATACAGTTAGCACTTCGTCTCAGTCTCTCAGTCTCAGTCTCAGAACCTTCTCACAGGACCTTCTCCCCACTCGTGTTCCAGCAAACAAATACCGCAAAAGAGCGTCCGCAGTCGCGTCAATATTTACAAAAAAGCAACGACAACAAAAATACACGCCATAAAAAAGCGTGCCAATAGCAAAAGTAACAATCATCGCACGATATCAATGACTCAAACCCCCCTCCCTGTTATCCCTAGTCTTTGACTGCACACCCCCGAGAAAGCAAGCGTGAGAAAGCCTAAACTAACCTCAAATAATTGTAACATAACCTCGAAATTGTTTACACAATTGACCGCCCCATGCGCTATAGTTAAGATAATGAGACTGCATGAGATATAAATTATTCCGCAAGTGTAATATGATAAAGTACCCAAAGTTGGGAAATAGGTTCGGTTAAAGCTCAGGAAAAGGAATTGAACAAAATTAATAGTTTCGATATACTCATAAGAAAAGATATCAATTAGTGATTGTAAATATGAGTTACACATTTCATAGAGATTGTAGCTAACAGACAAGCCAGCAAATGTTAAATGTTAAGTACCCAAAGTTGGAAAATAGTTCGACTTAAGCTCAAAAAGAAGTCGAACAAATATAAATAGTTTCGATATTCTTATAAGAAAGGATATTTAATTAGATATTGAACAACATTAATAGTTTCGATATACGTATAAGAAAGGATATCAAGAAGAGATTGTAAATATGAGTTCTACATTTAATAGAAATTGTACCTAGCATAATTGCCACCAAATTTTAATATTTTGCCTAAAGTCCTTAGAAGCTCTGGCTCATCGCATTGCAATGAATTGTATTCGTTATTTCAATAAAATATTCATAATCTTAGTAATTTTTAAATGTTAAAGAAAAGAATGGGATGGAGTTAGAATTATGATATTTGGTGATGGCGGACAATGGACAAAACTTCTTTAAGTACTTTTGAGTTCTTTACAATTCCTTTGGGAATTATTTTACTTGTATTTCTGCAGTAGAGGGAGAAAAGAAACACCCTAAAAATAACTGCATTTCAAGCATTTAAGTTAGGCGCAATGAGTTTTTAGGGCTTCACTTGATACTATAATGCAGTCATGACGCTCCAATTCCATGTCATTCCCGTTATCTGAGAGCACCTTTAACCCCGCTCTGGTGCTTTCTGCTCTTTTGTGTCCTGTGTGTGCACACACGCTTTTTATTTGCAGAGCGCGCAACAACAACGTCGAAAATGACAGGAACAAAACAAATAACAACAAAAAACACGAGAACGGAAACTTTTGCCTTGGGCGGAAGCCTAACCAAAAACGCCCCAAACTAGGAGAGAGTGTGTGTGTGTGTGTGTAGTATCTTATAGATACTTTTGCCAACCGCAACTAGCACGAAATGTACAGCTGCCTGGCTGCTGCTGCTGCTGCTGCTGGACACGAATATCGATCGATTCAAACACTCACGCCCACCTACAACTGTGTGTGTGTAAATATATATACTAGTCTCGCCTACAGTGATGGCCAGCAGTATGTTATCAACTTGAATCTAGAAGAGCGATGATTCATATTAAAAAACCCAAACAAGCAAAACTTTCACTCTTCTCCCTAATTGACATAAATACCGACAATATGTAAATTAAATGCGAGTATTTTAAATATTCATAAACCGAAATTTTTGTCAATGAATGAAATCTGAAGCATCAGAATAAAGAATGAAGCAAAAATAAGTGTGTGCATACACTTTTAGCACGCACTGTATAGCATAGCAAGGACACCCATAAAAAGGTTGGAGAAGGAGAAAGGAATGGAGCTCAACGGAAATGCCGCAGCGTCAGGCAGCGAGCGCATTTTTGTCCATTGTCCGATGACATTTGCGATTCAATAGCCATGGCGCCATCTAGCGTCGGAAATCGTAAGCAAACTCGCTTTCTCTCTCTCTCCCCTCTCACTCTTTCTCGCTCACTCTCTGTCTCTTTGATTGTTGTGTGCGCGCACTCATGCATATATCCTGTGTGCGACCTCCTTCCACCACCCCGTTCCATTGTCCTTTGCGGGGTGGACACGTCACAAGGCTGAGCCGAGAATTGGGAGGATTCAAGTTACACACCTGCGCGTGGCAAGGGGAGAAGTGGGAGAAGAGCTGGGGCGGGGAAGCGTTGCACATTTTAGATGAGCTTCACTCCAAAATAATCAATACTTTCCCTCCCTCCCATTCGAACTTTGGTCGACAAAACAAAAACTCAGTTTGCTCGCAAATAAATTAATTAATAAATATGAAAAAAAAAATTCCGAAAAAAAAAAAAATAAATAAATAAATTATGTGGATGGGGACACACACTTTCTCTCCCCGTCACTTTCTCTCGTTTCCCCGCTTAGGCAACAAAGCGCAGATTTGTGCGCTTGCGAAGTCCAAAGTCGCCAGCAACTGGACCGGCAACATCTCCTCCTACTCCAGCTGCTGATCCAGCTGGTGCTGCCTTGGCAGGATTGGCTGCATCACGTCCGAGGATGTTCCAGAAGGGACGCGCTGTGGTTGTGGTCGCCGGTGGATCCTTGTTGATGTAGATGCAATTGATGATGGGCTCATCGCCGTAATAGCGACGACGATTTCCACCGCCATTCTGACGATTCTTGTTGCGACGACGACGACGACGCTGCAGCTCCTGGCGACGACGCTTCTCCTGCTGCTGCTGCTTGCGACGACGACGCTGCGCCGGGGTCAGATTTGCGCCCGCTCCCAGTGCGGCTCCCGATTGGGGACGACGACGCTTGTAGCCACCGATGGCGGCTGAGGATGAGGAGAATGAGGAGGAGGAGCCACTGGGACGTCTACGCTTGTTCGGATTAGAGTTGGAGACACCGTTGCTGGGTCTGGGCTTCTTTGACTTCTTCTTCTTCGGCTTCTGACGCTGACTTGTGCTCGTCTTGCGCTTGTTGTTGCCGCCGCTCGAGGGACGCTTGCGCTTGTTCGAGTTGGACACGGCTGAGGAGCTTTCGGAGTCGGAGCTGGAGCTAGAGGCGGCACTCACAGCGGAAGCTGAGCCGGAGGAAGAGCCGACAGAAGAGCTAGATGGCTTCTTGCTTGGCTTGCGTCGAACGCCGCTGCTGACGCTGTTGCTCTGCTGCTGCTGCTGCTGCTGCTGCTGTTGCTTCTTACGCTTCTGAGATGTCTCCTTGACGGGTTGCTCTTCATCGAGCTGCTGAATGGGACGCTTCTTCTTCTGCTGCTGCAGCTGCGACTTGCGCTTCACTCCCGTGGGCTCCTGGCTGGGTTTTCTGCGCTTCTGCTTCTGTTTCTTCTTGTCCTCATTCACATGCTGATTAACCTCATTGATCACCGGGTGAATATCACTATTATCGGTGCTCCAAATGGCCGAGGTGCTCACCGGACTGTCCTCGGTGACGAAATGATCATACTCATCATAGTAACCCGGTCCATAGTAGAACAGCTCATCGTCCTCATCATCATCCTCATCATCAGCATCGGCATCATTGACAAATTCACGCATATCCTGTGGCCAATACTGGAGCTCGAGGGGCTGTGGCGGGGCCAACTGTTGCTTCAGGGGCTTCAGCTCGAACACCGCATGTGTGCTAGGATTCACCTTGGGTGGCTGCTCGGATTCGATGACCACAATGCCCGCATCGCCGCCAACATTGGCATGCGTCGCTGCATTGGCCACAACGCTGACGCCTTGTGGCAAGTGGGCGGCATTCGGTTGCGAGGTGGCGGGCAGAGCAAAGGTGGCAGCCAACAGATTCGTTTGTGGGGGCGACTGTTCAACCACCTTGACAGGCACAATCTGTGGTAGTTGCTGGACATCGTCTTCGTCCTCCTCCTCTTCATCATCATGCTGGGTCTCCTCCTCATCATCCTGTTCGTCATCATCATCGTCATCCTCTTCCTCATCATCGTCCTCGGCATTCTCAAGTTGCAACGCAGTCAGTGCCACATAGCGACGCTTTCCACTGTTGTCCGTTACGACCTCCCGATGCTCGGAAGCTCCATTTGGCAGAGCAGCACTCAAGCTCAACGACTGCGAGCTGACACTCACGCCAGCGGCAGGCAATGCCATGGATCGACTGGCGCGCTTCCGACGCGTCACCACGCATTGGGATTTGCTGCCGGTACCGCTCAGTTGGCGTCCCTGGATGTAGAAACGTTTTAGTTCGTATTCATCTCCATTCTCGTCCACCTCGATCCTTGTCTCGCCTGCGGCACTGTTGGCCAGTGCCAGCCACACAATGCTGGCCACAAATAGCGTTAAGAAGCAGCGTTGCCTCATCTCGTCTTAACTGAAAACTAAACTGAACCGAAGCTGCTGTGGCTGCCACTTATATTAGCTCGCCGCCGTTGGACCTATTGACCCACAGCTAATTGCCAAAAAAGCACAAAAAAAAAAAAAAAAAAAAAAAAAGTAGAAAAACGCTGCGATCTGAATTATTCATCAGGCCAACAAACAGTCAAGTCAGAGTGAACGATTCACTCTACACGCATAGAATGTGCACAGAGATAAATATTCATAATTTCTTTGTAAGAACTCGTTTTCGCCAACCACACTTTCAGCCTTTCGGCCCGATCGATCGATCGCTTCGATCGTTTTTTGGTATATGCCGGGGTCAATGGTCAATTAATAACCCCAAAAAAGTGCTGTGGCCACATAAAGCGGAAGAAAGTTTTTTGGTCAAAGGGCTAACATAGCTCTCGACGACCCGATCGTCTCTGTCTTTCTTTTTTTTCGAGCTTCTTTGTCTGGGCTGCGGCATGTGTCGCTTTGTCATATTCGCTAAACTATGCGCAAAAACCATCGAGCGGCTGGGAAATACATTAAGCCCAAACATCGAAAGTTTTCTACATGCCTCGCTATGCTTATCTCGAATAGGCCGGAATCGAT
The DNA here is from genome assembly GCF_023558435.1 of Drosophila sulfurigaster albostrigata. Classification (NCBI taxonomy): domain Eukaryota; kingdom Metazoa; phylum Arthropoda; class Insecta; order Diptera; family Drosophilidae; genus Drosophila; species Drosophila sulfurigaster. The sequence goes on from NC_084885.1 coordinate 23,394,631, forward strand.
TGTACACAAAGAAGCCCCACTTTTGGCGCATTGATAAGTAAAAAGAGTTTAAATTTGATCTACAGAGCACACATATTTTGAAACCAGGATAATGACTGAGATTTCTAGTAGGAAATATTCGATGTTTGTGTTTTCGCACAATTTTCTAAAAATTACGAAAACTTTCACTTTCAATATAAATAAAACAATATTACATATATTTAACAGTTTTACTATTCATTACTATTCCAAGAAATTGTTGAATTTTTCCAATAATTCTTAATTAGTTAGCATGCAAAAAGAGAATAAACTTTGTGATTTACCCACAACGAGTATCTCCAAATCTCCAATTTTATATGCTGATTTTTAGGCGCCCCATATTGGGCGCCCGAGGTGCTAGAAATTAATTATAATTGCGACCCTGCAGCATTCGCTGAGTCAAGCCATTAAGCAGCGACTAAACAAGGCTGCTAAACGAGCTGATTCCCTGTATAATCGAAGAAGACTTGAGTAGATAATTTCAGCTCATAGCTTTTTAGTGGTGGTAAGACAGGCGAAACTTGTGAAAACTTTGGAGAACTTAACTCCGAAATTTAAAATTGGCATTTGCTAATTTTGTAATTTTATTTAAAACAAAATTGTAATATTTAACTTTATAATCAAAAAAATTGTGTAATAATTTTGAATTTGCATCTTTAAACTACCCGACTTGTCACATTTGTATGTCTACAGGGTATAATTATTATGGTAGTGGTAGAAGGAAAGCGAATTTGACCTATGACAGCGAATAAATAGCAATATTAAAAGATTTCTACCAGCGCGCGACACAAAACAACGAATTTATTGTCTACAAAACAATAAAGCAACGCACAAAAACAACAAAAATACTGTACTATGAATGGAGGTTACATCGGATTGGAATATGTAAATCGTATTTTGTAAAGATTAAGCCCAAAATAGAAACATAAATCAGGGCACAAATGCCGCCAAGTTTTGACCCCAACCACAAGCCAAAGCGAACCGAACCGAACCGAACGAGACCCAGCCCAAGATGGATTTGGTCAAGTGCTATCCCATCCCGCCCTATCATTTAATCCCCCCTCCCATCGATTTAGCCATCATCAAGAACATGGCTCGTTTGTCGTTGGCCATTTGGCTGTCCACTCTTTTTGCATGCTAATGAAACATCATAAATTTACAGAGAAGAAGCCCTCTATGTACTATAGTGTGTGGACGAGCCCAAAACTGCCAACAGACCCAATTGTATTTGATCAGCGGACAACGTAGCTACTCAACAGTGGAAACTGATCGCGAATGTAAAGCGTAAACAAATAATATTTAGCCTGTAAAATGAAATGTATTGAAATTTTGTCTTAACCCTCATTCAAATGTTTGTAAAAATATAGTAGTAGTATAATATAAAACAATTAATATATGTATATGATAAAAAAAAACATAAATAATAAATAATATAAAAAAAATACATACTTAAATTAGTGGAAATTAGTTAAAATTGACTAAATTCTGCATTCTAACAAACTACAGCAATATCAAAGTAGCTGCCAACTCCTTCAGCAATTCCTCGCATTTTATACAGTTGGGTCTTTAGAGCTAAACGCTGCTTTGCTGCTAGAGTTGACAGCGAGATCAATGCAGAAGGGGCAGCGAGAGAGTGAGAGAAAGAGAGAGGGAGAGGCAGCGAATGAAGTGGGGGAGGTAGGTGTAAAGAGGCCCATTTTTATCAAGAAAAGTGAACAAAAGATCAATTGACAGAGAGAAATGTTGCGGCGGCTGCGCAACACTTGAATAATAATTGTTGTGCACAGTGGCAACCACACACCACACACCATACAGCAACAGCAACAACAAAAGGAGGCCATTAAATTACAAACATCTTCAGCAAGCAGAAGAAGAAGACGAAGCCAACGGACAAAGAAGAAGAAGAAGAAGCAGCAGCAGCTTCTATTGGCGTCGCAGCCACATTGAGTTGATTTGGTATGGAAAAGGTGTCGCTATGCTCGTCATTCAACTGGCCCCAGCTACAAAACTTCAAGTCAAGTGCGTTGCGCGTGCAGACATGCAACAAAAAACAGCAGCAGCAGCAGCAGCAGCAACGAAAACCAGCAACAACAATAACAGCGCGTAACTTTTCTCGATCGTATCTCAGTTTAATGTGTGTGTAAGTAGCAGCGTTGCTCACACACACACACACATACCCATGCAAAGGCAAAGAAAAAGGTAGGCGGGCAATAGGCCACAGACATACAAACTTACCCACACATACAGCTGGTCTTGCACTTCACTCACTCACACACACACACACGCATGCGTACTTGCATTGAATTTAAGCACAATTGTCTGGTTTTTATTTCAATTCTAGTTTGACGCGCTTGCCACGATCTATGCTGCATGCCGCGAACGTAGGTAATACAATTCACTTTAATTAGATGCCGTAAATCACGCATTTTATGCGATTTGCTAACTTTTTTCACAATTACACGCACTTTTTTCGCAAACACCTTTCTATGCATGCAATTATCGATTAACATGCAATTATCGATTGGCAGCGATTGACAAGTTCAGTGCTAAATAATGGCGCTCAACAGTGTTGGTTGTTCGGGGCGAAAGAAAGAGAGATGGAAAGGCAGGAAAACATGAATTCACAAGAACTTTCATTAATATTGCGAGATCAATGGGCAAAAAGGGTGATGAAACAGCACAAAGACTTGAATTGGTTATTATTGTTGTTGTTGTTGTTGTTATTGTTGCCAGCCACTTTCGCGTAGCGGGCACCAACGGAATTTTTAATTAATTCATGCGTACACGTTTTGACACACACACACACACACACACATACATACATACACATGTTTAAATTGAATATTTGCCAAAGTTTCATTTAATGATATGCATGCTTTGTTGTTGTCTGGTAAGCGTAAGCGACAACAACAGATTGCATTGCCCACACACACACACACAGCTCTGCATATTTTCTCTCATTTTGTTGTCATAACAAGTTTCGTTGCAAGAAATCAATGCTCGCTGCACCCAATGAGAATGCAACGTCACATACACAACACACTTGGCCATGCATCGGATGCTGTGCAACTTGCTAGCTCGCTCGCACTTACGCCTACTTACAGACGTATGGGTGCCCGTTTGCCTGCTTGCCTTCTGCACCATGCACCAACAAAATGGCGTGCATTTTCAAAGTGCATGGCATTTTAAGGTTATGCCTGATATGTTTATTTTCTTTCTTTTTTTGTGGGAGGGCAATATTAAATGCAGTTGCTCTCAGAGTTACAGTTATATAAAGTGTATATATTTGCTGTTGTAATTTTAAATATGCTTCGCACGTTCCTTGCAATTTATTTGCCATTTTGGCCGTCTTGAAATCAAAGCAACTTCAGTAGTAGCAATTGCAGCCGCTCTCAAGAAAAAATGCTCTACTTGGTACTCATCATTATACACATTTGAAAATTTTGTTATTACGCGCCAACTTCATTGCAGTACCGGTGGCGCCCTCTATGTGTCATATGAAACAATAAAATAACGGTGGCGCCTCTGTGCAACATCGAGTAGTACAAGATGTGTTGGTATGGCAACCATGTGTATCGATAGCGCTAATGCAAGTGAAGTTGCAAGCAGTGTGACCATTTATGGTATAAAAACAATCGTTTACTAGATAAGGAGAATAATCGATGGCTTGGTTTCAAGATTAATTCAAATTTAAAATGCAGACTCAATATACCGAATAGAACAATTTCTATTATTATGCATTATAGTGAAGTTAATTAACTGCTTCCTCAAAACAAAAACAACAAGAATGCTTTCAGTGCTTCATCGTTGCATCGATAGTGCGATACGATGTTTTGCACCTCATCAAATACATATTGGTGGTATATTTGAAATTCCAACGTGCGGTCACGCTGGTTTTGGGGTGTTTGGAAATGTTCGATATTTGCGTAAAAAATTCAAAGTTAAACGAAACTAACTATGTATTAAACGCTTAGTTTAATTAGTACTAAGTGAAGTGGCCGCAACCATTTCAAAAAGTGCACACCAAATACGACAAAATTAATAAGCACATTTCGATAGAGAGCAAAGCATTAAGTATTGTGTGTGCGTGAGAGCGAGCTATACCAAAGAAAAGAAAAAGAGACTCTCGGGAAGGAAGATGTGTCTATACTACGGCCTAAATGAATGAAATGTGAAAAGTGTGTGTGTATATGTAAGGCAAGGCAAGGCAAGGCAGGCGACCAACCGAGCGCGCGTGAGTGTGTGTGAGTTGGTTGGTGTTTGTGTATGTGCATGCGTATTTGCCTGAATACGTAGTGTGTGTGTTGGTGTTGGTGTTGGTGTGAGCGCCTGCACACTGAAAGAATCAATAAAGGATGTGCTGGAGATTTTTGCAACTGTGAAGCAAGGAAAAGCAACAGCAAAAGCAGCAACAACACCTGCTTCAATTTAGCAGCTGCAGGTGCAACAAAATATTGTGCATTCTACTTTGTGCGTTCGCAATGTAATTTTCAAAAACGATTTTGTGTATTCAAAATTAAAAAAAAAACACCACAAAAGTTAAAAGCGAAAAAAAAACACACGACACTAAAAACTAAAGGCAAAAAAAAAAACGTTGAAGAGAAAAAACTGCAAGTGGCAGGAGACGAAGTAGAAGAAGGAGAAGGAGAAGGCGAAAGAGAAGCAGTAGTAACAGCGAAATTGTAACTTCAATCAATCAATCAATCAATCAGTGAGGCAAGCAGTCGAGTAAGCAGTGCACAATATGAAGTGCTGCGTAATAATTGCGTGGATGCTGCTGGCGATTGCAGGTGAGTGTCCCCCTCCCTCTTACCCCTCTCACCACCACCTCTTCCTTCCACCTCTTCGATAATGCACCCCGCTCCCAAGGGTGTGCCCCTTTTTGACTGACACCTTGATTGAAATGCTTTTTCTCGACGTTTCCTTTAAATTTCCCCCCCCGTCTACAATCATCGTCATCCCGCCTCTTAGAGCTCTGCGCCTGCGTTGAAGTGCACTTCGAGGCACCGGACAGCGGCTTCTTTCTGAAGCACGCTCGCCAACCACCTGTGACACCGGAGATCGCGAACGTGCAACAGACATCATCGTCGCTGCCACCGCTGAAGACCCGTTCCAACTATGACTCGGTGCTGTCCCTGGATCGCTTCACCGTCGTCGAGACCACGCAACCCGTCTCGATCCGCGCCAGTTACGGACCCTTCTCGACGAAGCAAACTGTGCCCGCTCGCTACATTGTGCCCGACACCATGGACGCAGCGAATCAGGCAGGCGACTATGTGAACGTAAGTCGTAAACTCCATCTACCCAGCTCTCCATCAATCACTCAATCATTTTACACACTTTAGAACTCGACGGCGACGCTGCTGGAGCTGCAGCAACCGAACATGCATTTGGACATCTCGGCGCATTTGGTGCGCAACACCGTCTCCCAGGATTCCCCCGTGTTGCGTGTTCTCTTCCATGCCGGCGCCGATCCTGGCGGCCATCTGCAGCGCCAAAAGGTGTGTGTGCTCCTTCACGTGGCCATGGCCAACGAACAGCCTCTCAAAGGTCGTTGCATGCCCGAGGGCGAGGATGGGGTCTGCGTTGCCGAGGTCGTAATTCCCCTCAGCTGGTGGCCCGCATTGCCAGCGCCACGTCACGGAGCGAATGCGGCCCAATCACCGCTGCCCCCGCCGAAGGCACCGCAACGTTACGCCCAGGTGTCGTACAGCGTCTTTGAGCCACCGCTGCGGAATCCCGAACAATGCGAGCCCAAGGTACAAATCCAACCGTTGACGACGTTCGCTCAGGTGCCGCTGTTGGCCGCCAAGACTGCGTTCAAGGAATTGCGTGCCGATGACTCGGTTACGTTCCTGTTGCCCCAACATCCGTTGTATCCCATGTCCAAGCTGCATGTCCCTGTCTTTCTGCATCAATATGCCGAGCAGGAGCAACGTGTCGCCGCTTTTACGGTGCGCGCTCGCGTCAAGGCCGGACTGAGGATTATGGGTGCGAGTGCGTCGAGCGATTTGTGGAGCATTAGCATTGAGAAGGAGAATCCCAAGCATACCACCGCACGTGTCACAGCCTTTCGCAAGGACATTGACTCCTCGGCCAGCAGCAGCAGCACTTCCAGCATGGAGAGTCGCTCCAATTACAGCAGCAGCAGCGGTAGCAATGGAAATGGCAATGGCAACGAGGTCTATGAGGTCTTCTCGTGGCTGCTGGAAGTCGCTGATGATAGCAACGATATACTCGATGGGGGCAAGATTGTTTGGTCCGTCACCCATGTGTATGATGCACCCAAGGATAAGGACTCGTCGGAATTGATAGCACCGGATGATACGAAAAAGCGTTTGATTGCCAAGCTCGAGATCAACAAGGATGACATTCAGGCCGTATTGCCGATGGCCAAGATCTGGGAGGTGATGAACACGGCGGTGCTGACTGGCCGACAAGTTGCCCAGGCCATGAAGGTCTTCATTGTCTCGCAGGCCGGCAAAGTGGCGGACGTTACGCTTCAGAGTTCGTGCCATGCCGAAGACGAGAGCGTCATCAAGGTGCGTCCCAAGACATAGAGAGAACCTTAGACTTCAACTTTGATTTCATAATCAACAATCTTGTCACTTACACAGGTTTCATCGTCGTGCAGTTCCGTTTACGTGGATGGCTCCGAGCAGCGTGGCTCATCGAATGCCTCGGTCATTGTGAAGTATGGCACCTATGTGGGCGTGGCCAAGTTTATTGTCTGGATGCCCGAGTTTCCACTTGAAGTCTACATATCCGATTTCCGTTTGTCCCAGATCAAGGGATGGAAAGTGACCGACGACAATCATTACATGTGAGTAGCTCACAAGGGTCGAATAACAAATAAACTAGGAGAAAATAACTAACGAGTAGCGAATGTGTTAAGCAAGCGAGAGAACTTACGAGTAGCGATGCAGGGCCAGTCAAAATCTATTATTCAATAATAAAAAGAGTATCGACAACAGAGAGAGGAATGAATTTAAAAAAAGTAACGAGTCGCAAAATCATACGAGAGTAATGAAAAATTAAAACAGAAAGCCGGCAGGAATTTTAAACTAACGAGTAACGATTAAACTACGAGTAGCGATTAACGAATAAGCTAATAGCAAATAACTGACGAATAGTGAAACTGACAAGAAAACAACTAGACAATAACTAAAGAGTAGCCAAAAGTTTACTTTTCGTTACTTTTTTAATTCGCTCTTTATTGTCGATACTCTTTTTATCAATTTATGATAGTTGGTAATTTAATGATATAGATTATCGACAATAAAGAGGAACGAATTGAATACGTAACGAGTGGAGTGAAATCTGAAAGCTAGCAGGAATAATAAACTAACGAGTAACGATTAAAATATGAACTGAAGAACACAAAAACAAGATTAACTAAACGAAAAGTAAGAATTAATTTCGTATAAATTAAATAGTAAAGATTAGAAAAAGTCAACAAAATAAATTAACGAGTATATGGGTATGAGGATTAGCACAAAAAAGTGAATAAAGACGAGAGAATTGAAATTATGAAACGAGTAGCAATACATGTGACATTATCTAATCCTTCTCTGACTCCCCCTCCATTTAATTAGCCACAACAAACAATCGCGTCGTCGCAAGAAGCGATCGTACATGTGGAGTCAGCACGGCACCAGCTACTACAACAATGTGGGCGCCGACAAGAGCATCTGTCGAGCACGCTACCAGCAGAGTCCCGTTGAGGTCTACGCCAAGTTCTTGGCCATCGATCAGGTGAGCTTAGAGAGAGAGCAACAAATACTCAAAGCGAAGCAAACTTATAACATTTGTGTGCATACTTGTTTACAGAACTCTGGCCGCATTAGCTACTTCATATCCCGTCGCACCGGATTGCGTGTCACAGACCTTGTGCAGCCGTTACTTCGCGTGGCAGATCCCAAGATTGCCTCACTCAAGGGACGCATTCTGCAGGGCAAATCGATGGGACGCACCGATGTGCAAGTGTTGTCACCGATTACAGGACGAGTGATTGGTACAAAGGAGATCCGAGTCGGCAGCGACAAAGTGAATCTATCCAAGTTGATTGTGCGCGTCATCTCGGGATTGCAATTGACCATAACGCCGGAGAATGCCATTGAGAATGGTTATCTAGCCGAGACATCAGTTACACACAAGTTGACGGCACAATATCAAGAGGGATTGCTCGATATTGATTTAGAGTTTAGCGATGGCTCAAAGACGCCTTTGCGGTAGGTCAAAAAGCTATTGAATTATACGACTTGTAATAATCGAAAATTGTATTTTGCATAGTGATATTGCTGTCGAGGATTACTTCCTTCTCGTGGAGAGTCTGGACACTGAAGTGGTGGCCTTTGCACCCATGCTGGCATCGCATCATCCACGTGTTATTGCCGTCGGCGAGGGCAATGGAAATCTGTTGCGTGTCACTCTGTTGCTCTCGGAGGAATGTCGCTTGCGTCGCGGTTCTGGAGCCGGCTCGAGTTCCGCATCGAGTGCGTCGGTTGGCGTTGTCAAGCAGAATAAACCAAATGCTGCGCCGCTGGCAAGTGCTTTGGCCTCCATTGAGGTGGACTTTAACAACGTGGACATTGTGAGCAAACAGGAATCGATACAGAACGATGGCACCGTGGGACGCGAACGCAAAAACTATCGCAACACTGGGGATTTAGCGGACATTATTGGTGAGTTCTCTTTCTCAAGAAACACTTGATCATCTTCATCATTGACAACACTTTTCTTTTCTTAACAGTTGGCATTCCATTGCGTGACTCCAGTCAGCAATATGAGCCCACGGTGCAGGCGCGTCAACATCGCGCCAGTATTCAGGCGGTGCACAAGTCACATTATGGTAATCGTGGATTTGCTGGGGGCAACATGTCCTCCATGGAGCTGGGCATGTATGTTCTCCTGACCGCCTTCTGCTTTGCCATCATTGTCTTCGTCATCTCGTGCGTGGTTTATGCATCCAAATTTCGTCCGGCCATGATTGAATCGGGCTTGGATCCTTTATCCAGCGGTGGCAAGGGAAATGCCAGCAATAATGGTGCAGCTGGCGGTGGCGGAGGTTTTCGTGATGTGCGTCTCAAGGAGTCGACGACGAATGCCCATGACTGGGTCTGGCTGGGACGCTCCACAATCGATCGGCAGTCGGTGGCCGTGGATGCACCACCACCACAGCAGCAACAACAACAACAGCAGCAGCCAGTGCAACAGCAACAGCAGCATATCAATGCGCGTGGTAAGCACAAAACAAAAATATCCATAGGGTTTTATAACTTTAGGACTGCAGAAAATGTTTACATGCATTTGAATGCATGCAGAAGAAGGCATCTTCCACTCTATAAAGTATATCCTTGATCAGCCTCAACAGCCGAGACAATATAGCCATGTCCATCCGTCTGTCTGTCCGTCCGTCAGTATGAACCTAGATCTCAGAGACTATAAAAGCTAAAGCTTTCATTCTTTCTCGACAGCATTTGTTATGTTTGCACCCATATAAAATTTGCTTAAAATTTTCGCCACGCCCACTTCCGCCCCCGCAAAGCGATGAAAATCGTATAACAAGCGTAATTTTTAAGCTAGAGTCGCAATTTTTGAAACATACAATAAGAATTATGGCAAATTATGAATATTGCAATGCGATCTTATTTGCTTTGGCTAACAATCTGTGGTATATTTTGAATGTAGTGTTGTATTTATATACCGAGTATACCCTTTGTTATATACAATCTGGTATATTGTATATCCTATGATATATTTTAAATGTATTACTTTATCAATATACCAAATGCAACTGTTCACATAGACAATTTGGTATATTTTGCACTTTATGGTTTATACTATATCAATATACCAATTATTGTCTGTGGTATATACAGTCTGCTATATTTTGAATGTAATACCATATCAATATATCAAATATAGAAGTAATGTATAATGATGTGGTTTATTTGAATCATTGTACCGCACTATTTTGCTTTCTTCTTACTTGTCTTCTCAATGATTTCATCCTATTTTTCTCTAGATTCTCGCATGCGCATCACCAGCAATCCGATCATCACCTACGACAATGGACGACGCATCAGTTCGTTTGATCAGCCGCAGCCCAAGCTGCAGACACACATTGTGCCCGCTTCCAACTTGAACAAACTGCATCAGGAACAACAGTAAGTTGCAACAGCAACTTGCAACTTGCAACCAACAATACTAATGAAATACAACCTTTTTTTTTTAGCTATCTGGCCAATGAGCGCAAGGAGACAGCATTGGATTATAAGCCGCCAGTGCCGCCGCATCGCAATGTGGGCACGCGTGCCATGTTGCCACCGCAGTTGCCACCGCAGACAGTGTCAATCAAGGTAGATAAACTTGCAATACAAAAAAAGAAATTTCTTTTTACACAATATTATTCATTCTACTAGGACAAGGAATTGCTGAACAAGCGGCATAGTCAGCACTTTAAGCGCGAGCATATGCTGAATGAGAACAACAATGCTGCGCAGTCGTTGCCACAGCAGCAGCAGCAACAACAACAACAGCAGCAGCCACAACATCAACAACAGCAGCAGCAGCAGCCGCCACAGTTGCATCATCATCATCAGCAGCAGCAGCAGCCGGAACGTCATCATCAGCATCAACGCAGTCACAGTCATAGCCACAATTTTATGCATGAGCCAGTGCTGCGTTCGGCTCACTTGAAGATGAAGCAACAACAGCAGCAGCAGCAGCTACAGCAGCAACAACAACAGCAGCAGCAGCTGCAACAACAGCACGAAGAGTTGCACAACGCTGAGAAGCTGGTGGAGTACACAAATCCGCATCAGAAGAATGCATTTCAATTCGATTCGCTGACACCAAAGAGAGTTACCAAAGCAGCGGCCGTCGCTCAGGCTGCTCAGGCAGCAGCAGCAGCCGCCGCAGCAGCAGCAGCAGCCAACTCAGCAGCGGCAGCAACAATTGTGGCACCAACATCGCCAGCCATAACACAAATTAAAGGTAAATGAAACGAAGCAAGAGATAGCTGATATGGAGCATATTAGTTGGAGATCTCAAAAATACGCTTTAGTTGAGAACTTAGATATATGAAAAGAATATTTAAGTTTGCTTTGAAGCACATTAGTTGAGAGCTTAGAGAGGGCTTTCCATAAAAAAGTAAGATAGACAGACTTCACTTTATGTTTGAGAACTCAAGGTATATTAAGCTTTGTAACACTTTAGTTGAGAGCTTAGAGAGAAACATAGAAAGCCAGACAGAGTTGACTTGATATCTAACAAATCAAATCTTAATCTTAATGAAGTTTTGTAATTCTTTAGTTGAGAGCTTAGAGAGTGCTTTACCTAGAAACAAAAAGGAGAAATTGCAATCTAAACTTTGTGAGCCAACATTTCGTCTAGTTCATTTTTCCTCTTGTTGTCAGGACTGTTAATGATTTGCGAATTGTTCAGTGAAAGCTGACTGCTTGAAAAGCGCATAATATCGATTTTTATTGCATACAAAGTGCAGCTTTTTACATCTTTTTTTGCCACCATCTTGCTCTGTGTTAAATTAATCGAGAACTGGGAGACTGTTTTGAGTTAGAATAGAAAGCCAATTAGGCAGACAGACTTGACTCAAGGCCTTAATCAAATTAAGTATAAATGTGGCACAAAACTCATTTCAAGACAGTCTTGTTTTTGTAACTAATAATTAAATTTAGTATTTGAAGAATTAATCTGATTGATGAACTGACTTTGACTTGTGTAATTTCTGAGAATTTAGTCTCTACAATAGTAATCTGATTGAACAGTCTTTGGCTTATGCAATTTCGTAGTATTTTTCCCAATTGTTCAGATTAAGCTGATATAACTTGCCAAGCGCACAATATCGATTGATTTATATTGAATACAAAGTGCAGTTTTACAAAATCTCTTTTGCCTTACAGAGAATCACAACCACAGCATATTGAGCACCGTTGCCGATGCGGCCAATTCGAATGCCACGGACAAGATTGTACGGCTGCCGACACCGCCGGGAACCTTGACCTCATCAGCCGGAGGAGGCGGAAGCGGAGGAGGTTCGACTGCTGTCAGCAGCGAGCCAACAACAAAATCATCGCGTGTGAAGAGAGCAACAGTTGTGGGCAATCCGATGTTCTCGGCAACTGTTGATGACACATTGGCACCTGGCGAGCGTCTGGGACTTGATGATCTCGACATGGACTACGAGCAAATCATGCACTATTTCGACAACCTAAAGGTAAGAAGAGACTAACTGAAATGTTTTAAGGGGCAACACTATAGTAATCGTTGCTTTTTGAAAGGCTTTTTTGCGATTTGTTTTATACGAGAAGAAATTGGGGGTAAATTAATGAAATTTGGATTTTTTTTTTGGGATTATTTTTCGACTAGAAGGAATGAAGGAAATTTGGCTTTTCTGGCATTATTTTGTGACCAGAAATGGGGTTTAATGAATGAAACATACTATATATTTAAAAGTACAAATACATCTTTTTTTTTTGTCATAAAAATACAAAACCAAAACGCATTGAGACGTGTTTCGTGCTTCCACAAGTTGTGTAAATTTGAACCTACAATTTGAACTTTTTTCATTCAAACGTTTACCAACATGACAAAAATCAATATTTTCAGAAATGCGTACGAAATTTTTTAGATATAACGATTTAGATTTATTTGCTTCAAATTATAAGATACCTCTTAAATTTTTGTGTCGTCAAACGAAAATGGTCAAAGAAAAGTATGAGAAATAATAGCAATAGCCTAATGCCCAAAATTTATTTATTAAATTTAATTTCATTATTAAGTATTGAACCAGTAAAGCAAGAAGAAAAGAAAACTATAACCACACAGGGGAAAAACTTATTTGGACCAAACTTCATGTTCATTTAATGGAGAAAATTCAACAAATTAAATAATTTGGACTTTTTTAACGTTACTTGAAAAGTTCTTCAAAAAAGAATTAGATTTTTGGAAAATTCTACAATGCTGTTAGTCCTTAATGATGTTATGATAATAATATATAATGATAATAATAATGTTTATATCTTTTGTAGGAATCAAATGCCTGAGTACAAGAGATAATTGCTAAAATTCGCGAGATATTGTCAACATTTCATCAACGATATCAGAATGTCGTTACGCCCATGACAACGCCGACGAGGAAGCAGATGCAGATGCTTGATCAGCTCGTCGAGGTGGCCGTTGCAGGTGTCCAAAAGGGTAACTAAAATACACATACACACAAACACACACACACACACAACAACACACAACTCTCTCTCTCTCTCAACGCAATTCTAGCAATCCAAAATGTTTAAAAAGCAAGCAACAAAATATGAAAATAAGAAAAAGAAAATACTCTCTCGACGCTGAAATCAAGTCAAAAAAAAGTAAACAAAATTAACAAGTATATAGCAAGAACAACAACAACAGCAACAAGAAAAAAACAAAGGTATTTATTGCCTAGACTAAGTTCATATAGAAAGCAAATATATATATATATATGTACTTATATATACGTATAGTTATAATACCGATAACAAAATATCGCACACACCTAGCACAAGTGGGTGTCACACCTTTGAAACTCTGTACTACTTATATACCATATACTAACTGTGGTATATTTGCAGTATATTTAGTATAAAGTGCTTGAAATGAAAGCATCTGAAAGCATAGCTTGTTCCAATTGCTTCAACACACACAATTATTGCTTATGAAAATGCTTTTTGCAAATGACAAAACCCCAAAAAACAAAATACTATATATAAAGAACAAATTTAATGAATAACTAAACTTAACCCAAAAACAAAACAAGAAACGGACAAGTGTTAAGAAAAATAAAAACGACATATTTTGTACGAGATTTCGGCCTCAAATGCATATCTCTAAACTCTTATTAGAACTCTGGGAAAAAAAACCCAGAAGGAAACAAACAAAACGAAAAAAAAGAAGGAAAATCCAACAAACCATTCAAGCTGAATTTTTGCATTTGTGTATTTGTTATGGTGTAACTCTCGTGTTTCTTTTTGAAAATCAAAAAAACCAATTAAATAAAATCAAGAATTATATATGTATTGTATGACACGCCCCCCACTTGTGCTATGTGTCTGTGTACGATCCCCAAATGGAAAAACAAAAACTGTATGTATATCTCTCGGGGGGAACGCGGAAGAATTTCACAACAAAAAATATGATATGAATATTTATAATACAAACAAAAATATCGATCGCTTTATAACTATATAAGTTGACGCAATCATAAAAATGAAAATTACAAAATATTATTAAAATGGTAATCCAAAAAAAAAAAAGAAAAAAAAAAACGCGAAAAAAAGGAGAAAGAATCAAGAGAGGAGCAGAACAGAAATGAAAAGTATATAGACGCTTATGAGCTTTATTTGAACGATTTGCATAACCGAAGCGACGATAAAGCATGGGAAATGTGTAACCAAAAATATTATATGATATTACCGAGCGTTTAAGCTTTATATAATATTAATATTAAACTATTTCTAGGGTATACATGCGTATTTATTATTATTATTATTATTATCATTGATGATTACTTAATTATTATTATTATTATACTTGGATTATGATTATTGAACAAATCTTTTAAAAAACAAAAGAAAAAAACACATAAATCAATTATTATACAACAAGAAAGAAAAGAAGAGAAATCAAGTGCAAAAAAAAAGCAAAAGAAAAAAAATCGTTTCGAACGCTGATGCAAAAAGAATTACGAAAATATATATATGCCACATTTTCGATATATATATATATATATATATGTACAACTATATATGTATATAGATGTATGTATAAACTAACTGTATGTGTAACTCACTCATGCTCTATATATACAAAAAGAAAAAAAAAATGAACCCATGGCATACGCATATCCCTATATATATATAGATATATATATATGTGTGTGTATAACTGTATAACAAAATGCTAAAGCTATATGATTTGTGTAATTTATCGTTTCGATATATAGAGAAGGATATATTAGAACAACCCGAAAGCTAATTCATTCCATTAGCAAAAGTTTTCTTCTTCGTTTTTTAATATCTCGCACATTAACTCATCGTGGATAATCTATCTCGATATATATATTGATAGCTAATATCCATTTTTATATTTGTTGACTTCTTTTTCTTTTTTATATTATCAAGTTGAAGTATTACTTTGTGTTACATCATTACATCATTTTAAACATTATTTCATAATCATATGTTGTAAATTGTTCCGTCCAACAAACGAAAAACAAAACAAAAAAAAAAAAGAAACGAAACGAAATATAAAAAAAAACTAAACAAAATCATTGAATAACTAAAACAAAACAAAAAAAAAACTAAATAAGCGCGAAGCAAAAAAAAAAAGCAATTGACGTTTTTTGTATGTACAAGAAAACAACTCAGCATCGAAATTAACTACACACACATACATCACAAAAATCATTTATTATTATCTATTTAGAATTATTTAACTTTATATCTATATACGTTAATTCTTATAGAACTCTGTAGTCCAAAATCCTTCCACAACAAAATGTATAAAAAGTGTTTTCCTTTTTCCCATTTTTTAAAAATCGCAGGAAACAAAAAGAAACTAGAAAATATCTGAAATTACTTCTTATATATCAACCAATTAAAGAGATCTGTAAAAATTTCACAAAGATGTTTCTTTGAGTATTCTGCTGCACTTTTATGAACGCATTTAGATTTAAGACAACGCCATACACAATTATCATCTCCCTATATGAGGAACTGCTGAGAAAAACGATTAATTATAAAACATTTTCAGAAATTGAAAATTTGAGAAGCCTGAGGAATCGATCTGTGAAATCTAGTTAATATAAAAAGGGCATCAGAATGAATACTTAAAGAAGAGACAATATAAACTGGTTAAAAGTCTATCCCAAAATCAAACTGCAAAAGATCTCTCTCACTCGATATCGCTTTCAATCATATTAGGGACTACAGAGTATTATAATAATGTATGTACGTATATATAAAATTGAGATATAAAACTTATCGTATCTCAAATTCTGCACAGACTTGGGCATTTCTTTAACACACACAGACCCAGAGAAACACACAAATATACACACATTCACACACACACACCAATGCAGTAGTGCTTGCCGTGTCCATAAAAAACCATCCCCAGTGCTATGTGCTAGTGCCATATTTAGAAATCAATCATTCGTAGAGAAGAGGACGTCAATCATTTGGCATATTATTGTATGTGCCTAGAGCTTAACACGAGCTGAAACGCTTGTTCTCTCCCTCCATACTTTATATGCGTAGAATTAAATCATTTAAAAAAAAAAACATAAAAAACTAAAATATGAATAGAGAAACGCCGAGGTACTGACTGACTGGCTGACGGCTGATTGATGTATGATTGATGGTAGCCAAAATAACACACAAACAAAAAAATAGCCGTATTTGTATATATAACGAAACGAAGCGAAACGAATCGAAACGTATTGCAAGCATCCATCATTCTATGTTATTCGATATAAGAAGCTATGATTGATCAATCACGCATTGATTATTGGCGAATAGTAAAGCAACAAAATAATACAAAACAAAACATAAAATACAGTCGCATCGGCACACCATTCAATCGCGTCCAAGACGACCGATGATTGATCAATCGATCAACTTAGCAAATTTACACACACACACACACTTACACTTACATACAACACACACACACAAAGCACACACACTTAAGTTGTGTAACGATTCCAATACAAAGACTTTTTATTATTATGTTTAGTAATATATATTTTATAAACAATTATTTAAATAAATTATGTATTTTTATTTTTTTTTTATTTGTTTATATCTCAGAAATTTATGATATGATAAGAAACAATTTTCGAATTTCTAGTCAGTTCGAAGCGTACAAATCGTTTTGTTACATCACACTCATATATTCATTATATACATCATATATACATATATGTACTTGTACTTGTAGTATCAATCAATCAATCATTATTTTTTGCCATGCTTTTTACCAGGCCCAAAACAAAACAAAAACAAAGAAAATGAAACCACACACAATCCTAAGGCTAAGCTATATATAAATATATATATATACATATATGAATGTACTATTTGTATTATCAAAAAAAAAAACAGAAGGAAAAGAAAAAGTAAAACAGAAATTGAAACCGAGAAGAAGATGATTCCATTTTCTGTTTAATTTTTCTGTTTGTGTTTCCCTTCCTGTTTTTTTTTCCTTGGCTAAAATCGTAATAAACAAAAAATATAGTTAATAATAACAGAAAAGAAAAGAAAAACAAAAATATATCGATAACAACAATATATATAGATATATGTATATGTGTGTGTATCGATAAAGAGAGGCGACAACAAAATATCGTAATACATCTAAATTATCAACGTAAAAACGAAAAAAATTGCAAAAATGCAAATTGTTTAAGCTGCTTACATACACATATATACAACACATTGATGTATGTGTGCGTGTATGATGAATACGATACACACACACAGACAGACACGCATACACAAAAACAAACGCGTAAGAAATTAATTCGCTTGGCACACGAGACTACTAAAGAAAAAAAGTACTACGAGTCCTCCCTCTATATGATAAAGCAGTAAAATATATAAAGAAAAAAGATATATCGATAAGCATTGAGCGATGTGTAAAATATCGATGTGAAACGCCTCGATATACATACGCATATATATACACACACACACATTTATCGATGCTTGCATCGATTAATAATTATCGAAATTCGTTAAGTATGTAAGTTCCATGAATGTCCCACCTGCCTGGCCAACCCCCCTCCCCCCGCTTCTTAACGTCTCTCTCACTGAAAACCAAAAAAAAAACAACCTTTGCCTTTGCCCCTTTCCCCCTCGCTGCTGCTAATTTGCACCTTTGCCTCAAAATGTAAGACACCAAAAAACAAAAATCTATGATAATAAGAAATATATGGGGAAGAAGAAGAGATGAAGATGAAGATGAAGAAGAAGAGCCACCGCCGCATAATTGTTAACATTGTATCAGTTATTACGTAGTTGTTGTGTATGTATTGTATGTAAGGTATGTGTAAATGTGTGCTTCGAATATATCGATAAATCAATCGATAATTCTCCATCTGTTTATATTTTTTTTTTTGTAATTGTGATTGGAGCGCATGATTGATAGTATTTAAGTATTTTTTTTTTGGTTCCAATTCTTTTGATTCCCGATTTTCATCTTTTCTCTCAATGTTACGCCTGATCCCCCGCCCCGTTCTCCCCCCTAAGCAATTGCTGCAAAGCTTCTAAATATAACTATATAAGGTATATACAGCATATATAAGGAACCTAAATATATATATATATATCTTTATATATATACTATATATATAAATGTATATCAATCGTAATACATATACATGTACTTCCTCCTAAACACACTTCACTCAGCCCTTTGGCAACGCCCCCGTTTTTCATTCCCCTCGCCCCGCCCCCGCACCAACCGCTTGCCTTTTGCGCCTAAACTGTACTCAGTTCTTAAGTGTTGCTCATCGGATTCCGTTTGTTTTTGGCTTCTTTATAATATCTCTATATATATACATATTTATATATATATATATATATCTATACATATATATTTTTGTTTTTGATTTACAATTCTGTTATCTATATGAAAAAATAGTAAACAAAAAAAAAATAATTTTAAAAAAGCGAAAAAAAAAACTGCAAAAGATGTATACAAAACAGATGAAAAAATGAAATTATAGTTGCCATGTAAACACTTTAGTAGTTTATTATACTTATTATAATATTATTAAGTGGAACAACACACACACATTTTGTTTAAACGATTCAAATCAATTTGAAGCAAGAAAAACCAATACAAAAAAAAAACAAAACAAAAAATGCAAAAAAACAACACAAAAATTGAAAGATAAAAAATACTATAAATATTCAAAAACTGAAATATTAATTTAAATAAAATAATTTATTAATAAACCACATATTATGAAATGACATAAAACCAAACCATTGTTGTTTTATTTACTGCCCATATTACAGGGGAACATCGAACTAGTCTCAAGGATCTCGGAGATTAGCAAAGTTAAAGTTATGAAATTTGTTGTGCAGCTAGTTTAGGTAACAAATTAAGGGTTTGTATCGAAATCGAAGCTATTAATTGACAATATCGTAGAAAAATCAGCTAGAAGAAAAGATACATTTAAGTATACAAGAGATTATTGGAATATAAAATATATTCAATTTTATAGCACTTAAAATTGATCTGAAATCTTAGGAGTTGAGAGATTAGCAGAGCAGATGAACTTCAACTATCCTTAAGGATCTCGGAGATTAGCAAAGTTAGAGTTACGAAATTTGTTGTGCAGCTTTAGGTAAAATATCAAAGTTTGCATCGAAAGCGAAACTATTAATTGGCAATATCGAAGAAAAATCAGCAAGAAGAAAAATATAAAAAAGATTAAAGTATAACAGCTGCTGTTTCGGTATACAAAATAAATTCTATTTTATAGCAATTAAAAATGATCTCAATTCGCAAATTAATTAGAAATTGAGAGATTAACAAAACAGATGAACTTCAACTCTCCTTAATGATCTCGGAGATTACCAAAGTAAGAGTTATGAAATTTGTTGTGCATCTAATTTAATAAAAACATTAAAGGTTTATATCGAAAGCGAAACTATGAATTTAAAAAAACTACATCTAAGAATAAAAGAGATTAATAGGAAAAGAAACACATGAGTATAGGGATTATTGTATCTCCAATAAGTATAACAGCTGCTGTTTCGGAATTTATTTAGTTGAATACAAAATAAGTTTAAATTGTATAGCAATTAAAATGATCTAATATCAACTATGCCGTAGGAATTGAGAGATTAGCAGAGCAGATGATACAAAATTCTAAGCACATGTTCTTCAATCAATGTATAATCGAGTTGACTTTTAGTTGCTTGATTAAAAGCCCAATAACTATAACAAGAAATGAGCTTATATGAGAATGTTTATCGCCCATATACAAGCTGTATTTTTATACGTAAGCTCCAGATGCGTTTCGCTATATAGACAACACAATATATTTTGCCAATTGGCCTTATAAAGTTGTGTTCTTGAAATTTACGCAACATTTGGCGCTTCTTTTGACGCGTGATCTTGACGACGATTGTTGGCGATCGATCCAACGATCCAACGATCGACGATGGCGTCAACCTGCATCGTTATCAAGAACGTAAGCGAACCCAAGATCCGAACCCGATGCTCTTCTCATTCTCTTCCTCCTCCCACAGACAGACACCGGATCGATCGCCCACGCCCCTTTCTAGCACAAACAGCAATGGCCATGTCCGCCCACTTAAACCGAGGATCAATACGAAATGAAAATGAAAAAAAAAAAAAAAAACATATTTAAGTGCGTTCTACATCTAATTCCAATTGTTAGAACTTCCAATTTGAGCAAAAAACCCGACGACACCGACATTTTGCCACACCAAAAGATCTCGTCTAAGTGTGTGTGTGTGTTTGATTCGACTTTCATTTCTATCTGCGATCTGTGTTTGTGTGATCGAGCGACTCAGCGAAGCATATAAAAGCCATGGCAGAAGCGTTTCCATGTTTCAGTTGCTTCCAAATTTTCGTGCACTCTTCAAGTCGACTTAATTTCCTTTGATTTTGATTTTGTCGTTTCTTTTTTTTTTTTTCTTTTGCTAAAATTTGTTTTTTTTTTTGTGTGTGTGTGTGTGAATCGTTAAAAGATATACCATATATATATATATATATAAATCGAAATCGCTAAGATGTCTTATATCGGCAACGCATCGGATTTGGAGTGTGAAAAGAACGAGTTCCCGAGGCCGCAACGTCCGACGGGCATCGTTACCAAAATGGCCGCCCACAAGCTTTCGGCGGAGCCGAAGTGGGCCGACAAACGAGAGGATGATTCCGATTCCGAGGTCTCTTCGCCCGATAATTTCCTAACCAAAGGTGCCCAGTCAAAAGTCCAATTTATTAGTACTATCTTTATGAACTCAGCAATGGATTGAGCTACAGCTATCAAATTTAGTTTATAAAATAGCTTAATCAATTGTAATTGAAATTCACTAAAGAGTTCATGGCAAATTTACAATATTTTCGAAGTAATCTACAGATTAGAATCTATCTAATTCCAATAATTGCATGGTTAATGTGTAAAAAAGAAAAGTGCGAGGATGATCCCGATTCCGAAGTCTCCTCGCCTAATAATTTCCTAACCAAAGGTGCCCAGGCGAAAATCCAACTTTATGTACTATCCATGTGTATTTTTGACCTATTTGAACTCAGCAATGGATTGAGCTATAGCTATCAAATTTATCTTAACAAGTAGCTCAATCAATTGTAATTGAAATTCACTCAAGAGTTCATTGGCTATTTACAACATTTTCCAAGATAATTCAAATAATTGCATGGTTAAAGTGTAAAAAAGTACAATAACTGTAGCAAGCATCATCAACTAGAACTAGAACTAGCAAAAAACCCATCATATAGTGTACTAACTGTATTAAAATCAAACAAAACAAAAACAAACTTCATCACAACTTACAGGCGCCTTTCTACTGACACCATCCTATGAACTATCCATGGAACGAGCTGCTCTAATTTGTGAAAAAATGAGTTTCAAGGGATGTTTCAGCTTGACGAAAACGGCTACAGGAATTCTGTTTAAATTCTCACATCCAGATGACTATCAGGCGGTGTTCAAGAAGGGATTCCACAAAGTGACCGGTGCACGTTTCTATCGCAAAGTAAGTTCATTATTCTCCTCCTCCTCCTTTTCCTATACACACAAATCATTTACACTTTCCTGAAGGTCGCTCTTAAAGTGGGTACGAAATTTCAACATGAAATATACTAAGATGAAGTTAGAGCAGATTTTGGCAGAGTTCATTTTTGTAGTTTTCCAGATCGTATTATAGCAAAGTGTAGTGTTATTACTTTTTAAGATATTCTACTTTCAATAGTATCAAATTATATAATATATTCTTGATCTGAGCTTAACTTGAGAAGTCATGGATATATTTATAAATATTATCGTACTTTCGAAAATTATCGGAAATTTATTGATATTGTAGCTTTAAAACTTGAATAAGAATAAGGAATAGCTATAGCAATTATTTAGGTTTCAAATGGGAAGTTAAATGAGTTTTATGCCTTTGTCGATTAGAAGTAAATAAAAATAATAAGATTCCAATAGAATTGAAACTAATTAAGATAGAATTATTTAAGAGATTTAAAAATGATTGAAATGATTAAATAGTTATTGTTTGAAACTTAATAAAAAAAAGTGAAGATCAACAATCTTACCAACAATTTCATATAGTTTTATTTATAATCTTAGGATAAAATTGTTACCAAAAATTTCTTATAGATTTACAACCCATTTATAGGATAAAATACTTTCGAAGATTTAAGATTTAAAAAAAGATCAACAATCTTCCTTAAATTTTCGTATAGATTTCCCACTTTTTAATAATCATAGGATATAATTCATTCTAATATTCCAAAAAGGATTAACGAATTACTCAAGTAAAGTAGAGAAATCTCTGAAATATTTGTTTTTACAAAGAAATTGAAATTAAATTAAGACCCTTCACCATATGCAATAAGGTAAATGAACGATCAATGTTTGTGTAAAATAACTATTCCAAAATTTGTATAATCCAGTAGTTGTAGCTTAATCTAACCCTCGTTGTAGTAGCGCTCATTCTGTCCAGGCACCTCATCCAAATATGAATATGTGTTTAGTATGAGATTGTCTGAAATCTGAAACTTGAATCTTTCCCACATTTTTGCAGCAAACATTCTCGCGCAGTGTGGGTACAATATTGGCAAAGACATAAACCGAGAATATCGCCAACATCATCACCATCCCAAAAACAAAAAAAAAAAAAACAAAATCAATTCATTCAACTGTAACCAAAAATCATAGTAGAGAACGTTTTGCCATTTGAATGCAAATTGTGATTGTGTACACTAATCTCTCTCTTTTCTCCTCTCTCTTTCTCTCTTTGGTTTACTGAGACTATTTTCCACTATTTTCATAATTTCCACATAGATTGCCATACCGTGTCGACCAAGGAAAACATTCACGCTCTACGTGCTCGATGTGCCCGAAGATTTGCCTGTGGAGGACATCAGGCATGCGATGTACAAGTTCGATTCGGTTGTCGAGGTTGTCCGATTGCACATCTATTCGAGTCCCAGCTTGGCCAGCAGCAGCAGCAGCGGAGGCATCTCCGGCAGCGTCGGCCTGGACAAGGGAGGCGTTGAAGGTGAGCAGCAGCTGACGGGCATCAGCAGCAGCCAGACTCAAATGCAAACCCTACGTCGCGCCGCCATACGAAGTAATATCCCAACAACCAATATTCCACATCCACAACTATCCTTTTATCATATATCACATATATCGATTCCTATTTTCCCGCAAAACTAAGCAATTTTGATAATAGGTTTAATATATAAAATATTTTCCTTTTCTTTACTATTTCTCTCCGAAAACTTTTCTTTTCTCTTAATTAACTAAAACTCTTATTTTTATAATAGGTTTCGATATATAATATATTTTCCTTCCCTTTACTATCGGTTCCTTTGCTATCGGTTCCATTACTATCGATTCCTTACCCGAAAACTTTCCTTTTTTCTCAACTAACTGTAACTCTCAATTTATTAGCTTGATTTCTTTTGCGTAAGCAATTTTGAGAATAGGTTGCGATATATAGTAATTTATTTTTCCTTTTTCTATTATATTTGTGCCCGAAAACTTATTTGCTTAAACTAAAATTCTCAACCTAGTTGCTGGATTATTTTGAGTGCCAGTAATATTCGATTTTTTGCTAATATGTTTCAATATTCATTCCTTTACTATCGATTCCATTAGTATCGATTCCCATTTGTCCCCGAAAATATATTTGTTTGATTATAATACACACAATATATTTTCCCTTCCCATACTATCGATTCCCATTTGTCCCCGAAAACTTTTCTTTTATCTAAATTAACTAAAACTCTTGATTTCTTTTGTGTCAGCAATTTTGATAGGTTCTGATATAATATAATATATATTCTTTACTATATATCGATTCCTATTCCTAACTTAAACTCTCAATTTCTTTTCTTTATTATTTTGATTTGATTTTTCACCAATATATTTCTTATACACATTTATTTTACTTTCCTTTTTACTATATAACCGATTTCCCGATTTGTCCCTGAAGACTTCTTTGCTCTAAACTCGAACTTAAACTCTCAATGCTTGATTTCTTAGTGTAAGCAATTTTGATAGGTTTCAATATTTAATATAATTTCCTTTCCTTTAATATAATTTCCTTTCCATAATAATATATTTTTCCTATATCGATTCCTATTTGTATCCTGAAAACTTCTTTGCACTCTATACTACATTTTTGTTGCTTGTAAGCAGTATTAGTTTATTCGCTAATAGGTTAATCGATATAGTACAAATCGCACACACATGCATTTAGAATATATGAATTTGATTTGAAATTTGAAATTGTATTATGCACATTTCCGGTGGATAGGCAGTAGTGCCAAGAGCGTTATCGGAGGCGGCGGAGGGGTCGGAATTGTGGCGGATGCGATTGAGAAATCGGAGCGTCCGGAACGTCGTGAGCTGCCGCCAGCTGTTATACGCATCACACTGGCCTCGATGGATGAGTACAACATACTGCTGCAGAACGGTCTCAATTTCTACGATGCCACATTCTTTCCCACCGAGGCGAACATCTCCCTAAAAGGCGCCAAGATCGACTACAAGCGTCGGTAAGCAACAACTTCCTTTCCCATTCTCTTTGCTCTCTGTCTCTGTCTCTGTCTAACTACGCTCTCTATCTCTGTCTCTGTCTCTGGCAGCATGCTTGATGGCTCGATACCGGGGCGTGTGCGCGAACTTTTGCCCGTATTCGATGCAGCTGGCTTCTGCAAGCTGCCACCGCCCACTAGCAAGCTAATTAAGCCACCGAGGTCATAAGTCAAAACGGCAAAAAGAAAAAAAAAACGACGACTTCAACGTTGATGATGATCATGATGATGATGATGACGATGACAACCCCACATGTTCCGGCTAGCTAAGCAAAAAAAAAAAACACCACAGCAACAATTCTGTAGACGGATGGAATCGACAACAAAAACAACAACTACATCTATAATCATATAATAATAATTCCTCTTTTGGCTAAACAAAAACAAACAAAATAATTCCATTTTCCAAACTCTTTTTTTTTTTTTTTTTTTCTTTTGCTCTATTATCATTAAAGGCCCATAAAAGGCTTAGCGTCTAATTTGTTTGATTGTCTAACAATAATAAAAAACAACAACAACAAAAATGAAGAAAAATACTATACAAAAACAAAAAAAAAAAAGCAAAAATTAAGAAAAACACTTTTCAAACGGCAAACGGAAATGAACCGTCAAAAACTAATTCAATTAAATCGTTTTCAAGCCTTAACCCCAAAAACAACTATCTATGTAATTCCACCCACGCTTCTCACACAAATATCATACCTATATATGGAAACGAATTGAAAATATATATCCAAAGAGATATTTGATTTTGGCTGGGTCGGGCGGGCGCACGGGGCGTATGAAAAATGTGTGTGAAGCAAATAAAACACTGCTATTTCAGTGAACAGCAGAAAGACAAACCAAATCTAACGGGATTTTTGCTAGTTTCTTTTCTCTATGTGCGTATAAAAGGAAACACGATCAAGGATAATTCAGATAGATGATCGTGGTATAAATATGATGCTCGTATTATAGTTTCTTTTGATAGAAATATAACGTATAAAGAAAAAGTACTTACCGCAGATGCTCTTGGCATTCCGATCTATATACTATATAAAGTAGTTTCCTTAGACGATTTGATGAAGCATGGTTTTAATGTGAATGCAAATTCTTTGAAGCACATTTTTGTGTTAAATGTTTAAGCATGATTTCCATGTGAGTTGAAATTGTTTTAAGCACATTTTTGTGTTAATTTCCTTTAACATGTTTGTGTTAAATGTTTTGATAGATTCGTGTTTATGATTGCTCTAAAACGAAAGATGCGTTAAGACAAGACATAAGATCAAATGAAACGAAATGAGAGATGACATAATGCAACAAATACAACAAAATATCTAACGTAACATAAATCAGACACAAGCACAATTATAATATCAAATTTGAATACAGTTTCCGTTAGGCTTAGTTATAGGCATACAAGCTATTAACTCATTTCCTCTTGAATAACTTGAACTGAAGCATTATTAAAAATTTAAATTTTAAATTAATTACTAAACATTTTTACCAACCAAAATGTTGGATTATTTCTTATTAATGTATTTTAGTTTTCGTTTTAAAATCGGCAAATTTATTTCAACTTAAAATTGATGAATGAGTCAGAATGAAATACTTAAAAAAAAATGATATAGGGGTAGTTCTTTGCAATTCTTCATAAGCTAAAATAATTTAAAAAATAAGTAAAGGTTATTCATTAGCACTAAATTTAGAACTAAGAACGATTTTAGGAACTTTTTCAATTTTAAGATAAAATTTATTTCCGTTCACATTCGTTAATTTTTTGAATTATCTGAAAACTGAAAAATAATTCCAAAATCATTCTTAGCTCTGATTAACGTTCTATTCAAAAGCTATACGATTAATTTTTACTCAAAACGTAAAAAAAAATATTTTTGTATATATTTTTTTCACTTTTCACGCTAGAGATGGGTAATTATATACATAACTGAATATGAAATAAACAAATATATAATAAAATATTATATTATATAGATAACTAAATATGAAATAAATGAAAACTAATTAGTTTCGGAAATGTTGTATTACTAATTTGGAATTGAGTGCTTAAAAGTAATATATCCATATACCTACCTTCAATAATTCCGTTTATCAGATCTAAAATACGTAAGTAGTATTCGATAAATCGTGGAAGAAGTGGAAACACAAATCATGTGTGTTTGTTGTTTGTAATACTTTTCGTTTTGTTGTTTATTTTGCACTTTATTTAGGTAATTGATTTAGGTATACATAGATCTTGATTGATTTAACAGACAAAATAGTTGCACAAAGTAAGTATGTATATATATTTAACACAAAGACATACACACACATATGCATATGCATATAATAGATTGTGTGTGTGTGTTGTATATAGAATATATAGAATATGTATTCCGAATAAGCATATCATTTATATCTCATACTGCAGAATGTCTTGTATATAATAATTAATAATTGATTTAAAGCATATAAGTAGTATGTATACATTGCTCGATCTGCGCAGATATATATCTACATCCGATCTAAGTATATGTATGTTTTTTTTTCTTGTTTTATATGTATAGGTATATAGTAATCATATAAGTAGTATTGTATGTATATAGTCTGTTTAGGAAATACTCATAGAATATAAACGAATTCGTTTTCGCACAATTTTTGTTGTAGTTGCATTTCGTTTTTTTGTTGTTGGAAAAGGCGACGAAAGAATATATAAAGATAAAGATAAGATATACATATATATATATATGTGTATATATACTATATATATATCGCATGTATGCATATAATAATGAAATATAATAATCAACGTTTAACAAACAAAAAAAAAATATATATGGAGTAATAAAATACACACACGTGTGCACACACACACACAACACACACTCCTCACACACACACACACACACACATCATACACTCTCTTTCTCTCTCTCTGGCACACGTGCTACAATTTACATAAAGTTGGGGGACAAACAGGACAACGAGAGACGTGGCAAACGGAGACGCGAACGTGGAGACGCGGAAAAAACAAAATACACACACACGGACACAATCAATGCACACACACAATTAATGCTTAATTAGTTACATCATAATGTTCTTTTTTGTTTGTTTTGCTGCCGCTGTAGCTGTAGCTGTAGCTTTAGCTGCTGCTGCTATTTCTTTGTTTAATACACTGAGTGCACAATGTTATCCTTCTCGACGAGCAGGCGCACCTTCATGCAGCCATCGGAGCCGCAGGAGAAGAGACGTCCAAATGGATCCACATACACCTGACTGACTCCTTGGCCAGTGTGCTTGAAGAAACCATTTTTGGCATGTTCGTGGGGGAACGTATTGATTAGCATAAACTGATTCATATCCCAGATCTGCAATGGAGAATGATCAAAGATGTAATATAGAAGATATGTGGAGTCTCAAGTTTGAAGAACTCACCTTGATGTCGCCTTCAATGGAGCCGGTGACAAAGAATTCCTCGTGGGGATCAAGTGCAATACACTTGATGGTGCTATCGTGAGCCTGTTGGAAGAAATTTACGTATTTTTTTTAATTTGAATTAAAGTTGAAATATATTTTATATATGGGTAATTCTCTGGTGAGAATCTGCAAGTTCAAGTTCTATCTGCTTTGGTAGACAATCTGGTATATTTGAACCTATTTGGTGTATTTCGAATGTAGTGCTACGGTATCAATATACCAAATACTTATAGCCTTTAGTACATTTTAGTTTATTTACCGGTATATTATTGTGTATTTTCCCGCTATGGTATATTTCGAATGAAGTACTTAATCGATGTACCAATTATGGTCTGTGGTATGTTTCAGTATTTTTGTAGTATATAATTTGGTATATTTCACCTCTACTTCATCGATATACCAAATAAGACTTTCTGTTTACTTCAGTATTTTGTCGGTATATAGTTTGGTATATTTTCTTACTATGGTATATTTCGATTGTATCACTTCATTGATATGCCAAATATGACCCTTGGTGTAATTCAGTATATTTTTGGTATATTATTCGATCTATTTTAAGAAACATACCGCACTGTTTTGCTTTTTTTTAAAATAGGTAGCGAGCACACTCGACTGTAGCTTTCTTACTTGTTTCTTGTACAGTATATTTTGAACGTACTACCATATCGATATACCAAATATAGCCTTCGGTACATTTTAGTATAAATTCTCATAGCTCTGGATTAGCGCTAAGAATGATTTTGAAACCAAAAATTAATTAATTTATATTTTATCGTAAGACAGCAAAACGTTGCTAAAGTCAATCTTAGCTATCTAAATTGATTGCTAATCCAGAGCTGCAAGAATAAACTTTACTTAATATCCACAATTGCCTCAGGAGACATTTTTTGCCAGAGTTTCCGCCACACTTCGAAGAGACTCACCTGATAGCGATGTCGCAGCGTGCGTTGACGCACATCAAAGACGCAAACATCGCCGCGTTTGCCACATGAAATGAGCACCTGATGCTGTGGCGCAAAGACCAGACACGAAGAACCCTGATCGTGACAGGTGAAGGCTACAAAAAGAGGGAGAAAGTGAGTTGCAATTCATGAATTTATTTTCTGAAGAAGTGCTCAGAGCACTGAGTTAATTCCTCAGCCTTTTGCAACTAAACTTACCAGACACACAGGACTTCTTATGCGGCAACAGAGTGTCCCAAATATTGATGTTTTTGTTCTCAGAACTTTGACCAGCTGCGAAGGGAATCAATTTAGATTAGTCAAGGGAATCCTTAAGAGGTGAAAACATCGCTTAAACTTACCGCTGGCTAACAAACTGCAAGAGCCAAGGAATACGAAATCGGAGAGCGCTTTATTGTGGCACTGATAGGTCTGCAAAGGTGAGAAATGGAATGCATTAGAAGATCATCCAGTGAAGATCGTAAGCTGAGGGAGATACTACTAGTACTACTCACAATGAAGGGTCGATTGTTTTGGGAGGCGATGCCCGCCTGCCACAAACTCAGGTTGCCATCGCCATCGCCGACGCCAAATTTGTTGCCCTGCTCGGAGAAGCGACAACGCGTCACCTTGGCAAAGGTGCCCGAGGTGCGGGGACAGCAAACCGGCTGCTGATGTCCCCATTCCCAGATCTGCACCGAGCCATCTTGGCCACCGGTCAAGTAGAGCGGCATCAAGGGATGTGCGCTCATCCGCTTCACATTGTCCACCTTGTGGCGCAGAACCTGAGAAAAGCGAAAGTTATAATGAGGGGAAGGAAAGAAGGAATACGGGAATAAACTCACCATAGATGTGCCGCGTCCCGACTGCGAAGCGCTTTGCGTGCTCACCGTAGCTTCACTGTACGTGGAGCCAGCTCCAAATTGAGCTCTAGACGAAGAGAGAGAAAGTAAAAGATTAGCAATTGCAGAAAACGAAATAAGTGGATCACAAATGGGGGGAGGAATAAAATAGGGAGAATGGAGAACACTCACTGCTCCTGCGACTGGATGATGAG
The DNA here is from genome assembly GCF_023558435.1 of Drosophila sulfurigaster albostrigata. NCBI lineage: Eukaryota > Metazoa > Arthropoda > Insecta > Diptera > Drosophilidae > Drosophila > Drosophila sulfurigaster. The sequence continues at coordinate 23,424,991 of NC_084885.1, forward strand.
GAAGGCGGAACTGTTGGTGTCCGCATCCTTGGACAGATTCATCATATCATAGTCACACTCATCCTCATACCAATTGGGCGATTCCAGCAGCAGCGAGATATCGAATTCCTGAATCTCGCGCGGATTCGCGAACGCAATCATTGAGGAGCTGTTGTTCTTCAGGCAGAACGTGAGTATCGATTCATGATCCTTGTGTATGATCCGAATGTGATCGGTATTCTCGTTCGTTGAATGCGATTGACCTAAAAGCAAATATCAAAAAGACAGAGACGAGCGATATTGATAGAGAGAGGGAAAGAGAGAGTGAAGTCGACGAATGCACAAAACAGTGTGTGAGAGCGAGAGAGAACGAGAGCGAGCGAGACACAGAAAGAGAGGGAGAGAGAGAGATAGGCAATCATTAGCATGCAGTTTTCTCGCAAACAATTTCATTTCCACTACTCTAATTGTTGTTCTTGTATGTGTGTGTGTGTGTGTGTGTGAATTAGAAATGAAGGCAATTTGTTGTTGTTGTTGTAGTTGTTGTTCTGTTTCGCTAACAAGTGTGACCAAATTAAATAAATATGTATGGGTGCATGCAATGTATGTGTATGTGTGTGTTTGTATGTGTGTGTGAGGTGCAGTATACAAATTAAATAAATTCCATTAGTGTGTGTGTTTCTTCGCTGTCGCAGGCAGAATACTTTATTCTTTTATACTTTTGTTTCTTCTTAAGCTTAAACTTAAAAACTGTTCAACTGTGTTGCATACTGTTATTGTTGTTGTTGTTCTTGTTGTTTTGTGCATGTTAACTAGTGTGTGAGCATTGCATTTGTGTGTTCTCTGTGTGCTGTGTATAGCGCGCGTGTGTGTGTGTGCGTGTTTGTGTGTGTGTGTGTTGCATGTACAGCTACTACAGCTACTGCTACATTCACATTGACATTGACAATTTTCGTATTTGACTTAGAAAATAATACAACTTGTTTTCTTGTGCAATTGCAATCTTATATATACATACATACATCAAATTGTACATACATACGTATTTACATTGCTTTCAAACAAGGTGGCGCCAAACAAGCAAATCAAAGCAGTGTTGCAAAGCAAAGCAGTGTTTCCACTGCTGCTGGGTCACACTGGCCAGCTGCACTGCGTTAAGCAGTGCTACAATACTGTCAAGCAGTGCAACACTGCTTAACTTGCCCGCGCCATTTAAAAAAATTGCTCTAAAGAAAATATATATATATATGTGTGTGTTGTGTTCTGTGTTTGCGTGTGTGTGTAAGTGTCCAAACCAAAAAAACCAAAATTAAAACTAATTAAAGAAATACCATAACGGCGAACAACTAAGGTGCAAGTTATGCTACTTATCTCATACAATACAAAAAAAAAAGAATAAGGAAAACAACAACCAAAAAATAATAATAAAAAAAAAATACTTGCAAATCGTATAAAACTAATTAAGGAAAGAAAAAATAAACGGGCAAAAAACTCGCGACGAGAATAAAAAAACTCAATTGCAACAGCAACAAATAAGAATGAAAAATGAATACCGACCTTCATCGGTCTCGTTGTCGTGCTGATGATGCTGGTTATGATGCGAGCTGCGCGTGCTCGCGTCCGAGCTCTTGCCAAAGATGCTCTTGATGAAGACCTCCTGTGTCGGCTCCTGGCGCACCAAATAGTTCCACAGCCGACGAATGGGACCCGCTGCCGAGCCCGAAATGAACGGTGTATTGTCCTTGTTCAGCAGCGAACGATACTTGTGTATGGCGAGGCCATTGATGCCGCTTTCCGCATAACAGCCGGGTATATAATGTCGGGACGGCGGACCACGACTGATCAGATCGTTCAATGCGAACTCCTGCCAGCGATTCAAGGTGCGCAGCACCTCATGCGACAGTGGACTGATCACAGGCAGATCTGTTCAAATGGTAATTAGTGATTATTAAAGATGGACTGCAACTCTTTGTGCTCTCTTTCCCTTACCTTGCAATTCGATGCCGGCGACTTTGACAAACTCTTGGATCTTGTGTGTGCTGTTCTTGATGAGCGCCAAGCGCAATATACTCCACGAGTAGGACATGGGATTGGCGTGCTCGGTATTGTCTTTGGATTTCAATTGCGAGCGACTCACATTGACATCATCATCATCATCTTCCTCCTCCTCGCCGTCCGATTCATGCGAATCATCCGTATCGTATTCATCGCAATCTGCAAGAGAAGCTCGTTGTGAGTAATTCAATTCGTTAGGATGCAAAAAGAGATAGAGAGGGACCGCTACCTGTATTGGTGGGCTTGGCCAGGAAGTAGGAGAGCATCGATGTCTCCGGGGGCATAAATTGTTCGCGATACGTCGGCTTGTCCTCCTTCATGTTGCTCGACGTGCTGTTCTGACTGAAGCTCCCCAGTATCTTCATGTTGAGCTTCATGCGTTGCTTCGTTATCGATGTCACCGTATTCCACACACTGTTCTCATCCTCTGGCTCGCCTCCTGCGACCAAAGCCTGCGACTGCACTTGCGTTTGCTGAGGCTGTGCAGCTGGCTTGATCAGGAGCTTCTTCATGCCGCCGCCAAAGAGCGTGGACCAAGTGTCGTTGGAGAACTGTTGACCGCTGAGGCGATACAACAGACGACTGTCACAGGTGGACAGCGAGTAGATGAACAACGCCATGTAGGTGGACACAAAGGACTCGAGCAACAGCACATTCAACTTGGGCACATCCTCGTCCTTTTCGCGTGCCAGAAGCGCTCGCAGATTGGTGACACCCGGCCACTTGGATGGCGTGGTGCAAATGCCCGCGGGCTCATCGGTGGAATACTTGCGACGACGATTGAACGCATTGCGACTGCCAACGAGATAACTGCACTCGAACGATGAATTGATCTTGGCAATGTTCTCGATCCCTGGGCTGGGATAGCCATTGAAGCTGGCATTGTTCACCACAAAACTCTCCGAATCGCACAGCGATTGATAGATGCAACTGGACAACGCAACGGCCAAATCGCGCAGCACAAAGATCTCGCTCAGTGCGCTCGTTTCGATGCCGGGGAATGGCAGCAGTTTGATGATGCTCTGCAGCATGTCGACAGTCTGCGATTGCAGATACTTGATGGGATCCGCAATCACCGTCTTGTTGCCCGCCACACATGCACTCAACAGCGGCAGGGTGGTGGGGAAGGGCAACGGGCTGAGCAGCTGCTGTTGCGTCTTCTCCTGCTGCAACTCCTGCAGCAATAATACTAATTCCATGCGCACCGAGGCCAAGCCACCGCCGCTGGCGCCGTGCAGCGAACAGTAGCTCAGTAGTGTTCGCAACAATGTCTCGTTGGCTGCAAAGGATAAAGAAGTTATTATATATAGTATTTCAAAATTAGGTCCGATGAAAAAAATTCTAGCTCTTTCCTCACAGGAATGCACAGCTTATGCAAGCACTGCTTGCTCAACAGCTGGCCGCTATGATAGTGCACAGGATTGTGTATGCGTACAAAAGCTAAAAGCTGCAACACAACTTTACTGCTTGCAATACGAGTATAAATTTGTTGCTTTAGTTTTTTCAATAATACCGCAAATATCATAAGCTATGTTATGTAAAAAAATGCAGTTAATGAGTAAATACTGTAAATATATGTAAGCGCTGTAGCAGTAACAGTTTCTACTCTTAATGATTTACTGACTGTGCGAATCCGCCTTCATAAAAACTAAAAGTTAATTAGATAATTATGGGGAAAAAGGTTGAAATGACTCGTTTATCATATACTGAGCTGCAATATTTACTTTTACTGAGAATTTGCAATTGTAGTTTCTATGTGACAGTCTATAATGATGTGTAGGATGATAAAGCTTTGTAACCATTCAAAAGAAATGAGGCAAGCAAATCGATTAAGCTGAATTTGCGGTTTGCACACATTTAAAATAATCACGTTTAGGTTAAAGGTAACAATTTACCAATGACAATGATGACAGACAGACAGAAAAATACCCCAGAAAAGTACTCCTTTAACATGTTCAGCTCGCATCTATTCCTAGTTTGAATCCCAATCCCAATTCCGATCCCAACTCACCTTTGAGCCAACGCTTGCGTTTGGCCGCCCGCATCACCTTGGCCTCAAAGTCCTGTTTGTCCTGCATGAGGATCTCATGGAGTGTCGGTCGCTCCGTGCTCGGATATATGCTGGCATTCATGTCCTTATCCTTGGCATCACCAGCATCCGGATCGTTGGCATCGTTCGTTTGCTCCGAGCTGCAATAGTTGCACAACTGCTTGAGAGCCTCCACCTCACGCTCCAGCCACATATAGAGCTGGTAGCGCAATTGGCCGCCATCCACCTCGAAGCCGGTGGCCAGCGTTGACAGTTCCTCCATGAGGATCTTTAGGCAGGCGACAAACTTCAGCTGTTGCGCCATAATGTCCATTTTACAATCGCCACCCGATGATGATTTACCCAGATGATCCAATGCTGCTGCTGATGATGCTTCTGGTTGCGGTGTTGCAGCATCATTATTCCGATCAAGCTGACCATCGTCAGCATCTTCTTCCTCTTCCTCGTCCTCGTCATCCCATTTGATCTCAAACTTGGCCTCATTGGCACTGCTCGAGGCAACAGGCGCACTCCAATCGAATTGTTCCGCCTGGCTGGGCGACGACGTCTGCCACTGATCCATAATGCCCGAGTTGATCAGCTCATCTTTGGCGCCCACCTGATGTTCCGAATCAGGTGCCTGACTGCCCGCCATGCTTGAGGCGGCGCCATCGTTGTCGCTTATCTTCATGGGCAGCTTGTTGAGCACCTCAAGCGCCAGGGCCGGACAACCGGACTTGAAATGTCCGTGCGCTGTGGTAAAGTACAATTGCCGCTCGATCGGTGTGATGGAGTCCTCCAATTGCAGCTGTTTATCGCTTGCCGCATTCGCGGTGGCGTTCCTCGATTCCCCAGCATAGCTAAAACCGGAGAGCACAACATGTGCGATGCGTTTCTCTTGCGCCGATATCGCGATGTTCTGCCGGATGAGCAAAGGATGTGTGCGCAAGTAGATGTAGAAATTGAATACATTCGGATTGGTGGCATGCGGCATCTCGGGACGCAACAGATCCTCCTCGCGGTAGCTGCTATGCAGATTGCCGACACCATTCAGGAGCAGCGTATTCAAGCTGTCCTGATACTTCTTCAGATTCCAGTACGTCATGGAGCGCAAGAACGGATCGGGATGGGCACGCGTCAAGTCGCAACGTCCCGTATCGATATCGGTGCCCAGAATGTGATCGTTGAGCAGCCGATGATAGTAACAGCCCTCGGCATCGCCCTCATACAGCCGAGCGATGATCAAGGCCAGCTGGAAATCCTCGAGCTTATTCATGCACACCTCGATGGCATCGTTGAGTGAATTGGCCAACAAAAAGAAAGCAACCGCATGCTCGAATCGTTGTTTACCGAGCAGCACAAAAGCGTTCTTCAGTGCCGCCTTGCGCCAACGATCCTCGGCGAAATTGTTGCCAAAGAACGTGGTCATCTTCTCGTCCCGCTTCGAACGGAACAGACCCCAGACCAAAGATTTCTTCTTCATGGCCAGATAGTAGATGGCCGCATCGAGGGGATCCTGTTTCAGCTGATAGGCACACTTGGCCAGCTTCTCGACGCAACGTCGCAGCGTATTGATGTTCTTCAGCCAATAGCCAACGCCCAGATCCCGTAGCGTGCCCCAACGCAAATCGCCCTTGGTGTAGCTGGGTATCAGGTTCAGGAGCTCCTCCTCGCTCTCCGAGTGATAGGCCCACACAATGTTCGCAGTGCCGACGCCCTGGCGCTGGAATTGCGCCCGCTGCGCCAGCGGCAGGCAACGCAACAAGTACGTAAAGTGCTTCATCGCCAGCAAAAAGCGCAGTCCACAATCATCCAATGAATCGGTCGCTTGTGCCTTGCCCGCCACACCGACGGCACCGCCGGCTGCAGCCTGACTCTTGCCCAGGTCGGCGGCAAACTTATCACTGAAGTCCGTATTGCAGGTGGCCACTGTATCGGCGAGGGCCAACAGATGCATCTGATCCAGCGACGACAGACCCGGCAGATGGGTGTGCGTCAGGAGACGCGACAACAGCTGTCCCTGACGTGGACCGAAATGCGATATCGATTGTTTCTCCGGCAGCGAGAGACGTCGCTCCTGACGCTTCTGTTCGCCATCGCTCAGCAGGTCGTCCAGATTGTCATCCGAGTTGTGCATATCGAAGAGCTCATCATAGTCCTTGTCACTCTCGGCCGCATGCGGTGCCTTGCCACCCAACTGCTCGCGATCCGCATTGAGGAGCACCCACAACGGCAGCGGCGGAATCGAGTTGATCTCCGCATAGTCCAACATCAGTTCCTCGGGTATTTGCGTTGTGCTGCCCCGATGCTCGGCCTGTATATTGCTTGTGTCCGCCGTGTAGCTAATGCTCAGCGTACGGGATCGCGACCAGCTGCGTTGCCTGGCCCCAGCCGCACCTCCTCCGCCACCGCCGCCAGCTCCACCGCCGGTGCTGCCATCATCCTCGTGGGGCAAACCGCTGATGGCACTGTTCCCGGTGCCGCTCATGCAACGCACCAGATGCGCCAGGATCGCCTTGACCCAACGGATCTTGCCGCAATTGAGCAGCTCCATCAGCTGCTTGGGATGGTATTGCGGCAGCACGGGACACGCAATGCGCGACGCTTGAAACAGCCCAAAATCGGTCATATAATCATCATTAGCGGGCGCCTCATTCCCACCGCCACCGAAGCCATCCGTGTGCTGTGCCCCACCGCCATTCATGTTGGCCATGCTGCTGTTGGCCGCCAAGCGACGTTTCTTGTCGTGCGACAAGAGTTGCAGATTGGCGGTGCTCACCTTGCTAATGAGCGGCATCGATGCGACATTCTTCAGTCGCAGCTGCGTCGACTCGTTGGCCAATGAACGCAAATCCTCATCGCGTAAATTGCGCGTATCGGGCACATCGTCGCCCATTGTGTTCGATCCCTGAACGGACATAAAGTGAGCGCCATAATGGGGCTTCCACTGCGAATAGACGTGCATCTCCGAGTCCATGGCCACCACGAGGATGCCATCGCGCACCCAACTGATTTGCATTGGCAGCGGCGGCAAACCGTCGGCGGTCTGCAAATCAATCTGTCGCAACTTCATCCAACGTATCTCATCAACGAAATTCGGTTGAGCCAAGCTGCTGGCCTTCCTTAGGATGGGACGATTCACCGAACGTGATTCCTTCATTGCCTTTATGTTGGCCTGTGCAATGTCCGAGCTGACAGGCGTATAGAGCAATATTTTGCTACCAACGGCAACCGTTAAGATGTGCGAGCCATCCTCCTTGGACACCCAATCCAATTGGACGAGATGCTTTTGCGTTAGCGGACACGTGTTGCCATTCTCCGCGATGCTCTTGCGCAACGATTGCAACGTACTAAAGCTGGGCACCGTCAGCAGACCCGAGACATTCGCCGACTGTTTGCCACCGACGCCGACGCCGCCGGTTGTCAACTCCGGTGTGGTTTCGCCACTGCGCGGTGAGCGACTCTCCGGATCGTGGGCGAAATTGTGCAGCACCTGATTCAACCGTTGCTTCTTAGCGAGCAGACGGCTATCATGCAGATAGCTCAAGTCGATGCCATGTCCGATGTTGATGCGCGGCAAATGGACGTTCTTGAGGTGAATGGTATCCTCCAGTACCCATTCACTGCCCCCGGAGCTTTCGCACTCGTAGATGGCCACACAGAGGTTGACGTAACGCGAGTCGGGATCACCGCGATTCGGACGCGTAAAACTCTTGCCATACTTGTAGGCACACGCAATGCGACCGGAGTACGCGGCACTGATGTTCAACGGCTGGCCGGGAATCTCGATCGCCGACTGTTGGATGCGACTGAACATCTTCCATTCGGACCAGTGATAGGCATCGGTGCCAATGGGTTCGCATTTCCAGAAGCGCGATATCGAATCGGAGCACGCGGTGACAATGATATAAGGCGCAAAGCAGGCAGGATAAATGCTCGAGCTGCTCAAATGCCCAGCAGCGGGCGAGGCGTGTATCACATCGACGCCCTCGGGCAGCGGCAACTCTTGGGTGCACACCTTCTTGGTGGTGATCGAAATGTGCGGTGCCTCGACTTGTGGACCAAAGTGCTCGGCTCCGGTCAATGTTTCGGCACCCTGAGACATGCGACGCGGCTGCTGCTCTTGCTCCTCGGTCTCCTGCGTCAGATTGCTGTCCGGCACATACATTGCGGTCTCGGAGAGGAACGAACTCTGCTGCTTCGAGCTGATGACAATGCGCCACATGTGGATGGTGCTGCCGCGCAGCGTCTTCTCGATGTTCACAATGTAGAACGGTTCCTCAAAGTCCACATTCCGTTGCAAATCGACAATGGCATCCATGTCCGATTCAAGCAGTGCATTCATCTTCGGTTCCTCCAAATCGTGCGCATCAATCGAGACGGCACGCTGTCCGCCTGTGATCAATTGCGCCTGGAACACATGCAGGAACTGTGTGTTCTGCCAATCGTGTTTGGCATCCGATATTGCATCCAGCTGCAGTATGCAACCGGGACGTGCGGTCGACTGTTGTGAGACCACCTTGAGCTTGTCATGCAGCGCCGAACGTTGTGCTTTCAACGTGGACGAGGCATTCGAGATCATCGAGGACAACGAATGCGATTTGTGCAACGTATTCAAATTCTCCGAGCAACTAATCTCCGCCAGCAAAGTTCGTGCATCGATCACCGCCTGATAGACGCGCAAATTCTCCCCGTCGCTGGCCACAAAGCACGCCGACGGTGAGTTGCTGTAGCTGCCCAAGGTGGTGCTGGGCAACAGCGTGGGTATCCAGGCGACGTTGCTGAACGCCGATATCTCCGGCGAATTGATACGCGCCAGCTCACTGACTCCGCCCGAATGACACAACGGTCCGACGGAGTCGACACGCCACAATATGAGCTCCGAGCAAAAGCCCGTGGGCGTAAACACATCCTTGTTGTCCCCGCCATTGGCCGAACCCGTTGGGGAACCGGCGCCTCCAGCAATTCCGGCTCCTCCCATCGCTGAGCTGCCGGCAAGGGGTTGTTCGAAGGGCGACATCGGTGACTTGGCCTCGGAGTCGGGCAGATTGTGATGCGATGTGGAGACGAGCAGCGGCAATACCGGATGACAGGTGATGTCATTGACACGGAAACGATGTCCCGACGCACGGCTCACATGGCCGATGCTTAATACTTGTGTGAACTTCGTCTTGAAGGCGAACGTCAGCTGCCACAGATTGAGCGTGCCGTTCGAATGTTTCGTGACCATCGACACCGATGGCGACACATTCAGCGGAAGTGCTGACGCCGCTGTGGCGCCACCGCCAGCGGCACCCGAATCCTGTGAGCTGCTCGCCGCAGCGCTGCGTTCATTGGCATCGCCACCGTTGTCGTCGTTATCCTCATCGGGTTGATCGACATCCGGCTGTTCGCCATCCTCGTCGTGTTCGTCGTGTTTGTCAAAATGCTGTTGATCGCTGCGCAACGAGTTCTGATCGCTGCTGCCGCCGCCGCCACCGCCTTTGTGGAACTCATCCTTGCTCCGCACATTGTTCGCAATGTCGCGGAAGGCCAACGGATGTGTGCCCGTATTGAAGAGACTAACCGTTGTCGACATCGACATGGCATCGCCCAGCGGAAATGCCGAAGGTATGCGCGTTGAGAACGACACTTGCGCCTGACGATACGAGCCCGGATAGTAATCATCGAGCCACTCGATCACCCAGATCAAATAGCTGCCATCAACGGGATGGATGGCAAACAGGAGATCGGGACTCTGATGCCAATCGCGTAGCAGACACTCGATCTTATTGTCCAGCGAATCGACCAGTTGGGTGATCGGATGCTGTTGCTGTTGCTGCTGATCGTTGTTCAGCGAATTCTGTGATGTGGTATTCGACATGGAATTCAGCTGGAGTCCGGCCGCTGTGGCCGCCGTATGCTGTGAATACTTGCTAAACTCTTCGCCGCTGTCATCGACCGAAACCGATTTCGAATTGCGCATAAATTGTTTCTTATGATGCCCGACGGCTGCATCATCGGGCAGATCAACACCCGCGGCTGCTGCTGCTGCTGTGGATCGTTCGTGAACGTTGCCATTCTCCTCGTCAATCACCTTTTTTGGTTAGCTCCTGGAGTATGGCCTCCGCTTGCAGCGTGAAATGCATCTCCTTGTTGTTCAGCCAGTGCAATATAAACACATTCTGATTGGTTGGATCCGATGTCTGCATCGACGGCACCAGCGGTATATCCGTTTCGGCATTGATCGACGCCGCCAAATGGAAATGCATGCCCGGCGTAACGCCCGACCCCTGAAAGCCATACGAATGGAAGTCATGCACGCTGCACGACGACGGCAGCGAAGGGATCGGTCCCTGATAGTTGCTGAAACTCGCCGGTGAACTACCAAGACCTCCCATCCCCCTGGCCACCTCCCGCAGCGCCTCCGCCACTTCCGGGACCACCGCCAGCGGAGCCAGGTCCATGAGGTCCACCGGGACCGATGTTCGCATTGGCGCCGGCCTTGATGTGACGACGCAAATGGAAACAGGTCTTCATGTGCTTGAGGCGCTGCATAAAGCGATGCTTGTGCCGATGCGTCCGAAACTTGGGGTTCTGCGAGGCCAACGGATCGTATTGGGTCATATTGACCATGCCATCGTCCGGCAGCACCGTCTCAATCCAGATGCGGCAAATGTTGTCCAGACACGAGGTCACCAGCATATTGGCCACCGATCCCTTGGGCATATATTTGCTCGTCTTGCGCCACACAATGTTCGACACGGCGCGCGGATGTGCGATGTACACGTACGTAAAGTTGAGCTCACCGCCAGCGATGCCTCCGCTGCCATCGTGTGCACTCGCTGGTGCTCCTTGGGAAGCTGCTCCTGCTCCTGTTGTTGCATTGTTGGTGGCCGCAGCAGTGCTTGTGCTTTTGGCTGGGAAAAGCACCTGCTTGTTCTCGTACCAGATCTTGACTAGACGATCGTTGCGCCCGCAGGTGGCAAAGAGCGTGCCATCGGGACTAAATGCCATGTGGTAAATGGGTATCGCTGTTTGGCACGACCAAATGTTCTCCCACGTCGACACATCATCCGTTTGCCCCGCCGCCGGCGTTTTGGGCTCCTTGCTCTCCCCAATCTCGAACTTGACGCCTAACAAAAAAAGAGTAATTTGGTAAGTTAATTTGTATATGAATTGGTATTTTTATTAGGCTGCTTACCAGTGTGCTCCTCCTCGGGCTGATGTGTGGGCGATTTGCTCTTCCAGAGCTGTATGTTGGTGCCACCGGTGAGCAGACGCGTGCCCTCCAGATTCCACGACAATGTCACCACATTCGAGTGGCTGGTAAACGAGCCCGTCTGCACCCATCTAAAGCGATCAAGAGAGCAAATTTACATCAGATTAGTGTGGGGAGTATAATGTGCATGTATTCAAAGTATAAAACAACAACTGTTGGCAAAAAGTAAGGAGAAAAGTTGAATCCAAACATCACGATCTTCAAATTACGGGCTAGTTCTCTTATTCTTAAGTTGGCAGGACTTTTAATGACATCAGAGCGAAATTTCATGATTATCAGTAACCAATTTATCAAAATTTGGTTTGCGCAACGAAATTTTTGGCTGCGGAAACGTTGAGGATGTTGCGAAAGGCCTTTTCTCGGAGAAAAATATTTATAAGTGGTACAAAGACTTCAAAGAGCATCGGAAACGTGGTGATGAATTTGAGCAAAGGAATTAGTGCTCAAAACTCGTCAGTTGATTGATAAGACAGCTTACTGATATGATCGGAAAGAGACTATTTGACATGTTTCGAGAATTTCAAAAAACATTGCCATAAGTGTGAAGGGGATTACTTTAAAGGGAATGAAATTAATTTAGAAGAATTAATAAAGAGTTTTGTTTACAAAACATTTCGTATTATAATATAATCTTTCCTTTCAGTGCAAAGAAATTAAAAAATTGCAATTGCACTCTAATTGCTTCCAAAATGTTATGAAAAGTATTTCGAAAGTACAACATTTAATATGTTTAGCTGCCTCAAACACTTGGCTCTGCCTAAACACGCTTTGTCATATCTAAGGCAATCATACTTAATATGCATTACCTACCTACCTACCTCATTTCTGATGTCAATAGCCAGCTTTATTAGTCTCGAGCTCTTAACAAGTATTAAAGCCAGCTCAATACTCGATATAACACACAGATTAAATTCGTTTTTGGGTTGCATAACGCGCTCTTAAAATCGAATTATGAGCGTAGTTTTAACACTCGTGCTTCGTTACGATTATTCTCTAAGTGACTCACACAATATTAATTAAAATGTGCACTTTATGATGATAATCATAAACATGCACTGTTAATAGTCATATTTTTAAACAAATCAAATTAATTCTCATACTAAAATACGAAAGAGCATTTTTAGCGAAGTTTCTTATTGTTTGACTTTTACCTTACCACTCAGGAATATTAGTTTTTAATTTTAAACTACATAATCAAATGGCTAATATACTTAATATCATCTGGAAAGAGGCTCTTCTGAAAGCTGAAAACTTCTACTATTTATTTTTCCAATTTCCTCACGCTGTCATAATAACGAATTGAGAGCATAATTTGGATAAACTATTAATAATGACGAGTCGCTGTTGTCGACTGTTCAAGCGGTAAGATTGAGAGCATCACGAATAGTGATCGGGACAGGAAATATAACGTGTCCGTAGTTAAGGAAAGAGTGGAGCATATCCTCTGTGTATGCTCTGACTCAGACTGAAATACCTTGAATCCCTGTGTCTAAACAATCTTCTTCTAAGATAAAACCAACAACTACGGACCTCCACTAGTCTATACTCCCTCCCACTTAGGGGCAGCCCTGGGTTCTGCCTAAGATCTAGTAATGTTCGAGTTTTATCTTAGGAATATAGTTTTGAATTTTGAACTACATAATCAAATGATTATTATTATTACAAATAGGGTTTCTCCTGAAAGATAAGGAATGCGGACTCTACTATTTTTGCAATTTCCTAACGAGGACATAATTTAACTTATTAAATGGTGTTTACAACTCGATTATCCTTCTGTCACAGAATAATCATATTATTTTCATTGTTATTATTTTATTGTAATAACAAATACGATTTCAGTCTCTATTGCTATAAAAAGTTCGTTGTTCTTTGCGGCTAATGTTTAAGGTGGATTACATTCTGTCATCTTTGCACTTATTCTCGAAGTGGATTAAATTCTCCCTTCATCTTTCTTTGCACCTAATTCTCAAGGTAAGTTCAATTCTGTTGCCATTATTCGTTGCACCTAATTCCCGAGGTGGATTCAATTCTGTCGTCATCTTTCTTTGCACTTTTTCTCAAAGTTGGTAATAAAATTCTTCCGTCATCATTCATCTTGAGCTGCACTCACCTGTAGTCGAGAAAGTGTGTGTTGTGCTTGCTCGACTCAATCACCGGCGTCGGCTCAAAAATGCATATCTTATTCTCATAGGCAGCCGCGATTTTGCCCGTATCGGTGCTGCAGTCCAAGGCGGAGATCTTCACATAGCCATGATTGGCGCCCGGTATGATTTGGACGCGTTCAAATGTGCTCGCCAGGATGACCACATTGCAGCCAGCCGCGTATGCCTAGAAAAAGTAATGAAAATAGAACCACAATTAAATCTTATCAATTCATTCACTTTTTTGTTTGCTTATCTGTTTCGATTACGCTTATGATTTGGCAATAATGTGGCGAGGATTCAATGATGATGATTAGACCCTTCTTAATCTACACCTTGTCAGCTGATTTAATAAATATAATAGCTTGTTTTTTATTGACGACTAACTTATCGGGGCAAGAGGCATAAAAAAAAATGTGTCATTATAATTATGATTATACAATAAAAGTAACCATGGAGTTGGTTTAAATGCGATAAGCTAATAAAATCAAATGTCAATTGATGAATTTTTATATTATTGGCACATTAATTCATTAGCCATATTTAATGGAATTACCTCCAAATCAAAGAATCGAATAAAGATTGCATAATATAATAATTATTACGTATATTTATAATATGCCATCGATTGCCTGGCTAAAGCTATCTGCCTAGGGCTCTGTGATTGTGCAGTTATTGATTATTTCATAAAAGGTGAGGAATTAATATGATGACAACGGTAATCTCAGTCACAACAGTTGATGGGGTTTTAGTTGGGCAATCGCAGGAATTACTTATCTACCAAAAAGGATTATGGGTGTTCATTTCGTTTTTATCATCAATTCAAATGCATAAGGGAAGTTATATTGAGTAGAATATATAAAAGATATATAAATGAAAGGCATCATCATCACATCATGACGATAATGTTAATTGCTTAAGTAAACATGAGAGACCTAGGTCAAGCTACAAATTAGAAAGGTAGTCTATGGAGAGACTGCAAAGACTTCTGGCATTTTTCGAGGACCCCCCAAGAGAATAAGCTTACCGAGTCACAAATTGGGGGATACGTAAATTTGTTTGTAGATTCAATAACCCACTAGAATGTAGGCGTCAATTGCGGAACCTCAATTTAGTTTAGGAATTTTGAATTGATTCCGGATCGCACAGGAAAGAAAGGGTTTAAACAAACAAACATGATACACTCCTTTCTTTTCCCCCCTAAGCTAAGTCTTTTCAGTCTTTTTCTCCCGTACATTCTTCTACTTTTCTTTCGGCTATCGCAATGGTGACGCCAATCAACGACAGTCTTATCTCTAAGTGAAAAGTGTGTGCAAAAAAACATTTGCCCAATTGTGCGGTTATTTTCTTCACAGAAATCAAATATACCCTGTACCCCATAGGGAGAGACAAATGACACTATGCAATTCATGTTAATATAGCATTATTTACTATAATCCATCAATCAATTTGATAATTCTACTTTTTGTTCCTATGTCAACTATAACTTGACATTGAAGAGATTAAGAATGAAATTAAAAATAGCTGAATTTTATAGATAAATAGTACTATTTTCTAATCCATCAATCACAATTGACAATTTCTACTTTATATAAATGAAAATTATCAAATAATATAGGGTATGCTGTTAGTTGAGAGTTAAGAATGAAGCTTAGATATAAATCAGATTTAATCCAGATGAACTATTTATGGGACAGAATCGTGAGGAATTTCATAGAACTATTTAGATATTTTGGTTAAAGCAATTTGTAGGGTATGCAGGTCGTTGAGCTTTTGTCAGTGCGCAATGCAAAAAAAAGAAATGTCAACACGAAATTCCGCCGCGCCGCTGTCATAATATTTATTGCCGTTGCAGGGTATTGCTTGCCTTTTGTGTGCTTTGATTTCGTTAGTTTTAACTAGAAAAATTAAGGTACACATATTTTTTTTGCTAGTTCTGGTTTTCTCTGATATGTACATTATCTCAAGTGTGTGTGTGAGATGGCGACGAAGGCGATTAAAAGGCGACAACAGCAAAACCAACAACAACAACAAGAACAAGAACAACGATATCGCTGCGGACATTTCTTATTTGTGGCTGACGCAGAGCTGATTGCTATGATACTCTATTGGACTAACTTGGGGACATGCGACTCCCAACCACCAGAGCACGTCATGGCCAGATGGCGCCACTGTGTCTGCGTACGTGTGAATGTGTGTGTGTTTGTATCTGTTTGCCAATGTGCTTGTGTGTGTGTATGTGTGTTTTGTCTATTTTCAAGTTCAAACTATGCCCGTGCCTAGTTGTTGTTGCTTTGGCTGCTGTTAGCGGGCAGATAGAACATGTCGCAACGTGTTTATAAATATTATATGCAAATAATACATACATACATACACTCGAAGTCATACTAAATAATATAACAATTGAAATGATAGCATTTTAGTTAAATAAAAATGAAGGGGTGGCAATAATGTCAACACAGCGGGCGGCAGCAAGAAGAAGCAGCTCATTACAGAAAATAATGCAGATACATACACATACACACACACCTACACACACAGCTGTTGGCTTTGCAAATGAATTTTTCACCAAAGGGTGTGCGTGTGTGTGTGTGCAGGGAACACGGGACACTTTTGTACTATAAGTTAATTATGCTTGTGGCTTTGGTAAATTACACACACACACACACACACACATCGCGAAAAGAAGAAGAAAACAGACCTCAGGCGCTATAGCGGTAAACAAATATCAACGCAAACACAAAAACTGTGACTGCGACTGCGATAGGGGAGGGGAAGGGGGAATGTTGGCGGTTAGTAATTAATATTTGATATGTACGTACACACACATACACACAGGCACTTGCATATACAGCATGTATGCGATCATAAAAATAAACGACTCCAGTACACCCAATAAGAACCCCCGCCGCCCCCGCCCACATCTCCTTCTCGCGAGCACATTATATTTGCGTGCTCACGACAAAAAAAAACACATTTTTTTGCAGCATTTTATGGGCCGTGTATAATTTATTTGTTATTGACGTTTGGTTCGTCTTTCCCAGCAACAAATAATAATTTGTCTCCTCTGCTTGTTAGGAATAGGATTTTTGCTGCAGGCAATAAATAATCTACACACTCACACACACACCTGCATCAACCGTGTATGTGTGTGTTTGTGTTAGTGTGTTTATCGAATTTAGGGCATCAAAGGCCATTTGACCAATCGAATGCTACACACACACACACTCGCATACATTCGTATGTATCGCAATGCATGCGCGTGTGTATGTGTGAGTGCGTAAAGGCAACGTGAGAGGCTTGTTTACAGCCACACACACACACACGCACGCACACAACAACAGCCAGGCACTTGACCTTTAAATGTAATTAATAGCCCACAAACAAAAAAACATGTTAAATACACATTCGATTTCAAATGGAAAATTGTTGTAAGAAACAAATAAATTTACCCCTACTAAATAATACAAAAAAACACAAAGTGCAAATGAAAAAACAAAAGTTCTCAAACTCATCATTCGCCTTTTGCTTTTGATTTAATTGACCACACAGCAGCAGCAGTAGCAGAGACAGCCAAGCATCACATTTATTTATATGTGGTCACACACACACACACATTCGCACACATACTCAATATAAATGTACAAGTACGAATATGTAAATAAAAACATTAAAAATCCCCCAGTGGCTGTGCTCTCTGATCGGAATTGGATATTCCAATTGGAATTGTATTTTTTTGCGGAACACCAAAATGCCAACCAATGTTGGAAAATGTGGTACATACTACACACTCACACACATAGTTTTGTGGGTACCCTTATAGTACCTAACGTCGTTAGTCGCCCACATACATACATAGCTTTGTACATATGTATTTGTACGTACATTATATACTTTTGCATGACTGTGTCGCCACTATTTTTCATAGTATGCGTGTGTATGATAGATGCGTGATAAAAACGAAAACGTACAACAAAAAAAAAACGTTAAAATCAAATAGAAATGATAGAGCGAACAAAAAAATTGAATACTTGGTTGACTCGTTCAGGTACAGAGTATAGAGTAGAGTGTGTGTAAAATCGTAATATTGAATTCTTACTGTAAAAGGTATGCCTTCCACGGAGCCAATTGCGAAGCACCGGTCACCTGCATTGCAGGCACCGCTCAGTATTTGATGACAATTCATTATTGTGTTCTAATTGGGATATCACATCACAGCGCACAAAGTAATATTCTTGGGTTCTTTGGTTTGGTTACTAGCACGATTTTTTCTTTGTAAAAACGACAACAAAGTGGAGTGACATTACATAAAAAATGTAGGCCAGATGGACGCTAGCCAGCGTGACCAGCGCGCGCGCATGTACGAAATGTACTAATTTTGCACCCACACAACGAATATACTACAGAATACAGGCAAGCAACCAATTCAATAATTCACTTTTGCACTGTTATTACGCTACACAAAAGTGATTTAAAAAATTACTACTTGATTTACGTTAATTGCTGCGCTATGTGGGGCGTACACAATGAGTATTTTACAGCAGCTTGTGGTCACACTGTTGTCGACAAGCTGATAGCGCTAACGTGACCGTAGTGTTATTTGCACTCATTTATTTTTGGTATATTTGCAAGTGAATATAATTGCAACCCTGTGGGCGATAACATTGAAACGCCGTGTTTGGATTTTGTCGGCACACGACTGAGTAGTAGAAATAATTTGTAATTGTTATTTATTATTTTGACTTGCAAAATGGCTGCAGGTCCCATTGCCGAACGCAATCAAGGTAAGCGAACACACATACACAACTATTAGGCAAAGCTAGAAGTTATAATAAACATGCCGCGTTTCCCTCCCATTTTTAACAGATGCCACCATTTATGCCGGCGGCCTGGACGACAAAGTGTCCGAGACATTGCTTTGGGAACTGTTTGTTCAGGCGGGTCCAGTGGGTAAGCTAAATGAAAAGACACCATTGCGAGACAATAGCTTAACGATTTTCACGAATCTTGCAGTCAACGTTCACATGCCCAAGGATCGCGTCACACAGATGCATCAAGGCTACGGCTTTGTGGAATTCCTGAGCGAAGAGGATGCCGACTATGCGATCAAAATTATGAACATGATCAAGTTGTATGGCAAGCCCATACGTGTGAATAAGGCGTCGGCGCATCAAAAGAATCTCGACGTCGGCGCCAACATATTCATTGGCAATCTGGACGTTGAAGTCGATGAAAAGCTGCTCTACGATACATTCTCCGCCTTCGGTGTGATACTGCAAACACCGAAAATTATGCGTGATCCCGAGACGGGCAAATCCAAGGGTTTTGCCTTCATCAATTTCGCCAGTTTCGAGGCCAGCGATGCGGCCAACGATGCCATGAATGGCCAATATCTATGCAATCGTCCCATTTCCGTGTCGTATGCCTTCAAAAAGGATCACAAGGGCGAACGTCACGGCTCCGCAGCGGAGCGTCTCTTGGCCGCACAAAATCCCTCAGCGCATGCGGATCGTCCGCATCAATTGTTCGCCGATGCGCCGGTGCAGAACATGATGCCCGTAATGCCGGGACAAATGATGCCGCCACCGATGATGGCACCGCCGCCGCCCGTGGTGCCCGTGTCCACGACCAACATGAGCATGATTGCGCCACCGCCGCCTGTGCCACAACCGACACCGTTCCCAGCTACCATACCGCCACCTCCGTTGCCCCCCATGGGCGGTGGACAACCGCCGCTGCCGCCAGCGATGGGCATTCCGCCACCGCCACGCATGATGCAGCCGCCGAACGCATGGGCGCCTCCCGGCATGCCAGCGCCGCCGCCGCGTCCCCCGCCAACGAATTGGCGTCCTCCGCCCGTTCCCTTTGCACCAGCGCCCTATGCTCGTCCCTATCAACCCGATGGCTATCAGTACTAATGTCTCTTCCCATCCCTGAATCACAGACGCGCGCCTAGCATGTAGTTATACAATTTTAGACGATCCAATAAAAAGATGAAAACAAGAAACCAGAAAAATTTGTAATCTATATGAGAATGAGCTTAGCTGCTTGAAAGCATCATATAAATTCATTTCTCTACCATTGGGATAACTGGATTAGTGTTCTTAGACATATTTTGGGTTAATGCATCCTGAAGATGCTTCTTATCGATAGAATGTTCTCATTCTTATTAGACGATCCAATAAAAAGATGAAAACAAGAACAAGAAATATTTTCATGTAATCGAATCATTTCATATAATAATCGATAAGAGATTGTTCCTTGGAAGCATCAAATATTTATAATATGTATTACATTTATTATAAATATATTGTAGTCATTTCTCTATCACTGGGATAACAGGAATAGTATCCTAAAGCATTTAGTTAGGCTAAAAAATCCTGCTCCGACTTTCTTCTGAAGACTAATTTTTAAGGATCTTAAATACGACAGTTTTCTTAAGCAGCAAACCCAAATCATTTCCTTATTGATATTCATTTCTCTATCACTAGGATAACTAAATTAGTTAGGATAAAGAATCCTGTTCCGCCTTTCTTCTGAAGAACTTTTAGTTATTTTTGAAGGATCTTAAATACGACAGCTTCCTTTTAAGCAGTAAAGAAAATATTCTACTAATCGATAGAATGTTCATATTAAGCCATACAAAGAAAAGAATTTTAAGAGACTCTGTTAGATCAGAAGAATTCCAGTATTAGATGAATTACATAAAAATTTCTTGAAAGAATCCTACGGCTAATTTCTATTAAAGAACTATTAGATATCCTTGAAGCAGCAAAAGGAAATATTTTCCTTATCGATAGCATGTTCTTAAAAAGCTAACACAAAAGTAAACGAAATAGAATTTCAAGAGTCTATTTTTAAGGTTCTTCATATGAGATCAGAACAATTCCAGCATTAGATGAATGCCACAGAAAAGGAATTTACAATATTGTATTCTTCAGTTTTACCATCTTGTTTTGAAATTCAATAAAAATTTTCTTGGCATACATTTATTTATTTTGCTTTGGAAACGTACAGTTTAAAATATTTACAATAGAATTTGAATGTATTTGGTTTTTTTCTGTTTTCTCTTTTTCTTTCTTCAATTGAATTTATTAAATTTAATTTTATTTACGTTGTTTTTTTGTTTATAGTAGTTGACTAAGCGATTTAAGAGTTTAATTCAATAATTCGTATTGTAGAATTGGTGTTTTTTCCGTTGTTGTTGCCCTTTTGCCTCGAACTAATTTGATTAAATTAACTCCTAGCTTTTCATTTTGTATTTGTTATTTTTGTTTTTCATTTTTTCTCGTTTTTGTTTTTTTTTTTTTGGTTTTAATAAATAATTTGAAATGCTAATTGCGTTTTATTTGCTCGCATTTATTCAAATTTAGTTGGTTTTTTTTTCATAAAAAAAAATATACTATATACTTTTTTTTTATAATATATAAAAAATAATAATTAACATAAAAAAACGTTCTCAACTGGTTTGGTTTTTGTTTGTTTTGTTTTTCGTTTTGTTTTTCTTTTTTCATTTTGTTTGTTTGTTGCTTCTTCTTTAGCTGTTGTTGTTGTTGGTGTTGGTGTTAATCCGTTTCCTTGTGTTTTATGCTTGTTTTTTTTTTTACTGGTCTCGGTTTTTCTGTTAGTCCTGCTCCTCCTGCTTCTCTTCTCCTCCTCCTCCTGCTGGACTCCTCCTCGTTGAAAGTTTTTTACTTTGCCGTCGCCGCCGTTCCCTCAGCTGTGTGATTGTTCACCTTCCTCTGAGTGACGCCTCCCGATCCTGCGGCTCCTGCTCCTCCAGCTGCAGCTGCTGCAGCTGCGGCTGCCGCCTTTGACTTGGAACGCGTTGAGCCTCCGTTGGCAACGCGCACATTCTCTGAGCTATCTGTGACATCCTCGCTATCGCTCGACCGAATGTCGCCGGACATCTGCAACGAAAATGCAATTATAAATATGCATATTTCTTATTTTAGTTGCTTAAAGTTAAAGCTTAAACATTAAACTTGAACTTGGCAAAACAGTTGTTTAAAATCTTCACAAAATTACAAAGTTAATTAAGACTAGTTATTGACTATTAACTTGCAGAATATATAATCAATTAACAACGTCAGAAGGAAACTAATAATAGAACAGTACAAAACAGAACAGAGTTTTATAATCAGTGCCTCTCTTTCTAACTTGTGCTGCTGCAGCTTGTGTTTTACCTAAACTCAATAATTATAGTGTACCAATTAAATATACGATACAAAACGGGAAAATTATAGTTTATGGTTATTCAAACCAAGTTAATCAATTTTTATGATATACAATATATGAGTATATTATAGGTATATATATGGTAATGTATAGGTATAATATATAGGTATTATATATGGGTAATTCTCTGGTGGAAATGTCGCGTGCCAGAACATTGTTTTATTTTGAGTAAAGATAAATCTTATAGCTCTGGATTAGCACATTAATTAAGGTAAAAGAATGATTTTGGAACTATTTGTCTGTTTTAAGATATGAATGAATTCGTACTAAAACCAAAAAATGAACGAATTTACTTATATTATTTATCGTAAAACAAGAAAAGTTCCTTAAATCAATCTTAGATCTAAATATAGTGCTAATTCAGAGCTATACGAATAAACTTTACTAATGTTTAAAATAGTATCAGTATTTGTCTTTTTCACTTTAAAAACTGTCGCACACGACGAATTCCTTCAGAGATTTTCCCATACAACTATCAATATATTTGATCCCTTCTCTCTACCCCCTTCTCCCTTCCCTTCTCTCTGCCTTTAAACTATTAATGAATACTATTTAAAAAGGATCATTCTATGATTTTCTACTACTTTGTTGCTCTGTCTATTAGGATTATATTCTATTTTATTATATTTCTAACTTTACAATAACTTCTAAAAAGCGCCATATTAAATATACAACATTAATATTCTTCTAACTACATTACTTTACATTTTGGTTAATCAAAGTAAGTTAATCAATTTATAAGATATATAGTACATACTTTATTTGATGACTTATCTCTACCTTTTCTTTTAACTATTACAATTACTTTTTATTTGAAGTTCACTCTATGATTTTTCACTACTTTGTTGCTCTGTATATTGCGATTATTATCAATCAATAGCTCATTTAATTTATGGCTTCTCTATACCTTCTCAACTTTCTCTCAACTATTAACGAATACTATGTATGAACTTAAGTCTATGATTTTCTTTTAATTTGTTGCTCTGTCTATAATGGATTAGATTGAACATTGTCAATTACAGAAAGCTTGTAAGTTATAGTCGCTTTGACATTACAATAAACTTACTAATTAATAGAAAATTAATAATCTTTTAGATTAATTTTCATTTACATAGATACACATATATTTCTTTAACTACATTGCTTAAGTACAAAAAACTTTGCACTTTTCAAATATTCTGCTTTCATATAAGTTTGTGTTTTAGTTCCATTAAACAACCATTTTGAAAAGCTAATCAAACGTTGAACTACTAGAGTTATAAACCTACCAGTCCCTTTTGCAATGAGTCGACCACAATCTTGAGAATCATATAGGTCCAGATGACGTGCAGGACGAGCAGCATCAAGAGCAGCGTGTTGAAAATGTAATAGGCTGGGAACATGGGCAGAATTCGTGGTGCCTCAACAGATGAGCTGCAAAACGACAGAGAATCAAGTTAGGATTGATTCCAAAACACACTCGATCAAAGAAAGAAATGAATTGTGAACCTGTAGATGATGCGCGGATAGAAGCCCAGGCGAGTGATGATCCAGACGACGGTGAAGATGGCGAAGATGGCATCGCAGACCTTCTGATAGTTGGCATATTTGGTTAGTTTGGCCGCCTCCAGGAAGATGTCGGCACAATCGTGGACGACGAGAACGAGAGAGCCAACGCGATGCAGATTGCACACCCAGCTGAGGGACATCAGCAATAGTGTGACCATGTGATGGATGAACATCTGCCAGAAGTCCTTGCGCTTCACATCGAAGAACTGCGTGGCAGTTAGCGACCAGTAGAAGGACATCGATATCATATAATACCACCAGATGTCGTTGCTCACCGACTGCAATTGAAATAATCAAGCAATGAAATACAAGAATAACGAGTTGTCACAAGGTGGCAACGCTGGCGCATGCAAAGAGAGCGTGTGCTTAGGATTTTCTCTTTTTAACAGTTTTGGAAGGCGTTGCACATTTTTCAATAAATTTAAATGCTATTTATTCTGTTATTTAACTAGTTTTGTGTTCCTTAAAAAAATGTATTCAAAAAGTCAACATTTATTTTATTTTTAACGACATTTTTGATTAAATTTAAATGCTACTTATTTTGTACTTTCCTAACAAACTATATTTTTGTTCCTTAAAAAAATGTATTCCAAACATCCACATTTATTTTATTTGAATATACATTTTTGAATAAATTGAAATGCTATTTATTTAGTATTTGTCTATTAACTAGTTCTTTTTTTTACTTCAAAATTGATATTTCTATCTGCCAAACGGTTTTCCACTCACCTGATGAGGATATCCATACCAACAGCTCTTAACATCCCAGAACCAGGGCTTGTCCCACAGCACAATGACGCCAAAGATGAAGCTATACAGATAGTAGATGCATCGCCATGTGTTCTCACAGAACTTGACCAGAGTGGATGGCTTATCCTGAGCACGACGCAGACGCCACCAGCGTTCAATTTGACGTTCGCTCATGTCCGCCTGCTTCGCCAGCGGAGCCAGCTATAAAATGCAAAATTCATTTATCGATTTATCGATTGTTAAGCGATAGTATGCACATACACATTTGTGATCCAAGCGGGTTGACTTGGCATATGCCGACTCTAATGCAGGAACATTTGCCGCTTTCTTAGGTCTAGAGCTACGTATGCCCAGCGATTTACCCACTGGCGATATCCAAAAGCTGAAACGAGTTACAACAACAAAAACAAATATAAGTGTCAACATCATTCGATAGTTATTTATGGCATATTCAGATATAGGCGATTTGCAAATATATCTTGACTTGCACAAATTTATCAACCGACGACCGTAAAAAGTAATACACATGGTAATTTGTGAAATACCAGAACCACCCCATCAGCATTAGTTCATTTGACCGCAAATTTTATGGTGCTATCAACTCATAAAACTAGGCAAATCATTAAGTTTTGTTGCACACAGGCAGTGAAAGATAATATACTATAAAAAAAGAGAATTACTTGTCATGCGGAGTTTAACTTGTCAATCTAAACTGGATTCGTAATATCTATTAATATCTTTTAGTTTTGGATGAAGAAAAGAACTGACAGACTACAAAGTCTGCTTTTTATAGTAGTCACATTCTACTCATTTATGTAAGTACTTTCATTCTCTGTAAGTAGAACTGTAGCCCAACTAAAGCTATAAGGCGACGCCTCGAATCTCGTTTTGTTTTGCAGTCTTTTGCATTAAATGCTTGATGTTCTTCAATTATGCTTTTGCCAACTTTATTATTTATAGCATCACAGCTTAAAGAAAGTTGCTGAAATTTGACAACAACGCATAGTGGAGCTTAATGCTGAAGTTTGGCAACAGCGCGCAGTGGAAAGAGTCGAAATTTGGTTAAGCAAGAATTATAACATGGCCAAAAATTGCTAAAATTTGTGCCTATAAATTGCGGACATTGTTTTTTATGGGTTTTTCTTTTTGTTTCTGGTGCCCATTTGAATTCAGCACGAATTCCATGGCAACCGGCAGCTGCTGGATGGAGAAAAGAAGAAGACATTGATGTGATGTGATGCCCGCGTCGATTGTCGATGTCTCGATGTCGTTGACAGCTCGCATGCTAGCGCCCATGCATAATCAAGTGTGTGCCGGGCACACCAACACATCTCAAACTTTTCGACTATGTACTCTAGCAAGCAGCTGCGACGCATTTCGGAAGTTAATTTGCTAATGAAAACGAAATTGGCCAGTCCCCAATATAACAATAGTCGTCGTCTCAATACTCGAAACGCTCCCTCAATATCACAATCCCTTACATCCAGCTTGCCAGCTTGCGCGTCTGGCATTTCAAATCAGTTCCAGCTTCAGCCTCATTTGTTTGGTTTTCCCCCTTTTTTTTACACCCAGCACTCAATTGGGTTGAGTGGAAGGGTATTACAAGATAGTGTGAAGCATATAAATGACGTTTGAAATCTCAGACACAAATTTTAGAAGCTCAAGTTGGGTTAGAATCTCGCCTTGCATAATAAACGTTTGCTAAAAATATATAATTCCATATTTTATATTCCTCTACACATCAGAGATGGGTGCGGGTATTTCATAGTCGTGCACTCACTCGATTACAGTTTTCTAACTAATTTCATATGCGAAGCAGCAGACGCGAGTCGTAACCCGAGTTGCAATTAAGGAAGCACTCATCGATACAACTCCATTTCATGGTGGCATATGTGGAGATGGGGGCAGGCCAAAGGGTCAGCAGTCGTAAGTAAGCGCGCGTTCTGGTTTCACGTTAATTTCCAATTAATTTTGAATTTCATTTTGATTTACTGCACATTTAAGTTCATTACACAGCCGATGACCCATATCCCATAGCTCAGCACAACAGTTTGAATCAAGTTCAAGTTCAGGAAGTGATATAAATGTAGCTATAATCGACTAACTGATGCTCTTCTATACTTAGAGAATGTAGATTGCATTTAATTTTTAAAGTTACAATTATCGCTAAGAATCTAATGATTACATTGTGTTGTAAAGAAAGTTGCTGAAATTTGGCAACAACGTAGAGTGGGTCAGAATGCCGAAAATTGGCAACAACGCGGAGTGGGGTAAGATTCTGAAATTTGGCAACAGCGCGCATTGGGCATAGAATCAACAAGCATTGTTTGGCAGTGTCTTGATCGCATATCATTCCAAGTCATTGAACTGCAACATAAACCACAACCAATTGGACATTGTCACTTCAGTGATATTGGATTACCAATTGTCTTGCAATTGCAAATGTATCCAATTGGTTCACAGTGTATATTGCATTGAATTTACTCTGGCAACCCGCATAGGCCAACATAAATATACTAATAAATATTTGAGCATTTGTATTGGGGCGTGTTTGCTATTAAAAGCACGCTTATACATAAATAATTCTGAACATTTTTCGTTTGGAGCGACATGTTTAGAATTCGGAATGCTCACTTCTAGGAAGCGTTATGGGTGCGTGCTTCAGCTCCTGCAGCTGTCAATTAATCAATCAATCAATATCAACAGCAAGTACTAATAATTACAACAAAGCAACCTTGAAAATTTGATTTTAACGAAATTCAAGGCACAATAATCACAAGTAGCAAGATTTTACTAACGAAATGAGTATCAAAAAAAAACAAGTAAGAAAGTTACAGTCGAGTGTGCTCGACTGTGAGATACCCGCTACCCATTTTTAATAAGGGCAAAATATTGTGGTATTATTTTCAAAATATACCGAAAATACTAAAAAAATACTAAAAATATACCAAATGGTATGTTTGGTATACCGATACAGCACACCATTCAAAATATACCATAGACGGCACAATGTACCAGATTGTCGGCCAAAGCAACTAAGAGCCCTAGTAAGTGGGCGTTTTTGCCCATACAAAAGTATTTCTTTAATAACTTCCACAATTTTTATCTGATCGCAACCAAATTTTCAGGAATCATAACTACTATAGTAATTATACTATATACCAAAATTCACAGCTCTAGCTTTAAATTTACGCTTGTTTTTCGATTTTTTTGGTTTGCGGGGCGGAAGTGGGCGTGGCAAAAATTTGAAACAAACTTGATCTGCGTGCAAACATAGCAAATACTGTCGAAAAAAAATTATAGCTCTATCTCTTATAGTCTCTGAGATCTAGGTGTTCATACGGACAGACGGACGGACACACAGACGGACAGACGGACAGACACACAGACGGACAGACGGACATGGCTAGATCGTCTCGGCTGTTGACGCTGATCAAGAATATATATACTTTATAGGGTCGGAGATGCCTCCTTCTGCCTGTTACATACATTTCCTGCCGGCACAAAGTTATAATACCCTTCTACCCTATGGGTAGCGGGTATAAAAACTGATCACTTTTGAACGATGATCTGGTGATCTGGCGATAATCGGGATCCCAGCTACCTGAATATGGATGTCATCTTTGGGTTTATTAAAGACATGTGGTTTTGCCGCCATCACGTTCTATCGGGCATATCTAATACAATTTGAATTCCATGACGACGATCAGCAATTTATCAAACACATATCTACGTAATAAATTGTTGCGAGGTGTCCGATAAGCGTCTTTGGCTAAAACCATTTAAAAATACGCATCCTCATCTTTCCTTTCTGTTTATAACGATATATGTTATAATGTTACTAATACACAATCAGACAGTCTGCCCCAGTCGGCGTTTATCGTTTATCGATGTGCGTGCAGTTAATAATAGTTACGTTACCTCTATGACTGTATGTTTGTGTAAGTGCGGCTACTCGATTAGCAATTAGCGATAAATGCCACAATTATTTAACCATTCCTATTGACAAAGCAAAACGGGGGCCTTACCAGCGATGCCACAAATAGTAGCTGTAACAGCTAATAAACAAAAAGCCAAAACAGAAGCGAAGCTAGAACTTCAAAAAATTATTCGTTTATCTATTTAAAAGAAATGTGCTCTAATGTAGATAAAATAGAAGCGAAGCAATACGTCAAATATTGATTCTTTTATCTATTTAAAAGAAATGCTCAATATAACTTAAAGAAGAAGCGAAGCTTTTCCTCAGATAATCATTCCATTATCTATTTAAAAGAAATGCGCTCTTATATAGCTAAAATTTAAGCTATACTTTAAATAATGATCCTTTTATCTATTTAAAATATAGCTAAAATTGAAGCTAAGCTATTCGTAAAATAATGATTATTTTATCTATTTATATTCAACAATTTTATTTGATAATTTGCGGAAAACAACATCTCCCATTCTCCTGACAAATAATCGTTTAGATTCTATATATAAATTTGTTAAAACGATAATAAGATATTAATAAAAGACAAACACTTTTTCAGCTTTATTTTTTAGTACTTTTCTGCGCTCAAAAGAGGCTCGACATACTCAAAATCTCTAAAAATGACTATCGCTTATTTAGAAAAAAGCTAAAATTCAGTCGCGAAAAAAAGGCGAGTAGAGCAACACTGGACCCTGCGGCAAAAGTGTGTACACACATTATTACAAGCTAGCTGCAAGGCGAGTGAGCAATTGCCCGCCCGCTCTTATCAGACGCAGCAACATGCAGTGGTTATTTCATTGTTGTTGTTGTTGTTTTTTTTTTTTGGCGAATTACACAGGGAGACTCATGCCCTTAATTTCTGTTTTGTTTTTGCCCGGCGATAATTCCACACGCAAGCGATTGGACGATTGCATTAAAACAAAACCAAAAAAGGAAACATACATACATATTAATGTATGTTTTTGATGTTATTCATTTTGATTGTATGAGTCATGCCTTAGTCTCGGGCCATCTCCAGCCAAAAAATAATACGCTCAACTCTCAGCGATAATAACATCATTTCGAATCAACGGTTTCGTTATCGATTGCGCTGTTCAAAGGCCGCGGACACAACAGCTGATACCCCCAAAAGTACAAAAAAAAAAAAGAAATAAAAGAAAACGAGCAAGCAGACAAAAGATGAATGATATGTATGCTAATTGGACATTTAACATATTGCACTCTAAAGCACCCCCCACTCCACACCACCAGCTCTATGCTCGATGTGTGTGTGCGTGTGTGTGTGTGACCTTCTAAGTGCGTAAAGCACGTGCACTTTTTGGCCTTTTGCTGTTGCTGCTGCTGTTGTTGAGCAATCGGCAAGAGCGATAAAAAAATGAAAATAAAATAAAGCAGCAAAGTAAAACAAGTTTGGATTTAGACTAACGACGAGAACAACAGCAGAGAGCAATAGCAAAAGCAAAGGCAAAGGCAACAACACTTTAACTACAAGTGTCATGTTTGCACATGTATGTATGCGTTCGTTGTATGTGTGATTTATGTGTGTTTGTTGTTTGTATTCTTGGAAATTTGAAGTGACAAGATGCGCCAAATACTATACAAAAAGTGCAGCCACACTTACAAACCAAAGCAAGCAAGCACACACACACGCATACAAGCGCATGCATGGGGATTTTTGTTGTTGCCGGCTCACTGACCCTGATTAGATTTAGCTGTTAAAATGATGCGACTGCGACTGCGGCTGAGCATTTATCTGTCTGTCTATGTGTGTGCGTGTGTGTATGTTAGGTAGGCCAATTTTAATAGCGAACTTTAAAATTTATATCGCACTTTATGTGTGATACGTAATCGCTGTATACCCACATACACACACACACAAAGTAAACTGTTTGTGTGTGTGTGTTGGTGTTTTTATGTGTTTGCTGGCCTGCTTTTGTCATTTTGATTAGGTTTGCAACATTCCAGTGTGCGACAATTTTTCGGATACAAGAATCCAAGAATGGAATACAACGAAAGCTGAGTCACTGCTGACTCACACACACACTCACACTACTCACACACACACATACATACATGGTCATAACGTAATCGCGATAGCGAGCATTATCAAATTTATTTCACTTTTACGTAAATCTTGCACACAAATCTTATCAATAAAACAACAACTTGTGTCTAAAAGAGAGAACAGAAGAGGAAACAACGAAGGCGCCAAAGTTTTATTCAATTTCTGTCGATGCCACACACACACACACACACACATCTAAAGAAATACACACACACATTCACAATTAATGCTTGCTTAACGACCCTGAAAGTCAATTCTCGTTTAAGTCTTAGAAAAATCAGTAAAAATGTAAAACCAAAAAAATGAATTCAAAAACCAAAAACCAGACTGCCATGATAAAAAATTTAAGTGTTAGTTGCTGTTTCGACGTCAATAAAAAATAGGGTTTTAATTTAAAAATAAAAAAAAAACACCTCAAGTTGGCGCCATTTGACATTTAATCTGCAGGTGTGGAAACACTGGAAAACAATGACATATGTATGTATGTACGTAGGTATGTGTGTGTGTGTGTGTGTTTGTGTGGTGGTTAGCGAAAAACTCACGTGAACACTTGTAATTATGTTAATTACATGCAAAATGCAGGCGACTTAACACGCAACACACGTATGTAGATCTTTGCATCTGTGTGTGTGTGTGTGTTGTATGCTAAACAAACGTTAAGAGTGCTGGCCCAAAAAGCGACAAATGGTCTGCTGCACATTGACACCGAATGCCATTGCCATCAAGCCACAAATTAGTCCCATCATTCATATAGCAAATGTTTATGATAAGCCAACCAAATGACTAATTGGCCAAGAGACAACGAAAATTAAAAAGCGACACCACAATCGCGCTCTCCCCTCTCTTTAAAAAGTCCCCAACATAAAAATACTGAATAACAATGTTATTTTAAAACAATTACAAATAGTTTTCAGTTGCAACCAAATTTTGTACTTAACAATTCGAATTTGATTTGAAATTACAGCCAATAAATACAAAGAATTTCTTTATCTTTCGGTTCATTCATTGGCTGATTAACTAAAATGATGATAAGTAAAACCGTTTACACAATTACATGAAGCGAGACAAATAAAAAGAATACTTTAAAGTAGTAATATTGGAAATAAATTCAGCAAGTTTGTAAATTAGTCCAATCGAATTCAAATAATTTCTTTATCTTCGAATTCGTTTATTGAAAAAAGCATAGGTAATGATGATAAGCAAAACAGTTTACATGGCGTGATACAATAAGCTAAGCTGTTTAGTTATTACAAATTAGAAAGGAACTGTGGAAAGCAATTGAAATCGAATTTTCTCAAGACAATGTATAGAATTTTATGTTATATATCGAAAACAATACAAATTAAGTAAATAATTACATTGAATAAAACTTTTTTAGTCAGTGGAAGAATCAATAATTTTTTTGACAGTAAATATATCAATTTCCCTTTACTTCCCCAACTTATGCTTCTCTCATTTTTCGCACAGTTTGAGCCCAGTGTGCGGCACACATAAAACAAAAAAAAATCACATGCAGCCGTCGCGTCCGCTGCTGTTTTTAGTGTTCTTACTGTTAATGCTAGTGTTCGTATAATGCATACAAGAATAAACAAATAGCATTTTTTTGTTCTCTCTCTTTTTTTTTAACTAAACAATTAGTCAGCATTGTAACTAAGCAGAGTGAGAGGAGGGGGAGGGTATGTGTATCCGTATAGTTTGTGTACATTGTGGGAAATTGAGATTCTCTGGTATTCGTATTGGATCGTAGCGCACAGTGTGACCCTATTAACGCTCTTGTTGTTGCTATTTGTTTGTGGAATTGAAATTGAAGAAGTGGATGAAGGAAAACATAAAGTTGCAAAGTAAAGGCAAGGCAACAACACAAACACACACACACACACGCATACAATGTTGGGCGTTTCCACGTGAGGTTATGTTTGGCTTAAAAAAAAATATGCACGCTTGCGTGTATGTGTGACGGCGTCTTGCACACACAATGCACACACAAACAAACAAATGCTTATATGTGAGTGTGTGTGTGTGTGAGTGGAGTGTAGGTGTGTCCGTGTGCTGGAAAGCGAAGTGATGCGGTCAATGGGAACTAGCACACTCACACACACACAAACAGACGCCGCATAAGTTTAATGGGGAAAAAGAAGGAATGAAAAAAAAGGGCGTATGTATTTTTCGATAAAAGTAATGTCGATATTTGGTGAATGATGAATGAGAAATTCATTGCACTTACCGCTCCAATGTGTAACGCACAAGCATAACGACGGCGGCCAGCGGAATTGGCCAAATTAAATGCCGATAGTCGGCATGAACGACGTCGGGACGCGAACCGGGCGCAATATCTGCCCATGTCGTATTTGGCGGCAGCCAAATGTGCGTGCTCCAAAATGCACCGCTGAATTTATTGATTATGTCCATGCTGCGCGGAGTTTCTTTTATATTATGATGACAGCCTGTTCTCTATTTGGTATTTTTCTTTTTTTTTTTGGTTTAGACTGGCTGTTATAATTTTGTTTTTTGTAACAATTGGTTGTGCTTTCTGCTATTGTGAATTTTTTTAGTTAATGTTTTGCATACTTTTGTCGTTTCATGGAATTCTGGAGCAAAACGACAGAACAACAAAAAAAAACACACACACACACACTCAGGCACAACACGAGTTGCGAGAAACACACACACACACCTACGCACTATAAACGCGCCGAAAAAAATATATATTTATTACAAACACCAGAGGCCGCCACAGGATAGAATTATTTGGAAGCAGTAATGGGAATACACTTCAGATTTGAGCGTAAGCCGATTTTGTATTAAAACGTAGCGCGTTGAAAGCGAACGATAAACAACAAAAAAAATTAATTTTATTTATTTTAATATAGTATAGTAATAGGTAGTAGCTGTGTTTATAACTATTTAACAAGCGAGCGCGCCGCACACACGAACCGCTTTTTTATTTTTATTATCGCTCGAGTCGTGTGCTTGTTGCGTGACCGCAAGTTCTATTTCAAAATACGCTATTTTACGTCGGTAATATACCAAGCTACAAAATCTGTAGCTGGTCACACTTGATAAGATATGCTAGTATTTCGTTTGCCTTTGGTTGCCGTTTTTATTACTAAAAACATTTTTGTAATATTTAAATTCTTTCAACTGATTTAAAACTAACAAATTTCAAAATGTTCTCTCAATATTTTTATTAAAAAATATAAAAAATTATAAGAACTTGGTCGCATTGATTACTATTAGTACTGATTTATGCCGGTGAGCAGCACGCTGTTCTGCTTAATAACATTGCTGTACATGACGATTACAATCGATAACTATCGTATAGAGTGCGGTGTTTTCGAGAGAGCGGCATGCGCTTTTCCAACACTACTGGCTGTGCACACAACGTTTTGACGTTTCTGCTTCTTGATGAGCAAATTTTTTTTTTATTGTGACACTGCAAGCGACGTTTATTGTGTATTCATTTTAGTTAAATTCGTTTTTAGCATATAATTTAGTTATTTAATTTATTACAATGGCTGAATTTCTGGACTCCGATGCCTCAGAATCCGAGGTATGTTTGTTTGTATTATTTTCTCATTAGCGCCCCGCCGCTGCCGCGCTAAATGCTAAATTATTTCGCTTGCTCTCGTCGGTTTGCGTGTGTTGCGCGTGTGTGTATGAGTGTATGTGTGAGGACATATATATATATATTGCATTTTTTCTTTCTTTTCAATTTAACAGGACGAGGAAGAGTTGGATGTGCATGAACGCAAAAAGCTGAAAAAATTAAAAGCCGCAGTCTCCGACAGCAGTGAAGAGGAAGA
Source organism: Drosophila sulfurigaster albostrigata (assembly GCF_023558435.1). Classification (NCBI taxonomy): domain Eukaryota; kingdom Metazoa; phylum Arthropoda; class Insecta; order Diptera; family Drosophilidae; genus Drosophila; species Drosophila sulfurigaster. The sequence goes on from NC_084885.1 coordinate 23,458,830, forward strand.
AGGTATGTATTTGTTTCGTGTGTGTTTTTCTATTGTCTGTGGACTACAAACAACTCCCGCCTAATTTCGCAATCGCAAAAATCTCTTGTAGTTTTTTTGCCCGCCCGCAAGCAGCTAAATCAGTTTACCTTTCCCCTTCGCTTTTGCTTAAATCAAAGAAAAAAGAAACATTTCCCAGTGTTGCACTATCGAATATATGTATATATAGTTATGTATATAAACACATTATATGCATTTTGGGGGCCGCGCAGGTGTCGACGTTTTGTTTACCACTTTGAGGTTATGTTTGTTAGCCCGTGTTGGGCAAGGCGAAAAAAAAGCAAAACCGAAAACTAAAACATAGTCGAGTGTACTGAACTATTAGATACTCTATCTTGCACTTTTTAACACATTTTATGTTTGGTATGTATTTTTGCATTATACTTGATTTTCTACATAATTTTGAAGTTTGTAACCAACCGTAATTTTATTTTAGTAGAGAAATACGGAAATGATTTTTACAAAATTGAGTAAAACTTAAATTTATTTAGCGCTCTGCAACTGAAATTGTTATTCATTGGTTTTTGAAAATAAAGCTAGCTATTGTCAGTAACTTTGTTGGCTCTAGCTCTTTTAATATTTTAGATCTAGGCATTTATATAGACGGACGGACAGACAGACAGACAGATTACGAATACACTTATTTAAAAGATGCTAATAAAATAACTAAAAAAAACTATAAAAATGCAGCTGATGATGAATGTAAATGCAATAATAAATTTAAATTTTGTTTAGATGATGATGAACGCTTGCGCGAAGAACTCAAGGATCTGATTGATGACAATCCCATTGAGGAGGACGACGGCAGCGACAATGACTCAGACACGGCGAGTGGCGGTGATGAAGAGGGAGGTGGAGGAAGTGGCAAGAAGCGTAAAAAGCACGAAGATGATGATTTAGATGATCGTTTAGAGGACGATGATTACGATCTGATTGAGGAGAATTTGGGCGTCAAAGTCGAACGTCGGGTAAGTGTAGAGAGCAAATTGTTTATAAATGAATATTAGTTCATAGAATTTGTTTTTGTTTTTCTTGGTGTAGAAACGTTTCAAGCGCCTGCGACGCATTCATGACAACGAAAGCGATGGCGAGGAACAGCACGTGGATGAGGGATTGGCACGTGAACAAATCGCCGAGCAGCTCTTCGATGAGAACGATGATGTAAGCTGCACAATATTTTAAAGAAAATCATATGCAAACGATTAATAATGAATTCATTTTATAGCAGAGCATAGAGCGTCGCAGTGAGCGCAGTATTCGTGAGGCGGATGCCTTTGATGACGAGGACAGCGAGTCCGATGCCGATGATTTTATTGTGGACGACAATGGACGTCCCATTGCTGAAAAGAAAAAGAAACGCAAGCCCATCTTTACAGATGCGTAAGTAGCATTTAGTTATGGTGAAACTTGAACTAAATTGTCACTCAAAATAGTTTGCTATAGAATGAAATTTAAGTGGAGAGTCGAATAGTTATAGTTCAGCTTCTTTCTTCTACAGTTTTGTGCTTAGTTTAATCTACATTACATTGTGTAGTGCCAGTCAGCTATAAAATCATTTGATTTTTAAGTGCAAACTGTAGTAAAATACAGCTTGTCATTTACTTGATTATCTCCTATGGCATTTAGTTGGTTTTTGTATAGAAATTTGTTTTCGAGACAACTAATTAATGAGCTGTCCAATTTATTGTGCAATACAATTTGTAATCCTATAGATTAGATTGGGATTCATGTAATACAATTGTCAATCGAAGATACTTTATACCAACAAGCTTGTCTATCGAATTTAGGTTTCTGTAGTTTTCAATATTTCAATTTGCGATTTTGTATTGCATTTATTTATCTAGAATTTCAATCATATTGTATATTACAATATTTAGTATTTAGTTATTTTAATCTTTGCATACATACAAATATTTGTTTTCTATTAGTATAAAATATATTTTTCCATTATCAGTTTATTTTCTTAGTTCCCCAATGTCTTATAAATTGTTTGCGGTTTCCGATTAATACAATCTGTTCAGAAATGTATTTTGATGGGCATTTTAAGGGTATTGTCGATAGTAAATCAACGTCTAAATAGAGAGAGAGAGTGTGTATAAAATGTTTTGCAAATCGTTCTTAAATGTGATTCATAGTTAAAAGTAGTTTGTGGCAAGTTTAAGATGTATTTTTGTTAACAATTCGCGCATTGGTAAAACTTTTTTAAAGAGTTGCTTGTCTCCAAGACTAGATAGGAAATACTTACACACATTTTATTCAAAGGACAATTTATCTCCAAGATTGGAAAGCAAATTTTTATTGAAGTGACAATTTGTGTTGCAAGAAAGTTCTTACACACTTTTATTTAGTAGTAATTACTGTGCTTGTTTCGAAAGGAAACTCTTACACACTTTTATTTAGTGTCAATTTGTTTCCAAGAAACTCTTACACACTTTTATTCAAGTGCCATTCTGCTTACTTCTCGTAATACAGATCGCTGCAGGAGGGTCAGGACATCTTTGGCGTTGACTTTGACTACGATGATTTCTACAAGCCCGAGGAGGACGAATACGAGGACGAGTCCGAGGGCGATGAGTACGACGAGGATTTGCCCGGCGATGAATTTCGTGCGGCGAAAAAGAAGAAGGCCCCCAAAAAGAAGGCGACCAAAAAGACCATCTTCGACATTTACGAGCCGAGCGAACTCAAGCGCGGACATTTCACCGATCTCGACAATGAGATACGCAAAACCGATATTCCCGAACGGATGCAGCTCCGTCAAGTGCCCGTCACACCGGTGCCGGAGGGTTCACATGAGCTGGACGATGAGGCGAATTGGATTTATCGCTTTGCGTTCTGCAAACAAACTGTTTCGGAGCAAGAGAAATCCGATAACCGAGAGAAGATGCGCAAACCACCGACGGCTGTGGGTAAGATAAAGCAAACGCTGGAGTTTCTGCGCAATCAACAGTTGGAGGTGCCGTTCATTGCGTTCTATCGCAAGGAGTACGTAAAACCCGAGCTGAATATCGATGATCTGTGGAAGGTGTATTACTACGACGAACGTTGGTGTCAGCTCAACGAGCGGAAACGCAAATTGAAACTCTTGTTTGAGAAGATGCGACAATTTCAATTGGAAACGCTGTGCGATGATCCCGATAAACCGTTACCCGACGATGTTCGCCTGATGTTGGACAGTGATTTTGAGCGTTTGAACGATGTGCAATCGATGGAGGAGCTGAAGGATGTGCACATGTATTTTCTGCTCAACTACTCGCATGAGTTGCCCAAAATGCAGGCGGAACAGCGTCGGAAACAGTTGCAAGAGCGACGCGAAGCACGCAAAAGGGCGGCGAACAACAGCGATGCCGATGGCGAACAACCCAATAGCGATGCCCTCGATCTCGAGGAGGCCGAACAACTCCAGCTCGCCGCCGATGAACAGCTGAAACAGGCACCCAACAGCAGTCCCTATGCGGTGTTCCGCAAGGCGGGCATCTGTGGCTTTGCCAAGCATGTGGGTTTGACGCCCGAACAGTTTGCGGAGAATTTGCGTGACAATTATCAGCGCAACGAGGTGAATCAGGAGAGTCTCAGTCCCACCGATCTGGCCAAGCAGTATCTCTCGCCCCGTTTCATGACCGTCGACGAGGTGCTGCACGCTGCCAAATATGTGGTTGCTCGTCAATTGGCCCAGGAGCCGCTGTTGCGCAAAACGATGCGTGAGGTGTACTTTGATCGGGCGCGTCTCAATATCCGACCCACCAAGAATGGCATGGTCCTGATCGATGAGAACTCGCCCGTTTATTCGATGAAGTATGTGGCTAAGAAACCGGTGGGCGATCTCTTTGGCGATCAGTTCATCAAACTCCTGATGGCCGAGGAGGAGAAACTGCTGGAGCTCACGTTCCTCGATGAGTTCGAGGGCAATGCGAATGCCAATGGCCAGCCGACGGACTATGTGACGGATGCCACACAATTGTATCACCTCGATCAGTTCGCCACGAACGTGCTCGAGTGGAATGCGCTGCGTGCCGAATGCGTTGAGTTGGCGCTTAAGAAGTGGGTTATTCCCGATCTGATCAAGGAGCTGCGTGCCACGTTGCACGAGGAGGCGCAACAGTTTGTGTTGCGCTCGTGCATCGCCAAGCTCTACAAATGGCTGAAGGTGGCGCCGTATAAACCCGAGTTGCCCCAGCATCACAACTCCGAGGAGTGGAGCACGTTGCGTGGCATTCGGGCTTTGGGTTTGGCCTACGATCCCGATCCGGCGGTGGCCGCGTTTTGTGCCGTCGCCAGCGTCGAGGGTGATATTAGCGACTATCTGCGCTTGCCGAGCATCCTCAAGCGCAAGAGTTCGCACAACGCCGAGGAGAAGGCGCAAAAGATTGCCGATTTGCGCAAGCTGAGTGATTTCATCAAGTCGAAGAAGCCACACATTGTGGTCATTGGCGCCGAGTCGCGGGATGCACAAATGCTGCAGACGGACATACGGGAGATACTCAAGGATCTGGAGGTGAACGAACAATTTCCACCCATCGAGGTCGAGATTGTCGACAATGAGCTGGCCAAAATCTATGCCAACTCGAAGAAGGGTGAAGCCGATTTCAAAGAGTATCCGCCGCTGTTGAAGCAAGCCGCATCGCTGGCACGCAAAATGCAGGATCCCCTCGTCGAGTATTCGCAGCTGTGCGATGCGGACGATGAGATCCTGTGTCTCCGCTATCATCCGCTGCAGGAGCGAGTGCCCCGTGAATTGCTGTTGGAGCAACTCAGTCTGGAGTTCATCAATCGGACGAGCGAAGTGGGTCTCGACATCAATATGATGGTGCAGAATTCGCGTACGGTGAATTTGCTGCAGTACATTTGCGGTCTCGGACCCCGCAAGGGTCAAGCGTTGCTCAAACTCCTGAAGCAGAGCAATCAACGGCTCGAGAATCGCACACAACTGGTCACGGTTTGCCATCTGGGACCGAAGGTGTTCATCAATTGCAGCGGCTTCATCAAGATCGATACGAGTTCGCTGGGCGACAGCACCGAGGCGTATGTGGAGGTCTTGGACGGGTCCCGAGTGCATCCCGAGACGTATGAATGGGCGCGCAAAATGGCCATCGATGCCATGGAGTACGACGATGAGGAAACGAATCCGGCCGGTGCTTTGGAGGAGATACTCGAGTCACCGGAGCGACTGAAGGACTTGGATCTCGATGCGTTTGCGGTGGAGCTGGAACGTCAGGGATTCGGCAGCAAGAGCATTACGCTCTACGACATACGCAACGAGTTGAGCAGTCTGTACAAGGACTATCGAGCGGCGTACACGAAACCGAGCAGCGAGGAGCTCTTCGATATGTTAACTAAAGAGACGCCCGATTCGTTCTATGTGGGCAAATGTGTGACGGCAATGGTCACGGGTTTCACTTATCGTCGGCCGCAGGGCGATCAACTGGATCACGCGAATCCGGTGCGCATCGAGGATACGGATAGCTGGCAGTGTCCGTTCTGTAATAAGGATGATTTCCCCGAACTCTCCGATGTGTGGAATCATTTCGATGACAACAATTGTCCGGGTCAAGCGTCGGGTGTGCGGGTGCGACTCGAAAACGGTTTGCCGGGTTTCATACACATCAAGAATCTGTCAGATAAACAGGTGCGCAATCCGGAGGAACGTGTTCGGGTCTCGCAAACGATACACGTGCGCATCATTAAGATTGACATCGATCGGTTCTCGGTCGATTGCAGTTGCAAGACGGCCGATCTCAAGGACGTGAACAACGAGTGGCGACCGCGTCGCGATGCCTTCTACGATTTCGTCACCGAGGAGCTCGACAATCGCAAAGTCACCGACGCCAAGGCGAAGGCAATGAAACGCAAAACGTACGCGCGTCGCGTCATCGCGCATCCGAGTTTCTTCAACAAATCGTATGCGGAAGTGATCGCAATGCTCGCGGAAGCGGATCAGGGTGAGGTTGCTCTGCGACCGAGCAGCAAGTCCAAGGATCATTTGACCGCCACCTGGAAGGTGGCCGATGACATTTTCCAGCACATCGATGTGCGTGAGGAGGGCAAAGAGAATGATTATAGTTTGGGTCGCAGCCTGTGGATTGGCACCGAAGAGTTTGAGGATCTCGATGAGATCATCGCTCGCCACATTAATCCCATGGCGGTGGCCGCACGCGAACTCCTCCAATACAAATACTATAAACCGAATACGGCGCCCGAGAATGTCAACGAGCGCGACTTTATGGAACAGATATTGCGCGAGGAGAAGCAACGGGATCCCAAGAAGATACACTACTTCTTCAGCGCATCGAAGAGCATGCCGGGGAAATTCCTACTCTCCTATCTGCCCAAGACGAAGGTGCGACACGAGTACGTCACCGTGATGCCTGAGGGTTATCGTTTTCGTGGCCAAATCTTTGATACCGTGAGCAGTCTGTTGCGCTGGTTCAAGGAGCATTGGCTGGATGCGCCCACGCACACGAGCAGCAGCAGCTCAATTGTCCAGTCCAGCACACCGGCGGGCAACAATACACCGAGCGGACTGATGCGACCACCGGCCATAGCGTCGCTCAGTTCGCTGAGCGGCTTGGGAGGCGGCGGCGGGGGCAGTGGCGCCTTTAGCAGCGCTGGCAGCGTCTCGGGCGGGACACCGCGCAGCGGGATCAGCAGCAGCAGCGGCATGGGCGGCGGTGATCATATGCTCCGCAATAGTTCCGGTGGCAGTGCCTACTCCCTAACGCATTCCATGGCCGGCGGCTACAATTCTGGCGGCGGCGGCGGGGGCAATTCGATGTCCCATCATCCCTATGGCAGTGGGAGCACTCCGAGCTTTGCGGCCCACATCAATACACCGTATACGCCCAGCGGTCAGACACCGTTCATGACTCCCTATACGCCGCATGGCACACAGACGCCCCGATATGGTCACAATGTGCCCAGTCCCAGCTCGCAGTCGAGCAGCAGTCAGCATCATCATCAGCAGCAGCAACAGCAGCAGCAGCAGCGACACCATCAGCAACAACAACATTACGGAGGGACGCCACGTTACTATGACATGGGTGCGCCACCGAATGCGTACAGCAGCAGCGGCAGCAGCAGTCATCATCAGAGCAGCCATCACCACCATCATCATCAGAGTCAGCAACACCATCAGCAACATCATCAGCATCAACATCAGCAACACCATCAACATCAACAGCAGCAGCATCAACATCAGCAGCAACGTGCCAAAGAGAACCTCGACTGGCAGCTGGCCAACGATTCGTGGGCACGTCGCAAGCCAACCACAACACAATCGCAATCCCAATCACAATCACAGCAGTCGCAATCCCAGCAATCGTCGTCCTCATCGTCACAGCTCGGCCTCGGCGCTGGCTCCACGCCCACCAATGAGTATCACACAAGCAGCAGCAGTCGCAGTGCTGCCGCTGCTGCTGCCGCCAGTAGCGTTGCCACATCGTCGGCGGCTGGTGGAGCAGGAGGAGCAACTGGTGCTGGTGGAGCAACAGGTGGAGCAGTGGGAGGTGGCAGCACTTCCAAGTCATCGGTGCGCAGCACGCCGCGCACAAATACCTCGCCGCACTCCATGAATCTGGGCGATGCCACGCCCCTCTACGATGAGAACTAGAGCTAGGGCATTGGCGGAGAGAGGAGAGAGGAGAGAGGAGGATTTAATTATACGCAAAAAAAAAACTAGAAATATACATAAGGCATTAAGTATATTACAAAAACAAAACAAAACAAACACACACTTCTTGTACACTCACAAAACAAATATTAAGCAAAAAATGGACAACTCAAAAACAACAAACGCAACTCCTAAAAGAAAACAAGCATTAATATTATATATATTATTATACAATATACAAACAACAAATAAAACGTAAATATTATTGCAATAGATATGTTTTCAACACACAAACACACACACATAACATGCATTTTACATAGGCATGTTAAGCCGTATGCTAAATTTAACAGCGCCATGTTAAGTAACAGTTTTGATCGGCGAATGTTTGCAAAAAAAACAAAAACTAAAAATACTGTTGTGAGCGGGTTGCGCAAAAGAAAATGAAAAGCCGCAAAGATGAAATAAATTTCAACTTTTTTCTGATAAATGCAACTTTTTTATTATTATATTTAATTTAAATAACGAAAGGGATGATACGGAGCGATGGGATTTTTTTTTGCTATGCAGTTTAAATGCAATTGCATTCCTTTCATGCGGAAGAGCGAGAAAGAAAATATGGTAATGGTAACTTTAGCAGCGTTATCGATAACATAACACCGCTTAGAAAGAGACAGACCTTTATCGAATATAACGTAACGTATTGGCTTTATTTTTATCGTTTTCGTATTTTTTTTGTTCAAATATCAACAAGCTTTACAAATGTAATATCAAAGAACTTTACGACTATTTGTTTGTTCTGTGGTCAGCACGGAATGAGGTTAAGCACACACTGAATAATATCCTTTTCGTTTATTGTAAGTTGTTTGTTTGTTTTGGTCCGCTGATCATCGTCAGTTCTTCAGTTTTTGGCCGTTCCACGCTTGATCACATAGACGAGGGCCATGCCCAATAAAATAGCGCCCACAGCGATGCCAATTTCTCTGCAACTGCAGCAAGAATATCACAAAGAGAAAAGAAGACGTAAAACATATTTAACAATATATCATTTGGGATCATCAATTAGTATTAATAAGGATAGGGGGAGGAGGATTAGGAAATGGGAAACGGATTAATGCAAAATGCAACATTGTTTGGGGGCAGCAGGAGGCGTGGCATCAACACCGCATTCACTTGTGTCAGTAGTGGGAGTGGCACTATTTCCAACAATCGAGAAACAAAAGAGAATTTGCAAAAACAAGCATAAGAGAGAAGAAATAAACGAACCGAGAGAGAGAGAGACGTGCAAAAAACGAGAAATAACATGCAATAAGTGCTTGATATATAGTATATAATACAGTATAAAATATAGTATATAGTACAGTATTAAATATAGTACATATATAATACAGTATAAAATATAGTATATAATACCGTATATAATATTCTTTATGCTACAGTTATATACACTTATGTTCACTGCACACTTACGACTAGTCTAGAAATGAGTTGTATAAAGATCCTTTGCTTTGCTTAGCTCCTGTAGAATCGCACCTTGGTGCTGGAGAAGCTCTTGTAGCTTGCAAATAAAATCAAAATCAAATGCAAGGTTTTACTAATTTAGAGTTTCTTAAAAAATCAAATTTAGATGCAAAATTTTACTGATTTCGTGTACCTTGAATAAAATAAAAATCAGATACAAAGTTTTACTAATTTCATGTTCCTAACTTTGTTTATATTCTCTATGATAGCGTAGCTCAACTCTAAAATTGAATTGTTTTTTATGACATATTAAAGTTTATATTATATTCAACCAGTTTCTTACCACTAACCCAATAAAACATGCATAGATGTTTGTCCTTCATGACCTTGGCTATGCTTTTAATAGCTCAACAACTAAAATAACTTCCAATTTAACGCCTATTTGTGAAGCTCGCAAAAATATAACCCAGAGTAAACCAATTAAAATATAATTTGAATGCCACCAGCAACATGCACATTAGCTATTAAAGAGACTCCTAAAAAATACTTGCTGAGTAAAAAAAACAACCAGACGAAAGTCTCATATTAAATACTAATACTCCTTAAATGGGGGAAATTTCAAAATGGATGAAATTTGGAATAGAATATTTTGAATTTGAGTTTCACACATGCATTGTGAATGGCGTTTTCTAATGGCATCCACATGTAATCGCAATCACTGGAAATTTTGTTTGTTGCGAATCAATGTACAATGGATAAGAGCAAAGCAAATGAAAAAGAGAGAGGGCATGCAAGGGGAGGCGGAAAGACAGAGAAAGAGAAAGGAATAAACCAGTTCCAAGTTTGCGTGCTGAGTCATGCAGCAGATTAGAGATTGTGATAATTAGTTGTTTAATTAGATGACAATGATGATGATGCTGTTGCTGTTGTTTCTGATTAAATGGAATGCAGCTTAATAGTCATGCTTGGAATGCTTTGTTAATCGCACATCGATTCATATTTGTTGGTTATGTTCTTGAATTGTTCGCTCGTTGACTTTAAACTCACCCAACTGGCGGCTTCTTATTTTTAATATCACTGGCAGCCAAATCGCCAATATAGAATTTCTTTAGTAGCTCACTAAAATCACAAAAATACAATATAATTATCAAATCGAATAAATTGAATTGCATTTATTGTTACCGTGCTTCCGCACTGTGACCAACATCATTGAAATCCGTGGTTGCATCGGTTCCAGCCACCGATGTCAACGAATCCTCGCCACCAGGATGCTAAAGCGAGAGAGAGAGAGAGCGGAAGAGATAGGTAGAGAGGTGAACACATCATGTGAATGCGTAAATCGAATTGTATATTGCGTTCTATTTACTTCAAGTCGGAACTTGGTCACATCGTAGACTTTATTGTCAATCACAATCCACAGATCGTTGGGTTTGCTGTGCTCCTTAACGGTGGCCAAACTAATTTCCTTGCTCATTTTGATCGAGTTGTAGCTATTAAATTAACTGCAGTCTGTAGTGAAACAATCTGTGGATGCCTGCAATCGCTGGCAGTGTGACCGCAACTCGCTTTTCAAAATATTCCGCACTACATTCCAATAATTTGCGCCGGAAAATACCAAAATATATTATGCGAATATTAATTTACATATTTTTTGTATTATACAAATTCAAAGCAAACTTCTAATTTATTTTATTCTAAATATTCACAACGAACGACAACAAATTTGTATTATAATATTTACTTCATTTTTGACAGCGTCAAGGTTTCGCCAAAACGTTTATTCAAATGGGAACTACATTAAATATGTCCTTAGGTTATGACCTGAATGAGTTTTCCCTAAAAGTTGTTATAGTTTTATTGCTGTACTGGTTCAACTGCTAATTAAATCAAAATCTTTAACAAAAATATCATAAACAATCTTTGATCAAGTGCTGTTACTTCTAACAGTGATATTCAAACATCTGATTGACTGTTAGTTAACATAATAACAGTCGCTGTAAACTTGGGACTGTTACTGTGCTCCCCATTGCTCCTTAGGACTCAACCCAAATACTCCAATAACAATAAGACACATTTTTTAATGCACACAAATGAATTTTATTATTATTTTTACCATTGAATATATCTTTATCAATTAACTTGCAAATTACATGGAATATTAATTACTGTGAATACACTTTAGACGACTAAAGGTTGCTAAGCGAAGTCAGTAATAATCGCAGCAACTTCTTGTGTTCAAATTTAATTTCCACCGCGCAGACGAAGCACCAAGTGAAGGGTTGACTCCTTCTGGATGTTGTAGTCGGAGAGAGTACGTCCATCCTCCAACTGCTTTCCGGCGAAGATCAAACGCTGCTGATCTGGGGGAATACCCTCCTTGTCCTGGATCTTGGCCTTGACGTTCTCGATAGTGTCAGAGGGTTCGACCTCCAAGGTGATGGTCTTACCAGTCAAGGTCTTGACGAAGATCTGCATGCCACCACGCAGACGGAGCACCAAGTGAAGGGTTGACTCCTTCTGGATGTTGTAGTCGGAGAGAGTACGTCCATCCTCCAACTGCTTTCCGGCGAAGATCAAACGCTGCTGATCTGGGGGAATACCCTCCTTGTCCTGGATCTTGGCCTTGACGTTCTCGATAGTGTCAGAGGGTTCGACCTCCAAGGTAATGGTCTTACCAGTCAAGGTCTTGACGAAGATCTGCATGCCACCACGCAGACGGAGCACCAAGTGAAGGGTTGACTCCTTCTGGATGTTGTAGTCGGAGAGGGTACGACCATCCTCCAACTGCTTTCCGGCGAAGATCAAACGCTGCTGATCTGGGGGAATACCCTCCTTGTCCTGGATCTTGGCCTTGACGTTCTCAATGGTGTCAGAGGGCTCGACCTCCAAGGTGATGGTCTTACCAGTCAAGGTCTTGACGAAGATCTGCATGCCACCACGCAGACGGAGCACCAAGTGAAGGGTTGACTCCTTCTGGATGTTGTAGTCGGAGAGAGTACGTCCATCCTCCAACTGCTTTCCGGCGAAGATCAAACGCTGCTGATCTGGGGGAATACCCTCCTTGTCCTGGATCTTGGCCTTGACGTTCTCGATAGTGTCAGAGGGTTCGACCTCCAAGGTGATGGTCTTACCAGTCAAGGTCTTGACGAAGATCTGCATGCCACCACGCAGACGGAGCACCAAGTGAAGGGTTGACTCCTTCTGGATGTTGTAGTCGGAGAGGGTACGACCATCCTCCAACTGCTTTCCGGCGAAGATCAAACGCTGCTGATCTGGGGGAATACCCTCCTTGTCCTGGATCTTGGCCTTGACGTTCTCGATGGTATCAGAAGGCTCAACCTCCAAGGTGATGGTCTTACCAGTCAAGGTCTTGACGAAGATCTGCATGCCACCACGCAGACGGAGCACCAAGTGAAGGGTTGACTCCTTCTGGATGTTGTAGTCGGAGAGGGTACGTCCATCCTCCAACTGCTTTCCGGCGAAGATCAAACGCTGCTGATCTGGGGGAATACCCTCCTTGTCCTGGATCTTGGCCTTGACGTTCTCGATGGTATCAGAAGGCTCAACCTCCAAGGTGATGGTCTTACCAGTCAAGGTCTTGACGAAGATCTGCATGCCACCACGCAGACGGAGCACCAAGTGAAGGGTTGACTCCTTCTGGATGTTGTAGTCGGAGAGGGTACGTCCATCCTCCAACTGCTTTCCGGCGAAGATCAAACGCTGCTGGTCTGGGGGAATACCCTCCTTGTCCTGGATCTTGGCCTTGACGTTCTCGATGGTATCAGAGGGCTCAACCTCCAAGGTAATGGTCTTGCCAGTCAATGTCTTTACAAAGATCTGCATATTTCCTGTTCCTTTAAAAAAAATAAGGGTTAAAACATCAATTTATTTATAAAAGGCGTTTTCCGTTGGGGTCTTGGTAAATAAAAACTATAAGCTTAATTTATTTGTTGCTCATGAATTACGATTATTATTTAATTTTTTAAAAGCATAAATTTGGAGAAAAAAATTCTTATGGGTAGTTCTTGGAACTCATTTTATTTTGTTTTTCCAAGTGGGGGATTTTATATTTCCTGGTAATTTTGAATACACACAACACTGGGTTGGAAAAGAAAGTGCGCAGTAACTTTTTCTGCGTCGTGACCTAGTTTTGTTAATTAGAGCATTGGCGTCGTCTCGGCCCCCTGACCCAACAGTTAATATTAGTTGAGGCACTTTGCGATAACATAACGGGTGCTAAAATGTTTATCGACTCTTAATTTCACCACTCGTTTCAATGCCAGACGATGACTAATCGGTTTTTCTAATCAACCCCATACAATGCACACAGAACACATACACACTAGTATATGCGTATGCACCATTTTACTTTACTGCACTTTTTCATTACCTTTGTCGCCATTTTGAAGTCGAATGAAAAAAATGGCGTTTCAAATGCGCATATTGCATGTGTATGCGTCAACAAGAAATTTTCATTTCTTTGTTATATTTATATTTACACTTCCCGTTTTGCAAAACAGGAAATGAACAAAACAAATTTAAATTAGCACTGCAGATGTCTTTTCTGCAGTAACTAATCATTACCATAATACACACATACACAACAATTGTGTGCATGTATTGTATGTATTTTTCTTTGTTCTCTTTTGTTGCTGCAACTGCATTGTGGTGAGTTATTAATCAACGAACTTCAATATAAATTGATGTGTTTCTAGAGAGTTCTTTATGTACTACTATTAATATATAACTATTTCTATATCTATATGTATATGTACATACCTTTTATTTACTTTGACGCACTATAAATTAATTCAAGTTATCTTTATTTTAATATTGCACTTGCTAAAAATCGTCTGCACTGTTTGAACACTGAAACCAGAGTGCTAAATTTTCATTGGAAGGGCTACGAGATAGACAATCTATCGATGTTAAAAACGATAACATTTTGTTTATAGCTAGTATCGATGTGTTTGCCTGGTATTTTGGTATATTTTTAAAATACATTGGAAAAAGTGCGACATTCTTCATACCGAGCGAAAAGTTAATCGCCATCTTGGATAATTTCTTCTAACCATTTCAGTGCCCTCATAATTTTAAATAATAGGATTCACCTTTCGTTCTTCGGCTCCAGAAGTCATCGATTTTTCACAAGAACTGTTGCCAACTACTTGAGTACTGACTGTTAAGATAATGTTAAATATGTGTCTGTTAAATTTGCGCATCTGACATTTCAAATATCGATATATAACATAACGAATATCATACATATTCGAAAACTGATTAGCTGATTATGAATACATAAATTTGAAGATTTAAATGATTTTTTTGCAACCCTATTAAATAATATTATCTAAAAATATCTTTTGATTGGTTAAATTATCTAATTACAAATAATTCACTGTTGGCCAGCAGAAAAAATCGATAGATCGTTTGCGCCAATTAGACATTGCGAAAAATAAAAAACAGCTGGTCATATGAAGTTCAGTTTTTACATTATTTCCAGTTTATGCTGCGCATGAAATTTTTACACATTCACCCATATGTAGAGTGCACATTCCAGTCGATATTGGAACAATGGCGATATTATATTCTTTGCTGTCCTGTTGCTCGTTATCGATATGGCAGAGAAATGAATGGTAATTGTCATCGGAATTCGATGAGCGAATAATCTCAGAAGCAAAAACAAAGCCAAAAGGGGCGGACGCAGAAAGCGCTCGGTACGCGTAATATATTTGTAATAAATTGGTCATTGTCCGTTCGACAAAACGTTGCGGTACTTGTATTGATATTTCTTGCAAAATTTGTCAAAAAAAATAATTATAGTTTAGCGTATAATTCCGCTGAAAACCAATTTTTTCAGTGTGTCATTGTGTGGGTGCATGTGTCTTTAGCAAATTAATGCTTATAGTTTTCGGTTTTTTTTCCTCACACATATATACAGTTTGTTTGTGTGTCTGAAATCAAATGAAATTGTATAAAAATTTTAACATTTATAATTTATCGGTATCGGTTAGCTAAATTTCGCAGTACATTTTTTTTGATAAACAACAAAATAACCCTGCGCGCACATACCAACAAATAAAAACGAAAAGAGAAAAGTAAAGTAAAAGAAAGAACGAAAAAGAAAAAATCATATGCAAGAGCAGCAGCAGCAACATTAAAACCCGCCCCAACGCGTCGTCTCCACCGTCGTCGTCATCAGACAGAAGCAGCATCAGCAGAACAGTAGAGCGCAGTAGCAGCGCAGAAAGCAGCGCAGTCTCGAGCAGCAAGCCAGAAGTCGCTTACGTTAAGCTTACGCGCTCGATGCCGCTCTTGAGTTAACGTCGTGTCGTGTCATCCCCCCACCACCACGTCGGTGTGTGTGTGTGTGTGCTGGATTTTCTTATAAGAAAATTTGTTCATCTTTTTTTTCTGTTGTCTTTGTTAATTTTTTTTTGGTTTTTTTTATGCACTGTGTGTTTTTTCGCGCAACTTACGCATTTAATTTTCTTTCTTCCAATTAAAACAACAACAGCAGCAGCAGCAACAACAACGAAAACACAAGTGGCAGTGTTTGTTGGTGTCGGCAACGAGTGAGAGAGAGTGCAAGTGAGAGAAGAGGAAGAACAGCGTTCAGTTCGTTCGTCCGTCAGTTCGCGTGTGTGCGTGCGTGCGTACGTGTGTGTGTGTATGTTGTGTGAGAGCAAGCGCAAAACATTCACACATCAATTTTGATAACTGAAAAAGCAAAAAGGCAAAAAAATATACAACACAACAAAACGAAGCAAAAGCAGAGTGCAAAAAAAAGCCACAACTCAGGCAGAGAGGCTGTGTGGCGTAGGCGTTGCTGTCCGCTGTCCGCTGCTAACGTAAACGTCGTAACCACGAAAAATTCGTGATCGTTATCGATAAACCCCTCCAAAAAAAAAAAAAATAGAAAAAGAAAAAGAAACGTAAAAGTCAACTAAACGAGCTAAGAACAAGTCATCATGGATAATTTGATTCCGATCGTCAATAAGCTGCAAGATGCGTTCACATCGCTGGGTGTGCACATGCAACTGGACTTGCCACAGATTGCCGTCGTCGGTGGCCAATCAGCGGGCAAGAGTTCCGTGCTGGAGAACTTTGTGGGCAAGTAAGTAAATCAATCACACCTGAATGAAAAAAAAACCAAGAACGAAAAAATCTTAAGAATCCAAAGTCATCGCTCAACAATTTCATACACAAGAAAATCCATATTTTTGCCCAAAAAAAGCTTCCCTCTCTTGGAGAGAGTTTTGAGCTCTCCAAGTATGTGTGTGAGTGCGAGTTCTGAGCGCTACAATTATGTGTGTGAGAATGAGAGAGAGAGAGAGAGAGTTCTGAGCGCTCTCACTTCGGCAAGCATGTGCGTGTATGTGTTTAAATTTTTGGTGAATAATCAATGAAGCAGCATTCCTGTTTTGTTGTTTTCGCTGCCTGGTCAGTGGGTGTTTTTTGGTTTTTTTCTGCCAGCAGGTGGCCATCAATAATTCCCCTATTTTGCCTATGTATAAATACATATGTACATGTCTATATGGTCAGTGAGCTGCGACGTTGGCAGCGACGCCGGCAGCGGCAGCATAACAACCACCTTGCACTCACATGCATAGAAATACACCCACTTGCAGCAGTGGACTCAAATAATGTTCTGTCAACTTTACTACAAACTTCAAAAGTTACTCATACATGCCAGACCCACATACATACTCACATATGTATGTGTTGGGAGTTGGAAGTTATGAGTGCGATAAACTCAGTTCCAATAAGAAGACGAAACATTTTTAACGATACTACAGCTGTGTGTATGTGTGCTTGCTTTGGTTCTACACACTCTCTCACTCTCGCTCTCTCTCTCTCTGTGTGAATGCGCGACGCACGCTCTCGCAATGCGCTTCGTTTCGTTTTTATCTATCGGCTTTTCGCCCGCCCCTTGAAAAATGCTACGACCAAAAAACAAATACAATAAACCCACAAAAATACTTACGCCCCAAAAAAAGAAGAAAAAAAAAACAGAGCGATAGGGAAAAAAATCAATGCACGTTGACATTTCCTTTCCTGCAGTCGCTGTCGCAGTCGGCGTCGCAGTCACAGCACATGCTTTTGTTGTTTCCTGCTCGCTCGCTCGGTTTGCCCAATGGGGCTTTGTATTCGTACCTTACCTTACCGTACTCACCACACCACCCCACTTCGCCCCCGTTATACGTTGGCTACACACTTCACTTTGACATTTATGCAATGCTATCGCTATCGCGATTGTTGCCAACGTTGACGTCGACAGCGACTGCGACGTTGACGCTTACGCTAGCCTACATTTCTGTAGTTCCCTTTATGCTGTCCACCAACCCCGTCCCTTCGATTACTGTTGTAATGTTAATGAATGGAAGCAGCGCACACTGAACACATACATATCTAGTTGTGTGTGTGTGTGTGTGTATGTTTGTTTTATGCAAAATTGCAAAATTATATAATGTTGCGCTATAATCCTTTGCGACAGTGTCTCCACCTACTACTACTACTACTACTATTACACTCACACGCATGCACATCGTGTTTTGTAGCTTTTCTATGCTCTGGCCTGCTTCAACACAAGTCCTTGGTGGTGTACACACACACGCACAAAAACATTCAATTGTGTGTATTAGTAAAAACGTGGGTGCTTTTGACACTTTGGTATACACATGCATGTCTATGTATGTATATATGTATGTATGTGTGTGTGCCTTGTGACATACAGTTTGACATGCAGTTACGCTTACATAAGTTGGCGCTGCAGTTAATAACAATAGCAACAACAACAACCACAACTGCAGTAGCAGTTTTGTAGTCAAGCGCAGTTTGTTAGATTTCGCATGCGCCGGCTACACGCACACACACTCATGCGAAGTATATGCCATGTATATACATAGCTAATAATTCTTACATACATATGTAAGAATACATAGCAAACGCTGTATGTATGTAGAGAGTGTTGTTAATGACCTAGTTTTATTCTTTTTTCTTATGCCCACTTATGCTGATGCAGCTATTTTTTTATGCTGCGCTGTGCTGTTGTCATCAATGTCAGTTAATGATGATGCTGCCTGCAGCATATGCAGCTCAAACTGTAAGCTGACAAAGAGAGCCAAGAAAAGCAGATAAAGTGCAAGCGAGAGAGAGAGGGAGAGGGAACGAGTATTCAATGTCAGTCAACTGCAAAAGCTTCTTCGTTTTGTTCGAAATGTCAATAGTTCATGGCATTTTCTGATGCTGCCTTGCTCTCGCTCTTTCTTCTCCACACACACACACACACACACATACATACATCTGTAAACACCTACACAAGTGCATGTATGTAACGGTTAGTTGTCGATTAGCAATTGGGCGATTGTGTTGTTGAGAGGGGGAGGCTGGAATGCATGAACAGTGCATGCACACAACGGCGTTCGCTATATAAAGAATAGTTTGTAATACAGGAAATACACATAAAATTCGCAGGAATTTCTTTTATTTTTAAATTGAATTTACAATACATGTGGTTTATGAAACATAATTTTAACTTACTAATCACTGTACAAACTTGCGGTTTAACTTTCCAATATTAAAAGCACTTTGCTGGCATTCCCAATATATTGAACACCACTGTAACAAGTAAACAAATGAAACCTATTAAAATGAACAGTAGTTGTAGCCTTGGATTGCCACATGCCACACACACACACAAACACACACACACACACACTCGCATTTAATTGAAATAAAACAAAGCGAAAAAAAGTACATTGGAAGAGATGTTAAAACGCATCAAATCAAAATTGCAAAACATGAAACGACAGCGAAAGCACGAAACAAACGAAATAGGGGAGACAAGAATGCAGAGCACCAGCTGATCTCGTATGTATGCGTGCCCATGTGTGTGTCTGTGTGTGTGTGTGGTGGGAGCAGCAGCCAAAGAGAGGCGATCAGTTAATTTACTGCTGCAACCGGCAAAGTATTGCATTACACTAAGATAGACAGAGAGAGAGAGCATTAAAGCGAGTGAGTTTATCTTTCAGCAGCGTGCTTTTGACCTCTTTGCTAAATTGTTTGCAGCAGAAAGAAAAAGCAAACAAAATATGTAATGTGATTATACATTTTATTATTATATTGTTATTATTAATGTTGGACTGCCGAGAATTGTGTGTGTGTGTGTTTGAGTCATTTGTGTGATTATATTTATAGAAAAGCTGTTGATATCATCAAACTAATTTTCAACCTGCGCTTAACTTTCATTGCATATAAGGGAATGTATGTGTGTGTGTGTGTTATTACTCATCGCAAGTTATTTTTATGTAATTTACAACTATGCAAGTGCGTGTGCGATTAGAATTTATACTTTGTTTTCCGCAATTTGTATAATTTTTGTTTTATCAAGCGTTCTTTTTTTTCTTCGTTTGTTCGTTCGTTCTTCCTCTTCCTCTTCGGTGCCCCACCCCTCAGCTTGAACAAGTGGCCTGCGCTTAAAATTTGCTTTCGATGATTCATGTTTTTGTGTCATTATAATTGATATTGTATGCGATATCGATAAGAACCGTTCGTGTTTCTCTTCTTCTTCTTCAACTACTGCTCCCGTTGTTTCGTTGTTGTCGTTGTTGTTGTTGTTGATATGAATATTGTATGTGGATTTTGTTGACTTTGGCGGATTTGTTTGCCACAAGAAAACAGGTCAAACGTTGTGTTTTGTTGTGTTGTGTGTAGCAATCTTTCTAGTGTAGTGGTTACACCCACACACATATTTCTTTTTTTTTATAGAGGATCTGAACTCTGTTTGCTGATTATAACACACATACAAAGTTTTCCCAGTCAATTAATCGCACATTGTTGCTGTTTGCTGTTTGGCTGATTTTCATCGACTTTTCCCAGCTAATCAAAACACAATTGATCATTTCGAATCGAGTGTTTTGAGTGGCCTGATAAAATGACTCATTCCAAACAGCTCTCGTAAATTTGACTTTGGCACGAGCCAAAAGAAAAAAACAATATTGGTATTATCATAAATTATATATGCTTGTTACCAAAAACAATGAATATTTTACCTAGAATGAAATGAATTGCAATAAAATCGTTATTTCTGATTTGGATCTCTATCCATGTTTTTACAGTTCATAATAAATAAAGTGTTCCTCTATGAAAATTAATGAATTTCAAGTAATTAAATAAATTTGAGACCATTAGCATTATTATTTTTTGAGTTGAGTAAATGAAAATGCTAATATATTTCGGAAAACTAAATAATTGTTGAAATTTTATTATTCTATTATACAATTATGTATGTTCATCTAAACAAAATGCATTATTATTTTTTTGACTTAAGCAAATCAAAATGCTAATATTTCGGAAAACTAAATAATTGTTGAAATTCTATATTTCTATTATACAACTTTGTTTTATAAAAATTATGTCTGGTCATTATTATTTTATTTTGTTGTATTTTATATTATATGCTGATATTTTCCGAAAAAGTAAATAATTTTTGAATTTCGATATTTTGTATTATGAAAATTTTGTTGATCTAAACTAATAATCATTATTATTTTGTTTTTGAGTTAAGCATATGAAATATAATATTTTCCTTAAATATATTCCTTACTAAATAATTTTTTAAATTTTATATTTCTATTATACAATTTTGTCAATTTTTATTATTTGTTTTTAATTTTGTATCTCCAAAAATAATGAATATGATCAATAATCTATTAAATCATCATTATGACTATAAAGCAAAATATCATTACAAAGTTATTGTTTTTTTTATAGTATAACTTATAATGATTAAGCGCTCCCTTGTTAAATAGGCACAGCTATAGCGCGCTCTCTTTCTCGCACGTCAAAACTTGCATATGCTAAGTTGGCTGCAAATTGTTATCGTTATCGATTCAACATAACAGTGCGATAGTTCGATTAGCACTTGAATTGAATTGAACTTTTCCATTACAACGAAGAAAGAACACCTGCAAAAAAAGTTACTTGAATGCACTCACACACACACTCATACATACAATCTCATATACATTCATACTCACACACTTGCACACTCATTGAACAATTGTAATTTGAGAGCTCATTGTTTTTCCTCAATTTAATTCTATTTGCAGAGACTTTTTACCTCGAGGTTCGGGCATTGTAACGCGCAGACCTTTGATTTTGCAATTGATTAACGGCATTACCGGTAAGTTGAGCGATAACAAAAAGCAAAATATTAATAATAATATCGAATCGATGTATTTTCTTTGTAGAATATGGCGAATTTCTGCATTGCAAGGGCAAAAAGTTCTCCAGCTTCGATGAGATACGCAAAGAGATTGAGGATGAGACGGATCGTGTGACGGGCAGCAACAAAGGCATCTCAAACATTCCGATTAATTTGCGCGTCTATTCGCCGTACGTGCTCAATTTGACGCTCATCGATTTGCCCGGCTTGACGAAGGTGGCGATCGGTGATCAGCCCGTTGATATTGAGCAGCAGATTAAGCAAATGATATTCCAATTTATACGCAAAGAGACCTGTCTCATTCTGGCCGTAACGCCGGCCAACACCGATCTGGCCAATTCGGATGCCCTCAAGCTGGCCAAAGAGGTCGATCCCCAGGGCGTACGCACGATCGGTGTGATCACCAAGCTAGATCTCATGGACGAGGGCACCGATGCCCGTGACATACTCGAGAACAAGCTGTTGCCGCTGCGGCGTGGCTACATTGGCGTTGTGAATCGATCGCAAAAGGACATCGAGGGCAGGAAGGATATCCATCAGGCGCTGGCCGCTGAGCGTAAATTCTTTCTCAGCCATCCATCGTATCGCCACATGGCCGATCGCCTGGGCACACCATATTTGCAGCGTGTGCTGAACCAACAGCTCACCAATCACATCCGCGACACATTGCCGGGTCTGCGTGACAAGTTGCAAAAGCAAATGCTCACCCTCGAGAAGGAGGTGGAGGAGTTTAAGCATTTTCAGCCCGGCGATGCCAGCATCAAGACAAAGGCCATGTTGCAGTAAGTATTTGCCCTACGATCATCATATATCGGATATCATATTCAATAAATAATTCTCGTTTTGCTTTTGCAGAATGATACAGCAGCTGCAGTCGGACTTTGAGCGAACCATCGAGGGCAGCGGCTCCGCATTGGTCAACACAAATGAGCTCTCTGGCGGCGCCAAGATCAATCGCATATTCCACGAGCGGTATGAACGATCACAAATTAATCATTAAAGAAAAAGGAAAATGGAACGAGAGCTTAGAGAGATTATAAGGAATAGAGCCAACAAACTGGAAAAGAGTTCCAAATGCAGTTCAATTTGTGTTAAACATTTAATATGCCACAGTTTTTGAGTGTAGATTCTAGCGTTAAGATCAATCGCATATGCCACGATCGGTACGCGTTCACAAATTAATCATTAAGAGCTTAGAGATTAGAGGAAGGAATAGAATAGAATAGTCGCTGTTTAATTTGTATTAAGAATGTTATGCCTCACAGTTTTCGGGTGTACTAACTAACCTTAAGATCAATCGCATATTTCACGATCGTCACGTGTTAAGAAATTAATCATTAATGTAAAGAAATTAATCGTTAGTGTAAAGGGAGAGAGCTTATATAGATTATAAGGAATATAGCCAACTATCTGGTTGAAAGTTGCAGTTCAATCTGTGTAGAAAATAGAGACAACTAACTAACTGGTTGAGATTTATTGTATATGCAGTTCAAGTTGTGTAGTTTTGAGTGTAGAAACTAGCGTTAAGATAGAATATAGTTAGAATAGATAGATAGAATATAGTTAGAATAGATAGAATATAGCTCTATATGCATTTCAATTTTTGTTAAGTATTTCATGCGCTACAGTTTTGAGTGTATCAACTAGAATTCTGTCTCTAAAGATTGTCTATATCTACAGTCTACAAAGCTTATAGCAAAATCAATTTAATCTACAACTTGTGAGCAACATTTTAAAGTTAAAAACTGCATTTTCTGAGCACAAATCTAACAACAATACTTTTGTTTTGTAATTCCGTATGTAGTAGATATTTAATTTACAAGTTTATGAGCCTAAATTTGAAGGTAGAGAATAGTTTTTTACACCCAAAGGTTGCTACAACTTTGTGCCTGATAGAATTGTATATAACAGGCAGAAGGAAGCCTTATACGATATAGCCATGTCCGTCTGTCTGTCCTTACTAAACACTGGATCTCAGAGACTATAAAAAAGAGCGAGAGAAAGAGAGACAGCTATCATTCTTATTCGACAGCGACAATGTGGAAAGTTTAGTACTCTATGGTTTATTTATAATATAGGTACGAAATAAATATACCAAATAGATCCGTCGGTATATTTCAGTATTTATACGGTATATTTATAGAATATAGTTTAATTGGGGATGTGTATATTTTTGATTATTTTTGTGGTATATTTCTTGTTGAATATAGTCGGGGATTGGTATATTTGATTATTTTTTTAGGTATATATTTGTAGAATATGGTTTTATTAGAGATGCGTAGCGGGTATATCAAAGTTGAGTAGGTTTCTAAATTGTTTAACATATTGAGTAACAGTCGAATACTTTCATATACTTATACTAATTTGTTTTTCTCTTTTTTTTTGTTTACAGTCTACGCTTTGAGATTGTGAAAATGGCGTGTGATGAGAAGGAGCTGCGCCGTGAGATCTCGTTTGCCATTCGCAACATTCATGGTATTCGTGTCGGTCTCTTCACGCCCGACATGGCCTTCGAGGCGATTGTGAAGAGGCAGATAGCGCTGCTCAAGGAGCCAGTGATCAAGTGTGTTGATCTAGTCGTGCAGGAATTGTCCGTAGTCGTGCGCATGTGCACCGATAAGGTGCGAATACCTTTATTTTAATCTATGTTCGATTACTGATTGCTCTTCTTACTTCCCAGATGAATCGCTATCCACGCTTGCGTGAGGAAACTGAACGCATCATTACCACACATGTGCGACAGCGTGAGCAGCGATGCAAGGAGCAAATACTGCTGTTGATTGACTTTGAGCTCGCCTACATGAATACCAATCACGAGGATTTCATTGGCTTTGCCAAGTATGTGAATAATGAGAATTGTAGATGATTGATATCTTTTTGGTTTTTTTGGTTTGTTATTTTGTTATTACTTTACTCGTATTTTGTTCGAATCTTACAGTGCTCAGAATAAATCTGAGAATGCTAACAAGACCGGCACCCGACAGTTGGGCAATCAAGTCATTCGCAAGGGTCACATGGTCATCCAAAACTTGGGCATCATGAAAGGTATGTAGAGTGTGTCGAGCGTCACTTTCAGCCGCCTTCCAGCCATGAGTTTGTAACAATCGAACACGAACGCCGCGTTACGCAAGCATCCTGTTGTTGTCTTAGTGTCTGTGTATGTCAGTCAACTTCTTCACACTTCTTCACCCTACTACTTGCCACACCTGCCACACACCCACAACTTTTTCACTCTCTGTCTCCCTCTTCAATTGCATCACCAACAATCGACGCACTTCCCGCACCTACAGAGCACTGACAAATCAATCCACCGCCCACTAATCAATTTACTAACTTGCACGCTGTCTCTTGATCACATTTGATCACACTTTATTGCTGTATTATTTTATAGTCCCTTGATAGATGTCGGTTCGTTGAAGTAATCGTAAAATACAAAAAGTAAGCTGAAGTTTGTTTGTCTTTATTTTTTTGCCTAAATCAATTTTATCTTCAAAAATAATCATCTCCCAACTACTACATTAATTTACCAAATATTGACTTTGGTAGATTGCTCGTATTTTTGCGGTATACTAATTTGGTATATTTGTAAGTCAACACTGCATATACTAATATACCAAATATAGACTTTGGTAGATTGCCAGTATTTTTGCGGTATACTAATTCAGTATATTTTATAGTTAACACTGCTTATATGAATATACCAAACGTATACTTTGGTATATTGTTAGTATTTTTGGGGTATATCAATTTAGCATAATTTTAAGCCACGTATATTAATCTACCAATTCTATACTTCGGTATATTGTTAGTATTTTTGGGGTATATTTTTAAGCTAATACCGCACTGTAGCTTTCTTTTTTTTATTTACTTCTATTTGGTGAAATCGATTAGATTATTTAGCCAAATACTCTGTCTCTCTCTTATCTTGTCCTCTCACTCTTACTCAATAGCACTTTTCCCTCAGTGAGGCATGTGGCATGCGGCATGTTTCGAACAAAGCTCAAGCCAACGTTGAATTTTCAGGCTCTCTTAGCACTCTTTTCTATCGTTTTCAAAATTAACTTTTTACTTGAGTTTTGTTTATTGTCTTTAATTTGCTTCTATGTGCTTTATCACGTGCTTTTCTTTCTCTTTTTTTTCCATTGAGTTATATTATTTAGTTTTCTTTTATATTTTTTTTTTTTTGTTTCTTCCTTTCGGTTTTGTGTTCTCTTGTTATACTTTTATATTGCCCTTTTCGAACCTCAACACACACTTCTAACAACTTTGGGTGTGGAATATTAAAAGCTTTGCTGAGATTTTTGCCACGCCTATTTGGTTTGTATGCAATGATTTCTTTGCCAACTTTCTTTTTTTGTTTTGTGTAGTTTTTATTTGAATCGTTTAACGACATTGTGTTGTGCTTGCTTTTAAAAGCTTAAAACCGAAAGCTAAAACTTAACATTCTTCATTCCAAACTTTCATTTCATTTCCTCCATCTCCTCTAATCCACATTCTGATCATCAATGATCATTGCATTTGCCTGGGCTAAAATTGTGTGTGTGTTTGTGTGTTTGGAATTCGATTTCGATTTCGAAAATTGAGCTGACAATGAAATGTTTTCTTGTTCACAGGAGGATCGCGTCCTTATTGGTTTGTGCTCACATCGGAGAGCATCTCCTGGTACAAGGACGAGGATGAGAAGGAGAAGAAATTCATGTTGCCGTTGGATGGTTTGAAATTGCGCGATATTGAGCAGGGCTTTATGTCAATGTCTAGACGTGTTACATTTGCTTTATTCAGTCCCGATGGACGTAATGTTTATAAGGTTAGTAATTTTTGTTAGCATACAAAAAAATGACAAATTCCAAGCAAAAACCAAAAAAAGAAAAAAAAAACTAATAGAAGACCACAAGAGAATGAAATGAAACAGAAAAATGAGAACAATTCATTTATTTTTGTGCTAGAACAAATAATTCTCAAGAGATATTTATTTGTTGTAGCAACAAAATGATGATGATGTTAACGAAAAAACATTCCAATTATTTTCAACCATTTTGTGTTTCTTTTGTTCCTTTGAAATTTGTTCAAATTGTTGACAATTCAAGTTTTGCGTTCCAAAACAAAGTACCAAAAAAAAAAAAGAAAAAATGTAGTAAATATTTAATTTATTTTTTGGCAAATTTCATTCAAGAAATTTGCATTGTGTTTGGATCGCACGCAATGAATTCATTAATTGATTGAGTTTTTTTGTATAAGATAAAAATTACTATGTTTTTATCAACATTTAGATTCAAGTCAAAGGATCAAAAGGAGCTTCTTGCGTTGAGCTCCTTTTGTGCCTCTGATTTGTCGAGCATGAAACAACCACCAAAACTTAAGCCTGAAAATACAATCGATACCAAAGCTAAAGGCATAATCAATGAAACTATATATACGTATATACATCCCTCGCTAAACCGATAACCAATCAATCAATCAATATATATATATACTATATATACAGCCACCGAATACAAGAACACTAACTAACCTTTTTGGTCCAATGACACACGCAGCTGCGAAAAAAACTAACCACTAGACTAATATGTTAAAAATGTTAAGATAAAACCAATCCAAAACCGATAAACCGATATACCGAATACCGATAACCGATAGCCAACCAAATGCCACCACAACCCGTCCAAGTACTCGTAATCGTTATCGTACTCGTAATCGTAATCGTAATCGTAAAACGTTGTCCCATTTACCAAATGCTTGACGAAAATACCTATCCATTTGTTCTCTTTGCGCTTGGACGCTTCTTCTTCTTTCTCCCCCTCGCAAACACACACACACGCACACGTACACACACTTACTTGCCACACATTTAGGATTATAAACAATTGGAGTTGTCGTGCGAGACAGTCGAGGATGTGGAGTCCTGGAAGGCATCATTCCTCCGCGCCGGCGTCTATCCCGAGAAGCAGGAGACTCAGGAGAATGGCGACGAGGTGCGTACAAAGCTATTTTATCTATCTATTCCATATCTATATCTATGTCTGAATATATATCTATAAATGAATATCGTTAGTTGAGTGCTAAACTCGCTTAGCTTAGACTAAGTCCTCAATGTTCGTATGTACGTCGTGTATACGCTCTACTCTGATTAGATAATAGCGACAACAAGGTCAACAACTAATTAACACACTGCACACAATCATGTTCAGCGAAACAAGCCAAGTTAACCAAATGCTTAATTGGGCATGACGTATTAACACTCCTCCTTCAAAATCAATTCCAAAATTACCTTAAATGTAACCCAGTTCCTTTAAAAACTATTCAATTCCCAGCATCAGCTATTTTAACAGTCAAATTTAACTGTTAAAGTCATGTAAAATAACATTACATATTATGCACCTTAATGTTAGAAGACTGTTATGAAATTCATATATCTGTTATCAGAACAGAGTCGATTATGTTGTGTTTATGTGAATATAACAATCATTGTTAAACACAATAATCGTTTAACATTGTTAATATAACAGTAGCTGTATCTGTTATACGCCATATTCGCTTAGCGGTGTTAAAATAACAATGGCTAACGGATATGTGAATATAACTGAAAATCTTATACGCCAAATTTGTTTAACATTGTTAATATAACAGTAGCTGTATCTGTTATACGCCATATTCGTTTAATAGTGCTAATATAATAGTTGCTAACGGATATGTGAATATAACAGTATCTGTTATACTTAGTATTCGTTAATATAACAGTGGCTGTAACTCTTTTATGAATATAACAGTAACTGTTATACGAAACATTCGTTAAACAGTGTTAATATAACAGTGACTAACAGATATGTGAGTATAAGAGTAACTGTTATACGAAAGATTCGTTGAACAGTGTTAATATAACAGTATCTGTTTCTGTTCTACGCCATATTCGTTTAACAGTGTTAATATAACAGTATCTGTTATACGAAATACTCGTTTAACAGTTAATAAAACAAAGCCTGTGGCTGCTCTATAAACTGCGAAATATAAAAGTAATTCATTCCTTCGATGAACCTCATTTCAATGTGACTCAATCTTTCTGTCCCCTTCTTATAGAACCTTTCATTTTCATACCCTCTCTTTCTTTTGCTCTCCCCATCCTTTATCTCTGAAGATCATGATCTTATTACAAGGCATACATATCATTACTAACCCGCAATTTCATACATCCATTTACATAAATATATATATATATAATTCTTGTATATTGTGTATTAAATGGACTCTGAAATATATTTGCAAATTTACTTAAACTCTTACTTAATTTAAACAAGAAACAAATAATAAGAAACGATTTCTCTGATACCGTAATAACTCATCAAATATTTCTTTTGTTTGTTTGTTTTTTTTTTCGAAACGTTGCGCTCCAAAATAAAAATACCACAAAATATCATCATATATATATGAAAAATACTACACGTCTCTGCTATATATATATATATAAACGTGTGTGTATGATTAATAATGTGCATATTATATTTGCTCTGTGAATATATGCAGGAAGGACAAGAGGTTTGTTTCTTTTCATCATTTTTAGCATATACTTTGCATATTTCCTACGCTCTCTCTCTATATTTCTGTCTATATCTGTCCTCTATCTATTTAACTCGTAGATTCTGCAATTGTCTCTTTGGTTTCTTATCGAATAACAAATTATGATTTCAATCAAATACTCTGTACACTCAACAGAATTGGGAGAAAGAAAAGAAAATATATCTGTTAATCGAAAAGATAATGTTGAAAATGTTATTAACAATTCTATATATAGTAAATGTGTTGGTGTACAGGGTTTTTGATCGTCGTGCTTTCTGTATATTTATCGAATGGGGGATCGAAAACAAAACCGTTGAGTTATTTACCTTTCCGTTTCTATTCACCTAACATTTTTATTTCGTTTGTTTTCCTTTCTTTCTGCCGTTGTACAACACTAACCAAATAAATTTTGTGGGTTGAAGTAATTCATGACTATCGATTGGGTTTAACAACACATATTACGAGTAACTTTTATCATTTGCTTCCTTCGTTTATCCTGTTCCCTGTTCCGTTTTCTACTATCATTTATATATTCAACTTAAGCCTAAAGTATCAAATGTATATATATATATGGATATATATCTATATATATATTTGCATACTTCTTATACTTATATCTTGCTACTCTACTTAAATATAAACAAAATATATCGATATAAAAATATAATTTTGATTTTACAATATTTTTTATGAATTATTTTCTTCTATTTTCCCGTCCACGTACCAAACGAAATGACCACATAAAAAATACATATACAAATATGCTGAAAATTACAATGCAAATAATGATTGTAATACCCAAAAACAAAAAACTAAACATCAAATTTATTATGTATCAAAAAAAAACGTTCACAGCAAAAAGTATGTTAATTTTTCCGTTTTCTTTTTATATGGTTCACAATACTTTTGAATTATTCGATTATTCTCCTATGCATTCGTAATCTTAAAAAATAAATCCCAATACTTACGTAACATTGGCATTATTTTTTGCTTTTCCGTTGAGTTAAAGTTTGATAAAAGCTTCTAAAACAAGTACAATTAATTAGATTTACGTTTTTATTATCGCCTTTATCCTATTTGAAAACGCTTTGTAAACACACATTTTGTTCTCTTCTACTACAATTGTCCTTTAGCAGCTGCGTCACAACTTTGATCAGCTCTAAAGTGTAGCATATCATATTTGAGAAACACTCACACGCATCTTAAAACTATGTTATTTGAAGGGCTTTCTAACACTGATCAGGGTTGCCACCTATTGTATCATATTCGTAGACCTAACCTTTGAATTTTGATAAAATTTTGAAAATATTTTTTCTGTGGGAATATTCAAATACTTTCTTTGGAAAAATTTCATAAATTTTGAACTTTTACTAAAATTAAAAAAAGGACTTTCTTTATGAAAATGTTCCAAAAATTTTAAAATACTTTTTCTTTGGGGAAATTTTCATAATTTTTTTTTAAATTTCATAAATTTTGAAAATGCTTTTTCCTCAACGAATTTTTCGTAAAGTCTTATAAAATTTGCATAAATTTGAAAACACTTTTTCATTAGGTCTAATAAATTTAGCTAAAATTTTCAAATACTTTATCCATGGAATTTAGCATAAAGTCTTTAAAATTTTACTACAGTTTGAAAATAATTTCTTTTGGGAAATTTTGATAAACATTTAAATTTTTCTAAAATTTTTCCTTGGGGAATTTTTTCATAAACTCTTTTAAAATTTCAAAATACTTTTCATAAAGTTTTTAACAGCGATCCACTAATATAATTAATATAGTATATTCAAAGACCAATTTCCATAAGTTGATGATCTCTGATATTTTTGAAGTTCTGAAACTCCCTCGGGAAATATTTCTCTAAGAAATCAATAAACTAGGTTGGGACACACACTCACTATCGAAATTATCTACTTGTTTATCTAAAATTCTTGGAAAACTAATCAGCACTACAATTTGATAATAAAACTATCCATCAATTTATTTATATTTATTAACCACTAACTCGAAAAAAAAACAAAAAACCGTATCTAGCTTGCTTCCATTTATTTTCTAATTCATAATTGTTGTTGTTACTGTTGTTATTTTTGTTTTTGGTTTGATTTACAATTTCGTAACACTAAAATTTTCCAACCTCAATGATAATACGATAAAAAAATAGATGAAATGTAATGTGACAAATTGATTAATAATGCTTTACTTTTTGTCTGATGCACCGTTTTTGGCATTTTTCAATTGTACAATATTTCCTACACCTCTACACACACACTCTTTTATCTTTTTTAATTGATTGTTTGTTTGTATTCTTTTCCAATTACTTTTGCGCCCTCCCCAAAAAAACAAAAAACTGAACCTGAAATTACATAAAACCAAATAAAAAATTCCCCCTCCATCGATGTGTGATTACATTACAAAAATGAAATATTAAAATGAACAAAACGAACAAATCAAAATAAAAAAAAAACTATAATAGTCGGCAAATGAGGAAAGCTCATCGGATCCACAACTGGAGCGTCAGGTGGAGACAATTCGCAATCTGGTCGATTCGTACATGAAAATCGTCACAAAGACCACACGAGATATGGTGCCCAAGGCAATTATGATGCTGATCATCAACAATGCCAAGGACTTTATCAACGGCGAGCTATTGGCACATCTCTATGCCTCTGGTGATCAGGTGTGTACTCTTTCAACTACTTTTTACATTTCATATTTCTATAATCTTCTCTCGATAGGCACAAATGATGGAAGAGTCCGCGGAGTCGGCCACAAGACGCGAGGAAATGCTGCGCATGTATCGCGCCTGCAAGGATGCTTTGCAAATTATCGGTAAGTGTATATAGGATTACTAATCCAACGCGCGTTTATCGTATAGTTAGTCACGATGCTAAGGTTCTTTATACTCGTAGAAGGGTATTAGCACTTTTTGCCTCCAGAAATAAGTGTATTTGACTGTCAGAAGCATGCATCTCCCACCCCATCAAGTATACATATATGTTTTTAAGTAGGGTCAACAGTCGAGACAGGATATTGCCTTGTGCGTCTGTCTGTCCGTCATACTATACCAATATACCAAATGTAGTCTTCGGTATTATTTAGTAGTTTTGCGGTATAATAAGTAGGTGCATTTATAGATTAATACTAAGCTATTGCAAGAAACGTCTACAACCATCTGATATATTTTTTGTTTAGCATATTTTGCATGTAGAACTATATCAATATACCAAATATAGCTTTTAGTTCATTTTAGTAATTGTGCGATATATAAATTTGGTATATTTTAAGAAAAATGATAGCGGATACCTGCATATCGATATACCAAAGATAACTTACGGCAGAATTTAATATTTTTGTGGTATTGTAGGTTGGTAATTTTTAGAAATAATACCGCAACTATTTTCTCATTTTGAGAATGGATCACTTGACTGTAGCTTTAGTATATTGCGATATACCTTTTCTATAATTAGTTATTTATGCAGTTAATTTCAAAAAATACGTAGTTTTCTTACTTGTTGTGTATAAGTGAGCCCGTTATCATGTGATTTTCATGATGTGTGCTTAAGAACTGATGTTTATTAAAATATTTATAAGTGGTTGATGATTACAGTGTTGCAGATGATATAAAGTTATATTTTGATAGTATTAGTGTTAGGGAGGAGAGTTTTCTAAGTTTATTATTTCATTTATTTTTTTTATATAATATCAATAATAACCAATCATAACTGTTTTCCCTCTCTCAACCAGGTGACGTTTCAATGGCAACCGTATCATCGCCATTGCCGCCGCCCGTGAAGAACGATTGGCTACCAAGTGGCTTGGATCCACATCTATCGCCGCCCAGCCCCGGTGGCCCACGCAAGGCAGCACCCACCGCACAGGTAAAAAGAGTCTGAGATTCATACTATACTATACTATATACTATACTGTAATATGCTATACTATACTATTCTTTTCTATACTATAGTAAACTATACTATAATATAATGTACTGTAATATACCATACTATAATATAATATAATATACCATACTATAATATACTGTACTATACTATAGTATATATAGTATAGTACTACATATGTATATACTACTACTAAAATACAATAATATAGTATATTACTAATATAATACTATAATATACTATACTACACTAATATACTATACTCGACTATACCACACTATACTAGAATATACTATAATTGAGCACCTTTCGTATTTGGTTTGCAGGGCTCGTTGGGTGGTCGCAATCCACCATTGCCGCCGGCAACTGGACGCCCAGCGCCCGCAATTCCCAGCCGCCCAGGCGGTGGTGCTCCTCCGCTGCCAGGCGGTCGGCCAGGCGGTGCTCTGCCACCACCATTGCTACCATCGTAAGTAGTCCCGATATATACCTATATATACGACATATATTCATACTCTATATATATATATATTTGATTTGAATTTAGCTTTGTGTTTAGTTGTACACTTTATTTTATTCGTAATCGTAATTATCTTTTGTTGGCTGTAAGTGCGCCGCTCTGTACAGTTTTTTGTATATAGAACTCGCTCGTCTCCTTTTTGTATTATTATTATTCTCTTCTATTTGAATCTTTAGTTCATTTCTTTATTTTATTTTGCTTTGAACTATACTGAATTTCTAGACAAAATTAAGGTTTTGGTGGCAACAATAATCGGAAATTTAAATTTCAGGAATTCAGAACAGTTCAATAAAATAGTGCTTTATTTCATTTACGTATAGTTTTCATGATTTGATTTGAGTTGAATCGACGATTGGGACCTCTTTTTATATGCGGCGAAAGAACGCTCACATTTTGAAACACTGAAAAACATATCTACGTAATAATACTTTATGTGCATACTATTAATACTACTTGTCTCAATCGCTTTAATCTATTTTTGTGTTACCCTTATAATTTGTGTATAATAATCTTTTGTTTGTTGTGAATAGCTTTATTTTCTTGGTTTGCCCTCATTAAAGATATCTATTCAAGAAATAACAATCTTTTTTTTTAACTAATTTCATTAGATATCAGAGGGCAAGCTATAAACAAGATTTTTCTTTATTTGTTTTTTGATTTGTGAAACCTTTTTTATGCTCTCATAGAATTTATTCTCGAAAAGAATCGAAAATCAAAAACCGAAAAACTTAACAAAATAAAACCTTTTGTTTCTTCTCTTTTTTCTCTCTATTTCGCTCACAAACCAAAAAAAAAAAATATATTGCGATAATTCAACAACAACGCCAAACATGCGAATATTCGAATAATAATAATGAATTAATTCATTTTCAATAATATCTAACGCACACACTCACACGACTCACAACTCAACCTAACCTCAATGTGAAATGCTAACTGTAAATTTGCCCACACACAAACACACAAACACACAACAGACGTCGTTAAGTTGTCAGCCACAGCCACAGCCGAGGCATTTACTCTCTTTAAAACTAAACTAACCACAAACAAAAAATCGCTTTCGCTTTAACCAAAACAAAAAGAAAAACAAAGAAAAGAAAACCAACAAATCGATGATGATGAACCGAATATTATCTCCGAAAACTCTTCTTTTTAAGTACAAATATATATTTTGAAAAACACAAAACTTCAGGCTAAAGCTCGCGCTCGCGCTCTCTCTCTTCCACCCCCCCAAATCTCCTCTCTCACAGTGTCCTATAGAAAAGCTCGCTCAGTGAACTAAAACTTAACAACGAGATCGCGCCGTTTATAGTCTAGTATTATTCCGAAAATAAATTTAATGAAGCGTTCAATGATTTAAAAAATATCGTAAATATTCTCCGTATATATATCATATTTATACACACGTAAAATATCTGATTATTAACGATATACAATATTTATATAGAATTATACAGTTTATAAATATTATGGAAACAAAAAAACAAACAATTAAAACACAAATAGCCGGTGATGACGAAATAAAGCTTATGATCCCAAATAATGAAGCAGAAGAAGAAGCACAGAGTTTATCACGATCTATATACAATATATATTTATATTGGAGATGAGAACTGTAACTCGCTCGCTCTACTACTCCTTAGACTTTTCATAGTTTGTTAGTTTTTATCATGAGAGACATATACATACTATATATAAATTAGATATGAGGCCTGATCTGAGCTGAGTTTTGCTAAATGAGGAACGGACAAAGACCGAAGGAAAACTAGAGTGTGAGCAGAGTGTCCTGTAAATGCTAAAAATACCATTCTCAAAACTGAAAAAGAAATGAAAAAAGGAAAACATGCAACATAACATATAATATATACCATATACGATATGAGAACTATGCTTAAGTTAACTAAAGTACCTTTTTTTGTGTTGTTGTTGTTGTCGTTAAATAAAAAACAAAAGTTAAAACTAAATACTAATAAAGTAAAAACAAAAGTGAAAACATTTATACATATGTATGTATATGTACAATATGTATATGTAAAATGATGAAGCAGCAAAAAACATTCCACTACATAAAATACATGATAACAAATTATTTAAAAAGTTACAAATTAATTGTTCAGTATGTGTACGCAACAAGATGAAAAATAAATACAATATAGTTAAAAAAAAAAACTCAAAAAGAAGAAAATTATAGATGCATAACAATTTATATATATACACAAGTAAAAGAGAGAGATATATATAGATATATAGATATACACTAACAACACACCTATATATACAGACTGACATACACATATTCTCACATTCACATTTATTATTGGTCCTCCAGCTGAGAGCTTCGCGTTCACTCTTTTTTCCAGTGTTGTAAAGCGCGTCGGCCATCTTTCTTTTTTTGTTGTTTTTCTTGTTGCTCTCTGCCCCCCTTGAGTAGGTGAATGCGAGTGTGTGTGTGTGTGTGTGGGTGTTGTAGCAAAACAAATTAATCGATCAGAGTTTTGCTTTGTTGATGTTATCTACATACATATAACAGCTATGTTGACTTTTATATTTTTGATCTTGTTTATTTTTGCGTTGTTGTTTGCTTTTGCTTTTCGTTTTGAACTTGATTGATTCTCTCATAATTTGTGACTAAATCGATAAACATACACACACACACTGATACTCACATACATACACTCACACACACACACACCACAGAGCCAGCAGAAGTGAAACAGACAAATCGATAAAAAGGGGTTTCAAGCGTTCCGATAACTGTTTGATTGCATAGCGGCAGCGCCATTTTTTTTTTCTTCTCTATATTGTTGTTGTTAACAATTAGTATAGCCTAATTCTTTGCGCAAAGCTACAAATAAACAAACAAACAAAAAAAAAGCAAATTGAACAGAACCAACAACAACAGTACAAACTACTTTTTGCAACCCTTTCAAGTCGCGTCACTGGAGCCGTCGGCGGAGCGATAACCCAACAATCGGGCGCCAATCGATACATCCCGGAGAGCATGCGTGGACAAGTGAACCAGGCTGTTGGCCAGGCGGCAATGAGCGAACTCTCCAACGTCTTTGCCACCCGATTCAAGTAAACAACCCAAAACTATATCACAAGCGAAGAGAGTGTGCAAAGCAAAATCAGAGAGAGAGAGAGAGCGCAACTACGCAACCGAAAACAAATACAATTATAATACGCACGTCACGCACACTCAAAAGCAAAGATCGAAGCAAGAGAGAAAGAGAGAGAGAGCGGCGAGGCTGCAACTGCATTCGGCTCCATCTCACACTCTCTTCTTCTGCTTATCTCAACACTGTGTTTTTGTTGTTGTGTTTTTTATTTTATTTATTAACTACATTTACATATGTAACTGTGTTGTCGTCTTTTTTGTGTTCTTGTTTTTCTTTTTATTATTTTGTGTTCTTTATTATTGTATATTTTGTGATGTGACCATGTCCTTGTGTGTGTGAAACTAAATTCATGTATTACGAAAAAAAGAATCACATTCCGTTTTTTTTTGTTGTTGCGTTTTATTGATTAAAATCGGCTAACTAATATAGCTTGTATATTTATTTCGTATTTCGTTTTGTTGTTTATGTTTATTCAACATTCCATTTGTATACAACACACTCACACACACACACATACATACACTCGTCAATGAATCTCTTAAAAATAATCTCTAAATCCTAACCTCAAAGTTGTTAATTACATTTTACGATTAAAACAAAAAAAAAAAAAAAAGCAATGCGAAATTGAACAAGCTGAAAATACATAGAAACATAACCCATACATGACTAACATATATACATACATCAATACATAGTCTCTTATTTAGAAAATTTTGCATAAATGCAGAAAAAAAACATTGTAATTGTTGCTAAAAAACGACAAAAAAAAAATGAAAAAAGAAACCAAAAAAAAGAAAAAAGAATAATGTGTTTTTGTGTAGTTTTTAAAAACCACCTTATAAAATGTATGCATATGTGTTTATCTAAATGAATATATGTGTGTATATGCATATGTATATGTATTTGTTAATGCTGCAGCAACTATTAAAGTACATTTAATGATATCCCCCCCAACCAAAAAAAGAACAATTGAATCAAATACACATACATACATACAAAGTGCAGCAAATATTTGATGAAAGCGCATATGGTAATTATACATAATACATACATACATACATACATATAAGAGTCAGAATACAGTTAAGAGAAATGAGTAAGTGAGAGAGGGTGAAAGAAGAAGAAAGGGAGTGTGTGTTTTGGTGTTTGGTAAAAGGCTAATGAAATATTACAGTTAATATGTATGTGTATGTAAATGTATTTCGAAATAAGCACAAAACGATAAACGATAATACTGAAGATCGATATTTTTGTTTCCTTCCCCCTCTCGATACTGTAAATGTGCCCATGAATGGAATGGAATGGAGAAAAGTGAAAACAAGTGAAAAAAGAACAGCATTTTGCATCTTAAACTAAAGCAATATATTTATTCAGCTTGAGATCTATGCATATTATATAGATATTTATATATATATATACAACATATATATCGAATATGTGTGTGTTGAACTGTGTAAAATCTTTTCGAAACAATTTTCCATTATTTGTTGTTATTGTAGTCTGTACAAAAAGAGACAGCATTATATAGAAGAAGATGATATACATGACGATAGCTTTTAAAAGATTTCTGATCTGCTGATGTAGTATAACTCACACACACACACAGACACAGATGCATATGTATGTATGTATAGTGTATATTTAGTATATGCATGTTATGGCTATGTACAATTATTGTTTATGGCGTGATTATCGACAAAACACAACACGATAATTAAATCGATAAATCGATGCTAACTACTGCAAATTAACCGTTTTTTCCAACATCTTCTCGCGTTACGATAATGGCAAAAAAATTAAGTATATACTTAACAATATATACGATATATAGAAATGTCACAAGTATTTAGCTCCTCTATGTGTTTGTTTTAGTATAGCACACACACACACACACACCGATACCCATACACACACACACAGCTAACACAATACACATACATGACGCCTTGAGCATATACATAGATACATACATACATGCATACGTACATACATATATATATATACATATATTTATATATAAATAAATATGTACTTATATGAGAATGAGAGATGACAAACAGAAAGAAAAAAACACCCCCCCTCCACGTTGAGAAGAACATCCCAACCAAGTGTAGCGCTTACTAATTGCTGTTTATTGAATTGAAAATGAAATACGTTAAAATGAAAAAAGTGTATGCTGAGGGGTAACTACAATGTTATAAATAAAAAAAAAAATGAAAAACAAAAAAATAAAAACAAAAAAAAAGTATATATTAAAAAAGAAAAAGACTTGTTGCATTCATTGTTTTTAGTGCTTGCCTCCGTTTACAGTGAATGGCACTGTTAACTGTTAACATAGAGAGAAAGAGACAGAGATGTAAGAGCTTGTCCTTAACAGAGTTGCTTTGCGTGTTGTTGTTGTTGTTTTATTTCGTTGGTGTTGGTTTTCCGCTCACTCACTTGTTGCAAATTTTGTCAACAACTAATATTTCGTTTTGCTGTGTCTCCTGCTGTGTCGGTGAGTTGCCTTTAATCAACTATCAATTAACTACACTACGACTTTAACTTATTTAACATTTTAATCTCTTCTTCACATGCAAAACTCTGCTTTTAAGCGTATGTAGTTATTAAGTTTTCCATTTTTTGTTTTATTTCATTAAAAAATACAAATGTATTAATTGCGAATTTTTGCATATTTTCCCCGCAGTCGACCTGGAATGAATGCGCCACCAAAGCTGCCTGATCGTCCCTCATATTACGGAAATACGACCAATGGACGCTATTAATGATGATGATGATGATGATGATTCAGCTTTATATCCGATAATGTATCTAGCGAGGTCCATCTGAACAAAAGAGAGAGAGAGAGAGAGAGCATGGAGCAGCACTGAGCGTTAGATTTGGATATCCTAGATTGAATATCCTAGTAAAACTGTAAAACTCAATTTGTATTATTATGTATGTATTTGTTAATAGAGGGCAGCTGTGTCTGTCAGCGTGAACGAAAGAGAGCGAACGATCGCAGGGAGTGTAGAGTGTGTGTTAGAGCGAGCGAGAGAGCGATATCGATAGCGATAGCGAGTGTGTGTCTGTCTCTTTTTGTATGTTTTTTTTATTTTGATTCGCCTCCCAAAGTGAACTTTTAAAAGTGTGTAGAACACTTGCCGACTGGTCCTTAGAAATGCTAGACATATCATAGCCGTAATAGAGTAGTAAACACACACATGCACATGCACAAATACGAAACCCACCCCCGAACACACACACACACACACTTACCGCTTAGGCATATACATACATACATTTGTAATTAAAGCTAAAGCATAGAGAGAGAGCCAAGTTATACCGACTAAGTGCAAGCAGCCGCAAAACTGTTATACAGTCATACAGTTATACACACACACCACACACACACACGCACACAGGGCTGCGCTGAAAAATATACTATATACTATTAATATTGTTAAAGTTCAACATCCAAAAAGAAATATCGTCTCTGTGCATTGTAAATATTTCAAAAGAACACAAAGAAAAACAAAACAAAAACAAAAAACACTTGTTGTTATAAATAATATATAATACGAAACGCTTTAAATTCACAATGTTTCCAAAATATATACTTATATTTAAATATAAATATATATAGATATAAAATATAAATATACAAATATATATTTATTTATGTATTTGTTGCTGCGCCTTCTAGACATGTATATTTTTTACACTTAATTATCCCCAAATATCCTTTTCGGCACGCCACCAACCACTAAATTTATTGCAAGTAATTTTTTTTATATAATTTATATACATAATTATATATATATATATACAATATAAACAAACAGAAAATGCAAACCAATTATACATTTTAATTTTATATATGTATTTATGTTTAAGCAAGAGAAATAAACAATCAACAAACGAAAATGAATGCGTTGTTATTACTGTTATACAAACCAAAAGGACATTCGGATCCTCTGATGTTCTTTCATTTCATGATTATCCTTAGGAATCTAGCGAACACAAGGATATGCCGAGTTGTTTCAACTTTACGTTATATCTTCAAAAAGGACATTCTTGTAATTGCTATAACTCCGATATTTTTAAAAAAGGTCTCAAAAGGACATGCTTTTTAAAGCTCCTAACAAGCTAAACTAGCGAACTGCTTTCAAGGATTTTTGATAATGTTGTGTATTTTTGCCAAATCCTTACGAATCTCACTTTGGCTTACCTTTTTAAAATCAGGATAACTAGTTCTACCAATTAACTTTTAAGGATATTCCAATAAAATTCAGCTAAATTTTTGTTAAGGGAAAAAAACTTCGAGAGTTCACTGTATCTCGGTCATTTCAAGGACGATCAGGATGTTCTTTGGCACAATGATGGCTCTTATCAAAACAAACTGATAGGTACACTCAAAAGGATGAAAGTCCTTACAGGACTCCACATAAAATGACTTTATTGCTTACAGAAACTTGCGTATATCTCGGCCATATCCTGTCTGATCCTTGCGCGTCCTGTCTCAATCGAAGTCGTTTCCTGAGAACAATCATTGTGACAAAGGACATTCCAAACGTCCTTGCGGTTATCGCGATATCCTGGAATTTGTGATTTCGGTCATTTTTGCTTGGCCCTCGGACTAAAAAATGAGAAGTGTTGGATCCTTAGATGATGCCATATTTTTTCAATGCCAATCGAAAGAGTTGGTCCTAACGATTCTAGTAATGTAGGTCCTTCGAAAATGCGGCAGGATATGACCGAGAAATAATGATTTTTAATATTTATGTGCAGAAAATATGGTATGCAGAAAACATCGTAAATCTCGTCCATATCCTTTGTGATCCTTGAGAGTCGAATCGAAGCGTATTCGTGAGAACTATTATCCTGCCAAATTTAATCCTGATCGTCCTTGCGGTTCTTGAGTTATCCTTGAATTACTAATTTACGCCTTTTTCGTTTCGCTAACGGAACGGAAAAATTACAAGTTTTGCATGCCAATCGATAGAGTTGGTCCTTACGAATCTAACAATACAAGGCCGATGAATATGCGACAGGATATAGCCGAGATATAGGCATTTTTCGTTTTTATATGCCATATTACTTGCACCCCTAAAGTATGCAGTGGAATATTTGCCCAACGATTGGGTGGCCACGAATCCGCGACGACATCGAAGTTGCCTTGTAAAATACCAACTGGCTCAAGTGAAATACCAGGCGAACATAAATCAGCAGCACGCAGATGCAAAAAAATCACAAAAAGTTCACACCCTAAAAGTATGCCACAGTAAATTTTGGCAATTTTAAATTTCATGTGCCGCATCATTGCCATTAAGGTACCTCCTAAAAGTATGCTTTAAAAAAACAGTAGCAGAAAGTCCGAAGTGGAGGTAAAAGTATGCCGCAAATAATTGGTTTCGCTCATAATTGGCCATCCTAAAAGTATGCTAAACTAAAATTGAGCTTTTTGCAGATTATTGCCGCTGAGGTCGCTTTCTAAAAGTATGCTTTCGGAATTGCATGAAGAGCTTGACTTTAAAAATGACACTTTAAATATATTTTTCAAATACAGCAGAAAGTGTATTAACTAAAAATAAAATTTAATATCTAAAAAATAAAAAGAAATAAATAATAATAAAAATGAATAGAATTGCATTTAAATTCGAGGCATTTTGTTTGCCCGTAATATTTTGTATATTTTCGTCCTCTTCGTTCTTTTCATCTCCATCTTCGTAATCATCGTCGTCCTTATGCGAGAATTATGTTGATGGGAAAAAATGCTTGTTTTCTTTATTTAACTTTGCAATGCAAAGTTGATTTTATTTGTTGTCACTGTTATAATTTGCTGTTTAATTAAGTTATGTAATTACACTGCTATTGTGATTGCTGTTCTTTTGTTTTTGTTGTTGTTTTTGTTCTCTTGTGGCAGACACAATCACAATCACAATCACCCTGTGATCGCTACGGTTATCGCTGTACCGTCACCCTGTTTGCAATTGTGACTGTTTATGCTTTTTACAGCAAAAGTTTATTGAATTTTAAAACTTTCAATTGTTGTTTATATTATTTAATATATAGTATCTGTATATATATTGTATTGTATAATCGTACTAGTATATGAATTTGCTAACTCTGAAATTGTTGTATAATTGTTTGTTATTGTTTTTGTTTTGCTTTGGTTATGTTTTCTTTTTCTTCTTCTTGTTGTTGTTTTTCTTGTTATCGGTTATCGTTAATCGTTTAACTATTATCGGTTCGCTGGTTTTTGATGCTCAACTTGTGATTCGAATCTCGTATTTCGCATTTGTTTTTCAATTGTTGCTACTAGTAATCATTAATTGTTAATTATGTTTAAGAAATTGACAGCAATTCTTAAGTATATTATCGTATAATCATTTAAAATGTATAAATTGTTCATCTTGTTATGTAAATTTGCAAAAATTGTTTAAATCTTCATATATATATATATATATTTACTATATATATTTATGTATGTATATAAATGTATATATCATAATTCATTCACTAATAATTTCATTTTGACAATTATGCTAAAAAAACACATTTGCTTCCTTCCGTTTCCACTATATGATAAGAATTGTGAAATTTGTTGCTTGTAAAGTAATTAAATTTGTTCTTTGTTTTTTTTTGTTTCGCTTAAATCTTGAATAAATATGTAAGAGTTTGTTTTTTGTTTGTTCATATGTATTATGTTTATAGAATACTTGCTTAAGAGCTAGACATTAATTAATATATACTATATACTCCTATGATCCTTCTTTTCTAATTTCTTCCATTCATCTTTTTTTCTTCATTTCAAGCAATAAACATTTAAACGTGAATTCTGAATAATACGTCGCCTACTCCAAACGCACGCACACTCACACATACATGCATACGCAAACATCCGCACACACACATGCATAGAAAGGAACTCGCACGCACACGCACACATACTTGCAGGTGAAGCACTCGCTGTCCCGCTCACACGCGCATCAAGCGCCAGTTCGCCAGTGTGATCCTCTTTGGTTGGCAACTCGGATGTTGTTTGAGTGTGTGCGTGCAAATTGACGCCGCTGTCGCGCCCCCCGATGGTTGGATGGTGCGGGGGGTGGGTGACTGGATGTTCGTATGTTGTGCGCCACACCAGTGTTGGTAAACGCGTGCTCACTACGAGAATGTGTGCGTGTGACAGTGCAAGGTGTAACTCTCTCTGTGTGTGTGTGTGTGCGTATGCAGTGAACGTATGTGTGTGTGTGTGTGCAATCGGACTAGGCGTCATCTAGAGCTAATGCATACATAGTATATTTTAAATATTTATATTTGTTTCATTTTATAATATATGTAAGTATTATTTACGAGAGAACTTACTTAGCTAAGATTTCAATATAAGAAAAGAAAATGAAGGGGAAAAAAATGCAACAACCGAAAATATATAGAGATATATGTATATTTAAATATTTTATTATTATTATTATTATGATATAGTAGGGATATATATATATGTATATAAAAAAAATAACAAGAGCGGAGAAAACTAATAATACATAAGATAGAAGAGAAAGGGAGAAGTGCTATTGCATTCATACACATACACATTAATATTGTTGTTGTTGTTGTTCTTGTTGTTGTTGTAGCTGTTGTTGTACTATAGTAAATGCAATTTATCGCTACGTTGCCAATCGCGGAATGCATCTCGCTTATGTGTGTGTGGCATTCGTATAAGTGTGAAGTATAAGAGTGAATTATAAGGGTAAGTATAAGTATTTTATATGCATGTTTTTTTATATGTATATAGAGCGTTTAGTATATTTTTTTTTGTATAATTACGAGTTTTCCCTCTTCTTTTTGTTTTGTTTAACAATTGCCTTTCCAATTAGTTCAATGACTATTTATTAAACAGATTTAAAGCTTCTTTTTGTTAGTTTGAAAAAGTTGTATGTTGCATTTGACTTCGAATACACGTAGTTTAAGTATTGAGTTTCTCAAGTTTTTCTTTTTTTTTTCGTTTTCGTTTTCTAGTGAGGAAGGCGCACAATATTATTGGCTTCAATTGAAAGACATATACCATGTTTTTATTTTTTTGTTTTGTTTCTTGCAAATTTAAATATTGCTTTTCAAAATGCTAAGCTAATGCTGTTATGCAATTAATTGTGTTTCGTTTAAAGTTGTTTTCTTTTCTTTTTCTTTTTTTTTTTGTTAAATTAAAATTCGATTTTCGAATCACAAGTTTTGCCAACACGACGCGAACCGTTTTTTTTATTTGCGTTGTATCTGAGCTAATGTTAAGTGACTGTGTATATGAGCGCATTTGTATGTGTGTGTGTGTCGATCCTTTATATAGAGAATAAACATGCTGTTAACATTAACTGTTAAGTGTTCGTTTGTGTGTGTGTGTGTTGAATTTATTTATGTTAATGGTGCAAGATCGCTTTATGAAACTTCGAAAAACTA
The DNA here is from genome assembly GCF_023558435.1 of Drosophila sulfurigaster albostrigata. Taxonomy (NCBI): domain Eukaryota; kingdom Metazoa; phylum Arthropoda; class Insecta; order Diptera; family Drosophilidae; genus Drosophila; species Drosophila sulfurigaster. The sequence continues at coordinate 23,503,681 of NC_084885.1, forward strand.
TTTTGCATTTCGACATCGAGAAGCAATTAACATACTGTTAAACTGTTAATGTTAACATACTGTTAAACACACAGAGGCTCTGCAGCCTCTGTTAACCGTGCTTCAATAACAGCTCGTTAATAATTATTTTGAATTTCTTTTTGTTTTGTTTTAACTGAATTTCGCATTTAGCATAACTACATTTGACTAATTTCCTTTCGTTTTTCTTTTTCTTGTGATGTACATAAACAACAAACAGTATATATCTTTATCAATTCTTTTTTTTTTTTTTTTTTCTTGTAATTTTTCCACTTTCGATTTAAAGAGCGGATAAATAAGTTCATTTTGGTAATAACAACGAACTATTTTTGAACTATAAATTAATAAACGAGTTGACACACATAAATAGCTGACAAATCTATATGCATTCATATATAACTAACTATATATACGGTATATCGGAGAAGTTGGGCTGACATACATACATCGGACTGTTTATCTAGATATATATATGCAGTTATATATGAGTGTACATAGTTATTATTGGATAAGTATGTGTGTGTTTGTATTGTTCTTTTGATCTGTGGGTTAGTTAGTTCAAGAGGTGCGTATATATACTATATATAGAGTCGTCTATAACCACCTGTGTAGGGTGAGCAATGAACAATAATGGAACAGATCGATACGCTTATAATGAATATCGAACAAAGTACATATATGTTTAGATATATATCAAATAACAAATTACAGACTGGCTAGATGTAATAAGCATAGTTTTCACTTCCTTCTTTATGCTGTATGGTTTTTCTTTTTGATTCCGGAAAATTAAGGAGAAGGATTGTGTGTGTGTGTGTGTGTGTGTATGTGTGTGTTTCGGTGTGTTTGTTTTTGGTTTGCTTAATCCTCCTTGGAGAGGCTGCCCAAATCGCTGAGAAAGATTTCAGGCGATAGAACATGCGATGAGCCGACTAGCACCTCCCAGTTGCGCACTGAATTGGTCACCTCGTAGGCGCAACGCATCTCGGACATGCTAACGCCACCGACAATGAAGATGATCAGACGCGGCACATTCTTCACCTGCGTCTGCGCCTTGTCCTTGTGCCAGTGGCCGTAGCGAGCGCTAGTCGGTGCATGGTAATTCGTATTCTGGGCGCGTCCCTCGAGGAATGGAAAGTGTCGCTGATCTAGCTTATCCTCAATGCAATCCTCCATAATGTCCTTGATCACCGGTGTCCAGCGTGACATCTGGTATGTGCTCTCCGTGATTCGCTCCTTTCGTGGCACCGAATAAATCTTCTTGCGTGACTATCGAACACAAACTCCATTCGATTAGGTTAATCATTCGAAAAATCATTCATCACTCAGCTCTCAACTTACATCGGCAATCACATTGATGCCCAAATAGCTCAGATTGCGCACCATATCCTGATCCTTGGTCGACAGCTGAGCGTGTGTGAATAACTTGGTCAAGTTCTCCTCGGAGATGCCGTTCTTGATCATCACATACAGCGAAATGATGCGCACTTTGTCATAGTTCGACACGTTCTACACAGAAGGAAGAGTGAGTTAATTATAGAGCACGAAGAATTCACTAAACTGTTTCTTTCTATTTACCGCATCCAACAAAATGGGCACAATGTTGCGCATATGATCCTTGATCTTCTCGCCTTCGGCATCGGTGCCCATGGCCAGATCCTGTTCAACGCGACACAGTTTGTCCACATAGTTCTGATACGATTTCATGCAGTCCTCGGCCAGATGCAAATGGGTGGAATACTTGGACAGCTCCTTCTGATATTGCGGCATCTTCTTGATCATCTGCGACAGATCGCGCATCGATGATTTGTCCGCTGCTGCAATCGGATATCGATACATTTGTAGATCAACACTTGCATATACATATATTTATTTTGATTCTGTGTTGCACTTCCAGGTTTATGTCTTTGATTAGCACTGGTTGAAGTCTTAATGTAAAGTCTTAATGGTTTGTGTCTTAATCTAACTAATGTGAATTTATTATTCCAAATAAGTAGTAAGAATTGAATTTTTGGTTCTTGTCTTCGATAAGCACTGGTTGAAGTACTTGCTATGGTTTGTGTTTTAATCGAACTAATGTGAATTTATTAATTTAAATAAGTAATAAGTGTATTGTATAAAAACAAAAAACCCTCCCAAATTAATCTAATCTAATCTTATTCAATACTCTAACTTATGTCGTATCCTATTATGTGGTGGAGCACACTTACTGGAACTCATGCGTTTGGAATCGGTGAATTTCTTCAGATTCTGCGTCACCTGGGTGGAGACGACAGCGATATGCTCGTGTCGCAGTTCGACCCACAAATCATCGTTCTCATCGAGGAGGACCTCCTTGTCGGGTTGATTGGGTCCGGGCGTGTATCGATAGACATCGTTAACAATGGGCAATAAATCATAGGCCATGGCTTGCAATGTGAGCTCGTGCAACAATGGCGAGACGCAATCGAAGCCACGATCCAAGATGAGCAGCTGGGATCGCGCCTTCTCCGGCCCCTCGCCCATGGTTGGCTCATCGGCCTTATAGGCATCCAGTTTCTGCTGCACCGAGGCAGCCAGATCGATGTTGCGATCCCAATCGCTGCGATAGCGCACATTCGGATATTCGCCCAACGTGGCGCAAAGCGTTGCAATCTGCTCGGCAATGCGCTCGATGTGCTTGCCACGGATGGAGGCAAAGGCCGGCGAGTACAAGCATTGGAACGTGTCCGGCGAGTCCAGTGAGAATACCTGCGACAACAAACAAAATGGCGACCATGCGGACCAACCAAATGTGACCGGACAACCGACAGAAAGAGTGCTCACATTAATTCGGGGCGAACTTTTTTGTTCGATTTCGATTTGGGGAAATTTATCGAATATCTCGAATGGGGGTTTTTTTCTTATTTCAGGGTTGTCTCGGTCATTGGACGGTGCAATATGTATGGATGTGTGTGTGTGTGTGTAAGCGTAAGCTTCCTGCTCTGTCGATAACAGCAATGCAGCAATTTATCGATATACAGCAAGTGCTTGAGCTTGTATGTGCAGTTGTCAGAGCAGTCCAGCAAGCATTGCAGCTCGGTTATTGTCGATCAATTTTGAATGTAATACACAATTTGCATTTGCCTGCTGGGCGTCTCCTTCGAGCGTTTGTTAAATGTTATGCGCACGCACACCAATAGCAAGAAAAAAGAGAGCAAAGAGCAGCATGCATGAATGAAAGAGAAAGCTTGTTTAGAAAAGCGCGTCGTTCCGTTTTCTCCTGCTAAAGGAGATTGTGCGCAAGTGTGGCAACGCCACAGCGCAAGCCAAAATGGCCAGATGGAGAGAAATAGAACGAATACAAGCTGAGCTCAACACGAGAAAACGGAAACACAGCCAAGGTTATGCAAAATGTTGTTGTTGTTAATTTCTTGTTTTTAAATTCAATTAGTAGATTGCACAATTTTGCATTAATATATTTATGCATATTATTTTAACCAAATTGCATAAAATTGGCTGTACGCAAGTGTAAATCTGATTGTGTTAGAATGTGTGCATATGTGTGTGTGTGTACTTAACGCTAACGAGTTACAATATATATATATATACAGTTAACAGTATGCGAGAGAACACGAAACCAATTGACAATTGTTATACAGTTATAAAAGTTGAATACATAGTAGCATGAGAATAATAATAATAAATATAATAAACATATTTTGCAGTTAGTTTTGGTTTTTTGTTTCTTTTCTTATTTGTTGTTTTCTTTTGGTTTTTTTGCGCCCTGGAGTTGTACTCGCCGCATCACAACATGACGAATAACGAGTAAGCAACTCGTTGCGAGTTGAACTTAAACGTTCCTGGTCACTTTGTGTCTAGCGAAACGAGTAGCGTTTTTATTATTGATTTAAGTGCGATTCTCGCAAAGAGATTCCACTGTGTAGTTAATTCATGATTGATGAGGATTAGTCTTTTTTTTATTTTTCTTTTTGGTATTATTGTTTGATATTAGTGTTATATAGGTTAGGCACGATTTGCTTTTCTGTATACAATTTACATACATTAAATTGAACACTACAAAACAAGTTTAACAAAACTTAAGGAGATCTTGGTTTGAGACTTAAATTATAGACTCGTTAGAAGAGTATCGTTTCACTAGGCTGGACCGCTAACTGGCTGGATGGTAAAACAAAAACAGTGTTGGTAAATACCAGGTTAAAAGTTAACGTTAACGAGTTGCCAGGGGATCCAGATAGATTGATTTAATTGAATTGAATTGTAAGTGTCTCAGGTTATTTACAACAGCAAGTACAACACATATATAGTACATATACATATATTTAAACAGCGAGACAGAGACAGTAAAAGAAATATAGAGAGCGCGTGTGTGTGACAGAGACAGAGACAGAGACAGTTAATATACACAATACAAAGACTTTGAAGATACAAGTCGAAAGCGATAAATATAATAGAAAGAGACAGAGAGAGAGAGAGAGAGCATTAAGTGCTAAATCGCTCAGATAGAGATGCCTATATTTACTATGTCTTTGTCTCTAGTACGAGAGAGAGAAGGGGTGAGAGAGATAGATATATAGATAGATAGAAAGGGTTTTTTTTTGTATTTTACACGAATATTTTGTAAATATTTGTAGGTTTTTTTTGGTTTTATTTTTCGCACCTGGCATTCATATGGTAGAAATGCAATATTAATCTCCTTTAGAGTTTTGATCTTTCTTGCAGCGCACGATTTACACAAATCGTTAAACAATTCCTCCGGGCAAACTATAATTATTTATAAATAATATAAAATTTTGCTTATCATTACTACAATTGATGCATGATATTTGATTATCAATAGATGTTATCGTTATGCTTTTTTTTCGATTTTGTTAAGAGTTATACGAAGACTAAACGTAGTCGTAGCACCCATAGTTCAATTCACTGCTTAGTGTCTAAAATCCTGTAAAGTAAACTCATTGAGCGTAAAGTTTTTTTGAGTAAGAAATCGACAGATAGTATATATATAGTTAAAGAGACAAGAGGCATTTCTATAGATTGGCAGAGCGACAAAGCAATAAAAACAAATAACAAACAAAAACGCAAACGCAAAATCGTACAAAATAAATTATGAATGAATTCGTGGAGGGGGTAATGCAAGTGTATTATATCGTTTATCAGTTATTTTGATGTAGCACCCAACAAAAACTGTAGTTAGTTGTAAGCACTTAAGAGGACACATCGTTTCACGAAACGATTGGCACAGCTTTTAGTAAAGAGAATGAGTCAGGAGGACACCGGCAACAACAACGTGTGTGTGCCAACAAAGCAACGAGTAACGAGTGGCGAGTAACGAGTAGTATATGTTTTATGTGTATTTTGTGACGAAAACTGTCGAAAGTCGGGAGTCTGAGGAATTGATTTAATTGCATTGAAACTATACCTGTGCTTCATAGGCTAAAAAGGCAATATTGATCTCTTTGCAGGTGCGCACATATCGCCGACAAATGTCTTTGTGCGATTGCAGCATTTCAAATATGCGCGGAGGTATCGCTACACGTTATTTACACATTCATACGATCAAATATTATTTATATATAGAAGAGAGGGGTGTGCAGAGGTTTTATGGATTGGAGATTGTGTTGAATTCATGGAAGAACAAAAAAAATAAATACAAGAAATGAAAATCAAATAAAATACTATCGATAATGTATCGATAAAATAGCCAAAAATATACTATATATAACGATTGCAATTTCTTCAATAGACTTTTTTGGTTTTTGTATCGAAAAGAATAGAATAGAAGTAAATATAGAATCTTTTGGCCGACTGAACGGCTGACACATACCCTCGGTAAAGAAGACGTGCGCATAGCGATACATCGGACGTGCCGGATTCTCAAAGTCACGAATCAAAGAGCGCACCGATTCATCCGATGGCGTGATCAAATAGATGGCATCCATTGTGGGCAGCGGTTCACGTTTCTTATTGATGTCCTCCACCACTGCAAATGCAAATTGATAATTAATCTTTATCATTCTGTGTGTAACTGTCAACGACTTACAGGTGATGCCCTCGGCACTAATCTCATGCATTTTGGTGCAAGCAGACACCATCCGCATGCCCAGCTTATCCACAACGAGGACACGCCACTCAATGCCACCGGCTCCGGCTGCCTTCGGAGCTGCCGCAGCGCCCGCCTTCTTGGGTGGCGGCGGCTTGTACTTCACCACCTCGTTCATGATCTCTGCAAAAAGTTGGAATAAAATTATATATGTATGTAGTTATTATTATACCTTCGGCTTATTAAAGAAGAAAATTTCATATTTCAGATAAAAAAGTGTCACGCTTTCCACTGAACGAAATTTCGTTATGTACTTCGTTTAACTGCCGTATCTATTAACAGATCTTCAAATAAGAAATTTCCTTTTATACTCTTATAATATATTTTTATACTATCGACTGATTAAAATGATTAAACGTAAAAATTGTCATGCTGTCCACTGAAAGAAATTCTGTTATGCTAAATAAATTGGTCATTTATCATTGTGATGTATATCCTAATCTATTAAAAGATCTTCAAAAGAGAAATTTCCTCTTATATCATTATATTTTCAATTTCTATTTTTTTAGTACTATATAAACTCCCTTGAGATTCTATGAAATAATTACTACAATTGCCGGAAATCGTAAGAAATTACCTCAATAATCAGTCAACTTATATGCTATATCCCTAAAACAATATAATATGGATAGATTTTCGTATTCGCAGCAAACATCAAATGAAACTTAATATTTTCTGCCAAAAGAAGGATTAAAAACGCTTTTTAAAATTACTTCGCAACAAATACTAATCAAAATAAAGATTTAATCCGAATAGAAAGATCAAAAATGCTGTAATTTAAAAAAAAATATAGGGTAGAAGTTAGTGTACCCACTACTATTCTGTTAATTCGCAACAAATTTCTAATACAAAATTCATATTTTGTGCTAGAAAGATCGAAAAATCGTTTTAAAATTATTTCGCAACATATATCAATATCAATATATAACAATATCATAATAAAATACATTTTTATGACAATAGAAAGATCAAAAGTGCTTTTATTTGAAAATTACAGTGTAGCAGCTAGTGTACCCACTACTATTCGATCAAACTGATGTTCTGTTACATCGTAACAAAAATCCAATTAAAATTCATATTTTAAGTCAATAGATTAAAAATGTTTAATTTTAAATTACAGGGTAGCTGCTAGTGTCACCACTAAAAATAGTTGGTATTTCCGACCTTAGGTGCGATTTTATCTATAAACCAGAAGATCACATCATGCTAATGGAATTTCAATGTGATGAATAAGAAGAATAACTTTATTAGAAATAATAGTTAAGCTAATAATTTCCTACAGTCAGTGCAACTTTATGGCAATACATTTTAAAGGGATTGTATTCGTTATTTCAATGAAATAAATCTGGAAAACACGACAATCATCAAATTTGTAAAAATAGGTTTGTAGCAAACACAATAAGATGAATAACTCTTCATTATAACTTAATATTTGCGATAACTCCCAATAAAGCATCAAAACAATTACTGACTTGCATTCCATAGCATACCCTTTGCTAAGTTGGTTTAAAGGGTAGAAGGGGGGAAAACTATGTCATAAGCAGCTAAGACGTTTTGCAATGCGTTGGTGGGGCAGGGGTAAAGAGAGATGAGGTAAAAGTATTACTCATAAAGCAAAGCGTTGTTCCATAAGCACCGCCTATGACTCATCCACAAAAACAGCAATAATAATAACAGCAACAGCAGCAGCAGCAACAACAATTACGAAAATAACAACAAAAAAGAGAGACAACAAGAATGCTTGAAATAAGCCGTTTAGTAAATGGCGTCGCCTGATTGATTTTATTTTTGATCAGCGGTTATACTGCAAATTGCGAACGCTTGCCAAGAGAGATAAATGAATTCCACATCTACTAAACAGGCAGCGCTTATCCTGCGGCAAAGGTCACCGTCTCAGCCCACACACACACGCACACACACACAGAGACACAGAAGCCACCTACACCATGAACAAGCGTTGGCGTTTTTGGCTCTGCTGCGCGTCGGCGTCGCTAGGGTGGGAGCTTGTATGTGTGTGTTGGAAAAATCGATGGACACCGTGTGGGGCTGCTGCTGCTGCTCATTTGATAAGAATATGCAAATGCAGACATTTTTTTGTTATATTTTTTTGCATATCAACTTGACTCTGTACAATACGAATTCAATACATATGTGTGTCATAGTGAATTTAAATGGGGCGTCATGTTTATCACAACCTTGTCCATAGCTATGTTTGAGTATGTATGTATGGGTATGGCTGTGTGAGTGTGTTAGTCACAACAGAATTAGAGAAGGCAGCAAATAAAAATAACTCCAATTAGAACACTTGTCATTGCACTTACTCTGGCCAACCAACATTTTCAACGCCATTTTCGCTGCTGCTTTTTTGTCACTCTGGCTTTCAGCCCTTTGCAAACTTAACTCGTTTCCTTTCTTATTTTATTTGATTTTCTTTTTTTGTGTATTTTCTATGCGACCGTCGCACACGCAACACTCAAACAAACACTTTAACAAAATAATGAACACTGCCAATTTTTTCACCCACTTTCCGAAAGATAAAACGAAAAAAAAAGAATAACTCGGCACCAAACGTCAGCGAAAACGCAGCTCTAATATGCAAACTCTTTATAGGAAATCAATGCGTATTTTGTTCTTGTTTTTATTTAATTTTTTTTGTTACAATTGCACTTTTAACAATCTAGCAGGCAGAACTTCACAACAAACAGCGTGACCGCAAACTGAATTGCTAAAATATACCGACATATACCAAAATACAGAAGCCTGATGGCTTGCCAACTGGTCACACTACATATGGGTTCTGGTATATTAAACAATATGGGTATAAGGCGCGGTATTTTAAATAACTTATTGTTTTTAGCATTTTAAGAACTCTAAACGCAGTCTATAACAATTTGTTTTATCAATTTTTTTGTACGATAGAAAACTAAAAACCAATTGCTACGAAATTAACAATATATACAGACATCCATCTTTTTCGCAACTTCAATTGCACAACAATATCAATGTCTGGCAACGCCCCGGTCTACTGGATGGCAACGCCAAACAACAAGAGCGCTATTTTTAAATATCTCTATCGCTCATTGGCTATTTATTTTGCGCTTATTACTAGAAAACCAAAAAAAAAAACACTAAGTTATCACAATATGTAAATAAGATGAAAAAGGTATATATATAAATCCAAGGCAACATTATGCGAGATTTAAAGCTACAACGGCATCAGCTCTGCCAGGGATTCGGCAATTGTGCTATCACGGAAGCGTCCAATGCGCAGGGCATAGGAAATGACATGGGCCACATAACTTTGCTCGTGGACGCCATGAAACAGATACGACATGGCACCTGCAAACAGAATGTAAATAGATTAATTCGATATTCAATTGAAAGCAATTAATCAATGGAGTTTACCTCGAGCATGTATCGTCACATCAGAGCCGCCATGAAGATTCTCATTGGTGTTGATCGCCGCCTGTTGCGTGTACTCCCAATCTGTGGTATCGGTAAGTGCTGGATTCTTACGCTGCATTCGCTCGGCATCCACCTGGAAGCCCTCATAGCTGGTGCCATACGTGAGCGTCGTATACGGCGTGCCCTCGGTTTTCGATGTGCCCGCCATGCCCAATATATCTGCACCTCGATCCGGATGCCCGTTAATGGTCAAACTGTGCGCATGATCAGCGGTCACAATCAGCAGCGTCTCATCTAGCTGATCTCTGTTTGTGGTTATCCATAGCAATTATAATTTTAATTACAATAAATATCTAGTTAAACTTACTTCTTTTTGAGATACGCTTGAACCGCTTGAACAGCTTCGTTGAGGGCAATCACCTCGCTCAGTGCTTTGCGTGCATTGCCACGATGATGCGCCTGATCGATCATTCCCGCCTCCACCACCAGCAAATATCCCTTGTCACTGTTGCCCAACACCTCCAATGCTCTGATCGTCATGTTGCTCAGCGACGGCATCCCAGCATCGCTCTGATCTCGCTCATGATCGTACTTCAGATGACCGTTGGCAAAGATCCCCAGCACATAGTCCGTATTCTGGGCATCCAATTGCCGCAGCTCGCCGTTGTTCTGCACCACAGCATGCGAGACGCCTTGATCGGTTTTGTAGTCTGTCCAGTCTTTGATGAGATTACGGCCATCGGTCGAGTGACCTGCCCAGGTGTCCAACGGATCGCTGGCCGAGTCGGTGACATTCGAGACAAGCATCTGACGACCGCCGCCCATAATGACCTGCCAAGTGAGTGAGTGGAGGGAGTTGTTAATAAAGTACGCATTAAAGCTTTGAAATTTGGATGGGAAGTGATTCTCGATCAGAGTCAACAGTCGAGAGATTATAAATTGTGACGATAACAGATAAGTTAAACAGCACTGTTATTTAACATGCGATTAAAAGGTTTAACATACGACTGTAAAGTCAATGTTACAAGTGCTGTTAATTGTAATTTACGAAGATCTGCGAATGTTAAGCTTTGTGTACATATCATTGATGATGACACAAATATTTTTTAAAAATTTAGTTACAATCTAACAATAGACGTGAAAGTATTTAAACATGGAATTTAAGTTGAGCAGCACTGTTAATTAATATGCGACTGAAAATTTTAACATACGGCTGTAAAGTCAATGTTACAAGTAATGTTTATTGAAATTTGCGAAGATCTGCGAATGTTAAGCTTGTGTACACATCAATGATGATGTCCTAAAATTTTAGTTACAATCGGACAATAAAGAAGTATTTGAAAATAAACAATTTAGCAAGCTAAGTTCAACAGCACTATCAATTGACATGCGACTTAAAGGTTTAACATACGAATGTTAACTCAATGTTACAAGTTCTGTTAATAGCAATTTGTGAATGTTAGCTTTTGCGTACACATACAGAAATGATGATGATACAAACGGTTTTATAAAATTGCATTACAATCGGACAATAACAAGAAACACTACGAAAGTTTAGCAGAACTGATAACAAACATGCGACAAAAAAGTTTAACATACGACTGTAAAGTCAATGTTATAAGTTAAATTAAATGCAATTTTTGAAGATCCGTGAATGTTTGCCTTTAGTAGTATTAGAAGTATTAGCATTTAGAAGTATTTAAAGTATAGCCAGTTAAGTTTAACGGCACTGTTAAATAACATGCCACTAAAAGGATTAACATACGACTGTAAAGTCATTGTTAGAAGGTCTGTTAATTACAATTTCCGATAATCTGTGAATGTTAGCTTTTCATTTTCTAAAATTTAATTACAATCGGACAATAGACGTAGAAATATTTGAAAACAAAAAATTTAGCAAGGCACAAGCTAACTTTAACAGCACTGTTAATGACCATACGACCAAAAGTCGGATGTAAAGTCAAATGTTACAAGTTCTGCAACTTGGGAATATCTGTCTTCTAAAAACTTACTCAGAATCGGACAATAGTCGTGGAAGTATTTGAAGAAACAATTTAGCAAGGTGCAAGACGAAAGTTCAACAGCACTGTTAATTAACATGCGACTAAAAGGTTTAACATGCGACTGTAAAGTTAATGTTACAAGTGCTGTTAATTAAAATCTAAGAACCCTTTAAGCTTTCAACAGCATTAAAAGTAACAACACTGTTATTTAACTTACGACTAAGAGGTTTAACATTCGACTGTAAAGTCAAGAAGTTCTCTAAATACTTGCTTTGTTTTTACTTATTCGCAACTTACATTGATCTGTCGCCCTGTTGCATGCTGCACCAACTGCCTGCCAATGTCGAGGCAACCCTGTTGCAGTGCCTCCGCTGGCATTGTGGCCTCGCTCTCCCAGCGACGATCGGCGACGTGAGCGTACAAAGCGGCTGGCGTTGCGTGCGTGACACGAGTTGTGGTCACGAATCCTGTGCGCATGCCATCGACTTGGGCCCAGTTGAGTATCGTCTGAACGTGATTCTTCTCGTTGAGCGAGGCTGTGCAATTGGCAAGCGGAACATTTGCATCGACGCCGCCTGTTTCATAGTTAACCTTGACGCCGCCAAAGAGCGCTGTGGCTGTGGAGAAGCTATCGGGGACCTGTTTGTCGGCACAATACGTCTTCAGGAGTCCCATGTGCGGGAAACGCTCCCAGCTGAGCAAACCTTCCTCCTTGTAGCGATAGATGCGAGCTGCGGTCACTGTGTTGGGTCCCATGCCATCGCCGACAAAGAGGACAACATTCTTGGCCCGTCGGCGATTGAGTTCACGATTTAAAGCGAGCCTTAGTTCATCGATTCCCCGATCGTACCACACTTGTTGCTGTTCCGGGAGTTTGACGTGCCAATAGGCAACGGTTTCCATGTCGCTGACATCGCCGGCGAATTCGTAGTGAACGAGAAAGCCAATGCACATGGCAATCATGAGGACCGAGGAGAAACTCACTGCAATGATGAACACCTTCGATTTGAAGACATTCTTTTGATCCGGTTGGGTTTTGGACCGAGGTGTTCCGCCATTCGAGGCAGCGAAATTGTGCGTGGAGTCCAAGCTATCGAGTTGCACCTCGATCAGTCCCACATCGCTCAGCTTGCTGTGATCCGTGTTGTTGCTGTTGGTGGCTGTTGATGACATCGCTGTTGGCTGATGATTAGGCTGCCTCTATGATGATTTTATGATGCCAGGCAAAGCTGTAAAAGTCACGATATATGATGCATGATAATAATTGATATTGTGTCTCGTACTCTAGTTATCAGCTACATGTGCAATCTCAGCTTGCAGATAAAGCGTTTATACTCTCTCTCTCTCTTCCTACCTCTTTCGCTCTGATCTAAACTGGCAACTGGACTGTCGGGTGCAATTAATTGTGGGCCAGCTTTTAAATAGCCAAATCGCAATTCGATTACACTGCAAACGAGGCTGATGAACAACGTCACGACGACGACGACGACGACGACAAACAATCAACCAAATAGACAACAAATCGCAATACAATCGTGAACCCCTTTCGATGCGATTGAGAGATCGTTGAGTGCCGACTGATGGAGTGGATTTACTTGCCTTTTCATTGCGGGGCCGTGTGCTTTTCTCGTCTACCATTATTGGCAGACATTTTCATTGATGCACTAACCCCAAAGCGGGCATAACGAAGCAGACAACACGTATGTAACAAGAGAAAGGAGAAAGAAGCACAGCCCATTTTTGTCTAATACTTGGACAAAATTAGTTAATACCATATAATCTAATAATTAATTACTCTTCGTTTGTAAAAGTCTTTCGTCTTGATATCCTCAAAATTTCATTACAATAGGATTATTATTAAAAAGATAAAGCTCAAGTATACCAAAATTAATTAATACTATATAATCTAATACTTCTGTACTCTTCATTCTTAAAAGACTTTCTTTTTGTTATCCTCTAAATTTCATTACAATCGGAATATTTGTTAAAGGGAAAAACAAATATACCAGACTTAGCGAATAGTATACAATCTAATACTTGGTTACTCTTCATTTCATAGCACACTTCAATAAAAGTCTTTAGTCTTGATATCCTCAAAATTTCCTTCATTTTTTAAAAGTTTTAAGACTTGCCTCAAAATTGCTTACAATCGGAAGATTAAAGATTTAAAGATCAACGTAAACATATACAATCTTATGCTTGGGAACTTTTCATTTTGTATCTTGTTATTCCAAAATTTTATTACAATCGGACTATGAAAGGTAAAGCACAAATATACCAAAATTAGTTAATACTATATAATCTACTATACAATATAATCTATATACTATATAATCTATAGTAATACTATATAGTCTAATACTTCGGTACTCTTCATTTTATAGCACACTTCAATAAAAGTCTTTTATCTTGTTATCCTCAAAATTTCATTAGAATCAGATTATAACTTAACTGACAAAGTACAAATATACTAAAACTAGTTAATACTGTACAATCTAATACTAGGGTACTCTTAATTTTTTAATATCTTTCGCCGTGTTATCTTCAAAATTTCATTACAATCGGAATATTACAAATTCTGTTAAGCCACAAATATATCAAAATGAGTTTATACTATATAATTATTTTCATTATTTCTGTTATCTATTTATATACTAAACTTACATTTAAAGAAAATAAATAATCTTCAAGAATATTCTTATATTTATTTTTATATACTAAACTTATACTTAAAAAAAAGAAGTAATCTTCAAGAATTTCAATTGAATTGCATAAATATTTTCACTACACTCACTTATTTATCAGTTATAAGACATAACCCATTCCATAACCATATCTAATCTTAATATCCTAAATAACATCTGATCTTTGAATTCCCAAAAACTCCCCACTATACTTTGCACTTATTTATGAGCTGTATGGCGAACTCACAAATAAAGATCTTCTAGAGGATCAGTTCTCTTTGATTTTTGTGGAATACCCTTTAAATTTGCTGAAGCTGAGCGACTCGGATGGCGATGAAACGGCATCTGAGTCGTCGTCAAGTTGTTCGGACACGTTTTAAATGGCATAGACGTAGGTCTTGGGACCGATAAGGTTTATTGTGACGACCATAATAATGTGGGATATTGTTAGTAGGGGCTATTTATGGCCACTTCAAGTTTTTGGCTACGTTAAGAATTTTGCGTGCAGAAATATCAATGTTTCAATGTTCTTGTATATACGTATATTTACAATCGGTTAGCTATAGATTGATGATTTGATTCATATCATATTGATGTGTCATCCTTCTTTTTTCTTTTTTCTATACAGTTGAAAGTTAAAACAAAAGTAAGTTTAAAACAATTGTTTGATTGAGTCTGACGCAAATCGTGGTGCTCTTTAGCGATAGATGGATGGCTGAGATAGGGCTAAAGATAGTCCCATATAATTACTAAAATAGATTACGAGTTCCCCACTTGTGGAACACACACACACACACACACACACACACATTTCATCATAATGAGCACTTGAATGATGCAAGACTTTTTTGTTTGGTTTTATAAAGAAATGAAATGGAAAATAAAAACGAAGCCAGTGAAGCGTTTTGCGTTTATAAGGTCACAATTTAGTGGGAAATATCTCAGCAGCGGTTATTTATCAGACACAAAGAGTATATAGAGTTACCTGGCTGGGCCTCCAATAAACCATATACGTATAATCTAAATAAAACATTCTATAGATTACGCGAACCTGAGAAAACTATGTTGACTTTGAATGTGCAGACAAAAGAATAACAATGAGGCAAAAGGGCTCTGCCCGACTAGCAAATACTCGTATGCTGCAATTACAGTAAACACAGCAAACGTATAAAAACGATATCAAAAATCAACAAAAACAATTAACTCGCAAATATGCGCTACAAATAAACAAACAATAATAATAATGACTGGCACTTATACAGCAAGGAATGTGAAACGTATAAGGCGACAAGCTAAGAGCATAAGCATAAAAGTATAAGACAGCTAGCTAAGATCCAATATGGAATGTGAAAAGTATAAGACTCCAAGAGCCTAAGCCAAGAAATTTAAGAATATAAGACTGTCAGATACTGCCAAATACAATAAAATTAGAAAGTTTTACGGCAAGGAATGTGAATCGTATAAGACTTAAAGTAAAGCGCCTAAGCTACCACGCATTGAAAAATTAGAAGACTGCCAGCTGAAATCAAATGCAATAGAACTAGAAACTTATACAGCAGGGAATATGAAAAGTATCAGACTCAAAGCTAAGAGCCTAAGCTGCTAAGAAACGTAAAAATATAAGACTAAGCTACGATCAAATACAATAGAATAAGGAACTTATACGGCAACTTATAAGACTTAAAGTGAAGAGCCTAAGCTACTACGCATTAAAAAATTATAAGTCTGCCAAGCTACGATCAAATTCAATAGAACTAGAAACTTATACAGCAGGGAATGTGAAAGGTATAAGACTACCAGCCAAGGATCTTATACAAAGCAGCTAACACTTATACTACATGTTTAACACTAGTCAATGCGACAACCCAAATCTTCTACTTCAGGATTTTTCACAGTTAAAAGTGATTTAATTAAATTTGCTTTGTGTTTGCATTTATCTTCGATAGTTTGGTAATATTAAAGTTTCCAGGTGGCCAACTAATAAAATTAATTAATTTGCAAAACTTTTGGAAAAGTACTTGTTCTGCATTAATTTCCGTTGGCATTTGTTTTAATTGCAGAATGTGTGGGAGTGGCAAACAAATACACACACACACACATACATATATATGTGTGTAGCAATTGTCATGTTCAAGTGGTGTATAAGTATTATTTAGCTAACGGGCATGTCCAGACTAATTGATTTATAACAGAAACACTACGAAAGAAAAACATGATGAGAGCATCGCAATGGAAAGATGGAAGAGTCAAAAGTGCTTCCCCCCTCTTCCCCACCGCTCACACCATCTATCATCAACAAGCTTTCCCCTTCTCTCCTGCAGCTCACGCTCAGCTGTGAAGAGAGCACGCAGCAGGGGAGGGGGGGGGAACACAGTTTTGTAGCCATGTGAAGTCTCTTGAGCATAAACAATTCCACTTACTTGACATTGGCTTCCTAAAAGGCACTTGGTGGTTGTTGTTTTTGTATAAATATTTACAATACACTATTATGAATGTGTTTTTGTTGTAAACAATTTCACCAATTCCTTTTAATTCATTGTTTTTTCTTTTGTTATGCTTTTGTTTCACAATTGTTTATAAAAATAGCATTCGCGAAAGTTTCCACTAATATGGTGTATAATATTTATATATTTTTAAATTGAAATGAATCTCGTTTGATTTCAGCTTTTTTGAATTAAACAACAATAACAAAAGGCGCAGCACAAATTCGACCGTTCACAACGCACGTTTTTACCGTTTTGCGAATCAAAATAATGTAAAGGAAAGCAAGAAAACTAGCCAACAATGACGCAACACCGAAATTCGCATACTCTTTTCAACGTTCTCGCCTCGCCACGTTGTATGCGCTTCAATGTAATTGATGAAGTGATTTAAATAATAAACCGATTACACACTGCTATTATTGTGTACTTGTGCACTTGCTGTTTCATGTATTTTAATTAAATAACTCAATTGTCATCGCGCGAGCACTGTGTATTAGTTAATAAGCTTTACACTTTCCCTTCAAGCTGGCCAGATGCAAAAACAAAAACACTTGCCAACAACACGCGAGATGACCGCGAGAGCAGCAGGCGTGAGAGAGAGAGAGAGAGCATGCGCTTAATGCGATAACACTACTCGAACAGCTGGCACAACAGCATGTTAGCTCTTAACAGCGACGCTGTTGGCTGCTCAACTGTTAGGCACAATAGCGATAACAACACAATCGATAAACATGTAGGCGCGCAAATGTTGACATTTTGAATCATCGACAGAGTAGGCTTAGCAAAATGTGGAATAATTCTAAGCACAGACTTAGTATGTTAAGTCGCACGAACTAGTAGTCACTTTGAAAATATAATACACAATTGTAAAAAAGCATAATTCAGCTTATATACATAAAATAAATTAAATTATTCAAGATGTTGCGCATACCAGGCATGCCCCTTTTGCCGGGCACACTCTTTCGCGATGTAAGTAAAACCACGAAATTTGCATTGGGAGGAAAAGTCACCAATCTAATTGTAATATGCAGGTTAATAAAGTGTACTATCCGAAATCGCAATCGTTACTCAATTTCCGAGGCATACCCATGCTGAGCGATCGGCTACAGTCGACGCCCGTGGATCCAGCTGGTGTTGTTGTCGATATTAGCTGTCCGCCGGCCCAAGCCCAGGCACTATATCCGCCACGGACGGGTCCACGGCTGCCGCCGTGGCTGGCCTACGACAAGAAGGTGCTCAGCTTTAAGGCGTACTTCAAGCAAACGCTGCAGGAGAACTTCCATGCCCCCTATATGGTGCGCAACGTGAACATCTATTACTATCTGGAGGATGGCACGCTCGATATACACGAACCCAAGGTGGAGAATTCGGGTATTGTACAGGGTTGTGTGCTGCATCGTCAGCGGGTGCCAAAGCCCCCGCCATGTGACAATGAATTTATCTCCATTGTCGATCTGAATGTGGACAAGACGGTGCAGATATTTGATCGCAACTATCACATCTACGATTGTGATCAATTCACGCGCAGATTCCTCAACAAGCACGGCATTGTGGTGTCCGATCCAGTGTCACCGGCCGTGTAAGTGTAGTTATGCCCCTTGAACTTTATGAATGATCAGCATCAAAGCTTTTGATCTAACAGCTTTCAGACCTTTCTCCCATTCCAACTACTGATCAGCATCAATGCTTTTGATCTAACAGCTTTTTGGTCTTTATAACCTGTATATGTTATACCTTTCATAACCTGTAATGTTAATTACTGTTAAACTGCAGCTCTCTTGCTTCTTATCTTTATCCCTATGTTTAATCCTGCGTTGCTTCGTCTTTAGTGACCCTGCGGAAGCTGTACGCAAGCGGGGACAGGCAAGGTCCAGTGCACCACCCGAGAAACGTCATCCGTTTGCGCAGTTCCTGAAGTACGACCGTCAGATATTGAAATTCCAGGCCTATTGGGATGATCGCACCGACATGGGTGATGTGCGCAAACTGGAGATCTGCTACTACCTCGCCGATGATACCATCGAGGTGAAGGAGGCCCACATACGTAACTCTGGTCGGGATGGGCCTAGCACGTTCCTCAAGCGTGGACGTTTGCAGCGGGTGAGTGGGCCACAAATCATTCCCTTCTCTGATAACAGAGTGACTTACCTTCACCTTCACGTTTGCTAGGAATTCGATGGCATGTTTCTGCCGGGTCAACAGACGCCGGTGACGTTGTTGAATGTGCTGGGATCGTCGCGCAATGTGCGCTACTGTGTCGATCCCCTCAATTTGGGCAACAAGGAGATACTGTACTACAGTCAGCGGGATCTGCAAATAGGCAGCGTACTCAATATCTACGGGCGTGCTGTGGTCATCACGGACATGGATCCATTTACGCGGCAATACTATCGCGATCACTACGGCATCGAGCAGTTTACGCCACTGCCACAGCCAACGAGATCGGACGTTTGTGCGCCGTACGACAAATCGGGTCGCATGCTACCGCCGTACAATGGCTGGGGCAGCTACGAGGATTCCGCCGGCAATTGCATGTCGATTGTGATAAAACGTCCCAAAACGGACTTTAGGAAATTCATTAAATTCGATCGTTATGTGCTGCGTTTTGGGGCCAAAATGTTGTCCACCATACGCGAGAATTGCGAACGCATCTTTGTCATCAGCTATTTCCTTAGCGATGATACCATGCAGGTGCAGGAGGTGGCGGTCCGCAATTCGGGTTTCCTTGGCGGTGAGTTCATGAAGCGCACTCGCGTTTTAATACCCGGCCAGGAGAAATTCTCGTGCAAGCAACCGTTGTATTATCGGCCATGTAATTTCTATATTGGCGGCACCATGTCCATCAAGGATTTCATCTTTCATCTGGTATCAGCCGATGAGTTTACGCTCATGTACATGGAACATCATCCCGATCAGTTTGCACACACCAACATCGATCTGATACTGGAGAAAGTGCGCAAGGTGCTCGAGACACGGATGTCGGACTTTGTGTCCAGCTGTGTGCCCGAATGCACTGATCTCGACCAGAAGTTGGAACAGCGTGCCATCTTCATATCCTTCGAGAGTCTCAAGGGTGCTCTGGTCGCACTCATGGGTACGACGATCAGTGATCACGAGATTATCACCATTTGCCGGCACTTCTCCGGTGAACAGGCGCCACCGAATGCTTGTTCACGCGACAAAGTTCGAGCTGCCGCTCATCTGGAGATCAAGCGTGCGCTGTGGAACGGTCGAGAGGAGCTGATGGAGCATTTCCATCACATTAATCCCACGAATAAACCATTTATGCCCGAGTCACAGGTGCGATCGACACTGCGAGGTTTTCGTATGCCATTCACGTTGGAGCTGATCGATAACATTTTGTCGGTGCTGAATCGCAACGATTGCGATGACATTGAGGTCTGTGATCTGATGAACTTTATCGATGTCTCGTGCTTCAAGGGCTGCGATATGCCGCCCATCAATTACGCCTTCGAGCTGTGCCCCAAGTTGCCCTTCCAGTACAAAGGACGTGTCATTGACTTCGGTTGTCTGCTGAAGGCTCTCAATTTACCCATCAACCTAGCGACAACGCCAGTGCAACCCGCTAATGTGACAGGAGATGCAAGGATATTGCCACCCAACGAGTCAGACAACTGTTGAATGATCCTCCTCCTCGTTCGTCCACTGCTTTGTGGCATTTTAAATTTTGTTTTGCATTTTAACGCTGTTTGTAAACGTTCCGTAGTTAGATCGAAATTTCTTGTACCAAGATAACGTTGTAGAACACACTTCACTCAAGATTCAAGATAACGACGATTACCAACACAAGAAATGGCATCTATATTCAGTAGACTTTTCATAAGAAACGACAAAATCATCGTGTTTTAAAAATGAATTACTATTAAAACAAATATATACGTAGAGTACAATTGTAATCAATAACTTTTTATGTACGGGAAGTTTGTTAAAGTTATCATGGGGGCTCTATATGTAGTATATAAGAAACAACAAATCACTATTAAAACAAATATATGTAAAATAATATTGTAGGCAATATATTTTTATGATTTGAAATTTTTGTCAACTTTATCGGATACAATTGCACTCTGATGTGGACTAGTTCAAGGTTGTCCTCGAGGGCAGAAGAGCAATAGAGTCGTTGAATTTCTCTGTGTTCAGGCGTAACTATTGGATTCCAGAAGAGCATCGATGGCAATGAGATGATAAAAATACCCTTGCGAAAGAGGAGGTAAGACTTAATAACAACTACTCTGCTAAGATGGGCTAGGACTCGATATCAACAACATGCATAATGTTCGGATAACCATATCTCAGGGATATATGTAGGAACATTTTGGATCCATATCTCAGGGATATTGGATGTTGCTGATATCGAGTCCTACCCCATCTTAGTAGAGTAATTGAGGTACGCTCAAAGCTTCGGTTAGACGTGAGCTGGTGCTTTATCAACTCATGTAAAGCGGAAAAGCTGATGTGTGCTTCAATAAATATCAACTTAACCAAGTACGTCATAGAGCTTTCAAGGAAAGACTGCAGGCTAATGCTCGGAATTTTTAGTGATCATAGTGTGTAGGCTGCTCATGCGGTGAAGTTATGCATTAGTGATCAGTGTAGGAAATGTCACAAGACCGGAGTTAAGGAAAAACAGAAGCAACTCCTCTGTGTATGTTCGTTATTCTGACTCCGGCTGAAATACCTTGAATCGCAATGTCACTTAATTTGTTGCTGGATTTTCTGAGATGAACCCAATTTATACCCATACAGTAACAGATCTCCACTATTCGTATGCTCAGACCCTCTTAGGGACAGCCGGTTCTCTCCAAACCTTTTAGAAATAATTCCTCTTTCGAGATTTCTAATAACAACTGTTGTTTGTTTACATTTTATAAGTCTCTATTTATTAGATTTCATGAAAATAGCATTTTGGATTTGCACAAAAAAAGTAGGGATTGTTTGTTTATCATTAAATAATAACTTAGAATAAGAAAATTGATTATCAATGGAGTTTAGGGGGAAAAGTTTCTCCCACGCCATATTTGTTTGTTGTTTTTGCTGTGATTTTAGTTAAAAATGCAGCTAGAGTCGTATATATAATTGTTGTATTTAGGCATATTTTGGTTAAAGTTATTAATGTTCATTATATTTGTTTATGTGTAGTATATATTTAATAAATGTATGTAAAAATTGTTTTTAGCTGAATTCTGAATATCTTTTCTTTTGCTGCTGCTGTTGGTATTTTTGTTAATTGCAATTTATTGTTTGTGAATATATTTAATATTTGACATATTTGATAGAATCGAATTGAAATGGTGGAAAAATTAATTGATCATTATCTCTGCATTTTCGCTTAAGTACTGCACTTAAAATTAATTAAACATTTAAAACATGTAAAAAAAAGAAAAAAAATTGTGTGTTTCTTGGATTGGAGGGTGAGAGATACGAAAAAAATATATATATCGACTAAAAAGAAATACACTACAATTGAAAGCCGAAGATTTGATTAAAAAACATTGATGTTGTGTTTTATAGTTGTTGAAGTTGAAGTTTTAACTCAGCGCCATATAGGAATATGTGCATTTAATTTCAAATTGATGTGTGAGTGTGTGTCACTGTTGTTACAAATTGGATGCAATATAGTGTAGTAGTAAAGAAGAATGCAATGAAATTACAATCGAAACATCGTGCCGAGCGATTCATCAAAGTTACGGAGCGCCATCCAGTTGCTGTTGTTGTCGGGTGAAAGGGATGGATTGATCGCCGGGGTAAAAGACGACACACAAAGACACAAAATTACACTCGCTTCTCTTCTCTCCTCTTCGGTCGTTTTGGATGCTACTGTCCCCTACCCCTGATCCATAGACTGATGAATTGCAACTGCTGATCTTAAATCTCATCAATATCGATCTCATCGCCATCCTCATCATCGAGAGCATTCTTCTTATTGGCCGCAGCCACAGCACTGACAGCGGCAACCACCTTCAATGACTCGACACGTGCCCGATCATCGTACTCGATCTCCACATCCGAATCATTGCCCGCATCATCGTCATCATCCGACGACGAATCCTCCTCTTCGGCATCCTTAAGCCACTGCACAAACGGTTGCACCTTCTCATG
The DNA here is from genome assembly GCF_023558435.1 of Drosophila sulfurigaster albostrigata. Classification (NCBI taxonomy): domain Eukaryota; kingdom Metazoa; phylum Arthropoda; class Insecta; order Diptera; family Drosophilidae; genus Drosophila; species Drosophila sulfurigaster. The sequence goes on from NC_084885.1 coordinate 23,526,473, forward strand.
GATCTCCGTTGCGATCTTCTTCGACACATGACGCTTGCTCACCTTTTGCGCCCACTCCAGTATGACCTTCTCCTCGAGTATATCGAGATCGTAGAACACCTTAAAGATGCCAGCCACCTTGCTCATCAATGTGGCCGCATGCAGCTCGACGGTCTGCTCAATGCCGCCAATCAGATAGCGTTGTCCCTTCGGATTGTTGTGGGTGAAGCGCAACAGGAGAATGCGATTCTTGCGCACATCGTTGATGATGTTCTCGGTGAAGAGCAGCTCGGCGAGCACAAGGGGCGCCTTGTTCACAATGTCCAGGCGCTCGGCCTCGATGAACAGATCCTTGTGCGTGGGCACATCGTCCAGCTGCTTCTTGTCGCGCTTGTTCTTCACCAGCTCGTAGAAGATGTCGATGCGCTCCTTTTCCGTCTTGTCGTAATCATCGGAAATCGTCATGCCCTTGGCGCCATCGGTCAGATCCTGTAAACGTGCTCGAATCGCTTCCTGCAAAATGTGCAAATGATTGTGATGAGTGAAAGCTCTTCTAACATTTTAAATATATTTTGCTGCTCAAGTTGTTCTTTTACAACTCTTTCTCCACGTAGTAACATTTGGGGAATTTTAAACAGAAATGTAACATTATTCATTTAATATTTCGATCATTAAACATCATGCTGTTCATATGGCGATTGTTTAACAAAACTTTTTGTACAACTCTTTCTCTAGGAAGTTACTTGGCGAATGCTAAACAAAAGTTTAACATCATGCTGTTAACATGGCGGATGTTACAACAAAAGTTTAACATTGTCAGAACGCGCAGTTAACAGATGTTAAGTTACTCAAATGTTAATAATATCAGTGGCTCAATTGTTTTTTCTACAGCTCCTTCTCCAAATAGTTACATCGCGAATTGCAAACACAAGTTTATAATGCTGTTAACATGGCGAATGTTACAAAAGTTTAACCTCATGCTGTTAACGTGAAGATTGTTACACACAAGTTTAACCTCATGCTGTTAACATTGTCAGAACTCGCATTTAACAGCTGTTAAGTTACTCAAATGTTAAACATATCAATGTTACATTAAAAACTCTCAAGAACTTGTAACGCACCTTGGACACATCGACACTCCACCCGCCATCATCATCGTCCTCGGCAATACTCTTCTCGGGTATAGCAGCGCTAATCTCTGCCTCGGTTTGGCTGGCATGATTGGTGCCATTGCCGCCATCGGATTCACCACCCGAATTGTTGGCCATCGAATTGTTGGACATTGAGCCATCGGAGTTCTCATTCTTTTGCTTTTGCTTCTTTGAACGTTTGCCCTCGGTGAGAGAGGAGCCCTGGGCAGCCGGATTCAACGATGGTGGATTCTTCACAATGTACGTGTTCACCTTATGATTAACCTTGAGCAGGCCATGGAAACCGCAGGCCTTGCACGATTGCGAAATGGTTTGATTCTTGGCCGAGACAGTCAAGTTGGTTTCCGGATTATCGCATTCGGGGCACAGCACAAATTTGCGTATGAAGCCATCGAGCAGATCCTGCAGCTTGTTCACATCATGCGAGCCATTCACAATGAAGCGTTCATTCTGTGTGCGGAGAGGAGAGAAAAGTTAAGTTGAGTAAAGTCAACAGATTGAAACTATCGATAGTATGTTCTTTGGCTAAACTATCAACAGTACGATTTATGCCACATTTTGTCGAAAGATTGAAACTATCGATAGTTTGTTCATTGGCTATACTATCGCTAGTAAGTTCTATTGCTAAACTGTCGATAGTACAATTTTTGCTAGATTTTGCAACTCTTTGGTGCTTCTTTGCTTACCTTATGATCGAACTGCGTCTGAGCACCCAATTCGCAACCAAAGTACTTGGTCGGATAGGTGGCCGGGCGGCCGATAGCACGCGCCACCTCGGCCATGTTGACCAGGACGGTCTTGATGCCATTGCCCTTGCCCTCAACCTTGGCCTGCAGACGCGGCATCTTGTAGCGATAGAAGATGTCCGTAACGCTGCGATTCACATTGACGGTCGCCATTTTGCAGCTGTTTTTTTTCAATTGCTCGCTTTCTTCTTTTGCTTTATTTATAGTTTTGAATTTGTTTGGTTTTTTGGTAATATTATTGATTCGCCTTGAAAGAGAGAGAGAATGTTGATGTGTGTCTCAGGTGCTGTTTTTTATTGCCGGACTGTTTTTATTTATTTTTTGCTTGCGACTGTCGGGAAGAAGTTCGAGTTGAGAGTTGGACTTAGGGGGGGAAATCTTTGCTATCTCGCTCACTTTCGTGTTATTGGTTGGTTGGTTGGTTTCTGCGAAGTGTGTTGTTCTCTGTTCAGCTCAGACGTTTTGCCTATGTTGTGTCTATGGCTGATTGTGCGGCTGGCAGCGCCAATTTGTTGACTTTAGCGGCTATTTTGCAATTGTTTTGCCTTTCGTTCCCGTTCATTAAATTTGCTTTTTCCTTCAACTTTGCTGCTTTCGCTGATTACTCGTTGATGTTACTGATCCGATAACGATCCTCCTCCTGCTGCTGTCTATCGAAGTGAAAGAGGATTCCGATTGTATTTCGGAGTCCGACTTTGATTTGGATTTCGCTTTACGTCCACTGGGCATCGACGATTCGTGCATCAAGTGGCAACAAATGGTTTCACTTCTTGTGTTGAACTATTTTCGAGTAAAAAACACTTTCAACGTAACCTCACTTCTTCTTCTGTTACGTTATTATTATTATTATTTAGTGAGTGCGATTTCTTTTCCTTGTTTTGTTTTATTGTTGTTGCTGTTGTTGTTGTTGCTTTCCACCACGTTTACGTGTCTCGGGCTTTCCAATGTCTTCCTCTCCTTTCGCATGTAGTGCACGCGGTCCTAACTGTAGTGTGTATTTTTCATATGTTGTCTCTATATATCTGGCATAGTCTTAACTATTGGTGTTTCTTTTCTTCTTTTTAATTATGGTAGTTTTTAGGATGTTAGGTTGTTTTTTTTTTATAATTTTTTGGTTTTTATGTGTTTTTTTAATTTTTGTAATTTTTTTTAGTAAAAAACTATTGGAACGGTACAATGGTTGGCTCACGTGTACCTGAACGGCTGTAACTTCCGATGTCTGTTACTTGAAGTCCTGCAAATGAAAAGAGTTTGAAAAACATTTCGTTTCAACTTAAATTATTCAATACGAAAATAAATTTATGGAGTTTGGAATACATTTAATTTCAATTTCAATTATTTAATCATTAACATCTTCTACTTCTTTTAGAGTTATTTACTTAAGAAATCAAACGTGAATAGGAAAAATATGTGTATACATATAAAGGAAAACTGCATAATTAATAACCAATAAACACTTGTTGGTTGGTAGGAAAGCTGTCGACAGCTCAACACTGCAGCAAAGCAATTGAAGCAAAAGCTTTTCCCAGGCACGCATTTCAATCAATAGTGACTGCGTAACCCATTAAAAAAAAAAAATATGTAAGAAAGCTGCATTTCGAAAAAAAAACACCCGCGGCACAATTTAATGTACGAAATATAACAATTTCCACTGCATCATACAAATGTGTTCTCAATTCACATAAAGTTCTTAGAACTCGTTAGCTTACACCCTAGAAATCTTGTCACCAAATTTCATGACGCTAGCATTTGTTGTTCCTGATTGCCTACGCAATTGAACAGATGGACAGACAGACAGACGGATAAGTATAAATTGTAAATTTGCTTTTTAATCGTTACTTACCGATGACTTATAGTTCGCCTCTTTGAATTCATGCACAGTTCGAAGCTTTTACTCCGTTTTTGTGGAATTGGAGGTGCGCCTTTTTTTGCTGGTGTTTCTGCAAATGCAAAAAATACAAGTAACATTAAAATCAGAGTGCGTAAGAGAAAGAGAGATAGATATATGTATGTATAGAGAGAAGTATCGGAGATGTTTTGTGTGGGACTCCCCGATTTCGTTTATTGAGTAGCTTACCCACATAGGTATACAGTTAGGCCAGCGATGGGAACGGTGCATAGCAAGTAAACAACATTGGAAAGACCCCACGCTTCGAAACACTTGAGAACACACAGCACTAAAAAAAACAATTGCCGTCTCTCTCTCTCTCTTATTGCAGAGGGTTTAATCTTGAATGTTGATGTTTTTATTGTGGTTAAGAACGACACGACCGATCGATTGCTCGCTCTTAGGCCTGGCTTTATGTCAATGCCGCCTCATCGAGAGCTCATCGAGAGAGAAACAGCAAAGCATCGACGCACTCTTCTTCTGATACGCAATAATTTTGAACCAAAGCTTAACCAGAAATTTGACCACATCAAAAATGCTACGATCGAGATCGATGCTTACGATAAATGATTTCAAAAACAAAAGAGTTGAGAGTTATCTTGTATCCACGGTCAATTTATGTTCGAATTGCATCTGCATTTCTTGTTCGCCAACGGGTTTAAGGTGGGAAAAGTGTGATAAAGCAAAAAAAAAAAGGGAAAAAACAAAATAAATATTCTGTGCCAGTTACTGTAAATTTGAGGTTTAATCTGAGAATTTTCCTAGACTATATATATTGAATAATTTCAAGCCTGAACTGTGAGTTGATGTGTTAAGGTTGCTTGTTTCTCTCTCTGTCTGTCATTCACATGACTATGCAACTGAAAATAAAAGCAAGTGTGACCACCTATTGACTAATCGAGGATCTAATCGATAAAGTGCGACAGTATATTTTTTAAAAGCCGCATTAGTTAATCGATATGGTGAAGGAGTGGAGGATCTGCCGATACCCGTAAGAGGCGCAAAACAATCGTTTATAAAAGCGATTTAAAGCTGTGTATGTTGTGTTGGTGTTTTAAGTTGTTGTTGGCAAACTCACCGCTGAGGTCATAGGTAATGGCCACAGTATGTCGCTGGATGGTTAAATCGCACAGCATATGATGCAGCTCGCTTTTGAAGTTCGTTGTTACGAGCAGGAGCTGAACGAGCGCGGCCAGAAATTGCAGCAGCAATGGCAACGTCAACGTCAACGTCAATTGCTTCGGCGGCGTCAGGTTGATGTCGTTTTCCCCGGCAGGAGTCGTATACAACACCAGGAAGAACAACAACACGATCACAACTATCACGATGACGATCAGAATAATGTTTGGAACAACAATAGTGCTTTTTTCAACTGCTGCTGCTTTTGTTGATTTTCTTGTTGTTTGTTGTATTGAATTCAATTCTTTTCGTTTCGTTCTTTTTTCCGAATTGTTATCGATATCGTTATCGTTGCGGTGTCGATGAGGGGGAATTTTTTTGCCACGCATTGACATGAACGTGATTTTCGAAAGTTTAGGAAACAACAACGACAAAGCGTAAATAGCATTAAAAGACGTCAAGTTCAAGAAAAATGCAAAAGAAAAAACCAACAAACCAAAAAAAAAAAAAACAAATTTTAAGAGAAAAGGACAAAACAGTGAAATTCACTGCTGATGCACTTGTTGTTGTTGTTGTTGCTGCTGCTGTTGGGATGCTGCACTTTATTTATCGATTAACTTATCGTTGCTTTTCTTGCTTTCTTTGTATCGTTTTTTTTTCAAGCTCTGTGGTATGTTGTGTGAGGGGAACGGGAGTAACTGTTTTTTTTTGTAGTTTTTGTCAGCCAGATTTGTTCCAAAGCAATTTTTTTGTTTTATATTCCGCACACAATGTTTGTAAATTTCGAATTGATTGAAAAAAACGAGGAGAACTCAATACAAACAAATTGAATGTACTTTTTTTTGTTGTACATGTGAGTAGCGCAACAACAACAACAACAACAATGACGAACAGGAGGTGGGGAGAAGGAGAAATACACAGATGTATTCAAACACGCACACACACATATGCACGCACTCACGTAGGCAAACACACACACACGCACACGCTGAACTGAGGAAAAATCCAATAATTACAATGCCAATTGGGCACAGGGCATGTCTTCATTTGCCCCACAAAACCAAAAAAAAAGGAAGAAAACCAAGAAAATCTTTTGGTGAATAAAAAAAAACGCGTGTTCAGCGCTTTTCAGTTGCATTTAAGCCAAAAGCAAACGTTAAAGCTGGCTTAATACTTTGTTCCTTTTGTGTCAAACACACACACACTCATACACACACACACACACAAATAGAAAGCATGGAAAATTTTCACGTTGCGCGTACTATGCGGAAAATGGTCGAAGAAAAACTTGCGATGGGTTTAACGCTGACGAATAAACTGACTTGAAGCGATGCTGCTGCTGCTAAGGTCCTGCTTGCTGCCTTCGCCGTCGTCGATGTCGTCCTTCCATGGGGATGGAAGCCAGCCGAACGGACCAACGAACAACAGTTCGTTGTCCAATCACTGCGCATGTGCTGTGCTATGCTGTGGGGAAGGGGGGGACGGGGGTCGCAACAACAACAAAACCAGATGTTTCACTGCCCACCGCCCATCCCACCCAACCACTTCCTTCCACTAACTGCAATGCGTTTCAGGTCAGAGCATTTTGTTGCCCGCCCAAAAGTATGACCAAAAAAAGAGCTCAGTTCTTCCATAAATCAGAAGAGCTAAACTGCAGGTCATGCAATAAGAGAGAAAACGCAAGCGCATGCTTGCACATGTGTTTGCGTGTGTGTGTCAAAAAGAGCGAATGCAAGCACAGCTTTCACGTGTGTGGTAAAGAGAGTAAGCAGAAGAGTGCAAGAACAGCTGAGAGAGTAGTGTTCGTGACGTATCGGAAGCTGAATCAATCGAACTTCACTTGCAGCTATAGCTATGGGCTTTGCAAGGCAAGGTATGGGTGATATAAGATGTAATTACAGAAACAATAAAGAGCAAACCATGACGAATGAGTGGAAAGTATATTTGTATATTTTTTTATAGCAACATGACGAATGTAATTAAACTATAGCGAAATAATACACTTATTATTATATATATTGTTGTGCCTGATTTCATGGTTATAGCGGCGTGACCGAAGAATGCAATTCATCTGCCCCAAAATACAATCGAATGAATCAGGGCGCATAATTCAATATATACATACATATTGTACTATTACAATTCACATTGTTTCTTTTGAATTCACAAAGCGAAAAGAGTTCTACATGCATACATGCATGTATGTACATATGTAGATAAAAGCAAATGCATTAAGAGGGGTTGGGGGAGTAGGTGGGTCAGACTATTTTGAGCGTTGCCCCTTTGTTGACAGCAATAAAGAGAGTTGCCATCTGTTATTGTTGTCGAGCAAAAGCTGTTGCTTGACACGAAAAATGGCGCAGCAAAGAGACGGAAGAGGCAACAAGTGGCCCAAAAGTGAATGACAACAACGAAAACAAAACCAATTTAACTGCCAGCAACTGTAACAAGTACAGTGACAATCGACTAAGTTAAACAGAAACACACACCGAACACAATATAAGAGAGACCAATATTTGCAGTTGAAAGTGAAGCATGTGATGATACCCAAAACAGTTGAAGCGAAAGGGGGAGGGGGAGGGGAAGCAGTCGAGTCGAACCAATGCCATAAACTGGTTTCTACTTTATTTTTATCAGTGTTTGTTGTTATTGTTTGCGCACGCTTGCAAAATGGCAAACACAAGAAAGCAAAAACAACAACATCGACAACAAGACAATTGGTAAACTAAATGCAAATGGAACTGGTAACTAAACTGAGGCATTGTTGTTGCAGAGCAAACGAGAGCATGGTTGCAGAGAAAAAGATGGGGTGGGGAGGGGAGGGGAGAGCGACATTTGATGGATGGATTGATTGCGTATTGTGTGTTAACAGTGCTCTGTTAAGCAGACCCAACGAGCAAAGGTAGGCAGCTAACAGCGCGCTGTTAACTTAACATTGGTTCCGTGTGCGAAAAAAAATATACACATGTGCAGACAGTGTGTGTTTGTGTGTGTGTATGTTGATCGGTTACGGCATGCGCACTTTAAGCTTAACAGACTACAACAAATCCCATTACACACACACACACACAGTTAATGGGGGAAAAAAGCCCACGTAGTGAGTGTGATTGTGTCTGCGATAATGATGTTTTGCGTTCATGATCTTTGCTTTGGAAAATGCTAGACGCGCTTGCTTACTCATTATTTGGGGAAAAAAATGCGAAATGAGCGAAAGAAAAAATAACCCAATAAACAATTTACAAAATAGAAAATTTATAAATAGTTCCAGCATTATTGTATCTGTCTCGCTCGCTCCCACTTGTAGCTGCACTTACACAACTACTTTGCTTTTATTTCTATCTTATATATAGTTTGTATGTATGTTTAATTGACAATTGGTTACTTACCACTTAATCTTTCAAAAGTCATATAAGATATTATGTTTCCCCTGCTTGGGGTGCGCAATGCAATCTCACGAATTAGATAAGGAAGTTGATGAACAAAATCTCTGCTTCAAGGCCTTCGAAATTGTCAACGATCTCTGTTATTTTTGTTGTTCTCGTACTCGTCGATCTTCTTGTGTTCCTCTCTTTTGTTTTGCTTGCGTTGTAGTTTTTCCTTTTTTTTTTTGTTGTTGTTTTAAATGTGAGCGTAACAGAGATTTAAATTCTCTTTCTTTTGATTCTTATTCACTTTTTTTTACTTTTAATTTTTTCTGCCACGTGAGAATTTCGCGCAACTTTTTTCTTGCGATGGCCGCTGGCAACGCTAACCACGCCAATGGCTTTTAATTGCTTTTATAATTTTCGGTTTTGTTATTACTTATTGCTGCTTCAGATGAGGCAAAGAACTCTGCAATTATATTGATCAAACGGAAAAATGATTGCGAATTAATTCGATATTCCACTGTAGCTATTACGATCGCGATCGATAAGTAAGCGAGACTGTGATAATAATAAATATGTTCGTATTGATGAAATTGTTTAAAATATGCAAAAATGTTAAATGGCGTATGTTGCTTAACAGTCGTTGGCTGTCTCAGCTGTTGCTGTTAACTCGCTGTTAGAGTGTGCAAACGTGCGTGTGGCTGTGTGTGTCTGTCTTCTGTCTATCTGTGTGTGTGTTTGTGTAGGCATATCGTTGTCCAACTTGTTGTTGTTGCTGCTACTGTTGAAATGAAACGAAACGTGCGCAGTACACTAAAAATACGAAACGTCTGTATGTGTGTGGGGTATTCCTCTTCCTTCTCGAATACTTTATGGCCTATGCACACACACACACACACACGCGCGCACATGCACATGCACGCATTAAATTCGTGAGTACGATGAGCAGATGTGCGTGATTTGCAATTTCGTGAAAAAGTAATTGGTACCCTTATCAACACAATGTCCACTAAGTGCATTAACAGAGGGCTTTCACATACATAAGTCATAGATATGTACTGCCAACATTGCACGTAATTATTTTTTACTGCACACACACAGATGCAATGACATTGCGACAATAAAAACCACGCCATTTACTATTTTTGAGGTTGTGTCTGTTTTCAAGCTATATTTTTACCTTTTATGAAACGCAAACAATACAGGATTTTAATTTGAAAATTTGTAAACGTTGATACAACTTTAATGCGGATTTTCTTCGAAGAACGACGACAAACTGTTGTTGGTAGTGTGACCAAAAAACAAAATTTGCAAATCACATTTTAATTTGACAAATATACCGAAATATACCACTGGCACAGTTCACAACTGCCAACACTGTAAATTTTCCTATTGGAATGTGGTTACCCTTTTTTTTTGATGGCGCAACGTTTGGAATTACTGCACTGCATTCTTTTATTTGCTTGTAAAGAGCATTTGATTTATAAATTTGAAATTCAATTGACATCAGCGAACTAAATTAATGATTATTATATAATAATTTTATTAAAATAATTTATTAAATACTTATATTGTTTGAGTGCATCAAATTTAAAAAAATTGCTTGTGATTTTTAGTTGTTTGCTTATAAATAAAAACAAATAAATTATGGGTTGTGCTACCAAATTCTGGCCGAGTTATTTACTTATTTACTACTTATTTTATTATAGAAATTTATTTCTTCAAAACTTTATCTTGTTAATTCAAAATATACTAACAACTATCTTCGATATTTTTATACAAAAATAACAAATAGGTGGTGAAAGATGGCCATCCATTCCATTAATTTGGCCATTAAAATTAATAAGCTATACTATAATTAAATAAATAAAACCGTTTTCAATAAATAACAACATGGTCGAATGATTGCTGTTATTCGATTTTATTAACACTGCAATGTGCCGGCACTGTAATCGATAGACGATACTTTTGCATGCCGTGGTCGTCAGCGTGTTGTCATATGGTTTTTCAAAAATAAATTGCAAAACTCTTGATTGTGCTTTTCGCAAATATTAGAACGCAACTATCGCACAGTTTATTGTAACGCAATGCCCAAGGAGCAGTTTCGCGCCTCGGCGCTTAACAAGAAAATGTAAGTACAACGATAAACGGTTTAAAACAAATTCAGTAACTTCTGTGTTCTCTACGTTTTTTTTTGCCGGGCAACCAACAACAACAATAGCTCACATGTGCAGTTTGGCGTTAGCGGCGCAGACGAAATCCAACAAGAGTCTCTGGTGCGCATTATCTCAAAGAATCTGTATCAGGCCCAACGCCAGCCGGTTCCCTATGGCGTCCTCGATCGTCGCATGGGCATCAGTACCAAGGATGCGCTCTGCGACACCTGCGGCCAAGGCTTGAACGAATGCATTGGACACTTTGGGTATTTGGATTTGGCGCTGCCCGTGTTTCACATTGGACACTTTCGTTCCACGATCAACATACTGCAAATGATCTGCAAGACATGCGCACGCGTCATGCTCAAGGCCGAGGATCGTGCGGTGTTCGAGAAGAAGCTGCACAATCCGAATTTCTCGTATTTGGGCAAAAAGGCGCTGCACTCGCAGATGCTCACCAAGGCCAAGAAGGTGACCAAATGTCCGCACTGTGCGGCAGCCAATGGTGGCGTCAAAAAGGGCCCAGGATTGCTGAAGATCCTCCACGATCCGTACAAGGGTCGCAAAAAGGATGCCACGTTCACCACCCTGATGGAGGAAATGCTGCGCTCCACGGAACTGAATCGTGATCTCAATCTAACGCTGAGCAGTTACAGCGCCGCCGAAGAGCTAACGCCGCTCATGGTGCTCGATCTATTTGAGCAGATCCCACAAAGCGATGTGGCGCTGTTGGGCATGTGTTCACGTGGAGCGCATCCCAAGCATTTGATTGTGACGCGCGTGTTTGTGCCGCCCGCCTGTATCCGCCCCTCGGTGCTGTCCGAGGTGAAGGCGGGCACAACGGAGGATGATTTGACGATGAAACAAAGTGAAATACTGCTGATCAACGATGTGATACAACGGCATATGGCAACGGGTGGCAAAATCGAATTGATACACGAGGATTGGGACTTTCTGCAGCTGCATGTGGCGCTCTATTTTCACAGCGAAATCAGTGGCATCCCATTGAATATGGCACCCAAGAAGACAACACGTGGCATTGTGCAGCGACTGAAGGGCAAACAGGGACGTTTCCGTGGCAATCTGTCCGGCAAACGTGTCGATTTCAGTGGACGAACTGTCATCTCGCCCGATCCCAATTTGATGATCAATCAGGTGGGCGTGCCGGAGCGTGTGGCCAAGATACTCACCTATCCGGAGCGTGTGAATCCCGCCAACATCAGGCAAATGAAGCAGCTGGTGCGCAATGGACCCGCAAAGCATCCGGGCGCCAATTATGTCCAGCAACGTGGCTCCAGTTTCAAAAAGTATCTGGCCTACGGCAATCGCGAGAAAGTTGCCCAGGAGCTGAAGTGCGGCGACATTGTGGAGCGGCATTTGCGGGACGAGGACATTGTGCTCTTCAATCGACAGCCATCGCTGCACAAGATGTCCATCATGTGTCATCGGGCCAAAGTGCAGCCACAGCGTACGTTCCGGTTTAATGAATGCGCCTGTACGCCGTACAATGCGGATTTCGATGGTGACGAAATGAATTTGCATTTGCCACAAACGGAGGAGGCGCGTGCCGAGGCCTTGATCCTGATGGGCAATCAATCGAATCTGGTGACACCGAAGAATGGTGAAATACTCATTGCTGCCACACAGGATTTCATCACTGGGGGATATTTGTTGACCCAAAAGGAGGTGTTCCTCACCAAAGAGGAGGCCATGCAGTTGGCCGCCTGCTTTCTGGCCAACGAGGACTCGACGATGCGCATTCAAATGCCGCCGCCAGCGATTTGGAAGCCGCGTCGCTTGTGGACGGGCAAACAGATGTTTAATCTGCTCATGCGACCCAACAGCGATTCCCAGGTGCGTCTTAACATGGTCAACAAGGGACGCAACTACACCGGCAACCTGGATCTGTGTGTCAACGATTCCTGTAAGTGAGACACTAACGCTAACTTCGGCTAACTTTCTATCTAACTTATTTCCTTTGTTTTTTAGGGATTCACATACGCAACTCGGAGTTAATGTGCGGCACCATGGACAAGGCGACGATGGGATCGGGCACCAAACAGTGCATCTTCTATCTGCTGCTGCGCGACTTTGGCGAAGCCTTTGCCACCAAGGCCATGTGGCGCTTGGCACGGGTGCGTATTCCTCTCTCTTTCTCTTCTCTGTATTACTCTCTCTCTGCATCGTGTTGCGACCCTTTGTGCTAGTTAGTTAAAAGGGTATGTTTGTGTTTTGTGGACTCTTGGGTAACGTTTTTTGAAGGCAGGCTAAGCAACCTTGTTAAATTTATTATGCCACAGCGTATTTCGCTTTATGAAGTGCTGGGTAATAATTCTCAAGCTGACCTTGTAAAAGTAGTCTTCATAATGTTCTTCTGCTTTACTCTGTAGTGTGAGCAATTGCCGAGTCTATTCTTTTGAATACTTAAAGGTAACATTTTTATATCTGCTGATCTTGGGTTATAAAGATATTATAACTTTGTGATTGCATAAAATGTATTTGAAACAGGACGAAGCAGGCATCTCCGACCCCACAAAGTATATCTGTTTGTAATCAGCATTAACAGTCGAGACGATATAGCAATGTCTGTCTATCCGTCCGTCCGTCTGAACGAACTCCTAGATCTCAAAGACTATAAGAAAAAGAGATACGATTTCGTATCGACAGCTCCTACCATGTTACCATATTTTGAAGCTAGAGGCGAGAACTTTGCTATAGACAATTTTCTTGTGATCGAATTAAGATTGTAAAAGTTATTTAAGGAATACTGTAAACGGGTCTAAGCTGCTTTGGCTGACAATCTGGTATATGTTCACCTCTATGGTATATTTCGAGCGTAGTACTTCATCGATATATGGCCCTCGATATATTCTAGTATTTGTTCGGTATATTATTTCGGTATATTTTGACCTCCAAGGTATATTTCGAACATAGTACTTCATGAATATGCTATGTATAGCCCTTGATATATTTTTGCAGTATATTAATTTGGTATATTTTAAAAATAATACCTTACTATTGTGTTTTTATTCAAAATGGGTAGCGAGTACACTCGTCTGTAGATTTTTTACTTGTTAAGACAGTGGCTATATTAAGTACGTATCTCGAAGCTGTTTTTTGTTATTTACACCTATTTATATACATACCGCTAGCTGTACTTTTATTTGGTCTTTTTCTTGTATTTGACGACCCTGTAGTAAAGGCAATTAATAGTCAGTTATTTTATGGATAGATCACGCTTTGAGGATCAAAAGCTGATAAGCAATTGTATTCTGCGTCTCTTTCTCCCTCTCTCTCTCTGCTCCCCACTCTCTTTCTCTTTTACCCTTGTCTTGCTGTATGGGTAACGACCCTGTGCTTAAGAACAGCTAATAGAGTATTAATTTTCGAGCTGATAGGCAACTAAATTGCTGTCTTCAACTGAAATATGTGGAAATTTATACTAGATTTTGGACTTATAGATAAGATTTTACATTACTTGCTTACAATAAGTGAAGAAGAAGCCGTTGCAAATGTCCAAGATATTATTGCACGGCTAAAAATAACTTATATAACTGTCAACAACTATAAAAAGACTGATATAAGTAAGCTCAATTCTATTGCCGCACTCTTAAGTTCAAAAGGCACATGTCGATATGTTATCGATAACACGAAATATGATATAGCTAAAGATATGAAATGGTAAATTGCCGAAATTATACATTCTACAAAAAATCGTTGAGCTAAAGTGCTGTAAAACAGAATTCATAATCCCTAAAAATCGGCTTATCGACATCGATATGTGATCGATAACACTAATGTGACCACTTTTACAAAGTGACAACAGCAAACCACCGCAGATGTAAAGAGTTGCTCTACATAAAGGTTCGAAATAATAAATAGATCAAATTTAGCAGTCTATCGACATCGATATGTGATCGATAACACTAAATTGACTAAATTTTTCAAGATGGCAACATTAAACCGCAGTTGCATGTAAAATTATTGAACTAAAGTGCTGTAAAACTGAATTCATAATCCCTAAGTGTCAGTTTATCGACATCGATATGTGATCGATAACACTAAAGTAACTAATTTTACAAGGTAGCAACAGCAAACCAACCGCAGTTGTAAAGAGGTGCTAAAGTAATTTCCCCTGTGGCCAATCGATGATAACGATAAGATGCAATGTGACGATATAAAGAAATTGAAATCTGTTCATGGGAAGACAGCACTTGAGAATGATAAGCGCCTATTCAGAGAGAAAGAATAAAACGTATCTTATCTGTCTGTATCTCTGCGCGCGACTTGCGCGAGTCTGTGGAAATTCGTACACATTTGTTGTTGTTGTTGTGTGCTTCGAGTGGTGTGTGGAATATTTGCGTTTTATTTTTAATGAAGAAGGAACTCTTGCGATTCTCATCTCAGCTGAGCGCCAGTCCAGTGGTCTCGGCAATGTAATCGATGAACGAGGTGAGCCGCACATATCCCGACGGCAGTCCGGTGGTGCAACGATCCTCGGCGACAAACGAATTGATGCCAATCTGCAGCCAAGCGCCATTGTTATTGATGATCAGCGGACCACCCGAATCGCCAGAGCAAGTGGACATATTACTGCCCGCATTGCCCTGGGCACACATTGTGGAAGAGAGGACAACACTGGTGCCAAACACCGCGGAACACTTGTCATTGGCAATCACCTGAACCTGAGCGTATTGCAGCACCTGCGAATAGTCCAGATACTCATCGTCCACCAGGCCAAAGCCGGCAATTGTCGCCTCAGTTCCCACATAAGTGTTGACCGATTGTGTGCTGGACACCAGCGTAATGGGCTGGATATTGTTGGTGAAGGTCAGAGGTTGTGGCAACTGAACCAACGCCACATCATTGTTCATCTTATCGTTGTAGTTGGGATGCACGTACAACTTGGTTGAGGTCATACTTTGGGCACTCTCGTCGTTCAGCTCAATGGTGCCAAAGACCAGGTAAAGCGAGTCACGGCCATAGGCACAATGGCCAGCGGTGAGCACCCAACTGTCGGAGATAATGGAGCCACCGCAGAGTAGATCATCCCATTCATCGCGTTTGAGTATCACCTGCCAGGGGAATTGTCCAACCGAAGCATCGGTGCCCGTAATGATGCGTCCTTTAATCTAAACGAAAGAGGGAGAATTAATATTTTGACTGACTGGTGACGTTTTGCTAGTCAGCTGAGAATTCCTCCGAGAAGTAATATCTTGGCTGACTGGTGACTTTTTCCTAGTGCCATCAGCAAAGAACTCTCCAGAGAATTAATATCCTGACTAACTAGTGGCTTTTTCCTAGAGCCGTCAGCAGTAAATTCCGCTGAGAATTAATATCTTGACTGACTGGTGACGTTTTCCTAGTCAGCAGAGAATTCCTCGGAGAATTAATTTCCTAAATGACTGCTGACGGTTTCCTAGGATCGTCAGCAGAGAATTCCCCGGAGAATTAATATCTTGACTGACTGATGACGTTTTCCTAGTGCCGAGAATTCATATCCTGACTAACTGGTGACTTTTTCCTAGAGCCGTCAGCAGAGAATTCACCGGAGAATTAATATCCTGACTGACTGCTGATGGTTTCCTAGGGTCGTCAGCAGGGAATTCCGCTGCGATGCCACTGGGATGTCGACTCGATTTACCTGATCTAGTTGCTGTGGTGGCGCTGCCTCGGCCAGCAAGGCGGCGATTAGCAGCAGAATAACTACTCGACTGCTCAGCAATTGTTGATCCTTTGCTATCGTTCTCATTCCGTTTTTGTTTATGTTATTTTTTTAATGGTGTAGACTCTCTTGTTGCTCGCTTCCGTCTGCGCGAAATTGCTTCGATTTTCGCAATTATATGCAATATGCCTCTCTCTTTCTCTCGTCTGTCATATTTTCTGTTCTTTTTGTTGTTGTACAATTTGTTATTAACAAATACGAGCTGTGTTGTGTCGTGCTCTTGTTATTTGGCCAGCAGCAAGCAGCAGCGCAGCTCGATAAGATTAATTACTCACACGTCTCTTGGCTGCTTGCCTACTTACTTTAATCTATCTGTCTCACTTGCGCACAAAATCCCTGCCTCTGACCCTCTCTCTCTCTTTCTCTCCCTTTTTTGGGGCGAGACGTTGTCAATTCCTTTTGTCCAACCAGCGAGGCAAAGTCTTATCACTGATAACACTGACACTTGTTGCCTCCGCTACACTATGAAACAAAAGTCTGGGAAATTACCGTAAATTGATTGCCTTACTTTCTGCACGTTCCAAAAATTCTTTTCGATGCAATTGCTTGATAAATCTATTTAAAAATTTGGCAAATTCCTGCTAATAGATTGTATTTATATCATTAGAAAAATTCTTTTTTTTAAATCGCCACTTAATAGATTCGCAAATTGTTTCCGCAAATTTTGCATAAGTGCACCCCCGCTTCTTGGGTGGCAAATTGTTTTTATCAGAATGTCTCGTTTATGTTCAATTAGTCATAAACTCTGCTCTGATAGCTCCCGTTGAACGTTAATTGTTGATAACAAGTAATAGATGATGGCATATTTGCATTACCATTATCAATTTGCGCCACTTGAAATTTGATAGGAAAATCAAGAAAATTGTGTCTGAAGTTGTATGCTTTTCGAATAGAGCAAGGACAAGATGAAAAATATAAGAAAAATATGAAAAAAGAAAAGTTGAAGCACAAGATAAAAAGGATTTACAAGATGAGGAATAACATAAGTTTTGAAGGGATTAGAAAAAGTAGATGAGGAATAAAAGTATATAAAAACTTAGAATCATAATCACAAATTAAGAAATTCCTAAGAAGTCAGTGAAACGTTGACGAAAACAATTTTAAGAAAGTACGGAAATAGATGAGGGATGGAAAAACTTTATAAGGGGACTAGAAAAAGTAGATGAGGCAAAAACTAAGAATCACAATCTAAATGAAGAAATGCCAAGCAGTCAGTGAAACGTTCGCGGATGACGTCAAGAAAGTGAACAAAAGATTTCCTCAACTCGCTCTTTAATTGAATCAAAGTATTTCATGTCTCATCTCGTTATCTTCGAAGGGTTTTTCCCCCGCATTTTGTTGAACAGTGTCGTTTAATTAGCTCTCGTTACCTGGTTGCTTGTACCAACAAGCGATTTCAGTCAATTAAATGTTATAGAACGAGGTATTTACGTGCTTAAGTCGTGGCGCCCTCTCCCCACTCCCCCTCTTCTTTCTATCTATCCCCTCGCCATCCTTGAGTTTTAGTCGTATCAAAATCTTTTAAGTGACTTTCGCCAGAATTGTTGTTTTTTGCTGGTTTGTTGGTATGCGGGATGACGCGATTTTACGGCCCAATTTAGAGTCGGGGGCTTTGCGAATACTCGGGAACTCGTCACGACTAAACAACAATTATCAATTTAACACTAAATTGTAAAATAATTCATAATGTTATTGTGTTGCCTGTGTTTTTAGATTGCCTCGTTCTTCATACAGAATCGTGGCTTCTCCTTTGGCATCAGCGATGTGACACCGAGTGCCAAGCTGCTGCATCACAAGCGCATCCTGTTGGATCGAGGCTATGCCAAGTGCAACGACTACATCGACAAATTGAAGGCAGGCACACTTCAGTGTCAACCCGGATGCACACCCGAAGAGACCCTCGAGGCTGTCATGCTGCGTGAATTGTCCGGCATTCGTGAGCAGGCGGCAAAGACGTGTTTCGCCGAACTGCATCCGACGAACAGCGCCTTGATTATGGCCCTCAGCGGTTCGAAGGGTTCGAACATCAACATCTCGCAGATGATCGCGTGTGTGGGCCAACAGGCCATCAGTGGCAAGCGAGTGCCCAACGGGTTCGAGAATCGCGCTCTACCTCATTTCGATCGTCACTGTGAGTACTACTCGTTACTTTTTTTTTATTTCTATTAAGAGATAGTTATTCTTTTCGCTGAGTAATATTCATGAAAGTAACATTTATTTGTATATGTATTTTTTCCTTAAAAAGTATTACATGCTTAGCAAGGCAAATAGAGTTCCTTACTACTCGTTACTAACTTCTCGTTGCCTGTATTTATATGATACTAGTTTTTTCTCAGTCCACATTGGTAATTTATTATTCGTTACTTGTATTTTATTTCATAGTATTATTACTTTAGTTATACTCATTGTTGTTTACTACTCGTTACTAACTTTTCGTTATATATGTCCGCATTGAACATACATGAAATATCACTTCAAATTATTGAATGTCGTCTGCTTTCTAATGCACCGTTACTCGGTCTTAGCTACTCGTTACTTTTTTTATTATTAAGGGCTAGTTATTCATTACTTTTATTTTATTTGATAGTGTTAATTGCTTTGCATATCATGGCAAATAGAGTTATTGACTACTCGTTACTAACTTCTCGTTACATGCATTTTTACAAAACTAGTTATTGCTTTGCCATCATAGTTTATTCCTGAAATATTATTTAAACTAATTGAAGCGTGTCCTTTCTAATGGTTTATTACTCGTTATAAGCTACTCGTTATTTCCATTTAATTTAAACCATTTAAAATATTCGTCCCCCGTATGCATTTAGTAACGCAGATTAGATTTCCGTTTTACTCGTTATTGGTTTTTCGTTTTATATAGCGCCTTCATTTTGTTTTATTTATCGTTGCTGTTTTTCTTTTATTCACTCGTTGCAATGTTTTTCTTTAATGTATTTTAGTTCTAATTGTTCTGTAGTACTCGTTATAGTTTGCTGATTAATTATTACTGTTTATGAAGGAGTCATCTTTGTTTAAAACGATTTTCTATAATACTCGCTACTGTGAACTAGTTACTTATAATTTGTTGTCTGATTTCTTGTAGCCGCCATTCCTGCTGCGCGTGGTTTCGTCGAGAACAGCTTCTACTCAGGTTTGACGCCAACTGAGTTCTTCTTTCACACGATGGCCGGACGAGAGGGTCTCGTCGATACGGCAGTAAAGACCGCCGAGACGGGCTATCTGCAGCGTCGTCTGGTTAAGTGCCTGGAGGATTTGGTGGTGCACTACGATGGCACAGTGCGCAACGCAATCAACGAAATGGTCGATACCATTTATGGTGGCGATGGTCTCGATCCCGTGTCGATGGAGACGCGCAACAAACCCGTCGATCTGAGCCATCAATACGACAATCTGCGAGCGCAGCTGCCGCGCGGCGAGCAGCCAGCACTGCAAGCGGAAGAGATACTCGAAAAAGCGGAAGCGATGTTCAAGCTGGAGGAGTTTAGCGAAGCGCGCAGCGACTTTAAGCTGGATGTAACGTGAGTAGTAGAGATGAACATATAAACGAATGAGAAAAGAGCGAGCAACGAGTAGCGAGTGACGAGTAACGATTAAATTTATGTTGCAGCAATCATTTGAAGACGGTGGCCAAGCGCATTGGACAGCTGCAGCAACGCTACATCGATCACAAGGAGTTGAGCCAACAGATCGAATGCCTCAGTGCCGAGCAACTGCTCGAGTTTTTGCGTCGCATCAACGATCGCTACAATCGCGCTGTCAGCGAACCAGGCACCGCTGTCGGTGCCATTGCGGCGCAGAGTATCGGCGAGCCGGGAACACAGATGACACTGAAAACTTTCCATTTCGCTGGCGTTGCATCGATGAACATCACCCAGGGCGTGCCACGTATTGTGGAGATTATCAATGCTACGAAAAACATTTCGACACCGATTATTACCGCTGAACTGAAGAACAATACGAGCATGGAGTTCGCTCGCCAGGTGAAGGCGCGCATCGAGAAGACAACACTCGGTGAGCTCTCATCGTATGTGGAGATTGTTTGCGCCCCATCCAGTTGCCATCTGGTGATTGGCATCGATATGGCGCGCATTAAGGTGCTGGGATTGCACATTGATCTCGACACGATTGTGATGAGCATATTGAAGTCACGGCTACGCATCAAGATCGGACAGGTGCACACGGTGCCAAAGAAATCGCGCATCATCGTCTGCGTTGAGACCACTCGGAATGCGACTATTAATGCGGAACTCGCTCGCCTTGCGACCACCATACAGAATGTCGTTGTCGCTGGGCTGCCGAATATCGCCCGCGCTGTGATCGCTGTCGACGATGCTCATCAGCCGCCCACCTATAAGCTGTGCATCGAGGGCTACGGACTGCGCGAAGTGATTGCCACGCATGGCGTTGTTGGCGAACGAACGCGCAGCAATAACATTTGTGAGATTTATCAGACGCTCGGCATTGAAGCAGCGCGCACCATCATCATGGGTGAGATTACCGATGTGATGGAGGGTCACGGCATGAGCGTCGATTGGCGGCACATTATGCTCCTCGCCAGCCAGATGACAGCGCGTGGCGAGGTGCTCGGCATCACGCGACACGGTCTGGCCAAGATGCGGGAGAGCGTCTTCAATTTGGCATCGGTAAGTCGATTGAATTTTGCCATTTTCTATGTTCAGGTAGACTAAAATTTGTTTGGATAAGCAAAAGTTGACGAGGGACAGTATGTAAAAACTATGAATCATAATATCAAATTAAGAAATGCGTAAGCAGCCAGTGAAACGTTCACGAAAAAAATTTAAAGGAGGCACTGAAATAGATGACGGATGATAAAAGTTTCAAAAAGGATTAAAAAAGTTTATGAGGAACAGATAGTATCCAAAAACTATGAATCATAATCTCAAATTAAGAAATGCCCAAGAAGCCAGTGAAACGTTTATGAATGACCTTAAGAAAGCCGAAATGAGACAGACTAAAAAAGTTGAATCAAAGTATTTCATGCCTTAGTTCTTATTAGAAAAAGTAGTATAGAAGTATACAAAAACTTAGAATCGGATTCCAAATTAATTAATTTATGTCTCATCAGCCAGTGAAACGTTCATGAATGACGTTCAAGAAAGCCAAAAATTGTTTCTTTAAGTATTTCTGTGTGTCACCTCTTTATCTTTGAGAGGTTTCCCCCAGTGTCGTTTAATTAGCCAACAAGCGATTTCAGTCAATTGAATTTTAACATTTTTTCTATTCGATTGTTTTAAACTATTTACTTTTCTCTTGCAGTTCGAGAAGACCGCAGATCATCTGTTCGATGCCGCGTACTATGGACAAACGGATGCCATCAATGGCGTCTCAGAGCGCATCATCTTGGGCATGCCGGCGGGAATTGGAACGGGCATCTTTAAGCTGCTGCAGTATCATGCTGATAAGGAGGTGCCGCCTACCGAGCCGACAATCTTCAATGTGATGGGACTGCAGCCGGTTGCCTAGCGCAATTTGCAGCAAATGAAACGTCACAGCTACAAACACCCGCCCGCCCTCTCAGCTCCTGTGAAATGCCGTAAACCGTAGTCGATTAAGTCGTTAAGTTAGTTAGCTACTAGTTAATAAATATGCAACTAGACATTTGATAAAGCTGGTGCCTTGCTGGCTGCAAGGACTTAACAGAGTTAAGCTGCCGCATGAGTTAAATAATTTATGTCAAAAAGGGGAACTGCTGGATGTGCCTGTCATATTTATTTTACTTCTAACGAGTTCTTTCATTACAATTTTTATTTTTACTATATTATACCTTTAAATTTGCGCTATTATCCTTGCTGGTTTATAATAATTTATGTAAAATGATATTAGCTGGTATTGCAGCAGTGAAAGTGCCTGTCATATTCTTTATAGTTCTTTCGCTCTTTTTGGTCATTTCTATTATACCTTTAATTTTGTGAATTTTTCTATTATCCTTGCTGGTTTCGTGCACCAAAGCCAATGTCCTGCTTGACTATATATGTATCTTTATGCTGAATCCTCAGTAAATTCACAACAATTTGTAAGGACTTTCATGAATTCTACTTGCAAGAATAACTTAACAATGGCTACCACTCGGCAGTATCCTGGCGAATTTGGTCCTTTCACTCAAAATAGTTACTTTCATTAAGTTCTGTTCACTGCTCAGAGGATATACCTTTCAAATTTCATTATCCTTGCTGATATCCTGTACCAAAGCCAATGTCCTTGAGCGCCAGTAAAAAATGCAGCTGCTTGTCTATATCCTTAAACTGAATACTCACGAAATTCACAATAATTCGTGAGGATTTTCATTGATTTTTATTTGCAAGGATATCTTCATAATAGCATAACTCGGCAGTATCCTGCGGGATTTCAAAATGTCATACCATTTCGTAATCTACATCATTCTGGCTATCGATTTGCATTCAAAAATTTCCGCAATGCAACAAAAAAATTCCTCAAATTTTTCAAGGGGAGGCATGCAAATTTTGGTTAAAAATCACAAAATCGCCTGTAACTCGGCCATTCTAAGAACGATTTCGATGTCCTTTGGCAGAATGTTAGCTGACAGGATAAGCTTCCAGAAACTGTGCCTAGATCCTTGAAAGTCCTGCAAACCTGCGAGTTAGAAGGACTTTTTCGTTTTAAAAAATCTCGTCATAACTCGAAGGTCCTTGACAGGACATGGCTGACATGAGTGTCAAACGATAGGTAATCCTTAGCACTATCGACTGGCCAAAGGACATTTAAATCGTCCTGCTACTTTCCGAGTTATTCAGGATTTTATGTTTTTGGATCATTTTCAGAGCAAAAATTTTCTCTTCGAAAATTTTTTTTTTCTAATTTGAATAACGAATGAAAACACCCTGTAAATGAAATAAACTGTTGTAGCTTTTGATTCACTTAGTTATTTATTACATAAATATATAGAGTATAGTATATGTAGTTGTAGTTGTAGCGATAGTTGTGTATATATATATATATATAGAGTATAGTAATTATATAGGGTATCTTTGCTTCGCATATATATGTGTGTGTGTGATTTAATTAACATACAGAAATTTACAAATTCATAATCCATAATTTATAATTAATAATATTTAGATTGTTACAAACTAATAAAAAAAAATTCAACTAAAAACAAAGAAATTCGTTCAATATTTTTTCCACTCAATTTTTAGCTAACCTATAGATATATAGAGATAAAGTTTTCGACTTAGATAATATAGCGAAAAAAAAAAACAGAAAAAAAATTAAAACTTAAATATGCATATCACAGGATTATTATTTATACAAATGAAATTGTTGTTGCTCGTTATTGAAATTAAAATGAAAAAGAAAAAAAAAGGGAGGGAAAAACTTTAATTTCATTTCAATTATTTCATGAAACCCAAAAACAAAGTATAAATCAAAGAATGCGCGGAAAATTTGGAGCAAAAGCAGGATTAGAGGAGCAGGATCAGGATCAGGCTCAGGCGCTACTTATCAAACGTTTCCTCGATTATATATATGTATATGTAGATCTAATATATAAATATATATATACGTATGTACGTAATAAGAGAGAGATAGAGACTTAGGCTTGATGCATATTTTAGTTGGGAGTCTTAAGACTAATCACGCAATAGGCGACGACCTTTCCTTAGATAATTCAGTTTGTTTTTTTCTTTTTGTTTTATCGTTAATCGTTTATCCTGACTATATGACTATGTAAAATTGTTTCTTCAACTAGAGAATTGACCACAAAAAAAAGATGAAAAAATGGAGCAAAATCAGTCAATGGGAATGGCGGAGGAGGTGGACGAAATTGTGGAACTTCCTCCATCCGTTGCCTCCAGATCCATCTGCATCTGCATCTGGGTCGCTGTCTCCGGTTGCACGTAGCCCGCTCGGCGATCGTGGATGAGCATCGAAAGCGTCTCCAGGCTGCGACGCACCTGTTCGAACAATAAACGATAATGCCAAATAAATATCATAAACAACATCAACAAGTTTTAGTAGAAGTTTTCTTGCTAATACTGATAACTATCTCAAGTTGAGAGCATTTGGATTTATTGCCTATGACTCGCTCTATCGAGCCAGCCATTCAGTCTGCCCCGCATTGATAAGATTATGCAAAGAGTCGCTGCTTAGCTGCTGGTGTCCATAATTATCTGTCTCTCAGTACTTTTTATCACTGCTTAAAAGCTCACTCTCTCTCTGCAGCAAAGCTTTAGGCAACAGATAGCCACAAAATGCAACTCATACTATCTACATATATAACAGAGAAAAGTGATAACGCGTTCCCTCATTGACTTATCGAAAAATGGCAGTTTGACTACATATTGAAAACTTGAAATATATGCCAATAGTAATTGGAGTAAACTCTTCTATGGCAAGTAACTAACTAATTTGATAAATCCTGAATGACTATGGAAACTTCTGCTGAAGAGCTGCTGACATATACTGTAAGTAAATTCATTGCTGACTATGGAAAGTTTTGTTGAATGCTGCTGACATTTACTGTAAGTAAATTCCTTGATGACTATAGAAAGTTTTGCTGACATTTCTTGCACGTAAAGTGCTTGATGACTTTGGAAAGTTCTGCTAATATTTCTTATTCATAGTCTTTGACGACAGTGGAAACTACTGCTGAAGTTCTGCTGATATTTCCAGCACCTAAAATCCTTGATGAATATGGAAAGTTCTGCTGAAGTGCTGCTGACAATTCATGTACGTAAAGTCGTTGATGATTATGAAAAGTTCTGCTGACATTTCCTGTATGTAAAATTCTTCTTGACAATGGAAACTTCTGCTCAAGTTCTGCTGACATTTCCTCTGCTCACCTTCGATATTTGTTCCAGATTCTTCGATAAAATGTGCTGAGCTTCGGCTGTGCTTTTATCCTGCAGCTCCTTTTGCCAGCGCAGCGCATCAGCAAAAATATCGTCATCGTTGCCCGAGCGCTACAACGAAACGAGAGCTTAGCTTAAAGAGTCACAAAGAGGAGCGTGAGGATCTTCTTACCAAATTGAAATCAACTGGTGTGTTGTAGAGATGTGTTTTGGCCTCAATGTCCAGTATGCGATAGAGCAAAAAGACGGAGAATAGCGCCAGCATAATGGCCAACATGATGCCCAAATAGAGCACATGCAACTCGGTCAGCGTTGGCAGCTTGCGACTCAAACGCGAACGCAGCGACGACGTTGTGCTCGCTGATGCTGTTGTTGTTGTTGCTGTTGCATTTGCAGTTAAAATTCTGACGGGTGTCGCTGCTGTTGTTGTTGCTGTGATTGTGTTGGAAGGAAGCGCGGAAGTCGAGAGTTGTGGCACAGCAGCAGCAGCGGCGACAAATGTTTGCTGCGTTTGCTCCTCATAGTGGACGATGGGCGGCGCCGAGCTGCGGATGGTCACCTGATCCAACTCATTGGCCACGCCCAGCGTGCTCTTGCCCGGGAGATCTAAAAGATCAGAAAAGAATGCAAGTTTCAATTTCAAATTCTCAACTTCAATTCAATTTCGTTTGCTTACCGGAATGTCGGTCGGCGATGTTGCGCTGCCTCAGCTGCATCTCTTGTTGTTCGGTTGCTGCTGCCGCCGCCGCTGCGGCTGCTGAGCGCAAATGTGGCGGACTCTCGTTGCCGCTGATCGAGCAACTGCTGTCGTCATCGAGCAGATACTCTTCAGGTAGCTCCACATCGACGGGCAGCGGTTTTGGGAGTATCTCATTGCCTGTCGCCAGTTGAGTGCACACGGTGCACATCAGCCGGAAGGCGGCCTCGCGACTGATGAAGCTGCCGAAGACGTGACGCTCATCGGCGGTTGCCACGCCCACTGCATTTGGTATGATCTTTGCTGTTTTCTCCTTTGAGATTTTCGTCACCGACGATGTGGGTATTACAACCTAAAAGAAATTTGGGAAAAAAAACACAAAAGATTTTAGTAAGGCATATAAATGCGAATAGAAGTGCTTACAGAGTATCTCAAAGTCGAACAACAAGACTTTGAGATACTCTATAAGCACATATATGCAATGAAACCAGAGTGTAGTTTTAAAATTTGGCAGCTCTAGATCTCATAGTATTCGAGTTACAGGCTTCGAAGCATGTGGACAGACAGACAGACTTTAAGATTTATCGGTAATATCTATGCTTTTAACCTAAAGTTAATCATGACCAGAGTGTGAGCTGAAAATTTTACAGTTCCAGCTCTCATAGTATTCGAGTTACAGACTTCCAAGCATGTGGACAGACAGACAGACGGACGGAGCAAGCTTTTTTCAACTTACCTTGGTTACATAACCGAAAACATTGGAATAGAAAGCGAAATGCTGTTCCGTTATATAGAGATGTCCTTGAAGCGGAATGTCGCCAACAAGAGCACACGAAAAATCTGCAAAAATTAAGAAACAAAATTTTTATTTATTGACATAACTTAAGAAAAATGAAATTACATTAGTTTTGATTAATATATGTATGAGATAACGAAAAAAAATAATATATATTTACATTCATTACTGGAAAATTTTAACTATTGAAAACTTAAGTTACGTTATGAACTATAAACAAAAACTATATCTTTAAGCTAAATTATTGATGCTCTGAACATCAAATTCTCTTCTTTGCATAACTATAACTTAAGTGTGTTGACATTTCTTAATATTTCTTAAAATATTTATGCCAAAAGCAAAATCAGGCTTTAGCTGGCAATTTGATATATTTTGTTACATTGAAAAATAGATAATATAAGCGCAAAAATACTGAAATATACATTTCCTATACATTTAGTAATCAATATAGTACCATTCCCAATTAACATACCGCAAAAATACTGAAGTCTACCAAAGTTAGTATAATTACATAGTACCATTCATTATACTATATCAATATACTAAAAACATAGTTGTTGGTATATTTAACATATCGATAAAATACTGAGATATGCGAAAGTTTGTATACTTATACTGTACCTTTCAATATACTTCAATAATATACTAAAACGTTGCCTTTGGTGTCATATTTTGGTATATTTTGGGAATAATACCGCATAATAATATATAATATTATATTATAATAATATTTTCAAATTTGAAAAACAAACAAAATAAAATAATTTTCGGAAAACATGGAGACTACTTACAGTTAATGAGTTTCTCATCCTTGGAGACTTGTGAGAAGTGTCGATGGAATTTCTTCACACGCGAACTGGAGACTTCCTTGCGCTTTTTCTCCTTCTCGGGAGGCGTCGCAGTTGCTGCTGTCGCTCCCGTTGTTGCGCTTGCCGATGCTGTGGACGCTACCACAACGGAGTGGTGGTGACCGGAGGTGCCAGCGGCGGCAGATGTGGATGAGATCGCTGCTGCTGCCGCCGCGGACGTTTGCTGATCATGTTTCGCCGTGCTGAGGCCTTTACCGCCGGCTGTTAAGCCGCCGCCTCCGCCGTTGCCTGCTTTGCTCTGATTGCTGCGCGGACTGGGATTGGGACTGCTGCCAAGACTGTGGGCACTACCGCTCGGCTGCAGCGGCGCACCTGAGTTGGCGTAGCTCTGAGGCAAGGAACTGCAAGCAAGAAGAATAAAGAAATATCGTTATAAGAGGAATTACTTAGAAACACTTCTAAAGATATCAACTAAGGAAGTTACAAACAAAGATGTTAATCAATTAATCAGATTAAAAGCTAATCTTGGCAGATAAATCTTTAAAAGTTATTTTTTGCTTGTATAGAACAACAATTAAATCCCTTAAAAACTATGCAAATTTGGTTTACCAGGAAAGCGCTAAGAGCTTTATTATATATTATATATTAAGCGCAACCGATTGACTATGTAAACTGAAGCTTAGGTTAAGGAGCAGCTTTAAAGCTCAAGCTGTTGGATTGGAAAAACCTTCACAGCAAAGGTAAACGCTCAAAGCTTTAATATTGTATATACGAAAGCTCGTTCAATCTTGGCCCATTGACCACGTTAACTAAAGCTTTTGCTCAACATCAGCTTATAAGCTCAAATTGTTGCTTCAGCTAAGTTGGTTAATCCTGAAGGAAAGGTTTAAAAAATTAGACGTTCAGTGCTTTAATAAATATGAAATTTCGTTAAATCTTAATTGTCTCTTTAAACGTAAGCTTAGATCAAATATCAGCTTAAAAGCTCAAGATTTTTCATTTCAAACATAATAACACCGAAGCTAAACGCTCGGAGCTTTAAAATATAAGAAAGTTCATTGAAGCTAAACTAAAGCTTAGGCTAAACAGCAGCTTATAAGCTTAAACTGTAGCCTTTGAAATAGCTTCAAACTCAGCTAAGTTGATTAATCCTTAAGACTACGCTTAAAAGATTAGACAATATGCATATTCGATGCATAATAAATAGCATTAAAAGCGTGAAATATTTCCCTTAACGATATTGCTAGCTTTAAGCTTCACCGAAAGTCGTTACATGCGTTACGAAATGTACGAGAAGTTTTGCGGTTCTGGGACAACGATAACTTGACCACGGTCAAGTGGAATTATCACAGCTGGCAGTTACACAAAAGCAAGGTCCGAAGATAAAGCGAAACCCCGAGTACAAGTACAAGTACACTTGCTAGATCCGTTTGGGATGGATGACTGTAACAGGGTATTGAGCTCATAACTATTGTGGCCTATCACTAGAAAAGCAGGCCAGTCGTCATTTACTTTTTATGATGAGAGGCCATAAACTACGGAAAACAGAAAAGCAACTGCAAGTTGAACGACTTGCTTAGACCCTGTAATGATTGCATCAAATAAATGTAGACTCCCGATTGCTCTAACAAAATGTACAGGGTATACAGCATAGGCACAAGTGTATCAATTTTATGTGTTTATAAGTGGAAATTGTGTTTTCTCACGCTGACTAAAGTTACAGCTGCTGTTGGATGATGATCGCATAGGGTATACAAAAGCACAGTTGGGAGGGAAGCAGCAGCGACGACATTTAATGGCGCAATTGAGAGTACAATTAGCGATATATAGAAAGAGGTCTGGGGGCAACAGGTGCTGCCTGCCGACTGTCAGGTGTTAATACTGGCCGAGTCTGCAGCGTAATGGCTAATAGGCATTATGAAAATTCAATGATAACTCAACTCAACTCAATTCAATCCAGCTGATCGTCTCTGCTCAATACTGAGTGCTTGACTGACGCAATGATGGATTGGTATTGGATGATATTGATGGTGTTACCGCTTATCGGGGTAAAACGCACTAAAATACGCAAAAAGCAAAACGTGTGCCAAGATTTATGATACTCCTCCATATCAACACAATATATGATTCTCCATCTCTTTCGGTTTCTCTGACGCTATCGTCTGCAGATTGTCTCCCAATGATCTAATATTATATTTTCTTTTTTTTTTTGGCTGGGACATCAGTATTCACTTCATACACATTCCGCATAGTTCAACTGATAAGCATTATTTGCTCTCTTCGTGTGTTTCTTATTATTTATTATGCTTTTTTTTCATACTTTTTTTTTATCTATACCACGAAACGGGGAGTGAATCAGCAAACGCTTGGGAACGCTGTCGAACCCCCCATTGAGAAAAAGACAGAGCTCTAAAGAAACGTCTTCTTACAAAAACAATAAATAAATATAAATAACTGTAAAAACATACGACAACAAAATAAAATAAATAAAGAGATAAGCTTCAACTTAATCCCAGCAAAACTCGTGTATGCCTTCGACTTTAAACTCAGTTATCAGTTATCGAAATTTCGAGCTAACGTAATTAGTTAATTTCTAATTGAATGACCTGCCTGAACCACTTTTTGTTTTGGTTAAGCAAAACTTGCAGCATGAGCATGACCTGGCTTGGCTTGGCTTGGCTTTCAACCTTCTCCACGTCTCCACGTCTTCACGTTACATCATCCATTTGCGACTCATCTAAATTGTATTGTCACTTCCCCAACAATGAATGTATTTTAGTCAAAGAGCTTGTCAGCGTGTAAATTCGTTGGTTATCTCTACAAAATATTGGCTACACACATTATGAAATATATCAAGCGTCTCTCGTAATATTCTTGGCAACATTTTAAACAGCAAGTAAGCAAAGAGTTTAAATACGTTGCTAACGAGAATTCTTAGGCTTATGCAAGCACATTTTATGGCTTAGCAATTCTTCTATTTCCTTTCACAGAATGTGCGGGATTATACAAAGTTTACAATATTAAGATTTTGACTGTGACATTACTTACGAATTACCATAGAATACGTAAAGAATGGAATTACCATAGAAGAGCTTATTAAAGCTCAACTTTAAAGCACAAATATGGGATATTAGACGTAATTTGTTCACCCCCACTTTATGAAAGTTTGCCTTAGCATCTCTTATAATAAATTATGTGTCAAAATTCTCATGCAGCACACAAAACTTATATGTACATATAAGTTCTAAGTGCTCTATCCCTATGCTCTACTTTACTCTATGCCTGCAATTTGTTCACCCCCCGTAGCATCTCTTATAATTAAAATTCTTATAAAGCACCCAAAACCTTTGTGTATAAGCTGCTCTATCCCTATGCTCTGCTTTGCCCTACGCCTGCAATGTAAGCTCTTATACACCACTCTTATACTTAAGTTGCCTGCAATTTTGGCCTGTCTATCTCTCTTACACTTACGGCGTGGAGTTGTAGTGTTGCTTATGCTTTGTGTTCGCCTTCAAGTGATCGCCGCCATCTTGTGAGCCGCTCTCTTGAGCAGTCCTATCGCGAAGGTTGCAAAAGCTGCCGCTGCCGCTACTGTTACTGTTGTTGTTGTTGCTGCTGGACTCAATGAGCGACATGCGTTTAATGGAACGCGCGACGCTGCGTGCGGCAGCATTGACAAAGCCCCGTTCGCGAGAATGATGGCGACCATCGCTCTTGTGACGTCGCATTACCGGCGGCGGCTCAGTGCTATCGTTAAGCTCACTGCTCAAGATGCTGCTATCATTATGCGTATTGTTGTTGGTATCAATGCTTTCCAGTGACTCGTTGGCAACGCCGCGAATATCAACGCGCTCTGATTTACTGCTGTTGTTGTTGTTGCTGTCGCCGTTGGCGTCGTCAAAGAGATCCTGCTCAAAGAAGACACTAAGCCGGCCACTGCCACGCGTATTCGAATTCTCACTGGACACGTGCATTATTTACGATTTATCGATTCACTCAATAGTTGCTATTGTTATTAGCACTTTATCGTTGCACAGCACCAACTTGCAAAAAAATATAGTGTATGTTTGTATATTTGTTATTCTATTTAGACAAAGTGAAAAGCGCGCGCACTGTAAGCTCGATGAAAGCAAACTAAGACAAAAAAAACGCACTCGAAAACTCAAAGTCAAGTGAAGCGAAACAAAGCCAAAGTGCTGCTGGAGTTAAAGAGAGAGCGCGCGAGAGGCTGAGGCGGAGTTAGAGAGAACGAGAGAGCGACCTCTAACAGTTACTAACGGCACTTGCTTCTGCATTCAACAGTTGTGCCTTCGCTTTGTTTGTTTTGAATTCTGTTTTGTCGATTCTATTCTTTTAGTGTTGGTGTTCTTATTGTTATTTTTTTTTCGTTTTTGCACTTTGTTGTTTTTTCGTCGACGTCGTCTGCCGGTCGCTGGTCGTGTCTGCGCCAGCGTCTCGCATTAACTGAAACGACGTTTGACAGCGCCAGCAATGCCAGTTAGCTGGGCTCTAGCGCTGACGTCAACGTCGACGCTGGCAGCGTCAGCAACAGCAACAAAACGGTAGCAGAGGCCGAGCCGCGGCGGTTCGATTGCTTGCTTTGTTTACTACTATTATCAGGGCATTGCAGTCACGAATAACAGCGAAAGCATCTAATTATGTTAAACGGCTTACAGCTGTTAACAGCGCTTGCATAACAGCAAAGCATGACAGAAGGATCGTTTAGTCCGAGTCTGTTATCAATGTAAATGTAATTAACAGTGCGAGTCTTTGGAATTATGATTATTTCTTTTCTTCACATATTTGTGGGTAATTAAGAAACAGAAATAATATGACTGAATGTAATGAATATAATGGAAAATGAATTTATATTTAAAGAAATGTGAATAAGCAGTTAATAAACATATTTGTTGTAAATGAAATCAATATCTAATAACGGATTTCAATACACCGTCGTAAACCGTCGTCAGCTAATCAAACGATATTTGCTTATCAGCATGAGTGTGTTCTGTAAAGATGTTACTCATTAACTCTGCTGTTAATGCTGCTAACAGAAAAGCGATTTTGCTGCTGGTTTTATTAATCATTAACAGTCAGTTAAATAGAGCAAAGGATTACATTATGTTAAACTCTGTTACTAGCGAGTAATGTAAACCAACAGCACTCCCAGGTCTGTTACTAACAGCGCTAATATTTACATAGTTAACTTAGCAAACTTGGTTCTCACCTTGTTTACTTTCTGATCCTCTTCTAACGCGCCCAATAGTATGCTACAATTTATTTGAATTAAACACTTTTTTTTCCAAAAGTACCAAATGTGTGACACCTGATTCGCTGTTACACATATTACAGGGTATTCCGAGTACATGCGAATGCTTTTTACCTTAGGTTTTTCTGCTCCATTTCTCATGGTAGAGATTGTACACACCTTGAGATAGCAGCGTTGTTACTTCTATCACACAATTAGTTAATTGCTATGCTGTCCAACGGATGGACGAAGTGTCAATTAATTATTCAATTATCTGATAGCAAACAAAACCGAAATGCAAACAAAACAATGTGTTTCAAGTACATTTCGTTCCAAACGATAATAGATAATACTCGGGTATTATCATTCCGTTTTCATTTTCTCGCCACGCGTTTGTTTCTATCTAACATATCGATGCTCATCGATGGAATGTTGTTTGCGATTGATCGATTCGGCTTAAAGGCGCTATGGCATGTATAAGTCATCGGGGCAAATCGTCAAGTGTGCCTAGTGGCAAATATGATTCATCAACGCAACGTAAAGAGTCGAGTGAGGGGTCCCATAAAATATCAGCCACTGATTATTTGTGTGTGTGTATGCATTGACATTAACTGTTTGTACAATTGGCTACCTCTTCAAACCAATTGTGAATCATCACATGACGTTGAGAGGGGGGCACGACATCACCGCACACGTCTCTCTACATTTCGGTCTCGGTTTTATCACATCAGCATGTGAGCCGTGAATCATGTGAACCAAAAAGCAGCGGTCGGTCTTATCAATCTCGCGTTAAGCGAGAACCAACATCGATGCAATTCACTTTCGAGTGGAAATCAAACATAAATGGTGTACACACATCTCTTTACATATGTTTAGCTAGCCATCGACGATACCAACGATCGACCAGCTGCACACACACGTGCCATCCATAAAACTTTCATTGCCTTCTTCTTATCAAGCACAGCGAGTTCTCCAATTTTTATTTTGGGGAGCACATGATGTGTCAAGAGGGAAGGCGTCTATCTTACCGCAGATGTTATTGTCGAGTGGTGACAAATCTACTCGCTACTTGTGCTACGCATTTGCTGCCTATAATTTATTGCTTAGCAAAGTAACGAGTAGAAGTATGATCGAATCGAGGTGCGGTATTAACTCGCTGCATTTCTTTAGTTGTAATCAGTGTGTAATAAATCAACTAATAAAAACAACGAATTGAGAAGTACTAACTTTGACACGACTAATCTACTCGTTACTTTTGTAACAAATGTGACAACATGATAGCCAATTATTCAATTTAGCCTATGACGTTGGCGATGTAATAAAGTGTGCATATTGAATATGAATTAAAACGTAACATTAATGTAACGAGTAACGAATTATCGATTTATCGATAATGTGTCTATTTACTCGTTACAATACCAGCGACTACAAGATTCTTTGACATACGAGTCTTCTGATAAGTTACAAAAACTATTAAGACATCATCAGCTAATCGCTTGATACTATAACGATTCAACGATCACCTAACGAGTAATCCACTCGCTACATACAAGTCTTCTTAATACAATCAGCCACTCATTCATTGTTATCTCGAATTGTTGACGAGTGAACATTTAAATATAACGAGTCACTTGAAAATACATGTAATATACAAAGCTCCAAGCTGATTGTAGATTATGAGTTAAGACAACACAAGTGCTATCTAATCGCCCAAATCATTGATGGTGCTTACAAGGTGAACTTCCAAGAAAATTCACTCGCTCTTCTCCCTTAACGAGTTAAGCTTTCTGCGTAAATCGACAATGTAAAAAGCTCATTGCATAGACCAAAACAGTTGGGCCAACCAACTTATCTGCACAACTGATTACGATTCCTACCATTTGGTTGTGCTTGTGAGCTGCGAAACTCCACAGCTGCCTGTACGCATAGTAGTAATCTATGATGTACATATAAAAAGGTAAAGTTACCACCTGGCACATGCCAAAAAAAAAAAAAAGAGAACTCGATTTGAAGTTTATGAGCAGACAATAACATGTGGCAAACAGTCTGGCTGCGGTCTTTTTGCCATTCTCAGAAATGTTTCGTCTCTATCAATAAAAACAATAATAATATACACACCACCCCATGACTACTCTCTGCCATTTGGCCAACACCTTCATCGCACCCTTCCCCCTCACATACTCATCACTTCCCTCAGCCAGCTGGCAAACAAAATAAACAAAAAGCAAAAAAGAGCAATAGAGACGAGTGTTCGATAAGCGATGTGCCAACAGGTGGGCAAAAAAAGTAGCGATCAGTGTGTCGTCGTTAGGTGCGCATTAGCCTAGGCTCTATCTTATCGTCCAATCGACGAGGGTCACCAATTGCCATGCCAATTGTAGCAACCGCAGAGCTTGCATCGCAACCGGGGGAAAAATGGGTCAATTGGGAAGTTGGTCATAAACGAAGGCTGCAATCTTGGTTATGGTAGGAAGTTAAGAATACATAGAAAGTATGTATATACAAGATTATTCTGGCCGGAAAAGACTCATGAAAAGACTCTAAACATTGAGATACAGTTCTGAGAAAGATTTGGCAGACTGCATCATATCTAATTGGCAACAAAAGTGCCTTAAAAATCATTTTAAACGAGTGAGAAAAGATAAGAGCAAAACAGTGTGGTATTTTTCTTAAAATATACCAAACTGATATTGCAGTATATTAGTTTGATATAAACTAAATTATACCGAAGATTATATTTGACTATATTTAAATCAAATAGAAAAGATAAGAGCAAAACAGTGTGGTATTTTTCTTAAAATATACCAAACTCATATACTGCAAATATACTAAATTATACCGAAGATTATATTTGACTATATTTATATAGGGTCACATTTAAAATTATTATACTGCAAAAAATACTAAAATATACCAAAAACTGTATTTGGTATACTTATACAGTATTTTCTTCAAATTATACTATATAATGCTAAAATAAACTAGATTGTTAGCCAGAGCAACTAATACAAAAATATACTAAAAGCTATATTTGGTACATATATTGATATAGTACATTAAAAATATACCATAGAGTATTAAACATACCAGAGTGCTAAACCTGTCAGCCAAAGCAACTCCGATTGCAGTAGGCGTTTTTTTGCAATACAAAAGTATTTCTTAAATAACTTCTACAACTGATATCGTCTCGGCTGTTGACATTGATCAAGAATATATATACTTTATGGGGTTGGAGATTACTCTTTCTGTCTGTTACATATATTTCCTGTAGACACAAGATTAGAATTCCTATGGATAGTTGGAAGTTATTTTCTTCATCTTCTAGCAAATCTAAAAATTTAAATTTTCAAAATACTTCCAAGTTTTCTATTGCACATCACACTAACATCTATTTATGAATTAAACATTTTCCAACTTAAATCCTTGCACACTCACAACTACCATAGAATACCCTGTAATTGGCCTCACTCACCTATCGTCTGGATCGAATGTTTCCGGCAGACTGAGCTGCTGTATGTATTGCAGACGCCTTTGCTGCAGTTCAAGTTGTTGCTGCTGTATTAATTGTAGTCGCTGTTCCTCACTTAGTTCACTTCGAGTTGCTGCAGTTGTTGTTGTTGTTGGATTTGATCCTGAGCTGTTCTTGGCTGTTGCGATTGCGTTTGCGTTGGCTGCTGCTGCTCCTTTTGAGGGCAACTGCAGTGGTGCCATGGAAGTCGATGCACGCTCATCGGTGACACTGTTGCCACCATTGGCGACTGTATGAACCACGCTGCTCGTCGATCTGCAATTCAAATCGAAACATGCGCGCCCATGCGGCGTATGAGTAATGGCGATAACAGACAACGGCCAAGCCAAACGAAAACAAACGAACAAAAAAGTGCTGCATGCTTTTAGGCGAAGACTTTAAAAAAATCCAGAGAAACAACGAAAATGTGAAGCGCGAAATTTGTGTGCATTGTAAGCAAAATGTTTATTTATGAAAGTTGGCAGCAAATAGTTGAACATTTATATGGTAATAATATGTTAGTAGAAGCGACAAAATCAAAGGAATATATTTGGCATAAGTTTCATAATAATATCTCTTTCTAATTAATTCTCTGGTATACACAAAATAAACTTATATTGTCGAGGTCGCATTTATTTCCCAAGGAAACTGTCTGTCTGCTTATTCGAGTTACTAAAGACTAGTTTGTTTTATATATTTTTTTTGCCAATTTTCCACAAGCACAACTTTTACAAAATGAAACTGATTTCTCTTGAGAAAAACTGCCGTTTATACTCGCTATCCATTGGGTAGAAGGGTATTATAAATTTGTACCAGTAAGAAACTTAATCAATATACGAAATATAACCTTCGGTATTTATAAATATTTTTGCGGTATATTATTCGTTATAGTTTTAGAATAATACCGCACTGTTTTAGTATAACTTTGTACCACAAGGAAACTTCATCAATATACCAAATATAACCTTCGGTATTATCTAATATTTTTGTTATATTTTATGATATATTTTTAGAATAATACCGCCATGTTGTGGTATTATAACTTTGAGCAGGCAGGAAACTTCACTGATATATCAAATTTAATATGATCTTAGGTATTTTGTTTAGTATTTTTTTTTGGTATATTAATACCGCGAGTATTCCATAGTCATTTGACAAATTTGAATTTTTTAAACTGGAACTTTAATAAAAGTAAGTAAATTGAATAGAATCCAAAAATCCACCACAAATTTTCGATAATTCCTTTAATATTAAGTCAACGCTAAAGTTCTATTCGATTCGACTTTTGAATTATGCATTTTTGTATTGTCTCAGGTGTTGCACTAGCACTGCAAACAAGCTGCACACGAACTTAATGAAGGCGTATCAATGGGGTAGAGGAAGGGGCGTGACAGTTTTGCATTATTTGGACTGGACAATGCACTCGACACGTGCGTTTCAATAATGCAAAAGGACATTTGCTTTCACCGATGCGACGATAAATTGCGCATCGCCTTCTTTCCATAGAACTTTTGCTTTGTTAGTCGCAAATTGTCGAGTTTGTCGATTTAATGACGACTTCAATTAAGTGTGTATGTGGCATGTGGCATGTGGAATGTGGTAAACCGTTAACATAGAGATCGACTCGACTCGACTTGTGTATTTGTGGGCAATCAATTCAATTAAAAACTCATTTGGATTATTGAAATGACTTTCACAAGCAAAAGACGTTCAAATTATTTGGTGTGGAAAAGTTTTGCTAAGAACGTTAAATTGAATGAATTTCGATTTGAATATCAACGGAAATAATAAATATTTCAGAGTTTTCAATCATATCATGAACTTTTTAATCTAGACTTTATAAATTATATTTCAGTATATTTTTCATATTGGATAATTTCAATAATTATGCGCACAGTTGAAAATTTATGTCTGTTTCTTATGCCTTTTTTTCAAATACTATATATATGTAGAAGTTTGTTGTATAACAATATACGAAATATAGTTTTCGGTATATTTGAGATTTTTCAGTATACTCAACTGTAGCTTTTTTATTATACCCGCTACCCATAGGGTAGAAGGGTATTATAACTTTATGCCGGCAGGAAATGTATGTAACAGGTTGAAGGAGGCATCTCCGACCCTATAAAGTATATATATTCTTGATCAGCGTCAACAGCCGAGACGATATAGCCATGTCCGTCTGTCCGTCTGTCCGTCTGTGTGTCTGTGTGTCTGTCCGTCCGTCCGTATGAAACACTGGATCTCAGAGACTATAAGAGATAGAGCTATAATTTTTTTTCGACAGCATTTGTTATGTTTGCACGCAGATCAAGTTTGTTTCAAATTTTTGCCACGCCCACTTCCGCCCCCGCAAATCAAAAAAATCGAATTACAAGCGTAATTTTAAAGCTAAAGTTACGAATTTTGGTATATACAATAATTACTATAGTAGTTATGATTCCTGAACATTTGGTTGCGATCAGATAAAAATTGTCGAAGTTATTAAATAAATTCTTTTGTATGGGCAAAAACGCCTACTTACTGGGGGTCTTAGTTACTTTGTCTGACAATCTGGTACATTGTGCCGTCTATGGTATATTTTGAATGCGGTACTATATCGATATACCACATATACCATTTGGTATTTTTTTTAGTATTTTTGTAGTATATTTGGTATATTTTGAGAAATATACCGCAAAATATATTGCATTTATTCAAAATGGGTAGCGGGTATCTCACAGTCGAGTGCACTCGACTGTAGCTTTCTTACTTGTTTCATTTTTATAGGAATACACAGAATTTAAGTCTGTAGTATAACGTTATACGAAATATGGATTTTGGTACACTCGACAGTAGCTCATTGATTATAGACTTTTTGATCGTCTACGATCGACATTAAGTTTCTTGTACCCTTTATGGTATATTTTTATTGAAGTAGTTTATCGATATAAGAAATATTATGGTATATTTTAATATTTTTCGGCTATCTACATTGAACATCTTAAATATACTACTAGCGATATACGAAATGTATATTATGGTATATTATAGTATTTTTCGGCATACTCGATAATAGACTGAATTGAAATGTGTACAAACTCAATCAAAATAAAAACTAAATTTTACTCTCATCTAAGTTGGCTTTTCCTCAATAAGCTAATGTATTAGATAAAAAAAGTGTTAGAAATCAGATGTAGTTTTTTTTTTGGGAATAGCTCACAGAGTTTGAATAAAAGTGTACAACAAAATTTAAGTAGCAAACGAATTTCAGTGTTTCCTTTTTTAGTTTTCTTATAGTTTTCCTCAAGCCAATCGAAAGAGAGGTGAAAGAAGAAATGCCACACAACTAACAAACAAAATCCGACTAATCAACTTATGTGTTTGAAATGTTTCAGCTGCGATAAGATGCGGAGGGGGCGCAACGCAAGCAAAAAGACTGCACTCACTGCGATGGAGCAATACGAGTTGAATCAATGGCTCGAACAGAATGAAATCCATTCGAATAATTTGCGACGTTCGTTCACGGATGTGCTGCCATTGGCGCGTCTCCTATCGCGTTACTATCCCGATCTGATCGATCTCAACTATTATCCGCCACGGAACAGTGTGCACAATAAACTCTGCAACTGGGAGTCGTTCAATAAGCGTGTCTTAACCCGACTCGGTCTCCATTTGTCGCGCGATCAAATGGTGCGTGTGGCACGCAGTGTTCCCGGCTCCGTGGATTTGCTGCTCTACAGCATTATGCGTGTGCAGCTGGCGGCGGAGCGAAAGGCCCGTGAGGCCAAAGATAGCAGTGCCGATGATGAGGACAATGCGACTGAAGCTGAGGCAGAAGCAGCCGCTCGACAGCAGTTGCAGTTGCAACAGCAGCAGTCAGATAGCCAGCAATTGCTGGAGGTAAATTATGATGATAACGATAACGATAATAATAAGTGAGCCTGCTACTCAGAGGATTTCAAAATTTGTGCCTACAGGCATCGTAGAGTCTAGAAATGATATATATACTTGATCAGCCGCGACAATGTAGCCATATCCATCAAATATTCAAAGCTATTCATAGACTAATGTCATATGCTCAGACAAATGCTACAACTTTGGGCTCTGGTTTATCTTATACTACTACATTCCAAATATACTAACACTCTATGGTATAAAAAACTACTTGCAAAATATACCTTATAGTACTACTGAAAGTATACTAATACTATATAGTATATTTTGAATGTAGTAGTATAAAATACTAGTACTATATAGTAGTGAAGTAAAATGCTATTTATTCTACAGTATATTTTGAATGTAGTAGTATAAAAAAAACCAAACGCCACAGTTGAGCCTGTTGGCAGGCCATATGAAATTATCATTTAGATACCTCAAAAATACGATATATGTATTTACAACTACAATGCAAAATATACTAGTACCCTATAGTATATTTTCAGGTAATAATATATCGTATTTTTCGAGTATCTAAATATTAATACCGTTTGCGCTTTTATTTAAATTTGGTAGTCATCATTTGGTATAATTAAGTTTTTTTTGGTATATTTTTTGTGTACCTAAATGTAATACCGTTTTTGGGTTAAGGTTGTGTGTCTCAAAGTCGAGCACATTCGACTGCACACCAAATAAAACATTTGGTATATTTAAGTATTTTGTTGGTGTATCTAAATGATAAAAGCGCTTTCGCTTTTATTGAAATTAGTCAGCCTGTATCTCCAGCATACTAGACCCTATACCAAATATAACATTTGGTATATTTCAGTATTTTTGTTGGTATATTTTTGGTGTATCTACGTGATAATACCGCATTCGCATTTACTGAAATTAGGTAATCTGCATATCACACATTTGGTATATTTCAGTATATTTGTTGGTATATTTTTGGCTTGATAAAATGATAATACCGTTTTCGCTTTTATTGAAATAAGCTAACCTGTATCTCACACATTTGGTATATTTCAGTATATTAGTTGGTATATTTTTCGTGTATCTAAATGATGATAACGCTATTTAAATTAGGAAGCCACACTCGACATTTGGTATATTTAGTTATTTGTTTTAACGATGATACGACCTTGTCATTGTTTTCCCCTTATTAAAATTGAGTAGCAGGTACTCAAGTACTCACAGAATAGTTCGCGATAAAATGTTGACCACAATAATGCTTTCACCTTGCAGAGGGACATCGATGCGCAACGTCCGCGCACTTTGAAACAGGCGCAGGCGGTCTTGAGGCGTTCGGAGCGTGCTCAAAGTGCGACAAGTGCGACAATGCGACGCCAGAGTCAAAGTCAAAGCCAGGCTGAGGAGTTGGTGGCAACAGGTGCACAGCAAAGAGGTGAACAACAACAACATCCACAACAACAACAACAACAACGAACGGTACTTTATTCCCATTACATGCAGGCCGTCAAGCAGCTGCAGCAAAGAAACGATAAAATCGAACGCTTCAATCAGTTGAGCGCCCATCTGGAGAATATGCTGCAATTGAAGTGCGAACGCATCGATGAGCTGCAACAGCAGGTGGCCCGCCTCAATCCTCATGCTCCTCATCCACCAGCTGATTCAGCACAGCGGACAGCAGAAACTTCTGGCAACAACAACAACAACAACAAGCACAAAAACAACACGCAACATAAGCGTTGCATGCGTCTCAAGAAACGCGCCACAACGAGACGCACAATTCAAGCATTGACCGACAGAATTCGTATTCCGGGCTTTGGCTTTGCTGCTGCTGCGTTTCCGCTCAAATTGACACCAAACACTTGAGACATGCACTCACTTAACACACACACACACTTGAAACACACACACTCGAAACACACACACACTTACTTGACACTCTCACACACACTTCACATTCATTGAAGCACTCGTTTCTTCTGTCTGTCGAAAGCTCTACACATTTTCTATTAAGATTTGTGCTAAATTTTGAATTTGTCATTCGTAACGCATTTTGGGCAGCCTTAATAAAGATCAAAATCAATTCCAAAGTTCAGCAAAAGCTTTAATGAACTTTACACTTAAATTTACATTTTGAATTTGTCATTCGTAACGCATTTTGGGCAGCCTTAATAAAGATCAAAATCAATTCCAAAGTTCAGCAAAAGCTTTAATG
Organism: Drosophila sulfurigaster albostrigata; assembly: GCF_023558435.1. NCBI lineage: Eukaryota > Metazoa > Arthropoda > Insecta > Diptera > Drosophilidae > Drosophila > Drosophila sulfurigaster. The sequence goes on from NC_084885.1 coordinate 23,568,606, forward strand.
AACTTTACACTTAAATTTACATTTTGAATTTGTCTTTCGTAACGCATTTTTGGCAGCATTAATAAAGATCAAATTAATACCAAAGCTAAGCGTAAGCTTTAATGAACTTTACACTTAATCATGAGCAAGCGAATTGTGCTAAATTTTGAATTTGTCATTCGTAACGCAGTTTGACACCATTAATAAAGATCAAATCAATTGCAAAGTTTCCTAGGCTAAATCTTATTGAAAGTTTTAATGCACTTTACACTTAAGCGGACAAAATATAAGCAAGCGCATTGTGCTAAATTTTGAATTTGTCATTAATAAAGATAAAGATCAAATCAATTCCAAAGCTTTAATGCACTTTACAATTAAATGGATAACAGCTTGACTTAAACTTAAAGCTCATTAAGCTACTTGCGCAAAAAAGCCCCATCAACTTTCTTTCTTTTAGTCAACAAAAAAGCAAAAGCTTTGCTGTCATTGTTAATTGCACTTTTTGCGTTATCACACGCGTTTATCACAATTACAATACGTAATCGATTTGCCCGCATTATCGAAGCTTATCACTGAGCTTTGAAGGCTTTACTACGTAATCGCTATCAACTTATCGACCTTATCTTTATGGATTTTGCATTTAGTTTACGAACTAAAGCGCTTGTCTATGAGCTTTGCCACTGCGGAAAGCTCTAATAAAATCTAGTTGCATTGCAACATTATGAACGAAAGCTCGCAGCAGTTTAGCTTAATTTTTGAGATTTATCCTTAGCTAGTTTTCAAGTAATCACTTCCTCCTAGCTTATCTTTTGCATTTAGTTTACGAACTAAAAGCGTTTGTCCATGAACTTTGGCACTATGGAAAGCTCTAATGAATAGCTTGAGCGAAAGCTCGCATCAGTTGAGTTTGCATGCCAGTCTGACCTATGTGAGCTTAATATACCAAATATAATATATTGTATATTAATGTATTTTTTGTTGGTATATTTCAACGATAATACAACCCTGGATTTGTATTGATTTTTTTGAAATTGAATTTGTTTTTATTGAATGTAACCTCGATACCAAATAGAACTTTTGGTATATTTAAATTTACTGTTTTTATACTTTAAAGATAATATTGAATGTGTATTTATTTTTATTGAATGTAAACAAGATACCAAATATGATATTTGGTATATTTTTGCGTATTTTTTTAAAGTATATTTTAACGATTATAGGGCTCTGGCATTGTTTTTCTTTAATTGAATGTACGCTCGATACCAAATACAACATTTGGTATATATTTAAATTTTTTGTTTGTTCATTTTAACGATAATATTGAATGTGAATTTGCTTTTATTGAATGTGAGCTCGATACCAAATAAAACATTTAGTATATTTAAGTATTTTGTTTAGTATATTTATACTATTTTGAGCAGCAAGTATCACCCAGTGTTGTTGTCTATATTCGCAACTGCGATTTGTGACAAATAAAGAAAAGAAAAATAAATTTGAAATCATAGCAAACAGTGCAACTGAAATTGAGAGAGAGAGCTTAGCTCGAAAAAAAAACGAACAGCTCTCACACAGCTCGATACACGTGCGATCTACCTATCCAGTGTGTGTGTGTGTGTGTGTGGGAGTGTGTGGATACCAACCACATATATACAAATCAACAGAACAGGAAAAAGAGAATACAATGCACACCATAAGCAACAAGACGCTGAGCAACGAGGAGATTGTCGATGTGCACAAATGGCTGCAACATAACGACATCAATACATCACGATTGCGTCGCGATTTCTCCGATGTTTTGCCCCTCGCCGAGATGATGAAACGCGATCACCCGCGACTGATCGATCTCAACAATTTCCCAAAGCGAAGCAGCGTTCAATTGAAGATCGCCAATTGGGAGACATTCAACTACAAGGTGTTGGCCAAATTCAATCTGAATTTGAGTCGTGAGTTCATGGAGCAATTATCAACCGGAGCACACGGAGCCGCGGAAGTGATGTTGCATGAGATAATGCGATTGAAGAAACGCCAACGTGTGGTGGAGACACGGAATGCGATCTTGGCCCAAGAGCAGATCTGGGAGGAGAATGATGAGGTGAAAACGGTGGTGGTCAATAAACAGGTGGGCGATGGCATCGTTCAGGTGCCACAAAAGATGATTCTCTATTCGCTGTACGAGAAGATGGCACGTGATAATTTAGCCAAAGAGGCGATCATCGATGCGAATCAAAAGCGTTTGGCCCACATGGAGAACATCATCAAGGTGAAGACGGAACGCATCGAAGAGTTGCTTATGCAAATGGGTAAATCACCGGTGAAGCTCTGCAGCAGTTCACAACATTTGGCATCCACCTCGATGCTCAGCTACGAGGCCCTTGGCACTTGTCTACGCAAACGGCATACGAATACACCAGCGTCATCTGATTGATGATGCCACAAATGCCACAGTTGCAGAATACATTATGAAAGAAAGCATTAACACTTGCATTCCATATTCAATATATTTGTATTACATTGTTTCCTTTAGAAAAGAGAGAGAAAAAAACTCGCAATCCACTTCATATGTTCCACATTCCAAATAATGCCAGCACATTCCCTTTTTTGCACAAGTGTAAATTGTGTATTTGAGTAAAATCATCATCAGCTATATCGAAAGACTTTCTTCTTCTCTTTTCTGTTCTGCATCCATTTGTGTATTTTTCAGTTCAGTTGCCTATGATGCAACCATTTGTGTCTCTCGAGAGGAGAAATCAGAAACATCTCGAACAAGAACTCCCAAAATTCTAGATGAGCAAACAAAAGTAAACTGACAAGAAAATGCTGGAAAGTGTTTTTATCCTACAATCTTACAGCTGGGAGCAAGCATAAATTCATCGAAAGTATTTCAGAGTAAACTACAGTAAAGTGTTTCTTTTCTCACATGTTTCGCAAGCGTCAAATTTAAAAGTATTACAATATATTTCAATCAAATTTGAAAAAACTTCAAACTGTTTCAATTCAATATCGTTTTAAAATCATTTAATTTTATTGCATGCTAAAGTGAAGTGTTTCATTTCAACATGTTTCGTGAACATCAAACTGTAATCTTTATAAATTTGGTTATCAAATTCATTAACAAATGCAAACGGTTTTACAAAATGTAACCAACGTAATACTATTCAATTATCTAAAAAACATGTTTCAATACCAAACCGTTTCAGCATCATTTAATTCCATTTGAAACACCTAAATTTAATTTAAATTAAATTTGCAAAACTTTCTGTCATTGTTTCAGAATCATTTCATTTTATTGGAAACAACCGAACTATTTTTTTGATTCCAGCATGTTTTTTTTTAATAATATTTCAATAAATTTGTTTAATAAGTTCGACAAGAAATGCAAATGTGTTTCCAAAACGTGACCAACCACTATTTATTTAAATAAAATCTAGAAAGCTTTCTGTCATGTTTCGATTCCAAACCTTTTCAGAATCATTTCATTTGATTACAAACAACTAAACTAAAGTCATTCTTACATTTTCTACTACTTTTCATTTAACAAAATCTCCAAACTTGTTTCAAAATCAAAATGTTTAAGCACAATTTCACTTCATTAGAAGCAAGCAAACTGCAGTGAAGTGTTTCATTCCAACATGTTTCACATAAACTGTAGAATCTTCCCTTTACTAAATTCGTATCCAACAAATATGCACTTTTAATGTATATATTTCACTTCTAAAATATTCCATTTGAAGATTAGCAATCTCCGAATGTTTCAACTTTCAAACATTCCTCGACAAAACAAAACATTGCCTGACCCATAATTTCTGTTTCATTCCAATATGTTTCGCATAAACAAACTGTAGAATCTTCCTTTTACTAAATTCGTATCGTATATTGTAGAATGCACTTTTAATGTATTTCACTTCCAAAATATTCCATTTCAAAGCCTGCAATCTCCGAGTTTCAACTTCGAAACGTTTCTCGACAAAACAAAACGTTGCCTGACTCATTTTCAGTGATGACCTCAGTCGGAGCATCTCTATTTGGAGGCGGAACAAAATCTTCCTCCCAACTCTCTGACTTTAATCATTTGCGTACCTGGCCTTGAGTAAAATGCGCTTGTTGCCATTTTTGCGTCGCTGCTCTTGTTGCTCTGGTATAACATCCTGGTCGTTGGCAGTGTTGTGGCCAAGTCGATTCCAGTTGGAGGCGTGGCTAGCAGTTAAACTCTGAGCGAGACACAGCAAAGCGCTGCCGCTGCCTGTGCGATACATTTTTTTTTTCGTTTTTCTTTTTGGATTTTACGAAAGTATCCGCAAGATATGTGCGCGCGTCCAATTTTGCAGCTTGTGATAACTTAATTAAATTAAGTTTGATGGTCGCGTGGGTGTGTGAGCATTAAACGCTGCGATAAGCATTAAAATAGACACACATATACACTAACACACGAAGAGTCTCTGAATTTAGCATGCTTCGGGTTTTGTATTCCACGAAAAAAAACAACAAACAAACAAATAAGCAAAATGTAATAGCCACTTGCATTTTATGTGCATGCAAATGCAAATACCAAGACGACAACGAATACAAATTCGAGTGCATTCACGATTATTCGTATACTCTGAAGTGTAATTAGCATTTTTGCTTAGCACGGCACAAGAACACGACACTGACTGTTGGCCCAAATGAGCCTACACATCAATTTTATACCGCCTTAGGGCCAAAAACCAGGGCTGCTTCGCCACACACTCAACCGCAACCGGAATGCGCAAAAAGGACGAGCACCTGAGCTTCGTGCATGCCAAATTTCAACAAGGTAGCTTGACTATGAGCAGAGATAACGCACTGAACCACTTTGTGAACCGGTTCAACAAGGAGTACCACACTAATTATGCTTTTGGGATTCTTAATTATTACTGTATTGATTATTAAACAACATAATTGAAGGCTGAATCAAGTGAACCATTTTGAGAACCGGTTCAAAAACTTAAGGAAAATTAGAGTATTGACTTTAAACCGGTTCGACAAGACATTAAACCAACAAATCTTCTTTTCACATACCAAATTATAGAAATACCGATACGAAAAGAACATATTTTGAAGGTAAAAAACTCAACGAGGCAAAACATTGCGTGAACCGGTTCAGCAAATAAAAGTTTAACATATCATTGAATTTGAAGCGCTTCAAAAATAAGAATAAACAACAACTGTTTTTGTGGTAAATTAAATTATAGATAAATTGATAATAAATCAACATATTCTAAACGCCAAGAGAGCGAACCGGTTCAGCAAGTTAAAGCATTGACTTTGGAACACACGTTTAATTCAAATGATAAATATTGTTATACAAGTAACACACAAAGTTTGTGTGAACCAGGAAATTACGCGAAGCCAACAATGAGTTAAATATAGAACGTTTTGCAACACTTAATTTGCATTTTCAGGGTCGGGAGAAACCCAACCCAATAAAAGCAACGCCTCCCCTTTCTCCTCCTTCTTCTCCCCAGCGAGCTGAATGCACAATTGACAGCTGTCTAAGTTCCCATGGCCCTGTCCCTGAAACATTTTTTTTGTGAATTGCATTCTCGATTTTCGTAATTGAAAATGGCAAAGCGAAATGCTCAAGAAATGTAAGAAGAGAATGCGAGCAACAAGAAACGAGCAACGAGAGAAGAAAGACGAGTGAGCCAAACAACAGCAGCAAGTTCTGCATTTCAATATCGATTGCCAAAGTGTGGCTTATGTGCCTGAAGAACTTATGCAACATAGTTGCCAAGTTTCACAAGCATGTACGAAACGAGCAGTTGCGAGGGCAGTTTGAAAAATTTATTGAATTTGCGTAATACAAAAGAGACTGAAATGGAAGAATGTTGAAAAATAGTTATATGGAATTTAAATATGGCTCAAAATATTGTATTAGCATAATATTGAATTATTAATTATATGTGTAATATTTAAATTACGGAAAATGTTGGTAAATTTCTGGAACAAATAGAAATTAGCAATGAATGGCAACTTTTTTAAACTTTTTTGTTTGGCAACAGCGCAAATGAAATGTGATTTATATAAATAAATTCCAACATTTATAAGTTGCTTTAGAAATAATTACTTCATTATATTTTGTTTATAAAATCTTGTAGAAAACAAATGCAGTTTATAGTAAAACTATAATCATTTTTAAACAAAGTATTTGAAATAAATATGTTTCAGAAATTATTGCTTCATTAATTTTCTATATAAAATCTTGTAGAATAGACAGTTTAAGTCAAATTCAGTTTGTAGTCTACTTCCCATCAATTCAAAAAATTTTATTAGAGATAAATGTGTTTTAAAACTAACTGCTTCATATTTTTTTTTATAAAAATCTTTTTCGAATTTAGTTAATATAAAGATATTCGTTGCAAATCAGTTTGACATTATTTTATTTCGCACTCAATCTAAAATTGATGTTTCGCTAAATCGCGCAACTTTACGAAGCACCCTCGCAACCCTTTTGACAGCATTCAATTGCATAGTTTGCAAGCCGAGCAAGGGCAAAGTTTATTAACCCATTGTGTGGCATGTGCAACCACCGCGTGAGTCCATGAGTTGGAGAATGAGAGGACCATATCATATTGAAGAAATGCAACGCAAATTGCATTAAGCAGGCACCAAGAGACAGAGAGATGCCCCTGCACCCACACCCGCCTTCGCTTCCCTCTCTTGGTGACTGGGCAATGTGGCGACAGGTCAGCATTAAATTTTCATGCTTGGCGGCCATAAAAGAGATTTTTACCAGCGGAGCAAGTGGCAACGGTGAGGCGGCAGCAAATGTGGCAGAGGCGGCAGACAGAAAGTCAGACACGCAACTAATTAAATGTCGACGACGTTGTCTCCACACCAGAGTTGCCTCCTTCTTTCCCCTTTCCATCCACGCTGCAACAAAGTGAGAAAAACGCGCGATTTTTTATTTATTTTATTTCTTTCTGCTTTGTTGTGGATTTTTTTTCTGTCTGCTGTTGGCGGAAATTGTAGCACTAAATTGTAGTAAAAATTGTGTATAAACTAACTTCCTCCGCACTGTTTTTGCCTTGCTGTAAGTACGCTAATTATGACATTTGACTATGAGCAGAGGTATCGCACTGAACCGCTTTGTGAACCGGTTCAGGAAGAAGTTTCAATACTAATTATGCTTTTGGCATACCCAATTATTAGTGTATTAATTTTTAAACAACTAATTTAAGGGTGAATCAAGTGAACCATTTTAAGAACCGGTTTAAAAACTTAAAGCTAATCATAGTATTGGCTTTAAACCGGTTCAACAAGACATTCAACCAACGACTCTTCTTTTGCCATACCAAATTATTAAAATACAGATCAGGAAAGATGTGTGTTTTCTGTTTAATAAGTATGACATTTGACTAGGAGCAGAGATAACACAATGAACCGCCTTGTGAACCGGTTCAGGAAGGAATTTAAATACTGTTTATGCTTTTGGCATACACAATTATTACTATATTGATTACTAAACTGCATAATTTAAAGGTAAATCATTTTTAGAACCGATTCAAGAGCTTAAAGCTAATCAAAGTATTGATTTTAAGAAGGTTCAACAAAACCTTTAACCAACGGAAAGAAGACATTTGATTTCTGTTTTCTTGCGGTTTTTTTCTGTTCATTTGTTAGCGGAAATTGTAGCATTAAATTGTAGTAAAAATTGTGTATAAACTTCCTTAGCTCTGTAAGTTTGATAATTATGGAATTTACGTTGAAATCAAAGCACATTTAGTAATGAAAATGAATTTTCATTTTGTGCCAAAAACGTAAAACGAGAAAATGTGTCTGTGTGGGGTGCGCGGTGCCAAATTGAACAAATATTTGCTTTGACGTCGCTCGTAAATATCTTGGAAATCAGTTGAGCAACAACAACAACAGAATCCAGGAAGAATCCAACTACAAGCTGTTTTTATGGATGCCAAGAAAGCAAAAGAGTGAAAAACAAAATCACATAGCTACATATATATATAATAATAATATATATCTCAGGGTTTTTCTCTGACCCATTAACAAATAGCACAATGAGTCATCCAATACGTATATGTATACCTAGTCTCGATATATATTTATTATGTATATATGTATGCAGTTAAATGTTTATACATAATATCAATACTGCTTATCAGTTCAGCGACTTTTTGGTTGTGTGTGTGTGTGTTTCAATTAAGTGTGAATGAAAGCGCGTGACTGTCAGATACCCTGGAAGTCAATAATTTCCATGAGAACTTGTCATTTCTAATTACTATTCTTTGATGTTCATTAATGGCTATGCAAATAGTAGAACTTGTCAATTAAATACTAAACTATGTCTCATTCAAATCGGCAATGTTCTTATAGAGAATATGTACATATTTTAAGTTCACATGCAAATTTTATAGTTGTAAGAAAACAAGTAAGAATACTACAGACGAGTGTGCTCGACTATGAGATACCCGCTACACATTTACCAAAATTTTACGCTACGCCATACCAAAAATATACCACAAAAAATGCAAAAATATATAAATTAAATATTAAATATATATTATATATTAAATTTATAATCACCAAACATTAAAAATATACCGCAAAATACTAAAATATACCAACAACTGTTTGGTATCGATATCGATATTTTATAACACTCAAAATATACCATAGAATATAAAATACACCAGTTTGTCAGGCAAAGCAAACTAAGATCCGATTGGAGTAGGAATTTTTGCTATTATAAATATATAAAAGTATTTCTTAAATAGCTTTTACAACTTTCGAAAACATTATAGCTCTACCTATTATAATCTCTGAGATCTGGGTATGCATACGCACGGACAGACAGACAGACGGACAACTGCTGATCAAGAATATATACCTTTTATGTGGTCGGATATGACTCCTTCAATTATAATACCCTTCAAATCTATGGATAACAAGTATAAACTTAAAAATAAATTCGTTTTGTATCGCGCTTTCACACATTTAAATGATTTCGAGGGCATTTCAAATGCCGGACTATAAAGCAATCACTAATAAAGACTTATCGTATCATGACTCCACAAATTATCCAGTTGCCCATTCCATTGCAAATTTACACTTGGTGGCAGCAGCAAATGTAATCAGAGCTCTTAGTTACCTAAATGATTAGAGATACTATGTGATATTCCAATGGTTTATGATTTATTATTATTATTATATCCCATCCCATTCCATCCCATCGCAAAAATCTAGAAACGACATGCGATTTGCATTACCGGCTAACCAAAAATATATTTTGGGCGCTCTGAGATGCAAAATTGTATTTGTTCTATAAAATATGTGCTATTTTTCCAAACAAATCGAGAAGGTGGAACGATCGAGATATATATATGTATACAGATAGAGAGAGAAAGAGAGAGATAAAGGGGGCGGGTTTAGGCAAATAATTGGCAATTTTCGCTTGCGTCAGCTTTGAAGTTCATTGCGATATCATAAATAATTGTTTGGGCCTCTGAACTGTATATATTATTGGCATGCTTGTCGATTTATTGCCGTTGTTTTATTTGCCCACACAGCTACAACAACAGGGCAACAACAAGAGATGCTCGACTAGCAGTTATGCTGTAAAGTGCAAACTATGTGTAAATTTAACTGAGAAATTAAATAAAGTGACATTGAAAGCGTTTATCTTCTTTAGTTTTTGAATTTTCTGTTTTTATATTATTTTTGTTACAACTATAAATAATGTTTAATATTTATTATTTGCATTATTGGTTTTACAAACAAGTAAGGAAGCAGATACCCGCTACCAATTGTCAATAAAACCATATTCTAAAAATATACCGAATTAATATACCGCAAATATACTAAAAACAAGTAGCAAAACAAGAGTCAAGTGTGCTCGACTGTGAGATATTCGCTATCAATTATCAATAAAACCATATTTTAAAAATCTACCAAATTAATATACTGAAAAAAATACTGAAAAGTACAAAGAGCACTACCAATGAACATGTATTTGCTTGCAGCTTACCAAATGTCTTTACACATCTTAAGTTTTAATAATTATAGGGTATATTAAAATGGTTAGAAATCGTCCCTCTTCTGTCTAGCTTTCTCTTTCTCTATGAAAAATATACCAAATTAATATACCGCAGTAGCAAAAAGAACATTTATTTGCCTATGCTTACTGCTTACCAAATGTCTTTACACATCTAAACAAAGTGTTTATAATTACAGGGTATATTGATATGGTTAAAAATCTCCCCCCTTCACACTTTCTCTCTCCAAAAATGTACCAATAATAATATACCGCAAAAATACTATGAAAAAGTGTATAGAGCAGAGCCACAGAACATTAATTCTCTTATGCTTACAGCTAAAAAAAACTTGTACTAATTACAGGGTATATTAATATGGTTAAAAATCTCCCCTCTGATCTCTATCTTTCTCTTTGTCTATAAAAATATACCAAATTAATATACCGCAGAAGCAAAAATAACATTTATTCTATGCGTACTGCTTACCAAATGCCGAATTACAGGGTATATAAATATGGTTAAAATTCTCTCTCCTTCTCTCTCCCTCCAAAATTCTAACAGTATTTCCCTTAGTCACCGTGTTATTTGACTGTTCTATTGTTCAACGCTTCTTCTAGCTGCTGGCCAAAAATAAAAAAGTGTTTTATAATGTATCGTAAGCAATTATTTTTCCACACACACGATATAAACAGTTAGTTAATGATTGTTTTCCGCTGACTTCCCTCTCTCTTCTCCCTTCTCTGTCCTCTCTCACTCTTTCTTCTATTTTCGCAATGTTTTCATGTCGATTTCATTTTATTTAATTCCAATTACGTGGTTCCATTGATTTGCCATGGCTCTGATGATGGTGGAACAACTTGGCTAAGAAACGCCGCATTAGACACGGCTTTGCTAATGAGTCAGGCAGCCAATAGAACCGTGAACATGATTTTCAGTCAGTTCCCATTCGGACTGCTATATTTATACTATATACGGAACGTATCTGAATAGTTTAGCGCAAAGTTCGAAATGCTTTATGACAATATAATGTGTGTGTGTGTTACGTTCTTTTATAATTGTGATGATATAATTACGACAATTTACCAAGTTTCAATGTCCGTTCGTCCGGATGTCTGTCCGTTTGTTTGTTTGTTTATTTGTTTGTCACTTGACGATAATTTAGTTTTTTTTCTCCTTCCCCTACTCTATACTATAGTAGTATATACATTTATAACGAACCGGTTCACACTTAAAAGACATTAAATTAAGCTATACATATATATAAGTGTGTGGGAGCTACGTTTTTCCCAAAGAATTCATTTGTGTTTGCGCGCTTATCACAAACAACAACAACAACAGCAACAACAACAGCAAAAACATATTGTTTATTATCTCCGTGAGTGAGATCCCACTGTAGTCACTTATCGTTGAAACGCTTAACGAGTCACGGAGGCTGTCCGACTATCTTCCTGCCTATCTGAACTTGGGACTCGCTAAAGCTAGATCGCTCAAAGTTGACAGAACAAATGCTTATTTGAACTCTCAGAGGATATAACTGGAAGCAACTAGATCGTATACGATGTACTTGATTATAAATCAAATTTCCATTCTTTCAAGATTAATGCAGATTTTAACGAGCTTTAATCAGCTTTCTCTATAAATCTAGATTGCTCAAAGTTGTCAAAATAGTTGGTTATTTGAATAACTTTCAGAGGATATAACTGGAAGCAACTAGATATATATATATATATATATATATATATATATATATATATGAATGTTAGCTTAAGTAATTAAACTTTTGCTTGCAATGTACTTGATTATAAATCAATTTCCCTTTTTTTCAAGATTAATATAGCTTTTGTTAATAAGTGTGAGCTTTTAGCGAGCTTTATGCAGCTTTGCCGCTAAAGTTATATCGCTCGAAGTTGAAATAATAATTACTTATTTGAACTCTCAGAGAATATAACTGGAAGCAACTAGATCGTAGAACATTGTCAGCATAATTTTTTCAACTTTTGAAGGTAATGTACTTGATTATAAGCTGAATTTCGAGTCGAAAACCCTAGCAGACAGCGCTTTCTTTTCTGTAAATTAAATTCAGTATTTAATACTTGATTTAATGTAATAAATAAATATTAAACAAGCCAAATTTCATTTCTTTCAAGATTAATGTATCTTTTGCTGACAAGTGTGAGCTTTTAAGGAGCTTTAAGCAGCTTTGTCAACATTAACATAACATTTGATTAAAAGAAATCGTAGTAAGTAAAATAATTTATAATTTAAAGCAAGCAAACCGAATTTGTGTCTTTCAAACTTACCAGTTTCTGCTTTGGTAGATCTTTAATCAGCTTCAAAAGTTGTTACAAAAGCTTCTTTACTACAAGCATTTCGCAAAGTGTATTTCTCGCATTCGACACACCCCAAACACACAGCTGTTTTTTTTTTTCGCTGCTGTTTCTGTCCGTTCTTTTCTTAAAACTTTCATCAAAAATATCACATAAAATCGTCGAAACACTTTCACTTGACAGCCAAAAAAAAAATACAGAAAAAACCGAAGCAAAACAAAACACAACAAGTGAAATAAAAGTTGGCTAGCGAAATATTTGTATAAATGAATTAATGATAATTAAAACATACCCAAAATACAATTTATGAGGCGTGCTTTGTTGCAATGTGTTTAAATAAATACGCCGAGTATTTTTATAACATTTTATTTCTGTTTGTTACTATTTATTATTATGATGATTGAGTGTTTGTTTCTCTCTCTGTGTGTGTGTATGTGTTTGTTTCGTTTCGTTTCGTTTTGTTGTGGATTTGAATTCGCCGGCCGCTCAACGGCGACTGAAACTGACTCGACAGACAGACTGAAATATGTGAAATTATTAAAATCCATTCAATGGCATAGCATCTAAGTAGAACTACAAATACACAAACACACACCCTATGTGTGTTCACACACACACAGAGACAAATAAGAGACTGAGCGGATCGCTGTCAATTGAATGCGAAGTGTGCTTCACGTCTGTCGCTCGCTCGCTCGCAACGTTTTTGAATGGAAACAGGGCAACAACAACAACGCCGAGGGGGGAACAAAAAAGGGGAAGGGGAGGGGGACAACACAAGCAGTCTTTATGGGTGTTGCGAGTGCAAATGCTTTAAATGCAGGCGATTATCTTTAAACGAAACGCTAATCTCGTCAAGACAAAGGTGGAGATGGAAACGGGATGGATTATCAACCACTGTACACACACACACAAGTGTGTAATCAACGACACCGACAACAACAAGAACAACGACAACACCGTCAGCTGATTGTGCGAGCAAAATTCGCATTGTTCTTTGCCTCAACTGGAGCGCACATCAATCAAACACGCTTTCACGCCTAACCAACAACAAACACCAGCTGAAAAGCGGAAGCTCAAAAGCATTTGTTGCACTCGATTGATTGATGAAAAGGCTGCAAATGTTATAGAAATCTATAAGCTGGAGTTTAATAAGTAAAGCTTCTTCTTGAAGCGCATTAAAACAGTCTTAGCTCAGAATAAATAAAGCTCGATTGATTGATGAAAATGTTATAGACATCTATAATCAGACATTAAATAAGTAAAATCACATAAAAGCTTCTTCTTGAAGCACATTAAAGCAGTCAAAGCTTCGAATTTATAAAGCCATTTTTCATATTTAGAAAATATTTTAAATAAATCAATTTAATTTGATTGTAAAAAGCACACAAAAGGTTTTTGAAGCACATTAAAGCTTATACACTATATAAAGTAGCTTTTTGTCATTATTAAACTACATTAATTGGCAAACAAATGAATTTAAGCTCAGAATTTATAATGTCACTTTCCATAATAAGAAAACATTATAAATAAATCAATTCAACTTGTTTGCGAAAAGCACATAAAAGCTAATCAAAGCACATTAAAGTTTATCAACTATTTAAAAGTGCTTCTTATTATTTTAAAACCACAGTTTTCGCTACAAATTTCTAAAGCAACTTTCCATTTCCCATTCAATGTGTTTGTGTAAAGCACATTAAAGCTTCCCAACTATATAAATGAGCTTTTCATTATTATAAATTTGGATTACTTGTTTAACAAATCTGTTACAGCTCAAAATTTAAAAAGCAACTATTAAAAACTGGAAAATATTATAAATATATAAATTCAATTTAGTTGTGAAAAGCACTCTAAAGTTCGAGAAGCTTCTTGTTATTTTAAAACCACATTAATTGTTAAGGAAATCAATTGAGTAATACAACTTTTTAGTTAGACAACATTTGAGTCATGAATGCACATGAAAGACTTTGTGGAAGCACATTAAAGCTGCTTGACTAGTTTGTAAATCAGTTTAAGCCAAGCAATTCTAAAGCAACTATTATAAAACGATATCAAAAGATTATGTCTGTCAACCTTTAAGCTTGCCAACTGCATGGAAACGTAATTGGCTTATAAAAGCACATTTAATCTTTGCGCTGTCATAAAGCTTTGTTTTACATTTGATCCACTTGTTTATCGTGAAAAGCACGACAATGTGCAGCAGCACTTTTCATAAACAAACTGCTGTTGATTCTTACTAAGTGTAAATGTTTGTATGTGTGTGTGCATATAAATAATAACAAAACAAAAAAAAGTGAATTATTTTTAGCATTTTTTATGAGCTGTTTATCAGCTTGCATAAACTTTGCACAGCCGAGAGAGAGAGGCAGAAGCACAGTTTAGTTGCGTTCACTTGCGCGTTCGCTGCTGCTGCATTTATTTAGCAAATTTACAACAAATTTGTACATTTGTCAACAAATTGCAATGAAATTCAAAACCTATAACGAACAATTGACCTATTTGTGTTAATGTTATGGCAAGAGTGAGAGAAAGAGAGAAAGAGAGAGAGAGAGTGTGGAAGAGTGAGAGGGTGCTACTCTGATAACAAAAGAGCGCTGCAAATTCAATCAACGCGAATGCACTCAAAATATATATACATATATTTATTTTTTGCACTATTTCAAGTTAAGTGAATCGCCCACAATCGCACAGAGCACACAACAGAACAGAGTGCAATGGACAACGGCAACAAATTGCACGCATCTTAATGCTCAATTGCTCAGATTGCATTAAAGCATTGCGGGGGCACTAAAGGGTTAAGCACACTTGATACACTTCACTCTTGTGCGTAATAAATGCGCCATCAAGTCTCTCGCTTCAGACTTGACACTTTGTATATACATCATCATATTTGCTTTCTCTTGTGCGATAAAAAGATTTACAACAGCCTTTATAGTTCCATTTTGTTCAATAATAGAATGCGAGCGAAAGCAACGCGAATTATAAAGAAATGCATTTCTAGGAACACATAACGAGCATAGTCAATAAAAAATAGAAAAATAGTGGAATTTATAGCGACGCATCGCTCTATAAACAAAATTCATAAACATTTCAAGATTTCTGCAATGTAATGTTCAACAACAACATAAATTGCTTTCAACACGATCAAAATTCCCACAATATTTTCTGAGAAAAAAAGTGAGAAAATAATATTTTGCATATTTCCTAAATGTGAAAAGTGGAAAAACACTTGTTGTTTTTTTTTGCTAACACGTCACTAGAAATAAATTACTCTATTCAAAAAATAAATCTTTAAATTGATAAAAGTTAGAGAACTTTTGTATTGTCTCTCCAAAGTTTATCTGTAAGTTGAGCTCTTCGAAATGTTTTAGAATCTAAAACAATCAAAAAAATTTGAAGCTTCTTGTTGTGTGACGTCAATGATAAATTCCATCGCAAAACTTTGGCAACGGCAAATTGCATTTCAGCGCCCAAATACGATATGATATGGATACCAAATATGTGACGGCATTATGCCGATGTTTGCGTAATTACATACTATATATATACTCACACACACATACACCGACTTATCTGTCTATCCATATATCTATTTATAGATGTCTCGTCTTGTCATTCAGTCAATCGCTCATTCACTTTACTGTATTTGTTGGGAATGAGACACACGAATTGAATGCAAATCGGAATATCATCAAGCGGTCTCTCAATTGCCCCCCATTGACGGATGGCCGAATGGGCAATTTTTTTTTTTTTTGGGGAAGTCGTTTGTTGTCCCCCTAAGATCACTTTAGATCTTAGATCAGGTAATACAAAAGCAATCCAATCACAAAATAACGAGTTGGCATTTTGTCGCTATTTGGCAACTCAATTAGTGCAACATTTTTGGAGCTTCAATTATTCAATACATTTTTGCTCTTTATGAAAGAGCATTTAAATTTGGTTAAAAGCACATTAAAATTGTAAAAAACATGCCAAAGCTTTAAAGCTTATTCAGACACACAAGTAATAATTTGTAATCCTTTGTTAAAAGCACATTAAAGCTTTTAAACTTTTAACCATTGTATAACCATTCGCCCTTGTCTGACGATCTATGTAAAACATGAAAAAGCTTCGTAAAAATATGAAAAGGTTTATGCTCATGCTTTGCTCGTTCAACAACTTTATTGCAACAACGCAATTGTTCAATACATTTTTGAAGCTTGCTTATTGCTGTCTATGAAAGCACATTTGAAATTGGTTCTAACCGCATTAAAGCTATGAACTACGTTAACATTGTAAAAGCGCATTAAAGCTTTACTGATCATTTAGACAAACACGTATAACCGTTAACCCTTGTTGGCTGATTTATAAAATTTCAATTGCTCAATACCTTTTTGGTGACTTTGAAAGCACATTTAAAAGTTGCTAAAAGCACATTAAAGCTGTACAACGCATCAATTGTAATGCGTAAATCTTTGTAAGCTCATTTGGACAAAAGCCAATACCAATAACCCTTTTCTTACGATCTATGTAAAAATATAAAAAAAGCTTCGTAAGTTATAAGCTTTACAAACACTTTTAAAAGAGCAAGCTTTGCTCGTTGAAAAACTTAATTGAGGCGTAAGGTTTAACTACATACATTTTCGGAGCTTAAAAGCACATGAAAGCTGTAAAATTGTAAAAGCGCATTAAAGCTTTAAAAATCATTTAGACAAAAACAACATATGTTAGCTTAGGCATAAACTTTCAAAGCACTTTAAGACCGCAAGCTTTTCTCGTTTAATATCTCAATTAAAACTGAAGATTTAACTTGAACTTGAATAACCGACGCTTACCTATTGGAAAGGCGTCCCGCATCGCCAACATCCTGGGAATGATCGTTGAGCAGCAGAACAACAGGTGTGGGCAGGAACTCGTCGAGAATGTGATTGTGAGCCTGCGCCTTCATCAGCAGACTGATGGCCGCCGACGAGGAGCACGACGACGTCGTCGACGATGTGGTGGAAGCCGAAGACGTTGTCGAACCATTCGAGAAGACACGCGACTTTGGCGATGGCGAAGGCAGCGGCGATGCTGTTGGCGATGATGCCGTTGAGGCGGCGATCATCGCTAGCTTCGACGAGTGTTTGTTGGAGCCAAAGCTGCGACGTATCGACTGCAGACTCTGGCGCAAAAACGATTCGCGCTTGATGTTGTTGTTGTTGTTGCTCAGACGCTTGGCTGGCGTTGGGGCTCGAGGAGCGATCAGAACGCTGGACGCCGCCTCCAAGTGGACTTTGGCTGGCAGCGATTGGGGGCGTGGCAATGAGCCACCGTTGGCGTTGGGCAGATGCTGCAATAACTCCTCGTATTCATGGGGCGCATTGCGACGCAAGAGCATCGCTTCCTGTTCACTGATCTCCAGTTCTTCATCCACTTCGTGTTGCTGCTGCGGTTGCTTTGTTGTCTTTGCCTTTGACTTTGTCTTTGTCTTGGGCGGCTTTTGTTTCTTGGGCTTCTTGAGACGCGATTGCTTTTTGTCGGCATCGGGTTGCGAGAGAACCAGGGATGAAATATCGACAAAGGGATCCAAGTCGGGCGACAGCAGCTCAGCTGTTGTCAGCTTGGCACATGCTCTACTAATATTATTATTATTATGTTTACTACTATTATTATTATTGTTGATGTTATTGTTATTATTATTGTTATTGATGGTGTTGGTTTTGTCAATGAAGCTGTACGATTTGATGAGAAACAAATTGGATTTGTTCTTTTTGGCCTTCAGCTGCTGCAGAGTACTCTCTGTGCTCTCGCCCTCGGTTGAAGCTGCCTCATTTTCGCTGATCGTGGACATTGTGCTAGTTACTTTTCCTCTTCGCGTAGTTTCTTCTTCTTTCTTGTTCGACTTTAGCTTGTTGCTTTTGATTTCACAGTCTTTTTTTTTTGCTTTTTTGATTTGTTGATTACTTTGTTCTTTTGCTTATTTTCACTATCAACAACATGATCATCACATCATCATCAGTTCATTGGACTAGCGCAAAGAAATGATTTCAGGTTATACACGCATTAGTATTAGTGAGCTTTCGAAAGCTTTGTGTGTGTGTGTTTGTGGGTGTATAACAGTTTGTAGGACACCATAACCCTAAGTACCACCCATTAACCCCAATGAGCGAGCAAGCGCTTTTTTAATTGAAACGCATCTACATATCAAAAAAAAAAACTGTTCAACATCGAGATTAATCAAATTTGCATGCAATTATTATTACTTAATATGCAATAAACTGCTAAATGGTCGAGGAGACCATAAAAATAGAACACTTATTCAGACAGCTCTTCAATTTTGTGGCGATCCATCATCGTTTGCGTTGGTGACCCAAATTTACTGATGAAACCGGAAATAGAAATTTTGTTGGTATCGAAATCATCTTAAGCTCCAATTTCGTAGGAATTTGTTATGCATGCAGCAGTCAAAATTAGAATTCGAACACATTTGGTTTTATGGGCAATGTTTTGGGTTTTTTTTTTTAGTTTTACAGCTATACTGTTATACAAGCTCGACACTTTTCTCTCATTTAGATTTTCGATTTCGACGCGAAACTTTTTTTTTTGTTTTAGGTACCACACAAAATGCTGATAATTATTTAGAATTATCAATCATTGCTTTTGTCTAGATTTAGATAATATATAATACATGATACAATTATAGAAGGTAGTCTCGTCGGAAAAAGCACAACCTCTATAATCATACAAATGAGTGCGAGTGAAAGAGTCTCAGCACAGCAGTGTGAGCGAGACGACAATGAAATGCGCATTAACCCTTATACGATGATATTAATATTTACATATTTTTAAGCTAACATTAATGTCTTTTTGACATATTTCTAAAATGTAAATTATTTAGGAACAATATTAATAATATATATGAGAATTCTCTAATTCTCGAAATGTTTAAATTCTATCCGTGTCTACGGCATACATTGCAAAATGTCGTTTTCCACAAGGGTTAATTGCAGAAAAAAAATTCGTCCGCAGACAACCTCTTGCGTCGAAAAACGAATGCGTACTGACGAAAGCTTTTGCCGACGAGACTACCTTCTATAATTGTATCATGATATAATAGAAGATAGATAATAATAACAGTTGTCGCCCTCTCTTTTTTTTTTTGTCTCTATACACTGTTGATTTGCATTGTTGTTGAGTTTCACACATCAGCTGTTTGTTCTGTTGCCCGGTCATACATAGATGGCGCCACACAGCAGCCGCCCGGCATTTCAATGAATCCATTTGCTTGCTCACTCGCTCTCTCCCATTCTCTCTGCTTACACAAACTCTCTCTCCCACCGCCAAACACACACACACACATACACAGAGCTGTTGTTGGTTTGTTTTGACTAGGCCATGATACAATAACACAAGGTAGTCTCGTCGGCAAAAGCTATCCGTTATCTATACCATACATAAGTGCGAGTGAAACGACTGCGCCTAGTGAGTGCGAAAGAATCGACAGTAGAGCTTTGTGATTAACCCTTAAATGGCGCATATGGTTTAATTGTTCCACTGTATTAAGAAGAGTTGAAATGTTTTTATAATTTAATTTTTTACAGTTTAGAAATTGATAGTAATCGTTATTTTTGTTTTTGATTACTAATTATTTTGTTCAGGTTTTTTAATTCTATCATAAAGTTCAAATATATATATAATATAATTGCAATCTGACATTTTTGCCTTGCGCAAGGGTTAATATTTAGAGAAAAGATCGTCCGCATACAACCTTTCCCTTCAACAAGCACGAGCGCACTGAGCGATAACGGCTCGAAGCCGAACGAAAAGGCACACGACGAGACTACCTTGTGTTATTGTATCATGGACTAGGCAACAAAAACTCTCTGGGCTTTTACCACATGTTGTTGCTGTTGCTGCTGCCGCTGCTTCTTCTTCTTCTTCCTCTTCTTCTAGTAGTTCTTTGGAGTACAATTCTTATTTTGCTTTTCTGAATATTGTATTTTTGTTTTGTTTTTGCATTTATTTTTGGCCACGACACAACACACACACGGTAAACGGTGAATGGCAAAATGGGCAACAATAGTTTCCGTCACTTTGCTGCTATATTTTTTTTTGTATTTTTATGATGTCACTTGAACTCCCGATCGGCGAAATAATGTTATTATTACTACACTGTTTGGTTAACTATTGTTTTGTTATTAACGCGCAAACTAATTCAACGTAATTCATATACAAAAAAACCAAGTTCTATGTATAAGTGTGTTTTTTTCTGTTGACTGTGTGTTTGTCTGCATATAAATAACTTTTTTTCGTATTTGTTGATAAATTTCCGAGTACTGCAGCAAACAACAAAAACGTTAAAAAATAAACACACACACGCAGCACACACCAAATAGAATAAAAAAAAACACGCACACACTAACAAAAAAAAGAACACTAAACCAAAAAAAAAAAAGACGAAAGAAACGAAATGTGGAAAAGCGGCCAACGCTGCCTTCTGCTTTGCTGCTGCTGCTTTAAAAAAAAAAAGCTCGCTGCTCTCCCTCGCTCGCTCGCTCTCTCACGCTGTGTGCTGCCCGTTCGCGTTGTCGTTCGCTTTCGCACTGAATTTGAAATTGAAGCGCCGTTGCTGCCAGACCGACAACGACGACGGCGACCGCACGTCCAGCAACAGCAGCAGAAGCAGAAGCAGCAGAAACAGCGGCGGCGGCCTAACAACATCAACAACAATAACATCCGAGACGACGGCGACGCGTCGCAACGGCACTATAAATATGTATGCTTGCCGTGTATATGTGTGTGCGCGCGTGTGTGTGTGTGTGTGTGTATTAAACTTCTTCTTCGATGGGCTGCTTATCATGCGGTCGTGCGTTGGCGTCGCAGCTGCTGCTAGCTAGCTGCCTTGTTATTGTTATTGTTGTTAAGAAATTCAACAATGAAATAGACAGATGAAGAAGAAGCAACACACAAACTATACTCATCAGAGTATATTTGCGCCCGTTCTCTCTCTCTCCCTCTTGGAAAGGAGCAGCTGATGGATGTCAAAGAGATCTGCAGCAGAGCTTCAAGTTTCTTTGTCATTGCTTTCGCAAAACTTTTTGTTGTCTTCTTCTTGGACTGACCCTAAAACTACAAATTTGTCAATACAAACAAACACACGCACACAAGCACACACGTGCAGCTCTTTAGTTTTTTTTTTCTTTTTTTTTACCTATGATGATGATTTGTCAGTTTTTTCCATTTTGTCATTGTGCAAAAATAATGACACAAAAAAAAAGGAAGGGAGAAAAAAAACTAAACAGCATTAAAATAATGCGAAACGACAGAAGTAGGAAAAAAACGAAGAAAAGAAACGTGGTGAACAGTGAATTGCATGTGCTTCACCACCGCCCCCACCCACACCACGCCCATGGAACAGAGCGCAAGGTTCTGTTCAGCAGTAATTGAACTTTTAGCACTTTATTTGATAAAAGCGCAAAGATAAGTGCGGCCCATTTATCGATATGGCAGCACTGCTTTGCCTGTGACATTATGGCACCATTCCTCACACGTATACACACACACACACACACACCTATAGAAGCGCAGCTGCCAAGTTCGACTGCTTAACCTAACCCCTCTAGTCATGGTCACCCCAAAGCGGCCTCTGGCGGCCAGCTCAAAACCGCAACATCCAACCCACCACAACAACAACAACAAAAACATCAGTTGGAACCTTCGCTTTGTCTAACTTTTGATCTGATACCCTTTAATTATCAGCAGCTTAAGAGGTTGCTTGTATTAATTATGAAATTGAGTGACTTATAATATTTCACAAGTGTGACCGCATTTACATAATATTAGAAAAGTACAGGCCTCAGACATTTTATTTTCAACTCATTCATAGAAAATTAGTCATTATAATAAACTAATAAAATTAAATATATTGGTTCTACTAAAATAAGTAAAAATTGTCTGGCAATTGACTTTACTCTTAAGTAAAGTAATCAAAGATACTTTTTATGATGCACAATTCTTCTCACAAAAATTTGGTCTAACTACTAAGTTTTAAACTTTATGTTTAATGTATTAAACATTTTCTTTTTGTCTTTAAGAAATCTTGTTATACTTCAAAAACAGATATAAAATACGCTGTAAAGTTGTCCAGTTTACTCTATTGAACGTTTTTTATCTGGAAAAAACTCGTATTATTATAAAGACAGATATAATGTGTAGCTTACGGCGACATTTTAAGATTATCTTTGAAAGAATTGCGAGATAATACCGCTTGGATGGCGATAACAAGTTGCTTGCACATTCGTTTTTATTATCAAATTCTCTCGTTTATCACAGGAAGAATGTTATGGAACTGGGATCGTATGAACATTAACGATTAAAACTATACTTTTACAGAAATAGACTTCATTTCTCTATTTTACACCACTTACAGGGCATCCCCGAGTCGAGCATACTCGATGCAAATATTTATGCTTTGTTTTAATGTGGGGCGTCACTTTCATGGGGCGTTTTTTTGTTTGTGTGTGTTTGTTTTTCGGTTTAATAGTCTCATTAAAAACTACAATATTTCATCTATCTATAGAAGTGTGTAATTAAAAAGAAGATGAAGAAAATCCGAGAGACAATGACACACTTGTGCCTCAAAACATGCATATCAAAGATGACAAAGCAAGGAAATTTTTTGTTGTTTTTTTTTTAGAGAAATCACAGAAAAGAAAAGCTCTTCAAATGCAATTAATAAAGTTCAACAACA
The DNA here is from genome assembly GCF_023558435.1 of Drosophila sulfurigaster albostrigata. Lineage (NCBI taxonomy): Eukaryota > Metazoa > Arthropoda > Insecta > Diptera > Drosophilidae > Drosophila > Drosophila sulfurigaster. The sequence continues at coordinate 23,591,627 of NC_084885.1, forward strand.
ACAATTTTTCAAGATAGTGTCGATAATACGTCATTGATAGAACCCCTTGCGTAAGAGCCAATTGCTAAGCGCTATGAAAAAAAAGCAAAAAGTAAAAACAAATAACAAAAAAACTGAATTAATCTTTGTACTCCTGTTGGCAAAATCATATGACTAATGCCTTCCAGGTGTTAAATGCGACGACAACGCGCGACAAGTCAACATACAATATGCTGTACACCTGGTCGGAATGAAGCAAGCGAGCAAATAAATTATGATAGGAACCCCGAAAAAAAAGAAAAACTACACACTCACCCACCTGTCTATCTATCTATATCAATATCTATATAGCCATTGCCGTGCAGGTGGTCTCTGGCACTGACATTGCTTGTAATAATGAATGAAATAATGAATTTCCAATTTAGACCCGGAAGAATATGACTTATAGAGTAGAACGTCGTCTAACACCTGATAAGTGACTAATAGAGGTCGATAACTTTCGGATCGCAATCTAACGGTCTCATTTTTTTAATTGAGTAACGTCCAATCTTCATTTTTCACATCTTTAACTATTCTATACTATAAATAGTATTTGCTATGCTATCAATAAAATTCTAACAAAAGAAAGTAATTAAGTGGTGTCTACTGTATTCCATTTTCAGATTTGTTGGCATTGAATTATTGCAGATCGTATATATAATATTTAGTTCACATCCCAATCCATCTTCTTTATTCTACTATAGATAAAATACCATATTGCAAGTTGCAAATTAATACACTGCAAAAAAGAAGTTCTAAAATCAATAAGAATTTAGATTTCAAAAGTACGTCAAGAACATGCAATCCTAATGGTAGAAATCCTAATTCAATAACATTTAATATAAGACTCAAAATCGTGTAGTTTTAAGACCAAAACCATTTTATAATAAGATCACATTTATATATTTTATTTATATTATTTTGTTTATTGTTTTTTGTTTTTAATACTTTTGTATTTAATTAGCGCACTTATTATTATTCAATTGTACTTGTATGTTAATCTATTTACTTACGAAATACTTATCATCGACCATTTTTCTTATATAGAATGGAACGAAGCTATAAACGAAAACACTCAAAGCTATATAAAAACTTTATAGGAATTTCGGTGGATTACAGAACTTTGTAACACAAAATTTGGTATTAATGGTCATATCTTGAGAATTAAAAATTTTTAAGACTAATGTTCTTAGTTTTAAGAATTTGTTGTTAAAATAGTTTTATTTTAAGAACACAATATTTAAGACGCAATTTCTTGATTTTAGAAACTAATATTTTTTCAGTGTACCGTATTTCATATACAAATATGTTGGTTTCAAAGTGAATTACAAACCTTATACTTTATTCTTCTATAGATTAGGTTCTATATTGCAAGTTGCAAATTGTTACTAATTAACAAAGTCGACATTCAATTAACGTTATCATGCTCATAAGTCCATCAACTAGTTGCATTCTTTTAAATACTATAGCTTAAAGATCGAAATTGTTCATTCGATATTTCAGTTCTTGTACTAACATTGAAGATGGTGAAACAATGGAGTTGGTTGCTAATTTTCTTGACCTCTCTAATCCTATTTTGGAACATCCCTGCTGAGCACTTAGCATTGAAGTGGGCGATTCCCAAACAATTTCCATATCAAGTATTTTATTCGATAGCCAATTATTCGCAAACCGATCAACAATGGAGTCCTCAGTGTAGCGGCACAATCTTCGCAAAAAATGGAATTGGGACAGCAGCTTCTTGTCTGGACACCAAGTTGTAAGTTTTGGGAATTTAATATAAATTTTAATTACAACAAAATTCAATTCTCTTTCTTCTAAGCGACTTGATACGCATTTACTTTGGCGCCGTCAATATTTCAAATCCATGCGAAATAGGACAAACTCAAGTTACCCTAAATCGAAGCGAAATTGGTTTTGTGCGGTATGCAGATTATAATCCTGTTACCTTAGAGAACAATATAGGGATCATTGTACTACCCTATGATCTGGAATTCAATGAGTATGTTCAAGCAGCTTTACTACCACGCAAATCCGATATTAGTTCCTACGCTGGCCAAAATATGATCATATCTGGATGGCATAAAAGTTATAGTACGTATGCATATTCAATTCATAATTGAATTTTACATCTACATATATAAAACAAAAATTTATTAATTTTACTAGAGAACTCGGCGGACATTGTTTTAGGATTTGTGGAAACGAAGGTAACAAAATTCGGTAAAGATTTGTCTATTTTGCGTTATAAAAAAGAACTCGCGGACGTGGCAAATGTTGGAAGTCCCATCGTTATACACAATGCAAATGAATCGCAAAATATTGTCGTGGGAATGTTCGCTGCATCCAAAGCACATCTAAAACATATGAAACGTGGTTTCTTTGTCAATTTATATCAATATATTAAATGGATTTTAGATTTGATCAAAGGTAATTGAAGTAAAACTAAATACAGATCAGCGATATAAATTCATTGTGAAAACTTTAATTTCTTCTTTTTTTTTTGATTTTAGGAAAAATCAATGCGATCGGATAGATTATGGAAACTGGGTTAAATTTCAAGTACTTGAAGAACACAACGCTATAAATTTCATTGTTAAAACATTAATTTATATTTGATAGCCAATATCCACATCGATTTAGTTTAAAATATATCATCTAACCACACCGAATGTACAGACAAAGAGAAAGTGAAGATCAAGTGTGACCATACAAAAAAGTAAAGGATAACTTAAACTTAATTCAGTCACTTTTGTTATGCATAATATGGCCTCACTTACAAGGCAAAGAGAGAGTGAAGATCAAGTGTGACCATACAAAAAAGTAAAGGATAACTTAAACTTAATTCAGTCACTTTTGTTATGCATAATGTGGCCACACTTACAACAATTTGAAATCAAGTTCATGTATACGTATACGTATTCAGTGTTAGTAAATAAAGAATTCAACTACGTAGAATTCTGCAATAAAAATAGATGCTTTTATCTCGATTCGTGGGCTACGGATGATAAGTTGACTCGTCTTTTGGGAAAAGACCACCCGGCTTTCAACTGACAGATCCATTTTAATGCGCAACCAAATATTTTGACACAAGTCGTACAAATTTATGATCTATATATACAGTTGAATATATATGTATGTAAGTATTCTGTGAATGGAGAGCTTCTTCATAGCTATCAGTCACGAGCAAAGCGAGTTGATGTCAAGAAAACTGAGCAGCTCTGTTATTTACGTTTGTCGACGCCTCAATACACTTTACAATGCGAAAATATTTAATTAGTTGCGAAAATATTAAGTGTGAATAATAGAGATACTCTCATCTAGGGTATATTAATAAGAAGAAGGCAAGACAATTTTGATGACGAAAGAGTTTTCTAATCAAAATGAACTCGCTCTTTGGCTTTGGGATTGGAATTGACGCAGGCAAATCGGCATGCTATATATGCCTGATCTATATATAGCAAAGGCACGTCTATCGCTATGATAGCGGGGGTCTAATACTCTGCTTGTGTGTAGTAAGATGGAAAGATTCATGTTACATATATTATGTATGTATAATCAATCCACTTTTGTATTTTCGGGGGCGATACTTCGAAGATTGCGTTGACGATGTACTCAGTGAAGAAATGTGGCAGAAGTGTGATTAAGTGATTTGTTATTATTGTTTTCATTCCAAAGTCGTTCAAGTCGTTCATTGAGCCCAATTCTCAATCTGATGACCTAGGCAGGCGTATCAAATAATCAGTTTGTATAGTACATACATATAACGACTCTCTGAACCCTAGAGTACACTCGCAAGAAGAAGAGATTAAATCTCTAATTCAGCAGAATGTTTATATAAAAACACTTTTGTCGTCCCATTATATTATATTATTCATTGTTATTGGTGTAATTGTTTCGACGCACACCTTAAACATCTGCCCATTAAGTGTATGGTAACTGATGTTGATGATGATGATGATGACGATTACGATAACTATTATTGCTAGATATTATCATATCAATTATAGACTCACCTCGAGTGCTTCCGCTTCGCATTGTCGCCTAGCGAACCAGTTGTGGCAAGTTGTGTTAATCTGTGGAAAGCAGATGACAATTAGAAACACTTGAATTATAAGAAAATAAATATTGTCTAATCGAAAGTCATCAATTTTATGATGTAAAGGGAACTTTAAATAAATACAATAGCACAAATATAAATACAAATATAATATACATTATATATTAAAATCTAGCTAATTTATTTTTGAATATACATATATAAAATTATGTAAAAACGACTTATATTATCGCTTATCGCTTCGAATAATAAAATAGCCCTCAAATTTAAATTTTTCAAAAATTAAATTATAAGAAATTAAATTAATTATGAAATAACAATGAAAACGATCTAAGAACTCTTTTCACATAGTGTGGTTCCACTGTGCAAACCTTGACACAGCCAGGTACAAAGCTAAAGGTTGCGCTTTGTGCTTTGCACTTTCATAATTCACAATTACACAATCAGAAGGAAGCCCCCTGTATGCGTATAAATATGTGTGAGTTTGTGTGTGTGTGTGGTGGACTTGGGAATGGCAAAACAAAGCAGAGGTAAACTGCAAGCAGCAGCAGCCCACATTAGGAAATATAATAAACAAACAACAACAAAATTCAGCTCTTCTTCTACTTCCTCTCATCACTTTGCCCAAAAGCCGACACACGCACACATCAAATACACGCGCGCGTCCTCCGTTGAGAGAGAGAGTCAAAGAGAGTGAGAGTGAATGTTGAAGGCGAAGAAGGTGGAGTAGATGAGGTGAGTAGGCGGAGGATGTTGGTGAGAGGGGAGGTGGTGGAGTGCTGCTCACCTTGATTTCGCATTCGCACACAGATTTTTGCCAAATTTTCGAAATAGTTTTACATGCTGTTGCGTTTGATACAAGTTTTCCAGACACTTTTTGCACTTTTTGTGAATTGTTGTTGTGTTTAGATTGCTGTGCGTGCGCTTTAACTTTTCGTTTTGCCTTTCCTTTTGTCGCTACAGTTATTTTTCTTCTTCTTACACACACGCTAGGCGACCACACCACAAGAAAAAAAAAATGGCAAATGGGACGCGCGACTATTAAGAAGACAGACAGTGGACAGAACGCAGCGAGCGGAATTGCGTGTTTAGCTTAAATGGCGCGCACGGAAAAAAAAAACCAAATTCGATTTTATTGTGTTTCGGGATAATAATCGAAATATAAATTTCGCGAATATAATATTCGAATGCCGTAAGTTTCGTTAACAACAACGCGCCGTCGAGTTCACTACACAAATAAAATGTGAAAATAAAGCCGCTGCTGCTTGGTGCTCTTTTGTATGTGTGTGTGTGCTTGCTACACTTCTGCTTTTGCTTCTGTTTCTGCTTCTCTGTCTATGTGAGGCATTATGACATTCACAGCAGCAGCAGCACCAGGCAGCAGCAAGTAGCGTCGTGAGCCTGCAGCGACGTCGCAGCTGCTGCGCTGGGTGGTGGTGAATTTAGTGTGTGTGCGTTGTGCGGGAGAACAGAACGAACCCACTACAGTGGGCGCCAGATGTGTAAGCTTGCAAGCAACCCTCGAAAAAACACTGCTACAGTGGTACAGTGGTACACGCAAACATTCGCAAACGCTTTTGCTGGTAAGTCCAATTGGTATTTTTACTGTTACATACAGCTTATGGAAGGCGAACCCCCATTTATAAAATGGCGAGTCCATAAAAGTAGAATTTGCAAAGAAAGAGAGCGAGTGACCAAGCAAAACACCCCATGGTGCTGTGTGAAGAGCGTCAGCAATGCATGTTGGAGAGCAGAATATGCAAATAGAAATTTTATATATATACCGTGTACATATAAGTGTGTGTGTGTTGCAGGCGTCAGATGTCTGTATGCAAGTATTGGTGAGCCGCGCTCAGATGCTGCTTTGGTGGCCGGCATTTTGTCGCATACTCTCTCGTCGTGAGAGGAGCAAGGCTTGTTTTCTTTTACCGCAATCTGCGCATGCACACACCTACAAGCAAACACATGCATGTGTGAGCGATTATGTAGGAGGTCAGGAGCAGCTTGTCTATGCTGTACAGAGTATATATGCATGTGTGTGTGTGTGTGTGTCAGTCAAGTTGTAGTTGTTGTTGGATGCCGTGTGTTGTGGGCGCGGCTGTGAGATGCACACGTGATGTCACCGACTATCGTGTGTTGTCGTCGACGTCGTCCCCCCACTAGGTTTTACATTAATTATATTCTAGTGCTTTTAATTAATGACTGCAGATGACTTGGCAACAAAACTAAATTAACAGACTTGCTGCTAATCGCATGTACACACGTATCCATACATACACTCACACACACGCATTGTATGTATGTAATTGTTTATTTTTGCTTGCGTGATTCGCGTGACTCAAGCGATCTCTCACAGCGTGCGCTCATCTCTAACGCCGCGGTGGCGGCGTCAATTGCCAATTGGTGAGTGAGAAAAGCAAAAATGCAAAGACGCAAAAGGTCAAGCTCATTAGCAGCTGATGTAAGTTTGCGGCACTGCCATCTATCGGCTGTCAGCCGCAACCAATCACATGCTTTTCACTGTGTGTGTGTGCGTGTGTATTTGTATGCATTTGTTTATTGTGCAAACGAAAACAAAACGAAAAGCACATGCAATAAATTAATTGGCAACGAATCGTTGGAGAAGAGAGGGTGAGGAAATGTTCAAACAGCGCCAAAAATGTAGATAAACAAAACAAAAACTAAACGAAATGCAATGTAATTGCAAATGTTTTACAAATACCAACAACAAAATATTTCAACAATAACAATTACATGCAAATTTTAATGCCATGACCCAGCAGAAAGAGGTGGCTGGGGCGCAGGGGGAGGAAACTAGAGCGCAACGTTGAGAAATGAGGTCAACTCTGGGTTTTGCTTTGATCATATGTAAGTTCATCAAACACACATGCACAAGCGACTTAAAAGCTTTGATCAACTAACTAAAGCTTACCGTTCCTCGCTGGCGCTGAAGCCCACCGAAGCCGAAGTCACCTTGAGTGTTTGGCGCAAGAGCGAGCCCAACACACTTCGTGTCACTGTCGGCTTTTTACCGTTGTGATTTGGGCTGCGACTCGGATCTGTATTGCAGCGCGGTCGAAAGATCTCGTTGAGCTGCTGCTGCTGCTGCGACGTTGTTGTTGTTGTTGGTCTCGGGGGTGGACGCTTACGCATCGGCAGTGGCGAAATCGAGTCCTGCGTCGGCGTCGACGTCAGCGGCGAAATCGATTCCTGCTGCTGCGGCGGCGTCAACGAATTGGCGCGCTCACGTTCGCGACCGCGGCGACAAGGCGAAGCCGACCGACTGCACACTCGGCTGCTGCTGTTCGACAACTGCTGCTGCTGTTGTTGATTTTGCTGCGGTTCGTTAGTTTCTTCGTGTTGAAGCGCGGGCGGGGAAAGGTAATTGTAATTCATGCTTAAGAATTATTGATAAAACCTTTTCGTTGCTGTTCTTGTTATTGTTATGGTTGTTGTTGCTGCGTTTGCTTTGCGTAACGGTAAATCAGAACACGACGTGGGTTGTGCTCTTATGAGCGCGGGTAATCAACGAATGGCGAATGTTTCAGCTCCTCTGCGATTCTTCGCCAGCTTTTTGTCTGTGTTGGCAACAAGCAACGTTAGCATGCCAAATGCATGCCCCTGGGTGTCCCCATGGCCCACACAAACATACACACACACACACACTCATTATCGAATTGACAAGAATATTGGCAAGCAAATGGCCATAAAAAACAGACTAAAAAACTGAATCGTGCAATTAACTCGCTGTTGATAACGACTGAATACCCTTTCTTAGATTCCAAAATATCATCAGATCTAAAAATGTATAAAATTTAATAAACATTTTTCATTATATCACAATTTTATTTATTTGTCCAACGATGATTTTTAAAGTTGTACTTGAATAATTTCTGCAAATTTCTAATATTTTATCAAAAGTTGGAAATAAAAATATAAAAAAAAATAACAAGAAAATTTGTTTTTAAATTTATAAATATAATGTTAAATACTTTTCCATTAACAAACTCTGATTTTTAAGCTTGCTGAAGTCAACCGATATACTCTTTGCAAGGTTGTAAAGAGTAGTCTGAAAACGAACATAAATAACAGACTACTGATGGTAGATAGATAGATACGCCGATAGGTAGAGCTACAGCTATGACAAAACAATTGACCTTGCACTTACGTTTCTCACCCACAGAGGGCGCATTTTTTACGCAGCTTACGAGGGGGGCTTAACACTTGAAGCAATGATGAAAATGCAGTCTTGACAATACCTAATTTGTTGTAATGCATTTTAGTTTAAAAATGTTTTAATACCGGTTTTTCCACCTTGAACTTCACCTTGATAATAGACGACTTTCTATTTCAGAAATGTTTTTAATATATTTTCTCTTTTACACTTTTTTTTAGATTACGATGAAGCGTCTTCTATGTGGTTCCTGAAAATATGCTACAATTATGTTATATGGAATGAACGAAACGTTTGAAAGATGTGTTTTTATTTCAGTAAGTCGCTTTTTAATTTTATTACATTTTTTTTTTTTTTGGTCAATATATCGAAGAAAAGAATTCCCATTCAAGTTGATTTGCTAAAAAGTCTAAAGATAGAAATGAAAGACACGTGAATATAATTGTATTATTTAGCTTTATTTGCCATTCTTTACTAATTCATGTTAAATTTCGTGCTAATTATTTAGTTTGTTTTCATTAATTGTTGTTTTATTTATTTTTCGTTCTATTTGGTTTATGGGAATCTCGTTTATCTTGTTTTTTCTGTGTGTATGTGTGTGTTTTTGTTTTCTCAAGCAAAATTCATTAGATCCATTCACTGGCCAAGATGTTGCTCTCTCCCTCTCTCTTCTAATGTGTCGATCACTTCGCTTTCTCTGTGGCCGCGCATCGTCTGCTTTATAAGGCTGTTCGCATATCGTATTCTATATATTGGGATTGAGGCAAACTATCGATAGTACTAACGATAGTTGAAAGTGTTTACGAGAGAATGTAGCAAAAAGCTATCGATAGTTTGCACAAACCACATACATATAATGTGTATATATATAATCAATCAATATAATAATTTGTTCACATTTATATTTCAGATAGTTTAATGCATTATTCATAGAATTTCTCATTTGATTTTTGCTTTAGGCCAAAATACATTTTACTTTTTTTGTACTCAATTATCGACAAAAAACCGAAACAACAATTTTTCAAATTTCAATATTCTCATTATCCATTATAAGTAGTATTACAATTTTCACCGGGGTGGCGGGAATCGTGGGCAACTAATTGTAAATTGTGCTATCGATTCACGATAAGTATTACTTGATATACATAGATTGTTGTTGTATGATTTTTAGCGGTGCATTTCAAACATAATTCACTCGAATCATAATCGATATTTCATACTATATACTATATATAGATTAATATCGGGTAATACTTATCTAACAAACAGAACTCGCAATGTTGTTAAAGTTAAAGTCGTAAGTTTTTCTCAATTTTCGTGTAACTATCACATGAATATATTTGTATGTATGGTATCTAGGAAAACCAATTGACGCCGTCTTTTTATTTCATTGGGGATTTTGGGGGAAACAAACAGAAACTGAAAACAAACTCAGGACGGAAGTAAAAGCTGAAATCAATGGAACATAAGCCTTATATCGCTAGAGTCAAATATCACAACATCACATATACATAAGTACATATATATTATAAACGGTAATCGATAATCGATCGATAATAATCGTATGCAATCGTATATCTATATATTTATATATGGCATATATGGGCACACTTTTTTCTCTTTCTTTCTTTCTCGCTATCATGTTTGTTTGTTTCTCTCTGATACTTTCACTGATGATGGGGGGCACAACTGTCGGTAATTCAGATTCAGACTTAACCTTCTACGATATCTAGATGTATGTTATGTGTGTGTGTGTGTGTATGGTCAGGAACTGAAATAGTGTCAAGTTTCTAAGATGTAATACTCTAGAAATGCCATAGAAAATAGTAGAAAAAGTATCGAGTATTATCTGCTGTATCTGTGGATGGTCTATCATAAAAATATTTCGAAAAAACATTAGCTAATTTCGATATATCGATAGCTTGGTTTTGGTTAAGTAGGAGAATAGTGGAAGGGGGGAGGGAGGGAAGAATACGTACATATGTGTGTGTATCTCGTCTAATTGTTTAGAGTATCTTCGTTTAGCTAAATTGTATAAGTATTATTTTGCTTTATCGATATCATATTTGATTTGTTTCATCCATGCCTAAGTAAAACAACCTTCAACAATAATATTTCCTGCAATATTTGTGCTTGAGATTTGCCATCTCCCTTCCACTCTGTTCTCTCTGTCTATCTCTCTTTTCTGTTTTTGTTTTTGTTCTTTATTCAAACTTGCTCTCTGGTTTATATCTATAAGATAAAACATTTAAACATTCAATAATATTATTATGTATTACTGTAACTTTTCTGCTTATTTTTCGTTTATTATATAATCGAGATTTTTCAAACGTTGCACGGCGATAAAAACTCACTTTAGAGACATCGAAAATAGTTTCGAGAAGTGTAAAGTTGGTTTTTTTGTTTCCGAGCTTCGCTCAAATTTGAGATATTTTACTAAGTGTAATATCGTTGATAGAACTATAGATTGGAGATTCTGAAGAAAACAATGTTGCTTTCTCTTACGTATTTGTAGTGTTTGATTTCGTTTTCTCGTTTCTGATATCGGATAATACGAATTACATTTGATTAGCGTCTTATATATCTTACTATAGTTAGTTGTGCATTCTTTTTTTTTTTGTAGTTACGAGTCACATTGAGAAATCATAATATCAGTAATTATTTGATGAGTGGCATATACCCTTGCAGTCTATAATATAGCTAATCGGAACTATCCTATGGGAACTGGACTTTTACTAGAGGTAATCAACTGAAATTTGGTAGAGTTGTGTCTCATGAGGTGTGCTATAAGGATATGTTGTAATCATATAGATCAGTTGATGAAGTTTGAGAATTTCAATGCTCTGTTTTCGATGTAAAAATGTCGATGACTAGCCTAATGTAACTTGGCTTCTTCTCAATAGATTCAGCTGAAACTTGGCACAGTTAATGCACTTTATATATTTAGATGTATTTGAAAGTGAGAAAGCAAGGGTATTTGTGTCAGTTCCTTTTACGGAATTAACATTTCTTTATGAATTGTAGTCTAAACATTTGCACGCTTCAAACATTTGCAACAATTAATAAAAATGTAATAATTACGTTAATTATTTAGTAGCCTGTGGATTGTTTTCATTCACTTGGTTTTTTCTTTTCTTTTTTGTTAATTAACTATGACAGTCAGATTAACTTTGAGTTAATTTACTTAGTTAAATTATTCAATACGAGAGTTTTCTTTTAATTTATAACGAGTAAATTATTATTTGCTGGGAGTGAGGGGGGAAAAACAAGTTTATAACTCCCAAAGTAGCTCAGGTTATTTAAGTTAAATCTTGTGTTTGCAACCAAAAGGCAAAGAGGCAAAAAGGCGTTTCATATATACACAGCAATTAACAACTAAAAGTCCTAACATAGTCTTGACTAGAAATAGAAACGTAACGTATATAATGATAAGGGGGAATATGTTTCTCTTACAAATTAGTTTGTGCGGCTGCCGCAGTTGCAACCGCTGCTCCGGCTGTTGTTCCTGTACCTGTTGCTGTTCCCGCAGCTGGGACAACAACCGAAGCGGTGGCACCGCCTCCGCCACCGCCTCCACCGCTAGCCGAAGAGCCTCCGGAGGAGTTGCCACCGATTGCGGCACCAATGCCACTGATGCCACCCGCACCGCTGGCCGAGTGCATCGCCAGGCCATGCTGCATCCCCATGCCGGTGAGGAGCTCATGCTCGGTCTTCGCCTGACGCAACCAGTTGCGTAAATCCCGGGTCCGTTCCACCAGACTTGTGGTGTAGTTCACAGCCCGAGGACTCTGGGAGACAATTGTGTTGGCCGCCAGAATGGCGCCGCCCATCGAGCTGTGCATGCGGCCGGCGGCCAATTGGCGATACGTCTCAAGGCGATCGGCGAGCGTGGGTATCGATTGTGGGGCATGGACCGCAGCTGCAGCTGCCGCCGCTGCTGCCACAGCAGCTGCCTGGGTTTGTTGAGTTGTGGCACCGCTGAGACTGTGTGTCGAGCTGCTGCTCTGAAGCGTTGGCATTGCAGCGACAGCTGACGATGATTGCTGATGCTGCTGCTGTTGGCTCAGCATGTGCGACCAGCTGAGCTCATTCGGGGATATCATCGGGGGCATGGACATGCCCATGTTAAGCGTGGACAATGCCTGATGTGAGGCTGTCTGGTGTTGGTGCTGTTGCTTTTGGCTTAGTATGTCGAGTATTTCACGTATCTCGGCATTCAGTATCTCGAGATTTTGTATGCATTCGTTTGACTCCTGTTGAAAGTATTCCTTGCGCTTGTGCAAATCGGCACCGCTGGCAAAGTCCGTGCTGCTGAAACCCGAACTCGAGTGCGACGAGAGATCACTCAATGTGGTCGCATCGTCCTTGGGCTCTTGCTCTAGCGTCGGTTTCTCCTTCTCGTAGATGCGCAACAAACTCTGCTCCAGGTGTCGCAATCGGATCACCTTCTCCCCGAGCAACGCGCGTGTTCGATGCAAATTCACCTCCATTTCGGTGAGCTCCTTTTCCTCCTGTATCAGTTGATCGAGCGAGTGACGCGGTGCTGCCAACGCAATTGTCTTGTGGCGTTGCTTAATCTCACGCTGACGTGCCCGGAAGTTGGTGCGTTGCGTGCGCAACGATTCCTTGGCTCGCCTCACCGAATCCCGTTCCAGGTGTATGCGATGCTTGAAGAACTCCAGTTCGGAACCGACCACCGAACCCACGACCGCTGCATGTTCATTGGAAATGTCCGTGAAGGGATAACGGAGATGATAGGTGGTGTCGAGCGTATGCTCGGGAAACTGATCCTCGAGATCCTCGAGTTTCTGCAATTGATGTCGCAAATTCTCCACCGGTGTGCAGGGACGTTGCTCCACCAGCTGCTGTTGCTGTGGTTGCTGCTTGCCGTAGTTGTTCGAATTGTCCGAATTGAGACGTGAGGTCGACGCGGATTTGGTGCGCGAAAACAGTTTCTTCCGGGGCTGCACCACCGACAATGATTTATTGTTATTGTTGTTGTTGTTCTCCTGCTGCTGCAGAGCCACCGCCTCGGAATCGGAATTCCCATTATCGCTCAACACCACCGCCGATGCCGAGGGCGTTGGTGTCGCCGTCGGTGTCGCCATCGCAGCCAAATACCGTCCCTTGCTGTAATTGTTGGAGATCGTTGTGTCCGATTGACTCAACGAGGTGTTCGTATCGTCCTGCAGCTGCAGTGTCTTAATGTACTTGCTGGCAATCCCAGGTTTACTTAGATGCGTCTTCGGGGGCACCGGTGGCTTCACCTTGGCCGCTGCACCCTGACTGCCGCCGGTCGTTGCGGGACTTAGGCCACCGGCGGCGGTCGCTTGCTCCGAGTAGCTAAGCGAACGATTCTCGCTGTTGCCGATCGAGGGTTTCTGCGAGATCGAACGTTCCGTCTCGGAACCCGTTGTCGTATTCGTATTGGTGTGATTGTTGTGATGGCCGTGATGTGTCCCATGATGATGGGCGTTGTTGTGCTGTTGCAACGCCTGCGCCTCGCGGCGACGACTGCGTCGCTCCAGCGACAACTTGACGTCGGTCTTCAGGCGCACATACTTCTCCTTGAGGCAACGGTATTTGTCCTCAAGCAGCCGCTTCTCGCAGCGCACCTTCTCGTACAATCGCTCCTCACCGGTGTCCCGCAATCGTTGTTTCTCCAGCTCCAGTTCGTGGGCGAGCTTGTCGCGCATTTGCGTCAACTTTGCGGCATGTTCGCGTCGCAATATTTCCTGTTCGCTGCGCAAATCCCGTTCGAGTTCGTGCAAAAGCTCCGCGTGATTCGACTGCAGCGTTGCCATGCGTGCCTTGTGCTCGCTGACAACCTGAGCGCGCTTCGCCTGCAGCTGATGTTCGAGCTGTGAGCGATATTCCTCTAGCTGCAGCTCGAAGGCCTCCTCGAGCTGATGCTGATGTGAGGTCAGCCGCAAATCGTACTCGTGCCGCAGACTCTTCAGACGCGTCTCGTGCTCGCGCTTAACGTGCTCCATATCCTGTTGTAGCTGCTGCAGAGCTGCGGCCTCGTTCAACACTCCCTCGCCGCTTGCAGACGACTGGCTGTTGCTGTCCTTCTGCTTCAGCAGTCCCACCAGCTTGCTGGCCATCTTCAGGGACCGCAGACCGAGTTTATCGGTTGCCAGCTGAGCCGCGGATTGCGCGGACTTGCGTTGAAGTTGCTCCAATTCGTGACTGTGCTTGCGTCCCAGCTCGTCGAGATCGAAGGGATTGTTGCCCGCGGGCGTAGTTGACGAGTGCAGCGATTCCTGCTCCGATTTGTTGATGATGAAACTGCGCACCGAGCTGCCCTTCGAATCCGAGTCGGTGTCCTCATATAAAGGCTTGACAGCGGCGCTTTCCTTCAGCTTGTCGAGGTAACTGCTAGCTGTTGTCGTCACCCCTCCGCCGCTGCCACTCGACTCGCCTAGCTTGACGGGTTCCAGTTCGGGAACGGAGCTCTGTGCGGATTTTAGCATCTGTATGGTTTGTGCCTTGGGCAGATTGATGATGCGTATGGATTTGTTGGCATCACTGATGAAGGGATTCAGACTGCACATGCCCTCCATGGCATCAGGATCAATCACATCCTCATCCCAGACGTCATCGTCATCGTCTTCCTCCTCCTCCTCTTCTTCCTCCTCGTCATCGTTGTCAGCATCGCGTTCGGATTCATCGCCACCCTCGTCTTCAGAGTTGATGGACAACTCGGGACTTTGGTTGAGTTTGCGCAGACTGTTGTTATCCTCCTCCTCGGGTGAGCTACGCAAGCGTATCGTGTCCTCCAGATTGAACCGCACGCTCTTCTTATCCTCTCCACCGCCACTGGCACCCACCACAATCACAGCATCCTCATCGCGATCGCGTTCGCGATCGAAACGTCGCCGCATATCCGTTAAACTGGAGTCGCGTAGAATTCCCTTGACGCCCGGTGTGCTGCCCAGCTCAATGGGAGGCGGAGTTGCTGTCGCTGCTGCCGAGCTTGTCGGGGCAACAGTTTGTGGCTGTTGCTGCTGTTCGAGGTGACGTCGCGACTTGAGGAACATGGCCCCGGTGCCGGACAATTGAAATGCTCCGCCTGAACGTTGCGTTGCCGCCCCCGCTGCTCCCGGTGTTTCTCCACCCGCAGCTGCGGGAGATTGTCCGCCGAATTTCATGGCCAGACTGATTTGTGAATTCGTTTTGGCCACCTCGAAGCGTGTGTTCTTCACCGGCTGAAAGATGGGACCAAAGTTCTTGCTGCGCGACTCCAAAAAGCGACTGACACCGCCGCTAAATCCGCTCGGACCGGGAAAACTATTTGCTCCGCTCGCTTTCAATTGCTGTGGTTGTTGCGGTTGCTGCTGCTGCTGTTGATGCTGATTCTGACTGCTGCCATTGTTGAGGGGTGAACTCATGTCGTCGAGCAATTCGTCGGTGCCCTGCATGCTGCGTATTCCCGAGTCCAGCTGCGACACATCATCCGAGTTGTCAATGATGGGAGTCGCTGCTCCGACGCTGCCTCCGGTGGCGAGCTTTTGTCGCGTCTGCTCGACGAGCTCACGATAGACGGCGTCCAGCGGATGATCCCACTGCGATTGCTTTGTCCGCGTATTGTGATAGTAATGTCCGCTCTTCTCCTCCGAGTAGCTAGAAGACAATTCTTTCACTTAGTTTGTGTTTTGCATTTTGGCTTTGTTTGGAGGACTTACCAGATCTTCCACTCGGGCGGCAGGGCGGCCATAAGACCTTCCTTGGCCAGGTATAGCAAATGTGTCTCCTTGCCGGGCTCAATGCCAATCAGCGTCGCATAATCGTTGATCTCTGCAATATGGAAAAATAATTCAACTTTTAGCAGTGTTACAAATAAAATCTATTTTGTATTTCCGTTTATATACATTTTCATTTTCATTGAAAATGCTAAAATTGTGATGGGAAATTCTTAAAATTAATTAAACTGACTTGATTTCATTTTTTATTTTTGTAGAAGGGTATTATTACTTTGTGCTTTCAGGAAAAGTTTGAACTACGGGGTTTTAGTTGATTTGGCTGTATATTTTGAACTCTATGGTATATTTTGCACTCTATAGTAGTACTATATCAATATACCAAATATATCATTTGGTATATTTGTAGTATTAGTTGCTTTGGCTGACAATCTGGTATTTTTAGCACTCTGTCATATATATAAAGCTTTTGGTATACTTTTAGTATTTTGGTGGTATATATTAAAATTAATACCGCGCTCAACTTACTTTAAATGTAAACGGAGTTGATTTCACTTTGCATTTTAATCAAATATGGTATATTTTTAGTATTTTTGCGGTACATTTGTTTTGCAAGCCGGAACAAATTTATTTGGAAATATGCGCGCTTTATTCGTTTCCATTTTTAAAGTTTATTGGAAACAAAAAAATTACAAATTAAACTCGTTTTTTGTTTGTTAATTTCACTTTCTTCTAGTCATTTAATAAGCGATAAATGTAATATTTTCATTGAAGTTAAAGTTGAGAAATTAATGGTTAGTTTCACTTGTTATTTTGTTAATTTTTGAAGGAGTTTTATTTAAAGCTACGGATATTGATTGTAATAAAGTTTGTTGTAAAGTGTTTCTAGAAGAGTTTATTTATAATGATTTGAATTGAATTTCGTTAAACCGATGAGAGAATTATATTTCAATTTGAGGAAGAGTTTGACTTTAATTTAAATCGGTTTTTGTTGTTTGTTTGATTTGGCAACTAATACAAAAATGTGTTGCTGTAAAACTATTATTAAAATTTTAATAAAAAAATACTGAATTTTGAAAACCGTTTCGGTATGTTTTTTGAATAAATCTCTGGCTCTTAATCTCCCTAATCTATCCTCACGTATTGAGCACTGTTTGCAATTCTTTGTGAAATTCCTAAAGACTGTGCCTTGGGTTTATTTGTTTCGTGTGCTGAACTGAGCTGGCCCAGTTAGCTGACATAATATTTATAATAGCAATTAACTCAAATGAAAGCACTACAAACTGTGTCAAAGCGTGTGCCTGACGTCAATGCAGCAGTGAAAGGAAATCCTTGTTAAACACACACAACAAAAATAAATGAGAAAAAAAATGTGAATAAAAGTGAAAGAGATTTTCCTTGCTTTCAATGGAGCGTCGCGCCTTTCATTGAAATTGAGGAGGGCACAAACAAAGCTTCAAATCTTGCATCGCAAATCACAAAATCTCAATGGAAGCTTAAGCTGCACTCTGAGACTGAAACTGAAAATGCTTAAAAATTCCATTTGGTTGGGTAAACACATCCAATTGTGGGCAAAAGCAAAGCAAAAGCCGGGCTAAGAATGTCTTCTTCTTGTTCTTCTTCTTCGTTGTTGACGTCGCCTGCATTTTGCATTACGCTTATCGATTTCAGCTTACTCCTTCCCTTTCTTCCCTCGCTCTCTCTCTCTCTGTCTGTCTCTTTATTTGACCCACTGCAACCACTGAACGGCGCCAACGACTTGACACTACAGTCGACGCCACACAACAAGAGCAGACTTGAGCCAGCGGTCAGTTTATGCGTTTCCACTGGCAACGAGCAAAAGCACCACAAAAACTTGCTAAATACCCTGTTAATTAGTCACACACTGGGTATGTACACCGCATGTCAACTATGTAACAGAGTATTCAATCGATGAATACTTTATAAACACAACGAATCGAGGTAATGAGCAAAAGCACTACACGAAAACATTTGCTTATATTTGCCTGTTAATTAGTTGGGTATGCACAACCGCATGTCAACTATGTAACAGAGCTCTCAATTGATCAATACTCTGTAAACATATCGATTAGAATTATCAGGTTGCATTTCGGAAAAGAAAACCTCTTTCATTTCGGTTTTATTAAGAAACCAAATTCACTTGATTGAAATGTTTCATTTCACAAAATAATATTCTAAACTTAAACCTGAGAATAATCAGCATTGGCTTAGAATTTTATAGAAACAGTTAAGTAATTCCTATTAATCATTAAGATTATCAACAAGTTTGATATCGTAAAATCATTTTTTTTTTCTTTGTGTATTTCATATTTTGTATTCATATTCATTTAAATTTGCAATCCAACCACTAAATTTAAAAACGTATATTGAATCAACTTTTCAATACCCTGTACAACTTTGTTGTGTCGTAGTAATTTTTACGATTGATATTTTGGAATGAAAGTATTTTAAAGTTATGTAAATTTTGCGTAATTTTGAAGCTAAAGTCTCGAATATTGGTATTGTATATATAATTGGATAAAAATTGTGGAATTTGTTGGCAAAAAAATGTCTATTGCTACGGGTCTTAGTTGCTTTCACTGACAATCTGGTATATTTTGCATGAAGTACTATATCAATGATAATGATAGCGTTTCGTATATTTTGGTGTTAATTGTTTTGACTGACAATGTAATATATTGTACACTCTATGGTATAATTTTCATGCAAATATATTATTTGGTATATTTTCGGTATATTAACTTGGTATATTTTGAAAATAATACCGCACAATTTTCATTTTATTCAAAATGACTAGCGGGTACTATATCAATATACCAAATATAGCCTTTGGTATATTCTTAGTATTTTCGCGGTATTTTCAAATTAACACCGCACTGTTATGCTTTCTCGACTGTAGCTTTTTTTTTATTAGTTTTATTAAAGCCATTCTTAGTGTTCGGTATTATAGGGTATTTAATTATCATTTCGCATTAGTTGAAAGTCTTTGAATTACGTTGTAGTTCCACGCACTTCTCAACGGGGTGTTATTTGTTATTTTAAGGGCACATTCAGGCACACTCACGTTTGAGACGAGACAATTTTGGTTAGGCGCAGGTCCAGTCAGGTCTTGACAACTTGCAATATTCCAACTGTGGTAACAATGAAAGCCAAAAGGCATGTCAACAACAGTCACCGAATGTTCCACAAGCTCGAGTAGTTCCGTTGTTCTCCCTCTCTCTCTCACTCTCTCTATAGTATAAAGTTCCAGCCCCGGAACAGCTGTTGGTGTCCTCCATCTCCAACCCCAAAACCGAAACCAAACCCTAAACCGAAAAGGGGAAACAAAAACAAAGGCACAAAGCAGGGAGACAACAACCCCCATTTTGTTGTTGGTGTTGTTGTTGGCTACACAAAGCATTGCAGGTTGACCCATTAAAAACGAACGCGCTTGAAGGACAACGTTAAACGCATTAAATAACAAACCCCAAGGACTGAGAAATACGCCCCAGACCACCAGCAAACAATATAACATACTTCATAATTAATATACAGCGGTGGTGGTGTATAATTAAGTATATACATATAGTATCATGTAATCGCATTTCATTTCTAGTCAACAAACTAATCGCATTAAGCCCTCGTACAGTGAAAATTGCTGAAGAAGAATAAATCTCAGACGGAAGAAGAAATATCTCATTCGAATCAAGGAAAGGTCAAGGATAGAAATTATAGTTGATTGATAGTCTGCTGCATAAAGAAGATTTTATGGCTGCGGTTAGGACTGCGGTTTGACATATCATGCAATCTTAAGTGAATGCTTCGGAATATGTTGCAAATTGCATTCTGAAGCAAAGCAACTACTTTGCTTCTCCTTTTTACGACCTCTTCGAGTGATAGATAGTCCCATACTTGGAAAAGGTGATGACATTTCACAAATTTCGTCATCGAAAGACTCCGAAACATTCTTGTGTAATTATTGTGGTTTCTGTTTCCTGGGTTTTCAGAAACACTTTTATACTCTAAAGAAACGAGTATTATAACTTTGTTTCTCAGGCAGAGAAACAGGCATCTCCGACCCTATAAAGTATATACATATATTCTTGATCAGCGTCAACAGATGAGACGATATAGTCAGCTCCGTCTGAACTCCTATATCTATGAAATTATACGAAATATATTTTCGACGTTTGCGCTGATCAAGTTTACGGTATCTATGATTCCCGAAATTTTTGTTGCCATTATATAAAAATTGTAAAAGATATTTAAGAAATTCTGTTGTATGTCTGAATAGACTAAATCGATACACCAAATGTAGCATTTAGTATGTCTTTGATATATTTATCTACTATGTCGATATTCCAAATATTTTTTCGGTATATTAATTTACTATAAAGGTATACCAAATGTTGCCTTTGGTACACTTTAGTATTATTTTTAGTATATTAATTTACTATATTATGAATAATGTACTATATCGATATGTGATATTGCCATTTGGTATATTTGAGTATTTTTTTGGTATATTGATTTCCTATATCGATATACCAAATATATTCCTCGGTATATTTCAATCGTTTTTCGGTATATTAATTTACTACATCGATATACCAAATGTAGCCTTTGGTATATTCATTTGGTATATTTTGGTCAGAAAATCAGTATCCTGCAGTCGATCACACTCGATTGTAGCTTTTTTAAATATGATGACTCTATCTCTAAACACACTCAACCGAAACCAATTGCAACTTTTGCCTGCATAACTTATTGGAAATCGTTTGAGCTGCAAAATGACACCAACAAAGTTTTGCATAAAACGTCCATTAAAGGGTCATGCGTCATAGCGTGGATTGACTGTCTGTCTGTTGGCAAAAGTCTTTAACTGTCGGTGACAGACAGCTTGTGCAACTTTATGACGCATTTCAATAATGACATTCTGCATAAAATTGAAAAAGGTGACGGATTTAGTTTGACAACAGGACATTAAGAGCGTTGATTTAAGATTGTGACAACCGCGTGACATCGATATCATTTTCTCTTAGCTTGACCAACAAAAAATAAGATGCAGAAATTATATTGATTAACATTTTTATTGAAGAATCAAAAAATTAAATTAAATAACTTTTTTAAACAAATTAAAATTTCATGATTTTACAAAAGAAAACAACATAAGTATAAAAAAAATTACTATTAACAATCTTTAACGAGACCTTGATTTTTTTTATATTTGGGTACTTATTTGGAAGTTTTTACAATGAAAATTTTAATATTCAATGTTCTTTTTTTATATTCATTTTTCATTTTAATCTATAACATAAAATATTTCCATGAGCTTATAATTTTGGCGTTTAAATAACTTAATAAGTGTTACCAAGAATATCAAAAAAATAATATTATTTATGCTTTTTTTGAAGTTTTGCGAGAAACTGAATTTTTTTATGTTTCAAACTTATTTGAAAGTTTACAATAAAAATTAAAGTTTTATAGTTTTTTTTTGTTATTAATTTTGCAGTTAAATTTACAACATAATTATTACAAATATAATTAAAAATTAAATAAAATTTCATGATTTTATAATTTTTGCGTTTAAAGATCAAAATAAGTATTACAAAATATAAAAAAAAAACAAAAATTATAATTTATGCTTTTTATCTTTGATCTTTACAAGACTTGGAATTTTTTTAATAAAAATTTAAATTTTGTCATTTCTACAACATAAAATATTACAAATAACACTACAGAAGTTCAACTTAAATAATGTATACATTCATAGGATGACAAGAAACCAAAAATATATTTAATTAATTTTTAAAACTACGTGAGTTAAAATATAATAAAAATTTATACATTTTGCATAACAAGAGACCATATAAACATTTTCCTGTGATATTTATATTATGTACAACTTTTTTGACTTTTTCGCATTTTAATGAGCATGAAATTTATATTTTGTAATTAAAAGTTCGACTTGGGTTTTGCAAAATAAGAAACACAGAAAATAGTATCTAGGGCGACATCTTCGGGAGGGAAGAGGGAGGGAGAGAGGGACTCGACTCACCCTCGGATGATGGGAGGCAGGCTTCGTCGAAGACCTCCTCGCAGATGACCGATGCTGTGGTCGCCGATGCTGCCGACGCCGACGCAGCCGAGGCAGAGGCAGAGGCAGCTGACAACGAGGACACGGCTGGCGATGTGTAGCCAAGTCGCTTGGCTGTCGTCGCTGCTGTTGTCATTGCTGTGGGCGTTGTTGCCGGCGTTGTGGCCAACGATGGCGTCGCCGACGAGATGCTCGTGTTGGTTGCCATAATAACTTGTGCCTAGTTATTTTTTGTTTGTTTTTCTACTTCTCTTCCTGCTCCGCTTCGTTCCGCTTCTTTCTCTCCACTACTTCTTCTGTCCTTCTCTTATGCTCCTTCTACTGTTGCTTTTGTTGTTGTTGTTGTTGGTGTGAAACTTTTTTCCGTTGCTGGCTTAGTGTTGACTAATGTCGCCGTCAGATGTCGCCAGCGTTGCGTAAGTGTTGAGCATGCTGCCACCAATACATACACACTGCATCTATGTGTGTGTGTGTAAGTGTGTGTGACCGGCAGCAGCAAATGCACAAATGCAGCAGCAGAACAGAGGAGCAGAGAGAGATGATGACGATGATGAAGGCGTATAAATCGAATCCCGACTGTTCTTCTTCTTCTCGTTGCTGTTGTTGTTGCTGGCTGTGACCTAAAAAGAAGAGCACAAAAAGCAAGACGGAAAACAGCAACAACAAAAGAAGGAAGCGGATAATGGATAACTGTAAGAACGAGTTGGCACGAGTTGCATGTGGTGGGCAGAGTAGGAGTGATGGCAGGTGGGTGGGAAGGGGGGGAGTGGCAGGCAAATGCGTTTGCTTGGCAACAGCAAATACCACACATACACACACGCACACTCACACAAAGCTAGGTAAAAGAGTTTTTGTCGAGTTGTTGCTTTTTTGTATGCTTTTCTTTCAAATTCAACAAAATATACACGCACACACACATACACATACACACGCACGCAGCTGTGTGCGCAATGCACAAAAAAATACTAACTATCGTTATACCTAACGGTATACACTCGTATTGATTTTTCACTTGAATTTAATTATGCGTTGGCGTTGCCAACAGCAGCACAACTACAACTACACACTTTACACACACACACACACACAATCACTCGGTACACACACACATTTGCATATTCAACAATTAATGCAAAAATATTGCCAAAAAAAAGTAAGACAATTTATTAAAAATTCGCACTTTAAGTTGGCTTCACTTTAATTTGTCACTGTCAGCTGCAGTCAGGAAAAAAACAACACAACAACAACAACAACTAATATTTGCACCAATTTGCTGGCTAACTTCTAAGCTTAAATGTGTGTGTGAGTGTGAGTGTTTAATTCAAGAAATTTAATTCACAAAACTTAAAACCGACCGATCCTGCTGCCGTCGTCTTCGGCTTTTCAGTGGGAATGTTGCCAAGCAGCGTGACCGCTGCTTCCATTTTGAAAATATCCTATTTAACGTAAAAACAATATACCAAAATATACCGCAAGCTATTTGAGACTTGCGCAGCTTTTTGAGTACATTTATTGCTGCCAAACTATTTTGTTAGCAATCGAAAATACTTTTTAAAAGTTAATTAATTGCATTTTTTTTTAACCATGACAAATATAAGATATGAGAAACTTAAGCTTAAAACAAAAAAAACAAAACTGTTTTGTCACAAATATTGTCCGCAGGATATGGTTGCCGCATCGTTTTATCGATAACAGGTGTAACTATTGCTGTTAACAGCAGCTGTTAAATGCAAGGCGCTGAGTGAGCAACAGCTAAGGGTGTGTGTCTCGGCTAGGTGTGTGCCAACTATGTCTCGGCTATGTTTTTAAGACTTGCGCAACTTTTTGAGTAACTTTATTGCTGCCTTGATTGTCAAAGCAAACTATTTGCTAGCATTTGAATATACAATACAAATATAAATTTGTATTTTTTCTTTAAATTTGAACATGAGAAATTAAAGCTTGACAAATGTGTCATAAATATTGTCCACAGATATGTTTGCCGCTCCATTTTATCGATAACAGTTTGCTGTTAACAGCAGCTCAGCTCGACTGTTAAAAGCGACACGCGTTCAGTTTTCGTTGAGTGAGCAACAGCTAAGGGTGCGTGTCTCGGCTAAGTGTGCGCTAACTACATATGTCTCGGCTACTGCGCCACGTTCGTTAAATTTTTATAGAGTCAAAAAGTGTGGCATACTTTTAGGCACCAACTTAAATACTAATTTCATTGAGTGAAAAATGTATTTAATTTATAATTCTTAGGTTTTTCCCCGCCCGTCAAGAACGTGTGACATTTCACATTTTCACTTGAAATTGTCAACACAACGCAGACAGCGTTTGTGTTAATTGATAATGCGAAACGAGATAAAACTATGTTGTGTTATATTTCGTGTTAATTTTGTGCTAAACAATAATTTATTACAATTTACGTTTTGCATATTATTTTGCATTTTACTAGCAACTGGCATTTACTTAATGCCATCCATAAATACTTGTGGCAGCCATACAGCAGTATGGCCCCTGGGGCAGGGCGTACGAGTAAATCAATGCCAATAAATACATTAGTGGGCATCAGAATCGATAGCAAACTGATCGCATCGGATGCCATAGCGATGGTCGGGATGCATGTCGTGACATGCAAGCGCATGTCGTGTTGTGCAATTTTTTTCAAATTCGAGAAACAATCAAAATTTGCTTGGGTGCTTTTTTTTTAACACTCTCACTTAATGGTCACTCTGCTGCACTTAGTGGCAACGCTGTTTTTTTTACCATCATTTCTCAAACCACATTACACACTCATAACAATACAAAGCCTAATGGAAGAGTGCATCAAACATTACAAATTGGATGCAATTCACTTAACTGCAATTCATATTGAGGCCGTTAAGTGAATTTTAGTTGTATATTGTAATCTTTGCATTAGTTAGTCATTTTTTTTGTTTTATTGTTTACTTAGAGCTAAATTACAGGGTATCTCATAGTTAAAATTTACTGTCTAAAAAGAAAGCACAGAAAACTTAAATTCTTATTGAGGCCGTTAAGTGAGTTTTGGTTGTATGTTGTAATCTTTGCGTTAGTTAATCATTTTTTTTTTCGATATATTGCTTACTTACAACTAAATTACAGAGTATTTCATAGTCCAACATTTGCTGCCTGCTTTAAATGCCAAAAACACTTGAATTTATGAAAAATATGTATTTTGACGTACAATGGGTTTCTAATTGAAAACTTTTCTGTATTTCTTTTTTCTTTGCAGTTTCGTTTTGTGAAGTTTCTTGTCTCCTGCGTGCGTGATTCGTGATTTATACGTTCGTTTTCGTGTTTCCTAGTTCGCCTAGTCGTGACTCAATCGTTTCATATTCGTGCTCATTCATTTCATGTTCGTGTCACGCGTCTTGTGTGTTGTGTTGTGACTTAATCGTTTCATCGTTTTCATTCATTGATAATCGTTTCGTCCTCGTGTCTTCGATTTGTGTTCGTGTCACGTGTTTTCATCGTGTCTATCGTATCCCTTAATTTGCTTTAGTTCTTTACTCGTCTATCGTGACTCTTAGTTCGCTTTTGTGCTCGTGCTTTCGTGTCTTACTCGTAACTCGATCATTTCATTGTCAAATTTCGTGATCGTGTCACACGATCTATCGTGACTAAATCATTTCATACTCGTGCTGATTAATATCGCGTTCGTGTCACGCGTCGCGTGTGTTGTGTTTGGCTGCTCACGGTGTCATCTCTAGCTGTCATGTGCTGCGGGATCCGTTGGGGTAAGTGCGAGTTGTGGCTGGAAATGCGACTCATTGAATTTCAGTAAAAATTAAAAAAATAAGAAGAGAAAAAAAATATACAACAAAACAAATGGAAAAAAGATGGGGAAAAAAGACAAAATTGACGCTAAAGTGAGAAAAGCTTTCAAACGAATTGAATGTGAAATGTTGATATGCAAATGAGCAGTTGTTGTTGTTGTTGTTGTCGTTGTTGTTGTTGTTGTTGCTCGGGTTGTTTACTTTATTTATTATTTATTTATTATCTATTTTGCTGTCGTGTTCGCAATGCCTTTTGCACTTGTTTATAGAATTTAATCTTTAATGCGAATAAATGGAAACATTTAGCGATCGCCTACAACTTGCCTTTCCCCCTGCCCCTCCCCCTCCCCTCCACCTCTCTGTCGCCCTTTCTTCTCATTGACCCAAGACGTTGGCAGGGCGCAATTAAATGCACATTCATCATACGCCCGGTGTTACAAGCCACAAGGAGCGCTAACTTCTCTTCTCTCTACTCTTTACTCTTCTCTTCTTTGATTTTCTTGACATGTGTTTGCTCGCTGAGGCATTTGCATACAACTTGTTGACATGTTTATGCATGCAGCATTTTTGCAATTTGTTGTTATCGATAACAAACACACAACTTCGACGTTGACTTCGACACCCGCTCACTCACTCACTCTTTCGTTTGCTGCTAATCGCTTCCTCGAGCGCATTAATAGCACTCGTTGATTCATAAACTATTCACTTATTCACTTATTGCTGCACTCGATAACACACACTTTGAAACGGTAAAATGGCTATTAATCACTTTGGCTTTGCCTTTGCTATTTTAATGTCCCATTTGAGTGCTCACTTCGATCGTTGTGAACGTTGTGCTAAATGTGTGTTATCTCCAATGAACCAGTTCTTTGCCTCAGTGCACTTAAATGCCTAAGCATTCGATCTGAATAAACACTTTACTCACTTCATTCACTTTTCTTTTAGTCACTTTGCTTCATTAATCACAAATTTGTAGCATTTTCTTTAACCATCTGCTGTTTTGTGGGTTTTGTGTGAACTAGTTCTTTTTTTATTGGTTCCAATTTGTTAAGAATTAAAGTTCTTTATTTCTTGAGGCTTACTCGCTTCTTTTATTCACATTTTTAATTCGTCACCAACTCGGTTAATCATACATTTCTAGCATTTTATTTTACCATCTGCAGTCTTCTCTGTTTATGTGAACTAATTCTATTATTCGGCTCAAATTTGCAAAGTATTCTTTTTTTTTTTTAGGTTTACTCACTTCCACTCACATCATTATCTTTTCTTTTACTCACTTTGTATTGATCTGCAGTTCGATTAATCACACATTTTTCACATTTGCTTTTGTCATCCACAGTTTTGTATGAACTAGTTCTATTTTTTCGGTTCATTTATGTTTTTTTGCCTCAGTGCACTTAAATGCCTAAGCATTCGATCTGAATAAACACTTTACTCACTTCATTCACTTTTCTTTTAGTCATTTTGCTTCATTAATCACACATTTTTCACATTTTCTTCTGTCATCTGCAATCTTATGTGCTTATGTGAACTAGTTCAATTTTTCGTTTCCAATTCAAAATGTTTAAAATTCTTTATTTCTTGAAGGTTTACTCACTTCATTCGTTTATCTTTAGTCACGATTAATCACACATTTTTCACATTTGCTTTTGTCATCCACAGTTTTGTATGAACTAGTTCTATTTTTTCGGTTCATTTATGTTTTCTAAGCTATACTCACTTCCACTTACTTCATTTTTTTTTCTTATATTCACTTTATTCATTCCTAGTTCGATTTATTACAAATTTTTATTATTCTCTTCAACCATCTGCAGTTTTGTGTGATTTTGTGTGAACTAGTTCTTTTTATTTTGTTGGTTCTAGTTCGTAACGTATTTAAATTATATATTTCTTGATTTTTTTTTTGAGGTTTACTCACTTCATTCACTCAATTTGTAGCATTTTCTTTTGCCATCTGCTGTTTTGAGGGTTTTGTGTGAACTAGTTCTTGTTTTTTGGTTCCAATTCGTAACATATTTAAATTGTATATTTCTTAACTCTCTTTGAGGTTTACTTACTTCATTCACTTGTCTTTAAGTCACATTTTTCTTTCATCAAATTTTTCAAATCATCTATTTCTAGCATTTTATTTTATCATCTGCAATCTTGGTAATGTGAACTAGTTCTATTTTTCGCTTCCAATTTGCAAAGTATTAATGTTCTCTATTTCGTGTTCTTTTTTTTTTAGGTTTACTCACTTCCACTCCATTCACTTTTTTCAACTCACTTTGCTTTCATCTGCAATTCGATTAATAACAAAGTTTTCATATTTTCTTTGTGAACTAGTTATATTTTCGGTTTCAAGTCGTAGGGTATCAAAACTCTTCATTTACGTTTTTCTTTCTTACTCACTTCACTTTACTTCTTTAATTTTTTTACACACTTTGCATTCATCACCAGTTCGATTAAACACAAATTCTTATCATTCTCTCTTTTACCATATCCAGTTTTGTGTGATTTTGTGTGAACTAGTTCTTTTTGTTGGTTCCAATGCGTAACGTATTGAAATTCTCTATTTCTGGATTCTTTTTTTTAGGCTTACGTTCACTTTTCTTTTAGTCATATTTTTTATTCATCACCAGCTCGATTAAACACAAATTTTTTTGCATTTCCATAATAGTTAGAAATATATTGAGAAAATATATATTCATTCTTTTACTGACAAATACTTGGTACTTGAACAATTTTGGAGATTTCAATTATAAAATGCAATATTGTCGAGCTTAAACATAAAATTATTCAGACTCTTGTGTGCACATTGCGTATGCGTAATTTGAATCAATAGCAAAAAGCTCAGTTTCTATCAGTATCTATCAAAATTTCAGAAAAACTTTCAAACTTGTTTAAATATTGATTTTAATTTGCAGAAAATGTTAAACTTTTTATTTATTTTTAAACACTTTGAAATAATACTTAATTTGTATCTATTGTCTTTATTTTTATTAGTATTTCTTATTTTTTTTACTCAGTTTAAAATATTTATTTTTGTTTGTTTTCATTACAACATTTGTATTTTCTTTAACTAAATTTTGAATTTATTAATATTTATTTTCATTCGTAATTTGCAATTTAATGTGTGTTTGCTGCTTTCGCCCCACTGTGCGTTGTATATATTTTGGAGTTGTTGCTGCTCTGATTGTTGTTGTTATTGTTGTTGTTGCTGCTGCTGTTTGGATTAAATTGTTTCAATTGCAAACGCTGCTCACAATTTGTCAAGAGTCGCAAGTGGCGCTTGATTTGTTTGTTGCCGCGTTTCTTGTTCTCTTTGTTGTTGTTGTTGTTGTTGTTGTTCTTCGCGACGTGTGGCAGTCACACAATAACAACAACAACAATAACAACAATTTAAAATTGGCAGCGATTTTTGCCATTCGTTGGTTGTGTTGCTTGCTTTGGCTTTTCAAAACTAATCACGACTAATGAAAGAGAATAACAACAACAGCAACAACAACAACAACAAACAAGTAAGAAAACTAGAGGCGAGTATGCTCGACTCTGAGATACCCGCTACGCATTTTTAATGAAAGCAAAAGAATCTGATAGATTTTTTACTCTTTGGCATATTTTCAATGTGCTGTGTCAGTATACCAAATATAGTCTCCAGTATATTTTGTACTCTTTAAATATACTAAAATGAGGTACGATGTCAGTATATTTTAGTATTTTGTCGGTTATTAATTTGGTATATTGTTTACCGAATGCATGGTATTTTTCGACTGTATATGTGTTATATTTTATATCGAATTATATATTTTTGGTATATTTTTGTATATATTTTAAACTACATTCCGTTTAAAATATATAAAGCAAAACAAAGCGGTATTATTATTCAAATTATATCAAATTAGTATACTACAAAAATATTGGAAATATACCAACGCATATATTCGGTATATGTGCTATATGGAAAATTTGCAAGATTGTCAGTCAAAGCATCTAATACTAAAAATGTACTAAAATATATACAACAGTTGATGCTGTACTACATTCAAAATATACCATAGAGTTCACAATATACCATATTCTTAGCCAAAATAAATAACACCAGATTTGAAGTATGAAGTATTGAAGTTTTTTTCTCTACAAAAGCATTTCTTAAATAACTTTTTCGTTGTTTATCTGATCGCAATCAAATTCAGAAATAAAAAATTCTATAGTTATTATTGTATGTACCAAAATTCACGACTCTAACCTTAAAAATACCTTTTGTAATCGACTTTTGTTGATTTTTGGGATTATTTGAAACGAAATTGATCTGTGTGTAATCTTAAAAGAATGATAGCTCTATCTTTTATAGTCTCTGAGATATAGGTGTTTATACGGACGGACGGACGGACGGACGGACGGACGGACGGACGGACATGGTCATATAGTCTCGACTGTTGATGCTGATCAAGAATATATATACTTTATGGGATCGGAGATGCTTCCTTCTGTCTGTTAAATACATTTCCATCAGGCACAAAGTTATGTTATACCCTTCTAACCAATAAGTACCGGGAATAACAAACAAACGAACGAACGTACAACAAACTCGGCTTTGGCATTTGGGGTCGGGCACGCCCCATAACTGGCCGACAGCCTCCCCTTGCCCCTCTCCCACTCCCTCTCCCTCGGCTGGTGATTGACACAGCGCCAGGCTTGGGCACGGCTAAAAAGCTAAACAATTGGCGAGGGAGTTCAAGCTAAGAAAACACATAGTGAGAAGAGGAGTGAGAAGGTAGGGGAAGGGGAAGTAGTAGGAGAGGGTCGCGGGGAGCAGTTTGTCCAAATTGCAGTCAACGCAAAACAGATTGAACAAACTGTCCTCGTTTGGTCAAGCGACACACACACACACAGCTAAAAGCGTCGATTTTCCCTGCTTACCTTTCCCTCTTCCCCCCCTGCTTACCTACCTACCTCCCCCTTCTCCCTCTCCACTCTGCTGTGTGACCTAGCTCTGAAGCACAGGCTTGGAGTCAGGCCATAACTTAGCCAAATGTCGTGCCAACAACAAACAGTCAACTGATCTTGGCTCCAACAATTCTGTGCCTCTGCCTCTGACTATTGTGTGCACACATTTAACTGCTTCAAAGATACCCTAGACAGGTGAGTGAATGGGGTAGTTAGGTGCTGCATTAAGTCAATTTGGAATTGTTAATTTATATTTACATTTTTCTATGAATAAAACATGAAGTGATTGGATTATAACAGAGTTTTTAGTAATGTGTATTAAAACTATATAAAGTGGAACTTAAAAGACTTCTAGAGACTTTTGCTTTATAAAGGATTGTAGCGAACTATCGATACTTATTGGCAGTGTGACCAGATGATGCAAAAGGGTTGCCAACATATCTGTGGCTGATAATGATTTGAATTTAGAACTTTTTGAATTTAAAACTTCTTTCTTTCTGTGTAAATAATAAAAAGTAATTCACGATTTCGATGTTTCTATTAATTCTATTCTATTACATTATTTTCTACTATTATTATTATTATATAGCTCACAAATTAACTTAATTTTTGATTATAATAATTCACAATTAAATCACAATTAAAATTACATAACTTTAACCAACTTCAGACAACTCGCGATAAGTTTTTCAAAGTAAAGTTTCTATTAATGATATAGTTATTATTTAATTTTGTTCTTTTTGGATAATGTTTTTCTTTAGATATAAATAAATAATTTATATAATAGTTATTTTATATTCGTCAAATATTGCTGTGAAGCATAATTTCAAAGTCATCTATAATTTGACTACACATTATTAAAAGTATCTTTTAATTTACCTCAACCTCATTAACAACAATTGCTACTCACGATTATTCCAAAATTGCCTTGAAGAGGTTTTTTTTGCTTTACACCTCTTTCTTGGTAATTATTCTATAAATTAGTTGTGCAAATATTTGGTAAACATTTGTATTGAATTTGTTGCTATATTTTTGGCAATCTAAGTTATACAAATGAGATATATTTGTCTTTTTGATAATTAACACCCCTTTAGGTGGTAATTGGATAGCATCAAAAGTTGCCAAATGCAAACGATTATATGATTATATCTAATTTCAATATACATATAACAGAGAAATACTGCAAATTTCTGCAACAAATTTTGACTGAAGCTTAAGAAGTTGTTATTTTTTGTGTGATTATTAATTGATGCTTATTATTTTTGCTACAAATATACCAAAATTGGTATATTTTTAAAGTATCGACATTCCAATTATATATTTCGGTATGCGTTAGTATTTTTTCAATTATTGCGATAATCATTTAAACGAAACTTTTCATTTAGTTTAGTTCTAAGTGTTTTTCAAATATGTGTGACATGAATTAAATTTAATTTAAAAGTTAACGAGTATTTTTTGTTGGTATTAAATGTTGCTTATATATAGTTTGTTCTTCAGTTTGGTTTCAAAAAGTGGTATATTTTCAAACTTTTAGACATACCAATTATAGCTTTCGGCATATTTTAGTATTTTTTTCGGTATGTCAGTTTTGTATATATTTATTATTGTTTGTATATCGATAAATAATTATAGCTTAGTTTGGTATATTTTAAGATCAATGAGTTGAGGTCAGCTTTTTTTTTTTGCTTGTTTTGTTTTTGTGTAGTCTATGGCATTTGTTAGTCGTGCATTTATTTTGTTTCTATTAAATATTGTTTATTATTTTTGCTACTGTTTTGTTTTAAAAATTGGTGTATTTTGAATGTAGTAGGATATCGATATACAAATTATAGCTTTCAGTATATTTTAATATTGTTTCGCAGCGATGTTTTTGATTATTTATCGGCGTTCGGTATATTTTTTGTATTTTTCGGTAAATAGGTTGATCTTTCTTGTTAGTTTTTTCTAGTCTTTATCGGCTAGTCTAGGGTATTTGCTAGTCGTGCATTTGCTATTAGTTATTTCAGTTGAGCCCCGCCCGAAAAATGTTATTGTGATTTCTGTAGCCAAGTTGTTTTGGCTTGCTGCGCCCAAAGTTCTCCACAATATGCAACTCCACCTAGAACCGAAACACGAGCTCTCAACTTCTCTCTCTTTCCCTCTCTGTCTCTGTCTCTTTCTGTTCTTTGTTGTTTTGCCTTCCTCTCGCCGCTCATTAAGTCTTTTGGCACGCGTCGCAGTTTCCTCTCTATCTCTGTCTCTATCTCTGCCTCTCTTTTTTCTACTTCCTCTCGTCGCCCACATTTTGTGCTAATTGGAGCATTTGTTAAACGACTTTGTTGCTTTGATTGCATTTTACCCACTGTGCCACTTTGGCTTTGCTGCTCCATTAGCGATCGATCGACTTGATCAACTCTGATCGATGGATCGACTTACTCATTGACAGCATGAATTCTCTATAGTTAATGGCAATTCGGTCTTGGAACGCGCAGAAAGAGCTGAAGAACTGATTGCTAGAATTTGTTAAGTAACAACGTGTTGAATATGTTTCGCAAATCAATATAATACTTTAATATTCGATTTATGAATATTAAACTACCACTTCATGAGTTGTAGAAAAGCTAAAGACAATAACTGACTAAGAACTTAAGTAATGTTAATACTTTGATATTTAATTTACGATTTTATGAATAAGATTACGTAAATGAGATTGTGGCTAAAAATCTAAAGATAACTATGAACTAAACTAAAGTTCAATACTTTGATATTCGATTTATGATTTTATAGATCTAACTTCGTAAATTCCTAGAACTGAGTTGTAGTAAAGCTAAAGAGAAGAACTGACTAAGAGCTAAACTAATGTTCAAAATGGAAAATGCAATAAATGAATTTATATGAGAAGAAGCGAGCTAAGGAATTTTTAAAGACAAAAGTTAATAGTTAAATATTATTAGGGGATATAATGTTTGTCTTATCAAAGCGATGAGAAATGATTAAAGACAGCATTATATGTTTAAAAAGTGATGAAAATATTAAATTAGAAAGAAATAAGTTGAAGAAAAGTTAAAAATAATGTTAAAGAAATAGTTTCAAATATAAAATAAAAATAACAAATTAAAATTTCTTGCAAAGAAGTAATAAAAAAATCATTTTTAAAAACTGAAAAACAAAGTGAAACTGAATATCGCAAGAAGAAAGATAAAGAAACCTAAAAAAGATGATTCCTTAAAGGAACCTTTAAAAATTGTTTGAGAAAGTGAAAAGAAAGTCTGAAGAAGAAAGATTAGATAAGAAAAAGATGATTCGTTCAAGAAAACTTTTAAAAATTGTGAAAAAGGAAGTGAAACTGTAAATCAGAAGGAAAAAGATTAAGAATCTTAAGAAAACAAAGAAAAAATATAAAGTTGGAAAAAGAAAGGTGAAAAAAACGTAAGAAAAAGATGATGATCCCTAAGGAAACTTTTATCGAATTAAAAAATTGATCAGAATTAGACTTGCTTTACTTTTAGTTAATCGAACTACTTAGTGAGATCAGCAAAATATTTTGAATTCATCTATCAATGTTAACAGTTCAGTTCCCCTCAGTAAGCTGTCTTTGCAGCTGTTGTTGTTGTTGTTGTTGTCATTGCTTGAATTTGTCGATTTAATTAATGACTCAGTGAGGTAATCAATTTGTAATTTAATTTGCAATTTTATTTACATAGCAATTGATTTTGATTGTTGCGTTACAATTACACAGCCCGGCGGCATTTCGAGGCGTTTTAACCAGAGCCACCACAGAGCAAGACAGACGGACAGACAGACGGATGGACGGATGGACGGACAGACAGACGGATGGACAGACAGACGGACGGACAGCGAGATAGGCAACGAGACAGAGACAGAGTCAGAGTTGCAGATACAGATGAAAATACAAATACTGATGCAGTTGCTGTTACAGAGACAACGAGACCAGACTAAGACAACAACAACAAAAACAAGAACAACAACAATATGACACGACACGCTACGATACAATTCGATATCATGCGATACTACGATATGCACACTTACGATATCAAAGCAGCTCTCATGAGCTCTCTTCCAGTCTTGAACTATTTCTCCCTCTATCGAGGGACGTTTGATTGATTTAGCTAAGTAGTTTTATTTAATCATTGATCAACGATCAAACATTTCAATAATGCCATCGCATACTATCGCTTAATCATATTTATAATGTTATCGCTTACTATCGCTTGCTGTTAGCTATTTTCTTTACTATCGGTAAATATCAAAATTTCATTTGAGATATGGCACAGCTTATATTTTTATAGTCCACATTCAGCTTGATTCATTATTTTATTAATTTGAAATTGTATTAAATACAGCAAACGTTTGAAAGCTTTTAAGTTGCTTCAAATTGTTACCGATTTAAGGCTGTAATTTGTTTTGAAATTGATCACTGAATACCACGTTTCATTTACTTATTTGCCAATTCTTTATTTTATTTATTTGAAAATACACTTTACATGCTTTTAACTGTCTTAAACTGCTTAAAATTGCTATCGATATAAGGCTGCACTTGCGTTATCAAATCGATTACTAAAGATGACGCTTCATTTACTGATATTCCCAATGATTGATAATTAAAAGCTTTGCTCTATAATGTTATAGATTTTTAGTTACGAAATTTTAAATTTTATGTAAGAATTCAGTAGTGAATTTTAATGAAAAGTGGACATATTTTACATTTGAACCGCAATTGGGTTAGGTGGAAGTTAATTTTCATTAGATTATGTTATTATTTGATTAATACTTATGTATGTATGTATGGCAAGTATACCGAATATGGCCTTCGATATATTTTCAATATTTTTTCTGTATATTTTTTTTTATATTTTTTTTTTGTATATTTTTGCCTCTGTGGTATATTTCGATTGTAGTATTTCATCGATATACTAAATATGAAATATATTTTTTTTTATCAAATTGACGGTATTTTATTTGATATATCTTACGTATATGGTATATTTCGAATGTCATAGATATATCAAGTATACCCTTCGGTATATTTTTAGTACGTTTGTAGTATATTATTCGGTATATTTAAAAAAAAAATACAGCTTTTTTACTTGTTTCATTGTTTGTAGAGCTTCTTTTCCTATTGAACATCCATGAAACAGACTTCTTATAAATATATTTAGACAGAAATTTAATCCAAGTGGGGGGAATTTTATAGAGAGCATATTTTATAAAATATATTTGATGAAGTACATCAAACTAACCTCGCATATCGCTGTAAATCTGTGCCTCTATCTCTATCTCTGTCTCTGTCTCAGTCTCTATCGCTGTCGCATGCGATACGATTTGATTTGGTTTTGTTTTAGCGCTTGCGATTGCATACAATTTGCATGCGATTAACGGCAACCCGGCTGCTGAGTTGGGGAACTGTGCGGGGGTGGATGGAGGCTGGAGGATGGAGGCGGGAGGTTGGAGGTAGAGTGGAGTGGGCAACATGTTTTGTTCAACATGTATGGATCATAAATAAAAATAGATGAAATTCCATTGACGAAGGTGTTAAATGCAAGCGAGCGCAATTTACATCATCGATTTTATTAGCCTCGAACGTTTATAATTCAATTAAATTGTTGCAACAACACACAGCAAATAGACAATTATTATAATTATGAAATGTACCAACAGCATTTCCATCTCCGACCCCTCTTCTCTTCTCTTCTCTCCATCATCAACATCATCATCGAGCCGGATTAAGCGAGCAATCGATCCATTTGATCTATGGCTACAAGCTGCTGACGCTAAAGTGCTTCCAGTTTTCATCTGAATTTCTGTTGCAGCCAACTGCAATTTGTTTGTTGATTTAACTGCAATCAAATTAAGTATTTTCATTGTTTTTTTTTGTTTAGAATTTGATTTGTATAATCTCTTTTATTAATTTGTTA
This sequence comes from Drosophila sulfurigaster albostrigata, assembly GCF_023558435.1. NCBI lineage: Eukaryota > Metazoa > Arthropoda > Insecta > Diptera > Drosophilidae > Drosophila > Drosophila sulfurigaster. The sequence goes on from NC_084885.1 coordinate 23,628,305, forward strand.
GCATTATTTTCGATAGAAGGTATCTCAGATCTAAGATATAGATATAAAGTATATAAGTTCTTGACCAGCGTCTGAAACTTAGATTTCAGAGACTATAAGAGATAGAGATAGATTTTTATACCCGCTACCCATAGCGTAGAAGGGTATTATAACTTTGTGCCGGCAGGAAATGTATGTAACAGGTAGAAGGAGGCATCTCCGACCCTATAAATTATATATATTCTTCATCAACATCAACTGCCGAGACGATCTAGCCATGTCCGTCTGTCTGTCTGTCTGTCCGTCTGTCCGTATGAAACACTGGATCTCAGAGACTATAAGAGATAGAGCTCTAATTTTTTTTTTCGACAGCATTTGTTATGTTTGCACGCAGATCAAGTTTGTTTAAAAATTTTGCCACGCCTACTTCCGCCTCCGCAAATCAAAAAAATCGAATAACAACGTAATTTTCAAGCTTTCAAATTGTAGCCATAGTTTTTATGATCCCTTAAAAATCCTTAGTCTTAGTTACTTTGTCTGGTGATGTATATTAATTTGTTATAATTTATATTTCGAATATAGTAATATATCAATAAACAAAAGATGGCATTCGGTATATTTTTAGTATTTTGTAGTATATTAATTTGGTACATTTTAAAATCTATACCACACTAATTTGCTCTTACTCAAAATGGGTTTCGGGTAACTCACAGTCTGTAGAGTTTTTTCTTCTATTTTCTTGTTATTTAGTAGTAAATATCATAAACTTTTTTGTTTGTTTACTTGAGTTATTCTTATTATTATTGTTCAATAACATCATATAATCTTTAGTGGGTTTTAGTTATTAACTTCTTAAGCGATCAAAAAATCTTTTAATTTATTTCATATACAATATATTTTTTAGAAGTTATCAATTAATTTGAATATTTATATGATTTGTGGTATCTTAATTTCATTACTCATATCTTTTCACTTGGATAATGATGCCTTTAAATTTTCATTTCATTTACGTAATTTTTCTAATGTGTACTTCTCCTTTTTGTCAATTGTCTTTTTAAAGAATTGCCTGCTAAGCAATTTCAAAATTATTTTCGCATTTCTTTTCTGGAGGATTTTTTTTGTGGACCAAATTTTTGTTATACAAATTTTGAGTTAAGCAAGTAAAGTTAAAGCAATGTGTTAAAGTGCAGCCAAGAAGCAGCTGCCCTTGTCACATTACGTATACGCCGCGTGGTGCGTTTATTGTTTGCATTTGCTGCTGTTGTTGTTTTTGCTGCTGGCCAAAATCGGTGGCAACTAATTGTCGCATTTTGTTGATGTTTATTGAATATTATTATGATGTTTATGGCTTTTGGCTGTTATTGTCATGCTGACAAATTAGTTTCACACTTTGCAAATCGCCAAATTGCCAAAAGCCACCACAAAACACAGCAACAACAACAACAAAATATTGCGAGATTCTGTGAAGTTTCTCGCCCACAAGCGGAACACCAACGAACGAAGCTGAAGCTGAAGCTGAAGCAGAGGCTGAAGCTTGTCTTTTCTCATATTCAATTCAATTCATTCATGAACAGAGCCAACCATCCGGTCTTTAGATTCCATTCATTGACTGCTTCGTTGAAATTTTTTGTTGGTTGTTGGCAGTAGTCCGCCCACAAATTGATTGAGACCTGGCCAAAGTGACTTTTTCGGCGCTGCCCGCCGCCTGCCTTGCATTTATAATTAGCTCCAAATTTGTCTTTGCAGCCGGTTTTTTTGGTCATGTCCAGTTCGACGCAGCCTGGCCTGGCCTGGCCTGTCTTGGCCTGGTCAACATGTTCTCGCCAAATTGGCGTAAAATTCATAAAACAAAAAAAAATGATCAAATTTTTCGCTTTGCTTTTTTCGGTCATACCCTGCATTCGAGTCACTTTAGGGTGTGAACAACTTGTATGGCTGCAGGAAATGTGTTCCACAGACAGAGAATGAGGCATCTCTGATCTTATAATGTATCCATATTCTCCTTAAGAATTATTTTTATAAGGCAAAATAACTCCTACTGCAATCGGGTCTTAGTTGCTTTGCCTGGAGAGTCTGGTATATATTGGACTCTATAGTATATTTTGAATGTAATACAATATCGATATATCACATATAGACTTTAATATATTTTAGTATTTTTGTGGTATTTTTGGTATATTTTTGTAGAATATGGTTTCATTGAAATAGAATGTAGTACAATATCTTTATTCCAAATACATATTTTGGTATATTTTTTGAATATGGTTTTAGGGAAAATTGACTTATGAATGTAGTACAATATCAATATACCAAATACATATTTCGGTATATTCCAATATTTTTGGTATATTTTTTGAATATGGTTTAAGTAAAAAGTTCATATGGTATATTTCTAAAGTAGAGCAATATCAATATACGAAATGTAGCCTTTGTTATGATTTCAGTATTTTTGGTATATTTGTGGACTATGGTTATACTGAAAATGGGTTTATATGGTATATTTTGAATGCAGTCCAATATCGACATACCAAATATAACCTTTGATATATTTTAATATTTTTTGCGGTATATTTTGGGTATATATTTAGATTATGGTTTTATTGATAATATATGCTTATGGTATATTTTGAAAGTAGTACGATATCAATATAGCTAATATACCGTTTGGTATATTCAAGTATTTTTGCGATATAGTTTTTGGTATATTTATATAACATTGAAAATATTATATACATACATATATTGAAAATGGATTTATGGTATATTTTGAATACAGTACTTATCGATATACCAAATATAGACTGAAGTATATTTTAGTATATTTGTGATATATCAATATACGAAACACATCCTTTGGTATACTTTAGTTTTTTTTGCAGTATATTTTGAGTATATTTGTAGAATATGGTTTTATTGAAAGTGCGTTACTGCGGGTATCTCACAGTCGAGCACACTCGATTGAAGCTTTCTTACTTGTTGTGTTTTCATTCACTCTCCAGGGTAACTGCTCGTCGTTGTTTGTGTGTGTTTGTGTTGAGAGCACTCTTTTGTTTATTATTATTTTGATTTGTCGAATTTTGTAGAGTTTTTCTTGTTTTGCGCGTGGTCAACAAATTGGTTGAAAGCAAATCGCTTTTGCGGTTGAAACTGGAGCAAAGCAAATTGAAAGACAAGCCGAAACACAACAACAACAAAACAAAAAAACATTCTCCATTCTTGCTTTACAGTTAGATTGATGGTGGGGTGTGTTTTGTGTTTTCCATTTGCCGTTTGTTGTCCAATTGTCAATTTCATTCAATTGAAGTTGCAAGTTCAATTTCAAGTCGTTGGCATCAATCATAATACAAAAAGAAATAATAATAATAATGTTCAGTTTGTTTGGGGTTTTTTCTAAATATATCTATATATATATATATATATATATCACAATATGGCATAGATAATTGATTTATATATAGCTTATCACCAATAAGCTGCAAATCAATCATATCATAATGAATTGTTTTTTTTTTTTTTGTTTTTGTTTTTTGTGAATAAAAAGAGTTTAGTAACGTTCCAAAGTTGTAAATAGATCTTGGTTTTAGCATGTTTTTATACTATAAACACTTTTTCATTTTATATTTAATACTTTCGAAAATGCTTGATCTCAATGTAACTTTAATTGCTCTAAAGAATATCTAAATTCTTTTTAACTAATAAGTTGTAGAATTTTTATTAGCACAGAGCCATAAGTTCCATGTGATCAACAACATATAAATGCTGAATATTGCGGTATTATCATTAAAATATACCACATTAATATATACCATATTAAATTAAAGTACTAAAATATACCAAAAGGTCTTTTCTAAATGAATTATTCAAACATATTGTGTCTAGTTATAAAAATTTAGAAAAGCTAAAAGCTTTACGCTCGCTAAATTTGTATTCAGCATTTAAAGTTTCTTCTGCAAATGCCTATTTGTTTCCTTTTTTTTTGTAAACTCTTGTGGAAACTTTTCACAGTTTAATTGTGAAAAGTTAAAACAGCAATTGATATAATAGGCTAAGCTTAAAGCAAGACTTTCAGATCGAAACCTTTTAATAATATGCTTACATTATTATTTGTTTATTATATTGTAATAACGAATACAATTCTCTATTACTTTATAAGATGAACTTTGAATAGAAAAAACACTTAAGCTTTCTTCTGTAAATGCATATTTGAATCTGTTTCCTTTTTTGTAAACTGTTTTGTGAAAACTTTTCACAGTTCTCAATATTTTACATTTATTTTCATTTATTTGAGAAAAGTTTAAACAGAAATTGATACTTAAGCTTAGCTTAAAGCATGAAGAAATAGTCTAAAGACTTTTAGTTTGAAACGTTTTTATAATATTCTTACATTTATTTATTTATTTTTAGCTTAGTTTCTAATCTGAATTCTAAATGTCAGAGAAGAAGTGATTTTAAACTAAAAGATCACACAGAAGTTTAGGTTCTCTCCAGTTTGCATTCTTATCCATATGTTTTATAGGGTATTAAATGGGTGTTGTCAGCTGATCAAGCTGATCTCAAGTAACTTTTAGGCGATCCCTCGGGTTCACTTTGAGATCACAATGATGTTCATGTGGAGTGAAGTGTTATTGCTGTCATTGTTGTTGTTGTTGTTGTTGCTGTTGTTGTTGCTGTTGTTGTTGTTGTTGTCGTTGCTTGTTGCAGCAATTAGCCAACGACAGTCGAGTGTCAACGTGATTTGACCCATTGCCGCATTTGCATTTGCAATCAAGCAAACAATAACAACAACAGATGAAGGAAGCGAATTTGCAACGAAATTCAATTTCAATTCAATGTTGAATACCAAATGTTGCATACTGAGTGATCAATGTTGAGTGTGTGCCGGAATAATCGATTGGCATTTCAATTAGTTGGTCAAATATTCAGTCATTAAAAGAAATTTGGTATTTTTCTTAAAGTTTTTTAACAAACAAAAAACAAATTTACACTTAAGTACTCCGAAAAAAACTTCTGAAGTCAAGATTTTGATCTTAGAACTATTAATTTTGGTCTCAAAAGTTGGTCAAATATTCAGTCATTAAAAAGGAATCAATTAACTAAAGTATTTTGATTTTAACATAAAAACAAATTTACAATTAAGTAGTCAGAAAAAAATGCTAAAATCAAGAATTAGAACTATGAATTTCAGTTTCAAAAGTGCGTCAGGAACATGAAAATTTTAATGTTAGAAGACACATGTTGATTTCAAGAACATTTATTTATTTAATAGGGTTGGCTATAATTCAAATGAATACTAACAATACTAAAGCAATGGATGCAAAGGCTTTTAGCTTAAAGAACATTTAATATGCGACCCAATTTTTTATAAATAAGAAGAAAAAATCTTATTAGAAGATGGGAATAAAAATGTATATTATATTTTATTGTTTTCATTTATTATATTATATATTTGTTAATATATTATTATTATATCATTTTATGATTCAATAAATGATATTGATCATATTTCTATTATATTTATTTTAATCAATTTATTATATATTGAACATTTTATTTCAATCTTGCAAAAGTAAAGAACAAAATGTTCTCAACAGTTAATAAAATAATCTCTCAATATGTATCTTTTATTCAAATATTGCCAATCCAAGAACAATCGCTTAATCATGCATTCAACTAATCAAGCAATCAATTGGCTGACAGTTGCAGTCAAAACAGCGAATGATTTGGAATGAGAATCAATAAAACAGATTGGGAAGAGGGAAGGGGGAATTAATCCTTAGTAGTCGTAACTTGAGATCAATAAAATGAGTTATGAAAAATGCTTTGCATATTTGCCGCACTTCCAATTCCAAATGAAATTGCGATGGATTTGGAATCAGAATCAGACTCCGAATCAGAATCGGATTTACAATTGCAATTGCAATTGCAATAGCATTTTCAATCTGAATCTCATTCTCATTTTCAATTTCAATTTCATGTTCAATTTCAATCGCCCGAGTCGACAGCTGAGATAATTGATGATTATGAGTGTCGGTTAAATGTCGTGAGCAAGTTTTTTTTTCTTCTTTTTTTTTTTTGTTGTTGTTGCTGTTTTTTATAACTGTTGCAACCGCTGAGTGCGAGTGCGAATGAGAATGCGAGTATGTTTATACACATGTAGGATTGGATGTGTCTCGTAAATCAAGTGAGCCAATGCTATAGTTGCTATACCCGACCTATTCGATCGGCTGACAAGGCATGATGAGTGTGTGTGAAAATTTAGAGATGGAAGAATGTTTGGAGCACAAAAATAGTTCAATTTGACAGACAGATAAGATTCAATGAGAAAATCAAATGTATATAAATTGTAAATAGAAATAATTGTAATCTGCAAGCTGTAAAACTCATAATTCCTATTAATTTATTGCTTGTAGAAATAAAGAATACGGAATATGGTGTTACTTAGTATTTTATTATACCAACATACACTTAAAGTACTATAGTTCAACTTTAATTCATAGTAATAACGAAAATACTAATATTTTAATTGATACTAACTAATACTGAAAGTATTAAGTAGGTACTTAGGTAATAAATAATGCTGAATATAAAAAAAAAATACTAAATAATAGTATATTCAGTATTGCTTATTACTTTCGGTATTAATTAAAATGTCAGTATTTTCAGTATTAGTATAAATTAATGATTGACTATATTTAAGAATCAGTTAGATACTAAATAATTGTATATTCAGTAATAGTTAATATCAATTAAGGAGTGTCAAATTAATAGCTATGTATATTCTGAGTAGCTATGGAGGAGTATACAAAAATACTAAATAATAGTATATTCAGTATTATTAATTACTTAAGTATTACTTAACACTTTAAGTATGAGTTAGTATCAATTAAAATATTAGTATTTTCGTTATTACTACATTAAGTGTATGTTGGTATAAAAAAAATACTAAATAACTAAATTATTATCAATTAAAATATTAGTATTTTGGTATTAGAACGAATTAAACATTAACTACACTACTTTAAGTATTAGTTAATATTGCGGAAATACTTAATAATAGTAATTATCACTTAAAATAAAATTATTTGCAATCTAACTAATACTTAAAGTAACGTAATTAGTATAAAAATACTAGATTCAGTATTATTGGTTTCTTTCACTATTTTTTAGTATCAATCCAAATATTAGTATTTTCTGTATTGATATGAATTAAAGATTAACTACAGCATTTTTAAGTTTAGTTAGTATAAAATACTAAAAATATAAAATACTACATAATAGTATATTCAGTAGTATTTATTACTTGCAGTATTGATAAATGAAGTATTTAACATAGTATATTCGGTGTTATTATCAATTAAAGAGTTTAAAATTAATTGCTATTTTCTGAATCAACAAAAATACGCAGTAAGGTATTTTCAGTATTAATTAGTATGCTTTAAGTACAGAATTTAGTATTTTCTGTATTAGTTAGTATGCTGTATTCTGAACAATGAAATTGTTGCTAGCAAATTCTTTAATTTACCAGGTATCTCGCAGTCGAGCACATGAGAATTCAGCTATCAGTAGTTGTAAATAGTCTGTAGAGTAGTCGATAGAGAGTTGAGAGCTGTTAGATATCATCTAAGCGATTCGTGCTGCGCTTGTTGTTGTTGTTGCTGTTGTTGTTGTTGTTGTTGTTGCTGTTGTTGTTGTTGTTGTCAGTCAGTCAACAGCACCAAATGTGGGCGCTTTAAGGTTTGGCCAATTCCATTCCATTCGATGCCATTCAATGCGATTCGCTGTGCTTTGCTTTTGATATCAATGCAAATGACAATTGTGTCTCCCTGCGATGCGATACGATACGATGCGATGTGATGCGATTTATCGGCCATATATAGTCAATATAAGATGCCATCTCGAACTGTCAACACGACAGACGCCAACGCCACAAGCGCCACTTGCAGCCATACTTGGCTCAATTCTTCTCCTCTCTCTCTCCCTCTTTATCTCTCCCTTCCTCTATGCTGCCTCTATCTGTATTTCGCATCTGTTTTGGTGTTTTTATACCCGCTATCTATAAGACAAAAGGGTATTATAACTTTGTATGTAACAGTAAGAAAAGGAGTCATCTACGATCCTATAAAGTATATACAGCTGTGAACTTTGAAATAGCAGTACTAGCATTTCAAATTGAAAAATCTCCATGCTCCATTTTACAAAAATAATGTGCCAGGGATCAACTAACAAAAAGGATTATGCAAAAAATTCGATATTTAGTTTTTTTTCTGTCACACTGCTATTTTAACGTTCACAGCTGTATAATCTTGATCAGCGTATGTACAATATTGTAGACATTAGACAATGTATCCGTGTATCTTTCTGTCTGTCCGTCTATATGAACTCCTAGATTTCAGAGACTATAAGAGATAGAGCTATCATTCTTTTTCGACAGAACTTGTTATACATATTTGCAGACAGATCAAGTTTTTCTCAAATACTTTTGTGTGAAAAATGGCTGATTAATACGGGTCTTAGTTGCTTTGCCTCACAAATTTGGTATATTTTCGAAATACCAAATATAGCCTTTGGTATATTTGTTTTACTCTATATATTTACTCTATATATTTCAAATGTAGTACTTCATCGATATACCAAATGTAGTCTTTGGTATATTTTTACTAATTTTCTGATATATTAATTTGACATATTTTGAAATTAATACCACACTGTTTTTGCTTTTACTCGAAATTGGTATCGGGTTTGTTTGGTATATTTCTGTATACAAAATATTTAATCGTTATACCAAATATTATTTTTGGTATATTTTTAGCATGTTTTCGGTATATTATTTTGTTTTACGAATAATACCGCACTGTTTTGATTTTACGATGGCTTATTTGGTATATTTTACATGTATGGTATATTCAGAATGCAGTGCTTTGTTAATATACCAAATAAAGTCGTTGGTATATCTTAGTATTTTTGTGGTTTATTAATTCAGTATATTTTGAAGAACGAACTCTTACTACATATTATTCAAAATGATAGCCGGGTATCTCTCAGTCGAGCACACTCGACTGTAGCTTTCTTGCTTGTGTTTTTTGTTGTTGTTTTGTTTTGCATTTCGATCGCAGATTGCATTTGCTGCTGCTGCTGCTGCTTCGACCCTTGCGTGTTGTGTCTTTGCACAGTAGCTAACACATACTTTAGCTGCCTTTTGTGGGCCACACCCACCACAGCAGCCTCTCCCCTAACCCCTAACCCTTCCCCCTCTCTGCCAAACTCTCCGTCTCGCTCTGTGTTTAGTCGTCACCTCAAATGGCGACGTATTCATTTGTTTGCTGTTTGCCAATCAGCCTGTCAATAATTGTCAACAAGGTGTGACTATGCCAATATTTAATTATTCGATTTCATTTGCTTTTTGCATTCGGACCCCAAAAGCAAACTGCGCAGCCAGCGTATTAGTCGACGCATACCCTGCAAACCTCTCTCAATGTGCAAAGGGTATGCCAAGTGTTCATCAATTTCAAATTTCAAATTACATTTCATTCATCATTTAAGAAATGTATGTTTATAATGTACTAATAATTACTTTATTTTATTCCAGATGACAGCCAAAGTGCTTTTTTTGTTGTGTTACAAAATTTAAAATGCTCAATTCTTCGAAGTTTCTTCAATAATTTTTAAAGGTAAGCGAGTTCTATATGTTATAATTATATTATACAATTTCTTATATCAGAAAAACGAAAGTTTAAATAGCAACTTTTATAGATTCGTTTGAGTTGATTAATGCTTGATTCTGAAATTCATAATAAGCAACAACAGATTTAATTTTTATATCGTTTCTTAATGTTTGATTCTAAAATTCATAATAAGCACAGCTTTCCTTTTTATATTGAAAATTTAAGTAACTTTGTTCTGAGAAGGAAATGTAATTGTCACAAAATTAGTGAGGTTAATAACAATTATTTGTTCTATGACAAAATAAGATTTAGCTGCTTCTAATTTATTAAATCAGACTTTTTTCTAATGTCAGTTATCAAGTTGTCATCAAGTTGAAACTTAAAGGAGAGTTTCTTATAGTAGATGCACACATTTTTGGGATTTCTTTTATAAAGAAACTTTAATTTTAGACAATATTGTACATTATACTCGATTCGAGTAAACTTTTGTTATATCTTCTGTATAATAACTTTATTGTAATCTTAGCTTTTTAAGCTAAATACTAACATTTTTTTTTAGTTCAAACATCGTAAAATCACATCGTATATTATCTTGAACATATAAATGATACATTCATTTTAGAGGGTATTTCTTAGTCAGCAACTAGACTTTTTCACACGGCGAACTTGATGTAACGTTTGCTCTTACTCTCTCTTAGTCTTTGTAGTCTATCTCTGTCGCTCGTTCAATGAGTGCATTAGCTGAACTATTTACGTTAGCTTAATGCTTTTATTGTTGTTGTTGCTGCTGATGTTGCTTAAAATTTGTTAAACATTTGCGTACAAAACATTTGACTAAAACACTATAAATAAAGTGCGCAAACGTCAGCAAAGATTTGATAGTCAAATGATGGGAATTGAATAATATTTTTGGATTTTATTTGATTATAAAAGAGTTTTTATTGATGTGTATTAAAACTTTATGAAGTAGTAGTTACATTCAGAATTTAAGAGAGACTCTTAACTTCAAAAAAGATTGTATCGATACTTATACACAGTGTGACCAGATTAACATAAAAAGGGTTGTCAGATGCTTATACAATAAGAACATTTCAATTTCTTATAATAATATCATTAATTTCTATGACTTCAAGTTGAAATCTTTTCATTAAAGTCGAATGTATATTTCTTTGTTAAATTTTAATTTTATTTGAAATATTCTTATTAAAATTCAATGCATTTCTTTGTTTAAATTTTATGAAATTCGAAATTTAACTTTTCCATTCATTTTTTTTTAAGTAACTCTTTAGCTTTTAGTCTTTTTTCCCATATATTTCACTTTTCAGCAAGTTCAGATGCACTTTCAACATATTTTTATTTAAATTGGCAATAATAAAATAATATTGAAATATATATTTATATAGTATAGGATGTGAAGTAGGAAACTCGATTCTTTTGCGCTTTCCAATTTGCAATTCTCACATTTCAATCAACTTGGAATCGCATTAATTCCATAATATGTTTGTTGTTCGGCCAGTCATAAAAAAACTGTCGCATGTCAATCAACTTTTATTGGTTGCCTCAACGACTTTTGGCCAAAATTGTCGCCTCGCCGATTCCGGCGGATGTCGGATCTTGATATATCGCAAAACAGTTCCCAACTAAAGATAGAGATAGAGATAGCGATAGAGAGAGAGAGAGAAAAGAGGCGGCGCACTTTAAATGGGCAATCGACGCTCTCCATTTCGAGTCATGCAATCATCATTTGCAGCCTAATATGCACGATATTGTGATCTTAGAGAGCAACAAGTTCGCATACTCAATGTAAGTCATGCACATTTCGCATACCCTGTAAAATAGTGTCCGCTTCTAAATGGGGAATAGTCGACTAAAAGAATTTTACTCGTTATCCGAGGGGTAAAAGTGCATTATAACTTTTAACTTCGATATTAGATAGTTTTAGTATTTTTGTGGTATATTCATTGTGGTATATTTCAAAACTAATACCGCAATAGATCTGAAATTTCCTAGAAAACAAAAAAAAAAGTCTTTCGAATTGTTGTTACCTATTTTTCATTCTTCTTGCACATTTCGCGCTGATGGGTATTCAAACTTTGTGCCAACATATTGTTTTTTTGTAGTATTTTTGTAGTACAAAATTTAGTATATTTTAAAAATTTGGTATATTTTAAACTTTCTTAATTGTTTCTACATCTAAAAATTGCCAGGAAAAAAACCAAATTTGGAATTGTTTTTAAATACTTTTAACAACAAGTTCGCATACTCAATGTATGTAAGACATGAACATTTCGCATACCCTGTAAAATGGTGTCCGCTTCTAAATGGGGAATAGTCGACTAAAAGAATTATACTCATTATCCAAAGGGTATAAGGGTATTATAACTTTGTGTTTACATATAATATATTTTGTAGTATTCTTTGGTATAATTATATGGTATATTTCACAAATTCGGTATATTTTCAACTTAATTTATCGGTTATTTTTCTTGTTTATACATCTGTTTCTCTTTCGAAACCCTGTAAATTAGTGTCCGCTGCTAAATGAGGTAATTATCACCGTTACCCATAGGGTAAAATGTTATAATATTTTGAGTATATTTGTAGTATTTTTTCGGTGCATTAAATTGGCATATTTTCAAATTAATACTGCACAGTCGAGCAAAGTCGACTTTAAATTTCTTCCTCGTTTATAAATCTGAAATTTCCCAGAAAACCAGAGAAAAGAAAAACAAACACTTTAGAATTGTTATTAAATATTTTTATAAACTGATATTTATAAATTTTCGCATTTATTTTCATGGATTTTTTTGTTTTGTTTTGTATGGTTTCTTTTTCCATTTTGGACTGTAATAAAATGTAGTAAAAAAAATTAAAAAATAAAAATAATCGAGAATCGTTTTTGTATTTTGTTGTTTTTTGTTGTTGTTTATTGTGTTGGTTTTTTGTTGTTTTGGGGTTTTTGGTTTTTGCTTTTTTTGTTGTTTTTGTTTTAAATTTATAAACACTAAATGTAAATTATTAGTACAATTGTTTTTGCTTTTTGCGTTTTCTCATAATTTCTTTTTCTTGGTGTTGGTTTTTTTTTTATTTTGTTGTGTTTTTTTTTTAGTAAATATTTCGCAATGAATTGTTTACAATTAATTCATCAATATATCAATATATATATAGATATATGTATGTATATATTTATAAGCTACAAGAAATAAACATAAAAATTATAATAATAAGAATAATTTAATAGAATAAAATTTAATAAAAATTAATACAATTTCATTTTTGTTTTTTGTTGTTTGTTTTTCATTTCCATTGCATGTGTGTGTGTGTGTGTGTGTGTATAAATATGTGTACATGGCATTTTCGTGTTTGCTTTCGAATTTTTCATTTTAACAAATTTTGTACATAATTTTTTTCTTTATTATAAAAAAAAAATGTTTTTTCTCTCTTTTTCTTTTAATACGCTCAAATGTGTGTGTGTGTGTGTGTGTTTATGCATGTGTGTGTGTGTGAGTAAGTAACAATTAGTACAAAATAATTTCACTATTGAAAAGCTTAATTTTCAATTTCTTTTTCATTTTCTTTTTTTGCATTTTTTCTTTCTCTCTCTCGCTCTGCCACGAAATAAAAAAACAAAAAAAAAAATCTTTTGCTTATTCACTAAAAAATATTTGTTTAGATATTTTTTTTGCCATTCAGTCAATCAGTCGAAACTTTTGGTTGGCGCCGCGACGGGTTGTGCGTGCTTATGTGTGTGTGTGTGTGTGTGTGTGTGTGTGTGTGTGTGTGTGTGTGTGTGTATGTGTGGGTTTGTGTATCGATAAAGTGAACGAACGATAACGATAACAAGCGTTTAATCGCGCCCAAAAGCGTTTCCCACTGCGTTTTGTTTCTCATAAATTAGAAAAAAAAAATTGTTTGATTAAAGTATATAATATAGACATATAATCGTATATATTATGTATGTATATACATGCTCTCGTATGTATGTGGTGTCTATATCTTTCGATATACTATAATCGATATATATCGCTTGTGTATTTTTCTTCTTTTTCTTTTTTCCAAGTGTATTTTTGTTATTCTTTATTTTTATTTTTCTTTTTTTCTGGTTTTTTTTTTTATTGATTTGTTTCTTACGCTTTCAAATTGCAATTTAAATGTGAATTTAAATTCATTGAAATGAAGAAGAAGAAGCAGAATAGATTGTGCATAGTAGAAGCGGGGAGAATTGCGATTGCGATTTCGATTTTGGTTTTTTTTTTCGTTTTTGTTTTGCTTCAAAAATTAAAAAAAAAATAGATCGAACAAAATGCGCGCTACAAGAAGAGAATTTTTGTTGTTAAAGCCAACTCTGCACTGGTTATAGCCTACATATAATGTGTGTATCATATATCGTATATCGATCGATTTATCGATCACTCCTTCTTGCTGTCGCTCGCTGTCTCTCTCTCTCTCTCTCTCACGGTTTCATTCTCTGTGCGTTCTGTGTGTGTTTGTGTGTGTTTTCCAGTTTTTTTTTTTCATATAATACAAGTTTTCTTCTCGCTCTCTTTCACTCTCTCGCTATCTGTCTCTCGCTCAGCTGCTTGTGGCACGTTGCTGATGATGCGGCTGCCGTTTGTGATGACGCCGCGATCGCCGGCATTGCGTCGAACAGCATTCATCGATTGGCGGGGCTGCCAACTCGCTGCCAGGTTTATCGAACACGCGACGCTTGTTCGAGACACGCGTTTGCTGACACGTTGATCGCGAGCATCGTTTGCGATCGCAGTTCACCTTCGAGTCCTGTAAAAGAATAAAGGAAAAAATTGTGATTAGTACAGAGTAAGGTTTATATATATTTTAGAAGACAACATTGCAGTTACAGTTGAACTGCAGTATTTGTTATTTAAAGGGAAAATCAAATTGATTGTCGAAGAAAAGAACATTTCTAATTGTGATTTGAAATTTGAAATCTTAAATTTTGGCAATGTTTCTATTTTTTATTAGTTTCACAAACGAATTTCGAAACTCGTCTCAAATTTAGTAAATTTCATAAAAATTTTTCTATTTCTAACAATGAATTTTGCATTTCAACTCAAATGTAGTATTTTTGGTATTCTTATAATCAAATTTAGTATTTTAAGTATTTGTATTCATATTCAAAATGCTGAATTGTATTTGTATTAATACTTAATTTAAGTATTAGTATTTGAACTTATACTAAAAATACTAAATTTGAGTTGAAGTTCGAAATTTGTTTTTGGATATAGAAAAATTGTCAAATAATTTGTATTACACAAATTTATAAGTTGTCAAGAACTTGACAAACTTGTATAATACCAATTAAAGAGACGAAATTTGCGTTTAAATAAGAGTCAAATTTTTAAAATAAAAATTTTATGATGTAAGTTTAAAAATATTTAATTAGAGTTTAAATTGAATTAATCAAAATAAAATTTCCTGTAAAATTTGGAATTTGTTTTGATGTGGATATAAAAACCTTAATTTCAAAGCTAAAATTGAATTTAAAGAATTTTAAATTATTTGTTAAATTGAATTTGTGAAATAAAATTGCCAAATAATTCTTATTACTCAATAAAATTTCAGACTTTGTTGTAGAATGATAAAAACCTTAATTTGAAAGTGAACTCTTGAACTTAAAGAACTTTTCTCGAACTTTTTCAAATATTTAAAGTGAAATTTTGAACTTGAAGAACTTTTCTCGAACTTTTTCAAATATTTAAAGTGATGATGAAGTTTGTTTTGTTGGGAAAATATGTGTGTTTAACACCAAGTTGATTGAAACTTACCTTGCAGCGGCATTTGATGCACTTCTGTTCGCCGTGCGACAGCAGAATCGGATGCCATTCCTGTCCGTTCTCGTAGATCTTGTTGACCACCTTGCAACCACCGGCGGCAAGCGTTTCCTCAGCACTATGCGCCGCCGAACGTTGCATGGCCTGATCGTGCAACACATTGGGATTACTGGGCGTATGCTTGCTGCCATGATTGCTCTGTTTGCCCTCGGGACAAACCTTGCAGCAGGCCTTCTTGTCCGGTCGATAGGCGAGCTTCTCGCTGCACTGCAAGGGGGGACAAACCATGCGGGGGCAGCGCACCTCAAGTGTGGCAGCATCGCAGCTGCATGTGGTGCACGTGTCGAAGCCATTCGGTGGCAAGAACGGATGCCAACTGGCTCCGGCGGCATGGAATTGATCGCCCAACCGGCAGCCACGACGTGGCTGCAACAGCAGATCGCTGGCATTCAAAGCGGGCGACGAGGATGATGAGGATGAACTTGCACCGTCCGGTGTTGTGGCATGCCAATCGGCGGCGGTTTCGCGACGTGCCACACAAGTGGGGCAGCATTCGCCGTCGCGTTGCAACAACTGTTCGGTGGCCGCCTTGCACTTCAGGGCGGGACACTTGATCAGCTCACAATTCGCTTGACCCCGTTGACACGCACACATGTGGCACGTATCCTGAGCACTGCGCCACTGCTCCGACTCGTTGTAGAAGCGACCGGAGTGAAAGCATTTCGTTTCGCCGCCATTCAACATCTGATTATCGTTGTGATCCCCCGGCACCGGGACATTATTATCCGTATAGATGGGGAAACAATGCGCGGGGACTTTGGTGCTCTTCAGCTTGCCACGCAACAACAACTGATGCGTGTGCTTTGTGTGCAACTCCAAATAGCAGACACTCGTCTCGAGTTTAATCAGCTCCGCCGATGGCATGCCGAGGACAAAGCCTTCCATGTAATTGCCAGTGAATTCCTCGAGCAATTTCCGTGTGACCGGTGCCCCGATTGCCTCAATTGGTTTCTCCTCCAAATACAATTGCAAATCCTGCGCCGTGTTGATGCCACTCAACGTCAGTTCGTAGTGGAGATTGCATTCGTTGTCAATCGACATCCAGGCCATGGCCATGGCTCCAGTTGCTCCCTCGCCGTGTTGCTTCAGGAGAATTGGTTCCGCAGAGTCGCGAGCATCGGCCACAGGACGTGGCACCAAACGACCGCGTATCAAACTCGCCTCATGCTCGGTGGCCACATTGACACCGAGTTCACCCGCATACAAAGACTCTAGGACTTTGGGTCCCAGCTTCTCCACACTGCCGATGGCCTGATTGAAATTGAAACTGGGCGTTAGATCCTCGAGCTTTGCCTTGCGTTTGCCCTGCTCCTCGATCAGACTGATGTTCGGACGATCGCGAGTATTCACATGATCCGTCTCAATGTTGTACGCCAACGAACCGTCCGTGTTGAGATAGACCCAAGCCAAACCGCTGCTCCTCGTGCTCAATTCGTTGCCATGCGGCGGGGCCAAGAGTGTCTGGAAGATCTCACAACTCGCCCGGGTCACAATGTGTCCCTGGATGCGCAGTTGGGGATATTTCTTCGACTCGACGGTCAACAGGAGTTTGCCCCGCGACATCAGACGCAAATTCTGTATGGTAATCGGAGAGGACAACTCAAGTACGTTGATCTCAGCTGAGGGTTTTCGCACACGGGGCAACTCATCGAAGATCAGTTCTTTGCGTTCCGGCAATTCGATGCGCACATTCAACGCTGCATCGGCAAACTCTTCGACACCAAAAACACCGTTGAAAACGAGGGTCAAATGCATCGAACTCGCTGCGCCACTCGATGTCGAGACAATCGCTGTGCCACCGGCGCCGGCAAGCTGAGGATCGGGTTTACCGCTAGCCGTGAGTGGAGGCTCCAGCAGTGAACTGAAGAGTTCCGTTTGCAGAGCCGTGTATTTGGCGATCTTTCCGGCGAGGGCCAATTCCGCTTGATGTTTGTTGCCCCACAGCAGCACGACGTGCAACCGATCGTCGCGCAAGATGCGCTTGTAATCGCGTGGCACGCGTCGCCACACGCCGCAAATCTTTCCGGTGGCATTCTGATACACGCTCAGGGTGCCGCTGAGTGTCGTCTCCAGTTGATGCTCCTCGAGGATGACGCCGCCATCGTCGACGAATTGTATGGCACGGGGGCGACCGATTTTCGCCGATGTGTAGAACGAATAGTAGAGGTTCTTCTTGTGGAACAGAAAGCGGGCGGTGGCCACAACGTTTTGTGGATTGTATGTCGTGTACATCGATTTCATTTCTTCGCCCTTCAGGAAGTAGGATGTGCGTCCCGTTAGCAGAGCCGCGTAATCTAATTTTGGGAAAAGAAGATTTTGTTGATGTGGTGGTCAAAATTTTGATGAAGAAATTGCGATGTAGAATGCGTGTTTTACTATCGGTTATAGTATCGGTACAGGGTTAACTATCGATTATAGTAGAGAAGATGTTGTTGACGGTGGTCAAATTTTGTGTTAGTTTTGAAGCTGAGTGATGTAGAAAAAGAGAAACTGGATGTTTTACTATCGGTTATAGTATCGGAACCAGTTTAACTATTGAGTATACAAACGATTATAGTAGAGCAGATGTTGTTGAATCTGTGGAAATGTTGCATTAGTTTTTAGCTGAGAAAATGTTTGAAGAAATTGCCTGTTTAATAATCGTTTGTAGTATCGGTACTTTCGATTATCGTGAGAAACTTGATAGTTGCAAAATTGTTGGTATTCCACAAAGTTTAAGGATTTAAATGCCAATCGCAAAAATTATTCTCAAAGCTGTTAAGAAATTAGTGTTTAAAAAACTAGACTGAACGCCTCATTGCAATAAGGAATTGTATTCTTAAAAATCACTTTACTAAGATAGTTTTTCGTGTAAAATGAAATATCTTCTTCATGAACTTTGATGTTTGACTTTGTTTTAAGATCGATGGTTAAGTTTGAGTATTGCCATCTATAACCGATATATCGCATGCATAGTTAATAATGTAATAATCGAATGGTGTTACTTACGTTTCATGTTGCGCTCCTCCTCTTCGCTGGGCACAGGCACATCCAAAGCGACGTCCGTGTCTGTAAATGAAATGAAATGAATGGGAAATCAGTTGTAGTTGTTGTTGAGTTGTTGTTGCTGGAATTTGCTCTACATTGGAATGCAGAGGTTCAAAGCGCATGCCGCACGCACTGAATGAAATACTGAATGAATGAATGAACTGAATAAAGGACAGGTAAAACGAACCCAAAAGAGAGAAAGAGAGAGACAGAGGGAGTTCTGTGCGTGTGTGTGTGTGCGTCCAGGTGGCATTCATTAATCGTGCATAAATTGAGACACAGCAGGTAAACTAGACCCGAAATGCAGCTTCCAGGAATTGGCTTGGCGTGAAAGTAGGTGGACATTTCCGGCGTGACAAGGGGCAGAGGCATAAACACCATACACACACACACACACATAGTCTGTGCATTCACAACACAAGAGTTGATTGACAGTGGCACATAAATCACCATCTCAGCTTCAACTTCGTTAGAAGTCGCTTCCTAAAGCTGATTATAAAAAAAAACGAGCCTAGAACGCCGCTCTGCACACAACAATCAGTTATACCCTGCAATAAACACTGCACCCAACTCAAGTAACTCGGTTTGGTGTGTAGCTAATCAGTTGAAATTTGCAGAACATATGCATAAACTTTTAGCTCATCTTAAGTAACTCGGCTTTCTGTGAATCAATGCAGATGAAATTTGCAGAATGTGCAGATAATTGCGTAAATTTACAGATTATTTCAATTGTGCAACTCTAGTATTATATTTTTCCATAATATTCGGTTCTACATCTCAAGTAACTCAGCTTTCCTTAAGAACATCTAGTTGAAATTTGCAGAACATGCAGCTAATAACTTAAATCCACTAATTATTTCAATTGTGCAATTCTAGTATCGAATTTTCCCATAATTTTCAGTTCTACACCGTTTTGCCTACCTCAAGTAACTCAGCTTCCCTTAAGCTTATGCAGCTGAAACTTTCAGAATATGCAGCTAGTAACTTAAATCTACGAATTATTTCAGTTGTACAACTCTATTCCCAAATGGTCACATAATATTCGCTTTTAACCCCAAGTAACTCAGGTTCCCTTAAGCTTATGTTGTTGAAACTTGCAGGGTATCGACATAAAAATAAACTCGACAGAAAAACACAAAGCACAAAGAAGTTGTGTTCGAGTCTAAAGCTAAAGCTGAAGTTGATGCTGCATTGGAATTTCGATTATTTCTTTTCTACCCTCCTCCTTCTCCTCCTCGTTCATCGCCTTCTGCAGTCGATCTCTTGCCCAAACTCACGACCTCTCATGCTGCGTTAAGCCGCAAAAAAGCACAAGAAGCCGATAAAAAAGAGTGAGGGCAAAAAAAAAAAAAAATAAAATAAAATCAACTTCTTGCCGCATAATGAAGGGCGACAAATCTGACACCTTGTATAGCATTTTATTGAGCCGAGGCCGAGGTGATATCGACTCGCTGAAGAGGGGCGGTGGCAAAGGGGAAGGGGGAAGGGGCCAAGACCGCGTTGCGGTTGCCCGACTGCGTTTGTATTAGTGTCTCTGTGTGTGTGTGTGTGTGTGTGTGTAGCTTCAATGTCTCTCGCTGTCCGATCTTATCGCCTGATCTTAATACGAGCCACTTCTGACCGAAAGGCCCCTCTGACTCCCTCCCCCCGCCTGTCTCACCACCTTCCTCTCTCCTTCCTTCATCAGCTTGCCTCTTTGCGTTTTTCAATTTGACGCGTCGTCTGCGGCGCATTCTTTTGCTTATTGGTCGATCGGTCGATCGCAGCACAAAGATCCCAGCTTCAGAGGTCCCCGGGACCCCAAAAGAGAGAGAGAAAGAGAGGGAGAACGAGAGGGAGAACGAGAGGGAGCGAGACCCTCGGCATTGCCCTTGACTCGCGCTCGCTTTGCAGATGAATGAATTTCGTTTCGTTTCGTTTCATTTTTATGCCGTGTGTGGTACTTCTTCTTCTTCTCTCAGTCTCAGTCTTGGTCTTCGGTGTTTTTTTGTATTTTCTGTAAGCCAAGATAAATGAGTTTTGGTGCGCACAAAGACGACGACACGTTGCCCATCATGACAACCACGATAAACGCACAACGAGCAACGGACGGACAGACAGACGGACGGACAGACAGACGGACAGACAGACAGACGGACAGTCAGCTGGACGTTTGGACAGAAGCCGACAAAGCCAGTGGAAAAGACAAACGACACCTTCGTTCGGCATTGAGTCAACGCTTTGGTATGTGGCTGGCTTCCCCCTCTCCACTAACCCTTACCCCTGCCCCTTCCCCTTACCCTTCCCCTCTGTCCCCACACTCCTCAACTGAAATCAGAATCTTGAAATCTTCAAATCTTGCAGCTCATTAACAAAAAGTTGGAAAGTGTTTTTTTTAGTAGTTCTTCGCTCTAATGAAACGAGCTCTACAGCTGCTTAAAAGTAAGCCAAGTGTTTTTTTTTTTTCTTGGCTGGGGGTGTGGCCAAGGAGGCGGGGCGAGGAAGAAGAAGAAGGCGAAGGCGAGAGGAAGCGTTGCTAGTTGATGATGACTAAAGACTTAAAGAGTTTTGGTGGGATCAAATTGAGCTTAGAGTGTGAGATGAAGAGGTGATCTTTCTTTTCTTATCTGAAGTATTATAGTTTTTGCATTGCAAATCTTTTTTCTTTTTTAAATACTAAATTTTGCATTATGAAATAATCTTGAATATATAAAAGTGGTATGGAAAAATTAATGTAATAATACATATCAATATTGGGAAAGATTTTTTGAGAACATTTTGAAACTAAAAGAAGAATTTTAGCTCAATGTGGAATATAATAATATAATGGGAAATATATCTTGAAACTCAAAACAGCAAATTTTGCGATATAAAATACAAAGTTGTTTGTGTAGAAAAGAGAAGCTTTTATCAATGCACTTTTGCAAAAAACTGAAGCTGAAGATCTTTTGTATGATGATCACTTAAGTGTGTGTGAGAGTAAGAGATCACACACACACAGACTCACACACATACAGAGCTGAAACTACCTGAAGACAGCGTTTTGTGAGCAATCTAAATGCGATCGTGCACAGTTTGAGTTTTGTTGTTTCGATCTTTTTTGATTTTTGGTTTTTTTTTTTAATAGACAGTTCCGTTTTGATGCCCGAACGATAAAGTTGAAATTTTTATGGCCCAGAGGCAACGAGAGGGGCGAAGGTAGATAAAGATAGCTATAAGCAGATAAGAGAAACAGGGACTCACGCCTCTGTGATAATCATCTTTGATACGTTATTTTTTTTTTGTTTTGGGCAATCCTTTTGAGTTGATTGTGTGGCTGGCTACAATGTTGGAATGTTGGGAATCTCTTTGGCCTGGGGTTAGGCCATAAAATGCTCTAAAAAGGAAACGCATTGACCACAAAAGATGTCATCAACTTGAATTGTCTGCGATGCGCCAACGTCTCTCTCTCTCTCTTAATGGATCCCAAAACGAATCGAATCGGATCGAAAAGAGGCAAAAATGAGAGGAAATGATTGCAGACGACGATTGACATTGCCAAGAGACATTAACTTTTATTGTCTCTACCTGGTAAATGTTTTCCCCCCCCGTCCCGTCCCTCTTCCCACTCTTCCCTGTGTTCCCATCTTCAAATCGATATCTTGGTCGATCTGTGGACCGCCCGCTGTTAGCGGCGGCAAATGAGATAATTTAATAAGCGTTAAAATGCTCGAGTTATGTCATTATAAAAAAAAAAGAAAGAAAGACAGCGAAAAAGAAGCCACAAAGAAGCGACGAAAAAATGCATAAATTAATGCAGAGAGAAACGAGATGTGGCAAGAAGCAACAAACATTTTGCTGCTCGGCTCTGCCCCCAAAAATGGGCATTTAACGTTGGTGCAATTTTTGCAGAGCGAGTTGCAAGTTGCTTCACTAAACTTGGCTATACATAAATATGTGTGCATGTGTGTGTGTGTGTGTGTGTGTGTGTGTGTGTGTGTGTGTGTGTGTGTGGTAGATGCAACCAGCGGCAGCCGTGGCATGCACCAAGTTAGGCTAAAAAATAGAAATAACTTTGGTAAATCAAAAGCAGCTCGTTGCCTGTTTTCTGTTGTTGCTGCTCGCAAATATTTTTACAATAGCTGCCACAGAGCTTGCTGCAAAACAGCGGCGGGGCAGGGGCATGTGGCAGGGGCAGGGGCATGTGGCAAGCCAAGTTGGGGCCGCGCCCGTGCCTTCTAACTATTTATGGCAAACGAGTTGCAACCAAGTCGAAGTCGATGCTGAAGCTGCTGTTGCCATTTTTTTTTGCTTTTTGACGTGGCAGTCGCAATTTGTGGCAACTTGGCCAACTTGGAATAAAAGTGAAATCTTCAGCGAGACACAGCGAGAGAGTGCTAGAGAGAGAGAGAGCGAGCGAGAGAGAAAGAAAGAAAGAAAGAGACAGGGATTGGGGCAGCCAATTGGGGACGACCAAAGGTCAACGGCTTTGCATAAGCAAATGAAATATTGCCGCAAAACGGAAACTAATGATGTGCTGCCAGCTTGCTTGCAACTTGCTGCAAGTCGTTGTGGCAGTTGCAACCAGTTTAGAGCAGCAGCAGCAACAGCAGCTTCAGCTTCAGCAGCTTCATGCCACACAGCGGCAAAACGGCTGACTGGAATTTTCAGCCAGCACTCGCCTGATTATGTGAAAAATGTCACACACACACACACTTATACACACACTCACACACACACTAGCGACGACTTTCCTCATAAGTTTTTTTTTGCTGCTTTTCTAATTATGAATTCAATTCATGCAGAAAATTAGCAAAAGCCAAAGAATTGCCCAGTGATTCAGTGCGATCGCTGCATATTGAACTTCAACTTCAGCAGCAAGCTGCATTTGGCGTTGCCACCTGGACGGATTTAGGGTTGCCAAGCACGCCAAAGAAAGGGGTAAGAATGTATAAAGTTGCAAATTTGACTTGTTTAGAACTTAATCGAGTTAAGCTGAAGAAAGTTGAATTTAGTGTTGCCACCTGATCAGTTTTAGGGTTGCCAAGCATACCAAAGAAAGGGGTAAGAATGTATAAAGCTGCTCATTTTTCTTGTTTATAACTTAATCGAGTTAAGCCAAAGAAGCTTTAATTTGGCGTTGCCACCTGGTTTTAGGGTTGTCGAGCACACAAAAAAAAGAAAAAATATGAATAGAGTTGCAAATTCGACTTAATCCAGTTAAGCTAAAGAAGCTTCAATTTGGTGTTGCCACCTGGACGGGTTTAGGGTTGCCAAGCATACCAGAAAAAAGGAAAAATATGTGTAGAGTTGCAAATTCGACTTGTTTATAACTTAATCAAGTTAAGCTGAAGAAGCTTTAATTTGGCGTTGCCACCTGGTCAGTTTTAGGGTTGCCAAGTACATGAAATAGAGTTGTCGCCGGTTGCCAAAGAACTTTGAAACAAATTGAGAGCTTTATAAATGTATTTTTTGTGAATTGGAAACTTTTTTTTTATGTTTTTCTCTCAGGGTTGCCATCTGTGGTTTATTTTGAGTAATGATCTGATTGTTGACAGCCTCAAAAACAACATTTTAATGGCATGGCACGTGTGTGTTCCCAATGGGATCAGCGCGGCCGAAAACAGATGAAATTCTGTTGGAATAGTCGAAGAATGCGCTCAATGCCATCATCATGAACCATTTGAAAGAAAAGTCGCGAGTCCCAGTTCCCCGAATAGTAATAATAATAATAATATTATTAATCACAATACACCAGCAACATACAACGAACAGACGGACGATCATAAGTTGTGCGATATAAAATAAATCGGAGCAGACGACACCGAACACGACGAAACATGCAAAAAAGTCGACGAATAAATAAATGCAAAAAACACACAACACAAAAAAAAAAAAAAAAGTGAAATAACATACATCAAGCGACAGACTGTGAGAAAAAAAGCCAGAGAGAGAGAGAGAGAGGATGAAACGTTTTGGGGAAGGAAAGGTGATCTATATGTATGTAGATCGAAATATGTTGTTGTTGGGGGTAGGCGACAGAAAGAAAACAAAAAATGGAGGGGAAAAAAACACAGCGAAATGGCATAAAAAAGAATTATAAATTGCGTAGCGTTGACCTTCATTTCGGTCCAAGTAATTTTTCATAAACAATTTACGCGTTTCGTTGCGGTGCGATTCATACTCGAACTATCTGCATACATATATATCTGTATACATATATACATATCACAGATATATATGCTCTATATACATTGGACATTATGTGATCTGAGCAAAACAAAAAAAAAGTGTTGTACAGCTGCCGTGGATGCTACGCTTAATTATTCATAGATACACAGCATATATCTACTATATAGATTGAGTTCAACAGAATTCTTTACAAGCAACAAGCAACAGCAAGTCATATCATTTTTATAGCCTGTCTGATAATCCAATTGTATATGTTTTTGATATTTTTTATGATGCTTAACAAACAATTGCATGTGTCAAAATATTGAGATATTTTCCTAATTTATAATCCCCGAGACTCGACTCTCTGATTGCTTTTGACGCGATGATGACGCATCTCGATGGCATGAGAAAGTATATATGTATATATGTTATGATATGATATGATATGTTTTCTTCACTTACCGTTACGATCTCCGGGACAGGTCTTACAGCATTTGCCGGGCAATGAGATGGGATCATCGCATTTAGCTGGCGGACACTCGTTCTTAATGTTGCGACATTGCACACGTGCAACAATGCGTCGCTTCTTCGGTATCTGCAAGAAAAAAAAAAAAAAAAACGAAAATGAAAACATTTATTAGCAACAACAAAAAGACAACATTTTTTTTGTATATAATATCTCATTAGTTATGCTGAGTGGATGAGCCAATGTGTCACTTCTGTCTGTCCTGATGCCCATTACTGTATATTTTATTTATTTTTTTATTCACTTTTTATATAATTTCTGTAGCCGCAAAATTAATTAGCGCTGCCATTCCAACACACATACGTTTAAACATTTCTATGCTCTCATACCCTGTCATTTTATGCCATTGCAGCTCAAACTGACCGAGTGAACTCAGCATCGGTTGATGCTAACTAACTGGAATTTGCTTGGTAAGTTCATGTTTGATAATAACTTGCTAATTTTTACATTATTCCTCGACTTTAGTGTGTACTTTTGAAGTTACATAACTTTTGATCGACTAAGGTTACATTGCCTATATTTCGTATATAGTAATTAGAATGTATGCTTTAGGAGTTCTCGAAATTTTACCAAGTTTTACAGAGTATCTGGGTGTTCTATACTACACACTTTTGTCTAGTTTAGAGTTAGCGCTGTTTTAATTTTAGAACTAAATCAAATTGCGATTTTCTTAATATAAATATATGAATATATTTATAATTTTCTATATCATTCCATTTTATTTTGTATTTTTTTATTTTTTTTTTTTTTTTTTTTTGGCATTTTGCGTGTCGCCTTCTTTTTTTTCTGTTCTGTTGTGTTAATTCATTTCAGATCTCTGGTTGGTTGGTCGAAACTGGACTGACTGAGAGTGTTGTGTCGTTGTCTTTTTGATGTTTATATGAATTCATTTTTATTGGCCTGCCAACGTTGTTGCTTTTAACGATGGCATATCAGTTTTTAAGTCTTACAGCAAAACACAGACGAAGAGATGAGAAGAGGAAGAGAAACAGAAACAGAACAGAAGGCGAAGGCGAAGGCAGCACAGCTATCATTTTATGATGTGCTCGTTTATAAGTCTTGCAGCCACATAAATTATAATTAATTAATACAAAACTGACTTTTATGCAATGGCCAAATGACCAAATGACCAAATGCCCAGTGGCTGGACAGGTCCATTAAATCGCGAATCGCGAATCGAGTCGAAGAAACTGCGACTAACTGACGATCATTTCGTTCCCTCTCTCTCCGCTCTCCTCTCTCTCTCTCTCTTCAAAAGAAGAGCACTCAAGTGGAGGGGAGAACAGAAGACTGAAGACAGAAGACAGCTCTTCAATTAGCTCGACAATTTGCAAAAGAGAGAAAAGTTAATAACCAAAAGTACAACTGCTTAAATTAAAACATAAATAAAACCAACTCATTAAACAACTTAACAACGCAAATGCTCGACGCTTTAACAACTTTACGAGTTGTCTGTGTTCACTCATTATTTAGATACGAATGTTAGAGGCAGGATTGAATGGGAGTTTATAGATTGAAAGATGGTTTTCCATGAAGAGAGAGTTAGATATCAGAGCATTGAATAGGTAATGAATATTAAAGTTAAAAAAGAGTGCAAAACACTACGGTATTCGTTTTAAAATATACCAAATTAATATAACGAAAAAATACTAAAATATATATCAAAGCCTATATTTGGTATATTGATATATTACTTCACTTAAAATATACTATAGCATGGAAAAATATACCAAATTGTCAGCTCAGGCAACCAAGTCTAAGTTTTTTTTACCCTTCAAAAGTATTTCTTAAATAATTTCTACTACTTCGGTTGTTAATGACTGATTAGGAATATATATTTACTTTATAGGGTCAGATTGAAAAAGGATTCTAAGAAGATCAGCATAAATCGATGTATCTTAAAAATATCTAATTAAAGTCTGCTTAAAGACCCAAAAGAGTTCTTTAAAATGTTTTAAATGAATGTGTAATTGAATAAGGATGTAAAAAAAAAGAATTCTAAATATCGAAATGTCTCGAAAATCTGATTGAAGTCTAGATAAAGAACTTAAATAGTTCATTCATAATGGATGCAATTAATTTGTAGGATTCGAAGCAAATCGAAATATCTCAAAAATGTGATTAAACTCTGTTCAAAGTACTAAAAAAGTTCTTTGAAATGAATATGTGGTTATAAAGGTAAAAAAGTATTGAAATATCTAAAAAATTTGATTGAAATCTGCTTAAAGAACTAAAAGAGTTCTTTCAAAATGAATCAAATGAATTTGTACTTCAGTAAGGAAATTAAATAAGGAAGATTCAAAATATCGAAATATCTCAAAAATCTGATAGAATTAAAAGAGTTATTTGAAAATAATGGAATTAATGTGTGTGATTCAGTAAGGATTCAAAATATCGAAATATCTCAAAAATCTGATTGAAGTCTGTAGCCAACTGTTTGGCTATATCATCAGTATTTGTACGATCTGAAGATATATTGTTGTACTTGTTGTGGGGCTCTTTTTTGGTTTTTTTTTGTTTTGTTTTTGGGCTTGTGTCTGTGTGGGTCGTCTGGTCGATGGCAGACGCACAATGACAACAACAACAACAACAATAAGAAGACTTTATGGCGTCAATTAATTTTCGGGGCCTGCTTATATATATTATATATGATATATAGAGTATGAAAGAGAGAGAGGGAGAGAGTGGGGGGAATAATATATATTTGATATTTGATGTGTATAAATTGGGTTGTTGTTTTTGTTATTTTTACACACACAAGTTTGACATTTTCAATGCTGTTTTTTCGATTTTTTTCGGTTTTTTGTGGGTCGACGTAATTGCAAAAAAAAAAAATTCGCTTTAAACAACAATTCAATCAACAACAACCACGACAATAAATGGGAAGGAAAACGCAATTTTCAATTTGTTTTTGGCAAAGGTTTTGGTATTTGGTTTCTTCGCATTCGCATTCGAATTCGAATTCTACGTAGATACTAAGTATCTAAGTGTGTGTGTATAGAGTATACGATTCGTCGTTTTTGTCGCATTCGCCATTATAAAAAGAGCTTTAAAATCAATATTAATCATGCGTAAAAATGCCATAAATTATGCGCCTCTTCTTTTGCCTTCCATTGCCACGTTTTGGCCCCAACTTAAGTGAAAATACATTTTTCGCCAATAATTTTTCCTATTTTCCTTCCTTCGATATTTTTATAGTATTTTTTGGCAACGTTGTTGTGTTGTTCTTTCTGTCTTGTCGCTTGTAGCAAATGTCGGCAGTCATTAGTCAATTAGTTGGCCGCCTATCAGCGCAGACTTGACTTAATTTGTTCAGTCAGCCGCCGCCGTCGCCGTCGCACAATAAAACCAAAAAAAAAAGAGATACAAAAGTATCGTGCAAAATGAATAACGCATATCTATATGCAATAGTTGTTGTTGCAACAAGTTCTCATTTTAAAATTTGCTGAAAGCTTCACTGAAAGTTGCTGAAAGTTGCACAACAAAAAATTAGATACAAATGTATCTCGAAAATGAGTAGCTTAAATCGATATGCAATGGTTGATGTTGTTGCAGTTATTAAGCAGCAAGTTCTCATTGAAAAGCTGCTGAAAGCTCTACTCAAAAGCTGCTGAAAGTTTCACAAACAAAGACATACAAAAGTATCTCGAAAATCAGCAAGTTCTTATTTAAAAAAACTACTTAAAGCTGTTGAAAGTTTCGCAAACACACAACTAAATAGTTAAAGCAAACTTCTTACTTTACCAGCCGACAGCTTTGTTGCTGAAAGTTGCTGAAAGCTCTGCAATTGACTTATTTTGCTTCCTCCGACAATTTCATTTTTGCTGCATTTAAAAGCTGTTGAAAGCTTTGACAAAAAAGATGATGAAAGCTTACTGACAATTGAGCTGACTAAACTAGATACTTGAACATTAATCTAAAGCTCCTACAATTCGATTTTTGCAGCTGAAAGTTTGATTAAATCTCACTTAAAGTTGCGCTGGCTAAACTAAATACTTTACACCGTTGAACATTGCTATTAAACTGCTGCAATTTGATTTTGAATTTGATCGAAAGCTTTGACAAAACTAAATGCAGCTTTCTTGCTGTATTTTGTTTCATTAAAAAAGCCGTTGAAAGCTTTGACAAGTTGCTAGACACTCATTGAAATCTTCCTCACTGTATTATTGCATTTAAATTTAACTAAAGCTTAGGAAAGCTAAGCTTCACTCATGAAGTAGTTCCCTCTTAAACTTAACTTAACACAAATACAAATAAAGAGCTTTGACTTACCGCAACGCATTCGCATTTGATGCAATACATGACACCAAAAGGCGGCCCAAGATCCGCATACCAAGTGGAGCCCAATTCACGAAGAACTTTGCCAAATTGACATTCGGTTACTGCAAAGAAAATAAATATAAAATTAATTAAAAATCAAACAAAAAGCAAATAGAGTTTGTCTATATGAATTAAATTGCATTGCATCAATTGCCAGTTGTGTTGTTGTTGTTGTTGTTGCTCTCTGGCTATAAAAGTCCATTTGTCTAAATATACAATTTTATGGTTTTTTTTGTTGTTGTTGTTGCATTTGTTTTTTGTTGAAAATGCTGGCGCCAGAGTTAATTGCATTTGCCCATATAAATGAAATTTAGTCAATGTCAATGCGAGTATGGGAATGGAAAAGTTAAGAGGAGGGGGAGAGGGAGAGGGAGGTGGAAGAGGAGACTACGTATCGCAACATGTTGCCAAGCGGCAGCAACAAATGTTGCTAGCTGGCGCCACATTCAAATATCGTTTCCGGCAGGCAGCGTTTTTACAATTTTACAAATGAAACAGAAACAGAAAAAAAAATTGTTTGTGGCGCCAGCAAGTGTCAACTTGTTAGCAGGGGAAAGGGGTGGGGAGGGGAGAAGGGGGGCGGCAAGATTTGACTTTTAGACTCAATTTCATTAGCGGCATTTTGTGTTTTATTATTGTTGTTGCTGTTGTTGCTGCTGCTGTTCGGTGTTGTTAATTGGATGGCATTTTGTGTGGCGCTGTTATTTGGTATGCAAATCGGGCAAAAGCGCGTTAAATTATTAATATATTTTAATTACCAGGCGCACACAGGCAGCTTAGCTCTCGTCTCTCCAAAAAATTACAAATGCTAAAACTTTAAACTCTTTGGCGCCACACATCAGCCATAAAAAGAAACATTCAAAATACTTAATAGAAATTCCCAAATAAACGACGGCGGGGGCTGCACGACTAAAGAATACCGCGTAAGAGTTCGAGAATAAATTCCAAAGACGAAAAAATGGCTTTAATTCAGCTTTTTTCAAGCTCACGACTAAAAAATACCTCTTTAAAGCTCAAAAGTAAATTCTAAAATGGAACATAGAAAAATAGCTAAAGAAAGCGTTGATTTCTATGCTTTTCATTTGGCTCTTTTCAAGCTAAATTGCTAATTTTGCAATTGCTATGCTTTGATATGGTTTTTTTTGTTTTTTTTTTGCTAATTTTACAATAGCTAGATTAAAGAATACTGTGCAAAAGTTTAAAAGCTAATTCCGAAATTGAAAATTAACAAAATAGCTTCTAATTTGGCTCTTTTCAAGCTAAATTGCTTAAGAATACTGCGTAAAAGTTGGCAAGTAAATTCCAAAATGAAAACTAAAAAAAATAGCTAAAGAATGCAATGTTTTCGATGCTTTTGAATTTGGCTTTTTTCAAGCTAAATTGCTAGCTAATATGCCGCCTCCGATCGATGGTCGAGGGTATTAAGTGGAATAGTTAAAATCGATGGCAATGAATGGGGCGTAAATATCAGCGCGTATTTTTTGCTTGCTTGATGGATTGTTGTGTGGCTTTTGCTTCTGCTTCTGCTTCTTGCAGTTGCTCAACTTTTTTGGCGTTATCATTGAAAAGCAACGCTGGCAGAAACTGGGCTACAACTGATTAACTAAAACACACACACAAAAAAAATCACCGAAAAAAACAAAACCAATAAACTAAACTAAAAAATAAATAAAAGAAGAAGAAAAAAGGCAGCAACAACAAATCAACTATCTAAGCAGAAAAAAAAATGAAAACAACGCCCAGGCAAACATCAGAGCAACAACGAAACAACCTCAGCAGCGACAACAACAACAACAACAGTAACAACAACAGCAGTAACAACAACAACAACGGCAACCTTAGCCGAACAAGCAGGGGCGGCATTGCCCGACATGGCGTATACGTGATAAGTGGCGCTAACGACGCGCGACGTTTATCAAGTGGCGGTCTTATTATAATTTGTTGTTGTTGCTGTTGTTGTTGTTGCTGCTGTTACTGTTGTTGTTGCTTTCATTGGCGCCAGTTTTATTTGCGTGCGAAAATAAAGAAACACAATTTAAATGCAAGCAACAACAATAGAAATTTAATCAGCGAGAAGAGAGACAACGGAATCGCCTTTGATACAAGCTGCCGATTTACGCGCAATAGATTTATAAATATTTATGTGTATGCGTGTGTGTGTGTGTCTCCTCTTCTCTCTTATATACATATAAGAGTCGCCAAAAATGTTAAATATGTATTAAGTATTTTTCTATCATTCGTTTTTTTTTGTTTTTTTGGGTTTCCACTTATATAATTGCACTCGCTGCGCTTCATTTCATATCGCTGCGTTGGCAACAAATGCTGCTAAGCTTTACAGCATCAAAAAAAGGTTGGCAACACTTCATAGTAAAAATGTTGGCAACACTGCATCACAAATGTTGCTAAGCTTTACAGCACTAAAAATGTTGCCTGGCATCAAATGTTTGCATTGGCGCTGCGTGCGTTGGCAGCAAATGTTGCCAAGCTACATTACAGCTACAAATGTTGCTCGCTGCCGTTGCTCGCTGCCGCTGCCGACGTCGCTGCTTCCGTTTGCAGCAGCTGTGCAGCCAATAACATTGCGAGTTTTGCCTTCTGCTTCTGCTTCTGCTTTTGCAATGTTAACACACAGTCTCTCGCTCTTCCTCTTCCTGTTTGCTGTTTGCTGTTGTTGTTTGCCGTTTTGCCGACCCGCCCCTCATTTCCGTTGATCGTTGATCGTTGGAGTCGAGAGCCAACAAACTCATCATCAGCAACAGCAGAAAGCAACTAAAAGCCAGCTGTTAATTATGCACTGATCGATCTATTGCTCTTTATTTGTCCATGCAAAAAAGCATCGGCAATATATTATATATGTATGTATTTTATGTATTTGCTGCATTTTGTCTAGACTTGATTTGATTTATGGCTTAGCTTATAGTATTCTTTGTGTTTTGATTTTGGCATTTGGCAGAGCAAAGAAATCATTTCCAGACTGAATTTATTGTTTGTGCCAAATTCATTCATCGATGCACAACGTAACAATAATGCCAAAAATGCGGGGCGTGGCACTCCCTCTTGCTCTCTCTCTCTCTCTCTTTTTATACAAGTGCATTGAGAGTGCGCCACACAGAGAGAGAGAGAGAGAGAAGAGGAGACGTGTGTTATTTATAATTTGCATTTCAGACGAAAGATCTACAAATAAATTTACGCCTTTTTGTTCGCATTGCTGTTTTATTTTTGGCAGTGCATTGACACACACACACACACACACACTTACACACAAGCAACAAATTAATGCTGCAGCAATTAAAGAAACTGAAGAAAAGCTTCCACAGGACTAAAGCTTTTTAAACATATGCAATTACTTCCAAACTACCTTAAGATGCTTAATAGCCGAAAGTTGCTGAAAGCTTTTCAAACAACTGAAAGTGCAGCTTAAAAAGTGGCTGAAATTATATTGAATGCAACTGAAAGCTTAGCAAAAAGTTGTACTTATCAAAGCTGCTTATTAGCATAAAGTTGCTTAAAGCTCTTCAAGCAACTGCAATTGCAGCTAAATGCAATTTGAGTTCATTGAATTATTAAAAAGTTACTAAAAACAGTTGAAGCACTGATTTAATTTCAATTTAAATTTAAAAGTAGTCAAACTTGCAAACTTAACAAAGCTTTTGAAGCATTAACTTAAGTTTAATCGATAGTTCCACCAAGTTCATAGATATAAAAGTACAACTGACTAATTAGTTTGGGAAAGTTGAACACACTAAGAACAGAATATGAAATAAGCATACATCATAAGCTACAAATTTTGTAATGTTGCATTAAGCCAAAGCTCAAGTTTCGTTTAAGCAAAAGTTGAGACAAACATAATTGTGGATATAAAAGTGCAAACAAAATATGAAATAAGGACACAGCTACATTTTTTTTTGTGAAAATCTGCATTAATCCAAAGCTTAAGTTTCGTTTAAGCAAAAGTTGAGACAAACATACTTGTGATTATAAAAGTACAATGGAGTAATAATAATTTTTGGGAAATGGACTGCGAAGAAAGCCACAGGCTACGTTTTACAAAGCTTATTTAAGCCAAAGCTCAAGTTAAGCAAAAGTTCATCCTAAAATATTCGAATTGAGTGATGTCAAATTTTAGGTTGGTAACAACAGAGACAATATGTGCTTGCAACACATGTGTGTGTGTGTGTATATGTGTGTGTGTGTGTGTGTATGTGTGTGTGCAACAAACAAACAAACAGATGAGAAGCAGTCGCACAATGTGCTAATTACAGTCAAAAGGCAGCGACAGGCATTTCAACTTCTAACAAACATCGCCAACACGTGGCCCCACTGTATATGTGTGTGTGTGTGTGTGTGTGTACTAGTGCGTGTGTATTAGTGTCTTTGGTCTTGCTGTGGTCATTTGTTTGCAGCGCACTGAATTTTGCCTTGGCTTTTTTTTTTGTTCTTTTTCTTTGTTGCTTTTGCTTTTGTTTTGGTTTTTGTTCGCTTCTTGTGTGTCTCTTGCCAAATGCGTTGCTGACTCACATGACGCAGAACCTCGCTGCTGACGTCGACGCTGACTGCGGCAGAGGCGTCTCTTTGGCGCACTTTGTCGTTCTGTATTCTCTCTCTCTTTTCTTTTCCTTTTTTTGTTGTAGTCCCAAATACTACGCACGCAAAGAGATGCCTTTGAAAATGAGACAAGTAGAAAAAGAAGAAGACTGCTTTTCTAGGGTAACTTCGAGTCGAGGCAAGTTTTCGTTTTTGTTGGCTGCGTTGCGCGCTTTTAATTGAGTTAAAAGATCAACACAGATCAGCATCGGCATCAACTTTAGCATATAGCCATGGTCTGTGCGCTATATAGAACACTCAGTCAGTCAGTCAGTCAGTCAGTTAGTCATTTAGTCATTTCTTTGGCTCTTTTAAATGTTTATTTCTGTTTTTGCGCCTTCATTAAATTGTTGCAAAATAATTAGCGCAAAAGTTAAAGCTCAACGTTGTCGCTCATAAAGTGCAATAAAATACGACGATGAGCGATTAACTCAAAAAAAAAAAAATCTTAAAAAAAATACCGAATATAATAAATACAAACTTTTGCTGTGCCACGCCCACAGATTGATTGTTGTTGTTGTTGCTGTTGTTGCGGCACTTTTATTGGCGTTGCTCACAAATTTGACAGCTGCAAGTGTTGAACTGTCAATCAGTCAATGGGGGCAATCAATCAAATCGAATCGAATCGAATCGAAACCAAACCAAACGAATTGAATCGCGTTGATCGTATCGCTGATCGCTGATCGTATCGATCGATCGATCGATCGATCGTCGCGGCGAACAACAAAAAGAAAGCGCACACAAATATTTATTATTATGAACAAGTCGCTGTCTAAAGTAAACCAACAAAAATTATATATACGAGTGTTTTGCCTTTTCACTTGTGATTTTATTTTTGGAAAATGCATTCGGTGGAAAAGCGACAAACACACACACACATACACACACACACACAGACACAGACACACATTCGGTTCTCTCTCGTCATACCGCGCCCCAGTTTATTTATTTTATAAGCAATTAAATTATTTAAGTGCAAAGCTAACAAAGCACAACGACAGCAACCGCTTCGAAATGTTTGCGCGCTGCATTTCACAGTTGCACATACCCTGTAAAAAGCGAGTCAGAGCAAAGAGGGTGGCATCAAATAAAACACTGACTACAAAATATTATATTTCGTTTAAGGTTCATTCAATCAATCAATCAATCATTTCAATCATTTGCTGTTACCCTAAAGCAAGGGTGCTCAAATTCGTCTTATGGCAGTGCGTTTACTAACACAGACACAAGAAAACGTGTACATATGTAGCGGCGCTTTTGTGTTGGGGCGCAGCTGTGCACTGAGAGAAATTACGATTCTATTTTGTGTTTACATCCAGAACTACGAAGCATATTTCGCATTATATTCACATTTAAAGTTTTTGGTAAAAAAAAGTGCTCTCCAATTCATCACTCATTTTTCTAACCCACCAAAAAATTTAACATAACGCTAACGATGGTCGACCACGAAATAAATCAAAACCCAACCCAGACAGAAGAATAAGTTCCAGTGCATGTGCTCGAGAAAAAAACAAAAACAAAATACATTGCGGTCAGCGAAGCGTGACGACGGAAAGAGATGGAATGGAGAAACAAGCAAAATTGTTTTTGTTTCGCATGCAAATCGAAGCCCATATGCACGGTGCGTATGGGCGCACTAGCCATAAGCACAGAGCATCTACAAAAACAAAAGTGCACTCAGTGTATAGGTGTTGAGCATCCCTGCCCTAAAGTTTTTGTCCGTTAAAATATGGTCACACTAAATAACTTATTACAAGCTTTTGTCTTATTTGCATGACATGAATATGAGTGCAATGCAAAGTTACATCTTTTCTCATATACCATGGTCACACTGCTGCTTAGTACGGTCACACTTGAGACCTAGAAAGCAAAGAATGTCTTTTATGGATGACATGAATATGAAAGCAATGTAAAGTGAAAGCTTTTTAAATATGACATGGTCACACTACTGCTTACTACGGTCACACTTAAGACCTAGCAAGCAAAGAATGTCTTTTTGGCTTGACTTGATTATGAAAGCTTGTCAAGTCGAGGCTTTTCTCACATGGAATAGTAACATTAGTACGGTCACACTTGAGACCTATCTTATTACAAGCTTTCCTCGCATGACACGGAAACACTAATGCTTACTCTGAGGACGCTTGAGACATAGCAAGCAAGGACTGTGAATGCTTGCCAAGTAAAAGCTTTTATCACATGGCATGGTCACACCAATGCTTAGTACGGTCACACACCAATCTTATTAGAAGCTCTTCTGACTTGGCATGGTCACACTAAAGCTAAAGCAAGGAATGTCATTAATATGAAAGCAATGCAAAGTTGCAGCTTTTCTCACTTTAGCTGCATAGTACGGTCACACTTGAAAGCCAGGGTAGTTGCTTAGTCGTTCAATTTGAAGTGTTTCTTCTTTGTTTTTGACTCGCGGAGAAATGAAGAGATCTCTAATGGCTGATTAAGTGCGGCCGCCACGAAGTTGGGAGTCTTTTTTTCTTTGGCTTGCTTGTTCTTGATAATTTATGACAGCTGCGGTAGGTGTGAGACGAGATAGAGAACGCTGATGGTGGTGGGGGGAGGAGGAGCAGGAGAAGAAGAGGGGGAAGAGAGTGCAAACAGACGAAGACGGCGGCGGCGGCGGCGACGGCAAACAAAAAAAGTCGTTGCCGATGGACAAACACACAACATAGATGTGTGTGAGTGTGTGTGTGTGTGTTGTTCACGCCCTGTAGACAGCACTCCCCACTCCCCTCCTCCTCTCCCCCTCTTTCCACTACACCTCCTTTGACACTTCGAAAATATTCTCATTACCGAAAAGAAAAAGTTCAAAAGTGAAAAAGCCGCAGCGAGCGACGCGCGTTTAAAGTCGCTAGCAAAAGTCGCGCGCGTCGATCGCTAACAACACACACACACACACATACACACACACACATACGAAAAGGGGCTCGTTCAACGGTTGTTGTTGCTGCTGCTGCCTTGGCAACAACAATTGCCCAAAAAGAACGAACAAACTAATGAAACGAAAAACATTGTGCGCTTTGCTTTTGCTGCTTATGTAAAACACACAACAACAACAGCAACAAAGAAGGAAGTCAAAGAGGAAGAGGCAAACGAAAGAGGAGCGAAGTGAGGAGGGAAGGGGGAGTGCGGAGTGGGGAGCAGCTCAATCATAATGAGTGACAATTGCTATGCAATTAGCCAAGCAAAGTTTGGTGGCCCATCACACATAACCCAGAATACAATTTATATATCTTATACACACATACAATACATATACATATATAGTATATATAGATGATATAACTGAACCGCATCCGGTGACGAGGCGACGCGACTCGCGACTCGACTCGAATCGAATCGTTGATGGTTGCCATACTCAATATATTCGCTAGCAAAAAAAAAAAAACAACAACCAGAAAAAAAAGGGTTGCTCGAAGCGTAGTCAAAGAAGAAAGACACAAATTTTGGGAGAGACTGTAAAGTTGAAGAACTAACCTAAAACTTGAAGGAAGGAATTACGGAAATAGTAGTGAAGAAATAATTTTTTATACTAACTAACTAGATTTGGAAGCGACTGTAAAGTTGAAGAACTAATTTCAAAGAAAGTCAAATAATTCCGGTTCAAGTTAAGAACTAACCTAAAACTGACTTAAAAAAAAGCTTCACATAAAATCGGTTAAAGTTAAGAACTAACTTCAAATTGAAGGTAGTCAAATAATTCCGGAAATTTATATTTTGAAGAAGAAATTTGCAGTTTAAAATATAAGATTGACGAACTTGAAGTGAATAGTCGAATGTTTTGAAGTATACAATAATTAATAATATTCTTCTCATTAGATTGGCATTTTAAATTGAAGTTAATTGAGTCAAAGTGACTATAAAGTTAAAGAACTTATTTAAACCCGACATTAAAAGACTGTCATATTCTGGATTTTCAAAAGAACGTCAAATATTTTAGGATATTTTGTACTTAACATTTTGAAGAAGAAATTAGCAGCTTAAACGGAAGATTGGCGCTTCAATATTGAATAGAATAGTGAATAGATTCAAAGAAGACTTAACTATAACTAAAAGTTAAGAACTAACCTAAAACTGGCTTTAAAAGGCAGACAAGCAGAAAATTTTTAATGGAAGATTGTCGCTGAAAATTTCATGTCGAAATAGTCGAAAGTTTTGAAAGATGTAAGAGAAGACTAAGAAGAAATTAGCAATGAAATGTGGAAGGAAAAATCAAATCTAGCTCAAAAATGTTTAAAACGATAATATTCAAAGATTTGTATAGATTTTCTATATTCAATTTTTTTTTAAACGATAATATTCAAAGATTTGTGTAGATTTTTCTATATAAAAAATCGTTTTTTAAATGAAAAATATTATAATATAAGAATAATAGCTTGAACTTCATACGAGAGAAATTTGTGAATTTTGCTTGAATTTTCTTCGACTGCTGCGCATAATTTTCTATACAAAATGTTGTGTGTGTGTGCATTTTGGTGCAGCAGTGTTGAGTTTGTTGTGTGTGTGTGCGCTGCTTGCTGTGAGGCAGTGTTGATCGAACGCGGTTGCAATTATTTTTTCGTGTCTGTGAAATTTGTTTAGACAATTTGCGCTTGGTCTACCAAAGCAGCTAATTTCTCCCCCTTGTCTGTGTTTCTCTCTCTGTGTGTGTGTGTGTGTGTTGGAGTGTGTGTGTCTGTGTGTGTGTGTTGGCTATTTTGGAACAGAGGCAAAAGGCAATTGGCAACGTCTCTGGCGGCCGTAAACATGTTCAATGACTATTTTTATTTTTATTTTGTTGTTGTTGTTTTTTTTGTGCTTTTTTGGTTTTGTTTTTAGCGTATTTCTCTTGTTGTTGTTGTTGAGCTTTTGGTTTTTGGTTTTAGTTTTGCATTTTTCCTCATTTACAAAACAAATCACGCGACTGCGATTTTTGCCCCGTCGTCGCAGATGTCGTCAAAAGTTCAGGCAGAGACGTGAACAGCGACGCGGGCAGCGACGCAGACGCAGACAGCGGCTGAGGCTGAGGCAGAGGCAGAAGCAGCAGACGAAAGTACGTTGTTGTTGTTGTTGTTGTTGCTAATTTTAAATGCGCTGATAAGTTGCACAAATATTCTAAGGATGTGTGTTTGTTGTTCTTGTTGTTGTTGTTATTCTTTTTAGTCTTCTGCAGGAAAAGAGGAAGAAGAGAAGAGAGAAGAGGGAGGGGTGACTGAGGGCTGGGGGCAGCTGCTGATGACGTTGATGATAATGATGATGACGATGATGATCGCGCGTTGCACGCGACTTGATAGAACAACAAGAATGCAAGAGAATGTTCAATTGACATTTAAAGTTCAATAAATTACAAAAATAAGCAGCTTTAAGCTTGTTTGAATGAAATGCAGAGCTTGCATGTGCTTTCGGATTAGCTTTTAACAGCTTTTAACAGGCAATGCAACAAATTTGCAATACTTAGAAAGGTACAAAATGTGATCAATGTAAAAGCTGATAAGTTTGAAAAGCTTTAATGTGCTTTTTGTGCTAGAGTAGAGCGGAATTAGAGTCGACAGCTTTTAGCAGCTTTTAACAGTCAAATACACATAATTGCAATGCTTAGATAGATTAAAAAAGTGATTAATTCGAAACTTTAATGTGCTTTTTGTGTGTGTCGAGAGAATGGAAATTCAATTTCGGTTAGCTTTTGTCTGACAAATAACCTAAAGTACAATAAAGCATCAAAAATGTGATTCATGTAAAAGCTTTAATGTGCTTTCGAGGGTATTTTGCAAGTCGGTGCACAAATTGGGGAAATTTGCGATTTGCCAGCACACACAAAGAAAATGTCTAAACAGTTGCACATGTAAAACACATCATAGAAACTGACTGCAAAGGCTGCTTGCTGCTGTTCGTATCAGAGATGCACAATTTTGATGATGCGCAGCCGAACAACAACAACAACAGCAACAACAACAAAAAGGAAAAATCTCTTAAGTTATTTAGAATGTTGCAAAGCAAAAACAAAAAGAAAAAAAAGAGGCGCTGATTGCGCCTTGATAATTAATGCATGACAAGAATGCGAAATGCGGCGATGTGAAATTGCGAGTAGAGCAAACGCAAAGCGAGCGACTCGACGTGGCAAGTGGCAAGTGGCAAGAGGCAAGTGGAAAGTGGAAAGTGGCAACTGCCGTGAATATTTTTTTTTTGTTGTGCGTCTTTTGGTGCAATAGATAATTCGTCATCGAATAAATTCATCAATGAAAAACCTAAAATGAAATGACGATGAAAATCAAACTCGCATTTGATTTGCATTCGCTTCTCCTTCTTCCCTTCTCCCTCCCCTCCAACTTGCGGAGCGGAAATGCCAAAAAAAAAAAAAAAAGCTGAAACTGAAACCCACGAAATCTGTGAAGCGTATCTGTAGCAACCGAGCTCTGTTGGGGATGTATCTTTGTATCTGTATCTATAGCTTGTATCTGTATCTTATTTGCCTACGCGGCGGCGGCAGCCAAAATCGACAAAAAAAAAAGAGTCAAATTAATTAACACACACACATAATCGGTTGTTTTTTTTTCTAGCCATGCGTCTGGCTTTTCTTTTTTGTATTTTTGGGTGGGCGAACCGAAAAAAAAAACAAAAACGAAAAAAGCGAAAAACTCGAAGTGCAACTCGAACGAAGTCGAACTCGAACTCTCTGC
Organism: Drosophila sulfurigaster albostrigata; assembly: GCF_023558435.1. Lineage (NCBI taxonomy): Eukaryota > Metazoa > Arthropoda > Insecta > Diptera > Drosophilidae > Drosophila > Drosophila sulfurigaster. The sequence goes on from NC_084885.1 coordinate 23,669,055, forward strand.
TGCAATTTGACACTTTTGTGGGCATTAAGTGCTTCCTCTGCCTACACACACACACACACACACAGACACACATACATCGAAGCTAAGCCAAGTTAAGCCGCCGCAAGTTAAGTTTGCAATCGCATCGCAGAGGATGGCGACGCCTCGTCTCGAAGCCAAACCAAAAAAAGGCTGTGGCAATGTTGTTGCAGTTATATTGCAGTTGTTTTGCCGTTGTTGCAACCGGCAACAAATTGGTTGCATTTCGTTTTTCGTTTTCGACTGCCTGCCTGCCTGACATGCAACTGACACTGACGACGACGACAGCACAGCACAGACGGACAGACAGACAGACGGACGGACGGACAGACGGACGGACGGAAGGCTCATTCGTTTTTGGGAGGCTGTCGCGACAGCCCCAAAACAGCAAACACACTAAAATGAAGCTCAACTAGACGCACTTTAAATGCGCTTACTCAAAAAATATATAAACTTAACTCTAAGAAAAAATATAAGAAAACCTATAAACAGTTATTATAAAGTGGTATATAGAGAAAGCAAAGACTCAGCACTAAGAAAAATTCAAAACAAGTAAGAAAGCTACTCCAAAGTGTGCTTGACTGTGAAATACTAGAATGAAAGCAAAACAGTGCGGTATTATTAAATAATATACCAAAAAAATACTGAATTAATGTATTGTTCTTAAAGTATACACAATAATATACCACAAAAATACTGAAATATACCGCCAAGGCTATGTTTGGTATATTTCGAATGTGTTACTACATCGAGGCATATCATTTCGATATATTTCAGTATGTTTTTTTTGGCATAATTTCAGAATAATACCGCACTATTTTGCTTATGTATATATATATATATATATATATATATATATATATATCTGCAAAAGTACTAAAAATATACCAAACATTATATTTGGTATTGATAAATTTAAGAAAAATTTCGAAATTTTCAAAATAAACCATTAAAAGTCTGACAAAATTTGTAAAATAAATAAAAATTGGAAAATCTGCCAAAATTTTCATAATTAAAAATTTGGAAAATCAACAAAGATTTAAATATTGCAAAAAAAAATAAGATCGGTTAAAATTTTCGAAATAAAAAATTAAAAATCAGTCCAAATTTTGTAAAATAAAATCAAATTCGACAAAGAATTTAAATATTGAAAAACAAAAAAAGATAAAAATCGGTAAATAGTTTAGAAATAAAAGTTCAAAATTTGCAAAATAAAGTAAATTGAAAAAATCGAAAATATTTAAATATTGGAAAAAGTTGAAAATTAGTTAAAATTTTCGAAATTAAAAATTCAACATGAAAATATGAAAGTCTACTAAAATTGTTCATAAAAGTCTGTTGCCTTTGACAGCTGAAAAGCGATCGACTCCCAATGGAAAGTGTATGAGAAAACAACAAAAAAATCGTTGGGGTACAAAAAAAAAAGAAGGCAAAACTTTTGGCGTCTGACAGACGTCGTTGCTCTGAGTCTGAGTCTGAGTCTGACTCTCGACTTCGACTTCGACTGTGGCTGAGACTGCGACTTAACGTTTTAACGTGTTTCGTTGTTGTTACTGTTGTTGTTGTTACTGTTGTTGTTGTTGCTTTTCATCTTCTTGTTGTATTCGTTAAAGATCATGGATATGTTTGCCGAGATGCCAAAACGGAACGCTTCATCGTCGTCGTCGTCGTCTCGTTTTGCTGCTTTACGTAGGCACATCTTGATTTTCGTCGACGTCGTCGCCATCGTTGTTGTTGTTGCTGTTGTTGCTGTGGTCTGCGCTGTGTTGTTGTGTTGTGTATTGTTGTCTTTTACACGCATTCATTAAAAATAAGTTAACAACTTTTTAACACCTAACTGGGCGGCAGACAGTTGAATAAATGAATTATGCTGACGAATGGCGAATGGGCCAAAAGCAATGCCCAAACAAGCAGAACAGCTGAGGTGGGGAGGGGGTGGGGGGGGGGAAGCAGCATGTAGGCAGCTCGGCAGGGAGCAGCAAGAGGGGGGGGGAAGGGGAGGAGGGGGCGAACGCTTGTTAATCAGCTAAATTAAATGCGAAATGAACAAAACGAATTGGTAGTTAGTAGTTGGACAGATCTCCCTCTCTCTCTCTCTCTGTCTCTCTCTGTATGTCTGTCTCCCTCTCTTTCGCACACTCGAAACGTGCGTGGTTGCTCTGATGTTTGATTAGCCTACCTCCATCTCTTTCCCCCCCCTTCCCTATTTTGAACTCCCCGAAAAGCGAGTGTGTTTGCGTTGGTTTTTCATTCATTAAAAAAATTATAAGGCTGAGTGTGTTCGAATGTGTGTGTGTGTGTGTGTGTGTGTGTGTGTGTGTGTGTTTGTTGTGCCATGTTGTGTGTTGGTGGCATTTGCCGTTGCCCGAATTTGTTGTCTAGCGCGTCTGTGGGCCACGACTAACGACTAAATTATGCTGAGCTTTTAATTAGCACTCTCTGCTCTCCACATCCATCAACTCTCAGTGGGTGCAATGGGTGTCGCTATCCGTCCGTCTGTCCGTCCGTCCATTCGTCTGTCTGTCCGTTCCTCATACGTTGTTGTGTGGGTGGCCGTGATAAGCCATTGATTTGTTTCTCTGGCTCTTTAGCTCTTTAAGTTATGAAGTTGAACCAATCTTAAGTTGTTTTTCGCCTTTGTGTTAACGATCAACGATCATTTCGTTCAAGCTTTACGACCTATACTCGTCTAATAACGGTTTACATATCTACCATTAACAATTTGAATGAATAGTCAGTTCCCCTTCCCCTTCCCCATTGTTGTCGTTTGTCAAAGTTGTTAAACATTATAATCTGTTTTAGTCTCCACTACTACTTTTAAACGACTTAGGATTGCTTTGAAATTTCACTTAAAGCAAGTACTGAAGAAACTATGCAGTTTAATCAAAAGTTAACCTCATTCAAACTGAATCACTTTGGTTAAACGACTATGAATTGCAGTGAAATTAAGTTGAACCTAACTAGAGATGGAAATAGGTTGTTTGCATTAAAGACTTTTGTTCTAGCGTGGTTAGTTACGCGAAATAATAAGCTCTAGCCTCATTTCTTGAATCTAATTTCTGTTAATCGACGTAGGAATGCTTTGAAATTTCACATCATGCTACTAATCATAAGAATATGCAGTTTAATCAAAAGTTAACCTCATTCAAACTGAATCACTTTGGTTAAATGACTATGAATTGCAGTGAAATTAAGTGGAACATAACTAGAGATGGAAATAGGTTGTTTGCATTAAAGACTTTTGTTTTAGCGTGGTTAGTTACAGTTTATTGAGCACTACACACTCATCATCATCATCATCAGCAAGCGTATTTTTTGCATGTGTAAGATGAGAAACGGCTCAAAGTCGTTACAATAAAAAATAAAAAAAAACCGCAATCGGTTTTTAATTGAAAACAATGGAAGAGCGAGGAAGAGAGAGGGAAAGAGAGAGGTGAACAATAATAATACAAATAATAATAAGAGTAATGTACTAAACGAAAGGAATTAGCTAGGTAAAGGTAGCAAAAACAGGAAATGCAGCTAATCAAGCAACTGAGTTGTAACAAATTGAAAGCAGCAGCTACTAAGCAGCTTAAACACAATACACACAGAGAAAGAAAGAAATAGAAAGAAAGAATTCTTTCTTCTTTTTTTTGGGTAGTCGCCGTTGTGTCTCTGGGTCAGGTCAGTGCAAGCGGAAGGGAATTCCCGTTTTCCGGATTAGCACAGGCACACATACCGAGTACAATAAAAAACGCAGCCCTGAAACCGAAACCCAAGAATGGAAAACCCCGAACGAACATTTTACTGAGCTAGGGGATTAAGGGTGCGAGCAGGGCTGAAGAAAGACGACCTAAGGAACCTTAGTGAGTACCTGCGTACTGAGGGGAAAAACCCTCGCAGGTTTTTCTTCTTGTTGTTGTGTACGCCCCTGCGTATGCGCAATCTGAGTGTTCAACTTATGCAATGCAATGTGATATTACAAGTATTTAAATAGATATATAGAATTGGACTTACCAGCTGGTCTATTGGAACGTCTGGCCGTGTCGGCCTCCTCGAACATGAGCGGAGCATGACGTCGCGCTTGCACCGTTTGGGGCCAGCTGGTCACACTGGACAGGCAGATGAGAAGCGCCACAAGCAGCAGGTGATGCAATTTGCTCTGATAATGATATGCGATGTGGTTCGATGTGTTGTTCTTGTTGTTGTTGTTGTTTTCTCCTGTTGTTTGTTCACTGCTGCTGTTGTTGTTGTTGTTCTCCAGGGTTTGCACTGTTCCTGTGGCCGTGGCCAAGGCGGCATTATTATTATTATTATCATTCATTTTTGATTTGGATTTGTTTTGTTTTCGTTAAGAACTTTTTATTTTAGTCACAGCACCACAGCAAAAAAAAATATAAATTGATTACAATTTTTTTGGGGCAAACAGTAAAAAAATACGTTATGAAAATATCTGTTGTTTTGTATTCGAAAACCGAGAAACCGAACCGTTTACCGTTAACCGTTTTTACCGCAAAAGCACTCGAAAGTTGTGATGTTGTTGTTGTTGTTATTGCTTTCTTCGACTTTTCTTGAGCAATTCGCTTTTATTTCCGATATTTGTATATCATTATTATTATTATAATTATTTTTATTACTCGCATATACTAGACTTTTGTTGTACTCTTTCTCTCTCGCTCTCTCTTCTGTATATTTACGATTAGATAACACACGCGTGTTTTTTTTGCCTTTTTTTCAGTTGTGTTGTTTTTTTTTCGCTTCTTCGTTTTGCTTGCACTTTATTTTTGCCACCGAAATTTTGTAATTGAATTCGACAAAAATCTTAGTAATTGATTTTTTGTTGTTAATCTTCGATTTGCATTTTTGGCTGCAATTTTTGTAATACACAATTTTTGCACATTTATGGAAAAAAAGAATTCATTTACTTAAGTTTGTTGTTGTTGTTAAGAGTGTGTTCAAGTGTGAGTGTGCGTGTGTGTGTATGTGTGTGTTGGTTGCCTCTTGGCTGATTGTTGACTGTTGTCTGTTGCTTGTTGTCGGCGAGTCGGCGAGTTTTTATCTACTAGATAGCTCACGGGGCGCACACGGCGAGTATATGGGCTCTGTTGGCTGCTGCGCCGCTGCTTGCGCTGTCGCTGCTTGCGTTTGCGTTTGCGTATATGTGTGTGTGTATGTGTTTGCGATGACGACTTGCGTGTTTCGTTACGTGTCGGTGTGTGTGCGTGTGTGTTTGTTGTGCGGTTGCGAACGTTTAGAAAAATAATGTCCACACACGGTATCGGTCGCTTGAATAAATAAACTAAAGCGCAATCGACGTTGGCAGCGCTGCCAGCGCAAACGCAAGCAGCGCAAACGCAAGCAGCGCGCAACATCAAGAGAGAGCGCAACATCAATAGCACAGCACAGCACAGAGAGAGAGAGGGAGAGCGAGAGAGCGCAGCGCAGAGCCAGACTAGCAGGCGCAGGCAAATAAAATTGCAGACAGCGTGAAAGAGGCAAAGAGAGAGAGAGACGAGCGCAACATACGGAGAGCGCGAGAGAGCGCATTTGTGAGAGAGCAACAAAGTTGCGGCTGCTGCTGTCGTCGTCGTTTGCTTCGTCGTTTTGCTGATCGTCGTCGTCGTGCGCGAGTTTGTTCGGCTCTTCGGCTGTCGCTAGCGGTTTTGGGCAGCAGCAACCGCAGCAGCAGCAGCGACTGCGACTGCGGCAGCGATTTTCATTTTGCTTTGTGGTTGCTGTTGTTGTTGTTATTGCTGTGTGTTGTTTGCTGCTATTGTTTGCTAAACTTTGCTGCTGCTGAGGCTGAGGCTGCTTGAGGTTGCTTGAGTCGCGTGTCACAGCGATGCTCGCTTGATGATGACGAACGACGGACGCATCGACGTCGACGTCGACATCAACATCAACGTCGACGCTTCAATGCAAAGTTGAATGAGCACTGAATGCGGCGCATGCGTGCCTTCGCCTTCGCTTAACACTTTGCCTCCCCCTCCACACACTCGCTCTCTCTCTCTCTTCCTCGCCCTCTTTAGTGCCGCCCACTTCATAACGTTTGGCAAACATTGCGTGCATCTCTTTTCAACACGTATCAACATGTTGCCGCAACATGTTGCTAACCCGCCACCCGTTCACCTGACCACCGTCTGTGTTTGTCTACCTGGCTCGCTGCTTGTGCAAATTGCGTAGCGTTGACTGTGCGTAGGCGTGAGCGGCTGCGTCAACGTCAGCGTCAGCCTCTCTATGAGCAGCTCAGTGGGCGAGGGAAATGAAGTTGCATGGGCGTCTGCGGGCTGAGCGAGAAAGAGATAGGCACACACTCTATGCACTCTATGTCTTCGTCTCTGTGTGTGTGTGTGTGTGCGTGTGAGTTGCGCATCCTGTGCACCAATCGCAGACTTGCATTTGAAAGAGAACACCGCACTGCTTAACACTCTACTTTTTTGTCTGTTTCATAATTTAGATGAAATCTTTTCGATTTTAGTTCTTATAATGACAATATTTAATATCGAAACATTTCAGTTAAAGGAAAAACTTAATTTTTGAGCTCAACTATCGACATTTTTAATCTTTAATGCCTATTGACAGCTGCTATTAATTCGTTTCAATATGAAAGAGCGAGAAAAATAGAGTTATGCGCCAGGATGCTTTTGTTGCTATCTCTTTCACCAACTTCATTATAATGCACTCGACTTTCTGTGTAATAAATCTATAAATTTGTTTCTATAGCTATTTCGTTTGATTTTTATTATGTGTTAAGCATTTGATATGCCTCATCTATTCTAAAAATTTCATAATGATTGGTTTATAAACATAAGAGTTATTAGATGTTAGGAAGAAGTTAAAGAAACTAAACTTTGGGGATATTAAAACTTTAAATTTCTACAAAAATAAGATTTATTAGATATTAGCTAAAATTCTTTAATTGCCATTCGGAAACTATATTTTTGATATATTAAAATTTTAAACTTCTGCAAAAGTATTTTGATCGACTTTAAATACAAATGTTAGAATAATAAAAAAAGAGTTATTCCATTTTAGTTAAAGTTTTTAATTTTCATTCCGAAACTAAATCGTATTACAGTTTTTTGAGATAATAAATTCAACCTTCCACCAAAAAATATTTTGATAATGAATGAGCACTTAAAACAATATATAAGGTTGGCCAAAAAGTCTTGCGGTATTTTTATTGAATTTTCAATTGTTCATAAAATTGGTTATAATAATGCGATTTAAGTCAAATATGCGCCGTTTTGTTCGATGACGAGTTCCCAACGAGATGCCAACTTCATAATGCCCCTCTTATAGAAGCTCTCTTTTCTATTGGCAAAAAAACTCGGAGAGCCAATTTTCACAGGACTCTCTTGTGGCCAATTTCCGACTACCAAGCTCGTTCGCCATAGACAGAAATAGGTGGTAATCACTTGGTGCGAGATCCGGACTATACGGTGGATGCAATAGAACCTCCCATCCGAGCTCCCGGAGCTTCTGGCGCGTCACCAAAGATGTGTGTGGCCTGGCGTTGTCCTGATGGAAGACAATTCGGCCTCTGTTGATCAAAGATGGACTCTTCTGCATGAGTGCTGCATTCAAGCGGTTAAGTACAGGTCCGAATTGAGCGTTTGGCCATAGGGGAGCAGCTCATAGTGGATGATTCCCTGCTAATCCCACCAAACACACAGAAGAACCTCCCTGGCCGTCAATCCAGGCTTGGCCACCGTCTGGGCAGCTTCACCGCTTTTCGACCACGACCGTTTGCGCTTCACGTTATCGTAAGTGATCCACTTTTCATCGCCAGTCACCATCCGCTTCAAAAACGGGTCGATTTTGTTGCGATTCAGAAGCGATTCGCATGCATCCATACGGCCAAAAATGTTTTTTTGCGTCAAGTCGTGTGGCACCCATACATCTAGCTTTTTTTTTAATCCAAGCTTCTTCAAATGGTTTAAAACGGTTTGATGACTCATGCCAAGCTCTTGGCCGATGCTACGGGTGCTACTATGCCGATCTCTTTCGATCAATTCGGCGATTTTATCGCAATTTTCGACGACAGGCCTTCCGGACCGTGGCGCATCTTCGACCACCTCCGCACCAGAACGAAAACGTTGAAACCATCGTTGTGCGGTGGAAATGGAAACTGTATCGGGTCCATAAACTGCACAAATTTTATTGGCAGCATGAGTTGCATTTTTGCCTTTATCGTAGTAGTACTGTAAAATATGCCGTATTTTCTCTTTATTTTGCTCCATGTTTGTGACGCTATAACTAACGAACGACTCAAGACAAACAATAAATCAAACACGTGTTAGCGCGGGAAAAGAGCTTTCCAAAAAGGTATCGCATGAACCGATTCGATAAATAGAACTAGAACTACGCGCTTGCAAAGACACCTATCGGAAATACCGCAAGACTTTTTGGCCAACCTAATAGTATATTATTTTTTATGGATTTCTTTAGCAACATTATAAAATCATTTGCATTTCAAATTCAATTTAAAACATTTGGTTTAAAGTGGTTCCGAGATGATGATAATGATGATTCATTTCATCTTCATCTTCTTCCTGAAGAATTCCCTGTGCAGCAGTTGGTTTAATCGAAACTAGTTTTTGAGTTTTATGCCAAGGACCAGCTGAGAGAAGATACAGCGAGATTTGATTATGCGAAATTTTGCAGAGTCATGGCAAGGCGTTAATCAAAAGCTGCTAATTTCTTGATTATACGATCAATTAACCACGGACCACAGAAAAATACTACACAAGACGAAAATATTCTGGGAATGACTAAATCAGCAGATTAATCATACAAAAAACATTCGACTTGACTTTTGCGCTAAATTTTCCTTTGGCCATTTTTCACATTTCATTTCATTTCATTTTCATTTCGTTTCTGTTCATTTCATTTGATTTGATTTTCATTTCATTTAATTTCTTTTTTTTTGCTCTTCTCTGACTAGCTGACTGGTTGCTTGGCTGGCGACAAATCCCTTTATGGCCGCCGATATATCATTTTAAAGCCAGAAAACACTCGCAAAAAAAAGTGTATATATAAAAGTGTAGAAGAGACATAACATAAGTAGTATGTTTCGCATATTTATGTCTTCATATGTTTGCTCTTTTTTTTCCCCTCTGTCTCTCTCTCTCTTGTGGCACGTGTGAGCGCAATTAAAAAAATGGTCACAAATATATTAAGTATTAGTAATAAATAATGTAGCAAAAGAAAAATATGAAAGAAATTATGACAATGTACATTCACAATGCGAGTGGCGCATCTTAAATGCGGTCACCTCGAATACGAAATGCGCTTTCCTAAAAGTCGAAATAGAATCAAGGTCGTTAACGTTCTCTTCTGTTTTATTCAAACAAATCGTATCGGTTTCGATTTCGATTTTAATGCACCTAGAAGCTACTCTATCAAATTTCAGTGGAATCGCTTCATTGGAAACTAAGTTCAGATAGTTAAGATTTAAGATAGATGGATAAGCAATCATTTTTTATTGCGTATATTGTTTCTTATAGTATAGAAATGATCTACAAAATCGTATATTGATATTTTTGCTGACAGCTGAATTCGAATAGCCATTTCATATGTGATGAAAGTTAAATTCCCTTTTTTTGTGTATAATATGGTTTTAGCGTAAGAAGTCGCTATACAAACTTTCTTAGATAGTGCCACTATAGCTGAGTTCAGGTAGTTAGTTATTATTTCATTCGAAAATCATAAATCATAGCTTTTACCTAAAAAAGTGACTAGAATAAATTTCATAATGATACCACTGCAAACATCTGAGATCCTAGCTCAAATGCTTGATGTCTGATATTTCTTATTTTAATCTAAGAAGTGGGAGTAACAAATTTGGTAAAGATATTATTGCAAACAACTGAGTTCGGATAGTTAGTTAGGATGATATTTCTTCTTTTAGTCTAGGAAAAGGGAATGCAAAATTTCGTAATAATATTAATGCTAACAACTGAGTTCTAAAAGTTAGTTATGATGAAAGAAAGGTAGCGCAAAGCAGCTTGATATCTAAATTTTCTTCGTTTACTCTAAGAAGGGAGAATACCAAATTTTGTAATGATATCATTCCAAACAACTGAGTTCCGATAGTTAGTTAGGATTGAAAAGAAGTAAGTAATATGTTTGATGTCTGATATTTCTTTTTTTAGTCTAAAAAGTGGGAATAACAAATTTCATAACGAAATCATTGCAAACAACTGAGTTCCTATAGTTAGTTAGAATTGAAAAGAAATAGAACAAATGCTTTATAGCTGATATTTCTTGTTTTAGTCTAAGAAGTGAGAATAACAAATTTCATAACGAAATCATTGCAAAAAACTGAGTTCCGATGGTTAGTTAGAATTGGAAAGAAATAGAACAAATGCTTTATAGCTGATATTTCTTCTTTTAATGTAGGAAAAGGGAATACAAAATTTCATAATGATATCATTGCAAGCAACTGAGTTCCTATAGTCTAGGAAAAGGGAATATAATATTTCGTAATGATATTATTGCTAACAACTGAGTTCCTATAGTTAGCTAGGATAAAAGAGAAGTTGCACAAATGCTTGATGGCTAAAATTGTTGCAAAGCAGTTGGTGGGATGAGAATACCCGGTTCTTGGGTAGAGTATAAATATGCACAAACTCGAGTCAGACAGAAAACTCTTGTACTCTGGGTGCCAAGTGACGAGTGCCGACTGACGATTGCCGCTAACTGTTGCTGTTGCTGCTGACTGCGACGGTTGGAGTGGGAGAGAAGAGGGCGTTTAGTTAATTAATTTGTTTGCTTTCGATGTCGATTTCATTATCAACAAGCAGAAGACAGCAGCAAAGACAAAAAAAAACATAAAGCAGACAGCAGACGGCGACAACAAGAACAACAACAACAATTAAAATGTAGCGCCAGGCGTTGGCAATAAAATCGCGGGCGATATCGTTAACAATAATTTCTGTCACTCTTAAAGCAAAAATAAAACAAATTAAAATAGTTGCAGAGGCAACTAAAGCGCAAAGAATAGAAAATTATGAAATAATATGCACGAAAATAGGCAGATGGCAACCGACAACAACAACAACAACAACTAAAGCGACAGCTACACGCATTTTCATTTTATTATTTATTTATTATTATTATTTGCTCTTTTCTTGTTTTGTATTCGGTAGTTTTCTTTTTTTTTTTGGCTTTTAGCCGCTTTTCCATTTCATATTTCGTTTTTGTTTTTTTTTTTTTTGCATAGCATTTTTACGCTAGAAATATTTGTGTTTTATTTACTTCACGTTTCTTTTTGGTTTTTTTTTTGCTCTGTGTTTTGTTGTCAGCCTCATTTAAAGCGCTGCTCGCAGCGACGTCGAAATATTCCTATAAATGCTTTTGGCCTCAAACATATAGAATGAAATATATTACGTATGTGTGTGTGTGTGTGTGTGTGTGTGTGTGATATACAAATCTGTGCAGAAGTGCGATATCTGTCGCTTGTCTATAATATGAAAAGAAATGTTAAATGTCTGAAACATGCGTACAAAATGCTAATGCAAAATCAGCAGCAACAGCAACAACAGCAACAAATACTACAAACAGACGGCAATCAACAATCAGAGGCAGCGAACGAAAAAGCAGGAAAAAAAAAGAAGAATTATTGAAATGGGAATGAAGAAAACTGTTTTTCTAGACGGGGCAAATGAAACAGCAACAGCAAAAATGCTTTTTCCTTTGATTTATGTACTTTTAGCGATCGACGTTAACAGCGACGTTGACGTCGGCGTCAGCGTCAGCGTAGACAGCGCTGTAGCAGCACACACACACATACATACACACACACACAGCGCTGACTGAATTTGATTCGTGTTGCACTTGCAGCAGCATCTTGCAGCAACTAACTTCCATGCAAATTAGCCGCAAGATTGTTTCACTTAACTTCTCTCTCTTTCTCTCTCTCTATCTCCATCTCTCTCTCTCTCCCTCTCTCTCTCTCTCTTTCTGTCTCTCTCACTGACTCTTAAAGAACTTCTCGACTTGTGATATTAGCATAGGAACAATCAGGAAGCAGCGAGTCTTTTAGTTTTTGTTCTTCATCTAATCTTTGTTGGAGTACTATATAATTTTTATTTAGTTCTAAAAGTTTTTACGAAAAGAAAGTAAGCAAAAAAAAAGGAAATTACAGGATTTCAATTAATTTTCTTCTATATCAATGACTTAATTAAAAATTAAGCGATAAAAGTTGGAAGAATATAGTCGAAGTAAGTTTTATATTTCAACAAGAAAATTGGAAATTAAGCAATAGAAGTTAGAAGAAAGTAGCAACAAGAAAAATGACATTAAACTAATATCATTTTTTTAGAGAATGATTTGAAAAAGTGTAAGAAGCTGGAAAATGTAAAGAAAATTTATCATCGACTAATAATTTGGTATATTTTGAATGTTTTACTGTATCCATATACCAATTATAGCCTTTGGTATATTGTAGTATTTTTGATATATCAATTTAGTTTATTTTAAAATGTAGTTTCGGACAACTTGGTATATTTTGTATTCTGTGGTATATTTTGAACGTCGTACTGCATCGATATACCAAGTGTATATTTTTGTATACTTTTAGAATATGGTTCATTAGCAAAATAGATACTGACAACCTGGTATATTTTGAGTATAGTCTTTGGTTCATTTCAGTAGCTTTTCTGTTTGTTTGACTTTAAAGTAATTTCCTTCGTTTTTTAATAAGAAATTATATGATTTAGGAAAAGGAGTAATTTAATCATTGAGATAACTGAAAATTACTATAATATTACTATTATACAGTCATACATAAATTCAACTCTTAGTAATTCTTTTGTCTAAACAGACAACGAAAAACAATTTGGCTGACAAGTTTTTGGGGAAGCACTTGAGACTTGAGATATTGAGCGATCGATGGAAAAACTGCTTCTAGATGAGTGCAATTGTATTTTAGCTGAATGAATGCACGAGTCTAACTAATCTATATATGTATATGTATTTATGTGTACATAACATTTTCATAGACACTTTATTTCCCATTACGAATCCTGATCAGAATTATTAGTAACTGCATAAAGCTTTGCACTCTACGACTAAATAAATTGCATATATATAAAGTGCATATATAGATTAGTTGCTTATCGATCTTGGGTCTGTTGTCCAAGTTAAGACTTTAATGTGTTTACACCGAATTGACGACGGTAGCAACGACGACATCGAATTGATCGTTAGTCTAAGAATTATATCATCGCTATTATTGCGTTGATTGATTATTGTTCAGTTGCAGTTGCAGTTGTTGTTGTTTTCGTTGTTGTTGTTGTTTTCGTTGTTGTTGTTGATGTAATTGCTTGGCCCAGAATGTGTGTGTGTGTGCGCTAACTAATTGGGTTGACTGATAACTGGAACATTCGATGCAGTTTGCCGCCACATTTTGCACTGACGTTGCGCATACGACGCGTAATCCGAGACACCGAGACCCGAGACTGCGACTGCAACTGCGACTGAGATATGTATATGTATATGTATGCTATATAGCCATCGAAACGAACGGTAGCTGGCAGCGTGTCTTGGCTTTTTGACGCACCGACAACCGCAGCGATCGTCGGAGACTTCGACATCGACATCGACATCGACAACGTCTCAGACTTTGACTTCGACATCGACATCGACTGACAATCAGGTAAACCAAACGAGACAATTTTCACTACCTCCATCAATCTCTTTCTCCCTCTCTCTTTCTCTATCTCTCTGCCTTTTTATCAACCTTTCTAAGTACTTTATGTCTGGATTTTTGTATCTGTTTTCGCTGTTTTCCTTCACTATTCGTTTCCCTTAAATTTGTGATTCAATCCAATTATTAATTTGCCAGAATCACTTATATCATGTCTGAGGTTAACACATATTTGAGTATTTGAATATTTAAATATTTATTTAGATATATTTTTAAATCATATCCACTATTCATATAAATTTCATTAGCTTTAAATCGGTTTCTGAATCTACTTCCGTCCCCGCCAATCAACGATAATCGAATAAGAAAGGTAATTTTGAAGGTAGAAGCAATAACAATCTGGTATATTTTATCCTCTATGGTATATTTTGAATACTTAATCAGTATATCGATGGAGTTTGGTATATTCTTAGAATTTTAGTATTTAATATTTGGTATATTTTAAGAATAATATTTGCTTTTATTCAAAGTGGTTAGCAGATATCTTCATATCTAGCATTTGGTATATCTCAGTCTTTTGGGGTATATTAATTTGGTATATTTGAAAATGAATACTTCATGAATACTTTTATTCAAAGTGTTCAGCTCGTATCTCTCAGTCGAGCACACTCCACTGTTTCTTTCTTTCTTTCTTAGATATTCTCATTTGTACTTTAATGTAATTTAAATGGCAGCTGCTAAATGTGTGGATGAATTTGCAGTTTTATCTATATTCGCTTCACATGTTTTGGCATAAATTGTAAATATTGAAATCTTTAACTATCTACCCCGAAGTATCTGTATCTAAAAATCTAGATTGCAAATTTTGATTAATGATTTTTTCGATCTATGAAAAATGTTGAAATAAAGTTTAAGGTTGATAAGATCTTAAACCAAGATATGTATGCTAAATTTTAATTTTAAGATTATGAAATCTTATTTTAAGATAAAAATCTTGTTTCAAGAAGTCTAGATTGAAAAGAAGAATACAAATCTTGATTTAAGAACATTTCGATCTTAAACAAAATCTTGGAAAAAGATTTCAAGGTTGACAAATGTTCAATCAAGATCTTGTTAGTCAATCATCGTTTTTAGATTAATCAATTTTCTTTTAAGATCGAAAACATTTCAAATTTAAGGTTTGTTTTTGTTTTTTTTTTTAAATGATGGAATTTTTTCTTTAAAATTATAATTTTTATCATTATTTAAAAAGAATTTAAGAATGCTTATATTTTGACATCATATAATCTAGATTCAAGATTTCATTCTTCATCTTAGCACTTTTTATTTCGCCAGTTTTTATTTCCCTTTTTTTATTCTATATAACTACATTGAATTTCTTATTATATCTTATGCATCCCGAGCTTCATCTCGAACTACATTTTGATTTCTGTAAAATCAATTGCATCTACTTTAGTCAAGTTAACGCTCTAACCCTTTGTATCTTTGAGTGTATTTCTATATTTGAATTCATCTTAATTTCTATTTGCTTGCATCCGCATTTGCGGTAGGCTCAAATGTATCTATCTATCTTTTTTTTTTGCCTCTGCTGTTGTCGTTTTCGTTGTCACATTGCTCATTGACCGTTGATCGTCGACGCAACGTTTGTAACTGTCAATCATAAATTAGATGCCAATCAAAGTAAATCACAAAAAATTGTGTCTGATTTAAATGGCAAAAGGCAGCAAAAGTTTAAACTGAACTGCATTGCACATGTGTTTCTCATTCATATTGAAAGCCATGTGCAATTGTTTATTCATCTATAGTTTGCTCGAATTCATAGCAGAAGAGTAGCTTAAAAAATCTTTAAGGATTAATCTACATACTAGATATTAATCATGATTTTTCTACACTTTTATTTTCAGGTTTCAGCTTGTGTCACTTTTTTTGGGTAAGCGAAATTCTTTATTATTTTATGACTTAGTAACAACTTAATCACAGCTGCGGTTCTGACTCATCACCCCCTCCTCTCCCCTCTGCCACTGCCCCCCTTCTCCCATCGCTGGTTACGCTGTTTTTATCTACAGAGCGCGCGCGCGCGCTACGCCTGATATTAAGTATACGTCATGTGTGCGTTTGAAAAGTGATTAAAGTTGGGAAAGTTTAAAGTGGAATCAAGACATTCAACGAATTGAGTTGTATGAATATTTATGCGATTATTTCGCCAATTTACCGTCTGACAACTGGCTGACAACGACCGTTAAAGCCAGCGTCTGATCCAATCCCATAGATCACAGTTCGCAATTGATCGATCGATCGATCGAACGAACGAACGCTTGCACAGTGGTGCCAAATTGCATAAATTAAACCATTTTTAATGTGTGACAGTATGGATCATTGATCATCATCATCTTCATCATGATCATGATCATCACCCGAGTGTAATTCGAGCTCATGAATATGGAAGACTCCAGAACTAGATTGAAGCATTTTGATGGTAGACTCAACGTTGCTTCTTTTCGACGATGATTCATTGTGGGAAAATCATTAGAAAACAAAAGTGCTGAACAATCAATCATCCAATTTTTTATGGATGGGGGTTTTACCAAAAAAAAGAAAAAAGAGAAATAAATACGAGTCTCCCCAGTTATAAACTACCCTGCATTCAATTTGATATTTCTGTTTATTACAAATGTGTTGCATTTTCATTGTTCCACACTTTTGAAGTTTACTTGTGTTAGGATTGTGTTTGATTTCCATTGTTTCGTATTATTCCAAGTGCAACAGTTTGCAAATGAAAAGTCATTTTATACTCTAAGCGCTTTATGGACGTGTTTCATTTTCGTTTCATTCCAATGCCAACGTTTCAGATTGTCAAGCATGTCTCCATGTCAATATTTCTTAGTGTTAAGTATTCCTGTATTTTAAAAGCTAATTTGTGTTTCATTTTCGTTTCATTCCAATGCCAACGTTTCACATTTTCAAACATGTTTCGAATATTTTCGAATATAAATATCTTTTAGTGTTTAGTACTCCTATATTTAGAAAGCTAATTTGTGTTTTGTTTCAATTCCACAATGTTCCATTCCCATAATTTCTCTAGATTGAAAACCCGTTTCAATGACCCACATTTCGAATAGTAATTTGTGTTTTGTTTTAATTCCACAATGTTCCATTTCCACTGTTTCTCTAACAAATTCTATTCCATTTCCCAGCCACATTTCACTCATCACTTTCAACTTGATTGGATTTGCTAGCTAATGTTCCACTTCCACTGTTTCATTTCGTTGGCATTTGCTAAGGTCGACTTTTAAAGTGCATTCAATGTGGCGCACCATTTAAAAAACAAATGGCAAACAGCAACAACAACAACAACTACAGCGAAATACCCAAAGAATGTGTTTGGAGGCAGAGCAATAAGCAAAAAAAGAAACATACACAGAAGCAGAAAAAAAACGAAAAAATAGCAAAGGCTGCGTCATCACAGCGCCAGCAATTTATGTGCTTATTTAATGCCAACGTCGCCGGCTGTCCACCCCGCCCCTTCACACGCCCCCTTCTCAACCGTCCGCCCTCCGCTGCTGTTGCCAGCCAGCCAGTTAGCCCAGCAACCCCCGCCTCTCTATTCGATGTCGCCACCGCCTGCCACGCCCTTCTGCTGTGCTGTGCTGTGCTGTGCTGTGCTGTGCTGTGATCACCGTTCAGCGATCAGTGATCGCTCCATGCTGTAAGTCACACCAATTGCTAATGCCCGACGCGATCCGAGCAGCCATTGAATTGTAAATTGTAAATTGTGCTTTTTTTTTTTGCTCCAACAACATTTCATCATGCCACAGAGATTCGATGGCATCTACAAAACCAAAAAACAAAAACTAAAACGATCAATCGATCGATTGATTTTTCTACTTTTTTTCACTGTACATAATTTTGTTTCTTCTTTATTTTTTTTTGTTTTTTGGGTCGCCCTTCAGTCTAAACATAGTAATAAAAGCCAACTTCATTGCCAGATAATTGGCATTTTTCCTTTCTTTGATTTCGCTTTTTTTTTTTTTTTTTTTTTGGGGTGTGTGTCTTGGCTAAGTGCTATGATGGGGCCTTGGCTCTGTGGCTCTGATATCACAGCATTCCTGCGGCCCAAAAACCGAAAAAAAAACCAACACGAAATGGTGACTAGTGTATGCACTTTCTATTTCATTAAGGAATTGTATGTTGTGAAAGATTCAGATTCATATTCATAATTGATTCGAAGAATATAATATCATATGATATCATTACTCAGCTAATTATGTAAAGTTGTCTACTGATTTCAATTTATATCGTTAAAGACTATCCAAAGAACTAATCATGCCAAGTTTCATGTTCGTAACTGCTCCCCAAGTCGAGTTCACTTAGACAGTTGTACCGAGCATTTATAACTGAAGTTGTCAACTAATTTCTCTATATGTCGTTAGATACAATCATAAGAACTAACCATGCCAAGTTTCATGTTCGTAACTGCTCCACAAGTCGAGTTCACTTGGACAGTTGTGAAGTGCGTTGGTTTACAACTAAAGTTGTCAACTAATTTCACTATATATCGTTAGATATAATCGTAAGAACCTATTTTGCCAAGTTTCATGTTCCTAGCTACGTGAAAAGTCGAGTTCACTTGGACAGTTGTACCGAGCATAGTTTTACAGCTAAAAGTTGTCCACTCATTTCAATATATTTCGAAAAATACAATCATAAGAACCAATTATGCCAAGTTTCATGTTCCTAGCCGCTCCACAAGCCGAGTTCCAGTGGACTGTTGTACCAAGCATAGTCTTACAACTAAAG
This sequence comes from Drosophila sulfurigaster albostrigata, assembly GCF_023558435.1. Classification (NCBI taxonomy): domain Eukaryota; kingdom Metazoa; phylum Arthropoda; class Insecta; order Diptera; family Drosophilidae; genus Drosophila; species Drosophila sulfurigaster. The sequence continues at coordinate 23,687,506 of NC_084885.1, forward strand.
TTGTAAGCTCAATTCAATATATTTCGTTAAATATAATCGTAAGAACTAACTATGCCAAGTTTCATGTTCGTAACTACTCCACAAGTCGAGTTCACTTGGACAGTTGTGCAGAGCATAGTTGGGAGAAGTGCACAAAATACACTGAACACATTAATAACTCGTTCAAATTAGCTGGGAATGTGCTTTAGCATATGATGGGACCATATAGAAAGAGATATGTATGTAGAATATGCTTAAGTTGAAACGATTTATGTGAATTTTGATTAGTTGGCATCGACGTCGGCGATTAGCATACCTTAAATACTTAGCGAGGGGCTTAACGACAACATTTCAATTGGCGGCTAAAGTGCAGGCAGAGTGAGTGAGTGAGGTTGCCCCTTACTTATGCTATCGAATATATATAGACTGTATAGATGGAGTCTCTCTTAAGCTATCGATTTTATATATCGTGGTTTCTAATAATTATTAATTATTCACTTCGCACTTGGAGAAAATGTTGCCCGTCTTTTCCTTTTTCCTTGTGTTGCAGGACACAATGCTGGACATTCGGATCGTGTGTCTCGTGTTTCGCGCGTTTTCTTTTTTTGTGTTTTCGTTTTTCGGTTCGTGGGGGGAGGGTTTGTCTCTTCTTCTTCTTCTGCTGCTGTTGCTGCTATTTTTCTGTTTCGTTCTTTTTCGCTCGCTGCGTTTTGCGTCGTTTTTTTTTTGTCGCGCGCGCGTTCGTCTTTCGTCTTTCCCAGCGGCGTTCGCGATCTTGGACAAACTGATGTTAGATTAAAAGCGTCGTCGCCGTCGCTGTCGCTCTGCTGGCGTTCGCTGCTTTGTCAGCTTTGCTCTCTCCCCAAAAAACTCTCTCGCTCTCTCTCTCTCTCACTCTCTGTCTATTGCTCTATCAAATTTTGCGCTCTTTCTGCTTTTGTTTTATACATTTTGCTATGTGACAATCGCAAAATAGACAACGACCGACAGCTGCGCTTCTTGACACTGACGACGACGCTGGCGTCGCAGCCCCCGTCGACGTCGACGTCAACGCTGACGTTGACGTTCTTTTGTTGTGGAACTTTTGTTGTATTCGGTTTTTTCTTTTTATTTGGTTTACTGGATTAGTTTGTTGTTGCTCTTTGGCTTATTGTGGATTTTAATTTCATTTGTCGCTTTTTCAGCTACCACATAACGTGGTAATCGCTTCGTTTTCAGCCATTAAACCCCGTTCGACCCACCCAGCTACCCAACCAAGTCAACCCCAACCTTGCCGCTCTCACCTGAGACACCCGCGCACTTCGATTAATCCATCGATCGACGATCGATCGTCGCTGCCTCGGGCGCTGATCAATGAAGCGTGCTCTGCTGCTGTCGTAGCGTTCAACGTTCAACGCTCAACGCTAAAGCACAAAACCCAGCCCGCGTCCAATTCTAATTTCAATTCCACGCCCCAAGCCCCAACGCAGCAACTCGATACTAACCTACGACAGGCAGCGTCGTATTGGCGCACGCGGCGTATGCGCAATGTATGCGCACAAATGTTTCTTACATTGAAATTCGAATCGCTGCAAAAACAATGAGCACCAAAATACCCTATAAAACGAAACGCGGTGAAAAAGAGTTTGACGGTCTCTCAGAAAATATTTCTATTTACAATTGTAATAAATATTTAGCGATCTAAAATATCAAGGGGAATTTTGTTTATTTTCTGAGAAGAAGCAATTGATTTGCAGTTGTTGCATTAAAGATGATGTAATTAATAGCTTATGATCACTTCATAGTACATTATTTTGTGCTGAACTGAACTTTATTGAAATTCAATTCATTAGTAAACTTTTTTTTTCTTGAAATTTGTTAAAATGATTTTATAACATTTACTGGAAATGTAATGAAATATTATTTTAAACACCAAATAATTCAATTAAATATTTTATTTATTTGAAAATGGGATAAAATATATAAATATATAATACATGTAAATCTTTCGTGATGTATACCCATGAAATAATATATTAAATAAACTATTTCAAGTGATGTTTTCACAATATTCAGTATATTAATATACTGCAATATACAAATATATATTTATTTTTTACCCATTTTTCAATAGAATAAAATATATAATATATGTGTAATACATTCATATATTTCAGTATATTAATATACACTTAAAATAGAAAAACATATAAATACATTTATATATTAATATACTAAATATTCACTTGAAATAGAAAAATATATAAACATATGTATATACATTTCAGTATATTAATATACTGAATACTCGCTTGAAATAGAAATATGTATATACATTTATATATTTCAATATATTAATATACTGAATAATGGGGAAAATGATAAAGTACATTCTTAGTTAAATATTTCAACATTTTATTGTTATATTCCGAAATTAAAACCAAATTCCTGTGAGACTCTATTTAATTTTGAGAAATCACATTAAGTATGTTCGTTTTCTATTAAGCCCAAGCTCAACTTATCACAGGGTATCACAATGTCGAGCAAACATTTCACAGCTAAGTAGCAAAGTCTTTTGAAAGTCTCACGGTAAACAAATGAAACTGTTAATCTTAATGTCATAAGGTGCCACATAGTTGAGCAGTCATTTATTGTGCACAAATATTTCAAAGACAAACATTTATGTTCTTTCTTTTTTTGGGGGGTGGGGTGCAGCTTTTAGACTAGAGATAAACGAAATTCTTTAGATTAAAACAAAGTCATGCAGTCACTTTTCTTGTGGACACTAAAAGAGATACAAAACCAAAGTGATTTTTCGAAAAGAAGTCTAAAAAGCTTGTTAGAATTTTGGTTTCATTTCGAAGAGAATCTGAAAGTAGAGATTGCATTTTGTAGGGTGTGTTTAAATAGAGCAATCCATTAATTAATCCATTGATTAATTAATCAGTTTCGAGGAGCATTTTGAAGTTAGCTTGAATTAAATCGAATTTAGAGGAGAATCCGAAAGTTGAGCTGAAATATTTTTATCAAATGATGAAATCTATTGATCAATTTTGAGAATATCTGAAAGTTGAGATCATATTTTGTAGGATATCTTCAAGAAGAATCAGGTTAATCAGTTTCGAAAACGGATTGAAAGTTTAGATGAAATTTTGTCGAATATTTTTAAGTGTATTAATTAATTGATCAGTTTCGATGAAAGCCTTAAAGTTGAGATGGAATATTTTGTACGATATCTGTAAGAAATTTCAATTTGATCAGAGTCGAGGAGAATCTGAAAGTTGAGATGGAATTTTTGTAGGATATCTTTATGTAAATCAATCCATTAATCAGTTTTGAGAATATCTTAAAGTTGAGATCAAATTTTGTAGACTATCTTTAAGTGAAGCATTCCATTGATCAGTTTCGACGAAAATCTGTAAATCGAAATAAAATATTTTGAAGGATATTGCACAAATATGTTTTTTGATTTTTGGCCAAAAATATGCGGCGATATTTTTGGAATGTCGGGCCCCAAACTTAACCACAAACTGATGATCATGTGCAGCGTTTGAGTGTGTGTGTGTGTGTGTGTGTGTGTGTGTGTGTGTGTGTGTGTGTGTGTGTGAGAATTGCAGCTGCTGACGTCATTTGGCGAGAAATGCTGGAGATGCCATCACAATGATCCATCATCGTCAGCCTCTTCTCATCCTCATTTCTCCGTCTCCGTCTCTGTCTCCATCTCTGTCTCTTTCTCGTTCTCATCACGAGTCGCGTTCACTGTTGTTATTGTTGTTGTTTGCCTAGACAAATTTAGATACCAACCAACCGACTATTCTGAGTAGTTGTGTTGCGTTGTGTTTTGTATACTTAAAGTATAGTCGTAGTCACAGCAACAGCAACAGCAGCAGCTGATATGCAAGTGCATACTACGTCTATTTAGAATGTATTATGCATTTCGAGACTGCCAGCTAAAAATAGTCGTAAAACATTTGTGTGCATGGAATGTGTCTCGTGGTAGAGAGAGACGTTGAGTGCTCGCCCAGCGAACCAACTATTTACCTAGCCTAAGCACTCACTTACTCACATACACTCACACTCATACACTCGTAGTCATAGTCATACTTATACTCATAGTCATACACTCACACTCACACTCATTGTCGTTGTCATACTTCTAATCTGGTTTCCCTTTCAATTCATATTCCGTCACGATCCGGCGTCTACTACTCAGACATCGCTTTCAATATGCTTAGTCGAGTCAGTCAGCAAATTGTAATTGCAACTGCAACTGCAACTGCAACTCCATCAGCAGCAGCAACAGCAGCAGCATCTACTCCAACTCAAGAGGGTTGCAGCCAAGTGGCCAACTGCCAATTGATTAGATCAGAACAGATCTCAACTGAACTGAACTACGTCTAAAGCAGCTGATGACGACGATGATGACGACATTCGCAGACCTTTGTTCCATTTGCCATCGGTCCATTGCAAAGTGATTTCAATGATTTGTAAAAAAGATCGCTTCAAAAGTGCTTTCTTAGTTTTTCTTACTTTGAGTCCCATTTTTGCAGTTTATTATCCCATTCTTCCAACCTGTATAGCACTGTTTCATTTGCCATTATTTTAATAAATATCAAGTTTGATATGAAAGTGATTTAAACGCTTTTAAGTAATAGCGATATCAAATGTTCTTGGTTCCATAGTTTTTTTTGACTTTGAGTCCCATTTTTGTAATTTCTCTTCCCATTCTTCCGAGCTTTACATTGAAAGTTAAGTAGAGAATTCAAAGTGCTTTAAATTCATGTGCTTCGAATATGAGTGTTTGCTTTGAAACCATTCTAATATCTTTCATTTTCAAATACTCAGATTTTCTTACTTTGAATCCCAAATTTAAACTTTCCACATATTACTTAATTCCAAATTATTCGACACTATTTTTAATTAACGTTAAGTAGTGTAAGTCTTATTATTCAATGAAATATCATCTGCAGTTTCACTTCCAGGTGTCCCAATTCTCCACTTACTATTTACCAAATTGAACTGTTTAATTTCTCACTCTTTTGTTGGAATGTAAACTTTGATATTCCCTGATTTTACTGCTCCAACTTTAACTTTACATCATTCCCAACTGTTCCAAATGATTTCCTTACTATTGTTTTAATTACCACATTGAACTGATTTATTTCTCACTTTTAAATTCCCTGATTTTGTGTTGCCTTGCTTCAAATACTATTGTTGCTAGTTCAAATTGTTTCGAATTCTACTTGCATAGCTTTCGCTGGACCAGATCATTAAGATTCCGGAGGAAGACAGCAATGAGAGCAAACTGAGTTGTGTTTACCATTTCGTATTCGCAATATTTGCCAAGCATTTAGCGCCTAATCAGCTGCTGCTTAGACTCATTTTTTTTTTTGGGCTGTACTACATACATTTTCTATTTGTTTGTAGTTTTTTTTTCGGGAATGGCGCACGCGGTCAGCGATCGGTGATCAGCAGCGATCGGTGATCAGCAGCGATCTGCGATCTGCGATTCCAGAATGCCGCGCCAATTAGCGCATTTTGTAGTTGTGGGGGGAGAAGAGTTGAAAAGAGTCGAAAAGCCAACGCGAGATAGCGAAGTAAACAAAAACAAACAAAGAACACGCGATCATAAATAATGCGGCACGTGCATTTGACGCTAACTGCAAAAATATAACCCCGCTTCCCTTTCCTTCCCTTTGCCAACACTGTGAGTGTTTAGAAGAGATCCCGAGATCGAAATAAATCAGAGCGCTAAGCACATGATGCCAAAAACACAAAAAAAAAAACAAAACAAAAATGCCTCAATAACTTATTGCAATCCAAACAATGAACGCGAATGGACATAATTACCGAGACCACGTTGGCCATATATCTGAAATTAGACACTCGGAAAGAGAGGCAATCGAAATGGAAAAGGAAATGGAAATGGGAGTGAAAGTAGAAATGGAAATGGAAGTGTGAGTGGGATACCGAAATACAATTAGTAACAGTCCCATTTCCTGATCATAGATACTTGGGGCTCCTATTAATCATTAAATATATTAAATAGTTTCTATGTGTCCCCAGTTTAATTTGGGCATGAAAGGGTTAACAAAGGGCTAGCAATGAGAAACTCTGACAAATAAATGGTATATACAATATGATTTCTTTAAATTTGATTGCGATCTGATAGAAGACGTTTAAGAAATACTTTAGTATACTTACTACAGTTCTAGTATATTTTACACTCTATGGTATAATTTGAATGTGGAAAGAACTACCAAATATAGTCGACATACCAAATATAGTCTTCAGTATATTATTTTGACACTATGGCATATTCAGAATGTTGAACAATATCAATATAACAAATATTGTTTTTTGGTATATTTGTAGTATTTTTTATGTATAGTAATTATACCCGCTACCCATAGGGTAGAAGGGTATTATAACTTTGTGCCGGCAGGAAATGTATGTAACAGGCAGAAGGAGGCATCTCCGACCCTATAAAGTATATATATTCTTGATCAGCGTCAACAGCCGAGACGATCTAGCCATGTCCGTCTGTCCGTCTGTGTGTCTGTCCGTCTGTCCGTCTGTGTGTCCGTCCGTCTGTCCGTATGAACACCTAGATCTCAGAGACTATAAGAGATAGAACTATATTTTTTTTTCGACAGCAATTGTTATGTTTGCACGCAGATCAAATTTGTTTCAAATTTTTGCCACGCCCACTTCCGCCCCCGCAAATCAAAAAAAATCGAATAACAAGCGTAAATTTAAAGCTAGAGCTGTGAATTTTGGTATAAACTATAATTACTATAGTAGTTATGATTCCTGAAAATTTGGTTGCGATCAGATAAAAATTGTGGAAGTTATTAAAGAAATACTTTTGTATGGGCAAAAACGCCTACTTACTAGGGGTCTGAGTTGCTTTGGCTGACAATCTGGTACATTGTGCCGTCTATGGTATATTTTGAATGGTGTGCTGTATCGGTATACCAAACATACCATTTAGTATATTTTTAGTATTTTTTTAGTATTTTCGGTATATTTTGAAAATAATACCACAATATTTTGCCCTTATTAAAAATGGGTAGCGGGTATCTCACAGTCGAGCACACTCGACTGTAACATTCTTACTTGTTTTTATTATATTTTACACTTTTTAATTTGAATGTGGAAAGAACTATATCGACATACCAAATATGTTATTTTGACACTATATGGCATATTCAGAATGTTGTACAATATCCAATATAACAAATATGGTTTTTGGTATATTTGCAGTATTTTTGATGTATATTAATTTGATATATTTAAAGAATAATACAGCACTGCTTTGCTCTTTTGCACACTCGACTGTAGCTTTCCTACTTTTTTATTTATTAATGTCTGCAGATTCAATTCAATTCAATTTGAAATAGTATATTTGGGTTTACACCAGCTTAAAGAAGAGTATTTTTTATATAGGGTATTATTCATTATTTTATTTTATTTTATTCATTTCTGTCAAATTAATCCTTCTTTTTTATTTATACATTTCGGTTTACAAGAGATGTTGTATTATTTGTTATATTATTTTATTTACATCTATCTTATATAAATACTTTAATACTTTCATTGAACTCAAGAGTTGTCAGTTTTATATATGACATAGTTTGATAGAAACTGAATTATTTTTGCATAGGTTTATAATTATCATAGATCTCATTTATTGTGAATGGTATTTAACTTTGAAATGTGGTGTACCATGTGGAATATTCTAGCTTCTTACTGTGCATTATTCGTAATATGAAATGTTCTTTATCGTAGCGTAGATAGCGTAGATAGATCCATAGATCTGTTGATCAAGTTATTGTGAATGGTATTACATTCGAAATGTGGTATATACTAAATCGTACTTCTAAGTGTGTAATATTTATTTAATTGACAGCCTATGAAATTGCTTTCTCTTAAAACTCATCAGTGTTGATAGATCCATTGAATGGTATAAAATTCGCAATGTGGTATATACTGAATTTTACTTCTTATTATGAAATTTCTTTCTCGAAACTGATCAGCATAGAAACAAAAATATTGAAAACAATTGCTTTGGCGCAACTTTTTATGATTGAAGCATTTCAGTTGTCAGTCAATGAGTATTTGGGAACATCAAAAACGATCTCTACAATCAATCAGAACACATCAATGCTAAATTTAGCTGATTTCTGTGGTAGTCTAATGACCTCCAGTTTATGAATAGCTTGTGGGAAGAATGGGCCCAGTAAAATTTGCTATTATTATTGTACTTCATTAATATCATTGAAGAACAGAGTTAGTATATGCAATTATATAAATAGTTTGGCATTAAAAATACTTTCTAAGGCAACTATATTTACATAAGAGAGAGAGAGAGAGAGTGAGAGAGAGTATAATGATGAGGTATGCGGATGATTAATCAATTGCATGCAACATATTTTTGTGTAAAGGATGTTTTAGTTTATTGTTGTGGTGTATCGTTAAATTAGAACAGTCGCAAGATTAAGAGCAAGCACCCAACTCGTAGTCGATCTCATCTCGTCACAGACAACACACAGAAACAACAACAACAACAATAAGAAGACAATTTTATCAGCGATCGCGACGGCGCGTGATCTTGCAAGAGTCTCAAATAGACATAAACAAGTGGCGGCCGCCGGTGACGTTGATGCCGATGCCGATCGCGATGTGCTGATGATGATCATGATCATGATGATGATGATGCCGATGGTCAGCAACGAGAGCGTAACGCTTTTTATTTGGGGAAAAGGGAGAGCGAGAGCAAGAGAGGGGGAGAGCTCTACATCTCTGTGTGTTGATGAGGCGATGAGTAAGCGAAGCGGCTGCGGCTGTCTAGCATTAGATAGTCATGCCTTGAACAGCGGCAGCCACAGCAACATAATTAAGACAATAGTTTACGTACACGTAAGACGTAAGAGTATTTCTTCTAGTGTGTGTGTCACATTGCGTTGCGACACACACACACACACACACAGAGATGTTGCGATGTTGCTGCCAAGTGGCAAGAAGGCATTGCCCATTGCGCCTCGGAACTTTTTTCATTGATCACAATCGCAATTTGCAGACAGCACCCAAAAATTGTTGGGTAATTATTTATTTATTTACGAGTCTGCTGCGAGGGGGCGTGGCAGCGAGGCAGCAGTACCAGTACCAGAAACGACAATAGAAATACAAATATATTTAAATATTTCTTAGTCAATTTCATATCGATATCTTTTCATTTTTCTACTGTTGCTATAGTACATCACTGTACTATGCGGCGTATGCGCAATATCGCAATATTTGCCATCACACGACGTATGCGCAATGTTTGTACAAATCTTTGACAAGCTTTGAGAAGCCAAACATTTTTGTAATTTTTCCACTGTGTCAAAAGTGTTTTTATTCTCGATTTTCGAGAACAATTAGAAATATAATTGTTATAATTAGTTGGTGACGAGATTCTGTCGTTGCGATTATAATTATAATTCTCGTTCATCATCGTTTTATGAGTTGGTTTAACCATTAGCAATTATTTGTGTTGTAATCTTAAGTTTGCAATTTTTATTGGCATTCGTTGATATCAGCATTGCTTGTGTTATTATTTAATGCATTGGCAAGCATTTGCATTAAATTCAATATTTGTGTAAGCAAATTAAGCAAATTAATTATTTGTGTAAGCAAATTAGGAAACAAAATTTGACTTTGAACTTATTTATACATTAATATAATATTAACAGCATAGGCCTTAGCATTTTTCTTAGCTTAGGCATTGAAAGTAACATTATCATTCTTATTAGCATTAGCATTAGAATTTTCCTAAGCATTAGCATTAGCATTGGCATTACCATTATCATTAGCATTAGCATTGGCATTAGTATTAGTAATAGCATTAGCATTAGCATTGGCATTACCATTATCATTAGCATTAGCATTGGCATTAGTATTAGTAATAGCATTAGCATTAGCATTGGCATTACCATTAGCATTATCATTAGCATTACCATTAACATTATCATAAGCATTAACATTAGCATTAGCATCAGCATTAGCATTAGCATTAGCATTAGCATTAGCATTAGCATTAGCATTAGCATTAGCATCAGTATTAGCATTAGCATTAGCATTAGCATTAGCATTAGCATTAGTATTTTCATTAGTATTTCCATTTCTGTTTGCTGCTGCATTAGCTGTAGGGTTTACGTTACATCACACATCAATCCATAGAATTATTATGAACACCATAATTTGCAGTCTTAATAATTTCATTGAACATAAAATATTTTATGTATTAGGATTTTTTGGCATTTATGATGATCATTATCATTGATTTTGTCAGTAGTTTCTATCCAATTTTCTTATACGTACTATCATTAGCATTATTATTAAACTTTTCGTTGGTTCAATGTGTGACAATATTGCTAGAATTATCATTTTCATTGAAGTAATCATTGTCATTAGTCAGATGTTCAGCATTGTTATTAGTATTATTATCAGCATTATCATTATCATAAAAGATATTTTCATTAGTGTTGATGCTCAGCAATGTGATTATCATTACCATTATTATTGAGGTGGTCCTAAGTTGAATGTTTAGCATTGTCATTATCATTATTTTGTGCATCATCATTAGAATGGAATGCATTATGCTTAACGCATTCAACATTGGTATGTTTTCAAACTTGGCCAAACTTGTGGTCACATTGTGCGTACAATCGCAATTTGATGCGATAACATAGATGCATACATTAGCCGATAAATAATCACAGTCGTGTATCGGATGTGATTGTCTGCCAATGGATGTGACTCTATCAAAATAGTTGTTGCTTTTGCTATTGCTTTTGCTGTCTGCTGTCTGCTGTGATGTTTGATTTGGTTGTCAATGGAATCGCACGTGTGAGGGCCAACAATGTTGACTTGTTTGCTGTTGTTGTTGTTGTTGGTCAGTCTCTTGGCCACGTCTCACGTTCGCAAAATAACAAAAAAGAAGGCGACAAAAGGCGGGGTGACCGCGTGATCGAGTTGAGGGAGACGCAACTCGAATATCTTGATTCTATTGCAATTTCAGTCAGACTCATTTTGTTGTCAATGTGCGTGTTCGTTCTATTTGGCACGTTTATCTTGACTTCCCTCTCTTTCCTTCTCGCACCCACGCGATCTCTCTCTTTCTCTCTGTCTGTCTGTCGCTGTGCGTGACAAGAGAGGTGAAGATCAGAGATCACGATGATGATGATGATGATGATAATGATGAGACTGCAGCAGCATGATGATTGTGTTTCGGGTCGTCGTGTGTGTGCTAAAATAATTGATGAATGTGACGGCGGATTGCGCCTCATTTTGGTATTTTTGGTATTTTCGATTTTCCACTTCTCAATTGTATTTTCAATTTGTTCCTTTTTTTTTTGTGGCTGTTGTTGTTTTCGCATTTTTAGTTGGAAAATTTTGTAGTAGAGAAAGTGGAAGCAGCAGCTGAAACGGAAATCAAAAGTCACGTACAGGTCGAAGGCATATCTTACTACAAACAAATACAGTAGAAGTATATATTATATATAGTTGAAGTATATATTGTTTTGTAGTAGAAGTATATACTATTTGGAAGTAGAAGTATATAGTATATTGTTGTTTTTGTGCTTCGCAGCTATTCAAATCAGCATCGTCTATGTTTGATTGCCTCACACCTACAACACTGTTCAAAATGTGTGTGTGTGTGTGCGTTCACAATGTCTCAGGCTCATTCGCACTGCGATCGCTGACACGCAGCAGCAGCAGCAGCAGCAGCAACGGTTGCTCTTGCCACAGCAACTACAACATCGACAATGCCAACTTGTTTTCGCATACCCTGTAGCCAACAAAAGGATGAGCTAAACAAGGGTATGTTTGATTGTTGGTAGTGCATTTAAAAAGCTTTAAGTGTTAAGCATTTTAAAAGTATTCTCATTATCATTTATTATCATTTTAAGTTTAGGAGCGCAAAATGCAATATTATCTCAGTATTTCGGAAATTTTTTAGAAAAAAACTTATGCTTACTGTCCCTCATTGACAACCTAGACACAAAATAATAGAAATAGTTTGAGTGTAAATAATTGAAGTCAAATAATAAATACATATATTTTATATTTGAATTGTAATTTAATGCCAAAATAATGAATAAATCAAATATAATTGAGATTCAAGACTAAATTAAAGTCTAAATACTGAACAAATTATATATAATTTAGATTCAATTAATATTAGAGCGTAAATAATTACAGTTGAAGTTTTCGGCTTTAACTTAAATGAAAGACACATTTAAAATAATAAATGATATATTTGAATTGTAAAGTTAAGTCTAAATACCTGACAAATTAAATACAAATTTAATAATTTAAATTCAATTCAATAAAATTACATAAAATGTCAAGTAAAGTCTAAGATATGTAATTTAGATTAGTAAACTCATATTACTTTTTATAAAATTACATAAAATTCAATTCAAATTATTCATAGTGCAAAACAAAGACATTCAAAATTACATAATCTGAGATTTTCGAAATATCATTTGGGTTTTTTCATGCCAAATTGGAACTCATGTGAGATTTATTTTTATGTATATTATATTTATATATTATAATAAATGTATCTAAGAATTGCTTTAAATAAAGTTTAAAATAAATTTCCATAACTTTACATTACTACTTCACTATGTAAAGTAAAATTATTGAGATTTATTCTAGACTTTATTTAATGCACTTCTAAGAGTCAAAGTATGAAGGTATTATTCAAGCTTTACAGGGTATTTTCTAGTCGTTTCTTCACTTGAATTGCGCATGCTATTCATGTTTTGCTGTTGTTGTTGTTGTTGCGCACTTTTCCTTTCCTGCCCAGGCAGCAACTCCCACCGCGAGTGAGAAGACTGAAGATAGAAGACTGAAGACTGAAGACAGTAGATCGAGGACAGAAAACTGAAGATGGCAGGCAACTAAAGCTGAAGCTGATGCTGAGGCTGAGGCTGAGGCTGAGGCTGGGCTTGATGCTGTAGTACTACAAGATTATTGACATGCCAACATGTTGTTGCTCTCTGGGGCTGTAGATGGAGTTTAAGTTGGGGATTGGGGTTTGCAATTGAGTCGAAGTCGAAGACGAAGACGAAGTTGGAGCTGAGGCTGAGACTGAGACTGAGACTCCTTGCTCTGTTGTTCGCCAGTCTATTGTATGTGAGAACTTTGCTATGAAATTGCATAGTTTTGCGCCTGGACAAACTGACTAAAATTGATCAACTAACAGTTATGCTACGAATGAATTGAAATTCATAATTAATTTTGGAAAAATGTTATTCAATCAATCAAAGTTCGCAGAGTTGCTAAGCCAACAAACCAATTGCATAAATAAGAAAATCAATCAATCAAAGGGATATATTTGGTATATCCATATATGATAGTTCTACATTTACAATAATAAACCAAATAATACTAAAATATATTGAAAATATATATTTGGTATATCAAACTAAGCTAACAAACTAATCTGCCTCGATTGAGAAGCAAAAACAAACTTTTTTTTAAGAAATTCTCAAACTATTATTAAGAAAATCAATCAAAGTTAGCATTTGCTAAGCTAACAAACTTTTCTGCCTCGATTGATAAGCAAAGACAAACTTGTAGTTAGTTGTACATACCCAACGCTTGCTTGCTATTTACAGGGTATAACAACAGGAACAAAGCCGCTTGACGAGCTGCTGCCTCAGCTTCAGCTTCAGTCGAAGCTCAACAATCAGCTTGTTGCATCGCTTCCCTCTTTTTTTCTGTGACTCCCCCTCTTCGATCTCTGCTGTGTTGCAGTGGCCGTTGGCTGCGTTGTTGGCTATTAGAAAGGCATGTGAAATGTTCCCTAATTGTTGGAATTTTAATACTCCTCAGCCTCAGCCCAGGCAGTCACACTGCACACTGAAGAGGAAGGCAGTCATTCAGCCTGCCACCGCGTTGTCTGTCGAGTCAAGTCGAGTCGAGAGTTCTGCACTGAACACTGGACTCTGGACAGTGGACAGTGGACATTGGACATTGTGCATGTCACTGCTGACAGCTGCTGAGCTGGTGAGCAGAGCCAGAGCCAGGGCGTTGGTCATCATCATCATCATCGAGAAGAGGAGTACTGAACTTTTCCCTCTGAGCTTGTCGAAATGTTTTCCCCGAGCTGGGAGAACTCCTACTGCTTCTACTTCTCCTTCAGTTTCCTCTCCTCATTCCTCATTCCTCTTGCTCTTGCTGAAAAGCTTAAGTACTCTATTAGCGCAATTTGAAACTCGGCAACTCAGATTCGAGTTGTCTTTGTTTGTTCCCTTTTCATTTGTTTCCCATAATTGACAATTTAGTGCGTGCTTTTCCACAGGGCACATGACCAATTGCTGCCAATGGGAATTGAGACAGTGACAGCGACACCGACAGAGAAAGAGAAAGAGAGAGAGGGAGAGGGAGAGAGAAAGATGTGTGGGGGGAAGAACTTGTGGGAACTGAGTTGCAATTGATAAACCTTTAAGAAGTTAAGAAAAAAGTGCGCAAGTCTCAGATTTAAGACGATTTTAGATTGACGATCATCTCAAATTGAAGCATGGTTAAATGTTATGAATTAAAATAGAATATTATACAAATAATTTGATTGCAAAAACTAATCAGAAAGATTTCAAATTCAACACGACAATTTCAATAATTATTTTGAAATGTTTGAAGTATTCTACTCAGCATGAGAGTCTGAGTTGATTTGGCTGCCTTTATTTTTTAATACGAAGTTTCTACATAATTTGAATAACGATTGAAATCTAAATTTCGTTATGAGAATAGGAAACAAGTCAATCTGATATATTTTGAACTTTTTAGTATATTGTGTGGATATACCAAATTTGACTGACAGTCCATGTTATATTTTCAATTTAGGTTAATATACCAAATACAGTCTTTGGCATTTTTCAATACTTTTGTGGTATATTATAAGAAAAATACTGGACGGTTTTGCAATCAGGTATATTTGACATTACATTATATATTTTGAATATAGTATTATATCAATATATATACCAACTATACCATTGGATATATTTTCAGTATATTTGCGGTGTATTTATTTAGGATATTATAAGAATAATACTATACTGTTTAGCTATTGTATATGTACATGTATCTCAGAGGCGATTACACTTGACTGTAGCTTTCTTACTTGTTATTTGTTTAAAATTTTTGCCACACTTTATTTGCTTTGCTAGAGTCGCCAATTTTGGTACACATAATAATGAAACTACAGAGTGTATGATTTATACAACTATTGCAATAGGGTCTTAGTTGCTTTGACTGACAATCTAGTATTTGTTGTCCTCTTGACATACCAAATATAGCATTTAATGTATTTTAGTAATTTTTTGTTTTGAATGTATTTTGAATGTAGAATGTATATCGTTATACAAAATATAGCCTTTAGTAAATTTCAGTATTTTTGGTATATTAATTTGGTATTTTTTAAGAATATGATTATATTTAAATGGGTAGCTCTCTTATTTTTTATTAAATTTATTTAATTATATCGATATACCAAATATAGCCCTCAGTATATTGTAGTAAATTGGTATATTTTAGATATATTTAAGAATATGATTTTAATATTTTATAGGTATAATAATTAGGTATATTATTGGAACATGGTTTTATTGAAAATGAGAAGCTTTATTACATGTTTTTTTATTAAATTTACATAAGTCACAAATATGTTCTCAAAGTTTTATAGCTTAACTGTACAATATTTCATTTGCAGTTCTGTTTGCAATGACTTAGAATAGTCGTGCATACTCCTCCAACAATTTAGTGAGTGCAGGGTATGTGAATAGTTTGCAACAGCAAATTGCAAATTGAGCGTCAGAGTTGGACTCCAGTTTGTCTGCTGTTCGCTCGCGCACAGAGTCAAGGCAAGACTTTCAACTTGGCTTGACTCTCCCTCCCTCTCCCTCTCCCCCTCGCTCTCTCTCTCTTGTTGTTGCTGTCTCTGTTGCACTTGGTTGCGCCGTGATCGTGTAACAATGCGAGTGATTAGTACGCGCCGGCGTTCAAAATTCGCAGCGCTCATTGCCGCTCGTTGTTGCCACGCTGCAAACTGTGAACGTTGCGAACGTTGCAAAGTTGCCAGGTTGCCAGGCTGCAAGTTGCATTGCCGCATGCGCCAGGTACCGGGGGCAGCATTGAAATGATTTAGTGTGATTTATCTGTAAATTCCTTCTTTCAATCTCTTCTCACGCCACAGCAAAGCGAGAAACAAAACTCAAATTGTGTGATGAGGATGGGGATGAGGAAGGAAGCTGAGGATCGAAGATCGAGACTTGAGACTTGAGGCTGAGACAGCGGGCGGAATGCTGCTGAAGGGCCTCAGTTTGGTTAAACGGTGTACGCCCATTGCCAGCCAGTGTCAAGCCCCGCCCTCACCTCTCTCTCTCTCCCTCTCTCTCACACACTTCGGCGAAGGTGTTATAAAAACGATAATAAAAAATTGTAAGCTACGCGCCATAAATTGGCATTTAATAGTTGAAATTTACACTGAATTGACAGCGCGGCAACAACAACGATGAAAAATGGCAGCACAGGTAGGTCTTCTATCCCACACACACACATACCTCACTCAATCCGCTCCCTTCCCCCTTCTCTTTGTACTGCTTTAATTCGCCTCCTCTTAGTCGTCGCATCATGCAAAAAACAAAACAAAAAAAAAAGCGCGAGCCGGCGGCATTTGGCGCGATTTATGATGCATCATTACGAGCATTTTTATTATGGATATATTTTGATACGCACGCCGAAGTCGAAGCTGAAGCTGAACCGAGCGGAATCATCATCCCCAGCAATCCCATTGCATTGGAGAGAGGGTGAGGGAGGGGGAGGGCGAGGGACATCTTATCATTGGACTGCTGTCGCTCTTCTTCTGCTGCCAGTTGTCAGCTTAAGAAAAAAGCAAGTTATAGTCAAGTGTGATCGACTGTGAGATACTCGCTACGCATTTTCAATAAAATATACCAAAACAATATACCACAATAATACTCAAATATACCGAATGTTGTACTTGGTGAATTTATATAATACTACATACGAAATATACCAAATTAATAAACCACAAAAATACTTACTCACTTGGTATATCGATGAAGTATCTCGTGTGGAATATACCGAATTGAAATACCACAAAAATACTAAAATATACCGAACACCATATTTAACACATCAGTAAAGTACTTCATTCGAAATACACGACATTAATATACCACAAAAAGTACTAAAATATACCAAGTGTCATATTTGGTATATTGATGAATCACAACACACGAAACATACCAAGTAAATGTACCTCAAACATACTAAAATATACCGAATGTTGTATTTCGTGAATTTATATAATACTACATATATACGAAATATACCAAATTCATATACCGCATAAATACAAAAACATACCAAACGTCACATTTGGTATATCGATGAAATACCTCATATGAAATATACCAACTTAATATACCGCAGCAATACTAATAATATAACGAAGGGTTTATTTGGTATATCGATGAAGTACTTAATTCAAAATATACCCAAATAATATACCACAAAAATATTAAAATATACCGAAAGCCATATTTGGTATATCGATGAAGTACTAATTTCAAAATATACCAAATTAATATACCACAAAAATAATAAAATACCATTCAAAATATACCATAAAAGTAAAATATACTAGAATATATACATATACTTTGTGGGATTTGAAGTGTCTCCTTCAGCCTGTTACATACATTTTCTGCAGACACAAAGGTATAATACCCTTCTTCTCTATAGGTAACGGGTATCAAAATGCAACACTGCAATAATATTTATAATCATATGTGTACGAAAATACAACAGCCTTCCTTTTGGCCTGCTTTTTGTTTTTTTTATTTTAAGCGCGAAATTGCTGCCGTCGCCATCGTTTTTTTGCGTCTTGTCTGCTCTTGATAATAATGATCATAATCACATAGTCATTACAGCCGATAATGCCAACAACTTAATCTGGATCACGTAAATTCACAATATTGCCTTCAACCCTGTCTGTCTGTCTGTCTGTCTGTCTATCGACTCCTTTAGTTTAGTCTTCTTAAACTTTTTCCAAACATATTGTTCAATCCCCTTCAAACACACTTCATGAAATTTGAAACAATTTGAAAATAAATGCAAATACAGATATTTATATAGCTTGGATTAAATTAATAAGCGAATATCTTTTATTCCTTACTTCATTTATTTATTTATTTGTTTCAAATTTCATGAATTTCAATATGTTGAATATACTTGTATAATGCATTCATATCATGAGTTTTAATTTATTAAAAATCGAATATAGTTGTCAATTTGTTGAAAACTTGATATAAACTTCGACTCGTTTTGTAGGTACTTATACTTGCTTAATAATTTTGAAAATTTGTTGAAAACTTCGACACTCTAACTATTTATTATCTTTGCTTCAAAATTCAGCTTAAATCTTTTAAATTATAAACTATACTGCTTAATATACTTCATTATCAATATGTGAGTAATGAATTTTATTGCTTCGTATTTTTTATATAATAATATTATTCTTCTACTCTTCAAGCCAAGAAAATATTTACAAATTTTTGCATTTTATACACCATACTTTTGTGTTTCTAAATAAACTATGTTTTCCACTTTAAATATCTATGATGAAAGTGGGAGTATTTGAAATCTTTGTAATATAAATATTTATTTATAAAAATAGTGAGTGTAGTGCTATATCTATATTCGAAATACAACTTTCAGTATATTACAGTATTTTTGTGGTATATTTTTAAAACATAAGTAGCGGGTATTTCACAGTCAATCACACTCGACTGTAGCTTTCTTAGCTGTTATTTATTATTGTGTTGGGGGGATTTCCAAATCAAACAGATTCATTTTTAGCGTCTGGAAAATCTTCCAGACCTTCTTCTGCGATCAAAAAGAAAAGATCTCGGAGTAACAAAAAGAGAAAAACAGAAGGAGAGAGCGAGAGAGAGAGAGAGAGAGGGAGAGGGAGATATGACCAATGTGTGTTATCAGTGGGGTGTGAGTAAAGTTTAGTCAACTTGTTTAGTTAGTTAATTTGTTTATTTTTCAATTAAATCTTCGCAGAGCAAAAACCTCCAGCAACGAACTAACAACAACTGACTAGAAGAAGAAGAAGAACAAACGAACGAACAACAACAACAAAAAAACAGCAACAAGAAAATTATCTGTCGAGGCCAAAAGCTGCTTTTGGCCATGAACCAATTTTAAAGCACTCGCCATAAACTACAAATATGAACTACACTAGACCAGAGGCAGAGCGAGTGTGTGTGTGTGTGTGTGTGTGAGGGTGTGTGTGTGTGTGTGTGTGTGAGTGAATGCTGGGCAGCAGCTGCTGAAGCGTTCAAAGACGCGCGCGTTTTTCAAAAGGCGTTGATTTTAGTTCACATTACAAACAATTGAGTAAGGGCGCGTTTTCAGAGGCGTTTTTAAACGCGTCGAAAAAACGCGTGTTAATCTTTAGTTCATATTACAAGCAGTGTTGAGCGAAGGCGTACGCGTTTTTTTCGGGGCGTTTTTAAACGCTTATTAGTGTGTAGATCACATTAACAAGCTGTGTCCAGTAATCGTGCGTTTTTAAACGCGTGGAAAAAAACGCTTGAAAAACGCGTGTTGCTTGTTATTGTTTAGCTCACATTGCAAGCTATGTCGACTAGAGTCGTTCGTTTTCCGAGGCGTTTTTTAACATTATAAAACTGTGTCCAATAATGGCGCGATTTTAAACGCGTGGAAAAAACGCGCGCCTCCTTTGGCAGCGTTTTTGGAACGCTTGAAACGATTTCGAGCGGGCCAATTTATTTTTGGCGCATACATTAGCAGATTTATTATACTCAACAACAACAGCAACAACAACAGCAACAACAACAACAACAGCAACAACAATATCGAGGCGACAACAACAGCCGCCAAAGAGCTAATGACTTGGATAATGATTTTTGATTTCGTTCATTTCATTTGCCATGTTTAATGCGCTCGCCCCACGCCCCCGACCCCGCCCCCTATCGCTGCTGCTTCGCCATTTCCCCTTTCCCCTATTCGGCTCCTCCTCTTCCTCCTTCTTTTGCGGCTGGTCTCGTCTTTTGTTTGTCTGACTGGCTTTTCAAATAGACCCAAAAAAAAAAAAAACGAAAGAAAGAAAGAAAACAAAAATTGCTTAGATACAATATTTGAGAAATTTTCTTTTTGTGCTTTTGTTGTTGTTGTTGTTGTTGCTTGGCCATTGCGGATTCGTGCGTCAATAATTAGATCATCTCTGGGTTGGTTTTTGTTGACGATTAGCGAAATCAAAAGGCAACCAAACACACACACACACACACATATGCTCACGGGCACAATAAATTTGTTTTCCCCATTTTCCATAGTGTTGTTGTTGCGCGTAATGTCGAGCGCTTTGAACAGAAAGCACGAATAAAATGGAAATGGGCGCAAAAAATGAGAAGAAAAAACGCAACAGAAATCTACAACAATAAAAAAGCCAACTAACTATGCAGCGATCGAGTGTGCACGACTACAAAATACCCTAGAATGCTTCAAAAATAGAGTTTAAGATTAGCTTTCTATTAAAAATCATTTTACATTAACTAAGTAACGAGACTGTGATATACCCTAGAGTATCTGCTTCTAGAAAATGTGTGTAATGGGCAGAAGGAGGCATCTCTGACCCCATAAAGTATATAAATTCTTGATCAGCGTTAACAGTCGAGACGATATTACCATATCTGTCTGTCCGTCCGTCTGTCTGTCCGCATGAACACCTGGACTTCAGAGACTATATCATTTTTTCCGACAGCACTCGACATTTTTGAAACAAAATGTATTTTTCACACCCACTTATTAAAGAAATACTTTTGCATGGGAAAAAATCGCCTACTTTTTACGGGCTTAGTTGTTTGGCGGACAAATTTGTTATATTTATCTCTATGGTTGAAAATGTTTTATGTAATACTTTATAAATATACCAAATACAGCTATTGTTATATTTTAGTATTTTTGCTGTATATTAATTCGGTATATTTTAAGAATAATTCCACAGTGTTTTGATCTTATCCAAAAGAGATAGCGAGTATCTTACAGTCGTGTGTGTTACTTGTTTAAACGAAAAGTTTCGAGAAGCGATTTCGTGTTCATAGAATTCAGATTTGCTTTTAATTAAAGCACCGTTTTACATTAGCTATTGTAAAGTTGTATATTCATATATGTATTATCTATATATCTTTCTTCTTTTTATTATATTTTATACATTTTGTTGTATAAATTAGTTATTCTTATCTTTTGCAGTTTGATGTGACCTTCGATGCTTTCCATCCTGAGTTCAAAGTTGACTGAAATAAGCTTTTCAGAGGTAAGCGTTTATCATTCATTATATCAATTTACTTAAATCCTAGAGTGCAATGATATCAGCAGATTGCGACAGACCTTCAAGAACTTATTTTCTCTTATTGCCATTCTAAAGATATTTTCAAAATGCAATATTATTATTATGCATAGTATTGCTATAAAATCCTTTTGATACCAGTTATGAGTTTCAACTACCCACTATATGCCTGGTGTATAAATATAAATACAGGGTATGCCGCACAAAAAAAATTAACGAAAAAAAAAAAGTTGGAAACACGCAAATTTAATGAAATTTTCGACTATTAGTTAGCTCTTTAGACTCTTTAATGAATCATGACTACGGCTACGGGGCAGTTTGGTTTTGGCTGGGGAAACGACATTGGCAATTGGCATATTGGGCGTGGCATTCGCCAATGGGCGTGGGAGTGGGCGTTAAATGAACTAACCGACCGACCGACCGAATGCTGCCAGAAAAGAACCGAATAGAACAAAAGCAGCACAGCCAGACAGACAACGAAAATCAAACAGCAGCAAAGGAAAAACAAAAAATGTTTGCTTTATGACCACATTAATGGCATTGACTTGGCCAACAGATAGACTCGATAGATAGAGACAGCAAGACTGAGAGGGAAAGGCATACATAGATCATTTATTAATGCGCAGTCGTAAAGGAGAGCAAAGTAAATGCAAAAATGGATAAAGATGCGATATAAAAGTTATAAAGATCATCAGCATCAGATAAAAAGTAAATCGCATCGCATTAATTGGATCTGTCTCTCTCTTCCTCTTTTCCCAACCCACCCAGTCTGCTGCTGATTATTATTATGGCATGTTATGGTATCATGCATGGCATTATGGTCCGATCCCCACATCCCATTTGATCCAATTCGATCCGGTCCGAGAGCATATAATAAAGCTGCCAAAAATTGTGTTGTTACTGAAAGGAAAAGCATTAAAACAAATTCATTTTGAACAATAAACAAATGGGAATGCGCCACTCGCCCGCTTCCCACGGCTCCCCTCCCCCATCCCCCCCTCTTACTACCCACCGCTTGTTGCTTCCTTGCTTGGCGCATTTTTTTTATGCCCGTCTGGCGCCGATCATTTGCCGTTTTTTGTGTGTGTTTCTCTTTTTTTTTTGTTGTTATTGTTTTGTGTGTAGCTACATCCCAATATAATAGACACAAGTACTATATATCGACACAAACGACAAACACACATAGAGAAATCGGACATTGAACAAGCGAAATGTCGCTCAAAGTGCCATCAAGATTGACGACGCCGACGGCGCCGGCGCCAGCAGCTTAAAAGCCAGCAGCTGGTCAAAAAGGAGCCAACATTAGCAGCGGGTGGTGGTGGTGGTAAGGGAGGGGGGTAAGAGAGGTGGAGGTGGAGGTGGACTGCTTTCAAGTGGCAGCCATGCGAAAGTTTTAATTCAAAAACTGGCGAAACAAAACACTCGCATTCAAAAAAAGAATTTTGTTGTTTCGCCGCCATTTGGGAATTGCAAATCAACAAAATAATGTACGAAAATTATTCAAATATTTGCGACATGATCACAAGACAAACAACAATATCACAGTGCCAGGGAAGAGGAGTGAGGAGTGAGGGGCATACAAATATCACACAAATAATCTTAAGTAAAGCAATTACTTCAGCTATTTCCATTAAGTTTGAAATATGTGTGCTGAGAAACAAAAACAAACACTAAAATCGACCATCGAATTCACATATGTCAGCGGTTCGCTTTTATTGTTATATACTATAGATAGTTTCTCATAGTTTCAGCGAATTAAATCTGAGTACAGCTTTTGGTAGCTGAGTAGGACTTTTGAGTTAATAGATAGGATAATAAAAGGCGACAAACTTATATTGGGCAAATAAATAGGCTCAGATCGATAAGGGAAGTCAGAAGAAAGGGATATTAGAACACTTTTGAAATAAAGGCGGGATAATATAGAGAGTTATGTTTCGATTAGGATTAAGGATTAGCAAAGGACTGTTTATATACCCGCTACCTCTAAGGTATAAGAAAAACGCCTACTTACTACGGTTCTTCTGATAATCTGCTATATTTTAGTACCTTATAGTATATTTTGAATGTACTACATAAATATACCGAATATGGCCTTCGGTATATTTTGGTATTTTTGCGGTATTTGGTAATATCATTAGCATTAGCTATGCTATTGTAAGCATTAGCATTAGTATTAGCATTAGCATTAACATTAGCATTAGCATTAGCATTAGCATTAGCATTAGCATTAGCATTAGCATTAGCATTAGTATTAGCATTAGCATTAGCATTAGTATTAGTGTTAATATTACCATTAGCATTAGTATTAGCATTATTATTATTTTTAATACAGTAATTTCTTATAGTTCCTATACTTCGGTTTTAACATACAGATTTAATTGTATTAATTTAAGTATTGTACTTAAGAGCAATTTAAAAAAAAATGCTGAAATGCTTCATAATCCTCGACAAAACCACAAAGAACATGGACTACACTTTGTTGTGGATCTATACGGGAGTTAGCGGAGATCTGGACAAACAATTGATCGATCTGGAGTCAGGGCAAAACGAAGTTTTTTGTCATAGAACTCATAAGCCAACTACAAAGTCAGGGAATTGTGGTTCGGTTTCGCTGCGGTTGCTGCAAAAGGTGTCGAAAGTGTTTGATTATTGCGTTTCGGATTGGATTGGGTTATAGGTGGGTTGTGTTGTGTTGTTGTGTGGACAGAGACGGAGACGGAGACAGGTAAAAGGTATCAAGGTTGATTTAATCCGCGGAAACTGCGGAAACACGTAAATTCCCACCATAGAAGCGGCGGCGGCGGATCATAAAAACAGCCAGAAGAAGAACAATTGTGAGACGTGAAAAGTGCGAAAAACAGATGCGGTGCGGTGCAGTGCGGTGTCGCAGTGGCCCATAAAACGGGGCGCAGCAGCAGCAACAGCGAGGTGAGAAATGCGATTTTTGGGCCGTGGGAAAAGCCCAGAATGTGAGGAACCTGCTGTATACGATAGAGAGATAGACAGGCAGACAGAGAGACGCGGCGGCTACCTCATAATCGGTCCTCATCGGGCGGCGTCATAAAAACAACATCGACGTTTGTGTGTCGCGTCCTTTTTGGTCCTTTGTTTATGCTGCTTATTTAAATTGGCTTCTTGGCGGGCGTTGCGAACGCTGCATTGCGAATCGAAGCTGTCAAACTGACCTGTCCCCCGGTGCTGACCTCCGATCTCTGACCTGACCCCGTTCTCCGTTCGGCTACCTGTTTTCCTTGGTCGGGTTTGGGAATTCCCGGCACCTTAACCCATATGGTGACAAGCAGCTCGCTCTCTTTCTCTCTCTGTCTCGCTGTCTCTTGTAGATCATCGCTGTGTCTTGGGTTATTGTATTGCGTTGAGTTTATCGAGAAAAACACACGGTATCGGTGTCGGAGTGTCGATGTCGGACGGGGTTTTCCCCGCGGGCTAAAACAAAAACGTGCGTCATCTGTTGCCACACATGGATGCGGCACGCACTTGCCACTCTGTCACCTTGCCACCACACATGCAACGTGCAATATTCCCACTTTCCCAAGTCCTGGTCTACAGGATTACACGATTACGACAGAACGCGTGTTCGTTGGAACCCGACTTCAGTTTGCGTTTGAGTTTGGGTTTCTGTTTCAGTTTCGGTTTCGGGTTTGTTGCCATTGATTGATTTATTTGCGGTACACTGGCCGCTGATTTCTGCTGTCAACTGGAGTAGACAGATACCCTGTGAAGGCATTGCAATAGAAGAGGGGCTTTACATCAAAATATCTATAATTACATAATAATCAAATAAGACGCATAAGTTTTGCCCTGTAAAATGCTGTCAGCTCAAATGAAACATGGCACAAATTTGTTCATTTGCATAGCTTAGCGAAGCTGTTAATTGCTTACGAAACAATACCCTGTAAATGCAGGGCTAAGATATATATATTCAATTCATGATTTGTGTTACCTACAGATTTATTGCTTCTGGTTATATAAGTCAGAGATAAGTCTACGCTTAATTAGACCCTTTCAAAGTATTTATATACTTGAAATTTTTATGCGGAGTAGATACAAATATTCGAAAAATAGCATGCGGTATATTTTGAGTATTTATGGTATATGAATTTGGTATATTTTAACGAACATATTTGGTATTAAATAAATCAAATATGTTTGTTAAAATATACCAAATACTTGTATTTAAAATACATTATATAGTATATTTTTAGTACTTTGAGTATACTAATTTGGTATATATGTGGCATATCTTTAGTATTTTTTGGTATATTCATTAGCTCTATTTTAACAATAATACAACGCCACTTTGATTGATATGCTTGTACTACGTAAATATACGAAATATAGCATGAGGTATATTTGTAGTATTTTTGGTATATTATTTTGATATAATTGAACGATTATACCACACTGCTTTGCTTTATATGTTTTTACTATTTATGTAGAGCAGTACATAAATCTAAGCAAAATGGCGTGTTATTTTTATTTTTAGTATATGAATTTGGCATATTTTAACGAACACATTTGGCATATTTAACTATTTTGGTTACTTGTATTTAAAATACAACAAGTGACACATTTTTAGAACTTTTGGTATACTAATTCGGTATATTTGTTATATATACTATATATCTTCAGTATTTTTAGTATATTATTTCGGTATATTTAACGATAATACTTCACAGTTTAGCTTTCCTCACCTTTGGACTTGCCCTTCTTGTTGTCTTAGGGTATCACACATTTCGAGCATACCCCATTTGGTGTGTGAAACTGCAATATTGTACATTACGTGGTCACTGGCAATATATCTTGTTATTGCTGTTGTTGTTGCTGTGGTTTTTGTTGTTGTCGCTTTGAATTTTGATTTATTTGTGATTCGTTTGTCAATCAGTCGGTGATGATGATTAATTGCGCCGGTGAATGTCAATTGTGAATTGTTGTCGCCATCGCCATTGCCGACAACTGGGCGCGTGCTGGGGTCAGACAGAAAGACACAGAAAATCGGGGAACAGGGAAGGCGATAGGAGATAGAGAGAGAGAGAGAGGGAGGACACACCCTTTAATTAGTTAGCGAAATCACGTAAAACATAATCCCAAGCACTTAATTGTATCTTGTCATATTTATTTCTGCATCTTTTCTCTACTTCAATTCGATTGAAAACAAACTAACTGCGTATCTTTTGGCACTTGGAATGTGAGATTAAGTGTTATTTGCAGCTGGTTTAATTAAGCGGATGCCATCACAAATAAAATGCAATTTATCGACTTGGGTGTTTATGGTAATGCAGCTTGATCGATTGACAAACGATCGAAATGTATCGATAAATTGCATTTAACTATCCGCAGATTTATCGCCTGTCATTTGGCAATGAGATGGAGACGAGATGAGACGCGATGAGACGGAGGCCGACTGATGGGGAAATTCAAATGGCATTTGGGCAATTGGCAAGTGGCAAATGGCAAATGGGTTGCATAATTGTCGTCTGACAGATCATTTCTCACAGCAGCTCACAGCTCACATCTCACAGCTCAGCGGCTCTTCAGTTATTTGTCAGTGCCAATGACGCCAACGACAACGTCGACGACGACGACGATGCGATGGCCAACCTGCTTTCCCCTGCTTCGGAGACTCTGGCTGGCGAGACACACCCACTCTGCGGGGCAATTACGTGTGATTGCTAATTTTAACTCGGCACCCAACTGCTCAATAATGCGAGAGAATACCCTGTAAGCACTCGTCCACTTCAATGTGCTGGCAACACTGCCTGATCACTCAGTTGCGATGTTATTCCCGATCCTTCCGACAAGTCAATTCCTTTTAAGTAGCAATAAACGATTTATTAATTAAGTAAGCAAGTGGCTTGCTGTAGTTCTGGTTGCCTATTTTTCAATTAATGATTCGGCGTCGGCTTCAAGGGTTGGGTTGTAGCCCAACCAACACATAAAGGCAAAAAATGCAAAGACAGCAGCAGAAATACTAGGCGAACATAAATCAGCAGCGAGTGAGAATATAGAAAGTCGCTCATGTGGCGCCATCTTTGGGTATCGATCGCTACTACAGTTAAGCTCGTGAAGTTCAAAAAGTTCTGAATCAGCTGCTCAAATACCAGGCAAACATAAATCAAGTTGATATAAGAGATAGAGCTATAGCAAGCGTAATTTTAAAGCTAGAGTCCCGAATTTTATATACAATAGACAATTTGTATATACAAAATTAACTATAACTATATTTGTGATTCCTGAAAATTTGAATTTCGTTTCATGTCACCAGAAGCTGTAATCAAAAGGACACGGAAGATGAGGTTATCGAACTAATTGAGGACTCACCATATCGGGCAAAGGTGGAGCAGCTACGTGCTTGGGCTCCCTTTGTCGGGACGTTGATGACGGTCTCTAGGCATAAAATGACCGAAGATAATTGGATAATTGCGTGCTATACCGAGTCCAGGCTGACAAGATTGGAGACTATACTTAACGAAGCCAAAATCAAATGTGACAGAGTAAGTTGTTAGTTTACAGTCGAGATATATCGATCTCATCAGATTTGTTAAATTCATTATTTCATATCATTTACAGCTATATCGTCACACGGAGTCTTCCACAACAGGCTTTGCGTTGGCGCACGTTGTGCGCAGTTAGAGGAAATCCTCAAGGAGTCTGAGCAAGCCAACGGACAGCCAATGGCTGAACTGCAAGGAGAGTCGGTGACACCCTAGGCATGCTACCAACTCGACCGGACGAGGAGCAGCTGCTTCTGATAAACGAGGGCAAGCTGGAACAGAGCGAATATATGCTAAGTTCTTCACAAGCTGAGCGATTTGAACGCGCTACGATACCAAGCGGCGCCATCTATCGTAATAGCATTAAACAAAAGGACACGGAAGATGAGGTTATCGAAGTAATTGAGGACTCACCATATCGGGCAAAGGTGGAGCAGCTACGTGCTTGGGCTCCCTTTGTCGGGACGTTGATGACGGTCTCTAGGCATAAAATGACCGAAGATAATTGGATAATTGCGTGCTATACCGAGTCCAGGCTGACAAGATTGGAGACTATACTTAACGAAGCCAAAATCAAATGTGACAGAGTAAGTTGTTAGTTTACAGTCGAGATATATCGATCTCATCAGACTTGCTAAATTCATTATTTCATATCATTTACAGCTATATCATCACACGGTGTCTTCCACAACAACAAAAAACTCAGAGTGAACTGCAAGAAGAGTCGGTGACACCCTAGGCATGCCATCAACTCGACCGGACGAGGAGCAGCTGCTTCTGATAAACGAGGGCAAGCTGGAACAAAGCGAATATATGCTAAGCTCTTCACAAGCTGCATTCCAAATTAGCATTGCAGTTTCCTTGGCGCTAATTTGAAAATTGTAGCAAACAAAAAATGCAATTCATTAAGATGTTAAAATAAAAGCCGATAAAAATAAATATTTTTGCATATTTTATTTCTTAAAATTTAAAAATAGAACAAAAAATCCGTTAAATTATCTAAAAATTATACCGACAAATTTGTAAAGGGGTGAGTATAGAAAAATGGGTAAATATTAATAAATCCGCTGTATCTTGGTCATTAGAAGAACGATCGCGGTGTCCTTTGGCACAAGGAAATTGTTAGAAAATACAAACAAAATCCTTACAGGACCAGAGATAAAATTACCTTTTTGAATTGAGAAAATTGCGTAAATCTCGGCCATCGAATTGCTTTTATGAGAGCTATCATCATGCCAAAGGACATTCAAATCGTCCTTGTAGTTCTTAAGTTATCCTAAAATTTTCGATTTCGGTCATTTTTTTTTTAACCTGCAGACTGAAAATTTACAAGTGTTGGATCCTTAGATGACCCCATATTTTATTGATGCCGATTGATAGAGCAGGTCCTTGCGATCCTAGCAATATATGTCCTTTGACTATGCGATAGGATTTGGCCGAGATATAGCTAGTTTTCGAAAAAGAATCCTGGGCTCATCCTCAAAGTATGCTATACAAATTTGAATTTGGTTGGCGCTAACATCAAATTTGAAAGTAACTGTCAAAAATTCCATTAAAGTTACAAAAATGACACTTAAAATTTTTTTTAAGGGGTAAGTATAAAAAAATGGCAAAAAATTGAGAAATCCACTGTATCTCGGTCATTTCAAGGACGATCAGGATGTCCTTTGGCACAAGGATAATGTTAATGAATATAAGCCGATTGGTATTCCAAAAAGGATGAAAGTCCTTACAGGACTCGAGATATAATGACTTTTTTGCGTAGAGAAACTTATGTATATCTCGGCCATATCCTGTCTGATCCTTGCGGGTCATGTGTCAAATAAAGTCCTTTGAATATAGCTATCATTGTGCCAAAGGTCATTCAAATCGACCTTGCGGTACTCGAGTTATCCTGGAATTTTGGATTTCGGTCAGTTTTCTTTAGCCCAAATCCTGGAAAATTTCAAGTATTGGATCCTTAGATGACCTCATATTTTATTGATGCCGATCGATAGAAGAAATCCTTGCTATCCTAGCAATACATATCCTTCGAAAATGCGACAGGATTTAGCCGAAATATAGCTTGTTTTAGAAAAAGAATCCTGGGCGCATCCTCAAAGTATGCTATAAAAATTTGAATTTGGTTGGCGCTAAATTCAAATTTAAAAGTAACTGTCAAAAATTCCATCAAAGTTACAAAAATGAAACTTAAAATATTTTTCGAAGGGGTTAGTATAAAAAATGGCCAAAAATTCAGAAATCCACTGTATCTCGGTCATCTCAAGGACGATCAGGATGTCCTTTGGCACAAGGATTGCTTTTATCAAAACAAACTGATTGGGGTGCTCAAAAGGACGAAAGTCCTTACAGGACCCGAGATAAAGGGACCTTTTTGTTTAGAGAAAGTAGCGTTTTTCTCGGTCATATCCTGTCTGATCCTTACGAGTCCTGTGTCAATCGTAGTTTTTTAATGAGAACTATCATCATGCCAAAGGACATTCAAATCGTCCTTACCGTTCTTGAGTTATCCTGGAATTTGGGATTTTGATCAGTTTTCTTTAGTCCACAGCCCGGAAAATTAGAAGTGTTGGATCCTTTGATCACCCCATATTTTTTTATTTCGATCAATAGGGGAGGTCCTTGCGATCCTAGAAATACTTGTCCTTTGAAAATACGACAGGATACGGCCGAGATATGGCTTGTTTTAGAAAAAGAATCCTGTGCGCATCCTTAAAGTATGCTACAAAAATTTTCAATTCGTTGGCGCTAATTTTAAATTTGAAAGTAAGCGACAAAAAAAAAACAAATTCGTTAAAATTCAAAAATTATTTTGTATTATTCTTATTTCGTTTTTTTACAATATCTCCGCCAAATCGTTAAGGATCTTAACAGGACTTACCATTCTGTAATCACCGAAATCAGGACTATCGATTTCCATTCAAGGATTCCAAGGATCTTTCAAAAAAAGGACCTTCAGTTTTTTGAAAGGGGTACACATAGAAAAATAGCCAACAATGTGAAAAATTCGCTGTATCTCAGCAATTTCAAGGACGATCAGGATGTCCTTTGGCACAAGAATAATATTAATAAATATAAACCGATTGGTGTGCGAAAAAGGACGAAAGTCCTTACAGGACTCGAAATAGAATGACTTTTTCGCGTAGAGAAAATTACGTATATCTCGGTGATATCCTGTCGGATCCTTGCGGGTGCTATGTCAAATGAAGTCCTTTGATGAGAGCTATCTTCGTGCCAAAGGACATTCAAATCGTCCTTGCAGTTCTCGAGTTATCCTGGAATTTTCGAATTCCGCCAATTTCCCGTGGCCTCCAGACCGAAAAATTTGAAGTGTTGGGTCCTTAGATAACCAAATAATTTGTTGATGCCGATCGATAGAGGAAGTCCTTGCAATCCTAGCAATACGTGTCCTTTGAAAATGCGACAGGATATGGCCGAGATATGGCTTGTTTTTGGAAAAGGATTCTTGTCGCATCCTTAAAGTATGCTTTACAAATTTTTCAAATTTGAAACTTTTTGTACGTTATTTTCAAAATTTTGGATTTGCTTTTCTGTTAGTTGAACTTCATTACTAATTAAAATTTTCTGGTGTTCAGTAAGGTCATGTGGCTGTAGTTATTTTTGATATTTTAGAAAAAAACCAAAATCAGCAGATAAAATACCAAAAGGCTATTTAAATCGTCTTTAAACTTACCAAGTCTGATAATAATTTTTATGTTTTGAACCTTATTTCATTGTAAAAAAAAAAGAGAAGTTCGGTAACTTCTTCCTTCACTTCTTCTCTACTGGGAACTGTTATCTTATATTGACAGGGTATTTATGCGTCTGTTATTTAAGAGTTGTTTGATTTGATGTGTCTTTTATGTATTTTCATTTTCATTTCAATTAATAAAAAATATCACGCTTCCGTTTCAGAGCGAAAAAAGAAAGAGAGTGAGAGGTACATAAATTGTTT
The DNA here is from genome assembly GCF_023558435.1 of Drosophila sulfurigaster albostrigata. NCBI lineage: Eukaryota > Metazoa > Arthropoda > Insecta > Diptera > Drosophilidae > Drosophila > Drosophila sulfurigaster. The sequence continues at coordinate 23,719,394 of NC_084885.1, forward strand.
CGTTTGAATTGTAAGTGCATTTTTATTCAATAAATTACTAATTGCGAGGCAAGTAGAGTGCTGCGGTTGTGGCGGCAACCCTGGCGGCAACCCTAGGCACTCGCCAGTTGCAACTTGTTGCCAGTTGAATTCATTGTGCGGCGATGCGATTCACTTCGCTTCGCTTTTTTTTGTTTTATTTTTGTTTTTTGCAAGCAGTGATGAAGATTTATTGTTTTCATTAAAGTGGCCACATTCACACCTCCATTTGAAGTGGCCACCCTGCCCGCTCCCCTCTCGCTTCCCCACCCCATAAAGTTGGCATTGTTGGTCAGCTTTTATTGCCTGTTCATTTTATTTATTTGACATTTATTTAGGTTCGGTTCTCGCTTCTCGACTTTTGCAATTGATCGATGGCATCGATAGATCCACGACGATTCAGCCATCCATCGATCGATCGATCGATCGATTGAATGTCTTTCCACTCTTCACCTCTTTGCCTCCTCCTTCTTCTTGCCTCACTCTTTGTAAATATTTGCATGAGCCATGCATAAATTACGCCCAAAGCACTTGGCCAAGAGCTCTATCTCTATCTCTCTTTCGCTGTGGCATGTCTTATAATTGACACTAGGCACAACAACGCACTCTCCCCCTCCTCTCCCCTCTTCCCCCTTCTTGGGGCAAGTTTGCAGCACGCCCGCACGTACGCTGCCAATCAGTGTTGAATTCCTTTTGCAGGCTGGACGGAAAAGCGGAAAAACTTTTTTACATGCCAAGCGAAAAGCGTTGTGCAAAGTCAACAAGGCCATCGACATCGACATCAACTGTCTCGAGTTGTTTAGGCTGAACTTATTATTTATGCAACTTATTATTGACGCTTTGTGTCAATCAACAACAACAGTTTGCCCTGCAATCTTTCTCTCTCTGAAGAGCTATCAAAAGTACGAGTAGTCAAAATAAAACTGAAACAAAAAAACCAAATCAAAATCGAAATGCAATCAAATGCTATATTTAGTTTCTTTATTTACAACAGCATTCCAATTCCACATTTCAGATATTCTACGAATAAATTCGATGCGTAATCCACTTTTTTTTGCAATCCACGTTCAACTTGGAGACAGCAGCTGTAATAAGAAAAAGAAAAGATAACGATCAAAATATTGTAGTGAATTATATTCAAAATAATATCTGTAAAGAACCAACGACTCAAATCAAGAATAAAATCTTGAATCAAGATTGAACCAAGAAGCATTATTCTTACGTGAAGATTAAAATGCTACAAAAATTCTGGAAATTTAAAATTGTAATCTTGTTGCAAGGCTAGAAACATCTCAAAATTGAACCAGGAAGGCAAACTCGTAAATCAAGATCTAGTTAGGTAATAATTTTCAATAAATGGAATTCCAATGTTTTTAAGAAACGAAAAAAAAAATTCTTGAATTTGCGACCTTTTTGATCTCAAAGAAGATTTTGTAATCTCAAAGCAATGATTAAGGAACATCATCGTATTTTAACATATTTTCAACACAAAATACTTGCTCCAAGATTTTTTGAAGATGAAAAAGTTCTTAAATCAAGATTTGCAATCTACTTTTTAATCTTAAAATTCACATTTAGCATAAAGATAAAAAAAATCTTAAATCAAGATTGTCAATCTACTTTTCAATATAGATTTTTTTCTCTCTGTGTAATTAAGAAGAAGATAAAGAAATACAAGGCAAGTTATTAAAGAAGAAATAATAGTTGGTAATTGAAACATGCTGATTTAATTTAATTATAGCAAAGTTTTTATTTATAGTATGTATTAAAAGTAACTAACTTCAAAAAGAATTGTATTGAACTATCGATCGAACTTATCGCTACTTATTGACAGTGTGCCCAAATAAATGCTATATGCTGCCATATGCATATCCAACACATAGGATATATTTGCAGTAACTAAAAATGAAGTAACTAAAATTAAGTAGAAAAGTGAAAAGTAAAACAAGAAAAGTGAACAAGCAAAAAATTGGTTAAACTTTGCATTTAGAATGCTTACAAAGTTTCAAAGATTTGAAGATTATCTTAACTTGATTTCAGTTCAAATTTGAACTTAATAAAAGCGTCTCCCATAAAGTTGAGAATGAATCATGCAACGAAAAAAGGCTTGCAAAGTTGTTTAATTTTAATGAGACTATATTCAATATTTAATTGTTTGAGCTTATCAGCAATTACAGTAACTGCAAGCAAAGAGAGGGGAGAAGGAGGGAGACAATCACTTTGGCAGACAATTCAATGGCGGCGCCGAAGCGAAATGTGAATTTGATTGGACGACATTGCAACAAAGTCATTTCAATTCCAATTTCAATTCCAATTTGAATTCAAATGGCAGGGACACAACACAGCTCAGAACACAACTCAGAGTCTCAGTGTTCAGCTGCGAGACGAATATAAGTACAAATGACATTATCGGAGCTGCTTCATCTTAATGCAACACAGCAGCAACAACACCAACAACAACGAGCAAGCAAGCGAGGGGCACAACATAAATATGCAAACGTCCACAATAAATTCCAATAAATGAAATAAGAAATGAACGCGCGTATTCGCGAAAAATGAAAAGAGAACATGCCAACAGCAGTTGACCCTATCAACAGCAGCAGCAGCAGTCACATATGCAGCTTGCTGCACTGAGAGAAATCTGTGGGTCAATCAACTCTGTGAGAGAAAAGCAGAAGCCATAAGAAGAAAGTAGTTCTTAAAGATGAACGAATTAAATGACTTGTAAAAAATTTAAATATTTCCCAAGTTTGGTGTGACCGTTTTTATCAACCTTTATGTGCCTAAATTTGACAGGGAAATGGTAAAAGAAAAATAAAGAAGTTCTTAAGTTCTGTTCGCAGATTAACGAATTAAATGACTTGTGAAAAAGCGAATTATTTTGCTACTTTGACCAATTTTAGTGTGACCGTTTTTCTCTACATTTATGAGCCTAAATTTGACCACACTTCAAAAACAATCGTTACATTCTTTGCCTAAACAAGTGACTTGCTCTATTTCTGCTTGCTGCTGATTTCTGTTCGCCTGGTATTTCAAGTGATGACTTCTCACTTTTTGGCACTCGCCATGGCTTCAAAAGGGTTATACTACAAAGTAATATATAAGATAATTATAGTATTTGACAGCATTCAGGTGTTACTTTTTTATTAATAGAAGTAGTTCTCTTTATACATATGCACAGAATTGTAAATCAATTACAGTATAAAAAAGTAAAAGAAATATTATTTGTTGATGAATTTTGTCGGCTAAGAATTAGTTGTAATTAAACTTGCATTTTATAAATATATCTAAAATATCTATATAATATATATATTACTAAGTAATGAGTAATTTAGTTTACCCGCAGCTGAATTTGTCACTACGTTTAAATTGCAACTCGTTTAAAGTTTTTGTCAGTGTATTCAGATGCAACTCAACTCAACGCTCAATGCTTCATTCAATTTGTTAATTTGTTTTATGTGTTGTTGTTGCTTGTTCAAAGTTGCTGCTGTTAGTTGATGTTGCTGGTTGTTGTTGTTGTTGTTGCTGCTGGTTGCTGGTTGTTTTCTTATGCAAAACGCTTGACAAGATCGGCGCCGGGATTGGGATCGGGATCGGGTTCAGCGACTGTTCGACTGGGCGATGGCTGATTAACTTCAATGAAACTGCATTTATTGTTGCGGTTGCAAATGCAGTTGCAGTTGCAACGTGCCGCGAAGCGCAAGCAAATGTTGTTGCAACTTGGTTTAATCAACGCATTTGCCATTTCTCTAGCTGCCACTCTTCTGACAGACAGACAGACAGACAGACAGACAGACGGACAGACAGACGGAGAAGCGCATGAATTGTGCAGCATCATCTTCCGGGTTTTTCCTACTATGCGGCATGTGGCATGTGGCAACGGGGTTAAGCTTATGCCACACAGACGCAGACGTTCAGCACGTGTGGTCTCTCCCTCTCCCTCTCCCTCGACTGTTGCTGCTGTTGATTGTGGCATTTGCTTGTAATTAGTTGCAATTAATTTACCTCAGTCGCAGTCAAAGTTGCCGTTGCAACCTCACAGCTTGCCACAGTTGAAGTCTCCGTCTCCGTCTCAGTCTCTGTGCTTGCAACCTGGCAACACTTGGCAACAGTTGGCAACACACGATTGCAAGTTGATGGCTTTTATGGGCCATAAAACAAAGCGTCGCATTTGCATAATAATGTTTTGTGCTTTTCATTGCGTGTCATATATCACACATCATCAAATCCCCATAAAAACAATACAAAATCTCAACTAGCTAGAATGCTACAAACTCACTTTCACACGATGACTGACTTGCAGATACTCTGCACTGTCTATAAGTGGATAATAAGCTCTCTGGAAGTAATCGCTAAATAAAAGTAAGTCAAGTTGTTGAATCTATCAATGTAGAAAGGAAAGAGGCTGTTGATCAAGTGTGACCAGCTTAACTATCATAATTAAATACCAAAATATACTATTGATCGATTGTAGTTTTGTATATTTAAATATAAGTATTTCGCCACATTTCTTATTTGACATTTTTTTGTATTCATTTTAACACTTTGAAGCTCTCGACAAAAGTAAGCAAAGTTCTCGAATCCATCAAAAAAGAAAGGTGAAAGAAGAGACACTCAATGAAGTGTGATCAGCTTAGGTAATCCTTATAATATAGTCAGCGATTTTTACGTTACATTTCGTTACATTCATTGTAAAACTTTGAAGCTCTTTCTATAAAAGTAAGACATGTTTTTAAAGCAAAGAATAAAGAGGCAGTTGATTAAGTGTGACCAGCTTAAATTGTATTGTATTTCAACACATTTCTTAAAGATTGAACCACTTCACATAAGCCAAGTTTTCGAATCTCTCAAATACCAAACTTAATATTCAACTATTGTACTTCAACACATTTCCTATTCTTTACATTTTTAACATTCATTGTAAAAAACTTTAAAGCCATGTTTTCGTATACATCAAAGAAGATAGGAAAAAAGCGGCAGTTGATGAATATCAAGAGTGACCAGCTTAGGTGTCATAATCAAATACCAACACTTCAAATTGATCGATTGTATTTTTGTACATTTGAATAGGAGTAGTTCAACACATTTCTTATTTTATTCATTGGTAAACTTTGAAGGTCTTTATAAAAGTAAGGCAAGTTTTCAAATCTATCAAAGAAAGGAAAGAAGCAGTTGATCAAGTGTGACCAGATTAGAAACCATAATAAAATACCAAACTTTATAGGAATACAGTGTAACAAAAGTAAGCCAAATTTGCCGAATCTATATTTTTTTGTTTTCCTTACAACTTTCAATCCACCTAATTCCAGGGTATGCGCTAGTACATGCAGTTGTCTGCACTTATCAAGCTGCTGCTGCTAAGGGGCGAGGAGAGGTGGGTGACACAGAGGGGGGTGGTGGGGTGTGGGGGCTATTAGGGGAGTTGCCTTGCCTTGCCTTGGGCAATAATGTGCGACACCAACATCGTTTAGCTTTAAGCGTTTTATTATCCAACGTTTTTACAACGTCAATTGGCCAACGTGGCGTATGAGTAATGAACAAAGCTGCGCTCTCCCCCTCTCTTCTGTCCCTCTCCCTGCTTCCACTCACCATCTGTGATTATTATGATTGTGGGCGCAGTTGAAAAATTGATTTGGAATCAAATCGTAAATTGATTTACATTCCACATTCAAAATCATTTGTATTTCGATTTCGATTTCGTTTTGCGTTCTCAATTCAAATGTTGATTTTTCATTTCACTGCTGTTTGGGGATTCTAATTACGCGTTTATCCATCTTAAAAGTTCATTGACGATTTATGGGGGAAATGCAAATGCAAATTGGTCGAATGGAAATTCAACTTTCAAATTCAGACGCCATCGGGCATATTAGTTTATGTGTGCGTAATGACGCAAATGTGAATTTGGCAAAGTTATCAGAGTTTAAGTTTTAGTTAGAATAGTTATCTCTCTCCCTCTCTCCCTCTCTTTCACTCTCTCTCTCTCTCTCGGAGGGTGGCCATAAATTAAGGCAACTGATAAATCGTGGGAATCACATTGCGAACATGATAAAAGACAGGAGCACAAATCGAAATTTGATCTAATTTATTTCGTCTATGGGGAATTCCAAACAAAGCGAATGCCTCGACGTCTTCAATTGCAGACAGACAGCTCAGTTTTGGTGAGTTATTAACCCATTTTTGATTAGAGCTTCCGTTCCTTGAACTCGAAATTTAATGACAGTCATATAAAAAGTGCAAAGACTCGAATCACTTTTGTTAATCTTTCAAATAATTGATCAAACATTTTTGAAAAGTAATGTGTGCTTATCTCTCGCTCTTTTTTTGATGATAACACACATTTTATTGTGTTCTATTTTGAGTCGCATTAACATAACTTAATCGTTATTAATATGTTTTTTTGTTGCGAGTCAGCGTCAAAATATTGTCTCACAATCTAGACTATCAATCACGAGTCATCGATAGTAACCACGCAGAGTAATCGAATGTGTCATCAGTGCACACTAAGCGTGATATATATTATTATTATTATTCTTATTAGTTCACTTTCGGTGCTTATCAATCTTACTAATATGAAAGCATTCAATTGAATAACACTTATTAATATGTGATACATCGATATAATCATACGTTCATGCTATCGATTCATCTTGTATCGATTATAGAAATGTGATTTGAATATAATTTTAAAAGCATAATATAACTTAATCTTTATTATTATTATTAGCTTATATTAGTGTTTCAGACTAATTAGAGAATCGCGTGAGACTATCGATAACTTTGCGAACTATCGTTGACGGCTTTAAGGCTGCAATCGTAAACTTCAACAAAAAGCTGAGTGCATTTATAATATTACTAATATGAGAGCGTTCAATTGACTCACATATTAACATGTATACATCGATATATTCATGATATCGATACATTTTGTATCGATTATGGATTAAGCATCAAAACTATCTTTAACTATAACTATCTTTCTTATTATTATCCTATATTGAGAGACTATCGATAACTGTGTGAATTATCGTTGGCTATTTTTGAGCTGCAATCGAAAACTTCAATAGATAGCTGAAAGCATGCAATTGAATCACATTTCAACTTGGACGAATTGCATATATTGCATGCATTCATACTATCGATTCATTTTTGAATGCGTGAGACTATCGATACCAGCGTAAACTTTAGCAGATATTTCATTTTCAAGAGTTAACACTTTCTGCCTTCGCTCTCTCCATTACAGGGTATACTCCTAGTCGTTATGAGAAGCAGAAACAAAAGAAAGCCGAAGTGATTCACATTCACATTTAGTTTAGTTTAGTCTGATGAGTTCTTCAGGTGCTTCAACTGGACGCTGCCTCCTACTTTCAGCTGTGGGTGTTCTTTTGCCTGTATCATCATCAATGTAGGTGTATGTGTGTGTGTACGTGTGTGTGTGTGTGTGTGTGATGATAAACAAAAAGTAAATCGAAGGCGTCACAACGCAGTTCAATGGAGGCCAATGCGTAATAGAAAAGATGAACTGTGTTCTCGATGCCGATTGCGATTTTTTCCCATTGCAATGAGAAGCGTGGGAGAAGGGAGAAGGTAAGAGGAGGAGAGGTGGAGGAAGAAGAGGAGGAGGAGGAGGCAATTAAAAAAGATATGATTAAACGAATTGGAATATTTTATTGCTACGATTGCAATTAATTAACACTGCGTTCCAAACGATCTCTCTCTCTCTGTCTCTCTCTCTCTCTTTTCCACACAGCCTTTCTCTATCTCTTTCTCTCACTCAATCTTTCTTTCTGCTCACGTCACGCGTTGTCCAATTGATGCCCAACACGCCCACATAAAACACACACAGCAGGGTGCAAAAAAGGGGGTGTGAGGTAGGCTGGAGAAGGGGAAGGGGGAGGGGAGGCTGGTAAAAGGCGTGTGATGGGTGTGGCAAGTGTGTGTGTGTGTGTGTGTGTGTGTGTGGCGGAACTGGCGACACCGCGTCTGTTTCTGATGAAATTCAAAGCGTTAGTCTGGCTCGAAATATTCCTCTCCTCTTCCCTCTTCCCCACCACCCCTCCTCCTCTTCTGCTCCCTCTCTCCGCTGCACTTTCGGGTGCAATTCCAATGGCAAATTACTGTACATTGTTGTTGATTCATAGCATATTCACATTGTAGTATTTTATTAGGTCATTCATGCGATCGATTTCATTCAAACAGCGCATGATGTCATCTCGATCTCTGGATAACTTATCCAAAGCAAGTGTAATTCTAATTGGTGGGGGGGGGGGGAAAAACCAGTTAAGCAGTCCAAATATCCCCGAAATTAGCCCCGTCATTAATAAATGCCAAAGCCACTAATCAAATTTCCCAACACAAACACAAACTAAATTGCCAAAAAAAAACATTAAATGTCTGTTAAATGCTCGTAAAATCAAATCACAACTCAGCATAATGATTCACAATACTTTATGCTTTTACTGCTCACCAATTATTATCTGCAATTTGGTTTTTATCTAATCTTAATTCATTTTATGACTTCCAATCTTTTTCGAGTAGTATAACAATTTTCTATTGGCGCCCAAAAGTATGCAATGCATTTCAGCATGCTTTGCTTCGTCAAGTGTGGAACACATTTGTAGCGCCGCTGGGAACAGTTTCTGGTGCTTGGGTTTGTGTCCCGCCTAAAGCAGCACGTGAACACTTGACGAACAGTATAAGAGACTATGTCATGCACTTAAACTGCGCTGTAGTTAGAAAGAGCACAAAGAAGGCGCCACAATTCAAATTTAAAACTCAAACTAGTTTACCCTATCATTATATCATATAAGTACATATTTCACTTCTCAGTTGAGTTGTAGCTACAAGAACTAAAAGCAATTCAAATGTATTATGACTATTCCTATTGCTTCCTTATTCACCATTCCCTCATATATGTAAGTACTAAAACCAATTCAAATGTAAAACTGGCTTTAGTATTTATGACTATTCCTATTGTTTTCCTATTTACCACATCTCAGTTGAGTTGTATGTAAAAGAACTAAAAACAATTCAAATCTTATTCATGGCTATCTATATTTCTTTCCCTATTTACCATTTCCCCCATAAAAGTATTTTACATTCCAGTTGAGTTGTATGTAAAAGAACTAAAAACAATTCTAAGGCAACAACTATAACAACTTTACGCTATCATATTTATGACCATATCTATTCCTTTCCCTATTTACTATTCCTCCCATATACATAAGTATTCAACATCAACAAAGAACTACAAAAAATCACAAGTAATCTCCAAGCATTTGACTTAAGTCATAACCGTTTCACCTTAAGGGAGCCTCTCATTACTTCTCAACGCTCTCTTAGCTATTTTAGCACACTCTGACTTATTTAGACACGCATCTAACCGTTTAGCACTTTCCAAAAAAAAAGTCCCGCCTAAACTTTAGCAAAGACTCATACTAACAAGCAAAAAAAAAGCTGCCTGCTATGCACAATATTGTATGTTAGCTGCTTGCTATGTAAAAGAGCGCGCAGTTCAAAGAGAACTTGTATGAAAAACTATGCAAAACCTAATTAAAACCAAATCAAATGAATGAAAGATAATTGCTAAAGAATTGATCTAAGCTACAAAAGGTATTTCAATCGCCAATTTCTAGGTTAACGAACGGAAGTTCATTAAGAAAGCCAAGTGTTGCATGCCAATTGCCAATTGCCAATTGATTTGTGATTCATTCACACACACACACACACACACACACGCACACACATAGTGCAGTTTTAAGTGCAGCACAAAGACTCGATTCTTATAAAGCACATATATATGTATGTGTAGTAGGTGAATGTGACTCATGCGCAGACAATCTCAAATGATCTTCGTGACAAGTCTTTGTTTTGAGCCTTAAGCTTGGCTTCGACTTCGCTTGCCCAACAACAACAACAACAATAGCTATAAAAAAGTCAACAGCAAGTTGAGCAGACTGCAATAAAGACATAAAAAACAACAAGAAACCGCAGCGTATAAAAAGAAAAACCGAATGCAACAAACAACAATTACAAAATCAACAATTCTGGTCTCGCCAGCAACGACGACGACGACGACGACGACGATGGCGACGTGTGTGCAACAGTTGGCAACACACACACACACAGAGTCCATGAGGCAGTCAACCAAGTCTCTGTCTCAGTCGACGTCGCAGTCGCCGTTGCAGTTGACGTCGCAGTCAACGATTCAGCGTTTGCTTTTCGATCTCAGTTAAACTTTTGCAGGCTGCTGTTGTCCTCTGTGTGTGTGTGTATGTGTGTGTGTTGGTGTGTGTGTATGTGTGTGTGTATGTGTGTGTGTTAGTGTGTGTGTGTGACAAGAGGCAAACAACTGTTGCACTCCCCCACTCAATGTTGCAGAGTCCACGCTTCAATCTAATTCCAAACTCAACTCGCATTTTCCATTCCCAGTTTACTTTGGCATATATTATGTATACGTATAGTTGTACCTGTATCTGTATGTGTGTGTGTTGGAGTTATGTTTGTTTGCTATGTTTTTGTATTTTGATTGTGTTGCTGTTTGGCGTTTTGGCTTTTGGGTTTTGGATTTTCTGTTGCCCGTTGCTATTTTGTTCAGTTTTGTTTTCTTCGAAATTCGAAACATTAACGGAAAGTCTGTTGAGGTAATTGGACGCGTTTAAAGAGCTCTGTGCATATTTAAGAGAGTGTGTCTGTCTGTCTGTGTGTGTGTAACACTTGGAGGTGGTAGGAGGGAAAGGGGAAGGGGAAGGGGGAAGAGGGGGAGAGTGTGGGTTGTAGGAAGTGAAACGACGATGATGATGATGGGCAGATAGTCAAGCCCTGAAGCAGAAGCAGCGAAGCTAAGAGAGTGTGCTGCAAAAATAAACATAAAAAAACAAAACAAAAGAAAACACACACACACACACACACACACGCATACACTAACAACTATGCAATTAACTAAGCAAAAGCCAACAACATTCGCTGGATTTTTATTAACGCTGATTTAAAGCTTCGCTACAAAACGTTAAACAAACCAAACAAATGCATTTTTTTTTGTTTTTTGTTTTCTTTTTTTTTTTGATTATTACCATTTTGTTGCTGTTGCTGAAGAACGCCAATAAAAAGTGAAAAGGGCGCTTAGTGAAGTGTTGTTATCTTTATGTGTTATGTGTTGTTGTTGTTGTTGTTACTGCAACTACATATTACTGTTATTATTATCATCAACATTTGCTGTTCATGTCCAAGTTGATGTTGCTGTTGCGGTGGTTGTTGCAACATCATTTCGATCAACACTCATCAATATTTCGCATAATTTACTATTGATGACAGCGACTACAAAAGCGGTAAGCAAAGCAAAGCTGATCGAAGATTCTCCTACCCTGTAAAACTTGCAAACTCTGCAAATAACTTTTGACAAACTAATACTAATATTATAAAACAGACTAAAGATGAAAGTAGACTTTAAACAGTTTAGACTAACAAACACTCTTGAATAAACTTAGTCAATATGTTAGTATATTTTTAGTACACTCCAAATAGTAGATAGTATAATTTCCTCTTTCATTAGAAATTCAATCAAATTAACATGCATTACAGGGTATTTTTCTACTAGCTTCAAGAATATATTGAATAATTAAGAATTCAATTGAATTTGTATGCAACTAAAACCATATTTTAGTATATAAATAAAATTGAATTTCAGCTCAATCAAAAAGCATTTTCTAAATTCGTAACTTCAATTTATGATTTGATTACTTTGCGACTATTTCTTTCGCTTAATTCGATATAAGTCAGTTTCTCTCTCTCTCTCTCTCTCTCTCTCTCTCTTTCTCTCTAATTTTCTTTTCTCTCTAATATTTTGATTATCAGCATAGAACATATTTTAGTGCACTTTTTTAATTAACTGTTGTTTTTGTGCTAGCTTCAAGAATAGAATTGAGAATTCAGTTGAATTTGTTAACATTTCGCTTAAATATACTAAAACAATATTTTAGTATATTTACTAAACAATATTTGATATACTAAAACATAAATACATATTATACATTAGTCTAATTATAGTATATAATAAATATAATACAATATACTAAAATATTGTTTATTATAAATATACTAAATATGCTAAACAATATTCTTAGTATATTTATAGTATACTATAAATGGTACCTAGTATTATTCCCCCTTTTATTTGTCATTGGAAATTTAACCATCCACTTTTTACAGCCATTACAGGGTATTTTTGCACTATCTTCAAGAATAGAATTGAGAATTCAATTTCAATTTCTTAACATTTCGATTAAATATAAAAACAATATTTAAGTATATATGTATAATATTATGGTTTTTTCTTTTTCTTTCTTTCTTTTAGTATATTTATAATATTATACTAGAAATATATATTATATATTATAATATATATACTAAAACAATGTTTTAGTGTTTTTTTTTTTGTTTGAACTTCTAGAATAGAATTGAGAATTGAATTGCATTTTTTACCACTTCGCTTTAAATGACAAAAATATACTAAACATATACTAAAATGTACCAAAATATCACATATATACTAAAATATTGTTTTGAGTGCTCTAAAATTACGAATGGAGTTATGGAGTAAGTTTATTTTCCACAACAAATGCAACCACCCGCTCTGCTTAGACATTACAGGGTATTCAGGCGATCAGACGTTTTGTTTTTTGTTATTTTTTGTATTCCTAAGAGTCGGTTGTTTTCACGGTCTTTGCCATTTAAGTGCATTTCGTTTCGGCGCACTCACAATACTCACTACTCACTTGTGAGTGTACTCATGAGTACAACTCACTCACTGTTTGTTTATTTCTTTCTTTCTTTCTTTCTTTCTGTCTTTCTACGCCATATTTATTGCCGGCAATTTCTTTGCTTTTGCCAATTTCCAAAACATACAAAAAACAAAAACAAAAACAACAAGTTCGATCGATTGTTCAATCGCATCGCATCGCATCGAATAATGAAAGTCGCAGACAACGAGTTTTCTAAGTTTGTTGCAAGTACGATTGCAATCACATGATCAATTCATGATGCTGGACAACAAATAAATGGCCACCTCGAATCGCGAATTGCGAATTGCGAATTGTGGCCAACACAATTAGCCTTGAAATTGAAACAGTCGCCCACTTCCAGCAAGTTGTTGTTGTGATTACTTTGACTGATGTTTTTAGAAAACGAGATGAGAGCAACATCGAGTCTCAAGAGCACAAACTCTTCGCTTTGGACTCGTGATTTCAAGCAATGTTCGCGATTTCAAAGTGGAAGTGGAAGTGGAAGTTGCAAGTGCAATTTTTAATTCGAAATAAAGTGGAAAATCAAATTCCAATTCCAATTCCAACTGCACAGCGCAAAAGTTGTTTCACGCCATAAATAAATACTCTATCAACGTTTAAACAATTATTCAAAATGTGTGAATTTCTATTCAATCATTTTACAACATTTTTCAACTAATGAACGCACAAGAAAGCGATGCCATTAAAGATGAATAATAATTGATATCATCACTCTTCATTCATCTTCATTAAATTTAACAGAAGTTTCATAAGCTGGCTTCTGGAGGGTTTCAACCGAATATATTTTAGGATCTTTTTAAAGTATTCTGCTAAAATTTGTTCTACAATTGAGAAAAATCATTACCAAATAAATGTAATAAAAACGAAACTAAGCATTGAACAACAACACATCATTTGACGGTTTCGAAATGAGTTCGTCGAAGGTTCTTTCTGCTGAAATTTGCTAAGACATTTTACCAAATAATTTCATAAAAACTAGCCAATACATTAAATCAACATCATTTGAAAACTTGTGGAAATTTGAGTTCTTTGATGGTACCTTAGATACCTTAGGATATTAAATTTCCGCAAAATGTTTCAATGTGCTTGAGAATAAATAAATTAATAAAAATGAGGCTACACATCTTTTGACACTTTCGAATTGAATTCTTTTAAGGTTCTTCATGATATCTCAGGAACTTTTTGAAGTATTTTGGTCAAATTTGTTATACGATTGCGAAACATCATTCTCTGAGGGGACTTTATAAAAACTTAGCTCTATAATCAAAATAAACATAATTTCACAACTTGAAGCAATTTCGAAATAAGTCCTTTGGGGGTTCGGTGTGATATCTCAGGATCTTTTTGAAATATTCTTCTGAAATTTTTGCTAAGGTACTTTACCAGAATAATTTGATAAATAGTAAGATACACATTCAATAAAACATAATTTGACAGTTTCGAAATGAGATGTTTAGTGGTTCTTAGTCATATCTCGGGATCTTTTTAAACAATTCTGCTGAAATTTGTTAAACTAAGAGACTTTACCAAAATAATTTCATTAAAACTAAGTTGTACATCAAATCAACATCATTTGCTAACTTTAAGCAATTTCGAAATGAGTTCTTTGGTGGTTCGTCGTGATATCTCAGGATCTTTTTAAGGTAATCTGGTAAAATTTGTTATACGATTGAGAAACATCATTAACTTTATAAAAACTAAGTTCTACATCAAATCAACATACTATTTTGACAACTTGAAGCAATTTCGAAATGAGTTCTTTGGTGGGTTCGATGTGATATCTGAGGATCTAAATGAGATATCAAGCTGAAACTAAATCAGCAAACTGGCTTCATAATTATGCACACTTATCAAAAGCCGGCTTGTTGCGTATTAAAATGTCAGTGTCAAATGTGCAGAGCTTAAACTTAACGCTTAAGATAACCAAAATGTTAAAGGCGATTTTCATTTGGCTGGTAAGTGTTTGAATGTATTAGTGTGTATTTGTGTGTGTGTGTGTTTGTGTCGCTAATTGCCTTGGTTCATCCACAACAACTTTCTTTCACAATTACGAATAGATGGCGAATCTTCAGTGCACTTTCCATTCATGCACAACCGAAACAACAACAACAACAATGAGAGCAGCAACAGTTAGAGGCTACAAGCATAACAACAACAAAAACGTTGACTACAAATGAATACTATGAATACTATGCAACTCACATGCCAAAAACTTTTCACCAATCAAGCGAGCACCTCAAAAAAAAAAACAAAACAAAAATGTGTGTTTAATTTTTGTTTCTTTTTGTTTTTTCGGTGCCCATCATCATTTTGTTTTTATTATCAATTTAGTCTTACGTCAGCGTCAAAAAGCAAAAACAAAAATAAAAGCAACAGCAAGAAAATAAAATCAAAATCGATTCCTCTCCCCTTTAACGCTTCTGTCTTCTGTGTCTTGTGTTTTGTGTCTTCCTCCCTTCGGGCCACACATAATTAGTTAAGACTGTAGGCTAAGTGGATGCCAGAGACAGAGACAGAGACAGAGACTCGAGAGTCGAGAGTGAAGACGAGACACAAGCCGCATGCCAAATGACCAAATGCATAACCTGACCATCGGCGATCAGCGATCGACGATCGACGATCAGCGATCAGCGCTCTGTTCACTTAACCGCAACGCCAAACGGCAAACGGCAAAAGGCAAATGGCCAAAAGGCAAATAACAAAACGATCAACGATCGACGACTGACGACAAACGGCAACTGGAAACCGGAACCAGCGACAACTCGAAGAAAAAAAGCCCAAAAATCGTGTAGGTGTTGACAAGTAGATCACGATCACCGATCACCACAAAACCCAAACACACAAAAAAAAAGTACACCGAGCAAAATCAACTCAAACTCAACTTAATCATCGCATTTTGCGGTTTGCAATTATTGATAATTCGGTTACTGATCTTCACCGATCGTCGATCACTTCACAATTCCAACTAAATCGCTTTAGATCAAAGCAGAACTCTAAGCTGCGAAATTAGCAAATCTATAAATCGATTCAACTTAATCTCTTTTTTGTTTTTGTTTTCTTGCGTTCATTCAACTCGCATTTCTTTAGCATAATCTCTCACTCTCACTTTCATAGAGACGAACATCGACTTGATCTTGACTTGAATTCCATTCGAAAATGCAAACAAAAAATAAAACAGCTGCAAGTTCATTTCCATATCAATGTGCAGCTTGATCTGTAGTTTAGTTATGAACAGCGACAGATTTGTATTATTCAACAGCAAAGCAAACGATTCAATTTGAATTTTGAGGTAATGCAATAAATTAGTTTCTTTCACATCGATTTGCAAACTTTGATGGCAATTAAATTACTATTGTAACTTATAATTAATCTCATTCATACAATATATATTTCTCTAGCTTAAATTCTACTTAAAGTAATGCGAGAAATTAATTTCTTGGACTTCGATTTGCACATTAACTTGAATTGCAAATAAATTGCTTTTGCAATTTGTATTTAATCCCACATAACGTTTACTTAAAAACTAGTTGAATATGAAGATCTTTCTGTAACTTAATCTTTATAATGAAAATTCTTAATTTTCAATTGCTAAATATAAATATCTCTATCTGAATTCTAATTTTCACAATTTCTCAATAATATAATATAATTCTCTTACATTCTTCTCTTTTTGTTGTTTTTTGCGTGTTAAATGATGTTCTAAATCTAAATCTAATATCTATATTCCAAATTTTGAATTTCGAATATAAATATCGTTCAATATCTAAATTCTTCAGTTTCTATTGCTGATTTACTAGAATATTATTTTCTCTATTTAAGTTACACTTTTTAATAAGAAAGTAATGTTTGGATGTTGAATGATTCAAATGGTTACCTTCTTTATTTTTAAGTTTCATAAACTAAATCATTCTCTCTCTAAATTCTTAAGAATATTTTAAATCACATTATTTATTTCTGTCTTTGATTGCGTGGTAAATTATGTTCTCTTCTTTGTTGTAACATTTCTTTGTTTTGGTTTAAAAAAATACATCTTTCCCTATCTAAATTCTTAATTTCACAATTGTTGAATATAAATATATTTCAATATCTAAATTCCTAACTTTCAATTGCTGAATAATACAATATCTTTCTATTTATATACCAATTTTTACATTCTTATTTCTTTCTTAGTTTGGATGTTAAATGATGTTACCTTCTTTTTTCTTTAGTTTCATAAACTGAATCTTTATCTTAATTCCTTACTTCATAATTTCTGAATAATAGAATATCTTTCTCTGTCTTTAAATCGCACTTTTTACATTCTAATTTCTTCCGTAGTTTAGGGTTTAAATGATGTTTCCTTCTTTTTTCTAACATATCTTCTTTTTTAATTAAGAAGCTGCATCTTTTGCTTACTAAATTATGCACTTTCAAATGCTGAATATTAATAAGTTTTAATATCTAAATTTTAAATTTTTAATTGTTGAATAATATAATAAAGTTCACTCTATCTTTTTACATTTTTTTCCTTATTTCTTCTTACAATATTTTTTTTAAACTTAAATTTCTCTACCTAAATTCTTTATTTCCAATTGCTGAATAATGAAATATGTTTCTCTTTATTTAAATAACACTTAATCGACACCAAAAAGAATTGAAATTTGTTTACAAGCTTACCCTTTCACATCAGTCACGATTTTGCTGAAAAACAAAAACTGTATTATATTATTTGTTGAACTAAAGTACTTCAATCACAGTGAAAAGCGTGAAAGAATTGTATTGTAAATGGCGAACACGAGACGAGAGTGAGAGAAACATTTGGCATCTCTAAGCATCTCTCGATCAGCGCGTTTCTCCCCGTTTCCCCCGCTTCCCTCTCCGGTTTCGATTTGACGCTTTTGATCTCAATATCGAACACTCAAACCGGGCCACAAAAATCTAGTTCAACTAGTTAGTTAGCATATAAAGTTGTCTGTCTCTAAGGCTGAGACTCTGAATACTGAAATGCTGCTAACTTACTGCTGACTGACGTCTCTGGGCTTAACCTTGAGCTTCAGATTCAGATTCAGATTCAGCATCAGCTTCAGCCTAGAGTTGAAGCCATCAGCAATCAGCCATCAGCATTATGGCTTGGGCCATAAAAAATAGACCAAGTTTTGAGTTAATGCAAATTATCAAAAAAATGAAGAATAAAAAGATGGAAAAAAATGAGCAGAAATCATTTTAATAAAGTTGTCGTCAATTGGCAGAAAGAAGCGTCATTAGCAGCATAAGAAAAAGAAGCAAAAGAAGAAGAAGAAGACGGAAGAAGTCAAAGAAGTTAGCTTGAAGCATTTAGCATAAGATTGATGATCGGTGATCGGTGATCAGTGATCAGTGATCAACTGCTGACTGACTTTGGCCATAATGTCACTTGAGTGCTAAATGTCAAAGCGAGAAAAGTGAGAAAACAATGGGAGAGAAGGGGCGAGAGAGGAAGGGCAAGTGCAGAGGGGGGAGGGGAGTTGGCAAAAATGTTGTTCACCTTTTACGCTTTTGTCTGTCAATCGCTGCATTCGCTGCTTCTCTTGTTGTTGTTGTTGTTGTTGCTGTTCCACCTGATCGACACGCACACACATACATTGCATACTTACACACACTCATACATATATTCAATACTCACACACACACACACACACACTCTTGGGCTGCATGCAAATGCCAAATGTCTGTTCGTCTTTAACTCTGTATCAGGTTTTCGCCTCAGGAGAGACTCTCCTACCTTACCTCACCTCCCCCACTCCGCACCTTCCTCTTCTCCATGTCTTCTGCTTCTTCCTCTTCTTCCACTTCTTCTTCTTCATCGCTTGGCCGCCGTTATGCTTGGTCCCCACAACTCAATCTTTGAATCGTTTTAATGCCATTTTATGTAACTTCTCGAGGCTGCGCTGTCGACGTCGGCGTCGGCGTCGCCGTTGACTGCGCAGTCAGATGCCGTGACTCAATTTCAAGTTAAACAATTTAAAATTAAACAAATTTTGTAATGAAAGAGCGCGCGAGCGCACAGCAAAAAGGAAACAACAACTACCAAAGTGGGTCAAAAACTACAACGCGATTAAAAATACTGAATACCCCAAAAAACAAAACAAATACTGAATATTGAATACTGAATACTGAATAGTGTAAAGTGGAATACTGACTACACAAAACTGGCTCATAATTTAATAATCAATATTTGAGTTTTTCTTTTTTTTTTTGCACTTGAGAGAGAGCGAGAGAGATAGAGAGAGAGCGAGAGAGAGAGAGAGAGACTGGGCGTCGCTGCTGTTGATGCATAATTTCAATGGCGCATTGATTGATTGATTGACCGACTGCGCTGGCTTGATTGAGTGACTTGACTGCAACTGGACAGTCATTAGACAGCAGCGGGGAGTCGCAACCAAACCGCTGCTGCTCCCCTTCCCCTCCCCTCCTCTTCTTCTCCTCCCTCTCCCTCTCGCTCTCAAGATTTATGATCTAACAATTTCGCAGACTCAAGACCAACTCAAGACTTGACCCAAAGAAAACACGACTCATTATGATGAATGCATGATTCACTTTTCTTGTTCAGAAACCAACAAACAAAAACAAAAACAAAAACAAAGACGATGCAACGTGCAGAATGTTTAAGCTTCAGACCTTGGCTGTTAAGTTCAGCCTCAAGTTGGGGGGAATTACATAAACACACACTGCACATAACATAGATGAAGCTGAAGCTCAAGCTGAACAATAACTAATAATTTATTACAATTACTTGATCATTTGTTTTTAGGCGAAGCTCATTTATCTAAATCACTAAAACAAAGACTGCATTTAGTTTTGTGTCTAACAAAAATCATATTCCTTTTTTCATATTTCTTTAAATTGCATTGCTAAGCAAATTATTTGTATATTTTAATTGCATTTCTTAAAATGAGAAATGTAGGCTTCATTTTAAGAAATGTAATTAAAATGCACAACGAATTTGCTAAGCAATGTAATTTTAGGAAATATGCAAAAAATGTATATGATTTTTTATGATTGCCTAAAAATTGACTGCGATCAGTTTAATCTTTGAAGTTATTGTTCAGGCAATAATTTGATGAAGTATAAACCGATTGAAGTTTGGGTAACAAGCTGGTATAATTAGCAATGTATGGTATATTTTCAAAGAATGATATATTGGTATATGAATTAAATATATCTTGGTACAATATGAATTTGTATATGAAATATATGTTATACTATGATACATATATATTTATTATACCAATATACCATAACATTCAAAATATGCCTCTTTCTACTTTTCGGCATCTTTATTTGCAAAGTATGGTATATTTTGTATGATATGGTATATTTGCACGATAAAATCTATATCTTGGGATTATTTCGAATGTTATGGTATATTGGAATATGAAATATAAATATGAAAAATATATGTTTCATATACCAAATGTACGACACACGAAATACCAAGATATCTATTTCATAAGCCAATAACCATAACATCAAATTCGAAATATACCATATATTACAAATTATACTAGATTGTCATAACATAACATTCGATATATACCGCATTGTATTTTTTCGCATCTTACTGTGTAACGTTTGGTTTATTCCGAATGTTAAGGTATATTGGTGAATGAAATATATAACTTGATGTATCTTTGTAGTGTTCGGCATCCTAATTTTGTTATATTCGCCGTTGACAGAAGTTTTGCATTGATTCGGTTTCATGTTTTACTTTGTTAAATGAGGTTGGTTTCTTCTTTCTTACATAAATATATATTGAGATAAACTGCATTTAAATTTGTAATGTGATTTAATACTAATTCTATTATTTAATTTCCTACTAAGATTTCCTTGCTATTTTCCCCATTTACATTTTTCAATAATAAATATTCTAAGATTTTTTTTTAAATAGTGCTTGACCTATCTTCTAAATTCCTACTTCGTTTAGCATTTATATATTAATTTTGGTTTTTATTTTTATCGTTTTTTGCTTTGCTTTTCGACTCAAGTTGTTAGCACACATCTGTCATCTTTGTCATTATAAAATATCTAGATTTTGTCTTCCTGTTTTAATGCTGCTTAGTTGCGTTTCGTTTAGATCTTTGTCCTTCTCGATGATCTGTTTAGTATGCAGTTAATTCAGTTTCAGTTTCAGTTTCATTTTCGTTTCGCTTGCTGCTGCTTCTGATGCTTCACACTTCACCGACTTGATCTATAAATTGATCAAAGAGACCTCCAATTGTTGCTAAACGAAACGTAAAAACAAAAACAGCAGCTTGCAAACTTAATTATGCACTACTCGAACTTCAAAATTGAAGATTGTGACTCGTGGAATACTAAAAATACCAAGAAAAAAGTATAACGAAAAAACTGAAAAATACCCTCGCATCAGACCGGAAATCGTGAAAACATCAATGAAGGTCGCAATACTCGCTTTTTGTGTGTTTGCATCAGAATCAACTCCAAGTTTTCAATGTTGTCGCAAAAAAAAACAAGTACGAAAGCTACAATCGAGTGTACTCGACTGTGAGATACCTGATATTCATTTTGAAGAAAAGCAAGACTGAACAACTTTTCAACGAAATGTAACTTGTGGTATATTTTAGTATTTTTGTAGTATATTAGTTTGGTATATTTATAATAATACTACATAAAGTTTAATATATCACATTTAAATACTGCAACAATGCTAAAATATACCAAAAGTTGTATTTGGTTGGAATTTTGTATTTATTATATTTATAAGTCCTTACACTTAAAATATACCAATACACCATCATATAAGGTGTAGTTATGTAACTTTTGTTATATTTTAGCACTCTTGTAATATATTAATTTGCTATATTTTAATAAGAATATCGCACCAACTTAAAATATACCAAGTATATATATCGCAAAAATACCAAAAATATGCCAACAGTCGTGTTTGATTGGCAAGTTGTAGTTGGTATATTTATATATCAGTATATTTAATAATTAATGATTAATTCCTTATAATAAGACCCGTAGTTATATGAGTATATTGGTATATTTTGGTATTTTTAGTATAATAACTTGGTATATTTTAAGAATAATATTGCACAAACTTTAAATATACCAAATTTATATACTGCAAAAATACTGAAATATAGCCAAAGTTCTATTTGGTATATTTATCTAGCACAACATTTAAAATATACCATATACCATTCCATTATACCATATACTAAGTCCCGTATTAAGTAGGTATTTTTTTTACCATACAAAAATATTTCATGAACATTATAAGAAAAGAATTATATCTCAATCTCTTATAGTCTCTGAGATGTAGGTGTTTACACGGACGGACAGACAGGCAGACAGATATGTCAGAGATACCTCCTTCTGCCTCATTTCCAGCAAGCACAAAGCCATGAATACCCTTCTATCCTATAGGTAGCGGGTAGAAAAAGGAAAAAACTTAAATGTAGAAACAGTCACAACAGTTGCAGTGAATCATTAAATGTCAGCCGACATCAAAAATCTATCATCATCATTAGCAACATGATGATTTCGTTATTGTTGTTGTTGCTGTTGCTGTTGCTGTTGCTGTTGCTGTCAACAATTGTCGCCCCACACACAAACACGAAATAAGTAAATACACTTTTGCCCCGTCGTCGTCGCTCTTCACTCTCCACTTGACTTCTTAACTCTTTTGGCTGTCTACTCTCTTAAGGTTCTTCACAACGTACATTGAACCTCAACGTTGCCTGGAATTGGGATGGGGACAGCGATTGCGACTGGACCGAGGACTGAGAACCGAGAACTGAGGGTTTGGCCTGGACCGGCACTTGGCACTCCCAAGAACACGCCGCCAATGGCCAATATAATAAGCCCAAAGCCACATAAAAAAAAAACAAAACAAAACAATTTACAAAAATACTCAACATAAAAAGTGTTTTGCGTGTAAAACACACACAAAAACAAAAAAAGAAGTCATCAAATAATTGAGTGGACGCTTAAATAATTAAAGTGAATGTAGTATGGTGACTGGCAGATACCCTACAAAGTTGATGAGATATAAAGCGATATATAGAGCAGAAATTTATTTCATTTATATGAAATACATTATGAAGGAACAAAATGCTATGTTAGAGTAGGAAAGGAAAAAAATACACAATACATAAGTAGATCAAAACTTCCTAAGAAATAGTAAAAATTTGATCTTGGTTTTTTAAGTAGTGAAATATGAACGCTTTTGGAATCTTTAAATGAAGTTACTTGCGCTTCGGTGTTTTCAGATTAGATATTTCTTAAGCTATTGAAATAAAGTTTTAAAACTCCAGGACTCACTTTTATCTAAAATTAAATGTAGTATTTAAAACTAGATTCAATATAATCAATAAAACAAATCATTCTTTGGATAGTACGAAATTATTTGAATAATTTTCCAAATTTTAAGTTGGTTTATTTTGTTGAGTAGCGCAAAGTGTAAGCTTTTTTTTTGTCAAGCTTCCTCAGAGTACTTGACAACCTTAAGACAGATTAGTAGCGTATCCTGTCTGCGTTTTCGAAAAGATTGCAGACATGAGATATTGATGCAGATGAGAGATAAGTGGAGGAGAGATGAGGGAACAACAAGAAAATACTACGATACATGAAATAAAATTCATAAGCTTATTAGCTGTGATTTCGCAGAAGATTCGTGCAGAAAGTCAACACTCTACAGGGTATTAAAAAGAAGTACTAAAAAAAATCAAAGAACACATAATGCGAGAAGACGCGACAAACTGTTAACAACAGGCGGCGACTCCAACAAAAGCAGACAACGGATAACAGGGAATGGAGAATGGGGAATGGGGAAAGAAGAACAGAGAACGCGCAACGGGAATGTGGAGAATGGAGAACGGGGAATAGGGAGTGTTGAGGGATATGGAGTGAGAAGTGTGGAGGAGGAGGAGGAGGGGGAGGGGTAGGAAAATACTACGTGCTTCGATTATGCGAGTGGATTGCGGTACGCTTCATTGTCTGCTTCTTCTTCTTCTACTACTTCTCCCTCTTCTTACTTCAACTCTAGATATAGGGAATTGTTTCTTTCTTATTTTCGGCACTTATTTTGGGCTAAACTTGTAACGGTGTGTGTGTGTGTGTGTGTGTGTGAGTGTGTGTGTGTGTGTGTAAAGTGTTTATAACTTTAGTTTGCTGTCTCTGCTGCTGCTGCTGTCTCTTTCGCACTCCATCTCCGTCTCCGTCTCGTTCCCTCTGGATTCGGGTATTTCCTGATTGCTTTTGCGCGACACGTCGAGCCGGAGAGGGGCGTGGCGGGAGGAGGACGGGATCAGCAATCGTTGCTGCTCACAACTCTTGCATAATAATTGACAGTTATAAATTTTACTTGTCTCTCCACACACACACACACACACACACATGCACATGCGACTCAACTACTAGATTGACAGCGGGGGGGGAGTGGATAGAGAGAGAGAGAGAGAGAGAGAGAGACAGAGAGAGGCTACACTGCAGGCCGGTTAATTCTTTTGGCTTTTGTCCAGCCGTCTAGAGAGACGGCTCTTCACTTGAATTCCCCCATTTCTTCCTTCTGCGGCTGTAAGCAGGCAACTCTTCTAGCTCTCTCTTTATTCATCTCTCTTTCTTTCTTTTCTCGCTTATTCTCTCTGTGTCTCTCTCTGCCTTTCTTTCTCTTTCTCTCAACTCTCTTTGGCTCTTTATCTTTCTAGTTCGCTTTAATTTTTGGCACCTTCATCAATATCTTCGACATTCTCCCTTTGTCTTCTCTCTTTCTCTCCCTTTTTTAATTCTCTTTTAGTCCTGTTTAGGTTATTCTACTGAGACTGTCCCATCACCTCTCTCTTTCTGCCTTTCTACTACTCCTTTATGCACTCTCTCCCTGTAACGTCTATTCCCTTTCAGCTATACCTCGGCCTCCTCTCTGTCTCCTTTTCTTTCCTTTCCTTTTCTTTCCTTTTCTTTTCTTTTCTTTTCTTTTCTTTTCTTTTCTTTTCTTTTCTTTTCTTTTCTTTTCTTTTCTTTTCTTTTCTTTTCTTTTCTTTCTTTCTTTCTTTCCTTTCTCTCATTCCTTTCTTTCTATTATATCTTTGCATCCTTTCTCTCTCCCTTTCTTTGACCCTCCTCGTCACTTTTCTTCTTTCTCTCTTTCCCTTTCAGTCACATTTACCTATTCTTGTCTCTTTTTTTTCTCCGTTTCACTCACTTTTATCTCCTGTTATCTCACTCTCGTTCTCGCTCTCTCTCGCTCAATCTTTCCCTTTAAGGCACTTTTATCTCTTCTCCTCTCTATTTTGTTTCTATTTCAGTCACTTTTATCACCTCTTCTCTCACTCTTTCTCTCTCTTTCCCTTTCAGTCACTTTTACCTCTTCTTCTCTCTTTTTTCCCCGTTTCAGTCACTTTTATCTCCTGTTCTCTCACTCTCTCTCCCTTTCTCTTTCCCTTTCAGTCACTTTTACCTCCTTTTCTGTCT
Source organism: Drosophila sulfurigaster albostrigata (assembly GCF_023558435.1). Classification (NCBI taxonomy): domain Eukaryota; kingdom Metazoa; phylum Arthropoda; class Insecta; order Diptera; family Drosophilidae; genus Drosophila; species Drosophila sulfurigaster. The sequence goes on from NC_084885.1 coordinate 23,744,662, forward strand.
TTCTCTCTTTCCCTTACAGGCACCGTTTGTCATCTTTCCCTTTCTCTCTGCCTCTGTTGCGCCTTTAGCTCCTATCACTCCCGCCTCTCTCTCTACCTCTCCATCTCTCCCTTTCCCTCCTTCCCACTCCCTTTGCTTTGCCCTGTGCAAAGTTCACGTAACTTTTGGGCACAACGCAGGGCCAAGGCGAGAAGACACGAGCAGCGGCAGAGGCAGAGACAGAAGCAGAGCTGAAGCAAGGCGAGGCAAGCTGAGCTTTGTAAGCGATGCCAACGAGCGTTGGCGTTGTCAGCGTCTGCAGCAGCGACGTCGACAGCAGCAACAGCAGCAGCGGCAGAGGCAGCAACAGCGACAGCGACGTCATTGTCGGTCTTGTTGTTGCCTACGTGCGACTCTTTTTGGAGTGGCTCTCGGCAACACCAGCGATTGCAGCGCATTAACATTCCAAGTTGGCCACTCCTGTTTATTTATACACTCCACACACACACACACACACACACTTGCTCACAAATTGTTGAATAACAGTTGTTGTTGTTGTTGTTGTTTTGTTTTTTATTACATATTTTTGTTTTACTTTTTACTTATCAAACTTTAGTTTTGATTTTCTTCACACTGTCTCTGAAAGTTCCTTTTCAAAATTGTATTTGAATTTCTTTTGGATTTTATTACTCTATAGTATTATTTAATTCATTTACCGAGTTGGTCACTCCTTTGAAATTTTATTTGCATTTCTTTATTATTATTTTATTCATTCGCGTTGTGTTGGTCACTCATAAAACAGTCAACGTCAACGATGCGCATACCAAAAAGATTTGAATGCCATTTGCTTGTTTATTTTCTTGTTTTATTTCGCTTTTCGGATTCAAAAACTGTTTTAAATGCTGTCAAGAAGATAAAAGTCTCGCTCAAGTGCTCCGCCAAAATATCCCATTAACAACTCAACGGCTTAAGTTGTGACCTAACTCCCGACTTAATTAGTCTCAACTCAAAAGAGAGACAGATAGAGACAGAGAGACGTAGAGAGAGAGAGAGAGAGAGACAACAAAAAATGCATCAGATTATCGCCATCAACATCGCGATTATGCTGCAAGTTGCAAAAGATGCGAGTTGCATTTCAAATGCCACATCGCAACTCTCTTTCACTGACTTTATTCGAAAAAGGCAAAAGCCAAAAAGCAAAGAGCGAATACCAAAAAAAAAAAGGCAAAAACTGCTTCTGCATTGACCTTGACCTTATTTTTGTTGTTGTTGTGCAGAGTCTAAAAATGAATTGTTTGCTTTTCATTCTCATTCGAGTGTTAACTGAGCATTAACTAAGTTTAACACATTTGTCACAATTTGCTAACAGCTCCAACACACACACACACACACACACACATTTTAATCAACAACTTTACGCAGGTAACAAATGAATGTGATTTAAATTCTTCAAATTCTTTTAGACCCAATTTGTTTTTTAAAGTCATTTCACTTCATCAAACATTCATTATAAACCGCGTCTTTATTTTTAGGTGTGAATGTGAATTCAACTTTTGTTTTGAAGCTTGCAACTTTCCTAACGTTTTTAGCAATTAATCCACAAGAGCTTACAACTGTCTAAGTAAATTATTTTCACATTAAGTCTTTTGAATGGTTTATTGATAAACCAAATATGGACTTCGGTATATTGAAGTATTTTGTCAGTATATGAACCCTTTGGTATATTTTAATATTAATTCGTATACCAATTGAAGACCTTGGTATATTTTAGAAGTTTTTCAGTACGTTAAGTCAAAGTGAATCCTTTTCACAACAATATTTTGAACGGTATATTTATGTATATACCAAGAGAATCCTTTCTACACGAAAACTTTTGTCTGGAAGATTGATATACCAAATAAATACTTTGGTATATTTTAGAATTTGTCAGTCTATTAAGTCTAAGGAAATCATTTCCACTATAAGTGTTTTGAATGATATGCTGATATACCAAAATGTGGACTTCGGTATATTTTAGCATTTTGTCAGTATATTAAGTTTAAGCGAATCATTTCTACACCAAGACTTTTGTGTGGTATATTTGTATACCAAATGAAGACTTTGGTATATTTGAGTCTTTATTCGGTATATTAGGTCTAAGTGAATGATTTCCACAACAAGTGTTTTGAATGGTATATTGATATACCGAATTTTTTTTGGTATATTTTAGAATTTTGTCAGTATATGAAGTTGGTATATTTTAAGAATAATACCGCCCTGTTTCACTATCATTAACTTGACCGCATCAACTTTTCTTGTTTTTATTCCTTTTACACTTTGACAATGAATGCAAACAAAATTGATATTTAAAAACAGGATTTGTTATAAATTTGTGTAGCTTTTATTTCCTATTCTTGAAAATGTTTTTTTTTATATTCTCTCATCTTGCTCGTTGTCCTGAGTTCGTTTAAGAAATCATATATTATATGTTTTATTTGAAAACTCAAACAAAGAAACTGCTGAATGCGTGTTGCAAACTGATGCATTGATTGACACTTGTGAGGCTTTTGAAGAGGCTTCCCAAGAGGTTTGCTATTTCAAAAGACGATCATTATTTTAATGGACAATTATGATCATTAGCATTGTCCTTCGACTGTCGCCACGCCCCAATCTTGCATGTGGCATTAACACTCGCTCCTCGCTTGTCCTGCTTCTTTGTTGCTTTTGTTTTTCTGACTTGTCTTGTCTGTTAACGAGACTCTCTGTGGTAACTTGATCAACGTGACCTCGACATAACTTGACTCATTTTTTGAAGCTGTTCTGGCTCCAGGCGACGACGATCACTTGAAATTTAATCGGCCTGGCCAACGTTGCCATCGTCAAGGCCAAGAAAGGAAAGATTGCAATAATGAGGAGGGAAAATACACCAAGGAAAAAAAAACCAAACCGAAATCTGCTGTAGTTAAGTTACATGACCAACATTATTTAAGAGGAGAGCAAAGAGAAGAGAATGAAGAGCTTCTCTTCTGCTGTTTCAACAGGATTGCTTCCCGGTTCGCTGGCCTGGTTTTTTGGTTTGGTTTCTTGCATACATATTTGATCTTCGGAGGTATTTGCACACATACTGTAAATATTGCAAATATGTGACATCCATTAAGCAAGGCAAATATTGATTATTTGTCGCATTCCCCCAAATTGAAAATAAATAAAAGAGCACTCATTTCGAGTTTCAGTATCGATCAATGCTAATTAGAAAATCGATTGATCAATCGCCCAAACAAAACCAAATAAGCCAAGCTCGAGTTTGCTTTTGTCGCGTTATAAAACCACTAACAAAAAGAAAAAAAAAACACCTTTAAGTGATGCCATTCGAACTCGCCTCAACTCAATCGCAGCACTCTTCTCCTCCTCTGCTCTTCACTCCTCCTCCTCCTCCTCCTCCTCCTCCGATCTCTGGCTGTCGACTAGTGTAGGTGGTGTGAGAGTGTGAAATTCAATACATTTGACTCATTTTTGAACCAGTTTACTTCGATCTCCATTCGCCGAAACTTCACACTTGGAGTCAGCATACCAACAAAAGTTTCAGCATTACAACAACTGTCGATGCCGATGCTTTTGCACTTTTGCACGAGCAGAGCAGAGCTGAGCTGAACCACTTTTGAACCGGTTTGCAACTCGTTCGCATTGGATTATTTTGAATACTATAATATTATTGTTAATACACATGACGATAATTAGCTTTTAATGTCATAAGCTGATTACATTTGAATCCCCAATATTTTGTTGACATATCGAAACATGCAATTTTGTGGGTAAACCACTTGTTGCGAACCGGTTTTTGATTCAAGTGTGCCAGTGCTGCGAGTTTGCTTCTTAGGTGAACTGAATTTAAGTTTATACTTAGGATATTTTCAGATATATGAAGAGCTATTTTTAAAACGGTTTATTATTTTCTATTATTTATTTCAAACTCAGTTTTCACGGTTCGAAACATGTAATTTTGTTGTGAACCGGTTTTTGCTTCAAGTGGTCCAATTGCGAGTTCGCTTGTTAGGTGAACTTATTTTAGATATATCAAGAAACGGTTTAAAGAACATTTGTTATTATTTTTCACTTGTTGTGAACTGCTGAGCTGAAGTTCATGCTAAGGATTATATTACTATTATTATTTTATTGAAATCAACAATACAATTCCTAATTGCAATGAGTTGAGTCTTAGTGAATCAAGCCTTTGGTCTTAGAATGATATATTCAGATAACAAGAGAACTAGATTTCCTGCTGAACCACTTTTGAAACGATTTCAAGACTTTCTATTATTTTGGATTATTTGCTTCGGCTGTCAATCTGGTTTATTTAATTTCTATAAGGTATATTTTGAATGTAGTACTATTTCAATATACCAAAAAAAGACTTCGGTATATTTTCAGTATTTGTTGTATATTTCAAGAATAAATATATAAATATACCAAATATATCTTTTGGTATACTTTTAGTATTTTTGTGGTATATTATTTTGGTATAATTATAATGTACTACTATGTTAATACACCAAATATTGTATTTGCTATATTTTAGTATTTTGCGGTATATTTTATAATTTAATACTATATCAATATACCAATTATTGTCTTTGGTATATTTCTAGTATTTTCGTGGTATATGAAATTAGTATATTTTATAATTGAATACTATATCAATATACCAAACATTGATTTTGGTATATTTCTAGTATTTTTGCGGTATGTTATTTTGGTATATTTTATATGTAGTAAAATATTAACACACCAAATATTACCTTTGATATGTTTTATTATTTTTGCGGTATATTCATTTGGTATATTTGGTATATTTATGTCACAGTCGAATACACTCGACTGTAGCTCTCTTACTTGTTTACTTATGTATTTGGTTCATTTGTATTTTCGTCTCTTCTATTTAGCTTTTCTGTCGAACTAAGTTCGAGAACCACTTTGCAAATGGTTCACAGTGAGCAGAAGCTAGCTGAAAATCTAGGTGCAATACGTTGTGGCATTTCTTTGCAAAAAAATCGAAAGTCATTTATGAGCGCAGCACAATCTCGATTAAGATTCCCGTTTATTGGTGCATTTCGCAGTCATGAGACCAAACACACACACAAAGACAAATTTAAAGCAAAGAGTGGAGAGTAAAAAAACGTGTGGCATAAATGATAAAATTGCATAAATAGGCAAATGAACAACGGTTAATCAATAAGCTAAAAAAGATTGAATAATAATATTTACAATAACAACAACAGCAACAACAACAACTGTTGGTTGGTCAACTTGATCAAGTTGGTCCAGACAGTGAGAGAGAGAGAGAGAGAGAGAGAGAGAGAGGGGAGAAGCCGGCCGGAGTAGCGACAAAATCTTTGGCATAATTTACATGGCGATGATCTGCGATCGTCGTTGATTGCTGCCCGGATTCGACTTCGGCTTCAGCTTCAGCATCAACTTTAGCTTCGGCAATCGAGTTGCCCTGCTAATTGCAAGCAAAGCAAAGCGTAGCGAAGCCAACGCGTCGTATGTGTAATGCGGTTAATCAACGATGATAATGATCATGCTGATGATGATGATGATCATGATGTTGCTGCTGCTGCTGCTGCTGCTGTTGGCGACGGCGATAAACGGCCTTGAGGCCAGCAGCAGCAGCAACCAGTTTGGTTTGTGCTTACGAAATACCAAAGAAAGAGCAAGCAAGAAGAGACAGACTGAGGGAGAGAGAGAGAGCTAGAGAGGGGGAAAGAGAGATCGTTGGTAGAGTAGAGCAGTGATCGCTGATCGCAGAGAATCCCCCGAAATGCAAGTGAATGTCGCTGCTGGGTTTTACCCCCTCAACAGCAGCAGCAACCAGAGCAACCAGAGCAACCAAAGCTGAGCTGAGCAACTATTAAGTGCTGCAACTTTGGCGCTGACTGAACTTCCTAGTAAGTCGCAGCGCCATTGAAAAAACACGACTGCGTTTCAGAAAGTATAACACCAACAGCAACCACAACAGCAGCAACCACAGCAATAGCAACAGCAACAGCAACAGCAACAGCAGCAACCACAGCAGCAGGTGTGAATGATTTAGTGTTAACATGGCCATAACCAAAAGCCAACAACAGCGCGCTCCTGCTGAACGCTTCGGCGCCGCCTCGCGCCATCTCGCTCTAACAGTTATGTTGCCGCTCAGCCGACGTCGGCGTCGGCGTCAACGCTGGCAGCGACTGCGACTGCAAACGGCAACGGCAACAGCAACGGTTTTCGATGGTTGTTGCGTTCATCATTTTGCCATTTCACGTTCAGCTGGCAGCGAAATCGAAAGTGATTGCTCCGACCGAAAAAGCTGCGCCAAGATCACAAGCAAAAAAAAATATATTAAATATATCCCGAAAAAAAACAACAAAGAAAAATATATAACCTAAAAAATTGAAAACTAAACGAAATTATATAAATCATATTAAAACAAAGTAATAAATATTGAATATTGAAACGCGTAAGCGAAGGCAAAAAAAAAAAGGCGAAGCGATCGAGAGATCGACGACGACGACGACGACGACAATTTCATGGTATAAGAAGCAGCAACAGTTGTGCGTGTGTATCTGTGTGTGTGTGTGCGTGTGTATGTGTGTGTGTGTGTGTACTTGTATGTGTGTGTGTGTGTTGGCCGCATATAAAGGCAGCCGCTTCAAGTGCCGCGACTTCATTTTACATGCAACGCGAACAAACAAAAAACTCAAAAAACAAACTTGAACAAAATTTCCGCGAAAAAAAAAACAGAAAAAAATATCAAAAATTGTTTTCAAACTAAATTCCATTTTCAATTTTTGTATTTAATTTTTTTTTCGTTGGGTAATTTTTTCAAAAATTTCTAACACACACACACACACATACACACATCGACTCACACATAGAAGCGCAGCCACATGCAAATGTTTTATATTTTTTTTTCGTTCGTTGGGGGGAGGCTGAAGTTGATTTTTGGAGATTTTTAATTGATTTTGTGTCGAAAAAAACTTCAAAGTGAAAAGTGAAAGTGCAACAACAACAACAACACACACAATATTGTGAATATAACAAAACAACCAAATTATAACAAGAGCACAACGAAAAATACTAAAAAAAAACAAGTAAACAAAATCAAAAACAAATCGAATTGAATCGCGTTCGCGTTCGCCAAAAATAATCGATAAATGCGAAATTAATCAATAAAGAAATGCATCAATTTTACTTACATTTTTTTCTCATTTTTTTAATGTTTTTATTTTTCAATAGTTGAACATTTGACTTTCAAAAGTGCAAATTCAAATAAAACAACAAACAACAAATAACGAAAACAACTTGAGCTGCTGCAGGAGCAAAGACAACAACAAAAACAACTACAAAACCAACATCAACAAACAATCACACAAATAGCTAAAATGCTGCTCAAAATGTGAGTATTCAATATTACATTTCAATTACCTAAAACGTTGCCACAAAAGTGGGGAGGAGGACAGATCTAAATTAAAAAGTTTGCTACACAAAATGAACCACAAAAATGCGAGAACACACTTTAATTAAGCTCTTTGATGGCCATCAAAGCCATAACGCATCAGTTATCAGCGAGAGAGAGATTGGAATTTGAATATCCAAAGTGTATTTTAACAGGCAGAAGGAAGTATCTCTGACCCTATAAGGCATATTCTTGATTAGCATGTGTTCGTCTGTCTGTCTGTCTGTCTGTCCGTCCGTATGAACTCCTAGATCACAGAGACTATAAGAGATAGAGTTATACTTTTTTTTCAACAGCAAATGGTTGCTACGTAGCACCCTCGGCCCTAGCAAATTGTCAAAAATTTTGGAGATTGGGTCGCCAATTTTGGTATAGAAAATGATAACTATAGTATTTCCTATTCATGTAAAATTAAGTTGTGATTGGTTGTAAAAGTCAAGCACACTTGGTATATTTGAGTATTTTTGCGGTATCTTTTTGGTATTTTTAATGAATATAGTTTCATTGACAATAAGTAGCTTTCTTACTTGTTATTAAGCGAAAAAGCTGAATTCGGAACTGGGATTATTTTCCAGCTTTACTGCCAAATTGTTCTTACAATTTGTATACTTGCGAGGTTTAATAAATGCATTTGCATGAGAAACTACTGTTCTTAGTTGCTTTGGCTGACAATCTAGTATATTTTAGTAGTCTATATAGAACTAAAATAGTACTAATTAATATACCAAATAAAGCCTTCGGTATTGTAGTAGCTTTCTCGGTATATGCATGTATTTGTCATAAGTTAACAATAATACCGCAAAGTTCACAAAGCTCAGCATTTGATCACAGAAATGTTTGGAAAATCTGTTTAAAAATGATTTAATAAAAATGTCTAAAGAATTGATTGTCTCAAATTGCAGTTAACATAAATCGGTCAAATCAGAAATATGCTAAAGTAAAGCTGAGAAAATTATAGACAACAAAATATCATATTTAAATATGCGAATATGAATTTAAAGTAAAGAAGTAGCACAAAAAATTCAAAATAATTATTGCTATTAAATTATATTCTTTGAAGTGCAACAAGTTTGAACATTTCAAAAAGATGTTAATAGTATTTGAATAAGCTTGAGAAGTATTCGTAGTTTGTTCACTCATTTTTATGCAACAAATGAAGTATTAAATTAATTGTTTTAAGCCTGCTTTACTTTCAATTTATTTGTAAGAATAACAATTCTTAATTTGTCTTCAGCTGAGTAATAATTTTCCCAAATCTGTTCGATTTCTTTACTCTCAGTAGCAAATTTCTTGCACTTCGTTTACTTTTTCGTTTCTTCCTTTTAATTTGTGATAAACAAATTTTGCTTGTGGTATTTATTCATTTTACTATTTCTTTTGTGGAGTATTGTTTAAGTTGCGCTTGTCGCTTTTGACGCGCTTATCCACTGCCCAGCAACAAAAGTCCCTCGAGCACATTGCGTATACGCAGCGTGTGCGTCTGGGCAATTGGCCAATTTTACGGTTAACTGCATTCTGGATGCCAGCTTTGCAGCTTTGGCCACAAGTTGCAACAGCAGCGAGCACCTTTTGACATTAGCCACACACACCGAGGAGTTGTTGTTGCTTTTGTTGCTGTTGTTAACTTGGCCAACTTGTTGGTCAGTGATTACCCATAAACATACTCTCGGGCACAACATTGTTGTTGCTGTTGCTGTTGATGTTTACGTTGCTGTTGTTTGAGGCAATAATCCCTGAGTAAAAGGATGCAAGTCTTCTTCTTCCACTCCCTCGTCTCCCTCTTCTCCATCTTGTCTGTTGGTTTACAATGTGAGCCAGCTGCAGCAGGCACATAAAAATGCGATGCTGCAGCTTTTTATGACAGACCAAAGCTGCGCAGCCTCGAGAGCAGTGAAAACACACAGCACATGAATTTGGCATGCAGATTGTGTTGGCCTTGGTCAACAAGTTTGCTTTGCTTGGGCATTAAAAACGGTGAAACAGACAGACGGACGGACAGACAGACAGACGGGCAGTCAATCAGTTGTGGTCAGTCAATCAGTCAGTCAGTTAGTGAGTTAGTTAGTTGTTTAGTCAACTAGTTGGCCAATAAATAAATATGACAGCCTTTTGACTGCTTTTTAAACGGTTATGCAAAAGGCCAAATGCAAAGGCCAAAAATTCCCAAAAAGCCAGCTACTAATTGGCTTTGGCTTCGCTTCGGCTTCAGCTTCAACTTCAGCTTCAGCTTCAACTTCAGCTTCAGCGTTGGTTTCTCTTGTTGCGGCTGCTGCTGCGTGTTTGAAAGGTCAACGCGAGGCAAAGCGTTGGGCTCGAAGATGGGGAGTCAAAAACCTTTTTGCAACGCATCCAACAACAATGCAATGCAAAAAAAAAAATTATAAATAAAAAACGTATTTTACATTTGAGCAACATTGTTGCTGGTGTTTGTCTGTGAGTCTGTTGTCTGCTGCCTGTTGCTGCTTCACTGCTCCCAACGACGTCAATGGCCTCCAGCTAAGACACACACACACACACACGTGAAGTGAGACAACGACGCCGCATCTAATGGCCAAAAAGCGTCAAAACGCATGCGCGGCTGCCACGCTTCATTTTTGGCTTTAAGCTTTTTTGGCATTTTTTTGTATTTTAATTTGTGGCCAACAAATGAATTGCCGAATGAAAAACACAAATCGCATGCATGCCACACCCAACACACACATACACTCACATACACATACACTCACACATACACACTCCCCCACAATCAAAGCGAAGCTATAAGAAAAACGTCGCCCAGTTGCCAAGTGGCCTTTCCAATGTGAGATCGCCAGCTAAACAGACAACACAATGGGAGGGCAGCAACAACAACAACAACAGCAGCAGCTGCTGGCAATGCGAGTCATTCGTTCATTCACTCTCTCGCTCGCTCACTCGCTCGCTTACTCACTCAGTCAGTCAGTCAGTCAGTCTAACGTTACATGCTCAAAAGTACTCGCAATACTTGGCGCACTCACCCCCAAATGCTCAGTCCCGTTACTTACTCCTACTCTAACGGTTAATCAGTCATTCACATTCACAACACACTTGCCGTTGTTGTTGCTGCTGTTGTTGTTGTCGTTTGCTTTGCTCTCTGACATTGTGTCACCGTGGTGCACAATCAATTGAACACGCCTTGAAAATAGAATGTCACATTAAATGCAACGCAACGCAAAGAAAATTAACTCGAAGAGGAAGTAAAAGTGTGTGTGCCTAGAATATTGTCAAGTGAATGTCCGAGGGGTGTGACTGTAAAAGCTGTGATAGAAAGGTTGGCTGAGAGTTCAATGTAACTCTCTAGAGAACAACTTTTCAAAGGTGCAAGCTAAAGCCGGTTACATTTCTAAAGAATTCTAATTACGACACGCTAGTCATGTTAATGAACACATTTCTATTGGGACTCGAGTGTTTTAAAATAATATTGATATAAAATGTCAATCTAAGTAATTGTTGTTCTTTTTAAAACAGTCAAACCAAGTATTTCTTTAATAAAATTAATATCAAAATAATTTGTTGATCTTCGTTCAATTTAAAAAGTAAAACCAAGTATTACTTTTATAATATAAATGGCTAATAAGAATACAAGGTTATATTGCTTTTAAAGCGCTCACTATTTACAAATTAAAGTAATTCCCTCTCACCTATTTCTCAAATTAAATATGATTCTAATATTAAAGTTAAAAGAATTTTCTCATATTAATCGCAATTCTCGCAAATATTTGTAAAAAGTCTATCAAACTTACCGAACAAATTCAATAGTTGACAGTTGTTCCTGAAAAGAAAAAGAAAATAAAAAAGGAAAAGTCAAAACTATGTTAAATGCAAATATTTCTCTAATAAGCTTGACATATTTCACAACTTTTAAAACTGCAACTGTGAGCCAAAGCAAATTGTGAAAAATGTGCAGATAAACAGATAGTAAAACAAGCACATAAAAAAAATGAAGTAAAATTTTAAGGAGTGACAGTTACGATGGCATAGTCATCAAATTATCTACCACAATCAATCATTTGGGTAAGTTGCACTCTTCCCGTCGAGCGACACAACAAGCGATAAATCAAGTCAACAATTATTCGCCATGTGGGCGTATTAATGGTTTTTCCTCAATCTTTTTCGTGCCATTTTTGGCATATGCCAGCCCACTGTGCCAGCACGCCAATATTGCACATTGTTCGCTGTTGCTCAGTGCGGATCTCTTGCATTGTGTTAGGTATATTGTGTCAGTGTGTGTGTGTCTGTGTCTGTGTGGCGATGTGCGCATTGTCACCTCATGCATAACATGTCCAAGAAGTCGGACAGCTGACTCGAAAACCACAAGCACACCATTGCTTACCTGCCTCCCCTTCCCTTCCTTTCCCCTCCCTTGGCTTGGGCTTGCTGTTACCTCAGACAACACAATTAGAGCTAAAGCGAATGCCAGACTATATCGACGAGTTATAGACATGCCAAATGCCCTGTTCTTCTTCAGTCTTTTTCTATTTTTCTTCTGCAAACTTCTTCAGAGAAAGGTCATTTAATAATTAATTTTAATGCTATTAATTACTGAAAGCTCTTAATAGATTTTAAACATTTTAATTTCCTTTAAGAGCCTTTGAATATTTAACATTTATCGTCTTGAATGTTATGCCTTTGGAAATGTTTGAAGGTTATTCGGAGACTTTAGGAACTGAAAGGTCACTTACTAGTTACATTGTAATACTGTTATTTACATAAAGTCAAACATTTCAAAAGTTGTTTAAAATTCTTTTAATATTTAACATTTAACGACTTACATTTTATGGTTTGGAAATGTTGAAAACTTTTTGAAGATTCCTCAATTTACAGGCAATTCGTTAATTAGTTATTACAGAGTTTTTACTGATTGAAAATATATTAAATTTTGTATGCATCTCTAGCTACAGTAGGTTTTTAACTAGCTTTATCACATTTACATAGTATTTTATAGCGTTATCATAAATTGAATATTAGCTGAATAACTAAGTAATTTGACCTTTAACTAGCAGCACTTCACTTTAATTAGCTAAGCTGACCATTTGAGTATTTACTCTGTAGAATTGTGTATAAGAAAATTGTAATTGGAATTTATGAATTACAACTGAAATACAATTTTGTTTGTATTGCGTTCATCACATCCCATCGACATTCGCTTAACAGTTGCTGGGTATTTGCGAAAATAAAAAAGAATTGCTCCTCTGCTGGCAATTTGCACGATGTGTAGACATAATTATAACTTTTCTTGGAGCTATTGTTTCTTGGGCCATTTGGGCTGTCAGTTGTTACTGTTGTTGTTGTTGTTGTTGCTAGTGTTAGTGTTGTTGTAGCTGTAGCTGTAGCTTTAGCTGTTGCTGTTGCAATTAAAATAAGTTGAAGTTGTCTACCTTTACAACGAGCTGTTGTCGAAACTTGTTCGCCATACAGAAAAGAGAGAAAAAAAAAGCGAATGGGGCTGCAAAACGATGCCAACTGCACATAATTCAAAATGTTAAAAGTTATCGTCAAGAGCGCCAACATATGGATTGGGAAGCAAAGAGAGACAGAGAGAGAGAGAGAGAGACAGGAGAGAGAGGAGGGAGGGAATTTCGAGGCGACCCGCGACCCCGCTCGAGAGTCTTGTCTTTAAGATATCGAACACACTCGCAGCAACATTTGCCGGCTCGGGAGTTGAACCTCGAGACTGAGGCTGGGCTCTGTTGAAATGGCCAACGAAATCGAAATCGAAATTGAAATTGAAATCGAATTCGAAATGGGTTAACACCTTTTGTTCGAAAACCGGTTCGATTCGGTTCGATACGTTAACGTTAACATTAACATGAACGTTAACAACATCGACTACTACGCGCATTATATGCACATATCTGTCTACTATACTGTATATGTATGTATCGTATATACATATATATGTATGTATATTCCTTGTCTCAAGTTTCCCGACATCGGACTTCAGCTGGCCGGTGGCCAGTGGTCAATATTTTATTTGATTTTATTTCTTATTTACTCTCTGTCTTTCTGTCTCTCTGCTTTTCATTTTGTGGTTTGCCTTGAGCCATCGTTGGCAACTCGCTGCTTTCCCCCTCTCAACATCCACCTCCCTTTCTCTCTCTCCCTACAATCATCATCGACAACTATTTGGTTGCATCGCAATGCGGATTCGCAAAGCCCAATGAACTATTGCTGCAATTGCACGACATGACGATCGCATGCACAATCTCTTCATCTACATAAAAGACCAAAGAGATTGGAGTAATGAAATTGTGAAAGGTTTTTTTCTGTTGTTGTCTGTGTTGATGCTGCATCTGCACAAGCAGCATATCGACATCACTCCAATCACTCTGCGTTACGGCGTCCAAACATGATTGATCATTAGGCGGCGATCAGCACGCGATGATCTTTGCCTAAAGCCAAATCAATCATCCCCTCCTTAGCTTAGCTCCACTTCAAACCAGATAAGCACAATCATTATTATTTTCGGACGTAATTTGATCAAATGATTTAATTATACCCAATCAGTGTTCAATTTGGGGGAACGCAATGGGAGACTAGGTCATGATCATAGTGAACCGAGACTCTAGCAGCAGACAGTTTGAATAGACACGCCGTAGACATTGACTAGACACCAAAACCAAACCAAACCAAACCAAAGCAAACAACAACGAAACTGATCTGAAATGCAGATAGAGAAAGACTTGATTTTTAATACAATATACTCTTTAGTACTTTTATTTTCGGAGAGCTTAAGGCTTGATTGGCTTCATTGAATCAATAGCAGCATTAGGAGAGTGGGTCAAGTTCATTCCTAGCTAGCTGATTAACAAACCCGCAGCAGATGCATCTTTATTCAATTTGATTGCAATACATAAAGCTAATCAGGGTCAAGCTCTGATGTAAGAGGTTCAGTGAGGAATGCCAGTTAAATGTGTTTTAAGTCTTAAAGACTTCTGCTCTATGAGTATGGAAAGTATGGAAAGAAAGAACGGAAAGGAATTCTGCCGAGAAGGAATTATTTGCTTAGGAATCATAAGGAATAATTTACGTGTATTCCAAAAACAGAAGTTATATTGATAACCTTTCAAAAAGCTTGCTGAATAATACAATAATAAATCTAACACATATCTTGCCTCCTATAAAAATATTTCTACTTACTTGACTTATTCCTTAAGAGCATTCTGGTTAAAAACTTTACCCTGACCGAATAAAAAAGCTTCCCTTGAAGTCGATCAATATAATCAATTATACTAATTGAACACATTTTCTTCCCTTCTTTGCAGTTGTCTACTAGGCTGTCTGGCCATGCTGGTGGCCAGCGAGGAGCTCGCCACGGTGCCATTGGAGAAGCAACTGTCCGATCCGCTGGTGAAGCGCGAAGAGTTCGAGACAGCGCACAAGGTGCCAGGAGCGAGTTCGCAGGGCGATGAAGGTTTCCACACATCGCACAAGATCAGCATTCGTTCGGCGGATGGCGGTGATTACTCCATGAATTTGCTGGCCACAAAGGAGCGCCCCGAACTGAATCCCGTGCTCAGTGCGCTCATCAACGAGGATGTGATGAAGAGCATCGAGGCGAAGCGTGCCATCGAGGAGGAGGAACTCGCCGAGGTGCGTCGCGAAATCGAGGAGGCTGCCCAAGCTGAGTTGGCTCTCAAGTCGAGCACCGATCAGCCAGCCCTGCCGTTGACCACACCACAGCCAACGGCGGCCAAGAAGATCGATAATCTGGACGATGACATGCTGGTCGATCCACACGATGAGTTTGTCAATCAGAACTTTGCGCTCGACGGCGCCGGCAGCGAGAACAACAAGAAGTCACGCATCGAGATCAAAAAGGGACCCAACGGCCAGGACTACGAGTACGAGTATGTCTACTATTACGAGGACGAAGAGGATGCCAATACCGACAGCAAGGCAAAGCCAGCTGTGGCCGCTCCCGCTGCCGTTGAAGCGCCCGCCGATCTGGACACACGTGGCAAGACTCGCTACTCGAACATCGATCGCAGCACAGCGGCCACGCCCAGTGAGAACAGTCTGCAGAGCGGCAAGGCCAAGGGACGTGCGGCCAGCAACAGTGTGGATACCTCCGAAGACATTGAGGCCGAGCGTCTGCCGTTGAACACTCGTTTCCCCAGCCGCGGCAAGAACATCGATGTGCAACCGACACCGGCGCTGGACTCGCTGGAAACGGCCGCAGAACGTAAGAAGATCAGCGTCAAACGTCCCAGCCTCGAACTGGTCGACAGCGAAACCTTCAATACCGATGAGAAGCAGCAGAAGGGTTCACGCAACGGCGACAAGGAGCTGAAACCCGTGATTGCCGTCGAACAGGAGGCAGCTGCCGCAGCAGCAGCCGCCGCAGCAGCAAAGGCAAAGGAGCGTGATAGCGAGAGCGACAGCGAGATCACAGCCAAGTTGGATGATGAGACGGAACAGACAACGCCATCGATGGAGAAGGCTGCCCTCGATCTGTATGCCATACTGACCAACGAGAATCTCAACATGGAGGAGACAACCGCTGCCGATGGCATCGATGAGACCACCCTCAGTCCCGATACCGCCAGCACCGATGCCGACGATGCCACCACAGTGCCCGAGGAGCTGTCGTCGACAACGACAACCACAACCACAACGACCACAACCACCACCACAACGACGACAGAGGCACCGACCACAACCACAACCACAACAACAGCGGCACCTTCGCTCTTTGGCGGCCGACGATCGGGTCTCAATGGTCTCGCCGGACGCAATCGCTTCAAGCTGCGCGAGGGCGGCTCCACAACCACCACAACAACCACTGAGTCAACGCCTACAGAACCCACCAAGACTGGCAGAAGTAAGTGAAGCAGAAAGTCCCTAGGCTCAAGGAGGGATAAACTTCGAAATTGGGTTTTTCACTTTAGATTTTTCTGAATGTCTGAACTGTCTAACATACTGAGGATACTTTATTAACACTGATAATTCCATAAAGTGAAAGTCCCTTAGTCCTCTTTAAATAGTTTTAAACATGAACCTCAATTACACTTTCTAAAATATTGAGGATACTCTCTTAATCCTGATCATCCCGTAAAGTAAAAGTTCCTTAGCCCATTTTGGTTATATACCTCGGGGTGTTTTTATACTGAAACCTAAGGAGATTTTGCATAGAGAAGTTTTGCCAAGACAGTGCATAAGTCCTAAAAGTTTCATGAAGAGTCTGTATTTTGGGCAGTTGCTCAATTCCTAAGAGGTTGCCCCGGCGTGTTTAGTATAGTTTTTGAACCTTGAAGATTTTTTGCATAGAGTTTATTCAAGACGTTTTACCAAGAGAGTTCAGAAATTCTAAAAGTTTCATGGAGAGTCTGTATTTTGGGCAATTGAAGGATCTTACCTAAACAGTTCCTGGCTGGTCTGCAACACTCATCATTCTCCCAATACAGCTTCAAGGTTTTTACCATTATGAGACTGCTTGTTCACCTAGATTCTCTCTTCCGCAGATCGTTTCTCGCGTCCCTCAATTGGCGGTCGCTCTCGTCCCGGTGCACGCACCACCGCCAGCCCTGAACCCGCAGCCGAAGCTGCTGTTGAGGAAGAAGCTGCGCCCGTCAAGGAAGTGAAGCCCGTGAGCTCAGGTTTTGCACGTGGCAGACGTAAGTAGCTGAGCTTCCGTATGTTAAAGACATCTTCTGACTTCTCGCCTCAATTGACAGCACGCAACCGCTTCAATCTGCGCGGCACAAGCACATCAACCACCGAGAAACCCGCCGGTTCAGCCGATGAGGAGAGCTCCGATGGCGCAGCCAGCTCTGCAGATGCCGCACCCAGCACCACAGCACGCAGCACACTGCGCAGTCGTCCCGGACTGAATCTGCGTGGACGCAGTCGCATCACCACCACCAAGGCGCCAGCTGCCGACAGCGGTGCTCCTGCCGAGGAGGGTAGCCAGGGTGAGGAGGCGGCAGCCAAGTCATCAGGAGCCGCGCCAGCTGCTGCTGGTGCTGAGTCTGTGCGTCCGTCACGCTTCAATCTGCATCGTGCCGGTGGCAATCGATTGCTGCCACGTGGCAAACTGGGACGCGCTGGCGCCAGCACCGAGGCACCGAAGGACGCGGCTGAGGATTCGGCAGCGGATAGCAGCCATCACAATGATGTGAAGGGCAACGAGGCGGAGGCCGGCGAGACCGGTGAGAAGACTGAGGAAGGCGATGCCGCTGCCGGCAGCGCTGCCAACCATGCCGGACCCGTGTCCGGTCTCAATCGCCTCAAGAACCGTCCGCGCCTCAATGCATTGCACAAGACTGATGCGGCCAAGTCGAAATCGGCTGCCGCAGCCACAGTAGCCGGCGGTGCCGCACCAGCTGCTGCTTCCGCCTCGCCAGCGTCGTCGTCGTCGTCGTCAGCGGCGGTGGCGCCCCGCAAAATCAATCCGCTGCTAGCCAAGCGTCGCCTGCATCTTGGTGGCGCTGCAGCGGCTACCTCGACCACAGGTAGGTTGCTGAACTGAAATACCTTGAGATATTTTCCTGTCTTGATAAATCCCAAAGCTCCTCTAACTACACTGAGCATTCTTCAATCACATATTATTTCAAGATGATTCTCTCAATCTACAACCGAAATATACGCTCTTCGTCGTAAGGACACCTCTCCTGAGCTTATCTTGAATTACTTCCGAACTAAATACGAGGAATGAGCTTATTTCCTAGTGTTTCAACCTTGTTATCAAGTTCATTTCCAACTCTTTTTAAATTCTGTTCTCGTCTAACTATCCTGAGTATTCTTATCACATCATTATTTCGAAATGATTCTTTTCATTTGCATCCGAAGTATTTTCTCTTCCTCCTAGAGACACCCCTGAGCTAAGTAGGAGGAGTTGCTCAGCAGCTTATTTCCTACTGCCTTTCCCGAGATGTCAAGCTTCTTTCAAGCTCTTTTCAAATTCAGATCTTCCCTGAGTAATCTAATCACATCATTATTTCAAGATGATTCTCTCATTCTACATCCCTCCTAAGCTCCTCCTGAAATACTTCACAACTAAGTACGAAGAGTTGCTCAGCAGCTTATTTCCTTTCAAGCTTTCTTTAAGTTCTCTTCTATCACAAGTCTAAAATTCCTTTAGATTTTGTTTCTTCTTGAACTCCGCTTAAGTTCCTCTCAGAGTTTTCCTCCCGAAGGATCTTCCGCACCTACTACTTTACTCTATTCTACTCTTCTCTCTTCTACTCTACTCTACTCTACTCTACTTTACTCTTCTCTCTTCTACTCTACTTTACTCTTCTTTACTCTAATCTACTAAACGCTTGTGTCTATTTTACAGAAGCACCCGCCGAGGAGGAGCACGCAGATGGTTCCGCTGAGCAGACAGCAGCCAAGGATAATGCTGGCGCTGCGGCAAACTCTGAGGAGTCCGGCGAGGCCAAGGAGCAGGAGACAACTGAGCCCGCCGAGGCCACCACAAAGCAGCAGGCACGCGGTTTGGGTCTGCTTGGACAGCGTCGTCGTTTGCCACTGCGAAAGCCCGGCACCATACTGTAAACCGGTTAACCGGTTCATCCGTTGACCCGTTAACCCGTTAGCCCGTTAACAGCAAAAGCAACAGCAACAGCAGCAGCATCAGCCCGTTTTCTTCCGTCTACTTCCACTTCCAGCGTGACACTTTCAACGGATGATGCGGAAATGAAGCTGTAGCGGAAGTGCAGTTGCACCTCCCGCTCCGCCCTTCTTCTTATTCTTCTTCTTCTACCCCACAATCTCTAAACCCCAATCCTTGCCCACAGCCAACCGCCGCTGCCCTCTTTCTCTCTCTCTCGTCTCCTTTTCTATTTCAACTTCCTTTCGACGCTTTTTGGCGCTTTCTTTGACTTCCAATTCAAATTCCAATTTCTTGTGCTGCTACACTCCTAATTTGAGTGGCGCCCTCTGTGGGCGCACTCGGCCAGCGATAAATATCTTCTGTAATATGTTGCTTCTATTTCTTTTCCCCATTAACAACACTTTCTCTCTCTCTCTTTTGTCTGTTTTCGTTCTTAAAACGCGATTAGCTTTTTACACATACAATAATTAAAATATTGAAATATATTATTTAAGTTGTCTACCACTTTGTGAACAAAAAAAAAAGTCACCAAAATGAAGAAAAACTAAACGATGGAAAAAACTAAAAAAAACGCAAAAAACGCAGCCACTTGTAGACCGTTAAGATTATAAAAAAAAAGAAAAGAAAAAAGAATTCCATTTATGTTGGGCATGTCAGAGATGATAATACAGAGCTCAAGATCTTGCACGATGTTATGCAAGATGTTATAATATAATCCCTTTTTCTCTCTATCTCTCTCTCCCACTTCTTTTTTTTGATACACTATAAACAAACGACTTTTAATTATACGTTTTTAAATAAACAACAACAAAAAATAAGTAAAAAGAAATATTTCGACAAATGGTTTTTTATTCGACAGCAATTACAGCTCCATTTCAGCATTAATTATGCAATTATAAATGAAATTAGCAATAAGCTGCCATGATGATGAATCGCTCTTCCCTGCCCTCAGACAGACAATTAAAAAGTGGCAACAACGGAGCGAATGGATAAGCTTGATTGCATTAAAGTATTTGCTTCACTTGTAGTAGATAAAACTACTGACGGAATCCAACAGTATTTTCAGAGAGGGAAGTGGGGAATAAATAAAAGCCAGACAGAGTGAACATCAACTGCAACTTCAAATAAATTGTTCAATAAATTGTACTCTTTAGTCAATCTAAAACAATTTGAAATGGATTACCAAAAGTGAATGAGATGCAGTGTAAATCATTTAAAAAAAGAAAACAAATTGAACAGCAATTTGATATAGTTCAAGTTGAGTTTTCTTCATACTGAAAACAGCTCTAAGTAGTTCAACACATTTGAAATCTGAGCAGCAGCAGACATTAAGCTATAGTCGATTAACTCAATAGAAATAAGTACACAGAAGGAAAACCCTACTAAAAACAAGAATGAACTCTTAAATCAATATTAAAAGATGTCCACCTTGAACCATAGAAAAACAAGCGCGCTAAAATCAAGAAAACAGTCTTTCTTAAATCAAGATTGTATCTCAAAACTTAATAAAGAAGGTTTATTCTTATATCAAGATCAATACTCTAAAAGAATTCGCAAAATCGTGAAATTTTGTTTTAAGAATGGAAAATTCTCAAAATTGAATCAAGAATAGAAAATCTTATATCACCATAAAAAATAGGTTCTAGTTTTCAAGAAAAGGAATCCCAACATTTTAAGAAATAAGAACAAAATTTATGAAACTTTTCATTTTCACATTTGAGTCACAATCAATCTTATATGAAGTAATTACAATCCATAATTAATCTAGAACGTTTGAGCTTGATTTAAAATTTGACAATCTTAATTTCATTTTATGCTTTTTCTATTCTTGAATTTCAAGATTAACCAATCTAGATTTTCTGTAGATTTTTGATCTTGATTTAAGAGTCAACCTTTTTTGTTCAATTTTGCGATGCAAACAATCTTGTTGTTTTAAGATTATTTTTCTTTATTTTAGCACGTTTTTTCTTTCTGTGTGAATTTGAGATTTTTGCCATCTTAAAAGAAAATTTTTTAATCCAAAAACTAAGCTTGAATAAAAAAATGTTGTTTTTGTGCTGTTTTTTTTTCAACTACAATCTTGTTTTGTGTTTTATGCAGCCTAAAAATCTTGTTTCAAGATTTTATTTAAATCTACAAGTTTTTAAATCAAAATTTTCAATCTACTATTCCATCTAGATTTGTTTCTCTCTGTGTAGCAAAGGCTTAACTGCAGTCCGATGCAATCTGCAGGCAAAGCAGCTTATACTTAAAGCAAAGTAGTCAGCATTAAATCGATTAAAATGAAAATAGTAAAAATATGAAATAGGAAATATTTGTATCATTCTGATGTCTAATAAAAATGGTCAATTCGTCAGCTCAGCCAGCGCCATTTGCCAAAAATGTGTCCCAGTCGAGATGGAAATCAACACGTGCAGCTCAGCAGCTGAGCAGCTCGACATTCATTGGCCCTCGGGGTGCGAGTAGCGTAAATGGCGAAGATGGAAGCCTTTGGCCACAACTGAAAGCCAAAGTCCAATTGCCGGCAATTTGCAAATCATAAACAACAGCAAAAAAAACTTCCCAAAACGCAGAGAATTTCCCCATATTTGTTTGCACTCAAATGCCGAAGACTTAAACTCACTCAACGATTGTGCGCATAGCTCGGCAAACTTCGAGTGAGAATCGTCGTGAGTCGTTCGAGTCGGTGAGCAAATGTACCGTTATAATGTGCAGCACGTGCACACATAGAAAATAGCCCAGCAATGTTGAGGGGGGGGTGGAGTGGAGAGTGGAGACGGGAATTCGAATGGGGGGCAATGGACTGGCAAACTGACGTTTTGCTATTGTGACCCAGAGCAGCAGTCAAAAAATAAAAGGCAGCGTCAGCAACAGCAACAGCAGCAGCTGGTGGCTCATTAATTGTCTCGACTCAGTTCCCATTATTTCGACAGTGCGCACAGTGGGACAAACTGTGCAAGCACGTAAGTAAAGTAAAGTATTTGAT
Source organism: Drosophila sulfurigaster albostrigata (assembly GCF_023558435.1). NCBI lineage: Eukaryota > Metazoa > Arthropoda > Insecta > Diptera > Drosophilidae > Drosophila > Drosophila sulfurigaster. The sequence goes on from NC_084885.1 coordinate 23,766,676, forward strand.
GCGAAGTATAATGTTAATTGAAATTGTAAAATTGTACTACACTAAAAAAATAGGTTTAATCAATAAGTCTAATCTAGATTTAGTACTAGTCTTAGTACTAAAAATGTTGGTCTTAAAAGTGCGTCATGAACATGAAAATCTTAATGTTAGAAAACACATCTTGATTTCTGGAACATTTTATATAAAACCAAAGTTCTTCTTAATTAAAGGGAATCTATCTTAAAGTTTTAAGACCAAAAAGCTAGTTAAAGAATTACAAAAATATTACATTATACGTATTATATTGCTTTTATTTTGTTATTGTTGTATTTATTGTCGTTAAAGTGGTCGTACTTTAAAAACACAGTTTTTAAGACGAATGTTTTTGAAGCTTTTGCAAGAATTTATGGTAACAATGAAAATAAATGATATAGTAAATATAAATAAAATTAGTTTGCCAAATAAATTTCGTAATGAAATAAAAAAATATTGTAAAAATTGTATCTGGTATATTTTGAACTGTGTGATATACTTAAATGTGGAACTATATCAGTATACCAAATATCGAATTTGGTATATTTTAGTATTTTTGGCAGTATATTTTAAAATGAATACCGCACTATTCTATGGTATACGTTGAGGGTATTAATATATGCATATACAAAATATAGCCGTTGGTATATTTTCAGTATTTATTAGGTATATTTTAAAATTAATGTTGCACACTTTTGTTTTCACTCAAAACTGTTAGAGGGTATCTCACAGTCGATCACACTCAACCGTAGCTTTCTCCCTTGTTTCACAAAATGATTGTACTATTTTAAGTAAACATACCACTGTGCTTTGACTTCCTGGACTTACTAGTCTTGCAACTTCCCTGACTTCATCAACAATGAAAGTGATTTGAATGATAATATTGCATTTTAGATAAATAACTTTGTATTTGAAAAGTCAGTGTGTGTTTACACAACTCAATGATACCCTGTAAAAATGCTGAGAATGTAAACAAAAGTGAATTGAAGCAATGCGATGCGTTCTACGTTGAGTCAATAGAACAAAGAACTCGATATGAAGATGATCTTGACCTTTTGGCGTGATGACAAGCCCTCTTTGACTGCCTTGTGTATTCAATTGCCAAAAAAGCTGACAGCTGGCAGATGACGTAAGATGGCGTAAGCCTAATTGTAGCACATGGTCAGCGTTACGTAACGTAAGAAGCAAGAGACGCGTACTATTTGGGAAACACTTCCATTGATAACATCTCTATCTCTCTCTCGAATTCAAATAGAATCGAATCGATGTCAAGACTTGCCTAACATTCGCCTATTGCACTTTATTTATTTATCTGTTTCTAGTTGCCTCCCTCCCTCACCCACGCACCCACCTCGAGTTGACAAGTATAAAAGCTGAGCGCAGAAGTCGCGAGCCGAGCAAAAGTTATCAACGACTTCCAGCGGCTGCAGCAACATGCAATTCCTGTGGATTATTGTGTCGCTACTTTCAGTCAGCATCAGTTGCCACAGAGTCAACGCACGTGCCGCTTCTCCCGAGTCCGCCCCCCGCCCCCGCCTCCGCTGTTGCAGATGTGGATAATCGGGATTTAATGCGCCTGTGGGCGGTCGCCATTCAGGCAATTAATGAGGCCGAGCTGCAGCGTCGTCGTAGCCAAGTTTCACCACCCGACGACAACGTCCCGCAGCGCAGCAACAGCAAGCGTTTGCAATGGCGCAACAACAGCAGACTGCTCGAGTTGCAAGAGGAAGATGAAGAGGAGGAAGAGTACCTGGATCCAATAGAGCCACGTCAAAACACCTTCCCCTCGTTGTCACAACCACCCGAAGTGAATCCCGCCTATATTGATGTGGCGGACAATACTCCAGCTCCGCCTGTTTGGTGGTTTTAAAGTGCACACAGCTTTTGATGCATATTTATTTGCATACACTTTGATCAGTTCGCTTTTAACTTCCTTTTTTTTTGCGTTACTCTACAACTAGCTTTAAGTCCAAGTCCAAGTTGTGAACACAACACAAAGCTCAGGAGAAGGCTGCGCTTAGCCACGACACAAACCAACACCACAGCATAGCAGGCAGCTTTTGAGAGTAAGCTCTACGGTTGGTTGGTTTTCGAACTCTGTCAAGCTCTAGTTGATGTTGATGTTGGCTTAATAAATAAGCAAAATAATATTTATTTAATATAATTTATCATTTAATTTATCATTTAATTCTATTTATATTTCATTTATATTGCCATCTCTCTCTCACTCCACACTCACAATCTTTATTGGGTTACTATTTTTGGCGGTTGCAAAGTGAAATGCTGCACAGCAGTTTTTATTTGCCATTTGATTGATTGATCGAATTGCAAACAACAAGTCAATGCCATCTAGCGACTGAGGGGTGAGGCGGGGGTCACTTTTGGCACTTTGTTTGGCTTTTGTTGCTCAATTTGCTGCAGCATTCTCTGTTTTGTGTGCTTGGGCACTTGGGCACTTTTCTTGGACCATTACGCAGCAAACATCCGTTTGGCAAAATTGGCAAATTCACAACACCCAATTCATTGCTATGGAGTAGCCTTGACGGCCATACGGGGCGTATACGCAATCAGTGCAACGGTAAGTGAACTATGGCCCATTGGTCAAGCAATTGAAATTCATTTTATAGAGTAACGTATTTTTGAACGCATTGAACAAGAGTTCCGCATTAATTCTGTTTAACATGGAAATTTATCATTCCCTTTCGACAGCCCAGAGCTGCTTAGATTTGATTTTGTTGTTGCTTTTTGTTAATGACTAACCAATTTTGTAATTGGGCTCTCTTTCTGCAGATCATCAACATTAATTACAACAATTATTGTCCAGTTTATTTAACAAATATTCGACAAAAATAGCTGTGAAAAGCGAAAGTGAATAGGTAAAAGTGAATTTCAGAGATGCAACAAGTAATCTAGTGAAGTTTTGAGCGCGATTTAAGCAAAGAATTGAAATCAAACATCTCTATAAAGTATTTTGAATGTATATTTTATATTATATATTTTAGTTTTATTTCGGTATGAAGTGTTGTAGAAGGTAATAGTATACCAAATATAGGTTTTGGTATATATTTCAGTATTTTATCGGTATGAAGTATTTTGAAAGTAATAGTACATCGATATATAAAATGTATGAGGTATATTTTAGTATATTTTCGGTATGTTTTCAGAAATTGATGGAGCTATTTAGCTTTAATAAAAAATGGGTATATTAGGTATATTTTAGTATTTTTCGTTATCAAGTATTTTAAAAGTAATACTACATCAAGAAATTAAGTATAGCTTTCAGTGCGCCTTAGTATATTTTCGATACATTATTTCCGGTATATTACAGGAATAATACCACACTGTTTAGCTTTTTTTAAAAAGTGATATATTTGGTATATTTAAAGATTTTTTCGGTATGAAGTATTTTGAAAGTAACATACATTTTGTATATCGATGAAGAATATTTTAGTATATTTTCGGTATATTTTCAGAAATATACTTCAGAGCTATTTAGCATAAATAAAAAATGGGTATATTAGGTATATTTTAGTATATTAAAAATAATACTAAATATAGCCTTCAGTACGTCTTAGTATATTTTCGGTATATTATTTCCGGTATATTTTAAGAATAATACCACACTGTTTAGCTTTTCTTAATGTGATATATTCGGTATATTTTAGTATTTTTTGTACATCATTTTCAGTATATTGTAATAATAATATCGCACTCTCTAGGTTTTAATTAAAATTTTAGTATTTTTGGTATTTTATTTATGGTAGATTTTAAGAATAGTACCGCACTGTATGGCTTTTATAAAATATGGGTAGCGTGTAGTGTCAATTGACAAAAATAGAATTGGAATGGACTTCTCTCTAATCAGATATGGTTTAAGATTTGTGGTATTTGGCACTTTCGATTTGCAATTGCGATTTGCAAAAATTGCCAAATGAATTTTGTAGTTAGCGATCGTCGAGCATTGCAATGCCTAGAGCTCAGTAGCTGTAGCTGTAGCAGTTGAGTCTGTCGTCAAAAGTGCTGTAGACGAAGCAGAGCAGAACCGTGACAAGGTCGAGACATCGACATCGACATCGTCACTCTGGGCTGCCCCAAGCCAAAGAGAACTCAGAGCTAGAGCGAACTTCATTTAACATAGTTTATGTTGTTGAAGCCAGTTGTATAAACATCATCGACATCGACAAGTATTAGCCAAACTAGCTGTCATTTGGATTCGAGTCGAGTACTCGAATAATCGAATAATACTCGCACACACAGTTCAACTTTGGTTCACTTCTGTCATAAATACCAACTTAATTAAATGTTGCCCTGGCGTTACTTTTGCTTTTCATGATGGGTTACCAATTACAAGCTATCGAGTTACAATTACATTTTCCAATTTTAAATTACACAAAAGCACTGTTTCTATGCATAATTAGACGTCAAGTATTTGGGCGTTTCCCCCACCAAAAAACTCAGATAATAATATCCAAGTCCTTCACATTGCCAGCAGGGTGCTCAACTACTAATGTGAGCGCGCACACTCGTAACAGGCAATTAAATGTTGAAAGCAGTTTGTGCCACCAACCAACGTTGCTTAACTATCACACTAAAGAGACTAACTCACAAATGAGGGGGAACACTTGTATCTTAGACGAGCCGATCATCGTTGCTCGATAATTGCCCCCTCCTCAAAAAAACACAACACAGTGAGGTCTCAATAAATAGATATGTAATAAGCAAACATTAAAATCATAATTAGTTTTCATTGGCTCTTCAGTATTTAATACGGAAAACAATATTTAATAATACCAAAACTAAAGTGGAGCGATTGTTGACATAAAAAAAAAACTAGTAAAAATATCCATTTATTATTGGCATGAAATAAATTTTACTTGACAGAAGGCTTACCAATACAGTGAGCTCTCGGTAGAGTAGAGTTTAAAGTGTCTGGAAAATTATTGATGTTATTTTAAGCAAATATCAAATTCACACTTAGCATTATGATGTAGAACAAAAAAATCATTTCAATATTTATGATATCATTCGATATAAAAACTAAATCATAAAATCTAAACAATGCGATCTTATTCTTAAAATACCGAAAAATACTGAAATATACCGAATATACCCTATTAATAAGGGTAAGTGTGGTATTATTCTTAAATTATACCGAACAGAGTATACTGAAAAATACAGAAATATACCACATATAGCAAATTTTAATAAAAGCTAAGTGCGACTAAACTATACTGAAAGCTGTACTTGGTATGTGGACTTTATATCGAAAAAAATACTAAAATATACCGAAAGTTAGATTTTAATTACTTTCAGAATAATTTATATCGAAGAAATACTAAAATATGCAGAATGATATATTTGGTATATCCATATACTATTTCAAATACAAAATATACCAGATTATCAGCCTATACTCACAAAGTTATTCAAAGTATATACAAATATTTTATTAATTTTACCAATCTGCATTGCAGCTAATCACTGTTTATGCTGACTTTCATGTTAAGCGTCGTCTTTCAGTGATTTGAATTAACTTAACTGGTAATCATCAATTAAGTAGCTCATTTGGTAAAGTGCACTGAGTTTTATTGATAGCTGAAGTGCATTAAAATTAAGTAGCTCATAATGCGCTGATCATGATCATTGAGTTGCGCGATTTGCATACTCAACTGACTTATCGAGGGAATAAACAAATCTTTAATTTGCCAATCAACGTCGACATAAAGCTGTTATCGTTTTTTCGATTTTTATATCCGCTTTTCGTGGTGTAGAAGATGTAAGGATATACCAAATATAGTGTTTGGTATATTAATTTGGTATATTTCTGGAATAATACTGCAATTTGACATTTTTATATCTGAAGATGTAAGGATATACCAAATATAGTCTTTGGTATATTTTATAATAATACCACAAATTTGACATTTTTATATAAGGATATACTACATATAATATTCGGTATATTAATTTGGTATATTTCTGGAATTATACCGCAATGTTTTGCTTTCATTATCATTTTGACATTTTTGTATCCGCTATCCGTTAGAGAGAAGTTAGCAAAATATACCAAATATAGCCGTTGGTATATTAATTCGGTATATTTCTGGAATAATGCAGCAATTTTAAATTTGTATATCTTCTTCTTGTGGCGTAGAAGATATAAGTATATACCAAATATAGTCTTTGGTATATTAATTTGGTATATTTTTATAATAATACCATAATTTGACATTTGTATATAAGGATATACTACATATAGTATTCGCTATTTTTAATTTGGTATATTTTTGGAATAATACCGCAATGCTTTGCTTTGATTATAATTTTGACATTTTTGTATCTGCTATCCGTTAGAGAGAAGTTAGCAAAATATACCAAGTACAGCATTTGGTATATTAATTTAGTATATTTTTAAAATAATACCACAATGTTTTGCTTTGATTATCATTTTGAGAATATAGCAAAATATACCAAATATAGTCTTCGGTATATTAATTTGGTATATTTTTGGAATAATAGTGCATTTTCATAGGCATGTTATTTCTATTGTGTTTAGTGAGAGCAGACTGTAAAAGCATCATTAACTTATTAAGTTTTCCTTATTATTTTGGATTTGTTGCGAATATTTAATGGCAATTCGAAGAATTTTGCGAATGGCGTCAAAACAAACGGGAATCGATGGTGCATGAGGAGAGATGTAACCCGTTAGCAGGCGCAGATAGGCGATTTAAATAGTTTTTAATTGAAAACTAATTGAGCTGAAAAGTGCCAAAACTGGACAAAGTTGGCAACTGGCTGATATATCGTCTTGTCTCAACTTCATGTATTCCAGCAGTAGCAAACACGAACAACAACAACAACAGCAACACCAACAACAAATCAACAATGACAACTTTTCACCAGGAAAACAAAATAACAAATAAATAACGAACATAATGAACGTACGCACGATCGACGATCGACGATCGACGATCGACATAGACAATTCGCACGCACATAAAATGCAAGGCGAGCAAAGTGTCCAATTTCAATTTCAATTAAACTTCGCATTTCGCATTTCGAATTTCACATTTTCTTCGATATTTTTCTTTTTTTTTTTTGGTGTCTTTCGTGTTTTTTTTTGCTTGCTCAATTTCCAATTTGCGAATTGTTACCCATTTGTCAGCGAGATTTCCTAGCTTGCCGGACAAGTTGACTTCTTATCGATGCGATATCGACAGCTCCCCATATTTAAATATGTGAGTTATGATATTTATAAATTTAAATATGCCAAAGACTTGTCACAATAAAATTATTAAATCTAAATGTGTTGAAGTTGTGCACTAAATTTCTGAAAATGGATCGAAATAAAAAATAGAGAAATCTTACCTTGACAATAGAGTTGTGTTATTTTTCTGCACTGCACTGAAAAGAAGAAAACAAAAATAGTTAAAAATAACTTACACAACAGATAAAACCCGAAATGGATTTATTTCAAGGTTAAGAGAGAAAATAGAACGAAAAGTTATCAAATCGTTTTATTTTACAATCTGTCTGCTTTCGAGCTTAACTTTATTGAGAAGAAGGCCACCCAAGATAAAGGCAATTATATCTACATATTCATGAATCATAACATTTTGGCATTGAGATGGGCTTAACATGTGCTTTTAACTAGTTGAAGCCAGATCGAACAATCCGATGAAATTTTCCACGCAATTAACAAATTATCTGAGCCCAAAAGAAAAAGTGTAATTGGATTCGAAATTATTATTATTATTATGACTAAGTATGATGATGAATGCTTAAATTATGATTAATAGTTGCTGGTGTTTGAAAACTATGAATAACTAACGCAGCGGCTAATTTCCAATAAATAAATCCAACCTCTTAACAGATCGTGGCAGTTTAATAACCCCATTACAAGTCAGAGATAAAGAGAGCGAAGAGAGGAGAGATAACCCACTTTCAAGATAAACAAACTGTCTCCGATAACAAACAATGCAAAGTGTGCAAAAAAAAAAAAGTGTTTCAGTTATCGCACTCAACTCGGGAAGACATCATATATAAGCAGCTGGGAAACGGGAGAATGGAGCACATAACAATCTCGCTTTGGAACACCATGAAGTGGCACATTGTATTCAGTCTATTCTTCGTCTTGGCCCTGGTTGCCCCATTGGTCTGGACAGCGGCCATCGAGCCCGTCGATGCCGTCGAAGTCGCCGAGGAAGTCCAGGACTCGAGTGCATCAGTTGTGGAGGTTGCGGAGCCCAAAGCCGATATTGTGGCTGCCGATTATATCGATGTCGCCGATTACACACCTGCACCACATCCCTGGTGGTGGTAAAGGATAGCAACATTTCAGTTTGTGAAAGATCCTGCATTCCTAATTGGCTCTTAAGTTGTTTTTTTTTTTGTTATTTAATAAAATACTAAGTCAATTGTTATATACTATGTGCACATAAACAATTATACCGAAGTTTATTTTTTTTCTGTTATTTAATTAAATACTAAGTCATTTATTATATACTGAGTGTGTGTCTTTTGTTATTTAATAAAATAGAAAGTCATTTATTCAATACTGTCTTACATACTATATATTATTCTATTTGAAATTATACCAAAATTTTCTATGCTTATAAACTATTATAACAAAGTTTTCTTTTTGTTGTTTACTACAATACTATGCCACTTGTATATACTATCTTAAATACTATATATTATTTGATGTGCACATAAACTATTATACCAAAAGTTACTTTTCTTGCTATTTTAAAAAATAAAAAAGACGTTTGTTATATACTTTCTTAAGTACTGTATATTTGTAAAAAGAACTATTAGACCAAGGTTTGTTTATGTTTCCTACTTATACTATGCGACTTGTTATCCTAAAAAACCACTACTAAAATATGCTACATAAAATACTAAGACATTTGTTGTATAGTATCTTAAATACTTTATTTTACTCTATGTACAAAAAAACTATTATACCAAAGTGCTTTGACTCTCTCTTTGCCACTGTGCGAAGATTCACAATCTAAACAACACACATGCTTGCTCACTTCTCGCTAAGTCAGTTATCATATGATTTATGCTTAGAGCTACTGGAATTTCCTTTAAACGGCTTAAGAAGTCACAACGACGAAGAATTACCCTGATGTTCTGATTTGGATATATTACTGAGTACTAATAACAATCTCTTTCAACAATGAAGCAAAGTTGTTAGCTTAATTAAAATAATTGCTCAAAATCATATGAAATTCCAGCAAGTCTTGCTACTCTCCATACAATAAAATAAAACATTTTACTTTATTGAATGTTTGAGATACACAAAAGAAATACGCAGTTTAAATTCAAATTTAGCGATATTTGAATTTGAATTAAATTGAGAAATTTTGTAAATAATACCTCATACAAAATATACCAAAATCTGTACTTATTATATACTACTACATGCAAAATATACCATAGAACATTCAATTGCAAACATACCTAAAATGTAAAAATATACCAAAAGCTATAGTAAGTATAGCTTATATACTACTACATCCAACTTATACCATGAAACACATTAATTTGCATAGCATTCGTTAATAAAATAACATTCATAGTGTATGCACGATACGTGGAGAATGAGTCTCAACGCGAATGTCTTTGGAATGACTTTGGCTCGTGTCTGAAAGATTTGTTAATGCTTATCGGATTCGCTCATTCATTTACCATTCAAAACTGAAGCTGTCCGTCACTGCGAGTGTGTGTGTGTGTTCGAGTGTATGTGTGTTTGTGAGATTGTCAAGTGTATATTGTGAGCTAAGCGAGTGATTTAGATAATTGAGTTGTTGTTTAGAGGCAGACACAGACTTCGTGTCTGTGGCTGTGACTATTGCGGTGGCTTCTGAACTGAACTGAAGTGAAGTGAAGTGTTCGCTGCATTTGGCGGTGATGCAAAAGAATTAGTAGAAAAACAGAAACAGAAATAGTAAACAGCAAATAGTAAACAGCAAACAGCAAACAGAAGGCGGCATCGGCGATTAATGCAATCAATTTCAATTTCAACTTCATCGACAAGTTTGCGCGCTGACACAAGGAGTAAAAATTGCAAGCAAATTATGTCTATGACTGTCTGTGGCAATTGTTGTGTCGCTGTTGTTGGCCAAATGTTGTCAGCCAGTTAGCTAGTTGGCCAGCCTGGTTAACCAAATGAGTGAAGCGTGCTTGCGTGTGGCTGCGACTGAGACTGAGACTGTGACTGTGTCTGCGTTATTGTGTTTTTGCATACTCTACTCCACAAGACGTTCATTAGCATTTGCATCGGACCAGGAAATCTAAGCGGATAACAGAAACACACACAACGCTCTAACTGGCAACAAACAACATGACAAAAGTCTTGTTGTTATTCCCACCAAAAAACAACAAAACCGCTCGAAAAACAAATAAATCAAAGCTAACAAAAAAAATATAAAAATAAACAAAACAAGTAAGAAAGCTACAGTCGAGTGTGCTTGACTTGGAGATACCCGCTAGCCATTATTTGTGATATTAGTTTTAAAATATACCAAATCAATATACCGCAAATATACTGAAAATGCACCAAATGCTATATATAGAGATACCCGTTGCCCATTTTGAATAAAAGAAGAATCGTATTATTCTTAAAATATACCAAAATAATATACACCAAAAATACTAAAATATACCAAATATAACTTTTGGTGGAGATACCATTTGCTCATTTTGAATAAAAGCAAAGCAACGCGACTATATACCAAAATAATATACCAAAAATTCCACCAATATACCAAATTATATATGTGGTATATTGATATAATACTATTACTCTCGAAATATACCAAAAACAATACAAATCTACCAAATGTTATATATGATATATTTATATAACACCAGTATTCTTGAAATATACCGAAATACTACCAATATACCAAATTTAATATATATGGTATACTGATAAAATCATATGCTTGAAATATACCAAAATTATATACCAAAAATACTAAGAATTAGACCAAATGGTATATGATATTATAATGGTGTATTTATATAATACTATTATATAATACTTCTTCAAATATACCAAAATTATATACCATAAATACTACAAATATAATAAATGCTGTATATAATATGTGATATATTGATAGGATTATACATTCAAAATATAAAGTCTCGGCTGTCAACACTGAGAAGATGCCTTATTCTGCCTATTGCATACATTTCTTGCAGCCATTAAATTATAATACCCTTCCCCACGATGGTTAGCGGGTATAACAAAACTCCAAACTCTCGAAAAAAAACACAAATGCCTTGCATGTCACGGCCAATGACATTGAACTTGAAGCGGGAACTGCAGCGGCATTTGCAACATGGAGTTGCAAGCTTGGGAGTTGCGAGTTGCAAGTTGCCAGTTGCAGCAACAGGTTCAGGTTCGATTGTGGATGCAACTGCGACAGGGGCTGCGGCATCGGGTTCGGGTTCCAGTTTCCAGAGCCAAATGGATGCGGAAAATGTGAATGCCGCCATTTACAGTTATAAGCAGATAATTAGTGGCAGCAACAAGCCAAAAACAAAAGTCAACACACAGCATCAACACACCCAAACTGCAAACTACAAATAGAAAACTGCAACTGCAACCAAAACAGATAACGCCAATGCGTCAAGCGGTTGCAAGTTGCAACTGGCAGATGGCAGCTGGCAGCTGAAATTGTGCGTGAAGCCCTCGCTAAGCATGCATTAAGTGCATTTTTCTACTCGACTGAAGACCATTCAAATTGTCTATTGAATTACACTATTTCTGACTTCAAACGGCAGCCGACTTCAAGTTGGTTCTCTTCTTAATTAATTAGTAACTTTTGTCATAAATTCGTTGTACATATTAAAAGCTTATCAAAATTCCTATTTATTTTTCCTTTAAAATAAGGTAATGTTTTTTTACACCGCTACCCATAGGGTCGAAGATATTATATATAGTAACTTAGTAGAGGTCTTAGTTGCTTTGGCTGACAATCTGGTATATTTTGCACACTTTGGTATACTTAAAGTGTATTATGTTAGTATACAATATATAACAAATGTTGTATATTAATATGACAAATATAACATTCGGCATATATGTAATACTTTTGCGGTGTATTGATTTGGTATGTTTTCAGTATATTTCAAAATTAATACTGCTCTGTTTTGCTGTGTCAAAAATACTGAATTTATTTAGTACAGTATTTACATATTCTTCTGAATGTTCACTAATCAATGCCTGGATTAGACTTAAGAGTTGGCATGCAATAAATCGAAATTTGGATAATAAGTGCATATATTCTTAGAATCAAATTTAGTGATATAAGTAAATAAGTAAATGCTTAAATGTATTTTTAGATTGTACTTAATAAAACTATATATAATACTATAAAATAAGCTGTGTTATAATAAAAAACCACAACGAAACGTATTCATAAATTGTATTCCGTTTTTGCTATTACCTCTAATGATCAATTGTAAAACTAAATTGTCTTGAATAGTACAATAAATATACTACACTAAAATACTATAAATTGTATAAACTTGTTACTATTAAATCTAATGACCAATTTGAATACCAAATTGTTTTTTATAATACTACATATAGTACCGTAAAACTTTCAATTGCCGAAAAAACTTTCGATTGTATAAACTTATTGCTATGAAATTTAAAGATCAATTGAAATACCATAAATACATTATTCTTGATATACGATACTCTGCTAAAAATACTATCAATTACATTCATAAATATTAATAGCTTTTTGCTAATAAAAAATACTATATAAATATACTATACTCTGCTAAAAATACTATCAATTGCATTACATGAATTGCATAAACTTTCTGCTATGAAATCTATTGACCAATTGTAATACCAAATTGTATTTAATAATACTATATATAGTACTAAAATATACTATGCTAAAAATACTATCAATTTCATTAACAAATTGTATAAAGTTTCTGTTATTAAATCTATTGATCAATTGTAACACAAGATTGAATTTAACTATACTAAATATAATACTATAAATATACTGTACTATGCTAAAAATACCATCAATTGCATTCACACTTGTAATTCTTGATCGTATTTAATAATACTATATATAATACTAAAAATATACTCTGCTGAAATTCTTTCAATTGCGTTCATAATTTGTATAAACTTATTGCTATTATATCTAATGATCGATTGTTATATCAAATTATTATTATTATGAATATACTATACTATGCTTAAATTACTAACTTTAATACTACTATATAAATAACTATGCTAAAAACACTATCAATTTCATTTACAAATTGTGTAAACTTTCTGCTATTAAATGAAGTGATCAATTGTAATTCTAAACTCCATTTAAGTATACCAAATATAATACTATAAATATACTATACAATGCTAATAATACCAACAACTGCAAATAAAACTGGGCTGTCTAGAGCATTTTGGCTTCGATGCTGCAGCTGCAGCTGCAGTTGCTTCAAGCAAAAGGACTTTCTTTGAGGCGACATGCAAATGAAATGGAAATTAAAAGCCGATATACAGCGAGATGGGTGGTGGAAAGACGCCTCCAGGTGTTAGCTGCAACAAAGTTGTTTATGTGTGGAATGGAGGATGCAGCTAATATATGGATGTCTACAAATACACATACACACATATGTTTATGCAGCTAATATAATGTGAAGACTTTGAGCAATCGCTTTTGGCCAATTGATAAAGTTGTTTTGCTTGCGACTGACTCAAAAGCGAAGCGAAACGACACGAAATGAGGCGAAATGAGACGGCGGCAAAACTTGTTTCAATTATTGGGAAAATTGTTTTTGCCGAATGTGACTTTGTGCAATGCGACAAAGCAGAAAGAGATTCGTGGGGGGTGGGGAGGGGAAGTGAACAGAGAAGGAGAGGCAGAGAGACAAGCGTTGAAGCAAAAATCATAAATTATACATATACAAGTAAATACATGAAAATGCAGCATTAATTCAATACGAGTACTATCGCACTTGAAGATCGTCTGGTCCCCTTTCCCCCCTTAGAGCGGTCTAAACATTGTGAGCTTCCTCGACATGCACACACTCGTTAGCCAACCACAACAACTGACCCACCACCACATCACAACAACAACAGCAACAACAACAACAACATCAACATCATTAACCATCCATCTTGAATGTAAGTTTTTGTCTGCTCTCTTTATTATGTTCGCTGGCAACTTATTCAACAATGTTGCAGTGTATTTAATTCCACATGTTGTTTGATGTTGCTGTTGCGGTTGTTTGTTATGCTCCTTACGGCTGACCGTCTGTCAATACACAGCTAATTAATTATGTGTGTGTGGTGTGCGTGGAAAATCAAGGAAAAACAGAAAGACGAAAGAAAAACCTCAACAAATGCAATTTTGCAATTTGGTTCGTACAAATCAAAATTAATTAATAACATGCGCATAGAAAATGCGCAAAGCATGTTCTAACATTTCAAACATAAGAAAAAAGGTAATTCCACATTCCACAATCTCACACACAACAACGATTAAAACTCCCGCTTCTCGCATCCTCGATTTAACACTGGTAAATTGCATTCTTCGTCGCATTTGTCGCACTCCTTTGAAGCCCAAATTCAGCTGTCTGCCTATAATCCGATTCGATCCATAAATAGCAAATGGCCACCCATTGGATTAACTCAACTCAAGCTCGGCTAAATCCAAGAAATTAATCTTATCTCTAAATGGCGATTGACTAATTAATTAAAGCGGATTTCACATATTGTGGAACATTGCTTATTTACGATGCAAATGTGATTAAGCAATACAAGTTCTTTTTTTTGAATTAAGGAAAAACCGAAATTCTACTTCAAACTCTTGAATTTGAGAATAAGAGTAGAATACATAAAATCAAAATTAATAATACGCAACGAAAAATTATATTTTGTATTCTTTAATTTTAAATTAAAAATTAAGTAAATCAAATAGAAATTAATAATATAAAGTTAAAAAAAAGTTATTTTTTAAGATAAGGAAAAACTGTTGCATTTGAGAAATTAATAATACGCAACGCTGGCAAAAAGTCTCTAAAGTGAAGCTTCAATTTCTACTATGTACTGATCAATAAACACTAAATGAAATAAATACAAATTAGTAATATGAAACGAAAAGTTATCTTTTATAGTGTTGAATTTTAGATTACAAACTAAGCAAATCAAAAAGATATGAATAATTCGCAACGTTGTGAAAAAGTCTATAAAGGAAAAATAATACTTTAAAGTATATTCTTACGTATATAGTATATAATACGCATCGTTATAAAGGAAAAGTCCAATTTATACTCTTGAAATTTAGTTCTGCACTTTTTGTGTTTGTTTAAAACTTAAAAATTATTTCATATTTTGTTACAGCTTGTAGAGCAGTTAGTAAAATAGAAATTCGAGATTAAAAAAACAATATTACAAATATTTTCCCTTTTACTATGATACTTATTGAAAATTCTATAAAGTCAAGAAGTGCCTCAAATTAAATTTTTTTCTATACGAACTTTGCACTCAAATGACTCGATTTTAGTAGAGGAATTTTTTTTTTTAGATATAATTAAAATTGGCAATATATTTATAAAGCACTGGCTGCAGAGGACTTCAGCTTAGGTGGAGGAAATTAAAAGAAGAATAAAATGCAACAAATTGCAAGATGAACAAAGTAAACTGTCTTTAATCACTTAGTAATCGATTCATGTGTAAAAATGATGTGCCAAAAATTGGTGTGTATGTGTGCCAAACGGTGTGTGTGTGCTTGTCTAGGCGGCGGACCAAGAAATTCATGTGGGCGAAGCTGCTAAGTGGGCGTGGTTAGGCAGAGAAACTATAGTAAGCTGTTGCCCAGCTTGGAAGTACTATTTCCACTCAACTGTTGCTCAACAGTTGTGCAGTATTTCAAGGCTTTGCATTGGGTTAATCAAAGTATTGTGTCTGAAAAACTGTCATGCCAAAAATTTTATTGTACTTGGATCAAATTAAGCCTGAATGCTTGACTAGGCGGGGGACCGAGATATTTGAGAAGGGGAAGCTGCTAAGTGGGCGTGGTCAGGCAGAGCAGCTTCACAAAGTTTGATGTGCATGTGTTAGTTTGAGTGTGTGTGTTTCTTATTTATTGATACTCAACAGTTCAGCTGCTAATGAATTATCACTCAACAGTTGCCTATTTTGAAGGCACTTCAACTAATCGACTGCAAAAATGTCATGCCAAAAAGTTTTATGTAAGTGAACCAAATTATGCGTGGATGCTTGACTAGGCGGCGGACCGAGATATCAGTGTGGGCGAAGCTGATAAGTGGGCGTGGTCAGGAATAGGAGCTTCACAGAGTTTACCCAGCTTAGATGTACATGTATTAGTGTGTGAAGTATGTAGTATATGTGCACTTCTAATCAAATGGTACTCAACAGCTCAGCTTGTACTAAACTATTACTCAACAGTTCTGCTTATTTTTAAGGCATTTCAACTGATCAAGTGTAAAAATGGTTTGCCAAAAATTTTAATGTATGTCTGCCAAATTATGCATGGGAGCTTGACTAGGCGGCGGACCAAGATATTCAAAGCAGCGAAGGCGTTCAGTGGGCGTGGTTAAGCAGAGGAGCTTGCACAGCTTAGATCAGCTTAGATGTACATCAACTGTTACTCAACAGTTGAACAGGACTTTAAGGCATAGTAGAAGTTATTGTATGTAACAACTGAGAAGTGAAGGTTGATTACTAAGCAAGTGCAAGTCTTTGAGGCTTCACTCAACAGCTGCTCAACAGTTGTGCAGAACCTCAACGTGTTGTAGCCATTCACTTAGTAAACCATCGCGACGTAAAAATGGTTTGCCAAAAATTTAAGGTAATCTATGTTACATGCATGTCAATGTGTTTGGCTAGGCGGCGGACCGAGATATCAGTATGGGCGGAACTGATAAATGGGCGTGGTCAAGCAGAGAAGCGAAAGAAAGATTGCCCAGTTTATATGTACATTTATTAGTGTGTGCAGTATGTAGTATACATATGGGTAATTCCACGGCGAAAATAACATAAACTGAAACAATTTAAAAAATAAGTGAATGTTATTCGTAAAGCTCTAGATAAGCACTATATTTAGAGCTAAGATTCATTTTAGGAACTTGATCTGTTTTCCGATAAAATATATAATTTCGTTCATTTTTTGGTTTTGCGTACAAATTGATAAATTTTTGCAATTATCACAACAGAAAACAAAACAGAACGAAAATTCCAAAACCATTCTTAGCTCTAATTAAAGTACTTGTCTAGAGCTATAAAAATCAACTTTTCTTATTTTCAAAATTGTTTCGGTTTATGTTATTTTCAATGTAAAGAGTCTCGTCATGGAATTACCCATATGTGCATTTATAATCAATTGTTACTCAACAGTTCAGCTTGTACTAAACTATTACTCAACAGTTGATTATTTTGAAAGCATTTCAACTGATCGACTGCAAAAATGTCATGCCAAAAATTTGACTGTACGTGAACCAAATTTTTAGTGGGTGCTTGACTAGGCGGCGGACCAAGATATTCGAAGGAGCGAAGGCGTTCAATGGGCGTGGTCAAGCAGAGGAGCTTCACAAAGTTTGCCCAGCTTACATGTACATGTGTTAGTGCGTATGTGTGTACTTCTAATCAAAAGCTAACAGCTCAGCTGCTACTCAACTATTACTCAACAGTTGCCCATTTTGAAGGCATTGCAATTGATTGAGTGTAAAAATAGCATGCCAAAAATTTTAATGTAAACGGACCAAATTATGCATGGAAGCTTGATTAGGCGGCGGACCAAGATATCACTGTGGGCGGAACTGTTAAGTGGGCGTGTTCAGACAGAAGGGCTTCAGTAAAATAGGAAGCAACTAAATTGAGATGCTTTTACTCAACTGTTATTGAACAGTTGAGCAGAATTGCATAGCGTAAGAAATGCGTTCTTAAAATAAGACCACTTGAAGATCAAATTCTTAAAACCTAGAACGTTAGTCGAGTCCTCGGTTTTCAAATGTTGCTCGATTTAATGTTAAGAATTTCATAGAGTGATAAACATACAACTGAATGACTCAAAGAGCTAATAAAATAATAAAATATTCATGAAAAAAACAAAATAATTTTATTGAATATTGTATTATTATTTTGATGCTTTAATAATACTAGTTGTAAGACAAACAATCTTATCATAAGATAAAAAAAATATAAAAATTATTCCTCTTATTAATAAGAACTTGGTCTTATATTCAATCTTCTTGAAATTAAGATGTGTTTTATATCGTTTAAGACCCACATTTTAGACGCAAATTCTTATTTGAAGATCAACAAAATAGTTCGTGATATTTTTTTGATTTTTGCCATATTTAACATTGTTATAAAATAAAAAAAAGAAACATTTTATTAGTGTAGGACTTGGATATTTAAAATAGTAAGGTTAGTGTATGTTAAGCCTTAGTTTGGTGTGCTTAGAAGCAAATGAAAAAATAAATCAAAAATATGCAACAACAAGTTTGTTCAAGTCTATTCGACTGGCAAATATGCTGCAGTTGTGCTGTCTGCTGTCTGCTGCCTTTGCTGTCCTCCCTCACATTAATTGGCATTTGGCTGCTGAAGGTGAAGTGAAAGTTGCGTAGTTCGTTGATGATAAAGTGAGGCACATTTGTAATGGAAGCAAGGCATAAATCAATTGATGTCGATGTTGATGTCGATGTCGATGCTGATGTTTTGATGTTGATGTTGAGTAGCAACTTTCAATGATTGAACAACCATTCGCATTCGCATTCGTATTCGTATTCGTATTTCCATTCGCATTCGCATTCCGCATCAAACTCTTTATGATCTGCGGCTTCTTTTTGGCTTTGCGGTCAGTGCAAAGTAATAAGGTGTAATTTATGAGCTAATTTGCATTTGCAACGCGGCAAAACAGCAACGCGTTTCGCTCATTCGCGAGTCGTGTCAAGTGTTTGTGTGATTTTGTTGCCGCTTTGGTTAATGCTGCCACAAGCCACAAGCCGCATGCTGCATGCCACATGCCGTGTCGCTCATATGCAGAAAATGCGTTAATGCGGCCACATTTTTGGCGGCACTTTAATCGGTTTGTTGAATACTCACAACACCTTGACGAGGCCCCAACAACAACAACAAAAATTAGGAAAGTCGAGTGTGATCGACTGTGAGATACCCGCTTCATACTTTTAATTAATTCATATTCTATAAATATACCAAAAATATACACATATATATGTGAGATACCCGCTTCTCATTTTCTATGAATCCAAATTCTACAAATATTCCAAATAATACACCGCAAAAATACTAAAAGTGAGATACCTGATTATACAAATTATACAAATATAGCTAAAATATACCGAAATATGTGTCAGATACGCGCTATCCATCACCAATATGTCCATATTCTATATACCAAAATTATACCACAAAATACTTAAAATATACCGAGACTTCTCGACCCGAGATACCCGTTACATAATTGCAATAAAACAGTATTTTACAACTATACCACAAATATACTGCAAAAATACTAAAAGTGAGATACCCAAGACTATTTTTAAATAAAACCATACTCTACAAATACATACAGAAAAATATACCGCAAACACAAAAATATACCAAATATACTCGACTGTTCGATAGCCCAACATCAATTTTCTATAAAACTTTATTCTGAAAATATACCGAAAATATGCTGCAAAAATACTAAAACATGCCAAAGGCTATATGTGGTATATTGACATTGTAATACATTCAAAATATACCATAGAATGCTAAATACCAAATAAAAAATACTAACATATACTAAATTCTATGTTTGGTATGTTGATAAAATATTGTACTAATTATTGTTCTTGAAATATACTACAATATTATACTAAGATTATACAGAATGTTCTATTTGGTACACTGATATAACAGTATTTGTTATTATTGAAATTCGTATAAAGATTATCTACAAAAATACTAAAAAAATATACCAAAATACTATATTCGAAATATACAATAGAGTACAAAATATACCAGACAGATGTACATAGTCGAATATCGATTCGACTGCTGACGCTGATCAAGTATATACTATATAGTATAGACTTCATGGAATCGGAGATGATTTCTTCTGCCCGTTAAATACATTTCCTGGACTTATAATAATACTCTTCTACCCTATATGTAGCAAATATAACAATAAGAACAACAACCATGGCATTCAGCTTAGTTGCTTGGAATGAAATAATTTCACTCACCTAGCAACTGTTGCATTGGCTATCAAAAGCATTAAGTTCTAGGCAGCTGCATAAATCAGTGCTTCATATGAGAAATTGGCAAAATCTTAAGATAATTTTCTGCAATGCTGACTAAGCCAAACACACACACACACACACTAATACACACACACACCGATACACACACCGATACACACACCTGCTTAGCTGTATTGATCGACGGCCCTAAAACATAGCAACGAGAGAGCTTGTCTCTAAGCTGCGAGATTAGAGCTCCGGTTCACGCGTAAACAATTCAAAAAAACCCAAAAAAGCAATTACAATTTATTTCTTTGCCAATCGCAGAAAAAGCAAATTGTTGAACAACGCATCAAGTTTACTCTATACAAAATTAATGCCTCAACACTTAGCTGCACATTAAAGATAAATGCGAAATGTTGAACTTGATTTGAGTTAATTGCCATTTTGAGAACAACTGTCACATATATTTTTTATTTGTTAACGAAGGTGTGCACTTTATAGTACAGGAATCTTGAATTCATTCTCAGTTGTAAGACAACAGTGACAACGACAAAATCAGCTTAATAAAATTGTGAACTAAATCGCATTTAATTCTTGACGTTTTCGAAATTATAACTCAGCTGTATTCAAAATTACATGAAGCATTATTATTGTTTTTGCAATATATTATTCAAATTCTAGATTTTTCTATTTGTATTTTGTAGTTTAAATAATAAAAGTATTCAGTATTATAAATTATAAAATTATACATACAAAAATAACTAAATAAACCAAAAAAATTAAATGCCATTGTAAGAATATTGTTGGAAATAAAAGAAATATCTCTTACGTTTGGGTAAAGCTTTGTTTTTTTTCACTTAAAAAATTAAATAAGACAAAAATTACATAAAATAATAAAATAATATTAAATTATAAAATTATATTTGAAAAATACAATATTATTAGATTAAATAAAGTGATTAAATTTACTTCTAAAAATATTGTTAGAAATAAAAAAAAATTCTTCTACTTTTAGGTTAAGCATTATTTTTTTTTTAGCTTGTAGTTTCCTTTTAATTAAATAATAAAAGTAAATACAATTATAAATTATAAAAACTATATAAAAATAAAATAAAATATAATATAATTATATGATTTTTAATAATATTATCAGAGTTAATGTTTTTAATTGCGAATTGTATTTTTGATATGTATTAAAATTGAACATAATATTGTTGCTAGAATTTAAAGAAATTTTGCAAACTTTTGCGTACCAGTTTTTTATTTGAATGAAACTTAATTGAAATATATTGTTATATGTATTGAAATACATTCCCCAAAGTCTAGATTATGTCAATTAAAGTATCTTCGGTTTATATATAATTTTTCCCCATCTTAATAAAATTTATTCATTGACATTTCCGCAAACTTTGTTGTTGGTGGAAAACCAATTGAAATTGCCCAACAAAATGAGAGAATTGAAAATGTTCTGAAAGAAAACGAGTAGAAGAATTAAATGGCATCGGAGTGTGAGAGGAACCTTTGGGCAGTGAAGGGTATGTAATCAGGCACCTTAGGCGGAAACTACGCGCTTTACTATTTTTTTTGACCCTCGGCGATGAGTCATCAAAGTCAAACAAAGCGAGCAAAAAGGCGGTAAGAAACTTTTTGGTTTTTTTGTTTTTGTTTTTGTTTTTGAGGCCAATTAAAAACGCAGCGAAAGGCGTCGGCGAGGGGCCGTGGTCAGTTAGGTCACGGGTGGCTTTTTGCCCGCTTTTTTGTTTCAGTTTGGCCATGTTTTGATTAAAAGGCGAATTCATTAAACGGAACTGCAATTGCTCAACGGTGGGGTGGAAAGAGGGGCGGGGAGAAGGCAAGCAGCGGGGCAGCGGCAGCGACAGATCTAAACATGCGTGAAAATCAATCATGGAAGAAAGACAAAGTGAAGCCGAAGTCGAAGTGGAAGTTGAAGTTAAAGTGAAGCCGAAGTCGAAGCCGAAATCGAAACCGAAGCCGAAGCCGAAGCGTAGCCGAAGTTGTTGCGCGCCAAAGACGACGACGAAGACGACGACGAAGACGAAGCTCAAAAAACGAGCCTCGCCGAAGAGGAGGCGTTGCTCTGCTTTGCTTTGCTCTGCTCTGCTTGGCGTTGCGTTGGCTGCGTCGACGCCGACGCTGACTGCAAAATAAGTTTATATAAAACGTCGACGCTAAATTATGGCCACACAGTCAGAAACGCGGCAGCCGCTTGAGCTGAGTTTTCCCCCCTACACACTACTCAAAAAAAAGGAGTCCTTAAATTTCTAATAAAACAAACTTCAAAGCCGAAAAAAAAACACAAAAATATATATACACAAAAAAAAGCTAAAGGACAACACTTGCTTTACACATTTTTTTTTTTACTGTTGTTGGTGTGTGCTGCTCACTGAGTTTGTGTGTGTGTGTGTGTGAACTAATTAAATTGCGCATACGCCATGTACGCACAACAGGCAATTAAAAACATCCTTCTTCTGCTGTTGCTCTGCGCCAGCCTAACGCAAGCTGCGTACAAGCTGCAGGAGCGTTACAGCTGGAATCAACTGGACTTTGCGTTCCCCAGCGAGAGGCTGAAGGAGCAGGCGATTGCCACCGGCGATTACATTCCACAGAACGCTCTGCCCGTTGGCGTCGAGCACTTTGGCAATCGTCTGTTTGTCACCGTTCCCCGTTGGCGTGATGGTAAGTTGCATACATCCATAAACAAAATGTGGAAACAATCGAGAAAAATCGAGAAACAAAAAACAAATAGAGACTTCCTCCAGCTTTGGTCATCATTAGCAAAGCTTTTCAAAAGGAAATCTTTCGCACATTCGTGATTCGCGATTCGCGATTCCAATTCCGATTTCGTTCTGTTTTCCCCCGTGACACAGTCGAGCATACAAATTGATCAAGTGAATACAGTTAACGCTGACTAACAAACAGTTAGCTGCTGCTGCAATTTATGCAAGTTTTTTTTGTTTGTTTTGGTTTTGGTAACTTGTCTTCGCTGAAGCTAATCTCTGACAATCTGCCTATAGGCTAACAGAGCAGTCTTGGCTAATTCCACACGCAAGAATTCAAGCAATTTTTCACTTGTTTTCGATGCTGCGTTTTAATTAGCTAATTCACATTTTTTTGATTTAGATCTTTCTTTTTCCTTAAATTATCTTGTCTTATCTAGTCAAACCGTTAATTCGATTTTTCCTTCTGTAATTATCTTGTTTTCTGTCTTTAAGTGTTTAATTGTATTTTATATTAGTGGAATATCAAATTTTGTTTTTGGTATAATTTTAGAATTTTTGGTATATTCATTGACCATATTTTTATTAATTTCTCAACGCTCTTGAAGCTGATTTTTCTTTTTTATTAAATCTGTTTTGAGCTCAAGACTTTAATTACATTTTATTTTAGTGTAATACCAAATATTAATTATGGTATATTTTAGAATCTTTGGTATATATTTGTTTAGTATATTTTTACTAATTTCTCAATGCTGTTAAAGCTGATAAAAATTCGTATTACTAATTCACCAAAAAATGAAGTATTTCCTAAACTGTGCTTTTAAATTATGTAAGTTTAAAATTCATATTACAAATTTATTAATAAAAGCTTCTTTAAACTGTGTGAAAACAAATTTTTGTAGATCATAATAAATACATGAGAAATATTTCCGCAAATTATTATTTTTTCAAATAAAAATATTTATGAAGAAAAATTTTTATGAAAATGCGAATGCCAAATGTTAGAATTTCTTGGTTTTAAATTAATTTGGTCACTTTTCTTCTACTAAACAAATATTTAAACAACATGAAAAAGCCAATACAATGACAACGAATTCAGCACACAAAAAATAATAGCAGAGTTAGAATTTCCCAAAAAAATAAAACCAATTTCTAGCAAATAAATGCAATTGAACAGTTGAAATCAACAGCAAAGTGTTTAAATGAATGAATGCGGCATTGAGTTTGGTTTTGATTTTGGTTCTTCATCACAAACAAAACGAACCAATAAATAACGAAATAAATAACAAGTGCCAATTGTGAAGGCTTCTTCATAGCCTTGACTATAGCTTTACCGTTACAAATGCGAAGAAAAAAAAAAACAAATAATCGAAACGAAACAAAATTAAATATAAATATAAGTACGTATCGCGTATCGCGTTTAGCTGGCAAAGTGAGAGTTGCATTTCGAGTGCAACGAGTGTGAATACTCGCATTCGCATTCATATTCATATTCGTATTCGAATGTTCGAGCTTGAGTTCGAATGTTGGCTTAACCTCTTCTATTCTTTTTTTTTTTTGCTCTGTGTGGTCAAGGGAGTTGGCCACCAAATAAAAATATTTGCATTGCAATTATTCATAATGCAAATTCATCAATTAAACTAATCGATATTGAATGCATTAATGAAGCAAAAGTAGTGCAGACTTTGTTTAAATTATTCAAATTTATTACTCAAGACTAACCTTATAATATTAGTCAAACTTCCGCTTCGTGATAAATTCTATTCATTAAAGTTGCTGTAAATATAAATAGAAACATTTATTTAAAATATATTATAAACTACTGAAAAATGTTGAAAATTTAAAAGTATTTTACAAAATTCTTTAAGTTACTAAAAATTTTGATTGGGAAAAAAGTATTTTTGAATATATAGCAAGCTGCTGAAAAAGTGTTTTTAAAAAATGTTTTTCAAAAGTATTGTAAACTCTTCAATGTTTTCAATGTAAAGAAAGTATTTAAAATATAGTGTAAACTGCTTAAAATTTAAACAGAAATAAGTATTTTTGAAAATATTGTAAACTGTTTAAAGGCTTGAATGGAAAATAAATATTTTTGGAAATATTGTCAATTGCTTAAAATGTAAACAGAAAAAAGGTATCTTACAAATATTGTAAACTGCTCCAAATTGTAAATAGAAAACACGTATTTTTGAATACATTGTAAACTGTTGGCGATAAGACAACGATAAATTTGCTGTTTAATACCGATTTTGTGACTATAATTAAACCAGTTAAATTGAAATCAAGTTAACTTCAGCTTAAACAGCACTTTTTCTAACTGCATTTCACTTGCTGCCTTCAAAATTAAAATAGCAAGAAAAGTATTTCATAAATATTGTAAGCTACTAAAATTTTAAAAAGAAAAAAAAGCTTTTTACAAATATTGTAAGCTGCTTAACAATTTAGAACCCACAAAAGGTGTTTTAGAATATTGTAAGCTGTTAAAAATGTAAATAGCGAAACGAGGTATTAAACAATATTTTAAATTGCTAAAAAAGGAAATAGAAAAAAGTATTTTAAAAAAATTTTGAATCGAAAAAATGTATTTTCAAAATATTGGAATCTGCTGAAAATGAAAATAGAAAAAGTTTATTTCACAAATATTGTAGTTCGTATTCGTATTTATAAAATACTTTTTTCCTATTCACTTATTCAGCATTTTTCCCCAGTTTACAAATACATTTTACAAATTTACAATATTTACAAAACTACTTTATTTCTCTTTACATTTTGAAGACAACAAGACAAATGTAGTTAGCTAAATTGCTGTTTAAGCTAAAGTTGAATTGTTTCCCATTTGAAGTGTTTAAATTCCGAGTCTCAAAATTTGTATTAAACAGCAATTTATCTTTGTCTTATCGTTCGCTTTTCATAAAATCTCATTCGACAGCACTTTACATTTTTATATTTTTTGGGGCTAATCCCTGAGTAACTTTCCAGCCTAGGCCTTGGTTACTTAAGAATGGCAAACACAATGCCCACAAAAAAAAAAAAAATAAAACAAAAAAAATTGGAATGCCAATGTCTGCATTAATATCCGCTAGGCCCAGAAGGTCGAAAATCGAGTAATGAGTAGAGGGTTCAACGAAAAAAAAAAGCCACAACAATCAATGATCTCTCGCTTCAATGGAAGCGAAAGAGCGAAAGTCACAAAAGCCACAACAACAGCAACAACAACAACAACAACAAAACAGAGAGATCAATTAGCTAATCAAAAGTAAAACTCATAATTGCAACAAACAAACAATGTCAACAATTGACAAGTTATACTCAATCAAATGTGTATCAATGAATCAATATATTTTCTGTTTATTGTGATTTTTATGCGACACGACAGATTTTTTGAATAATGTTTGCTCGATGATTGCAGTTCTCACATTATTTAAAAATAAAAACCAAACACAGAATCGAAGTCGCCACAAATTGTCTGTCATGTCATTTGCAATTGCAATTGACCAAACGAATTGAATTACAAATCGATCGATCCACCGATCGCCAGAGCGTTCAGAGCTTAGCTTTTAATGTGCTGCTTTATGTGATTTGATTTGACAAACTGGTTGTTTGCTCTCAAGTTTCAATGCTTGTTTCAATGTTTTCGCTAAATTCATTGGCCATTTCCATTTCCATTTTCCCCAACCCAAACACACACTCATATAATATTTTGCAAATGCGCTAAGCGTTGTTAATGATTTATCAAATGTGCCACCGCGCGTTGTTTTGATATTGCTTTTTAAACATTTTTCTGTTTTCGGTGTTTGATACGAGGTAGCTATAGCTTAGAAGGGTAGCATCAGCAAGTGTCAAGTGTTAATTCCTATAAAAATTGTATCTTATTGTATTATATTAAATCTAGTATTTAATACTACATTTATTAGAGAAGAGAGAGAACTGGCTGCTGGGGCCTTCGACTTGATAAAAATATATATAAAAAATGTATATACCAAAAATATCAAAATATACTAAAATGAATATAACAAATAATACTATTATATACTATTATCAATATTTGGTATTTCGACATTTTAAGTGCGATAGACCGTATTAATATACAAATATATACCAAAAATACTAAAATATACCATAATCCAAGTGTAGTATTTCACTTCACCGCGAGATACTCGCCGTAATAATGCGGTACTATTATACAAATATAATAGATAAATGTAGCAAAAGTATCAAAATATACCATCATCAATATTTGGTATTTGGATAAGCTGTAGATTATATATATATGCGGTATATACAAATACATATTTATTCGTAATCCGCGTCATGCAGATCAAGTTTGCTTTAGATGAAATGAATCGAATAGGAAGCGTAATTCACATGCAAGCATACCTACAGATTTTATGATTGCTTATTCCCATTTGCTATCAAATAAAAATTGTAAAAGTTATTTAGCAAAACATTTCATATGCAAAAAAAGCAGCTACCGCAGTTGAGTTTAATTAAGCTTTAGTTATCTAACATATTTTGTAATCTATGACTTATGGAAATATCATAATCATATATTGATTATGGTATATTTTTGTATTTTTTGGTATATTCATTTCATATATTTTTATAATAATACCGCACTGTTCCGACTGCTTTGATTGAAAATCTGGTATATTTTGTAATCGAAATACCAAATACTGATTGTGGTATATTTAAGTATAGTTGGTATATTCATTTGATATATGTTTACAATATTACCGCACCAATATGACGAGGATTTCATAATCGCTTGAAATACCAAATTTTGATATTGGTATATTTTTGGTATATTTGTATACTAAGTTCGATAATACAGTCAAGCAAAATACTAAATAATGATAATGGTATATTTCAAATATTTTTTATATATTAATTTAAAATATTATTGATTTTGGTATATTTTTGGTATATTTATATACTAAGACCGATAATTTAGTCAAGCAAATTACTAAATATTGATTATGGTATATTTCAAAAAAAAAATTTACATATTAATTTCAAATATTATTGATTTTGGTATATTTTTGGTATATTTGTATAATACTACCGATAATACAGTCAAGCAAAATACTAAATATTGATCATGGTATATTTCAAATATTTTTTATATATTCATTTCAACTATTATTGATTTTGGTATATTTTTGGTATATTTGTATAATAATACCAATAATACAGTCAAGCAAAATACTAAATATTGATTATGGTATATTTCAAATCTTATTCATATATTCATTTCAAATATTTTTGTTTGTATATTAATACCGCACTTTTATGGCGAGTATCTCACAGTCGAGTACACTCAACTGTAGCTTTCTCACATGTTTTTGTTCGTGGAGAGATGGCAGCAACAGGCAACAGGCAACAAGTTGCAGTCGGAACAAACGTTTTGCGGATTGCCACCACACAGGCGGCAAAATATCTGCAATATGCATTCAACTGGAAATTTCTATAGATTGCCAACAACCAGTTGAACGCCTGATCAGTTGATCACTTGGACATTTGGTCATTTGATCGCTTGTTCGCTTGACAGCCTTGACAAGCATCCAATGTCAAAACTTGAAGAAAAACGTTAAATTTACCACGCTTTCGGGCGTTAACCGAAACCCATCATTAAATCAAATGTTCATTCAGGATCCAGGATACAGCTTGTTGGACAACTGATCCTCCACTTAGCGTTCAGATTGAGATACTTGCCTAGTTAATTGCCTGCCAAGTCGTTACACTAATAACAACAAAAACACATAAAAAATCCACTTAGTGTGCTCAACTTTGATACGAGTTTGATTGAAACTGTCATGCAACTTGTGCTGAAGTTGAGCAAGCTAATGGATCAAATTTACCAATCACATTCATTTAAATGCCACCTGCATCAACTTTGCAACATTGTTGCCACAAACTCGACGTGGGAAAGTTGGAGAAAATTTCAAGTTAAGCATCTTTGACTTTACTGCAAAGTTTAAGCGAATGAATTGATTGAATAAGTTTGCATTCAATTCCAACAAAAATACGAATTCATTTCTTACTTATTTTCAATTTAATATGAATTGAATTGCTATGAAAATGGCATTTTCAATTTTAAAGGCTGCTTGAAAATCGATCGAATCGATCACCAAAATATAGCCAAAAGTAACAGCAAAATCTTCGATTCATAAATTTTATTTCTAGTAATGAAAAATCGATAGCAAGACAAAGATATTCTATGAAAAAAAAAAACTCTAATATTGTTATATGAAATTATAAAGTCTTTAACTATTAAACTAAAGTCTTTGTTAACCAAACATCACTTCTAGAAAAGAAAAATCGAGAAAAAACCAAGTATACCAAAAAAATGTATTAACTCGAAATATTCTACATATAATATTGTATATTAGAGTTTCTTTTATATTTTATAGATTAATTCGCTTAGCAAAGTTTCAATGTATCAATTTATATATAAGCAATATAAAAAGGATCAATATAAAGTCTTAAACTATTAGTTTCAAGCTAAATTGAAGGGGTATCAGACTGAACTTATTGTATATAAAAATCAAGTGTAGCGAATAGACAGAAATTCAAAAATATTGTATGAGAAGTTACTCTTTTATGCAATATGAAAGTTCTTAAGTACTACTTAAGATTTTTAATTTAAAAAAAAGAATTTTTATATAAATTAGAAAATGTTAAAGTCTTACACTGTTAGTTTCCAGCAATCGATGTAAAATATCGTAATTATATTTACAAATCCATTTAATTATATTTATTTGAACATTCAATTCAAAGACCAATTGTAGAATACCACGACTAATATTCAATGTTTCGACAATTTACAAAACCAGCTGCCAAACGGGTATCAAGTGATAATTATGGCACACAACTTGCCACAGCTTGGTGATTATCAAATGCCCCCCACGGCGGCAAACAGCGTGGCAACACAGAGCTCAAGCGATGTGTATCTTATGCTGGTAATCGAGTTAATAAAGTCTAAATGCAGTCAGCAAGCAAGTTGCAGCAGCAGGAACAATCAAAATTGTCGGAGCTAATGTGCAATAAAAGCGCAACGAAAGAATTGTAAACACAATTTGTGTTGGGGGAGGTGGGGAGGGGAAGGAGGATCTAGGCAAGACGTTTACAGAGTTGGCAAGAGTGGCAGGTGGCAGCAAAAACAAACGCCCGCAAAACGCGTCAACTGGAGCGGAAATGCGACAGTCAAAGCTAAACATGGCTCAAACATGACAAATACGAAGACTTTGATGATGATGAAAATACTTGTGATGTTATATCCGTTATTTGTGTTGATCTTTTTGTTGGTGTTGCTCTTAGCTGGTGTCTTGAATGCTGTCTTGGCTATTGCCTAGTTTATTGTGTTTGCTGTTGTTTTAAATAGTACATCGAATATGTGATATCAATTATTTATAAATAACGATGATGAAGTCTCGTAGAGACATTGTTTATCATCTTGGCTGCTTTCGTGGTTGCTTCTGTTGCTGTTGTATTGACTGATGTTGCGACTGCTATCTCGGCTGTTGTCTCGGTTGCTGTCTTGGCTGCTGACGACTGTTGTCTTGGTTGCTGTCTTAGCTGCTATCTTGGCTGCTGAGGACTGCTATTGTTGGTGCTCACGACTGCTGTCTTGGCTGTTGTCTTGATTGTTGTCTTAATTGTTATTTGAATTGTTGTCTTGGCTGTTGTATCGGTTGATATCTTAGCTACTGTCTTTGCTACTGTCTTGGTTGCTGATGACTGTTGTCTTGACTTTTGTAGTGGCTGCTGTCTTAGCTGTTGTCTTGCCTGTTGTCACTAATATTCTTGGCTGCTGTATTGATTTATTGGCTGCTGTCACTAACCAAAGAATATTATTGGCTGTTGGCTTGTCTGCAGTCTGGCTGCTGCCTAGTTTATTGTGTTTGCTATTTGAATATGTGATATAAATATCAATTATTCATCAATAACGATGATGAAGTCCCGTAGAGACATTGTTTATCGTCTTGGCGGCTATCATGGTTGCTTCTGTTGCTGTTGTCTTGGCTGATCTTTTCGACAGCTATCTTGGCTTAGTCGATGTCTTGGTTGCTGTCTTAGCTACTTTGTTGGCTGCTGCCTAGTGTATTGTGTTTGCTATGGTTTTCAATAGTACATTGAATATGTGATATATATATCAAATATTTATAAATGAAGATGATGAAGTTGTGCTCGTTGTGAATAGTGTCTTCGATAGCTTTGGTTGCTTGTCTTGGTCTTGGTTGCTGTCTTGGGAGTTCTTTTGGTTGGAGTCTTGATTATTGTCTTGGCTGCTGCTTTGGCTGATGTCTCGACTGCTTTCTTGGCTGCTGTCTTGGTTATTGTTTTGTTTGCTGTATTTACTGGTATCTTGGCTGTTGTCTTGGTTGCTGCTTTGGCTGCTGCCTTGGCTAATGTATCGACTGCTGTTTCGACTCCTGTCTTTGCTGTTGACTTGTCTGCTGTCTTGGTTGCTGTTTTGGTTGCTGTCTTGGTTGCTGTCTTGTTTGCTGCTGTTGTCTCGACTGCCATCTTGGCTGCTTCCGTAACTAATATCTCGACTACTTTCTTAGCTGCTTTCTTGGTAGTTGTTTTGTCTGTCTTGGTTGTGGTTTTGTTTGCTGTCTTGCCTGCTATCTTGGCTGATGTCTCGGCTACCTATCATATGCTTTATTCACGACTGTATTATTGGTTGCTGTCTTCGCTGTTGTCTTCCTTTGCTATGCTCTCAACACACACAGTTTAAAGCTTTGTCTAATGATGATGCAAATATATAATTAAACTGATGTCATTGCCTTCTTGCCGTTGTTTGCAATTACCGTCTAATGACAACGAACGATAATTGCTCCTCAATTAACTAATTTGCCGTGTTTCTCTGTGTGTCTCTCTCTGTTTATTGCAGGCATTCCGGCCACACTGACCTACATCAATATGGATCACAGTTTGACTGGGTCGCCAGAGCTGATACCGTATCCGGATTGGCGCAGCAATACGGCCGGAGATTGCGCGAACAGCATAACGACAGCGTATCGCATCAAAGTCGATGAATGCGGACGTCTTTGGGTGCTCGACACCGGCACCGTGGGAATCGGAAACACAACAACGAATCCCTGTCCCTATGCGGTGAATGTGTTTGATTTGACCACGAACACACGCATTCGTCGCTACGAATTGCGCAGCGATGACACAAACCCGAATACGTTTATTGCCAACATCGCTGTGGATATTGGAAAGAGTTGTGACGATGCTTTCGCGTATTTCTCGGATGAATTGGGCTACGGACTGATTGCCTACTCGTGGGAACAGAACAAATCGTGGCGTTTCTCCGCTCATTCATATTTCTTCCCCGATCCCCTGCGCGGTGATTACAACATTGCTGGACTGAACTTCCAGTGGGGTGAAGAGGGCATCTTTGGCATTGCGTTGTCGCCCATCCGGTCGGATGGCTATCGCACCTTGTACTTCAGTCCGTTGGCCAGTCATCGTCAGTTCGCTGTGTCGACACGCATTCTGCGCGACGAATCGCGCACCGAGGACAGTTACCATGAGTTCATTGCCCTCGATGAGCGTGGCAGCAATGCGCACACAACGGCGCGTGTGATGAGCGACGATGGTGTCGAGTTGTTCAATCTGATCGATCAGAATGCCATCGGATGTTGGCATTCGTCGATGCCGTATACACCGCAATTCCATGGCATCGTTGATCGCGATGATGTCGGTTTGGTTTTCCCCGCCGACGTCAAGATCGATGAGCACAAGAACGTTTGGGTTCTATCCGATCGGATGCCGGTCTTTTTGCTCTCCGATCTCGATTACAGCGATGTCAACTTCCGCATCTACACCGCACCCCTGGGCGCCCTCATCGAGAATACCGTTTGTGATCTGCGCAACAATGCTTATGGACCCTCGAACGCGGTCTCGCTGCCCAAACAACCCGCCGTTGTCACGCCCATCTACAAACCGTATCGACCACCGCAGAAGCCACAGCTCTCCACCAGCTGGACACCATCGCCACCGCCCCCGCGCACCTATTTGCCCGCCGTCTCAGCCCCTGGCGTTGGACAATCGCCAGTCTCAAGCGTCAGTGTTTCCACTTCAACGAACGGAGGTTTGGATGTGCCCAAGGCGTATGTGTTCAATCAGCACAACGGCATCAACTACGAGACGAGCGGACCCCATCTCTTTCCCACACATCAGCCACAGGCGCCACAGCAGCGAGAGGCGCTCAAGAGCTATGTGAATGCCCGTCAATCCGGCTGGTGGCATCATCATCATCAGGGTTAAGGATAGAGCAGAGAGCAGAGAGCGCTCCACGAATTGCTTTCACCCATCACAAAAGGACTTCAGCACTGTTTCTACTTGATGCACACAAACAAACAAACAAATACACCCACACACATACACTCATAAAGTTTTTAATTTTTTTTTAATTGCCAACTATTCATGTCTCTGTTTTTTTTTGTCTGCTGTCTATTTTATCTGCATTATAGTCATGTAAGAAATAAATAAATTAAATCTTTGTAAACAACTTCGGTCGCTTCTTTTATTTCAATTCATAATTATCGATTCTGGAATTATTTCATTGATTCTACGAGCTCCAGTCGAGTGTGCTCGACTCCGAGATACCCGCTACCCCTTTTGAATAAAAGCAAAACAACGCTGTAGTACCACATTTATAATATACCAACTCAAAATACTGCAAAATACTAAAAATATATCAAAGGCTATATAGTTAGTATATTGATATAGTATTACTTTCAAGATATACCAAACATAATAAAATATACTATATTTGGTTATACGCTGTAGTACCACATTTAAAATATACCAACTCAAAATACTGCAAAATACTAAAAATATATCAAAGGCTATAGTTAGTATATTGATATAGTATTACTTTCAAGATATACCAAACATACTAAAATATACTATATTTGGTTATACGCTGTAGTACCACATTTAAAATATACCAACTTAAAATACTGCAAAATACTAAAAATATATCAAAGGCTATAGTTAGTATATTAATATAGTATTACTTTCAAGATATACCAAACATATTAAAATATACTATATTTGGTTATATCAAATATACCAAAATATACTAAAGTTGACTTCATTTGGTATATTGATATAATACTACATTCACAATATACCGAATTTATATACCACAAAAATACTAAAAAATATACCAAAGGCTATATTTAGAATATTGATGCAGTACTACATTCTAAATATACCATAGACTGCAAAATATACCAGATTGTCAGAAAAAAGCAAATACAACCCATAGAAAATAATTTACCACAAAGTTATCTGTTTCAAAAAGATTAAAAATACCTAAATTTCTTCATTTAATAACGTTTATATTCTATACTTATTACTATAATCTGTTATAGTATCTATCTATCTCTGTTCCAAAAAGATTAACAATACCTAAATTTCTTCATTTAATAACATAAATTTTCTATCTCTATTACTATGTTACATATAATATAAACGCCATGTTAGAAAAAGTAATTTTGTAGTTGAAAAAAATCAAATCATTTTCTATATTTATTCATTGTGTTATTAATTTACAAGTTCCTGTTGCAATATACATGTTGCATAGCTCAAGTTATTTAGTAGTCAAGTATTCATTTTTGAATATTAATATATATATTTAATTAATAGTAGAAAATAACTCACTTAATTTTAGAGTAGAGATGTGATGAGATCTTTCTTTGTTGCTTCACTTTTCATAGCATACTTTTAGCTGCTCGCTCTACTTACTACTGCAGTACTGAATATGGTCGCTAGTTGGCGCCCCACACAATGATCAAAAATATTTAATTAATGTCCTTATTGAGGCACAACAAAACTTAGACGTGAATGCCACATTCCAAATCAAGTTCTATGGTTACTGTTACATTGCACTTTTCAAGTTGAATTTCTTAACTTTGTATGCTCAATTGATTGTGCTGTGAATTTACAAATTCTGTGTGCATTATGGTTCATTTAAGCACTCATTATTGAATGTTAATAAATATATTTAAGTAATAGTATCAAATCGTTTAACTTTAGTAAGTAGAGTAGCTAATACTGAATACTAAAAACATCTTTCTAAGTTTTTCATGAATGAAATGCTAGGTTTCACTTTTCATAGCATACTTTTAGCTGCTCGCTCCACTTAGCACTGCAGTACTGAATATGGCCGCTAGTTGGCGCCCCACACAACACAAACAAAAACTGCAGCATACTTTTAGGACTACTCAAAATGCAATGCAAGCAATGAAAAAATTTCGCACTTTGGCTATCGCTTTAAGTGGCACTCGCAACTGAATGGCGGCTGTACTCACTCACTGACGCATTCAAATGTGAATATTGATTCATAATACTGCTGACGGCAGCATCGTTGAAGAGCACTAAAAACTCGTTTCATCTTATTTTTTGTTGGCGAATATAAATGCATTTATTTTTTTGGTGGTTGTGGCTGCCTCTTTCTCTCTCTCTGTCGGCGCCGCATCCCAAAGTCATTTGCATGCACACGCCCGCCACGCAAAACGAACCGAAATGGGCAGCTACTAAAGTGGCAACTGGGTTGGCTTGCCAAAGAGGGGCAAGGGAAGGGGAGAAGGGGGGAGACATCGCGCTGGTTGTGCCAAAATTCACACATAATTACAAAGGGGGAAACTGCTCTGCGAAGCTTCTGCTTCAGCAAAGTTGCCTGTGAGCGATGTCTGCCAAACCCGCCACCCCCTCTCTCTCTCTCTCTCACTCTCTTTGCGTCATTTAGGTGCATGATTTATGCCGGCGACCGGGCGGGCGTGCTGCATTGTGGGCGTGGCACACTTGCCTTGTGACTTTCGCAATGGGAAAAACAGACAAGCAAAACAAACAAGGCGAAAGCCAAGCAGCAGCAGCAGCAGCAGCTCAAGACTCTCTGGCCGGCATTTATTTACTTTTTGATTACGAACTGCCGTTGTCCCCCCTCCCTTCCCCTTCCCCATCTCCCTTGCGGCTGCTGTGCGAAACACTTAACGCCAAAAGTGAGCAAAACAACACTTGCTCTATTAACGCGTCTGACGCTGCCGGATTCCGATTCCTCCCCGCGAATCGTGAATCGCGCGAATCGTGTCTGAAAATTTATTGAAAAACATTAAGCAGCCCAGCAACGAGCAACCAGCAACAACAACAACAACAACAAGGCATCGCATCGAGTTAACGAGAAACGTACTCTGGAATTGGACAGCAGCAGTCGACAGTCGGCAGTCGGAATACGTGTGGCTAATTTGCGGTTTGTGTTGTGGCATGATTTACATAGGGCAGCGCTTGGCCAGGATTCTAAAAGAGCTTTAGAGCGAGCGCATCCCGAACAGCAGCAGCAAAGCAGCAGCAAAAAACACCGCATGCAAATTATAGAAATTTTCATTGACTGGCAGCTAAAACAAATATTGAGATAGTCTTTAGCTTCTCACTCTTACTCTTAGTTCTTTCAATTCTCCTTAGGTCTTCCTCCTCCCCTTAGTTCTTCCTTCCTTCCTCCTCGCAGTTCTCCCTCCCCTTCATCTTGCTCTCAGTTCCTCCTCTCTTCATTTGCTCCCCTCACCTCTGACAGCTTAAACAAATATTTAGGTAGCTTTACGTTCTCACTTTTAGCTCTTCTATCTTCTTCTTTCTCCAATTCTCCTGATCTTCCATCTCTCCTTAGGTCTTCCTCCTCCCCTTAGTTCCTCTTCCTCTTCCTCCCCTTTCCCTTTCTCCTTCTCCTTCTCCCCTTCCTCGCTCCTCTCTCTGCCTTCTCCTTACTCTTACCTCTGCTACCTCTCCTTAGTTCTACCAACTCTCCTTAGGTCTTCTACCTCTCCTTAGGTCTTTCTCCTTCCCTCAGTTCTCCCGACTGCTCCCCTCTTCGGTCACCCCTCTTCTTGCTCTTAGCTCTTCCACCTCCCCTTAGTTCTTCCTCCTCTTCCCTTTCCTCACTCTTCTCTTTTCCTTCTTCTTGCTCTTAGTTCCCCTATATCTGTCACTCTTCCACGCATCTTTCTTCACTCTTCCTACTTTTAGTTCCCTTCTCTACCTCTGCACCCGTCTCTTTCCCTCTGCTCCCCTTCTTCCCTCTACTCCCCTTTCTCCCCTCTTTCCCTGACTGCTTGAGCACTATCATTAGTGACGGTTTTCGCTTATTCAAATGCAATAAATCGCGAGTATTTGCGCTCGATTTTAGTTGCACTTATTTTTTTTTTGTGCGGTTCTTTTGGCCGCTGATTTTGGCGGTTGTTTTCAGTTTTCAGTTTTTTTTGCTTGCTGCTAATTTGCTGCTAGACGGCGTTAATAACAAGCTGCCATTTATGGCTTCCGCTGCTGATTGAGCAGCAGCTTGACGTTCTCTCGTTGTTGTTGCTGTTGTTGTTGTTGTTATTGCAGCTCATCCGCTGTAAATAGAGCTACTTAATTGAAGGCGCCAACAAACAGCGGGCGCTGGCTATGGGGCGTGGCAACACCAACAATACAGCAACACACACACTCAAACGAACAACAATTGTGACCCGCTGTGACAAGTTCGTTGCTTAAGTCATCAGTCGGGGCAAGTTCGTTGCTTAAGTCTTTCGTTTCGCCATCGCACAGATTTGTATTTTTTCAATTAAAAGCGACGCGTAAACAATTTTTATGCGTCTTTTAACTAAGTTGTAATTGATTTTGATGGCAGCGGTAAAAAGTGAAGGCGTGAAATGCGTTAAACAGAAATAAACCTGAATACTCATTGAATGGCATTGTGAATAAAAGAAGCTGTAAAGAAAATGAAAAAAAAAAACACAACAACACAACTACATAAAAAGAAAGTGCATTTTAATCGCTCAATTCAGTTTGCGAAAACTATCTTGATTGACTGACATTTTATGCCGCTTTAAACGTAACCAACAAAAAACAACATCAAAGGACAACTAAAGAAATTGTTTGCATTGCATTGCAAGAAGAAGAAGAAGAGTTCTCTACGTTGCTTTGTTGGTGGCAAGCGCATAAAAAAAATGCTGCTGATAGTCGGATATTTGGCTGGACAAGTGTGTCGCGTGTGTCCAAGCAACACACACACACAAAGCCACACACACACACGCACATGATGAGTATGAGATACAATTGTATCTTGGCCATTGATACGCGTGTATCTCTCAGGTAGATCCTCCGCCTCTTCCTCCGTCTCTGCCTTTAGACTGCTCAGTTCTGATCTGTTCTGCCTGCCTCTTTTTGCCATTCGATCATCAAATCGAATGCAGCTGTGCAACAGCAACTAATGCACTTGCCTCAATCTCAAACTCAATGACAAGCAACACTGTCCTTCTACCCTATAGAATTGCTCATATTATTAGATCAGCTTCAATTAGTTCGCATGAAGCATTTCTTTTACTATTAGCAAATGCATTTAAATGCTAGTTCTTCATAAATTGCATTTCATATTTTTTATACAATAAATTTTATTCAGTTTTAATTTCAGTTTTTCCAAAAAGTTGTCTATTAATGTTAGATGATTTTGATTTAATTCATTGATGAAAATAATAATTATAAAAACACTTTTCTCCTCCCGAATCGGTACTAAAAATGTAATGAAATTACATTTAAAATATATAATAGAGCACAAAATATACCTTATATTTAATTCAACAATGATAATAATAATTTTGAAAACGCTTTTCTCCTTAGCGTAAACGTTTTCTATCATTTCAACATGTATACTATAAATTCAAGATTTTAGTTTAATTCAATTTAGAGAATAATCTTTGAAAATGATTTTCCCTTTTTTCTATGAGCTTCGATTGAAATTCATAATTTACGCAAAAAATTCAAATCAATTTCAGCTTTTTAAAAATATGGATATTAAAGTTGAAGACTTAATTGAAATAAAAGAATAATCTTCAAAAATTTTACACTTAGTTGATTTTGACTGCTGCGCAAGCCATCAGCTTATTTCACAAACATTGCTTTTTAATTTTTCCTAAAAATAAATAAAATACAAATTTATATTTCACATATTGTCAGCTAAATCTTTAATCTATTAAAATTAAAAGCAAATTTAAGCAGCTGAATCTGTAATCACTTTTCAGTATTCCAAGAAAAGTAATATATTTTTTCAATTTTAACAAAATCAATAATAAATATAAATAACTAAATCTAAAGTTACGTATTATATTATATTCATTTTATATGCTAATATATTATTTATATCTCCTCTTTAAATTAGTTCTCTAATAATATTTTCATGTTATCAAAATCAAAAACAAAATCAACTAGCTGAATTGTTTTTTAGTAATGTAAAGTTCTTAATTATTTTATATTCCACGTGATTCTCAAAACAACTCAGTCCATTGCTTTGCTATTCAAGTTCAGTTCTCTCTAGTCTCGTCAATTCTACCCGCTTTCGGCTTTCTCTGTTTACTGGGTATCAAAACGCAGTCGCAATCTAATCGCTTGCCAAATGCCAGAAGGCAACAGTTTCATTCATTCATGAGAGCGTTTTATACACTCTTCTTTTTTCGCTGTAGTTTGAGGTTTAGAGTTTTGGTTTTGAGTTTGAGTTTGGGTTTGTGTTTGGGTTTAGGGTTGAGAGTTAGGGTTACCTTTGGCTCAATCGTTCATTGATAAAAACACAAGTGCAGCGTGCAACGTGCAACGCGAGGCAAACGCTGCGTGCGACAATCGTCATCGTGGTCAAGAGAGAGACGATAAAATGTGGCATAGCCCAAAGTCGGATATGAAATGCGGATAGGACATCAGAATCGGTCTCAGACGGAGATTCGGTTCGGTCGAGACGAGAGTTGAGAGTCGAGAGTCGGGTTTCCGATATGACAAACACGCGTGAACGAGCGATGAGAGCGAGCGTCAAACGATTTTGTTATCGTTGTCGCTCCAGCAATAACTGTTGCATGGTTTAATTAAAAGGTTATTCTTGTACTCGGCGACACGATAAAACCCATTGATAAACGACTGAAACTGTTGCTGCCGCTGCTTGTGATTGAATTGCAATTGAGTTGTTCGAAACGCAACTCGCAAACGCAACTTATCTTAAAGACTTTTCATGCCCATTTTTTCTTTCCTTTTCCTTTTCCTGTTCTCTTCTGCTTTCCCCTCTAGCGTCCAGCGTTCAGCTGCTTGCGACCTTGGCTCTGGGTCAACCGCATTCGCATTCGAAAACTGAAAGTCTGCAAAAAGCCGCAAAAGAAAAAGCTCAGACTCTCAGCTATATATTTAATTCAGTTCAATTTAGTAGCTGCCACAAGACCACAAATATGCGAGCGAGCTCTCAGCTCTCATCTCTCAGCTGCCAGGTGAGAATTGACAAATTTCCATTTCGTCAATACAATCAATGTAAATGCAGCCAGTGGGGAAACAAGTAAGAAAGCGGCTACAAAGACAACTCGACTACGTGATATGCTGTAAGTGAGTTGTGTTTGCCTTGGAATTATTTACAAAATATAATATATTTCAAATATTTCACCTATTAATAATGATTATTGATCCAGCATTTAATCAACTTACAACATATAATAAAACTACAGTCGAGTGAGATATCCGCTACCTATTTTCAATAAAAGCAAAACCGTTTGGTGTTATACTCAAAATTTACTGAATTAATACTGAAAAAACATACTAAAAATACTAACATTATACTATACAAATTTAAAAAAGAAATAAAAATCAGGAGGTACACTTCTCAAAATATACCAAATAAATACTGACAAAATGCTAGATATACTAAAAATACCAAAATGACTTTCAAAATATACCATAGAGTAAAAATATACCAACTACAACGCGTTTTTTTCTCAAAAATATACCTAAATAATGTCGTGCAGTAGTATTATCAAAATACTGAAAAATACTGCATTCACCAGAAAATACAAAAATTGCATTAAAACATAAGATATAGTAAAAATATACCTACATAAAGAAAATTCATGCGGTATAATTCTCAATATATACCGAATTAATACTAAAAAAGTAATATATATACTAAAAAATACTCTGATTACACTGAAAATATATCATAGAGGAAAAAATGTTCATTAAAAAAAGCCGTACGATATTATTATCGGAAATATATACTAAGAATACTAAAATTACATTCAAAATATAGCTTAGAGTAAACATATAAAATTATTTCATAAGTAACTTTTACAATTTTTATCCGACCGAAACAAATTTTCAGCAAACATAAAGACTGTGATGAAGATGAATGTTCTAGATCTAGATCTAGAAAAGTGTTCGTTTTTTGAGTGCATTTGCGAGATCGAAGCATGTAAATCAATGAACAGTTGAAGTCAGTCGAATAGGGCAGAATTCAAATTATATTTTGCTTACAAAATGACAGCTAACATAGTATTAATGACTAATCTTAACATTTCAATTAAAACGAAAGACAGACAAACAAACAGACTGATAAACATGCTTAAATATTTGCATTATTTTCTCAATTTTATATGATCAACATATTTCCGTGTATTATTTATAATTATAAATAAATCAAATGAACAATTTCATAGCATCTTTGTCACTTGTTGTCATTTACGTAGTAAGTGCAATTTCGTTTTCATATAAATACAAAAATCAAAATAAAATCATGCGTTTAGCTCTAGCTTTAGCTGAGTTAATCGAGTTGTAAGCATTGATATCTGTCAGTCAGTCAGTCAGTCAGCAAAACAGATGTGAGATATTATTGACAACTTTTCGCCCCAGTTGCCTGTTGTTGCCTGTTGCCAACATGAGCGCAGTGTTATTAAGCTCTTTTGGCGTGTGTAACTAGTGCATATTTGTTTGGGGCTCTCTGATAAAGCCTCACACCTCTGTTGAACTGGAAGCATGCCACGGACGAGTTGTTGTTGTTGTTGTTGTTGTTGTTGTTGGTCATCAAGGCCGTTACACAAAAAACCGCTTTCAATTAAACTGGAGCACACTTTTGCCTGCGGTCGATCATCATCTGGCCGATGACGATGATGAAGATGACGACGACGCCGACGACGAACGTATGAAGCTGATGATGAAGTTGCCTTGCGGCTGCGCCCAGAGTGAAAATGAATTTCCAATGGGGCCGAAGGCAAAACACAAAAACCCAAAAAAAAAAAAAAAAAAAAAGAGTAAGAAAGAAAAAAAATGACCAGGGAGACTCCACTTGATCATCCCAGAAAGCGAGGGAAAAAAAACAGGTAGTTATTCACTTTTACCCGGCGATCGATGGATGGATCGGAGCGATCGCAGCGATCGAAGCAATTGCCACTGTCGCATCAGAAGTGCGTTTAAAAATATTGAAATTGAAACTCTTCGATGGAAAGTTATTGACGATGATCGGTAGCCAGCAGCAGCCAGAAGCGAGCAGCAAGTGCAGCAGCAGCTACTTGATGATGATGGTCGCAGATTATGGGGCGGCAATCTAGCCATTGATAACATACTTACTTGCGACCTATAGGCGGCCAATTAGTTCAACTTTTAAACTGAAAACTGAAAACTCAAGCTGCACATAAATGGGAACGTGCAAATGCGCCAAAACGAAATTGAAAGACGAGTCGAAAAGACTCGACAGAGAAATTAGGCACAATCCAATCTCACTTCTCTCTTTTTCTCTCAGCGCAGAACTTGACTTACATTGTAAGCAAACAACTCGTTTTAATTTTTTGTTCTTAATAAGCAACTGCAACTAAAAAAGCAGAACGGAACTTGACAATCATCGTATGCGAATCGAACTTTAATTAGAGCACACAACAACGCTCTTAAGGAAGTCATTTGCATATTCTGCTGCTGATGATGATGAACCACAAAGCCAATTGCAATTGGCAATTAATCAGTTGAAGTTGATGTTTTATGAGTGAAATTAAGAATTGTACTTGGCTATAAATATGACTCTCAAATACAAATTAAACTACATGACATTTCCACAACACATAATATTAATGATGTACAATCTAAAAACGTTTAATAGATAGACAACAGATGAATATGTAAGTAAAATTGTATTATAACTCAATAAGCAACATCTTCTTAATTTCATTTTGAATTTTGTACAAAAATAGTGTGATAGCTTTCGATATATTTTGGTATATCTTTTCAGTATATTAATTTGGTATATATTCAAGAATGACAAGTAACAGTCGAGTGCTTCACTATGAGATAGTCACTAATATATGAAGCTTCAGGTATATATTAGTATTTAAAAATGAGAAGCTACAGTCGGATGTGCTCGATGAAGCTTCAGGTCTAATTTAGTATTTGTGCAGTATATTAATGTGGTATGTTTTTAATATATCTTTCTGTATATTTTTGCATTTGTTCAGTATATATATATATATTTATATATTTAAGAATATCAACCTACATTCAAGTGTGCTAAGAATAACAACCTACTTATTCTTAATAGAAACAAAAAGGTTGCAGTATTATTCCTAAAATATTGAAATGTATATGGTATGATCTATATCGATATACTATTACGTTGAAAATATACGAAAGAGTAAACAAAGATTACCAAATAAATCAACTAAAACTCGATTCTAGCAGCCACATTTTGTAATACAACGTTTTCGTCTTTAAAATTGTATGTTACATACATTTTAACTAATCACAATCAAAATGTAGTGCATCGAAAAATAATTGCTATGTAGTAAACCGAACAAACACCCAAATAAATTTGCTTAAATCTTATCATTTATGTATTATTCTTTATTTATTTATAAATAAGTTAGCCCAAATGGAAATGTTGCAATTCAACTGAAGCGAATAAGTTTATCATATTGAGTTACCAATAATGAACAAATTGTTGAATTATTTAAAAATAAATGTACTAAGCTGTTATCAAATAATAATAATAATAATAATATGCTTAAAGTTGCACTAAAATTTAAACGCGTAGGTCGTAGGCACTGCTATTTCAAAGTTCACAGCTGTATATGCTTTTCAATATTTTAAAATAACATATAACATGGGGAATTAAAAGTTTTCTGTCATTCTCTTCGTCATAGAATTTAATTATTATCCTTAGATAGATAGATTGTAAATAAATAAAAAATATATATAACATGGGTAAAATAAAGCAACGAAAATGTAGAAAAAGGTGAAATTAGTAGTAAATTTATAAAATGTTTATTGCTTTTCAAACTGTATTTTCAATTCAACTGCACTTCTTTAAAATGCTTCAATTCTTCTTCAATGTTTGTGGTGCAACAACCTTGCGCGTATTTTGTTGCACGCGTCTAATAAAAGCCGCAAAAGCCGCCGCAAATTGAGCCGAGATTGCAACGCAAGCGGAGACAGGACAGGACAGACAGTTGGCTACTGTTTTACTGTATTGTTGGTGCCACGATTTGTTGCAAGTTCGTTGCTTGGATTGTTGGTGGCGTGTCGTGACCCGCTTGTAATGGATTTTCAGTTACGCGCGGATTGCGTGCGACTTGTTGCCCTCTTCCTCCCCTCTCCCCTCTCCCTCCTCCCCTCCTTTTGGAGGTCGCTCCACAGTTGCAGTTGCAGCTTCAGGTGCAGAGTCAGAGTCAAAGATTCGAAGTCATCGTCATCGTCTCGTTGCGTGTCGTTGGCATTTGGCCGAAGGGGAAAACAGGGCCACAATTGCTTGGGCCCACAATTTGTTAACAATTAGCGCTCGGTCTTGGCCCCAGTACTCAACTCCCTACCCCCTCTCTTTCCCCCCCTCCTCCTGCTCTGCTTTGCGTGCGTTCTCTAAGCTGCAAAGTTGGCGCTACACTTGTTGTCTTTGGGCCAAAGCCCTTTTAAGGCGGCCACATTAAGAGAGCCGCATTCCGCGTTGCTGCAACGTTGCTGCAACGTTGCTGCTGCCTTGCTGCCTCGTTGTGTGGTCTCCTCTCCATATTTGGGGGCCGAGAGTCGAGTGTTCGTACACTAA
Source organism: Drosophila sulfurigaster albostrigata (assembly GCF_023558435.1). Classification (NCBI taxonomy): domain Eukaryota; kingdom Metazoa; phylum Arthropoda; class Insecta; order Diptera; family Drosophilidae; genus Drosophila; species Drosophila sulfurigaster. Next base: position 23,811,574 of record NC_084885.1, read on the forward strand.
GTTGCCATATCATATCAATCATGGCGTTGTCCTTTCCATATGCTAATGATGGCAATTAATCAATGAGAATCAGTTAAGACTGACGCAACGGCAAAGCAGAGACAAACTTGCACATGAAACGAGAATCAAAGACAAAGACAGCAACAGCAACAGCAACAGCAACAGAGAGCGAAAGATGCACGCAATCGGCTCATTGAGGGGCATGCAACATAGCTGTCTGTCTGTCTGTCTGTCCGCTGTCTGTTTGCTTGTTGCTGCTTCTAATGATGTGCTAAGCTGCAAATATTAATTGCAATGCTGACTGACCCACATTTAATTGGCAAATGAGACACAGAGAGGCGAGGCGAGGCGAGGTCAGCGAGGATCACTTTGGTAGCAAGAGGAAGAGCTCAGGGTTCATTAAGGAGTAGCTACATTACAGGTGAGATCAGGCAGCGGCAAGCAGCTATTTCAGCTGGATTTTCAGCTTGAATTAGTTGTGGATCTATTAAAATAACAGCTAAAACGTGTTTGTAGTTAGCCAGAAGAAATTTGGCGCAGATATATATTTATTTTATTATTATTTATGATGCAGATTTATGAGTGAATAAAAAAAACAGCGATAAGACAATTAAACGTTTTTGGCATAAATATGTACATATATATATTTAAAGAATTCAATATGAAGCTTTCGGTATATTTTACTATTATTATATAATATTTGTATGAATAACAATCCACAAGACATCAGCTACTTATTTATCAATAAAAGCTAAACATTGCAAAGCATAAATATTTCAGAAAGTATCGAAAGTAGAAAAGAAAAGAATAACTTAACTAGAATTATTCACATTTTATAAAGAGTTTTCTAGAATGGTATAGTATTCATTTACTACGTACTTATATCTATGTGTTCATTAAGTTCTAAAAAGAAATTTAATACATATAATCGATATAATAAAAAATAGTTTTGAGTACACCAAAAATATACCGCAAAAATACCAGAATATATTGAGGGTTTTTCTATTTTCATTAAGTACCAGAAATAAATTTAATGAATATAATCGGGATAGTAAATGGAATGGAAAAATTTATAAAAAGTAAGAATATTAGTGTCGAGTTAGTCGACAATTAAACCATATTTTACAAATATACTAAAAATATACCACAAAAATACCAGAATATACTGAAGATATATTTGATATACCACTTTATCGATATATCAGATATAGCCTTCGGTATATTCGAGTATTTTTGTGGTATATTTCTAGTATCCTACATTCGATATATACCATAAAGTGCAAAATATACCAAATATTTACCGAATATCTCGGGTATAAAAATTGCAGTAATACAAATTTTGAAGTCAGCTGCAATTGTCTTTGCAAATTTGTCAGCCAAAAGTGGCTTGTTTCGATTTAGAGTCAGCTAGAAAAAGAGCTAAAGAGTCAGCTAGAAAAAGAGCTAAAGAGTCAGCACTGTTCTAGCCTAGACCCAACAAGGATTAGCTTGGGCTCACTTCAGGGCTGGATTCGCACACAGCGGGTGATCTAGTTATCGAGAGCTGCTCTACACTACTTGCCTCGCCTCGTTTCGCCTCGTTTCGCCTCATCTCTGAATATAATGTTGTGCTCTAATTAGCCACTGACCCGGGGGCACAGCCCACTTTGTTGGCATTGCACGTGGCAGGCAACGTGCAACGGGCAACAGGCAAAACAGGCAACAGGCTACGACTTCGTCTTCGGCTATGGCTCATTACGCCATCATTTTGCTCGCTGACAACTCCCAAAAACCAGTTGGCATCAACAACACATCACAGCAGAGCAGAGCAGAGCAGAGTCTGTTGCAGTGGCATGCAAATAATATAAGTTACTATGTCAGCGCGCGTTGCACGTTGCAACAGGTGAAATTGTCGCCGTGCGCCCCAAGTTTCAGTCAAAGTCGCAGTCTCCGTCTCAGTCGATCTCTGTTCCACACTTTGATACAAAAAAAAAAAATCAAAAAAAAACCAGTGTAAAGTGAACAGTGGCAGGGGCAGCCAGTCAATGTCAAAGTGCTGCCTGGTTGCCTTACAACAAAGTTAATTGCGCTGCACGCGCACGCCACAGGCCAGACGACTAACTTCAACTCCAACTCCAACTCGAACTCGAAGCCAAGTCAAGCTAAAGCAAGCCAACAAGTCGCGGGCCAAGACGCGTGTGTGCCATATCAAGTTTCCGTGTCAACTTGCCCCAGCCACCGCCGCACAGTGGGCAAATACCTACAATACTAACCATCAAAATCTTGAGACGAAGTTCAACTAATTTTAATTAAACGAACGTTGATAGAAAATATATTTATGTATAGGCTCGCTACCCTTAGGGTTGAAGGGTATTATAAGAAGAAGGCATATATTCTTGATTATGTCCGTCTGTTTGGTATATTTTACACTTTAAGGTATATTTAAAACTTGGTACTTTATCAATATACCATATATAGTATTTGGTATATGCTTAGTATTTTTGCGGCTTATTTTAAAATAAATATGGTTGCGATTAGTTCAAATGTGTAGAAGTTAACATAGTTAAGATGGGTAAAAACGAACTTAGTTTCTTTGGCTGATAATATAGTATATTTTTCACTATGTGGTATATATGGTAACACTATGTCAGTATACCAAATAAAGCCTTTGGTATATTTTAGTATTTTTAGGTTATATTAATATAGTATATTTTATACATATTAACAATGTTGTAGTATATCAATATACCAAACATATATCTTGGTATATTAATAGTATTTTATGGTATATTCATTTGGTATATTTGATAATGTAGTACTATATCAATATACCTTATGTAGCCCAATGTATATTATTGTTATTATTTCTGTGGTATATTAATTTGGTATATTTTTTAATGTAGTACCATATCTGTATACCAAATATAGTCCTTGGCATTTTGTTTTAGTATTTTTGAGGTATAGCGAATTACGCTATATATTTAAAAATATAGTATTATATTGGTTGGCCAAAAAGTCTTGTGGTATTTTTATTGAATTTTCAATTGTTCATAAAATTGGTTAGAATAATGCGATTTAAGTCAAATATGCGCCGTTTTGTTCGATGACGAGTTCCCAACGAGATGCCAACTTCATAATGCCCCTCTTATAGAAGCTCGCTTTTCTATTGGCAAAAAACTCGGAGAGCCAATTTTCACAGGACTCTCTTGTGACCAATTTCCGACTACCAAGGTCGTTCGCCATGGACAGAAATAGGTGGTAATCACTTGGTGCGAGATCCGGACTATACGGTGGATGCAAAAGAACCTCCCATCCGAGCTCCCGGAGCTTCTGGCGCGTCACCAAAGATGTGTGTGGCCTGGCGTTGTCCTGATGGAAGACAATTCGGCCTCTGTTGATCAAAGATGGACTCTTCTGCATGAGTGCTGCATTCAAGCGGTTAAGTACAGGTCCGAATTGAGCGTTTGGCCATAGGAGAGCAGCTCATAGTGGATGATTCCCTGCCAATCCCACCAAACACACAGAAGAACCTTCCTGGCCGTCAATCCAAGCTTGGCCACCGTCTGGGCAGCTTCACCGCTTTTCGACCACGACCGTTTGCGCTTCACGTTATCGTAAGTGATCCACTTTTCATCGCCAGTCACCATCCGCTTCAAAACGGGTCGATTTTGTTGCGATTCAGAAGCGATTCGCATGCATCCATACGGCCAAAAATGTTTTTTTGCGTCAAGTCGTGTGGCACCCATACATCTAGCTTTTTTTTTAATCCAAGCTTCTTCAAATGGTTTAAAACGGTTTGATGACTCATGCCAAGCTCTTGGCCGATGCTACGGGTGCTACTATGCCGATCTCTTTCGATCAATTCGGCGATTTTATCGCAATTTTCGACGACAGGCCTTCCGGACCGTGGCGCATCTTCGACCACCTCTGCACCAGAACGAAAACGTTGAAACCATCGTTGTGCGGTGGAAATGGAAACTGTATCGGGTCCATAAACTGCACAAATTTTATTGGCAGCATGAGTTGCATTTTTGCCTTTATCGTAGTAGTACTGTAAAATATGCCGTATTTTCTCTTTATTTTGCTCCATGTTTGTGACGCTATAACTCACGAACGACTCAAGACAAACAACAATAAATCAAACACGTGTTAGCGCGGGAAAAGAGCTTTCCAAAAAGGTATCGCATGAACCGATTCGATAAATAGAACTAGAACTACGCGCTTGCAAAGACACCTATCGGAAATACCGCAAGACTTTTTGGCCAACCTAATATTAGTATACCAAATAAATGCGTTGATGTATTTTAGATTTTTTTTTGGTATATTAACTTAGTATATTTTAAGAATAATATGCCGAGCTTAGCTTTTATTCAAAGCGGGTAGCGAGCATTTCACAGTCGAGCACACTCAGCTGTAGCTTTCTTGCCTGTTTGTTTTTTGTTGAACGTCGTTAAATTTTACAGAAACACTATACTTTATTTTTCAAGCTTGTTTCAAGTGCTTTTGCACCACTGTGCAGCGGTGGCAACTGCCACCGTCGTCGTCATCGTCGTCGTCGTGGTTGTCATTAGTCTGCTGCACTTGCCGTTGTAATTGTGACAGGAGCAACGAGCACGGATCGCCAAAGGCTCGGCCACTGGCTGGCAAATATAGACCAAAGGGGGAGGCACACACATACAGTCGAGAGAAAGGGCAAACGAAGGGGAAGGGGAAGGGGAAGGGGGGCCAACAGGGTTACCGCAACGTGATCGTGATGTGCCAGAAGCTGATTTCAGCGCGGCTACCGATAAGCGGCAACGGCTTGCGACTTGCGACTTGCGACTTGCGACTGACAGACGCGTTGATTGGTTTTGTTGAAGAGGATGAAGACAGTGTGGCAACAAAGGGCGTAGACAAAGGGGAGGTGCACAGAGGGGGAGACGGTTGCACGACATGTAAATTGCTGGCCGAATAACGAAAACTGGTACAATTTTCGTTTGGTAATTTTTTTTTCGTCGTCGTCGTCGTCGTCGTCGTGTTGTTGTTGTCATTATATGTTGTTGATTATAATTCGTTGATAGTCACAGCAGGCACGCCCCCTGCCCCTTGCCCCTTGCCCCTTGCCCCTTGCCCCATGCCCCATTTGACAAGTTTTTGCATAATTGCCGAACGTTCGCTTGGATATATGTTTTTTTTTTTTTTGGGGGCCATTCATAAATTCAGGCAAACAACTCATAAATACTATCGATATATCGCAGCATCGATAGCATTGAGGCAAGGTGTTGGCCATACAATCACACGGAGCGGGAGACGAACGATCGAACGATCGATCGATCGATGTGAAGAAGAAACCTCTCTGTGCTCTGCTGCTCTCGTTGATTTAATGCAATGCGAAAACAAATTGTTATGTTGGGGCCGCAACGTGGCCGCAATTAATCAAAGTTCTCGCATTACAATTAATCAAAAATCGCAGAGCAACCTCTATATATGTATTCCCCTCCTTCATCTTCTCCTCTTTTCTCTCGCGTTGTAGCCATAAATATCATTGCGAATGTTGTGGCCAATAGAATTGGCGGCGGCGTCAAAATGCGCACCTTAGAAGCCGCTTTCGAAGCAGCCGCTGACAGGCGCACATAAATCAGTTCAAGCTGTTGCTCTTTCCTTATCTCTCTCTCTGTCTCTCTCTCTCTCTCTCTCTTGCGAGTGGGTGTCACTCTGAAGTTTGCTGTGCTTTTGCGGCTTTTGCGCTTTCAAGTGAGCATCAACCAGGCGGCAATTTGATGGCCATGAACAGTTGACAGTCGAGATGTCAACAATTCGATCATCAACAGAACGAGAAGGCAAGCGAAACACACACAAAATCAAAAACAGAGAGGGAAGAAGAAAAAGAAAGAGAGAGAGAGAGAGATATTGGGAGGAAGTTCGGCATCAGTAATGAAAAGTTAAAGACGAGACATTGAGTTACTGATTTATATATGAAGAAGTTTTTAGATTCTATTGCATAGTTGAAGGTTTTGTTAATCGAAGATTAAATTTTAGATTTGCAGTTGTATACAGCAAAAACTACAAATATTTTCTATTATCAAGTCTAAGATATGATATGCTTATTATAATGAATATGTTTATACAAAATGTTGGAATAGTTACATAAGTGAATTCACTCAAATTCCATTTAAAATTACTAGAGTAGAAATACTGTGACCTTTTTCAATAAAACCATATTCTAAAAATATACCAAATATATACCACAAAAATACTAGCTACGGCTACCTCGATTTTAATGTAACCATATTCTAAAAACATACCAAAAATGTACCGAAAAAATACTAAAACATAACAAACGATATATTTTTGGTACTAATATCGATAATGTTCATACAAAATACACAAAAGAGCACAAAACTTCCAGATTGCCCGCTAAAAATATAGCTAAATTATACCAAACATATACCGAAAAAATACCAAGATATATCGCATTCTATATTTGGTATATTGTATATTGTACTACATTCCATACAACTATATTCTGAAAATATACCTAAAAAATACTGAAATATACCAAAGACTACATTTGGTATATCGATATTGTAATTTATTAAAAATATACGTACAAAAGATCGCAAAATAGTTCAGATTGCCAGCTAAAACAACTAAGAACCGATTGCCGTAGACGTTTTTTAGCTATACGAACGTATTTGTTATTTAAATTACTCTAAAAATGTATCAGGTATACAAAAATATTCAGTTATATCAAATAAAGAAATAACTAGTATTTAAATCGGTGCCTCAAATTATTCAATATATTTCTATGCAATAAGTGAAATCACATTGAATATTATTAAAAAAAAAAGTCCATTATTGAGTCGCTGGCCTCAGCAGCTAGAACTCTCTTCAATGTATAATATCATTTAGAATTTAATACTAATTTTAGTATATTAAATAAATGTAAAAAGTCAATTTTTATTCGATATTATTTAGCAAATAAATAAACAACTTATATGGGAATTTTTGAACAGTCGTTTTAAACTAAACATAAGAAATCAAGAGTACATCTTTTTCCACTTAAACAAATTCAATAAAGAAAAAAGAATTTAAGGAACATAAAATGAACAGCACCATATAAGCCACCATATCAGATTGAAACCTAAATCGTTTGACCAAACTAAGTATTTATTATTATCATTAAAGCATAGATTACAAATGAATTTATAATCTAGTGTTAAGTTCCAAGCGCTGGCTGCTTTGGCTTTTAGTTAGAAACAAACTAAGTATTTATACGCATTGATCTTCAAATGAATGAAAAGTGAAATAAAAATTGCTTTTTAATTTGATTCGTTTCATTTTGAAAACGTGATCGTGTTTTTTACTTGATGAGGAATGCACTTATAATTCAAGCACTTTTACTCGCACTTATGATAATAACTGAGTGTCGCTGTCAGTCTTCGTGTATTTTGTGTGGTCAAAAATCGAAAATCGAAAGATCGCTGGCGATCGATTGCATTGATGTCCTGTTGCCTGTGGCCGGCAACAGCAACAGCAACAACAACAACAGCAACAACGACAACAACTGAAACAGCGACAAGGACTGAAGTGAAGTCAGTTGGGCAACATACATCGACATCAAGAGGCGCATTACATTGAAAACTCAAAATGACACAGTCGAAATGTGATTAACATTCAACTTATGCAAAGTGCAGTAATGACAACAACAACAACAACAGACGCAGAAGACAACAACAACAACAACAAGAAAAACACGTGGCAGCTCGACCTTGGCTTGGGGCGCGTCAAAATTCGTACCGCAAAGTGTCTGAAAGTTAACAAAAATATCGAAAAAAGAAAAACAACATCGAGAGTTGCAGAACTGCAGTCGCAAAAGAGTTCCAGGAGCCGCTTGGAGACAGTTACAGACGGAGAGAGAGAGAGAGAGAGAGCAAGAGAAGGAGGAAAGAGAGGAAAGACAACAACAAAAAAGAGAAACAGAAAATGATGATGCGATGTCAAGTTATTGACAGGCCCGAGTCGATATTAATGACGACTTCATTCGCGGATATTGCGATTGCCATTCGCAGTCGCCGCTTCTTAAGGTTCGAATCCATTCGCATCGATTCACATTTCGAATACGAATACAAATACGAATACGAATACGATTTCATTTCATTTCTTTTTTGGCATCGCGTTTTGTTGTTTGTTGTTGCCTCCGTCTTGCTAGCAATTACTGTTCGATTCAGGGATCAGAATTCGAAGTCTAGTCTGCTAGGAGTTTCAATCTCAAGTCTCCGTGTCTCGGTGTCTCACTCTCACAATTATTTCGCCATCCCTTTCGCTCTGCGCTCTGCGCTCTCGAGTTTCCAGTTGCCAGTTTCAGTCCCATATTTAAGCCAACATGTCAACATAATTTATATTAAATTTTTGTGTCAGATAATGATAGCGCCTGCTGCCGATCGCAAAATATATCTGCATGCGCTGCCCTCAACTCTTCTCTTCTCTTCTCTTCTCTGCTCTTATCCTCTTCTCTCTCCTTCTCTTTTCTTGTTATTGTTGCCTCCACAACAGCTTTTTTTTATTTTCCTTCCCAGCCAAGTCTCTGCTCTTCCAGCTTCTCACCTTACCACCATGAAACGGTGGCGGCATCCACAGTTGTTGATTATGGCCCCGTCGCAATCTTCTCTGCTCTGGTGGCAACAACAGCTAACCGAGGCAACTTGCCACAGACTTTTGCTAAATGAAATTCAAAAATCCTCGCATGGATAAAAGTTAAAAGTTTAATGTATGCCATTTAATGTTTAATTTAGCTGTCTTCTATTAATGTTGTGACTTGCCATTATAAAATTATAATTTAGAAAGAATACTAATATATAAAGCATAATTGGAAGCACTAACTTTAAAAGCATACTGGAATAATTTGGCAAAATAATGAGAAACAACTCTGAGTAAATTCTTCAGATTTCGGTATACAAACTATTTAAACATGTTTAATTATTAAACAAGTAAGAAAGCTACAGTCGGGTGTCCTTAACTGTGAGATACCCGCTACTCATTGTGAATACACTATTAATTTAAAAATATACCAACTTAATACTGCAAAAATACTAAAAATATACCAACGGCTACATTTGGTATATGGATATATTACTACATTTTGAATACAAGCAAAAGAGTGAGGTATTAATTTAAAAAATATACCAACTTAATACTGCAAAAATACTAAAAATATACCAACGGCTACATTTGGTATGGATATATTACTACATTTTGAATAAAAGCAAAAGAGTTCGGTATTAATTTAAAAATATACCAACTTAATACTGCAAAAATACTAAAAATATACCAAAATGCTACATTTTATATATGGATATATCACTACATTTTGAGTACAAGCAAAACAGGGCGGTATTAACTTGAAAATATACCAACTTAATACTACAAAAATACTAAAAATATACCAAAGGCTACATTTGGTATATGGATATATCACTACATTTAAAATATACCATCAGTATATTATATACCAGATTTACTGCCAAAGCTACAGAGACCTGTAGGGAATAGGCGTAATTTGCCCATACAAAAGTTTTTCTGAAAAATCGTATACATATTTTTATCCGATTCTCAGGAATCACAAATAATATAGTTATTATTGTCTACAACAAAATTCGCGACTCTAGCTTCAAAATAACGCTTGTTACTCGATTATTGTCAATTTGCGGAGGCGGAAGTGGGCGTGGCAAAAAATTTAAACAAACCTGATCTGTGTGCAAACAGCTCAAATAGTGTCGAAAAATATTTATAGCTCTATCTCTTATAGTCTCTGAGATCTAGGTGTTCATACGTACGGACAGACAGACGGACGGACAGACGAACATGTCTAAATCGTCTCGCTGATCATGAATATATATACTTTATGGAGTTGGAGATGCTTTCTTCCTTCCTACATTTCTTGCCAGTACAAAGTTAATAATAAGGAAGAGCATTCAAGTGTCGTACACTCAACAAAAAAAAAAGGGGGAATATATGCTGGCGGCTTTTGTGGCCTGTTCAGGCGGCATTAAGCGTGCCGAACCGGCCTGCTTAACGTTCGAATGAAACGCGAAATGCTAAAAACTTAAAAATAATTTACAATTTATATGAGAGAGCAAGTGAAGTAAGTGAGAGAGAGAGAGGGAAGAATCTCAGGATCGATACGATCCTTTCACTGTTGCACAGCGAATGTCTATTGCATCAACAAGGATTCGCTAAGGTCGCCAAAGGACGAAATACAGATTAGAAGTGAAGGAAAGGGAAATTGTGACCATCTGACCATCTGGTTGACTCTTTGATTGAATACTATTATATATAGTATAGAATATATGCAATCTCTGTGTCACAGTGTTGGAATCTCCCGCTGTTGAAGCTGCCAAGCAGTGCCAAGTGCTAAATGCTAAATGCAAACGCAGCATGCGCCGCATGAGCTGTGATCTGATGTCCAGTTTGACACGGTTGGCATAGCGTGCAACCAGAGGATGTCATAAAAGGTCAACAACAGCACGAATGCCAAATGTTCAAATGCTGCAAATGCTGAAATGCTGAAATGCTGAAATGCTAAAAATCGTAAATGAGCTAAATGCTTTCAAAATGCTTTCGAGTAGCCTTCGTTAGTGTTGTCACAAGGTTGCGTTGCATAGAGAGAGAACGTTGCTCATAAAGGACAACGAGGCATTAGAAGTGTTAATAGAAAACTGCCTCCGGCGGGTCGAGGTGTCGAACCGTCGAGCAGCAGGAGCAGACCTTGAGTTTCCTTCAGTCTGCTGTCTGCTGCTGTCTTGGGTCTAATTTATAGCTAGACTGAAGAGACGGCGGCTATTAATGCATTAAACGTCTTCGTTGCCACTTTTTGGGGCGGAGGAGAGAGAAAGGGAGCACTGAAATGGCAGGCGAAGAAGGAGCAGTGATCGTAGCCACACGACCGCAAAAACGCGAAGCCGAAAGCCAAGTTAACCGGTTCACAGCGCGGCACGCGACAGCGAGCAGAGAGAGAGAGAAAGACAGAGAGCTAGAGAGCGAAAGAGAGCAAAAAGTGAGAGAGCGACATCAAGCTGTAGGGCTGGCAATATAATCACAGGAGCAGCTGCAGCCAAGCTAAAAGATCACAGCGCCAACTTCAACTTCCACTCGAAACTACGAACTATGAAATGCAGCTCAAACTCTGTGAATAAACGCAGCTCAAACTTTATGAATCAACTCAGCTCAAACTCTGTGAATAAACGCAGCTCAAACTTTATGAATCAACTCAGCTCAAACTAAAAATAAATTGCGAATTCAACTCCAACTTCAATTCAAATTCCAACTTCAACTTCAACTTCAATTCCAACTTCCTTTCCAGCTACAACTCCATTAGACAGCTCAAATTGGAGTCAAAATCAGCAAGAAAGAGAGCAAACAGAACTCTGAAAACTGACTAAAAGAAACTCGATCTCAACTTCCACTCAAAATGAGTTTTACTCTACTGTAAACTGAGAAAAAAGAACATGCTCAGAACTCAATGTTCAAGTGCAGCTCAAAAGCGAGAGAGAACTCAGCCTGCAGAAACTGAATGAAGCACGAATATGTGAACAAGTGAAAGAAGATTCGACGTAATAACAACATTAAGAGCAATAAATATTGAGGACTGAAAATAATAGTTAAACAACTAATTTGAAATACTTGAGTAGAAGAAGTATTTAAGCATTAAGTAAAATAATAATATTTATTTCTGTTATAATAACAAATTTGTAAAGCATTAAGTTGACAAATAACATCAATCTCATTAAGAAATAATATCAATCTCTATTAAAATAATAGATTAATAAAGCCGAGTCGAAGGCCCCAGCAGCCAGTACTCTATTCTCTATTTAAATGTAGTATTAAATACTCGATATAATATAATAAATAGAATAAATAAAAAAAAAATGATTAAAGCATTTGTGTAAAGAAATAATACCAACTTCAATTAAAACAATCAAATTTCAAAGCATGTGAGTAAAGAAATGTTATCAATCTCTATTATAATAATCACTCACTAAAGCATTAAGTACAAAAAATAATTTCAGTCTATATCATAATAATCAATTATTAAAGCATTTGAGTGAAGAAATAATATTAATCTCTATTACAAACACCTAAATATTAATGCCTTAATAACCACAAGGATATTTGTCGTTCTGGCTCATTTCTTTGCAATAAGGAATGGTATTCAATATTTCAATAAAATAATAATAACAATATTAATAATATCCAAAGAAGCGAATGGAGATTGATACCAGTTTCTTTTGCAATTTGCCAATTTTATTGGCATGCTTTTTTTCTTGATTTTGATAATGATTGTATAGACTAGAATTAAATAATGCAATTGAATCATATAGCTAGACTAACAAAGGTCTTCAGACTATTCATTATTGGAATATTTCCAGCATATTTCCTAGTTCATTCTCAACAACAATGTTCAACTAACATAATCTCTCAATCTAGAGATTTAAAAAAAGTATTAAAAATTATTATAAACTTTGCTTTCACATTTGTTATTACAAGTTAAGTGTAATATAAATAAATAAACGAAAATGTCAATATCTAATAATAATTAGCTTGAGAGCAATCTTGCATTGAAAACTTGAATGCGAAAATTATTGAACAATAAGTGAAGGCATCAAAGACTAAATAAAAGAAGTAAAAAAAAAAAACTAAAAAAGCAAATAAGGAAAGCGAATAGTTATATAAATATATTTACAAATGTTTATATATTTTGTAATAATGCAAATGCCTACAAATTATTGTATAATTATGAATATACATGAAAGCAATTATGAATATAAAGAAAGCATGTATTTAAATGTAAAAGCCTAAAATGATGTTACACACAGTAAAATGAAATTGCTAAAGCAAAGACAGTGTGAATTTTAGATAGAAATCAAAGAAATGAGCTAAGGACTTACAACCGAAGATATCTTACGACTGAGTGTGAGTGCAAATGCAATGTGAGCGAACTGAGCCAAAGAGAGAGATGCAGAGAGAGAGAGTGAGAGAGAGAGAGAGAGAGAGAGAGAGAGAGAGTGAGGGAATGAGTCGAGTGATTCAATGAGCTGAGTGAGCGAGTAAAACAAGTGAGTGAACAAACTGACTTGCTGATCCTTGAGTGATGCTGCCTTTTATTGTTGACTGCTGCTGCTGCTGCTGCGGTCGTTGTTGTTGTTGTCGTTGCTGGGTTTGCACCTTTTGGTCAGGTAGGCAGGTGAGATTTGAGAATCGAGCAGAACCGAGAGATGCGCTGCTGCTGTCGAAGGGGGCTGCAGCCCTATAAAAAGAGAGCACGGCGCAGGGAAGGGCATCAGAACAGCGACAGCGTTCGCAGGGGCAACAACCACAAAAGTCGTCTCTACATTCTAACTATATACTCTATACACTCTCTATACTCTACAACTAACTATTTAACAATGGCATTGGGCAGCCACAAGCAACACTATCAGCATCAGCTTGCGCCATACACCAAGCCAAGCTATCATCATCATCATCATCATCATCAGCAGCAACAGTCACATCAGCAACCGCAACAGCAACAACATTTCGAACTTTCCGATGATTCGCTGGATGGCAGCGAGCAGCAATCGATGCTGGTTGGTGGCGCCTCCGTTGTGCGTCGCAATGCACGCGAACGCAATCGTGTCAAGCAGGTGAACAACGGCTTTAGCCAACTGCGTCAGCACATTCCCGTTGCCATCATCGCTGATCTGAGCAACGGGCGACGAGGCATCGGACCCGGTGCCAACAAGAAGCTGAGCAAAGTGAGCACACTGAAGATGGCTGTGGAGTACATTCGACGTTTGCAGCGACTCATCGATGACAACGATCAGCAGCAGCAACAGCAGCAGCAACAACAGCAACAACAGCAGCAGCAACAACACTTGAGCTACCAGCAACAGTTGCAGCAACAGCAACATTTCTATGCGCTGCAACAGCAACTGCAAATGATTTCGCCCAGCGGCAGCTGCAGCTCTTCCACTTCCACATCCACCTCCACTTCGACTTCATCCTCCGCCAGCAACTATTATGGCACGCCAGCAGCAACACAACTGAAGCAGGAGACAACAGCCAACAGCAGCTACGAAGATTATCGCAACAATTCGTGCAGCTCGGGCGCCGAGGATGATGACATCCTTGACTACATCTCACTCTGGCAGGACGATCTCTAGATCGTTGAAATAGCAGCCAACTTATTGCTACAACTAGTCACACTGCCACGCCCACCATCGACAACAACAACAACAACAACCACTGACAAAGTATTACCTCAGCAACCACAAAGTATTTTATTTATTTGCATTTTTTTTTTTTCAAAGACTTTTGTACAAATTATTTTTAAGAGAGAGAGAGCGCTGTTTTGTGCCTGTGTTTATATTTTTATATAGTTTATAAGGCTTAGTTTAATATGGAAGACAATTTAATATTTAAGTTAATTTTTTTTCAAACAAACATGGAGGACATTAAACTGATAGCTATAGCTAAAAACAATTTTTAAAAAGAATTTACAAATTTGGTTTCTGTTTGGGGCTGGGGAAGAATTTTAAAAGAATTCAAAAAAGAATTTTGAATTATTTGTTTAAAGTAAAGGTAAAGTAAAAGTAAAGGTACTTTTACTACTTTCTGCTTTGACTGTTCATTCTACGAATTGATTTTTAAAGAAATTTTCATTTCATTACAAAACTAATTTATAAATTTTCAAATGAATTTACTTGCCTTGGAAACTAGCAAAGAGAAACATTGAAACATGCTAAAGATTTATATTTTCAGCTTATTACCAACGTTTTTTTCTTTTTTTTTTTGCTACTTTCGACTTATACAATTCTCTTCGAAGGATTTTTTGTTGCATTTCAAAACCTAATTTATAAATTGTGAATGAATTTACTTGCCTTGAATACTAGTAAATTGTTTAAATATTAAAAAATACCTAAGACTTCTATTTTTAGCCAACTTTCGACTTTCAGCATTCTCTAATAATGAGTTTTATTCATTTGTATTTTAAACTTATTACAATAATTTTCTTTTACTACGTTCAGCTTTAAGCATTCATTATTTAGATTTCATTGCAATACAATTGAAATTAACACGAAAGAAAGCTACAGTCAAGTATGCTCGACTGCGAGATACCCGCTACCCAATTTAAATAAAAGTAAAAAGAGCGGTAATCATTTGAAAATTACCAAATATTACTGAAAGTATACCAAAGACTATGCTTGGGTATATTGGTCGAGTGTGCTCGAGAGATACCCGCTACTTATTTTGCATAAAATATATCGAATAATATACCACAAAAATAAAATATTTGTTTAGCACTACATTCAAAATAAACCATAGAAAACAAAATATACTAGATTGCCAGCCAAAGCAACTAAGTTTTCTTAAGTTTAACACTTTTTTATAGGATAAATACTATAGTTTTTTATTGTACCAAACCTTGCTTAAAAATTGCAATTCCTGTGGACTATGAAAGCATTAAGCAAATCGAAACAATGGCGTAGTTAAAATTTAAGTCAGATACCGAAAACCAATGAATATACTCACGAAATTAAATCGTCTTTTATTGTCAATTTGAAAGTACATTTCCCGTTACATTCTTCTTTAGCTACTTGCGACAAATTTGTAGTGGCAGATGAGAAAATGCGTCCGGCAAAGTGAATTATGCAAACGATTTTATGTTATTTCCTTACTTGCTAAATTACTTGCTGCATTTTTGCATATGAAGCGCAAGTTAATCAATCGAATGAAGAAAAAGGTTTTTATTTGTGCCCCGACCATTGAATGCCGACAATTCGAAAATGATCTCAATCGATCGATACCCGCAGTTTTATGCCTGCTGCTGCTTTATTGAACTAATTTTGAGATATGTGCAAAATGTATGCAAAACACAATCTCAATTCGCGTATAACTAAATCAGCGGGCATTATAACGACGATGAAATACTCTTCGAGAAACGGTCAAAGTTGTAATTATTTGACTTTCTTTACTTGTATTAGAATATAGAAAAGAATCAAGAAAATTCTTGATGATTTTCCATTGATTACAGAGACTTTTAAAAAAGTATTTATACTTTTAATGATCTATAAATTTGTATACAAAACTGTAATTTATTTAGAATAAAGTAACATTCTCAAGTATATAGCCCAACATTTTTTGCAATACAAAAAAAGTTACTTCAATGAAAGGCAAAATTGTAAAAAATTGAATTGAAAACTCTATTTTTTAGTCCAAAAACTATTTTACAAAAAACACAAAAAGATACAGTTTATTTTAATGTTAAAATGATGTTTTGTTTATTTTTTCGAACAATCTATAATATGAATTTATGACGAATTTTATGAATTCTTGCCAAAGCGACTTTTAAAGAAAAAAATATTTAACAAAAATCAATAAATTTGCTTCTTAGTAAAGTAATTAACTACGCTTCCATAATGAGAAGTTAATCATCTGCATGTGCAAGTAAAGTAAAAAATACAAAATCTGAACAACTTGTTGTGCATCGCCCCCAAAAACAACAAAGCGAGACAAAAGAGCAAAGCTAAAGTAAAGTAAAGTGCTGCTCCAAAAGGGAATTGTTGGGCTGCATTTTTTTGTGCTGGCTTTTGGGGCGACTCTGGAACGGAAGCCGGCGGCTGCATTGTGATTCGCGATGCTTTTTGCCCAGATAACAACGCAGAAGAAGAAAAAGAAGAAGAAGATGAAGACGACGAAGAAGCAGAAGAACGACAACAATTGCAGCCATGTCCTGTTCAGTTCAGGATGTGCTGCAGATTCTAGACAGCCCCAGAAGAAGACTCCCACGCGCATTTCCGTTGTCTGTTTCACCTCACTCTCTCTCTCTCTCTCTGTCTGTCTGTCTGTCTGTCTCGCTCTGCCTCGCAGAAGGCGGCTCATTAATAGATCAATGAATTGGCATACGCATTTCCGTCATTTTGAAATGGGGAACAACTCGAACCCGAACCCGAACCCGAACTCCAACTATAACTACAATTGCAACTGCAACTTGTTTCCAATTGCGTTGCACGTTGCATGTTCTGACTTTACTTTGTTTTTAGCCCCGTAGAAGGGTATTACAGCTTTGTGGATTCATCTACGATCCCAAAAAGTGCAGATATTCATAATCAACGTCAAAAAAGTGTGAAAGTTTAGCTTAAGAAATCATTTATATCGGATAGTGCTAGTGCTGCTAACAATCTGGTATATTTTTAGCTCTGTGGTATATGTTCTTAACTAACAATCTGGTATATTTTTAACGCGATGGTATATGTTCAAAGTAATAGTATATATATATATCAAACACAGTTTTTTTTTGCACTGATTTCAACATAATAGTATAGCAATATACCAAATACAAGTTTCGGTATGCTTTAGGATTTTTGCGGAATGCGAATTTGGTATATTTTTAAAGGAATACTAAGCTGCTTTTTAACGTAACAGTATGTATGGTATGTTTTGGTATGTTTCAGTATTTTTTTTCAGTATAATAATGAGCTATATTTTAATAATTATATCGCACTGCTATTCAAGATAATAGTACATTGATATACCAAATAAAGTTTTCGGTATATTTCAGTATTTTTTCAGTATGTAAATTAGATATACTATATTTTCAGATTAATACCGCACTGAACTTCGACGTAATAGTTTATGGAAATAAATTTTTGTTATATTTGAGTATCTTTGCAGTATATCAATTTGGTACATTTTTATATAAAAATACCGCACTGCTTTTTAAAGTGATATATCGATATACCAAATATAGTTTTCGGTATAATTAAGTATTTTTGCGGGTATCTCACAGTCGAGCCCACTCGAATGTAACTTTATTACTTGTTTTGTTGTTGTGTGTGTGTTTTTTTTGTGGGTCTGGCAAAACAATTCGCAACGCAGCCAGCAGCTAAAAGAAACGGTTTTGTTTTTGGGGCCGCATCTTCATGCCGCATTTATCGAATTATTATTTCCGGTTTGCGCCAGCATAATATATGCACAGAAAGAGACAACAACAGAGTGAGAGAAAGAGACAGACAGTCACAGAGACAAAGAGAGAGAGGGAGAGAGAAGCCTTTGGTGGCGGTCGCATTGGGCGACATACGACAAAACTCGGCGACAGCAAACGGTGCAAAATCGAACGCTTTTTGTGTGAAGTTAATAATACGCGTTTGACATGATCAAAATGTGAAACGAAACCCCAGCGATCGAGTTGCTCTGCGTTGTGTTGTGTTGTTATGCAGAATGCCCCCAGGGCAAAGCAAAAGTATATTCATGCGCCCTGCAGCCGAGAGCCGAGAGCCGAGAGCGAGATAAGTTGCTGCCTTTGGGTCCATCCAGACTCGAGGCGAAACTGAGGCCAACTCCTTTACATGCATTTGGAGTGTGTGACGGAGTCTGGTGATAAAGTGTGGGGGGGGGACAGAAGATGACGACGAGGAGTATACGCCGTATAAATTTATGATTTATTAAGGATGCTCTGATTACAACACGAGAGAGCTGCAAAAGCATCTTCTTCATCGTCTGCCAGAGACTGATGTCTCGTAAATAACACTCGCATAAACAACAACAACATCAACAACAACAGCAGCAAAAACATTGAATAAAAGCTGGGGCAAAACATTCACAGCACAGCAAAGCAGAGCAGAGCAGAGCAAGTGAGTTATTTGTTTAACATGAAGACTGAACACGGTTTTTGACTCACAAATGTTGACAAAGAATAATGTAATTTATGTGACATTTTTGCCTGTCAACGCTGGCAGATTTCACCAACTACCAACTTGATATCGCAAAAGAGGGTTAGAGAGAGAGAGACAGAGACCCAGAGAAAGAAGTCGAGAAGGGAGAAAGCCAAGGATATACAAAGTGTATGCGTTATATAAAAAGAAAAATGAGCAATTGCTGACTTAATCAGAATAGAAACAGCAAAAAGAAATATAAATGCATAAAGAAAGCTATATAGCTTAACCAAAAAGGAAAGAATAACGAGGGAGATAAAAGTATCATATTATAAGGGTTAATAAACTTATCTTCAACTACAAGATTCGAGCAAATGAAAAACAAAATCTTTCATACATATGAGAAATAAGAAATAAAGCTACAGTTGAGTGTGCTCTTTTCAGTTTGTATACAAGCAAATTACTCTTAAGGTATACCAAATTAATATACCGCAAAAATACTAAAATATACTGACAACTTTATTTGGTATATATATATACTATATACTATACCTTGAAACACAGTGCGGTATTATTCTGAAAATATACCAAATAATATACCACAAAAATACTAATAAATTTACTACCAACTTTATTTGGTATATCTTTATACTATTAACTATACCTTGAAAGGCAGTGCGGTATTATTCTGAAAATATAGCAAATAATATACCACAAAATACTAAAATATACCGACATCTTTACTTGCTATATTTATATACTATACCTTGAAACACAGTGCGATAATTTTCTGAAAATGTACCAAATGATATTCCACAAAAATACTAAAAATATACCGCCAACTTTAGTTAGTATATCTTTATACTAAGTACTATACCTTAAAACAGTGCGGTATTATTCTGAAAATGTACCACAAAAATACTAAAAAATATACCGTCAACTTTATTCGGTATATATATATACTATACCTTGAAAGGCAGTGCGGTGTTCTAAAATAAAAAATAAAAAATATACTAATAATGAACCACAAAAATACTAGAAAATACCGCAACCTTGGTATATCGATATTGTATTAAATTGAAAATATACCACTGATTACAAAATATACCAAATTGTCAGCCAAAGCAACTAAGACAACTATATTTAAGTAAGAAATAATAAGTGAAGAATAATACAAAGTATTTTTCAAGTGAACTCGCTCGGTAATCATCATAAGCGTAAAATATACTGTGGGAAGTAGTTGAAAATAGCAAAAGAATGAAACTATTGTCACCTCGACTGCGGTTGCAAGAACCCGTCATAAAAAGTGGGCACCAATTGAACGGCATCCTTAGATAGTTGAAGTAAGTAACAAGTGCAGCATTCGACGAAAACGACGAGATAAAAAGAGATATTGTCACCTGATTGCTGGATTGCCAATTGCAGTTATTGACACGCAAAAGTGGGCATTGCCAGTGCCAAACAATTGCTGCTCAAACTATCAAGAATTCGTTCGTGCACTTGTTCCTCAGGTCAAACGAGAATTTCATCCACTTGTTGCTGGCTGTGATCGTAAATTAACCGCTTAGCTATTGTTACAATTTTCCTAAAATTTCCAATGAGCAGAACCATTAAAAAAAACGCCCACGAACTGGAGCAATGGGATGGGAAAAAGGACAATTGCGTGTTGCACGATCTCTTTCGATCGTTCGCATTGCGTGTCATCGATTGTTCGGGATTGTGAAGTTTTCATTAGCTAAGCTGATTAGAGCTGAGTAGAGACAGGTCGATGGGTTGATAGTCGTCGATTTCCAGCTGAAAAATCAACAATAGGAACTCACTTGATTCAATTGAATGGCGGGGAAAGGGAGATTAGTCGAGTGTGCCGCTGCTCATAAGTAATTGGATTGAATGCAGCTAAATTGGACAGTGACAATTACACAATCTTCAATTTGCAGGGTCTGTAGAGATAGCTATTCAAAATTAACTATTATAAATTACGTTTTAAGTACTTAAAGAGCTCATGATCGTCGTAGGAGAATGGGAAAGGCAAAAAGATGAGTGAAAATCTTGAAACTAAGCGGGATATTTTTAAATCTAGAATTTATCATTATTATGGAATTGTATTTAATACATAATTAGTAGAAAATTCAAGGAAAATCATGCAGCACAATTTGATATTTAATAGATTATTTAAGTTGTCTAATAAAAAATACAAAATTTGACAACAAATATTTTAGCTAGGCTCAAAATAAACAGGTGAGAAACTGATATTAAGTAAAAGCAATAGAGTGTGGTATTATACATAAAATATACCAAATTGATATACCAACAAATATTAACGAAAATAAAACTAAATTAACTATATTCGGTATATTGAAACTGGATCTATCATAAACTTCGATTTCTATAGAACTTTATACTTTTCCAATCTCAAAACAAATGCAAAAATAATGAAGAATGTCAACATCGAAAAAGTAAACTCGAATTATTACAAATTTCTATCATATAACTTTGTTGCTTATAAATGCATACGCAAAAAGTATTCTTTAAAAGTGCCTGAAGAAAAAGCTGCACTTTGGCTGTTGCTACCCTAAAAAAAAAGCATGATGTTGAATTTGACAAAGTTTTTTTGTTGTGTTTTTGGCATTTAATTGCCGACAACGACAAATGTCTCAATTAGCTCGAGGCACTTTCTCTGCATATACACAAATGGGGCCAACGAAATTATTTAAATTAATTACACAAAGTGAGCAGCGAATTCATCACAAAAATGCCACTTCTCCTTGGCTCTTCGCCCTTTTTGTATTATTTTCCTTTAATTGTAGTCTTTTTGCCACAGAATTTAATTGCCACCAAAAAGAAAACACAGAAACAGCAACAGAACAAAGTTGAGTTGAGTTTCATTTTGTTGCAGAGTTGGTAGAATCAACTTCAAGTTGCAGAAGCTTAACAAAACTTTTTGTATGAATGAATGAATGAGTAAATATGCACTATTTCAATGAATATATTGTAGTATATTTAATACTGAACTTTAAAATAATGTTATGCACTTACCATTGTCAATAGAAATTAATTTGATAGGCCTTTTGCAGAGTATTAATTTTCTGTAAAAGAGAAAATACAAATAATTGTGGATAAGCAAGATCTTAGGCAATTTAATGAATTAATGAATTAGTTATTTATAGACATAACAAGTACTTAAGATAAGCTACAAATAATAATAACAATATACAATATATACAATATAGAAAAATACAGGCAAGTGAAATACACGTTTTAATTTAAAAAAAAAAAAAAGTGCAGCATATTTCTATATATCAAATTAATATACAATATGATATTGTATATCGATAATACAAGTAAAAAGGTGCTGATTTATTCTTTACAATCAATCATTTACTTGAAAAATGCTAAAAATATACCGAATAATTTATTTATTATATCAAATATACCAAATTAATATATTGAAAAAAATACTACAAATATATTAAATTGTTTATTTGGCATATCGATTTAGTACTACATTCAAAGTACTCCGAAGAGTATACCAGATTTGACCCTATGGGTATAAATATTATGAATATGGAAACAAATTGTGATACAGCTAAGTTAAAGAATTGATTAAATTATTTACTAAATCAGCTTGCACTCAATTACAAATTGAAATTATTATCGCAAGACGGATTGTAAATAAAGAAGTAATAGTTCATTATCAAAAATAAATTTGAGAGCAAGTTGAAATTAAATTTCCATCGCGTCACTCTTTTTTGATAGCTGCGTGTGCGTCACAGAGTTTCATTTATTTCAAACTTTAGTTTTATATTTTTATAATGATATTTACAATATTTAATTGCCAAAACCCTCAAGCGCATTCCTTGCCTAGACAACTGCCAATGATTCATGTCATCAGTCCATCAATTTGGCATTGCAGCAGCCTCTCAACATTCCACATTCAGCATTGCACTATTGTGAATATATATTGTGCATATATGCTGCGTGACTGTTCCAATTAGTTGACTTTTAATGTTGGCGCAGCTACTTGCTGTTGTTGCTGTTGTTGTTATTGTTGTTGTTGCCGGCGAATCTCTCGGTAATTCACTTTTGATTTCATATGTATTTCATCAAATTGCCGCTGCGCACGCGCATGCCAAAAACATCGCCTCAAGTCGCCTGGACAGTCCCAGACCTTGGTTGGATTTGAAAATTACTCGAAACACACCAACAACAAAAAAAAAACCCCAAGTGAAACTGCTCTAGTTGTTGTGACACATGCGACACGAACAAATACCCTGTAATTGGTAATTCTCTCTGCACAATTTGAAAATTATCAAAGCCGGATCGCAGTATTTTAGAGGAGAGGTAAGGAAAATACGAGTATAACTTTCATATATGTATATATATGTATTTCACTAACTTTACAATTAAGTTCAGTTTCAATTTGTAGCTACTATCTATCCACATACATAGAGAGAAAACTCTACCAGCAAATATAAATGGAATCAAATATAATATAAAATCTAAATATATCAGAAAATATAAATGGATATTTATAGTGTAGTGTAATAAGTTTTCAAGCGTTATAAGACAATGTAAACAACACAATAATGTTCTTTAACAAACCAACAAATGTAATTTCAATCCATTTAAATTCAAATGACTAGCATTATTTTTGTAGTTTCCAATTTTTTTTATAGATTCTTTTTGAAAGCACATTCAAGTTAAATTTCCTCACTTTTTTAGCCAGCTTTTTTTAACTTGCCTGTTATTATTCAATCTGTAAGTTATTTACTTAGTTTAATGATATAATATGAGCATTTACATTTATAGATTATTAGTTTTCTCAACATTTTATATTATATCGTTATATTTTTTATGCACTTATGTCAGTTATTAAAGACTTCTCTACATAATATGTGTTAGATTAGTCGTCAGCACTTTTGTGCAAAATTTCAGAACTCTAATTCCCACAGATCCCAAGTTCATTGAGACTAGAAAATATTTCACTCTTGTTTCTGCCGCTAGCCAACTTACTTGTATTATTTATATTATTATATGGTTTTATTAGTATCAATATGAGCATTTATATTTATAGATTATTATTTTTCTGAAAATTTTATATTATATCATATTTACTTTGCACTTTCACCAGCAATCATATCTATTATTAAAGAATTCTCTATGTAATTTGTATTATCTTAATCGTCAGCACTTTTGTGCAAAATTTCAGAACTCTAACTCCCACAGATCCCGAGTTTAATTGGACTAGCAAAGATAAATTATTAATTTATTTCCCGCCGTTTGCCAATTTTATAACTTATATGGTTTTCTAAGTATCAGTTCTTTGTAATATTCAACATGATACAGTCTTTGAATCTAGTTCTCTTTACAGAGCATCAAAATGTCGAATAGATTGGCTATTGCTAAACTGGTTTTTCGTTGACTTCGTACGCCAGTGGCTGCCAATTTAATGTAGTGCACAATTCGAAACTGAATTCAAAACTTAAAACCAAAAAAAAAAAGTATTTCAAGTCATGATCCGAGTTGCGTCTCAACGCTCAGAGCTCTATTCCCATTAAGCTTTTGCCATTCTCCACAATATTGCCCCAATCTGTGGCAGCCACAGCAGCCACTACAGCCGTTGTCATTGCCGCGCGTCATGCGGCTCACTTCAAATGGGCGACGCGCGCGCGACTCACCAAAAAAAAAAGCGAAAAAAGCGAAAAAAAACTTGGCAAAAATTGCAATCTTTTTGAAATTTATGATGAAAAAATGAACACTGTCGCTTTTTTAACATTTTAATTATACAGTAGGGACTGAGACAGCGACTGAGATAGAGATGGAGAGACAGAGACAGAGAGAGAAAGAGAGAGGGAGATGAGAGACGGCGCCCAGGTTTCCAGTTGTGAATTCGGGAACCGGTAGCCAAAAACCAAAAAAAAAAAACAAGAGAAGACAGCGATCTCTCGTAGTAGACTCGAAATTTTTTGCGAATTTTATTTTGTTGCGGGCATTTGTCGAGTAATTAATAAATTCGCAACGCTGCCACAGGATATTTGCATAAGAAATTATGGCAATGAAATGTTATGATTGCATCGAATGACAGACGACTTTAACTTCGGATGTGGATGTGGATCTGGATGCGGATGCGGAGGCAAGGTCAGAAGCAAAGACTAGGAGAGACAATTATTCGGCTCATGGCTTTGAAGATGCGCTTCCGTTGAAAGTCATTGCATAAGCAACTCTCAGTTGCAACTCACCAGCTGTGCAACATTTATGCAGATCATTTCACGGCTTCGCTTTGACAATCGGCAAGTAAATTCACCGTGGGCCAAAACATCGGTCCAAAGCAGCGTGTGGCGAATGTCCGAGAAACCGAGAACCGAGAACCGAGAAACCAAATCGGCAAACACAACAAGGAACAACTATTATCCTTTCTCCAAGGATGTGCACGTGGCCTGCAAACTGAGAATCAGACAGCCCATTGTCCGGTTGACAATTGACAATGACAATTGTTAATAATGAAAAGTAGTCGGCGTAAATTGCATAAGGCCCTTCTGTAGCTCTTCTCCCCTCTGCTCTTCATTCTTTTCACATTTTTGGTAGGCGTTTGTAAGCCTCTTCAGAGGTTGCGCCCAAAAATGTGTTTCTAATTGCGAGTCCGGCTTGCCATTGTTCTTCCGCTCTCCCTCTCCCTCTCTCTCTCTCACTCTCTTTCTCACTCATTCCTTCTCTCTTTATCTCTGAGTTGACACGCGGCAGGAGCAGAAGCCACAGTCTTGTCAGCAAGCCATAGGAAATGGAAACCTTTCAACTTTGGCGCGCATCTTACGACGAAGTCAGTGGGTGACCCGCAATACAATATCCATTTAGCATTCATTGTTGACCAGAGATTCGCTTCTAATGAATGCCAACTTCTATGTTTTCCGACTTCCAAAATGCTGAGAGAGAGAGAGAGAGAGAGAGAGAACGTGTCCAACAAACATCCACTTGATGGATCTCATAACTAACTAATGATCGTTGCAACACTTTAAGTTCGAGTGGCATTCGAAGTTGCTACAAAACATGCTTCGCAAAACTAAATAATTAATCAACAAACCAAGCAAACTATTTGAAGCAGCTAAATAAGAAATTTATGTATCAAAATATACCTAAAATATCTTACTCTTAATTCATTGCTCTGTGCTGTAAATATATATTTTGTTAAAAAGGCATTACAATAAACATTATTATTACATAACCAAATTAAAACTATTAAATACAACATATTGAAAAGTATTTCTTCTTTTATTTTGCTGTTGCTTTTAATAATTTAAATACTTGAATCATATGTTTGCTAACAAAAGATAAACAGATAACTAAAATATTCCCAATCTAATTTATCCCTTTTACTATATGTTAAAAAGTATATATTTTTTGTTTAAAAAGCAATGAAATTTATATTATTAGTACACAAATATAAACAATCAAATTCTATAATTAATCAAATTAGAACCAAACATATTCAGAAGAAATTCTTCTTTTGAAAATCAAATTTCATTTTGTTGCTGTTTTTAAAAATGATAGAAAGGATATACTAGAATATTCCGAATTTGGGTAAATAAAGAATACAAATTCAAAATTCAGTGTAAATACAACATATTAGAAAGTAATTCTTCTTTGCGAATCAAATTTTATTTTTCTGACCTATTTGAAGGACTTCAATTATAGAAGTTGCTAGAATTCTTTTTGAACCTTCATTTTAATATATAAACATATAGTTTTATAATAAAATCTGCAAATAACTTGAAGGCAAATGTTGTATAGTTTATTACCTTTGCTTCCTCTTTCTATCTCTCTCTCTCTCTCTCTCTCTCTCTCTGTTTCGCTCTCTTTTCTGCTCTTCCTGTGATCTATAGCGTGCGTGTGAATCTATTAAAGTGGCAGCCGCCTTTTTTCTTCTTTTTTTCGTTTTTGGCTACAATCGAACGTCGAACGTCGATCGTTGAGCTGAACACGAAATTCAATTAAGCAAATCGAACGAACGCATCCGAATCAATTTTTGGCTGCTGCGCATATTTCTAGGAAAACTACAACCAACAACAAAAACAACAACAAGAGAATAATAATGATAATAATGCTGCGTATGCCAAGCACCTGTGTGAAAACGGAAAAAAATTAAATGAAATTCTGTTGCAGGCACGTCAAGGGAGGAAGTGCCAAAAAAGGGTTTTCGATTTTGATCTGTTTTTGTTGTTATGCTGATGAGCTGTTGATCGCTGGGCGTGGTCTGCAGGCGAGGGCGGGGGCGGGGGCGTTGAAATCAATTTTGTGAGTCAGCCACTGCCAAATGGTTATTCATGAATACACTCAGTCGATCGATCGATCGAAAATCTGTTTGATTTTGATGTGGGTAAGGAAATCGAATGCGATCTTTTCGCTACGCATATTTGCTTAGCTGTAAAACGTAGATCAAAATCCGCTAAAGCGGTTTCCTTTCTCTGTTTGTTTGTCTGTCTGTCTGTGTGGGAAGGGAAATAATGCTGTTGCTTTTAGCGGTTTTTGCTTTTCCGGTTTCCGCAAAGGCTTATGCAAATATTTGCCCAGCAAAATTCCATTCTCTCCATTTCTCTCTCTTTCTCACATTTCAATTTTATATCTCAGTTCACATCCTGAGCAAACGATTAATGGTCATTTGATGGGAGCGTGAAAGCCGTTGCGATTCGTTGCAGCGGCGTGAGAAGCAAAGCAAAGTAAAGTGAAGCAACGCAATTTGAAGAGAGATCCTTCGAGGATCATTAGTGGAAAGTGGGGCGTGTTGTGGCCCATCAACAATAGATCGTTACACAAATTCACCTTGGATAGATCAAAAGCAAGCCGATGCACCTGATCCGCGGCAACCAACGAACGAACAGCACACAAAAGGTGTTAAATGGGGCGTACTAATGAGATCAGTGCACAGGACAATGCCAGGATACTAGAACGATTAGCGACCGATTTATGACACAATGCACAGCGCAACCGAGAACACAATGCAACACAGCAATGATTATGCTTATATGGGGGCAAAGAACAAATGAAACAATTGTTTAACAAGGATCTCTTTAGGAGCTCTCTCTCTCTCATTCTCCCTCTCTCACTCTTTCTGTAGCAAGGACTCGCGCTCATGTTATAGATCACATGGCGAGATCGCTAACAATGCCGCGTCTTTATTATATTAGCTTGAATAATGACTTAATATCCAACAGTTGACTTATTTCACAAGCTGTGAAAGAGGTTCAAATTGTCTGGGGAGAAATTGCTGAGAAGAAGGTGAGAAAATTTATAAATAAAAAGAGTAATGCCAGTGAAGTTCAAGGGAGAAAAATAAATGGAGCACAAAGACATCATTTTAAAGCATTATTGACAAAAGATAATAAGACTATAAAAACAATAAGAAACGTTCTCTTCTTCACAAAAGCTAAATCGTATAGTGATTAACCTAACTCAAATTTCTGGTTAAAAGTGAAGCTAATGATAATTATTATTATTTGTTTATTATTATATTAAATCTAGTATTTAATACTAATGTCATTCGATTTGAATGACAAATTGATAAGCCACAGCACAAAGGCTATATTTGGTATATTGGCATAGTACCAAATTAAAAATACTACTTGTATATATACAAGATTGTCAAAATATATCAGATTCTACATATTAAAATATACTGAATTAATATACAGCAAAGCATTAAAATATATACCAGAGTATAACTTGGTATGTTGCTAAAGTATCACATTCAAAATATAGTGCAAAATATACAAGATTGTCACAATATACCAGATTCTACTTGTTAAAATATACAAAATGAATATACCGCAAAAATATTACAAAACAATCAAAGGCTGTATTTGGCATATTGATATAGAACGACAGTTAAAATTTACCAGAGATTGAAAAATATACCAGATTGTCAAAATATACTAGATTCTACCTGTTACATATATTTGCTGGAGGTTATATCCGTTGGATAACGGATAAAAGGGTAAAACAGACAACCAATAATATTAACATGAGATCAAAAAACGTTAACTAATCAGCAAAATGAATTCAATTTTAAATTGCTAAGAACTTGTTCTCCACTAAAATAGAAAGTGATCATCACAGCGTTGAGTTAAATGTTTGAAAGGAAAAGGAAAAGACAGAAATTCTTGGCGGGACGCGATTCCCACCCAATGTGCAGATAGCACTTAAGGTCCCCAAAGACTGAAAGTCGCTGATTTTGCTGTAGCTCAACTCAAGTTTAGCATGTCGAACTGCCAATCCGTTGAGGCAAGAGATGTTTCGCCACTTGTCAGGCAAATGTCTTGAGCTGCTTTGGAGCTGCTGCTGCTGATGCTGTCAAGAGTAATCGGATCTGTTCAGGATTAGTGTCGCTCACTACTCAATGTTGTAAGCCGCACGCATTTGGAGACATGCGATATGCAAAGTCGCAGAGTCGAACTTGAAATCGAAATCGAAGTGGATCACTCGATGTCCACACCACCCAAGCAGAGTAATGAAAAGCGAAGAGCAAGAGATGGGAGCAGGAGACAAGGGACAACAAGAAGAAAGATTACAACCATTCTGACCATACTTTATATTCAAATCAGAGTTCAGTTTCAGGTTCAGCTAAATTAAAACACGTTTCCGCACACAGACGCAGAGCAGTTAATGAACCGCCTTCTGTGGAAATGCAGCTAAAACGAAAGCCAAACTCGAGCACAACTAACATAGTAGCTGCTATTCTAATGTCGCAGACATCATCAACTGCTACTTTGTTTAGCATTTAACTGCAGAGTTTATGAAGCTGTGTAACGAAACTCATAGTCGACTAATTAAGAAATGATAGCAAAGTTATCTCAATTGCATCAGGAATAATTAGTGCGAACATTTCTCTAGCTGCAGTCAACATCGATTCATCTTTGGTTTGGCAATAAAATTTGAATAATTAACATGAATATTTTGAATGAAATATTACATCGATCTACCAAATGTAGCATTCAGTATAATTTCTGCGTTTTTTAGTATATCAATTTGGTATATTTCAAGCATAATAACGAAAGCTGCAAGTAAATAAATAACAAATAAAAAAGAAAGAAAGCAATTGATATAGTAAACATAGCACTTAATATATTTTTAGTATTTTTCAGTTTATTAATTTGGTATATTTTAAATAAAAAATAAACAAATAAGAAAGCCAAAGTCGACTGCGCTCTGCATTCATTAAAATATACCAACTTCATAAATATTTGGCATATTTTCAGTATATTTTAGTATATTATTTTGTATATATTTTAAGAAGATTCCGCAAATGGCAAATAAATCCTAATAAGAAATTTAAAGTCGACTGCGCTCTGCATTCAATCAAATATAACAACTTCATACATATTTGGTATGTTTTCAGTATATTTTAGTATATATATTTTTATATATTTTAAGAAGATTCCGCAAATGGCAAATAAATAAAAACCTTTAAAAAAAAATTAAAGTCGACAGTGCTCACATTCGTTTAAAATATACCAAATTCATATATATATTTGGTATATTTTCAGTATATTGTAGTTTTTAAAAATATATTTTATGATGATTCCGCAAATGGCAAATAAATGAAAACCTAATAAGAAATTTAAAGTCGACAGTGCTCGCATTAGTTCAAAATATACCAAATTCATATACATTCGGTATATTTTCAGTATTTTGCAGTATATTTAAAAAATAATACCGCAAATTATATATAATTACATAGCAAGGTTAAAATTAACCAATTTTATATACTAACGAAAACTACTGAAATATACCAAACTGTATGCTTGGTATATTGATATACTAATATACTTTCGAAATATAACATAGACTATGAAAATGATTTCAAACGTAGTCTCAGACATCGTCTTCAGCATATGGCCGCGAATAGAGTCATCATCAGTCTTCAACTTTCGCATCCATAACACTTTTTCAACATTCTCATTACTTTATCGACCTTTTCAAGTCGAGGTAGAAGCAACAGTTAGCGCAAACAGCAAACAGTGGCAGTCTGTGGGCAAAGCACTTGATCACGATCACTTGAGGTTTTGCTGCGCTCATTTCGAAGGCTTGAGGATTACAGTTTGTGTTTCGTTTTACGTTTTTTGTGTTTTGTTTCTTATGTGTTTTCGCCGAGTCAGCGAGTCAGCGAGGTGCGAGAACGTTTAACGCCCCGGCAATCGAGAGTTTTTCCAGTGTAGTTTTTCGTAGTTTCGATTTCAGTTTGCGCACACTGCGACTTCGCGTTAATTGGGCAATGTTTGTGCATGGCGACCGACGATCGACGACCGACGGCTGCAAGATTCGTTAGTACATTTGTGCGGTTGCATGGCGCGGTGCGGCAAGGATAACAAGGATATCGGCGGCACGCTACAAAGTGGCTGCGCGGCTCATTTGTTGAACAAGCAAGAACTCTTGGAAAAGCAAAATGTGGAAAATGCAATATAATTGCGCTGATTATGATGGCCATTAACAAGCCAAGTTAGCCCCCTCGAAGGACCTTCCGAGAAACGCGTCGCAGCCAAAAAAAAAAATAATAATAAGAAACCCTTTCTCGCTCGAAAAAGAAATGGAAAATCAACGTTTACACCCCGTTTTTCGTTTTTCGTGTCGGATCGAGAGAAAGTCAAACCGCGAAGAAGCAAACTCACAGCGGGCTACGTTGATCCTTTCGAAAATATTTACTAAATGTTTTGCCTTTTCATCGGGCTATCAGCGCCCGAAAATCTCACAACTTAAATGTGGGCGTGTGACTATTTTTATTGTGATTTGATTGGAAGTCGCGATCACTTTCACCACACCACAAAATAGAGCAATAAATTCTTCGTGTTGACATTGATTTAGCTACGCCTCGAACTCGCTCTCGACACAGAAATTTATGATTTAATTATTGTTTTCATACGCTGTGTCCCGCTGTGTGTTCACGTTTTATCAGACATTTGATCAGACTTTGACAAAACATTCGAGCCGAGCACAGGATGCATAAATCGATATGAAAATCACCAATTATCTTATGCAATGCGAGTGTGAGAGAGTGAGCGCAACAGAGAGCAAGAGAGACACGCACATTTCATAAGCATTGGCAAACTTGTTAAGCGCCTCGAAAGAGATCTTTGACGTTGCCGTGGAGGTGCGAGGAGACACACAGCATTGCATAGCATAGCATAGCATGATGATATACAATAATCGAGCACTGCTCGCGATCAGAACACAAGCTAAATATTCCCGTTCTCGCTGCCAAAAACAGAACGAACAATGAATGCTCTAAAAAGTGAATATAGTTAAGGGAAAAAACTATTCAATTTCAACTTAAATCAAAAAAATGTCTCAAGAATTCAATAAAGTAGATTTGTAGTTAACAATTTTGTAGTAATAATAATTTTAAATGAATTTAATGAAGTAAATTTGTTGGAAATTTGTTGTGTTCATAATTTGAAGCACAGAAACGCTAAATATATGAATGAGCTGCTCAATTAAGAGAGATATGTTTAAGCATTAGGAAAAATAATAGAAATGCACTTATCTATGATTTATACATTAAAAATTGTCGTAAAATAATCATGGCACAATAATATAAAACCCCACAAAATGCTATTCTTCAAAGTATATCAAATAATATGAGTTCCCACAAATTACAATACTAGTCTATTCTTCAAAGTATTTATATGCAAAATAATAATAAGTTAACTCCAAAAAATCATTGCAATTGCTGAAATTAAAATGAAGAAAAAAACTATATGAATATTTATTTTATTTAAATAACTTAATGAAATGGTAAACATAATTTAGGTAAACTACATAAATAAGCTGCTTAATAATAGCTGCTTAATAATAATCTATAATAATAAAAATATTATTATCAAAGTTTTCTATACTATATTTCTTTATGCAAACATTACAATCTATAATCTAAAAGTTTGTTAAGTTAAGATATAGCATTACTAAGCACAAAACTCAGTTCTATTTGGCTGTCTTGATTGAGTTATTTCCTCATTCATTTACGCTTAGTTTTAGTTGCTTCCCCGTCTATAAATTTCTAATTAATTTTTGTGTACAACACTTGTTACTCTTAATTCTGATGCTTCAGTTGTGCAGTGGACTCGCAGCGGAAGCGCAAAGCAAAATGATGACGATGATCAGATGAGCTTCGGCGATGCAAATGCTGCACAGAGATGACGACGACGACGACGACAAAGCAGCCAACAAAAGTCGGAAGATGATGACGATGCTAACGATCCGACGACTCCTACAAGAAGTGCCCGTTAGTGTGCGAATGTCTGTATCTGTTTATGTGTGTATGTGTGTGTGTGTGTTTGTCTGGTCAGCGCCCTTTTGTTGCGCTGTGGCAGAAGACAGCAACAAATGCGTTCATTTCCCTCTCAAGTCAAATATACAATGATATAATAAATTGAATGACATTCATAAATAAACAATATAAGAGCAAAAGCAAAGACGACGACGACGACAACGTTGGACTTGGACTTGGACTTGAGATTGGGAATCGCAATCGGAATCGGGCGTAGGCTGTAGCCCGACTTTTTCTCAGTCTGTTTTGTGGGGAGAAGAAGCGTAATGAAGACATTAAATGTGCTGAGCGTTGCTGCGTCTGCAACGATTCGCTTTCTCACACTGAGAGAGAGAGAGAGAGAGAGAGAGAGAAAGGGAGGAGGGAGCGAGTTGTAGGGGGCATTACATGCAAAAACAACAACTTAACATCATTATTAACAATAACAACAACAAGTGGCAAGTGGCAAGTGCAGAGCAAGAGCAAGAGCGAGAGAGATGCCCAAGATCAGCGACAGCTACTGCGGTAGCCAACTCTATGGAAATCAAAATGGGATGCGATGTGATTCCAATTGGATTTGAGGCTCCGCTTATTTCCTCTTTTTTGCTTTTTCTTTTCTTGATGTCTCATTTAACTAAGCTGCGGGGTAGCAGCAACAGCAACAACAACAGCAACAGCAGCAACAACAACAAATATTTGCCCGAAAATGCAATCATAATAAATGCGATCGCTGCCTGGGTGGTTGGCCCTGACGATCAACGACAGCAACAACGAAGACGACGATCAAGTTGATCATTATTATGAACATCATGATGCTGGAGATGCAGACAACGATGCGATGGACCTGCATAGAGCGATCCATTTGACTACTCGGGCGGCCGCATTAACATACACTTGGGGAAGCAAAACGTTGAAACGTTCGAAATCTCGTATGTGGATCATGCGATCATCGGAATTGTGGGTTCTGAATATTATGCGCGCTTTTTGATGAACCTAATTGACAACTTTTTGTCAGCACTGTGTGGGGATTATGATTGCTTTTATGCTAAAAAAACAAGGAAGACCAAAAAAAAAAAATCTCGAGACGGGTTCTTCCCGCAACTTTTGTTCCCCCATTCGCTTTGCTGCTGCTTTGTTAGTTAAATATATTTCGCATGCTCTCGATTCGGGTGCATTCGTTTATATGATATGTCGAATCAAAGCGCATCACTTTGATTGATTGGAGCGGGCGGTAGAGAAGTGAGGGGAGTGGAAAGAGGGGGAAAGGGAGGGTAGAGGATGCTAGTAACAAAAACTGGCGAAAAAACAAAAGAAATTGATGAAAATTGCAAACAAAAACAAATGACTTAGGCAACGAACTTGATTTGCAAAATGACTTAGACAACAAACTTGATTGGGCAAGTGACTCAAGCAAAAAACTTGGATTGCAAAGACTTTGGCAACGAACTTGACGAGATAAAACGACTTGGGCAGCGAACTTGTTGTGGCAAATGACTGAGGCGACGAACTTGGCTGCACAAATGACTTAGGCAACGAACTCGACTTAGGCAACATACTAGACTACACAAATGACTTAGGCAACAAACTAGGATACACAAATGACTTAGGCGACGAACTGAACTGTTCAGATGACTTAGGCAACGAACTTGACTTAAGCAACGAACTAGACTATACAAAATGACTTAGACAACGAACTAGACTGATCAGATGACTGAGACAACGAACTAGACTTAGGCAACGGCCTAGACTACTCAAATGACTTTTGAAAGGAACTCGACTGCACAGATGACTTAGACAGCAAACTTGACTTGGGCAGCGCTCCAGACTGCACAAATGACTTAGGCAGCGAACTTGCGTGACCAAAAAAATTGCGATTATTTTAACACTCACACTTCACGCATCTGGAACAACAATGTGGACTCTTAATAGGATGTGGACATGTGACAAAAGTCAAGCCTCTTTGGCTTTGCCGTCGAACTAGATCAGCGGATTTTGGTAAATCTGTAAACCGTGAAATACGAGTACTGGCGGCAAAGTCAAGCCTCTAAAGCAGAACTAGATCATCCGATTTGTTGAGTTTTCAAAGATTTCCATGTGACAATGGGTGATGTTGGCAAACCTGCGAAATCGCTGGACAAAGAGCCAAGTGTATGACATAAATTGGCTCAATTGCAGTGACTAAACTAGAGCACTGCGATATATGTACGTGTATGCACATAGATGTACGTGTGATCTATCTCTGGTGTTATCCGTAGATCTTTAAAACCGCTTTGCACGCCCCGTGAAACAAAAAGCAACTTAATTGCCTTTGACAAACTAGACTCGGAATGGGACTTTGGCTAAGACCTAAGACGATTTGCTCGAACTACGCCCACATTATGTACACACACATATGTGACATTGTCTCGAGTGCTGCGATCAGCTTCCCCTTCCCCTCTCTCCTTGTCTCTTTCAACTCGCACAATGGACGGAACAATGACAATTGCCGCTCGGCACGCACCAACTGAAAGACAACAGCGAACAGCAATGACATTCTCAACTACCGCTGACCACCGCTCGAGGGAGAGAGACAGAGACAGAGAGAAGGAGAAAGAGAAAGAACGAGAGCCTGGACAGCTCCTGGAATTTGCGGCCAACAACAACAACGTACAAAAAAATAAAACGTAATTATGCGCGCGCCCCTAAAAAGTGGGCGTTGCACAGTAGTCTCTGGCTGCCAACGCCGTCGTCAGCGACAGCGACAGGCACACGGACGGACAGACGGACAGACAGACAGAGAGATGAACTTGCCACTGGCGGCAGTGAAAGCCACAGCCACAACCACAACCACAGCGCCTGCTCCACGCACCCAGCACAGTGGTGCAGAACTATAGAAAAAGGCTATGCAAATCTGAATGATAAAGTAACAGCTGATGAAACACAGCAAATGAGAGAAATGGAATGGGAAAGGAAAGGAAAGGAAATGGGTTATTGGGAATCATGAAAATAACAAAATCGAAAGAGTAACTCGTGGAAACAAGCTAAATAAAAAAATAAATAAAAAAATTAAAAAGAAATATCAAACATAATTTCATTATTATAATCGCTACCCATAGGTTAAAAAGATATTATAGCTTTGTGCCTTGAGGAAATGTATGTGAAAGGCAGAATTTGGTATATTTTGACAATCTGGTATAATTTGCACTCTATAGTGTGTTTTGAATGTAGTACTATATCAATATACCAAATACAGTCTTTGGTATATTTGGTATTTTTTCACCATCTGGTATATTATGTACTTTGTGGTATGTCTTGAATGTAGTAATATACCAATATACCAAGTATGGGCTTCGGTATATTTTAGTATTATTCGGTATACTAATTTGGTATATTCTAAGAACGACACTTCACAATCTAGAATTTTATGCACTCTGTGGTATGCCCTAAATGTAATAGTCTACTGTATTAATATACCAAATAAATCATTCGGTATATATTTGTATATTAATATGATATTTTAGAAGAATTATACCCCACAATATAGTATATAATACACTCTATGGTATATTTTGATTATTGTCTTTAGTATATTTTTAGTATTTTTTGAGTAATTTATTTTTTACTATATTAATACAAAAAAAAAGAACGCTGGCTGCCTTCGACTCTTACTTTTAAATTATATTTACAAAATTTCTAGCATTCATTCTGAATATCCTTAACCAAGTCTTGAGTGTCAGTGTGCGCGGCATGGGATGATGAATGTCCACGATCGAGGCAGTGGGACAATGCTTTGGGCTTTTCTCACGCTGTGTGTTGAGGCGTCGTCTCGTATGTTAAACTGTCGCTTGCAGCCAGAAGCGCAATTAAACAAATTGCGAGCCAAACACAAATACAACAAAAAGCAAAAAGCAAAATGCGCTTCGAAATAAGAACTTTATTTCATGTCGTTCTCGTTTTCTTCGTTTAATTCTCGTTTGGGCAAAGAATTTTATTTAATTGTTGCACAAACGACTTAATTATTTTGGCAGCCAGCCCAAAAAAACAAAAAGACTGAAGGAATTGAAATGAAAAGGAGAGACAGCCTGCTGAGGAGGCTCACCATATAATATATGTCTATAGCCAACTGACATGAAAGGATTCTAAAGCTGATTGCCAACATCTCGTACTCGTATCTGATGATGGCAAAGAGATGATTTCAGTTGTGTTTTCAGGATGTGTTTTGCCTCGGGCTCAACTGACTTTTAGTATTTCTTTGACTTTTTTCGCTGATGCAAGCTGATGATAAACATCAGCCGAGTTTGAAGAGAGACTTGAGACTCGTGTCGACGGCTCAGGTTACACATACTAGTTACACACACACACACACACACACAGGCACGAGGATGTGTAAACAAATCCTAGCATATGCATATATGTAAACTATATCCTGACCAACAACAACAACAGCAACAACTCTTGTCATTGTGTCTATTGATATTTTGGCCTGCATTCCAAGCATTTTCTTTCTTTCCTTCTTTTGGCATTTTCCCGGAAAATGCGTATTTGAAATTTCGCCGACGCAAAACGAAAACGAAAACGAGACCACAAAACACAAATCTCACGCCTAACAAGACGCATAAGCCGCATTTAGTTGCGGCTAAGCCAACAGCCAACTAGAGTGAGGAAACAGAGCAGAGCAGAGAGAAATAAAGAGAATCTTCTACTTATCGATCTCTCTAATCTATGCGGCAATCTTTAAGGGAATTTTGCATAATTTGCGGCCGCATTCGTAATGCAAATCCCATTTGCAAAAATCCACCAAAGACCACCAAAGCAAATGCAAATGCAAGCCCACAATTATGACATAAACAAACACACACACACAAAACAATCGCGATCAGCAAAGATTTGAAGCCATTTACAAGCATCAAAAATAACATTTGAACTTGCTCTGAAAATATGCTGCAAATAAAATAACAAAGTAATTAGCTGAATGCTGAACAAGAACGAAATATTTGCGATTGCTAAATACCAAGCAAAGTGAAGGGCTTTAAAAATTAGAAAATATATTAAGTAAATAATTCACACGATTTAGAAATCTATTTAAAATCAAATTTATTTTGTATGATAAGAGTATTCCTTTATATCTTAGCTGTCAGATAATAAAGTTATTGCTTCATAGTGGCAATTGAAATGTATTTGAAATGTTTGTTGCCTACTTTTCCTTAATAATTCAAGTTGTCTTAAAATTAAACATATTTAAAAACTTAATTGCTTAATAAATTTTGAAATCAAACAAAAGTAAAGGCAACTTCAATTATTTTTAGAACTGAAACCTTAAAAGTAAAAATGAAAATTTGATAAAAGAAACTTGCAAATTAGCTAAGATACATTTTGATATACAATATTAAAATATACTTATATTTTTCGTATATTAATATTAACATAAAAACTTTAAGCTTTAATTTCAAACTCAGTTGT
This sequence comes from Drosophila sulfurigaster albostrigata, assembly GCF_023558435.1. Classification (NCBI taxonomy): domain Eukaryota; kingdom Metazoa; phylum Arthropoda; class Insecta; order Diptera; family Drosophilidae; genus Drosophila; species Drosophila sulfurigaster. Next base: position 23,849,953 of record NC_084885.1, read on the forward strand.
TTAGCGGAATTTTTGTTAGTGCGAGAATAAGTTTAGGTTATTAGAAAAGATTTCGATTATTAAGGCTGAGGACAAAAGATTTTGGTATACATGCAAAGTAATTGAGAGTATCTAACGATTACTAAACTAATTCAGCATATTTTGAATTAGAAAGTAATCAAAAATATGTTGTGCCAATTGAAATTTTGTTAATTTGCCAATTGTCTTAAAATGAAACATATTTAAAAACTAAATTGTTTAATGTATTTTGGAATTAAGCAATGAATAAAAGCAACTTAAACTATTACTGACTTTATTCATTCAACGCTTTTGTGGAAATAAGTTCACATGTTAAAAACATGTCAAAATTTAGTTCTCTTCATGCTGAAAGTTCAACTAAAAATTGAGAGTAAATATAATGTTTAGAAAATAATTTCAGTGAAACATACATCAATAAATAAATCCGGGTCATTTGCTTATTCGAATTTTTGTAACAACAGCAAAAATCATAATAATTTATAGTTCAAAGTGTTTGTAAGTGGATTACTTATGTTGGCTGATTTTAAATAAATAAATCTTGTAGTTTAAAATTAGTTATCTTAACTCATTAACTCATTTATAAAAACTTTCAACTAGTAATAGAGAGTAAATAAAATGTTTTCCAAGTTATTTGATTCAAACAATTTTCTAATCGTTTTCCAAGAATTCATCGTTTTTAATTGCTAGTTAAGCCGAGTTCATAACTCCTCTTCATTCCTTTTCGCTACTCTTTTCTCCTCATTCCGCATTCCATTTTTCCCTTTGCAACTTGCAACTTGCAGCTTTCCACTCATTAGCCCAGCGAGATTAGATCTAAGTGATGTCGCAGCAGCCGCCCGAGGTGGCAAAGCGTTTGTAGTTATGAGTACAAACAAGTTGAGCGACGCCCCAGCCGAAGTTGCTCTAGTTGCAAGCAGAAGCTGAAGCCCTTTGGCAACATGTTGCAAGTAAACACAAGTGTGCAACGCACGAGTGTGTGTGTGTGTGTGTGTGTGTTTGTGTGTGGCTTAATCATAGCCATCAGCGTAGACAAGCTGCAACGCAATGTTGCACATGTCGGGGGCGTCGCCTGTCAACTGCTGTTTAATGTCTTTGATTTCGTGCTTGATTCCAATGCACAACAACAACAACGAGAGGTGTATTCAAAGGTGTGTGTATCGATGTGTGTGTGTGTGTGTGCGTGTGTGATAGGGTTAGCAACGTGTCGCGCTTGGGTTTCTCTTATATTTGCTTGGCGCGTCGCATGCCACAACATGCCACATTGAGGACGTGCCGCTGTTGCACAGTTGCACCTTGACTGCAACCCTCTCTCTCACTCTATCTGTCTCTCTCGCTCACTCTTCGTAGCCCTTTCGAGGCCAGCTTGCTTTGCCTTGACAGCTGACAACAAAAAATCGTGTAAATTAATATTTTCCTGGCGTCGTCGTCGTCGAGAGTCCTTTTACTCCTTCCCATTCCCATTCCCATTTCGATTCCCATTTCGATTCTCCCTCTTATCACTTGAGACGCAAAGTGGCATCGGGGCACGCGTTTGCACATTTCTTCCTGTTCAGCCCCCTCCACTCCACTCCGCTGCCACCGAATCAGTGTCTTCCTCTTCCTCTTCGTCTTCGTCCTCTTAACGGTGTTTGTGTCTCCTTCTGCACATTTTGCAGCTTGTCTATTTTCTTTGCTGTTGTTTGTCTATTTTGCCTCGCTGACGCGTGTCTCTGTTTGTGTGTGTGTGTGTGTGTCTCTGTGTGTGTGTCTCTCTGTGTGTGTGTGTGTGTCCTTCGCTTCTTGAGCTCCTTCGTCGCTGTCGTCGTCGACGCTCTTCCTCATAAATATTTATTTATTTGTTTGCATATCCTTCGACTTCGACTTTGACTTCGGCGCACTGTTTGCACAGCTTTCAATTGCCATTCGGCTTCACGCATTCCCCCCCTCCTCCATCCACCAGCACTCTTAACATTTACATACTATTTCGAAGCAGTCGACAAAATGCCATCGAATAGGTTTATAATTGTCGTAGAAATAATTGAGCATGAATTGAGCGCAATGTTAACTAACAAGTTTGGGATATTTATGTCCATAAACCGACCTTATAAAGTATACTCTTGATTAGCGTCCACAACGATACGATAAAGTCAAATCCGGTTGTCTATTCATCCGTATGAACACCTAGATTTTATAGACTTTAAGAGATAGAGATATTGAATTGATCAACCTTTTTGGGTATTTATGAAGATAAATTATTATGAAATACTTAGTAAATATCTAATTTGCGAATAACAGTCAATTGTGAACAATTTTCAATAAAAGCAAAAGCGGTGTGGTATTATTCCTAAAATATACTAAATAACATAATGCAAATATAAAACAAAAATATTGAAGCCTATTTTTGGTATATCGATAAAGTATTTCTTAACTAGCTTTACAATATGTATTTGATTCTACGAGAAATCGCGACTCTGAAATATACATAAGTAATTATACGGACAGATAGACAGATAGACCCTTATACACTATGGGAAGTGAGACAAGAATATGAATTTGAATGTTGCCAACGATTAAAACAACAAGATGTTAAATAGTAGTACTGTTGCTGCTCTCAACAGTTTGCGATCCAATTGTGATTGCAAGTGCAGCTACACATTAAAAAGTAAAAACAACGACCACCATAAACGACACCAACCAAAAAGAGAGCGACAAGTGATGTGACCTGAGACTTGTAATTAAGCCTATGGATAGCAACGATGACCTTGTTACTTAATGATGATGATAATGATGATGATGATGACGAAACTGATGCCATCGAAGAGCTTGATTGATATATTGTTGAAACATTTTTATACTGTGTATACACGGAGCTAAGGTTAAGAGAGGCATTTCATTTCAATTCATTTCCATTTCTTTTGTATTTCCATTTAATTTCCAATTCATTCCCATTTCATTTCCATTTCATTTTCATTTCATTCCCATTTCATTTTCATTTCAATTCCAATTCATTTCCATGTCATTTCCAATTCAGTCCCATTTTATTTCATTTCCATTTAATTTCCAATTCATTTCCATTTCATTTCCATTTCTATTTTACCTTTATTTCATTTCCAATTAATTTCATTTCCATTTTATTTCCAATTCATTCACATTTCATTTCCATTTCTATTTTACTTCCATTTCATTTCCAATTCATTTCCATTTAATTTCTCTTTCCATTTCATTTCCAGTTCATTCCCATTTCATTTCCATTTCTATTTTACCTTCATTTCATTTCCAATTCATTTCCATTTCATTTCCAATTCATTTCTATTTCATTTTCCTTTCCATTTCATTTCCATTTCTATTATAATTCCATTTCATTTCCAATTTATTTCCATTTCATTTCCGTTTCATTTCCATTTCATTTCCGTTTCATTTCCATTTTATTTCCATTTCTATTTTATTTCCATTTCATTGCCATTTTATTTTATTTTATTCCACTTCATTTCCATGTTATTGCATTTCGTTCCATTTCATTTTCATTTCATTTCCAATTCATTTCCAATTCATTTCCATTTCATTTCCAATTCATTTTCATTTCATTTCCCTTTCCCTTTCACTCCCAATTCGTTTCCATTTCATTCCCATTTAATTTCCGTTTCATTTCCATTTATATTTTGTTTCCATTTCATTGCCATTTTATTTTATTTTATTTCATTTCATTTCTATGTCATTCCACTTCGTTCAATTTCATTTGTTCTTAATTTCCATTTCAATTATTATCATTTAATTTCCATTTTTTTATATTATTACTTTTCATTCCATTTAATTCAATTTCAATCCATTAAATTTTTTTTTATTCTAGTTCATTCGGTTTCAATTCATTTCATTTCACTTCACTTCATTTTAGCTTTTCTTTTAACAGTTGAGCAACATGTGTTGCTCACATTTGCAGGGTATTTGCTAGTCTGCCACATCGCCTGTGATCTTTGCTGGTTAAGTTGGCTTTTTGTTGTTCGTGTTCTCGTAGTTTAATATTGCAAATTGATAACGTTCATTAAAATCAATAAATTGAGTATTTACATGTATCGCTCTCCCTCTCTCTCTGTCTCTTTATATGTCTATCTATCTCTATCTGTCGCTGTGTAAGAGAGAGCAATTACATGGTAATCAAACAAGGCTGACAACAATTGCCATTGGGAGCCGAAGCTTCTCCTAATTGCCGGCAACAATGTGTCCTTGCGCTTGACAAATTCCTCAAGCCAGCCAGCCACAGAGAACTCAGAGAACAGAGAACACAGAGAATGGATGCAAGGAGGCTGTGGCGCACACAAAGCACAATGTGCCTCATAAAATAGCTAAATAGAGCTGCAGAAAGAGAGAAACAAAGAGAAGCGAAGCGAAGCTCGTTGCAAGAATCCCACAATGTCGGCAAAATGCTTTTGTAGCTTTTGTTGCAGCAGAAGAAGCAGCAGCTTTGGGTGGGACAAGTGTTTAATCGTTGCTAATTATACCGCGCAACTTGCAACTGTGCAACTTGCAACTTGCAACTGCGCGTGTCACTGTCAGACCTTGCAACTGTGCAACTTGCAACTTGGCTGCATTGGAATGCCAAGCGTCAATTTAATTATGCGAACAATACAAATTGCGGCGCACAAAAGAAATGATTATGTGTCTGTCTGTCCGTCTGTCTGTCTGTCTGCGATGTCTGGGCAATGCAACAAATTGGAGGCAGCAACTTGCAACTTGCAACAACAACAAAAACAGGAGACCAAGTCAGCAGTGCAACTTGTGGCTGCCCCACAAAAATAATTACAAATAAATCAACAGTTGGCGGCGAGACAAATTAACACATAAATTCTAGCGCATTTATGAGAGTGTGCTTCTCTCTCTCTCTCCCTCTCTCCCCCTCTCCTTTTCCCCACTCTCCCTCTCTCTGCGCCTCTCTTTCCAGCTTTTACTAGCTGCCACTTCTATGGAGCAGCCAATTAATAATATGCGAGGTGAACTGACACGATGACAACACGAGATACGCGTAATGCATGGCGCATTACATGCCGCTTATGCTTCGCTCTCCTCTCTCCTCTCTCCCTCTCCCTCTCTCACCTCCTCTCTCTCTCTCTGTCATTGCTGTGATCTTTATCACGTGTTGCGTTCGCTGCGGCGCTGCAATCATTGATCATCGTCTCAGCACTGGGGGAACCCAAAGCTTTTGACTTTGGCGGCGGCATTACAACCACTCAGTTGCTCCCCTCCCTCCCCCCCTCCTTCCCCTCTCTCTACCACCAACTAAGTGCTATCTTGAGCACATCGCTGTTGCATTTCCAGTCCTTGCTGTTGCTTCTTCTGTGATTCGAAAATTTCATTTTAATTAAATTGTTGAATGCGCAAGTGCAACGCTAAGTTGCCATTTAGCTTCCCTCTCTTTCGCTCCCCTCTCCGCTCTCTCTCTCTCTCACTCTCTCTTGATAACATCGCTGCAACGGTTTATTACTTTTGCCGCAAAGCGCAAAACATTTCGCGCCTCAAATTACATTTTAATGAGCTGTGAAAAAATATTTGGAGCAACACTTTACAAGATAAGCCAAAGGCACGTTTACCTTTGCTCTCAGCTCAGCTCAGCTCTCGAGATTATCCCCAACAACAACAACAACAACCACAAAAAAAAGAAGAAGGATCTGCAAAACCAAAAATACCCCAAAATGGAAAATCTCGACAAATATTTCGCTGCTAAGTGGGAGCAAATTACGTGAAAGCGCTGTAACGGCTTTCGAACAAATTTTTGGCGTTTTATAAAATGTGCAAACAAGTTTTCTAAAGAACTCAGTTAGGAGCTAAGTTGCTAAAGCGGCAAAAAGATATTTTAATTTAAAATGTTTAAGCTATTTTTATAAAAGGAGTGGGAACTTTTGACAAAATTGATACCAAATGAATTGTTTCATAAACATTTCGTAACTTAGAAGAGATTTTTTGATTTTTATTAAAAGAGAAAAGAATAAGGATAAGACAATAAGCACAACACCACAATTATGAAACATCTCGCTAAATATTTCGAACTAAGTAGCAGCAAATTACGCGAAAGTGCTTTGACTGCTGTCGAGCAACATGTTTTTTTTTGTTTTATACATAAAAAAAAGGTTCCTAAAGCACCCAACTAGGAGCAGTTGCTAAAACTAGCAAACTTTAATACTGAAAATGACATTTCTATTTAAGTTGAAGGTTGTTTTTTTTTGTCAATGGCAGTGAAAACTTAAGAAAATATAATATATAAGAAAAAAAATATATATATATATATATATATATATATATAGAAAACTGTTTTCGAATGCTTTTATACTTGAAGATTCATGTGCACAAATTATTTGACGCTAATTCTGACAGTCTTTGAGCTGCAGCTGCTAAAAGTGACGGACGGACAGACAGACAGATAGTTAAAACTACTTAAGAGAATCAACAAATTATTGTTGAATGGAAAATGGAATGCGAAGTGGAAAATCTTACTAAATATCTCGGTTTAAGCCAATTACTTTAAAGGACATTTCAGCACTTTAATTTTATGCGATAGTGAAGAAGTATTAGAAATAGCGAAAGCATGTGAGAGAAAACTATTCTCGGATGCTTGTGTACTTAAATAATCTAGTGCACAAATTGTTTGGCGCTCACTCTGACAGTCTCTGAGCTGCAACTGTTTAAAGTGACGGACGGACAGACAGATGTATAGTTGAAAGTGACAAAATAGAAGCCGCTATTGGGCTCTGAAATATCTAAATAATTTTGTTATGAGCATTATTTTTTATAAAAGAGTTTTGAAAATGAATAAATATTTAATGAAAACTTAAAAACTAAATAAAAGTAATCTTTATTTTTGGTTCATTTGTTGACTGATGAAAAAGTTGTTTTGCAAACATTTTGAATGGCTGCCAAGTTAAGTTATTGTTCAGTTTGCATGTTTAACACACTTATTTTTGTGCATCAGACGTGGATCAATCAACGCGATTTATAGACACTGTAAAGTGTTTAATGAATGCGAAGCGATGCGATGCGATTCGATTAGTGTTTCCCATGGAACTTTGGCTCTGTTGCACTTGCTGCATGCTGCACGTCATGCAAATCGAAGGATCGTCAAAAGGATGCCCAAAGGATCAAACAATAAGAAGCTTGAGAAGCAAGCAGCAAGCAGCTAGCAGCCAAGAACAAAAGCGGAGCCCAAGACAACTTGAAGCCAAGCACGAAATTTAGCACAAACAATGCCACAAGCAGCAGCAGCAACACTCGAACTTGCCACTTGCCACTTGGCATGATTGACTTATCAAAAGGAGTAGTTGACTGAACAGCGGCAGCCGCAGCCGCAGCAACAACTGCAATGAAGTGTTGACAAGTGGCAAGCAAAAGGAATGTGTGTGTGCACGCCGTGAATCAATGAGCCTAAAACTCTCTGCCTCCGCCTGTTGCATGAATGAATGAGCTTGCGCTTGCGCTTCCAGCATGCAGCATGCAGCATGCAGCATGCATGGGGCGGCATGGTGTTGCATGCAACACGATGCGTTGTTGTTGTTCCTGTGGCTGCCGTGGCAACAGCAACTGAATTATGCGCACGCATTGTGCGCACGTCATGTGGCAGCAAAAAGAAAAAAAAAGAAATAAGAAAGCGTCAGTCGAGTGTGCTCGACTTTGAGACACCCGATACACATTTTTAATAAAACTATATGGTACAAATATACCAATAGTATATCGCAAAATACTGAAATTAAATTTGTAATATAACCTAATTCTACAAATATACCAAAAATATACCGTAATACTACTAGAATATACCAAGTGTGCTCGACTGTTCATTTTTTAATAAAGACCATATTCTACAAATATACTACAAATACATAAATATACTGAGTATGTCCGATATAAATATACTAAAATATACAGAGTGTGCACAACTGTTAAATACTCGCTACCCATGTTCACTAAAAATATATTCTACATTTATACTAAGAATATACCACAAAAATACTACAAATATACCGACTGTGAGATACACACTATACATTTTGAATAAACGCAGCCCAGTTCGGTATAATGCTTTGAATATACCAAATTAATATACCGCATATATACTAAAAACATACCGAATGTACTTGACCGCTACCCATTTTCAATTAAACCATATTCTACAAATATACCAAACTTATACCGCAAAAATATTGAATATATACCAAAGGCTATATTTGGTATATTGATATAGTACCACATATAAAAGGCGTTTTTTTACGTACTAAAGTATTTCTTAAAAAACTTCTACAAAAATTTGAAACAAACTTGATCTGCGTGCTGTCGACAAAGAAAGATAGCTTTATTTCTGTAGGTGTTCATACTGACGGACAGACAGGCAGACGGACAGACAGGCAGACGGACTTGGCTATATCGCCTCAGCTGTTGATGCTGATCGAGAATATAGTTTATGTGGATGGAGATGCCTCTTTCTCTCTGCACAAAGTTATAATACCCTTCAATCCTCTGGCTACCGGATATAAAAGCGAAACGAATCGAAACGAAACGTGGCAGCAGCAGCAGCAGCAGCAACCAGTGGCAGGCAGCCACACACTTGTGCATGTCCAGCGTCGACGCGTTTTCTGACGAAATTTACAGCAAGTGCGCGCTGAAATGCTAAAGAGACGTCAACGTTAACGGCGACGTCAACGTCGTCGTCGTCGTTGACTGTTGCCTTCGATGTGTTGCGTGATTTATGATGTGCTTCAAGCACTGCAGGCGTATGGGAAGGGGAAGCAGGGGAGGGAGAGGGGAGGCAGGCAGGCAGCCAGGAGGTGGCATGCAACAGGAGCAGGCAACACTTGGCACTCGGGCTTTTGTAGTCAGCGTTCGACAAGCCACGTGAAATGGCATTGATCGCTGCCAAAATGCCAAAATGTTGCTGTTGTGACAACTGCACTCTTCTCTCCCCCTTCTCCCTACTCCTTGCCCCATTTCCATTTTTGATCCTCTCTCTCAACTCCGCGCAGCTTGTTTAATTAAAATGTGAAGCGCAGTCATGTAAAGCAGCGAGTCCACTGAAAACGCAATTACATAACTCAATCAATTTGTAAACTAACCGAACAGAAAAAAAGCAACAACAAAAACAACAGCAAATGCTGAAAGACGAAAGACAAGGAAGAGACGAAGACGCAAATACTCTTTCCATATTTTTTTTATTATGATATTTGTTGATTTTAACCAATTATAATTATGAAAATAAAGAGTCAAAGGCACCAGCAAATTAAGCGTTGTATTAAATACTAGATTTAATATAATAAATTAAAATAAATAAAAGGTAGAAAATAATAGAGAAAAGTTATGCTAAACAGAGCTAAATAATTGTGATGTAAATTGATTATAACAGAGTTTTTATTGATGCATTCAAAATATATAAAGTAGTTGCAAAACTTAAGAAATACTTTTACTTTATAAAGGCCATCAAACTATCGATACTTACTGACAGTGTGCCCAGATGAATATTGTCTGATGCATATTTAACAATTTATAACAAATTTCCTTCATCATAAATAATGGGCAAACAAAAAGATAGTAAAACATTTGTCTTTAAAATTGTGTTCTTAAAACTAGAACTCTTTTAAAACAAATTCTTAAAACAAAGAATGCCAAATTTGTCAAAATAATACCAAAAATTGCTAGCATTAGGATTTAATTTTAAATTTTAATTTTAAAAACTTTTTATTTTACTAAGAATAGGAAATGAAGAAGTTAGCATATTATTATTAGCTACATTTGTGTCTTTCTGATGCTCCTCAAATGTTTTAAAATTGTGCATGCTTTCCATTTGCTAGAGAGTATAATTCGAAGAGACGGAAAAGACTACCAACTACCCATAAAACTTTTGGCCCAATCACTTAATCTGAACTACAAAAAGCCCAACGAAAAACGAGCAAAAAATGATCGCTTTTAAATGATTTTGGCTGACGTAGCGGCGATAAACGAATTTATTGCAACAACGCACACTATAATTGGACTTGCGATATTTGCGAGTAGCAAGTGCGACAGAGAAGTAGCGTAAAAAGAGAGAGAGAGAGGGAGAGAGAGATGGAGCAGTTTGATCGGCGATCGTCGCAGATCCTTAAACTTTATTATCGCCGCATGCAGCTTGGGTGTGCTCCAGTTCCAGTTTCAGTTTCAGTTTCAGTTTGAGTTTCTGTTTTAGTTTCCATTGTTTTCACAGCAGGACACACGCAAGTGCAAGCGAGAAGGCAAATGAGAGAGCGAGAGAGACAGAGAGCAACCCATAACAATAAACCGAAACAACGATTGAAATTAAGTTGCTGCAAGTGGCCACCAGAGATGCGCCTCCCCAACACAACAATCAATTCAGCAAGTGATCCTCTTCAATCTGGGAAAATGCTCCCAAAAAAAGAGAGGAAAGAGGAGATAGAAGTGGAAGTGGGGACTACAGTGTAGTTAGTCGTATAACCGTATTCAACAATTTCAATTTGGCTTGACATTGTGTGTGCGTGTAATTTATCACGTTCTTTATTAGCCAACGAGCCACACAAATAAATACAAAGCACACAAAAGGGGACAAAAGCTGATTCGCGAAGCAGCTTTAATCGATTAACGATCGCTCTCAGAGATCTTCTCAAGCGATCCCGTGTGTGCGATGCGTTGCGGTGTGCGGTGTACGGTGTTTCGTAAATTAGTGCATTGTCAAATGGCTGACAGTGCCAGGACAAAGTAGTAACAAACACACACACACACACAGAGAGAGGAGACAAACTCATCCATATGCATAGCTGATCGTTAAAAATGCCAACAACATAATCAATGATCAAGATCCCCAACAACAGAGTTGTTTCACTTGCTCTCTCTACTCTGCTCTGCCCTGCTCTGTTCCATTGATCGCCTATCGCGACAATGCGCCGCTGCCTATTAAAAGTGCAAGCAACTTGGCAGTAAAGCAACAAAAGAAACCAAGTAATAAAGCTACAGTTGAGTGTGATCGACTGTGAGATACCAATAAAACTAAAAATAGGTCAATATTATTCTTTAAATACAGATAATACAGATAATATACTGATAAAATACTATAATACCATAGAATACTAAATCAATATACTAAAAATATACTGAATTCTAAATTTCGCATTTCGCATTTCGATTCACTATTAAAATTAAAATATACTATAAACTACATTATTAGTCTTCTTCAAAAATACTGAATGCTATATTTGGTATATTCATATACAGTTACATTTAAAGTAACAAATATACTAAATCAATTCTAAAATGGACTGAATCCTTTGGTATATAAATATACTATTATATATAAAACATACATCAGAGTACCAAAATTATATACTGAAAAAATACAAAAAATATACTGAATGCGATATTTGATATATCGATTTGCTAGTACTTTTTAAATATATTAATAAGTATCAAGTTAATATACTAAAAAATACTAAAATATACCAAATGCTATATTTAATATATCGATATACTAATATCTTTAAAATATACCATAAATGAGGAAATTCGTATACTAAATATATACTGAATAATATATATTTTTGTATTCATTTGACAAATATTCATATATTTGCAATATTAATTAATAATTAATAAATGTGAATCCCATTAGCTCTCTTGTTTTGATTTTTCAAACTTTTCATGGAATACACTTTAACATGATCGGCAACAACGAATATAATAAACTGTATTAATATTATTAATTAATTCTAATATGAATATGAATTCAATAATGCGTAAATTGCTTCAATTGCATCAATGTTGAAGCTGTTTTGCAGTCCGCTTCAATCAATCAAAGTTGCGCAATGATTACATTCAATTAGAGTCGCGTCAAGTTGAAAGCGCAACTGAGCTTCAAACTGTTATCAACAAATTTGGCGCAATCAATCGAGAGAGGGAGAGAGAAGAGAACAGTGCAATGAGTGTTGTCTCAAACTGTCGATCAGCAATTTGTGCAGACTGATGACAAAGTGCTGATGCTTATAGCAAAAAAAAAAACATGAGTATAAAAGAGAGAAGCTCAAAATAATGAAGCTCATAAACTGACACTCGCGCCTCGAATTGAGACTGAGACTGAGTCAGAGTCGGAGACAGCGATCGATCGGTTAAGCGCCGAAAGCCATGATCAAAGCCACGATGATCAGCGACGACAAGCGGCGCATATAAAATTCATCAAAACATTATTAAAACGTTGTTGGCAAAGGGCGCACACAACAAAAAGTTGTAAATTTTTAAATACAAATACAGAGAAGGAGACCAAGAGCAAGGGCAATCAATCGATAATCTGCAGTGATCCTCTCTGGCCCTGGGATCGCGAGTCTCTGTCTCTGTCTCTGTCCCTGGCATACTTTTACTAACGCTAATTTAAACGATGCGATGCGATGCGATGGCAAGGCAAGGCAAGCCAGGAGTTTCATTGGAATAAGCCCCAGCCGCATAATTTGCATATCAGCTTAATGTAAGGCCAAGGGATCTGCACAGTTTTGTAAAGCTCCATACGAGAGAGAGAGAGAAAGGGAGAGAGAGAGAGACGTCTTATCGCCACAGCCGATCATGTCCGATGCCCCGATGACAAAACTGTCCACGTACCCCAAGCAACGTTGCAAAGGCGTGCCCGCTGTTTTGTGGCTGTTGCATTAATGAATGCCACAGGCTGACACTTTAATTTTCAATTACAACAAATTGCCTATAATGTCTATGCTTATCGCCTCAAGTGCGAAAGAGAGCAGGAGAGCAGGAGAGTGAGAGAGAGAGAGAGAGAGAAGGGAAGTGTGTGTGCTTAATTGCGATCGCAAGGCGATCTAATGACAGTCCACAATCCACAGCAAAGGCGAAGCACAAGTAGTCGACTTATCAAAATCTACGCAATCTTAAATCAATTCATCAAACTCAAAGATTACAATTGATTTTTGCAAGTGCGAGGCAGCCATAGAGAGATAGAGAGAGAGAGGGAGAGAGGGAGAAGGCAGCAGTTAGAGCGGGCGATCGAGCAGGCGGATCCATAAATAAATGTAGTCCATTCGGCTGGTGCGTGTGCTGCGTATCCGGTCCGCCAGCAATGCGATGCGATCCGATGCGACTCGATGCGATGCCCGGCTTCAGATTCACTTCGGCAGGTCCATCAAATGTGTGTGTGTGTGCAAGAAAACCGAGTGCAACAACAATGAGAGTGCACAATCAACTTCAGAATACCCGGTACTCCAAATTATGGTACTCTTTATACAAAACCAAATCAATATTTGTTTGTAGATCTACTTTTTGTTCGAGTAAAGTATATTTGGTATATTTATAAAATATACCTGTCTAATTATATTTTTGTTAGAGGGTACTTGTTATATCAATATAATGTATGTATATGTATTCCGGTATATTTTTGGTATATTTAGTTGGTATATTTAAAGTATTCTTGGTATACTTTTATATATATTTGCATATATACTTTTTTGTTCGACAGCACTTATTGTATCAATATACCAAATGTGCATTTCGGTATATTTACTTTATTTATTTGAAGTATTTTCGGTATATTTTTATATATATTTCTATATATACTTTTTTGTTCGTCAGCACTAGTTATATGAATATACCAAACATGCATTTCGGTATATTATGGGTATTTTTTGTTGGTATATTTTTGAAGTAAATTAATTAAAAACGGGCAGCGTGCATCTCCAAATTGATTTAATATTTTTAATTTGCAGAGAAATTTGCGATTTTCTATACATTTCAAGACAACAAAAGATGTCAATTCTATTAAGGATTTTTTGAAAAAATACCCAAGTGAATATTCTTATAAAATTTTATGAAATTAGTAGATGATTTCATCGAACGGTCAGACTGATAACTAAACATAACAAACAAGAGAAATCTCTATGCCAATTATCAATGTACAAAAATACTCTTCTTCGCTATGCACGACTGGGTATAGAAAACAAAGTCAAACGACGAAACGATCTGTAGTAATCTAGCAAAGAGACATGCCCTATAATAATGAAATGGCACACGAGGGCAGTGCCAAAGTCTGATTCCTGATTCCTGATTCCTTCTTCTTCTCTCAATACGGACAACGATGATCGTGTGTCTCTGTCTCTGTCTCAGTCTTCGTCTCAGTTGCATTTGCTGTCTCAGTTGCAGCCTCTTCTTGCTCTCTGTGTGTCTTGCTGTGATCGATGTGGCAATAATTTTTAAATAAATGATCGCTGCCTGTAAATGATCGCTTAGTTCCTGCTGCAGCAACAGCTCCTGCTGACTCTCAAGCTGTGCTCGGCTCCCAGCTACCTATAAGTTGGCTAGACTCCGACACCGACTTCGACTTCGACGTCGACTCCGAGTTTGCTTTTCATTTTGTAGGTGTTGTCATTAAACATTGCCGGTTAAGTAATTTGCCATGTACACCAACAAAAAAAAACCATTAAGCACTTGCACAGATTAAAATGCTAAAAACAATAAGAAAAAATAATAAAACCCAAAAGGAAGGAGAACGAACTTCGTTGGCAGAGAATACAAAGTGTTCGATATAAATGTTTAGAGGGATTAAATGTATATTGAAGCTCAATACAACTTTACTAGGAAAGCCACAAGAAATAACTATACAATGAGATTCAATCAAGACATTCAAACAATATTATAAGTTAAAAAAAATATTCAACATAAAATATAAAATATGTATGTACTCAATATATATACTTAAGAGAGATAATGAAAACTGAGGAGATTGAGCAAATAAAAGCAACAAAATTGTGTACTATGTTTATCAACAATACATTATTCTCAGCTTCTGCACTTCTTTGGCACTAAGATCGAGCCGAGAAAGAAACAAAGAACCAAATATCCAGTAAATAGACCAAGTCAGTTATGCAAGATTGTGAACGATTTCAAATATAATGGGTTCATCATGTATTTCAGAATCAGCAATACCTCTCAATAGAAACAATTCAAATATTCATCGACGAAATTAATCAGAGCTTTGGCTGCAGTGCTTTAATAAATTCATCCAGACATCAAGAAACCATTTAACAATACATCCAGAAGATTTCAACTAATTTTCATTACGTAATTGATTGATAGACATCAAGAAACCAAACTAATTTTCAAGCACTTCTATTAATCTTTGGCGATCTTTTTTGCTGTATAGAAAAGGAAACTCAATTATCATATGTTATCAATGTTATCAATATCAACTACACATCGAAAATAAAGTAAAGTAAAAGTTTTCAGCTTCAGCATAGTTGTAGAAAGTGTAAAAAATATAAAAAAAAAATAATGAAACTAAATTTAAATCACAAAGCAAGCAACAAACGTTAAACATTTCAACTACATGTTTAAGGTAAAGTATAGTAAAAAAAAAATTAAAAACACTTTCAGCTTTAAACTTAGTTGTGGAAAGTGTGAAAAATGTTTCCACATCGCGTTGTAAAATAATTATGTATCCTCTAACAAGGCTACAAACTGCACATCAAAATTATCGTTTTGCGTTCAAGGGAGAAAAATACGAAAAACAATAAAATAAACCAGCGCGGCATAAAAGTAAATAAACTTGCTTGAGTTGCTTTTTTTAATGTTATTTTTTTCACACCTTCACAGTATTTTTTTTCATTTTTAGCCTGCGGCGCTAGCGAGATGCTGCAAAAGCAAAAGACCAGATCCAATCCAATCCCAACTCAACGCCTTCGCAAAAGCCACACAAAAAGTAAAGTGATCGAGGAGGAGGAGGAGGTGGCCAGGGGAAAGGGGAAAGGGGGGGCATGCGTGTAGCCAGTCGGCGAGTTAATCCAATTTAAGCATATAAATTATGAGCACGAAACTGAAATAACAAATCGCTTTATTAACCAACGCAAACATTTATCGCAAAAAGTATAAATATTTGTTATTGCATTAGGCATCGAATGGCTGATGGCTTCCCCTCCTTCTCTTCCTCTTCTAACACAACCAACGCACAGGATGTGTGTGTGTGTGTGTGTGTGTGTGTGTTTGTACACCAAATATACAAGTTAGGCGGATGAAGTGCAAGAGCAGCAAGGTCCAAGCCCAAGCAGATGATGACAATCTCTGGAGAGCAGAGACAGCGAGCGTCCACATTTTGTCTCACTCTGTCTGCGAGGGCGTCAGCAAGGTGCAACAGACGGTGGAGGGGGAGAGGAAGAGGGAAGGGGAGAACAGCGGCAAGTTGCGTGCTGCTGGTCTAAGCAAAAGCCCCAGTAGACAATTGGCTAAGCAAAACAAATTGAAACAAGAAATCTATAGTTGAGTATGCTCGACTTGAAATACCCGCTAAACATTTTTAATGAGGCAAAACAGTGTGGTATTAATCTTAGAATATATTACAATAATATACCGTCAAAATAATATAAATATATCATGGCTTTGATATTTGGTATATTGATATATTAGTACATTTCAAATATACCATGGAGTGCAAAATAAATAAGTATTTTTTGCCCATACAAAAAGTATTTACACCTCGGGAATCATAAAAAATATAGTTATTATCGTTAATGCTCTGTACCCGATACAAAAATAAATATAGATAAATAAAAATGCAAATAAAAATTATGTTAATGAAATAACAATATTGTGGCAAATTTTTGCATTTGGCAGTTTTAACAAAAAATGCACTTAAACATCAAGTGATCATAATAAATTGTGCAACTAAAAATGAGTTGTGAATGTCTTTATAATTTTAAACCGCAATTAATAAAATTAGTAATAATATAGATTGTCGCTATATTTTCTGCCGAATTATATACGAATCAAGTAAATCACTTACCAAATTGCATGTGATGATGATAATGAAGAGACAACTCCTAAAAAGAGAAAGAACTTTGATACATTTATATTTAATTTTTAATTTTTGATAAGATTTGATTACTTAAAGTTAGCCTTAAAGTGAAGATCAAATAAATAAATAGTAAAGTTGCAATTTATTCATTTTTCTTAATTTACAACAATGATGGAAAGTGCTGTAAATATGAATTATTTGATTATTGAATCTAAGCAACTAAACTAAACTTCAAGCTTGTCGTAAGTTAAGTTACTTTCTGTATTTTTCGCATTGGGTGTCGATAACTGACCAGAAGAAAATGCGGAGCAGAACTAACGCCTTAATTATATATGCAAGAAACGCAATGGCAGATATATCACCAGAGAGAGAGGATGGATGCAGCAACACGCAACTGGACAACAGTTGAACAACGTTTCTATACCCGATATCCATAGGATTGAAGGGTATTATAGCAAAGGCTGCTGTAGTTGAGTCTTAGTTGCTTTGGTTGACAATCTTAATTTCAAATATGCCATAGTGTACAGAATATAACAGATTGTCATCCTATATACCGAAGGCTATCTGTAGTATATCGAATATCTATTACATTTAAATAATATTAAAGAGTACAGTATATAACTCTGTATTTAAATTCACTAAGATATCGATATACTAATGATAGCCTTCGGTATATATCTAGTAAATTTCAGTATACTGCATACATATATGGTATATTTTAAATGTAATAGTATGTGGATATACCGAATATAGTCCTCGGTATATTTTCAGTACATTTGCAGTATATTATTATGTTATATTTTAAATATAATAGTATGTGGATATACTAAATATAGTCTTCGGTATAGTATATTTTGAAGGTAATAATATATCGATATACCAAATCTATCATTCGGTATGTTTTCAGTCTCTTTTCAGTATATTATATATATGGTATATTTTGATTGTAATAGTATTCCAAATATAGTCTCTGGTATATTGTAGTATTTTTGGTATATTTTAAAGGTAATAATAATAATAATAATATATCGATATACCAAATATAGCACTCGGTATGTTTTCAGTCTCTTTTCAGTACACTAAATATATGGTATATTTTGATTGTAATAGTATTCCAAATATAGTCTCTGGTATATTTTGAAGGTAATATTATATAAATATACCAAAAAAGTCATTTGGTATGTGTTAAGAATTATCTTTGGGTATTCCACAGTCAAGCACACTCAACTGTAGTTTTCTCGCTTGTTTGAGGCAGGGGGGAATATATCGTATCGGCTTGAAGACTTCATTGCAGTGCAGAGAGTCAGCTAATCAGAAACAATTTAAAGAGACACAGAGACCTTCGCTGCAATAAACATTTGAGTTGTACGTTCGCAGAGGTGTTGAAAGTTTTATAATGCGAATAACACGAGTTGTGCAGCAAACCAAAAAAAAAAAAAGCGACTGAGTGTTGCCAAGTTGCCGCTGGGCATTGAAAACGCATTCGGATCGCATTCGATCCACCCGCAAAACGAGACTGCAACAAGACTGAATAATGCTTTGCATATAATTCATGAAATTTTATTAGTAAAAATGGGCAAGAAATGCATTTTGGCCTTCGACTGTCGACAAGTCGTTTATGTTTTTTGTTCTCTCTCTCTCTTTCAGCTTGATTGATGGCCAAGGAATAAAATGAAAAGCTAAAAAAAAAAGAAGTAGGATGTCAACTTCACTTTTGGGTAGCGTAACGTTTTAATTTCTCGGCAATCAAACATCATAGCAGCCAGAAAGACACCCAAAAGTTGCCACTCAAAACAGAGACCTTTGCTGGATCGTCTGTATCAAGTTTAGTTTTTTGTGTTCCATTCGATTGCCAGCAGACACTGAAGGTAAATCACCAGCAGTTTGACATTTTTGTCGTTGTTTTTTTTCGTGATCGTTGTCGGTATTTTGATGGTTTGCTGCTTTAAAATTTATAATGTGTGGTCGCCGAATAATTTGAAGGCACCTAAATTGGTGCATGTCTAGATTTTAATGGCTTAATTGGCCACAGCAGCAGCCAACGGCAGTCGAAAACGCAGCATCACAAATGGCATCGAACGTAATTGGAGCAGTTGATGCATCCATAAAAGCATCCATTTAAGCATGCCTCAAGCCTCAAGGCATGACTAATGCTAAAGATCAACTAGCATAAGTTTTACAACACTCAATAAAACTACTAAGACAGTAAAGATTTCTGCATGAAATATGATAATAAACAGCACAGAGTTCAATAGCGAAATATTCACAAGAGTCGCGAATTTTAGTACAGATAATAATAACTACTTATAGTATTTATTATTCCTGAGAATTTGATTGTGATCAAATAAACATTATGTAAATTATTCAAAAAATAAAGAGCTTTCTTACTTGTTTATTACTGTAAACTACAATTAGAGTTTAGCAAAGTTCCAGACTTTTTTTTGTGGCTTTTTTGTTCATATTTTGAGTTTATAATTCTATTTGAAAGCAACTTTCAATTAACAGAATTCAAGCATTAAATTTACATCTATCAAATCAGATAATAGTTCTATTTTATAATCGATCGCAATGACTCAGATCTGTGCAAAGTTTTTCTTGATAGAAAAGTGCATAATTATGTGACATTCTCAAAGGGAGCTGATTATTAGATCACACACACACATGTGCACTTAAATAATTTGCAAACCTTTCTGAAGCCTTGAAATGCCTTTAAAATGGGCAACTGTTGAATAATAGTTGAGTAGCAGCTGAGCTGTTGAGTCCCATTTGACTAGAAATGCACACATACACATTAACACATACTCATCGAAGCTGGGCAACTTTGTGAAACTCCTCTGCCTGACCACGCCCATTTATCAGTTCCGCCCACACTAATATCTTGGTCCGCCGCCTAGCCAAACACATTGACATGCATTTAGCATCGATTAACTTACATTTTTGGCATGCCATTTTTACGTCGCGATGGTTTACTAAGTGAATAGCTACAACACGTTGAGGTTTTGCACAACTGTTGAGCAGCTGTTGAGTGAAACCTCAAAGACTTGCACTTGCTTAGTAATCAACCTTCACTTCTCAGTCGTTACATACAATATGCTATGTCTTAAAGTGCTGCTCAACTGTTGAAGAGCAGTTGATGTACATCTAAGCTAAGCTAAGCTGTGCAAGCTCCTCTGCTTGACCACGCCCACTGAACGCCTTCGCTGCTTTGAATATCTTGGTCCGCCGCCTAGTTAAGCTCCCATGCATAATTTGGCAGACATAGATTAAAATTTTTGGCAAACCATTTTTACACTTGATCAGTTGAAATGCCATCAAAAGAGGCAACTGTTGAGTAATAGTTGAGTAGCAGCTGAACTGTTGGCTACTTTTAAGAAGCTTTTAGAAGCACACACATACACACTAACACATGTACATGTAAGCTGAGTAACCTTGTGAAGTTTCTTTGTTTGGACACGCCCACTTAGCAGCTTCACCTTTTCTGATATCTCGGTCCGACGCCTTGTCAAGCATCCACGCTTAATTTGGGCCACTTACACACAAATTTTTGGCATGACATTTTTTCAGGTACAATACTTTGATTACCCCAATGCATTGCAAAGCCTTGATATACTGCACAGCTGAGCAACAGTTGAGTAGAAGCATCATATCTAAGCTGGGCAATAGCTTACTATAGCTCCTCTGCTTGACCACGCTCACTGAACGCCTTCGCTTATTCGCATTCTTGGTCCGCCGCCTAGTCAAGCATCCACTTAAAATTTGGTTCACGTACAATCAAATTTTTGGCATGACATTTTTGCAGTCGATTAGTTGAAGTGCCTTCAAAATAGTCAACTGTTGAGTGATAATTCATTAGCAGCTGAACTGTTGAGTATCAATAAATAAGAAACACACACACTCAAACTAACACATGCACATCAAACTTTGTGAAGCTGCTCTGCCTGACCACGCCCACTTAGCAGCTTCCCCTTCTCAAATATCTCGGTCCCCCGCCTAGTCAAGCATCCAAGCATAATTTGGTTCACTTATGTACATAAAAATTTTTGGCATGACATTTTTTCAGGCACAATACTTTGATTACCCGAATGCAAAGCCTTGAAACTGTGCAACTGTTGAGCAACAGTTGAGTGCAAATAGTACTTCCAAGCTGGGCAACAGCGTACTATAGCTTCTCTGCCTAACCGCGCCCACTTAGCAGCTTCGCCCACATGAATTTCTTGGTCCGCCGCCTAGACAAGCACACACACAACGTTTGACACACATACACACCAATTTTTGGCAAGCACTTTTTCACATGAATCGATTACTAAGTGATTAAAGACAGCTTACTTTGTCGATTGCTTTCAGCTCTGCAATTCATTTAAATTATTAGACTTTGACTTCAAAACTCATTTTCGTTAAGTATCAACGCAATGAAATTAGAGAGCTTGAAATTCTTGCATTATTAATATTATTTAATTTCATTTGAAAATTATGTTCTTTTGAAGAACATTGAATACAAATTCTAGAATATCTAAAGTATTTGAAAATATTATTTTCAATTGCTGAAGTAAATAAATAAAATGATGTTCGCTTCAGCCTAATTTCATTGTTGAGTTTTTAAGCTACAATATAAATATTTTAAAAATAGATAAATATTTAAGTTAGACTACAGAAATTACATGGCAAATTTGGAACTAAAAAAAAACATAAAAATATATATTAAAAAACATGCATAATGATTAAATTTTCTAATTTTTCCATTGATTTAAGATTTTGCATTCATGCTTTAATTTTCAGATTTTTCCATTCTTAAAGCAAGAGCGTAATCTTGAATTTCGAAATTTAATTTATAATTTTGATCATGATCTAAGAAATAACTTTTTTGGTTTAATCTTGATTCAGCATGTTATTCTTGATCATGTTTTTTTATTCACTGATTTCATTCATTGATCATAGAGTGCCCCGAAGAGAGCATTTCAATTAGTTAAGCTTTTACTTTTCGGCTCGCTCCAGCTAACAAGGAGCAGCTGCAATGCTAAGGAGTGTGAGTACTTTACTCTCTGATGGATGATGGACTCGACTCGATGATGATCCATTAACTTGGCGCCGGCCACAAAACGAGCGACGAAGGTTTATTTCTGTTGTCCCTGAGTGTGAGTTTCGGTAGGCGTGAAATTCATAGAAATTAGTCGTAACTTTTAGGCCAAGCCTCGTCTGCAGACAAACACAACCAAAAAAAAACAGGAGACGAAGTCGAGGACTTGTGGTCAAGAGTACGACCTTTTGGTTTATTTCTTTTTTGCCACGTCTGAGGTGCAAATTGGTTCGCACCTTTTTTTTTTTTTTGGCAATATTTGAAATCGATCTTTTGCGACGCGCTGCAAATGAGACTTCGACTTTGGTTCGGGGCATAGTTAAGCATGTGATTAATGAGTTTTTAAAAGGCTCTCTCACTTGGCACATTTTTAGCAGAACTTTAATTGGAACATGCTGCTGCGTAAATCAGCTTAAAATTGCCACTAATAGGCGCTCAAACTCGAACTCGAACTCGCTTCGACTCGACTTGATTCTTGTCTCGTGTGCGAGAGAATTCACACCTATCTTTTTGGGTCGTGGGTGTGTCTCGTCGGTGTTCGTGCTGGCAAAAAGGTGTCGAAATTAGCAGCGAAATTAGATGCACAGTCAGAAGTGCACTGATTGATGATTTGTTGCCAAATATTTGGCTAGACAGGAAGTGATCTAGATTTTAAAGTGTGTGTCGAGTCAAAAGTAAGGAGCAAAAAAAAATCCAAAATGATCGTTGCTTCGTTCGCTTCATTAAAAATCAATAAAGCCAAGAGAGCTGCTGCCGTCTGCTGTTGTTGCTGCTGGGAAACGACATCAGACACAGAGCAGAAGAAACAAGTTTGCAAAAAAATAAAGGCGGAACGTCGCCAACGTTGAACCCATTAAAAGGCGCAAAATGTTGAACGATCGTCGATCGTTCGGATCGGCAGCAGAGAACACGACACGAAAATATTTCTAGGTCCTTGGCGAAGACATTGTTACAAAATTTTATGCGTTTTTAAAATTAAACGTTATATGCGCTAATCCCGAACTAAACTGCGATTTACGATCGCCAATGCGAATGCGGCTAAAAATTGATTAAAATTTAATGAGCCAGTCGCAACTGTGTAAGCCATAAATATCATTCGTCGAGTTGCTGCCGCCAAATGGCTTCATTTGCATCAGATTGGATCAGATCAAGTTCAGTTCGAAGACAACGACGATGATGACGATGATGATGATGATGATGATTATGAGACAACAACAACAAGTAGAAGGTGACTTTATGCACGCTTCAAAACACTTTTCATTTCAATACGCTTTTCTCTCCCTCCTTCCCTGTCCCTCTCTCACTTCTCTCTTGAAAATGGACGCACGCCACAGTTTGCTATCCCTAGAGGAGTTTGCTGTTGACCCCAAAGATGAATGCACACAAAGAACTAAACTGAACAGAACACAGAACACAGAAGAGCAGATGTTTTCATGTTGACCGCATCTAATGGTGCGTGCTACTGCCGTTTGTTCTTGCCTCTTGCTCCTTGTTGTCCCTTGTTGCTTGCTCCTTGCCACTTGGCTGCGTTTCCTTCTCATCATCATGATCAGACACAGCCACAGACTCAGTCGAAGTCGAAGTCTGAGACTCAGACGCGGGCTCAACCGCAGAAATGCAGCCAAATAAACACTCACACAGACAAGCACACACTCTACACCACACACACACACACACACACTCATATACACACACATTACGCTGCGGGTAATGATAGTTATCAGCTGTGTGTCCGTCTCTGTCTCTCAGTCTGTCTCGCGCTGTGGCCCGCGACTACTCATAAAGCAAACCCCCAAAAACCATCGACAACAATAACAACAACAACAAAACAAATACTCAAGAGATTCTATTTTATGCAACAAGCACCGCTACTTGAATGCTCTAACATTATTAGAAACGCAATACATATTAAAATTGTTTTATAAATAACTAACTTATTTATTTTGATGCCCGCTATGGGAAAAACGACTCCTTTTTTACGGGTCTTTGGTTGCTTTGGCTGACAATCTGGTATATTTAGTACTTGGTATATTTTAATATTTTTGGTGGTATATTAATTTGGTATTATTGATATTATACCAAATATAAACTTTAGGTATATTCTTATATTTTATGGCATATTAATTTGGTATGTTTCATAATATAGTAGTATATTAAAATACCAAATATAATCTTCGGTATATTTTGATGCTTTTGTGGTATATTTAATTGGTATAATTTATAATAATAATATTATATCAACAAACCAAATATAGCCTTCGGTATTTATTAGTACATTTGTGGTATATTAATTTGGTATATTTTATATTTTGGATGTGGTAGTATGTCAATATGCGGTATATTTAAGGTATTTTACTTGTATTATTCGTATCAGTATATTGTATTAGTATATAAATATACTATTCCGTATATTTTAGTATATTTGTGGTATATTAATTTGGTACATTTTATATTCAGAACGTAATACTATATCAACATATCAAATATAGCCTTTCGTATATTTTGGCATTTTTGTGGTATATTAATTTGGTATATTTTATACTTAGAATGGAGCACTACATCAACGTATTACTTATATTAAAATTTATAATATATCAACAATAATATACTAAAATAATATAGGAGTAATATAAGCAATGAAATTGGAATTATGACTGATGAAATTGTAATCAAATAATTTCAAAATATTTCCATGCTTTTTCCCATCACTTCTCCTTTTCCTTTTAATGCTATGTCATAGCTAACTTAGCTCCCCACGCGCAGTGTAGACAGCGAAAAGAAAGAAAGAAGCAAAGGGCAGCAAAAACAAAAAGAAGAAAATAAAAAACAGAAAAAAAGCCAAATCAGAAAGCTGAACGACGATCACAAAGTCGCAGTTTGATTTGTCTTTGGCAACGTCTCTCGCGGTGAACTTTAGCTTTGTGCAAAGTTCAATGCGCTGTTCGCGTGGCTTCTGACTGCGATTCAGAAACAGAGACAGAGACTGCGACTTCGACTCTCGACTCTCGAGTCTCGAGTTTAGGCTTCGGGCTGTTGGCTCCCCTATTTCGATGAGGTTCTTTTTTGGATACAACAGCAAAATGCAACCCCTAGCAAATGTTTTCCTTCTTCCTCTTCTTATTTTATAGTGTTGTCTTTTCATTTTCAGCTGCAGCCCAAGACAAAGTCAAAGAGCGAGTAAGCAAGATAGAGAGAGAGAGAGAGAGAGAGAGAGAGATGGCTGTCTAAGCCCGTGCCCGGGACAAGATCCTGGCGGTAAATACACCTGCCACGCGTCAGGTCGAAAAACAGCGCAGAGCTCAGAGCTCAGAGTCCTGTGCCTGCATTTAATTAAAATATTAACTACGAAAATGACTGGGGAAACACACACACACACACGACAGTGAGAGAGAGAGAGAGGGAGATAAGTGCAGCAGCGTTGCCTGGGCGACGAGGGGAGAGAGGGGGGAGGGAGGGAGGTCAGTCAGGTCCTGACGGAAACTTGTTTCAATTAACATGCAACAACATTCATTTTTGCATTTCCAGTTTCGAGGAAAAACGCTCAGGATATTCAGTCAGTCCTGTCTCCCTCTCCTTTTCCCTCTCCCTCTCTCTACGTGTTGCCATCTCGCTTGCACGCAATTAACGCACGCGCGCAAACGTCGCGGCCCGGAACTATGCTTCATATCAAAATAATTATGCATTTAAATCTTTCAAGCGTTGCAAAGGATATTTTATCGCGGGCGGAGTTGTAGTTGTTTTTTATTCTCATTTTATTATTTTGTTTGTGGTTGCCAAGGAAGCAAATAGTGTAAGGAATATATATAGAGAGAGAGAGAGAGAGAAAGAGAGAACACTAAAATCTGTCGAAGTTGATCTGCAGCTTGTCATAGATCTCATTGATTAACTTGATCTTGCAAACGCAGATTACAAATCAGCTTACAAGGAGCAGCAGTTAGAGAGAAAGAGAGAGAGAGAGAGGAAAAGGGAGAGAGCTAGAGGTAGTCAGCAACAAAAAGAGTGAGACATAGATCAACAACTACAACTTAAGCTGACCTGATCGTAATCAGCGTCGAGTGTTAATACTTTCCTTGCCTCAACTCATATGTAAAGTTTTGACTTCCGCGCAGACCGATTTAAGCCAGAGACGCGGCATAGATCAGTTGAACAAGGAATTATCTTTGATCTGGAGCTCTTTGATCGCAGCGATTGTTTGCTCGTTTTCATCGAACATTCAACTAGCGACTGCTTTACTTTACAAATATACATACTTGACTCTTTGAAAACTGAACTCGAGTTGGCAAATTGAGTGTGTTGATTTTTCATTTCAATTTTTATTAAATTTATTACATAGAATTGCTTTTACTTTAAAGGGATACTTTAAGAGATATTATTCCACATGTGTATTCCACATGTCAGATATATATTTGACTTTTCGAAAATTAAAGTCGAGTGAATGTGAATAATCTTTGATATTTTATTTCAATATTTATTAGAATAGCTTTTACTTTAAAAGGAAAAAGTTACAGTTATATTCTCCATGAACATTTTAAAGTAATTATCTCCAATTTGAGACTTTTGAATCGCAGCGATCGTTTGAGCATCCAACACTCAACTTACTTTTCAAATATATTTGACTCTTCGAAATTAAATTATGAATAGCTTTAACTTTAAAAACTAAGCGTGATAAAAGAATTTTGTTTACTTTATGAGATATTATTCCACATGTACATTTTAATGTAATTATCTCACATTTGAGACTTTTTGATCGCAGCGATCGTTTAAACATTCAACGTTCTACTAACATTTGTAAATTTTATTATTACTATTATATACAATCTTATTTTCCATACCCCACAAAATTTCAATTACTGATCTTGGCAACTAGATTTTCACTAGTTGATCTGTAAATTAGTTTTTTTATATATTACATTATTTCCATCATTTAAATTCGAAAAGTTATATAAACATTTTTTGCAAAACACAAATTTTAATATTTAAACTAAAGAACATCTACGTTGATCTATTTAGTGTTTAGTAATACGAATCCACATGGGTGATTTAATCCCAAGGATAAATTCCGTTTGAATTCTAAACATTCCAGTTGAGTATAATAGATACTATTTGATGTATAAACTGCAATTGTTTGGTCAGCGATTGGTTTTCCTTTCAGTGTTGTTACTCATCCATTACAAAACTCAGTCCCGACGATCATTACGCAAATGCACTTCAAAATCAAAGCAAAATCGATGTATATAGGTATGTATGATGTATATGCATATGTATAGGGGAGGATCGGTTAAGTACAATGGCAAACAACAAACTGCAAAAACCAACAAAGACCACAAAAGACATTCGGCTATTTTGAACATTTCAGCAGCGCAGCGAAGAGAAAGAGAGAAAGAGTTGCATTAATCAAATGAATTTGAATAGCAGATGTCAAAGAAGCGAAAAATCTGCAATAAGAATCTGCGCACAATGAAAGTGTTAATGATGCGCCGAAAAACTGCACAAAATATTCCATTACAAAGCAGAAAAATCTATTTGAAAAAAAGCGGGGGAATTGTCAAATTGTCAACCAAAAATGAAACCAACCAAACCAAACCAAAAGAAAAAAGAAAGGATTGTCGATCAAACGATCGGTCATGCCGGTCTGAGTAAAAGGGAAACATTATTGTCAAGAGTTTGGAAAATGGAAATAGAAAATGGAAAATTGACACGGCTACCGAATCCGCTGCTGCTGCTGTCGATGATCGGCAAAAATGTGTGGACAAAGGGAACGAGTTGAGGTAGCAAAAACCGATCGAGAGCTCTCCTCTTACACACCTGGCGATCAATCTGCGGTCGTCGAAAGAGAGACAGAAAGAAAGAGAGAACGAGAGAGCGAGATGAAGTTTTGCCAAGTTCTTGTTTTTGTGAAACGGAAGTGAAAAACTTGTGATCTTGTTGATCGTTTAATTAGAGGCATTTGTGAAATTGTTTGAACACCTATCGAGGCCTGACTCTGCATAGCTAATAAGGTTTTGGCATCCTTTCGAGTGCTCCTTCTCCAAACATATCGCATGCCAAAGCGTTGCGTTTTAGTGGGCGACTTGGCGACTCCAACTTGGACTTGGACTTGGAAGTCGAAGTCGGGAGCTTTGTGCGTGAGTTGCACATGAAATTTAGCGAGTAGCGCGTCGCTTTGCTAAGTTAATTAACACGGAAATCAAATTGCTGGCATGCCAAAATGCAGGCAACGCTTCTCTCTTTTAGACTTTGACTGATCCCCGCACAAAAGCAAAAAGCAAACTCAAATCTGAGTTGAGTGCGAAATGTCGAGTGTAACTCAAAGGCTGAGTTGAGTGCAAGAGAGCAGGTAACAAGCGATCTCTCTCTCTCTTTCTCTCTCTGTGTTTGAACTCAACTCAATCTTACTACCTGTAGCCTGAGTGCAACTCAGTTGAGTCACTTTGCCAGGTGTGCGCACAGGTAGCGAGAGAGAGAGAGTGTGTAGAGTAAAGAGAGCAATGTGCGAGAGTGCAACAACTCCCTTACTCTCTCTCTCTCTCGTTCTCTCTCGGCTTTCGTCGTTCGTTGCGTTGCGTTCGTTTCGCAAAGGTACAAAACATGAAGGTTTAGGACGAAGGGACTCATTCTTGTGCAAGGTGTCAAACGATCAACTTGAGCGAACTTCAACGAAAGCAACAACATTACTTCTTTTTTTTTTAAACTCGTAAAGTGCGTGAGTGTTGAAAACTGAATAAAGAAAACAATTGCTAAAAATATGTCTAGTGTGGTGTTCAATGCAAATACAACTCAACAACAACAACAGTCGCAGAACAGCATCGAGCAACTATTTCCCACCACAATCGGTGGCGCCACCAAAATGTATCAACGCTATCAACACATAATGCCCGCCCCCGAGCAACATCAGCAACAGCAATCGAATCTTAAATCGAGCAATGGGCTGACAATCAAAACACGCAAATACACACCTCGTGGCATGGCTCTGGCAACAGCAGCAACCACTGCAGCAGCAACCACAGCAACAACCATGCCATACAATGTGGATCAATCGCAGTCGGTGCAGCGACGCAACGCTCGGGAACGCAATCGCGTCAAGCAGGTGAACAACAGTTTTGCTCGACTGCGTCAACACATTCCCCAATCGATCATCGCTGATCTGACCAAAGGCGGTGGGCGTGGACCGCATAAGAAAATTTCGAAGGTGGACACATTGCGTATTGCTGTCGAGTATATTCGGCGACTTCAGGATTTGGTCGATGATCTCAATGGAGGAGCAACAACAGCAGCAACAGCAACCACAGCTGGCAACCATTTGAATTTGTGCCTCGACGAGACGAGCTGCAATTCGAGCAGCAGCAGCAGCGGCAGCAGCACACATTCCAGCAGCAACAGTTCACATCACATCTACAGCTACAACAACCATAGCAACCATAGCAGCAGTCACAGCAGCAGCAATCACAGCAACAATCTGTTGCAGCAACAGCAGCAATTGCAACGCCAACAGTTTCCCAACAATCCATTGACACCCATCACATTGAATGGCAATCACTTGCTGCAACCATTTGCTGCCACCCAACAACTGCAACAGCAATTGTTGCAACAACATCAACACCAACAGCAGCAACAGCAACATCAACTGCAGCAACTTCAACAGCAGCAACAGCAGCAGCAACCACAACTGGCAACCACAACGACTGGCGCTTGTCATTCACCAACATCGTCCTTCAACTCGAGCATGTCCTTTGACTCGGGCACTTACGAAGCGGCACCACAGCAACTCTCACCGCCAGCGCCAGCCTCTTCCTCTTCCTCTTCATCGAGCAGCAGCAACAGTTCAAGCTCCGCTGCTTTGGATGCTCAGCTGCAACTCAAGTTTGAGCCTTACGAACACTTTCAATTGGATGAAGAGGATTGCACGCCAGACGATGAGGAAATCCTCGACTACATTTCCTTGTGGCAGGAGCAGTAAAAACTACACACACACACACACCAACACACACACACACATACACTACGACTGCCAGTTTGCTTTCTAGTCAATGATTTTGAGTTTCGAACCAAGTGCCTCAAATGTTGTATATAAACTCAGCTCATTTTTTTTTCTATGCTAAAATTTTACTTTAATTTTTTTTTTCTTTTTTTTGAATAACAATTTTTTTTTGCTAGATTTAAGTCTTTTTTTTGTAAGCCACTTGATACCAGTAAAAAAAAAAACAATTTTAAGCCTAGTATTAATCTAGATTTTAAGCGCAATTTTTTTCAATGTTAATTAGTTGTTGTAAACGATATAAAAAATAAAATATAAGAATCGATGTATAACTAAAAAATTATGACTTTTTATGGCGAATGGAGGGAATTTAATTTGAACTTTTCATGCGGGTTTGAACTTGATGAGATTGCAGTCGATAAATGTTGAGATTGAGATGCGGGTTCTTCTTCTTCTTCGCTTCATGATCATCATCATCATCATAAAGGCTTAATACTAATCTCTCTCTCTCTCTCTTTCGGATGGATTAGCTGCCATTTAGAAGGTGGACTTCAACCCTTTTTTGAAACGAACACGCGCCTCATCATTATCGCTCATCATCATCATCAACTTGGTGATCGTGATCGTAGCTTCTTACCTATGCAGGTAGTTTTTAGGGGGCGACGGGGATTAAAAGGGTTTCTCGATAGAGGGAAAAACTAAACTAAAAGCGCGAGGCACGTGGTGGAAAAAGAGAGGGAAAAAGGGGAAGAAAAACGGAGCAAATAAATGTAAATTAGTTGTTGAAAAAGCGCAGGTAGAAGATAGGTTCCATCAAAGCTGATAAAAGTAAATTTCCCCTCGCTTTGGACGCGTGCTAAGTGCACTGCAATTGTAGAAGAGAGTGAGAGAGAGTGACAGGCAGAAAGAGAGAGAGGGAGAGAGAGAGTGAGAGACAGAAAGAGAGAGAGAGAGCGGGAGTTAGCGGGAAACCTTATCGCTATGCAACAACAATTCAAATACACTTTTTGAGATATGCTAATTCAACTGAATTCTAACATTTCGCAAAACGGAAATAGGCGTCTACAAAAACAACAACGACAACAACGACGACGACAACAACAACAATAACAAAATCAACAACATTTAATCAAGGAAATTCGATCAGTCGAAGTCTACAGCTAAATATTTGAAAAATAATACAAATAGAAACCTTTTCATAAATACAGTATTATAATCAACTTACTGCTATATAAAAATTAAGTATTAGATTGAATGATTTTCGAGTTGTGTCAACAAACACATAAATATTTGTATTCTTAATAATGTTGGTTGATTTTTATATATAGGATAAAAGTAATTTCTTCGATAGTTTCCTGAAAATTTGGTTGGAATCATATAAATATTGTAGAAATACTTTTGTATAAGAAAGAAGGGACTTATTTGTTTTAGCGGACAATTTTGTAAATGAATATACCAAATATAGTTTTTGGTATATTTTTATTGTTTTTGCGATCGAATAATACCGCAGTTTTGAATTTTTTCAATATGAACAGCGATTACCATAAGTTCTTTGGCCTTAAAATTGTATAATAAGAACTTGGTCTTATGTCAAATGTTCTTGCAAACTCAAAATGTTCTTGCTAACATTAAGATTTCATGTCCTTGACGCACTTTTTAGACAAAAATTCATAGCACTAAACCCAAAATCTTGACTTTTGTAGTGTAAAGAATTATAAATCGAATCTAGAAATCTCCCACAATTGCACTCAAGCCAAAGGAATTTATTGATGGTGGGAATATGATATTTATAGACAATTATTTGACCCGATACTTTAAAAAATTGTTGAGGTAGACTTAAAAATATGATTATATATAACACTAATACTTTTAGACATTTGGGATAATTGTGAAATGCAGACACAAGTGTATAAAAAAAGTATTTAAAATATCGAAATTGCAAATCAAATTTATTTTACTATATTTTATCTGAGAATCTTAGAACTGATTTAGTTACTAAATGTAATTTAAGTTTCTTATTCTAGGGAAAATTAGATATGTTCGCCATAACTCGATGAAGCGTTTAATAAAAAAAAAAACATTTAAGATGGCTTTATTTTTCATATAGGCAAGTGAATGCTTATCATAGTTAAACAAATTATTTAATTTCATAATTGAATGCTTGATGTTTCTGTAGATATTCCGAATTTACGTTGCCAGCAATTTGATATGCAGCTTGTCAAATATATTCATGAATTTCGAATCAAGAGTAAAACTACTTGTAAACTTGTTAAAGGCAAATTTTTTATAAATTTAGATATATTTAATTTATTGAAAATTTCAACGGCTCTCAATTCGAAAAGCTGTTGTTAACTGTATTTTCAAATTATGAATATTTTACTTATAAATATGTTTAGTTTTGTAAATTTACAAATATTAATATTCAAATTCGAAAACAGTTTGTTAAATATATTTGCAAATTATTATTATTTTGCCAAGATTGAAACTACCTATAAATATGTTAAGTCTTGTAATAGAATTGTTTAATTTATTGAAAATAAATTAGTTTGCTCTCTTTATAATCAACATTTATGTTGCAAGCTAAATATACTTGCAAATTGTGAAAATTTTGTTAAAATATTACTCTTATTATGTTATTTAATACTTAGAATCACTTTAAAGTTAAAACTTTTGGCAAGAAGCTGTCGCTTGTATTTTCCGGTTCTTTGGTTTTCACCCATAGTAACCAAAAAAGATAACAAACAGAATCCTTTTCATTCAACTCTCCCACGCATCGACTGACACTCAGAGCTGAGAGTTGAGAGCTCAGAGCGCATAATAAATCATTTAGCATTACAAAAACAAGAAAAGGATAAAGACGCTAGACTATATTTTGACACATTAAAGAGCATGTGAACAAAAGGTGTTTTTTCGAGTTGAGGAGAATGCATTGTCCGATCTTGAGATTTAGGTCGCTTGGTCTCGGGGTCGTGTGCTCCAAAAAAGGAAAAGTGTAAGAACTCCCTCACGCTTTCTCTTCTATTCTATTCAATTTCAATTCCAATGTCAACGCTGACACTTGACAACTCAATGCAATTGTTTAGGTTCATTTTCTAAAGGGGGGGAGCAACAAACTACTGCAAATAGTAGGCAAGGATTAAAAAGAAAGAATGGGAAAATGACAGCGCCGGAAGAACTTTCACCTCGAAATAAAATGAGCATTTGATAAACAGTCAAAAGAAAGGAGTGCGTATTGTTCAGCTTAAGGATTTAACAGCTGCTTTCTGGTTCTTGTTTTTAGTTTTTAATAGATTCCTCGTTTGAGGGTTCAGGATTGTTCATCTTCAGTTCACTTTTTGGCGTGGGTACAACTTTGTGTGGCGCAGAGACTAAAAACGCGCCGCCATCGCATCAATCAGTCGAAACAAATTTGTACAAATTATAGGGCTGCCTTTTAGTGGACTCTCTCTAAGGATACGCAGATTGATGGAAGCAAGAGAGAAACACAGACTTTATTTTAGAGGGCGCGGGCGAATCTCATAATTCAGCTCTTTAAGAAGTTGTTACTTGAAACATTTATTTTTACACCTAAGGCGTCCTCCCAAAAAATAAAAAGAAGAACTCGCAATCAAAATGTTGTTGTTGCGTTTGGTTTATTTGAATTTCAATAAGGCACAAGAGACTCGAGCCTGACTTTAACTGGCCCCAGGTCGAGTTCATTATCCTGTTATGTGCATAAGGCGGCATTTTTTGCTTTCATCTCGCACGCAACATTTGAACGGGGCGTTATTAATTAGCGTTATGAATTATTGATGCGCTGACCAAACGTTCTCGTTCTCTCTCTCTCTCTCTCTTCGTCACTCTTCTTCTGTCCTTCTCTATCGCTGATTGCTGTGCAATTTTGATAGTCGCCAACTATTTGCACAAGTGCACAAAGCAAGACAACTCAAGAGGAGCAACTCTGATATCTTCATTGTGCAGAGGATGCATAAATCGCCAACATGTTGCACGTACATCATCTGCTGGCGCTGCAGCCACAAGATATGTGTTCCCAATTAGCGAAAGACCCCAAATGCGACACACAGTCACAGTCACAGCCACAGCGAACGAACGACGCCAAGACTCAAGTCTCAAGACTCAAGATTCAAGCTGCAGTCAGGCAAAAGGCAAAAGTTATTCGAGTTGTCATATTAGATTGTGATAAATGTAGTTACATACGCAATGTGATAACTTTTCGACGCTCAGCTCTGCGCCGGCGCTTAGCTCTGGCTCTTTCTCTCTCCCTCTCCCTCTCTTTCAGTCTATCTCTCTCTCTGTGCTGTCTCTCCCTCTCTCTGTCGGTGGCTCTCTCTCCTTCTGCCCACCATTCAAAACGCTTTTATGACATTCGGGAAATTCCGAGAGCTGCATTTTTAGCTTTTATTACCCCTGCGCCCTGCGCTCTGCCTTGACCCTGACTTTACAATTGATGTCACGGAAAATCCCAAGTCCTCAAAATCCTCAAAAAAAAACATGCACATAGATATAGAAATTTCCGCTTGATCCTGCGCTTGACCCTGACTGAAAAACTGTAAAATCTGTGACCTGTTTAGGGCGCTTAATATTACACCTGCCCGCGGGGTGGCTGTCTTTCCATATTTCTTTCCTTTCCCTTCTCTATTTTTGGTTTCGGTTCCTGTGCCTGCGCCTAGACCTTAACATCGACCTGTCTCTAGTCCCTTCTTCTAGAAGGGGTTTTTGGTTGCATTCTACCTGCGATGCGAGCAGCGCTTGTAAAATTTAGGTGGCAAAAATTACACCTTCTTAACGATGACGAAATCATCGTTGGTGCTAATGCTAAGCTATTCTTATTTTGCCAACACTAATCTGGAGGCAAATTCGTGGGCAAAGGGCAGAGTCTTAATCTCTTATGCTGAATTAGATTGTCAGCTCATTTAACACGCACTTTAATCAGCGGAATCTTAGAGCAATATTCGTTGTTGATCAACTTGGTTCAATACAAAATACATTAAAGTATTTTTCAAATTAATGCACACAGAGAAAGAAAATCTAGACTTAATACTTTTTCGATCTTAAAGAAGACAATCTTTAAATAAGATTTTTAGGTTGAAACAATCTTCAATCAAAATTGTTATGCCAAATTAGCATTTGAAGATTAAGAACATCTTTTCGATCTTAAAAACGCATTTTTATTCTGTTTCTTTAAATATAGGAATTCCCTTCGTTTAAAATTATAACCTAAGATTAAAATCTTGAATTTTAAGATTGGACAATCTAGATTTTTGTAGATTTTCCATCATGATTTAAGTTTAAACCTGCTTGGTTTAATTTTGACATACTAAAAATTTTGATTCAAGATTTTATTCTTGATTTTAACAAGTTTTTCTACAAGTGTGTAAATAGCAAAAGATTCCAGGATATAAAAAAAGACTGAAATAGATTCGGATTTGATGTAAGACTAAATTTTTTTTTATCATTTTAGTATGTCATATTTGATTTAATATATGTTATTATATATTGTATTTCATATCCTTACAACAATAGTTTTCTCGATATGCAACTCGAAAAGATTTTTCCAGTTGCAGTTCCCAAAACATAGTTTAAACTTAAGGAAATATGCCTCACACCAAGTGCTATGAATTGCTGTTAAACAAACACTGGCATTATTAGGACTCAAGATGCGCCTCAATTATTAGAGATCAACGACGAAAACAAACTTCTGTTGCTACTTTGACCACCAACGGAGTGTTGCCTCAATTAAAAACTTACATTTTGCTTACTATTTATTTGTTTTTGCACATCTCTCGAGATCTTATCTAATGCTCTGTGTGGCCTGTCAACACAAACAATTGCACTTGCTACTGGGCGTGGCAGAGTGCAACACGTTGCAATAACAGCAGCGTGTCAAGTGGCCAGCAGACTTCCCACTTTTTCCTCGCTCATTTACCTCATATTTTTCTTTATTATTTTTACACCAGGGCATTACAGCTTTGTGCCTGCAGGAAATGTGTGTGTAACAGACAGAAGGAGGCATCTTTGAACCCATAATGGATGTACATACATGTATATTTCAGATCAACGTCAAATATATTAGAAAGTTATTGAAAAACTGCTTTTGTTGTGCAAAAAACGACTCCTTATTTATATATTTGGTATATTTTGTGCTCTATGGTATATTTTTATATTCGAAATATACAATAGAGTCCGAAGTAGTATATTAATATTATTTAGTAGCTTTGGTTGATGGTATATTTGTCAGCTTAGCGTATATTTTGAATGTAATAGTATATCTATATGACCGCCAGTATATTTTAGCTTCCTTAGTTGACAAGTCGGTATATTTCGAATGCAATGGTATATAAATGGTATAATGTCATCGTACATTAATATACCAAATATGACCTTCCAGTTGCTGTCATTGATAATTTGCTCTGGTATATTTTAGTGGTCTTGTTTGGTATTTTTGTATATTTATGGTATATTTTAAATGTAGTATTCTATATGGATATACCAAATATGACATCCGGTACATTTTAGTTGCTTTAATTGACAAGTTAGTATATTTCATTCTCTATGTATTATCATATCAATATATATATCAATATACCAAATATGACCTACGGTATCAATAGACAGTACTATATCAATATACTATCATCTAATTACTTGGCCCTTGAAATTACTACGATTCTACTACTAAGTGAAAAAGGCAACAAGCGACGCTGCGATGATATTTGACATTGGCTCACACGTGCCCCAGTGTCCAGTTGCGAGTTGCGAGTTGCGAGTTGCAGATGCCGCGCTGCTTGCCGTTTCTCTTGTTGCAATCTCACTGAGCTGGGGCACGTAGCAAAGCGCTCCTAAGGCTGTCGTCTATCTCTTTCATTCACTTCCCTCTGTCTCACTCGCTCGCACTTGCTGTGCGGCAATATCTCACATTGAAATTCCGAAACACGTACACGAAACGTCTGAGATGTTCTTTGATGGATTATATGGATTTTGCTCATAAATGTGAAGTAAGGCGAAAAATTAATATCGCATCGCGGCAAATAGTTTTGAAGTTGTCTCCCCGTCCCCTCCCCAGCTCCCCCCTCTCAGCACTCCTCTCTCTCTCACACTCTGTCTGCCCTTCTTCTGTCTTCTGCTCTTGTGTCATCAATCTGCGGTGGCGGTGACGCTGTTGCAAGTTTGTCAAACACTCTCTCAACACACTCTCAGTGTTGTCTGTCGCTTGTTCAGCTGTGTGGGTGCATCAGCGGGGAAGGGGGGCAGAGAACGGGGCAGCATGGGGCAGCAGCAACTGTTGTTGCATTTGCATAAAAATCACCAAGACGCATCTGCAACGCATCTCGCCAACGTTGTTGTTGTTGTTGCTTGCTGTTTTTGTTTGTTATACCCTGTAGATTTTGTAAATGTCGATCGAAGGAGTTTCAATTATCAAGTGCTAAATCCTTCTGCTTAGAGTTCAACTATTATTTTGAGCAACTACTTTAACTTACATCCACTGAACTTCTTAGCTAAATTAGGCACTTTTTGTATATTGCTTTTATTTGCTATGATTGTCATTAACAATACTCTATGGTAATGTTATAGTATATCAATATACCAAATACGGCCTTTGGTATTTTTTAGTATATTATCTTGGTATATTTTGTTTTTAAAAATACCACACTGACAATAAAATAATACACAAATATACCAAATGTGAGATTCAGTATATTTTAGTATTTTTCAGTGTATTGATTGGGTATATTTTGGGAATAATACCGCATAATAAAAGATTTATCAAATTATTTCAATTTTATAGTCTGGTAATGGAATAGAATATCAATATACCGAATAGAACTTTCGGTATATTTTAATATTTTTTAATATATTTATTTGAAATATTTTGGATGGATTCATCAAATTAAGTCAATTTTATAGTCTTTTAATGATTCCACAATAACATTATAAATTTACTTTTATTGTCAATCAAATAATTTTAAATTTTGGATTATTATAAGACATTTGAAAATATCAAACAACCATTTTGATTAATATGAAAAGATATTGCAATGATAGTAAGAGAATCAGCAAACTTTAATTCCCAATATACAAGTCAAAAGATAGTTTGAAACTTTTTAGATACTTCATAAGATTTAAGATCATTTTATTGTATGCAATTTGTATATTTTATTTGAATGGAAAGAAATAAGGTTAACTTAGCATACTAAAAGTAACTATAACTTTATATTATATGTTATGTTCAACCAACTAATAACGAATTCAATATTCCAGCCTGCAAACCAAGTGATAGAAAAGTAGAAATGAAACAAGTTAGCTAAATATTGATGCGTTAACATGTTCAAATTCAGATCAGCATTCAAAAGTTTTATAGTTTTCTTTGCAGGGTATCTTTGTGTTTGGTTTTCTTTAGCCATGCGTTCAATGCGAATATT
Source organism: Drosophila sulfurigaster albostrigata (assembly GCF_023558435.1). NCBI lineage: Eukaryota > Metazoa > Arthropoda > Insecta > Diptera > Drosophilidae > Drosophila > Drosophila sulfurigaster. Next base: position 23,888,208 of record NC_084885.1, read on the forward strand.
TGCAGTTGTTATTGCCGACTGAGCTCCACTTGGCTTGCCCCAAAGGGGCCAAAATGGGCGGACAGAGCTGAACTGATCGATCGATTGTTGTTGTTGTTGTCCGGCGGGGCACGCTGCAAGTTGCAAGTTGCACGTTGCCGCAACCTCGCTCTCAGTTAAGTTTTTTTTTCGGGCCTTCTGCTGCCTCCGATCATAAATCATGTGGTGTAATTACCCGTTGGCGCAGGATGCAACGCATAAGCCACGCGCACTGCGCGTTTTTGCACCCCAAAAAAAACAAAAACAAAAAATATATAAAGGGTTCAAGAGTTTATCGCCAGCGATATTGGCGCTTGTAATCCTTTTGTGCCTCTCTTTGTTCAGCCAACAAGGAAAACAAAAAGGATTGCGCCATGCGTCGATGATGACCAAACAGTTTTAAGTTTTTTTTGTATCCCTTTTGAAGTGCCCTCTCCTATGTCTATATTTGATTTGATAACCATGCAACAATGTACGTAAAAGTATCCTTTGATCAGCCACCAGCAACAGCCAAAAGCAACACTTGTTGAGTGCCTGCAAATATATTTTGGAAACGCAGAAAGATCCACAAAAAACGATATGTCAATTGCTCATTCCAGGAATAACCTCTATTCTATTCACCTCTCAGTCTGTGTCTCTCTATTTCTATTTCAATTTCCTAACCCTAACATCAACTTTAACTGCAACTCTTACGCACTTAAGATCCTCTGCCACAACATTCCATATTCCATCATCTGCAGTCGACTCTGCTCTAAGCAATCAGCGACTGTGTGTGTAACCGCAAAAACCTCAGCGATAAACTGTCAAATGAAATCAACTCTCGCTGCTCTACACAACAAACTGGGTAACTAACATCCATTGTACATTCTAAACTAGTATATGTAAATATAAAAGGAATTTAATAAATAATAGACAAGTATATACATTTGTTTATTATTTATTAAATTCCTTCTGTATTTAGTCTGCGCAGTATTTTTTTTTATAGCAAGTAAGGAATATTACAATATTTATTGATTTCAAGAAATTGAAATGTTCATTTAGTTACATAATGACTGAATAATTGAAAAAATAACAATATTCAGCAGCATATTAAATTTAATTAAAGAAATAATTAAAAAAAAATTAAATAAGCAGCAATATTCGAAAGTACTTGAAACTAATTAAATAATTAACATAAGAATAAATATAAAATATTGAATTTTATAAATAATTCACATAAAAACACAGGGCTAAGCTACCTTGAGGAACTCATCACATAATTTGTGTAACCTGCAAAACAAAAGGTTTTTAAATTTAAATTCTTATTATAGTTTCCAGATGAAAATAATCGACCATCATATTATTTAATTGAATTCAATTTAATTGAAAAGCTCCTAATCTTTTACCTAATACAAATTATATGATGAATGCCTCAAGAAATCTCTGATAACTATGGATCTTAGATAGTTATATAAGCTGTCATATTTCGTGCAGTATTTTGTAATATAATAATGCATGTTGAAAGCACGTTAATTTAAAAAATATACATACAAATAAAATGTTAATTAAAAAGTAAACAACAACAAATTTCTTATTTATAAGAAAATTTTAAAATAAAAGTTACTTGCACACAAATTTAATTTTTTTGTTTGTCTCTTTATTTTATTGTGGAAACATTTATATATTTATTAATAACTATAATAATTCATTTTCAAATTACATTGAAAAGAATGATGGAATGACGCTTTAAATGTAATAGAACAAAGCAAATCTATTGCCAAAATAAGCATTGTCAACATTTTTGAGTTTAAGTGCTTCAGCATATTTATTTAGTCCATCAAGCTGAAATTTTTTTTATACACTTCCCTTGTAAAAAAGAATAAAGTCACAATAAAGTGTATACAAAGTGTGCTGGCAGAAGAAGCGTTGTTACTACTTGCATTTTCATTCCAGTTTTTTATTTATATTTATATTTTTGTTGTTGCTTCTTGAAGTCTTGAAGACTTCTCTTTGCTCGCTCGCAGCCTCTTTTAATGCCTCGGACTTGCCCACTTCCCGTACGGGTTTTGGGCCAAGCAAGCAAGCACATAAAGATGGTACAAAAAAAAAGACAAGTAAGAAAGCTGCTGTCGAGTGTGTTTGACTGTGAGATACCCGGTAAGCACTTTAAATAAAAGCAAGTGGGGTAGTAGTCTTAAAACATACTGAATTAATATACCGCAAAAATACTAAAAGATATCAAATGATATATTTGATATATTAATATATTACTATTCATTATTCTGGAAATATACCAAAATAAATTACTAAAAATATACCAAATGCTGTATATGGTATATTGATACTATTATACTACATTCTAAATGTATTTGCTATTTTGATATATTACTATTCATTATTCTGGAAATATACCAAAATAATTTACTAAAATAAATATAATACTACATTCTAAATGTAACATAGAGTGCAAAATATACCAGATTGTTAACATTCAAAATATACCATGAAATACAAATTATGCCAGATTTTCAACCAAAACAAATAATATAGTATACATCGAAGTCAATGTGTATTCGGTATATCGATATACTATTACTTTTTAAGTATACTGAACATATACTATTACATTTAAAATATACCATGGAATACAGAATATACCAGACATAGCTATATCTTCTCGCCTGTTGACGCTGATCAAGAATGTATATATTCTATACATCCTTCATCCTGTTATAAACATTTGCACAAACTCATAATACCCTTCTACCCTCTGGTTAGTGTGTATACAAAAAAACTACACAGTATCCCCAATGCTGTCAGGTTTTGTCAATTATCAGGTGCAGTGCTTCACTCCCCTTCTTCATCTCCTTTCCCTCTCATCAACATTGCCACAACAACTTGGCTTTCAGTCAGTTCAAGCTTTTGCAGCTTGAAGCGTGTTTTAAGCGTGCGAAATTTTCATTCACAAATGCATCTTGTGTGTTGTGGGGAGGCAGCAGCCAGTGAGTGGGGCAAAGAGTTGCTTACATAATGTCGCTCCTCTTCTGCTGCTGCTGCTTTGGCTGCTGCTTCGACTGCTGCTGAGTGCATTCAAATGAGTTTTGAATGCGTTTCGTATACAAAGTCGTCTGCCGTCTGTTGTTCAGAGGAGAAGGAGGCGCCTTACAGCGCAACTGATGGCTGTGACAATTGTGACGCTTTTGTGGACTGTAGTCAAATTAATTTCACATTTCCTTAGATTCACCTTTATACATTTTGTTGTTTGTGTGTAAATATTTAGACGAGCCATGAAAATCTGGCCAGTTGGTCAGTGGCAAAATTTCGTTCTGGTTGGCAAGGTCAACTTGAGTTGACATCTGTGGAAGCAGCTGCAGCAGTCAGCAAAACATTCGTTGCACAGTAGCCCGTGGCTAATCAAAGGTCAAACGCAAAGGTTTCACTTTACACAGACGCACATATTGAATTTCTTCTCTTCTCTCTCTCTGCTGTATTATTTACATTTAATTTTGCAATTTTTATGATCTCCTCTTCGCTGGTAATTGAATTCATCAGGCCACCCAAAAATCACGAAAATTGCTGGCATAATTTTGATTTGAATTTAATGACTTTATTTAACAGAGAGATTCCATCCAGCCATCCATCCAATCTTCATCCTTCAGCTTGCAACTTGATCCCAAAGTCATGTCTTGTCTTCTCTGAGGCAGCTGTCGCAACTGTTCGGTGCGTGTTGCGTCTTTTGGCTCACAATTGATAAGTTTTCGTTTCGCAAAATTGCATTTTAATCAAGTCTTATTAAAATTAGTTTAGCGCTCTCTGCTCTGTGCTGCTGTGAGGTCCACTCAGAGCTGATCTCGAACAGCTTAATAACATTTTAACTAGCCAGTTCCGTTTCGAGTTCGTTTTGCAATCTTCCCCGCGTTGAAATAAAGTTATCAACACTTTGCTCAGAATTCAACCACACGCCACAGTCACAAGTAATTGCCACCGTCTTTTCCCCCCCCCCTTTGGATTCCCTTTTTTTTCGGTTCGTCACGCGTCGTGTCGAGTCAATCAACGATCTCGCTTGTTGCCATTCAAAAAATAGCAGACTTGCACGCAAATAGCAGCAACAGCAGCTAAGATACAAGACTCAAGACACGCTTCCCCGTTCCAGTTCAGTGAAAGTTAACACGCGTCAAAAGCTGCCACAGAGCGAGATAGAGAGACCGAAAAAGAAAGAGAGAGATATGGACTCGAGCAATATTGTCTTAGGGTAGCAAATAAAAAAACTTGCTTTCAGCCTAAATGCTTTCAAAGAGGGGCTCATCCACATTGCCTTTGGGTAATTTACAGCTTCGCCCTGTCGCTCAACTTTCTTCACTTCCGGCAACTTCCCTTAACTTTTTTTTTTTGCTTAATTGCATTTTTACTATCATTGGGATGAATTGCGATTAATATACTAAATTTTTAGTATGTGGTATTTATAATATACTGAATATTTTAGAGTATACTACTTTATTATATTAAATATTTTTAACATATAATCTTTCAATATACTAAAAATACTAAATCCTAAATATTAAGTATAATAAAATAACACATACTAAATTTTTAGTATTTGCATAGTATGTTAGTATATATACCAAATATTTAGTATATTAATATACTATATATGTTTACTATCATTGAGATGAATTTCGATTGTTAACAAATATTTAGTGTATAGTATTTTAATATACTAAATTTTTAATATACGGTATTTTAATATACTGAATGTTTTAGTATATAATATTTTAATATATTGAACATTTTTAACATATAATCTATTAATATACTGAAATGTACTGAGTAAATATACTGATATATTATGCTAAATTCTAAATATTTAGTATATTAAAATAATACATACTACATATTTAGTTCTTATTACATAGTATAGTATATTAGTATACCAAATATTTAGTATATTAATATACTATATATATGTTATTATAATTATTTATAAAATTTAATTATATATTTCTGTTTTATGTTTTTCTTTTAACAATTGTTTACATTTCTTTCCTTTTTTTTATATAAATAAATTTATATTTTTGGACTTTTTCACTACACATCTTTTAAGTAGATTCCTAGCTTTTTGCCTGCTTAGTGCAGAGTGTCAAGTGGCTGCGAGGATATCGACTCATTAGATCGCTTAAATGGCAATTAAAGGCAACGACACGTTCCAGCACTTTAAAGACTTTTTCATCGAGTTGAAAATGAGTCTAGGAAGAAGTGGATAGTTACATCGTATAATAAAGATCAGAGCTGCTGATAAACGGTGTAAATTTCCACAAACTGCGATGACCAAACATAAAAAAAAACCCCGTCGAGTCCGAATGAAATATGAAATTATTAAAACGACGCTGCAGGATAACGTGAGCTCAGTTTTCAGGTCCTTTTTCTCTTAGCTCGAGATAAGGAAGGAATGAAGGAATAATAATAACAATCATAACGAGCAAATACAATGAAGCTAAAAAGTATTTTTAACTATCTCTATTTCTCTCGTTCTCGCTCATTTTTTGTTGGAAAATTAATGCGCTATTAACGACCGCAAGGATCGCGGCAACCCTCCGAAAAAAAAACACACACACACAAACGTAGAGAAAATGCATTGTCATAGGGACTAGAAGATGATGTCGAAGAAGAAAAGTATCTAGTAGGAGATTCTTGTTGCGTTAAATAAGTCATAAATTTCATTTCGATTTTATCCTTGTCTCTCCATCGATTTTTCATATTTAATTCCCATCTCCATTGTTCGCGTGGGCGCTGTCCTTAATCCTTTCTCGTGTCCTGCGCGCATCGAATCATGCGGGACACATACTCCAAAAAATAAAAATACTTTTTCTCCCCGCATGCATCTCACTTTCAAGTTGCAGTTTTCGGTGGAATTAAGTCACATAAATCGTGTTGACTTAAGACTTGATTTTTGATTTCAATTCAATTCAATTTTTTTGATACTTATCGTTTTGGAGTAGTTGATGCTCTTCTTATCACCGATTGCAGCATATTAGATCTGTTCTGATGTGTGGTCTAATCACACTCTACGTTCGCTCCCCTTTTCTCTATTTTATTAGCAGCTTATGGCTTATGACTTACTCAATTGGAGAGCCAAGAGACAAGTTGTTTGCCTCTCCAAAGTGCAGCTGTGAGTTGCCTTTTAAAAAGTAAATTTAATATTACCTAAAGAACTACAGCTTAAGTCAGTTTCTTAGGCACAACTCGAGCAGCTTCAGCAGTTGCTAAAGAGAGGATTCATTTTTTTTATAAAGCATCTTAATATGTTTCTAAGGAGAGAATTAATTTCTTTTATTAGTTTCATTTTTCATTTTCTAAGTGATTTATGTATTTTGTATTTTTGTTTTAGAAATCAAAAACTAAGACATGATTTATAATTACAATTTTGTACTAATAATTGAAATTGCATTTGTAAAATTCAAATCTATTCAAATTTCAGTTAATTTACTATTATTCTATTGCCTAATGAGGTGTATATTTATTAATGCACTTGATGCATTAAAACATTGTATAAACAAGTAAGTCGAGTACACTCGACTGTGAAATACCCACTATTCGTTTTGACCAAAAGCAAAACAGTATGGTCTTAAGTTTAAAATAAACGAAATTTATATACCGCAAAATTTTTATAAATATCCATGATATATTGGTATTTTGATATAGTACTTACTACATACAAAATATACCAAAGAATGAAAAATAACCATAGACTAAATTTGGTATATTGATATAGTATATACTGCATTCAAAATATACCAACGAATGACAAATATACCACATATACTACAGGTTATATTTGGTATATTGATATAGCACTACATTCAAAATATACCATAGAATGCAAAATATACCACATATTATACTGACATGTAATGACATTGTGGTCTCGACTCTTGCCGATCTTGATCAAGAATATATAAACTTAATAGGTATGCCTTCTTCTGCCTGTTACAAACATTTCACACAGTTACAATACCAATTATTTATTGGAATACATTCATTCTTTTTTTCAAATCAAAAAGATTTTCTTTGAATTTATAAAACGTCAATTTACGAACAGCAAATCGTTTGTTGAATGAATTAATTCGCTAGATAAATTCCCGATGAATTATTTATTTACTATGTCCCATCTTTTCTTTTCTTCACAATGTGCATAATGTAAACTTTCAATTAATAAAATAACACTTTACTCGCGTCGCCTTTTTGCTGTTCATTTAACAGAAATCTACTCACACAGCTTGTTGCAACTTTGATATCGAGACTGCGAGAGAGGACGAGGGGAAGAGGGAGAGGGAGAGAGTATTGCAGTCAAGGGTTAATGGTAATATGGTTCAACACCAATTTAGACACTTTATGCATCTTGTTAGCAGCGGCCCCAAAAAGAAGGTAAGAAACAGCAGAGATTGCAACTTAGGTGAAGAAGTAATGTGATACGCCAAGCGCCCGAAGGCAACAGAAAAACACAGAAAAAGGGGAATGCCAAGGGAGAGGAAAGAGGAAGAGGGAGAGAGGATCAAGGCACGAGGTTGAGCATTAAACAAAAGACGTCGGGAGTGCGTATTGATTTCAATATTAATCGCTGTATATCACCAAAGAAATATATACAAGGAGATCGAGCCAAGAAGAATTTTGTGAGCAGTCTTTTCGCCTTCAGTTTTTTTTTTTTTTGTGTAATGCTCCTTTGGCTCGCTTTGTCTTATAATTGGATTTAGATTAATTGCATCTGCTTCACATCGAACACCACAAAAAAAAAAAAACCAAAAAATACGCGCATGAAAAATTACATCAAAAAGGCAAAAAGCAGAAGAAGAAATGAAATACAAGAAAGATGAGCTGAAACTGTTTTCTACAGAAATTGAAATTGTAACAGACGAAATTTCTGCGAAATTGACGACGGCGCGTGTTCGCTACTGACTGCATGATCCTTGATCCTTGATCCTTGCTCCTTGATCCCGCTGTGCACGCTTCCATCAGAACCGCAAATTCATTAGCTTTGTTTGTTTTCCCCTGACTGATTTGTTTTGCATAAGATCAACGGGAGCTCTCGATGGCAAAAACAAAAATGAAAGAGAAACATTTAATCATTAATTAGCAGCTAGATCAATCTCGATCTCAATCTCAATTGAAGATCGCTGCGATCGCTAAGACTGTCGCTCTCTAGAGAGAAAACACACTCCGGGGGCAAAGTTTGTACCAGTTTTTCATTTTCTGCTGCTGCGACGGCAGTCATGTTACTTTTAATGATAATTGCTGCCTCACAACTCATTTCTCAACTGTGATAAATTTTACTTCGCGCGCCAAGATCACCAAGATCTTGCCAGCCATCTCACGATCGCCATCGCCACCATCACGATCTCCATCTCCATCTCGATCTCGATCTCCATCTACATCTCTGCATCGCGCGTTGACATCAATGTCGACTTCGCAGGCATTTGTATGCGCCCAAAACTGTCATCACGTTGCGCTTTTGCGCCACACTTTGTATTTTGGGACCCCAACACACTGTGCGATTTAATCAGCTCATAAAGCGTACACAAATGTTGGCAAAAAAATTACTAAAGCAAATGCTGAAATTGTGATGAAATTTATGTTAAGAGTGAACTCAATTGAATCCATAAGTTGTATTTGGTATATCGAAAAAAAATGTATATACTAAAAGATATATTTAGTATATCCCATAATGTAATTACTAATAAAAAAAAAAAAAATGTATTACCAAAATAATATACCAACAAACCAAATATATACCAAAGGTTAGTATATCGAAATATTACATTCAAATTATATTTAGTATATACCATAACGTATTTATTAATAAAAGAAAAATAGTGCGTAATTATTCCAAACATATTCTAAAAATATACCAAAATAATATACCAACAAACCAAATGTATACCAATGGTTAGTATATCGAAATATTATTATATTTAAAATAAACAGTGCGCTATTATTCTAATTATATGACAAAATTATATACCAAAAATATGTCTTTATACCAAAGGTTAAATTTAGTAAATTGATATATAATGCTATTACATTCAAAATATACCATAATGCATACAAATATCATATATTTTTAATATATGTTTTTTGAATGCAAAATTTCTGCGATTATTGAAAGAATGAGATATCTGAAAGATTCTAAATTTTAAATCAAGAAAAATCTAATTTTTCTGTTTACAAATTGTATTTAGTTTTTGCCATTTGGGTATAGAAATTATCTGTGATATAGGACTAATTTAATAGAAGAAAAGTTGACTATTTCCAAAGTTCAGCTAAAGATAATAATAATTTTGTTGCTCAACAATTTTGTTCGTTAAGCATTCGTCGTTTTGTGTAACATACAAAAACGGAATATCTTGGGCTTTTAAGTTTATAAATATAGATGGAAAGTGTTCCCACAATATGATACAAAAAAAGAACGAATAATATCCAAAATTTTTTGTAAAATTGGATTCAAATAAAAAATATTCTACTTACATAATCAACAATCGTAAATTTCGTTAGTCTGCAAATATAGAAAAAGAAAGTGGCGAAATTAATTAAATAAATGAATATAGAAGATGACAACAAATAAATTAAAATTTTTTTAATGAATTCCTAAAATATAGTACTCTTTATTTATTTTGTACTCTTTAATTATAGGAATTTTAATCCAGTCATAAAATTCTATGACATTTCTTTAAGTTCAGAGTTAGTTAAACTGTCTATCTGCTATTTAATGATGCATTTAAAGCACTCGCTTCACTTTACTTTGACTTGTCTCAGCAACCATGACCTCTCCAATAAAATATCGTCACGTTTGTGGGCTCCCCAAAAAAAAAGAAAGAAGGAGAAGAAGCCACTTTATGGTCGGAACGATGCGCAGGTGAAGGGCCAAGAGAAGCTACCTACAATTTGTCTTTATGGCTACACAAAAAAAAAGAGGAAAACACAAAAAAAAAAAACAGAGATGCAAAGCAAAGGGATCCAAAGCGATGTCAAGGCGCAGTTTCTTCCCTTTCTATGGGCAACGACGAACGCACTCTGTCTGTGGTCATAAACCATTTAAACATTTTCAACTTGTTAGCAATTAATTAAATAGATCGGCCCGTGGCAACAAGTTCAGTCTTTGGGTCTCGCTGTCATTATTCTTATGGCCACTTGGTCCGAAGCAGCCACACAACAAAATGTCCCCATATCGATATATAAAGATTCCTCCCTTCCCCCTCTTTCTCTCTCTCGCTTTGTGTGTATGGAGTGCGTTAATTACCAAGAACAGCATTCAATTTTTATGGAGGACACACGCCCCATTGAGGCATTTGCATGCAACAACTACAAACGATCTGGCAACGCTAAATGCGCTTCAAACGTGACCGCTGAAAGCTGTTAAGAGGAACAGGAGAGGTGTGAGAGGGGAAAGGGGAAAGGGGGGAATCGGGACGAAGTGCGTCGTCTGCCAGTTTGAAATTTATTTCGCTGTTTTTGCAATTTAAGGTAATTATTATGTACCTTTGGGGTAATTTTAACACCTCGACACCATCGACAAATATCATCTTCAGTGCGAGCGAGAGCGAGAGACCGATGCCGATGCCAAGTCGATGCCGATGCCAATGCCGATGCCGGTGTCGGTCGTCGTACTTCAGAAGTAGCTGCTGCGCCTTTCATATCAACCATCCAAAATCACAACAACAACAACGACAAACGTTTCTTAGAAGCGCAAAGCTTTCAACACCTTCGATGCGTGCCCAGCAACGAACAACAGGCTGCCCCATTCCCATCTCCTCGTCCTCGTCCTCTTCCTCCTCCTGGACCTCCTCACCGCCTGCTCCCCATGCTCTCCCCCGCTGCGTTTGCTACTTTGGTTGCTGCTGACTTGGCCAGTTATTTTTCACACCTTAACAACATTTTTTCATACACTCATTGCGGTTATTTTGACTTCAGCTTTAGCTCCAACCATTTACTTATTTATGACAGTATATTTGGAATACTAAATATCCCTTTATATAATATACTATATATCAAATTGACAGCAAAATTAAATACTGCATATTACATGCCTCTTTAAATACTGCATATGTTATTGATAGTATATTTAAAATACTGTGTATTGCATATTATTTCTACAATTTCTGCAACTGACAGTATATTCAAAATACTATATGTCATTTTAAATACTATATAAACAGTTGACAGTATCTTCAAATTATTATTTATTACATGCCACTTTAAATACTTTATACGCAATTCACAGTATATTTAAAATACTATATATTGCTCACCACTTTAAATACTGTATATATGCAATTGACAGTATATATAAAATACAGTACATTTAAAATACTGTAAATCTCAAGCCACTTTAAATACTGTATATGTCAGTTGCCAGTTTATTTAAAATATCATTTTTAAAATACTATATTACATGGCACTTTGAATGTCATTTATGAAATTGACTGTATATTTATTATATATTTATGACTAGAGCTAAACATATAATATTCGATTGTCATTCGATGGTCAAAAGTTATTAGATCTGCCTGACTGCTTAAAATATACATATGAATATTGAGAATTTAATTGAGATTTCGTCAAAACTTAAGGAAGCTATTTGCATAGAAATATGGTATATGTGATTTAAACGTTGCTTTACTTGCTGCTTATTTTATACAAATTTATTTTCTTATTTTCCTGTAAGCAACAAATATATTTCATATAACTCCACAATCTAAGACATAATCTGCATAGATGGACAGACGGACGCACGATACATTTTCATGTTAAAGTTAAAAACTAAAATTGTACTTTAACAATGCAGTTTTGTAACTCAAATATAAAACAAACCAGCTCAAGGATTTCAACGTTAAGAGTATTTCGAATTCGTGCATAACTTTTGGCTACTGTTGCCCGACAGTTAGTTGTTGTTGCTTTTTCGCACTTGGCGGCGTATTCGGTTACTACAACTGAACAGAAAAATAAAAAGAAGTAAAAAGAAAGAACCGCCGCCACGTTTTTAATAATCGCTGCCACTGCGATTGCTGCTGTTGCTGTTGCTGCTTTTGCTGCTTTTGCTGGCTCTGTTATCTCACTCAGCTCATCGGGATGCGTTGGCTTTTGGGTATTGAACTTGGGCTTTGGCTGCGGCTTTAACTTTGGCTTTAACTCGTGAAGGCTTCACGCGTATCCTGCCGAGGTTCCGCTCGCTGTCAGCATCGCATTTGCTGTTGTCGCAATTATCGGCGAGTGGCGTGCGTGTAAATTACCGTTATTAGGTGTGATCGTGCGAATTTCGCAATGATTTCCCCCCGTCAAAAAAAGAACAAAAAATAAAAATATACAAGTATATACTATATAAAAATAAAAAATTAAAACTCTGTTTCAGTTTTCACTTCGTTCACGCGAAAGTGACGACAATTTCCGCTTGGGAACACCCATAAAAAGTCAAATTAATGTGATGACCACAGCACAGAGATAACACGATAACGATAACACGATCTCACACAACAGAACTGAGGACAGGCGACATTTCACTGGCAGATTTCACGCTCATGATATGTATCATCCTCAACTCTCAACTCTGACCTACTCTATCACGTTTTACACGCTACGTGATCGAGTATCGAGAGCTACTTTACTTAGGTTTTACTTTCAGTTGCCAGAATTCAGTAGCTGCTACTATTTTTGTTTTTTCTCTTTGTTTTTTCGTTTGTTCTAATCCTGCTGTTGATGTTCGGAATTCTCAATTAGGCTTAATGAAGAAGCGCCAGACACATAAAATACGTAATTAATTGTCATATCGATATCGATGTCGCTTATAGAGAGCAACACTTGTTCTTGTTGTTGTTGTCACTTCACTTGCTTCCGCTGAGCTGAGGTTTGCAGCTTGCAGCCAAAGGACACGCACTTCTAGGACATGTGACTTAACCTCACGAGTTCTTAGAAAACACAAGCAATGAGATCAGTTAAGAGAAGTCAAAATACATTCCTCTATTCCTTTCTATTTTCATATTTCTAATATTTGGAAGCGCAAAAAACAAATGTAACTACATTTATTTGTTCTACAAAGAATCAAATTTTGCTACTTTTATGCAATGTTTTGATATTTTTATCATTTAATACTATTATATATTTCTTATAAGGTATTGATTAAAGAATTTAAAAGTTAATAGAAAGAAATGCAAATAAAAAGTAGACAATGAGATAAGTTAAGAGAAGTAGCACTGTATTCCTCTTCTACTTATTTATTAGTGATATTGCAAGATTTTGTTACATTATTAGAAAAATATTTTGGGACTAGAATTTTCTATTATTATTCTAATATATATATTATTTGGAAGCGCAAAAAGAAAAACTCAAGTAAATGTTTGCAACATATCCTATAAATATTTATGAAAATATCTCATTTTATGTACGTTCAAAATTTAATATTATTGCTATAATTTGAATACTTGTAATTATTTCTAATTAATATACTAAATTGTTCTACAAATATAAATTTTAATCTTAAATCTTATTCAGAAACCAAATATAGCCTTTGGTAAGTTTTAGTACTTTTGTGGTATATTAATTTGGTATATATTAAATCGAATACCGAACTGTTTTGCTTTTAAGCTAGGAAATAGACGAAAGAAAAATGACTGACATCAATCTTAGGTCTTAATATATAGCTTATCTAGATCTATAAAAAAAAACTTTACTTATTTTTAAAAACTTTTTAGTTTATGTTTCTTTTCATTAAAGAATTACCCATATTCATTACACAGCGCAGAACACTGCACAGCAAATTTGATACTTCCATAGATTTTCTTATTTCTATTTGCTCCTCATTTGAAAAGAGATTCAAACGAGTTTCCAATTAGTTTCCATTACAATTCTAATACACACAAACAACGAACGATAGATGGCGCCACTTCGCCGCCTAGACATTCCCATTACATGCCAATTGGATTGACAATGTCGCACATAGAGGACGCTAGCTGACATACGAAAACGATCCTCACTTGTTGAACTTGGCAACCCTGCGTCCTGTTGATCCTTTTTACATTTTTACCTGTCATCAGAGCATTTACCCCACCTCCTGCCTCGAGCATTACAAGCACTTTAATTAATCAACGAAGTTTGAGCGGGGGAAAAAATGCGCAGAGCTAATTAAAATGCTACCAAAACATTTTCTTTCGTCAGTCGGTGGGTGTGGAAGCGATGAGCAAGGAGCAAGGAGCAAGGAGGCGTGTAGGCGATGACGCAAAGGATTTACCCCTTTTTGTAGTGCATCGATTTCTAGATATTAGAAATGCATTAATGAAAATTGAAGTAGAGCAGCTTTTAAAAAACGATTACGATTAAGCGATTGCAGTTGCATGCCCCATGCCGCGGCTGCAGCTGCAGCTTCAATGTTAATCAAGGGTTTTTGGTTTTTTATGCATTTATTGGATTATATTGTGGCATCTTGTTACCCGTAATTGTAACGGTGCATGAGGCATGCAACAACATTGTTGCCACAGCGTCCATAACAAATTTATGATTGGGCGCTTTATGGGGGCCACTTCACTTGTTTCTTGCTTCTTGCTGCTGTTGCTCTTGCTGTTGCACATATAAATAGCCAAGCGCCAAGTTGCAAGTTCCCTTGCTTATTTTTTTGTTGCCTTTTTTCTTCGCTGTCAAGTTCGTTTTGCCGGTCGTCAAGTTGCAGCTTCGTGACAAAGCTCATGCAAAATGAGTTGCAACCGAAATGCAGAAGAGGAGACGACACTCTTTATATGCATGAGACGGCACACACTTGTGGGATTTGTTGTTCTTACTCGTTCTCGTTGTTGTTGTTGTTGTTGTTGCTCTTATGCTAATCACCCTGATCGGAAGCACGTGTCAAATGCGGCAATGCGGCAATGCTTAATGCAAAAGAACAGTTGCGATTGCGCCTTGCGCCTCTCGTTATATTATTGCTCTTCGCCTCAAGGCCATTGCTGCCCCAGACTCAGTCTCAGTCTCAGTCTCAAACTCAGACTCTGTCTCAGTTTTTCTGTCTCCGTCTCCGTCTCCGACTTCGACTCCAACTCAGACTCTAAGTCAGACACAACGCCAAATGGCAAAAGCCTTGAGCTGTGTGACACACGAATGATTCAACTGCATTGCTTGCACAGTGGGGCAAGTGTTGGGCGCATAAAGAATGCAAATTTCATATGCAATGTATTATAATAAACTTTAAAATCTTCTTATTCTAGTGTCAAATTAATCAAAATTTGATTTAAAATGCAAAATATTAAAATCTTTAAAATCCACTTCCACTAATTCTAGTGTCAAATAAATGCAAGCTTTTAAATCTTTAAAATCTGCCACTAATTTAAGTATTAAAAGTAATAACAAGTAAGCTCCTTAATTAGATGTTAGTTCTATCGAAATTAACAAACAAATTCAATAATCAGCAAAGATTGCTTTCTACAAAATGGTATTAACTCAGCCATATTAGGCAAGCCATATTTGAGATATCCGCTAATTGAAATCGAAAATTGAAAGCAAAATAGTGGAGTATTAATTTAAAAGAAAAAAAAAAACAAATTAATATTCTACTACATGCAGAATACACTATGTACTTGTGAAATTAAAAAAAAATAACAATTTTCAGAAATTCTTCTTTCACTACAAAATTTCAATAAAATATTCAATTTTACTCAAGTGTATGAAAATGTAAAAAATGTATGTATAATTTCGTATATGTAAAAAATAAATCTTAAGGCAATATTTTACTATTTCAAACCCAAGCATCTTACTATCTTTACTATGTTTAGCACAAAACTAGAATATACAATCATAATAAGGTGTTTAAATGACTTACATTCCGCATAACTCATAATGTGAGAAGGGTAAAGAGGGATATATTATTAAGCGTAGCAATTTCAAGAACTTTGAAATTTTAGAATACAATTTAATCATTTGCTTTATCAATTGAATAAAATGTGTGATGAATTAAATCGGATTTTTGCTGATATTTCTCTTAAATCATTTGATATATCATTAGTATAATATTAGTATTATAATGTTTGAATTTTCAAATTATAATGAATTCAATCTTTTAATGTTTTATTATTTCTCTCAGATCAATTAATAAATTCTTTTACAAACTTTGAAATAATAATAAACTTTGTGAATTTTCAAATGATGACGAATTGTAATCTTTTCTTTTTTTTAGTATTTTTCACATATCATTTGACAACTTCTCTTGACGAACTTAGTAATAGGAATATTTACATAATTTGAAAACTCAAAACAAATTTTATTGCTTCAATATTCATTCAAAATAAATTCAATATTTTAATTATGAGAGATCCTTTAATTACGTTTAGATCCTTTCGCAATTATTCCCACAATCAATTGGTCAAATTTCTTGCCCCACTGTGCCTCACATTCAAAGGGTGGTGAACAGAGGTTGGATGGGGTTCAGTGTTTAACTTGTCCAGTGAAAGTGCCACAGAGTGTGGCTCCTCTTCTCTCCCCTCTCCCCTCACCACTCCACTGACAGCGATGATGGATCACTAGTGTGGCGAATGGTGCGCAGTTTCTTTCCTTTTGATTCTTATAAATTTGTGTTCGTTTCCCAATTTTCATTCTCATTTTCATTTTTCTTTATTTATGATTTAAGATATTTCGTTCGTTCGTTCGTTCTCTTATTATTTTCTTGACGACAAAAGTGGAAGTGCATTGAAAAGCGAGTCCTTCGACTGTGACAAGGATCTGTATGAGAGTGTGTATGTGTGTGTGTGTGTGTGTGTATTGTGCACAAGAGATTTAAGTCTCGATTTCGATGGTAGGGAAGATCTCGAAAAAATGAAATGAAAATGCGAATGGCAAAAGAAGAAGAACGCGAAGCGAAGCGAAGGGCACAAAAGGAACTGTTTGTGTGACACACAAAGGACAAGTTGAGAGCGAGAGCGAAAGAGAACGAACGAAAGAGAGAGAGGGAGAGAGGGAGTGTGAGTGAGGCACCCACATGAGCAACCCCTAAGCGTTAACCCCTAACCCAAGCGAGTCGATCACTTGTGGCACACAACTCCGAGGCAGGTAGCGATCGTTGTTGCTCTGCAACCACCGCAACTCTCTGCCTCTGCCTCAGTCTCAGTCGCTGCCTCTGTCGCAGTCGACGTCGCTCGCTCGAGGGGTATTTAAGGCCGTTGCGCAGGACGAAGTTTATCATTGCGGAATTTGATTCCACACAGTCAACATCATCAGTCTCTTACACTCTCTCTAAAGGATTACTCCAAAACAAAAACAAAAAAACATGACGAGTGTGTGCAGCAACAACTATCAGCACTTTCAACTGACCAACGGCAACATCATGTTGCTGCAACATCACCAGCTGCCACAGCATCAGCAACAACTCACGGTGCCACAACAACATCAGCTGATTGCCCCAAAGTTGCCGCTGGGCAACAGTCAATTGCAGAACATGCAACATGCCTCAAGTGTCGGTCCAATGTTGCACAAAAAGAAATTCAACTACAACAACATGCCGTACAGCAGCAGCATCAGCAGCAACAGCGGGGCAGAGCAAATGCCATCGGTGGCACGTCGCAACGCACGTGAACGCAATCGCGTCAAGCAGGTGAACAACGGCTTCGTCAATCTGCGTCAGCATTTGCCACAGAGCGTCATCAATACACTCTCAAATGGCGGTCGAGGCGCCAGCAAAAAACTCTCCAAGGTCGACACTCTGCGCATCGCCGTCGAATACATTCGTGGACTTCAGGATATGCTCGACGATGGCAGCAGTAGCAGCAGCAGCAGTGAAGGAAGACAACTGCCAAGCTTCAGTCAACATTCGGCTGATGAGAGCAGCAACGATGGCAGCTACAGCAACGATTACAACAGCAGCATCGAAACGCCTTTCGTCAGTCATTCTTATCACTCTGCCTCGCCCACGCCTTCGTACAGTGATTCCGATCTATCGGCTAGCTATGTGAAGCAAGAGTTGCCCGAGGAACATCATCAGCAACAGCAACTGCAACTGCAACATCATCATCATCATCATCAGCAACAACAGCAGCAACAACAATTCAAATTCGAATCGTTTGACAGCTTCAGCGATGAGCAACCCGACGATGAGGAACTCCTCGATTACATTTCGTCGTGGCAAGAGCAATAATCAGTGCAACATCAACAACAATTGCAACCTTGTAAATATCAACTTCAACCTCAACGTTTGCCTTAGTGAAAACAACAACAAACAACAAACAAGTCCCAGCTAGCTTAAGTTCCCCCTTTTTTTGACACTTTTTTTTGCATAGCTCTAAGTTTTGTTATAAGCATGGAAGACACTAAACTAATTAGTTTTAAGTTTTGTTATAAGCATGGAAGACACTAAACTAAGCAATATTATTATTATTATTGAAATGCAATAATATCCAAAAAACACAAAATACAAAAACAAATTCAAAACATAAATTCAACACACAAACTTTTTATTCCAACACAAAACTTATTTTAAAAACCTTACAGCAACAGCTTAACAATGAAAGAATTCATCATCAGAATTTTAGATATTGGAGCATCATCTTCAAAGAAGAATCTTGAGAATTTCATCACTAGAATCTCAAGCCTTTCAGCAAATCTTGAAAATATTTACGTAACAATTTTACAAGAAAAGATTCTAAAGAATTTTAAACTTTTCACCAAATCTTCAAAGTATTCCAACAAGAATTTTACAACGATTGGATCTAAAGAATTTAATCATCAGAATTTCAAATATTTGAGCAACATCTTCAAAGAAGAATCTTGAAAAGTTTATCATCACCAAATATTCATAGTATTTGTAAGGAAAGTATTCAAAGAGGTTCATCATTAGAATTTCAAACTTTTCAGCAAATTTTCAAAGTTTTTACAACCAAAGAATTTAATGATAGATTTTTCTAATTCTTTCTAACAAAGTAAAATTGATTCAAATAAAATCTTGTTACAGAAATTACAAATTTTTATAATATACAATTAGAAATCATTTAATTTCCTTTAAAAATGTTTTTTTATTAGAAAATGTTCAATTAAAATCTTAATGTAGAAATTATAAATTTGTACCAACAATTTTCGCATTATAGCTTTTTATGAAAGTAAAAATGATGAAAAATTATGTTCATACAGAAATTCAAAATTTCTATAAAACACTTAGAACATCATTCATTATTTATTTTGCATTACCAATTTCCAAGAATATTCTAACAAAACATTTTTATAAAATAAAGCCCAATATGTTCAAACAACTTTATTCAATCATATATAATTTGTCTACATTATTTTATTCATAATTTTTGTTAAAAATAATGAATCTTAAATGAATGCACTCCTAACGAACTATTTGAGTTGAGCAGTTATTAAATGAAGCATCAGGTAACTCTGAAGCAAACTCTGTAATGAATTGAACATCACTTATGCATACAAACACACAAATATATCTTATCTACATGCGTCTTCATAATTTATGGCACTCTCTCAAGCGAGCTCAAGTGGATGCAAGTACTGTATTTCGGAATATGAAACCATTGCTATAAATAGCTGACGATCTTTTTGAAATGCTATTGGGGAATGCTCTCTAAATGGGAGTAGTAGCTAGGCTAGATGTGAAGGAATGAAACGAGTATCATACAAATGTTGTAGAGTATAGAGTAGCTTATGGTATAAAATGGTATAATCATTATAAAATAGCAGAAATGGTATGAAATTGTATATACTATATTATATAATTAATAAATATATTGCAGTATATTTTAATATAAAGAAAAATTGAATACTATAGTAAATTGGCATAATATAGTATAATTAATATAAAATACTATAATTAGTAGAAATAGTGTAAAATTGAAGATGGTATAAAAGAGTATAAAACAGTATAAATAATATAAAATACTATACTTAGTATAAATTACTAGATGCCATATAGCTTAAAATTTTATAAATGGTATACACCAGT
The DNA here is from genome assembly GCF_023558435.1 of Drosophila sulfurigaster albostrigata. Lineage (NCBI taxonomy): Eukaryota > Metazoa > Arthropoda > Insecta > Diptera > Drosophilidae > Drosophila > Drosophila sulfurigaster. The sequence continues at coordinate 23,908,168 of NC_084885.1, forward strand.
ATAAATAGTATAAAATTCTACTACTACTATATTATATATAACAATAACTAGAATTAGAATAGTATAAAATTGCATACACGATTTAAAACAGTATAAATGGTATAAAACAGTATTAAATATATAAAATACTACAATTCGTATAAATAGTAAATATAGTGTCTAGATGAGAATGTATTCTAGAGTATAGGGTAGTATAGTAGCTTATAGTATAAAATAGCATAAATGGTATAAACAAGTATAAATAGTATAAAATATGGTATAATAAGTAGATATACATATGTTGCATAAATATGTATAAATAGTATACACTAGTATAAATAATATTAAATACTATAATTAGTATTAATAGTAAAATTAGGGTAGTATATTTTAGTATGGTCAAAAATAGTATAAAAAGTAAATATAGTATAGTATATATTTAATACTACATAATGATGAATTGAATAGTATGTTATAGTAAACTGAAAAGTAATGCATAAATTAAACTTTCATCGTTCCTTATACACATATCTCGCATCCTGTATCCTTTTTCATGACTCACTGCCTGACGCTGCCCCTTTATCGGCTCGGAGCTTGCGTCACTTCCGGCGCCTGGCAACCCACTCAACATTCAACACACAACGAATCGAAATAATCAACACACCCAAATTGCAGCACCGGAAATTGCAGCAAATATTTGTCGGCATATAGTTTACTGTGTTTTTTTTTTGTAATATTTTCCCTGAACGAGTTTCACTTTGGTTAGCTGTGTTAATGGCGCATAAATTGTGAGCTCGGGGCAGAGGCAGCGGAAATAGGCAGTCACGGCTGAGAGAGCGAAGCGCAAAAGGACCAAAGCGCGATCACAAGACCCACGTGTCTGGCGCACCCCAAAAGAGAAAAAGAAATAACTAAAACACTAATAATAATAATGATAGGCGAACTAGAAAGCTGGACGTAATAATCACAAGGCATAAAATGCACTTCCTCCTGAACTTGACTTACCCCTAACAACAACAACAACAAAAAGTAAACGAGATGCAACCCCAACCCTTAAGGAAAAAGTTGTGCGTGTGCCACACGAGACACGAGCTCAAGGAATGCGAAATGAAAATGCAAATGAGCCACGCCCACTAGTTGTGTAAATTTATGTAGGCAACTCGCTGGACACGTGCAACAAGATCGGGAGGTAGGGAGGATGGGAGGGGAACACTGGAGATTGGGTGTTGCCCGCCTCGCAGCTGACCCGAGAACAGGAAGCAAAGATTTTGCCTCAAAAAAAAAAAACGAGAAGAACGAAATCGAAATCGAAAACGAGAAGAGGAAGAGGAAGTCAGAGGTAGGTAGAAAGAGGAACGGAACGGACGGTAGCCTAAGCAAAGGACAATGCGAAATGTGATTGTATGTCAGCTTAAGATGCGACGGCCAGGATAAAACCAGGAAACCAAGACAAGACGAGACGAGATGAGATCCTACACAGCATTGTTACCGGATATCAAAAAAAAAAGAAAAGTAAAGTAAAATAAAATAAGAAGAGAAGCTTAGCTTAGCTGCTCACATATCCTCCGTTGGGAGGTGTCAAAATACGAGGACTAAGCCAATGTCCTTTAATAGGCTCGCACCCGAGCGAGTGCGAGTGAGTTTTATGCAATTTTAGCTAAGAAATAAATCCATCGAGTAGATGCTGCTCAAATAACTTGTGCAATTGGCAATAAATTCATTTGTCTCTGAAATGGTCTCCGTTTTCGTTTTTATTTTGTATGCCAGGAAGGTCCAGGAAGTAACTTCTTTAAGGAGCAAGCGAGGTAGAAAGACATGTCGCAGGAAGTGCGTATTTGTTTTGCATCTCTGCTCTGCTGATGTCCTGCTTCAAGTGTCTCTTCAGTCTTCAGTCTTCAGTCTGTTGCTCAGTTTATTTATTTGCTGTGCGCTCTGCGCTGTGCACTTACGGAAATCCGAGACGCATGTTATTTTATCGTGTCGCAATTCAAAGAAAACTGGGCGCTGCTCCCGCTCCCGCACTTGTATTAATGTCCTACTACAACTACTCGACGTTTGCTTCGCTGGACATGATTTATGTGCCATGTGTCAAAATACGAGCGTGCTTGTTGCGAGTGTGTCCTTGTGTCCTTGTTTAAATGGTCCTTTTACTGCGCTCATTGATCACTCGAATCGAATTCCTTGTCATATTTCGCACTTAACCCGGGGGCGTCAAGTGGCATCCACGTTTCTCCCCGTGCGATCACCGATCCTGCCATTCCTGGTAGCTCATTAACAGCGGCGTCAACGAGTGGCGACTACCAGACATAAAGTGTCCAAAGTCTACTTCCAATTGAGTTGTCGCCTCTCGTTAATTTGGTCAGCCGTTCAGCAGAAATGCATCAAGTGCTTGGCTTGGCCACTAAATACTACTAGGAAAACGCATCAAAACGCATTTGAGGAGATACTTGTTGACGGGAAACAATTTAAAATTTAATTTACACTTCAAAAGCAAAGTGTCAGCAGTTTTTGCTGTTAAAGTTATTATAAAGTTATTATTATAATAAACTCGGTATAGAAAATGTAATACAAAAATATTTAATAAAAATAATTTATGTACATACAAAATAATTGTTAAAATTCAACTATGAATACAATAAACATATCACCTAAAGAAAAAACAATCTAGATTGAAAATCTTCATTTAAGATTTTTTTCATCTAAATAAAACAGAGTTCCAAATCAGATTTATAGGTTGAACAAATCTTAAAACAAGATTTATATGCAAAACTTCCATTTTAAGATTATAGATTGAAATAAAGATTGCACATCTTAATTAAGAACTTTTCGATATTAAAAAAGTCGTAAAACAAGATTTTGTTCTTCAAATCATCGTTTAGACATTAAAAAAAGAGAAGATCTTAAATTCAAGAATTGTCTTCTTGTTTCTTAAAATATTACAATCACATTCCATATAAAAAGATGTTTAAACAAATGTTTAAGATTTTGCATTCTTGGTTCAATTTTGAGATTTTTCCATTCTTGAAACTTTTGTTTCATTCTTGAATTTGAAGATCTACAATTTTTATAGAATTTCGTTCTGCATTTAAGAATAAACCTTTTTGGTTCAATTCATATAATCTTGATTCAAGATTTGTCTTATCGTGTAGATATTGCATTCTAATACCAAATGCATCTATCTTTAATTGCCATTAACATTTAAAAAATGATTTTCAATCTGTAAAACAGCAGACTAATTAATAATTACCAAAATATGTCTTGTTGCCACAACAATAATTTTTTAATAAACCTGAAAAGAAGATTTTCATTTATAGAATACTTTGTTGTCTATTCGAAGCAATTGCATTTAAATTTATGCTAGAAACAATTTGCTCAAGCTTGGCTTACAAAACTCTATTACTCGTATCAACTTCTACGCAACTCAATTTCGAGTTGCTAATCTAACGAAATGATGAAAAATCTTGTTGCGATCATGTCGTTTAACAGCTCCCTTATGAGCACACAGGCAAATCGCAATTTATCTAACGTTGTACTTTAACAGCATGAATTTTGATAGTATTTTGTTCTTTTTTTGTTATATTTGGCTATCTGCAACCAAACCTGCTGGAGAGCAAACCCCGCATTCCCTTCTCCGTATCGTATCTCTTTTTCGATATTGCATTTCACTTCGTAGGGTTTTCATACCCGCTACCTGTAAGGTTAAAGGGTATTATAACTTTGTGGCTGCAGAAAATGTATTGTAACAGACAGAAGGAGGCAACTTCAACTCTATAAATTATGATATAAATATATTTGGTATATGGTATATTTTGTACTCTATTGCAAATGTAATATTATATCAATATACCATATATATCATTTGGTATATTTTTAGAAATTTGATATAATTCAAGAATAATAAATACTACTTTATAAATCAACTATATACAATATTCGGTATATTTTTAATAATTTGGTATATTTCAAGAATATACCGAATATAGCTCTTGGTATATTTTTAATATTAAAACATTAAACCAAATATAGCTCTTGGTATATTTTCAGTATTTCGGTATATTTCAAGAATAATAAATAGTACAATATATCTGTATACCAAATATACCAAAACATATCAATATACCAAATATAGCTCTTGATTTATTTTTAATATTCTAGTGTATTTCAAGTAAAATAAATTGCATTACATCAATATACCAAGTATATTTCTCGGTATATTTTTAGTATTTTTTGCAATATATTAATTAGGTATATTTTAAGCATAACACCACCTTTATCAAAATGAGTAGCGGGTATCTCACAGTCGAGCACACTCTTCTGTAGCTATCTAACTTGCTTTTTGGTATCGCATTTTATTGATGCTCCTCAAGACACACGCTACATTTGGCACAGTGTGAACTGTCGATAGTTAAATGACTTTGCCAAGGCAAAGACAGACAACCCTTCAGAGCAAGAGAGACAGAGAGAGAAAGAGAGAGAGAGGGGGAAATAAAGGTAAAAGTATATAGAGATAGGGGTTCGATGTTCAACTTTGACTCGATTGTTGACATGATGAAAACTAACCGCAGTTTCAACAATGAAACAACATCAACTGCAATCCAGTTCACTCACTCACACACACACACGTGTCCTCTAACAACCTGCATGTCTACTCAATAAAAAAGAACGAACCATCATAGAAAAAGCAAAGGCAAAGGCAAAGGCAATCAATGTCAGCGAGTTTGTAGAGCAAAATCTCGAAATTGAAAACGAAATCAAAAGCCAAAGCCAAAGAGATGATCAGACAAAGGTAAAAATCCATTGAAAAGATTTCACTGGAATATCCTGTTGGCCATTGTTGTCAAAAATTCTGCGCATGAAAAACGATTTCTCTCTCTCTTTCTAACTTTGTCTCTTTTCTTGTTCATTGAAGTGTGTGTGTGTGCTAGATTCGTTGAAGGCTCCCCCACTTCAGCTCCAATCTTTGAAAGACTTATTCATTCATTCTGCGACGCCATCAAAAGGTCAGCTCCGAGGGCAACTTTATGGCTACGACGCACCCAAGAGAGCGAGTCACAAAAGCGAATTGCGCAGCTCGCTAGATAGAGAGAGGGACAAAGAGAAAGAGAGAGTGAGAGAGAGAGAGATTTCTTTCTCTGTGACAATCCGCGAAGCATGTCCAATGCGTAGGTGTTGCGCTACGCTAATTTTGTCTACCTGTTGTTTTTGGACAAACCCGCAGGGTTTTCCGCTTTTCCGACAAGTTGCCAACAGCAACAACATTTCTGCATTGTGGCAAGTGGCAACCGGAACTAAACTAAAGAGAGACGCACACATGTGTTTTTGCTGTTAAAGGCGCGACAATGTCACGGGCCAAGAAATGTGTCACCAGCTATGTTAAACTCGGCTCAACCTTATGCTAAATGCCAACAAAGGCGCATGATGAGGCGGAACTAAATTCTTTCGAGCGAGGAAATGTGCAGAAAATGCGAAGGCGGATAATCCCAGCGAGGACAGTGCAAATTTTCCAAATCAAAAATCAGAAAGCGAAAGCGTTTAACGCAGCAGAAACTACATGAATTCTGTTTTTTTAAAAAAAACATCTACCCAACTTAGACTTCTATATTATTTCTATATTTCTATTATTTCTATATTACATTTTGTATAATAATAAAGAATAAAGATCGCAATTATTTACTTCTTATATTTGAAGTTTACTTTGAGCTGTCGATATACGAAAAATAAGTTGGCTATTAATAAAAATTTTAAAGAATCGTATAAAATATACCAAGTAATTAAAATGAAGAAATTAATTGTGCTTTATTAAACCTTATAGTACTAGATTTTAGCCTGAAGGTCTTTCTTAGTCGCTCAGGTTCATTTCATTGCGTTAAGATGTTGCATTTATTATGTTTATAAAATAATAATAATAGATTCATTTTAGTGTTAAATACTATATACAGTTTGCTTCTACAGAATTCAAAAATTTCTTTTAAGAATTTTTTAAGGATCTTATGGATTTTTTTTTTGAGGGTTAACTTTGAATTTGTTGATCATAAAATAATTGAATTAAATCATTAATCAAAACCTTATTCTATTAGACAACTTTAAACCAATTTATGTACAACATTTATTGGTTCAGTATGTTCATTGTTGCTAAAAATGTGTTTGGTATACGATTTATGTATCTTTCGTTTTTAGTTTTTTGACTATTGTCATAAAATTGCAGAATAATCAAAGCAGCGAATAATCAAAGAACTACACAGAGAAAACATCCAGAATTTAGATTAAATCACTATTAATTAATTTAGATTTCAAGGATGTTTAGATTGAAAAGAAGTAGAAAATTTTAAGCGAACTTTCTCTCAGAAATTTCTGTGCTCTAGATAAATATCAATAAAAGTTTCCAAATCTTAATTTAAATTTTTTGTATCTTAAAAAATAGAACATTTTGATATAAGATTTTTAAATTAAATCAAGATTTTTAAGCAAAATTTGGTTTTTAAGATACTAGAAGGTTTGATTTAGAATTTATATTAGCATAAAATATATTAACTTAGATATCAGGAACGTTAAGATTGAAAAGAAGAAGTAAAAGAACTTGGACGAACTTTCTTTCAGAAATTTCTGTGATCTTAAAACTCTGAAGTTAAATATCAAAAAAAGTTTGATTTTCATTCAACATTTTTCCTTAGAGAATTCTGATCCGTTGATCCCCTTAAAAAAATAAACTATTTTCCATTAGAAGCATATCAAAAATCTGCGCAACCAAAAATGAGTTCTTGAATCGTGATAACTGCCCTCCAATGTTATCACTGCTAAAATTTTAGCCCGAGTTCTACGCTTGACCAAACTAAGCTGCGGCTATGGGAAAATTTGCCGAGTTGCCGCCAAGAAGAAATAGTAAAAAAGTAGTAATCAGCAAAAAAAAAAGACAAAGTAGATTTAGTCAAAAATCGCATAGAGAAATCAGAGCGCAAAGAAAATCAAAGCAAAGAAAGGAAAAGGCAATGAGAGAATGAGAGCAAAACAAAAGCAGATCAAGCATAACCCGCGCGATCGTAGCTCGGGGTCAAAGTCGAGTCGAATATTGTATCTGAATCGCAGGACGAAGACGGGGGCATCAAAGTAAAGTCACCGACCGAAGAGAGATGAGAAAAATGTCAACCACAAAAGTGCGGCTAAAAAAAAAAAAAACACACAAAAAAAAAGAAACCGATCGATGGATCTGCATTCAGCGACCACAAAGAACTGATGAGGATAATGATGACGATGACGATGACGATGAGAATGAGTCTGAGACTGAGGATGACTATAACTATGACTATGACTACGATGATGATGATGTGGTTGACAACGATTGAGGTTAGATGTTAGAAAAGCCGACAAACACGGACTACCTTTATTTTTCATTTTTGCGATGCTCTTGGCTTTGTTTTTGTGACTGCCTCCTACGATGCGATAATCGATTTATCAAAAAAGCAAAATACGCTTTGCCAAAAAAAAAAAGTAGAGTACAGAACATGAAATAGATTTCAAAGAGGAAGCCGACAGGCATTGAGCTCTGGTCAAAGGTAACGCGCATTGATGTGCATTAAGATGTGAAATTGTCACCATTGTCTCTCGCATTGTCTCGCTATGCAATGGCCCACATTCAGGTTGCCAAACAGCAAAGAGAGCAACAGCATCAGCATCGGACTTAGACTTGCAACCGTCGGCGGTCCGCGCGTTGACAGCATTAAAAGGTCACCGCAAAAAGAATGAACGCAACAACAGATTTTGATTTTGATTTTGAGCTCTACTTCTTCTATTCAATTGTGACACAATTCGACAGCCTTTCGACCTGCTTGCCACACCCACTTGCAACATTTTCTTGTGGGTGTTGCCGGGCCAGCCAAAAAGGCAAGCAACAAAATGCATAATTGTCACAGTAGCTAGATACTTTTGTATCTACTAACACAAATGTAGCTACAAACTAAGCCTCCAAATGCAGCTATTGATACAGATACATGTTTGTATCGATTGGCATTAATATGTCCACAAAACATTGCAGTAAACTATAGAATAATAATGTAGATACATTTCCACAAAATGTAGCTACAAACTAAGCCTCCAAATGCAGCTAATGCTACAGATAACTTCTTGTATCTCTTAACACGCACAATAATTGCACAAAATGAAGCTACAAACTAAGTCACAAAAGTATAGATACATTTGTATCTCTTAACACAAATATGTACAAAACATTGCTGCAAACTGTGCCACAAGCAACCAACTTTTACATACTAAATAGTTATAGATAAATTTGTATCTAAATATTTGCATCTATCAAACGCTGGTAGCTGTAAACTATGCCACAAAAATGCAGTTATTACTAAAAGTACATTTGTATATATTAGCAAAATTATTGCAACATGTAGCTGCTAACTATGCCAAACAAAATATAGATAATATTGTATCTATGATCATAAACATTTCCACAAAATGTGGTTTCAAACTAAGTCGCGAAATGTAGGTATTACTAACGACACATTTGTATCTCTTAACACAAATATTGCCACAAAATGTAGCTGCAAACTGTGTCACACAACTAGAGCAGATACATTTGTATCTATTGCGTTAACTTCAGTTGTATCTATTGGCAAAATTATTTGACCAAAATGTAGCTGCAATTGTATCTAATAACACAAATATTTTCACAATAAAGGAGCTGCAAAGTATATCATTAAAATATAGATACATTAGTATCTATTATCAAAAACTATTTGGGCAAAATGTAGCTGCAAATGATGTCAAATTAATCGAGTAGATACATCTGTATTATTAGCACAAAATGTAGCTGCCAATTATGCCACACATTATGCCAAACACTCCCACAAAATGTAGCTACAAACTAAGCCTCTCAATGCAGTTATTACTAAAGATACATTTCTCTCTATTAGCACAAATATCTCCACGAAATTTCCAAGATATCTTTGTATCTATTAGCACAAAATGTAGTTGCAAATTAAGCCACACATTATGCCAAACACTTCCACAAAATGTAGCTACAAACTAAGCCTCTCAATGCTGTCTCTATTAGCACAAATATTTCCACAAAATTCCCTAGATATCTTTGCATCTATTAGCACAAAAATATTGCTCATCTATCAAACGCTGGTGTGACAACAACTAATCGCAACTCGCATCGCATCGCTTTGCGTCTCGCTGTGTTTTTCGCCAAAAAAGAAGAACAGAACTACAAGATACACGTACTACAAGATACGGTATCTTGTAGGTGCAATTAAGCGCTAACAGCGGGCAGCCCTCGACCCCTATCGTTGACCTGTTCTATCCCTGATCTGACTTGCGCAGCAGGCATTTTAGTTTGAATTTTTCCAGAGAAATCTTGCTATCGATTGAAGCAACTTCTGATACGATAAATGTATCTTTTTTTTTTGCTGCGGCACACGCTTCAGCATTTAGTGGCGCTTTGCATAGGAGGCGTCTCTCGACAGCCAGACAGACAGGATGTGTGTGTTCAGGATGCGTGTGCGTCGATAGTCGATAATTATCAAATGTAGACCAAAGCGACGCCAATAGACGGCGCATCAAAGTATCTATTACGCGACCAAGGCGTGAACAATTATGGCCCAAAACATTTGCCTCAAACATCGTTTACGCCTCTCTCCCTTCCTCTGAAAATGCTTCTTTTCCTTCCGCCAATCTTTTCAAAATTCAGAGCATCGCAGCAGGTTGTCCTTTTAATTGAGGCCAAAGAAAGAGCATAACATTTTCCTTGGTAGAACAAATTGAAGCAAGTGCAAGTGCCAAAGCGGTTTCATTGACCAAAACTCTCTCAACTCTCAACTATCAATTCAGAGGCGGATCGAGGCAGGTCAAGAGTCAAGAGTCAAGAGTCAAGTGCAAGTCGTCGGGCGCTTTGATACTACACGGTTAATTTTGCATAGCCAAAACAAAGCAACAGCGAATGAATGAGAAACACAAAACTCGACATATAAATGGTCTGTTATTAGATTTATGAAGAGCTGATCGAATTAAATGGGAAATCGAATTAAATGGGAAACATCCGATCGCTTGTTCTCTCAACTTCTCCCTTTAAAGACTGAATTTCTGTTATATGATTTTCTGAATTTCAAATTAAATGCATTAAATGCAGAAATTTGTATTTAACTTTGTTTTGGTATAATAAGTGTTTAAAAAACTTATTTTTAGTAAATACTTATGTTATTCTATTTATATATAAAAATTGTCTGTTATTAGATTTATCGAACCGAATTAAATGGGAACCATCCGATCGCTTGTTTTTTCAACTTCTCGCTTTAAAGACTGAATTTCGGTTCTCTCAACTTTTGAATTTCAAAAATTATTTTCATATTTTTGTATACAGATTCGAAACTAAATGCGTGAAATGCAGAAATTTGTATTAAACTTTGTATTTGTTCTTGTCTTTAATAAGTATATAAATATACCAAATACAGTATTAGTATATTTTAGTATTTGTGCGGTATATTATTTGGTATATTCTAAGAATAATACCGTACTGTTTTGCTCTTATTTAAAATGGGTTAATGGAATATACCAAATATAGCATTTGGTATGTTATTAGTATTCTTGCGGTATATTAATTTGGTATATTCTAAGAAAACTTCCGCACTGTTTTGTTCTTATTCAAAATGGGTAAATGGAATATACCAAATATATCACTTAGTATACTTTAGTATTTTTGTGGTATATTATTTGGTATATTCTAAGAATAATACCGCACTGCTTTGTTCTTATTCAAAATGGGTAGCAAGTGAAAATACCAAATCTAGCATTTAGTATATTATTAGTATTCTTGCGGTATATTGATTTGGTATATTCTAAGAAAAACTCCGCCCTGTTTTGCTCTTATTCAAAATGGGTATCGGGTATCTCACAGTGAATATACCAAATATAGCATTTAGTATATTATTAGTATTCTTGCGGTATATTAATTTGGTATATTCTAGCTCTGAAGTTTGATTACAAACTACAAATATTTATTTTAGAGTTACATAAATATTTAGATTCGCATTTTTATACCCGCTACCCATAGGGTAGAAGGGTATTATAACTTTGTGCCGGCAGGAAATGTATGTAACAGGTAGAAGGAGGCATCTCCGACCCTATAAAGTATATATATTCTTGATCAGCGTCAACAGCCGAGACGATCTAGCCATGTCCGTCTGTGTGTCTGTCCGTCCGTCCGTATGAACACCTAGATCTCAGAGACTATAAGAGATAGAGCTATAATTTTTTTTCGACAACATTTGTTATGTTTGCACGCAGATCAAGTTTGTTTCAAATTTTTGCCACGCCCCCTTCCGCCCCGGCAAATCAAAAAAATCGAATAACAAGCGTAATTTTAAAGCTAGGGTTACGAATTTTGGTATATACAATAATTACTATAGTAGTTATGATTGCTGAAAATTTGGTTGCGATCAGATAAAAATTGTCGAAGTTATTAAATAAATACTTTTGTATGGGCAAAAACGCCTACTTACTGGGGGTCTTAGTTACTTTGTCTTACAATCTGGTATATTGTGCCGTCTATGGTATATTTTGAATGCGGTACTATATCGATATACCACATATACCATTTGGTAAATTTTTTAGTATTTTTGTAGTATATTTGGTATATTTTGAGAAATATACCGCAAAATATAATGCTTTTATTCAAAATGGGTAGCGGGTATCTCACAGTCGAGTACACTCGACTGTAGCTTTCTTACTTGTTTATAATGTTTAAGTTAAAAACTTAGATCTCTATTTCGTTATAAATGTCAGCAGCAGTTTTTTCTGTATTCAATATTCCGTTTGCTACAGTTACAATTCAATAAACTGAACAGTGCAACTGTCGAGAGAAGAGAAACTCTCTTTTTGCTGCCTTACTTTCGCGTGTAAAGCAATCAAAAAAGTACTCGACGTATTTAGTTAATGCTTTCTTCATTGATCGATAAAGTCCTAAAAGTCCAAATGCAGCGCCAGCCAGTCAATGCATAATGAAGACAGACGCAACACGAAGACTGAATGAATGAATGAATGACTGACTGAATGACTGACTCGATGATGCACTTGTGAGAAACGCAAAATGAAAATCGTAAAAGGGAATCAGAGTGGAGATGGAGACGGCGCGTGTCTGGTTTGGGATTTTGGTTCGGGTTGTGTGAAAGAGTTTTTGAGCTGCATATCGTGACGTGTAATTGACAGGCAACACGCGTTTAAATCCAAAGACTCTTTGCCTGTCATCGCCTCGAGAGCAAAACAAATTTAGATATCTATGGACATTGACAGGCACATGATTCCAAGCAGTAGCCACAAGGAGGCGGAGTAAACGAGACAACGACAGCGACTTCGACTCTCTCAAGTAGATCAGCCACTGTCTTGAGCATTTGAAAGTTGCCAGAACTGGGCAAGTGCCCATTGAACACGTATTCAACATTGAACATTGAAAGCAACTTGACAGCAGCTTGTAACACATTTACATTCACAACAGACAGCAAAGAAGTGGAGAGTGCTCGACTATTTAGAAGATCAACCGACTTCAAGAATTATGCATAAAATTCACAAATTTTAAAAAATAAGCAGCGAAAAGAGTCAAACTAAATAGCACTATTATAACTATTATTTTTTGAATAAATCTAAAAGTAGAAAATTAAGAGTGTGGTCGACTGTAGAATGAGGTAAATTTCTGTAAATATACCAAATTAAATACCAGAACAAATACAAAAAAAATACCCAAGACTATATTTGGTAGAAGTATTACAATCTAAATATGAAATATACCAAATTAATATACCGCAAAAATACTGAAATACTCCAAAGGCTATAGTTGGTATATTAACTGCGAGATACCCTTTTGGAATAAAAGTAAGAGAATAAGGTAAATTTCCATACACATACCAAAATTAAATACCACAAAAAATAGAAAGAAAAAACCCAAGGCTATATTTAGTATATCGATGAAGTACTACATTCGAAATATGAAATACACCAAATTAATGTACAGCAAAAATACTAAAATATACCAAGGGCTAAAGTTGGTATATTAACTGTGAGATACCCGCTACCCAATTTGAATAATAACAAAGCAGTGCTGGAATAATCTTAAAATGTACCGAATATACTGAAAAATACTAAAAATATACCAAAGGCTGTATTGGTATTTTACTAGAATCAAAATATGCAAAACATAATAGAGTGCAAAATATACCAGATTGTCAGTCAAAGCAGCTAACACCCGATTGCATTATAAACTTTTTCTAAATGTAAATATACTATAATAATATACGACCTTGAAAGTGAAATATATTATGATAATAAGAAGAACTGTAATAAATTACTTACAAATTTATATTTACAGATTAAATGACTGTTAAACATATTGGAAATGGAATCCAAACATAAAATATGTTTTAATAGTAAGAAGACAAACAAAAATTCAAAATTAACGAGACAAAATAAACGACTCTTGAAAACATTGAAATGATACAGAGAGAGAGCAACTAGAAACCGCAAAAGAAGATAAATACATTAAGAGCAATATAATCTCGGCTGGTATCGAAATAATATTATTGCAGTGCCAAAAATATGAAAAGGAAATATGATTGGCGTTTGTAATTACAAGCTAAACGGAAGGAAATGTGACAGAATAAAAATGTATTTTTTTTTCATGTATTTTTTGCTCACCTTTTATGCGACCCCAAAAGAAAATATACATTGAAAATGTTTGTGTAAACGCCTAAATGCTGGGAAATGGCCATCAAAATGAGTAGGAAAAACCACAAAAATAACACCAGATAAAAAGGAGAAGGAGGCAAAGGGAAAAGAGAAATAGAAATAGAAATAGCGACACCTTCACAGGATATACGAACAAATTGAGTTGTTTCCTGGCTTAGAATTGCAAACTCACGAACTGTCGACGATGGCGTGGCAAATATGATTATGATAAGGAGAACCGAAAATTGTCGAAATTATCGAAATTGTAAATTACCGCGCAAATGTGTTAGAATAGAGGATGGGAATTACTCGCATTACAGAGAAAGAGAAAGAGAGAGAGAGAGAGATGTCTAAAATTACCAGCGTAATCAGAGATTTCCAACACCTTTTTTTTTCTCTCGTTTTGGTTTTAACTAATTAATTTTTTGTGAAGAAAAGACGAGGAAATGACGTGGGCGGCATGCGCAACGAATGCGCTTAACAGCTTTGCTTGCTTTCTCTCTCTTTCTCTCACACTCTCTTTTCTCCTCCCCCTTCAGATCCTGACCAGCAAATGGACATGCTTGACGCTTGGATTAGGCTGACGTAATGAGCTCTGATCCGTTAGACAGCACGCGTGTAACGCACACAAAGACAGAGAGACAGAGACTAAGTGCACTTGATGCTTGGAGGCGGACCAGCTTAGTGTGTAGCTGCCAACGAAATGAGACGAGACGAGACGAGACGAGGCTCTATGTTAGTGCTCTATGCTGATGAAGACATCTTGCAGATACTTTCGTAGCTGACAATGCGTAGAGAGATATTTGACAGACACTTTTGCAGCGGAAAGTGCAAATTGAGATATGATAGATAAAAATATATCTGACAGATACTTTTGCAGCTGAGAGATTATTTTAATACATACAAATATCGGACAGATACATTTGCAGTTGAAAGTGCACATAGAGATATCTTCCAAATACTTTTGTAGCTGACAATGCGTAGAGAGATATTTGACAGACACTTTTGCAGCTGAAAGTCCAATTTGAGATAACTCATAAATACTTTTGCAACTGATAATGCAATATATCTGGCAGATACTTTTGCAGCTGAGAGATACTATTGATATATAAACATATCTGATGGACACTTTTTTAGCTGGCAATACACATAGAGATACTATTGACAGATACAAGCATCTGCGAGATACTTTCGAAACTGAAATTGCAGATAAACATATCTCACAGATATTTGCACTTAAAAGATTACATAGATATCTTCCAGATACTTTTGTAGCTGACAATGCGTAAAGAGATATTTGACAGACACTTTTGCAGCTGAAAGTGCAAATTGAGATATCTCTGACAGTGCACATAGAGATACATATATCCTAGAGACACTTTATATAGATAGAAATATATGACAAATACTTTTATAGCTGACAATAGACAAAGAAATATTAAAGATATACTCTTGAAATATAGAAATATGTGACAGATATTTTTGAGCTGACAATGCGCATAGAGATATCTCAAAGATACTTTTGCAGCTGACAGTGTGCATAGAGAGATACATCTTAGAGACACTTTTAATAGATATAAATATCTGATATATACCTTTATAGCTGAGAGTGATACCGAGATACTTTTTGATAGATGGATAGATCTGATAGATACTTTTGTACCTGACAATCCATATAGAAATACATTGAGATACATCTTAGAGACTCCTTTGACAGAATGGAAATATGTGATAGATACTTTTGCAGTTCACAGTTGCTTGAGGCTAATTGTAAGCGGCTAAATGATGTGAAGTGTGCAGCAACTCAACAAATATTACAGCTTAAGTTTTATTCAGTATCTGCAATATATTTAAGTATCTGCTAAATATCTCTAAGTCATATATAAGGTTATTAATTCTCTGGCGGAATTTGTACCCTTTGATGTTACAACTTTCTTCCATCTCATTTCGGATTTCAACCTTCCCAATTTTATATATAAATGTTCAAAGCAACTAAAATCGAAAATGTTTTCCCACAAAATGAGGCAAAAATGTTGAAGGGATCGATTGGAAAATAACATTTTTAATTCAGTACAAAGTTCCTACCTCAATCCAAATGAAAATCTTTGGTCAATTGTTAAAAAATTACTACGAAGCAGCACCAAAAACATGAGCTATAGTACATTTAGGAAAGTGTTCCAGCAGAATGAAGTCAAATTTAAAAAGGATATAAATGAAAAATTGGTGGAGAGTACGAACAAGTTATTGTTAATAAATCTCTTTGAATAAAATATTAATATTACATTAGTGAACACAACTTTTTTATAATTTTTCGAATTCTTATTAGAGTTAAAAATTATATAATAAAAATAAAACAAAAGAAAATTTGAAATTTGCTTTATGATTTTATGGCTAATGAAAGTCAGAGTCGTAAAGATACATTTAATTTATTTTATTTCAGTTTGTATGCCAAGCAAATACTTGCCTTTGATTTCGTTACACTGAAAAACTCTATTCAATAGCGAATGGAAACTAAATAAAAACTAAAACTGACTAAGCAGAATTGCATTTGCAACAAAGGAGGAAAGTTTTCAAGGAACACAACAAGGAGCAAACTCGCTGGCGATCGGTCATCCAAGTCCCTCTGGGCGATTGCGATTGGAACGCCACAAAACAATTGGCACGACGATGAACAATGGAAGGGAATTGAGTAAATGAATTTGCGGTCGTTAGACGTGGGTTACCGCACACAACGCCACAAAACGCGCCCCTCAATCACGCCTCAATTGTCCATGGGCCAAGTTAATGCAATTTGCGGTAGCAGATGTGGAAAGAAAAACACAATTCCAGAATCTTATCGCAGCGAATGCATCTCGAATCGGCGAATTTTCGAACAATGACAACAAAATTTGTTATAAAAGGAGACAAACATTTGAGAACTCAATTCAATAACAATTGACGAAAGCGCAGCCAGAACTAGAAGACCAAAGGTTAAGGTTGAAGCCAATAATAGAAAGAAAACGAAATAAGATGTCACGCATATAAAACGCGGACGACGAAACAATGGCAATGAGTTTTGAATTGTCAACTGAAGGGACCACCAACAAAACTAGGGAGTGAGTTGATATCAGCGACAGAGAGAACATATATAGATAGATATATATATAAAGAGAGAGAGAAGGTGTTTGTGTGCTCAGCGGGGGTTTTATGTATTTTGGTTTTGGCAATGCGGTCAAAACATTGTCCATGTCAAAACAATGCTGGTAAATGGCTGAAAACCAAGGACCGCACAACATGCTGCTGTCTCTGAGCCTTGAAATGAGCAAAAATGTGTTGGGTTCTTAACTGTTATTAGCATGCTGCGAGTAGGTTTGAGCCCTCAAAATAGTATTGAATAGGTAAAAAGGGCCAAACACAACAAAAGCTAAGCAGTTTCTAATTGTCACACAGGCGAACGAACGAATGAAGGAAAGAATGTATCTATTAGAAGTGCATTCGTTGTTGTCTTTTGCTCATTTGCCTGCTGTGTTTTGGCCTGTGGTTTTTAGCCTTGTTTTTGGTCAAAATATTTATACACAATTAGCGTTGAATATGCGCATCTATTTGGCACGAGAACAGCGAGCAGCTGTGTGACATTTACATTGCTCTCGGTTGTGTCCTTGCCTTCCTTCTACACACACCTGGCAACTGTTTCTCACTCTTTCTCTTTCTCTCTCTCTCTCTCGCTCCATTGGGACTTGTTGCGGTTAGCAAAAACGTAGACGACAACCAGCATCTTTTGGCAAAACACACGCGCCAGACACAAGCCAGTCACATTATTATTATGCTGGTATCAATCTATCAATAACTGCATTTCTTGCTAAAAACTCCGAAGCCAAGACGCACTTCCTGTCTATGGAAAATTCTCGACTCATCTCGCTACTCGGAACTGTAACTGCAACTCTCTCTCGACTCTAGACTCTCGACTTCAGTAACTCTTCCGTTTTCTGGCGAAATTTCACATACAATATTTTGTGGTCAGCTACTGTTCCGCCCTCAATCTAAATATTATCCTCACAACAATAATAAACAAAAGTAGCTGCCTCTTAACCCTTCTTTTTTTTCACCCGAAACTGACGCACACAAGTGTCTTGTCTTTGTTTTTTTTGGGGGGGCTGTTACCACTTAAGTGGTTTAGCTTGCTTTAGTATGGCAAAGCAAACAAATACACAGTCTGAGAAACTGAGATCTTTTTGCTTTTTACCTTTGAACCGGTTCAGTAAGTAGTTCAAAGGACTAATGCATCTATCTATCATGCTAAAATTAGGAATTTTTAATTCAGATATATAAATAAAACTACTGAAGTAACCTAAAGGCATTTCAAACATTTATCTTTATCTATGAAACGGTTCAGTAAGTCGTTAAGAGGACTAAAATAATAGAGGCATGCTAACATTTGAAATTTTTAATAAAGATATATAAATAAAACTGCTGAAGTATGAAGCATGAACCATTAATGTTTATCTTTGAACCGGTTCAGTAAGAGGTTTAGAGGACTAACGCATCCCTATTCATAATAATATTAAGAATTTTTATACACAGATATATAAATAATACTGCTGAAGTCAGCTAAATGTATAGAAATCATTTATCTTTAAGTTTGAACCGGTTCAGTAAGTGGTTCAGAAGACTAACGCATCTATCTGTCATGCTAACATTAGGAATTTTGAATAGAGAAACATAAACAAGATTGCTGAACTAAGCTAAATTCATATAAACCATTTATTTTAATCTATGAACCGGTTCAGTAAGTGGTTCAGTGGCAAACACTCAAAATACTAAATATGACTATTTAAATGATTATCCCTAATTAAGCTAAATTATTAATTCATACTTCACAAATATTCTAAACCATTTTTATAATTTCCGAACCATTTCTAAAGTGCTTCAGTGATGTATCCCAACAGTCAGCAAAATATATACTTGATTATGCATGCATAGCTTAGCTGTGGCTTCGTTTGCAAGGCAAATACAAAAACAAATACGCAGTCTGAGAAACTGAGAGCAACAAATTCACAGCTAAAATTCCGTTGCTTCTTATCCGCAACTGTCGCCAATAAAAATGTACGCCTAATTTTTGCCCCTTTTTGCTTCCGCGCATGCGCAGACGGCAGAAGTCGCCACAGCAGGCAACTGAATCAGTAGCTGCTTCTTCTTCTCCTCCTTCTCCACCCCTCTTGAGCGCTCAAGAGGGGAATTCCCCTTTGCGGCTCTAGCTTGCTGGCGAACGTCGAGAGCGTCGCCTCGTTAGCTTTGGCATTGGCCGATTTCATTTTTGATTTGTGTCGGCATATTTTGCATACAACTCCAGGAATGGGTGCAGCAAGTGGCTAATGCGAGGGCTGCCAGTGGAGTTAACAAAAACACGATCAAAAATACAGTTTTTTTTGGCTTGCTCTTAGAAAGAGATAAAGAGACTATATTTACAAACTAAATAATGCATTCTTTACTTTCAATTGAAGCAAATAAATATGCTAGAATATTTTCTTATATCCGATTGAGAAATTAGTATCAATTTACTTACAAGCTAAAATCTATAAATTGCACCATGCAAATTAATCAATATTTCACTTGCTTTCAACGAATGTGTAACGAAGAAGTAGGAAAACATATTCCTTTATACCTTCGAACCGGTTCAGTAGCATCTGTATGTCAACTAATATTAGAAATACTTCAATAAATGTGCTAAAGTAAGTTAAATTCATATGAAACATTTCTCTTTGTCTTTGAACCGGTTCAATAAGTGGTTTGGCGATGTACCCCATCTCGGTTAGAAATATTTAATATAGATATTTAAATAAAGCTGCTAAATTAAGCTAAATTCACATTCTTATTTATATCTTTAGCATTGAATTGGTTCACAAAGTGATTCAGCGCCTTACATAGACATATTTCATATAACTATTTAACTGACTAGTTAGGCTAACTTAATTATATAATATATATTACATTCTCTTCAAATGTAAAATACTTGCGCGTCAATGTAAATGAAATCTTCGAGCATGATCTTAAAGAGTTTTAGAAATGAATTTTGTCATTTAAGCTATAGACTTATTAACCTTAAAAATGTTCTGCAGGTTAATTAACCAACAACAACAAAGCTTTCATTTTTCTTTTCATAAAGTTTCACTCAAATGCATTTTGAGCAAAGTTTTAGAGTCGTTGGCTAGTCAACTTCTGGTTACTTTTGCTGCTACACTCGAGTCGAGTCAATTCCCCAATGCCTGCCACAACTGCAGCAGCAACTTCGGAGTCCAATCAGCGCCGCAAAGGTGGCACAAGTAAATTATTTAACAATCAATTTCTTGCAGCGGCATTTTGCCATCTAATTATAATCGAAAAAAGGTCCACACAACAATCAAAAGAAATGCGCCGACAGACTAACTAAACCCAAAAAAAAAGCAGAAAAAATGAATACAAAATGCAACTAAAAATGAAAATGAAATGGGAATGGGAATGAGATGCAGACAATTTCCCTTAAACTAAAAGAAGAAATTCCAAGCGTTGCTCTAATTAAAATTGAAATGAAGTGTCTGCGCATGCGCAGCCAGGCCAAGGTTGAGGCTAAGTAGATCCTTTCACAGGTCCCTCGAATCTCGTTGGATGTGTGGCAATAAATTTTCGTAGCTCAACTCGGAGTCGGAGTTGAATCTTTTAGGGTGGTCTTCGCAATCGAGGTCTTAGGTCTCGTCCTTTTGCTTGGCACGTTCGTTCGTTCACAATAAAAAACGCATTTCTTTTTGTGTCTTGATGCACTCATTTCATGCCAAAAAAAAGAAGAGATGAAAAAAATGCATCACACTAATCCCGCGTTGGCGCAGCCCACACACGTCTCTCAAAAGGATTAGCATAGCATTCATTTCTCCTTCTCGTTCTCGTTCTTATGTATATATAGAATATCATTCTTATTATTATTGCCATGTCGAATGGCCGAATGACGACACAATGGCCAAGTGTGAGGGGCAAGAGGTTAAGGGTAAAGTAGTCCACTCACTCACTTGGACAATACAAATTGTACAATGCAATGCGCCATATTTGCCATTCAAATGCAATTGCGCGTGTTAATCGATTCCAAGTTCAACACAAAGCAGAAAACAAAAACTAATTTCATGCCTGCTTACGCAGAAATGCAGCAGACGAAGACGAAGAAGAAGAAGTATTATTATTATTATTATTACAGCTGCGATTAATTAAGCAAACAAATCGAAGCGCGTATCAATGAGAAGAGGAGGCCGACTATTAAGTACGGTAGCTGTAAAAACAAATAACCTCCAGGCAAAGAGTACTCTGCATTCGTATTTCGCATTTCGCAGACATTTCGAATTCGAGTTCGCATTCGTGTGCTTTTGGCCTAATTAATTGCCAATCATAAAGGCGAGTGCAATGCGCTCGTAAAACGAATCAGTTTTAAATGCCCAACTTTTGCCAAGTCCAATTATTCAAGTTTGCGCCTTAAGTGAAGATCGAAATGGCAGCTCACTTTGCAATCGTTGCACTATAATATCGGTAGGAAGAGGAAGAGGCTGCAAAACTGCACAACTGAAAACCGAGAGCCTGGCATTGGACACTGAACTGCAGTTTTGTTTTCTTTTTCTTTTTTGTCTTTTTTTTATGGGAAATGTGTGTGTTTGGCAATTAATTAAATTAAGTTTTCAGCGAAATGCCAAAGGCGTGAAGCAACAAGCAGCACCATGCAAATGATGCCGAAACGAATCAATAATACACTTGCTTTCAATACAAATGTGTAATGAAGAAGTACGAAAACGTGCTGCTTCTTGCCCTCGAACCGGTTCAGTAAGCGGTTCAGCTTCTGAATTTCAGCTAATATTAGAAATATTTAATATATGTATAAGTATGCTTACTTTAAATTCATATAAACCTTAACTCTATGCACTTGAACCGGTTCAGTAAGCGGTTCAGTGATGGACTGCATTTTGATTTGAGCTATGTAGTTAGATATATTGAATGGGGATATTTAAATAAAGCTGTTAAAGTAATCGAAACTTATGTGAACCATTTCTCTTTGCATTTGAACCGGTTCAGTAAGTGGTTCAGCAATGTACTGCATCTCGGCTTCAAATATCATGAGCAATATTTTATATAGATATTTAAACAAAGCTGCTAAAGTGAGCAAAACTCACATTTTCATTTATATCTTCATCTTTGAACCGGTTCAGAAAAAGCAGAAAGTATATCTAAAGTGATTCAGGGGTATTGCCAATGAATTTCGCAGTCAGCAAATGATATGCTATAACTCTACTGGTTGCATTTACATAGATATAATTTAATAAAACATTTTTATTTTTCAAATGGTTCAGAAAACGGTTCAGCAATGGAACAGACTGTGGTTTACTGTTGAATCACATACATAAAACGATTGAATAACACTTCTTAATTAATCAGTGTTAAGGAATTTGACTTATACATTTATAATATATACAATTTCGAAAGTAATAAGCCGGTTCAACAAGTGGTTCAGCGCTCAAACTCGTTGAAAATGGTTCACCCATGGAACAGACTGTAATATTTTTGTGAACCACAAACAAAAAGATTTTGTAATACTTCTTAATTAGTCAGAGTTAAGGAACTTAACTAATGTTATAAAGAATTTCGGGTACAAGTTAATTGTTAAGATAATGAACCGGTTCAACGAGTAGTTCACCACTCAATCTCGTTGATTATGTGATTAATAAATGCAGAAATATGTTGGATAAAAAAGCATGCATCAGAAAAAATACTTCTATAAAAAGGTTCACTTACCTATTGTCGTTATCCTCACTGACAAGCTCCATCACATTGGCTCCTATGCCACGATGTGGATAGAGTGTATTACTGGGAGCACACAGGAAGTCTTTGCGCTGTGGCTCGTCAACGTTAACAACAAACAGCGATAACATTTTAATTGCGTTGATCCGCTGATCGCTGATCGGTTCTGATCACAGCGCGAATCTGTAGTAGTATCTCTCAGCCAAAACAGTTGATCGCGCGCCCCGATCTTAAGTTGATCTGTTGATCTGCTCGCCAGTTTGTTAATGTCTTTTGGCAGCAGCTAAAAAAACTGAAAAAACGAAGCAAATGAAAGAAAAGGGCTATCAATTGGCAATCGTGTTAAGAGGCTCTAATAAAGTTGCTCGCCTCTTGCGATATGGTTCGAATGACTCGAACGCAGAACCTCATCGATCTGTTTATGCACTCACACACACAGTGAAACACTGGCAATGTTATTTATCTCTTAATATATCTTACATCAACTTATGTGGCGGCTGACTGATAATGGAATCAACTTGCCACTTGGCTAATCTTAAACTTTGCTGCTGCCTGCCTGCGCCTCCCTGCGCCTCCCTGCTTGCCTCCCTGCTTGCCTCCCAACTCCTCTGTCGCCTTGCTGTCGATAAGCGCGGCAACATAAGAAATCGATTTAGGATTGCCAACTTTACCAACTTTACCAACTTTGCCAACCAACCAACGGCCCTCATCTGTCCGGTTACATGGAAGCTTATCAGCTGGCAATGCGATGCTAACATTTGAGCTTTGCGCTTAACTCAACCAGATAGCAGATGCTGCCGCTGATTGCCGCACTTTATAGAGAACCAAAGTGATCATCATATATATGTTACATTTATGTGGGCAACAGCCATACTCATTCCGACAAATGACGACTATTAAAAGCGAACCACAGTTGTTCATAAAAAGCACTTAATAAAATTGCAAAATATGCTTAAGTCTTAAGAATAAATTTCATATTAGTTGCACACATTTTGATAGATTTTTAAGGCAAGTAATGAAGTTTAAGTTGTTTTAAAATTATCAATAAATTGATTCTTTTTATTATACGAGTATTGATATTTAAGTGCAAGCATTCTTTCAATATATAAGAATTCATTTTTGTTTTTAAATTTCAAATTGAACTAAAATCGATTTCGATAGAAATTGTTTTGAAGGAATAAGAAGTTTTGTACATGAGAATACATTATTTATTTATATAATATATTCCTTTTCAATGTAATTATTATTTCATTAAAGCAAAATAGAAACATTTAAGCACCATATTGAATAATTCAAGTTAATAAATTCTTAATAAAACAAGTAAGAAAGCTACAGTGGAGTTTGCTCAACTGAGAGATATCCGATTCTCGTTTTAAACAATACCAATACATGCAACATTATCCTTAAAAGATTCCAAATTAATATACCGCAAACAAAGACTCAAAATATACCAAATAGTCAATAAACAAATAGCTCCAAGAAGTATATCCAAAAAAAATCTTGCCTGAAAAGTGTCGTACATTAATTTAAATCTATCATTTTCAGAATTTATTGTAAACACTGACTTAAGTAAGTTTGTTGTATTGCCTTATACCATGTATGTATAAAATATATAATACAAAAGTATTACAAGTTTAAAATACTAAATGTAGCAAATAGTAAAGACTAGCAAAACATCAACTCTTGTTGATCAAAACTTGTTTCGGACAACGAAATCTTGATATGCATGTGTATTCTCTATTACTATTATCTGTTTAGCTGCATCTCACATGTGCAGTAGCTGATAAGAGTAGAGCTACCTGAGGATTTCACAATTCCCATGAGCCTAGCACGTGTAAGCAAAAAGAAGAACCCCGTCGAGATGGATGGCTCATGGATATGGCGATTCGCAGTGATTTTGCATAAACATTAAGGCACATTAGAAGGTAAAAGACACACACGGGACGAGACGAGATGAGAAGGGACACTTCATTAAATAGTATTTTGGCTACCTAAAGTAAACACAAAGACACAGAAACTGACCAAGACACAATGCACAATGTTTTTTTTTTTGCTTTGCCTACGATGATCGATGATGGCTCATGAACGAAGAAGGAAGATGACTCAATCATTGTGCAACATGCGCCATGCATCATGAATGCATCCGTATGTGTGATGCAAATCTTTGTGATTACTCGTAGAGATATTTGCACATGTTGTTCCCTGTTTGCCTAGATCAAAGATCAGTTTTGTCGATCACTGGACACGTGTGCTAATTACCGGGAAGAAGACGAAGAACGGAAGAAGAACAGAGAAGAGAGCAGCTGATGACGAATTGGTTGTAACGGGAAACTCCAGAGAGAAATAAATTTGAATGCGCATATCTTAAGGATGTGAATAATATGCAAAATGCAATCAAAAATCAATTCATAATCATTTGCAAGGTGCAGACATCAAAAGGCAAGAACAACAGCAACAACAACGTAAAAAAAACTCAACCCCAACTCAATGGCAACGGCAATGGCAATTCAATCAAATTTGTTATAAAACTGTGAAAGTCTGCGACAGCGATCGGAAACAGGACTCAACGTCAAACTGAGCACTGAGGACTGTGGCCTGTGACTAGCAAAAGAAGAAGAGAGAAAAAAAGACGATACACAGAGTATTTTGCATGTCCAGCGGCAAGATTATGCAAAATGCAGGAGCGATGATCGTTTTGCATACAAACTGTATCCACATTGCATTGTATCACAATATCACAATATCAATGTCTGGCGATCAGGCAGCAACTCCTCGGATCAGTCCCAACTTCCAAGTCCCAATTGCAGTTTGAGTTTGCAGCAGTTCCCCGTCTGGAGATCAACTCACGCACCACCGCATTGATCGACAGCAAGACACAATTCAATCATTTCAGTTTTCAGTTTTCAGTTCACTTGCGCTACGTAGGACGCTGCCAGATCTTTAGCGCTAGATTAAACGATCAGTGCAGGAGACAGCAACAGCAACAACAGCCACAACAGCCACAGCAACAACAACAACAACAAGAAGAGCCATAGCTTCCAGCTTCAACTTGTTGTACTTCTTGTTTCACTTTATACAATACCCGATTGAGCATGGAGGGTATAACAAACATGTGAGAAAGAAAATTGCATAACTGATTAAGCCTCAAGTATTTATTCTCAATGTATAAGACTTTTAAAAGTAAACGATAGTACAGACTAGGAATAAGAATAAGAAGAATAATACAAGTAATAAAATAGTAAAAATAATTATGAAAATTAAAATAATATTGTATCTAGAAACTGAATGAAATATAAAAAAATGTTCCTTTCTTTTTATTGATTAAACACTTTTTTAGAAAATGGGACTTTGCCAATGTATAAATGTAGACAAAAAGAAAAAAAATTGCAACAAAAGTTTGAATTAGCTCGGTAGCAACAATTTTTTGAGGGACAATTATTTGCAATATTGTCAAACAAGTAAGCAAATATATATGAGTATGAGATGAAGTATAAGAAAATATATATTTGGTATATTGGTTTACATTTAAAATATACCACAGAGTGCAAAATATACCAGATTATCAGCCAAAGCAACTAAGACCTTTAGTAAGTGGTCGAATTTTCCCATATGAAAAAAAATTATATCTCTATCTCCTAGGTGTTATAATACCCTCCTAAAAATTGGTATTTTAGATAACTTACTAATTTCCAACGTTTGTTAAACCTTTTTTAATATTTATTTTATTATTATATTATATTTTTATTTAAATACAAAATTAATTACCTATCCATATAGTATCTTAAAGTCGAGCATATTTCTGCGAGTGAATTTCTGCTCTACCATTTGCTACTGCCTACCATAATATGTGTGTAGGTCGATCGGCGGCTGATCGGTCGATCGCTGATCGGTTGATCTCATTGGACTGAATATGTAGCTGGGTTGGGGCCCAGCAAATTATTTCACTTGTGGCCAGCTCTTTCACTCTCTTTGGTGGTCTGAATGTACAACTTGATTTCTGTTTCCTTTGCTGCAATGGCAGTTTGATTTGTTTAAATTTAATTATGCAGCAATATCAACGATTGTCGATCGCTGTGCGATCCTTGTGCGTAGGTAGGCAAAGAAAGAGTCGACCTTTCTCTACCTCTCGCTCTCGCTCTCTCCCTCTCTCTTCGATCCCACTTTTGATTTGATGTTATGATGATTCCATGAACCTGTGTACGTACAATCACAATTTCTTGATCTGGTCCTGTGTTCTTCTTTGATTTGATTATCAACATTTGTTGACGTGTAGAAGGAGAGAGAGAGAGAGCGAGAGCTGATCGCCAAATGATGATCGATGCCAATGTTCCAGCAGAATTTTACTTATGTATTTCTTTTCGGTTTACTTTTTTGGTGGTTTTGTCGCATTTACATTTTTTTTCTTGTGGTACTCTCATTCCTTGTGCTACGTATAAAGCGATCAATCAAAAATGCAAACAGCTCACGGAATGAAAATGAGTTGAACGAGCGAGAGCGAGAGAAAGGGAAATTCAAAGAAGTTTTGGTTTTTTGTTGTTAGTTTTTTGTGGTTTGAATGTGACAGCAGACAAAATAGTTTATGATCGCTGTGTGATAAACTACATAGCAGGATATATGGATAATATAGTACACACGATCAATGAATGTATGCATGATGTGTTCCTCTCTCGCCTCCTTCTGCCCTTCCTCCTCCTCCTCCTGCTGATCCTGCTGCTGTCAGTTTGATGATGAAGAGTTTGTTAGAATTCGAATTGTCCGGGGCGCATCGTAAATTTTCGCTTCATCTTCAAAGCCAAAGAACTGATTTTGGCTTTCAGATTAAAAGGCATACACAAATTCGAAATTTAACGAATTACTTTTTAGAGCGCTGCAAATTTTACTGTATTTATTGATTAACATATACAAAAACAAGTAAGAAAGATGAAGTAGAAAGTGCTCGACTGTGAGATACCCGGTATCCATTTTGAAAAAAGGCAAGTCTATGAATTTCAAAATATATTCAATTCATATACTGAATAACACTAAAAATGCGATATACATATTTGGTATATCGAAAGTTACTGCATTCTAAATACGAAATATGCCAAATAATTATACCAGAAAAATAGAAAAATATACAAAATGCTTTATTTGGTATATTGATATAGTACTACATTTAAAATATAAAATATACTGAATTAATATACCACAAAAATACTAAACATATACCGAGTGCTGTATTTGGTATATTGGAATAGTACTACATTTAAAATATACCATAGGCGTTTTTACCAAAACAAAAGTATTTCTTATATTATATAACTTCTACAATTTTTTTTCAAACGCAACCAACTTTTCAGAGATCATAAAAACTATATTACGGAAAATAATCTGTATCTCGAGACTTCCTCGGCTATTAAAAGTTGTTTATGAAATCGATTTATAATTTTTTTACTTTATATAAATAACATTTTAAAAAGCAAAGCTGAATTACAATATAATATAATAGTTACAATATATATAATAATATATAATATAATATATAAAATTCAACTAAAATAAATAATACAATATATATTCAATCTTTATTGATGTACTGTTTTGTACACAAATCAAGCGAGCGCACATATTAAGCAATTAGTAGCATAATTTAGCGATCTACAAATAATATTTCGAAATACAAATACGGAAGATCATTAACAGAAGTAAATCCCATATTTTTAGTATATCTTCTTCTGAAAAATTACATTTTAATGCACGGAAATGATGATGAAGATATACGATTAATATGGTATTTACTTCCATTAACGATCTCTCGTTTTAAGTATGACACAGTTAGAAAGCAATCGTGTTCGATCGTTTCCGCACAAAATGTAAATCACTTGGTTAGGCAAACAGAGACTCGCGACTATTGATAGACTGATAAATATGTATGTTAGTTAGATGGGATCAGAGTTATCTGTAAGTGCGATATGATAAATGTAAATGCCAATAGATACAGCGCACACAAATTCACTTGAACAAGACAACAACTAGAAAGAGCGAGAAGACGAGAGAGTGTGAGAGAGTGAGCGAAATGTGGGAGATATGCGAGTTTATTTAAGGAAGATTTTGGCGTGCGTTGTTGTCTCTCTCTCTATATATTTTTATGACACTCGAAACTGATATCGCGCACAGTGAAGGGGAATTATTTACACAGAAATCGGTCGTTTGGATATGTAAATATTAAATCTATATGTGGAATTGAAACGGTTAATGCGACAACGACGACGTCGACGACGACGACGACTTCAACTGACTTGTGCGTGGGTGTTGTGTGTGAACTTGCATAACTGTGTCAGGCCACCAGTTGGCAGTTGGCTGAGTTGACTTGTGTTGTGTTTTGTTGTTTGCGTCGCGTGCTGTGACAACAAACCAATCAAACCGATCAACAAATCAACCAGGTAAACCTTTCCTCTCCTCACATCCCATTTGCCACAAGTCAAAAGTCAACATTTGCCGAGTGTGCCAAACGCGCGCGCGCGTCGATCACATATTTCTCTTCTTTTTTTCCATTTTTTTTAAATCAATAATTTTGTGAAACGAAAAACTCTTTCCAAAGATAAGCTCAACTCTAAAACTCAGGCCGGCAAATTCTCCTTGCTCTGTTTGCCCGCCTACAACCGAAGTGAATACTGAATACACCACGTCGATCAAGTCTCTCTCTTCGGCCTCGTCTGGCACGTCATTATCATTAGGACATTGCAGTCATATATCACAAAGAGCTGAGAGCTGAGATCTGAGACCATCATCTCGGCTGCTTCTCTTGATATATGACTCGCCCGCGCCTAAATTATGGTACGAAAAATAAAGAAACCCATCGGAATATTGTGCAAATAGCCGCCAGCAGCTTCAGGCTATAGACACAACGCACAGACAATTGCCAGAGTTGCGATCCGATCCACCTTCCGAGAAGGTGTTTAGATGCAAACGCTTCCAGTGTTTCAGAATTGAGGTGATCATCGTATCGCAATAATAATCCACCTTCCATCTAATGCCGAAATGCAGCTTGCTTGTAATTGAAATTTATAATCGCCAGATGAAATTGCCCGATGCCCCATTGTGGCACAGTGGAGTCAATCGAGTCAGCAATACAGTGCATCGATCAGTGATTTTTTGTCGTACATTCATTAATTGTTAATTAATCTACTTTTTCACTCATCTCTTCATCAATTCTTCTTAACTCGATCGATCAATGAAACTTTGTCGTAGTTGTTTTGCAACTCTAGTTTTAATTTACTGCGCCATCGATCAGCGCAACTTTGTTAATACAAAATCATCGCATTCATTTCAAATCACGTTCATAATTTGTTTGACAAGCGCAACTACTAATCGCTGCACAAATTGCCAATCGTATAACAAATGAATATTCTGATAAATGATTTCAATGAATTAAGCTGAATTAGCGGGAAAGTAAGTGCACTAAGAAGAATTTTAATATAATATTATTCTAATTAACAGTTAAGAATACAATCATCAGCTTTTCTATATACTTTAAAGCTTCGTAATATTTCGTTAATTTTATTGAAGAGAACTTTCATGTTAAGCTAATAAATATCAATACTTAATAGTGAGCTGTGCAATTTGTTGTTGCATCTTTTTAATGTGAAGAAAACTGAACTCGTAAAACTATTGAACTATTGAGCTTTTCATTGCGCTTTAAAAGCTTTTCGTAACATTTTACATTTTCACTAGAAGTTTTTGATAATTTTATTAAAGGGAACTTTCATATTATGCTAATAAATATATTATTATAACTAACAATCGAGCACACAAACTATTAATGCTTCCTAATGAGCTTTTTAATGTGCTTTTGCAGCTTTTCGATGTGCTTTTGCAGTGTTACATAATTATGAAAGCTGCATAACGAGATTTAAAAAGTGTTTCTGCAGCTTTTCTATATGCTTTTACAGCTTTTATGAAACTGTTTTCAGAATATTGAACTCGTAAAACAATAAAAACTCCATAATGAGCTTTTAAATGTGCTTTTTAACTTTACAAGCTTTTCTATGAGCTTCTACATAAACTACATCTATTCAATTTGCAGCACATTGAACTAATAAAAGAATGCATTGAGTAGAAAACCTAGTTTGTCTGCCTAATTGCTGATGTGTTCGCTGCAATTAGGCTCACTTAACGACGATTTGCTTTTGGCTTTCGTATGCAGAGTGTAGTTATAGTTGGCGTAATGTTGGTCTTTAGATTCCCACAACATTCAATATTAATGCATTATTTGCTTACAGGTTCAAAAGCGTTGTATACTTTTCACGCCCACTGTGCCGCCTTTTAAGACGCCAGAGCGAAACAGAAATATCAGTCTCGACTGACAGGCGCAGCGTGTCGTCGCCTGCAGCTAGAGAAGACTCAGACAGACATCGAGACAGCCAGCCAGAAAGCGATGTTGTAGTCCATTCATCTGACATGCTGTCGTCCTGCAAAGTGGAGAGACAGAGACAGAGAGAGGGAGAGATCAGTCTATCAAGCTGCGTGGCAGCGGCGACATCAACTAAAGCCGACGGAACCAAACAGCAGTCAAAACTCTGTCAGACAGTTTGTAAACAGTTTTCAAAGTCGAGCAGTGGCTACATCGCGATAAAGACGCAACAGCAACGTTTGCTTTAAGCCAAGACTTAGATGAAGAAGCGAACACGAAGAAGAGCAAGAGATGTCTGTCTGTCTCTGGGCTCCATTTTAAAAACTGTGTACGACATTTGCGCCATTATAACTTTATCGCTTTTCGGACAGATTGTTGTTTGGGGCCGGCCACATGACGTGAAGCGAGGACAGAGACTGACTGACTGATGGAATGACTGCCTGCTGATGATGATCAGTATCATGATGAGCGTTTAATAGCATTAGTTGTGTTCTTCTACGCAGCAGTAGTTCCTTCAAGTCAATAAACCATTTCCCCACCACACACACACACATACAGACAATTTTCTGCCCGTTGTTCTCCTTGTAATTGCTGCTGTGGCTGCTGTGCAGATTATTATTAACTTTGAAGGGTGGGGAAGGGGAGGAAACCAGAACACTGTTTGGGCAAAAGCGGCAGCTCTTTAAAAAGCCATTTAAGCTTACAAGCTTGTTAAGCTTGTTGCCCCAAATCCGCTTGGGCACCACATTGTGGCCCAGTGCCACGCCATTTAATGCAATTTCACGTTCAGTTTAGTTCGCTTTTTTTTCTTTTTTCTTTTTTCTTTCTTTTTTCATTTTATCGCCGGCTAAGTAGCCACTAAACGGCAGCTCTTTAATCTCAACGACTTAGCTTCCAGTCTCGCTTATGAAAGCTCCACTTTCTTCCACAGCACAAAAGAAGGCATGTCCCACTGAGTTGCGCCCACCTTGTTAAGCGCTAAGGACAAACTTGTTCCCCACCAATATCTCATATAATGTTGCTGTACATACACCATACTGTATAGTATGATGGTTACAGCAACTGTTGCTCGTTGCTGATAGCTGGTTGCTGGTGCGTGCCGCCAATCGATGCCAGATTCCAGATTTCAGATTCCACTGGCTTTATTTTTAGGTATTTTGTATACCCACTGCCTTTGAGGTAAAAGGGTATTATAACTTTGAGGTTGCAGAAAATGTATGTAAGCGGCAGAAGGAGGCAAGTCCAACATCATAAAGCATATAGAAATATGCTAAATCAGCGTAAACAGACAGATGATATAGCCATGTCCGTCTGTCTCGTATATTTTGAATGTAGTATTATAGCATTTGGTATATTTGTTTATTTTGCTATATTTCAAGGCTAATAGGATTACATCACTATACCATATATATCATTTAGTATAATTTTAGTATTTTTGGTATATTGTGTTTGTATATTAGTACTATATCGATGTAACATACGTAGCATTTAATATACTTTTAGTATTTTTGTATATTAATTTAGTATATTTCAAAAACAATAGTATATCAATACACCATCTGTATCGTTTGGTATATATATTTTTTTTAGTATTTTTTGGTATACTGTTTATAGTATGGTTATAGTATTTGGTATATTTTAAGTATATTATTTTGGCATATTTCAAGATTAATATCATTATATAAATAACACCACATATACAATTTGGTATATTTGTAGTATTTTGGTATATTATTTGGCACATGTCAAGTATATAGTATATTAATATTCCATATATAACACTTTTTATATTTTTTAGTATTTGATTTATATTTAAAGAATAAAAATATTATAGCAATATACCACATGTATCATTTTGTATATTTTTTAGTATTTCAAGAATAATGTCGCACTGTTTTGCTTTAATTTGAATTAGCTAGCGGGTATCTCGCAGTCGAGCACACTTCACTGTAGCTTTGTTACTTGTGTTTTTTTTTTCTTTACGCTAAATTGAACCGTGGCTTCGTATATTCTTGGGAGTCATCCCAACCTGGCAATCATGTGTTGCCGTGAAGCTGAGGAGCGTATCGCTCGCGTCTGGTTAGTAATTGCGGATTAAATGCATCAGCGAATCGCTTGCGAAATAAAATCTGATTAAGAATATTTCAATTAGCAGCGCGTTGCCTTTTGCCTCCAGTTATGCCTGCTGCTGGTTGCTGCTGCTGTGCATCAATAATTCCACCCGAAAAAAAAAGCAAAAAGAAAGTTGAATGAAAATTGCCCAGTCTGTTGTATTTTTTTTGATTGATACCCAATGCATTTTTCGCATGCTAATTAAGTCACTCGATAACCTGAGTCGTAACTGTCCAAGGGGGGCTGTCCTTTTGGCCTTCTCAAGCTGCGCTTGGCGGCTTAATGAGATAAAACTTGATAAAGCGCTAATTTATGCCACATTTTTAAATGCTTCTCAATTTAATGGCAGGAGCATTACATCAAGCGCGTTTCTCATCATCTCAATATCCGCCTAGATTGATCATCGCTTCTGATAGCGCATTTTGTGGGAGATTTTAACGAGCCGCCGATGATCTGATCAGATTTCAAGGCGATAAGCTCAAGCTATACTAGCGCATCTAAAAGAGATTGTGAAACTGTCAAAGTCACTGCAAGTTCAGCTTCAGATTTTATAGCTTTCCCATTAAATTAAGAGCTCACTTTGTGATCGAGAGTCGCATATGCATAATGCAGGGCAATCGAGAAGACTAGCTATTAAATGAACAGTTGCAGCGACTGATATTCTAACATATTGGGCAGCATTGAAGTATAACATTACCATGTCAAAAGAGTGACAAAATTAGCCACAATAAACAAGTGAAATAAACTATTTATCATCATAGAGAAGAGCGCTTAAATAAATGTGATTGCATTGTAAATAATTGAGTACTTAGAGTTAGAGTACGAAGGTATTTAAAAATACTAAAATTAAATGATTTTATACTATATTAAGGTGCTTAAAAATACTAATATGAAATTAGTTTTTAATATACTATGGTTTTTAAAAATATCAAAGTAACATTTGTTATTATAAACTAATTTCATTTTATGTGTATAAAATAGCTAGTTTTATTTTAGTATTTTTAAGAAATTCAGTATATTATATAATCATGATATTTCATCATTTAGTATATAATAGCTTGTGTTATTTTAGTATTTAGTATAAGCTATTTTGTTTTATTTTAGTATTTTTAAGAACCTCAGTATATTATAAACTCATATTTCTTTAGTATTTTTAACAACCCCACTCGTGTTAAGAATACTAACTCTAAGTATTCAACTAGATTTATTTCATACTAAAAAAACTATAAAATAAAATAAAATGATTTTACAATACACCACTAATTTTATTTTAGTATTTTAAAAATAATATCTTAAAAATACTAAATAAAATACTATATCCTAAATTCTAAAGAAAATGTAGTATTATAAGCTACTAATATTAGTTAAGTATTTTAAATTAATATTATTTTAGAATTCTTAAGAACCTCACTTTACAGACATACATACATATACTGCTTAATGATTGTCAATGATTTTGCTACAGCTCTAAAATTTATTTTATAGTTTTTATATAATGGATTCTTACGTTTCACTCTCACTTGGCAGCGCTTCAATGAATATGACAGCCGTTAAATTAAAGTGCTGCTGCCCATTATAAAATACCTTTATTTATATGTGTGTACTTTAATCAACAAAACTTTCCCTAACTGAAATTGAAATTCCATAAGATATACTATATAAAAACACTTGTGCATTCGCTTAATCCCTGGGGCAAAGCTTGCTACCGATCATTGCTACTGATGTAGATCAGCATCAGCATCATCATCATCATCATTGTTCTGATTATGATCATTTGCGATCATTTGTGAAGTGCTATAAAGACGGCGGCAGCAAATGATGACCAAAATTATGCCATAAATGCCAAGGTAAAATAAAAGTGCCAGTCCAAAAAAAATGTTCTGCGAGCATTCAACGCGCTTTCAAGGGTCTGAACTCGTAATATAATCGTAATCGTAATCGTCATCGTCAGCGTCATAATCGATCGTGGAATGATCCCTATGCCAAAGAAAAAAACCAAAATACACTACAAGTATATCATAATCCAAGGGATGCCACAATCAAGCCATCACTCCAATTCTTCGACTGCAAAAGTAACGCATGAAAAACACTTTCATTAAACAAAATTTTTATTGTGGCACCACCGAGAAAACTTGAATTGACCAACTGAGCAACTGAGGGAAGTGGCAAAGCAAGTTATATTCATTTATGGCGGTCAACTATAAAAGTTTGACCCAATTTTCATTGACCATTTCAACATTTTGTTGCTTGCCGCCAAAAATTGCTACAAATTACACATTCTGCTTGGTATCTCGACAAAAGTGTGCCGCATGCGTGCCTCATGCCTCATGCCTCATGCCTCACATGCAACGAGGCGGCACAAGGAGCTGAAGGTGGCTGCTGTTAAGGGGTTAGCCAAAAACTTTTACTCATTGCAATTAAGTCACAACGCGCGATGCAGCAGATTAAAGTAAATAATATCAATAATAACAGCAGCAGCCACAACAGCAGCAGCAGCTACAACAATAACTCATAAACTGTAATCACTTACACGAACGACCCAAAAAGCAAATATAAAAGGAACTGATAGACTAGGAGTTATGCTGTAGACAATGCATAAGAAAACTATTCACGAGTTCAACTCAACTTCATTACTTTTCATACAACTTCAATACATAATCTACTGACTACTTTATCCTGCTTTTTATACGACATTTTTGTCATTTTAGTACTACATTTTTATGAGAATTTTAAATAAAATATATACATATTTCAAAACCCTAAAAATTATTGCAACTATCAACTCTAATATAGTAAAATACAAATAGTCGACAGCTCTTAAGTTATTTTAGTACTATTCTCGACACTATCAAACTTGCTTGACTATAAAAAAGAATAAAGCTTTCCTTTCATAGAGAATGCAAAAAAGTTGTTAATAATTGAAGCAAATAAATAATCTACTGAGAGCTTCATCATAATATTTATATGAAATTTATGTACTTTTAGTACTATATGTTTATGCCGATAGTCCTGAAATTCTGAGAACATACAAGTTATATAAAAATAAAGCCATTTGGCTGTTAAATTTGTTAAATACTTATTTGAAAACACAAAAATTATAGCAACTGCCAACTCAAATATAATATACAGCTGTAAACTTTAAAATAGCAGTGCGTCGGGAACAAAACTACATAACGTTTTTTTTTTTTTTTTTGTTATTCCTCCTAGTTCATCATTTGCACATTGCTTTTGTAAATAATAAATATTCTATATAGTAAAATTAAATCATAAATCTTAAGTTCTTTTTAGTAGTATTCTCGAGTCTATTAAACTTGTTTGCCAATTTCAATTCTAGAATAAAGTTTGCCCTTCGTACCTATAGCAAATAAATGATCATTTATTGAAGCCAAGTTCTCAAGATACCCTCGCTTTATTTCGACGCTTAACAGAGGTATGGAAAGCTCCCTGAACCGCAGCGAATTGGCGTCGCGCCTTATCGCAGTTATCCTTTTTGATTTATCTCGCCACTCACACGTCGCACTCTCTCGCCGTGAACCCCAAACTACTAATTGCGTTTACAATAAACAATTTTACAATTAAGTATGTATTACAACAACTACAACAACAACAATAACAGCAGCAGACAAGTTGGCAAGTCCGGCAGCAGCGATGGCAGCTCGACAGCGCAGCTTAACAAAATTTATCGATTGACTTTTCTTATCAGATGTGACGTGCTTCTTATTAGGCTTTTTTCCCCCGGTTGTGCTTTTGCTTCTGAATTTGCTTGCATGCTTGCTGTGCCCCCTTTTGCTTTCTTTCTTCGTAGGCCAAATGGGAAATTGTTTGACTCGTCTTATCTGTGCACTGAGAACTGCGAAAGAACAACAGCAACAACGTGGTTAACTTTATCAGTAACTTTGCATCTGGCAACGCTGTCTCGTTACTCTTTCCTCTCTTCTCTCTCTCTATCAATCTCTCTCTCTCTCTTATTTAATGCAACTGGCATATGCCAAGCAGTTTGCCAAATAGTTGCAAACTTATTTACATTTAATTTGCATATTTGAAAATACACAAGGCGATCTCTCTCTCTCTCTCTCTCTCTCTCTCACTCTAGAGTTAAAGATTTTAGGGTTGTCGCATATTTAGCTGCCAATAAGCAAATACATATCGAAGATGTTGTGTGCTGCCGACATTGTTTGTCAAAGTCCAACACAGATTTGCCATTTGTCCAGTTGAGAAAAGTTAGTAATTGTCTACCAGATGAAATATCGATTTTTTCTATCTCTAGGTCATTCTAAGTTTTACCTTATTAATTGACTATTAAGATTACTAGTAAATAATTACAAGTTAATTTTTTAAAAATTCACAAATTTTAAATAAAGTAAATTATAAATCATAAAAACATGATTGTTACTTGATTTTATATCTCAAATATTTGATAACGATCTTTCATCTAACGTATTTTACTTTATCACAATCTTTCATTAAAAAGAGAAGGAAATTTGGTATTATAAGAAGAAATTATAAATCGTTAAATAATGATTATTATTTGATTTTATGTCTCAGATATTCGTTTACGATCCTTAATCTAAAGAATTTTACCTTATGGCAATCTCTCATCGACTTTGAATATATATGAGGAGGAAAATTTAGTTTATAAAAAGAATCTGTATGTAATCTATAAATAGTATAACATATGTATATTTTTGTTAAATTTGACAAACAGTTTAAAAAATACTACCAATAGTTAAATTATTAATGGAAATAACTTGCTAAATATGTTAAATAAATAGTAAGAATAGTTTAAAAATCGCAAAGATCTTTGATTAGCCGCAACTCAGAAAACTTTACCATCTAGTTTTTTTCAACTTGATCGTCTACTAACATTTTCGCTTGGCTGTGCTTGGGCATACACTACGCGTATGCTGAAAATGCAGATGAATCGAGCGAACGAAGCTGTTATCAATAATGTTTGTGTGTGCGTAAAATGTGTTTGATTGCCGCGAAGAGGCAAAAACGAAAAAGTAGTTGTTGGTCGGACTTATCGACAACAAGTTGTTGCTGTTGTTGCTGCACATCGATAATCATTAGTTAAGTTGTTAACTGATTTCGTTTAGAGATTTGTCAAGCTGAGCCGCAGATTGGTTAAATGTCCCGACGCTGAGCCGGCTTTAGTCGTTGTGTTGTTGTTTTTTTTTTTTTGCAAATATTTTAATGTGATTTATTGACAACAACAACAGGAACAACAACAAGTTTAACAATAAATCAAGCGCTTTGCCAACTAATGAGACAGATTGCAGCAAGTAAAAAGAGAGTCCAAGCGAGATAGAGAGAGAAGCAAAACAAGATGAAGATGCGAGATGCGAAATGGAGATCGAAATCGAAATCGAAACCGACAACAACCAAGAGTCAAACTTTTGCAGTCGAAAGGTGAACTGTGGGTCAAGATCGTGTGGTCGTCGTCCCATGCTTCCAATTACAACAAATGATATTTTATTGGTATTTGATGAGCGTCGAAATGTGCAATTGCTTGGCCAATAAATTTTAAGCCGAGCGAACGGCTTCTCGAGTTCCTCGAGACAATTGCACTCGTTATTATTATTAAGCCCAACGCTCATTAGAGATCGATCGATTGATTCCAGCAATCCATCCATCCACCAGCCCACCAACAAAGAGTCCATTCGCTTGTGTGTTGTTCTTACTTCTTTTCCTTTTTTTTTTTTGGTTTTTTTTGCAACGTGTGTGGGAGCCTTGAGAGAACCTTTTGCCACTTGACTGCCTGTGGCATCGTCGCATTGCGTATAATTCCTAATCCCGGGCAAAGAAGCACAAAAAATAACATCACATAAATAATGCGAAATGCAGTTCACTTCATCTTCGGCTCATCATCATCTCAGCTCTCAACCTCAACCTCAACCTCCTCCTTCTACTTAAACTTCAACTTCAAGTAACATTCAACTTATTCTTCGCCGTCTGCAGTTTCACAATAAATCACGCGTTTCGTTGGCGGCCCAATTAAGCGCACTCTCCAACAACGAACTCAAGGAAACATTTGTATCTTAGTTGGCTTTTTCTTCCTTTTTTTGTGTGGTTCTTGTGCAACGGTTTCTGCTCCAGATGCAACTCAATCAGCTGAGCCGCAAGCTTAAATGTAATCCACAAGAAAACATTGTTTATCATTGCGTACTTTTTGCATCTTTTGCAAAACCATAGGAATTTGTGTCTCTAATATACATGCCTACATTCAAGTTTACTAAATTTTGATTGTAGAGTATTAGAGACTAGTTTAAAGATACTAATATAAAAGAAAAATCTTGACAACCTTATCTTCAATTATTTTGGAAGAGGAGTATGAAGATGAAAAATTACTTTAATAATCCTTATTTAAGAAATGGTTTAATATCTAGTATATTTTCCACTCTATGGTATATTTGGAATGTATCAGTATATTTATATACCGAATGTGATCTTCGATATATTATTCGTATATTTTTTAAATAATACCACACTGCTTTGTTTGACAATCTGACATATTTTATACTTTTTGGTATATTTTGAATTGATATACCAAATATAGACTTTGTAATATTAATTTGGTATGTCTTATAAATAATACCACACTGCTTTGTTAGGTAATCTGGCATATTTTGGTATATTTTGAAAATGAAGTATATCAATCCAAATATAGCCATCGGTATATTAATTTGGTATATTTTATAGATAATACCGTACTTCTTTGTTTGACAATCTGACATATTTTGCACTCTATGGTATATTTGACCGTAGAAGTATGTTGTTATACCAAAAATAGACTTTGGTATATTAATTTGGTATATTATACAAATATTACTGGACTTTTTTATTTGACAATATGACATATTTTGTACTCATCGGTGTATTTTCAATGTATTAGTATTTTGATATACCAAAAAAGCCTTGGATAAATTAATTCGGTATATTTTATAAATAATACCACACTATTTTGATTGGAAATATGGTATATTCGGATTATTTTGAAGGTCGGAGTATATTGATATACCAAACATATCCTTTTGTATTCAATTTGTTATATTTTAAAAATAATACCGCTTTGACATATTTCACACTCTCTATGGTATATTTTGAGCACACTCGACTGAAGCTTCCTTACTAGTTTTTTAATATAAAGTAATTAAAAGCAATCAGCTTTGATTTGAAAAAAAAAAAAAACAATGTGTATAATTTATTTGTTGCTAGCTACAAGATTCAACGCATTTTCACAAAGAAACACAGGATATTCAAAAGAGTGAGAAGAATGCAGTAGAAGGCCGAACCGCTGACCAATCCCGAACTGCCATTATCCGTATAGTGTAGTCCCTGAACCGAGGCGAAACCAATTCGATTGTTTCCCAAATCGAATTCCGCGTAGTACTGCCTCAGAAAGACATCGCCCAAGATCCAGAAGTCGATGCCATCGGCAGCCGAAACGCCCAGCGAACAATCCCCATCCGAGCTGATAATATACGACGATGGTGGGACACCAAACACATTGCCGGCAATATTGAACTTGAGAATGGGCAGCGAACTGATCGAGTCACAATCGACGGAGCCATCCAAATCGCTGGAGACCAAAGTAAAGATCGTTTCATACGCAGCCCTGGGTGCGACAATCAACGAGGTGCCCGTGTCAGCCACGGCGGAGCACAAGCTGCACAATTGAACGCCAGCGATGTAGGCGCTCTGCACGGTGAACATCCAATAGTCCTCGACGGTGACGGGAACATACGTCATATTGCCGGAATAGTACGCCGGATCGGAGCCACCAAAGATGAGTTCACCGCCCGAGCTCGAGGTGGCATCGTCTGCCAAATAGAATGAGAAAACCGGTTGACTTATCAAACCCTGTTGGTACATATTGTAAAACGGAGGCATGACGCTATCCGCGGCCAAAGAATAGTATCCCATGCCCAGAATGCCATCGAAATCCTTGTCCTCGAATGAAGAATCCAACTCAGAGGTGGCCATGGCAAATGTTTGATTCGTTATCGTTAGTCCGCTGATGATCACCGTATCGGAGGCGAGAACACCGGTAATTCCACCCGTTCCATAGGTGAGCTCAATGGTCTCGCCATTCGCCACAAAGGTCGACGATAAGCTGGGATTATAGTTATCGTCGCCATAGCATGCCACATTCGTGCAATTGTATGATGGCACCCACAAATTCGCCGATCCCGTGTCGAACAGCACCATAAACATGACCGGCGGTGTGCCAATGCTTATTTCACCATAATAATACATATTATTTGAGTTCAACAACGTCTCCTCGCTCAGTTGCGATGATGCCTTTGTTGTCGCCGTTCCCTTTGTGATGTTCTGGACCGTATCCAAGTTTGTTACGTATCGATTACGCATCTTTAGCACTTCGGACATGATTGTAGTCCGATTAATGTGAGGATTCACTTTCTTGTGCAACGGCATGCGATGCAATTTGGTTGCAGCAG
The DNA here is from genome assembly GCF_023558435.1 of Drosophila sulfurigaster albostrigata. Classification (NCBI taxonomy): domain Eukaryota; kingdom Metazoa; phylum Arthropoda; class Insecta; order Diptera; family Drosophilidae; genus Drosophila; species Drosophila sulfurigaster. Next base: position 23,949,613 of record NC_084885.1, read on the forward strand.
CAGCAGCAGCATCGACAGCAACGGACAGCAGCACCGCGCTGCCGAGTATGAGTAATAATGCCCTCGACAACAGCATATCGTTTGGATATAGTACACCTCGATACTGAAACCACTGGCGACGATGGCACACAATTTTATAGAGCAGACGGCGTGAACAAAAGCCGCAGTGCTTTTTGTTATCAGTGTTTGGGGAAATCAATCAAATCGAATGCAAATCTGACATAGATAAGATTGTTTATATCGAAAACGAACACGAACACGAAAACTTAAAAGGTAGTCACTGTGATGGTATTTTAAGCGCCTCCAAAACCACAAAGCACGCTCAACAAATTCCCACCCGTAATAGATACAGGTGCCGGTCGAAGAAGCTTCGTCATCGATGACGATGATAGCGCGATAACGATAACAAAAAGAAAATTAAATCTTATTTGCAGTGTAAGGGACAGAGGACAAAGAGAAAGAGACTTAAAAACTAATCGAGTTACATTAGAAAAGCAATTGTTTACCTAAAACTCATTTAGTAATTGAAAATTCAACACGAGTTATCTTCAAAGTAACATTAATAAATGACAAATTAAATAGTTGTGCAATTCTTTATACTTGTATAATTGCTGATACACTATAAATTAAATAGTAAACGAATATTGGTAATGCGGAAGTAAGGTATTAAGAAATCAAGTCTAAAATATTCTTCTAAAATTTATCAAGAAAGCTATTGTCAAGTGTGCCCGACTGTGCGATATCCGCCACCCGATTTAAACATAATCAAAACAGTGTATTAATTTTAAAATATACCACATACCGCAAAAAATACTAAATTCTATATTCGGTATATTGATGTAGCACTGGTCTATTGGTCTACTATTGAAATATACCAAAATATACCGAATTCCATATTTGGTATATTAATATAGTACATTCAAAATATACCATTGCGTACAAAATATACCAGACTTCTTAAATAACTACTACAATTTATATCTAATCGGTGTGACACATAAATTAATTGTTGAAGCTGAACTGTAATACCCTCATACAATTTATGTAGCGGTTATAAAAATCGAATTCAAATAGCAGTCCACCAGTTTACTTTATTTTTAATTCAGCAACCGTGCCATATACATACATATGTTTTTGGATATTTTCTGCAACATTTAAAGAAGCCAAATTTCTTTATGACGCGGGACTGCAAATCGTGAAACTCAAAAAAGCTTTGTGGTAATCATTTTATTGAAAATTAATATATTTTTTGTATATTTAGATTTTTAAAAAAAATAATAATAAAGTATTAAATTCCAAGAAATTTTCAACAAGTGAAACAATACAAAAAAAATTAAATATTCACAAAGCTATATGACATATTGAACACAATTTTGGACACAGCTTAAAATTACCTATTATGCATTAGATATGATTTTCAATTGTCATCACTGATAGTTTAATTGCTTAAACAACTGGAGCGAATCCAACGCGATTATTTCCCAAATCAAACTCAGTGTAGTATTTTCCACTGAACACATCGCCTAGGATCCAGAAATCGGTGCCCATATACTGGAAAGCTGGCATGCAATACTTTTCGAACTTAATAATGTAGTCAGTCGGTGTCAGGGTGAATTTACCGGTGCCAATGTTGAAGGTGATCACAGGCAACGAGCTGACAGTGGAGCAATCGACCAGACCCTCTTCGTCCACATTCAGGATCTCGCTCAGCAGCTCATAGGCATTGGCAGGGGCAGCAATCAGAGAGGTGCCGGTATCAGCAACAGCCTGGCAGTCATCGCACAGCGAATAACCATCGACAGAGGCGCCAGCCATGGTGAATTGCCAGTATCCCTGCTTAGAGACGGGCACATAGATGAGATTTCCCTTGTACAGCGACGGATCAGAACCACCGAAGATCAATTCACCTCCGTTACTGGAGGTGCCATTACGAGTCAAATAGAAAGAGAATACTGGATTTTTAACAAGTCCCTGCGAGACCATTTTGTAGAAGGGAGGCACAACTTTGTCATTAGAAATAGACTGATATCCCATGCCAAGAATACCATCGAACTTGGCATGATTGAAGTGGGTTCCGGGTTCGTTGGTTGCCTCAGCAAAGGTCTGATTAGCGATGGACAATCCATTGACATTGACGGTATCGGTGGACAAAAATCCGGACAAGTTGCCTTTGATATACTCAATGGAAAATCTCGTGCCATTCGCAACATAGCTGGAGGACGCTCTTGAGTCGTATTCATTGTGCACTTTGCATGCGTAGCTCGAACATTTTTTCGACGGTACCCACAGATTGGACGAACCGGTATCGAAGAGCACCTTAAAGTCCTTGGCTGGTGTGCCAATGGAGATGACACCATAGTATTGCATGTTCACGAAGTTGGAAAGGTGTTCGTGGTTACTAGAAGAGGTCTGGGGCAGTCCATACTTTGCCCGCAGATGTTCCACCTCGGCCTTAATGTTGCCACGCGTCTTCACAAAGTTCTCCACCTTGAGCAAAGGGACGCGATGCAGTTCGGCGCTGGCCACAGCCAGTAGAACAGCCACAATTGTGATTACTTTTTGCATTATGTATTTGAATGTTGCCTTATGGAATTCAACTAATTTTAAAACACTTGCAATTCGCATATTTATACCAAATTGCTTATCACAATCATATTGCAAAAATAATTTGCAAACCGCAAAGCACCCCCAGCAAAAATTTCATGCAGGCATCACGATTTAAATAGGGGCAGGAGTGAAAGTTCGTCATTGTAAAAGAGAGAGTAAAACAATAGCACGATAAGAATGGCAAAAATTATATTAAAAATGCAGGTCTTAGGTAAATAGCAAGGAAAAAGCAGAAAGAGAAAGGGGGAGTCGATTTCTATAATTACCAATCAAGTTTCATTAGTAAAGTTCCAGTTAATTTGGATGATTCATTATTCCGATAAATAACATAAGCGTTGCTATGCAAATCAAGTATAATGAACATATAATTTTCAAGGGCAAAAGGGGATAATCGTTAAAATATAACTGCATGCCACACCAGAAAATACTAAAATATGCCAAATATATACTATTACATTCAAAATATACCACAGAGAATAAAAAAATACCGTTTTCGATTAAAGCAATAATGCAAAATAGAGCAATATCCATTAGCTTTGCATTTAAATAATATTTAACAAACAGATTAATTTCATTGATATACCAAAAATACTTAAATATACCAAATATATAAAAGAGAACAAAAAATACCAATAGCCATAAGCTTTGTCATTTAACTAAATTTAATAAACAGTTAATTTTGAAAGATGTACCAAAAATACTGAAATATACCAAATATATACTACTACATTCAATATATACCATAGAGAACAAAAAAAACCGTTTACAACTAAATCAGTAATGCAAACTAGGGGAAATATCCATAAATATCAATCTTCGTCATTTAAATTAAATGAAATAAACACATAATTTTCAAGAAATACTAAAATATGCCAAATATAAACTATTACATTCAAAACATACCATATACCATAGAGAACAACAAAAGAAATAATACAAAATACATAAATGTCCATAAGCTATGCCATTTGTGTACAATTTAATAAACAAATTATTTTCAATGCTACACCTAAAAAATACTGAAATATACCAATTATATACTATTCCACCCAAAATATATTATAGGGAACAAAAAATTTCATTTTCGACTCCAGCAATAATACAAATTAAAGAAATACCCATAAGAGCTCTAAACTCCCACACAATTAACTAAAAAAAAACGGTGTCCAAATGATATTACAACAATTTATGCGCACAAAACACAAAACTAACTACAAACAGTTAGAACCAAAATGTTTGTTCTATATATAATTTCATTTTCGTTTGCTATCACTGATAGTTTAATTGCTTAAGCAACTGGAGCGAAACCAATGCGATTGTTGCCCAAGTCGAACTCAGTGTAGTATTGTCCAATGAAGACATCGCCCAAGATCCAGAAATCGGTGCCCATATACTGGAAGGCCGACTGGCACTCGCCATCCGACTGAATGATGTATGCAGATGGTTCCAGGGTGAAGCTGCCGGTGCCAATGTTGAAGGTGATCACAGGCAACGAGCTGACACTGGAGCAATCGACCAGACCCTCATCGTCCACATTCAGGATCTCGCTCAGCAGCTCATAGGCATTGGCAGGGGCAACAATCAGAGAGGTGCCGGTATCAGCAATAGCCTGGCAGTCATCGCACAGCGAATAACCATCGACAGAGGCGCCAGCCATGGCGAATTGCCAGTATCCCTGCTCAGAGACGGGCACATAGACGAGATCTCCCGAGTACAGGGATGAATCGGAGCCACCGAAGATTAGTTCACCACCATTGGTGGTGGAGGTGCCAGCACGAGCCAAGTAGAAGGAGAAGACCGAGCTGTCGACAAGTCCCTGGGAGACCATGTTGTAGAAGGGAGGCACAACATTGTCCTGAGAAATAGACTGATATCCCATGCCGAGAATACCATCGAACTTGGCATCATTGAAGTTGGTTCCGGGCTCGTTGGTGGCCTCAGCAAAGGTCTGACTAGCGATCGACAATCCATTGACATTGACGGTATCGGTGGACAGAATTCCGGTCAAGCTACCAGTGCCATATTGAATGGAGAAGCTCTCGCCATTGGCCACATAGCTGGAGGATGCACTCGAGTCGTATTGATTGTGGACTTCGCATGCGTAGCTGTCGCAGGTATTCGAAGGCACCCACAGGTTGGAGGAACCCGAGTCGAAGAGCACCTTAAAGTCCTGGGCAGGTGTGCCAATGGTGATGGCACCATAGTAGGCCATGTTCATCGAATTGGAAAGCTCCTCGCCGTTGACGGAACGGGTCTGGGGCAGTCCATACTTGGCACGCAGATGCGCCACCTCAGCCTTGACGTTGCCGCGTGTCTTGACGAAGTTCTCCACCTTGAGCACAGGGACGCGATGAAGTTCGGCGCTGGCGACGGCCAGGATAACGGCCAGAAGTGTGATTGCCTTTAGCATTGTGTATTTGGTTATTTGTCTACTGAAATTCGACTAATTCTTAAGCAGTGCTAAGTCGAATATTTATAGCAAATTGCTTATCACAAGCGTATTGGAAAAATTATATGGCAAATCTGAGTATTTTCGATAAGATTGTTAATATCGACGACACAAGTTGAATTCAATTGCCTTGACTGAGTATTTATTATCTATTCAGGTGTGCTGCACGGACTTTACTAACGATGATGACTTCACTGATTCTCCGATTCCGATTCCAATTTCGATTCTGATTCCCTGAAGAGGGCATTAGTTCTTTGGCACTTTATCGACGGCGGCGCTGTCGGTGTCTGTTTGATTGCCCAAAGGGAAAGCTCCAAAAGTCGCTCAAGTGCTCTCACACCCCATATAACATAATATGTATGTACATACATTACGCTAATCAATATTACGTTCTCAATTTGTCAACCCTTCAAGCTCACGTATCTAACCCATTTGTTTTCGCAGCACCAGCCAAGACAAGCTAATCAGTTGCTTTGTTTACGAATTTTCATTTTTCGTTCACTTCTACTGTGAAATGCAGGCTTGAAAAACCCAAAAATTACAGATGTAATCTAAAAGAATTTAAAATTTGGCTGTGATGTCCCCATGACAGTCTTCATAAAGCGAATAAATGCAGCGATCTTCATACGTTAAAGGTATGAAGACTCAAATAAATTCCTACTTTATCTACATAATTACTCATTATATTAATTGATTCATTTATTTTGTATTAAATAATCTTCTTTTTTTAGAATTCTTTATTTAAATGTATTTTATTTATATTCTACAACAATATAACGACTACCATAAGCATTGCTGGAAGTAAATTAGCTGATCAAGTTCACCTTTATCATTCTTTTTTTTTATTAACTCGATTCCTTCATTTTATACGTATTTTTATTGTTACAGATTTCATATTAATATAGTTAAATTTGTATCAAATAATCTCTTTATTGTGTTACAAACAAACATAAACGATTAAAACGATTAACAAAACCAAATAGCAAAATAAACAACACATTCTACCTATTATAAGCTTAAATTTAACTGCAATATGATAATAATTTATTATGATGACTGGCTAACTAATTTAATCACAGATTAACCCATAGTCAATATAATAAATTCTATGCGGTTGCAAGTAAGTAGGCAAATAAGGCTGGGTTTTGTTTCAAATTTTTCACTCTAATATTAAGAACCAAGCCGCTACTCCAAAGCAGTTAAAAAGTTTTATTGCTCTCTCTCATTTCTTAATCTATCTTTCTCTCTCTCTCTTTCTCTGAAAATGATATAATATAACGCTGCAGTAATTTTGAAAAATTTATCGAAGATACGAGACCAATTTCAATAATTTTTACAACTTTTACACAACTATAAAAGCTTATCGTAAATCGACAAGAAACCAACACATTGCATAATTATATGCTTGTTTTTCTTATTGGGTGTCAATCTGAATAATAAAATGTGTTACATATCTTGAAAGCAACTCACTAAAGTTGAATGTTAACAATTCTGTATACATTTTTTATATCAGCTCTCTCCAAAAAGTTTCATAGCAAATTCTTTATATTATTTTCCTTCTTCCCAACATTACAGCAAAAAATAAAGAAGAACTTTCGACGTTAGTTGTTTTCAACATAATGATTTCAACAACCGCCCCTTGTCATTGTAAAACAACTTCAAAAATCACACCCACCATCGACCTTCATTACAAAAATAACACACCTTAGTGCTATAATCGTTACAACCTCGCTTAGAAAGGCCAAGTAGTATTACAACACCTCCAATCACAGCAATGTAAAGTAACTCAAGTGTTTTTCCACTCCTCTGTAATAAAGTCAACTCAAATCAAATACGATACCATTTTACTATAATCATATTTCCATTTATGCAATTCTTAAGCCACTGGAGCAAATCCAATGCGATTGTTGCCCAAATCGAACTCGGTGTAGTATTTGCCAATGAAGACATCGCCCAGGATCCAGAAATCTGTGCCCATATACTCGAAAGCCGACTGGCACTCGCCATCCGACTGAATGATGTAGGCAGCTGGCTCCAGGTCGAAGGTGGTGGCGCCAATCTTCAGGCTCAGCACGGGCATGGAATCAATGGTGGAACAATCAACAAGACCTTCATCGTCCACGTTGAGCAGATTGTTCAAGATCTCGTAGGCATCTTCGGTGACAACAATCAACGAGGTGCCGGTATCGGCAATAGCCTGACAATCAGAGCACAAGGTCTGGCCATCGATGGTGGCCCCATCCATGGTGAATTGCCAGTAACCCTGCTCCGAGATGGGCACATAGGTCAAGTCACCGGTGTACAACGATGCATCGGAGCCGCCAAAGATCAATTCACCGCCCTGAGTGGTGGAAGTGCCATCGCGTGCCAAATAGAATGAGAAGACCGAGTCATCGACCAACTTCTGCGAGACCATGTTGTAGAAGGGAGGCACAACATTGTCCACGGCCAACGATTGATAGGCCATGCCGAGAATACCATCGAATTTGGCATTATTGAAGCTGGTGCCAGGCTCCGAGGTAGCCTCGGCGAATGTTTGGCTCGTGATCACCAGACCATTGACGTCGACGGTGTCGGTGGAGAGGAAACCGGAGAGACTTCCCGAACCGTATTGAATGGAGAAGCTTTCGCCGTTGGACACATATGTGGATGATTTGTCGTGATCGTATTGATTGTGATTCATGCAGGCGATGTCAAAGAACCAGCATTTGCTCGATGGCACCCACAGATTCGATGAACCCGAGTCGAAGAGCACCTTAAAGCTCTGCGGAGGTGTGCCAATGGTGATGGCACCGTAGTAGGCCATGTTGATGTAGTTGGAGAGCTCCTCCTCGTTGACATCGCGGGCCAGGGGCAATCCATACTTGGCACGCAGATGCTCCACCTCGGCCTTGACATTGCCGCGTGTCTTCACGAAATTCTCATGCTTATAGATCGGCATGCGATGCAGTTCAGCGCTGGCTAACGCCAAGACGATGGCAAGAATTGCAATTGATTTAAACATTATTGTCGACTTGAATTCAACTAATTAGATTCCACTACTCTGACTCTTATTTATACCAAAAGATGAGGCTTGGGTTCTGGTTCTAATCAATATTTGGCGTGCGCAAGGCAATCAAATCACAGCACAGATTCGACTCGAGATAAGGGGTTAATATCTGCTCCTTCGATTGTTATTGTTATCAAGCAAGCCGCAACGATCAGACGATCAGACAAGTGGCTCCTTTTCTTGGCTCGTTCTTATTTGATTTACGTCATCGCTCATTAGGTTTCATCATCAGCAGCAGCAGCACCAAAAGTAATGTGAAATCTCAAGTGCGAGACAATTGGCCACTTTATTAGCAGACGAGATATTCCTAACAACATTTCTTATCACAAAAGTAAGCAACAACAATTTTGGGGAATTATAAATTCCAAGAATATTCACTATATTGATATTTTGCGTGTGTCGCAAGAAAAGCGTCTTGATAACGATTTCGAAAATCTCTTAATGCCTGAGAACTAAAATTAAATAGTTTCTTCAATTGATATCCGCTAAAAATGTTTTACATTACCTTACTAACTTTTGCATAATCATCCATCTAATCGCTTACTTGAAAATATAACGTTGTAATTGCCCCATTTTAAACAAGTTGACGAAGTCTCTTAAAGTTTTTATACCCGCTATCCATAGGGTAGAAGGGTATTATAACTCATAAACTACATTTATTCTTGATAAGCGTCTGTATGGTATATTTTATAGTCTATGGTATATTTTAGATATATTATATCAATATACCAAATATAGCACTTGGTATATTTTAGTATTTTTTCGGTATATTAATTTTGTTGTTGTTACTTTGGGTGACAATCTGGTATATTTTGATTGCAGGCACTATATCAATATTCCAAATTTACTAAGGTATATTTTTAGTATTTTGTGGTATATTAATTTGGTATGTTTTAACAGGTGAAATCTGATATATTTTGACAATTTGGTATATATTGCACCTTATAATATATTTTGAATGGTGTACTATATAGACTTTGGTATATTTGTAGTATTTGTACGGTATATTAATTTGGTAGTATATTTTGAGTACTGTATAAATATATGAAAAATACTAATTGGCATATTTTTAGTTTTTTGTGGTATATTAACTTGGTATATTTTATCATATAGAATCTGGCATATCTTGTCAATATGGTATATTTTATTCCCTATGGTATATTTACTAAAGTATAGTACTACATCAATATACCAAATATAGATCCTAGTATATTTTTAGTAGTTTTGTGGTATATTAATTTGGTATGTTTTAATGTTAATTCCGCTAATTTGCTTTTATTCAGGATGGGTAGCGGGTATTTTCCAGTCGAGCTCACTCAACTGTAGATTTTCTACTTGTTATCTCTGAAGTATTCCTCTTTTCCTTACACTCCACATTTTTTCGTGTTATAAGAACTCTTTAAGAAACAATATCTCTTGAGACTCAAGTTGGGATTTTCTCTATCGACAAATGCAAGCGACTATTTTAATCGATAGTGTGATTAAGCCATAAGCCACGTCTCGCAGATACGTGCAGCAAGTGTTTGTTTTGAAGCATTTTCAATCTGTTCGTAACATAAAATATAATACATATACATAAAGGGCAACAGCACTCAGTGCTATCTTAAAAGTAGCGCATTCATTGTTTATATAAAGCTTTGTTAAACCAAACAACTTGAAGCTCTTGCGCCTCGTGTTCCAATTGTTATCTGTGTAAATGGCATTTGATGTGCACAATATCTGATTCACTTTTGTTTCTAGAATGGGTCACGCATTTAATTGAGTTTTTGGTTTTGGTTTTTTATCAGTAATTGTTTATTTCATTCGTTGGAAATTCTTGATAATTTCCATGACAATCGAATGTATAAATAATCTTCATGATCATTTGACTTCAATGCAAATATTAGCATTTAATAACCATATAATTATTTACAAGGTTTACATTTGAGGTTCACTATCAGCGACCTATTATTTTTTTATTATATGTTGTTTTTATTTTATACATTTTATAAAAGATATGATAAAAAACAAAACCCTTTTATAAATACTCATTGGACTAATTAACTTTGAAAATCAATTTAGTGATTTCAATAAAGTGGACTAAAGTTCTTCTAGGTTATTATTCACTTTATAAGGAAAACATATCAATTGTTTTTAATCACCTATTCCAACAAAACGTTCTCAACTTTGCTCAGATGTTTAGCCATCGCATTTTAATCATATCTTCAAGTATTATGGCACGCCCCAGATCCAACAAAAATATCAGATGATGATAGCTTTTGCTATACCCAAAACCAAAAAACCATACGAACACGATTTTGATGCGAAAGAAAGGCGAATATTTAATTCTAATAATATAAATACGTACTCGAGATATGGTGCTATCAATTCCCAACCAGATATTGAAAACAAACCTAACTAAAGAAATTAATAAAGAAATCCAAAAAAATATTTATGTACTTCATTGGTAATATTTCATACATTTTTGACATTTTTGGTCACAAGTCTTTTGATTCTAATCAGCTTATTAGCAATTATAATTAATAAATTTGAATTTCAAATAGCACTTATAGAGCAAGCAAATTTAAAAGAGGTATGAAGCGGAGCAAAGCAGAACTTTTAAGCCTTTTAACAAACTTTCTGTAATTTTCAGTATTTTCGAAGTACTGACAAGTCGAAGTATTTCAGTATTTTTAAAATACTAAAAATTAGAGAAAAAATTGATAGTAGTATTTTTAAATGTCAGTATTTTATACATACTGAAAAGTAACAGTATTTCAAATACTAAAAGTATTTAGAAAATACTGAAAATTATACAACAAAATTTAAAGCAGTATTTCTTAAATTCAGTATTTTCGTCATACTGAAAAGTTGCGGTATTTCAGTCTATAGAAAATACTGAAAAGTACAGAAACATTTTTTGATGGCACTTTTCTAATTTCAGTATTTTAAAAATACTGAACAGTGGCAGTAGTTCAATATTTAGAATATACTAAAAATTTTTTTCAATCAAAATTTGAATTTATAAAACTAATTTGAAATAGAAACACCTTTGCTTTCCACCTTTCCACCGGAAGTGAAACGATAATAGATGCTTCAACTAAATGTATGCTTAGTTATTGTGATGGAAATCGATAGAGAAGATCATAAAGTAGCCGCCGCTTAGGTGATGCCAAATGCTAATTAACTTGCCAGAAGACAGAAGGCAGCATTACTAATGGACTTGTCACTTGCTCAATAGATAATGCTCAACTCTGGCTTTCTCCATATCCTTTTCTCTGTTTCACTCTCTCTCTCTGGTCAGTGGGAATATTTATGAGTTGACTAGCTGGCTGGACCCACCAAGTGGCTGAATGAAACAAGAGTTTGGCACAAAGAGTTATTGTTTTGAATATGTGCAGAGAGATTGGGAGAGAAGGAGATAAAAAGAGAGTGAGAGAGAGAAGGAGAGAGTGTGTAGTGACTAAGTGTATGCTGCACAGTAGGTAGGTGTAGCTCTAGTTGATGTGCCATGACCTAATGTTGCACTACACACAATGGGCCATGATCAACGCAGTTGGCAGCGGCTCGCACTCTTTCTTCCCAACTATATGTGTGTGTGTGTGTGTGTGTTGTCCCCGTGTCAAGTGAGATTCGTTGCGCTACCAGCAACAGCAGAGTTCAAAATAGAGTGAAGCAGAATATGTGCATTGTGGGTGTCTCTCGAGTCGAGAAACAAATTGAAAATTTATCACCCCAACCGATGATGATGACTTGTGATGCCAAAGCAAATGCATTTTTTACACTTGCCGCAAAAAGTGTCACAAAAGGGCGGCACACAACACAACACGACACAGAACAGAGCGATGCGATGCGACGGCATTCAAGCGTTTGCAAATTGATTTCAACTGGCAATGATCAGAATGCCAAAGATGCGGCATTCAACTAACTTTGAACCCAGCTGTGCTCAAATCGAGAGCAAACAGCAAAACCATTTCTCGACTCCCTCGACTCAATCGGCTTAATCCTAACTGCAACTGCAACTGCAACCTATCCAATTTCAAAGCAAATTCACACGCAAAAGCCGACAATTGGCTTCAAAGCTGAACGCAATGTCATTGGCCTGTTGCACAGCATCTTGGGCCAATGCCGCAAGCGAGGGTTGTGCCTTAAGTATGCCTCAAAGTAATGCAATTAACTAACTCCAAAATATATTCAACGAAATGTCAGCAATGAAATTAAATTCAATTGAAGCGTACTCACTTTGATTTAACTCGTTGCTTTATGCTTTGAACTAGCAGCCTTTATTTTCAGTTCAAAAATGCGCAGCACTTGGAAAATTTAATTTTTTCTTAGCTTAAGCTGTGTTCATTCTATTCACTTGCAGCTCTGAAATCAAACATAAATAAATAAATTTATTATATTATTTATTCTAACAAAATATATATACATTCAATATGTAATGCATAAATAAATGGAAGCAATTTAATTTACTGAAGCAATTCAAAACCATATAAAATATATGAAAAAATGTAAATACATTCACATTGTGAATTTTAAAGCACATAAATAGATTTACTACACTGAAAATATACCAATTCCTAAAATGAAGAACATTCATCTTAAATATTATATTCTCAAAAAACAAGACCACTTTAAGAACCAATTCTTGAAACTAAGAATATTATTCTCAAAAGTGCCAAATTTCCAAAATAAAACCAAAAATACTAGATTATGTTACAAAATTCTATAATCCATCAAAATTCCTATAAAATTTTTACCCAGCTTTGACAGTTAGACGAGTTGTTGTGAACCAATCTTCATTGCAGTCTAAGAGAGGGAGAGGCCTTGGAATTCAAATTCTACTCGAATCGATGATAAAGATGTAAAGTGATTAAAATAAAATTGAATAACTGAATGCGCAAATTAAATAATAATATATTAAAATAATAAATGAATAGAGAAGAAAAGCATTCAAATACAATGTAATATTTTATAGATTTTGTAATAATTATTTTGGTTATAAAACTATACAATTTTTTGATACGATTCTCTTAGATCTTATATCAAAATCAAAATTTTGGGCTAAAAAGTGCGCCAAGAATGTGAAAATCTTAATATCTTAAAATCAGAATATGTTTTCAAACATTAAGATATTCATATTCTTGACGAACTTTTTAGACCAGATTTACTTTACATTACATGTCTCAAAGTTGGAAAAAGTTTAACCTACGAAATCTATTATATATTCTATTCTATTCCAATTCTATTCACTCTCTAAACTTCAGTTGAGTTGCAACTTTAAAATCAACTCTCGTTTGGCGCATAAATCGCATGAAGAATACGCAAAATAGCCTGAAGCTCGCGACGCTCTTTTTAACTTCAATTTCCATTTCGCGCTGATCGATTTTTTGCACGCAAAGTGTGAGGGAGTCATCCAAAAAAACAGAAAAAAAAAGCATTTGCGATCCGATGTCCGATGCCCGCGATGCCCGACGATTCTTTTGATTCGTAGTTAGCCATTGAATTTATTGTGCTGGCCATTGCAATATTTTATTGTTTGCGTGGCAAACAAGCAAACTTCTGCACCTCAGCAGAACTGAAGTTTTGGGAGAAGTCGTTTCTTCCTTCCAACTCCAACTCCAACTCCAGCTGCGACCAAAGTCGTTCTTGGTGTCGGTTGTGGTGCGTTATCAGCTACAGCTCCACCTTCAAAGCGCCGTTGGCTACCAGCTCGCATTACACACACACACAAAGGGGGAGGGCAGGGCTGAGGGGGAGGCGAACATGCAAAACAATAATCAATGCCGCGCTGACCGCCATTCCATTTAAAACGTGTTAAAGAGGCAGCCAACAACAACAACAACAACAACGAACGCGATCCAAACGATCCGAAAAGCTTCTTCCTCCTCCACCTCCCTCTTGATGTTGTTGTTGTTGTTGTTGTTGCACACGCCTACACTGCGCCGCCCTGGCTTATTTGATTTTAGACGCGTTCATTCCGCACCCAGCGGCACTTGCAAGAGTTGGGTTTCGCATTGGATTTTGGGTTGCCTTCTTCTCCGTCTCCGTCTCCGTCTCCGTCTCCATCTCCATCTGCATCTTCGCTGCAAACTGAATTTATGATGTGATTTCGATCATTTGACATAATCTATTTAGCGTACGCGCATCGAGAGCGTGCACTAAACAAGCCAGCTAAGGAGGAGGCTGCATCCAGTCTGAATCTTTCGACTCCACCTCTCTCGACTCAACGCTCTCGAGCATTGCGGGCATAATTTGTAATGAGATAATTTTATTTGCTTTGCCCAATGGTTTGCAGTTTGCTTTGGTCTCCCTTCCTTCTTTTCACCTCAAGACACAAGCTTTGGCGATAAGTGCATCGCTTTGGGATGATATAACAACCATTATAACTCTCTGCCACATGCAAGTGAAATAATTTGCAATGCAGACATAATTGAATTCTAGGGCTAAATACCCTAATATATTTTATAGATTTCATAGAAAAATTTACATATTTGAGCTGCAAATTTTTGTAATAATTGAGTAAAAATAAAATGTTTATATTTACTTATTCAAATTTAAGCTGGGAATTCAAAGTATGTTTAGTAAAAATTAATTGAATAATGAATTCGAATGTTTTTTTAAGCATGATTAATTTTTTTTTAAATATATATGTAAAGCGAAAATACAGCAAATATATCAAAGGCTATATTTGGTATATTAATATAGTACTACATTTAAAACATATCATATAGTGCCAAGAATACCGACGAAATTTGCTATATAGAAGTTAAATTAATTGACTAATGAATTCGAAAGTTTTTTTAATTATAATTAATTTCTTAAGATATACCAAATTTATGTAACGTCAACATGCTGCAAATATACCATAGGCTGCATTTGGTATATTTATATAATACTACATTTAAAATATACCTATAACTAAAATAAGTAAGACAAGAGTCGAGTGTGCACGACTATGAGATACCCTCTGTGAATAAATTTTAAAATATACCGAAACAATAGACCGCAAAAATACCAAAACTATAGTATATCAAATATACATATTATTTCAAAGTATACCATCGAGTACATAATATACTATATTTCATACATCATCGATATACCAAATATGACTTTCAGTATATTTTTTTGTATTTTCGGTGTATTGTTTGGTATATTTATAGAATAATACCGCACTGGTTGCATTTATTTAAAATTAATAGCGAGTATCTCTTTACTTGTTTTAAATATGCAATTCATAAGACTAAATACAACGTAAGTCGTATTCGTAAGAATCGAGTTTAGTAACTATTCTAAACCACACTTTAAATATTACATTAATAAATATTGTGTTTAAATACTTAATGATTCTTTGCGAAGCCTTGAACACGAGCAACAGCATCTTGCCTGCAATTATTTGGCAACTCAAATTTTAGTGCAAAATAATTTGCTTGTCCGACACACAAAAAAATGCTTGTTTCCACTTTGCAAAAAAAATTGTTGATTTTTCATTAGCACAAAGCAACAAAGGGGGAAAAAAATCTGCTGGTGTGTACCAAAGTTTAACACGTTCTTAATTTGCAAGTTTGAAATTTATTCAAATTGGGCTAGTACGAAAATTAACGAACAAAAAAAGTCGAAATAAGTATGGAAACGGAAATTGCTTGAAAGTACTTTTAGGCGTGTAATTTAAGAGACAGCTTGCTCAGGAGGTTGATGGCCCAAAATAAAAGTGCTGAGTGCAATTATCTCACATTGTGCGCCAAGCAGAGCCACAAACTAGCCCAGAGGTAAACCATCAAAAAAAAATAAAGAAAAAAAAGAGAGCAAACATTGTGGTAGCAATTTAGTTTGCCGCCCCTAAAATGAACATCCATTAGCTTTTATTGATTTTCGTGCAACATTTTTCTAATTTGCAGCCCGAAAATGAATGCAAAAGATGCGCCACTTGAGTGTCCAGCCAGTCAGCCAGTCAGCCAATCGGGGCAACGTCAACGTCAACCTTGGTGGTAAATATTGCCTGCCTGGGTGGTCTGAAATGCTGAGACAGAGCTCAACTGAATACCGCTGATGAGGATGGCGACGCCGGCGCTGAACGCTTTTTAAAAACTCGAGCTCAACTCGATCTCTCAAGCATGTAAAGCAAATGAGGCGCGTTTTATGCAAAAAGCCAAAACCAAAAAAAAAAAAATATAAATAAGCAAAAGCAAGACAAAAATTGCAGAAAACGAGTTGAGATCCGCGGCGGCGGCGGCGGCTTCGACCCATCAAGTGAGTTGTGATGGCTATCGATCAACGTGCTCCCAGCTCCAACTTCAGCTTCAGCTCCAGCTCCAGTTTTGCCCAAGCTTTTCCCATCTCCAATTCTGGCAGTGGCAAAAGCGACGCAACGAAAAAAACAACAGCAACTGGCTGGAAAGATTACAATCAATGCGTGTGTGCATAATCCCGAAAACGATATTGAGGAATACCGTTGAAGTTAGCAAAAAGTGCAGCTAAACTAGCAGATACCCTGTTGATAGTCCTAATAACTTGTGTGTGTTTACTAAGCGATCTTCATCAAAAATTCAGAATACTTAGCTTACATTATTAACTGCCTAGTCTAAGAAGCACAAAACTCTAACTCCATACTCTGTACATTGAAATTAGTACACAGAAAGAAATAGTGTTAAAATCAAGAATAAAATCTGGAACCAAGGTTTATTCTTAAATCATATGATAGACATATGTAGGTTATAGCAACAGAAATAAAAATAATGATATTATAACAATTGTGTTTTTCCTTTTTTAAATTAATTAACTTAAATGTAGGTGTTCATTAGTTATTTATGAATGTAATTCCAAAATAAATATCTTACAAAAACTTAACTATAAACTATTTATTCAATATTTTAAATAATATATTTCTAAGGTACAGTAAAAAAAAATAAATTATACTAAAGAGATTTAACAAATCGTGATTTTACAATTTTAACGAAATGTCAGTACTACTAACTCTATTTTCTCAAATTACATATTTCCATGACATAAATTACTAAACAATAATAATAAAATAATTATAAAAATTGTATTTTTACTACATTAATAAACTAAAATGCCCATTTTTATTACAATCATTTTAAATGATAACAAGAAAGCTAAACATTTTAAATAAAATCAAAATAAAGCGGTAGTCATTTTAAAATATACCAAATTAAGATATCGCAAAAATACTGAAAAATATAATAAGTTCGGTGATATACCGCAAAAATATTTAAAATATACCGAATATGGTATGCATTTGGAAATATACCAAATTAATATACTATAAAATACTTAAAAATATGCCAATATTTATTTTAGGCAGTTCTAATAAGTACGGTGATATACCGCAAAAACACTAAAAATATACCAAAGGCTATTTTGGTTACTACAGTGCAAAATATATCAGATTATCAGCCAAGTCAAAAATGTTCTTCCACCTGTTAGTTTGGCATATCCTTTGCCTTGTTTACAGGGTATAGCGAAGGAATACAAAGAAACAGTTACAGAACAGAACGCGCTAATAACAAACAATTAGTTACTACATCCAGCACTGGCATTAACGAAGCTCCTCACACACTGGCACACACAGTTGACCCACATCGGTAGCCGAGGAGAAGGAACGAAGCGTGTGGCCCATCAAACAACATTTCATTAGGCCGCAGATTGAAAAAGCAAGTGGGCAACTTTAATTACGCAGCGCAGTAAAGAAAGTGGTAGCCAGGATGTGGCCAAAGGAATGGATAAAAAGGATATCTATTTAGCTGTGGGCCCTTGCTTAAGTCCCAATTAACAACCCTCTGACTAACTCACTCCTGCAACACGATAGAGATCAACTAAGCGACAACCCTTAGAGCTACTGTCTTTCACTTTTGTTGTTGTTGCTGTTGCTGTGTCGCTTGTTTCCTATCGCCTGGCTTACTAATTGACCCCAGCAAGGGTTAACGCGCATTCTGCGGTAGGTGAAAGTCGTAAAAATATCCCAAAAAGGAACAAAAATTAGTTATGCTCGTAAAAGATTTTTGGTTGCCAGTGTCAACCAAGGAAAGTCCTCTCTGATCCTAACTCCCAGATATGCAGGACCAAAAAAAAACAACAACGATCATGACTTACGACTCTTATGCAACTCTCTGTGTGAGGCAATCAAATTTCTCTGATGACTCACAAAACTAATCGAAGAGATGCATCTTTTACACAGCATCAACTGCAAAACTATGAAATGCACTTGCATTTAAGTATTTCTTTAACTCAATTTGTGCTCGCGCTGCAATTCACATTTCAATCATGATAAAAATTCTAAAATACAAAATTGAATTGCTCCGTTGTGGAGAGAGAGGACGGATGGAAATATTCTAAAAATTGTAAATTCAATTAAATTGACAAATTTTTATGTACTGCTTAAAACTGCAACTGCAACTGCAAAACTGGTCGCTGCTCCCCAAATGGCTGTGGCATAAATCAGCGCCAAGCTCAATTCGCTGACAACTTGCACACACACTGAGTTGTCAATGGCAAGGGCAATGGCAAACGCAATGGCAAAGGCAAAGGCAACTGCCACGGAACAACAGCAGCAGCAGCAGCAAAACCCGATCCTCAGACTCAACCAGACCTGTCTCAGGTCTCTTCGACTTTTCAACGATTAAAAATTCGTATTAATTTTTATGTGCGAAACGAGCGAAAACGCAGCTCACTGGAAAAAGAGCTGATGACCATGTGAAGCGCCAAGTAAAGTAAACAACAATTGTCAATTGACTAGGCGAAGTATTAATACGCTATTAAATCGATTTAGAATATATTGTGGTTAATTATCAATTATCATTCCAACAGAATTGCAAACCAAAAGAGTCCAAAATATACCAGATTGTTATTTAAAATACTACAGAGTACAATATATACCATAGTGTCATTTCAAATTTGGTATATTTTTTACTTTTTAGTATATTTATAATATAGCCTAAGATATATTTTAGTATTTGTTTGGTATATTTATAGAATATGGCATTATTGAAAATGGGTAGCGGGTATCACACAGTCGAGCACACGCGACTATGACAATATGGTATATTTTGTACTCTATATAGTATATTCTGAATGTAGTACTATATCGATATATGCATGTACTAAATACAACCCTCGGTATATTTTTGTATTTTTTTGGTATATTTTCAGAACATGGTTTTATTGAAAATAGGTATAGCGGCTATCACACAGTCGAGCACACTCTTGTACTCTATATTATGTTTTGAGTGATATACCATCCACAGCCTTCAGTATAGTTTAGTATTTTTTGGTATATTTTCTGAAAATTGTTTTATTGCAAATATATAGTATATATCTTACAGTCATGAACACTTCATCGTATGGCCGTATTTTGCATCGTATTTTGTATTCTATAGTATATTTTTAATGTAGTACTTCATTGATATACCAATGAATAGTACAGGTATAATTTTATATTTTTTTGGTATATTTTTAGAATATTAAGATATAAACCAAAAAAAATATATATATACCGAAAAAAGTCGAACACACTTGACTATAGCTTTCTTACTTGTCTTAAGTTTTTAATAATGTTAGTAACTCTTCTAGTCTAAAATTCTTTTAATAAATCAAAATAATACAAATAAAATCTTTTCTATATTTCCTTCGCTCCACTTTTTAATAATGTTAGTAACACTTCTAGCAAAAAATTCTTTTAATAAACCAAAGTAATACAAATAAAATCTTCTCTATATTTCCTTCGCTCCACTTCCATCACATACCCAAAAGAATCTCCTCAAAACAGTAAGAAATCTCAGTGATAACTGTGCCGGATTAGTGTGACGGTGCAAAGTCAAAGCTTGGCCAAAGGACACCGGGCACAGGGCAATCCTAATGAATTTGATATGCAGTTGCAGTTGCAGTTGCAGTTGGAGATGAAGCACGCTTTGTTTGTGTGGATGGATGTGAGGCAAGGATAGACAATGGGACGCTGCGCGCCAGCAGGACAATGGCGAGAGGAACAATCGTAAATTTGTAATTGAAAACGTATTTGAAACGTATTTGGCCATTGTTGTGCGCATTGTTCGTTTTTCACACGCACCAGACAATGGTGCGAAACAAAAAGTAAATGTGAATCGTTTTTCCCAATAGTTTTGTGCTCTTTAGGTTTTCTTTGGAAAATAGAAAACGGCAACGCGTGTCACTATTGAGATGGTGCCAGACTTTATGGCATTTCTATGTTATAGTAATAATCGATCTGCCAATAAATTAGACCAGACTCTAAAGTTGTCAGCGCTGCAGTCGCTCAATCGCAGTCGCAGTCGCAGTCGCAGTCGCAGTTGGCGTCGCAGTCGCTGTCCTTAAAGTGCAATGCGCTGATCCTGTGCGCCGGACATCCGTCCTCCATAATCAAGTTTTTGGATACAATGCTCGCTCGCCTCGTTTTCTTTCTCTCTTCAAGTTCACTTACCCTAACTCAAACCAAAAAAAAATATAAAGAATATAAAGCAAAGTCCAGCTGTGCTCAGGTGTCTACCGCTCTGGCTGACTATGTGTGTGGGTTCTCTGCACTCTCGATGATGTGTCCTTGTTCTTGTATTCTTCATCCTGATGATGCTCATCATCGCTGACAATTCAATTTTCGGTCGCACTGCCTGGCCGGAAATTGTTTTGGCAGACAGCGTTTCCCGCATTTGCCATCTCTCGACCATCGCATACTCCTCTCCCTTGGTCCATCCATTATGCTTGCTCCTACTTATGCATCATCCACATCCACATCCACATTCAACTCTATGTTTGGTTAATTGAGTTGTTCTGCAGAGAAGTGCACAGAGTGTTTTTGGGTTCATTACTTTTTATGCAATTCATGGACATGCATTGTGCTCACTTGCATCCTGTTGTCCTGGACCACACACTCCACACACATCCACACAACCCGCTGCGTTCACTCACTCACTGACCAAGCAAGGTGGTCTCTACTCTTCTCCCACGAATAAGAACACAACAAAACTATTCCATATGTTTAAGATGTAATAAATGCACAAAAATATTTATAGCAAGATATACTAACATATAGTTAAATAAATAAAAATATATATTAATATATGTATTCCTTCTGCATTTTAAGTATTCCAACAAAATATTCTACAAACACAAATTTTAAAGCCGCAAATAAAACCTAAAATAGTTGCATAAGACATTTGCCTGTTTAATAATATTAATTTCCAAACCCATTCAATTAAATTTTCACTTATGCTAGCGGATTGCAAATATCCTAGCTGATCTAACCAAACAAATTTCAACAATTTGCTTCAAATATACACTTATAGCCAATAGTTCAAAATTTCTCTGAAAACAATTATTCACTCTATTTAAAAACAAAATTTTAACAAGTAGTAAAGAAATATTAGAGTGTGCTTAACTTTGAGATACCCGCTACCTTTTTCGAATAAAAGCAATTTTAAAAACATACCAAATTAATATGCCACAAAAATACTATTAATATACCAAAGGATATAATTGGTATATGGATATAGTACTACATTCAAAATATATGAAAAGAGCAAAATATACCAAATATTTCAAAATATACCAAATATTTCAAAATATACCAAATCAATATACCGAAAAAATGCTACCAATATATAAGGAGTGTTATATTTGATATATTGATATCCATATAACTAAATTCAAACAAACAAAACATACCAAATTATATACCATAAAAATACTAAAAATATACCAAAGGATATAATTGGTATATGGATATAGTACTACATTCAAAATATATGAAAAAGTGCAAAAAATATCAAATATTTTCAAATATACCAAATCAATATACCGAAAAAATACTACAATATACGGAGTGTTGTTTTTGATATATTGATATCCATATAACTAAATTCAAAATATACCATAGAGTATAAAATATACCAAATATCAGACAGGCAGATGGACATGTCTTGGCTGTTGACGCTATCAAGAATATAAATACTTTATAGGGTCTTCCCAATTTCCTTCTGTATATTACATACATTTCATGGAGGCACAAAATTGTAATTCTTACCTATGGGTAGCGGGTATTCAAATGTTCTGCTTTCTAACGCCTTAAAGTGACTATTTCAATTTTGAATGGCGACAGAGAAAGCAAAATTAATATTTACCACAGCTTTAATGCGCTTTTGAGCAACAGCTTATATTTCTCAGTCTCAAAGAGAGCTTTTGTGATATTATGTTTCCGCTTTCTAAGCTTAACCTTCACCACATTAACATCCGTTTCTCAAGATTGAAAGTTTTTTCGAAAGCTTGCAAGTCCGTCGCAGTCTGTTCGCCTTCTTTCCCTCATCTGGCGGCTGTTGGAAGACTTGTTGACAGCTCGCGCGTCTGTTGAGCTGGTTAATCTGGAATGTTGACACGCAGCCGATAAGAGTCAACAACTTGATATCTGATGGGCCAGCTAATCAATAGCTTTACAACTCTATCCAATCACTGACACAGCCAGCCCCCCATTTTGCCGCCATACTCCGCCTTCCCTCCCTCTCTCTCTCTCTCAGTGGCAAGTGGCTTGGCTAGTGGCCTGTCGTGCTGTGCACGCATCAATTAAAGCCGCACCAATGTTTTCGCACCCGGTACGCAAATCGATTAATTCCGCGCCTAAATGCGATAAGCCTTGCTCTTCTCCCCCCCTCCCACCATACGTCATCGCCACAGTTGGAGAAGAAAATAAGTTGCTCAGAGAAGAGTCGGCAGCAGCAGCAGCAGCCAATATTTAACTTTGAACTAATTATTTCAATGGAAAGGCAAATAAGTTGATTTTGCTGTTTGTGCTGATGCTGCTGCTGCTTCCTCCCCTCACCCCGCTGCCACGGTTTTGCCCACCATCAACTTCTGCTGCCGCTGCTCCATGGCATGGCATGTTTTTTTTAATTATAAGCAACACGCAGGCGGCCAGCCCAGGCCGTTGACTGAGCATGCGCGTGGTCACATTCGACATGCTTCACCTCAGACTCTGAAGCTGAAGCTGAAGCTCAGTCTCAACGTTAACCGAATCCTCAGCCTTAGCTTCAGCCTGATCCACATGCTCATCCAGTTTTAGGAGGCAAAAGCAAAAGCTGATGCGCGCGCGATTTTTGCCACTTAATAGCGCTTAAACACGAACATTTTGAATTGTTGTGTGTGTGCCAGAGTCTGAGCCTCAGCCAAAAAGGAATCAAAGTGCAGCGCGTAATTGCGCGGCCAGCTACCCAACGGGAGCAAACCAAACCATCCCAAGTCAGCCCCAAAGAAAACAGTGGAAGCTGGGAGGGGGGAAGCAAACAAAAAAAAAAAAAAGCAAAACAAACAAACAACAAACAGCTCAGTGAATCCCGGCACAAATTGTGGTGTGAACCAGTAGAAATACTTTAGACATAGCCAACAAGATACCCTGCAAAAATCAAGAAATATATCTAACAACATAACTCATAAATCTATAAATTGAGCACAACATATACCCAAAAGAAAACTGTTTCTAAAAACAAGAACATCCGTCTTAACAATTGTGTTCTTAAAATAAAGACACTTTAAGAACAAATTATTAAAACTATGAATATTAATATGAAAAATATCAAATTCTTAAAAGAAGACCAAATGTTAGATATTATTTATTTATTTATTATTATTGTTGATCTTATTAATCAGTTTTTTTGGTCTTACAACTACAAGATTTATTAATCTTATTAATAAGAACTTGACTCCTTCATTTTAAGTTTATAAAAATACGTTTAATAATCTTTTTTTTTCCCTTGCTTCTGAAATTTCTTCTTATTTTTGTTTTAATACAATCTGAAACAGTATCAAGCACAATTTATCATATGTAACTACACATATTCTTTAAATCAAGATGTGTTTTATAACATTAAGATTATAATATTCTTATCGCAGTTCTTAAAGCAAAATTCTGAGTACTAAGAGTACTCATGATTTTAAAACATTGTTTTTAACAAAACTACCAACTAAACAAAGTCTGATTATATTATTGTATTTCGAAAATAACTCCATAACTATTGTAATCGTAATGTCATTTTAGTTTTGTATTAAATATTTTCAAAATTTGAAGTAGTCAAACTCGAACATTAAACTCGCAAATAAGGCACCAAAAACTAGCGCCATCTGTTGTCAGGCGGACAAACTAGCAATGATGAAAATCATTTGCAATCGTTGCAACCCGATTGCTGCGAGTGTTATAAGGAGTATAAGGCTTCTCTTGTGGCTGTCGTTTCGCCAATTTCTGCCGTCGTCGTCTGTACATAAATTAATTTGTGCGCATAATGCGCCGTAGAATATCCTGAGCCCAGCCTCCTCCACATGTGCGTGGTTCCAGCGCATTCATCAACAGCCATTCGCATTTGTTTGCTGACAATGAATTGCACACACACATACACAGGTATGAAGGGGGTGAAGTGATGGGGAGAAACGGGCATCAGGGTCCAACTCAAATTAAAATTCTTGTGGCCTGGCGCATAATTAAAAGTCGGAGCTTGCTTAATGAAGTAATGCGGCATTAGACAGACGACGACGTCGACGAAGGCGACGACAAACAAACCTTTCGACCATATATCAATTGCCCCATTGACAACGGTTTCGCGCAGAAACAAAAAAAAAGAATACAATAATAAAGCCAGCAAGAAGAAGTGTAGCCATTCAAATACTATATAATGAACAGTTAGAGCTGAGACGTTGCTCATTGTATCGAAGTGCAAATACTCTTCTTGAAATGCACACAATTTGGTATATTTTACAACCTATGGTATACTTTGAATATAGTATCAATTAACCATATTAACATTTGGTATATTTTTAGTATTTGCCACTATATGGTATATTTTGAATGTAGTCTTTGGTATATTTTTCGTTTTTGGCACTCCATGGAATATTTTGATCAGTTTACCAAATATAACATTTGGTATATTTCTATGGTATATTTTGAATCTAGTACTATATCAATATACCAAATATAGCCTCTGGTATAATTTTAGAATTTTTGCGATGTATTGATGTAGTTTTAATGTGGTACTACATCAATACTACAAATACTTGGTATATTTTTTAGTATTTTTGTGATATAATAACGTCCCGTACAATCGAAATTTCTATTGATTGGTGTTTGGTGTTAATGCAATCTGAAACAGTATCAAGCTCAATTTTTGTATCTACTACAAGCTAAAATTTCAATTATTCATGGATTCAAATTCAATTATTTCCCTATTTTTTCTTCCTTTCCAAACTTTAATTCATGTTCTAGCTGTCGACGCTGTTTAAGCTTCCTCAATGCTCCATCCGAAGTGTATACTTTAAGGGCTTCGTAATGAAGCCACGCGAGTGTTGGCAGCAGCCTTTAGTCCCACACGCTTTGGTCTGTTGTTTAAGGACGGGACCTGTGGGATTTGCGAAACGTGGCTTTTTCTTTTATGGGTTTGTGAAAGGCGCGCTGCTCTCTATATAATTGCCCATCATTATCGCTGATGAGAGCGCGCAACACCAACGATGTCTGCAGAGTTCACTTCCTTCCCAACACACAAGACAACACGTGCAAAGGCAGCATAAGAATCACAAAATCAAATCGCACACAAATCAAATACCATCGCCAGACTGGCTCTTGATCCTACTCCTGGCTGATCCTTTTGGCTTCTTGAGTTCTTAAGTTCTTGGGTTCTTTCTTGATTCTTCACAAATTACCAAGCGCCCTTTGCGCAAAAGTTGCAGCCCAGTCAAAATTGTGTTTAATGAGTGACTTTAGCGCTGGATGATGGCCCAAACCTGCCGCTACTCCATCAAATGCTACTGCTTCATACACTCCTTTGTCCTGTTGCTGCTGTTGCTGTTACTTCTGAGGTAGCTTAGCCATTATTCAAGCTTTATTTATTTTCGCCTCATCCGCGAAAATTAAAAGTTTGCTGCGTCCCAAGTCAAAAGTGCAAATTTTCGCAGCCGCCAAATCTCTTTCTTAACGTGCAACCGAAAAGTGCGGCAACAAGCAAGCGTTCAACATTCAACGTTCAACGTTGAACGTGCAACGGCAGCCGCATCAGACGTCATATTAGCGAATCAACTGACAAAGCATATGAATATCAACAGCGTTTGAACAAGTGGATTAAGACCAGCAAAGTCAAAGTCGAAGTCGAAGTCAAAGTCTCAGAGTCAGAGTCAGCGGGTTCTCAGTCTCAGTCTCTCAGGCGCAGACAGAGGCACACACAAAGGTATTTTCTGATTCTTCTGTGGCAACTTCATAATTAAAATTGGTAGCCGAAATTGAGTTCGTAATACAAGTCGAAGCTGTGATGCTCTACAGAGATTTTGTAAATTTTCTTTCTAAATTGTAAACCTCCTACTTACTACGGGTTTTAGTTACATTGACGGACAATCTGGTATATTCTGCAGTCTATGGTATGTTTTTCACTGTATGGTATATTTTGCGCTCTATGGTATATGCGGAATGTATTACTATATCAATATACCAAATATAGTTGTTGGTATATTTTTAGTATTTTTGTAATTTGGTATATTTTAAAATTAATATTACAACATTTTGGCATTATTCAATATAATCAATATACCAAATATAGAATTCTACTCATTTTTAGTATTTCTGTGGTATATTAATTTGGTGTATTATACCGCTGTTTTGCTTTTATTCACAGTGTGTAGCGGGTATCTCAAAGTCGAGCACACTCGACTTCCTTCCTTACTGTATTAAATAAGTTTATCACTTTTAATATGAATTAGTTAAAAATAATCTATTCTTAGTTAAAACGAGAGTACTTACACGTTTAAAAAAATAAATGACAAGAAATATGCAACATTAGTACAAAGCTTTTTTTATATAAAGTTTCTTTTGCTTGTAGCGAGAGCAAATGAAATTAAATAAATAAATAAGAAAATGGAATACTCAACGTGAATAAAGAACTCTTTTATCATTACAATCATTATAAAATACCTGCTATGCTCATAATAATAACAGCAGAGACCAAAAGGACGCCGGACGGACAGACAGACAGACAGAAAGACAGAACAAATGTTCAGCTTAAATTCCAGTTCCATTTTAGACGATCACAACGATCCCAACGATCCCGATGAGAGACGTCGCTGACCTGCTGGCTGCCTTGGATGCCTTGACTCCGACTTCGGCTTCTTGGCTTCTCGCTCGCTGGCCAAATCGAGTTTTGTCGAATAGAGTATGTTAGCATGTTTTCATTCATGAGACTCCTTGCTGCGCTTAAGCCGCTTAAGTTCTCTGCGCAACTTGTATTTGTGTTGTATTTTTCTTTCATCTTTTTTTTTGCTGTTTGTTTTTTTTGTTTTTTTGTTTTTTTTTTTTTTTGACTAATGTGCAGCTTACACTTGACTGGCGCACAATCAACACCATCAGCATCAACCTTCTCGTCGTCATCATCATCAACAGCAGAAGCAGAAGCAACAGCAACAGCAACAGCAGCAGACGTAGGTTAAGGCCTGGCAACTCATCACATTGCCACTTGGCAGTTGCCACTTGCCACATGCAGCAGCAGTTGCAAGCAGTGCGCTCCCCAGCCTCGATCTCTAACCGAATATGGCGATTACTCGCATTAAGCCAACGCGTGTTGCAACAGCGTAAAAATTCGCAAATTTACTGATGCGTCTGTCGATAGTCGCAAGGCGCCTCTTAGTAGTCACTTGCCACTTGCCACACAGCTCTACTGGCTGCTACAGCCAAATGTACCGTTTGTTTTATTTGACTTTGCAACGCCCCCAGGGCAACTGAAGACAGAGCCTAACGGCGCTTCAGATTTGCCATCGCTGTTTTCCATGGAAAGCATCAGCACATCAGCAGCATGCAGCCTGTTGCATGTTGCACGATGCATGATGCATGCTGCATGTGGCAGCGATTGCAGCTACCGTTTTGGCCACCTGATGAATGGTTCAACGGTGGAGAAGCGCGCATCGAATTGATCAAACAATTAACAGTCGCAAATTGAACTAGATTTATCGCAGTAAAAGATGGACAAACAAGAAAACAAGTTGGATACCATTCAGATGTATAGGTTTATAGGGTATAAATATACTACAAGGTATATGTATATTGTAATGTATTTACAGAAATGTATATACTGCATTATTAACGTAAATGTATAAATATACTGCAATGCACAAACTGCAATATAGAGTATAATTATACAGCATTATACATATCAGTACAATACCTACTACCACAACATACCAACGATATATACTGCATTATAAATACTGGAGTATTATGTATTGTAATATAAGGTATAAAAATACGCAATGAATATACTTCAATGAATATACTGCATTAAACATACCATAGTATATCTACTACATGCTGCAATATAGAATATAATTATACATTCCGCAATACATATACTGCATTATACTTATTACAATATACATACCACAATGTACGTAATATACTAAATTATCTGTATTTTATTATATTAAAATTGTACAGTTTTAATTTGAGTAGCAATTGTTTCAGGGAACTCAATATATACAGCAATATATGCATAACATAATATGCTTGTATTATGATTCATAATATAGGGTATAAATATTCTGCAGTTTAAAATAGCCCATGAAGTACTGACAGCTGTCGATCTATGATCTATCAAACGAATGATTCTCTAATAGATATTACATTGTCTTATCAATAGTAGTTGAGTTTCGACATGAAGAGCTTTTCTCTACCCTTTTGCCACACTTGTTCTCTGTCTCTCTCATTCTCTTTCTCACGTCTCTCTCAACTAACTTTGATATTCCATTATTATCTACCTGTGTCTGTACATTTTTCCAGTCTAATTTGCCAGGCCAAACCTTTAAAAATGCAAAAAAAACCAAAAAAAAAAAAAAAAAACAACAAATTCAGCAATCGCAATTTATGGCCCATTAACTAAATGGCACTCAATGCGCCCCAGGGGGGCGGCGCGGGCAACAACAGCCCAGGAGCATATAGTTTGAATGAAGAGGGAGGGGGGAAGAGGAGCTGAGGCTTGTTGCATTGGTCATTGTGGCATTGGCAATGGCAATCAAATACCAAATGCCGGCCCAAAATTTGCAGCACATAAATTAAAACATTATTGAGCAAAAAATGTATAACGAGCAACACAAGTGCTCTAGTTGTCAGCTGCAACACTATTAGATACCCTATAAAATGAAAATACTATAAACCAAATAATATACTATAATATGTTAAAATACAGTATATAAAAAGAATGATAAAGCCAACAAAAATTGATATAGCAGCAACACTATTAGACACCCTATAATAAAGTTAAAATACAGCACGTAAAAACAAATTGATATAATATTTGAATTAAAGCTATGCTAGCAAATAACTTGAAAATACCATAAACAAAAAATATACTGCAGTCATGTTAAAATACACCACTTAAAAAAGAATCATTAAGCCCAACAAATTTGTTTAGTTTTTAAGTTAAATCAAAGTTAGCTTTCAACTTGAAAATACTTTGAGCAAAAAAAATATACTAAATGCGATATAGTATTTGATTTAAAGCAAAGTTGACTTATTACTTAAAAATACCATAAACCAAAAAATATACTATATTTAAAGATAAAATACAGCATTTAAAAATAATTGATTAAGCCCAACACAATTGATATAATCTTTAAATTATAGCAAAGTTGGCGTTTAACTTGAAAATACCATAAACCAAAAAATATACTATATTAAATTTAAAATACAGCATCAAAAAACAGTTATTAAGTATATCTTATTACTTGAAAGTACTATAAACAAATTAATATACTATATTAAAATTAAAATATGATATTTAAAACCAACGATTTAGTATTTAAATTAAATCAAACTTAGCGTATTGCTTATTTACAGGGTATAATTAGTGAACAAACGATGCCATCGAGCAGCCTCCCAGCTGGATAAAATGTAACAAATGCAAATTGAAAGTGCATTTCAGCTCAGTTTTTACTTTCGGCGCAAAGAGAAGGAGAAAGCAAGAAAGGAAGCGTCGTATGGAAGTATGGAGCAGGTATTGACAGCACTTAGTTAGTTAAATATTCGCCCGCAGTAGCTATTTAAACGATGGCGAAAAAGGACCCAGGCAATTACCTGGGCACTGGGCACCAGCATAAACTGAGAAGACTCCAGTGAGTGCCTGGCATGGGGGCTCACCCAGAACCCAGAGATGGAGAGCTGGAGAGCAAACCAACAACGTGGGCCGCATGCAAAAAAGGTATAAAAAAAAAAAGACTCAAGACTGAAACTGAAACTGAGACTGCTGCAAGTTGAGTTTTTAATTTGCTGGCAGTCAAGCAAATACGACAGCGTTGATGATCATGTTAATGAGGGGCAGGGCAGAGAGAGAGAGAGAGAGAGAGAAAAGAGCGGGGCAGAGAGGCAGACATCAGTCACTGAACGTGCCACAAGTCGCTGCTGGCGCACGCTCGCTTTGCTTTGCTTTTGCTTTGCCTCACTCTCGACTCCTGCTGACTGGCGTATGCAAAAACGTCAGCGTTGACGCAAAATCAAAAGATCACACAGGATCAATTACAACTAATGATATGGAAAGACGACTCTCAACAGCACTCGACGCGATGTGATGCGATGCGATGCGACGCGAGTGGAAGACTTTGTTTTCTGAGTGATCTTCACGATTTTTTTTCTTTACTTTTTTCGCTGTTTTTCAAAGTCTCTCTCGCTCTGAAACTGAGGCGGCTTGCCTCGCTTATACATACATATATGCGGGACCCGGTGCTAACAAGTTGCACAGCTAAAATTACCCAATTGATGATGTTGTTGCTTGGTGGCGATGCGATGCGCAGCAGCAGCTGCTGAAGGAACATTGGGGCATCATCATCATGTCGCATCGTTGTCACCTCATGCCAAAAAATTGACCATGTTCTCGGCATAATTAAACTAATTGTTCTGATCTGTTCGCCTTTTTCGTATTTTGATCTTTGATCTTCAGTTCTTCAGTTCGTCGCACGCCCGGTCAATGATCCTCCTCATCGAATATCCCCCTGGGTCCAATTCTCAAGTTCACCACTTGCACTTTAAATGTAGAAATTACGCGTATTTCCTTTCTTACCCCAATCCCAGACGAAAAAATAAAAAAAAAAAACAAATTCCAACTCATACAAAAATTCTACACGCAAGTTATGTCATCAATGTGGCAATGTCCCAAAGGAGCCCCCAAAAAGTTAAGTAATCAAAAGTACGTAGAGTCCGTTGATTGACGATCAAAGCATCAATAATATATTTTATATCGTAGTGTAGTACAGCTTCGCTTTTTCATTCTGTTGTGTCATGTTCAGTCTTTTGCCCCGCCAGTTTACTTGATCAAGTTTAGCCAAATGATAATAAATAAATATGCCGAAACACTAATAACACGCTTAAAGATTGGCGCAAGTTGGCGCTTCCTGTGCAGATCGCTTCCATTCCATTCCATTCGATTCGATTCGATTCGATCGTTCGCATCGAAACTCAAACTCAAACTCAACTGCAGAGTCACCAACACCAGAGTCCAACCAGCAACAGCAGCAGCAACAGCAGCGTCTTCGTCGTGTGTCGGATGCGATTTAATACAATAAAATATCACAATAGTCCTCAGGTCATTTAGTTAGACTTGCAGTTTATCATATACACACACACACACACACACTTAGGAAACTTGGTCTGCTCCTCTTCTCTTCTTTTGCTCTTCCTCTCTCTGTCTATCGCGCTATCTCCATCTCTTTCGCGTGGGCTCTGTTATAGCTGGCAGATCTTCAAGATTGATGTTAACGGAAAACGTCGTTTCTCTCTACTTCGCGATGTCTGTCGATGTCGAGTGCGGATTGTCTCTCCGTCTGTCCGTCCGTCCGTCTGCCTTCTGTATCGATCGATCGATCGAACAGCCGACAAAGTTGTCATTTCAAAGCTAACTCAACTCTAAGTCGATCTATTTATATTTAAATATGTATTTCTATTAATCTTATATACAACCTAAATAAGAATTAAACAATTAGAAAATTTAAATATCTTTCTATTATTCTAAATACAAATTTATTAGAATTGGAATTTTCTTAAATATTTCTATTATTCTAAATACAAATTCAATAGATTTATATGTTAAAATTCAAATAAATTTATATTCATTTTTAAATGTCAAATTAATTCGAATTATTCTAATCTTAAATACAAATTAATAAGAATGAGATAATTAGAAAGTATGGCTAAAATATATACTTTCAATTATCTAGGAAACCTTATACTGACAGTAAAACTTCTGGGCTACTCCAATCAACTTCTTCTTTTCCGTTTTTATTAATCATTTCTCTTCCACATATTTCACTTACACAAAACTTATCATTATACAGATTGTAAATAAATAAATATCAATAAAAAAAAGTGTACATTTCAAGTAAATTCTATTGATATATAAAATTAAAAGTAATAATATTTCAATACTCATTAGAACGGCAACAAAACTTTAAGAAAATTTTCAACATTTGTATAGAAGAAGTTATTTTGGCTGACAATCTGGTATTTTATATCATATGGTATATTTTAAATATAGGACTGTCAATATACCAAATATAGCTCTTAATTTGGTATATTTTAAAAATAATATCGCACAGTTTTGCTTTCATTCAGTCAAGCACACTCATCTGTAGGTTTCTTACTTGTTTCTTAAGTGAAGTCGGTTATAGTATGTAAAATATTTCAATCTTAAGAGCTTCTCTCGATTGCCAAAGCTTTTGCGTCACTTTTGTGTGGTGCACCAGGTGAATTTGCTATTAACAACTTGTTGCATTGTCTGCTGCATGGCTGCTTCTGCTGCCGCTGTTGCTTCTTTTGCCATTTTGCCATGTAGTTAACATAAATGTGGGGCCTAGAGAGTGTCCAGAGTTCGCAATGCACTGTAATTGTTGTTGTTGTTGTTGTTGCTTCGGCTGCAAGTGTAAATTTTATTGCATTTCAATTTGGCAACGAGATTTCCCCTTTCTTTTGTGCATTGCTGCAGCACCGGAAAGCGAACTCATTTTTGTGATTTCCGCTCGTCATTTCAGGCAGGAAGTTTCATAATAAAGACCATCTCTTCTACGTGTATGTGTCTGTCTGTGTGTGTGACTGTGTGTGTGTGCTTGCTGACGTCACAGCAGACATTGAACCCGCGGGGGTCATATGGATTATGCTGCTGCAGTTCAAGTGCCAAGAAACAATGCTCCATCTCTCACTCTCTTTGCTTCTCTTGCCTCAATTTGTTGCTGGCTTTCGCTCGCTTTCTTTACAAATGTAAATACATACATGTGTGTGTGTGTGTGTAAGCATGTCCTGCTCCTTGGGCACGCGCACCTGTAAGTCAGCAGCTGGCAGTTGAATGCAAGGATCGCAGGTGCAACATTTACCGTTTGCTGCATTGACCGCGGGCCAAGAAAGAGACCAAAGCAGGAGGGTTTTGTGGAGTGTTTGGGGGGAGGTAGGGGGAAAGCAAAGGAACAACGAAGGAGCTAAAGGACAGCGCAGGACTCTTTTTTTGATTTGCCTGCCTTTTGTGCAATGCTCCTTCCAAGTCAGTGCATCGAAATACATATTTGTAATTTATGTTACAAAATATTTTCATTATGCCCCAAGAAGGGATGACATAACCCAAAATAAGAGAAGAGACACAGAAGATAAACAAAAGGAGTAGAAAAGGAGCAAAAGTGTAGAAGAGCTGGTTAAATTTATGGTCTAGCTGAATTCTAATTAAGCCAAAGTGATGTCAGTTCAAGATAGTAGCTGGACCCTTTGCCCAGTGGCAGGTAAAGGAGACAGAGCAACCGCTGCAGG
This sequence comes from Drosophila sulfurigaster albostrigata, assembly GCF_023558435.1. Lineage (NCBI taxonomy): Eukaryota > Metazoa > Arthropoda > Insecta > Diptera > Drosophilidae > Drosophila > Drosophila sulfurigaster. The sequence continues at coordinate 23,983,507 of NC_084885.1, forward strand.
TGCTGCAACAACAACAACAACAACGTCGGTATCAATAACAACACACTAAACATGACATAAACACAACGACAAAAACCGTAGGTGGCACCACTCGCGCCTCTTGTTCTCCTTTCCAGCTTCTTGAGTAGTTGTATTTTGTCTGATTTATAAGCACACCGAACTCACGTTGATCTACAATCTGGCATTATAGGCGTTTTATTATGCAATCAGTAGCCAAACAACAACAACAGCAACAATATGAAGCAGCAGCATAAACCAGATCTATATCAACAAAATCGACCCATATACAATTTCACTTTCATCTCGAATTTGTTGCTTGACAATTTCCTATGAAACATTCCAAATTGAATTTGAAATTGATATGTTGACATTGATATACCCATCTATAAAAAATTAGTTCAAAGGACATCGAGACACGATGGGGTGTGCCCAAAAGGCCCAAAAGCAGTTCTCATTTCAGTTGAATTCTCTACTTCTTCAATCTGATTCGAGACTCCTTCCTTGTTGGGAGTTGATTGATTGTAAATATTACGAGATTACTTGAGATTATTGTGACATCATAAATTACACTGAGATTATCTCAAGGAAACTCATGAGAACATTAAGAAAATCGTTACAAGTTGGTTGTCATTTTGCGCAAACATTAAAATTGAGTATATAACAAGTGAATACATTTTTAACCCAGCAACCAGCATTATTTTTTCTGTAAATGAAATGTAGTAAATATTATAGATATTTTTACAATGGGTTTATTTTAAAAGAAAATTAAGTAGAATATTTTCGTATTTGTATTTCCATTTAATTATTTGCTCAATGTTGCATTAAGTCAACGCTTTATCTCGCTTGTTATTTTTTAAAGGTATTGTGACATTCGTTCTAAGGCAAACAGTGTCTCATAATAGATTTTTTATTTCAATTCGACTGTGAATAAACTGTAGACATTGAAATCAAGGAAGAAAGCTACAGTCGAGTGTGCTCGCTAATCATTAAGAATAAAAGCAAAACAGTGCGGTACTCATTTTAAAATAAATAAATTTAATACACCGCCAAATACACAAAATATACCAAAGGTTATATTTGGTATTTTGATATAGTACAAAATATACCATGGAGTATAAAATATACCAGATTGTCAGCCAAAGAAACTAAGACCGCGTTTTTTCATAAATAACTTTTACAATTTTTATTTGATCCCAACCAAATTTTCGAAACAAACTTGATTTGCGCTCAAACATTACAAGTTCTTTCGATTCTAGCTCTATCTCTCATATAACAATACTTTAGCTGAAATTACAGAATAAACTTATGCTTCGAAAATTAAAGACTGTAAATAAATCATTGATAGGTTATTAATTAAAATAGAAGTATTAAAGAATCATAACACTTCATTAACCAAAATTCACTTATCAATTACTAACACTTTTCAAATTAAGCAATTTTAATGAAATTTGATGAAATGTTGCCTGTTCATTTCCTTCCGGAGACCAAAAACACAAAAAAAAAAAAAGGAAAGAATCAAAAAACGTTTATTGAAAATTAAGTTGTTTCGAGTTGAGCATTTGTTGCGCACAGTTATTTCGATGCGATTTGGCAAGCAGCGATGATGAAAAACAAAAAGAGAAATTCCCACACCCTGGACACACACACATACAGAGACACACATACACCTGTAGTCGGTCTAAGTACCCTTTAAAGCTGATTAATTGAGCTGCTAAAGCGCCGCTCAACCAGTTCCGAGTTGCCATTCTCTCTGTCTCTCTCTCTCTCTCTCTGGTTTGTTTGCTTCCCGTTTGTCGGTTGTTTGGCTTGTCATCATTGAGGCAAACAACTTATAAACACGCGCAAGGTGGTCTCCAGTGGCCATTGGCCAAGAAGTCAATTAGCCTAACAAGACAGGCGGCCAAATTGTGCCTTAGACTAAGGTAATACCTGTTCGACCAACCACAAAACACTAAAAATCCAATGCAGTTGCGAGTGTGGCTTGGCTATCAAATTAATTTCTCAAACTCAAAGTCAAAGTCAATGCTCAGGGCGCTGCTGTGTGGTCTATGCCAATCAAGCACTTTACGCCCTGCCTTCATTAGTCCCAAGCCGCCCGAACAAGTGAGTGTCTCCGAAAACGATCCAGCGATCCTTGGATTCCCTTCAAATCCTGTGTGCTGAACCAATGTTTATCGCCACGTCGCCACAGATAGCGCTGGGCATCAAACGATGCTCTCTTCTGAAGTCTGAAGTCGGAACTCGGAACTGCACTTTAAGAAAATGCATGAAACGAGTCGCTGACCAAAGGAAATGATATTTGTAACATATTTTTAGTATACTTTTAGTATATTTGTAGTATATTGCAATTTTAGGTATGTGGTGAGTATATTTTTAAATTTTATATTTATATTATATTTTAAATATATTACAATTTCAAGTAAGCGTTTAAAAATATACCGAAAACATATGGCCTGCTTATACTATATACTGAAAATATATTAAAAGCATGATAAAATTATGAAGCGATAAACTAAAGCCAGAATATCAGAAATAAATATAAAAACTATGTTACTAAAATGATCAAGACAACATAATTTGAATTAAGTAATTGAAAATCAAATGAATGCACTTTAAGAAAATGTATGAAAAGAGTCGCTGACCCAAGGAAATTATATTTTTAACATGTTTTTAGTATATTTTCAGTATAATACAAATGTAAGTATCACCTACTTATATGTCAAATTTAATATTTATGTTAATATAATATATTTTCAGTATATTATGTACCACCTAGCTAAATTTTGATATATACTAAATAAAACATGTGTCACCTACTTCAATTTATATATTTTAGTATTATTTTCAGTATATTACAAATTTAAGTAACACCTATTTAGAGAAGGTAAGTACTTAAATACTAGTAAGTACTACATACTTAAATTGTGTATATACTGAAAATATACTAAAAGCATATCACCCACTTAAATTTGTACTATACTGAAAATATACTAAAAACATGCTAATAATATGTAAGAATTAAACTAACTGAAGCCAGAATATGATATAAATATCATTATAATGTAAATTAATTAATGTAAATATTAAAAAGGTAAAGAAAAATAATACTAAAATGATCAAGAAAGTATTTTAATTAAGTAATTTAAATTCAAAAGCATTAACATTTGAGTTTCTTTCTCCTCTGACAGTATTTGCATCGTTTAAGGTTAATATTAGCAATTTTCAAATTTCAACTTCTTCATATTCTATCAAAGTTGACATTTCTCTCAGTGTGCGTGTTACAGATTGCGAAGGCCCATTATAAATGTGATTTGTGAGCGCGGAATTTATGCGGAATTTCAACATTTCGGTGTCTAGCATCTCTCTGGTCTCCACACAGCGTGGACAGTAGAGCGTAGAGCGCTGGACAGTAGTAACGAGCTGGCGAAATGACTTAATTAGGACGCTGCCAGCCAGCAGCCCAAAATGTTTATGAGCCAGCTTCAGAACACAGTCGGGTTCTAGATGCATCTCCCATTTTTAGCATCATGATCTCCTCTCTCGCTTGTGCATTAACAATTAAGTTTGCAACATGCGGCAACATAACTGAGGCGCAAATCAGCACAAAACATGCTGAGTCGACCCGTCTTTGGAGTGCCACAGAGTCTCTTTTTCGCTCTTATCTAAATAGGCGCGTCCCAAAAAACAAATGGTCAAGTGGCCTAGATAGCAGAGAGTTGGCATGGCGAGTCGATCTCTCTCTCTGGCAGACAGCATCTTCAGTGAGTCGTCGTCGTCGTCGTCTGGCTTGTCGTCTAATTTGTGCACAGTTAAATAAACAAACATGCCAAAAGGATCTTCGGACACTTGACTCGACGGCATTTTGTGTGTCGGCAAAACATCTAAAGTCCCATTTCACTTTCGAGCCGCCTTTTTGATAAGCGGCCAAGTCTCTCAAGTGTCGCCAGCATCGAACCACGCGACCAAAGTACATGAAAAGCGCAGCTAAACTAGAGCGAACTAGTACAAAAAAAAAGACAGTTGGAAATCGGATATTTAAAAGAGCCATTTAAACACAACTACAAAATCGGAAGTACTGCAGAGGCTAGAATCTAAGATGAGTTAGAGGAAATTCAAATATAAACTTCTTAATATAGATGAGCAGAAAAACTAGGCAACAAGAAAGGAAACGCTACGGACTCGAGTTTTGAGTTAGAGGAAATTCAAATATAAAGTTCTTAATATAGATGAGCAGAAAAACTAGGCAAAAAGAAAGTAAATGCTACAGAATAGAGTTTACGTTGAGTTAGAGGAAATTAAAAATAAAAACTTATTATAGATCAATACAAAAACTATGCAAAAAAAATTTTAAACTGAAAATTTCAGAGACCGATGATAAAATTCAACCTAAAGTGAAATCAGCAACAAAATCTCTATAAAAATCTCGCTCAATCTTTGCCCCTCAACAGCTGTCACTGGCCCCACGCACAACAGCTTAAGCAATAGCAATAGCAAAAACCCTTTGACATGTCCTGTTTAATCCTTTCGAATACCGAGAATACCGAGAACAACGAAAAAGAAATTGCATAAAAAAACACGATACACAAAATCGCAACATTGCACAAACATCACGCACCATTCGCATCGCTGTTTTCCCAGAGTTGGAGAAAGAACACGGAATGGAACGGAGAATGGAGAAAAAAAAAACGTGAGAGACAATCTTGAATCTCTGTTTAGGGAGGAGACATTCCCAGAAGCTGGAACAACAGAACAACGTTTTTTGTACCAATTTTTGTGGTTTCTGCAAAATGTTTTCTAGGCCAACAATGGACACAACACACTATATGGCAGTGATATATCTTATTGACACAGCCTGCAAGACAACCAGGACGAAGGACGAACATAAGAGGCAATTGTTGTTGTTGTTGTAGACTGATATTTGCGCAATATTCTTGAGCTGCTGCTGCAGCTAAGAAAATGTTTTGGCTGCTACTCAAAAAGGATTATGCTCTGTACCATAAATACGAACATAAACATTTGCACAACCAGCACAAGAGAAGATTGCACAAATCTATATTGAAGAAAAGGTAGCGATGGCATACATGGGTCGAACTCTTAAGTAAAGCACATCTCCAAAGAGTTGAACTGCATTTCGTAATCTGCTTAACGAAAGAATGCGCATAACATGTCACAGTTAAAACGTTTCTATTTAACTTTTTTGCTATACAGAGAATAGGGATAAGTCGTATGCATTTTTATTATTTTTTATCAACTTTGATTTGATCATTTTTAATAAGTAAGACACTCGCTACCTATTTTCAATTAATGCACAATGCGGTATTATTTGTTAAATCTACAAAAATATGATAGTGAAAATTATACCAAAATATACTGAATGCTACACTTGGTATATAAATTTACTTTTACATGAAAAATATATAGCATGGAGTAAAGGCAAAAAAGTGCAACAAATTATACTGAAGAAGAATATCAAAATTTTCCGAATGCTACATTTGGTATATAAATATACTATTACATAATAAATATATAATTATCATACTGCAAAAAATACCAAAATATAACAAAGGCTAAATTTGATATATCAATGCACTACTACATCAAAAATATATCATAGAGTAAAGGTAAAACAGTGTGTTATTATTCTTAAAATATACCAAATTATCATACTGAACAAAATAACATAATAAACCGAATGGAACATTTGATATATAAATAAACTATTACTTAGAAAATATATCATAAAGTATAGAATATACCAGAATGTCAATTTTGCACAATTCTGGAAATAATTCTTCTTAATCCAATATTTTCAGCATTATTTAATTTAAACTTTTAATCCATCAGAATGGAGTAGTATTATTTATTTCATTTGTAATCATATATAGTTCTTAAATCTTTCTTTTATCAGCAGTTTGTCTAAAGAGATCTGAGCTCTGATAGCATTAAAAAAAAAAGTAGTTCATGCAGTAAAAGGTCAAAAACTGGTGAGCTATTAAAAGAGAAGACAATCAATCGTGCATGTAATATAAATGCCATACTATCTAGTTGATTTTTGTTAAATGCCATTCGTAATTTCCGTGGAAAATGCATAAAGAATGGCAGAGTGAATGGCGAAGGAGCCAAGAAATTGTTGCCGTTGAACAATGCATGAAATTTTTTCACAATTTTTCCACAGCCAAACAACAAACGCACAGCATGTGGGCACATTGATCGCATTGGGCAATCATCCCAAAGGTAACCCAAGAAGTCACAATGAGAAAAGCAAACGCATCCCGAAAACAATGAGTTCGATGTGTAAAACTGGGAAAAACTGGATGGAAAATACAAGGAAACTTTTTTAATTGAGCAAAAATACAAACAAGTGCAAAAATACGAATGGCAGAAGAGATATGGGACAGGAGACGTGAGACGAGGGAGAAATAATATGAAAATAAACAAAGTTGTGAATACAAGAAGCGTAAAATATAATAAGAAAAGAAAAGAAAAGAAAAAAACGGGGCGTTTGTCATGTTTTTGTTTGGCGAGGGCTTGTTTTGAGTAAACATTGCAACATGCCAAATAGAATAGGAAGCGAACATCGTAGATTCCCGTTCCCGGGGTCAGAGACCAAGATCAGGGAGTGAGTCCATTCACAGGTTCAACATGATATCGGAGGCCAAGTCTGGTCAATCAATTGTTGCACCCAAAACAAAACAAAACAAACTGAAACTGCTGAACTGAATAAAAGAATCAACTAAATGCACAAATCATTTAATCAAACAAGAAGATGGAAGGCTACTGTCTGTCATCAATGGGGCAATGAAATTCCATGAAATTGTAGAAGAACTAAGAAATATAAAAAAACAGAAAAGAACCAGAGGCAACTTATGATTAATCATAAAACAAGGACAGCAGCAGGAGCAGGAGCAGGAGCAATAGTAAGAGCTAAAGCAGCTGTAACAATATCTTATCGTAAGGGCCATAATTTGTCGTGCGCAGGTTGTTAGAATGACAGGGCCAAGTTAGTATCTTATCGTAAGCAGAGAGCACAAGCCAAAGTGCTACAACAGCGATTAAAGGTTAATTGTCGTCCGTTCCTGAGTCTGTTCCAATTTCAAGTGCGCACACCACACGCTTCTACATCTTAACATACAACTCAACTAGCAGCAGTTGGCGACAGCAAGTAGTCGCCGTTTGATGCTGATCCTGATCCTGTGATCCTGGCGCAGCGGCATACTTCAGTAGCTCATAATCCTTGAGCTACAATTCACTTTTGACGCATTCAGCGCGCTCTAAGATCGCTCAAGCGATCATTCAAGTGCATTTAAATCCTCATTCGATCTGCCGAGAAAGAGAGAGAGAGAGAGTAAGAGAGTAACAAGAGCTCGATGTCTAACCGCATCGCTTAAATGCAGCGGCCCGTAAATATTTTTCAGTCCCAGACAGTGAGTACTTTCAAACCTTTTTCTTTCTTTTTTTTTGCCAATTCTCAAGGATGCAATGAAGCGTGGCTTCCACACACACACACATACACACAAAAGGAACGGGTTGTGGTAATTACGCCAAATGTATTTTCTACAAAAGAGAAATATCATCATTACCATTGCCATCGCTATTGCCAACATCATCATCATTATCGTTATCGTTAGCAAGCAGGAAATCAACGCTTGACACAGAAATCATTGAATCAAACCAATGCCTAAAGAGTATTGAATTAAACAGACATCAAAAGCAGCAGCAAAATTGGAAGAGTTAAAGCAATAGCTACAAAACTGATCAGCAACAATAAGAAAAGGATTATTAAGTGGGGAAAACAGCAAATGAGGTTAAATTGAAAAATTAAAAAGAAAACTTAAAGAAAATTTTAAGAAAAGACAGTCATAGGATACAATCTGGTATATTTTTATTTCTACGGTATATTTCGAATAATAGTACTTGAACCAATTAAGGCCTTCCGTATATATAAAAAAAATGAGTATATAAAATTCGTATATTTTAAGAATTATACCGCAATTTTTTGCTTTTAATGAAAATGGGTGGCGGGTTTTAGTAGTTTTGGTTGAAAATCTGGTATAATTTGACCTCTATGGTATATTTTGAATATGGTACTATAGCAATATACCAAATATAGAATTTGGTATATTTTCAGTATTTTTGTTTTATATATTTATTAGATGAATATATATATATCGATATACCAACTGTAAACTTTGGTATATTTTTAGTATTTCTTGCGGTATATCAATATACCAAATATTGATTTTGGTATATTTTTATTAGTTTTGTTGTATATTATAAATTAATACCGCATTATTTTGCTGTTATTCAAAATCGGAATCCGGCATTGCACAATCGAGCTCACTCGAATGTAGATTTCTTTATATTAAGATTAGCAATTTAAAGTCGCAGGAATTTCACCCTAAATGACTTTATAGTAGCTCTACACGAAACCAAAGAAACTGGTAAAAGGAAAAGGATTCAAAGCTGCGTGCACTAATTAAGATCCATCAATGCCAAGCCCCGCAAAGATCTTTACGCGTCCCTCGGCGCATTGCCTAAGAGTTAACATGTAAAAATTATGCTAAAAACGCGACCTAAACTCGAGTATTTCGAGAGTGTCCATTTAGGAGTTGGCCCAAGTCGTGTCGAGTTGAGTTGAGTTGAATTGAGAAGGCATGGCTGCATGGCTAGATGATATATAAGGCGTAACGCAACCAGTTCATTCAACACCTGCAGCGGCGCGACTTCAAAACGCGCGTGCGCGCACAGTGGCACTGACAAGGGGTAGCTGCAACAGAGCGGCACAGTGGCAGGGGCAGGGTAAAGGTGCTAGGTGATAGGGGACACGCGGACATCAAGCGGGCAGCAGCAGACACCAAAGTCATTGATTTCATTTCTGTGTGTGTCCCTTTGCCAGTTGTGCCACACGCGGCTCATTAATATGTAAGCATCAGTCCAGCCGCGTCTCTCTCTCTCTATCTCCCTCTCTCTCTCTCTTTCTGTTGCTGGCCATGGCTATTGCTATGGCTAGGACTCTGACTCTGACTCTGACGATCGGGTGCCGACTTCTCTGCAAGGTCATTTCGTTCTACAAATTAAAGTGGTTGAATTTTTGTTTAGCTCTGTGCATTCCCCCTTTATTTTTATGTATATTCAAAATTCCATTCATTTTTCACAGAGCGAACGGGTAATATAATTCTATGGCTTAATGTGTAACGCATTCAATGATCTATTTTTTTCAACCCCCCAAAAACTGTCTAGAATACAACATCCATTTGATCCCTTTTGAGCTATTTCAAATTTCATATAATATTCATCGATTTTTATCTAAGGTTTGTTGCTTAACAAAAATGGGATTTCTATTCAGTTTTAAATCAGAATTGAAAGATCATTGATTATAGTTCCATGGATTTTTTTCTAAGAATTCTAAGATCATTGATTATATTTCCAAAATGCAGACCATTAAAATTGAATCAAAATCATATTTTTATTATAATATTACTAACTAATCGAATGAGCCAAATTTCTAAAGAACAAGATAAAGCACAAGTATACAAATTTCAAATTAGTTATCCTAACTGACTTATAAACTTAACTTTCAGTGCTAAGACAAAAGTCTAAGAAATAAAATTTTACAACCTTTTTAGATATTTCATAATTTCAAAGGGTATTTCCATAACATATTTTTGTTTCCTTTCTTTTTTTTTTTTGTTAATTTCAAATTTCAAATTTTTAACTGTTATCCCCTAAGGACCGACAGAAAAAGTTTCCGTTTAATTACTGGTCGCGTGATTTGCATAATTCCGCAACGCTCTTGTCACTGATTAAATTCCATGTTTGAAGGACCTTTTGCGCGTGCGCCGCACCCCTCATGGTCCATTATCCTTGGCATCCTGCATCCTGCATCCCTTTTTTAGCAGCCCAGCGGCAACAAGTTTGATGCATCACCCATGCAACAGAACAAAATGAAAGAGAAAAGAGCTTTTTCGATCTAATCAGTTATTCAAATAGATTTCATTTCAATTTCCAATTGTTCGCGTATTAATTTCGCGCATTGTACTCTCTTCCTCTTCCTCTTACACTCAACCCCCACCTCCCATCACATCTCTAACCCCTTATTACGCATTGTTGTTGTAGTTGTTGTTTTGTTTCGCTTTGGCTATTGTTGCGCCTGCGCAGTCACCCTCTCGGTCCATTGCAAAAAAAGTTGCAATTACGCACACACACAAACAATACACACACACATAGACATTCCTTTGAATAAGTTTTGCATTGGGGTGAGAAGGTGAAAAACTGTTGCCATTGGTTTCAGCTATGAAGACTATTGAATGCGCTATGCGGGAAGCTTTAATCTCCTACAGGAAAGCGCAAATACCTAATTTTTTTTAATTGAATAAATACTATATATATATATATATATATATATATATATATATATATATATATATAGAAACATTAGTCCATACACCTATAATATATGCTACACTGATAAAAAGACCAATTACCAAAATCAAGAACATTCAATGAATAACAGTAATATGAAAAATGCTAAATTCTCAAAATAGGACCAAAAATACTAAAATTAATTTACAAAATTCTGTAATCCATCGAATGTTTTCGTTGATAGCTGAATTAGTCCGAATCATTTTATATGCGAATCATTTTATATCAAAGTAAATAAATAGTAGAAAGAAAATACAAAACATTTTTGTTTGTACTTATAAGATTTTTGGTCTAAAAACTTTAAGAATTTTTCCTCATATAAATAAAAACTTGGAACTTATATCGAATGTTCTGGGAATCAAGATAATATTAATATTATTTTTATGATGTTGTCATACTGTTATCACCAAAATTCTTAGTACAAAACCTAGATCTAGATTTTTGAACGTTCAAAGTATTATAATATAATACAGCTATTAACAGATTTAAAAACTATATGTGCGTATATACTTATGCATAGATATATATAACAAATTTACAGAACAATATGATGATTTCAATACGATGTTCAAGATCATAATATTGTAATGTAAAATAGCATTAACAACTCGCATTTAGAAACATGAATGATTATCAATTCATCTTTTTAATCAAAAGACTCTTGACCATCTATAATATACGAATGGCATTTTCTATGAGATAAAAGAAAGCACTAACATTTCAATAAATGTCCAAAGAAATATACCATCTATAAGATAAAAGAATTCTCAATTTCTTAATGGCTTTTAAAGACCATAAAACTGTCCAATGACAACTCAAACGATTAATATTTCGATGAAGAACAAACGCATAAGATCGCCTCGCCAAGTCAAATGCCCCACGCACAATGTTTGAATGTAGCGCACAATAATAAGGACGACACTAACAAAAGCCCAAAAAAAAAGAGTAGGAGAAGTAGGGGAAAAAGTTGCTGACGACGCCCCGACAGAGTGAAGCGAACACCACCAAGAGAGTGTAACGCACAAGCACAAATACAAATACAAACACAAATACACACAGATACTTGTGCATAGCGTCACTAATCCTGTTGGAACTTGAGGATGTGAGGGGAGCGTAGGCAGAGTAAAACGGATGACGGCGCGCGCGCTCACGCACACTCCAAAATAGCAGCGCAAAGCGAACTCAAAGGTGGACATTTGTTGTTGACAAAATGCCAGAGCAACAACAACAACAACAACAAGAACAAGAGCAACAACGTGCAGCAGCAACATAAAACTCCAATAGGGGTTGCACGTACCATTTGCTGATAGTTTGATTGCCACCAAAGAACCAGAAAGGAACGAGGCAATTTGAGCGATTGCAGCAGGAGCAGATGTTTTTCGCGGCTGCCAATGGCGATCCAGTGGCCCGGGCACGGGCACGGGACACACAGGACACGGGACACGGCCAACAATGGGCATTAGGCAGGCAAGGCAAACAACAAAGAGAGAGAGCGAGAGAGAGAGACCTCGACTGATCCTTCCCGGGGCCACTGTGCACAGTGGTTGTTGTTGGCGTCATCAAACCGGTCTCTCTTGATTATCCCGATTCATTTGTTGATTCTCGCTCTCTCGCAACTTAGATTGAGCCATGTGAGAGGGTGAACATAATTTATAGACAGTTCAACCCCCCCATCCATAAAAAACCACCCAATGCCATTCCCATGTGCTAGAACATTCCGCAATACTTTCCTTCTCTTTCCCTCTCCCTTTCCCTCTCTCTCTCCCTCTCTCTCTCCCTCTCAGGTAGCATTTATTGTTTCGATTCCCAATTCCTTTGCATATAAACTCGAATTCGTATCCTGCGCACGTGCGCTTATCCCATGCACCCCGATTTTTGCCAGTTGCTGGAAAATTTCAATTTCAACTTCAATTACAATTTTCGCTTTTCACTTCGACTCTGCTACTCCATTGTTCTGGCCAACTGGACGTCGACTCTTCCGCACGAACGCACACTTTCGGCGCACGCGCCACTCCTCTTGCCCATATATGGGAACTAACAAGACAATGGCACACACATCTATCCATCTAGCTATCCATTCGGGGGATCTACACTACACACAACTGCACTCAAGTGGTTAGTTTTGCTTTTAGGACTAGTCCAAAAAAAGATTAACGATCAGTTCTTTTACATTTTCAAACGATTTCACGAGCTTTTGAATCAATGTTAGTTAACTAATATGTACATCAGTTTCATAGTCAATATTACTAAATAAATAAGAACACAATTTACAATTTAAAAAAAAATCATAATAATATAGTAAGAAAGGCGAGTGTGCTCGACTGTGAGATGCCCTCTACTCATTGTGAATAATGGTAAGATAGTGCGGTATTAATTTTACAATATATACCAAATTAATATACAGTAAAAATACTACAAAATAAAACAATTTTGAATAAAAGCAAAGTCATGTAGTATTATTCTTAAAATATACCAAATTAATATACCGCAAAAATACTAAAAATATACCAAAAGCTTTATTTGATATATTGAAGTTTACTGAATTCAAAATATACCATATAGTGTTAAATGCTAAAAATATACCAAATGCTATATTAACTATATTGGTATAGTACTACTACATTCAAAAAATACTATAGAGTGTAAAATATACCATAGAAAGTAGACTTGTAGAAAGTAGGCGTGGGTGTGGAAAAAGGATTAAACCTCTATATCTGAGATTTTGGTGTTCCTACAGATGGACAGACGGACATGGCTATATCGTTTAGTATGTTGTCGCTGATCAAGAATATATATACTTTATAGGGTCGGAGATGTAGATAAACGCCAAATTAAAAATGTAAAGCATCGCACTAATCAAGTTAGTTACTATATTACAATTATCATGAAATTTAAAGGCTCATTCTCAAAAGTCTTCCACTTGGCTTTTCAGCTTATGATTCCCACTCTTATTATGTTAATTCCCCACTTGACATATCCTTGTCAGCCCCCCAGGGCTTTTGATTCATGCGTTTTCTCTCAGACACATTTTCGGCTCAGCAAGTTGGTGACTCTGCAAGGGATTTCCGCTTGAAGTTTCCTCACTGCAATCGAATGCCCAAAAGTGTGCACTCATAAATTCATAATTCCTCATGTGCACTCAAAACTGTGGAGAAGCAATGCCGAAAAATACAACAAGAAAACGAAATAAATGAAATTCCTGAATAGAAAAGTCAATTTATGTGCGCACAACTGTGTGCACAGATGCTGCTGCTGGGCTGGGAGTCCTGCGGATACAGGAGAGGTAAGGACATAACATACGTAGTACTTCGTCTTCCATGTGGAGGGGCACTTGAGTCGACGACAAGTAGCAAGCGATGAGGAAATTCGGGACTACCGTGTACGAGAACGGAACGTCATGTATTTCATCAGTTGGCTCTTGTCTCGATCGGATTACAACACGACGACGAAGAAGAACACTTCTACTCATAAAGCTAATTTTATGGCTGGAGGAAAAAGTGAGAGAAAAAAATACGGTGCTTAAAATGTTTTGCTTGATTGATTTACGGACAGCAAGTGTGAGTTGACGGACGAAGCTGAAAGGGATGTTTGAATGTGTTTCTGCTTTCACTTTACATTTCCCAAAAATTTCACTCTTCATCTATATTCATATTCTTTCCCTGATTCATTCATTCATTCACATATTCGGTTCCCATTCCCAGTGAAATCGATGCCCACAGCATGCAAATAAATCTCGAATCTCGAATCCCGAATCCAAGCCCAACAAATATCTCTAGGGCCTCTTCTCTTTTTAATTTTGTATTTACACAAAATGTTGTATTTTCTCAAGCCGCCAAAGATGAAAGTCAAAGACGAGGAGCATCCTGAACAGGATGTGCGCAAGATTGAAAGTTGAAATCGTATCGGGTTCGATGATGAAAATCTAGTTAAACATTTGCACGAAATTGTTGAGAAAACTTATTAAATTTTTGCTTTCATTTTTTGTATACTGTTATGGCAGCTAAGAAATGATGTTAAGGGTTGATCGCAATCCGAACCCAAAAAAGACCACAACAAATTCTCAGTTATTTATTATGCAGCACATATGCATAATGTGTCGGAGCCCCTTTCGACAAAGAAAAAAAATTAAACTAAAAAGTGTATTATAAAACAAGTAAGTAATCATTGGCACGACTTTGAAATACCCTGTAAAAACAACATTAAAGATCAATCTTAACTAAATCATTTCATTTATTCATTTCAAAGTTCATTTCAAATTGTAATAAAAAAAACTTTAGCTTAAAGTTTACAAATATGTTAATTTACTGCATAGTGCTACCCTTTTGCCATCTTTTAATGACAACAGGGTATGTGAAATAATAATTATTATAATGCTTATAATAATAATCGCCCGACTTGACATATTTGTGAGCAGCGCATTAATGTGATTTCAACCCCGATTGATGTTAGGGCGACGAGTTGAAATTATAAATCCCAAATGTAGAAAAAAAAGGGGTTGCTTGATCATCAACGTGATCATCTCAGGCTGATGACGATCATCATTATGATCAACAGCAGTTCTCAAATTTATTTATTTAATATTATAATTTCTACTATGGGCGCTACTTGACTTGCATAAAGCACACCAAACAGAGGAGCAGCTTCTTCCAAGATAGACAGAGTGAGAAAGAGAGGGAGAGAGAGAGAAAGAGATTCTTTCAAGCCTTGCTCGGGGCGTGTCGCGTTCAGAACGGCAAAGTGGGAAGCAACCAAGTCAAAGCGTCGTCGTCGTCGTCGACGTCAGCAACAAAGGCGATCAACGATCAAGAAAGGAATACGCACGCACACCACTATTGACTCCTTTTCAATGTGGAAGCAAAAGAAGAAGAAGAAGAAGATGAAGAGATGAAGTTAAAGGAAGGAGCTAAAAGCCGGGGCAAACCGGTAGTTCTTATCCTTGCGCTGCTTCCTCTTCGGTTTCGTAAACGTTTCCTTGAACTTTTCAAGTGAACTCAAGTTTATAAATTGTGTAGCAAGTACACACACACACACACACACACACACATACACATACACACGCACACACAATGAGCACTCTTGTTGTGTGTTCAGGTCCATGTTCAACTACCTGGCACAACAAACAACATTAAAAGCACCGTAAGCAACACACACACACACAATTACTGTGAAGTATAGTCAGAAGAAGGATCGAAGAGGATCTATTCCCCAAAAAATATTGCAAAACTAGTTTCAAGCTTTGTGCAACACGTCGAGAAACGTAAGAAATGTATTTTCCCACCGTACACAAGAGCACCCTACTAATTGCCCAAACCAATGCCCAATCCTTACTCAATAGGTACAGCCCATTGCTAAATGCTGATCTTGTCAATTTTAATTAGAATTTATAGCCATACAAATTTGGCAGAAGAAACAAACTTAACCCAAGACTCTTACTTTTACTTTTACTTTTACTTTTACGTTTCTCTTCGTTCTTTAATTAGTTCAACAATTGGCAAATGATTTCGCACAAGAAAACAGAGAAGACAAATGTGCAATGATTAAGAATTATGATCATAGGACACCCCTCCACACCCCTCACAGAGGGTTGGCAACAACAGTACCCTCATTGTAGTAGATCTTTCATTCGCGAAGAAAACCGAGAACAGAAAACTGAGCATGCCAATTTGAAAAGGCGACAGGCGTAAAAGTCTCACGCGGCACTGGAAAAACCTAAAGACGAACGAACAATGCGAATAACACCCAAAGTGATTAAGTGGAAAAATTGCGCGAGTTGACGTCTTCAATGCACAACATTTGTCAAGAAAAGTTATGGGAACATTTTGTGTGAAGTGTGATGAAAGCTACAGAAATAAATCTTATGTTTCGAAATTGAGAATTTGTGAAATAAACTTTATAAGTCTAAAGTGTGAACCGTGATGAAAGCTGAAAATAAATCTTGTGTGCTTCGAAATTGAGAATATGGGAAATAAACTATATAAACCTGAACCTGAATGAAGTGTTAATCGAAGCGAGCTCATATGTATATTTATTGAGAAATAAACTTCATAAACCTAAACCTGAATAAAATTCTAGTCTAAAATTATTAAGAGACTTAAGGAGCAACCTCATGATGATAGCAAACTATAGACTTCTGTTGGAAAATATCTAATTGTAATTCTTGGCTTTTCAATATATCTCATTGGGAATTAAACTTCATAAACCTGTACCGAATGAAGTGCTAAACTAAAATTATAAAAAGACTCAAGGAGCGAGCTCAAGATGAATTGAAGTTCCGGGATTTTACCATAAGGTGATCTATGCGCTTATGTGGGAACCAAGGTGTATCTGACTATAGCTGACTATCTATCTCTTTTTAGCTGAAACTACAGATCACTACAGATCTCGGAAATTAAAAGACTTAAGAGACTTTTGTTGGGAAATATGTATAGTTGAGGTTGCAGGCTTTTGCCATAAGGTGATCTATGCGCTTGTGTGGGAACCAAGGTGTACATATAACTAAGACTATATCTGACTATCTATCTCATTCTAGCTATAGCTATCACACTCTAACTTTTACCAGGCGAGCTTAATAGCAATTGCAGTCGCTGTCGACTGAGTCGTTGCTGCTCTTGGTGTTTATGTGTGTGCGAGGGGCGGTATATAAACACGATACGACACGAAACGAAACGAAACGTTATATGGTTATGTAAAAGGCAAAAGGCGCAAAACTTGGACCGCAGCAAACCACCCTTATGGGAAGGTAGTGACTGGAGAAGGCACTGAAAGTAGGAGCCGAGGTAGAGGAGGTACGATCAGATGTTAGTTTTCCCAAAAGCCGAAACTGACAGACCAAAAACTAACTGACTGACTGACTGAGGTGTGTGTGCGTGTGTGAGCGAGCTGGCAAAGCGAGGGACACCCAATACCTAGGGGATGAAAAGTCATGTGTGTGTGTGTGGTGTGTGGTGTGTGTGTGAAATAAATGCCGTTTGTTGTTTTCATTTCATTATGTTTTACATAAGCGACAGACGCAGGCGCAGCCAACGTCAGCAGCAACAGCAACAGCAGCAGAAATAACGTATCCTTCGGGTATCCTTCGCTGCTGCTGCTGCTGCTATTATTATGTTCGTTGTGCATTGTGTTGTGTGCGCCATCAGTCAACGAAGTCATTTCCGTTGCGCTGCGCAGCGCTGCCAACGCTCGACGCTGACGCTGACGCTGCCGCTGACGACGACGACGCAGCCGCTGACGCCCCATGACATTTTGTCGGGCACGCGACACAGAACGCTAGCAGCTGTCCTACCGTAAGGACCTATCTACAAAAATACAAAAAATACAAAAAAAAAACGAAGGAAAACCAAACGCAATTCGACTCTCAGTTCAACTTTAGTCAGCCAGCGAAACAGAGTTCAGAGAAATGGCTGCTTTAAGCTTCAGCCCATCGCCACCGCCAGCAACAACAACCCAACGCAGCAGCAACACCTCCTCCAACAGCAACCACAACCACAGCAAGGAGAACAACACGGGACATCAGCAAGTGAAATCGTTGGGTGTCAGCAAACCGTTTCAAAAGATGACCGTTCACAATGTGCTAAGCGAAAGCGGCGCCAATGCGTTGCAGCAACAACATTTTAGCAATCAAAACACCATCATACGGAAAATCAAGGACTTTGGCATGCTCGGTACCGTGCACAATGCGACAGCAGCAACCACACCAACAGCAGCATCAGCAACAGCAACATCATCGACAACACGCAAGCGACCGCTGGGCGATGCCAAGTGCAATGTGAATGGCGCCAATAAGACGCCAGCGGCAACCAAACGCACCAAGCTCAGCAAAAAGAGTCAGCAACAATCACAGCAGCAGCAACAACCTCAGCAACAACAACAACCTCAACCAAAGCCACTCACGTTGCGTCAGCAGGAGAAACTGGAGCTGATCAATCGACCAGCGGGAACACCAGGACGCAAAGGTTTGCCACTGCCACAAGCGGTGGCAAGGCGCAACGCCCGCGAACGCAATCGCGTGAAGCAGGTGAACAATGGATTTGCAGCGCTACGGGAACGCATTCCCGAAGAGGTGTCCGAGGCATTTGAGGCCCAAGGCGCCGGACGTGGCGCCAGCAAGAAACTCTCCAAGGTGGAAACATTGCGCATGGCCGTCGAGTACATTCGTAGCTTGGAACGTTTGCTGGGCTTCGACTTTCCGCCGCTTGGCTGCAGCAATTCAAATAGTTCGTCGAGTGGCGATGATAGCTTCATGTTCATCAAGGATGAGTTCGATGGCCTCGACGAGCAATTCGATGATTCGCTGAGCAACTATGAGTTGGATGCACCGCATTTGGATGACTCCCAAGCGATGGCAACAACGATGCTCGATGGCAATGCCATTGCAGCAGAGCCAACAACAACGGAGGAGGAGTTGCTGCCGAGTGTGACAACGTTGAATGGTTTGCAATATGTGCGAATTCCGGGCACAAGCACGTATCAGCTGCTAACGCCGGATATGCTGACGGCGAGTGGACTCGGAGCTGGCTCACAGGATAGCTCCAGTTTGGATGAGGAGCATTTTAATGCATTAATTGCCACAAATTGCCTGAGCAGCAGCAGCAACGGTGTTGCAGCTGCGCCAGCTGCCCCAAGCAACGGTGAATGTGTAAAATTTACCTCGACTTTATCGCGATCGCCCGTGCCACTAACAACAACAACCAGTCCCAGCAGCTCGCCAGCAACAACAACAGAAACACGACGCAGCAGTTCATCATTGCATCAACCACCGAATGACGACGACGACGCCGCCGCTGCTGCCGCCGCTGTTGCAGTTGCAGTTGCAGTTTCACCTGTCGCCGTTGCCGTTGCTAATGAACTCTTGTTGCAGGCGTGTGCCGCACAACAACAACAACAACAGCAGCAGCAGCAGCAACAACTGCTACATCAACAACGTCAGCAGCAACTGATCAAACAGGAATACAGCGAGGGCGATTTTAGGCATGTCGCCAACAACAACAACAACTGCAATTCTCCACCAGCAATCAACAACAACAACAACTTCCAGCAACAACAACAGCAACACCAAATACTTTGCTCCCCCGTGTTGCCCGCTTTCTATGACCAAGAACCGGCGACTTCATTCTACGATAATGTCGTTGTCGGTTTGCCCAGCTTCAAAAAGGAATTCACCGATGTCCTGCACGATCAATCGACCAACACCGCCGGCGGTTGTCTCTCCGATGAGAGCATGATCGATGCCATCGACTGGTGGGAGGCTCACACACCCAAATCGGATGCCGGCTTAGCTTAACCTTTCACACAACACAACACAACACAACACTTTTCCCCGCCTGCTCTAGTTCTCCTTCCTCCCAATTGTAAATAGCTGTAGCTGTCACTAGCTTAGTCAACTTAGTGATAAACCGAGACCAAAACATGTATCCCAAAACTAAAACAGAAACCTCGATCCCAAAAAAAAAGCAAAGACAACAAACTACACAAAACCATCACGTTAACTTTTAAATTTAGAATTCATATTTAAGATTTATTACCTAAATTTTTTTTTCTTAGACTTAAGTCAACCTTTTTTTTTGTCTAGCATTAAGCTGAGATGTTTACGATGTTGAATTAAAAAGTTAATTATATATGCTCTTAAAACCCAAAATCAAACAAAGTTTTTTTTTATCATTTTAGTAACAGCATTTCAGAAGTTGAAGAATTTGATCAACGTTCGAGGGCGTGTAAAGTCACATAAGGGAATTCGAAATAAGTAAGAATCCGCTAATCATTTTGAATAAGAGCAAAACAGTGCGGTATTATTCTTAAAATATACCGCAAAATACTAAAATATACTGAGTGCTATATTTGGTATATTCATATAGTACTGAATTTAAAATATACCAAAGAGCGTTAAATACTAAAAATATACCAAAGTCTATATTTGGTATTATGATATAGTACATTCAAAATATGCCATAATATACCAAATTGTCAGCTGAAGCAACTAAGATCTGTAGTAAGAAGGCATTTTTCCCCATATAAACCTATTCCTTAAAAAACTTCTACAATTTTTATCTGAATTTACAGAAATCACAAGCACTGCAATTCATATTGTATGTAGACAAAATCTGGCTTCACTAAGCCGACATCGTTCAAGTTATATAAAAGATGCAAAAGAACCTGAACTATTTTCATTCCGAATTTTTGTAGAGCTTCACTGAAAATTTGCCTGAATTAAAAGTCTATAAAGAACTTTTCCCGTGAACTGATGCCATCAAGGAATCGTTAAATTTTCAAATGTTTTAACGGTTTTATGTTTTTAAAAAACGTTTTTTTCTGCTGTAGTGTGGTACGTTTAATGACAATGAAACATGCACTGTCATTAGCATTAAACACACCTATAGACGGGGATAGATACGACAGTCAGAGGACAGTTTCCAGAGCCATATGTTATACGCCGTTGTGTGCCGATGTGTGTGCTCTATGGGCCAAGGGGTCTTAGTTAGAGCGTCCCATCCCCAGTACAATGGACAAGAGCAGGGAGTAGAGAATAGGGAAAACAAAAAACGAGGAATTAAATCAGCATATCATGTTCATTTTCATAAGCGGCGAACCATGCAAGGACACACAGGACTCTCTCTCTCTCTCTCTCTTTCTTTCTCTCTCCTAGAATATAGCAACATTTGCATAAGCGATCGCTAGGAATTCGGGCTGGGTTGGGAAGTTGTGTTTTTCTCCACCTCTCGTGCTCTGTTGCCATGAGAGACGGTAAGGTACAAGGCACTGCGCTTGAGCGCACGTTACTTTTGCTTTTATTCAAATGAGTGTCGAGTCGCCCCCCGTGTGTGTGTCTCTGTGCCTGCCATGTCCTGATAAATGACAACATAGCATAGCACAGCACAGGCCAAAACAACCCGAACAAACGTGGGAATGTCCATGGGAATCGTTGCAAGTGTTTTTCCCATTTTTGGTTTTTGTAACCGCAATGAATTTTCACATGCGGAAAATCTCTATGCAAGTTCTATGCAAAGCTTCAGGGTAACGAGGGGCTAATTGATGATGGCAGAGTTTATAAGGCCAGAGATTATCAATGTGAAGAGATGGGAAAAATGCAGTACACGATAAGTACGATTAGCATTAGAATGAAAATGCGAAGGAAAACTATTAAATCGTATGTTATTGAGAGCATAACAAATTTAAATGTGGTGTTTGTAATACGAAAAACGATCAATATATGGTTTCTGGACTTCATTAACTATAGGAATAGAAATTTATAGAAACTCCTTTGCATGAAAATGATTTATCATTAAATCGAATCTATCAAGAACTTTATTGTTTTTCTCTTACGACTTCCAAAATTAGTTGAATATAATTAGGATATAATTAAGAAAATTTGTTTCAGGAATTGTCAGGAATTTTAAAGACTATTATAAAACGTTAAGGATATCATTCAGAAAATATTCTCTTAATAAATTCTCGCATTTCAAAGATTCTTACATAATTTAGATGTAAATCGGGACTAAATTCACGAATTTTAAAGACTATTATACAATGTGGACCGTTAAACTCTTATCAAGAATATATTCTCTTAGTAAATTCACAAATTTGAAAGACTATTATAAAATGCGGACCATAAAGATCTTATTCAAAAAATATTCCCTTAATATATAAATTCACGAATTTTGAAGACTTTTATATAATTTAGATGTAAATCAGGACTAAATTCACGAATTTTAAAGACTATTAAAAAATGTAGACCGTAAAGATTTCATTCAGAAAATATTATCTTAGTAAATTCACGAATTTTAAAGAGCATTATTAAATTTAGACCGTAAAGATTTCATTCAGAAAATATTATCTTAGTAAATTCACGAATTTTAAAGAGCATTATAAAATTTAGACCGTAAAAAATTTAGATCTCATCCAGAAAATTTTCTCTTCATAAATTCACGAACTTTTAAGACTATTATCTCATTTAGACCCTAAATAATACATTGAATATCGGGATCCACGAAATTTCTACAACAATTTCGCTATATAAACCTTCTTCAACCTTTTTGAATTTATTGAGGGACAATTTCAGAATCCCCGAAATTTCTACAACAATTTCACTATTAAAACCGTATTCAACGTAATACATTAAATCTTTGGCGGCTGCAGACTCTTAGTAGACCATTAGAGTCAGTGTTAATTGCATGTCGTTTCCTTTATGTGCTCTTGCGTCCTCTCTCCGTCCTCTCGCCGTCCTCTCTCTCTCTCTCTGCCGTCAACTGTGTGTCCTGCGCCTGCGCCCGCGCATGCAGCTGCCGTTTGGCCTGGCGCTCGGGGCACAAGACAAAGCCCGCCAAAGCGGAGATGATGCAAAATTATCTACAAACACTCACACATACACACACACAGTCATAAATACTTATAGCCTGAGGTAAAAAAAAAAAAAAAGAAAATCAACGAAGAAGGTAAGAAACGACCAGGGAAGATGCTGATGTGGCAAAACAATGCGGCAGTTGCATCTTCAATTGCATCTGCAGCGCCCGTTCTTGGACTCGAATTGGGTAATACGAGTGCCTGTGGCTGCAACCAACAGAGAAAGAGACTCGAGAAGCGCCTACAACCCCCATTCAGACACTCAGTCAGTCAGTCAGTCAGTCAGTCAGTTCAGGTCCAGAGCAAGATTCTAGGGCTCTGATCCCCGCCCGTTGCAATGTTCCAGGTGTGTTTGTCTAGGACTCGTGCACCCTTGTGGGTGCCTCGCATATTGTTTTTGCTATATATAAAACTAACTGTTCAGCAGCGCAGCGCCGTTATGAGTGAAAATCCTAAGCCTCGGGGCACCGTTATGCTTATTAAATATTGGACCAGGTAATGCGACACGCCCTTCATCTCTTTTTCTCTCTCTCCTTTCTGATCTCACCTTCGATTTCTGAGCTCTCGTATTTCGTATTTTGCGTTTCCCGTTGGCTGTCAAAAAATCAATTTGATTCCTGCTCCGTTATGTCCTTTTGTAATGAGCTAAAGGCTTACGCCAGATTCTGATTCTGATTCCCTTTCCCCACAGTTGCCCTCAACTCGTGCTCTTTACACCGGCTGCGTCCTTTTTGCCGCTATATTCGGTTTCATTCTCGGTTCGCAGATTCAGCTTGTAAGCTGAATACAGTTAGGTGCTGCCCCCGCTTGCCGTTGCCGCTGCCGTTGCGGACACGCCCAGCAGGGCGCATCATGTCAACCATTGAATATTCATAAATCATTTCATGTAATAACTCATTATCCATCCATGTGCACACACACTTGGCGTGTGCGCCAAGCCAGCCTGCTTCAATTTCAATCGCCTTGTGTTCGTTTGGCATTCTTCACATTGTCGCCAGATCCTGCGCATATTGCGTTACGCTCCAGGTGCTCCTCATTGATCCTCTGTCGGAGTTCAAAACACGCGCGTCAATTATATCGAGAAGACGATACTTAACTGTATTTATAGATTTATCTCTTATGGTATAAATCTGGCATTTAAACTAAGAAGAAATGATTATCAACAATATATGTATGTATTTATAAATTTATCTTATAATTGAAATCTTTTATATCTACTATGAAGAAGTAGTGATATAATATAATATACAATATAGCAAAAGTATAGAAGTAGCTTCATTGGAAAAGAACTACTTCTGAAGCTAAAAAGAGAATCTCTTCCACTAAAATTCTGCATTATATTTCCATAAAAATATAATTAAGATAAAGTGGCAACTAATCTTAAAATCAACAGATCCTCTGTTTGAGCTCAAAACACGTGCTTCAATTATATCGAGAAGACGATACTTAACTGTATTTATAGATTTATCTCTTATTGTATAAATCTGACATTTAAACTAAGTTAAGAAGAAATGATTATCAACAATATATGTATGTATGTATAAATTTATCTTATAATTGAAATCTGTTATATCAACTATGAAGAAGTAGTGATATAATATAATATACAATATAGCAAAAGTATAGAAGTAGCTTCATTGGAAAAAAAAACTACTGCTGAAGCGAAAAAGAGAATCTCTTTCACTAAAATTCTGCATTATATTTCTATAAAAATATAATTAAGATAAAGTGGCAACTAATCTTAAAATCAACAGATCCTCTGTTTGAGCTCAAAACACGTGATTTAATTATATCGAGAGCACTACCGAAAGACGATACTTAACTGTATTTATTGATTTATCTTTTAAATTTTAAATGTGATATTTAAAATATGATGGAGAAGTGATTGTCAACAATATAGCAAAAGTATTGAAGTAGCTTCATTGAAAAAGAAATACTGCTGAAGCGATTAAGAATTTTTTCCACTAAAGTTATTCCTTATATTCCCATAAAAATATCATATAATTAAAATAAAGAATATGGCAACAAGTGGAAAAATTGCGAATTTATATGTTTATAATAGCGACTACATTTCCAAAATTTATAATATATAATTGCAATAATAAGAAACATCCATTCTAGAGTATATACATACACAACTCAAAACTTCGTATAATATAGTATAGAATATGATATGCTGAATATCATGAAGCGATTGAGAATTACTTCCAAATTCTTCTTCTAAAATTCTGATTAAAATTAATTGAAAAATGGCAACTAATCTATTCAGAATCTACAGAAATAGTAAAATTGCAATATCATAAAATTGCGAAACAGCTAATAACTTCATATTCTTAAAAAAAAAGTATATGGAATAGTAATAATAAGAAACATTTATATAGCTCAGAGATTCATATAATTCAATTTAGTTAATTAGACAGCACATAAGATAATTTGCATAAAAAAGAGAATTCTAATATAAAAATCAGACATATTGAGATAAATTTGCATACAAAATTCGGATATAAAAAAAGAGATATATTGAAGCACTTACCACATAATTTTCTAAGACGCTTAAGCCGGAGAGAAATCTTGGCCTTGTTTTGTAGTAAGCGCAAGTTGTAAGTAGTTTTCATTCATGAATGCGGTTTGCCTCGGCTCGAAGTTAAACCTTGCGTCTTGCAACTGATCTTGGGTTTGAAATCCTTTTTGTTGGTTTTGCGGTGTCAATTAAACGATTTGGTGAATGGCTTAAGCACTAAGCCGATATAACCGATATATGTATGCTCGATATAGCCGCAACTTAAGAATCCTCGAGTGGCTGCACTTCACTGGACAATGAGGCACTTAAGTGTGCGCTTTGTGCCTAAGTCCTTAAGCGCTTAAACCAGGTCACTCAGCTCTTTCTGTCTCTGCAGCAGGTTACAACAATCGTACTCCGCACTCAGCAGGAGTACAAGAACGGGGCGGGGTTTAACACTTTCCAAAAACCAACAAAAAAAAGAAAAAACCCGCTTAGCATACGTAGAATTATTTTCTTTGCTTTGGTCGTGACTGCGGTTAACCTAAGCCCCAGCGATCTTCGCATAATCAAGAGCATTCCGTTGTGAAAGACGATTTTTGTCGAGTTCCATTCATGAGCTAGAAACTCATTTACATAATTTTCGAAGAGACAAAAAAACAAACACATAAGGCAAACATCTGTTTTTTGTTACTATTTCTCGTGCTCCTCCATCTCCAAAAATTAGAACTCTGGCTGCACATGTTTGTCACTTGGATGATGGTAAATTCAACCCACAATCCACGTGTGTGCACGCTGCTCCTTGTTTTGACTATTGCACCCAGGGTGGCGGCCTAAAAGGACAAACATTGAGTCATCAACTCAACTCAATTGTCTGACCAACACAGTTTTGACAGTTGGCTTGAAGACGAACTCTCCAGGCAGCGTTTGCATTTGCTGCATTGATTGAGATGTTCTCATTCTCGTTCTCGTTCTGTTCTTATTCAGCACATTCCTCGAAGCAATGGCAAGTATTGTGCAGATCTTGAGATTTGCCAAATATAGCAATGTGTGAGGTCGCTCCACATGCACTGCTAAGAGCTGACAATTATGTTACTATGACAATAAATGCCCGGAAACAGCTCAATCATTGGCCCAACAAGCAAATAATGCACTCTGTAATAATAAGAATAATAATGAGTAAACTCTTAGAACTCTATCTACATTCATTGTGTATAAGAATTTTGTAAAAGTGAAACTCACACAGGGTCTCAATGAATTTCTCTTTATGGGAGATTTCCGATTGAAACGCATTTCGCGATCCGATTTGATGATTTTACCGACCGATTTAAATGCATTCCCCGATCCGATTTTACGTATAACCGACCGATTTATGTAAATGCATTTCGCGATCCGATTTTCACATTTCACCGAATACCAAATAACCGACCGATTATATATTCATTTCATACACTTTTTATTGATACACGCACTGAACTCACATCGCAATATTAAAACAAACAAAAAAAAGAAAAAATATTTAAAAAAAAAAAATAATAATAGATCAATAGATTTCTTTTGATCTTTCACTTCACTTTGCACTTTCACCAACACATTGCACTATCACTTTATACATTTAAACAAAAAAAAATTTAAAAAAACGAATCACAATTTTTTTCTTGTGATCTAAAGCACTTTCGCCAACACACTGCATTTTAACTTTATACTTTTTGATACACGCAATGACATCACATCACAACACTAACACAATTAAAAAAAAAATCGCAAAAAAAATAAAAAAAATAGATCACGCTATTTTTCTTGTGATCAAAGCACTTTCGCCAACACACTGCATTATAACTTTATACTCTTCTTTTGTACACAGACTGAAATCACAGCACAACACTAAAACAAAAAAAATCGCAAAAAAAAAATAAAAAAAATAAATAAATCACAATATTTTTCTTGTGATCTAAAACACTTTCCCGAAAACACTGCATTCTCACTCCAATACACACATAACACATTATTATGCACTTTAAAAAAAAATATACATATAAAAAAAATGCCATCACTTTTCACTTTGACATTCGAAGCGACGAAGCTATCACTGCTCTTAACCGGGACGCGCACGAAAAATGTTTATTGGGTTGCGCAATAAATGACTTAATTAGCGACCACTAACTGGAATCACAAAACGTTTGCTGGGTAACTCGGCAGCCATATTGCCCCGCAATCCGTTGTTGTAGTTGTTGCTGGGGCTCCGCTGCCAATTGCAAATTGCATAGCAAACGATTTAAAAAGCAACACTTGAGTATTTACATACTACAAACGTATGCAAAGCACTTTACGATAATCAGGCGCAATACTTTAACTAAAAACCCGGACGCAATTTGCATTTTTCAGCTGCACGCGCGATCGCCATTTTTTCTTTTGCGGGTGCTTCTAAGGTCATTGTCGCGATGCACTTGATTTTCATAATTAATAAACTTTCGCGCAGCGTATAAGTGAATTTTTACTCGATGCTTTATCTTATTCACCACACATTGCACACTTATTTCACCAGAAAAAAAAACATAATATAGCATTTGCCGCGTAAACTAACAATTTGGCGCACTTCGCGAAAAAATTAGCGATGCAACTAACGTCTACATTTAATTACCGAGCGAATGTTAACGGTCTGTTAAGCAGAAGCGCGAAGCTGCTATCTCACTTTGTCTAATTGTGACTACTAGCAGTGACAAAGCTGACAGCTGTTGTCTCGCTTTGATGCTGCATTATCCTATTTTGGCATTCACACTTGTGGGCGTGCATTGTGTGAGCTGTGACGTCACAGACTCAAGCTTAACATTGATCAATGTTACTGCTGCTCCTAGCGCTGACCATGCTCCTCCTTTGCCCAGCCCCATTGAATGCAGTTAGTGCGTTAATGCGCCGCAATCTGCAAATGCAACGTCAAAATATTTATGCCCCTTTGTCCTTGATCCCATTTGCAAGCGACATGGACTTTGCAGAATGTGCATATTTGTTAGCATTATGCTGTACCTTTCACTAACTTAAGTTGACACCTCATTTCATGTGAACATTTGCGTGTTTTTTTTTGGGGCAAGCGCTTAAGTAATGCGATTAATCGACGAGGTTATCGGCGACGATTGTGACAAATGCAAATGCCATTGTTAGCATATTGTGAACGTTTAATCACGCATGCAAAAATGTTATGCGAACATTGGAACCTGAAATCGACGGCCAAGTGTATCGCTTATCGATATGCATATTTGCGATCATGACTGTATGTGTGTGTGTGTTTGTGTGTTTCTGTGGGTGTTTTTGTGTTTTAGTGTGTCGGCTTTCACTTTTAAGCACATGTGTGTGTGCACATTATATACATAGTATATTACTCTTATCCAATTTTCCAGACTCCAGCATCGTATTACGAAACGGAAATCCTTTCGGTTTCAGCTGCAACTTCCTTTTTTTTTCGCCCGCTGCTAACAAGATTAATGAAGGGGGTGCAGCGCGGCCAAAAAAGGACAACAACGAGCAGGTTCGTACACACACACACTCAAACGGCGTCACGCCGCCAAACGTTTTTATACATTTTTTTTTTTCTGTTTGGTCATTGTCCTTTTTTGCGCTAGGCAAATACCCCGACATATTTGAAGATCCTTAGCAATTTCATTTTTTATAACCATTTATTACCTGTGTGTGTGTTGCCCCTCGGCCGGAAGTTTGTACATTCGTTTTGCTTTTTATTGCAATTGCCGCCCCGGGTAACCGAGTAACCTAACCTCAAACCCCTTCTTTTGCCACGGTTTCGCTTGACATCCTTTCGGAACCTGTCGCGTGTTCTAGACGAAATGTATTTAACAAAACAACAAAAAGGAACGAAATCGAAAACTCTTTAATGGGTTTGTTAGCATCTCTGATAAGCAAAGAGGCCGGCAATGATCAATGAAAATGCAGTTTGAGGTTAGGTTCGACTGGCAGTGACAAATTTATCTGAAATTTGAAAAATTATGAAAACTAGCAATTTTTAATAGAACATTTTTAAATTTAGCTGTCAATAAAAAGCAAACACATTGATTTCTTCATATTTTTGATCAATAAAAATGCAGTTTGAGGTTAGA
This sequence comes from Drosophila sulfurigaster albostrigata, assembly GCF_023558435.1. Taxonomy (NCBI): domain Eukaryota; kingdom Metazoa; phylum Arthropoda; class Insecta; order Diptera; family Drosophilidae; genus Drosophila; species Drosophila sulfurigaster. The sequence continues at coordinate 24,012,868 of NC_084885.1, forward strand.
TTCGACTGGCAGTGACAAATTTATCTGAAATTTGAAAAATTATGAAAACTAGCAATCTATATTGCATTTTTAATAGAAAATATTTAAATTTAGCTGTCAATAAAAAGCAAACACATTGATTTCTTTATATTTTTGTAGCACTTGTGGCCACCTTTGCATTCATCATATATTTTTCATTATTTTTGGGTTTCGTCTAAACCATGTGACTTAATAAATACTAAAAACAATGGATATTATAAGCACACAATAAAAAAAAAATCACACTACTAACTAAGTTTCTCTAATAAACGATATAGCATATAGGAATAGAGATATACACCGTGTATACCAAACAAAAAAAAACACGAAAACTAAGCAAAACTTTGAGTCTTGCTCAAAGGTTTTTGTTGTTTTGTCCACTTCATCCATCTCCAAAAAAAAAAATGTTTTAAAAATGCGTGTTTATTGTATGTTAGTTCCTCGTTTCGTTGACTCTTTGGCTAATGAATTGAGGGGCTTTCGATTGACTGATTTGGAGCGTGGTTCGTTAAACGGGTTCGTCAGGGAGTCATGTACAGGGGAAATGTACAGACTGTGAGGGCTCTACGCGACTGTGGGATATTTACGCTGCTCCAACGAGATGTTGAAACCATTCTCGAGCTTCAGAATGATATCAGCCTGAAGCTTAAAGTCCGCCTCCGTTTCGTTCGAGTGGACAATGAAATTGCGCACCACCGTCGAAAGCAGGACCTTCAGCTTCAGCATGGCATACTTGCGACCCACACAACTGCGTGGCCCAGCGCTGAAGGGAATGAAGCTGTAGTAATGACGATTTGCCATGCGTTCGGGCAGGAAGTTATCGGGATCGAATTTGGTCGGATTGGGATAGATATCGGCACGACGATGCACACAATATTGGAGCACAGCGACCGTGGTACCCTTGGGCACCGTATAGGGACCGCTTGTGAGCTTCACATCGTGATCGAGACGACGAGCAATCACGGGTACTGGAGGATACAACCGCAAGGTTTCGAGGATGACACGCTCCAGGTATTTCATTTCCATGGTATCGGCAAAGGTGCAATCGCGTTGCATTTGATCGCCAAAGATGGCCTTCTGTTCGGCAAAGACACGCTCCTGGATGTCCTTGTGGATGCCCATCATGCAGAGGGCAAAGCTGGAGCCAGCCGATGTGGTGTCGTGTCCCTCGAACATGATCGTATTCACCTCATCCATAATATCCTTTTCATTCCACTCGATATCGGGATTCTTGGCCATCTCAACCATGGCATCGAGCAGCGCCAACCGACGCTTGGCACCCACATCGTTCTCATCGATGTCATCCAGATCGTCGCGTAATCCCTCCGCCGGTTGCTTCACGGACTGCGTCTGTTCGACCTCCTCGACAATGGCGCGTGCTTCGGGCTGGAAATTATCCTTGCGATCCTTCACCACATTCCGGGTCATACCCAAAATGATGTTCATCATGCGATCGCCCTTCTCACGCAGCTTGGTGAACTTGTAGATCGAGTCCAAGCGATACAGCAGCTTCACCTGACGCTTGTGGATGATGTCGCACATATCGACCACAGCCTGAGCGTATTCGAAACTCTTGTTGCCCTCGGGCAGCTTCTTCACACCCATCGCCGTGGAGAGCAGAATGTCGACAGTCGTTTGGGACATGTAATCGTGGACATCGAACGTCTTGCCCGCCTCCTTGCCCATGCGAGCGGACACCGCCTTCGAGTGTTCGACGAAGGTGGGCACAAAGCTCTTGAGGATGCTCTGATGGAACGTTGGGGCAATCATCTTGCGATGATGGCGCCAATGATGACCGTTACTGATGAGCAAACCATCACCGAACCAGGGCTTGAAATATCTATATTCCTCAGCCTTGGTCAGATGCTGATGTCCGCTCAGGATCAACTCAATATCATTGGGATTGGTGAGGAAGACGAGCAACACATTGCCCAGCCAAGCCTTCATCGTTTCGCCATATTTGTTCAGATAACCCAGTCCGACAGCCAAGATGTCCGCATTACTCAAACCGACCACCAAGTGAGCCTGTCCCAACAGCGGTAATGTGGGTGGCGTAGGGATATTGGCGACCATCTTGTATTCGCGGGTGTTGCGATGCCAATACTCGTAGAGGGCCATCACAACCAGGGTGCCAACGAGACCGGTGAGCAGTGGATTCAATCCAAAGCCACCGGCACTGGTCGCCTGCTGCAGCGTCTCCTGCACCGTTTCCACCGACATCCTTCTTCGAAAATATTCCTTTCTTTCCTTTTTTTTCCTTCTTTGAGGATCTTTCGTTCTTTCACTTTCGTTCTTTTCACTTTTTGTGTCTACTCGCTGGCCCCACGACGCGTTTCCAACTGCTGCACGAGCTCAACTGTGTGCTTTCCTCTGCTGAGCTCTGGGGTAATTATACTCAGCCCGGACTCCAGCTGGACTCTGCTTTCGAGCCGTAAGTGAGGTCAAGTGTATGCGCGTTCGATTCAATTTGCATTTGCAAATCAAATTCGTTCTATAATCATTTTGTTATTGTCTACGCAACGTAAGTACACAAACTCTTCTTTGTGTTAATTTCTAATTTGATTTACTAACAAAACATTGCTTAATTCATTTACCTTCGACTTGGCTTCACTTACAACTTTTATTTTCGAACTTTACCAAAAATTATAGTAATTATTCACTGAGCTACATTTCCGCATTAAATTTAAACATGAATACAAAATTGCAAATCTTTTATTTGCAACTTTTTTTTTAAGCTAAACAAGTAAGAAAGTTACAGTCGAGTGTGCTCGACTGTGAGATACCCGCTACCCATTTTTAATAAGGGCAAAATATTGTGGTATTATTTTCAAAATATACCGAAAATACTAAAAAAATACTAAAAATATACCAAATGGTATGTTTGGTATACCGATACAGCACACCATTCAAAATATACCATAGACGGCACAATGTACCAGATTGTCGGCCAAAGCAACTCAGACCCCTAGTAAGTGGGCGTTTTTGCCCATACAAAAGTATTTCTTTAATAACTTCCACAATTTTTATCTGATCGCAACCAAATTTTCAGGAATCATAACTACTATAGTAATTATAGTATATACCAAAATTCAGCTCTAGCTTTAAATTTACGCTTGTTATTCGATTTTTTTTGATTTGCGGGGGCGGAAGTGGGCGTGGCAAAAATTTGAAACAAACTTGATCTGCGTGCAAACATAACAAATGCTGACGAAAAAAAATTATAGCTCTATCTCTTATAGTCTCTGAGATCTAGGTGTTCATACGGACAGACGGACACACAGACGGACAGACGGACAGACACACAGACGGACAGACGGACATGGCTAGATCGTCTCGGCTGTTGACGCTGATCAAGAATATATATACTTTATAGGGTCGGAGATGCCTCCTTCTGCCTGTTACATACATTTCCTGCCGGCACAAAGTTATAATACCCTTCTACCCTATGGGTAGCGGGTATAAAAATCATTGTTTGAAGCAAATTTAAACATATATCCCAAATTTAACATATTTTATTACCAATTTGTAATTTTAAGTTAAAATTTTAATGCTTAACCAATAATCATTATTTCTAAGCAAACGATTTTCCAGATTAAACATAAATACAAAATTTTTCATCTTTTAATTGCAACTTTTAATTTTAAGTTTTTTTTTTCGTTTTACGTATTTTAAGAATTTATTAAATTTGACAAAAATAAAATATAATATATGAATATATGAATAAATAAATGATATTATATATCAATTTAAAGGATGATTATTATTTGTTTCTTTTCGAAAAATTTTAGAATATAAATTCATGATCTGTGATGTGTTCATATAATTCAATGTTTTTTTTTTTGATCTGTTATTATATTTTCTTTTTAATTTCTAGGTCCCCTGCATTTCTTTATCTGTGATGTTATAGAACACTGTTTCCATTATTCGTGCAGTTTCTTCAGTTAATAAATAACTAAATAATATATAATTTTTTTTTAAATAAGCACAATATATTAATCATTTTTTAAAGAAGTATTCTTTTTTTTTTTGCTAAATTTCAAAATCATGACAAATTTTTATTTGTTACTACTATAGAAAATCAATGATAATGTAATGTAATGTTTAATTATATAATATAAATAAATAACTTATTTATTAATTTTTAATCAATAATTTGTATTATTTTTTTCATTCTTTAATTTGTAATCTAATAAACCATACATTAAAGCTGGTTAATTAACATTTAAAAGATAAGTTTTATATGTGTTCAATATTAAGTTTTCTTTATTTGTCAAGCAAATTAATAAAAATGAAAGCGAATTCGTTTTGTATGATAATTCTAATTCCGCATTCCCTCAGATTTTACAATCAAAAAGAATCACTTCCGCTCAGGATGGATGTCCTTGCTCTACACTGATCTGATCCTCGACTGTATGCAAAATAGTTGCTACCTGTTCCGCAAAAAAGACAAAAACAAAACTCAAAACTACCTGCAACGGAAGTGGGTGATATTTTTTCTTCCTTTCCTTTTTATTGTATTATTTTTGTTGTTGGTTTTGTTTTGCGCGTTTCCCTTTTATTATTTGGATGGCTTTCGCTTTTCATTTAATTCAATTTCAGCAATATGTTTCTTGGGCATTCCCTTTCATATACCCTGCAAAACAATGACGAACTTCAGCACGCACCATCTTCCTGACGTATGTAAGTACTCTATGAACTCGTTCTGAAAATTTGATGTGCTTACTTGTTATACCCTATAAATGTGAGTTCTTTTGTGTATTGAGGAAAAACAGTCTCTAAATGCAACCAAACTCAGCATTTACAAAGAGCAGAAATATGAAGTTTTAATAAGTTGTTCGTTTTTTATGTAGATATCAAATTTAATTTACAACGATCTATTTTTCGAGCACATTCTTATGCCATTTTCCATTTAAGCATGCTCACTACAAGTGCTGAAAATTTCAGCAAATTTCTACGACGTGTTCTAATTAAAAATCTCTTGATTTCAGTGCGCATTTCTCTTTTACGTGGTATCTGCTCATCGATGCTGTGTTGCTTTAGCCTGCAACACCTGAACGTAAATGCAAAAACCGAAATGCGCAGAAACAATGAAGAGGAAGCTGTCGCTTTTAAGGACTTGCTCCCTGTGTCTCTGCTATTCGTTCCCTTCCCCTCAGTTCCTGTTGTTGTTATTGTTGTTGTCCTCGTCGAATTTTAAGTGCTCTTCCTTTCTATTTATATTTACATTTGAGATTGGATTCATATCGTCCTTTGACTCATTGTTCTGTCACAAACGCGTGTGGAACGCGTGACGGGAACTGAGCCCTTAGCCTCCTATCCCAACTACCTCTTAACTCGCACCATAACCACACTTTTACCTAGCTTGAGTCTAGAGTTAGGCTTTTCACAACACCAGCTGCAACATTTTTTCAAATGGATTTGCTAATTGGAACATGAATTGACAATGGCATAAATTGTGGTTTATAAATAAGTCTTATAGGATCAAGCTCCATCGATTTTTCTTATTTATCTCTTATTTACCTCAATTTGAATTAAAAATAAAACTAAAAAGATTTCTTTAATTTTTAGTAAAATTACTTTTCAATAATTCATTTCTTTTTCTGCACATTCTAATTCAAAAACTAAAAAGATTTATTTTTTTATTAAATTATTTTTCGTCAATTCATTTTTTGTTTATTCATCATTATATAAGATCCAGTTCTATAGACTTTTTCTTATTAGCCACAATCTTGTTTTTAAAAATAAAACAAATAACCTTTCTCTTTTTAGTTAAAGAAGCTGAACTTTAATAAAATTACTTTTTGATAAGTTTTTTCTTATTCCTACAAGTCAAAGTTTGTGAATAAAGTAAATTCTTAAGTTGAACCTTAAATATTTTTCAATAATAAATAACAAGTCAAAGCTTAAAAATTGCAAAAAATAAAAAATGATAACTTTTTTCTGTATTCAGATATCTAATCTTTTAGAATCACTTAAAATCATATTTTTGTATAACTTTCTATAATGATACATTTAACCTTATTTTAAATTGAATTTTTTGAGCTTCTTTTCAGTTTGATAAAAATTATGTTTTATATCTGATCCGCGGTAATATTAATTTTTTGTATACTATTTGAAAGTCGTCAAAATGCGTGCTAATAATTTGATGTATGTATTTGCTTAATATACCCTATAAATTTGAGTTCTTTGCGTAATTCAATGATTCTTGAGCAAAACAAGTCTCTAAATAGACTCAACCCATGTGAACTCAGCATTTACCAAATGCAGAAACATGAAATTTTCATAATTGGGATGTTTTTTATGTAGAAATCAAATTTAATTTAAAACGATTTGTTTTTGGAACATATTCTTATATAATTTTCCATTTTCAGCATACCAACTAAATATACTGAAAATTTCAGGATACTTGTACGTCTCTTGATAAAGATTTGTACTTTATTTTTCTCCACTCTAAGTTCCCAATATTTAAAAGACATTAACGTTTTTTATTTCATATATTTTATTGGTTTTTCATTCACAAAAAAATGCATTTGGAAAAAAAATATAATAAAAATGAAGTGTCTTCTCTTTTTTGATCTTTCTTTTTTTGTGAATTAAATCGAATTTGCATTTTGAATTTGAATTTGGGGATTTGGGTTGACAAGAAAGGAATACTTAAGATTACGCTAAATGATGTTGTTGTTGTTGTAACGAAACGTGTCGATATATGCATATATCTAATCTGAACTTTGTTTGCGATAATAAATTAAATGAATGCAATTAAGTGCTGCTGCTGTTGTTGTCAATTGTTTTGATGATGTCGTCATCATCAAATGCTTCAATAATTTATGCGAAGTATTTTAAATGTTTATGTAGTATGACTTTTATCGAATTGCGTGTGTGTGTGTGTGTGTGTATGGATTAATAATGTAATTAAATAATGCATAATCATAATTAAGAATAGTTATAGTAATCATAATTACTAGATTAATGTAGGTTTCTTTTATCTTTTCTCTTGTGGTTTGTGTTTACGGAATCGCATTACAAGCTAAACATTGTCTTTTATAAATTGTTTTTGTAGATCGCATTTGTATCATCATATGGACCATTTTGCCCCATAACAAAAAACGGAACACACGCCAACAAATCTAAACATAGAAACTGAGCACGAAAGAGACGGAGACAGAGACGGAAACGGAGGCAAAAATAAAGAGCACAACTATATACAATTCAAAAAAAAACAGAAAAGAGAGCGAAGCACAAAATAAAGAGACAGAGATATACTAAAATATAGAGAAGAGTGAGCACGCGATTTGTGGTTTGGTTCCATTTTGTAGGGTGTCTTGTAGTTGTGTAGTGTTAGAGTGTTGTTGTTGTTGTTGTTGATGTTTGTTCCGAGTGATATATGTCCTATATAACGTCCTTAGCCTACGTGGTTTCATTCAGATGCGCACACTGCGCATCCTGCATGAGCTGTGTAAGTTTCTGCGTAAACGTTGGAATGTCCTGCGAACAAGAAAGAGAGAAAAGTTTAGTTTTGGATACTTCAAAATGGAATTACATATACAATTTAGAAAACTTCAATTTCTCCAGCTTACTTTTTATGTTTTAAGTATCACCTATTCAATTTTTAGAAAACGTTTTGTATTTAGGAATTATTAAATTTTAGAAAAATTCAAATCTCCAGCTTAGAAATAGCTCTAGTAACTCTTTTTATCTTTTGGTGTCACTTATGAAGTTTTTGAAAACATTTTGTATTTCGATTTGCTAATTTCAAACCTCTAAACACTTTGTAATTAGTTATTATTAAGTGTGGCAAATTTCAAATCTCTAGCTTCTAAATAACTAGTAATTACTTGTACATATTGGATAACTCTTAAAAAGATGGAATAAAAGTATTGTTTTTAGATATTATGAAGTCAAGCAAATTTCATTTTAACATTTTGTATATACATATTATTATTGGGACTGTCAAATCTCAAATCTTTAAACACTTTTTATTTAATATCTAGCTTCAAACCAGCTCTAGCAATTCTTTTTATATTTTAGGAATCACTTTTTTTTAAAGCTTTGTAGTTATTACAAAGGTCTTTGAGAAAATTTTGTATTTAGCTATTATTAAAGTTACAAATATTTCAAATCTGTAGCTTAGAAATAGCTCTAGTAATTGGATTTATATTCTAGTTATCACTAATAATGTTCTTAGAAAACATTTTGTATTTAGTTGCTATTAAATCCAGCAAATTTCAATTCTGTAGCAAATTTCTAGCTCGGAAACAAATATTTAGTTCTTGCAATTCATTTTATATTTTACTTAAGCTGTGTAGGAATCACATAAGAAATATTTTAGAGAGAATTCTCGACTTTCATTTAACTTAAGATGTGTAAGAATCACATAAGAAACATTAAACTATTAGGTATAAAAATTGAATATGAACTGAACAGATAGATTAGACGGACAGATTGACTAATTGGCTGCCTAATTGACTATCAAAAGCTGTACTACAACACTTCTACTATTAAAAATTCGATTTGATTTGCTTGCTTACAGTTGTCTGGCATATATCCTCGAGTGCACTTTGGGCCACCGGCAGCGAGGCATTGAGGAGGCTCTCGTGCAGTTGCCGTCTATCCACTTGACCCATGGCATAGAGGGCCTGTGCGATTAGATCAAAGTGCAAAGCACCTTCGCCACTTAGCAATAGATTGAGCAGCGCACGCTGAAACGATGCCAACAGTTGCTCCTTGAACAGGACACGCTGATACAATCGACTGCGTTCATTCACATTCTGCATCGATAAAAGGACGCTGCGCACATTGCTGGGATCGGTGCCACTCACAAGCATCTGGCCGTATGCATTCATTATGGCCATAAAGTTCTCCGGATGCAAATTGTCGCTGCAATTGGCGACGCCATTGCCATGGCCATTGCTCAATTGATTCTTGTAGAAGAATTGCCATTTGCAGGTCAGCACGCTGCAGAGGAAGAGGAGAAAAACAATGATTAGATTGATGAAGTATAGTAACTAACTGGGTGAAAGGTAACGAACATACTGTTAACTAACTTAGAATTAACTAGCTGAGAGTCAACTAACTTAATGTTAACCAATATACAGTTAACTTACATATTGTTAACTAACTTGCAGTTAACTAACAGTTATTTAACAGACAGTAAGCCAACAAACAGTTAACTAAGTGAGAGTTAAGATAACTCAGCTCACTAACTGAAGGTTAAATAACATACTGTTAAGAAACACACAGTTAACTCTCATACAGTTAAATTACATACAGTTAGCTAACATGTGGTACAATTAACTAGATGACAGTTAACTAACGTATTGTTAACTAACTCTTGTTACCTAACATACAGTTAACTATCTGAGATCTAACAGACAGTTAACTAACAGGCACTTTACTAATTGAAAATTAACTAACTTAATGCTTACTATCTCACAGTAAACTGACAGTTTACTAACACACAGTTAACTGGTGAACTAACAGAATTTCAACTAAAGTACAGCTATTTAACAGATCGTTAACTAACACACAGTTAACTAACTGATAGTGAACAAACAGACAGTTAACTATCAGAATGTTAACTAACGTGCAGTTATTTAACAGATCGTCAACTAACAGACAGTTATCTAAGAGTTATTTAGCAGACAATAAACTAACTGGCAGTTAACTAACTGACAATTAACTAACTGACAATTAACTAACATACTATTTACTAACAGATAGTTAACTAACATACAGATAACTTAAATACTGTTAACTAACAGACACACTTAACTAACACACACACACAAGTATTTCGCCTCACCTGTCGAATAACGCATAGAGCAAACTCGTGATTTCGCTGCTATCGGTGGCCGCATTCTGTTGCTGCAACAGCGGCAATATTTGCTGTGTGCTAAAGCTCAGGATGTTGGGCAACAGCGCCAACGATGCGCTTCCCGGTTGCTCCACAATCAGTTGAAACATTTGCAGCACCTTCTCCATCACTGCCAGTCGACTCAGCGTCAATTGTTCCCTACGGTTTAGAAAGAGTTAGCATGATAAAGCGAGAAAGCGAGAAAGAGAGGGGACTACTCACCTGCTGCTCACATCGATGAAGAGCGTTATCATCTCCTTGATGAACTGCGCACCCAAGTGCATCGGCAGAGTGCGCAGCATGCTTAAACTGAACTCGGCCACCGTGATGGCCATGGCAATGCTGCTCAGTCCATAGCTGTTGAAGATGATCAACGCCTTGTTCAAGATGGGCTGCCGGAAAGGAAAAAAAGCAAGAGTTAGAAGAAGTTAGTTAGAGTAAGAAACGTTATTTCTAATTACAATAAATATACTTCATTTAAGGGCTTAACTTGTGTCTCAGACTATTGCAAATAAATGACTACATAAGTAAACCATTTAAATTATGGCATTTATATACATACTAAAATTCCAAAGGGAAATCTCGAATGTCCTAATGTTTATGTTACACATTAAAAAAAAAACAATATTTAAATCTACAATACAAATACAAATTGTAGCAAAAATATCATTTCTATCTCAAATATATAAAATGAAATAGATTCAAATCCAAGCTTATAGTATATATAAAGAAATGCATAAATAAAAATATTGTTGAGCTACAAAATTACAAATTCCTAACAATTTAAAATTATGTATAACAAAACTAAACAATAATAATAAAATATTATTGAGGAAATACTATTAAATACACATTTAAATTCATGAGAAAATATTTGTAAAGTAATATTAGTAAACAGAAACAGTATTATGACAGTGTAGTTCATGAGTAGATAACTAACAGATAGTTAAGTAACATACTGTTAACTAACACACTATTAACTAACATACTGTTAACTATCTGACAGTTAAGTAACTGAAATAAATAAAATACTGTCAATACTACACCGTTAACTAACGCACTGTTCGCTAACACACAGATAACTAACAAACTGTTATTTAACAAACACTTAACTAATATATAGTTAGCTAACAAACTCATAACTAACTGACAGCTAACTATCTGACAGTTAACTAACTCGTTAATAAAGATATATGTATATGTAATCCTCATATTTGAGTTGAGGATTGGTTTATTTTTTTCTATTTGCTACCCTTGTGTTGTTAAGGTACTTTAAATATGCTGTAACTAAGTAAAAGTTAGCTAACCTACAGTTAACTAACAGATTGTTAACTTACTGATAGTGAACCAACTGACAGTTGACTAACATACAGCTAACTGACTGTTAACTAACATACTGACAGTTACCTTAAAGATACTTAACTAACTGTCAGTTAACAAACAGATAATTAACTGACAGTTGACAGACATAGTATTTAATTAACTGACAGTTAACTAACACAAAATTAACTAACAGACAGTTAACTAACAGACAGTTAACTAACAGATAGTTAAATAAAAGGTAGTCAACTAAACAGTCCAATGACAAATGTACTTAACTAATAAGTTAATTCAAAATGATTTTCGCTTAGTTCCTAGTCACGTGCAGTTGCTCACCTTAAATGTGGTGGCCAGCATATCCTTGGCACTGGCGCCCGTCGCCTTAAAGTACTCGATGAGCGCCGTAAATGTGCCCAGCAAATTGAGCGTGGCCGCCGCCACTTTGCTCTCGCCCGCTGCGGCCAAATCGAGTTCAACGAAATTCCTGGCCAACGAAGCGATATATTCACGGAGCATCCAGAGGCGTCGAGGATAATCCTGCTGGGGTTCCGGCACCGATTTCCATGGCAGCACCATGTAGCTGACGAGACTGATGTGAACGTTGATGCACACTTGTCGCGGCAGCTGGGCGCCGAGGCGTGGCCCCGCCTGCATTAGACTTTGGATCTCGGGTATGTCGAGCAGACACTTGGGTCGTATCACAGTCGCAATGAAGAGCAGCACCTCGCTGGCCGCCTGCTGAACGATCGGCGAGGCGGCCGACAACGAATTGTTGCACGCAAAGATGCTGCCCAATATGGCAAAGAGTCGATGCAGCAGCTGTTCGCTGTTCAGCGACTTGGACAGCGGAAAAATGCTGCGTATGGCCAATAAAACTTGAGCGTAACTAAAAAAGAATCACCGAAAAAAAGATTTACATTAATTTCAATTCAAATTAAAAATCTATTCAAAAGGATAAACTCGTAAGAAACAATGAAAAACCCATCCCAAAAAAAAAAAATGAGATCAAATCGATTACCTTTGAAACTCATTTGATTTAAAATATGATCAAAACTACAAATTGACTAATGTGTAACTTACTTAAATACAAATAAAAGAAATTTCAATTTAAATTCCCATCTGATTTCAATTCAAATTTCAATCCTCAAGTTGACTGTCATGAAAATACTAATAAATCAAATTTCATAGACAAAAGAGCAAGCTATTAAATGCATTAAAAATTTAAAATCAACAAGCTGGTTTCTATGCAACTCTTTCAATTCAAATCCCAATTATTACAAAATCTAATTTTAACTGAAATTCCCATCTCATCGAAAAGCTAAAAGTTGGTGGCTATGTAACCCATTTCAATTCGAATCTCAAGCTTCAAGCTGGTTGCTATGAAATTACTATAAAGTCAACTCAAATGACATCATCGACAAAACACCAATCTAGCTTGCTGCTATGAAATACATTTAAATTCCAATAACAAGCTAAGCTGGCTTCCAAAAATTCAGTTCTAAGCATACTATGCTTCCATTCTTTCGTAAGCTGGTTGCTATGCAACTCAATTCAATTCAAATTTCAATCCTTAAGTAAAATCAAATTTCCTCGACAAAACTGCGAGCTCGCTGCTATGAAATGCATTTGAAGTTCAATAAAAAGCTAAGCTTGTTGCCAAAATAAACAAACGAAGTTTATCTTTGCCAGAGTTATTCCCTAGTTGCTATGCTTAACTTATTTCAATTCAAATCCCAATCCTAAAGCTGGCTGCTATGAAGTTACTGTGAAATCAAATTTCATCGACAAATACATTTAAATTTCAATAACAAGCCAAAAAATTCAGTTCTAAGCAAACTAAGTTTATCTATGTCAAAGTTATTCCAATCTCCTAGTAAGATGGTTGCTATGCAACTTTTTTTCAATTCAGATCTCAATCCTCAAGCTTGCTGCTATGAAATCACATCAACAGAACAGCAAGCTAGTTCGCTGCTATGAAATGCATTTATATCAATTCAATATGAAGCTAAGCTTGCTGGCAATAAAATTCAGTTCTAAGCAAACTAAGTTTATCCATGACAAAATCATTCCAATCTTCTAGTAAGCTGGTTGCTATGCAACTTTTTTCTTGCTGCTATGAAATCACATCAACAGAACAGCAAGCTAGTTCGCTGCTATGAAATGCTGAAATGCATTTATATCAATTTAATATGAAGCTAAGCTTGCTGGCAATAAAATTCAGTTCTAAGCAAACTAAGTTTATCCATGACAAAATCATTCCAATCTTCTAGTAAGCTCTCCTAAAGCTGGGTGCTAGAGAATTCCGTTCTATTTCCCTCTTCTAGTTTCTTTGACGCCCAACAACAACAACTTACAGGTTATCCAAATCAGTCTGAAAGCTCGCCTTGTCCGCATCGTGGCTGCCCACACGATTGCTGGCCAGGAGCTGCAGCGTTTGCAACAATCGATCCGAGAGCACTTGCAACTGGCTTTCCATTTCATCCACCACATCCGCTGGCGCCGTCGCCGTATCCATTAGAGGCGCCAATCGGACCACAGCCTGACACACGGTCGCAAAATCTCGCAATATTTCCCCAACATTGGCCATCTTCAGCTTTCGCGCCGCCTCATAGCAACGTCCACTGCCATGATCCAGCGCCAATTCCAGCGATAGCAAATACGTCTGTGGTCGCGACCAATGAGCAAACACTTGGGCAAACACAATGTGAGCACCGCGCGTGGTCGCCAACAGTGCCAGGCACTCGAAGCATTGGTCCAGGAACTGTTGCCACTCCGTTGTGGGTGTCTGAAAATATAAAGAGGGGAATGATTTTATCAGTATAGAGTTCTTAAAGAAATGTAAGACAAAAAAAACAAGTGAGAAAGCTAAGAAGCTAAGCAAAACAGTCCGCTAATATTTAAATATACCACAAAAATACTATAAATATACCATTGCATTTATTTGGTATATTTATATAGTACTACACTATGAATATACCACAAAATTACAAAAAAAAATTAAGGAAGGCCATAATTGGTACATTACTAAATATAAAATATACCGAAATTATATACCAAAAATGTCTAGAATATTTCGTATATTGATATAGTACTACATTCAAAATATACCAAAGTCTTTAATAATTAAGCAGCAAATATTATTTAAAGAATACTTTCTATTACAGCTTCATAATGAAATTCTTTTAGAGTCAAATCGAACTGATGTCTTAATTTTTAATTAGAGCTTTATGCTTATAAGCATAAATATTATAATTTAATTTGGCTTCATTTTGAAGTTTGATTTGCAATTAAAAATTACAAAGCAGCTTGTAAACTTAATATTTCAAATGGTTTTGGGCTAAAAACTCAAATGAAGTGTGAGTCAAATTTGTATATGCGAACTTATTGTGAATATGACTTTTAGAAATCATAGTTGACACAATGTGCCAAAATTGTCGTAATGCTCATATCTCAAAAATAACTGTATAATTAATTAATCAAGAGCAGCCTAAATTGATGGCATCGACAGCCAAAGCGTAGACTAAGCTAATTTTGCTGTTAATCAATTAAGATTAAAACATTGCAATAAATAAGAATTCGGCTTAACTTTGAAATTTGATATTCAATTAAATAACGCAGTAGAATTTAAAATTTAAATGGAATAGATTTCAAAGCTAAGCTTTGTGAGACATTTAAACTGATCTGCGATTGAACATTCAATGGCAACTATGCAAAAGCGAATGGAAGTCATAGAAAATGAATTTAATCTGATCTGTGATTGAACATTTAAACTATGCAAAAGCGAATGGAAACTATAGAAAACTACTTTAAACTAATCTGCCATTGAAAATTCGGAACTATTGAAAAAGAATAGAAATCAAAGCAAACTAATGCTAAGAATACGCACATCATCCTCCATCAGTTCGTTGTCGAGCAGCTCCAGCTCCGGTTTGTTGATCTCGAACTGTGTGCGTCGCATAATCTCATCGACCAGCTTCATCATGACATCGCCATGATAGGCGGTCATTCTTGTGGGCTGCTGTGCAATCACTTTTATAATAGGCGTCCAAATGTCCAGTTTCTCGGTAAAATCCAGAGCACCGTGCACTATAAAAAAAATATGAAATATTTAAATTGATTCTTTTATAAAAGATTATCAGATATCAATTCTCACATTTGATGGTGCAGCGATAGAGTTGATCGAGAAATGATTCAAGCATTTCATTCTCCTGCAGCAATTTGCCCGCATATTTTGTGGTATAGAGACGCAACAGTTCACGAAACTTATCGCTATACATTTCACTTTGCTGCTTTGTCGTATTGTGCTGCTCCAGCAATCCACTGACGCCGTTCATCAAGGTGCCCGCATACGGCAGCGGTTTCTGCAAATACAACAGCTCATTCAGCACCGAGAGCGCTGCCAGCGAGATTGGCTCTTTATCGTGGCGCCATTGCGATAAGTCGAGTATGCTCATCAGGAAATACTCAGAGATCAGATCGGTGCGTATCCAGGAGACCAAATGCTGCACACAGCTCAGCAGCTCCAGCACAGAGGAACTGCAAAATGCAAATACCAAAAGTGTGTATTAGTATATATTGTTGAAATTAAAATTGATGGAAAATTCTTAGATTAGTTATGAATAACATCTTAATTGAAATACCAAAAGTGTTATTTGGTATATTGCTAAAATTGAAATTGATGATTTATTAAAAGAGGAACCACTTTAGAATTTTCTTTTTTTTTTAATTTAACAGCTTATCTTGTTAGGCAATTAAAAAACGAAAAATATCTAAATTGAAATACTAAAAGTTTGTTTTAATATATTGTTGAAATTCAAATTGAGAAAAACTTTGTGGATCTTCTTTTTAGAACTGTACTTTTTGAACACTTAACTTGATAGACAATTCAAAACACGAATTAAATTAGTAACCTTGAATTCGTTTTGAATAACATCTAATATGACTTATCAAACTGTTAACACTATCCAATTGGAATCACAGTCCAATTTAAATTCTTAGTTTCAACTCATTTTTAATAGCAACAAATTTGCAAGTTTTCGCTTGCCAACAAGTTATTTAGTTATCAAAATTGGCAACAATATAAAGTAGCTACTGAAGAGTTATCTAGCTGATAAGTTATACAATCTCTGATTGGAAAGTAATTTCCACAATAATTATACACGTGGTGGCTAACAAGAAATACTGCATTTTAAGACCTGCTTTTTCTTATAAGCATTTCTAATCAGTTGCTTAATTAGGAATTTCTAAGTTAAGAAAGTATTTGAGGAACATTTTACTTTATAGCAGGCTTTCAAGTGATTATAACTGCAACTTTTGTGGGATTTAAAGAACTGTGTTTTTTTTAACATTTGAAATTAAACATTTAAATTATTATTTTATGAATTTATTGAAGCCTTTAGAGGTTTAAAAGGATCTGCGTTTAATTTGCTATTGGTGGTATAATCATCTGGTTTAAGAACTACACTTAATACTAACAAAAAAAAAAGGTGAACTATATAAAATGCTTACTGTTATTAACGTATCATTGAGGCCGCTAAGCAAGATGTGTGTGTATTTCCCCTTAAAACACTATTTCAACTATGATTTGCTTAACTGCTTCACTAGCAACTATCCGTAAAATAGACAGGATTTAACAAGAACAGCGTTTAGTTCGGCGTTAGTGGTATACTCATCTCATTTAGGGTCCACACTCAATAAAAAAGCTAAACTTTATCAAATTCCTATTGGATTGGGCAACATTAAGGCCGCTAAGCGAGATGTAACTATGATTTGCTCATCTTTCACTGGTAACTATCCGCAAAACAGGCAGTAAACCGCATATATTAGTGGCAACTAACTTAAATTATTCGATAACTTTCATTAACATGCAATTGAGGCCGCTAAGCGAGATGTGCTTCCCCTATAACCACTATTGCAACTATGATTTGCTCATTTTTCACTGGCAACTATCCGCAAATTAGTGGCAGCTAACTTAAATTATGGTGTGACAGCTAATACATACCTTAATTGATTGTCATTTGGCAGCGCTGTGGTTAGACTGAAGTCCATGAATGTGCTCGGTATGGTGGTTTGAATGTCTTTGCCATTGATATGACAGACGGCGATTAACAGATATTTGGTGACCAGATCCATAACATCGGGTAAACACATGGAAATGCTACACACACACACACAGACACACAGAACGAGTGTGAGAGAGAGGGGAAGACATGTGGATACAATGGATAAATTGACAGAAGGCATTCCAAACTTACCACAGCTGAAAGTATTGCTTCCATTCGCTATTGAGATCACCACGATTGCTGACCACCTCCTCGGATGTGACGCGCAACAGATTGATGCCCAAGGCGAATCGGGTCTTTGTTAGCTCCATGCAATGCTGCATATAATTGGGATCCAGTTCGGGAAACTCGCGTTTCCCCAACAACGCGATCAGCTGTGCCAATGTGTCGCGATGTCGTCGCGCCCCGCTCAACACCGATAGCTGGGCATAATTGTGCCACAACTGTTCCCGCAACAGGGCGCGATCCGCTGGCGTCAATTGCGTCCAACGTCGGGTGATTGTGTGCTCCAGGGTTGAGGTGCTGAAGAACCAAAGGAATTGATTCTCCGTGAAACTGTTGCTCGCTGTGGCAACCCGTAAACAGAGTTGCCATGCCTCCGGTTGCGATTTGAAGGCCAGCAAATTGGTTTCAATCTCACGTTTGCGTGCATTGCTCGTCGTTGGCTGGTAGAATTCATTCAACAGCACTTCCACCGACGTCATCGATGCGGCGTGCTATCAGAAAGAAGGGAAAAAAACATATGACGCATTTTGTGGTGTGTGTGTGTGTGTGTGGCATAACTCTTTTCATTTTTTGTGATTTGATTATTAAGGCTAACGCCCCATTGTCGCAGTCGCAGTGGCAGCCGCAGCCTTATTTTTCTTTTTTGGCTTACTGGTTAGCCTTAGTAGACCAAGAGAGAGTGTAAGCGAGCAACAGAGAGAGAGCGAGAGGGACACTTACCATTTTTGTTTAGCGGTGTGTGCGCTCGTCTTCCCCCCTCCCTTGATCCAAGTGGGTATGGGTGTGTGTGTGTGAGTGTGTTTGTGTGTGGTGTGTTGTGATGTGATGTGATGGTTTTTGTGCTCAGTGCTCAGCGGTGATTGGCGGTGGTGGCGGCGACGGTGGCGGCGGCGTTCTATGCATCAATCAGCAGTCGTTGATTGCAATAAATCTCATGATTTTTGCATTTGAATTTTAGTCTTTTTTCTATTTTTCTTTTTATCAATCTTTTCCTTTGTGTATATACGACTTGCACATATCGGCAGTGTTGCCAGTGCAATTCGGCTTTAGCGTTGCCACATCCGTTGCAGCACTCCTCTGCACACTTTTAACAGCACGGTGAACGGTTAACAGCAACCAGTATGCCAATCACTGTTAACGCTAGCAAAAATTCAAAATAAAATAATATACGATAATTTAATTTACTCAAAATAATTGTTTATGCCTCCGAACTTTGACTTGCAGCACAGCTTGCTGTTTTTAAATTTTATTTTTACTATTTAGTAATAAAGCTGCGTACCTAGATTTCTTAAAAAGGCATAATTTCCAGTATTTTATATGAATCTCTTGGTATTTAAATACTAGTTTACCCATTTCATAACGTACACTTAATTAATTCGTATTTAATTGTTTATAATTAACCACACTACAGCAAAATGCAAATAATATGACTAATAAATGGAGCGATTAAGGCAGTTCTCACAACACAGTTATTTGCTTCTTAAATTCATATTGAGAAATAAACTAAAACATGGTGAGTATAATTGCGGTAAAAATAGCAGTATATTTGACTAATATTTTATAAATAACATGATGATGATCATTAAATTTTGTTTTATTATATGATTTATTTATTTATTATATGATTTATTTATAATAAAATAATAATTGCTATACTCAAAAAAAAATAAGTAATTTTAACTTATGCTTCTACTAGGCCAAATAAATGTTAATAAAATATATATTATTTATCGCATTTTCATTTAAATTTATAAAAAAAAAAAAAACACAAATTTCAGTTATGCGGTTGCGCATTTAAAGCAATTACTTTATTGCTTTACCATGTCTACTTTCATATGTACCCATATTATTAAATTTATTATTATATTATTAAATATATATTAAATTTTAGTGGGTAATTAATTTCCTTTATAAAGATAAGCTCATAGTCTAACAAATACTTTCAAATAAAAACATTAGTTTTAATATATATTTTTAATAATAATCCAAGTAATAAAAATTATTTGTATATTAACAGCTGATGTTTTCCAGTCCACCAATTGGTTTTAGAAGTGTAACCAGCTGTGTAAGCGGTATTTCTGGCAAGAAATAGTGCAATTGAAACAAGTGATTTACGGTCACACTGCTTATCAGCTGGAAAACCGAATGCGAGTACCAGAGAAACAACGGTTGAAGACGAAAGAAAACGAATGGAGCGATAGCAAACGCAGTGCACCAATTTTTTTTTAGTATGTTGAGCAGGCATTAAACAACTATTAATTATTAACCAATTGTCGCTGTCGTAACGAAAACGTAAGAAAAACGCGAAAGCAAAAACAACAAAATAAATAAAATGCACAGGCGGTCGGTGCATACAACTATGTGGAGAAGTATCGAAGCGTAAAAATCAAAGGCGGCAGTCAGCCAACATCAACAACAACAACGGCAACAGCACCACAAAGTCATCACCAGCCACACAACAGCATCAGCAGCAACAATAATACAACGGAGAAAACATAATAAAACTAAAAGGTATGGCCCATGGCCAAATGAAATGCACAAATACCACAAAGAAGAATTACACTTGAAGTTTAAGTACATATTTAATAGCAAAGGTCTTGCAAATGAAATGCAATGTCTGCGCATGTTTGTGTGTGTGTGAGTGTGCGTGCGCGTGTAAATGCATTCTCATGGTGGGGGCGGGGGTGCGTTAGGTATTGGAATAACAATAATAACAACAACGACAGTTGCATGTAAGCAGTTTTAAGTGTGCCCAGCTAAAAGATCGACGATTCTAACTCTTTTACTCTTACGTATCCACATTGCACATTTATGCATGTGTATTGTATGCGTGTGTCACAAGCCCTTGCAGTTTTGTTTTGCCTTCTGACTCTCTCTCTCTGTCACTCGCATTGTTTGCAGGGCGAGAGAGAGAATGTTTCGTGCATTGCTAAAATAGCCATTGTAATTTCGTTTTTGTTCTTTCCTTTTTCGCTATTCTTTTTTTGGGCAGAGGCACTTGCATTTTGAAAAACCGTTATGTGTCTGCGGTTTGTATGTGTGCGTATCCTTGTGGCTTTCTTTATGTCTGCTTTGCGTTTACATATGAAGTGTGTAACTGTTATCAGCAAAAATAAAAAACAAAAACTTGGGTCGGAAAACAATGGCCGTCCAGCACTCACATACATACATATGTACATAAACTTTCAAACTGTTTTTTTTTTTTTGACAACGTTGCTCAAAAACTACAATTGTATATTTTAATACCCCTTACTTGTAGCAGGGTGTAATAATTTCGTGGTCAGCTAAATCATTATTCAAACTACATACATATGTACATATTTTAGTATATTTTTGTTCGTTCTCCGACAACTTGCTTTGTTGGGTATTCGGGAGTCGAGCAACTACGCTCAAAAGCAGCTTAGTTGTTAATGCTTAATCATAGATGTGTGATATTCGTGTATTGGTAGCATTTCTTCGCCTCTTCTTCGTGACTATTGGTGCTCTGCTACTACGCACTTTGCTTTGCACGCTTATTGCGTTGTGTTTATGATTTCTTTTCCCTTTTTTTTTCTTTGGCTTTGGCTTTGCCTTTGCTTTTGCGTTTTAAATCTTATCAGCAGCACTCTCACACACACAAACACATGCGCACATACACACATACACGTTGCTATAGAAATGTTAACGAAGCACAAAGCTAAAGCTCTTCAAAAAAGACTTTTTAACATTTTCAACTGCCGTTGGCCTTAGCCCATTTCCCTTAGCTTCCCCTTCCCTGCTCCACCCGCCAATTTATACCCTTTTTTGCATGCCTCATTATGCACTTTAATGCGCAGTCAATGACCGTGCGACCTATGCGGGGATGTCTGGCTGTATGTGTGTGTGTGTGTGTGTTAGGTGGATCAGAGTAAGAATAGTAGGATGAGGAGGTGTCACCCACTCAGAAATGCATGAACAACGTTTATGTGGCAGCTTAACGTGACTAACCGAAGTTTTGCCCGTACACACACACGCATACTTATTTAATGTACGTGTGTGCATTTGACCCCATTAGGTTAGCACTTAAATCAATTCCCTTGCATTTAGTTTCGTTACCGGACTTCAATTCCTAACAACTGCACTGCATTGGGCAGGTCAATGGTGATGTGATGGGCGGGAGAAAAAGTAATAGAAGCAACGCGTGTGTGCGTCATTGCGAATTAACACCAAACGTTTATTTTTTCGTTTTTGTTTTGTTTTGTTAGTAGTGTTGGCAAATGAAGGGCATTGAAAGCTTCGGCGTTGCTCGGTTGTGCTCTTTGCTTTGTTCCGCCTGCGTGTATGTGTTTTTGTCTCTCTCACTCGCTCGTTCGACGTGTGTGTGTGTGTGTGTGTGTGTGTGCGCGCGCGTTGCATTTGGCGTCGTGTGTGCTTTACAGCTGCTGTCCTTGATTATAGCTTTTCTTTGCTTTGGCAGAATTGTGGACTACTCGCTTGTTGTTGTTTCTGTTTTTGTTTTTGCTGTTGCTTTCTGCTGCCTGCTTTGCTTGCAGCTCTTTCGCCTAATATTTGTTTGTATAGTTTTGCTGCTGCTTCCACTGTTGTTATTGTTGTTGTTGTTGCTGCTGGTGTTTTTGTTGTTTTGGCTTTGGCTCTCGCTTTGTTATTATGATTTTCTTTGTACATGTGCTTTGTGGGGGCCTCTCTTTGTGTCCGTATTCTCTCACTCTATCTGCCTGCTGTTGTTGTTGTTGGTTCGCCCTCGTTCTCAGTTCTGCCAACTGCCAGAAAAAAAAACAGTTTTCGATGCAAGCACTGAAATAAAAGCTAAATACGCGTAGTCAACAATCATGTCATGCACTACAACGAGTATGAGAAAAAAATCGCATTTTATTAGAGCTTTATTTTATTGCAATAATAGAGTTTGATAGTGAATGTTTTCAAAATTAAGTTAGTTTAGAGTGTTTTTCGTTCGACAAGACGAACTTGTGCTTGTGATAAATCGATAAGCTTGAAATTTTTGGCAGTAATTACTTTCGATACGATAGATACGTTAATATTAATTAAAAATTAGTCCCAAATCCAAAATTGCAGCAAGCTGCAAGGCATTAGAGTCAAAAAAAGCTAGATTTGACTGAAATAAAGCGCAGTTAGCAACACTGTGGCCAGCAGGTTGGCGCGTCGCGCTCTCTCGATAAACTTCGCTTGCGCTCTCTATCGCTCTCGTTCTCAATGCCTGCCTGCGCTGTGCTCTCTCCCTCGCAGTCACCGTCGCCGTCGCTTGCGTCGTAGTTTGCTTGTTGTGTCGTCGTCGTCGTCGTTGCTGTCGCTGCTTGTGCTGTGTGTGCTGCTTCTTATGCTGCTTTCAGATGTTCGTGTGCTTGCTGCGCTGCTCGCTGGGGGCTTCCAAACTCTGTTGCCAGTTAATTTTCAGTAACTAGTTGAAGTAGACAACACACACAAAACAGCAAAATAAAATAAAAACGGAGCAAAATCAAAAGGCAAGAAACAGCAGCAGCAACAACAACAAAATCGACTCCAAAAATTAGCAAAGTAAAGAAGAAAAAAAACGCAACAAAAATCAAAAAGCAAAGCAAACGCAAAAAAAAAACAAAAACATCAGCAGCAGCTCCATGTTATCTCTTGTTTTGTGTGTATGTGTTTGTGTACGTGTGTGTGAGTGTGCGTGTTTTTGTTGAAATTGTTTTGAAAAAGTTTCGTAATTATCTGAAAATGCAATACAAATGAATTGCAGTCAGCTGCGTGTGTCTCTTTATGTGCGTGTGTTTGGCTTGTGAGTGTGTAGAGCAGCCACAGATAGAATATAGAGAGA
Source organism: Drosophila sulfurigaster albostrigata (assembly GCF_023558435.1). Taxonomy (NCBI): domain Eukaryota; kingdom Metazoa; phylum Arthropoda; class Insecta; order Diptera; family Drosophilidae; genus Drosophila; species Drosophila sulfurigaster. The sequence goes on from NC_084885.1 coordinate 24,036,137, forward strand.
AAGCATGCACAGCAAAAAAAAAACAATTTTATTTTCATTTCATTTTGAAATTTGCTTTCTTTTTGCCCAACAAAATATTAAAAATACATATCACACACATGGACGTCGTATATACACACACATATGTATGTGTATGTGTATCTCAATATGTGTATTGTGCCATCATTATTAGACAGTCACGGTCCCCCACAGCAACAACAACAAATACAACAACAACAACGACGGCGACAGCGATATGTCTTGAAACAAAATTGCAGCTGAGTGTCATTTGGTTAGTCAGGCAACGCTGTGTTGCTCTTGTTGTTGTTGTTGTTGTTATTGCTTGCTGCTGATCTTCCAGAGCTGCGAGAGCGTGGGCTACACACTCACACACAATTAATACACACGGACACAGAGAGACCAACACACAGCTGAGAGACCAGCAACAACAAACAAAATCCACTGAAAAGCAACGCAAATAACAACACTCTATGTGTATGCCTGTGTCTGTGTGTGTGTGTGTGTGTGTGTGCGTGAATACAGTGAAACTTAGCAAAGAACAAGTAACAAAATTTCATTTCCAATTGAAAAAAGCTCCACTGTAGTTAGAGTGTACACAAACAAAAATAAGAAGAGAGTCACAACCAGAGAGAGAGCGAGCGAGCGAGAGCCGAAGACATTTGGAATTAGCTCATCCCAGCAGTGAGATAGAGAGCGCATGTGAGCAAGAGAGCTCAGAGAGCTTGACCAGCAACAACAGCAGCATTTTACAGTGAATGCTGGCAGTTAAACGTCCAGTTTAGCTGGGGAACTTAGCACAAAATATACATACATACATATGCACACACACATGCCTGCGAAATTTTTGAGTTGAAACAGTTGTGGTTTTAATAATGAGATGAAACAGTGCAAGAATATGCCAAGTGATTAAACTTTTTTGCGTAGTTTCTCCGTGTGTTGAACAATTTTTGTGCGCACTGTATATTTGTTGATATTTTGCAACTGTTACGGGGGTTGTTTCGCTTACACACAGTCACACTCACTCATACATATGTACGTAGTCATTCCCTCACTTGCTGGCTCACTCTTACTCAGCAGGCACAGCCAGAGTCAGCCAATAACATTAAACAGCTGAGCTTGTTTGGAAACAAACAGCCGTCTGCGCTCCCCCTCCGTCCCCACACCCCCTCCACCGTTCACACGCGCAAAATGATGAACACAGAACAACAACAACAGCAACAGCAAAAATATATAATGGGTGAAACAATTGAATTTGAGAGTGCGAGAGCGTGCGTCTGCGAGTGCGAGTGAGCAAGATTTGGATATTTCCATTTTTGTTCAATGCCTGATTGACAGTCAGCCTGAAAGTATGCAGTGTGCAAAGTGTTGCAATTGTCCTTGGATGCGTTTTGCTTGCCCTTTTGCTACTGAGCGAGCACTTACTTCCCCCCCTCTCGTACAAGTCCACCACCCACAGAGTGATGGCAGGGAGAGCGCGAGCGTGAGTGTGAAAGAGAAAGAGAAAGGGTGCTAGTGGGTGTCAGCAGCAGCGACGTCACGCTTTGTTGTTGCTATTGCGGCTGCATCATGAGCTGCGCTGCTTGCTGCTTGCTGCGACGCTGACATAGTTTCGTTTTGATATGGGACAGTGCAAGTGCGAGCGAGACAGCAATGTTATTTGACCTACATTTCAGTTCATAGGCAAAAGATGCAGCAGCAGCAGCAGCAGCACAGCATGCCTGATAGCATTGATAACGCACTTTATATAATATACATACACATGTGAAAAGTCATTTAATTGAAAGTTGTTTTCTTTTTGTTGGTTTATTTTGCAGACGGGACAGCAGCAGCTGGGAAACATTTTCAATGAGTGTGCGGCCATAAAAGGAAAACGCGAGCGGGGAGCAGTTGATAATAACAACAAAAACAACAAAACACTAGACAACAAATAAACAAAAAACAAACAGCAAAACAAAACACAACACAAACAGCAATAGCAACAAAAACAATCACCGCCTTAGCCTTAGCCTTAGTGGATACAACGAGAAGTAGGAGACCAAAAGACGACACTACAAACAAAAACAACAAAAAGAGAAACTAAATCTTAACTTAAATTAACCATATTGTTAAAGCAAAACACGCAAATCAAAGATGTCCTCGCCCAGTGCTGGTAAACGACGCATGGACAATGACGTCATCAAGCTAATTGAATCAAAACACGAGGTCACCATCCTTGGCGGCCTCAACGAGTTCCATGTGAAATTCTTCGGACCCCAGGGCACGCCCTACGAGGGCGGCGTATGGAAGGTGCGCGTCTATCTGCCCGACAACTATCCCTTCAAATCGCCCAGCATTGGGTTCGTGAACAAAATCTATCATCCGAACATTGACGAATCATCGGGGACCGTTTGCCTCGATGTGATCAATCAGGCCTGGACAGCGTTGTACGATCTGTCGAACATCTTTGAATCGTTTCTCCCACAGCTGTTGACATATCCCAATCCGGTGGATCCCCTGAATCGCGATGCCGCCGCCCTCTATCTCCACGAGCCGGCGGAATATCATCGCAAGGTCGCCGACTATGTCCAACGCTATGCGACCGAGGATGCGCTGCGGGCGGCGCAGCAGGAGAGGGAGAGCAGCGACAGTGAGTCGAGCATGTCGGATTATAGTGAGGATGAGGCCCGAGATATGGAGTTATAATATCGGTTTAACTGGATAACTGTTTAGATGGAGAGATGCAGAGAGCCAGAGAGAAAGGGATGGAGAGAGGGAGAGAGGAGTAACAATCAGATTATCGCCTAATTAATAATTTCGAAAATGCAGATAACAAACATTAATTATGATATATAGATATATATATATATATACATATATAAAGAACGTGATTCGATGATTGCGCAGATCGTTCAGATTTGCGCACACATACTTATAAATAATACACACACACACCCACACACACACACGCATATATATATAGTATATCTCTATATATATGTATGATATGTATATGTGCATGCATATATGCATATATATTTATTTATTAACGTAAGCAACAAAAGTTTGAAACAATTCTTAGTAATATAGCAATTAGTAGCTGATAACAACAACAACAACAAACAGATTAATAATTTTGAATTGAAATCTAACGCAATTAAATGGTTCTAAAAAGAAAAAATTACAAAAAAAATATAGAAATATATAAGAGTACACACACACACACACCCACACACACACACAGACTCACATAATCAACCCACTTGACGAGGAGAAGAAAACAGAAAAGTTTCGGTCAAATGCATTATTTGTTATCCTAATATTATGATTATTATTATTATGCTTATGTTAAAATTATATAATTATCTAGGCAACTAAATGAACTGTGTGTTAATTAAAAAAAAACAAAAACAAAAAAACAAAATGCAATAACTCACTTTTTACTTTTACTTTCTAATCTCTTCATATTTATTTCCCCCTTAAAATTTCACACCTTCAATTTTTTTTTTTTGTTTGTTAAATAAGTGCGATGGAACAGAACTAGAAAAGCAAAGTTAAACAAAGTTCAGTTAATTAAGTAAAGAGAAATCAAATTATTCATAATAATATTTAAAATAAATACACACAGATTTTCAACTAATTGTATTTTATCGTGTAGAGTTGTGTATTCTAAGTAGTTGTGTTCAACTTGATGATGATAATGATTTACCGACTTTTTGTATATACAAATAAAGAATTACCTATAATATAACTATCAAGATTTTTCCAATTTTCTCTTCGCTCTGCTCCTCTTAAGATTTTAGATACAGTGTTGTTATTTTTTTTTTTTCCAATCTACAAGTTTTTCTTTTTTATGAATACACAACTCTACACACACACACACACACACACATACATATACGAAGTGTACTTGTAGAACACACTGTTCACATTTTGGGATCGAATTGTAGTTGGTAAAATAGTGAGCATATAACCCTGAGATGGTTTTTAAGCGAATCAAACAAACAAACAAAGCAAAACAAAACAAAACATTTAAAAACAAGTAAATCTAAAACGTAATTTTTAACATACTATATATACATAAATATATATACTATAATTATGTATTGTGCTAACATTAACAATATTTTATGCTTAAGTTTAACAAACAACAAAGTGTTTATGAAAAATGATTATGTAAAAATAAAAACAGCAAAAACAACAAGAGTCAAATGAGTTTTTATTTGAGCAGATTCGTTAAATGATTTCACAAATGGTGTAGAAAAGTATTTTAACTTTGTGCAAGCAGAAGGAGGTATCTCTAACCCTATAAAGAATATATATTCTCCGTCTGTCTGTCCGTCCATCCATATGAACACCTTGATCTCAGAGACTATAAAATATAGAGCTACTATTTTTTATGACATCACTTTTAATGTTTTCCCGCCGATTAAGTTTGTTTCAAATTTTTGCCACGCCCACTTCCGCCCCCGCAAAACAAAAAATATATTATATTAAGTGTAATTTTAAAGCTGGAGTCGCCAATTTTGGTAAAGACACTAATAACTATAGTATTTATGATTCCTGCGAATTTGATTGCGATCGCATAAAAATTCTTTTTAAAGAAATACTTTTGTATGGCAAAATACGCCTACTGCAATTGGGAGTTATTTGCTTTAGCTGACAATCTGGTATATTTTGCACTCTATGGTATATTTTGAATGTATTACTACGTCAATATACCAAATGTAGTCTTTGATATATTTTATATATGAATTTGGTACATTTTACTATATCAATATACCAAACATAGCCCTTGGTATTGTTTAGTATTTGTTGAGGTATATTATTTTGGTATATTTTAAGTATAATACCACACTATTTTGCTTTTGTTCAAAATTGTTACCGGGTATCTCATAGTCGAGCACACTCTACTGTAGCTTTCTTACTTATTTAAAAGTAGTACAACACCGATATACCAAATATGCCATTCGATATATTTTTAGTATATTTGCGGTATATTTTATGTTATATTTATATTGCAAAAATCTGCTAAAAGTATACTTAGTATTTTATGGTATATTATTTGGTATATTTATATTACAAAAGGCTGCCAAAAGTTTACTTAGTATTTTTGTGGTATTTTATTTGGTATATTTATATTGCAAAAATCCGCTAAAAGTATACTTAGTATTTTTGTGGTATTTTATTTGGTATATTTATATATTTCAAAAATCTGCGAAAAATTGACTTAGTATTTTTGTGGTATTTTATTTGGTATATTTATATTTCAAAATGGGTAGCGCGTATCTAAGAGTCGACTGTAGCTTTCTTACTTGTTGTATACATAAAATTATTTAATATTTTTGTAATTATTTGCTTAAAGACTGTAGCTTTCTTACTTATTTTTATATATTATATATACATTTCAAAGTTTAAATTAATTTCTCAAAAAGAACCAAAAATACCTAAAGCTTTCAAATAACGTGCAACTTAAAGTCGCAAAACTGTTTCAAACTAGCGAAAGTTGGATTATCTTAAATCTCGGAACTTCCCTAATTGAATCCGTCGTGGAATTATGCAAGTAAGTGTGTGTTCGAGTTAACCCCGATTTGTGTAACCTCAATCTCGATATACCAAATATGTCATTCGGTGTATTTTTAGTATTTTTTGTAGTATATTATTTGGTATATATACATATATTGTAACACACACTCGACTTTAGTTTTCTTACTTATTTTTTATATGCAATTTTTTTTTAGATTTTAAATAAGTTCTTTAAGGACTGTATCTTATTTATTTCTTTTTATATATATAAATTATATATATAAATGTTTTAAATTTTAAATTAGTTCGTCAAATAGAAACTAAAATATCTAAACCTTTCAACTAACAAGCAACTTAAAGCTATTTTGAAGTCAGTCAGTCGTAAAACTGTTTCAAGACAGCGAAAGTTGGATTATCTTAAATCTCGGAACTTCCCTAATTGAATCCGTCGTGGAATTATGCAAGTAAGTGTGTGTTCGAGTTAACCCCGATTTGTGTAACCTCAATCGCGTTTTGGTTGAGTCCCCACCACTGAGATATACCGTTAAGTATGTCCTTGTTTTGTCAATAAAAAGCAAGTCCTACCCTATTAGCATGTCTAGTGGCTCTATTTTTGCCAAATGCGAAACTGACATTGTTGACGGGTTTTTTCTTTTGTCAACACTCATTCACACACACACACACACACACACACACAGACACACATTTCTTCACATTTCGTTCGCCTTGGAAACTTGAGTTTGTTGATTGGCTCAAGAAGTCGTTTCCCTTTTGTTTTCATTTCCTTTTGATTTTGTTTCCTGCTCCTGCTCGCATTCCACAACGTGTCCCAGGACCACTTCGCAAAATCGCTCTTTTCGCTTTTTTTTGCCCAGTTATCATCCCAGTCGCAACAACAAACAACAAACAGCAACAACAACAATTATTATGGGTATCTTATCTTAAATAAAAAGATCTACACAACAAAACACGCAATTAAATTTTTTTTTTTTAAGTGCGACAGTGAAAAGTTTGAAAACCACGAAAAAGAAAGAGAATAATATGAAAACCTAACAAAAGCAGTTTTAACTTGATCGATTAAGTTGTTATATAAAGAGGGAAAGTGGACTATAAATTAGTGCAAAAGTCTATAATTGTTTTATAGTCGAAATAACCGATAAAAGTTCTTTAAAATGGCTGCTTTAAAGTGAATTGAGTAAATAGGGTTGTCACGTTTAGCAATTGTATGTTAATCTAGTATTACAATAGGTTGAAAGTATTTCATTGTATGTGCATCAAATAAATTCTGTGTTCAAGAATGCTTTACTTTTTGGTCATGTTTCTTTTTCATCTTCAGAATAAAGTAAGATTTTTCATTGTAATAAATAAAAAGCGTGAATAGAGTTGCCAGGGTATTTTTTAGTAAGATAAAAACAAAAAGTAAAAGCGACCAGTTAAATATTTCCACTATTCAAAATCCAGTTCAAACATATATTGCAAGTGCTTAAAGTGTGTAGAGTTGCCAACATTCCGAATAGGTAAATTTATTTCATCTACAAAAACAACTATTATCCGCATTAAAGATTTTTTTTAGTAAATAGGGTTGCCAGGTGCATTAAATTATGTAAATTAGTTTTTCTTTTTTGCCACAAAATGTGTAGAGTTGCCAACATTTCACAAATTATTAGATTAGATACTTTATTTTCAGCCACGGAAATAACTTTAGGATCATAATATGATCATCATATATAGTAAATAGGGTTGCCAGGTGCATCAAATTTTGTACTTAAGCTTTTTCTTTTTTCCTAATACATGAATCCACACACAAAAGTTTATGCAATTTTAGTGTTTTCATGTTATGTCCATGACTTGTATGGTTCACTTTTTGGTCATTTTTCTTTTTCAGAATAAAGTAAAGTGAAATAAAAAGTTTATTATAATTCTTCACTTGTAAAAGGTTTCCATTATTCAATATTCACTTGAAAGATCTATGGCAAGTGCCTTATATGTGTAGAGTTGCCAACATTCCACAAGTTATTCACATCAAATTAATTTTAGCCACGCAGAGCAAATATTACATGCACTTAAGATCATATGTATATTATATGTAAATAGAGTTGCCAGGTGCATCCAATTATGTAAATTATTTTGGTCCTACTTTTTCTTATAAATGAATCCTCACACAATAGTTAATACAATTAAGTGTTTTAGCCCGCACAGAGTTGTCAAGCTTTCCGAAATCGACACGTACTTAAGATCATATACAGTTAATAGGGTTGCCAGGCGCATAAAAACGATGTAAATTAAATTTTGTCTAAAAAATTAATCCTCACACAATAGTTTATACAATTTTAATGGATTGGTCTGCACACACGTTAATGCACTTAAAACCGAGTCAAATCCGACATTATTTTTTTATTTTTATGTAATAATTAGTTAAATTATACAGCAAAGAAGAAAAGTACCAAATTAAAATCCGAAACTCACACAAATTTTGATCTGATAACGATAATGTTTTGAGAGAGAAGATCATATACAGTTAATAGGGTTGCCAGGCGCATAAAAACTATGTAAATTATTTATTTTGTCTAATAAATTAATCCTCACACAAAAGTTTATACAGCACATTCAGAAAACAGAGTTGTCAAGTTTCTCACACACGTTAATGCACTTAAAATCGAGTTGAATTCGAAACTCACACAAATTTTGATCTCATAACGATAATGTTTTGAGAGAGAATACGCGTAATTTAAAAGTTGCGATCGATAGGGTTGTCAAGTCTTCTAATTTTGTTGTATGAAAAGCACCGTAACGTGACCGTAACCTCTGACCTGGCTGGCTGCAGGACACCAGTGCAAACTAATGTCTGTGTAACAGGCAAAGGCCAAGAGAAGCCCAAAGGTCCTAAAATAAAAAAAAAAACATTGCAAAAGGGTTGCCCAACGAGATAACAGATAAAAACACATGTGTGTGTGTGCATGTGTGTGTCTTTGTGCATGTGTGTGTGTGTGTGTGTAGTCTAGACCTTTGCAGCGGTAACACCCATTATATTTGTTGTTGTTTGGGGCAACGGCAAATCAACAAATTATATCGCAAGCTACGCCCCACATTGTTGCATACTTTCGAGCGCAACATTTTTCACACACACACACACACACACATGCACACACATACATGTATAGTACACATTTATATTTGTATGTAGTACATAAATTCCTGCTCACATTTGCCATTTGTACTGAGCACTAATAAAATTATAGTACCCAAAACAGATACCGACAATAAATGCGAGCAAAAAACAAACATAAAGCATTCCATTCCATTCCACCATCTTCTTCTTCTTCGTCTTCTTCTTCAAATGGGGGGGTCTTGAGGTCTTGATAACTCCCATTCGAAGGCATATTCATTCATTGGGGCTCTCGATGAGTCCATCAACTCGTGCAATTGCGACGATTTACAATAAAGTTTTTGCATGAGTAAACAACACATTACTTTCGTAATGGCATCGGTTAAAGTTGGTCTTAGCAGCGGGTTTTGTGTCTTAATGATTACACTCTGAGAAATCGGGGAAGCATATACTAAAGTGAGCAAGCCATTATGGGTTTGGGTTTCTTTCTAAACATCTTGAAATTAATATTTTGTTAATGTCTTATGGTAATTATAGCATTTTTCATTATACATATATCGGTAATAAGATTAAGTTTAGGAACTTTTTCTGTTTTACGATAAAATATGTGATATAATTTAGTATTTTTGTGGTATATTTTTATGTCAATTTTAAGATCATTGTTTTATTTCAAATTACACTTGACTGTAGATTTCTAACTTCTTAAATTATGATTTATTTTGAATATAGTACAATATTAATATCTCAAATATAGGCTGTGGTATATTTTTAGTATTTGCGGTGTATTTTTGGTACATTTTAAGAATATGGTTTTACTGACAATGACACTCGACTGTAGCTTTCTAACTGGTTTAATTGTGGTATATTTTAAATGTACTCCAATATCAATATACCAAATATAGGTTTTAATTTTTTTTTAGTATTTTGAGGTATAATTTTGGTTTTATTGCCATGATACTCGACTGTAGTTTTCTAACTTGTTTAATTCTGGTATAATTTGAATCTTGTATAATATACCACATGTAATATGTGGTATATTTTAGTAATATTTTGGTATTTTGTATATTATTGGTATTTTGTTTAATATATTTCTAACTTGTCTAAAACTAATATACCATATTTAGTATGTAGTAGAATATCAATATACCAAATGTAGGCTGTGGTGTATATCTGTATTTTTGCAGTATATTTTTTGGAATTTTTAAGAATATGGTTTTATTGCAGAATGATACTCGAGTTTTTAAGAAGCTTTCTAACTTTTTCAATTATGGTATATTTTGTATGAGCTATATTTTTTAGTATTTTTCGGTATATTTTTGGTAAATATTCCGAATATCAATCTGTGGACTATTATTATTTTAGCATGACATGTCATTAGAAGGCGACCGAATCGATGTTGAAAGGCGATTTGTTCGCGCAATTTCGCGCAGTGTATTTGTATTGCACACAATTTACGAGCAATACGAGAAGTTTATTATCCATTTTGGTGGCAATTTATTTGCATATTGGCCTTTTCTTGGCACCCCAGCCATATGTTGTAGTTGGATGGGGTGTCGTCGTGTTGTGTTGTGTGTTGAGGGGGGGTTGAGTGGGGTGTGGATGAGCGTGTCGATGGCGTGGATTGATTTGACTTTGACACATGAAAACACTCACACACACACACATAGACATAGAATCTATGTGTGTGAACACCCCGAACAGTGGGCATAATGACATGTGCTGTCGCTTTGTTTGGCAGGCAAGGCGGGTGCCTCAAAGGGTCGCTCCCCAACACCAACAGCCAAGAGTGGAGCAGGTGGAGGAGGAGGAGGTGGAGGAGTTACAAATGGCGCGCAGCCAACAAATGCAGCCACACCAACAACAACAACAACAGCGGCAGGAGGAGCAGCAGCAACTGGAGGAGGAGGCGGAGGCGGAGGAGGAGGAGGAGGCGGTTGTAGCCGATCCACGTTACATGCGAACAAAACGATACTGAAAACGGTTTCAGTATTCCTTGCCAGCGGCAAACGTAACTCGAGCAACCAGTCGAAGGCCGCAGCGGCTGCTTTGCAGAACAAACGACAGCAGCGACAGCGCAAAATGGACGAACTGAGCGGCAAAATCAATCCCAAGCTCTTGGATAATCTCCGCAAGAAGACGCGTTTCACCAAGTAAGTAAGCCTTCATTCAACTCGTTCGTCTTTTAACTGTTGTAATGTGGCAACCAAGTGTTGTGTGAATTAATCCCATCTTAAGTGCTAAACTTCTTTCTTTAGAAGGTTATAATGATTAAACACTTTCAACTCGCTTAGCGGCCTCAAGTGAAGCTGCCAAAGAAAATGCACCAAAAATATTTGCAAGCATAATGTGCCATCCAAGTGTTGTCTCAATTAATTTCATCTTAAGTGTTAAACTTGTTTGATACTGGTTAAACACCTTTATCTCGCTTAGCGGCCTCAATTAAGGCTGCGAAAAAAATGCATCTAAAACATTTCCAACCAAGTGTTGTCTCAATTAATTCCATCTTAAGTGCTAAACTTCTTTGATAATGAATTGTGTTTTTTGCTTTTGTATAGAAGATTATATTGGTTAAATACCTTCATCTCGCTTAACGGCCTCAAAAGAAGATGCGAAAGAAAAACTTAGCTAAGTGTAATAAAAACATTTCAAGGTAGTTTCAATACCAATCTTGAAAATTTCGGATATAAAATGTAAATAGCCATTTGAAAGTTCAGCATATAAAAAGCAAATAGCAATTTGCTGTTAAGTGCATTTTGGTATTGAACAAAGTGATGCTGCTAAGTAAAATTGTTGTGAAGCGAATATGGCCGTTAAATGAAATAGGAATGTGCTTTGAATAGTTTCTATGTTTAATAATTAACTGTGTGAATATAATTTGTTGTGAATGTTATGAAAATATGAAATGATTTTTTTTCAGGTTAGCTTCCTCCGCAATCGTAACAATTTATTTAGCGTTTTGATAATTATTTGCTTGTAAAATGCTTTAAACTAACCCTATTTTTTTGAAATTAAGTCTATTCAGCTTATATTCGAAATTATAAACTGTTTCATTTTATAAATTAAGCAAATAATTAACATAATCAAAGAGTACAATAACATCATAGACAAACAAAATCATATTCTCATCATGTACTTTTAGGTGTCTTGGCTGATAATCTTGTATATTTTGTAATGTGTACCAAATATAGCCTTTGGTATATTGAATGTTGTACTATAAGGATACACCAAATAATTTGATATATTTTTAGAACATAGCTTTATAGAAAATGTTTAGTGGGTACCTCGATTGTGACTTTTTTTTAATGGTTTTTGGCAGCTTAAAAATGTACATTGCTGCCTCAACTTGTCTGCTTTCTGAAGCTTGTCTGAAATGCGTATAGTTTTTTTTATAAGAGAATGGGTTTTAATGACTTAACAGAGTACGCTTGCATTAAATTTTATGATAAATCAAGCAAGTAAGTTTTTGCTCATACAAAAATACAGACAAATGGATATGGCTTTATAGGGTCGTAAATGACTACTTCTATAATAGAGGTGGAGAACTATCGATAGTCTGCGCCATCGATAGTGCATGATAGTTTCCATAAACTATCGACTATCGACGATAACAAGGAAAATATAAGTTTACCTTACCTGATATTTATATATTTATTTCAACCAATGATTTTGTAGGCGTATTTGATGTGATGATTTGTCCTGCTTTGCTGAAGACCCTCTCCGACTCTACGGAGGTTTCGGGTATACAAAGATATTTGAAAAAAATATCGACCACTATCGACGATAGCGATTGGCCACTATCGAGAGTGTGTGCCACTATCGAGAGCGTATCGATAGTGGCCAACCATCGATAGTCCCGATAGTGCCATCGATAGTTCTCCACCTCTATTCTGTATGTTACACATATTTTCCTTCAGGCACAAAGTTATAACATCTTCCTAGCGGGTATTATAAAAAAGAAATTCAAGAGAGATTTTAATTTCAATTGCCCAGCACTTTATTTTCTGTAATCAAATGTAGTATTTAATACTATTATTGTTTCATGCTTTTGTCCCTTTACAGAGATGAACTCGACGCACTCTGTCGCATTTATCGCAAGCTCGTCTCCAACTGTCAATATGCAGCTAAAACTCTTGCCTCCAGTTCCTCGAGCGCCGCCATCGCCAAACCTCATGCAGCCGTCGAGGTAGTAGCAAGAAGGCTGACAAAAAGCAAACTTTTTCTAATTTCTTATACAATCTTATACATTTTTTGACTAGGGCATCGATCGAATTGTGTTCCGCGAGCTGTTGCACAGCACCTTTGACATTGTGACCGAGGAGATTCTGATGGAGCGCATCTTCTGCAGTTGGGACAAGGCCCACGAAGGTTTGCCGCTACGTCTTGAGGGTTGGCTCATCGGTTTATCGACTTTTTTGCGAGGGACGCCAGCGGAACGTGCTGCATTCTGTTTTCGTGTTTACGATTTGAACACGGATGGATTTATTACCAAGGATGAAATGTTTACGCTACTGCGGAATTGTCTCATCAAACAGCCACAGGACGAGGATCCAGATGAGGGTGTCAAGGATCTGGTTGAGATTGTGCTGAAAAAGTTCGACATCGACAAGGATGGAAAGGTACGAGTATGCTTAAAGGGTTTCTCCCCTTTTTTATCAGAACTAGTCGAATATATCCCTCGTTGTTTTCAGGTCTCCCTGGATGACTTTATGGGCACCGTTGCAGCTGAACCTTTGCTTATCGAGGCCTTTGGTCAATGCTTGCCCACGGATAGCGCCGTTGTGTCCTTCTTCTCCACGCTACAAGTTTAACAAGTTCTCGTAGACATCTTTCGTTATACCCTGGAATTCTAGCACATCACACAATAGACGATTAAATATGAAAAGATTACTCATAAAGTTGTTTTTTATTTACATATTTTATTCAGCGTGTTTAAGTAGGGGAATTAACCTTCGGATTAACTAAACATTTTTTATTAAAATTAGTCTTAAACTAAACTTCAAAAGCATGAACAAATTGCATTTGCTAAGATAACTCATTATAAATTTCATATGCGTTTAAACTTGAATTAAAGTTTGTTTGTGTCTACAAAGTCTTAGAAATTAGCTCGACTGTGAGATACTTATTATCGATTTTGATTAAAGCAAAATAGTATATTTTAAATATTTTTGTGTATTTGGGATATTTCAAATTGATATACTACAAAATACTAAAATATACCAAAAACTATAGTTTGTAGCGATTTTGAAAAAAAAATATAATATTGTAAAATATTCCAAAGGCTATATTTGGTAACGATTTTAAATAATAGCAAGACAGTATATTTTAATCATGTTTGCGGTATATTAAATTGGTATATTATAAAATCAATAAATCACAAAAATATATACCAATGGCTATTTGGGACCGACTTTGAATAAAAGCAAAACTGTACATTTTTTAGTATATTTGTGGTATATTAATTCGGTATAATTTAAATCAACATGAGCCAAAAATACTAAAAATATACCAAATGATATATTTGGTGTATTGATTAGTACTACATTCAATCAGGCAATGCAAATATTTCTTAAATACTTTCCACAATTTTTTTCTGCTCAGAACCAAATATTAAGGAATCATAAATAGTACTGTAGTTGCTATTGTATGCACTAAAAATCTCTAGCTTCAAAATTATGCTTGTCATTCGGGTCTGTTGATTTGCGGGGGGCGGAAGTGGGCGTGGATTTTTTTTAACCAACTTGATCTGCGTGCAAATATTACAAATGCTGTCGAAAAAGAATGATAGTTTTATCTTTTATAGTCTCTGAGATCTAGGTGTTAATGCGGATGGACGGACAGACAGACGGACAGACCGAATATATTATATATTCTTTTTCATCTCGGAGATATCTTTTTCTTCCTGCTCAAAGTTATATGGTAATACCCTTTTACGCTAAGGTTCAAGAGCCAATGAGCCAATGCAAAATGTTTAGCGTTATCGCTTAAAAAGTACAAAAATTTTTGCATCAGCATGACTCTGAACATTAGCTGTTGGATTGTTATTAAAATAAGCATATAATTAATGAATCTATATTAATGATGGTGCATGCAAATATGACAGCAATCACTTCCTTAAATTGATATCGATAAATAATCATAGAGATATAAACTATGATATTAATAACTGTCTACAGAGAGAAGGAGAAAGGTCAAAACCATTAAAAAAGGTTATTTTCTTATCCTAATCAAGTACATTTCATTTACATGCCAACTGACAGCGATAATCTTGAAGATTTTCATTAAAGAAAATGCATTTAGTAGTTTGCTTGAAAGTTGGACAAAATGTTGAGTCATCGTGATTAAGTAGCAAATGTTCGGAGTCGAAGTCGAAGGCGATTTGTGGCTTATAAATTGTGAGTGTGATAACTATTTATGGATTTTCAGAAGCACCACCAATAAAAGTCCATAGTGAACAGTGCGGGGCAATTGATTAGAGACATTTGTCGAAAACAGGAAATTCACAAAGATAATTTTGAATTGTTGTTTTTGTTTAATGATTTCACTTCAAATCCAAGAAGTATAAATATTTATTACGAGTGTAGCTATTGAGTTGACGCGCATTGTATCATGATAATGTCAAGTGCTCTCTGTGTAGATCGAGTACGAAATGCGGCGTTTGTTATCTGTCGATTAGAAGTTTGGCCGTACCTAAGGTCGCTCAACTGACCCCCAACTGTCCAACCAGATACGGTTAAAGCAACCGATACAACGTCCGACGGAAAGAGATTGAAAGAGAGATAGATAGAGAGAGAGAGAGAGAGATACAAAAACATGCACGCTAATGCGACTCAGATAGCTGCGGAAATGCTTGCTGGCATGTGTGTATGTAGATATCTATTAGATTGTATCTAACAGTGCATTAAGATACAATTATATGGCGCACAAGATACAGATGGGTTAATGCAACATATTTCAAGTTTAAGTAACTGTATCTCGTAGATACAAATATCTTTTCAAACGAAAATTTAATTTAATTTATAAACCTCTGTGTATTTATTATACTCGGAAATTTAATATATTTTCTGCTTTTAAACGTAGTACTATATCAATATACCACATGTATTTTATTTTTGGTATATTGTAAGAATTATACAGCACTGTTTTACTATTTTTTTTTTTTAACATCCAACGAATTCTATAATCAATTTACATTTATAACTTCAATGTTTGTAAAACTTTTCACGTGTAGTTATTTCTTATTTTATATCCAATAAATAGAATAATCTATTTAAATCAATAATTTTCCTTATTTTTTTTACTTTTTCACCTAATTTATTGAATAATTAATTCTATTTATAACTTGATATATGTATTTAAAAACATTTTTAATCAGTATTTTTGCTTTATACTTTTGCACCCGTTTGGTTTTTTGAATAATTAATTTCTTTCTTCTTTTTTTGCATTCATTTAATTGAATACATTATTTTTTATTTATAACTTAATATTATGAGTGTTTGCTTTATACTTTTTGCACCGAATTTATTTTTGAATATTCTCTATTTTTATCTTGAACTTTCCTTCTACCTATTTGTTTTTGCTCTTGCCTTTGTTTTCAATTCAACTGATTGAATGATTTATTTCCATCTTCAACTTCATTTAATTCGTATAACTTTTTAATACATATTTACTCGCTAATTTTTGCATCCAATTAATTGAAATAAATTAATTGAATTCAGAATTTGTTGTGCATCTGTCAGCTTGGGGTCAATTATCTTTTTTGTGTTTCGCGTCATCATCTTGCTGTTGTATTTATTTTAGTTGCAAATATTTCGTTTTGTAAATTGCCTTTCCTTTTTGTTGTTTTTTTTTTATTGGGTTTTAACTTCCAGTTTCTGAATTGTGAACATGTATATACTTGAATATGTGCGTATGTATTTTTAATCTTACAATAATAATATAATTATACTTTATACTAACTTGAATGTTTCTTACCATGCTAGTTTTTTTTGTCGGTTTTTTTTTTAATATTTACTTGCTTTTTTAGTTGAGTATCTTTTTATGCTCGATACACATAGGGTAGGGTTTATTTGGCGGACAATCTGGTATATTAACATACCAAGCATAGCATTTGGTATATGTTTAGTAAGTTTGCGGTATATTAATTTGGTGTATTTTTAAATTAATACTGCGTCATTATATGAGTATACCAATTATAACCTTTTGGTATATTTTAGTATTTTTGCGGTATAATATTTTTGATATTTGGTATATTTTAAAAACAATACCTCATTAGTAATGCAATATAGCAACTATATTCTTTGGTATATTTTAGTATTTTTGCGGTATATTAAGTCGGTATATTTAAAAATTAATACCGCATTATTATATGAGTATACCAATTATAGTCTTTGGCATATTTTCGGTAGTAGTGGTAGTATTTTTTCGGTATATATTTTTGATATTTGGTATATTTTAAATGGAATGCCGTATAGCAACTGTCTTCTTTGGTATATTTTAGTATTTTTTGTGGTATATTATTTTTAAATTTGGTATATTTTAAAATGAATATCGCATTACTAAATCAATATACCTACTATAGTCTATGGTATAGTTAAGTATTTTTGTGGTATATTAACACAATTTGGTAAATTTTTAAATTAATACCGAAATACAATTATATTAGCTGTCGAGCACACTCGACTGTACTTGTTGTGTGTATCTTTATATCTTCATATCTAAATGTTTGCAGTTATTTTATCGCTTTAACTAACCATCTATATTAGTATCTGAGTATCTTTGACGTCTGTATCTTGTATCTTTTCTAAACACTTTAGCCTGTATCTCTGTTTATTGATGCCACTTTATTTATAAATTTTCGCTCTGTTTCTAAGCAAGACTGAATCAATTTTTATTGCTGGACGATTGACTTTGAGTAAGCTACATATATGAATAAGTTGGTGTCTTTCCTGGAAATCAAATAATTTCCCCCTCAGAGTAACTTCATATCTCACTTGTTATCTTTATATACACTAATATATATAATATATTTTCATTTTGACTTTGATGACTTATGCTTCATATCGTATTTATCATTTCTGTTTGCTTGTTTGCTTATTTGTTTGTCTTGATCAATTTCATGTTTGGCCGGGGCGCTAATAAATGTTGTTGCATCAACATCAACGACAGAGCTCTAGACACCATTTGAGTAAGTTGAGCTAAATTATTCGATTAGTCGCCAGGCGAAACTTGCAGTCGCGTTGCACTTGAATTGCGAACAAAAACAAAACAAAAAAAATCGCAATTGCGCCGTCACGCAGAAGATGCAACGGATCGAGGCAGACCGGAATGAGAATCAGCCGTAATATAGACAATAAAACAATATCAAATAATACGCTTACTTAGTTATTTACTCACTTGCTGCTGCTGCTGCTGCTGCTGTTGACGTGACGTATACGTAATGTGACACACATTCTCGCTAAAGCTGCTTTTAACCTTGCCACTTTGCAGTTACCTGTCGCACAGCTTCTAATTCGAATTCTGATTCCAGTTTCAGTTTCAGTTTTAGTTTCGAATTTCTATCAAATTCATTCATTGAGCTAATCGAGTGAAACGAGTTTCTCGACTTCTCGACTTCTCGCCGCTTGCAATTTCCTCAAACTGCAATTAAATAACGACGTTAGCTCAATTGCAATTGGCGAGTGGATTAATTTCGTACTTGACCAAGACCTTAGTCACGTTTCTTCCGTTTTCTCTCAATTAGTTTTTGCGATAGTTCAAATTTTCGATCAAATTATAAGTTTGCAGAAATCTATGCGATACTTCCTAATATTGCTTTATTGAAACCTAGCTTAGTTGTGCGATAGTTTGTGCTTTGGCCAAGACCTTGGCTACGTTTCTTCTACTTTATTTTTAATTAGTTTTTGCGATAGTTCAAATTTTGGATCAAATTATAAGTTTGCAGCTTTACGAAATTGCGATAGTTGTTAATTTAGTTTATCTCTAAGCGATACTTTCTAATATTACGTTATTAGAACCCAGCTTAGCTGTGTGTTGCTGTTGTAGTCCATCTCTATGTATATGCTACTTCCAAATATTGCGTAATTTGAACTCAACTTAGTCGTGCGATAGTTTGTGCCTTGGCCAAGACCTTGGCTACGTCTCTTTTACTTTATTTTGAATTAGTTTTTGCGATAGTTCAAATGTTTTATCAAATTATACGTTTTCAGCTTTGAAGAATTGCGATAGTTGTTGCTTTAGTTCATCTCTATGCGATATTTCCTAATATCACATTAATGAAACCCAGCATAACTGGCTATCGTTGTTACCTTAGTCCATCACGTAATTGATACCCTATTAAGCTATGCGATAGTTGATGCTTTAGGCCATCTCTGTACGCTATTTTTCAAGTATTGCATTATTAATACACAGCTTAACTTGTTTCTTTAGTCCATCTCTATGTGGTACTTCAAAATATTGAGTTATCCAGCTTAGCTGTTGATACTTTAGTCCATTATGTAATTGATCTTAGCTATGATTTTTGCTTTAGTCCATCTCTATACGCTATTTTTCAAATATTGAATTATTGATACCCAATTTACCAGTGTAATAGTTGTTTCTTTAGTCCAACTATATGCGATACTTCCAAATATTGCGTAATTGAAACCCAGATTTGCTATATGATGTTATGTTTCTGTCCATCTTTATGCGAGATTTCGAAATACTGTTTAATTGAAACACAGCTTTGCTGTACGATAGTTGTTGTTGAAGTCCATCTCTACGTGAAACTTCCGAACATTGCGTAATTTAAGCCTAGTTAAGCTGTGCGATAGTTGTTGCTTTAGTACATTGCGTAGTTTAAACCCAGCTTATCCGTGCGATAGTTCTTGCTTTAGTCCATCTAGTTGTGATACTTTCAAATTTTGAGTTATCCAGCTTAACTGTACGGGAGTTGTTGTTGAAGATCCTCTCCATGCAATACTTCCGAATATTACGTTATTGAAACTCAGCTTAGATAGTTGTTGCTTTAGTCCATGTCTAAGCGAAGCTTTCACAACTTAGCTATGCAATAGTTGTTCCTTTATTCCATCTCTATGCGATACTTTGAACTATTTCGTAATTGAAACGTAGTTGTCTGATTATCGTTATGATTTATTTCATTGTGCAACCAGTTGTTCGAACGTGTAACTAATCGCTTAACGATGGTTATATTTCAAGTGTGAGATTTGTTTGACACTAGTTGTCAGTGAAATATGGAAATGTGGCTGAAGTCAATAACATTTCAAATAAAATTCTTTTATGTTTATATAAAAGAAATGGATTAAACAAAGTTTACGTATCATTTAAAATAATTGTTTTTAGGTTTTTATAAACATTGAACAATTGTGAGCCAAGGTTCTCTTTATTTTACTTGACTGTCCGATATTTCTTTTAGCATCGTATTACATATATCTTGACATTACTTTATTATATTTATGTTAATGTTACAATATCTCTAGTCTTTCTCTTATGTGTCCATCACTCTCAGCCTGCAACAAATAGTCAATACGATATTCAGATAGGTTATCTTTAAGCGATAGTTCCACTCCATTGTGCGATAGTTCTACTCCATGAACTGCAGTCAACAGAGCGTTGCTTATCGCCCACTGGCATCATATCAGCTATTGTTCATGTTGTTGTTGCTGTTGTTGTCATACTCACGTTTGCCTAAACGGGAGTCGCGTCATGTCACATATTGATATTGACTGTAGATACTACGTAACGCCCCATTGCCCATTGGTCATTGCTCGTTGCCCCTGTTATAGCTATTGCTTCGGATCGGATCTATTGGTACAATATTCCCATTGTGTAATGCGGGAAGCTGTCACGCTCTGGGTCGTTTGCCTTATCTGGGGTTATCTTTTTGAGTGCTCTAGTCGCATTTTGCATTTTCCTACACAGAACGGAAAAAAGTGAAAGCTAAGGATGAACTGTAAATATTTCAAACGGACATTGACACGATTAATTATTGGCAGGCAAGATTCAATTATTGAAAATGTGTTTGTAGCAAAGCTTCTGATTGCTCTGACAAATATATGCTCGACTAGTGCATACCCTTTCATTTCTATTTTAAACTATATATATTATTGAATACTTTTATTTTGCTCAATCTTATTTGTTTAGTATTATTGTTTTTTAAGTTCTTTATAATTTAGTATATTACATTTTTAAAGTCTTATTAACTTGAAATTTTTGAAATTAAAAAAAAATAAGATACTGACAAGTGTTTGCTCAACTATTGCA
Organism: Drosophila sulfurigaster albostrigata; assembly: GCF_023558435.1. NCBI lineage: Eukaryota > Metazoa > Arthropoda > Insecta > Diptera > Drosophilidae > Drosophila > Drosophila sulfurigaster. The sequence goes on from NC_084885.1 coordinate 24,057,003, forward strand.
TAATCTGTTATTGGATTTTTGTAGAGTATTTATTTAACTAATTCAGTATTTTGTTTTTCATTCTTACTAATTTCATATTTTTATTTCTTTAAGTTCTTATTTTTATTGTGTTTTTAAATTCATAGTAATTCAGTGTTTTTATTTCTTCAAGTACTTATTAATTTAGTATATTATTTTAAAAAGTTTTTTTTAATATGGAATTTTGCATAAATTTAATTTAGTAATTTTTTTTAAATTCTTTTCAATTTAGTATTTTGTAATCTTATTATTTTATTTATTTTTTTTTTAACTTTAAATTTTTCTGTCATGTGTAAACTCTGTTAGTGCATACCCTGTATTTTTCTATTTTGTAAAATATTTCTTAGTGTTAATTAAATATTTTGATTTTTTCATACATATTTATTTAGTATTTTCATTTCTTCAAGTTTTTATTCGGTCAGTATTTAATTTGTTTAATTCTTATTCATTTGAAATTGTCTTTTAGAATTCTTTATTTTAATTTATGGATTTTTGTAATTTAGTATTTTGAAATCCTATAAATAAAGTGTTCAAATATTTATTCTTATTAATCTAGTATTTTATCTATATTTTGTTTGCAGTTGCTTCAAAAAATATTCATTTACCTACACAAATAATTGGAATAGCTTATTATCTTATTAATTTCAAATTTGTAATTCTTTAAGTTCTCATTAATTTAAAATTTAATTGTTTTTTTATTCTTCTTAATTTCAATTTGTATTATTCGTATAAATTTAGTAATTTTATTCAGAAAATTGCAGAATATCTTCGTTTAAATACAGAAATAATTTGAGTAGCCGCTGAAATCTTTATTGCATGCAACATATTTGTGAATATCCCATAATCTGTAAAACTTCAGCTGCATAAAAACTTCTGGTTGCTTAGTTCAATGGGATGAGTTAGCTAAAACTCCTCAATTGAATACTATTCTTAGGGTATGCAATATGCAGGCGCTTATCGCTGACTCGATTGCAACACAGAGCAACGAAAATGTGTTCTGTATCTGGAACTCTATTTGTAGCCCAACCAAATGAGTGAGTGCGAATGTGAGTGTGTGAATATGTGAGTGTATGAGTGCTGTATTGGGTGTGTTTTTTGTCTAATAATATACCAAAAATATAGGCTCGCATTGTTTATAAATATTAGACTTTTATGCCTGTAAACATTGAGTGCTGATTTAACACTCACTACATTCACCAGACTCGCACTCACTACACTCACACTAGCACTCATTATACTCACTACACTCACACAATCAGTTTCTTCATTGAGACTCAGGTTGCGCGTGTTGTGTTCGTGACTCTCGTTTTATATAGATCAGCAGCTGGTCGAGTGAGTGAGTGAGTGAGTGTGAATGCTGTTTGAGTGAGTGTTTTTGCTTTTATGATGAATATTGTATATGATATATACGTAGTAAAGAATCACTCATACGACTCATACAACCGGCAAGTAGCATTCGTGTTCTGTTTACTTTCAGTTCGAATTCGTTAACAGACTCTAACGGTCTGAAGTGTGTCCCAGCGATCGAAATATATTCTGCACAGATCCTGACACGTAAAATATATAATTTCCAAAGAGAAACAACAAAAAAACAACAAACAAATACAAATATGTCCAAGACCAACCAAAGGTTAGTGTAAAATGTGTAGAAAAAAAACTAAAGTGAAATAAATAATTCTTTGGCTAGCAACTGCAATTGCTGAAAATAATAATCTTATCAAGCTGATACATGTGTATGAAAGTTAAAACATTTATTTTTTGTTGTATTTTTTGAGTTGAGACACGTAATTGTGAATTACCAAATATGCAAATGTGTGTGTGTGAGTGTGTGTGTGTGTGTGTGAGTGTGTTGATAAGCAGCCTAAGAGAGAGAGAACTATGACCCCCCCAAAAAAAAAAAGATCTTTGTGTATTATTAGACTGATTAGCCATGTCCAAGAGCTGTACCTAAAAAAGAACTTTGGTATATAACTATGATAAACATGAGGTGGAAAAATACTAAGAGTATGTTTAACTACCAAAAAAAAAGAAAAGTACATTTCTTAATCTTAAAGGACTTGACAAAGTAAATTCCCAGAAAGTAAAGTCCAAAAACTACAATTAAAAAAGTACTTTCAAAATTTGAGGTTTTTCTTTGCAAATTCTGATCTACTTATGATCGTTATAAACTCAAATCAAATATATATTTTTGTATGATTTATAAATTTATATATTGTTTAGCTAAGTGGAACGAATTTTCAATAGATTATTGTAAATTATTTTTGCCTTCCTCAGCATTATTAATTAGTGTAACTGATAATCGAAAGTGCAGCAAATTGATTCATCCTTAAGTTCAACTATCAATTTGTGAGTAATTAAGATTACGATTTGCGATTGCATATCAGATAGCAAATGCACTATTTTTAAATAGTTGATTAGAAAACACAAATCATTCAAAGGAAAAACATAACAATATAAAAGTTCAAAGTGACTCATGTATTGTAAATATGGATATTGAAGTAAATTTTCTTTTTTGTTCTCTCTTCTTTTCTTTTCAATCGTCTATTTTAGCAATAAGTAAATTGTATAATTAATATTCAATTCAAAATGAAGTAAAAATGTAGTCAGATTGATCAAGTTTAAAAGAAAATTCAAAACAATACAGATGTATACTTTGTGCAATGTTAATCCAAAAAAAACCGGTTGCTAAATGATTTTGTAATTGAAAAAGCTTTTAGAAGTTGAAAACACTTTGTAATTAAAGGGTGTAACTTCTGGTCTAATTTATGAACGTTCATCATTTTCAAATAAAATTTGCATTTAACTTACATGTTAGATTTATTAAGAACCTAAAGTGTCTTAAAAATTGTGCCCAAGAATTTGACAACTGAACCTTAAACAGCAAATTAGTTGAGCGTGAATGCGATTAAACAACTACTTGAGCTATTAATTATTTTTTAAAGACAGTTGTGGGAATAAAAATACACTTTATTAGCTAATGATATATCATAAAAAGTGTCTAGCAATTTTAACCATTTTATTGGCATCTTTCAATGGAATATGAAAATCTTAATTGACTGCATAATACTCTGGCAATAATTGAAAGTAAACAAATTGGAATGAAATGTAGTTGAATGATTAAAAGGATGTTAAAAAAATTGATTGATTTAATACATTCACTTATTTAGAATATTATTTAAAATAATATATTTGTCTAAACAAGCTGAATTTGTATTACTTTGTATTTGTAATAAAATATTGTTGAAAAATTAAAGACAATATTATTCTTTGCAAAATTTGATATATGTACTTAATACTTTCGCTTATTTAGTATACTATATGAAATAGTATTTTTGTATATTATACCAAATAGTATATTTGTCTAAACAACCTGAATTTATATAAATTTGCATTTAAATCTTGCTACAAGATTGTTGTATTATAGATTGAAAAGAAGTTTGTAAATCTTGACCTAAGCACTTTTCGATCTTACAAAAAAATGTTGAAAAATATATTTTTTGGTTGGAGAAATCTAAAAAAACACTTTGTTCTTCAATCATCGTTTTGAGATTACGAAATCTTTTTCTAAAATTGAAACAATCTTAAATTCAAGAAGTTTGTTCATGTTTATTTTATTTTCTATTCGCATTGTAAACAACTTTGATAAATATAAGTATATTTACTAAACAGTTGAATGAAATCACAAATTTCTTAAACCAAGTGAGAAAATACTTGAGTTTTTAATCTCAAAATACTTAAATACGATAATTAAAAGCTGTTTTTAATGAATATGTGTTTAATTAACATTTATGATATAAAGTTGTACTTATTTGTTTACTACTTACGAAATACTTATCACCGAATCGCAAAGCATTTGAACCCAGAACCACATAAAAAATGATTCACGACAGCTTTAGGAATTGATGAATGAATTAAATGCGTTATGAAAGATTCGTTAGATCTAGTATATTTGGTATATTTTTTAATACTGAGGGGCATTCGTTAGATCTAGTATTTTTGCTATATTTTGTGAGTATTCATTTCATACTGAAAGTCAAAATTAATTATTTTTTTGAAGTACATTTTCTTCTGTGACAGATACATAATGTAAAATAAATGAAGTTGTATTTTAGATATCAATCAATTCAACTAGTTAAAAAGACTTTTGTTGTCTTTCAATAAATGCAGTAGTTGAGTGAAATTTTTAGACCAACTCTTTTGAGAGTTGAGTTCATTTGGTTTGTCATTTTGGTTTTCATCTAGAGTTCAGAGCATTGCACATTACGTGCTGAAGCTGGAATTTACTAGCATTTACATACATACGAGTAAGTCTCAAAAGTCAGCGGGTGACGATGGCCAGCCATGGTCAAGGTTGTAAACATGATGTTTACTTTAGTTATTATGTGCGGTAACTAAGGTTAGACCGTTACGATATGAAAGAAATGAGCAAAAATGGGGGCAGCAAAAGCGAGCTGCAAATCTGCTGACAAAGCTTTGAGAAATCTGGCGACCAATAAGAAATATAATCAAGCTATCAGAAGAACTCAACATAAACACGTTTTCCAAATGTAATTTTAAAACATTTAACAATTCTAAATTTAAAAAAATTCCTAAAAGAAGTTTGAAAAATGTTTCGAAAAAAATGAATTCAAAAATAGTTTTTATTCAGAAATTGAAAAATTCGGTTACATTATAAATACAAATTTACAGAATCATATTTATTTGACTGAGCTAGTTAAATCTGAGAAATTAAAGCACCAGAAATAATGAATCATGACCAAGGGTCAGCTGACCACAGATGAAGATAAAAAAAAAACAAGTAATATTGCTAAAGTAGAGTGTGCTCGACTATGAGATATCCGCTACCCATTTTTAGTTAAAGCAAAACAATGCGGTATAAAATTTTATAATATACCAAATGAATATACCGCAAAATACTAAGAATATACCAATATATATATATAGTAGTGCAGTATTAATTTTAAAATTCCAAAAATACTAAAATATATATAAAGGGTATATTTATCATATTGATATATTTATGTAGTAATGCGGTATAAAATTTTAAAATATAACAAATAAATATTCCGCAAAATACAAAGAATATACCAATGTATATATTAGGTACATTGATATACTGTGCAGCATTAATTTTAAAATACCAAAATTAATATTCCAAAAATACTAAAATATACCAAAGGGTATATTTAGCATATTGAAATATGCATGTATTAATGCGGTGTTAAATTTAAAATATGCCGAATAAATATACCACAAAATACTAAAAATATACGAAAATCTATATTTGGTATATATTAGTACTTTAAAAATATGCCATAGTAGTCATAGTATACCAAATATACCGCAAAATTACTAAAAATATACTAAAAGTCATATTTGGTATATTGATATAATACTATTTATTGTCGTTGAAATATACCGATATACTAAAAATATACCAAAGGTTACATTTGGTATACTGATACAGTAATATATTCGAAATATACCATAAAGTGTAAAATATACCAAATATCTCTAAGTGTTCATACGGATGGACGAACAGGCGGACATTGCCAAATCATCTTGACGCTGATCAAGTACATACATATGTATATACTTTATATTAACCTGTCATGGCGGCACAAAGTTATAATACCCTCCTTCACCTATTTGTAGCGGGTATAATAACAAAAACAAAAAAAAAGCTAATGTCAATGCGTAAGAGTTAATTTTGTTTAGTTATGGGTTCCGGCTAGCGCATTTACAAGCGAACTAGAGATCAGCTCCAGCTCTAGATCTCATAATCAACACAATAATAAAAATAATAATATGTTATATTATTATAGTTGTGGGTAATTAGTTCATAACACGCACTTCCCCATTTACCTAATGCCCTCTCTCATTCGCTCTCTCTCTCTCTCTCTCGCTCTTTCAGCGGCACTGCCGGAAGCGCTGGCAACAACAATGATATCTACAACATTGTGCTGCTCATCGTGGACATTGTGGTGCTTGTGGCCAAATTCTGGATTGCCATTGTCGAGGAATTGTTCAAGGCCTTCACCACACGCCCACAGTCAAATGTGGCCGGACAATTTGTGCTGATCACAGGCGCCGGACACGGCATGGGCAAGGAGATGGCATTGCAATACGGTGCATTGGGCGCCAAGGTTATCTGCTGGGATGTCAACGAGCAGACAAACTCACAGACCGTCAAGGAGGTGAAACAAGCTGGCGGCACAGCCTTTGGCTACGTTTGCAATGTGGTCAAGCGTGAGGATATCGTTGAGTTGGCCGCCAAGGTCCGCAAGGAGCATGGCTTCATCAGTGTGGTTGTTAATAATGCTGGCATTATGCCCTGCCATCCACTTCTGGAGCACACCGAGCAGGAGACGCGTCTCATGTACGACATCAACGTGCTCGCTCACTTCTGGGTAAGTCAGAATATTAAATAAACTTCTTTGAACCGATTAAGTGCTGGAGAGCTACCGATTTTAATGTCACATTAAATAAATAACTGATTGACGCAAAATCCAAACGGTAACATTTAGGATACTGAAACAACATTTAGGAATCTCGATATATAGTATAATGAGAGAGTTGAGTTTTAAAAGTACCTTCAAGTGATAATATTTTCGAGTTTTGTGTGTGTCTTAAAATTCATATTTTGACTTATTAAAAAAACACTGATTAACTGACTGAAGAGATGGTAAAACCTTGGAGGCTGTAACATATTTTAGGAATTTCGGAAGAATTTCGATTGTATAATAAGTTCGTTGAGAGTTGAAGTATCTCCAAGTGATTATAGCTGGGAGGCTTGTGAAAGTCTTACAATTTGACAAATTTATGTTATTCAAAAAAAATAAATAAAAACACTGATTAACTGACTGAACAATAAACGCGGTAAAACCTTGGAGGCTGTAACATAATTTGGGAAACTCCAATGAGATAATTGACTTTTAAAATATCGAATTTAGCAAACTAATGTTATTCTTTACCAACCCAACACTAACTGACCATACTAAGAATGTCCAAAATCGGTAAAACGGTAAAACCTAGGAGGCTGTAACATAATGTAGGTTCCTCGATTATATAATAAGTTAGTTGAGTCTTAAAATACATCCAAGCTACCGCTGACCGAACTATCAACATACAGTCCAAGTGGTAATAGCTAGGAGGTTTTATGGGTGTCTTTAAATTTATATTTTGACTAATTAAAATGAATTCATAAAAATGAAAACAAACTGACTAAACGGAACTATGATATTCCACAATCTAAACAGTTGTATAAAGAGATAATTTAGTCTTTAAATACCTATTTTAACGAACTAAGAACACTAACTAGACGTTCCATTAACGTCCACAACTTGAACAATAAGAGTTAGGAGGGTGTAACATAATTTACAAAGAGAAATTGTATAATGAGATAGTTGAGTCTAAATTTATTGTTTACAAAAATAAAACACTTGCTAATACTATGAACGTCCACAACTGGAATGGTAAGAGCTAGAAGGCTGCACCAAAGTTGACTCTACGACTAATCTGAAATTATCAAATTTGTATAAAATGGTCTTTAGTCTGACTACGAAAAATATTTTTAGTGACCGCACTATGAACTTCCATACGGTAAAACCTAGGAGGTTGCACCAAAGTTGATTTGGTTACTCTATGACTTCACTTTTTTTTAATTTTTACTGACTCTAAAGCTAATTGCATGAACTCATCTTTCGCTACAGATCATCCAAGCCTTCCTGCCCGATATGGTGGAGCGCAACGAGGGCAGCATTGTCGCTCTCTCCTCCTGCGCCGGTCTCTTTGGTCTGCCCAATCTGGTGCCCTACTGCGGCACCAAGTTCGCTGTGCGTGGCTACATGGCCGCTCTTGCTGAGGAGCTGCGTCTCAAGAATCCACAGACTAACGTAAGTATATACCCTTGAATTTTATGAGAAGACTGAGTGAAAGTGATGAGCAATGACTCTATTGAGTTATGTGTATGTTATGTGTCTAATGTGTCTCTTATTTCACACAGGTTAAGCTGACCACGATCTTCCCCTACATGATCGACACTGGTCTATGCAAGAATCCACGTTTCCGTTTCCCCAACCTGTTCAAGTTGATCCCACCCCAGGAGGCGGCTGCCTCCATCATTGAGGCACAGCGAGAGGGTCTGGAGGAGGCGGCTATTCCACGTCGCTTTGTTGCCATTGAGAAGATCGGACGCCTGATTCCCAGGAAGGCAATGCGTTTGGTCAACGATTTCCTCGACACGGGTGTCGACTCTGACAAGCATTAAGCTTCACTCACAACTAGAAGAAACCAAAAGGAAAAAACCAATAAAAAAAAAACAAACTGTAAAACGGATGAACGAAGAAAATAACTAGAAAGTAAAGGAAAGAGGAAACAGTTCCATATGACATTCAGATCCAATGAATTAAGTCTCAAAAGCTTTATCGATTTATCGATCTATATATAAACATATATATTTTTTTTTTACATTTATCTACTTACTACTCTATATGTACATACAGAGCAAGAATTTAGCAAGCTTAAAGGTTGTTACTTAATAAATAATAAACTTTTATGTAGTATACCAAAATTTTTGAAACATTTGCGTACATTTGTTAATAAGTTTTATGATATATGGTTGATTGGATTTTGGCAAGAGTCCAAAATAATTTCGGGTCTCTCATGAAAACAAAAATATTGAATATATATTATTCAATTCAAACAAACTTTTAGCAATTCGTTATGGTTAAATCAATTTTAGGCGATTTAGTGCGAAGTTTTTTTTGTACAAAAATATCAGTTGGCATTATCTAAGTATAAAATTTGGGTACAGAGTGAGAAATCTAGATTGAAAAGTAGTTTGCAAATCTTGATTTAAGATCTTTTTGATGTTAACAAAAAAAAAATCTTGAAAAAAGATTTTTGGTTTGAAACAAAATCTTGAAACACAATTTTTTAGGTTGAAAAAATCTTTAATCAAGGTCTTTATGCTAAATTTGTTTTTAAGATAGAAACCATTTTATTTTAAGATTTAAATCTTGCTTCAAGAATGTTTTATTTAGAGTGAAAAATAGATTGCAAATCTTGATTTAAGATTTTTCGATGTTTCGATAAAAAATCTTGAAATAAGATTGTTAGGTTGAAAAAATCTTAAATCAAGATGTTGTTCTTCATTTTGAGATTACTAAATCGTCTTTTAAGATTAAAAAAAATCTCAAATTCAAGGATTTTGTTCTTGTTTCGTAGAATATATGAATTCCTTTAAAACTAGAACCTACCTAATTTTATCCTAAGTAAAGATTTTGCCTTCTTGCTCCAATATTGAGATTTCCCTAATTTTGAAATAGGATTGCAATCTTAAATTTCACGATTGGGCAATTTAGAATCTTTTATAGAATTTTGGTCTTGATTTAAAAAAAAACTTTCTTGGTTCAATTTTATCATCATATAATCTTCATTAAAGATTTTATTCTTAAATTTAGCACGTTTTTTTCTTTCTGTGTAGATCCATATATATAAATATTTAAATTAAAGCTTAGAAGAGCTTTTTTTTTGAATACAAAAAATATTAGTTGGTACCAAGAAAATGTTGGATATGTATTTTATCCCTTTAGATACATTTCTGTAAGTTCAGTTTAGTTCAGTTTTAGTACATTTTTTAAAGTAATTCTTCAATGCGAAGTGCTTTGAAATGCTCCCAATTGCTTTATTCGTATAGACAAGTAAAATAATAGTTAATAATATATTCAGTTCAGCTTCAAGGGCTTCATTTACTTCTTGCCCTTGGCTTTGGCGGCCTTCTTTTTGGCAGCACGCAATTCGCGGGCCTCCTTTGAGGTGATGGAACCGGCTCGCTTCTTGCGAGCCTCCTCGAGCTTTGCCTGCTCGGCGAGATTGTCGAGATAGTACTGCTCGAAGTGGGTGCGCTCCATCACCTTCTTTTCGGCGGCTCGTTGGCGATCGACGGCCTCGAGAGTCTCGTGGAATTGGGAGAGGGCGACACGAAACTCCTCATCGGACTCGATCATCTTGATGAACTGATCTGGATTGTCGGGATCAAGCTCCAGATCGGGCATATATTCCTGAACAACAGGCGCAGCCTTCGATTGGCGCTCCTCCTCCTCCTCCAACATTTGGGTGCGACGACGCAGCTTGATCTCATCGACACGAGCCTCCAGCAGCTTGCTGCGCGTGATCTCTCGCTCGAACATCTAGCAAAAAGAGTGGTATAAATAATTTCATATAACTAAAGCCCGTTTCAGCATAATATAAGTAGTAAACCATAAAGCCTAATTATAAAAAGTATGTAAAATAAAATATGGAATTTACACACTAACGAGTTCAATACTCTGACTTCAAAGTTCTGTATCTTCTGTTCTAATTAATGAATGAATAAAAATCTTGGTCTTAATGGGTTGGAAGGTTCATAAACTATGTGTCTCGAGAATTTTAAGTCATTTGATATTAGGAGAAAAAATGCTAGATACAGGTAATGAAGACGCAACTACAAAATGATATACCCACTATCCATTTTCAATAAAACTATGTTAGAACTAATATAAAAATCTAAGGAATATACTATATTCGGTATATCTTTATAGGTATACATTCAATTTCAATAAAACCAAACTAAACAAGTAAGAAAGCTACAGTCGAGTGTACTCGACTGTGAGATACCCGCTACCCATTTTGAATAAAAGAAACATATTTTGCGGTATTTTCTCAAAATATACCGAATATACTGCAAAAATACTAAAAATATACCAAATGGTATATGTGATATATCGATATAGTACCGCATTCAAAATATACCATAGACGGCACAATATACCAGATTGTCAGCCAAAGCAACTCAGACCCCTAGTAAGTAGGCGTTTTTGCCCATACAAAAATATTTCTTTAATAACTTCGACAATTTTTATCTGACCGCAACCAAATTTTCAGGAATCATAACTACTATAGTAAATATTGTATATACCAAAATTCGCAATTCTAGCTTTAAAATTACGCTTGTTATTCGATTTTTTTAATTTGCGGGGGCGGAAGTGGGCGTGGCAAAAATTTGAAACAAACTTGATCTGCGTGCAAACATAACAAATGCTGTCGAAAAAAAATTATAGCTCTATCTCTTATAGTCTCTGAGATCTAGGTGTTCATACGGACAGACGGACAGACGGACAGACGGACAGACACACAGACGGACAGACGGACATGGCTATATCGTCTCGGCTGTTGACGCTGATCAAGAATATATATACTTTATAGGGTCGGAGATGCCTCCTTCTACCTGTTACATACATTTCCTGCCGGCACAAAGTTATAATACCCTTCTACCCTATGGGTAGCGGGTATAAATATGCCAAAGGCTAAATTTGGTATATCGATATAGCTCTACTTCCATTTCCAAACAAACCATATCCAAAATAATATATCCGAAATAATATACCAAAAAATACTAAAATCTACCGAAGACTATATTTGGTATATCGATATAGTTATACGTTTATTTTCACCACACTCTAAAAATATACCGCAAAAATACTAAAATATACAGAACGCTGCATATAATTGGTATATCAATATAGTTATACATTCAAAATATACCACAGAGTAAAAATTATATTTGATTATCAACTGAAATGCAGACAAAAGTTAGCAGTTGACTAAACTAAAAAAAAAGTATCGTATATCCAGCTGTGAACATTGAAATAGCAGTGCGTCAGAAATAAAGCTAAAAAAAGGTTTTTATGCATATTCTTTTTTGTAAGTTGATTGCTTGGATGTTGTTTTCGTAGCATGAAACATAGAAATAAGAAACAAGCAAAAAAACCGAAAATAATAAAAAAAAAATTTATAAATTTTGAAAAATAAATACATTAAGATAACTAAATTGTGTCTGAAAGTTGCGTTTATAGTATTATTTTTCATTTTAAGCGCATAGTTCGTAGACACTGATATTTCAAAGTTCACAAATGTAAATCCAACTCGGGTTTATACCGATAAGCAATATTAGTTATGAAATGGATAATAACTGAACTTCGTGAACTAATATCAGTTCTGAAGAGGGTTTTTACTACATATCTACATTTTGAAATAAATTTACGATTAGCTTCCAGAAAAGTCTTAGGAAATGTAGTTGCTTTAGCTTCGATTATCTAGAAGCTGTTTAAACTGTCTAACATACAAACGTTAGTCTCAAATACGCTGTTGTAGAATGAAGTTCTACTAATGAATAAATAAATCTACTTCTATTAGTCTTCAACTACTTTGACTTACGGCTGCCATGAGAGCCTTCTCCTTGCTGGTGGTGTGCTTCATGGCCTCGTCGAGATTCATGATGTGCGTATCCCCGTTGGCCAGCGAGACGGCCAAATGCTGTCCGCCCGGCTGAAATACGACGGCGGTGACCGTCGAACGGAAATTGACGCTATAGATGGGTTCGCGTTGATTCAACAGCAAATCCCAAAAGTCTAGAACGCCCTCTTTGTCGCCGGTGACAAAGAGCGAGGCGCGTCCCGTGCTCCAGGCGCCGCACATCAATTGATTGCGCTTCTTCACATACATGGTGCTGGGACGATTCTTGACCTCCTCGCACCAGATGCGGGCAATCCAATCGCCCACGATGAGGAAGTTCTTCACAAAGAACGGATTGCGATGAATGGTGCGAATGGGTCCAGCGCATATTTGATAGCTGCCCACCAGCATCTCGACGGGATTCAAGCCCTTGCGATTGCCCACAAACACGTATCCCATGGCGCTGCCAGCGATGAAACGCACCGGAATCGTGTACTCAAACTCCAGCACCGTACAACCGTGAGCATCCTGACGATTCTGTTTCATATTCGGAGTGGTCTCCAGGAATATCTCATTCGATGGCATCTTGAGATCACGTGTATCCCAGAACTTGATCGATCCATCCAACGATGCGCTATAGAACTCTGTGTTCAGCTTCGAGTGGACCCAAGTGATTGCCGAAACCCGTTGACGATGTGCCGCCTCCATGGGGCAAATGCCGGTGGTCATGCCGCTCTCTAGCATATCCCAGATGCACACTTTGCCCGTGTACGTGCCAGCTGCCAGATTGTTCTCCTCCTTGGGACAGATTTTGGCGCATGTAATCACCTCCATGCTGTCGTAGTAGGACAACGGCTTAATCGGATTCTTAACGTCCCACACATAGAAGGCATTCGTTGAACCGTTTGTGGGATCCTCGGTGACCAAGCGTGACTTGCGATCATCATCGACCAAATTGTATAGATTGGTATACTGTGTCATGATCTGTTTGTTGTTGTTCGGCACCCAATTGATGACGGACATGTGCCGCTGGGGACGCCACATGTCATGAATGATGTTGATGGTGCGAGACTTGAATGGCATGCAAATGGTGCGTCCCACCTCGTAGGGTATATCGTCGAAGAAATGATTATAGATATTGATGGCATTGTTTTGACGTGCCGTATTCATGGTGGTGCGTATCAATGTCTTCACCTCCTCGCCCCAGGCATCGTCACGTTCGACCTTCTTGCGATGTCGCAGCGTCTGCTCCTCATCGTTCATGTTCACCTCCTTGGGCCAACCGCCCTCGTAGTGAAACATGCCATGCTCATCGTAGGTGGCATTCTCAGTCTCCACCTCGCTGCTGGCCATTATCGAGCTCAGCTGCATGCCCCGCGTCTGCGGATTGCCCATGATGTACTTCAAACGCAAGCGGCTGCTCGGATGCACGCTGACCATCAGCTCGTTGCGATCCTCGAACATGCATTGGCGCCCAAAGCGACGACGCTCGCGCGTCAACACCACCTGATTCTGATACATGACCGCTGATCTGATCTAATCTGTAATCTCCAATAGCTACTGCAAATAATATCAAAGTTAAATGCGGAAATGTTTTCGTTGGCGTAACAAAATTTGTGTTTGGAATTTTTTTGTTGTGTGAAGCGCTTGCTATGATCACTACCCAAAGGATACATAGATGTTAATTTATACCCTAAAATTCTTTCTATAGCTTCGATTTTGGCCAAGTCACATTACTTAGTTAACGTATGCGCCTTAAGATAGGCAACATTTTGCAGAATAGCAAGTGATTTCCCCTCTCACCCAGAAAACTTAGCTCGAAAAACCTAAAATTTACATAAAGATTTTTGACACTTTTAATTATATGTAGGTCATAGAATTACTAGTAAACTATTTCTAATTGGAATACTCTTAAACTTAGAGATTAAAACGTACACATTTCAACAGTAAATATTATGGATTTAAAGAAACTAAAAATTTTGTTAGTTTATACTTTAATTTAAAGTTAAGCATATATTTCCCTTAGAAAAAAGTCTTTTAAGCTATTCAAAAATATGTGTTTTAGCGCCAAGCTGATCTACCAGAATACAATTGCCGACTGGTTACACTGCATTTAACATTTTGGTATATTTTCAAAATGGTTAAAAATTTATAAATAGTAAATATGTATAAAAAAAATAAGCAATCAATTTAGAATAGCGCCTTTTATTATTAAGATTGCTGACAGAGAGCTGCAACGATCACAATTTTTTCAATCATACCCCGCAAAACTTTGCTTCAACGAACATGAATTGATCGTAAGCAAACCTGTTCAAAGCGAACATTCAGTTCCAATCACTCGTGCCTGGTTCGTAATGATTTTCTTTGATCGAACGCGTTGTGTGAGCAGCAAAGAATGATTGAAAATGCTGCTTGCATTCAGATCAGTGTTGCCGTTTTATCCTTTTTCCGGACAGATCTGTCCGGTTTTTAACTGCGTCAGCCGGAAAAAGTTTAAAACATCCCCTAGCCTTTTATCTGTCCTTTTTTTATTTTGACCTGGCCTTTCTTATCCGCTTTTTATTTTTGTAAAGTGCTGAAAAGTAATCAAAATGTACATTACTTTTATATCGATAGCAGCACTTTTAAATGAATGTAGCCCTGTTGTAATCGTGAATCGTATATATCGATATACAGTGCTATCAGTTGTTACTTTTATTGTGAAATTTGTGCGGGAAAGATGCCAAAAGAAGCTTATAAACAAAAGTTCCGTGATTCATGGCTAAATCAGCCGGATCTGGTGCAGTGGATGTGTCGTGACCAAAAAGCTAATTTAGTAAAAACCAAATTGCGCAACCGACTGCAAATAGAAACTTTAAATGCGATTTTATCTATCAGGTAAATATTTTAATACTCTTTTGTTTCACACATTTATTAAAATTGTTTTTTTTTAGGTTTGGGCTACGCCGGAAAGGCGTATGTTGCCATGAATATGAAAGTCCTGAGAAATATTTAAAAATGATTGGAAGCAACCAATCTACAAAAAATCAAAGTTTAGAAGTTTGCAATGATGACATTGACGATGTTCTAAACGAGTTGGCAAGCAATAAAGAGTGATATTACATAAAATGTATGGAAAAAATATTTTGTCTTGTTTTTTTGTCCTTTTTTTTAAATTTTTGTCCTTTTCTATCCTTTTTTTATAATCAATCTAGCCTTTTTCTGTAACGAGCTGACGGCAACACTGATTCAGATTGATCACGCTCATACCATTTGGTCATACCGGGTGGTTCGATTCAACCCGATCAACTTATAGCCTATTTCCACCGCACGGTTTTCTTTGGTTTTTTCACGTTCAGGCCGAATGTGCACTTTTTGGGTAATTATGCGATATGACAACGAAAACGAGCTCACCACTAACAAAACAGCTGACATTAAAGTGCGCCAAGGTATGAAAATAGAAAAATTAAAATTTTATTTTGCTTTTTAAAGCAAATTTTTTATATTTTAGATGAGCCAAAAAACTCGAAAGCCGTCAATATCGTGGAGTGGCATCCACGAGGCTATGTTGTTCGAGTTATGGGAGGAGAAATGTAGTGCCTTTTTTGGCCAATACACAAAGGCGCTCCACAAGGGTGCCAAACTACTCTCTATTAATTTGAAAATTATCTTCAAAAAAAAATTCGCTGTTTCCAGGAATAACGCGCTCCCAAAAACACCCATGCCGTTGCTAAAAAGTAAATGTATGTATTTACGTAAATATTACATTACTGCCAGCAATTCTACTTACATAGACACAAACTGATGGCGATTTCTTTACTATTGGCAATGACTTATACTTCCTCCACTTCGTTAAAATCCTCATAAAAATCTTGCAATTTAAGAAAATTTTCCATTTTAGAAATGCGGTTGCTGGTTTTTGAATTGTTCGCCAACTCGTGTTTACATTTGAACAGCTGATATTTCAGAGCGGCCATCTTGAGAAATTTACCGTTGCCCATATTTTTCGGTTCGTGCAAATGAAAACCCCGAAACGGGACTTTAAAAAACGTAAAAAAAAAACTGAGTGCAGTGAAAATAGGCTATTATCCTATCTATTTAAAATTAAAGAAACCTTTATATTGGCTATTCCGATGATATCGATATTAATCGAATAGGACCCAAGTAAAAGCTTTGCAGCTAAAGCCTTTTGGGTGATCTCATTCATGATACAATTATACAAAAAAGCTTCCGTCAGTGTGTTTTCGTTTTTCGACGCAGGAGGTTATCTGCGGACGAATTTTTTTCTGCAATTAACATTTTGCAATGTATGCCGTAGATACGGATAGAATTAAAACATTTCGGGAATTAGAGAATTCTCATATATATTGTTAATATTGTTCATAAACAATTTACATTATTTTACTTTTATTTACAAAAAATATGTCAATTAGACATTAATATTAGCTTCTAAATATGTAAATATTAATTGCATCGTCTAAGGGTTAATGCACATTTCATTGTCGTCTCGCTCACACTACTGTGCTGAGACTCTTTCACTCGCACTCATTGTTATGTTTAAAGACGGGCAGCTATTTCCGACGGCACTACCTTGTATAATTGTATCATGATCTCGTTAAAATCTGTCGATAAAGATAAGATAAGATAAAATCGTTTTCATTATTATCTATCTATACTAACTATAGTTAGTTGACGTCTATAAAAACCACGAGCTCCAAGAATTTCGGGTTAGTTATTTAAAAATGTTTTTCATACTCGGTTCACTGTTGGCAAGCACCGTCTTCCACAGCAATCTGCCGATGCTAGACGAAAGAATTGTTGGCGGCGAGACAACTAACATTCGCGAGTTTCCTCATCAGATTTCCATGCGTTACCGAGGCAATCATAGATGTGGCGGATCAATCTATGACAGGAATACCATTGTGAGCGCAGCTCATTGTGTGAATACTCTAGCTGATGCTTCAAACCTGACGATCTATATTGGCACCAACAATATCTTCTTCCCTACTGGCCAGGAGCTTGCTGTACGGAAATTCGTTATTCATGACAACTACAGGACCCTTAATCATGACTACGATGTAGCGCTTCTATTCCTTGACGGAGACATTGAGTATAACGAGAATGCTCAGCCAATTGAATTGGCAACGGAACGTCCTGAGAACGATACTCCAGTCCTTGTAACTGGTTGGGGAACAACTACTGAAGGTGGCTATTTTGCCAGCGACCTGCAAAAGGTGGAAGTAAACATTGTCGATAACTCAGTTTGCGGGTCCGCCTATTCCATTCTGCAGCCCAGTATGTTATGTGCAGGCGTCACTGGCGGTGGCAAGGATGCCTGCCAGGGTGACTCTGGTGGCCCCCTGATCTTCGAGAATAAGCTGCTGGGCATTGTGTCATGGGGCTCAGGATGTGCTCGTCCAAATTATCCAGGCGTTTATGCATCCGTTCCCGAGTTGCGCTCTTGGATCGAAGAGACCGCAACAGAGTGAATATTTTGGTCAAATTTAATTTCTGTGAAGAATTCTAAGGAAAAATAGAGCATACGAATTTACAATAAATACTCCTTAAATCATAAAGTTATACTTTTTATTGTATCATAATTTAAAAATAACACGTGTTAATCGGGTAATAGCCTATTTCCACTGACCGTCGAACGGACGGTCGGTATAGATGGGTTCGCGTTGATTCAAGAGCAAATCCCAAAAGTCTAGAACGCCCTCTTTGTCGCCGGTGACAAAGAGCGAGGCGCGTCCCGTGCTCCAGGCGCCGCACATCAATTGATTGCGCTTCTTCACATACATGGTGCTGGGACGATTCTTGACCTCCTCGCACCACATGCGGGCAATCCAATCGCCCACGATGAGGAAGTTCTTCACAAAGAACGGATTGCGATGAATGGTGCGAATGGGTCCAGCGCATATTTGATAGCTGCCCACCAGCATCTCGACGGGATTCAAGCCCTTGCGATTGCCCACAAACACGTATCCCATGGCGCTGCCAGCGATGAAACGCACCGGAATCGTGTACTCAAACTCCAGCACCGTACAACCGTGAGCATCCTGACGATTCTGTTTCATATTCGGAGTGGTCTCCAGGAATATCTCATTCGATGGCATCTTGAGATCGTTTCGGCTGTTGACGCTGATCAAGAATATATTAGGTTGGCCAAAAAAGTCTTGCGGTATTTTTATTGAATTTTCAATTGTTCATATGTTAAAATTGGTTAGAATAATGCGATTTAAGTCAAATATGCGCCGTTTTGTTCGATGACGAGTTCCCAACGAGATGCCAACTTCATAATGCCCCTCTTATAGAAGCTCGCTTTTCTATTGGCAAAAAAACTCGGAGAGCCAATTTTCACAGGACTCTCTTGTGGCCAATTTCCGACTACCAAGGTCGTTCGCCATGGACAGAAATAGGTGGTAATCACTTGGTGCGAGATCCGGACTATACGGTGGATGCAATAGAACCTCCCATCCGAACTCCCGGAGCTTCTGGCGCGTCACCAAAGATGTGTGTGGCCTGGCGTTGTCCTGATGGAAGACAATTCGGCCTCTGTTGACCAAAGATGGCCTCTTCTGCTTGAGTGCGGCATTCAAGCGGTCCAGTTGTTGGCAGTACAGGTCCGAATTGAGCGTTTGGCCATAGGAGAGCAGCTCATAGTGGATGATTCCCTGCCAATCCCACCAAACACACAGAAGAACCTTCCTGGCCGTCAATCCAAGCTTGGCCACCGTCTGGGCAGCTTCACCGCTTTTCGACCACGACCGTTTGCGCTTCACGTTATCGTAAGTGATCCACTTTTCATCGCCAGTCACCATCCGCTTCAAAAACGGGTCGATTTTGTTGCGATTCAGAAGCGATTCGCATGCATCCATACGGCCAAAAATGTTTTTTTGCGTCAAGTCGTGTGGCACCCATACATCTAGCTTTTTTTTTAATCCAAGCTTCTTCAAATGGTTAGGCTGGCAAAAATCCTCTGCTGAACCCTCCCCGAGGGTGCTGGCTGGGTAGGATCTGTATTACCTCAGTGTCAACGGGTAGCAGATCTCTACTATACGTCGATATTTCAGGAACTGCAGATCCTAGCTGAGGACTCTGTTCCTTATCTTTCGGGCATCTGCCTGAAGATAAGTAGCAGAATCCATGGTACGAGGTGTCTGGCGGTAAGACTGAAAACGCTATGGGGGGCTCCCAAGAACAAAATTAGCCAACTATGGTCTCGGAATGGACTCATTAAACGATTCAACCCGGGCTGGGATGTCAGCCCAAACGTCGGTGGAAGGCGTGACTGCTACCACCGGCGGGCACGGGGGGGAGAGATCCTCTCTGCGTGTCGCCAGCGGTCACACCTCTGAGGCGGCGGGAGCAGGCCGTACCAGTTGTAACAACACTGCCACAAAAAATTCGAGGTTGGTGCGCGCGGGTGCTGTGGTCTTAACCGACACGGACCAAAAGAGCGCTGCGCCAACTTCTACGGTGGAGGGGAACGTCTTCCTCTTCAGTCACCCCTGCCTATCGCCAGCACCTCCAAGGTTGCGCAGCGGGGCACGGGGGCTGAAGGAGAAGGCCAAAATAGGGCGGCGACCCGTATTCACGCAAGGCTTAGTGGCGTAGCTAACCTGTCCGTCAAGGACCAGGAGAGGCTCGCCTGGGCCAACACGTGGATGCGGGAAAACCAACCTAGCCCCCTCCCAAAAGACACTAAAGTGCAGACCGGTTCTACCGGCCCTGCCAACAACAAGGTGGAGTCCATGGCAAGCAAGCGCCAACGGTCCGCTGAGAGTCCCAAGCAAGGGGCTCCAGTGAGCAAAAGCTGCGAGCACCTGGCTCCACCAACACGGACTCGAACAAAACGAAACAGAGAGCAACGGTTGCTGAAACTGCCAGGCGGCATCTCGCCGTTGCTCTCATAGACAGAGGGGACCCTAACGGGAAAATGTCTGCAGAGCGGTGGCAGTTGACCCATAGCAAGCTGGTCGACGCACTGTTTGTCAGGATGGAGAATGTCCCAGACAGTCCAATGCCTACGTTCGAAGGCACTGGCTGGCTGAATGGTGTCAAGATCCTGACATGCAAGGACGACCCAACATTGCAGTGGCTGCAAGCGACCGTACCCAAACTGGACGGGCTGTGGGAGGGGGCCAAGCTGGACGTGGTGGACAGGAATAATATTCCGTCCATGCCGAAGGCGAAAGTCCTTTTCCCAATAGTTGTTCAGGGAGAGCGGGCGCTTCAGCTGCTTAAAAAGCAGAACCCGGCCATACCGACGAGTGATTGGTCCGTGCTGAAGGTTGATGAACCTTTACCCAGTGGTGGGCAGCACGTGATCATTCAGATCAACAAGGAGGCCGAGGATCTGCTATACAAGCGCAATGGGAAGATGGCGTGGGGCTTAGGGAGCGTGTACCTTCGCCTCAAAAAACGTCATCCCAACGACCAGGACACACACACGCTGAGGTTAGGGGAGGTTGAGGCAGATCTCGGTCTCGAGAGCGTGACCGACGCCACCCAGAACCTCAGCCTGACTGACAAGACGGAGGAGGTGGGGGAGGAACTGTCCATGCAGACGGGCCCCCCCGCGAGTTTGCTAACCTCTAATGAGTGTGCTGCAACTCAACCTCCATAAATCCAAAACGGCTTCGGCGGAGCTACTCCTTGCCCTGGAGGAAGTGTCCGCCTACGCGGCTTTGGTCCAAGAACCGTGGATAGCGTCGGGCAACACGGTGGCTGGACTGAAGTCGCCTAACTATGATCTATACGTCCCGACATTGGTAAGCAGATCGAGAACTGCCATCCTTGTAAAGAAGGGGCTAAAAGCTCATCTACTACCTAATTACAGCAATGACGATCTAACCGTGGTGGTGCTGGAGAGCCGTGAAGGATGTTTGCTGCTGGCATCCTGTTATATGGCCCACGACAAGCCGGCTCCACCTGACGAGCTGCGGAGGCTGGTGGACATGGTCTGCTCCTCCAAGAAGCATATTATTATCGGAACGGACGCCAACGCCCACCATAGCGTCTGGGGAAGTCCCGACATCAATGACAGGGGTGAGTCAGTTCTTGATTTTATCCTTAACCATAAGCTTAGACTAGCCAACAGGGGTGAGGTATCTACCTATGTAGGTCCCACCTCCAGTAATGTGCTGGACCTAACGATTTCAACTGAATGTACCAATGTTGAAGAGTGGAGGGTCCTGGATAGACCCTCCTTCTCGGACCACAAGTACATTCAATTTACCATTCCTTTTAACAGGGTACCTGCGGCTCAGCCGTTCAGAAATCCCCGTAACACGAACTGGGCGAAATTCTCTAGCCTTGTTTCCAAGTCTCTTGGTTCGCCGGGTAACATCAACTCGGTACAGGACCTAGAAACTACTGTCAATGTCCTTTCAGCAGGACTACTTTCAGCGTTTCGCCAATCTTGTAGACTCTCAAGACCGACGAGAAGATCGAAGCCACCCTGGTGGAACCCAGATCTCTCATCGCTACGTGGGGAGCTTACTAGCATGTTTCAACTTGCTAAGAAGGCGGACAACGAATATGTCTGGGACGAGTATAGGTCTCTCCTGAAGTCGTACAAGAAGATGATCCGATCATCCAAAAGGTCTTCATGGAGAACCTTTTGCTCGGACCTGGATAACATCAAAGACACCTCCAGACTGAGGAAGCTGCTGTCCAAGCAGGCTTCCAGTCCCAGTCTGCTCAAGTCGGGCGATGGAGCGTGGACGGAGAGCAGTGCTGAAACTCTGGAAGCACTGCTCTCAACTCATTTCCCGGATGTATTGGAATAGGGAACAGTGACTGGCAGCTCTTTCCTAGTCTCCCAGCTATGAGACCACCTGCCGGTCTAATTACAGACAACAAAATAATTTGGGCTATCGACTCCTTTGCGAAGGTCAGGTCGCCCGGTCTCGATGGACTTTCGCCAGCAATGCTGCAAGCCAGCAAGCCCACGATTGTTCCGTGGCTATCGGGTATCTATTCGGCGTGCCTCGCATGGGGTCATATCCCCACTCTTTGGAGGACCTCGAAAGTCATTTTCCTGCCCAAGGCGGGCAAATGCAGTCATGTGGTCCCAAATGACTTTCGGCCTATCAGCCTAACCTCTTTCTTGCTAAAAACACTGGAAAAGCTACTTGATTTGCACATCAGAAGCAACTCAATGCATCTGTTGTCCCCAAATCAGCATGCGTATACAAAGGGCAAGTCCATTGAGACTGCTCTCCATGCTCTAGTAGCCTCCATCGAAAAAGCAGACCACTATAAAGAATATGCCTTGGGTGCATTTCTTGACATTTCAGGCGCCTTCAATAACGTCACCACTGATGCTATTATGAAGGGCCTTACCTCAATAACACGGCACCAGCGATCCACAGATGGGTCAACCGCCTTCTTTGTGACAGGCGGGTGGTGGCTACGTGGGGCGATGCGGCCATTACAAAGGTAGTGCGAGGTGGCACTCCCCAGGGTGGGGTTCTCTCGCCTCTCCTTTGGAATTTGGTCGTAAATAGCCTACTTCTTAAATTTACTAGACGGGCCCCAAGTTAATTGCCTATGCTGACGACATAAGCATTTTGATAACTGGGAAATGCCCAACCACCCTTAGTTCCGTAATGGAACTTACTTTGCGGGAAGTTAAAGCATGGGCCGAATCAGCCGGGCTCAGCATTAACGCGGATAAAACGGACCTTATCCTCTTCACGAAGAGGTATAAGGTACCTGCGTGGTCCCCCCCAAAAATAGGCTGCACTATGCTAAAGCCGAGCCTAGCAGTAAAATACCTAGGTGTGGTCCTCGACAGCAAACTGACATGGAAGCTCAATGTGTTAGAAAGGGTGAAGAAGGCCACCGGAGCCTTGTACATGGCGAAAAAGATGCTTAGCTGCACTTGGGGCCTCTCTCTAATCTAATGCGGTGGATATACATCTCAGTTGTTCGCCCTATCCTCACCTACGGTGTTCTAGTGTGGTGGCAGGCCACTGAAAAAAGGACGTACCTATCCATCATGGAAAGGACACAGCGTCAAGCGCTACTGTGTATCACAGGCGCTCTCAGGTCGACGCCAACTAAAGCCCTCGAGGTAATAGCTGGTGTCGAACCATTAAACCTATACGCGCAATCCATAGCCGCAAAATCGTCCCTACGGATTGCCGCAACTGGCAATTTGGGTCTGCTAGGCTATGGTCACAGCGCCATTGGTAGGAGACTAGTAGAGACTTGGACTATACTATCCCTCTTACCAGTACTGACCATATTAACACTATATTCTTGGAACCGGAGTGCTGGCGGGAAGGGTTATGCATTCCCGAAGCCCTCAACCTCTTCACCGACGGTTCGAAGATGGATGATGGTGTCGGAGCGGCCGTATACTGCCCGGACCCGGTCTCCAAACAATCCTATAAACTCCCAGACCATTGCAGCATCTTCCAGGCGGAAGTTTTGCCATTGGAAAGGCTGCCGAATTGGCTCGGGGTTTACAGCGTGATCACACCTCTATTAACATCTTTGTTGACAGCCAGGCTGCAATAAGATCAATGCACTCTGATGTGGTCAAGTCCAAAGTTGTCCTGGACAGCAGAAGAGCAATAGAGTCGCTGAACGCATCTGCGGTCGTGCGTATCTATTGGATCCCAAGCCACCAGGGCATCGATGGCAACGAGATCGCAGACACTCTCGCCAAAGAGGAGTAGGGCTCGATGTCGGTAACATGTGCAATGTTCCGATACCCCTGCGAACTCTAGGCAATGAAATTGAGGTGCGCTCTAGACTTCAGTGGGACGCGAGCTGGCGTAATGCCAACTCGTGCAAAACTGCAAGGCTGATGTGTGCCTCTACCAACAAAAACTTAACCAAATTCGTCATGCAGCTTTCAAGGAAAGACTGCAGGCTAATGCTAGGCATTTTAACTGGCCACTGTCTGTCAGCTGTCCATGCTGTAAAGCTGGGCATCACGAACAGTGATCAGTGCAGGAAATGCAACGAACCCGGGGTTAAGGAAACACTTGAGCATCTTCTCTGTAGATGCCCAGCGTTATCCCGACTCCGGCTGAAATACCTTAATTCGCCGTGCCACAACGATCTTCGGGACGTCTCACGGCTATCTCCTAGGATGCTGCTGGCTTTTGCCAAAAATGCATCCATACTGCGCGATTTCTGAGACGTAGATAAGCTACCGGTACAGCTACGGACCTCCACTGGTCTATGCTTTGCCCCGTACAGGGGCAGCCGGTCCTACCTAACCTAACCTTCTTCAAATGGTTTAAAACGGTTTGATGACTCATGCCAAGCTCTTGGCCGATGCTACGGGTGCTACTATGCTGATCTCTTTCGATCAATTCAGCGATTTTATCGCAATTTTCGACGACAGGCCTTCCGGAACGTGACGCATCTTCGACCACCTCCGCACCAAAACGAAAACGTTGAAACCATCGTTGAAACCATCGTTGAAACCATCGTTGTGCAAAAATTTTATTGGCAGCATGAGTTGCATTTTTGCTTTTATCGTAGTAGTACTGTAAAATAATATTATTTGCAGTAGCTATTGGAGATTACAGATTAGATCAGATAAGCGGTTACGAGGGCTGCTATTTAAGTTTCTGGCCTAGGTCACTTCTAGCCATATTATGACCAATTGGCTATTTCCCAAAGAAAGTTTGGACTTTTATCGATAAGAGCTACATACAACTTTTTCATGTGCGACCACGTTTGATATCGATAAGCGATTAATCAAAAACTTACCTCGGCAGAAAAATCGAATTTACTCGTGAACACTTTCGAGCAATAATTTTTCACAACTTTCGACTTGGATTATTACGATTAATCTTTGTAAACTGGTTTAATGGATTCTATCGTGGCCGATGCTCGCTGGAAGACGAAGGTTGTGAAGGTCGTCCAAAAACAGACGTTGTGCCAGAAAACATTGATGCCGTGCGTGAACTGATAATGCTAGATCGTTATGTGACATATCGTGAGATAGAGGCATCCTTTGACATTTCTTTCACCAGAATACATTCGATATTGCATAAACGCCTGGTCGTAAAAAAGGATTGTATCCCGCACAATTTGACAATTGCTCAAAAAAAGGCTTGTGTGGATTGGTTCAAAGAAATTTGGAAAAAATACATTCCCTGTGCTTCAAAAGATATTTATAAGATCGTCACAGGTGACGAATCATGGATCTATGGTTATGAGCCCAAAACAAAACAGCACATCAATGAAAAAAGGCGTGGTCATCGATTTTCGATGTCAGATGATGCTGTTAAAGCGTTCAAAAACCATGTTTTGGAGGTGCCTCAATCATAGTGGAAAAGTGCTTCGACAATTGGTTTGAGCGCATTCAAAAGTATATAAATCTTGCTGGAGAATACTGTGACAAACAATAAATCCATTTTTTTTTATAAATATTCGCATTTTTATACCCGCTACCCATAGAGTAGTAACTTTGTGCCGGCAGGAAATGTATGTAACAGGTAGAAGGAGGCATCTCCGACCCTATAAAGTATATATATTCTTGATCAGCGTCAACAGCCGAGACGATATAGCCATGTCCGTCTGTCCGTCTGTGTGTCTGTCCGTCCGTCCGTATGAACACCTAGATCTCAGAGACTATAAGAGATAGAGCTATAATTTTTTTTTTCGACAGCATTTGTTATGTTTGCACGCAGATCAAGTTTGTTTCAAATTTTTGCCACGCCCACTTCCGCCCCCGCAAATCAAAAAAATCGAATAACATGCGTAATTTTATAGCTATAGCCATAGTATATACAATAATTACTATAGTAGTTATGATTCCTGAAAATTTGGTTGCGATCAGATAAAAATTGTGGAAGTTATTAAAGAAATACTTTTGTATGGGCAAAAACGCCTACTTACTAGGGTCTGAGTTGCTTTGGCCGACAATCTAGCACATTGTGCCGTCTATGGTATATTTTGAATGGTGTACTATATCGATATACCAAACATACCATTTGGTATATTCTTAGTATTTTAGTATATTTGCAGTATATTCGGTATAGTTTGAGAATAATACCGCAAAATATATTGCTTTTAATCAAATTGGGTAGCGGGTATCTCACAGTCGAGTACACTCGACTGTAGCTTTCTTACTTGTTTTATTTTGGGGGCGGATTTGGTCAGTAGGGTTCTGATAGTTGTGGGGTATAGATTGTTGTTATCTGGCTATGGTTTCAGCTGATAAGATGGATGAATAAGAAGAATTGAACTTTTTAATATCAGATTAGATTCATTTGATGACACTATTTTTTTAGTTGTTTAGTGATGGCTGGATTTGTTTTATGTGTGAGTCCCATTTGTATTTATAGTTAATAGTTAGACCTAAGATTTTTAACCTATGGACTGAGGGGATTGATGTGTTGTTGCATGAAATGTTGCAGGTGCAATTGTGCTTTCTGCATATGTGAAGGTGTTGGCATTTATGGAGTGATAATGAAGCTCCTGAGTATGAGCCCCACTCGTGGATGTTGTTGAAGAGGTTGTTGAGGTTATATGATTGGTTCTTGTATTTAAGTGGAATGATTAGAAAAAAATCATCAGCATAAGCACTGAAATGTATTTCTTTTTGTAAGCTAACAATGTTGGAGAGTCTGTTGTAGGCGATTAGGCAGAGGATTACAGATATTGGAGAACCTTGGGGAATACCATTGTGGAGTGGGTGAGGGGAGCTAATATTATTCTGTACTTTTATTTTTATTTTCCTATTTGACATAAAGTTTCTGATAAAGTTAATGATTCTGGGGCCAACTTTCCAGAGAAATCAAGGGCGATGATAGAAGTGTGTTTTTTGGATCTTAACGACTTAGTTATTAAGTGGTCTGCTAGGAGCAGACCGTCTGAAACTTATTTGCCGTGTTTGAACCCTGATTGGTTGGGATGAATCAGTTTATTTTTAGTAACAAACCACCATAAACGTTTTGAGATCATTTTTTCGAGTGTTTTAGAGAGGCAGCAGTTGAGTGAGATAGGTCGGTAGCTAGTAATTTCTGTTTTGTTAGAATTCGGTTTAAGTATTGGGATGACTAGGCTGGTTTTGTATGATTGTGGGATGGTGTTGCTGAAAATAGAGTTGAATAGTGCTGTAATTCTTGATTGAAGTGAGATGGAGGTATTTTTTATCATGGAATAGGATATTCTGTTAAGGCCGGGAGTTCTTCCTTTAAGGGAGTTAAGTACAGCTAGAAGTTCTATTAGTGAGATATCTGCTTCTATAATTTGAGCTGACGGGGAAGGTGTGAAGAAGGTTGAGTTGTTTGCATATTTGCTAGTGGTAAAGTTAGTACTGAAGTTTTCGTCCTTAGATTGGTCTGACCAATGTTTGGCAAAGAGCTGAGCTATGTGTTGTATAAGTGTTGTTAGCGTTATCTATAATGCAGTGTATGGTTTTTATTGGGTTGAGGCCGCAGAGACGGCGGATGTTTGCCCAGATTTTGTCTGAGGCTGTATCTGGTGCTATTGTGGATGTGAAGTTATTGAGGGCCTTTATTTTAGAGAGTTTTAGTTCTCTTCTAAAGAGAGCATTATCACGTTTGTATTTTAATGTTGCTGTGTTGAGTTTAAAATTTTGCCATGATTTAAATTTGTTAGTCCTTAATATGGTCAGGGTCATGTTCCACCAGGGGGTGTGCTTGGAATAGCGATGTGGGGTAATTTGAGGTATGCTATGGTGAGCAGCTTGGAGAATTATTTTATTTATGGCTGAGGTTTCTTTATTGATGTTGGTGCTATTGGGTATGCTAAGGTTTAAATTTTTGGTGATTTGCGAGAATAGTGGCCAGTTAGCTTCTTTAGTTTTAAAATAAGGGCGGGAAAATTTAATGTTTTGTAATGATGGGAACAGCGATATTAAAATTGGAAATGGATCGCTTCCGTGGAGGTCATCGACTGTTTTCCAGTGAGCGAAGGGGGTGAGATTGGGTGAGCATAAGGTGAGGTCTATATGTGTGAAGGTGTTGTGGGTAGAGAAATGGGTTAGGGAGCCATCGTTGAGTAGTGTTAAGTTTGAGTTTTGTATAAATTTGGCTAGGATTTGGCCTATACTATTTGATTGGGGTGATCCCCAAGTGTGGTGCCAGCTGTTGAAATCTCCTAGTATGATTTCATTGTTGTTGTTGGTGTATGGTTGAAAGTGGTTGTTTAGGGATTTGAGCGAGAGAGGTTTGTTGGGGGTATGTAGGTCGAAAGGAGAGTAATTTTGGATTTGGATGTGAAGTCAATTGCGAGAGTTTCTATTGTATGTCATTAGATTGGGTTGTTAGTGAATGGTGTATGGATTTGTGAATTAGCATGGCAACGCCACCAAAACGATTGTGGGCTGAACTGTTGTACATTTGGTAGTTAACTGGGACAGAGATTGGCAAAGTTGTATTAAAATAATGGGTTTCTTGGAGGCAGATAATTTGAGGTGAGTATTGTTTAATTATTATTAATAAATCGTTGTAGTTGTTTAAATATCCTTTGATATTCCATTGTATTATTTTAAGCATTATTAAGGTTATAAGATTTCGATATTTTGAGTTAGTTGAGGTATAATATGGGTGATTGATTCAGATAGATTCCCTGTCGCTGTTTTTGGTGTATTTGTCGTTGCGAAAGGATTTGGTTAATTTAGTTTTAGGGGGTTTTAGTTTAGTAGGTAGAGTTGACTTATCTTTTAGGTATATTCTTAATTGAAGATAGTTGGTCGGCTGTGATGTGTAATGTGTGATTTCGGGGTTGTCTGTTTCCATGTTTTGGCCAAGCTATTAAGAAAGCTGCCACAAACGAAAATTCAAAAAAATGTGTTTTAGCGCCAAGCTGATCTACCAAAATACAATTGCCGACTGGTTACACTGCACTTAACATTTTGGTATATTTTTAAAAGCTTGTGCATATTTTAATACCATTGGGTAATGATTTAATTTAGCGTTCTTCATTTCCATGACAGATAGTAAATATATATAAAAAATAAGCAATCAATTTAGAATAACGCCTTTTATTATTTAGATTGCTGTTAATGAGCAACACCGAGCTACAGCGCTGTTAGTCGTTGTATCGATAAATGCAGCGCCGTTAAGGAAGTGCTGTTAGTTGCAGTGCTGTTAGTCAATTAACAGACATGGTAAGTTGTGCCGCCTCGTTGTGACTGTCAATTATTGTGTAGTCGCGTGTGCGCGAATGGCATGCCTCACCGTGTACACAAACGCAAAACGCGCAGTGGAATTCCGTCGTTGTGTTTCCTGGTGGTCACCAGCAGAAGTAATCCGTAACCCGGTGGATTAACCAGTGCAGAAAATGTCACCCAAATACACGCACGCCATTGTCGCCAGGTAAGCAGCCCTCTACGACTGGACAGTGAAAGCAATTGCAAAAGCGAGCGCCAAAAGCTAGCAGGTGTTAAATTAGCACCTGGACGGGGTGGTGGTGTTGTTGTGAGGGGGTTGCTTGAATGAAAAGCGTGTAAAGAGCAGCAGTAAATTGGAAATTAGGTCATGATGTTGCCTAGCAGCCATGGCATAGCTTTTGGGTGGGGCATGTGCTGTGGAGGGGTTGTTGTTGCCGATTTAACACCCTCACACACACACACATACAAATAAACAAACACACACGCACTGACCCCGTGAATGAATTAATGCTCTATGTCGTTATTTGTTGTTATTGAATTTAATTGAGAACATTTTGTACTAATATATTCTGTATTGTTGTCTATTGTTGTGTAGAATCTCGAATGCGCTGCAAGAGAGTGGCAGCTTTGATGTGCAATTGGCGAAACAACAGCACGAACAATATTGCGCTTTATTGCGTGAAATCGGACTCGATGTCATTGAGCTCCCACCGGATGATGCTCTGCCCGAGGGCGTCTTCGTTGAGAGCAGCGCCGTCGTCTGCAATGGCGTTGCGCTCATTGGACGCTCTGAGAATGCGAAACGACGACGCGAGGCCGACAGCATGGCCATTATACTGAAAAAGGAGCTCGACATTCCCGTTATTGAGATTGACGATCCACATGCTCAGCTCGACGGGGGCGATGTGCTCTTTACGGGTGAGCAGCAGAGGGGTGAAAGGGTATTCTAAGTTAGGAATAAGCTTAAAAGGAAGGCTAACATATTTGTAGCACTTGCTGTCCTCAATTTAGCCTTGTCCTGCTGTCTGTCTGTCCGTTTCTTTAAACACCTTAACCTCAGTGTATAGAAGAGCTGGAGATCATCAAATTTAAATGTAGTACAGCTTACAGTATGACAAAATAAGCTAGCTTTAAAGGAATACCTCGAAATGAAATACAAATGAAAAGTGATTTAAATTAACGCTTAGCTTAGCAGGCGAAAAATATATATGTAAGCACTTGCAATCTAGACCTGATTTGTCCTGCCGCCTGTCTGTCCGTCACCTTAAAAAACCCCTAGAGACATTAAATTTAAGGATAATACAGCTTACAGTATGACCAATTAAGCTAGCTTCATTATGGGAACTTATCAAAATGTAATACTAAGGCTATATCTGTACGGACAATACAATATAGCCTTGTCCTGATGTCTGTCTGTCTGTGCGTCGCTTTAAACACTTCAATCTCAGTATCTAGGATAGCTAGAGTTATCAAATGTAGATATAAAATAGCTTACAGTATGACAAATTAGGCTTTTTAAGAAACTCCTCAAATAAAAAGGTAGTTTAATGTTTAAGGTGAAACAGACTGCTTAATGATCATAATTCTTAAGTGATCATTTGAGATAGCTAATCGAAATGTGCTTATTTAGTATAATGAATTTAAGACTAGATCTTCATATTGTCTATCTCAGTTTAAACTGTATTAAAAGTGGTGACATGTTGCTTTAATTTCGCTTAACTATTCCATAATTCTTATTGAATTCCTTTCGCTAGGGCGCGAGTTCTTCATTGGCATCTCGTCGTTTACGAATGAGGAGGGCGCACGTGCCGTGGCCATGGCATATCCTGAATATCCAGTGACACCTATAAGAGTAAGCAAATTCATTCGCAAACTTTGTAATACCAAATAAAAACTTGACTCTTCTCTTGATTGCACTTGCAGGTGAACGGATCAAAGCGTTTGAAGTACTACGTGACTATGGCTGGGCCGGATGTGCTGTGCGTCAGCACGAGTCCCACATGTCAGGAGATTGTGAAGCGGATGGAGCGTGAGGCGAGTTTCACCTATCAGAAGCTGACGCTGCCCGAGGAGAGTGCGGCCAACATGTTGTACATCAATGGCACCATTGTGCACAGATCACCAACTGAAATTCCAGAAGCTTATAAGGTACAAACACGTTATTTGTTTTTTTTGCATATAGTGAGACTAAACATTTATCTATTCTTTGCAGACTTTGAAAGAGAAAATCGACATTCCAACACGTAACATTAACATTAGCGAATTTAGCCAATATTCCAGCGGTTTGAGCTCCGCTTGCTTGCTGCTGCGACGCTGGAAATCCATCAGAAGCATTTGAATCTACTTCGGCATGCCGAAGACACAAAAATACCCTGGCAGAGTGATGGCAAACTTGTTGTGACAAAAGTGAGTCTATGCGAGAGAAAACTAAAAGCATAAAATCAACTTTTTCTTTACTTTCGCCAGCTATATGATAAAATCATCGAATGCGGCGCACTTCCTTCAAGTTCCATCGAGATAGCTTCTAAATTAAGCGAGCTGCATGCACCAAAGCTCGCGGACAGACGGAAAGCAGGACAAATTTATGATTATACGGCAAACGCTTCACAAACAAACAAACTGCTTGGATAGTAAAGCAAGGAACAACTGCATGTTATTTTGTATCTAAAAAATACGCACAGCGCCTGTTAATTCTGGCAAACTCAGCAATAATAATATCCTCGAATAATTCATATATGTATATTTAAATTTTTAAAAACGTTATTTGTTACAACTTTAAGTGATAATGTTAAAGTATTTATACACACCCCCACACACACACACGAATCTTCGCACACATTCAAACTAATCTTTAGATTTTTGTGCTATGAACTTCGAATTCCATTTCATATTCTTTCATCGTACACTCTTTATACATACATATTTATACATAAATATATTTAATACTTTTTTATTGAATGGGACGACGAGTCCTCAAGCTAACGAATGACCTACGAATGTATCTACTTTACAAGTAGCTGTTAAATGTGTTCACTGTACTCCCATAATAATATAACATTACAAAAACAACAACAAATTATCATAATAATAAATGAAAATCATTTGTAATTTCTTTACAAAGCCATCAAATGTTTTCTTCTTGTCTTTTATTATTCTTCCAAATCTTTAAATTTTAACTATCGTTTGGTTACGATAGCTCAAAAACATCGCATTCAAATTTTTGTAAGAAATTTGTCGAAAATCATCAAATCCAGGATATCTCGGAAACTACAAGGACGATTTGAATGTCCTTTGACCAGTTGATGGGCCTCATCAAAAACAGTTGTTTGGCACAGGACTCGCCAGGATACGCAAGGATATGGCCGAGATATGTCTACTTTTCTCTTTACAAAAATGTCCTTTTATCTCGGCTCCTGTAAGGATTTTCGTCCTTTTGAATACATTTTCGGAAGTTTCGGTCCAAGCTCTATCTTCGTGCCAAAGGACATCCCTGTCGTCCTTCAAATGGCCGAGTTACAGGACACTTTTCGATTTTTGACCAATTTTTCTATGCCTCCCCCTGTAAAAATTTTTCATCCTTGATGGAAATTTTTTTTTTGTCCTTTTTTGGAAATCCTTGAATGCAGATCGATAGTATTGCACTGTACGAGTAGAAAAATGCATGTCCTGTCAGGATACGCCAGGATATGGCTGAGTTATGACTATGCAAAAGTTAGTTTGTGGCAAATTTTTTGCATTGATTTTTTAGCCGTTAAATTTTGAATTTAAATTTTAACAGTTGAGAAAACATTTTGTCACTTATCTTTGTGGCAATTTGTTTTGCATTGATTGTTTACTTACCTTTTTTTCAATAAATGTGTTCTTTAATGTTCTTTACTTATCTATTTTTCCCATTATCCTCCCAATAAGTACATTCAGGTTTATTTATGCTAAAATATCTCAGCCAAATATCTCAGCCAATATTATTTTATAACTATTTATATATAGGTCATACATAATAAATGAATTTACTATAAAATACACTTATTTATCGGCTGAGAATTTTTGGCATACGTAAACTTATAATTAGTTAATTACTATATTATTATCTACTAAATATAGATATTTATATAAAATTTAAAATACTAATAAATTATTAGTAATAATCAAAATTAATAAATAAAACTAATACTATACAATTTCCTGATGTATCCTGGCAGGGCATTCTTGTACTTAACTCTCTTCAAGGATTTCGAAAATTTCCCAAACCAAATTTCATAAATTCTCGAAAAGAATTTCAGAACATTAAAACATAAAATAAATTCTCTACATTACTTTCTTAACTTCTTATGTTATTACCGAATTCTAAATATGAATATATAAAATTATGAATACTATAATAATAAATATAAATTATTTCATAAATTTTCGAAAATAGTTTCCGGATAAATGAAAATCTCTTCTTTACCTTCCTAATTCCTTTTGTTATTACATAATGCTAAATATTTATATAAAAGTTAAAATACTAAATAATAAATATAAATTACATCATAAATTATCGAATAGATTTTTCGAACATAAAAATATAGATTAAATTCTCTACATTACCTTCTTGAGATGTGTTCCTCTTCCAAAGAATTCTCTGCTGTTAAAAAATAAACAAAAAAAAAGTTTATTAAAAATATAGGTTAAAAAGAGAAACCACAATTTTACTATGATTTATAAACATTTTATATTCGCACTTAAGATTGTAAATATACAAAATACGTACACATATACATATATAGAAAGTATTAGTTACTAAATTTAACACGTTTAAAAAAACACTGCATTTCACAATACTATTAATTAGATCTGGAGTTTGTTGTTGATCTCGTTGTTGTTGTTGTTGTGGGTGGTTTCTTTCGATGATGGATAATAATAATCTCATTAGGTTATGACGCGATTACAGACTATGTGTGTAGGCCATAATAATAATAGTAATATTAATAGTAATAATATTATTAATAATAATATAAATACTACAAGTGTACAGCTAAATGTGTGTGGCGTGTGTGATTGAACGATAGTCCGATAGTTGATAGTAATAGTAATAGTTATACGATAGTTTAGGTTATATGTATAAAGCAATATATGAACGATTTGCATTGCTTACCGACTATGTATAAAGCGTTATAAAAAGTACAAATCTAATACTATTTAAAAGGTGTGTGTGTGTGTGTTTTGTGCCTTATAATTCTATTGAGGGGATGTGTGTGTGTGTGTGTATCTAAAACTTAACTAAATGTGTGTGTGTTGTAGATCTGGGTAGTGAAGTGAGTTGGCTGCAGATTGCGATGAGATAGAGATACATTTCTTAGCTAAGGATACAGAGATACATATGAATATAATAGATATTATCATAGATACATTTCTTAGCTAAGAGATCCAAAGATACATATGGACACAACAGATATTATTGCAGTGTAGATACTTTTGTTAGCTAAGATATAGAGATATATATATCTAGATACAACAGATATTATTGTAGTGTAGATACTTTTGTTAGGTAAGATACAGAGACATATAGATACAACAGTTTAGTTGCAGTTCTATATTGCTTTTTCCATAATTTGTTGTCATCCTCTTTTCTATCTAACTTCTTGCTCTAAACTAAATATTGTTGTACATATTACATAGTATATTAGATTCGATCAATCTATCAACTGGGTTAATATTTATATAAATATCTGGAAGCTGCATCTGTCTACTGAACTGTTTTGAATTGCATATTGTTCTAAACTTCTGTCGAGATGCACTTGATTCTGGATTTAATTTGAATATTTTTGGATGATGTTATAAGTCTGCATATTATTGTATATAGATATATGTATATATATCGTGAGGAAGAACTACGTCAAGTCTGTTCATTATTGTATATAGATATAGTTATATCTTCAGGAAGATCTGTGTCAAGTCTAATGAAATACACATAGATACAGGAATATCTGCGTTAAGTTTGTAAGAAGTTGGCTTCAGAAGCAAGCGTTGCTCTGGCGTCTGCATCTGTATCTCGATTTACTTATGTATCTTTAACTGCAACTGCAACTGCATTTTTATCTTCATTTGTATCTGCCACTGTATCTATATCTCTATCTACATATTTCTTTTCATATGTATCTTCAACTGCAACTTCATCTTTATCTCCATAAGTGTGTGCAACTGTATCTGTATCTCCTTCATTTGCATTTTCAACTGCAAGTGCATCTTTATCTCCTCCAAATGTATCTGCAACTGTTTCTATATCTGCATCTATATCTCTATTTGCATGTCTAGTTTCATATGTCTCAGCTACTGCAACTAAATCTTTATCTCCATATGTATCTGTAACTGCATCAGTATCTCTATCTGCTTTGCTCTTTCCATATGTATCTGCAACTGCATCTGTATCTTTGTTTCCATATGTATCTGTATCTGCAACTGTAACTCTATCTGCATCTCTCTTCCTATATATATCTTCAGCTACAACTGCATCTTTATATCCTTTTGTATCTCTATTTCCATTCGCATCTGCAGCTCTAGTCTAGTTGTCGTCCAGCTAACTGGGATTGTTATGTTGTTGTTGTTGCTGCTCGCTGCTGGCTCTAGGATCAATATAGGAGATGACGCTGCTCTGGCTGCTGTCATCCTCGACAGTTTCATTCAGATTCACACCCTCAGCAGCTGCTCCACTCGTTGTTATCGTTGTTGTTGATTGTGTTGCTGTTGTGTCAGTCTTGCGTAATCTTTCCGAGCTGCTGCTGCTCGTCTCCGCCAGCATTGGCGGCAACTGTGTGGGTCTGCAGCTCTTCAGCGGACTGCGGCATTTGATGGCTTCGTATAGCTCATCGATTGAATGATTCATGGCCTCCTCATCTTCATCGTCATCGTGCTGCAACTCGCCGACGTCAGACGTGGCAACATTCCCCACAACATCTCCGTCTTCATCCTCATCTTCGTCATCATCTTCGTCGGGTTGCTGTTCGGCAGCAGCTTCGCCAGCTCCACTGTTGCTATTGCTATTGCTGTTGCTGTTGCTATTGCCAAGCAGCGCCACATGATGATTGTAATGCGGTTCGTTGGTGGCCAAAAATTCATCGTCAAACTCGTTGAGGATGTCGACATCCGCATCGCTGGCATTCGACGATTGATAGCAGCGAAAATCATCAGTGAGCGTGAGATTCAAATCGTTATCCGCCTGTGGCGCATACAAACCGTGACTTCGTATGCTAATCTCCGAATTCTGATAGTTCAGATCGCTCTCGTTCGTCGGACTCGCCGAGAGCAAACGCGTGCCATTCGGCAGCTGAAAATGCGCGGCGACATCAACTTGCAACGGTTGCTGCAACTGTGGCAGATTCTGCAACGAATTGGCGCTGCCTTCGAGAGGAAGAGCAACTCCTGATCCAGCAGCTGAATCGCCAGCTGAAGCGGCTTCTCCATTCGTTGCCAACATATCGCTAATGTTGTTCAACGATTTCGATTGCTGCTGTTGACTGTAGCGAATGAGCACGCTGGGGAAATCATCCTCTAATCGAATGCTGTTGGTCACCTGCAGTGAATTGGAGACATAAACCTCATGCTTTTGCAGCAATGGAGACTCTTCGGCCACACTAAGCGCTTCACTCGCTGCGCTGCTGTTGAGATGCGTCTGCTTTGGAGTTGTTACCTCCGGCAAACCCAAACTGTTCATGGCCTCCAAACTTGGCTGCTTCTTGGCCACAGGCGTTGATGTTGTGGCTCCGTTGTTGTTGCTGCGAAAGATTTCCACCGTACTAACTGGCATTGTGTTGGCATAGAGTGGAGCATGCTCATCCAACGAACTGCCATCGTCATCCTCCTGCGTGGTCAACAGTTCATCCTCATGCTCCTCATGCTCATGCAGCGTCTCATCCAACAACGAAGGCGTTCGCACTCCGCTCGTCCGCAGCTTAATCACCTCATGCTGTGGCGTCAATGTCTCCGGTATGTTTGTATAAATGTTCGCCTGGAGAATCTTTGTGGTGGGCACAAAACAACGTTTATACTGCAACGCCTCCAGCTGTGTGGGCGCCTCCTTCAGCGCTGTCGGAGATTTGCGATAATGCAAATTCGTATTGTTCACTTTGCTGCCACCGGCAAGCAAAGTCATCGCATTGTGATGCCGGGCATAAAGCTGCTCGGAGCTGGCATCGCTCAAGCTGTGCTGACTGTGCAACGTTTGTGGCAACGCCTGACGCTGCAGCTCAAAGTTGTTGCGCTTCGCGAGGCGTTTCTGTTTCTTGAAGAACTTGCGGGCCACATTGATCTGATTGGGATTGTAGAAGAGCTCAGCACTGGGAATGCTGCTCTCATGCAGCAACGATGTGGCCCCCAGACTTCCAACATTGTTACTGTTATTGATGATGGTGATGCCATGACTATTGCCATTACCAGATGCAGCACTCAACAACTGCTGCGTGGTGCAATCCAATTGGCCATTGCTGCGTGTTTGGCTGCGCATACTTCGAGCGCTGCTGCTGCGTTGTTTGTTGCTGCATTGGCTATTCGAACGCGAACCCGTTGAATTGTTTGCCTCATACAGCGAACCAGTTGCTGCCGTCGCTTTGTAGGCCACAATCGAGTTGCTAATCATGGCAGCACCGCCGCCGCCGCCGCTGCTCCCAGCTGCCGCTCCAGCTCCATTTGCAACTCCTCCTCCTCCGGTTGTTGCTGCTCCATTGTTGTAGCCGGCAACAAGCATCCGATTGACACGCGCCAAGCGATGTTGCGTCCACGCTTGTCGCGCATCGTTGCGCGTCAGATTGTAGAAGAGGAGCAGGAAGAGTCCCAACACCACGCAGCTGGCCACAAAGCACATCACATACAGCTGCTCCTCGCTGTGCACATACAACGCCGCCGAACTCCATGCAGCCACATAGAGCACCACAAAGCTGAGATGTCCACGGAGATGCGACATATTCGAACGTTCGTAATCATCGACGATGCTGCTCAACGGATTGCTCAGTGTGCTGTATTGTTCCTGCAACTGCAGTTGCAACTGCAACGCAGAGCAACTGGGCGCTGCCTCCTTTGTGGCACAACCATTCGCATCCAGCCAATCCAAATCGATGTGCTCCGTTGCCTGAGTGTTGTTATCCGAATACTGTCGCTGTCCCAGCTGTTGTTGATGCTGCTGCTGCTGCTCTCGTTGTTGCAGCACATTCACCGCCTGCTGGCTGAGTTGATAGTAAATGCACAGCGCCAGAATCCCACTGAATATCAAGAGTATAACAGCGGGCACAAGCAAAGCATTCAACGTGGTTGCATTGTGTAAAAAGCAATAGCTATAAGCTGCATACTCGGACATATTCACAGCACTGCTGATGCCGCAAATCAACAAAGCAATGCCCCATCCAACCAGATAGATGCCGAGTATAGGTTTCCGTTGATGCGGCTCCTGTGAAGCGCCGGCTGCAATCCCTCCGAGCTGCGAGGCTGCCATTGTGGCCGTTGTTGCCGTGTGCTGTGGCAGCGAAGTGGCTGTCGTTGATTTACTCAACCGTTTGTACATGCTGCTCAGACTGACGCACAACCAGAGCAGCACACACAGGCTGAGATAGTGCAGGAGGAGTCCAAAGAGACGACAATGCAGCTGACTCGTTGTCTGATAGATGCCCAGCACAAAGGCCAAGCACAGCGAAGCGAGAGCCAGCCAAGTGTTGACCAAAGCATGACGTTGCACACGATTGATGCGTATGGCACAGCCAAAGACCACAAAGGTGACAATGTTGAACCAGGCGCAGGCAAACAGCACAGCACAACCCACATAAACAGCAAGAGGAGCGTGACGAAACCTCGCTCCAGCCAGTTCACTTCGATAGTCATTGAGGTAAGCGGTACGCTGCAGCAGGCCAAAGTAACCGCTGCGACTGCAGCTGAACATTAAGAGTGTGCGATGCTGATAATGTTGCTGACAGACGCGTGTATTCCACGCCTGTTCTTCGGCATCCCACCAGGCGGGCTGCGGTGCACTCAACGAATCGTGATACGGATGTGCACGCAGCATTATTGTGATGCGTTGCTGGTAGACATCTTCCTCAAGCATCGACTGTTGTTGCTGCTCCGAATGTTGGTGCTCTTCGAGTAGCTCTCCTTCGTTGCTGTAGAGACGCGCTCCAATGATGGCTGAGGATAACGTTTGTGTGGCGTTCAAGAGTTCGGGCAACAGCTTCGCGTTGCGATGCAGCGTTATCATCAATCGCAAATTACTCGTTGCACTCACATTCGTTAGTTCGTGCAGCAGCTGTTGTGGCAATTGGATTGCCGCATCGATGTCGCCGTGTTCGTACATTGGAATCGTATCGTTGGCACTATTGCACTGCAGTCCACGCAGGCTGCCATCGAGCCACACACATGACATGCTTACAAATTGCTCGAGACTAATGTTAAAGAACTCCACGAAAATGTTGCGTTGTCGCT
This sequence comes from Drosophila sulfurigaster albostrigata, assembly GCF_023558435.1. Taxonomy (NCBI): domain Eukaryota; kingdom Metazoa; phylum Arthropoda; class Insecta; order Diptera; family Drosophilidae; genus Drosophila; species Drosophila sulfurigaster. Next base: position 24,096,832 of record NC_084885.1, read on the forward strand.
GACGCCATTCGCCATCCGTCGTCGTCTCGGTGGCCGTCTCCAGATGCAACGCTGCCGCCTCGACAATGTGCAACAGCTTGTGGCCCGTTTGTTGTTCACGCTGTGCGGCCTCAAACAGTTTGCCCGGCAACGTCAACAGCTGCGACACAATGTCCATCAGCAGATAGCTTATCTCCTGCTGCTGATGCGCCTCCAGCGGTTGCTCCAAATACTTGAGCAGCGTCCGCGCTATGTACTCCAAATCCATCGGATCACGTATCTTGTGCAGCTGCGTTTGTATGTGCGTGAAATTGTGCAAACGTCGCGCAATCTCCAGCGCATTTTGTCCCTTCGTTAGCGTTAAATTCACCTTGGCGAATTGCTCGAATATCCGCGTCGTTTCACTCACATAAACACAACTCTCCGTGTTCAACTGCTGCCACTTGCCATCGTTGCCACACACATGTGTTGCCCTCCGTTCGCTGCTTAATTCGCTCGGCTCCTCCACGCATGCTTGCAGCACCGTCTCGCCTCGCATTGTCCGTGGCCAATGGTAGCTGCCTTTGTTGGTGTGCGTTACGAGTGCATCGCAATAGAGCGTTCCCTTGGCCACCACATGCAACACTATCGATTGCGATAGATTCGCCTGTTGGCTGCGCAGCGTGCAATCCCACATGCCAGTGTGATTCTGTGTTAGGCTGCCAATGCGTAGTATCGAGCTCAAGATGCCCGAATCGGTGGAATGCCGCGGATCCAGATTGACATCGTTGAACACTTTGGTTGGGTCGCGATAGATGATGTCGTCGGTGGAGTTCTGTTGGCGTATCTTATCCGACCAGCCCCAAAATACATAGGCACGTGTGGGCAAATCCTCGGATTCACGCGGTGCTCCAATTGCCACACGGGGCGCATAGCACTTCAGCTGCAGTTCGTCGCCCTCAAAGGCAATCTATGGGATGCAAATTAGATTTATCCATTTACATTTAGAGGAACTATTTTGCTTGCTTACCTGATTCTGCTTGGGCACCAATTCGAGCAGCGGCTGCAGCAGCGATTCGCAACGGAAATCAATGCCCACTTTCAGTTTTTTCAGCGGCATACCGCGAAAATTCACCGGAGATTCGCATTTGGGTGCCGGATGAAGGCGCACATCGCGTGCATTTGACCAGGCAATCAGCCAGATTAGACCGCAATCGCAGGCCAGCGGATTGTTCGACAAGTCACTAATGGAACACATTGATGTAGCAAGAGTTTTTCATTCAACAAATTGTTAAAAACTTACAGCTGCTTGAGTTTGGGCATCAGCTCAAAGGCGCCTTCGTAAATATGACTGATCGAGTTGTTGGCCAATTTGAGGCGCACCACATTTGCTAGGCTGCTGCCAAAGCTGTGTTTGTCCAGTTCGCTGAGCAGATTCGATGACAAGTCCAAGCGTTCCAGTTTCGTAAAGGTTTTAAAGTCCTCTTCGCTGACTTGAGCAATGGCGTTTTTGCTCGCATTGCTGTGCGATTCAAAATGGGGGGCAATAAATGAATGTACTTTGTTTGTATTGTGTGGTGGACTTACATGCTGCTTATGAGGTGCACATCGTCGCCGAATTGCAGCTCCTGCCAGTTAACAATATGCTGTTCGTCGCAGCGCACACGCAACGTTTGTATATTTTCCGAAATGTTCTTGCAACTGCATTTTGTGGGGCACATTGCCTGCACAACAACAATGGACGTCTGCAGCAGCAGAAGCAGCGGGAGCAGCAGCCGTTGTTGTGCAGCATTCATCTTGTATGCTCACGATTTACACGTTTTGCATTTTTTCGTTAAGCCGCATCCCATTTAATTAACAAATGCATAACACAAACAAAAACACCCAAAATGTTACAACAAAAAAAAATACGATTCCAACCAGTATTGCTCTATGCGCAGAATTTTTCTATAAAACGCCAACTGGAATGACACTAAAAAACGCCCGATAATACGCAACCAAAAATCGATATTTAGCACAGGCACAATAACGTATTAATTATAATACAATTATTATAACATAATTATGCGCATTTTTGTTAGTTTAATGCATTTAATATTTAATTCATTATATTGTTTACTTATATATTATCGACAATTCGATATATTTCTGCCGCTTGCTATGCACACACTGTTCACGCACAAAAATAAACAATGCGAAAAATGACAAATTTTTATAGTGTCACAACCGCAAAATGCACACAACATTTTTCCAACAAACTTTGTGCACATATTAACTATATGTAAAAATGTAAAGCGGCTCGCTGAATAGCATTCATTTGGTTAACAGGCAATTTGTAATATTTTCTTAAGCGCACTGTGTGTACACACTGGTGAATAACATACGTTCTTTTTACACCCAAAAAAAATTGACGTGTCAGCTAAATGTAAGCGAAATCGACGCCAAACAATAACATATTGAAGTACACGTCGTTAACAATTTGAGCAGCAAGCCAGCGGGCAAGTGTGTGCATGGAGTTCCTCAAGAGCGGCATCAAAACGGTGCTGGGCAGCAGCGAGCCCGGCCAACAGCCAAGCGCAGCAGAAACCGTTGAGAAGCTGGTCGATCGTGTTTTCAGCTCAACGCTGCTCGAGGATCGACGCGATGCTTGCCGGGCATTGAAAGCACTGTCACGCAAATACCGCATCGAAGTGGGTGCCCAGGGTATGCCACCGTTGGTCCAAGTGCTGCAAAACGATGGACAAGATGCCGAAATCATTAGCTATGCTCTCGACACACTGTGCAATATTGTCACCAGCGAAGAGTTCGATGAGGAGGCCGACAACCCGGCTGTCTCGGTCAATGTGGGCGAACAATTCACCGAGATGTTCATCAAGAGTCCCGAACACGTTACACTCGTCATGGGCTATCTGGATGAATACGATTTTCGTGTGCGTCGCGCTGCAATTCAATTGATCACATCGCTGATTGCGAACAAGACACGGGAACTGCAGGAATTGGTGCTCGTCAGCCCGATGGGCGTGTCCAAGCTAATGGATTTGCTCACCGACAGTCGCGAGGTCATACGCAACGATGTGCTGCTGCTGCTCATCGAACTGACCAAAGGCAACTCGAATATCCAGAAGATTGTTGCCTTTGAGAATGCCTTCGATCGTCTGTTTGATATTGTGCGCGAAGAGGGTTGCTCCGACGGTGGCATTGTTGTCGAGGATTGTCTCATCCTGCTGTTGAACCTGCTCAAGAACAATTCCAGCAATCAGCAGTTCTTCAAAGAGGGCTCCTACATCCAACGCTTGGCGCCCATGTTTGTGCTCAACAACAACAACGGCAGTGCAAGCAATGATCTCGATGGCGACGGCGTCTGGACACCGCAAAAGGTCTCCAATTTCCATTGTCTGCTGCAGGTGGTGCGCGCCCTGGTCACGCCCAGCAATCAACAGCAGGTGGTCAACGCTTGTCAGCGGGTCATGCAGAAATCCCAACTACTCCAGGCCCTCTGTGACATCCTGATGAGCAGCGGCGTGCCAGCAGACATCCTCACCGAGACGATCAATGCGGTGGCTGAAGTTGTGCGTGGCGATCGCGACAATCAGGATGAACTGAGTCGTGTCCTGGCGCCCAGCCAACCGCCACGCCCCGCCATCGTGGTGCTGCTGATGTCGATGATCAATGAGAAGCAACTGCTGGCGCTCCGTTGCGCTGTGCTCTATTGCTTCGAATGTTATTTGTATCGCAACTCGGATGGTCAACGCGCCGTCGTCCAAACGCTGCTCCCCTCGAGTGCCAGCGATGTGAGTTCGCTGTCGACGGGTCAACTGCTGTGTACCGGTCTCTTCTCCACCGATACGCTGGCCAATTGGTTCTCGGCGGTGGCCATAATGCACACTCTCGTGGAGAATGTGGCCCAGAAGGAGGAGCTGTTGCGTGTGCTCCTGGCCACACCTGGAGGCGTGCGTCCCATCACTTTGCTGGAGCAATGCACCGATCTGATGCAACAGGAACGCTATCGACTCCAGAGCAAAGTCGGTCTCCTGATGCTCCTCAGCGTGTGGTTGGCCCATTGTCCCGGTGCTGTGAAAGCGCTCCTCGAAACCCAAGGAACGATGGCGTATCTAACGGCTCAGCTGTGCGCCAATGAGCACGACGAACGCGAGTATCTGGTGCAGGGCATGTGCGCCTTTCTGATGGGTCTCTGCATACAGTTCAACGACAACTCGCTGCCCAATCAGCGACGCGAAGACATCAGCCAGCTGATCATCAAGCGCATCGGCCAGGAGACGTTCTGCAACAAGTTGAGCGAGGTGTCGCGCCATGAGGCCTACAGTCGGGCCTGCAAACAGGCACAGATCCGTGCCAAGGGCGCCAGTGAACTCCTGCTGGACTACGAGTACTGCAAACTCTACAAGGGACTGGAGGCGTTGATTGCCAAGCTCGTGAGCGGCTTCGATGTGGATGGCATTGAGCTGACCGAACTGACGCTCAGCTCGGAGGCATCGGCATTGGTGGCCCAATACAAGGGCATCATACGTGGCATGGACACACAGATCCAGACGTTGCAGCAGTCCGCCAAGGAGCTGGAACAGCAGCACAGCGAACTGAAGCAACAACTGGAGCAGGAGCAAACACTGAAAGCACAGTTGGCCGATCAGAATACGCTGCTCAAGGCGCAATTGACAGCAGCAGCTGCACAGCAACAACAACAGCAACAACACTCTACTGATTCACCTGCACACAACGGTGCTGTTGGCGTTGCGGTGGTGCAGGATGAGGAGCTGAATGCGGCGCGGTATCAGGCAAACATGTATTTCGCAGAGAACATACGTCTCACCAAGGAGCTAGAGACGTTGCGTCAGCAGCTGGCAGCGGAAAAGCAGCGTGCCGATGGCGCTCAGGAATCGCTGCGTGCCACGCAAAAGGATCAGGAGGATTTGCTCGAACTGCTCGCGGATCAGGAGGCCAAATTAGCGCGCTATGAGACGCCCGTTGAAGCAGCAGCAACAGCAACAGCTGCACCGGTTGAAACAGCCAATAGATAACTTCCAGCTAGATTATGATGATGGGATTGATGTATTAACGTGTTGCATGTGGCAAACGGGAAAGCTCATCCAACTGCCTCCCCAAATTGATATATATATATATACATTCTTATTGCTTTAAACTGATACATATTTATATATATATAGTATATATATACGACTACTATATAGAACTGTTGCAGAACCTGCAGAATTCCAAACACACATGAAAATGAAAGAGAGTTGTTGATCTACAAATCGGAAAGAAACATATATACGATATATACATTTAGTCGATTCGTTCTGTTTTTTGTAGCTGATTTGTATAATGTTTATGGTTTTGTCCTATGCTAGATTATCAAACAGAATTTCACAAATAAAAAACTGAATCAAAAACTTGTATTTTCTTTAATCTAAGATGATTAAGAGTGAGATGGAAGATACGGCGTTATGGGAGACTATTCTAATATGACTTTATCTCAACTTTGCGTATTAAAGTAAATAATATTAGTTTACCTGAGTCTGAGGTATTCCGAAGCTCAGAGGATTCACATCAAATTTGCTTTCTTCCTTGAAAAATATTTCGCTACTAAATTTTACATTAACTTCACACAATCGGGATGCATTTTTGTTTTTAGAAAATATCTTCACTAACTTTTGAAACACGTGTGCGAACCTTGACTTTAAATAGAATTTGGCTCAATTCAAAAGCCTTTATGGACTGTGTTAACAAATTTGATGGCTAAATTAGCTTAGATAAACATGGCTGAATAAAAAACCCATAAAATTGGGAATCAATTGTTAAAAATCCAACATCAATTCAATTGAACAAGCATCAAGAACTTCACTAGTCAACTCACGTGTGTTGAGCTGATTTTGCTGCTGCCACATTTTGCGGCATCTTAACTCCAACAATACCCTGTGCAATTTCAACTCCTCACTTGAGCAGCATCCACATGGCGACAGAAATGTTGTTGATTCACTTTTCTTTTTTGCGGATAAACACATTTGCACGAGAACAACAAAAAAAAGGGTTTTTGATTGAATTTAGGAGTGTTTTTTGTGTTATTTTCTTTTACCATTCATATTTATTAACAAATGGCTACAAATTAGGTTCTTAGACGATGTGGGCAGATGTTTTGACCATTTCACATTTTGTGGTGTTTGTGGTTTCTCTCTTTACTTCTTGTCACTTGAAACGGAGCTCTTCGATTCGCGGATCGAGGCAGAGCGACGACGCTTGGCCTCCTCACGCTTAGCCTTGGACTCCTTCTTGCGCTGCACCAACAGCTTGGCGTAGTCGGCGGCAGCCTCCTTGGAAGCCTGCTGGCGCTTCTTCTTCAGTGCAATGCGTCTGTGTTTGCGCTGCAGCACCACGGGTGTGATGAGACGCTGGATTTTGGGCGCCTTCGAGGTGGCCTTCTTGTTGTCCTTGGCGGCCAATGGGCGACGCACGACAAAGCGACGCACATCATCCTCCTTGGTCAGGTTGTACAGCTTGCGGATCTTGCTGGCACGCTTGGGACCCAAGCGACGGGGAATTGTGGTGTCGGTAAGACCGGCAATATCTTGTTCGCCCTTCTTGATGACGACCAAAGCGAGCACCGACATGTTGGCATCCACAATGCAGCCACGCACCGACTTACGCTTGCGCTCGCCAGTACGACGTGGACGGTAGCAAGAGTGTCCCTTCTTCAACAGCAAACGCACACGACCTAAACAACAACACTGAGTAAGTAATCAACTCTTTTTTTTTTGGTATTTACTCAGAAATGCTTACCGTGGGTGAGCACGCCCTGCTTCATGGGGAAACCCTGCTTGTCGTTGCCGCCAGAGATGCGCAGTTGGTAGCCCTTCCACTCATCACCGAGAATATCGGCTTCCACAATTTGGCCCATACGCTTCTCGTAGAACACACGCAGTTTGTGCTCATCGACAACCTCGAACAGCTTTTGGCATCCCGTAGCGGGATAGGAAACGTTGAGCTGCAATTAAACACACATATTCATCAGTTCCGAAGATGGACTTTAACAATTTTGTTGTCACATATTATATGTATACAAAAAAAAAAACTATGTCTATGTTGACCGGGAAATTGTTATCGCGTATTTTAAAGGTAATCACTTGAGTTTTTCATGCATCATTTGTTATTTGCACTAGTTTAGGCATTATTCTAAATGTTTAACACATTATTTTGCTTGTTCACTTTGTTTATTATAATATTTTTCACAAAAATTTTGCACACCTTCATTATGTTGGTCTTGCTGCAATCAACACAGAAAAAAAAAGAAACGGTCTTGTCAAACACAGACTGGGTAAGGGAAATAGGGGTGGGCGAAAATCGATTAACTTGAAAATTTGTATCGATTATTACTTATTTTTTGGCAATCGATATATAATAGGCGCTTTCGATGTTTTCGCATACTTCAGTACAAATACGTAGAAAACTTATAAATTCAATAAATAATGAATTAAAGTCATATAAATAATTGTGTTATTTGATAGCTTAATTTTTTTCAAGACTTGTATATTAAACGGTTTAACGGGCAACGTAAACAAATATATTAAATCAGGAAAATATAAAAAATGCAGTGGCGTCAACATTGAAAAGATATCTTGCAAAAAGTTAATATATTATTTGCTGTTACACAATGATTTTAAATAATAATAATAGCCCCATTTCAAAGGTCCCTCTTTGAAAGCCACAATTACATGCTTAAACCTTATAAATTTGGCGTAAAGTGATAGCTCAATGCATATACATACATAACTAAATTGTCATTATATAGTAATTGATATTCAATTTTCTAATAATCAAAATAATTTAATATATGATTGAAAATTATTCGAAAAATAACGATTTGCAATAATAGCAACGATGTATCTTTCGCGAAATAAATATACCAAGCTATCAAAAAATCATCTTTAATTTTTTAACAGTAACATCGATAACATTAATGCATACATGCGTACAACAGCTGTCAAAAATGTGAGTGACCATGCGTTTGAATGTAGCCACAGGGTGATCCACTCACAATAAACAACGATTACAACACGTGTTGTGCGAGCTCACTTTGTTTTTTTGTTATTGCAAGACAAGTTTTAAAAACCAAGCAGCAGAGGAAAAAAATATAATCATGGGCAAGCCTAAGAAAGCAAACGTGGCGACAATTAAAAATGTCAACTTGGAGAAACAAATCACAGAAGGCAAAGTGTCCAAAGCCAAAAATAAGGATAAGGTCAAGTTGCGTGCTGAAGAATCACCGGTAAGTGATAAAATCGAAAAAAGCAACGAAAACAAAGTTTAACAGAAAAACTTCACTTGCAGAATCTAGACACAAAAAGCAGTCAAAAGATTCTGGCCGCAGCCAGACAACAACAGCTGGAAATGGATGAGGAGAACTTTCCCAGTTTGGTTCCCAAACGCAGCGTCAACTTCAATTTGCGTAAGTAAAATTGAAACTGCAATTGTATGAATACAAATCATAAATCTCTCCTCTCACTATTAGACGATAACATTGAACAGGATGAGCCCGATGTGAGTGAAACGGACTTTATGGCCGATCTGGGCATGGATGACGACGATGTTGCCGCCTTCGAACGTTTCGCACAGCCTGCCAAAGAAGGCAAACGCACCCTGCAGCTATCGCAGATGATAATGCAAAAGATCCAGGAGAAGGAGGCGGATATACACACAAAGATCTCGGACGAGGGTTCACTAAAGATCGAAGAAATCGATCCCAAAGTCAAGGAGATGTACGAAGGTGTACGCGATGTCCTCAAACGCTATCGCAGCGGCAAAATCCCCAAGGCCTTCAAGATCATACCCAAGCTGCGTAATTGGGAGCAGATTCTGTTCATCACGGAGCCGCACAATTGGAGCGCTGCTGCCATGTTCCAGGGCACACGCATCTTCTGCTCGGTGCTGTCCCAGGCGATGGCACAGCGTTTCTACAATCTGGTGCTGTTGCCACGTGTACGCGATGATCTTTGCGAGTACAAGAAGCTCAATATGCATCTGTATAATGCACTGAAGCGTGCTCTATTCAAGCCGGCGGCATTCATGAAGGGCATCATATTGCCACTGCTGGAGGGCGGCGATTGTACGTTGCGTGAGGCGATCATCTTTGGCAGCATTGTGGCCAGAAGCTCGATTCCGGTGCTGCATTCATCGGCTTGCCTGCTCAAGATCTGTGAGATGAGCTATTCGGGTGCCAATTCGATATTCATACGTTATTTCCTGGACAAACGTTATGCGTTGCCGTATCGTGTCATCGATGCAGCCGTGCATCATTTCATCAGGTGCTTAGTTCACTTCTTATCATCAGGAAATCGTTATTAAATACTTTTCTTAATACTTTTGCAGATTCGAGAACGATAGACGCGAATTGCCCGTGTTGTGGCATCAAAGTCTTCTGACATTCGCACAGCGCTACAAGAACGACATCTCTTCCGAACAAAAGGAGGCATTGTTGCAGCTCTTGAAGTGAGTCAAAAACAAGCCAATTTTCAATTCGAAATGTAACGAAACTTCTTTGCACTTGCAGAAAGAAATCTCATCCCAAGATGACGCCAGATATTAGGCGAGAACTCCAAGCGGCATCTTGTCGCGATGAGGAAATGATGGAGACAGATAATGCCACGGCTGGTCAACCGATTAAAATGTTCACGGACGCCGATGTGTTCTACGAGGGCTAAGAGCTGTTGATCATATAACTTATAATCTAAACTAGCGCAGTATATTTAATTAATTTTTTGGAAATTAATCAAGAACATTGTTTTATGTTTATGTACATAATATACATAACTCCCTGAATGAATATATAAATATTTAATTTGTAACTAAATGGTTTTTTAACTCTACCAAGCAAAGGCACAAAAAGTAGTCAAGAAAATGTAATTTAAATTTACCGCACATTAGCTTTTATGCAGAATATCGATAACTTATCGACTTTATTCCGAGCTTAAAATCAGTTGCTCTGCTGTGAAATTATCGATAATTCGCAATATCGGAAGCGCCATGTTTTCAGAAAAAAGTTTATTTGATCCTTTATTTGGTTCGACTTTGTATTTAGTTTTGTTTTGCTCAAAATTAAAACTACTTGAATCGATTTTAAATTTTCTTTCTTTTTTTTTTAATAGAAAAAACAAATGTTTGTGAATGAATGCGAGTGTGTGTGTGTGAGAGTGAATAAGTGAGATGCATATGCATGGATGTGTGTGTGTAAGATGAATATGTGAATGTGTGTGTGTTTGGTTTTATACAATTTTTGCATTATTATAGAAATAACGGCATTGACATTTGACGGCCGTATACATAAATATGTTTTGTATTTTTATTACGTTAGTTATTTAATATCAATTGTTTTGTTTTGTTTTGTTTCGTTTAGTTTTGTTGTTGTTGTAATAATTCTTAAATATTTGTGTAACCAAAATGCTTCTAAAAGTTTCGTCACTTTCTTTAGTCTCTAAGTATTGTTTCATTATCTCACTCCAACATTTGTTTGTATTTAAGGGCATACTCCACAATCAATAATCGATAATCAGTAATCAATAATCGATAATCAATAATCAATAATAATCATAATTATATATATGCATGTATGTATGTATGTAATAATAATCACCACGAATTATAATCATGTTAATTATACAAATATAATAAATCGTGGGCGGTATTCGTGACACGCCCCCTCTTTGCCATCAATTGAATAATTTACAATAACTACTATGGACCATTCAAAATTAGCCAAGTTTATAATAGTTTCTTAACAATTACATCTTTTTTTTGTTTGCTTTCCATTTGATTTTCACATCGTATATATAATTTAATTTAGTTTTTTTGTTTTTGTTTTTTTAGAGAGTTAATACCAAATATATGGGAGCTGAAGTTTTGAATAGGGAAATAGTTTGTTGCTCTAACAGACCGATATTACATAGGAGATGATTAATGATGATCCAAGCGAACGGGAATAAAGCGTTAAAGATCGAAATTTAAACTCTATTTACTATGTGAATACCAAAAGAATATGTCGGATGCATTATGTGATGTGACAGGGGGGGGAGAGGGGACAAATCATTCAAGAATTTTTACCCATTGGTCCGTGTTTACTCTCTTTCTCTCTCTAATCAAAGAGATACCAAAGAGATCCTACTACGATACGACGATGGTCAAAATGGTCATTGGTTCCGCAACCTAACTGATTTTTAACAACAATTTGTTCTCTAATTAAAAGATATGTATCCCATTTTTAATGGCATTATTTTCGTTATTCCGTTATTCCGTTATTTTCGACTTGTTGTTTTTAGGTTTTCAATATTTCTAGGGTTTTGGGTTTGCTCTACAGTCCGCCTATATGGTCTACATCAGTATTTGTTTTTGTTTTATTTTATGATATATGCAGTATAACTATAAGACATTGTTGACTGAATGAAGTAACAAGAATCTAACTAAAATCATCAAATGCTTAAATGGGAATTATTTTAAACGAGAAATAAAAAAGCTGCCTTCGGCAAGCCGAAGTTTAAATACACTTGCAGAGATAACACACAAGAAACAAACACAATTTTTGGACCGATTGTTTCATTGTTGTATGGGAATAGGAATAAAAAGAAGAAAACCCAAAATTTGGATAATATCAATTCAAGTCACAAAGGGTTTCAAATATGAATTGAACTTTTTCCAATTTCAAATAAAACTTCGAGAACGGAACAACGGACAAGAAAAGAAACCTCTTTTATTATAGATTTCATATTTTATATGCTCTGCAAGGCTAGATAAAAGACATTTGCCAATGATCCCAACTGATATGCCATTTGATTTTTTTGTCAAGAAGCTACAACCATTAAAATGCAGAGGAAGTTTTGTTTTTGGTTTCGAATTTCGAATACGAAAATAGGCGATGGATGGAATTAGCATATATTATGGGTTATGGATAGGATAGGAACAGGGGAAGTGGGAATCGGGGGACTGTACTATAATAGCCAACAAAAACACGGCCTTTGAGTAGTACGCATCAGAGTTTAAATTGTATTCACATTCAATTTTTTTCGTTTTTTTTTCAATTGCAAAATCAATTCTTTAGGTATTTCATTTTTTTTTTGTTAGTTTTTTATGGTATTTTTGCGTACGCCCTTATATACGACTTTGTTTTTTGTTTTCTTTTGATTTCTATATATGTCTTTTTTAAATACATATTTTCTGTTGTTATTCTTAATCTTACTTTTAGTATTTCATTTATGCTATGTATTTTTAAACAACCCATGATTAGAGTAAAAGTTGAAAATGCAATCCTGGACAAGATTTTTGTTCAATGTTTTTTTTTTTTGTTTTATGTTTTTTTGATTTTTGTTTTAGTTTTGTTTTTTTTTTTTTATGTTTTGGTTTTTGCATTTTCCCATCATACTTTTCCCCACATTTACTGACATTTGAAGTTTTCTTCTGTTTTGAATATTTTGTTGATAGCCTTACCGTTTACCATCGATTTGTTGTCATTCTGAATGTTGTCATCGCTGGAACGGTTTCACTATCGCAAATATTATAAAAAACACAACCATAGTTACGGGACTCGACATGAATCGCGTTCCATTCGCATGTTGCATTGCAGCGGGTTCCTCACCTGAAAAATACGAAGAGAAATCATTCACAGATTACGGATTACAGATTTTTAAACAGAAATAACAATTCACATCATAACATAGTTCATACTTCATCCTTACTTACTTTATAATTCAGATTTAAATAGTAGTATTTCATACTTGTTCCTTATTATTATTCGGAAATCATAACAAAAAAATTAATAATAATATTTCATACTTGCTCCTTACTTACTTTATAATTCATATTTAAATAATAATAATTCATATTTTTCCCTTACTTATTCAGAAATTAGAACAAATAACAAAATAATAGTACAAACTTGTTCCTTCCTTAATCAGAAATCATAACAAAAAATCAACAATAATACTTCATACTTTTTCTGTACTTATTCAGAAATCATAACAAAAAACAAAATAATAATATTTCATACTTATTCCTTACTTATTTTAAATTTCAGATTTGAATAATAATATTTCCTTACTTATTCAAAAATCATAACATAAAATAAATAATAAAAGTTACTTATTTCTTATTATTATTCAGAAATCATAACAAAAAAAATTAATAATAATATTTCATATTTGTTCCTTACTTATTTTATAATTCATATTTAAATAATAATATTTAATCATTTTTTCTCATTTATTCATAAATCAGCTCTTAGTTTACTTGGCGTATATTTTACTTTTTTAAGGGCGATTTTTCATTAACCTAATAAAGTGATCTTTATAGCTATTGTCTAAATAAAATAAGTTTGCTCAATAAAGTTCTCTATAATGACATTGAGACATTACAAAATCAACTATTAGTATTTAAACTAAAACTAAGCTTCATAACTTACTACAAAAAGAGAAAAAGGAAACTTTGGATTGAGAAATAAGCTTAAACAATCAAGTATTTTCATATACGAAAGCTACAATGGAGTGTGCTCGACTGTGAGATATCCATTTTGAATAAAAGCAAAACAGCGCGCTATAAATATTAAAATAATGAATATACAAAAATACTAAAATTGTACCAACTGCTATATATGGTATATTACTAAATTTAAAACACACCACAGAGTGCATTCTTACTTCAGAGATCAACCCTTAGTTTACTTAAAACTTAAAGCAAACTTTGAAAACTAAGCTCTATAACTTACTATACAAAGGGAAAGAATCTTTTGATTGAGCATAAGCTTCAACAATAAAGTATTTTCATATAGTTCATTGACCAAAGGCTAAAAATCGACATAAATAAAAGAAGCCTATCAAATAACATTAAATGAGGAAGAAGCCACACACAATGACTGCCGTATTAATAAATGCGGATGTTGCTGTCCACAAATAGTTTAGTTCGAAGTTCGAACGCACCTAAAAGTATGCTTTAATTTTGAGCCATAGCTGAAGCCCAGCAACTGTTCTACGAAATCAGCGTGCGCCTAAAAGCATGCTTTAATAAATTGCGTTGAAAGGAAAAGTTGAGTTGGGACTACAATGAAATCGACTTGCACTTTCACAACCTCTTCACAGGCTTCTGCCTCACATTGTGTTCATTCTTTTCCCTTTCCTTAAACTACAAATGTGAAGCAAACAGTGGGACAGAGGACAGTTCGTTGTCCCTTCTAGGTGCATAAAATGGCTTCCCTCTGTCTCGCGTTTCCGTTTTCCGTTTTGACTCACCATTTAGCACATGCACTACAACAGTTTCGGTTATCTCGTTGCCCAGCATGCAGGTGTAGTTGCCAGTGTCCTGGCGATTCGCATTGGCAATGTAGAGACGACTCAAGGCTCTCCCTGGCAGCATGTCCGTTTTGACACTGCAAAGAAGGGAGAGAATTAGCAGGGAAGGAAGGAAGGAAGGAAGTTATGAAGGAGGAAATTAATCTTACCTAATGCCACCGCGACTGGTGTCGTAGTTGAGCAAGCGTACGCCATGGCGCCAGGTGATGTAGGACGATGGATGTGGTATCTTCGAGATGACGCACTGCAGCTCAATGGTGCTACCAGCCTTGTAGTATTTCTCCGGTGTGGCCGATCCTCGCTCATCGAGAATTTCCACATGAGGAACTGAGTAAGTAAAGCAAAGATTAATACTACACGACTATACGACAATGTCTTTTTCACTTACCAATTATAGTTAGGTATACTAAGAGTACCAACGGTGGATGCGACGACACTTGACACTCGTAGGGACCCTCGTCACGTTCATTGGCAAATTGTATCAATAGCTTCCAATCGTTGGGCTCCTCAAACTCCAGCGAATAGCGCGAATCCCCGCTATATGTGTGCTGGCCAAATGTGATCAGGGCGAGATCGTCGCCCTTGCGTCGCATCCACGACACCGTCTTGCCCTGCAGATCATTGACCCGACAATGCAGATACACATTCGATGAGAGCTGTGTGCTTATGTTGATTGTCGTATACGGATCGGCAAAGAACGGAAATGGCTCGTGCGTTGTCGTCTCGGTGACCTCCAGTTCCTCATCCTCGGGCGTGTCTGTGAACGGCGACGAGAACTCCTGCCAGAAGTTTTTCGGAAACGTGTCAAACGGATCGCCAGCTCGGGGACGTTTTACTGCAACAACAGCAATTTGTGAGATTTCAGTATTTTTGTATAGTAGAAAACATAATTCATTTCAATTTGGCCTGACCTGAAAATTAATGAAGTATTCAAATCATTTTTACAGATTGCAATTAAGTATAGACTAATATCGGAATACTTTCTTATAACTTATAACTTAAGGTTTTTCATCTCCAAATTGTTTCTTAATCTGTGTAAATTATATTATATGAAAACTATAATTTCTGAATAGTGTATTTACGATTACAATAGGTTCGGTTTACCTTATATAAATTTGAATATTAAAAGGTAACTAATGTTCTTCTGTACTAACACTTTGTAAGGAAGGATTCTAAGGAAACCGAAATTTTCCCTTTTCAAAACAACACAATTCTACTCACTTTGCTCAATTTTGATATATCACACTTATAAGAATCTAACATAAATAAAGTAGTAGATATTCAATGTTAAATCGGAATATTATCTTAATAACTTAAGGTAAAGATATAAATATAATAATTATTATTTCTCAACTCTTTTTTTATAGCTTACAATCTGATACGTTCAGTTTACCTTAGATATCTTTTAATATTTACAGGTAAGGAATGCACTTCTGTATTATAAAATTCTTGATTCTTAATTCTAGGGATATTTTCCCTACTTAATATAATACAATTCCACTAACATTCAGCATTTCAGCATTAGTTCTTAGGTCTTAGGTAGAACCGGGTGCTCTTAAGAAGGGCGGAGCTTAGACCAATGGAGGTCCTTAGCTGTACAGGTATAATTGGCTTCGTTTCAGAATTGGCACAATGTGGATGTATTTTTTGGCAAAAGTCAGCAAAATCCTGGATCGTTGTTGCACGACGAATCGAGGTTTTTTAACCGGAGTCGGGATAACGCTTGGCATCTACAGAGAAGTGTTTCCTTAACTCCGGACTCGTTACATTTTCTACACTGATCACTATTCGTAGTGTCCAGCCCGAAGATGGCGTAGATCATTTAGGCACTGCAATTCAATCCCGGAGTCGGGATAATGTTGGACATACAAAGAGGAAAAGCTGCAATCTTTCCTTAATTTCGGAAATGATCATTCACTATCTGTGATGCTTAGCTTTACATGAACATCCGCTAGTAACCAGTTAAAATGCCGAGCATTAGCCTGCTGTCTTTACTTAAAAGTGGGTTATTTCGGTTAAGTCAATGTTTATTGAAGCACACATTAGCCTTACAGTTTTCCTTGAGTTGGTAGAGCGCCAGGTCACGTCCCATCGAAGCTTAGACCGTACTTTAATTACTCTCAGGGATATTTTTGAATTCCTACTCAGGTCAAATATCTTAATACCAAGTCGTTTATCTTAAGTAATAAAGAAGATGTTAATGTGCAATGCTAAAACATTTTTTGGAATATCGTTTTTATAATTGAACTTCAACTTTCAATTGCAAACTTGAAGCTAAACTCCAAGCAGAGTCTATGTTATTAAAGAACTTACTTAAATCAATATTCATTTCTTGATAATCATTACTTCTATTCCTTTAAGGACTTTCCAAAGTTAGTTCTTTCCTCGGAAATGTTACAACACTTTCTTAAACATATGCCACACTTTGAATAACACCCAAATAACTATTCTTGATTCTATGAGCATTAAACATAAATCAACTTTAACTTAAAAAATTGACATTTCAAATAGAGAGAGAGAGCAACTCACATGTCGTCGAGGTGGATCCGGAGCCTATGTGATGTAGCGATGAATATATAATTGCAAATATCCAAAATAATCTAGATTTCATCACTGCAAAATCAATTGAAACGTCAATCAAAGGTGTCAAGAGTTCGTCATCAAGAGATGCAGATGCAGGACGGGGAGGGAAATGGAAAATGGAGGAGGAAAAGCTGAAAGTTGATAGCGGAAAGGGAAAACTCACCGCAGCATATGCACATATAATGAAAGTGCTTGGAATGCAAATAGTTGTTGTTGTTGTTGTTGATGATGTTGTTGTTGTTGCTCTTCTTCGTTTGCTTCTTTTAGTTGAACTTGTTCTTGTCCTTGTTATGCTTTTGTCCTTAGGCTGCTCCTTGTTATGGTTTCTTTATCTAATCGACAACTTTGCATCACTTTCGAATCGCTTTCAACATATTATTTGAGTTTGTGTTTGAGATTCAGATTCTGATTGAGATTGAGATTCGAGATGCGTGCGAGATTTTTTGTGGCGATGCATTGAGTTTTTTTTATTGTTGTTGGTTGTTTTTTTTTTGAGCTTGAGCTTGAGTTGTATTCAGAGTGTTTGCTCTCATCGATTGCTGGCCATTTCACTGAAATCGTTCACATTTTATTAGCAACACTTTTATTATTTGTATTTTCTTTTTTCTTTTATTATATTTGCGTGTGTGTGTGTGTGTGTGTGTGTGAGAGTGTTTTTATTTGTTGGTCTTCCACTTTGCGACTATGTTACTTGGCTTCTGCTGCTGCTGATGCTGCTTAGATGACCAATAATTGGAATGTAGGTCAGGATGCGATGTGCGCATGCCACACGCTCAGCTGCCTAACTCAATTCAGATTGCAAAAGGATGTCGAGAATGTGTTCTTAGTCTTTTTTTCTTTCTTTCTTTCTTTCGTTTGCCAATATTGCACAATGCTGCCCACTTTTATTTATTTACATACATATGTAATTTGCATGTTAAATGTTTGCAAAAACGAAACATTTGTTACCCCCTTTTGTATTTGGTAGATGGATGCTTGCATATTTTATTATGTGTTAACCCAGAAATTGGCTCGCAATGGCAGCGCACAACAATTGCTCACTTTTAACGTGTTAGCTGCTGCTGCTGCTGCTGCTGATGCTTGTGCTCTTGACGATGTTCTTGATGATGACGATGATGATGTCGATGTGACCATGTTGCATTTGCCGGCGCCACGTTTAAGCGTTGGTTGTTGGTTCGCACGCACTTGACACGAGACTGCCGCCACAGATAGCAGCAGCAGATACTCCATATTGCTCTCGCGCAGCAGCAGCAATCATTATTCTAGGGTTGTGCACAGCGCACAGAGTTGCCAATTAAAATGGCTTGCTTGGCATTATTTAAAAACACGTTAAATTAAATCGACAGCCTAAACGTATGCAACACTTTATGCACGAGCTGGCGCCATCTAGCGTGCATGTGCGCCACGCTATTTAAAGATTATCCTCAAAGCACATTTCAATGTGCCGTTAAATGCGCATATTTGTTGTGAGTTTAATTATTTGTATAATTATTTACTATTTAAATGCTTGTGGTTTCCTAGACTAGCTAAAATTTGATAGCATTCTAATGTTATCGTCATCGAATTGCCTGCTGCAGCTGCTGCTTGCTATATTTACGTCTCCTGCGCATGTGCAGTTTTTTTTTTCGGGGTGAGAGTAAAAGAGAGCGCGTTACTGCGTCTATGCATGTATGTATGTTTGTGTGTGTGTGTGTGCCCCCTTATCGTTTTGTTGGTGGTGCGATATGGAATTCGTATGGAAAGCATGTGCGACGAGAGCGCGCTGCCGAGGCGTGTTCGCACACACACACTTGCAAATTACATAAGTGGCGCGAAGCTAGACGGGCACACAGACACACTAACACATACACAGACAGACACACTCACATTTATGCAGGCATACAAATAAATATGTGCTCAGTCGGCATTTCATTTTTCGTGCCGTCGTCGTTGACATTTCATGTTGTAAATTCAATTAAATTTCCAAAGAAATTTTCCAAAAAAAAACTCTTCTCTTGTGCATGCAGAACACAACGATTTTTGTTTGATTCGGTCAACACACACACACACACGCATTCGATAATCGTATCTGTCTTGCATATTAAACGCGCGCACTATTAGCAATAAACAAAAAGGAAAAATACAAAATATATTCAATTCTGCCGGGCAATTCAACGGGGCAGAGACAAAGCTGAGCAGAGAGTCCAAAAGCAAAACACAAACCTCAGTACAAAAGCAAAAACAAAACGACGCCGACAGCGACTGAGGCAGCGACAGCAAACGGCGACAGCGACTGAGGCAGAAGCTACAACGACAGTTCAATTGAATATTTTTCAGGCAGCCAACGGAGCCCGAGACCGCCGCAGTTGTCAACGCAAAGCACACCGCTAAATAACGAAAAATTGCTGTTTTGTTTTAATTACTACTAAGCTAGTGTAAAACACACACACTCCCGCACACACACACACCTAAAGAAATGGATGAGAATTCGCATTTATTGAAAATATTGAGCGGCATTGCCATCAGCATTGTCGGCTTTCAGATATGCCGCAAAGTCCTGCCATGGATCTATTCGAATATTTTGGGGCCACAGTTGGTTGGCTCCTCGGTGAATCTGGCCAAAATGGGCGACTGGGCAGGTGAGTGAATAAGCAACAACAACAACTTCAAAAGAGTCGCCGCCATTTTGAACTTTGTGCGCTGATAAAAATCATGCGTTGAGTCTCCTGATCAGTGTTGGCGGTAGCCAAAACTAGCGTGAAACCAGCTAAAGCGGCAGCGCTGTTCCTGATAAGGGGCTTTCCACCTTACATACATCATTACTCACACTTATGACACCAAAAATTTATATAGTTGCTAACCTATTGATTACTCCATGTACTATAATATTTTTTCATATATCTTTTTTTTCCGTTTTTTTTTTCAGTTATCACTGGATCGACGGACGGCATTGGCAAAGCTTATGCTAGGGAGGTAAGATGCCCTTAGAGTGTGATGACTTGGTCAGAAAACATCTTAACAACAACAACAACAACAGCAACAGCAAAAAACAATATCTACGACGAAAAATTGCAATTAACAAACAAATTGACATTATGGCATTTGCGTTAAGCTTCGAGCATGACTTGAACATTGGATTCCATTAGCCTCTTAAATAGCTGCCTTTCTACACGCTAATGCATCTTTTCTCAATTGCACTTTTGCTCTTAAGTGCTAATTACCCATATCCGAAAGTAGCACCCAAAAAAACATACACTGAACTGAACTGATCTGATCCGATCTGAACTGAACTGAACTGATGATCTATGTACACACACAGCAAAAAACCCTAGAACTGTTGATCTAGCAAACAAACTGCAGTTCATAGTATAAACAACACTTACGAAAACCGTATCGCATTTGCCCCATTCTTGTTTACCTTAATCAGCACTTTGCACAAACGTTGTCGCTTACTACGCTTCTCCAATCCCAAACTCGGAAAGAGGAGAGACCCCAATTGAACCCAACCGATGTGCTAGCTAGCTAGCTAGCTGAAAAAGTAATGTTTTCCGAATGACATCCAAGGGTCATATTTGCATGGACTTTCTTTGAACACGACGCGCTTGTGTAATGCTAATTAGTATTGACTGTGCTTTAAGTACTCTTTTAATCAGCTAGCTAAATTGTTTTTGCTCAAGTCGTAGAATTACACTTTAAACTTAGCATACACTAGGGCAATTGAATTGTTAATCAATAATTGACGATCCCTTATTATGCAAAATACTATGTCCATCAAGCTAGTATTTGTGTAAAGTTCGTTGTTTCAGAAATATAATAGATAGATTCGACTAACCGATTTTACCATTTCGCATATAGGAGACATAAGGCTTGAAGTAATTTAAAATTTGCACCTTTTTCTTATGTTTTAGGAAAAGATTTCTTGCATATATAGATAAAATATATAAGATTCGACTAACCGATTTTACTCTTTCACCTTTTGTTATGTTTTAGAGAAAGATTTCATGCACATATAGGAGATATAAGACTTGACTTGACTTAATTTTAATATTTCACCTTTTTTGTTATATTTTAGGAAAAGAGTTTCTTCATACGTAGATTGGACTGACCGATTTGAATTTTTCACTTTTTTCGTTTATGTTTTAGGAAAAGATTTGCAGCATATATAGAGAAGATATACATAGGATTTAACTAACCGACTTTTTCACCTCTTTTGTTTTAGAAAAAGATTTGCTGCACATATAGTTAATATAAGATTTGACTTACCGGTCTAATTTTTGCTGATTCGACTGTAATAATTGAGTATTATCCGTTGAAGTTCAGAATGCAATTATAGCATCGATATTTTTGACTGTTTTATGATTTAGATGAGCCAAGAGTATTCGATTAAGTTTCCAATTTCATAAAATATTTAACTTTTCCATACATTAAATTGTTATCCCACAAAATATCCATTGCAGTTGGCACGCAAGGGACTGAAGCTGGTGTTGATCTCACGATCGTTGGATAAACTGAAGACGGTGGCAAAGGAAATAAGTAAGATAGTTGGCAAAATGCTTTAGGCCCGGCTTAAAACACGTTAATTTCATGTGGCATACTTCCAGGCGATGAGTTCGGCGTCGAGGTGCGTGTAATTGATGTGGACTTCACAGCGGGCTTTGAGATCTACGATCGCATACGTCAGGAAACAGTTGGACTTGATGTTGGCGTGTTGGTCAACAATGTGGGCATCAGCTATAGTCATCCAGACTATTTCCTCGATTGCTACAATACGAATCCAAAGTTTTTGCGTGACATTGTGTCGGCCAACATTCATTCCGTTACCCATATGACGGCGATCTTTTTGCCTGGCATGGTCGTGAAGCGCAAAGGTGTCGTCATCAATCTGTCCTCCACTGCGGGTGTCATTCCCAATCCACTGCTGAGCGTCTACAGTTCCACAAAGGTAGCTCCAAATAGATTTTAAAGTCTGACTTAGTGACTGACTTGACTTGATCAATTCTAACCCAATTTGAAGGGACTTTTTCATTATAAAAGCTAACAGCTACGTCACTTCATTACCAAGTAATGAAGTAGTGATGTAGCTGTTAGCTTCATTACCAAGTAGTGATGTAGCTCTTAGCTTTTGTTTGACACACTAAAGATACTAATTCAATCTCCTTTGCTTTAGGCATTTGTGAACAAGTTCAGCGATGATCTGCAGACGGAGTACAAGGCGCATGGCATTCTGGTGCAGAGCGTGCAACCCGGTTTCGTGGCCACCAACATGTCCAAGATACGCAAGCCGAGTGTTTTTGCGCCCACGCCCCAAACGTATGTAAAATCAGCACTCTCGACACTCGGCTTTGCCAACCAAACAGCTGGATATCTGCCACATGCTCTGCTTCAACTAGTCATCCATCTTACAGAGGCTCTGCTGGGCGAACAGTTTGCTAGAAATGTCGTCTTGAAAAACATTTTGGGCACTCGCAAGCGTGCGCTGCGGCGTCAAGAGAAACAGCAATAGAACAATTTTTAGATACGAGGGACATACAGAGAGAGAGAGAGCGCGAGTGATGTTTATAATGTGTCTCCATTTCATTGCCAGTTCCACTTGTAGTCTAATTTGGTGTCTTTTGGACGGGTAATTTGGTAATGATTTGGCACAACAAAAAAAAAACAATTGACAAAAAAAAACTGACTCGAAGCGCGTGATGCGCATTAACAAAAGAATTAAACAGAACAAAACCAATACCAATGATAACGTTATTTTTTTGCTTACATTTTACACTTTTTCAAATTCACCAAGTATTGTTTAGCTTCGCTACACTTACAACAAAAATAAATTAACAATTTTTCAACTTATTGGCGGTTTCTTTTTCACTCAACGTTTATTATCGTTATCGGGCAATACGGTTGACATTTGGTGGTGGTGCGTCGATTTCGATATGCATACACAACCGGGTTATCGTCATCGATAGCATATCAACAAATCCAAATGGCCCATCAACAGCAAGCAAGCAAGCGAGCAACCAACAGTGGACAAACTTTGATTTATACGGTTTATTGTATTTGTGAATGCGATTGAAAGTGGAAGTGAGTGTGTGCTGAGTGTGTGTGATGATTAATTACGGCTCCGCTGCTTGACCAGCCGAAGCACAGCACATTTGTACAGCAGATATAGATATACAAACGCGCCAACTCAAATTCCAACTTGTTGTAATCTACGCAGCAGCGGCAACGATATAAAGTGACAACAACAAAGAGAGCAGCAGCAGAGTAAACGATTTTATGGAGGCAGAACTGTGCAAGCAGCAATTGCTGCGCTGCTCTTCTTATCACACGCAGTTGCTGTAGCTGACTTTTGTGGTTTTGCGCCGCCCCCCTTTTATCCTTGAGGGTTTATTTTTTTTTGCTTTTTGTTTTTATCAGTATCAACTTGTTGCCATAGATGCTGTGATTTTACCCCCGCCGCTCCCTCTTATTACCGTTGGAGATCAAACATTAGTGACGACACTCGACGCGCGATACAAATAATAAATAAATAAGGGAAGCAGTTACAAGGGCGCGGGGTGTTGTATGGCGTTCCGGGGGATGGCGGAAGTGGTTATACAGAACTATTTATAAAAAAAACTAACGAAAGACACGACAAAAGCCAGAACAAGAGGCTACAAATTAAGCAAGTAGCATTAAAGAAACGACGTCGTCGCCAACAACAAAAAATGTACAAAACGCATCAAATATTCAAAGCAACAACAACAACAACAACAGTGGTAACTGTAAACTACCAACAATAATACAAATATAGACAGAGAGTGTGTGAGTGTGAGCTGGGAACAGCTGGCCGACATGGAGGGACGCCGCCCATTGTTTCCCATTGAACCTGAGCCGCCAACAACGCCCACACAGCGACTGACACTGCTGGCAACGCGGTAAGTGTAAGACGTGAGAAGAAGACGCAACGTTTTTAAATACACGCACCTTAAGTTGACAGCCCTGGTCAGAGTACCGCTATGTCATAACATGTGCGTGTATCGTGCTTGTGCATGTGTGTGTGTGTATCCTTTAAGCATATGCATGACATTAGTATGGGTCAATTGGAATGGATTGGAAGCACGCGTGTGTGGGAAGCGGGAATGTGTTGGACACTGTGGAAGGGGTTGTACATACATACATACATACGTATGTATGTACATTTGTATGCTGTTGTCACAATTATTAATAGATTTATTGCGCTTCCTCTTCTCTTTTTTCGCTCGCATCCTAATAATTTTTAGCTCGCTACGTGCGCTGCAATTAAACTGGAAGTTTATCATTTCCGGCATCACATTGACGCTTTTGGCCGTTATTTGGTATTATCCAACGTTCTTCTTATTCTTCGCATTCGTCATCTACTCCTTGGTGCTGGTCTTTGCAGGTAAGACGACCTTTTTAAGTCAATACGCTACAGATATTACAATATTCTTAACAACATAGTTTCGTATTCGCAATTCTAATTCAATGTTTTTTTGTGGGTAGAATTGCATTCTATGTACATACATACATATGTAATCTATTCAGAAAAAATAGTGTGCCCGGCTTCGAGTTAGCTTATTGCTGGGTATCTCGTATATCTTAAATTCTAAACTGGTCTGATATCACTTTCAATAAATCCAAATTGTTTAATCTAAAGTCGCATGACTCATTTGTTATCAAAACCAGCTAGGCGCACAAAAAAAAATATACAAAAGAATAAAAACAAAAAGCAGAGAGGAGAAAGCGGCCATTTTATAAAAATAATTGTCAATGCCATCATCAAAAAAAAGTTCGTTAATTAAAAATTTATCTGCACTTTTGTTATTGCTTCTATTGGGACACAGCTGTCGCCGGCACCGTCTACATACATTACATATTTACGACCAATGAGCCCACAAAGCCAAATCGACTGCCCTCCAAGCTGCTCTACAATGCCACCAAGTGAGTACCGTTATAATTATATATATGATACAGTATTTACCTAATAATGTCATCTTCTCTTCTTTATATAGAAGTCACATTTTTGATTTGCCAAATCCCATCAAGAATCCATCGAATTTACCATTGATTTTTGGCAAAACAGTCGATCTGCAGCTTCAGCAGATCATCGAGTATGTGCTACGAGACTTTATGGTGCCCTGGCTAGGGTGAGTAATCTATAGTATATATATATATATGATCCTAATCCTAATCCTTTCAACACTTTTCTTCTCTTTTCAGCTACGTTGTGACCAAGCCGAAGCTCATCAATGATGTCATACGCGAGGATCTTTGGAATGCCATACAAAAGATACATGAGCGAGCCGCTCGCATGGATCCGGCTAAGATCATTGCCGTTGACATGATCAATCGCGTCACAGTGCATCTCGAAAAGATTCGCATTGCCGAGGCACGCGCGTAAGTTGAGCAATCCTCTAGAGATCCTCTAGGATTTCCATCTAATTTTATTACTTTACGCTTTTAGTGCCGAAACGAGCAGCGCACCTGTGTTTAGCACCAATTCGTACCTGGTCGATGAGGAAAAGGAAATGGAGTTTTTGCGTAAATTGTGCGAGATTATGGTCATTCTGCTGTTGCCACGCGGCTATTCACTGCCACCACTCAAAGTGCTGCTCAGCGAGATTCTGTCCTTTAAGAGTAAGCACACGCAGTATTGCAACTTTAACTAGAACTATTTCGATTCTGTCTCTCAAGACTAAGCATGAAGTATTGAAGTTTTAGTTTGAATGCTACGGAGAGTGTGTAACTTACATAGATTGTTGAAGATTGTTGAGTGTTGATAGATTGTTGAGTGTTGAAGCCAGCAATGCTGTCAAGGGTTTAAACATAGATAGTAAAAACAAAAACTATTTAGATTCTTCCTTTAAAAGTAAGCACGATGTATTAAAACTTTAGCTTGAATATATAACTTAGATCTTTAGCAAATTGTCATTAAAAATTCATTGTATTCCCCAAATCTTCAGCTTGCTTTGAAACCTTGTTACAGCACAAAGATTTCTAGGGTTATAGATAGATAGTAAAATAACTATTTAGATTTTGTTCCTCAAGACGGATAGTGATTGACTTAGATCTTTAGGAAATTGTTAAAACTTCCTTGCTTTCCCTAATTCCATATTCCCTATTTAGTAATATTATTTATATGTACTACAGCTTGATTTATAAGATTTTGTGACAACCGCAATACAAAATGAAAATAAACTGAGGGTTCCATTTTTAAACACTAACCTCAAGATTCGAGAGCAATTATAGAAACGTGTTCAATTGCTTAAATTATATTCATTACTTATTATTATTCTATATAGTATTCTTTCCGATGATCAAAATGCTGACGTCACCGGACTACATCAACCAGAAGGTGGTGCAAAACATTGAGACACGTCTGGCGGCGGCGGCGATTAGCAAACGGAGCTACGAGTATGCGGCTAGTTTTGAGGAGTTCCTCAAGATCATCAACAATTCGGGGAATCTGGAGGAGTTGTCGTTGATACGCAAAAGCATTGTGAATGATTTGATGCATGCGACGAGCATGCAGAATTTGCAACGTGCCAAAGGACTTGATCCCGATACTGAGGATCATACGCTAACCAAATCCGAGCTGACGGCCGCTGTGCGACTCAAGCGTTATGTGCAACAACTGACCGTGGCCAAGGGTCAGTGTGAAAAGAATCTGGCCAAGTTTGGATGGAATGGCAATTACTCCAGCGACACAGTGAGTGAGAAATTTCTTGGAATATGTAAATTCAGTTAATGACTTTTGCTTTTGCTTTCAAGGATTTAACGCTGATGGAAATACTCAATACGGCGGTGGGTCGACGCTTCTTTACGCTATTCCTGGAGCCATTGAAGGCGAGTGCGCTGGTTGGCTTCTATCTGGCCGTCGATGAGATGAAGCATTCGCACAAAAGTGCCACCCATCAGCTGGGCACCGAGATCTTTTACACCTACATTCGTGCACCCAAGCCAGAGATACAAATCGATAAGCATGAGCGCAAACTGATCGAGACCTTTGTGCTCGGCGATGCGGGTCCAGATATATTCTATGATATACAGCGGAATATTCTGCGCACACTGGAGGACAAATACTATCCGCCATTTGTGCTGAGCGAACAGTATCGTCAGCTGAAGGAGGCACTCGATTCGAACGAATTTAACGATCCCACCTTGCTCATGTGTCCCACACTCCTCGGCGATGTGCATGACGATGAGCAGGCCAGCGTTGTCGATGGCCTCAATGGTGCCGGCGGTGCTCCGGCTGCCATCGATGTCGCTGCACACACGTCGTATGCGCGACGAAAGCTGGAGCAGATACAGGAGCGCATCGATAAGAAGAATCAAGCGCTCGATGCGCTCAAGTATTCAGTGAAACCGGAATCGAAGGTGCTGCAAATACTCGAAAAGGAGATGGAGTGGCTAAAGAGCGAGAAGCGACAGACGGAGGCGCATCTCCGACGCACCGATGCCTGGACCGAGCATCTCGGCAAATGGAAGGCGACCATACAAAGTGTCGAGGTGTGTATAGAGATAGTTTAAAGTTGTTTCAGTGCTTGGATAGTGATTCCCCAAGGATATATATTGATAAAGAATACAATTGTTAGCTAGAACTTTGATAATCAATATAAAAATATTACATTTTAAGACAGTTTTCTATAAGAACCATTAGTGAAAATAATCTTAGATACTTTGTCTGACAATCTGGTATATTGTATACTTATGGTATATTTCAAAGTCGAGCACACTCAACTATAGCTTCCTTTATCCTTTTTTGTATATTTTACTACTTTTGTGGAATATTTGTATATTATTAGAATATGTTTTTATTGACAATGAGCAGCGGGTATCTCACAGTCGAGCACACTCAATTGTAGCTTTCTTACTAGTTATTTTAATATCGAATACGAATTTCTTATGGCAATGAAATGATCTAGAGACTAAATAAGGCCTTCACGATAATTTTAGTTCTTTGCTAATAACAATTGAATAGAGAAGACGGATCATTTATATTTAAAGCATTTCACAGTCGAGCACACTCAACTAAAGCTTCCTTTATTGTTTTCCTTGCAGGTATCCGATGAGAAGGAATCACTCCAATTCATGATACTCGTGCACGTGGACGAGGACATCAATGCACCGCCACAGGCAGCGCCCAAGAATGGCGACAGCAGCAGCACAGGACGTGCACAACGACGTCGTCCCTCGGGGATATCCAGTGGCTGGGTGGTGATGCGTTCGCTTAATCAAGTGCACGTAAGTAGAGACTAAATTCTAATAGTGAACTGAATACTATAAACTAATTTGCCCCTCAACAGGAGCTGCAACGCAAGCTGCGACATGTGAGCTCCAATTTAAAGTCACTCGATTTGCCCACAAACTTCAAGTTCTTCTTCCTGAAGACGGATCGTCATGCACAGGAAAAGGCCAAAGGACAAATTCAAAAGTTTCTCAACGTGAGTAGAAATGTGATGGAAATATTTCTAAACGATCCTAAACTCTACTTCCTATATACTTAGTTCATATTGGAGGACGATCATTTGAATGGCAGCGAAGCGATCTATACGTTTCTTAGTCCTAGTTCGGATCATCTGAAGCAAACGTTGCCCTCGCCCAAAAAGTCAAAATTCTCGTTGTCGACGCTATTCAAGAGTGATGCGGCCAAGGCGCATGACAGCAACAAGGCAAGCGATCCGTTTTGGGGACTGCAACGCGATGACGATGACATGTCCACGTATCTCGATGGCGAGACGAGCAGCGATGCCAAACTGCTGGCAGATTTGGATAGCAAAGATTCGATAGCGGAACCAATGTATGCCCTCATGGGTGAAATCTTCGATATGGGCGGCGTCTTTAAGTGGCTGCGAAAGAGCATCATCTCGTTCGTTCAAATCACCTATGGACGCACGATCAATCGTCAGATACGTGAATCGATTGCCTATCTCTTCGAGGAGTCCATGCTGCACAATTATTTCTCGGCGATTTTGAAATCCTTTTGGCCCGGCGGCGTTTTGGCATCCGCTTATCCGGTGCGTTCCGAGGACATGAAGGAGATGACCACCAATGCCGCGAAAGCTCTGCTCACCGATCACATACCCGAGGTGCTGTGCAATCTTGTCGGCGCCCAGGCGGCCAAACGTGGCGTCCTCAAGGTGTTCGATGCCCTGCAGAATCCCACATACAACAAACAGTTGTTCTATGTAAGTTGAGAATTTGTTTAAATTCACTATCTCTCGGTCAATCTGTAACACAATCTTTAATGCGTTTTCTGTAAAGTAATTTTTCCCACTATCCATGAGGTTGAAGGGTAGTATAACATTGTGACACCAGGATATGTATGTAACAGACTAGAGAAGGCCTCTCCGACGCTATATAGTGTATATAATCTTGATGTCCGTTTGTCCGTATTTTTGTATGACCAAAAAGCATAATTATTAATCTTGCTTGGACTCTATGTTATATTTTGAGCGAGGTACTAAATTAATATACCAAATATTTGAGTATGTGTTTAGTGTTTTTATGGTATATAGTATGTGGTACTACACGGGTCTTAGTTGCTTTGGCTGAAAATCTGGTATATTTTTCACTATATATAGTATATAGTACTATATCAAAATACCAAATATAGGCTTTCATATTTTTTTTTTTGTAATTTTGCGGAATATTTTGCAGTCTATTTCGTGTACAGTACTAAATCAATATACCAAATATAGTCTTTGTTATATTTGTAGTTTTTTGCGGTATATTAATTTGGTATATTTTGAAATTAATACCGCGCTGGTTTTGCTTTTGTTCCAAATGGGTAGCTTTCTTACTTGTTCTATGTAAGTTGATGGTTCAATTAGTTATGGCTGTCAACTAAAGCATTACAGAGACTAGAAGAGCTAGGGCGACATTTTCTCTAATGAAAAGGGGCAAAAAAATTCTCTGAATATGTTGATAGTCTCACAAATTTAACTTACTTGCTTGTAAATTGTAGAAGTTAGATAAGAAATACTTTTGTATGGGCAACAACGCTGCTTACGAGTTTTAGTTGATTTGGCTGAAAATCTGGTATATTTTTCACTCTATGCTATATTTTGAAATATATAAAAATACCAAATATAGTCTTTGGTGTAAGTTTTAGTATTTTACTGTTGACTTGGTATAGTTTTAAATGAATATCGCAAAGTCGAAAGTCTAAAATGGTGTCTTACTTTACAGGAGCTGCTGGAGATCCTGATGATTGAATTCTTTCCGGAGATACGCCAGCTGAAGGTGAACAACAGCGCCAACGGCAGCAAACTGAATACGGCCACAGCGGGCGTGGCAGCCGCCTCCGCTGCCGCAGCATTGGCCGCAGTCGCAGCTCTGCCGCTGAACTGCAACAGCCATGGAACAGTCCACGGTGCGGCGTCGAGTCTGGCGCCAAGTTCGACGACGACACACACGGCTGCTGGCAATGCAGCGGGGAATCCCAAGGAGCATTATCATCAATCGCCGCCGCAGCAGTCGCCTTATCATCAGAGCAGAGCTGAGCCGCATCATCACGGCACGACGGGAGCCAAGTAGAAGAGACGACATTAGAACTCCTTTTCTTTTTATTTTTATGTACTTTAATTATTTTTAGAATGTGTTAACAAATAATGCTCTCTCGCGCTCTCTCTCTCTTTCTCAGTGTATACTCTATATAGCGAACTCGCTCTAAGCTGTGTTTTTTTTTTTGTTTTTGTGTTTTTTTCTTAATTAGCTGAATTTTGACGTAGTATATTTAGGATTAGAAAAGAAAACCGTAACGGAAACGCAGTACAATTCCTTCACCCTAAATGTCCCGTGTTATTTGTTTCGTCTTGTAGTCGTAAATTGTTTGTTTTTCTTGTTTTTTTATGTGTATTTGTTATTACTATTATTATTATTTTTAACATTTCGATTGTGCAGTATTAAGCGTTACACCAAACTGTTCTCCCAACCACATTCCTATTTCCCAAAATTAGCTGACACAACGAATTTCCCAAATTCCATAAGATACACGATTGATTGATTGATTGTTTGTTTGTTGGTGCCGTTGCCCCAAGTATATAACGATTTAACTGGAGTCGACTTATTGTGATCTTAGCAAGTAAACAGCACCAAAAATAAAAGAATTGAAATTGATTTCCAACTACTATATATATACATTATATACAAATATTATATATACTATATATATATATACATATATGTAATTAGATAAACCAAATAGTATATTATACACACACCAAACACACACACGATGTTATAATACCCCTTACAAAAGGCTGACGCTCCTCGAAAAAAAACAAAAACTAAAACCAAACTCTCGCTGCTTTTCCCCCTCAGCGAATTGACTTGAAATGGGAGCGCGCTGACAAATTGTATTGTATTGGATTGTATATTCTATTTATGTATTGCAGTTGCAATGTTTTATGTGTAAAACAATATTTAACAAAAAAAAAAAAAAATTAAAAGAAATGAAAAAACAAAACACACCCAAGCGAAATAAAGATGCTATTTATGTAGATATCCCAGTTTCTTATCTTATTTCCGTTTTTGGCAACATCTCGTTACAGCTGCTTTTAGATTGAATACACTCTCTCTGTTACTTAGCTAAGTATTATTTATAAGTATTATTTTACAGCTTACAACTATTCGTGTGTACTTCATATTCATCAGGAATTTTTCAATATTAATACTTATATAGTAGTATTCTTAATTTATTACTTACAACTATTTGTGTGTACTTCCATTTTGGAGTAGCTCAGGAATTTCTTAATATTAATACTTATATTCCGAGTAGTGTACTTAATCTATGAGATTTTCTTTCTTTTCTAGAATATTTCATATTATCTTATGTTCAACTTTTACTGTTCACTCCAACTCTGTTTTATAGAATATTTCATATTTTTGTTTTATGTTTAAAGTAGTTTCAGATACAAACTAAAAAAATACGCGTCAATATACATATTAATTGAAATTCAAAACCAAAAGCTTAATTTATGCATTTGTTCTCGATAGGAACTTCTTGTTATTAAGTTTGGCACAAACAAATTCTTCATGAATTACTTAGTTGCAGATTTCACTTGTATTCTTCATGTATCAAAAATATTGTAAAATTTTTAATTATATAATATAATTATTATTATATAAAGTGCATATTCTTACAAGGTTTTCATTTGTCATGCGATTCCAACAGCTGACCAAAAGTTTCACTGCTTACAATAACATTCCGCTTAAAGAACATAATCTCTGACTCTTAGCATATTTTACAGATAGGACTTATCTAAAAAATAAACTTTAACTTCAAGCATGACTTATAACTACCTCTAATACATAAAAAGTGCAAAATCTTAGCGTTGTTTGTTTTCCCCATTTTAGTTTTGGTCTTCATCTTAAAAACTATGTCGTAAATATGGTATTTACCTTTACTGGATAACTGAGAGTCGGGCAATTCCTATCGTAAGTTATGTCTAGGTCTCAGATTACGCTAAAAACTATGTGAACTATATGTTATAAAGATTTAATTTTATATTCAATATTCACTTTTACTGATTGAGACTAGACAATACACTCGGTTATGACAATAAGCCATTAAAATATACAAAATTCCTTTCGGAAATTAAAATTAGTTTTTAACTCTACATAATCCAAAATGACTTCAAAACTATGGTTCCTACGGGTTAATTTAATGAATTATAAATTAACCCGATGCAAACAAAGTTAAAGCTGGAAAACTTATCTTCTTCTCTTTACTTTTAAGTAAAATATTAAAAGTAAACCTTCAACTTGAACTTACACAAATCCTAAATTAAACAAACTTAAAGCTGGGAAACTTCACTTCTTGTGACCTCTACTAAAGACTACTTTCATACTTAAGAAAAAGAATAAAATAAACCTATGACTACTTACACCACAAATCCTAAGTCTCTAGTTTACTTCTTGGTTTTCTAAAATGCAGCTAACTTCTGTATGATCTGTTCTAGCTCTGTTAGCTCCATATCCACGACAATGATTGTAAGATTCTTGCGCACAGGTGTTGGCTTTTTTATCAGTAGCTTCACCTCAAAGTGTTTTAGCAGAAAGCGCCACTTAAGCTCGGTCTTTTTGCGATCCGACAGCAACTCAAAGGCATCCGCATTGAGACCCAGCAATTGATTAGCAACGCCGCCACTGAGACGCGTCTCCACCAGCGTGCCCGTGTGATCCGACAAGTGAATATTGATGTTGAAGAACTTCTCGGCACGTGCCCCGCTGTATTCCAATGAGAACTCTAGCTGACAATGCTCATTGTCGCATTCACTGCGATTGCTTGGAATGAGGCGACGACATGATTTGCTGCAAAAGTAAACGGAAAAGTTTATACAATCGTAATTTAATTTAGTCCATCTACAAAACAATAGTTCAATTAAAAACTAAACAACAAATTGATTGGCAATTGAAAAATTAAGTTTACATTTAAAGTGAGAAATCACAATATAAACAAATCAGACTTAATAAAAATTGTATTTGATTCAATAATGGTTTGCTACTTTCAGTTACTTGCCATTTCTTGTTGATGCTCGTGCCCAAGCCATCGATGTCGAATTTGCTGACCATAGCATAGAGCACGGCCGTAAAGTGCTCGCTGGTTGAATCCTGCAGTTCGCCCTCGGCACGCGCATAAATCTGTCGAACCGTCATCTGAGTTTGGATCTCTGCAGCTGTTCGAAGTTTGGATTAATACACTTTATTATAGATTATCTCTTTCCTACTCACCTGGTGGCAAATTCTCCACATCGCTTTGCGCACACAACTCAAAGCTGTTCAGCGGTGTCTTGGCCGCAAAAGCGAGCAACGCTTGAGCCTCTGGACTTGTTGGTTCTGGGTTCTCGTAGATGAGCGTGCAGCTGGCATGACTAAGCACTGAACAGCCATGAAATTGCGAATGCGCGACACGCACATCGATCAGATGCAACAGCGTTTTGCCCGCTTGCCAGCGCTGAGCACGACGTATCCAATTCACGTGCCACAGCGTCAACATCATGCCCGACGCACAGCTGGTATCGATGACCACCAGTTCAAGGCACTGCAGGAGTGTGCTGCCATTGCGTGGCTGCTTGCGTTTCAGTTCACGCACCGGCGGCATCGTGGCCACTGCCACGAACAGATCAACAAAGGCAGCCGGACGCTGTTCACCGCCTGGCATCACGCAACGCACATCCCGGAGTTTGAGAGCTGTACTCAGTGCTTTGTGCGATTGCCCGCAAAGTTGCAACAATGCTTGCAGTGTTGCCTGGTCGTCGCTGCTATGTTTTACCAAATAGCCGTGTCCTTCGTTGACAACAAGTGCACACGACAGTGTGCCGCTTGGTTGATAGCGATTCTCAGTGAATCCGTTGTGTGACGGCAGCAATGGTGGTGTTATGGCCATCACTTTGGCCCCAACGATGTCGACTACGTCGCCCATCTGTAGCATTGCATTGTACTCGTGCACGCTGGCTTCGGAGCTCCAGCACTTGCAGTTGGCAATGTGACGCTTCGTGTCACGCAACGTGAAATTGATCACGCCACGCTTTTCGCTGCTCAGCTTGTCGAGGAAGATGTGCGGCTCGGATTTTGCAATGATGAGGGCAACGGTGGAGAAATTGGTCATAGTAGGGTGCATATCGATCAGATGGAGATGTTTTGTTGTTTTAAACTTCGATGCAGACATGTTAAGACTTAGAAATTTGCACCGGAAATGGCTAAAATGTTATTTTGAGGATCGTTAAAAATCAACGTGCACACACTGATAACGAATCGTGGTGTAAATGGTTATTGGTTGACAAATAAACATATTACACATGGGATCAAACACACAAGTAGAAGTGGAATTTATATATACAATTTCCCAATTGGTATAGATCACTTGCTCAATCATTTTAAAGGTAAATAAAAAACACTAGTAAAAATTGCGACACCGACCGTTAGAAGTAACGCTGAAAACCGCCATATGCAAATAGAGTGGCCAAACTTCAAGTTCAAGCTCAAGTGTGTCCAATGCAAAAAAAGTGCACTAACCGCAAAAGTTATCGCTGCGTAATCGTGTGTACACACCATATCCTTCGCCTGTGCAACGACTATATTGTCAAAATGCAAATTTAATCGCTATAAAATATTCCACAAGGCACTGTAATAAATTTACCGTAATATTGCTAAAAACATTGCCATCATCCAAATTAAGTAATTGGAACATTTTAAATGTTTGACCTAGAAAAAATATTCAGCCACTGCAAATGTTATCGCTGCGAAAGCGTATGTACACACTGTCCAACCGCCATTTCTGGCCAAATTAAAAAAATACAAATTAAACAGTTACGGCATTTAAAGTATGGTTTACGTACTTTTTTGTGTTGTTATTAATTGTTTAGGCTTTGTTTTATACAATTTTTACATATCTACAACATAAAACGTGGGCGTGTTCGCCATGCTGGAACACAATTCGGGAATAATTGTTTGCTGTTTTTTTTTCTTTTTCATTTCGATTTCTTAGTCGTTTTTTTCTATTCTTTTTTCTCTTCTCTTCTTTTTTTTGTTTTTTCGTTTTTGTTTTGTTTTGAATTCATCCAAGGTACATAATATAGAACTCTAACGCTAGTGTATATCAAGAATTATTGGTAAGCCGCTTTAACTAGTCATTTTTAGTTGTTGTTGGAAGCTGCTTGGAACGTGCGAGGGAGATGCTTGGATAATGGTCGGATTTAATTGCTCGATGCTGTGTTTGGATGCGCTTCGTCCTCGCTCTTATTATTGCCTAATATCCAGTCCATGAGTACCATTGAAGGTGATCGCAGTGATGATTGAGCTGTGTGAGAAATGAGAGAAGTATATATAGAAATATCAGATATCAATTTCTCATCAAGAATACTTACATGGATCCCCTTCAAGCTGTGCCTGCTGTTGTTGATGTTGCTGTGGCTGCTGAGGAATTGTTGGAGGCGCTGTAGCTGCTGGTATGACTGTTCCTGTTGCTGTGGTCGTCGTCGTCGACGTCGTTCCCGTTGTTGTGGCTGCTGTTGTTGTCTTGGCCATGTCTCGCTGGAGCTGTATCATCTGTCGCAGTCGCTGCTCACGTTCATCCACAATAACCTTGTCCTTGGAATGCTTCACCGTCTGCAGCTCTGCCAATCTGTGTAGTCGCATGAAAAATACATTTAGCATGTGCTCTCAAAACTCTGAAGATGAACTTACTTTTGTTTTAGGTCACTACTGGGATCACTGTCCGTTGGCGGCGCAGGAGCTAGCAGAACTGCAGCTGGAACGCCGGCTAGAAATAACGATAGAGATGATTAAAGTTATTGCATACTAATTAATACTTAAGATAAGACTACTTTGTTTGATCTAAAATAACAATAGAATAGCTAAGCTAAGCTAAGCTTATAAGTTCCTCAAACAGAATGTATTTTATTGAAATCCCTTTCTATTTTATGCTAAATTGTTACTCACTTCGTTCGGCTTCCAGCTGTCGCAGCGTATCCGAGAGCTTCAGCTGCAGATGATCGCGTTCCTCCAGCAGCTGGACCAACTCCAGTATCATCTCCTCGACACGCATGTCCCGCTGATGCAGCATCATCAACGCATAGTCCAGATCCGCTTTGAGCACATACTCTGGCAACGGTTCCTGGCTAATGCTGCCCGTGGCTCCAGCGCCAGCTGCTGCTCCACCTGACGCTCCGCCAAGTGTATTCTGCAGCCGGAAGGGATCATACTGTGAGGCGAGACGCGCGTATTCCGCCGATCGAATGGCCAACTGCTCCTTGAGTGTGACTATTTCCATTTCCTGTGTTTCCAGCGCCTTTTGCATTTTCGCCAATAGCTCATTGTCCTCCGCTGGCGCTGAAATCGGCTGTTGCTGCTGCTCCTCCACTGCGGATTTGATCTCCGCAGGCTGTTGCGGCTGCTGCTGTTGTGATGTGGTCAGCTGCTCGATCTGCGCCTGATAGGCGGCTTCACGTTGTGCCAAATGCTCCTGCCAAATGTTTGCAACCTCGCTGCATTTTTGCTCCACCAGGGCCTCCCATTGTTGATTCAATGCAGTCAAATCTGGCTGTGGCTGCGGCTGGGACTGAGACTGGGATTGCGATTGTTGCAGCAGCTCCAGCGTTTTGCGCAGCTCGGTGATCTCAATGGTTTTCATGTCCAGTTCGAGCACGGTTTGCTTCATTTTGTCTTCCAACTCCAGGCTGGACAACACATGATTGTTGAGCACACGCAACTCCTCCTCCATGTCGCTCTTCTCCTGCTGCAGCTGCACGCACTGTTGACGCACTAGCTCCAGCTCCACTTCAATGCTTGGCGGTGGCGTCGCCTGCTTCAACTCCTCCCCGCTTGGCCGATCCAGTTTGTCCTCCTCCAGCTGCTTGATCTGCATGCGCAGCAGCTGCAACTCCTGATTCTTGGTGAGTATCTCCAACACCAGTTTCTCGGTTTGATCCTCACGCATCAGCTCCTCGATGCGCTGCTTCAGATGCACTATCTCCGACTCCTTCTCCTGCAGCAGCGCCACACTCTCGTCACTGGGTGCACTCACCGTTGCCGGCAGCTCCAGCTGCTTGGCCTTCAGCTCCTCCAGCTGCAGCTGCAGTTGTTCGCGTTCCTGTTGCGCCGCCTCTGCACGCTGCTGATCAGCCAGCAGCTGTTCATGCAATTGCTGACGCTCCAGCTCCGACTGCTGAGCGAGCGCTTCGAGTGCCCGCTGCTTCTCCTGTTGCAGTTGCTCGCGTTCACGCTGCGCTTGCGTCAGCGCCTCGTGTGCCTGCTGCTTCTCCAGCTGCAGCTGAGCGTGCAGCTCCTGGCACTCGGTACTCAGCTCCTGATTCTCCACCTGCAAAAGCTCGATGCTCGCTTGAGCCGCCGCCGTTGACGGAACAGCATCGGTTGCTGTTGTTGCTCCTGTTGCTGTTGCTGTTGTTGTCGTGGTCCCCTCATCGCCCCAGCTCTCCAGCTGCTGGAGTTTCTCCTGCAGCTCACGTATGCGCGCCTGATACATTTGCACATCCATGTCCTGGCGCTCCTTAAGCTCCGCCATGCGCTCGTTGCCCGCGGTCAGCACATCGATGCGCTTCGCCAGCTTCTCCTTCTCCAGTGCATGCTGTTGCAACAGCTCCTCGCTCTTCGCCTGACGTGTCTCATGCAGCTGCAACTGATGCCGCAGCTCATCCATAATGGCGCTGTCTAGATCATTAGTGTCGATGCTGCTGCTCTTCGCCTGCTCCTGCTGCTGTTGTTGTTGTTGCTGCTCTTTGCTGCGATATTCCTTGATGCGCTTCATGAGCTTCGCTGTCTTCGTTTGCAGCTCCAACTTCTGTTGTTCCAGCTCGACGATGCGTTGCTGCAGTTGCTGTACCTCGACTGCTGGACGCTGATGCTGCTCATCGGCTGCTGCACTCGCCCAGGGATCTTCATCTACGCCCCAATCAACAACAACCTGTTGCTGCTGCTGTTGCTCCGGTTCGGGTTGACACAAATACGCCTTCTTTGGTGTGATGATCTCCTCCACAACGGGTTCCGTTTGTGGCAGACCCAAATCGAGCTGCTGTGACGCATCTGTCACCGTTTCCGTGCCAAAGAACATGTCCAGCGTGGGCGCTGCACTTGTTGCAACAATCGTCGACTGCACCGGAGGTTGTGGCTCCGATTGTATCAGCTTCTCAATGGCCGCCAAACGTTCGCGTTCCTCGGCTGCGGCACGCAGTTGTGTCAGCTCCTGTTCCCGCTCGGCGAGCAAACGCTCCAGTTGTTGGCGTCGCTCCTCGTGCTCCGCCAATGCCTGATTGCGTGCCAGCAACTTGGTCTCCAGCTCCTTGGCATGCTTCTCCAGATCGGACACGTTGCGCTGCAGATCCTCGATGGTTGGCGGCTCCACTATCGTTGGATCGTGGGGCACTCCCATGCCTTGGCTGCTTAGCCTCAGCGGTTGAGCGACAATCTCATCGAATGGCGATGGCGCCGCTGCAGCGTCGTTGCCAAAGAACATCGCAGGTGCCGGAATCGGAAGGTTCTGTAAATAATCAGTAAATTAGTCTTTTGAACTTTTGCCAGCACCTAGCATCTGACAGGAATCTATTCTAATTCTATATCTGTCTTTCTCTGTCATTATCCTGTATTTCCTAGGAAGGTTTCCGCATTTATCTTCTCCTCTTGCTTTACCTATTGTCCGATCTCGGGACTTTTCGCCAACAACTTTCCCTGCTCATATATTTTCCTACGTACCAGTTTTAAGAGTTTTCCTGAGGTTTCGAAAAAATCCTTGAAGTGATTTTAATACTTTCCTTGCTCAGTTCTACAACTACTACTCCAAACACTTTCAAATCTTTCTGAGGAACCCTCTCTTCTCCGAGCATCTAAAAGCTTCTCGCGTATTACTGTATCAGATCCCTAATGTGATATAACTTCCTAACTCTCTTCCTATTCCTTACAAGAGCTTTCAGCTCAGCTTCTTCTGCCAACTTCCTGTAGTGATCTAACTTCCCTAAACCCTTTTTACCGCTTAACCCCAACATCGATTTTTCAAACTACTTCTCCAATAATTTCCCCTTGTCGATTGACTTACCTGTTCCGCTGGCGGTGGCTGTCGCTGAGCTTGATTACCACTGTTGGGACGCATCCAAGCCGTCATCCAATCCTCGCCGCCCTGTGGCGTTGCTTGCGCAGCTTGCGTCTGGTATTGTGTGGCAAAGATGGGCGATGACACAGCAGCTGGAGCATTAGCTTGTTGCCTGGCCAGCTGCTCGGCCTGTTCGTCGAGTCGAGCTTGCATCTCGGTCAACTGTTCAGCCAGTCGCTTGTTCTCCGTTTCAATGTAGACCTGATCGTCGGTCTGATTCTGTCCCAAAGTATCGAGTTCAGCCAGCTGTTGCTGCAGTGCCTGGAGTTCCTGATTGTGATTCGCGCACAACGCATCGATTTGCGTACGCAAATTATCCATTTCGGTCTTATCCTGCAGCGCTTGCATGCGCAACTCCTGCAACTCGAGGACATCCTGCTCGGCGCTATCCTGTTGCAGACGCAACAGCGTTGCCTCCCGGCTTAGCGTGGCACGCTCTCGCTCTACGTCGGCGAGCTCCTCGCCCAGACGCGTCAATTCCTCGCCCCGTTGCTGCAGCTGTTCCTGTGTGCGCTCCAAGCGTTGCGTCAGCTCCCGTGTCTCGACGGTGGCGCGCTCCATGTGCGCACTCAGATCACATTCCATCTCATCCAGCTCGGTGGCCTTGGCCGCCAGTTTGGCATCGTAAACGTTTCGCTGACGCTGCAACTCCAACTGTCGCTGCTGCAGCTCCTCGCGCAACTCGTGCAGCTCCTGCTCGACGTTGCTCTGACGCTCTGCCCGCTCCGCTTGCGCCTGTTGCGTCTGCTGTTTGTGACGCGTCAGCAGCGCCTCATGTTCCGCCTGCAGGCTCGCCAGCTGCTCACGCACTTCGTCCGCTTCGCTGCCCAGCTGCTGGAGTTGTCGGCTCTGAGCCTGTTCGTGTTCCTGCAGCTGCTGTACACGCAACTGCAGTTGGGATTCATGCGCCAGCTGCTGGGCACTGCGTTCCTCCAGCTGTTGTTCCAGTTGCTCTATGCGCGCCAGCTCCGCCGCTTGTTCCGTCCTCAGCGCTGTCGTCTGATCCTGCAGCTCGGCGTTCCGTTGCTGCAGTTCGGTGTTTTGCGTCTCCAGGGTTTCCATGTACGACTGATCCTGCTGCAGCTTGGCTTGAATGCCTTCGTGCAGCGTCTCCAGACGCGCAATGACCAGCTCAAAGTTAGCCTTCTCCGCCAGCAAGGCGCTGTTCTCCGTCTGCAATTGCTGCAGCGTCTGCAACTGTTGCTCCCGCTCCGCCTGCAACTGTTGGAGTTGCTGTTGTTGCTGCTGCTGTTGCGCTTCCTCCTCGGGTTGCGTTTGCAACTGGGCACGCAGCTCGGCCAACTCTCGCTGCAGACTCTGTATGCTGGCATTGCGGTGCTTGATCACCTCCTTTGACTTGTCAAACTTAATCGACTTTTGCTCCAGCTGTCGACGCAGTTCGTCTATCGTCCGGCTGTTGTTGTCGCCATCGCCCGCACGCTCCGCCAGCGTCTGTTCCAGCTGGAAGCTCTCCTGACGCAATGCGGTATTCGCATGCACCGTATTCTGGAGCTCAACCTGCAGGCGATCCGTCTCCTCCTTGAGCTTGGACAGTTTGCTCTTGTGCTTGTGCGCCTGCTGGTGCAGCTCATAGTTCTCCAACTCTCTGTCGGCCAGCTGTTGCTCCAGACGCTTCAGTTCCTCCTGCAAACCGAGCTCTTCCTCCGCCTGCTCCTGTCGCTGTTGCTCGGACTCCTTCAAACGCTGTTCGACGAGTTGCAATCGCTGCTCGGTTTGTTGCTGCAACTGCGTTTGCTCCGCGTTGCGTTGCTGCAGCTGCGTTAGCTGAACGCTTGTCTCACTCTCCGCTGCCTGTTGCGCTTGCAGCTGCTGAAGTTGTTGCTCCAGGTCGGTGTGCTCCGCATTGCGTTTCTTCAGCTGCAAGGCGTACTTCTTCAGCTTGTCCCGCAACTCGCGATTGCGCGTCTCACTCGTCTCCAACTCCTGCTGGCACTGTTGCAGCTCCAGGTGCTTGAGGTTCGATTCGTGCTCTCGCTCGCTGTAGCTCTCGATCAGCTGTTGCTTCTGCTCCGCAACGAGTGCTTGCAAAATACCCAACTCACCCTCTAGGGTCTCGATGCGCGAATCCAGTTCGTGTCGTTGTCGCTGCTGTTGCTCCAGCTGCTTCTCGTGCTGCATTTCGCTGGCGTTCAACTGATTGTCATGCTGCTCCGCCTGCAACTGCAGCTGCACCAGCTCCGCACTCTGTCGGGCAATCAGCTCCAAGTGTTCCGCTTCCGCTGCACGCAGTTCCGTAATTGTGGCTTGGAGCTGATCACGAACAGCGGCGAGTTCTTCGGCTGCTGCGAGTTGCTGTTGTGTCTGCTGTTCGCTCAGTTGTTGCAGCTGCTGCTCCAGCTCCTGTTCTCGCTCCCGCTCCGCATCGCGTTGCTCGGTTATGGCCAGCGTTTTAGGTGGCGTCGTCTCCGTTGGCTCGTAGCTATCGCGCAACTCCTCGAGCTCCGCTTGCAATGCGGCCAACGTTGATTTCAGTTCCGCATTCTGCGCCGTCAGCTGCTCGTATTCCGCAAGAGCTTTGCCATTGGGTGCGGTGACAGCCACGACAGTTTCCACAACTGTGACCGTCTCCACCGCAGTGCTGGCTTCCTTCACCTTGTGCAGCAATTCGGTCAGTTGAGTGTGCACATTCTTCGCCTCCTTCGCCAGCTTCTTGGACACATTGAGCTTGGCATTGCGATCGTTGGCCTTGCGATACGCTTCCAGCTCGGAGCTGAGTTTGCCCAGCGAACGTTCGCATTTGTCCAGCAACGCAACGCCGGCATCACCGCAATCGAGGGCGGCGACCACCTCGGAGGAACGCTGCATGGAGCTCAGCTCCTGCGAGAGATTCGATTTTTCGCTCTGCAGCTGCAGCGACAAATGTTGCTTGTCGCGTTGCAATTCCTCCAGCTGTGAATGCAACGCTGCTCGCTCCGTTTGCAGCTGCTCTTGGGTGTGCTTCAGTTGAGCTGCCAGCTCCGAGGATTGCTCCGAATCGCGTTGTTCCTGAAGCTCTGCATGCAAGCGTGCGTTCTCCGCCTGCAGCTGCTCGTGTTGTTCCGCTTGCTCCGGTTGCTGCTGCCTCAGCTCCTCAAGCGCCTCTTGCAGACGGGCATTCTCCTGCTGCAGTTGCTCCATTTTGGCCAACACCTCGCGTCGTTCGTTCGCAAAGAGCTCAATCTTCTTGAGCAGCTCATCGCTTTCGGCGCGCATTTGCAGCAAACTTTCGTTCACCTCCGGATCGGGTGCCGTCGAATCCGTTTGTGTTAGTTCGCTCACAAAGCTGGGCGCCGCCTCTGCATCAGCATCAGCTTCGACTTCAGCTTCGGTCTCCGCATCACCGGCATCGCCTTCGCTGGCGGGACGTTGGCTAAAGCGTCGTTCGCTGGGTCGTTCGACAATCTCAATGGATTCCGCTGAACTGGACGAGCTGAGCTTCTCCAGCTTGTCCAGCAGCTCCATGTTCTCGTTGATGTAATGCGACAGCTTCTTGTCCAGCGCCTCCTTTTCCGTTTGCAGCGTCTGCAGCTGCTGGCGCTGCTCCTTGGCTTCGGTTTCCAGTTGCTGCACACGCTGCGACAGTTGCTCCTCCAGCTGCACTTCGCTCAACTCGGATTCAACGCGCGCCGACTCCGAGCCACGTTGCAGAGCCTCCAGCGCCTGCTGCAGTTCCTCCTTTTGCTCCTCCAGCAGGCGTATCGCTTCGGCTTGCGCGGCATTCGCTTGCACTCGACTCGATTGTTGTTCCTCATCGTGCTCCTGCTCCGGATCCTCCTCCTCGACGTGGGCCAACTGCCATTGACCCTTCTCGTCCTCCAGCACGGTGATGCGTTGCTGCAGCTGCTCGTTCTCCGCACTCAACTGCGTCAGCTGCTGTTGTGTGTCGCTGCTTTGCAGTTTCTGCAGCTGCTTCTCCGCCTGCTTGCACTTCAACTTCAGCTTGATGTTGCTCTTGTTGGACTCGTCGAGTTTCTGCTTCAATTGCTGCAACTCCAGCTGCAGCTGTTCGTTCACCTGCACATCTTCGACTTCGTCGAGGAATATCGGTTTCGCTTTCACGCCCTGCGACAACTTCTCCTCGAGCACACGCAAATTCACATTGAGTACATTCAGTTCGGTGGTTTTTTCCGCCAGCTGCTCCGTTTGCAATGCGATCGTCGCCTCCAGTTCGGACAAATGTTGTTGCGTCTCTTCATTTGAAGTGCTGCTGTTGGTGGCGACTTCTTGTTGCTGCTGTTGCTGTTGGGTGTCCCGCAATTGTTGCTCCAACTGTTGCAGCTGTTTGGCCAGCTCTTGATTCACTTGCGCATCGGTGGAATTGTTGCTCTCTTGCTGCTGCTGTTGCAGCTGCTCGTGTTGCTGCTCCAGCAGCAGCAATTGTTCGCGTGCCTGCTGCAATTCCCTTTGCGTAGCCTCCAACATTTCGCTGCTCTGCTCCAGCTCCGCGTTGCGTTCCCGCAACTGTTGCAGCTCCGTTTGCACGCGACTCGTGGTCGCCAAACCAATTAGCTGCTCACTCTGCTCGGCCAGCGTGGCCTCCAGTTGTTGCACCTGCTGTTCGCGTTGCTGCAACGCGTTGCGCAACTCGTGCAACTCCTGTTGTTGCTCTTGCTCCTTGCGTGTCTGCTTCAGTTCAATCAGTTTCATCTTGTTCTTCAGCAGCTTCAGTCGTCCCTCTTCGCTTTGCGCCGTCGTCGCTGTTTGTT
This sequence comes from Drosophila sulfurigaster albostrigata, assembly GCF_023558435.1. Classification (NCBI taxonomy): domain Eukaryota; kingdom Metazoa; phylum Arthropoda; class Insecta; order Diptera; family Drosophilidae; genus Drosophila; species Drosophila sulfurigaster. The sequence continues at coordinate 24,140,994 of NC_084885.1, forward strand.
GCAACTGCAACTGCAACTGTTGCTGTTGTTGTTGCTGCTGCTGTTGCAGTTGTTGCTGCAAATCGGCAGCCGAACGATGTCGCGATACAGGCGTCGCATGCTGGCTGCTTAAGGCACGCAAATCATTCATCGAGGAGCCCAGCTCAACGCCGCTGTTGCTTTGTCGCAATCCCGATTTGACCGATTGCAGGGATCGAGCCATGTCACGTTTTCGCTGCTCGAGCAGAGCACGATTCTGTTCGGTGCGTTGATTTAACATTTGCAGCTTCTCGTTGCCGCTGCCGCCGCTCAGGTCCAGCAGCTCCTTGCTGGGCGTCACCAGCGGCGTGGACATCTGCTGTGGCTCGTCGTTAAGCGTGGTGTCCGCCACTGGGCCAAGGCTCAGTTTGTGTCCCAGCGATTTTAGCGATTCCATCGAATCGCTCATGCTGGACTTTAAACGTCCGCCATCCTCGGCTTTACGCAAGGCGCGTTCTCGCAGAGCCATCAGTCGTTCCTAGGAACGAGTTTTATTTTAGTTAACAGTTGTCTCTAGCGGATGGAGCTTCTACTTACCTGCTGCTTGGACAGATTCTCGCGCAGACTCTCGAGCCTTGCCTTGCCTCCCGTCGCTATCGTCGTCGTTGTGTGCTAGTGTGGAAAGTGTTGTGTTTAGTACCGTAGGGAGTGTGGGAAGGAAAGGTATGCCAACTCACCTGGTTGATGGGCAGCTCGGTAAAGCTGCCGCCATCATCAGCATCTTCGTGTTGGCGGCTTAAATCCGCCTCCGTCTCCATTCCACACAAATTCAACTAACAAAACAAATACAAAAAAAACAAAACGGGGAAGAGGAAGAGTGGGTGGTGGGAGTGGAAAGAAAAAATAATAATATTAAGGAAACACTGGCTATCTCCGGAGTGGACAAATCCAATGTCGTCGTCGTCGCGCGTGTTTCGTTAAGTTCGTTAAGCTGCTAACTATCGACATTGACTGCAATTGGAAAGAAGCGGACATCACATATCATTATCAATCAATCAATCAATCAGTCAGTCTCAAAAACTCTTTGCTTCGCTTTTTTTTGTGCTCCGAATTCGTGGCACTGACGTGTGCACTTCTTTGTTGGTGTGTGTGACCACGTACGCTCGTCTGTGTGCGTGTGTGTATGTGTGTGTGTACATCTCATAGAAATCTGATGTCGTTTTGCTTTTGCCTTTTTTTTTTGTGTCCACGCACACACACACACACACATACGAGCTAATACGACACATAAGGAGTATTTGTACATTTGTTGAAAAGGCAACCTGACTGGTGCTTGGAGTTATTTACCAATTATAATTAAGCAATGCTTAACAACAAAATAAACTTAAACACCAGGGCTTAAAAGTCGTTGCTACTGCCCTTGTTTTCATTACAGCGCTATGTGTGCTGTTGCTGTGTGACCGTGTGTGTTTAGTCTTAAAATATACCAAGCTCATGGTGTTTTGAGTATTTTCTGATATACCACTTATCGATATATCGCCAACTGTTTCGTGTGCTATCGAAATTTAATTTAATTCCATTTCATTATCACTTGGACTAACCAGATTATTGAATAATTTATGGTTTTTCACTGAGGTAGCATATTTTTTCATTTTATTATTGAATAACTGCTGAATTCGAGTGCGTGAGAATTCTTTAAACATTAGCAGTATACAAACTGCAACTACTTGACACTTAATACTAATTGATGTATATCATTCCATCGGCGAGTGGAGGAAAACTGGACTTTCTCGCCAAATCTGCAGGTAAGTGTGATATACATAGGAAGGGCTGCATTGTTTGCAGCCACTATTGCACAAATAATAATAATAAGAATAACACGACTAGACTAATCAATCCAAACCACTTTCAAGGCAGTTCAGTCTTCTTGCTTGACGGGATTGAGCAACTCGGCGATATCTGAATGCCCGCCACGTGTGGCATAATCATAGGCACTCAGTCCCAGCATATCCTTGACCTGTGCACTCTCCAGATAAGGCAACATGTACTCCACCAGTTCCTTGAAGCCATGCAACGCGGCCACATGCAACGCCGTGCGTCCTGATGGATCACACAGCGCCAAATCGGCGCCAGCCAGCTGATACGATTTAAGGCGAGTCAACGAGCCACGCGCGGCGGCAGCACACAACTGTTCGCCAACGGCACGCGATGAGCCCGTCAAATGGGCTCCACAACTGATGAGCAGCTGAATGATCTCCTGATTGTCGGTGGCCACCGCCTCCTGCAGTGGCGTGCGATCGTAGCGATCGCGTGTGTGCACCGAGACGCCGTTGTGCAGCAGATGCCGCACGATCTGCATGTTGCCCATCTGGCAGGCCAGATGGAGAGCCGTCCGATGATCGTGATTGGAACCCGAAAGATCAGCGCCATACGCCTTCAGATTGTTGATCTTCTTGATATCACCCTCGACAACGGCCGCATTGATCATGGCCGGAAATAGAGTGGCGCCCAGTTGATCCAGCTCCTGGGGCGAGGACAAGTGCAGCGAGCGTGCCACAGCATCGACTAGGTCGTAATCCTGCATCTTTGGTGTCGTCGTCGAGGTCAGCTCACCTCGCAGATTCGATTGCATCATCTGCGAATGGCAGTTTATAGAGTGGGTATGTTAAAAATTCATGAATTTTGAGATCGATAATATTGATTTAATCAATGATAGTGATTTAGCTTAAATAATGTCATAAACTTAAGACCATATTCATTACTTTTGTAAAACAACAAATGATTTGCTTTTGCTTTTTGCAAACGAACGTCTAGAAAGCTACCACTGGTTGGTGTCCTTGCTAAGCACTGGTTGAGATACGTGCTATGGTTTGTGTCAACTAATCTTGACGTACTAAAATTCATTTGAATTTCAAATAGAACTAAAAGTTTTATAATCTATGAGACGTACTTGTGTTGAGCGTATTTCGTTTGTTCAAAAAGTATGATTATGGTCTTAAAATCACTATCAACATATTAACATAACGGTTCTTGGTTCTTACTCACCTGCTTCTTAACTTCCAGCGACCATTCCTGCTTGCCAATGACGTACGCCAATTTGGAGAGCGCCGCCTCCGGGGTCATATCGTAGCCCGGAATGACGCCCACATCGTGGAGCACCTTGCCGGTGTCATAGATCTCAGCAACGGCGCCATTCGGACACTGCGTGCAATTGATGATGATGACGCCACGTTCGGAGGCGGCGCGCAGCTCATCGATAAGATCCTTGCGATTGGAGGGCACATTCCCGGAGCCAAAGGATTGCATGACAACGCCACGCATTGGCGGTGCCAAAAATGCCCGAAACGTGGACAACGAAATGCTGGGAAAGATGCGCAACAAGCCAACATTCTCGTCCAGCTGCAGCTGGACACAGAAACGCTCGACGCTGCAAGGCCGAAAGATTAGCCGATAATCCACATTGACATTGATGCCAATTTGTGCCAATGGCGGGACATTCGGTGAATTGAAGGCATCCAGCGAATTGGAGCTCACTTTAACAGTGCGATTGCCACGCAGCAGTTTGTTGCCAAAGAAAATGCACACCTCGGGTATAACGTAATTGCCAGCGATTATCAAGGCGGAGGTAAAGTTGTCCTTGCCATCGGTGCGTGTCTCAAAGATGGGCAACTGTGAGCCAGTGATGATCACCGTCTTGCCCAGATTCTCCAGCATAAAGCTGAGTGCGGAAGCGGTATAGGAAAGCGTATCGGTGCCGTGGAGCACCACAAAGCCATCAAAGAACTCGTACGATTGCTGCAGATAATAGAAAGAAACAAAAAAGTTAGTAAGTTGTGGGGGAAATCTATTAAATATTGTTAAAAAAGCTAATATAAAATTACATTACATATATTTTTTGCAATTTAAAGAAATCTGTCAAAGCTACTCGAATATGGCAAAACTAATTACAATGTAGAACGTTATTACTTTTTGTCGTGACTGAGTTTAAACATGAATTTAAGCTGCATAGAGTTTGCAAGAATATAGCAAACAAATTTGCTGACACTAGCTTGTAAAATGTATTAGTTACAAAGGTTTAAACTAGCGGCCAGACAGACAGACAGATTGACAGATAAATAGATCTATAGCCCCAGCTGTTTAAGGCATTTAAGTTGAGTTCTTTTTGTTTTTACGAACTTAAGTATTTCGTACTCAATTTGTACAGTAAGTTACTAACAAATTTGGTGACTTAAGCTTATAAAATATATGAAGTTTTGAGGTTTGTACACGCGGACAGACGGACTGCTCTATAGTCCCAGAAGTTTAAGGAACTTGAGCTGATTTCTTTTGGTTTTTAATGTAGTATTCTACGAAGGTTATAACTTAATATACAGTTTTTACAAATTTGGTGACTCTAGCTAGTATAATTTATGAGTTATATAGCTTTAAACAAGAGGACAGACAGACAGACGGACCGGTCTATAATCCCAGCTGTTTTAGTTCTAGACGGCAGAGCTTTAGACTATGATTTTACTCACGTATATATCGTTGGCAATGCGCGACCAATCGAGCATGGTCATGTTGCTGGAGTCGAGCAGCGGCGAGTACTCCGTCACCTGGTAGAGCACACGCCTCGCCTCGCCCTGGACATAGGGCAACACAAGAGGCGCCATTGAAGCGCTTGCACCAAAGCGTCGCTGTGCATATTCCTCATCGTGAATATTTGGATATTTGCGTATGAGACGCACCAACGCATTGGGGATGGGCGCCAGCACTAAACAGCGAACAGTTATCAATAAATCAAAGTACACACACACACACACACACACACACACACACACACACACACACACACTATATGATTACTCACCGTGACGTTCGTTGCGCATCATGCCAATGGTGCCGCCTGTGTAAATTACACGCACCCGCGCCTCCTTCACGTCCTGGGCCATCAGATTACCATCGCTGACATTGCGACGCATTGCCGGCGATTGCAGCGTTGGTGATGGCAGCACGCTTGAGTCGAGCAACGATTGCGTATACCCGACATTTGTGTTTAGGGGCAGGCTAATTGGCTCGCTGGCCTCGGCCTTTACATGTTTTGTGTCTCCGTTGCTGGACATGACTGCGAGCGTCTGGAAAATGTAAGCGATTATTATATATACACAGATTTCTATGAATTACAGCTCATGTAACTCCCATGACCGGCATTTTATTTCATTCGTATATGTGTGTATTGCATGCATTTGTGTGTGTGTGTGTGTGCATTTTTGTACCGTTGTTGCACCTGCGATTTATTTTATATTTTTGTATTATGTTATCAGCCAATTGTCGTCAAATGCGGTTCAAAGGTTCCAAAACAATTTTCGTTTTGCTTTCGTCGTTTGTTACAATTCAGAATGTAGATGATCTTCACATCGTTTTATCTCTTGTGTACGCTATTCTTTTTTCATAATATATTTATTTTTATCGTAAGCAAATGACGAATTCGCATGTGCTAGCGTTGCCGGTGTGTTCAAAAATGATTCTGCTAGCTCGCGTGTGTGTTTGTATTTGCAGTTACAATTAGCCTAGTGTCGTCATTTTTCTTGTTTACGGCGTTCAGCACTTGCCTTATTTTTGTTTTTCGTTGTTATGCGTCGCTAGTTGATTTATTTATAAAGCGCTAGCTTATGTTGCAAATTAAAAGGTTCGCTATCTACATCTCAATAGTTATCTATTTACGTGATAAGTTTTGTTTCTGTCATAAGCAAATACCAAAATGTCGGCGTTGCCAGACTACTGCAAATAGCTGCACACAACAGCTGTTTGCTACAGTTGTTGCAGCACAGGGCCGTATTCAATAATCCAGGGCAGGGCGCCGTTTGCAATGTATTTTTGGGTATATTTTTTATTGCTTAATATTACCGAGAACATTTTTTAAGGGAATATTTATTTAGACGCCTTGCTATGTTACTTATTTTTCTTTTTAATTAAAATGTAATATTAATTTTAATTGTGATATACTAGTTTTCTACACAGTATTGAAATTTTATTTGAATATTTTGAATTGAGCAAAATTTAGCTTTGCCGGATTATTGGAAAAGCTGCTTTCTGGCAACGCTCGATTCGAAACTGGGCTAAAAGTGTTATAAAGTGTATGCCAGCTTTGTAGACTGGAACGTGGTGAATAAGTGCGACTGGAATGTGGCGAGATATGAAAATCAAAAGGTAACGTTTTCGCGCTGACACAAGTCTACACAGCGCCTCCCCGCCTCCCTCCCACAAACGGCCCCATAGATAGCACTTAGCGAATGTACGACAAGCCGAGCATTGGCAGCAAGTATAATAACGTGCTCAGCAGCTGCATCAGGAAGAAGAGCAACTGCTGTCTAATGACAATTTCAATGATGGCCATAATCGGGTGTAATACGAGATGCAAGCCAGCATCATACTGCAACTTCTCGAGTGCACTTAACGGGCAGCTGTCTCTTGCTGTTGCAGCACAGTCGATGCTGATGATGACTACAATGTCGCATATTACCAAGGCACAAAGCAAATTGATATGATTGACAGATGGATACAAACAGCTATATAGTGCACGCAGTAATAGCAGAACTGGTTAAATAATACATTTTCAATTGCAGTTTGTCAGCAAATATTTGAATTTCAAGTTGTGGCGCCCTCTGTGGTTTAAGTGTGTCTCAATTACATGCTGATCCTGCAGCGTTCACTTTTCTTGTGTACACATTGTATTTCGATTAGTGCTTATCGATAGCATTGAAAGTGCTCGTTGATTGATGTCGATAAATGGCGCATGCTGCAGTGGCAGTGTGTACACATTGTGAGTTGATAGACGCCCATCGATAGCACTTGGGGGTCACTCATTTAATTGTTGTCGATACTAAATTGCACATAGTTGCTGCGTATCGACTGTGTGTAGTGATCTGCCATGTTGCTGCCGCCCCCACTGCCCCCCACCGGTCCACGCAGCAACTCTTTTGCAACGATGCTTTTGCTTCTACTTTGTTGCGAGTGATTTCCGCTTTGCGTGCGCTGATAAACTTTGTTACTTTATTTTTTAAGCTTGTTGAAGTGCGGCGCTGTAAAATACGCTCGTTTACACCTCAAGTGGCAATCATTTGCCTGGCAGCTACGTCTTTCCCCTGCGGGCGCAATGTTATCGCTGCTGCGCTCGCTAATCACCAGACGCAAGTGCGAACGAGTGAGCAAGAGGGAGATAGACAGAGGGAGTGAATGCTTCTGTGTGTGTGTGTCTAAGGGAGTAAGCAAGTGAACGGCTTGCACTCGAAGCCCAGGAAGCAGTTGAGTGTGGCAGCAGAGTGCGGAAGTACACACACACACACACACACACACACACACACAGAGGCAAATACGCAGCATCAAGAAATTGTGGCCACATTGTATTGGTAGCAGATGATGATAATGATGATGCTGCTGATGATGATGATGAAGTGGCAGGCAAATGTGACAGTTACAGGAAGAAAAACCGCGATGCTAGGCGACGCTAACGAACAACAATGGAAATATTTCTAATAATGGCGCCACTGACAATAATAACAACAGCAGCAACAACAACAGCAACAACAACGACAACAACAACAGCGATGGCAACATCAACGTCAACGTCAGCCTATGACAATGACAAGGCAAATAATGTGTCGGCAATAAGAAAGTTTTTTTGGGGGCGTCATTCAGTCTCAGCTACAGCTGCCATCTCCCTCACTCCACCTCCTATATACATATGTATGTGTGTATGTATAGCTAACATACTGTTGTCTGCTGTTGAAGCGATTTTCATAATTTTTGCCTCACATGGCTCGCTAGCTCCCCAGTGGATTGAACTGTAATTACAATGGCATTTTGGTAAAGCCAGTGACAGCGAGTGCGAGAGAGAGAGAGAAAGAGAGAGAGAGTGAGAGGGAGAAGCTTAGTTGGCCCTTAAAAGTAGGCAATGGCAAAATCAGCGTCGCGTCGCTTAAAAGTAGGCAACATAAAATGTGCGCTTTAAAATGCGGCCATGTGTGAGCAGGGAAAATGACAGAAAGGAAGAGACAGAGACAGAGAGAGAGAGAGAGAGAGAAAGGGAACAGTGTAAATGTGTTTGTGTGTGTGTTGCTATATATTTACAGCTACTAAACTGTAATCGGGCCACACACCGGAAGTTGAAATGACTTGAAAATTTATTGCATTTGCCGTCGCCGTCGACGTTGCTTTCGTTGTTGCCCTTGTTGTTGTTGTTGTTGTTGCTGTTGTGCATTGAGCAGCCAAACGCTTGACTGGCTTTGGTGCTGCCATCGTCGTAGTCGGAAGTGGCACGGCAGTCAATTGGAGCCAGTTGCAGAGATTCGACGACGCCAGCATAGCGGCGATTGCAAAATTGAATAAGCTCCAACTCCGACTCCATTCCCAGCTCCATCTTTAGCTTCATCTGCAGCCCAATCTCAATCCCAATCCCAATCTCAATTCCAATTCCAATGCCCAAAAACTGAAACTCCGTAAAAGCCAGTAAAACCCCCGAATACGTAAACTTCAACACCGAAACATGTAAGCAAGCTATTGTCGAGTGTGCTCAACAGCCAGACACTCGCTAACTAGAAATGTCAAAATAAAGTGTGACCAACGCAACAATATAAATGATTTTTTTTTATATTTTACATATTTTCTTTTCTTGTTCTTATTTCTTCCACTTTAAAATGAAGTTTGAGTTTCTTGATAATATTTTAGTGGACTGTGCTCAAAGCCAGACTGTAAATAACAAAATTAAGTGTGACCAAAGCAGCTGTATAAAGGATTTTTCTGTATATTTTATTACTTTTGGTATTATAGTCGTTAGTTTTTGATTATATTTTAATAGATTTATCAACATTTTTATTTAAAATCTGTAACAATTTTATATAAATAACATTTTGTAATTCTAAATGTTTTGCATCCAGAGTTAACCACAAGCTTAGCACACTCTTCAAGCACTTTACTAACGCGTATAAATAGCTAGTCGAGTCGAGGCAAAAGGCGACACAAATTTACGGCGATTTTGCAGTCAGCAACAGCGTCAGGACATTTTGCACAAAAAGCAAACTGACAGACGACGCTCATGTGTGTCTGCCTCTATCTCTGTATGTGTGTGTGTATGCGTGTGTGTGTGTGTGTTTGTGTGTGTACAGGATGCCAGTGGGCTAGTGCATCCTTCAAGCGTTTTACTGCTCATAAAAATCCATTAAATTATTCAAATTGCATAGCAAAACACTTTTGCAAGACGAAGACGATGACGACGTCGACGTCGATGACGATGTCTGCACGCAGCCACGCCTCGCCGAGATTTTGGGCGTTTCCGGTTCTTGGATTTTGTTCTTCTATTTTTTTGTTGATGCCCTTTAGCCTATGGGGTGGAAAGGCTTTGATAACTTGGTGGCAACTGAGATAGCTTAAGAGACAAAAAGTCCTAAAAATTTAATAAATAAATATCTAAAACGAAAAAGTTTAAAAAATCCGTCTGTCTGTCCGTCTATATATCTGGAATTAACAAAATTAAGGAACTAAGTTAAAATCAATAACAACAACGAAATATTTAAATTAAAAAGCAATTTTTCTATTCGCGAAATTTTACTAAGATATCTTAAACGAAAAAGTTAAAAAAATCAGTCTGTCTGTCCGTCCGTCTATATTAATGTCCGTACATCAGAAATCAAAAAAGCTTTGAGCTTTATTTTCTAGATCAAGATTGTGTATTTAAACACAATTTTAAAAGAACAAAAAAAATGTTTAAATTAAAAAGCAATTTTTCTTTAACAAAGATATAAATATAAACATCGAATTCAATTGGGTTTGTTTTATTTATCCGGGTATCTTCGAGTTTGGCTTGCTTGTTTTCAATATTTTTTATTTTAGAATTCACTGGAAATGTTTGTTTGATTTTTTTCTTGCTGTTTTTCTCGTCGCGTGTGCTTTTTTTCCTCCTATATATATTTTTTTGCGTTTCTTCCTCCTTTTTGCTATTTTTCCGCGTTGACTGCTGAAAATAAAAGGCAACCGGCGGCCGGCAGCTACCAGGCGCAGTGAGGCATGCAACAAACACACACATACACACACACACACACACACCTACACACATGCCTGCCTGCATTTTAGTTAGTTGAAGCAGCCGCCGCGCCGCATTGAAAAGCTGCTAGAGATGCTGCCACTGCTGCTTCAGCTTCTGGCTTGCGGCTTTTATTGTAGCGCTGTATACATATATAGATGCTTGTATGTATGTGTGTATGTGTGTTGGTTATATTGGCAGCACAGTGGGCGTGGCTCGTCTGCCAAAGCCGACATGTAAGCACAATGTGTAATGGAACCTTATTACATCGGCCAATTCATAGAAATTGCTTCATTACCTCGTGGCGAAGCTTTCTACTTTCTTTGCTGCTCTTCGAAATAAGCTTAAAAGCAAATCTATCAACAACGTCGCAATTTCACGGTCAGCAGAGAGCAGACAAAATAGTTAGCACATATTATTTAGGAACTTACTTAAAGCGTATTTTTTGTATACTTTACATTCTTATTTATTTTTTTTTTCTTATTTATTGTCTTCTAACAATGTAACAAGAAGATTTATATTTGGTCCTCTTCCAAATGATGTTAAAAGTTAATCTATCAACAGCGTCGCAATTTCACAGTATGCAGCGAGCTTTAATTCAACTCAACAAAATAATAAGAAGTACTTAAATATATAGAAAATTACAGAAAAGTACATTAAATTTAATTTTAAACTTCTTTAAAATAATTACATAATATGAAGTACATATATTTTTCTATACTTTACTTGAATTTTGTTTGTTATTTATTACTCGTTCGATTGAACAATAAAATACCAATTTAGCTAAACTTTTAAAGTTTTTCTTTAAATTGTTAAGGATCTGTGCAATTTTGTTCAAATATTAAAATAAATAAAAAATACATAAAACAAATTGAATAAAAATATATTTAAACAACATAAATTGTAATTTATATCAAATGTATGTAAACTTCAATGAAATAATTATATTTTGAATATTATTATATACATAAATTTGGTTATACATATTTTTAAATTTTTTTTTAAATAGGATTTGTTCTTTATACAGACGTTTTCATCAGACGATGACCACTGTGCCAATGCCGCAAATATGCGTGGCATGCACATAAATACCTATTTCCATACACACACACACACATTGAAGCGTGCATTTGCACATACATTATGATTTGTATGTGTGTGTGCGTGTAGATCTAATTATTTTGCTTAGCTCGCATAGCGAATACAGCGCCAGCCCTTCCCCTTCCCATCCCCACCCCCGCCCCATTCCTCAAACAACACGCCCTATTTACCGCCGACGCCGCCGCCGCCCCCTCCTTCGCCCTTGCACTGTGTTAAGCCTCATTATACACACTGTAAAACAGATTTTGTAGTTTTGCACGTTTGCGGCCGGCAGAACATTAAACAAATTTTTTGCAATTACATGTTTGCCATCACAGTTCACTTGCCATTGCCCCCTCCTCCCCCCCTCTTGTTCTTGCTGTCCCCTCTCTTCCTCGCTTGGCCAATGCTCTGCCTACTTATTTACGTGTTTTTGTGATCAGTTTGGCGTACGCATTACGTAATTTGCTCAACGCATTACGTGGCATACGTAATTACGGCAGTGTGCGTGCTGCTAGCCATCTACACACACACACACACACATACACGCATATATACACATTAATGCTGTGTGTTTTGGGCGTTGTTTTCAAGGGCGCGGTGCGGCAATCAACGGCACTTTGTTTCAGCAGCTTTGCTTTCGCCTTTTCTGCTTCTTCTTCTTCTACTACTTCTACATCATCTGCCGCCTCTTTGTCTGTCAGTATCTTGTTTTTTTTTTTTGTATTTGTATGTATGCTGAGTGGGCGTGGCGCCCTGTGCATTTGGCATAATGATAAAAACCAACAAGCGCCAAAGTGCACAGAGTGAAAGGCATCCAAACGAAACGAAACGAAACGCAAAACGCAAATGAAAATGTTGCCTGAAAAGTTCTCGCTTGCTTTTGCTTTTGCGTTTTTTTTTTTTGTTTGTGCTCTTGCTGTTTTGTTCATGTGTTCTTCATGAAAAATGCAAACCAAAAGTCATTGCGGCACACACACACACATACTCTTGCAATAAGTATGCGAGTATAAGTGTAAGCAAGTGTGTGTGTGTGTATTTCTGCATGTTTATAGCCCAATGGGTGCGATTACTTTGCCATGTGCATTATGCAAAAACAATGCGGAATGTGTTATGGAGTGTGTGTGTGTGTAAATATTAGCCAAAATGGTGGGCATAAAATGGTCATGTTATGTGGCTGCTGCTCGTTCAAAACGTTGTTAATGCTGCTGTTTTGTAGCTTTTCTTATTGGCCATCACCATCCATGTTATTGACATTCATTGGATATCGAGTTGCAGTTGAATGCCATTTTGAGTATCTCCATTGCCCATTGATTACCAAATATACTAGAAGTGTACTTTGCTATTTTGCACACGGCTGTTGATCTAATCCCGAAATATACTAGATTCTAGTATAATATGTAAGTGTGTCATTTTGAGTCTGATCTAGCATATTTGCAGTGCCATTTTGAGCAGGACCACAGCACATATCGATAGGCAGCTTAATAAATCGATAGATGGCGTGCTTAATTAAATATTTACTGCATCGATAGTCACGCATTCAAAAAAGTCCATCTCAGCGTATCCTTGCTGATCGTTGCATAAGCTTGCGCCTGTTTTTAATTTTTTACCGTGCTGTGTTCGTGTCGTTGGTTAAGTGCAAACAACATGGTATTTATTACTTGTTTGCGTGCGCGCGTGTGTGTGTGAGAGTGTGTACAACTATTTATATATCTGCTGCAATTAACGAGAAAAAATAAACCACTACCGGGGCGGTTTTTGGGGGCGTGGCGTGGCATGTGCACTCGAGTGACCGCATCGACATGGTGAGCGCTGCTGGCATCGACATTTACGCTCCTCGACGTCTTTGCTGAATTTTAATTAATTTTTAATGAAGTGTACATGCGTGTGCGTCTGTGTGTATGCGTGTGTGTGTGTGTGAGCGACACGGACCGTTGAATGCTGGACACAATCTGCGGCAGCCCAATTTCTGTTCTGCTTTATGCTAACTTTCTGACTGCAGTCGACATCCTTGTCACGCATATCGATACAATTTTTGTCCGCAATTCACACACATGTACACGCACACTCACTCACACACACACACGGATGAGCACAAAGCAAGCCAAATGATGAATCACAGTCAAATGAACATGTTGTGCATGGGAAACGTCAACGTCGAGCGCAGATACAAATGAAAGCCAAATATGGACGAGCTGTGGGAGAGTTGGAGCAAGTTTTTGGTGAGTTTTAAGTGAAGTCTATCAAATAATTTTATCACGCACGCAGTCGAAAAATCCAGCTTAATGTCCTTGTTGTTGTTGTTGTTTTTATGACTGCATTGACATTTGATGAGCTATCTCTGGGTCTCTCTCTGCATCACACAACATACATACATTCACATACACATACACCCTCATCAGCGTCAACTGTCGTTGGCTATCAGCAGCATTTCAAAACATCGAAATCGACTTTGCTATCGATATTATAGCAATCAACTTTGAGCAGCTTTTAGGCATATCAGTCAGACTTATCGATGTTGATATGGCAGCTGTTACTGCTACGAATAAAAAGCAAAAGAGCAGAAACAACAAGAACGATTTAAAACCTAACTGACTGACAGACGGCTGCAGGTGCGCTAGAGCGAGACAGACGCATTTTAGGCAATGGCTAGGCACAATTGATGATGCCGAATGTTGAATGCCGTTTGCCTGCATTGCGAATGCCAGCAGTGTGTGTGTGTGTGTGTGTGTGTAGGTGTGTGGGTGTGTTTGCAACCTGCTCTGACACACACAATGTGCCATTGATTGAATTGCATGTAAATTAACTTGCTGATCCGATTAGAGTAAAGACGACAGCAAATGGTAAAATAAATAACAACACACATACACACACACAACTACTGGATTGTGTATTGCGCTACCTTTGGCATTTAACTGTGCTCAATATTGGCGCTTGTCCGCCAAATACAATAACATTATTATAGTCTTACATACAGATGATGTACAGACAATTTAATTTTCGTAGCTTGAGTTGTTACATAAATGGAATTTTTCTCTTGCATACTTTCGAAAGCAATTTGCTTGCACTTTGAACAAAACACAACATAACCTCAAACGGTCAGCATGGCTTTGGCCGCAAACTCAGCTCAATGCAGTTGAGCAACTCAGCGCTTCGGTTGCTTGCTCTCCCTCTCTCTCTCTATTCGACTTTTGCCCTCCCCCCTCTGGCTGCCGAAAAAGCCACTCAGCGTTGGATGACCACGATTTATGTGTTGTTGCTGTTGCTTAACTTTAGCATAGTTTTGTTGCGATATTCTCATTGGGTCAGCTATGGCGATACTACAATACAAACAACAAATACACTAATACACACTCACACACACACACACACCCGCACACAAACAGAGCAACTTTCGAACGGTCAAAAAGTTTTTGCAGCGCACTTTGCTTATTTATTTTCATACTTACGACTGTGGCTTCATTTAATCTTGCTCTCTCTTTCGCTCCTTCGCGTTCACAAATCAGGAGGCAAGCCAAAGCACAGACAACAAAACAAAAACAAAAGTTAGAGCGTGAGTGCAAGAAAAAAGTCAGGAAAAAGAAGAAAAACGAAGATGAATAAAAGAAGAATGTGCAGCAAATATTTAATTAAAATTGAGCGCAGCTTTTTATTACAAGCTCGAAATAGCGTGTAATCAGCGGGCGTTGCCACCCTTTCAAAATGTCACCAGACACACACACACACGTACACATGCATAGCGTAATGTATGTAGATGTATGTATTTGTTATGTACATAAGAATGACTCAGTTATGAAGACTGGGGACTGGACGACTCTGCTTAGCTCTCCAAGCTCATTAACATAATCGCCAATTCATAATCTGCAAGTGCCATACAAAGCAGAAGAAAATACACTCACACAGACACACACACACACATGTGGTGTGCATGTGTGTATATTAAGTACGTTCGTGTGTGAGTGTGTTCGCAAAGAAATCGAATCCTGTCACATAATGAATTCAACTTTGCCTGGTCCAAAATGGCAAGTGAGCAAAGCCAAGCCAAGCACAACAACAACAACAACAACAGCATCAACAACGCATCGTCTTTAATGGCCCCTCGTTGCCATTGTCAACCATTTTTCGGGTAGCTCAAATTAACATTTGGCCACAGCTTCTTAGCTAAGACGGTCGCCTTGTAACGGGCAGCAAAGTGAGGTTATGACAAGCAGGCAAAGTGAGGTTATGAACGGACAGAGAGAGCTTAAAGTGTTGCCGGACTTACGAAAAGTTCTCGAACAATTAATCCCACATTCAGAGGAAGAGAGAGAGAGGGGGAGAGAGAGAGTATGAGAGAGAGAGAGAGGGAGATAGAGTATTTCATATTGTGTGTGTGGCCATTTAATTTGTTTCCAGTCGTTTGCCAATTGCTTCTTTTCGGCTGTTCAATTCGTTGCCTGCGCCGGACAGCAGCCCGTTCACTGCCTCTGTCTGTTGCTCAATTATACAGATTGCGTAACAACAACAGCAGCAGCAACAGCAACAACGAGTGGGAAACTTAAGGCTCTGCATGAAAGCTAAAGGTGGAAGTTGCCTCGGGACACTTGGCATAATCAGTGCCAATGCCATTGGATATACTATACGTAGGAGAGGAGCATGGAAACTGAAACAGGAGACAACTCATGAAATTCATGAAGAAAGCCCAACGAATGGACTTCAAATTACCAGCGCATGGCAAACTCAATGCAGGATTGCAGAACTTGCAGGTATCCTATAAGTCGAACAGACTTTAACTTTTCTACTCAAAAAAACAAAAACAAAACAAAAAAAACGACAGTAGAATTGAAATTGATTGAAAATTAAATTTGTATCGCACAATGGCAGCTTTGGATAGCCAGAAATTTTGTTGCAATGTTTATGCATTTATTAATTTGATTTGTGATTTATATGCTCGCATTTTATGGTTGAAATTGCATTTCATTTATTTACTATTTATGATTTCAAACAACTCTTGATTGAAGTTTATTATTACTTGCTTTACTCATTTGCATTCGCAAATTATATAAATTATTTTTTTATAAATTTTATTTCAAAATAATTGAGCTTGCAAGTGAAGAGAAATTAGTTGTGATAAATCTTAGAGATTCCTTTTGCTGTCAATTGATTAACAATAAATTGTGTCTATTATTGAGCTTTGCTTAATTCGGTATTTTTTTTTAGTATTTTTGAGTATATAAATTTGGTATATTCAACCAGTTTTGTACTTGTTTAGCACTGTTTAGCTATCATTGAGGGTTTCTTATAATAAATACTTGTAATTTACATTTTGGTATATTTCAGAAATTTTTAGTATATTCTTTTGGTATATATTATATTGTATATATTGTACTGCAATGTTTTGCTTTCATTGAGGGAAAATAAATACTTGTAATTTACATTTCAATATATTTCAGTATTTTTTAGTATATTCATTTGGTATATTTTAATGATAATACCGAACTGTTTTGATTTTATTGAGGGTACCTTATGCGGGATAATAAATGTTTGTAATATACATTTTGGTATATTTATTTATTTTTTTAAGTACAATTATTTGGTATATTTTAATGATAATGCCAAACAGTTTTGCTTTCATTGAGGGTATTGGGAAATTAAATACTTGTATTATACATTTCGGTATATATTTTAGTATATTTTTAGTACAATTATTTGGTATATTTTAATGATAATGCCAACGAGTTTTGCTTTCATTGAGTGTATCTTAAATTGAAAACATTTAGAATGATGTCTATGAAAGTTTTGTTAGTTCAACTTGTTAAATTTGTATGCCAACCTTTTGGAGTCTTTTTATGCCTACAGGGTATACTCGTGTAGTAAAGAAATTGAAGAAGCAGAGCTAGAAAACACTTCTCTTACGCTACATTTAAGCCATGCAGTTTTTGGGGTATGAGAGCAGCTTCAGTTGCAGCTTCCGCTGTCTCTGTCGACGAAAAGCTTTAAGCATAAAGTTGAGCTCGCTTGCTCTACTGCTGCTGCTGTCTCGCTCGCACACTATGTGTCTCGCTCTTGCATGCATGGGATTGTGTTGTTGTTGTTGTTGTTGCTGTGCATTTTGTAGCTTGATTTCGTGTTTGTAGTAGTTAACAAATTCATAAAACGAATTCCTTTTTGCCTTTTGTTTTGCATAAAATTCACAATGACGAAAGGCTCCTGCTGCTGGCAAGCAGGAGTAGGGGTGAGGGCAGGGATAGGGGGCGTGGCTGAGTGTGAGGTCTGGAGGTGTAAATTTCCAAGCGGCTGACCACACGAAACTCTCATTTGGCAGTCAGGAATTACACGCAAAAGGCGACAGCTTAGCAGCGTATGTGAACGACTTCAGATTACTCTATATTCCAGTGCTTAGAATAAAGAACTCTCTTTAGCTTTTGGCAATTTGCAGGGTATGCAAAGAGGCTTACAATAAGAAACAACTATGAACTACAGTGGAGTGAAGTGAAGTGAAGTGAAGTGAAGTGAGGTCATTTGCATGCAACACTCACCGCATACGTGGCAAACTCTCTCTCTCTCTCTCTTTCTCTTTCTCTCTACTCCACTATGTATGTATATCCTTAAAGGATAACAAGCCAATGCGTTGCCTCTGTTGTCACTCGTTTTTTTTTTCTGTGTTTTTAAATATTCGTTATATTTTTTTGCTCTGTTACGAATGTTGCACAACAGCAACAATAAACGACATCAACAAGAGATGAAGAAGCAGAAGAGATGAGATGCCACATGGTCGCGTTTGCCACATGGCCAAAATATTATGCAGGCTTTTTCTCCCCATTTCTCGCCATTGAAAATTTGGCTTGTTGTAGCCACAACTGGTAAAACAGTTTTCCATATTTTTTTTTTTTTACTTTTGCCTTTGGCCTGTCTTCTCTTTGAGCTGTTTTTTTTCGCTCTGTGCTCTGTGTGTTGATTTTTTTATGCTTGACGTTAGAAAAACTGGATGGAAACAACACACACAAAAAACGGCGACAGCGGTGATAACACACACACACAAACACACACACACACACATTCGTGGAAGGGGGAGAAGTCTGGGTCTGGGGGGTAAATTGTTATAAGATGAAATCTGTGAAGCAGCCGCAGATGAAACTCTGAAGCTCTGAAGCTGAAGCAGGCGGGTCGCAACTTAAACAAAATGCTAACTCAATTTGACAAGACGACAACTCGAATGCCCTATATCAAGCATTTAGCAACGGTTTTAATAGAGTCAACAAACATAGAAAACTTTCTTTCTACAATTTTCTGAAGTGGGTGAAAATTTAACAGTTTTTTTTTTTGGAAAGTATTTCAACTCTACGTTTTTGATATTATCATTATTATCATTACTATCTGACCTGCAGTTATTTAAGTTTACCTTAGACAGCTTTTAAATTTTAGAGAGCTTTCTCTATCGCTTCCTAAATTGCTTCTATCTTTTTAGCTATTATATTTTTTTTATCTACATACTTAATTAGCAGATTCTATTTTAATTGGATATTGATAGCTGAGACTTTTTTTTTTTACTAATAATAAATACATTTAATATACATTGCGGTATATTTCAGTATTTTTTAGTTTTTGGTATATTTAAATGATAATGCCGCATTGTTTTGCTTTTATTGAGTGTTTTTTTGTTATATTATTTTTTGTATATTTCAGTATATTTTTAGTATATTTATTTGGTATATTAATATACCACACTGTTTTGCTTTTGTTGAGTGTATTTTATAAGGTGTAAAAATACTTGTAATATTATTTTTTGTATATTTAAGTATATTTTTAGTATATTTATGTGGTATATTTAAATATTAATACCACACTGATTTCATTTCATCGAGGGTATCTTATAAAGGGCAATAATTATTTGTAATATACTTGTCTGTATTTTTTAGTATATTGATTTGGTATATTTAAATACCGCACTGTTTTGCATTCATTGAGTGTCTCTTATAAGGGGTGATAAATACTTGTCATATACATTTCAGTATATTTTCAGTATTTTTTGAGTATATTCATTTGGTATATTTTTATGATAATACTGCACTGTTTTGTTTTCATTGAGGGTATCTAATTATCTGGATTTGTAAATGATTTAATTTCTTTTTTTGTAACTTACTTTAAAGTTTATTCATTTTGCAGAATATTTAATTAGTTATTCGATGTAAATGTATATTTTTATTGAAAAGAAACTTTAACTGCATTAATTAATGTTTGTATTTTTTCAGTATTGATTTTATTTTTCTCATTCGTTGTGCTTTTAGTAAGAAAGACTAAATTGTTAATGATAGGAAACACCAATAGATGTGAACTACTTTCTCTATCATCATAAGTTTTATCTTTCTCAATTTTTTTTGTCAAATACAACTTTTGACTTTCTACTATCCGTCTTTTCTCCACCATTCTTGACATGCATGACATTATATGTTCCTTGACCATCTGGACTATTTATGAATTCTGTGCTATAGAGTATACAAAAAATGTTGCCGAGTATACTTTTGGAGAACCGCAGACAGGCATATCACACAATAAAGTACGAATAAAAAAAAAAAAATAAAGATGTAGGTAGCCCGCTTTTGGCGACATCTCCGCATCCACATTCTCATTCACATCTACATCCACATCCACATTCATGTGCATGTTCGTGTTCGTTTTCGTGTCCATCGCCATGACCGGGAGCAGAAATCATCATGTCTGAGCGACCAGCGACCAAAAAGTGCGACATTCTTGCCCAGCTTTACTGTTTCGGTTTCTGGGTTTTTTGGTTCAGCTGCTGTTGTTGTACACAAATTCTGACACAATTTTTGATGAATGTCGAAAGCTGAACCGTAACAAGTGGCAAGTGGCAAGTGGCGAGTGCGCAGAGGCGCCACAGCTGAGCCAGAGTCGAAAGACAAACAGTGGCGAGTGCAAAAACCAAAGCCCAAAGTCCCGACTCCCGAGTTCCGAGTTCCGAGTCCCGAGTTCTGAGTTACCCCAAGGCGGAGTGGGTAAAGCAGAAGCACTGTCAGATTCAAAAATGGTCGAGCAACTGGCGACGATACTGGTAGAATTTGCTCTGTGTATGTTTTTTTTTGTTTTTTGGTGGTTGGATGGTGTTATAAGAAAAAAAAAAAAAAAAAAAAAAAAGAAAAAACAAGCAGGAAACCCGCATCAACGCAAATGTCATTTGATGGATAAGTTTTGAGCCGCTTGGACGGGCAACAGGGATAACTATGTTCCATATTTAATTATTCATGGACGACAGAGAAGGAAACACCAGAGAGAAAGAGAGAGAGATAGATTGAGATGGTAGATGTCCCCTGATGTTGGGGGTACTTTGATTAATGAAGCAGCTGAGACAACATCAGCAATCAAATTAATTTCAGTTACATGAGCGGATTATAAACAAAAACAACAACTTCAGCAACAACAACAACAACAACAACAATAACAACTAAGCATAAAAATGTTAAATTAAACTAAACACGAGGACAAGAACAAATCGGTTTTGGTGAACAAGCAACAGCAACATTTTTCACAACTTAATGAACTAATTTAAAATAATTTTCAATGCTAATTTAATGAGCTCAGTTCCACGCCTCAGTCGCATGTTCCTTATCATGCGCTTCGCTTTATAGTTGTCGTACATCTGCAGCGCTCCCCATTCCCCTCCCCATCACCTAAAATGTGATTCAGCCGGCAGTCAGCAAATTACGTATACGCACAGTGCACAGACTAGCAGATACTTAGTAGTGGAATTTATTCAAATTTGTTAATGATTTTGGAAACAGTTTGGGAATATTCTTCAACATTAATTTTGTTGTTTATAAAATTGTTTAATATATGGATATGAACGTTAAAACGTAATCATTACATAGAAGCCTTTTAATGTTTCTTTTTTTGAAAACTCACAGATTTAAATAAGTTTAATTTAAACATTTATTTATAAAAATTTCGAAATTTTACGAACTTAAGTTATCAAGTTATAGAATTTTTTTTTTTAGACTATAAAATCTATAAACGACGATAAAATCTATAAACTTTGTGAATTTGAAACAATTGCTACACATAGAAAAAAATCTAAATTGAAAATTTGATTGCAAATCTTGATTTAAGAATTTTTCGATCTCACAAAAAAAGAAAATCTTGTTTTTTAGGTTGAAAAATAATCTAAAATCAAGATTTCGTCCTTCAATTATTGTTTTAAGATTACAACATTTTGTTTTAAGATCGAAAAGATGTGAAAATCAAGAATTTTGTTCTTGTTTCTAAAAATTCTAATTAAATAAATAAATAATAAATAATTACATTCTTTTTAAAATAGTTCTATGATTTCCTTTATGTGCAGTTTATTTTCTTTGCTGTTTAGTTTATAATACGTAAATTTTATAAGGAACTCATTTTTGCTTTTCCTCAGTGACGCCTATTTACTTACAGGGTATGCAAAATGAGTGTACAAAAAAAAAAAGGTTTACCACAAGTGGCGAAAAAAAAGGAAAACTTTTTAACGCCAACATTTCGCATGAGTTTGTTGTAAACCATTTTAATTTATAGTTTTTTGTGCATGCGAATGAAACAACAAGAGGCGTGGCGCACAAGAGCGAGACAGCGAGAGCGAGAGAGAGAGAGAGAGAGAGGATGAGGCAGATAGCGAAGTGAAAATTAAAATGCATTAAGCGTTGGGCGTGGCAATGAGGAGCGTCAACAAGCAGCCAACAGTCGACAGTCGACAGTCGACAGCCTGGCGGCTGTTGGCTCTCGCTCTGTCTCTCGCTCTGTCTCTGGCTCTGACGGAGGCAACAAACGTCAAGTGGCAGCCAATTTTACTTGGCTAATTTGTGTGCATGAGCCGTCTAGACCAAAAATGCTCTGCTCGAGAGCTGCTGCCATCGTAAGTCGCAACTGCAGAGGAGTCGAAGGGGAAAGAAGAAGAAGGAGCTGAAGACGAAGAAGCAGATGAAGGACGTTGGAATGCAATGCACGGCACGGCGCAACACGGAATGACATTGCATTGCATTGGGAATCGTTAGCGCCGAGAAGTATGCAATGCATAAATTGCACAAGCCGCTAACGGTAATTGTCGCCAAACGGCAAAGCCAACATGACGTATGCGCAATATTTACCATGCTCTAAATGAGCCTCTTTCACTGTCTATCTCCCATATGTGTGTGTGTGTGTGAGTGTGCTGGCGTGCTCAAGCGCCTGGAAAATGCCGCTAACGATGGCGCCTAAAAGCATGCAGCGGCAATTTAAATTTGCGCACATTTCAATTTGCAAAATGTCGAAAATGGGCTCAGCAAAAGCAACAGCAAAAGCAACAACAACAACAACAACAACAACAACGACAGCAATCTAAAATAATAGAAAGAAAATCGCAAATAAACAGGGATAAAGCCAGAACTGCCAGCAACTGGAAGAGGGAAACAGAGAAAGACAGAGGCAGAAAGAGAGGGAGAAAGGGAATGGATTAGTTGTTAACACGCAGAAAGCCAAACAAGAATGAGCAGCTCTACAAGTTGATTTGCTGCAGGCACAGCTTGAATTCCCCTTTTAAATCGCTACAAGTTTGCTTTATTTATCATGATTTTTATTTTTTTTTGTGAAATTACAGTTTAAATATAGCTAATGTGTGCTATATTTATACAGTCATTCGAATTATGTTTTTGATTGTAGGAGAATTAAGTGAAACTGAAGTGGAAATGATCCATTTAATGATAATGGCAAAATATATATTTAATTCATGATTGTCGTACATATAAAAAGTGTAATTCAATGACAGATTTAATGTGTAATATTCTTAAATGTTTTCATTCTCTAATTTTGTATTAAGAAGCTGTTACAAATAAAAAAATTTAAGAAAAATTGAGTCAAAATAAAATGAAATGAAATAATAAAAGATCTAATAAATGCTATTAACATAAATACAAAAATAAAAGAAAAGTAAAAAGGTTAAAGTAAAATGAAATAAATTAAACAAATTTTTAAAACCTCGCAATAAAACATAAGAACAAACAAGAAGAAACTATATGACTACAAATAAATTGAATAAAAATTTAAATTAGATTACATAAAAATAAATCAAATTATAAGATTTGAAAAGCATTAAGTACAAATTTATAAATCTCATTTTTTTTTATATGAAAACTATATAAATTCTTTTTGTAAATGAGAACTTGATTTTTATTTTATTATTAGAAGACTGTTGTCAGTTCTATTTAAGCATTATTCTCTTTGCTGTAAGCAGTTCTTAAACTTTATTTCACAATATTGTTTCTGTTTAGATATCTACTAGTACTTTAATATGTGAAGAATCAAGTTAATAGTTGCGTTAAATTAGTTGCGTAGATATTGCAAGCGCAAGTGCAATAAATTGAAATGGTTTCAATTATTAAAAGAAACGCCCATCGTTGTTGCGCTTGGCTAAATGCGATTGTCGAATGACAAACGAAAGGCGTAAGGGCGGGAGGAAGCGGGAAGGATGGGAAAAAGAAGAGGCATGCACTTTATAGAAATTCTTGATGTAGTTGTTCAATGGAAAAGTTGAGCATGGCACAGCACGAATCGACTTACATATTTTCTTTTATTTTTATACCCGGTACGCGTAGGGTAGAAGGGTATTATAAGTCTGTGCGTGCAGGAAATGTATGCTAAAGGCAGAGGAGAGAAAGTATATGTATTCTTGATCAGTTGAAAGAATATAGCCATGTCTGTCTGTTCATCTGTGTGTCTCTCCATCTGCATCTAGATCTCAGAGACTATAAAATATTTAAGTATAATTTTCGAGAATTTAGTTGCAATCGGATAAAGATTGTGGAAGTTATTTAATAAATACTTTTATATGGCAAACAAACAAAACAACGCTTTGTCTGACAATTCGGTATTTTTTGTGTTTAATGGTATATTTTAAATGTAATACTATATTAAAGTTTTTAGAAGTTATTTAAGAAATGCTGACGTTGCTTTGGCTGATAATTCGGTATATTTTGTGCTTAATGGTATATTTTATGTATAATAATATATGGATATACCATATATAGCATTTGGTATATTTCTTTTAGGGTAACTTAATTTGGTATATTTTTGGAAGTTATTTAAGGAATGCTCAAGTTGTTCTGTCTGACAATTTGGTATATTTTGTGTGATATATTTTAAATGTAGTACCATAACGATATACCATATATAGTCTTTGGTATATTTTTTAATTTGGTATATTTTTAGAATATATTTTTGTTGAAAATAGGTATCTGATAGATGAGCACACTCGAGTAGCTTTCTTACTTGTGTTTTTTTTTTTCGTTGGTATCAAGTGCATTTCGACTAGTTATAACACAGCCACGCCCACACGCACGCACGTACACACACAGACACACACACACACGGACACACAATGTGAGAAGATGTTGCAAGTGCAACTGACCAAAAGTTCCAAGTGTTCATGTGGAAAGACTCATCGCTGCCATGGGAATGCGTATGGATGGATGCCACGCATTCCCCTTTCAGCCGTCAATTCTTCTTCTTCACCTCTTTCTGGCTCCCTCTGGAAGTCGGATGTGGCATGTTGCAAGTGTGGTATGCAGCAGCAAGCAGCAAGCAGCTGGGAGCGTTGGCGTTGATTGAAATGTTTCGCCAGCGCGTGGCATTTAAACTTTAATGCAATGGATCGCAATGTGTGCAATAAATTGAAGCGCTGCCGAAAGCCACTGACTGCACACAGGCAGGGAAAGGGGAATGGGAATGGGTAGAGAAACGACTTGAAGCAAGGCAAAAGAACAGAGCGGAGGGCAAAGAGCCGCTTAGAGCGGCACTCGGACACTGGCACAGCACGCACATTAAAAGTTCAAATGGCACCAAAATAAAAATAAAAAAAAAAAACAAGCCAAAAAAAAAAAAAAAAATAACAAGAAAAGAAAACATCAACGTAACAACGCTCTAGGCGACTGTTGAATATGCTATGCGAAAATTGAAATGCACAGAAATGCAGTTGAGCTTTATTGACTGATTTCATTCAACGTGCTTGAAACCGTTTCAAAATTGTTATTAACCACTATTGTTTTCAATTTGAATTGCATTTTGATAGACTTAAAGACATTAAGCGAAATAAATAAATTAAACAAATTTGTTAGAGGTATATAATTGTTGTTTTGTAAAAGTTTTGGATCTCAGACTTTGTTTTAATTCATAATTAAGTTGTGCTATCTTCAGGATATTCATTTGCTGAAGTAAATTTACGATACAACTTTAATAATATAGTTTAAAAACTTCAGATATATTGAAATTTTCATCTATTCATAAACTTAGACAGTAAAACTTCCAAGAATGTACTTTAAAAGCTTCTGCCAAAGCTTTCACCCAAGACATAAGAGAATACGTAACTTTATACTACCTGCTTAAATAGTTTAAAAACTTCAGATACATTGGAAATTTCGTTCGCTTATTTATAAAATGAGACAGTAAAACTTAAAAATGTGGGTTCAAAGCTCATATCAAAGATTTCACATAAGATAAAAAATAATTTGAAGCTTTATAGTTCTGTTTTAACAACTTTAAATACAAATACATTGCAAATTTTGCCTATTCATAAACTTAAACAGCAAAACTTAAAATATGTGTTTTAAAAGCTTAAACACTTTAAATATACAATAACGCTTAAAAATGTGCTTTTTAAGCTCCTGATAAAGCTTTCGATCGAGACAAAAAGTATTCATGCTTCACGATGACACACGGCAAACTTCCATAGTAAATTCAAATTGACTTTGAAAAATATGCCCTTTCATCTGCATGACAAATTCTAGGGTATACGAATAAAATAAAAATCCGCTTAAAAATTGTAAGTATACCAAACGAAACGTACAGATAAAAGAGAGAGAACTGTAAAGTAGATGTGCAAAAAGGGAAAGGACAAACCAAAGGCGTTGGGTGGAGGGGGTAGAGGGAGACAGAGAGGAGACGAGAGGACAGCAGAGTGAGGGAGGTAAAAAATAGGGAAGTGAAACGGCAGCAGAGTGACAGTAAACCACTCGAAAGTTCAAGTTTTGTTTCTGTCTGTTTAATGAGCTTTTTGTGCAGCTGCGTTGCAAATTATATTCCCCAACAACAACACCAACAAGAAGAAAAATACGTAAAATAAAAACAGAAGAAATATCCAGTAACAAATTCTGTTTAATTGCGCGACGCATTGACAAAGCATTGAACAACAGCATCCAAGCATTGGGTTGGAGAGAACTTAAGCTGTAACACTTTTCTATGACAATTCAGTATATTTTGTACTTCATGGTATATTTGAAATATATACTACTATATACATATACTAATCATATCCTTCGGTACATTTATTGCATTGAGTTGGAGTGAACTTAAGCTGAAATACTTTTTGTATGGCAAAGAAAAAGAACACTGCAATTGCTTTTGCTGACAATTCAGTATATTTTGTACTTTATGGTATATTTTTTAATATAGTACAATACCGAGATACCAAAAATAATTTTTGGTATATCTTTTTATGATAGTTTAATTTGTAGAATTGTAAAAGTTATTTAAGAAATACTTTTATGTGGACAAGAATATTTACTTATTGCGGATCTTAGTTGCTTTGGTTGCCCATTTGGTATATTTTGCACTCTATGGTATATGTCGAATGTGGTAATATATCAATATGCCAAATATAGCCTTTGGTATACTTTTATTATTTTTGTGGTAAATTAATTTGATAGACCAAATGTAATTCTTGGTATATTTTGTAGTATTTCTTCGGTATATTAATTTGGTATATTTTAAAATTAATATCGCACTATTTTGCTTTTTGGCTAGCGGGTATTTCACAGTCGAGCACACTGAACAAACTGAAGTGAATCAATAACATGCATTCAAATAGAAATTATACATATGTATATAATAAATGCATATAATAATGTGTGTGCTTCGCTTCGAGTCAGATGTTTAGAAAGAAATTGAGAGTTTATTTCTCATGCATTTAAATCCTCGTTTAATTGGCTTACTATTGATTGTTTTATAAGCGTATTTACGGATTACGAATGCAGCAAAGAGAGATTATTGTATTCAATGCAACAAAACCTCTTAAAACTTATGCATTGAAAGCTTGATTGATTAGCTAAGAATAAAAAACAACAGATATATTATATAGTACATATTTTTGAAGGAAAGAAACATTTAAAGACTTTTCCTTTTAGCCTTTTGTTTATGTTGAGCAAAAGATTAATCCTTCCGTTTGAGCAACGATTTTAATTAGCCTTGGCATCTGACCTTTGGCAATTATTGCCGAGCAAAGCCAAGTGATGGGTGAAGGGGCAGAGAGAGAGAGAGAGAGAGGGGAGAGAACAAGTGTGATGTCGAACTAATTACTTGATAAAAGGCCAAACAAAAGATAAAATAAGAGGAACAAAAGCAAAAACAACAAGCAACTGTAACAAAAGGCAACAATGGAAAACGCTGGCATTTATCTCTGATCGCACACTTGTCGCACCCTTCCCCAGAGGGTGTGTATGTGTGTGTGTGTGTGTGTATAACACACATACATACAGAGCTGGGCTGACAAGAACAAAAGCCGGTTTTGCGCCCTTCCAAGTAAATGCCGCAAACAAAAAACAATCGAGAGCCAATCAATGCGAAAAATTCGTAGAAAAGCGAATTGCGAACAACACATGAGGGCAATGTGTATGTGTGAGAGTGTGTGTGTGTGTGTGAGAGAGAGAGAGAAGGGAATAAGGTTTTTGTGATGGGTGCCAACAGGGTATATTTTTCATTAATTAGTGACAACAGCGATGCGGGCGATGCAAACTATACAAACAAGTCAATAAAACTTCAATTTGTAAAGTGTAAATCTATGCAGCAAACAAACCAATGACTATTGCATGGCGGGGGAGTATGCACTGCGAGATACCCTGCAAAAGTTACTTACTTGCAACTGTAGTGCAAAATGTTAAGAACAAATAACATAGCTGAAATTAAATTAAATTCAAATAATTATAATATCATATCATATTAATAGACATGAAAGTGTAATATAGTACCATATATTTCAGTTGTTTTTCAGTATATTCATATAGAAAATATTATAAAAAGAAATAAGAAAGCTACAGTTGAGTGTGAGATACCCGCTTCTTATTCTTAATGAAGGCAAAACAGTGCGGTATTATTCTTAAAATATATCAAATTAAAGTATAGAGAATGTTTGGTATATTGATATGATACTAAATTTAAAATATACCATAGAGTACAAAATATATCAGATTGTCAGCCAAAGCAAGTTGAGTTGTCGTTTTTGCTCATACTAAAAAATGTCTTGAATAACTTCTACAATTTTTAATTGATTGTAAGCAAATCTCACGAATCGTCAAGGAAATATATTTTTTATGGGGTCGGAGATTCCTCCTTATGTCTTTTACATGCATATCTTGGAGGCACAAAGTTATTATACCCTTCTAGCCTATGGATAGCGGGTATGAAATATATTTGTATAATCTATTGCAACTCTTTGCATTGCAATGCATTTTGTTAGCATAGCATTATGTTGTACTAGTGTTCATCTGGTCACACTGTGATTAAGTATGGATAATTCGATACAAGCACCTTTGAAATTAGAGTCTGTTTTAAGTTCCACTCACGCCAACTGAAACCAACTACTTTATATAGTTTTAAAACATCAATAAAGACTCTGTTTATCAACTTACATCACATTTCAACACTGTGTCTTTCATTATTATCATCAAATTTCACTAAACTTGGTTTTGTTCTTTCAATTTATATATTAATATTCATTATTTGATATATTCATGCTATTCATTTTATACTATAATTTGTTGAATTCAGAGTTTTATTAATGTAATATAAAGTCTATATAAAGTAGTTGAATTCACTTGCCTAACTTCAAAAAGGATTGCAGAGAACTATCGATACTTATTGACAGTGTGACCAGATGAGTATTAGTAGGGTGGCCAAATGCATAACTAACATTTTATTAATTAACTTCAAGTCTGACAAAATAATATTTCAGTGTTATATTTCTTTGAACTTTCATTTAATTTCATGCTTTGCCTTCATTTGTGTATAGTTCATAGTTAAATTCATTGTATTTAATTCCATTTTATGCCTGCTCAATTTATTTGGTCACACCTTTGGCGTTGCAATTATGAAGTTCATGCTTGTGCCGTGTCTTAACTTAGCTTTTGCCCATTTTGTGGTTTAGTTGCAAGTCCAAGTCCATTTGGGACCCGAAAGTTTTGTTCTTATTTTTTTTCTGGGCAAGGCTTTAACTGTCTGAAGTCGTTGATGTGTCTCATAAAATGGCTAAAAAGAAGTCTATGCTCATCGAGAAAGGGAGAGAGATGGAGATAAAGTAAGGGAGAGAGAGAAAGAGAGAGGGATAGTGAGGCACAAAGTTGAATCTCGTTCACATGACTTGGCCAAAAAAAGAGGCCAGGATCATAAACTGTGCCAAATCATGGGACTTGCGAGTGTAGTCTGAATGTCTGCTCGCCTGTCGACTGTTGGGTTCAGCAGCTTAGCAGCTTATTAAACGCCAAAGTGCAGAGAGAGAGAGAGAGAGAGAGTGAAAGAGAGGTGAATCTCAATGCTCGATGCACACAGTTCGATGGGTTTTTGCAGGCAAGTGAAGTGACATTAAAGTGGGCTCAGCGGTTGCCTAAGTTGCAGCAGCAAAGTCGAGACTTCCCAAGAGAGATACAGAGACATAGGGAGGTAAGAAGAAGAAGAGTGGGAGAGAGGGAGAGAGGGAGTCGGAGATAGAGCTAGAGAGTAGCACATTCCATTGTGTCCTTGTGCTGGCTTTGCAGTGTGTGTCCTTTGTCCTTATCGAAATCCAACGCTGTCACTTGTCGTTACGGCTTCAAGGGAGTTTCTCCCCCACTTCTCCCCTCTTTTCCCTCTCTTCGGAGTCCCCTGAAGAGGGGCAGACGAAGCAACACTTCACGGCTGCCAGTGATCTCCCTGGAGTGTGTTGAAAATACGCTCCATATGTGAGTGTCTATCTAACTCTATGCGTGTGTGTGTGTGTGAGAGTGTCTGCTCTGCCTGTGTGTGTGTGTATTTACTGTATCTGTGTGTGTGTGTATGTGCGGAGTCAGTCGCTTTGGCTTTGGCTGCTGCTGCCTGGTCCGAGGCTTCGGGTCACTGGCGGAGCTTATACAACCACTTGAGTGACACAAATAAAAGTAAACATGATAAAACCATTGAAAACTTTTTCCATTTTCACTTTTGAGTGTGTTTGTGTTGTGCTTACACACACACACACACGCACACACACACACAGACAAGCGAGCACACGCCCCCGTCGAGTGCAGCTGTATGGGAAGTTAATCTCAAGTGCAGCCGAGAGTTAAATATTTACCATTGGCTCGGCACTCTGGCTCTGACTCTGCCTGCGCCTCATTTGGCTGCCCCCTTTTGTTCGCCCTCTCTCTCACTCTCTCCCTCTCCTTCTCTCCCTGGGTGTGTGTGTTGACTTCTTTGACCGCCGTCCAGCGTTAGTTGCGGCTTCACGAGTCCATTGCTTATCATTGATGCTACGCTGCTGCGGCCATGCTCTACTCTCTACTCTTCTCTACCCTCTTTTCACCCACCAGCCTCCTCAGCTTTACCACATCGCTCCCATTTGCCGTGCCCAGCGCCTCCTCCCTTCCGCCCCTTGCAAGCAAACATGCATTCAAATGACCCGCAGTTTTCTTTTCTATACCCTGTAAAGCAAAAATAGTTGCAAGCTTACCAAAAGTTTCAACTATTATTCAACACTATTTTTTAGACCGAAAACTTGTGTTTTTCATATTCGAGAGCTATGTAAAAATATAGAATACAAATGAATAAATATCGGATGCCCATTTCCGGTATATTTTGTACAAGAAAAAATAAATAAAGTGGAAATATCGGATACCAATTTTCAATATATTTTTATTGAAAATAGAATTCAGTTTTTACATTCGTGTGATATGTGAAAATATCGGACATAATCGTAGAAATATCGGAATACAATTTTTGGTAATACTTTTTATAAAAGAAACACGGTTTTAATGTGAAAATATCGGACACAAAAGTAGAAATATTGGATACTAAATTTCGGTATATCTTTAACTTAAATACATGGTTTCGACACATTCGTGAGTATGTGAAAATATCGAACACAAATTTAGAAATATCGGTTACCTTTTTTTTTGTGTATTTTAAAAGAAGAAAGCACGGTTTTTACACATTCGTGAGCTATGTAAAAAAAATCGATCACAAATGTAGAAATATCGGATACCAAATTTCGGTATATATTTTGATGAGAAGAATAAATTTGGTTTTTTCACATGTGAAAATATCGAACACAAACGTAGAAATATTGGAGTCCAATTTTTGGTAAATTTTTTCAGTCAAAAATGCAAAATATTGTTAATATAAGTGTGTGAAGTGTGAAGTCATTAACATTTTATTACTGATTTTGAATACTCATTCTGCTTTTATTTTTTCGATGATTTTGGTGGCTCATTTATTAATAATTGGGAGGTGAAAGTTTGCTTTCATTCTGCGCAGCTGTTTTGCATTAGAACGGTCACACTAAAAAATTCACCAATGCCGAGCAAAAAATGAGTTTCTGAATTCATTCATTACTTCCTTGCTTTCGTTTGTTTTTCCAGCATATCTGTTGAGTCGATCAACTGCGTTGCTTTGGGACTTTTGCACTTGTTTTCATTTCTTTCGTTTTCATTTTATTTTTGCTGTTGTTGTTGTTGTTGGCTGGTTTCCTTTGTTTGTTTTTCCCCCGTCCGGTACGCCTGCTTGTTTACACTAAACTAACAAGCAAAGCTAAAAGTTGGCAAACTGCAGTCAAGTCTCAAACCCATGCACACACACACACACACACACACCCCGAGTTTTGCATTGATAGAGCTCGTTGTGCATAAATTGTTTATGTTGCTGTTGGGCTCTGATGTCCCTCTCCCTCTCCCACTCACTCTCTCTCTCTCTCTCTCTGTTGGACTGTTTTGTCTGCGGCTGCAAGCAACTGCGCCCCTTTCCTCTAAATGCATGTTCCAACACCAAACAATACAATTGTAACCCCAAGCAGTAATAACAACGAGGTGAACCTGGCAAATATTTGTGTCAGTCGTTGAACTTGTTCTTGCTGACCTTTGCAGACACACCGCGAAACTAGGTAGCGATAGAGAGAGGGGGAAAGGGCAAGCAGACACGTTTCAGTAGCCAAATCACTTTAGCATAGTGCATTCAGTGCTTTGGTGTGCTTTAAGTGTTGTCCAACACTGCTTAGCCACGGACAAGTGCTCGGCAACACCTCAAATAACAATAAGAATGCCAATAAGCTTGTGCTTCATTCGCACTCTTATGCTTTCTCTTTCTTTCTTTGTAGAGTTGCCCAATTTCCATTGTCCAGCACATTCTTAAGCATTATTCAACACTATACTGAAGAGTTTTACAGCACTGTCAATCGACACTTCTTTCAATGCCTCGCTTTGCACAACTTGGTGGCTAATAAATTCAATTGAGTTCAATTGTTGTCATCAAATTGACAAATTTCATAAACATTGAATTATAACAAACGCAAACGCAATTCAAATGCAATAAATTCTTGATGCTTTCATAAGTTTTGTTCAATAGTCAATTACTTTTCAATTTAACCGAGTCAAAGTTTGTTGAACTAATGAATGAAACAGTACAGAACAACTAACGTAAAGTCTGTTGCACTTCATTTAATTGAAGCACAGGTTGTTCAACTTGATATACCCGGTAGGCGAAGCACAAGCAGTTTGACAAAATATTGCATTTATCATAATATTTTGATTATTTTTTTATTATTATTTTTTTCATATATTTTGCGATAATGTATTGAAGAGATTTCCAACTGAAAGTATTATATTATTTAGTATATTTGATTACTTTATGATATAGTATATTATTTTACTATACATATTTTTTTAATGTTTCCTATATAGTATAAGTAATTCTTCTGACTGTCGGTCCATTCTTAGGATTACATAAATTTTGTAAAATATAATTGCACTTCGCATTAATATAATACCAAGCTTAGAGAGTAATATACTGAAATTAAACATATGTTATATACATTATTTGGTATATTATATTACTATATTATTTGTTATATTCATAAAATGCAGATTTTAGTAAGAGAATTTTCAATTGAACACATATTAGTTAGTAATATACCAAAGTTAAAAAAATAAATACATTTCTTAGTATTTTCTAGTATATTATACTACTTATGCAAGAAATATATTAGGTAGTAATATACTGGAATTATAAATTTGCATCATTTAATATATTATGTAACTAAATTATTTGGTATATTATAATGAAAAATATACTTGTTAGTAATATACTAAAAAATACATCATTTAGTATATTATATTACTATATTATTTGGTATACTATAATGAAAAATTATACTTGTTAGTAATGAACTAAAATTATAAAATATACATCATTGCAATATTATTCGGTATATTAATGAAACGCAGAGTTTAGTTGGTAAAAGAATTTCAAATGAAAAATATATTAGTTAGTATATTATAATACTATAATTAATATTGTATTTACATACATTATATATTATTGTATTTTTCGCTTTATTCAAAGAAAATATATATAATTTAGTAAAGAAAGAATTAAAAACTTTAACTTACATTTTCAGTTCAACTGAAGATCTTCGAAGTACTAAAGATATCGAATTTGATATTAATTGTAAATAAAAGCAGAGCAATAATTTACAAAAACTGCAGCTAGTACTTTAAAGTCGATCACACTCGACTGTAGCTTGGCTTGCCTTCTACTAAAATTGCAACAGAGTCAATTTATTGCTGCTCCAATATGTTCAACCGAATAGTACAGTCTGTGCAAGCAGCCAAGGGCTCTTCAGTTCACTATGCTCTACATGTATATACTATATATGTGTGTGTGTGTGTGTGTGTAAGTTGAACGCGGTAAAATGGACTTTCAATAAACGTGCAATCAATTCAATTAAAGTCTGCTTAAGGCAGTGCTTCAACAGCCAAATGCAGCTGTTTCTTCTACAGCAGCGAAAAGTTTGCAACAATTTTTAGATGAGTTTTGAGTTGAGTTGAGTTGAACATGCGAGTTTTCCACATATATACATACATATGTATATATACATCCATGTATAGTATTCTATAGTGTTCAATGTGTGCATTTTAAAGGTTGAACTGGCAAATGGAAATGCGACTGCGATGGCAAGCAAGCAATGTGAATGGTTTGTGAACGGTGCTTAACCTTGGCTTCAACTTGTCGTCGGCATTGCAATAAATTGCCAGCTATCGTGCATTATGAAGTGTGTGTGTGTGTGTGTCTATGTGAGTGTGTGTGTGTGATCTGTAGAGGAAGCGTTTGCATTGTGGTTGCCAATATCTTACGCATGGTTGCCAGCAGCAGCAGCAGCAGCAGCCAGCAGCCACCTGGCAGAGAGTCAAGCGACAAGCGATGGGCAAGCTGCCAGGCGAGAAGCGGGCCACAAGATGATGAGAAAAGGGAGTAGGAAGTTGCAGCAATTGTGGATGGAGAAATGACAGGAGGACAGAGCTGGAGATGGAGCAAGTAAGAAAGATACTGTCAAGTGTGCTCGTCTGTGAGATACCTGCTACTCATAGTGAATATAAGCTGAAATAATGCGGCATTAATATTAAAATATACCTAAATAATATACCACAAAAATACTAAATTATACCAAATTCTATATTTGGTACATTGATATAGTAAACATTAAAAATATACCAAATTAATACACCTCAAAAATACTAAAAATTGATGGGTATTAATTTTAAATTGCAACAAGTTAATATACCGCAAAAATACTGAAATATATCACAAACTGTATTTGGCATATTAAAAATTGATCAAGTTAATATACCGCAAAAATACTAAATTATACCAAATACCACATATGTACTAATTTACCAACTTATAATATACCGTAAAATTACTAAAATTATACCAAGGGCTATATTTAATTTATATACCGCAAAAAAATACCAAATGCTACATTTATGTAGTGATATAGGTATATTGATAAAGAAACGACATTAAAAATACTAAAAGTGTACCAAAGGATATATTTTATATATCGATAAAGCACTACGTTTGAAATATAACAATTTAATATACCGACAAAATGCTAAAAATATACCAAATTATATATTTAGTATATTGATATTGGTGTACTGATATGGCAATACCACTAAAAAAGCAAAAAATATACCAAAGGCTATATTTGGTATATTGATATTGACGTTAGTATATAATGATATAAGAACGGGGCAAAAGATGATGGGAAATTGGAGGAGGAAGTTGCAGCAGTTGTAGATGGTAGGGGAGAACATAGCTGTTGATGGACCAAGAAAGGTGCAGGCGAATATGCTCGACTGTGAAATACCCGCTACTCATTGTGAATAATAATATTATGAATAAAATAAATAAACGATTCGACATTATTTTAAAAATATACCAAATTAACATACCACAAAACTACTAAGAATACTAACATTGCTATATTTGGTATTGTTCTTTAAATATGTCAAATAAATATACCGACAAATTACTAAAAATATACAAAAGGCTATATTTGGTATATTCATATTAGTATATTGGTATCAAAAAAGACACTAAAAAACTAAAAATATACCCAATTCTATATTTGGTATATTGATATTCACTATTAAAAATATACCAAACGCACCAAATTAAATATACCACAAATACTGAAAATATACCACATGTAATATTTATATATTGATATACTCCTATATCTAATATATATAAAATATACTAATATACTAAAAATATACCAAAGGCTATATTTGGTACACTAATATTGATATTAGTATATATTTTGTATGTTGATATATATTCAAAATATACCATAGAGTGAAAAATATACGATATTGTCAGACAAAACAAAGTAATACCCTTCTACCCTCTGGGTATCGGGTATAAAAAGAGCAGCAGAAAGTAGAGTGCAAAATGCAAGAGGTAGCAAGTGAGGCAGCAAGAAGAGGAGTGGGAAGAGGGGAGAGGGGAGAGGGAGAGTTCAACTGCAGCTGCAGTTGAAGTGCAGCGCGCGTTTGGCAGCTGGCAACGGATGTTGCCAGCTATGTGGCGGATGTGGCGGATGCTCGGCAGAGTCAGAGTCAGAGTCAGAGTCGCCATGTTACCCAGGCAATGAATGTCGTCCGCTCGAACAGCGGAACAAGAAGAAGAAGCAGCAGCAGCAGAAGCAGAGAGAAACTCTCCTTGAGGCTAGTCAAATATTTCATGAAGATTTAACGCATTTGCTGCTCCAACGAGGCGACTCATTATGAGCTCAACGTGCTCAACATGACGTGTGCTCTACGCTTAATGCGAGCATCGCTCGCTCTGCTTCTTATGTGTACATA